>NC_079485.1:21681571-31457131 GCF_026230105.1 Diorhabda sublineata | reverse complement strand
TTTTTGAACATCTAGCTACTTCTTTGAATCTTTTGAATTCTTGAATCTTTGAATCTTTGAATCTTTGAATCTTTGAATCTTTGAATCTTTGAATCTTTGAATCTTTGAATCTTTGAATCTTTGAATCTTTGAATCTTTGAATCTTTGAATCTTTGAATCTTTGAATCTTTGAATCTTTGAATCTTTGAATCTTTGAATCTTTGAATCTTTGAATCTTTGAATCTTTGAATCTTTGAATCTTTGAATCTTTGAATCTTTGAATCTTTGAATCTTTGAATCTTTGAATCTTTGAATCTTTGAATCTTTTGAATCTTTGAATCTTTGAATCTTTGAATCTTTGAATCTTTGAATCTTTGAATCTTTGAATCTTTGAATCTTTGAATCTTTGAATCTTTGAATCTTTGAATCTTTGAATCTTTGAATCTTTGAATCTTTGAATCTTTGAATCTTTGAATCTTTGAATCTTTGAATCTTTGAATCTTTGAATCTTTGAATCTTTGAATCTTTGAATCTTTGAATCTTTGAATCTTTGAATCTTTGAATCTTTGAATCTTTGAATCTTTGAATCTTTGAATCTTTGAATCTTTGAATCTTTGAATCTTTGAATCTTTGAATCTTTGAATCTTTGAATCTTTGAATCTTTGAATCTTTGAATCTTTGAATCTTTGAATCTTTGAATCTTTGAATCTTTGAATCTTTGAATCTTTGAATCTTTGAATCTTTGAATCTTTGAATCTTTGAATCTTTGAATCTTTGAATCTTTGAATCTTTGAATCTTTGAATCTTTGAATCTTTGAATCTTTGAATCTTTGAATCTTTGAATCTTTGAATCTTTGAATCTTTGAATCTTTGAATCTTTGAATCTTTGAATCTTTGAATCTTTGAATCTTTGAATCTTTGAATCTTTGAATCTTTGAATCTTTGAATCTTTGAATCTTTGAATCTTTGAATCTTTGAATCTTTGAATCTTTGAATCTTTGAATCTTTGAATCTTTGAATCTTTGAATCTTTGAATCTTTGAATCTTTGAATCTTTGAATCTTTGAATCTTTGAATCTTTGAATCTTTGAATCTTTGAATCTTTGAATCTTTGAATCTTTGAATCTTTGAATCTTTGAATCTTTGAATCTTTGAATCTTTGAATCTTTGAATCTTTGAATCTTTGAATCTTTGAATCTTTGAATCTTTGAATCTTTGAATCTTTGAATCTTTGAATCTTTGAATCTTTGAATCTTTGAATCTTTGAATCTTTGAATCTTTGATCAATGAAATGAAAGAAACATACGTTTTCCAATAGTTTCGGCTAATTATTTTATCATCAGAGTATATATGTTGGATTTTGATTAAAAAATATGAAATCAGAACGGCATTTAAGGTCTAAATTACCTTATGAATTATTTAAAAGTCATCAATCATCATCAACAATCCACCATCTTTCAAATATCAGCTCATTAGTTTATTATAAATAATTTTCTATTTATTTATTAGATTTTACTCAAATATATCGTAGTTTTCGAATTGAATCTAAAAATACTATATTTTCGTTCAATTTCCCAACTTACCCCAGAAAATACTTATAAAATCAAATTTGTGAGTTTTTTTGACAAAAAAAATTGTTACGCCATTGGTATAGTAGTTTACGTAACATTTAGTATAAAATGGATATTCAAAATGATGCATGTTTTTGTTTATTGTACAACTATGCCTGTTTTAAAAAAAATATTATACGTAATACGTCCCGAGAGTGGTCTTTCACTGGACGAGTGGGAAAATTGCCGACGAGCCGCAGGCGAGTCCTGCAAGCCTGCGAGTCCAGTAAAAAACCACTTTCGGGACGTATTACGTTATAGTTTTAAATAATACAAAACTCGGTTACAATAGAAACCCATTGACCACTATCTTAGACTAACTATTTTATTATTTTTTTCACTAAAGATAGGCCGGAAAGTAAATAAAAATGAATCCGGTAAAAGCTTTTACCGGACTATCACAATAATTTACTGGCTCGGTCCGATAAAATGAGATTTTCTGACCTAAAAATAAACCGGAAAGTACTAATTTCTAGCCCGTTCAAAAAAAATACATTAACATACATAACTACGATGAAATTAGTTTTGTTCAACATTTAGAAACGTAAAAGAAGAAATCCCATAATTTGTTTTCGATATAGAAGTTGTGCACAAAATAATTCGGTGAAAAAACCAATTGTGGAACAACTCCAAACGTTTTTTCATCATCATCAATGCTTTGGATCGCATGCCGTCTGATAATCATAAAATTATCATCAAAACTGATAAGACGCTAACAGAAGAACACGCGAAACGCATTAATGCGCCAACAATTGACGAAGTCACTATTGCCGTTGTGGGTGAAAATTTAGAAAACTGAGATAATGTTTCACATCAGCGTAGCAATCAACTGCAGCGTGTGTCCGAAATACATCGATCATATGATGCTCTTCAATATCCCATCTTATTTTGGTAAGGTGAGGATGATAATCATTTTTCAACGAGGTTCAGTTAGAGGTTCCTAAACTAACAAAATAGTTCAATTATTATTCATACAGACTGATGATTCGGGAAAATGAGGCTTGTCAGAGGCTTGAGTCCGTAAATCAGATGATTGAGTGTTTCCCATCCTCCACCAACATATTGTTATCTCAATAAATTCATTTTCAACTTAATGGACACTTACTTCAACAAGCAAAATTGAGGAGTGCAACCAATCCAAAACACAAACATCAGAAACTACATATTCATATAGTTACAAAAACGATGTACTTTTCTATCAATTAGAATTTTTGTTAACTTGTGTTACTTCGTCTGATTAAGAACAGTTTTGATGAATTTCGTACACTGACCACTCTGTATTTCATACCGATCGATGAGAAGAGAGAACTCTGGCTGCTCCCCGTTCAGCTACTTGTTGAAAAGTTCAAGCAAAAAGACAAGTTCGCAAACTTAATCGAAATTGACCTACCACCACGAACAACTCACTTATCGGCTGCAGCATTTGAAGCATTTATTGAAAGTTTCGATTGATATTGTTCAGAACGAGGTCTCAGAAAAGTCATAGTAGGTTAATGTTGAAGAAATTTAAGCCGAATAATTTCATAAAATAATAATGAATGGAATATCCCATTAGAACAAACTGGGTTTTGTTACAAAAATAAAAACATCTACCAGAGTCGTACAGTTTCAACTTTTCCACCTCAGGCATTCTTCTGTTTATGTGGTTTTTCCGGGAAGTATCATTTTTAATTTCAAAATACCCCGACAACTTTCACTGTACATGTGTAATTTGTGGAAACATCAAAGAGTTTCAACAGAAAGTTGAAATCCACAAGGCGTTTCTGAATATGAAATATGTCACAGTGATATAAAATGCATAACCTGCAACTGAGTGTAAACCGAAACATTTAAGGATATTAAACTAGGATTTTTGAAACTCAAAAAGTTCAATAACTTATCAGTTGGATTTACACAGCAAATAAAATAACATAAAACAAAATATAAAAGTTCACCAAATGGAAAATACCTTTAGCGTTTATTTTTGAAATAACTAATAAGAAATCGAATAATATTGAACTTACTTTCAACTGTTAACTTCCTTTTTCAATATTTGTTACGCATAACGCTACTTTGAACTTATATTTGATGCCATTAGGAATAAGCAAATATTTAATATAATAAATAATAACATTACGTAATATAAAAACTATTGTATTTTCTTTTAGTAATAGAAAGACGTAACTGAGACCTTACTGTTACCTAACAGTAATTCATTGTTATACAATATGTATAGCAATCAAATTACTATATTAAAAATGAATGAAAACACAACAATTTACCTCAAAATGCATGTTTGAGATGATTGGTGTAAGGTAATTCCACTTGCTGGTGTTGGACAAGTCTTCATGCAATGCTTTCTTTGAGATATTTTAGATGTGCTTGTTCCTTAAAAGTCTATTATCTAGGATACTTAACTGTTTATCCGCGAAACTACCGTTCATATTATTTCTATTTAAATAAAATGAGAAAATTTTGCGTCCAAATAGTGTGTAGTGCATACTCAGATGATTAAAAATTATCTCTCAAATCTGTTTATTATATAAATGACAAATACTAAACAAACAAGAAGGTAAATGAGTTCTTTCAACACATGAAGCAATCTCGTTTATTGAGGCTGTGAAAATGTTAGAATACGACTAGAAACACACATTAAAATTTACGCGGCGTAGAGCCCTCACAGTTTACTGGAGTTCAGATAATAACGATATAATAGGAAAAAGTTTTTTTCGCTTTTTTAAGACCGTCCCTGGATAATACCTGAGGGTAGTAGTTGAGATAAAAATACTATTAGAACAAATGAGTATACGGGAGTTTGCTAAAGTATGTTCATTAAAAAACTTTGAAAGTTATGTTTCCTGAATTCCCTAATGGCTTGAAACTCCTTTTGCGCAATTATATCGCGGGACCGATTGCAGCTAACAGCTGCAATGACATTTCCACTCATTTACTAAAAGTATTATTATTTCAACTTTTCCCAAACTTATCTACTTATTTCTGTGATTTTTTTCAATCACCTAGTAAGCAAGTCATAATTTTTCATTCAAAAACAGTACCAAGAACTGCATATCTTTCCAAAAATATTTCCTCCAAATAGGATTGTAATATTCTCATTAAACATAAAATGATAAAAGAGCGAAAGCCTCATCCCTGAAGAAGCCGTTAGGTAAGGTAGAATACAAGGATGGCTTTCGGCATCGTATTATCGTACTGCAGTGGGATTGTTGGGATATTTTTCTGTTGCATCATTTTCCTAAATATTTCTAACACTGAGACTGATGATGAAATTGTTGACATTAGCTATACCCGGCATAAGAAAAGAGCTGAAAAGCTTAATTTTAAATGCACGAAAATGATGATAAGGCTGTTGATGACGTTATTCCCAAAACGGCAAATATTTTGGGAGTATCTTCTTCAAGTATTCAAGGTTGAAATCTAACTTCAAATTTAACTAACTTGCCGCTGTTTATAAAAAGCATATATAAAAGGCACAGACAAACATTAAACGATTAGGCGTATGCGCCAAATTTTGGATTTCGATTATATCTAGACAGGACAGGCTTAACGGCCCATGTCGTGGACTAGTAACAATAGTTTCTTATAATTTGCCGAGAGCAAGTAAGTGTATCCATGAAGATCCTAATAATTGGAAACGATATATTACGCATATTTTGGTAATTAACAATGTGTATGTCACCCAATTATGTCTTTTTATTACAAGCAAAAGCAACGTCACAAGATCTTTCAACATTGCATGAACTGTTTTGTATCGTTTGTATTTTGCATTGTCTATGAACTTTTATTTTCCATGATAATAAAACATTCCGTATCTTTCTCCAAATCATCCAAACTTCACAAACAATATTTTTATGAATTATTCAAGCTGCAAACAAAAATTATAGCTTTTTGTTTATAGTTTACTTAAGAAAGAAAATAGATTCAGCCTTATATCCCTGAAACGTTTTTCAAAAATGTTTAAGCTCTTTTTAAAGCGTAAAATCCTTAACTGAAATGCTGCGAATAAAGCTGGATTCATGGCTGCATGGTATGAACGTTGTTTTAAAGTCGATATCCGAGTCCTAGATCTAGTCTTACTCACAGAATTGTAAATTGACCTTCACAATTCCAAAAATTTCGCATCGAATCTCTTAAAATAGTGTTAAGAGAAAATAGGCCAAGAGAAAAATTTCACAATTATTATTTATTTTCGTTGAATGGTAGCTGTACATTCGAATACCAAGTACCAATTCATGGGGGAGGGATTATTTTTTACAGACAGACAAGGCCTAAAGCATTTGAAAATGATAGAAAATGAGAGAAAATGAATAAAACCCATTGAAAAAGAAAGGGAATACAACAAAAATGGAAGGAAAAATAATTTAAAGGTGATCCAACATCGGGAAGTAGAAAGGGTGAGATTTTAAGGGTAAAAAAAGGTTATCTTGATTTGTGGTAAAATTAAAAGTTCTATAAAAAATAGATGAATAGCAAAGTTATAGGTAGTACAACATATATACACTTTTCCCACATAACCTCAAAATTATGTAAAAAATTCAAATAACCAAGTTTTCAGTTTCTTATTTTTTTTTATAAGAAATATTTTTTTACGAAATTCAGTGAAAGCTTATCTTTTAATATTCCAAACAAACTCTAGTTTTCTTGATTCAAAATAGTTTCTTTTTACCTTATTTTCACTCAAAATCGGAAAAACGTCCTAATTTTCCATCGAAAATTCTCACGTCAAAACATCGGTTTTCTTTAAAAATCAAAAATCTCTACCTGAGTGATAAATTTTTCTCAAGAAATGCAAAAAAACGACAACGAATCCGAACAATTTTCGTAATCATTACATACAAATTTTAGCCATTTATCAAAATTTTTATCAATGTAATATGGAATCTCAAGTTTTTCGAGTTGAGTGTGACAATTTAGCAACAGAAACAGCTCTTTTTAACATAAGGCAAAATAGTTGGGCCTCTATCGAGTTTTTCAGTGGTAGCAAACATTTTGCTGCAATAAAATAATGCATCCACAATTTCCTTTTGGACTACTAGTATATGACAATAAAATCTTCTCCACTTCACTGACATCACTAAACTTAATGTAAAAAACACTTAACTTTGATCGGACAACTCCACGTCGACTATAGTTCTTCCAATATCAATTGCAGAAGACAAACATTCAATAATTAATAAATACGCACGGCACTCATACCAAATTAAGAAATGAAAAATAATGTTTACGCCCCGTATAAAATTCGGTAAGCATCAGTCCACGTGGAATCATCATTTTCATTGTTTACCAATGAAGACATCGAATTGTAAACATAAATGCATTTCTATTGGCCCAAGCTGTCGCAAGGGCGTATGTACACAATTTCTTTGAAATATTCCTGCCTGACTGTCTGCGATAAGCAGTGGTGTGGCTTGGTGATTTTAATTTAATTCATAAATTTCTTCAAATTAATAGAAATATGGCGTTCTTTTGACCATAGGCGAATGAAGACAATTTCTACAAATTTTATTGACTTTGGATGTAATTTTCATGGAACCGCGATGGCAGTAATAATGATAAAGTTAGTAGCAGTACAAAACAATATTCTAAAACCTTTAGGTGTAAAGGATCTTCACCTTATGCTACCTGATAATAGCATGTATGAGGGCTTCAGATAAGTATATAATAGTTTTATTTTGCCTTTGGTTTATTTACTTATATTTACAATGTAGGTTGTAGAAAATATTTAACAACATATTCTATGGCTAACTACATCATGTACATCAACCGAAAAACTAGGTTTCATTAATTTTAATTGAGCAGTATAACCTCACAAATTATCTAGTTTAACAGAAACTTGTTTAAAACAAGACTTCTCTTTAATTTTTCAAGCTCTCAGAAAATTCTATTCCCTTCCTCGGGGAATTACAGCAAAAAGTATAAAATTTAAAATATTTATCGTACTCGGTATTATTTCCAACAATGTTAAATAATATAATTGAAAAAAGTTTCTACAACTCGAGAATATACAACATAAGTTTATATATTAAACACTAACTTGTAACTTATTCATTCTTAATCCACTGACACTCTCAAAGGCACGAAACTATTTAAAAATTAGCATACACTAGTCGTCATTTATAGCCGTCAAGGGGACTATTCATTCCATTATTTGGGAATGTATCTCATTTCTCCAAATCTGCAAAGTTTTAAAATTCTTCCTAATAGTTCCAGTAGAAGTAATTAAAATGCTACTGGCCTAAATTACTTCGGAAATTGTCGATCCATTGTTTTCTTGGCAATAGAAAAGATTTCGATGAAGTCGGTAAACGATTTGGCGTGCGTGTATAACAGCAGTAATAAATTTATTAAGACTGCACTCTGTTATTGATTACTAAAATTTCGTTCTAGGATTCAACCGCAATTAAGTCGAACGTGATTATTCATGACAATAATATGAGAATACCATTCCAGATTTACATACATTCCAGTTTGAAACCGTTTGAAAAAGTTAATTTCAAATGTTTTAATTAAAACATAAAAATAAAAATAAGGGAACTATACTCAGTGAGGTTACTGCTACAATGAATGAAATTTGTGGGTAGTTGTTGTATGTAATAGCAAACTTTTCATCAGATATAACAAATGTTTTATTTTCTTCGAGGAAATTAGTTGAGGGAAGATGAAATAAAAGCAATAAGGTGGACATAATTACGAGGAGTGGCTATTATATTTATCTACAACCACATTAAAAAATACTTCACTTTAAAACAGAATTATATATTTTAGTTATTATATTATCTTCTAGCCTAACCTCATTTTTTAAAGATTTTTTTTTTATTTATTTTCGATTTTTTTTATTCATGACTCTTTGATTGTCAGTTTATAAAAGTCCAAGTTCATGAAATTTACTTATAACTATTGTTAAATTTATGTTCATTCAATACTAAGACCATAACGTTGATTATTTCCATTAACATTGGCTTGACTTTTCTGAGAAATATACGATGAGAGCATTTTTCGAGTGATTTTTGATATTTGTGTTACACCGATCCAAAAAATCACCATATAACTTCTTGTAGACATATTTTTCTTGATTTTTCCGGAAGCAGATTACATTGCACGCAATCTCTGCAATTTCTGGAGGAGTGCAATCAGATTCTTCTCCAATGTTTATTTAGCTGAATAATTAGAATTTTATCAATCAAAATTTGAACAAAATTTTGATATACAAATAAGAAAAAAGTGTCATAATGATTATCCGATTTAAACAGCATTTTTCGTACGCATTTAGACGTATATATAAAATGCGATTTATAGTCCGGTCAATTTAAATATTCCAAATTACATAAATTCCGACCAAGCTGAAAATCATTGAAATTGCTTAAAAAGTAATCAAAAACTAAATTCCACATGGAAAAAATGTTATTCATAATCAATGGTCAAAAAATTAGTTTTTCGCAATTTTCATGAAAACGGTAAGTTTTATCATAAAAATACATCTCAGACAAAAATAGTGAATCATAAAATTATCTACAAAAAACGTTTCAAAACTTTTTTCTCACGAGCAACTGTTTCTGAGATATAACGATTCAAAAAGTTTTGCGCTTTACATTGCATTGCACGGTGCATTGCACGGTGCATTGCATCATGTCAAGTGGCCTTAAGTAACCATTAGACAACGTGAACAACCTGATCAATCAATATCAGTGCCAATATTACAATGACATCACATTCTACTCATTTTATTGCCATTTGTCGTATGATGAATCGATAAATTGATTTATAAAGATAATGTTTTATAATGTAAATAAAAGTTAGGTAGATGGAATCGTCACGTTACAGATATAATAAAGCTACAATGATATATTAACAAACTTAAATAACTACGTTGATTCATCTATTCCCATTAAATCTTTTGAAAGTTATAAGAATAGTTGTATAGGACCTATTTTATAACTTTATAACGTTTTCCTTGAAGCTCCTACAAAAGCTCTGGAATCAGGTAGAATGAACATACATCGATCACCTAAAGATAGAGTAAGCTACTACGTAATCCAAATCACCCTTAAAAACCTATGAAATATATATATATATATATATATATATATATATATATATATATATATATATATATATATATATATATATATATATATATATTACATATATATATATATATATATATATATATATATATATATATAAAAACCTATAATATAATGAGAAAAATATAATTTAGGATAATATATATACAATTCATTGATCTATAGAGAAAATTGAAAATTCAAACATTTTGTTGGTAGTTTAAGCATTTCAGTAAGGCCACCATATTACGTGTCGTCATAGGTATAAAATAAACACCGAACATTTGATATAAAGTAAATACGACAGTTAATCCCTCAGTTATTCTAAAATAAGCGTTTTTATTAATCTTTGATTAATACGAAAAATGGTATATAGATCGTGCTCTGTACCAGGATGTAAAAATACCACAATTAAAACACCTGATAAAGTTTTTTTATGATGCCAAGAAATTCGAATGTAATACAAAAAAAATTGGTTAGTAGATCCTGCGAGATGTACTTATTTTTGTTTCCAGGATCATTTTAATGTAAGATAAATTCAAACTTATTTTAATATTTTATAGTAATTGAGTTTATTATGCTTTTAATTCTTAATGTTATTATGTATTGATGTGAGAAATTAACTTATAAAAGGTTTTTTCACTAACTAATAAATAAAAACTGTATTAAGATAACTGTTCAATGTTTTTATTCAACCTATGACGTCTCAACTGAAAACCAATGAGAATTGTTTTCTTGTGTAGTTAAAAATTTGAAATTTCCACGATTTTTTAATGAAATTTTTACTTTCATTAAAATTTCATATCAAGAACTTAACTAAACAACTAAATATTAACTGCGCTTGTCATTGTAATGAAACGACGAGAAGAAGAAGAATAATCTTTTTGTTAGCGGTCAATTATAATGAAATGTGTGTAAGTGACTGTAATGAAACTTTGTTTGACGTAACTCTCCCCCACTTTTGTGTCTAATAAATGTAGAATGTGCGTTATGTCGTAGCATTAACCCCATCTCAATTAGGACCTCCTTCCATTACTGCAGGAATTAATGTAGCACTGTAATAGAATTATTTAGCAGAACAACCACCGTTATAACGAATAAAAATAAATTTCAGTACGAAATTTCGCCGCAAAACTAGATTAACACTTCGAGTTGATGCGACAACTTTTTACTTACTGCATGAAATACTCTCATAACTTAGTATTCAACTTGTTAGCCAGATTTTGAATAATAGCTTCGAAAAAGTACATTCCAAAATCAAAATTTATATTTTTATTATTGTTAGAAAATATAGAAATCGATAACAGACTCAATTACATGACGGAATTTACAAAAAATTCGGAGAGTACTTTCAAATTGACATCGAAACAAATTCTACACCATCATTCCATAGTTCAAAAATAACCAAGTACCGATAGATGTCTTTACTATGTGAAAATTCCTACCTTGTACCTTCTAAAGATCCCATACAGGGTCATAGAAAATTATCGGGTTAGATCTATAAAAGTTGTCGAATATTGCCATACGAATTTACCGAGATTGCGCAGCTCCTTGCCCTTTCGAAAGTTGATCGTTTTATTAGAAGCTTTGTGACTAGTAATGAAAAATGGATACATCCAAACAATCATAATAGGGAAAATCAGTGCTTGGGCAAAGAAAAATTACCAGAACACGTCGTAAAGAAAAATATTAACTATATCTTAACAAACCTCAAAAATAATTCTGAAGACATAATTGGTGATAGGAAAAACGGCATAATTATTTTAATTTTTCAAGTTCTATAAATATGTGAAAAACTCAATTATTTGTCGATGATTTTGCACCAATCAGAACATAATAAATACAACCTAGTACTGTATACTGATTTAATTAAAGATCAATTTATCTTGAGTGCCGAACACAAGTGTTCCTTATTCCTTCCCACTTTATCATGCTTTTCAAAACAAATTAGTGCACTACAAATACTTTTAGCAGTGGTATAGCAAATATTCAAATAAATGAACAGTTGAAATAGAAACCGTTTGTTCTTTTAGTTATATATCTCGGAAAATAAGGTGAGTGATTTACAATATGAGTGTTCAACTCTCAATGATACTGCTTAAATAATTTGTAAGACTCAGCTGATGTGTTTTATCAAAAACACTTCAATAAATCATGTCCATAACATGTGTAGAAGAAGAATGTATGCTATAGTCTGGCTTTCGCATCGAATATTATTCGGTCTGGTGATGTAAAATCCAGATCCATTCAAAAATCTGTTGATCAGTTTGGAAATTCCTAAAATAATAATAAGTTCCTAAACTCACTTATTTGGACTAACGCTCCAAAGCATCTAGCTCGAAAGTCGTTGAAATCGCCATATTTCTTCCTGTATTAATCCTCAACGAAGAATTCAAATCTATTCTCGAGATGATTGGAGTAAATATTGAAATTAATGCTGAAGGATTTGTCCATCTGCTGTCGGCCGTTCCGAGAAACATTAAAGCGATTTTTTTAGCATGCTACATATATACCGGTATGCTGACTTGTCGGCTCAAATCTGAAACGCCTCACGTATGACGTTACGCTGGAATCAGAATATTTACTTGGCCACCATTGAGATTAGGTTGGAGTTGTGTGTATTTACTGTTATGGAATTGACCTGGTTTACGGTGAATTTTTCGAGGAGAGTCTCTAGTTGATATTCTGATAGATTCCGAGAAAATCTTTGACTTCGGTTTCAATATTCTCTATAGGGTTGGAACTGAAGACTTGTTCTAAGTATTTTTTAAACGCGTAGCCTTTATCTTGGCTGCTTTTTACCTACTGACCTTTAGTAGTGCGGATAGGAGGATTTGTTGGTTGAGATATGTTTAGTTTTTTCGTTGTTTTCCATAAGTTGCTTCTGTTGCCGTTAAATTCCTGGGTTAGGTCTGTATTTCATCATTTTTATTATTGTTGAGTAGGATTTTCAGTTCTAAAGTTGCCTGATTCAACTTTATCTTGTCACCGGGAGCGTGTGTTATTCGCCAAATTTTCCTTAATTTCCGTTTGTCCATAATTTCTTTCTATTCAATTATCCTCGAGAGAGTTTTGGGCCTGGTAAATTTATCTTCAATTGTAATTGCTGTTTGATGTTCAACAATATTATCAATGTTTTCTTCAGTTTTAAAAGGAACTTGGAGATACAGCAAGCTATCCCATAGGTATATTTGTTGCCTAGTCTTGGTGGTATTTCTTTTACTATTATTTGGGTTCTGGCAGTGATTAGGACTATAAGAAGATAGTTTGGAACTAGATTATGCATTTCCACATTCTTCTGGAAGGCCCCTGTAGACTCCAAAGTCTACTAGATCAGAACTTTTATTCCTATCAGTTGGCCAATTGGTCACCAGTTGATATGGATCTTATTCCTCTTCTTTCCATAGCTTTTAATAGCGGTCTGCCTTTAAGAGTTATTAATCTGGAGCCCCATTGTGTATGTTTGCCTTGCCAGTCTTCTATGTTAATATTAGTTGCCAAATAGACATCCGAATTAATAAGTGAAAAATTACAGTTTTACCATGAAAAATCTTTGAATGATCATGACAGTTTTATATATCTGCTTAACTTTTAGAACATTCTGTATAAGGTGATAATATATTGTCGATTCTTTGACGGTTTTCACAAATTTCCTATATTATTATATATAAAAAGTTCATCGCAACAAAAGCAAAAAAAAGTGAATTGAACTACCTTTTCCCGTTTATTGCTAACCTTATTCTGGTTTTCGTTCAAGTATATTTACCAATTTTTTGTTGTTGAAATGACATTGGCTCTTAACGTTTTTTTCGTCCCATCAACTCTCTCGACCCTTCAAACACTTCTTTCATTTGTCATCTTCAAATAATTATGTTTATTCTCGTTTTCCCTAATCATACGACCATTGTTATTTACTTTATTAATTTAATTTTCATTAGAGAACTCTGTCACAGGTTGATGGTTCAAAATCTTCTATCAGATAAGCACCGTGTGGTGCAATCACCATGATTTTATATATATATATATATATATATATATATATATATATATATATATATATATGTATATGTATATAGTGACCAAGATAAATTGATCATTAATTTTAGTGCACATAACCCTAATCTAAAATATCGTGTTTTCCTCTTTAATTTCAAATTGGGAAAAGTCGCCGGTTCAAGTAAACTCCCCAGAGAAAATTCTGATTTTGTGGTAGTTGAAATATTCTCGTTTTAATCGATACTAGAACACATTTATGTACAGGGAGGAAAGATTAGATAGAAAACTAAACAGAACATTTCTTATTTAAATACAAGCTGAACATCAGTTTATAGTGGTTGATCTTAATAAACTGATAAGTCATGTCGTGTTGAAGATAAAGTAAAGGCTTATGTTGATGATGAATTTGACCAAGCAGCTTTTGATGGAAATTGAGAATTGACAGCGTAACATTCAAAAATTTTACAAGTATTGGTGTAATCAATATAGTTATAACTGGTAGTACGGTGTAGACTCTTCAGCAGAACTGTAACCAGATAATTTTGACCAATTCAATGGCTTGGCACATTATGCGTCAGAGAAGATTGTCTTTTTCATGTTCAGACTTCCCGATTTGAGATTTTCACTTGTTTATATAAATGGTTCGTTTATATAAATTCTTGAATAAGTTGATACACCATTTTACTTTGCAGTAGAATCATACTATTTTCGTTATCCATAAAGACGGTACTGCATGTTAATTCAGTCATTGAATTGACTAGTTTAATATAATTACAGAGTAATTGTGGCTGTATCTGATCCCATTCATTTAGTTGAGATCGTTAAAATTTAATGATTATTGCAAACCATCATATAAATTATGTAATTATGAACCGCTTATAATTTGAAAGAGAGACATGATACTAATGGTATGCCATCTCAATCGTTTATTCTTGGATAAAGTTTCAATAAAACTTTCATGGATGATAAAAAATAAATATAATAAATAAAAACAATCCCCAAATAATTTGATTAGCCCAATCTCTTGACATTAAAATAGAATTGATCACAAAAGCTCTGGAGGATAGAAAAGTCCAAATAAATAAATAAATTATTCACTTATTGATATAATTTACGGTACATCAAGCCTTCAAAATATGAATAAAGCACCGTCTACGTGAATTTAAGTAAACAAAGAAGTGAGACATTCTATCTAGTCTAAGTAATCTTCTAATAATGATAGAAATACATGTTTCATTTTCTTTTTCCTTAAGTACCATACCTGTCTTCAAGCATAGACTCCATAACAATCTGGTTGAATTGGTCTCTACTTGGAATAGTTGTTCGGCTTCCAGTCCAGTCCCATTTCTAACCACGATAGCTTTTTACGACCTATCCATCTTCTGCCCTCAGCCTTTTCCTATTTGGTCATATGAAAGGTGTGACGTACTGACGTTTCTCATTCTTAATATTTATTTAGCTGTCTGAGTACCTTTCCATTACTAGTGTGCAGTCCACGGGATTCTTCGGTAGCACCTCATCTTGAACGCTTCGTTTTAATCATGATGTCAGCTTCAAGCCTCCAGGTCTCATATCCGTACAAAAAAGGCTCCATACCTAACAGCGGAATATTCTTGACCGCGTTTGAATTATGAGTTTCCTACTAGTGAGAGTGGCTTACATTTGCTGAATGCCCTACTGGTCCTTTCAATCCCCGCTCTTATCTCCTCGTTATTGTCCAGCCAGCTACCTAAATATTTAGGATGTAATATCAGTTCAATGTTGTGGACATTCATTCTAATTGAAATAGGTTCTATGTTACCGCACGTGTCCAGCAGCAAGTCTTCCATGTTTTCAGCTGCCTGATTACTGCTGTTTAACCATAGACACATATCATAATAGTCTATATTACAGATTAGAAAAGAAGAAAAAAAAAGAGCTTCGCGTGTGTCTGGTCCGCTACGAAATCCAAATTTTTCTGTGCCAACATTTTATTTTACTTTAGAGGAACGAAAATATATTAGCTACTGTACTATCAGTATACTTTTACGAGGTGTGACTATAAAATAACGAAAATAATTGTATCATGTAGAATATTCAGTTAAGAATTCAGTACCTCACGCAACTGTAAACAAATCAGTGTAGTAGGTTTCATCCGCATCAGAGGCGCTCTTTTACCAGATAATGTCAAGTCCAACAGCAGAGCAGAAGCAATTTCACGTGAAACTTGGAAAACATAAACTGAAATTTATGATTTATTGAAAGAAGTGCATGGCAGTGGATTTTATTGCATGTTTCAAGTGGTTAAAGCGCTTTTAAGATGATCATTTGCGGAGGAAATATTTTGAGAACCATCTCTATGTCTGACTTAGAATTTATTGAGTTCTTATAAACGTTCCTTTATTTAATTATTGGAAATTTCGAACAAAAATTTAATGTTTTAAATCGAAACATTTCCTTGCTAATTGTTTTTTTCTTAATTATACAATTTCCAGCATTTCTTAACAATTTATTGTTTTAGTCAATTAACGAAGAATAAATTCACGAAAGAATTTCCTGCTTAAGTTTAACTTGACTTTCTTCGACTTTCATAGAACGTTGTAAGCAAATCGTTTTGAATTTAAATTTATAAAAATAAAAGCGTCATTAGGAGAAGCTTGCAGCTTTTAAATTAGTACATTCTGCGTTTAAATTTAATTTTTTTTCTCGGTTTATGAATTACAAAGTAATTTTACTACTCACTCATGAGATAAATTCAAAATAAATTCATACAAAGTTTATTTTGCAGGAAGATTTTAGTAAATACATATTTTAATATCAGTTAGATAACGACATAGAAAATTTGAAATTTCACTGTTCACTGTTTCACATTTTTATGTAAGTTCTAATTTCGTAGCTTTAATTTTTGTATATATGTCCACAAACCTATATTCATGTCATTACAAATATTATAACCAGGAGGAATAACTGATCTGTTTTAATTTGTTGGTAATATAATAGCTCTTCATACATCTTAAATAAAACTATCACATTTACTAGATCTCTAGATACTAACAGGCTCACAAATAGAGGCGGATAAATAGGTAGAATTACAGCGGTTGAAACAGGCAAAGATACGGTAGATCGACTTAGGGGAGGCACTACGAATACTAACAGAAGTCCTATCGGGGTACTGTTGCTTCAATAAACACCTAAAGACAATAGACCTAGCAAATGGAACGTAGATAATAGAACCTTCATCCACATTATCTCACAGATTAGACACTACGGAGCTCAAGACAGTTACATCTGAAATAGAAGATCCCTGGCAGCTGGAGCCATAGCACATCCTGAACATTCTTAAAGGAAAAGGGGATAATTGATCAGTTGAAAACTTCGCAGATCCTCAGTGCCACTAAGCTGGAATTTCTGGAACTGATTGCGATAATCATACTAAATACACCAACATTCACAATTACACTGTATGACACACGTTTCGATAACCAAGTTATCGTCTTCAGAGACTGAAGGTAAACAGTGTTCCTTCAGTCTCTGAAAGAAGATAACTTGCTTAACGAAACGCGCTTCAGACCGTGTAATCGTGAGTCCCTGTTCAACAGAAAAAATGGATACAATAAATCCTTATGGTCCCAGTGGTAATGAAACCCTAATCACGATATACATACATACATTTACAGGAAAGGTGAAAACTAATGATAACTTTGGCTTCCCCCTGTATCTATTTATCATATCTATTTTATGCGGAAACATTTACTGCCGGTGATACCGGAAGTGCCCATTATTTCAGGAAGGCTAACAGATATCGAACCATGCATAACTTTGTTCGATAGATCTATCTGTGTATCAGGAAGCATAATTCATACGGATGGCTGGCTAGCCCCTATCTATGCCTCAGCAATGAAGGCTATACTCATGAGTCATTCGCAAAGAAAGATTTGTTCCTGATAGCGGGGTTCGTACCCAAACAATTGAGGCCAGTTGGAGACCTCTGAGAACATTCTTTCGCGATTGACATGTATCTTCAGAAGATTTGGAGGACATAATCAATATACATGGCGACAAGAATGTCATAAATCTAAACCAAAAATAGACCCATTCATTTCAATAATAGAAGAAATTAAAAAGGATGTTCAAATATGAAATTCATAGATTTGTCCTATTGAAATGTTTTGAAGAAAATTATTTTTGTTTACCTTTATTTCAGTTTCTAACATAACCTTATCTAACCTAACCTAACCTAATCTAAACTAACCTAATCTAACCTTACAAATCTATGGTTTTTGTATACTTTTTCCACAGAAACTCTTCTACGCATGTGTCAATCATCATGACTTTTCACACACAGATAGATCTTGATAAAATCTATCGAACAAAGTTATCCATGGTTCGATATTTGAGATAATGGCCACTTCCTATCTTTGGAAGTAAATGTTTCCACATTAAACAGATCGATTTCTTTTAATATAAATAGTCTATGTATAGAGTTTCATGATGATCGTTGTGGGGGATTATCATACTTGTGCCCTGAATACATTCCTGTGCACATCTGAGTATCGACAAAAGAAGATCCAATCAAAATACTGCACTGTTATATTTTACGAAAATAACTATTTATTCATTAATATAACGATTTTATAGTTTTCAGAAGATTCCAAACCCAACTACTAATACTCCATTCCTAAGACAGTGTTCCAATATTGAAGTTACATGTGAAGAGATATTGGCATTCTCTTCACACGTACGGTATTATTTTGGATACTTCCGGTTTCCTGTCATTCAAACTACACTTAAAAACTTTTTATTGTGTTAGCCAGGAACGAGTTCTTGGATTTGAATTTTATGGTCTCTTTGTTTCTGTTCAAGAAATCGTTTCAACACCCTACCAGATAAAAAATAAGTTAATATATTTTAGAGGGAAAGAAGTCCGTGGTAGTGTTTTTACATCTATTTTGGAAATTTACAGTAATATTGAACGAATGAAAATATCAAATAAAAAGAGAGAATTCATGAGCCTTATCATACTGTAAATATCTTTCCCCGACCAAAAGTATACAGTTACAGTACAATTTTATCAATAGCTACACGCTACACAAATTTTCATTCGAAATTATTGAGAATTTCAGTGGATAAAGATGAAGATCAATATTTTCTCGTTCATATTTACGTACAAACAATAATTTTTTAGAGAAAAGCAAGTCATCTTGATATTTATGTCTAAAAGCATGCAAAGGCTTTGAAATCCTGGTAACTATATGACTAGGAAAAGGATCTTAGTATTGAAAGGCAATTTCTTGAAGCTCTCGATTTTAACATGAACATTAACTACCATTATTCAGAAAGATGAGGAAGGTATGGTCGCCGAAAATTACTAGATCTGTCTTAACTCAACCAGGTTAATGGGAAATGTTTTCATGGCTAAAATGGAATACACTCTCATGGTATGGCGCTGAATTTGTTCTTGTAGTCTACAATTTGGTCTTGCAATGCAATGACTCAAAGATATAGTGAAATCAATTTAGATTATATTTTTGGACCAGTTGGGGGTCGTCGATTAACAATGTGCTTTGAAACGCCAATCCAACCAAATTGTTGTTCTCACTTGCTGTGGGGTCAACTTGAGAAGAGATTTCTTAAGATGCAGTTCAAGTATCAACATATCCAAAACTGGAAACCTCTTCACAACATTTATTCTGACTGCAATAATTTCAAACTAACGTTATGACACATTTTCTAACTAGTTACTTTTCATCATCATCATCATCATCATCAATTAGAAAGTAAGTTACCAAAACGAATTGTTATCTATATTTATTGTTTTGAAAGAACTACGTACTTTCAAGGAAGCGGCATGCTTTGACATAATAATTTCCAATTTAAAACTATTTAAATTTAAAAACATTGCACAAATGTAAACCAGACCAAGATACAATCTTTTGTGTGTAAATCTGTGAGTCATTTAGTCGAAGGATATGACATGAATTCAAGTTTTATTGTATCAATAAGATTCATGGTACACGATCTTGATGGGATCCTAAATCATAGATGATTGATTCCGGGTATTCCTTGGACACTTAAGGTCCATTAAGGTATCAAATTACGTACTTTATTCTGTATAGATGTAACTCTAACGACCATACTTATAGATAATCCAAACCTTTCATACAATAAGATTTTTCAGTATTTAAGAGCGGGATGTAAACATGTAAATATCTTAATACTCTGGCGCTCGTTCGAGTATGGTCGTCGGATTATTGAAATCGCGTTTAACTATTTATTTCATTATTTAATAAATAGTTCAGTTCAAAGTAGTTTTGATGTTTTAATACAACGCATATGGTCAACCATCATTGGTTATCCCGGAGATACGTTACAACTAGAGCTAGAATCATTTCACCATAAGGAAGAAGCAACACACTACATCTTCTGGTTAAACTTGTTTCCGGTTTATTCTTTACATTTTGTAGGAGTTCTATTCACCTTTCAATTCAAAATCTGTGGGAAAACTACCCCTTACTGTCAAAATTCAATAAAATAAACTTTAAAGCAATCAGAAAATGAAAAAAAAACATTAGTAGGACTAAAATAAAGATAGCATGATGTTTTAGGATACTATTCATGTTTTCTATACTAACCAATCAATTTGTTACATCAAACCTCCTCTAAGAAATTGATTGGAAATATCCTTTTTTGTAACAAAAATTCAAAATTTCAGTCACGAATAAGTCAAAAAGTATTTTTACAAAAAACTCCATAAAATAATTTTTGCTTAGAATGCTTTATTCTATCGATATTCTATGGTTAGTTTCAACTACAAAACTCACCACATACTAGTTCGAAGTAATATTCACTCCCCATGGTAGAAGCACATATCGGCATAGAGTATAATTTGCTTTTCAAGCTATTTCCTATCTACTGTAACAACTTCAAACAAATCGATGCGTCTTGACGAAAATCTGAGGTAAAAAAGTAAAAAGATATTAAAATATGTCAAATTCAGATATGAAGTATAAGGGCTTTCATACTTAATTAAAATAAATCAATCTTTTGAAAATGTAATTCTCACGTAGTAAGATTGAATACAGCTTCCGTGAAATGAAAGAAGTTTCAACAAAACCTGTGATTGTCAAGTTAAATTTCTTCTTTATTTCAGTTGTAACATGGGTTAAAAAGTGAAAAACAATTAAACGATGTTTCAAAGCTTGGAATTGCCTTATTACGAAAAGAGCATCTAACATATTACATATTTTCGTTACAGGGACTGCAGAGTTGTCAGAGACCCACAGACGTTGAAGTCAAAAGGATATGGTTTCGTTTCTTTCATCAAAAAGGCGGTAAGTGACTTTTAACAGTTTCACTGAATGTTTCTTTAAGAACTGGCGAATGCGCCAATTCACTACATCCACCTTTTATTAACCAAAAGTATAGATAATTTATCATTCTGAATACTTGAAAATTTGTTTAAAATTCTCCGAAAATACATACTTATAAATCTCTTCCGTAGTTATTGAAGGCGCGTTTTTAGTAAGTTCAAATGATTGGAGACATTTTTTTAATTAATACAATCTCTAAAAACAAATTTTAGACTCAATATTTATAAGCTGTTTCTTGATTCATTAAAAAAACAGTTGACCGTATGGGACTTCCCAATCTACTTCCATATTCGTCTTAGAAATGATTCATATATATGGAATATAAACAATATAATTGTCAAATGGTTTACGGTAACAAAATTTCTAAGTGTGGCATCATTTAATCTAATACACCTGGTTTTTATGATAATAACCACGCCTATCCACATAATATGCATCGCCCAACAGCATTAAAAAAAAGAAAATGTACTTTTAAACTTCCAAAATACATGCAAAAATAATAGAATATGAAGGAAGTCTCATAAATAATTTTGTTCTTTATTGTTTGATTGTTTATTTTTAATTGTTTATCCAATGATTATACAAAAAAAGGCCTCAATATTCGAAGTATAATCCATCGTATTCCGTGGATATATTCCAACGTTCAGTAAGATTTTTGAGACTCTGGTTAAACCATTATTTTGACTGAGATGTACTTATTATTAGTATCTTCTTTGGATTCAATACCACCAAGTTCTTCGATTTTCTCAATTTAGTGTGGTTTAGCGATGTCTTGTAATAGAACCCACTTTTGGTTAAGTAAACCTGATTATTTCTCCGATTAAACTTATGCATTCGTATTAGCTGTCTACTACATACCTCGATTGATAGCTCGACGATCTGGAATGATTTTCATAATTTCACCAGACACCCAACAAAACTTTCCGCTCGATTCGATCTCTCTTTGCAACGATTTCTGATATTAGATGAAGCAATTTTTTATCGCAAGTACCAATGCACCTAATAAAAAGATTATCTTTCGACAAGGAGCTGTTTACAAACGTCGACTCAACGTTCCGCTTGAATATCGGTAAAGCAACTATTTGATAGATCTCACTTAATTATTTCAAGTGGTAGTGCATGGTCTCTTCTAAAGGTTTTTCTAACGCTTTCCGTCTGTCAAATCTCCACTATTGAAACTGTACCCACATTTACTAACTGTCCCAGATTTCCCGTTTGCCGGCTTGTCTGCACCCGGGACATGGATTGTTCTGGATTTGGGAGTTGAGCAGTAAAATTGTTAAAGCAAATTTGGACGAGCTAAAAATCATTGTGTCCTGCGTACTGAGTATCCCTTCTTTTAATACTTATCTCGAGAGGGGAATTTTCATTGAATAGAACAAAATCCAGATGCCACTGCATTGTGGATTTGATGAGAGCCGAAATTCTCATGAATTCACACAGTCTTTTGTCTAATTTCCAACAAGATAAATGCTTGATAAATGGTGTGACTTCCGGATTTTTTTTGCTGGGTTTTGGCAACATTGGCCGCTCATTAAGTGTATCTGAACAATTCACGAAAGGATTATCGAAAGAAAGTGAAGCAATTTCATTCTTTATAGAATTATTAGAGACTGTTACTATTTAAATCGGGACGTAGGAATTTTGATATATGAAAACCGATTACATTCTTTGTTATCACTAGTATCTAAGTTAGTATTAGCACATCGAAAACAGAACAGCAAATAACTTAGAGCTAGTACTTTTAAATTTCATTATCCTCACGTGCTGATTCGTCTTTTTCATAACATAATAGTTTCCTTTCAAACCATGTAAAACATCAGCTGTGGCAAATAATATGAAAATAAATTTCTGTTTAAGAACAGCTCAGGAATATATGATGTTAAAATATGCAATATCAAACTTTAATATGCAAATGATGGAGACGCAGCCTCTAATAAATACTTGCTGAGGATGCTTTTGTTTCTTATACAACCATATTGTTACAAACGCTATGCATAAACTTTGTTAACATTCTAAATTCTATTGCTTCATCTATTCTGTTTGTAAAAGAAACTTCAACAATTTCTCAACTTTTGTATAACAGTGCCAATGGTAATCTACAGAGTGTTCAACAACTCAAAATTGAGAAGTTGGGAACTTTGTTTCCTCAAAGTGACTTCCTGTTATGATCAAAGTACAGATAAACGTCACTGGTTTCAAGGGAGTTTATGAACTTTAACATGTATGAAATAGATAATAAAGAGCTAAAAGTAGGATCCCATGAGACACTATGTGTAGAATTTAATCTTACTATTTTTATTCTGATAGATTTTATTAAAATACGACTTATTTAAATTATCTGAAAAATCATTATTTTGTAACAATCAGAATAATAACTTTGAAATGCTAGAGTCCAGCATTCCAATATTGTTCTTAGCTGAATCTTGTTCCCTAATCTCTTCCCCAAGTGAATGGGGGCTGTTGTATAGCTGTATCCTTTTGAAAATCCCGGCTGAGTTACAGGCAGTATTGAATAGGATTTAACATGCTTCTCAATTTGTATTTCAATGGCTCTTTCAATGATTTTTGATAAAATGCAAATAGGCCGAAGATCTAAAGATTCCGTAGGATTCGTTATTGTAGATAATACTATCCCACCACCGTATACTTCAACATAACCAATAATTTAAAGGGAAAATGAGTCGATATTTGAATTATCTGGATTATGTAAGCGGGCGATTAGTTTTCAGATTTATAAACTGAACGTATGAAACTTTCTAATTTATAAATTCTATAAATAAATTCTCTTCTCATTATTTTGCATCTCATCAATTTTTTGCTGCAGATTTGTTTAGCAAAAATAATTATAATTTACGTAAATATACAAGAAAATGTGATAGAAGTTTGAACAATTCAGCAAAGTAATTGAAAATATGAGATAAATTCATAAACACCGCTTTAGAAGAAACGACGATACTCAATGTCAAAAATGGGAGGAAAAATAATTACCGGGCTATCTGAGGGAAGGGAGAGGTGAGTGAGTGAGAGTGAGTTTTTAAAAATAAAAAACGGTTTTTCGATTTTCGATAAATCTTCTAGTCCTAAGGAAAAAAGTCAAAGTTGTAGGTATTAAGAAGATGTGTCTCTCATACACTGTAATTTATTTGATTTGACATAATATCGAAAAAGCACCTAATTTTATAACGAACATTCTCCCATAAAAAATTTGCTTTCTTAAAAAGTCAGTGAGGTTTCTATTCGTTGGAATATCTACTTTTTTATGGTGTAAAAAATATTACCATCACCATGGTGAACTTTCTCAGAAAAGGGAAAAAATTTGAATCCGAACTTTTTTTAATCATTATGCATAATTTTTAGATAGTTATTAAAATTCTCTAATTTCTTATGCTTTTCAAAATAACATGGAATCTCACATTTTCAATTTATTAAGAGAGGAAAAATTCAATAAGTAACTAAAAATTATACGTAATAATTAAAAAAAAAATCGGATGCGAGTTTTTTTCGTCTTATTTTTTGAGTTTTCTGAGAAAATTTACCATGCCCGTGGTAATATTTTTCATACCATCAGAAAATAGAAATTTCAACTAACCAAAGCCTCAATGATTTTTTAAAAGAAACTGATATTTTGACGGGAGAATTTTCGATTGAAAATTAGGATGTTTTTTCGATATTAAGTTAAAATAAGGTTTAAAAATAAATATGTTGTATCGAAAGGATTAATTACATAAAAAGGTAACTTTTCACAAAATATGTTTGAAAAAAATGTTTTTTGTAAAAGGTAAAAATTAAAAACTCGGTGTTTTGAATTTTTCGTCTAAATTTTGGGTTTCATATTACTATTATTTTTTTTGGTTTCAAAAGTTATCGACTCTGGTCTATTAATATATTTCACTGTTCATATTTCTATCTACTCGTAAAATTTTGGAGAGATTTGTTAGATTCATGTTAACGGTTCTTGTTAGTTGGTTTTAAAAAAGTTATGTCAGCCGGCTCTGTTTTCCGTTTTCATAAAAAGTCGATTTAAAGGCAGAACAATGCAAAAAAAGGTTCAAAATACATGCAATACTTGCATAGCAGTATGCTTTCTTTCCTCTTATCGTAGAATTCATAAATATTAATAGTGGTTAGATTTTAGGAGATTAGCTATAGAGAAAATCTTAAGGGTCTTTTTACCAACTTATGGTAACTAGACACGAGAAAATAGGGGGTACGTGAAAGTAATCATTTTTCAACGTTTTCAGGTCACAGGAGATAGTAGAAATACATAGTGACAATTTATCTATTCCCTTTTACGATATAATGAGTCTAAATACTTTATTTACCAAAAATAATGATGTTTGGTTCAAGTCAATACGATTCGTATCAACAACAACAATCAAGTTAGAATGTTTAGAATTCTGAATATATTTAGTACCGCCCGAGATCCATTCCAAATAGGTACTATACGTCATCAGCGCCGATTGTGTGGGAGAGCAGCCGGCCTGTTTGACGACATGCTGTTTAGACGACAAAGAGTTGATTTGTTGATCAAATTGGAGGAAGGATTTTTTAGTGGCTCTTCTGACAACAAATATATTGTCTTGTTATAGTTGTTTTGCCACAAATAACAATTTTTTTACTGTAAAATCCACGGCATTAACCAGATGAACAAAGAGATCGATTGAATGGTATATTCGTGGGGCAAAAACAAGATTTTATGTGCACAGAACGTCTTAATTTTGAGATACCAAACTTAAACAAATATATTACATTTAATTTGGAGCAAATTCGATCTCGGTTTTGTTGGCTTATGGTGTTCTAACAGAAAAGTGTCTGATTTTCAATATTAAATAGTTAAAATGAGATATGGAAATACTATTGTTATAGTACCCCTAAATTTTATAAATTTGACTCAGTTAATGCCTGATACCAAGCAAAAGATATTCACATAAAAAATATAGTTTTATAAAAGTTTTTTGAAAAAAAAGAGTCAGACCGATTTTATTTTTTATTATCAAAAAATACTTTTGGAGTTAAATTTGCTCATTGTTAAACTTGAATTTTAAAAAATACTAATTATGAGAAACCGATTATGCACAATATTCAGGCTTAATCCCGTTTGGACCCCACGTCAATGCAAAAAAAACAAAAAAATCAAACCACAAGTAATATATTTAAACTACTGCATTATTGTTAAAATAAAAGCTACCCTGTATTGTAAGTTTTGAATATGCTATTTAAAAAATGAAAGTGCATACGTATCTCGAAATGATCTTCACAACCAAACCGATTATTGCTACTGTATTTTTTCATTGCATCACACCGTTTTTTCACAGTTTTTCTCCCTTAGGGATACTTTATTTGGTCTAGTAAAAGTGGTGTTGGTACATTTTGGTACAATCCAATATTTATAACAAACCTTTGTGGGTACAAGATTTGACATCCTGACGAAAAAAAAACAAATAATACGACGCGACAGCATGATGACACAAAAAACGTGTGGTGTGGATGCTGCTTTAGCTTGGTGGGCGAAACTCGATCGGCGCTGGTGACGTAATCAAGCAATTGATACGTTACAAGAAGAAATGAGGGCGGAGTAAAAATATTACACTTTTTAAAATTTATATCAGAGCTAGAGACATGCAGTAAAATTACGTTATGGCGTGCTCATAATTGAAAAATATATACCCAACATCGTTTTCAGACCCATTAGCAGCAAACCCATACGCTCCAAATAATTTTTTGTTGCGATTGTTTTGAATTTATTTTCTTATATGAACAAATCAAAATAGTGTGCAAATATTTAACTTTTAATTATTGCAATGATGTTATGTTTGCTTCCAAGTTGTACTGTTTTAACCTAATACAATGTTTTGTTGATAAAATTAGATTTGCTCCTGCATATAGGGAATACGGCTTCATCTTATATGTAAACAAGTTGTAATAAGAGCCTGCAGCTACATCCAAACATTTATTCATGCTCTTCTACTTTTATACATACCAGTTTATCATATAATTATATTAAACTAAGAGGAAAAGTTTTAACAGAAAAATTGATTGTTTTCAATCAATATCAGTGCAATTATTTTACTAAATCTTCACAATATCTATACTATTTCTGAGAATATAAAAGATATATACAATAATATACCTTCAAATTTAGAGGGTGTTTCATGTCCGTTTCTAATATTTTATGTTTATTAAATCATACAAAACGAAAGCCTTGATATTCGAAGTATAATCCATCTTTTCCTATGGTTCCAACTCGACGTATAGCAAACTTGGTTAAACCATTTTTTGGGATTAGGATAAATTGTCGTAATGCATTTTCAAAATTTCCTTTAGATTCAAATTTCCCACGCAAAAATTTAACCATAGATTCCAATAAATAGTAATCTGATTGTGCAATGTCCAGAGTGTAATTGTTAGATGCGGTATGCCCCCAACGCAGTCTTATTGTTAGAGAACTCGCTTCCAGTTAACTTCTTCTTCTTATTCATTTTTGAGATTTCATGGTCTGTTAGTTTTTCAGGTTCCTCTGTGCCAGGGAGGTGGACTGCCAGCTTTCCATCCATCTCTTAGGTTCTCTTTTCCCTATTGGTTTCCCTTCAAATAGGATACGTAGCAGTCTCTCTCTTCTCATGTGGGCGTACCAGTATATTTTTCTTTGTCTCCCCCATCTTACGATGTCTTGCACTCCACATTGTTCCCTGATATTAGTGTTCCTGATTCGATCTACTCCTGTTTTTCTCACTATAGCCCTGAGCGTTTTCATTTCGACTACCCGAAGCATGCTTTTTATTTTGTTGGTTTCCTCTCTGGTTTCCATTCCGTATGTCATGATTGGCCTGATACAAGTCTTATGTATTCGTTCGCGCATATTATCTGTCTTAAGCAGCCCGATATGGCAGTCGCTTTGTTGATCCGGCTTCTTAGGTCCTTCACTGGATTGTGATAACTCGACAGGTCCATACCCAGGTATTCAAATTGTGAGACTTCTTCGATTATTTTGTCTTGAACTACCAGCTTACATCATACGGACTCTTTAGCAAAGTTTATGCTTTTAGTTTTTTCTGTGGATATAATCATGTTCATCGCTTGGCTGACCTGGCAGAATTTGTGTAGTTGTCTCTGTAGGTCATCCTGCGTTTCCGCGAAAATAGCTGCATCGTCGGTTAACTAAACCTGAATATTCCTTCAATAAAACCTCATACATTCGCATCAGCTATCCACTATATACCTCAGCATTGATAGCTGTACCATTTGGAATGACTTCAAAGTACACTATGGTATCTTTGTAACCTCAATGTCCCACGCAAGTGGACGATCTGAACGGCGATCTTCAATCATCAAATCTCCATTGTTAAAATGTTCAAATGAACGCTGTACCATTCACCTATTAACTTTTGCTTCTAATGCTGTCTAATAAGTTATAAAATGAAGCAATTGTACTCTATATATAAATATATATATATATATATATATATATATATATATATATATATATATTTATATATATATATATATATTGTTCTTATTAAGCTATTATCAAACGTGTATTTTTAACAACTGTTAATTCAATTTTTAAATTTTTATATCAATGTGTAATAAAATGAAATTAAAGTCGTTTTTACGTGGAAAAGAATTATCAAATATGAAGTAAAACAACAGAAGTACTAGATAGAAAGTACTAAATAGAAATACTAGATTTGTCCATTTTACAACTTACATAAATTCAAGAGTTCTGGAAGTGCTGAAAATAAATTTATAAGGAAACATCAGCGATGATTTACAACTGAAAATACTAAAAATGAAGTCGAACATTCAAAATAATTCACTGTAAAGCAAAAAACGACAGAGCTCCTGAAGACTCTCACCGAAGAAGACTTCCAGCACTGCTTCGATCAATGGAAAAAACGTATGGCAAGGTGTGTGTCGAGGGGAGGGGAGTATATTGAAGGGAGGCATTTGAATGTAGAATAATTTTTATAATAAAATCTTTTTTCGCACCATTCTCGTTATTTAATAGCCAGACGTCGTACTTCCATTCTAAAAGACAAATGTGAAATATAAAAAAAAATTACTGATGCAATTTGATACTAATAGTTGAGTTTTACAAGAGAAAGTGTTTGGGTCGAACTATAATTTGCGGAAAAAATTTGCATGAATTTATCATTACGTTGCGGTTGCAGGTTGCGATGTGGCATCGTAATTCATTAAAATTAACATAAAACGTTTGCACTTTCGTTTCACGTGTAGAACAAAAATTATTTGAAGGAATATCGTGTTCGCTTCAAAATTATTGGATTATATGAAATGGATTTCCCTTGTTGAACAAATTTTACAACCATCGCAATATATATTCACTTTGTGAACAATTTCAATATAATGCCATTATTTTAAAATCATATACATTTATTTTTTATACATATTCATTTTTCACGAACACCACTTTTCATCTACAGTTTCTATTCAATAATTTGTATTTCTAGCATAAATCCGAAACTTACATTGCAATTCGCTAAGAAGTTTTAAATATCAGTTTCTTATTGAATAATTATTTAGCAGTGGTATCACCACGTAATTTTACCCTTAAAAACCTTACATTATATCATTTATCTTTCTACATTTAGTCTTGTTAATAAATAATCTTGACTTTAGGTACCTCTTGAGGCCATTATCAAGGATTTTGTGGTCGGAATCTGCTAACTACACACAACGAATCACCCAACCAACTTATCTCCACAGGAGTGAAGGAACAATTGGTGTTTGAAGATTTCTTCCTCCTTAGCTCAATCGGGTCCAAAGCCGAAGAGGTATGACAGATGAAATTCTAATGAATATCTGTCAAGGAAGAAAAGCCCGATAAACAGCATGGAATCCGTAAAATTCTTCGCTTGGATTCTCCCAATTTACATATACTATAGATTAAACCGACATATATCCTTCAGGGCAAAGAAACATTTGGTGATGAGAATGAGATCAATTCTCAAAATTTTGGAAATATATTCACCTCAACCCCTCCCTTTGATAGTAGGTCCAAAGTAAAAGTCGTGGAAGAACTACAAATTCTCAAAGCAGCCAAGACTGTGCACTCAGTTTTTTTCAAACATAAATATATACGAGGAGTGTGGATCTCCTCAGCCCCTCTTCTTCTGTGCTACCTCCTCTGATGAGTGAAACTGAAGATTTATTTTTTCGAGATTAACTTCTATAAAGTAAATAACTCATAACCTTGTAAGAGTGATGTATGTAGGGTGGTTATCCGTTCATTGGTAAGACGTGATCCGATTCCGTGGTCTCAATCTCCCTATTCCACACAACGAATCACTCCCTTTTCCTGGTTGATTACAAGGCCTCAATCTGCCTACTTCATGGAATTTCTCCGAGGAAATCAAAAGCTGGAACAAAAAAAAATAAAATAATATGCTAACCATCAAGAACACTGTTGACACAAAGACACTCCATGCTGGTCTTGAGCTAATTGGGGAGCCAGTCGCCTGGTCCTTGTAATTATAGGGAACCCATTGGCGGGTTTGGGTTTTTTTGCGCGCGTGGGAAATATATTGTTGGCTGGAGGGGTGATAAATGTGTGGAGAACGGCTTCTTGGGGGGTTTCAGAGGAAATGTTGTTGTTAGTTGCAGTGGTATTGGAGCGAAGTGGATGAAGAAGGTATTTCAAAGTGTTCAGACAGTTTGGACGTTTCCCTATTTAGATAGCTTCTCGAACAATCTTGGACTTAAAGGAAAGGAGTGGGGCGATAGTTTTGATTCAATTGAAATGGATTGTGTCTCCGGTATGGACACGATGTTGGGAAAGGATGGAAAAAATATCGGAATTAGTGACAGACAACAATTGTTCCTTGGCTCTGATGGAAATACGTCGATCTGTCTGACCAATATAGGAACGGGGGCAATCTGAGCAGGGGATCTCATCTCATGATGTTCATTGGATATTTTATCTTCGATTCTGCAAATTTTGTCTGTTACACCTTTGATGTAAGGAAGGGATACCCTTAATCTTTCAAACCAGTGGAGAAGGATGGAGGAATTGGGAATGAAAATTTGTGGATGCTCCTAGAAATTAGAGAATTTGGAATCAATGTTTGTCTCAAATAATTGATTTCAGATGATCGACTGGATTCGTCAGTCAACATACACTCGTATCACTATCCATCTCCATATATATATATATATATATATATATATATATATATATATATATATATATATATATATATATTTCTTTACAAATATGAATATTTTATTTATTTATTTACTAAAAAAAAAGAAATATGTAGAAAGTTTTAATAATATTTCTAGTTAAAAGATAAAATATTATGTTAAAAGCAACATTTCATCACATGACGGTGTATTCTAGAAAAAAAGGGACTTCTTTTTCGGGTAACTATATTTACGAAACTTTTTCCCTTCAATAAAAAAGTTTTATATGGAGCAGTCGAGGGGTAGTCGGTTAATCTTATGTTTTCGTAACAAACAGCTTTTTCATGAAGCTGCATATTATTTTCGCTAAAGCGTTAAACGCGAACAATAATATTTTCCTAGACGGGAGTTTTATCTGCAAGATTTATTATCGGTAGAGAATTCAATTAAATCACAAATAGATTATATTCAAACGCAAAAAAATGAATATTGATTTTAATATTTGTAATAATCTGAAATATTTTCGTAAGAATTTCAGAATATCGATCTGTTACATAATATTTTCTTCGTCTTCGCTTTTGTCATTGTGCGTACTATCATCAAAATTTAACTTTCTAGACCTTCAAACACCAAACCGAGTGATAATACTCATCTTATTTACACAAACGAGTCCTCTTTGGATCCTGAAAAATTTCCAACGTAGATATTACAAAGTTTACATAATAATTCATTACTTTAATGGTTAACGTTCACCGAGGGGAATAGTTGCACTCATCCAATGCAATTTATGAGTACTTAATCTATACTAAAGTACTTGTTCAGCATTTGACTAATATGACTACATTTTTTCTAATTTTTCTATTGAAAAAGTGTGAAATTGAAAGTGAAATTGAACAACCAGGAGGAAAATTTCGGACTGAATCCAAATCAGCCCTCAAAATTTGTTCCAGTTTCCAAAACATACAATAAAATCATTATTTTGACCATTAACACCCATTTATTCGACTAAAAAGTATATAAATCAGTGAAAAACTAATTATAACTGAATCTTTCATACTTTTGATATCCATTTCAAGCATTAAAGTCCAACAGTAGTCGCCCTACGCCAGTAAATTCTTGAATTGCCTTTGTATTTTTTCCTTATATTATGATGTAATGACAGTGTTTATTAGATCAGAATAAAGTACTATAAATACGCAATTTAAATGATTTTTCCACGTTTTTCATGTATTTAACATCCACAAACATAACAAAAACACTTTGTAACGTTATTTTAACAATCTACAACTAGTACCAATCTTGACAGACAGTTAAGAACTAATCGAAAAGTTGACCCAAAGTACCTGGCCCAACTAAGAAGAGACAAAATTTTGAAAAAACATGCTAACACCACCTCTTCATTGTTGGAAAATCTTTGACCACCGGGCAATTTTTTCAAGTCGGGAAACAGATTGGAATAGTCTTTGTCTTCTTTGGAGCCGGTTGTATCATTGTAAGGAAACGCTGCGCCCATCTTGTACACAGTTTTCTCATGTCCAAATTTTCAGTTAATATGCGATGTATGGCACTTTTTGGAATGCCTGCTATGTCCGCTAGCTCGCGCACTTTCAGTCGACCTTCATCCAGAACCGCTTTGTGGATTTTCTTCAACATTTCTAGAATCGTCACCTCATTTGGTCGATCACTGCGATTTTGGTCTTCGCAGGTCGTATGGCTTCGCTTAAACTCTGCTACTCAATATTTTAATGTTTAAAACGAAGGAGCAGTCTCACCCAGAGTAGAATTTAGTTCAGGTTTGTTCACTATTGATGGCTGTCAAACAACGTCTAAACTTCGTCTTCAAACTTGTAGAGATTGTGTGCTCTCTAATACAGTGGTATTTTTCAAATAACTACCGCCATCTCTAGATCAGGCCAGGCACTTCTGGAACCATCCTTGTATGGAAGCTTCATGCAGCTTCGTTTATTTTTAATCTAATATCCTATTTAGTTCTTAAAGTAGTTTTATTGCGAACAAATTCTGTTTGCAATCGGTTTGCAAACGGTAGTCAGGTTGATGTCATCTATACAGATTTTCCCAAAGCCTTTGATCGTTTTAATTATGATATTCTTCTCAATAAGCTATCCAACATTGGTTTAATTGATTCACCAATTTTTTCATATCATACTTCAAGGATAGACTTTGTCTGGGATTAAATTATAATATTTTCCTTTATGCAGGAGATCTAAAGCTTTATTATTGGTCTGATATACCTAGATACAATTGATGAGTGGTATAAAGAAAATGCACTTTATCTTAACATTTCGAAATGTAATACCTCATCTTTCACTAGGAAACTCAATCCCATTCATTTCAATGATCGCATTTCTAATAATCTACTCAAAAGATCTACAACATTCAAAGGTCGTGGTGTTACATTTTATATATTAAATTAAACTTTGTTCAGCTTATTAATGTTATCCTTCGCTTGGTACTGAGAAAATCTAGGTAGTTTACCGCATCTTAAGTGGCTAAAGTGTGACAAAGCGTCTAGTCGTATGTGCTCTTCCTAAATATTCCTGAGAAATAAAATTGTTATTCTAAGAAAATACAACAAAATCAACAAAATTCTTTTCAATACTTCTTAATTCATACTGAAAAATATTATTAATATGATGTTTTGATTCTTATTATATATGTTTTCAACTATAATTGGATGTTTCGCCATCTTTTCTCATTTTTGACGATAATATAAATAAATCGTGACAAAATAATAGTTGAATTCCAGAAGATTTTAGCTGTATCCAATATCGTGTATCAGTCCTGAATTATGAAATCCATTGTTTCATTCTTTTGTCTTTCTTTGTAAACTGTGGTACAGTTGTTTGTTTTTAGTTAACTGTTTGTAAGAATTCACTGCAGAATCAACTTGCTCTCGACACAACTAGAATTTTAAAAAGGACATTTCAGAATCCTTAGCGCTCACTTCAACATATTTTTAGAAGTTTAAAGCCAGATTTTTAATAGCATTTATAAAATACACGAGGGGATGAATTGCTCCAATCCACTTTTTATTTTTAGTTTACTACATGATATATTTCATGTGTAAATTAAGTACTGAATTTGTATTTTTTTATTTCAAACTCAAAATAATATATCGCATCGGGAACGGTTATTCCAATCTCATTGCAGTACTGGGACTCCTAGTCAGCAAGAGTCATTTAAATTTTTTCTTGTCGCACAAACTGAGTTCATCAAAATAAAGGATTCCTACTATTCGGCTCTGAGATAATTTCGAAACTTAATATTTCGAATATCATGCCGTTCTTCCAACGGTAAAACAACTACTTTCCTGGCTAATGCCTCGACGAATATTGAATTACATCTCCTACATTTTGACGTCTCGACTACTTTCAGTCGTTAATCAAAATATGATATTGACACTGACAATTTGTATATTTATATTAATCAATAGATCACTTTCGTCACGAATATCAAAATAAGAATAAAATCATCAACAAGAAAAATTAATTTTTCCTTAGTTTTTACATCTCAAGTACGTAGGAGTCATCAATTTTATGATTTGTAGTTGTATTAGAATTTACAAAATAGAACTATAAATTTTACTTAAATTATTTAGGCATTTTTCATAATTTATAGTTTTTTCTTTGAACCATTTCTAAAAATTCTCTTTTTCGTGTTTTAGATTCCGATTGAATTTATGTTTTTTTTTTATATTTCATGGCTCGTTAATGAAGTTTAATTTTTTATCGTATCGATGACCTCTCAGTCTATTTTCTAAATACTGAGATGTCTGCCCTATGTAGACAACGTCAAAAATAGTACAAGGTACTTGATATATAATATAATTTCTTTTGTTTTTTGGTGTTTTAGATTCCAATTTTTAGATAATTTATTAAGTCGTTCTTATACTAATATCATATTTATTAAAATAATTTGATAATTGTTGGGAAAGTCCTTGTACATATGGTAAGGAAAAATGTTTTGTGTTTTGATGTTTTGTTTCTGTTTTGGTTTCCAATTGATTGTAGCATCTGTTTATACTCTTCTTAAATATGTTATTCATCATTTTTTCCGGATAATTATTTTCTTTCAATGCAGTTTTCTATTTTTGAATATCTAAGCATCTAATATCAGGATCTGATAGCTAGATAGATCCACAAACCAAACTTAATATCATTGATCTTTTTTGTGACATCGTATGAAATGAATTGAAGTTCAAATATCTTGAGAATCAAGTTGGTTTCGAATACCATTATTTTCTTATGTTATTGTTAATCTTATATAATGTGACATTTTCTTCGATTTCGATTGTAAATTTTTTATGATAAGATGGTAAATGAGGTGAGCAAAATGTATCAAAATAAAGGATTTCTACTATTATTTATATCGAAAAAAAGGTCGATTTACATCACGCTCTTCAGAGAAGTTCTAATTCAATATTTCTCGAGGCAATAACCAGGAAAGTAGTTGTTTTCTTCTTTGAAGAACCCTGGAATACATTTTCGAAATATTGAATAATAATTCTGACTATTTTAATACACAAGATTTCATAACTTGTCGGCAAATATTTTCTTTCCAAGAATGCCTTAAAACCAAATCTATTGAGAAAACATTCTCTTCGTAGACCTTATGAAGTTTTACTCGAAGCTCATGTCATTTGTTAGAGAAAATTATGCCATTGTAGACAACCGAATAGCGAGGCTCAAACGCTACGTTCCCAGGTTCATTATTTAATCTAAATACCTCGTATGTTACAAAGCGTCCGACTAATTCATTATGGATACCAACAGCTTTCTTGCATGCTCCACAATTGGTGGATATTGTTTAGATACGAGGGTTGCTACTTAAGTTTTGAGATATGGAAATCATGAAGTTTGACATTTTTAATGGTGAACATACTCACAATGTGCTGTTATATGAGTGCTGTTTGAGTTGGTTACAGATATTTGAAACAATAATCTTGGTGAGAACATGAAATTAAGTGGCGAACATTTTCGGCATGGATTAAGCCAACAGCAGTACTCCGATCAATTCGCTTCGAGTTTTGGTGTTACGCTGGTTTTTCGAATATAATCGTGGTCGCACTTCGGTACAGGATGAATTTAGTGAAAGTGTTCCAAAATCGACTGCCAGAAAACTGAGATTGCAAGATCGTCATGTAATATACCGTGAGATTGAGGCACTCCCATACATTCAATATTGCATGAACATTTGGTTGTCAAAAAGATTTGTTTGCATTCGATGCCGCGTAATTTGACGATCGCCCAAAAAATTGGTACAAAGAAGTACTGGAAAAATTTAATCACGGTGCTTCAAAAGACGTCTATAAGATCGTATCAGGCGACGAATCTTGGATCTATGTATATGAATCCGAAACTAAACACCAATAGACTGAATGGATCCTTCAAGACGAGTCATGGTCCCTCGTGTTTTCGAAATAACTGGATATGTCTCCACCGTTCCATTAGAGCAACGTAGATCAATTTTGAATGATGCACCAGTATTTGTTTGCCAGAAGAATCAGGGAAACCAATCGCAGAAGACGAATCATTCTCCACCACGACAATTCGAGCTCTTACACATCAGTTTAAACAAAAACAGTCAACATATCCAATTGATCCACTGTTTTACATGCAATAATTTGTTTTTATTACCCTAAGATCAAAAATAAATTACGAGGTCAACGTTCTTCTACATCTGAAGAAGCGGCTCATGATTTCAAATCACATTGTTTTGGAGGTACCTCAATTGGAATGGAAAATGCTTCGACACTCAGTTCAAACGTATCGAACCTACACATCCAATTATGAATATTTTTTTTCATTTGCTAAAACTTGAGTAGCGACCCTCGTGCCAATAACTATTGATTGCTTCTAATTAATTTTGTTATATATACCCATATTGAAATGGTAGAAATTATAATTTAAAAATTACTTAGTTTTTATTAAATTTGATTGGTGGTCTAAATTTGCCACCAAACTGTATTTGGCATTCTCGAAAATAATTTTATTTCTGGAACATTAGGCAGAACATTTAGAAAGAATGTTATCACCGAGAAATCATCCGAATAGACTGGGAACCTTTGACTCTGCTGTCTTCAGATTATTATGATTAATGCCATTTGGAAACTCACTACCGTTTTCGTTCAATAAACGTAATTTACAGATATAATTCTTGGGTAAATACTCCATTTTTAACCACAAAGATTCTGCGTTGCTGCTACGAGGAAGACATTTTACGAATAAGAAATTCATTTCTCTCGGGTGCGAAAAGAGATTTTGTAAAATTCCTACGTCAAGTTTATATACTATGAAATGGAATTTCAATTACACTACCTTCAAAATCAAACATAAGATTACTCATAGTAACGGGTGTCCCAAAAACTTTTTTCTATTCGTTATTATATAGGGTATCTCAAAATCGACACCCATCTTCTCCTAATATGTATCGAATACTAAAACAAATTAAATCGTAAGAATGTTGAAAACCCATTATTAGTCATAGTTAATTTTATAGGGCTACTTCGTACTGCCTCAGACCTGAACTTTTGTATAAAATAAACTCAAAACAAACAAAAGGAATCCTTTTTTCATTGCAACACAAATAAAAAAAAATTAATATGAAGTTTTTATCATTATTTTCGATTAACTACACATGATGCTGCTTACTTACATAAAAGAGTTTTCCTGAAATATTGGCCATTTATAGTCACAAATAGTTATAATACAAGCAGTTAATAAATTTAAACCTTTCTGATAAACTATATTTTTTTGTTTTGAATAATTGCCCATGCGCGAAACAGGAAACTCCAAGATGATTCCGCAAACTCTCAACGACTGGCCTTGCGATTTATTTATGATCATAGCAAAGGCCAGACGTACCGAAACGTTTAAAATCGAATGGTAAATCCGTTGGAATCATCGGTATTTTCCCTTTATGATTGTTGCCTCAATGAATTTACTCATCACGTTTTTTAAAACCAGTTTTATTCCATTGCACAGTCGAGGTCGATTAATGTTACGTAGCATAATTACAACTTATCCTACTTTTAACAACAAATTGGGAGATCATTCTGGTTCATTAGGAAGCCGACTGATTTGGAAAAAAACCAACGGTCCCGAAAGAAAATTCTGAATGGTCGCACTGAGATCGTCGCCTCTAATATTGCTCATTTACCCAGCCAATTATGGTTATTGAACTGTTGCGCTATATCTGGGAAAACACGCTGAATAAGCTCTTCTTTTGAATCTCTGCTGTGGCAGAGATCTGTGAGTTACGTGATGAATCCGGTCGAAGTGTCTATAGCGACTATATTATTATTTCATTCTAAGCATATCTCCTTCACTCTCACTCACTAAACGGCAAAACTCGCCATCATAAATTGTAATTAATCAGTGAGAAAAGTTCTCGCGCACTTAACATTAAAGTGTCACAATCACAAAAGATCAACAAAAAAAGAGCACATAGCTTGGAATGTCACTATCACAAGTATAGAAAGTTCTCGCGCACGTAGCGGTAATCGTCACTCACAAAGGATGCACTCTTTGTATGGATCAATATAGAGGAAGAGTTGACATATTAGTTGGTTGTCAAATGTCAAATATCATGGTTGCGTTCAGAAATTTAATTTGTGACAAAACTTAACTTAAGATTCATCAATCTACATATAGTTGGTTGTAAAGGAAAATTACGTGGTTTGAAAATAATAACTGATATAATTTTCAGTACAAACAATTTATTGTAATTTCAGTCTTACACATAAAAGAGCAAGATTGATAAGATCAATTGACAGACCTCAACTTCCATTAACAACATTTGACAGTTAAATAAAAATAGGTTGCGTTCCATATATTCTAACAGGTTGTCAAATGTCAAATATTATGGTTATGTTTAGAAATTTAATTTGTGACAAAACATTAAGGAGAAACAAAATTATTCTTTTTATTCAATTACGAGCATTTTCATATTTATTCACCTTTTCAACCTTCATGAATCTTGGTTATTCTAAATAGGAAAAAGTTGACATTTTGGAACTAATAGATGTGCAGAGGTATAATGCAAGTGCTACAACTAAAGCATTTGCAATTAAATGAAGCGAAAGTTGCTTCAGTTTGCTTTCTAGTTCTAGTTTAGGGTTTCGTATTTCTACCCCATAGAATCTTCTAAACCTATTTCATCAAGTATGTCCTGATGCTTCAATACCCTGTTAGGATGGAGAGATGCAGCTTGTTTTTGCTAGAAGTCAAATACTTATTAGATCTAGTGTTATCAAATTCCCAGAAGAGCTTTCACGGGTGATCTAGCTTCCAAATGTGTTACCAGAGTTTTCTCTATTTTCCTTATAGGAGCATTGAAAGGCTTGCAACCAATAAAAGGTACTTCTGTTCATTTTTGACCAGTATATCAGTTTCTTGGATTATGTAACTAAAACCAAGATTTAAGAAAGGCTATTGTTAACTGCTTGATTGTTAAATATATCGCTATGATATCTTGTCTCTAAGTTTGTGTATTCATACCTGTAAAACATGAAAAAATCGAAGAAATATATTATGATTCATTATTTTTTTAATTCCATGCAGGAATTATTCCGAAAAAGAATGAATTTAATTCCGAGTTTAAAACTGATTTTCCATTAAGCACAATTTATTTAATATTACATCAAAGTGTTGAATTTCCCACATTTTTGTCCCTGGAAAAATGAACCCGGAAAGTTTCGTCAAAGCATCTTCATTTCCAGTTTACACTTCGGAAATTTGTATCATCTCTTCGTAACTTCAGTTCGGATCTTGTTCAAAAGTGAATAATTACTTAAAACGTCTCGAATTATTTAACTTGATTTTATTGTGACACTGTTTGGAAGATAATTCAATATCTAAAACAGTATATTGTAACTTATAAAGTTATAGATTTCCCAAGTTCAATTTGATTAGCCGAGAATAATAATGCAGCTCTACAGGAAGTCGTTTTATACGTGACAACCTTCAATAAAGGTCAGATATTGGGCAATATCCTACAGGATCGTGTCTTACCAGCCAATATAAGACCCAAATTCACATTAATTTCCATAAATACGGAAACTTCAAACAATTTATTCAAATAATAATACGTGCAGATTATTTCTTCGTGTGCATGGGTTAAGTAGTTTTTTTTCTTTTTTATACAAACCTTCTTCTATATATTCCTCATAGTTACTAAAGATATTGGATGCCATCGCGATTGAAGAAAGGAAAGGTTCTTCTAGAAACACTATTATACAGGGTCTATATTGAGTTGAGAGATAATTTACCCACTGAGTTTAGATTTCTGAGATACGCCGTTTGGAAAAATCTTTCATTCTATTCTTGCTATCTTAAATTATTAAAAAATATTTCATTTAATGTGAAAATGATTCCCAAATAATGGTATTTTAGAGCTCAATAGAGGCTCCTTTTTGACTTGTACCCTACGTTAATAATGAAGATTCCGAAGAGACGAAGGCTCATGGATAATTTCTTGTCAAACTATTAATTCTTTTATCCACTGTTAACACTGAATCCATCGAGATTAATCACAACAACGTGTTTAGTGACTCATCATAAATGGAGAGTATTTGATTAAGAAATTATATTGCATCTTGTGGCTTGTCAAAATCATATTGTTTTTTGCTCAGAAACTTCGGATTTTCTACGAAAAGGATTTCACGAGAAAAGTCACAGATTCTTAAAAATTCACTTTCTATATCTCTTGTTGCGGCATTATACTTCACTTTTCCCTCCATTAGAAGTGCAGTACAACGCTGCAGCGGGAGATATAGAGTCAGAATTAAACCATATAGTGCATCTTCAGAAACGTTTCAAACTGACTGGGTTTAGTCAAATATCCATACTCGAACGTTAATGACTGTCGGCTGTTTAGCTTGAAGCCTACTCTTTCGATTGCGATGTCCACCATGTCTGTAAATAAATCAGTGCAGCTGTTGTTTTTTTGTTGTGTCGTAAAAGTGACCGATGTATGAATAGAGCAACTGAGTGTTGTCGAATTTCACATGGAATTTGGAAAAACTGCACAGGAACTTATAATTTATTGAAATAAGTGTATGACAATGAGTGTTTGTCGCACCCACGTACTTTTGAATGGTTTGAGCGTTTCCAAAATGTTGTCGTCCTTCCACATCAAAAATGGATGAAATTATCGAAAAAGTCTGTAATTTTATTCGACCGTAGGCTCTTACTGAATCTATAGGAATTGATAAAGAATGTAGGCGCCAAATTTTACATGAAAACTATCAGAAAAGTGTGTGCTGAACTGGTAACTAAAATCCTCACACTTGAGCAAAAAAAATCTCGCAAAAATATTTGTACTGACACTCCGAATGCCACTGAAAATGACTCAAACTCATTGGAATAGGTAATAATCAAATCTGCATTAAAAGGAACAATATTTGAGTCTGTTGAAGCTATGGAGGAAGAAGCAGCGCGCGTCCTGAAGGAACTGGTAGAAAAAGTCTTCAAACACTGTTTAGAACAATGGAGTGATGTAGTGACAGAAGAGGGGTATATTTACACGGTGATAACAAATAAATATACATAATATCAAGATAAAATGTTTATGTTTCTATATGTTCTTGATTTTAGGTCTCTTCTGTTTCAAAATTAGTTTTTTTTAAATAATTTTTGAATGATAGAAAAAAAACTAATTTTGAAACAGAAGAGACCTAGATTTAAGAATATTTAGAAACATAAACATATCAAAAGGTCTAAGAAATAAGAAATTAAAAAAATAAAATGTTTCATATCACTAGTCTCAATATTTAACAACCACATCTTGTATAATTATAACAGAAGAAAAATCAACTTTAAAGAAGGGATATTTCAACGAAAATGTGTGCGAAAATGTCAAAATGTGTCGAATTGACGAATTGCTTCTCAAATAATAAACAGATTGTACATAACAAAACGTTTTTAAAAAAAATACAGAAAACTACGAAAATTCTAGCCATAACCTTCTCCATAGAGTCATTATAGATTTTCAAAAATTACCCTCGTTGTGTAAAATAAAACTTCACATGTGCCGACATGTGTATTCTGTTATAGATATGTGAAACTATTATAATTAATTATTCCTTGGCTTTGCTTTCAGTTATTGCGATTCTGAGGTTTAAATTACAATGACACCTCGTATATTATATTCGTATGAAGTAATTAAATCGTTTATATAGGTTAAAAATTTAATTTTCTTAAGTTTACGTTTGTCGAATAATCCAAACAGTGCTGCTGGTCTTTAATCCCAATATTCGTAGACTTCATGCTGCGTCGTATAAAAACGACGTTGGTAAATCCCCGCTGTCATCAATAGAATGAAACATTTTCATGATCCTGATTGTTTGGGGGTTTAAGGAATTCTTATATCAACATTATTAAGTTAGCTTTATGTATAAGCAAGCTCCAAATATTTAATGACTGTTGACAGTTGACGTTATCATAGATTTTGATAATACACGGAATTGTTTCTTTAACTCAACCTAAAATTACGTTTAAGATTGATATTTATCGTTGAAAAATAATAAATGGATAATAAAAAATAAGGAAATATTATATATTCCAAGAATTTTCATCAAAATATAACCTTAAACTAACCTAATACAAAAACTATTGATTTCTATGCGGACAAGTATTTTCGTCTATATCGTCGCTGTAAAAAAATCCTTTGTAGTTACATTTTTTAGGGAGTATCCTTTGATTTACATAAATTTAATAACAGATTGTGTACTCTTACAATAATTTTACAAAGGTTTTTTATGGTTCAAAGGGTTAGAAGATAATTAAACTCTTAACAACATCAACTAAACAATGCTCGACAATTTTCAACGACTTTCTGTAAAATTTCACATGCTTATTAAAAAATGAATTCAAATTTGACGAAGTATAAATATTTTAATATTACAAGTTACTTATAAATTGTGTGTAAAAAATAATTTCTTTCTCTAATTAACACAAAAATCTTGTTCTGTTGATATACGAGTTGCGTCTAATATATCAAAAAATAATTTATTTCTTTCACTTCTGATTTTGTTAATTCAAAAAACTGATCTCCTATTTGTTAAATTAGAAAAGTACTTTCTGGGCTAGTACCGCAACGAATATTAAATTACACCATTTTGTGAATATTGAGATAGCTTGGAACTTCAAAGAAAAAAAGGTATAAGCCATTGGTTTTAATCTTGTTGGATCTCTCGTTTATTTGGAAGTCAGTGTTGCTATTAGTTTTGTCAATGAACAACTCGAAAGAAATTCACTTCAAATTTAATTTTCTCAACATTTCGATTTTCATTTTGATTCCGTAATCTCAATTTGCTCACTACACACAATGAAACACCCACAAAATGTTTATACTTGATAACGTATTATAAGCTTCAAGACTTATATCGACTTTACATATTTACTCAAAGTTTCGCATCTAAATTCAAGATCTGATCTCCCCAACTAATAATTGCTGATTTTTTTAAATTAGACGGTGTTATAAATTAATTTATTTCGATAATATTTCTTTCAAAGCATAAATTAAATTTTTTTGTCAAATTTGACATGGGAGTAATGACTTTTCACAAATTGTTAGATCTTCATGTCCCAATTTCATGATCTTGATATATACTCTATTTTTTCATTTACAATTCCACTTATTTTAGTGTAATCTTCTCCGAAAAACTTGATTTTCCCCTGTTTTCTGTGGCGACTAAATCGTTGGTACAAGATGTATAATCTACAGTTTTTCTCCTCTACTCGTTCGGCAATGAAAACATATGTCGGCCGAAATTTCGAGTGAAGTAGAATGTAAAAAGGTCGTGACCCTTAGAGCTTTTATTGCAGGCTGAGGGAATTTTTGCTGTCGTTTTGCACCGTGTACGCAACTGTGACGCACTGCGTTCTTATTAGATGTCTAACGTATACCATGAATTTTTCAATTTACTCCTGAGAATGAATATAAAGATGATTTGTTTCAAAAGATAAACAAACATAAATTGAAACACTACAAATATTTTCAAATTCCCTTTCTCTCGTTCATTTAATTTTTTTAAAAAACAAAAACATTAACATTGTTTTCTACTATGAAATATCCATTTATAGATAAAAATACATTTACGTCATAGAATGAGATGAGGTGTTGATTTAACAACGTTGCCAGATTCTATTGGTTTAATAATCGTGTTTATATTGTTGAATACTGCAATGAAATTTTGAGAACTCCTCAACAGAAGGTTAAGTTGTGTTGACATTTGGAGTAGTATACTATCAAAAAACCCAGTTTCGGATTGATGGTATGAGGAACATCTATTAAATAACTAAACCGACAACACATTTTATTCATAAATGTATCTCCTTCAAAAGCAATACAATCATTTCAACGAATTTCCAACTTCTCTATGCCTGTGCTTGTAGAAGGATTTGTCTTTTGCCTCAAAATAGGCTTCAGTTTCAGCAATTGCTTATTCATTTAAGCTCAATTCCTTATCATCGAACATTTTTTTGAGTAGCCAGTAGTCACTGAGGGACAGATCTGGACTATATAGTGTAACTCGTTCAATTTAACCATCGTTGCCATTGACTTGTGAATCGGTGGTTTTTCCTTGATTTTTGCATTCAAACGATCCAACAACTCTTGAGAGTATTCGGTATTGATTGTCTCTCCTTTTTGGAAATGATCGATAAACAATATTCCATGCTCATCCCAAAATACTGAAGCCATAACTTTCGATGCAAAATATCTGATTTATTACGTATAAACATGGCCCAACTTTGCTTTGAATCATCAACACGTTATTGTTTTTCATCGACTGTGAGTAAACGCAGTACCCCCTTTGAAAAAAGCTTTCTCGTGGACAAATTTTGATGCAAAATTGTAAACACACTGCCTTCTGATGTCTTTATGGACTCAGCTATCTCAAACTATTTCAATTTACGATTCAATAAAACCAATTTGTGGACTTTCTTCATGTTTTTTGGAGTAATCACCTCAATTGGACGACCAGATCGGCATCGGTGTCTGTACGGCACGGTTCTTTTCGATAGAGCAGGGACCGGATAACATTTTGGTTATTGCTGAGCTTGTATAGAATTTTCATGAAGAAGCAATAATAAATTTACACACAAAATTATTTTGAAAATAACAAAAGTATCTTCATTCAAATGGCTGTCACTTTTTTTCATCCCACATAGTTTTTTTTTTATTTATACATTATTTTTTTGCTTGGATCCTGTTTAAAAGATCATTTATTGATTATCAGCTAAAAATTCTTTCAAAATGATTGATTAATATCTTTATTTTCAATACTTTTCCAAATTAATCACATTAATTTTCAAAACTTTATTCGTTTCGGTCAGTTCTTTAGATTAAAACCTCAATTTTTTATTTAGATCATTTTTTAAGAATTATTTATTGATTATCAGCTGAAAATGGCTCTTGAATGATCGATCTGTGAGTATTTCATAATTTTTTCCAATTTAGGTGAGAAATTTCCCAATTTTGTTGTTGTTCCAATCAGCTTTTGTATTTAGACTCTAATTTTATAAAATGATGAACTATTTTAATAATCGTTTTGATCAATTTTTTAGATTTAAATTCAAATTTGTTTATTCAGATCCTTTTTAAATGATAATTTATTGACTATCAGCTGGTTTTAAAATGATCAATTCATCATATTTTTCCAATTTAGCCGTGAAATTTTTCTTTGTTTTAGTCAGTTTTTTTAATCATCATCAATCACAAATCCTAAGTTTTAAGTTTGGATACTTTTTTAAGGTCTTAAAATATTATCATCTAAAAATGTTTCTTAGATTTTCGAAATTTTTCTAATTTTAGCTGTCATGCCTCTAATCACTTTTTTCGAGTTAAACCCAAATTTTTTGTTTTAGATTCTTTTTGAAAGATCATTTATCGATTATCAGCTGACAATGATATTTAAATGATCGCTTTGTGTGTCTTTTCACATTTTTGAAGAATTGCATGAAGTGTTATAGTATAGTAGAAGGAAATATATAGAAGGTGGAAATATTTAACATCGTCATTCTCATTATTTGATAGTCACACCTCGTATATCCGAAATGGAAATGAGTATACGTATACAATAGATCTTCAACGGTAACAAAACAAAATAATGTATGTAATGTTTCTTTTCAAAATTATATAAAACGAAATTATTTTGATGCAGTAAGTTGATATCGTGATGATTGTTGATTACATTAAGTTTTATAATGCATGGTCTAAACTTACTGTCTCATATTTTTACCTGTGACTGTAATTAATCCTCATATTTCGCAAGTAGTCTCGAATCCCAATTAAAATCAGCCCCTAAAACGTTTTCTTAGGGATAAAGTCTCTATAAAAGACGAACACCAAACTGCCCTAAATTACAGATAAAATCAGAACGGAGACAACTATCTCAAATTGCGGTTTATTCCCGATTAATGGAGTAATTTTTTAGCGTATTATTCGATATCTTCTATTTCCTGTTTGTCATTTAATGATTCATAAATTTTATAAAAAATAATCGAATTTGTGATATCCCTAAACGAATTTGTCCATCAATAAATAAAATAATTTGAGAAAATTCAATTGAAAAGTAAGTTTCTAATAGACGTCACCACAGTTATAAATGTAGCCACAACTAAATTCTAAAAGCGTGGTACATAAAACGCCGCATATTACCGGAAATTGAAAAAACCACCCTGAATTTAAGTGAAACTGTGAAACGCCTTTTCAATACGCAACTAATCTATTGCTGGCAGCTTTTACATAATCCCCTGTGTGTTGTAATTATGTTCGGATATAACCGGAACCGCAGGGAAAATTCATACTAATAAAAATTTTCAATTTTAACATAAAAGGCCAACTGAAGCTATTAAGTTCCTGTAGTCACTCCGCCAGTAATAAAATTTCAAATTCCAGAGAAAATTTTAAATTCATTTTTTTTAATGAAGACATGCTCTCTTGAAAGCAAAACAGTGTTTTTCTACCAAGATTGCGCTTTTGCGCTTTTTACATTATTATTTAATCAGAAATCAAGAGCACTTGAATATATTTTGAAAAAAAATTACCAACTAAGAATCTTTGTAGTCTGCAATAGTGAAAACTGTGACAACGATATAGTATAAAAAAACACCAGCAATAACATGTTTGTTCTGTCCCTCTTCAAATAAAAATCGATTGTCCTAAAGACAAAGAAAATTTTAGTATAACAGTGAGAATCTCTATTGCTTCATTTCTGTCAATACTTATACCTCCTTTTTGGGTCACAATACTTGAATTCATCATCGTCATAACATTCAAACTTTGGGATTACTAGGTCTGGCTATTAAATAACGAGACTGAGAAAAACGGTTTTATTATAAAAATTCTTCTACATTCGAATGCTCCTCTTCAATATACTTCCCTCCCCTTGCCATACATCTTTCCATACGTTTTTTTCCATTCATCGAAGCAGTGCTGGAAGTCTTCTTTGGCGAGTACCTACAGGAGCTCTTTCGTTTTTTGCTTTACCGCTTCAATCGACTCAAATTGGGTCCCTTTCAAAGCAGATCTTTGTTTACCCTTTCCAAGAAATCTGCGTCGATGCTAGAGCTTCTTTTGGTCAGGAGGCAGATTTTTTGGCAACAACTTCGTACAAACTTTCATCATGTGTAATTCCTCGTGTAAAATTTTTCTAACCGTTTCTTTATCAGCGTTAACAACTTCGACAATTATCCGGATGCTCATTCGACGATGTGCACGCACAATTTGGTTGATTTTGGTCACTGTTTCCTGAGTTGAAACAGTCAGGGCGACCTAGGCGCAGGTCATCTTCAGTGCTCTCTCAACAAGAAATTTGAGATTGATAAGTTGCTCCACGAGAAAAACACACATTCGTTTCAAACCTCTACTGCACAAATATAATAATTTATTATTATTTAATAACCAGACTTCGTATAGTTGACTAATATCTTATTTTGCATTTTCTTTCTATTTCGACATTTCAGTGTAGTTTAATTGGTACGATTGATCAAAAACATTCTGAAAATTTATATTAAACCGGTACTACACGATGCGTCCAGCATTCGCGTTTCCAACGTACGACTAAACGTTGGTTAGTCAGCAGTGCTGCAACTACTCGATGCGTCCAGCATATGCCCTAACATTCACTAACGTTGACTAAACATTAGACGAAAGGATATTAGCGAAATTTACCTAAAGAAATGAAAATTTGGTAAAAAAGTGATAAACAGCATATAACAGATATAAATTCTTTCAAAATAAACTATATGATAGTGGTAACTTTGGTTTTTAATATAAAACACTTGCATACACGCGCAAGGGGTGAAGAAGTGTGTGTAGTTATACTACAAGTGTTTGTTCCAGCTTCATTCCAATGTTGAGTACTTCTTTGACGCGGGTATCCATTGCCAATGTTGCAATACCAACGTAGTCGTCAACCACATGAAGTACCGGCGTGAATATTGATATAAAACTGCCATTGGAATATGATAGGTGCTAAATGCATTATTAATTAGAAATTATTATTGAGTACATCCAAATCCGAAGACATTTACAATATTATTATTCTCCAAACAAGATCCGTCTTAAAAGAGGTTTCTTTACTACGACTAAACTACAATCATAAACACCATAGAAATAATTGCAAGTTGTAACATGTCGCACTCACCGACAAGATTTAAATATCTGTTCGTATAAGTAAACAAATAACGGACACCATTATATTTGGCACCATTTCAACCTTTACTTGTTATGAAAGAGAAATTTGTTAAATTGTATTATTTTGGAATTTAATGAATGGACTACGTGGCGGGCCGAAACAATTGGTATGATAGAAATTATAAGTGAAAGAAATTCATAGTGTAGCGCTTCCTTAAGCTGTCTTGGGAAGCAGTTGTCAAAATTACATTTGTCTCATTAGTTTCATCGTCTCTGTTTCAAGTCTGAATTAAAGAAAGCGAAAACAGTTCATATACAAACTTCACAAAAAGGTGTCTTTGTCCAAAAAGTAGATTCCTGGCATTTCACATGGTCGGTGCGTTTGTAATCTGGGAAAGATCCAAAAACATCAAGCTTGTATTTGTTGAGATAGTATTGGATTTGGCGGAACTGTTAGAATTGTCACTTTGTTAAGCATTGCAGTACAATTTTTATTGAATGCGAAGTCTGCCACATTGTGTCAAGGTCGTTGGTTTTGATTTCGATCCGACTTTGACATCCGTTTGTGCTATTGGCAATTGTTTTGGGATCATAGCTGTAAACCCATGATCTTTCACCAGTAATAATTTATTTAAATTTTTAAAAACTAAATGAAGACTTGATGCACATAAAACAACACAAAATAAACACACACCAATATGATCTAAGATAGGTTCGATACTTTTGAGAAAAACCTGTTATATCTGATAAAAAATTTATATACATATCAAGAAATTTTTGTACCACCCTGTATAGAGGGAATCGTCTTTTTTTTAATATTTCGGTAGCCATTTATTAAACCTTAACTTCAGTCTTATAAAAAGAGCTCTGCTTATAAATGTTTAATAGTTGTGTGTTTATAAATATTTAATACAGTTGCGGTAACTAGATTATAGTTTTCTTCAAATTACACGATAATAGTGGTTTCCTTTTATTTTTATTTTATCTGTAGCAATAGTCTTTTCTGCATCAATTTGTTATCGTCTTTTTTCAAACCGATATTTCAACTCGATTGTCATTTGAAGTAATGACAGCCATATTTGTTTTTAAGAGACTCTTTAAATAAATTGTTCCATTCACGTTAAATTGCAAACAATTACTTGACGATGTGACTTGAAAATAACCATTAGAACTTCTCTCGCAGAGCTAGACTATTTTAGTAACGAGAAAATATCACATCCACAAAAACCTCATTCAACAAAATTATTATAAGTAATTAAAAAATGAAATCAATAACACACATTTCCTTGGAAAGAGCAATTTATCTTTCTAATACCACCAGAAGACGAAAAACATGTAGTAGCACTCATTTAATTCAAACGTAAGTAATATCAACCTTAAGTGCTTAATAAAAGAATGGAGTCTCGTAAATTGAGAATCCCAACAATACGAACAGTATTTAACGCTTGAACTATCAAATGGAGACAGCAAATAATTGAAAAAGAATTTTTAATATTCGATTGTAATAAACTACATTTCTCAAATATATTGTTTCCTCTAAAAAAGTATTAAATCCATCCATATAAAAAAACTGATAGGGTCGCAATGTATATGAACTAATTGAAATAAAAAAGACCGTTTGATATTTTATAGATTTAAATAGAGCTGGAGCTCTATTTCTGGTTAGCTTAAAACAGGTTCTCTGAGCTGATTGAATTTATACACCTTTAGCCAACAGGTTATCGAGTATGAATTCTGGATACTTCATAGAAACAATATTTTGAAGTTCATGTTTATTACGAGCCATTGGGGGACATTAATATCGACAAAAAGTGTCCCTGCTTTCTGCCTTTCCTGTCCAATTTGTCCTACAACTGAATCGGGTTGAGGTCGGGTTATTATGATGGCCAAATCATTACTTATTTTCCAATTATTACAAGGACTGCTTGGTATCGTTGTCATGCGGGACTACATATTTATCTAACATCCGTTCTTTCTTAGTCTTACGCACAAACACTTTTAGTGGATCTTTTATTGGTCCCAAAAAGCTCAAGCATTGACTCATCGATCAATAAACTCCCTTAATCCCACTGTAACCTCTTAATTTTATTTTAAAGTTGTAAAAAAGGATTCTTCACTGCTGCCCTACCAAAAATCCCAGCTTATCTCAATCTCTTTTCCATTGTATAAGTACTAAAAGGCAGATTCCTGAGTTCATTGATCCAAGCTACTATCTCTGGGCCTATGAGTCGTCAATAACCTTTACTGATCATTCAACACATTTTATCTTCAGCGGTTGTGGTGGTCTTGATGAATGAATATTTTTTTCACGTTATAGTCCACGGTACGTCAAGGTATTTTTAATTCAGAAGTTACTTTTGGGTATACTGTACCCAATCGATAGTTTCTTGGTTTCACATATTTGAAAATTTGGTCCAAAAAGTATAAATCATAACAAATCCTTGCGTCTTACAACTGGGACTAAACTACAATCATAAACATCGAAAAAATAAGTCACAGTTGAAGAATAATGAAGAAATGAGCCGGTACTTGCAAGTTTTTACTTATAGCACTCATTGACAAAATATAAACATGTGGGTTTGTAAGACCCTTGGAAATATGGAAGAATTGATTATGGGATGAGCAAAAACTTTTGAAAATATATTGAATATAAGAATTGGACGTTATCGAAAGAAAACTGGGAGGATTGCATCGAAAGCCATATATATTTCTATCAATTATACAGGTTGATTAATTTTCCCAATCAAAAATTTCGTCAGTTATAACCAATCATACTTAATTTCATGACTGCAAAAACTCTATTGAAATAACTGTATGCACTTGTTTTTTAAAAGTCTTAAGTTGTTCTGTTTTCTATAAATTTTAAATTGAAAAGTTGTTTTCTAGCAATTATTCTTATCCCCATCACATCCTGATGATGTACCTTAGTTCCATAAAATATTAATAAATTATTTGATCAGTCAACTGGATTATTCAAGTCACATTTAATAATTAATTTTGTATACGGTTTTAACAAAATATAAATTCAAACAATCGTCGAAAGAACTTGTTGCATCCACTTATCCTAATAATACGTATCTTCAATAATAAATGCACTCTACTTTGTACAAACAAAGAATATATTTCCGGGAATAAATTGATTTTGTTCGACTTCTACGAAGAAGTATTTTAATATTCCCAAGAAGAAATTCTTTCCTTGCCGTATCTTAATACCTTAAAGCTGGCTGTTGATGCGTACGGATCAAGACAACAAAGGTGTATTTTTAATTTAGCAGAACATGCCTGTTTCCGAATAAAAGCAGGAATTTCGAGAATCAAATCTCTACTATGGAAAGGACGGTGGTGCCGTCGACGATGCTGTTTGCTGGTAACGCTCATATAAAATATGTTGAAACACTAACCTAAAAAAACGTATACAGAGATTTGGAATTTATAATGGTATTTCTATTTATTGGTTCTCCATTTTCGTCTAGCATTAAGTTTAAAAAAACCAAAACTTTTCATGTATCGTTATTTCTTGTACAGTACAGTAAAATAACTACTCCTAATATCTCGAATTATCTTTGGATTTGAAAACCATGTATATTTAAGGGAGGTCGATATTTATAGTTGATTCATTTTCTTCGCCCCTTTAGCAACATGAATCGAAAAACATTATCTGACAAAAGTAGCACATTATTTAGAAGCTACTTCACGTTTCTTTACAACACTGTTTCTCTAAATTCTCTAAATATTAACCAGTCACGACTCTATTTGGAAGAAATTGATTAGATTCAGGTGGTGTAGCAAAAAGCTTGGAATTCAACTAATCGCAAAAAAAATAATAGAACTAAATTGGGTGCCATAACTGTCCATATGATATCTAAAATGTGTGCGTTGATATCACTACAAGAACTTTGAGTATGCCTGTTGACTTGACCATTTGACGACCATTTCTGAAAGCCTTGCAATACTTCTGGATCTGGATGATCTGTGTCCAATTTTTGGATTATTATCATATTATACTGTTACAAACTCTTCCATGACATGGACCGTGAAACCGGTCCTGTTATGTTATAATGTTGATTTCACCGGTTTACGGCATCTTTGATATGCTTTCATAAACAGCTGCGAGTTTTTTATATTATTTTCTTAGATCTAATTTCTAGGAAGGTCTTTTTATCTATTTGTTTATTTTCTAGAATGTATGAAAAATTCGTTTTGGGTATATAAACTGGTTTGTTAAGCAGCTGGAGCTTAGTTTATAATAAGAATTCATTTCATAGTTATTAAATAGTGAAAATTTTATTATACAAGTAGTGTATAGTATAAGTTAATTATCACTATATATGTTAGTTAAGTGTAGCTTAAGTGTTTAAATAAATTAATTAAGTAAAATATAGAGTGTATTCAAAGACGAACGAGAAGATGTAGTTTGTTTGACAATATAGTAACCGAGATAATTTCTTGTTATCACAGAAAATAAAAACAATATTAGTGTAGATAAGGACATGATAAAAATAACTGAATGTTCAGAATTGATAATTCCAAAAAACCTTTTGAAAAAAAATTGGTATTTTTCAAAATTAAATAATTCTGGATAAAAATAATGTTCTACTTCATACCCCTTGCCAATGAATGTTTCACAAGAGCGATCTCGGGCTCTAAACAATCAACCTGTTTTGACATTTTATAAAAATTCGAACAAAATTCTCAAATTTTCGTTACCTGATAAACAATCTTTGTACATCATCTGTTATTGTTGTTTATGCACCTATGATTTCCCTTATTTATTTCTAGTTCCTTGCGTTGTCGGAACACCCGCTGATCTCCTCCAGAGATCCATTTCCAACGCTAGAAGCTGGTATTGTTGGATTTTATCTAATTGCCAGATTTCGCATCCGTTCAGCACCACACGCTTCAGAGTAAAGTTATAAATATCTCTTTTGTGCAGTTTGGATAGTTTCTTACAGCAATAACACTATTTTCTATACGCATACAGTGCCGGATTTGGTTTCCTCTCCTTATCATAAATTCAAAGTACGAAAGATTTGATGGCTATAATCAGTTTTTGAAAAATTTAGTGACCCTCGCCCACACAATGTCTTCTGTTTCAGAAGCTACATATCTGATTACAGAACATCACAAAACAGATACCAACTCCTATGGGTCCAAATTCACGGAATCTATTTCGTAGGACAAATGTTTTAATTCTGATAATGTGTATTTTCTTGAAATGATTTTGAAAACTTGACTAGGTCTTAGTGTTCGACCGATACCCTTGCTCTTGATGTTGTCTATTGATTAGGTTATGTTAGATTAAGTTAGATACGATTAGATACGTACCTGTAGAATTGGATTAGTAATTTTATATATATAAGAAAAAATGAACTTTCCTGGCGGGAATATGATGATTAAGCCTAAGTCTACCTTCTATTTTTGTCTTTAAGCCCAGTTTATTTCAAAATGGGAAATATCAAAGTGAAAAATGTATACATTGAATTTTTTGTTATTTATATTAGTAGTATGCGAAAAATATGCAACAGACGTCGACTTGACTGTACAAGAAAAACAAGATATTTCATCTCTCATATCAAAGCCATTTGTCATAATGAAATGAAATTCGTTTTGATAGTGTATGAAAGTGGAATGTAGGAAATGAGTGTAGTCACATTTGCAATACTTTGCATACGAAATATAGGAAATATGCACATGGGATTCATATAGATTCACATTCAAGATTGTTTATAAAATACAAGGTTGTATTACAATACATTACAAGTAATTGACTTAGAAACAGAGCCTCTAAATCTAATGCCATTATTTTTGATAATAAAATAAAATAATTTTAAATAATACGTCAACAGTATAATCGAATAGTAAACGAAGAAACCTTTTGGGTGGAATGAAAAGATATCAAACTAAACTTCTATTATTCAGTATTCCTAATTTCCCTAAATATCCTCCAAAATATTGTCATTATGTTTGTAGAGAATACGTCAACAATTCATATAACATCACTCAATAAGTCGTGTGACTGACACCCAGATGGCACTGCCATTTTCAAATCCAAATGACGTTTATGAAGTACCAACTTTCAAAAGTTTATGTGTCAAATTTCATGACATTTCGATCAGTCATAGAAAAGTGACAACCATTTAAGTGAAGCTAGTTTTGTTATTCTCAAAACAATTTCGTGTTAATTTATAATTGCTTCTTAATGAAAAAAAATACTGTACAAACTCATCAATGTCTTCAAAATCGTTATCCGGACTCTGCTTGCTCAATTTAAACGTACAGACACCGATGATGGTGAAGGTTCTGGTTGTCCAATTGGTGGTTACTCCAGAAAATATCAAAAAAAGTCACAATTTAGTTATATCTAATCGTAAATTGAAATTGCGTGAGATAGCTGATGCCAAAAAGATATCATAAGACAGTGTGTTTACTATTATGTATGAACATTGACCATGAGAAAGCTTTTATCAAAGTGGGTGTCGCGTTTACTCATAGTCGATCAAAAACAACAACGTGTTGATGATTCAAAGAAAATTTTGGTCATGTTTACACGTAATAATTCAGATTTTTTGCGTCAATATCTGACAATGGATGGAACATGCATCCATTACTTTGGATCTTAAATCTGTTGGAGCTGTTGAATGCAGAAATCATAGAGAAACGGCCTCATATGTCGACGAAAAAACCACTGCTTCACCAAGAGAATGCACCGATTCATAAGTCGATGGCGACGATGGTTAGGTTAAGTAAGAAATTCAGCTCAAATGAATAAGCAATTGAGGCAAATGAAGCAAAAGGAAAATCCTTTTACAAGCACAGCATCGAGAATTTAGAGAAGCATTGGAATGATTGTATTACTCTTGAAGGAGATTACATTGATGAATAAAATCAAATTTTGGCAAAAAAATGTGTTTTTCTTAGTAAAACGACTTATTGAGTGATGATTTCACTGGTAAATACTGTCTTTGGTAGAGGGTTGAACGTATTTTCGTTGAAGTTATCTCTTTTATCATAATAACAAAATTGATATTTTTCTTTTAAATGATCCAGCTTTACCGTGGCATAAACAAGCTCATTCGCATAGCTAAAAGATAAAAGTCAAGACATGTAAGGTAAGGAAAGCCCATGGAAAACTGTTGTTCATGACGAAAATGTCCCTTAAATATGTTCAATGGAAAGTAGTAGCTCAATTTGCGAAAAATATGAATAGTTGTCTTCGAATATGCAGAAATTGCTCAAAACAAAGCGTAATAGCCAGACTAAGATTAGGTTATACTAAAATCACACACGAATATTCACTATGTAAAACTAACAAATCTATGTGTACAAGGGTTGTCCATAAAATATAGTTCCCAAGAGCTGCGGACACAACGTTCATTGTAGTCTTGTAACCATGAAAGATGGAGCTTTTATTCGATTCTCACGCTAGGTGTGCTTTGCGCTCTGTAGGACATTCATTCCCAACTGTGTGAGGTGTTGAAGAAACACTTGAGAGGAACACATGTCACAGCCGAGCAAGAAGATGGGGTTGAACTATCTTCAAAGGATAAAGTCTAAGCTTCCCAATTCAATGCCTATAAACATGTTTTTCATTATGAAAATTCGATGGAAACCTTATTTTATGGACAAGCCTCGTATATGTTAATTACTTCTTCAGTTAATAAGTTGTGACTAAATTATCAAATTTATCGCTAATGATTAACATGGTTGATGCGAGAAGTTTAAAAAAAAAATGGACTTACCTACCCAAAATTTTGTACAATCTTTTAAAAAGTGTTTTCGTATTTTACTAAAGAAATCTGCTAATCTGGAGAGAAAAAAAAATTTTAACATAATATCGTTTTCAACAATTAGAATTTTTTATTTGGTGTAGGAAAAGGAAGTAAACTACATAACTCCCTTTTCCTTTGGCAACGGTGACGTAACCGTCGTTAAATGCAAACCCTTAGATTAAATGATGAGGCAAATTCCTACTACCGTGTAGCCAGTTCTCGTTGATTAATTATAATGTGGTTATTAGGTAGAATCTGTTGTATAAGGCCCAAAATCGATTATTTTCCTTCATCGTTTCAGTACGTCAGACCCACATTCAAAGTTTGTTGACACAATTTTCAGTTTTTCCTTCACAAACAAAACTGAGGTTGAAACGAAAATCGGTTAATCGTGCTAGAAAAAAGATTTATTTATTAAATGTGCTGAAGCTTTGTCGGTAGTTTTCATCTGACGTTGAGATTTTTTTGTGAAAAATGAGAAAAACAAAATGATTCCACATTCAACAAATGATTCTTTATACAAACTATCTAACATGGAAATTTATAGTTATTACTAAATTGAAAAATATAGTTTCTAGATGATTTCTTAACTCTACGAAACATATCTCTTGTAAAAAAGTTCTCTGCAGTGAAAATCTATAAGGACTCAATCAATTCGGTTTTTTTTTAATGTAATTTCCAGGTCGTTTGTGCACCTAATCATAGGTCTTTTTTTACCACATTCAATCCTGGACATATGAATAGCCCAATTCCACTTTATGATGACTATTTTCTCCAAAAATATTCCTCTTCAGAAGAGGTACACAATTGATAATAATAAATGACGTAGGGGTCGATAAAATAGTTCAGTTTATGAAGAGAACAGGAATTTGTCTTGCGTTTCATCATCAAACTGGAACGCAAAAAAGTTGTTATATGTAAGGAAGCTTGTTGCAAGAATAAAAAATTACGCGCCTTTTTTACCAGGATTTCAAACTCTTTGGTTAATATAATTAGACTTATTTGTTTTCTTATAACATCGAGCATCAAGCTGCTAGGTTGTGTGCATCCGTCCCGATTTTAACCAAGACAAAGCCTCATTAAAAAAGGCTAAGAACAAAAACTAGCCAAAACCCGAAAAAATTATAACAAAAATAAAGACAAATGTAAATGAGAGTCCTCTAAAATGAGCGAAAAAGTAAAAGATAAGATAAAGAATGTATATAATATTTATTGGCATAAAAAATACATTGTATAATTAATTACATTGAGTTGAAATATCTAAATATATATACATTTACTCCAATAAACAGATAAAAAACCTCAGATATTATCTGTACGATAATTTGTACGTGGTGGGATATTTAATTAAATAAAAATTTAGTACTTATTTCTAAACTTATCTAAGTTAACTGTTACATTTAAGAAATGGAACAACACAAAAAAGTGAAGTATATAATATGTTTTCATATAATATAAACTCATTTTTGTATAAATATGGCATCACAGTCAATGTACGTTCTCAGTTTCTTTTAGATCAAGAACTGTCAAGTAATTAATGAATATATTTTCTTGATCTATTCCATATATGACATTTTAGTGCAGTTATGAATATTTTTAGTATATTTTCGTTTGGTAGATTGTTATAAAATACAGTCGCCAAGTACAAATAACTTCTCTGTTCCATGTTCTTGTTCATAAGGGGTGCAACATACTTTTGTTTATTCCTAGTTTCATAGCCATGTGTTTGTCCTAATAATTTATCCCTGTTTAAATATTATCTTAAATTGACATGTCAATAATATATTTGACGGATATCTAATACTCTAGCTTCGATGTATTCTCACTAAACTCTGATAAAACATAATTCTCTATTTTATATTCAAAAATTCGACAATTTCATTTGCTGGTTTTAATGTGAAAGAATTATATAAAATTTTGGAAGAGCTTTCTCAAGGCTGCCGAATTGTAGATAAATTGTTTCTTTGAAATTCGCCGATAATAATCTATAGTCCAACCATGTTTAAATTTCTACAAAATCCCTTTCAATTTTTAATTTCAAGTTGTACCAATTGTGTTTTTATATACGACCACAATATCATCAGCAAAAATATATTATTCATGTAAATAGTCACCCCAAGACCGTTCCTTGAGGCACTCCACACGTCAATTCTTTCGTCTTTATTTTGTCCTGTTGTTTTCGATTATCCAAAAAAACTATATATGCTGGACCTTTTATTCCTAAGATTTCCAGTAAAATGGAATGATTGGAATGGAATATCCCTGTTACTAGTTTGTCTTTATCTATGCATTCGTAAATAGTGTAAATTGTTGTATCAAATTCAGATTCTGATACTTAGATACTGATGAATGGTTTTGTTTAGTCTTTAGGTCTAAGGTTACAGCACTTCTAAGAAAGAAGATTGGTTGGAATGTTTAGAATGCAAAATGTGGGTCTATGTCAAATATGTAACTGGAAACGTTCACTCATACATTTGCATAAGAGTATTGCTACCTCTGTATAATATATATTTTCTTAAGAAATATTATTTTAGTTTGGCAATGGTTTATTAAAATAATTATAAGTATAAATAATTTATACAAGTTGTGGTTTGTAGACGAAGTTTTTTGTGTGTGTTTTTATATAAGGTTTAAAAAAGTTATGTCACATTCAAAATTACTAATTATTCATAATTTTAATAAAACTGTCTCAAGTGATCTCTTTTGTTTATAAGGTTTTCAAACAATAAAAAAATTATTAATAATTGACGATTCTGTCTTTTAATTTAACAAACCTCGCACCCCAAAGGTGTAACAACTATCATCAAATCGGAGGTAAGTGTTGTTACAATCGACTTTTTTGCTTAAATTTTTCTTTTTGAAAAACTTACAGTGGTTTTGATAACTTTCATATTTTCATTGATGAATAGACATATTAACGAGGTATTCAAATGTATAAATTGTTTGATAGCTATTGTCATTTTAACAATAATCTAAAAATTGCAACAACGTGCCCCCCGCTCACGTATGAGTCTTAGGACTTCTAGTCAGAGTCTGAAACCACGTCGACGTTGTCCATATTGAAATCCACACAAAATTACTACCACTGTGTACTCAAGTTCCAAATGAACTAAACGGAGGTCATGGAGAGACTGACCACGATTGCGAAATCCAAATGAAGCGTTAAAATAAATTTTGTGAGCGACAATTTGAAGCTATACGTGTCTTTATTTAACTTTTTTCATTCTCAAACCTTGAGGTTTCTTGCACCGATGAAATTTCGTTTCTGAACTTTCTGAAATCTCGTTAACTTTTTCGTTTTAAAGCGTCTTTCTACAATCCACATTATCCATTCTAATTTGTGACAGCCTAAAGATACAAAATTTATAGTTGAACATATTGTACAGAATTTAATATCTGTATCATCAATTGTTTACATTTAACAAACAATGGAGCTGATGTGTATGAGCTTATTCGAAGCGTGAAAATATTCAATTCATTAGATCGTTAAAGAAACTGTTTGTGTTCCAATGCAATACTCGGCAGGCTGATTTTATTTGAAGTTTAAGTATAATATCTGTGAAATATATTTTTGAGTTGCACGCAATTTGGTTTTGCATCAAATACAATATCTAATATATAGAGCAGTAGGGCCCTGAAGGGCCATCATAGGAAACCAACACTTAAAATAAAAAATAAGGGCCGAATATTCTGGTAATCTGGAATGATAACAGAGCAAAGCTCAGATAACATGGAACAACGGGTAACAGAACACGAAAATGGAAGGGAACTTATAAAAACTTTAAGACACGGAGATAAAACGCGAATTATGGTAAATGGAAAATAATAAAATTGGAGGAGAAAATGGTCTCAAAGCGGAAATATTCAAAATAAGTGGACGAGAGCTACATAAAAGGATTTGAAGAGTGATAAGGAAGGTGCGAGAGCTACAGATGCATAACACCACTGGATGTGACCTACAAAGTGTTGACCAGAATAATGAGGAACAAACAGGAACCAGTTTATTACCAAAACGTCGGTAAATATTAAGGAAGCTTCATAAGGGGCGAAGCACGACGGAACATATTTATAAACAATATAGATCAAAAATCAAGACCAAAATCTAGAACTGCACCTACTGTTCATAGATTATAAGCAAGATTGGACACAGTGTGCCCTTTGTCTTCTATATAATGATTAATAGCATATTTAATAGAACGAATATCATGCAGTTTGGTTGAATTATATCAGGTCTTAACATCTTTATAACGGCAATTATTGCCTCACGCGCTTTCTAGATCCCCTTGCAGTAGCTTTGTCTTGGATGCTGCGTGTTGGACATTAGACAAGTCATTACCAGCTATAACTATACCAAACTTCAATCAGAAACTGGTATACTTGAGGTATATTATCACTCCAGCTGCTCTCTATTGAATCTAGGAAATCTCGTCGTTTTTTTAGGTGTTTGAACCCCAATTCTAAGCTTAGCAAATTTGACTTCGTTCTCAGCAATTCTAAAATACAATAATTTATAAATTATTTAAAAAGGTGACTCTACACTTGATGATTCAGAATGTATGAGCTGACCTGCGCTTTAGCTCGTCGAGATATTTGTTCCCAATTTTGATACAGATTAATTTGTTGCAGGAAGCCGAAAGTGCCATAGCAGCTATGAACGGGCAATGGCTCGGCAGCCGAAGTATCCGAACAAATTGGGCTACTAGGAAACCTCCGGCTCCAAAAAGTGAAGGTAAGTAAATTTTATTTATGACATAATCACTTTCGGGCCACGAAAAAACTTCTAGAAATATGAGCTTTTAAGTAGATACAATTTAACGTAGGAATCCACTCTTTAAGTATTGTTTAAAACCTAACCTAACCTTGCTCAATCCAGAACTAGTATAATCAGTAGTAATATACCGGGTGTCCTGTATAAGAACAGATACAGAGGCGTATGAAGGAGCCCAAAATTGGAAATGTTTCTCTATGAGGAACCACGCGATTAGAAAACCTCTTCCGACATTATTCCACGCTTCTTCTGCAGTTTACACTTTTTTGCTAAACGAGAATTTCACACTTATATAAATAAAATTTTAACAATTCATGTATAAATTCGTATACAACTTTTTAAATAACTTTCTTGAAAACATGTTTGCTGTTATTCCATTTTTCTTTGAAAATAAGTTTTATGAAAATTTACAATATTAAAGAAAGTTTTATAATTAAATTTTCTATGGTATAAACAAATTTTTTTTTCTGTTGAATCCTTTTACTTACTATTACTTAATGCCTTTAACAGTGTACCAATTCTGATATTTTTAAGTTGAACGGTTACAAAAATATTATTTTTTTTTAAATTTTGGGTCCTATAACTCATTGATGCAACTTGGTATGGAGGTAAATTGCTTAACAATCGTAATTTGAGTTCCCCTATACACCTCAGCTCTGTGGCGGTTCTTATGAGGGACACACTGTATATCAAACAATATCATCGTCATTCAATATATTAGAGTAACTGATTCTAGAGATAGTATAGGATTAATACTAATTTGTTGATTGACTTATTAATATTTATACAACCCGATAACCATAGGAGGGATTTATTCGATATTATCTAATCGATTGTTGTCGCCCTATATTCATACACAAAGTTATTTATCAAACGCTGCCATTGAATCTTTTCTTGTTTGAAATGCCGTATATTATTTATTATTATATAGATCGGGAATTGCATGAAGTTCTATATGCAAAATATAAGGACCGTATTTTATCGATAGTTTCAAAAAGAAGGTTGCAGAATAAAATTGTAGATTTTGCCCTATAGTTTGTAAGTCATAATATACATATTTTTTATACATTTTCAGTATAAATTGCTTTAGAATAGTGAAAACCCCAATGTGCCAAACACCCTCTATAAAACAAACACAAAAATTTTTTCATATTTTGAAGCTTTTGTTTGTTTTTCTGGACAGTTATTATCTTTCTATTACATTCATATGATAGTTTCGAATTTTGTCCAAATGTAAATAGTCACCTCAATCCTTTGAAGATTAATTTGCAATTTAAAACATCTTTTGGACGTAGACTCCTTTTTTTTCCTTTTTCTTTTACAGTATCGGTTCAAGGAAATATGGAGGTAAAATAAAAATACGAAGTTTTGAATTATGGCAGCACTGATGTGAATATGTCAAATCTGACATTCCCATCGAAAGTTTGACATTATTAATGGTGAACGTACTCAGAAAGTGTTGTCATATCAGTGATATTCGAGTTGTTTATAGATACTTAAGACATTCATCAAAAAATGACATTCGACGTAGATTAAACCAACAAATTCATGCTGGTGATTATGTTTAGTAAATATGAAAATATTAAATATTTCCGAGAGAACGTATTGCTCAAAAATAACCTCAAACATTTCAAAATGCTTCATATTTAGTCGAGAAAAAATTGAATGATTAGAATCTCTGCGTATAATTACTTATTTATTTGGGCTAATACAGAACTGTATTGGAACTTACACCTGTTCATCACTCATTTTTTATACAACCAGATAGCGTCAATATTCCACTTAATTAAATATGTGTCAAAGCAATAAAGACTGGAGGGTAATGAATCTGCCTCCTGTTTCCGATGCTGCAACCGAGAAATCCTTTGATCTACTGTACACCACAAACCTTTAAATTGCGTGATGCAAAATTAAAAATGCACAACCATTCGCTTGACACATTTTCTTACAATTGTAATCAAATTTCCTGTGAAAAATTTTTAACGTTCCCACCCATAACCATATTACGTTATTGGGTGTGTTGAAGAAAGATTTGTTGTATAGAAATCAAAATTTTCATGAAACTTGGAACAAATTTGAAATTTCAAGCTAGAATTTTCTTGTATCTATCACTTGATTTGAGCTATATCTTGTAGTAGAATCAAATTTTTATAAAAATATGCAATAACTGTACTTGTTTGTTAAAGTGTAATTTAATAAGTTTAAACCTCCAATATTAGTTTAAACTACAGATAACTATTTTTTTTTATATTTTATAGATATTGTTCACTTGACTTCGGTTTAACCGGCTCACTGAAGGTAGTTTAAATTTTAGTTAAACATAAAACTGAGAATTCCTACGTACTTTTTTGAAATTCTAAAGGATTTTGGTTTTGTTAAAATGATTGAAGATATGCACTTCACTTTATAACTGTTATTGTACCAAATTGTCAAAAACAATTTTTAGACTTCAAAAGATTTCCGATGTAATACAACCCCCTTTACGTAATTACGACTACGTAAATTGAAACGTGAATTATTATAGATCCAAAAGCTAATGTTATTTCATAAGGTAAAAATCGACTTGAGGTCGTCTGTCAAATTGATTCGATTTCAAAAATCCCCTTCGCTTTTTCGATCCTGAGAATTGTTCTCAATCAAAGACGATTTGAAGCTGTCAGAAGTTGCTTATGTTTTGCATGCCTCGAAGGTTCCAATACGAACATGTGCATATTCTATTGAATACAAAACTTTTTGATTTCCTAGCGATTTCGAATATGTCATAGCGCCGTGACGTTGTTTCGAACTTATATTATATTATGAAAAGAGATTTCCCTCTTTTGTGTTATTTCGTTTCCTTCTATAGAAAATGTTGTCAAATGTTTTCATTTCCAGCGTACTGTTCAGTTCTTATACTCACATATAAATGGGTTCATTATTAATTCTCTCTTCTCTTGTTAATTCCTGTTTAATATAAGAACAACATATTGGCGTTGAATGCAGCAAATTATATGGTAAAATACCTGTCAAATTCATCTTATTTATAGAATCGTTACCAGAATGTACACATTCATGTACCCCTCATCAAATTTGATTACTGGTAGACAGAAAATTAACAGTCGCGTTTGTTGCACTAATTTCTATATATAAATGAACATCATTGCATAGGATTATGTCGATCAATTGAATATTGGATCGCCATTGGTCGTTGTAAAATTAACCTAAAACCAAATATAATATTTATACACTGCTTCGTAGTTACATACATGATCATACCAGTTCCAATAGGAAAGTATTGTATGGTGGTTTCATATCCATATATATAAGGATACAAAATTAGCACAAACTATGGGGGGCTCCAAAGTAAACTGAAAGATAGTATGTACGATTCCATATTCAATTAATTCTTGTTTTAGAAGCCATATTGTGACAAACAACAGAATAGTACATTTCAAAATTTGTAAACCAGCTTTCAGCAAGCTCTTTGAGAGCTTGGTAAAATCATTCATTATTACATCGCAGATTCAGCATGTTCTTTATATTGTAATCTTTTTCCATGCAATAATTTCGCCATGTATCTGAAGAAATAGTAATCTGACTGTGCAAGGTCCAGACTAAATGTTGGATGAGGTAGGAGTTCAATTCTCCCAAGTTTGATCTAATTCCGCGTAATTTTCTCGGTATGTGATTTAGCAATGTTTTTTCGTAAGAGAACCAAAATATTTCTACATTAAAGCATCACAGATTCTCATCAGCTATCTACTATATAACTCGGCATTGATCGCTCGACCATCTGGAATGATTTAACATTCTTAATTCCACCAGACACAAAATAAGACTATCCGCTCTAATCAACCTCTTTTTGCGACAGGTTTTGGTGAATGCCCTTTTTCACGTTCCAGCAGAGTAAAGAGCTGTTTACACACCTCTACTAGACGTTTCGCTTCAATATCGATAAATTTCTGTGACTATTCGACTATTCGAGAAAAATTCAATGGATTCTAACGAGGTGACTTTGGGAACCACGAGAATCCCCAGTACGACAGTTACAAAATGTGGACAAGCAACATCAACATTATTATTATATGTTTCAAAATAAGTTAAGTTCCTAGAAAATGAAGATTTGTCTCACATGACAACTATGGAGGAAGGAAAAACATTCTGATACATAATTTCCAGGAATATCTTGACAAAAAACCTTCGTTCTATATTAAAAGCTTATGGATTCACTCCAATAGAAATGTGGTTATTAACATTCACAATGTCACCTTAGGAATTGGCTTCATTTATAAACAGAACATCGACAGAACAATTTAGTTTTTTTTCAATTTTATCAAAAATCTCATCCATAACTTGGTTGAAGTCTTCATGTACTCTATTTTGGATATTGGTCTTTAATTTGAAGAAACTGGTATTTTGATCGTAGAGTCCATACAATTCTAGGTTTCCATTGACTTTATTTTTTTTTTCTAAGCAAAGGAGTAACTTGGTGAACATAACCCGCCCTACTCCAAAATCACATTGATTCTTTGTCGATTCTTGAGTTTCATATGATTTTTTACTTTCAAATTACTTTGGAAGCAACCTGTATTTGTAGTAAATTATCCATGATTTTTACTTAAATGTGTTAATTCAGTGGAAGTTGAATTAAATTGTATGAAGTTTTATTTTTGACTCATCGGATATTTCGGAATGTGTGAAGTGCTTGTCCACAAAAAGACAACATAATTTTTTACCACTGGAAAAAAAGCTTTTTTATCCCATCGATGAAATATTGAACGCATTTTTTTCTAGAATAATTTGAATAATTGATGGGAGTTTTAACTGCAATTTTTTTTAACAAATACTGATCCAAATGAATACAAAATTATGAAATGGTGTGCAAATTAAATAATCGACAACAATAAACCTGCAATACAGATTAGCTGACAACAAATATCCATTTTGTTATTTATATATGCAACATTATATTAAAAAATATGACATACCAACGAAGTATTTTTTAATTTATACCAATTTCAAAGTGGCCAGTGAAAAAAATATAACGGATGAAATGTTATAAGTAATTGAAGAAAGTATGGATTAGATTTGGATTAAGAATAAATACAAAGAAAATTAAAATGAAAATACTATAAAAAAAGTCATATGGAAAAATTACAATAGGTATTAGAAAAGTACAAATACCTGGAAGAAGAAGAGAAAGAGAATTGAAGAGAAAAAGTGACAAATCAAAAAATATATGAGGAAGATGTAGAATAAAGTGGTTGGATGGAAAGACCAGAAGACTATGCTCAAGGAAAAATGGTGGAATGCTCTGATATGAATGATTAGTGAAGATAGATAGGTACTTACGCAGGTCAGGAGTTACAAGATGAAAGGAGAAAATTAGAGATCGGATATACAATTTTGAACGGAGTTTGAGGATTGATTCACCACGTCAAATAATTTTAACCCAAAATCAATAACAAAACAAAATTTAATGAAATACAAAAAAATGTGGGTAAAAATATATCTATGGTTTTAAAAACAGCATTAGATTTCACACTAAAAAAGCCTGGAAAATCAACTAAAGGAAAACAGATTCGAAACTTATACAGAATGTTTCATTAATACTAAGCTGGAATTTCTAGGACTTTTGTTTGTGATATTTATACTGAACACACTATTAACACTACACCAACACTCACAATTACACTTTCTGACGGGCGTTTCGTTTTCAGATTCCGAAAACTACATGAGGACGATAACTTGAAAATCAAAACGCGCGCTCAGTTTTATTAATAATTATCTATATAGTCTAACTGTTAAAACAATACAATTTAACCTAAAACAGACTCATAATATTTTTGTTTACCGAGATACAGCGTGTTTTATTATAGATGATTTAATACCTTCTAAAACTTACTTTCTCGACAGTGGCGTAGATTCTAGAGGAAAATATATATACATCCCTGTTGATAGAGAAAAACTATATTCTATAACTTAATTGTTAAACAATGAATTTTGGAAACTGTAGAAATGATGAATTGAACACTGTGTATCTTTGTCAGCATGATATTTCTATCAAGTGGTTAACTTTTCAATAAATACTGGAAAAATTGTGGTATAAAGTTGGTGAAGACACAAAGGATGCTTCGCTGTTTTTTTAGTTTTATTAATTTGTATCTATGACTTTATTTGTTTTTAATATATATACCAAGATTAAATATTCATAAAATTCTCCAATTACTTTCATCCCTCGTACTTTTAAATCCGTTACATACAACCACCGTAGCTTGAGGCTACTACAGCACAAACATTATATGGTTGTGATTAGTAGTTTTTGCCGAGTGAAATATGAGGGTAAAAAAGAATTTGATGTTATTTGCTTGTGAACATCTTTCAAATATCAAACTGCTGGACATGATAAAACGTGTTGTTTAAAAAAAATGCACGGCTCAGGTCGCGTAAAACCTCAAATTAAAAAAAAAGTAATCCAGGAACGAATAATTGTGGAACAATCGTTTTGTCAAAGAAAGGACGAAAGACCTTTGAACAGAGCTCATTGTTTTCACTTTAGTTTTCTATCAATGACGGTAGGCGAAAATTGTATAGTAAAGCACAACATAAAGAATACGAACAATCGGAAAACTCGTCCTGAGTCTCCAATAGTCGTAGAGTATCAATTAGTTAACACATTTTCAACATTAAAGTGAAATGTATTTTTACGAAACAGAAAGATCAAGTTGACCTATTTTATTTTCCATCAAATTTTCATCACATTACAACTAATCTCGATTGACTATGATTATGTGAAATTACGAGCAAAAATCAATCAATTGTTTACGTGAGTGGTCTAAAAATGTATATAAATAAAGAAATTATCATAAATCGGATAATGAAATATTGATAAACAAATTGTTACGTTTTGGTATGAATCAAGTTTAAAAAAATAATCACTGGATGCCAAATCTGAGCTATATTGGGATGACTTCCTACCGGCGTAGTTCTTCGCAGTATGGAATCTGGCATTGTTATGCAGGATGATGGAACTATTCATATCCGGTCATCCTCGGACCTTCTTCGAGTAACCTCGTCACAGTGGCACAATATCCATCATAATAACACAAACTGAAAACTAGAATTTGACTAAATGTGAAACTTAACGTACTTCTTCAATTCCTGCCGTGGTGATTTCTGTAGTTAAATTTTTATTTGTCTGAATGGGAAAAGCAATACCATCTCGTTATATAACTTGTTCACCACAGAACTTACATACTTTCATTGTAAATGTCATATGGGAACCCAGTCTGTGTTCATAAAAATTGAATTCATGTTTTGCACCAGATACTCTAGATCAACTTTATAAGCGTCTTGCCGTTTCAATAGTCTTGAATCGTCTGTCACCACTGTAGTGAAAATAATTTTTCCATAATGTTGTATCGAATTGCAAACTTTCTTCCCATTAGATTTGTTCCAGCAAACTGTATGTAACTATTTGATCATTCGCGATATGAAAATAGGGTTCCAACAGTATCAAGTTCAAGTATTCAATAAAAAGTTTCACGTTCCAGTCACAAATTAAACTTGTTCACTGCTAGCTCAGGAACATATATTTTAGATCGTCTATCGTGTTTTATCAGGTTATAAAATATTTTTAACATGGAGATAGAGTATTTAATCGGTAGTGGAGATGAAAGTGAATGGTCCAGTGATAAAACACGAAAGATGATTTTCTTCGTTTCTCTACCTGTATTAAATCTGGTGTTCCAGCAAAAATTGCTGGGTACTAGATCGTAACATATTACGAGGATGGTCCCAGAAGTACCTGGCATGACCTAGTGATGGCGGTAGTTGCTTGTAAATAAAGTACACAATTTATACAGCATAATTTTCAAGTTTGAAAAAGCTACACTGTTAAGTATTTGTTTGGCAGCTATCAATAGTGGACGTTTTAGGTGAATTGGTAAACATGGAAAAAATTTGGCATCGTTATGTGATACAAAACTTTTATGTGAAAGGCAATAGCCCAACCAATATTGAGATGAATTATATTCTATTCTGGGGAGGACAGCTCCTTCGTTTTCAACAGTAAAATATTGGTTAGCAGAGTTTAAACATGGCCGTAGAACCTGCGGAAACCAGCATCGCTGTGGTCGACCAAATGTGGTTACAGCCCCAGAAATGTTCAATAAAATCGACAAAAAGGTACTGGACGATAATCTACTGAATGTGAGCGAGCTGGCAGGCATAGTAGGCATTTCAAAAAGTGCGGTACATCGCATATCAACTGAAAATTTCGTCATGGGAAAGCTGTGCGCAAGATGGGTGCCACGTTTGCTCACAATGGAACAAAATAGCGCCGTTCACATGTTTTCATCGAGTATGTGGCAAGATTCAATAGACTTGCTAGGACGTTTCATAACCATGAATGAAAAGTGGGTCCACCACTTCACACCCGAAACAAAATAATAATCAAAACAATGGACTGAAAAAGAAGAACCGACTCGGAAGATTGCAAAGACCGTTCCATGCAGGCAAGGTCATTGCTTCGGTTTGTAGGATGTACGTGGAATATTTTCTATTGAATATCTTGAAAAAAGAAAGTATGAATCGTTACCTCACGCACCTTATTCACAAAAATTTAGCCCCTTCGGACTATTTTCTGTTCCTCGACTTGGAGAACGCTGGGAAAAGTGTATGGAGCTACGCTGAAAAATAAATATATTTTTAGCCAAAATTTTAGTGCTTTCTTTGATAGGCCAGGTACTATCCTCATATAGTCAAGTCATGTGTAGTGCATCAAAGCTTGAAATATGATCCGAACATACTGCTGGAAAAAAACTATTATCTCTCGTATAATACAAACTAGTGCAATGGATTCTCCATTATTTATTTAATAGAAAAAGAAATGTAACTTCAAAGTAGAATATATAAATTTTAGTTAGAGAAGAAAATAAATAAATTGTTGTCTTATCTAGAACATATTACCTTCCAGTTTGTTAACTTTTATCTTAAAAGTTCTATAACGTTTTTATTCAGAATATTTTTATCAATAATATAAACGAATTGTAATTCTTTGCTCTGTTTATGCTAATGAATATTGGAGATACTGATTTGAACACGTCCCGTTTGAACTCAAATTTCATAAATTGTAATGGGAAAGAATTGATTGTTTTCGGCTCATAAATAAAGTAAAAGCAAACAAATTATAAGATTTATTTTTATATATATATATATATATATATATATATATATATATATATATATATATATATATATGTATATATATATAATTTATAGACCTCAGAAGCACTACTATAACTTACAATAATGGTTATGTTTTAATCTATTTATTTTAGAGTCCGTAGCGAAAAATAATAACGATGGAAATAAATTTTCTAGCGACATGTCCTGCTGGGGATAATCTCTGGCATTTCCAAGATTTTATAATTCATGTTTCACTCAAAAAATCAGTCTTGGCCCCAAACTGTATTTAAGACACGAACTATAACTTTGCGAAGCGGACTAAATACGAGGTTTTTATTAAAGCGTTTTTTTTTGTTGTTTCAGTAAACTCCAAACCTCTGACATTCGATGAAGTTTACAACCAAAGCAGTCCAACAAACTGTACAGTGTATTGTGGAGGTATAACAAACGGTCTGACTGAGGAACTCATGCAGAAAACATTCGCCCCTTTTGGGACTATTCAAGAAATTAGGGTATTCAAGGAAAAAGGATATGCGTTTGTGAGGTAAACTTTAGTCCTGCTATTGAAATATTCCAACCGGTTTTCCGACGGTGTTTGCTTACATTTTTAATTTTCATTGTGAAAAGATCGTTGCTTTCTCCAATAAGAAGAGATTGAATAAATAAAAATATTATCATCGTTCCATCGCTATGTAATTCCACCGTTTTGCTGTTTTCATCGGTGTCGAATCTGCTTTTGAAAATAATTCGAACAAATAAAGAAACTTTTAAGTAATTAACGATGTGCCAGATTTATCCGTCTCTGTAAAAGACATAATTAGAAAAAACTGCTGTCCGGGTAAATTTTGTGACTCATTAAACGTTTTATAGTCCAATAAAAATGCTTTTTTTCCTCTATAAACTTACGACATTCTCGATATTAGCTAGAATTCGATTTCATACGTTTAATTCAGTATCGTTGTAAATTATTTAAGAGTGAATTTTATAGTGTACTTTGAAAATATAATAAATTTTATTGTACCTTCGAGAGTGATATTGTCATCGGAAAAGAACAAAACCAAAAAGTGTTATCAAGAAGTAACGATACAGGGTAGCGCCATATCGTAACTCTTAATATTTTAAACCGATATCATACACATACTAAATGTCGCAATCAATTATTCCCGAGAAACCTGACTTAACACGAAACCTTGCAACACTTTCAGTTTTACTTCAAGCCTCATGCCCACAGCTTGGATTGTATTTTGTGACTTACATTACAAGCAAGGTATTGTTGTTCAGTGTATAGAAGAACTAGATGAAAAACCTTCGATAATCTTTCGCAAATTATAAATCCTGTATGAATAACGCGCCTAACTATTCGTGCATTCTCTCATGAATTACATAGACCGCCGCAAAATATTATATCAATATATAAAATATCAACGTCAGTTTGATTATTGAATACTGAAACTAAAATTTTTCACAAGAATACGATTCAAAACCACCGAAAATCTTTTATTAATTATATCCCACGTAATGATTAAATAAGTATTCGAAAACTCGGAAAATATATTAGTTAGTCCACTTTGGTGTTGTGTTGTGTGCTATACATAAATTTCTTAAATTTCTCATTTCCTAGACCTTTTGATATATTGATGCATCTAAATGTTCTTGCTTTTAGGTTTCCTCTGTTTTAAAATTATATATAATGTATAATTATTTTTTTTTTTTTGGAAGAAAAATAAAATTTGACGTTCCGTTAAAATTAGTCTTTAAGTCTTTATCGAAATATAAGACGTGAATGAGTGTATTTTCATTCAAAGCCTTGAAACCAATATAAGTTCTCATTTTTTTCAATTCTCATAATTTTTTTCGTAAATCCGCCGTAGAAACGAAAAAAAGAAAAGAATTTAAAAGAAATTTATTAAATAATTTCGAAAATATATTCTTCAAAGAGGAAAACAACTACTTTCCTGGCTAATGCCTCGACGAATATTGAGTCACAACTTCTCTGAAGAGCGTGATGTGAATTGACCTTTTTGTCGATATTAACATCCCCAATGACACGCAATTGCAAGGAGACTGACTACTGACTAGTTTCGATGTTATTACGTCTCATCAAAGCAGTTTAACACCCCTCGTTCGGGCTGAACGGGCAGACCCGAACTGAAGACAACGTCAAAGAGCGCCGCATTTGGTACATGTAGTTAAACATTTCCCAGCGAACGCTAAACGTCGTCATCTTCACTTCCAGCTGCGAACCATAGTTAGGTAGAAATCTAGCGTAGTCGCCGATAATATAGATTTTACACACCTCATTTACCATGTAAATATATATATATATATATATATATATATATATATATATATATATATATATATACATATATATATATATAGCGTTTTCCTAGTGGAATTGTATCAAAATTAAACACAAATGTGTACTAACTTTAATATATTTCCCAGCTTTCGAATAGTTATGTATTTATCGTCTGGGAATTAATTAGTTAAAAATTTCGATGTATCAAGTTCTGTTATATATTTCAAGTATTGAAATTGACGTTTGACAGAAATTATTTTATATGGAGGCAACCTTATAAGTAATCTTTGCGAAAATCATGTGAAATTTTGTATGAGACATTATTTGCTTAATTTATAATGAGAAATTGCAGCATCTCGTAAATTTCTCCTTTTTTTGTCTCCCATATTTTTCACTTTCTAGACATTTCCCAATTATTGTTATGATTTTTGTTTTCACTACGCTACTGATTATGAAACAAAATCAGGAAATAAGTAGAGATCACTTATTATTAATCTATATGATTATTTAATCGTGTTACGCAACATTCTTCATTTTTCTGGGTTTTTTCATTCCAAAATTGATGAACGGATGCTGCCCTTCATGATAAATTTGTTTATTTCGAAAGGTGCTTCTTTTTCATCCGTAAGGGTTCAAAAATAAAAATCTTAAACTCGGCCTAAACAAATCAAACCATAATTTTAGATTAAAGAAAAATGGATTTAGTAGCATCGTGATATATTTAAAATTTATTAAAGATGCGAAATTATTTATTCATATTAACTGTAGTTTCAACACTCTACTACGTCTATAAAAAAAGTTCAACAGTTTAATAATGATTTATTACCTTTCTACATTAAGTTGGAATTTTTAGAACACTTGGCGATATTCATACTGAACACACTGTTTACACCACCACTACACCAACACTCACAATTACATTGTGTGACGCGCGTTTCGATAACCAAGTCCCTTCTTCAGAGACTGAAGGTAAACTAAGTTGGTAATCGAAACGCGCGTTCGAAAATGTAATTGTGAGTGTTGGTGTAAACAATTTGTTCAGTACCTTCTCACATTACCATATTAAAATATTTCTTAGAGCATTTTATTATTACCGTAGGTTTTCTACAAAGGAATCAGCAACACATGCAATAGTAGCTGTGCACAACACAGATATTAACGGACAAATAGTTAAATGCTCTTGGGGTAAAGAATCTGGAGATCCTAACAATGCACCTGTGGCCGGTCAGGTAAAAGAATAATTCATAACTATTATATTGTTATTTTTCACCATAACATTAATTATAGTCTTATATTAAACTATTTCGTCTCAAAAATGACACGTGGATCACTTATAGCAAAACCTCTTTTTAAAAGAAATGAAATTTGCACTAATATCGAGGTGAAATATATCACAACATTTTTATAGCACTCGTATATATTAATTAATAAATTCTTCAGGCAATAGCTGGGACTACCTTTCCATACAGCGCTTACGGGCAACAATTAAGTTACTGGTATCCCCAGAGTTATCCAGCAGCTAGTTCAGCACAAATGCAAGGTCAATTTTTAGGAGGAATGCAAGGTTATGCTTACGGGCAATTTGGAGGTTATCAACAATCATATATGGGGTAAGTGATTGAAACAACAACTCATTAATTCACTTCAAATTGCATTGATCCATTACTAATATTGTTTACGTTGGATCCTATCATCATTTCAAGTATTAGCGAACAAACTAAACCGGCATCTTGCACACAAACTGATCTCCATAAAGCCAAAACTTTCTTTTTAATGTAAACATGAATATACGCCTCTGATATTAGTGTAGGATAATCTTGTGAATATGAGTTTCGATGAAGGTGCAGCTAGTAGGTATAGGGCTTTCATAGATATTAATGAGCGACCTGGTGAACATGCATACAAAATCATCAATAAAGGAAGATTATCAGACGACGCCGGAACAAACTGACATAATTTGAGCTTAACCCAACCTAACATGTATAATAAAACGTTAAATAAAGGATTAATTAAATCAAACATCTGTTTTTCATTATCAATTTTCACTATAAAATTTTAAATGATAATGAAGCTAAAACATACACAAGTGAAAATTGGACATTGAGAAAGACGATGAACAATGTTAACATAAAAAAATTAGGAAGATTACCAAGGAAAACAAAGTATGATTAATGACAAGACAAATAATAACATAACAAATAATCATAATAATCATTTAAAAAACTGAGCCTTACATTGAATTATATCCAAAGAAGCTCAAACTAGCGGAACCGAGGGCTATCCAGGATCAAGTTATCAACGCTAACATCTACAAGAAGACTGTGATTAAGGATCCGAACAATCAATTCGACAAATGCAGTGTCTGGTCAACAAGTTCCGTCCTCTCAATACCAATACACCGTATTACAAGTACCATTCGCTGAAGGTGTCCGCAAATAACAAGTTTAGACTACGATACATCCATAATTGCCTATATACGGGTGACGAATAACAGACCTATCATCGTGGTGGTTGATACTTGTAGAAGATTCAATTTATTCCTTCTCGTCAACATTCTCAGCAAACACCAGGAGAAACTAACCAAGTACGCGGCTCCCGCAATTAAGTTTAAATAGATGTGGCAAAAAACACTTTCGTTGACATCTAGAAGTCTGTGATATCAAAAACACAGTGCGCAAGTTTATTTTGTGAACCCAGCTTAATCTTTTTGATACTTTGTATCCGGGATAGGTAAATAATACCGGCTCTAAGCTGAGTAGTGCATAAAACTTTCGCATAATAATAATAAAAAAGAGAAAATAGTTGAATTTGTATGAATGAATGCATTTACAGAATGAAATCAGGCAACACATGTGATGGAAGCAGGAAGTTATACTAAGAAAAGAGAAGAAAATTAATAGAACAAATAAGGAATATAAGGGTTAAGAAAACCCTAGAAGAAATAAAAAAGCGAGAGATAAGAAAAAATGGGTATATTGAGTAGGAACACCAAATTGGATAGGTAGAAGGGAAAGAAAAGAAAAACAGTATTAAACTTCGATTTTCCATTCTCAAGATACCATTATTTTTCATGAAAAACAATATACTTTTTTGTAAAATTGTCGAGAATTTGAGCCTATACTTTTTCAAGACTTGGTAAATAGAATTGGAAAAGATTTAAACTGGACAGACGATGACATAACTAATTAAATATATTTAATCATAAATTATTAATATTTATTTTGATGTAACATGTTTTGAAACCTATTTTATTATTATTTTTTAGTATGGGTATACAAGTACCAACAGCAGCCACAGCATGGCAAGGGATTCCTAGCCAACCCCAGATACCTGCAACCCCCCAACAAATGACAGCCCCTGCAGCAACATTGCAACAGCCAGGGATAGTGTTCCCTATCCAACAATATCAAGTGAGTAGTTGTCAGTGTGTATATCACGATATAGCGCTTTGCGAGCATGATTGCTTCTGGGCAGAGTATGTCTGACAATGTATATCGTGAGAACGTAACTGCCACATTACCAGTGGCGGGACGTTAAATTTTGATCAGATCAATTTCAAAATATTCAATATAAACCACCCTGAACATTTTATGGTTTGTAAAAAATAGTTTTTTCAAATAACACCTTCAATATTTGACCGTTTCGTTATAAAAGTTTGGTCGAAAACACAAAAAAAGGAAACTGTCCATCTAAATCAAAACTTGACTAGTTTATTCCATTCTTTGACCTTGAATTTGTGATCCATGAATATACAGGGTTTTTCAAAACGTTCGCATGCGAGTGATATTACTGCATTAAACAAAAAAATCGATTAGAAATCACCAAACAATCAAATGTCTATAACGCATAGATTAATCACAAATTAACAAAAAGGTTTAGCCAATCAAAGCTTGTGGAACGTTTAAGTTCCTCTCTATCGAGCGGTCGACAGAGCCATAAAAGTATTTAGCTACTATCGATAATAATGCGCCGAAAAACTTTCGAGTACGTTTTAGAAGCAAAGGTAAAGTCAAAAATGCGGCAACAGCTAAATACTTTTATGGCTTTCTCGATCACTCGATAGGGAGGAACTTAAACGTGATTGTTTGGTGATTTCTAATCGATTTTTTTCGCTTAATGCAGTGATATAACTCGAATACGAACGTTTTGAAACATCCTGTATGTAATAATATACGAGAGGATGTGGATAAACGCATTCAACAATGTTTAACAGCAACTCAAAACGTGTTGATGAGAACGAAGTATGTAAATCAACACAATTTTTCACAAACATTTATTGTCATCATTGTAGTAAAAATATCACAAAGGTTATATTCTGAGTTACAGGGAAACAAACTATTATTTAAATGTAAATAACATATTATTATCTGATTTCCATTCTAAATATTCTGGAAATTGAAATTGAAATCGTGTTTAATAAGCTTTTCAGTATATCTCACCATTTGTCACACCCCGTAGATATTTTTCTGTCCGTTGTAATTTTTTAATATAATATAGAACAATACTAAAGCTTGAAAGGATTGTGTGTATCCAACATGTTGACCTAAATCAAATGATGACGCTCAATAAATTTCATGAAAAAAATGTCAAATATCGAACATTTTATTGTCATTTCATATACTACTTCAATTGTTAACTTTTCCTTATTTGCGGTTACTATTTAACTAAGATTTGAATAACAATATACTTTAAGAACGAAATGGTATTAAAACACCATAAACTAGAAATGGCCAGAAATGCCATCAAATGGTACACAAATGGCTCCAAATCAGTAAATAGAGCTGGAATAGGAATGCAAGAGCCCAAAACCAAACACTTTGACAGCACCAAATGTTTTTCGAGCAGAAACTTAGGCAATTGAGGAATGTATCTAGAATTATCGCAAACAGGAGATTATTATCTTGTCCGATCCAGAATTCTAAGCCATACAACAGAGGAAGAGTCTCAATGGGATTATGACCGCTTTAATGGACATATGAAGACGCTAATTTTAGCAACGGGGAGGACACAACCTATATCCATACTCTATATAAATGTGAGAAACTATGGCCACAGCAAGAAAAAAGGGCCCAATCGTTACTGTCGTAGTGTATATGACATCCTGTATTACATACATAAATAGAATATTTATTTCCTAATATTTGCGTGCTACTGGGCTTTTAATAACACATCGAGAATATCACAGTTTTTTCATGATAATAGGGGGTGAGCAATTTATAATGAATAACCCGATACAACGTACGACAAAATTAATATTAGTTTGTGTTTCTTCTGATTTGAAAAAACTATTTATTATATCCCATGTTACAGTATTACAAAATAATTTGAATTGATTTGAAGGGTTTATACTTTTATGTGCCGCCACTGTAATAAAACATGACCCAAAAGTATCCCACCAGCCCATTAAAATTCCTCTTTCAAAGTAAGTATTTTCAAGTGAAAATTAAATTAGCAGGACTTTACGAATATTCCGAATGGTTTGTTTGAGGATATTATATTTCCATGTCTTCATTACGAGAAATTAGAAGGGATGAGAAAAGTTAATTAGATTATCTTGGGCCTACATTAAGGGTATAGAATTTCTTATTTTAATGCAATATACATATTTATTGCAACACTTTGGCCATACTATCGAAAAGTATACTTAAGGTGGAAATTTACTACACAGCTAACAGAACGAGACATGATCGGCGAGGGACCAGACTGCATTGTACCCTTGTCTGAGTCAAAGAGAGAAAGTTTTCGGAAGAAAGAGAAACAAGCTTTGTATGTGAGTCGAATGTTGCTGAGTACTAAGGGGTGATTCTAAAATAAAACGTACAATATTAAATAATTTATGTTGTAATAATAAAATATTTGGAAAATACGTTTTCAATTCATTTTCCAATTCAACATCGTTACCTAAACCTAAATGAATATTGTATTATGTGTTTCTTTGTGCCTGATTTCTTCTCTCTCATTTCATCAATAGTCCAATCTGGTTTTTTTTGCTTACTTCTTTTAATTCCTTAGTACTAATTTCTCTATTTTTGTAATTTTCTTCTATTCCAGTAACGTTTTTAACTACATGTTTTTTTTTCTCCCGCTTACACATTCTTTTGGATAGTACCCTCATTCTTTTGAACTATTATCTATTTTCTGCTGTTCTCGGTTTCGACATCTTCCATCTGGCTTTGTTCCTTTCCGCACAAATTTATTTGCATTCTGGATTTTACCAGTCTACTATAGTTTCGTCCACTTCTTTCCATTTTTCATACATTCTTTCATTATCGTGATATTTCCTCAGGTTTTCAGTAATTTTGTCTAAAAAATGCTTTTGTATCCTAACCTCTTGAAATCGTTGAATATCATATATCTTTGCTATTTCGTATTTTATAGTTAACTGTCATAAAAACGAAAGCAGACAGTTTTATAATAAACATAATGTTCTGTTAACAACTATTGATAATAAAACAAAAGAAATTAGAGAATTTTATGTTTTATGTTAATTTGCGACATTAATTTTTGTTTTATACAAATTTCAACTTTATTAAGTATTGCTTGATATTAAATCATTTTTGCGAAAAAAATACCAATGTTTACTTTCTTTCCAAAGAATTTACTAATAAAATTTGAAGTTTATGCTAAAACTGTACCTGAAAAGAAAAACTTAACCACTCAATCATTTTCTAATATCGGTTTGAAGTAACTTTAGTTTGTTTTTCTTTCAAACTTTTTCCTCAAAATTTTCTGTATTATTTCAACGTGATAAGGGATGTTAAATCCTTAAATATTTTATAAAGATAAAACTTCATAATAGTTAAGGGAACAAGATGAAGATTTTAGGTTATGTTTCGTTATTTTGTTGTTGTTGATAGAAATGCCATCAACTTTTTTAGTTAGTTTCTGGTTGTTTTATGAATGTGAACATAGTAAAACAATATAAAAAACAATAATATCATTTATACCACTATCAATAGTCAAAATATGATTACAATATAAAAGAATTTGATTGTGTGCGTAACTGTATCGACAATAAATATTTTCTTTTAAGTAATACAGGCAAAATGCGAAGTACTGTGTAGTGTAGATTCAGGACTTTTAAGAGCTATTTTAAACAAAAGCGAAGATTGACGAAGCAACAGCTATAGAATAATTATTATGTATTTTCATCTTCTCATGAATTGTAATGTCCCCGTAAACATTTTTGTTGTTTTATGGAGATACAGCCGTATACTAATATTGACAATGCCGGCTTTTCTCGATCATATTTACATAATATTTTACTTTAGCCGAAACAACATCATTGAAATGAAATTGTACTGTAAATTTCGCAATAATCTATGAATTTCTCATCATATCAAAAATATTATAAACGGCAAGTGTACTTTGCATTATTAATTAAATTATAGCAATAGATAAATTAATAAATATTTAACCTATATATAAGGGACGAGATCCCAGATACCTTTAGTAGTTTCAAGTTTAAAGAAAAGTATGTTTTACGCTCTGTAAATAGCTATATTTTCGTGAGAGCTCTCAACTACTTATTAACAGTGGAAACTCGTTTAACCGGACTAATTGTTGTCGTTAAGGATTCGGATAATCGAAAGTCCGGATAATCGAAAGTACTGATAATCGAAAAGCGGACTTTGTGGAATGAAATAAGTTTAATGATAGTAATATGTATTGACAAATAATGATATTATTAATCAAATATAATAATAAGTTTGAAATATTTGGTAACTGGAATTTGACATAAGCTACTTTTTCTCTTCATTGCTGCTATATCACGAATTCGTTTCAGCTGTAGTAAATTCACAGTATCACTTTCTGTTTATTTTTCAAACCATTTGAGAGCTGTTTTCAAAGCCTGAAGTGCTTCATCATGAGATGATTCTACATCATTTTTCACGTCGAGATTTTCTTGATCGACACTGTCACAAGTGACCCACTCTTTGATATCTTATATTTCATAAATTGGCTCAATATTACTCAATTATTTAATTGGTCGCAGTTGATAGTCCGGATAATCGCGAATCCGTATAAATGAGGGCCGGATAATCGAGTTTCTACTGTATTTATGTTTTAACATTTTTACAATATTTTGTGGAAAGTATTTATAATTTCGTCCGAACATGAAATAATGAACATTTGTTATGATGTTTTATTTCTATGAAAATTACAGATTCTTTGTTTATGCAGAATTAGCAGAGCTCTCGAATAGGTGTTACATGTTGAACGGTTTAGGCAAGAGATCTCTCTCTGTGGTAGAGCGTTGTCGGTCAAGTATAGAAACACCCTTTATGAAACAAATGAAAAAATCAAATCAACAATGAATTATTGTGATTAAATAGATTCATATTTTGATATTCATGTTATAGGTGATCTACGAGTATTAATCAATATAATTTTGCAAGTTGTCAATGTCGAGTAATATTTTGATAAAGGTCGAAACGTCGTATTTTTAGCGGACTTTGAAAAAAAACTAATTTATTCCTAAAAATGCCCAAAATATCTGACGTTTCGGTACCGTGAGGAGATATCGCCTTACTCAATATGCCTTCAAAACCTGAAAAGTATGGTATATAAATATTTTGGGCTTGTGATGCAAATAATTCCTACCCTCGAAATAGACAAAACTATACAGGAAAGTCATGTGATGGTAATCACAATCAAACAAATGTTGGAGAATGCATTATATTAGATCTCGTGGCTAAATAAAACGTAGAAGGAATCAGTGTCCTTTAGCACATTTCAACAAAATCATTGACCTTGCATCTTTGGCAGCATACGAGGTCTGGTTATTAAATGACGAGACTGGTTACGAAAAAGGGTTTTATTATAAAAATTATTCTACATCCGAATGCTCCCTTCAATATCCTCTCGCCACACACCTTTCCAAACTATTTTTCCATTGATCGAAGCAGTCTTCTTTGGTGAGGGACCTTCAGGAGCTCTTCCGTTATTTGCTTTACCGCTTCCATCGACTCAAATCGGGCCCCTTACAAAGCAGATCTTCTTCTAACCTTTCAAAGAAATATGAGCAGACCCGTTGGTCAGGAGTCAGATCTTTTGGCACCAACTTCGCACAGACTTTTGTCACGTGTAATTTGTCGGGTAAATTGCCGAATTGCCACCATAGGTCTCTTGCAACAATTTATAGCACTCAGTCGGAGTTTTTTTCAATTTAACAAGAAATTTGAGATTGATACGTTGCTCTTGTTTCTCGTCACACATGGATTTGCATAGACAATATATCCAGGTACCCAATGCACAAATCGTTTTCTACTCCACCCGTCTAGGCGCCCTCTATGCGCGCAGTCTCGATATTTAATAGCTAGACCTCGTATATCATTTACATGATACATAATCCATAATTTGTTTCGAGTGATAGAAACAGAAAGTTTTTGAAATCTATAATTCTAGTCTATAACTGTGTGGTAGATTTATAAAAGAAAAATCGATAAATCATCAATGCACGACGTGCTTGGTCAAGAACTAATGCTTTCAATTCCTTCTAAATCTATAGCTTCTATGACTAGACGAGATTTTATTGAGCGTGTTGTAGTTGCGACAAATGAACGAACGCAAGCGAAGAAAAATACGAAAAGCTTGTTCTAGCTGCAAAAAACCTGTTGGTGATGAACTTGCCGTAAACCGTAAAACTTTTCTTTAAACTTGAAACTACTGAAGGTACCTGGGATCTCGTCCCTCACATATAGGTTTCTGAAGAAGTTTCTGTATTATTGAAAAGTCTAGTAAAAAAACTAATAACGTTATTAATACTATAACATAATGGATATAATATTCGTAAAGTCTGTAATGTAATGAGGAAAAATAAAGAAACATATGGGCGAAATATTTTTATTTTGCAGCTATTTTATTTATGAACTATTACACGTTTTCTATTCGAACAAAATAACTTCTGAGGTAACTTATTCTATTAAATTTTTACTTCATTAATCTACCTTCGATATCTAGTTACCCGAACTCGGTTTAATTGGGAACGTAGAAATGCTTTCATTCAAAATATAAGCAAAACCCAAAAAGCAGTCATTTTATAGAGAATATTAAATACAGAAAAATTATAGATATTTACTAATGAAGCTCAACAAAAAATCTTTATTTTATACGATTTTTCACATCATTAAGTCGTCGACCAACTTGAATAGGGTTGCGAACAAATATCTACTAAACTAAACACAATGTTATTTTTTGCTATATCCATACTAAATTTGCTTAACATACTATATTTATATGAGTGGACAGAGAAAACAGCTCAACTCAGTATACGATTTTTGTTCATTTCCATGACATATACATCTGTCATTTGAGCCCCCCTTTCTCTCACATCAACAACCCCCTATTTTGAATGGGTAATTACCATGTATGGCACATCATTAGAAAGGCGTGTAAAATAATTATTCATACGACTTTCTAAAAGACTTAGATAGTTTAAAGTGCAAATCGACTTATAATGCTTATGGCATGTCATTTTTCTGTCAAAACAAAATTAAAGTGAAACAAATATGATTGTCTTACCTGAGACAGTTTATTCAACATGATTATTAGAATTGATGCTGTATTTATTTAATCACCTTCATGGGAACCAGTAATTTCACCCCAACCAATTTCATGAAAAAGTCATAATCTAATTAAAAAAAAAATGTGGAAACAGTGCTAGAACTGAAGACGAAGCAATTTTAGTTCACATTTATTTAGATCCTAAGAAAATTAGTTATAACTGAGAAAATCATAAGCGATTATTATGTCTGAATGCTCCTTCTAAATACTATTTGCCACACATGGGTATATACCCTATTCAAAAATAAACGATTCGGGAGTTGGAAAGGAAGATGTTGACAAATATTTCAATAAATACTGTCAAATATCGGTGTGTTTACTATAGCGCACTCTGTACGTTTAATGTTCCTTCATTATAGTGACTGTAAGTACTGTCAAATCTTACGGTAGATAAAGGAAAAAATTTCTATTCAAGCAATAAAACTGTGACATAAATTCAGCCCAATTTCAAGTTTATAGTTGTAAAAGGTTCGTTCCAACCCATCGAAAAACCGTCCTTGGTACGGTGACTATTCTGAGCAATATACAAGCTGTTTCAAAAAAAATAATCTCATCTCTAGGATAAATAGAAAACTGGAAAATATTCGGGACTTTTCCTGTAAATAATTTTCATAACGCCAACCGTATTCTAATAAAAAGCGTTCAAGAAACAAAATTAACACATTTTTTACGATTTTGCCGCAACTACTGGCAACACTGTATAGATGTTTTGGAAGCAGATATACAATAAATTTGTTTTTATGTCTGATTCTCTTGGAGGGCGATAGTTACGTGGTTCGTACCAAGTAGTATTGAACACAACTTTTTCGATATTAGATTTATTGGGCAAAATTTCAAATAAACTCAAACATCATTCGACAACTATGAAGTAATAACAGATGCTGGTATAAAGTAGGTATTGATAAAGTTATTAATTATTATTAATGTTAATTAGTAAACAGTATTTGAATTGAAAATTTTTTGTCGGGTAAAGATTAAGTTTAAATGAGTGTTGGTAATGTGATACCCTTTTGGGATGTGGATCCTCATCACACCAGTAGTATGCATTGTAGGAGTTAAACATACCTTGTCGCATAAAAGTGGCCTCATCCGTGAAAAAACATATTTTGAAAAACTTCAATTCTTGTAATGTTTGACAAAAATCCATTCTAACCGGTAAATCGTCTGGCAGAATCTCTTGGACTTGTCTGTAATGATAAGGATGTGGCTGTTGCTCTTTAAGTATCCTCCAAGTACTTGAAGAAGATGTTGTTGCTGATTGTTGGATTTTGATTAACTAAATTTAAAATCATATTTTCTTTATTAATGGTTCTTGTTGTTCTTGGCCTACCAGAATTTATTTTTTTAGGTCTCACATTCCCAGTTTCTCGACAACGTCGTTCAATGGCTCTAAATGTATTTTTACTTGGTAAGTTTCTTCAAGGAAACACATAACGGTTAAACACTCGTCTAAAGTTATAAAATGTTAGTGTATTCAAAATTTGAGTGCATTATGATTAAAAATATCCAATTTAACACATGACAAGGTTTCAGAAATGTAATTATTATTGACTCAACGTCATAACTATCAACGAATGACAGTTTTCCATAGCAAAAGAGAAAATGCTATTACCGTGTGTAATTCAAAGTTAAATAATTATGGGTACTCAGCTATTGGGGGCCTTAGTGTGAAACAAACAACAGTTTGAGTCCCAGAATACATGATCATCAAATTGTTATTTGATGATTAAACTGGATTTTGTGAAACGTTTCAAAAAACGAAAGCCCTCAGTCCCAATTACTCCATAATTTTCAAATCAAAATAGTCATTATCGAGTTTTTATCAAGAGTACCTTTTTGGTGTAAAATTAAATGTTGCTCAAGTTCACTTGAAATTTTGCTCAATAAATCTAACATTGAAAAAGTTATGTTCTATACTAAATGGTACGAACCGCGTAACTAGCGCCCTCTACAAGAGAATTTTTTTTTCAGCGCCCTTTTTCTTGAATACCAATGGCGTAATGAAAATTTTTCACTGAGAAAACCCCAAATATTTTTCAGTTTTCTCTCTATCCAAGAGATGGGATCACCTTTTTTTGAAACACCCTTTAGATTACGTGTTCCAACCGGGCAGTTACCGTTAATCGAGCGATTCTGTTTTGTGTTCCAACTGTGTTCTCAATAGATATTTGATTGGTAGTACTATTACCAGAACCGTGCATATCCGAAGATTGCGCAGATTTAAACGCTTCCAAGAACGGTTCAGATTAGGAGGTTGGAACAAACCTAAAGTATTTGAAAAATATATATTTGGTATGCATAAAATGATTGCTCGAATCTGAATCAGGCGTTTTAAAACCAATTTTTATTTTTTGCTTTCAGGCCCAATGAAACAGACACCTTTGTCAACAACCAGACCTAGTGATATATTAAAAAAAACCAACAAGAAAGATACCGTTATCAGTAGAAAAAAAATCGCGGAACAGTAATATTGTTGTGCCAAATTTCAAGTAGTTACAATGAACACAACTATAGAAGTTTTAAGTCCATCCATTATAAGTAGAGGACTAACGAGGACTAAAGCTTCAAAAAAAATAACTTCTGAAGGTGTATGAGTGGTGAAAGGTTGCTGCACTGCCTAGGCAGAGCCTATTACACGCCTAGCTCACCTTGATTTCACAACTTTGCATGAAATCTGTATTTTTCACATCTTTTTGGCAGCTGGGAGAAGAAGAATGGCTCCTGGTATGATAGAATTTTTCCAAGGCAGAGCGGTCAAGACTTTTGGACCTCGTACAGTGTGCTCTACAACTAAGGATCAATTCGTTTTACTTGAGTTACCTGTACTTCTGCGGTAGGACTGTCAAACTCATAAAAATAATAGAATATAAGAATTTATATTTGTAAAGAAATGCAATGTGGTTTCTATTTAAGTTTGACTTGTACAAACGCAAGTAGAATAGGAATGAAGTTAGATAGGTTAGTTGATAGTTATGTAATCTTGAAGACACGGATCCAGATGTGCAGAATGTCTCAAAACAAAACTGATATTTTAATCAATTATACCCAATTTATTTTTTAATTATTTCCATTTATTGTTATAGATAGTATATACAATAATAATTGAATCAAGGTTTTCAGACATCCTGGTTATTACGAGCACGGTAGAATCTCGGATCATATATCATAAAAAATCAGCTGTATATACAGAGATCAGTCACTAATAAGTCGTAGAGAAGCCAAATTTTACTATGCATTAGTTAGTCTACCTCGTTGTAGGATGATTCACATAATTACATTTCTTACATTAAAAAATATTAAATAATAATTATTGTATTGAAATTCTCGTACAACTAGACATTATCATTGTTGTTATTAAAACAGAAATTGTCAGTTGATACATTTTTCGTGATTATATTCCCAAAATCGTCAATTCTCATAGTCAATTATCATCTAAAATAATATTTCATATACATAAACTTTATTTTATGTATGTAGAAGGTGTTCAGTCAACTGAAAAATTATTTTATACAGATCCAGCAAAATTTCCTATAAACTGTGGATCCTCACAATCTCACAATCACTTCTGCAGTAAGGAATCTTGAATTTTTTCAAAAAGGGTTACGAAAATTGAAAATCCACATCCATTGATGGACACAGGCCTTTCGAAAAATATGAAGGACAAATTTTTCAATTAGAATAGCAGAAGATCACAGATTTAAATAACATTTAAATAACATAACAATTTAAGCAAGCATCCAATTGATATATTTCTCTAGTTTTTCACAATCTTCTTATCATTAAAGCGACAGGATTATGTTTTATATTTTCACTATCCTGGATTCGGACTATAATGCCCAAAAGTCTGCTAAAAGTTGAAGGACGAGAATTCCGAAGAGACACTACCAGTGCTACTATCGATGGAATTGTTGAAGATGTTATAGACACAGTAATCAAAGTCAAGCATCTGAACATATGATCGAACAAAATTAATTAGACGATATTGAGAGAGATTTGGCCATGTATCAATGAAGAGAAGACAAAAAAGATAATAAGAAATGTTGGCACCAGACTCCAGAAATGAGAAGTGACAACGGACACCCATTGGAAAAATTTCTAACAGAGAATAATAAATGATAGAGCATCTTTTCTGTCGATATACTACCTTGACGTTGAAACGGGATCAAATGCTGACTACATTATAGATTGTATAGCATATAGAAGGGTGATTAGCTAGTTAACTAGTTTACATTTATACAATGAACCTCAAGCATCTGATGAACCACAACCAATCTAGATCGAGGTTACCCGTACTACCCAACCTAACTTTTGATTTTGATATTTTTTTGTTTGATTTTTAAATTTCAACAAAAATAAACTCATTACAACATTAGAAAATCGACTCTAATCGCGCAACTCCAATTTTACGATAGAATTCACCACTAAAGTTGCTTTTTGTTGCTTTTGTATCAAGATTCTTGTTCTGCACCATTGGAAAACAGAGCCTCTAGTTGGAAATTGTAACTCACTCAATTATAAAATGTAAGAAATGAAAATATGTAGACAGGCATAGCTACCACATTTAGGCTATTATTGAGCGTAAGCGTGATAGAGTATATACATTATATACAATATTCAACGTGATATATCCAACAAAAAAAATCCGACATTTTATAAATATATATGTATAATGATTGAGAGACGTTTTGATACAAGATAAAAGTTTACCGCAGATGTAGAAAATAGAAAGACGAGTACTGGTAAGTTTTTGAAACAATTTACGGTTAAGTTCTACAATTTATTTTAATCGTCACTCACAAATGAATTTTTTCGAACCAATAATTTAGAATGATAGACAGCTAAGTAAAGTTAACATGTTTCAAAAAGTTATCATATCATTTAGCATTTATATTATGAATAGCTATATGTTCGTTAAATGACAGTATATATAACTTGCACGCTAATATTAAGAAGCACCACATATTTATAACGGCTATATTAGTGTCTAAGTGTAAAAGGAACCACTGTCTAGTGCTCTCTCCCCTCCAACAATACATTCCAAAAAAACGCAATTGTAAGAAACTTTCGTGTCTAGCACTACTCCAACCCACTATTATCGATCAGAAAATACGCTCAACTCTATTTATTTATCTATCTTCTGCTGCGAATCTCGCTACTGTAAATAAATCAGTATAGCCGTACTTTCGTTCGTATCACAATAGTTTTTCTATTTATCCTGCAAATTATTAAGTTAAATAGTAGAGTAACAAAATGTTGCGGTTAAAAGAAATTTATCGCGTACACGTATTTTTAATTAGTTTAAGCTTTTCCAAAATTATCGGAAAAACGTTCTGAATGACTCCTATCTATGACGGCCCTTTCATGTCAAAAATAAATGACAATTTTAACAAGCAAAATTATTTGTACCGTTACTCTGAATGCCATTGAAAATTACCCAAACATGTGAATCATGGTTTTAATTTCGATAGTCGATTTATCCAAAAGTTTAAAGTATTGATGATGATTTTTTCGATATTCAATTTTATTGGACTCCTGATAATCAAATTATTTATCAACACATCACCAGTTTCAAGGCTTTTCTGAACTTTGTGAATGAAAAGGAGAAAGCGGCCCGAAGAACAAGTCGAATGCTTTAGCTCATTCGAATTGTTTGTCAACAGGTTTCCAGCTCAGTAGATCATCCCAGTGATGAATTCGCAGAATTTGGCTACGTTCTATTCCTGAAATCTGCATTAAGGAACAAGATTTGAGTCTATTGAAACTGCAAAAGAAGCAGCACGCATCTTGTAAGAGACAACAGAAAAATATTCTAACATTGTTTCAAATAATATGATGTGAAAATGTATAAAATTAAAAATAATATTTAACAACGTCGTCTCGTGCTTTAATAGCCACATGTCGTACTATTAGTTAGTAAGCGTTATTACAGACATAATAATTAAAAAAAAACTTGATTAACAAAGAAGAGTGAACAGGTGTTGTTGTGCTGGTAAAAACTTTTCACGTTCTTTCAATATAAATCGTGATTTTAATGAATGAGAATATTGTTTACCTCAAATTTTATTCAAAATCCAAACAAACAGTTTTTAAATTTGATTAATGAATAGCTCACACAATGAATTTATGAAATTAGAATAATGGAACATGTAGCAAAAAAAGATGCTGGTAAATGAAGAGCCACAGGAAGATGCATCATCAAGACAAGTGAAAATAAGATAAAAATGTTGGATATTTCTCCTAATTTGGAAGTGGACATCCATATTATGGAGTTTATTGAAATTTTCACACATCTAGTGGACCACCTATCCTGCAATGTTTTCATCACACGACATTCAGAATATTTTAACAAAGTTTTTCTTCATTAGTTGTAGTTGAAACAAAGTGCAATAATTATAATATGGACAGGAATCGATATAAATGAAATTCTTAATTAATGACCCGTGGTAGAAATCCATCCAAATTAATCTCTCCATAGCATTTTTTTAGCGGTGTATATAATGATACATAATAAACACAAAGTATTTGATTTGCTTTTAAAGATCTGCTCAATTTTTGTTAAGTATTTCTAAAATATGAGTTGCATGTACATAAACTTTTTTACTCTAATAATTTTATTGAAACTATTCATTTTAAAAGTAAATATAGTTGAGTATATTTCCACTGATCTGATTTTTTTGCATTCATTTTTTCATCTAAAAAATGATGTGTTGAAGTTGGAGCGTGGTACCTATATTTGACCAGATATATGTCCATATGGTTATTGAGTGTAAGTGTCTGTGTTATTAATGGAAAAAAAGTTTAGATTAAGCTAGTATAAATATGCATTTCTGTTAAAACGTTGATATTTTCAATAGTTAACTCGTTTAATGAGATTATTTATTACATTTTGTTATTTAGTAGGTAAAAATTTCTTTTTACATTCTAATTGTTGAAAAAGTTAAGAAACAATTTTTGATTTCAGTTACTAGTTTTAGTAAATATTTTTATGAGTTTTTTTCTATATTACATGCTTATTTTTAAAAAATGACCCTCTTATATTGTTATTAATTTTTTTTACAGCCAAAAGCATGTTTTGGACATTAGACACACAGGCAAATTTTTATAAAACATCAATACTTCATTAAAATTTAATTTCCTCTATTATTTCATACATTTTAACAAATTGATAACCAATTATTATTTTGAGTGATTTTTCAAATAAATTCTATATAAATAAGGATATAATTATTTTTATGGAAAAATGTGTAGATGGCTAAAACTCTGTAAACAACCACACGATTATGATCTGCGTGAATAAGTGAAATATTGAATGAAAATAATCACAGTGCATTTATTAATTTACATGTGTTAATTAAATAAAGCTAAGACACATTTTTAGCACGTGTCAATAGGACACTTCACAATGCGACACATCATATAAGCCGGACACATATCTGTGTGTACGTGTGTACCAGCTGTCATTTTGATGTTTTTGAACTGATGAAGTAGTATCCTCGACCTTCACGTTCACACAACACACATTCACAATCCTCCGGAGGTTATAATATAATGGAACACCTACAAGAAGAGATGGATTGGTTAGATGAAGAAGAGGAAATGGTTGCGGTAACTGCAGCATTGCTTGTGCTGCAATATGAATCCAGAAAGTACTGGGTTCATCCAATAAACCAACGTAGGCACGAATGTGGTGAATATCATGTTCTGAGGTCCGAAATTAGCAATGACGATGACAGGTGTAAAATGTATATCAGGATGACCAAGAAGAAATTTAATGTGGTTCACAATTTACTAGAAAGTAAATTAAAGAAGCAAAATAAAATAAAATAAAAAATTAAAGATATATTACGGAAACGAATATAGTTAAGGAAACACTTTTCAGTCACGCTTAGAACAAACTCGGCACAGGTGGTGATTATAACCTACAACACTTTTTAACCCTTCTGACAAAAATGCGACCAACGTAGATATTGAAAACACGCGCTATGACGTGTTAAAGCGTTTTTTCGGTCTGTGATGACACATCACAATAATATGCATAGATCTATGTAAAATAACGTGTTAATGCGTGTTAACACGACATGTGTTAAAAATGTGTCCTTAGCTTACCCATCACTGTTTTTTTATTTGAATTAATAAGAACGAAATGACTCAATATTAACCTAAAATTCGGTGTGAAGCACGGTCCATGTGCGATTTTGCAAAAATATGGTTAGAAAAAGAAATGTATTGACTTCTTTTTTTAATAAAGTAGATACATTTTTTGAGGATGTTTTTGGTGGAGTATTGATGCATAAAACTGCAGAGAGAAATGTAAAAATATCCCAAACTGTAATTGATATTTGCTAAAAACAGCACAGTAGTCAATTACAACTAGTAACCTAAGAGGCTAAACACGTATATAGGCGGCCATAGAATTGCATGTAAAGGTTTAGTTAGATTATCTTAAAATATCATACTCTGTGATAGTATATATTGTTGTCTTAAAGAACTGTGCAAAAAGGGAACGAATTATAAGTATAAAAATGTTTATATATACGATAACATATAACGATAGACTTTTTATATGATTTTATTTTTATTTCTCGATAGAATTTTTCGATTTCCTGATATTTAGGGCACAACAATGCGTAGTTGATTCACAAAATATGAATATTCAACAGAATCGAAAGGCGCTATCGAACTTTTATAGAAAAAAAAGAGTATAAATTATCTCCAATACACAATAATAAATATTAACCGATAAAACCTCAATTTATTTCAACCAGAGTCGTCAATCATAAACTAACTACATATCGATACCGTACTTCAATAGTGCAACAACTCAAAATTTATCACTTTTGAGCTAAACCAATATTATAAATGCCGACATTTCTATACAGAAACAATTCTAGCTTGCGATTTAGCCCCTAGATGTCACTAGCTACATTAAAGAATCTTCCTGGAATCGAAAAGCATGGGAGTTATACATTGTAACAAATAGAGTTGTTACAGTATTGAACTTCATCTTTATTTGTTTGCCCGGCCTTTGTTATTGTTACTCCTGTATAATCAACCAAAATGATTGATTTTTCTTTTAAAATAAAGCAAGTGAAAATCACAGTGAGACGCGTAACTGTTTATTGTTGCGACTAGCAAAAGCTAAATTCCAGGAAACCGATAAAAATATTTTGGTAGTTGGGCAAATTTCCACGATTAAACAAAAGAAAAAACGCATACTCAAAAGTAGTCCTATATATATATACACCTGCCCGTTGGGTAACCATTGTGAGATGGGCAAAAAAGTGGTATTGCCCATAGACTTACAGAGATTAGAAATAATGAAAAAATTGTGGGGAAGGATGCTAAGATTGTAAGGGTAGAAAAATTGCAGCCCAACATACTATTTTGGAAAACTTCTTATGAACAAGGTGATTTTAAGTCAATTGACGTAAGACAAAATGCCAAAGGTCTCAGGAACCAAGATCAGAAATCATTATTTAAACTTGTACCTGCTAATAAATAAACCCGCTTGTATTTTCAAAAAATATATATATCGAATCTCTGTATATTGGTCCTTCTATGAAAGTTTTTCAGAAAATTCAGAAGACGGGGAGCAGGAAACAATGTCATTTCAGATAGTTCTGAATCGGAATAAATACAAACCTAGATTTAGTTTTCATTATCTCGAGAAACCTATTTTATGTTGATTTTTTTTAGAATTAGTTAGTTTAGTTTCTGACATTCAAAAAAAGTTTATCAATAACAATTATTATTATCTTTTGTTATTTACATTGTTAACAATGTAAATTTAAATAAAATATTACTTTGAGAAATCTTATTTTTTGTTTTGTTTGATAAATAAAACGGTTGTGTAAGTTGTTACTTATCCAATTTTTAAGTTTTCAAAAATGTAATTCAAAAGCGTTACAAGACTTTCAAATTTCAAATGTCTAATAAAACAATTTTTAATTTCACAATTTTTTCAAATACGTTTTTTGGGCATGTTACACTATTGAACTAGACTATCGATATATTTAATTATACTAATTTGTCGTGTATTGTATATTGGCCACGTCATGGCGGTAAATTATGAAACACTGGTCCTTCCAATATGACTATTCATCTTTTGCAGCCTTTATTGACCTATGAAATTCGATACCTTGGTTCACAATTATGTGAAATTTATCTTTCATCAATAAAATTTCAATTTCATGATTTGAGGACTAAAGTTTTTTGTAAGATCCTTGATTATTTCCGGAGCGAAGATTTGTTGAAGCATTTTTTTAAACAAAAAAAATTTACATTGCAGTTGGTATGGCGATCTGAAATCGATTAATCGTAGAATCGATTCCTCGGACCAAATAAATCAATTTTTTAAATCGATATGTTGTACTGAATCGAATCAGTGGATCGATATCTCACATTTTTTCTGTTTTTAAAAAATTAAGCATTATTTATAATTCACTCTATAATGATCTGAGTATCGAGGGTTCATCTGCTCCTTGTGAACGCCTTTTTTCAATTGCCGGCAACATCGTAAGTGATAAACGGGTCCGCTTGGATCCCAGTTGACTTACAGACTATTGTTTTTAAAAATCTTATATATTAATCATTAGAAACTATAAGCTACATTCTCTATTTTCTTAACTTTGAATGTAACAAAACATTTAGAAAATAAATGTCTTGTTTTATACCTGATCTGATTCTTTGATATGGTAATAAAAATAATTGTTATTATGGAATTCCCTGGACTAAAAAATCCGATTTTACTTATAGAGATCTCAGAGATTGTTTTTCATAAAGTGGATTCAAATATTCATTTTAAATATAAATTTGATTTTAGAAATCGATCTTTTAGACCTCGATTTTTATATGAACGGTTCATTAGATCACGATTGAATCGATTTGATAATCGATATTTTTTAGAAAGAATCGCCATTCCTTAATTACAGTACATGGGATTCGCGGAAGGGCTGTAGCGTTTATTTTTTTCAACATCCATCATGAATACTTTACTCTTTTTAACCAAGAAAGGATTCTCTCACCTGAGCAATTTGTCGCATACAATTACTGTATCAAAGTTTCGATAAATGTTTTCTAAATTCTATTCTCGATAATGATCTACAGCTTGGTTTTATTGAAATGTTTTCACATAAAAGGTATTCTTAAACTAATTCAGTTTCTAAATCAATTTTTGCCGCTTCTTGAAATCTTCTGCCATAGGCTATAGCTTACTCAGCTTAGTGATAAGTCCACCACTGTGTCGACGTGCCTCATATATTTAAAACGTCTATATGGACAGTTTCTGGTGGAACAGTAGAAGCTGTTCCTACTAAGGAAGACAGAATGATAACGCGTTCTCTATCCTCCGAGGTTCCAACTCGGTTCTGCGCAATCTCAAGCACGCGCAGTAAAGATAAAGTGTCTCGAACGAGAGAGAAAATGAATATTGTCGGCACCGTAACGTAGGAACGTTTTTTTTTTATTCCAACTGTCCATATAAGAGTATTACATATATGACGTGCCTGTTTTGTTTACGATATCACGCGTTGTATATAAATAACGTACGGTTAATTTAGACATTCGAAGTTATATAAATTCGCATCAAGCTGGAAATCAGTGAGATTGTTTAAAATACAATTGAACATAGAATTTGAATGTTCTCCATCATTTCCGTGTATGGAAAACATTTTATTCAAGGTCAAAGGTCAAAAAAATGAGTTTTTCGCAATTTTCATCAAAACGGTGAGTTTTATCCCAAGAATACCCCAAATGAAAATTCTAGATCATAAAATTATCTACAAAAAATGTATCAATACATTTTTCCCTACAAGCCAGAATTTTTGAGATATAATGATTTAAAAAGTTGTAACAGTCACTGTCGTATTTAATGGTTTCGCCAATATATTTTCAGCAGTAAACATTGAAATGGTTGTGAGTATTTGTGAGAAATTTTTGTTGACTGGTTGGAACTGTCATAAGTTCATCAAATAAATTATCAATTGATGAAGTAAATCTGAAACATTTTAACTTTTACAACATTTTGAATCGTGATATCTCAGAAACGGTGGCTCGTAGGAAAAAAAATAATAATACATTTTTTGTAGATAATTTTATGGTCTACAATTTTCGTTAAAAGTATTTTTATGAGAAAACTTACCGTTTTGCTGATAATCGAGAATTCCCATTTTTTTACCTTGAAAAAATTTTTTTTCTATACCGTGTATTAAATATACCGTAACAGCTAATAAAAATTTCGAACCGTTATTTTGGAAACTAACGTTTTCGATTGATATTTTGAATATTGGAGATAAACGTCTTGTGATGGCTACGACCAATTAAAATTATTGGCCATTAGGTTACAAAATTCTAGCAGCTAACGAAGCCCAGCCATTCTACTAAACAAAATTATTTAAATGGCACTTCACTTGTCCACTGTGTTCCCCTTCCCTTGCTGATATTGAACATTCATTATAATAAAATATGACATATCATATTTGTGTGTGTTGTTAGCTTTAAATAAATGTTGTGTAACTTATAGAATCACAGTAGGTATGGTGGGTACGTTAGTTGTGGTGGATGCGTCAGATTCTGCAATTGTAAAAAATGAACCATGTAGTGAAGACTATTAGTGAAAACTGCAGTGTATAGTGTGTACCCTATAGTACCTACTAATTTTTGTTGATCGTTTATGTTGTACCTACAATTGTAATATAGTTAAGAAGTTCGATCTTGTTGTTGGATCTCTTTAAATAACTAGGACTTTTCTGTCTCCTCAATTATTTAAAGATATCATTTAAAATAATCTGGACGTTTAAATTTTGTAATATACCATTTTATTTGTGTACATTGGAAAGGAAAATCAAAAGGAGTTACCAATTTTATTTAGATATCAGCGTGGCTCTATTTTGATACTGTAAAAATTAGCCACATCAAAGATAAAAGTAACGTTGATGTCTTGTAAGATGTATTATACAAAAAAAGACCAACTTAATGCAATTCTCTCAAATGTCGCTCAAGTATTTTATAGTTTCCTGCTCAACAGTTCTTGGAAAGATATAGTTTTTGAAGAAAGTAGTGCTACTGAGTAATGGTCTAAAAACAAAGGTAAAATAAATAATTTCAACATTCGATTACTTAAATGTTGTTTGGACCACTGCCATAGCAATCTTAATCACATATAAAATATGGAAAGTGATGTAACATCAAAATTCTTACCCTTTTAATATACCTACTGGTATATAATTAATGTTTGTCATGTTTGTATTAGATCTTTCTTTTATTTTTTCTCCCTGTCAATACCTACATATGTAATACAAATATATGCTGTAATCAAATTAGTCTAACTGGATTTCAAAACTACATTCGAACAATAAAGTGAAAGAATTTCTTGAACCGTTGGTGATATTCATACTGTTTATTGCTACCACTACACGAACACTTACCTACAATTACACTTCTATATTCGGCTCGAAGGACCAGACAGTGTATTTAGCGTGAATTGGTAATGATACGATATTTTCTTCTTTACAAATTCATCCTATTAGACATGGTTTCCAAAATGGGTAGGTTCCATAACTTCTTCATCTAAGTTTATAGCTGTATCTTCATTGCTACTGACTATATAATGTGCGTTTACTTTAACTACACTAATTTATTCATATTCTCAGCATCAAGCAAAAATTGAACCGTTTTAGGAGGACAAACTTTCTGTTTTTAAAGATATTTCTCCCTCTCTGCACAATTATTTTTCTCCTCTCATTTGTCTTTATCCCTCTATGGATGTAACTATGGTTAATTTGATACATTCATACAGAATTTGATCTTTGAATAAATTAAGTGTAGGAAAGTCTTTTTAAAATCTATTATTGGCGTTGTTTGTTCCATTCTTCGCATTGGCGTTGAAATTTGTGGTGAAAAAGGTCTAGAACATTTTAACAACTTCTGACAATCACTGGGTACGGAAAAATAGACAACAGGCGACTTTTTTGAGAAATGCGTATTTTTGGACTTTGAACTTATACATAATAATACCTATATTTATTGCTGCTGCGCATGAGGTTGGAAAACGCGTGTGAATCACGCCAATAATTATACAAAATGAAAACTTAGATATTATATTGTAGAAAATGGAATTGAATAAAGACAGTTACAGTGAAACTTGTTTTATTTTAACAAAACCGAAAACCAATAACTACTAGAAGTTTAAAAATAAGCCTAACCTCTGACTTTTACCTTTTGGTTGTTCTGTTAGTACCAAAGATTCTAGTATTTATCTATCAATTCTTAAATTTTTCTTCTTCCATGATCAATCACTATTATCTTTTTTGTTTATTTACATGTCTCTATCTGCTGCGTTCTTAAGCTCTTTTCGTTTTGTTGAAATTAATATGCCACTCAACAGCAAGCTCTAAAAATGTTTTTCCACATTATTATCGACTCTCACTAACTCATGGTCTACGGTGAAATAATCGCCTCCAGGCATAAAGCATATTTGGATGTGATCACTCAAAAGCAAGCAGTAATGGTAATGTAGCGTGTGATGTTATGATACAGTTTTTATTTATTATTTAGGTATAAATAAAACATTTTTCTCTCGCAGGATCGTCAAAATGACCAATACTTACTTGGCATCACACAAAAACTTTATCATGGTATTTTCACAACCTGGCACAAAACACGATTTATATACTAGCATTTTTCAGTGTTTCAAAGTTTAATAATATTTTAGAATAACTGTCGTATTTACTTTCTATCATATATTCAGTGTTTATTTCACACATATGACAGCCTTACTGAAATGTTTAAACTATCTACAAAATTTTTAAATTTTCAATAAATTTTTTCTCTATAAATATTGGTCAAAGAATTTGAGAAAAAAAATATAATAAAAGTTGTATATAAACTATCCAAAACTATTTTTTTTTCAAACAATGCAAGTACACTTATCTCTACCTTTGACTTCCCTTGCTCATATAGAGGCTAGTTTCTTCTATTTGGGTATAGTACAAAGATGTCACTTGAATTTTTCGAAACAAATCATCACTGGATGTATATAAAACGAGAAGTATAATTCAGTCATAAATGTGATAGAGTAATACATTTCAATTACCCTTACAAAACCAATACAAAATGAACAATCAAAATATAGACGACATAATTTTTCTTCACCCTCTATTTGGATACTCAGTGACGTTGGTTGGTAAGGAGCTGAATGTTTACTTTTTAAATCAGAACGATTCCTCTTTGAACTCTTGAATATTAACTGCTTTCCATTTACATCAAAACTCAGATTATTCTCACTTGAGACGTCACAAAAGATTGAAAGTGAGGTTAGGGACATTACGTTGTCAGATCTTGTCATCAAAATAAGCAAATACTAAATGATTGGATTGGATCATCAATGATAATGGTGAATATTATGTGGTTATTGAGAACATTATCTGAGTATAAGATACTCACATAACTGAGTGTCAGTTCACTGGAATGTAAATCAGCTATTAAGTACGCTCATGGAATTTGGTTAATCGATTGATCGGTTTATAAATTATATTAACCTAACTTAGAAATGAATTGAGCAATCCCATGACAAATTTTATTGCTAATTGTCTGAGCCATTATTTTCAAACCTTCAGCTGCCTATAGAAGAACCCTTGAACAATGGATTTGTTGTTTTTTACTTACTTTCTGTGCTGGGAGTTCAATACTTTTGGACAACGCTTTATGTCTTGCTGTATTTCTGATCTAATATTCCTTTGAATGGAACAACTATTTGGGGAGAAAAATAGGAGCTGGTAGATCGTTTAATAAGCAAAATATTGTTCAGAGTCGTAGAAACTATTTTATGCTACCTCTACCAGTTATAATGGAAATATTTCAATAAAAGATCATACAAGATACTAAATAAATTTATTTATATTGTCAACGAGTAATAACTATACTTTCATAGGTGAACATACTATTTGGTCTTCGATCTCAGAATAATTGATTAACGCATTACATCCTTAGAATTAACTGAGTATATAAAAATTTAAAAATAACAAAAAGCACTAGAACAATTGAAAAAGGATTCAAGTTACCATACCAGTTCATTTCAACTTACATTTGAAGGATTTATTGTTAAAAAAAAGTTGAATCTCATTTTGGGGGTAGAAAATTATAAACTACCCTATAACACTTTTTTGATAAGTTGTAATTTCTAGTGCTGTTAGTGATATTTATATTCATACTGAAAATATTACACCAACACTCACAATTACATTGTCGGGTTTTTCGAACCTTCCATAAGTGCATATCCGGATCGAAGGACCAGACAATGTAATTGTAAGTGTTGGTGTAGAAGTAGTAAACGTACAGACCTTCATTTAGTTGAAATTTTTGAAATGGTTGCTGACATTTGTACTCAACATATTGAACCAACACTCACAATTACACTGTCTGACGAACGTTTCGATAACCAAATTCTCTAAGGTAAACTGAAAGTTCAGTCTCTGAAGACAATAACTTGGTTATCGAAACGCGCATCAGACAGTGTAATTGTGAGCGTTGGTGTAGTGGTAGTGTAAACAATGTTTTTGAAATAATCTCAAAAAAATTCGAAAGGTCTTTCTATCGAAAGTTTTGGCATACTTGTGATAGAAATTGGATAATAGAAATATAGTTTTTATAGCTCTTTAAAAATGTGACTTTTCAATTATCTTTTATGAAATATATGTAAAAATGAGATTTGAAAAACATTTTTTTAGAAATATAAATTTTAATGTTTTGAACAAATAGATGTAGATGATTTTAAAAGTTTCCACATAACAAATTTTTATTACAAAAAAAGTCGAAAGAAAATCTAGACGATTTTATAGAAAATGTTACTTCTTCACAATTTTTATTTATACCATTTTTTCACGTTTTCAAAATATTTTTATAGTGATTTTCATTGTAGTTTTTCACCTATTTTGACCCCCCAAATGAAATTCAACTAAAAATCCTATAAATATATGATAGAATTGAAAATGAAAAATGGTAATTTGAATAATCATTCACTGAATGACTAATTTTAAAAACATTGTACTACATACAAATAAAAAAACTGCTATTTGCTAAAATTGAATAATAAAAAAATATCTACAAGAAAAATATTTATAAATATAGGCGCAAAAATTAACATTCACTTGTATAAGTGAACAAAAGGCTTTGGAATTGAATCACAACCATATTTAAACTGTATTAATCTTATAATCTAATTCAGAATATTAAGCAAAGCTAAGTAATTACCTTTCTCATAAGAATCTTCAAATTTCGTAACAAGTTATATATTTTAAGTTAGACTTAAATAATAACAAATACCGACGATTTTCTGACACGATTCCATAGTTAAAAGAATAGTCTAATTATACAAAATTTTCATTTTCATTCTTTTCAATGTCAAATCATTATTTTCCACCTTGTATCTTCAAATTTCTACTTTTAGTACTAACCAATAAGAGCTAGCGCATTTTAATTTTCCACTAGGTGCGCTGCTGTACTATAAAGTTCCCAAAATGTCACTATGGGAATATTTTGTAAAGGTATAATTGTCTATGTTTTGAGTTGAAGTATTTTACATCAATAGTTCGTTCTCCCTTTCATTTTAGGTACAATTTTTCCAACAAATGAATATCTTGTCACGTAAATTACAGTTATAATTTTTTTCTATTGAAAGTATCACAAAATTACCACCATAACATTTTGTCTTTCAGAAACTTTTTACGTTACTGACAAATTATTTATCTATTTAGACATGGTAATGACGAGAGATATGGAGGAGATAATAAGCCTAGATGAGGGCGCATCCAAATTTCAATGGACGCCGTGGAACCTCCATTTTGATCTTTGCATGACTGATGGCCACTTGCACCATTTCGCTTTAACTACTGTTAAAAATAAACAGCAGTTTAAAACTAACTAACCGATTAATTTCCCAATCCTTCCCAACCGCGCTTTGCTGGTTGGATGATGTTGAGGCGAACTTGATTCAACTAAGAATTCGACGTTGAAAGTACCACGCTCAGGACAGGAAGGATTAGCAGTCGATTTTTGAGAAGGCCCTGGTTCTCAAAGGACCGTAGCTCCGGTTAAAGAAAAAAATAAGTTGACCTATACATCTATAGATTGTCTATGTTGAAGTATTGCTTATTTTAAAATTGTTTTCACGTGTTTTAAAATATTACAATGTTCATACAAGTTATATGATATAAAGTCTAAACCCTATAGATTATCGTATTTTCAAATTTGCCGCCGAATCTAAGATCAAAATGGCAGTTCACAGCATTAGTATATTCGCGGATGTTGACGCTTATTCTCCCCTTCATATCTCTGGTAATAACAAATTTGACAGCTACACTTCAATACTTCACTCCCCACTAGCGTCATCTGGTGAGCATGAAACGATAGCCGTCATTGATATAAATATTCTTCTATATAAGGGTCACATGATGACTGGTCAAAGTTAACGTGTTAAACAGCAAACTTTTTAGATTCAAATGAAAGCAAAGATACGAGGGACAATCAAAAAGTGTTGAGATATCGTCAGCATTTACCTAAATAATTTGATAAATTCTAAAATTTATGAGATGTTTACAACAATAATTAACAATAAGATCACTCATTAAACTTTGGTTCGAAAAACTAGTCAAGAATTAGGATAAAGTAAAGGACATCCCAATTTTTTTAATCAATTAATTGAATGTAGATCAGTTATCAGATATATATTGATGTAGCCAGACGTAGGTACGTGAAACTGTATTGACAGTTAGATTGTCACTTTTCAGCACGTCGCTGTAGAAGAAGAATAAATTTTTAGGGAATAAATTACAGGAAATCACGACAGATATAATAATAAAGAAAATAACGTTCAACAATTAGCTGAAGCGAAAATAGCTTTATTTAGAGGTTATATTTTGAATTTACTTTATATGGTCTTTTCAAAACACAATTCTAGATACAGTTCTCTCAGTTCCTATAAGCCACTAATTAAAAATTCCAACTTCCTTTTCAAAAATGGTTGTGATATACAAAATTTTATTTTTAAATGTAAAATAATTGTTAAAATGGGATGCCTTAAACTTCTAGTACACTTATTGCTCGATTATATTTATAATTGAACGAATCCATGATTGACTATCAATAATTAGTTTAGAAGTTATCTACAATGATATGATATGATGAGTTACAATGATTTTCTTCAACTAGATCCTTAATAATAAGAGTCTTCGCTATTTCTAGTTTATGTTCAAAATAGCAATAATGACACATAAACTAACCTAGTACTTTTTGTACAGCATACAGATGTAATGTAAGGCTTGACAAAATAACACAACCAAATATGTTTGTCCATAATAAAAAAATGAAATTTTGGGGAGGTTTCACGCAGTTGGTTATGGCAATTAAAAATCGAATATTTTCAACTGAGAAGGATGATACCAAAAAGAAATAATTTCTTCAATCATGTTTAAAAGAAAATTTTTTTAGTAAAGATATCTGTTTAAAAAACCAAACAGCAGATATTTTGAGTTGCGTTAAACATAACACTAGCGACAACACTGTTTAAGTTCTCACTGTAAGGTAACGCAAAGACCACCCAAACGAATCCCGAAGGAACTATTTGCAATAAGCTCACCCAGCACCTCGCCTATGCGGATGATGTTGACATGATGCCACAAATCACTTCGGCTCTTTCAGGAGCGGTTTGAGGAGTTCGAGCGAGCAGCTAAAGCCAGTATACTCAAAATCAATGAACATGAGAACCTCAACCAACTTCCCAATCCACGTTCCAAGTCAGAGAACATAACTGAAAATAATGGCGTGACAATGGAGATCAAGGCAAGAGCTGCGGAGAAAAGTGCTTCTGGGCAGTCCAGAGAGCGCTCAGGTTTAAAGGGCACTCACGAAGATCAAAGCACACAATTTAAAAGACAATAATGTCCTGTAATCCTAAGAAATACGGTGCGTGGAGGATCCGGAGGAGAACGGCGATTCAGAGGAAGACAGCACCTTCGCTGGTTGTAGGACGATGAGGCGGATCTGAAACAGCTAGGGGTTCGACGTTGGAGGCACCATGCTTAGGACAGAAAGGATTAGCAGACACTGAAAGAATCATATGTAAACAAAAGAACGTAGATAAACGCGCAGAAGATCAAATGTTCAACCAAGCGTTAAACAGACACTTCTAGACAACTAGCTGTATAATACTATTTTGCGATTGTGCTACAAATAGTTTGATAAGGAAGTTTATAATAGATATAGTATTGAAAGATGCTTCAATATTAGACTACTCCACTCCTTTGGAATTCTATACGGTGGGATCTAATAAATATCTCCATCTTAGCAAAAATATACTACACCTTCTCACTGATTTCCTTACAGGATATCACCGATTCAGAAAGCACCTGATGAGATTTGGTCTAACTGAAATTTACAAAGCACCTTGCCATTACAAACCAAAGCCAAAATTGGGAATGTGGTCTCTGACAAGAGCAGATTTAAGGCAATACTCTTAGACTGTAAACGACTGTCTTCAATGTTTGAGTTGGTGCAGCGAAAGTAAACATCGATCATATTCTCTTATCAAACCTAGACGTGTACAGAATCATATTTAACTAAGAGGTCACAATCATTAATTTTTTTCTGAGGTTATGTTGTTAAATTTTTGATGTAAAGCTATCACATTATCAAAAAAATGTTGCTGAACTATTCCGTCTCGGTGTACTACTACTAATGTAAACTGGTTTGATTCCATTGGATGATGGGGACACCACTAATATAATTAAAATTTATGAAAAATAATTATTCATATTATTTTTTACCTCAATTTGAATATTATTTAAGGTATGTTGAAGCATTTCTGAAGTTTCAATTTAGTTATAAGCTACTATGGTATGCGGTTTTAATTTTAATTAATCATACCATACAAATATTCTGAATGCTGTAAAAAAAGTGATATACAACATAAAAAGATCTTTTTCTTATTTATTTTTGATACAACAGACAATGATACAACGTGGAGCGTGGTTACTTTCTTATTTACACCACCAAAAGGAAATTATGAAAGTAAGTTTCACGTTCCTCGTGGAGATTACTTTTCCTTCAGTCATCTCAATTCAACATGCATTCAAAAGATATCTCAATACTGCGCCTACAGGTGATGTACATAATCGGAAATCAGTTTGTTGATGTGTAGGTACGTTTATGCATACCAATAATGTGCAAAAAAACGTAAAGAACCTTGTAGAATAATCACTTCGTCTTAAAACATCCAAAAATCAAAAAAGTAAAAAAAAACTATCACCAAGCAAACATTCGGCTGCATTAGGGATTTCTAACCGCACAGCGTTAAAAATTCTTCATGAACAACTCAATTTCCACCAATATAAAAGTATACAAAGCTATAAAATGCATTTGAAACCTCACTCGATAATCTACATCCTCATTTACTTATTTCAGAATACATGAACAAATTTTTTTACCCTCACAAACTCAAAAAAACATGAGAAGCATATAGAACATATATCTGGTTGGTATGCAATATCTAGAATAGTTATTATTGGTGTATAGTTCTTGGAAGTCAATTCTGAACGTCATGTCAACATAATGGAGGATTTTTTTATTGGCCAAACTCCATATGGATGTAGAGAAAACGTAGTTTCGACAAGATGGTACCACAGATCAAACAAGATCAATTGATCTCTCGTGGGAACCATCACTTTTAGTGCAATCTTCAATGACTACCATGTGATTAATACCTGTGAGGTTAGCTAAAATTTATGATTTATATGGTTGGTCAACTGTAAAAAAAAATCAACTTTCTGCTACCTCAATGCATTTACAAGAACAGTGGTCACCTTTAAATGTAGTTTTTTTACACCAATTAAAATAAAACTTTGGACGAATCCCTGTACACATAAAATAATTTTTATGTTGTTACTTTTTAAAACGAGAAACTAACCATGCCTCACATTATACAAAACAATATATTCAGTTAAAAATAGCTTGAGTACCTCAATTTATACTTTCTTCTACTTCATACTTGTGCATTTTTTTTTTTGAGTATCAGACTATTTCTAACGTTCACTAATTTTGTATCTCGTACAAAACACTGATTCACAAAGGCATCATAACAAACATACACAATACTTATTTAATAGTTTGTTTAATGTCCGTCTTCAACATAAATAATATCTGGAATTGTATACAGGGTAGTTAGATGAAAACAAACAGATCTTTCGACAGATGACGGAAACGACAGTTGACAAAGACAACACAGCAAACATGACAGATGACATCCAAGTTGGCAGTAACCACAGATATTGGATCATAGACAATAAGACAGATAATGGGTGCGGTCATAGACAACAAACGCACACAACAATTGACAGATGGCGGAAACGAGAGATGATGGGTGAGACATCACAGTACAGACGTCAGATGATATCCAAGATGGAGGAAACGACCGATGATGAGTGAGACACAACAGTATATAAACAAATGGAATCCAATATATACGACAGTTGACAGGTGGTGGTATCGATAGATGACACATGATTGGTGTCTCAGAATACACGACTGTTGACATCCAAAATGGCGGACAGTGAGACATTCATCATAGCAACAGTTGGTAAAAATAATTTTCTAATGATTGGATTGATGACTGTGTTTTGTTTTCGTCTTCCTAACCGGTATAAAATTAAAAAAATACGAGTTAAGCAACCATAAACTTTTAAATAATTATGAAGACATCAAACCATTAAAAAATATGCGTATATTCTAAGCCTTAAAGATATATTTTTACATTAGTGGAAGTTAATTGATTTTGTTCTTCTTAAAGGAAAAACAAATCCTATTTGCAGGTAAACACTGTTATTTTACAAACTTTTATTTCACTTTTGTGAGTAGTAAGTATCTAAAAATGCTCCTAAGTTTACCTAAAAATGAGTTGCTACAAAATACTACTACCAGAGTAATTGAGTTGAATTTCTGGAATATGTCATACAAAGCCTTCAAAGTCACTACCGAAGAATGCTTCAAATGGAAATGGTACATATGGATGGAAATTTTAAAGTCACTAAATTAGACAGAGCACAAATGATCAACAAAGCGTTCGTTTAAGCATGCAGGATGAAGGACCAAAAGGCAAGAGGAGATAACTATGATGTCTTGCCTTTAGCGGTTTTGGTTCTGTAGTTAAAGCTTTCCAGTTTTTATGAACCTGAAAAGCTGCACTAGCATATGTTGTAAACTAGTTCATAACTACTATAAGCAAGATCAATATTTGAAGATGGTAACTTGGTAATCAAAATGAGAGTAAGATAGTGTAATTGTGAGTGTTGGTAGTGAACTGTACCAAAATAATAAGCAATTTATACAATTTATTATAAAAAAGTCGATGTTTAATTAATATGTATATAATGTAAAAATAAAGTTAGTTCTTTGTATATCCTTCTTTGATTATAAATTGGACGTTCTAAGTAAACACAAATTAATTGTCAAAGGATTATACTCAATAAAAAAATAGCAAATAACTTGTATATCTATACCTAACCATTATTTTTCAAAACATAATAGGAACATAAAACGCACATTATATAAAAAATAAATTATAGAAAACTATTATCTTCTTGTATATTCATTATTTTCCAAAATTTTATCCATTTGTCTTAGCCCTGTTCTAAATAATACTTGTTAAATTACTTCTGGTAGTTAGTATTCATGTATACAATATTTCTTCTAAATGTGGATAAATATTTGAACAGTCAATGAATCATATCTAACTAGTATGTTGATGTTAGTATTTTCGAGAAATACAGAATTAATTAAAAACAACTCAATTTTAATCTAAAGTTTACGAGGAACATCGTTATATTTATGAGCTATAAAAACATTTTACTATTTCCAAACCAAAGAATATTTAACTAGATTTTAAATAAAAATGTCTAAAAACCAAATAAAATGGAATTTCTGAAAAGTTTGATGCCAAATAAACTATTAACACCACAACAATAAAACCATCTAGTCCTTTGAGCCTTCCATAGATTCATATCCGGCGTAAATACAAGACGGTGTTCGTGTAATGGAAGTAAACAGATGGCGAAAACGACAGATGATAGGTGGGACACCACAGTACACAAATGAAATCCAAGAGGGAGTATACGACAGTTGACAGATGGTGTAAACGACAGATGACACATGATTAGTGTCACAGACATCACAAAATACTCGACAGTTGACATCCAAGATGGTGGATACATACATATTGTGAAAAGCAATGTTTACAAAATACTAGTCGGGATTTAAACTTTATTTAAGGACCATCTTTTGTGAATTACTCCACGCAATATTTGAACGATTTCTACCAAGTCTAATTTTTCCTATCAGTAGTTTAAGACCTCTCTATAAGCAGCCATCTGGATCTTTTTGTGGCAACTACCACCCATGAGATCATAACACCATACAATAAATAAACAGAAATGCCATCAACAGCAGACAGAACCAAAATAGGAGTGTACGGGCCTAGAATCAAACACTCTGAAAGCATGAGCAGCACAAGTATTTTTCAAGCAGAAATCTATGCAATTGAAAAATGGGTTCATTTCAATCTAGAGAGGAACTATCGCAAATAAGAGATCATAATCCTGTCCAATAGTCAAGCAGCCATTAGAGCTCTAAGCTCCAATGTTATAAAATATAAACTTAGGGATTGCCTAGAAAACTTAAACTAGGCAAAACAAGTTATCCTACAATAGATTCCAAAACACAACGGAGCTTTATTGCTCGCTAAAGCGGGGGACAGACAAGTCATTCATGAGTCCCGAACCTGAACCTTTCTGTGTTATCAGCTACAGAACAATGGAAAAGAAGGTAGATAGGAGCACTTGAAATAGAAGCACTGGGTTCTCCAATATCGCAGCAAGAAAGAGGGGACACAATAGATCCTTTGGCCAAAATCCATACATATAAATACCACACCCTTATTTATACTACAGAAACGAGCCAAAGTTGAATAGTTCGTAGTTGGTTTGGTGCATGAACAGGATTAAATCTTTTCATGTCACTAAGCACACTGGACATCTCCATGCCTAAGCATGGAGATGGCGTCTTAAATGACCATGTCTGGTTAAAATACTTGTGACCAGTCGAATTTGGCACATGTTTAAGTGAAGCAGTTGATTGCTAATAGGCAGAAGGTCCATTGATAAGTGTCTTGGGCTATCTTATGTCAGGTGTTTCCATCAATCTTGCAATCAGACTACTAAGTGATGTAATAGCATCAGCAATAATGGGTTCTATGTCCGTAGGTGACCAGGCACCTAAAAGAGCTAGTTCATGTAGGAAACCATTTCAACAGTTATAGATTTTATGGCAGCTTTACAGTTTGAGCTGATTCAGATTGCTATGTTACTATGGCGTCAATTAATTATTGCATCACAGCAAATACTTGCATTAAGGAAGCAAGTTCTCCAAGTGAGAAAAATTTATTGATTATGGAGTGTCCTTAGTAGAAGCCTTCTCCGACCTATCCATTCATCCTTTGAGTCATCATTGTACATTTTACCTCTTTTAGTTAGTATAACAGGCTTAGAGTCTACCATCTACTATTCTTTGTTAGTGATGTGTGCCTCTAAACCAAAGTTAAATGGGTAGATAGATAAGGATTATATCAAACTAGAATCTCAAGGTCAAATTTGTTTTTGTTTTCCAATTCCAGTAGCTCTGAAGAGTTTAGATATTCAGTTTTCCAAGTTTCTTCTTGTGTTCGCTTGCAGTTGTGAGATAGTCTAGATTAACTCATTGAGTGTTTCATCCATTTCCTAACTGTTTTTAGACTCATCAATTTCTGCTAGACTTAATCCCATTGGGTGCTTTCAGAGAAGGCAATGCTCTATAAGGGAGCCAGAGATACATTCCCAAAGACAATTTTTAGAAATGTTGTTTCATGTATATATTCACACTAAACGTACATTTTAGTACCACTATACTGTTTGTTCCTTAAGAGTCTTCCATAGATATCTGATTCAAAAATACAGTTTAAACAGTGTAATTGTTAGTGTAGTATATTATAATACAAGGAAATTTATTTTTATAAGAAGATATTCTAGGATATGCTTCATATATTAACAATTTCTGATTCAATTTTTGTAGTAATTCAGTGTCCTTATCCAAAAAAGAATGCTTATAATCTTGGAAATATGGAAATATTTAGGAATCGTCTTTGGTTTGGAAAGTTTCTAGTTTGTTACAAAATAAGATATAGAAAAATAAAAAAGTATTAAAAGTGCATCATCTACTATCATGTGAACATCTTAGTAGTTTTACTTTTCGAACATTTGCCACAAAATTTTTGTTTACAGGTAATCACAACAACGAATTTGGAATTAACAGAATATATATGGGTTTTTACAAAATTATTGATTAATACATCAGTGGGTGCCGGTAAACAAAACTGATGTTTATTCTGCTTCCATAATTGATACTAATTAATTTAAAATCAGTTCTATTTATTTCTAAGTCTATGGTATCACGGAACATAAAAATCCTGGATCTACTGAGGCAACTTTTGCTGTCAAAAACGCATGCATACAGAACAGTAAACTTTGCAATATCGAACATTCCAGTTCCTGTAAAAATAAGAGGAAAAATATGAATATTTTAATCTGTTTGACTGTTTACCTCACCTTTGTTTCAATAACTCTAGATTCGATATCCTGGAAATGGAGTTTCAGTTTTGATTTTCCATCATCAGATGATCCCCGTAATTGTGAAAATTTATACTGCCAAACGGGAGTTTTAGAATCACCTTCGTGTAAAGAGAATCCTAGATTCCAATCCAATGTTAATCCCGCAGTCTTTCCATTACTACTCACGGTAAAAGTCTTGTTCTAAAATATTTAACAGCTTAATTTTCAAATTAACAACAAAATACACTGGTTACTTGAAATATAACCAGATTATTTTAGTTGGAAAGAATAACATAGAAGAAAATATGTCTACTTATAATTGAAAAAATAGTCAAGGACAAAAAACAACAAAATGTGAACACTGGAGCACAAAATTTAGATAAAGAAACTTTACATATCGATATGGTTATAATATAGAGTTCTAAAAACAATATATATTCTAATAAAATATTAGAAATTCCCTAAGAGGAATTAACGGTGAAAACTAATTGGGGGAAAATGAAAAGCGAAGACATTAAGTAAAGAACAAAAGAAGAAACCAGCAGTATAAAGAAATAAACAAGAAAAAGCAGAATAGGTATCGACATACAGTAAGAATAAAACAACGCTATTAAAAAATTTAGTGGTAGACCAAGAGATGGATAGACCAGGAACTATGGACAAAAACAGGAAAAACTTGGGTAGGAAAAGAGCAAATTTTTGTTGGAAATCAAATTGTTCTTGAATTTCTCACAACTGATTGTTTTCTGTATTGTAAAAAAATGACATTAAAGTAGATAAAAAAACCAGCCCCTGGAAAATAACAAAAATGAGACACCCGGATACAATCCTTTATGTTACAATTGGTATAAGACTTATAAAAATGAAAATTCAACAAGTTGTTTAAATTTATTTGTCCCGAAGAAAACATCATCCAGCTTATTGAACTTCATAATGTGAAAATTCCAGAAAATAGAGTAAGAAAATTTGAAGAAATTAGATCTATAAACAGCTTCCCTTCAAGCTTTTCTTTCCATATCACAACTGTTAAAGGACACTTACAACTTTAATAACTTTTCTAAATTTCAAGGTTAATTTGTTATGTGTTACTTGTGTTAACTTGTTATCAACCTAATATTTTTTATTTTTGAACATATTTCAATTTCAATAAAAAAAACTTCAAATTCTACATTGAATATACAGATTAAATTATAATAATTACACATAGATCGGCTTAAGTCAGGTAACAAATTTGCATTAAGAGGAAAAATGCAGTGTTAAAATGAAATTACAAAGGGGATTCAAAAAAGGGTTCAAATTAATGCCCATCTTGATCAATGTATTTACGATAACGTTTCTCAATGGAGACGCAAGTTTGGCTTAACATATCAAGCTGTCCGCTTTTCAAATTATTCTTCAAATGCAGGTCGGAAGTCAGGAAGGTCCAAATGCAAAAACGCGGTCCTCCAGAAAGCTCAACAGGAAAAAACCAAGTGCGTCAGGTCACATAACCGTGCGGACTACTCAACGAATCCTCGTCTGCCTATCGATTCTTCAAAATGAACATTAAGGTACAGAGTGTCAAATATAAAGTGACTCCTATATTTTTATCAAACTCTGTAAGAGTAACCAACAAACTTTTATTACAAAATTCCTAACCTAACCCACGAGACCTCCAGCATGGATACCAGCCAATTCTTCGAGTGCGTTGCCTAACTTACGCCGACCTCTATATAATATGTAATTAATATTCAGATTCTCATGGAGAGATATAGGGATACAGGAAAAATGAATAAATATATATAACATCAAAATAAAATGTTTTTTTATCACCAGTCTCGTTATTTAATAGCCATACCCCGTACAATACATATTGGAGTATAATTTGATGTGAATCTGATGTGAAAATGAAATTTACAATTTCCATTACAATTTTTTACTTTTAAATAAATATAAAGACGTAATTTATATCAATTTTTTTTCGGGGCATTGCCTATTAATTAATGTGTTTTAAAAACAAAATTTGTCAGTAATTTGTATCACAACATCTGTCATATAACATTCTATTACATATAACTAACTACTAAAAAACTTTTGTAGCATTTTAGTCATTTGTATAAACAAAAATTTTATACTAAATCTTGTGCCAGGCTAAATATGCAAGATTTCAACAGGCTATTAAAAACTTTCTCAATTCAGTTGCGGCCTTGTTAAAACAACTTTCAATACTACGTTTTTGTTTTGTACAAAAAATAATGGATTAGTCATTGAATAAACAATATAAAATAAATCCAAATACCACCACTGTAATGTATCTTCGAGCTAACCAATGATGATTGACCATTTTGTATCAAAACTACTTTATAAAAAACTATTTATTATGCAAGAAAATCAATTAAACTTGGTTTCCTTAATCCAACTACCGTATTCGACGAATTCCAAACTATTAAGAACCTTGTATCTGTTTAAAAACTGTTTTAAATACTAAAATCCTATTGTACATAAAAGCGATAAATAATTATTTTATAACCGTTAGTTACATCAATATAATATAAAATTAAGTAATTTGATACGTTAATGGAACTTCAAGTGTGAAAAAGGACACTTGGAATCACTTAGCTATGAAGTTGATTCCCATTAGGAGCGGTCAGTGTACAATAAATCTTAACGAATACAACAACAAATTGAAGTTAGGTAGGTAAATTTATGTAATCCGAGACTATACGTTGATGGGGGGTAAAATAAAGGACACTTTGTATCATTTTACTAGATTATTAACAGATTCTAATAGTTACCAACACATTCTGTATCTCTGTCTGGGTTATATTCGTGCAATGTTGCCTAATTTTAAATAAGAAATTGTTATACCAAAACAACCACTAAAGATTAAAGGCTAGTCTGTTTGAAACTCATACCAAAACAACATTAATATATAGGGTAGGAGCCATTCAACAGACCTATAATTTAAAATATCTGTTCATTTCAGATCGATATTTCACCATAAAATATAAATAAAAAAAGTTGCAATATTTACCCCCAATTTCATGACGGCGGTACATACAGAACAGTGCCAAGCGTTTTCAATTTTCAAAAGTTCCTGTCTGGTTTCAACAGAAAAATATCTGGAGTCCTGACCAGATGTTTGTACCAAGAAACAATGTTGTCTTTCATCGACATTTTCTGAATCTTTTATCACCCTGAACATTGTTTGATACACTTTAAACATCAGAGGGCATTTTCCCCAATCAGTCACATTAAGCTGCAAAAAAACTCATAATGATTAGAAAAACAAATATAATTAGTCAATATAAATGATTGTATTTCTGAAGATTTGCAAATATTTTTTGACTTACCGGTGGGTTATCAAATAACATTAGATCAGTACCCTTTAATGCAAAAAATCTAGGTTTGTAGTTTTGCCAAGGATGGTTATTATTCAGAACACCCTCATTCACCCAGCCCATGTATTCTATACGATCCGAAACACTGAAGTTTCTATTATAAAGTTTCATCTTAAATAAAAAAAAATCAAATTAAATAATAAAAAAATTCTAACAAATCGAATACCTGTAAATTTGTTAATCCAATAATATTATCTGAAATATATTTCAACCACTGAGATAATATTGCGGAATCGTCACACTGAATGATCCCAGTACTTATTCCATTCAACCCTCGAACTTCAAATGCATTTGGTCTAAGTTTGTCAGTCCCAAAAATGTATCGTGTGACATAAGCCATCATAAGAGGTACAGTTACTATGTCAACCCAGTGAGTTAATGGATTCTCTTGATCTAATTCTGAACAAATAGAGCTGGGTCTACTACTAGTACTACTTGTTATTCTCAAACTTTCATCAGAAGCTGCCTTTTCATCACCATTCGCTTCTGCTGCTTGCTGTATCTCTTTTTCTTCTGGAAATATAATGTCTTTATACAATCCTAGCACAATATTTTTTCAAGATATCAAGTTCACTCAAATGTGATTATTAGAGTTTAATAAAAAGTTAATTGTTTACAATCAACTTATTTTAGATTTGAAGAAATTTAAAATAAAGTTGACAAAATTAACTGAATAAATTAATAGTTTATTAGTTAGAATTTTAATTATAAAAATAGTTATAGTCTAGTCATCTTAGGCCAAACTATTTTCAAAATTCACATATAATTGGCTGAGGTCGAGTTTTAAAGTTAGGGGTCAAAGGTCACAAATTTTTTTTACATTTTTGAAAATATCTCGTTTTCTATGGGTTTTACGCTATTTGTATTTGTTATCAATATTAATTTAATTCTCTACAACTTTTGTATTCAACATTTTTTTTACCTTGAACTGTTTTCAAGATAGAGGACGCAAAGCACGCGGTCAGAAAATTATCTGAAGTCCCGATCAAAAACTCATAATATTAAGGTTATAATTTATTGCTAAATGTATAATTATCATTTTTTATTAACTTTTATTGCCACGTAAATAAGAATTTGTTGAGGAAAATACTTATATTTTATTTTAATTCTAATCTAATTTTTACTAATGACTTTCTATAGAAATAAAGAAGAAAAGAAATAAATTTCTGATTAATGTTTTTATTAAACGTGTCATTTTATAGATTTATTATTGTCAAAATTAATAAACATTTCGAGAACAAGTTCTAATCTCAATGTTTCTTCTTGTTCTTCTTCTTCATCATCGTCGTCATTGTCCCTCTATTGAAGGATTTCAAGTTCCTCTTCATTACTGTCTTCAATGCCATATGTCTCAGTCATTCATGATTTCTGGAACAAAGTTTCTTACAAAATTAATCTCGGTTTGATATGGTACAGCATTGAGACAAGCTTGTTCTTTACACTGGCCGCAAGCTAAAGAACACTGCAACTCTGCTTTCTTGCATCCTCATTTTGAGCCACAGCCACTTTTGCAGTTACAGAATATTGTATTCATCTGGTCCAGGTGGTAAAATAGTCATGATAGGTACCAGAATTCGTTACGCCAACCACATTCCTGGGGTTGGACAATGAAATATTGACACTTGATCCCCGACTTTAAAACTTGCGAACATCCAATTATATGTTAATTTTGAGAATAGTTTTAGGATGCCAAAATACAAGTTTTTATGTAGTAATATACTGGGTATGTGGATTTTTCGATGTCAGCCCCCTATAATGACTGGACTATTATGAATATATAACATGATCTGTATCGAATATTTGAACCTTATATTCAGTTCGTGATTACTAGTTTTACTAATACTACTTTTACGAAGACTGACCTTTCAAAGTTCTTATTTTTTCCTTATAATTTTTTTACTAGGGACAAGTCAACTGTTGCGAATAGTTAAAGGGTAAACGTGAATTCTGGTTTCAAGAAAGAAGAACAAATTAGAAAGGGAAGAATGGTAATTATCATCTAAGTTTTATGACTTATGACTAATACAAAAGTTGACAACTATAGGGTGTTTAGCTAAAATACTTTAGACATGAGGATATTATACTGAACACACTGTTTACACTACCACTACAACAATACTAACAATTGCACTGTCTGACGCGCGTTTTGTTAACCAAGTTATCATCCTCAGAGACTGGAGGTAAAACAGTTTCACCTTCAGTCTCTAAAGACTGACAGTGTAATTGTGAATGTTGGTATAGTGGTGGTGTAAACAGTGTGTTCACCATGAATATCACAAATTGTTCCAGAAATTCCAACTTAGATGATGGTTCTAAATTGATTCACAAGTAAAAGTTTCTAAAATAAAATAAAATGAAAATTAAATATGAAATACTTTAAAATTAACATTTTCAAACAATTTTCTTATAATCTACCTTGTTTTTGTAAAAATGGAGTAGCTGCTTTATAATGCTTCACAGTTAAAACAACCAAATCTCCAGCATTTCTCAATATATTAACTGCATCATCATGAGGACAAGCCGTAATGTATTCTCCATTAACTACAAGAATTAGTTAAACTTCATTAAAGATTATAGTTGGAAAAAAAATATATTACCTTTAATAATAGCATCCCCTACAAATAATTCTCCAGTTTGATCAGCAGCTTGATTTTTATAAATCCTAGATATCAAAATTGGCAGTTTATGTTCAGCTCCTCCTTTAATACTAAGCCCAAGACCTCCAACTTTCTGTCTTCTAATCTGTACCATTCTTTCCTATAAATATATTTAATAGTAAATACAAATACTATTATATACTATTATATATATATATATATATATATATATATATATATATATATATATATATATATATATATATATATATACCTTGGTGTTAATTGCTTTAGATTCAGGTGGTAAGAGTTCTTCTTTCTGTAAACGTAATACTTCCATGGAAAGATGTAACTGTACGGGGATAGGTCTACTTTTTCCATCACTCACAGTTACCATTCCAGTCCTAACTTTTAGTTTTTGATCAACCTTCTCTTCAATCGGGGTCGTCATCCTTGTAGTGTTTATCTTCATGTTTAAATCAACTAGAATAATACAATAATCAACTAAATAAGCAGTTGATGTGTAGTATAGGTGTTTAAAAAACATTCATAAGTTTTACTCCAGCAACATTTATGCATTTATAAGTATAAAGCATAATGAGTAAAACTAATAATTTTAAATTCATGCAAAATTGACAACAAAACATATTTATTGCGAAAAAAGAACGAATTGACAATAATAGATCAGAAATTTACTTTGAAAAATGATAAAAAGATACTCACTACTTCTATTTTATAAACGAATAAACATTAATTAACGTTTGTTATACAATATTATCATTTTCACCCTTCTGACGTTTCATGGGGAAAATTTTTTGCAGTAGTAGCAGCCATTTTAATAAGAATTTGAAAACTTCTTCAGTTTAATACTGGGACGTATCCACTGACACACTTACGAAAACAGTGAAACCCAATCCTATCCCTCGTAGTACAGGGTAGTAAAATTTTGATAGGGTAGGTCTAACCATTCAACAAATAAATATCAAGCTCTTGAGGCACAACTTCGCGCAACTTCAAAAAATACGCAGAACTTCATAGCACTCGATGACGTTATTTTCACTTTTGTAAGTTACGGCCTTAAAAACATCAAGGGATGGTTGGAAATATGCAAGGTTGATAGAGTATAGGTTGCCCGGTAACTTTGATCTACGCGTGACGTCATCTGTTCAATGGTATGGCTTTTGTCGATTGGTCGACACTTTTTGAGAATAAATATAAAACTAGATATATTCATCAGATAGAAAAAATTTTCTAAAATATCCAATAGTATACGATAATTACATTCCAAATTTAATTATATCAGATATTTGTTTGTGATTTTATTGATACTTGTGCTTCAAGCTTCTACCAATTTTTTTTTAAAACCTATTATATCAGAGTTAATTTAATTTATTTTATCGTTATTTCAAATATCTGTTCTGCCTTATGAAAATAAATTAATATTTACTTAGTATAGTAACAGCATTTCACCGAAATAATTAATTCAATATATATCTGAATTGGTATCTTTTCTCAACAAATATATTGAAAAAGACAAGTACTTTTCTATGTTTATTAAACGACCATAATACAAAAAAACATTATAGACTATACCAATCTATTTTAACTATATTTAGAATTTTAACATTTTTTATGTTTGTCTTTTCTAATTTTTTAAGATAAAGAAAATATACGCCATATTTTTTTGAAAGTATCTATTTTACGAAATTTCCATCCAAAATACGCTACTCTTTCATAACGATGATGCTTTTAATTTAATCCCAGATTTTTTAAGCTAACCTAACCTCCTCCGGACATCCAAAATGTTCATTAACTTTTAAGAGAAATATAGTTTTATAATATTTCACTTAAATAATTGATATATGTATCAATGCCAATAAACAAAGTCTCTATCCACAGAAAAATGCTCTCTTAATATAAACTTAGTCCACTAAACTAATGTCTACATAAAATTTTTAAGAAAAACTCATAAAAAACTACATTAGAATCAAATCCATATAATCCAAACCGGCCGTAATTGGCACAAATCAACTTGTTCTCAGAATAGTTTTCATCAAATTTGTAACCATTTTCGTCGCATCCACGTTATACCGCAACCTATTCTATACCAACCTTGGAAAATTAGTAGGCAATTCTTATTAGTCCATTGCCTTTATGGTTGCCTGACCACCAGGAATGATCATTGTTAGTTATTTTTAAGAAAATTTAATGTTTCATTGAAGATTTGTAACTTTTTTTAAGAGTATTATTGGATATAATATGATAATACAGTATTTGATTAAATAATACAAAGGTGTTACTCATTGTAATGACCTTATGTGTTGAAAAATAATACAATACAATACAATAATAGTGGTTCATTTATTTAAACGTCTATTTCGTGACCTTTGAAAACGGTGTCCCAAATAAATTATTTTACATTCATATAGTAATTATAAAAGGTCGTCCATAATTACATGCAGTAATTTTTATACCTTTATAGTACATTAAAAAAAGGTAACTACTTTTTCACGTATCCTTTTTTATAAAATCGAGTAAGAGAAAATTATACGGAGGGAATTGAAATCCTCTAGTGCTATAAAAGTATCGCACCTGAAGGAAAGACCGTTGACAGATTATTTTAAAAACACGTGAAAATTTTGAATTGATGACTGTTAAATTTTTTTAATAAATGATGTAAGTAACAAAAAATCAAAGCTTGTTCACATAAGAAAACTACAAAATCTTTTGATATCTTTTTATTATAATAGTACACAAATATAAAAATAAATCAACAAATCTGACTTCAATTAAAGGTATACTTGGAATACAAAGCATTGTTAACCTTTGAAGATGGAGTTTTTTTGATAAAATCACTTATGTATCGACCAGCTTCAATCAATTTTTTCAAATCTATACCACTGTGAACTCCTATGCCTTCCAACATATAAACAACATCCTCAGTTGCCAGATTACCCGTAGCTCCTCTAGCATAAGGACACCCGCCTAGACCAGCTACTGAAGAATCCACCACAGTCAGTCCATTCTCTAGAGCAGTAAAAACATTCAATATGGCCTGTCCATAAGTATCATGGCAGTGTATAGCCAAAGTATCTGCAGAGGTTACTTTCAATACTTCTTTTAGCATACTATCGATGGAGTTCCTGGTTCCTACACCGATGGTATCACCTAATGAGATTTCATAACAGCCCATTTTAAGTAAAACCTCTGTTAGTTTGGCAACAGTGGATGGTGCTATTTTACCATCATATGGGCATCCTACCACACATGATATATATCCTCGCACTTTTACATTGTTTTTCTTTGCTAATTCTAGTACTTCTGTGGCTCTAGATAGACTTTCTTGAATTGTACAATTGGTGTTTTTTCTTGAGAAACCTTCAGAGGCTGCTATAAATATAGCTACTTCTTTTGCATCAACTTTCAACTAAAATTAATATATTTTTATGATTTATAACGGTTTTGGGATTAGAATCTTACAGCGGATTTCAGTCCTTGTACATTTGGTACGAGTACAGGATACATTACCCCATTTTCTTTTTTAATGTTTGAAAAGACTTCAGCATTGTCACCCATCTGAGGTATCCATTTCGGACTCACAAAACTACAAAATATTAGTATAAATAGTTATTTAATGAAATTTCTTATTAAAACCTTGTAGTTTCAATGGTTTTGAGTCCAGTTTTTGATAATTTATTTATGAATTCAATTTTAACATCAGATGGTACTTTGGTCGGTTCATTTTGCAATCCATCTCTTGGCCCCACTTCAACAATTCGAACAAAACTAGTGTTCTAAAAAATAAAATGATAAATGCGAATAGTTTCAAACTTAACCTAACATACTCTAATTTGATTTTTAAATACAGACTGTGATAACAATTTCACACTTGAACGAAAACCCATTTCAACTTCAGATCAAAATTTCGTAAACTGTTTAAAAATTAGTATAAGCAACGATAACATAATTCTTTTATCACATTCTTATTATACGTAAACAATGACATGCTTTATTTCATGCAATGTATTGAATTAGTTCTGTTTACGTAGATACCATATACCTACCTCACAGAGATTTTTTTTACAAAAAAAAATTGGATTCCAAAAGTTATAAAGCGTGTTTAATTATATTATTATATTTTTTTGATATATATATATATATATATATATATATATATATATATATATATATATATATATATATATATATTACGTCAATTAAGTACTTATAAGAAATTTATGAATGATTTGAAATCTTCATTAGAGCTCTCGTCCATAGATGGCAGAAGTTAATACAGTTATTATTTCTATAAACATATAGATGGAAGCACGTAAATTATTATGTATAATTTAAAAGTTTATTGAAAAAATTATAGAATAATTAAGTGGCATTCCTTACAAACAGGGAATTGGTAAAATTAAATTTCATCACTAAACTCAGACAAAATTTGACCATGAGTATTGAACAACTGTTTTTAGCCTTCCTAGTCCAACACGATAAACTTATAGAGAATTTAACAACTATTAACTTAGATCTAAACTATATACGATTAATAAAAAATATCTATTACAATCAAACGGCGGTAGTGCGTGTTGAGGACATGGAAACAGACGAAATCGAAATTCAAAAGGGATTTCGCCAATGCTGCGTTCTTCCTCCACAACTATTTAATCTATATTCTCAGTTTGTATTTCAGAAAGTGCTGGATGAGAGACATGAGGGGGTAAACATCGAAGGAACATTAATCAAATTCTTAAGATTCGCCGATGATACTGGCTGAGAGCGAAGGAGATCTTCAAATCCTCTTAGAGAAAATAAACCGAGAATGTGAAAATGTAGGACTCACTATAGATATAGAAAAAACTAAATTCATGGTTATAAGTAAAATCCAAAATATTAATATTAACCCTATTCTCACATTAAATGGAAAACAAATAGAATGGGTGCAAACTTGATGTAAAAATTTAAATACCAATGATATGAGAATAGTTTCCAGCCCAACATATGGTGGTAAATAATGGGAATATCCATTCTTACAGAAATCAAAAATAGTGGTGTCATATATTTGGTGAGTAAGGGATGCATCAAATTTTTAATTTATAATTTTATTCAAAAGGTAATTATAGAAAAAATGTGCTGTAATAAAAAAAGGATTTTGGGAAATTTATAAATGAAAAACAAATTTATTTTATAAATGTTTATTATTTAACTGATTATATTATAATATCTTACTTTTAGTAGAAAATAATTTAAAATAAAATAATAACAACTTAAGTACTGAATTCTCAAAATATTCCAAGAAAATTGAAATGAAAATCGACTAGCTACTAACTTAAACGTTTCCCAACAGTAATATTAATTTGATGTGTTGAAGTGAGTTTATATTTGCCATAGTATTTGTAATTACAAGTGAAACGTGATATATAAATATAGTATTTTACAACATCAACTTAGGTACTAAATATATTACCAAATTCAAATGTTGTTTTACCAGTTAGGCCATTTATTTTGTATAATACATTATAAAATCCTCCTTAGATAAATATCCGGTATATTTTCATGATTCAACAAAACTTGAAAGAAGGTTCTACACCACAATATTATCAGGGGAACAAGTCTTCTTTTATTGTGCATGAATACTTATAATTTAAAATCGGTTGACCCTGTATTAAACTTTTCAATACATATAATGAAGATTTATGTTATTATGTCATGGAAACAATGGATAAATTCAAATTTAGTAAAATTGATCTTTTTTTCACTTTTTGGTACTACCATTTATCAAATAATGTTCAGTGTTTCACTGAGAAAAATATATTTGATTTCCATCCTGTTACCATATCAATTTTGTTGATGAAATTCTGATTTAACTAAGTAATTGATTGTTGTAGTTATAGAAATATGGACTAGCAATAAGTTTTCATACTAAACCCACCACCACTACTACTAAAGTCACAATTACATTGTCTACTTCTTCCACGTTTCCATAGGTTTCTATACTATCCAAAGCATCAAACAATTTAATAGAGTACTAACATGGTTTGAGAAAAAAATAGGTTATATACAACTTTTATTATAATTTCTTTTTAATTCTGTGATAAATATTTATAGATAAAAAAATTATTGAAATTTAAAAATTTTGTAGGTAGTTTAAACATTTCAGTAAGGCCGCCATATTTCGTGACATAATAGGTATAAAATAAACACAACATACGATACAAAGTAAATACGGTTATTTTAAAATAAGCTTTATTATTAATTTTGATTCATCTGAAAAATGGTATATAAATCGTGTTTCGTGCCAGGATGTAAAAATACCACAACTAAAACACCTGAAAGTTTTTTTTTATGATGCCAAGAAATTCTAATATACTACAACAAAAATTGTTTGGAAGTGTTGGTCGTTTTGACAATCCTGCGAGATGTAATGATTTTTGTTGCCAGGATCATTTTTATGTAAGTATATTTTAATATTTCAAAGTTATAAAGTTTATTATGATTTCAATTTTTCACGTGATTATGTAATAATATAAGAACTTAACCTATAAAAGGTTTATACATACAACTGCTCAATGTTTTTATTAAACCTATGACGTCACCATTGAAAACTAATGAGAATCATTTTCTTATGTAGTTGAAAATTTCAAATTTTTTTATTTTTAATTAAATATTTTACTTTCTGACATTATTTCATATGAAGAACTTGTAAAATAAACAAAAAAATAAATATTTTAAAAAAATGCATGGACCCTATTGTGTGTTGGTCCAGTGTGTTTAGTATGAATATCAGAAATTCCACAAGTGTAAAATATTGTTTACTACTACTATAACAACACTATCTGGTCCTTCGAGCCGGATATAATCTTATGAAAAGCTTGTGAAAGCAAATAGTGAAAATTTAAGTGTTAGTGTTACATGTTAAAAATAGTGTACACAGGTGGATTTCGGTATAAAACCAAATTTAAAAATTGTTGTTAACACCTACTTTGTAGAACCATATATAGTAAGTGAGTAATTGTAATAAACAGTATTTTTAGTAGAAAAATATCGATGTAAAGCGTATCAATTTAGATCAAACTAAAAATTTAGTATCAGCTAGATAATTAGCAATTGTAAATGAGGCACTAGGCACATGGACGGACTTGCATATTTTTAGGCAATAGTGACTAGAGAGTCTGGTAGGACTCCAACTATTATTATCACAATCTTGTGCAAGTATGTGGGAAGTGTTTATTGAATTCTTACCTGCGAATTTATAAAGTTTTTATAACTATGCTTTAAAATCTAGTAATAGATTAAATAAATTAACTCTAATCTATTAGTAATAACTACATATAATATATAATTTGAATTTTTTTTTAATTTCTTACTACTTAAATATTTTATATTTATTTTTTTGAATAAATATAATTTTTTCGACAGTTAAATATTTCTAATAAGATTGTCAGTCATAATTTAAGTATGGACCTAACATTTGACATAATCCAATGGTTTTTATTAAATATTTTTTTGTTGTTGTACAAGTTTGATAAACAGTCAACATCTCTTTTGATTATGTCTTCTTCTCTTCAAACATTTCTTCTATTAACCCCAACATAAGATAGAAAAACTAAGGTCTTGCATAGGGTAGTTTGTTAAATTTCGTCTTAGTGATAATAAAACATATCTAGCAGTATTTGGAATACGACAAATTTTCATAATGTACACTAAGAAGAATCTAATCTGTTTATACAAGACTCGATTAAATAATTTTTGGTATATAGTACCTAGCTGAAGTATTCTAATAACATTTGATCTACAAATACTACAGAAACATGTATCAACGATGTTCAAAAAGTTAAACGTCAATATCTTGGTCAAAAACAGAGACGTTTCGTTACATTTTTCTCTTTGGATAGAACTAAAATCTAAACTACACTTATTTTTTGTGCTCTATATAATTTTTGTAATCTTTTACATTTACTACTTAGAAACATTGCATATTTTGAAAGATTGTCTTCAAAATGAAACAATTCGACTTGTCCATCTTTCCAGATGAAGCTTATGTCAATTCAATGAGATATTTCACATATCCAACGTAAATTTATTTTTCTTAATAACTAATAATAATAAGACTAGATCTAAGTACCTTGCGAGTCAATATACAAATAATATAACAATAAATCTACACACCGACACTACAATAAAAAAAATATTGAGTCAGAATCTTTTTAACTGCTTAAGGGGATGAAACCGACTAGGGGAAGCTGCACAATTTCTCAAAAGCTTAATATTTAAGAGAAAATAATATCAGAAAATAGAATATCTAGGGAACGGGTCTGTTGATATTCATTTGGTATTTTCTATATTGGTGATTTTGAGTGTTTTATAATAATTGAAATGTAAAATTTGTGATAGATTTGATATTTTAGAAACCTTGTTAATTGTATAATAATGCTAAATCTAGTGCATATGACATATTAAGAACAGCAGCTTCTTTGATCGGAAAGTTGTAGTATGTGATGGATAAATTGTAGTTTTAGTGGTAAATTTAATTGAATAGTTGTGAATTGATCGCTTAGTACCTTCACAACTAAAAGAAATAATTCTAAGTAAATTTCAAAGTTATTGCACTTCTTTTGCAGTATCAACATAAACTACTCTGCAAAAGTAGAAGCAATTTTGAAGTCTGTTAATTTTTATTGAGCATTTATTTATTTTTATTAAATTAGCCCAGTGAAATTACATTAAAAAGTTGTATCTGACCTGCACAATGACATGTTTTAACGTCTAATTATTAATGTAATTCTACTGCACCAGTGGTAACTAAATCTGGAATTACTCTACTAAGAATAAATTAATTTATTTAGAAATTGCACCGCGTAACCTCTAATTTATGAGTCTTCTGGTGCAGTCTTTCGACAGATCCACGTAAATATCAAAAAATAAAAATATTTTTCTTCAATAAGAAATGAGAATTGGCAAACAGCTTTTTCACTGTTGTCCGTATCAAAAAATAGAACAAATTCTTCTAAAATAATTTTGGATATCAATAATGATATGATTTGTGATAGATTAAGTACATTTTACTCTCACTCATATAAGTCACTAAAAGGGTTACAGTGAATGTGTAATAGTTGTAATTGAGGATTTCATTACTGTAACCTAGCTTCTTGTAAACTTTGAGCTTGAGCCGCCGTTTGGTAAGGGATTCCTGGGAAAGCTCCAGCTGTAGCAGTCGGTAGCCCTGGTGTCTGGGGTAAAGCCGCGTATGTATATGGCATATAACCGGCAGCACCTATAAAAATATTTACATTTATCAAAAATTTTAATTACCAGGGTCATTTAAAGAGTTCTGCGGAACGATTATCGAAAAGTTGGAGAGGAAATAATTTTTTTTTGGATCCTTATGTATTGTGTTGGCAGTAATGTATGTTTTAATACGTAAACATGGTCATTAAATTCGAATAAAATTTGCAAGGCTAACTTTTGCATAATTTAAAACTGTCCAAAATATTTCTGTTCAATACATACAGTTGACAAGATAGCTACGTTTGTTTTCGAATTACTGCCAAATATTTTTGGCAAAGTAAGTATCATCAATATTACAACAATATTAAAGAAAATAAATAGCGGACGTGACAATGATTTCAGTTGATAAATTACTCGAAATATTTTCAGTGGGACTGCTCAATCAAAAAATCGGTATTTAATGACATGAAAATCTATTGATATGTCACAAACAAACGTATAAAAAAAGTACCAATAATCAATAAGTAAGCCAATGTAAATAAGTTGACGGATGAGGACTCAATTCTCTTTATTTCTTTGACAATATATGTACTTATAAGGTTAAGAAGTACTTCTTACCAGTAGCTCCTGTATAAGGTGTATATGCATCAAATCCATTAGCGTATTGTCCAGTGTAAGGTGCTGCTGCTGCCGCAGCAACAGCGGCTGCATTTTGGTATTCATAGAATTGAGATGTAGCCGCAGCTGCGACCGCAGCTGCGTGTGTTAATTGTGTAGCTTGTAGAGGAACTAAACTGCCTGGTGCTGTAGCTGCCAAATACGGTGATTGATACACATAGCCAGGGGGCACTCTGAAAATATAAACTTTGATTAGGTCAAGTAATATGATTGATATGTTCCTACACACAAGCAACACCTTAAGACCAAAAACACCTTTGTGGCAGAGCTACGTTCAAGAAGAGTTTGAGCTTGTATTATCGTTAAGAAATATGTTAGTAAATGTTTTTAACAAATAGATAATACCAGCAAGTAACTTGATTTAAATAAATACTGAATTATCTAAAGTGATTGTTGATTTTTGGCTGTTTATTAAATTAACAAAATAATTTTTAAATCTTATAGGGTTATAAACGAATTTTATTCGATGCAGAACATCACATCTTAGCGTAAAATCCAATATAGTTACAGAGGCAATACACTTACCCCTGATGAAAACTACCCCAATATGTAAACGGTAAATTCAATAGGGCGAGGGGACTGAGGCCAGAATCGGTCTCACCCACACTTTACGCAAACAGTATCAATCAAACAAAAAATTAATACAACAAATAGATTTGCTTTTTCAAGGTGAAAGTTGACCCGAGTCAAAGTACAAAGCTAGGATGTCGTTCCGACAAATTGTTGGTAGTATAAACAGGAATGTAGATGCTGTTTTCATTACTATCATCAAGAAAGCTGAACACAAAGATAATAACACGCAGAATTAGAGATCAGGATGACAATCAATAGAAAGCCAGAGTCGTTATTAGTTCTAAGAGAAAGGGCAATAGCAGCTCAGTGATTTGCATAACGTGAAAGGATCCTTGGAATGCGACATATGGATAAGGTTAACGTGGAATCACGAAAGGAACATGATCTTCTCCATCGATGAATCCAGGCTGTGTCAAGAGATGCATTATAGCAGCGAGAGTGGAAAGGCTAACGTCTGTTAAGCGGTATGTACATTGTACTCTTGAAGTTTTGGTATAAGATGATTCCTTTACACTCAAAACCACATTATTCCTCAGTTCAGGTCACTGAACCTTTCAACAAAATAATGTCTAGCCATATATAATCAGACTACGTCAGTCTTGAATTTTTCTCCTACCTTGGCATCCAGGATCCCTGGATTTTCCTCTAATTGAAATTTGGGAAATAATCGGTAAAAGATTAAGGAATAATTAGGATATTAATTACATAATTTTACGAATATGCTTGGATATGACTAAGGAATATCAAAGCTCCATTCATTATGAAAGTTTTTGAGCAAAATCTCAGATTACCCTAACCAGATTTTGATTATTTACGCATGTATTCCAAATATTAATGGAATTGATTGGTTCATATTTTTTCAGAAAATGAGATTTAGCAATTATTGATGCCTCTTTGAGATTATGAACAACAACACTTTATGTGTAATCTAATTAGGTCCCAGTAGAAATGATAGAAAAATAATTATGAATTTCATGTGGCTTAAACGTAATGATCTGCAGCTTCGGTAGCACATCTTTGTCAAAATGACAGAAAATTCTATCAAAAGAATTTGATATACTTACGTACTTTTCAATAAAATAAAAATATTAACTGTCGCTCAAAAATAATAGTATTTTTTACAAATTAAATAAATATATTTTGTGGAATTAACATTTGTCGCCTTGGGCTAGCCTGGACCTGTTTGAACTTGAACTTGCATGAAGGGATGAATCTTCACCCTTCAAAATATAGCGTTTTGTGCTACGACCCACTTATAATGGGGTGCTGGCGTATATTAAGGGAGGAAAATATATTCGAGTCGTGCTAACATTGCATTTTAAGACTTATGCCTACTAACCTACAATTCTATTTAAAAGATGGTTATGTTTCCAAAAACACAACCGAATAATTTGCCATTCGATACGATTTTCTTTTTGATATTGAAATTCTGGACATAATTTCAAGAGTTCTGAATTGTTATTAGACAACTATTCGTGTTATTTAGTTAGTATATTTAAAATATCTGGCTCTGACCATACAACAGAATCACCTTTATTTTTGCATCCGTAAATATTTTTGTAGAGAATATTTATTTGAAAGTATCGTAAACATAACGCCTTGAATTATAATACTTTTATTGTAAAATCAGAGTTGCTGATAAATTTAAGAAAAATTTATTTTGTCGAAAAATAAACATCGGAATTGAGATATTTATTTAATTGAAGTAGTGGCGCAACTAATGAAAGGAAATTTTAAGGTGTATGTATACATAATATATAAATTTCTAATTCTATAAAATCAACGTTTCAGCATAGAGTAAATAAGAGTAAAAAATCCAAATCCAAATTTAAAAAAAAGCCAGCTATACAAAATTAGACAAAAATTCACATTAGAATACTTACATTAGAAATTTGGAGCAAATATAATCAAAATTCAATTTTATAAATATTCAACAATGTGTAAATCATTATGTATTACGTTTAATCTAATTAGAATCGACTAAGAATGAAAATAACATCAATATTAATTTTTGATTGGCCTATTTATTTCACGTTATCAGGGAATCGGGGCTACGTGGTTGTGATTTTATTTTAAGACCGACAATAAAATATTTTGTTGAAATTTACGTGTAGATACAGAAATAAGCTACCTTCAAATGCAACAAATGAAGCGAATTCATTGTCTGATGCTACAATAACAATGATATGAATAGATATGTATTTTATTTAAGTAACTATAGTCTATTTTTATGGACGAGAGAGTAATAAAACCTAATATCTAATGCGAAACATAGTATAGCCATTATTATAGAATAATCTAAATTTTTCTTTAAATTTTCAAAAATGTACCAGAACTAATACAAGTTTTTGGTCTTTTATTGGTCCATAACCATAACCATAAGCTGTACAAAACAATAGAAAAAGGTTTGGATTGGTATGGACCCTCCCTCCCCTTACGTAAGATTGACGCTAAAAATATTTTAAACTAAATTTTAATATCCCGAAAAATAATAAACCGTTGAGCATATTATATACAATTAAACAAAAATTCGAAGTAAAAACCAATAAAAACAAAACTTTTTCAAAATTTTTACTCGATATATGGAGACTCACGGGAAATGTTTACGTTTTCTTCGTTTATTCATTCCAAACTTTCATCCACACCGGTTAAATTGGTTGAATCCTGATTACAGTTTCTCGTCGAAACGTATCTGTCTTTCCGCAGTTTTACACACGAAACGACATAAATTCCACATGTCTTACAACATCTATTATCAATAGTTTTATCATTTTCTATATTACTCTCAAACTGAATTATTTTAATAGCCATGAGATTTATTTTAGCTGGCAAAATGAATTTTTAAAACAATTTTTCTTTAATTTAATTCAAATGAGATTTGTTGAGATTCCTTTAAGCCCCTTCCTCCCCCATTCTGAGCTCACGTAATTAATGGATGCCCCCCCCCCCAATTTGCCAATAAAGGTTTTCATTCTTGATATGATTGTCCTTTCTAGTATGTAATTTCGAATGGTGTTGCGGCTTGAGGACTCAAAATGAAACTGTCTAAGAGTTTTTTAAAATGCCAACGTTTCGATCTTTATCAAGTCCAAAAATATATGTAACATTATAACTCTTACGTTGAGGAAAATAAACAAGTATTACTTGATGATCATTAGGACTCAAAATGAAACTGTCCAAGAGTTTTTTTAAAATGCCAACGTTTCGATCTTTGATTTGATCTTTATCAAGTCTAAAAATATATAGTACATTATAATTTAAACGTTGATGAAGATTAAATAAAAGATCGAAACGTTGCCATTTTAAAACACTCTTGGACAGCTTTATTTTGAATCCTCAATCCACAATACCATTCAAAGTTAGAAATTTTCTTTAGTTTTAAATCCAAGAATCTCTTCCCGACAATTTTTGGGTTTTTATATTTAGTCCAAATTGTATATTCAGTTTAATCAGTAGTTAAATTAGTAGGACACTTGGTGTTGGGATATTCACGATTTACAGAGTTATTCAAAGATAGAAATGTGGCAAGTTTCAGCACTTGAAGCAAATGAATCATTCGAAATGAAGACTTCGAAGGAAAGTACATGCGTTCTTCTTTAGAAAAGAATTTCCGACTGTACACAAAGTTCTTGCCACGGTTCGAGATGATGACTACCCTGAAATGAGTCGAAGCACTTTTGAAAGAAATAGGTTCCGCTGGAAGAATCATTCCAGAAAATGTATTCAATTATCTAAGAAAAGAAATGAGAAAAACAAGACAAAATAAATTTTTAGATGGAATATGGATCAACGAGGGACATATACCAAATAATGTTTGGCAAAATTAAACTTTTACAAGTTTTAATCAATTTATCTACTGGTTTCAATCCACCAATGGAAGGGATGATAATAGTACACAACGATAGTTCAAACGGTTTTGTTACAGTTGATTTATTGAGTTTTGAATCTACTCATACCGGTGACTACTTTGAAGACATGAGTCTTAATGTCTAATAAAATTACTCCCAACCAAGTTGTTAAAAAAACAGAATTTGCTAAAGTTCTGTGAGGACAGAACTGTCTACGCCTATGGATTACGAATACTTTATTATTTTAATACTCTCTGAATAATAAAAATAGATTATAGGTAATGAGTAAATGATAATTTTTTGTTTCTAACCTATAAAGAAAACAAATCATAATATAAATATATTCAAAATTTGAATTACATATTTTTATAATACAAAGAAAAAAATTTAAAATGTGTTCTAGGGTGTGGTAGGCGAAAATATCACTAGCTGTAAGATAGATAGAATGATAAGAAAAGAGACAACGAAAGATCAAAAGTCGTCGCAAGTAGATATTGCCAAGTCTATTTTCGTCGCCCTATTTAACATTGTTTGCGCGTTTTGACTAAGGCATTATTTTTAACCATAGAATCACACTCTTCAGTGTCTACTTACAAAAGTTATAAGCCGTGTATGTGCGATATGTAGGTACCACAATTCTAATCATTCGTTAGTACAAAGTACTAATCTATTTTTTTATAAACAAAATTGAGTTCTATTTTTTAAATAACATCGTATAAGTTGAAGCATTGAACTAAATACAATAAGACAAGTAATTCAATTACATAATTTGATTGAACTTTTATCCAGAAATAAACAGCTAGTATTTTGTACTCTCGTCTGCCAATTTTTGCAGTCGAAAAAACGTGCATACAATGTGTCCATCTAACTTCGCAGCATGTGGTATACTGTTTTTTTTTAAATAATAGTGAAAAGTTAAAATTCATATAAAATAGTCTAAAATCTAGGGTGCCACCATGAGATATCAATTTTTTTCAATAAAATACGAGGGATTTTCAAAAATATGAACTTTGATCATAAGTATCTTTTTCTGTAATATCCGGAAATTTCATCAAGAACATTTATTCAAAATTGTTCAAATGTCTACAAAACGATGTTTTGATACATACACAGTCGCTATGGTATTTAAACGTCAAATAGAATTTGAAAATAAGATGAATTCTAATGACGATCGTGATGATATTAAAGGAAAAAAGAAAATTGTGCTAAACACATCTGGTTGTTCATTACTTTTGGATTTTATGTTTCAATATACCCACCTAGACCTTCAATGCTTTGGATATTCTGATTTATGGTTGTTCTGGTTGTAGATAGGGAGCCAAGTCTGACAAATATGGTGGATATTGCAACAGATTGTATTGTACTGATTTTCGCTATGGAAAAGGACTTTTCTCTTAAATAAACCATGTCTTTTTTTACGAATTTTCACATCGAATTTATACAATAATATACTACGTTGTTTATTTTACTATTGTAGAGAGAATCTATGAGACAAATTCCCTTATGACCTATTCCTCTACTCTCCCCACAGGCTAGGAACCACTTATTGTTTTTATTCAGGAGGTAGTATACCCACAAAGTTGAGAACGAAAAAAATTTATAATGGTTTTCTTTATTTTTATGGCAAGCTTTTTTTAAAGCATGTATACGAATGAAAATTTTAATATCAGATGGTTGCAATTTAAACTTTACTTTTTTTTCTATACGTTATGAAGTTAAATAAACACACTGTATACGTATATCTAATGTTTTTATTCAATAAACAATAAATCAAATCCGCCAATGAAACTTTCAAAGACAATTAAAAATCAATTATTCAATTATTTTTAAAGGGGGTATTAAAAGGGTCAGTTGAAGAATTGATTATTCAACATTCAGTGTGGGAAAGCAAAACTGGATAAATTATTAATTTAGATAATTATACATAATAACAAAAATCGCAAAACACGTTCAATTTGAATTATAACTTCACATTATTTAATATGAAAATGTACTACCCCTATTTTCTTAAAGAAAAAATATGAACTTGTGATATATCGTTTGAAGGATCATAATTCAAAAATAATTTCAAATTTATTCGGCTTCTCAACCGTATATAGTGAGTTCATCAAACAGGATTAGTAACTATGTGATGTTTAATTAAAATATTTACAGGGTGTCCCGTATAAAAACCGATACAGAGCAAATGCATATTCAGAAAAAATTATTGTCTTTGCAGTTTTTTAAGTTAAAAATATCAGTGAGTTGATTTTAAAAAAATATTTTCATACCATAGATAATTTAATCATAAAACTTTTTTTACTATTGTAATTTTTCATAAAACTTTATCATCTGGGAAAAAAATAATGTTATTTAAAAAATTTCAAAAAGTCAAGAGTTGGCTATGAATTTATACATTTGACAATTCAAAATTCAGTTTTTATAGTAATGAAATTTAACAAACAATGGCGATGTTATTGGTGTTAGGTTTTGGTGAAGGAAACTGTAGAAGAAGCGCAGAAGATTATCAGAGGAGGTTTCCTAATCGCGTGGTTCCTCTCAAAGAAACATTTTTTAAGGTTGACAAACAGTCTCGAGAAACAGGAAAGTTTAATTAATCGAGAACGTCCTGTTCAATGATTATGCGAGATGAAAAGCTTATTTTGGATACCACTGATGATCAACGGTATATTAGCACTTGAACTTTATCTCAATAGAGTTGCAATTCAAGATCATCAGTACACTGAACTGTTTCCACAAATATAACAACAAGAAGAACCAAATTGCAAATGGTCAAATTTAATGTATAAATTCATAACCAACTCTTAAAGGCCGTGTAACTGGGAATGCAACCTGATATAGAGTTTATATCGTCATTTTTTGGGTTCTCCTATACGTCTCTGCCCTGTATGTTACAGATATTCATAGTTTTTATGTTAATTATTCTGGTTTTACTTTTTGTATATAATTATTTTGAAAATTTTGTTCCATACTATTCGCCTCTCGTATAATCGATTATTACCAATACTTAAAAGAAGCTCACATTTGTCTGCCAATCAGATCTAAAAATTTAACACCTGTTATTTGCCTCGAATAGAATTATCTTTAATAAAAATGTGCTTAGTAAATAATATTTTGGTTTCTAAACAGAGATAATCGAATTTGTGAATTGTCAACAACAATATTTACTTGTTATCGTATTTATCGGACATTCCAATAATCTAGTAACTTATTTCAAATATAATTATTGGTTAATAAATTATTAGATATAATTGATGGACTTTGTATGAAACTAACACCGAGTGGAAGAAAAAATGTTTACAATTTTGGAATCTTAATGAAACTATTGTTTCATTTCAACCATTCGGTTAATGCTTTTCTGCGGTATTTAAGCAGTGATCGTTATTTTAGATATATGGAAATTGAGATATTTTTCACGAAAAACCACAATTCCAATATCTTGCTACCTAGCCCCCTGGTTGATCTAATTCTTGTAACTATTTTAGCTTTCTGTTGTTTCTTTTATGAACTGTGTAGAAATAACTCGATACTTGCCTCTCTTTCATCCATTCATTTATCTTTTCTGTTAATTGTTAATCAAAATCCATGATTTTAACCATTTGAAAAGCTTGTGCTTACATTACATTACATGAAGTAGCAATTCAATTCATTAATTTTAACCATTGCAATAATAGATGTGTTACCCGGTGCATTGTCTTGATGAAACAACATTTTCTTCTTAGCCAAATGCGGCCGTTTTTGTTTGATTTCTTCGTTCAAACGTTGCAATAAGTTCGCATAATACTTGCCACTGGTAGTTTTTCTTTTCTCAAGATAATCGATGAAAATTGTTCCACGCGCATCGCAAAAACCGACGCCATGACCTCGCTTGCAGATGGAACGGTGTCTACCTTCTTTGGATCTAGTTTTCCCTTTTCATTCCATTGTTTTGATTGTGATGGACCCATGTTATGAAACGGCGTGTGAAACATTGCCAAACACTCGATGGAAACATCTCCACGTCGCTGTTTTTGTTCCATTGTGAGCAAACGTGTGGATTTTCTTAAATATTTCTGAAGTCGTCACCTCATTTGATCGACCACTGCTTTGCTGGTATTCGCATGTCTTACGTCCTCATTTAAAAGGTCTTTGCCATCTTTGGAGCTGGTTTTCCTATTTTTGTGTAACATTGCCAAACATTCGATGAAAACATCTTCACGACTCACGACGCTGTTTTTGTTGCATGGTGAGCAAACATGGCAACCATCTTGCGCACACCCTCATGTCCAAATTTTTAGTTAATATAGGATGTATCGCCCTTTTTGAAATCACCACTATGTCTGCTAGCTCGCGCACTCTCAGTAGACGATTATCCAGTACTACTTTGTGGATTTTCTTCAACGTTTCTGGATTCGTCACCTCATTTCGCCGACTACTACGATGCTGGTCTTCGTTTAAACTCTCCTACCGAATATTTTACTGTTGATAACGAAGAATCAGCCTCACCTAGAGTAATATCTAGATCAATTTTCATATTGGTTGGGCTAAGGCCTTTCAAATAAAAGTATTGTATCATTTAACGATGGCTGCTAAGCAAACACTTAACAACGTGGCCTCTTCAATCTTGAAACGTATACTTTATAGATTGTGTACTAATACAGTGATATTGTTCAAGCAACTACCGCCATCTCTAGGTATGGCCAGTGCTTACGGAATCATCCTCGTAATTGTATCTAGATCGTCTAATTTGGAGTTGATTGACATTTGATTATCAATGATATGGAAAACCTCGGCAATTTGAATATTTCAAAATACTTTTATGCTTTAATTGAATCGATCAAAAAAATTCGAATTTTAATACAAAATTCAACTATGATCATTACTTCCATTTTGAAAAACAAAAAAAACTTATTTCTTATTAAATTTTAAACTAAGATATTTATACAAATTTTTTGTCGATTCGGGAATACTTTTGACACGGTTTGTTACTTTCTCACACTACTACTACCTTTATTACATCGAGTATAGAGCCTCAAAATGAAACTACGTCATTAAATGGAGATTTTCTATCTTATATTTTATAAATTCGTAGTATTTTTCAAATTTTCCTAAAAATTTCATTTAATTGTAATAAAAATGATTTGGTCATAAAAAATACTGAACAATTGTGTCAATTTGAGTCCGGGTTAAAGTTTGAGAACAAATTATATTAAACTTATTCAAATAAACGGTGGAACGTAACAATTAAATTTCAAGCAATCAAATAAACTAGTCTCAGAGGAACTCTAGTTATTCACTTAACAAATAAATGTGAAAGTAATGTAATTAAATTGTCTCTGGTCCAAATACCCATATTATCAATATTAGAATATTCCATTATACCCATACGTAAACATTTCCACGCTATAATAATTTTTCATGTGTAAAAATCAATTTTCCTGACATGCAAATGGCGTAAAAGGATTTAGAGTGAAACCCCATCCTAATATATATATTTTGTTTTTTATTTTGACATTTCGATTTACTTATCTACCATTAATTACTTTGTCAATATCCAGTGAGTCACATTCGTTGGTCATTATCAGAAAAAGATTACGATGGTCGATGGAGTAGGCGGTTCTAATATACCCACAATTAAGAGAGGAATATGGATATCAATTCCCATTAGACTAGGCATAATCTATTATAAATTATGCCATCTGAAAATCAGATTATTTTCACAGTAAAAGTGATAATTACAATTTAACTATTGTTCTGCTGAAAAATAACTACTTATTTCATTTTTTTTTGATAATTTTTTGTGAAAAAGTATAAATACGTAAACGTGGACTAAGATATAAAAGATCTATTGAAAATGTTCACTATTGCTGGCTGCCAAACAAATACTAAACAACGTGGCGTCTTCAAACTTCAAACATATGCGTATTTTTCAAGCAACTACTACCATCTCAAGTCTGGCCAGGTACTTATGGAACCATCCTCGTAATTGTATCTATATCGTCTATTTTGGAGTTGATTGACTTTTGGTTGTCAGCGATATGAAAAACCTCGGCAATTTGAATATTTTAAAATACTTTTTTGCTTTAAATCGATTAAAATAATTCGAATTTTAATACACAATTCAACTATGATCATTACTTCTATTTTGAAAAACAAAAAATACTTATTTCTTATTAAATTTTAAACTAAGATATTTATACAAATTTTTTGTGGATTCAGGAATATTTTTGTCATATTTTGTTAGATTCTCACACTACTATTACCTCTATTACATCGAATATAGAGCCTCAAAATCAAACTACGTTATTAAAAGATTTTCTATCTTATTTCATGCAGAAATTATGTCTTATGCATTTTCACAAAACCTTTCATCACCGGCTTATGTATTTATACAATTCCTTCACGGTCGTAGTTTCCGAAAAACAGTTTTGATAGTCCCATGGAGTGCCCGGCTGCGTTTCGCTTTTTCTTTTTCATTTTCTTCAGTTCTTTTTCAAGTGATTTCTCCGTTCCAGTGAAGAGGGTCTGGGTCTTCTTTTCCGCCAAATTATTTGCTTCTTCGTTTCTTTTTATAATGGTACCCAAATTAGCAGTACATTGTTTTGTTTGTCTAGTTCTTCTAATGTTTCTAGATATACCATGATCAACATTTTCATAAAAATTATATTTCCTAAATACTGAAAAAAAGATCCGGAAGTGGCTTTAAAAGGGAACAAGAGTGTACATTTAAAAAAACTAAGTTAACTTTTTGTTCATTCTGTATACAGAAATTTCTATTATTTGAATATTCATCTACTTATTACGAAAAATAAAAAATCATTCATTTTTACTTATTTTTCTTACTATTTATTCGTGTGAAAACGAGGATTATAGTAGCAATTTAAATATGAGGAAATATACAAAGTGGAGTATCAAAATATTTTTACAATGTGAGGTAGATATATGAGTCCATATTTTTTGTTAATAAACTAATTTTGTTACTTTCCATAGTAATGAAGTTATGTAGCACTAAAATCTCACCCTGTATGATACTGCAGTGTTAATCTATCTATTTATCTATTAGCTATGGTTAATATGGTATAGTATTATATGTTTAATATCGAAATAACTGGCAAATATTACTTGGAAACAGATAAATCGAGTGAATACGGGTAATGAGACTTCAAATTAAAGTTTTTCTTCTTAAGATAGTCAGTTGGTTGACATGTTTTATGAGAACTATCATTGTCATGATGAAGAATGATGCATTCATGCACAATCGATTGTATTGCAGTTTTCTATCGATTTTGACAGAATTTCTAGACATTCATCACTATAAGACGCACAACCATGACGAAATTCTGCAATCAAATCTTCTCTGATTGTACTTCATTACCAAAAGTTGCACGAGGCTATTCTATGCATTGTTGTTGAGTAAGTTCTTTTTTAAAATAATAAAAACTCATCGACGCAAGCCTCAGGTGACTTTCATTGTTACACAAACTTGATTTTTTTAAAAATTCACTATCAACAAATTACTCAGTCAATGTATGAAATTCAACTGACTTCGCAATGAAAAACGTCATTTATTACAAATACAGTGGTGTCACCACTCACTAACGCCACCTATTGGTTGTTTGTATTAATTTAGTAGCTCGTGGCCATAGATAATTTAGTAAAATTAAAGTAACATACCAACAACAACATGTATTGTCAAAGTTTCGCTCATAAAAAGACATAAAACGATATTTTTAAGCTAAACCAAGTCTATTTGGGTATAGGTTTCGTTTGTATGATAGTATAATTTCCAGTCAATGTCACTGTAAATAAATTAAGGTACTAAAATCAAGGATAATTGACAGACATAGAGATTCACTATCTTGAGCATTAGTGCGTGACAAATTGTTGGTACAGGATATCAACTGTTGATTTTATTTTTATTCAACAATTGCATTCGGCTGCAATTCGTCATTATAAAACTATAATGTAATTTAAAATGACTACCCAAAATTTAACATGGATGTAATGATGTCAAAAATTAAATGAAATCATATATAAAATTCAATAATGAGAAGGGAAATTTACTTATTTTTTATTTCATAAACGTATAAATACCAAAAAGTGTATTCAAACGTTTACAAAGTGCTCACCGTAATAAATATTGACGTGCGGCGTAAATACGGGGACCATCAAAAAATCTAGAACAGCGGCCGTTGAATACACATGCATAGAAAGAGCTCATCAATAATTCACATTAATATGGACGTACACGTGAGGGAAATGAGCCTTGGCAGGGGAGAGTAAAAGTGCTTTTATTACAGTGGAGTAGTCTAACAAAAAGTGAAATGATAATTTTATAGCATTAAATAATACAATAAAAAAAAAAGAAAAAGAAGTGATGAAATAAGCCAAATTTAATACAATAACGTAAGTTCAATTACGTTTAAAGCAAACTAGATCAGATACAAAGTAAGCGTAATGATACAAAAGTTTTGAGGGGTAATACCATAAACGAGGAGAAAAAGGGGTAACTTGAAAAAATTATATACAGAAATCCTTAATATTTCAAATATAGCATATTGAGATATCTTTGAGATCTTGGTAAAACCATTATTTGGAATTAGATGCAAAAAATTGTCGTTTTACATGCACCCGTGTTTTCTTTTGATTACGTTTTAATAGGAATTACGAAAAATTGAAATAAAGACTTGAAAAACTTGTATAGAAATATATAATACTCGAAATATAGCATATCGTATTCTATGGTTTCAACCCAATGTTCGGCAAGCTCGTTGAGACCTTGGTAAAACAATTATTTGAGATTAATGCAAAAAATGTCGTTTTACATTTTCACATATCCTTTGGATTAAAAATTTTTTCCCATAGATCTGAATAAATAGAAATCTGACGATGCAAGCTGTGGACTAAATGCTGGATGTTATAAAATAACTAGCATTCAGTTCATCATCCCCTTCAATAACGAAATCGGGGGTCATTGTCATCATCCAATAGGCTTCCTGAACTATCATCATCACTTTAATTGTGCGCCATTGATAAATATAATAAAAGTCACATATAAACAAAAACTTACAACTTAAAAAACACTCATGGGAATATCACAGTGGGGTCCAGTAGACCCCAAGAAAGGTTATTTTCTTTCTAGACAGGATAGTACCAACGGAATTTAGATAGGAACGAAATGTCCCTAGAACCTGTTATATCAAAGAAAGACTTTTCTGGTCTATTGGACCCCAGGGTTATAAACAAAGGTTATATTGAGGCGTAGAATATACGACTATTTCCAAAAATAACTTTTAAATCTAAGATAAATGGGGTACCAAAACTTAAAATATGTTCTTATAAATTTTTTTGTTGCGTTTGCAAATATCAAAATATCATTTTCTCATGAGATTTTTTAATGAATAAAATTTTTCCCTGATACTTATAAAGCTTAAGCATGGGTTTTAGTAAGTTAGTAAAATGTTTTCATATCATTACGTCAAAAAAAATATTAGTAGGTAAAAGCGACCAGTTTTATTGATATTTTTAAGAATTAATAAATTTAACCATAACAATCTTTTTATTGTTCAGTACGTAACCCGTTTTTCTTGTAAAATAATTTCATATATACTATTCTAAATTTTATGACTTCCTGTTGATGGTTTGTTGTATTTCAGTACTAATTTGGTTTCCAGACTCTCTAGCTGATATATCGAATGTATTCCAGATATACACTGACCGACAGAAAAAAGGACTCACCATTATTGTTAATATACGTAAAATGAGCCAATATTTTTATTAAAAACTTCATTCGTTTTCTTTTAAATATTGTACTGCAAAAGTTCTTAGAATTTCGGAACCACTACTGGAAAATCTACGGCCTGGAACAGGACCCTAAATATGTAATAACATGGTCATTAGATGATAGATGATCATCTGATTGATGCCAACTAATCAGTACAACATTATACTGAAAAGACATCCCATGTACTTTACTTTTCACTTCATCACGTTGCCATGGATATATATGGATCCGATTGTGACGTTTCAAATTATTTAATATTTCAAAATGTCACGATTTTGACTTAACTTTTCTAATTGAATTATTTTTGCTCTGGAATTAGCAAACAATTTTCTATCTGAATAGCCCTCGAACATTGATAAGTACTCAAAAATTTTATAACAACATTGATAATGCTCATTAACGACCAAGCAGAGGTTTCCAAAAATATTGCGATCGTATTCAATCGTCACTCAAGCAGTGGTGAATATTGAGTTATAGTTTTGATACAAAAACACACCTGATTTTTTAAGGGTTATCCTAATACTATTTCACAAATTGTGGTTCAATTGGGCTTATAAATAAAATTTGTATTGTATTTTATTGTAAATTTTTTTAACCACTGTCTTAACCATTTCCCTGTATAATATATATATATATATATATATATATATATATATATATATATATATATATTATGTATTATAGCTCGTGCTAATGGCCGTACTTGTCACATGCACAATAAAGAAAAATAAAATCAATAATAGTTATTCTATAATTTATGAAGTTGACGTGTTCAAAATATTTTTTTACCCTTTACATTTGATGTAGAAACAATTTTCAGTTTGATTTTTAGAGAAATTATGTTCGAAAAAAATGTGTGAATTATTTTGAATGCTACTATAAGATAAAATTGTGACAACACGAGCGTCGGTGAATAAAAGAAATTGCTTAGCTAAGAATTTGTTACTGTCGAATGGAGAAAAAAACTCTTTTCTTTGCTTGGTTTTAGTTTTTTTTGTTAGTAAATTTTACTTCCCATTATACAAAGTGACTATCAATACCAATCAAAGAAGGTTTGATTAGTATTTAATTTGCTCAGTTCATTAGATATGGAAGGCGTTTCTGTTTTGGGTTATAACGTCGCTATTGGATAATCTTCGCGCAAATCCGGACTTAGTTGGCGGTTAATGACGATTGCGCCGCCGTTCCAGCCCCTATACCGGGACACTATTGACCCAAGCGTCCCGTTTGGGCCGTGGCCGTGCTAGATCTTTTCTTCCAATCTCACTTATACGGGATAGAACAGGATTATCGCGCGCACCTTATTCTAGAGAGAATTAACGCCCACGTAATAATATTTCGCACATTCCTACTAAAATTTCATTTCATTCAAAATAAAACATACAACAGCAGTTTCAGATTTAGTATGGAATTGAAAATAATGAATAAATTTGTTAAATTTAAACCATAAAAATTATAATTATTGTTTAGTGACACACATTTTGAATAAATTAACGGAATTTGACACGTAATAATAGAAAACATAAAATGCGTTTGTCATATAGTTAATAAACATTTTTGTGAATAGATAAATCCATAAAACACTTTATATTGAATTAATAAATCGGAATAAAAAATATTTTATTATAAAATAAATAGTATTCAATTGACAATTCATGACAAATAATGAAAAAAAAATTGAAAATAATTAGAAGTTTATTAGTCCAATAACTTTTTAATAAGAGAACCTCAAATCATAAAATTAAAGAGATGAATCATACGCTAAATTGATGCAGAAATTTATGATGGACCCTTGTACAAGTACTTTTAGCAAGCGGATATATTTTTTATATTCAATTATACTGACGTGAGTACCCTGTACTGGGGGGGGGGGCAACTAACAACGGCCGTCGGCTTTATTTCAAGTTCAGAGAAAAAAATTATAACAAAAGTGTCCCCGACAAACACAGAAACTAGGTCGACCACTAGAGGGCGTATTTAAAGAAAAAATCTCGCCGTTTGCACATTTCTTAATAATAATTACATATGCAGACGATTTAGTTTAAATAACCAGAACAAAAAAAGAAACGGAAAGAACATTTTTTATACTAAGAGAAACAATAAGAAATTATGGATTAAGAATAAACCAAGAGAAAAGTATATGGTGATTAAATAGAATAAATAGAGATGTAAGCGGGAAAAAAACAAAAAATTGAAGATAGAAAAAGTTTGTGAATTCGATTACCTGGAAGCAGCACTGTCAAATAAAAATGGACAACGGATAGAAATAAATTAAAAGAATAGCCAAAGAAAGTAAAGGCGTGAGATCGTTAAAAGTAAATTGTTTAAATCAAAGGGGTTATCTGGAATAGCCGAAATTAGAATATAGCGAAAAATTATTCTGAGAAAACAAAATTGGTTTGGAGGAAGACAAACAAGTGAAGGACTATGTAGAAGAAGAACTAACGAAGAACTGAATTTGTATAAATACCCATCAATAACAACCTACACAAAAGTTTAAAGAGTAAGATGATTGGGTCATACTAAAAGGAAGTACGAAAATAGATTTGCAAAAAGAGTAATTCAAGAATAAGGAGGTACAAGAAGGAGAAGACCAGAGATAAAATGGTTGGATGCAGTTTTGAAGGATATTCGAGAGGTAGAACTGAATTGGAGCACAAAAGTATTTAATCGCAACTTGTGAAATCAATTGAAGACCGATGAGAAAAGAATTTCTTCAATTTCTTATAACTTTTATATTTGTTTAATTTTAAAACAGAAGAGACAATTTACTAACAGCCTACTTATAATTTGATATTCTGGTTTGTATTTGAAATTATTCCTCAACCATCAATTTTGTTTGTTGTGTGTCCAAAATTATTCTATTTACTACTACAAAACTTCAAATCAATATTTGAATTAACGCCTCATAGAAATGTTATATATGATATAAGCAATAACCTTATTATTTCAATTAAGTGTCAATTTGGAAATTCATTTTGGAAATCGATGAATTTAACGTTTTTTAAAAGAAAAAAAGGAAATTTTAATCGCCTTAATACCTAACTAATCAATTCCCAGACGATGAATACATAAATATTTGCTCGAAATATATTAGAGTTAGTACACTTCTGTGTTTAATGTTGCCACAATCCCACTACAACACATTTTTTTTGTTATCGGCTAAGCAAAACCTGACTTGTAAATATAATATAATGTAAATATAATATAATTGTAAAATAAAAAACGCACAGAATTTGTTAAAGGAAATTTTGCTTCTTTATTCTATATTTGCCCTCTAGTGGTGGATCTAAAATTCTGAAAATAATTTCCACCTGGTTCTCGGGACCCCTTTTGTTATAATTTGTTTCCCTGCAGCTCAACACGTACAAGTATAAGTAAAAAGTTGAGATAGTTTTAAGGTTTTTTTTTTTTAAATAACTAATAGTAAGGGTACAAACTCTATATAAATTAGCCATTTTGTATAATAAATTATATCATATTTTATTATTAATAATTAATACATGCTCTTATTCGCCTACCTCTCTAATAATAAGAAGTCTTGGTAAAAATATGGGTGTTAGATTAATATAAAGAAAATTCATATGCTATATTTTTTTCTTATGTAAGTTTTTGAGAGTGGAATATAAAAACGATCATTTTGAGGTACTAGTAAAAAGTTCAACGAGTTTTATGAGTCTTAAATTGTAAACTTACTGTATCCCAGCAATTAATATGAAAATTTGTATCACTACTGTCTATCAGAACATCAATTTTCTCCTAAATTTACAAGGTATGATTTTAATGTAAAAAATTCTAACCTCACTAATCACCTTAACAACGTCAATAAGAAACTCAAATAACACTTCAAAACATACTGAAACGAGTAAGAATTCAATATTAATACTAATTATTGTGATGGAATACAACATTCACTGAACTTTCTTCTTCAAATTGATAAGTTGTATTGCACAGTAAATATCTCTAAGATCAGGTGGTATAAGATCGAGCAGTTTGTCGGTGTTCAACTTAATCACTTGAGTTCCATTTTCTCCCAAGCATAATTTCTTCAGAGCACAGTTCAAAATAGTATTTTGGTATTGTTCGTTAACATTGAAATCAACGATTCCATTTCTCAACTGAAGGAGCGTATACGCACACTCGTAAGCTCTTCGGCGGTCTTCGGCACTGTTATAACCGATTCTTAATCTTTTAAATCGTTTCATGAATCGCTTATTCCGTCTTTGATGCAAATAGTTTTGGTAGGTTTCTGATTCAGATTCAGAGTCTGATACAATGGAAATTTTCCGTTTTTTATTACGTTTGGAAATTTTCATTTTACGCACCTTAATTTCAACATAATCAAAAGTTCTATCGATAGAATCGGTGCTCACTGACTCCTCACAAGTGAATTCCATGTCGGAATCATTACGTTCGAGAGTATTGTTATTTTTATCTCCATAGATCAAACCATTTGCAGTTAATGTTTTACTCTCATCACTTGAAATATCGGTGCTATCCATGTTTCTTGTTAACACACTTATAAAGTTTTTACACTTGTTAGCGATGTTTAAATTAAAGACTACGAATATTATTGTACAGTAGATAGCTTCTTCGGAAGTTCTAACTAATTAAAGATAAAGCACGTTTCACTTATAAGATGATAAAAAGACAAAAATATACTCAAAAAATGACATATAAGAAACTGATTAAATCATACGGATAAATATCTTCACATACATTGTTTTTTATATAAATATCTGTCACTTTTCAATTTTTGACAGGTGTCTACGATCTAAATTTCTCAACCGCGCATGAATCGAAATCGTTGTTTTGATAGGTCAGTTTGAATGAAGTTTTTTCATCAAATAATTTCTTTTTTGCAAACTAAAACTGTTACTTTCGATATTTATTTGTATAGTGCATGAATATTGATGAAATTACTTATGAATACCCATCATTTAAATAGAGATGGCCGCGTCTGCTCTTTTTGTTTTCAACATAATGAGCTGTAGTAAATTATTTGTACAATTGTAAATTAAACGGCCAATATAATATAAAACCAAATTGCATAAAGTTCAATTATGAAATACTGGTACTTAATATCTAATATTATTTTTTTCCTTTAAACTGTGTTATCGTGAAGATAATAATTAAAACAAAAGACATAGACTGAATTATTATCTACAAAAATGATTTGTTTACATAACCTAACTTTCAGACGATCACCATTCTTACTACTATCCGTCTTGCAAGCTGTGAACAATCTTTGTAGAATTACCATTTTAATAATAAACTGGATTATGATATAAAATAAGTTTATCCCTTAATATTGTATATATAGTGATAGTTATTTAGATTGATGTGGAAATCGGAAGTGAATTATTTTATGAGAAGGCGGATATTTGTTTTATACTCGAATCATTCAAACGCTTCAAAATACGTCACCATTGGACTTACTTCGTAAGTGATCTATCTCCGAAAATAACTGAAGAAAATTAATTATTTTATCTTTTGCTTTAGCACGCGCTCGGCTAAGTCGTTTTGACACTTGATTTTAAATATAGATACAATTTTGTCACCACAGATCCCTGTTCAGGGCTGCTCGACACGTCGAATTATCAAAAATAGACTCAACAAAAATAAAAAAAAAATTACTTTTAACCTGAATACTTCAGTGTTTGGAAGCGACAAAAAATGTGAGGTTAAGAACCTATTTGGAGGAAACAGATTTTGAAATACGGGGAGCAAATAATATTTTTCAAGTTTCAACATTGTTGCTTGGATTTAATTAGTTTTAAAAAAATGACAATATTATTTTGAATATATTATTGAATATAAATTTCGAAAATTGTTTTTAAAAGTGCTGATTTATTTGACAGTGACAGGGAATTAGGTTAACTGTCATTAAAGTGACATTATATTGACAGTAATAAGTAAAATTAAAAAATTTTGTGAAAGAACAGTATTAGTAAAATTTTTTTCAAAATTGTTAAGATAGGAGGAAAACAAGAATATGATTTAAAAAATTTTTGTGGATTAATCAAGGAAATATGCATCTTAAAAGAAGTAAAACTGGAAAAGTTAAATTGAGGTTTATAAGTAATGAATAATGGAAGACTTGGAATGGAAGTGGAGAGGAGAACGGAGTGTAGCTGCAAATTAGTAAACAAATTAGGAAGTAAGTGTAACACAATCTAATTTTATGAATAATTTGATAATTTAAATTGTATATTTGTGAAAATAAAAAGCCTCCCTAAACTCAACTGAAAAATATTAAGTAATTTCGTATTAAGCAATAATGATATTGGGGAAATTGACTTTTATGTATCATTTTCAATACATACAAGGCGAAAATCTGATATGTTAGAAAAAAATTCGAACCCGTACCAACTTGTTAGTCTGCTAACAAGGCTTTAGAGACTAGATTTAGTATCACATAAGTCTGGTTATCCCCAAAAATAAAAAAATGTGCTAAAATAATTCTTGACATTAAAAAAGTCTTCTAGTAATAGATTTGGAATTGCCAGTATTACTCTGCAGGAAGTTTATTCGAATTTTTTGTAACTTCTTTACTTAATCTGTAAATTCACCCTATGTGTGTCTCACATCTCCATTTACATGTTTTTAGCGCATTTGATTTACAAAAAAATGCGCTTCTACTAGGGAAGCTACATAAACCACGTGGTTATATTATATTCCTTTTGGATGCCCTCTTTCCTGTACGTAGCCTTTTCCATGAGCCATCTCCCCTGCTCGACGCTACGTGGTTTTATTTCATAATATTTTACGTTTTCTATTAAATATTTATTAAGAAAATATTTCATTGTGAATGAATAACATTTATTTTTGTTTTATATTTTATATTTGTTAATTTCTGATATTTATAAACAATCTGACTCAAATAGTGGCTTCAGCTATCAAATAAATTAATTTATTAACAGTTCATTATTTTTTAACCAATTTATTCATGATTTTTACTAAAAAATTAGCATTTATTGTATGCCAAATAAAATCACAAAATTGACTCTGAAAAAAATTTACGTAGCTTTGCTCTCACCTCCCCCCCGTCACGTGGTTCAGCGTAGTATTTGAACTTATTTCCCTTTTGGACAAGTTACGGGATTTATGGACGTTCCCCAGGCGTTTTGTTCGTCCGACTGTCTATTGCAGCGACATATCCTAACACTAATCATGTAGGAGGCGCGTGTTCTTTGCATTTAATTCCTGTATAGCTATAGATGTGCCGAAACGGAACAAATTTTAGGAATTATTAGAAAAAAATTAATCAAATTAACTAGCATATGATCCTATTGGTCAAATGACCTCAAATCCGACGTCAAAAGAGATCGATTAACTTCAATGAACGTCAATTCATGTCATATGAGCATATATGTGATACTCCTATACGGACAGTTGGTATGGGAAGAAACGTATCTACTTTACGGTGCCGACAAGATTCATTTTCTGCCTCATCTGAGACACTTTATCTATACTGCGCATGCTTGAGAATGCGCAGAACCGAGCTGAAACCTCAGAGGATAGAGAAAGCGTTGCCGACTGGCTACTGTACAAATTTGTGGCTTCACAGAGATCGAACACACACCATATATTTCGAATACGAACATTTGACTCTAAAAATATATCATATTTTTATAGTGACTTTTTTCAGATGTATTGAAAAATAATCACAGGTTTTCTTTTATTTATAACTTTTTTTCTATGTTAGGCTAAGAACTCTGAACTACATATACGACAGAAATGTGAATATTTAAATAAAATTTTTCTGTTTTTCTTAGTCGGAACAGCTTCCGCTTATAAAAACTGTCCATATTTTTCATTTCATGTACCAATCAATATGACAATATGACAATTGTCAAGAAATAATGGAGAAAAAATTATTAAATAAATTAAATTATTCATATTTTTTTGTATTATTTTTCATGGAAATTTCCTTTCGTAAATTAGTATTTTTGTTAATATATTCACTGATTTCTGACGGTAGAAAATGCGCTTTATTCTTTCGCGCTGTTAGTGCGCCGACTTTTTTACTTGTTTCTACAATATGTAATATTTTAATACGTCCTTCATCCTGTATATTGAATTACTTAGGTGATCGTGAAAATGCACAGTAGAATAAATGAACGAACGGCTTTCATCAAATTATTAATCAGATTTTATTTTGAGAATCTAAAAGAGTCTTCTCGTGCCCTCCGTCGAGACGTATAGTTTTGTCTCTTTTTAGTCTCTCCAAAAGCAGCTGTTAGCATGCTTTGCCTTGTCACTGGTGACATTTTAGATGGTTTTGGAACACCTACGCATTTATGTTGCTGCCAACATTTTACGCGCCACTGTTTAAGTGTACGGCAATATTCATAATAATAAAGTTTGTAATGAGAAATTAAACACAAACCCTGTTGCTTTTAGTTTGATGACATTGGATTTTAAATTAATGTAATTACATATAATGTTAAAAATAACAGCCGTCCATCAAAATTTTATCTGAACAACTCTTTCCATAACTGAAAATAGATGACGTGAACACCATAGTCGATTAAAATATTAAAAATAGCTTTAATACGTAATTAAAATATTTACGAAAATAGATAAAAGTGAATTTGATCTACTGATTAAACTTTTAGGAAATTGTCAATTGTAAGGAATCTAAGAAGGATAATCCTATAAGTACTGAAAATTGGACACGTTATATAATTATATGTATATAAGTAACTATTAGCCTTGATTTTGTTACATTTCATAACAATAAGTGAATTCGTTCTCAAATAGCTTCATACCAATTCACCTGAATCAGTTGCTATGTCAGATTAACAGATAAAATTTGATCTATTCCACATTTTTCTGGTGTATTTAGGAACTTATTATGTTTAAAAATTAAATCTATATTTGAACCATATCTCGCTTTTGTATGCAATTATTCAGTGAAAAATTATAACAAATCAAATACCAACAACATAGTCCGATAAAATTAGGATTTAAATTGCTATCCAAAAGGCAAGCCTGAATTTTTCAGTTGATTTTAACATACATTTAAAGGATTTATAGTTGAAAAATGTCGAATTTTATTCAGGGAGTAGAGAATAATAACAAACCACAAAAACACTATGGAGAATATCTCAAAAACGTGAAAAGATACAAAAAAAGGTCCAAACCAAAAATGTAGGCACTAAAATTTTCTATAAAAACGTCTGGAATCATTTTTGACGTATTTGCAGTAGAAACCGAGATATTTGCAATGAAAATTCGAAATTTATTGCTCAGCCAGTTAGTTGGTTTGGATCATGCGCACGCATCTGGATGCTCAGAGTAACAAAGACAAGCTACATATATTTCCCTCGCTTTCTGAATAGAACAGGTCAAATCACAGGTAAATGTATATTTTTATGGGGGTATAAATTCGAGTCTTTTATAAAAATATTTTTTTTTTAAATTTTTTATTAAAAAAATACATTAAAAAATACAAATGTTTATAACTTTTAAGAAAATAGAGAAAGAAATAGATCTGTTGTTGAAAGTAGATTTAAATAAGAAAAAAGTTTGAAAATTCCTTTTTTCTGATTTTTTAAAATTTTTCAATAGAATACCCGGCTGAGCAATAAATTTCAATCGTTTATTGCAAATATCTCGATTTCTATTGCAAATACGTCAAAAGTGATTCCAGACGTTTTTATAGAAAATTTGATAGCCTACATTTTTTGTTGGACATTTTTTTTATATCTTCTCACGTTTTTGAGATATAAATGATTTTTGGGTTGGTTTTTAAATATTTTGTACCCCCTGAATAAAATCCATTTTTCAACTATAAATCTTTAAGTGTACGCTAAAATCAACTCACAATGAAATATGCAAGCATGCCTTTCGGATGGCGATTTAAATCCTGATTTTATCGGACATTTTGTTTCAATATAGTTGTTTGTAAAAGTGAGGTTTTGTTTATGTCTTCAATTAATACCGCATAAAAGCGCGATATTTATTACACAAATGAATGTGTTATTTTACGAGTATATCCATAATAAAAATTTATATTTTAAATTAATTTAAATTAATATTTTTCATAAACACATCCAGAGTAAAAAAACGACGCAACTAACGACTCATGCATTCATAATACTGTAGTATACCGTGAAGAAAATTATAATTCTATTTTTAATTGTAGAGCTAGTCCCAAAAACATACGCATTCCAATGGCAACACTTCATTTATAGTCAAAACTGTCAATATGATATATGCTATCAAGAACAGTGTTAAAGTGTGGTTATGTTCATGAATATTCGATTTTTGAAAAATTAACTCTATGAATTAATAATACGTACTAAGTTTTATTTTGTTATTAGAATATGTTGAGCACTGTATTTTATTAAATTTTCATTGTATGAAGTAAATAAATAAACTCAAACCCAAAATAAAAACTAGTGACACACTAAAATTGCCCGAAGCGAAATGTTGTCAAACATTTAAATTGGTTCTGCAATATTAAGTTAGTAATAAAGGTTCAGTGTATAACAATGTGCTATTAGAGAAATTCAAAAATACTAGTGTGTCAAAAAATACCTACGCAGCTACCTAAAAAAAACCGACCAGCACAAAGAGACATCTAAAAAGTAACATCACATACTTTCTAATAAATTGGTTGGAACTATTTAATCTCAACTTCATTTAACGGCCTAAAAATAAATATTTTTCCATAATTTTAATGAGATATATAATTAATAATGTTTCTATAGAGCAGTGGCGGATCTACGGTGGAGGTTCTTCAATTGTATGATAGCCGTTAACGTTTTAACACTTTGTATAATGTCTTAAATTACATTTACTTTGTCAGCAATCCAACAACATAAAGTATTTTGATTTTTGTCTCCGCTACGTATATGAAATGAACGCGCACTATTAAGGACACACGTAAATGAGTCAGCGGTCCTTTCACAAAAATTTTCGCTGTTCTGCCCCCCGAAATCAAATTCTAGATCCGCCACTGCTTCAGAGCAAAATGTTCGGTGTAGTTTATTTTCTCTGCATCTATTTGTATGTGGGGTGACTTGGATCTCTATGTGCTTTTAAATCCGCGTACCGAATTGGAAAAAATGCACTCTATCGCTCAAGCACACAAATACCTCACTCGCAACTTAGTAGTGATGGTAAATCAACAAAAAAAACCCATAATGTTTCCCATATGGACAGTTCTTAAAACATTCGAAATTGTTTCTAAAAATTATGTGCAGTGAGTGTGACTGCTGAAATTTATTTAAAACTGTCTAAATTTAGAAATTTGTTTTTTTGGGTAAATTAGCTGCATCAGGAGTTTAATTTAAACAAAGATTTAAGAAAAGTGAGTCATAAATTTGAGCCTGACAAGTCTTTCATCTATTAATAGCAGAAGGACAATATTTACAGAGATGGACTAGATGAAAATAAACAAAAGTCTTTTCACATAACTGATAATTACTAAGTATTTGAAAACTGTCCAATATAACAATCACCAGTACTCAAGATACATGAGACGTAAACTTGAAAACGGTTTGATTTTTATTTTCAAGTAGAAACTAAGCAGTTCACAAACAATTCATTATTAAACACCTATTGTTATTTCTGGTGCCTCAATTGGTTGTATTCAATGTGATTTAACTTTACCACGAATCGATTATTTTCCATCTTCATAATTTTTATTTTGTTAATATCCATTTCCTTATATTATTTTTTTTGGCAATCTTCATTCTCTCTGCTATCCTAATTGATTCTTCTAAAGTGTTTCTTTATCTGTTCTTCCCATATTCTGTAGTTGATTTCCAGCATTTTGTCGGTTTGAAACATCTATTTACATTCTTCCCCATTCTATTGTCCTTTTTTCAAATTCTTCTTTATACATATTCCCATCTATACCTTTCTTTCATAATACCTTGTTCGTACCTTTCGTCCTCAAGTTAATCCAATGTTTTGTTGTATGTTTGCTTTCTATTCACAATTTCTTTGTCTATTACGAGGATGGTTCAAATATAAACCGGAATTTTGCTATAAAAAGTTTTATTATCAAGTTACAGAGCTGAAATTTTCCTAGATAGTCTCCGTCACACTCTACAAACTTTTGCCACATCTCCGGAAGCTTTCGAATGCCTTCATCGTAAAAATCTCTAAGCTTGTCACCTACTACCTCCGTATTGCTTTCGAATCACAGTCCTCCAAGTTTTTCAATCCAATTCGTTCAACGTTTCTTTCGTAAGCCAAGATGTATGCGATCTAAAGTTGTCTTGCAGCAATATCGCACTACGGATTGGAATATTATCTGTAGACTGGAGATTACTATAATTCTGTGCCTTCAAAAGTCGTTGTTCAGTGAGAAAAACAACCCCAATTACTCCTCTCATGTAACAAAACATGGTACACGACAACTTACCCGCTGACAGTGTAGACATAGACACGCGTTCATTTTCCGGACTGTAGTAGTATACCCAACACCGTATGTGACGAATATTGGGTGCAATAAATCTTCTCTTCACACCATTGTAGAAGACGCTTGAAAACTTCCTAGCGTACGTATTTCTGCTCAAAATTCAGAAGTTTTGCGGTAACCGAGCCGTTCATGAACTACTTGTTCAATAGTACTGCGTTGGTCTCCCAAAATGAATTTTACTACAGCGCTGACGTTTTCATAGGTAACATCCAGTTAGTAAAATAAATTCTTGAGAAGTTTCGAATTTTGAGTCTGCTACTAGAGCCGCTTCAGTGCAATCCTGTTTGTAGTGTCTGTAGTGAAACATGTATCTGGATAAAGATCTAACTTGAAACAAGAGCAAAGAATTTGTAGTGATAATGTAGTGTAAAGTGTAATTTTGTTCTTTTGTTTTGTTTGTTTTGTTCTTGACTTGAATCTTGGAGAAGCATTCGTCACGAATCCGTTTAAAAGCGAGGTTACGTGGTCCCGGCTATCATTAACGCTTCATAACAGATCAGTCTAACATCCAGTGCATCCACTTTTACGACACGTTTATTCAAGGATTTCGGTTTGTATTTGGACCACCCTCGTATATTGTACTTCACTTTTTTGTGAATATTGTTCTTCTATACTAAGATATTGATTTCATCTAGTCATCGCGATTCATTGAGATGTCAAAAATTATGGACATTTGTTTTGAAAAATTTATAAAAAACATAAAATTATATAAGATGGATTGGATGAATTTTGTTTTTATTTATTATATTTTTACTGTTCAGTTTCTACTTAATTGTTATGAAATTACACCGTGACCTTTTAAAAATGATTTTTTTCAATATTTTTGATTATTATAAAAATGAGACAAATGCCTGGATATCCTTCATTTATAGGAAATATGTGGGGCCCTTTTTTTTTACCATCACTTCCTGGACCTCCACCACCGGCTGCATTGTAACACGATTTAAGGTTAATGCAACCAAGCAACATCGACATCGATCAGTTAGTGTCGCATTAGTGTTACACTGCAGTCGAGAGTTACTGTCAAAAAATATTAAACGAACATTAAAATATAATCAGCCCAAAATAAAAAAAACGGAAAACCTCACAGCAAACATTAAGACTGTAGTCCGCCAGCCGTCCCGACGTTCCATTGGAACTTTAAAAAATATTTTTTCAATGTCCTTTTCTTGTGATTGGAAAGTTCCCCAAAATGTGTATATATCTATAAGTGACTAATTGACATCTTTTTGTATATTACGAATAATACTCTGAATATTATCAATGTAAATGAACCGAAGGTATCTGCTAAATACCTAATTACCGAGGTGTGATAAAAAAATACTGTTAATTATTCTATTTAATAAAATTAATCTCCTTCAAATATCCAAACGTTGAATCTATGACAGGATATCATATGCTGTCTCGAGGCTTTTCCAATAGCAATAATAGTGTTATAACATTCACCTTTTAACACATCAAACCAGAAGTTCCATGTTACTAAATCTGGTTAATAAAGCAGAACCGGATACACCTATAGTACGACGTATTTTCAAGATGAAAAAAATAAACCGTTGGCTCATTTTACAGGTCTCTTACTTCGTAAATCGCGTCACAAACTTTTTAGCAATCTTAGTAGAATTCAATCCCCTTGGGTCTTACCATTTTCTCAGACATCCAAGAGAGGATCTTGGTATTCAATGGGCCTGTTCAACGCAAGGTGAAAGAGTGATTTTCGATAGTAAAATATTTTATTTTTAATACATTTTTACTTAGGAACACCTTTAATGTATACATCTCTTGTTTGGAAAAGTTTTCTTCTGTCGCCAGTTTTAAAGGACTGACAAACCATTTTTCGTCACATACTATCATCCCCTTCAATGGAATTGGACACTTTTTAATAGTATTCGGAGTATTACTACATTGTTGTCTCGTCTCTTCAATTGAATTTCGTACCTCGTAGCTGCAACTCAATTATTTGCTGCTATAAAAAGTAATTAATCGTATTTTTTGATCGTACCTCGTACATAATTAATCTAGCCTCTAACAGGCAAATAGATCTAGTGAAAAGGAAGGATATTCATATTACAACAATCTCTTTCGATGATGATTATGAGATTTGTACGAGTGAATATTGAATGGGCTAAATGGGACAATTTTTTTACAATTCACATCCTAAAAATATTGTCTTCGTTTCTATAAGTTCAAATGTTGCCAAATTTTTATGATATGATAATTATTTTCTTATAATGCCAAGTTTCAGTGAACTATGTGCAGCTGTGACTTTTATTGTCTGCTCGGTAAAATTTTCTTTATGCTGAAAATAGCTTACGATGAAAAAACTCGAATGAATGTTTTGAAAATTTCGATTAATAACAAAAAAATTCGCACAGGTTCGTCAAAAGAGACTCGATTTGTGGCAAAATACTAGTTCTTCCATAAAAAAGCACCTGTACACACAGTTATTTTCTTTCGACAGTTTTTGGTTAATAATGGTACGGTTACGCTTTCCCACGCACCTTAGTTGCCTGAACTGGCCCCGTGTGATTTTATCTTGATTCCATACATGAAAATAGGCATAAAGAGACACCAATCCCATATTAATGAAGAGGTTAAGTAAAAAATGGGGAAGAAGCTGTCAGAAATTTCTATAGTTTAGTAGAAAAAATATTTTGAACAGAGGAAGCACCGGTGGGACAAATGTATTAATAGTAAAGGAGTGTTTTGTAAGGGAAAAATTTGAAATTAAGTATAATTTTTTTAAAATTCTGGTTATTTTTGGGTCTTTCCTCATATATTACAATAATGGGACAATATAATATTATTAGAACGGAAAAATCAAATTCCAAATCTACTTTTTGTATATTTTGTATAGCTTCCAGATTTTTATTTCACTGTATATAAATATAGGATTATGTTTCTAAATCATCTTGATTTAAGGTCTCTTTTGCTTTGATTAATTTTTTTTATAATTTTTGAAAGGCAGATAAAGATATGACGTTTCGGCTACTTTCAGTTTTTATATTTTGACTTCAGTCTTTATCTAAACATTTTGATAAATACTGAAAGTAGTCGAAACGTCACATTTTTATCTGCCTTTCAAAAATTATGAAAAAAACTTATTTTATAGCAAAAGATACCTTAAATTAAGACGATTTAGAAACATAATCATATATAAAAGATTTAAGAAATAAGAAATTAAAGAAATTTATATACAGGGTGTTTCAAAACAGGTGATCCCGTCTTTAGGATAGATAGAAAACTAAAATTAAACGGTTAAGAAACAGTTATGAGGTCATTAAATTGACAATGAATTGTGTCTTTAAATTCTTGAGATGAATTTACCTCTGCAGCATGAAATTTTTCTTCAAGATACGTCCAAACTGTGTAATCTAATGGATTAAAATCGCATGACCGAGGAGGCCAATGAATCGAAGCTTTTGCACCTCTACCAATCCATCGATTCGGAAAATTACTCAACCAATTACGACACCTTCTATCAAAGTGCAGTTGAGCTCCACCGTGCATAAAAAATTAGCATTAAATATTCTAATATCGCCAATAAGTGATTGCTTAAAAATCCAGGTACATATCACCAATTAAATTTCCAGGTAGAATTTGATAACCTATCAATTAGTTGAATAATTATGGGTATTCAGCTATGGGGGGCCTTAGTATGGAACAAACAACAGTTTGAGTCCCTGAATCGCAAAGCATGATCATCAAATTGTTGTTTGTTTCATACGAAGCCCTTCAATAGCTAAATGCTCATATTTATTTAACTTTTAAAAACAAGTTAGACTGGATTTTTGTGAAACTACAAGAAACAAGAACCCTAATAACTTTATCAATACTTTATACCAGCATCGATTACTACTTCATAAGTTTCAAATCAAAATATTCAGTATCGAGTTTTATCAAGAGTATATTTTTGATGTAAAATTGGATGACGTTTAAGTTCACTTGAAATTTCGATTAATAAATCTAATATCGAAAAAGTTATGTTCAATAATACTTGGTACGAACCGTATAACTAGCGCCCTCTATGAGAGTCAGACATAAAAACAAATTCATTCGTATACAATTTCAATACAACGTTGCCAGTAGTTGCGGCAAAATCGTAAGAAATGTCTATAATTTTTTTTCTTCAACGCCCTTTATCTTTAATACGAATAGCGTTACGAAAATTTTTCACTGAGTAAAACCCAAATATTTTTCAGTTTTCTATCTATCTTAGAGACAGGATCATTTTTTTAAAACACCCGTTCTAACCATTGAGATCTATGTATAAAAATTTATATTGCATACTTTTTATCGTGATGATATTTTGATCATAAATATCCTGAATTTGTTTATTAAGTTAAAATAATAAAAATGGAAATTATATTTAGTGGATAATTTCACAACTTTTAAAAATACACCAATTTTTGACATTTGTACATGTGATTTGTGATTTTAATCAAATCTAACTATTAAAAACAGTAAATTTCTGTTTAACCGCTTTAGTATATAAGCGGCGCCAAAATGGTGGCATTATAGATAAATAAAATGGTTTTATTATATGCCACCATTGATCATTTATAATATATAAAATTTTGAAATAGATTAAGGAAAAATTAGTTTATTCAACCTTTGTCAGATAATTTATACAATCACTGAAGGACACTGAAAAAATTTCAAGTTATATCAATTGTACCCAGAACTATTCGGTTGGCGAACATCGTGCAATTGGCGTTCGTTTAACCGTTAGTAGAACTGTAGCTTACTTACGTACGCTGTTCAAAACAACTTTATGTATAAAATACCCCAAGTTGTAATATCTGGAACCATTGGTCATATTTACACTGAACCATATATGTAATACTTCTATATGGATAGTTCGTATGAGGAAAAACCCTTCCTACGTTACGGTGCCGACAATATTCATTATCTTCCTCCTTCGAGACACTTTATCTATACTGCGCATGCTAAAGAATGCGCAGAACCGAGCTGGTACCTCGGAGGATAGAGAAATCGTTAGAATTCTGTCTTCCTTAGTCGGAACAGCTTCCACTTATAGAAACTGTCCATATAGAAGTATTACATATTACAAGTTTGTTCTAACCCATTAAAAAACCGGTGACGTTCTGCGCAATAAAGATTACGTGTTCCAACTGGACAGTTAATATTTTGCGTTCCGACCGACTTAGGTTTGTGAAGCGTTTCCAGGACTGTCTTTTCGATACTTGATTGATAGGAAGAATGGTTCAGATTAGCAGATTGGAACAGACGTACTATTTAGTACTACCACGTCGAACACTGTTGCTACAGCGGTGGTAGTAAATAGTGTGTTCAGTGTATATCATCGTTTTAAATACACAATAAGAGCAACTGAAAAAATGATGTTGAAAGAAAATTGACAATAAAATTGAGCGAATCATGAATGGTAAAATATCGAAAAAAAAATTTAGTGAATATCTAAGATTGAAAAAAGAAATAGTCAAGAAGACTCTGCTGTAATGGCCATTCTTCTACTATAAAAAGTAAATAGATGATTTTATGGAATTTTTCTCTATCAAAGTTCCCCTGCAAGCTACGAATCGAATGAGAAAATTTGCTTAGAAGCTGCACATCATTAAATAGCACCTTAGTTCAGAAACAGAAAAGTTTGATAGTCGTCAGGGCTATGGCACCAACAACTAAATGACATTTGTTTGAACAAAGCGTACGTTGGGGCACTTTTTATATATAAAACCTGGGCTTTCTCCAACGACTTTCGAACGCCTGCTAATGTTTTAATGGTGTAACTCAATAACTAATAAAAATAAAAATATAACACGCACACTCACTAACACTCATATCGAAATAACTAACTGTTTACATTTTAGTGTTTGAGAAGTTCGGGCTCTCATTGTCTGCCAAATGTCAATACATTCAATGGATTTAGTATCATCAACTGTCTTCATGACATAAGTAGCTAGAAAATATGAGAAATATCATTACGATCGATTGGTGATGGGAGTTGTGCTGCACTGTTGTGCACAAAAACAAAACAAGGACAATATTTCGGTACTTACCCGTACTGACTAGGGAGCAACGTCGGGTACGCTCCCGCTCGCACACTCGGGAATGGAAATCCTGCAATTAAACAACTACATCAAACCCAATAAAATAAAATCTCAGAAAATATATTGAAAATATAATGCATATATTTTTGAACCACAAAGTAAAAAGTAAAATTATACAATTTAAACCGAATCCTAAGTCTGTTTAATGATGAGCTATGACATTGAAATCCATTTATATAGCTTTGGAAACAATATTGTTTTTTTCCTTCTCATTTTTTGCTATTGTCAAAGTGATTTTGAACGTGTGTATTTACAATGATTTAATACGATATGCACCAGTCTATCTATAAATTTTTGAAGCATTTTATATCCCAACGACGAAATTGTAGATCAGAACTTTTCTTAATGCAATCAGATTCGGTGAAAATAGAAATGAAGCTACACAATATTTACCAATAGAGAAATTTGTTATGCTAGGTTATGTTTTTTCCTCATATTCAATATGGCCGTTAGGTACGTCAAGACTCCGATGATCTTGATCTGAATTTTATACAAATTCAATTGAAATTGAAAAACCGATATGAGAAACTGGACAAAATGATGGTAGGGAAACTCTGAAGGGCCATGAAGTTATAATAAAGGATAAGAGAGATGAATGGATGCAAAAAGGGACGAGAAGAAAAGCAACCTCTAATTTATTTTTCACTTTTAAGCAGAACTAATTCTAAAAGTGTGTTTCTCGTTGTTTTAACATTGTATTTTGTAAATTTGCTATTTCAAACCCTTCTTTAATATCATATAGATGTGTTGTTGGTTTCATATCGATTTTGTAACTCACGAAAAAGATATAAAAACAAATTGATGAATCCTGGCGATTTCAATCACATATTGCATTGTTGTCAGTCTTTGACAAATGTGTAAAGTTTATATCAAATTTTATTACCCAAGGTAGAGCAAAATCAAGGCTAAAAACTTAGTTATAAACATATAAGTGAATCTAGTCTTCTTTTTGAATAAAGATACATAAATAAAATAAAGAATACATAAATTGTTATTGTACTATATGCATTTTTTAACGTAATATAATTATTCAGTCATAAGTAATTCAACGTCCCCACTTTCTAGTATTACATATTACTAATTTTTTATTTAATATTACTAACCCTTTTAACTAAACAACTGAACCAAACTTCAAGTAAAACAGCGGATTTTTATATAGTTAGGTATCAAACGACATATGCGGATGTCCGGGTGTGCCACACCATACAGGAAGAGGGGTGACTAGGAATCCATGTTAGTGCAATTTGACGCCGGTCTTTGGCCCGTGCCTAATGGTACGCACCCGGTGCTAACCGAACAGTACTTGCTGACGGAACACCTGGAGGACTTGAACTTTGTGCACTCGTGCTCAAATAAGACAGATGGAACATGTAAATAATATTCAGTCTTTCAACTATTTTATGGACGTATTATTAAATGTATTATATTTTAGCTACTAGTTTTAATTGGTTCAAAGAATAGTAAAATACGTATACAGGGGGTCTGCAAATCTCTTGGGAAAATGCAGGGAGGTTTTCGAATTGCAGGCATATGAATTTAACCAAAACGAATATGTGATACAAAATAATAAAATAAACATTTTTAACTTTATTTTATATGTTGTTATGGATAATTAAAAACCGAAATATGGCGAAACGTAAATTTTTACTAGTTCAGTTTCAAAAGAGACATAAAAACAAACATATTGAGAAAGAAAAAATAAATAAAAATTACCAAAAAATTGAATTGGGGATCTTGGTCAACCAAAAATTTAGCAAATTTTCGTATTTTCAACGTTCTTACATGAGGTAAGTTTATATTAAATAAGTTTTTACACTATTGAAAAATAAATAATCAATAAATTAATAAAATCACATATGAGGTTAACCTAACTTTGTAGATATAATTTTAAATTTTGAAAAAAAAAACAATTTTTTTCGAGATCGGTAGTACAATGAAACATTCGTGACGATTGGTCGACAGAAATCATCCCTTAAAACGCTTTTTAGTCTCTAGGCACTAAAGTAACTGAGGGCAACTAATCTCAATCCTCGCGACAAAAAAATGACTTTAGTGCCTTGATACATAAATAACTTTTTCTAAAGTGTTAATATTAATTTTTATATCTACACTTTTTTTCGTATCTATTTATATTTTCAAGACATTTTTGATATATTTTATGTAGTTTCCTACCACCCAAATAAATTTCACTCTTTTTCAATGTAAATTTTTTAAATGTACGCCGAAATCAACCCATATAGAGAAATTAGTTTCGAATAATTATTTAAATCCTCATTTAATTGAACCACTGTAGACACCTGTAAATATTCCTGTTTGGAATGAACCAAGAATCATCTGTAATTGCTCTTTGTACCTTGGATTGAAACCGTTTATTAATGGCGATGTTGCTATCTGATGCTGTGTCCCAAAGTTGAATTCCTAAGCCCAGAAAGGTCGCATTATAGCATTGTATGCTAGGAGCTTGTTTCGGAGGGATAATTGCGATCTACGACCAAGCAACCAATGGTGTTTGCTGAACTTTAAGCCCAGTTGTTTTCTTTTTGGTTAAATTTTTCAAGGAAAAATTAGACTATTACAGTAGGCATGACTAGAAGAAAAATGGGGGGCACATCATTTTTCCCATGTTTTGAGACCTCCTGAACACGATTATGATGGTTTTTCGAATATCTGTAGTTTATATATATATATATATATATATATATATATATATATATATATATATATATATATATATCTGTTTAAGCTACAATTCTTATTTTCGTCTCTCGAGCAATTGCTATGGGTCCGATTTGGTTCAAAATTAGCATACATGGCTTTTTTGGCGGCGGATTGATGTTATTAGAGTTTGGTTGAAATCAAATGAATATTTCGAGGGGTTGCAGTGCAAAAAAAGTGGTTTTTGACCTTTGCTCACCTCTGCAGGTCAAACGAAAAGCGACTAGAGGGTTCGAACTTCGTATGCAAGTAGGGGCGATGTTGAAGAATTGTCTTTCTCAAGTTCAAAGTTTTCTTCTTTAGTTCTTCTAGCACAAAACGCCTGAAATCATTTTGATCGTTGTAATTGTTGAACTGGACCGTCTCCTATTTAATGAATAATACGAGTATAATCATTGCTAGGGTGATTTTTTTTACTTCCCATTTTCGAAATTTCTTGTCATTATGACAATTTTTTCTTTTTTCTTTGAACAAGAGGGTTAAAGACCACCGGGTCTATTGGAATTATGAATTTTCATTCGAGAGAGAGAGTTAACTTGTGAAATGAAAAGTTATTGAGGAATAGCAAATTTTCCATATAAAGAAATAAGATTGAGAATTGATATCATTTCCAAGAAATTCATTTTATGGAAAGATTTGTTTGTGTATCAGTTAAATTCTTCATTCGACGAAAAATTCGACTTTCGTGATGGAGCTCTGCTGCTCACGGCTTTTTTCACTATATACGTAGATATTTAGTAATGTATGCCTTTGGTATTAATTTGTTATTCATAAAAGCATCAGGCGTTTCATTAAGGTATTTGATAAAGAAAACACAACAGGATTTTGATTCATTAATCAGTATTCTCCATTTGTTTGCCCATTCTTGTGTTTTTTTTTTAAATTATTCTGAAGTAATTCAGAGGATAGTTCCGGTTTCTGGTCTTTGGCTAGATTGGGAGTATCATCTCCAAAGGTGGTCGTTAATGAACCATCATTTAATGGAAAATCCACGGTGGAGAGCGTGTATAAAATTGAACCAAGGACACTTCCTTGGGGAATCCGGCTTTGATTCCATGGATTTGAGTGGTGTAGTCAGCATACGTTACTTGAAAGTGGTAAATCTGGTTTTTAAGTTTGGATAATAGTCCAGGGTTCCACACCTTGTCAAAAGCTTGACTAACATCTACAAATGCTTTATTCTTGAAAAGTTTGTTGAAATATTTCTATGACACTGTGCAATTGCTCAATAGTGAAGTGATTTGTCCTGAATCTAAATTTGTGGTTACGTATTAAAGATTTTTTGTTAATTTCTTTTTGCAATTGGACTACTAGTCAGCGGTACCACCGTATGGAGTTTTATAATGGTAATTCGCTTTGTTCTACTACCTACTAATGTTTCATGATATTCTTATTGAATGTTGAACAAATTTTATGCGATCAGTTTGATTGCTAGCAAACTACCCCAGTAGATGTTAAGATGCCAAACTCTCGTATTAACGAAACATCAAAAGTAAACAACAACTAACATACATGGTTGGAGGTAATTTAAAATTTCTTTTACTTCAAATTTTAATTGAGGAAATTTGCTAATTCATTTCGTTGCAAATTCTTTTTAATCTGATGACAAAGATTATCGATAGGGAATAGATCAGGACAGCTTAAAGGCTATTTTAATACTTTTTTCCTATGATATTCCGAGTTTTGTGGTAATACCTTTTCAAAATACAAATTTTCTATTTGGCAGTTCGTATATAGCCAACGCAAACCTCAAATTTATTGGAATCAGTACTCACCTGCTGGAACATTGCCTCTTGGTTTGGCTCCTAAAATTGCTAAATTCACATTTGCTTTTCTTCCATCTATAATAGGATTTGGATCTTTACATGCCCTTTCTGCCGAAGCCCTATCACCCATTATTACCTGGAATAAATATCATTATTATAACTAATCCCTTTTATATTTTTATTCATGTGTAGGCTCTTCCGGTACCCGGTACCTCATGGTCTTCAACTGCCAACCATACCTCACCGTGTCATTACAGATAAATTGACAGAAAATTGAGTCTCAAGTTTAAAATGCCTAGGATTCTACATGATCGAACAGTTGCATCCGGATAAGGAAATTAAATACAGGATTGAATCGGCCCAGGCAACTTTCCAGAAGAAGAGATAATTGTTTTGTTAGGATAGTCTGAACTTAAAACTAAATGAAAGAATGATTTAATGTTATATTTGGTCTATGCTATTGTGCGGAGCTGAAGTCTGGACACTGATGACCGCCACAATTGATCTTATTTGAAATATGGTTACATGGAATGCTAAGAATACAATGAGTGACTTTGCATGGAAATGAATCAGCTTTTGACAACAGTTAAATGCCGAAAACTGTCATGACGAAGATCATGTCTTTAGAGGAAATAAAGTAAAAAATAGAGGGCCGTAGGCGGTTAGGAAAAAAAATCTTCTGGTAGAGAAATATCCGGAAATGGACAGGCATATTTAGTAGCATAGAACAATTATTTAGGGTGGCTGAAAATGTTATTTCCAACGTCAAGGAGACCTGACAATTTATCACTGAAAGTATATTTTTATATAAGAATGTTAAATCAGGACTTGAAAATATCTCACACCCCTGGTATACTATTTATTACGGTTACCTACTATATAACTACTGGATAAAAATGACATGTAACTAATTGTAGTGTTGGTATGAATTAGTTATACGAAGTTTAAGTAGAAAAATATTCCAAGCTGATAAGATACACGAATAAATTTTTAAAAAACGATAAGGAGGGTATTCAATTTCACAAGTAAAAATACTTGATAACTGATAACATAACCTCAAATATAGTGAGACCTATATAATATGGAAACGCCTGTAGTCCAATAAAATTTGAATTCATTTTAGCATATATACAAATTGTATTTATAGATGGAAAATGCTAACCCAAAAACATCACTTTTTTGAAAATATCTCAAGAATTAGAAACAATTTGAAACAAACAATTTGAGTTTTCTATGAAATCGTATTGGAATCACTTTCGACGTTTTTGCAATAAAAATTGAAAGCCTTAGAATAAAACATTTAAATTTATAGATAAGCATGGAATATTGAAAAATTTTTAAAAAATAGGAAAATGTGTCCTAGAGATGACAATATATGATCCAAAAAGTAAATTCAGATATATTTTTTTATTGATTTATTCAAGAGATCTATATTTTTTTTCCAATCAAAGTTTGAATGTTTCCAAATCTTAAAAATTTTAATTAATAAAATAATATATTCCCCGTTGTAATATTCTAAGGCTCTTTTATTTGGAAATACGTCACAAGTTATAGATTCATAGTTAAGTTAGTGGCCGATCAGGAGCCTTTGCACACACAGGCCTTCCCCACAAACTATCAAAGGCCGATATACTTGGAAAAATCAATCTTTTAACTCCACTAGGCGAAATTTTAGGCTTGCCCTTGTGCTCAAACCTCTCATATCTTAATGATAGCCACACCTATCTGTGCTTTATCTTGTCTCATGCCAGATGTTTCCATAAATCGCCGCGTAATTAGTTTTGGGATCAGACTACTGAGAGATGCAGTAGTTAGACTTTTAGATACACCAATAGGTTCTAGGCACGTTGATGGACATAGCAGCTCATTCACGAGCATGACTTTTTTGCTCTCCAGTACAAGCCTAGAGCACACTGTTATGCACACAAATAAAACGGCCTCGTGGTATATTTATTGAAATTTATTCTTGATAATTAGTAATGATTTCAGATTTCTTTTGATAGAAAATAATTGTCAAAAGAGACCTACAATGAGAAACAGAAATTTTGCAACTTTTGACTATAAATCTGTTTTATCAGATTATTTCACATTCTAAAAATCATTTCGGTTTGTAAGTGAAGCTTTATTTTATTTGACTGGTATTATATTAATTCCAGATATCTAGTCTTGCTAGATTTGCCGATTTTCATGCTTTCAGGCAAATAGGATAAAATCTGGAAGTCAAAATAAACTTATCCCTACACCTCTCCGATAGAAAATTTTTGTATACAATTAAGGATATTCAGTATATTTCCTTGTTCCTGTTGAATGACAGCTCAGAAATAGTTTTGAATTATTGGTGATTGGTAAATAGACTGCAGTGGGTTCAGCGAACAAGTGTTGTATCTATTTTTACCCAAGTAGTTAGCAAGATGTGAACCTTTTAACTTATTTATATTACGTCAACATTATGAAATATACATATACTTATTCCAGCAATCACATTAGAATCAAACAGTTCACTTGTCGAAATACAAATGTACGAGGTCGTTTTCAAAATTCACAAACATATCAAAATATAATCTTTCCACAATATCCAACCTTAGGAGCTTCAAGCAATACGAGTATATAGATTGATTTTAAATATAATTGTATTGATCTGTTTCTTTCAAGAAAGATCGTTGCACGGCTATCCACCTACTCCACGTTCAGAATTAGTTAAGGGCTCAATATTTTAAAATGCGAAAAAATGCACAATCACTTGCCGATTGAATTCAAATTGATATAATCTTTTCCCGCATTTCGCAATAATTTGAGGGCATATTTACTGAAAAGTAGCTTCTGTAAACTATAATATTCAATTCCCGACATGCTGGTTTAATTTTTGCTATGGACGAAGGAATATACATATTTGAAACCAATATAAAATTCTATTGAATATTACGAGGTTTATTGCAAAATCCTTCATATCTTTGCGTCAAAACTTTTCAGTGACTCTAAGGTCATAGGGGTCATCATTAAAGGTGGATTTATAAAATCTACGTTCGCGCTGGCGCTGGCGTTACGTTCGCTTTCACATTGGTTACGCGTTGGAAACCGAGCGCGGGCGTAACATCACACTTCGTAATCTATTCAATTCATGTTGAACCTGAACGCTAAAAAGTAAATCAACGGAGTTGCTTATTTGGAAAAACTACCTAGATCATTATTGATTTTGGACCAGATACAAAGCGACAAGCATTTTGAATCGTAAAGACCAAAAAAGCTAAGTAAAGACAACAAGAGGTCACACGAATAGTAAGCGAGGGAGATAGAAAGAAAGAGACTCGTTGGATTGTTTATAGGTTTGAGAATTAGCCCTGATATAGGAAAAATATTACTTTGCAGGACTTGAAGTATGAACAGCTATAGCTTCCGACGTGCCTTAATTTGTTGCTTAACGACAATGTTTCCGCTCTATCATCAAGCCTTGTGCAGATATTTCAACATAGCTGCAAGTCCCTACGTAGTTCTGCTCTGTCCAAAATGAAAGCACACTGGTTGAATCACAAAAAGACTATTGAAACTAATTAGATGAATACATTGAAGTAAATTTTGAGAATTGGACTGCTTTGAAAAGTGAGTGATATTTAATTAAATGCTTACGGCTTTAAAGGATGTGAAGAATATATATATATATATATATATATATATATAAGATGCAGTAAATCAAAAAAGAAAACATGAGTTTTGATAATAGGACAAAGAAAGGATGTAAATGTGAATTTTTACCCGGGACTGGGACACAGACGATAAATTAATAGATATAGAGATAAGGAATGAAATATACTCGATGAAAAAAAGACCCAGAGTAGAGTAGTAGCAGCGGTGATGTAGCAACTAACGAAAATGGCAGGGAAAACGAGTCATAGGATATGAAAAGTTAAATAGGAACCAATAGAAACAAAATAGTTGAAAGATTTGTAAACTGGTACGAATACATAAACAGAAGAACACCACAAACCCTAATAAACAAAATGACAGAAGCAAAAAGATGTAAGAAAAGAAATAAATGAAGAACCTAGAAAACGTAGCTACAAGAAGTGGCACATGAATGAGGAAGATAAGGGAAAACAAAACATTAGATGAATGAAGTAGCAAAAAAGAATAATAAAAACTAATATCCCAATACTCTGCTACTCGAAAGGGCATAAGAAGCTCTAGAAAGAAAGATGAAGGTAGGTTCGATACTTTTGAGACACACCAATAATTTCCCACGAAATTTTGCTGTTCGAAAAACCAAATTTCTGAAATGGATTAATGAAAAAAAAATCAAATCGACGTCTTAGGTATGTATTGAAAATATCACAACAGTTCAAGGTTTTAAAGAGTTGCAAATTCGTGTTTCAGAGCCGTTTGTTCGGCAGTTGAAAAAATTATTACCGAGCCCGATGAAACAACTAAGTAGTGGTATATTTTTAGCACTCTTCAAAATGAAAATTTAGTATTGAACAGCCAAACTTTCGTCAGATGAAGTTACCAATTATTTTTAATATGATGTGAGTACCCGAAAATTTTTGTATGACACAAATTTACAACGTTCGGGTGAATAATAATTAATTTTCTGTCACCAAATTGTCAACTTTAATGATAGCCATTGCTACTAGTTGTTTATAAGAACAAATACACAAAGTATCAATAGTGTGGTGATAATTTTTTTCGTCAGCTGTAAGCCCGCGAGCTATATACAAAAAATGAAAATAGTGAATTCCCCTTGCCCCGACAAAAGAATAAAAGACAGCTGTGTAAGTGAGATCTCCCCCTATTTCACAAATACTAGATCTGGTGTGTTTGTAATCAACCGAAATGTTAGTTGTTAGAATTAATTGTCAAGGTTAAATTATTAAATTTGTTTTTTTTTTAATTTTAGAATTATTGTTATTCAAAAACAATGTATTTTCAAAAATGTATATTTCAACTAAATCACATAATAATAGTAAGAAAAAAACTCGAAAACAAGTTATATTACCAAAATCGATAGGGTTTATGTTGATTGTTTATTGTTTTATAAAACAATATTATTTGGGTTGGGAAAACCTTTATACTAGAAACATCTGTAATAAAAGCTTTGATTCCAACTAAAAACAGTTCAAGGATTTAATTTGTTTGGTTATTTATTTTACTCCTAATTCTAGTAGACTTACAATAAATGGCTTTATGTCTGGAATTCATACAAAACAACTGGGAACAAAATGGAAATACACATGCAGTCTTCATAGACTTTAGAAGTGCCTTTGATTTGGTAATTAGAAAGCACTTATTGTGAAAAGAACAAAAAATATAAAATATCTGAGAAAAAGTAAGGAAACTGACTAATATATATGTAAAAGGATAAAACGGGAAGATATGTCTTCCACCATATTTAATTTAGAGATGGAGGACATGAAAAGAGCACATTCAAATGTAATAGTGAATCAGTTTACATATGCAGATGACCTTACGATAATAGCAAATAAAAAATAATCAATAAAAGATAAGGAAGCACGAAAATTCGAATCATAGATAAATGGAGGTAGTAGAAAATAACGCAAAAACAATCTTGAAATAGTGAAGCACAAATTTGAAGCTGAAGGACGAAATTAAGCAATATTGAAAAAGAAAATATTAACAAAAATATATGTCTATATGAGGATTATATAATCAATTATAACTTACGCAAGCATAAAAACAAAAACAGAAGGAAATGATCGAAAATACCAGAGTTTGATAATGATATTAGGAAGATAGGTGTGATGAAGTAGATAGAAGTGGATTTATCAGCAGGCCGAGTAGGCTGTAGCCTAGGACGGCAGATATCAAATTATTTGTTAATTTCAATTAGCAAAATTGGAAAACATCATTGTTTAGATGGAGTTTTGAAATTTTTACAGAAGTAGAAGTAATTTAATAAATTTTGAAATATAGTATTATACTTAAACGTCTTTATATGAACAAATGCCAAACGCTTTGTAAAATACGCCCTAAATGTCCTTTAACAATTTTTTGCCGTAAAAATGATCAAAATCTTAGTTCTAAAACAAAAACATCAAATTTCTGAGGACAGTAAAGGCGGCAAAAGATAAATTGCCTACTGGAGGAAAATCGGTAAATCCGCCCCTGTAGAAGAAGAACCAAGTTGGAATTTCTGGAACCATTGGCGATATTCATACTGAATATACTATTTACACCATTACTACACCAACACTCACAATTACACTGTCTGACGTCTTGAGAGACTGAAGGTAAAACTGTTTACCTTCAGTCTCTGAAGATGATAACTTGGTTATTGTTACGCGCGTCAGACTGTGTAATCGTGAGTGTTGGTGTAGTAGTGGTGTAAACGGTGTATTCAGTAGAAGTATAAGATAAGACGTGATGAAGTAGAGGTACCCAGAGCAAATTGTTATAATCTAGAAGTAAGAAGGAGAAGTTTAGAAGGATCCTGGCGAGGATTTATTTGGAAAATATGGAACCAACAATGTTTTCCAAAAGCTGGAAAAAACTTCATAGAATTCTGTAAAGTGGCTACTGATAAAAATTTAGGGAAGATAATTATTATTGAATTAAAATAGTTACCTCAAAAATTGTAACATTGAATGTTTAAATGGTCTTGGTACTTTTGAAATTTTGCCTCAAAAATTGAGATGGCAATTCTAGTAAGGATACACCCTAATGCACGAATTTATTGAAATTTCAGTTTTTCCAATTAATTTAGTTCATTGTACATTATGACATATTTGCAAATACTTCAATTTCTGTTTCTCTCAATTATAAGTAGTTTCATTTTTAACTTTTTTTCCATGTATTAGATTCTTCTGTTTTATTAAATAGTTGTTAGTTGCTTTGTTTGTGAAATAGCAAAATTTTCTGTAGCAATAAAGTATATTCCCTCTCTTTTAATGTATTTATTTATATGAAATAAGCGAAATTTGTCATCATTTGTACCCGGAATATTCGTATCTGCTTTCGAATTTGAAAAATAAATAATAATTCCTCGATTTTTTTTTATTTCCCATTTCTGAGGAGTGACTTGTATTGAATTTATTCAATTTGAAAGTAAAATGAATAGTTTTCACAATTATTTTACGACACCAGTGACCTTATTAATTTTATATGTTTATTTAAAGAATACAATAATTACGGAAGTAGTCCAGTTTACTTTGTCCTTTGAATGTATTTCATGTGTAACAAACATAAATTCCCGAAACATCTGCTATTCTTATTTCGTGTGGTTCCAAGTAAAACAATACAATACACAGAAAACAAAACAAAAATATGTATTTCAAGTGAGTTTGAATAAATTTGACTCAATGTGTATCAAATGTCGGCTAGTGAAGTTTTTATCGACATCCATTTTGCTCAATTAATTAGCAGCACAAGTTCTACACTACAAAAAATGTTTCGCGTCATAGATCACAATCATCCAACGTTGCCAAACTTTGAAGTAGTGTAAAGAATGAGGGAACGATAAAAATATTTCAGTTAGGATTTTTTTCATCAAATAACAAACTAAAGAAGATGAAATTGCTTATGAATTTTATATGCCGTTTCTGAATGTCCCTAGTAAAGATAAATAATTATGTTGAATATTTCGTTGACTTGACCTAAACAAAAAATATTATGAATATTCGTGACCAATTGAGGAGAAAAGGAAATTGAAAATAAATAAGAAAAACAAAGATAATAGTGATAGGAAAAAGAATTGATGTTAACATTATGTATTACTTGAAAAAAGTGTATATAGACTATATAGAAAAAATTCTAATACACAAAGGTTTAATGAAAACAGAGACTACGACAACGGATAAAAGAAAATGAGGAAAATAATTTACGGGACAAATTAGAATATATTTCATCTTTTATACTATCTAAAATACTATAGAAATGATTATGTTAAACATTTATGAGAAGACGTAGGTATAATAATTTTTAATGTTATAAGAGCAATGAAGTTTTCTTGTTCAATGAAAGGCTTTTTTAATTTAAAATCTTTATATATATATATATATTCCACAATTCTTTTAATTCTACCGAAAAAATTTCTAGTTAAAACTTTGAATTTCTCATTGGATAAAAATAGTAATAGTTCAAAAAAAATAACATCTGTAGATCATTATATGTGGTAATGATGAGAAAAGTGGATTCTAAAAATGTAAAAACATTAGTGGCAAAGTAAGGAAAATTAAAAAGTAAAGAAAAAGCACTTACAATGGCTAATTGTTACAGATTTGGTAAACCTTGTATTTTAAATCTGTATTCAATGGTCAGATCTGATGAAATATGTGCTAATGCTGAATAAGGGTTTCGAATGGTGCAATTGAATACCTAATATTAAAATAAAAACATGTCTTCGTCTTGGGCGGGATATTATACAAAATATTGATTGTTGTTGTTCAAGTTTGAATTTCAGTAAGTTGATCATAGCAATGTTTGTTTAACAATTAAAAAGTGATTCTATGAACCAAATTATTAACACAGTACATTTATTTACCTAAATTCTGATTAGATAAAGTTTCATTGGTGGTTTTTTTGATATGTAAATAAATATGAAGTGAACTATTTGCTTCAATAACATTTTTCTAACGGTCATCGACTTATTTGTTTGCCATGTTTTTAAATATAACATGTCCATCGCCATCCTTTTATCGAAAATATGAGAATTAATGATATATAAATATTAGTAAAAAGTGGGTTAAAACTCAAAATATATAGAAGTTACAACAAATCTTTTTATACGATTTTGAATGGATTCAGCTTTTTGGAGAGTGTGTAAAATTTATTTGAAATTTAAAGAAACGGTTATAAACCTAGAAATAGTTGTTATGTAACTCGCCCTTACATTAACACCCTGGGAAATGGACCAAATTATTTTCCAACAAGATACGAAAAGAATAAGTTGACAAGATGGACGTAACATAGACTAATGAAGAAAATGGATGAAAAAAAAGAAGAGTGACGAGTAGGAAATAATAGAAAAAAGGATATTATGGAAGATATCCGGGACGAGGTATAGAATATGAATAGCCAAGGATTAAACCATGTGAAGGGGTTGAATTTCAAAAAAATATCATGACATGGTAACTATTTTGGAATTGTATTTTCCTCACGGATCAGGGAAAATGAAACAAGAAGAATGAATTAATTCAGTAGGAGATTTTAAAAACAATTTTTGATTGATAGGTTCTACTAAAAAATCAAACAGAAATGAATGATGATACAACATATGATATTAAAAATAAAAAGAATTTAAAAATCTTTCTGATGTGGATATTTAAAATATTATAAAGAACTTACAAATCCGTAACCTCTACTTTTTCCTGTTTGTCTATCAGTAATAACAACTGCCTCTTCGATTTCTCCATAAACAGCGAAGTGATCTCTAAGTGACTTATCGCTAGTGTGATATGGTAAACCCCCGACGAATAATTTAGTCCATGTGGTATCTTTATTTTGTACCCCGGTTCCATTAAGCGTACCAGCAGCCCCCAAAACCCCTAGACTTCCGAGTCCTCCCACGAGATTCTCGGTCTCTGTGGAGGCAGTAATTCCAGCACTCGGCATCAACATTTTCGTTTGTTCTTCAATTGTTTCGCGCTGCTCTTCGGCAACACGTGATGAGTTGTGGTTATCAGGCCTCGAAGTCGGTCTAGTGGGTCTGGTCAAGGGGTTGAAAATATTATTTATGTATTCCTTGGTGAAGGTGCTCTTGCGATCTCGCATATGTAAGCCGGTAGACACGTGGTGCTCTCACAGCGGCGCGTAAACAACTACAACTAACCACTCTAAATTTAGATTTTACTCTAGAGCTGTTCTTTCCGATCTCAAGCACTGTACTGACTAAGGGCACAGCGATACGGTTTGCCGCGCTCTCCGTCAACATATATGAACCACGCGGCCTACTCACTCACTACGCGGATTAGATGGGAATGAAATCGAATCGCTTTGCTACCGCGTGGCGTAGCTAACTATTCGCTAGCTTAGCTTGTAATGCGCCCCCTGGATTGAAGAAAGGTTATTGGGGGGGATTTTTTTATTTGTCGTCGGTTTCGTTTTCGTTGAGGACAATATATGGCATACGGGGTTATCCACAATTATACGTACTCATATTAAAATTGGAATCAGGCCAAAACAGAATACTCCGACAAATAATTAGATGTAAGTAATTAAATATGGAGGGTCGAACAATTCGTTGAAAGGAAAATTCAATAGAAACTATATGCAATTGAAAATATTTTCAGTTATTGGATTTTCCTATTCTTTCAATATTTTCTTCTCTATTTCCTCGCTTTGGTTCATCCAATTCTTTTTCGGCTTTCATATTTTTTGCTGCTATCACTCTAATCCTCATATGTCAACTGCTTGCTTTGTATTTTTCTTTTATTCTCTATTCAATTCAAATATTTGATAATTCTAGGTTCATTCTTTTCATTACTTTTTACAATCCACGGGAAGCGTATAAAAAAATTTTGTAGCCTACTGACTGACGTACATCATTTATAAAATTTTTTTTGTGTAAATCATTTTCATCGTCGGAAATAACCACACAAGGTGAAATTTCTATTGTTTTCGACGACGGTCTAATAGCCCAAATATTCAAGCAAGACAACAAGATTTGTGTATCAGTTTGTGAAGTAAATCTTATTTGGATCATTTTATATTGGAAATAAATTTTATTCACTTGGTCTATTTATGAAATAAAATCTGTTCCAAAATTTAGTCAACATCTTTTTGCAGTAAGATTGAGAATACTTGAAATGGAATAACTTCTTGATAAAATAAAAAGTACTAAAAACCATACAAATCAAAGTAATATTGTCATTTATTTGCTACAGACCTCTAATTATTTTCGAATTCTATGTAGAAATATACATAACTGAATTTAGCTTGATATTTCTAGTTTAATACAATATTTTCTATGGCTAGTGAGAGTAATTTTACACATAATAGAGCGAGCTATTCATCCCCAATAATAATTTGAAAACGAACTACTTCAAATAAGTACATAGAACATGTAGGATTTTAATTTGAGGGATTTACAATTCGTGAATTAAACCATCGCTAATTGAAGAGAAAGGTTTAATATTGTGAACTGCCTATATATAAATTAAAAATCAAATATTGGGAAATAATTAGTAGCTAAATATAGAAATTCTGTCATATAATCTGGAAAAATTCAGCAATCGCTTGAGGGTTAGTTATGCACCGAAAAATTTGTTTATTTCGTTTGAGATCACTACCCAATCATTTTAATGAATAACAAAAAGTCAAGCAAAACAGTACGTTTCGTACGATTCGTCAGGTGCCTTGACTAATATGGTGCTAGGTACATGGAGCTGGTCTATCGATAAAAGAAAATGTCGAAAGCATAGATTAATGTATTCAATTGAAGCTCATTATTAGGGACTGGTTTGACGAAAAACTCTGAAATATCTGGCAATAAAACACAAAGAAAACACAAAAATTTTTGGATCAAAATATATTTATTTTTCTTTTTAGCTCCATACACTTTTACCAGTTCTTCTCCAATTACACAACACACATATTAATTTTTTATTCTTAAAAAAATATCAAGGAATAAGTAATTAATTATCACCAGTCTAATAATTTGTTAGAAACCAAATTCAAATACAATATTTGAAAATATGAAGAACGCCATTGGTAAGTTCGTCGAGGAGATCTAGTTGATAAAAACTTTGTATCCCATATGTCCTCCCCTTGCATAATATTGAATCTTATCTATCGTTGGATTGAGTGATGAAACATGTTCAATTTATTCGTTTGAATAAAGTTGAAAATTTCGAACATATATATTTATCTAATTATATTTCGATGCTAGTTCTTCAAAATCACATCGAGATAACTTATAACATTAATGGCAACCATTTTGTTTTATACACGGTCGTAATAAAGAAGATTTCTTCTTTTTTGAATTTTTATTTCAATCTTTTTCGAAAGATATCAGTTAATACGCTGCATTAGTTTGTCGTAGGAGCTTTGCGTTAAAATTTGGATTCCAAACATAACAACTACATTAAGAAGTAATCTTTCATTTAATTATGAGGTTTAAGGTAGAGAAATAATTATAATAATACCAAAATAATAACCTAACCTCAAAATATTTATTTTTATTCTGAATTCATTTATATTAATGATTCTTCAAGAAAGTCTATTTCGAGTGAAAAAAAGCATCTTCAAGTTAAAGCTTTCATAAAAAAGTAGCAATAAGACATCTATTTACTTTTTTATACTAGGAATGATCAAGAAAAAGTTTAAAAGACGCAACCTTTGAAAACTACATATTGTGGAGAAATATTGTTCTCCCGTAGTGGAGATAGATGGTGCTACGTATCGTATAAGTGATGTAAGGGTGAGTAGTGGAAGCTCTCAGAAGTATCAGGACGATTGAAATGCAAATTAGTATCGTGGGACCTTATCGATCACACAGTTATAGGAGACGAAACCCCACAAAGCAAAAAACAACTATGAAGTGGATACGCCCTGGATCATCAGCGACAAATAAATTCAAGCTCACTTACTGTGGTAAAAATTTATGGAATTCATGTATGTTATCCTGATCGTGGCCAGACTATCAACGTGGATCGTTATTGTGCCACTTTGACGCGAAACTATAACACGCAAACAGCTACTTTTGTGAATGTGTGTCATCCTCCTTTATACCAAAACGATCTCCCCTACTGCTAAAACAACGTGAAAATTGTTAACGATGGTTCAGGTGAGAAACGTTTTACAGCACATATTTTCACCCAGTTTCTTGTTTCTGAGGTTTAGAAAGTGATGTGAAAACAAGATCGTTCCACATTCTAGAAAATGTCTCAATAAACTTTATGTTTTTGTTGAAAAGTAGACATATGTCTCATAACAACCCTCTTTCGTTTCCCTCACGGAGCCGTTGGACCTTGACCTTGAAGAGGGGGCTCAGCGGCCGCCCTCCTCAGGCGCGCCTACGTAAGAGTGAGGAGGTGGCCGGTGACAAGGACAGCTCATTTTTATGGACTTAATCCAAGGTAGAAGCATTCATGTCCAGGTATGAATACCCTAACCAGGTGTCGCGAACAATGCCTACAGGAAACCTGGCGAAATTCCAGTAGGATAGGTACCATGAAAAATCCCTTTGAGCAAAAGGGACCAAGGAACCCACAAAGCATCAGTGGCAGAAGCTCTGACCAGGGCTCACACGCCGCAGTTTCAGTGATGCTGAGAAAAAAAAAGTTGCAGAAAGCCCCAGGCTGCTCAGAGGGCTAAAGGATAAATGTTCCGTATCCTGAGGTTGCTTCAAACTCCAAATCTCCTATACTCAGGGCTTCCAATCCGGAGGTCCATGTAACGTCGGTTTAGAGGCCAAGAGCTCCTGGCTCACGCCCATCGAACAACGAGTTGTTTCTAAAACCGCTAAAACTGCATCTGCAATTGGTGCCGGTACTAGTTACGCGAAATCGAAAAGACGAATCTGCAATTGGCCGTAAGTCACGCGGGTAAACTCGATACCAACTTCACGGGTAAACAAGCTGTTGGATTTCATTGAAACGGTGTCAAGGACCTCAACCGGCAACGGAACCTCTTCAGCTGGTTAGGAAACATATCCTAATTCGTAATAAGGTTTAAGACAAAGCGCTTGATCGGCTTTTAAAAGACGACGGGCCTATTCGAAGACCCTTATAACTAAGCTGGAATTTCTGGAACCGTTTAAACTACACCTACACTTACAATTACACTGTATGACGAAGAAGATTTTTGGTCTACCACAATTCCACTATAAATCCTGTTCAGTATTTTCTGTTCTCAATTTGTTAACTCCTTGTATGTGTAGACAGTCCTGTAGAACAATTTTCCCACACTTTATTAAATCAATTTCAATAACTTTATGAATTTTTTCTGTGTCTAATTATTTTTTATTCATAGAAAATTCCTTTTAAATTTTTTACTTGATCCACTCTATTTAAATTAAATATTACTATTATTATTATTATTAGAATAGGGATCCAGTGGATATTTATGTGTATTTGGGGGTTGTGAAAGGGTTTAATATGTCGACCCGTTGGTTACGCCCGTGGAGTCGAGTCTAATCAAGCTTCAGATAATAGGGGTGCGATTTTCTAGGGGAGGATGCCCTCTTACCATATACGGCCAGGTGTGCACAACGAAGAATTGCCTATTTATTGTCGCACTCTCCAAGTTGAACGAACTATAATTTATAATGGTGAGGAAGTGAGGTTCTTTGTTATGTGAAGCTACTGTTTTTATATAATTTAACATTTTTCAAAAATTGAATATTAACAGAAAGCAATTATTGAAAAATAAGTATTCTAAAAAAAATTTTTACTAATATCTGTAGTTCGTAACTTGGTTGCATGCTAAAATAAAAACAATGTCACCCTTGCGAATGCACAGGAAATAAGGATAATGCGATAAAAGATAGCATTAAATTGTGAACTGAACTCGTCCTTTCGTCCTTAGCATATACACATGGCTCGTAATATTCATATTTATCTATTTTTTTATCTAATAGTCAAGCACGAAATGTGGTTGGTTTTATACATAGAAACTTTAGTTTGAGTCATGTATTATATAGTTTTAACGCAACCCTTTTTTTATTGTGTCCACCCTTCTAAATATTTGATTACGTTCGATTACGATTACATTGTCTATCTTATTCGGAATTATAATTTAATTGAATGCTCAAAAAATTCAATTCGAAGTCAAAAATGTCGTTGATATAAGGGTATGCAATTGTTCACGAAAATGTCTTGTATTCTTCGTAACAAAAACATTTCTTGGATTTATTCAATGGAGACAAATTTAAGTTTAATAATATAAGTAAGGTTTAATAAAAATAACGAGCATAGAGATATAGACAAGAATTTAATGATAAATAGTGTTCTGAAATTAATAGAAAATGCCAACTCACAAATATGCTGTATTTTTTAGTATTTTTAAAAGGTGTATCTTTCGAAACCGCACGTGCCGCGGTGAGATAGAGTGACAGCCTAAACGTAATGGTACACCGGAAATTCAAAACAGTGCCATATCTTTAATGTTTTTTGGATCTTTTCTGATCTTTTCATTTGAAATCCGCGACAAGCTATAAATCGCTTAGTGCTATTTTCAGAAGGTCGCCATGATTTTAAGTACTTAGTGAAAAAAGTAAAACACGAAACAAGCAAGGTTTATAATAAATATGGTTAAGACGTGTAAATATGCTCAATTTTTTTGTTATTAACACATTTGTAAAAAAAAAATATTATTTCAATAGCTTCTGTGATGTATTCTGTACAAGTTCAATGAATATTTTTTTGGGCATCTCCAATTACGTTTTGATTTTTTGTTTTATTTCTTCCTTTCTGATCTCAGGGCACTTCGTAGGACCATATCTAGTGACCTAATCACCCTAATCTTCTCTGTCCCAACGTTTCTAAGAGTTTTATCGTATTAAAATACATTGCAGACTTTTTTATTAAATAACACCAACATTGATGTCGTTGAATCTGTAAAATTTTTATGTTGTAGACAGTTGGTAGTTAAATATTGCCGCTTTATCTAAAAAATTAAGTTCCTCCAGTTTTGCGCTTAGATCAGTTTCCAAAGAACTGAACTTATCCACCTCCTTATCCAACAGTTTATTATGCCCTTATTGAGTCTCATCTCCGATAAGCCCTTACCTTCTGGGGTACGTGTTGGGCGACTCAATTTGAACGAATATTAAACTACAAAAGAGAGTTGTTAGATATTTCCTCGGATTAAACAGCAGGACTCACTGCTGAAGGTTGTTCAAAAACAGTAATAAATAGAAACGTTATCATATTTTTAACAGGTAAGAGAGATAAATTGTATCCAGTCAGAATAATTAATACGGAATAATTAGTAAATAACCACAAAACCTGAATTTCATAATAAAAGGTTGTAAATGAATATTTGAAGATACTCTTGCACAAAATTCAAATTCTTTGACAAACCTCGTACACTGTTTTGAAAAATTGATATCTGATGGTAGCATTTTAACTTTTGGACCATGCAGAACTTTTTATCACTAATAAAAAAGTTTTCCATATGGTTCCAACTTAAGTAGATAATCTGTATATAAAAAAAGGTTTTAGAACTGAAAAGTTGAGGAAATTCACACTTAATTACATCATCAGAATGTCGTAATCCTATCTGTATATATAAACCTTGATATGCTATATGTTTCGATCATAATGAAAGCATAAATCCACCGTTAAAATTTTGTTTGTTTTGTACGAAAACATAATAAATTTTTCATGGGTAAATCATGTTGATGGACAAAATGGTTCTTAATAATACAATTATTTAACAGGTAAATTAAGCAACTATCTGTGAAATATTTATCATTAGACACATAATACGTTCCATATTTCAGTGCAATAACCCTTAGAAACTTAACGAAGTTGCTGTCGTCTTGTGTCAACATTAGTCGGCCATTCAACAAAATTATAGGGTTGTCTTTATAGTCATACACTGCGGTTCATATGTATGGAATAAATTCAATTTTAGCTTCATTATACACTATGTTAAAAAAATGAAACAGGTCGAGTTTTATTTTTATGAATCTAGTAGGCTGCTGTCATTTAGGTATTCAAAGTTAGTAAAAGATGTCAGGATAATATAGTAGACATTTTAATTATGATTGGTTGTGGTAATAAAACAAGAACTCAAAATACCCTGGTCAACACGTTTCGTAGTCTACAGTTAGACAGATTGAACGCAGATTTCCAGTTTATACACAAAATAGTTTTTCCTGATAAAGCAACGTTTCATTTAACCGGAACGGTTAACAAACCGAACTGTAGATATTGGAGCTGATAAAATCCTCACTGGATCCTTCTCACAAAATGAACAACAAAATTGAAGGCCCTTTTTTGATAACATAGTTAATATTGAGGTTAATCTTGATGTTTTGATTAACTTAGTGCCTATATCTCAAAGATTTTTTCCTTATGTTAATCATCCAAATGAGATAGATCGATCTATTTACTACAAACAAGACGGTCTCGGCTCTACTTAGCTCTACCGCAATTTGTACGTACAGTTAGTAATTATTCAAATGAGATTTTTCCCATTAGGTGGATTGGAAGACGCGGAACGATCGAATGATTGGCTAGATCCCCCGATTCGACTCCTGTCGATTACTTCTTATGAGGTTATTTCAAATCTAAAGTATATTTTAAATAGACCACACAATATTATTGATTTAAAAGTTAGGATTCGTTGTTTAATTTGGTTTTTCCAGATATCCCCAAACTTTTATATATTCCTCTATATTGTTTTTACTGTACAATTAACGTGAGAAAATCAGACAAGAAAGTTTCGTGTCAAGCTGACTTATTCCTCGAGATAGCAAGTCGTCAGGAAATGGTCAATAACTTTAGGAAACAGCTTAGTTCCGACCTCACAAATACTTGACACGCGTTTTATGAAAAATTTATTAAGTGGAAAAGGGGAGGAAATTCAGTGTTCTTGTTTACCCTTACAATTTTAACGATCTATAATAAATGTATGATGAGGTTTTGAGGAAATTACGCTCATTGTTTTGGAGAACAATTGCATAGGAGGGTTGTTTTAACACTTATGCGGCAAACCCCTTCATAATTATATTAACAAGAAATAATATTTCCCAATGACTTAGAAAAAAAAAAAAAATAAGTAATTTTTATACTCAAAGCAATTATTATACTTAACAATTGTAGTATGGGTACGACCATATATTAAAACAACCTTCTTGTAAAGCCAAAGTTACCATTTTGTCCACAACTTACTTTTTAAATCAGTGTTTTCGTATTGGAATAAAGTTTCGGCATTAGAAAATGTTACGTATTTTTAAATGAACAGATCATAAGGATTTAATCTAACTACTTGTAGTCAAAGGTTCTCTTAACCTTGAATAGCTGCTTGCTTAATCCAATAAGATCTAATATATGCTGAGACTACTCATCAAGAGCATCATTTGTGCATGAAGGAGGGAAAAACTGCTAACAACGTCTTCACTGAGTGCAATGTTAGTCTATGGTCATACTTGCGTTTTGGTCGCGGCGATACGACCGCTGCGACCAGGATGTTTTGCATTGATTGTTATGTAGGTGGCCATGCTAGCGACCACCGACCTCGACTGATTTTGAAAACGCTTTTATGAGCGCCCACGGATAAAATGGCCGAGATGTCAAAATCACGTGACTTGGAATAACTTATTGAGCCATCTAAATAACAGCTGATCTACGTCAAAATGGTGGCCGTGGGGCAAATAATAGATTTTCTCGTATGCACCTTTGATAACTTTTCTTGGGTTTTTTCGGTAGGGGGAGTTGTTTTGTACCGTGAGGTTTCAATATATACCTTTTAGATCTATTTCAGTGGAAGTAATACAGCTGAAACTGAATATTTTTGCAGTTTTCTTAGTCAGTCTACAAGTAAGCTTTTGAAGCAATATACAAAATTTAGAACAGTTGTGTTTAGATTTTACGATTATTTTTAGCTTATTTTTTAATACTCGATTTAAAAAATTCTTTAGATTACCCTATAATAAAAGTTTGTCGATTGGTGTTAAAACTATACGTTTTCACAGTACGTAGAAATTTTATTAATGATTTATGATGTTTATTTTGAGATGGACTTCGACTGTTACTTTACTAAATTAGAGTTTGCTTGATGATTGAAATTTTAAGTAATTACGGGTAAAATATTCATGTGGTCTACTTTAGATAATTAATCGGTACCTGAATTTATACACAATCTCATAACCAAGTGAAAAACATGAACTTAAAATAAAATAACTCAATATGGAGTAATCATCATTTGTATTATATTATCATAATTATTGTTGTTTAGATTTTGTTCAGCTTAATTTCAAAAAAACAAACAGTATAATTAAAGCAGCGTTTGAAAAGAACGAAATGGTCGTACGTAGTTTAAAACCTGATGAACGGGCAGCAGCTGTTTCTGTTCCTAATAATCTGGGGTCCACCAAAATAGAATTCTCAAATCTCCCGTAGTAGTTTTATACCAGGATCTCATAATATATTTTTTGATCGATTCTAAATCTTTTATCAAAACGCAAATCTGTTACCAACATTTCTGAATTAGATTTTATGGATTTTAATAATACGAGGTGTCTGTTTGAAAACATAATCCAGCTCCCATATATGTACAAATTCACGCAATTTATTTCTAAGGAGATAGTTTGGAAGTTGATTTTATTTAAATTAATACATCACTCAATAAGTCGCGTAACTAACTGATAGAAACTCATTTTTTTGCCAAAAATAGATTTTATTCATAAATGTAATCTCCTTCAAAAGCACCCATACAGGAAATCCCAGAGTTGACAAAGGGGCCAAGCCTGGGCCAGTCCTAGGAAGCCTAGCTTCGGCGTACTTGTATTTCCCCTTTCGTGGGCCAGGCTCCTTAACTCAGCTTCGGCCATACCAATGATTACCCAAGCTTGGGTCAAGCCTGGATATCTGTGTCTTGGTCATTCATTGGGGACCCAAGCTTTGGCTGTTCGGTCACATACGGCGTGGTTCGAGTATTTTCGCCCGTCGGCAGCCATAATTTTTTTTATTATGGGTCTGATCAATCCGATCTCCAGTTTATTCAGTGTGTGTATTTCTTATCACATTTTTTATTATTTATATTACAAAAAATAACCATGTCTGATGCGTATCTGATGCGAGTTCAAAGATGGCGTGTATTGTATAGAGAAAAAAAATTCAATTGTGAACGCTTAAAGTTTAAATAATTTAAGTGTGAATATCAGCTCTGTGAGTGAAGTTAACGATAGTGGTACTAATTAACTGAAAGTATTTGTTGTTAATTACAGTAAGAGTAAGATTAAATATAAAAATTTATGTTTGCTTATTTTTAAAGTAAAAAAAATCAAAATAAATAAAGAAATGGAATAAAGATAAAGAAAAGAGTTATGTAATGAATAAGTCTTGGTATTTAATCTTGGCTCAGTCCTGGCAGTAAAGCTTGGCACAGTCCTGGCAATTAAGCATGGCCCAGTCGTGGTGACCAAGCTTGGCCCAGTCTTGGCGACCAAGCTTGGCCCAGAGTTCTACATGGTTGGGCCAAGCCTGGGCCAAGCTTGGGCCCTTGGAACTTTTCTCTATGGGAAATACAATCATTTTAAGGCTTCTCCAACTTCTCTATGCAGTGTTTGCAGAAGGATTTATTTTGCATCAAAATAAGCTTCAGTTTCAGCAGTTACTTCTTCATTTGATCTGAATTTCTTTCTGACGAATATTTTGTTGAGGTAATTGAACAGCCAGTAGTCACTGGAGGCCAGATCTGGACTATACGGTGGATGAGGAAGAAATTCGAAGCGTCATTCGTTCAATTTAACCATTGACTTTTGAATCGGTGCATTGTCTTGGTAAAACCGTGGTTTTTTCTTCGACATATGAGGACTTTTTTCCTTAATTTTAACAATAAAAGAAGTGTGGAAAGGTCAACCAGAAGGGAGGCGCCCACTGAGAAGACTAAGAGCAAGATTGAATGACCAAGTGGATGAAGATGTAAGGAGACTTGGTGGAGAAGCAGACATTGCAAATTATGGAGGTAATTTGTTGGCGAGGCCAAAAATCAACTTAGATTTGTGTCACCACACATTTCCTTTCACCCTCTCTTAGCTGTTCTACCACGTGTACTTTTTACTTTTATCTATTATCAGTAGCTTTGTTGTTTTCGTCCAACCAATCATCCTCCTCTTCTCGTTCTCATTCTTTCCCCATTCAATCGAATGTTCTTAGTTGATTTTATTTTCTCAAATGATTTTTTCCCAATTTTTCGGATATTGTCTACGTTTCGGAGCCATATGTTATTACGAATATAACTACTCTTTGGTAAACTTCATTTCATAGATAATTCGTTGTTACCTATAAATGCTTTTTTGTCATTGTCGCAGATTTTTATTCATTTCTCTGTGTTTCAATATCCTACATATCCTTCTCTGTTTATTGTATAGAAGACTTTTTCCAGATCAATGAAACGTGGTTTTAAACTGTTCAAATCGTATTGCTGTTTCCCATTAACATTGAGGAGAAATATTGATTTGCAAACCAGATAATATATTAAATATTTTTATATATAATCAATTCCCTGTTTATAATATTAGTGTCATATTGTATTACGATGACTTCCTACTTCTCATGCCCAAAATAACAAATAAAATTGTCGCCTTAACACAGTTTTGCAATTTGTAATTAGCCCACTCATGTATGCTTGCTCTCAGCTGTCATCAAAATAACCTAATCGTATTTTAGAAAAGCTTGTGACATAGAAATACATTTTATTTTAAAAAATAGCATTGGCAAATGTGCTAGACAGATATGTGCTATTTATAAAAATGTGATATATGCGTATTTAAAAAAAATCAGGCAACAGTTCCTCATGAAAATCGATATTTCATTTAAATATAGAATACGGGGGATGTTTATTGAAAAAATTGAAAAAACAACACTTTTTATTCATGAAATTTTTTATTATAAAGTGCTTACAATATATTTAGGATTGCAAATAGTGCAGAGAATGCTCATAAGTTATTATTATAAGTATTTTGTTTTTAAAGAAAACCTCGAAGATCTCCCTAGCATTCTGATCTGATCATTATTACGATCAATGAACAATAAGTATCTGTAAACTAATGGTCTTACTCAGTACAAGTTTCTTCAATTATTATTGTCTACACTAACACTAACATGTAAAATTCGGCACTGCTTTTACACTAAGCACTTAGATATCTAACTCAAAAGGTTTCGCCCTCTTCAGTCTTTTCTCTAGGTTGTCGAGGAGCTAGATTGCCTCGATGGATAGTGGATACCTGCCTTACTGTATATAAGTATCAGGGTGTATCATCGATGAACCTTAACACTTCATTTTGAAATCTTTGGATTATTTGGGTGTTGCTTTCGCTGGCACATTTCTATAGTTGAATCCCGTAGGTCCATATCGGTTTCAGGATTTGTTCATATAGAAGTACCTTATTATAAATTGACAGAGTGGTTTGTCTTCTCAGCAATCAATACATTTTCTCGTTTATTTTTTATGTGAGGTTTCTAGCGTAATTCCGCATCTAGTGTTAGCCTCAGATATTTTACTGTATTAGCATATGGTACTTGTTCATCGTCTATTCGTAATGCTCCTTTTTATTTTTGAAAATTACATGTATCGATTTTTTCTCCTCCAGTTTTGGTCCAATAATTAATTTTATTAATTGATTTCTGTAGGTTGATTGCTGATTCTTCGTGAGAATCGCTTACGGTCCAAATAGCTGTATCAGTGGCGATAGTGTGGTTTTCTGATTGAGGGATGTCACTAGTGTATAAGAGGTAAAGAACTGGCCCAAGAACACTACCTTGTATTACACCCGCGTTGATTTCCTTTAACTCTGAATAAGCATCTTCTTGCTTTATTCTGGAGGCTCGTTCTTTTATATAGGACTCTAACAGTTGTGCATATTGGTTAGGTAAGAGTTTATTCAGTTTATATTTGAGCTCTTCATGCCAAACTTTGTCAAATGCCTGAGCTACGTCTAAGAAAACAGATGAGCAGACTTTTCTCTTTTCTAGTGATTTTTTTACGACATCGGTTAACTTGTCATAAAAAAATCACTAGAAGACTATTTTAATTATAAAAAAAATAGAAAACGCGCTTTTATCAATAATTAAAAGTGAAAAATAATTCTTGGCGTTAAAATGAAATTTTTCATTCCGAAACACAGAGTTAGTTTTATAATCTCATAGAAAGCTTCTATATTAGTGACATTAATTTTCTCATCACTAATTTTATGTTTATGCCTCATACCTAAGGGTTTTTAATTGTACGAGGAGATACCCAAAAGTTACCGCATTGCCATGGGTGGAGCTTTTGTTTTCTGTCGCTAGTGCCTGCCTAGCGCAATTCGTTGCTAGTTCAGTGTCGCACGGGCCGTTGACCTGCCACGTTCTGTTCGTCACTAGTGACCGTTTTTGCTAGTGCTGTTTCACTGCTGCTTCGTTTTTTTATGATGGCAAATTTAAGTGAACAACATGCCGCTGTGAAATTTTGTTTTCTACTCTGCTGCTGAAACTGTTTTAATGTTGAAAGCTGCTTACAAAGATGATGCTATGGGGAAAACTCAAGTGTATGAGTGGTTTTCTTGCTTTAAAAATGGCGATATGTCAATTGATGACAAACCTCGCTCTGTACGCCCATCAACTGCCCGAATAAATGAAAATGTTGAAAGAATTGAAGAGCTTGTGCGCACAGATCGTCGACAGACAATTGATCAACTGTCTCAAATCAGTGGAATATCTTGGAGCTCGGTTCAACAAACAGATGACTGGTTCTTCCACCATGACCACGCACCTGCACACTCAGCCATCACTGTTAGCCAGTTTTTGGTTAAAAATAACGTTGCCCTACGCACCTTAATCGCTTGACCTAACTACGTGCGACTTTTTGTTGTTTCCACGCATTAAAAGGGGCATGAAAGGACGACGATTTGAAAATATTGAAGATATCAAGAAACGAACGAGACAGGAACTTGCAGACATCTCTAAAGATGAGTTCAAACAATGTTTCGAACAGTGGAAGCACCGCTGGGACAAATGTATTACTTGTAATGGAGAGTATTTTGAAGGGGATAAGGTTGTTTTGTAAATATATAGTATTTAAAATATCATTTCGTTTATATTTGGGTACCCCCTCGTATTTTTGCTATTTTATATTTGTCTTCAATTTGTACAGATGTGTTAATGGTTGCATCTCCATTTTATAAGTCTGGGACCCCGCGCTTACGTAGTGTGCACATCACCTCTATCTTTTTTACTCTTGTCCAAATGATACAAAAAGAAATTATCAAATATTTTGATCGAATTATTACATTGTTGTCAGTATTTGACAAGTGTATGAACAGTTTCTATAAGTGGAAGCTGTTCCGACTAAGAAAGACAGAATGATAACGATTCTCAAGCAGGCGCAGTATAGATAAAGTGTCTCGAACGAGAGAGAACATGAATATTGTCGGCACCGGGGTATTACATATATGTAAATCTGATCAAAGTATGGCAATAACAAACATAAGGAGGGAGCACGTGAAAAATCTGAGATAGAATATTCGAAACATCCGACAGGACGAGTTAAAAATTCTGTAGATTCATAATATCAATACGAATGTTGCTAATTAAATATTTCTCTTAATTTATATTGATCCTTTTTGTTTTAGTGGACTTATTTCTGCTTTTGTTTTAGATTTCATGATTCTAAATTTAGAATGTTTCTTAGTTTGGAAATAGTAATCTCAAGTTTAACGAGGAAAAACTTTTTTATTATGCTTTTCATTCTAAGTATCTAATCGTCTTCTATGTTAATTAGTATTGCTTATGTCTAAATATAGTTCTATATCTGTTATTTGCCTTTCAAACATTCGTAGTTATAAAACGTATTACTAGCGAGTAAGAATTGCAACGTGCTCGAGTGAAAAATCATTTGTTACAAAAATATTTCAAACGAAATAAAAGGAATTATTTCGGATACATCTATTTAAATCTGTACTATAAACTTTATTTTACCTTTATTGTTTGCAAACCATTCAAACCAGTGAATTGATTGTTGAAAATAAAATTTTTTCCCGAATCCATATTTTACGATGTTTTTTCTTATACAGAACAAAGACTGTTCATAAACTTTTCCAATTGTTAAATATGGTTTTGTTTTGCTTAACAGTTTGAATGGGTCGTTAGTTTCAAAGCAAATAATTAGTATTGTGCGATAGCGTCATAAAATCTTTAAATATCTTCATCTTTAAATAGTTTCGACCCAATTATCACAACTAAAGTTTGGACTTTTCCTAGCCTGTCATTGCCTAAACATCATATATTATTTTCTGAGATACGTTAATTAATATTTTTTATAAATACTTCTAATAATCTGAAAAAGTACATAGAATCTATTAGTGACCTGCTTTTTTCTTAAAGTAGTTTTTCATACAACTAGCATTGTTATAAATACTGTGACAGTTAATAATTGCGGAACGATGTTCACTAGCTTGCCAAAAAATGTTGCCAAGAGCCAAGTACTACGAAAAAAAAAAGATTTCCTAACTTTGCCAATGATAAATTTGACTAGACGATTTATTAAAAAAATTCTTGAAAGTTTAAGATATCGTCTATAATGAAATTTGAATAGTACCGAACATCAAAATATCAAATCATTAACATTAAATGCAGATGTGATAGCTGATGATTCCTGGATATTAAAGAGAAATTAATTTTACCGTATATACAAGAGAAGAAGATTGATCAGGAGTTTTGGAGAATGTAAAAACATATTATATTCCGTAGAACTATTATTATTGAGAAGAATTGTTTCATAGAAAAATATAGTAATAGAACATATTTTATATCAATAAATACATCATTTTATAATGTATAATACGCAAACGATTTGCAATGTGCATGAATAGATATTTTCAAACCCCCAAAATTTCTATCAATTCTATAGAATATTTAACCAATTATTGTTTCAATGGAAAACGTTATCAAAGCCTATAATATCATGAACTTTCTTAACAATAGAACTCCTACTAACGTCATTATTATACCAGTCGCTGAAAGGAACTTGATAGTACCCATGTACCGAAGGACTAAAACCAGAACCAGTGCTGGGAGTACCATAGTTACTGCTTGGAGGTCCATATGACGAACTAGGTGGTCCATATGAAGGGCTTGGTGGCCCATATGACGGACTTGGATTGTAGGATGGATTCGGAACTCCATATGAAGGTTTTGGCACACCATAAGTAGAGCTTGGATTTGTGTACACAGAAGAGGGAGGTGCGTAAACTGGAGAACCTCCTCCACTTGGACCAGTGTCTAGCCCTGTAGGACTATAAGTTATACTAATGCTTTCGTAACCGTTGGAAGGACCATAACCTATTAAATTTAATAAGGTAGAGTTGATAAATTGACAAAAATTCAATATTTTAATCTATACAACTTTTCGTTATTCAAAAATAATACTAAATACTGATATAGGAAGACGAAGTTGAGTCAGTGGAGCTAAAATAAATTTTCTTCCACTATAAACTGAAAATCTACATGCTTAACAAAATTTAAAAAACACTGAATAGAAAATGTTCCAGAATCTAATGGTTTTGGAATTTGGAATAGCATTAACGAAAAATCTAACAAAATAACGAAAAAAATTCACAAATCACAAATATAATTGGCAAAAAACGACACTACAAAAGAAATCAACGTAGTGAAAGTATAAGAATTCATGTGAAAAATGTTTAATTATGGTTTGTAAGTATTAAAAAAGAAACTCTCACCATATCCAGTATTATTTCCTGTATTATCAGATCCAGTTGTGTTTCCTTGAACGAATACTGTCTCGATTGTTGTGGTAGCTTGCGTAGTAGTAGTTGTGGAGGCGTTGGGTTCAGTTGTTGGTTCTATTGTTGTTTGAGCTGGTTGTACTGTTTGCCTTTGTAAAAATTCTTGTTGCCTCAATAGCTGTTCTTGCTGCCTCTGTAACTGTTCCTGTTGTCTTAGCAGCAATTCTTGGTGTCTTAGCTTAAGAGATTCTGTCGTGGTTGTCGTTGTGGATGGTTCGGTGTCATATTCAAAATCTTTATAATCGTAAAAGTTGGTAACTTTTAGAGGTTTTCTAACTTTATATTTATTCTTATATCTTCTAGGTTTGTGTGTAGAGCTGGCGGTGGTTGTAGTCCGTCTTCTTTTTTTATGAGGCTTGGTAGTAAATTCGTACGACTCGTATTCATATTCTTGACTCTCATTTCCCAAATCACTGTAATTATTACTGATACCACTCTCGTTATCTTCGTAGGAATCTATAATTGGTTTTCTTTGTTGGTATGGGTTTTTTCTTTTTGGTTGATAACGTCTGGTAGTAGTGATATCTTCTTCTTCTTCATAACTATCGTAATAGTAGTCTGGAGTAGTTGAAGTAGGTCTTCTTTTCTTCTGAGAAATATATTTATTATTTTTTCTTGTTTTTGTATATTTACTGGTACCTCTTTTTACTTTTTTTGTCGAAGATGTGGTAGCGTTAGCTAAGAATGCCAAAATCTGTGGTGATATTGCTCGCGATTCAGCAGCAATCGGTTCATCTATATTAGGACTTTCTAAGTTACTTCTTAACATTGGCAATGGAGGAAACTCCTCAGTTAAGATAGAAGGAGCTGTAGTTTCATTTTGGTCTATACTGTCATTATCACTATCAATTATCAATATTTCCGGTGGCCTATCATTAATATGAATAATTTGATTTTGGTTTGCTGGTGGAATATGATGGTGGTGATGTATATGCTGCGTATCAGAATCAGGATTCCAAGAATTGTAATTATCATGATGAGTGCTTGGACGAAATGGTCTTTTAATTGATGGTATTGGATCGTAACTCAAACGTAGAGCTCCTAGAGCACTTTGAGATAAGAGATTTGCTAAGAACAAGCCAAATAAAGGAATATATCCGAATCTTGCTTGACGATGAACCGCCGTTTGATCCATGATGGGTAACACTGAAAATTTATTAAGATTCAAAATATTTTTTGTGAGAATAAAAAAATTTCGACGTTTTAAAGTAGCACATACCATTACTAAGCATTTACAACTCTAAGAAAATAAGCATGAATATCTCTAACATAGTTTATAATCTCTTTATTTGTTTTTATATGAGAAGTTTTTGTGAAATTTTCTCTATTCATATTTCAACTGGTACTGTGAAAAGGAAAAAATATGTTAAATAATAGGAAAAGACTAAATTAGACAGTAGAAGATAAATACTTTGAAAATCCAGCAAATCGAACTTTGAAAATTATATGCAAAAAGCTATACAGTTACTTTTAGAATTTATTGTATATTTGCACTTTCACAGCACACAAATCTCTGGTCTCTCGACATTTTTCCAAAGATATATCACTTCGTAGCACTATTTTTTTTTGAAAAACTTACTTTGCGTTGAAATGTTAAAAGCCATTTTCAAAATTTGTAAAATAACACGAGAAAACACCTCACATACTACGTCTTCTACAGCTCACTTTGCAATAGTACTAGAAAGTACCAGAGGAAAGTTTTTATATACGATAATGCGGGCTATTTGCAAGAGTACCCTTATAATTTAGTCATTAAACTTTTCTTTTTATCTTTGAGATAATTTATATTCCGATGGACTAATGCTGGCTGTGTCAAAATTCATTCAGAATCAAATCTTAGACGAAATAATCATTTATAGAATATCATTATCGTTACAAAAGGTTTTTGTGTACACCCTTCAATCCTTTGAATTCCTCAATTTTCATTAAAATTTCACATTTCAAGATTTATAGTTGTGAGTTGAAATATTGTTACTGGGCATTTATTATTTCATTGAAATTTAAGACCAATCAGAGGGGAAAAACCTACATATATAACCGTAGAAGGGTTTATAATTTTGTTTTAGTAATAAATAGGACGCTAACATAGACTAAAATCATAACCTCACAATAATTTCAACTCAATTTTCCAGTATATATCCGTAATTTTTTAGATTATATATGACGGCATGCTAAGCGCCATCTCGTAAAGAACAAATAAAACTGAATGTGCCACATAATAGAATCCATTTAAATTACAGTTCTCTTCTATTATATTTGGATAATGGATCAATATTTTTTCAAAAAGAAATATTATCCCTTAAAGTATTTATGACAATAAGCAGGATTTATGAAATTATTTTCACTATTAAATTATAAAGATATAATATTAGTTAGATTTAGACTAAAATTACATCACATTACATTTGTCTACGATAAATCAGCTCTAAAAGAATTACACCGTCATATACAGTGTGTCCCACGATAACTGCTTTTATTTTTTATGAAATTAATCTGTTTTTTTTTGTATTTAAGTGCTCTATAACTATTTTGTTTATATTTTAAATCAGTATCACAGTGAAGTCAAAAAAGGGATGTACCATTATTTGAATGCGATATGATGAAGTTAGTAGGATAAACTACACTTTATTCCAATGATCGTTTCCCTGTATTCTTTCTTCTTCTCATCAATGACCAGTTTATTAAGGAAATTAGCATATAAGTAGCTGGAAGAGAGTTTCTAACTAATAAAGAAATACTAAAACAAAAGGAATCAGAAACATAAAATCAAAATGGAGAAGATTTGAACTTAAAACCAGTTTAAAACAAAGACGAGGAAGGACAATTAAGATTATTTGGCCACGTCATGAGAATGGAAGAAGAACGATTAATACGAAAGATATATGAAGCGCTGAAGCGACAAATAACAAGAAGAAACTGGACAGAAGAAATTAATATGGCAGGGGTAAACGAAGATTAAAATTGCAGGAAATAAAACAGCAGATATAGAAGAAGGATAGAAATAACTGTAAAAAAAGGATCCCACGCAATAGCTCACCTCTCTAGAGTTATGGAATAAGCTTCTCTATATTTGCTGCATGTACATCAAAAATAATGATAATTTTGTGAAAATTGTGACTAAATACCTGTATAAGTACTAATTTATTCTAAAATTGAATTATCTTTCATTAATTGTACATCAAAGATTCAAAAACGCTTCTGTGTCGGATCTCTATCCTATTAATTTTTCAATTAACCCTCTCAATTACAACACCCTTTACGTATCTTGATTGGTTGTAATTTTCTAATTTTTCTAGGAGACGAATAAAAAAGAAAGAAACTTTATAATGAGGTCTTTTCGACACGAAAAAAATTTTTCATGTGGAATATTGAAAAATTTACTACAGATAACTAGAGTGAGTCTCATTTTTAAATTGAAATTCTTTGTTTTTAAAAATGTCCACATTTATAAGTATGTAGAAGATATACAACAACCAATATCTCTAATTTTTCACGTTGACATGATCACGCTCATTCACCCCCGTGATGAGATAAAATTGAAGATTAAAGCATGTCCTTTATTTCATTTCCACTTGGGGTTATCCCGAAAGCAAACATTTAGATACAACCCCAAATATTGCATAGCGCGGTTAATCAAAGGACTTTCGTACTGGAAAATAACACATGAAGCAGCTGTGGACTCGCCCTAAGTCTAAGTGATTGAATAATCAAAGCTATCATATCAAATCCATATTAGATAAAAAGTATATGAGTTTTATAGTAAAACTTTTATGAGTGGCGTGGATATGTGATGTAAATGAGCCAACGAAGAAAATAATAGAAATAAGTTTAGCGGAAAAAAAGAAGAATTTAGAGGAGATAGAACGAAATAAAAGGAAACCTCTGTAGGATATGAAAATGAGCGAGAAATGAGATATCTCTAAGGATAAGACAACCATGTCAAATGTTTTAACAAGATCTATGAATATTACTAAAGCTGACTATCATATTCCAGACAATCCCGCGGCTTTTCAAACTTGTCAAAGCTCATGAAATGTTTGAAAACTAAAAGTCTCGTAGTTTGGCAAGGAATTCTTTTATTATTTCTTCAATTTCAAATAGGAAAAAGAAATTTGCTTATGTAAAAAGCAAGCACAAAAGGGCTAACTCTATTACACTTGAGTAGATCGAATGGTGCCTACAGTATGGAGATGTCTGTGGATCTTGAATTTCTGTAGGTTACAGTGTTTGGAAAACACATGCCTTGTTAGCTGATCCCACAGGCTTGCACTTATCCAAAGAAAGAATTCCAGAGGAATGTTCATGAGCCACGTCTGCCTGTCGAGTAGAATTTGCAAAAACTCCTCTAGGTAGGATTATTTTGGACAACTGAGCATCTGTCGTGGTACTATTGAGTCATGTCAGCGACTTTTGTTCTATGCTCTATGCATGTTTTTGGTCAACTTTCAATTGCTTATAAGTCGAATTGCTCTCTTCTGTATTAGGTCGAGCATCCTAAGGGTATGCTTAGGAGCCGAGGTCCAAATGTGCGAGCAGTACTTCAAAGATGGACGAATTTGGTCTTTGTGGAGGATTAGAAGCTGTTGCAGGGCATACAGTTTTTTAGTCCCGAAGAGAGTTTCCACTTTCTTTGAAGTTGCTTTAACTAATTCGATCACGTGATTATACTAGGATATATTGCTCCTAACTTCAATTCCCAGCAAGCGAATTTACGGTGATATTTTAGATCCAGGCAGGACCAAATTCTGAGTAGCAGTAAAGTAGTAGCCTGGGTATTTGCTGCATTAAACTCAATAAGATTGCTTTTACCCCACTCTAGAATGTTTTCAAGATTGGTATTGATGGTGGTGATTTGTTGCTGTATATGGGTTTGGGTGTAGCCGAGTTTATTGGGGCGGCTGACTTAAACGACGATACCAGAGTACTATCGTCGGGTTTACTGAGTTTTTTATCTATATCTTTTAATATTTCTTTGTTGCTTCTATATTTATATTCTTGCTCAATCAATCCTTCTTCTTAGTTCTAATTTGTTACCATTATTTTATCTCTTCTTTTTAGTGTTTTATTTTACCCGCCAATTTATATTAGGAATTATCAATAAGACTAAAACCAATTCAGATATATGAAGTTTATTCATTTTTTCAAAAAAGTCCAATACTGACCGTATCATTCCGCGTCTGATGTTAGTTGGCTTGTTATATGATTTCATTTTGAAGAGCCCATTGCATTACTGTGATTAGTTAAGGCTTTTGAGCTCCACAGAATCCGATCTGTTTCTTTTAGTAAATTATATCGACTGGAAAATTTGATTAGATACTTTATTAGTTACGTAGATATACCGACGTTTCTAATTATGAAAACCTTCAGAGATATTTTCTCCTTAATAACAACGAATTGATGGAATTAAGAGTAAGCAAACTTATATCTCAGAGAATTATTTCGTAATAGAAATAAAAGTTAATATTCTATCGCATATTTTTCTGCTGTTGTTTTCCTGTGATAATAATACTCTATAAACATACGCCAAGGAGAAAGAAGACGAACTTCGGTGTGTTTATTTCTAACAATAAAAATTGTGTGACATTATTTATTATTTTTATTTAAAAAAATCACAAATTAATACAAAATCTACGACTAAATACACACGTGGTGTTGAAGAGAAGAAATGCTTTCCAGACTCATATGAAGTCTATCAGCTGACCAATGACTTTTGATACTGATCTTGGCTTACAGCGCCACTTGTTTGACTCAACTGTTACCGAGTCGGGTGATGCCCCTACAAGCTTCTTTTTTTGCTAGGCATAATCGGAATACAGATTCTTTACGAGTCACCTCAGCTTACCTTCTTTATAAATAGAAATTCTTTGATTCAGATGCGAATAACTGTGTTGTTTAACGAGGGGTTTACGCGGATCCGGATTTTGGTTTTGTCAAACGAATTCATAATATTTATAGAAAACAATAATTTGTTTTTATCTAGCATTGCACTTAAATGGCCCAGAAGAAAAAGGTTAAATTCGTGTTGCGTTCATTTTCGAATTGCCCCTCCCCCTTTATAATCAAATTGCCTACATGTGGGGCGTAGGCCCCACGCTGGGAAAACAGATTTAGATTAATACAGTTCATAAAGAAAAAGCATTCTGAAAGAAATTTTATGTTTTGAACAGATATGGCAACTGCTCATAATACGTTGTGGAAGCTTTTACAGAGATGAATATCCTGTTTATTGGTAAGTCTAGGAATTTTGCTACAATTGAGACCAATTGAACGTTTTTGGTGAAATTTGAAACGAAACGTTTATTATTAAGGTCGGGAAGCAACTACACATAAAGAATTGATAAAGAAATTTTTGAGCAAACTTCGGCAGACGCCAGATTCAGTATTTTATAATTTGATGCAATATTGAATTAAAACAAACAGAATGTACGGATTTTTTGTCCTCATGCCGTTAAGTGAAATTTATTGATGTGAAAAAGTAAAATTTCGAAAATATGGAGATAAATGGAACTCGGCTTTTCGTTGAAATAATTTTATTATAACAAAATATAATATATGCGAGCACAGTGTACATCGATTCAATCAATGGTTCATAATGAAAACCGTATTGCTTAACTGAAATGTTTCCAATTATTCTTTAATAATTACAGGGTTCAATTGCAGCTGGATTAACAGAATCGTTATGTTAATTCTCTGAAATATTACCGTGCTTTTCATCAATGTACTCGTTATCTGTGGAAAATAGTCTCAAATTGCGTCCACAATAAAAAATATAATAATATGAATACTGAAATGAATACAAAATAAATAGATATCTACATGTAAATAACCCATTAGTATGTGTTCAATAAAGAAAACATTTCAATTACTGTTTGGGTTTTTCATCATCATCATCCACTGCCGGATAAAGTTATCATCTAGTGCAGTGATCACAAACAGTCGATTGGCAACACTGAGTGTCTAGGAGCACTGCAGCTGATTAGTCTTTTCCGAAGTTACACGTTTTTGTTTCGCAGACTGTTATTGTCACGCGTGTAACCAGAGTGAGGTTATGTCTGTGCCATATGTGTTCAATTCACGTGTACATGTTTGAGCTCTTTCCTTGTATATTTTTACTATGACTAGTTTAAGCAAAAAGCCGAAAATTCATCACTATCATGCAGAGTGGGAAACCGAGAAAGATTATCCGCTGAACTCAGCTCTGAGAAGAGAGAAGCTGATGTACAACATTTAACACTAGATAAGAACAAGGCAGCTACCGAGGCGTCATTCCGGGTTTCAAAGGTCATCGCTCATAGGACACCGTACGAAGATGGTGAGTTGATTAAAACTGCATTTTTAGAAGTTGCAAATACATTATTTGATAACTTCATGTCTGCTATTAAATCTGTTCAGCTTTCTGCTAATACAGTGATGCGAATAGCTGAAGCTGAGTTCTGATTAAGTTTCACAGCTTAAAACTGATTTTAATCGTTGTAGTTGTTTGTCCTTACAACTTGACGAATCAACTATAATTGATACAGCTCAGTTGGCTATTTGTGTAAGAAGATTTTGAAACAAAAGAAGAGCAGGTAAAGGTTGTGCCGCTTACTGTGCATACACCTGGAAATGATATATTTTTAGCATTTAAAAGTGAATTGAATCTTAAAACATTCCCGTGAAGAAGTTGATCGCCCCAGCTACGGATGGAGCTCCTGCAATGGTAGGCGTGAAGAAAGGATTTATTGCCTTGTGTCCTACCAAAATTTTTAACTTACTATTGCATCATACACCAGCAGTCACTGTGTGGAAAGTTCTTAAGTATGAGCAATGTCATGAAAACAGTTGTCAAAAAAGTAGATAAAATAAGAGCACATGCACTTCAAAGGCGGCTGTTCAGAGAACTAATTGAAGAGCTAGAATTCTAGTACGGTGATCTGTTGCTTCATACAGAAGTTCGTTGGCTTAGCAGAGGCAGAATAATGAAACGTTTCAAAGAGCTGCTACCTGCAGTGGTGAAATACTTGAAATATCGGGGGTGAGCATCTCACCGAACTTGAATATCGCACATGGCTACGAGATTTTTCTTTACTAACTGATATAACTGAAGAGTTGAATGGCTTAAACTGGCAGCTTCAAGACAAATATAAGAACATCGGTGGAATGATTTCAGATGTAACATCATTATCAAAAAAGCTCGAGTTGTGGGAGAAGAATATTACCCAGTTTCAATACAAGCACTTTCTAGTCTTTCCAAGCAGACCGTTGACAAACAAAATCCTCCACAACACCCCAGCAATAATCAATAATACGAGGAACTTGACCTATTTAAAATCTCTCTCTACCACTGAAAATGTCTGGCCTCTAGTCCCCAAAGAAAAGTATCCAATTGTGGTTCAAGTTGCATTCAGATTAAAAGCTATGCTCAGTTCTACATACTTGTGTGTATGAAATTTTTAAGAAACAAATATAGAAACTGACTGATGAACATTTGGACAACTGCATCAGAATGGCGACTACAACATACTCTCCAAACTTCAAGGAAATACTTGATGGCCAAAAAGATTTCCACCCCTCTCATTTAAATGAACTTTAAAACTTTTTTTGTTACATTTCCTATATATTTTCATTAATACTATAAAGAAATGTTCGTTTGTAATAAACTGGTTTAAATTTCATTTTGTGTACTTTCTTTGGCCACATATTCCTAGGTAGCTCACTAAAAGGTTTATAAATGCTAGGATGGCTAACTAACTCAAAAGTTTGGCGACCACTGATCTAGTACAATCCGTCGGTCTCTATCTTTAGCGATATTTATTTAGATTCCTACGACTCCCTTCATCCATCCATCTTCTTCATATAATATCCAGTTATATATCCTGCCCATTATCACTCCTTTTGATTTCAACTCCATAATTATCATCTTTTTTTACAGTTCATTTTGTCAGGGTAAGCCTCCGCCCTATAGTCACACATCGCTTCTAGTCATTCTTTCTTAACTTCTCGTTTTATAACTTAGTAGAATGAGTATCAGTTTAGGAATACATAGAAGGCGTGAATATATTCTTCTTCTTTTTCCTCTTTCAATAGGACCGGGTAGTATTCAATGCTGGCCCTCTTCCTGGATCTTCCTGAGAAGTTTAACTCCAGCTCTAGTACCACCTCTTTGGTGGTCTGCCTACAGGTCTGCATGTGTTCGGTCTCTGAGTTTTAGCCCATCTATCTTCTGGCGTTCTTTCTACGTGATCCGTCCAGAATCTTTTTCGTGCCCTGAACCGTCTAACCACATCCTGTACGCCCAATTCTTCTCTTATGTCATCACTCCTTGTGGTTCCCAGTTTTTTCATCTCTATGGTTCTCGTTATTCTTTTTGTTGTGAATATAAAAAAGCATATATCGGTTGAAAAAACTGAATATCGAAGATGCACAGTGAGTCACAGATATTTCATGCGTTGTGGGAAGGGTTGTCAGTCCGGGATACGGCGCAACGAATCCATAAGTGATCTTATGATCTCATTGATCGCTTTCAATCAGTGCAAGCTTCCGACCTCTTTAAACTATATTATAGTGGTTGAAAATATTGAATATCGGAGATGCACATTGAGCCACAAATATTTCGTTGTGGGAAGGGTTTTGATCCGAGACACGGCGCGGCAGAAATATAACCCACATCTCGAATCAAAAACGGATAAGAAGAGATGATGTTGGAGTGGAGATTGGAGAATTTTAGTGATAGTATGGGCGTACATGAAGCAAGGTATATCAAAAATCTGTTGCTGAATTTGAAAAATTACCAAGAGCTAACCATTTTAGCTGTTTGGTTATTTATTCCTCTTGTTCGTATTGTACTTTGTCAGGTCCCCGGATGTTGCAAATCATAATGGCCAGTTGATAGTTTTAGGTATCTATGGGTTGTCAAAACTTCACGAACTACATTTTCCCTGTTTGCATTATATTCAATATACTTGGTTTGGTTTCCTCCACAGACATTCTAATCAATTACCAATTTAGAAAGCTGAACAACAATATTATCCTCAATTGTGATAATGAAAATGAAATAGATGAATAAACATTTTTCCGCGTATAAAAAAGCGCATAAAATTTAGCAAACACTTTCGTAAATATATCCCACTTTCTTATCTATTCAATTGTATTTAAGTTTTATCTTATCGCTATCCTTATTATTCGACACCAATTATTTATCTGGTAGATTACACCAGATACTCAACTATAGGATAGCAGATATGCACTTTTGAATACAGTGTTAAAAATGGTTCATCCAACGAATTTATTAAGATCAGATTCTGACGGGGCTCAGCGTTTTGCTGCTCCGGTAGAAAATTATTGGAATGAAATCGATTGTGGTATAAAAGCGTTGCCATGCTTGGCAGAGAGGTTGCACTTACAAAAATTAGCGAAATTATCAGTTTTTGTGACAGTGCTTTCGATAATAGGATACTTGCGTGGTCTTATTGTTGCTTATATGAATGGTACTTCGCAACTTTGGATTAAACATTACAATTTCCCCAGTTTTGCCACAAGTAAGTCAATTCTATTTGTTGTTTTCAGTGATTCATTTAGATAGATAGCATTATTAGTTATATCTATTCAGTATGGTATCTATTCAAGTTGAATTATCATACATGTGAAATAAGATTTGAAAACTCATACGAGTGATATTTGCTAATGATTTTACTTTTGATTATCATAATAAGAATGTACCCACATGTTTTGAAATATTCATAATATCTAATTTTAACTTCCTGGCGTGAAAACTATGTCAAACTACATACACGAAGTGAGCAATAATATAAAATAATGATAAATAATACGAATGAAAGTTTCATTATACTTTTAAAAAAGTATCACGTACCGGGTGCACCGGCCGTCGACTATAGAACGGTAATTGATTATATTACAGATTCAGGAAAAGCTCTGATTTCTTTTAACAAATTTGGATAGAGGCAAAAAAATTTAAGTATGTCTTTTAAAAGTAAACTAAATTAAGATTAAAATAGCGAGCACCGCATGTCAATATCTTTTTTCTGTGCCGAAAGTATACAATATATACAGCATATATTTTAAGTTTATTGTATGTAGATAACACATTGTTTAGTATTTGCTTAGCAGCCATCAATAGTGAACGTTCTCACAGAATTTGTATACATATAAACAAAAATTGATCATAGTTATGTGATACAATACTTTTAATTGAAATGCATTATCCTAACCAATATAAAAGCTGAACTAGATTCTACTACTTCGTTATCAAACAGTAAAATATTGGGTAGCAGAGTTTAAATTAGGACGTAGGACATGCGAAGACCAGTATCACAGTGGTCGACTAATTGAGGTGACGACTTAAGAAATCTTGAAGAAAATTCACAAAGCGATACTGAATAATCGTCAACTGATAGTGCACGAGCTACCAGACATAGTAGGCATTTCAAAAAATTAACGGAAAATTTGACATGAAGAAGTTGTGCGCGTTTGCTCATAATGGAACAAAAACAGCATCGTCGAATTTTTGCGCCATAACTATGGATGAGCTCCGTCTCGCCAGCAATGCAAAGTCGGGAAATTGTATTTAGAAAAATGCCAAAATTAGGTGCTCTCTAATTTTTACAGTAACGGAATTTTCTTATTTTTATACAAACAATCACCTCCTGTATATTATTATTAATACATGTTGATTAGGAGTATTTGAAGGAATTAAATATTTTAGCAAAACCTAGGCACATCGAAATTACATAAAACTAACCCACACTTTTCATGTCGAGTTAAAAATTTGAACAAATAGAACATTTCGTCTAAAAAAAATCATATATTTGTTATGTTCAATTACTTTCGGGATATCCTATATAAGTAATTAATATTAATATAGCCGTAAAAGAAGAAATTCTGAAAAATGATTCTCCCACTAGAAATTGTATGTATACATATGTGTGATTCACCTTGTATACCAATTTTCCATTTTCCATTTTTAAACAATTGTTTTGTCCCCTGTATAACAAAACTGAAAGTTCACTACTACACATTAAATATAATTAAAGTATCAGTTTTTGTTTCGAACCTATAATGGTTATATTCTGAATTTTCAAATTCTTTTTATAACAAATCTAATTTTCAAAAAGTACAGATTATACAATAGAATACGGAAATACATACATTTTATAAAAATTACTCACCAGTTTTCATTGAAAAGTTTGAATTTTTTAAATGTTTAGAGAAAATCACAACGAACTGGTTTTAAAACGGTTTTATTAGAGTCTGCAGAAAATTTCATTCTGTATCAGTAATATGTTAGGTTAAGTTCGGTTATGTTAGGTTGTTATGTTAGGTTACGTTGGGTTATGTTGGGTTATGTTGAGTTATGTTGGGTTATGTTAGGAAAACGTGATCTTAGCAGCGCAATGAAAATAATTACAATACATTAATTGTTGAGTATTTCCTTATTGTGAAAATTACAGAGCACCTAATTTATGAATTGGCACCTAATTAGCATTTTCTAAATACAATTTTCCGTCTTTGCGTTGCTGGCGAAACGGAGCTCTATGGATGAAACGTAGGTCCATCAATTCACACCCGAAACAAAAGAACAATCAAAACAATGGGATGAAAAGGGAGAACCAACCGACTCCAAAGAAAGCGAAGACCGTTCCATCTGCAGGTAAGGTCATGGAGTCGGTTTTTTTGGATTTGCGTGGGATAATTGTCATTAACTATCTTGAAAAAGAAAAAACTATCAGTAGCGAGTATTATACGAACCTATTGCAACATTTGAGCGACGAAGTTGTTTCATCAAGAAAATTAGCCAGCTCAGACATCAGTTATTGCAATGGCCAAAATTAATGAATTAAAATGTGAATTGCTACCTCAAGCACCCTATTTGCTATAATTAGCCATCTCAAATTATTTTCTGTTCCCAGACTTGAGAAAATGGCTCGGTAGTCAAAGATTTTCCAACAGAGAAAGGATGATGTAGACAGTCAATGGCTATTTTGAGGAACTTGACGATTCTTATTATAAAAAGGGTATCGAACTTATTGAACACCTTAGATGATTAACTACGTAATTAGATATTCAAAATATCGTTTCTTCAATTTCTACCATCAATATTTTCACTTGTATCAAATGTATTAGACCAATCAAATTAACTTATTCACATCATTGCTTCCCTATCTGACTTCGAAAACTTGCTCTATGGTTTTGGCTACTTAATAGATTATAGTAGGGTTGTGGGCAGTCAAAGATCATTGAGCACGAAAGTTCCACTTCAAAATATCAAAGACCGGCGTCCTTGGAAAAGCTTGAACCTTTTGACGTCTAGGTAAACTGTGAGGCTTGTCTAAGTATTCGAATTTCGCCCTTGTGAGTGCTGGACATCTACAGGTGATGTGGTCTGCAATTTCTTTCTCCTCCGTGCACCAGTGGTACTCCGAGTCATCCATTATACTTATAATATGTCTTCTTAGATGACCGAGTACGGTTAACAGACCAATCACCAATCGAATTTAACCAGCCTGTTCAAGTGGAGCAGTCAGAAGGCTGATTTTGCTATTAGTCAAATGTGGATATACCATACTAAAGAAATAAAATGAAATTTTCGAGAAAGCGTGCGAGAGCTTTAACATTGAAGCGATTCAAATATGTACTGGATAAACTATGTGGTTTTTTTTAGACTGGATGACAGTTTCTAACGAAGTATTTAATGGTTTCTTAGCACTTTGTATTTCTTATTGGGGTGCTCGTCTACATAGAGCTTCTTGGATAGGAGGTTTCACAATGGTGATAGCGGTTTCGGGTGCAACTTTAACCATTCCAGAAATTTACCATCCGTTTACTGGTGTAGAAATTACCAATACAATTATAGGTGAGTTTATGAATGTATCATTTTTTTCAAATCTATGGTTTCAAAGTATTGAATTCAAATAAGCATTTTTTCTACTCCATGCTGCATAATATGTTTTGACTTGGAAAATTAGGATGTTATGTTTATTTTGTAGGTCCAAGTTTGTGCGGGGATCCAAATGGACAAAAATCTAGTAACAATACAAGCTTTGTGACATTTGATGAAGTTACTTTTGGTTATTATATTATTTTCGAATTAATTTTTGGTATAATGACGGTTTCATTCATTACACATGGTTTGTCTTATATCGATGATCATACCTCAGCCAAACATAGTCCTGTATTGATAGGTGTAATCTTGGCAGCACATGAATTTGGAAAATTTGGAGGGATATACAGTTCTTGGTCTCCTTTCATTTTACATATAAGTGGAATCTTTATTTCACCAAGTAAGTTGAAGATGTATAAAAAATAATTAATAAAATAATTACATACAAACGATAATTCCGTTTTAGTTTGGTTAGCGGTAATCATAGTAACGTTTTTGGCTGGATTTGTCATGGTACTTTTCCCTACAGAACTTCCAAGTATGGTGCTGAAAAAATCGGTGAATGACTTGGTGAATATAGCTTCTGGAGGTAATCGAACGGAAGAAGAAACTAATATTGATGGTGCATGTTTACTGAATATCGAAATTTCTCTTCTTTATGAAACTTATTTTTAGGTTTCTTTAGGACGGTGTGGAATTTAATAAATAACAATATTCTACTCCTTAACGTCATGTCTTTCACTTTGTTACAATCTGCGATGATTAACTTTGGTTTATTCGAGAAATATTTCAATCAATCAAAATATCACATTTCTATAGAAGACGATACTTCAGGTTATACGGATCCTAGCATCATGCAGTTCACTACCAATCTTCTGCAACAACCTTTCGTATCTATATGTTTGATAACTTCTGGATTTTTCATGGCAAAACTAAGACCTAGACTAAAATACTTAGTTTCTTGGAATATAACTGCTGTTATTTTAGTGATAATAATATTCTCAAGCACTGCTTTTTTAAATTGTAACCATCAAATTCAAAACGAACATAAACATTCCATAACAATTCCGTATTGTAGTAGTCACTGCGGATGTCCTGTCGAAGAATCATTCCAACCAGTATGTGTAGATGGAAAAACATATTTTTCACCTTGCTTGGCGGGGTGTAGAAATTTCACCACAGCTACTTTGGTAAGGTAGTTTCCTTAGATATTCCAAGGTCATATCTAATGGTAAATTGTATTTTTTTAAAATATAAATGTATAATAAGCGCTTTCGTAATGAGATTGTGGCAAAACTAAACTCCAAAGTGTACTATTTCTAATATATTTACTAGCTTTCGAATACTTCTCCAGGGACTGAAATTATGATCAAACTACAATGTAAAAATATCTACAAAACTAAAACAATGGTGAAAATTACTTACATTAATTAGTTGAGAATTGCGTTGTCTTGAATTTTATAATTTTTGTTTGAAACATTTAATTCATCCACTTCAATATACAAATTGGCGATTGGTAGAAATATTAAACTTATTGATTGTGGTTGCTTTAGAAATCGTTGTTAATTATCATTGGCTAGATTATGAATGATGTTTTATCGGGTATATTAGGTTATGTCATTATGAATGATGTTTAACATTGATTGGTTATATTATGAATGAGATTGAATTTTTATAGGCTAAGTCGTTTTGAAATTTAACTTCAATCATAACGATCTAACCTCTAAGAATTTAATTTCATTTATAATTTAACTACTAAAATTATTTCTATAGCAACCAGAATCAATAAGCTCAATATTTCTATCAAGCGTCAATTTAAATATTGAATTTCCAAGTTGATGAATTGAATGTTTTAAAAAAAATAATATCGCAATTCTTAACTAATTCATGTAAGTGTTTTTTATTATTATTATACTTTTATAGATATTTTTACATTGTACTTTGATTATAATATCAGTCAGTGATTATGAATACATAGATATTCGAAAGCTGGGAGATATATTAGGAATAGTACACTTTGGAGATAAATGATTATGATATCTATATTTTGATAAATACCATAGGTGGAACCGTCAATTTTCACACGTTGTTTCAAACTGATTTTCACATATATGAAAGCATATAAAAAAACTAAGAAGTGAAAACTAGAATATTTATAGGTATATGATAATTGTTCTTGTGGTACCACTGTTACTGAAGGATCCTGTGATGAAGAAAATTGCAAATTCATATTAGCATTAGCTCAAGTAAACAAAATTATAATAAATGGAATAGTTGCTAGTGCTCTCCTCGTAAATATTATAATTATCATGAGAGTTGTAAGACAACAAGACAAAGCAACAGCACTGGGATTAGAGTTGACATTTTTTGGAATAGTACCTTACGTACCGGTCAAAATAATTTATCACTTTATTACAGGTGAGTGCAGCATTATTTAAATCAAGTAAATGTCATATATTATTTTTTTTAGACCGATTCTGTGAAATCAAAAGTGAAAAAGGTTGTCAATACTTTTCCGAAAATTTCCCATTGGCTGTATCGTTAATAACAATAGGTTTAATGGTATGCGCTGTTTTTCTGTTAATAGCCTTATTTTTCATTGCGAAAAAAAATAATAAGAACGATAAAAATTATAATTCTGTTTATGAGTTGAACGGATTCAACGAAAATGCTACAAATAATAATAATAATTCACAAATAATCATCTCAGAAGAACAAATACCTTTCGTTAATCAGTCTAGACGGAATCCACCATTATCTAGACAAGAACGAATTCAATCTTACATAGAAGAAGGAGAATTAGTACCACCGCTTCTACCTCCCAAAAAGAAGAATACTAAACAAAGAAAAATCCTTACGAATACTCCGAGTACAAGCACTAATAGCAACATTTCTGAAAGCACAAATAAAAAAACGGATATATCGAGACCTGGTTCACGTACAAGTCACAGAAGGAACTCGAAAGCTTCAGCAGAATCCGATATGTCTTCTTTATATAGATTTGCAGATTCTATAGAGAATCTAGACGACAATTCTTCTCAATCGTCCAAGGTAAAAAGTCCAAGATCAAGTAGGAAAATAGACCACGAACCTAAATTGAGTTTAAACTCCGCAGAAGTAATGGAAACGGAATTTTAACGGTCGACGAACATTTTTGAAAATGCTCTCTGATTAATATTTGGTCGAATAGTATTGAAATAAGATGCAAGTTTTGAAGGGATATAAATAGTAGTTCATGTCTAATTTATTTTATTTTGTGATATAATTTTGTATAGAAAAAATTAAATTTTATGTATTGGATATAGTAGAACTTTTTACTTCTGCTCAAATATAGTAACGTATCCAGCTAGCGACGGAACGTTATGAATGATCTAAAATTTCATTTCGGCGTTTTTGAAAGAATTATTAAACAAACTGAAATCTACTTAAATGGTGCAGATAAAGGTCACGAACAAATTCTGTTGATCTTCAACGCCAAAATTTTGAGAAATCATTAGCAAATAAAAGGAATTGATTCTCTTTGGAAAGTAGGTAAGTCAATGGACTTCCATTGGAGAAAAACCAACAGAAAAAAATGAAATCCGTCCTTTAAGAATTTTTTATTCACATGACATCTAAACTTACAGAAATGAAATAAGATCGATTATGTCAATAGTCTGTCCCCTCATTGGAATTTTCATTTAAATAAATGTTTATCAAGGCATATGTGTACCAAAGGGACAAATACTAATTATTGTTCATTATTAATTTGTGGAAAAATTCTGAATGGGGAAGTTGATGATAATGACATTTGAATAGGCTACAACTGAAATTATTTAGTATTGTATATATTACTCTTAAGTTGTTTGTAACCAAATACCTTTAAAAACAGATAATAAAATAAAACCAATTTTTGTTTCTGATTTTCCTTGTTTATTCCTCCCTTAGTCTTAATTAGGATAATTTACCCACATAGTTTATATTTATTTTCACTTAATATTTATTCTTTCTGATAGTTACTTCGTATAAAGCAGGTTAAATCTTCTACAAGTTGTAATTGTAATCATCATTTTTTCAGTCCCCATGTAGTTTGTGTAGATACCTGTTATATTATGTAGCTCAAAATAATATAAACCCAAAGTTTCATTATACAAAAATCACAACACTTTATTCCAATTTCATGTTTTTTCTTTTTCCTTATTATTATTAATTGATTATTGATTAATAAGAAACCGTTTCCAAAGACAAATGACGGTTCATTTTTCGAAAGACAGTTTTCATATGCAAATAATGATTTATTATTTCAAAAGTAAATTTTTGATGAGATATGACGATTTGTTTTTGAAAAGACCTTTTTCATAGACAAACAAGAGTTTATGTTTTAAAGAAACTGTTTACGTAGATAAATTATGGTTTATTTTTTTTTTCCAAAAAGACAGTTATATACAAATAAAGGTTTTTTCTTTGTAAAAAAACAGTTTCGAAGGGAACTGATTTATTTTGTCAAAAAGACAGATTTTAAAAACAAAAAACGGTTTATGTTTTTGAAAACACAAATTCCATAGAAAAATAACGGTTTATTTCTTTTAAAGATAATTGTCGTAGATAAATAATGTTTTAGTTGTTCTAAAGACAGTTTTCATATACAAATAAAGGTTTTTTCTTTGTATAAAAACAGTTTCGAAGGGAACTTTTATGAAATAAAAGCAGATTTTAAAAACAAATAACGGCTTATGTTTTTGAAAATACAAATTCCATAGAGAAATAATGGTTCAATTTTTTTAAAAGACAATTGTCATGGACAAATAATGTTTTATTTTTTCTAAACACAGTTTTCATACACAAATAACGGTTTTTCTTTGAAAAAACAGTATAATAAGAGAAATAACAGTTTCAAAACAGATGGATGTCGAAGAGAAATGATTTATTTTGTGATAAGACAGATTTCAAAGTCAAATAATGATTTATTATTTTAAAAAACTCAGTTTTCGAATAAATATATATTTTATAGAAAAAGATGGATTTCAAAGAAAAATAATGATTTACATTTGATATTCAAATAAAAAGTTCTATTCTATAACAAAAAAATTTATTTAAAATTATAAAAATATATCACTTCACATCAACAGCCTCTTCTAATTCGAATTCCTCATCAAATATATGTAAGTCTTTCACAAAATACCAGACAGCAATATCAAATAAGGTACCAATAAATACAAAAGTTGCAGCTGTAAAATTTACTGTATATCTCAATGTTTCTCCATTGTAAAGCCAACAATTACCATGCCCTGCACAAGTTCGGCCCCAAACCAAGCAAGCCTTATCTAAAAGAGAATAGAAGATTCTTTAAAAACTAATTTGCGTGGTTAAGAGCGTATTTCCAATATAAGTAACAGATTATTTTACCTAGAATTATGCCAAAAAGTATAGGAGATGGAACAAAAGCACAAAGACTCATCATCATTAATGCAAAACCCATAGCTACTGCTTTATCTTTTTCTTCTACGCATCTAGAAAAAGTAAAAAGTATCATGAAAGACATGATGGGTATCGATTTGATTTTTTATCGCTTTTTTACCAAATCCTTGAACTTTATGTTATGTTGTGCTTTCAAATCTCCAATTGGATCAAAATACTATCCATAAATAAATTATTTTTATGAGAAAAAGCTAAGATCTGTGAGCTAGCTTTGCTGCAACATAAACTTCACAGCATTCTATTCTAATCATTCTAATCTAATCCGAAAAACTGTTTATAAAATCTTCACCTTTCACAAACCCACTTTTACGTTTTGTGGTCTAGTCAATTTCCTTGATGAAAATTGGGCTTTGATTGTGACGCAATAGAGAGAGAGAGAGAAAAAAAATGCTTCATTATCAAAAAATTATTCAAAATTTTCAGACAAATCGTGTAAGAAATAAAGACGCAAATAAAATAAAAAACTGAATATAATGTATACACAAGAAAATTAACTATATTAACTTTGGAAATTAAGTATACCGATATCCCAAATAATCCGAATTAAATATTATTATTTCCAGTAAAACCGCCTTCAAATAATTGTGAAATGCGGGAAGAGATGTTATAGATTTGATTTAAATTGGCAAGTGATTGTGCATTTTTTTGCATTGAAAAGTATCGAGCTCTTAACTAATTCTGAACGTGGAGTAGGTAGATAAAGGTAGTGCTCCGCGTTCCTAAGTGCAACGAAATTGGAGAAGCGTCCCTACCAATTAAGCAAATGGCTGGAAGAAAGATGAATAGGAAAGGAAGAGTCAATATTTTTAATCTGGCAGTGAACCCTGTTGTTTGATCTGAGTAAATCTCTGACAGCTCTCTTTTGTAGTTTGAAGATTCGCTCAAATTGAATCGCACCACACGTACCTACTCCAGAAGGGAAGGGCATATCGGAGATGTGACTCAATAAGGGCATAATTAACTGTTAAGGAGGTGGATAAATTCAGTTCTTTGGAAACTGATCTTAGTGCCAAACGACCCTGTATTATGCTTCGACATCATTTCAACAAATCTTTTGGTCAATATTTAGCAAATTGAAGAAACTACATATCATACCATAATTTTTGATCCCGCTTTAAAATTTTCATCAGGTTTTCGAGTGATATAATTCGACTTGTTCCGTTTGAAATTGTTTCCAACACAAAATTTATCTGATAAAATTTTTCGATAACAAAAAACAAATTATTTTTTGACTACAATATGTATAGATACCTGACAGTGACGAGAAAATTCGAAGCTCTTCCTGTAGCTCCGCTAAACTTCAAAAGGCATACGACAGCTAAGAAAATATAAAACTGGAACAAACAATCCACTTGACAAGTTCCCGGTGTAGCAAAACCAGCCTTTTGTGATGTGCTTTCCAATATTTTTTCCATTGGAAGTGTCTTTCCGATTTCTGTCATCCTTTCAAGACTAAGGACTTCATCTCGTTTAATACACGAACAATCAGAAAATAAGTTCGACCCATTTACGTTGATGACATCTCGGCAACCCGCATGACACGCGGATATGTAAGTCTTGCCATTTTGTGAACAAACTGGGTTGTATTTGATAAAGTCGCAGTGACAGCCCGAATTGCAGTTAGTTACAGATTTCAACCTGGAATAATTGAAAATTGAACTAACGAAAAATATTATAACATTCTCCCATTTTATTACTCAAAGATATTTTTAAACATACGTATTATTAGATAGAAAATCCAAATACAACAAAAAAACAGAATTCGGTGGGTGGTCAAACAATCTCTTTTTTGTCTTGGCTAAGTATGAAAAAATGTCCTAATGGAAAATCATTTTTTTTTAATGCGGTCGCATTACTTTACGTTATCAAGTAATAACATTTTTGAATATAATCGATGAACAAAATCCCATGACTAACCCCAAAAAGCGGTCGCCATCACTTTTCAGACATATTTTAGAGCAGGTTGACCATTTGCTCTCCACTGTCTTCATTTTTTTTGTTTCAGTTGCCATCCATAGTTATGAATCCACAAAAAATGCGACTCATTTTGCTCAAACAGCTTTAATAATGCCTGGGAATTGATCATTCGAATGCGCTTTCGGTCCAAAGTGAACGGAGAGCTCACGCATGCCTAATTCTTCAGTTAGTATATGAGAAATACGTTCTTTTGATATGCCGATATCCTTTTCTATCTCCTTAACCTCAATTGGACGTTAGCCCAGTACCATTTGGTGCACTTTTTCAATGTATTTGACCCTCCTGAACGCTCAAGCTGCCCACAATTTTACGGTCGTAAATGATGATACAGTCCCATTTGCGTGGACGTATTGCCTTTCGAAAACAAATATTCAATGACAACTTGATATCCAATTTTTCCAATTTGCAGAAAAAGCGACTAATTTAGGGAAAATAAAGGGAAATGAAATAAAATTTTAGTAGGATATCTTGAGGTTAAAATCGGAAACTTTCGTACTGACCCAAACCAATCCACTTATGACTAAGGTAAACTTACTTAAATAGGCCTGTTTTAATCTCAGAAATATGAATAATATATAATTTATACTCACTCTCCGTTGGGTAATAAGGGTGTTTTGTTATCTGTATCACTACATCCCAAATAAGCGTAAGATATAATTCCACTAACAGATATCAACCCAACAATAACATTCCATCCAGCCAGTTTTCTCGCTTTCGGTTTATATTTGGAAATGACAATTCCTGAAAGCAATATACCAATTGCTGAAAAAATTAACCCCACACTGCCTGTTATCAAACTTGAGGCCGACGCGGACTGCCTATATTGAGTTTCTATATATTTCGGTAGAAATATCCAATAAGGCATGTATCCCAGGAAATAGAAAACTGCTGCAGAGTTGTTCATCATTAAAATTGGATTTTTCATCACTCTTTGGAAAGTTTTTATCATATCTGAAATACGTTATGCAGTTAATTCAAAGTTTGTGAATACAAAGATAAATTTAAAATATAGTGAATTTAGTGCGAAAAGTTAAATACAGCTGAAGTTTTATAACACTCATTATGTATCGATACTTCGTATATCTTTCCAATAATTAAAATCTAAAGATTGCGAAACACTACATTTTTTTAGTTAAAATATTAGGCTAGATTTTAGCTCGAAAAAAGTGTTATTTGAAGACATCCTTTTTGTCTGATCCATAGGTGCATATTTCGCAATCAGTCTATCAATATATGCTGGTTAAGAAGGGTTATTGAATTTAACTCTATTCATATTCATGAAATTAGATACCACTCGACTTCTAGCTTTTCATGGATCCACGAAATGTAGATAAAAAATACTCCACCAGAAATACAACAAAACCTTCGTTTTAAGGCTCTTCTCTGCCGTTTAAACATCGAAAAATACCGTATCAAAGACCAACAATAGTCAGATATCATTTTCGTATCATAGAAACTCTGGTAGAGCTCTTCCAAGATGCTTATATCCTGATCCATATGCTCTCCTTTCCGTTTCCTCATATCTCCAAAATTTCCCGGAAACCTGTCCAGGTGACTATGAAATTTTATGCCCATATTACACTCGATATTTTTCAATTTTACCAGGCTTCCCAAAGTTCATATAACTAACTAACCTATCTTTCGTAAGGTGTTTAATTTGGGGGCCATCAAAAATATCAGCCTTAATCTTTTCCATAGTGAGCTGTAGAAATTTTTGGCAAAATAAACGTAATTCTCGTCTTTATCTAGTCATTCAACTAACTGTTTCATGATGCCCAGTTTTATTTGTAATGATAGAAGAATAATTTTGTCAGGAGCTACTAATGAATTCTGAATTACATTTTTCTCTCCAGGTTTCATATTTTCTCTCAAGGTTCATTTTCTTTTTACCCAATAGTGGCGTTCACGTTATAAAAATAACAGTCTTCGAAATGATTTTGAGGCTCTCTCCAAATAGTCGGTGTTGCAAATTCTTCTCTCACCTCTGGATTATCTTAAATACTCTACACACAATTTACAAACCCAATTGGGAGTCCAAGACTTCTCATTTTTATCCAAGAGCATCTCATAATACTCAATATAGGTATTTTACACCAGCTCTGCCATAACTTTTCTACATTATTTGAGCACATGTATAGCAAAAATGATTTTCTCCAGTAGTCCAGTCAATCAGGAGTTTTTCCAAAGATTTTTGGTCCCGGCAACCAATTGATATTAACGTGTAACTTTAAGTCAAAATCAATGTATGAATCGATTTTAAAAATATGCATACACCTGGCATTGTCTACGGGTTTGCAGCCAACCCTTCTAGTTGGTGGAAAATATAATCTATATGTGCAGGAATGGATAAAAAAAAAATAATTCCTCAAAAAAATGTTGTATAGAAATATTTATTTAGCCATTATTTCTTAAGTTATGTGTACTTGGAAATATTCAATTTTCGTGTAAAAAAACGGTTTTTTGAAAATAACTTTGAAAATGTACATCAAAAATGTAACAAATAAAGTTGACCATTAGAAAGGAAAATAATTAGATCTTTTTTTACTTAAAAATTTGATCTTTTGTTTGTTAATATATGACAAAAGATATCGCAGATTGTAGTTAAAAGCTAGACCCACTGTTCTTGAGCTCTTTGACCTTGAGTTTTTAAAAAACGAACAATATTCGAATTACCAGAATTACCAGGAATGATAGCATTCAAAATTTTCTTTAAAATTGTTTTTGGATAAATTTCATAGTAATAAAATTAAAAAAGTAGTCGCGGGATAACTAAAGCTAGAAAGATTCCCGTCCAACAGATTGGGCATGGATAAACAAAGGAAATTCTTTACAACCAATTAAAATGACCAATCAATCTGCACCAGAACAACTTCTGAAGATGATAGTTTGCAGCTGCAAAAAGAATGGGGCACAACTTGTGTGTGTGTCGATGAAACATAATCTTACATTCGATTTATTTAAAAATAATGAAAAATTTATTATATACATTATTTTAATTTTTCTTTCAATCATTGAGAAATATAGTACGCTAAAATAAATATAAAATAAAGGAATTAAATTTTTTTTCCATGAATTTCATGATTAAAGGGCTGTTTATAAGGGTGAAAATATTATTATGAATTAATGTTTGGACCACTAAGTATTACAATGATTATTAGTTATTATATAGCATTGGGAAGCAATCTTAAAGCTGAAAATAATCTTTTTATTTATAATTTTATCATCAAGGGTAGTTTATAGGGGTTGAAATATGATAAATATTATATTCCGCGATATGTAACGATCCGTTTTTTACTTAGAAACATCTGATTTCAAATAACGCTAGGTATTTTTTCAACTTTTATAATTATTCTGCAAAAGGGGTAGTTTTCACTCATTTAAAATAAGATGCCGGTGCTAACAACTTTTTCAAAATGATCTACAATTAAACTTAACCTTGCTGTACAACAAATTTTAAAGGTAAAAATGATAAAAATAAGCGTGAACATTATTAACCACAAAATTCGCGGTAACACACGGAAACTTGAATTTTGTAAATTAGTTTTATTACCTTTAAAGGAAGTTGGAATGTCGGTTTCCACATTGCCTCTGATTGACGATGTTTGTGATTGTTGCCTTGACAGATGTCGTTTTAGTAACTCCTTCCTCACAGCAGCTCTAGGTAAAGTCTTTGGAAACAAAGCTAGCAATGTTGAAAGAAAAAAAATCACAATTCCTAGGATAATCCATCCCAACCACCAAGCACCAAGCCATCTAGGATCGTTATTATCTATGATAGGGGTCAATGTCGGAGTGACATAAATCTTCAAGCACAGCGAAGCCAATCCATAGCCTAAAGCTGGACCTAGCATTCTTATGAAATAGCTAAAACCTAAAATTTTCCAATTATACACCAATATATGTATTAATATAGAATATACATACTAAAAAGGGCGGGTGTTTTAGATCTTTTGACGTTGTCGTCCATATAAGAAATCCCTAAAGTGTAGTATAAGGATCCCCCAATGCCGGATATGAACTGGGCTGCAAATAAAATCAGCTGTGGGGTATAATTCCCTTCTTCCAATTTACAGCTTTTGTGATTAACTTTCCTATTTTGACATAAATCTTTTCTCTGATATGATAACGAGTGATTTAAATATTCATCATACGAAGAGTTGCTGTAGTGCTTGTGTTCCATCGTTAATGAGAGAGCATCTTCTCCAGCTCCGTATAGAAAATGTGGCGACGCTGTCATTATACAGAAAAGTACCACAGTGTACATACCCAGGGCCATCCATCTAGGCCTATGCCCTCTTCCTGCATAGTAACTCAAAATGGCGGAAACTAAGAGCTGGCTTAAGTCGTTTCCAACAGTTATTATCCCTGAAATGTGGGTTTTCAAAATATTGTAAATCATATTCGAGTATCAGAAAGACATTCTCTTTAGTTAGTAGAGTAATAATGAGACACTTTATTATACTGAGTGTTATAATGAATAAACTTTTTACACTCAAAAACAGAATAACAGAAATACGGGGTGTGATCGGGATATTATTTTAATAAAAAATAGACTGGAAGTCTATCTTGGAAGCTTCTTTCAAAATTAATTCAATCTGCTATGTTGTGACCTCTCTCAATTTTTTAAATGGTATAAAAATTTTCCTCTTGAGCACAAATAGTCGTGTGGCGTATTATCATTAAAAAGAAAGCCGTAGGCCCATTTTTCAGATCTTTTTCTTCGCAAACTTCCCAGTACATCAAAAGTTTTAACGAATTTGTTTGTCATGATTATCACTACTGTTCATGGAAACATCTTCTTCTTCTTCTTCTTGTTCATTTTTAAGATCTCATGATCTGTTCTGCAGTTCCTCTGTATCAGCTCCTGGGAGGTGGACTGCCAGCTGTTCATCTATCTCTTAGGTGGTCTTCCGGGTTCTCTTTTCCCTATTGGTTTCCCTTCAAGTACGATACGTAGCAGTCTATTCTCTTCTCATGTGGGCGTACCAGTATATTTTTCTTTGTCTCCCCCATCTTACGATGTCTTGCACCCTGATGTCAGTGTTCCTGATTCGATCTACTCCTGTTTTTCCCACTATAGTCCTTTCATTTCGGTTACCCGAAGCATGCTTTTCACGGAAACATGATATCACTAAAGTGGCTATAATAGCAAACTGACAAGCCAAAACTGGTACAAACATGTTTCAAAATATTGTGAAGAATTCGCTGTTAATTCGTTTTTGTTTTAATAAATTATTGAAGCTAAAATTTGTTCGATGGGCCGCCTATATCTTTGTATTTTTTTTGTGCCACGTTTACCTTAGTTTTTATGACTATTTTTATAGAGACAATTTTGAAAAAGTCTTTTTGTTTGTTTCCGGAAACCAGAGATTTCCAGTCTAAGGATCTAGAATGGATTATATAAAACGAGTGTCTAGCAGTCGTAGTCAGTTAACAATTTGATGTCATAAGAACATTGACAAATGAACTTGAAAAGGGTATTCAAATGAATTAGATATTAAGTGTGTACATAAATACAGAGGATGTCATAAAGAATATCAGTTTTCATATGTGAAAATTCTAACGCCCAATTTAAATATTTCGTAACCGGGTCAGTCTATGTTGAGTACAATTGCTTTACTATTTTAAAACAGTCTCTTTTTGTTTATTGAGAAAGGAAAATATGTGAAAATGAAGGGAAAGACATAGTTAAAGAGCAAACGGAAAAGCGTTGGTTTAATCGTTTCAACAGTGAAGATTTGACGCGTGTAGATCATTCGCACTCAGGTGGTCCACCTGCGTGGGGTATTAAGGGTACAAGGTGAGCAGTAGAAAACCAGGCTAGTACCAGGACTCGCCGATTATCGGACTTCCTATTTGAAGTAATTAGATAAGATCTATAAAAGTTGTTGAATAGTACCACATGAATTAACCGAGATCCCAACCAAACGTTGAATAAGGGCTTTTTGCCCGGACTAAAGATGAACGCATTGTTACCGAACCTGGAAAATAGTAGTTAGACAAAGATCATTTATTAGAACCCGTAAGTAAGCTCGATTCGACTTATCGAGCTATCAATGCCGAGATATATAGTGGACAGTTGATGCGAATATATCAGGTTTTATTGGAAAAATATCCAGGTTTAATTAACCGAAAGCGGGTTCTCTCATAAAAAAGACAATGCTAAACCACACACTTCAAAAGTTACGCGGCATTTAGATCAGACCTGGCACCGTCAGATTATTTTATTCAGATCCATGGCAAAATTCTTGCGTGGAAAAAATTTGAGTTCGAACGAGATGTAATGCGACATTTAAGCCCAAAGGATGATTTATCAAGGTCTCAAAGAGCTTGCTGAACGTTGGGTTAAAAACATAGAATTCATTGGGGTGCATCGCATATTAAGGCTTTCAATTTGTATATTTATAATAATAATATTTATAATAATAATAAACAAAGTGATAATTTGAACCTGGTATTATTTATGAGACACCCTCTATATTAGTGAATAGTTTACTGTTACAAAGTGTGTATAAATGGGCTCCAGCGTTTTGTAATGGAAAAATAATATTTCAATATATATGGGGATGTCCAGGAAAACAGAATTCAAATGATGGTTTAAATCATTGAAGAACACCATAATATTTTCATATCACGATTTAAATCACGTGTATTTTCATAGAAGTGCGTGACACATACATTTTTACAACTGCTGATATTTATGTTGATTTTATAGATCTCATTTGAGGTATATAATAAATATTTGAATATATTTATTTAATAATACTAAAAAAGTTTTGCGTAAAAGTGTACTGTTATTTAATATTAGTAATCCTTTATTAACAATTTTAATAATCTGTATTGTTTATATTATAAAAATTTTTATTATATTACGTAATGTAGAAAGAAATATATAGAAAATAATATTTTGGAACATGCATTTCAGAAAACAAAATTATATTTCGAGAAAAAAAAATTTCCAAGAAAACACTGTAGTTTAAAAATATTATCACACAATAAAAAAATATTTATTAACGTTTTTTCCAAAAAAAAACAATGAATATTATTGCTCCATATTGAAATTTGAAGGTAATTGAGGTTATATATTTAAAAATAGCGTTATGGAGCATGAAGAAACCAAAAACTTTATTGATTAACTGAATTTTTTTACCTCTAAATATTATAACAAATCATATTTCTAAAAAACACTTGATAAAGTCGAATCAGAATTTAGAAATTCGTAGACCCGTTAGGAATTTTAATGAATGAACATATAAAAAGTTATACCTGTGGTACGACTTGGAATTTTAAATCTCTTTTCCAGTGTTGTGATGGTACCATTAAAATAAGAATAGGCTGCTGAAAAAAAGCATCCAAGAATACCATACAAAATCACATAAGCTTTTTTGTTGGCAAATTTTTGAAGAAAAGCTCCTTTTATAAACCATAAACCACATGAAGTGTCTTTGGTTAAACTAAGTTCTTCAAGAAATTCACTTTGACTGCTGATAGTGGGTAAGAATACTTGAATTTCTTCAACGATTGTCACTTTATTTCCTTCCATGGGATCTGTCAAATACACTCTATCGTATATACAAAACTTTTTGGTAAAAACTTACGCCGTTGTAAATGCGAAATTGACTAATTGAAAGCATAACTGAATCTCACAGTTGAACCAACTCGGAGAACATGTCGGTGTATTCAATCAGAAAAGTTTGTTTTCTGTAATTCAATTTAGAAATTAATTCAGTTGATAAAACTTCAACGGGATTTTTGTTTTCGCTCACTGTAAATTTTCCTAGAACAATGTGATTTGTATTTAATTAATTTAACGTATATTATTTGTTTTTTGATATGACGACATTCTTAAGTTTTCTTATCCATGTTTCAATATTAAATTTAAAGGAACAGATCACGAATTTTAGTTTTTAATTTATAAATATACAAATATACAATTTTCAAAGTATTTTCCGGTACCTACGTAAGTCTGCCTTTCCACGTGATTGTTAATATATAAGGGTGGCTCATATATAAACCGGAATATTAATATAAAACATTTTGTTACAGAGGTACAAAGCTGAAATTTGTTTCTACACAATTTTGCCACTTCTCCGGAAGCTTTCGAATGTCTTCATCATCATGAAAATCTCTCGTCTTGTCACTTAAGGACTCTACCTACGCTCTGCTTTCGAATATCAGTCCGTCAAGTGCCTATTGCAATGGATTAGATAAATAATAGTCATGTGGCGACAAATCGGGACATTAGGAAGGTGCTTCAGTGTTTTTTAACCCAATTCGTGCAACGTTTTCATCCTGAGCTGAGCTGTATACGATCTGAACTTTAGACAGGTTTTACCATATTTTTAAGGAGATTACTATAATACTACGCGATCACAATTCGTTGTTCTGTAAGAAAATTATCTGCAATTACTCCTCTCATGTCTCAAAACACAGTACACAATACCTTCCTCGTTTCAACTGGCGCGCAATTGTCTTTTTTTCTCCACTCCACAGACGCGTGTTCACTCTCTGGAATATAGTGGCGTACCCAAGTCTCATCTGTTGTGACTATTCGCTGCAATACATTTTCTCCTCGAAATTGCAGGTTCCAAGAAGTAAAAACTTCATCAATTATCTCAGGTGTAAGTTCTAAGCAACGTAAAGCTTAAAGGCATTAGCTGTTTGTTCCTTTCGATATAGCTGACTTGTTAAATTATTTTTATTTTAGAAAAGTAAATGGATCGACTCTGTTTTTTGACAAATAGAGATCATTCCTCTCTCAAGAGATGCAAGAAAAATTTTGTTGAGCTCATCTTCGGTTATTTTGCTGAGTTAACGTTTGAAATAATCACGCTTTCCTCAATTTTCTTGAGGCTACCAGGTTAGAATATCAACCACGACTGATATGGGTGGATAGAAGCTAGACGGTTGCCTAGGATGGTTTCGGAGGATAAGATGGTAGTGGCGGGCCACTGTGGCTAGCGTCGCGCATTTTTAGATACCATACATCTACGACCCAACAAATGCGGCATCGAGTAAGGGAATTCAACAATTGTGTTTTCCCTAGTTTCCTCTAGCTTGGCAAATTCTTTTTGTCAGTCTAATACTCTTCTACAAAAGCATCTAAGCTATCTAGGTTGTTATTTCGCAATTTTTTAAATTACAGGTTTTATATTCAAGTCTTATTTCATTGTTTCGTTTCTATTTCGATCGACACCTCTAACTCAGGGTAAATAGCTCATTTCTGCTTTTTAGGGGATGAAATTGACTATCACATTTCAGTAAATGGTAATTATCACTGCAAAATGAATACGGGGCTTTTGAACAATTGTTTGAAGGTATCATTCAACTTTTGGAACCAAGATTTTACGTCTTCATGGAAGATGTTCACAAATATAAAAACAGTGGATGTAATGACACAAAGTGCAATTACAGTTTAACATTGTTTATTCATTGTTCTTCATTGGAGCACAAGTAGAAAAACATCCAAAGTGGCAAATAAGCCATTAGAATATTTACAACAGAAGACTGCTAAAAGCGCATCAACTATGTTCCAAAATAAGAGCAAAAATTGGGATTACTAACAACTCCTGTGATATAATTCATCGACGAACGAATTATAAAATCAATTTAGTATATATTGTTTTGTTTGGACGGTCTCCTGACGGTTCTGCGTCTCGGAGAGGTTTACTGAATGCCTTAGGTAAGACGTCCTCTCGGCTTTCAATAAAAGGGTGGAATATAGGGAATTAAAAATAAATGGAAACTTTTTCCATAAGTCCCGTTAGATTACAAATAATGAAAGCTCGGTTCGCATTGCGTTTAGAGTTTTAATAGTCTTATGGCACATCGCGTGGAATTAGTCGGCATGGCAGAAGTATCTTGGTATCTCCAAGATATTTATTCGTTTTTCCAAACGACTCGGTCCGAAACAATGCTGGAGCTAAGGACGGTTAGGTCGGTCGCGCTTGCTCGTGATTTCGCTTTAATCCTCGAATAATGGTTGTTTAGTACCAGTAGCGCCACAAAGAAATATAGGTACATGTATCATATACATTAGAAAAATGTCAATTTTTTGGAAAATGACTGAATTACATAGATTAATTATAAATACTTTTTTATATTTCCTCCTCCTCCCTAAGGTGATGGTAGTTGCTTGGAAAATATCACAGCATATGTTTTCAAGTTTGGAGACGCCACGTTGTTTAGTATTTATCTAGCAGCTATCAATAATGAACGTTTTTGGTCATCACTATGTGATACAACACTTTTATTTGAAAAGCATTACCTCAATAAAAAAGCTGAACTAGATTCTACTCTGAATGAGACTGATCCTTCGTTATCAACAGTACAATATTGAGTAGAAGAGTTTAAATGAGGCCGTACGACCTGTGAATACCAGCATCGCAATTGTCAACCAAATGAGGTGGCGACTCCAGAAATTTAGAAGAAAATCCACAAAGTGGTACTGGATGATCGTCAACTGAATGTGCGCGAGCTAGCAGACATAGTGGGCATTTCAAAAAATGCGATTCATCCCATATTAATCGAAAATTTGGACATGAGAAAGCTATGCGCAAGATGATTGCCACGTTTTCTCACAATGGAACAAAAATAGCCTCGTGAAGATATTTCCATCGAGTGTTTGGCAATGTTTCACAGAAATAAAACCGAACCGAATCAGCTCCAAAGAAGACAAAGACCGTTTCATGTCTTGGCAAGGTCAAGGCGTCATTTTTTTGGGATACGCGTGGGACAATTTTCATTAACTATTTAGAAAAAGGAAAAACTATCAACGTCGAGTATTCAGTGAACTTATTGCAACGTTTGAGCAAAAGAATCAAGCATTTGACTACGAAGAAAATGTTGTTTCATCAAGACAATGCACTAGCTCACACATCTGGTATTGCAATGGTGAAAATTAATGATTTGAAGTTTGAATTATTGCCTCATGCATCCTATTTGCCAGATTCAAACTCTCGTATTATTTTCTTTTTCCAGGCTTGAAAAAGGGCTCCGTGGTCAAAGATCAAAGACAATGAAGAGGTGATGGCTATTTTGAAAAGCTTGACGATTATTGAACTTATTGAACATCGTTGAGAAAAGTGTATAGAGCCGAAAGGAGGTTACGTTGAAAAATAAATAAATATATTTGTTTCCGAAATTTTATATTTTTTTTAATGGATCAGTTACTTTTAGGACCATAGTCGTATCTCATTTGCCAATATGTCTAACTAACTAATGGAAGGACTTGTCAAGCACAGAAAAGCAAGGAAAATAAGACGATTACATAATTAAAAGCCTTAAAAGGATAAGACGAGAATATTCTGCGATTATATTTGTATGTTATATTTTCATATTGATATCAAGTTCGCTGTTGTTTTTTTTTCTCCCTGTTTTTATTAGACACACTATTAGACATTATATTATATTATAATACCGTGGAAATAAAAATAAATTTCTCAAACTACGTTCTTAATTCTTTGCTGTCTTAAGTGGCGTTTTTTCTTATTTGTTTGATGTCTAATCTTGAAGGAATTACAAGCGGGATTAAAGAAATAATGCAAAAAATATACGGTCGTGTTAATCATATAATCTATCTCGCCACCCCTGCTACTTACTCTCAGTGAGTTGGATCGAAAGAAGAACACCAAACAACGGAAAAGCAAAGGAACGGAAAAACAACTCTTTCGTTGATCTTCTAATGTATTCAGTAGACATTCTGTTGGTACGAGGGATACAATAAAACTTTATAGAACCGAAGATGAAATTAATATCAAACAAGATAATTGGATATTCTCGGCCGTTTTCAACTATTTATAAAATAAAATATTTTTAAAATTTGTCGAGCTTGTCAAATCAATTTACTATAAGGAGGAAACAGCTGTTTGACAATTTACTGCTGAGATTTGACATTAACATAAATTACTCTTCTATCTTCTCAAATTTGGACAGAAAAATGTCAATGATTGCTTGTTAAAAGTTGTTTTCTAGAAATCTTTTCTTTAGTTAAGTATAGGGGTCTGTTTATATAATCAGTTCCTTATCAATAGTATCCCGATAAGGCGAGATGATATGAGATTCGTAAAGAAAAGAAGAGCAGTTTGTATTGTAATTTTGCTTGAGATAAATTGAAATTCATTTATTAGTTTTTATTAAAAAAATGCTGATGTCAAATGATGACTGCAACTGTATATCATCAGCTCCCCTGTATAACATCCCATTGTCTACAAATAAGATGAAGATATCGGTTTAATTCTATAATTTGATATTTTTTCTAAAAATTGATTGATAATTTTACATTATTTTGAAATCTCCTCGTAGAGTTTGGCAACTAACTCCATCGCAAACTGACAAAGACAAGGCAAGAAGGTTGTCGATTTGTTCCGGATGCTTAATATTTTTAAGAGTCTCGCATTTAGAAGCTGTATCAGGGGTGGAGGATTAAAATGTAATAACTTCGTTGCACGCTGAAATTACATTTTTAATTTGAATAACTTATTTTTGGTGTTGATTTAAGCATTTAGTCGGCCATTGAGCCCGCTAAGACGTGCCATCTCGGTAAAAATTGCAATCCTGGACTAGAGCTAAATATATAATGGTGAAGATTGGGGCTTAAAAATTATAATGGAGGGAGGGTAGCTGCCCACCCGATGTCAACGGAGTTGGTCATAGCCGAACGGGATCGAAATCTGATCACGTTTTCTCTTTTGATCTTGGCACGTAATGAAAAATTACATGTTCGTTAGAGAAGGTGAACTCCCTCTAGCTTTTCTTGAGAAAACTAAATTACATAGTCCTCTTCAACTTCAACACAACTGAATTTCGTATTATCAAAAATACACACCCCACAAAAATTATCGCATCACTCATTATTTTTTAAATATTTTAAATGTGTTGCCTGTTATTCGAATTTTATTATTATTACCAATTAAAACACCAATAGATACGCCTTTTGAAACATTTATTTTATATCAGTTCAATCTACAGAGGACAAAAAGTTTGATTTACCAAAACATAGAAAATATCAAAAAAATTGTACAAAACATCTATACAAAAAAAATGAACGGTGCTTAAACTAAAACCAGCCAATGAATTTCTAATAGCATGTGTTGTCGCCCCTTGCTCTAATTACAGCTTCAATTCGTCTTGGAAGGCTTCTAAACACGTTTTGGACGTATCCTTGCGCCATGTTTTCCCAGTTAAAAGTTAGAAAGAACATTTTGAAGATCATCTAGTGCTCTTATTGGTGCTGGATGTTGCTCAATTTGTCATCCTAGATGGTCCCAGACATGCTCTATTGGATTAAAGTCCGGGCAACGTGCAGGCCAATTCACGGTGGGTATCTCGAACTCTTCTAAGTACTGCCTAAGCATTCTAGCAGCGTGTGGACGAGCATTATCGTGCATTAGCACAGAGTTGTCACCAATATGAGGCATATAGGGCACTTCATGGGGCTCTAGGATATTGGTTTTGTACTTGTCAGTATTTAGTATTCCATCATTCATTCCATCAAAAATTCATAATATTTGAATGTATAATTTAGAAAATATACTAAAATGTAAGTTCTGATTTCGCAGCTTATAACTCATAAACGAGGGGTCGTATAAAGAAATTTTTTATGTCATTTGTACTCCCGAATCTTTGCATCCCGAAACACCCTGTATAAGTGTAAATAGTTTTACATGTATTTACATGTATATATACGTAACGTACTTTTGTATATTATTAAGTTTACAATTTTCAGAATTTCAGAAAAAAAGTTTTTAGATATTTATGGTGTTATTCAATGAGAGGAAAGTTTTTTTTATCTTAGAACTATCTCTTCCCAAAAAGTACCAATTCTTCTACCTAAAACGTTGTCGGTTAACATATATCACTCTTAGTATTCTTGTCTTATATATGACCTCTTCTATGGCCACGACACTTTTTCTCGTGCTTCCTTAACCTGAAACTGCTATATAAATTATATTCCACTAATCTTTTTCTCAACTCCACGCCGCTTTTCTTAATTTCCGTATAAAACCTTGCGAAAATTGAACTTTGGTTCTTCTTTCCACTCAATTTTATTTAAGGTGAAAGTAGTTTATATTGAGCTTAATCTCTTAAAACCATTAGGTATAAGGAATCTTCAATAAATAAGAAATATCTATAGTTTACTATACGTTATTCAAATCACTCCATTATCTATAAAATAGACTTCAAGATTTAAATGAGGCAAATGAAAACTCTATTGATTAGTTCTCGGTATTAATGAATCTTTAAATTATGTATAAAATTTATTTTTAAATCATATCAAGTTTATAATGATGCCTATACAGGTTATTGTGTTTAAATAAAAACCATAGTTATCCAAGAAATAAATACAAATTGTAATAAATGCGAATTAGTTATTAATAAACACTTCAGAGATAAAATAATACATCTACTTTAAGAGTATGCAACTAATATTACATATTTCTAGTTTATGGCGAGAGCGCTGGGCTGGTATTTAAATAAATGTATCTGTATATTTGATTATGATTGAAATTGAAACCTTTAGTGGTCTTCAAATTTAATACACTATTCACTACTACTACACCAACACTCACAGTCACACTGCTTGACCAAAATATCGTCTTCACTTCGTTTCTGGAATCTGAATACGATAATTTGGTTTTGGGAACGCGCGTCAAACTATGATGATGCTTTTATTATTATGAAAAAATTAAACAAATGTATTGGAAAAATGCTGAAAGTTACATCATACAGTTGAACTGTTAAAACCTAAATATTACCTGCATCTATATTAGCGAAGAATTAAAGCTCTCCATCTGCAACAAATCTTCAATTATACAAGTATTTTTTATATTTAAGAATAAGAAATTATTTTTGGAAAATACTAGATTGGAAAAGAATTTGCACTTATCCGTATTTATTGTTGTAGTGACTACACGTTTGTTCATTTGCGTTTTCTTTCTAAAGAATGAAAATATTTTCCGTCACATATGATCGTTTCTGTTTCTAGTTGATGAAGGTATTGCGTGGTATGGCTAAATCCTGAAGGAATATTTTATTTACTTCGATATTTCGGCAACTCCATAATCCTATGCCGTGTGCGTATATGGAGACAAGAAGGTAAACTGGCTTTTTAGAATCGTCAAATGGCTGACTAGAGATTTAGAGAGGAAGGTGGATCGGTTATTATTACGAGGGTGGTTCAAATATAAACCAGAATTTTTGAATAAACGCTCGAAAAATTTTGTGTTGTAAAAGTGGATGCACTGGTCTGTTACGAAGCGTATAGAACAGCTAGGACCGTGTAACATCACTTTTTAGTGTACTTATATCCGTGAGCAAGAAGGATGTACCAGTGTACATCATCATTATTTGTTTTTTGGTTAAAGATAATGTAAATTCCGCGGAAACTTATAGACGATTACTCGAGGAATTTGGATGATGAGTGCCTTCTTCTTAGCGTGCCGTATCCAAGTATTAACGTTGAAGATCTTGAGTTAGTCAAAATAACTGTCCTGCTTCTCTTGAACCAAGAGGCTCGTTTCCTCTACGTCCTTAAACTTTACCCATCTTAATCAACCTTCTACCACGCATTATGTGTCTCAAATAAGCTATTTTCCTGCATCAGTCAGCGCTGTAGAAAAACTCATTTTGGGAGACAGACGCAGTAATGTACGCGATATGGCTGAAGAATTGGGCCTCATCGTAGGTATAATTGAGCAAATAATTCATGTACTGTAAAATTTCAGACAGTTGGATGTGAAGACTTTTGAATTTTCAGCAGAAATTCACACACTCACTTTGCAGTGGTATAAAGAGAAAGGATACATGTTGAACCGAACCACCCTTGTATATACTATATCGCAGCATTCGATCCTTTGGTATCTTGTATTGGAGCCTGATAAATTCAATATCGATCTTGTAGCTGTATGATCTACTATGATATTTAGTTTTGTTGGAGTTATGGTTTAGCTGCTTATCGCTTATCTTCATTTGTATTTATTTGATGCAGTATGACAGCTGGGAGGTATGTTATTGATACCCTACAAAACAATTCAATGTTTTTTTCTAAATGGACATACATAAGCTCTTAATCAACAACACATCTACTACCAAGTCCAAGTTATCGAAGTTATAGTAGCTTTAAACGAGTTGCCACAAACATAGATACCTAGCGTGTTTTCAGTTAGGAGGTTGTCATCAATTTTTTTTTCTGAGTACATATAAATAAAATTTGTTGCTAATGTCCTCATTTCATCTTTGATGTGAGGCTATTACCTGCTTGCCAAAAAATCATATTATTCCTTCTAGAGGTGATACTACTAAAGATTTGTTGAAAAGCGAGTTTGAAATTGTTAGTATTAACTTAATAAACTATAGTTTCCCAAGAGAGTGTGCTTTCGCATATTAGACATAATACAATTCTAAGCCGAATTAATTCTATCTCCCTTGCGGTATTTTGGAGCACAGTAAAAGCATTAACATGATCATACCTTGTCTCGAACTAGTCTTAGCCCAACGCGTGTCGCTGTTACGTCTTAAGAGCGGTTCAAATGTCTCCACAAGCGGATTATCAGATGCAGATCGGGATGGAGATTCGAAGTGAAACTAGAATAGCGCTACTAACTATTTCTACTTTTAAAAAATTCTATAACTCTTTTATTTATATATGCGGATAATAAGCAAATCTATTGATTTCTGAGGAATAAATATTCTGCTTAACGCAACGATGTGAATTTACAAAAATCTGAAAATGATACGAGGTCTGGTTATTAAATAATAAAACTGCGCGCTAGAATGTGTCCTAGAGCGGTAAAGTTGAGATTGCTGCGGCTTTGGATAACTGGAATTATCTACTATTTCAGTACGAACACGTGTTTGTAGCTATAGCAGTGTTTTATCTCGATAATATGATGAGACATTGTATACACGGTTTTCTGAACACCGAAGATGATCATCATCCAGGTTAATTTGTCTCTATTTCTGCTCTGTAAACAGTGCCAGTAGAAAAGACTTTAAACGACGCGATCCAGTAGCAGTACTGCATCGGTATTCAATTATAATTTCAATTAGCCTTAACGTCTTCTGATTATATCCGAATGCCTAATTATAAATACAACCTCCCTTTTTCAGTTTTTAAGACTATGTAACTTTTGAGACTCATTTCCTTATCAATGGATGTGTGAACCGTCAAAATAGTCATTTCTCGAACAGTGAGAATCACAAACGCAAGCACCAGAAACTACTGTAAAGTCCTAAAGTGATAATATAGGGGGAAATTTCGGTCCTTTTTTCTTTGAAAATTCGCAGGATGGAAGCGTTAACACCAAACGCTATGTTGCGATGTTTTTGGCTACAGTTCCAGAAAAACAACAAGACGGCGCTACCAGTCAAACGTCAATTGACTTGGTGTTTGTGGAACAGATGTTCCCAAACGAGGTATTCCATGGCACCTCGTTAGTCCAGATTTGACGCCTGTTGACTTTGTGAAGATACCTCAAACACAAAGTCTACAGTAATAATCCGAGAAACAACAACATCGGCTTAAGGAGAATATCCATGGTGAAATGACACCAATTACATCAGGATTACTGAAGAGGAATTTCAATAATTCACTTTCGCGGTTAGAGTAGTGCCAACTTAAAGAGTGTTATCATATAGATGGCGACATTTTGAGAAAGAAATAAATTCAGTTATCACTTAACTATAACTTTGAATTTTTCCAATCGTAAATGAAAGTAATAATATAATTGTTATTATCTGAATGATAAATCTTGCTAATGTTTCAAGTAGCCGGATTTAAAAAATATATTCCAAATATTTTTAGTGTTACAATTATACAAATAATAAATATTTATTCATCCTCTTATTTGTGTCCCGGTTATTCTTCTTGTTGCTTTTCTCCTTCATTACGTATAATCCCAGCTATACAACTTTAGTTATACAGTGCAGTCCGTTACAGATATTTAACCGGAGATTAAATATTTAAACGAACTGTGTTTATGTAATCATGTACCACTATTGTTCATGGTATAGTCCCTTTCCAGTGAATATGGCTTTGAAGTTGTACCAGGGACGCCATTTATTGTGAGTAATTAAGTTTCTGAGATTTCTCTTATTTTCTGTTATTCTAAAAAGCAACCTTCTTGAGGGTTTTCTAATTTATTTAATCGCGCGTATGAAATATGTTGCCGCTATGGTTGAGATCGCATAGACGTGGAAAGGAGAAATCCAGGACATTACAATTTTCTTACTTTCTTACAATTACTTGATAAATTTCGTTCACTGCGAAACTTTTTTCCAATATCAAACAGATATTTCATAAACAAAAGATGTTGTATAATAATGATCTCCTCAATTTCTTATTTCATTCATATATAGTTATTTCCAATATTCCTCATATTTTCTTTATCTACTCATAGATTTCGCATTTCTGTACTCATTTTGTTGCTTAACTCATCTATTTTATCCAAATCCTATCCTTGTTTACCTTTGCTCCTTCGAAATTCCCTATTCTACGTTCATTTCTTATCCTCAATCACTTTAAGTTGGAACCGTTGGTGATATTCATACTGAAAACCCAGTTTACGCTACGACTACACCAACACGGTGAATCTTTAGAAACTGAAGGTCAACTCCATTGCTTGTGGTGGTGTCAACAGTGTGTTCAGTCTCAATAACGTTGAACTGGTTACTGCCTTTACTTGTCAAATTTTGGTTAGTCCAGTTTTTTTATACTTTATTAATTATCACTTATAACCGACTGCATATCTACACTTTTAGTTTTATTTGTTCACTATAGAATAAATGAAAGTCTGAATAAACTTTTTTTCCTTATTAGATATAATCGAAGCAGCACTGAACATTTCCTGTTAGTTAAATAAGAAGATCCTATCTGCATCTGCACGACTTCAGATTGGAATTTTGTTATATATCAATTGGCCCCCGTATATTTGTGTGTGCATATTCATTGGTAGAAGTTTAAAGCTTGTGCACGAGTTCTAATTAAGAAAAGAACAAAAAGTCGTCCGCCTCTGTAGAAGTCTTTATTCTCAGACGGCGACTTAAATATGGCAGCAATTATTCCAACTACGGTATTAAACCTTTTAGATAGCTATTCTTTCCAGGCCAAGAAGCCGGTAATGCTCAGACTTCGTTCCAAAATAGAGCAAATACAAAAGATTGGCTTTAGACTGTCGGACCCTGAAAGAAGTCCCTTGATGAGGATGAAGGGTCTCTCTTTCCCGAACAGGTGGTGATTTGGCTCCTCGCCAGTTTTGCATAACAATTGCTTTTTAAGGAGGTTCTATCATCGTTTTTCTTTTTGGTTTACCTCTTGGAGAATATTAGAAAGCACTTAAGCTGTCAGAATGAATACGACAATTTAATCTCTGCCATTCGTGGTTTAATGCCAAGAAAGACACAAAATAAATGATTTTTTTTCGTATTTGAGCCAGTTAGTAATATTATACAGGATGATTCGTACAAATTAAGTCAATTTCAAATATAACTGATATAGGAATTTCTTTATTTTTCGTTCATTTCATATATTTCTACGACTCAAAGTTCAACTACTTTTTATACAAAAATCTTTAGATATAAATGGTATCTAAAAGTTTTTTTATTGAGAGGTAATACTTTTCACCTACAATGTGTGGAATTCGCGCCTCGTTTCCAACGAAATCTCCTCTGCTTCCACGTTTCTAAACCTTTGGTACCACGTAAAAAGTTCAGATTGTCTAATATATTATTATAATATACGAAGCGGTACCCAAAAGTAACCGGAATATCATTGCCATGGGTGGAGCTTTTGTAGTACTGATTTCTGCCGCTAGGGCCTGCCTAGCGCAACTCGTGGCCCGTTCAGTGCCGCGCGGGGCGTTGACCTGCCACGTTCTGTTCATCACTAGTTAGCGTATTTGCTAGTGCTGTTTCACTGCTGCTCCGTTTTTATATGATGGCAAATTTAAGTAAACAACGTGCCGCTGTAAAATTTTGTTTTATACTCGGTAAAAACGCTGCTGAAACTGTTTTAACGTTGAAAACTGCTTACAAAGATGATGCTATGGGGAAAACTCAAGTGTATGAGTGGTTTTCTTGCTTTAAAAATGGCGACATGTCTCAATTGATGACAAACCTCGCTCTGGACGCCCATCAACTGTCCAAATAAATGAAAATTTTGAAAGAATTCAAGAGCTTGTGCGCACAGATCGTCGACAGAGACAATTGATCAACTGTCTCAAATCAGTGGAATATCTTGGAGCTCGGTTCAGCAAACAGGTGACTGGTTCTTCCACCATGACAACGCACCTGCACACTCAGCCATCACTGTTTGCCAGTTTTGGTTAAAAATAACGTTACCCTACGCACCTTACTCGTCTTACCTAGCTCCGTGCGACTTTTTGTTGTTTCCACGCATGAAAAGGGGCATGAAAGGACGGCGATTTGAAAATATTGAAGACATCAAGAAACGAACGAGACAGGAGCTTGCAGTCATCTCTAAAGATGTGTTCAAACAGTGGAAGCACCGCTGAGACAAATGTATTACTTGTAATGGAGAGTATTTTGAAGGGGATAAGGTTGTTTTGTAAATATTTGTAAATATATATCATTTAAAAAATAATTGCGGTTATTTTTGGGTACCACCTCGTATCACTGTTTAGTTTTTAGATACATACCTTTACTGAAAGTCACCTCTCTTTATTTCTATTGGATCTTTTATCATCTTCGTAATCCAGTTTCTGTCCGAAACCAGCAGGTTGGGTACAAGATGTTCAGCAGTAAGCTTAGTGTTTATTTATTTTCGTGTGTCCCACCAGTTGCTGGGCGTAGTCGTTGCTGTTGCAGTATTGACATATAGAACTCTCAATGACGTCGAAGCGATACAGGTAAGTTCGGAAAGATCCATGTCCAGAGAGTGCCTATGTAAGATAGAAATTAATTTCGTCATGTTTCCTGTTGATCCATCCACTTAGTTTTGAATTAGTGTTCCCATCAAGTTGGTGTTTTTTCATCGTTGTTGTTATCTAAGCATGAAGGTGTTTCGAGCCGTGGTTCCCAAAAACGTTTCATTTCGTTCTGTCATTAGCAAATCTATAAGCGGACAGTTGGTGCTTGCCACCACATGCATTATCTCCAGATAGAAACTGCATAGAGGACGGTTTAGCAGGTATTTGAACACAGTAGTCTTTCTCAACTTGTCTTTTAAACTGTCACATTTGGTATCAGTCTAGATTACGCACCAATAAATTTTGACGTCATCTCGATGGTTTTCACAGCGAAAATTTACGTTTTGTTTTCAACTATATTCCGAGATACTTGATGTCTACTTTGAATTCAATTAGGCCCAGTCGTCTTCTGGATGTCAATAGAATCTATTGGGATTTTTTTGGAGCTAGCTTAAGTTTTCTTGTGTTTACCCAGTAGCTTCATCTATGACGTGATTGCTTTTTAGGACAAGTGCCTCTTCGTCATAGTGCAACGACGATTAGGGCCAGATCGTCAGCACGAAAGTGAGCTGTTATTCAATCTGTCAAGCTTAAGAATGCTTAATATAATATATAGCCTAGTGTAGAGCTCAGAAGTGATCCGTGTGGCACGCCACTATGTATAGTTTTGATACGATTATTTTGGCAGTTGTTTGATTTAATATATCCCAAATAACTCTGTATTAGTAGTAGAATGTCAGGGCTCATTTCCTATCTTGTTGTGTTGTTCTGCTGGTTTCCAGCTCATTTTGTAGTCTGCCAGGATTTAGGTGTTCCAGTAGTTTATAAAAATAATATTTATTAATAAAAAAATTATGGAAACTTATAATTCCAGAAATACTCCAGCTAGCATTTCCAATACATAATAATTTATGGAAAATAAGGAACAGATCCACGACTATCTATTGATACAGGGTGTTTCAAATTTTTATTAGTGTCTTGTTTTCGAGTTCGAAGTTATTTTTTTGCGAATTATTGATTGGAGATTCCAGGTGTAATTAAAAAAACAGAAAAAATTAGTTGAAACCGATAAATAAATTCGGATTAAAAATGTAAATATATTGTATATCGCAAAAAATACTAGAAAATTGAGTTTTTAAGTTTTTCATTTTATGGAAAAATAAGGAACTTTTAGAAAGAGCAGTAACGAAATATGGTACAGATGTAATTTTTTACCAAATCGGAAATTGAAATAGCTAATGGTGGAGTCGAGAATACTTACCTAAATCATTTGAAACATATACGCATAGTCTCTTTCCCGTGTAGAAGATTTTGTAGGATTGAATTGATTTGTAGTGGTAAAACAATATTGTTTCTGTGCCGTTTGTGCAAATTCGTAGAAAATATAATGGATACAAACAACCCCATGAGGGTACTTTTGTTTGATATATTTATTCTGTGTTCATTTCACAGGATTGATTTTACATACAACCGAGGAAAGGAGTAGTTTCAAATATAAATTATTATGTTATGAAAATTAATGTGATCCGATCATGCTTAATATACACAAAATTTTTTTACTATGGTCACTAGAGTCACTTAATTCAAATGAAATATTACATATATACACTAAGAGCCTCTTACATTATATATTTTCGTACAAACTATCATATTTTTTGATATGATCGATTTTAACCACCATGGTGTTATTTAGAAAGGCCTTAATCCCATTCGAAATCATTTTATTTAGGCTAAGTACATTTGAATTTTGACGCTAATATCTGAAAAGATACAATATACTGATATTTTCGAAAACTACTTGTCAATTTTCTACGTATCACATCACTCAATAAGTCTGTGTGTGACTGATCAACTTTCAAAATACTATGAGAAACCTTTTTTCGGAGTGGATGTCGCGTTTACACACAGTCGATCAAAAACAACAACGTGCTGATGATTCAGAGCAGTGTTTGGTCATGTTTATACGTAATAAATCAGATTTTTTCCGTCGATATTTGACAATGGATGAAACATGGATCCTTCACTTCACTCCGGACTCAAAATTATCATCTTCTGAGTGGATTGCAGCTAGTGAACCACATCCGAAGCCTCTAAAAGCACAACATTAAGCTGGACAATCACTAGCGATCATTACATAGAGTTGTTGGATCGTTTGAGTCCAAAAATCAAGGAAACGGCCTAGTATGTCAAAGAAAAAACCACTGTTTCATCAAGACAATGTACCAATTCACAAGGTAATGGCAATGATCGTTAAATTGAACGAATTGCTTCCTCATTCACCGTATAGTGCAGATCTGGTTCCCAGTAACTACTGGCTATTCACTGATATTCGAAAAATGCTCGCCCGTGAGAAATTCAGCTCGGATGAAGAAGCAGTTGCTGAAACTGAAGCCTATTTTGAGGCAAAAGACAAATCTTTCTACCAGCGCGGCATCGAGTAGCTAGAGAAGCGTTGGAATCATTATATTGCTCATGAAGGAGATCTTAGTTAGTCACACGACTTGAGTAATGTGCCAAGCAACTGTTGAAAAACTAATTTTCATTCTCCACCTAAATGGTATCAATTTTAATGGAGTCTTTTTGGTTTCAGGCTGTTCTATTTATGACTCCATATAATCAGTTGTTTGCGTCAAAGAATGACGCAGGTTTATCCCTGTACATGTCGTATTGAGTCGTGTAATATGTTCTAGATCATTTTATGCATTGAATCCAACTCCGTTTTCTTCTTATACTAGTCTATCGTTATTTATTCTTCATATAGTCTTGTTTTTTCTTTATATCACTTATTTCTCATTCCATTCAGATCTTCCTCTACTTCTTTCAAACTTTCTAAATCTGTGCATCCTCCTTCTTCTTGTGCTACCTTTTTGATTCCATTCTAGCCTTAACGAAACTTCGTTTTCTGGTGTTCACAAATGCTCTAGCCATTTTGTTTATTATTGCTCTTAGTCTTTCAACTATATTATCTTCTTCAAGTCCCTTTTGTATTTCATAATTCATACGATGTTTTTACTCATTTTCATCAATCTTGTTTCGACCTAATACTATTCTTCTTCTCTTTTTTTGTTTTTAAGAGAATACTCTCTCAAGAGAATTGAATAAATTTAAGTATTAATTGTATATACTATTTCAATTTGAAAATGTAGTTTTCATATTAATTGCAGAAATATAGAAAGCTGGTAACAACATCATACCAAAGAAAAAATCTCTTTTTTATTAAAGAGAACAAGATTAAATCCAAATATATAAACTCCAGAGACACTGCTAATAGTAAGTAAATATATATCGATAAAATTACAGTAGCGTACGCTTCCATCAGCGCCAAGGTTTTCGTCTGAAGAGATTTCTAACACTCCTCTGGGTGACAGCTTTTAACACTACAAGAATATAAAACAATTGGAAATGAACTAATTGGAAACTATATTTAATTTTGAAGTTCTAAATTCCTTTATATTATTGATAAATTTTAGCTGAATAAGGCCGCTTGACATGATGCAAGACAACGTGTAATGCAATGCAACACGCTATATTTCTTGATCAAAAGCATGCGCAAATGAGTTTCTAATCTGCTGTTATTACCTTTTATTTTCCTTAGGAGTTTTTCAAATGTTTTTTCATCCATTCTCAACTAATTTTTCTATGTTTTCTCGTCCAATTCTCTAACTAATCAGACTTTAAACGTAAGGCAGAGGTAGATATAATTATCGCCAGTGATGCACTGGCCACTTTTTTCTTATTTATTTTAATTAACTTTGTTATTTTCAATTTTAAACTACTCACAACATATTAAATAAAGTTTGAGGTAAGGAAATTGTTTACTTTTACTTATGAAATTTTGATTGGAATTGCATGCAATTTCTTGCATCATGCACATATTGAGTGACTATGCTATATCTATGTGTGGCGAGAATTAATTTATAGGTAAAACAATCAGTAAATATTTAAAAATATGTCGTAGCAATATGAATATTATAAAAGAAATAATCTAGGTTCACGAATATTTATTGGTGCACGTCACTGTTAAGGGATGTATTTCAGAAGGTTTATCTACGGTTGTAATGCTCAATTAATTTGTCAGTACTGCATGAAGACGAGAGCCTAGGTTAATTTCGCTAATAAACTTCTATATAGTTAGAACTAATATTTGCGCAAGTAGTTTCGTAAATAGACAGGCAGATATGGCGGTTGTAGAATTTCCACGTGAACCAACAAAAATCCTCCTTGCAGCAACTTCAAAAGACTTTCGTTCGATAATCGTTGTCGTTGATAAACTTCAATAATCTTTATATATATGATTGGTCAATCTCTAAGCAATATCAACATAATTTTCAATGGGATAAAGTAATTTGTAGTCAAAAAGCGTCTGCTGCGAACCACATCAATTAGATATTGCCTTTCATTAGGTGCATACTGAAATAGAGCCCTAATTTTACAATGAGCAAATGGTTAAAAGCAATATAAACTGTCTTGTAGGAGAATTATCCAGGTCTTATTAGAAGTTGAGCCAATGTGTTGGAAAAGGTGAAAAAAAATTAATTTCAAATACTTTGATTTGAAAATGATAAAAGCAACTTTGGTATAATACTATTTACGTATAAATTAGAATATTTCTTTAGATGAAAAAAGAACCAATTAATTTCTCGCCTATTATTTTAGGCTTTAATCTTCTGTGGATATAGGCTGCTATGCTATCGTCATGGCAGAAGGCGAAGACAATCTACAACGAATGCTTTTCAGATTCAACCAAATGGTAAAACAATTCAATATGAACATATATAACCCCAAGACGAGGTTTATAACAATAAGTAAATACCCAGTAATAAAACACAAGTTATGAACTTCAACTATCAATGAACTATAACATCAAGCAATAGAAATATCTACGAGGAAGTACGCAAACATACCAACAAGGCCGCCAGAATGGCGCAACACATTCATGTCTACCTCAAGTAACGTGCTTATACATAAAACATCTGCACATCCCATATTAACTTATGCAGGTGAAACCAATACGGATACAAAACAACTTCTACAAACAACAGAGATAAAAACACTGAAGCTGAAGTAACCCTCTGGGACTCTAAACACACTTCCGACATTAGACAGACCTGCGACCTGGCAACGGATGTAAAGAGAAGCCAGTGACCAGAAGATCAGCAGACAAAACTCCAAAGAGAAGGGCCGAATCATGGACATAGACATCCTAAGATCGAGACTCAAGAAATTGGAGAATACAGGGCAAGCAGTAGAGTGAGAAGGGTGATATTATTTCCAGAATTCTCTCATCCAGCGAGGATTGTTACCTCACCAGTATTTACAATTATGCTTATTTCGTTTTCACAGTTTATCAACTAAGAATTTTTGAACAACCTAACTTTTATAAAATTATATGAACTGTTCGAATGCGTGGATATCTTCTAACATGACACAAACTAAATATTTGTTTTGCCTTGATGGAGCTGCTCTTCTAAATCTAAGTATTACCCAGAGATCCCAATCGGAAATACTCTGTCAACTAGTAGATACTCAATGGTATATAATATCAAATCAGACCATTCACGAGGACCTCGGAGTGCCCACTGTACAAGAGGTTATCAAACGTCATAGAAACATACATAAATCTAGAACTGGTTGAGACCAAGTAACACAGAAAGTCTGAAAAATATTGGCCAATAGATCTACTATGAAGTATTAGTCACATCATTGGATGTAAACCTCATCAACACATCATAGATTACCCAGCACTCGCCAGCAAATTAACTCAAAGAATATAGTCAAATATTCAGATTGATAATAGAAGTTCATTAGCATAAAACTTGATAGTTTGTGCTGTCTTAAGTCACAGTAGAAGTTGTTTGTGAGTTTTTCGTTGTTTTGATTACTTCTACACACGTTCCTAATTCATTCTTATTCAGAATCAAATAATCCGTTATAACTACCAATATAATAATTTATTGAAATGTTCAAGTTGTTTTTATTTTAAACATAGCCTACCTAATTTATTATTACAAGTTTGATGAGAAAAATATACACAACAAAACTCATGGTGATCTATTTGAAATAAGAAAGTTTTCATTATTTTCCCAGAACAACGAAGAATCTGACAACATTGTAAATACAATCAATATTACAGAACCTGTGCGATTACAAATTATAAAAAATGAAAAACCCACTTATAATTGTAGTAGAAGTTCTCATATCTTTGTATAACCTGCTACACTCCATTTAGATTATTAAATATTATGTTCAGACTCTCCCTTTTGTCGTTTTTCATTTCCTCCATTTCCTATTAAAGTTTTCAAAAAACCGCTGTGTTGTTTTTATAAATGTATAACTTCACTCATACTCCTATTATCTTACTCTTAATCAATGTTTTTTTCTAAAATTATTTCTTAGCTATACCCACAAAATAACCTAAAGGGAACTTGAGTAATTGGCTGTAACTAACGAACTACCGGTGGACATTTAATCTTGTAGCAAACGCGATTAAAGGGATCCTGGAGGGTAGCGGCGGCGTCGGCAAAGAGCTAACAGCTAGCGCAGTCAATGAGTTAGCTACCGATAGCCTTGACCTATGGTCAACCGATGTCAACGTAGAAAAGCACGAAACGTCTTTGAACTAAAAGACATTTCTGCGTGAAAAATATTTATGGCACTATATACGGGGTAAGTAATTATCTGTGTTAAAATATTTGGCAGATACTAAATAATGGATTCTGATCAACAATAAGAATAAAATGATGTGCGTATTGTTACTAAAAAATAAAATACTTATATAGGATGTTCCAGAACTTGATGCAAAAATTCGGGTGAGTTAGTAGATGACATGAAATTAATGCTGTGACACAAAAAAAGTTACTCGTTGCTTAACTAGATAAAATTTATGGTTTAAGAGATTTTTTTTCAAGAAAACCTGGAAGATCTCCCTATCATCGTGATCTGATTATTATAACGATGAATGAACAATTTTGTTCTATCCTAAATGACTATAAGTCACTGCAAACTAAGGGTCTTCGTCAGTACAAGCTTCTTCAATTATTATTGTCTACACTAAGCACTTAGATAACTAACTCAAAAGACTTCGTCCTCTTCAGACTTTTCTCTAGGTTGTCGAGGAGCTGGATTGCTTCGATGTTCACATGTTTCAAGACCTGACTCTTTGCGAATCAAGTCCCGGTACACCCTGTTTACCACACTATCAAACATAGTTTTAATAATTTCTACTGTTAAGTTTTTTTGGCCTATCAACTGGATCTTGTATTTCAGTTTTTGAATATAGTACTTTGTAATGATCTCGTCTCTCATTTTTCCTTTTGTTTCTGTAGTTCCTTCTCTAGTTTTTATGCATGAGAGAGTAATAAAACCTTTGAGATTATCAGCTTCATAATAATGCAAATATTTTTCAAAATTTTTATGAATGTACGTGAGCTAATACAAGTTTTTGGTTTTTTATAGGTATTTCAATTCCAAGAATCCCTTACCGACTAATTTGACCGAATATACGATTTTAGGTTTTTGCATAAAATAAGGAGATCCAAGTTGGGTATTCTTTACAATTTAAGTACAACTTGCAAGGTACACTACGCTTGCTATTGGAAAATCTATGAGTTACAGAGTTATTAAATATGAGAAATCTGGCTAGTTTTAAGCAGCACTTGAAGCTCCAGGAAAACCAAAATTTCAAATAGAAAATCATTTGAAAAAATGACTTCGAAGGAAAGTACGTGCGCTCTTATTTAAAAAAGAAATTCCGACAGTTAGCGAAGTTCTTTACATGGGTCGAAATGATAAGAATTACCCTAAACTAAGTCGAAGCGCACCAACTTTTAAAAGGAAAAAGTTTTCGCTGGAAAAAAATTTAGTTTAAGAGAAACAAACAATATTGTAGTATTGAATAAGAGCTTGTCTAAGGAGAAGAAATCAGAAAATGAATGACGTTGAACAGTTGTTTTGAAGGCTATATCATACGAAGCCTAAAAACTCAGAAAAGGCGGGGAATCATACGTTTAAAGAAGAAGAGAAAATTACACCAATACTGATGCAATGATCAAGCTACTCATCGTCTTCTGATTTCGATTCGGATTTTGATTTGTAAGAAGTAGCTCTACTTATGCTGGTTTGTTGTCGTATTAAAATGTAATAATAGAATAATGAAACATTTAAAAAAAGTTGCACTTTTTGAGCTACAGCTCTTTTGATTTTATAAGCAGGTTAATTACGTAAAAATATGAGTGTACATCCTATATATTAATTATATTTATGTTATTTCTTTACTAAAAAGTGGTTTTATTATGAAAATTATTCCACGTTCGAATGCTCCCCTTCAATATACTCTCCTCCCCTTTCCACGCACCTTTCCATTTGTTTTTTCCATTGATCGAAGCAGTGCTGAGAGTCTTCTTTGGTGGTTTTTGGCTTTACCGCTTCCATCGAATCAAATCGGATTCCTTTCAAAGCAGATTTTATCTTCGAAAACTAATATAGTCACACGGTGCCCAATCTGGTGAGTACGGCGGGTGCTAGAGCACTGGAATGCGCTTACTGGCCAAATACTGCTTCACAGGTAGCGCGTTGTGGGCAGGTGCGTTGTCCTGGTGCAATATCGGGCCGTTTTTTAGGAACTCGTTCTCGCAGTGCTGCCAAAACTGACAAATAGTAAATCTGGTTGACAGTCTGACCCTCTGGAACCCATTCAGTCATCACGATACCGTTAATATCGAAAAAAAAAACGATCAACATTGCCTTGAATTTTTATTTGCTCCCTCAGCTGTCTACTAAAAAAAATGATACGTCTATGGATTACGAATGCTTCGTCACTTTATGACTCTCTTATTTATAAGGATAGACTATAGAATAGGTTACATTTTTTAGATCCTTTCATATGTTTTTGGTACAAAATCGTCTTGATTTGAAGTGTCTTCTGATTTAAAATCAATTTTAAAAACGAGTTTCAAAGTTTCGAAATAGGTCATATTTTCTTATTATTTTAGTGTTGAATGAACACTTAAGTAATAATATTATTGACACAGTGAGTAAAATAAGAGGTCCAGCCTGTATATCTAACCGTTTATTCAGAATTCAATGTTGTTTGAGGCATGTTTGGAAAGTAAGTATATCACGTTGCAAATTTTCCAAGATAATCTGACCTGAAAACTAAATAAACTGGCCATATATATTCGGTATCAAAAATATTCTCCGTTATACTGGAGATATCGGCATTTGGATGACAGATTTTTGATTTAGTAGAGAAAAGACGTGCTTAGTGTTTCTTCTTCTCTCGCAGTAGCCCCATGCAGACTTCATTAACTTTTTTGGATCTACTACCCCGGGTTATGACACTATATCGGATTCGCTGGGGTGATTTATCATCGGGGAGGGTTAAACCACTTAAAAATGGGGTGCGGTGGATCTTATTTGATTAAAATTTTAGTTAGATTTACCTAAGATTCTGACACAGTCTTAAGCTGCTTATGAAAGTAAAAGATAATACAGTCAGATGGAAAAATAAACGGCCAAGGTAAGAGGGTTGAATTTTATCTTTATTGATATGCTTTTTATGCATAACTTGATATATCATTCAATTATTTCACTTGGTGTTCATTCAAAAATACTGGTAAGGAAAGAAAAAAATTGATAATTTGCCGTAATTGGTATTATTTTTAAACAGTAAATCTCTTCTTGTTTCTAAATAAAGAATTTAAAAACAACATCTACCGATTCCACATCTTTCCAACTCTTTCAGTTTATGATAAAAAAATAATTTAAATCTGATAGACTGATTTCGGCCTTATCTAGACTATAGATGAATTAATTAATAATGGCATCAAAAATACTTCTAATTCAGTTTCTGATCTGTAAAAGATACAGTCAATTGCTGCTGTTTGGTTTGTTGGATCATATACAGATGATGGTAATCATCGACATAACGTGGAGAATATTATTCACATCTCCATTCAATAAACGTGACATCGATTGGTTGGCTTTTTTTGCTATTATAAGAAGAAAACTATGGTCTATTGACCACGGTTTTGAACGAATCTGAACAGACAACGACTGGTATTCGTCTCTCTTAGATCGAATAATTAGTTTATTGCGGTAGACAGTACTTGTCAAGGTCTGTCTTATACAACGACCGTACATGATACATTCCTGAAACATCTCGGTCGCTCGCTCAAAAGGAAAATCTTTTCCATTAATATAAAAGTCAATTTTGTGCTATCTGATCCACGCTAACCGGCTGTTCTATTATCTAGACAGTTTTGGCACCCTTAGAAGTAACTTTGATATCAAAGAGGCAGTAGTAAATATTTAAGGAAATGTATGTACGTATTGAAATAAGTTCGTCCATAATGTTCATAGCTGAGACAGTTGAGATGGCGTTGGGTCGTACAAAATTGACCACTCTTTATATTTGTCATCATTTCAGTCTCTTGGAACAATCATTGGCTTTGAAATTTAAAATTAACTGACAAATTTTAACTCAATTTTACAAAATTAAAAAAAGACGCAAGACAGTCTATCGGCTGCTGTTGATTATCTAAGGTCTGCTTTACTGGATGTTGAGCTGCTTCTGGTACCCGTTGACTCCTTAGGTGGATCATCTGGTGATGTATCTTGCAGTAAATCGTTTTCAGTCGGTCAATCGTTACGGTTTTCACTTTTCCGCGGACTCTAATGATCATATTTCTCTTTGTTCAATCACTTCATAAGATCCGTTCGTTTTTCCAGATCTGGCCATTACAAACGGCCAAACAAACAACACTTTTTTCTACGACGAAGTGATTGAACGAGGGAAAAAAACTTGCATCATCAGAGTCCGGTTTACACGCTGAGCGATACATCACCAGACGATAATGGCGGGTGATACCCAAAAAGTCAACGGGTACCAGAAGCAGTTCAAAATCTGGAACAGCAGCCCATTGATAACCAACCAAAGCCAATGGACTTCTCTGCAGAAAGACATGAATGGATTGGCTTTCCATAAAATGTGCTACTATGAATATTGGAGAGGATTAATTGTATGGTATAAGGACGTTATAAAGGAAAGAAACTTGGAGTTCCTAAAAGCGATTAACTTGGAATTCCGATCAGGTATCGGTCAGTCAGGAGTCGAAGGATTATTGTTTTATTGAGGAAATTGTTTGGGGAAACAGTTGAAAGATGAAAAATGTCGTAAATGGAAGTGTACCGGAATTTTTAATGCAATCGAGGGTACATGGTACGTGGTCACCACAAAAAATTACTCACTGATTATCTCAAAAACAATCTCAGCTAAATTTCTATTAAGTTTAGTGACAAGAGTTCAGAATAACACAATTTGATATCCCAGTATTTTTTATCTTCTATTTTGTATATGTATATATATAGATTTGTATACACTGCGACCCAAAGGATCTATTGTGTCTCCCTTTCTTGCAGCGATATTGGAGAACCCAGTTTTCACAGCTGATCCATTACTCCCATTCTTTTAAAAAAGTCATACGCACCCAGGTGTAGTTCTCCTGAGTTCCATAGTGTTTCAATGTAGATAGAGGTTTCCTTCTCTGTGCAATAACACCTGCACGCTGCATTATCTGCTTCGTCTAGCGCCTTTAGGTGTTTGTTGAGGCGATAGTACCCCGATAGGACTGTTGGTATTCGTAGATTAGGTTGATACATTCAGCAGATCTACTTTGGTTATCAGAAGTGAATTCAACAAATGGAATGATTAGAAAGAATGTTGAAAAGAAAAAAGGCCGAACATCCTCACCAAAGAACGGTCCTTCTCAAAAATGAGTGACGGTCTGCCTCGAGCGATCAAACTAAAACAGAAATCTTCTAAAAAATTTGAAATTGATGTTTACTTATTCATTCCCCCAAACAATATATATATATATATATAATCAATCTTTTGGAATAATAGGTAATAATAACGAAGTCTATTCAACATTACGTATCATTTTTATGGTCTCTCTGATCTCTCAGTCACAAATTACACTGTTAACAACTTGAATGTTTAATTTTATATTATTCTTGAGAATATTTAACTTTATGGTACCGATTTACTTACTTTTCAAAATACGTCAATAAATATCGGATCGAATTGTTCTGTAGTCTTTCCGCCTATAAATCAATTAAATTGTCATTTTCAAATCCCGTAATAGTCTATTTACTTAAGACGTGTCTACTAAGTAGATAATATTTCATTAAAATGTCTGCTCTCGAACGACTCTATCTTACATCGTGTGTCTGCCTCTAATAAGAAATATGAGGATAACTTTTATTATTATACTAAGGGATTTGGAATGTAAGGGACGAGTGTGATACTCCAGTTAATACACATTCTAAAAATGGCGAAGGATTTTTGTAAGGGGTGTTATTTTTTTTTTGCTTGAACATTTGTACTATTTAGAATTTCTCATTTATGTAAAGGATAATATTAGGTCTTTGGTTTCATCTTAGTAGCATCGCATCTCTTAAATTAGTCTCAAAATTCAATTATATTTGATTGATATTGACCAAAACCAGGTAGGGCCGTTGAGTGATGCTTTTAGCGAAATAATTAGAGACCTAAAAATATTATGAGGAAGTTTTGATTGAGTCCTCCCCGCTTAGGTAAAAAAAGAATTTTCTTTACAGAATGTTATATAATTAGAAATATTTCAGATTGAAACAAATAAATTTGTGTGCCACTTCGGATTCACCCCAAATTTTCAGCCTTCAAGAGTAAACATATGAATGGTACTACATAGAAAATTGAAAAATATGCAAATCCATAGTTCATAGTAAGATAGTGGGTGGCCAAATTTAGTTAAGCACATAGACTCCGCTTGAACTTACCAAATGTCGTTTGAAAAGCCCAACAGACATTTTTGACATCACCAGACAAACTGTGAGGCTCACCCTCAGTGTGTTTGACCGCTCTTATGTGAATACTGGACACTCAAAGAGATGACCCGGTATGCAGTTTCGTCCTAGTGATACCCATAATGTGGAGATGGCGTCTTAGATGACCGTGTCTGGTTAAAAGTTCAGTCATCAATATGTTTTCGTGCTCATTTAAGTAAAGGAGTTGTTTAAGTAATAAGTAAGTAAGATAGTTAGAATACCCATCTATGTCTGGCTTAGTTTGACCCATCCAATACCTCTATCCATCTCCGCAGAGCCTGCCTCACAAGCAGTGCGTTGAAAGACGTGATAGCAATAATTTTTACTACACCAAGAAAGGTGGGACCATTGGTCGATTTGGCGATACCAATATTGCGAGCTTCTTCGATGTCCGAATAATCGGGCATACTAACAAGCTGAACCTGCAGTCATCTCTCATCAGTTTTTGTAGGACACTCTTAAAGCACATTGTTTTAGCTGGGATTGCTTGTATGGGAGCTTTAATGTCTGAGCGAATTGAGATTATTGTGTATGAATATCGTGCGTTCACATTCCATTATTTTACAATGTGTTTCCACCAAGCCAGACATCCTAGATCCATCTGAATACCAGGTGGATCCATTATTATTTAATATATCGAGCTTAGTGGTTTCTTGGACGCAACTTGGTCACTGTTCATCAAAATGATTGGTCATTCACCCGCAACTTACTTCCAGATTTTCATGAGGGTAGTTGATACAGCCTACTGTTCTATGAGGGTATTAGTGAGTAGGGCATAGAGCACAGATGTGCTCGAGAGATATAAAGGGATTAAAGGAGACATTTTGTGGGCAAATTTTCAATTGAATTATATCAACAATTTAATGGAGAGGGGATACAACACCTAAGAATTTTGAATGGAATAAGAGGTTGAATGATATTAAATTTCAAAGATCAGTTAACTACATTATATTGCAGTTCGATAGGAACCTAGTGAAAACTGTAATCAAGTTTCAGTTATCAAAATCTCTGTCATATTTTCATTAATTAAAATGGATGAAACTTAAGTATTACACAACAGGGAAGTTTTCACACTTCTAATAACATAAAAAATGATAAAGAAGCATAATTAAATTATTATGAAATTAAAATTTACTTAAAACAATACATTCAGTGGTCATGCAGGTTATAACGTAAAAAATAGAGCCCTGGTATAGCATTATTGAGATTCTTGTTAAATTTTTTTCTTGTAAAAAATGCTTAATTATAGATAAGTTTCACAAAACTTTCTATTTAAAAATTTATTTACATTGTCGAAACTAAACAATTTATCAACATGTCTTTTGGTTTTACAATGTTAGCTTCATATTAAGAAAATAAGTTTTTCTTAATTGGTGTTCTTTTGACAAAAAAAGAACTGAAATATTTTTTTTTCATGAGGAATGTGAAAATTGTGCAAGAAGAATATTAATATAAATCATAAATATAATCTGAATTTAGTTTAGTTATGATTCGACTGCTAATAAAAAAATAAAGAATTGGTACTAAAAAGAAAAATTACGTAATTTATATTTTTGAAAAGGTATTCAAGCGAACTTTGAAATACGGTATCACTCAGCCCCCATGTTCATTTGATATTTTGAGGATTGTGCCTGTGGAATCATGTAATGTAGTGAAAAACTAGCATAACAACTATCCCTCTTAAGTGGTATGTTTTCGAATTGACATTGTATACATATAATATGAAAATATTATTATATATTTTTTTAAATATTGATATGATGAGAGTTGTTTTTGTAACTTGGTTATTGAGATTTATAGTAGAATCTAGAAAGATACGAGAAAGAAGGAAAAAAATCCTTTTAATTAGTAGAAGGTAGTGCATTAATACACAAGAAATGTTTGTACGAATTCCGGTAAAAGATCAAATAGCAAATTATTAAAACGTATCGAAGATTAAGGCTTCTTTTAGCATCGAATTCTTTCGTGGAGGAAATCGGATTGTGTATAATTTGAATAAGAAACATTTAATGACAAAGTGCACTGAACTGAAATCTTAGCAATTAGTTCTTTCAAAGAATATTCCTTTACGCTTTTTACCGATACAGAAAAAGATTTTTATGATTTGAAGGCAAATCATTAGTAAGGTTTATCACTGATTTTAGATGCTTTGAAGTTCGAACGGAAGCATTTTTTTTTAAGAAAACCAATACTGATATTAAATAATACTATTTCAACTTCCTCCAATTTACATTTAATGTAAAAATAAAACTTTTCTCTATAAAAATATTTTGAATAAATATTTATTTTTATGCCAGTCTGAAAAAGTAACAAATATCTTCAAGGAGCAGTCAGATGAAGCGTAAATGTATAAGGATTCATTTTAATAATGGTTTATTTCAGGTCTAATTCATATAAAATCAGTTTGAAATAATTGAGAAGAATTTGCGTAATCATATTAATCAATATATCACCTACGTCAAAATCAAAATAGAAATCTGTTATATGATGTTTCAATCTATTTTCTAATTACTAAGATGTCTGTCCCATTATGTAAACATACACTTTTACAGTAATTCACTAATACTTGCGATGTTTATTATGTAGGATTCAAATGTCAATCGTTGGTGGAAACTAATGAAACAAGACAGAAACAATAAGATAGATCTTAAGGTAGAAAAATTCAGTCTAGTGTAAAAAATCAAAGTCAAACCATTTATTGAAATTTGATGCTTTTCTACTATGAAATTCCAAGAATAAGCTAAACTAAACAACAGAAATTATAATGAAAAGAAACTGAAGCTAACTTAATCTTAAAAAATATTATAAGTTTTATCTTGTTTGGTTTGAAAAAAAAATATTCTCAAATTAATATTTGCTTTAATCGAATAAAATATTACCACTGCAGCAGGAGAATTTAGAAGTATCTCGAGTGTTTAATGAATTTTACAATTTTAGAAAACAACTTAAACATAGAATTATTAATCCATTAATCTACTTAAATACCGATTAACATAAATAAGATAAGAATATCAAAATCCTTATCGGCAAAACTTGAAAGGCGATAATCATTTTCTAATGATATTTTTACCTTGAATAAATGTCTTTATTAAAATCTACTTTTTTTATCTTAAATCAACAAAATCAAAATGGCAAGTAGTAAGTAAAATAAGCAGCCACTTAAATAAATAAAACTTTTATTATGGAAGGCTTCTGATAGTATAAAAATTGATAAAAAAATTCAGTTCAACATATATAAAAAAAATAAGTTGAAAACCAAACCGTTGAGCGAAATCGATCTTTAATGATATATTATTGTGTGAAAGATCGTTTGTAATTTGTGAATGGATTATAGATCAATTTAAAACCCAATAGTGATATATAAAATTAAATGAGTACAAATGTATGACAGAATATAAAATAACTGCGAATTAAATTGTGTATATAGAATAGGCCCCATTACATGCACGATACGTAGCAGGGATAAATTAGAATTGCAGCTAGTAGAGCGCTTGAGGATAATGTCTAAATTGATCGTTGTCGGAAAGGAAGGTCGGGTTGGTTCCTTCCGGAAATATTACTCGTACACGGCAATAATTTCAAAGTAAGCAAGGGTAAGAGAACTTCCTTTATGCACCGCGTCTAACCATCGTATTAAGGAAATTCGCCTATCAATTAAATAATCCTTCAAAGCATGAATGGAATATAAATACCTTTGGGAATCGACTAGACTATTCTGCTTAGGACTACGGACAGCACTGACAGATCAAAGTATCGATACTAAACTTAAATCCTTTGGAGAACAATGGAAATTTAACTTTGCAAGTTTATAATAAGATTTTCGAAGTAAATGTCCATTAGGAAACTTGTATATAAATTGGAACGAAGTCTTTGATTGTGAGCGTTTTGTTGGTGGGATCGTGGCAACGTGTACCTACTAACTCTAATATATTCCGAGCTTTCGAATACTTATGCATCCCATTGTCTAGGAATTAATTAGTTAAGAATTGCGACGTTTCAATATATTCAAATATATTCAAATTACCGGAAATATGATTTCATCAAAATATTTTGATAAAGACTTAAAATTAGTCGGAACGTCAATTTTTTTTAAACAGATGAGACCATCAAGAACATTTAGATGCATTAATATATAAAAAGGAAATAAGAAATTAAAGAAATGCTCTTGATTTTAGGTCTCTTTTGTTTTAAAATTAGTTTTTTTTTAAATTTTTGAAAGATTTTTAAAAAATTGACGTTTCGCCTTCAGTCTTAATACTGTCTTTATTTATATATATATATATATATATATATATATATATATATATATATATATATATATATATATATATGAATATATTTTGTTATATGACACATCATGATTATATACGGTCGACCACCTCCTTAATATTTTCGCATGATTTCAGGAACATCCTGTATATCTAATGACTACTTCCAGCCCTGATAATTCGGAAACGTGTTATCGTATCTCAAATAACTTCATCTCTGGTTAATACCGCGACAAATACAAAAGGAAAAACGCCAATCGACTTTCTTGTCGATATCGCCATCTTGAATGACTTGCTGTTAAGTTAAGATTGTAGCTTGTGTACGAGAGAGTACTACCCATAGAGGAAAGTTCCAAGGGCCCAGGCTTGGCCCAGCTATGTAGATTTCTGGGCCAAGCTTGTAAGCCAGGCTTGGCCCAGTCTTGGTAAAACTATGGAGTGATAACGATGAGCCAAACTTGGTCGCCAAGACTGGGCCATGCTTAAATGCCAGGGATGGGCCAAGCTTAAATGCCAGGACCGGGCCAAGGTTAAATACGAAGACTTATTCATTACATAACTTTTTCTTCTTTATCTATATTGGTCAAAAAAGATCGAAACCAGTCATCGGATCCTACCTCTTTCCTTGCAATCGGGAGCCATTGCTGATATGAACAAAAGGTTGAGTAGAGGCATACCTGGAGTACTTGTTGACTTGTTGTGCCACTAAATTTGAGCGAATCTTCAAACTACAAACAGAGATATTTACTCAGACTAAATAGAAGTCATCCATTTGCCTAATCCGTAAGCTCGCTTCTTCTATTTTAGGACAATCATTCATAATTATTCAAGAGCTCAATACTGTACAGTGCAAAACCATGTACAATCATTTGATAGCTGGAGTCTAATCTATAACATCTTCTCCTGCATTTCGTAATTATATATATTTAGATTTTATTTGTGTGTTTGTATTATAGTTATTTACAAGCTCTTGTCAACAAATTTTTTGAAACTAAAGCATTTTTTATGATTGATGATGAGCATTTTTGTTTGGGGAATACGATGACATGAACTGAATATGGTAAAATTTCCTGTGCTCGAATTTTTAGATAATTATTCGTATACATCTTACTTTCTCATCGTTGAACTTAGTGTTGAATGTTTTAAATGTGACTAGAAATATTTGAAAGAATCAACTTATTGTTGACCCCTGTGTAGTTACGAATCCACCCCTGGAAAATGAGTCTTTGATATTATTTTAAGTACCTTCGAGAACTAGGTCTGATAATGTAAAATTTGGCGTCCGCCGTTCGGTTCGTAAACATTTCTGATAGCGAGTATCACAAGACTGAAGTCAATTCAACCCTTCTTAAAATCCATTAACCTTCAATAATAATGTCCGAAGTCTCACAAAGAGCGATCAGGTCTTCTAAAGAGCCGTGGCGGGACTTAGCACTAAATGCTATATGCAACAATTAGCTCGAAAGGCTAAGTATATTACTCACTACTTACCTAAAGGCTTTAAACTCTAAACTCAATTTACAGGAATTTAATGCGTAGATATAGAACCTTCTTAACTTTATTAGTTACTTTACGTTTTCGTACCTGTACACTTTTTGTTTTCCCCGCATGTTTTATACAAATTGTATTAAAACCTCAAAGTAGCTACTTTGTTTTGTTCATTAAAACCGATGAAAGGCCCTCTTCGTATCGTATTGCAAATTGCCTATGTTCTAATGAATTAACCTTTTTCATATAAAGGAAAATGTTCACTACAAAAGGCAGTTTTGAAGAAAATATTTTCCTTTTAATACCGTACCGGGGCGCTACGATATAAAGTTTTGTGTTTATCATCTTTAGAAGATTTTATCACTATATAATACAATCCAATGCATTTCATGATATCTAAATAGGTATCCAAGAGAGGCTGAAATGCTCCTAGAATATATCCACCTAGTAAATTCAATAAAAATAAGAGTGGGAAACCGATGACCCCATTTTCAGCTTATAAATTTCCTATAATATTTAGTCTGTGGGTTATGGAAATCTCTCCAGATTAATTTCTCCTTTTCCTAACATACATTTTGACTCTGCTAAGACATTTCCAAACTTTTTTGATATCAAAACTTTATGTCTTTGTGGACCGCAAACATTTCATACGCCACTGCTTTAATAGTACAGAAATTATTTCGCTTTTGTTTCTAAATCATTTTGATCATGTAATTTTGAACCAAATCCAATGAATATCTCATAAGATATAACTAAGATATATTAATGTTAATAGGTTTTTCTTTTGGCTTATGGGGTATTTTTTTCTGTTTTCTATTTTGGATTACCTGCTAGATATCATAAAAAAGGTTATTTGAGTTACGATTAATTTGATCGATAGCTAGGAGGCAGGTAGAATTTTGTCCTACAGTGGCGTAACGTCTTTACACCCCACCACATTGATTTTTGGGATTGTTCAGGTCTGAAAATCGTTACTTGTACAAACTTGTAAGACTAATATTCTAATAGAAAGTATCAGGAGGTTACTTCGGCACAATAAACTAAATAAAAGAAATAAACGAAGGCTGCTGATGGCGACGAACTACTCGATTCTTAAATATAGGGCAGAAATCTGATCAGGGACCCTGAAGATAATAGGAATATTGCAAATCGATGACGATGATACAAAGACTAGATCGTCAGCTCTTACCGGACTGTCTCTTCAGAGGCTGTCCTAGTAGTAACGGGTGTGATTCCTGTGCACCTTTTGAATATCGAGCCTAAGGTGATATACCGAAGCAGTTCAGATATAGGACGACAGAATGCTGCAGCCATGGAATGTGCTAGAATGATACAGACGTGTCAACAATGGTGTACAAAAGAAAAATCAGGTAAAAGGTCGCGATAACTGTTAAATGAATTCAGGCTGTGGACCGAAAGGAATTTTGGAAATGTGAACGTCTACCAGCTTCACAAGGCTGCTTCTAGCAGAATCTTCACAAAATGGAGCAAGTACAAACACCTTAGTGTACGTACTTTGAATACGCGCCAAATGATGCCAAACACGTGTTCTTCGTCTGTAACCACTGGAGGGATTTGCCTATTTATGTTGTTCAATTTTGTTTATCTCACACCGCAGTGTTGAAAATGGTATTTTATATCAATGGGAATAAGAATTTTATAGCTAAGAGGTATCCGTTGATTCCGGGAAAGAGGTTTTTGTTCAAAATAGCTGGGAATCTCCGTTCTATATTATATTCAATTGTTATTCCGAAGCCAGTGGCAATTTAGAAATTGGCTAAGTCCTTAATAAATTGTTGATAGTGAATGTTCAAAAGAAGCAGGCTTTTGTAAAAATGGAAATTACCCGTGAACGTTTAGGTTGCATGATTTTTAAAATTTAAAGGCCTTTCTTAACAACAATGAACTTTTGCTAATGAAACACCTTGAGAGGAAACTTTACAATCAGTGATGAATGTAACAAAATCCGCATGAAGCACGTCAAGTGAATATTGCACAAGAAAACATCGATTTAGCATCTCATTATTCGTATTCACCAGATTTATAGTTTAATGACTTTCTATTATTCTCTACTGTTATACAAAAAATGTGCAGACACCTCAAAAAGCTACTGGATACTTCCAAAATCATATCAACTTCAAAGTGGAAAAAATTTTCCTAGAATTGGTTTAAGCGTATGCAAAAATGTGTAGATCTTAAGAGCGAATATTTCTAATAGCAATAAAACGCTTTATGTTTCGAACTTATTTCACGTTTTGTGAAAATTTAAAATGTTTCAACAGGCCAACGATATAACTCATATCAGCTCAGTTGAGGCGTTTCTCATTTGAACAGCTTTAACTTGTTTATTACTGTTTGGATTTTTGTGAAAAGTTTGTTCAAATTCAGAAAATACACCATTATAAGGACAATTTTACAACTTATGTTTACGAAATTGAAATCATAAGTAATAGAATCATGTGAACAAGCCTTTAAACAAATTTCTGTTAACAAATCCCTTAGATTTTGTTGCGCATAACACCAAAAATATGATTATCACTAAAAAAAGTGTAGTGAAGTGCTACCCCTTATATTTGATGAATATTTGTTAAAATGAAAGTTGAAAATCAAATATAATTTTTTATAAGTGATATTCATTTGTTTGAGTAGCACAATTTCTAGTTAAAGATACGACAATCGTTTATGGAGGGTTATAATTACCACTATTATAGTCATTGCAAAGTACCGAGAAATTTTGAAAACCTCAGATTTTAATCAATCGGTAACAATGTTCAATTTGATATTAATTTCTTTTTAAACATAAAACGCCAACGTTTCGTTATGATCTATACAACATTTATAATGAAATATTTCAACTCGCTTAAATAAAACTGTATAAAGATTGTATGAAAGTTTCCCTAAAATGATTTGTTGTGAACATTTTATTTAATACTGTTTCTTTTCCCCGACACTGGTGGATAATCCGCTTACCTGTATTCTGTCGACAGGCTGGCACATTCTTGCTTTGGTTTAACTCAACGAAAGATGAAACTTTGATACTTATGGAAGACGATAGGGCTTCACAACACTAATATACCTATTAGAAGGGGTTTATAAGCTGGATATAAACTAACCGGAAATGATTAGAGCTGTAGCATGTATGAGAAAACGGCTTTGGAATATTCTTTTTAAAGCAGTTATGATAAATGTATGTTATTCAGATAAGATTCTTAGGACTAAATCAAAATTTATTATCATGTGTATTTTAAAGGGCGATTTAATTGAGACAAATTAACAACATAGATTTTTTCATGACTAAATATATTAATATTTGATATATTCATTATCCTTCTCAGTGTAGAACAAGTACTCTAATAAAATATTCCCTTTGTATACTGTAGTATATATTTATATATATATATATATATATATATATATATATATATATATTCGAAATATAATATTCAGCGAATGAACCCGTATTATTTACAGCTGCTGAAAATAAAAAAATGAAAAAGAATTACATGATTTTCAAACAATCTTTCAATGCGGGAAAATTCCTAGGTTCTGAAAGCACCCCACGTTTCTGAGATAAAATTGACATGAAAGCTAAATACTTTCAGGGAAGGAGCTGAAAGAGGGATTGGAGGCCGAAATAAAATATCGCATCACTTATTTGAACTCAAGAAAGAAACTAAAAATCAAATATACTTTATTCGAACAACAATAGCTTTGATCGCGGTAAAGCTTTTGAAAATGTTCTATCTTCAAAATCTTGTCAAGTTGTAAATTGTGCATGCACGTTCAGAATTTAAAATCTTGTGTTCGTGAAATACGTCCAATGAAAGTATGTCCAATCCTACCCATGTAAATTCATCCTATCTGGGAAAAGGAACAATAAAGCCTGGATTATAAACTAATATCTGAACACACTATTAATATTACGCCAGCACGTTGTCTGGCGCGCCTTTCAAAAACCAAGTTATCGTCTTCAAAGCAAACTTCGAACAATAAATATCACAGAAAGTTTAGATATGCCACAGAGCATGAGAATGTCAGTCTAAACGTTCATAAATCGTTTGTAGAAAAATGCATGCTCAGAACATATTCTGAACAAAGCATGCGCAATTGAAATGCTCAAAATTTATTCGTAATGTGTTCAAATTAACTATCGCGAACATAGCTTATATCATATTTTTAAAGTTACTCCTTTAGGCAGCTATATCATTTTAATATAGTTCTAAATTTTGAGAAAATGTTACAGTTGCGAGTTTTGGTCAAACCTGTCAACAATGTTTTTTCGATAGTCGTTCCTCAGATGAGAAGTTTTAATACAAACCTCCCGTAAGTTCACATCGTATGTTAAAATTTGATGTACTATGTGCTTAAAGTTACTTCACATATTATTCGATCTCATATACGTTAAACTTTTTCATTAGTTCTTGAAGTTGAAGTTTCCCCTGTGTTTACAATCGTCTAAAAATGATTTTTGCTAGTTTTAATAAGCAATTGCTTCCCAAAAACCTATTTCAAATGTCACCTTCATAGATTCACCTGGTTTATTGCAAATTCGCTCCATTTTTGTGAAACATAACTACACGATTGTCAAAAATAGTATGTTGTACGGAGTTGGAGTTCAGGTGTGGAAATGTTTCCACATCAACATGAGCTCTATTTCCAGCTTAACGACCATATATTATTGTTCAGGAACCTGCTTTTCTATTCAATAAACTACTCAATTTTTTCTCTCTTCTGTTTTTCTTTAATCTGTCACCATCTTGCTTAACAGAATTGAGAATTGAAGTTGAAAGAAAGTTGAAACAGTCACAGAAATTCTCATAGAATCATAGTCATATTTGCTTTCTTATTTTTCACCGTATTTTGGATAACATAATATAATTCACAGTTTAAATAATTCATAGGTTACTTATTCCTAAATTTTTTCAATTAGTTTCATGGAAAAATCTTCTGAAAATGTTCATTCTTAGTACTTTAGTTAGTCATTTAATATTAAATACTTTTATAAGGTTTTGTACACTTTTTATTTGAAAAGTACCTTAAGAAAAATAATTAAGCACGTCGTTGCGATTTCTCACAATACACCTCTCCACTTCAGTGAAATAAAATTATCATAGAAAGGCTGTAATGTGTTAGAGAAACCCTCAACTTGCATATTGACGTCTGAAATACAGAAAACACATGTGGGTCCCAATCATAATATTACATCAATTCCGTTCTGCAGATTTTCCGGGGATGAATAATTTGTTGGGAAACCCTTTGTTGCTTGTGGGCCATACCTTAGCGTCGGAACGCCTATTCAAGTGCCAATGCTCCTCCTACTCCGACGCCGCGACGCAGGCCGGATTAAAAAGCGCACGCGCCACTGTAGGAGAAAACTTTTGGAGGAAATTCAAATAAATAGTTGGTCAAAGCGCGGTTGGTGGTTGGAAATACTGGAGGACATTCGTAGCTCTGAGATCAAATGAAATATATAAAGAAAATCAATGATAGTATTTGTATTTTCTAATATTAATCAATGTTTTTCTGTATTTTTTAACTTACCTATGAATAGGTGTAGTTTTTTGATCTCTTAAAAATCAGTAAAACCCAAATTGAATATTAATACAATTTGAAATAAAGATTATTCAGTAATACTAATTGATATATTTGAATATATCTTTTGATAATGGTAAGGGAGTTGACGCAAAAAAGTTATTACATATAAAGCTTGATAATGAATAAATATATGCTATATTTTTAAAATGTAACTAAGTAAATTTTAGTTTGAATTAATATTAAAGTATTAGTTTAATAGTGTTTAACAACAAGTAAACGATGACAATCTAAACTTCTGTTTCGTCGCGGCTCTATATTTTTATATTTCCACTAGGAAATTTATATTTTATCTAAACAAATATGACAGGACGGTGTATTCTAGTGATATTTGTCCCTTAATAAAACTGCATTAGATTAATGTATCATTAAAAACAAATTTATAAAAAAATGACTGATTTCCGTTAGAAATTAAGTTACCTTGGATTAGATTGTTTATTATTTAACAATTAAATTGACTAGTTATTACGGTTTTAAACTCCCCCACTATTGGTAATAATAAACGTACTTTCCCACAAGCAAAATATCCCAAAAAAAAACTTCTTTTTATTCAATAAATTCATATACGATATCATTAAATTGAAGAAAGAGGCAGAATGGATATAGAGACCACAGATAAAAACTGTAATAGATGATGGAGAAGAAAAAATAATTATTATGAAGATAAAGACATTCAATTGATATAAGGATATGAAAAATATCTTTGACTTTGTTTCCAATACTAGAATTATATACATAGTATTATATATAACCTTCAACATTATCAACAGTGCAGTTTATATCTTCAAAATCATAGTGAATTTTTTAGTTCCAAAACATGTAAGACCTCGTACTTTATTAGTGTGCACAACCTTGAATTATGTCACAAATCTCTGTACTAATTCTTATGGTCAATTCTACTACATAACTATATTATACAGTACAGTGTTTCCCCAACTGTGGGTCGCGATCTTCGGGCGTTACCTTACACAATAAAGATAAAACGTTGTTCCTAAACCATATTGAAAACTAAATTTTGTGTATTTTTTTATAATTTTTCTAAACGCCTTTTTCAAATATGGTCATATTTATCTTTTCATCATTGAGTAGAACGTTAAGTATTAAAAAAATAAAATTTTTAAACTGACACATACCCCTAACAATCACCAAAAATGTTTTACTTCAAACCGATTCAAAATCTTGTCGGTCTTCTGTACAGACCTTATTTTTACTTTGTGTCATTATCAAAATTTCTATAGAAAAAAAAAAAAGAATTTCTGAAATATAACACCAACAATAAAAATATGATGTAGCGAATAAAATTTTTCTCATACATTTTTTCTACATAAAATTTTTTCTGATACAATAAAAATAAAAAAGAATGAACAACTTAATATTAATATAATCAGTATTGTACATGTTAATAAAATAAGAAAAAATTGCTAATTATATTATTTGTTTTAATATTACAAATATTGTACAAGAATATAAATCACTAAGGCCTAATTAAAGCCTCGCACCTCACGGTGTCTCCCACCCTCTCTTGCATCAGCATAAGATTTGGTTGATCGAAAAATATCGCTGATAAAGATTGAACCAAGCAAATCTGGTTGGTTAGTGGGCAGGCCGTGTTCATTAAGAAAAAGCCCTGATTTTGATCGTTTTTTAAAAACCCGAAACGTCTTGATAGTTAAGCGCATGTTAGGGGTGGTGCGAAACTTCATAGCCGCTGTGGAGTGGAGTAGAATCTTAATTCCATTCATATCTGGTAGTTGCGCCGAAACTTTCGAGGACGCAGAGCGTGTGTCGAACTGCTGCTCGCCAGCCCGGTCACGTTGTCGACGATATCGTTTTTGTTTGGACTGTAGATATGAAGTAAACGTACGTGTTAGTTTTGGTTCAGTTTTTTATATTTTTTGACGATGGACTTTCAAAGTGCTATGGAAACGTTTGCAGAGGCTTGGGTGGCTGCTAACACTAAAGGGGCACCTCTTACGGAAGTTGCTACACAGGTACCACAACATATTTACCAAATATCAACAATAGCGTACCCTAACAAAGTATTTTTTAATTGCATTAGATTATATGTATATATATATATATATATATATATATATATATTTCTATAACAAAAATATACAAATTTTTAAATAATCAATGGACGATTTATAAATATTATGTAGCTAAAAATTATGATTTTATATTATTTTTTTTTCTAATCAAAATATGAACAAATAATTATTAATTTATGCATAAAGTTATTTATTACGACCCAATTATTTAAAATAAAAATGATAACTATTAAAATTATCTAACGATATTTCTATCAAGTGCATAAGTAATGTCTAATTTATTTTATTTTTCTTATAAATCGTAGTACATAAAGAGTCAAGAAAAAATAACTGATGCTTAAAAAATATCACCAAAAACAAATTGCATTTTCAAAATAATTTGTATTTATTTGTACCAGCTAGTACTGATACATTCATCTTATTGAAAATATTTATAAATAAGGGGGGCTATTATTCGAAACTCAAATTTTTCCAATAAATTACTCTAAATTGGATATTTTGACATTATTTATAATTTTATTTACAGTTTAATGAGTTAGTGATTTATAATATTGTTATTGATTTGTATTGAAATTAATGTATATATATATTTTTAATCACGACAATGTTGATGATAATTTTATTCGATTATTTGATCTTCTTTGAGTAATACTAAAAAACAATTAAATAAATAGAAAAAAAAATTAAAGTGAAATTATTTTTTTTAAATTTTCTAAAATTCAAATATTTGATGCCATATTAGTGTGTTTTATTAATTTTTTTAAAAGTAGATAGTTTGGTAGGAAAAATCGGAAAAATGAATGGGACCGATTATCTCCAACAATTTTATTATTTTTATGTAAACTCAAAACTTATCAAACCAGGAAATTCTCTCTATCTTAAATTAATGACAATTCTCAAATTTCGAGACTAAGTCAAATCAGGTAACATTGAAAAGATCATTTATCCACTCCACGTGGGTATTACAACATTTCGCTTTTCGCTCTGCTCGATTCATTAAGGTCTACTTTTAATACTAGAAGTTATTTTGTATATTTTTCATTTTTACATTCTCAAAATATAAATAATTCATTCATTTGAAGTAATATACAATTCTTACTATTTTTATAAATGTTTTTACTTCATCGTGTAACAACTTTTTTCAATATCGATAGTGGACGCGGCGGAGGGAATCCATTTTTGCAATTCTGATAAATTATATTCCCTTTAATACCAGGACTCGATCCGTCCGCTCAAAATCCTAGTTAATCCAGGATTGAACTAATCTGAGATTACCGTTACCAGATATTGCTGAAAATTCAGAGGAATCGATTGCTTTGTCCAACGTTGAGCACATCACATATTTTTTCTCTAAAAATGAAAGTTGGAAACTATGCGAATCCAGAGATATTTGTATCAAAAAGTGGCTTTGGATTTTGAAGAGGTTTTTGTAAACTAATCATGGATTTTTGGTTGGGTAGAGCAGTCACGTATCATCCGATGTTTGACGAAATATTTAAACAAATTGATGATTGTGCTATGGGAGCTTCCATTTCAAATGTTATAGCACGATTAGTAACAAAAGATAATGAGGAAACTGTCTTAAGCAACCCCATGTCTTTATACGTTATGAACAAAATGAAATTGAAAATAAAAAAAACTAAAGTTCAATCCACAATCGAAATAATTTTCTTGGTGTCACATTCTAAAAATTAACTCTAACTTATATAAATTGAAATAGTGTTTAAAGTTGAAAGATGAATGCTTTAACTATATAAAGTTGTTAATTTTTGAAACCTCAATGAAGGGTGTCTCCATGCAGGCATGGCTTTCGTCCCCCTTCTTGTGTGTACTCTGCAGTTCCTGTTACTACAAATAATTCCACGGTCGACTAACAACGCTGAAAATCCATGTTTCCATTACACTAATATTAAATATTTTTTCACATCTAGCTTAGACGAAATGTAATTAGTGAAAGGTTATTTTGAATATTTGCTAAAATTCTTTCCATTCCGATAAGATACTTGCAATAATAATTTTAGTGTTAATTCTTTATATCGCAATCTCTTTGGACTTTGGCACATATTGATGATTACAACTTACTTGCTATATCGATGAATTGATTTGTTAATTCGACCTAAGAACTGATTAAGATACTAGAAAACATGTATACTGAAAATAATGTATTATTAAATATAATATTTTTTAAATGATAATATCTTGAAAAGAAGTCAAAACATTTGAAGAAACAATCTCCTTTTTTAACGATATATTAAGTTCAAATTTTTACTCAAGTTTATATAATAGAAAAAACTAATTTAATAAATGTTATACTGATATTGTTTTCAAATTCGTTTCATCATTATCGGTTTTTATTTCCACGATTATGGCTAATGCATTATGATCTACACAATTTGGTGGGTCCTTCCTCTTCGCTTCTATTTTACTTTTTTTCTTCTGATAATGCCTATCCAATTCGAATGTTGCCGACAAGGATAGATACTCTAACTTTGTTGGCTATTGCCCGAAATAATTCTGTGGTAGTTAAGTAGTAAACCATTGCCTAGATTTTTGGAGTCAAGTGTTTCTTCTCGATCTCGGTCCTCTATGAGATATTTTGCATTGAATAATTAACTGTAGCAAGTATATCAATTTTAATTCCTTTCCATGTTTCCATGAAAATATTTCAATTTTCTATTTTTTTAGTAGTATTATTGGTATCCCATGTTTTATTGTTGAGTCTGTAGTATTTCGGAATTGGTAACCCTTCCTTCCTTGATATTCTGTCCGCTCTGTAATTTTTCTAAGCATTATTCTCAATATCTATCTTATACATAGTAATTTTTGGGTGTTTATGAATTGTGATATATTTTGTCCTCCATTTCATCACTTTTGTCTGTTAAAGTTCCATATATTGCAGTGCCCAGCTCTATAATTGTTTAGGGTCTAATATTTTAAAATCATCTTCTTTTTATGTCATAATGCTATTTAACATTTATCGATTCCAACCAATGATTTTCTTTTATACCTCTTCTTCCATTCAAACTTATCACTTCAAAAATGAGTCATTCTTAAATCTGGGCACTTCAGTTTTTTGGGTAACTTATACTATACTCTCTTCTTATATATATTTTGTTTTATCTTTATTGATCTACATACTGAATTTTCGTACTTCCCTGTTAATTTTCAATTTTTATTTGTATTTGTTTTTATCGCTACTTCATTTGTCTACGAGGTCTGGCTATTAAATAACGAGACTGAGCGCACCCTAAGCGAGTGGGGTAAAAACGAGTAGTGCATTGGGTATCTATCTTGATATCGTGTCTCAAAACACGTTTCCGTCACTATTATAGTATTTGTGAGTAGCGGTTTGAAACGAATGTGTTTTTTTCTCGCGGAGCAACGTATCAATTTCAAATTTCTCGTTGAATTGAAAAAAACTCCGACTGAGTGCTATAAATTGTTAGGCAAGAGGCCTATGGGGACAATTCTCTATCTCGTGCGCGTGTTTTTTAGTGGTCTCAGCTCTTTAGTGAAGGCCGAGGGAGCACTGAAGATGACCAGCGCCCAGGCCGCCCTGTGACTGTTCCAAATCCGGAAACAGTGACAAAATCAACCAAATTGTGCGTGTAGTTCGCCGAATGAGCATCTGGATAATTGCCGAGGCTGTAAACGTCGATAAAGAAACGGTTAGAAAAAATTTACCCGCCAAAAGCTCCTACGTCAACGGGTCTGCTCAGATTTCCTTGAAATGTTAGAAAGATTGGAATAAGATCTGCTTCGAAAGGGACCCAATTTGAGTCGATGGATGTGGTAAAGCAAAAAACGACAGAGCTCCTGAAGGCCCTCACCAAAGAAGACTTCCAGCACTTCTTCGATCAATGGTAAAAACGTATGGAAAGGTGTGGGGCGAGGGAAGGGAAATATATTGAAGGGGAGCATTCGAATGTATAATAATTTTTATAACGAATCCCTTTTTTGTAACCAGTCTCGTTATTTAATACTCAGACCTTCTCATTATGCCGATACTTTTAAAATCTTAGATATTCTGCTGTATTAATTCGAAAGTTTATTCTATTAATTGTCGACTGCCGTTTCAGTAGTCTCTTAGAATTTTTCTCTGCGTGTATTTATACACTTTAATTAATTACACTGGCAAATATTTCTTACAGCACATTTAGTAATGTCTATATTTTGAACAGTATTCCTTTTTCATGCTGATGTTTTTTAACATTGAGTTGTGTCATTTCTCATTTTCTTTCTTCACATTAAGTTTAAATCTTCCCCATTCTGTATCTGCCAGTTTGTCAAATTTCCAGCATCTTCTCTTCATTTTGTTCATCATAACAATTCAATAATTATCCCTCTACTTAATCGCCCCTTATTATTTTTCAATTTTTTTTCCTGTTTTAAAGTTTAGAAGAAGAAATATACGAATTTTTGGGTTAATCCTAAGATTTGTATTCATAATAAATATGGAAACATCACGGGGAAAATAAATGTTGAGAATGAATAGTATGACAAAATTCGAAGTAGTTGTTTTACTCAAATATTTCTGCTTCGTATTGAAATAACTATTCCAGAAATATTACAGTTCGAAGTTCGAAATATCTGTGACATATTTAAAATAGAAGAAGATGAGGTCTAGAAAAAAGATTTTTGGAAATAACCCTAACAATAAATATGAACCTTTACAGTTCTACAGGTAAATGTTTTCTTTCAACTTATTAAAAAGAAATACAAATTCAACTCTGGTATATAAACGAAACCAAATAAATACATATCCATCCGGGATTTTTATTTTTTTAATTTATTCTTTAAAATCACATATTTTTTCATACATTTGTGAAAGTATAAAATATTTTTCAAATAATTAGATAATGGGGTAAATCAATTGGTTGGAGAGATTTGTCAGGTTTGTGCAGTTTTTCATTTTCTTTGTATCTGATGGAGAAATGATAAGTTTTTCTTCTTAAGATCAAATGATACTGAACACACTATTTACACTGTCACTACACCAACACTTACAGTTACACTGTCTGATGCGCGTTTCGATAACCAAGTCCCTTCTTCAGAGACTAAAGAAAAACAGTTTACCTTCATTTTTAAAACTAATTTTCTATCAAAATAGACCTGCAATCAAAAAGATTTGTCAAGATAAACAAAAAGGTCTAAGAGCTAAAAAGTTAAAGAAATTGATTTATATACTTCGATTATTGATTATTAAATAAGACAGAGTGAAAATTACCTGTTCATAACGATATTTTAATTAAAAATAGTTATCACAAATCTAAAAAATAATCAATTTAATTATGCTCATCAAAGTTAATTTGTGATATAAAATAATTCCAAATATTTTCAGTTTTCCCATTGCAGTATTATCACATAGTAACATTAAATATAATAATTATGAAAAGTTGTAAACGGCTCTATATATCCATTAAGTAATATTTTTTTTTGAATATATGTTTCGATTAATTTTTAATTAAAAAATAGTAAATTGTATATTAAGTAGGTTCAATCAAACCTTGACTGGTTTATGAATATTTATATAAAGTACTATAACAAGTGCTTAATTTTCAGCTATATTTAGCTTAACGAGTTCTATAAATTATCTGATAATCATAGTTCAGTTTTCCTTAGTTTCCATACAAAAAGGAAATTATTAAAAAAACATATTTGTCCTCAATTATTATAATTGCAAGGATAAATAATACTATATCTTCTTCTTCTTTTCTAATTTCATAAAACTTCTCGTGTAGATGAAATTGAAAAATGTTTTTGCAATAGTACATAACATTTTATTATAAATTTGTGACACCTTGGCTTCAACCTCGTTTAAGTGTGGGGATCAAAGGTAAGTACTTTATTCTAGTAATAAATAGTTATTAGAAGTATATTAAATATGTGATCCTATATCAAAAAGCAATTGTAATTATAAAATATAAATAATACTAATGCATTATATCAGCAAATTACTTCGACATATTGTCATAAAAACGTCAATAAGTTATTATTGTAGCGTACGCAAGTTAACGATAATTGTTATATTAAATGTTAATTAATTATCAGTGACTAAATGTAAATAGAAATAATGGCTTCCATTATAACAGTGGCGTAGACAATAACGCTAGGAAAAAATTCTGTAAACAATTATTGGATGCTACAGTTAAACATGAGTATTATAATTAATTAAATCACATAAATAAAAAAGAATAAGAAGAGGAACGAAGAAAGAAGTTATAGAAGCGATCAAATGAATCAAAAAAGGAAAAGCTGCCGAATACGAGAAAATAACATCCGAAATGTTAAAAGCTATGAGAGGAAGAGAGGTTTAGATTTATTTACAAAAATATGCAACATATGCAAAGATACCAAAAGACTGCAGACTGAGGAATAGCTTCAAACACTAGAAACAAATTGATACCAAAAGTAGAAAATAAACTAAATGATCCACACCTAATTTGCAAGACTATTCTGATCACAGACGTAAGTAAGATAATGTGGTAGTTTGATTCCATATTTATAGATCTTCTTCTTTCTTCCATAATAGGTCTAACGCTTTTTTCGATATATTTTCTCATTCTGGCTCTAGATTATCACTCCATCTCTTCCGTGGTCGACATCTACTCCATGTCCATTACTTGCTATTTTTACCAGTCTATCGTCTGCCATTCGACTTATATGTTGATTCCATTCCATTGTTTACGCTGTGATACCCATTAGTTAATATTCTCTACGTCACAATATCATCTGATATTTTCGCTTTTTCCGTGGTCTAGTACTGTTTTTCCCGAGATCCGTCTAAGAATTTTCTGGTCTTGTTTCTGATGTATAAGTCATTATAGGTCTGATTGTCGCTTTGTAAATTCGTGTCTTTGTTTCTTGTCTTAGCTTACAGTGGAGACAATCATATTATACTGTTCTCCTGTGAGATTAAAGGTAATCAGTAATCTTTGAAGATCATCTTCATTTTTGACTCATACCATCAGCAAACATCTAAGATTTTTCAAAAAGAGCAAATTATATAAAATATTGGACAAAAATTGATGGAAAAAAATTATTTTTTCTTAGAATGAGTGCATTTTTGGTATTAGGTTCAAAATAATTGAAAAATTGCGATACGAGTTTAGGCGTTTACGAGTTTTCTGAGGAAAAAATTGTGATAGGAAAAATATGTCATGGAAATGAAATTATTTATTGGCCAACTAAATCTCCAATTTATGAAAACATTTAATATTGTGTTTGAATTTAATACAGAAAAGGATTTTATTTCTATCTACACCAAAATACCTATATTTTGAACAGTGTAATAAAATAAATATCTTTATTAGGGGCTATAAAATAAACTTTTTTCAACAAAAGTTAGTGAGACTATGGAATTCAAAATCAGACCATAAATATGATTTTTATATTTTACTGAAACCATTTTAGAAATATCCATTCTTGAGCTACCACTTCACTCGTTAGTTAAGATGGATTCAAAATCTGATCTTTTCGCCCAAATTATATATTTCTATAGTTAACTTAAAAATATTTCGTCTCGACTACAATTGGCTACTTACCCTATAGTTGGTGACCTAAATAGTACAGGTAAGTATTTAAGACGCACTTAAATCCTTACAATAGATAATCATCAGAATAATTTTTAATTGTTTCATAATATCCAGTATTTAATCACATTTTTTTTTAAATTTCTGTATTTCCGTATTTTTTTAAACAGGTATTTTGGTTATTATATAATGCAATTATTTGTTTCGCCATTGGGTAAAAATGTGCAAAATTGATTATAAAAGATTGGAATTCAATTCTTTGTTACAGATAAATTAATTTCCGTAATGGATACACAATATCTTTGGATCATTTTAATGTGTTCTGACCGCCACTGGTGTCATAGATGATTTTTAATAATAACCTGCTACTGCTTGTACTTGAAACTCTTGAAAAAATTAACTAAATTACAATATCGAGGCGACAAGCTATATATCATAAAATTCATTAGATTTGATTATATTTACAAAGTCCAATAGTTAATGCAAGGTATCATCATCAATTTAGTAACAGGATTTCTAATAAAGAAATATAAAGTGAGAAAATAATATTTGAAATAATTAATAAAATTGTTGAGTACACCGCCTTGGACAATAAAAAGCTCACAACATGTGACAAACATCGCACCAACCATACGGTAATCAAAAAACACTTAATACACATACACTTACCGTAAAAATATATGTCCAAAACTCCAAATTCCTCCAGCTCCATCTACAAATCGTTGCTTCGATGCTCATACTCAACAAGTTCCTTTAGCTGAATCGCAAACTTCACACCACAAGTTTGTGGTGATCAAAATTAAACAAGAACTGCATTATATACAAGATAACAACAAAAAAATGCAACTCTTAACCCTAAAACATAAAGTGCTTCAAATGGTCAACGTCTATATACAAAGCTTCTTGAAGTACTACTGAAAAATCGATTTCCTAACGCGTCTCTGCCTAACTGACCCATAGCTACTTCCATGGTAAAACTGCACCTAAATGTAGCAACTGTAATTGCAAATTGACTATAAAACACATAATCGCAGAATGTGCTTCTTGTAACGCAGAAAAATGGAATTGTTACAATCGAATTTATTTGGTTTTGCATCTGGAGGTCTCGGTTTACCACCAACACGGTTTTTAGTTTGATGAAGGAGTGGTGTAATATCATCGGTATTGAAACTAAACTTAAAATTGATAAAATTAAAAATTAACCGGTGTTCTACCAATGTCTACAGCTAAATTACCTATCTTCAAATCAAAATATGAAGACCTACGGTAATTAAAAAAGATTATAATACATTCTATCACAAAACTAATTGATAAATACCGATCTAATTATTCGAAGAAATTCAACGGAAGGTATTTTGAAATATTTCCATGTTATGTTTTAGTAGATAACGAAGACTATGATGATAAGGTAGCAGACACTAACTTTAATTGCGCTGACAACAGTAATTTTATTCATGATTGTAGTTCTAATAATAAATAAGAATTGGTTTTCAGATTTTTATATAGGATCGTCAAAAAATCTTACTTAAATTCCAACAAATTGTGTTATAAAGAACATTTATGTCCGGTTCGGCCGTTTTAAATTGTCTAATGAAAAAAAAGTAGCTAAAAACTGTAAAACACGATCTCTCTTATTCTTCAAGATTTTTCTTGAAGAAATTTTTGCAAATAACAAAAGAGATAACAACCTGTGCTATATTGGTTGGTGAATTGAAAATGGCCAATTTCTCACCAAAGAAGTATTGACCAACTTTTCTTTCTAATTTCGTCCTGCAATCTGGTAAATTGTATAATCAGTATAATACTGAATCGAAAGTTTCAACATGCTTCAAACTTTCATAGTATAGTTACCTCGGTTCGCATTCCGCACTTTTTGACATTAATATTCTATTGAGAAATGGATACATTTGATTATGTTTGAACATTGTATCGCAGATTTCGGCACGGATAATTAAATTTCAAGCGTTTTCTACAGTATGATCAATCATTCAAACTTTCCAACAGGAACTTCTTCACAAAATGAAAAGAACGTTCTCAATACAAATAGTGGGTCTTTACAACACCATCTACTGTAAAAGCTGGTAAATAGTTTTTACATAAACTATTATTATACAAACCTAAAAATTCGCTTCGATTTAATAGTAAATATATAATTTTTTTTTCTCTGTCTCTCTCTGACATTTCCGCGTCTCTGACCGCAAGTACTTTACATTTTAGGTCAAATATTGATAAGTCCTTCGTCTTATCCTTAAAGGAAAACTATAAAGTGCGGATGAAGGTAATCTTATTACCTGCTTAAAGTTTCTTAAATGTAGTTAACTCCCCGCAGAGACCGTGACAAAGGAATCAGAGTAACCACGTCTCTTTCGGATAATAGAATATATTTTAATGTGTAAATAATTATCAGATGCCTCTAATATGATATATTCCAATATATTAAGGGCTGTTTTCAACTTTCTCGTAATCCTGAGAAAAGTTATTACAGTAGATCAGCCTCCAATATTTATATGATCTAATTCGATACAAAATTCGTTTCCCTACGACCACTTATGAAAATGATAGATTGAACACACATTTTTACCTAAGAAAGTAGCTTTATCACACATGTATTAAAAAATAACAAAACATACATGTATTGAAATGCTTCTTTTTCTTATGTTATATATAGTCTCGAACGATAGAGGGAATACGCGAATACAATATGAATTTGGCTGGGTGCCGAAAAGCAAAAGGCCAAATTTAAGAGGTCTGAAGAAGTAGACAATATGATTTTTTGAGGTTATATTAGTGTTCTTTTTCTGTTCTTTAGTTATAAAATATTTCATAATCATTCTTTTTATTGGAGTGAAATTTTGAAAATTTATGTTTTTTATTTGTTAACAGTCTGCATCCAAATCTTCAAAGTTAAAAGACATATTTTTTTCAAGGTAGAGCTTTAAGCTCTTAATCAGTGAGTAGTAGTTGAATAAATTGGGTCTTCATATGATCATTATCTAAATATTTTTTATTATAAAAATTGTGAAAAAGAAAAGTACAACTACAATGATCAAATAAAAAGTCTAGAAAAGACAAAACCACTTGAAGATTGGAAAATGTATAAACAAATATTATGAAATGTGGGAACGACACGTTGATGTTGATGGCGTTGATAATATTTTAATTTAATAATTAATGCAGATTAGATTTAATCATAGAAATATGAAGAATGCGATACCCAAATTGTTAAATCATATTTATCCAACCAATAGAGTTTATAAAGTTGCAAGCTAAATTTTAGAAAAGTGATAACACGAAATAATTTTTAAGCGAACAAATCTGCGTAAGTTTAGTGAAAAATACTGAAAACTGTAAGGATGTACAGGGCATATCCACAAAGTAAGAATATATAAAAAAGTATGAGGATTCAGAAAAAAATTTTCCACGAGAATTTTCCAAGAAACAAGTTTCCCAAGAAGCCACGGATGCCAGTAAAGCTGTTAGGTATGATTTGGCAAGACTTGCCTGTAGCTTTGCTCCCATTTGCCGACCCCGCGAGCTATCTACAACATTCATTCTTGTCTTGGTACCTGTGAAAGATGGAGATTTTCACGCCAGATGCGAATTACGTCTCACACCCCCCTTATAGTGATTACCATCTCTTCTATGAAAGAAACACTTTTATGTTCACATTTGACAAACCACAAAGAACTGAAAACATGCATTGATCTAAACGGCGATTATGTCCAAATATAGAGGAAAGTCTAGGCTTTCCAAACATGTATTATTTGATATCAATAAACATGGTTTTCAATATAACTCGTACATATTTTCCGAAAAACTTTAGGCACTTGTTATGGCCAAGTACAAGTTTTTGTATGTTTTCTTCATAGTTTGCCGCCTGTATTTTCAACCATGTGTTAACATGTTCTTCATCATCGTTGAAATGTCATAGATTTTAGGTGTGAGAGAAGATGAAAGTCGCTAGGAGCGATGTTTGGGATGTACTAATGATGATCAAACAAGTCTCAGTCACATTCATGTAGAAGTTTTTTTGTCACGTCCGCCGTTTGATGAGGGCGGGCATTATCGTGACAAAAACAACACTTTTTGACAGTTATCTCAATGGACTTGTCCTAAAAAACGGCGCACATCAGTTTTCGAGGTGTCAAGATTTGCTTAGGCTTAACTTTCATTGGAGACGAAGTGTGTCTTCATTCCATTGATTATCGATTAGGGTTTGGGGTAACGTAAGAGACTAAAATTTCTTCCCCTGTCATTATACAAAAAATAAAATCATCACCATCATCACAGCGTTTCAAAAACTGAAATGCACAACAATTCGTTGTTTTTTATACCTATAGTTTTGTAAGAATTTTGGCTATTCAACATTAGTTTTCGGAATTTGAGATTTTCAGCAAAGTTACTAATTGTGAACTTAAAATTTTGCTTAGGCTTTTCTACAATTGCGTAAACCAAATTGTCATTAACCAAAGACGGGCGTCCACATCGTTCTTTAGATCCGTCATCGAACGGTCTGGATCACTGATAGCATTTTGTCTGCAAACCTCGCAGATTTGATGAAAAATTTCACTGCCGCGATCGCGATCGCAACGCTGGCGATGATAGAAATAGAAACCATACTCATATTGTGGATATACCTCGTATTAAATAAAAAAATAGTTGGTTAAGATGTTGTATACCTGTATGAGGGACGGTTAGGATAGTAAATCAGTTCGATTAACATCTTTCAAATAAGATTTATAAAATATAAATGCCAGTATCATGCCGTCGGTAAATATTTGATCTTTTGATATATTATTTATCTATTTGTACTTGTTGCGGATATAAGAAAATCGAAGATTTGTGATTATTCAATTGAGATTAAGACAGAAATACCGCGTTTTTGTATTGTATTTGAACTGATAAACAAATAATTCTCGATAACGTTAAACTTACATCAGTTATCGACTAACCAAACCAAATATTGTTTATTCGAAGTAATAACTAATAATATTAGTTATTACAATCAGTAAACTTTCAGTAAGTCGATGGCATGTTGTACAATTAACACAGGTAATGGGTTAGACGTAACTAATATCCGTTATTTGTATTCTTTCACGATCCATTTCGATCGGCGAATCTTCTGAAGTAAACAATTCGCGCCTCCGACTAGAATACACTCAAACACTGAACAAACGCTGTATCGCCACCTTGAATCCGATATATTACTACACTCACACATGAAGAAGGCGTACTTAAAAAAAAATTAAGGATATACTTTCGTATTTTGAAATCGAATAAAAAATGCGAACATATAAACCACTTTATTAAAATTAAAATTATATTCTTTTATAAATCACAGTTTTTTTATAAATTCACTTTTTCTCGTTAATCATTCCAACTGATATATGAGTTATAGCTACAGAAGAAGTGCGCATGATCGAAATTTCAGCTGTTATCGTGAAATTTTGTGTTAAAAATCCAACGCTTCTGGTACTGTGGAAAAATCAGTAATACCACATCAGATTTAGTTTGTTAGCAACGAATTGTGTATGTCATTCCGTATATTCATTTTTGAAACTTAAGAATTCAATAATTTTGTTAAAACATAATTAAATAAAACACCACATTCCTGAACTTATTCCCCTATGATGAGTGCATAAGTATTCGAAATATTGGCATATATATTAAAAAGAGTACACTTTGGTGTTTAATTTGCCACAATATCACTACGAAAACCTTAATGAACTAATTGGCAAATACTTCCTTTCAATTTACGTACAAATATGGGATACTTTCAAACCATCTCAAGAGGTTATGGTCTTGAAAATTCTAAAAAATATAGCAGAAGATGTTTCTTCATTTCAATTTATTTATATATAATCAAATTTTTTCCCTATAGGATGTAGGGGTGTAAATTTTATTATTGAAATAATTCCTTCTAAATTGTTTCCTTTCCTTTCTATCTTGAGACAATTTTTTCTCTTCCAGCCATGACCTAACCTAACCTAACCTAAATTTATTATTTCTACTGCTCTAACTTTTCTCTTATCCCTGTTTGTAAATACTCAAGAATCACAGCTATTTTTGAGTATTGGCCTGTAAATTTTCTTGCACAGTAATGCTACATCATAGTTATTTTTCTAGCAACGAAATTTATTTATATTATGTCAAAATAAGTAGATAGAAGTGAATTGTTATAGCATCCATGTCTTTTCAACATGACCGAAAATATAATTTATGTCCGAGTCGCAACAACCAACAGTTGCCAAGTTGACATATTCGCCATAGATTGCACCGTGCGATTCCATTCTGTTGTCTAAAAGGAATCTAAATTAAAAGGAAAAGATTCGAGACCGTTAAAGACTTTTAGCACCGTTTCAATCAATGGAAGGTTCGTGTGGAGAGTTGTAGGATTAGAGAAAGGTATATAATAAGAATATATGAATTTAAAATAGAATATTTTATATCGTTAGTCTCATTATTTAATAGCCACATCTTGTATAGACGATATATCTTAACTATGAGTATTTAAGAACAACGATATAAATTAGATTTCACTATTTGTATTCATATTTCGTTATTATCTTATTTTAGACAAAAATTACTTTAATCTCTAAATATTCGAATCACATGAATGAAATTTATATTGAGCTAGGAGGAGACGCCCATGTTGTAGCGAACAGGTCGATGATCCTGTAAAAGTTTTGTGGTCCTGCATGCTTACACAACCGCTGGTAGTTTTTTGCTCAACCAATTCGTAGAAGCTTAAGTTATGGCCAACCTGTCATTCAATGGGTTTGCACTAAAAATGAAGCAAATTTTTAACTCTTGGTTCATTCCAGACACAAATATTTAGTTAATACTAAAGCGGAGAATGGATTTTTTCTATCTCATCTTACAACTTTCAGACGAAATTTATAGAAATAACTGTAATTTGTTTTATCTAATTTTCTATTACTATGATTTTGAAACTAATAAAATTATTATAACATGCAGTTTTATGTCTTTTACTTTGAAAGAGAACTGGGCAACTAATATTAGAGCGTCAAAGTAATTCTGTAATCTTTTTAATACTGTTGTTGCGGAGAATATTTTCCTCTGTCCAGGATGTAGCTGATAATGTGAGATTACAAGTTGCATTGGAAACGGGATCATTCCGTAGTCTCTTTCTATATATTGGCACAATATCTCTATTATTATGTTGCGGAAATAGTGGTAATCCCACTCACCGGATGCGAAATATGATTGCGGATTATCCTGATAATTTTCCACGAGATGTTCTATATCCCAAATTTCACAAGACTTGAAGTTTTGTTATACTGTCATACAGTGCAATCATAAAATAGTACATAGATTTATCATTAGGGTAATAAATATTCTAAAAGAATAGACCTAGTATAGTAAATTTTGTAAAAATATTTATGCACGTGACAAGCTTTACACATTACAAATTAATGCTATGATCCATTTTATTATAGTAGAGCTCGAACCAATACTCAGTCAAATGTCTCAAATTGAGTTTCGTGCTGCTATAGTTTTTTTTTTACCAAAACAAATCAAAAAAAGAATAGAAGTTGTCTACGATGAGAAAAATGCTAAAAAAGTCAGAATAACTCATATAATAGCAATTTTTCGAAATAGGGCCGAAAATGAGATATTAGTTAAATAATCAATTTTATCAAAATTCCTGAACAAAATTTTTAAAACAATATTCTGGAATCATTGAGAAGATTTTCGCAACAAATCAGGAAAACGTTTACAATCGCCTGAAAGTGTGGTGCTAGTTTAGAAACTATTTTTCGCGAAATTTCTGAACGCTAAGATTGGACCAATATAGATGGAATCTAGAACAACACAGAACAACGGCCAGAATCATTATAACTTGAAAATACAATCGTTTATCTCAAAAATCGTTCTAAAACAAAATAGGACAAATCTAGAACAATATTCCATAGGTAGGTACCAACTTCTTGGGAGTTGTAAAATTTGAAAATGAAAGTCCCTAATGAAATGTCAAACCAAACTAATCAAAGAACATCTCATTTGTTGAAGGGATTGTCAAAATAGAGCGTTGCTAAGTCGGAGTTGTGAATCTTAAAAAAATCAATCAATTTAATGATTTTTGTGAAATTGTTAATAAATGTTATATATCAGAAAGAAAAATTACTGTTCGAACATTGTTTTTACTAATCGTTCACTACTGTAGTGCTATAAATAAATTATATTTATCGTTAAGACAATAACATAATCTTGAATAATACAACCTACTGTTTTCACTTATCTCTAGTCAATTTTAAACAAGATTTCGTATTTTATTTATATTACGGAATTATGTTATACCACCATTTTAGATTAGATCTTTTAATCTTATTTGCTAAAATTATACCTACATTCAATTTTTTTTATTTTCGAAAAAGGTGTTATAAATCTTGACCGTTAATTATTCTCAAAACCATTCCATCTTTTTTCATTACTCTCTCCTCAACAAAATTATAATTTGAAGTACTTTTTCTCTTTTTGTTCTCTAAATTTGTGAAATTGAGGAAATGTTGAAAACTTATTGTAGGATAATATAAATAGAATTAACAAAAAACACGAAAAAAAAGTTTACCTAAAAAGTATATGAATTAATTGATTAGATTTCAATATAAGATGGTAGTAACAATTTTTTCCTATTTTTAAACATCAAATGAATACCGATAACCGAATAAATTTTTCTCATTTTATTTTTGATTAATGTATATTACATTTTAATATTATAATACTATTGGAAATTTGTGAATGAATAACATATCAAAGCAACTAATAACAGGAATCCTTAAAACTTTGGTTAATTAATTAGTTTCATAAATTTAAAGCCATTTCCGATTCATAATAACATGCAAATACACTCAGCAGCATCATACTGTAGCATCATTAAATATGAAGAAAAAAAGAAGAAACTGCTGTGAACAACCGCAATTGATTTAATATGCGAAGCTATTTGACGGTACCAGAAAATATCTATTCCAAAATTGATTATTGGAATTGATTTTCGAGGAGTGCACATCGTTTTATATCATGGAAGACTGTTTTGCGGTAATGGGAATAGCTTTTATTAGATCCGATTCTCGATTTGTACCAGGAAAGTTGATGAACGCAGAGATCAAAGTACTGTATGGTCCAGCTCAGATGGGATATGAGGTCAGAGCAAAAAAACTCCGTTGGATGGGGTACATAGCTAGAATGGACGAAGATAGTTGGGTGAAAAGATCCTTATTAAGAAGAAGAGGAGCGAAGAGGAAAAGAGGGTCCACGGAAATAATGCATAGAAGCATGCAGCGAAGATCTAGGAAATATAGCAAAAAAAAATTGAAAAATTACCTAATTGATAAAACCGCCTACATTGGCAAAATTAAACAAAGTAAACTCATAACAATCATCTGAACTATTTCCAGCAGTACTATTTGTACTTTTATTTATTGAATAAACCTTTAGAAGTATAATAAAAACGAGATTCTTCAAAGTAAACAGAGCAGATAACATGTGGAGCCCAATCAACCCTTTCTATAACTTCAATCCACATATCCTTGAAATCAATGTTTTATGGAAACAAATATTAAGAACTAGGATAGCTTATAATCATACATTTTCGAATTATTATCGTTTCTTTGCCGCCGCCTCTCTATGACGGGAGTCGAATTTGTTTCTGTCCCAAACAATATTAGGGAATAAAATATGGATAATTTTATTTTTTAAGGTATATTTGAAAGGTATTGTCTTCATAGCACTTCTTGTGAGCATAAATTTGAAGAAAATTGCATAAAATAATCAAAAACTTCGAACAAGTGCGGCATATTATTCTCAGAAACTTTGAATTTAAACATATCGAAGGCTTTTGACATGCCAACCTTCTAAATTAGTTAAGACTGACGGCTGACTTAGTAGCTTTCTCAAAGATTGATCCATCCAGGTCGTTATCGATGGACACACCTCACAGAGGTTTGAGGTCAACGCTGATGTTCCCCAGGGATGCATCTTGTCACCTCCTGTTCATCAACGATCTACTCGACAGAACTGTAAACCCGATCTATAGCTCTTATCTTAAAAATATTCTGGAGTGGGGTGGAAGCAATCTGATTAAGTTGAATTCAGCTGTTTTTACAAAGAAGATTTGCAGAGCAGCTCAGGATTCGGTCCTGTCTGGACATTAAATATCATCATCACCGCAAATTCGCTTGTTGGATGTTGAGGTTGGAAGCAATATGTCCTGGCTGATTTAGCCAAAGCCGTAACCTAACCAAACCTAACAAAAGCCACAAAAACTTGGAGCCCTCTTTAAGACCAAAAAGCTTTATACCCCGCAACGGTTTCTAATCCTCTACAAGACAGGGTAGAAGCAATCTAAGTTTAATGCAGCAAATACCAAAGTTACTGTTTTTATAGAAAAATTTGGCACTACAGATCAGGATTTGGTTCTATCTGGATATAAATATGACCATCACCGCAAATTTGCCTGTTGAATGCTGAGGTTGGGAGCAATATGTCAGGGTATAGTCACATAGTCGAATGAGTTAAGGCAGCTTCACACAAACTCTTTAAGACTAAAGAGCTATATACTCCGCAGCAGCACAAGTTCGATTCGTTCAACTTGCTCGAACATTTGGAGCTCGGTTTCCAGGCATAACCTGAGGATGCTCGTAGTAGTACAAACGAGAGCAATTCGACTTATAGGCGATTGAAAGTTGACCAGAAACTTGTACAGCTTAGAGCATAGAAGAAAGGTCTTTAACTTTACGCGATAGTACCATGGCAGATGCTTTTCTGAGCATTATTTCCAAGATCTACTCCACACGCGGACGTGGCTCATGAACATCGATTTCGCCTGTAGATGACCTGAACGTTAATTTATCTTTGAAGAAGTGTAAGCTTTTGAAATCTGATACCAAGGCAGGTCTTTTTCGAATACCACAACCTACAGAAATTCAAGATCAATATCCACAGGCATCTCCACACGACATGTACCACTCGAATTGTTTGAGTGTAATAACAATTATACAATTACATTAAAAGAAGCACAATTTATTATTTTATTATTATTTAAATACACTGAAGCTAAACAACAGACCATTTTTAAGTTGGAAAGTGAACATATAATATATTTTTATAATATGTGATCTGTAGGAATACTTTATCTCTGTATTATATCTTACTATAAGTTAACCCCATTTCAGGGGTTTGTTTCCTCCATTCATTCTTCCATGTTTTAAATATATTTTGATGTGAGTTGCATGTGAATTTGTTTGATCTTATATGATGATGGATGATGGATGAATTTTGTTTTCGGCAATAAGTTCCAGAAACCTATTTCAATTTCGAATGTTTATATAACAGTCGTTTCTAAAAACACCACGGTTTCGCAATGGCGAAAACCTACAACATAGGAGAAAAAGATAAAAATTAAAATCTGAAAATGTGGAATCCTAATTATTGAAATAGAACATTTATTTTTTTATTTTAATATTAAAAGATACTTTTTCAGTTTGAGTTATTATACTGTTCATATTCTTTGATAGAAGTCTACTAAAACAGCCACATTAATCAATTTGGATTAAAGATTTATGTTTTACAAAAATTTAGAGGTTGCTAATATATTATTTCGGTTTTATCCTCGTTCTACATATAATGAAGTGACCTATGATAGTTAGTGACATGTTTCATTAAACTGAACAGGTGGTGTGTACATTTTAATGGCCATTCGATTCTTCCGGGCGTCACACATGAAAAAATTCACCGTTTATTTCTTCGTACCGGTCATTTCCACTCTAACTGTATCACGTATTACCAACAAAAATCGATTAATTTTATTTCTATATGAAACGCACCCCCTTATATTTAATCATACACGGTGGTTCATTCAAAACCGTATATTTGATGGCCGATAAAAAAGTGAATCTTACAAGTTTTAAATTCTATTCAATTATAAATGATAGATTCATCGCATCGCAGATTGTTAAAGGGACCAGTTAAGTGATCATAAAACTATTTGTGGCCTGTTGTGATTATGAAACAGAGACGTACTTTGGAATTCACATTCAATTATCGAATACACGATACCAATCTTGTAAATAATCTTTTCTACTCAAATCTTGTTTAAACAAAAATACCGATTTGATTAATTTAGTTGAAATCAAATTGAGATAGTCACACAGCAGCTGCAAATTAATTTAAAGGTCTATTTTATAATTGCTCATATAGAATAGCTGAGAATATTACTAATATATTACCACCTCGAGATTAGTCCAATTCAGTTTCAATATCAATTATTAGTCAAGAAATTTGCTAAACATTTTAAAGTCGAATTTTCAAATTGAATTTAACTTTTATACAGTTGTGAGGAAAAAAATCGATTCAAGTCTCACACTCGTGATCAAAAGTCTCTGTAACTTCCATTATTTTTCTGATTCCAGCATCTTAAAGCCTAAAGCCTTATCTTTATAATGAGTGATCTATGTTGTTATTGATATTTATAATTAATTTGAAATTATATTATCAATACTTAGTGATCTCTATCCTGCAGCATTTTTAACACGAATGTTTCTCTTAAGTTCATCTCATAAATGCTCGATAGGATTATTACCAAAAACATAGCGGCAATATCAACATCCTGTAAATATTGCCGGACAAAATCAGCAATATGTGGACAATGTCCTTCATTAGGATGAAACTGGCACAGGAAATGACGTCATCCCCTAAAGTTTCTTCCATGTATCTGTTCGCCGTTAATCTCCCCATTCCGCCGTCAGTTTCAATAAAAACCAACTTGGTTTTTGCTTCCATTGAAATCCTATGCAACACTGCGCAAATCTTTCTGCAGGTATTCTGTTGATTTGTCCTCTTCTGTCGCTACCATGCAGGTAAACTTAGGAAGAGAACGAGTCCCGTTGTTCAAATTAACCAGCTGGCCCTTTTAGCTCAAGGCTAGATGCCTTAAGTCTTCTTCTGACTGTCCAGCCCCTCCTCGTATTTCTCTGAGTTCTTGTTGGACTTAAACACCTGTGAAGGCCCGATGGGCTGATAATGAATTGCTCATCTCTCTCGGATGTGGAACTATTTCTTCCGGAACCGCGTTTTCTATTAAAGAAAAGTCTTTTGGTAATCGCGGTAGTCTCTGGAAGACTACGTACTGGACGCTTCTCACTGCCCTAGCCCTCGAAATAGGGTGACCGCTTGAACAGTTTTATCACTTTTTTGTACATTTTCAGGTAGAATTCTTGTTTGCTTAACTGATAGTGGAGGGTCAAGTAGATAACTTTATATAAGGGTTAGCTACCTCTAATTAGTACTATTGTAAGAAATCATATCGTTGGACTATGAGTGCAAGAAACATTACAATATTTTATATCATTGGAAGCTAATTCTTTAAGATTTTTCTGAGAAAAATACAATTTTTTGACCAGTTTTCTTACCGGTGATTTGTGATTGCAGGGGTGTCGCTTGAGCTGATTGTATTATAGTTCAAAAATTTATAGAATATGTTAAAGTGTGAAATCAAGCCTATTATCGTTAGAACAAGTCCTGATAGAAGTTAAACCTTCATAAATTTCGCTACTGAGACTGTACTAAGTCATAAAAATAACTTTTGTGGAAACTGAATATTCTGTTATTTAGCTTTAATATTTAAGCTCAATTGAGCTAATTACGTATAGAAATAATAAGTTCTTATGCAAATAAAACAAATAAATAGTAAAATTTTGACTTCCACACTACAACGTCGGAGATTTACAAGAACAAAGACGTTTAATATAAAACGAAAATGATACAATCGACAACTGAAATTCAAGGATATCTTTCATATATTTCAAAACATAATCTAGTGAAGTATACGGCTGAAGATTATTTCTGTTAAGTCCGTACTAAAGTTGAGAGGCTGATGAGCTTTATTTAATTTTCAAAGACTAAGAATGCAGCTTAAAAAAACGGGATCTGGAATGCTTGTTATATGCGGATTAAAGGTTTTATGAATCATGCAGATTTAGTTTCAGATCTTCTTATATCTGAGAATACAGAACGCGTATTATATAGGAGGGGAAATTTTAAAGAATTTACTGGTAGGGTTATCGAGTATACAATTGCTCTGTCTCTTTGCGGCTCCTTGTTAATTATCGTGGAATAAGGTCTCCAGATTCACTTTTATTATGCATATAACTAGAGAGAATAATATGAAAAAATCACACATCAAATTTAATTAGATGATAAATCTGAAGCAGCAAAAACTTTCAAGGGATTTTTGATGCTGAAGAATTAAAACTACACGATCTATGTCTAGGGTGAATGAAATTCTTTCCATGCAAGAATGATAACTAGATAAAATACTTGGTTTGTGATAAATCAAATCTGTGCTAATTCTATCAGTGCTCTGGGGTTCCGGTAATTTGATCGGTTGTTACGTTTTTTATCAAATACTTCCTTAAGTAATTATTGTAGCGCTGTAGTCGCTTATGACCACTCACAAATTTCAAAACTTCAAAACTAAATCGCCTACCAGAGGTACGACTTCAACAAATTTTAGTAAATTTGTGGTGAAATTATTCTTTATAATCAATAGTAAGAAAAAATTGAGGATGTTTATTAAAATCTATATGATTTTAAACTACTCCTGGTATATGTGAAACCTTGATCGTTGCGTGTTTTCCGTGCATCAATATCCAATTTGATGCAACCCTAATAATTGTATACGTCCGTCGCTCAAATCTGGCCAGTTAGTAGCCTATAGCCAACGCTTTTAATCTGGGTTAAGTGGGGTCAAAAAGCGACAGAATTCTATCTATCAATTATTACAACATGCAATTGGGAACAAATCTTTGCGAATTAATTGTATTCTTTGTTTTATTATACACCTCGATTCGTTCTTTTAGGTCAGTTGAATGATTACATATATATTTTTCTGTTAAATACGTCACCTTACATCGTGGATTTGTGGATTACAACATATTTTTCCTTATAATGTGTTCATAGTCATTTCGCTGATAAATTATTCGGCTCCATGTTTCAATTAGACAAAAAACAAAAAAGATAAAATTATGGAAGAGGAAAACTGCTAATAATATCAAAAATATTGGCACATAATTGGAATTTCTGGAACGTCGTTCATATTGAACACACTGTTTACACCAATACTTACGATTACACTCTCAGACGCGCGTTTCGATAACCAAGTTATCGTCTTCAGACACTGACAGTCAACCTCTGTAACGCTGGCTATTGGTATAGCCATATAAGTTTATTTGAACTATTAGAACAGTCACAGTCCATAAACATATATACTGCGGTCCATGAGCTCTTAATCTAACAAAGATAGAAAGGAAATAAATAAATAAAAAGTGATTATTTTTCAATATGTTCTCCCTTTATTTCCGCACACTCTCCAAAACTTTTATATCACTAAAAAATATTATTTTCGTACACCGTCTATTTAACTTCATCATCACTGTCAAATATTTTGTTCCTTAACTCGGTTATCAGCTTTACGAACAAAAAAATAGACAGATCAGCGCTATATGGTGGGTGTTCAATCTCTGTGAAGCTACATTCGTGCATAGAAGCCCTGGAATGCGAGAATTGTGAATTGTCATGGAGCAAGCGCAAACCTGTACTGATTAAGTTAGGTCGCAACTGCCTTAGTAAGTCAGAGGCCAATAACCCTCGGATCGCACTTGTATGTATTTTGTGGTAGAGGTTGAGAAAATATTGATCTGTGTGTTTGCTTAAGGTTAATATGTGGTCGGCTGTCATTAGCATACCGATTATGACAAACCGGACGACTCTTTAAAGACATCAAATAACCGTGAGTAAGTTTGATTAATATAATTCTCTACTAGTGACATGTGCGAAGTAGATTGCTAGCTATTGTGAAGGCTATCATCATTTGCTTTATCTATCACGCCAATAATCTTGTATGAGTTTGGATGCTGGACTATGTTTGGAATGTTTTTAGAGGCTGCAGCTTCGTCTCCATTGTAGCCGGATGAGAATACCGTTATATCACGAGCAAAGTAAGTTTGGCGATGTGATGAATGCTTATGTTTAAAAGCTTGAAGAATACTGTATAGTTCAACAGTATAACGAAGAACACGTCGGAGGTAGGCGGAAGGAAGTTATGGGTTCGTGACTGCACATCCTAAACCAGAGTCAGTTTTGGAGTCATCATATTGGGTCTAAAATTACGAAAATATTTAATTTATGTTGAGTCATAACAGAACTTGACCTCAAATTAATGGTTATACCTATTTTATGCTGAAGTTATTGCTGTTCTGGATCGAATTAGAGAAAAAGTGCCGAATTTTAATGAAACTAATCCAAAAAATTTTAATGGGTTTATGGGTTAAGAAAATATTTCTGTTTTTTGAAAGATTTCGTTATATATAAATTCTCCTATTATAAATATAAGTATAAGAATAAAGAATGAAGTGAATTCAGACACAAACAAACGCATTTTTATAGAAACTAATTGGTGATAATCTTTTTCAGTGTGAATTGGAAAACAAACTTTGTTGTCATAAATATTAAGTAGGCGTATTTATTGTTCAGAGTCTAAAATATTGTGTTGAGATTCATTTAGTATCACAACAAATTTGACTAAATCTAGGCCTTTTTACGTTTAATATTGATGCTAAATTCAAACAGTTACATTTAAATTTTATAATAAAAATGTTTAATAGCCCTCTAAATATATGATAATAATTTTCCCATAAATTTTATTTTGTAAAAAGTACAGTGTAATATTTCTATGAAAATCGACATATACTAAAAGTTATATACACAGAAATTGTAGCATGGAAATTTCAATGTAATAAGCTCTAATTAATATAATTCTCATAAACAATTATAAAAAATATAACACATATTCTTATTACACGTAATTGTATATTACTGAACTTATTTATCTAGAAAATCGTTCAAACATTATTATAATTGGCGTTTTTATGTCTTGACAACTAAATCCTAATGAAAAACAAAAAAAAAATACTTCATACTGTGAAATATAAATATTGCTAATAATCTCTTCTGATGCAATAATGGTAATAACAAAAAATTGTCGAAGTGAAAACTATGTTTATATTTTTAATGCAATAGTTGATCGTCCAGTTTGTTATAATAATAAAAAAACGTCTGCATTCTGATTTAATCATATTCATCATAATATAATGCAAATAAAATATACGACGATAGTTCTAGAAGTACCTGACCTGACCTAGAGATGGCGGTAGTTGCTTGAAAACAACACTGTGTTAGAAAGTACAGAATCTGTACAGCATGTTTCAAATTTGAAGATACTACGTTGTTTAGCAATCATCAATAGTAAACGTTTTAGGTGAATTTGTAAACATGGAAAAAATTGGTTGTGTGATACTTTCATTTGAAAGGCGTTAGCTCAACCAATATAGAAGTTGAAGTAGATTATACTCTGGGTGAGACTGCTCCTTCATTATCAACAGTAAAATATTGGGTAGCAGAGTTTAAATTAGGACGTAGGACATGCGAAGACCACCATCGCAGTGGTCGATGAAATGAGGTGACGACTTCAGAAATATTGAAGAAAATCCACAAAGCGTACTACAAAAGAACGAACTGAAAAGGGAGAACCGGCTTCAAAGAAGGCAAAGACCGCTTCAACTGCAGGCAAGGTCATGAGCGAAGAAATCAAGCATAACGGCCGCATTTTGCTAAGAATAATGTGTTGTTTAATCAAGACAATGGACCAACTCACACATCCGTTATTGCAATGGCCAAAATTAATGAATTAAAATTTGAATTGCTACCTCATGCACCCTATTTGCCAGATTTACCTTCCTCGGATTATTTTTGTTCCCAGACTTAAAAAAAATGGCTCGGAATAAATTTTTGTATTTTCTTTGTTCGGCCAGATACTTCTGGGACCATCCTCGTAGTTGGGAGTTTTTAAAGCGTGAATTTCAAATAATCTGAATTTATTTTAAAAGCAAACAATGTCAACAATGTTTCTAAAAGACCCTGTATGCATTTATAAAATTCGACGAAATGTACAGTACCATTTTATTGCGCTCCACTCTCCATTTTAAAGAACCGTTAACTTAATTTAGGTAAGTAGTCTGCAAGATCTACCTAGAGAATTAGAAAACGAAAAAAAAATTATATTTTTACTCTAAATTTTGGTCTGTATTTTTCTAATTCCAACTAAGAACTCTTCAAAAACCATATTGTTGAATATATTCTCATTATTTGACAGGTGAATAGGATTACTGTACCTGAGTGTGACTTCAACAATTGGATTAAGGGATTACAAGGAATTAACGTACGAAATTACCAACACCTAGGAAATGAGGACCTATATATATATATCTTTTTTAATCAAGACACCTTGTAAATATCCTCATCTTTGACCTATTAAGCACTAAAACGTTCTCCCTAATAATAAAATTCACTCGTAGTAAAAAAAATTTTGACCGAAATTATATAAAATATTATAATTATAAGCGCAAAGTCCTTGAAACATCTTAGATTGGCTTATAAAATGAAAAATATATAATTATATAAATCAGCTTAAAGGATTAACTTTTATCCATGCATGGTTGTCAAATTTGTGGTTTCTTCTTCGTCATCTATTTATCTACCAGACTGCTGGTACAAGTTATATTTTTATTATGAATAAAAAAAAACGAAAATTTAATTTGCATAAAGAAATATTCATTTTGTTTACAGAGTCAAGCTCTAGCTCTCACTAGAAATTGTAAAACTCCTCCGCCGACGCCTACTGCTAGTACTAATGAAAGAACAAGTCGTGATTCAGCTGAAAGGGATCTTACACCGAATGCTGCAAGGTCATCTACTCCTCTGGAGCATAACGGATCACCACCATCAATCAAGGAAGACTTTGACAATGCCAAGAGTTCATCTGGTAAGAAAAATACTTCAAAATCAAGTGTTTTCAACCAGTACTTTATATAAAACTAAATAAAACTATAACCAGCTTTTTAATAAGTTCTATCGTTCTATCGCTAAATATTAGGTTTGTCATATTAATTTTCTCAAAGTATTGCATCTTTCTAAGTTCATGGTGTTTCCTGTATACTTTCAATTATTTATCACAGTATTTTCCATTATAGAAAAACTTGAATATTGTATAGTAATAAAATCCTTAGTTTAGGAAGATGTATAAGTGGTATAAACACTCGTTACCTTCAGCTAAAACAGTAGAAAGATGCATTTGAAAGTGCATCTACGTGAAACACGTTCAAAATGTTCATCAACGTCATGTATGATCTTCGAATAAGCGAAAACGATTTATTAGGAGCCTTCAATTAGGCAATGAGCTCAATCATTTTCACTTAACTCTTGGGTTAAAGAAATATCTAGGCAAAATGGATGCCACATTCGCTAACACCGGAATAATATAAACTCCTGTACGATTTTTCTCGGCAACATTTGGGGAGGTTTGGAAAAAATAAACATAAATGATAACTGTAGATGAGATTTGGGTCTGCAACCCTGATCCTGAATTAAAACAAGACGGACGATATGTAGTGATGCTAACCTGGTACTTTGACTCCCAAGATATTTAGGGTCTAGAAATCGAACAAAAAACTGTTAACATCAGTTTTTTGATATACAAAAGGAATTAGTCTTGTAGATTTGATAATACATGGTTTACAAAATTACTTTCCATCAAGATGACGCCCCTTCCCACATAGTTCAAAACACTAACGCGAAAATCAGTGAATTAATATATTGTTGAACCATCCTCATTATTCCCCAGATTTGGTTACCTTGGAACTGTTTACACAACCCAAAAAAATCATTTTTATCGAACAAAAAGGTACTTCTACAGTTTTCTATTTTCTCACGTCAGAGAATTGAATTAATAAATTGAAATATTGTCGGAATAAGTACTTCAAAATAACGTCTGTCTGTTAAACAATAAAATCTTTTTTTTCTATCGAACCAGAAAACTTATTGAACAACTAGGTATATATTATTTTTAATGTACTTTGATACGCAAGGGTGTACATAAGAAGCAATTGAATCATTGTTGTAAATAAGTCTTCTCTTCTGTAAAAGTATTCGTATCTTTGATTTATCACATTGAGACAACCTGTCGTTTATTTTGCGCTAAACAAATATTTAAACTTTCATAATAACGCCCAATTAGAATAAAAAAGGGTTAAACTGTAGTAATCAAAGTGTAGCCACGACATTAAAGTATTTCGATTGTGAATAGTGAGTTTTGAGATGAACATTCATGAACTGGAGGCTAATCCTAACGACGCACGGTTTCCCCTTCCCGCACCCGATCCCTCAGGCGGCTCGGATTGAAGAGGATAGTGTGGCGTTAAGCAGATTATCTTCTCATGATTGATGAAACGGCTGCACTGGATAGTCTGTACAGCCCGATCCAAAAAAGCTGATCGGATCAGGTATGCAGACATTTGCCCATATGCCGCCGGTGGACTGGCTCTTATAGTCCAGGCGATTCAATATAAAAACTAACAATTGACTCTTTCCGTTCTGGTTCATAATTCAACCTCATTTTTTTCTATACGTTTCTACAGGAGTTTTATAAGCTAATTCTGCCAAAATAGTTTTAATATTTTTATTTTGATAATTAAAAAATTGTTTCTAAATTGAATTTATAAACGATATGTTATCAGGTATGATAAAAAAATGGAAACAATCCAAATTATCAATCACATTTTCCAAAGATTAATTCTTAAAACAGCTTACTATTGATATCGAGAGTCTAAATACCATGAGGAACTAGAAAATCTCCCACCTTTCCACATAGTACTGGAAAGCTGGGGGAAATATATCCCCCAGTATGTACAAAGACGAAATTACTAAGCCTGGGGTATGGCTTAGGATGAACTTCAAGACATTATAGAACTCGAGAGCACTACACCTAGGAGCGTATGAAATAGAAGATGAAGATTGAACCCCCAAAAACCCTCTCCATGATTACGCCTGTGCGACTAGTAGAGTATAGTATGTGACATACTTTATATTTAATAAAGGAATAATATAATGCGTGATAAATATATTTTTGTAGCTACTGAATATTTGAAGGTCTTTGTTTCGTGTCTGATGCTAATCCCTTTGGATTAATTTTTGTATATGAAAAGACGAGGTTACGTTTTTTTGTTCCAATTTTATGGCAAACATTAATTTGATACTTATTTACTAAAGACTAAATTCAAATAGATCTGAGTTATTTGAATAAATCAGATAAACTCATTTTGTTAAGTAAAATTATACAAGATAATGTATGCTTAAATAAAGATAATGCTCATTGCATGAAATGTTTCTCCCTTCCATTGTGAAAATCCACAATTCAATTACTGACAATCTAAATATCTGTAAACAATATCATTTACGTTTGACTATTGTTTAGTGGACAAATCGTCTATCTATAATACTACTAGCATTTCGGACAGTTGACTTTGTACTATTATGGCATTTCAATCAACAAAATTTCTATTTTGATATTATGTACAAACATACTTATCCTTTATGTAGAATATTGAGGTACAAGGTACAAGAGATTATTTATCGGATTACCTGCCTATCGGAATTGTTCAGTTAATTTGTTGTGTACAACAATCGTCAACCAAACGTAGTTCGGTCCATGAATTTTTAGTCTAATATAAAAACAAACTGTGATTATTTACCAATAGGTATATTTTCCCTTTATTTCCACACACTTTTCAGATGGTCTGATTGACTGAAGTTTCTACGCCACTATAATATACGATGCATCTTTAGAAAGCATCTTGGAAAGCGGAGCAGTTTGGACTGGAGTATTGTCATGGAATAAAAGCACACGCCGACTGATTTTGCCGTGCCCTTTTTTTGATGTTTTAATGCAGCTACCTTAGGCCCAAGTTTAAACCTCAAATGTCGGTTTACACGTTTTATTGATGGTGTTTACTAAAAAATTTTAATTTAAACGTTCTGGGGTCTGGGGGTAGTTTTAACATGAAATAGAGGATTCGAAGTTAACTTTTTCATATTGTTTACATTTTTACAATATTATTAAAGATTTTAGTAAAATCACTGAATATTCGCACTTTATATTTGATGAACTCGACAATGATGATGAAGAATTTTTCAACATTGTCGACGCGCTGACAAAACAAAAGATATTCGTTCTAAGGCGAATCTTTAAATTGTCCCATATTTTCTAAATTTTTCGTGGTTCTATAAAAAACATGACCGGTTTTGTTAAATCATTCCCCTGCCAACTACCAATTTTTTTCCTTTTCCTTTCAAGTAACCGTATCACTTTTTTCGGATTCCTCTCTCTTTGTAGTTCTTTACTACTTCATAAAAATTGACGATCTTTTTGATCTTTGTTCATACAACTTCCTCAAACAATTCTACTTTAATACAAATATCGGAAAAATGTCTGTTTAATTGTGAAGTGTAATATAGAGCAAACTTATTTATTCTTGGCTCAAACTAGAGTGTAAATCATAGTTAAAATTTAATCTCCAGTTTCACCCTAGGTTTTAAAATTGGTCATTCGGAAGTCATAATAATATGCAGTGTTCACGGTTGTATTTGATTCCTAAGAGTTAATTAAAAAGTCCCAAAATATTGTAGCCTTCACTTTATTAATGCTTTTTGTGACCTTCGCTTTTTTTGGCACGGGCTCTCTTTTCCGATGCAACTCTATGGAATTTCTTTTGCATTTCGGACCATAGTAAAGACAATAATTTCATCACCTGTTACTATTGGTCGAATTAAATTTTTTTGGTCCTCATGGCAAAGGTCTAAAAATCGCTCACTACATTCTATTCGACGTTTCTTTGGAACTACGCTAAGAATTCGAGGCATCCACTTTTCAATTTTTGTCATATTAAAATGTTCATTAGAATTCTTAGAATTTTTTCCATTAGTTTTTTGTAGTAGTCACTTAGGGCACGTGGGCCATCTTCTAATGATTCCCGCGCCCACATGAACAATTTTTAATTGATGGATAGAAGTCACCGTAAATAGCCTCCATTCTGTTTTTGATTTTTGTTGGTGTTGATCCATCTTTAGTCAAAATTTTCATAACAAAGCGAATCTCAATTTGAAACATGTTTCAAAACAACTGAACTGAGTACTTGTTAGAGCTGCACTATAATAAAATGGATCAAAGCAACAAGTTGTCGCTGACGCTTGAATGAAGACGTGTTATATAGTTAAAGATGATGTGGTGTGTTATATAGTTAAAGATGATGTGGTGTGTTATATAGTTAAAGATGATGTGGTGTGTTATATAGTTAAAGATGATGTCCACCTAGAACACTACCGTCCAGCTTAGCGTAATAATCCATTTCAAGCTTATTAAGAAAATGTGGAAAGAATGGAATAGTGGAAAGTTCTCTTTTACAGTAATTGAAAAAATCATTTGGATGCTCGTCAAACTGAAAATCAAAGTCAAATATATTGGTTACTATACAACAACTAATTTTTAATTTGATTATTGCTAAAATATAATTTATACATACTGTTCACTACCATCATATCAATACTTTCAAGTACACTGTTCGGTGTCCTCAAGCTTCCATCGGTTCATATAAAGTTCGAAGATGAGGAAATGAAAAAACCACTGATATAAATCAATAATCCCAATATTATCAATCTGAATTATGTCCGCCACTGTGCATGATAAGTGGTAAATATCTGTGCGCCTCTGGTAGCCCAGTTAAAGCTGGATTAAGCTGAAGGTAGGGGATTAAAGGAAGCTGGGATTAGAGGGACCCTGGCCTTTTCTCCCACTTTTGAGACAGGAAGTTGGAGATTAAAACTCGCCGGCGATTAGCATTTTCTGTTATCAAATATAAAGCAAAAATTTTGTATATAATATCGATATAGTACGTTTCATAATTTATAAGGAGCATTCGATTTGTAGACATAATTGTTAGACATTGAGCGAGACCACCTACAAAACATTACATGCCATTCCTTGCAAGATGTTTATTATTATGCTGGATGGTACATTATATAAGGTTATTGTTATTGTATGATGGCTACCACTAAACAAAACTAACCTTTTATGCAACTTAATGTCAGCGAGCAACAAAAATCACAAATCAGCAAGAAGGTCAATAAACTGATCTGGTTTGTTGTTGAACCAAAACATATTTTTCTCTAAATGTTGTTGTTATTGAGAGATCTTGAATGAATCGAGCTTCATTGCATGTTATCTTGATTAAGACGGGACCTTCATCGTTTTTATTAATATCTACAGAATTTTTTCCAGTGTATTTTAATCGCACCGGATCTAAATCAAATCTTCTATTTTAATCTTAAACTCTGTCTGTTTATATATTTGATTTATTAATATAATCGGGGGAATGTTCTGCAGTGTCATCTTGGATATATTTATATTATATTACACCTCGGATTAAGGATCCCCTTGCTAGAATAAATTAACAATTAAGGTTTAACACATTTTTCCTACACTGAGAAAAATTAAATTGTACTCTCGTACTGGTTCTACCGTCGCTTGAGTGGACCTTTAGCAGTTCATTGGTCGCTCTTACTTGGAGAATTCTGAAAAATGATTCTCCCACTAGAAATTGTATGTATACATATGTGTGATTCACCAATTTTCCATTTTGAAATTATTTTTAAGCAACTATTTTGGTCCCCTGTATAAATAAACTGGAAGTTTACTACTACGCATTAAATATAATTAAAGTATCAGTTTTTGTTTGGAACCTTTAATGGTTATATTATGTATTTCTCTTTATTTATTCTCTTTATAACAAATCTAATTTTCAAAAAGTGCAAACTTAACAATACGGAAATACCCACATTTTATAAAAATTATTCACCAGTTTTTATTGGAAAGTGGAAATTTTTTAAATCACAATGAACTGGTTTTAAAACGGTTTTATTAGAGTCTGCAGAAAAATTCATTCTGTATCAGTTTTTGTTTCGAACCTATAACCTAACCCAACATAACCAAACATAACCCAACATAACCCAAACATAAACCAACATAACCCAGATTAACCTAACCTAACAACCTAACATAACATAAAATAACCTTACATATCCTAACAATTAGCATTTTCTAAATACAATTTTCCGACTTTGCGTTGTTGGCGAGACGGAGCTCTATGGATGAAACGTAGGTCCATCACTTCACTCCCGAAACAAAAGAACAATCAAAACAATGGGATGAAAAGGAAGAACCGACTCCGAAGAAGGCAAAGATCTTCCATCTGCAGGTAAGGTCATGGCGTCGGTTTTTTGGGTTACGCATGGGAGAATTGTCATTAACTATCTTGAAAAAGGAAAAACTATCAGCAGCGAGTATTATACGAACTTATTGCAACAACGACGAAATCAAGCAAAAACGGCCGCATGTGGCCAAAATTTTTGTGTTTTTTTTATTGGGTCTGGTACTTCTGGAACCACTCTCGTAATGTGGGTATTTGATTATTGGAGTAAGTTGGAGTGTAGGAAATATTACTTCTGGTTCGGTTTCCAAAACAGACACGTACCTTAGCCTTAAAATTCCTGTCCAGTAGAGACTTCCGTTAGATATCCTTTCTTTGAGAATTCCGTTTGCCCTAAATTCCTTATCATCATAAGTAACTAGAAGATTTTATATGTATATAGTATTGTTCGGCTGTATAAAAATAGATTTTGTTGAAACACTATGTTGAAAGTATCTAATATTGCTGAAATGAACTTTTGTCGTAAAAGTACATTAGGTTTCTTTGAATGAAATTATATACTTGATCGACAATTGTAATATAGTAATTATCTCTGTATTTTGTAATGATTATTTATATTATAACTTATCATATGACAATAATAATTGCAATACAGAATTTAATAACTACCATGAAAATCAATAGGGCTTAAATCGAAATATTGTAAATAATTACAAACGATATTAATACGCAACATGAAATATGTACATTAATGTAATCTCTGTATTAGCTTTATTCCTATAGTTCGATTGAAATACATTGAGAAAAAGTTACATGGCATTGAAAATAAAAAAATTATTCTTTAAAAACTGAAACCAATAGGTCAGATTCATTATTTTGAAATAATTTCGATTTATTTTTAAGGTTTGTTAGATTTTATAACTTTGTAAACAAAAATTGTTTATTTACTTGACAATTAGACAAGCCCTTTTTTATGTCAATTAGATCAAAATTAAGATGGTACGATTTGCCGTCCTTACTTATCGGCTTGCTTAGTAGCTTTTTCAAAGCCGATCCATCAAGGTCTTTATCGATGGGCACACCTCAGAAAAGGTTTGAGGTCTAGTGGCATCTTGTAACCTACTCTCTTGCTCAGACCACCACCATAAATACCGATCTTGAACATTCTGGAGTGTAGTGGAAGCAATCTAAGTTTAATACAGCAAAAACCCAGGCTGCTATTTTTACAAAGAAGGCTGGAGCTTCAGCTCAAGATTTGGTTCTGTCTGGACATGATATATCACCATCACCCGGCTTCCAATCATACCCTGAATATGCTCGACTCAATACAGAAGAGAGCAATTCGACTTATTGGCGATCCAGAGTTGGCAAGAATCTTAGAAGGCTTAGACCATAGAAAAAAGTCGCCGACCTGATTCTGTTTTACATACTACCACGTCAGATGCTCTTCCGAGCTGTCCAACATGATCCCACCTAGAGCAGTTTCTGCAAGACCTATTCGACAGGCAAGAGTTTAAGATCAATATCCTCAGGCATCTCCACACGGCAAGCAACACTCAAGTTACTCCAATGTAAAAGGGTTTACCCTATTGCTTCCTTTTTACATTAAAAAAAATGGAAATAAGAAAAAGTATTTATAATTTGGTTGGATAGATCTCTAAACCTGACGCATTTTTTAAAACCAAAGTATTTCACGCAGAAGCATTTACTGCGCTATAGCCGAATGTCTAAACCTCTATCTGTTCATCTTTTTCTTTAATATGTTATTTATCATTTTTTCCCGATAATTATTTTCTTTCAATGCAGTTTTTGCTTTTTGGATAGCTAAGCATCTAAATTCAGGATTTGTTTCGTGGCACACACAATAATTATTGGATATGTTTTTTCAAGGTACATGATTCTGCAGAATACTTTTTAAGCTTCGATATTACACTCCACCAAATTCAAATCAATGAAATTCGTCGTAAATCGGACTAAATATAAACAAATGCGTAATGCTAATGCAAATAATTATACTGTAATTTTTAAATACAATCCAAATTTCAGTATTTGCGTTTATTATTTCAAATTTATCTAGTCTAACATTGTATTATAAAATTTGTCTGTTATAATTGAATATAAATGTATCAAATAAATACTAAAAATAGATATACAGGGTGTTCCGAGACTTGATGCAAAAAATTCGGGAGGGAAGAGATGACGCGAAAATAATGCTATGACATAAAAAATGTTTTCTCATACAACCCCTCGTTTTACTTACATCAGGGGAGTGAATCAATTTGGACACTAATAAACCAAATCTCAACAAAAGAATGGAAATTTCTTCTCAACTTATATAGTAGTCGTTTATCATAACTTAGTTTCCAGTACTTTAACTCCGAAATTACCGATTTAGATAATTTTAATAAAAAATTGTGATTAAATAAATTTGACTTGGAACAGACTCAGAGTATTGAATATCCCTCGTATATTAAGCTGTATAAATTCCAGATAAACGACGTAATCGCTCACGTTGCTTTCCCATCACGATGTTTGTTTCTTGGTTGTATTTGAGATTATTTTATCCTAATCTCATAGTCCAAAAATAGCGTAAAATACCAGTAAAACTGTTAAGGGTGCTCTAGTTGTAAATATCTTCTAAATCTGGAAAATTTGTATTTTGCTTTTATCGAAGAACTCATTTTTTAAAATAATAAGGATTGTACTTAGAGGGATCTCCTCCTATATCTAAGGATGTTCTATATTACAACAATTTTGTCTAGGAATTCGAAATCGAGTGGAGTTATGAGTCAAATTTACACAGAACACAATTTTACGTTTGAAATAAGATCCTACTACCAATCTTAACAATTTTAGGCACTTCAATCTCAATCGCACTTTCGTTCACTTACAGCTGCAGTGAGCTTTTAATGCTTATGTTATAATTTTTAACTCCTACTTCTCTTCGACTATAAGATGCAAACCCATTTTATGGTACCATCAAACGGATTTTTTCAACTTCATTAATTCTGTACATAGTTTCTGTTGTTATGGCTCAAGAAGTGTTCCACTACCTCTAGAGTGTGTATATTGAATATAATGAACGTGCAACAACATCTGAAACTTATTTCGACATATATGAACATATCGTAGATTATTTCTGATCATAGTACATGCAAATTAGGCGAATTTCAACTAAAACCTTAAATCAAATTGGGCGGTTTCTATTTTCTTGATTCTGGAAGGGTAAGAGATACTGAATAAGTCTTGCAATTCATAACAAAATTACGAGCTCGGATTTTCAAAATTTTGGGACTTGAAACTCAAAACAATTTTGAATCCCGAGTAACTGGAAAACTATGAGGAAATCGAAAAAAACTGCCGTAACAAAAAAAGTGTAGTGTACAAAATTCTCTACAAAAAAGTATCCGAGGTATTTGTTCGTAACCTCAAAATTTTCACTTTGAAATGGGTTTATACACTCAAAAATATTTTGAATTACGAAAACTCGAAAACTATGAAGAAATCGAAGAAAACTGCCGTAACAAAAAATGTAGAGTTCAAAATTCTTTACAAAAAAGTGTGTCAGATATTTGTTCCTAACCTCAAAATTTTCACCTTGAAATGGGTTTAAACATTGAAAAATATTTTGAATCGCGATAACTCCAAAACTATGAGGAAATCGGAACAAACTGTTCAAACTAAATGAAACACTCTTCATACAATCTATTTTTGAGGACTCTCAAAAATAGATTCCACATCCCTTTGATTCCTTTGATATTTTAAATATCTGATTAACCGATACGAGAAAGTGGACCTATAAGATTGTGAACCATAGCAATTGTATATTTCTGGAAAACAGCGATAACACGCATCAATAACTAAACTTAATCCTTAGCTAAAATTAATCCTTACATTATCGAGATTAGGCCGACGACTGGAGAAGGTTTATAATAATTGTATTCCCGCCAATTGCTCGTTCCAAGCGAGTCGAATACTTTCCAAATCAGAGTCAGTAGCTAAAGAAATTTACCAAAGAATATCCGATTATGATCCTGCGGTGATAGTGATAATTTTTAATGCATTATCCTTTTTTGATGGTCTTTCATTACAAACTAGTTAGATTGCTTATTTAAGACGCAACCCCTATAAATATATGAGAATTTTGACTATTGTACACTTTTCACACAAAGCCAAAAATAAAAGATATTTGTTATTGAGAGTACAAATGATAATATAGAGTACAAAAAATTGAAAATTTACAAATAAACAACCAGAATAATGCGACAATTTCGGAAAATATATAACTTCAATTCAACAAAAAAGTATTTAATATTAAATTTAATTTTTTCATATTGTTATATTTGTACTCAGTATTCAATGGCTATTTATATTTTTATTATTGGCAGCTCTGAATGTTTCTGATACTGCACTGACATTTTCAATGTTAATTTCACATTGTTGGAGATAACCTCAAACAAAGCATTTTGTCATTCAAGAGTTTATATGTTTTATGAAATTGATTGAAATACAACCCCAGTTAAATATTTTCATTGTTTTTCAAAATTTTTGATGTGAATTATCATGATAAGAGGACATCAATAAACGTATTACATCATTACATCATATAGCGAGGTAGCGCCATCCTGTAACATTGTTAAAAACAGGTATGTATAATGAATTCAAACTTAGTCGATGTTCACTTCAGGATGAAATCAGTGAAGGCCCTCCAAAATAGAGGTTCTAAAACTGATTCAATAAGGTATCATGATACATTAAAGCATCAGTATGACTTGCATTAACAATATACTACATTTCCATTTGGCAGTTGAATACATTTTTCCTATTGGATCCTTCATAATCTAGTAAGTGCTCGAAAGCAGACTTACGCCGACTGGTGCATAAAAATGTAGAAAACTTGTACTAAATTTGGATTAAGAACGATAAACCTAAGCATGTGAAGAATCATGGATCTAACCCAAAAGACGAGCCATATCCAATAAAAGTTGTCGATCGAAGGAACCCACTGAAGTAAATGATTTCTTTGGTCATGTGGCAATAATGGGATTGAAGTAGCTTAAAACTCCTAATGGTACACAACCAAAAATCAAGGAAGGGAAGGAATTAAAAAATCGTTAAAAATATGCAAAACATGACAATGCTATTGATGTTTTAACCAGTTGAAAGGCCTAATTGGTGGACCATAGAGTCTTGATTTATGATCCATTAACTTCTTTTTATTTCATTAAATAAAAAACAATCTATATTTCCAACGAGTTTACAACACTAGAAGAAACCTTTTTAAATTCAAAACGCATATCTTGGAGCCACCTCAGTCTGGAGTTGTAAAAAAACTTCAAAATTGGACAAAAAGCATGGAAAAATATATTTATATGAAGATCATTTTTCGAAACAATTAGACACTTGTTTTTTATTGTCAAACCAGAAATGGAAATAGCAACTAAGTCATTTTAATTCCTTGAGAAAGTCATTACGATACACTGAGATAGAAATAATAATATTAACAATAATAATAATAATAAATCGTCTTTATTCGGCTGATATATGTACATAATACAATTTACAAGTATACAATATGCAGACATCATGCAACAGGAATCTTCCATCTAACCACTTCCAGCCGCTTATCTATGCAAAAGAACTTTATACAGTCTCAACTATAAATAATTACAAAAACTCAAAAAAGATGAAGTTAGTTAGAGGAACAAAAGTGGGTCAATTATTAAACCCTGCTACACACCACATACTATTACGCCAGCCTCAGATGAACTCTGATATGTGCGAAATCTCTGTCTTCTTCCTTCCAAGTAACATTCAAAGAATTTACAAGATATTTCGTCAAATCCCAGATATATCAACTTTGCAGAAAGATCATGATCCAACACATCAAATGCCTTGAATTAATCCAATAAGACGAATATGACAGCCTTCTCCTTATCCAATGCTCTTATTATGTTGTCAGTGATATTTAACATTGCAGTTGCTGTGTTACGTCCCCTACGAAGCTTATTTTTCTGTAAAAAAGAGTTCATCCGGGTTTGCATTGCTCGTTCGAGGACTTTTGAAAGTACCGGTAACATATAGGACGCAAATCTTTTAAATCCATTGGATTATGTACTTTAGGTAGTGGACAAACTAAAACCACTTTCCAACCGTTAAGAAAGTAACCACTTTCTAGACTAGAATTTATAATATACGTCAAGGGATTTAGCACTGTGGCAAGCATCTGCAGCGTAAGACCATAATTTCCAGCCGCGTTTGATTGAATTGTAAATACATGGTTAAGAATTGATTCAGGAGATTCCATAACAAGGTTAAACTTTCTGCAATCAATGGCTATTGTAAAAAGCAAACTTCTCATGACATACATGGGACTTATTGAATACGCTGAGAAGGTACTTATTTATTTCATTGGCCTTTTGAATACTTGTAGGCAGATTTGTGGATGTTCTTGAATTGGAGGGAATATTCATATTTCTTGAGCTCTCCAAAGTGCCTTTATATCATTTAAACCTTCCAGATATTCAAGACATACTCGTTTTTTTCTTCTGACTGAGTCAGATGCAAGATTTCTCAATTCTTGATATGCCTCCCAGTTTTCTGAAGAGGTGTTTTTTTTTGAACTTAAAAAGTGCTTTATCTCTCAGGCTCATTAATGTCTTGAAGGCATGGGTTGATCAAGGAGCAAGGGGCTTAGTTAATCGAACTGTTCTTAAAGGTAAATGCTTTTCAAACAAAGACACAAGATGGATAATGAAGAAGTTTACCGTGGTACATACAAGAAATCATAGCGAAATTTGTCTTCATCAGATCCTGTGAAATTTCGAAATGGTATATATTTCTGAGGATTTTTTATAACTGATATTCACACAAGTTGTCCAACTTTGTGTTGAAAAAATGTTTTGGTTTACCATGTCTATAAACTATTACATATTTATTAATATTGTGTGTGTGTGTGTGTGGATAGAAATCTTCTCTCTATTTATCAGATACAAGATTCTCGTATTATATTTGTTCGCTACATTTCGTTATTTCAAAGTGAATGTTTGAGGGATTGCTCTATTTTTAGAGGATCGTTTATATCCCTTGACCCCCTGTTGCACGTTGTTGGTTTTCTCATCGTGCGACCTCAACATATCGCCGGATTAGCGGTCTGTCTGATCCCGGATCATGCCCCATTTCGAACCATGCACACACGACTTAAATGTCGTCAAGGTGATTTTTCTTCTCTTTTTACACCAGGATACGGGACTACTAAAGAGAGATTAGACAACTATACAGATATTTCTCAACGTTTCTGTCAATCGGAGCAAACGGAAACTTTTTTTATTAATTCGAGATTGTTTGTATCTCTAGTTTGTTACAGTGACCTAAAAAATCAATTACTTTCCATGGAACGAAATATTAACGGTGGATTAATCACAAAATTATAAGATTTATTTCATTATCTCCGTTTAATTGGTAATTATTTTTTATGGATAGGAATATATTTCGAATAAAATCGTTCTAAATTTTCCTTTTTATTACTCACGTTTTAAATAGTTATCTACAGTGTGTTATTTGGATAATTCGAAAGTTGAAATACTAATAATTTCATCTTTTTTGAAATTCTCCATTAGAAAATGGTTTCTGCTCAATATAACAGTATACATTTGATGTAAAAAATTTGGGAGAGAGTATATGACGTGAAAAAAATTTTCTCATACGGCCCCTCGTTCTTGACTTATAAGCCTTTAAAGCTGCGAAATCAGAACTTATATTCAAGTATATTTTCTAAATTATACATTCGAACATTATGAATTTTCAATGGATGTTTACATATGTTCATGAAGTGTGTTTAACTGAATAAAAAATTCTACACCACCCTCTTAAGGCCAGGACTGGCTCATGCCCAATGGTTTTACCGTAACTGTTACAAGGACAACCTGTAAAATTTAACGATAGCAAAAATGAATTTTTCAATCGATTTTTCAACGAAAAGATATTCTTTGTTTAAGTCGATAAAATTTATAGTTTAGAAGATATGTCGATTTTTAGATCGTTGTGCATGCCAAGGAAACTCGCTATAAAGAGAGATTCTGAAATAAATTATCATAAATTGTAATTATTTATTGAAAATTCTTAATCGGAAAACCCTGTATACATATAAGAATTTTCACATGTACATTTAAAACGTAATATTGTTATTCTTTCTAGTTTTCTTGTGGATACTTAGGTTTGTGTCTTTATTTAATCATTTGTGTATTTGCTTCTTAGTTTTTTGCAAGCTTTTGTCTATAAATTTTCTGACAATAAAGCTTTTCTCTTCCCATTTCAAGTAAATATAGTCCAAAATTCAGCATATTCTCAATTTACTTTTATAACTTGACCATCATAGCTTGACACTCGACCTTCAGAATTTTAAGAAGCCCTGTGATTAACTGTTTGGTACTTATATCATAAAAACGCCATAGACGTAGTAAATTTTCTTAGTTTTCTGTTGATTTATGTTACGATCCACTTTTGAACTGGAATTTAAATGAAATTTCAAATTGCCGAAACAGTTATGGAATTTAAGAAGGGAAAACAACACAACCAATTACATCATTTGTCTAAGTACGAGGCTTGTCCATACACCTCATACAGTTAGAAATGAATATTCACGAGAGGAACGGTTTTTTCATTCGATATTTATCTCACTCCATACTGTTTATTATAAAAACGTACTGCGTCGTCAATCAACAAATATGGTTAAAAGAAAGTGAAGCAATTGTACGTTCCATATAGTTAGACCTCTAGTCTTAATAAGATTCAGTTAGGTGCAGGAATTTCCACATATGAAAACGACATTAGTACTAAATTTTTAAAATGTTTTTTTTGTGATAAAAGATAAAATTCATCGACTTATTATGATTGAAAATTCAACCTAAGCCCCTGTTATTAATACGACCTTGTTTTTATAAGCAGCCGTATTGTCGTAAAATAGTTTTATACCTCTATTGAAGCACTCATAGTCTTTTTTTGACTCACCTGAATCCAAAGTGCTAAGTTGGGATGGTCGATTTATATTTAGTGTAGTGACAGTGTAAAGTGTGTTATGGACTTATTATAATATTGAATATAATATCAATTAAAATAGAATAAAGCCACGATTCAAATTCGCGGGTAATGATCAAAGACATTATGAAAGCTCCCAGAATTCTTTATACACTCCTTTTCGGCCTTAACGTGATTATTAATTTATATGGCTTGTTATTAGAAATCCTCTTACGTTTGAAGACCTTCTTTTGTTTCTTTCTCTTAAAAAGCTTTTATAAGGAAAATGTTAATTTGTGTTTTGAGTGTAATATATTTTTTGAAAATAATATACCTACCCTGTTAACTTTATCTTCTTTATTGAGTGAATCGACTCCCCATTTCGGATAATGAACTCTAAATGCAGGAACTTTAATACAGAATACTTCTTCAATTCGTTTTCGTAACAAAATGTTCTTTAAATAATTAGTAATGTTTTCAGTCGCTCAAAAGATTCTGTTTCTCTAAATCGTCAGTAATAAGCGGATTAGTAAGAAAAAAAATTTAATAAAAATTTCTGTATACGGTAAATATTGATAATAATATACGTCAGACAGACATCTCAGTATTTAGAAAATGGATTGAAAGGTCATCAATACGTTAAAACATACAACTGCATTAACAAACAATTGAAAATCAAAAAACATACATTTAATTATAAAAATTCGAAAAAATACAAGAGAGGGGTCTAAGAAATAAGAATCTAAAGAATTTGATTCCCGTAAATTACATAGTGAGGTCGCAAAAATCTTTATGCACGCGTCAGTGATAAGTTTCAACAAGCTTCACACAAAGTTTCAACTTACTGCTTTGATCCATTTTATTATATTAAAGCACGAACGACCACAGTGACCGACGCCAAAAAACAAAAGAAATTGAAATACAGACCGGCATTTTCAAAACAAATGGTCAAAAGATCCTATATGAGGATTTAAATACGATAAAAACACGTGGGTGTCTCAAATTTCCAGTGCAAAAGCAGGTTTGTGTAGAATTTTATCAGTGATTTTTTGAGCTTTGCAGCGAGGATCAGAAAATTTACTACTACGAAGAAATTGCTCTAAGGATTTAAATACGACAAAAATTAATGGTAGCGCAGGTCAATAGCAGCTCCGAATAGAATGTGTGAGTGATTTTTAGATCTTTGCCACGAGGACCACGGAAATGTAATTCGAACAATTCTAACAGGTGATGAAATTATGGTGTTTTACTACTGTCCAAAATGCAAAAGCAATTCCATAGAGCTGCATCGGAACTAACTAAAATATTGTAGGACTGCGAGGGTACCTTCAAGGAATCTAATACAATCGTCACTTACTGAGGCAGATGCGACAAAAATATATCAAAAATAAAACGTGGGAGAATCAGCCGAGGTGTGGGCTTGTCCATGGCAATGCTCCAGTTCACACTGCTTAACTTTCCAAGATTACTGTATACTAATGTGGCTTCACAGAAATTGAACACCCACCATATACCCTCATCTGGTCCCATCCGACTATTTTTGGTAACAACAAAAGTAATAAAACAAAGATTAATAGGCGGTAAACAAACATTTTGACTCTAAAGATCATCATAGTTTTATATTGTCACAGAAGCTTTAGTCAGACATCCTAAACATACAGACATACTGAAGTTCAAATCACTAGACTTCTTTGGCCTGCTTGTTATGTAGATTTACAATCAATCGAAACTGTATAACATTATATAAGCAAACATCGGCGGGAACACGTGCAGAAATTCTAGAGAAAATTGAGGCAGAATCTGATTGATACCTCATAGTTTAGAAGAGTGATTCAAGCATGGAAAATACTTTCCGAATACTATTACTACCGAAAGAAATTTTGCAAACAACTGGACTATCATAAAAATATTCCAAATTATAACGATTGTCTGGTCTATATAGATAATGTAGATATTTGAAGGCTTGGATTGTAATATTCAGAGAGGATAGCGGATTGAAGGGGATCATCAGGGCCGGAAGACGATAAACACTGGGTGAGGGAAACAGGGGGTGGGACATTACACTACCCACTGGATTACTAACAGATAAAGTACATCCTTTATTCACTGATTATTCATATACGAGAGACTAGAATTGATTTTACTTGGAGGAATTATGTTTTTGTTGACACTCGGTAACTTCTCCTTAATTCTGTTAACAAATAGGTTGAGAATAATTCGTAACAGTGGATGATAAAAAGTTTTATATTTTTCTTGAAAAGATTAGTGAGTTGTGTAAGAGGAAGCAGTGTATACCTAAGTAGAATGTTGTATAATACATAATGTTCCATTCCCGATTAACCAAGAGTCCGACAAACCGTCCGCAAAACTCTATAAACGAGGGCAAAGCATCTTACAAAACAGCTTATTTCTATCCATTTTCTTATTAGCTTAAGTCTTGTTAGACGAAAGTTTTAATTCTCGCAAGTTGTGAGGAGGCGACAGTTGGTCGGGGCCTTGTATAGTTAAGTTTAGTGAGTGCTAAAGGGTCTTCGAACCCGCAATACTGTTTACAATAAGTCCTCTGCTCTGGCTCTGCTATGCTGTTCTGCCTTCGCACTAATACGATTTCATGCCGGATTTGCGATAAGGATTTCGAAGGAAGAGCAACTTGAATTTTGTTAAAACGTCTCGACGAGAAGCGGACGTCTTCTCAACATTCAACAACCATCTAATCACTTTCCCTTTTATTTGCTAATAATATAACGAGAGATTCAAAGGGAGAGATGACACAACGTAAAGAATAAAGAGAACGTGAATTTGAATACTCGGGAGTAACAAGGTTAAATATGTAGGGAAAATAGGAAGTAATGAACTACCTGAAGCCAGCAAAATTAGAAAATATGGTACAATGTGCGTGAGCTACAAAAATATAGTCAATATAATAAGAGTATTTACAAATACAAAAATAAGTGAAATGTTCGAGCGATAAATACAAATATAGGAATGTGAAAAGAATAACGATAAGAAAAATAACAAATACGAGGGTTGCCTTTTAAGTTTTTACAATCGAAAAATATGTGGCATCATGTTTTTGTAAATATTGTAGTTTGTTATTGCAATTTACGGGGATGTATTGATAACTAGTTAGTCTAGACCAGTTCCATGAATAAACAAAATATTACGTTACCATAGCAACGAACAATAACTTAGAAGTGTCAGTGTTAAGTTTGACGTCAAAAAAGTAAACCAGAGTTACGCAATAAATTAAATTAAAATGGGAGTATCGACCCATCATCAAGTATCTATATTTAAAAGGGTTAAGAGGTAAGCAGATTTACAAAGATATGCTCAATTCCCTTGGTGATCAATCTCCTTCGTATGCAACCGTGAAAAATTGGACTGCAAGCTTCAAAAGAGATAAATTTTCCATTGAAGATGATAATCGATCGTGAAGGCCAGTTTCTGTGTCAGTCCCCGAAATTATCGATGCATTTCACATTTTAATTATAACAAAACAAACAAACAAAAGTATTTATTATTGTTGGGATTTAACTAAACGATCTGAACCTAACGAGGTATACAGAAAGAATGTTTCAGATATAATAAAACGTGAAATGATATTTTGTCATATTACGAAGGATTAAACCTGTTTGTCTTGAAATTTCAACAAGATTTAGTTAATGAAATTAACAAAACACTAAAGATAATTAGCCGCATAAGCAATATGCAAATGAATCACAGTCAAACAATTGCAGGTCGAATTTGGTGTCGGCTTAATAAGTTTCTGGACGGCTGGCATAGTTATTATAGTCGGTCTTATTATTTATAAGGTTGCATTATTGATCAAGCGGGCTTGAACAAAGGACCGGAAGGCAATATGAGCCCCAGTTAAGACGCTGGTCAGCCGTCCTGGATTAGAGCTAGTGGGATTAGCGACTAGTGGACTATACAGAGCGCGGTAAGCCGCTGGGATTAGGACCGGGCCTGGATCCGGAACGGGATCTCCGAGATTTTACTCAGTTCTCTCCAGTGGCCGTTCGCCGCATCTGCATCTCCAGGACTGGCCCTAAGATCATAATCACATTGTAAGAAACAATAAGAACATACTAAACCCACTACATTTTGAGATACTCTCAACTACATATATTAAGTCAGACTTAAAAACCTTGTCAACAGAAAAAATATACTACGGATATATGGAGATATTCTCGTGCATGGTCAATAAACTTTTTTTTTCATATATTTCTTTGCAATCGTTTCCCAAGTATTTAATCTCTTTGTCTCAATATTTCCGGAGCTATATCGGCTATTGCCTGTTTTTAGGATTTAAATTTTAATTATAGTTACGAAAACAATAAGAAACCAGCCCTGGTCTTGTCTTTTCTCTTTTATCCTTTGATACACCCTTACTATTTCTCTAAAATTACTCAAACTTATACGAAGTGTATGTCTACCGAGATACTCGGCGTTTAACTTCACCCGTTTCGCTACCGGAGGGTTGTTCTGAAATATCGGAAGTCCGGCAGTGGTCAAAAGGCACAACTGAGGTATTAAGAAACGTCTGGGAATCTTACAAGGGTAGCAGATACAAATTATAGACTCGAGACGAAGGTTAAATGGATGTTCTTAAGATGTATCCAAAGATTTTGCTAAATTTATCAACTATGATTATCGTATGTCCCCAAAGAATTTATAAAATAAACAAAGATAAAAATCTCATAACCGTTTTAATGACATCACTAGATTATATTGATAAAGAAATTATTAAATGATGAGATAACTTATTAAAATATTAAACAAAAACCTACGTTAAGAACAACTTAATATATCAAATTACACATATACTTCGACCAATTGTTTAAACATTTAAACCATCAAAACCAAAACTTTTCATTTCCGGTACGCTCTACTTCTTAAATTCCAACAACGAATTTTCTTAAAGCACCATGAGAGTTTCTTTTTCTTTCCTGGTACTACTAAGTTTTAGCTACAAGTTCTCTCAAAGCCCACTCCCTGTCTCTATGGGTTTTTCTCGGAGGCTTTGATGTTACAATTTTTGACAAGTCTGAACGGTGAATCCTTCTTAATCTATAGTATAAATTGAGGATACCTATGCTTTGATGCTAACCTAACCTAACCAAAATCGACATTAGTTAGATGTAACCCGCCCAGACTTGTAGCTCTCGTAAGCTTGACCGGATGTGGATACTGCAGAACCGATATCCATCAGCGCATTATTGAGACTTAGGCTTTGACTTTTGTGTCTAGTTATAGCATATACATATAGAAAAACTATTCGTGATAAACATAAGCTCTATTAATAATTTCAAATTTAGTTTTGACCGGACCAAATTCGTAAACATGTAATGTATATTTTCCTAATTATTTTTGTATTTTAAAGATCAACCTTTACTTTTTGTACTATACCGATAACCGATAGAACCATTAAAATTTAATTATTTATTTTATTTTTTTATATTTCATATCATGTGGGATTACAAAATTATTTATGCAGTTGGTGTATCTAGAAAACTAGACAGAAATTACAAAATATCACAAATTTTTCGTGATTTTTACACTGAACAATAGTTGTATTCAAAATTTGAAGCTTCTATGTCTACTAGAAGTGCCTTAAAGTTTTGATGGTTGGTTTGGCAGTAAGTGACAAAAGCTTTGATTAGTTATTCGTTATTATTAGTTATTATATATATATATATATATATATATATATATATATATATATATATATATATATATATATATATATATTATTATAATTCGTAAACTACTTGTTCAAATTGAATGAAATTCGAAATAAATCGTGTTTATAGAATGCTTGCTTAGTTACTAGAAATACAGTCTTCTAGTTTAATCCACAACGAAGTTATAGGAGGTCGAAAATGGCCTGAACTTCTTCGAGAAAAGGATACTGCAGTGCACCCAGCTACCTAAAAAGACATATTTACCGAAAAAATGAAATTAGATTAAAAATGGGGGACATCCATAGCAAGTGTTGTAAAACAATTAGTAAAGGCCGCTTGGCATGATGCAATACACCGCAATGCAATGCACGGCGCAATATTTCTTGATAAAAATCATGCGCAGATGAAGTTCAGCTGATCGTTCCATGCAAGATCTGCCATTTTTATTATGTGCAAACTGCAAGGGAGAAATCTAGTTACTTTTTGCTCAAACAACTAACCAATTGACAGTCTTAGATCAAATAATTTTCGTAAAACTAATTATTTCGACCTTGTGAACAAATATGAACAAAAACAAAATCGAAATAAGGTTAAATTTACCACAAGATCGAAATGATTTTAGTAACTAGATTTCTCCCTAGAATTGCAGCTTGCATGCAATAAAAAAGGCACCATATCGATCTTGCATGAAACAATCAACTGAACTTGATCTGTGCATGCTTTTCATCAAGAAATATTGCGAAATATTGGATTGCACGTTATATTGCATCATGTCAAGCGGCCTTAAAGACATAACTTGGGAAAACTTATTATGCATAAAGTATATACCAGAAGTTTGTACAAAATATGTGTAATATCATGTTAACTAATAAGTTAATAAATAAAGCAAATTATTTATTTTGACGATACTTAGAATGAGATTGAAAATTTGCTACAATTCTCAATAGGTATATTGTTACCAATATATGAAATATATTACTGAAAATATCGAAGATAAAATAGATCGTCAGAACAAAGTATAAACCACCTTAAACAACACAAAAAATCGACTATCGAAAGCGATAAGCCGATAAGAGGAGGGATGAAAGATTGCATTCGGCTTAGAGAACATCAGAGTAAGAAGGATCTGAAATGAGAGTATCGTCCTTTGTAGTAGAATTACTAAAAGCAAGATTTTTTTATAATCCATAATGAGTGGTCGAACGAAATCCGACGTAGTTTAAGCAGCAGAATCGTACGTAAAAACACGCTCATCTAAACAATGGTTTCTCTGGCTCGCCGTGAACCAGAAAACATGTTGACAGCGGTGCAGGGCCGAACTTAAATGCACTAATGATTTAATACACAAACTTTTAATGTAAATTCATTTAATAATGTGAATTTTCTCATCGTCGTTTATTCAAAATCATCTGAAGAATAAACTATCGTTTATAAATAAAGTAAAGTAAATTAACATTTATGTATATTATAAAGTTCAATTTGATGCAAATAGAAGCAATTATGATAGAGGGATAGTTTTGCTAGTACTATTATTATTGTGTTATGAATATAAGAGGTGGCGAATCGAAACCCCTTCACTCATTCTCTATTTTGATTGCTTATACTTGCATCAAATTATATCATTACAATTCTCAAATCCTTGCCAATGTTATGAGACAGATTAATAATTGGTTTTTGCCAATGTAAAAGTTGGATATATATATATATATATATATATATATATATATATATATATATATATATATATATATATATATATATATATATATTCGTCCAATGTGAAAAGTTTCTTTATTGATTTATCTTTGAATCCGTCTCTGCGTATAATCCTGATTGCTGTACCTTACCTAAAGTTTTTAATATCGACAGAGACGAATATTAGTCGTGATTCTTAACGTTTGAATAGATTTTACATTCGACGCGGACAGGATTTTTGAATAAAGAGTAGTTTTGAGTAGTTGATTTTAAAAGAAAATGTAAAACATGGTTTTCATTAAAAATTGAACTTTCTCGAATAGAAAATGCAAGATATTATATTTTTTATTTTTTTCTCGTGATTCTACTACAGGTTTATTTTACCAATATTAAAATTTGGATATAACGAAAAAGGTCAGCTACAATAAATATTTAGGGTCTTTAATTTTCATATTATAAGAAAATAACATTTAAAAATCGGTTTGAAAGCGGCTCTAAGTATTTTATTACCAGCACCAGCCGATTTATATTCTATATTTGCTGATTGTATGAAAAATTTCTCTATTTTTAATTTTCATGAACGAACAAACTTGATTTCTATTTTTTCATAAACTTGCTTCATTTAAACAACTATCTAAATTGCCACAAGCTTCGCGATAACATAAGTCAATAGTCACAAATCCGTGATGCTATAATTCATCAACGCCACCTATTGTTCGATTGCGAAAACCTACCAGCAACCCTCGTATATTTGCATTTGTATATATTATAAGGCTGATTCAATTTCTGATGTGAATATCAGGATGGACTTTTACGATTTTACAAAATCAAGACTCTAATAATTCTTAATTTGATGATTTTTAATGAAAATGTAGGCTTGAAACTAATTTAGGCCCGATGCAACTTAATTAAGCGTTTATAATTAATATAATAAAAGTATAACTAACTTCTTCAACTTTTTATTTCTTAGACGTCTCAATTTTAGATCTGTTTTGATAGAGAAATTAGTTTCAAAAAACATCGACGTTTTTCGGTCTTTATCAAAACATGACTTGATAGTGACAATTTGCATCACTCGAAATTATTTTTAGTTGTAAAAATCTAAAACGAAAATTAAGCAAGAATACTTCATTTCACATACATCAGAATACAAAAATGAAGTTTTGAAAAAGTATATTCTGAACATATATGCACAGAAATGTAAAGGAAAGTCATATATGAACTATTAATGCTAATAATTAGCTGAGAAATCCACTATTGAGTAAAGTTATGGATGGATACTACAAGTCTTATTTGAATGATCTCTCTCAAATAGAGTGTTAAAAAATTTGAAATGACTAGAGTCGTTAATTAAATATTGGTATACAAAATCTAAACTATTCACAAAATAATTTTGTAAATATAACCTAGAAAAGCTACTTTGAAGTAACGCTGAATGTTAATTGATTATTGTGAATTTCTAGAAAGAAAGTGTCAATTATCACTTCTTTCTTTCTCTGGCCTTATTCTTGAATTTCTAGCGCTTTATTTAAAATTTACACTTATGCTATAGTAGCGCCTCCCTAACGTAAAGAATTTGATGGACGCTTTCTGTAGCACAGAGATGGTTCTCCTAACCTCTACCCTCCATAGTAAGAACACACCTTGTAGTATGGTTGCCAACCTCAAATTCAAAAAACTATGATTTGAAGGTAGAAAAACCAGGACAATTCAGTTTAAAAACAGGACGCATTAATAGAGTTGCAATAGTTAAATAAATATTTAGTGAAAACAGGTGAAATAAAATTCAAGTAATTAAAATAAAAACCCTTTTTAATAGAAATATTTGAATGAAATTATACAAGTTGAAAAATCCTGACTGGATACCTAGCTCTGTATGTCTAACGCGAGATCTGAGAAGAGGCGCCCGAATTTTAAAATTTAAAAACCCAGGACGCTGCTCAAAAACTATTCAAGACGTCCCAGGATACTACAAAAACTAGGACATGTCCTGGGAAAACAGGACGGTTGGTAACCCTACCTTGTAGCCTCTTCATCATGTTTGAAATTATTTAAAAGAAGTTTCCAGTACACTTTTTAATCTTTGTCATCATCAGCAACAACCATTCTTCAAATCTTCTCTTATTTCTTGATTCCAGACTTTCTTAAGTCACTATTCCATACTAGCTCATGGTTTTCTTTCGTTTCAGCTATTGTTTCGGTTTTAATTATGTCTTTACGTGATACCCTCCGTCACTGTCATTAAGTACCTCATCTCCATTACTAGTATTCCGCTTTTTCTGTTAGTACCTAGATTTCACTTTCACGTTAATAGTGACCAGTACTGTGTTATATACCGTAAATGACCTTGAAAGTATTTAATTCACTTCTCCAACGCGTCGTCTGTTTTTCTAGGTCTGAATATTTGACAGTTTCATTTCACCATATCTTCTTCGTTTCAGGCTATTCCATAGCGTTGTTTGTTTCACACTGTATATCTAGAAAGTCAATGAATACTTTTTGGTTCTAGTTTTCCATTTTCTAATTATTATTTTCTATTACGATAATCAGGACTTTATAACTCATTAATAATGACGTGAAGAACAGTTTTTTTAAGTCTCTTCTCGTTTTGTTTCAATTTCTATATTATGGACGTAATTAAATGGACTGAATTAAATGAGTACAGGATGGACTAAAAAATGTTAGTTTTGTTATTTTAACACAAAAGTTTGGAAATATTTCTTACAATTTTTTATTGAAAGTTTAAACTATGATAAATATTTTTAAGTGCAATCCCGTATCAATAATCTAATTGATCATTTATACGTATTTACTGTGCCTCTAATTGAAAATTAGAGATTGGAATTCTGATATTGATTGAGGGATTCGCAGTAGGATTAGGATTCAACAAGAGGTAAACACCCAGATCGTGATAACGTAATGACGAAATTTTATACCCGTTTAAAGCTTAAGAGGCTTTTCAATCATACCGACTAACAGGTGGTGATCGTAAATTGTCTGATTAATTGAATTTGCTAATTCTAGAATTCATTTGAATTTTTAAATGTTTACTTGGTTTATACAGAATGTGATAAAAATACGGTGCATGATTCTTTTATAGCATTAATTACTTATGTTGCATATATTTAAACTAGTTTGTCTAACGCCCTTATGTGTTGAAATAAGCAGTATCAAGTTTCAATACATTACAGCTTTTCAGTCCTCTGTTATAGTCTATGGAGTCAGATAATTTTTAGTCTGTCCTTAAGTGCCAAAAAAGCTCAATAAATTATCAAATTTGTCCATGGTAGTACTTGAAAACTGTTTACAAGTGATATGAATGATTTAGTGGAAATTAGTCATTCAAGCAGGACGACTGGTCGCCCTTAAAGATGAAAAACAAACCTAAAATGGCGATTCAAGGACTGGGGCGTTCGCAAGAAACCTAAAAATGAGTTTACATCCACGTCTAGCTTTTTATAACAATGGCGAATGTGCTTGAAGAGAAACGTTTTGGCTAATATTGAGAAGGCAACGATAGAACAGATAAAAGATGATCCAAAAGAAATGGTTCTTATCATGAATTTGATCCCAGAAAAGATTGATTCAAATTCTGTTATTTCATAACTTCGATTGACATCAATTGGCATTAATTTTAACATCAATCGATTGGCATCAATTTTAATTGACTAGAAATAGTATTTATGTCGGCTTAAATTCCATACGATTCGATGGCATATATGTTATAGCATTTGCATCATATATTTTCAACACAAAAATATAACAGTAACCAATAGTGAAATGAGGGAATAAACTCCTTGTAGTAAGTTGGAGTTGATTTTATAAATATCCAGAATATCTTTCAACTGTAATTGCGAGTTTTATCTTATTGACATAGCTGTTAGGAAAATTATAAATGACTTGACTGAAAACGATAAGCAAAAATTGCAAGCTCACTTAACTTGATTTGGGATGAAATTCACCTCGTTTTGACTCCCTAACAACCGCGAGGTTAAGAAATATACAAACATCATAAAGAAGTAATGATACCATTTCAATTCCTGTGCAAAGGACAGGATTCAGGGATTTTCTACCTGGTTAATACCTGAAAATCATTCGCTTTTCAAATTTTCCTTTGAAAATATAAATTTACAAGAAAAATAAATAATAGATTTGGTTTCAGATTGTGAAATATTTAAACGTTTTGATTAAATAAAAAATTTCGAAAATATCTCAAGTGAACCACAATAGATTGTTCGTTTAAAATTAAAATTGTTAATGATTTTTTTACACTACAATTTCAAATAATATTTCAAAATTCGTTCACAGGAATATTATTTAAAAAGTATGTGAATTGTTTGATTCTATTTTGTATGTCAGTATAGATTTAATGAGCGTTAATTGATGCATTAGATCCTCCTCACTCTATTTTTGAGTATCATAACGAAATAGATCATTATCAAAACAAGAAAAACAACCTTTGCCTTAAAGAACAAAGAACTCGAATTTTTGTAAATAAAATATCTACTGGATAGAATTATGTAAAACGAATAATCTTTTGGATGATATAAACACTAAATTCGCCATTCCCAATGTACTTACGTCTTTACTGCTAGCCACCAAATATAACCAATAAGAAGGTCAACTTGTATATACATTTTACCAAGACAAATTTAGTTCTGCCACTTACCAATCTTGGCGCTAGCGTAAAAAAATGTGACATTACTGTCAATGTAATTGTCAAGATAAATAAACATTTGTTTCTATTTCCCAAATGATTTCCTGATGTGTTTAGCGTATAAAGTGGAAACAATTTGATGAAATTCAGTTTTCATTGCTACAAAGAAAATTAATAGTTTTGATAGACAAAAATCGGGGTTTTCCACTGTAACAGGAACAAGTAAGAACAATTTAACACCTAGGGAAATGCTGAACACACTGTTTACATCACCACTACACCAACACTCACGATTACACTGTCTGACGCGCGTTTCGTTTACCTTCAGTCTCTGAAGTTAATGAAACGCGCGTTAGACAGTATTGGTGTAGTGTAATGTAGTGTAGACAGTGTGCTCGCTCAGTATGAATATCACCAACGATTCCAGAATTTCCAACTTAGTTGTTATGTCACCTAGGAAAATTGTTATCAAGTTCATCGGAATACAATAGCCAAAATATCAAAATTGATAAACAGTTTGAAAAATAATAAAAAGCAGTTGAAGAAGTTGAAGAAGATTAGTGAAATTGGAACATTTAAGTGTATAAACAAGGTACAGCAAGACTGTACAGGATAAAACTTTTGCTCTTTCTATGTACAAAAGAATACTCTACAACCTTTTATTTCAACTGTGATAAATAAATATAGTTTAGTCACTTTACTACCAAAGTGCTGTGATATTTCATGTATCTCTGGTATTGATATTGCTCATTTTTGACATATGTTGGTAGACAAATTGACTTAAACCTCTTAATGTATCTTGATATATATATATATATATATATATATATATATATATATATATATATATATAATATATTCATTAAGAAAATTTTCTGTTAAATCCCATAATCATGTCCGGCCACCCTCTTATTTCGTACCAAATAACCGTTTTTCTTTCGATTCGAAGTTGGTTGTGTGAATTTTGAAACTTCTGGAAGCAACAACTTCTTAACCAACTTATCACAACTGAAAGGACCTTAGAGTGTGGATAATCTTAATAGATTATCAAACATTCTAATATATAGTCCATATAGTCTTCTTTCTTTTATATTTTTTGCTTCTTGGTTCCTTTCTCTTAGATGTTTGACGTGGAGTCCATTAGCTCTCTCGGCTAGATTCTCAACTCTATGAATTTACTTCTGGAAGTTTGGTCCTTGAACAACATTATAAACATAATTCGTATGATATTGGTATCGAGAAAATAAAAGTACTAACGTTTGAACAGGTATTTTCGAAGTTTTTTGTTAGCTGTGTCATTGATAAGGTGCATTTTCATGAATATGTATGTCATGGTTACTTTTTTATTAATATACAGTTTGAAAAACAGACAAAGTGTTTGCGAACTAGTCTGACCCTGTTAAAGAGGAACATTAATTCATACACTGGCATATCTCAGTTAGCAAATGATCCGTCATCTTGAGTAAAAAGTCGATGGAGAGATAAAGAGTAAGAAGGCGGCATAAGGGTAGATGATTCGCTACTCTCGGAGTTGAACCTGAATTTAATGGAAATGTGTAATGCGGAAAGTAACCCCTTGATAAGAAAGACAGGCAGATCAATTGATAGCGTTTCCAGAGACGTTGAATTGGGAATTATGAATATGTTTAAATGACAATAAAAATATCACTTCAATAATTATGAAAAATTACAATTTAAGTTGTTATTAACTCTAAACATAATTAATTTAGAAGTACTGGCAATTACGGAATCTAACAAATCATATTTAATGTTATTGCTTTTCCACTTTTATTGTTGACAAGTCAAAATTTGTGGATTCAGATTTAAATCAAAAAATCTATAAGAATGTAATTATAGTTAATATTGAACGTAGAGAAAGAAGAATGTAAGTAGAATTAGTACGATTGGAAGAGAGAGAAAAAACTTCGGTGTACCACTCTCTATATTTCTATAATCGTTTCTGATTCCTTTGCGTTCCTTCCACTCACAACTCGTCGTCATTGGTGTTCCAATCAGAATAGAGTACAGAGAGAAATAGTGAGTTCTTTTTACCTAAAGGGTGCTCCGGGACTAGATGCAAAAAATTCGGGAGTGAGTAGATGACAGAAAAGTAATACTGTGATATAAGAAAAATTTTCTCATACAATCGCCTGTTTCTGAATTAGTATTTTTTGCATTAAGTCCCGGAACACCATGTATAATAACAGTTCGGATTTCCTTGAAATAGCTGTCATACGTAGCTCCCTCTATATTTAATATTAACTCTGTGAACGAGAAAATTATACATAAAAAATTAAGATAATGAACCCGAATACAAGAAGAGTATTTTGAAAAAATGACTAAAAAAATCATGAACGCCCTAGGTGGGTAAATTTTTGAGAAGCGTTGTTTTAATTTAGAGGTACAATCATTATTACATAAATTTTTTGTAATACATAATTATTTTCAGTAATTACACAGTTCAGATGCTAGTTTAGAAAGTATTCACAGCAAAATGTTATCAATTTTTTTTTAATCCATAGTATAACTTGTTAATGTTTCAAGCAAACTTTTTTTTACGTGTACGTATCAACAACCGAACAAAATCCGCTTGATACATTCATTTACCGTCCTTACACATATACTCTCCTTTGTTTGGCATCTATTCAAGTAGGCTCAAGTCTACTGAACTAATCCTTAAGACGAAGCTAGGGGGCTGAGAGGCTAGGTCGTAGGTTTCTCTAAATAAAGCTCGCTAATATGCAGAAACCTTCTTAACCTAACGAGATTAATATACACAGGACAGGGCAGACCAACACTGCTAGAAGACTAATTACTTTTTAGCTTCGTGCGAGTTTATTAGCTTCATGGGAAATAGTAGTTAAATTTATTAACAGAAACGAGTATTTCTATTTTTTTTACAGAAATGTAGAGTATAAAAAATGTTTTTAGTTTCGACTATTTATATGTGTAATGATATCCTTTTGTTTCAGCCAAGTCCTTGCCAGTCCACTGCATAGTAGAAGCAATATGTTCGCTGGAGGAGAGTCGTTCATTACAACATGGTGTATGGAGACGTCGTCCAATGATAGAAATAGATACTTACGTAATTATTCCTGTTGGAACACCTTTCCACAATTTAGTTCAGGCTGCCCTTTTTCGTCTTGGGTACTCCACAGAAAGCGCGGCTGCAGCTAAAGGATCTGTATTGATAAAAAATTGGAAAGCATTAAGTTTTGATCAAATATCTGACGATCCTCTCATTACCGTTGGAGATATATTAGGAGAACTCGCAACAGTGGCCACATTGAGGATACAAGTATTCAGAGGCAGGCCGGGAGTTCTTTGTGAAATTAAAGACAAGCTTCTGAGGTTTTTGTTATTACAATCACATGGCTTACTACTCTCCTCTGGATGTCCTTTAGATGAGGTATGTTTTAAAATAACATGCTCATTGTAAGAGCTTTACGCTTCTTAAAGAAGTACAGATTTATTCTAATTATTACATCATATCTCCCTAATATCTCAGTTATTTAGGGAATTGAGGAAATGATTATATTGGCTTCTTATACAAATTTTCCCATAATTGGCGTACGGTACTAGAGACTCAAAATGGGATAGATTTTTTCCCCAATATACACAATTGAGACGTTTGGGTGGATTGATGAAAAGTTTATTGAACAATATTTTTTTTAACCCAGTCATTTGAACATAAAAGACATCTAGCTGATGTATTATTTAACCGAAGTTTCTTTATGGTTAATGAAACACGGGAAAAAAGCCTTTCTGCCGGTACAGATGTGGCTGAGAAAATCCCTCGCAATCGCATTCAAGACGGAAATTATGATGCGGCTTTGAAAAAATTCGAGGCTTTTGCGAGACTCGCGGGTAACTACACTGGCGAGCAAAAAATTGAGGTCACTTCAGAAATTGCGAAAAATTTTAGCGTCAATATTGATGAGAATTAGTAGGCGTTAAAGCAAATTTGAGAGCTGTCATTAGCTGTCTTTCGATGTATTAGAGTACGACTAACGATTGCAAAGTATAGTGATTTAACAGGCCCATAATGCCTTTAGATCCGATGGTCGGGGTCAACGTACAACTGCAAGAATTATTGGTGCTAGTCTCTGTGGTTTGCAAAGGATGTACCAGACTGGCCTGATCACTAGTAGACCAGGATCTGGGCGAAAAAGAGTTACCACTCAACGAGATGACCGTTTTTTGGTGTCCACAAGTTTGCGGAATAGGACAGCTACTGCGGTTTCACTGCCAGTGTATTTAAACCTATAACAGTTAATCAACTATCAAACCCTGAATCACGAATTTTTTGTCCTGCAAAAACAAAATACCTTTGGATAGCTTTCCGCGTCTTTTCTCTTTAATTTCTTGCCGTAGAGTGGTCAGTAATGTCGAATAGTAATCTCCAGTTGTTTTTTTACCCTTATCAAAAAAAGCAATCATGATTACTCCATGGCAATTCCAAAAATCTGAAGCAAGAACTTCTCCAGCAGATTTTGGATACAAAACTTCTCAGGTCCTGGAGAACCAGAGTGTCGCCATTCCATCGATTGTTGTTTTGTTGCTTGATCGTAGAAATGTACCCAAATCTTATCCATAGTAACAATTCCGTTTAAGATTTCAAATCGAGCACAGATCGAACGCGATGCTTCTATCCTTGCACGCTTTTCGTCAACATTCAAACGTTTGGGGATCCATTTTGCAACAATTTTTCTCATGTCCAAATTGATGTGAACTATATGATGAACGCGTTCGTATGAAATATTGAGTGCTTCAGATCAGATCCGTTTTAGCCCAATTCGACGGTCTGATGAAATCATATCCTGAACTGCATAGATATTTTCAAAGTTATTTTTCGTTACTATGCAAATGCAATATTTTGTTTATCCGTGGACCTGGTCTAGGCTAACTAGATATCAATACATCCTCGTACATATTATTTCGATCCAAAAATTTCGAAAAAATAGTGTGGAAAATCGCCGTCTAATTAGTTAGATCTGAAGTGCATTTGGGTGGTTGAGAAAGTACAATAAGCCAGGTCTTATATTATTCGTGCATAAATGCATAAGCAATAGTAAATTGAAGCCTAGTATTTTCTTTAATAATGTGCATATTGTAATAGGCAGCGCATTATAGTAGTCCTCGTTTGGCAAAGGCATGCCCGCCGCCTTAAGAATTATAATACGAGAACGAATGTATTAAGGGTGCAGAGAATGGCTGTAACCTTGCTTTTAATAAGATTATTTAGCATTATTTCATGGAATTAATGAGATCAAAAGCCTTCTACATCATACAACGCGGAGCAAATCCGACAATCTCAGACGCAAGTTTTATAACTGTTAGCGTTATTTTGTTTTTTATAAGCTTATAATATCGTTCAAATGAGCTTCATTCCTTTATACAGTATGAGAAAAATGAAAACGTTAACATAATAACACATAAATAAATGTTAAACATTTGCCAAATAAAGTTAAGATTACATCAATAAACAGTAGTATTGATATTTTCCTAACTTTTTAATCCTGACTAAAATATAGTATTTACAAAAAATAAAATTTTGTTCAGTTTCAATTTATACTTAATACAACTCCAGTTTTATCCAGAAACATAGGAGGAAAGTTCAAAATATTTTTGTTTAGTTTCAATCCCATATACATAGATTCGTGATTCGTCGCCTGTCACGATCTAATAGATCTTAATAGTCTTTCAAAGCACCGCGATTGAATGTTTTCAGCATTAAATGTATGCGAGTGGAGGTAATGCCCAAGTATGCCTCAATGTCACGGTATGTCACATGATTATCTTGCAACATCTGGCACAACGGCCGATTTTTGACGACATTCATCCTGTATCGAAATACGACCACGATTGAATTCGGAAAACAAGCGAAACATTTTGGTTCGAGATGGCGCTTCATCAACAAAAGTCGAAGCGAATTGATCGGCACTACTCACGTCATAGAAAATCGTCGCAGAAGATGTTCCAGATTCAATTCCATTTCTTGATCAAGATTAATGTTTCAAGTATCTGTAAACAACTTAAATAGCCCTCGTATGACAAAACGTTCTGAGTACGTTCTCCATTAAAAATGTCGAACTTTATGATGGCAATGTCAGATTTGACATATTCAAATCAATGTTGCCGTACCGCTAAACTTCAGTAGCAACCCCCGAGGTTAACTCGTGGTCTGTTGATAGATTGAAAACCAAGATCTCCAAATCTAAGGACCATTAATCACATAAGCATTCTGATAGGCCCGTCGTGCCAAACTTCAAATTACCAAAAGCAAATGATGTAGCCTGCAGTTTCATCCTCCTTCATGAAACAGCGGCTCTTCAAATCCTCCGTAATGCCCATAGTGTGAAGAGAGCGTCTTAGATGAGTCTGGTTAAAATTCCAGTCACTAGTCGAATTTCGCGCCTATTTAATTGCAGCAGTTGTTTCTTAAGAGAGGCAGAAGGCCCATCTATTTGTGTGTTTGCTTATCTAAACATTCCTAAGGTTTACGAGAAATTAATATACCTAGATAATGGATTAATAAATAGCAATGGGATCTAAAACGCAATGTTTCTTTATTTTTTTCCATGGGAGAACTTAATGTTGCCATAACTTCATTATGAGAGCTGTTGCTTTGCTTTTAACAAATTTTCTAATTAGGTTTTCCAATATGTGTATGTAGAATTCCATATTAACTCCAAATCACAAACAAAGTAACGGATAGTCGAGTTAATAAATCATCTTCAATACTTTCATTTTATATAAAACATCTAATACTGCTTTCTAGTAGGAATTTCAAATCCGATTCAATTCTAAAGTCACCCTGGACGAAGAAGACACTGTATCAAATATAAGTGGATGATAACACGTCGTGAAGATGGTTTTTTGATATACCCACGGATTAATTCTAAGTAATATGTAATATGCTAAATTCAGGACCGGATTAAGATTTATAAGTCCCGGGGCTAAAATAATGACGGGGCCCCCTTAAGGAATTTTGAAAATCCGGAAAAATTCACAAAATAATATCAATACGTTAGATTTGTGGTATCAACACATCAAAAAATACAGAATGATTTCCAAATGATGGGGCCCTCTTAAAGGGGTAAATATTTTTTAATATTTTTACAATATAAAGTTGGCCGCCCCTGTAAGGGTAAAGTTTAGATCATTACGAGGAAAAGATCGGAATTAGTTGGTTACCAGAGATTTGGAGATAAGACGGGAATAATAAGAAGCATATATTACCAAGTATTTGTACGTAGGTTTTCAGAGCGAGATTAGGTGCTTAAAAGCAGACTTTGGAAACCGTGTTTTCCCGGATTTATCTTAGGTTCAGCTACTATTCAAATGAAAGGCACAAAATGTTATGATTTATACGTTCGTCGTTAGGTTGTTACTCGAGTGCTTCAATGGCTGTTTAACTTATTTTTGACTCAATTTCTACGACTTTGTGGACGGGAATCAACTTCAGTAATTTGGATAGAAGAACGCATATTTACGTATTAATAATTAAAACAATAAAATTAAACTTTATTTTCTCGTTTTTGATATTAAAACATTTTATTTTTGAATATTACTGAATTTATTTGGTAATTAGTTTTATATCGCAACATCTCTGTAAGAAGTTAATCCAGTACGTTAGGAATTACCAACAAACAAGCGAGAAGGTTCCTTCTAAAATCTTAACCTCGTTCTCTTCGCCGTTGCTTCCGAGATTTAATACTAATGAATAGTTGTAAGCTCTTTGTTGAATTTAAAAAACGATCTACTTATCAAGAGTTAAGATCGTGAATGTTTACATCAACAAGTATTTTGATTGCAGTATTTTCCTTGCCGGTTACAAGAAGGGAGGGAGTTAGGCGGCAAACAACCTCAAAATTGTATGACTTTAAACAGAACCGGACTTAGGCATGGGCCAACCCGGGCGTGCGCCGGGGGCCCCCGCTGCGGGGGGCCTCGCGACGAGCCATATGATTGATTTTTAAATATATGAATGCAAGCGAAAAAATACATCCATAGCCAATGTTCAGAATCAACATAAATTTTTTTATACGCAATCATTTTAAAAGTTGCGAAAAATCATACTAAATCAATATAGCGTATTGTGTATTGAAAATGAGCTACTGAAATCGATTGACTGCACTAGTGTTATTGAAGAATTTGTAGGTAGCAAAATAAGAAAAAAATGTTTTTAATTTATGAACGTAATTTTGTACTATTTTTAGTTAGAAATAATGAATAAATTGACTATAATGAAAAATCAACTTGATGTAAGAATTCACGTAAAACTTACATAGGCCCCTTAAGTATTTTGGCCCGGGGGCCACGATGACTCTAAGTCCGGCTCTGACTTTAAATTATTTTCGATTATACACACCATATTTCGTTCTAAACGAGTTCTTCAAATGAATGAAAAGTTTTAATGTCATTTCATTTTTCAATGGCAAACTTTGATAATAAATTAGAAGACGAAGAATCACGATATAAATTTTTAATTCAAAATTTCAATATATAAGGAAAAGCATTTTGAGGTTAGGTTTCTGACATATACTACTGTCTTATTTGTATTGTTTACTTGGGGTTTAGTTCATTATTTATATACTAGTTTTTTCTGTATTCCTTACTCTGTGTTTTCAGTAACTTCTAGTTCTGTATTTTAGTTTAGTAATTTTTCCAAAACTTTCTATTTTCTAATAATTAATTTGAGGCTAGTTGATTTCTTCTAAAGTGTCTCATTCATCTAAATACAAACAATAAAAGATGAAGTTATTAAAAACTATGAAAATCTTGTCCCATATTTTCATTTCAATTTATCACAAAAAATCAAAAATAAAACTATGAAAGTCTTGTATATTTTTTTAACAAAAACTAAAAACAAAATGGGGGCCAGTGACGTTACGAACATAACCAATAAAACAACATTGATTCAGCACTTAGGTATCATTAATTAATTCTCGCTGATTGTTGTTAAATTGATTTTCTAACACAAATGAATTAGTAGTCTTTATCTATGCTACGTTAACCACGTGGTCATTAATGCCGAAGAAATAGCGTTTTCACATCTACCGACACGACACCGGTGGCTTTTGGACTCAACAAGACAATAATGAAAGCCACGAATATCTGGCGGTTAGACCGTTGCCAGTGAGTTAACTGCAGCCATTATATAACTCATCATTCCTCTTCTATCTCTAAAACGTTCCATACAAACCTTTCATTGTTTGAAACATCTATAAAGTCATCAAGACGCGTTCCGATTTTACATTCAAATCTTGTTCCTTTAAATGTAGATTTAGGTGGATGGTCTACGACTGGTATGAAATTGGATTGGTGGAAACACCTTGACAAAAATGCGGATGAGTCTGCGTTACCCATATAGAATTTTACGATGGGTCCAGTAAAGACCCAGACTTGGGCCAAGTATGTATAACTGTGGCCTTAGCTTGGAAGCCATTATTTGCCCAAACTTGGTGGGACTCTGGGAAGATAATAATGTCCTTCGCTTGGTTAGCAAGCCTGGACCAGGCCTGATTGTCTAGATAAAACCAAGACTGGTCTGCAACCCTGGGCCAGGCTAGTTGCTTGTAAAAATAGATTTTTAATATATTGTTAATTTATAGTTTCCTGACTGACTATAGGATGGCCGAGGTCGGGTTACCCAGAGTTATGCCAGGCTTGGGAGAATATGGGATGGCCGAGTTAAGGTTACCTTGGGCCATCATTGGTTTGCCAAGGCCGTTTTTTGCTTTACCGCTTCCATCGACTCAAATCGGGTCCCTTTCAAAGCAGATCTTTTTCTAACCTTTCAAGGAAATCTGAGCAGACCCGTTGACGCAAGAGCTTCTTTTGGTCAGGAGTCAGATTTTTTGGCACCAACTACGCACAGACTTTTGTTACGTCGTGTAAATTTTTTCTAACCATTTCTTTATCGGCATTTACAGCCTCGGCTCATGCTCATTCGACGATCTGCACGCACAATTTGGTTGATTTTGGTCACTGTAATCTTCAGTGCTCTCTCGGCCCTCACTGAAGCGCTTACGCCACCCAAAAACACGCGCACGATATAGAGTATTGTTCCCAGAGGCCTCTTGCAACAATTTATAGCACTCAATCGGAATTTTTCTCAATTTAACGAGAAATTTGAGATTGATACCTTGCTCTGCGAGAAAAAAACACGTTCGTTACAAACCACTACTGTGCAAATATTATAATAGTGACGGAAACGTGTTTTGTAACGTGCATAGACAAGATATCTAGACTACTTGTTTTTTACCCCACCCGTCTAGGGCGTCCTCTAGGCGTGCAGTCTCGTTATTTAATAGCCAGACCTCGTTTTGAGTAGTTATATTATTAAATAATCGGTGATTCCATTTGAATTTGACTACTGGTCGAAAAAAAAACGAACAATCATAATTAATTCTGTGCGTATGTTTTAATTATGTTGAATGTATACTTGAAACGTATGCAATGGGAATCGGTACAATAAGTGTATTATGTTTCATTTGCCCATTGTTATTTCATTCATTTGTTTATAAAACATATTTGAGAACCTTGACCAAGCGATTATAAATCTTGTTCAACGTTGACGTATTTCTAATTTAATAGACTTAGATAATCTCATAAATAAGTTTTTCATGTTCAACGAAGATATTAAATTTATAAAATTATCATAAAGGTTGTACATTTATTTATTACGTAGATAATGATCCTGTTTCAGATACTCCTATCTCAGCTATGCAGATCAACAAATTCATCAGCAGGTCCACTTCCAGAAATTTCAGAGGAAAATCGACGGAAGTTTGATCAGTGGTGGACGAGTCAGGTAAACCCCCAAGCACCAGCTGTGCGATCACAGTTCGTGCCGTCTTATCCTAATCAATACTCGGTTCCACCACAACCTGCAACTCCTATGGAACGAACGATAAGTGAAACTCATCCAGCTATGCAAACAGTACACAGCCAATTTCCTACACAAAAAACTAGAATGAGAACAAGTTTTGATCCTGAATTGGAACTGCCTAAATTGCAACGATGGTTCACAGAAAATCAGCATCCGAGTCGGCAACAGATTCAACAATATGTGAAGGAGTTAAACAGTTTGGAATCTCGAAGGGGTAGAAAACCTTTAGATATAAATAACGTTGTCTATTGGTTCAAAAATGCTAGAGCAGCCCAAAAAAGAGCTGAAATAAGAAACGTGTCTACTCCAAACTTACAATGTCATTTAGGGGTGAATGGTTATAGTAATCATAGTCCGACGAACGGGGGTTTCCTGCTAGCAGAAAATTATTTAAATTCTGATCGACTAGCAGAACATAGAATAAAGAATAGCCTTGCTAGAAGACAGTTACCAAATTCTCATACATCTGATGAATTTTCTAACGCTGGTAGTGACATGGAAGATGAAGAAATGACAGAGGGACCACCGTCTAGTCCTACAGGACCTCTTTCGCTCACTACTCGGAGAGATTCGAGAGAAACTAGTCCTAGATCTTCCACGCCGCCTCCACCTCCCGATATACAAGTAAGCTTACGTTTAAGCAATTGATGTAATTTTACTTTAAAATAGATTCCCATATACAAGAGTTGTTTATATTTCTCAACCAAGAATAATCTCAATATTCTCTATATTCCACTTCTGCTGAGGTAGCTCTAAACTATTCGGTTAGAACAGAATGACGGTTTCTTTCTGTACCAAATCAATCCCACAACATGAAACTTCTTGTTAGTTGAAAATTCAATTACTTGACTTTTTCATTGGCATCTGCCGAGCAAATTGTTCTGTACCAATCGTCGTCTTATGTTGCTGTAACGCCATTAGAGCTACACGACTGGTTATGTCAAAGAAATATGATTTTTCCGCAAACAATTTGGATTTGACTAGACTTGAAAAACTAATTCTATATAATATATAACTAATATACGTAATATAACGTAATCTACTTTTAGTTCCAAATACTTTTCCTAGCGATGTTCAATAAGCTTGATACCCTTTTTATAATAAGAATCGTCAAGCTCCTCAAAATAGCCTTTAGCTGCCGACATCACCTCGTCATTTTTGGAAAATCTTTGACCACCCAAGCATTTTTTCAAGTCTGAGAACATAAAATGATCCGAGGGGGCTAAATCTGTCGAATAAGGTAGCAATTCAATAATTTTGGCCTTTGCAATACCGGATGTGTGAACTGGTGCATAGTCTTGATGAAACAACACTTTCTTCTTAGCCAAATGCTTGATTTCTTCGCTCAAACTTTGTAATGAGTTCGCATAATACTCACCGTTGATAGTTTTTCATTTTTCAAGATTATTAATGGAAATTACCCCAAGTGCATCTGCAAAAAAGCCGACGCCATGACATTGTCTACAGGCTGTATAGATTGTGTACTTCTCAAGCAACTACCGTCATCTCTAAATCAAGCCCGGTTCTTCTGGGACCATCCTTAGAAATAGGCGCTATATTCTTGATAAATTTCTGACATTGTTTGTCCTATTTATTTGAATACTTCCAGAACATCATGGGCTACATACAATTTTTTTTTGTTTCTACAAACAAGCTATTATAGACTAACTATTGGGTTCGCTACACATTATTATATTCGGTAAAAACAATAAGACACGTACTTTTGGAATGTTTAACATTATCTATCAGTCGATACGTCATACACTATTTATGTAATTAATCAAAGATTAATTAATTCAACAAATATTATTTCAAATGAAGGAAAAATGACATAAATATATTGGCATTGAATTGCCAAATTCATCAGTAAGCGAAAAAAAATCGCTTTTAATTGAAAATTAAACAATTAGTGCTGTACTGAACACACTGTTTTTACCACTACTGACAATTATACTGTCTGATATGAACGTTTCGATAACCAATTATCGTTTTCAGAGACCGAAGGTAAACAGTTTACCTTCAGTCTCTGAAGACAATAATTTTTAAAATAACGAGAGAGTGTAAAGTGCTAGCGGACCTAAAAGTCTAAGGATTTTAAGTATGTTGCTGCAATAAAGTCAGCACACCTTTTTGCAGCCTCCTGTGCTCCTTGGGAAGTAAGCAACTGACTGTTACAGATTGAAAATTGTAAAGAAGAACCGAAAGATGAACCACCATTCAACTCCGTTGTACACGTCAACAGCAAAACACCACTTTCAGACGTTGAAGATGAAGATATCGAATCCCAACCATCTCCTGCTCTAAATCGGCAGCTCTCGCAACGATTCTGTACCACTCCGCCTGCGAATGTGGATCATCCGCTCGCCGTTCCCCGAACTGTAGAAGGTATCGATAGATTAGCGGGATTCCCAGTCTTGCCAAATTCAATGTTTAGCCATAGTATTATGTATATGAGTCACTATATGCCTGGATTATCCCATCCGGCGACTTCCCCGCCAAGTTCATCCCTCGCTTTGGCCAGCTTAACCGCCGAAGAACGGAGAAAAAGGAATCGCACGTTTATAGATCCCGTCACCGAAGTTCCGAGGTTAGAACAATGGTTTTCACTCAATACGCATCCCTCACATAATTTAATTCTCAAATATACCGAGGAATTAAATTGTATGGCGTATAGACAGAAATTTCCTAGACTAGAACCAAAAAATGTTCAATTTTGGTTTAAAAATAGAAGGGCCAAGTGCAAACGGCTTAAAATGTCTTTATTTGATAATCAAACGGGTACATATCACAACGAACGAGATTGAAACACATAATTTCTGTGGATTATATTTGATAAAATTTTTTGAAAAATTTGAAAGTTGTACCTGTGTTACTAATTATGTAATAGGTAATATTATCTACAACCAATTTACTGAGAACTGTCGTTTATATGAAAACACTGTTCAAGGTGCTATTTATTAACAATTTTTTTCTGATATTTAATTTTATTAGAATATTGAACTCATTTTATTATAAAATATTTATTGGTTTAATATATTCCAAAAAAATTTTCAGTGGGGATTTATATAGTTATTTAACCGGGAAAAATTAAAAGCTTAAACTTTTGCTTAAAGCTTTTGAAAATATACAGAAATTCGTAAATAGATTTAATGCGTATTTCTCATTATCCAATATAATTCTAAAAACTTAATGTATTCGATTCTATCATATGAATTTGTTGTTTTAATTATTATTATTAAAAAAAACAGTTGGAACCAGTTCAGTACCTAAAACGTGCTCTTATCTGAAAATAATAAAAATTCTAGTTGATTGGTGAAAAGCTGGAAATATATCTGATTATAAATTGCTCTATAGATTGATACACAATGGTTTTCACAGATGTATTATAAATAATGCCCTAATTTCTTACACGTATACCGCCATAGCAGCCCCGCTCTAATCTTAATAAGGATCGACGCCCTTCTGACGCCCTAGTTTCTACGACCTGGTTTTGTAGCCCCTGTATATATTTAAAGGAACAAAAATTATAGAAAAATTGAATGGAAATAATAATAAAAGAAAATTATGATAAATTGAATATTAATGCTATTGTTTTTGTAGAGAATGAAACAAAATTGTTTTAAAATTAATTATTTATTTGTATTTAATAATCAACTATAATCTATTGGAAAAATGTATAAAAATCAATAATAAAATGTATATAACTACATATACAACTTACATTATATAAAATACATTATACATTGTATAAAAACTATTTTTCTTGCTATAAGCAATACTGGGGGGACCCACTGTTACAGCTCATTCATTAATCCCATACCTTTCTATTGTTTTGTAGCTTGAAAAATTTTTGATGTATTGCCTCGGTTTGCAGAGTGTTTGGTTCTAGGCCCGCACATTCCTATTCCAGTTCTATTTGCTCCTTTAGAGGCGTCCTGTACCATTTGATGGCATTTCGGTTTATTTTTCGTGTAGTTTTTTTTAACCCAATTGCTTCTACAGTTCAGTATCATATTAATTATAAGAACGAAAGTTTTTTATCCCTGGAATAAGAAATATGCATTTTTGATTTTAAGAAAAACTAAACTAGGATTAACTACAGGAAGGATATATATATATAGGACACTTAGCATGTATAAACATAAATCGTTCTCATGAATATAATGTTTGTGCTTATTCAGAAAGTAGTTTCTACTTTTTTTTCTATAATGAAATTATTCCATTTATAAGTTGTTATAATTGAAAATGCCAGCAGCAACTCTAAACTTTAATCAGAAACGTGTTTTCAACATTAAAATTTAGGGTTTTAGCATTTTCTAATGTCAAACATTACGTATTACGTCTTTCATAAGCCTGCTTTTCTTTTATGAATATAAAATCTCACTCTTTTTTTATATTTCCTCAATAGGACACAAAATATTATATCCATTTCATTTATTTATGCAAATAACTTTTCATTAATCAAGTTTTTGTAAAATTACTTATGTTATATAGTAAAAATGTTTTTTATAGTCAATTTTCCCATTTATATTTGAAGTATTTTCGGGAATATTATATTGAAGTTTCGAATAATAATAATAATAATAAATGAGTCCTGATGGGTATTGTGAAATAAGTCATGAGCAGTGTTTGAATATTTTCGAAATATTCGTATTTTTTCAATTGTAGGAAATTCTGATTAGTGTTGAGACAATAAAATTACGTGCCAATAGGTACTTTAATTGGTAATTGTTTTATTTTCAAAATGAATGTTATAGATTTCGTCAGTATTTTGATTTGAATGGTTAATTTTTATTTTAATAACAAAAGTGATAAGAAATTACCAAACTTATTGTATAAGTAATGAAATAATTATGGCAAAAGGTAGACAACCATCATTTCACCGTAGGTAAATGCAAGCTTGTTCGAAAAGTGTACGATTTCTAAAATACCAGACTTGTTAATTTGAAAAAACCTCAATAAAAAAATAATACTATACTCGTTTTTTGTTTATTGACAATATCTATTGTTTCAACTATTATATGTTTTAAACAAAAAATTATAAGCGATTATTTTACCAATGGATGAATTGTTTATCATGTTTAGGAATTTATAAATTATATATTTGTTAAAAATATTGAATAAATGTTGTCACTTACTTTACATTTTTGAAACATGCTTGCACGTGTTGTATATATTATACTGTAGTAGTTGAAAATATTAGAAATCTCTTCCAACATTTATATTTTATTTTTATTTTACCAAAGATTGTTATATAGGGTTAAAAAATGCGAATCAAATCTGCAGTCATTGTACAGAGTGAGGCAGATGTTTCGTTTGGACGAATCCAAATAATACATTTATATGAAACCTGATTATTTGCACAGAGGCATCAGTAAAATCCAGGATCAATATACTAAAAATGTATTATTCTACATACTTAATAGTTGTTGTGTATGTTGTAGTTAAAAAAAATGCAATGTCTTTGTGAAACGAATTTTCAAATTTTTGTTATATCTTATGTTACATATTTATATAACTCTGTATGTATGTAAATAAACTATTACAAAATTTCTACTTGCCTATTAATTCACCCTTTAAACACAATACAGAAATCAGTTTCATTTACTAAAAAAGGAGTTACATAATATTTCAATATCCAAAAACTTGATAAAGCAAAGTTTGCAGTTTTATTTAATTGGATACAGTACGAGGTATGCCTATTAAATAACGAAACCTTCAATATAAATCCTTCCTCTATCCCTACATCGCTCTAAACTAAACTTCCATTGTTCGAAAAGTCTTTTCTGTCAGTTCCTTCGAGACGCGCGGCGCTTTTTCTTTCACAACTTTAACAGACTCAAATCTTGTTTCTCTTAATGCAGATTTGACTTTAGGTAAAAGTCGCACGGTGTAAAGTCGAACGAATAAGGTGGGTGGTCTAACACTGGGATGTTATACTTGGCTAAGAACCTTTTGACTGGCGACCCGAACGTGAATCTCATCTCAGCCATTTTTAAAACACTTAAAGCACTGAATAACACGTGGAAGCGATTAACATTCATTGCCATACACTTGAGTCAATACATTGTAAGTTTCAGTGGCAGTTTTATGTGAAATTTCATAACAATCCGTTGCTATACTTTTACGTCGATTCCCAAACGAAGGCAACGGCTACACTGGTCGGTCTACAGACACTTTATACATCGCATTCGAAAAAGTAGACTTCAGACTAAACAGATGACATACGCTAATCTTTGGCGCATGCGTACTTTTTCTGTAGCAGTGCTAGTCTCGTTACTTAATAGCCACACCTCGTGTATTATATTAAAACGTGGTAGTTATTGATTATTGGAAGGTGCAACTGGAAACTAAAGAGTTTTTTTATCACTTTATATATCGTAGGGTGTAGAAATTTCCCTAAATTAGTTAACTGAACACAATGTATGTATTATTAAAAATAGGATCCAGAAGCTTGCACTTGGCGTATAGACTTGATTGAAAAATACACCGTCATAAATAACATACAAGGAATAAAATACAAGGAATATTCAGTTTTTACGGAAAAAACTTTGACTTTAGATCGATGAAAGTGTTTAAATCAAGTCGTGGAAATTAACGTTATTACCGAAATTGCTATATATATAAAGAGTATCATTATATGCAGTACTTCACCGGCAACTTTATTGGTAAAAAGTGTTGGTGGTATCACACAACTAAAACCACAGGGGGTGAAAAAATTCCATAATTGCGCAAGGCTTTAAAGAAGATAATATTAATGAAAAATAATATAACAAATAATATTGAGGACTGTATACACTGCACTTTCTATTTCCAAATCACGAAATTATTTATTCATATAGTCATATTTCCAAATTAATTAATTAATTTTTGTATACAGTCATCATGAGACCTATCTTAATCTGTGGTTCAAAATAAATTAACAAAAATAATAGGGCACAGGATAGCAGCACTGGAGCTACTACTCCACAAGCAACAATAGAAGCATCCTAAGCTCGTTGCGTATAGAATTGTTCATAAAAAGAATTTCAAAGAAATGGTAAGAATAAACATTCCTACAAGATAAGATTGGAATGAAACATTCATCATAGAGGATAAAACAATTATTAAACGGGAATCGTTGCGTTTCCAAAAGAATTGAACCTTCAGACTCAAAACTGAATATAATATCCTTCAAAAGTGGTTATGAGTTGTCACCAAGCACTTTCCTGGATTCATGACAAGTAGGCTTATGCTGATAGGTACCTGACGCCAAGAAGGTAATTGCGAAAAGTAGGAGGACAGGAACTGTTAAAATATTGACACAGGAATCAAAGTCAAACTTCAAGATATTTGGTTAAACAGAAGTGCTTACACAGATCAATGGAAAGAATACAAAGCAGATAAGAAGACTCAAACCAAAAGACCATTGGACATTATACTGTTGGTACAAGTCTCCAGAAGTCGGGACGAAAAAAAAACGTCAAATGCAGAGAAATTACACAGTAGATTGCTTCGAAGAAATAGCAGAATTAGACATAGAAAAAGTTGGTTGGAAATTTTTCAAAATAAGCTATAAAAAGAGAAATATGGGGGATGTTATGTAGTTAACCAGGTTTCCAGATTGTGGGAACTGAAGGAAACGTAATGAGGATTAGACCTTCGAGTGAACCACTACCAATCTAGGTCGAAGTTACCCGTACTAAACTAACCTAAATGATTGTAGAAAAAATGATGTATATTAACGAACAGAAAGTGATATTATTGATTTTAACTATTACTTGTTGCTATCAAAATAACTATTATCGTTCAATATTATAATTATTTTTATCATATTTTTTCATAAATATTTGTTATTACTTTTACGTAACTTCTGATTCATACAAAATGTACTGATATATCAATTGCAAATATAAAAACTATCTAATTTGTGAAATAACTAAGATCATTTCTAATTCTATATGAATAAACTTGTTTAATTTTAATTATATAGTGACCTGATACTATTCGCGGTACCTTGTATAGAAAAGAAACCGAGGTGTAGAAATTTAGGACTTCCGGATCTCTGGATACGACACGGGACAGTTTGGTCTCGTCGTTTGCGGACACAACAAACTCCCTATCTAAAGACTGACGTAGATTATCACGGGCTGCCGGTAGCTTCCTGAAGACTTGGAAACTTACTCGATGACAAGCTTTGTAAACACCCTACATTGTCAACTATCTGATCTAATGAATTGAAAGACACCCAAGCTGTTCTATTTCAAACTCTCTTCCGATACCTCTGATGTTGGCACACATTTAAGCGTCTCTTATTCTCGACAAAATAGATCAGATCGCGCTACAAAAGTTACATTTTCGAGCTTTTCTCTGGATGCCTACTCACTGTATCTCCCTCTCCGTGGTTCGCTGTAATTTATATCTGTTCGTCAAATCAGTTACACTTTAATGTATATCCAGTGTTAAAGGACTCCCCAAGATGGAAGTTCGGGGAGGAAATTGTCTCTATTGATATATATGCCAGGGATATGAAGAGGGAGTGAATTTTATCGAGGATTAAACTGTAATTTTTATATTTTAATATAACAAAAGGGTCGTCCTCCAATGCACTGAATAAAAGAACATTTTTTGTCTTTATTGCCCAAATAGTTTTTATCGATTTTGCCATATTATGTACGTGAAATTTATGAAAGTAAAAATAAAAATTTCTTATTTCAAGAAGCCATTGCTTTGTTAGATGAATATTATAAATAGCTCAAACTTTACGAAATAAATACCATTTGGTTTAGAATTATCTACATCAATTTATAGTATACGAAGATGGTCCCAAAAGTATCTGGCCCAACAAAGAAAACACAAAAAAATTTTGCAAAAAACCGACGCCATGACCTTAGAATCGTCAAGCTCCTCAAAATTGCCTTTAACTGCTGACATCACCTCTTCATTTTTGGAAAATATTTGACCACCGAGCGATTTTTTTAAGTCTGGAAGCAGAAAATGATCAGGGGGGGTTAAATCTGTCGAATAGGGTACATGAGGTAGTAATTCAATAATTTTGACCTTTGCAATAACAGATGGATGAATGGGTGCATTGTCTTGATGAAACAACACTGTTTTTGTTTGATTTCTTCGCTCAAACGTTTCAATGAGTTCGCATAATACTCGTCATTGATAGTTTTTTCTTTTTGAATTGAATCAATGAAAATTATCCCAAGCGCATCTGGAAAAAAACTTCGCCATATCATTGCCAGCAGATCGAACGGTCTTTGTCTTATTTGGAGCCGGTTCTCCCTTTTCAGTCCATTATTTTCATTGCTGTTATGAAGTGATTGACCCTCATTTCTTCCATGCCTATGGAACGGCGCAAATATTTGGCTTTATTTCTGTGAAACATTGCCAAACATTGGAAACATCTTCACGACGCTGTTTTTTTTACATAGTAAGCAAAAGCAGCGTTCTAGTGTCCAAATTTTTAGTTAATATGCGATATACCGCACTTTTTGATATGCGTACTATGTCTGCTAGCTCGCGCACTTTCAGTCGACGATCATCCAGTACTACTTAGTGGATTTTCTTCAACATTTCTGAAGTCATTATCTTATTTGGTCAACCACTGCCACCTCTAGGTCGGGCCAGGTACCTGCTCGAAGTGAATGTAAATCAAAAATATTGTCATTCACTTTTTTAGAATTCTCTCTTTACGTTTATTCCATAGACTAATTAAACTTTTCCTACAATATTTTGTGTATATTGCAGTACTTTAAACATTTTTCAATAGCTGGATACTAAAATAAAAGAAGCATTGAAGTGGATTGTAATAAATTTTTTACATTGGAACAAACCGCTTAGCTACTAAGTTATATTAGTTTTTATAAGAACTGTTTGCTGAATTACGATAAAGTTTTATGAATTCATTAGTAATGATTTATTTGAAATTTCTAACGTGAAATCAATGGAAGAGAATTCTTTTGAATATATGAGTTTGAAAAAAATGCAGTCATAATATGCATTCACGAAAGTCGATTGTAGACGATTTACGAAATATGGAAATTAAGTGGATGATACTGGCAACGAGAATTTCGATATAACAGAACTGCCGGGGCGCCAGATGGACATCCGATAGACGTTTAGTATGACCTAAACTAGTAGTTGTACAGTCATAGTTTTCATGAAATTTTGCTAAGAGCAGCGTTTTAAAATGTAAATAATTTGAAGCAAAGGGCTGTTCAGATTTTTTTCATTCAACATAAGACCTGTGGAAAAATATTTTGTTGACAGTTGAATGATTTCCGTAGATTAAGGTATTTTCAGTCGATGGAGCACTCAGCGAAAGGACTTTCAAAAGCAAAAACACATGAAAATGTTCAGTTGACGATCAGAACTATCGAGAAGTAGTTAAATTGAAGTCACTACTTTGTTATTTTCATAAACACCGCCCCCTAATCGGCTCCTTCCGAAGAGGCCGTTATCAAGGTGCGGGATGAACTTGTATGAATAAGGCTCATTCGCACGGTGGATTTCTCAAAAACCATTTTGAGAGGTATTGCATCATTTTCGTTTGAACATACAGACTCATTTTTTGGAAAATTATTATTAATAAAACGATTAGATTTTCTCATCTTTCATAATAGCACCTACAAACTGTTGCAAATGAGTTTTCCAATTTTCGTAAGTTTCCAGGAAACGAAATGCTGGTCATTTCGTCACGATCTGTTGAACCGTCTCTACCGTGATGGTGGGGCCAAGAAGATCCTGGCAGATACTTATCCGGTTGGCTTTTTGCTCCTCAGACATCAATAACGATACCAACTTCTGGTTTATTTTCTATTTCCAAAATTTGGGTTTGAGTAATGCAAGCGATCTTTCTGATAACCATCTTACGATTACTGTATAATAGATTTTTCACACGCTACACATTTTCGTTGGTCTTTTCAATCGAAGGATATCCAAACCGGTCGTCGTCTTCTATTCTTTCCCTACCTTCTTGAAACAGTTTGTGACACTCAAAAACAACCAATCTGGCCATGGCCATCTGTAAATATTCCATAATTATCCGTGACGTGGCGTTTCTACAGGGGTTTACAGTACAAGCAACCTGTTCTCCTCAACAACAAGGAACTGACTATCCCGACTTCCAACCGCCTCTCGTCCGCATATTCGGTCTGAAAAAAGCCAGTCCTACTATTTTCAGATCACACCCTGTGTTTTGATTTTGTATCTGTGCGAAGCTAGATTGCGAATCCATTTTAATTTTACAATTATTCAACTCCGATACTTGAATTTGTAATAATAAATTACCAGTTACTATTTGTCGTAGAAAATAAAATTTAATGAATTTTTCTAAACGAAGGGTAATGTTGGAAGCGTGGAAATGGTGTATAGAGTATAGAGTATAGTATATTGTATAGTATAGAGTATAGAGTAGAGTATAAAAAATAAAATATTTTCTATATTTTTTTCGTTCGGTTTTTTAACGATATCAAATTTTAAGATATTTAGTGAGAAAATAATATAAAGAGAATATTATACTTAGTAATTTCAACTGAAATATTTTCATTGTCAAACGAAAAATAATATTTTGAATTGAACAGATTGTAAAGACTAATATTGAAGAGACGTAATGAGCTTAAGAATATCACTGGCATTGCTTTGTTAGTAGTAAACATTAGGTAACTTGGAAAACTGAGGATCATAATAATAATTATACGTCTGCAAGATAATACGTAAGTATTTCCTTCTGAAATCATAGGGGTAACTACAGTTTTTTTGAAGGTGTATAGGATTTTTAAAAAATAAATGAAAATCAAACTGGTACAGAATCGACAAAACATAAAAATTGTTCGCTGCAATGACTTATCTCGAAAATATTCTCGTTTTTAATTTTTTGTACCATAATGGTATTTTGTAGCTAGGGCTGGGCAGTGTAGATTTCATTTTATTAAGTTGATTATTTATTGAGAGGTGCCATCACGATTTGCATGCATTTCATGAAATAATGGACTTAACTCTTGTTGAGTCCTCATCCTATCATTATCTCACTTTCAAGTAGAAGTACATTAATAGATTAGTTTGTTAAATAAGTTCATTTGAACTATCACAAACATTATTGGTCTCCATTTATGATAAACATGACTTCTTGAAGAAAATTAGATGAGAATTTTCATATTTGGTATACCTAATTCCAAGTCTTCTTGTTGTTCTACTTGAAAAGTTCAGGAAGATGCTAGAAGTAAATGGATGGATTGAAGTATTTCCACACTGTTACTTCAGGCAAAGAATCCAAGATAATGTTTTTGAAGATGAGCTTAAAATTTTCTGCAAGCTGAACTATTATTTATAAAGTGAATTAGAGGCTTCTATGGAATAAATCTCATGAGTAATGAGGCTTTGTATGCATATATATTTTGACGATTCAGTGATGGATGAAAATGGTTTTAATCAAAAGTATGAAAAAAATTGTTTATTTCGTCAGTGAAATCGGAAAGGTATCAGTTTAAAGCTGGATTTCTCAGCCTTTTCAACGCTGCGATCCTTTTTTTAGATAAAGAATTTTGGCGCCACCTTCTAGTAACATAATAAACTAGGTTTTCGTACATAAAAATGCAGCAACACACTAATTCATTAACAATTAATAAACGAAATTGAGAAATTTTTGTCTTACACAAGATTTCTTGAAAAGTATCACATCTTGAAGTCTTGATGTAGATACCAAAATATTTTACGATTGCTTCGGACTCAGCTCAGTTTATAAATATATATATACATGGTCGCTTCATTTGTTATCCGGTTTCTGTGGCGTGACGTATTTTTTTCACCTTCCCTAACGACTGCCTAATACAGGGTCAGCAACCCATCGAGGTCCACATACAAACTTCTTCAGACTCCGTGAAACCATGGTCAGTGCTGCCGAAAAATCGTAGAGATGAAGTCTAGGCCATACGCAACTGACTCATAGCTACTTATTTGATGTTAAACCTGATACTAAATATGACAACTGCACTTAACGCAGCAAGATTATCATCTAATTTACCACGAACAATATCTAAAATTTTAGGACCTAAATACAGTATTACTAACCTCAAGAATTACCTCAGACAGATCTCGATCATCAACTTATTATAGCAAATATCTGTAGATAAAATACTAACATTCACCTTGTACTGTTAAAAAAATTGAATCGCGAGTAAATAGTATAAGGTTGATGCGAATTTTGTAATAAAAAAACCCTCTAGGGCTCGCGATCCATCCATTGAGACCCCTGGTATCAATTACAGGAGCTTTTTGGGTTTTGAAAGTCTTATACCAATGAGAACCAACTTGTGATAGAGTTCAGCAAGAGAAACCTACTCACATTAAAGTTTTTTTTTTTAAAAGAGTGAAATCAAGAATTTATTTCCTAATTTGATGACTAATAGTGAAATAAAAACAATATATTTTCCATATCCTTCCTCTAGAACCCCGTCAAAAGCTACGTTCTAGTGGAAGACAATACCTAAGAAATCGTTTGTGCATAAAATCGCGCATTATTTCAGTCAACACAAATAATGTTTTGTTTTGTAGAAATCTTTGTTTTAGTACGCTGTATAAGGGTTCAAGTAATGTCTTTCTTACACAAGCAATTCAGACAATGAAACCAATCCGATTTGTCCAATTAAAAATAGTTAAGCCTAAAGTTGTCTGCTACTAATACCTATAAAATGTACGATCTATATTGTGGATAATACAATCCGTATAATTGTTTCTGCTCTGTATAGAAAATATCGAAAAATGAAGTTGAAGAACGATTTCTATCATGTTTACTTCAAAATATTTTCCCTTAATACATTTTCTTTTATCCTCCATCAATTATCAATTTCCTGAAATTTTTAAAATTTTCCCGAATATCTCAACTCATTTTATGCTTAAACTCTTAATCAGGGTTATCGTGTTCTAGAAGGATTTTTTTTTAAATTCCATCAAATAAATCCATAGTTGAAATAAAAATGTGTTGACTTAATCTTTTTTCCAGAACCGAGGAGGTATGCATAAAAATAATTTGTCAGTTACTGAGCTAACACTTTTTTCCGGAGACAGAGTAGTATTTCACTGACAGCACCCTCTAAAATTCGTTATATTATTATTATATTAAATCGCTAACATCAATGAGTATATATCAATAAATGCAGGGGTTGCCGTTTTTATAATTGAACAATAGGTGGCGGTAATGAGTTGTGGCAACTGTATTTGTGAACATGGACGGTTGTTTAGATATTAACTGAGTAAGTTGTTGATAGTTAACGTTTAAATGAAGAGCTATAATGGAAGTCGTCCTTGAAGGCTTACGTTGGATGATTTTTTGCGCTCTTTTACAACAAAAAATTATAGTTTTTCCAATATCAATTGCAGATTATAAAAACCCTTACCGACAATTTTGTTTGATTTATCATAGGCGTAAATACCTCATTTTATAAATTTACTATTTTTAAAAATATGTATATCTTGTGTGAAAAAGTATTCGTTAAAATTCAATCGAATCATTCTAAATTGGACGGACGTTATTCAGACAGATGCATTTGGAACTTTTGTTTTTTGGGAAAACGAAATTTCAAGGCAAAAACCATAAAGGAAAATGAATTATTCGCAAATAAAACAAAAGAAAAAAAATCAATCCAAAATATCTTTATAAATAATCATGGTAGTCAGAATCGTCTGAACCGGAGTCATCTTTTGAGTGAACCATGAAGGGGGTGATACCACATACTCATCTTCTTCTTTAATAACATGTTCAGCACAGTTTTTCCAAAGCTCTTGGCGGTCTGCTGCTAGAACTTTCTTTACGAGTTCTACAACCTCTTTAGTCAGCTCTGGAGACTGTTTACATTTCCTTAATTCTGATTTTACGTTTCTATGGGGTTAAATACATAATAATAATGAGATAGTCTGAGAAAAGTATGCCCTGTTCTTTGCACAGCTTGTCAATATAATAAATTTCCTTTAGACCTTTAACAGTAAGCAAATATTTGTTTGCTAGGCCCTTTTTACAACCGCTGTCAGAAATGCTAAAATTTGAGTATCTTAGGGAATTGCCGCGAGTGGTAGGATGCGCTGTTCATAACGATTACTGACTGAGGTGGAATATTACGTAAAAGCTGTTCATTAAACCACTTTTCAAATAATTCTTCTGTCATATCTTCATGATAATCAGCTGTACAAATATTATTAAACCGTCTTTGCTTCCAGCGTGGACTATTAGAATGCGTTTCCTTTTAGAACATGGCCCATTCAAACCGCAATTTTTACTATTGACAACCCAAACGAAATTTACTACATCGTGACTGTCAAACCATGTTTCATCTAGATAAATTATGTGTGTATTAGAACTTCGGTAGTCTTTTATCTGACGAAAATAATCTTGTCGCTATCGAACTATCCTTGACGATCCATGACGAAATTTAATAATAATAATAATAATAAATAAATTTAATAATAATAATAATAATAAATAAATTTAATAATAATAATAATAATAATTAAATAAATCTCACCTAGACACGCCAATGCTTATCGCAGACTTTCTCGAAGGAATATTTCAAAGAGATTGTGTACATAAGAATTGTGACAGCTTCGGTCAATAGAAATGCATTTATGTTGACGTGTACTGACGGTTTGTTAGATATTCACCGAATTTTATACGAGGAGTAAACATTATTTTTCATTTCTTAATTTTGTATGAGTGCCGTGCGTATTTATGAAATATTGATTGTTCTTAACATTGACATTGACAACATGAATATCAGAATAGAAATCTGTTTTAACCACAATATTTTTTTTGATTTAGTTCACTGGACACCGATTAAATTCATACGACTTTAGTTTATTTTAAAAAAATGCGCTATAGTTTCTTGCACCTAGACTACGACGACATTTTCACTGATTTATGACTTTCAAAAAGGCCTTACTCAACAACAATGCATAGAATCGCTTCGAATAACTTTTTTTTATGAAGCACAATCAGAAAACTCTACAATTGGTTTGCAATGTGGAGAAGGTCGTCTAAAATCGGTTGTCATTTTGAGAAGCAGCGATGCTCTTCAAAACATAATTATAAAAATTTGTTTGTATAAAAACTTGTTTCCCTTATTAGCCCGATTTAGCATCTAGTGACTTTTTCTTGTTACCCACTGTAAAACAATAGATACGCGGACACTTCAAGAAGCTTTAAAAACCATGTTTATACGATATTGCCTACCATATGCAAAAATGTATAACCTTAAGGGCAAATATTTTGGAAAGAAATACTTTGTTTCAAACTTGCTTTTTGTAAAATATTGGTACGGTTGGACCAAATATGGGCATATAAAATAATATACAAGATGAATAAAAAATTGTAAAATATCTAATTTTTCTTATAAACTTCTAAAGTTGTTTGAACCTAATTACCAGTTCGGCTCTGTAGCTTAAGGATAAAAGAGAAGAAGAAAACAAGGAGAAGACAAAGAAAAATAGGTACGGAAAGCGCGGATGGTTTTCGCTTTTTCGCGGCAGGTTCGAGAGATATGTGAAACTAAGATGAAGACAGGCGTAGAGGGCAAATCCTTCGCATCTCTTGATCACGTTCTTAAGGAGGCGAGTTGTGATCCGATTAACTCGCCGCCAACGTCGCCGCTACCGACGCAATCTCGGTAATGATAAAAATGGCAATAAAAATTAGGGATAATAGGGAGAGAGAATACTCAACAACGTTGCCGAGCTTCAAGTGAATTATCTATTCATATGAAATTTGAGTATATTGCCACTTCCACTGAAATAGTGTCATAAGTCGAAAAATTAAAAAATCTCTTCGATTGGTACTAGAAAATTTTATCTTAATTAATGTCATATAAAACGTTACTATTGCCATAATTTTCTCAGTTTTTGAATTATCATCCGAAAAGTGAAAAACAATTTCTTTTTTAGTTAGTCTCAAAATAGATAAAAAGTGATTTATAACATTTTCTATTACATTATATTTACAAAAATACGTTGACATGCTTGGGATTTGTACTCTGAAATCCGGGGTTTTCACACATCTTAACCCGGTTGCCAAATTTGACAGATGACACACGATCTACTAAAGTGACTATAATGGTAGCTGACTAACACATGATAGTATAAAATATAAATAATTCATATAGATGTAGCGTGATCATTTTATTTATTTGTATTGTCTTGTTTTGATATTAAATATTTTCGAAAGTGACTAATATCAATTTAGATGGCAACACTGTATTAAATAAAAATGCATTTGAAATACAAGAGCAGCTATGCCAATCAGATAAGACCCTAATGCCCAATACTAACTGAATTAAATTATACGTCAGTGATCGGTTATAGAAACAATTCCTGATTTGAATTTAAAATTATTCCAACATTGAAGAAGGTTTTTGTTTGCCCCCAAAGTAAGTTTATCCTCAGTGAGTGAAAAGTGCGGTTTTCCGACTGAATCCATTTACCACCGATTTTCCTTCGGATTTCAACATTTGTGATTTAGTAACTTCCTCGCTCTGATTTCATTGCTTAAATCCGTATATACAGTTTACCTTGAGACTAGGGTTGCCATCTTTTTTCTGCAATCGAAGTACATTGGTTGTTATTTATTATTATGTTCAAGAACATATTTTTTGTCGCTTTTTGCAGTTAGTATTTAATTAGTATCTCTACTGAACGCTGCATCTCTACAGTCTAAATAGTCCAGGGTTCCAAGGAAAAAATTAGGTATTACTTTTGATTTCCATGAACCTGCATTGATTTGCATGAAAATTTGGAACTAAGCTTGACTTACTCTTATCTTCAAAATCTACCCTATGTGCTATGTGCTTATTACTCTTAGGGGTGAAAACTACTCCTTATTGCAAAAAATTAATAAAATTATAATTAGAAGCATTTAATGAATAGACAAATACTTCTAAGGTTTGAATAAAATTTGTTTAATACTTTAATACAGTATTTATAATTTTTCAACCCTGCTTGATGTATTCCATCCCTTATAAAACACCCCCGGTTAATACAAAATTAAAAAAATATTATTTAATTACTTTATGTAGTTTACTTAAAATAAATTGATTTTTTTTGTGTTCAACTCAAATATTTTGCATCCCAAATGTTCAACCCTTATAAATCATCTCCTTTTTCGAAAAACTTGAGAAAAAATATATATATTTATTCTTTTTGATCATTTTTTTATTTTAAATTTATTTTAAATGGACATCTTTTATCTGTTTCGACTTGAATATTTTGTGTAAAAGTGTATTTAGTTTTTTGGCCATACCTCGGTTAATTTTCAAGCAAATTAGCCGCTAAAAACGTATATTTATAGGTAATTTTATAACCTATCAGTTAATCAACGTTTTGGATTAATTTAGCCCTCTATTTTTTAAAGGGTATCGTTTAAAGAATTCGAAAATGGTATCAGTCATACGATTTGTAAGGTTAAATCTCAGTTGTTTTAGAAGTTACAAAAAATTTGGAAACAGAAAAATGTTTGTTAAAAAAAATATTGACTTTATGTTTATATCCAATATCAAGATCGTCGGTCTATGGATGTGTGATGCAGAATTCTAGGCGGACAAATAATTGTGCCATTTTTTTCAATTAGACAATTAATAGAGAAAGTTATTTCATACATTTTTTTGCGTTTTTTAGATCAAACATACCCTGATAGATCTCTATAACTAACTTTATTAGATTTTTGTTTAGGGACTGAATAAAAGATCTCATTTTTACCAGCAGATCCATGACAAGAAATGGCAGAAACTAAAACTGCTATCCTATCCGACTGATTTCACTATATAAAATGATGGACAATATTGTGATGTACGTAATGTGATAACGCCATCTAGCGGCAATAACAAGATTATTACAAGAACAGTTTAAATTATTGTAGATAGGCCAATGTGAGAACTTTCCATCCAGAATAAATTTTTAATTGCCGTTTTGGTGAACCAATTTATAGACGTTTGAAGAAAAATTCTTGTCGTTTACACATTTTTTGAGATATCTCGGGGCAGAAAAAAGATATCGACATGCGATTTCTGATATTTTGATGTTGATTTATTTTACTTTTGAAGTACCTACTCAAACTTATATGATTTTAAGAAAATTTGTCAAGGGAAAAGGTTGAAAAATGAGCAGAATTTATTAAATAATTTCATTATTGTATTTGAAGTGCCACTTAATTGGGTGAAATTCAAAATAAAATCTTTCATAATTTATTATTTTCAAATAGTGGTAGACCAAAAATCATTATCATCAAGACTTTCAATCCTTTGGATTATGGCTATCGCTTATGGCGCTTTAAAATCCTTTTTTGAGGTGGATTACTCCTCGTTTTCTATTTTTGTTTTCTTTATAGTTTATAGTTTATCTTAACTACTTTTGTTATTATTTTCCATATTCTTCGGTTCCGACATTTTGCTCTCCAGTTCTCTATATTAAGAGCTCTTATTTCCTCCTTTATATCGTTTCTCCAAGTCTTTCTCGGCATGCCTCTTCTCCTTGGCCACAATGGGGTCCATTTCGTCATTCTTTTGATCATTTCAGTTGGTTTTTTTCTCATTATGTGCCCGGCCCAATTCAGTCTTGGTGCTTTTATTTTAGTGGACCAAAAATACTGAAAATAATTTCCACGTGTTCGTCAAGACTACTTTTTTCTTCCTGTAGCTGAAATATGTTTCTGAAAAATGGCCGTTATTAGTTGCCCACCTGGTACATATCTCACTATAGAGTTGATTCGATGGAGTAAATGCGAATATTGAGAGAAATCAATTATTTTCAGAACTGTTAACCTTATTGAACATCGTATATTCTGTGAATATTTTGCTATTATTCTCTTGACGTCACATTATTAATTTACATCCCATAATCAACGACAGAATGCTGGTTAACTCCTCTTATAATAATTAGAGAATATTTCCTCCGTAAGCACCTGAATAAATCAAACGCCAGATCTGTCTTCTATATTTTATAATGCACCCTTGCATAATTTTATTTGTTTATTACAACTCTGTATAAACCTTGTAATAATAAATTATTGAAGACTAAAAAAGATATTTAATAAGTCCTATTGGGTATATAAATAAATCGAGAGAAGTAAAAAAGTAATTGAATCGTCTGGAACATTTTAAAAAGAAACGAAGCATTAAAGAAAAGTTGTTATCTCTCACGGGGGCTAAAGCATTTCCATTTGGCGGGTAATAATAGAAAACCGCCTCTGATAACCCAAACCGTGTGGTTTTATTAAATGAAATGAGATGGCGTTATCGGTTTTGATTACCACCTTCGGCAGCTTTCATTTTTGCGAATTAATTTCCTGTGTGGCATTCTTTAAAAAAGGGGAGACAACCAAATAAACAGAATGCAACTGAGAGCTAACCAGTAACCGCGATATTGTTTGGCTGCCAGCTAATAAGAAAAACTCTTAACTGCCACAACATTGGCGGGGATGCCTATCACTGGTAGATCGCTGTGAGAAAATTTAATTAAAATTCAATCAAAATGTAACGCTGTGTGTTATCTATGCCCGAGCTCTGCCTAAGAAAACATTTTAAATAGTGAATTGTCAGTATCTCCATTGCTGACGTCGATAAAATTATGTGTCTTAAATGAGCCTCAAGAACAGGGACGAATCTGAACAATTTATTCGATCCTTTCTTAAGTGAAATCACAATAAATCAATCTAGTCTCATTTTTAATCACTTTTCTCCTTAATTGTCCCATTTCAAATTTAATATACGGAAAATAAGCAGTCATATATTCAAATTATTATATAAAGTAGAATTTACAAAAAAGAATTTAGGTCATAGAGCTCAGGCCAATGTTGGTGTTTTCATTTTCGCAATATTCACAAAAAATCAAAAACTATATTTTAAATAACTCTAAAAACAGGTTAAGAAACTAAAGAAAGTAACAAAGCAAAAAAACAGCTTAAGAACAATAAGAAGCAGAAAATAACAAATGGTGAAATGAAGATATTGAGAGGAAACGCGGTGATAAGAGAGATAAGAGATAAAAAATGACTCAGTCAAGCGTGAGCTAAACGTAGTAAGTGCAGTGCAAAAGATTAAACAACAACAGTTGAGATGGTCTGAGAATGAAGAGAATAGTTGAGGTGATAGGTGAAACCGAACCAAAGCCAAAGGAAATGGAATACAGAAATAGCAAACAACCTGGAAAAAAGAGAATTGATCTGGAGACGGGATGAACAGGAAGCGAATGATAAAACCAAATGGAGATATAATATTACATCCACATCTATGGTTCTTGAGAGAGACATCAAAGAAGAGGGTGGGCGAAGCGATTGATACAACACGTGCAACCTGGGATAGAGAGCAACCATGGCGACGTTGAGATTACCTCACACTATATCTATTTGGATATGGGTATTTTGCACACGATGGACAAATGCCTCTACTGCGATGGAATGAGATGTTAAGAGGAGAAACCACTGGAATCAAATAACTTAAGTAATACTAAAAAGCCTGACCTAGACTGAACAGCAATTTAAGCGAGTGATATAAAGGAAGGGGTGAGGTCAAAGTGCTAAAGAGGATCTCCAGGCGGAAATAATGTGTTGAACAGTTCCAGGCTGGCGTTCGAAGGAGGTTTTAGTTGGTAGGGGAAGTGATGAATTTAAGAGTTCAACACTTTATGTAAATGCATTTAAGTAAGTAAGATTAGAATTAATTAATTTGAGTTTTTATGTCTTGTTTGTTATTCGCTAATTTTCTATCTCGGATATGAAACTTTTATTTTGTTATATATATTGCAGACGGTTTTCCGATTCACTAGTTTATATCTATTTGGGCTAGTCCGATTCGTGATGTAGAGAATTTTCCCATGGTGGTGTTCTTCTGGGCATTCGGTCGCTAATGTGTTGACTCTTAACAATTTTATGTCTGTCGTTTCTGTCGTGCTTTAGTTTACCACCTTCATTTCCTTATATCGACGATAACAACAATTTATTTTTCTTTATTCATTTGCAGCTTCGGCTAACTACAGTAGTGACCTGATTCTAATTGGCAATTTGTATCTGATGACATGCACTTTATATTATACAAAGTAGTGGAATTATTAGTAAATAACATAAATATCTGATAATTTTGTTTCGTTTGTGTTATTAGTTGAAGAAATTTGAAGAAAACATATTAGGGAGAAGTAGATAAATCTGAGCATACCAATAACTTGAAAGGAGGATTGCAACGAGGTGAAAAATAAGAAAATACGTAGAAAATTTTGGAAAGAATATATCTATTTTTCAACGTGATCTCCTTTCAGCTCCATAAACTTTTTCCAAAGGTTTTCAATAAGTTCGATACACTTTTTATAATAAGAATCGTCAAGCTCCTCAAAATAGTCTTTAACTGCCCATATCACTTCTTCATTATCGGAAAATCTTTGAACACCAAGACATTTTTTTAAGTCTTTGAACAGAAATTAATCCGAAAGGGCTAAATCTGGCCAATAGGGTGCATAAGGTAGCAATTCAAAATTTAATTTTATAATTTTGGTTATTGAAATAACGAATGTACGAGCTAGTGCATTGTCTTGATGAAACAACACTTTCTTCTTAGACAAATGCTTGATTTCTTCGCTGAAACGTTGCAATAATACTCACCGTTGATAGGAGCAGTCTCACCAAGAGTAGAATCTAATTCAGCGATGACCAATTTTTTCCATGTTTACAAATTCACTGAAAACGTTTACTATTGACATCTGCCAAACAAATACCAAACAACGTGATGTACTCAAACTTAAAACATATGCTGTATAGATTGAGTACTTTCTAATACAGTGGTATTTTTCAAGCAACTACCGCCATCTGTAGGTCAAGCCAGGTACCTCTGCAACCATACTCGTACATGAATTCCATGTTTCAGTACGTTTCTAACACTTCAACTTGTCTGCTGTCTAATAAATAAGTTTTTGAGATCTTATTTCATTTTTTTTCTACAACAAAAGATGCACTCCTTATTTAATTGCTTTCCCATCCACTACGGCTACTTTTGAATGAACTTTCAGTACTCTTCGAAGGGTAAAGACCTGGCTATAAAGAACAATGGAAAAGGACAGAGTGACTGGATTATGTTTACCGGTCATCTAAAATTTTTCAAGGAAAATCTAGACTGGATTGACACGAGAGCTTCAAGCAAGTTTTCTACAAAACCAAGAAAAATGATAGCACTCATAGTATGAGATATGTTACTAGAATAAACAAAATTCAAGCAAATAATTGTAATAACTTAGTAAATAAAGCACTGCTATAATTATACATAATTTAAAAAAAAATTATTGACCTTTTCCGTGATAAAATGACTGGCTTCTCTCTTGCTCTTTTCCTGGGTAAGCCCTTGTTCAGCATTTTTTTGAAACATCAAATATCGTGATGCAATGTTTGATGTGAACCACTCAGTATAGGAGTATAAAAAAGTATGCTTTATATGAATTCTTTTAGCAAAAAATTTAATAGTATAATTCACTCAATCCTCATAGAGAATATTCGATAAACTCGGTTTTATGTTTAATTCCCTCTGTATAACAACTATCTACGGCATCAATCGTCGACGGCATTCAAAGTAACGTTATTCTCTTGAAATTTCTATCTGTATTTGGAAAGGATCTTGACAGTGACCAGGAGAAAATACTTCTTACCTTTTTCGCATACTTAGCGACAAGTAGTTTCCATAATTGTAAAAAAAACATCGTTTATGTGGGAGTTTTACTAATTGCAAACAGCTGGTGTTCAATTTAAAGAGTATTCATTTAAAATAATTGATATAACGTGATTTCAGCCACTGCTTATCATTATTTTCTATAAAATATTCTATTTAGAAAAAAAGACTACAATTTGATTCTAAATTTTCGAAGGTCGAAAAGCATTATATTTGTTTTTCATTAATAGAATTTAGTAAATAATAAATTGACATAGATTAAAATCTTACAAACATAGTAGAAAGTTTCTAGTTACATTCGCTCTTTTAAATATATAAAATTATTTATACTTATACAAAAACAGTAAATTATGGGAAAAAATATAAAGTGGGTCAATCATTGTTCTAAATTGGCAACAATGCGAAAGAAACAGTGCATCGTCGTTATCTTAACTGCAACGGGACAGCAACAGTATCATCGGTCTCTGAGACGGTTACAGAGGCAAGCAGAAGCATCCTCGGAGGAATGGCTCACCAGGCATTACGTTAGATAGGGAGGATATAAAATATGGCGTCCTTTCATGAATCTTATTAAGATATCCGTAACACCAACGATAGCGAGTTATGCGCTTGGGAGAAAGAGAGAGCAAAGTTATGAAGAAAGGAGTAGGTATGTATAATCCTTATAGCTACACCGCTATATATCATCGCTAAGTCCTATAAGGAAAACAGGATAGATATTTATAAGTTACGAGGCTCTTCGCGCGGACTGTTTATTTAACTCAATAATCGTTTATCACCGAGATCAGCATTTTCAAACAACAACCACAGTCGTTTTCAACGTAATTAGTAATATGTAGTAATATTTTGAGAAATATCATTCAAATATTAGGTACAAGATGGTCCAGAATTAAAAACCTACACGAGGTCTGGCTATTAAATAACGAGACTGTTTAAGAATAAGAGTTTTATTATAAAACTTATTCTACATTCGTATGCTTCCCTTCAATATACTCCCTTCCCCTTTCCACACACCTTTCCATACCTTTTTCCATTGATCGAAGCAGTTCTGGAAGTCTTCTTTGGTGAGGAACTTCAGGGGCTCTGTCGTTATTTGCTTTATCACTTTCATCGACTCAAATCAGGTCCCTTTCAAAGCAGATCTTTTTCTAACCTTTCAAGGTAATCGGAGCATACCCGTTGACGCAAGAGTCATATTTTTTGGCATCAACTTCGCACAGAGTTTTTGTGTGTAAAATTTTTCTAACCGTTTCTTTGTCGGCGTTTACAGCCTCGGCAATCATCCGGATGCTCATTCGATGATCTGAACGCACAATTTGGTTGATTTTGGTCACTGTTTCCGGAGTTGAAACAGTCACAGGACGACCTGGGCGTTGGTCATCTTCAGTGCTCTCTCGGCCTTCACTAAAGCCCTTACACAACTCAAAAATACGCACACGAGATAGAGAATTGTCACCATAGGCTTCTGGTAACAATTTATAGCACTAAGTCGGAGGTTTTTCCAATTTAACGAGAAATTTGAGATTGATAAGTTCGTTTCAAATCGCTACTGCACAAATACTATATTAGTTACCGACATGCTTTGAGACGTGCAAAGACAAGATATCTAGATACACAACGTACTACTCATTTTTTCTCTACCCGTCTAGAGCGCCCTCTGGCGCGCAGTATTTTTATTTAATAGCCAAACCTCGTACATTAATCACTGCGCTTAATCACAGGCTCGCGCTGACTCTTGTTGATTCTAAAGTATTTTTTGATCATGCTAATGTGATATTTTTGATTCTAAATTACTTTAATTACATAATTCTGATGCCTTTCTACATTTATAGGTGTATAACACGGCTCCCTTTTCCACAACTGTTTATATTTCGTTATCCTGTGTTTTTGTTTTATTTTCTGCCATCTTATTCCTCGATTTTCCCCTGGCGTCTCAATTTCTTCTTTCCAGCTCCTCTTCGTATATCTTCCGTTTTAATCGTTTTTCTTATAACATGACGACACCATCTTAATTATCCTTCTTCAATTTTGTTTTAAATTGATTCAAGTTCAAAATTTCTTTTATAATCTTATTCTTTATTTTATTGTGTATTGATTTATGCTTTATTTTTGTTAGAAGCTCCATTTTTCTAATTTGTATTTTTTGCTTTTCTGTTCCGTATTCTTTTTTCTGATCCAAGTGACAGAATATAGCTACTTTTTTATATATTTTTGTTTTTATTTGGTGTCATATTTCCTTTTTGGTTAGCAATTCAATTGAATAATCTTCCAGTTATTCCAATAACCTCATTTATATCTATTTTCAATCTTCCACCTTATATTAGTGCCATTTCAAGTTATTTAAAGCCAATTTTTGCTGCTCTATTTTTGATTTTTATAGTCCTATTTTATGTGTCTTCTCATATTACCGTCGTTCGTTTATTTCAATATTCATGAATAAAATATTTGTGTGTATAAACATTTTTCTCAGTGTAAGCAAGAATCATTGGAATTAGCCGTACACCTTTCTCTGTTCTATTACTTCAACTTCTGGTGTTTCGATTCCTTACTTAACGCTTCCAGTGATGTATTATTATTGTTGTTAAAGCTTTCTTTTCGCGCTTTCGACAAAAGAAACTAAATAATGGATTTTCACGAATATACAGGGTCAACAATGAACATATGACATGGAACATTATATGAAAATGTTTGAAAACCTGTGAATTCATAATAACAATAATTTATTAGTACAGAACGCTGCAATTAGTTTAGTTATTATCAATTTTTTGTAGTATATACACAAAATTGATTTACTGCGAATTATGTCGTTATAAGTTTTAACTTGCTTTAGACTTAAAACTCATCAGAACTTGTTCTAACGTCATTACTTTCTCTCCATTCAGTTGTATTGACAAACTTATCATTGCTCTTTCCCCTTGTGGTGTTGTCATCAACACGAACTTGGATGTATCTTCATTGAATCGTAGATACACTACTGTTTTTGAAGCAGAATTTGGGCATTACCTTAACTATACCCACTTGTGATCTGGAAAAAAATTCCATCATCTACAGCGCCAAAAAATTATTCAATCTGCTACCTTCTGTGGCAGAATTTACCATAGAATCAATAGAATGGCGTAATTCGATTTACTGTGGTATTATTGTATATGTTATAATTACTATATTAAGTCAACTTGTTATTTTATATTTTTATACTTGTTATATGTTTATATTATATAATATAAAATTGTGAAATTTTTTAATAACAATAAAGCTTATTTCTCTCTCTCTCTTCATGTTAATATAATCGGTAGATAGATGAATATTCTATTCTAAAGTTTTGTGAGATTGCGTAAATCTGAATAAGCTTGGCAACATTGTGAACGGTCTATATATCTAATGATGTCTTAAAAGGTGGTGTGCTGGTAGATTTTGTCTAGATATATCATAATAATTCCAAGAGCTAAGTATAACGACGTCGGCAGCTCGCGCTGTGCTGTGCCAAAACGAACCACCCAACAATATAATTCCAGGAACGCCGTAAATCTCAACTTTTAGGAGTACGCGGCTCGCTAAAGAGAGAAGAAGGGGATTAAAGATCAGTAATCTTATAGGATAGATGAGTTATGGCGGTATTTCCCGGCTCGAAACTCCCTTCTCGCAAAAATCCTTTATGTTTTCCGAGAAATTGCCGTTTAATTGGTCGAGATTACGACTGCGAAATTAATTAAGATTCCGGGGTCCATGCATCTAAGGATTGGGAATTGAGACTGCGGATGCCAGGTGTGTTTCCATCGGATACTTACGCCGATACAGCGATGCCTGACATTCCCGGTGCCGCGTCTTTTAACAATTTGCGTCGAGCAAAATTACCTATGACACTCATCCAAAAATACATTGGAAGGGCTATTAAATTATCCTGTCACTTTCTATAATACATATTTAAAATCATATTCGTTATAAAGACTATAAAATCGAATGAGAATAAATCAATTAATGAATTAGATGATTTTTTAAATTGAGATTCACACACAACTTTATCTTTTTTTCAAAAATCCGGCGGATTTTAATACAAACTTTCATCCCCATATAGGTTGAATTTTCAAAAACATTTTCCTTATATCAAAATGAACTTTCATGCAAATTTCTATCCCTAGTTTAATTCCCTTAGGAATGAAACATTCTCAGGGGGAGGTTATAAAAGGAAACCACTCTTTAAATATCATAATTGAGGCTTTAGTAGTTTCGACTGTGCGATGACGAATCAGTTTTTTCATATATTTGTATAATCCTTAAAAGTTTCATAAAATCATAACTATCTTTAATTCCTTATTATTCAGACATTTTTATATGATTTTTTCGAATAATTGTCAAGCCAAGGTCAAAAATTTATTCTTTTACTTTATACTAGAGTGTGTTTTAATTTTGTCAATGAATGCGACAGGTTAAAACTTCCAAGTACCGGCTGATTTATCATTATTAAACTGTGAAATTTTTTTTCGGTTTTTATCATTGTAGTTTAGTATCAATTAGTCTTGTGAGACGGAAGGACGTGCTGTGATTTATACTTTTTGGATCAAGACACCTTCTTGTGAAGTTCGTATACGAATTGTTTTCGTTGTCACAAATTCAGACTTATTAGTTTTAAAATGGGTAAAACCAAGAAACTATCGGTTGAAACTCGCTTTAATCGCATTTCTTCATAGTCGACCTCGAAAAACCAAAACCACAACTTATTATTTCGATTACTAAGCGTTATCAACACCACACGGGCCCAGAGATAGTACCTCAGATGAATGAATCTAAGGATCTGCCTTTGAGTATTTCTACAGTAAAAAGAAAATTGAGAGAAGCTGGACTTTTTGGAAGGATAGCTCTTTCAAGATGTCAAAATAAAATTAAGATTTTGCAAAATATAAAAATTGGACGCATTAAGATTGGAAGAGAGTTTAAAGGAGTGATGAGTCAAAGTTTGAGGATTTTGGATTTAAGAGAAAAGTTTTTGTACGCAGGTAAAGGAGGAACGATTGTTATGATTTGGCCGTCTCAGTCGCCCGAACTCAGCCCGATTGAGTTATTGTGAAACAAATTGGACAGGGAAGTCAAAAATAAGTGTCCCACTTCCACTTCTTTCACTTCCACATCTTTGGAATATCCTGAAAAACGAATGGAGCCAAATTAATTGCTGTAATTGTTAGAGGGAATGTCAAAATTGTAAGAATAATAAAAGCAAAAGGGGGTTGCATCGATGAATCATAGTTTAAACTACAAATGTAGATCCTGACGTCGAGGTAAAATCACGTATACGCAACAAGCTAGAGCCACATTCCTGAAGGTGAAAAAACTCCTACTATGTAACGCAACCTTGACTTTAAATTTAAGATACCGTTTTACAAGCGCGTACGTGCGCTCAGTTTTCTTGTATGGAGCAGAAACATGGACATTAAAAGTGGATACCATGAACAGAATCGAGGTTTTTGAAATATGGATCTTCCGTAGAATACTAAAAATATCATGGACTCAACATATACCTAACGATGAAGTGCTTAGACGTATGGGAAAGGAAAGAGAGTTACTTACAACAATAAAGAGAAGAAAGGCCGCTTATCTGGGCCACATATACCATAAGAACAAGTATGATGTCATGAAATTGATAATAGAAGGAAAAATCGAAGGAAACATTCATGTTTAAGAAACTGGTATGAACACACATCATCATCATCAAAATACTCTTTATTGCTCTATTAAGAACCAAATCTGGTTATTTTGGAAATAGGATATTGGATTATCAATTTTCTATGTTTTCAAATATTTCAAGATATAGAACATATTTACGATGTTGTATTTTCTAACCGCATGAAAATGCGAATACAACAATGGCCATTAAAACGTTAGAGATACTGAAAAGAAGAAGCTAAGACTAACTCCAACTCCGAAGTTCTCGGGAAAATAATACGGCAGTGCATATATCATCTGCTTGCAAACAGCGTAAAAGACAAGCATATTTCATTTTGTATATGCGGTTTATATACCGTTATCTGCCTATGTGCCAAGCCGGGAATGTGCGATTTTACGCGTATTTACCACTCGCCTTTGGTACGGTTTGGCTTTTCAAGCTTTTTCCAACTTCAGTCGTTATTCTACTTTAAGAAAAAACGGCACTTCCGAGGGAATTTTTAATTACACACTCAGACAAAATATTTATTTCAACATTAAGGAATTTGAGTGTGGCAATGTCTTTGAATGAAAATTGCATGAAATATAATCTCTAAACTTCAAGTTTAAATAATATATATTCTGTAATATAGACACCCGAATCGCTAGTTAATATTTTATATAAGTAAAATTTGGTGTAAACATATCAGGGACTAAAACTAAGATGTATATAATTGAAATTTAACTCCAATCGAAGATTTATCAGAAGACGCCGTAAATTTATTCTACGAAGTCCAACTTCAAATAGGTTAACCATAGTTTTGATTCCACGCTCTTCGTTTTCTTCCATATTTTAGAATTAAAGATAATACCAACTGAAGTCGCTATGACAAAAATTTCTAGCCGTCTTCAAACAAATTACAAGTACCATTCCATATTCTTAGATCTATAGCTCGGCTTCCCAAGAACCCCTCTCTAACTTAGATGTCACCAATTAGTATTTCTTCGTACACTGAAAACGATAAACTAATATCTTAATATCGTAAATTATTAATAATGTTTACTGGTGCTCGGATTTTTATGTCACTGAGTATATCAATACTTCAAGTTTGATTACTTAGCTGAAAATTTGAATATTCTGTTTGTTTGTTCTGTTCAAAGAATTCTAATAACCTCAATCAAATATTATTTAACCAGTAATATGTCAACATGTGTAACCTAAGCTTAATACCCTTCCTGATGATTTAATGAATGCATAAAACGTTCTTTGTATTGCATTCCATTCTATACACTACATTTGTCTGGAGACTTATAGCCCAGGCGATAAAATAATATGCTAATCCCTTTGCCACTCTTTTTAAAAAGTTGGATGGTTGTGGTTGCCAGAGATCTTCGTCTTCTATTTCATACGCTCCAACTTGTATTGCTCTGGAGTTAATTAGTATTTTACACTTCGAGAAAATGTGGTTGGAGTTTTTGTCCTCTGTACAACAAAATGTGCACGTCGCATTATCTGTTAGGTCCAGCGTCTTCAGGTGTTTATTGAGGCGACAATACCCTGATAGAAATCCTGTTAGTAGTCGTCGTAGATTGCTCATACTTAGGTTGATACATTCAGTAGATATACTCTGGTTATAGTTTCCCAGAAGAGTATTTGCCAGTCTCCCCTGTAGGTTGTCCCAATAATTGGTTTTGCTCCTATCTACCCTCTTTTCCAGTGCTTTCCAGTGCTTTTTCCATTGTCCTGTAGCTGATATACCACAGAAGGGTTCGGGTCCCATGAAGGGATTGTCTGCCACCGCTTTAGCGAGATTATCAGCTCTTGCCTAGCTCGTTCAATTTGAATTTTATGATATTGGAGCTTAGAGCTCTAATAGCTGCTTAATTATCAGACAGGATGATGATATTCCGTCTCTAGATTGACCTGAACACATTTTTCAATTGCATTGATTTCTACTTGAAAAATGCGCTTGGTGCGCTGCCAAAATGGGTGAATTTAGGCAATATAATCTCTACTTCTTGATGTCATGCTCCGACATTTTTAGAAAGTGACCAAATATAACTCGTCCATCTGTATATGTTGCATTTTGTTTTTCCAATCAAGGCCCCCAGTATCATATATGCAATGTGTGCAATCCACAAGGACGCCATCTTTAACGGGAGCCAAAACACTGAGTAAAAAAATTTAAAAAAATTTGGAAAAAAGTACAAAATACGAAAATTAAATTAAAATAAAACTATTATTAATAGGATTAGGTATAAATACAGACAGATTAGTATATCATCCAGTTACTTCCGATTCCTATGTTGCAAGAGCATGCCAGGAGAAAGTTTCTTGATTTTTCCTGGTCAGAAATAATACCTGAAGCACTACAAAAGCGATACATGATTATGTCCCGTGATTAATTAAAATTTGCGAAAGTCTTCTAGAAGTTGCTGGGGACAATTCCTTTCACATTGATGCAAGACATAAGCGAGTTCTCTTTTAACGTAAAAAATTTATTTGTGAAATTATTATTTGGTATGACGTTCTATTTCATATAAATATTGCCAGAAAACAAATGCAAAGTGCTGCAATTAATATTAAAGAATGACAAACCTACCCAAAAAATTTAAATGATCACTTCCAGCAATATAGATCTGACCAATCATTTCAAGAAATTTTTGATTGAAGAAGTTGCCAACATTCAAGAATAAATTTAAATAAAAACTGTTGACTATGAACACCGAGATGAGACCACTCAGGCTTCAAAAATTAGCTTTTTCTTAAAAATTATAGATCAAACTTTAAGCTCTCTAAAAAACCTATTTGATTTGAATTGATTGCATATGATAATATTTTCGGATTTTTTAGCGACATATTCAAATCAAGAATGACTGATGAATCAGGAAAATAAGAATATAGACTGAAATTATTTCTTTAATGAAATTAAAGTGTTGATATTGTTTTCTTTACCTCATGATACACAATATTAGCAATTGAACCAGAAACTTTTGATGGTATAAAGCTATGTAATTTGCAACAGTAGTCTCGGATCAAATCAATGGCGAATGCGCCGGAAACTATATACCTTCCTCATGCTTCAATTTCCCCCCAAAATCTTTTCAACAAACTTAGTTCGTCGACATGCACTACTAGTCCACCAATATATTCCATAAATGATTTTTGCATATGATTGCAGTAGAAGTGCATTTCACTGAAATATATACATTATTGAGCAAAAGGCGACTCCTCTACAAGTCACTGGCAAGAAAATTGAGCACGAAATTGTATTTTCCTTAGTAGAGTCTTGGAGTTGATGGTAATAGCTTAAAAATCTTGTGATTTTTCTTGTTTTAAGAGTCCAATAATATGTTATGATCGGCAATCACCCTTTTTATGTTTTTTATAATAGGTTATCTCATTATCTCACCTCTATAATCAAGCCATCGTCAACCGATACACATCTCCATTAACAACAAACAAGAATTCTACATGATAATGGCCACAACAAGTGATAAAGCTGCTCTAGCGATCACTCTATTGTGACAAGGCCAGAGTCAGCGAGAAGATGCCGGTACACTGAAGATGAGTCATTCTTCTGTTTCCAGAGTTAAACGTCGTTACCAAAAGACTAGTAACTTTCATGAAAAACGCGGTTCCGGAAGAAAAAGGTGCACATTCGAGAGAGATGACTCATTTATTGTCAGCACATCACTGAATAATCACTGGTGTCCAACAACAGTCCAACAAGAGTTCAGAGAAACGCTAGAAGTGGCTGGACAGTAAAAATAAGACTTAAGGCAGCTGCCTTTGAATCAAAAAGGCCAGTTACAGGTTACCGAGCAGCCGGTCTTCGATTTGCCAGACACTACTTTATTGGACTGATAAACAATGAGGCTCCGTTCTCTTCTCAGACGAAAGCAGCGTGTATCTGCATGATGGCGATAGAAGATGACGAATCTACAGAAGATCTGGAGAAAGATTCGTGCATAAAATGTTGCATAATAAAAACGTTGCTATTGTAGGAGCTTGTACTTTCCTTACTGTTAATTATAACCACTTTTTAGTGTTCAAGATTTAAAATACTTTTCGTTTGATTTTTTTTTGCCAAATAACCACTCATTATAAATTTAAGATGCTAAAGTCAGAAATAGGAGTGAAAGCTGAGATTTTTGACTAGAAACTTTTGATCGCGAGTCGACTTTTTTGCTTACAAGTCTATTTCTTGCAAATTGTAATTGGGTGAGGGAGAGGGTTATTTTGTATATCTAAAAAATCGAAATATTTGTGATTTGTTATAGAACAATGGAAGAATCTTAATGTTAAACATATTTCCTGGTCTAATAATTGGAAGGAGGAACATTCATTGGAATTGTCGCTCACCGATTCGAGCTTAGTAGACACAATATGAGAGTTCGGTCTTCATTCACAGTATTCAAATCTGCGTGAATACCTTGAAGGTGCAAATTAATCCGGTTCGTGGAACAAAAATATCCCCAACACGGTTTCAAACTCGAATGGTTTCATGCAAATGACGAGATTGGATCATATCAAATCAACAAGAGCTTAGTAAAGAATTTGCTAACTGCATATTTCATTTTCTCATGAACTCGAGAAAACTGCATGAGTGGATTAAGACACAAATAATAAATACCTACGGTCTCTATAGAAATGAGTACATGTTTAAATTTGCTTTGTTTGTAGTTAACACACAATAGTTTACAAAAATGGCTACCCTACACGAAAACCTAACCTCAAATATCATCTGTGAAACGTGTATTCAGCTAATTCATTCAGATTGTGGTTTTCAGCAAAACGGTTTCAAATACTATTCGCTGTAATAATCAGAAAATACTTTTTTGATATTTCATTGAGCAGGGGCGTAGCTACCACCATACCCCTCAACTACAGGGGCTCCGAAGTTATTTTAGAAAAAATTCGTAAAATCTTACCCATAATACCAATCACTATAAATCAATACCACTCGATACGGAGAAGCTTCCATTAATGAAGAAGCTTATAAGGCATGCGCATTACAAAGATAAGGGGTTGGGTGGAGGAAGAATTGATATTAAGCACGAACTTCTTCATTCTACACCAAACAAAAAAAGAAAAGAAAATAAAAATGTAATAAAGTTATTTTTTACATAGATAAATAACCAATAATGTTTTTTTATCTTTCATAATAAATTGTCATGTTCCCCATAAGTCCGCTATGCCAACTTTTTTCTATATAAGATAAAAGAGGATTTTCCCTGCAGATTGGAAACTTGCTAGTGTTCAGCTCATACCGAAAAAAGGAAAAGAGACGGTTTACACCAACTACGGCCCGATTACTTGAGTTCCAGCCATGTTAAGATCATGGAGAAAGTCGTTAATCAGCCAATCTTGAGATATCTTGAATCTGCTAGCATCATCAGCAAAGATTTGGTAAACCCTGATACCTATTTGGTAAACATAGATCAACTGGGGATCTACTATCCTATGTCACTATTGTATATACTGAAGCTATAGCAAAGGCACTGGACATATCGATGGCTTTTGACAGGTTTTGAAATAAATTAAGATCGTACCGTTTGTTGTCCTCATTCATTGACTGGCTTAGTAGCTTTCTTAAAGAACGATCCATCCAGATCTATATCGATTAGCACGGGGTTTCCCAGGCATGCATCTTATCACCTACTCCTTTTTTCCTGTAAATCAACGGTCTACTTGACAAAACTGTAAAACTATCTATAGCTTCGCCCCAATAGCACACTGGTGTCATCCTTCACATCAGCCGCTCCAATAAACTCAATTAACACCCATATCCGTAGACAGCAGCAGATTATCACCATCAACACCGATCTTAGAAATATTCTGGAGTGAAGTGGAAGCAATCTGATTGAGTTTAATGCAGCAAAGATCCAGGCTGATGATTTTACAAAGAAGGTTGGAACAGCAGCTTTGGTCCTGTCTGGACATAAAATATCACTATTACCGCATATTTACTTGATTGGTGTTGAGGTTGAGAGCAATATGTCCTAGCATGGTCTGGTGGCCGAATTAGTAAGTCAGTTTTATTAAAACTTGAAACCTTCTTCAAGACAAAAAAACTATATACTCCGCAATAGCTTTTAGTCCTCTACAAGGCCCAGATTTTTCTATATGTGGAGTTTTGCTACCAAATTTGTAACTTGGCTTCCAAGCATACCTCTAGGATTCTTGACTTAACGAAGAAGAGAGCAATTAGACTTATAAGTGATCAGAGTTAACCAGAAATTTGGATAGTTCAGAGCAAAGAAGAAAAGTCATTGACCTGATTTCGTTTTATCAATACTACAACGACAGATGCTCTTCCGAGCTATCCAACATAATCCCATCTAGAGCAGTATTTGCAAGACCTACTCGATAGGCAGACGTGGTTCATGAACACCGAGTTGGTCTGCATACACCCAGAACGTCAATTTTTCTGGACCCCTTTCTTTGAAGAAGTGCAATCATGTGGAATCAGCTACCAAGGCACGTCTTTCCTTACAGAAGTTCAAGATCAATATCGACGGCAAGCACCACTCGAACTATTCGATGTAATAGGGATGTGGTTGCTTTTTACATAAAAAAGCGGAAGGAATTCACTTTTATTTATTTATTTATCTCTCCTTCCGTTTATAAAGCAGTAATTGATTGGTAATAATGGTAACCTCCATTTGGGATTCTCTGCAGTTAGATTGAAGGGTCCACAAATTTTGGTACACGGTCCATCTAGGGTGACCTACGCCCCTGATATTGAGTATTCGTGGATTGATATTTAATATATTTACTACGTAATTGTGTACAAATCTTGTATTTTTTCAGTGTATTTCATTGCAAGATGTACATTGAATAAGCCCAAGCTAGAACGGACGTGACAGTATATTTTTTATCTTTAATTTAGCAGCGAGCTGATAAGTAGCTCCCCGACTTAGTTACTTGCCCCGAAAATATGTATTTCTCGCTAAAGGCGCTTGGGTCTTGCACAGATTACGGCCTTATATCAGTATTTATTATTCATAACATAACTGAGACGGAAACGTGAAATACTACTATAGACTACAACGTATGAAAGAGGAGTTTAAATGATTCCCGCTGAGATCATCTCTCTTTCTTAATTGCTTTTTTAACGTTTATGTTGTTACATAACAATTTTATGTTTTGTATTTTACGTAATGGTCATTAAGGTTGTACTTCTATCCATTCGATTTCTTTTAATTCAAATACTATTATTTTTAATACGATTTTATTTGTTTCAACTGTATGTTTAAAACTGTTTGTCCTCAATTTTCCCCTATTGTGAGACGTCACATGTAATTTAAACTTTGCACACTGGTCAAAGACTGACAACGAAGCAATAATTCGATCAAAATATCTGATTATCCTGATTAATTTCACCAGGAACCAACAATTTCTTTGGTAATTATCTAGATTAGGTCGTCAAAATTTTAGTATGTTTTAAAGAAAATTACTTATTATTACTTAAAATTACATCCCTTCAGGTACTTTTTCCGTTTAGACAATCAAATAATTGTAATGAATTTTCAGTGATTGTAATATTTAAATTAATCGTTGAAGCCTAACCTAACCTAACCTACATACTTCTCTACAAAATGAAATCCAATCACAAGCAGAGGTTGCTGCTATCTGATCAAGAAAAAATTATGGAAGAGTTGTCGATAACAGCAACCCCTGCTTGTGATTGCATTTCATGTTGTAGAGAAGTATGTAGGTTAGGTTAGGTTTCAACGATTAATTTAAATACTACAATCACTGAAAAATTACAATTATTCGATTCTTTAAACGCAAAAAAGAAGTACCTGAAGGGATGATTTCTGCGACCTATATATATATATATATATATATATATTATTGTTCAGCGTAATTTTCTTTATAATATACTAAAGTTTTAACGAAATCGGAGGGGTGTAGCCTAATCTCGATAACTATCATTTCTTTTTGTATTCTTTGCGTGAGAGAACTGTAATCAACACATGTGTAAATATTAAAGACTGGTTTGAAATAGGAAATTTAACTAAAAAGAAAAAAAACACTGAGAAATCAGTTGCGGTAACTCCGCTGTTCAAAAAACAATGGTGCGAAGAACGTCAACTTCTTCATCGACGCTGGCTACATCATCAGTTGAAATACTATTTTCAACATCTACTCTAACTTCAGTTGTACTTCTTCCTGGTCCTGCTCCTGTGAATAAAACCGTCATCAATATGCCGATTTCTAATCTTTCTAATACCAAAAACAGATTATACTATGACATACAAACAGAACATACTATAATTACACTGTCAGTTACAATTTGTATAAATGATAATCGATTTAGATGTTTTGTTGTAAATAGCCAAATGTTCATTTCTGTTGTTTATACAGAGTATTTTTCTAACCTAATCTAACGTCATTATTGACGTTTATTAGCAACGTGTCAAAAAGCAAACCAAGCGCGAAATTTAAATTTACCATTACCCATCGGAAAACAGTACCCTCTATCTTACCTTTGAGAGCCATTTCGAGCTTATTAAGAAAATGAGGAAAGAAAGGAATAATGGAAATAGAAGTCCCACTTTTCAGTAATTGAAAAAACATTCGGATAATTTTCTCAACAGTAATTTTATCCTTATAATTATTTCTTACTTAGATAGATGATAATACTGAAATAGTTAATAGTGATGATTGTATAAAAAAGTTTGACTATTAATCAATATATTAATTTGATTAGGATAACGATTCGAAATTAGAAAGAAAAATGAGGAAACCCCAAGTTTGAGTGGTGTGGCATCATAGTGCCCGTCTAACGAGGATTTACCGAAACGCTGTAAGTAGTAGGTGTCCCATAAATCGATATAAGGCGTCTTGGAAGTGTAAGAGGTAGTCAGCCACCGATAATCCGGCCATCGCATAAATATGATCAAGTGTGAAGCTAGGACCGTAAGTATTAAGCCGGGCTTATAGTTTCCTACGTCCCGAATATAACAGCTGAGACGACAGGCAAGACCGCCACCGAGTACGGATACCGCCTTCCAGGTTCCGAGGCATACGGGAAAAACGATTGCCCATACTCACTCACCCTCTCTTCGACCCAACTTTACCGAACGTAAAGAGACTATTGATTTAAGATAATGCTCAACGTTTATAATTATTCGCATGAGAATTCTCCTCGAAGAGTTTCAAGGGAAGCTGTCGGAAATATAGTTCATTTAAGTTGCGATTCGATAAAAATTATCCACCCTGTATCATATGAAAGCGATAGTTAGAAAAATAAAACAAATTTCATATAATGGGGAACGTATTTTGGTTATAATTTTTCTTTTGTAAAGGGTGGGCAACGTATGATGTAAATGGTAGAGGGCGTTACTTTCTTACTGATTTCTCTTGACAAAGTTAGATAAAAGCATAAAAGATTAAGCAGGTCTTCTATTTATATATTTTATATGTATTGCTGGACAATAGCTCTTTCAAACAAAATCAAATTTTTAAAAGTTCGTTAAGCAGAGTCGGACTCCGAGTCACAATATCTGAAATATATGAAACAACGCCCTCTAGTATTCGCTTTATCAATTAAATTGCTTAAAACTCATACATTCTGTATTGTTAGACAAAAGCTCTTTTAACCAACATCAATTTTATAAATATCGATTAAGCAGAACCGGGCTTACAGGCTTTTTTTATGACAAAATTCCCACTCTCTCCCACGTCTTATTTGAAGAGATAGACTCAACCTTGTAGAATAAAAAATGCTCAGATATTGTTCAATAATTCTATTATTGTATATAAAGTGCACTAAATTGAGTAAATTTTAAAAAAAATTTGCTCTTTTAATTCTATATTTTCATATACGCCTTCTAGTGGTTGACCTAAAATTTGAAAATAATTTCCACGTGTTGTTCAGAGCCACTTTTGTTATATTTTTTTTTTCCCTGAAGCTGTACTATATTTCGTTCCTGAGATATGTATATTTTTGTATTTTCCTTTGAAAAGAAATTCAAATAATTCATAATACCTGAAATAAAAAGTGAGTTATAAGGAAAATACGGATAATTTTAAAATAAGCTGTGAATTTTCATACTTGAACGGCTGTAATATTATAACAGAATTTTAAAGAAGGACTCATATAGTACAGACTTATAGGCCAATCAAATTAGACGTAAAACATTTTAGAATATCGTCAGAAGAAGAAAGATAATCAGAAATTAGCGGGGTATTTCAAAATGTATTTATTCTCTCACAAATTTACCAAAAACCTACTATTTTCGATAAATTGGTTTATCCAGGCAAAACACGGAATATTGTCATTTGCGTATGGATAATGTCCAAGAATAAAACAGTGTTATTAGCAATAATACCATTTATAAATTCCTCTCTTTTAGGCTATGGTCTCCTATAAATGCCGTCGGCCGCGTACAGCGTCACGCTGTACGCAGCGTCTCAATACTCACGAAATTTACTTGGCGTGTGGACACCTTAAGCGCCATTCAAACGCTTTAAGCCGCGTCTCTAGTTATTTAGAACCATTTCAGTATAAACATCGTATCTGGCGTCAGCACAAAATGTCGAAATTCGATAAAGAAAAAGACGAAATTTGTTTATATTGTTCTTTATTGACACGAAAATATTCAATAAATTTAGTATTGTTGTCTTTCAAATGTTTCATTATCAAAATCTGGAAACATCCTTTTTTCTTCCTCTTCATAAATAATCGTTGTCTTGTGTCTCCTCTTCTGGAGATGTTGTTGTCGTTCGCGTATGAGACGTATTGACCGCTGACGCTGTGGCTGGCGTCCATACGTCGATTGGAACGTTTACGTTCAAGTCGGACGACTGAAAACAAAAAAACGAAACAAACAAAATTTGAACTTAAAATCAAACAGTCCAAAATATGAATAATCTGTGACTATAAATAATGGTGGCTCCACATTAGTATGTAGTGTTATTCACGCCCTGGACAACTTTTCACGCCATGAAAAGTAAAAGTTGATGAAATTTTCATTAATGAACTATGATATTGAATTTTTCAAAAAATACTTCAATTCGTCTACATTAATACGATATCCGTTGTTTACACCAGCGCCAGAGGTATTTGAACTGTTATTTATTTTTAACGTTTCTTTCATAAAAGGTAATTCTCCTTCTCTCTAACCTCCATAAATGAAATAAATTTCAGATATTTAAAGAGAAATGGGGATAATTCCGATTTTATACTTTTTATTTCTCCATGGTTAACTAAAAGACGATGTTTTATTTGGAAAAGAGAAGAAGACCTAACCAAGAAAAGTAGCGGCGTTAAAAGAAAATCATATATGAAAAAAATATATTATGAGCGTCTTCGAATTGGCAAAATTAAACACCAAAGTGTACTAACTTTAATATATTCCAAGCTTTCGATTAATTATGTCAGGGAAATGATTCGGTGGTTTTAAAAGTAGTTTCTTAAAAAAAACATAAAATTCATGGGTTCCAAAATTCAACATTCAAATTGACGCTTGAACGAATTAATTAATTGAAATATTGATTGTGGTTACTATAGAATCACTATATTCAATGGTTGAATTATGAATGAAGTTGATTTTTATAGGTTAGATAAGATTAAGTTGTTGTGAATGAAGTTGAATATTGATTGGTTAGTTTACGAATAACATTCAATATTATAGGTTAGGTCGTTATGAGTGAAGTTGAAATTCATAGGTTGGGTGAGGTTAGTTAGTTGTCAATGGTGTTGAATTTTTTACAGAATTTGTACTTTGAAAATCTAAAAGATATGCAACAATTACACCAAGGTTATTTAAATCAGTTTTCTTATTAATGCAAGTTATTCAGTCTGAGATGATGAATACATGAGTATTCGAAAGCTCGGAATATATTAAAGTGAGTACACTTTGGTGTTTAATTTTGCCACATTCCCAATACGAAAACGCTCATAATATAGCTGAAAAAGACTTCGTTCCAAGTCATATGAAAAATATATTATTTTGATCAAACCTGGTTAAATAAAGGACATGCTGTGACAAAAATTTGGCAGCAAATACACATGTAGACGTCATCCAAAGCTAACCATCCTACTGTGGAGGGTAGAGAGCAAAAGAATCATCTGTGTGTATGATAGAGTCTTCGTCTAAATGTTTTAAATAAGGGTGGCGTCATCTTCAGACTAACTTTCAAACAAAGCGCCAAATATTTACGCCCGAGAGAAATTTTCACACTCGGCACTCTACATTCTTACGAGATATCCGTTGTTTATACCATCGTCATTCTGAAAGGTTTTTGAACTGTTATTTACCGTATACAGCTGGACGCCTGAACTCTTTCTCTTTTTCCTCCATATATCCTACATAAAAACTTCTAAGCCTCATCATTAGGAATGACCAATTAATCTAATATTGTGTTTCATACTAACATATCATCATCAAGTTCAAAAAAGTATTTACCAAGTCAGTTGATGACGTGAATTTTTACATCTGACGTTAAGGACCTAACATTAAAGTATCAAGAGCGATTTGCAGATTCTCTTAACAGCATATTTTCCCCATTTTCGTAAATCAGTGAAGAGAGGGTGAAAATCGTGCAGGGCCGTTTTAAATTGGGATGAGCTTCAGTAGAGCAACAGGTTAGCCATAGGGAAACAGTAAGAGGGATCAGGACCTCCGAAAAGATTAATTTTCGGAAAGTATAACCCAGATACTGAAAATTTAGAGACAGACCCGTTGGTAGATGATAGTTTTCAACTAGGGCAAAGAACAACTGCACTATTTAGTATAAATTTAATATGCGGTGTTGATTCAGGTAGATAATATTGATAAATTTCATAGATAAATACTAATATTTTTGTAAATTCCAAATATTCAGATTGTGAACCGTCGATTTATGAGGTCTGGCTATTAAATAACGAGACTGGTTACGAAGAAGGGTTTTATTATAAAAATTATTCCACATTCTAATACTCCATACGTTTTTCCATTGATCGAAGCAGTGCTGGAAGTCTTTTTGTTTTTTTTTGCTTTACCGCTTCCATCGACTCAAATCGGGTCCCTTTCAAACCAGATCTTTTCCTAACCTTTTTAACCTTTCAAGGAAATCTCTGCAAACCCGTTGATTCAAGAGCTTTTGGTCAGGAGTCAGATTTTTTGACTCCAACCTCGCACAGACTTTTGTCATGTGCAATTCCTCGTATAAAATTTTTCTAACCGTTTCTTTATCGATGTTTAGAACGGATGTTCATTCGACTATCGGCACAAATTTTGGATATACAAAATACAATTTAATTCACCAATATACATGATAATAACATACGATATGAAGTATAAAAACAATAAAAATGCGAATAGTTTTTGCATAGCATACTTGAGAAACCTGAAATTAAATTTATAATAAACAATTAACTTATTTGAACCTTATAAGGTGTATAATAAGTTGCCTATAAGTACGATCTTTTTACCAATTATATGTATAGCTAGCAATTATTGAGAGCCTGTTGATAAAATAATTTTTTTGTGGATAGTGTATCCATTCGAGGTACTATATAAAAATACTATTAGGGCATTTGCTTCATCATCATCATATGCCTATTTTTACATGTTTATGTATTGGTTCTTCATTTGAGCCCATTGATATCTATCGTTGACTAGTTGGACCCAAGTTGTTCCAAGTTGTTCCTGCTATCTACTTTATATCATGGTTCCATCTTTGATTAAGTCTTATTTTCGGTTTTTGATGTTTCGTGGGTACCACGTTGTAATTTTTTGTGGTCCATCTATTATCAGACCTATATGGGTCTTTCAAGACGAACAAATTTCAAGAAATTCGAAGCAAATGATTGCTTGTTTATTTGACAGAGCTGGATATGTCGCCTTAGTTCTATTAGAGCAATTCTGAATGGTCCACTAGCACTTGTTTTCCAGAAGTGCTCGAAAAAATCAGGAACAGCAATCCTAGAAGACGAATCATTCTCCACCACGACAATGCGAGCTCTAACACATCAGTTCAAACAAAAACGTTTTTGATCAGTCAAAGCATCGAATTGATGGGTACAGTCCTTATTTGGTACCCAATGATTTCTTATTTCCACATATCAAAAATAAATTGCGAGCTCAACATTTTTCTACACCCGAAGAAGCCGTTGATGCGTTCAAATCACATGTTTTGAAGGTACCTCGATCTTCGACAATAGGTTTAAACGTATACAAAAGTGTTATGAATTTTAATGGAGAATATTTTCGAAAATAATAAAGCTATTTTGGCTTTTCCACCGTAGACAGTGCAAATACGCAAATACGACAAACCAAAACGAGTTTAAGCTTTCTTGTCTCAATATATGAGGGTTTAAGACACACTAGTTAAAGAAAATAAATCAAGTATGAAAACTGATGATACCTCGTAGAATGAAATCTAGTTCTCCAGTGCAATTTTCCTATACTCATTGCACACGCGTAATTGGCCATTAAAGGACATTTCATGGTTGATGCCTCTTCAGTAGTGGCGTGCATGCGGTCAGATAGTCACTCCCTTTACACCCCTACACAACTCCACCGCCACAACTTCTAAAGTATCGAGTCTTTAATACTTCAGCGGTTATAATTAGTCTTAGCATGGTAAAGGAGTTCTCTTTTGACCTTATAGGATCTATTTATTAATTGATCGTAATACCATCCGAAACAAGTTGCTAAATGACCGCTATTGCCAATTAGCCATCACCTGAAAGGAGGTATGGCTTTTAGAGAAACAGATTTTATATTCATACGAGTATATTTAGGCTTAAAGACCTATCCAGTACTTATCTTTACATACAAATTATTAATTTATAAAACTTACGTAGATATACGGGGTTGATTAATGGATTCACTGGCATCTCTCATTAAAAGAATTTAGAATAAAGAAATAATAGAAGAAGAACGGAAATGTTCAACGAAAAGGTAATAAATCTGCAGGGGTTGATAGCTAAATCGTAATATTAATAAATTTAAGCGAAATGTATTATAACAACCCTCTAATTTAATTCTTATATTATATTAAATCAATCTCGATAATGAACATTGCACATACAGGGGTTATTGTTATTAATTCCTGCAATTCTTCATTCAGAACTTTGTAATCAAAATTACGACTAAAAAAACAGTTATCAAACACTCTGTAGATTCGTTTCCTGTTTCGAACTATTTGCAGTATATCAGTATCAGCAAATTTAAATTCCCTAAATCCCATATTGACCAAACAGTTAGAATTTCCAGACCTTTTCTCGAGTCAGCCGGTCAACTGGATAATAAAATTCATTTTTGATTATTTGCCTCAATCCAATATCTTACCTTCCACATAGTAGCTTATAGAGGTTTGATCCTTTCACCATGAATATCGGTTTTATTAAAATTTATGACTACTCAGTTTGTATATTTTTTCTCTTATACAGGGTGTCCTAGAGAACAATACAAAAATAATTACTTAATTAGTACATTTTCTAATCTAAGAATAGGTAATCAAAGACAAAAACGAAACTAGAAAAAATTGACGTCAACAAAGAAATGAATTGTTTAGAAACGCGGTACTGTTCAAATACTCAGATGGTGTGTGCAATTTAGCAGGAAAGAATTGGGATTGTAACCCAAAAATCCTGCAATTGCACGTATGGAAATTAAAAAAATGTGTTCAGTTCAATCTAGAGAGGAACTATCGTAAACCGGAGATCATCATTCTGTCCAATAGTCAAGCAGCCATTGGAGCTTTAAGCTCCAATATCATAAAATCCAAATTGTGATTGCCTAGAAAAATTAAACGAGCTAGGCAAGAGCTGATAAGCTCGCTGAAGAGGGGGCAGACAAGCCCTTCATGGGACCCGAACCTTTCCGTGGTATCAACTACAGAACAATGGAAAAAGCACTGGAAAAGAAGGTAGATATGAACAAAACTTACAAGGGCTGAGACATGCAAAGACTCTTCTGGGAAACTATAACCAGTGTGGATCTGCTGAATGTTTTCATTATAATTTTAAGGCAACTATATGGAACTTTCTAAATCAATTATTAATAATTTAGAAGTTAACTGTATTCGTTATCTTATAGTCAAGATTAAATAGCAGATCACTATGTTTAAACAGGTCTACCGTGAAATATCATTATTATTTCTAGGACCTTTCATAATTAACCTTGTATATTTTTTGTCGAATAATACTCACGCTATTCTTAGAATGTTATATAAAATAAACAATTAACTTGACTTGTAAACAATTATTATATTATAGTTAACTTCAAAGTACTACAATTTGAGAACTACATTAAGTTTCAACAAGTAATTTTTCAAACCTAAATAAAATTCCTTATTCTTTCATTATTTACTTCCATAGATAATTTGATTTACCTAAATACTGCGGACACTATTAGAATCCGTATATTCGTTGTTATTTTTATGAACAAACTTATATGTAAATAATAAAATATACAATGGAAAGCTAATTTTCAATCGCGCCTCGTATATTAGAAGATGATTAAACGAAGTACAATGCAATTGTTTTGTAGTGGGCAACCGGTAACTGTTACTTTCACTCATACTTTTCACTGATAGCATTTTTAGGTACTTAAAGAGAAAATACTCCCATATTAGATGTATACAACTCTAAGTACATAATGTTCAGGGTCGTATCTACAAGGTGTTAGTGTTAGGCTCTACTTTCATGTGTCGATGGTACCTCATGTAAATCTAGACGGTTTTTATATTTGTTTGTGTTTTTTTATGATTTCAAAAGACAAAAAGAAAAATATAACAATTCAAAAATTTTTCTTTCCATCACACCGGCTACATTCTGTTCTAATTTTATTTTTGTTTTTTTGTTTTCTGGATTCTTTCATTGATTTTTCCTATGAGGTCAAAACGAATTTTCTCAACAACCAACCACTACACTGAGATAAAATATTCCTTTGTTCGAATCCATTTTTTCATTTCTATATTTCAATATGATGATATCATGAATGATTTCAAGTAAATTGGTATGATGATTTAAGTCGTTCGAGTGATTGAATTTCAGTATAAGCGATGGTAAACTTGTCGTCAAGATTGCCTGCTCCACTGATCCGACATTTAAAGATACATTTAATACCTATAGGTAAGGCAGTTGCTGGGTTTTTATATCGGAATCAAAAAGAATAACTTACAGTCATCTATAATTTAACGAGTCAAAAACTGAACTGATTTCGCTAATTATTTTTTATAATATTCTTTGAAGTACGAGGATATTTCTCACGGAGAGAAAAATTTGAAGAATTGCCTGAAAAAGTCTGAAAGCAACACTCTTCTAACTTCTATGATATAAACTAGTGTTAGAAGAGGTTCGGGGAAAGCAAAACCATCGTGTGACGTCGGTTACGAACAAGCTCGCGAAATGGATTCTTAGGCCGGCCCTGTCTAGCTGGTATTTTAAAATTCGGCGAATTCCCGTAGCGCCCATAATATGTTTTTTATAAATGGCTGACGCGCCATTTATGAACTTTTTTTTAGTAGCGGGCGCTTCATTTACAGTATTTCTTTTAAATAATTTCTAGGAAAGTTTATTTACTTATTTCTTTTGATTCTTTTTACTCTAGAACTTTGTAGAATTTTATTTAGGTACTTAAATGATTTGTGTAAACGCAGTTAGTTAGTTTTAAATAAATAATCGTTGTGATTTATAAGTAAATTATTATAAGTTAAGTGTATTGTATAGTGTGTAAATAAATTAACAACGTGAGAGACAGTGTTTACTAAACTAAATTAAAAAAGTGTTGTGTATTTGAGTCTTATTTATATTTGAGGTGCCTCCTATAAGACGACAGAAAAATTTAGGCAGAAAACCAGAAATTAAACGAATTTACTTAATAACGTAATAGAAGCAATCATATTGAAAGGAAAGTATAAAGGAAAAGACTTTTTGATACCCCGCACACAATGAATTCAACTGACGTATCATTTGAGTTTAAACGACTGCAGTTTCCAGTACGTCTTTTTTTGCTATGATAATAAAAAAATCCGAGATGCAGTCATTAAGTGTATGTGGAATCAATATAGAAAATTGTAGAAATTGTATGTTACTTGTTCCCATCCAGTTAATCAAACAGAAAATATCGTGTCCATAAAGTACTTCAATAAAAATAAAACTTGATTTGGAATGAGTAAGTATGAAATGAAATATAATGAGTAGGTATCATAATTGAAAATGTTAAATTGTAATTTTCATTGTAATTTTTTATTGACTATGACTAGATGTTTTATAATCTTTATTTATTGACATAATGTAATTGTCGACATATTAACTTACTTTTTACTTTTTTTATCTTACTAACAAACCGTCCAGAATAGCTAAATAAATATTAAAAAATCTAAAAAACGGAAAAATTCACTGCGGTTCAGATAGTTTTGAATATTATTATAGGATAATCTAAATATTTTCTAGAATTTTCATAAATATTCTTAAGCTAATAGAAGTCTTCGGACTTTTCTTGTTATTTTATAACCATGAGCTGTACAGAACAATAGAAAAAGGTTTGGATTGGTCAAAAGCCATATCATCAGATCTATAAGTACCTTAATACCAATAAAAATTGAAAACGTGATTTTGATTCCAAGAATATCTTCCCGACAAATTCCACCAAAAATAATATTGTATCTTTTTTCATCCAGTAACGAGGTCCAAGTTGAGTTTTCTTAACAGTTTGTAGTGTTTTTCTTATTTCCTAATATAAATTAAAATGTTTTATTTATTATAAACTAATTTTCAGCTCACAAGTGAACTAATATTTCTAACAGAAAGAAATTTCTAGAAATTTAACAAATAAACAACTGAATAATTAGTTCTAAAGAAAGTGTATCAACAACTCTCCGCTTTTTATAAAAAAAAAATATCAAAAACATCGACAAACCGGCGTATTCGCCCAATTTTAGAGTTGTATTGTAACAGAACAGGACCGGCTCTACGGACAAGTGCAGTGTGCAACCTATTGTGAATTCTAGTTCGATTATGGAAAATGCAGTGAAATCGCCGAAAATTTGGTCTTTTAACATTTAATAAAAAATATTAATATTTAATTGTTTCAAAACATTTATGTTGTTGTGTGTTGATGACACAGTGGAATTAGTTGGTGTTGGGAAATCTACGATTCCCAAAGTTATTCAGGGAGAGAAATGTGAAGAGTTTCAAACAGCAGGCAAAGTTCCCGAAAAACTATAATTTCAAATAGAAGATCATTTGGAAAAAAAATTCGAAGGAAAGTACAAGCGTTCTTCTTTAAAAAAAAGTTCCAACAGTAGACAAAGTTCTTGCCACGGTTCGAAACGGTTTTGTTTAAGATGGTTTATTGACTTCTGAATCTGAATTTTCGAAAACTATTTCCAACAAATCATTTTTCTCAGAACTGTATAATAGTAATAGATAATGGACGGATAACCAAGAAGGATAAACGGTGAGTGAAACAAATAGTTTTAATCCCATTTCATCTACTACATGGTCTCTTTTTGTATAAAAAATACCAAAAATACGTTTAAAATTTACTGTTATCGTAATTTTTAAATATCATTTTACAATATTCTCCCTAGATTTATCTGATATTATTTCAAAAAAACATAGTTTACAGGAAGGATTCTTCATAGTCGAACATTTACAATAACTTCTCTTGACATGACACAACAAAAAATCAACTTTCTATCGCACTCACTACAGCTAATAAGGCAATAAATCAACCGAACATGCAATAAGAAACACTTTGTACATTAAGTTACTGAGTCGAATAAAATTTATTTCGATCAGTGAATGAAAGTATTGAATGAATTTTACAGAAGAAAAATAGCAATCAAGTGTACTAAAAAGGAAATGTGACTCCTACTCATGATAGCTGAGAGACAGGCAATTAATAAAACATATTATAACACTTTCGCTTGGAAAAATATATAAATTTCAATTATATACAGCTGGGACAAGAACAATTAATGATTTTATGAAATAAGAAAGTAAAATATCATTTCTATGCACTATTGGCAAACTAATATAAAAAATTGGTTGATTTAACGACTATGTCTAACTTCATGACCACAACTTTTACTTGACATGCTAGTAAGGTGCTTCCAATGACAATAGAACACGTCTACAGGAGCTAGCAGAATTATCTTAATTGTACACAATATATCAATACATTTATTACATTTTCTTATTACTAGATATTATCCAGTTCAATTTCGCTATCGCAGGTTATAAACTATTCATTTTTATGTATATTCATCTAGAAGAGTTCTAAAGTTTTTTCATGTATTGAACACAGTTTCTCCAGTTTTCAGCAGCTACATTTGATCACATTAATATTTAAAATATTTGTACGATTGTAAGCACGTATATTAGACTAATCTATGTCATATCAATTCGATCATATTTCTTTATAAAATTACAATTTTCCACAGTTTCCAACAATTGTTGAACATTTCACTTTTCATATTACTGGAAACTGGCATCTTATTATTTTGGCTACATTAACTGTATTCAGTGGTATGTACAGCATTAAATTATTTTGAAACCAATCTTCGAAAACTACCGCGGTAGTATCGCAGTGACAATCCAGGCTAAAATCCGAAATATTTCTGGCTGTTAAAAACAGATCTTTTTCGAACCCCGTATATAGAAGAGTTAATATTAACTACATTAGATGGAACATTCCATCAAACCAACCTACTGGTTGTATAAAGCTTCATCTAGGTAGATTATCAATCGGTTTTCCGATCTAGCTGTCATTATTTTTTCAAGATATTCTATTCTGAGTTTTCGCAACAACTGTGACTCCAATATAACTTGCCTTGCCTATCTATTCTTTTGAATCAAAACCTCAAACGACGTAGAGTTGTAATGGAACAATCAATCTCACCATCAGTTTGCCACTTGTAATTCTTTTTAAAAGAAATCTTTGTTTTTTCGTGTTTTTTAGGAGCTATCGAATTATTCTCGATTTTCCAAACTGTACTTTCAGGGGTGCTCGTTAAAGCTGAAGTATTTTTCGTAGCCTCTTTATTATCATTTTCACCACAACTGGCAAACATTTGCGCTGTTTGGTAGACATTTTAAAAGACACTATCGAAATTTATAATACAAACTGTTTCAAGGCTCGAAATGAACTAACACAGTAAAAGGCGTTGCGACCATACATAATCCCACCCTGTTAGGGTCAGGTATAAATATAAGGATAAAGTCTATCCTATAATTGTCGGTGTTGCAGAAAAACAAAAACAAAATATCCCCAAACCGAGGATAGTCGCTTACACCAGCACCCTCTTTTCGTCTTCTTCTGGCTAATTGTCATTCTCTTCAGCTCTCCTTTCAGCCAGGATAGCAAGCACAACCCCGTGCAGCCTCCGCAACCCCTGCAGAGGAGCAACTTCTATATAAGGGCCAACTCCAATACACCTTGTATCTCATATATTAACTGGAGGCTAGTCGCTTCCTTACATCGTGCAAACTTCTATACCTAGAGCTTAACTGGAGAGCCGGTTGACGAGTTATTGCGTTTTGATGGAATTAACAACATCCTAGCCATATCAAGATCGATTATTAATTTTTGCATCATCTAAATTGAGGCATTTTGTTACTTTTAAATTTCGCAAATATATTTTTTTGTAAACATGAAAATAAAACATTGATATTATTCTCATAGCTTGCTCTAAATATTGTTATAACGTTGAAGGTCAAGAAATGATTCCTTCTTGTTGTAATTTTGAGTATATTTAGCAACTATGTTCTAATATTTTGACTAAGTACTTGTGTATGGTTGGTAAGAGCGAAAATGTCAAACTTTAAACCATATAACATGTTGAAATTGAAAAGGTATTATTAGAAAATGTTTGTGAATGAAACTGTCGCAGTTTTGTATACATGAACTAAGATGTCGACGGTTTATTAGCTGTTCCCCAATTTTAGGTTCAGATAACACACTTACTTATCAGTGTACCTGTTATCTCTAATCTTATTGACTCATTCTCGCTTAACTTGGTGGTGTAATATCACAAACTTCGGTTTGTATAGAATCAGTGATGTATTAAAAAAATGGTGTTGGGTGTAATCTAATTTTGATATTAATAAAGCAAGTATGAAGTTATGGTGGTGTGTTTTTGGAATCATACCAGTGCTGGAAGTGATTGGTGTGGCAATTAAAATAACCCACACCTGCCCTTCGATTTGTCTGTGCCTAAATCACATCATCAATTGTCAAAAAAATGAATTATCGGAGCTACCTCTAGGAATTGATCCGAATGTATGTACTTTAAATATATTAAATATAAAAATAACCCTAATTATATGTCATTCCAATAGTTTACGTCAAATTATTGCCAACTGTAATTTAGGAATTATATTTTTCACTGGTTGCTTTGAATTTCTTATTACAAACGACAATAAAATTACGATTAAATATCTTCCATTGGGATATATAGATTATGTAAACTGTGTTTCTTCTTTGTGGTACTCCTAAGTTTGCAAAACAAGAAAATGAAAATTTCTCGTTATGAATTCATGGAAAACTTTCTTCTGGAAAACATTGCCAACTAATTGTTAATATTTTTCTGATATTTGCATCAGAAATACCGAAGAAATGAATCTAACGGTGTTTGAAGGATAGTTTATAAACAAATATCCAGAAATATCCAGTTCGACTCTTCATTTCTTGAAGAGATATTTCTTCTTTAACTGACTTAAATTGGAGGTCAAAAGCGATAACGCTGTTGGGTACACACCAAGGAGCATTTACAATAATTCTTTACTTTCAATTGAAATAATTCTAGAATTGTTATACTTAAGTTGGATGCAGTGCCCCACAGTTGAATACCATAACTCCAGATGGGTTTTTGTGTGACTTTGTATATTAGCAGCTTGTTGTGGATTATTAGTTGGTATTTTCGACCTATAAACCAATACAATTTTAAACCCAATTGCTCTCTCTTGATTAGTATGTGGGTTAGTCGACTGTCCGGATGAAATTCAAGGTATTTTGCACTCTCTTTTTGTTGCAGAAGACGCCGGTCTAATATTACAGTTGAACAGGTAACTTGCATGGATTTATTTCCACTTACTTTTATTCTCCAAGTTTTCAGCCACAAGGAAATGTCGTCCAAGTTTGTCTGTAATATACATATAAGAAGCCATAGTTGAGTCATGGTGAGATGCTAGCAGGCCAGTGTCATTTGTATATGTTGCGGTAGTTAGGTCTTTGTATGTGGGAATATCAGCTGTGTTCATAAGATAGAAGATCGGGCCAAGGGTACTTCCCTGTGGAACTCCTCCTATAATTGGATGTAGAGTGGTGATGTAATCTTGAATTTTGACTTAAAAGTGTCTGTTCTGCAGGCAGAATCTTAGAATTTGGAAGAAGTTGTACGGGAAGTTTTTCTAGGTTTTGTATAGTAGTTCATCGTGCCAGATCTTGTCGAATACCTGGACGATATCTAAAAAGGCCGCCGAACAGTATTCTTCATCTTCAAAAGATTAGTACACTTTTTTTGTGATTCGATGACCATATTAGTAGGCTAGGTGGTCTTCTTCCTTCTAGGTTATTCAGTATTGCGCAAGTCTACTGTATTCCTTTATTTTCAAATGTTTGTTCCAGAATTTTCGTCTCTGTTTACCAACTTTCACATGTCCTGTATTTTACTTTAATATCTTTATTCCGTATTCCGTTGTTTAGAGTTTTGCTTTCTATATTTCTCAGTTTATTCATTTCGACTGCTTTCATCGTATGTAGTGTCCTTTTCGAATCTAGTCTTGTTTCTACTGCATATGTAACGATAGGTCTTACAGTCGTTTTATAAATCTCGATTTTGTTGTTTTTCCAAACTATAACTCTCGAAAATCACGAAATTCGAATCGCTTTCATTGTTCGTTTTCTCACTTCAGTAAAAAGGTTTCCATGAATCGTTATTTCGGCTCTCAGTTATTAAAAGTTATTTACTTGTTCGATAATTTTTTAGTTGATTCTCAACTGACTTCGTATCGTTTCCTGGGGGGTCGCTAGACATTTGGCCTTCTCCGTAATGATAAAAATGTTGTTGTTTTGGTGTCAAAGGAATACAGTAGAATAAAGATTATCTTCAGCATCGGCAATAGATACAGTTTCGTCAGCATAGCAGACGACGTGGAAAAATGTATTGAACTCGTTTAAATATTAAGTAAACAAATAGTATCAAGACTAAAAAGATTTAAGAGATTGTTATATTCTATCTAAAGTCAATGTGGAGAGATATAAATCTTATTCTATTGATGCCAGATGCCGTTCGTTTTGTTTATCAAGAAAGCTTCAATATTAATCTTAATCTAATTAGATGCATAGTTTATAATATACAATTGATAAATATGTTGGTCCACTCGGTATATTCATGACGTAATCATAATCATTAAGTAGTAATTGCCATATACTAGTTAAAATCATTAGTTTCTTTGTTTATTTTATTTTGATAACATAAAGTACTTGAAAATTATGCTTTCAAAAGTACTATTACAAACAACTTCTGTTTGGTAACATGCAGATATGAAGTATCCGTTCGGAAAAATCACTAGAATAACACAATTTTAATTAACACATGTGATTCATGAGATTTACTGCAATAACATTATAAATTGAGATGCAATATATATAATTCCAAGTTCTTTTAACCATCCAGATCAAAAATAATTTCATTTTCATTCCACTTTCATATATAATTATAAATATAAATCGCTATACTATACGCAGTGGCGTAGAAACCGAAATACCCAATAAAAATTATTTTCAGAATATTTGTCATACATTTATGACAGTCGAGTGAGGATAATCCACCAACCTTGATAACATTAAAAATAAGATGATCAGTATCACATATAGAAGTCATTAGAGTCTTAGAAAGACACTATGATTTTCTTAATCTTCTACCGATTATGTCCTACACATTTTGGCGCTAAGGTAGGAGATAAACCTGATGGAAGTAGTTCAAATTTACTTGCTTGACCATCAAAGATGTCTAAGCATAACCGGGATTCATTCCTGTAGCAGATAGAATTCCATTCCTGACTCCATGCTAGTTATTCTTGACATCAAGTCGATTTCATCGATGTTTCAAAATTAGAGACAACACCAGCTGAGGTCAGTATGAGAAAAATTTAAAAATTAAAAAAAAAATCCTTTTCGTTTGTAAACATTTCTCATTCCAAGGACTCTCCTGGGTTTTGGTGAGTTTGTATGGCTTATTCCCTTCAAGTTACTAACCCAAGGCAACGGTCTTGGTTCTCTATGATTGTCTTCTGTATCTGGCTATTCGGCCTTGGTACCATACTTGAAAAAAGGTGATGAATTCTAATTTTATAGTAAAATTTTTATCATAAACATTGGAATATTTTTGAAATGAAATAATATTACATAAGGATTAGGTGTCATCAACATTTTTATGGTTTCATCTTGAACACAGTCATCCAATGACATATTGAATCTAAAAATTACAATATCATAATTTCGCGAAAAGATTTCTATCTGAAAGTCTTGTTGCTTGTCTGATAGAATAATGAAAGTTTAGTGTACTTGGATGGTCGAATTATCAATGCCGAGGTACACAGTGGATAGCTGATGCAATTTTATAAGGTTATATCGGAGAAATATTCAGATTTAGTTAAGTGGATTCTCTCAGAACTACACCACATACTGCGAAAGAATAAAATCGAGGAACTTGGTGGTATTGAAATCCTATCACATCCAGCATTCAATCAGATCATTGGAGATCTTGCGAGTGAAAAAATTTGAATCCAAAGGAGATATTAATGATGATGCGGTGCCACAATTTTTTCCATCTAATCCCAAAGATTTTTTTTACCAAAGTCACAAAGAGCTTGCTGCAATTGAATACGAAGGGCTATACTTTGAATATTAAGGATTTATTTTTGCCTGCTTATAATAAACAATGACCTCAGCAATGTTTATGTTCGATCTTTTCGGAACATATACAAAACGTCAAAAGGTGTAGTCAAGCTAGGGAATACCCTATCAAAACCATTTTCGTATTTGAAAGTTTTGAGACAAGGGTGCAGCTTATCACCAATATTAAGTATACATTCAGGAAGCTCTGAATAGTTGGAGAACTAAAATTGCGAGAATTGAAATTGAGATAGAGGATAAGTGCTCAACAGCTGTATTTTTCGCAGAAGACCAAGTTATTATAGCTGGCGATGAGGATGAGGAAGATTATATGCTGAGAACGCTGGACGACGAATATGCAAAGTGGGGTTTGAATATGAATATGTCAAAAACTGCCACTAGGAAGCGCACAAGGAGACTCCGATTTGCAAATAAATAGGTTTAGAAGATGTAGATAATTTAAATACGAAGGAATCATAGTTTCGGAAAATGAAACACAAAATAAGATTGCAATACGGGAAATAAACGGTCTCAAGCCCGAACGAGAGGTGTTAAACTGCTCTGATGAGACGTAGTAATGTCGAAACTCGTCAGTAATTACATCCTCTTCTTGCAATTGCAAGTCATTGGGGATGTTAATATGTACAAAAAGGTCGATTCACATCACGCGGAGGGGTTGTAATTCAATATTCGTCGAGGCATTAGCCAGGAAAGTAGTTGTTTTCCCCTTTGAGGTACGGCGGAAAATATTTTCGAAATATTGATTTTCAAAATTATTTTAGAGGTGAATAGCAGAATATATATATATATATATATATATATATATATATATATATATATATATATATATATACATTTCATATAATTTCTTAGACCTTTTGATATATTAATCCTTCAAACCAAGAAAAAGCTATAAATCTTTTAATAATTATTAAAAAAACCTGATTCTAAAATAGAAGAGACTTAAAATCAAGAACTTTTAGAAAATATATATATATATATATATATATATATATATATATATATATATATATATACTAAACAGAGTGGACATTGCAAACCGAAATCATCTATGAGACACCCTCTATATTATATTTTGAAATTTGAAGATTGGTGGGTTAAAGAAATGGTGAATATTATATAATGATAGAACGCCCCGTATAGGGCGCCATTGGATGTACCTGCATCATAGGAGGCCCGAACCACTCCCATTAAATAGGTCCACTTAAATTAAAAAATTCCGAAGACACAATTATCATTTTAAAAAGTAAATTTCTAACGTCTTCATAAAAGTATCAGCGAAATAACACAATACAGGGATTTTTTCAGTATTTTTAATTTACCAGTCCGCTTTTTGATTTAACATATTTTTACATGAGCGAGAATACGTTAATAGATTGTTGTCGAAAACAGGATATGGGGTTCCATTGTTACTAATAGTGTCAATATTGTTATTCAGTGATATAAATTAGATTCAGTAGCGCGATGCCATACGGTACATATTTTGAAAACGAATAAAGTAGTTTTATTGAAAATCAGATTAACATACTATTTTTAGACCATTATACCATCCTTATTTAATGGTGATTTTCCACTTATTTTACTGAATTCTTTGAAAAAATGTCCCATCTCTCGATATTATCTTATCATCAGATATATTTATGGTGCAAATTGAATGTTGATTACCCACTGCTGAAGAACATTGTTAACTCAATCTAGAAACTATAATTCTTCAACCAAAATTCAAATTAGAACAATCGATGAACTATTATATTGAGTAAACCACTCAGATTATACGGTACCTTAAGGGTTTACTCCAATCTTTGTACTCGTAAAACTGTGTTGACTTCGAGCGTACGTCAGATAAGATTGGGTTTTTGAGAACTCTAGTTTAAGAATACTACTCTCAATCAACTTATATTCTTTTGATTTGTACTACTATGAAAAATTTAGTGTATTGTTGACCGATGGTGACAGTCGGTACGCCACTGCCAATTTATTGTTTTTTGTTTAGTACCTGGAATCTATTACACGTTTCCATAGATTATGCAGTCAGCAAAGATAGTAGATATTGATCAAGTATTCATATTTGTCACATCAAATCAAGTCTGCAATAAATCAATGTTAATATCAGTAAACTACGTGACCAAAAAAATTTGCACTAGATAAAGATAGTACACACATTATTATTCTTAGAATGTAATACTAGATATTCAAAAAACGAATTTTACTTCTTAATATTAACAATAAAATGAAAATATACCTGTGTAAATCTAAATAGAACATTGTTTATTTAGTTAACCAATGAAAAACGTGTTAGTTTTTTTCTATTTTTATTTATGGAAACTAGAGTAAATTAAATTCACATAAAATATATGGAAATCATATTCGAAGTTATATTTTAAATTATCCTTTTCATAATTTTTACGGTGACTGCAGATTCTCTTTTCGAAATAATTGAAAAGGCCTAATCCCTGTAAACATGATCTCAAGTACGAAATTGGTGTAAGATTAAACGTTTAATACCGTGGAAATTCTGCATGATCCATCTAGCCCAAACCAACAAGGATTCACTAACAAATTTCCTCTTTTCTTCTCGGGTTTGTGTAGAATAGCGTGTTAATCCGTGAAAATTATTGGTCATCACAGTTTCAAAAAACAAAATTTCAAAAAAAGTTGAAACAGAACTATTGCCTTTTTTTTGTTTGTTAAAGAAAAAATATCAAACGAAATAATAATGAAAAAATATAGTGAAGAAAATACAAGCTTAAATTCCTTAAATAATTTATTTGAAATTAACCTATCACCATTTAGTGTTATCTCTATAGGTACTAATAAGAACTTCCAATCGCTTTTTCATGGATTGAATAAGTTTCCCTACTCGATGTTGTCTGTTGTTGATCAATGCTATCCCATTGTTCATTTAGCGCCGTTCCGAAATACGATTTCGTGGCTGTTTGTGGACGAGCATTGTCCTGTATCAGAATGAAATTTTCTTCTATGTATCCGTTCGCTATTAATCTCTCTGGTCCACTGCCAGTTTCAATAAAAACTCGGTTTTTTGCTTCCATTGAAATGCCCACCCAACAATCCAAAAACCACGTTTTCTTATGCAACCAGGTCTTCTGTAAACGTGTTCTCATCTGCTGCTTGGTGGGTTAAGGTTAATTGGGACCCGTAACTCACCTTTTTCGTTCTAGGTTAGCTGTCTTATTTCTTCTTCTGCCTGTCGAGCCAATTACAGCCACCAATTACAGCGTGTCTTTGCACTCTTTTTGGATTTGAATACCAGTGAAGGTCCTGGTTCTCAACAATGTGCTGACAAAGAATCGGTCATCTCTATAGGATGTGCACCTTTTCCTTGGTAACGACAGTCAACTCTGAAAAGAGTAAACTGATCCATATTCTGCACAGTGGCCTTGTCGCAGTAAGCTGACCGCTTGAGCAGCTTTATCACTTGTGTCCATTTTCAGGTAGAATTCTTGTTTGATGTCAACGGATAGATGTATCGATTGACGTTCGATGGCTAACTGATAGTAGTGGGTCAGGTAGATAACCTTTTATAACGGTTAGTTACCACTAATTAGCATTATTGTAAATAAGCATAAAAGGGTGATTCACAGTCCAGCACAATGTGAAGATCGGTATCTTTACATAGTGTTTATATCATTTTGAAGCTGATACTATTAACTTTGGAATTTAACTAAGAAAAATCCAATTTTGCGCTCAGTTTGGTGGCTGGTATCTTACGATTGCAGGAGTGTCGTTATTCAATATTTTTGCTCACGAATGTTTTTTCATTATCCAAAATCAATGGAATTGCATTTTTTAGTTGCTAAATGAAACTATCACAACAAAATTAAAGTTGAGTATGTAATACAGCGATGAATCTACATTAGGCCTTGACTTTCAACCTAAACTTTTGAAAACTGTATTAAAAACAATTGTAGTCAAAATAATCAATTTTCAACAATGACCGACAAAAATATTCAATACATTCAATGAATTAAAAATATCAGCATCCTCTAATACAGTTAGCGGTCTAAAAATTACACCATATAACAAAAAGCGTATTGTTCAGTGAGGAGCCCTTTTCAAAATTAGCCTCCGAAACAAAGGGACAATAATTATATGATACATTTATAGCATTGTTAAACGTCTTTCATGTCTTTATTTATACAGTGCAAATTCATTGACGCATGTATAATTTAGTCGATGAAACAGGATGGAAACAATATATGACACCAGATTTGAATGAGTATCATTTTTTAAATTTAATCGAGTGTATTCTATAGATCTGTTTAAATATATTACTTATAATGAATCCACGAAAACGTAGAGTCTATAAAAACTGAAAAATAATTCAAACTTTACTGTCGATAATAATTTGAAAACTCTGGAGTTTTATTTGCCATAAACATAAATAAAAAAACCGATAATTGTACAACAACAATTCCTTAAATCCCCACATTATGAAAGGTTTCTTTCATTCTCTATTAATGGACTTGAAAACTTTTTGTTTTATCAAAACGAACAGTTTTTTAACTTTAGACACCAATATTTCAACAAACATGTGTTGAATAATATTCATGTTGTAAAGCTGACCACCCACGTTACTGAGTCATCGTTCAATAGGATCGTACGATTTCACTTTCAATCATTTGAGGTAAAAGTATAAAGAAATCAAAGATTAGCAGATTTTGGTACAAAAAGAATCTTCATTTGCTTCTTTATTGAAAATTATAATACCAACACTCCTCTTCGTGTCTCTCTATCACGATAAGACTTCCATATCATGCCGATGACGAACGTGGATGGAGTTTGGTATGTAGGCTTAGTTGGAGATGAGGACTTAGAATATGCAACCTTTCTTTGAGGAAAAGTGTTTAATTTGAATAGAAATTGCTTGAAATAACTCAGATTTTGCGACGACACCTAGAACGAACCTAATTCCATCTAACACATTTTGAAACTTATTTATCTATTTCATTTTTCGTGCACCATCATCGCCATTGATACTTAACTATATGGTCGAGGTACATTTCCCTTGTTACGCTCACGGAAGTATGCACGTTTTGGTCGCTCCAAATCTTCAATTTTTTGAGTTTTTACTCCTTCCTGAAACATGAACTTTCGATCATGATATACTGTTCCCATTTGTATAACAGTATTCTGTGGAGCAGTTATAATCACACCTAATCTGTGCGTATATTTGTAGCTTTTTCCACATGTTTTTGAATAAGTGGGATCAATGTCTCTCCATCTCAGCGATTCTACTAATCTGAAATCTTCTGAGCCATCCTCGATCATCCCCAACAACTAGTGGCCCTCAACAACTCAGCGCCTGTCAAATTGAAGCTTATCTATCTGCGCCACAGTAATCGGTCCTCCAATATTTCGCCTCTCACTCTGCTATTCTGTCTTTCCTTTCGTGAGTTCCTTAACTGTGCATACTAAGTTCATTTCTTATTGAAGATGGATGGAGCTTGTTGCTTATAAATGTTCCCTACGATACTCTATTTATGTCGAACAACATATTTTGCGATTATATAAATATTGGATCGTAATATTCCATGTTTTTGATATTAAAGGATGGCATTTTTTGGTCAGAAACGACCGGTATTTTACGTAAATCTAGCCTAAACCACTCTTTACTCTCCACAGGTATTCTTATTACTTTTACAATTCACCTATAAACAACTTCGAAATAAAAACACAAACAAAGAAATTTTGAAATAACTGAGTCTTGGTGTTCATCATCACTAGCGCCATAGCCTTATAGAGGAGCGAGCCTTAGTTTTCTCTAGCCTCGAAGGCCATCGTTTCTGGTCTCTTGCAAGGACTGTCTAGTTTGCTACACCAATCTATGTAGCATTTCAGAGACCCTACCTCTTCATCTTAGCCTTGATATATCTCTGCCTCTACTGTCCGCTGGTATGACCTTAAAGTTCTTTTTTGATGGCACCCTATTGTGGATGCGTGCTACATGCACTGCCCATGTTTTTTGCTTCTCTATATAGATTGTAGAGCTCAGTTATATCTACGTCTCCCCGTAAATTTTTCCCTGTATCTTTCTCGCGAAAGTCGATAGATAGCTTATCGGTTCTTGTTAGGATCCAGGTTTCCAAGCCATACATTTAAAGTTGTCGTATACATTTTAATATTTGTACTTTTTAAGAGACTTGTTTTAAGTATTTTGACAATTCAAAATAACATCAATTGGCAATCATTATACGCTTTTTTCTAACGTCATTACTCAAGTTTATCGAGGCTCCAAGGTATACGAGCTCATCTACCGATGTTATATTCTCCAATTGTAATATTTTGAACCCCATTTCTAGCCTTGCGCTCATTTGTCGTAGCCTTTAACTTTGTCTTATTCGCATTGATTTGTAGTCCAATATTCTTTGCGGCATTCTCAAGAAGTTTCATTTGCTTTTCTTAGGGTTCTAGAGGTCAAGTCTATGTGTTCTGCGTAGACAAGAACTTTATGATTTATTGAAAATCTCTTGAGTTTTTGTTATCTTGAACGGTCCTGAGCTAGTAGAAAATTATAAATTAAAAATAATATTACTAATGTTCCTCATTAATTTTATTACTTTTTTGTAGGTGACTAGTTTGGATTTATCTATCAACAACTTCGAGAAAATATCAGAAGATTTCAAGTTCTTCACTAAATTGAGGCACCTGAATATGTCTTACAACAGAATAGCAACTCTTGGACATATGGATTTCAACGGACTATTTCAATTAGAACAATTGGATTTGTCTTTCAATTATTTTCACGATTGGAGAGATATTCACTCGCAAACTTTGATAAATTTAAAAAAACTTACGTTTATAGATTTTTCGAATAATGCTGTCAGAACTTTGCCATTTAATTCTAATCATTTTGCTGTGAAATCTCTAAAAATACTCAAATTAAATAATTGCTCATTGATTTCTATACCTAGCGGTTTTCTTAAAACAATTATCAATATTACGGAGCTACATTTAGCTAATAATCCGATAAATCACTTAGACGTCAAATTAACCTCAAAAACTTTGAAATATATGGACCTGAGTTCAAGTACATTGAGTTATGTAAGTGATAGTGCATTTCAAGGCTTGGAATCTTTAGAGAACTTGAAAATGAGCAAAAACAAGTACCTCAGAAATATTACTATAAACGTAAACTCATTGATTAATCTGGACATATCAGACAGTTTATTGGACACTTCTCCATATGGAAACATGATATCTTTACAGCAACTAAATTTACATGGTAACATATTGCGGGAAATAAAAAACAATCGATTTATGAACATGCCGAATCTTGTATATCTAAATCTATCTTTGAACGCTATAACTTCCATTGAAGAAAATGCTTTCAGAGGTCTAGAATTCTTAGAAATTCTAGATCTATCCTATAATAAATTGAATTATATTCCAACAGAAACGTTTTTGTCAACCAAAAATCTCATTTGGTTGGACGTGTCTCACAACTATCTAACTTCATTGGATAGCATCAGTAGCAGTTCTTTGAATATTTTGAATGCTAGCTACTGCGAAATCAATTTTATTTCTAAGTATACTTTGACAACACTTCCACGGCTACGTTTACTGTCTTTAAAGAGGAATTTCATAAGCTCAATACCAGATCATTGGTTAGCTGGACAAATCTATTCACTAGATTTGAGTGATTGTAGAATAAAAAGTATAAATAACTATACTTTTGCCGAAATGTCGTCTCTGTGGGCACTAGATTTGTCTAGTAATAGGTTAACAACAATCCATTACACAAATTTCCCTTCAAATCTACAATTAATATCGATAAAAGATAATTTGTGGAGATGCGATTGCAGCGCTCTTATGGAAACTTATTATTGGCTACAGTCACATGGGTCTTTTACCGATGATCTTATATGTGATTCCCCGGAGAACGTCGATGGAGAAAATTGGTTAACAGCATGTCAAACCCAGTGGTACCCTTCGTCCCATAAAAAAGATAATTTGTGGTGGTACTCAATTATTTTATTAATTTCGTTACTTCTCCTTCTGGTTACTGTTGTGGTACTCCGAAAACTCAACGAAATCAGAGAAAAGAGATTCAGAGAGCTAGAAGAACAACGTAGGCAGCAAGAAAGAGAAGCGCGAGAAGCTTTACAAAGAATGCAGCAAAGACATAGAGAATATAGAGAAGAAGCTAGCCAAAACGCACCGGATCCGAGAGACAGCCAAGGTCCTCCATCCTACAACGACGCTTTGCTTCTACCTAGACTAGATTCCTCACAATTGAGTTTAGCTAGCTTACACTCCTTCGGTTCTAGAGGAAGTCTTCAAGGAAGCAATCCTGAAGTTAATAAGAAGGGAAAAGTTAGACGAAAAAGAAGAAGAAGAAGATCAGAATCTACGGAAAGACCAATGCGGCGAGTTGAGCCAGATTCAAACGAATCAGAACCTGATAGAAGAGAAAGACCTTTAGAGAGCGACTTCTAGTGACAGCTTCTTTCATTTAATAGTACCGGCTAGTTTGCAACTTATTCCTGAAAACTAACCCTTAAAATGTGATACTAATGAAACGGTGTGTTTCAAACTAGAAATAAGATTAATTTAAAATAGACTGTTAGACTGATATAAGAAGTTAATATTTGTAACAAAATAATTCGACATTAACAAAATATAATATTTAATTGAGGAGCTTCGAAGATAAAAAAGTTCTGCAGCATGATTACCGACAATTGCGTACTGCCTTTTATGTTGAATAATGCAAAATTCATCTTACCGATATCTAATGTTTGCATTTTAAAATTTCTGCAAATTCTGTCTTATCCCACAAGAAACTATCATGTTTATCATTGGTAGAATGGGAGGATGGTACTCAACTTAAGTTTCAAAATTGTAGAAAATAAAATGTAAAAAAATGGGTCTCGGGCCTCCGAGTCAACCACGACCAATTTTGTTTTCCGTACAAACCGAACCTAATCTATTTGAAGAATCACGCTTTTTGATGTAAAGTTCAATTATTTTTCAATTGATCTCAAAAAATATTAAATAATGAGACCATCAATGAGTTTCATCTTCTTTTTTTTTCAGTATATCTAAGGATATTTCAAAGTATTTGACGTACTGATTATCTATTGAGTGTTAATTTTTTTTTATTTAAAAGTTTTACCTTCATCATTATGACTATTTGAAGAAATTATGGAAAAATCTTCATAAAAAAACATAATTTATGAAAATCACGTACGGGTGACATGTTAAAACTACTTGTTAAATTTATTAACATATTTATACGCTGCGTATTTGCAAAATGAATGCTTAGAATGTATTTTGTCGCTACTTAAGACTCCATTACAGTAATAACAAAAATATTTATCATAGATCACCCAGAACTCTTGCAATTCTTACTATTTTGAAATTTGTATTTATTTTTCTTAAACTCATATTCCGTTTCAATCATCATTTATTTCAACCATATGTACTTCCTGTATATAAATTGTAGTTGTATATAGAAATAAGTGAATGCTATACTTTGTCTAGGTATATACTTGGAGATTAAAATAAAAAAAAGTGCGACTTTTGATATTTTGTTGAAATAATTAAATAGGAAAATTCATTTTTAATGGTAAAATTCTAAATAATCACACAGTGTTTCCAAAACATTTAATCTAGATTCTTATTCCAAACCATATTTTCAAATCAACTATTCGGGGTTAAATCAGTAAAGAGATGTTGAGAAGTATAGTGGGTGACTCATAAATAATATCGGTTTACAATATTTACTTTGTTTATTAAATAAATCAACAAAAAAAGCTTTTATATTCGAAGTACAGCCAATTGTATTCTATGGTTTTCACCTAACGTCCAGCGAGCTCTTTGAGACCTTGGTAAAACAATTCTTTAGGCCAAAAATCGTCACACTTCATCTCCTTTGAATTCAAAATTTTTGCCAGACTGAATGCTGTGGGTAGGTGCTCAATAACACCAAATTAAACCTGAAAATTTCTCTGATAAAACCTCACAAATTCGCATCAGCTGTCCACTATATACCTCTGAATTGATAGCTCGACCATCTGGAATGATTTCGAAGAACACCCAACTTTAATAATTCTACCAAGTATATAAGACTTTTCGCTTGAATCGACCTCTCGTTCTGAGAGGATCTGGTAATCGTCCTTTGTCTTACCACTGATTTTCTTTTGGAAATGGAGCTGTTTCCTCAAAATCCAATGAAATCTAGCTAAAAAGAAGAACTATATCTTATTTATTGTAAATAATAAACTATTGTTAATAGACACATTTATGACAAACCTGTATCTAATGTATTTCATATATTTATTTGTTTCACATTTAAAAGAATGAATGATTTTCATATAAAGTTAAATTTCACATTTGGGTTACCCTGTATAAAATTATTCTGTGTATATAAAACAAACTGTATATCTTATGTTGTAATATATTAATTTAAATTCTAATTTTCAATATTTTCTTAATAATAACAAATGATTTAACGAATGAATATAATAAAAAAAATAGAAATTGTAGGATACTATAATAGTCCAGTCATTTTAGGTAGATTTAGGGAAGAATTTTGGAAAATCTAGATACCCAGCTATTGAGTCGTTTAAACTTGTTCATTTGACATTCTTAAACTCCTCTCAAAACTCACATATAATTCAATGTGAGTAACTTTAAAAATCGGGGGTCAAAAGTCAAAAAAATAGATTTTTTGCAAATAACTCGTTTACTATAGGTTTCGCGCTATTTGTATTTCCAATCAGTATTGTAGAGCATACTACAACTTTTGTTTCAAAAATTTTTTCTTACGATGAAGCTTTTCTGAGATAGAGGGCAGAGCGCGCGTAGTTAGAAACCCGTTTGAAACAACTGGTAGTCCCAATCAAATCTTATAAAGTTTATACATTGTTGCAAAATATATAATAATAAATAATTTCCATTTTTTATCAACAGTTACAGTTACAAATATTTTTTGCTTAATTATTTATTTCCAATCAAATATAAATTCATTTAATAGCACTTACCTGCCCTGTAGTTTCAAAATCGTAGCGAAAAAAATTTTAATCATATTATAATTCAAATCTTATTTATAGTAATTATTCTTAAATAAATGAAAAATAATTGGAAAGAACTAAAAATATAATTAATGTTTATTAAAAAATGTCATTCCATACATTTGTAATTGTTCAAATTAAAAATACTTATAAGGACAATAAGTTCTAATTTCAATTTTCTTCTTCTTCATCTTCGTCGTCTTCCCGCTGTTCTAAAATTCCAAGGTCGTTGTCGTCTTATCGTTTTCAATGATATTTGTTTCCAATTCTTCCATGATTTCTGGATCGAAGGTCCTGTCTTCATTAACATCAGTATCATATGGTACAGCATTAAGACAAGCTTGTCCATTAGCTAAAGAACACTGCATCTCCGCTTTCCTGCATTCACATCTTGAATCGCAAACACTCTTGCAGTTACAGAGTACAATTAAAATGTAATGGAAGTATGTCCCTTAGTGATTGTTCAATGACAGAAATAAATTACAACTATTTTTGAATTCATTATTGAAAAAAATATTTAAATATGAGATGTAATTGTTAATGAAAAATATTTATAATTATATATTATAAGAGATTATTTTGATCGGGACTACCAGTTGATTTCAAACGGGATTCTAACCGCCCGCGCACTCTGCCCTCTATCTCAGAGACGATTCACCATATGAAAAAATTTTTCGAACAAAAGTTGTAGAGATTTTAATGTTCTACAATATTGATAACAAATACAATAGCGTAGAACCCATAGGAAACGAGTTACTTGCTAAAAATCGATTTTTTTTACTTTTGAACCCCGATTTATATGTGAGTTTTATGTATGTCAAATGAACGAGTTCAAAGGACTTTATAGCCGGGTATCTTGATTTTCCTAGGTGAACTACCTTAAATGACTGGACTATAAGTAGAAGCGGCGATAGGGTAGGACGCGGTGGGGTGATCGCCCAGGGTGTCAGGCTTAAAGGGGCGCGGCTGGCGAGATACTTTAACGAGGCTTACTTGCCCGACAATTTCCAAAATTAGATATCTTGGCAACAATAGAATGGAATGTATTATTCAATCGCTGTACTGCATGCAGCTCATAGAGGAACACATTGGCTATCTCTTTTTAACATAAACTTTCAAAAACAGAGCTGGGCAGGAAGGACGGGAATCTGCAGCTAGAGATTAACACAATATTATTTAAAAAAAAATCGATGAATGTTTGTTTTCTAATAAATACCGTGCAGATTAGAGCTCTCAAAATTAACTTTAAGAGTACCGAATTGGAAATTTTCATTTCCCATTTCAATGAACAACGTTCTTTTGGAATTTGAAATTTTGTAACACACGATGGGCACGAGATTTTGGAATTGTCAAGATGTATTCTTGTAAAAAATTTAGAGCTCGACAAAAAAGCTTCCTAACAATTTTTTGATATATTTAATCCCTCAAAAGTTAAATTGAATCCATATTAAATTTCGACTTTCTTCTTTTTTTCGGCAACTGAAATTGCTGAAAACGTAGACATTGATAACTTAATAAAAGATCTTGACGAGGCTAACAAAGGCAAATTTTATAAGATAATAAAAAAAAACTTTTTTCGTATAGATTTGAACAGCAGTTGAGACATCACAACTAAGTTGGAATTTCTGGAATCATTGGCGATATTCATACTGAACACACTATTTATTTCTAGCACTACACCACTACTCACAATTACACTGTCTGACGCGCGTTTCGATTTTAAGTTATCGTCTTCAGAGACTAAAGATAAACTTTTTGCTTTCAATCTCTGTCGTCAGACAGTGTAATTGTGAGTGTTGGTGTAATGGTGGTGTAAACAGTGTGTTCAGCAGTTTAACGGTGTCGTAAAAATTTCGCCCAGGGCGCTGATAGTACTAAAACCGGCACTGACTATAAGTCAAACCATCTGAATTATATCATTGCATAATACCTTGTTTCTTCATCTCAAACAAATATGATTACTATTGTAGAAAGGTCTTACTCAAAATAGATTGACGTTAATGAAATGAATTGGCAAACATGTCCCTACATTTATTTTTGTATCAAGGCAAACTCATTATGGCCATTAGCCTGCGATGTGGGGAAACCATTTTGTTTATACTTTTGTTCTGCAGCAAATGTTTATTGAGAAGAGTTAAATTAATAAACTGAATGACATAGTATGTAATTTAAATTGCCGATTTAACGGCACAAAAGAAATATTTTTACTTTTCTAAGGAATTTTTAATGATTATAGGACAAAAATTTTGGAAAAGTAATCAAAATGGATCTATAAAAATGCTCGTAGCCTCGTAAATAAGCGCCGCTACTGATTGTTACTATTTTTAGAGACATTAAGAACCTTATCTGGTAAAAAGTCATTCAATAGAGAAAACGGCAAAGATCAGTTAAATAGAAAACGAAGTATCCCAGCAAATTCCGTAGGTAAAATCACAATTGTTATAACTGAATACGAGTATTTTAGATAAATTGTTTAGTTATTTTCAGTATGAATTAATTTTACATTCTTTCATAGAAATTGATAGACAAATAGAAATAGAAAGCAAACAAATTTAGAGTACTACATTTTTTTCTTTAAATTTATCATTTATTTATTTATCATTTATCATTTTTGTCATTTTATCAATCTTGAAATATCCGTGCGAGTGCGAGTAAAATAAAATGCCCACAAAAATTATCGCATCACTCATTACTTTTTAAAAATTTTTAATGTGTTGCCTGTTTTTCGAATTTTATTATTATTACGAATCAAAACACCGATAGATACGACCTTTGCAACATTTATTCTATATCAGTTCAATCTACAGAGGACAAAAACTTTGATTTACCAAAACATAGAAAATATCAAAAAAATTGTACAAAACATCTATACAAAAAAATGAACGATGCTTAAACTAAAACCAGCAAATGAATTTCTAATAGCGTGTGTTGCCGCCCCTCGCTCTAATTACAGCTTCCATTCGTCTTCTAAACACGTTCTGGACGCATCCTTGCGCCATGTTTTCCCAGTTAAAAGTTAGAAAGAACATTTTGAAGATCATCTAGTGTTCTTATTGATGCCGGATATTGCTGAATTTTTTATCCTAGATATTCCCAGACATGCTCTATTGGGTTAAGGTCCGGGCAACGTGCAGGCCAATTTAGGGTGGGTATCTCGACCTGTTCTAAATACTACTGAACCACTCTAGCAGCGTGTGGACGAGCATTATCGTGCATTAGCATAGAGTTGTCACCGATCTAAGGCATATAGGGCATTACATGGGGTTCTAGGATATTGGTTATGTACTTGTCAGCATTTAGTATTCCATCATTCACTGGTACTAACTCCGTGCGACCCTCGAAAGAAATTCCTCCCCAAACCATGATAAAGCCACCACCAAAGCTTTCAGATTGACAAAAATTAGCCTGATCGTGCCCCGTTCACCACGTCGCCTATACACTGGTACACGCCTATCTGATGAATACAGACAAAATCTTGATTCATCCGTGATTAAAATATTAGACCAATCTTGAATATTCCAATTTGCGTGTTCTCGAGTAAAATCCAATCTTGCTACTCGATGTTCTCTAGTAAGACGTGGACCTCTAGCTGGCACTCTGGCTCGTATACCTGCTTCTCTCAGCCTATTTCGAACTGTTTGTAGGCTTATTCGGACATTACGAGCAGCCAACAGATCTGTTTGCAGCCTTCGAACGGTGGTATGCCTAATTCTTAACGCCGTTAACCTCAAATAACGATCATCTACTACCGAAATTACACTTCCGCGGCCTTGTCCGGGTCTTCTGGTTAGCTGTCCTGCTTCTTGGTAGTGAATAACAACTCTGGATATGGTGCTTTGTTGAACTCCAATAACCTCGGCGACGTATCTTTGACTGCGGCCATCTTGTATGAGCGCGATGATTCTAGCGGCTTCTTCATTCGTCACATATCTTGTTAAACGTTGAGGCACATCCATTATTAACAAAATAAATTTAATTTTTCACTATACAATAACACAATTTGCTTAGAAAGTTCTCGATCTCAATGCATTCTCCAAGACAGAAATGATTTACTCGAGCATTTATGCTTCCAAAAAAATGTAATGTAAGAAAGCGTGATATTTTTTTGCCAGTGATAAGAAACCAGAAATATATATTAAGTTGATACATATACAGATTGTCCCAAAAAACTAAAATTAAGTATTAAAAATATCCTGAAATTCCAGTGATGCGATAATTTTTGTGGGTGGTGTATTTAAATCTTATGCGATAAGTTTGTCTTAATCTTGTTGGAACATAACTTCAGAGAGATTTTTCTGTACCTTTGACATAAATTTGAACTATTTATTAAATTTCTACAGCTGAAAATTTCAAAATAAATTAATTAAACTTGATGCATGATCAACCTCCATGTATGAACTGTATGAACGAAATATATCGCCTGCAAATGATGATCAAAACGATTTTCACTGAGAGATCAGCTACCACCTATAGTAAGTGATGATATCGTTAACGATAACATTGATATCGAAGCAAATTATTCCAATATTGATAGTAAATGAATTTTTTCTATAAATTGTGTACATATTATTTACGTATATATGTATGAAGTCGTAAAATAATCATTATTATTAATCTTGTGCACAGATAATGAAATATTAGATCCTCGAATTAAGTTAAGTTGTATATATTCTCCCATCCGGTTTCTATATTTCTCCTATAGAACTTTTATTTTACTTTCCATTAACGCTCTCTTTCTAACCCGCAGGTTTCCATATTTCTATCTTACTTGCACTCACACGTATATCGGGCAGACTAAGAGAATCATTGATGTACGATTTAAAGAACACATAGTTCATTTAAAATATACACGGACCGAAAAATCGAGTATTACCAATATTCAATAATAAATTTTTGAATGTATTTGAAAGCAATGAAATTTTTAAATGTAAGAAAAGTTTAAATACGAACAAATGGTCTATTCCTCACAGTTTAGAAGTTGAGGAATAAATTTGAGGATTCCAGTCCCTATCCCTTTTGATAATATGCTACCCCAGAGCATAACGATGCAAAAAATTTTAACTTTCCTTTGAGATTGTCTATATGGAATGCCTCATGTTTTTTTGGGATTAACAATTCCAAAGAAATATTGATTTGGTGTTCTCAAATCATCTTTTATTGTTTTGATTATTTCAAATCCTAAATTCCAGTTTGCAAGCTCTCTGATAAACTAGCAATTGCGATAACTTTTTTATACAGGATATATGTTGTGTGAATTTTAATTCAACACGTGTTTTACATAAATGGTATCTTCTTTCCCTATATCCTAGTGCGATAGTTATATAATTATGAACAAGTAGTTAATTTTTTCAAATGTCAGCAATCAATGTATCCGATTTCAATTACAAGGTATCATATACAGAACAAACTATCGCGTGATTCACGTCACATGAAACCCAAGCAGAAATTATTTTGTTGGTTAAAAAATGTCTACGGTTAAGAATGTTGCAAGAGATATCGATAAGTATCAGTAAAATAATAATAAGAAAAACTATAACAACCATTACACTAGATAATATCGGACTCTAATTTATTGAATTTCTGTCTGTAAAGTCAACAAATAAGCTTAATTATATTATCAAAATGGAAACGAAGATTGAAATCAGGATCGGAAGAATTTTTTAACGATTTTTTTCTATTTAGATACCAAATTTGAATCGGTTTTTTTAAACGGTCGTAAGACCAAGAAAGTAAACTTTCGGAAAACTAAAAAAAAATGTTTAATCAAAATATTTTAAAAAAAATGTGAAGAAATTTAAAAAAAAATCAAGTTGCAAGGAGATAGAAAAACATTAAATTTCAAGTAAAGTTTTATTTTTATTGCAAGACATTGTTTACAATTTACTAAAAAATAGTAAAATTAGTTAAATAACTTTAAAAGAGGAAAAAAAAATCAAAGATATAGATTTGAGGCCATATTTCTTATTTATGGGTTCCGCTATAGAGGAAACGTTCACTGTTAGTGAATAGGCGTATCTCAAATGGTTGGACCCAAAACGCCACCTTGGAAAACACATGCGTTGATAAGATGTATTTGTTTTGGTACTTAATCATGAAATACTGATCTTCAAGGTAGGATTTGAGAATAAGGAAATAATTTAGGGGAAAGAATTTCCTCATTTTGTAAAGTAGACCCAAGTGCTTAACTTTATTGAAGGCCTCACCTACATCGAGGAATATCCCGGAGCAGTACTTTTTATCTTTCATGATTTGTTATTCTTTGCACTAGCTCAATGGTAGGATGTTTCTCTGATAATCCAAATTGATGCTTGTTTTGATTACGAATAAGTATTATCCTGATTTTTAATAGCCTATCTAACAGTTTATCCAGTATTGGAAATTATCTGATTGGTCTATAGGAAGTAACTTCTTCAGAAGGTTTTCCAGGTTTAGGTGTGAAGATTATTTCAGCTGATTTCCACTGAATTGGAAAATAACCAATTCTAAATATTGCATTATAAATTAATATTATCATTTTAATGGATTTCTACAGTAGTTGTTGAAGAAGTTTGATTGTTTTATTATTAGGCGATTTATGGCGTCTTGTACTTGTTTTGTTGTTATTTTTAGGAGTGGAAGTTCCACTGGTAAGGAAAAGTTATATATCGATCGATTTTGATTCCATACTCATCTGTTAAAGCAGAGTTGGGTGGGGAAACATTTTGTAAGTGTTTTGCGAAGGCTATTGCTGTCTCGCTGTTGCTTTTTAACCAGAGCTGCGGATGGGGGGATTTGGAACTTGGGGACAGTCTAATGTTTTTGTAGTCATTCATAAAGTGTATCCTTTTGCTTCAGCTGCACTTAAATTTCTGCGTTCAAAAAAAAATTGAGTACACCTCGTATAAACGATAATTTCACAATTAAATTTAAGATAAAGCTGTAAAAACTATCAAAATAATCTCATAAAAATATGACTATTACTTAAGATAAGTTCTTTATTTCCGTTCAACCAAACACTTCCGTTAAATGTTAATTCACTAGCTTAGGAAACATATTGAGTCTAGAAATTATTTTCAAAATACAGGAAATAGATTTCATAGGCATAAAAGACAGGATAGAAGCCCCTTTCGATTTCACGCTAACGGCTATTTCTTAGATAAAACATAAAATAAAAACTCTTGTAGATAGTAAAGATACAAAAATAAAAGCTATTTTTCAAGTTATCATGGAAACAACTAAATTATTTTTTAGCTAGTCGGGATATAATCATTTCCGGCAACAGTTATATTTCTTTTTATGAAAAAGTCATTGACTTGAAGATCGTGTTACACATTTGATTAAAAAATTGTTATAGTAAGTTTTTCGATTCTACCACAAGTAATTATTTGCAAACATGCAAAAAATATATATCTTTGTGTCTGGTTATGTTTAATGTAAGACTTCTGGTCATCGAACTCGTTACCAGATGATATCCGTTAAATTCAATTCTTTGAGACCATTGCCCGACTAGTCAATGATTGACCTAATTTTTAGTAGGTACCTGTATTAACTGGGTTTTTTTATTATTTTTTAATGTTCATCATTTCATTTAACCTGTAACAATAATTTTTATTGTGTGAAACATCCATGAAGTTTGTTCATCTGTTCATCAGGAAAAAATTCAGTTGAACGGCATTTAAACTAGATTTGTATATTTTCGGAAGTAAACCAGCTTTAATAAATATTATCATTTTTAGTAATTGATAAGAAGCTTTATTTGATGTAAAACTAATTTTTATATTTGAAAAGTTTAAAAATATGTACTAATATTAATTACTTATTTATGGAGCCCCTGTGGCCTAATGGATAAGGCATCGGCCTCCTAAGCCGGGGACTGTGGGTTCGAGTCCCACCAGGGGTACGCATTTTTTTTAAATTTTATTTGTGTTACAATGGGTTTCATTATAGCTGTATAATTACTTTTAGAAAATTTCCAAAATATATACGTGATGTGCTAAAAATTTTTTTTTAACTTTTCTACAGGGTGTTTCTATATTCGAGCGACAACGCTCTACCACAAAGAGGAGATCACAATAAATGATTCATTTTGATATAGGAATACGAACCCTTACGGGGCCTAGTTAAAACACATGCATACAAATTTGAAAAAAAAAATTAAAGGCGTCTTTAATTTATGGAAAATTTTTGATTTTGAACACCCTATATGTCAGCAACTAGGCCCCGTAAGGGTTCGTATTTCCAAATCAATGAATCATTTATTGAGATCTCTCTGTGGTAGAAGGTTGTCGGTCGAACATAGAAACACCTTGTATACATAGCATATCGTGAATTGCTTTTGGTAAACTTCTTAAAATTTATTTAAAAGCATTTTAGATTATTTTTCAAAAATTCAAGACTTAAATTTATATAAGTCGCCTTAAAATAATTCATCAGATTATAAATTAGATAATATTTATTACGTAATAAGCCCCTGTGGCCTAATGGATAAGGCATCGGCCTCCTAAGCCGGGGATTGTGGGTTCGAGTCCCACCAGGGGTACACATAGCTTTTTACCAGTTTTTTTGTTTTTTCGTTAACAAAACTTCAAGTAGGATTATAAAATAGGAGTATGGTTTAAATATAAACTGTGATTTTGCTAATAGAAATGTTTTATTATGATACATAGCTGTATTTTTTTAATTTTTCTAGATCATCGCGAGTCTATACGTTTTTGCCAGCTCTCTGGAAACTTTTTCGTGAAAATATCTCTGCTTGTCACGTAACATGCTACCTCCGAATCGCAATCTGCTTAAATAGGCCAAAAAAATAATAGTCGCATGGGACAAATCGGTACTTTAAGAAGGGCGTTTCCTTTCCGTTGCCCAATTTGCGAAGAAGCGTGCAAACTTTCCAGCGTGTAAAGTTCTGCTCAAAAGTTATGGCAACCATATGGCTAAATTATTACGGTAACCTATGCTGATGCCCAATTCTTTAAGTAAACCGCGTACATCACTGCGTCGGTCTTGCAAAATGTGTTTATCTACAGCGTTGACGTTCCCATTGATTACACTTATTTGCGTTTCGCAACCTCCTTCTCTCTAATGGGTATAAGTACGATAAATAGCGAGGTTACGCGGTCCCAGCTGTTCTCTACGCTTCATAATAGACCGTTCTATGGCCCCGATATAGGAATATTTTCCTCTGCATGGTATAGTTACGAATTTTCAATTGGCTGAAGAACAAGTTCACCAGGTTAGAGGAAAACAACACAAAACACCGTCGAGCGGTTTCTAAATTTAGATTTCACTTTATGGCGATGGAGGAATCGTCAAGGAAGCAATCTAGTTATTTGAAAGTACGTGGATGGTCATTAATATTTAGCAGTTTCCTCTAGGGCTGTGAAAAAGGGACAATCTAGTACAGTAGGGTGTTTTTGGTATTTTGGTTTAGGTATTGGTTATTGAGAAACGCTTTAATCCTAGTAGTGTATTTTTGGGCAAAGGTAAGGGTAAAAAATATTAGGCGTATATAAAAAAAATTATATTATTTCTAATGGAAACTTTTGGTTAATTTCAATACCTAAAATGGGATGTATAATGGATCTTAATCCTATATATAAACATGTTTCATTGACATTGAAAACATAGTATATAGATATATATTAAATATTGTTTATGTCATGCAAAATTAATTTTATAGTTTCTTATGAAAAAAATTGACGTCCTTCGCCAAATAACCAAACCTGTGATTTCCATTCACACATTGAGAAAACACAAATAAGAAAAAACAAGCAAACAAAATTATCCACACCAACCTTTAAAAAAATTGTTAATATGACGTATAAACTTTAATATGAACGAAAAAAAAATAGCAATAACTATCATTTATATGAAAAGGTGGTTGCATATACAGAAAGGTTAGAAAGAGATGTAAACACAGATATTCACACTGTTCTGAACCATTGGCTCCAAAACTTTTTTGTTCCATATACAACAAAAATTTTGATGTATCCGGTAGTAGCTGCATTACTACCAATTTCTAAGAGTCGAAGAAAAGTTAAGTTCAAATCTATCAATGGAAACTTCTGTTGTGGCTGAGTTTCAACGACGAATTAACAGTTTCATAAAAAAAGTTAGAATTGATGGGTTAATTATTTGATAATAAAATCAACTAAACAAATTTTCGATTAAAGTTTAATTGATTGTGCTGTGAGTGGATCAACAAATTTTATATAGAAAACTTCGGAGTGGTACAAAAAATACGTTTTCTTGGGTTGTTGGTATTGACAGCAACTTATCAATTATTTGGTTTGAGTTTTGTGAGAAATAACCGCAAATCTTCCTGCACAGTCCAGAATATTTTTTGGGTATTTCTACCTACATCCAAAACTTTTAGTGCGTCCTTTTAAATCCCACTTTCAGCTCCTCATTAGTGCAAAGCTCGACTAGCTCTTCTTGCAATATCAGATTTTCCACTTCCGTTTCATCAAATGGATTCATGATCAACGGTGGTATTTCCATCGACAGAATATCTGATTTTGAAATCATCATGCATGGCAATCAAATATTGAACGTTCATCTGAATATCTTCATCACAGCATTCTACCTGCGACAAGACAAGAAATTACACTCTTTGATTTTATTAAATTGAAGCTGGCCCCTTGTAATTGGAAATTAAGGTAATTACGACGGCAACAAGTCTCGACACGTTGTACTGAATATGGAATATGCAAATTTTTACAAGTAATAGTCGCCGAGGTTTTAAAAATATTATCTACCTATACTGATAGGAAAAGTCAAAACAGTTCTTCACTATCGAAACCTAATAAATTTTCGTGAATCCCTGTTTACGATTGTGGACCCCTATTTTTTGTTACGACCAACGTAGACCCCCGTCGAGGCACCCGTAGACCCTTGGTGATCCATCTGGGCCACTTTGGGAATCACTTTTTAAACCAATTGAAGACTTCTAGGGATCACCAATGATTTGTCATCTGTGATAAAATAAGGCAAACTTCGTAAAGAGCGCGAATTTTGAATGTATTTGTGCTGAATAGATTTTGAAATTCTTTTATTTTGATCATGTGTCACAGTTGCATATTGACGAAAGTTGGAGAACTGAATTCAAAAATTGAAACCATATAAATTTTCGTGGACCCCTGGTTACGATTGTGGACCCCTGTTTTTTGTCATGCTCAATGTAGACCCCTTTCAGTCTCCCGTAGACCCCTGGTGATCCACCTAGGCCAATTTGGGAATCCCGGTTCAAGAAGAATTCTGGAGACGTAAACTTCACTACTAATTTGTCATTTGTCATAAAATACGGCAAACTTCGTAAAGAGCGCGAATTTTGGATGTATTTATGCTCAATAGATTTTGAAATTCTTTTATTTTGATCAAAATGTGTCACAGTTGCATATTGACGGAAATTGGAGAACTAAATGCCAAAAAATTGAATGTTAATATGATAATTATTTCAAAATTTATTTCTTTACTTAAATGAAATTTGGACAAATCAGTTTTTAACTGTTGTTCATGTCTAGCAGCCATCTTGTTGAATATTATAAACCTTTTCAAAGTTATCAGAATAAACACATAATCAAAGTTTAAGTATTGAAAATGCGCAATAATTTAAACACGGCATAAATAAAATGATAATAATAAATCAATAACCAGAACAGGAATTATTATTGAATATTTACTTCCGCATTATTTTGGAAAATTTGTTGTCTATGCTAGCAGATCCATCTAGTGCTCTGAATGAAATTAAAAAATTAATTTGGTCTAGAAACATCTGCGTAAACTTTACAAAAGAATTAATATGTTGTCAATATTTCAATAGCCTACGATTAGAAATATAATTGAAAAAGAAACATTAGAAAATACGAATTTTCTGCTTTTAAATCTCTAAAAATATATAGTGGGATGTTATCAAATTGAAACCTCTATATGAATCTAAATTTTCTAAATGATTAATTATGAAATCTTAATTGATAGTATTCAATTAATAAATATAATAAAATTACATTCTTATTGATAATAAAAATACTGTATTTTCAATAATTGGTAGTTTTGAAAGTTTAAGACCATTTTCGTAACTGCGAACTACTTTTATGTAACGCAAAAAAGTAATAGACCAAATTTTATACATCACGTACACAGATTCTTGAGATATCTCACGATTGTTAAGTTAAACCGGTGTATTATCTCAAAATCGATACAAGGGAACATTTTATAAAATGAAATAATGAAACTATGTCAATTTTTTACCAGTAAAAATTTGATTTACATTAACAAGATCGATTGGATGATCTGAATATGTCCATCAAATGACTATACAACTCTGTAACTGTATCGAAGAAAAGCAATTACAAATTCAAAGTAAGGAGAGAATGAACGGCTCTGATATGTTACGAATTCACTTTCTTGAACTAATAAACGATGATGAATCATTCAGAAGAAAGTAGCAATAAAACGGCAAAAATGACAATTCATAAAGATTGTTATGAAGATTATACATCTCAGTGCTGTCTCGAAGATTGGGTACAACCCGCCAGGTTAATGTATGGTGTGAGGTCTGACCATTCAGGCTGCGGAATGTGAAGCGCACACCACCAAGAACTCCTGAAAACATTTGACAATTCTGTTCTTACCTATTATATAAAACTTACTGACTAACAGGATATGTTTTCTTCGTTTAATTCCAGCTGTACGTAATCTTCGCTTTACGCAATCTTCTCGTATTAGTTTGAGTTGCAGTGAGTGAGTAAGTTGCAGAGTTTAACACATGAATGCTACTGAATCTACGATATGTTATGTGGAACATTAGGCGTAGAAGCTCACGAAATGCTGAATTCTATTTATGACTATCACCTTGGAACAAAGAATTCTCAAGGTATAACCAGTGACTCACCTCGCTTCACCCACATCTGCCTTATTCACCAGATTTAGCACCAAATGGTGCTGGATGAGGTACTAGAGCGTTTTTTAAACAATGTGCGCAGAAACCGTACCAAAAAATACTTTCAGTTGAGAGTTTTTGGACACTGTCTATTCACATCAGGTTTACTGACCAGATAAAGCACTAAACGACTTCCCTAAAATAAAAAATGTGCTAAAACGGAAACGTTTCGTCACCATTCCATTACTAGCATTAAAAAGGCCACGTCGCGACGTTGAAAAATTATGTATGAGTAAGTTAATTACGCCCTACAAAATTAATCGAATATTTTGCGTTGATTCATAATTGTAGATGAATCCTGGATCCACAACCACACTCTTGAAACGAAAAAACAGCCAAGACAGTAAATGCAAAGGTCGAACCTACTCCGAATAAGCGAAGACGGTTTAATTGGATGGTAACAATTACAAAGAAAAATAGGAAAGGAAAGTGAAGCAGTATTAGATGGTCGGGGCACGTCTTCCGATTGAATCATTATAAAATATCCAAAAAGTTATTAAGAGCGTGAGAAGGGGGGAAAGACAAAAGAGGGCAGAAATGGATAGAAGAGGTGAAGGCAGATATAAGAAAGTTTTGTATAAAAAGAAGAGGCACATTAGTTAAGAAGATTGAAGTAACAATATAAAGGAAACTCTGAACCCGTGGACCGACGCGAACAATTTATAAGAATTATCTCATTCATTTATCTCTTATGGTCAATAACTGTAGTGACGAACATTTATTTTTGACAGAAAAATATGTTAAGGATTATTATGAGTCAATAACGTCTGAATTATCTCGCTTGGATGAATATAGAATATTTGTATCTGTATCTTCATCATGCGTAAGAATATATAGTAAATCAAGGGCTTTTTGAAAAAATTTGCTATGGGCCTTTGCTTAATCCGGCACTTGCATGCCAACCAAGGAACAGCTTAGCTTTCGGAGAAGGGTTCATATCAGTTTACGTGTTTCTCCTCACCGGATATCAAGAAAGACACGTCAGAGCAATTGCTAGCCGTAGGTTGTTCTTTGAAACTCATCATTTATTTTGGTTTCTTATTCATTTTCAGTATTGAAATCCTTGAATAAAATGCCCCTCAAGAGGAAATTTTATGTTTGCCATATGCAAAAACGATTCTTTTTACTTTGACTCACAAATTGTTCCTTGTCATTTTTGGTTTTATAAGTTAGTGGCAGCTATTAATAGATATCCATGAACTATCAACGACGAAAAAGATTCATTGGACATATGAAATAGAAGAATAACAATAAAATGGACAGCTCAATGTCCCGATTCATCACTTTTAGATTATTATCTATAAAACATTAGGCGCAAGTGGATGAACTGAATAAAATCAACTCTATATTAGGTTTACATTGTGAGTTTAGATATTGCCCAATAAAAAAAGATGAAATGAAAATTAGTAGCGCCTCTCTCTTAATAAATAACTATTACAAGTTGCATACATAGTTTGTAACCTAGAAATTAACTCGATAAAAAAATGCCAGGTGCTGCATAATTACAGTTTACATCGTTAGACCATTCGGGTGAATGAAATTAGATAATACTATCACACTTGTGAATCATTACGCTTATAATAATCCCCATCCCCAATAACCCAATCAACAGGGTCTATTCTATATTTTACAAAATATATTATTAATACCACTCATAAAGTTTTCGGTTATCATAATTTGCAAACAACACAACAATGTTGCCAGACAATGAAATATACGAGGACCGTTTTTTTCTCAACCTCCGATCGCACCGTGCAGACGCTACGCGTAAGCGACTGTAAGCGAAGCGAAGCTCTCGCACTACCCACTCCGCCTTTGTTGATATTCTGACGTCAGTCGGCGTAAGGATGACGGCCATTATTGATGCTCCCGCCAAGTTAGAATTGCGAAGTGTGATTCGTTTTCTGAATTCCATAGTGCCGCAGAAATTCATCGGAGAATGAGTCGTGTGTATGGGGAAAACTTCATGATTGATGGTGTCGAAAGTTTAAAGATGGAGGACGCAAATCTGTCCTTTCAGAAGATCTGGTTCAACGAATTGACAGAATGGTTGTTAAAGAAAACTGCAGATTCACCATTCCCTGCTTGTCTACGGAAGTTTCAAGGTCTGTTTTGTACTGAACGGCTAGGCCACATTAGCGGCAACTTTCTTTGAAGAGAGTATTGGAAAGCTTGTCCACAGATATGACGAACGACTCAATCTCTTTTGTTTATGAAATTATCGTTTTGTATGAACTTGACTTTTATTTATGGCCTATCGGAGGTGAAAAATAAAACGACCCTCGTAGAATAGAGTAAATATTAAATCAATCTATTATTTTTTGTTGATTTTCTTTCTTAGACTGGGCTAAGTACAGAGGAAGATACAATACAGGCAGAGCCGCTGATGTGGAATGCTGGTTCTACAATACATATCCTTGATCCTTGCAACTCTCAAGCTCTTATTAACATACAGAGGAAAATCCTAAAATTTGGCGTAGTAGAAGAGGCTTGTTTTATGCACAGCGACACCTGTGGGGGGACTATGAAGGACTTATTCAGACAATTAGGACTGACAATTTAATTTTACTAGAAAATTAAATCTGAATAGAAAAATGTCGACTTCAAAAGGTTTAATGTGAATGGTTATTTAATATTGTGATTTACAACAGGAATCGTAAATAGGCTTTCACAAAATATCTTTGTATTTAGCAAAGTTTCCAAAAAGAAAAATTTTTTGGCCTTTTCATTCATTCGAATTCTCTGAGTTAGTTTTTTCTTTTCTCTGTATTTGTAGTTGTTTTCGTATGAAAACTTCCTAGAAAAGACTGTGATGTTAATTTTTGATTCTATTTTGATGTTTTCATCAATTTTTGTATCCCGATTTCTTTTTGTTGTAACTTTACACATTTTTGTTAATGCTCTGTTCGTATAAATGAATTTTTCTAACAAGGTTAAATATCTATTATTATAATTATCATTATAATTAATTGTGGTATTGTCTGTCAAAATAACCAACGTTTTACGTCAACAATCGATGAACGTAACGTGGATTAACTAAAGCATAATTAATAATAATTGATTGTTTATTTGCTTGTGATGTTCAAGAAGACCATACTTAAACAACAATACGGACAAAAGTTCCATTCATTAATAATCATCTCTCATAATTTAACTATTAATGTTAACGTGAACGACAACTATACAAAAGATAACTTAGGGATATCCGGCAGTTTTTTCTACAATATTTACATATATGCATAGGAAAGATGTCATTTGAATACAAAATTTATTTCTTTTTCCTAGAAGATACTGTCGAACAACTTTAAATATTTTTTGGGGACAAACATACACCAAGTATCAGTTTTTTGGTATGGTAATGGTTAAACATTTCGAAATCCCTTCATCTTACCATTTACAAGAGATACCTCAAAATTAGTCATAAGTTTTGGAAAAAGCACGCACTCAATAGGTTTTTTGATTGTAACTCAAATTTTAAGGCCATTAATTTGGCAACGATCTAATTTATTGATTAAAAAAAATTTTAATTTGGGTTCATTTTTGGACATGTTTTGCAATATATCTCGTAGGATACTTTGCCAAATAAGCTGGTTTACGGTAATGGAACTCACATACATTTATATAATAAAACCTTTTATTCATACATAAATATTACAATTAAACCTAAAACAAAAAAAAATTTTCTTTAAGCTTATTATAATTAATAATAAAAAAGTATGTTGGTAAAAAACAGAAGCGTTATATAGAAAATAATCTTGAAAATCAAAGCAAACTTAAAAACTAAAACATCAATTTTTCTCAAATAATTAAAAAGTAATAAACACAATTTTGAAATATGATAAAATTGAGAACTTTACATTAGTGTATGAAAAGCTTCAAAACAATTTTTATTATTTGTGAAACAAAGCCTAACTCTACATTTTCGGTAATGGACAGTGGTCTGTCCTACTTGACAGTTTCTACATCTTCCTTTTTAATCAAAATATGGCATATGCCCCACCTGATCATATCTAAGCGTATCTTGGGCTGTTGTGGTTGCTTGCCTTGGGTTAGGAGGTTTGGGGGAGCGAGAGCTAGGTCTGCCTTTTTTGGGGCGACGGTACAGCTACTTGCACTCTAAAATCTTTCAAAGTAATTTTTAAGGAAGGGTGGTCTCTTTTATAGAGTAACCAAAAAAAATGCTAACAAATTCCTAAATAAAATTAAAACCAAAATAATAAAACTCAATAAATTTTGAATTAAGGTAAAATAAAACTGATATTTTGAATTATACTCCATTGTTTGAAATTAATATGATTTTTTTTAAAAATAACACGGAAATTTACTATAGTTATTGAAGTAATGACTTTTTTTCCTAAATCATATGTAATGTTCAAACCATTAGCCAAATTGGCAATGTATCTATCCTACAAGATACAGATAGTAAAACGTAATTTTTCAAGTCAATATCAATTGAATTGATTCAGTTTTTGTTCAAAACGGATGTTTACATGTCAATACAGGTGAATCGTAATTGAAAAAAGCTGAATTCAGATGATAAATAATAGTAAATTGACTGAAAACTTACCCAATCGGAGGTCGATGTCATTTTTTGGATGAGGCTGATTTCACTGTTCCAATTTGCTAAATAAACAAACTTTCACTTCAAGTGTGTATTGGAAACTGATGGAGGTTATTGTACAAGGCCTAAAGAGGCGATGCGGTAGATAATGGAAATGAAATAAAGGCTCTAAATTTAAACAAAAAATAAGGGATATTCATGTATCATATCAGCGTTTCTAAAGCATGAGATGACATGAAAACACACTCCATCTGGCGGAGGAGCCTGCTTGTTGTTTTTGAGTACAGTACACTTATGTTGTTCTCGTTGTAGTTGAATATTTGCTGTACCTAGTTGTGCCTTGTATGTTGACCGGTATGTTCGATACCGAAAGGTTCATATTGACGTTTTGCGACCCTTGACCACAGAGTCTACTTATTGTTGAATACAGTTCACTACTTCAATCTATTTCGTGTAATTGAGCCTTATATTTTCATCAGTATGTTTGATACAGAAAGTGGAGGTGCAGCCTGCTCTTCATTATTTGAAAAGCAAGAAGTATTTGGACCAAAATTTAAAATCGAAATATTCCTCTTACGTTCTTTTTAATATGCTCAATGATGTTAGTTGATGCACAAAAACGCACCCAATCCATAGCAAATCTGAAGCGTTTTGTCGATAACTTAGAATAGTTAGCCATTTACTAGCTGGTTAACGGCCGCAGTCGTATAGAATGGGGAAAATTTGCGCATGTTTTGGTGATTAAAAGGACACGATTCTGTCACTTCAGATAAATATTTGAGAAATTGGAATTCGTTAAAAAAAGAGAACTTACATTAGGTGTTAGATTATATTTTATAGGTGTGTGGCAAATTCTCAGGTCGTAACTCTCGTGTAGAATGGTCCTAACACAAAAATGTGCAATTTTTATATACAATAAACAAAATGTATGCGTCAATCAAAAACTAACTGTGTCGGAAGTGAAACTTTTTATGTTATTCGAAAACTGTCGATGAGTGTGCAAAAAAATTACTAGAAACTATTATAAAAATGATGTATAATGAAGATTAACCCAAATTTATTACCACGAAAATTTCACTTGCATGTACTAATATTTTTTCAATTTTTTTTTTACTTCTTAGACCTTTTTATATGGGTTTATTGATGAATTGTCTTGATTTTAGTTTTGTTTTAATTCAAAGTTCGTTTGAAAACAGATAAAAAACTTGACGTTTCTACCTATTGTGGTCTTTATCAGAAAATTTTAAATTCTAACGCTGTTAGTCCATTAAAAATAACTGAAAATGAAAAAATAATGTTTGGTATCAAGTGCTGAATTTTTGAGATCTTCAAAACTTTGTACTTTTCAATTTCCGTTATAACATGCCATCTTAGTGTCCAGAACGATTTACACCATTCTTTCTTATGTATCTTCAAATAATTTTGAATTACAAAATGAAATATATAAAACTGCGACAGCAACAAAAACTATTTCTAATAAACCGAGACTTATTTGCCCCACTACGCAAGATCTTACAAGTCTGAACTAGTCCTGAATTCTACGTGAAATGAATAAATTATAAGCAGAGCTTATATTGATGAACTTTCAATAATTGACATGATCGTCATCAATAAATAATCTTCTTTGTCTTTTTTCAATATACTTTTTCCAAATACCCAGATAACGAAAAATAAAATGACCAATATCTCGACGTTGGTAACTACCCTCTATTTCGTTTGTTTATCCCTATAATAAACACTCTGTATATTTGTTACTTTCCTGATTTGATGTTTGAAAATAGTTCCACTTTAAATATATGTACAAACAGCATGTGTCGTGGTTCCTTGAAGGCACTTTCGTATGAAGCTGCTTTGTAAATTTAATTATTAATAGAATGTTTGACTCATATTTAGATGTATCTTTAGCTAAATATATTTTTCTACGACCGTTACAATATTCACGTTTTTTTCTCATTCATTTGCAATCATAAAGAATGTAATTTATGAATCAGTCAAAAAGTGTGAAAAAAAGTACCGTACCGGTTAATTTTTTCACGCTTTTGCGTTAAAAACAGTGCCGTAACGTGTCGTTATTTAACGCAATTTTAAAATAGACTGTGAACGCTTTCTTTCTTTTTCATGTCAATTCGTTTCTCCGATAAATTGTCACACGTTTATTTCTTGATATTCGTTCAAGAAAATCCGTTTTGTGTCTTATTAAAAGGAGTGTAAAATTATTATTAGTGATGGAGAGTAATAATGAAGAAAACTGCACACCAGAAGATGTTGAATCGGCAACTGCAGCGACTATGAATCTTCTCCCTGAGAAATCCAGGGAACAGTATTCAAAGGAATATAATTCTTTTATGGAGTGGCGTATTAAAAAAGGCATAAATAGCTTCACAGAAAGAGTGTACTAGCTTACTTTGAAACTAAATCCGAAATGTGGAAGTCTTCAATACTTTGGTCGACTTATTCAAAACTGAAAGGCACCCTAAGGGGGTAGACATCAGTAAAAACTCACTGAATTTGAAAAATAAATCAATTGGCTATAGACCCCAAAGTAAATTTCCCTTGAAAAAATTAATAAGTTTATGTTTCTAGAAGCTCCAGACGATCATTCTCTTGACGCTCTTCGGCGTCTCTATTAGTGGATTCCGGCGGTGATATAATTCAACTTAAGAAGCTCAGTGGGTGGAAATCCAACACAGTTGCGGAGGGTTACGTAGACAACTCAGTAAACAACAAAATGGATTCCGTAGTGAAAATTTCGACTTCAAGCAACATTGTAAATGTCCAAGATCCTACCATAATCCAATAAGTACTAATACAACTACAGACGATGTTATTTCTTTAAACTCGTTAAATGTTGCCAATTGAAGTACCAATAGTAATGTAACTTGTTCTTCACTTCAAATTAATAATGCTCACAGTTGTACTTTTAATATTATTATTACAAAATAAAAATTGATAAAACTTTTGTTGAATTTTTCAAGTCTACAGATGCAGAAAAAAATTTTGTATGAAACTCGTGAATAAGTAAATTTTTTAATTAAGTAATTGCCTACTCGTGAAGAAAAGTATTACTTTACTCACTTGTTGCATAAATAACTACTATATACATTTAAAAGGGTTCTGATTACTTAAATTGAGACCAAGGCGGGTCATCATATGTTTGTCTCTCGGTCAATTAGTTTGACATTAATAAGAAATCAATAATTAGGTTAAGTTAGATAACAATGATTCCTCCAAATTGTATTCATTGATATTTTCAAGCAAATTCTCTAATTATTAGTATTAATAGGTCAACATTTTAAATAATTATAAATAGAATATAGATATTGTGAAGGAAAATGTACTGTATATAATATAATATCTAATAAATATCTAGGAAATAAATGTAAATGGCTGAAAATAATTGTCTTGCATTGAATTAATATTATTAATTTTAATATTGAACTCAGATAATTTTTTAACCCAAGAGGTCAACTTCCAATAAACATCAGTTTTAGGACGAAAGAAGGTGAAGATTCACATGATAAAACGTCAGTTTAAATTCCATATAACAACCTTGAAATATCAAATATCAAATATATTTGATAAATAATAAGTCATATTATTTAATATATATAACCAAGTTTAAATTTTGCACTTAATTTATATATATTACAATGATATGTGTACAAGGTGTATGTTGATTTTAAATCTCTTTTGATAAGTTTTAAAATTTCGGTCTTTATTAAAATCTCCCTCGGCTCATTTCCTCAGTCATGGGGGTCGTGCCCTTTTTGGAATGTATTTATTTCCTTTGTCTTCTTCCATATTTCTTCACCCTGATGTAACGATATTTGAAGTGATTGGTTTGATTTCATCAGACCATCTCTTATTCGATCTTTTTCTCAGTTTTATTTTTTTATCGTATTGATGAGCTTTTAATCTATTTTTCAAACATTGAGATGCCCGTCCCATATAAGCAGCGTCACAATCATTTTAAGGTATTATACAAAGCGCGAATGGATATCTCCATACGTTTAGGCCTGAGTGTTCACAGACAAAACCTGTTCAAACTTGCTAACTCTTGATGCAAGCTCTGACCTGCAAACAAGAATGTTTATATGTAGTTGTGTTAGAGGATTTAGAAGAGTAGATAAATTTTTTCAAAGAGATCCTATTTGGGGCAAGCGAGTTAAACGTCATTCTAATAGAACGTTTGAAGAAAAGGAGATATCCATTCAAATGATAATTGAAGGTAACATTTTCTGCTGTAAAAATATACTAAATTGGATAAACGAGCGAAATCCTATCACTCAACTCAGGGGGATGGAAAAGTTAAATTTTCGTTTGTCTGTTTATGTGTTTTTTATAGAGATGCTGAACATACTTTTTCAGTATTATCAGAACAAGATGAGACGCCCCGTATGTCGGCCTTGCTTAACATGCCGACTACAAACCTACTCCTCTCTCTTGGAGTCCACAACTTATTCTTCTTCAGCTGGCTGCATCACTAGCTGCTTAATCCCTGTCTAACAGCGGAGTTTTTTAAGGACCTCAGTCGCCAAAGGCTTGTGGCTTCCCAAGTTGTCTCCACGGTGGTCACCAAGGTCTCTGGATGAAGCTTCTGCTATCACACTGTTTGCTAAGTACTGCGACATGACTCGAAACGAAGGCACTACAAAAATACTCAGCATCTTCGTTCACACCGGTACAGGATGGACACTCGGGAATCGTGTCTTGCTATTGTTTGTGAACACGATAACTTTTAAAAGACTAAACCGATTTTGAGAAATTTGGCACAGATGTTTATTGGTACAAACCCTAAATCAAGTTCGATAATGGTAAAAATCGGTGGAGCCATTTCAAGGTTAAATCTCTAGTGTTTTATAAGAAATTTTGAAATTAACATGTAAATTATGAAGGTTTAACAATGTTTGAAGCTTTATTAAGATTCGTCATACCAAGATATCGGTCATTTTGATTTCAAGGGGCCATATCTCAGGTAGTTTTAAGATTTTGCCGAAATTTAAAATTAACGATGTTCAACGATTTCTATAATTTCTAGAAAAAATTACTTAATGTTTTTCCGGATATATAAAGGTTGCTTTTGTTAGTCCCCCAATTCTTTGTTAACAGTACCTCAACTTTCTCTAAAATATATTTGAAAGTGAAAAAAAATCTAACTTTATCTAATTTCAATTGTGGAAACAGATGATGGTATTCATGCAATACAGTAAAATAATTCAATTACTGACGATATCTCCTTAACTTCAGCTTAAATTTGTTTCTAGCTTTGTACGTGAAATACAATAAGCATTAGCACGAACTTCTATGCGCTTACAGTAAGCTACAAGCCACGAGGCGCTTGTTGTACGTGAAGGCATCCTTACTTACATTGTACCTGTTTCAAGTAATAAGTCTTTTACCTGCCGGTGTTAAAACTCATTTTATCATTGATTAAAATATTTTTAATCACACCTCGTTGTGAAATTAGATTACAGCGTGATAGGTAAAACTAATAATAATAAAATATTTGAATAAAATGATTTACAACATGTTTATAAATTGGGACTCACTTTCGTAACCTATGATTCACCAGTTCCCAGATTAACAGAGCTGTCATGATTACCCCCTAATAAAATAGAGATGTTGACATGTGTTACAAATTATTTTTTACACATTAGGAATTCGCGGAAACTCGAGTGCATTTATAGCAAGATGTGCACGCACAACGCGTTCAGTTCTTAGTCATATCTTCAGAAAAATGTACTTGTCAATTACGTCTTGAATCGGCAGTACACAGCATTTATTAAGGACCTATCTATTTTCACAACTTATTTGTAAGAAGACGAAAGATCAATGAATTTTGATAGAACGCGATATTTATTCATCGTTCACTATCAACAACTTGCTCAGGCAGTTTCTACAAGGATATATTGAAAAATTCTTAATCTACTATAGAACCAAACAAAATTTCAATGTCAAAATATTTTATTACTCAATATATTCTCCTCTTATTTGTATACATTTATTACAGCGAAACTGCAACGTCTCTAAACCTTACAAAAAAATGTTTCTTCTTGCTCTGCAAACCAGACCTCCACAGCTTTTATGACCTCCTCGTTGGAAGAAAATTTACGATCTTTTAAACCTTTTTTCAGTTGATAAAAGAGATTATTGTCGCACGGAGCCAAATCTGGTGAATAAGGGGGATTTTCTAGTAATTCAAACCCTAAATCACGAATTTTTTGCATGGCAACATAAGATTTGTGTAGAGGGCGTTGTCCTGCAAAAACAAAACATCTTTGGATAGCTTTCCGCTTCTTTTCTCTTTAATTTTATCCCGTAGAGTGGTCAGTAATGTCGAATAGTAATCTCCAGTTATTGTTCTACCCTTATTCAAAAATTCAATCATGATTACTCCATGGCAATCCCAAAAAACTGAAGGAAAATCTTTTCCAGCAGATTTTTGGACACTAAAATTGTCGCTATTCCATCGATTGTTTCTTTGTTTCTGGATCGTAGAAATGTACCCAAGTCTTATCCATAGTAACAAATTTTTAAGAAGTCTACATCGTTTTCAAATCGAGCACAGATCGAACGCGATGCTTCTACCCTTGCACGCTTTTGGTCAACATTCAAACATTTGGGAATCCATTTTGCAGCAATTTTTCTCATGTCCAAATTGCCGTGAACTATATGATGAACGCGTTCGTATGAAATATTCAGGGCTTCAGATCAGATCCGTTTTAGCCCAATTCGACGGTTTGATAAAATCATGTCATGAACTACATCGATATTTTCGGGGACTAACACAGAAACTGGCCTTCCCGTTCGGTCATCATCTTCAATGGAGAATTTACCTCTTGTGAAGCTTGCAGTCCAATTTTTGACGGTCGCATACGAAGAACATTGATCACCAAGGGTATTAAGCATATCTTTGTAAATCTGCTTACCTCTTTACGCTTTTAAATACAGGTAGGTACTTGATGATGGCTCGATACTCCAATTTTTCGATTTTCACAATTTCTGTGGAAATCTTTTTTCTTTTAATTTATTGCGTAACTCTGGTTTACTTTTTTGACGTCAAACTTACACTTCTATAAGTTATTGTTCGTTGGCATGGTAACGCAATATTTTGTTTATGCACGGAAGTGGTCTAGGCTAACTAGATATCAATACATTCTCGTATATCTGTGATTTCCAAAGTGGTCCAAGTGAACCCCCAATAAGGACTCTTTCACAGGAATAGGACGGAATAATAATGTCCGTGCGACAAGTTAAAACGTACAAGTACCTGCTGATTTATTTATTATTCTCTAGCAGTGGATTATTTCCTAATGTTTAGCTCCAGCTAGCCCTGTGAGACGCAGGAACGTTCAGTGATTTATACTTTTTGGACCAAGTACTGTACCATTGCAGCAAAAATACCTCGACGTATTGTAGACTACAACCTATGCAGTCATTAGGAGTTTTGGCGAAAGACAACACGGGCCTAGATATCGCAGCTCAGATCAATGAATCTAGGGATCTGTCTTTGAGTACTTCCACAGTGAAAACAAAATTGGATCCAGCTGGCTTTTTTGGAAAAAGAGCTTTAAAGAAACTTCTTTTAGGACGTCAAAATAAAAAGAGATTACAGTAGACTAAATAACAAAGTGGTAAAAAATTTGATGGAGTGATGAATCAAAGTTTGAGGTTTTAGAGTTTAAGAGAACAATATTTGTGCGCAGGTCAAGGGAATAAAGGATGTTAGATTAATGTGTAATCCCAACTGTTAAACACGGCGGAGGATCGGTGATAGCTTGGAGATTTTTTGGGCGGCTGGAGACCTGGTAATAATTGAGGAGATTTTTAAGAAAGAAGGCTATAAAAATTGTAGCACATAATCACTTATAAAATTATTTTTACCATATATTAATAGATCGGTTAGCAAGAATATCCTGTAGGGTTTTTCGTGAAAAAAGTATATAATCTTGCATTCCAATTTCATAAATAAATTGCTTATCTAAGTTTTGGTCCTCCAAAATTTCTGTTTTCACCATGTTTCTTGAGTCCAGTCAAGATATTTCTTCAATCTTTTGATAGATAATTTTTTTGGTTGCGTTTCTCATGTTTTGCTTATAATTTTTTCCAAATTTAAGAAGCTACTCACATTTCATTTACCTTATAAAGTGAGGTTAATATAGAATAAACTACATTATTTATTTTTTTGTTGTTAGCTTACATTTTACTATAAAGTGAGCTAATGTCATGTAATTTGTTACGGCGGAAGACAAATTTGGTTAAATAGTCCGTACTATCTTTCGCGGAAGAGTCCTTGAACTTCCAGGAGTCAAGGGGAAGCTGACAGGTGTCTTCCCAAATTTCAATTGATTGACCTGTACTTTATATTTTCCAGGAACTTTGGAAATATGGTAGAGCTTCACCGAAACCAGTAATATTTCGAAAGTGATCTTTTAAAAAAAAAGTTTGGCAACATCTGATGTAGATCATAGTAACGAAAGCAAATTTTAAAAAACTATTAGTGGAATTTTAGCAATTTTACTCGTGTTAGATGATTTTTTGTATAAATAGAACTACTAATATTAGAAAAAAAGATATAGAATAGCGGAAGACGTTTTTATTTTTTTGACCCATTTTTGTGGTTGTAGCTTCTTAAAATTTCAGTTAATTGTGCAATAATGACTTACTTTCCTGAATATTATATAATTATTGCAATAATGCAACCAGTTTTGTACGTCTATTGTTAACTCTTGCTTATAAAATAAACTGTTATTCAAGTACACGTAATGAAATAAAATACATAATTATTCTACAGAAAAAAAATTGTAGTTTACTCTTATGACCAGTTAGTTGCCTTGTACGAATTGTTGAAGGACATTCGGTCTACGTACATGCATGCAAAACGTCATTTTCAAGAACAATTATTCAAAGTTGAGATAACTTACCTTGAGAATGAGCTAATTTTCATTTTTAACCACTTTTATAAATTATAAACTCGTAGTTTCATCCACAAAAGGTTAATTATTCTAAGCAAATTTGAATAAGAACTGAATATCTTTTATTATATCGCATTAACAGTTTTTAAACTATTTCCGACGATTATTGTGGTTAAATCAAATATTTCAATAAAATACGAGGAGGGTTAAATAAATTGACAAGTGTCATTTGACACATGTCAAAATTCAAACAAATTACTCATTTATTATTCGACAACCATTGAAAACAGATTACTTTGAGTATGTTTTCCAAATTAACAACCAAAATAACAAAAAAAAGTCAATCGAATAGTAAAAATGTAGTATATTAAGTGACGTTGTGAATCTCTGAACGTTCTTTATTCCTTGTTGATTCTCTACTGAAAGAATTCACGATAATATGTTGTTGGTAGATCGAAGATTAAGAGTGTGAGAAGTTGTGGTGTCTCACTTTGCTCAGTGTCTTTATTTTTTAAGGCCGATTCATAAAATTGACTTTCCGTTTGCCGTTGCTGGTCGCAAGTGATGTTTGCCGGCTAATAACCCTATTTATAAACTGGACTTTGCTGCTATTAACCTAAAAATTACATATTTTTGACGTGTGTACTGCTTTTTTTATTTGGTATTTATGGAAGATATTATAGAAAATAACAAAGAGTTTTTTTATTGGGACAAAGTCAAACGGATGTGATTGTGTATGTTGAAAATCACCAACGGTAGACAGCTACGTCAAACGGCAATTATAAATGGTCTTAAGCATTTTAATGTTTTTAGTTTTGTAACAGCAAACGGAAAGTCAAGTTTACCAATCGGCCTTTAATTATCATTTAGTAGTTTTTCTCAAGATAGGTAAGGGTTTGACTTTATTCAACCTTAATACGGACCAGTTTTTCAGCTGTTTCGTAACCGTGAAGGAAACGTAGATCCATAACAACACAGCAGAGATGAAATAGCAATCAAAACAGTCGGTTTCTCATGGTGGATCGACGCGACACCTAGAAGGCTGATGTGGATTTGTCGCCCAATTAAGACAAAGTGACCGTTTTTTTTTTGAGATATAGAATATCAATAATATCCCAACTTATTGGAAGTGATTAGAAGTACCGTATGTGGCCAAATAAAAATATTTATTGCACTATGATAATGTCAATTATTTTGTTTGGGATAAAAAAATCGAACAAAGGTTGTACAAAGTGTATTGAACTTAATGGAAATAACGTTGGAACATATAATAATTTTTTATCTAAAAAAAGTCGCTGCCCTTGTATAAAATAGTGAAAAGTATAATGCGTCAATAAGTGCCGTATGTAAACTATGTTATTTAAGTAGGTCACGATTTTAATTTTTAATTCCTATCAATTAAACAATTATAAACATTAAATTAAATAATTAAATTTTCAAATCAAATAATGCGCATACTCAATTTTAATAATTCGTAAAAATATTTTCTTTTTGCAATTTTCTAATACAACTAATTCAAATATGAACTTCGCTCACGATCTACAAGATTTTTTGGGGGTCAATAACAGTTATAATAAAAATTGTTCCTAGTAAAAATATCTACAAAAAAGTTTTGTAAAATCAACCGTAAACTGTATTGCTTCTTAATATACTTATTTTGATGTTCAGTATTTCATTATTGCCAAGCCCTTTTCTTTATACCTGCTACTGCTTGTTGGACTGTGTTTAGTTCAGTTAAAAATTATTTCTTGAGTGTTAAACACGTTATTTCAGTTGTTTTCTGCTCTTAAACCGTTTTCATCAAACATATACTTGATTAACCTACATCAATTTAAAAAACAATGTTGAAACAAAAATATACTCAATAAGTATCAAAATTGCAAGAAAAATATTCTGTTTCTACATATCATGACCCGCTGTGATACTACTTCAGCACTTTTTGGAAAAATAAAATTGAAAGTCATGAAGATGTTTGAGAAAGACCCGATTTAAAAAACTGCAGAAAATTGCTCTCGGGATGTCATTGTCAATGTTGGAATACATTTTCTACTAGCAATTTACGGTGCTCTAAATTCAAAACAATCGATAGATAACTGCAAATACTGTAGCTTTGCTAAGCTAACAAGACAAAGTACAGCAATGAAATTTCCTTTTTTACCACCTACTTCTTCAGCAGCTCAACAGCATATTTATCGAGTATATTATCAAAAACAAAGCTGGCTAGGAAGAGAAATTGATCCAGAACAACCACGACTCTATTACCACCAGTACCTGATGATCTACTGAACACCATCTTTCATAATTGTAGTTATTTATATATAAAATCAATAATACGTTACACTTGTTCGAAGGCCACCTCTCCCGTCTCGTCAACATAACATTTTACCAGTTCCCCATCATCCCAAATTGCGTTACGTAATGATGGAACGCCCCCTAGTTTGAAAATTAATAAAATGAAACCAAAACAAATACAGGTTATGTAAAAATTACAAAAATTGGTGTGAAAAATTATTGGCAGGAAATGACAACTGACTGTATGAATTTATGGATTTGGGGTCTCTTATACATTGCGACCCAAAGAATCGATTTTGTCGTGCTGCGATACTAAGAACTCAGTTTTCAAAGCTGATCTGCTTCTGCTAATCCCATTCCTTTTAAAGAGTGGTTGCCAGAGATCTTCGTCGTCTATTTCATACGCTTCCAGGTGTAGTACCCCCTGAGTCCTTAGTTTTTCACACTTTGAGAGAATATGGAAAGAGATTTCGTCCTCTGTGCAACAAAACTTGCACGCCGCATTATCTGCTAGGTCTTCAGGTGTTTGTTGAAGCGACAGTGCCACGATAGAACTCCTGTTAGTATTCGTAGATTAGGTTGATACATTCAGCAGATCTACTCTGGTTATAGTTTACCAGAAGAGTCTTTCCCTGTCTCAGCCCCTTTAGGTTGTCCTAATAATTGGTTTGGCTGCCATCTACCTTCTTTAGGTAGATAAACGTTTGAGGACTTCTGAACTATATATTACTCAATTAATGTTTGATATCACTTATAGATGATGCAACATCATAGCTTTCGTTAATTCGTAGAAAAACACTGAATGTGTTGATTAAAAATTGCTTTTTTAGAAAATGTAAATGCTTTTCATGTTAACGTAGGAAATTGCAATATTACATTGCACTTATAATATGAATATCACTGATTGATTAATAAATTTGATTATGTGCAATTTTGAATTTCAAATTACAATTAATTACATAATAAAAGTCTTTATAATTAAGTGTAGCAACATCAATGAGGTTGAAATCTAAAATATTGAAAAACTATTAAATATTAATTCCTAATTATATGATGATTCCAAGAAAGGCTTCAAGGTTCGTTATTGATTTTTAATCGTTGATTTCAACCGAACTGCTTCAAATTTTTCAAAAGTTATCAGTGGTAATAAAAATATATGATAGTCAACAAACACATTATTCATTGGTACAATATATATCCTCAGCCTTTATTACAATTGATAAGACTCGATCACACATGTTGAAAGATAAGGAAAATTCTTCTTTGTGTAACTTGAAATAACGAAGCATTTATCTAATCTAAACTTGTGGGTACACGATAATCGATAACAGTGGGCATTTATTCAAAACATTTTATAACTATTTCAATGATGATTCAGAATACAGATAAAGGCCGATTTCGTGAAATCACTAAAACAATTACAAATCCGTAGGAAATGTTTATTTTTAACAACGAAATATTTAAAAATCATTATCTAAGTAGTTCGTCATTGAATTCATAAAATTTTTTGTGTTAAACAAACAATGTTCGTTATTTCTTCAAATAATCACTTCATATCAGTGCTTTGGTGTAGGAATGCCGATTCTTTTCAAAAAGGATTGGTTTTTAAATCGATTCGAATCGTACCCGCTGAATCGATTCATGAAAAATCTAGGTCTAAAAAATCGTATATAGAATCGAGTATTAGATTAATATAGAACAAAACATTTATTTTCTAAATGTATTTGTTACATTGAAGGTTAAGAATATAGCTTATAGTTTCCAATCCTTAATATCTAAGCTTTTTAAAAACAACAGTCTGTCAATCTACTGGGATCCAAGCGGTTCCGCTCATAACTTGGTGCCGGAAATTGTAAAAAGCCACTCACAAGAAACAGATGATCCCTCGAGTTTTTTTTCATTTTCGCCAGTAAAGTGTAGAATCATACTTTAGTAGCACAACTGTTTACGATAAATAATGGACAAATTCTTGAGCCCTGAGGAAACTAAGCACAAATCCATCTCCCGAGTTTTTGAATAATTAACCCTTTAACCAGCAACATCGTAATATTACAAATACATTTAGTTTATTATATATAATTTTATGGTTTTCACCAAAGCAAATAAAAAGGTATAATATTGATTTACTGAATCGACTTAGTACAATATATCGATTTAAGAAATCGATTTATTTGATCCGGGGAATCATCACCCTTAATCCTATAGACAGCTTTGTTCGCGGTAGATAATTTGAACACATTCTGAATGTTTTCTGAACTTATTAAAGGCGCATGCTTTGTTTAGAATGTGTTCTGAACATACATTCCTCCACGAATGATTTACGAATCTAAAATTATAATTTGAATTCAAATATAGCTAGGAGAAGAAAATGTATATACTATTCACCTTACTAAATTAACTTTAATATATATATATATATATATATATATATATATATATATATATATATATATATATACATATATATATAATGAAATCAACTATCACATTTTAAGGACCATATCTAGTGACCTAATCACCCTTAAATCTTTTCTATTTCAACGTTTCTAAAACCAAAGTTTTATCATATAAAAATACATTTGCCTTATATATTAAATACCATCACTATTGACGTCGTTGAAGCTACAAAATTTTTAGTGCTTGTTGTGGACAATTCCTTGAAATGGGAGTTACATATTACTGCTTTATTTAAAAAATTAAGTTCCTCCTGTTTTGCGCTGAGATCAGTTTCCAAAAAACTGAACTTACACACCTCCTCAACAGTTTATTATGCCCTTATTGAGTCTCATCTTCGATATGTCCTTCCTTTCTGAGGTACGCGTGGTGCGACTCAATTTGAACGAATATTAAACTACAAAAGAGAGCTGTTAGATATTTACTCGGACTAAATAGAAGGGCTCACTGCAGGAATTTCTTTAAAAGACTTTTACCTACCTACTCCACTTCCGGTTCAGGTAAAGACTCAATATTTTACAATGCAAAAAAATGCACAATCACTTTCCAATTGAGATCAAATCGATATTATATTTTACTCTTAAACGATTACTATTCTAATAATATTTAATTCCAGACATGCTGCATACTGGTTTAATTTTGCCTACCTATTATTTTGAACAAAGCTTGGCCATTTGAGACGTTCAACAGATATCCAGAATTTATTCGGAATGTGTTCAAATCAAATAACACGAACAAAATTACCATCCCTTCCCGTTGTAACACATATGTCATTTAACCATCATTGCTTGTTGCTTTGTCTGTAAGTGATTTTGTCATCTGTATTTTCCAAAATCTTTATCTATACATTCTTGTCTATAGTATCTGACAACATAAACATTATTATATTAAGTTTTGTGAGAAAAAAAGCTACTCAAAAAGACACTCACGAAATCTAAAAATCTATCTATAGTAATGATATAGAATGTTTAGTAGTGATATGAGCGATTTTAAAGTAAAGTAAATGAGTCATTTAAAGTCAATAAATGAGCGAATCACCATTAGGGACTTAAATGAAGAGCTTATTATTTCATACGGTCCGGGTAAAGTATTTAACGAACGTTAAGCCTAAGCAAATCTCGAAACATCTAAAACTCATATGTACCGTTTTGCTGATTGATTTCTTACTGCGAGATCATTAAAAAATTATGAGGATTCTGCCCAATTTTTTTCCGATATCACACTACGAAAGTGATAAAAAAATTCGTGCAGGTATTTTGCTGAGACGTGTTTGATCATCCTCCGTACAGCCTGAACCTCCATATCTTCTCAATTTTATTATATTTCCTTGATGGTAAACATAATAATGATGACGAGCTGTCATCACATGGTTGAAATGGCAAGCAACCTTGTACGAAAAATTCATACAAAAAATTGTGTCACGACAAGCGCCTTCAGAATTTCAGAAGGTATCTAAAAAATTATTTCAATAGTTGTAGATTTTTTTTATAATAAACGTTTCTCTTTTATCTGTACACTTTTTTAAATAACAAAACGGAACTTTCTATGTGGATATATCATATACGAGTAATGAGAAAATATCCAACTAATCTTTGGAAATATTAGAAAATAGTTCTAAAAGAATTTATTCTACATTAAAAATGCATGAAGTTGTTTTGTAGGGAAACAATAATGAATAAAGGAATTTCTGAATACCTAGCAACATTGAGATATTTTCACTTAGTCATCTTATCAAAATGAAGAAAATATGCCGCATAATTTCGACAGGTATTAAGCATTTTCAAATAATAATGAATAATTTGTGTGCGTCATATTGTTTATTATATATTGATGAAATACGCCATCAATTCTGTATTATAATTATCCATCAAAAAACTAAACCTAGTTCTCATCTTTAGGATCGGGCGCAGTCATAGGTGTACCGGAAATTAATCAGTCAACTGTATACCGGATAACTTCGAGATATCGAGAGATCGTAGAAAGTGATAGAAGACCAGTGCTGCTGAAGACAATAGATTTTTGAGACTGCAAGATTTATGAAACAGAAAAGATTTGTAACGGCAAAACAGCTTCAACAAGAGTTAGATGAAACTTCAAGTGTATGAGTAACTTGGCAAACCGTGGAAAATGTTTCAAGAATGCTGAAATTGAAGCCAGAGTAACAAACCACGAAACACCTTGCAGCTAGGTTAAGATACGCACGAGAAAATGCTGAATGTGAGGTAATACTTTTCATAAACGAGTCCAGATTTTGTTTAAGTATCTCAGATCAGAGAATACTTGTTTAAAAAGAGATAGTGAGATGTTTTTGCTTGCAACATAAAACCTTCAATACATTTTGGAGTTTATCGAGACATCACACCTAATTGGTATTGTTTGATCATTATATGCTCATAGGTATATTACAGATACCTTAAAGCCACATGTTGCTCTAAATGTCCTTTTTATAGGCAATGACTTTGTGCTAATGATTGATAAGTCCTCATGTCGCATAGTACACCAGTACCCTTAAGAGGTGAATACTGTAGTTTTAGACCAGCCTGGACTTAAATCCTGTTGGGCACGTATGGGACAATATTTACAGTTACCAGCTAATGTTCAACAACTACTAGAAGTGTTAATGACTGAGTAAGAAAATTTTGACCAAAATTACTTGGAGGATTTGGTCAGAAGTGTGTCACGGCGTTGTTGATGTGATTAGATCTAGAGGAGGGGCAAAACACGTTACTAAATTTGATTTAGTTAGTGTCGAAAGAATTATTTTAAACTGATTCATTTTTCGATTCCTGAAATCCTTCAACTAATATGTATAGTGATGCGATACTTTTTTGGCGAAATTTATATAAAATAATTTTGTATCTAAGACTATTTAACTATAATTTAACAACTGGATCGTAAACGACAATTATTTTGCTGTTATATTACTTTGTTGTTGCTGTTGTTTTTCTAGACATTTCGCAAAAAATTCTACTAATGTTTGTCAAAGTGGTATTTCATTTAAAATTTAATTTATACCTTTATTTAATTAAACGTTGCGGCACTTTTTGCATTATAAATTCATAAATTGCGAAATTGTTTACTTTTATGATATTAGCGAGAATTCACACTGTATAATATTTGTTTTTTTGTTCGAATTCGTTCTTATAAGTAGTTTTACCGCACATTCTGTATAAACAAATTATATTAAAATTATTTATCAAGCTAATGTGTAAATTTTATGACTTTCCAAAAAGACACACATTACTCACACAAAATGTCACATAAATTCACGACTCACTGACTGAATAATATTTTTGGACTTTACCTTAGAACAAGTAATTGACGTGATCGAACCTTAAAAATAATAAAAACTGTCAATTATACGCAAATCATTATTGACATTTGTTAATTAACATTTAGTTGTCCTTAAGAATGAACAATTACATTAAAAAATATAATTTTCTAAAATAGTTTTATACGTGCCATTTTGATATAAATCACACACATAGAACACACATTTTCTCAATACGAGGTATATCCACAATGTAAATTTGGTTGCTATTTCTATCAATAACAGCGCTGCGATCGCAGTTTTCAGCCTGCGCGGCAATTACTCTAAATCAAGCAGTAGGATTATAAAGGGGATGAACTTGGGTATTTGAAGACATCCCAGAAACCAAATGGCAATCAATGGATTCTTACATCTATTATCATATCTTGGTGGTCAACACTTCAACGATGATAACAAGCTGGATGAATATGTTACTACATGGTTGCAAATACAGTCGACATCCTTCTATGAAGTAGGTATACAAAAACTTGAGCCACGTTATGACAAGTATGTACAAAATATCATAAGCTATGTAAAAAATTTGGATTTTTGTACAATAAATATTTTCTCTGTATCTGTACACTTTTTTTATATAACCAAACAGATGTTTCTTTGTAGATATACCTCATATATTATATGTAGGGACGGCTAGTACTAAGGGTGTGAGGACAAAAAATCCGTGTACATTCTTAGACAGCTTAGCAAGTAGAGTAGGCGTTTTTTTTCTCGTAATTTGGCAGTTGTCAAATGTCCCAAGTATAAACATCACGTCTCTATTAGAAGTTTAGTGATATGTATGGAAAATCTTGAGTAAATAATTAAATTAAAACAAACAGTTTGAAAGGATTTGGTATCCAAAAAAATTAGCTACTCCACGCACTAAAATCGTAACGTGATTTAACAGGAGAGGTTCGCTATATTCAGTCCAGCGCAACGCGTACTACGGTGGTTAGATTCCGCGATTTTCCGAACTATTTAGTTCTTCAGGACGATTTGAGCTGTTTGAAAATAAAGAATGAGAATATGGACTACACATAGTCACATATAGATGGGTAGGGATTTGAATAACTCCAACCAATTAAAAATGACAACAGGGGTTATATATTGATAAAGTCTAGGAGTTCGAATACCTGGGAGTAACAGTGACAAACAAAGAAGATGAAACCAGGGAAATCGATGAAAAAACTGACGATAGGGAGAAAAAACGTTTTGAGCCCTAGGAGCACTATTAAGATCAAAAGAACCGCCAATTTACGCATTTACAAGATAGTTATACAACCAACTGTGCTGTACGGCAGCGAGTGCTAGACTATGAACAAATAATAAGAAAACAAAATAAACATATGGGAGAAAAAGGTATTAAGGAGGATTTTCGTATGAGTGCAAGAAGAAAACGAGTGGAGTAGAAGAACGAACGTTGAGATCAAGATAAGCTAGGATATGTGGTCAGAGCAAAAAGTTTTCGTTGGATGAGGCATATAGCCAGAATGGTTATGACAGTTGGATGGAAATATCCTTAAGGGGAGCGGGAGCAAAAAGGAGAAGAGAGTATCCACGGAAAATGGATAGAAGTATGAATAAGAACAGAGAACTAGCGCCAAGCAGCTATAAACTAAATAGAGTAAATGGAGGAAAGCAGTACAACAATTCCAAGCTTTGGACCTATAAGGCCTGTTGAGCTGTTTTATATATATATATATATATATATATATATATATATATATATATATATATATATATATATATATCTGTCTCTTCGCTTTTATAATCGTGTCTGTTAAATTTTTCGTAATACATTGATTTGGTACACAAAGATAAATTTATTTGTAATGTACACACCAATACGAGCATTTCTCCATAAATTACATCACTAAAGTAAAGACTTTGTACGTTAACTTTTCTAATTAGCAATTTTAAGTATCTATTTGTGTGTATCACTCGAAGGACGAATTATTTGGAAGAATATTCAATCTATTACGTATGATATTTCAATTCTATTGAACTGGTGTTAAAAAAATAATTTAGGAGCGTATATACAATAGAAAACTTATTATCTTGAATATTTACCCTACTGTAATAATTTTGACTCTTGGTAAAGAAGAAATGTGCTAAATTACTGAATCTGCTTCTTATACGTTCCACATAAGTAAATTCAACTTCTTAGTCCAATATAACGTTTACCAAATTCTTTTTAGTCATTTTGAAAGTATCTTGAAGGTAAAATAGATGCAGAGAAAAGCGGCATTGAGAGTGGCTTCAATCTTGTCGGACGGTCTCGGAGCCAGGCGATTGAAACCACGCTTGCAACCTTGGATAGAAAGGCAAAATGGCGAAGTTGGGTATTATGTTACAAAATTCCTACCCTGACATGGGTATTCTGCGCTCTACTTGCACAGGACTGGAAAGAGAGATTTGTTTACGATGTAATGAACATTGAACATTGAACAGAGAGAAGCTGACAATATCGTGGTGAAAATGTTCTGAGCACCAAAAAGACTGACCTGGACCAAACAACGATTTAAGCGAGAGAAAAGAAGGACCTGAAGAGCAAAAGAGGGAACCCAAACCTAAGTAATATGGTGAACAGTTCCAGATTGGTGTTCGGAAGAAGAGGGGTAGGTTTTAATTGGAAGGAGAAGTGATGAAACGCATTTCCTTAGCTGGAGAAAAAACCTAATTAAAACCTAAAACCTAAATTAAAAGCCAAAGTGATTTGTTGGTGAAAGTAGATCTCAATGTGATTTTAGAAATAGTTGGGATGAAATTATAGTACCTAATATGGAGGATGAGCCTCAATGTAGAGAATCTTCTGGAAGATTCATAAAGCGACAAAGTGATAAAAATTCGTGACTCTTGCAAAACCAATCTAAATAATAATTTACTATTATTATGAATATTATTTTTTTGACGGTCTTTTCTATTATCAATAAAAATAAATAATAATTGACATAAGTTCACTTGAACATAACCTACTCGCTCCCGAAATTTCCACATTAAGTTCATTGATACCGGGTATTTTTAAGTAGAGCCATATATATACTTATCCGTATATAATATAGGCCTAAATAATTCAAAAATTTTTCTTATATGTAAAGCATTTTTAAAGACTGACAGCTCTCCCTTTGAGAGCACCGACCAAAGATTTTTTTCTTTCTGTTTATGAGACGGACTAAGATGAATAATGGGTATAAGGTCACTAACAACCATGTTTCCTTCATAAAAACCAGATGTGAGATTTACAAATTCTGCTCTCAATTACAATAGATGCATTGTGAATAAATAGTATTTGGATGGAACAGGAGGCATTTGAAGGAATTTATTTAATCAACAAACCCTCGAGTATGAAAGACAAATATGTTGTAAATAAGGGTAATAAACAGACTTAAGACGTAAGAGGGAACATATAATTTCTATGTCTGTATTGGGCAGGGGAGTTTCACCCCGTATAAGGACGAATTTAGGTCTAAACTTTAGTGTCTTTTCTATTGTGAAAAGATTAAAAATTAAGTTATTAAGGTAGTCTGTGACGTGGAATGAGAAAGAAATAAATGTTTTGAATAAATTGTATAATTTGAAAGTAGTTAATTGTTTCTCTTTGGGTTTATTCAATCCACACAATGGAATTTACCAAATATCCATTCTAAATTGAATATATAAAGTTAAACTTATATTGGGCTACAGATAAACTGTAAAATTGTAATTGAATCAGAAAACAACAATTTGTATTGATTTTAAAATCGATTCTATTATAAAACTAATAGTACTGGGTAACTCAAAAAATTGGCAATAACGTGGCTTACGTACGCCATTGCCTTAATATGGTTGGGGCCCTAAGCAAGGATCAACCCTGGGACATGCCTCAGGACGTCAAGCAACCATCTAAGCTCCAATATCATAAAATCCAAATTGTGATTGCCTAGAAAAATTGAACGAGCTAGGCAAGAGCTGATAATCTCGCTAAAGCGGAGGCAGACAAGCCCTTCATGGGACCCGAACCTTTCTGTGGTATCAGCTACAGAACAATGGAAAAATAACTGGAAAAGAAGGAAGATAAGAGCAAAACCAATTATTGGGACAACCTAAAAGAGCTGAGAAAGGCAAATACTCTTTTGGGAAACTATAACCAAAGTAGATCTGCTGAATATATCAACCTAAGAAAGTACAATCTACTAACAGGAGTTCTATCGGGATATTATCGCCTCAACAAACACCTAAAGACGCTAGACACAGCAGATAATACGGCGTGCAGGTTTTATTGCACAGAAGACGAAATCTCTTCCCATATTCTCTCGAAGTGTGAAACACTAAGGACTCAGGGGGCACTGCACCTGGGTGCGTATGAAATAGAAGACGGAGATCTCTGGCAATTAAAGTCATCCCACGTTCTAGACTTTTTAATGGGAGTGGGATTAATGGATCAGCTGTAAACATTGGGTTCTCCAGTATCGCAGCAAGAAAGGGGAACACAATAGATCCTTTGGGTTACAATTTATACGAGACCCCAAATCGATACATATACACATAATGTGGTTTGAAAAGAGTCAGACATCTACAGTACTGAATATCTTAACGATGCATTATAGATAATATTGAACAGACAGTCTAGAAATTGAAAATTTTCAAAATTAGTTGAGCAACATGGGAAAATATTTATAAAAAATGTATAAGGACGACTTACACTGTTAGGAGTAGGATCAAATTTTGATACAAATAACATTCGATCCGTACGTAGAATACTTGCAGCAAATAACAAATTTTGTTCCTAGTATTTTCAACCCTTGCTGGACCAACAAATAGTCTTAAATATACCCACCATTTATTATTGAGTTCTGTTTTTTGAAAAGCGTTCAAAAGTATAAATTTGCTTCAACTACAAATCTTTTTAGTTCCACCTTGTAATACCACACAGAATTTTAGGTATCAGCGTTTTTCACAAAAATAATCAGTGAGGAATATAGCGAAGTTGTATTCTTATATAGTCGTATTCTTTTACACGAGAGCCTATTTACTAATCTAAAAGTTAGTATGGTTGTTTTAAATATTTTTCCAAAGTTTTGGGGCTTTTATTGTTCTTTTATAACCATAAACTATACCGGACAATAGAAAAAAAGTTTGGATTAGTCAAAAGCCTTATGTATTAAAGAGATTGCGCTACAGCTCGTGATGATTTTTAATCCGTCGAGATAAAGATAAATCTTTTAGGCAAGGTTAGGTTATGTTAGGATATTTCAGGTAAACGAAAAGGTAGTCCAAAAGCATAATACAATTCGTGAAGGATTCATCAAGAGTTTTGCCTGGACTTTAGTACCTAATCTACTTTGAAAATCCAAAAATTAAAACCTAGAATTTCTTAATCCTCTAGGTAAGGTTAGGTTAAGGTAGGAAAAAATCAGAGAAACCAATCGCAGAAGATGATTCATTCTCCACCTCGAAAATGCGAGCTCTCACACAAAAACGTTTTTGAACATCGATTTGATAGGTCATTAATTACCATACCAGTTCAAATTACATGTTTTGGAGAGTTACCTCTATCGGAATGGAAAAAATGCTTCCACAATTGCTTCAGACGCTTGCAAAAGTTTATTGATCTTAATAGAGAATATTTTGAGAAAAAATTAAATCAAATCCAATTATAAATATTTTTTTTAATTTATCTATCTCAAAATTTCATTAACAACCTTCGTATTAACAAAGATTTTCTTAATTCTAGAAAATGTGAGAGACGTCCAAAAATTTTGACTCTAAATGTATTTTCATAAACTGAACATATAATTAAATAACAAATTTTTTGATGAATAATTTCTTAACCAAAACAAACTAAGATTTTTGGTGTACCTTCGAAGAAATACTTTCTTATGGATCCGTATTCAGAAACTAATTTTAAAACGACCCACCGTATAATTATTTGCGGTCGCAGAATTAACAGAATATAACCTTGAAAAACAATATAATACCATGAAGTAAGATAGATCAGCAAGATTTCTCTGATAAATGAGAAACATCAATTCACAGAAAATATTCACAATAATTATTTTCCATAATTACGAAAAACAAATAAGAAATTGATAATTATACACGGTTAAACTGCTTAGGACTAGTCATTTCACTAACTGTTTCCAAAAATTTCTTATGGAGTTTAATTTTATAGAATAAAACTAAGAATTATTTTTTTTCGTGGAAACGCGTTGTCCTTACATGTATTGCGTGCATCGTACTAGTCAAACCTGATCGTAATATTCTCGGCAAAAGAGAAGAGTGGCATTTGATACTCGCAATAAAAAGTAATTTATGCTACACGAGACCACCAGTGGTTAAATTATCTCATAATATTTGTTTAAGGTTGAATGGTTACCTATAAAAAAGGATTAACGTGATTCAGGAATAATTAAAATGCTAGAAAACACAACTATCAATAGATTTTGTTTCAGGATATTTGATTTAATATAAACTACATTCACGGGTTGAACCGCGTTGGAATTTTGGAAATTTTCGACGTTTCGGCAACCACTTTAGGGTGGTTATTCGTTCATTGGTAAAATCACTCACAACATTCTACTTGACGCTGCTTTTTTCGCTGCGCAGATAATTCGAGGCAGCCACTTTCCACTAATTATTATCATATTTGAATGCTCTTGTAGAATCTTAGGAATACTTGTTTTGGAAATGTAGGTCTATGCAGCAATTTCTTCTGTTTTCTGCAGTAGTTACCGTCACAAAACAATTTTTAATTGTTGGAAATGATGTACTATAATAAAATAGATCGAAGCAGCAAGTTGTTTCTTTGTGTAAAGCTTGTTGAGACTTGTCACTTGACTTTACTAACGCACTGTATTTACTACATAAGTACAAATAACTGTCGAATAAAATTGCTCAGGGTGCTCAAAAATTTATATAAACAAACGCAAACTGAGTAGTTATATCGAAATAAAATGGATTACCGAACGATACAGAGTCAGAATACATAGCCGAACGCAGTATTTATTCTCTGGATTACTTGATGTAATGCAATGATGTAAACCAGGCTTAAGCACTGCTCAGGCATAAAAATTAAATTCACAAAGCTGCTGATTGTCGCATACAATCGATGGCTAGTCAGTCTAGCAATTGAGCTCTTTTGACCCTGTATTTTCGTGGGAGGTTATCACAACAAATCAGTTCAGTTATTTCTATCTTTGTATTTCTAAATTAAAAGAATGGAAAAACGGCAGGGCACAAGGAAAATCACAGAATGGAGACCGAGGAGCGAGAAAAGATTGCCTGGTAGACCAAAAAATAGATGATGATTAGAAGATATGCAAAATCTGGGAGTACGTGACTGGAACAAACAGATGCAGGACAGAGAAGAATGGAGAACAATAGTCGAAGTTGCAAAAATATATGATAGGCTGTAATTAAATAGGGTAAAATGTGGGCTGACCACCCACAAAAATACAGGGTCAAAAGAGCTCAATTTGAGCGGCTACAATTCTCAATAAAATGTATAGCCTTGTGTGTATATGTATTTCTAAATTACGCTAATGAACCTCACTGATTGCTTCACTGATTCGCATTGGTTTTGAAAATAATACGAGGGGGTATCCAAAAATAAGCGGAATTATTTTTTAAATGCTATATATTTACAAAACAACCTTATCCCCTTCAAAATACTCTCCATTACAAGTAATACATTTGTCCCAGCGGTGCTTCCACTGTTGGAAAAATTGTTTGAACTCATCTTTAGATATGACTGCAAGCTCCTGTCTCCTTGATGTCTTCAATGTTTTCATATCGCCGTCCTTTCATGCCCCTTTTCATGCGTGGAAACAAGAAAAAGTCGCACGTAGCCAGGTTAGGCGAGTAAGGTGCGTGGGGCAGCGTTATTTTTAACCAAAAACTGGCTAACAGTGATGGCGGAGTGTGCAGGGGCGTTGTCATGGTGGAAGAACCAGTCACCTGTTTGCTGAACCGAGCTCCAAGATATTTCACTGATTTCAGAAAGTTGATCAATTGTCTGTCGACGGTCTGTGCGCACAAGCTACGGAATTCTTGCAACATTTTCATCGATTCTGGAGTTCAGGGACATGCAGAGCGAGGTTTGTCATCAATCGACATGTCGCCATTTTTAAATCGAAAAAAACCACTCATACACTTGAGTTTTCCCCATAGCATCATCTTTGTAAGCAGTTTTCAACATTAAAACAGTTTCAGCAGAGTTTTTACCAGTAGAAAACAAAATTTCACTGAACTGGTGACGGGTTGCGCTAGGCAGGCCCTAACGGCAGAAAACAAAAGCTCCACCCATAGCAATGCTATTCCAGTTACTTTTGGGTATAGTTGTGGTAGGATGTGGAAAAAATTAAAAGATTGTATTTAAGAAACTTTATTTTCTCTCTAAAAATTTATACAATAAAAACAAAAACGGAATATATGATTTAAACTGTAACATAACCATAGAACATTGCTTTTTATTCATTTGAACAATTGCTTTTAATACTTAATACTATTAACAAAACATAATTGAAATTAATACAGATAAAGCTTATTGATATGTTTATAGGTACGTATAGCTAAATATTAAAAAATATAAAAGTACACACATTTTGTGTTTGTGACAAGTGTACAAAATCACACTTCAAAATAAATAACGATTCAATTAAAAAAATACATTTCGAGAACGTTCACTATCATAAATGTAGGTAAAAGTAAATGAAAAAATTAACGCTAATCATAGAAATGATTCTACTGATATTTGATTTGACCATACGAATTTAATATATGCGTTTGCAATGTACTTTGATATGATTCAAAGGATATATAATTATAATTTCAAATAAAACAATTATCCACTGATGACTGTTGTAATTTTTAGGTTACTACTAAAATTGAAAATTTATGTTTACATTATGTTATGTAACATATCTACTATCTGTGTATCTACACAAAATTTACAAAATATATCTATATAACTTCATATTTTTAAGTAGTAATAAAAGTACATTTTCCCATTGACTTAAATATAAAATGAACCAACCCCAATCAGAGAACAATTAGTGAAATTTTACTAGGTTTTCGGTTTTATTTTGTATATATTCAAGAAAAATCATTCATTTTATTCACAAGTAAGGGTTGTTGCACCATAAGACAATCTTAGATTAGAAATTAATAATCATACAGTGTTATTACAAAAATTCTATCTTGTATCTCAATCAAACATTATTAACCCATTAATGCATTTTAGACACGAATGTAGACTCCGCTAAATATTTTCCCTGCAGTCTTATTTTAACGAAATAGCGCTCGTTTTCTATTTAAAACAGCTAAAAAAGCAAATAAATCAAAACCATATAGTATAGATCAGGAATCAAGTAAGTACGAGCGTTGTTTACCTGATAATTCAAAGAAATTCCATTGAACCAAACTTTGTGCTAGTGTACACCTTTTTATTTTGAAAATCCTGTCACAAAATATGGCGGAGTTCAGCCAGGTGCCGAAGTGCGGAAATGTTGACCAGATATATATTGAACCATTGGATACTGGCATACTAACCGACGAAGAATCAAAGTCGAGAAGTTCGACACGTCAATATACTAACTTTTTTAATTGTTAGAGTAAGACTAGGTCAAATAAACATATAATTAGTACTGTCTTTGCAAAGTTATAACAAGAGAATACAACGAAATGCGATTAAAAATAGGAAATGTGTCCTCGTTTGGTAATATACATATATCAATATACGCAGTATATATTTTCCGATTTAATGAACACAAATACAAGCAAATAAATTATAGTTATGACGGATTAATCTCCTCAAAAACGTGAAACTATAATTATATATCCTTAAATGCAATTTACAAAAATATTAACCAAATCTAGATCAAGATGTACTCTTTTTTATTTAATTTTTTAAAATAGTAAAACCGAAGCTCGGAAATTTTTGATCTATTGTCAAACTATTAATAATTTTGATATAACTATCGAAATATCAAAAACGAAATGATTTTCAATACACTTAAAACAAGCATACCTATAACTGCATCGTGTTTTGAGAATTATGAACCAACTGACAAATTTTTTTTCTCATTTTTTCACTATATCTGTAGAAAAATCATGGGTTAAATCGATCAAACACGTTCTATGGTTTTTTATCAGTCATTTATAAACAAATATACAGCTACTAAACACAATTTGGCACAATGATTATTTTCATTGTGCTAAATGCGTTTTTGACTGTTTACCGATCGCAGAAATAATATACCTCACATTGAAAAATATTTTCAGACCAGGTCGCACAAGCATTTTCAACAAAATTCGAATAAAATTATATTATTTTCTATTAGAAATATTATTTTTTTGACTGATGATGAGGTTATTAATGAATATTTCTTATTAAAATCACTAATTATAATATGGAATAATTAAGTATATTTCTATCAAGTTTTCAGTGGTTTTTATTGGAGTGATTTTTAATTGGATTATTGAAAATTTGACCTCTTCTATTGAATTAATAACCAGCCTTTTTGCAAACGTTTATTCGAATTTTCTGTTCTCAGTTTTCTAATAACCTTTGGTTTATGTTTTACAGAAGTATTAGGATAATTTTTGATCCTATAAATATTTATTTTAGGAAATTTTGTGTCAAAATTTTTGTAAAACAAAAACCCCTAATAAAGTATTCCCAAAAGCAAGTTCCTGGTCTTTGTTATCATTAATAGTGGGTTCACTTTGGCAACAATTATATATACAGAGTGAGCCACAAACAACCATCCACTTCGATAATTGGCATTATTTAGTGAAGAAATGCTAAAACACGCCAATTTTTGTTCTATTCATACAAACATCATTTGTCAGCTTTCTAACTTCCACTTCGTTAACCCCGAATTTTTGATAAAAATGAGTAATTAGGCAGCTTAATAACCTTATTGATTGATAAATTTGGGTAATTTTTTAATACAGCGAGTTTATTTCATGAAGACAAAAAATTTGATCACTCAGTATCAGGGAGAGTAAGAAAATATGGTTAAACAGTATCAGTAGCTAATCAGAAAAAGGCTTAAGAAAAACGTGTTAGGACTAAATTTAAATCATAATACTTTAGATTAGAATATGTTTTGGCCCTCTATCTTTCATACAGATTTACACACCAATTTTTATCCATATCCAATATTTGGTAGAAAAAATGACACTCACAGACAACTACAGTTTCGTGAAATTAACAAAATAAATATTAATTCAAATTATTTATTTATTATTTATTTTTTTCGTTTATTTCTATGTAAATGGTATGGGGCTGATGAAATTTTTCGAGTATATTACGAAACACATACCCAACAGAGTATGGACAGGAATTTGATCTCTTTTTCCAAGAAAATAAAGCACCTCCATATTGAAGTAGAGCTAGGAAGCAATATCTTATTGAACGATTTACTATTTGATTGGATTGGAAGGAGAGGCTTTATAGAATGACTTAACACCCTTGGATTTCTTTTTCTGGGGTGATTTAGAGGATAAAATTTATCCGCTTTGAAGAAGAACAAAGACGATATGAATACAGTCGTTGTAACCTTAAAATGCTTTAAAATTTCAACAGTGAATGAATGGACACCATCTTAATTCAATATTAAAATGTTTGATCTATTTTAAATTGACGAAACACATAAATAGCAAAAAATAGGTCTTTGATCTGAAAAAAAAATCGTGGATAGTACATTTAAAAATAAGGGTTAATGGAAGTGGAAGGGGGTGGGATTGAAAAAGGACAATTGTCTGTATCTAATACATACTGCTGAATATCGGGTTGAAGTGTTTCCTGAGGCCCATTCTGTATAATATATATATAAAGTAAGTATAGTCTGTAACAGTCGAAAAAATTTGCCCTTAAATAGTAAGCCCGAAACGAAAATTTTTGTAGTGTACAAGTTCGTTCAAAAAATACAAAATAACTGTATTGATTTATCTTCAAAATTTTTCGCTGCAGATTTGTATGACATAAATATCATGCACCCCAAGCTAGGAACGACGCAAATAAGTTAATTTTATCACAAACGTATTCAATAGGTAATAAATACTGAGGTATTCACTTCACTACATTTCTCAAGATACCAACGTAGTGACGATCTCACCATCACTATTTTTCTGGCGATGGACTAGCAACGGGGTTCTTGGAATCGACTCTGGAATTTCAGATTCCCTTATAGTGACTCTCGTTCCTTGAGGGGTTTGTAGCTCTGGTGGTGATTTAGATCTAATTTCAACTTCTTGTTCTGGTTCTCTTACCGTGCCGTTATAATATGAGGGTTCATCTTCTTCGCCACCTTTGTCTGGTAACTCAGGGTGTGCCAGTGGTGTGAAAGACGTCAGCTTAGGAGTATCGTCTCTTGATTTGCCGTTCTGACCGTTGATAAGAGGAATGTGTTCAGGAATGTTGGAGGAATTTCTCGCAGGTTTATCGTTTACTGATGTTAATGGAGGTTTGCTTAAAGGTTTCATTTCTTCACCTAAAAGTGTGGTAGTATTTTCACGTCTATTATTCTTCATTCTCTTTGATTTGCGTTTTTTAACAAACGCAATAATGAAGAGTACTGCTATGCATAAACCAACACCTACAATTGCATAAACAGCCGTAGTATTTTTAGGTGTAACTGAGGCTCGTTCTAGTTCACCAGCTGCAGTAATATTAGCATCTTCTTGATCATCCGTAGACATACTTTCGTGTGTTTTTTCGTTTAGAGAAGTACGTTCTTTTAACATAGTAGGTTCTTCAGCTGGTACAACTTCTGGACTAACGGGTACTTCAGTTGTTGTGGTAGTTACGGTAATCGTAGAAGTTGAACTCATCAAGGTAGATGTTGATGGTTCAGATTCTTTAAATATATTAATATCATCTATAACCATCTTAAGTTGGTCAAAAATACCAGGTAATGGTGAAGCGGTAGAATCTTTATCAAGAGGTTTGGGAGTGCTACAATTTTCTATACAACCTAAAACTCCCGATTCTGGAATAATTCCAAAACCGCTGCCTTCATCACCGCTACCTTCTTCTCCGAATGTATCATGTAAAGAATCTATTGTGGTTGTTTTAACAACAAGTTTTTCTTCATCATCTATAAACGTATTTGCAGTAGCATTTGGGTCTTCCTCTTCTTCTTCATCTACCACGGGGACATTTAAGGTTTGTTCGGTATATGAATCTTCGAAGATATCAGGATCACCAGAACCTTCTACTGGTTCATCGTACTGCATTATATCTGCTGGTGAACAAGTTACAGCACTAACATCTTTACCAGCAAATTTTGAAGGGGAATGGCAAGTTAAAGGCCTTGGTATTATGATGCCGCTCTTATTCAGTAATTCAAGATTTAGTACATTGTTACAATCACAGTCTATAGGATTTTTGAATAAATCCAGAGTTTTCAGATTTTTAAGCATTTTCCAGTCTCTTGTAATATCACTTAATAAATTATTAGATAAATCCAAATGTTCCAAATTTTGTGGCAGGTTAGATACGCTAATATCTTTCAAATCGTTCGATTTCAATATTAACGTTTTCAAACTGTTCAAAGCTGGTATTGAAGATACTTGAACACTGTTATGTGATAAGTCTAAATACTCCAAATTCTTGAGGTATTTCAACTTAGGATCTACTTTATTAACTGAAGCATTTGATAAAATTAGACTCCCTATAGATCGGAAATCCTTTTGAGACATCTTACTCAAAAATTCGAAAGATGTTGCTCGCAATTGTTCTGGAGCATTATGGCATGAAGAACCTTCCGGGCATATTTCCAAAGTAGCACCAAGGCAATATCCAAGAATGCTCATGAATAAGAACCATTCTTTCCACATTTTGATTTCCCTGTAACAAAAGAAAAGTTTCGTTAATTCTTCATAAGTGGAAAGAGTACTGATGTTGATAGAAAAATTCAAACCGAAACGTTTTTGAAAATTTATATCCATGGAACTACTTTTTATACCCCTGATAAGATTCAATTAGTTATGAAATGGCTTCCAGGATGACCCGACAGGAATGAATCCTTTAGACTATTTAACAGCGTGGAGACAAAAAATATTTAGACAGCTTAGCAAATAAAGTAAGAATGTTATTTATTATTTTTCGTAATTTGGCAGTTGTCAAGTGTCCCAAGTATAAACATCACGTCTCTATAAGAAGTTTAGTTTCAAGTATGAAAAATCTAGAAGAAAACAAATCACGTAAAATAATTGCCAAGTTTTATGAAACAAATCAAAATCTAAAGAAATCGTTTAAAGTTAATCACTTTTTTAGAATTGGAATATCCAGACAAACAATTCACGAAATCTGTTGGTATGTTGAGATATCAGGTAGAAACTTTGGTTAAAGCGGTTCGAGGGAAAATTGGGACCCAATTTGAGAAGATTGGGCAGAAAATTCAATGTTGGTGAGAAATTTGTGAGCAACATTCCAAAGGAACAGAAGGTGAGTAAAAAATAAAGCAAACAAAAACAGAACTTAGAAGTCTTGGTTGCAACGAGTTTTCTTCTAAAAATTCTGTAAATATATGAAACATACTGTGTTTACTGTGATCTAGATTAATGCAGTTCATAAAGAAAATGCAACCTGAAGGAAATTTTGTGTTTTCGCCAGATATGGCAACTGCTCGTTATGTAAATGACGTTGTAGGTTATGCAAAGTTGAATATTCCATTTATTGAGAAATTTAGGAATGTTCCTAATGTGCCTCAACTGAGGCCAATTCAACGTTTTTGGCGAAATTCGAAACAAAAAGTATATTCTGAAGGTTGGGAAGCAACTACACATGATAGTGAGCTGACTGGAAGCTGATTCAATTATATAAAATGTGGGTAATTATAGTGTAGTAACCATTGTTTCATAGAGTAAATAATTAAATTAAAACAAACAATTTATACGGATTTTTTGAGGTCACAAACAGAGCATATTTAAAAATGAAGAAATAGTATTGGAAAGTTCTGAGGATGTGCGTTTACTAATTTGCTTATTAATGGAACGTAACTATCCATAAAACATTGAAAAGATAAAAATTTATTTAGAGAAAACCCCTTCTGGGTTACGTATGGTCCGACTCAATTTGAGCGAATCTTCAAACTACAAAAGAGAGTTGTTAGATATTTACTCGGACTACACAGCAGGGACTTCTTTCAAAGATTAAAATTTCTGACTCTTCCTTCCTTATTCATCTTCAAATCCGTTTGCCTAATTGGTAAGGACACTTCTCCAATTTCGTTGCACTTAGGAACGCGGAGCACTACCTTTATCTACCTACTCCACGTTCAGAATTATTTGAGGGCTCAATATTTTACAATGCAAACAATGCACAATCACTTGCCAATTGAAATCAAATCTATATAATCTTTTTCCGCATTCCGCGATAATTTGAGGGCATATAAAACTAAAAAGTGTCTTCTACTCTACAAGACTAGAAAGTGTCTTCTACTCTTAAACAACTTCTATTCTAATAATATTTAATTCCAGACATGCTGCATACTGGTGTAATTTTGCTATGGACTCATATACTAATTATTACTTATTACTATTACCTATTTTGTTATTCATTGTGGTTTTCTTCTTTATATTGAAATTTAATTCCATTTGTATCTTTATTTAGTTATTTTTATGTTTGTTCTTTAGTTTCTACCAGTTTATGTCTACAAATTGTAACAATTTTTTAACAATAAAGCATTTCTCTCTTTCATAAATGTAAATTTGTAAATCTACTACTAATAATAATAATATAATTTTACCAAACAAGTGATAGATTATATTGTGAAACAATGGTATGAAAGTGACCCAGATATTATCTCATCGAACTATGAAATTTATAAACTTATAAATGCGGCTTATCACGGTTTCTGCATTAGGTCAAGAACCTTTTGATATAATAATAATAATAATATCCATGCGCCTTATGGGATATTATGTCTGTACGATTTTATAAATAAAATAAGTTACAAATAATGTAGCTTTTTTTATATAATTAACATGCTAATTAAGAGTAATTTTACATTGAATAACCTTGAATTTCACCAAATTTGTTCAAGTCTCTACAAGGAAAACTGGCTATCACGTATTTAAATTACTATTTATGATATAATTGATTCTGTGAACTGTTCCAAGCAGTTGTATAATTTAAATATAATTCGAGAATTATATAAATCCAATAATTTCTTAACTTAAATATAATTTTCAAAAGTTTAATATAAACAGATCAAATGAAAATTATTGTAAAAATGTTTGAACGAGCTATTATGAGCAATAGAATAAGTCGTCTAATTTATGTTCTACTTGTTAATATATACATATCCAAATTAATTGAAATAAACACATGCGTTGCTCTAAAAAACAAAAATTTTATTTTTATGACAAATTCTTAAATAAGCAATATTTCTTGACCTGCGTTAATTAACCTATATTATCTTATTCTAATCAATCAAAATTGACAATTGTGACAGTGACATTTGTGACATCCATGACTGATCTATCATAGAAATCATAATCTACAGATAAATAAAGTGAACCATATTAAAACTAAAGAAATACTATTTCTTCACATATGTTTAGTGCGCTTGTAGCCGTCCTTTTTTGTTTTTCACCGGACAACGGACAGTGTTTTTTGCCGGATTGGAATGGATGTGTGTACATGCACCGGAAATATTGTTCGCCGGACCGATATCTATATACTTTTTTCCAAAATTTTTTTATTGGGTGAGATACTTAACAATTTGATCCAATAAACATGGAATATAATATAATAATGTTTGTTGTATTTATAGCCCAATTTTTTAAAGGGGATCTAATACAGAATATTTCTTTTAAAAAAGTGTTTTCTTCATATTTGTATGGAATAATAGTTATAAAATGTACATTTTGGTATCATTTTAAAAATAAGATTATCAGACGATCGGTATCTACCTCTAAAAATACATATCTACCTGTTAGTCTAGACGTTTTCTTTTCGTTTCTTAACAATTACCGTTTGTGGAATTCAAATGTTGGGTATGACTGTCGCCGTAGTAATTATAAACTTTAGATAAAGATAACAAAAAGCAGTAAAAGGATTAAAACTATTCCGTCACAGCAACTAAAAGTGTCAACAAAAATTACGACTATTTATTTTTGTCAAAATAATAATTATTTACGTAACTAGTTATGAAAAAAGGAATATTGTTCATGAAGACTAATATTTATCGAAACGAGCGCCAGCGAGTTTCGCAAATTAATCAAGAATTGCGGCCATTTAAAATTGGTTATTACTTAAAAAAAACATTAAATCAATCGATTTCAAATATATATATATATATATATATATATATATATATATATATATATATATATATATATATATATATATATATGACGTATATGATCTATTAATTCATATATGAGATATGTTAATGAAATATTCTGATAAATCTAGAGATTAGAACGTAACGTCAAAAATATTTCCATAACAAAGTCCATTATTTATTAAATTAGACCGAAAATCAATAAATTATTTATCAAAGATGAAATAATAAATCTTTTATTTATCTCAATTCTGCACTTTCAAACTATTTTTTGTTTTACGTAGACAAATAATCCTTGTCATTTTGCAAAATTCTGTTAGTAATTTTAATTTTTATATGACATAAAAGTTTCGTTCAAGACGCATTCATAAATGTATCCAGCTAGCAAGTAGGTAAAATATATTTAGATATAATCCGACAGTTTATAAGTAGAGGTATATAGATGACTTGCATAAATGGCCAATTTTTTGTGTGGGCGGATGTGAAAAAAGGGCATAGAAAGTAGTTCTATAATAACATGACCGCCACCGATTCAATTTATAGCGAAACGAACACATACATTAATTGTTGCAGCTTGGGTAACTACCTATATCATTATTATTAATACAGGAATCTCCTAGTAACTCATTGAAGCATACCATACTATGGATATAGTTATTAATTTTCCATTATTTCAAAGTCGAAACATCTCTTTATGCATAATAATTTACAGTTAATATTCAAACATTGACAGTGGATGAAATATCAAGTTATTTATTTAATGCATTTAAATGTTCTTGACTTTAGGTCTTTTCTGTTTTAAAATTAGTTTTTTTTTTAATAATTTTTGGAAGATAAAGTCGAAACGTCTAAACAACCTTCGAACAAGTGGATCAATTTTGAAGAAAAAACCATCGGATCCCCAACGAACTGCTAGCACTCCGGAGAACATTCCACGAGTAAAGGAAGCTTTTGGCAGAAGCCCACCCCGCTCTATTCAGAGGCAGAAATTGTTAATGAGTGACAAAGCCCATTTTCATCTGAATGTAATTTGGAGGACCTAAAGATCGCAATTCGTCGACACGTCGCCCAGATTGATGTAGACATGCTGCAAAAAATTGAGGCCAGTTTCTGTCAAAGGCTACAACAATGTATTGTCCAAAATGGACATCACTTGCCGAACATCATTTTTCATAAGTGGGTAAATACCAAATCCTATGATTTAACAAGTGTTTCTGTACCAATAAAACTTTTTTAAAGTAAATATTCAAATTTTTTTTGATTATTTTAAAAACATCCGGTTCCCATGAATGACCCTGTATAATCTTGCTTCGTAAGGATTTATACAAGATTTTATAAGATATTTTCAATTACAATTAAATAAAAAAAGAGACTGTGTGTTTAACTATTAAGTTTTTTTATGAGAGAAACAATGCAACTAATTCCACGATGGTGGGGTGCGAGTAGCGCACGTGGATCGAGCGTACAGGTACATTTAGAAAACATTTCGTGCATCTAGTGCGCACTATTTGTGTCGAATTCGGAAGATCGTTCGACGAGCGAACAAGAAAATTTGATCTGCCGAAGTGAGTGTCCTAGGGAACGAATTTTGAATAATTATTATCATTAAAACAAAACGAAAAACCATCAGCAACATCTAAGATTTTCCAAAATGAGCAAATGTTCAATATTATATAGAATATTGAACAAAAATTTATGGGAAAAATAATTTTTTCTAAGAATGAGTACAATTTTGATAAAAACATCTTTACAAATACCATTGAGATGGTAATTTAAATCTTATTTTATTGGACTGAAAATTAAATTAATATAATAATGTAGTGAAAATGGGTCAATGAAGAATTTTCAAAGAATCTATTCACAGCCGATCCATCAATCCCACTTCTATTAAAAAGTCTATAATGTGGGATGGCTCTAATTGCCAGAGATCTTCGACTTCCATTTCATACGCTTCCAGGTGTAGTGCTCTGGAATGAATATGGAAAGATGTTCCATCCTCTGTGGAACAAAACCTGCACGCATTATCTGCTAGGTCTAGCATCTTCAGGTGTTTGTTGAGGCGACAGTGCCCCGATAGAACTCCTGTTAGTATTCGGAGTCTTTGACTGTCTAAGCTCCTGTAGGTTGCCCCAATAATTGGTTTTGCTCATATCTACCTTCTTTTCCAGTGATTTTTCCAGATTAGAATCACTTATTGCAGTTGTTGGGCAAGATTTCATTGTTACACATAAGCAAGCCAGTCTTTGTAACATTGGGATATTATTCCTCGTGGTATATAGACTAGTTCTAGTACTCCAAACCACTGCCCCACATCACGTTAAATAACAACTTTTGTTATATCTCTCAAACATTGCATTTTATTGCACTTAACCACAACTTCTATTTAAAAACTTTTTTTCCAATTACTTCATAATCCACGATAAACATTATTGAAATTTAATGCACCAACTTTTATTAACTTATTAATAAGAAATTTCGAATAGTACCTTACTATTTTTTTTGAAAGTACCTTGTTTAAAATTCTCCGTACTCAGTAACCATTAATCATTCACAAATATACAATTACATCGCGAAATATGGCTAGTTAGGAAGACATATGGATATGGTGTTTATCTGATTTGTACTTAGTTCTTGAATGCTTTTTTTTGGTTTTGTTTCTTTCAAACTTGTTTGTTTCTTCCTTTTTAGTTTATGGTTTTGAAATACAGGTTTTGTAGCGTACGAAGAGTGATACCTGTCCATTTTACCTTCGGTCAGAAATTTATGTACTCAAATTGCAAGGTGAATAGTACTTCAAAATCAAATAATCGAAATATATCATTTTATTGTTTAGTATTATTTTGATATACAGGTATTAAATGTAAAGATACCGAAATTTGACGAAGCTAAAACAACTTCATCATACCATTTTGACAGTATTGGTGTTTTGAATTTACTAAGTTGCGATTTCATGTTGACGCTCAATGCTAGCTAGCTTAGAGCTTCAAATGAGGACACGAGGTATAATTGCGACTTGAGCGCCATATTAAATTAATGCAGAGTCAAGCTTCAAAGGCTAAAAAAAACTTTTTAGAGATTAATTCAAGAAATTGTATCACGTGATCTTATTTAACGCTTTAAACCAGCGTCGAACGTCAACATGAAAAATTTCTAGCAAATTCTATGGTAAAAGTCGTAACTTAGAGATTAGTCTCTAATTTTATGAATAGTACAACAGCTTTTCTTTATTTATTCAAACATTCTCCTCTTTATATTGAATACCATGGAGTGAATAAATATAAAATTCGTGTATTATTGGAAACAAAACTTTAAAGCGGCCGTGGGAGCAAAGAAAATATGTAAAATTGAAGAAGATTCAGTTAATGAGAGAACAGGACAGCGTGTGTGTTGAATCATTTTAATAGTGGCGAATTGACGCTTGAGAATCGTTCACCCTTAGTTCGTCCATATACAGAAGAAAACCAACCCATTATCGAACTCCCTCAGACTTTCTAAAGGTACCATACATCTCCATTTAAAATCATTAGATAATATAAAAGTTGTCATACAAATTAACCAATAAAGGTTAAGTAGAGGTGTGTAAACAGCTTTCCTGCGGAAAGGTGATCGTTCCAATATACGCATTGTTATTTGCAATGAGAAATGGATTTATCTAAACAAACTAATAATGAAAATCAGTGGTTTGACAAGAGAAAATTACCAGAACTCATCGCAAAGATCGATTCGATGGTCGAGTTATCAATGCCGAAAAATATAGTTGCGAATGTATGAGGTTTTATTGGAAAAATATCCAGGTTTAGTTATCCGAAATATACGAAAATTATGTGAAGAATTTTGATGGTATTGAATTCCTACCACATCCAGCATTTAGTCAGGACCTTGCACTGTCAGATTACTAGTTATTCAGATCCATGGAGAAGTTCTTACGTAGGAAAAATTTGGATCCAAATAAGATGTTGAAAATGCATCTAAGCTCAAAGAACAGTTATTACCAAGGTCTCAAATAGTTTACTGAACGTTAGGTTATAACCATAGAATACGATTGGCTATACTTCGAATATAAAAACTTTTTTTTGTACGATTATTTATTAGACACTCTTTATATTGAGTCAATGTTAATAAAAATAATTTTTGAACTAGATGTTACACCAGAAATCAATTGGCCTACTTTTGAAATAAAAAAATCGTTATGTCGATTATTAAAAGTCAATGTTACAATATGAACCGTTGCGTTGCAATCTTGCTTTCTATAGTGTCGGTAAAACACGTATGAATCAATTTTGATTATGAAAAATGGCTAACGGTACAACACCGATATCTAAATGGTGTTAAGGAATTGAAGCGTCTAGCCGAAGCTTACGTCACATTTTTTTTAATTTCGTTTTTTTTTGCGAGTCAACGTACGGTCAAGATTTTATCAACCAATACATAGTTTCAATCGATATAACATTAATATCGATTCACAATATAAAACAGGAAATGTTGTGGTATCTCCACGCTCCATCTGAGCGGTTAGAAAACTGGAAGAATTTATATGTTCTAGTTGATAACTTGAAATAGGGTTCAACGACGATGGTCTTAGAAGTACTTGGCCCAACAAAGAAAACACAAAAATTTTGTAAAAAGATATATTTCATTTCAACGTAATCTCCTTTTAGCTCCTCACACGTTTATTAACGTCGATTCCATTTTTATAATAACAATAGTCAAGTTCCTCTAAATAGCCTTTAACTGCCCACATCACCTCTTCATTGTTGGAAAATCTTTGCCATTTATTCAAGTCTGGAAACAGAAAATAATCCGAAAGGGTGCATGAGGGTACATGAGGTAGGAATTCAAACTTTAATTGATTAATTTTGACCATTGCACCAACAGATGTGTGAGCTGGTGCATTGTCTTGTCAAATGCGGCCGTTTTTGCGCTAAAACGTCGCATAATACTCGCCGTTGATAGTTTTTCCTTTTTCAAGATTGTCAATGAATATTATCCCATGCGTATCCCAAAAAACTGATGCATTACCTTGCCTGAAAATGGAATGATTTTTGTCTTCTTTAGAGCCGATTCTCCCTCTTCAGTCCATTGTTTTTATTGTTCTTTTGCTTCAGGTATGAACTAATGGACCCACGTTCCACCCAAGGTTGTGAAACGGCGCAAAACTTCAGATTTATTTCTGTGAAACATTGAAAACATCTTCACGACGCAGCACCTCTCTAGTCCACAGCCTCTCATGTCTAAATTTTTAGTTAATATGCGATGTACCGCACTTTTTGAAATGTCTTCTATGTCTGCTAGCTCGCGCACTTTCAGTCGACGATCATCCAGTACCGCTTTGTGAATTTTCTTCAACATTTCTGGAGTCGTCCGCTCATTTGGTCGGCCTCATTTAAAATCTGCTACCCAATATTTTACTGTTTAAAACGAAGGATCAGTCTCACCCAGAGTGTAATCAACGACCAAGTTTTTCCATGTCTATAAATTCACCGAAAACGTTCACTGTCTAATACAGTGGTATTTTTCTTTCTTTTCTAATTGTTAATTATCTATTTTGACTACTTCTTTTTCTTTTCAATGATAAAAAAAGAGTGAATACTGCACATAAAAGGATCCGAAATGTGTCAAAATTGAATGAGTTGTGGGTCGATGTGAAAAAAGTACAAAGAGGAAGTTATACATACTTCGAGTCATTAAGTCATGCTGCATGATTAAAAATTATATGTATTCTATCCCGTGAAGAAATAGATTAAGAAAAAGTTTAAAAGGAAAAAGCTCAATGATGGTAAGCCCCAACAAAAAAGTGTGGATAGTCACAAACAAATAATTAATGATGAAATCTTGGAAAATGTCTATGTGCATCGTCCTCTATCCAAAAGCTTCTTCTGGAAACTACGTAAGATGCTATAATATTTAGTTAGATACTCCAATTAAAGAAAAACTTAATTTTACTTCATATTTCACGAATATTATCACAAATATAGTCGCAAATCTTGTAACATAAACAATGAAAAAAATTGAGTCAATAGTTGACCTGTTTTTTTAATAAAGGATAAAAATAGTGACCAGATCTCAAATTTCGAGAAAATAATTAAAGAAAGGCAGTACACGTAAATGAATATTCATTGCGTTTAGCTTTAAACAAAATGAAGGACTAGAATCGAGAGATTTTCTATTAAGACTATGAAAAGGATTTTTTTGAGCCTCGACGAGTTTTTCTGTTGGATGCGTTCAGAAATTATCTATTTAGTTCTATAGAAATGTTTATATAACAAAAAAGTGGTGACGGGGTTTGCGTCTTAAACGACGTACTAGATGTCATTAAAACATTCTAAATTTTTAACTGTAACTATATAGGGCAGCTTTATTAACTGATTGTTTTAATGCAAAAATATAATTTGTAAAAGTTGTTCAAACCTCCTTCGATGTAGTAATATTAAATATTTAATTTTTACTTGGAAATGGTAAGCATTTGAAAGTTTTCAATTTCCGATTCGAATGAAAAATATAATGATACGGGTACCGAAAAATTAGACATTTTATTCTAAAAAGAAAGGAACAATAGCATTTGAATTAACGGTACCCTAGCGGATTTTTACTGTTCAGAATCAAATCAGTGCAAATGAGCATGACCGTGAAATTTTACAATTCTTTCAGGTGAAAAAAAATAAATACGGGAAGGAATGTGTGTCAACAAAAAAACTGTAGCATTAGCAATAGTTATTTCAATGGTTATTACTTTTTTAAATAAAAAGATCGTTCAATAAATAAAAACATACACTATCATCCAAGAAGTATGAAATGTATTCAAAAGGTAGTGAAAAAAATTCCTTAATTATGTAATCATTTCTATATTAGTAATAGCATGTTCATTGGTCTGATTCTAAATCAATTCCGGGACCGGTTGCAAGCAAGCGTCAATTCCGAATTTTCAATAAAGTTCTTATTCATTCGGTTCATTATTATATTTCTTTTCATATATGGAATACTCCTATGTGGACAGTTTCTATTATAAGTGGAAGCTGTTCCGAACAAGGGAGACAGAATGATAACGATTTCTCTATCCTCCGAGGTTCGATTCTGCGCATCTTAATCATGCGCAGTACAGATAAAGTGTCTCGAACCAGAGAGAAAATGAATATTGTCGGCACCATGTCTGTTGTAACTAAAAATTCGTTTCCAATGCTCCAGTGCAATACCAAAACGTGTTAGTCTAAACTTATTATTATTATTTTTTACCCGCTAAAATCACTGAAAACACTACCAGATCACAATTTTTCGCACATGCAACATTATCGGTTTGGTGTCATTTTTATTGCGTACAAGCTACAATTCTATGAAAAATCTAGTTAATTTTTGCTTAATAACCAACCTGTCCATCGGGCACCAAAACCAATGCAGCAGCACATATAATTATTGACAGCGATTCACTGACCACTTATTTACTTCGTTACTTACTTAGTTTACTAAGGAGACCCATCTCATAGGGGGCCTTAGCTTACAAACTGTCCGCTTGTAGACGGTAAATTATAATTCAAAATTTACCAGAATGGCGCTCCGTCAGACGAGATATCATATTAACTTAATTATTTTAGATAGAGTGAAGTATGCATTGTTAGAAAGTTTAATATTTGAAATGACTAGAATCGTTAATCAAATATTGGTATACAAAATCTAAACTATTCACTAGTCCAAAATAATTTTGTAAATATAACCTAGAAAAGCTACTGTGATATAATGATTTGATGGACACTTTATGTAGCACAGAGATAGTTCTCCTTACCTCTACCCTCTGGATCGGCCACAAAATAATAAACAAAAATTTAGGTTAGTACTTGTTTGCTTGTATTAATTGAATTTTTGTTAGTGGTAGCCATAATGCAATTGAAAGAGACTTGTATAATATCAAGCGACGTGCAATATTCATCTATGTAATATTTTGATCTTGCATGCAATTTCTTGCATGTCGTCTGGCATCATGTCAAGCGGCCTTTACAATTAAACTGTTAGACAAGTGTTTCAATAACCATGTTGTCATCTTCAGACGAAAACGGTCTTCAAAGATGATAATTTTGTTAACGAAACGCTCGTCAGACAGTGTAATTGTGACTGTTGGTGTAGTTATAATATAAACAGTAAGTTTAGTATAAATATTACCAATATCAAGCATGCGTATTGAAGATATCCTGAATTGGTTATCAACTGATTCGGATTGAAGTGAACAAAGCTAATAATACTGATAATTCAAGTACAAATTTGGATTTATTTAACAGAAAGGGGATCTCTTACGAGTCTATATCTCTTACAATTCTGGTAGAAGAACTTAATGGTATTGTACTACTACCACATCCAACATTTAGTCCAGACCTTGCACCGTGCGATTTCTTGGGTGGAGATAAAAATTGATTCAATGGCGATGTTGATAATGCAGTGCTACAATTTTTTTACATCTCAGTTGAAAGAATGGTTTTACTAAGGTCTCGAAAACCTTGCCGAACTTTTAGTCGAAACCAAAATACAATATACTTCGAATATTAAGGCATATGACACCTTCTATATGTTATTAATCTCACTCTATTTATTTCCTCGAAACAATCCCAGTCACTTCAGATGACAAATGACATTTGTTGATGTCAATGTTACCAATTACTACAAAAGAAGGCCAATATTCTGACAAGTGACATATAAAAGTATTAGTTTATGTTTTTTCGAATCTGGAGAGTATTTATAACATAGAGATGAAATAAACTCGTGGTTGCAGTTTAATTAAATGAAATATTAACAGTTGAAAGGTAATTAATTCCTTTTGTTGATATAGGACAGAAAGATAAGGCGTTTTTATGATATAATCAATTTTACAATGTTAAGAACATATCTCTAACCTAACTTTTATAGCCATTTGTAGCTTACTAATTAAGGGAGATCATCCTGTATATAATGATATACTTGATACAAAAAGTTTTTACTGCCAGTCATTCCAAAGAACAACATAAAATGATTGGTTAATAGCTTTAGGTGGAAAGTACGACAGATGTCGACATTTTATGAACCATTTATATCATTCTTATACCGAAGCAAAATAATTATTTATAGTTTTTAGTTCATAAAAATTGTTATTTATGTGATAGAAAGTAGGTCTTAATTTAGTCACAATGTATGTTCTAAAAATTTTATATTAACGAGTTAATTAAATATTATATACGAAGGCGGCTTTACTGAAAAAAAAACAAAGATAAACAAATATCTTTCCAGCTCTAGCGAATTTGAAATCGATTTCCACCAAGCTATATTTTTAATTTGGAAACAGAACCGGATCAGGTGAATATGGGTGAAAATAAAATCGATCTGATGAGATACAATAACAGCGAAACCGGTGAGCAGATTACTCTTGACAGTAACGAGTCATTGGTGATGTTGATTGATAGTTGATGGACGTACGTTATTAGGAAGATATATAATGTAATATTAGTCGCGGAACGAGCCAGGAAAGTAGTTGTTTTCTCATTCGAATATAGACAGACAGGGTGGACAACAGAGGTAAATATAGGAATCATTCAATATTCATAAAAACCGCCGAAACATTTCGATTGAGGGCAATTTACCTCCATATACCAAGTTGCATCCCTGAGGAGTGTCAGAATCGAAAATTAATTTCTTTCCAGCCCTTTAACTTAAAAATATCACAATTGGTGTACTGTATGAGACTGTTAAGGGTGTTAAGTAATGGTAAGTGGAAAACGATCGAATAATTCCGGGTGGTTAATTAGAGGTGACCTAACCTTAAAATTTCAGCTTTTTATGTATCAGTCGATTTAAAAAATTTGATTTTTATACTATGGATTAGTTAATTCTAAATTTTTTCATTAATTTCTATAAAACTTTATAATTACCAAGGAAAAGTCGATTTACCGATGATATATTATTAAAAATGTTATTTAAAAAGTTACAATGGAAGTCGAGAGTTGGCTATACTACACACACACGAAGTTTTTCTACCAACCTCGTATCGGTTGGAAGTAAAAGTGTTTTACATTCATAATTCGAATTTAAAAAGTTTTAATTGTATTTTAATGCAATTCTAATGGGATAACCCACTCGTTTAATATTTTAAATTGTCCAAGATGATATGACCGTGACCTGTATAAAACCAGTATGCCTACTCAATTCGTTCTTTCGTGTGAAGTCTCATTACGTAAGGTCGTTTTAACGATATAATAATGCAAAAAGGAAATGAAACAATTCCTTTTTTGTCTTTGTCACCTTTGCCTGCAATTTTAACTACCTTCATAAATAGTAAATTAACAATAAATGCGAAAAAAAATATTGCCTTGGACACACGAAACAATTTATATTGCTACGTCCTTTAGAATTATCGAACAAATTAATAATCACGTAGGGGAATCGTAAAAAAAATTCTAGAGAATCTTTACAGTGCTACTAGTTGTACAGTGGATGTACGAGTGATGGTGAAAGTTTTCCAACTGTAAAGACGATTTAAATGAAAAGACACTTTGAAAGTTGATCTTTTGTATAAATACGAGTTTTATGGGAACATAATGATTCCGACAAATCCTGGAAATTTATGTTGAAGAAGCAATTAGCGGGCAATATATATGTCGTAGGTCAATAGACAAGTTGGGATTTTAGCTAATATCTAATAGGCAGTTGGCTGATGGCGCGCCACGCAAGCCTATTCTCCCGGAGTATTAGCTAAATGCCGGGCAATAGATTATTCGTCGAAAAATGATCAAGCGTTTGTCTATTCTCCTGGGACTTTAGCTAAAATTCGCATAACAGACTATTGGGTTTACAAAATAAGATAAAAAAATAGGATAAAAGAGGTCTTATATCAATCAATCATTTATTGCAACACGTGGATGCTTGGTTAGGTTAGGTTGCTTCTCGTAATGATATTAGTTTTTCTTTATCGGCATCCGAATTTTGGCTCAGTCCCAGGAGAATAGACAAACGCTTGGTCATTTTTCGAGGAATAATCTATTGTCCGGCATTTAGCTAATACTCCGGGAGAATAGGCTTTCGTGGAGCGCCATCGGCCAACTGCCTATTATCCTGGGATATTAGCTAAAATCCCAACTTTGTTTCTTTTGTTTCATTCTTAGTCCATAATTATTAGCAGTTTCGATTTCCGTCTTTGTTATGATTAACAAATTTGCTAATTTTGGTAATGAATAGGCCCTTTTGTTTGTACTTTGTTATTTCGTACAATTTTCTCATACATTGGCGGCTGTCGATAGTGGATTTTCTTATTATAATCCAGGATGAATTTCCATGTTGAATTAGTGTATATTGAAACGAACTGTCCGTTCTTAATTTTTTCCACTATGACTAGAATACATTTTACTTTATAACTTGATGCTATTTCTAACATAAGGCGTGTCTTGGAGATTTTGTTTGATTTAGAACATACCGCCCCTTTTAAAAATTATTTGCGATTTTAATTTTCAATACTCAATGCTGGCAAATTTGTAAATAGATTTCAATACGAGAAGTGCTCAAATGAAGAATATATATATATATATATATATATATATATATATATATATATATATATACATATTCTTCATTTGAGCACTTATATATATATATATATATATTTATTAATATTTTGTTCGGTCATTAGTTCTTTCGATTTGGCTGTATTTTATAGAAACAATTAGAAACTCGTATTGAAACTAAATTATTACAATTTGATCAACATTGATAGATAATGATTACAAACGTTATACTCTGATAACAGAAAGAATAATTGTGACATTCAGACAAACTCTTAACCTCTTAACTTTTTGTTACGCTATTCTGCTTTCGTTCACGGGCTGTCACTCTTGATCTGCTGTCTCTTGTTAAGGCGATGAACTAAGTAAACAGCCAGTGTTGCCAACCCGAATTTTAGAAAATTAGTAGATTATATGCCAAATGAAGTTGATAGAATGTAAAATGCAAAATTGGTAGGTCTACCACCTCAATTTAGAAGATTTTTTAAGATTAAAAATGCATGAACTGCTCTTAAAATGTTTATACATATATATTATACATATTTTTATTGAAATATTTCAAATGTTCTGCGTTAGGCTGCCCGTTGTTTGATCTAGATCTTTTAGTAAACAAAAATCTAGAGACTCCGTGCAAATTATATTTCTCTGGAAGGTTTTCATATTATTAATTGCAGAAAACAATCTCTCAACGTCGGCTCTATTATGTGGAATATTAATTAAGCTAAACTGAGCATAAAACCACGGAATAGAAGTTCACCTTTTGCACATGCTACATGCTTTAAACTATTTGCATGTTTATTTAGAATAAATCTTCCACCAGCACACTTAAGATCACACACCTACATGATTTACAAGAAAAATACCCTTCACCCTTGGTACTTTCTTGAAGCCAACCTCCAAATTCCTTGTCTTTCTCCCATAATTTCGAATGTTTTTGGTCATAGTGCCTTTTCCTAGCTTTTCGTAGGTGAGTTCCTAACCTAGAACTCTCTGCATCGCTTTCGCTGCTGTCATAATCCATTATATAAATAAATGCACGCAACACAGAACAAACAGCAGTCAGCACTGTCAATACGTAGTTATTTAGTATTAACAACAAAACAACACAAAACAGAAACAAAGATTCACCAACAAACCAACCGGGAATGGGCGACAAATTAGTATAATAATGTCTATGGGCGCGAACGGCGAACTGTTGCTGACGTTTTTTTTGTGGTTTATAGCCTGGACTCTATGTAGGCTTGACGCATCGTCACATGGCTCACGCAACACATCGCAGCCTCGCTCGTCGATTTAAAACTAATTAATAGTGGTGATATGTAAAACTAATTAAAAAAATAGGTAGTTTTTAGGTCTAGGGTGGTAGATAAGTAGACTGAAGTTGGTAGATATGACATCACTCTAAACAGTGACGTAACGCAGCCCCTTTCTCAATTGCAACACTGTCCATTGGACCAGTACTCCGGTCAATATAGACATTTAAAGTTACAAAAATACCCGAAAAGCCAAATATTGGTGGAGAGCTGGGGTTTACCATTACAAGTAAACTTTTAAAAATCACAATCCATTCTATGTGTGATACAAAAGATGTTTTGTAGATCTTGAACTTCTCTACAAAAATGGTCTTTTTTTTCTACGACCTATAAGACAACAAAAATAATTCATGGACCTTAGAGACCTGCAGTACTGTATATTCTAAATTCTGAACAACAATTTTTTGCCAAATCGTAGACGGGCTGCTTGGTGGGCTGGACTAATTTGAGGTCAATACCTGACCTGTTTGCCTCGAGGATAGCTGTCTAAAGTCTTCTTCTGACTATCCAGCCACTCACAGTCACTCCTCGCCTTTCTCTGAAATCTTGTTGGATTTGTTCACAAGCACAATTCCTCAGCGATGTGTTGATAATGAATCGGTCATCGAATGCGCAGCTTTTTCTTGCAGAACAAGCGCTCTCGATTAAAGTTACCAGTCTCTTGGTAACGACGCTAAACTCTGGAAACACAATACTCATGTTCAGTGCACTGGCCACTTGTCACAATATGGTGACTGCTTGAGCAGCTTTATAACTTTTTATGTCCATACTCAGATAGAATTCTTATAAGATATAACGGAAGTAAAACAGAGTGCGAAAGTCCATAAGCTTAGCCTCTGGAGAAAAATTGTATAAACAGTTGAAGACCTAAGAGAGACCTATCTTAGAGACCTGCATTACTGTATTTTCTAAATTCTAAACAACAATTTATTAACTATTACCTACAACCCATTTCTAACAATCCCAATACATCGTTATTCAGTTATATGGGTAAAATATTCATACAAACCGTTTTAAAAATGAACACGCTATCCATAATCTACCTAGTTAGTTATCTATGCAATCAAGTATACACCCATTTATTATCGACACATTTTTCTTAGTGTAAACTGAAGTCATAATTGTGTACAATTTCAGAGTAATAACGACTCAAGTATGCAGCTATATAGTAAGATTGCTTTTAAAGTCCAAGTGATAATTAGATATCGGAATTTCAAAATTTTCAATTACCTATTACTTGTTATGAGCTTCCTTTGAAATTAGAAGGTAGTTAGTTGTCAGTAATTGAATTTAGATTTTTAGTAAACATTTTCTTTTATCAGCGGAACTTTCAATAAAAAAAAACACATAAAGCAGGAGGAAATCAACAAGAGTACTTTTAGTATATACAAGGTGGAAATAGAAACTAGAGTGCTGATTGAAATAAAAGTAATATTTTTACAAAATGTATTTACTTTCCCTCCCCTGTCTCTTATAATAGCTTCCAATCGGTTTTCCACGGATCGATTAAGATTCTATACTTTACTTTTCTCCCCTTAACTTTTCTCTTAATAAATGCTCGATAGGATTGCCAATCCATAGCAGCAATTTCTGTAAATATTGTCGTACTGAACCTGCAGTATGTGGACGGGCATTGTCCTGCATTGGAATGAAGTTTTCGCCGATGAAACTGGCGTAGGAAACGACGAGATTATCTAAAATTTCTACTATGTATCGGTTTCAATAAAAACCTATAACTTCCATTGAAATATCCGTGCAAACCATCCAGGAACCCCTCAAGAAGCTCGTCCTCTTCTATATCTACCATGCAGGCACAGTCTACTGTCGTCTGAGAAGAGAACGGAGCCCCATTGTTCCCCAACCAACATGTTTCCTGACAAATCGTAGACGGGCTGCACGGTGGGCTGGACTAATTTGAGGTCAATACCTGACCTGTTTGCCTCGAGGTTAGCTGTCTAAAGTCTTCTTCTGTCCAGCCACTTACAGCAGGTTTTCGCGTTTCTCTGAGCCCAATTCCTCAGCGATATGTTGACAATGAATCGGTCATCGAATGCGCACCTTTTTCTTGCAGAACAAGTGTTCTCGATTAAAGTTACCAGTCTCTTGGTAACGACGCTAAACTCTGGAAACAGAAGACTCATGTTCAGAGCACTGGCCAATTGTCGCAATAAAGTGACTGCTTGAGCAGCTTTATCACTTGTTATGTCCATACTCAGGTAGAATTCTTATTTGTTGTTAACGGAGATGTGTATTGATTGACGTGGTGGGGAGGTAAATAACCTTTTTTAATGATCACTTGCCCCTAATTAGTACTAATATAAAAAAGCTTGAGGAAGGATGATTTGGAAGCCAATGCCATTAACTTTGAGATTCTACTAAGAAAAATACAATTTTTTGTTCAGTTTTTTTGCCAGTGACTTGCCATTGCAGGGGCATCGCCTGATTTATTTCAACAAAAAATTCTAGATAAATTCATTTATATTGATTGTTCGGTATGTTTCATGATTTGAAAGATGCACTAAATTGAATGTCTAGACTCAATCATTAGCCAATTTCAGTTTGAATTTGATCAATAAATTAATGTATTTGTTAATCCTTTCAATAATAAATTCAATCAGAGGACATATTCTTGCCATTTTCAGTATTTTTATAAGAAAATGTCCTGAATTTGTAAAGTTTACCCATTATTTCACAAAAATTTCGAACGAACAAACAAATTGAAATTACTAAACAAGCGATGACCAAAAATTATTTCTTAGTTGGAAATGTAAAATTAGAATAATTAGAGAAGCGCAACGTTTGACAGAAAAACAAATTAAAACATGAAGATATTACAAAGCAAAACGAGGTAATTAGAGACACAATAAGTGCACATTCGCATTCTTAAGAAAAAAAAAACGAATTAAAATCTTTGCTCGATTATTTTAATAATCATATTTATTTAAAAACCAATGAATTATTTTCCCAAAGAAACCTCCATATCGCAAGGCGCTGGTTATACATAAGGCAAGAAGTCGAAAGCGCGATAACTTCGTTCACAGCATATCGAAATATTAAACATGATCAGTCAATCCTTTATCCACCTTAACGCCGCATTTTATAGCGTAGTTCATTGTTTATACTATGTGCACATGAAATCAGTGCACTGGGGCTTCGTAAATATGATAATCGATGTCGAAGTGAGGATTTTGATGAAATGACAGACTAACGCGGGCAATATTAGACAATTATTTTTTTTTACTATACATTAAAAGTGTTGGACGTCCTAAATCAAGTATATTAATTAAATATGTAATTAAATGCCAAAGTCGTGAATATAAAACATAAACTGACTGGTTACGAGTAATAATCTGTTTATTATCAGGAAGCATCAGAAAAGACAAAATCTGGTGTTCCAAGATTCAAATCGAATAGAAACTCTTAGAAGTACAAGGAGTGAAAATAGGTTAAAGTCCCTCGCAATGTTATCTTTCAAAGAATTAGTTTTTGAATAATTAATCTCTAAAAAACAAAGACGTATTGATTTTCATTTCAAAACGTATTTGTGAAGTATAAAATTATCACTCATGTATCTATTTAGACATTAGCAGGGTAAGATATGAATTTGGGGAGATTACGATTTCTGTGGCCTCACCGTGATTTCTCATAGAGTATGAGAAATATAATAAAAAAACTCTAGCACCCCTACGCTTCGAGATATCGAAGGTAGAAACTCGAAAAATTGGTAATTTTTTTCGTTATTTTCCCCCATACTGCCAAGGATACTCTATCAGAAACGACGGTCAAAATTGGAAGACACAATAATTGTAGATAATCATGCCATTACTTTTTCAATAAAACCCCAAAAGTTTTTTAGCGGTTTGATTAGATTATTTTTAGGCGTGGTTGTGCGGTACCCAATATTTTCAGCACCCCCAAAGTATTGAACCACGCGCCGCCGATGATTAGGGGTTAGTAAAGTGAAAAGATGTGAGTAAAGTCACATATTTCCCATCGGTACTACTACCTAATATAAATGAATAGACGACTGTATTCTTGTCGCACATGTTGAGAAGGGTACCAAGAGCGAATTCTTGTCTTTGACCCTGTCCCTTCCGTATACCTATAAAAATCAACTGCTGCATCCCTATTCACACAATGAAGTCAAAAAGCAGGCAGAATCGAGACTTGATTTTGAAGTTGAAAAATCGTTACTAACCCACCATTAATATTATTTGTTATAACTTAAAATGTGGACTACCATCACAATTTTGTGTTATACAATATATGAATAAAAGATAAGATAAAGAAAATGATTCAATTTCTATTGTATCTAAATCTTCTTATCGGTACTCAAACAAACTTCAATATTTATTTTTAAATATTACTGTTATTAGCAAAGAAAAAGGTCATGGATTAAAGATTGGTTCACTTCAGGGGACATAAATTATTTTTAATTGTATAAATATGTCCCTTTCCAATTATACATAATCGGTAAATGTTTTTTTGAAGTATGGCTAAAATACGAAAAAAATTATGTAATGTACATACACAGAATTAATATTAATTTTTAATAAACAACATTTTGACCATGGTGTGAAACGTGACAAAAAAATTGTTAATCCTCGTGAGTTAAACTTGAAAAAATAATCGTTATAGAGCTTTAGAGTGTTGAAAGTTTGAAAAAGTGCAATAGAAGTTGAAATAAATTTTTTAAAGCGTAATTATTTTCTACAACTTTTAAATTTATTTAAATTGTGTACTTGTAATCAATTTTTTCAATAAATGTCTATAAACAGGAAGTTGTAAATAGATTGTAAATAATTTTAAATATCGCGATTTCAGGATCCATATCGACTTAATATAAGAAAAATACCGATAAAAAATTATGTAAAGTATACAAATTTCAAAATCTGAACTGGAATAAAAATTATTTAGAAAAAAAGAGACTCGAAACAAAATAGTTTAAAAAATTTCACTTTCTCATAATATTCAAATAATATTGTATAAAAAAATATCCGTTATAACAAAAATGTCACGTATAAGAATATATAGATAATAATTCAAGCATAAATTCTATAATTAAATTTTATGTATTATTAGTTTTTAATTAGAAATGGAAATGAAAAAATTTGTATTGACACATCAATTGAACATGACGCAAGACGATACCAATGAACAATGTTCAAAATCCGATAACTAATAAAAAAAACAATAATTTTGATAATTTTTTTCGTGAATTTCTTCTACTATTAATAAAATATTCATATTAATGTAAAACCGGATAGGATATACGTACTTTTTTGCAAAAATTCACAACCAGCAAAAACTTTTCAAAGATATACACAGACTTATCACTTCACAGCACAGAATTTTCGTTCGATATTAGTTTTTTTTATAAAAAACTTTTTTATAATCAAATTACACTTCACCCGATGTATGCGTATTCCATTTTTATTAAGGACATTTATTTCTGCAACCGGTATTCGTCAGAGTGTATATTTGAGTGGCATTACAAGCGCATTCGAATTTGAAAATGTGACTTAGCCCGCGCGCGCGCGTTTTAACCCACTAGCACTCGCTAAGACAGATAACCACTTAGACTCCAAATGAATGGGGGAAACACGTTACACAATAATATATAATATAAAAGCTATATCAATTTTTAGGGTGGGGTGTATCTAGAATAGGCGGGTATACTAAGAGACCCAAAATTCTTAAAAAATTTATTGAAATATTAATAAAATAGAATTTCCCCTTAATATGAATGTAGATGCGATTACTAACCATTATATAAATAATTGGACTATGGGAAATTTTGGTAAAAGCGACAGATTTCATTGGGGAAAACTTATCTTGATGAATATTGAGGAAATATTGTTTATGAATGAATAAAAATGCAATCAAGTGGGTCTCGAAAAATAAAAACATATTCTCAAAATCAAAATCAAATTGCTATTTGTTACTTTTAGTATTTTTGTTAAGTGTCCCCAATTTCATTATGAATTCTTCAATTTGCTTTTTTTCTAATTCATTGTGTTCTTTGGAGAATTGGAGCTCCAGGGAAAAACCTTTCCCTATCTGGAAACTATTTTGTTGCGCACCATTAAATAGTTAAAATCAAATAGTTATGTCACTCCAAAAACTTTTCCCTCCTGGAAGCTATTTCCTCAGGTATAACTAGAAAATTAAAGGTGGAGGACATATGTTTTATAAGGTTTCATTGGATTTTTGAGTTAAATTGGGATAGGTTAAATTAGGTTACTCCAAACAATTTTTCCTCTCTTGGATATTTCCTTAGGTAGAATAAGATAATTAAAGGTAGGAAACACATGTTTTATGGGGTTCCATGGAAAGAACACGATTTTTAAGTAAAATTGAGTTAGGTCAGGTTAAGTCACTCAAAAAAATTTCTCCCGACCTAGAAGCTATTTTCTTAGATAGAAAATTAAAGGTGGAGGTCACATGTTATATAGGGTTTCATTCAAAAAAACCCATCACTTTTTATCATAGAATTTAAGCTTAACAGCTAATGGTGTTATTTTTTGATGTAACCCCATAAAACATGTGTCTCCCACATGCTATTATGTAATTCTACCTAACGAAATAATTACCAGATGTGACAAATTTTTGCTTGGAGCCCCAATTCTAAATAAGTACCCTCTCTTTTAATCCATTTTTTTTAATTTATAATTTGATTCAATTTGAAGCGTGTTCTGTTCTTAATTCGATTCTTATACTTTGGCTTTAATTTTATTCAATAAATTCATAACGTTTTATGAAATTTCTCTAATTTCTAAAAAATCCATATTAGACCAGACTCCCTTTTTTATTTTTTTTTTGTGCAGCAATGGACTCCAATGTAATGAAGGACACCTTTTTGCTTTCTTACCATATTGTTTACAAACCTATTATCAATATTTTTAGATAACGAGACCATTTCATATTCTTCGAAATATGATAATGATATTTACTATATGAAAATAGATAAACCTTTTGTTGTAAATGGAATGATAATATTTAGATAAAACCATCTGCAACAGTTAATAATTATTTGTTTGGCGTAATTTACTGGCGTCTAAAGACTTGCAAACTTTGATAAAATAGATAAATTGAAACTACGTGCACTTCTGGTTTTCAACCTAATACAAAATATTTAGAAATTATTCAATTTCAAACGGTAAAAACGACATTTTTGTGAAATGATATTGGTGGGATTTTGTGATACTATGAAGACAGGACTTTTTCGTCTCCCTAGAACTTGTTGGGTTTGTTTCCAAGAACAAGATGACCTGTGTGCATTCGGAGTCGTTCAATTTTGAACTTCTTCACATCGTGTTCTATATTTTCATTATGATTACTATGATTTTTCTGTAAAAGTACGTTGTTCATAGTCTCGTAATAGTATCTCAATTTCAAACTTGCTCCATTTACAAATAAACGTTTCAATTTGTTTATTTCATTGCTTCGTAGATAAAATATTTTAATCCTGATCATTTGCATTTTATATACCTACTCGTATATGAAATTATAATCGACTATTCCATATACTCTGCCGTTTCGTAAGAGATGGCACTATTAAATGCGTCAGTTTAGTTTTCTAAAAGAAGTACTAGGTCGTTCTGGCGCATTAATAAAATTATCAAATTTAGAAATTGTGGCCCTAGAAGAAATTCACGAGCTGCTGCATTTAAAAGTCCACGTGAAGGAAATACCAAAAGTGCATCAACATTAGAGCACATAGTAAAAATACAAAAGACTTAGAAAGAGCCCTAAGAATATCATTAGACTGTGTGAGTAATATCTTGGATGAAATCCAGAGCGTTTTAGAGAGGATAGAAGAAATGTTGTAGATCGTTTCGTACTTCAAATCAAAAAACAAAAATTCCTGTCCATAAAAGATAATTTTTCATCAAGATAATGCATCCTCTCATACAGCTTAAAGCTCCATCGCAAAAATTAGTAAATTTAAGTACGAATTCTTGTAATATACATCCTATTCGCCAGACTAGGTTCTCTCTGATTTCTGCTGTTGCCACATACGTGGTAAACTATTTCAATAGAATAAAAAGGTAATAGCATTAAAGTGAAAGTGTATTTTCATAGTTTTTCAAATTCGAGAATAGAATTCTCTATAAATCAGAGCATACATACTTTGTTCTGAGTATTATTTTAAACCAATATAATGTTTCTTTTTCATGTCTAACGTTAAAATTTATCTAAAATCCATAATTATTGAAAATTTCTCAAAAAATATCTTCCTTCCCAAAAATAAATTCAGAAAACAAGATTTTAAGCACAGTATTTAGTGCTTTTCAGTTTTACCACCATTTTGAGTACGCCAAAAATGGAAGAAAACCAAAAAAATTGACATACTTCATCTATTTATACATATCTTCTATATCATTAATATAAGAAATAATTCCATTGCTAATATCTGAAATGTTCTCATTTTATGTCATTACTTCACAATTTTCAATTGAACATTTCAAAACCAAACTCGTTAGGTACGTTCCTGTCTTGATTGTCTTCTATAGCAACTAATGTGTTATAATTTTGGTTCTACGAAAAATAAACTGGTAGCGACATCTTTGACGTATGTTAAGTACCTTTAGTACCTCATTGATGGTACCTAGTAATCAACAAATAATATATATATATATATATATATATATATATATATATATATATATATATAAATTTAAAGCGATGTAAATAATTTTTAATAGCTCTATATAGCATTCCAACGAAAATAATTACCATAAAGCAGTACCATGTTTTAAATAATAAGTAAATAATTGACGTTTCGTAAATATTTGCTTTATACTTAACATCAATAGATGGCAGATGAGTCAATTCATGTGGATATATATAAATTTTAATTTCAATTGTTAATTACGTATCAATAAAAATAAATAAATTAATTGTGAGATTACAACAGTGAAATAATACAATCTGAACATTCCTAATTATTAGATACTGCAATTCCTACAGTACTGACTGAAATTGGTAGTACTATCAGAATATAGACAACCACTCATACAATAGCTTTATTATTGGTTGCATAATTACTGGACCCCTAAATACATATTAAATGAACGGTCTTTAATATTTTCATAAATTACATTATTATGAGAAATTATAAACCAAAATAATTTATTAAAAATCAAGTGTTATGAAATTCAGGGCAGTTTCATCTTATCGTAATTCATTTAGTAATTAGTTGAGAAATCATTTATTCTCGATATCAAATATTACAATGATCGAAATATATAGAAGACCCCCGCAACTCATTATGTGGCAAAAAATTATTTTATAATTTCAATTTTTCTGTGGTTCATCAATCTACATGTATAAATATATAAATTAGATTCTATTGACATAGTACTTTAATAATAAGTACTATGTAAAGTACGCCACTGAATTATGTAAATAGCAAAGGAACTAGGCCTTTGAATGTTAATAATATTCATTGTGACTGAAAAGACATTTACCAAATCTGAGATCAGTATAATAGTACCAAGGAAAAAGTAAATGTCCAACAATGCAACTACGAGAATTTTCTACCCTTCTCAGAAACGACGCAGATGACTTTTGACTCGGTGAGCTGAACCAAATTAAGGAGGGCGCTACTAGGAACTTAACCAATAGCCAGCCTATAAGTGAACGACAGTAAAAAGGTCAAACAGTTCATCAAATGTGTATTAAACGTTAACCAGTTAGGGTGCTGCCTCTAGTGAGCAATTCATGAAAGAATGCTACAAAAGTAGTGGGAGATATTACCTGTCTCTGAAGTGGTACAGGTAAATTTATTAACCATTATTGGTTACTAAGTGCTTTTGACGTATCTTTACAGTGATATTTTTATATTTTATAAAGGGATAGTAACTTAAGGTGAGTGATATATTCTGTTTGAATAGAATGTAAGTTATATTTAATGCTTATTCAGATTATTTATTGTAAAGCACAGTTTAGTAGTCGCGCAACAAGTTGTCAAGGTTGATGAAAAGTATGGATGAAATCAACCCGTGTATGGTTTCGATTTTTGTTTACTTTCCTTTTTATCTTTCAGTAGATATTTTTCATTGTAGCAAGTGACATTTTTCATAGTTATATGTTTTTTCACAACCTTATCAGCGTACCGTTATCTATATGAGAAAATCGTTTATTCGATACCGAATACCTAGAAATTATGTCGAGTAGGTAGGTACCGTTTCAGTAATAACTGACTGATAAAACTTTGAAATTACGCCTCAATTCTTTGTTTCTGCACAAACCACATAATTAAATATTTACTTTAACTCTGTTTACAATATTGCATTAAAAATTTGTACTAATAAACGTCATTATGAGACACGTGATATAAAATACGATGGTTATTAAAAATGCAATTAGTAAAATGTAAATAAAATTTTTTTTATTATAACAATCTAATAAAAAGAAATATTTCATCATTTGTTGGTGACCCAATTATTATAAGAACATTCTCTATTCTATGAAAGTTCAATGAACATTTATATCAGAAAAATTATGTTCAAATCATAGATTTTCTATTATAAGTATTATATTGAAATATTCAGATAACCGTCTGGGTCAAAGGAATACCTATATCCATCTATGAAACAACTTTTTCTTTGTTTCACTTCAGCTACCTCCTGATTTTAATTAACAGTTACTATCTTTGTAACTTTATTTATTTAGTTTTCTAACGTGTAAATCATTTTGTTAAATTCATCATATGACATTTATAAGTAGTGCTTAACTATAAAATATCTTTCCAAGAATGACAAGGGTGGTCCTTCACACTATTTCTGCTTTAAATATTTTACGAAAATAAATACGCAGATATTCTTTAATGATTATTGAATTACTTATCCAAATCCACATTTGAATTAGACGTGTATCTCTGTTACATCATTGTAAATAAAAGGACCGGTTTTTTACTTTATTATTTATTATTACATCATTTTATTCACATCTTTTTTTCAGTATAAAATTATATCCTTAATAATATTTGTATTTTAAATTCTTTCGTTCCTTTTTATCCACGAATTTGATATATTAGACTCCAGTTTAACTTCCAAATTATTATACTGGCTCCGATGGAATACCGCCAATCGTATTGAAGGAATGCGCAGCTGAACTAACAAATCTGCTATGCAAAAAGTTCTCCTCATTTTGTAAACTTGATCGGGTGCAACCCATACCAAAAAAAAAAGGAAAAAAGGCGGTTCCCAACAATCACGGTCCGATTGTTTTAGTTCCAGTCATTGCAAAGGTTATGGAGAAAGTTGTTAACCAGCAAATCTTGATATATTTTGAGTCTGCTAACATCATCAACGAACATCAATACGACTTTCGTAAAAATAGATCGACCGGCTATCTCGTAGCCTACGTCACCAACATATGGATTGAAGCTATAGAGAAATATGAGGTATCCAAAACGATCGCACTGGACAAATCGAAAGCTTTTGACAGGATTTGGAATGCCAACCTCCTGAATCTCATCGACTGGCTCAGTAACTTTCTTAAAGACCGATCCATCCAGATCGCTATCGATGGTCACAACTCAAAGAGGTTTGAAGTCAAAGCTGGTAGTCCCTAGGAATGCATATTGTCACCTATTCTCTTTTTCCTGTACATCAACGATCTACTCAATACAATTGCAAACCCGATATATAGATTCGCCGGAATTTCGCCAGGATTTGGCTCTGTTTGGTCATAAAATACCACCATCACCACAAATTCGGTGTTGGGTGTTGAAATTGGAAGTGATATGTATAGTCACGTGGCCCAACTAGCTAAGGCAGCTTCACAAAAACTTGGAGCCACCTTAAAGACCAAACAGTTATATACCCCGCAAAAGTCCTAATCTTCTACAAGGTCCATATTCGTATTGTTCGCATCTTTTGAGCTCTACTCCCAAGTATACCCTGAGGATGCTCGACTTGATACAGAATAGAGCAATTAGACTTAGTCGATAGTCGATCAATAGTTGACCAGATACTTGGACAGCTTATCGACGTGTCTCATGAACACTAAGTTCGCCTGCAGACGCTCTGAACGTCAATTTATCGAGATTTCTTTTTTTGGAGAAGTGCAACCTACAGATGTTCAAGGTCAATATCCATAACATGGCAGACACCACTCGACTGTAATAGGGCTTTGTTTTTACATAAAAAATATTGAGTTGTGATGAAGGACTACAAAATAATAACATTATAACAGACATAACTCAGAAAGTAGCATACGCAGATGATGTAACTATCATAGCAAATGAATAGAGGGAATTAATAAAGGCGATCAACAAATTAGAAGAAGAAGCAATTACGGACTGGAAATAAAGGCAGAAAAAACAAAATATATGAAAATAGGAGGAAAACCAACTGGAAATTAACAAATACAATTTTGAAACCGTATCGACCTTTAACTATCTAGGAATAACGTTGGGACGAACAACCAGAGAGTGGATAAAGGATAGGATACAAAAGCCTATGGAAGAAACAAAAACCTACTAAAATAAACAAAAACATAACCAAACAAAACAAAAATGTACAAAACCCTAATAAGACCAGTAATCACGTATACGATGGTAACAATAGTAATAAACATTAGAGAAGAAGAAGAACTTGAAAGAACCAAAAGAAAGATAATGAGAACTATAACAGGCCTAAATATAACACGGGAGGGAGAAAGGAGAGCAAAGAAAAACGAAGAAATAGAGAAAGAGCTGGAGAAAGAAAATATAGTGAGATACATAAAAGAACAAAGGCTCAACTGGGCCGGGCACATAATGAGAAGAAAACCAACTGAAATGATCGAAAGAATAACGCAATGGATCCCATTGTGGCCAAAGAGAAGGGACAGGAGAAACGGAATAAAGGACTCAATATAGAAAACTGGAGAGTAAAATACCGGAACCGAAAAGAATGGAAAATAATAACAAAAGCAGCCAAAACAAACAACAAACTATAAAGAAGATAGAAAACGAGGAGTAATCCAAGTCAAAAATAAAAGAATTCAAAGCGCCAAAAGCGATAGCCATAATCCACATGGGATTGAAAGGCTTGATGATGATGATGATGATGGTTAGGTGATGATAAGTGATACACCTTGGGATTACGAATCCTTCATCATTTTAATACTCTCTTTTTCATAAAAATAGACTATAATTCAGAACGATTCATCCTTAAACTTAAATTGCGCGAAGTGATTGATGTATTACAATTTATGCATAGATTATACATAACCAAATATTTACCATACTGTTTTCCAGGGAGTAGGTAATACCTCCATTTCATACTATTTGAATATTTGAACTCGGTGATTGATATAAATTATTCTATATTGATTTATGCAAATTAACGTTATTTGATTGCTATCACTCGAATAAAATTAGACGCTAAACAAATAGACTATAGAATATTTCTATTTCTTCATATTGAAGTCATATTTTGTTATGTGTGGTTAATACTATTATTTTTTTATCTAGCATAACTTTAATCATATTGTGGTTTCTAAATACAAACAAAGCTTATTTTTTTAAATTTGAAATTAAGGTCGTAATAAATTTGTAGTTCTTATCAAAATACGTGGGTGGGTTATAAACCGGAGCCCCACATACTTTATCGATTAAAAACAAGGTTTCAATTCTCAAATTTATAGTATGCTTTTATTACCTTTCAAGATGTATGGGAACTTTTATTATGAAATTGAAGTATGTTGAGAAATAAACAAAACTAAGGCAACATTATTCCAATACGTTTTTTTAAAGGTATCCAAATGCATCATTACCTTCAATACCATATCGTATTCAATAAGTGAATCCACTATTCAGGCTGTTTAAGATCTGCCTGTTTTTGGTAATCATGATTCGCTCCGGTGTTAAAAGGGATAACATCATAAAAACTTACTAAGGTAGCTGCGTCAAAAAATTATCGAAAAAAGCACGACAAAATCAGCGCTTGTTTCATGACAATGTTTTAGTCCACGCGCTGTAAAATGTGGTACCACTATATAGCCCTGATCTGGCCGCGTCCGACTATTTTTTGTTTGCAAAGCGAAAAGCCAAGTGAAAGGGTAAATGATTTAACGGCGACGATGAAAATAAACGTACAAACATTTTTACTTTGCATCATATTTTTATAGTGGGATAAAAACTTTACGTCAGACGTTTCTGAAAAGTATATGAAAATATAAGAAGTATATATTGGAAAATCATCACAGTTTTTCTATTTATGATCTTTATGTTTTGTAACAGAAAAATTAAGTAATAACTATTATATAGGGTTTATAATTAATAATTCTTAAACACAAAAAATATTCAAAATATCCCAAGAAGAGTTATTTAGTGCTAAATATCATAAAATATGAAAATTATATTGACATTTCCAGTATTTTATAACGTCATATTTCAATCTCGAATTTCTAAAATACCTAAATACCAAATATTTAAGTAAATTGCTGACAGATGAGTCGGCCTGTTCGTTTTTAACTACCCGACGAATTTCTTAGAATCCCATAAGAACCTAGAGCTACGACAGAGACCCTATTCAAAGTTTTTCATACAGGGACGACCTGATTTGATAAACCGGAAATATTTATACCATAATAGTCGGTTTGTTGCGTAAATGGATAACGTATTCAAAAATTTTGCAATTGTAACATTGACATCAATTTCAATACGCGAAGCATAACAAATAAATCTCTGAATCAATTATTCATTTATTCAACTTACAGTGTTTTACAAAACTACTTATTCTTATAGTTAATCAGGATAAAAATTAAAAGCAGTCGGTAATAGAGAAATAAAGAGAAGCTTGTTGTAGTAATTTTATTGGGGAATTTTTAAATGTCATATAATTTCTTTTAATGGATCAAATATATACTAAACACACTGCTTAGACTACTACAATTATGCGCGTTTCGATAACCAAGATATCGTCTTCAAAGACTGAAGGTAAACTTAGTTGGCTCTGATATAGAAAAAAAATTTCTTCTGCAGAACTGGAGTTGGGATTATTTTTGGTGTTTAGATGGGTTCTTCTCATTGGTAGATGGCACTGGACTGAGTCAAAAGGCCATACAATTGTTTGGTGTTGTTAGTAGATTTGCATCCTTAGAAAACGTTAAATTTCAACTGTAGATAAAAAAAATTCCACACGTATGTAGAAAATTACGCATACTAAGAAAATTGATGTTAGGTTTATACCATCATTGATGATATTGGAGGCCAGCCCAATTAAGGGACAAATGACGTCGTGCCACTTTTACAGCATAAATACATGACTAAGCACGTTTTAGTTCATAGTTAGGTAAGGACGCGGTCAAAAGCCCATTGTGTCTAACAAATACTGATATTGTTTAAAAGCCTCATCGAGCGCTTTGGATTGAACTTTCTATCGTCACTAGGCAAACTGTAAGGCTTGCCCAAATGTTTGAATTTTTTGTTGGCCACTCATCGACGACGTGGTCTGCAGATTCTTCCCCGTCCAAACATTTTTCAATTCGTATTCAGTTCCTACTCCAAGTAACCTGCTGAGCGCGGTGCTTAAAGTGGGGTTTCGATTAAAAATATCTCTTGAAACGGTAAGAATAATGAAAAAGTACAATAATTAGATTACGCCTGGGGAACAACAAATTTTTGACGACAACATCGAGAGGATTGAATTTTGTGAAACAACGTTAGCTCTTTTAATTGAAACTACAATTCTTTGCACAATATTTGGTTTACTGATAAGTATACATCATTGGACTTATTCAGAGTTTGTAGATTTGGAAAGAAAAATGACTGCTGCGTATAGAGAGCTTCAAATCGATGTTTTAGAGGAGTTTTAATAGATTCAAACACTATTTATAAACTAAAGGTGAATTTATAAACTTTTACGACCTCGTTTGCTTTAACATAACCATATTACGGAGTGTCCTTTATAAACAAGAACGCTCGCGTTCAAGTTCGCGCCGAGTTCGCGCTGGGGCATGGCCTTAACAGCTAAGTGAGACGTGTTGCTTATTGTTGATATATTTTCTATACGGACCGATATATAATGGATGATACGTTTGTAAATTGTATATTAAACTAAAAAATAAACCAAAAAAATCTATGATAAACAGTTTTCTGTCTAATGCATCTATTCTGCTATTTTAGTTTGGTTTTTATTGTTAATATTTCCCGTAAATGTGATAAACACGTAGATGGTGTCTTAATAAAGCTGAACTAATATTTGCGGATCGTTTTGTCACATCTTAAATTATTTGTAAGGTGTTACAGATAACATAAACAGAGCAAAAAAATTGTAAATAGTAATTTAAGATAAATAAATCTTTATCAAAGCTTTAAAAATCTATAATTTATAGTATATAGTTAGTGGAAAAAGGAAAATAACTTGATGGAATACGTTTTATTCCTTCTAAATTTGTCGCAATATAATATAGTACGTGGGTTGTCCATAAAATGAGATTCCCGAGGAGCCGTGGACGCTAAGAACGCTGTTAGGGGTGTAGTTTGACCCACTCTCCCAGTTCCTGCTCCAGTCAGCTGTCTACAACGTTAATTCTTGTCTTGGTAGCTATTAAAGATGGAGCTTCCATTTGATTCCCACGCCTGCTACGAATCATGCTTTGTGGTTCGTTTTTTGTGTGCAAAAAACGTTCCTTCGGTAAACATTCATTCCCAATTGTGTTAGGTGTATGGGGAAAAGTATATGAGTATGCAAAAATGGTGTAGCGAATTCTAAGATGTACGTACAGACGTCCATGTCGAACCACGTACTGGCCGGCCACCGTTTTCGGATGAAATGATTTTGAAATTGGAAGAAGCAATGCTGGAAGATCGAAGAGTGCATTCACATCATTTTGATAGACTGCTTAAGATTGCCAAGGTTTGTGCAAGTTGGGTCCTGAAAATGCTGACGGATGACAATAAGCGGCCTCAAGATATTACCATCTGAATCACTTAGGAAGGATGCATTTCACAACCGACCAAGATCTGAAAGTAGAAGTTTTAAGCGGCATAAAGCAGAAAAAGGATGCTACACCGCATGCAAACATACATTGATCTAAACGGCGATTATGTAAAAATCTACAGGGAATTCTAAGCTTTCCAAACATGTATTATTTGATATCAATAAACATATTTTTCATTGTGAAAATTCGTTGGCGACCATATTTTATAAACAAGCCTCGTATAATATAGGGTAGAAAATTACAAGTATAGTAGAACAATACGTAATGGTTATTAAATTGGTAATTTTATAATATTGTGGACCCCTCGGTTTTTGACTATAGAAAATAAAAAAAATATCTGATTTAAACGTTTTAAAGGCAAATCTATGGAAATAAGATGGAAAATATTTGAGGATTTCATATGGTTTTATCATAAATACACTTTTATAAATTTAATCGATTTTCTAGAATCAATAAACGAGGGGGCAACTATAAAATTATAGTTTTTTTTTTAATGGAACATGGGTTTATTTGGCGTCAATTTAGATTGCTCTAATTTAATTTTTTTGTCCAATTATTGTTTTATATTTTGTTTAAAAAATTCCATTGAAGTTAGATGATTTTTTGTTTCTTTAGAGCCAAAAACTATGAAATTATCAATTAATTTATTTCAAAATTTCCTGTCAAAACCTAGTTCGATTAAAGAATTATTTTGTTTAGTTGGAATTCTTATTTTTATGAATAATTTATTTTGGTTGAAACCCAAATAATTTGAGACGTCAATTTTTACCTATTTACCTATTTTTTAAAACCATTATTTCTTATCAAAAGACCCAAAGTCGATTTAATAAAAACAACATGTAAGAAGAAAAAAGTTGATAAAATTTATTTTTATATATTATTTGCATAATCACACAAATCAGTAAAATCATCGTTGATTCTATTGATTCAATGTCTGTACACAAAAGAAAAATTTAAATAAAATCATTATTATCAGTAAGTGGCTAATTCTATCAGTTGACAACAGTGTTTACGTAGAGTTTCAATATAATAGGTCTTCAAAACAAGGTAACATTGAAAAAATATATTTTTATTCCTCAAAAAGTGATAATTTATATAAAAAAATCATTTATTTAGAATTTATTTTGCTGAAAGAACAGCGCCAAGTTAAAATCACGACGAGTCAGTTTTATTGTGAAGGTGTAATTTTAGTGTGATCTCTAGAATTCAGTTTTTATATTTATTTATAATTTATGGTATTAAATTTGGTAAATTTTTTCACGTTCTATTCAACAAATTTCTATTTTAAATTTACTTAAATCACTGATTGCGATTTACTCAATCTCGTATTCCTTTGGTAAAATATATCAGTTCTACAAGTATATCTGACTTCGACTTCATTGTCTTTCACTCTTTCTTTACTTTTTTTCTGATTTTTGCCTCACATTACCAGTCCCGCACTTCCACTGCTCTTAAATCTCTTCTAACTTCCTCCAACCATTAGTTCCTCGGTCTTCCTCTCCTTTATTAGCACCTTCTCCACCTTTTATTAGTCCCAACCATCTGGATATCTGTGCTTTTAATATATAACTCATAACTTGGGTGCTTATACAATTCTGGCAGTTCTCTGTTCTTCATTTTCTTTAATTCGATCCTAAACATTTTTGAGTATTTTACCTTCCATATTTCTATTTTATTTCCTCCTTTTTTCCTGCTGCTTTATTGCATTTTGCTTTTCTTTTTCCTATTCTCTTTTCTTCGTCTACTTTAGTTGTGACAATTTATAGTAATGCCGGTTTGTTCGTTGTCTTCCATTATAATTTTAGTTTTTCCTCGTGGAAAACTAAGTTATTATTCCTTCCAATTCTCTATTAGACAGAAGCGGCTTCGATGACTACACAAGTTTAAGATTTCGTATTAATATGGTTCCCAAACGGTAAATAGGTGCTAAATCTAATACGCATTTTATTTCCAAACACTCATTAATTGCATATTCATTTGTTACTGATTCTTCTTATCAATTTAATCTCAATCGTTTTTATTTTGTTTCCACGTGTTGACAGAATTAAAAGGACATTCAGTACGCGAGTTTAACAGAAGCGAAGTGCATCATTTTATATGATCTATTTAGGTAATTGTTTCTATTATGAAAGAGCCTAGGATCAACAAATGGATAATTATGTGAGAACATTAAACAAATTAGATATAACAAGTCTCACGGAAATCCTTGTTGCCAACTTAATTTTTTCTTAAGTAATCCATTTGGAATAAACGGTGGATGCAATTCGCCAATTTAACAAAGTAGTTTATGCAAAAATAACGCTTAGATGCATCTTCAAAAATATTTATCTGTGCTTTATTTTTCAAATATTAATATTTGATCTATTTTAATAAATTATGTCTGTCCATTATTTCATCGTAATTTCAGAAGTAATTCTTGTAATAATTGCGATGCTACCGTCATAGGACAAACATCATATTATTTAGAAAATAGACCCAAAAATCACTAGTTCGTCAAAAAAAATGAATCTGTAGTACATCAATGAAATATCTAATTATATCTTGAAATAACATAAAATACAAAAAAATAATTCATAAAAATAAGACATAACTCGATGCAAATTTATTAAAACCAAAACTAAAAGAAGTAACATTGTATAAGATGGTGTTTACATAGGACAGATATCTACATAAGTTGAAAATGGATTAAGAAATCATCAACACGATAAAAAAATTAAAGCAAGAAAAGAATTCTTGGAAACCGTTTCCTTTTATATATCACGTAATATTTTGATAGAGACCAAATAGTGCGTTCACGTAGAAAGCTGGTTGCCGGTACCTGCAGACATTCGGTTACAAGATCAAATAAATATCTCCAAACTTTTAAGTGTGCGAGTTCACAGACAAAGCTTGTTCAGATTTGCGAACGCTTGTTGCAAGTTCCGAACGACAAACAAGAAAGTTTAAATCATTATTTTCACTGCTAAGTAAGCCTGTGGAACTAGATGATTGTATTCAACTAATCTTCGTCTTCCAAGGTTAATTCCTTGTTCACCAAAATACATCATCACTAGACGATATCTCGTTAACTGCAACTTAAACATGTTTCTAGCTTTGTACGTGATATACAGTGCATTTGCACGACCCCAACTAGGGGTTTTCTCCCAAAATTCAAGGGAAAAAATGGTGAAATGGAATATTTATTTATTTTTTATTTGAAATAAAACAAAATAAAGGTGTTATAGTATAGAAAAATTATTTAATGTCAATATGTACGATTTTTAATAATCAGTTTTCAAGAAAATGATTTACTTGAAATTTTCCATAATTATGAATAAAAAATTATTTGTTGATTGTTTAAAATTTATTATTTGTTAGTGATATTTAATTATTTTTAATGTATTATTCATTTGAAAATATTTGATTATTTATTTTTTAAATCGTAAAATTGTTTTTGGTGAATCAATTGTAATTGTGAGGATTTTAGGGGTTTTTTCTCAGGGCTTTGGGGAAATAATTTTTTGAGAGTTGGAAACACTATTGCACGAGCTTGTATGCGCTTACAGTAAGCTACAAGCCAAGGACGAAACGTGAAAAATTGAAAATAGATGACTCAAGAAATTACCAAATTTATAATTATATTTCTAAATATCAACGTATTCAACATAATTTTTATTGGAAAATAATTGCATCTTTATCGTATATTTCAACAATAAAGTTCGGAAGGTCTTTGAATATTTGAAATAATAATCATTTTAAACTATTGTTTTACATATATAAATTTTAATTTGAACCTTGTAAATAAACAAAAGAAATAATTATATTACTGAATGTTTTTAGATACAAAACAAAGCTATTAGTTTTATAACATTTTACAAGGTCACTAACAGTTTTTATTCGAACTCCGTTTAAATTTAATGAGTAAAATACCAAGCTGTCTAAGAAATACAGAAATTATAATATTTAATATTCTATATACAAGGGTATTCAGTATCAATTCTAAAGTATTTGGAACAATCGGTATTGGATTTTTCGCAATAAATTACAGTTATTATTGCAATAAAACAAGTTTTACAAATATCATGAGGTTAGAATTTTACATGTGATTTAATCTAAACGTTCCTTATGTCATTTTTATATAACAAATTCAAATTACATCCAGAAGATTATGGTTTAAAAAAACTGAAAAGCGAAAAATAATTTCTCCCTATAAAAATAAAAGGATTATCAAGAAAATCTATATCATTGTTCTAATTGATACTCAATATTAATCATCAGGATTTTTTTAGAAAATTCAGAAAGCATCTATTTATTATTCATTAGTTATTTTTTACTTCGATTATATATATACAAGGTGTCTCAAAAAAGAAAGTTTGCCTTTGTATTGCTTAGGAGCATTGTGCCTGCGCGAGTTTTTCAAAACAGTAATTCGGCGAAGGTAGCGTATAGAAAATTCTGCAATATTTGTAATGTTCGTCACCTAAATGATCCGCCAGGCAGTCGACTGCTTGGAAAACGGGTCGAGAAGTTTGATGAGACCGGAAAAACACTGGATAAACTAAAATCCGGGCGTCCAAAGTCTGACGAACGGTCTGTTCACGACAAGCCTGATTTGTCTGTTTGGAATCGAGTGTTTTATACAAAGGGGCTACACAAAATTTAGTTGGTGCAAGAATTGGAGCCTTAGGATGCCGATAAGAGGATAGTATTCGTAAACCAGATGGTTGAGCGCTTTTCAACGATTCACAACATCTGATTTTCAGATTAAGCCCATTTTCATCCTATTGGATAAGTCAACAAGTAAAATTTCCACTACTAGGGTGCAACCAATCCAAAACACAAACATTAGAAATCCTTTCATTTGCCTAAAGTGACTGTAAGTGCTGCGATGTCAGCGCGAGGAATTATAGGCACTTATTTTTTGAAGATGAAAGTGCAGATGTTAGACGACGTCTTTGTGCCTGAACTGCAAAACTTAAATGGTGCCAGCAGGACGAAGCAAACTTCACACACATCCAATAGATCTCTGTCACGAGTTTCTCCGGGAAATAAGTTGGCCTCCACGCAGATCAATATTCAGTGAATATTTCTATGTATTTAACACCTCTTATGGTGATGATGATCTGGATGAGGGCACTGTCATTGGTCCCAGACAAGTTTCCAACTTTTTTAAATTTATTTTTAATAATCCTGGCAAGGATAATTGTTTTGTCTCAGACATTAATACATGTGCATGTTACCCGACGTTGTGGTTGAAAATGAAACAAATAAAAGCGAGTTGAAAAAAATTCTGTCTCATAAATATGTATACATCTACTCATTTCTCATTACATGTAACATGGAGGTCTTGAAAACTATAAATATAATTTAACGGAAATTAAATAAATCGAATTGTTCCTTGAAAATAGCTACTCAAAAAGTGATTAAGTATCAAGAGTTCCAAGGCTGCTACTCACTTATAAAAAAATCGACTTCTCATCTAATTTCAGTGTCTGTCGGTCTAGTCGTATTGTTGTTAAATAGTTTATCAATCTTAACAATAATCTTCAAAGGTAAATAAAATTGGATCATTATACAGGTTAGCGACAAAAAAAAATTTACTTGAGAATTGTGTTTTGTTATGTAATATTAACGTTAAGTTTATTTCCGACTTGATTCGGGTAAACCGTATGATTTATTTAATAAATTGAAATGGATAGTGGAAAATTCATAAAAATAATTGTTATATTTCGACCTGTAAAGCTTATTATATAATCCATTCAGTGTCTATGTCCATTTTGACGTATACTGTATGAATATGATTATTTTGTTTTTTTGCTTACAAAGGAAAATTATGGTTAAATTGAAAAGAAACCCGAACGAATTTTAATGGGTCTAGTGGTTTCTGATTATTATTATCGCATTTCGCAATCAGTAGAAGTTCATTGAACAAAGTTCATTTATTTCATTATATTTAAAATTGATTATTCAGAATGATAATTAATTTTTTTTTCGCTTTGCTTTCTTGTTTGTTTGTGAGTGAATCCCCAATCTCTTAACACAATTTTGATTTCAATTTTGAGGTATTTACATACTTCAAATCGTTTTCCAATTTGAAATACTTACTTAAAACAGATGTATGTATATTTTCAATATTCTATTTTGATTAAAAAAGGTCAATTTAGCTAAATTAACAGAAGAAAACACTGTTTTTGTCACCTGAACTTTTATTCATATTGGTTTACCCAACAATATATAATAATTTTTGTTTTAATCACGTCCAGGATTTTGTGACAGCTAAATATTCATTTTTGACCTCATAAATGTCTTTTAGACTACTGTTTAACTATTACTTTCAACTTATATTTTATATATGCTTGCTACATCATAAACATACTACAAAACTGTTCTAATCATCACAACAGTTTTAGTTGTGTGTGTGACTGCAGAATGAACTTTTACATTTTAGCATCGAAATTTCACATAATTAATTGGACAGTGCTATTTGGACTATTTTGGATTTCTTATGAGGAATCAAGATAAATCCTAGTTTGCACATAAATGTTGTATAACGTGTGTACGTGTGTGAAACTGCTATTAGGTTGAGCTAAACATGAACCCAAACATATGCCATCTGTTATATTTGGACCCAACCGCACGATAATGTAAATTATTTTTATTTTTGTTTGATTCAAACAAAAGGCATTGAAATAAAGTCCAAACACTATCCAGTTCTCCAAGCTTGGCTTCAGCCAACAGATCAATCCTGTATAGTGCCGAATTGCATGCACCAAAGCCTCCAAATCGAGTGAACTGTCTAAATTAATCGACTGGAGTCGACTTTTTCCTAATTCGGCAAATTTCTTATTTTCGACATCGTGACTATGAAACTAAACTTTAATTTTTTAAAGTAGGTGAATCAATCTATTGTAATTACGTTCCTGTTTTGATGAATTTATCAAATTTAGAATATGATCGAAATCACTGGCAGTTCATTGACTCATCAAAAACTAGTTTGAAAGCTGTGAGCTGCGTAAAGGAAATAAACTTTCTTCAGCGCCTGCTGGTCATGGTTCTGATATGTAGCTCACGAAAATATTCATCTTGGCAAAAGTAAATTCAGTAAGCGCTATTGGAAAATTTGTTGCATTTTTTGAGACAAAACAAATAATTACACCAAGGAAGTGTGGTCCAAGCGTAAATCACTCAATTCAAACCATAAAAATGTTAAAAATGATCCTTTAGTGAATCCTGGTGACATTTTGTAAAAACTATGCCTAAAGATAGCAGTGGATTTATATATTTGAAAAAAAAATTCCCAAAACTCGACAAAAATTGAAGTGGGAATATTTTTAGGTCCACAAATACGGCAACAGAAAATTATAAAGACATAATAAACTATATAAAAGTTTGGGGTATAATGTGTCCTTGAAACTGGACTCTTATCTGGATTTCTTTTCGAGAAATTTGGTTACTATGAGTGACAAACAAGACAAAAGTTTCTATCAGGACATTTCCTGCTATCAAGAGAAATGGAGTCCAGGAATACTAGTAGATTGTTGATGGAGACTTCCAGAAGTCAAATATTCACGAAAATCGTCAGAATTTCTTTTATATTAAGCAATAATGTCTCTAACATTAAATGATGTTTGTATTTTATACGAAAATATATGTAACAAGGAAACCTGACGCCTTTATTATTGTTTGGCATATTTGGTACATTCAAAATTTGATATGTTTACCTATGAAAACGTCAGCGCTGTAGCAAAACGTTGAACGAATTGGGTTGAAAAACATTGGAACATCTTCCTCATAGTCCCGATTTGTCACCATGCCAAATATTTTCACGAAAAAGCTTCCGGAAAGTGTGTAGAGTATGATGAAAACTATCTAGAAAAGCTGTAAAAAATTTCTGCTCTGTAATTTAATAATAACATTTTTTATAGAAAAATTCCAGTTTATATTTGAACCACCCTCGTATATCATATCTAACGTATTAAAAAAATTAATTTTTAGGTGTTATGATGTAATAAATTCTAGTTTATTTTATATATTTCGTTACGTAAAATTCTATCACATTTCTGTTTACCTCTGATAAATGATTCTGGGACAGAGGTATTTATCAAAATAGCATTTTGTATTTCATTCCAATATTTTCTGTGCTATGTTTACGTGCATGTTAACAGTTGAGAATTAATTATAAGTAAAACTCATTACTCTGTACGTCAATAATAGTTCTACGAATCAAATTGTTACCGTTCACGACGAATATTGGATTACAATTTATTCAAAGTTTAATCAAAAATATGATCCTTGAGTATTGAGACTAGCAGTAACCAGTTTAAACCCAGTTAAGCTTATCATTTTGTTTTTATAGCGTCTTTAGTGTCTAACGTCTGTGAAACATAGATTTGAACACTAGCAAATTCTCCTCCCATGCTTTCTTCATCATCTCTCATATCCATGTCTTGCATTTTTCTCCCACTTTTTGATTATTTCTCATTTTCCACTGATTATCAATGAAAGTTCTTTTTAAAAAATCTTAAACCCAAATTTCATTTTTAAATTTGAAACAATGATGAAAATTCACAAAAATTGTTCATTTAAGACTCATTTTCAGCTGATTATTAATGATTTATCCTTCAAAAAGGACCTTAACCAAAAAATTAGAGTGTAAATAAAAAAAATTGGATAAATGAAAAAAAAACTCGAAAATTTCATTTTTAAATTTGATAAAAATTATGAAAATTCACAAAAATTGTTCATTTAAGACTCATTTTCAGCTGATTACATATTAATGATTTATCTTTCAAAAAGGACCTTAACCAAAAAATTAAAGTCTAAATAAAAAAAATTGGATAAATGGAAAAGAAACCGAAAATTTCATTTTTAAATTTGATAAAAATTATGAAAATACACAAAAATTGTTTATTTAAGACTTATTTTCAGCTCATTGCTTATTAAAAAATGAAAATATTTGCTGTAACTTTAAACGGGTGGTTAGAGCTCTAATATTATTAAAATATGTAATAATATCTGCAGTCTAGTATTAACGAAGCTTTTATATTATTTTCAGATATCTTCATGAAATATTTTCTACTACTTTTCGCCGCTCTCGCGGTGGATTGCAGAATACTAGCAGAGCCTTGTATCGATCATTGTGTCTGTAACTCCAAGCTTCTCAGCAGATTACAAGTAATCTCCTGTGACAAGCCGCTAGTTCTTAACAGTACTACATTCCAAAACATCGACAAGAATTTAACGAATGTTATTAGCTTCAGTGACGTTATAATTGATCAAATTCAAGAAAATGCCTTTAGGGATTTCAAGAATTTAGACGATGTGATGATTAGTGGTTCAAATATAGGATCAATAGACGCCAAATCGTTTAATAATGTCGAGAGATTGAAATTTGTCGATTGCGCTTTTGAAGATAGTCCTGATTTGTTTTCAGAACAACTGGAAGAACTCCACTTCGGTAGCAGTCGTTTGGACCAAATTCCTAATTTAAATAATTTGCTGAAGTTAACTTTCTTAAATTTATCGGGAAACTACATTAAATATGTAGAAGTTGAAGCATTTACCGAACTTTTCGACTTGGAAGAATTACATTTATCGAATAACGAAATATTCAGACTACCTGCAACCGTTTTCATAAACAACCAACAACTTCTTACACTTAATCTAGACAACAACCCCCTTAATCATTTCGCAATCAACACTTCGGAATCTTTGGAAATTTTATCTCTTAGAAATTGTAGATTGGATAAATTCGACAAAGAATCCGCTCGCAAACTTACATCTGTGAATGAGTTGAACTTAAGCCACAATAATATCAAAAATCTTTCTAGTGAAACGTTCGCCCACATGACAGAACTCTCAGTAATCGATCTTTCCTACAATAAATTGACAGATCTAGATGAAAACGTATTTGCTGAAAACGGTAGACTTATTAGGATTACTTTAGACGGTAATGATTTTAATACATTACCAGTATTTTATCGCAAGAATGAGGAAACCTTCTCGATTTATTCATTTTCGTGCAGGTATTGCAACCTCAATACTTTGTCAAGCAACGTATTCGAGAACATGGAAGATATGATAAATCTATACCTATCTCACAACAATTTCCTAAACGTCGACAACATGTTCGATAAAATAAAAAATTTAAAAGTCTTGGACATCTCGGATAATAACATCGCATACTTCTCCCCAGGGGCGTTTAAAAATAACAAGAATTTGGAAGTTTTGAACATTGCAGGTAATCCTCTTATGGTTCTCAACCCAGAAGTTTTTGCTGGCAATTATCTCCTCAGAGATATCGATGTTAGGAACGCATCACTCACAAAACTTTGGTCCAACTACAACAAATCCGTTAAATCTCTTCGTCGGTTACTACTCGGTGGTAACAATTTAGGAACCCTAACATCAGATGATTTCGTAATTATGCCTGCACTAGAAGCTATCGAATTACACAATAATCCGTTGATTTTCGACAATAAACTTTGTACTTTATTCAGTTTTTTGGAAGTTGAAGGTATAAATCCAATCGACGCCAGCAGTAAAAAAAATAACGCAGCTGATGGAGCCTTTAGAGAAGATACTGATGGATTCATTACTATCCAATGGAAAGATGTCCATGGTGGTATGTGTCCCGAAGAAATTCCCTTCAACTCGAACGATGATAAGACTAAGTACATAACAAATAACGAAGATGATGAAGATGACGATAACGATGATGATGAAGACGATGATGATTACGACGAGGACGACGACTATTACATTGATAACGAAAACGACGAAGAAACCTCCACTAAATTCTCTAAAGAAAACGCTTCCTTAGCAAAAGCAACGTACATTCTTTCAGTTACTTCAGCTTTTGTGTTGAGTGCTTTAATAGTACTTACCATTGCTGTTACTATTACACTTTGCGTTTTGCGTAGAAATAACGGATTCGATATGCAGAAAGCTAACTTACCAAGACTTAAGATTCCTCTGTGGAACACCACACAAGGGCACAAGAAACACAGTGGATCCGTGTATAGACCTCTCTCTGAGGATCTATCGGGTCCAAAAACTCCGAAATTGAGTCGTTACGATTTTACTTCCACTCCCGTTGTCCATTCGGCTTAAAACTTTTATTATTTCATTTAAATTATATCGAACTGTCGTTTAGCGTATAGAATGTGTGACTTTTGTTTAATATGTACATACAGAGGATTCCAACTTAAATAAGTAGCACTTAAGTTTTATTTTCCAATTAGAATTATTAATAATAATTTGCACAATATTAAATTTCATTAAATTATTTTTTGCTTTTCATCGACTTGTCCGGAATGGCTTTATTCTAAAATTAGAATTAATTTAGAATAGTTTTTGATTTAAACTTACGTGGACACAATTCGATAAATAAATTAAGTTTTATTGTTTATATAATGTTATTGCGCTTATAGTTTAGAATAAGTATGTTACTGAATTACTTAATTTAAAAAGAAAACTATTGCCATACATCTGAAAATGTACTTCCTTCCTAATACTTAATTTCTGACCAACTTAACTTGTAGTTGTAATTAAAATGTTATCAATAAATTTTTTATCACAGTATAAAATGTGTTGTATAAATATCCTAAACAACGAAAACGATACATTATAACAGGAGTACCAACCAATATTCCATGAATCTCCTAGGTTTCCTTTTTCCCTACTCAGCAGTGTTACTGATTCTACAGAGATTGTTTCATGTCAGCAATCTCTACAATACAAGTTTTGCCAGGGGTGTCCCATATATTGTAGTGGGGTGAAGCAATCAAATTGAGTTTAATCCAGCAAAGAGCCAAGCAGCTATTTTTACAAAGAAAACTGGCACTGCAACTCAGGATTTGGCCTTGTTTGGACATAAAATATCATCATCACCACAAATTCGCTTGTTGGGTGTTGAGAGCAATGTGTCCAGGGCGAATCAGCTAAGGCAGCTTCGCAAAAATTTGAGCATCTCCTTAAAACCCAAAGGCTTCTAATGTTATAATACAAGATTCATCCATCTTTGGAGAATTGCTCAATACAGAAGAGAACAGTTCGACTTATAGGCGATCCAGAGTTGACTAAAAACTTGGACAGCTTAGAACATAGAAGAAGATCGTTGACCTAACTCTGTTTTACCTATACCACCTCGGCAGAGGCTCTGCCCAGCTGTTCAACATAGTCCCACCTAGACCAACTCGACATGCCGACGTGGCTCATGAACACCGAGTTCTTCTACAGACTCCCCGAACGTCAATTTATCGGGGCCCCTTTTTGGAGAAGTGGACACAGGTCGTCCACCTGCGTGGAATATTCAGGTTACAAAGGAAGCAGTGAAAGTATTCATTACTCTGCCGGAAGATGATAAACGCATTTTTACATGCAATGAAAAATTGACCGAAAATGGAAAATCAGTGGGGTAACTACCAGAACCTGTCGTAAATAGAGGTCGATTCGAACGGAAACTATTGTTTTATGCTTGATGGAATTATGAATGTTTGGTGTACTTCGAAATCATTCCAGATGGTGGAACTATCAATGAGGTTTTATCGGAGAAATATCTAGGCGTAGTGAACCTAAAGGGAAAGATGGTATTGAGCTCCTACCAAATCCAGCATTTAGTCTGCACCTTGTTCCGTCAGATTACTATTTATTCAAATCGATGACGAAATTGCTGAACGTTGGGGTAAAACCACGGAATACGATGGAACTGAATTTCAAATATCAAGACCTTTTTATATGCATATTTAATAAACAGAATGAGTATCGCCAACATTTACAGATATTCCAACTTCGGTATTAAGAATGTCGGATGAGGAAAAGTTATCGTCTGTACTATTTGAGTTGATTCTTCGTTTCTTGTGCTAATCATGAGTTAAACACTAAATACTACCAAGCATCATTTTTAATATAAAACGTTGATATCAAATTTTAAAATTGAAACCATGGGAATGCTCAAAACGGAAGGTAAGTACTTGTTTAAATTATATTATTTACATGTTTTAGTTTGTTATTTTCTTATTCTAGTAGTTTTCCTGTTCTTCTTGCTGTGTTTTTTGTAATTGCAGAGACTTTTAGCTTGTACTGTAATTTAGTGATTTTTTTAAATAATTAAGTAATGGTAAGTTTGTTTTCTAAACCTTTTTATTTATGTTTGAGTGTATGCTGGATATTTAAAATTACGATGAAAAAAGCATAGGAAATTACTTCTTACAAATAATATCGTCGCCATTTCGCCGGAATTCCAAAAACATGGCCCTTAAATTTTCGAAAACTTTTGGCACATAACTATTTCTCGACGAATGTTCTCCGTAATAAGTGTATTTTCATCAGTGTATTCACAAAACCCCCATAGCAATCTGCTGGAGATGAGTCTCAGTCCCATGGAATATATTTTTTGGCCTACCCTGTATCAGCCTTGCAAAAACCAGAATAATTTTAATAAATATCCAGAAGAAAATTCAAAATAGGGATGTTATCAGCTCTAGATAATTCAAATAGAAAATTACGAAAAAATTTAATAAAATAATCAACTTTCTAATTTTTTAAATTCTTCCATTAATTTGTATTATCGTGTTCTTGAAACTTTTATCAATATTATACCAAATGACGTGAAATTAATTGAGTAAGTGAGCACTTTTTATTAGTTGCTCCCAATATCATTAGAAATAACTTTTCTCGGTCTATAAGTGTCAATATCCTATATCAAATGATTGTCACATATTATTTTTTTATTATAATTAAGGTCAGTGGTGATTTAATTACACATATGAATTTTCGGATGACATCATTTTCAATATTTAAAAATAAATTTTCTGTCAGTATACCTTTGTATGTCTATTTATTTATTAAATTATGAATTTATGCAACCATTTGACACTTTTACTTGGTGTAACAAGTGTTTTATTTTTAGAAATTGCTGCTTAAGAGAAAATACATTGATAGGTGTACTCAGATAGAATTAAATGCGGGGATAAGACCACGCTCTCGAAGATTGACACGAGGAAGTTTTCATATTCACATGACCGTATTTGAAAAGTTGATCACCATAAATTCAAAATATTTTAACCAGAATATATACGTCAGTAAATAAATTTTAATAAAAAACTTTTTGACTCTACTGGTTACCGTATCTGGTTACGTGTCAAGTACCTCGTACGGTTTTTGTTCACTCATAGGTACTAAATTGTAAAACACTTCACAAAATTTATATTCATTTATTAAAATGAGCAATTAAAGTGCAAGGATACGTTGTTAATAAATACTTAAAATGGTAGTTCGCATCAACTTAAGTATAAGTACCGGTATTTAAATGGGTCTTATCAAATGATTGGGCTTTTTACTGTATGCGATTCCCAACGTTTATATAGACACTGTTATCTATAAACAAAGTTCAAATCATATGTATGTTATGTACATGCCAGTAAAAACTCAATTTCCACAGCTTATTCAGTTTCGTTACTTCTAGCGCCATCTATTAACTATATAACCTACTGCTAATTTTAGAATTTGTTAAAAATAAATAACTACGTAATTTAATCGTTTATTGTATAAGTTTGAACAAATATTCAATTTCGACCTTTATTCGTTAACGTATAAATATGTTTTCTAATATTTATCTACCGATATTTTTAAAAAGATAACAGAGGACACTACTCTACTTAAAATGGCTGGAAGAAAAAGGGTGCTAGATTTACTTCAATCTGTTGCTTCAAATTCGTAAGTAGATATTATTTATTTATTCATAAACATCATATTTTTATAAATAAAGTAACAGTCAGAAGTGACTACACAATCATCATCTGTTACATAGTGTATCGAAATATGTAAATATTATACAGGGTGTAATATGAATGAAAAAAATTTTATACATTCACGAATAAATAATTCTACATAAGTTATTTTAACAACATATCACTAAATTACTAAAACTCTCTCATATTTTTCATTCAAAACTGATTTTTTTATATTTTTAGTTGTAAATGTCCCGCTCACTCTACTCATGGATATATTCAACTCAGTTCTAATGCATTACCGTCTAAAGATTACGCGTTTGAAGTAAGATTGTCAAGACTACCTTAAAACCTTATCACAACTCACTTCTTTCTAGATGGCGTCGTCCACTATCAGATATGGAAAGGGTGTTACTAGAGAAGTTGGGATGGATGTTGCAAATATGGGAGCAAAAAATGTTTGCGTTGTGACAGATCCGTATCTGTCAAACTTATATCCCGTGAAAACCACTCTAGATTCTCTTACTAAAAATAATGTTCCTTTTGACATATATAACAAAACTAGGGTAGAACCTACTGATAAAAGGTGGTCAAATTAGTTCATAGAAAACTATATATCATTAAAAATTACTGTGTATTTTCAGTATGACGGATGCTATAAATTTTGTTAGAGGAAAAAATTTTGATGCTTTCATAGCAGTTGGGGGAGGTTCTACAATAGACACGTGTAAAGTAGCTAATCTATATTCTTGTGACTTGGAAGCTCAATTATTAGATTATGTGAATGCTCCCATTGGAAAAGGAAAGCCTATAAATAGGCAACTAAAACCACTTATAGCAAGTTAGTATAATTATAATAAAATGTACTGTGATCTACAAATTTTATTTGTATTAATGTTATCAAGAGTAATATAATGTGAAACCTGTAATACTTATAATAATTTAAACATAAATAATATTTGAATAGAAGAATCTGTACATAATTTTTTCAATTTAACGTTTCTCGATAGCGCTAGTCATTAGCACAGTAACAATAATAACATAAATTTATTTGAATTGTTAAAAACTATCGCAGTTGGCAGCTTTGTGGAACTTCTTTGGTCTCCTGTGGGTCAGTAGAATGTTTTATTGAGGTCAAATTATTGATATGTCGTGGAGTACTGTTTGCAGTTGGTGAGTATGTGCTTTAGGGTTATAATATCGTGACAAGTATGGCAAAGAAATTTAGAAGATAACCATGAGTATGGTATGTCTAACTTTTATTGTCGTAGCTTCTCTCCTATTTCTAACGCGGGGAAAGTTGCAAAGTAGATTAATGGATGTTGTGAAGTGCTGTCATACTATTCTCACAGAGATTGTATAAATTTGATACTCAATACACTGTTTACACCAACACTCACAATAGTGGTGGTGTAAACATTGTATTCAGTATGAATATCACCAACGGTTCCAGAAATTCCAACTTAGTTGGATAAAGTTGAGTTTGAGGTCTTTTGCAAGTTAGAATATGATGTGTGGAGTGTGTTTTAGATGCTTCTTTTGGCACGGTTATCTGCAAAGTCTGTTAAATCACCAGTTTGGTCGGTGAAATTGGTTTCAATTAAAAGAATATGACAAAATAGAATGAATCAATAAAAATATTTCATTGTATTTGTTGAGACTTTATTTTTTTAGTTCCTACTACTGCTGGTACTGGAAGTGAGACAACAGGTGTAGCAATTTTTGATTATAAACCTCTTCAAGCAAAAACTGGTATTTCACATAGATTATTGAGACCAACAATGGGTATAATAGATCCTTTACATACATTAACTTCACCAGAAAGAGTCACAGCTTATGCAGGATTTGATGTATTTTGCCATGCTTTAGAATCTTTCACGGCTATACCTTACAACGAAAGATCTCCTTGTCCTCAAAACCCAAAAGAAAGACCTACTTATAATGGAAGTAATCCAGTGTCTGATGTTTGGGCTAGATTCGCCTTAAATATTATTAGAAAATTCTTTGAAAGGTATTTAAATATTAATTGCACACCATGTTAATGACATTGTTATGAAAGAAAACACTATTAGAAGCTGAAAATGCGTTCTAGAATTTATATGAATACTATTTCTAGGGCAGTGTATCAACAAGATGATTTAGAAGCAAAGTCTCAAATGATTTTAGCTTCTACAATGGCTGGTGTAGGTTTTGGGAATGCAGGAGTGCATTTACCTCATGGTTTGTCTTACCCAATATCAGGAAATGTTAAAAAATTCATACCTAAGGATTACGAGTAAGATTAAATTGTATATACATATATTTAATAGTCATCAAAGCTGATGGTTCGTTTAATCTGTCGATTTTTAGTAACAATCATGCAATAATTCCCCATGGATTATCCGTAGTGATTACAGCTCCTGCAGTCTTTGAATTTACATCTTCTGCTTGTCCAGAAAAACATCTGGAAGCTGCAGAAATACTTGGTACTGACATTAGAAATGCGAAAAAACAAGATGCCGGAGCGATATTGTCGGATACCGTGAAAAAATATATGCAAACCATGAAAATTGAGAACGGTTTACATGAATTAGGATTTATTAAAGAGGATATACCACAATTAGTAAAAGGTGTTATTCCACAGGTATAACCAATATCTGTTTTCGTTTCTGCTCTTTATTTCCTAATTTTATTGTGAAAAATATTATTGAATTGAGAGGGTGATAATAATATAATCATTTTTTTAGAAACGAATAATCAATATGGCACCAAAAGAACACACAGAAGAAGATTTAACAAACTTACTTGAAAAATCTATGAGTGTATATTAAACAAAATAAAAAAAAAATGTTGATATTGAATAGAAATTTCTTCAGAATTTTTCTTAAGCCCGATCCAGACTCTCCACGAGTACGAGAGTGTAAACACTGCACTCATGTCTTCTTGCCTCGCCTCCCTGTCGTTCTACTTAGTGCGTTTTCCAGTTGAAGTTGAGTTGAAATATAAGAAAAATCTGAAAAAAAAGATTTAAATATATCCGTTTCCGTTATAAACGTTATTTGAGTCACGTTTATTTTGTAGTAGACATAGCAAGTAACTCAAAAAATCGAGAGTGTGGATTGCTAGTACTTCTACCGTCTCTATTTGCCAAAAAATCATGCCAAAGCATACAGCGCTTCCGAAAATCATAAGTACATGTTTTTAACTGCCCGCTTTATTTGCAATCTCTAACAATTATTACAATTTCTGTGACAATACAATAGAAATTGACATTATCGAAAGAAATTCATTGATTAATTTCTCTTACAGCTATAATTAATAACTAGTTTAGGTGTGGCTATTGGAAACACAGTAACACTCGTTAAAACCTACTAATTAGATCGTATGGAATATGTTTTTTTGGAGTCTACGCTGAACTGTTGGTTGCAGGTTAGATACCAATCTGTTTGGGCGGAGGCTTAACTTATTTTTATAGCTTATGGATTTGATAAGTTTTTTATTCCCACCTTAACCGTTGGCACATGGAGGTCACGAGTTATGACAAAGACTACGATAATTCGTAGGACCAATTGGAATCGCTCCAGAATTTCAATATTGAAGTTGAGTGCTGATCCCCACAATGGGACTCCGTAGGTCAATGTGGGTTTGAGTATTGGGTGTAAATCAGATAATTGGGATTTCCTACCTATCAGCCACTATAAATCCCTTAGTTTTCGTTGGATGTGTTTTCTCCAGGTTTATCGCTAGTCCAGGTGCTTGCCAAGATATTTACATCAGCACGTTGTGGTAGGGCTTGATTGTTCTGGGCATTTGCCTTTGCGGTTGGTGAAGATTATCTGAACTGATTTCAATTCTTTTTCTTCAATGCGCAATTTCTTCAGCCATTTTTTTGTCTTGTTGAGATGGAGCTGTAATGTATTTGATGCAATTATAGGATCTATATGTTATGCTAGTATGGCGGTGTCATTTGCAGATGAGTACACAAGTGTCAGAGATTTAATCTAATACAGATCTATAGTGTTAATAATTTATTATGTCACCATATAACGATGAACAATGCAAATACTAGTTTATGGTAGGGAGTTATCACTAATGAAGTCATTCCTTGGAGTTACTGTAAAGACCTTCAAGAATGGTCGTTCAAGGGGGTGCGTCTTTTTTTTCCCTGTCAGTTGTAAATTCACCTGAAATTCACATTTTGGCACCTCAGATTCCACACGACAAAAAACCAAGAATTGGGAATTTGTAGAGGATCGAGGATATTGAAAATATCGAAGGTATGATTCCAAAAAATTATACAGGAAGATTTCAGTCCATGTTTACCGTGTTTATCCACTGAATTCATTGAAAACATAGTCACCTATAATTGAAATTGTATTTTCACGTCAGTAAAATGTAGTTTGTTATTCAAAATGATTAAGATTAAAAACGAAGTAATTTCCTTACTATAATTAGAAATAGAATTTTTTAAGAAGAAATGGATAGGAAAAGTTTTGGTGTTAATAAAACTCGATTTTGAAAAATCAAATTTACTGAGTATTCAATAAACTGTTTTAATACTTCACAATATCTACAGTAAACTGTCTATAATTACAGAAAATTTACGTACATCAAAAGCCATATTTTTCCAGTAGCATGTTTGTGCACTGATACTAGTGATAATACTGCAAAATGAAAATTTTATATTTTTAAATGATTTCAAAATGAATAATTCAAACCCAGTCCTTCACAAACTGTTTTTGCGAGATAAAAATGTTTATATTAAACAATGACTTAGATTCTGTTTTAGGATATTATAGAATTTCTGAAATTTATTATATTTTCTAATAATTAATTAGAACTATTCTTTTTGAAACATTTTTTGTAGTTTATAGTATTGAGCAATCTAACGGATGGTCAAAATCAGCTGATGCTCATTTAAAAATAACGGACGTGGGGTAAACAAATGCTTTTGCCGTAAGTTGGATTTATAAAGAGTTGCTACTTGAAGGGTGCATTCTTCTAAGCACAACAATCATGACCACGATCTTTCCCGCCCCAATTAGTCCAGAGCGTTATAGTGGTAAACTCAAGTGGAATGAATTACGAGGTGTTTTGACTGTTGACGAATAACAAAACAGAAAAAAGAAAACGAAAGATTAAGAGGTTATGTTATAATTTGTAACTTATTGAATTTTTTAATGGAGTGCTCAACAGATTTAAAGTAAAAACAAAATAACTTTTGCGGCGATAGTAAAATATTTGGTAGTGGGTCACAAGAATAGTGCAAAAGAACGCATCAAATAATGAAATATATTCTCATTGTTGCAATCTGCGTTGCTAAGTTTTGAAAACTCCGCCAATTCCTTCAACGCTCACTTCGACCCACCTCTTGACAAGGGTCGTCATGAGTGACGTTCTAGCCGCGATCAGAACGATCATGTGGAATGCCCAAAAGAGTATTTCAGGCGCTGTGAACACTTATAGTGAAATGCATCTGAAGAAGCGGGATATTTCCCCCGAAAATGTGGCTTAGTTGTTTTTTTTTTTCGACTAATACCCTTTTTTATTTAATGGAAAGGGGTTAACGACAACAAAACCAAATGTTCTAAATTTTGTGAATTACTTGACTGAAAAAATACTCGGCAGTTCTAGCTCTATCACTGAAATAGTATCTATGGAGTCCTCTTGACACCATGAAACAAAAAAAACAATTCTCACTACGAGAAAAACTAAAGGGGTACATACTACGAAGTCGATTGTTCACCCCACGAACCAATTTGACATAAATCAGCTGTTTTCTTAGATTGCCTAATTATTGCAAATAAAATCAGGTGAATAATAATAGCATTTATTTGACTCTTGTTAATACAACAACTGTCTACTATATTTCTGCAAAGGAAGGTGGAAATTATTTGGATTAACACGTTCGCGCCATCGAGTTTTGACGTTTTTTTTTGTTAATTGAGCATTTATTCATTTAGACTTTGATTTGTTTGATATGAAACATCTTTTCTATTTTTCCCCCAAGTAAAAATTATTTCAAAGTCTGCGAGGGATAGGCTCAGATAACTAGGCTACTTAGAGCGTATGCCCGAGGAGCGGGGGTACGCAAAGCATACCGACCGAAGACCGAGAACCGGCGACTGCGCAAACGATGGCTGTAGATGTCGAAGAGGATCTTCGGGAGCTAGTTGTGATGGGGTGGAGACACCGAAAGTTTGACCGTAATGACTGGAGGAATGTGATGGGCGAGGCTCTTTGAAGGCCGTAGTGCTAGTGGTAGTAGTAGTAGTAGTGCCTATCATAGCTTGAAAATTCAAGGACTGAAGATTGATCGAAAAAACATTTAAAATTGTCATTATAATGAAATCTTCTATGTAAACAATTTAAATAAAACCAGTTCATTATAAAATTCGTCGTATGTCAATAAGCATTTCCTAATTTGAAATTGAATTAAAAAGACTTATGTGTCTACATGTCTTATGTAGAAATATATTTGTAATTTTAATTCCAAAAAGTCGTATATGCATAAAATTACACAAATCTGTTTGTTAGGTTAGGTTAGTAAAGCTATTAATGATATTACTTGACAAATAAAAGCTCTATCCTCGTTTCTCAGGAAATAAAATGAAAAAGTAACAAGTTATCAAGTTTTTTTGCTCCCCTGAAAAGTGGCCTTTTTGACATAGAACACGATATGTAGTCTGAGCCACCGGTGGGTCACGACATCATGAACGTGTTAATAAGAAATATACATTTGGGACAGAATTTTACATAAGTTGAAACTGTTGGTGATAATCATATTGAACATACTCAAAACATTCACTGGTTCTTTGAGTCATCTGTAAGTTTCTATCCGGCTCGAAGGTCCAAACAATATAATTTATTATAAATATAAGTAATACATCATCGAATTTTGTAGTAGTTAATCCAAATAGTTTTACAGTGAAAAATTCAAAAATCGAAGCTTTGGTACGTTATAATATTTTTTTTTTCAAATTATAATTAATTAGTGCGAACAAATTTATTCATATATATATATATATATATATATATATATATATATATATATATATATATATAGTAGGTTTAAAAATAGATGAATTCAATAAATTAATATATAAGTCTTGAAAATTGGTATTGGGAACAGCCGATTATTAAAGTTGACTTTTGAAAACGATCACCTTTAGACACATCTACAATTACGAGAAAATTCATAGTTAAACGCAGATTTAAATCATCCGTGGCTGCTCTTAAGCGCTGTGCATAAAATCAACAGCCGATTATAATGTTAATAATTGCAATGAACTTAAAACTAGAATAAATAAAGTGGAAATTCAGTGAATAAAAAAATAACAATAAAAGTACTTTAAAATCAGGTCATAAGTGTAGGAACGGTATGTTAGTAACAGCTAAAAATATATATTATTACATATAATAAACTTACATTATAGAAGTAAAGGTACATCAGAAGTTTTTTGAAAACTAACAGCGGATCACAACAGATCTATTTATCAAAAGTCCCTAGATACACACCATCTATTAACGAAATATCTGAATGGTTCAATAATGCTAATATATCTAAATACCACTTGTGAGGTTGCGCCCCATAAATGCTTCTAGATTCATTTCCCTCCTTTCTATCCGTCGATAATTTTTGAAACCAAAAAATAGGATGAAACCTATTGGAAAACAAGGAGAACATAATAAAAATGAAAGGACAAATAATTTACGGGCAATTTGAGGTTGGGAAGGGAAAGGGGTTGAGTTTTTAAGGGTAAAAAACGGTTTATCTCGATTTTCGGCAAACCTACAAATCCTATATAAAAAATTCAAGAGGCAAAGTTTTAGGTAATAAGAAGATGTACAACTTTTGTATTCACACTTAAGGAAACCGTTTTTCGTTTGTAATTTTTATCTTTTACAAAAAACATTTTTTTTTCACGAAATTTTGTGAAAAGTTACCTTTTTATGTCCCATGTACACTGTAATTTACTTAGTAATTTTTCACGTTATTTTGACATAATATCGAAAAAGCACCTTAATTTTCGAACGAAAATTCTGCCGTCAAAATATCAGCTTTTTTTAAAAAGTCGGCGAGAGTCTCCGAGAAAGTTTACCATTGTGATGGTAATATTTTTTTACATTATCAAGAAGTAAAGATTTCAACGATCAAAAATCTCAGCGAGTTTTTGCAAATTGTGTATAATGATAGATATTTTATTGGCTGTATATGTACAGATTCTTTTTTTACATGAAAAAGGAGCTACTTTAGGAATATGCCTCGTAATATTTCTGTAAACTCTCTGTATGTTGAACATCTCTGAGGAAGGTCTTATAAAGACGACCAATGTGAATTCCTTTTAACAACGTTGAATAAACACATAGATACATAGGCAACACTGTAAAGTGAAACCTTATAATTTTACAGATAAACAGCAAACTGGTCTGAATCTAGAATGGAATATTTGTGTCAAGGATGATAGAGATATTTTTTGGAAATGTTTGTTTATCCCCATTAATGGTATGTATCTAGGAAGTTTTTCTACTAAGGTGGTGTTGGAAAATAATATTCTCACTATTTATAACATATGGAAAAACAATATTAACACCAACTATAGAACTTCAATACTTGAAAGCGATAAGTGAAATTAATGTATAGATTTTTATATATAATTTTTTTGACAAAATTAAATCTAAAAGCTCGGAGGAATTAGAAAATACTGGACAATTTTCCAAAACTAAAAAGAAACAGCTAAAAACATGCGATTACTGTGGAGTTAATATTAAAACACATCAGGAGTTTATAATAATTTATCTATCAACTTCCTTGCCCACCTATCATGAGCTGCTTTAATAACCAAAATGAGGGCCTTATTATTTTTTAGAACATTTAAAAACTACGTAATTATATAGAAAAGGGCCAAGTTACAGGAAAAAGAATACTAATCTAACCAACTAAAATGCCTGTGAAGCCTGGTTATAATATGAATCACAATGAACTAATACCATTAATTGGAACTCATATATATATATATATATATATATATATATATATATATATATATATATATATATATACACCATTTTATTGAGCCTTTATGTGATCTGATTCTTCTTCTCGTCACAACAAAATGCGATCAAAAAGTAACAAAATTACGTCAACTAACTACTTCAATAGATGGGTCTCGTTACTTTTTAGCCCTCAATATTCAAACTAATGATTGAAAATTTTTTTATTAAAGTAAAGTGTAGTAGTAATAGTAAATAATGTGTTCAGAATGTAAAGAAGAACATAATGATATAAATTTCCATAAAAGTGGGGAAATAATCATTGGAGTACAAATATTTAGAAGCAGCCAGGTGGACTCTCAAATAAAGTTATTCAGACCATTGATAAATAACATATTGAACGTAGTATTTTACTACTTATGCTACAAGCAGTCTCAATTACACTGACTACTCCTCCAAGTACAAATCCGGCTCGAAGGACCAGATATTGTAATTATGAGAAAATTAGTGTAATCATAATAGTAAATAATTGGTTCACAATATAAAGAAGAACATAACGAGAGATTTTAATGAAAGTGGGAATAAAATGATTGGAAGGCAAATATTTGGAAACAGTCAGGTGGATACTCAGATAGATATCCAGGCCATTGATAACATATAAATTTCGAATTAGTTAAAATTAAGATATCTAAAAACAAAAAATGTTAATAAATGATAAACTGTTAATAAAAAAATCATCTCATTAAAACAGCATTCCTTGATTAAGAACAGCCAAAAATGCATTAATCAGCCTTTTTATATATATATTTTTGAACCAAAATAGGGATGTCGTTAGAAAAATATTTCATTTTCAAAAATAGCTATCAGGTTAAAGAAACAGTATTTACACTGGATTTTTTTATATATCAATAGATTTCTTTGGTTTCTATAACATTTAACACACTTTTAGGAAAAATAATTTCTACACAACTATACAATTACACAAACATGCTGTTACATAAAAACAGTTCAATTTGGGAAAAAATAGTGAAGGGATGAAAGTTGTCTCAATAATTTAGAAAAAATAATATATACAAAATATAAAACAATAACTAGGTAAAATATTAAATTATGGCAGACCAAATTTAAACTAAATAAACTATACTCACAGGGTGGTTTACGAAAGTAACTCAAGCAAATATCCATGTTCCATTTAAAAAAAAATCACAATTAATTTTGATCCTCTCCCTGTATAATATGAAATGTATGGCGCATGGTAATCAACGTGAAGGTTATAAGAGGTACATAAAAAACAAAACGTGTACACTGAAAATTTTTTTTCAATTTTACATGTTTTGGTTTCCTACCTCCACCCTGTACATAATAATAAAGAAATATACAAATATGTACAAATAAAATTAAATAAAGTATACAATATTATTTCTTGGTATCATTTGGTAAATGGTTTTAGACATTTCATATTTTAAAAATGCTTTACATTCAGTAAATCCATACATCGAGAATATTATCTTTTATAATATATTTTTAATATAATTTATTGAAGACACTCTAGCTTCAACCCGGAACTGGTGAGGTGGGGGGTTTCCCAAACCTCACCAATTAAAAAGACACCTGCAACTTTCTGAATTAGTTCCTTGTTGGTATTCTAGCGGTAATAACGATTTTTTTGGTTTGGTGAACTCCACCTCAATGACTTTTTTATCGACTTTGTTTTCTTGTTTGGACTATAGCTTCGACATCTTCGGCTCGTTAAATAAAGACAGATGACCCCGTTTTTAAGAATGACGCGTGAATAAAAGCGGCGCCAATAGTGGCAATGTTATAGATGATTCACAATGATTCACAAACATTTTTAGAAGCACTATTTCATTGAAGAAAAATTCAGTAATTTTAGCCTGCTGCCTTCGTTTTGAAAATGCTGCAGAAAGAAAAGAATGAAAAAAAAATGATGATACCGTTGCAATATTCTGGGTTTTTGACAAATTTTTCATATATAGCCAAGCATGCTTTTCTTTTAGGGAATATGCTTGCATAGACGAAATGTTGGTTGGATTTAGAAATATCATGGTCTTGAACGATATAAAGAAACATTACTGCTTGAAGCATTATAGAAACTAACTGTGACTCTACAGCTGGATTCAGAAATATCATGGCCTTGAACGATACTGTGGTGGCCTTTAAGTCAATTATTTTATTCTTTTATATCTCTATCTATGTATACACCCTGTACACTAACTGTTAATTATTTATAACCAGGTCACCTATGTTTTGGAGATATTACAATTTACTGTCTACGTAGGTAAACTATATCGTAATTATGAACCAATATTATGTGTGTCGTCATTCATTGTAAAAAGGTAATTCCAAACTATTAAGACAATAGAAAAATGGTGAAGTTCAATTGTTGTTTAATTTCTACTCCTCGTTATGGCCCAACATTACATGGCGATCCTGCCAGAAGATTCCAGGATCCAACGCGTTTGAGATGCTCGTAGTATACGCGCGTTCGGGAAAGTTCTCAGATGAAAGTTAAAAGTGAACTTAAGTGACTTTTTTCCAATTCGAAATGGGTACTAAACACTCTAAAGAAAGTGAAGTTGCGAGCAGCGGTGTAGTCAATTCTAACTTCATTCTGGAAGATGACCTTTTGCAAATGCCCACCGACATAAGGGTGCTTATGTACGTTATTACGTTCAGTTTGCTAGTTATAGTAGGACTACAGCTTAGAAAGGGTTACCGCAGAGGTTTAAAACGAGACATTTCGCGAAGTATGGTTTTAAGATCACAGGCCACTACCGCTGATGTTTAACGGAAGTGTCAGATGGAGAGTGTGGACCAGTAGCAACCGGGGTGGCAATACATCGTACAAGGAGTAGTAGTATACTTAGGTAATAATCCCAGGCAAAAAAAGATACTACACAACGCAACGCTGGTATGTGATTCTAGTATTTTTTATGGAACGTTGACGGATGGACAATTTATCACATTTCAGAATTCTTTTTGACATTACAATAGAAAGAGACATTACTGCTTGAATGCCTATGTTAATTCTGGAAAAGAAAATAAGGGGAAAAAGCTTTCCGAAGATGAAAAAGAAATTTCAAAACCAATTCAATCAGTTTTACGTCTAGATCCTGTAATTATAGGAACTAACCGTAACTTGACAGTTGATAATTGGTTCTCATCTATCCATCTTGTGCCAGAACTGAAAAATTGGGAACTTACATTAAGTAGACACTTTCAGAAAAAATAAATAAAACCGCTAATTTGATATCTTTGAGGTACCATAGCCCATGTATTGATAGAGAAGCTCATAAACCCGACATACATACTTATAGTCAGTCCTTGCCTCGTGAAAGCATTGGAAGGATTCTGGATAAACCCATGACGTTTAGCTTACCAGAACCTTTAGAAAAGTAGATTAGATGTGTAAATATCCAAGGAAAAATGAGAGGAAGAACAGGTTTCTGTGTGTTTATTGCCGCACTCCTATTTGTAGCAATTGCAGTGTGCGCTCAATAAGCTCTACAATAAACTACCAGAAATAATTTTTTTTTTACATTTTTTAGTAGATGCTCTAGGCGGGTACGGGGGCGGACACGACGTTCACGGGTTACGTCGAAGTATCCTTGTCGCCACGTATAACCGCAAGCGATGACGGCAACATCGAGTATCGAAATACGGGATATGTTAAAAAAAAGGCGAAAAAGTGAGTGTTTTGTAAAGCGATAACGGCAACATCGATGGAGGTGGGACGTACCTGTTTTGTGAGGCGATAACGGCAATATCGAAATGTATATACGGGGTGTGATAAACTTACTTATTTTGTTAATACTAGCATATTGTTTTGTTGAAAATGGTCGGGCATTATGTGGGAAATAAGTCAATGCGGCTGGCCACCGAATAAACGACGTGGGAGATATGCGGCCACAAGGGCATTATATTAGGTATTGAAGTTACAATAAGAAGGTCACGAATTTAGAGGAATGGAGGAAAGTTTCTAAAAGATTGCCAGATATGATTTCCGCTATTTTTATTTTTTGTTTGATTTACTTTTATTAGATACTGTATTTAATGTATATTTTTCAATGTTGAAAAATGAAGCTTTATTATCGCAGAGTTTTTATTTTTAATGTAAATTTTGAATATATTCAATAAATTTAATGAATAAAATCATCAAAACAAACAGATGTCAGATACGTTTTTCTTATTTTTTAAAGAATAAGAGCCATTTATATTCGGGATTTGCCAAGTCCTACCTCACCATTTGACGTAATAAAAAAATCACCTCGCCAGTTACGGGTTAAAAAAAAGTTGGTAAAGATGAAAAAATATGTAGTGCAACATTTACTTTCAACTAACCTGGTGGCACACAGAAAGTAAAAATCAAATTAATCAATAGACGTATTTATAACAAATAAAACCATTTTTTAAAAATTCTATTACATTTTTTGTATTATCGAAAAACGTTAAGACTTACAATAAATAAACAATACTTGGTTAAATTTGTGAATGGTGTTCTGTGTCTTCGCTTATCGCAATCAAATGCCACATTTGTCGAAATTTCCCCTATTCTAAACAATCAACTTTCTTTGTTAAACTAAACATTCTTCAACATTTTAGGGAAAATACTTTCCAAAAACGACAAACATATTTAATTATTTTTTAATATTCCTCTCGCTTTAGAGCTTTTGCATGAAAAATATATTAAATACTTTTTTTTAATATCGATTATATAGATTTATTAGTCTGGCAGCATATGGACAAAACTAATGGGAAACATCCCCGTTCTGTCTGGCTCGTTCTCCACCATTCCTTCCATCCAATTGTCATCATCTGTGTGTTCGTTGATGACTATGATGATTTCTCCTTCTTGGAAAGAAAGTTCGTCGTCGTTATCGGCTGCGCAGTCGTATAGGGCCTTACATCTACGCAATCCACTATTACCATTTGATGCATACGATAGCCTACCGCTTGGTATAGATCGGGGGGAGCACAACGAACTCGTGGATATTGGACTAGACGATATTCTATGTGGAGGTGAATCCGAAGCCTAAAAAATGTTGATATTGAATTTTGTACTGATATTTTGCTTAAAAAAAAAACAGGATGAAGATGATCTGGCAAACTTCCAATGTTGTGTTAAGGCAGTATTTTCATTTTTATCAAATTCGGATATATATTTGGATACACACAAAGCTCCATGAGAGTTAATACAAAATGGTGCAGGAGCAAACTACTAAAAGTTCAAAACATATACATTGTTTTATATTTCCACTTTAGCTTTGATCAAATTTCTTTAATTAGATGAGCATATTTTAAAAATTTTATCCTAACAATATAATAAAAAGCTTTAAATATGCACCACAAGTAATGACCTGAAGATTAAATTATAGGTAATGACGTTGAACGTGGAAAATATGAAAATTCTCTAAAGATTTGGAGTTCAATAGTAGAGAAAAATAGTATAAAAATTTTCTATGGAATATGCACCGAAAACTACAGAAATTCAAAAGGTTGAAAAAAGAATTGGAAAGGGAAGCAAAGCAGCAGATTTAGAGAGTTAAATTCCAAAGTATTATGGTACTTTTATATAATAACTGACGGATTAACTGACGTATTTACTTTGCATCATATGTTCAGTGTTTATTACCTTATGTAGCCACCACTTCAGAAATGTTTAAACTACCTACAAAATTTTAATTTTAATAATAAAAGTTCTATATAAACTATCCAAAACTATTTTTTTTTCAAACCATGCAAGTACCCTATTGTAACTATGGAGATAATGTGTCTGTAGCTCATTAAAATTACCGTTAACACAGTTTTTTTTATATGTGGACTTATACCACTTTCAAAAAAAACATCTAATTAAAAAACAAAAATTAGAAAAGCGAGACGACTGGATGCTGATTCAGTTATATAAAAAGTTGTTTAATTATAAGGTAGTAACCACTATTTCATGAAGTGAAGTGTAAATAATTGAATAAAAACGTTTCTTAAATAATTTGAAATTAAAAAAATTTGATCCTTTGTATTTATAAACAAAAATAAATTTTTGCATTCGCTTAGTAATATTAGTAAAAAAATATGAAATAAAAATAACAAAACAATTAAAGCAAAAAAAAAATTAAAACAGGTTTTAACTCGAATGACACAAAATGCATTTTTACCAGACTAGATACATCGTTATCTTCAGTAACACTATCCACACGACACTTGCGTTTCTGCAAACCATACAGGCACATGATAAAATAAAGTGATTATTGAAATGAGAATCAGTGAATACAATCAATTTTTTAGGGATATATAAGTTAAAAATTTTGTAAATATCTTGTACGAACTGTTTACTATTATCACAAAAAAACGTATATTTTAGACTATACTGTCGATAAAAGTTGAAAAAAATAACCAGGGGATGTAAATTGATCTGACCTACGGTTTCACAAAGGTCGTTTCAAATTTGGCCAAAAATGTCACCTGAGTACCTGAGTACAGGATGCAGGTAAATGTCCGAAAAATAAAAAAAGGTTTCCTCTAACTTTGTGCACTTACTTATGTAAGTGAACACATCCCTAAATTAGATTTTTATATATTAGATGAAATTCTTGGATAATAATCGTTAGGGTTTTTAAAACTTTTAGAGTATATACAATTTTTTTTCAGTTACTGAAATATTTTCGTACTGCTGACATCATGGAAGTGGAATTGAAAGAAAATGTTAATGAGCGCGGTAAACCTTTGTTATGGTATAAACAATAAAAGTATCGCTTCAGTTATACTGCTAAGTTGGTTAAAACTATGTGGAAGTGCAAAAAAACATTTGCAATGCATCAATTCATACCATTAGTGAATCTTCAAGAAGAACTGGTGAGATTCCATTCCAGGGAGCCGTAAAACCGAATACACACTGATTAACTGAAAAGAAACTCATATCTAACGCAAATCACTAACCAGTTTGCAATGAGTAACAACATTTGTATTCGAATGGGGAACTAGACGGGGCAACTGATTACGAACCAGTTGGCAACCGGTTTGAAGAAACTCGATCTGTTGATTCGCTAGAAACTTGAATCATCAGTATCTCAAGCGTTTTAATAGACGAAATTTGTTTTGTTTCAATCTGATTACGGAAACGCGAGTTTTTCACTTCAACAGCTTAGTAATTCATTCTAATAAAATCATTCTCTTCATTTTATTTATTTTTGTCTCTTAGAGTCATACTTGTTACTTTTTTATGTAAAAAGCAAGGTGGTGAACCCTATTACACTCAAGTAGTTCGAGAAGCCTGTGGATATTGTGTAGGTTGTAGTGTTCGGAAAATAGGTGCCTTGGTAGCTGCTTTCACAGGCTTGTATTTCTCCCCTCAAAAAAATGAGTTCTCATAAATTGACGTTCTAGGAGTTTGCAGACTAACTTGGGGTTCTTGAGCCACGTCTGCCTGTCAAGTAGGTCTTGCAGATACTGCTCTACGTGGGATCGTGTTGGACAGCTCGGAAAAGCATCTGGTCAACTCTGTATCGTCTATAAGTCGAATTGTTCTGTTCTATATTGAGTCGAGCATGTTCAGATTGACGAACCTGGGCTTTGTAAAGGATTAGAAGCTCTTACGGGGTATAAAACTCTTTGATTTCAAAGAGGGCTCTAAGTTTTTATGAAGCTGCCTTGCTAAATCGGCCATGTGACTATGCTACGACATATTGCTTCAAACTTTAAAACCCAACAAGCGAATTTGGATATGCTTGGGGACCAAGCTCCAAATGTGCGAGCAATAATCCAAAGATGAACGAATATGATAATTTGTACATTCGCAAAAGAAGTTTGGACTGGATTGTGTTTGGTTTGACGTGAGATAATTTATTTTATTTATAGTTAAACTTGAAAAAGGGGTGTAGATTAGCTCCAGACACTTTGTCACAATGAGGAAATTAATACATTGTTTTAATACAATTATTTATTCTCAAAAAAAGAGTCTGCTGAGTGTGCAGAGACATGTAATTATTCTGAGTTTAATTTCTTTCAGTTGCTGTTTGCGTATTGGGAGTTGGTTGATTTACTCTCTTCTCGAGCCGGAAACGGATGAGAACAGAAAGTGAAGCTAAGAAACGGGTCAAAACAATCAGTGGAGCACTCGCGGGTTCACTAATGAAGACTAGGGGAAACTGGTTGAGTTACATGTACAAATTTAACACGCTCAATTTTTCTGACCGAATTTACCACATCAAAACGTCATCTACCTGCTATCTGGCCGAATTTACTACCACCCATAATCATGAACCAATTAGATTGATAAATGTACTACCTAGAAGAATATATCTGCACTATTATTCTATAAAGCTATGATTTTAACCATTTCTATGACAAAATGAAATAATAAGAACTAAATACCGAAAAATCTCATTTCAATATCACCATACGGGGTAATATTCCGTTTTTTAAATAAAGAGGAATTATTTGAAATCAAATTGGCACAGGACATTTGACACAATTCAAGCGTGGTTTCTTGTTATTGCTTCATTAATACAAAAAATTCTGGGTAGCGAGGTTACATTCTCTATTGGTTACCACCTGCTGAGGCATGTATAAACTTTGGGTCTAACTGCATCTATCGAGTAGCTCGGTCGAGCTACGTCGATCCGGCGAGTAGTACTACATTCCTGATAGAGTTATCAGTAGTTTTGAAACTGCAATTTTTTTCTTTTCTTGGTTTTATTTTGATCGCAAATTCTTCATTCTATTTGTCACATCTGCTTCAACAACCAATTTCCGATAAGCAGCATCTCGTCGGTGTTTGTCTTTATAAGCAGTCGATTTTGAATCCCAGAAGCACTCGAGTTTTGAATTTTGAAAATAAATGAGAAAGTTTACTCGTTCAAAATTACTCGTCCCTAATTCGGTGAGTACCTTCTCGATTACATTATGACTTACTAGGTTGAGTGCGTTGTATCGACCGAGCACACGGTAGATGTAATTAGGCCAGTATTTAGTAACAAGAACAGTACACAGTGTGTATAATAAGACGAGTTCAGTACACATATTGGAAACCACTGAAATTGGATATCTTGTTTTCGAAATTGAACACCCTGTTTTGAAATATATGATTAATCTCAATATTACGTCTGAAGGGTTGTAATTTTCAATTAAAATTATGTCAGATGCAGCTCTTCACAACATAATTTATTTTTTAAAATACAAAGAAAGTTAATTAACACTTATCAGAATTTGCTCGAATCTAAAGCTTTCTAAATATTTAGAAATATCAGGGGAGTTAAGAAATTACCGGAAATTCGGTAAAATATAAAATTGTATAACTCACTCACAACTTAATTTTTCTCAACGCCAAGGGATTCTACCTTAAATAATTATATATACATGAAAATTGGAGGGTTTTTTAATGAAACAAAAATTGTTATGTGTTTTACATTCATATCAAGGGGTGTAAGTGTTCGTTTTGGTCTATCCCTATATTGTGATAAAAAACTAGAACTCTTCAAATTGGATGTTTTAAATTCATCCTAGATTCTGAAAACACAATAAAATAAACTGATTCATTAAGAAAAAACAAATGTTACATCCTCTTCCTGTACAAATTATTTAAACTGGAATAGTCACCATGAAAAATTTTCGGAAAAAAATATTATCAGTAGTTTCCGATATATATGTTGTCGGCATCTTTTTGTTTGTTTATTTATGTCTTATTTGTTAATTTACTAAAACATTATGGCATTCAATCAAATAATACACCTCCTAGATTGAAAATAGGTTATACTATAAAAATAATTCTAATAACTCATACAATAAACATTCTTCAAAAACAAACGTGCATATTTCTATGGAGAAAAACAGTAGTTCTGCTGTAATACATGTATAATTAAAAGGGTGATATGAAATATATATTGTGCCCCATCCTCCATTCGGTTTCTACAAACTGTCTCTAAAACTACGAATTATTTTATTCCTGATCCTTTAATAGATTTTAGAGCTCCGCCAAGAACAGTTTAGGTAAGTCTCCCATATATGAAGTAATTACTTAGTGCCTTGTGTTCGGCAAAAATGTATATTTGTCTTTTTAGCCCACTAAATATGCAGTTGTTTTCTGAATTTCTTAAGTGGTCTATTATAAGCTCTGTTGACAGTTTCAGTGCAGATTTCCTTTAGTCAATGCATTTTTCATCTCTTCTGGTCATGGTACCCAATAGTGTTTTAGCCCTACTGGGCTATCCCAGTAGTCCAACCTCTTCTTCTTTTTACCAAATTCTTCCAATATTGTATCAGTGCTGGTTCTTCAAAAAGATTTCTTTTCCCCAGCAGGTGATTGTATTACTTTTTTTGTTGGTTTATCAGCTATCTCATTTTCTTCTACACCATTTGTCTCCTGGTACCCATGTACTCTGAATATTGCATACTTGAAACATTTGGATTATCTAGTTTTAAAATAAAATTACAAATATTTAATTTTTAATCGTGTGGTGCGGGTAGGGGACTCAAAATAAAACTGTTTAAGAGTTTTTTGAAATGCCAACGTTTCGATCTTTTATTTGATCTTTATGAAGGGTAAAAATATATGGTACGTTATAACTCTTCATCAACATTATAGTGTACCATATATTTGTAGCCTTCATAAAGATCAAATAAAAGATCGAAACGTTGGCATATTAAAAAAACTCTCGGGCAGTTTTATTTTGAATCCTCAGCCCGCAACACCAAATACATACTAGTAAGGACAATAATATCAACAATGACATATAATACACCATTTTAAGTGAACTTAAAAGGGTGATGATAACCTTTAAAAACAATCACTTACTCTTCTTGGTGGTGGTATAGGATTATGCATCATAGAAGAAACATCAATATCTGACACCATCGAAGATATACTTTCAGTAGATCTTCCATTTGATAATCTAGTTGAAGAGAGATTAGGTGCAGGCGGAGGAGGGTTTTGTGGTCTTCGTACCGAACCAAATTTATCAGAATTTTTACAATCTGCCATGACTAGTTTGTTTACTAGAAGAAATAGAGAAGAAAATTGAGAATAGACGTTCATTTGAGGAGGTAATAGCTAACTACTAATGAGGAAAATGTGTAGACTCACCTATGGGTATCACAGATCTACCGGAACTGCTATCACTACTAGGTGATCGTTTGTGAGTATGACTTAGTGTATGGTAACCAGGAGCTATTGGATCTGAGGGCGTTCTACTGTGGCTACTGGGTAATGTACCATACTGGACTGAACTGTTCGGTGGTGGTAGAGGTGCTGCTCTTTTCTTCAAACTATTATGCACCATAGCTGCTAAAATTACCATAACAAACAAATAATTAAGTTTAAAAAATAACTATAAACCTGTTTAGTGTCATTTTTTATCATTATTCTTTATATTATAAAACACCAAGGGGTTTACATTATTTCTTCCAAAAATATAGAATCAAGGTTTATAATTTTTACGTTTTTCCATAATTTATCTCTCCCTCCTGTCGTGCGCTGCTTTTGTAACCAATCCAATTTTCTTTCGAATAATCTAGTAGGGTTAAGAATAATCCAGACTATTCAATAACTGTGTAAGTCATTTAGGCAAAGACAGAAATACAGAAGGGAAAGATGTGTAAACTATTTAGCCTAATCACTGGTACTAAATTATGACTTTAGAATTGTGAAATTCCATTTAATTCAGTATTGTAATCAATAGTTTTGTAAGAATTGTTCAAACTAAATTTCTTGATATACACTCATGAGCAAATAAATGAACTCTTGTCGCACGCTCGCGGTCAAAAGTCTCTAGTAAAAAATCTGTACCTTCCATTCCTCCTCCAAAAGTCACGTTTTCTTTTATGCAATACCACGCTAATCTTTCTCCAGGTTTTCTGTAGATTCGTCCTCTTCTATAGCCACCATCCAGGCAGACTCTGCTTTCGTCTGACAAGAGAATGGAGCCCCATTGTTGGTCAGTTCAATTAACGTGTTCTCAGGCAATTCGTAGACGAGCTACTTGGTGGGATGGAGTTAATTTGGGGACAGTAGCTAGCTTTTTTGGTTCAATGCTAGCTGCGTTAAGTCTTCTTCTGACTGTCCAGCCACTCCTCGAGTTTCGCTGAGCTCTTGGTGGATTTAAACACCAGTGAGGTCTTAACGTCTCAGCGATGTGCTGACAATGAATCGGTCATCTCTCTCGGATGTGCACCTTTTTCTTTCGGAATTCCGATAACTTTGTAACGACGGTAAACTCTGGCAGATTGATTCATGTTCATCGCACTGCCCGCTTCTCGCTGAACGTGGACTTTTCGCAATAGGGTGACCGCTTGAGCTGCTTTATCACTTTTTATGACCATTTTCAAGCAGAATTCTTGTTTGTTATTAACGGAGATGTTTACCGGTTGACGTTTGATAACTAATCGATAGTCTATTGTAAACAAGCATAAACAGGGTGGTTACTGATCATAACATATTGTTGGACAGTAACAAAAAGAAACATTACAATCATTTTGAAGGTAATACTATTAGCTTAAAGTTTTTTTGTCAGTGACTTGCAATTGTAGGTCATTTTTTTGCTGACGAGTGTAATAATGAATTTGTAGTGCTATGAAACAAAGATAAAAATTGAAACTTTTTATTTTAAAAAGCATGCAAAAAGAGCGTCGAAAAATGTTTCCAGAAAAAAAAAAAATGATGAGACTTTTTACAAAAAAGTTAGTACACCTGATTAGTTTTGATAAAAATATTGCTAAGAAGCACGTGGATCTTTCTACACTTTTATCAAATAAAAAGAACCACCACCACTAAAAAAATAACAGAATGCCCCGTCCCTTACCTGCTTGCAAAAAGCCTCTTCGTGAAAAAAGTCCACACAAATACTGTATACAGTACAACACACAAAACTAAAAATAATTAAATACTCAAACACCCAGATTGAAGAAAAAAACTTTTTAACAGTTATAAATACCGATTTTTATGTCATGAATCAGATTATGAAGTGACAGGGAATTTACATCATAACTTTAAACATGTGCCTTTAATTTAAACGTGCAATATTAAAATTTGAAGTTATCACAACTAGAATACTTTCAAATACATCAAACTTTCAAAATATAAATGATCCGGTATCATCTTCTATACCTACACATCGTTTACTACCACTTAACAAACTGTCTGGTCCTTCGAGCCTGCCATATATTCATACCCGGTTCGAAGAACCATGCAGTGTAATTTGTGTTAGTCTAGTGGTTCTAGAAATTCCAACTTACTCTAGTTGTGTTAACATATATTAAAAGTATTGCGCGGTTCTTAATAATGTGCGGCAGACGAAAACGTGCAATGATATATCGGTAAAAGGTTAATGGGGAGTGAATTTTTCATAGTTACCAAACAATATCAGCAGAAATGTTCATAGATTATACCGCGCGGTGTCTGCAAAAAGTGAAATTAGCCGAATGCTAGTGCTATATAGAGCAATATAAATTTAACACCGATTGTTTATTTTTTAACATTTAAATTTTGAAATTAGTGGGCGTTTTTGAGTTGTTTCATGCCTCTTAATGTTTTACCTGTTTTTTTAGAATGTGTAGAGGAGGGATGAGGCATTTGTCTATTAATAGTATTAGAATTAGATCCTAGTTGTAAATTATCACAAGTGGATGATCGTGAACGTAAAATTATAGGAGAATCCCCACCTGTATAACTTGGAGGTCTGGAACGGTTTTTCTTCTCTGGAGTCAAGGATCCATTCTAAAAAAAACAAAAATTTTAAATGCAAAGATTAAATATTCCCTATATAGTTTCATATTTTATACAGAAATTAGAACCCATTATATTTGAATAAATGCTTGTATTTAAAGTAATAAAAACCATATAAAATCATAAAATGAGATACTTTTCCCATGAATCCCTCCTGTAAATAAAGATATCAAAAAAATCATTGAAATTCAGTTTGTAGATCCAAAAGCGACTAATTATAAGATTTACAAATATATTTCTTACCCTATCCTCAATTATAGTTTCATCATCCGAAAAATCAGTAGATCCATCATCATGAAGTAAGTTCCAATCAATATTGATATTATCAAAATAATTTTTCAACCTGTTGGCAGCATTTTGCAACTAAAAACAAAATTTAATTTTACTAGGGTGGTAGCAAAAATTATTTTGAATATATTCAATTTAATTTTAAAATTATGTATCAACTCCTCGAGAAGAAACCCCTGGTTTTTCACAGTTGTCAACTTTATGTCCCTGTGGTGAAAGCAAAACCTACCAAAAATGTTTTATAACAAATCTATAAATAACTTTATTGTACACTCTCCAAAGTTTTCTCAAGACATCAAATAGAGTTTATGGTCCATTCTCAGTGCAAGATATAGTGTTTAAATTTCCAAGCAGTTAAACCATCAAAATTATCTCCAAATTTTAAGGTGCTTCAATTTATAATCCTAGAGCTTCGTTAGTATTAGAAAGTGTAAGGAGACATGAATCATAAATAGACACAAAGTTTGAAAATATTAATACAAACAGGCCAAACTGTCCTAGCAGCTGAGACCTTCCTAACCTAAACAAGAAGATATTTAAAAATAATTATCTTTTTACCAATATCTGCTAATGTTAATTTATGCTTTTAACAAGACTCAAGTACTATCCATACTCTTAGTGCTTCCAGACATTCTCACTCAATTGAATCAAAATTTAATTTAACATTAGCCAATATTACTTACCAATTCTTGACATGAGTTGTTTCCCATTTCTTGAGCAATGTCCATTGCAGTTTTATTATGGGAATTTTTAAGTGAAGTATCAGCACCACTTCGTAACAATAATTTCATGCATTCAACTTTGTCGTGCAAAGCGCAAAGATGTAATGCAGTATTCGAACCACTCATTTCTGGTATAACTGGAGGGTTTGTAACCTTATCGATACAGGAATTAGACATGTTCTGGATAAGGAAATCTACTATGTGAAGAGTACGACCCGATTCATTCAATATTGCTCGATGTAAAGCTGTTTCACCAATTTTCTAAAAAAAATCAGTTTAATATTAATTAATCGAAAATAAATTAAATTACCAAGCCTGTTGTAACATCCTGAATAAAAGTCATTTAGAAACTATGGAAATGAAAACGCATAAAAGTGACACAGCAATCCATTCTAACAAAAACACTGCTATCAAAGCATTGAACTCCTAGGTTATTGATTACATTATAATCTAAGAATGCCGTAAGAAACTCAATGACCTAAGTAATTTTTTTTTGGTCTAAGTTCCTTGTCATTCTGAAATCTAGTGAAATGAGTCAATATATTTCGCAGAAGACGAGTACAACAGTCTTTCACTTGTCCAGAAACACTGTGGTATAGGAAAATTTACCTACAGGTATGAGGCGAACTCAATCTACAGCTTTGCCGACGATCGCTCACTGGTGTCGTTCAAAATCAGCTACTCCAATAAACTCTGCTAACACCCAAGCCCGTAGACACCAACAGATCACCACCATCAATACCAATCTTGAAAACAATCTAGAGTGGGGTGGAAGCCCCACTTTGCTGTTGGTACAAAGTAGGCTGGCACTGGCAACTCAGGATTTGGTCTTGTCTGGGCATAAAATATGACCATCACCACAAATTCGCTTGTTCACTTGGACGAATTAGCTAATGCAGCTTCTCTTTAAGACCAAACAACTGTATACCCCGCTTCTAATCCCTTACAAGGCTTACATTCGTCCATCTTTGCTCGCACATTTGGAGTTCGGCTTCCAATCATACCCTGAGGATACTCGATTCAATACAGAAGAGAGCAGTTCCACTTATAAGCGATCCAGAGTTGACCAGAAACTTGGACAGCTTAGAACATAGAAGAACTGACCAACACAATCCCACCTAGAGCAGTATCTGCAAGACCTAATCGACGTGTCTCATGAACACAAAGTTCGCCTACATACGTCCAGAACGTCAATTTATCGGGCTCCTTTCTTTGAAGAAGGGCCAGCCTGTGGAATAAGCCACCAAGGAACGTCTTCCCCGAACACTACAACCTACAGAAGTTCAAGATCAATATCCACAGACATCTGTACACGGCAGGTACGTTGTGATCTCAATCCAACACAAAAAATTTTTTGGATAAGAAATTTATAGAAGCGAGTACAAGAATTCTTTGAAGACATTTCATATAACAGAGCTCATAGAGCTCCATAACAGATGGGCAAGGTGTAGATGGTCCAGTTAATTCTGAGTCGTAGAAGTCGTAGAAAAGAAGAAAGAAAATCATCAAAACTTCAACTGAAAAGTTATAAATTTCGATTTTTGTGAAGAGTTAAGCATAGATACTTACTGAAGTTGGTAGTGGCGCTCCGAAATCAACATTTTCAGCAAAAGCTTGTAGTAGCCGCTGTAAATCACCTCTATTAACAGCTTCCTCCAGTTCAAACAATTTCTCCCTTTCAGATTCACAATGCTTTGTAGCGAATCTTTTTTCGACATATTTAGCTCTAATAAAATTAAGTCTTTCCTCCCTAAAATCGAAATCCAATTTAAAAAATTTGAGTATAGAAAGCACCTCAAACTGCGAGGATAGATTTTTACTTACATCGAACTCGATGGTTCCAATTTTTCATTAGGCGATAGTTGCTCCTCCATAATATCGTTAAAAAGATTATTTGTCATGAATCTGGCAAGGACTAACTGACTAGTACCAACATTATCTAAAGTTAATGATTGTATTCTACTAATATGAACTCCCAAATCTCTGTGGATACCGGAACATTCAATACACACTATTATTCCAAAATTTGTTGATAACCACGTTGCATCTAAAAAAATATGATTTATTGAAATATCACAGAAGAAATAATGTATGCACACCGACCATTTTGAGAGTTGCAGTCACAACATCTATCATTTCCTGGTATTTTTTGGATATATTTTATAATAGCCTGTTGAAGCTCCATAAAACTATGATTAACTTTATCACTACCAGTCTTAGAGCTATCATCAAAAGCTTTCATCAGAGCCATTTCTTTACAGTTTACTAATACCGACATCCATGCCCTTTGATCAGAGTCATCCTCTGCTTGAAAATGGTAAGTCCTATTATCTAAAATTACAAAAATATATTTACGTCTCAGACGTTTTTCTTGATAAGTTGTCTTGATTTTATAAAGACCAAAATGATTGAAACCTCAACATTTCAACCTTTATTAAAGTTACAATCAAAAAAGTCCTAATCAAGACAATTTGTGAACAAAAAAAAATAATATAAAGTATTGATCACCTCAATAGAAGATGAACAATATAAAACTGGAAGATCTCAATTAATAATAAATAACTAGCTGATACTATACAAAACCTGTTACTAGGACAATCTCAAAGGGCCGAGACAGGACAAGATCTGCTGGATGTATCAGCCTAAGTAAGAACAACCTACGAATACTAAGAGGAGTCCTGTCGGAGTATGCTAGACTTTGCAAAGAATACAGATGGTAAGAAGATTCTATTGTGCAGAGGACGTAACCTCTATCGACATTCCCTGGAAGTGTGAGAGTCTACGGAACTCCAGGGAGCCTATGAAATAGAAGACAAAGATTTTTGACAGCTACAACCACCTCTCATTCTGAACTATCTAAGAAAAGTAGGAATAATAAATCAGCTGTAAACAGTAAGTATCCATAGTATCACAGTAAGGAAGGGGGGCACAATAGATCCTTTGGGTCGCGGTGTACATGGTACTTACTATACACATACATACAAAGTTACACTGGAACCTGCCTGGAGTTGTGGTATACAACTATGAGGCTTTACATCCCACTTAGAGCAGTATTTGCAAGACCAACTCGACAGGCAGACGTGGCTCATGAACACAGAGTTCGCCTGCAGATGCCCAGAATGTTTATTTTGAAGAAGTACAAGCCTGTGGAATCAGCTATAAAAGCAAGTCTTTCTTTACAGAAGTTCAAGATCAATATCCACAGGTGTCTCCATACGGTGGGCACCACTCGAACTACTAGAGTTTAATAGGGTTTAGCCTCTTGGGCTTGTATATAAAAAAACAACATCAATTCTAGAAAGATTCCAACGAAAGGAACTCACAAGTATTGTAAATGCAACCTGTGGACCTGATGATACAATTTGAAGCCATGAGGTCAGAACTTCCCCAAAGAACTGCAGACTGGACAAGCTGCCCATACAAAAATTTGGACGCAGGTCGCGGGTGAATGTCCAATTATTTTGATGGGTAATGATGACGTCTGCTACTGTTAATAATAAGGGCTTGGAGGCACACATCATTGAAAGAGAGAGAGGAAGAGTAGTGGACTAGTGACTCTAAGGCCGCTATACTAAATAATGCAGTCACTTGGTACACAGATGGCTCCAGGATAAATAGCTTGGACGGAGCAGGCTTCTGCGAATGGAGAATACCCACAAATAAGCAAATCTTTTTCGTCTTTAAAGCCGAGGTATTTGCTTGGATAGAATGTAGACACATGATACTCAATCAAAGTCATAGATGTACAGTAATCTCAATCTGCTCAGAAAGTAAAACTGACATATAACATAAAAGCCATAACGACTGAAACGTTGAACTCCAGGATGGTGCTGGATTGCAAGAAAGTCCTACAAGAACTGGTGAATGATTGAGGCAACCTAACCACTGAACCAGATTGGGATCTGTGAATCCATTTCTGGTATAGCCATAAGTGTTGGTATTTTGTATCTTAACTGTTGGCTTACAATGAAGGCTCTGCGGCGCTAGATGGAAAGAAATAGTATAAGAAAAGCTAAAGAACACATAGAAGGACCTGCTGTCTCTCTTAATGAACAACTGCTTCAACTAAATAGAAGGGAACAAGACGCCATCTCAACACCATGGGCTTCACGCACAACCTGGAATGCTGTGGGTTCATGAAGGAGGAAGAAATTGTAGACCACGTCATCTGTGAGTGCTCAGAACTCATGTGTGCAAGTTTCAAACTCTTGGGCAAGACAAATGACATCAAAAGGCTCAAGCTAAAGTGTCTGATCGGCTTTTTAGTCGACTACAGCCTTTAGTAATTTCAAGTAGGGGCTATTAGAAAGCCTACTTTTCTATTACGACCTAGGAACCTGTAATTTGTTTGTAAAAATTTTTTTGTGTTTATTTTAAACTTACAAGAAATCAAGTCGAAGCCTCGTTTGTCATCAGGGACAATTTTAATCTGACAAGTCAGTAGATTGACTCTAGTTGGAGGTTTACTTTCATCTGCATGACAAATTTCTAAATACCCTTCAGCTTGTACCCTGCATTTCCTTTTCTGCCAGACTCTCCTCATTTTTCCTTCTGATTTTTTTAACAGATATCCTGTTCTTGTTACCCCGTGGTGTTTATCACCTTGAAGTTGATGTAAGGAATACCCTGCAGCACCTTTATCGACTTGGGAGCCAACCTAAAACGAAATAATTTATTAATCGAAATGTAAAGCAAGGAAATTTCATATTGTTACTTCTTTTTCGATACTAGGAGTTGACTTTATCAAATTTCTTAAATCACATAATTTTCTTTTTTCTTCGTCTTGAGCTTGTCTTATTTTTTGTAATCTAATGCTTAAATCTGCTACGTAATTACCAAAATGTTCTATTGTCTTCAGTCCATCTTGAAAATAGCTGGAAAATAACGTTATTATTAATATAAAATTTTCAGTAATTAGTTGCAATCTTACTTTGTTTGAGCATGGTAATATTCCACAAGACTTTGAAGAAGATCAATACCCTTCTTCGTTTTTATTTCATTATACTTTATCAAATACTGAAAAATAAAAAAAACACTTAAGCACTTTACCGTTTTTTTTTGATAATACTAATAATTGATATATTTAACGTCGAACTTACTTCGCACATTTGTAATTGAAATAAACGCCTTTCCTTTTCCATTTCGTCGGCTATTTCCGGAGCCGTAACTTCCGATCTAATTAGCCCCGCATCTTTGGCTTGCTGTTTCTTTTCCTTTTCAATTTTCGCATATTTATTTTCATAATCTTTCCAAGCTTTATCAAAAGGCCTTTTCAAGTCTCCTTTTACTCCCCTCAGATCGCCTTTTAGTAGACTGTCTAAAGGAAACATAACGATGTTGTTTAAATTTTGCATGAGGGTCTTCATCAAAGCTGAAAGTTCTTGTGTCACTACGGCGAATTTCAGGAAAGCGTTCCCTATTATTTCTTCGTGCTCTTTCAAAGTGGCATTTTGTCCAATTTTTTCCAAGGCTTTCACTAAATATGATTCGTTATCCACGTGACCTGCAATACATCTTCGTTACTGTAGCTACTTATAATCGAAATTTTGAAAATTTCGGGCCTAATTTAACTAGTGATGTGGGGAGGAAAATTTTCCAAAAATTTTCGACTGTTTTTCCGGAAAATTTTCAATGTCAAAAAAGCAATTTTTTAGAAATTTTTTTATAGAACATGTATGAACTTTCCATTCTTCTATTAGTTTTCTTTTATTTGTCAATTTCTGTACCATTTAAACAAAAACTATAGGTTATAATACTAACTTTGTAATCCACATGAATTAAATATTTGATTCTGTTTTACTTAAAATTTGTCCCATTGTTTAATTTAAGTCACCATATTTCATATCATAACAAAAAAGCACTGGACATGAATCACCCATTTCTTTTGTTATTTGATAAAATAAAGTAATTAGGTAGTGGCAAAAGCCAGAAGATGGCACCACTGCTATAAAGAGAATTGTGTAGTGGGACTAAAGAAAAATTAATCCTGCTCTCTGTGAAGAAAAATGGGTAACCAGAAAAAAACAAGTGTGTGGAAACATTTTGATGAAATAATGTCACAAGGATGAAAAAACATTTATGTGCATGTAAAAAATGTCCAGAAAGAATAAAATGCATTTTTCAAAAGTTGGTGCAAAATAAGACAAGAGAAACTTCTTGTGGAAGAAATGTGCTTCAGATAGCATATGTAAGTAAACAATTTTTTTATTTATTCTTAATAATAGTATTAAACCATAGTTATGTGTATATAACTTAATTTTTGGCTGAGTTATTCACTTTTATTTGCCAGTAATTTGATAAAAGGTATAGATATCTACTGAATCAAATAATAATAATTGTTCTAAATTCTTAATTGAATGCACCTTCTATATTGTTTTTAAATACCTTTCCTTAACATGATATCCTTTTTAAATATAACATGGATTACAATCTATTCTATGAGAATGAGAAATCCATACAAAACATTTTTACGAGTGTTGAATTGAAAGAAATGGGTATAAATATATTTTAATAAGAAAATAAATTTAAGAAAACTGATGATGTGAAAAAAAATAAATATATATTTAACAGGTATACTATATATGTTTTTAAATCAAAAACAAAACTAGTAAAACCCAAACTTATTTAAATTATTGCATACATGTAGCGTTTTTGAAAAAGTTTATTTTGGCTAATGTAAAAAATATTATGAAGTTAAAGAATAAGTTTTCACTAAACAAGTTTTTATTTCTTTTCATCGATGCTTAAGAAAAATGGAAACCAAAACTCATTCAAATAAAGAATAATATCCTTACTTGATTATATTTGGTTGCCTTGCTCATGGATTAAACCTTTTGGCAAAAGATATAATAAGTTTGAATTCAATTCGAACAATATTGTCAAAATGCAAGGCAATTGTCAAATTGTTTAAGAATCACCACATTGAAAATCAAACATTGAAGGCAATCCAGAAAGAAAAACAAGGGAAAGAAAGTTCTCTTATTTTGCCAGCAGAAATTAGGTGGGGATCAGCAACAACATGTTTTGAGAGTTTGCTGCGTACAAAGAACTGCTTAGAATCTGCAGCTATAGATGACTCATTATCACTGCCTCCAAATATACGAAAGCAGATACTGGATAATGATATATTTTGGGTGCAAGTTCAAACTACACACAACCTTCTTTTACCCATTTCTGCAGCAATACAGAAGTTAGAATGTGATGCACCATCTATTTCAGAAGTTACAGTTATATTTAAAAAAATCGATGCAAAAATAATCGAGCATTTGCCTTTTTCACCCCTGACCAAAGAAGAAGAAAAGTCCGTTAAATCATTTTTAACTGACAGATACAATTTCTGTTTTCACCCAGTGCACTTAGCTGCAAATCTTTTGGATCCACGATATTGTGGATAAAATTTGTCAGAAGATGATTTAATGACAGCTATTGAAACCATAATTGAAGTTGCTAAAAACACTCCTGGTATCAATGAAGTTACAGTAATGTCAGATATAGTAGAATACAAAGCAAAACAAAAGCTCTGGAGTAAAGACATTATTTGGAAAGCTGCCTGTAAAATATCTCCAACAACTTGGTGGAAAGGTTATTGCAGTACAAGAGAACTATCTAGGGTTGCAGTCAGAATTTTGAATATTCCACCAACTGCCTCTTCATGTGAACGCAACTGGAAGGCATTTAGCAACATTAAAACAAAAAGAGAAATAGATTGACAGATGAATGCACTGCGAAACTAGTATCGGTTTCACAAAATCTTCATTTGTTAAGCGATGACAATGTCATGTTTTTAAATTCTAATTATGATCATGATCTGTTAAACGAAAACATGGATGCAGATTTTTCACCTAGTTGTAGCAGCGATTCTGATTTAAGTCACTTCTGCTTTCCAATTCTGAGAGTGACCTAGAAAGTTAGGACATCAACATCATAGAATATTGGTGCTTTCACAGTTAGAAAAATATTTGCAGAAAAAATATGATCATAATTATATTATGTTTGATTTTTTCCCCCCATAAATTCTTACGTATAAATTTTGGTCATTTGTTTTGATTTTAAATTCACTTTTGTAGTAATTCAGCTTTTTAATAAAATCATTAATAAAAAAAGATTCATTTTTTTTAAAGAGAAATATGCGTTATTTTAGAACATACTTTTGTTTTCATTTTAAAAATTCATTGATCAATTTAATAAATAGAATATGCTCCAATATTGTATTTAATTAATCACTGAGATATTATATATGCATAACAATTATTATAGAATTATTACATTTTATCTTTTCAGCTTTATACATGATTAAAAATTTATAAACCACGATTTCTATGCTTTGATAAGTATTTAATTTTGATTTTTTTTGTGTGTTTTTGTTTGTTTGTTTGTTTGAAGAGGTAAAAGGGCATCATATCCATTCCATAGTTGATAAGAAGCTCCAATTTCATTTACTTGCAGTCCCTAATGAGCTAGAGTTTAATTTTACAATACCATATTAATTTAGTTGCTTGGAAAATTTTCGGAAAATTTTCTGTTTTAAAATTTTCCGGAAAACCCACAACTCTAAATTTAACGAAAGATATTGAAAACTCAAGCTTTATCGCCACCCAAAAGTAAAAAATTTTTTACATTTTAGAACAACTTAACATCACTTCATTTAATTTGTCTTAACATCGAATTAACCTAAAAATTTCTTATTTTTTACACATAAAATGAAATACTAAAAAAACAGTAATTATTGGTATCACTATCACAAATACCATCATTATTGGTATAAAAATCTTTAGGAAATTTCTTTGTGTAGCTTTTTCTCCTACATGGAAGTGATTCCCTTCTACTCTTTCCTATTTTTTGCTTTCGGTTTCCAGTCCTGAATTCCTCTCTTTTTCTTAGGTCCTCTATCACCTCTGTGTACCATCTTTTCTTTGATCTTTCTTTCTTTCGTGTTCCTCCTTGTTCTATGTCCATCAATTTTTTGTTGCTCTAAAATCTGGCATTCTCTGTATTTGACCCAGCCACTCTATTCTTTTGGTCCCATTATTTTGCTTAGTTCTTCTACTTCAAACAGATTCCTTATTTCATTATTTGTTTTTCTCTGCCATAATTTCCCTCCTTTTTATCTCCTTTTATTCTCTTGGGTATTTTTCTTTCCCATATATCTAACTTCTCTTCTTCTGCTGTGTTAAGAATCCACGATTCGCCTCCGTAGCTCACTGTTGGTCTTACCATTGTTTTGTATAGATGTAGCTTCGCTTTTCTGGAGCATTTGGTGCTTCCAATTATTTACTTCCCTTCGTCATCCTTGCTTCTAGATTTCGTCAACGTCGTCCTTAAAAACCACCCCAAGATATACATAACTTTAAACTTTCTCTAAGCTCATTGCCTTTTCTTTGTTCAGTTGTATTGACCAACTTCTCATTGCTCTATTTCTTTGAAGTGTTATCATTATCATGAACTTCGATTTATAATCTTCGTTAACTTGTAGATTCCCTGTCTCTGTCATTTCTATGAAGGCTCTGAAGGTTTCCTCAAGCTCTTTTTTCGATGTTGAAAGGATTACTACATCGTCTGCGTATACCAGTAGCGGCGTTGTTCTTGGTTTTAGTGTCCCTGTTCTGTTCAAACCGATTTCACGTAGTATCCATTCTATTGAACAGCGTAGCGAATAAAGGATCTACCTGTTTCAGTCCTGTGTGGGTCCGGAAACATTTTGTTTTACCTTAACCATCGTTTTTGTATGTTCTAGTGTTATTTTCGTAAGACTTATAACCTTTTTTTGGAATACTAAGATCGGGGGGAGTCGCTAATATGAGGATTGCTACGTAAATTTAGAGATAGACAAATAAAAACAATTTTTATAATTGGATATGGCTTTATTGTTTTTCAAAATCTTCTCTATTAAGATCGATAAACTTTGCATGTGTTAGAACCAATTGTCGAAGCATTTTTTCCATCCAGATCGAGGTACCTCCAAAATATGTTATTTGAACTCCTTCAGGTGTAGAAAAACGTTAACCTCGCAATTTATTTTTGATCTGCAGGAATAAGAACAAATTATTGGGTGCATAACGGCGGTTGATCCATCATTTCGGTGTGTTGACTGTTCAAAAACATTTCTGGCGAACAAATGCTGATGTGCCATTCAGAATTCTGTTCTACGTTGCTCTAATGGAACGACGGCGACATGTCCAGTTATTTCGAAAAAATAGGCGGCTATTAGATTCAAAGTATTTCGTGCGCCAATAACTTTTGATAGATTTGGCTCGTCTTGAAAGACCCATACAGTCGATTATTATTTAGCTTCGGGTTCATATGCTTTTGAAGCACCGCGATTGAATTTTCCATCACCAATCGGCTAAAGCTTTTTTTGAGCGATTGTCAAATTATGCAGTATCCAACGCGAACAAATCTATTTGACAACCGATTTTGAACGATCCTCACGAAATCAGCCTGTAGCGAAGTTGATTTGCACACTGCTGTTGGTTTAATCCATGTAGAAGGTCATCGAAAATCATCGCCAGCGACTTAATTTCATTTTTTTTACCAAGATGAATGTTTCAAGTATCTGTAAACAACTCAAATAGCACTCGTATAACACGTTTTGAGTACGTTCACCATCAAAAATGTCAAACTTTATGATGGTAACGTCAGATTTTAGATATTTATATCAGTGTTGCCACATCTGAAAACTCAAGTATGAGAGTTGTCAATGACAAATAACATTTTGATAAGGATCTGAGTTGAGTCGAAACGTGAAAAACATTTTTCCAATTTGAATAAACATGAAAAATGTTTAAGCAAAATAAAGTATTTGCGAATGAAAATAAATTAACAATACAATGAAGTTTAACAACCATTTACTTCAGTTGCGATAGGCCAAAAATAATAGTTTAGAATATTACAAATAGTTTATATTATCGATATTATACGAGCTCTTCCAGTTATTTCCTAATGATTTACGTCAAGCCGAATATTTTCATTTAAATACATTTATAAATCATCCTTGAAAACTCAATGTTGTTGTTTATATTTTTCCTCACGTAACAAGCAATTGCAATTTGTTAAAGTGTCCAGCAGCGCAACTCTCACTTTTAGGGGGGATTTTCAGTTTAAAATGAAACTATCGCAAACAGATAAGAATCCATTGGTTTGGTATTCAAATTATGATGATTAATTCAACAGAACTGAAGTTACCGAAACAAAAATTCAGCATTAATTTAACAGAGACGACGATTTTTGAATAGCAAATATATCCTGTTCAGAATACTTGAATAATGTCAGAACCGGATGTAAAAATATATGCAATTATCTAAATAAAAGAAATAAATCATCTATTATGTCAAGCACACCTCGTATATGCATTATAAAAACTTAATGTAACACGTCAGTATCACTACTAAAAATACTTCCTAACGTAAATACACGATGAGCATAACAAATATTTATAGTTTTTGAAATTTATCACGCTTGGTTTTGTCACCTAACTAATAAATTCAATAATTTTTGTGGTGGATTAAAATGTAGGCGCACCGAGTTGATCATATCAAATTACCTACCCTTTATCGTCATCGTTATTTTCGATTGTTTTTCATGTTGGACATTCTTTCTTGGCCGGACCAGAGAAGCGGTACTAATATTATACAAAATACAAAATTTGCAATAACCTAACCTAACCTATCACAAAGTGCAAGAAATTTAAACTGGTGGCGCTATAGTAGCAAGTGGAAGAATTTTAAAAAGAGCGCCACACACTATTAGAATTCTTTTCTGAAAGTCATAATTACACTCGTGGCCATAAATAACGCACCACCCTTTATTTCAACAAAAACTTGTGAACAGCAGTAATTTAAGTCAATCAAAGTGTGTTAAAGTCGAAACTACACAAACAAACAACAAAAAATGTTGGCAGTTAAATGAACGCGAAGCTGAAAGAATAGCCAAGTTAGTTGGACAGTGACAAAGTTATCGTGAAGTGGCAAATCTGTTTGGCGTACACCACACAACCATTGGTAGATTGATGCAAAGATTTCGTGAGGCCTGGACAAGGACGTCCTTCAGTTTTAACTCCTCGAGATGACCGATTTTTGCAATTAAATTCATTAAGAAATCGGTCAATGACAAGTGTCGAGCTCAACAGCCTTTTCCGAGAAGTCCGAAATGTAAATATCTCTGATAGATCAATAAAACGACACCTTCTATACAGCAGAAGAAATCTCCAGGCACTTTTGCTAACCAGGTAGCATCGTGTTGCTAGACTAAGATTTGCAAGGCACCATTTAGAAAATTGGTGCCAAGTTTTATTTATTAATGAGTCAAGAGTCAGTCTATGAGTTCCAGTTGGACGTAATCAAATTTGAAGACGGCGAGGAGAAATATTTGGACAGTCTTGTATCCCAGAGAGCCATTCCTATCATGTTTTGGAGAGGAATTTGTTCTGATTCCCACACAGAATTAGTCTCTCTTCCTAAACCTGCCCTTAACACAGCAAGATACATAACTGACATTCTTGAAAATCACGTCGTTCCATTTGGGCCATTTATTGGTGATGATTTTCGTTTAATGCATGATAATGGTGGACTACACGTTGCGGCAGATGTTCTGAATTACCTTAACGAAGTAGGAATTCATAGTCTGGACTGGCCACCAAGAAGTACAGATATGAATCCTATCGAGCGTGTAGGACATTTTAAAACGCCGCATTCGTCGTCGAAATCCATCTCCTCAAAATTTAAATGAGCTTGAGCAAGCGGCATTAGAGAAATGGAAGAACATACCTCAAGAAGTGAAACAGCACCTAATTGAAAGCGTGCCCAGGAGAATTACATCCAGAGGCGGAAATACACGCTACTGGCGTTTTAAAAAAAGGAACATTATTGTTTAGAATGCAAATTTTATCTTTAAGAAAATTTTGGTTTTTATTTTTTTACTCATTAAAAATCACTTAAAATTACTACATATTTCTTATTATTGCGACAAAATTATTGAAAAGAATTTAAATAATAGCAATATTAATTTGAATTTATTAAACAAAAAAATATTTTCATAAATCGGGGTGATACGTTATTTTTGACCACAAGTTTATTTCAAAGAAACTATTAATATACAAATCCATTTCAAAAATTGTACATAAAATATATAACTTCGTATACTCAACTAATCCCCCATACAAGACAATTCTCCTTACCTCTACCCTCCATGGTCATATCTGATATTACCATCATGAAGTTTGACAGATTTAAAGGTGAACGTACTCAAAACTTTTTGTCAATCGAGAGCTTTCGAAACTTTCAACGTGGATTAAACCAACAGCAGTGCGCAGATCGACTTTTGGTGATTGAGCACCATCTCGAACCATCGAATTGAATCGCGGTCGCATTTAGGCATATTTGGGCATTAGTTCTACTCAAATAAATTCAATATTGCATGGGCATCTGGCTGTCAAAATAATTTGTTCGCGTTGGATCCGCATAATTTGACAATCGCTCAAAAAAAGTTCGTGTCGATTGGTGCGACGAAAAAATTCAATGGCGGTGCTTCGGAGGACGTCTATAGGATCGTGACATTCCACAAATCTCTACATATGAACCCGAAACTGAAAAAGAATTGAATGTAGGGGTCTTTCAAGATGACATAAATCCAACAAAATTTGTTCGCGCACGAAGCACTTGGAAACAAATGGTTGTCTATTTTTTTTTTCGGAATAACTGAATATGTCTCTAATAGAGCTTTTCTGAATGGTACACCAGCATTTATTTTCCAGAAGTGTCATACCCCATCATGACTATGCGAGTTCTCACACATCAGTTCCAACAAAAATGTTTTTGAACAGTCAAAACATCGAATTGATGGATCATCCGTAGTATAGTCCTTGTTTGACACCCAATGACTTCTTCCTATTCCCGCAGATCAAAAATAAATTGCGAGGTTAACATTTTTTGACACTTGAAGTTCAAATCACATGTTTTGAAGGTACCTCAATGGGAATGGAAAAAAATGCTTCTAAAATTAGTTCAAACGCATACAAAGGTATATTGATCTTAATGAAGAATATTTTGAAAAACAATACAACTATCTCAAAACTTAAATAGCAATCCTCGTAAATGTGTAAAATTTCAAGGGAATCGGACATTTCGTGTGTGCTAGAAATTCGGATTCATTCTGTTGGCGACGAAATTCAAGTATTTCTCAACATTCCTCAGATGTAGAAAACAACTTATTTCTAAAGAATGAACAATATAAAAAAAATTCTCTCACGCTTCTTTTGGTACATTCAATTTTTTTAATACAATGAAATTTGATATAAAGACGAGAAATGAAATTACCGTTTAATTATGGATTTATATTGAGCTATACTATATATACTATATTGAACTATACCAATTAATGGTGGCGTCTAAACATTATTTCACGATATTAAACTTGAAAAAAATTTAATTGTTATCTCAATTAAATGAACTGAAGTTCGAAGTAGTTAATCACGATGTTTCGTTTTATTGAAGGAAAGAACAGGACCGTCTTCAAAACAAAACGATTCTCCACACAGCAAGAGCGCCCGGTTTATGAAAGCTGTTAATACAAAACTGTAAAAAAACTGAAAAAGTAGTTTATACAAAACAAAAAAGTATAATACAGGGTGTCCCGCGTAAGAACCGGGAGTTCAAAATATGTTGTTGAGGAAATTTACCTCTATACCTAGTTTCCTCAAAGTATGGTCTAAAATGTCGAAAAAAATTGATTTATTTGCAACCCTTTAATTTGAAAATAAAATATTTGGTACTCTGTATAAGACTGTTAAGGGTATTAAATAATGGTAAGTAGCGATCGAATGATTCTGGGAGTTAATTAGGGATGATTTAACCTAAAATTTCCCAGAAGTTTTTTTTATCAGTTAGTTGATTTGAAAATTGACAAATTAAAATACAAAATTGGAAAATTTTTCTCTGTAAGGAATCATGCGATTAGAAAACCTCTTCTACTAAGCCTTTTCTGCAGTTTTCTTCATAAAAACATATCCATTTGTTAGCTAAATGAGAATTTTCTTTCAAATTATTAAAAAAAAATTTTCAAATGTTAATTTTTTTTCACACTACTTGGAGGCCCTATAAGTCATAAGGGATGCAACTTGGTGTACACGTAAATAGCCTGAAATCATTATATTTTGGGCTCGCCTATACGCCTTTCTCTGTGGCTTATTTGGGTCAACCTGTATATAGAATAAATTGTAGAAAGTCATAGTGTAAATATGTCAACTAATCATGAGTGTTCCAAATTAATATTTACGTCACGCCACAAGTTGATAGTTCATCCAATGAACTGCAAAGATATGTCACCGATAGAAATGTGGGTTTTCCGGAAAATTTTGAACCAGAAAATTTTCCAGAAAGCTTTCTAAGCTACTAAATTAACAAGGTATTGTAAAATTAGACTCTAGTTCACTAGAGGCTACAAATAAATACTTCAGTTTTAAGTATTTTCATCAATTTTAGATGTGAGGACATTTTGTGTTTTCCCCTTGCAATTAAAAAAATAATAAGCGAAATTAAATAATAAACAAATCAAAAAATCATGATTTATAAATAGTCATGTACAAATCTGGAAAGTTAAAATATTTCTGCATATAAGCATATATAATGTATCGTATTTTCAAATATATACAGGGCTTAACGTATTGTAATGATCTAAAAATTTTCTGTAAACAATTTTTAACTGTATCACTTTTTACTGTTTGTATCACGTTGAATGTTTATTTTTTCTTGGAAAATAATTGAATAAATTGCAAAATACACGGTCTACGTCCTTGGTAGAGCATGCTGAGAAATTCGACACAATACAAGCTGTCGTAAAATCACATAACGACCTCGAAATCATTTTTCTCGAAAAAGCAATAAAAAAAGAAACCTTTTTAAAACCTTGCCGCGTTTCTTTATAATTATGTGTCTGGGAATAATATAATCAATAATACACAGCTACTTACAATTTCCTGAAGTGTGTATGGCCTTTATGGCCTTTTTCATTTTAGTCAACCCATCTCGATCGTAATCCAAGGTCTACAAATAAAAAAAAATCTATTCAGAACTCGGATAAATGTTATTTAGATTTAGATGGACAATAAAATATCGCAAATACGCGGCCAGATTTGAAAATATTTTTTTGTTGATAATATTCTTAATTAAAAATTTTTGCATTATTCAAATATAAAAAAATTTGTATATTATGCTATAAGCATTTAAGATACGCATTACCACACGAACCTTGGCGATTGTTGTAATTAATACGAGTGTCTTAAAAGCTACTAAATGCGAGTTGAGAACACTATTTTTTCTACGACCAATAATAATAATAATAATAATAATAATGAAAAACAATCACTTCGTATCTAAACTTAATTCAACTTATAATGAAATTGTGAGTTATAATTAGAGAATTATTTATGTAATTTTTTTTTATAATTATTTTGATTTATATAAATTATTTGAATTATTCAGATATTGAAGACACTTGCGGAGGTTTGGCCAAATTTGTCACGGTATTGGTGGATGATATTGTCGATGTTGATGGGGTAATGTTTATTACATTATTTGTTTAACTGTACTCAATCCAATTCAAAATTTGATTTTATTTTGGAATTATTGGTCAATGTAGCTTACGGCAACTGTCGTGGATTTCCATCCACCGCAGCGTTTGGTGTTTAAATTGGGATTTGGTTGGGTTTTAAGTAAGCAACAATTTCTTTTTGCTTTTTTTTCAAATTTGTTTATTCCTACGTTTTGTTTGGTACATTTTTCGTAATTTATAAAAAAATTTTTGGACGAAGATTCATATCCTTCTTGCAGATTTCATAATGTTTTCCCTTATCGATGAATTTTCATATTGTTTTCGTTTTTGTATCACTATTATCAAGAGTCTTCGTCTTCTTCTTCTTTCTCTTTCAATAGGGCCAGGTCCTGTTCAATCCTGTACGATTGGCCCTCTTTCCTGGATCTTCCTGAATTCCAGCTCTCGTACCACCTCTTTGGTGGTCTGTCTATAGGTCTGCGTGTGTTCGGTCTTTGAGTTTTAGCCCATCTGTCTTCTGGCATTCTTTATACGTGATTCCTCCAGAATCTTTTTCGTGCCCTGACCCGTCTCACCACATCCTGTACGCCCAGTTCTTCTCTTATGTCATCAATCCTTATTTAGTCCCTGAGGGTGACTCCCTTGATGGTTCGCAGTATTTTCATCTCTGTGGTTCTCATTATTCTCACAAGAGTGTTGATTCAAGATCATTTTTATTGGCAAGTTCCAATTTCTGCAGCCATGCTTTCTAAAAGTTCCTCAATACCAAAAATATATTCCATTATTCATTATATTTACATTAAATTAATATTACTAACTTTGCAATATAAATATTTAACATCTGGAGCTGTCCGATCTGGTGATAAGGATCGCCAAGTAAGAGAGCTTCTATGAGAAGAAGTTAGGACTGTACAAGTTACCTCAAAATATTTTTTAAATGGGGTTTTAATGAATAATGAGCTAAAATTTTATACAGTTCTCCAACACTCTTCAACACAGCTTCGTTAACCACTAGGAGTCCTTTCGTTTTAAATAACTCGAAGCCGTTGAAATCCGGTTAAAATTAATATTTTAGTTAAGTTAGATAACTTAAATCACAACTTTGAAAAAACTATTTATTAACATAAAACTAGCATTTTACTATCAGAAATCATTATAATAGAAAAGAACGGACTCTGTAGCTATATTAGAACCTGAGATATAGATCTTTGAATGTAGAAAAATTGCCAAAAACCTACAAAAATCCATAACTCCACATTGAATGTCCGCGCCTAGCTCCTCTCCAACTCAACCGATTTAAGTGTTCAAAAACTCAAAAGAAAGGTGTTTCAGCGAGTGTTCTTAAACCAAAACGAACTCTGTACCTATATTAGAACCTGAGATATAGATCTTTGAATGTAGAAAAATTGCCAAAAACCTACAAAAATCCATAACTCCACATTGAATGTTCGCGCCTAGCTCCTCTCCAACTCAACCGATTTCAACTGTTCAAACTCAAAAGAAAGAGGATGTTTCAGTGAGTGTTCTTAAATCAAAACGAAGTCTCTATCTTGAATAGAACCTGAGATATTGAGGATAGAACGTGTGTATGTGAAAAACTCCCATAAGTAATGAAAAGGGGAAATCGCATTTGAGTGTAACTTGAGAATGGTGAAAATTAGATGAAATTCGATGGTTGATGGCTGATCTGTGCATCAATACCTTTCATTGAAAAAAAAAAAATTAAGCTAATCGGTTGGGTAGAACGCCTGAACGGACTCGGAATGGAAATCATCAATTTTTTTAATATATAAGATATAAATAAATAAAGTGGTTTAAATAATCTCACTATTGCACTTGGATATCAAGACTATTAAGACAAACTATGCGTAAGTTACATCAATACAAAAATAAAGGTAAGTAATTTGATAAATTATTGGAACTTCAAATGTCTAAGGGACATATTCGTTCACTTAAGTAAGACGTTGGGGACGGTCAGTTTACATAAATCTTAACGAAGAGTGAGTAGTTGATTCTTCACATTAATATAAGTCAAAAATCCGAGGTAATCCGAGACTATACGTTAATGGAGTATAATAACTTGATATATGGGTAACAAATTTTAATTGGTTCCCATCAGGAATGGCGGGATAATTCCCGTTTTAATTGGGCTACGGAATCTACTAACTGATTCCGGTTTGAAAGTGCTCCCGTTCGTTCGACAGTCAAAGGTAAAGTTTATTTCTGTCAAACGCGAATAAAAAAAACGAAGTGGACGTGTTGTTGGTTATCTATCTCACAGGCAAATAACCAAATCTTATAGTTTTTAATAGAAAACCATCAGAAGCTTTTCCAATAAACTAAATTATTTAAATTGTAGAAAACGTTTTTGCTTTTTTACGCACATATATTTCAGATTTTCTTCTAGGTAAGACATGTAATTTAGGATATGTTCACTTTTTGTTTGACAGTGTAGATTTTAAAATTGATTAAAGTCCCCATAGACTTAAGGGTTTTAGATAAACTCATAAAAATAAACAAAAATAAACCATGTTTTCTGACTTATTTTTGTCTTTCCAAACCATAAAATTTTTCTAACAATAAATTATTTGTGGCTCTTGTGACGTGGGGTATACTATTTGGTGGAGTTAATTTCTCGATATCACTTTCACTACCGGACATTTTCACAGATTTTTCTTCCAAAAAGCACAAATTTGAAACGATAAATCGGCAATAGTTGTTGTCCAAATAATGAATATCATTTAAATGTTAGCATATTTAAAAAAATAAGTAAAGTATAGGAGTACATAAAATATATCACAAATTGTCTTTCGATAGTAAAAAATGATTAAAACCTGAATTGTCTGCCATATATGATGAATCTACCAACAACCTTGAAAATTATCACACAAATATGTATGTAGCACCACCACCAACCTTTCGAATTCTTGTACACATGAGAACCAACTTATTTTCGTGAAATTCTAACCAATCAAACAACTAAAATATCAATTTTTCCACTACTAACTCATATTTTTTGCTGGCAGATGTATTGTTATAAACGCAAAATTGCATGAATAGGTGGTTAAGTATTAAAAATCTGCTAACTGGGTCTCATGATAAGTGGGAAGATGAAGTGACTCAACCAGAGTCGAGATTTCATTGAAACAAAAAACGTGTTACTTTCTTTGGCGCATTTTAATATATCTTACATAAATTATATACTGGTTAAAACAAGTTTTGCTAAATTATAATTGCTACTTAAATGAAAGTAAAAATATTATTAACAAAAAATGTTATTAAAAAAATTACCAGGGATGGTTGGTAGGAAACATCAACATTATTGTAGGGTTTTCATTTAGTTCTTGTTGTTCTGGGGTAAAATTTAGAATAAAACAGTTTTGCAGGTTAAATGAAAAGTCGTCTCACTAAATAACGTTAGCGATATGAAGTTTGATAAAAGACAATAATAAGAATATAAACGAAACAATAATTTATCCACACATCTACGTTTCATTAAACATCATTGCTTACGTCTTTCAAACAATTTTATTATGACTCCTCTTAAAATGGATTCGTCGTGATGTCACCCTCTGACACAAGCGTTACTCTGGGTACTTAGTTGAAAGAATAGAGATGAGATAAAACGAAGAACGATAACTTGGTGAAAAAAGAAACGAAATAGTGTGGAACTAGAAAACATATTTTCCCATATTATAAACTGCGATATTTGTTCAATTGTAAAAAATTCTGTATTAATCGCCACCCTTAAGGCATAAGTACACGGTATAACACGCTGACGATAGTGCATGTTTTCAATTAAATAATAAATTATAGTTGAAAAAAATTTAAAAACACGCTTTGGCAATAATCAGATTAATAAGTAATCACTGATGAGAAAATTGATGACATCACGAGATTGCTTTCTAAGTTTTCACAAAAATTTAAACAGAAATGAACAAATTCGAAATTGCTTTTCGAAATATTCACCATTCGCTTCTTCTTTATACGAGAACTACTCAGAAAGTAAAACACGTTTCCGCGTTGATCGGGTATCTTTTGGCGGTTTCTCAGTCGGCGTTCACCCATTACAATAGGGGTATTTCTAGGATGCCCATTTTCAATTTAAAATTACACACATGAATTGGGGTACCACAAATTTAAATAATGGGTATCACCACTGTAAAAATGAGCGTTTTTGGCCACCTACAACAGTTATGGTGTGATGAGACGTGGGTGAAACACGTTTACTGCGAAACCAAATTACAGTCTGTGGAGAGAGGGTATAAAATTTTCCTACGAAAATTTTTGTAATATTTGTATTTGATTTCTCAAAGTCAATGCAAATGATACACTCGCATTACCAAAATATTGTAGGCATAACTTTTTTGGCGTTTTTCGTGACCTTCGCTTTTTTTACACGGACTCTTCTTTCCAATGCTACTCTATGGAATCTCTTTTGGATATCAGATCCTAGTGAAAGAACATAATTTCACCACCAGGTCACCTAGAGCACTAATTTAGTGTTTCGTGGAGTAGTCGCCATTTTAAGACCTCACGTGGGTCATTTTCTAATGATTCTCTCTCTAGCTAAACAATCAATTTTTAATTGTTGAAACACAAGTCACCGTAAACAACCTGTTTCTCTTTTTTTAGATAAAAGCTCGAAACTTTGAAACATTTTTCAAAAACTTGAATAACTGGTCGTTGAAGTTCTACTAGGATGAAATGGATTGAAGTAGCAAGTTTAAACTTGTGTAAAGCTTGCTGAGACTTATCAATGACCAGCGCATAAAATTTTTTGCAAACGTGTCAAGTCTCAATTTACTTATTTACGATGTCATAAAGTTTTATACAGATTAAAAACAGAAATTTTATGTGTTAAAAATTAAATTTCGTTAACCCCAGGTAATACAACAGACAGGATACCACACCTAAGCCAATATAAATAAATTATAACGGTCATTCTTCAAAAGAGTACTTTCTAAATAATAAAACTGAAAAGTTTAGTACTATAATTCCAATTTTACTTAATGTCAATAAACTTTTACAAATTAAGTTCGAGGTTTATTTGTTCAGGTTATAAACAAAAACTATGAAAATATCAGAAATTATTTTTGTTTCGTCTGTAGCGATATACTCGTCCATTGGTTCAAAACGGTTGTCTGATAAACACGTCGTAGTCGAGATAAGCCAGAGTGGGAATATTTTTTATGAAATAAATTCAACAAAAGAAGAAAAAATAATGAAAAAAAAGGTAAGAAAACATCAAAATTAATAAAATAGTCGTATCTTCTAATCACAGGGTAGTTATTCACCGAAACCTAATTATTATTAGCCCAAGTCACCCCCACACTTATTCTATAGAAACTTTTATTGGGACACCCGGTACGTTCATTTCAATCGATGATAATACTCATTATTTATTAATTGAAGGAAATGAAACAGCAAAATTAAATCGGATGAGTAGCTATTCGCATTTTTAGAATATTTCTGCCGTTAATAATTTTGATATTAATAGTGACCTAGAAATCCATTTATAAACAACGGTTAAAAATATTACCGAATTCGAAACTGTATACTCACTTCCTAATTATATTATAACAATTATTACGAAATACATATGGCTAGCAGTAGTAAGCACAAACTGCTGTTTGATGTTTGCTTATGCAAATTTTATTTTTGCTAGCATTGATGATATTCTAAACACATAATTAAAAGCGTTGCATTTCCATAAAAGGTTATTCACATTCATTTTCGATAATGGTCAACATAAAACGTGAAATACAGACTATAAGAATCACCAATAAAAATTTTGTAACACGCTTTTATTAGTTCCACCTGTATATTAGTAACTGAGTTTTTGGTCTCGATTTTGCCCTATTTTGAATGATCATATTTAATAACAACTTTCCGCACTTTTCATAGACAAACGACAATGCAATAATCCTATAAGAACATCAGATTATCCTGATAACATTCGCCAGGATTCATAAAATAGTTTTTCATCATTTATATAAGAGTAAGAGAGATAGAGCTAATGGGAGAACTACGTAAGCGCGCAGTTTCAGAGTTAAATATAAGAGATGCTACCATCAACATCATAAATTTCGATATCACCATTTTGAAAGTGTAAGATTAATGGGGAAATGGAAAATAAAGAAAACCGAAGATCCACTTAGTGACTAATTTAAGGTAACGTAAAAATAATTCAGACGACTGGGAATAGGAATCAAACTCAGATCTATTGGTTACGCGAGTTAAATAACTTAATTCATAACTTTGAAAAAAAAATATTTATTAACATAAATGAAGTGTAAAGTTAAAGTATATAAAAACAGGTACCAAGATGGGGTGAAAATGGATAGTTGCAGCTTTCAACTGGATTCCCAGATGTTAGAGTTGAGGTTGAGTTTGTAGTCTGGTAATTGATGTGGAAACTCCCAACCTGGCAGCTGTAGAACTGCGAATATGAAGGATAAAATTACCACAGATTTATTAAAATTTACTTTTGCTTGAAGTGTAAATAGATAAAATAGATAGAGGACGATTTAGAATACATTCCGAGGTTTTAGTTAATTCCTTGATTAGAGTGGGAGATCGATAACAAATTAATTTCTTCAAAAAGTCGAAAGTTGAAATAAGTAAATCCAAAGTGACTACTGTGCCATAATACGTGAACAACATGTTCGAAGAAAAACATAACAAGCCGAATAGCGTGTTACATCCTCTATCCTATTAATTTTTTTTGTATACTTACCAGTTTACGAATAAAAGAAGCCAAACCAACAAGATTGTGGTGATTAGCAACAAGAGTATTGATGGACTAAATGGAAAATAGAAAAGAAAAGCAGTAAAAGTAAAAGCATAGATGTTAACGAGAAGATGCTTTTTTCAATCAAAGCTACAAGTTATCTATATAATAATATTCTGAATGTTATTTTATTTGAAATTTGAAATACTGAAATTCAAAATGTTTGAAGAAAAACGTAACAAGCCGATTGGCCTGTTACACGGACAGATCCAATCAGATTACCGACTTTTTGTTTTATTTTCTTCTGTTTTTGACGTGAATCATCTTCAACATCTTCTCGAGCAGGTGTCAGTTGCAGTTTCATATGAAATTTCACATAAATATTTGCTTAAAACAAAAAAAACAGCGAAACGAAGGGAACGGCTACACTGGTTTGTCTACAGACATGGTTGACATCACATGCGAAAGAGTTACTCGTTACTTAATATCCACGCCTCGTATATCGAGTTTGTTTAAAAATTCTTTAAAAAAATAGATGCGATAAGAATACAAATTGAACAAAAATGTGATTTTAAACTTAATCTTGAATGAAACCCGTCACAGTGTAGAATATCTAAGAAAGCAAATTGAAAATTTGAACAACGCTGTATTGGATTTTAATAACTTTTTTTATGATTAGATTGTGAAACTTATACATATTTTTTTAATTTTTAAACAATAAAATTATTCTTAGTCGAACTGTCAAGCACACACAAAAATGTTTAAACATACAAGCTGTCTATTAGTCAAAAACTATTCCTCTGATTTATGTAGTATCGTAGAAAGTTAATAGAAACAATTTTTTGGCAACGATTTCAATACGTAAACATTATAATACTGTAATATGTTGAGGTTTAAATATATTTCTAGAGCTGAAGTTGAAGCAGAATTTTGATATAAAAATTTCCATAATTTCATTTTGTTTGACCTGCTGACAACTATAAATGACTAAATACAAATTTCTATTCGAAAACTTCTACAGGTCAAATAGAGTTATTACTAACTAATTTCAAATCTACTAGCGTAAATTTCCTCACACAAATCCACTGCAACTTCACTCTAACAAGGACCAACTTTACAACCTAGGGTAAAACTGGAGATAAAATTAAACCCTAGTTTAAACCAAGAATTACAGGCCACAGTTAAACAGACATTTTTTTGTCAGACTAGCGCGGAAATTAACTAAAATTTTTCCGATATTTGTTTTAAAGTTGATACCCACATCCAATTATAAGTATTTGTTTTTATTTTGCTATCTCAAAATTTGAGTAACCTTCGTATATTCATAATACTTTACAAAAATGTTATTTCGTACAAAAATACTCAAGGTATAACTTGAAAAAATAATTTAACTTTCTTCTAAAAGAAGGGATACATACACCTATGGATTACGAATGCTTTATTATTTTAATACTCTGTCATTTATAAAAATAGACTATAGGGATCAAATTTTTAGAGTGATTTGTGAATGTGGGTTAGCTATCAGGTCATTTTGTATTATCCAAAATACTGCCCTAAAACTTTTAAACAAGAAGAACGATTGGGAAAACATTCTCCCTCCAATTTGCAATTTATTGGTGTACCTATAATTTTTAGTTTGCTCAATAAGTCCGCCTTCAACTGCATCATCTGTTGTTGATATTGAGTAATTACATAGTGTGTAAATGAGGTTTTATAGCCGAGGTCATTGCTGTTTAATTTATTATTAAAAAAATATTTGGACTTATTAAAACCTCAACTGATCATTTACGATTTTATATAAAATACGATGAGATGATGTCATTTTAAAAGAAAGTAAGTAAGATTATGAGTGCTAAGGTGAATTAGTATTAGGAGTGACGTCAATTTTTTTCATGCAACTTTACAATTGAAAAATCCAATAATTTCGACCAATACGAATTTAAATTTAGTATACGTCACTTAGGAAGACATGGATGAAATCTATACCTCCGAGTTTATGCCACAACAACTCTGTTATTTGAACACCCAATAGATTGTAGAAAAACAGTTATTTCAATAACATCACCCGGCCTATGTTGCCACATTTGAATAGTTTCAAAAATTTCTCACCCGTGACCAGCAATGTTTTTGGTAATACATGAATAATTGAATTAGAGACGGCATAATGGCACGTGTACTTAAAGCTATTACAACACAAACGAACCCGTAAATTTATAACCTTGTTTTTTTTTAATTACAAAAAATATTTCGTAACTTGGTTAAATTATGTACCGTGGGCAACTGAGAACGGCCGACGACCACAACTCAGGAATAGATTAAATTAGAACTACAGGGAAAACAAATTATAACGAAAGTGGCCCCGAAAAACACGTGGAAATTATTTTCAGTATTTCAGGTCTATCACTAGAGGAGATATTTGAGAATTTAAAAAAAAAGCAAAATAAAATATACAAAATTAAATGGCACTTTAAATACGATATTCGAATTTCTTTCAATTTTTATGCGGCCCCTAGACAATCAATTTTATTACGCAATATCACGAATTGACCGTTTAGGGTTAATATTAGATCGCACAAAAGTTTGAGGGAGTTTAATTTTTATTCTACCATATTTTTCCATTGCATTGTGTAGGGTCAGTAATGCGCAATATTTTTTAGTCTGTGTTTAGTCTTGACGAGGAGTACACGCACGCGTGCATAATGGCGAAAAAAGAGAATGAAAAAGTTAAGAAAAAAAGACTTTATCGCCTAAAGTATCCAATTGTACAGAGAATTGCCATCTTTGTGGAATGTCAAGAGTAAGGAATATCATGACCGTGATAAAAAAAAGTTGTCTAAATACAAAGAGATGTTTCCACGCGCAAGCGATTCAATACTTTGAGAACTAACTACCGGAAAGAGCTTAAGAAACATCTCCAGAAGATGAAATCCGGATCTAGTACAGACGACATATACCAACCTACGTGGTATTCTAATGAAAAGTTCAGTCGTACAAAATTTTTGAAATCTGCATCCTCAGATATCATCAAATCTTTTAAAAGATTTTCCTGAGTGCATTTCTTGTACCAATCTTCCGACCCCGACATGTTCCTTTACATTTACGTTTAGCCACAAGCAACACAACTAAAGCACCAGCTTAATCTTGTCCGGTCAAGTTGCTTTACGCACAATGTACACGGCATCAACACGATTCTTCGACTAAACACCAAAACATTGAGCAACAGTTCGCTTATTGTGCAATTTAATTCATCGTTTGGATTCTAAGCGCCTTTTAATCTTATTGTAGAATAAAATATATTGTACAATGTTATTGTAGAGTCTATGGGCCGCCTCATTTTACGACGCCGCCGTTGCAGTGTTATTTACGATAAAAATGGTGTGCCCCAAGGTAACAATTTTTGCGAGAGAGTTTAAATAAAGGTTAAATGGAAGGAGACATTTTGCGATAGTATGGGACATCATTAAAACAGTTTGTGACGTACAGAAAGTTAATAGTCAAAAATGTGGTAATACCAAGGAGGCTCCGTTACCTTGGAGTACATCTTCAGATATCGAAAATTTCAATAACGCCGTCATCAGAGTGAGTTTTTTTTGATATTAGAAGAGGACAGTATGTGTTAGATAATAAATATGCCAACTAAGTGACTTGTCAGAAAAAATCATCGTTTAAACAGTATTTTTTCACTATAACAAACACTAAATATAAAAGATTGTCACTTAACTCTTGCGATCCACAAAACGTGAACATATAACAGAATAAAACTGAGCCATATACACCATACACATATATTTTTATATATATTTATAAATAAGGATTTTATATTATAAGTAGTATTGCACTGGATGATAAAACGGTTATCTTATCACGTTAATGATAAACAATAAATCTCTAATAACAACACATCGCGATAATATGTTATAAATGAGGGTTTAGAACCAATTTCCGAAATCTACGTAGTATTTCAGGCTCTATAATGTTTTTTTAATCATTATTATAGCCCACCATAAACTTCTTTAACAGACTTTCCTCTAACCGAAGACTCTGATATTCAAACAGTTTTACTGACCAGAAGAAATTACCTCAATTTCGTTTAATTTGAATTTTCACCTTCTAAGGTATGAGTTATTCCATCTAAAATCGTCTAAGTAGCAAAGCCGACTCTTTAGATTTTGTTTTAACTTTGAGAAACTCTTCTCTATGGTCCCTTCTTCTTCTTTGAGTGCCTTGTCGTCTGCCAGGACCACGTTTTCCCTCGATTTTCCCTTCGATCAGAAGCAAAAGCAAAAGTCTGTATTTGTCATTTCTATATATGTGTCCCAAATACGAGGTTTTTCGAGTTTTTATTAATTCTATAAGTTCCTTGTCGGTGCCTATTCTTTGCGTTACTGATATGAGCGGGCCAGCGAATTCTGAGCATCCTCCGAAAGATTTACATTTCGAAACTGTCTTAGCGCCTTAGTGACTTCACCTTAAAGGTCCAAGCCTCTGTTCCGTATAATAAGGTGCTGTACACACCTTAAGGTCAAGTCCTCGGGATGTAAACAGTTGTCACATTTTTAGAAAGACATTTCTTGCTTGCTCGATGCATGAGCTGATTTCTATATCTGGTTCTATATTTTATCCAATAACCCAGATATTTAAAATTCTCGACATTTTCGTTGGTATACATGGGAGGATGGTTGGATGTTTTGGAGATAATCATGGTTTTGGTCTTTTTGATGTTGATGTTAAGACCATAATCTTTTAAAATTTTTATGCGATCTAAGAGTGCTTGGAGATCCTGTTCACGTCGGTAATTAAGACCGTGTCATCAGCGTTCCTTATATTATTAAGAATGTTTCCATTGATTTTAACACCTTCTCTTGCTTCATCTAACACTCTGGCAAAGACTTCTTCTCAATATATACTGAAGAGTAAAAGACGCACACGTATCCCTATCGCACGAGCTTGATTTTTACTTTTAAAAATCGATATTTTCATGCTCTATCAACTTTTGCTGTAAAATTTTTCTATTAGAAGATATCTACGAGGTCTGGCTATTAAATAACGAGACTGGTTAAGAAAAAGGGGTTTTATTATAAAAATTATTCTGCATTCGAATGCTCCCCTTCAATATACTCCCCTCCCCTTGCCAAACACCTTTCCATGCGTTTTTTTCATTGATCGAAGCAGTGCTGGAAGTCTTCTTTGGTGAGGTTTTTTAGAAGCTCTGTCGTTTTTTTGCTTTACCGCTTCCATCGACTCAAATCGGGTCCCTTTCAAACCAGAGAAACAAGGAAATCTAAGCAGACCCGTTGACGCAAGATTTTTTGACACCAAGTTCGCACAGACTTTTGTCATGTGTAGAATTTTTCTAACCGTTTCTTTATCGGCGTTTACATTTCAATTCTCATCTTGATTTCTTCGTCTGGATCCATCCATGACTGAACCAAGATCCATATATTTTTGCACCCATTCTATTTGTTTCCCATTCAGTGTGAGAATAGGGTTGATATTAATATTTTGGTTTTTTCTTATAACCATGAATCTAATTTTTTCAATATTTATAATTAGTTCACATTTTCACATTCTCAGTAGATTCTCTCTAATAGGATTTGAAGATCTTTCAACCAGTATCATCGGTGAATCTTAAGTTGTTGATTAATGTTCCTCCGATGTTTAAGTATAAATGAAGATAATTAGTTCGGACGATCCCTCACTGAATAGTAACAGTGAATTTTCAGGTTATGAAACGAACGTGTTGACTGCGAAATGAAACTCTAATACTCACAGAATCTACTGTTCTTACCTTCAAATTTAAACGACTATATCACTTGTTTTGTTATTTTCATCTTTAGTGCCTTCGAAGAATTTATGAGTACGTACGGAGGTACCAGCAAAGCTAAATACTACTACAGAACTACAACAGAAAATTATTCGCTGGTCTGCAACATCCCTGCTCGTATCAAGAACGCACGAGGATTAATCACCGTCTTCCGGAAGAAGTTTGGTCAATAAGAGAAACTTGAAGAGCCGATCCCAGTCCCCGGCAAAACACTGAAAATCAAACACGATTCGCGGTACATCTTTTTCCTGGTAAGATCCATCCACCTACCGCGATGCGTGGGAATAGTTTCAAAGCCTCTACGACCTTGTGCTGGAAGCCAACGTGAAGAAACTGGCTATGACCAAGATAGAGAGTAACCAGTTGGATTGGCGAGTCGTTAGGGACATGTTAGAGGAGATATTCCAGGAAACGGGGTTCACATATTAATTTGCGGCAATCCACCCCATCATCAGTACGTGGTGAAGACCGGCCCAGTGCAGTTACTATGGAATTTTAAAAATTCGGCGAATTCGCGCGGCGCTTTTCGGTAACGTCTTTCACATTTTTGATAAATGGCGCAACTCGTTTAATGTTTATTTGTATATAATTTTTTTAGTAGCAGGCGGTTCATTTACAGTATTTCTTCTAAATAATTTCTAGTAAAAACTATTTATTTATTTCATTTTGTTTCTTTTTGTTTTAGAACTTTGAAGAATTTTATATAGGTACATAAATGATTTGTGTAAACGCAGTTAGTTGGTTTTAAATAAATAGTTATTTAAGTGATATTTATAAGTAAATTATTATAAGTTAAGTGTGTAATTAAATTAAGAACGTAAGAGACAGTGTTTATTAATTCACCTCACGAATAGAAAGAGTGAAGAAATACGAATATCTTACAATATGTATACTTAATTCTCGCGGAGCATGAGTTTTTAATTCTCAACAGTTAAGAGGCTATAGTCGACTGAAATTCAAGAAAAATAACTGAAAAACACTAATTTTAAGCACACTGCTATTAATCAAAGTCCAGTTATCTTCATTTACATTTTCCCACTGGTGAATTCCTTCTTTATCATATAGATATCTTCCATTAGAAAAATTTTACAGCAAAAGTTGAAGAAGCTTGATAATATCGATTTTTAAAAATCTTTATTTGAATGAAAGGAGAGTTTTTCACAGTTGCATCAAAATCTAAAATATTTTATTTTCACACGGTTTTATATGGAATGACTCGTATGTACTTATTTTACGATGTGTTGATCGTTTGTAAGGTTTTCAAGGATTGCGTTATCCTTTGATCGATCTTGAAACACTGAAAAGTTTAAAAATGCGTATTGCAGATGAACTGAATAGAATTTTCATGAAACAGGTTACACAATTCAAAAACCTACATAGTAATAAATGATTTATGAATACTTTATATGGTTGTGGGTAGATGTGTGCAAATTTTTGCATCTGAAATATCGATTTGATACATGCAGATGTGGTTAGAAACATATTTAAGTAGTTCAAGGTATGTTATTTATTATTTGAATAGAAAGCTGTTTTACTAATTTCATTGAATATTACTAACATTCGCGATAAATAATACCTGAAGCCCTTATGGCTACAGAACAATAAAGGAAACTCAAGAAGTAGATAGTGTAAAAATCAGTTACTGGGATAATCTACAGGAGTTGAGACAGGTAAAGATACTCTTGGTCCTAGAAGTACCTGGGCTGACCTAGAGATGGCGGTAGTTACTAGAAAAATATCGCTCTATTAAAAAGTACACAGTCTATACAATTTAAGTTTCAAGTTTGGAGACGCCACGTTGTTTAGTATTCGTTTGACAGTGAACGTTTTCAATGAATTTGTAAACATTAAAAAAAGTGCTGAGCTAGAATCTAATCTGGGTGAGACTGCTTCGTTATCAACAGAAAATATTGTGTGGAAGAGTTTAAACGAGACCTTACGTCCATCGAAGATGAGCATCGCAGTGGTCGACCAAATGAGGTGATGACTCCAAGAAATGTTGAAGAAAATCCACAAATCGATACTGGATGATCGTCGACTGAAAGCGAGCGAGTTACAAGACATAGTAGGTGTTTCGAAAAGTGCGGTACATCCCATATTAACTGAAAATTTGGACATGAGAAAGATGAGTGCCGCATTTGCTCACTATTGAACAAAAACATTGAAATATTGAAGAAAAACAGACAAGATTTTTCCATCGAGTGTTTGGCAATGGCAAACAGAAATAAAGCGCCGTTCCATGACCATGGATCAAACGTAGGTCAATCCCTTCACACCAAAAACAAAAGAACAATCAAAAGAATGGGATGAAAAGGGAGAACTGACTCCGAACAAAGCAAAGAACGTTCCATCTGCAGGCAAGGTCATGCCGTCTTTTTTTTTGGATGTGAGAGTTTATTGACTATTTTGAAAAAGTCGAGTATCATGCGAACTTATTGCATCGTTTGAGGGAAGAAACCAAGCAAAAACGACCACATTTGGTTAAGAAGGAAGTGTGGTTTCATCAATACAATGCACCAGCTCACACATCCGTTATTGCAACGGCCAAAATTAATGAATTAAACTTTTAATTGCTATCTGATGCACCCTATCAGCCAGCTTCATCCCTCTCGGATTATTTTTTCCCCAGACATGAAAAAATGGCTCGGTGGTTTTTCCAACAATAAAAAGATATTGTCGGCAGTTGATGGCTATTTTTAGAAGCTTGTATATAGAGTTAATTATGTCGAAAAATGAATATATGTTTCATAAATTTTTCAAAAATTTTATGTTTTCTATGTTGGGGCAGGTACTTCTAGGACCATCGTTGTAGCCAAAAAAGATCTACGGAATGTATTAACTTTTCCATATTCTCTGTAGAAAACTATAAAACTGGAGAGCATTACATCGTATTATCAGTTTAAAACCATTTACTGTTGGTGGATTCAAGCCAATAGACAAATTATTTGAAATATTTGGCATATGTCCCTCGTTGATCCATGTTCCATCTAAATAAAATTCATTTCGTCTTGGTCTTCTCATTTATTTTAGATAATTAAATAGACTTCTGGAATGATTCTTCCAGAGAAAACTATTTCTTTCAAAAGTTTCCAAAATGTGATTCGACTCATTTCAGGATAATCCTCATCATCTCGAACCGTGGCAAGAGCTTTGTCTACTATCGGAAATTCTTTTGGGTTTACGTGATTACGCCCCATTTCTCTTTACTAACTAATTCCACTGTGTCATTAACACTTTTACATTAAATATTAATCTGTGTCCATTAACTGTTAAAAGACGTTCTAAATTTTAATTTTCACACCAAAATTCCCAATAGATTGCACACTGCATCTTGTAAGTCTGCAACTATACTGAACTGATAAGAATACCCAACTTGGACATCCTTACTACGTGGAAAAACCTAAAATCGTATTTTCGGTGAAATTTATGGGGAAGAGATTCTTGGAATTGAAATAAAACAAATTTTCTAAACTTTATTGGCGAATAGGTGCTTATAGATCTTACGATACGGCTATGCGATTTAATAGACAGGGCTTTAGACTAGTCCAAACCTTTGTCTATTGTACTATACAGCTTATGGTTATAACAGTCCAATATTTTGTAATAATATTTGAAATGAATGTACCAGTTTTGGATTAGAGAATAAGTTTTATTAAGGCCGCTTGACATGTTGCAAGACAACATGCAATGCAATACAAGATGCAATATTTCTTGCCAGCCAACCTGTCCATCAGGCTCCAAAAGTAAAACAGCACCAAATATAATAATTATTGATAGCGATTCACTGACCACTTTTTCATTTCCTTACTTACTTTTGTTATTCTAATTTTCAATCCGTCTACAAAATATCGAACAAAAAATGAGGTTAAGAATTTGTTTACTTTTACTAATTTGCAATATTTTGAACGTGCATGGAATTGCATGTAATTTTTTGCCCGTTGTCTTGCACTATAGTCCAAGAGCCCCAACCAAAAAAGTAGGTTCTGAAAAAAACGTACAGGTATTTTTTTGAATATGTTCAGGGGTGTCCCCTGAATGTAAATCCAAGTGGACGTCACTTCAGCCGCCATCTTGAAAAACATGTTTTATTAAATATCTCGCGAACCGCGCATCGTACGACAAAAATTGTTAAGATCATTATTGTAGATAATAATATTTGCAATTGTTTTTATTCGAAACTTTTTTTTGTATAATGCTTAGGTTTTTAATTATAGCGCTCCAAACTTTTTTCAATATAGTTTTTGCTAAATGTTTAGTTAATGCTCAATGATAAATTAAAAATGGTGTTACTGAATTGTAAAACATAAAATTTTCTATAAATTTCATTGGAAACCTATGCATTATACAAAAAAAGAAAAGTTTCAAATAAAAAAGATAGCAAATATTACAGCAAGATATTTAATTTAACTTGCCCCCCCAAGACGACCACTTGGATTTACATTCAGGGGACACCCTTGAACATATTCAAAAATACCTGTTCCCGTACGTACAAAAAAACCCGGCTCTTGGCCTACCAAATCACAAATGGTTCTGCTTTGAAAAAAAATTAGTAGTCTTCCGCGTAGTAAATTTAGATGAAATTTATTCTTATCATATCCATTCTTTGAAAAACCACTCGATATATAACAAATTTACAACCAATATACCGAAAATCTTGCGGTTGGTTGACTTCTAATTCTCAGAATCACGATAGACATGGCAAATTTATTCTACAAAACTAAATCTCATTATTATAACCTAAAACATTATGGTAGAGGTACGTTTCCGGTAGAATCAGAGCCGTGAAATTGTCATCCGGAGAAATATCCACCATTTTAAACACAGTTATTTTCTCCAACTATACAGGGTCCTTTACGACGAACTGAATCGATATGCGTATGGGAAAGTACTGGGACTAGTATTCTGAATGTGTATATATGCCTTTTCCACTTTTTTTTAGTTATTTCACATTTTCGAAATTTTTGGACGCATGCAGCCCTCCACTAAAAAAAATATATTTCAGTTCTTTCAAGTTTCTACCAAAACTGTTAATTTGAGATATATGAATTTACTAACGAAGTCCCCATAATTTAAAGCGTAGAATCCAATGGTAAATGGAAAAATGGGGGTTGCCATTTGAAAAAATTAAGTTTTCGAAGTTTTTAGATAGCGAAATTAGCACCATTTTCTGAACACCTTATATAAATTATTCTCAAGGTTTTCACAGATATTGAAAGCTGTATGTGTTATTTGTCCAAATCCCAAAAATATTAGACCTGACTAATGTGAAATAAAAAAAAAATTAATAAAAACCTTAGCATTTCGCTTAAAATAACGAAGTTTGGGTCCACTTCCGGTATAACTGGAAGTTTCAGTTTTAGCTGAAACGAGCATTTCGGAAAATCCTTGCAAGCAAATTTTCAGAACACTAGACTCAGTACTTTTCCATATACATATCGATTCAGCTCGTCGTGAAGGACCCTGTACACTCGATAAAGTCTGTCAGGTAAAAAAAACGAACGCATGATAATGAACAATCGATGTTGCCAAATGGGGAATAATTTAGAAATACTTTTTAAATTACGATCTTAATTTAAAAAACTTTATTGCTAATGAAAAGAATATATTCTAATTAATCTATCTATATATATGAGATGTGATCTAAAATACGGTGAATTATTTGAATTTACCAATGAAAGCATTTCTGGTAGCTATTTTTTATTTTCTGGAAAAGCCAGAAGTCGCATGGTATTAAATCTGGTGAGGAAAACGGATGTGGAATAAACTTATGTTGATGAGAGAGAGAGAGAGAGATTCGTTGGATTGTGTGTGAGTGGGGAAGGAAGGAGAGATTACTCATGTGGGGTGGGAAATAATTTAGGTTTGGCTGTGATATAGGGAAAAAAGGTCCTCTGCGGGGCTGGAACTGTAGTGCATTTAAGAGGGTACTGTGGTATGGACTAAAATGAAAAAATTAAAAAAAGTCTTGACGGAACAAACAGCTTTTCAGAGATTTTAAGCTGCAGCTGTATTATTCCCTATCGTCGGCCATCTGGCTGGTTCACCAGGTTACAGGAAAACCGCCGAAAAGTTGTAACGTCGACGATTGACAAAATGGAATTTAGATAAGGGTTCCACCTATTGGAGATGGTGGAATTTTCAAGGAAGACAAGGAAGTTTTTAAGATCTTCGAAGGCCGACGTTAGCTCCCGATGAAGGGCTAGGATAGTTTCCTCTTGGGTTTTGAGAAAAGTGAAGGGCGTTTTTGTCAAAGGAACTGTTTCTTTCAATGGTGTTATCGGGTTTGTAGGTCATTCAGGCGTTTCAGAATGGATGCTACGTCAATATCGATATAAACGATGTTGTTGAGGCTAAGTTGGTACTTGTATTGGCAGTACCCGATTGCTCGCAAGACAAGAGCCTTTTGAGGAGATAGTTGGGTAAGGGGCAGTAGACGTAAGAGGATGGGTGCATCCGAATGCGTTGATTAGACAGATTCTCCTCCGTACTCTGACCAGAGTATCGTTAAGATCGGCCGTCCAAAATTTTGACGGTAGAACCCTTACGTTCAGAGTATCAGAATGCTTGCAGACGATGGCCTGGGTTTAATTAATTGCACCTATAAAAACAGGGGTCGTTAGGTTAGGTAGGTAGGGAGGGTGTTATTAGTAAAGTAATTATTTGGTTAGATAGTACGAATCACGTATCAGGTTTACGGATCATTTAGACGGCTCAAAATATGTTGCTTTGATGTTCAACTTCGATGGAAGTATTAAGACGAGATGATTCGTTGATTTTCCATCAAGAACTGCGAATTTTTGTTTGAGCATCATAGCCATAGCCCATTCGCCTCCAGTAATAATTGCGACGTTAAATTCAGATCTGCATGAAGACAATCTTTCAAATATTAACTTTTATACAGTCTTCGAAGTTACTACATAAATATTTTTGGACTGGTCTAGCGTAGAAATCGTGCGGGAAAGGGTTCAGGGCTGCTCTCGTGCGATTCTTTGTTTTTTGTAAAATAAGTCACCCCACGGGAGAACAAAGCGCGTTTTATGTGTAAAAACAATGATTCTTACGTCACTATTCGACGTCTATTTGATCGTATATCCTAGTGTGAATTCAATTAAATCATGAATTAAAAACTTCCAAGTAACCTGAACGACTGTATATAAAAACAACCGACGACCATGGAGCAGGTGCATTATAACCATAGATATTTTTTAATTTTTCACATATTTCCACTTCAGGCACTAATGTGGATCTAGTTTCAAGAACGACTTCAAGCTTATCACCATTTTTGGATATGATTTATGCCAGTTGAAATAAAGGGTTTTCCAATAAGAGATGTTATTTTGAACAGCTCGCTATTTCGGTAAATGTAACTTTTGAAGTTGTCATTTTTTGACATTTGACAAGTAGAAACTCGCCATTAATGAAAATGGAACGATACACGCTTCAACAATGCATTGAAATTATTAAAATTCACTATAAAAATGGTGAAAGTTTGGCAGAGACGGTTCGTAAAACTAAAACATTTTTGGGTCGACGTGAAGCACCTTCTCGGACCGCAATACAGAAATTGGTGGAAAAATTTGAGCTGTTGGGACAAGTTAGTGATGTGAAGAATAAAACCCGTGCACGTCGCTCAAGAACAACTGAGAATATTGCTGCTGTAGCCCAAAATGTTGGAAGAAAACCCAGCTTTGTCCATTTCTCGTCGTTCTTTGGAATTATCCATTCTACAAACGTCATTACACCGTATTTTGCATAAAGACTTGGGTCTTAAGGCCTATAAAGTTCAGTTAACACAAGAACTCAAGCCGGCCGATCATCAACAACGTCGTGTCTTTGCTGATTGGGTCCTTGAAGTGCATGAAAATGATCCGGAATTTCATCGAAAAATCATCTTAACTGATGAGGCCCATTTCCACCTTGGTGGTTACGTCAATAAACAAAATTGTCGAATCGGGGGCTCGGAAAACGTTAAAGAGTTATTGTTGAAAATCCTCTCCATCCTCAACGCGTGACTGGTGCGGTTTATGGTCTGGCGATGTCATTGGACCTTACTTTTTCGAAAATGAGGCTGGAGCAACAGTTACGGTGAATGGATTGAGCTATCGAGAGATGATTAATGATTTTTTATGACCGGAATGGGATGGTATTGATTTGGACAACGTTTACTTCCAACAAGACGGCGCTACGTGCCACACAAGCAACGAAACCATCGAAGTTTTACGGGAAAAATTTTCGGACCGTGTTATCTCTCGAAGAGGTGATCACAATTGGCCACCGACATCTTGTGATTTAACACCTTGCGACTTTTTCCTTTGGGGCCACGTGAAAGATAAGGTCTACGCCAACAGTCCAGCATCGATACAAGACCTTAAAGATGGAGTTCGTAAGGCTATCGAGGACACAGGACAGCCGCTTTGCAATTTGGTTACGAAAAATTTCATGAAAAGGATATGGTCCTGTAAACGCAGTCGTGGCGGCCATTTGGCTGATGTTGTGTTCCATTATTAACGGCATACCTTCCTCTTTATAATGAAATAAACATCCGATCATTTATCTCAAAAAATGGCATTTTTCTTTGAAAATCAAAATAACACCTCTTATTGGAAAACCCGCTAGATGCAGTGTAATACTAATTGATGTAAGCATTTATTCAACGTATTTTTTATCACACCTTGTAGGTAAAAACGTATTAATAATTACATAATTGTCTCAATAGTAATAACTCTGGGGAAATGATAACTACTTGCATTCATATAACCTTTTTCAATCGTTGATTTGTTATTTCAATCACAAAACCAAAAATAAACAGAAATCAATTTATAAATCATGTAGGAATCAATCACTGTATGTGACTGATGCTTAATTAGGTGTGACGTCATTTTATGTGATTGGCGTTTGGGTTAGAATAACTGGTAATATCATTTTATACTTTTATTTTATTGAAATGGATGTTTATATTGAAAGTAGGTCACATTTTATAATCTTTTCAATACTTAGCAGCATTAGATTTCTAATTTTTCGATTCTAACATCATATTGATATTTTCTTAAATTCTAGCAACGCTATCCAAACCTCAAATCATAGAAATTAATGAGTAAAGCATAGCAAGCGATTGAAGTCGCACGCTCGAGGTCAAAAGTCTCTAGCAAAAAAGTTGTAACTTCAAATATTTTTCTGATTTTGGTATCTCAAAGCAAACAATGAAAAAGGCTTATAATAAAGAGTAAAGAAAATACAAGTCAAATTAATAATTTATTTGGAATTAACATATCGATATTTACTTTTCCCTCACCTAGCCCTAATAACAGCTTCCAATCGCTTTTTCATGGATCAAATAAGTATCTTGATTCGATCTATTCCATTCTTCAATAAGCGCCGTTTTGAGGTCCGATTTCGTGCCTGGTGTAGGATTTCTAACTCTAACTATTCTCTTAAGTTCATCTCGTAAATTCTCAATCGGATTTGAGTCCGAACCACGCGTCAATCCATAGCGGCAATTTCGACATACTGTAAATACTGCAGTGCTAAACCTGCAGTGTGTGGACGGGTATTGTCCTGGCCTTAAGTCTTCTTCTTAACTGTCCAGCCTCTCACAACCACTCTTCGCGTTTGTTTGAGCTCTTGTTGGCCCGATTTATCAGCGATGATAATGGATCTCTCTCGTATGTGGACCTTTTTCTTCCGGAATTGCATCTGCGATGAAAGTTACCAGTCTCTTGGTAACGATGGTAAACTCTGAAAATAGCAGATTGATTCATGTTCAGCTCAATGGCTTTTTCTCAATAAGATGACCGCTTCAGCAACTACACCATTTGTTGTGTCCGTTTCCAGGTAGAATTCATGTTTTGGACAATGAAGATGTGTATTGAAGTTTGATGGCTAACTAATAGTGGTGGGTCAGGTAGAAAACTTTTTATAAGGGTCGGTTACCCCTAATTAGCACTGTTGTAAACAAGGGTGATTACTGATAATAAAATATTATTGGACTGCAGGGGTGACAGATTAGACTAAAAGTACTAAGAAGGATTTTTTTTTATTTTGTGTTCAGTAACCTTCATTACAATAATTATAAAAAATTGTAAGTAGGAGTGAATTATTTATAATAGTTGCACAACTACTAAAAATGTATTTCCAAACAAATTGATAAGGTGCATGCAAATCACCTTAGTCTAAAAAATATTTGACGTCGATTGACTAATAGTTTTTTTTATTCACACATAATTTAGTCACGGAATTTAAAATTAAAACGTTGTAAAAATGTTAAATTAAAAATATAAATTTTGTAGAAATCACAAAATTGATACCCACTTCCAGTATATATCAAAATAAATGATTCCTACTATTCACCTCTGAAATAATTTCGAAAATATATTCTGCCGTTCTTCAAAGGAGAAAACAACTACTTTCCTGGCTCATGCCTCAACGAATATTGAATTATATCTCTACTGAAGAGCGTGATGTAAATCGACCTTTTTGTCGATATTAAAATCATCGAAATAATATATTGTAATATAATAACATACAACATTGTAACCACTGACCAGTTTCCTTGCAATTGCGAGCCATTACGGATGTTGATATCAACAAAAAGATAAATTGACATCACACTCTTCAGAGGAGATGTAATTCAATATTCGTGGAGGTATTAGCCAGGAAAGTAGTTATTTTTCTCCTTTGAAGAACTAGAATTCCAGTCTATACCTTCAAATCTTCTCCTTCATTTCTTTATTTATTCTGTTCATCCAGCTTTTCTCAAGATTTTCCTCATAGTTCCCACTAAATTACTTTGTCTGATATCTTCCACTATTATATATTAGGCTTCTATTATCTCTCAACTGTGATTTTCTAGATATTCCCTCTGTTCTCCTCCAGAAATCCATCCATCTCATAACCTCCAACAACTTATCTGTTCTAATTTTGAACAACACCTCTGATCTTTATAATATTCTCCACAATGGTATGATCCTTTTTTTAGTGTCCTTACTTATGTTCTCCCAAAGTATACCATTAAGCATTTACGCTGAGCATTTAAATCCATTAGTTGATAGTTTCATTTCCAAATACAGTTTTATCCTTTCTCCACATACCTTTGTCAAGTCTAATCCTACATTTACCTTTCCAATCCTTCACTGAACCTTTATGTAAGTCTTTTGTATAATCAAGATTTCAGCTGCTTTCAGCACTATTGTAGCTTATGAATTGGATTTTAAAATTAAAAGAGGATGGAAAGATTATGATTTTTTATTCATATTTTTAGATTAACAAATTTCAAGTACCCCATGGATGTTGCAGTGCCACCCTCATTCTAATACATTTTATATCTAAGCAATTATTTTTGCCGGATATCATACTTTTGATCCATTTAAAAGTTAAATAAATAGTTTAAATGATCATAACACAATATGCCTCAAATGAAAAATTTTATTAGTTTTCCTGATAATTTTTAATGTAAACTCATTTATATGTGCAACAATCTAACATGTTAACTGTCAAAGACACTTTTATTTGTACATGGTTAAATATAGTACTAGCATCTATTGAGATATCCTCCTTGTAAAGTTTACTTAAACATAATATTTACCAATTTTTTATCAAGATGAGGAAAAGTCACCTTGACCAAAACCAAGTAAAAATTATTATAAAATTCGCAGAATGTCTATGAAACATATTTTGCATGATAAAAGTAGACTAATGTGTTGATATTATTTAATGTTCATAATATTTAACAAAGTAAATTAGACTATGATATAATTATCTATTGTTTTCTTAATGTGCATAATTTCACTATCTGTTTTGTAACACACTTATTGTATTAGTATTATTGCTTTCTACTTTTTTATACAAAAAACATCATTATCATGTATCTTATTTATATTTTTTATAAAATAAAACCATTATTAATGATGACACATTATTTTGAAAGACTACTTATTACTGAACAAATTATATTAACACTAGTTCCATTTTTTGTGTTTCATTTATGAAAACAAATGATGGTTTATCAAAAAATTACTACAAAATTCGATTGCAGTTATACTCTTGTATAAAATAACAGTTTGCGTGGATATAAAAATTTAGAGACTGGTCTACTGTGTACATTTTTTGCATATATTTTCATATATTTTGATCTAATTACTTAATAATCTTTTTTCTCGAGACACTGATTCAATTTTATAATAGACAGACAAGATTGTGAAATATATTCCTGCAGGTGGGTACATAACATTTGAATATATTATCACTTCCTGATGGAAGTCGGCAATCTGACATCCTGTGATAAAACCATCCAAATACCCAATATAAAAACACTTTAATACTAATATATGTAAACAAATTAGAGCTGAAACATTTGCCAAAAGTGTGTCATACTGCTAAAATACACAATTTTTTAAATAAACGAGTACAATTTCCAAAAGGGAAAGTATATTGATTATGAATTTACTTACCTCTTCCAATGTTGTAATGGTGTTCCTACATTGCTGCATTTTCGACACGAAAGTAGAGGTAATGGGTGAATTATAGTCATCTCGGGTCTCTTGAACAAAATCAGGAACTGTGATAAAGCTAGGCAATGTGGGCATCATCACAAATTACGTCAAATTAGCATCAGTTTTACACGGAAAAGCTCTTATGAGCCTTCAACAACACTAAATTCACATTCACCATAACTTTATTATAGTCAAAAATTAATTGAAATCGTTGTGTCTGCCTCATTCAATTAAAATAAAACTTTTATTAATGAACTGCATTGTGTTGTTTCTGCAAATCCCGAGATTGTTGATCACTTTTATTACATTTCTCACTAATGCCAACACTGTTATGCGAAACTTACAGAAAATAATGTGAATCTAGTGCATTTCGGTTCCTAATCAAATGACGTACTCACATTCAGTTGGCTATTTGTCTCTACCATTTTCCACTATTTTTAGGCAACATACACTACATACAATTAAAACATGTTGTCTAAAATTTGTATAAATCATATTTATTTCATGTTTAACAAAATAATTGAATAAATATCAAAGAAATGCATGGTATAAATGTAATTATATTTAAAAAATCACATTTCTTAAGAATTCAGTACAAATAATTATGATAGTGTGAATTCTTGTTTTTATGCAACACATATGACTAAAGTGAAATGTGATTCTCTTAAAATGACTGATGTTGTCAAGGGTGCGGCTAGAATTATTGTTTATATATTTCTCGTAATTAATTGAGATTGTTGCAGATGTAAGTAAAATATGGGCCAGGTTGTTTGACCATAAAGCATTTTTAAACGGAGAAATATCCTTTATGTTACGAGAATTCGAGGTAATATTTAGAAGGTACAAAGTCTCGAGTCAATAGTCATTTTAAACTTTCAGCAAAAAAGAAACGATAAAGAAGTTGACAATTTATTCCGAACTATCGAAGATATTACCGAAATTAAGGATACTGAAATTGATCGATTCAAACAAACTGAAGATCATGTAAAAAAGCTTAATGAAAATTTAGAGAAGGCTCTAGACATCTGCAGTAAATTATCGGATTTAGAGGATATATATAAACAGGTAATAGACCCTATACTTATAAATAATATATACAGAGAATAATTATGAATGAGATTTTTGATATATATTGTAATGGAATATAATTGCAGCAATTTATGATAATTTCAAATAAAGATGATATATGTATATTGAATTAATTATAAAGATGAAGGAATCAACATTAATTTTTATAATAACAATCATATATAACCTACAAATTAAAGTTAATGTTATAGTGAAAATTACGCTGAACTAGAATATAAATAAATATAAAAATAATAAAATTATTTCAATTTTTACGAATACATTTATTTACGCTGATTAATTCATATTTTATTATAAAGTTTTACACATTATTATAAAACTCACTGAGAGTTTCTTCAAGTATTGATACATTATAATACAGGGAAAATCAACATTTTGGAACAATACAGACATTAGAACTACATTTTTTTTATTTATATCATGTACCATAATACATAACAATTGGTGCTCAATGTTTTTCCTCTTGTTCTCAATCAATTAATATATGCCATACAGAGTCGAAGATAACAATTTATGTAGATCTTTTATTTTAGTATACGACTCTTGAAGATTCTCGTATGAAAAGGAAACTAATTTGGCATAATTTTATGGATGGGATAACTTCAAAATATTCAGAAATAAACTCTAACTTTGAAGCAAAAGAAGAAGAATTGATTAAATTCTATGAGGAGATAGAAAAGAAATTACTTATTTAAATTTTCACAATGACAAGCTTAAATACAGCTCCAATAGTGAATCCTTCAATATCCGTTGAACCGTCTAAGAAACTAACAGAATATATTAGAAACATAAAAGTTGTAGAAGATTTACCAATAGGATTAAGTACTATAATTTTTAAGAATAAACCTAAACCTTCATCAAGATCTTCACCTAAAGTTCACCATTTGATTACAGAAGAAGATGAAAAATATATAAAATCGCTTAGTACAGCTCCGATAAGAAATACTACTGCAGATTTGCCTTTAACAAAAACCTCTAGCAGTTACAATAAATTGCTATCTTTAGAGGACTTACATTGGTTGTATAACTACCTTAAGATGCAAAATAAAGAAAAAGATGATAAAGTATATCTGCATGAGTTACTAGAAGGTTCTAACATTATTTTACCACAGAATAAAGAAATACCTAGGAATGAAGAATTAGAAAAAAGGTGTAACCAGCTGAAAGCGGAACAAGAAAATTTGAAATATTTCAAAATGACAAAGAATGTTGACAGTAAAAGGAATATTCATCCTGAAGACACTATTGGCTATCAATGTAAGTATATCTACAGGTTTTGTAGGTTGATATGGATTTCCACTTTTTTAATATTACAGGTTTAAATTCAAATATAGAATGCATTGAAGATGATACTATTGTTTCTGGAGGTCCTATAGCAAGGATCACTTGTACAAAGTGCATGATAATGGTACAATTTTTTTATTTGTGTATTTTTATCAGACTTAGAGTCAGAGTCAATTTATCTGTGAGATAAATTTCATTGAAAACCGGGTTTAATTACTACAGGATGACTTTTAACATTTTTTTAAATTGTGACAGTTATCCTTTACCAGCAGATAAGACAGATAACTAAATTATGTCTCATATATACCAAGGAACAGTAATTTGAGAACCTGCAACTTAATCTGAATATTTATTCAAGGTCAATTATTAAAAAATTAGTTTTCCATTTTTAAGCAAAACAGAAAGTTTTATCATAAAAATACCCCAGACAAAAATTGTAAATCAAAATTATCTACAAAAAACGTATCAATACTTTTCTCTTGCGAGACACTGTTTCTGAGATATAATGATTCAAAAAGTTGTAAATGTCTCAATATGCACACATTTCCACGCCACCTATGAGGTAGTGTACTTAGTGCGTTTTTTTAACATGGTTTCCCCAGTAGGCCTATTCCACGGGTTTGTTATTATTATTTAAATTTAAAAAAAAACGTGAAATTTAATCGTCCAACTCTCAACTTTCAAATTCTTCTTCATCATCTTCAGTAGACGAGTTAAACTGCATATAAATGGATCAAAAATAATGTAGTAATAAGAAATAATAAAACAGACTATAAATGACAAGAATGGTGCACAATGGATAATAATTCAACAGTAATTTATATACAATGGAACATTGAAGAAACAAACGGCAAAGCCTTAGACTTAAGGCCTGCCGGTCTCCAGGCAATACATGTCAAGCAATTATTTTTATTTTCGTAAATATTGACAATAATTTGTTTTTTCCATACAAATTTCAATGGGAGTAAATTGAATACAAAATTTTATTGCACAATTTTATTTGTTTAATCTAATTTATTTTGAGTTAATTTTTTTACAGTGAAACAGATGAATCGTCATATGATTGCAATCTTCCAGTTCGTCATGTCGGTAGCAGCAGGCTTTGTATTTGGCTTTTTTGGATTGGAGCTCCTTGTGGGAAATTTAGACTTTGGGTTCAGACTCTTGATGGGTATAATATGTTCTCTAACAATAGCTTTAGCAGAGTTATACTTCTTGGCTAAAAAATTGAATGAAGATTTACAATTTGAGTCTATCAGTGAGAAAGAAAACAAGAAAGGGATAAAATTGGATTAGATCTAGTGTATAATTTTATAGAAAAGCTTATTTTAATTGAGGTAAATCATGAAAATAGTAATTTTTGATAGTGACACTATTTAAAAAAATAATGTGGAAATTAAGGTGATTTTCAAATTGAGAAACTGTTTACTACTAATACTAACACTTACGGCTAGATTAGATTCTATGGAAGGCTTGAAGGACCTAAGAATGTAGTAATAAACAGTGTATTCAGTTTGTAAGATCAAGTAGTGTTTCACTAAGATGGAATTTCTCGAATAGTTGGTGATTGATTTTTATACTAAAAACAGGGTATCACTACTCTTACACTCACAATTACACTATTTAGAGCCGAATTTGAGAGTATGGAAAGCTCGAAGGACCAGAAAATGTAATTGTAATCGTTGTTGCTGTAATGTTCAGTATAAATTATGAAATTTTTAGCAAACTCATTTTTTAAATCTTTTTTTTATTACATATAAAGTTATATATATATATATATATATATATATATATATATATCCCCTGCATAGATTACTTCAATTATATTTTTTAAATTAATTTTACACAATATTCCTACTTGAATTCAGTAGTTCAAATGAAGTTTTTTGTAAAAATGTCCTTGCAATATACTGGGATTTCAAAAATTGCTGAAAGTAAAATTATTTTTCCCTTTACTTCACTAGCCTATGAGTAAGGTTTTAACTTGGACTAATTTCACTTTACATCACTTTTAAGCCTCTTTCTAGATTAGGGGCTGGAATTTGAGTAGCTTGCTATTCCCTACTGAAGCATCCCATAAATCCATACTGGTTTAACTATTATTTTTTCCACTAGCAAATTATATACATTTTATCTAATAATTATTCAATGAAATTGTTGTGATTTTAAACATATTTGTTTTCTCTTGTTCAATATATGTTTTTTCTCATTAATCATTTGTCCAAATGTATTTTCTATACTGTCTTCTTGAAGTATTTCATGGTAAAAATCACAAGGACAGTTTTCCACTACTTGAGTCACTTTTTTTCTAGGTTGAAACTATTAAAAAAAATCAATCATTTTGCAAAATTTTTATTTATTTTTTTCGCCAACTATTATTTATTTGAGTATGCCTTCCGTTGCCGGACCGAACGGTACCGTGTGAACGAACCTTAAACCACCATTTTATAATGCAATTGAACATTAATTTTTGTGTCTATTATTTATTTGCGACCATTTACATTATTATAACATTATATATTATTGTTATTAGTTTTTGTTTGTTATACTTTTGTTTTATGCTTAAATAATGAAAATACAATAAAAACAAATAGTTGTGTTTTATTCATTGCCTTTGTATCAACTTAAAAGGTAAGTTGTGATTAGAAAATATCAAAATATAATTTGAAAAAGTTTTTTTAAACATATTTCCATAATTAAATCAAAAATATTTGAAAACTTCAAGTTGTAAAGAAAAGTTTTCCAATTAAACAACTGTGCTTTAGTACAGTACGCCAAATTTGAAGTTTTAATGTTGACAATGACGTCTGTCACTGTTAAGTGTCAAACAGAAAATTAATTAAAACGTCTTTTTTGATGATCTCTGGGAATAATCACCAAATGCATTAAAAGTATAATGATTTTGAAGAGATAGGTACTTTTTAGATAGTATAAGCAGTTTGCGAAGAATCAGCGACCAACGAAAGTCAAAATCTTTGTACATAAACTCAAAATTTGGTTAACGGTGCGTGACTTTTTTGGAGGTAAATTATTTATGGCCTCTTCTGCCACTTTACGCAATTCTGACTTGGAATATATTAGAGTTAGTGTTTAATTTCGCCACAATCCCACTACGAAAACGTTCCTAATAAAGCTGGCAAAGATTTTGTTCTAATTTAATGATAATAATTTTAATAATATTATTATGACTTTTCTTGTTTTTGACAAGCCCATTGATATCGGGGACCATATTCGTTGTAGTTTTTTTTAAGAATTGATTGGAGATGTTCATTCGTAAGTCTTGTGTGATGTTTGTTCTTATTTAGTTTCATAACGGAAAACATCTGCTCACATATATAGGTGCTACCAAATATTGGCCGAAAATGCGTCCTGCATGTTTTTTTAATTCCGGGCAATTATCCAGACTCTTGAAATATTGCGTTTAGCTAAAGAACCAAGTTTTGATCTAAATCATTTATTCTTGAAGCAACAGTCTTTCTTGAGAGGGAAATATTTCGATTTATTGACTTTTACGATGGAAATGAAACAACGGCAACTTTCAACATACAGTCTTTAATAAAATTATCACCAGTGAAAGGTTTTGACTTTATCGCGATTTCTAATTTCTTATTTAGACTGAAAAACTCTGCACTCACTATCAACTTTACATTTTTGTGACATACCAAAATCGTAACAATTATGGAACTCGACACAAGAATTATAGATGTCGCAAGCACACGACACAAACAAATGCACAATCACTATTTCGCAGTACAATTAAAATCCTTGTCCAACCGTATCGCTTCGATTACTCGACTCAACTGACTCACGTCGCGCCGACGCACTCGGTTTATATTGCTAAGGAAGGTTCTAATATGATATTTCCGCTTGCTGCTAAAAGATGACGATACCGTCTTTCTGTCTCGCTTGTCTAGGCACACGCTGCCCTTGGAATTACTTATAAACATCCGTGGACTTGAGAGTACGAGTATTTAAGACATCCTTATAGGAATCGAATTAAGCCTAAAAGCTCTAAAAAACACGATTGCGATCGCGGGCCGTATCTTTAACATGACTGTTCTATATTAAGTAGTTCTTCAAAGTATTCTCTTCACCGCTCTATAAATTTATGAATAACTAATAACAAAAAGAAAACAATCCAAATTTCAAGATAAAATTGATTTACTACTGTTTAGAACAAATGGAAATAAATTCATTTGAACAGTATGTTGAAATTTTCTTATATAATAAATAGTGCAGGTTAATGACGGTTTTTTTATTATTTATTGTAAATATGGCAACTCCGCACATATATAATACACATTTCTATATTTACTTTGGCTTCCACACAGTTAATATCAAGTTTACTCTTCACAAAAGTCACTAACAATGTTCTTTATTAAAATAGTTATAAACACAACAGTGACCGCCGATGTATTTTTAAATTATATACGGAATGTCCCACGATAAAGTAACGTGTATTATTTTAAAATAACAATAAAACCGGGTGATGATTTCTGTGTGGCTTTTTTATTATACTCTGTATAGTTCTCTCAACTATAATTTTTTTAAAAATTCTTCAGTACAGGAAATTACTGGTTTTATTTTCAAGTGATTTGAAGTTATTAGAATGAATCATTGAAATTAACGCGCTGAATGGCTTTTGTTGATGAACTAAATCGGTAAATAAAATATCAATAGACTTACACACAATAAACGATGTTGTTGCTCTTGAAACGCAACGCGCTTTATTTTTAGGCCTCGAATTGATTATTTCTAGTGCTTCTGGTCGATTTTGTACTTGGGCTTTCAAATACTTGATGTATTATGACGATTTGTTTTGTTTAAATAAGGGAAATTGAATTATAAACATATACCTTGGTGTTATATTCACGTTTTTATTCTGCATATAGGCTGAGATAATGTTTCATTAATGCACAGGGTGTCCCAATAAAGTAATCTTATATAGCGTTCGAAGCTTGCATATTTGCAGAATTTGATTCTTATGTTGATAGAAAACTGCCATTCTCGATAAGATCAAGTTTGCGAAAGTAGAACCAGAGTTATTAGTATTTTCATAACAAAGTCCCTAGTCTACACTACCTATTATTTAAGTAATAATAAAAAACACGCAATGTATTGATTGATTTCATTGTGCCCTTTAATTCAATGATGGACCTATGGTTGCTTCAACTGCTGCTTTGGCCGAGGAATTAGCTAAACATTTAAAAAAAGTAACTTCAAAATGATCATGCACCATTAGACTTGATTCTATGTTGGCTTGGCTGTTTCTAATGATTCTAAAAAAAACGTTACTAGGTTGATACTCTTATGAGGCTTCTCCATAAAATCCCAACAAGTTTTCACAATGAAAACATTTTTATTTGCATTGAATAATACATAATTTTTGGCATAATGCATATTTGCACGTGGTGTAACATCTTCTTTCAGCATTACTTCATTCAACGATGGCCGTCCAGTACGTTGTTCGTCATGGGCGGACTTCTTTTTATTTTCCGCACCTTTTGCGCACATGATGCGCACTCATACGTTTCCCCATACACCTCACAACGTTGGCAATGAATGTCCACCAGAGGAACGTTTTTTGTATAATAAAAACAAATCACAGAGCACAATTCGTACATAGCGTGCATTGTACATTGCGTACATTGAAGCTCCATCTTTCATGGATACCAAGACAATAATGAACAGCCCGGCGAGGAGGGATCTGAGAGAAAGCGAGACAAGCTACACGTCATGCTCACCATATCCTCCTAGCTTCAGCAGCTTTTTGGGAACCTTATTTTATGGGAAACTCTCTTATTGAAGTGGAATGAAATGGAATCAATTATTGTAAAATTTAACAAAACAAATCGAAAATCACCACTGGTTGACATTAGTCCTTTTGTTTATTTCTTCTGCTGGAAAAATATCTGTCCATGTAATTGTATAGCCTAAGTCATAGATATAATAACATTCTAGGTTTATTTGAGATCCATTTTTGTTTGAAATGTGTTCTTTGTTCATATATATCTATCAAGAACAATTTTTGACAGATGGCCGTAAGCCATTTTTATTGGGACACCTGGTACTCACTCTGTGATTTATTGCAATGGTTATTCTAACCCTACAAACTAAAGAGGGAACTTTTCAATTAACAAAGAATTCAAATATTGACGAGCTCCGAATGTGTTTAAACAATGAGGGATATACCTACTTTTAGACATATCAAATTTCAACTGCAGAAAATATTCCACTTGTACGTATAATTTGCTGCAAACAGTTTTGAGTATCTATGATTATTGCATATGGTGAATCAGAAACCTGAAATATTCTCGTACAACTTCTTATATAATACTTTAGATTTATAACCTCCAAATTTGGATTTTAATGTATAGGGTACTGCAGCACTATCGACTTGAGTAATATGAATTAATGAAAAAGAAATCGTGGGATGAACATAAAATAAATTTCAAGCAATACTAAATTAAAGATTACTGAACCACGCATGTTTATTTATATTGGATAGTATTCCGAGGGTTAATCTCTTTGCATCCCCCTGACCCAATTATAAATCAAAATAATTATTTATCTTCAAGTCATATTTTAAAAATACAAAATACTAAGACGTGTTTGAATGACAAAAAAGGAATGTAATATAATAATTTGCAACAGTGGTGGTCATAAATTTCAAAAAATTTCAAATAAAGGCCAAAATTACAGAAAAACCCGCACATGAGACATTCGATCCATGTCTCTCCTCGAGTACCTTCAGAAAACAGGCTGTTACAGTACAATCTGCATCTTCCGATTCAGAAGTTTTCTGTCCTATGGCAGAGTCAGCTTCACTGTTTGTGTCAAAGTTTATTTCTTCTTCATCATTTGAATGAATGGGACTATTATTAGACTCGGTTTTCTCTTTTTTCTGTTAACTATAGTTTTTCTTTTTTTGTGTTTTTTATTTTTGGCTTGATAACTTATTCACTTTTTCATTTTTCTTTCTATTACTATCAGTGAGTTGATTTTTATATGGAGATTTTATTATTACAGGAGTAGTTGCCTTTCTTCTTCTATTAGAAATTTTTCTTTTTTTCTGCCACTGGGCTGATTTCATTAGACCTATTTAGAGTACTGCGAGCAAGTCTGGAAGTTTGGAGTTCTGAATGAAATTCTGTGTCTGTCTTGGTGTGAAAGGAGTTTCAGGTGGTTTTACATCGTTTGTTGATTTGACAGAGGCTTGATTTTGATGAAGTACATTGATTAGTGGCCGCATTTCTAACCAGACACTGCCATCTGAGACGTCAACTTCACACCATGGGCATCACGAACTCACACAGGCGAGGTTTAAACACCTGGACAAACTCCACAACCTGCCTAACGACATGAACATCTTACCATAATTGAGACTTTTCTAGAATTTCAGCTCAATGCGCCCATTATTTTGGTAGATACGATTTCTTAAACATTCGTATGTTTCATATCGATATTTTGGAATACGTATTTCCGTTAATGGTTGAGCTAGCGAGTTGCTGATTATTTTCCAGTTAAAACTTACCTAAATTAAGACCTTTTTAGAATTTCAGCTCAATGCGCCCATTATTCTGGTAGATACGATTTCTTAAACATTCGTATGTTTCATATCGATATTTTTTGATACATATTTTCGATAATGGTTGAGCTAGCAAGCTGCTGATTTTTTTCCTGTTACAACTTACCATATTTAAGTCTCCTCCATAATCTCAACAAAATGGTAATGAAGTGACATGAAGTGACAAGATGGCTTTCATTGATTGAAACGAAACAAGGTGTTAATATTAATACCGATATGATTAATATGCTTTTTTAAATGAATTTGTTTATTTTATTATTTTTAAAATACCACGTATTATATTTGTCATATGTAAAATAAAGGTACGGTGAGAAATCTCACTTGCTTATTGAATTCCTCAACATCCTTGAAATTCATTTTTTGTTTGATTTGATTCGAGTTAATTCTCTTCGGTATCAATTCAACGCATATTGAGTAAGGCTGATGTAATAGATAATTAATTAAACATGAATAGGATTTCTTGTTAGATTTCTCAGAACTGTTGTTTAAAAAAGTGTTACTAGATTCGCGGAGGTGTTTCTAAACTGGCTTAGAAATAATTTCATTGAAAAATACTACCATGCTCAGCTCATGAATAAATATATAAAACATTAATTCGTGTTCTAAATTATTCCTAATATTTTAATTGACTCAATTTAAGGATCATTACGAATTAATTTAATATTCAAGAATACACTCTACCAAAATATTTTAACATTACTTTTATTTCTGATCGTTTTATTGAAATTGTTTGTGGCCATTCCAGAGGATTCGAGAATGGTTTAGAATCACAATTCCGTCTAATGGATAATGTTCATTCAATTTATTAATAATAAATTATTATTGTTAATCATGGAATGTTTTGAATTGAATCCTGCATCTACACTTTTTCTATTCGCGAGGTGAATTAATAAACACTGTCTCTTACGTTCTTAATTTATTTACACACTATACAATACACCTCAACTTATAATAATTTACTTATAAATATCACTTAAATAACTATTTATTTAATACTAACTAACTGCGTTTACACAAATCATTTATGTACCTAAATAAAATTCTACGAAGTTCTAGAACAAGAAGAAATAAATAAATCCTATAAATAAACCGCCTGCTACTATATATATAAATAAACATCAACTGAGTTGGGCCAATTATAAAAAATAATGAAAAACGCCGCCAGAAAAGCGAAGGGAAGCATTTTGCGAAATTTTTAGTAACATTATTATAATTCCAGTTTGTCCCCCCCACAGTTGGTGCTGTAATCAAATTCAGGAAAATATTATGCTACTTCGTGTTATTATTTTGTGGAGATGAAAAGTGTGTTACGTGCTTTTCTCACTATATGTTGCGAGTTCCAGAGCTGGAAAACCATCGATTTTTTTGTTTATCCTATTCAAGGATTAACCAAAAATATTATACACATAAATATTATACCATCCAATGGTAGCCTCTACATTCAACTTCGCTCATATTATATATAATATCCATTTGGAATTTTTGAATTTAGATATGTGTATTTAAACTAATAATATTTAGTGAACTCAAAAATCGAGAAATAATATCAGTACAAAATAATTATTTTCGATCTCGAATGCCATCACGACAATGTTGTGGCATACTTCTGATCAAGAGCTTCAAATAATTTTGATCCAAATTTTCCCAATCAGTCATAAATACCTCTTGCAGTTGATGAAGTTTAGCTGATACTAAATTTATGGATCTCACTCTTCTGTAAATATTGTCTCATATATGCTCAATAGAGTGTAAGTCTGGGCTGTATGCGTGACAGTTTAAAACTATAATCTAATACTGGTTTACTCTTCTAGCTTAAATTAAAAGTGTTTTCGAGTCTGCCGGAACTCCACTGCAACAACTTATTGTGATTTTTCTAAGGCTTTTAATTCTGTTAATCATAATATTTCAGGGCAGCACCTTTTGAATGGTTCAAGTGACTTACGAACAGAAATCCCGTTGTAGGGGTTGATACAACGATGTTTTCTTGCAAGCCAATGGAATGTGGAGGGCACCAAGGCTCAGTACTAGGCCCTATTTTGTTTCTTCTGTTTATAAACGACATTAGTGGCAAAATATGTCTATTTGCGGACGATACTAGTTTCTCTTGGATGTCACGGCACTTCATAGCACCATATAACAGTTTATTATGTTTTGTGTCACCCAAAAAATAATAATATTATCATAAAAACGGTTTTTTGTTGATATTTTTTATATAATAATAATTCCATATATTTGTACTGCATTCTAATTTGCAGAGTCGTAAGATCAATAGCTACAAAAAGTTATTTAGATCAGTATCAAGTATATCGAAAGAAACTTGTCCGTAATTTTTTTACTAACAGTGCTTACTGCTTTTTATTTGAGGAAATCGTGATATAACCTTATTTTTATAACAATAACTATTTATTAAATAGATTCTGCATTTTACTGTACTATATCAGAGACGTAATCAGGTGGGGAAAATCGTTATCATTTCAGGAATTCTAATCCGAATTTAAATAGTTTACATTCGGCGAATAAAACTAGTTTATCCAACTGCTGTTATTAATATAAATACTCGTAGCTCCAATCAACATAATGACTAAACTATTTCGGATTAACTATAACTTTTTGATGATCCAACTGCCCTGCTATCAATTAGAATAATTGATTTGGGAACTCATCTAACATAGATATAGGAAATTATCAATTGTTTAACAAGTATTTTACCAAATACTAGATCGAAAACACCCTAAATATTTGGTAGGTACAATGGCGGTTATCAAATATCGAACAATTTTTCACTTTATAAAACCATAATCGGCTTACGAACGCAAAAAAGAATCAATCATTAAGAATTGTACAGAGGTGTACTTAATATAACAAGCGAATATAATTTCAGTAAAATTAAATACTAAAATAAATTTCTAGCTTCAAAGTTTTATTTGTAACTAGAGTAAAAGCACTGTTTGATGAAAGTTACTCATCGACCTACAAAATCTTTGAGAGAAAAAGTTGTTAAGATAATTTTTTTTTGCCATAATATAGATACAATACAGTGAATATTCTATAGCGGTAAAATCATACTGCATAGCTATGACAATTTCGTGGAAAATTGTAACTAACCTAACCAAGTTTTTCTCTATGGTCTTTATTTTTAATATATATAATACAATACAATTATCTCTATATCACTAGCATCATTAATCGAATACAATGTCGGTCAAAAATGGTTAAAATCACTTTTTGAGCATGTGTTGCCATCCCTTTTCAATCGGTTGGCCTTTTTTTAAGCTAAGCTTTAGTAAGACGTTTACAGAATCTGCAAAGCGATCTGAAGCCACGGTTGCCACATTGTTCACAAAACTTTTATTTATTAATAATTTGACCTTCAATACACTATACAATTGAATATTTAACTACTTACTGTGAACCAGAATCCCTTCTTAAATTACCTACCTGATGTTTATAGAAAAAATATTTGGAATTATGTACAATATCCTATATACGTTCAATATTTTCTCAGTATTATTCGATTTAGTAACCGGTTTTATTCAGGAATTCCAAGGGATTAATTTTATGTGTAGTGTTGTTGCTTATCTATACTCGTAAATGATTCACTTATTCTGAAAATTAAATATTGTAATGTGGACCTGTAAAGATAAAGGATTTTAAAAAGGTATCACATCCTTGACATTAAGTTTTTCAATGGAGTAAATATGTAGGGTAAGAGGGTGAACTTACGTAAACAATTATTTCAGCACAAGTTATCATATTCGCAATTATTTAGGGGGTTAATTCTCATTCTTTGTATTAGATTAATTTAAATTATAACTTATTATAATAATTCAGTTTTCTATAATTACGGTCCTGTAAGTTTCTAAGAGATGGAACAGACCGCGATATAAGTAATAGATGATAATAGCCCACTTTGTGTATATATTTAACTCTACCGTATAATGTTAGTACTTTACCAAAAAAGTAGTTCTGAGAAGTCATTTCCATTCGTACTTACTTGGAAATACGGATATATCTAGCAATTTGTAAATTAAAGATATTTATGTATACTTCTGTAGCAAATATTTTGATTTTTATATAGTGATAGAAAATAAATAATCAAAAATACTGCACACGACATTAAGATAAGAAAAACGAAAACTTGAAAAGATATTTTCATGGAAATATGTTCAAGAAAGAAATACAGATTGAAATTAATGAAATTATAATCCAAAAATACTTTATAACAATATATTATCCACATCACCCCCGTAACACTGAAATTAATTTAAACAAACAGATGAAAAATAGAGTTATCAATATTTCCAATATTTGTTGAAAAGAACCTAAAAAAGCTGTACAAGATTTTTCATGGAAACTCTTATCTTTTATTTCTTTTGAAACGAATTCTATATAAATACTTCTGACTTCGATATAAGACAACATTTAAGGTTAATAGTATTATTATAGTCGACTTTGAAAATAGTTATCACAACATTGTCAAATTCACCACATAGCTGCTATTTCTAATTTGAAATTTGGTCTTTTTTATAAAGTGGTGGTAGTTGAATTTTATTTTTTTTTCTTGATAAGTCATAAGGGTTTACAATATTATTATTAAACATCGTTTCCTTCAGAAACACAAAATCTTCCTCATGACGAAAACGAAATCTTTTGAATTTGGTCATCGATTAAAAATAAATAAGAACCATTTAGCCAATATTAATAAAACTGATGTCTTTCTATATTAAAAGACGGCACTAAATTAAACAAAAGTACTTTATCAATCACTTTTGCACGTGCGTACCTGTCAGATATGTAAATCATCATTCCGATAATTCCCTAGTAATTCTAATATATCTTAATACACCTTTACAATATATAAAATCAAATAAAAATATACCCTGACAGATGATCGCTTACCGAACATGTTTTCTATGAAGAATTATAAATCTACCAAATGAAAACGACTACCAAAAACGACGGTTTCAAGAAAAAACATATATTGTTTGAAATGATCTTTTGAATTTTGGAAAATACAAATTCTATGAAAATTCTACGATATTCGTAACGATATAACATGCAATTGGACGGATTCAAATTTCAAAAAACATTTGAATAGCAACCACAATCAACAAACTCCATATTTTCATCTTTATCATTTTGAAGATGGTTTTTTGAACCCAATGAATTTAAAATGTATTATACTGCAATTCTCGTTTAACTAATGTGAGTAATTTTCAGTTTTTAATTATCTTCATTTATATGGTTTCGACCATAATTTGATTCCCTCACGATGACTACAAGGTTATTCGAAAGGTTGGAATATATATTAAAGTGTTTCCCAGAGTTGCATCTTCTTACCTACTCTCTTTCTCCTGTATATCAACAATCTACTCGACAAAACTGCAAACCTGATCTATAACTTCGTCACTGATAGCACTGGTGTCGTTGTTCAAATCAGCCGCCCCATTAAACTCTGCTAACACCCAAATCCGTAAGGAGCAACAAATCACTGCCATCAATACGGATTTTGAAAACATCCTGGAGTGGGGTGGATCAATCTGATTGACCCCAATGTAGCAAAGACACAGGCCGCTGTTTTTACAAAAAAGGTTGGCACTGCAGCCAAGGATTTGGTTCTGTCTGTAGATAAAATATCATTATTACCGTAAATTTGCTTGTTAGGTGTTGAGGTTGAGATCAATAGGTCCTGGCACGGTCACGTGGTCGAAATAGCTAAGGAAGCTTCCCAAAAACTTGAATCCCACTTCAAGATCAAAAAACTGTATGCTCCGCAACAACTTCTTATCCTCTACAAGGCCCAAATTCGTCCAAGTTTGAAGTATTGCTCGCGCAGCTGGAGCTGGGCTCCCAAGCATACCTTAAGGATGCTCGATTTAATACAGAAAAGAGCAATTCGACTTATAGGCGCCCCAGAGTTGACCAGAAGCTTGGAAAGCTTAGAGCATGACCTGACTCTGTTTACTACCCGGACAGATGCTCTTCCGCGCTGTCCAACGTAATCCCACCTAGAGCAGTATTTGCAAGACCTACTTGACAGGCATATGTGGCTCACGAGTAGTCGAGTATCGAGTTCATCTGCAGATCCTCTTGTGCTTCCTTTTTACATACACTTTCCAACAGTCCAACAACAATAAAGTTTATATGAAATATGTAAAATAGCGTTAGATTCGAAATCTTTATGTATTCATCATCTAGTTCTGAATTTATGGTCATAAATATAATGATTGTCTAAAGAATTATTTTTTTATCCTTTTTAATCATAGTATATAATTGCTGCCTCTGTACATCAACTTCTTAAACAACTATAGTCTTTAACGCCATTTATTGGATAATAAATTTAGTTCTCCTATAATTTATAATGCATATGCCGACCCTGGAGTATCCACGAATAGTCTAGACATGACAAAGAAGTTCTATAAAAGCAATTGTGACAAATTTCATTCCTGACGGTTTCAAGTGAAATAAAAAGGTTTTTTTATACAATTTGTGAAAGATCCATTCTAATATCTATTCTATATTAAAGATAAATGAAACACTTGACACAAAAGTGTGACGTCACCTATAACATTGACTTTATATTGATATCGTGAGGGAACTTTTGATAAATTATGTTCAAAATTGTCTCTTTTGAATGGGAAATTATAGAAATACAGATTCGTACTTGGAATAAACCAAAAAACGAATAATCGTATCAAAAGATGTTAATACAGTCGGTTTTAATATAAATAACTATAAAAAAACAGAAGTACTAACACAACTATATAGAACAAAACAAACAGAACAGAACAAACAAAATTTCCAATAAAACTATAGATAGATCAGTAACTGTTACCTTTTGCATCTTTCTCATCATTTCGAGACATCTGTAGTATATCTGAGACCCTAGTTAGAATAGGGTACTTAACAAATTTTGAAGAAGTGTTAAATAAATTGATATACATACCTCCAATTGGAAATACCAAATTATTATGACAATTACATTACATTACATTATGACATTACCAATATGGCGGTGCACTGACGTCAGTATATAGTAAACTTGAAAACAGTTAACAGCAATCTTAAATGTTCTTCTTCGGTTTTGGGTTATAAAATGTCTTTTTAAAATAAGTGGTCTGTAGTACCTCAGTGTACTTAAACACCTGTAAAATTTATTCACGTACCTAGAGCAATGAAGCAACCAAAAGAGTTGTTACAAATTTATCGAAGACAACATAATCATATTCATTCTTTAAAGTTCACAATAAATATTATTAAGATAATGAAATGAAAACTTAACCCAACTAACCCAAATATCGTAACTTCAGTATAAATAAATAGAAGAAAAGTTCATCAAGCAATTAGAATATATTTACATTGAAATTTTAACTTTTCTAAATTCAGTTGCACATACATTGGCTGTGAAGAAATCTGCCGCCATGATTGAATCTGTGAACTAGTTGCTATCTATTGTACAGAGGGCGTCTCATAAGTAATGTCGGTTTTCATATGTGAAAATTCCAAACAAAAGTTTAGAGAAGCCGTGGGAGCAAGGAAAATATGTGAAATTGAAGATGAAGACACAGTTAATAGGCAAACAGCACAGTTTCTAAAGCTAAAACACATACTGAGAAAGTAGCGTGGAATAAGATCGAAAAACTTGGTGGTATTAAATTCCTACCACATCCAGCATTTAGTCCGGTCCTTGCACTGTCAAATTACTATTTATTTAGATCCATGGCGAAATTTTTCATGGGAAAAAATTGAATCCAAAAAAGATATTGGAAAAGTAGTGCGCCAATTTTTTGCATCTAAGCACAAAGAATGTTTTTACCAATGATTATTTACCGTCGGTGTTGCAGGTTTTCTGCGGTGTAGCCTGGTGAAGCGGTTAAAAAATCCCCAAATCGAGAAAAACGCGTTTGTACTTGTTATAGCTCTCGTTATGTTCCTTATGGCAAATGTTGCTCGCTTTTCCTCCTTTCCAGCCAGGACAGCAAACACAACCCCACGCAACCTTCACAACCCCAGCCGTGCTGAGGAGCAGTTCCTATATAAGGGCCAACTCCAACAAACCTTCCTCCTATAACAAATTTCTTTTATCCTACCTAAAAATTCTCCAACGAATCTCAATCTATTTCTTAATGTTTCAAAAAGCTTGCCGAACGTTGGGTTGAAACTTGAAAAAAATTATTTAATAAACAAAGTGCACATTGGAAATCGACATTATTTAAGAGACACCCTCTATAAACATTTTTATTCCCATCAAAAATACATAAAGCAAAGCTTATGCAAAATAAAGGGAATTAAATGACATTTATAGAGCGTTTACTATTTAGTGACGTCACTCGCAACTGATTGGTGCCTCGCCTGATTTTGATTACGTGACAGAACCTTCAAATTTAATGATTTTCATTTTTATTAGAATTTATATGTTTTTAACAAATAACAAAAAAGGAGTTAGGAATTTTTGAGATTTCAATCGATGAATAAACATCTGTACAAATATATTTTTTACCACTGTCAAATATCCTATTGCACAAAAAAGGAAGTTAGATGCTGAAGTTCTATATGAAGAAAAAAAAGAATTAACTGATAATTGAAAGAGAAAAGTTGGCGAAGCATGGACCTATTTCCATCTCAGTAATTAGCATCCTATTATCTTTACCTCGTAAATATTTTCTTTTTCTGGTGTATGTAAAGTATGATAATGCTGTCTGTTTTTTCTCTTCTACTCACCTACACACGTCTAACAGTGTAAAGCGGCGTTAAATCGCCCACATTCGTTCCTACTGTTTGAAATATAATAGTTGTAAAATGGTTTTATTACAGTTTTATGCCAATGTCAAAATTAGAATAATGTTTCAAGTTTAAATTTAGGTTTTGTTAACTTAACGGAAATTAAATTCATTTACCGTATCTAATGTTTTGGTTGTTAATATTTTGATCTATAAATTATCGAATTTTATTGTCATTGGCTGATATTATGTAATGTACAAGGCCTCACTTCCAAATTCCTAAAACTGCTTCTAAAGATAGTCACGCACTTGTCATCATCGGACGGAGCGTTCGCAACGAACGGATCGGATTTATTTCCACGGCTGCGGCATCCTGTCACTGTAAAGCCCTCAATTTAGGTTCATCAAATCAATCAGAAGAGACGGAAGTATGGAGAATATCACACATTATTCCCTGATCTGATTGATGATGACGAAACCGAAAGAGGAAATAACAAAAATGGATTCAATTTAGAAGAAATATGTAGGAAGAATGGTCATGTTTTCAAACATTAAGAATGTTAGTACAATAATAAAGTAGATACCCAAAATGTTTGATTCATATGACGAACATAAACAAATTTTGAATTTACATCTAACTTGCAATTATTGGTATTGCAGCAGATTTTCTTAAGGCTGCTTAGTGCAACATAATGAAATCTTAAGCATGCGAATATTAAGCTCAGATGATCGATTTATACTATAAATTTAATACTAAAGATAGAGTGGCATTGTATTATTGGACATCTCTCTCTACTCCAATCAGAATAGAACGAAGAGAGAGTGTTTGTCTCTATTAGTTTAGGTCTACTTGAACTAGCTTCCATACCCCGTTCTTTTTATTTTTATTATCAACTCTATGACTCATACAGTGAACTTTATAGGTTTGGTGCCATTTCTGTTGCATATACAATACTATTAGTACAAACGTTTGATTATTTACACTCCATGAAACAATGGTTACTACACTATAATTACAAAGATTTTATATAATTGAATCAGCACCCAGTCGACTTCATAACCTTCAGAATATACATTTCGTTTTAAATTCCGCAAAAAATGTTCAATTGGAATCCGCTGAGGCACATTAGGAACATTCCTAGACTTCTCAATAAACGGAATAATTAACTCTGCAAAAGTTTCCACACATAATGAGCAGTTGCCATATCTTACCAAAATACAAAATTTCCTTGTTTTTCTTCATGAACTGCATTAATCTATATATATTTTGGCGGTTAATGACCACGAGATATCATCAATCATATCGTTACCTTCGAGTTAAAATTTTGTGTATTTTACATATTTCTTATCGATTTTGATTTTTTTGTCCAATTTTTGCAAACTGGCTCCCAGTTTTCCGTGAGATGCTTCAACCAAAGCTTCCCTGTTTTTATTTTGCATTTTTTTCTGTCTGATCCTGAGCTTCTAGCAATCGAAATACTTGTCTCAACACTCCGACAAAGATCGTCAATTCACAGCTCCGCTCAAATAGTGTCATAAGTCAAAAAATTGGAAAATCTCTTATTGAACTGTTGTGCTAGACAAGTTTTTGAATTATCATACGTAAAGGGCAAAGTGAAGCTAGAATTAATTTCAAATCCTAATTACTCGATGGTTTTTTTTGACTTATGAATTGCTTGTCTGCCTATTCCCATTCTTACAAATTGATTAACCGTGAACGATTTCTTCAAATCTTTACGTCGTTCATTTCCTGTTAGATTTTCCAGACTTGAAACTAAACTTCCAACAAAGACGTAATGGTAATTACGAATAAAAATTAACAACATTATGAGTCAACCACTACTTTACTTGCTAAGCTGTCTCAAAATGTACTAATTGTCCATCCATATAACCTCATGAATGAATCTAGTTACTTTGGGCCTAATAATTATCAATATCTCCATCGGATCAGCTAATTGATTGGACCACTTTTGGAAAAATAACTTCTTCATCTTTTGTGCTGAACTGCAAGTATATAACTTGTGGTTATATATGGTTTGTGATTTTTTTGCTTTATTTTTAATTTTGAAGGGATCATAGTCACACAGAAGTTAAAAAGGTTAATTTCACTTAGTGGCAGCCACAATCCAATGGTAAGTACGAGGTCTCGCTATTAAATAACGAGACTGCGCGCCTAGAGGGTGCCCTAGACGGGTTAAATTGAAAAAAAAAACTCCGACTGAGTAAATTGTTGGAAGGGGCCTATGGAGACAATTGTCATCTCGTGCGCGTGTTTTTGAGTGGTGTAAGTGCTTTAGTAAAGGCCGAGAGAGCACTGGTTATGACTAGCGCCCAGATCGCCCTGTGACTGTTTCAACTCCAGAAACAGTGACCAAAATCAACCAAATTCTGCGTGCAGATCGTCCAATGAGAATCCGGATGATTGCGGAGGCTGTAAACTCCGATAAAAAACGGTTAGAAAAATTGTGCACGAGGACAAAAGTCTGTGCGAAGTTGGTGCCAAAAAATCTGATTCCTGACCAAAAGCTCTTACGTCAACGGATTTGTTCAGATTTCCTTGATAAGTTTGAAAAATATCTGCTTCAAAAGGGATCCGATTTGAGTCGATGGAAGCAGTAAAGCAAAAAACGGCCGAGCTCCTAAAGCCCTCACCAAAGAAGACTTCAAGCACTGCCTTACAATATTACAAGAGATTGCTCCTCGTCGAGCGGTATTTATTTTTTCTTTTTTCAAAATTATCCTTTTCACAATTGCGTATCTAAAGTGGATTCTGGTTTCATTAATTTCAACCAAAATTTCTTTCTCGTGGTATTAAAAAACTTTTGACGGACATCAATTAACATATTGAACATTTAGTAAATTGGACAAAAAAGGAAACTTTAATTACATAAATAAAATATATTAATTTTTAATTACTAAATTCTAAATTTGTATTCATTCGTTTTACTTAACGACGCATTTCTTCTAGTCTGATTGGGTTGTCACTTTCTCTTTTTAACGAGCCACCTGAATATCTTTTTGTATTTGTTTTTATTTTCATTAATATAATTTATACAACAATTGAATAATTCTGAATTTTTTCGAGATTTTTCGTTCGATCTTCATAAATATATTTAACCCTAAAAAATTATTATCACTATAAACAGTATGAGTGAATTAAAAAGGAGGAAACGAACTATTTATTTAAGTAGGCCCTACGCCATCAAAGCGTCTTCATCAGTCAAAGAGTCAAAGCTGAGAAGTCGAGCCTTAACATTGGTTGTCGTGAAGCGGAAAAACAAGCAAACGAAAAAACGAGGTTGATCTAAAGAGTGATACAAACTTTTCTCATAAGCATCTCTTAAACTTTCTGTGTGATTCGGAACCAAACGACTACAAAAACTTTTCGAGAATGGAACAAGAAAGTTTCTACTATCTACTGGATTCAGTCCTCCCCATATTCACAAGAAGGATACAAAAATGCGTGAAAAGATTTCTGCAAGTCAGATATTGTCTGTTACATTGACATTGATTTAGAAGACCTCTCCGCAGACTCCGTATTGAAAGAAAACAATCAGGTAAGTAATTATTGCCCTCTTTATATTTGAAGAAGATGAAGAAATTAGGGGCACGAGTTCACATTGAGGTCAATGTGGAAAAGAGCGAACGTAGCAGCATTATCTTCATCAGACGTTACAATGTGTTGTTGTCGGTATGAAAAGCTTTCACTTGGACGCGGAGCGTACAGTGGGAGTACCTTCGCCAACTATTCATTGAAGAAGATAACGATAAAAGTGGAGAGGGTGACTAACTAGGGTACGGAGGGAGTGCAGAGGTCCGTTTCTGCTTAAAAATGTGTAAGATTCTCGATTTTTTCTGCGAAGCGTCGTTGGGTTGAAGTTTCTTTGATTTTGTAGCCCACCATAAACTATCTTTGAGGTCACCAAATATTTGTAGTTGTTACATGATAAAGTTCTTAAAATCATATGAGTTCATCATAACTTCTAATATACTTGTAATCTATATAAAGTCAATGTTTTTTCAAATAAAAATAATCAGGTCTCTAGTGAATATGGTTGTAAATCTTCTCTAGAGATATTGAATATTTCACTATTGAAGCAATAGAATGATGCCAAAAATCTGTTATTAAACGCTCGAGAGATATGTTTTTCAATATTATTATTATCCATATTAAATAAATTGGAAGGACAATCACCCTGATCGAATCTTCTATAGAATCTGCTTCATTGAATAAAAGCTATTTCTGTATTTCCGGTGTACAAACGGATTTAATTTCATAAAATCCACTATAGCACTGGTAATTTTGACATAAATATGGAATAAGCAGTTCAACAACCTTTTGGACAATGTTATATTACTTAACCACACTAGACATAACCATAGTTGCCACATATAGACTGATTATGTGGTTCTATATTTTTTTTAATGGTATCACTATTATAAAATTTGCATAATACATTATTTTCATTTGCAAAATTTTAATTATGGTCAATCGTATTATGAAAATTAAATGTCCCATTGACTTCTCACATCGCATTTTCTTAAAAACCGAATACTCTCAAAAAAAATACATTTGACAACCCCGGATGCCACCATAAATTTGCTTAATTGACTTAATTTTTTATTAATGTTAAGAATTCTTCTGGGTTTGAATAGAATATATGTTTCGTGTTTGTGATGCCTAAATTGTATGTTATCACGCATTTTAATAAAAATGTAATATGGAACCTTTTCCAGTTAATTTTAAAGTAGAAATAACGATAAAATAGTATATTACTTAACAAGAGTTGTAACACATTACGCACGAAGTGAAAAATTTTATCATTTCATGAGTGCTTAATGGGCTTACAGTGTAACGTACTATACTTTTTCTACGCCCATTCATTTTCTTCCATTGGATAAAAAACATCGCAATTATTTAAACTTTATTATAATATTTGTTAATAACCATTAAACAATTATTGTATATCGATTGTGCCTTATTATTTAATGGTGATGAACGGTTATTTTTAATTGTAGTTCTGCTCGGTACATCAGAAGACGAAGATTGACAATTGGTAATTGCTTCCAATATTCGTAATGCGTTGTCATTTTCATTTTTAAGAGATTTATTCACTTCCGCTAATGTAGAAGATTGTCAGCCACTAAGTCGTTTTAATGATAGCGTATCACCTCCTGCATCAACTAACATAGTGTCTGATGATCTCCTGAAACAATGGTCGGTCTATTGCTTTGGTTCCGGCAGCTCAAGATATTCAGCAATTTTACGTGGTGTATTACCGATTGTGTTTATCCCCACAACCTGTTTTATGCATTTTCCATTTCTGTAATTAAGAAATAAAGAAGCATTCTACGAAAAGGATTTAACTGCATACTTGTGTCGCCAATCCACACATTTTTTATAGGTAATTTCGTACCTTTCTTTGGATTTTGACGGTAACAAATTATTTGTGGCAGCTTGAACTTTTTCTAAAATCTCTGGTGGAGTTCTCATAATTTCATCACTTTCAATACTATCAGACATATTCGTTGAGAAAATGTTACAATACATACAATCATATTTTGTTCAAGAAATTGACAATATAAATGACATGACATTTATTTTCATAGCATGCTACTTAAGAAAACGTGTCCTATTTTTGAAGAAATTTCATAATGTGCTGCCTACATTTAGGGGTATCACTCTGTCAATCCTAAATATATCTCGCTAATGCTAAAAGTTTTTTAATTGACTAAATTCGTGTAAATACACCAAATAAAGTGTTACGTAAATAAAAATTTGATTGTAATTTAATTAACCCATGAAGTTGAAGTTTTCTTCTCAAAACGCACGTGTATGCTATGAGATCTCATTACGTGCATGTTATTGTTAAATGTCAATTATAAGGAATGTTGACAGTGCGATTTTTGACGATTGCAGAGATGGGCGTAGAAAAAAAACTTTATATTTGACAGGCTGACACCTTTAACTTAAAGAAATTCCATTACACTGACAAGCATTATGCTACGTCAATAAAAAAGATTTATATGAATAAAAAGTATGATCTACAGAACATATTCTATACTATCACTACACCAACTAATACTTGAGTGGTTCATACTTGCACTTGAACCTAACAAGATCTATTCCACCCCTTGTAAAAGCTGGGCATTTATGCCACAGCTCTCCATACAATTCCAGAGCAGTATTGAATGCTGTTTTCGACGTCGATCGATTCAAACATCTTGCCTGATGCCCACGACCCAATTGGAGCAAACTGAGAAGACATTACACATGTGACTTACCTAATAGATTTTGGAACTGGTAAGTAACAAAGTAACTGGAATGTTGGAAAAATAGTGGTAGTGGATCTTTTACAAGTTCCTAAATTGGGAAATTGAATAAACACTTAATTCCACTAACGAAATTTTGTTTTTATCCATTTCATTTATTTTCTTCCTGTTCGTAATTTCATAGTCCCCTCGTAACAGACTAAAAACAAGAGTATGTACTGTTGAGATGATTTTGAGAAATCATATCCTATAAATTGGCATGGGTTTTTAAAAAATATTTCAGAACGTGGGAATTGAAATATGTTTTTTGAAACTCTCCCAACAACAATAAAAAATAATGTCGTCAAGGTAGATAGGAATTAATTACTAAAGTAATTATAACTTATAATAGTATTGCCCATATATTTTCTATTATCTCATGATCAGTTCTCAGCGTGACACATTCAATTCTTTCTTTGAAAATTAATTATTTGAACGATAGATTTTACTGTTATTGAAATCTATTCTGTATTTATTAGTGCTAAATTTTTCACAAAAAAAATGATTTTTCTAGTAGAATCATTTCTTATCATAATATGCGATAAGGCCATACCTCTTAGTACTAATAAATTCAGATTTTACTCCAGATCGACATTATGCATTCATGTAGAAAATATTTAATAAGTGCGGTTCAACGATTTTTGAGATATAATAAAAAAAGTCTTCCTATCTTTGTTATCTACTTCTGTAAAACTTGTTAGTAACACGTAACTGATTACCGCCTTTTTGATTACTGCAAAAATAATATTTGCTTCAATCCTTCTCCATTGGAAAACAAATGAAAATGTTTGATAATATTGTTAAAGTTACTCTTGAAAACTTTTGTTTCGCGATTTTTTAATCGCTGCCTGTTCAACTTCTGGCTCTTTCTAAAATCTAAAAGTGCCACAACACAGCAGGTAAAAGCCTTTCGGAAATGCTACATTAGGATAAATGCACTGCGTTCCACTCCAAAGAGATTAATACAAATTTATTTAACTTTTTTACTTTAGTTTTAACACGATAATTCTCATTACCTCTTTAGCACACCTCGTATATTTTATTCTTAGTAATCAGTGCCGGCCTAAAGCGTCTCCGAAGTGTGCAGTGGGACACGTATTGTTTTCTGGGGGCGCCGAAAAAGGGAAAAATAATAAAAATATTACATCGGGTATAAACTTATTATACCTGATTTTGTTAAAACTTTATAGATTTGATATATTGATATTTTGTATAACATTCATTGTAAGGAGAGTCAAAATTCAACATTACACACATTTTGCTCTCAGATCGGCCCTGCTAAAAGTTATTTCAAAAGTCCTTTACTGAGATGGATAGAAATTTACGTGATGCTTGTATACAAATCCGCAAAGATTACTTCCTTGGAACTATTTGTTTATTGTAGTTTTAACAATATGACATTCTGTTACAAATAATAAAGTGTTTTGTATGGAACCCAATTTACATTACATTTGGGTTCAATATGAAAACAACTGTTCACTATTTATTGCTTGTTTATTTATTATAAGGAAAGATCTCTTTCAAAAGATACATAGATTACAGTTAACCTCCTGCCAGATGTCTTAAGACAAGTGGATATAGAAATATTCTAAAATTATCTGCAATTGATAGTTGTGTATACTAAAGAATCAAAATATTCTGATAACATTTGTCATTTTTCCTTCGAAATGTGTGAATCATTCAACTAAAATCCTAATTTACTTCAAAGAATTCCGAATAACCCATCAACTTCTCAATTTCAATGAGTAGTATACAGATATCAGTATTAAAAAACAGTGATGGTAAAAACTATTAACCATTTATGTATACAGATGTATCATGTATCATAAACAAATAATAAAAAATCTGTAGTATTGGAAATAAGAAGCTACAGACGATTGAAATTAGATTGTAGATTGTTTTAGGAACTGTTTTAGCTGTTAGCTATCGTCTTTAAGTGATATTTGACGTGGCTGTCAACTGTCAGAAGACCGCTGACTAGTTTAGTGTCGTTTCGTGACGTCTTGAGAAGTTCCTCAGACTTCCTGTCTTATATAATTACGAATACATTTTCTTAGACTTCAAGTCTTTTTCCAGTATCCAGATTCTACAGCCACCCCTTCAGTTCGTTGCTGATGCGAAATCTGATCAGGCCACAGTAGGGTTTTCGTCAAATACATGGAGTCGTTGCCCTTTGACGGCAAGGTTGTCTACTTCCTCATCGCCTGATATTTCTTGATGACTTGGTAGCTACATTAGGTTTACCTGTAAGGTAGCTGGACTGTCGGAGAGGATGTAAATGTGGTAGATGTTTTTATCCAAACATTTCTGTACACATTTGTTTATAGCTAGCAACCCTATCTGAAAGATAGTAAGTGATTACCCCAGTGGTATGAGGACCTGCTCCAGCTCCTGATTACAACTTTGACTGGGATGTCTGTGTTCATCATACTGCATTTGGTAGACTGCTTTCCAGTTTTATTGATTATAAAATATTTAGGCTAACAGAATTTTTTGTTTGGATTGCCCGTTGGTATGGATTAAAGCCTCTTCTTTTAATATAAGGCGAAGGCAATTTTAGTAGAGCTTCTAAAGCTTTAGTAGGACATATTGACACAGCTCTTGGATTCTCAAGCATATCAGTCTTTAGAACAATTTTTTCTGAGCTGTTGTGTGTTCAGTTTTTGACCACCAAACAAGTGATGCAACTGTGATCATGTGTTTAACGATTGTTTCGTATACCCAGTATACCATTTCAGACTTAGGCCTCCATGCTTTACCTATAAGCTTATGACAAGTCTATATAGCCGCAGTGGGTTTGGAGATAACATTGATTAAATGATTGTTACAAGAAAGAGTTTTATCTAAGATGAATCCTAGACACTTCATTGGAAGATATCAGTTAAGGATAAAACAAAGAGAAATTGATATTTTGGCCTCATAAAGAAAATAGAAAACGACAAATGGCACCAAAACGAAGATAAACGGAACGTTGTGAAGACGATATAACAGAGGCTATTGGAAATATATTATATTTTCTACTGAAATAATTTTGTATAAAATGGTCAACACAACAATTTTTTAACGTGGTACTATTTTCGTGTCATGTTAACAAAAATAGATAAGATGAGAGTGACACCCAGTATAAAAATAAACAAGGTGGGTCGTGTGTCTCCCAGCGTTAAGTTAATTTCGTCGATTTGTTACATTTATAGAAAACGAGAATAGAAATTATCTGTATCTAGTTCAAGGACGGTTCCAAGCTACTAAGTTTCAGTCGATTAGGCTAATTGCTTTCAGTTCATTTGAAAAATAAATAAACAAATCTGCATATTTGACCATTGACTAATTCTTAGGTGAAGCACATAATTGGAATGCCTTGGATTGAAAATGCGCTCCAATGACTTTAATTTAAGACTGATTAAAGAATTTATATACAGAGTATCAACAAAGAAAGTATCATCGATAAAGAATTTTTTTTCATTTTATTTAATATTTGTCCTGATAATATAATTAATTAAAAAAATTGTATTCATTCTAAAGAAAAGAAGTAGTGAGATATTTGGTAAAGAAATGACAACGGTGGTAAACTGCTAAAGGGGGCAGATTGATAATATGTTTGTTCTTGATAGCTGCACTGGCAAAACTTGTTCAGGAAGTGTACAGTAAAGCGTTCGTTGTAGCAGAACCAGCGCTAGTGTCGCTGTTCTTGGTAGCAGTGCAAGAGAACTAGTTTACTGTACTGCTTACACTGAGTCTAGAGTCAGTTCAACCAGTATAGTGCAAGTCAGTATAATCTGGAAACGGTGGCACTACATCTTCGTCATCGGACGAATGTAAAATATCAATAAGTACTAATTCGTTTCATCTCAAATTTCTCGTAAAATTTAAAAAACCCAATTCTCGATCTCGTGCGCGTGTTTTTGAGTGATGTAAGCACTTTAGTGTGTGCCGAGAGAGCACTGAAGATGACCAGCGCCCAGGTCGTCCTGTGACTGTTTCAACTTCGGAAACAGTGACCAAAATCAACCAAATTGTGCGTGCAAATCGGCGAATAAGCATCCGGATGATTGCCGAGGCTATAAACGCCGATAAAGAAACGGTTAGAAAAATTTTACACATGAAAAAAGTCTGTGCGAAGTTGATGCCAAAAAATCTACCTCCCGACAAAAAGCTCTTGCGTCTGCTTAAATTTCCTTGAAAGGAACAACCTAATAATACACATCAGCAGTTAAAACGGTTTTGTTAAAGATGATTCATTGACTTTTGTATCTCCTCGTTCCTTTTTTCAGCTCTTTAGAACTTATAAGCAAGTTAATTTGGTGAAAATATAAGTGTACATGTGATATATTATATTATATTTATACAAATGTTATTTCATACACTACTAAAACGCTGTCTACTAAAAGAAATGATACGCCTATGGATTAAGAATGTTCCATCATTTTATTACTCTCTCATCCATAAAAATAGACTATAGAATGTTGGACGCGATTCTAGAACGAATTAGTTTTGTTGTAAACTGAAGATAAGTTAAAATAAACGTTAAATTGGGTGTTCTCTAAATCGATTGATTTCGGACGAAGTGAATATTTGTAATAAGAGAAATCGCATAGAGCAAAATCAATTAAATATAAAGTATAAATGAGAGAAAATCAGCTTTTTGAATAGAGAATACAAAGTTTACTTGTTTGATATATTGTAAATATTTCATAGACACCTAATTTGAAAAACTGCTCATATTAATACGTTGAAGAAACCCTCAATTTCCAAGAACCGATAATGATATCATTTTGTATTGGTGCAATGACCCGACTAGTTTCCTTTCAATGTAATAAAATAAATAAAACATATTTTTATACAACAAACTCGGCGAGATTCAAAGAAAAGATATCGAAAAGTGAAATATTTCACGTATATTTGTGTTTATAGTAAATAACTACTACACTTGCGTTTATTTCTGAGAATTTAAAAAAATAGTTCGAAATTTGACTAACTGGGAATTTAAAATTCAAGGAGAACCATGGTATCAAGTAAGGAAAATTCCATGGTAAACAGTAATTTATATTGTAGTATAGTACTTTATAACCTTTTATAGATTTTTAATAAAACAGGTGTCTATAATTATAATACAGTTAAGTCGAAACGTCAATATTCATTGAAAACAAAGCATGTTATTTATCTGAATATATCAAAAATGAGGAAAATTTATTCAGGAATAAAATTATTTCTTGAATAAATCTAAAAAGAAAGAAATGCGACATTTTATTTAGCAGAAATAACAGCAGATCAAAACTGAATAGCGTGAGATAGCAGCTCCAACTTCGTGCACTATGGCGGTCTGTGTTAACCCACGATATATTCAAATATAGTAATATATTTCCAAATATTTCGATAAAAGAGTGAAACTTATTTTTTTAAACTAATACTCTGTCGAAACAGAACTGAAAGTTAAAGAAATCCTCAACCATCAAACACCAAAGTGAACTCTTTTTAATATATTTTCCAAGCTTTCGAATAACTAATATCTACGTATTCATTATCAGGGTCTGAAATTATCGTTTATATACGAAATTATTGAGAAATTAACAAATTACTTACATCAATCAAACCACAATTGCGATAAAATACATTTTTCATAAAATTCCAAAATCATCACATTCGAAAAACAACCTTCAAAATGAGAATCAAGACAAAAATGTTATGTTAAAACGTTTCCACTTTAACAATCCATTAAATGAGCTTCGTAGAAAACATGTTGGGCCAGCAAGTATCTGTCATGATATAATTTGCTGTCAATTTTGTGAGAGGTTATCCGAATGGTGTGACCTCTTAAAAAAACAATTAAGGAACGGAACCGACACTAAACATCAGCGTAAAACATGGCAGCTACATATTTTTGAAATGTAAAGACAGATTTTTTGTGGTTAATTTTATTTTGATATCCAAATTGTAGGTGATCTATTGATTTATATAATTATGCAAATTGTCATTGTCAAGTCTTCAAGACCGAAACAACTTGAAACGTCAACCTCTTCATTGGTTTTTTGAAATTAATTGTTTGTCAAAAGAGACTGAAAATTAAAATGGTTTTTTCTTTTTGTTAGTTATAGGGTTGCTAATATCCAATAAGTCATTCGAATGTATGTCAAGCACGTAGTTTGGATAAATACTTATGTGAAATTTGTCGACGTCTGGCTCTTTCTAATAAGTTTGATCACTTTTGTGTCTTTAAAATTTTTCTCGAAAATAAATAAAATAAAATTGAACTGAATAAATTTGACTCATTGTAGGTAATTGAAATATCTTATCTTAAGTAGTTTCCCGTGATATTTCGTAGGATCACTTTAAAACTATGTGTCTGTGGCACTCATTGAGTCAAACAAAAACTTCTTTATTTGAATTTCAACAAAGTTTTAAGCGTTTTTCTATATTGAAATCTATCAACGATTACTTAACCGACTCTTCAAACTAGACAGACAGACATGCATCAAATATAATCATAAACAATTCTATAACAGACCTTAATGGGCTCCTTTATTTGTTCGAGATATTCAGCGAAGAAGAAAAAATTTAGTAGCCTGCAAATTTTATGGATAGAACAGAATGTTTTACTTTTTATTCATATATTACTATGGTGTTATAGTTCTTCCAATATCAATTGTAGGTTGTAAAAACCCTTGCCGACAATTTTGTTTGATCTACCATATACTATAGCGCAGTTACCTCATTTTATAAATTTATCATATTTATAAATACACATTATTGTAGTCCTACTTGGTACTTGGAAAAAAACCATTATTATACCTGGTTAACTTGCTACAACTAAATATTAAACTATAAAACGTAAATAGACGAGTAAAATGTACCTGCCTGTGAGAGAGTTTGGTTTAAACATGGTACCAGACGTGAACTGAGCCCTTTTCGTCTATTAAAACTTCCGTAGTCTTTTATCTGACGCAAATAATCTTGTCGTCATCGAACGATTCGATTATTGCCATCCGTTCATTCAGTTTTGTTGTGTTAAAACCACATGCTGACAAAACTTGACGCAATGTTTCTGAACTGATATAACTGTATGGATAATACCAAAAACAACCGAAACCATTTTCATATCTTCAAGGGTATACTCGTAAAAAAATAAATTATAAGGGCAAATTTTTTACAATATAATTAATAACTCAAAAAGTATACAAAAATTTTACCTAGATTTCAAAAATGTATAAATATACAGGTTGTTTTACTTAAAATAGAACCTGAAGTCGGCCATCTTTGAAAATATTTTAGTTAAAAAGATCGTTTCCGAAAACCCAAACGTAGAAATTTTACTATAAGTGTTTTGCCATATATACAGATAGTTTTAACTCGTCGTGGGGCACCCTGAATACCTAAATTTACGATTTTTAGATCTTATCTTTCATTCTTAGATTGTGAAAAATATTATACCATTTCCTTGAAACTAGTAACCAGTATCCACCTATCATTATATGTTTTGTGAGGGTTCTAAATCTACAAATGCATACAATGGTTTTAACAATATTACAGCAGATGCAGAAATTTACAGTATTAGAAAGATAAAGTATTTCGCACGGATAAATATTATTTTATTTTTATGTTTCTACATCTTGATTTTAGTTATCTTCTGTTGCCAAATTAGTTTTTTTTAATAAATTTTTGAAAGATTGATAAAATTGACGTTTCAATTTTCTTTAAGTCTTATCAAAATATGATATTGACACTGACAATTTGCTTATTTATATTGATCTATATTTCACCTTCATTATCATGAATATCAAAATAAGAATAAAATCAAACCAGAAATTAATTTTTCCTTAGTCCTTACATCTCAAATATTAAATTATTTGTAGAATTCACAAAATAGAGCTATAAATTTGACTTAAATTATTTAGGTCCTTTTTTATAATTTTTAGCTTTTTCGCTCTTATAAATTTGAACCATTTCTAAAAATTCCCTTTTTCGCGTATTAGATTCCGTTTGAAAAATTTTCGAATCTTTATAATTGAATTTGCTTTTTTTGATATTTCATGATTCGTTAATGCAGTTTTCTTTTTTTTATCGTATTGTTAACCTTTTGATCTATTTTCTAAACACTGAGATGTCTGCCCTATGTAGACAGCGTCACAAAGCATCACAATTAGTACAAGTCACTTGTATTATAATATTACATCTTTTGTTTTAGACTTTAATTTAATGAAATAATTCGATAATTTTTGGGATAGTCCTTGCACATATGATAAGGAAAATCGTTTTGTTTTGATGTTTCATTTCTGTTTTGTTTTTTAATTGATTGTAGTATCCGATTATCCTTTTCTTGAATATGTTATTTAGCTAAACTATTCGTTAGGAATTTTTATACTTTTATAGATTGGTAATGAAAGATCTGTCTATTCTATTGATCAATATATATATGCAAATTATCAGTGTCAATATCATATTTTGATAAATACTTAAAAGAAAAGTCGAAACGTCAATTTTTTATCAATCTTACAAAAACTACTAATAAACTATTTTTAAAACAGAAAATACTTAAAATCAAGAAGATTTAGAAACATAAACATATCAAAAGGTATAAGAAATTAAAGAGATTTATTATTTTATTAGTAATTTCATTCTGACAGATTTATTTATTTGGTGAGAGGAACCGGCCTAAAGTTTTAAACAATCCAAAATAAACAGATTAACTGGATAACATCTCACAATAACAAATTATGCTCTATATGACATTATTTCTTATATTCATCGTGGACGTGACTTCCAAAAAGTGATTCTACGGTTTCCATTGTCCCCACTATTGTGGTTAAAAATGATGGTGTGTAAAATGGACTTGGACGCTTGGCGTCACGGCAAGTTGAACGCACGTACTCGTACCTAACTGTTTCTAGAGTTTCGTGAATGTTACCTAGTTTAGTAGGGTAAGGTCGGTAGATATCCGGTAATATCTGCAAATATTGCGAGGCATTGCCTTTTATTTTATTGCCCATTAATGTTTAGTGTTGGGATATCGTTTAACTTTTATAATTTAAAACTGTTTTGCACCTAGGTCTGAAAGGTCACGCTGGTCTATGACCCCTCCAGCTTACTGTGGCGTAACACACTGGAAACTAACGATATAACCTAAACGCATGACATAAGAATACCTGTACCTTAAATTCTTGACATTGTTGATTGGAAAGTCAAATGAGGTGATAATTGCATTTTATTTAAGTATCGCAACAAAGTAAGGATGTTTTCGTATGCCTCATGATTATAAAAAGACCTTCGACAGAATAAAACACGAAAAATTCAAAAATATATTGATAGACTTTGGTGTTGATGGTGTTTGGAGGTGAAAATAATACATAAATACAGGGTCTTTCACGACGAGCTGTATATGGGAAAGTACTGTGACTAGTGTTCTGAAAATTTGCTTGCGTCGGTTTTCCAAAATTCTCGTTTCAGTTAAAATAATTTCAGTTTTCTGAAACTCCCGGTTATACCGGAAGTGGACCCAAACTTCGTTACAGGGAATGCCAAAAATGTCGAAATTGTCGAATTAAAGCAAAAGGAGGTTACATCGATGAATAAAATACTAGAATTTGTAATAATTGCAGACTGTAATTTTATTATTACTATATTCTTATCTATGTATATTCGTCAAAATATAAAAATCGAAATCGATTATATTGTTTATATTTGTTGGTTATCACACAAACTATAGGGTGGGCAAAAATTGGGCAAATATTTTGCTTTGTTTTAATTCTTTCTACTACATCAATGTTTTTCTGTTAATTCCTCTTGAACTGTTTTAAATTTTCAAATATACTTCGAATTTGATTATATTTCTACATGTTTAATTTTTGATACCCTCGTTTTTCTAATTTTTAGTGATTTCCCCTCCGCCTATGGCAAAGTCAATATAAATTACTTACACTATGTTATCAAATATTGATTACGTTTTTAAAAAATAAATACATTTCTTTGTGCATTCTTGCTTCTATTTTTGTATTAAACGGCAAAAGGTTAAATGTTATCCTCAAGGAAAGCGAACTTGTTTCTGATTTGTAGCTCTTCTTCAGCCAAATCGCGGTATATACAAAGCGATTCAGTTTTATTAGAAGTTTCTCTTTTATATAACCAGTTGGAATATCCTTCTTCACTTAAAGACTTGATTTGACATTGTGAGGTAGTTGGAATAGGAGGGATAAACTCTAAAAGATAAGAGGTACACAGTTTTTTTGATAATATATTGTAGCTACAATATGTAGTTGTTTATGAACAACATAAGGTTGTGGGGACAAAAAATCCATATAAACTGTTATTTGCACATTACTCTATGAAATAAAATAAATCTATAATTACACACATTTTATGTGGCCGAATCAACATCCAATCGTCTCGCTTTTCTAATTTTTGTTTTTAAACTTAATTATGGATCAAGGTTTGCTCAAAATTTTCTTCATGTGTAGTTGCTTTTCAAATTTTGCTAAAAACGTTCAATTGGCCCCAATTAAGATCAAGATTCCTAGAGTTCTCAATGAACGGAATATTCAACTCAGCACCAGCTCCCACAATGTCCTTTGTATAATAAACAGTTGCCGTATCTGGCGAAAACACAAAATTTCCTGCAGGATGCATTTTCTTAATGAACTGCATTAATCTAGATCTATCACTATATGTTTTATATATTTACAGAATTTTTAGAAGGACAAATGTTTGCTGAAAAACGACCACGAGATGTTATCATCAATCATATCATTACTTTCCAGTTAAACTTTTTGTGTCTTTTGAAATACATTTCTGAATCTACTTTCTAGCCTTTCTTACAATCTAAATACCTGTTTCAGCACGTCGACAGATATCGTTAATTGTTTGTTTGGCTAATCCCATTTAAAAAAAAAAAAACGATTCCTTCAGAGCTTGATTATGTTTAAAAATGTTTAAAATGTTTTAAAAATGTACTTAAAAATTCCCTACTAGATGGAACTACGTAGTAGTTTTTCAGATTGCAATATTGCTCGTTTGCGCTTCTCTTGGAGTGATAGTCTCAAGGGTGGCTGTTTTTATCATTCGATTGTGTCTCAATTATTGATTTTTCAATTCGTCTTGTCATTGCTCTGCGATTTCTCGTTTGTTGAGAAAGTAAATGTACTTCACGCTCCTTAACTGTTTCTTTTTACGATGCTCTTTTCATTTTCGTCACCTTGCATTAGAGAAATCTTCATACATTGTAGAGAATACAAATTAAGAAATACACTTTTCATATTAACTAATTGTATAAGTTCACTGTTTGTTTCTATTCATTCGCTGCAACTGAAACTGTTTAAACCCACGAGTGGTAGAAAGAGATGCTTCTTGAATGCTTGTTTTCCTCTGCAGAGCTTTTGTTTGGATGTTAATGCATCTCTGAAAACAAATTGTGCAGGCAAATACATAGCAGTCCGGGAAAACCTACGACTGTACAATTTTGTATTATCAGCCTCAACGTATCGTATTTTAACTATAATTTTTGCCTAAACCAGCAAACATTTGCGCTGATACTATCGAATTTTATCATACTCGAAATGAGCTGACACAGACAAGGGCGTTGGGACTATACATAATGCGATCCCGTTAGAGAAAAATTCAACGACTAAATATTTTTATGGATGAACCCTTCATAATTTATAACGATGTTTTTATCTATGAATTCAGAACGTCTCTGTATATGATAACGGGTTATTTTTCGTGTATTATTATTCTAACACGTTTGAACCATTACAGTTAGTGTCTTCTATTAATCGTTCTACTACTGACTTTTGGGAGATATGCTTCATTTATCATACCGTCCATTACTTTCTTGTCTCGTCTCTTGGAATGTATTTTTCACATTTATCTTAGTACAGTTGGCATATAATATATATTCCCTCAATTTTTCACTTCCTAGACCTTAGTTTATTCAATAAATTTTCTTGATTTTAGGTTTAATTCCATGAATAGGGTCTTTTGTTTCTACAAAAATATCTCTTTCGACATAATTAGTAAGGCTATCATGGAAACTTTACATTACGAGGTCCAACCAAAAAAATAAGTTTTCCCATTAGAAAAAAAGGACTCAAATTAGGAAAACATTCCAAATAACTAAAGACACAACTTTTGCATTATTTTAATTTGTTAAAGAAACAACTATAATTTTTGAAACATAATGTCAACAATTTCAAAGCCTAAAAATTGATCTGAGTTTATTTGGACTCCTCGAAGTTTTGGTATCACAGACACAAATTTTAAAATTGAAAATTTCGTTTCCAATTTCACAATAAATACAAAATAGACTATGAGATTTTTGTATTTATATAATTAGATAGATAAATAAGAGAAAACTGAAAAGAATTACATGTATTATAATATTCATGACTATCTGTTTTCCAGAATAAATTACATTCCATATAAAACAAATATATGGTTGATTGTTATTTTGTGTAAAACGTTTTCTTTGTCCTTGTCGGTCTTCTGTGAGTATAAATTGTTGTTATTTATGAAAACATAAAAAAATTAGCATTACCGACTTTCACATTAATTCATTGTTTCAGTTTTAATAGTTTCCCATGTTTAACGAACGAAAATATGCGAACAGTATACAGAAAAGACAACAGAAATTATTTCCCATCGTTGTAAGAAACGCCTAAAATAATTCCACTTTATCGTCAACAATATGGAACAGTATTACACAGTGGCGGTTTCTGGTAAAAAATTTCAAGTGGCTTGCAATTATTCCAAGAAAATTTGTAGCATTTCTCTGGTTTTTGTTAAATTTTCATTTATTTCTTTAATTTAATAGACTCTTTCATATGTTTTTGCCATTAAATCGTCTTGATTTTAGGTCTTTTCTAATTAAAAATTTGATTGCTACTATCGTATGTACAAATTCACTGTATTTTCTTTACTATGCTCCATAATTATAAAATTTTTTGAGGTTAACAATACAATATCTGAATGCGTGCATCGAGCGCAGGTGTGTCGAGCGCACGATGGTTCGAGCGCACATTTGCAGGTATAAAGACGGTATCTTCAACCGCTGTATTTAGCTTGAAATGTTCATTACCATAAATAAAAGAAGAAAAATTATAAAAGAGTTAAGAACAGAGTAACAAAGAGATAATACTTTCTCTTCGATGCGATTACAATCATAGTCTCCTAACCTAATCTAACCTAACCTAACCTAAAATACGCAATTTTTTAATTATTTTGAACTTAATACCAAATTCACTAATTTTTAGAAAACATAATTTTTTCCATAAATTTTAGTCCAATATTTTATATAATTTGTTCATTTTGGAAAATCCTGTTTGTTGCTGATGGTTTTACGTTTTGTTTTAATGATAATAATTATTCAAAATTCGTTCTCTAGGACACTCACTTCGGCAGATCAAATTTTCTTGTGCCCTCGTCGAACTATCCTTTGGATTCGACACAAATAGTGCGCACTAGATGCACGAAATGTTTTCTAAATGTACCTGTACGCTCGATCCACGTGCGCTACTCGCACCCCGCCCAATATCTAACGAGAGGATATTTAAAATGTTTTGATTTTCCCATCAGGAAAATAAAGAAAATGGTTGAATTTTAATTAACTGGATTTGCGGACTTTGCTTTATAACTACAATAGATCCAAAATATGCTAAAGGGTTTAAAAACAAATAAAACAAATCTTGATATTAGAAATTTTCAATTAAAAAAATGTATAAAGTGTGTGTTTACACAAGTTTACGATCAATAAGGCTATAAAAAACATATTTGCTCTATTAAACTCACACTGTATTGGAAATTAATTAGGAAATTTGAATATAAAAACCAATCTATCAGTGCAAATATCAGTAGGACGTCTCGTAAATTACAATTAAGTAAACTGTTTTTTTGGATTCACACTCTTTAAATACCTTTCTTATGAAAATCGATGAGGAACAACACAATAGTGGGAAAGTGTTCTGTTGAAAAAAATTTTTCCTATCTCGATCCCGAGCCCAGCTATACCAGTTTTCATTAGTTCATAGCACAACGTGAGTTGAAAACTTTGCAGTGGGGTCTTCTGTTTAATTAAAGATCCATGCAAATAGAGTCAGCTCAAAATATTTTGATAATGATATAAGTAGGTGGAAGCGGCAATTTTCAATCAGACAACACTTAAAATTTATTACTTTGGTACGTCTTTATTAAAGTGTATGCTATACTTTACTTCTATTTTCTTTAATGAAAATTCGAAGAGATATATTTTTTTCTTCTTATCAATTTAACACTACATAGTTGTGGAGTTCTTTCCGATGTGTTTTTTCGGATCGCTACGTTATATCTCCTTATCCGATTTTCCAATCGTCCAGTTGCCTATGTATGCCAAAGTCTTGGAATTACCTAACGCATGAGGACTTTAACAAATCGCCTTATGACCTTTATTGCCCTAGCCTGAAGGATGATCGTCAGAAGCTTGTGTATCACGCATCTTCACGCGATAATCAATCGCTAAATCGCTAACTCGTTAGATGCTTATCCACTCGTTAATGTTGAAGAAATTCTCGTTAAACTATGGTTCGAGGACAATATACATTGAATATATCCATTTACCAGTATTTGATTAAATGTTGTTACCGTCAATACACACCCAACTAGCACAATTAATTTTATTAATTACTCGTACCATTCTCTTCATTTTATTGCTAATTGTACTTATACATATATATATATATATATATATATATATATATATATATATATATATATATATATATATATATATATATATACAATTAAAAGTGCCAACGTCACCTTCAATTTTCTGATATTTCTGATATTTTCCATTATCTTTTGTGTCTCTTCAACAAGGGATGTAAAAATGAATGTATTTCAATGTATTTTGAAATTTTTGACAAAGCTAATTTATCAATATTGATGATTTCTCTCGATAAGGTTAGGTTAGATTAGGTTCAGGTTAGGTTAGGTTAAGCAAGGCTAGGTTAGGTTAGGTTAAATTAGATAATTTTAAAAAAACTCACTTCTTAGAATTGCATCTAATTCAGCTTGAATATCATGTCCGCTGAGAACCAATTCGAAAGCTCCACAGAATTTAATACAATTACTAATGACATATTATATCAGATATTATTATGATCAAAGACGTTTCTGCTTTTAGCTATTAACCAACTCACACCAAAATAATTTTTATATTTACGTAAGTATTTGATAAATCGAAAAAAAGCTTCCTACCCTAATATATAATTTATTATGTAATTCCTACCCCCTAAGGGTTAGAATAGCCGTATTCTGTTTCTCCCTGATTTTATTACACGAACGTAAAGGTTTCTCCCCTAAAATCGTATCCTGTTTCATCAGATATAATAAATAGTCACCACATTTGTCATAAATTAAAGCAAGATTAATATGTCGTTTATTAAAATCAATAAAATGAAATCATTTGTGAATCAGAATGGATATATATATATATACATATATATATATATATATATATATATATATATATATATATATACAGTGTGATACATTAAAAACTAAATAAATTGTGATCTAAGTTCACAATTTATGTGAAAAAATACAGAGTGACAAAAAACAACGTGTAGGATTGCGTAGCATATTATAAACGTGGAGGACTGTCAATAACCGCCATTTTGTGTCATAAACAGATAATTGTAAGAGAAAGCATGATGTCGTCGTTGTTTTAATGAGCTTCCATTTGCATATATCTGTGATCGAGCATAAAAACCCACAATAGTTGAATTACGAACCACTGCAAAGTTTAAAACTTACAGTATGGTATGGAATCTCGAAAACTGGTATCGTTGAAGGACATGTGCACTCCTGCCGCATATATAGGTTTATTTTTCATCCTACGACGATTGCCCCGACAACTAGCTCAATAGAACAATATTTCTTCGCCACCCGACTGACCGCCGTCTGACCTAGAGAATTCCAAATTGCTCTTCTCTTATAACCTTCAAACTTTCCTAATTGAATGCAATTAATATAAATCCAGTTCAATATACCTCGTAGCACGTTATAGGAAAAACTGATATATCCTCTGCATTCTCTCATATCTACCTCTTCTATTTCTTATTCACACAACCCCAAGGAGTGACGCTTTCCATCCGAGGTTTAACCGAATTAATCGTCCATACGGTTTTGGAGCGAACACATCTTGAACGAACTACGCTTCTCCAACAGTTTAATTTCACACCTAACCTAACCTAACCTTCCCTTGTTTTGATGCTGATCGATTTTGATACTAAGAAGGGCACTTGAAGAGTGAAGTATACATTGGTTAAAGTGTTTAGATTTGAATTGAAACAAATGTAAATTTCTATGGTACCTTATTGTTCATCGCTAATTAACTTGAGTAAAAACAAAAGTCATCCTTTTTAGTGAGAGTAGAAAAGCAGAATAGCTAAAAACATGTCTTAATTTTCATTATAATATGACTTATTTCTAATATCAAGACTCGTTTTTAAGCCGTGTAGCACATTTTGGCTCTATTCTAGTCTACAACTCGAGTTAATTCAATTTCAACCATTTTCTTTATTTTCCTGACGGCAAAATCAAAACATTTGAAATATCCTCTTGTTAGATATTGTCTTGTTAACCTCAATAAATTATATAATTAAGGAACATAACAAAGGAAATACAGTGGATCTGTAAATTCAATAAAAGCAATCAAAACCAATACGTCGAAGGGCTACTCACAATAGGGGTTGAGAATGCGGAAAATAATATAGAATACTAGAGGCAGTTTTATACAACTCTCTATTATTGTGTAACCAGAATTTAACAAGGTTTATTCATGTGTTTAAATAAAAGAAATATTACAATATCAAGAATTTATATTTATTTTCAAAAAAACTTCTAATGATAACTAAAAATAGTTGTAGAAAGATATTTAAAAATCAAATCATTATTCACTCTCATATTACATTTCTTAGCTTTCGATTTTACCGAAAACAGTGTTCAGGTATATTTTGTCAAAACAGGCCTTTATTCTTTATAAAAAATGGTGCCTGGGCTTTCTGTCTGACGACCTTCCAAAATTCCAGTTTAGTTTAATACAGAGGTCCCCAAACGTTTTTCATAAACCACTTATTTATCTGTCTTGCTGCAATTAAACATAGAAACATAGAATAAAAAATAACCATAAAAATACCTAAATCCATATTTCTGAAAGTGAGATATTTAACCCAAATGCAAAGCTTATTTTTCTCTAGTAGTGGTAAAATCACCCAAATGGAATATTTTCTTTAAAAGGAAATAATAATCCACTGACACTTTATCCAAATCAATAAAGGCATCAACTTATAGAAATAAACACGCCCACTGGATCTTGGGCGATTTTACCTCTTTGACATCATGTTAAATCGGCACTCGTTTTGATGGAAAAAGTACCCAAGCGCTTATGGGTATTTTTACCGCCATGCTTGTGTAGGTTACGAAGCAGCTGTAGCTAGTAATAGAAGATTATATTGTGTTTTGTTTACAACAATCTGTTGAACTGTTTCAAGTATTGATTTTGTGAATCAAAAGTGATTAAACTAATTTCAAAATTGATTAAAGTAAGACGGTCTAGACTTATGTGTGAGCTGGCAAAGAAAAACGAACAATTAAAATATTGTACACATTTTAAGTCTCTTAAGTCTAGGGCTTGTCCCGGATTTTGATGCTGATTCCGAATTTATCGCCAGCTCTAGTGAGCTGAGCGATGAAGGGCGTAATGAAATAGTCTAAAACGTATCACACTCCTACTTGCTTCATTCTTCTATTATTGATACCTTTCAAAGTTTCATTTTTGAAGAAAATGAATTTTCTATGTAGCCAGTGAATGAAATTAATGTTGCAAATTTACCTCTAGAAGAAAAACTTATAATAGCTCATAATAATATCAATATAGATCTGACTCTCCTTGAAAATATTGAAAATTCAAAAGGTACTTTTACGGACACTCCATTGAAAACATCGTCCATAGTGGAGCAAAGCAAATTACTCATTGGGAAAAATCTTACCCCCCAAAAGGTAACCTAACCTAACCTAATCTAACCTAACCTAACCAAAAGTGGAAAATAAACGAAAGTAAAAAGACAAAAATGTCTGGTTTGCCTTATACTAGTTAGAACGGTGAAAATTCATTAATTGTTCGTACTGTTGTGTATTTAATAAACAATTTCGACACATTGATGACTTGTTCTTACCTATTTTTATTGTTTGGGTACTGTTATTGGAAGAAAGTTATCAAGTCGTGCAACACAGGTTAATAACTACTCTGTGAAATAATCAAAAAAACCTGAACAACCGAATTTTCTTAATAAGCAAAATATAGTTTGGATATGGAGTAGCTTCCATTATTCTCAAAAAATTCGTTGAATTTATAATCAAGTTTTAAACTCTGTTTTTATGTTTTCCAAAAAATTGTCAAAATTGACTTGAGTACTTTCACTTCTAAACCCTCGATATATTTAACTAAACCATAATAAAATTATATACTCCACAAATAAAGTTAAATAAACAGCTTATATCTTATTTATTAATCTGCATATTGCTTAAGTTATGTAAAATAAGATTGAAGAACTTCATGGTATTGAACCCCTACCACATCCACCATTTATTCTGGATCTGGTACCGTCACATTACTATTTATTCAGAACCATTATGAAATTTTCGTGTGAGAAAAAATTTTAATCCAATGAAAGTGCTACAATTTTCGACATCTAATCCCAAAGAATGGTATTACGAAGGTCTCATAAAGCTTATAGAATGTTTCATGACCCTATATAATTCAAGCTATCATCTCATATATTATTTAGTGAACAAATAAATTCTTAAACATAATCTTTCTAAGAACCAGATTACTTGTGTTAAGATAAAAGTTCTTGACGTCTGTTTCACATTTTTAAAAAGAACTGATGTTCATCGACTGTTTAATCGATACCAACATCCCTAATGACAATTTCAAAGAGTCCGTAGACCTATTCACTTGTTACTGCATCTCATCAGAGTAGTATAACCCGTTCGATAGAGTTTCTATTGTGTATCATTTAGCACTGATATTTAAACACCTTCTAGCACCATCTTTATTTCCGATTGCAAACTATAACTCAGGTTAGGTTAGGTTAATAGCCGTAGTGTGCGATAATGAGAAATAAAATTTCCGTTGACTATAATAGAATGAAATCTCATGTTTTCTTTTGTTGTTTCACATTTTTATAATTCGCAAACGGCGTTTCTCGTTGAACTGCTCTGACGAGAACAAGATACAAGAGAAACTTGTCAGTCGATTATACTTTTCTTCTTACAATTACGAGCAATTAGAGACAAAAATGTCGATTGACGTTAGGTTGTGGTTCAATATTCGTCGAAATTAACCAGGATGATAGTAATTCTGGATCCTAGATCCTGTTCTTAAATTATAATAATAATTAATAATAAATTCAATAACAATTGATTAAATTTTCATCTTTTATATAATGTTTTTTGTAAAATGGACACCACTACTAGCTGGGTTTATACTTTTAACAATGCGTCGTGTTGGAGACTTGTTAAGATCGATACAAAAAAAAATATATAAAAAGCTTGTCTATCTGTTGGCATTATGAAACTTCTCACATATACAGAAAGAAAAAGATTTCAGTGGAGTCTGGTGTCTCGAAATGAATATAAAAAGCAATCCCGTTACATTTAATGATTTCTATAACAGTATTTGATTTGAAATTATGTAATAAACAAATAAAAATTATAATAATGGATTATGAGACCATGCAAAAGATCGAAAAGTAATAAATGAATATGTAAAAAATACTAATTTAATGGTGTTAGCACAAAAATACGATATTTCTAATTTTGGTATTAATAGTATCACTTATTAAAAATCCTATAATGTTATAGTAAATCAAAACGGTCATGGAAGTGACAAGATGATGTGACACATGGAGATAGTTTTCTTCAAAAATAAAAAAAATAATTTTGAAAACTACTGAGGCCAAATACCTGGGAAAGACTGCAGGTCATGGACCACGTGGGGTAACTAGTGAAGAAGAAGAGGAAGTCAGATTTTTTCCTGTCAGCAAGTAAAAAACACGAAGACACTTATGACGAAAGGTTCGAACCGAGTTATGGGGCTGTGCAATGAACCTCCACTATATATCTGGTTAATATGAACATCGTTTAATGTATGATGCTGGAACGGAAGCTGGTTTAACGTCAGCATTCACAAAGGCTACATTCAAGCTTTTTAAAGCCATAAGAAATAAGTCGCATAGCCCCAAGTCAAAGGAAAATTGTTGCTATCTGACTGGTTACGGGGTTTATTCACTAGTTCCTCTAATCTTATTTAAGAATATTCTATATTCACCTCAAGTTACAGTTTGAACCTATGTAGATGAATAATGCCTTTTATTTTGATTCTCTAGGGTAAAAATCGTAAAACCGATTCATTATCCTAGCCTGACGAAGTTAATTGAGCCCCTCAATACATGAAGTACCTTTTCCTGTATTAACACGAACTTGTTTACTAAAATTGTTATTTTTTTTTAATTCTTTAATTTAAAAATGACTTTAACGATACTAATCATACAACAAAATGTTTTTTGGTGGAATAGTTTACAGTTAAATGTTTTAAATAATCATCGGTATACAGATACACCAAAATGATCTCATGACATAATTGGTACTTTCACCAGATATTGATGTATATTCTCTACTCTATAAATTTTGAAAGGCTTGATGGTTTTTTGTGTTGTACTATATTTTTGCTTTAATTCTTCTAGTTTAAAACAATGGATTTAAATAATTACCAATTGTATAAGAAACTTTCTCGAGTCTTATTATCATCATCATTTTCTACGTAGTAGCCTCCCTTAATATTTATATATTCATCCACCATTTGAGCACAAAGCTGTATATTGTGGTCTCAGCTTAAGTTTTTTTAAGTATCTTTATGTTTCTTCTTCTTTCCATTGCTATCTACCTATCTACTTTAATTCTGTGGATAACGTCCGACCTTGATCTTGTGTCTTATCAAAACTACCCTTTTACGTTCTCTTTTTTTGTCTGTTTCGCATCTTTTGCCAAACCTTGTACTACACACTGGTTTAACACTATTTTCTTGAGGTAGAGAGACACTCTTGATTTGAATATAATCTTGGTTTTCCCTAATACGGGCAAAGATACTTCGACTATTAATTACTGGGAGTAGAAATCCCGATTTTTATGTATCATATTAAATGTATTGAATAAATAAAAAACAAACAAACCAAATACGATGTTATAAGGTAAGGCCCCTTGCTTATATTTCAATTTTTAGTTAGGAAAGGTTTTTTCAAAGAATACAAGTCATCTGCGTAATTCAATTAGAAATAACCTATGTAAAAACTAATTTGTTTTGATGTAACTGTGCATACAGGGTAGTATCAATTCGCTTAAGATGGCCTCAAGTTTTAGAAAAACCTTTTATGCAACAGATATATAAATATAAACAAGTTCTTTTATTATGGGGGGTGTATAGAGAGGGTGGCATCTCGGGGACTGTATTATTTCAAAACAATTTCACAAATCATCGTGGAACCTCTTCTTTTTATTCTATAATTTTATGAATTGTCTGTAACGCCGGTTGTGGATAGAGTTAAAACATTGATTATCAATAACTTCGACAAAGTTAATGTAAATTTACAACAGAAGTTATTTATCATTTCCTTACGATAAAGTTCTGAAACTAAATACCTCAACTGTAGTTCAAATAGTTTGTAGTGACCGCATCCCCATTAAAGACAAAAACGAATAGGACAGTTACTAAGGGAGTCATGAATTTATTGCAACTTGAGGTTGAAAGTTTATTTCTCGAATGAAATTCTCGAGAAAATAAATTTCAACACAAGAAACCACTTACATAGTTGAATCAAAACATTAATTTGAGTCTCCCTGCCAAATAACTCATTTACTAGAATGGTTCGACACACTCTGTATAATTGGGGACAAAATTACTTTTTTACTAATGGCGATAAAATTTTTTATATTTCGTAATTCTTATACTGGGAATATTATATATTCAGATCTGAACACTGTAGTCACAACGCCATCACTAATCTTCAAACTATTATAACTTAAACAATCAATCGAAAACACTGCGCCGAAGCCATTTTCATTGATGTGCAAAAGGCTTTAGATCAAGTCTGTCACGCCAGACTCGTTACGAACCTTCTGATTTCCGACTACCATATCCGATGATACTACCTCACCTCATACCTCACTGACCGCCTAATTAGTGTCAAGGTCAGCTATGGCTTAAGATCTCCTCACCTCTTGGAACAGGTGCCGACGATATCGCACTAACACACTCCCTCAACGTGCGATATTAAAACCTTCCGAATCAATTTTCTCGAAAAACCCAGACCAACGTCTTCAAGCATCCTGATACCCGGAGCGTAAGGGTTCTACCATAATTCTACCATAATTTTCAGTTGAAGCTTCTATCAGTTGGACAGATCTTAACGATACTCTGGTCAGAGTACGGAGACTAATCTGTCTCATCAAAGCATTAGGAGGAAAATTCCGATGCACCCATCTTCTTATGTCTACTGCAACTTACGCAACCATCTCCTAAAAAGACTCTTGTCTTGCGAGCAGTCAGGTACTGCCAGTACAAGTACCAACTTAGCCTCAGCAACATCGTTTATATCGATATTGACGTAGCATCAATTCTGAAACGTCTGAATCACCTACAGACCCGATCGCACCATCGGAAAAACAAACGGCACTTTCTCTCAACTATGAGGATACTTCCCTATCCTTTCCTTCGTCTACTAGTGGCCTTGCATTCTTCGACAATTCCTCTTCTAATTGGTGTTGCAGGTTTTATGCGATTTTCCTGTAACCTGGTGTACCACCCAGATGGCCGACGATAGGGAATAATACAGCTGCAAATGTACTCGCCTATCCGGTTTTTAGTTTACTCAAACATCTATGAAAAGCATTTCCTTGGCTTTTCTTTTCTTCTTATTTCTTTTGCTCTTTTCATTTTATTTCAGTTTACACCACACAACTTCCTAACAACTCCAGTCCCCACATGAATAATGTTCCCATCCTATTCACAGACAACCTTTCTTTCTCGTAAGATTCTGCTTTGAAAATTGAAGCTCCATAGATACACATTTCGCTTTTTCTACTTCCGAATAGGAAAAACTAAATACTCATTATTGTGTGGTACTTATGATAATGGGTGCTTAAGTAAATGCCATTCATTTACCACTCATTCCATTAAGACCACACGTGATGATGACATAATTTGCTATTTAACAATTAAACTTTGTAGATAACATAAATTTGTTTAAATTATTACTCAACTTAATAATATTTTTTTTCTACGTCCGTTACAATATTCACGTTTTTTTTTATTCATTTGCATTCATAAAGAATGTAATTTCTGAATCGGTCAAAAAGCGTGAAGTACCGTAGCGGTTCATTTTTTAACGCTTTTGCGTTAAAAACAGTGCCATAACGTGTCATTTTTTAACAAAGTTATAAAATTATTTTATCAAAACAGTGCGCTGTGATTGAGAGTAATAGTGAAAAAAGTTAAAACTGCACACCAGAAGATGTTGTTGAATCTGCAACTTCAACGACTATGAATCTTCTCTCTGAGAAATCCATGGAACAGTATTTAAAGGAATTTAATTCTTTTATGAAGTGGCGTATTAAAAAAGGCATAAACAGCTTCCAGGAAGAGTGTTACTAGCTTACTATGAAACTAAATCCATAATGTGGTCTTCAACACTTTGGTCGACTTAATCAAAACTGAAAGGCACCCTAATGATAAATAAAGACGTAGACATCAGAAAATACTCGTAACTCATTGCATATTTGAAAAATAAATCAGTTGACTATAGACCTAAGAAATCTAAAATATTTGCCCGTGAAAAGATAAATAAGTTTCTATTTCTGCAAGCTCCAGATTATCATTATCTAATGCATAAAGTATGACAGCAAAAAATTTTAATTTAAGCTCAGATATTATTTGTAATATCTCTCAGGTTGCTTTAATATTCGGAATCGCAGGAGCTCTGCGGAGGGAGGAATTATATAAAATGAAGTGTAACTTTATTAATAATACAGGAAATTTTTTAATTATCACAGTACCTGATACAAAAACTCATGTTCAACGTCGATTTACTGTTATTTGTGAAACATCTGACAATAGATTAAATTTGGTAAACATTTATAAAAAATATAAAAGCCAACGACCCACAAATGTTCGTCGAAATCCATCTTTATCCATACGAAAGCGAAGCCAAGCGTTAAACATCAAAAAATCGTACTTACATTTGATTTTAAAGGAAGATTTGCATTTAAAAGCCTATAAAATTCAATTGGTTCAAGAATTGAAGGATACGGACTATGCTAATCGATTGAATTTTGCGAACGAAATGATGCAGCGATTTAACAACTTTGAAAACATACTGTTCAGCGACGAAGCAAATTTTCACCTGAATGGTCATGTTAATAAGCAGAATTGACGATACTGGGCAGTCGAGAATCCGAGACGAAAGCATGAATGACCCCTGCACAGCCCAAAGGTCGTTGTTTGGGCCGCTATGTCTGCTAAAGGAATTTTATTGGTCCTTATTTTCATGAAGATCAACGAGGCCGAGCAATAGATATAAATAGTGACCGTTAATGCGATATGTTGCGAAATTTTTTGGTCCCAGAGTTACAGGTTTCAATTTAAGAACGTGGTTCCAGCAAGATGGGGCCACTTGCCATACCTCGAATGACTCGATGGAAGTTGTGAATGAATTATTCCCTAATAAAGTCATTTCGCGAAGGGGTAACATCAACTGGCCTCCCAGAAGCCCCGACCTTAGCCCGTTTGACTATTTTGTATGGGGATACCTTAAAAGTAAGGTTTATCAAAATAATCCAACGAACCTAACCCAATTGAAGGAAAACATCAGGTCAGAAATGGCAGCAATATCAAGAGCTTTGTGTCGACGTGTTATCGCCAATCTTCGTTCCCGTTTAGAAGAGTGCCAGCAACGTAACGGTAGTAGTAGTAATGTAACTTCTTCTCCACTTCATATTAATAATGCTCACAGTTGTACTTTTAATATTATTATTACAAAATAAAAATTGATAAAAGTTTTGTCAAATTTTTTTAAGTCTACGGACGTAGATAAAATTTTGTATGAAACTCATGAGTACAGTAACATTTTTTCACTCGTAGGAAATGCCGGTCAAACCGTCCTCCTCGTGATAAAAAGTACATACTACTTTACTCACTTGTTGCATAACTAACTATTGTTTATACCTACTTGCTTTATTATATCAAGTTATAAACACATTTCAAAGAAAAATTTAGAAGCAAAATTTGTACATCCGGATTTTACCAAGAGAATTTAACCGTAAACTACAAATTTTGTAGACATAAAATTATTTATAAATTTAGATTTTTCTGATGTCAATGATACAGACTAATGATATTCAAATGGAAATCAAATTTTATGCCTAGCTTTCCGACTTCCATTTTTCATTATTGTGTCCCTTTTATATCCGATTTGCTATTTCAGGATTTCTGAAACTCTGGAACGAATGTTTCAATTTATATCTGTTGACTTTTCATCCGTTACAACTCCAGATGGAAATTCTTTTTCCAAGAGACACCAGACAAAATCCATATTGCAAACAAAGAAAATATATCGTTTTATGAATTGTATTTCATACAGAACGAACAGGAAATGACAATTTGAATGTGAAATTCAGATAATTTGAATAATAATAAACAAGGTGAGTTACAAAATACGACGATGAATTCTTTTGAAAACAAAATAGGAAATTAAAACATTTTAATCGCCTTTCTGCAAAGTAATTTCTAGAAACATTTAATTCACGTTTATATCACTGATTACACAACCACTACACTAACAGTCACAATTACACTGTCTGACAATACCTTAAGTTTCTGAAGACGATAAGTTGGTTATCGAAACGCGCCTCAGAGTTTTGGTTTAGTGGAAGTGTGAACAGTGTGTTCAGTATACATATCACCAACGGTTCCAGAAATTCTAACTTACAAGTCTGTATTGCTTTTTGTTGCAATTTCATATGCTTTGTCGTAGCCATATCAATCCCAGGAATTGTGCCAAAAAGCCAAAAATCTCCTGGTTCTAAATCTTGTGAGTAAATTGGATGTCAACATACAATATCTGTCAAAAGTTTTGGCCCACTCCATAATCAATCCATTAAATTCCAAAATAATACACTAAAAAATTTCTCTTTAATATTTTTGATCGAAGGGCGAAACAATGTCTTACAAAAGTAATAATGTCCGTTATTTGTTTACTTTATACGAGAGCGTGTTTAAATTTTGTCTATGAGTGTGCCAGGTTAAAACTTACTGATATATCATTCTTTAACTGTGAAATATTTCTTCGGTGTTTATGATTGAACTTTAGTGTCAGTTAGCCCTGTGAGACGTAAAAAAACGTTCAAAGCGGCCTCGAAAAACCACAACCACTGAAGCTAAACGTAATGTATTGATCAGTAAACGTGATCGATAACATACGAGCCCAGAGATAGCAGTTCAGATCAATGAATCCAGGGATGTGCCTTTGAGTACTTTCACAGTGACAAGGAGCTCCTCTTTTTGGAAAGATGGCAGTGAAGAAAATTTCGCGAAACAAAAGTGATCCGCGCACGGAGCGTTTTCATAATGAAGAAGAAAGTGAATGAACTAGACACATACCACTTATCGAATAATTTTCTTGGGTACACCATTTGTTTTACTTTTCGCTATCACTATGATATCAAATAGCGTTCTGACTCTTCTGCTAAAACAGGTCACAACATAATGTGAACAGGTCTCAAAACAAAATGATGGAAGCAATAAATAAATACAAATGTATCCGCCAAACTTTAATTTCGATTACATATTGGAACAGGACTAGCATCACGGTCTAAATCAGTGGGTGAGTTCGTAACAGTATTAAGGAGCTTTCTGGTGCTGGTGGAAATAATATGTGGTATGATTTTAGTAAGTCATTAATTAGTTTCCATTCCTCTGGATCTTACTACTTACGAATTCATATTTAAATCTGTTAATAATAATCGATAAAAATGTTGGTGAGGAGTAATATAGGAAAACAAACTCGTTTTAAAAAAAAAGAGCAGGTAGACGGACAGTGCTACTTGGACAATTGAAAAGCAGACAGATGCTGTCCAAGGACATTTAGTCATATTAAATAAAGGACCGGGTTTTCTAGTTCATATTCTTAAAATTATCATTAACAGTTAATGTATTAGTCACGCAGTAATGGTTTTACTTATATTGTGGATTTAATGTTGTACATAGGCGGCGCAATCGTGCATATTATGTGTAATATGGCTTTAATTGATTTATCAAAAATTGTGAATTTCAAGGGAAAACTAGAGGAATGATTTTGGTAGACAACTTTTGAGTTAAAAAATCTCTAAAAACACGATGGCAACTCCTCCCAACTTTTGTGTGAAATTTTTGAGATACTTGACTGGACTAACAACAAGCCCAATTATCATTATTATAATATAAATATAATTTAAATAAACATTATTGTGAGATATGAAGCAAATGAATCAGATTTTTCGGTAACAAAAATTGAATTGTAAATGTAATACTGTATTTATAATGGTATGTAGATGTAAACACTATCCTTTAAGATAATCCTCTTGTCTAGTTTATCATTCTAGGTATCGCCTTATGTCAAATTTTATTTTAACAAAGAAAAGTATAAAAGGTTTTCGTCACACATATTTTTTATAATCCAAATAACCAGAATCATGCATCAACCCATAAAACACAATACCCCGGTCTATAAAACAGTAAATTTTTGATGACAGATTTTTGGATCAACATTTTTATTATTTCTAATAAACATATAGAAACACTTCCTAAGATTTCATCATTGATTTTTTTTCGCCAAGTTATACCTCCTGGTGTGGAAAGAAGATATAGTTACTTGAGGTTAATACTGTAGAAGAAGACAAAATAGGAAAAATTTGTAACTCAATCTATAGATTAATGCTATTGCAACACTCCTGGTGCTAAAGAAACGTTTTATATACCAAATGTGATCTTTATTCCGTCAAATCTTCATTAAATCAACCCAAAGAGTTGATCTTTTATTATTTCACCCTTTTAAGAACATAACAAACCCATTTTGAATTTGTTTGGAGATAAACCGACTATTTTGAATGCTTTTTGGTCTCTAATGTTGAGTTGGGTCCACCTTTTGTCCACGGTTACTGAAAGACTCAAAACCTCGTCCATTTTTCTCTCACATTGTAGTCTATTGTGAACAAATGTGTCAACAAACTTGCGGAAAACTTTCTAATACGAAATGATCATTCACAATTGATTGATGTGCTTAATCTCTTGCACTGTCAATCTACAATCAACTAACATATTCAATAACTTCTGTCTTTGTACCGCTAACTTATACATGCTCAAAGGGTTTTTCATTTTAATTCAATAAACACCTTCAAAGAATAAAAATGAATGACACCGGTTACTGCAGGTTTTGTAGAAAACATGATGAAACCTCAGAACACGTGTACAAAGCAGGCACCCGAGCGAATACTCGAACATTGCGTACAGGACGCTTGGTCCATGTTTGACAAGGATAACAAATGTCAACTACTATAATTATTAGTTATTAGCCATCAGTAAAAAATAATTTGTTGTTTCAGTTAAGTGGTTTCAGTTAATAACTAGGCGTGGTTTTTAGTTCAATTTCTTCGCCTGTCTCAAGAGTCAGGCCTTTTCTCACCTTTGTCCAACATCAACCACGCGGGCTATAAGCAATCTGCGCGACACCACCCTTCCCCGGGTATTCGGTGTAGAAACCTCCTTGAAGTCGTGTCAAATGATAAATGCTTTGGGACTATACTCAGACCTGTTGCAGCTTCAGCAAATAGTAATAGATCGTGTACGACAACAAATAACTTCAGCAAACTACTTTTTTATTAATGAAAATAATGGTGTAGCTCATAAAATTTAGTTTACTGCTCGTGTTTCATGAATACATTTCTATTTCAATAGTTTATAATGTGAATATGAATCTAGCATAGGAATTGAACTTACACATTAAATAATTATTATGTAACACTAAATAACGTATAATGGGGACGTTCTGTATCAATTACGACGTCAACGTATAATTGATAATTTGTAAGCAAAATATTTGTTATTTAAACAAATAAATTGTTAGTTTTCAGTCTCGTAAATTGGTTATCACGTGCTGTCAAAAGTCAACTTTAAACTTATCTTAATCATGTGATCAATAAATGTTTATTATTCTCACAAGGTGATTAAAAATATATCTGATAGTATAATTTTTATATCAGGATTATAAATTTCATTTACCTCGTCTACCGTATATTTCTAGTTATTATTGTATACGTTAAGATTTTTTACTTGATGCAAGTTGTACACTGACCACTCCTTATGGGAACCAACCTCATAGTGAAGTGATTCCATGTGTCCCTTACACATTTGAAGTTCCACAAACGTATCAAATTACTTTTATATCATATTGATGATCATGAATATCTATTTCTATAATTGGTTATAGCTTTTGTAGACAGTAGGATTTAGTATTTAAGACTGCTTGTACGCGTATACTGTGTTCTTAATAGTTTGACATTCGTTGAGTACAGTAGTCAGATTATTGAAACCACTTTATTTATTGATTTATTTTTGCTTTTTAAATAGCTTTGTACAAAGTTGAGTTATTTAACTTACTTCAATGATATTCTCTCAGCCCGACACTAATATGATAATGAAATAAATAACACATGAAAAGGAAAGAAACGAAAAGAATATGAAGTATTGGAAACTGTGTTTTTTTAATGTAAAAAGAGAGTGAACTCTTTTACACTCAGACAGTTTGAGTGATGCCTATCGGTGGAGATGCCTGAGGAAATTGATTTGGAACTTCTGTAGGTTATAGTGAGACGTGTTTTGGTAGCTGATTCCACAGATTTGCACTTCTTTAGAAAAATTAGTCCCGATAAATTGGAGTTCTGGGTGTCTGCAGGCAAACTTGAAGGTATATAGGAATTTCAATGTAACTTTTGCATAGATAATTACGTACGCTCACCCTCACAGCGAAGAGGTTGCGCCTCTAAATTTCTTTCATGGGATCATGATTATATATATTTAAAAGAATAACTGCTGCTTATAGTGAACGTGGGGAGCAGTTTGATAGTAGGCTGTACCACTGTTAAGTAAATAATGGACAACATACCGAAACTTTGTTAAAATAAGTTACAAATCATTACCACGGCACTAAAAATAAATATCAAGTATTGGCTACGAGGATATATTGAAAAATTCTTAGCCTACTATAGAACCAAACAAAATTTCAATGTCAAAATATTTTTTTACTCAACATATTCTCCTCTTAATTGGATACATTTATTACAGCGAACTTGCAACGTCTCTAGACCTTTTAAAAAAAAAATGTTTCTTTTTGCTCTGCAAACAAGACCACAGCTTTTATTACCTCCTCGTTTAAAGAAAATTTACGACCTTTTAAACTTTTTTTCAGTTGAGGAAAGAGATGATGGTCGGACGGAACCAAATCTGGTGAATAAGAGGGTGTTCTAGTAATTCAAACCCGAAATTACGAATTTTTTGCATGGCAGCATGAGATTTGTGTGCAGGGCGTTGTCCTGGATAGCTTTCCGCGTCTTTTCTCTTTAATTTTTTCCCGTATAGTGGTCAATAATGTCGAATAGTAATCTCCAGTTATTGTTCTTCCCTTATTCAAAACATCAATCATGATTACTCCATGGCAATCCCAAAAAACTGAAGCAAGAATTTTTCCAGCAGATTTTTGGACACGAAACTTCTTAGGTCTTGGAGAACCAGAGTGTCGTCATTCCATCGATTGTTGCTTTGTTTCTGGATCGTAGAAATGTACCCAAGTCTCATCTATAGTAACAATTCGGTTTAAGAAGTCTACATCGTTTTCAAATTGAGCACAGATCGAACGCGATGCTTCTATTCTTGCACGCTTTTGGTCAACATTCAAACATTTGGGGATCCATTTTGCAGCAATTTTTCTCATATCCAAACTGACGTGACCTATATGATGAACGCGTTCGTATGAAATATACAGTGCTTCAGATCAGATCCGTTTCAGCCTAATTCGACGGTCTGATAAAATCATGTCATGAACTGCATCGATATTTTCGGGGACTAACACAGAAAGTGGCCTTCCCGATCGGTCATCATCTTCAATGGAAAATTTACCTGTTTTGAAGCTTGCAATCCAATTTTTCGCGAAGGACATTAATCACCAAGGGTATTAAGCATATCTTCCTAAATCTTCTTACCTCTTAACCCTTTTATATACAGGTACTTGATGATGGTTCGATACCCCAATTTTTCGATTTTCACAATTTCGGTGGACTTCGTTTAATTTATCGTGTAACTCTGGTTTACTTTTTTGACGTCATACTTTACACTGAAACTTCTAATAAGTTATTGTTCGTTGCTATGGTAACGCAATATTTTGTTTATGCACGGTACTGGTCTAGGCTAACTAGATATCAATACATCCTCGTATTTTTGAAATGATAGTCAAACTAACGTAAACATTTAGATCTTGTTCGTTCTTTATTGAAAACCAGCCTACAAACTGTACCCCTTTACAAAGTTTACACTAAAACTGCTCTACTCACCAGAGTAAAAAAAAAGTACTTTATAGGTGGACACATGTACTTATTACGAAAAATAGAACTTTCAGAATTTTGTTTCTCAACAATTGGAAAAGTATTAGGACAACTTTTGTTCCTAATTATGTGAATATAAAAGCTCAGTTTTGCTAACTTTGACCTTTCACAATATTTCTTAAATATATGGGATCGATTTAGCTTCTTGGGTTGTTATGCAAGTATGAATATCTAGTTTAACCTTTTCGGAAACTATGATAACGTTCATTGTTATTCGGAAACTGTCGGATCGTAGTCATATGATATGATCCTTTTGTATCCTGGTAAATGCAATCAGCTGACGGGTTGTTTCATTTTTCTATGGTTTTGAGAAATTTCAAATTTATTTATTCCCCTTAAATGACTGTCTACTATTAATTCTCATGAGTAACGTCATAGATAGGTTACTGAAGTTTACGGTTTCCATAATTTTCGATACTTTAGCATAAAAACAACTATACTATGAATAAATAAATATCATGGAAGAACTAACGTTCAACACAGTAAAAATAATAAAATTCAAAATTTCTAGCAGATTATATTTCAAATTTGAATTTCCACCGAAACTGAGATATAAATCGCAGCAATCAGTTGAACCCGGGTTATAGCTTTCAAAAAGTCTTTGTTTCATTTAATCGAGAACAGGAATGGAACAATTTTTGATACTGATACATCGTTGACTAAAAAATAGAGACAGAATATTGATGTTATCTTAAAAATTAAGAGAATGAGGCTCACATCCTCTTTATTCACCAGACTTAGCACGTAGCACGTAGCTATCGACTTGTGTGTGTACGTATCCAAATTTGGAACTCCAACATAAACTTTCAATATCTAAAAACAAACTATTGATGAGAGGTTTCAAGTTAAAATGTAGTATATGCTGTGATCTACACAGTCAAAGATTTTCGGAAGATCAAAGAATACGGAAACAGAAAAAATATTGTTGTTGAATAGTAGATCAAATTGCATTGGATTTTTTAAAAAAAAGTAATGAAGCAATGTTTTTATATCTAAAATCTACCAGTTATAAAACTTTGTATGAATTTGTGGTTGGATGTAATTTTGTCATTGGGAAAATTCAGGTCTACCTGCACTATTCAATAGGTGAAAATGATAATATTTGATTCATGAAATACAGTAATTTCTACGTTTGTTTCTTTATAACTTTATAGAATTGATTTCACACCATAGATAAAATTATTCTTCAAAAATGCTGCGTGATTTTCATATTGGATTTCGGAAAGTTCTTGAAAAGCTAAAGAAAAGGAAATTTAAAAAAAGTATTGAATAAATATTTCTCTGTCTATGTGAAACAGACAATATTCAAAATATTGGGAACTATAAAGGTTTAAAAAAACTGACTAAACCACAATTTTATCTAGTAGAATGTACGTTTATGAGCTTAAAAGTCATTGATGCGTTCTAGAATGAATCATTTCAAATGATTTTATTGATGTTTACTGTAATTCTAGATACAGAACAGTTAATAATATTACTTACAATTTTGAAAAATTCGTTCGTCATTGAAAGGCTATTCAAGGAAATCCATTCTTGGATGTCTGAGTCACTCGACAAAACCGGATAGTTAGCATCGATTTTTAAATTTAGTGTTATTGCGATTAAAAATATCTTCAATTAAAAAGAATAGCATTATTTCCATGGATAAGTATTTAATACATTAATTAGCAATGTCTTTACGTTATTTACTTTTATAGTGCACGATGTTAAGTGGATTTTCAAACAGTAACACGTAAGTTATTTTGTCTACGATTAAATTAACATTATATGCCATAAAAAATTATTTTATCGTCATGGCGTCACCAGGGTTGCTAACTCCGGGCGACAGAAATCCGGGACACTAAATAAATTTTATAAACACAAAAAATTAACCAAGGATACGCAGGACACAACGGTTTTTAATGCGTCCAAATTCGTTTCTATTGCGCTAGCGAAAATCTGATCCCAATTCTCCTGAACTGTTAAAGTTGAGAGCTTGCTAGCTTCTGGAAAAAAAATGGTTTTATAATAGAGTAAAGAATAAATGATCTACGGACATTTTCTATGCAGCGGCAGCTTCTGTAAGGCCTTCAAAAGAGATTTCTGTAAAGCGTTTTCGTCGCTGAACTGCACTTTGGAAAACGGCTATATCTGCTCGATTCTTGGCAATCCTCAGATTTTAACCAGAAAAATTGTTATTTTGAATGTTTCATAGATGCAAAGAGTTCGGTAGAGATTTTTCTGGAGAAGTCTATTTGGTTTTTCTATGGTGGTGCTTATATCAGGAAATGAGGACTTCGAATGATTCAAGCCCAACATTAGGGCAACCGTCCTCCAAATAGAGAAAATAAGAACTAAATTCAATATTCTCAAGGGCTGGGCCTAATGACAACCATCTAGTTGATACCTGTTTGACAAGCTCTTGCCATTGTATTTCGGCTTTATCCACAAACTCTTTCAAACTTCCCCTCTTGAATGCAGATTGTGGAAAGTAATTTCGATTTAGTAGCAGACTAAAGTCCCAAACCCAGATCAATCCATGTTGATCCGAGGAGGACAAGCGAATGGAAATCGCGAAATCCGGGATGATTAGTAACCGTGGGAGTTACGGCAATGACGAAACAGCTGAGAGCAACCATATTTTCAGAACTGAATTAAAATTATAAATAATACAGATGGAGTTTCGGGAGTTGGAACTTTTTTATAGGAAAGTTTCTTTTCAAGCAACTATGAAATTCCTTAAATATTTTAATACATTTCAAATATAAATTTTACATGAACAATCCGAGAAAAATCAGTCAGCTAAAGGAAAATATCCGCCAGGAAATGGCAGCAATCACCTCATATTTATGGACAAGAGTTTTCACAAATCTGCGTTCGCGTTTAGAGGATAGGAGAGGGCCGTCATTTAGATGATGTTATTTTTAAAAAATAAACTTCATTTAAGTATTAATTTTTTTAGCCTATACTTAATAAATACGCACTGTATAATAATATTAGGACCTTTATCTGTTTTTGAGCTTGTTGACTATATTATACGCCCAAAAATCGTCCCTTGTCAAAAACGTAGTGAGCTGTCTTCGGAATTGAGGCATCTCATTTCGCTTAATACAATTATACGAATTCGCAATAATTAACAATATGTCTACAATTCCTCTTTCGCAAACATTTGTTTTTGTAAACATAGTCGTGGATATTGTTATCATAGCCTTCTCTAAATATGGTGAGGGTGTTACCAAAAATTCAAGGTCAAAAAATGTTTCCTTATGGGTGTACCACTTTCAATGTTTTACCCAACGAATATAGTAAAATTTTTGCATCACATCATTTTATTATTTTTATTTATTGTCAAGTACGATAAAATTAATATGAAGTTAACCTTTGACTTGACCTTAATAGAATGATATTTGTAGTAAAATTAATGAACTAGTATTTCTTATCAAGTTTTTTCATAAACATGTATTGATAATCATATTATAGTACATTTTTTATTGCATTTAAATATTTTTTATACGAGATGGGGTAACGTCCGCAATAATTCTCAAATGGATACTTCATTTTAATGAGATATTTCAAAGAAATAATAATGTAAAACGAAACATGTACTATACGTCGTTTTCATACACATATCTTTTAAGTTTGTAATGAAAAACTCAGTGGTGGGCTTTTTTAGAACAAAAAAAGTCTTCTACATATATTATTATTGAAACTATATGAAATTATACCAATTAAAATCAATAATAACACTAGTTTACTATTGCCGAAGAAATTTTAGATGTTTATGACTACATATTATATGCTATTTTAAAAAATATAATTATCAGTTATACTTTCTGAGGTATGAAACAGAGAAAAACATCTATTTACTAAGAAAAACATTACTAACAAAAATTAATCATTGGGTTCTAAGGAACTTCCTTTTAATATTTTTCTCTGATGTGCAGATTTTGTAAAATAACGTATCAAAGACCAATAATAGTCAGACATCATAGTCTTCCAGAAATCCTGGTAGCGCTTTTCCATGCCGCCCGAGTCCCGATACAAACGCTCTCTGTTCGTATTTACTAAATTTTCCGGAAACCTGTCCAAGTGACTATGTAGAAAGTGCAGTTCGAAAGCCTAGTGCATGCTTGATATAAAAGCGACATCATTTTTTCGTATAAATATGACTATTTCCTTCGAAAAATTTAAGCCAACCAAAAAGCTGTAATATTTTATGTTTACCTAGCAACGATCAAATTTCAGCGATAATACTGCACTAGTGCAAATTATCGATAATTTGCACTAGTGCCAAATTTTCGTCTAGGATTAATAAACATCATTTGGTTTTAATTTTATATTTTAAGAAAAGGAACAATTGTTTATTTTAAATTAAATTTTTCTCAGGAAATAGTCTGCCAAAATGCCCTCTCGTGCATGTCAAATTGTCTCATAATTTCCTCTCGTCCGCATTCGCGCACTCGAGAAAATTAAATTATCGACAATTTGACATGCACTCGGGACATTAATATTGACTACTTGCAAAAATATCCACTTTAAAGTGGTTTTCACCATTGTCAGGGTAAATGAAAGCGATCAAAACGTAACCAAAGTGTGACTATAGTTTCAACTTCAAAGAGATTTTAATTGAATAAGTGGTTATTATGGCCATGCCGGAACAGAATAGGAAAATCGCGACTTTTTTTGCTTTTAACTTAAGACACCGCAGTGAAACTCAAATGAATTTTGACGTTTGTTGACACAACGCAAATAATAATCATTATAGAGTTATTGTCACTTTTAAGTTTAAGGGTGATAATAACTTAATAGTGGATTTACTTGGCAAAAACGTTAAAGCTACCAGTATCTGCCAGTGACGTAAATTAAAAGTTACCAAAAAGGAACTGAAACGTTGTTGGAACTTTTATCACTACTTCATCCTCAAAATCACTTTACAATTATAATCTTACTTACAAGTGTTTGGATCAAGTCAAATTAACGTTTTGATCACTCTAATTTCCTCTTGAATGTTTTGAAATCCTGAAGTTACTTGAAGTGAATAAAACGAGATTCCCCCTGTTTATGAATATTATAAAGTAGACTTCACGGCAAAGCTGTAAAATTCGTGGTGTTCATGTAACAACCCCTTTGTCAACATCCGGCATAAGTTATAGCACTTAGCATTACACCTATAGCTGTAAAGTATGACTTAACATATTTTGATATGTTTGTCGAAGTAGGTCGAAACGTCAATTTTTACATGTTATTTCAAAATCAAGACTAATTATCACAAAAAACATATAAAAACCTCTAAGATGTGAAAAAGTTAAAGAAAAAAATGACTTATTGATGGGGTTGAGGGTTTAGTATTATTTCTGTTAATAAAAACTCACATACAAAGTAATCGTAATGTAATTAGAGACTAGTAGTGACGACATGTTCAAATTGAGGCGTAGAAATTTTCTCATATGAAAATGGACATTACTTATGAGACACCCTCTATATATTGTACTAATTCTGATGTGTTAGTATGAGTACCATTGTTCCAAACATATTTTTCTCAGTCGCGACATTTCTAACTTTTAGTTTTTACTTTCGACTTTGTAGATGGCGCAAATCCCGCTTCAGAATCTGATTAGATTACAGGATATTTCCAATATGGGTCTAATGAAAGGGGCAATAACCTCTTATAACTTATTACACTCTCCGCCGCTGAATCAGACATGGTTAACCTTCACACGCAGACTAACAATGAGATGCCGTTATAGCAACCGTTAATAATCATTCTATTTTCATTAATTTATGTTCAAAATAAAAAAAAAATGTGTAGGTTTGTTTCCAAATAATCCAAACACCATTATCCTTAAGGAAGTCGATTTGACTATTTGCCAATTGGAAACTCTTTGATGTTAATGTCCAATATCGACAGCGCTGTTTCTTAGATTTTTGTATTTTTAATTATTTATTCAAATGCCGTGACATCCTGTTGTTTTTTGTAGTGTCTTGCATACTAGTTATTTATTTAACTTTATAGACCAGGAATAGAAGCCTGAGACATTTTTTATAAATTGTTATTCATTTTCCGTACGAGTCCAAATACATTTATTCTTACCTTGGAAAATATTTATATTTTCATTGAAAACTTTTGTTTTCTATAGACGTTTATTAAAATATTTAGTCAAAAAGGTTATAGACCTCAGAACAAATAATTTGTAAATGATCACTGTCAAAAGTAATTATTTTTTAACCCGACAATTAGGTAAAAAAATAAAATTTGCATCATACTTTAACACCTTAGTTTCAAAATTGTAACAAATGACATGATGCAACATTTACTGGATTGTTTTCATGGTGATATTTCTACTCATTCCCCTAATGAGGAAACATTAGAAACTATCTACCACCATATTCAGTGTGTGGTCTTTATTTAAAGTGTTTCATACCCGTATGAGTCTTGAATCTGAATTTAGCAACACGGCATGAAACAAGTTGGAAAAAAGCACTTTAATCCAGTAGCGGAGTAGCCCAAATTAATATATGATCGTTTGCAATGGATATTTCATAATTTACTGAGACTAGACATTGTGCTTGTGTTTCTTCAAAGCTATTAACATCGACAGTCAAAATTACGAACCAGTGTCAATCGGAAGTGCTGCAGGACATGAGAAAGTTTCATTGTATTGATTATATTATTGTTTATTTTGAAATATTTCAGTCGTAATCATCCGATTTCAATGATTTTTTTTAAATCTTCGTTTTTACGACGGATTTACGAAAAATGTTCATGAAAATGCACTCATTCACGTATAATTGTTGATAACTTTTTTCCAAATAATCAAATAAAGTTGTTTTATTTTTTTCATAATCTACACAAAAAAAACGAACAAATTGAGAAAAAATTATATGAAATTTTGATTTATTATGTTTTTATAATTAAAAATAATAACAATTTTTCTTAAAATTGACCTTTTCTCACATATAATCGTTTGTATCTTTTTTATTAAGTAATCATTAAAGTTATATGAACAAAAACATTCTTAAGTCAATTATCTTACTAAGGTTGACTGTTAAAAAGAATTGGGAGTGGAGCAAGGGGCGGGGGACGGTGGGTTTGTTTAAAAAGCAGCATTTGTTCTGAATTTTTAACACACCCCCCCTAACTTAACCTAACCAATATAAGTTTTCATTTTTTTTTATTTCCATATTTTTTCATAATGAAGATTTAAAAAAAATTCATGGAAATCAGATGATTTTTCGACTTTCTTCAGCCAAAAAACGAGGGGGCCGCGAAAGTATAAAATTATTAAGAAAATTAATTAAATTAAGTGGGACACAGATTAAATATATACATATGATACAACACATCACTCAATAAGTCGTGTGACTAAGAAAAACACTTTCTATACATCAAAAATGAAATCATTCCAACGCTTCTCTAGCTTCTAAATGCCGTTTGTAGAAGAATTTGTCTTTTGCCTCAAAATAGGCTTCAGTTTCAGCAATTTTTTCTACATTTGAGCTGAATTTCTCACCGGCGAGAATTTTTTTGAGATCAGAGAATAGCCAGTAGGCACTGGGAGCCATATCTGGATTATACGGTGGATGAGGAACCAATTCGAAGTGTAATTCGTTCAATTTAACTATCACTGCTATCGATTTGTGAATCGGTGCATTGTCTTGATGAAACAGTGGTTTTTTCGTCGACATATGATGCCGTTTTTCCTTGATTTTTGCATTCAAATGATCCAACAACAACTCTGAGTGTCTCTCACTTCTAGAGATAGTAGATAAACAATATTCCATGAGCATCCTAAAATATTGAAGCCATAACCTTCCCAGCTGATTGATGTGCCTTTGAATTCTTCGGACGTTGTTCACCGGCTGTAGTCCACTCAGATGATGATCGTTTCGATTCCGGAATGAAGTGATAGATCCATGTTTCAACATATCGATGCAAAAAATCTGATTTATTACGTGTAAACATGGCCAAAAACTGCTCTAAATCATCAACACGTTGTTGATACGTTTCACGAATTCATAATCTATTATTTAATTTGGTTAACCTAACCTAGTCTAACTAATTGCAAGTGTGAATTATTATATTGTATGGAATTTTACAAATTACGGCTTCCGCAAATTTTAAAAAATCATTTCTCTATTTTATATCTTCAGTGCCTACATACGTACTAAATTACAGGTAATACTGTTTATGAATTTATCGCGAGTTGTATTATGTACTCGGACCTCAAATGTCTCCACCCCGAGTTGGCGCATCCTTATCTCAACGGATTAAAAATCATCCAAAATACATTTTTTTATATAATCAGTTTGCTGTCAGTATTTTTGTCAAGTGAGAAAGCTCAAAGCTTTGCCTAATTAAAAAAATCGTGAAGTGTTTGAGCTGAATAATAAAAAAACTAAATGTACGGAGTATAGTGCCAACTTTGAAACAAAAAGAGGATTGAGCTGATCGTTTAATATGCGAAGAGCACAAAATTTAGTATTTCTGTTTAAACTGCACATTTTGTATCTGCGTTTTTAATGAATTCATCAATTAATTCTGTACAGTAAAAAGCGGAAATCATTAAAATTGAATAATAAGCAGAACTGATAATATTCTTTACAATTTATGGACATTTGAGTGCAGCGTTCAACAGAACAATGCATATTAAACGTGCCTTTAACAATAAATTGAATCAAAATCTTCCACAATGGTATAAATCCCAAACAATACGCATCGTAAATAAGTTTATTGTGCCGTTCAATAAAATGAATCACTTTGTGATTTATTGATTTTTCAAGAAGGACTTGTATTTCTTTACTAACCAAGAAAAATAAATTTTCATTTACACAACAGACAAATATTTGGTAGTAAAAATCTACAATATTCAACATGACTTTACGATGCCATTACCAAAAGTAAAAAATATCCAACTATCTACCTCACTATAAAGATCGTCGTTACTCTGAGTCATTGGTTCCCAAACTGTTTTGTTCCATTACTACCAATTTCCAAATCTCGAAGAAAAGCGAAGTTTCAACAACGAATTATAAGTTTTCGAAAAAAAAAACTAGAATTGATCCCTTAATAGGGTTAATTATTAGATAATAAAATCAACTAAATAAATTTTCAATCAAATGTTAATTGATTGTGCTGTGAGTGGATACCAAAAAAGCAAAGTTGACCAATCGAAAAAGTGACTATCCACTTTTTTTAAATCTACAGTGACTCACAGCATAATAACCAATCAATTCTCACAAATGTTATTTAGGAAACTTCTCATACACAGTGGTAAAAAGAAAGTATGTTTTCTTGTGTTGTAAGTACTTGGGTGTACTTGATGGATTGACAATAATTTTGCTTGAGATTTGTCAGAAATAACCGAAAATATCCCCGTTCAGTGATATGCAATCTGCTCCTTTTTTTATTAATAAGTTTGTAACAGCACTAAAAATTTTTTCTATAAGAAATGACGATGGAAACGCTTTTGTACAATTCCCCACAGTCCAGGATATTTTCCGGCAGCCAAAATTTATGATACCCTCTTTTAAATGTCACTTTCAGCTCCTCATGAGTGCAAAGCTCGAGTAGGTCTTCTTGTTATATCAAATTTTTCACTTCCGTTTCATCAAATGGATTTATAAACCACGGTGGTATTTCTATCGACTGGATATCTGATTTTAAAATCATCATGCAAGGAAATCAAATTGAACGTTTATCTGAATATCTTTATCAACGACGAGTTTGAAAACCGTGAAAATTCGCGCCGAACAATATTTTCCTTCATAAATTTCAATTTACAAAGAAAAGCTGGAATTACATTCTTTGTTTTCATTAAAATGGAGGCTGTCCCCTTATAATTGTAAGTTGAGGTCATTACGGCGGCCGGCGCGGCAACGGCAAGTCTCGACGCGTTGTACTAAATACGGGATGTGCAAGTTTTTACAAGTAACAGTCTCTGGGTTTCTTAAAATATTATGTATATTGATAGGAGAAGTCAAGTTAACATTTTAGCTTTTCCCTATCGATACCAAATAAATTTTCATGGATCCCCGCTTACGATTGTGCACCCCCATTTTTTGTCACGCCTAAAGTAAGACCCTCGTCCAGTCTCCCGTGGACTCCCGGTGGTCTTTAGGAATCACGACTCTAAATGATTGGTTGGTTGATCTATTCAACATTTAGATATTCTCATAAAAGTTAGTTAACGTGAGCGTTAAAAGTTATTTTTGTCTAGTGAGAATGTTCAACAGCTTGGCCTAATTAAAAAAATCGTGAAGTGGTTGAAGTGAATAGTGATGTTTTATTTTGTGAGTGAAAGAGAATGAGCAGAGTGAATAAAACAATTTCACTGAAATCACTTTTAATACAAATAGCCTACAATTTTTTCAGTAGAACTGCCCTATTTAAATTAAACTTCAAAATGCATTTTTGTCGCTGATTCGTAAGTGTTTAATATATTTGTCGATATTCCTGTGGATATTAAAGAGTCTACAAGAATTCCAACTGAAAAATCAGCTCAGCAGTACGATACTGCATATACATAACCTAATCAAATTGCAAAATGTTCAAGGGAACTTCAATAAACTTGTTTTCTTAGCGTAGTTACAGAAAAAAATATAAAAAATGTGGAACTCAGAGCAAATTTTCAATGATTAAGTGAAGCGACTTTGTTAAAAATGGTGTTGATGTTAGAAATGTTTCAAGATAATGGCATATTTAGACGGGAAAAGTGAAAGCGATCTCATAAAAATCCAAAAATTCTCATACATAAACTTGAAATGTTTATAAACGAGGCACCAGGTTAGAAATACTTGATGGTTAAGTTTGCAACTATTCTCGGATCATTTAGACCCTGTCGGCGTGAAGAATTGTGTAATTTATTGGTAGAAATAATCGAAATAACAAATAAATCATTGGTCATACTACTAACGAAAATCACTAATTCTTTTTGTATTATTTGAAAGTATGTTGACTATTTTCGTAAGAACATTGCACTGCACTCGTCTGTTATCAAACATCGACATTTTTTCCTGAAATACAGAAATGAAAAATGCACTGCCAATCCAATTGGTACAAATACAAGGATATATTGAAAAATTCTTAGCCTACTATAGAACCAAACAAAATTTCAATGTCAAAATATTTTATTACTCAACATATTCTCCTTTTAATTGGATACATTTATTACAGCGAACTTGCAACGTCGCTAGACCTTTCAAAAAAAATGTTTCTTCTTGTTCTGCAAACCAGACCTCCACAGCTTTTATTACCTCCTCGTTGGAAGACACATTTACGACCTGTTAAACTTTTTTTAAGTTGAGGAAAGAGATGATAGGCGAACGGAGCCAAATCTGGTGAATAAGGGGGGTGTTCTAGTAATTCAAATCCTTAATCACGAATTTTTTGCATGGCAACATGAGATTTGTGTGCAGGGGCGTTGTCCCGCAAAAACAAAACACCTTTGGACAGCTTTCCGTGTTTTTCTCTTCAATTTTTCCCGTAGAGTGGTCAGTAATGTAATCTCCAGTTATTGTTCTACCCTTATCCAAAAATTAAACATGATTCCTCCATGACAATCTGAAAAAAAGCTGAAGCAAGAACTTTTACAGATGATTTTTGGACACAACTTCTTAGGTTTTGGAAAACCAGAGTGTCGCCATTCCATCAATTGTTGCTTTGTTTCTGGATCGTAGAAATGTACCCAAGTCTCATTTATAGTAACAATTCGGTTTAAGAAGTTTCAAATCGAGCACAGATCGAACGCGATGCTTCTACCCTTGCACGCTTTTGGTCAACATTCAAATATTTGGGGATCCATTTTGCAGCAATTTTTCTCATATCCAAACTGACGTGACCTATATGATGAACGCGTTCGTATGAAATATTCAGTGCTTCAGATCAGATCCGTTTCAGCCTAATTCGACGGTCTGATAAAATCATGTCATGAACTGCATCGATATTTTCGGGGACTGACACAGAAACTGGCCTTCCCGATCGGTCATCATTTTCGTTGGAAAATTTACCTGTTTTGAAGCTTGCAATCCAATTTTTCGCGAAGGACATTAATCACCAAGGGTATGATGATGGCTGGATATTCCAATTGGATATCTTTTTTCTTTTAATTTATTGCGTAGCTCTGGTTCACTTTAAGACCGTCAAACTTCTAATAAGTTATTGTTCGTTGCTATGGTAACGCAATATTTTGTTTATGCATGGAACTGGTCTAGGCTAACTAGATATCAATACATCCTTGTAATTAAAGAGTAACTACATTCGTAACCGGTCACCATCTGTGAATGAACGACAAGGCTTGGATTCCGCCAAAAGTATACAAAAGGTGTGTTGAGCTTCCATGTTTATGGACCAATAAGAAACGGAATAGATTTGGGTACAAAAAATCAATAAGGTCGAAATGAACCCATGAACCAGCAAAATGATTGGTATTATTAATTAGAAAAATCGAGTCAAATAGGAATTTCCTTTGATGCGGTCAACACCAAGACATATTCCTAGCCCTAAACCTCAAGCTAGTCCTTCTAAGGAAAATGTATGTATTTTGCTTACCTCTTAACCCTTTTAAATACAGGTACTTGATGATGGCTCGATACTCCAATTGGACATCCAACTGGTCTAGGCTAACTAGATATCAATAAATCCTCGTATATTTCGTGATGATTTGCCTTGATATTAGATATTAGAAATGAAGAATATTATAAATAAAGGTTAACAAAAACATGGATCTGTTTTTTTTTTAATTTTTGAACAAGCTTCTCCATAAAATATTTTTTTTGTTCGGGAGTCATCTGACACCATCATTTGGCTTCTATAGCTAATTCAGTGGGTTTACCACAATATTTTCGTCTAAGCACTCACATGAAGTTCAGAAAAGAGTTAGTTAGTTTCAGGACCTGGTCTACTACATCTCATCCTCTTTTTACCACATAGTCCTCTACAGACGAAATTATAAATGAAGCTGCCGTTGTTGCTGAGAAAGTCGGAGTAGAGGAGGACATCAACGTCATAGAAGCAATCATTCAGCAGAAAGCCCTTCAGAATACTGGTATAATAATACCATACTAGTAGTGAAATCGAACTTTGGGAGCAATTATGGCACGATGGGCGTAATCTAAACTTAAAATTTTGATCTCTTTACCATGCACGACCTGTATAGTAGAGCGATCCTTTAGCACCCTCAGAAGACTTGGCTAAGAAGCACCACGGCTGAAGATCGCCTTAATGGTCTGGCTACACATGATGAGTGTACACAGTGCTATAATAAATAAAAGCCTAAATAATTTTAATGGTAACGTGTTTGAAAGTTTTGCAAAGAATCCTTGTGAAGTTTTATACATTGGTACTGATATCAGGACCGTTCTTATTATAATTGTCGTCGAGGCATACTTCCAAAGTGTAACGCCTCATGTTCTCGACTGTACCAGACGCTCATATTTTTTATCCTCCATAATATTGCCCCATTTCCCCCCCTTAGTCATAAGCTGGCGACGCCCTTGTCAAAGAATATTTCAATATTCGCTTCATTTTTATGCTTATATTGTATATTCTGTATGGAACTATAGAAATAACTAAATTGATTACGAAACAACCTCTAAAATATCCCGTCTACAGATTACTTACAAAACCAATATTTATACTTTGAGATAACAACTTGTGATTTAAAACATGTACGGCAAACCTTAGATTGATTAAAACTTTATTCGTATAAAAACAATGGGACCATAATTTAAGTGGACCCATTATTATAATACCCTCTTATTTTAGTGCATCTAACTAACATTTTGTAGACAGTCATTAAAATCGAATTGACTTTAAGTCCATAATATCTGTATTTATTTTATAATTTATCGTTTAATACTTATAAGATTACCATTATTCTTAGTAATAATGTATTTTGATAATTATTGTGAATACATTACTTTTATCGTTTATCAAACTAAAATGCGTAGGTTGACAAGTGAGTCATAGAAATAGAAATTTAGTAAATAGGTGGTTCTCTCATTTTAGGCCAGCTCTAGAGCTGCGGAGCTTCACTAAATTATGACCACCCACCTTCTTCATCATTATTTAGACTGAATTTATTGTTGAATTGTATAGATTGTCCTATACGAAACTGGTCTATAAGTAAAAGAGATATCTTAACGATTCTCTCGCCTGAAGCGTACTGTGGCCCATCCTGTATTTAAAAAGTTAAGATCTCGTTTTATCGAGTTGGTTCAAATATCCTACAGAGAAAATAAATAATAAAAAGTTTGTAGCTGGTGCGAATGCTTCTTGCAAATTTTGAGTTGCATTGGGATGGGCGAGACGAAATTCAACTGAAAATATCAAATTTCTTTCTTTCTTCCTTTTAAATTATTATTCGTTTCTGAATATATTAAATTTGTATAGTCTATTTTTATGTATGATAGAGTAATTAAACCCAATTTTCAAAACTTAGTTCGGTCGATTTAAATGTTATTACAAAATCCAAATATTTCCTAGAATTTTCATAAATGTGCCTGAGCTAATGAAAGTTTTAGGGCAATAGGAAAAGGTTTTCAGAGGCCAAAAGCCCCGTATGCTCGAAATTATACAATGCGGTCCTTATTTTTGGAATAAATTAAATTTTAGCTTTATTGTGTACTTGGTAAAAAAAACCTGAAAGAGTTCGATTTTTATTCTTAAATTGACAAATTACAGCATGAAAATTGATGATGGACAGAATGAACGCTGATTTACAGCTCATACACAAAATAGTTTTTCCTGTTGAAACGACGTTTCATTTAATCGAAATGGTTAACAAATACAAGTGTAGATAATGGAGCAGAGAAAATCCTCATTGGATTGTTGAGGTACACAATCAATATCCTAAACAAGCAAACTTTTGGGCTGGTAACATTAACAATAAAATTATTGGCCCTTTTTTTTGAGGGCACAGTTAATAGTGTGGTTTATCCATATTTTTTTATCATTTCTTAATGCCTACATTACAAAGACTTTTTCCTGATGTTAATCATCCAACTGAGATAGATCTATTTACTTCCAACAAGATGGAGCTCCACCGCATTTTGCACGTACAGTTAGAAATTATTTTTTTTCCCCAATATGTGAACTGGAAGACGCGGAACGATCGAATGGCCGGCTAGATCCCCCGATTTGACTCCTTGATTATTGCTTATGGGGTTATTAAAGTATATTTTAATAGACCTGACAATATTGCTGATTTAAAAGTTAGAATAACGGAAGAAATTAAGAAAATAACCCCTGAGGTCATACAAAATGTTGTACTAGAATTTCAAAATCGCCTCGGTTATTATAAAGAAGTGAATGGTGGTCATTTTGAACATTTAATTCAAATGTAAAGTCCATTACACATTATCTAATCAAAAATGAAAATTAGAATGATATTTCCTATAATAGAAATTAGCTAAAGGCAAAAAATTATTCTTTTTTATATTTGTCACTGGGTATTTATAAATGTCAAATAAGGTCAAAATACTCTAGTTCAGCACATTTTTTTGGCAATTTTGCAAATTATATACTTAAATTTGTATAAAACATCAAATAGAATTTTATTTTCTGAACATAATATATATTTACACGATCTGTGCCAAAAATAACGTTTCAGATTTTGTAATTGTATGTTGCTTGTATTTGCAATAAAACGATTTATTTCGAATATTACGGATTTGAAAATGGAATAACCGGTTAAGAAAGCATACAATTTATAAACAAATCTTCTACTTTTAACGCGATTACAACTTAACCAATACAAACTGAAATCTCGTTGCAACACAATGACTAGTTAATAGGCGTGGAACGATTTATTCAATCATTTTTTGGTTTTTATCATAATTTCCATTCTTCACTACGCTTTGTTAACTCGATCCACTTAGCCACATCGACCATAAAATTATTTCCAAAATATTTTCAAACACAACGCAACAACACAACAGTTTGTAGAATTTATATTTTGTTTAAAGGTCTAGAGACGTTGCAGGTTCGCCGTAATAAATGTATCTAATTAAGAGGAGAATATGTTGAGTAATAAAATAATTTGACATTGAAATTTCGTTTGGTTCTATAGTAGGCTAAGAATTTTTCAATATATCCTCGTATATAAAAATAAATTTTCTTTCTATGTGACTGGAACTGATAAATGAATCTGCTTCTATTCTCTGATTTCTTATTAGTCGCCAGATTTGTTTCCGGAATTCGCGTTTTATTCTTTTGGAAAAAATTTCCTAGTGTCTGTGTGTGGAATACCCAACTGTCGTTTCTGTCGTGTGTGATGACATTTTATTTTTATACTGTTTGAGGTTGTTACGAACATAATGTTTTTGATTAAAGTCTAATGTACTGCGAAACAACAAAGTTGAAGATAACAATTTTTATAACGAAACTCCCACGTCCTCTTAATTCTAGAAATAAACACAAATCCAAGCAGAGGCGGCGAGTTCCATGACATATCTGAAACTTGTTGAAATTAAAAACCGAACATACTATTAAAAAAACATAAAACTTTCTTTTCTTTTTAATAATCTAATCGAATTTCCAATATAGACTTATTTTGATATCCTGATTGTCTCTATATAGTTTTCTTGAAATACTAAGAAAAAAATCTTTATATTAGAAAAATGTTTTCATTCAATATTCTTTATACTTTTACATTCAGTTAATTGCCTTCATACCCACGAATCATTCTTACTTTTAATATTTTTTTTGCTTTTACTGGAAAGCTTCCTCCATTTATTTATCAAATATTAATCGAACTTGTAGAAGTACATTTATGTACATTGAAAGTCAAAGCTTACAACATACCTAAATAATGCACATCCGACGAGGTTAATCAGATATTAAATACGGATACAAAACCAACAGTTTGCTAGAGATTTGTGAAAATAACGCGGCGGCCTTGAATTTATTAAAAATGGCTGTTCATAACATACTCACTAAGGATTTGGTGTATCGCCGTTTATGAATACATTATTTCACACTTTCAACGGTATATTACTTTACGAAGAGGTGGGCTTTCTTCTAGACTGCTTGGTAAATAAGCAAAACCAGCTGCTGGTCATCTGTGAAGTCTCAAAAATCACTGCCATTTACCAAAATTACGGTATGGTCTGCAATGAGCACCTTTGGATTTGTTTTCCAACATGTTACCGGGACTGCACCTTTTCATCAAACTCGTTACAGCCATTTTCCTTGGATACCTAAACGGTGGATATCAGAAACGCCTCCTAGGAGTTCTAATTCTTCAAGAAATGTTATATAGCACGTCCCCAAGGAGTTTTAACCAATAAAATCCGCGAAGAATAGACTCTTGTCGATGGAAAATTCAACTTTGTCTTGAGGATGTACAGCAGCAACAAAGCAAATATCTTGATAATGTTTTTTTTCATAAATGAATTTTTTTTTTTTGTAAAATGAAATGTTCTTTACATGGGTTTAATGCGCTGTAACGTATTTTAGAACACTCTGTATTTGTTACAGATAATGATTATAAATAAAGGTAATTTTATTTTCTTGTAGTTTTAAAATATCTTTTCGAATGAATGAATAATTTTGTATTGGCACAATCATTTAAAAAATTATTAAATTGTTTGACCTACTAACTTGATACTTACCTTGTAAATAAAACAAAAATATTTATAAAAATGAGCTGGCAGTCCAATTGACCTACAAATACGTCGTAAGCCCATGAAATTACTCTTTGATAATTACTTTTTTTTTAATAAGTCTCCTTTTCACCTCGCAGAAGAATTATTTGAATCTGCATCTGGTTTCAAATTTTAGTAATCCAATAATCTTTCTAATTGTTTCAAAATTCCAAAATACCAGTTAGACTTTTTAATGGAATATGTGCCAACGAGATAATGACTAACATAACTAAGCAAATACCATAAATTTTTTATCAGACATATTTATCACGCTTTAAAGTAACACAAACATCTTGCCGGCATTGTAATTTATTATCAAAAACCCACTGGTTTTTTCGCCATGAATCTGGAGATACTTACAGCATTCAAATTGGTCTGTACTGTTAAACATTACTCATGCCAAACTTATTGGAGCTGTAATCATAAATACTTGAATGTTTCTGAAGGTTAGATGTAGAAAAACATCAGAAGACGTTGGTGGGTCTCACAGAAGAGGAATTACGAGGCTTCAAACATGCTCAAATATCAAGGAAAACCTATGCATATTCAAAAACTTACGCCAAAATAATTGGAGCATTGAGCTGCAATAATAGAGAGGGGTTTATATGAGGTCGAGATGTATGTAGAAAAAGCCAAGCCAAAATAAACATTGAGCTGCAATAATAGGAAGACGTTAATGGGCCTCACAGAAAAGGAAATAGGAGACTTCAAACTTGGTCAAATATCAAGGAAAAACCTACGCATATTCAAAAACTTCAGCTGAAATTATAGACACCCGTTTTTGAAGGTTAGATATATGTAGAAAAAAATCATGACATTGTCTCAGAGTATTGGAAATACTGTTTGAACACCATATATTATAATTGTCAATCTTGGCTACAATTGTTATATCATTTCCAGTTGACCAAAAGAGTTGTCTAGCTGAACCATTATCTCAAGTTTCTCAGCTAGTATATTCTTTTACCATGTCAACTTTTTTCACTAATAACATGTGCAACATATTTAATTTCTGGATGTTTCATGAAAAATGAAAAATGAAAAAAACAGCTTTCAATTGTTCACAGTATTAATAATTTATTTCTTTTTCCTGGTTTCTAACATGCCTGTTTGATCAGATTTCAAATGTGTTTTTATAAAGACTAGGAGGTTGCTATAACCAGATATTTTTTTCATTAGATTTAAACGCTGTAAATAATCATGCAAATTACCATATAGAATAATATTTATTTTAGAATAGACCACATAATTTCATTGCACTATGCGTAGGAAAAGGCGAAATAATTGTAACAATAAAAAACCATATCTTGGTTGTTTATGTAAAACACACACACATATATATATATATATATATATATATATATATATATATATATAAAATAAAAAATACACTTTTTATAGAATAAAATTATAATGAATCTGTGGAAACAAATATAAATCATATTTTGTATATACATTTTTAAGCACAATAATGTTATAGTCTTTTGTAGTAATACACGCTGCCATTTGATTGTTCAACGTCACTAAAGATGAAACTTTGTAATAAATTTTATGAAGTTTGATTAAAATTATTCATAAATTTCAAATATTATATCTTGTACCCCAGCTCCTGGCATTTGATTTTAGAAAAAAACCACCGAATCGTTAAGGATTTAAAAAATTATAGAGATCACAATTTCTTAAAAAAATTCGTTCCTAACTATTTAAATACGGCAATAAATAGTTTTAGTGACACCTGCCATTTTTTATTTAGAGATTATATTGTTCATGTTTTTATTTCGTTGTTCTTCTACATCTGTAATTAATTCAAAATTTTAACTTTAACAGTTCTTAATTTTCATGTTTAAGTGCTAACATTATTTGGCCAAACCTAAACATTCCCATTTTTACCAGAACAGTTGAAAATCGTACATACGTTACTTGTTTTTTTTTGTTTAAGCTAATATTTGCTGAATATATAAATTTATTATCAAATTAGCAATATAAGTTTATGAAATTTATACAATCGTCCAAACAAAGGAAAAATTAACTTTTTTAAAAGACCAATATATATTTTATAGCCACCAATATATTTTCGAATAAAATGTGAATATTATTAAGAAATGAATCATTAAATTCAAAAGTTCCAACTGACTCATGTGTAATTTGAATTCATTTTTATTAAAAAATAAAGGCAGCCATAAAAATTTTATAAAATACATTTTACACTGACACCAACGATATTTGATTTTTTTTTTATAATTACGTACCTAGTGTTTACTTCACTGCAACAATTAAAAATGGGACGTTTCACTGGTAAACACAAAATGAAAAAACGGTAACTTTTCCACTTAAACTTTATTATAATACGTATATATCACAAATCCTTTTTGGCTCTCAGAACACACAATCTATCAGCAACATATCAATATTTTCTTACAAAAACATTTATTAGTTATCAGCAGGCACGCATCTCCAAGCATACATCACTTTTTGATTGAAAAAAAAAGTTCCTATGTTACAAACACAGATCTTTGATAAAATTGTTATAATATATACAGTATGAGCTCTCATTATTAGGTATGTAGGATGATATATTCGCATTGCGAATACACTGGGAGGCCCATCGACTTCTTAGTTGACTTGGAAAAAGTACTTTTAGGCCGAAAGAAGTACCACCATCATCCGTGCGTTTTCTTCTTGTTTTTAGTCGCAGTGTTTTTTCTTTTCAGGCACTATCAATAGATCTTATACGGTAGATATGGTTCAGTTTAAAAAACTAGTAAATAAAATACATTTTTATGCATCATTTACGAAGATTTTTTTGTTCAATGTATAAAAATATAGAATATTGTGCACTTCTAAGCCATTTCTCGAGTAGTATACTAGAATGAATGAGCATTTACAATAAAAAATTTTAGACAGTAAAGATGATAAATACAGGAATAAATAGCGTGAAAACTATTGGGTATACCGCTTAGGGGCAGAAAAAAAACGAAAATCATCAGTTTTGCATTCAAAATTAATTAAAGCAAGTGTCATTGTTCCCAACGTAGGTAGATGAATATTAAAAAATGGAACTAAACAGAACAAAACAAATTATACAGGGCGAAATGAAGAAGAGATTGATATTAGAGCACGGTACACCAGCAGTAACTTGGTTTTTTATTTTCGGGGCTAAAGTTCATCTCGCGAACGATTTCTGCGAATACCTCATTGACGTTGGTTCTGTTCTTAGCACTTGCCTCGAGGAAAGGACATCCCCATTGTTGGGAAAGGACGTTTCCTTCCGCAATATCTACTTCCCTCTGGTGTTCCAAATCCACCTTATTAGCGACTAGGAGGATAGGGACTCGTTCTGTCCCTTTAACTCTGGTAATGAGTTCCTTCATAGGGCGGATATCTTGGAAAGTTTGGTGGTTTGTTAAACTGTACACTACGACAAAACCCTGTCCATTCTTTATGTAGAGGTCGCGCATGCTAGCGAATTGTTCTGTACCTGCCGTGTCTAAGATTTCCAACACACACGGCGAATTGTCTACTTCAATTTCTTTTCGATAAAAGTCCTCAATAGTCGGGTCATATTTTTCCATAAAACACCCAGAAACGAACTGAACAGTTAATGCACTTTTTCCAACCCCACCCGAGCCGAGAACAACTACTTTGAATTCACGCATTTTTATTTGGTTTATACACTAATCGTACTTTATATTCACTATAAGTTTATTCACTATTGGGCTGCGAATACTCCTAATGGTAACACTTGCAACATTTCGCCACTCCATTTCAATGTATACAACTTAACATTTCGCCATCTTAGTGAACACTCATAATGTTTTTATAAACGGAACCGAACAACGTACAGCCACGAGGGGCCACTCGGCTCAGGATGGGGGATACTGATACTACTTCAACAACCGATATTTTGACTTGCGCATTCCTTTCTTCTTCATTAGTAACAACATCGGTAACTTTATACGGTTCATGATATCTACATTATCAATATAGACGATTCCTTCGTGAACTTCCGATTTATAGTTACAATTCTGACTCCTAGATAGCGACACGAACAATTTCTCAAAATTCATAAACCAAGATTTATAAATTGATGAGAATCTAAAAAAAATTAATGAATTTCCATGAATGAAATGAAAATATCCACATTAATAAATATTTGTGTGTTCTTATTATTACATTCGAATTAAATTATTGATAATTAAAGTAAGTAGTAAGATAATGGCTACCGTGAATAATTTTTAAGTTTAGAGAAATTTCAATTTGAGCTAGATCAACTTAGTGATTGATAATGTAATAATATCCAGAAATAAAGACTGACAGAACTTTTAGAAGAAGTATAGAGAAAATTATAAAAAGCTCACTCTAGTTATCAATGAATCTAAAACTGTATTTATGAAGATGTCCACATCAGAAGATTGTAGGAGAGTGGAAGATTTAATAACAGATAGTAAAACTTTCAAAGGTATCAATAACTTTAAATATCTCGGAGAAAATACAACAAGCCCTGACATACAAGAAAGAATACAGAGTGGTAATAGCGAAGCTGAAGCTCCTGAAGAACAAACTAATAATAAGATGACCAAAGTTAAAAATCTAAAGGACTCTAATAAGACCAATCGTAACTTATGGCAGTAAATGTTGGGTGATGACTAAAAAAAACAAGATTAATATTTGAGAGGAAATTATCAGAAGAATATATGGGGGATTTTTGGACAATCCGAAATAATAGATAAATCGATGAAATACTAGGCAATAAAAACATTCAAACACACACACTCAAAGAATGGAGGATAAGTGTATGCCAAAGAGAATTATGAATGCCAAAAATATAAAGCAGTAGAAGAAGAGGCAGACTCCGTATCATGACGAGTTACAAACAACACCGAGCTGTAGTGCCAATTGGTGAGGTAAGGTACATTAAATTAATAAAATATGTACGATCTTATTATATTCGAATTAAAACTGTTAATGAAGCAATTAATTAATAATGTATATCTGTCGGTTCATGAGATTAGAAAAGTAAGATAATGGCTACTGTAAATGAAATTCTGTTTAGATTGATTTGAATTTTTGATTAAATAATAACACGTCCTTGTATAATGTTGACTTTCTGGATTACGTCGACATCTATTGCTTAGTAATAGTATTAGTTATTTGTCTTGGTTTGTTATTGTCAATTTATAATCAACGTGTGTACATACTACTATCTCATTATTACTGTTAACTATCCTGTTAGTTGGAAAGAAAGGGAAAATTTTCTGTAAACCTGATTGTTTATAGTAGAGGAAGGAGAAATAGATTGAAATTACTCGATCATTGGGTCGCTTTAGTGTTCGCTTGATGTTTTTTTCGGATGACAAGGATTTTTGTCACCAAAATTAACACACTGAACTAAAAATAACTGATTGTTCATCTTTCTGTTAATTTCACGGTGTTTGATTTCTTTGGTAGTTTTGTAGGTTATATTATTATCTAATAAATGAAATTGGCAGTAAGTACTTTATAAATCAAATAATAATCTTCCCAATTTTTATATTTCATTTGTAGATTATAGAGAGGTGGTGAAATTAAAAACAAACTTTTAGCATTTTCTAAATAATGTCTTATCCACCTCCTAACCAACAAGGTGGGATGTACCCGACCCCATATAACAGTAAGACTTTTAATTTTGTAAATAGTGTTATCTTTATGATTTTTAACAATACTCAATAAACAAAGTGCTAGATTAATATTTTCAAATACATTACTATAACAAACTAAAATTAAGGGAAAATAGTTATTTACATTTATTTGTAGGTGGTTATCCTCCAGCCCCTCCACCAGGATATCAAACCCCAAATGCACCAGGTTATCCACCTAATCAAGGTTATGGCCCACCTCCTCAACAAGGCTATCAACCTCCTCCAGGTCAATATCCACCTGGTGCTGGATATGGTCCAATAACAAATCAACCACTTGGGCCACCCGGTATGTAATGCTTTTTAATTCGTTATTCAAATATATTTATAGTTGCCTATATAATAATAAAAAATTTATACTCTGTATCCTACAATTTCATTACCTCATCTTTGTCATACATAATTAGAAGTTGCTCATTGTATACCTTTTGTGACATCATATAGAAAATCTTGTTATTTCTGATGTAATAAATTGTTTTATATTACACATACACTACTGGTTAAAAGTTTTTGCCCACCCTATAGTTTGCGTGATATATAACTAATTTTGGTGCACAATGTTGGTTTCATTTATTTTTCAGGATATTCCAATTATGTGAAGTGGAAGTAGGGCACAGCTTTCTGACTTCTCTGTCCAATTTTCTTCCACAACTCAATCGGGCTAAGCTCCGGCGACGGTGATGGCCGAATCACATTCTTCCTTTACAATTCTTTCAAATTCACAGCTTTGAAGAATTCTTGAGATCGTTCTCAATAAATTTTCTGCTGATCTCCTTTTTTTACCAGGTCTCCAATCATTTTGCCTCCAAAACATCGCCGAGCCCCTTGCCGTGTTTTACAATCGGATACACATGGATCTAACATCTGTTTTTTCTTTGAACATCTCTTAAACCCAAAAACTCAAACTTTACTCTCATTCTATTAAACTAAGGCTCACTCTCCATGTGTCCAATTTTTATGTTCTTTAACGCACTGCAACTATTTATTTTGGTATCTTCAAAGAGGTTTTTTCACTGTCGCACTTCCAAAAAAAAACATTTTGTCACAACTTCTTTTCACTGTAGATGTCCTCAAAGAAAGATCCCTAGATTTATTGAACTGATCTATAATCTCTGAACTCGTGAGTCGACGATAAAGTTTACTGATGAATTCACTATGTTTATCTTCAGCTGTTGTAGTTTTTTTGAGGGCACCCTGAACGTTTTCTCTATCACCAAAGCTCCTGGTGGATGCATATTTTTTTCGTGTTGTAGTCCTCGGTACGTCGAGATATTTCTAATTGGGCAGAAATGGTACAGTTACTTTTGCTCAGACTATGAAGAATTATGATCAATAAACACAATTTCAAAAGATAGTTACTTGGTTTTACCCGTTTTGAAATTTACAAATCTGAATTTGCGAGAACGAAAACAGTTCGTGTACCCACTTCAGAAAAAATGTCTTGATTCAAAAAGTATAAAGCAAAGCACGTTTTTGCGTTTCACAGGTCTAACTGGGACTAAACTACAATCATAAACACCAAAGAAATAATTCACAGTTGAAGTATAATAAACAAATTAGTTATTGGCAAGTTTTAACTTGTCGCACTCGCAATATAAACAACATGCTTTTGTATAAAATAAACAAAAAACGGACACTATTAATGAATGGATTATGTGGTATGTAAAAAGTTTTGACCGGTAGTGTACTTTAGGCCTTAAAATTCTTCAAACCCTTTAGAGATTTCATCAACTAAATGTTCTGTCATTAGTTTTGAGATTTTCCTATAACTCAGTTGCACATTTTCTTCCAAGAAATCAAGTATATTTTGAATATTCTCTTCACTTAACTTTTTGCTACATACTCTTTGTAACAAATACATTATTGTACAATACAACGTCGTAAATCAGGAATCATTGGGAAAGGACTGGTTAGGAACATTTGAATGCATTTATGGTGGCGGCATCTATCGCGTTAACGAGAAATCATATCGCATTACATAATAATGTAAACAGAGGTATGCATAAAATATAATAAAATCGCGTTTAATACTTCAGAAAACCAAATTTCTAAAATAATAATAATTATTATTATTTTATATATATATATATATATATATATATATATATATATATATAATTATTATTATTATTATTAAATACTTTATAAATATATTCTTGATATTATTCTTATGTGTGGTGTCGTCATCTAGTGTCAAATACAGAAGCTAAAAATGACAATAAGAACTAATCAGTCTGGATTTTAGATATTCCGCGTTTTACAAGTCCAGATTTATGATTTTCAACTATTGATTTCATTTCATTGGAAAAATTATGTAAATATCAAGGGCATGGTTTTGAAATGTCCCTGTAGATAAAATTTATACATGCTCCAAATAATTTACTTGATGATTATTAATGTTACTAATAAGCTACCCACAATTTTTACCATATTGAAGGTGACCTATGGGTTAAGTATATTTTCTGTCTTATCATATACTTTGTTTTAAGTAACTGTCGGTTACGGTAGAGGTACATTATAATATAAAACAGTTCGACAAAGGAGAATTTTATTGATAATGTCTTCCAATCAAACAATAATTTCATCAAATATTGAAAGTAAGTTAATAATTTATAATATATCTCTATAAATTGAGCAAAATCAGTATTTTTAAGTATATGCTGTATACCTATTTATGATGATTAAATTCCAGCTATTTGTCTATTAAGTTTAGTGACTAAATGGATTTAGTACAGTATTACAGGATATTCTATTTATCATGAATAACTTTCTCTATCTGCAGATACCATTATCAGGGCCATTAAAAAAACTAATATTTCGTAGTTTGTTTGAAATTATCGACCATGTCCTGCTCTGTCGTGTCAGTATTGTTTTTAGTGCTGAAACTATTAGTGTATGATGTGGTGTTAAATTTTTGTTAGATTTTATAAACCTTGAGAAATGTTTCAGTAGATAATCTTATAAATTATTCACTTTTTTACTGTGCTTTTTTAGGTAATTATCTAGATTAGTTACACTCCTCCGATTTCGTTGAAATTTTAGTACGTTGTCGAGAAAATTACGATGAAAAAGAATATATTTATATATAGGGCGCGAAAACCATCCCTTCAGGTACTTTTTTTTTTCGTTTGAAGAATCAAATAATTTTTTTACAGTGATTGTAATATTTAAATTATTGTGTAAAAAATTGGTCCAAAGTTTTAACTCTTGCCACTTTTGTTATAAATATTTTTCTTGCTGTTATTAGTTGCCCACTCAGTAGCTGCAGTAACTTGAATAATATCGCAATTATGAGGTACATACAATTAACTAATTTGTGTAAATAGATTGAGAACTTTTACAAATCCCCTCGTATTGTCGTAAAATTTACATAACTAACTGATTTGAAGAGTAATGATTATAAGCATTTACTCTAATTAAACAATATCTGTCTCATATATAAATAAACTTATTGTATGAAATATTCAGATAAGAAAATTTGTTAGAAACTTTTGTTTTTAACTTGATGCTCTTATAGAAAGAGAATTCCATTGAATGACTTAAGAAGACAACATTGCTGATAACAAATGTTTATTTCTCTCCAATAATACTTGATAAACATTAAAAATCTTGGATTATTTACTCAGTTCTATTAAAAATGCCCGAACTGAAGGTTGTGTTTAGATTTAAACCACAAAATGTGTTCAAAAGACTGAAGAGGATTTTTAGAAAAAAATCACCAAAGAGCAAGGGATATTTCAAATTCTATACTGAAGAAGAACAGAGGTAAATTCAATTCATTAGAACTTTATATATACTTTTGCTTTAGTATCTATAAGAATGGTTTCAAAATGTAACGTTCGATATTTCCATACATAACAAATCATATTTATTGGCTCACACTTTATGAAGCTGATTCTTCTTTGAAATTTATTTGTTAGATGAATTACTTCAAACAACATTTTTACAAAACTCTGTATATTTTCTCACATTCACAATTTTGTTATAATTCTCGTTGTTGCAATACTCAGTTTTACCAAATCATATAGGGTATTTAAAAAGATATGATCATACCATTTCTATTTCGAAACCGTTACAAAATAAACACTCTGTATAAAAGTAACTAGTGCATTGGTTTTGGGTACTAAAATTTTAAATTAATCGTAATAGCAATAAGAAACAATTGTGTACAGGGTGGACCAAAAAGTGAACTTATTTTTATTTTAAATAGTTATCTATTTTTTAATTTTATTCATTTATAGCCTTTTATTGCAATCGTACCGAACTTCATCTAAATCATAACAAATGTTTGGTCACAAAAAGCCTTTTTTTATTATTCATATCATCTACATATCGAGTAAATAGTCAGTTACTTCAAATAATATTCTTATTGAATGTGAATGCGTCTGAAATCCCAAAAAATGATGATTATAAAATTGATGTTTAAAATCAAATCTTGTATAATAATAATTATTAATAGAACCAGACTTCTATTAACAACTTTCTAAAAGATTTCATTGAAATTATTAATATCAATTATGGTTCAATGAAAATATGTAATATGCCACTTTTATCTTAATTGTTACTCCAATTATGTGGAACATGTAGCAAGTTTGTTAGTTTCTAAATAAAAAAATTATAATTTATTTTATTAGAGTACAAATTGTGAGAATAAAAAATATATTTAATATCTTAACAGAAACATACCATCAATCATTATACAATGTCAAACATAACTTATATTTTTTACATATTTTTTAATTATAATGATGTGACATAAAAAATTTTCTCATACGACGCCTCTTTTCTGAGTGATAGGCATTTAAAGTTGCGGTTTTAATACCTCCCGTAATTATTTTCAATAAATAATTACAATTTATGATAATTTTCTTAGGAATGTTTCTTTACGGCAAACGGTTTCCTTGGTATGTACAACGATCTAAAAATCTATATATCTCCTAATTTTTACCGAGTTGAACAAGGAGTCGCTTTTTGTTTAAAAATCGCTTGAAAAATTCATTTTTGAATTTTTGCTATCTATAGATTGTACAGGTCGTCCTTCAGATAGTATAGAATTATTTATTCCGTTTAAACACCCTACATAGACATACGTAATCATTTATTAAAAATTCATGATGTTCAAGGATATATATATATATATATATATATATATATATATATATATATATATATATTTATATATAAAGCTCTGATTTCGCAACTCATAAACGATGAGTCATATGAAAAAAATTTTTTAAATCAGCATTATTTTCACGTCATCTACTCTCTACTCTCGAAATTGTTGCATCAAGTCTCGGAATACCTTGTATATTGATTTTTCTCCATTAATTGTTGAAAAACCGACTTTTCGGCGTTTGTGTGTATGTATGGATTCGGGGTCTCATATACATTGCGACCCAAAGGATCTATTGTGTCCCCATTTCTTGCTCCAATACTGGAGAACCCAATGTTTACAGCTGTTTCATCAATCCCATTACTTTTAAAAAGTCTAGAATTTGAGATGGCTTCGTCTTATATTCCATACTCATCCAGTTGTAATGCTCTGGAGTTCATTTCGTCCTCTGTGCATCATCTGCTAGGTCTTCAGGTGTTTGTTGAGGTGACAATGCCCCCATAGAACTCCTATTAGCAGATTGTTTTTACTTAGATTGACATATTCAGCAGATCTACTCTGGTTATAGTTTCCCAGAAGAGTGTTTGCCTGCCTCAGCCCTTGTAGGTTGTCCCAATAATTGGTTTTGCTTCTATCTACCTTCTTCTCCAATGCTTTTTCCATTGTTCTGTAGTTGATACCACAGAAGGGTTCGGGTTCCATGAAGGGCTTGCCTGCCCCCGCTTTAGCGAGCTTATCAGCGCTAGCTTAGCTCGTTCAATTTTCCTAGGCAACCCCATGGATTTTATAATATTGGAGCTCGGAGAACAGGATGATGCTCTCCTGTTTGCGATAATTTCTCTCTAGATTGAACTGAACACATTTTTCAATCGGATTTCGGTGTTTACGTGGCCCTTCCAAATTTTCTATAATCACGCTTCACCTTGCAAGTTGCAACTAAACTAAACTGTTAAGAATACACAACTTGGACCTCCTTAAATAATTTTCTCAATTTCTTCTTTCGGTAGATTGCGTTCTTTATATATTTTGAAAGATTTCATCCTTACATATTTATTTGATAATCTAATTTCAGTTTGTTCACAGAAATTCCGGTAATTTTAAAGTATTTCAGCAAAATGTTTATTATTTTATAAACTGTATACAGTTTACTACTTTCCTTATTTTCTTATAGTAAAAATACTTCCTATAAAAAACATGTGTGATTTTATTTGCGGTTTTCTATAGTTTCTAACACATTGTGTAACATTTTAATATAAACAGCGAGATGGGAAACATTATTTATTGTTATTAAAGAAATATTTATATAAATGGGACATCGAACTGTCTACTTATTATTCCCATAAATACGTAAACAAGTTTTAAATAAAATATAATCTGTTTTCTTTTAAAAAACTCGAAATAATTTGATCACTCTTACGATTGAGGATATTATACACAAATTTATGATATTTTATTATTCATCTTCACCCCGTTAATTCATAAATAATAACAACAATAAGAATACTGTTGAAATTTCTTTAATTTCTTATTTCTCAGACCTTTTGATCTGAATGTTCTTGTTTTGGGTTCCTTCCGTTTCAAAATTAGTTTTTTTTGATAGTTTTTAAAAGAAAGATAAAATTTGACGTTATGACTTTTCTTCAAGTCTTTATCAAAATATAAAGAAAAGTCGAAACGTCAAATTTTATCTTTCTTCCAAAAATTATTAAAAATACTAATTTTGAAACAGAAGAGATCTAAAATCAAGAACATTTAGATACATTAATACAGTTAAATATTATTTATAAATACAAATTCTGTAAAATTCTTTCGGTTTCTGTTTAGTAGACCTTTCACTATATTTTTTTGATAAATTTTCTTGTTTTAGGTCAATTTTAATGAATAATAAGCTTTGTATAGAAATAGTTTTGATATTGGCCTCTATCAGAATATTATTTGACATCAACAACCTTATGATATTATATTACTTATCACATAAATGTTAAAATACACTCGTGGGCGAAAAAATCGTCTCAAGTCGCACGCTTACTAGCAAAAAAATCTGTAGCTTCTATTTTTTTTCCTGACTATAGTATCTCAAAACCATCAGTCTCAGCTTAGTAATGAGGTGGTTTAGGTTGATATTGAGTTTTTGTTTGGTAAATAAAAAATTTCAAACGAAAAAGGATCTTAAACATTAAAAACAGGTTATAATTAACAGTTAATAAAATACAAGCTTAAATTCGTCAAAATGATAATTTTCCCCCTTTCCAGGTTCTAATAACAGCTTCCAAACTTTTCTCTTCAGTTCATTCCATAAATGCCGGATAGGATTTAAGTGCGGGCTACGCTACAATTCGACATCCTGTAAATATTGCCGTACGAAACCTACAGTATGTGGACGGGCATTGCCAAAACCAACTCGGTTTTTGCTTCCATTGAAATGGCCACCTAAATAATCCAAAAGCCACGATTTCTTTTATGCAACACTGCGCGAATCTTCCTACATGTTTTCTGTAGATTCGTCCTCTTCTATCGCCACCATGTAGGCACACTCAGCTTTCGTTTGACAACAAAACGGAGCCCCATTGTTCATCAGTCGAAATAACGTGTTTTCTGGTAGACAAGGTGGGCAAGCGAATCGTTAATTTCGGGTCAGTAGCTAATTTTTTTGGCTTAAGGTAAGTTAGCTGGGCTAAGTCTTCTGATTCTCCAGCCACTCCTCGCGTTTCTCTGAGCTCTTGTTGGACTTGAAGACCAGTGGGGGTGGATTTCGCTTGATGTGTTGACAAGCGTACTCAACGACAGTAAACCCTCCTCACTTCTCGCTGATTTTGGTCTTGTCACAATAGGATGACCGTTTGAGCAGCTTTATCATTTGTATCCATTTTTAGGTAGAATTTTTGTTTGTTGTTAACTGAGATGTGTTTTTGCTAGTGACTTGCGATTGCAAGGACTCGATTTTTTTGCTTACGAGTGTAGATTTTATTTCAATCTAAATGATACACTATTCCTATTAAGTCAAAATCTTTATTTATTATCAATTAAAATTACTTTGAAATCAATAAAGTGGAATTTCAAATTTTATTCAAATTGTTTACATCTATTTTACCATTAATAGATTTCGAATTTCTTTCTTATATATTGATAACTTGAAGTTCAACAATTGAGGACAGAATTAATTGTATTTTGATATTTTTCTGATAAGTGATTTATTTATTTTATATATCGGGGTCGTCATTGTCGATAATATTTTGGATTTCCTGTAAAAATACAAGAAAAAAGTGAGTGTTTTATAAAAATACGTTGATCCAGACGGTGCTTAATTACATTTCATTATTGTCTAAATTTGAATAAAAAAATAAAAACAATATTAACGACGTTGCTAAAAATTTTTAGGTGTGAAAATAATTATTTCCTACCTTGTCAATGCAGTATATCTGTCATTTCAAAAATTGGAAAAAATTATACTGTCAAAGAAACTCGACGAATCAATTCCCGCAATTGCAACTCCACCTATTTAGTGTCATTTCGATTGTATACAAGCTGCTATTCAAGGGAGAAATATTCCTATAAAAGATGTTTTGTACATCTAATTGTTCTGCCTCCAGAATATGTAGACCGCTCTAAAATGGGGCTATTTGTCAAGTTGTTAGCACTACTCCTTAGAAATACCCTCTTACTCAAATGGACAAGGCATTCGCTGAGTAGATGCCTCTCTCCCTTTTTTCCAGAATCTACAGTAATTAGGGTGGTTTAGGAGAATGTTATTATGAATCTTTTGAATTGTTTGTATACTGATATGACATCTCTTAAGACTACATTAGGGCTCTGGTCCTAAATATGGAGTCGTTGCCTTTTTTGGTAAGACTGTTCGCTTCTCAATTTCCTGGTATACCCTGGTGGCTTGGTAAGAAATAGTGTAGTCTTGCCGTATATTAAGTTGCTTTAAGCAGCACCCTGGTAATCAATAATCAATAGAGTTGCTTTGGCAACTAGATGCATATATGAGATGTTAATGACCAAAGTAGACCGGCCCCGTAAGCTATAATTTAAAAATACTCAAGCTCTATGAGGGTTAATGGCTAATAAATTTCAATAAAGTATTAATTTTAATGAGTATTTCTGGAGAAAATGTTGGGTGGCCGATCTGATATGTTGGGCCCTAATTTATAAACAAAAAAAACTACATGCTCCATCTGGTCTGCGCTCCTGTATGATGCTGAATTCTGTACAGAACGAATCTTTAAAATCTCCTAGATTGACTATGTATCCAATTGAAATTATTAAAAAATGGATAACTGGGATATAAAATCAGGTATGCTTCATGTTGAAACTCCAAGGAAAGGTCTTAGATAGAAGAAAATTCGTAAGGAGTAAAATCTACTGCTTGAAAAATCTCGAAACAGGATTATTTAGGGCAGTAGTTAGTGAAGTTTGAATAACTTGGACATACTCAGAAGAAGAAGAATTTAATTTCCAATCTTTGTCGCTTATTACATTCCATTATCAACTAAAAAGTAACATTTGGTAATTTTTTCTAAATATTTTCTTACAGGTGGATGGATGAATATGCCTCAAAGCATACCGAATTGTCCACCAGGCTTGGAATATCTTACTATGATTGATCAGTTATTAGTACAGCAAAAAGTTGAAATTCTTGAAGGTATGTTTTGTTAAACTTTAAATATCTTGAAATTCCCACGCCACAGTGCATAATTCAAGTGTTTTGTGTTGTTTTCGACTTTGTCTTTAATTTATTAAAAATATTTCCTTATCGTTTGATTTTAGCACTGACTGGTTTCGAAACACAAAACAAATTCACAGTAAAAAATAGTTTAGGACAAAAAGTTTATTATGCAGTAGAAGACTCTGATTGCTTGACAAGAAATTGCTGTGGTCCGCTCAGACCGTTTGATATGAAAATTTTGGATAATTACAGAAATGAAGTTATCCACCTCCACAGACCATTAGCTTGTGATTCCTGCTGTTTCCCATGTTGCTTACAGGTAAAATAATTTAAAATGAAACTTTCTGTTCAATATTCAACTATATGATAGACAGCGTCTTATATATGTTTTTGTAATAATTCTAGAACATTGTAGAAACTTCTGTTTACTTACAGTCAATGAACATCAAGAACTTTGAATTAGAACTTTCCTATTTAATACTGTAACGTTCCTCGCGTTAAAGGTTCGTAGATAAAATCGTACAAGTTAATTAAACACTTACATTTTCATTACATCATTCAGTACACTAACACTGCACTATGGTATCACTTCAATATTAAATTAACTGCTCTATAGTGAGCTACTGTTTTATATATGCTTCTCCATATAATTTCAGAACATTTTAGAAACGTCTGTTTAGTTACAGTTAATTTTGTTTCCAAAAAATCCAGAACAATAGTTCAACGGTTATCCAATAATAGATAAAGCCACCCACCATCTTTTATAGTTTCCATTATATTAAATTATGACCGACTGTGTACCCTTCACAATATGAAAAAAGCAATATTTGTCTTTCAAATTAATTTTAATGATAAATAATTTTTTTTAGAGTATGGAGGTATCGTCTCCTCCAGGAACAGTTGTAGGTACTGTAGAACAAGAATGGAGCATCTTCTGCCCTTCTTTCGCCATAAAAAACTCCAGTGGTGATACAGTATTAAGAATAGAAGGACCTTTGTGCACTTGGAGTATATGTGGCGATGTTGAATTCAAAATAATGTCGGGAGATGGTGCTGTCCAAGTTGGGAAGATATCAAAGCAATGGTCTGGGTTACTAAGGGAAATGTTTACAGATACTGATTATTTTGGAATAACATTTCCTATGGATTTGGATGTTCGGATGAAAGCTGTTATGTTAGGCGCATGCTTCTTGATTGTAAGTATGGATACTAATGGAATAATAGACCGTAATATAGTTGGTTGTTATTCCAAATCTGGTGGGCTATTGAGAATTTAAAAGTTATCAAATTACAAGGGGGACCTATAATTATAAATTCAATTTAAAATTATATTCATTGTTCATTTTGAAAAATATTATTCTATAGTTTGATATTTTTTCAGGACGCCATGTTCTTCGAAAATACCCAAAAGGATAACTCTGCTGTAATTTAAAATTAATTTATATATGTTGCCAAATGTACGCTTTACAGTGTCTTCATTATATTTTATAAAATATTTTTGAATCCCTCCATTATTAAAATAACAAATATATTGAATATATCATAATATTATAGGACAAATACAAGGTTCATATTTAGTACTAATATCAAAAATTAAAAATAAAATAATTTTTTTAATGGCTGGGGTAGAACTCAGTTCATGAATAGTACGGTAAGGGCTCTGCCAGTGAAGGGACCTTATTTTTCATTAATGTTCTATAGGGAGTTGTCTTTCTCATTAGAGCTCTACTATTAAAGAATTCTCGTGTCTCTTTAGTCGTTGCTATGCTTCTAGATTTTTTCCTTGATGTACATATTCCAAGATCTTTATGGAGAGTATCTTCCCATACCAAGGTGCATTCAGATTCTGGCGATTTTTTTTATTTGAACGGGATATTTCTTCTTCAACTTGCTTAAAAGTGAAAAGCTCCGTCAGTTCTTCTGTTATAAGGGGGGATATAAGCTAGGTATTCCATTATTTCCTGGTCATCTATATCATCATTACCTGTAAAAACTTCAGTAGGGTGTTCTGCAAGTGAATCTACCTTTTCTATGTTTTTCCTTGCCAAGGATCCTGAAGAGGGTATTTGTTTTCGAAAAAAGGGGTTCTTGTTGTATATCAATTATATCCTTGTTTGGACCCCAGTCTGGTGACAGAAGTCAAGAGGGCCAGACTCAGATTGCTAGGCCACTTGGACCGTATGCCTAAGGAGTGGGGATGGGCAAAACGTATCGTCAGAAGCCCGAGGGTCGGCAAACGTTAGTTGTATGATGTTGAAGAGGATCTTCGGGAGCTAGGGGTGAGTGGGAGGATACGCCGAGTGTTGGACTGTGATGACTGGAAGAATGTGGTGGACAAGTCCAAGGCTTTTTGAGGGCCATAGTGCCAGTGGTAGTTGTAGTAGTAGTAGTTTGTTTAAACGCCAAAATAAATGAAGAACAATGTCTCCTTTACCTTTATATATATATATATATATATATATATATATATATATATATATATATATATATATATATATATATATTGACTTATTTATAATAAAAACTGTGTTATAAAAGCTAGTAAACTTTTTCTGATATAAGCTTACCATTAGTTTTTAAAACTTCACAATTTATGTTTTCCTTTTATTTACATATTTATAAAATGTCACTGTATGTTACAGTTTTAATAAATCCTATGAAATCGCCACTAGATGCGTTCATGTAGCGTGAGGTCTCTTAAATGTAATTGTTTTATTTGAAACATTTTGAATATAAAAATGTTCTCCCTTCATTAGTTCACAAAATGTGAACCTTGCATGTAAAATATTAGATATACACTAATACTCGAAAAAATATGGCACTTTATTATTGGGTAAATTTGTATTTTTATAGATATAGGATACATTTTAATCGGTGGCAAGCATTTAAATTTTATACCAAATAATTGTTTTTATTTAAACAACAAAACGGACAATAAAACTGCGCAGCTAAATTTTTTGTATAAACATTCTAGTGCATACTGTTTACTGTCAACAATCAAAATTACACTGTCTGGTCCTTCGAGCCGGATATTAACCAGTGATTTATGTAAAGCCACCAGTGTAGTTGTGAGTGTTGGTAGTGTGTTCACATTTTCCAATTTAATTCTTGTTATACATGTTCAATTTGTTTTGTAATTTTTTTTATTATGGAAAAAGTTTTTTGCCAGAGAATTTTGCACTTCTTAAATAACGAATATACAGAATGGACTTAAATCTTGGGTTGTACGAAACGTGATGATTGTAAGTGTATTGCTGAAAACTCGTATAACCCTTTTAATTGCGGTGAATCGAACTAGTAAGAAATCGAAGAACCACTGGGTGGCTACGAAACAAAAAATAAAAGATTTAGATTGTAATAGAAAAATGTTACAACAGTCTACAAGTTAATGTTATCAGGATTACTTATAACTAAAATTTGAACGGTTTGGCAACGCTGCGTATCTCGAGACATATAGCAGCAAATTATGTAATATGAAAAGCCATTGGTTTCACTCATTAAAATTAATTTCTCTCACTAACACCAACAATAAACAACAACTAAGTAATGAAGAATGAGGATAAACTAACAATTTATAAAATATTGATTTTTCTGATACGAGCGAGGCGATCGACGCACTCGTCTGCCACCTAAATAACGACTCTATCGATTTGAGAATAAAATCTGACAACTATGATGATCGGAAGATTTCCTGTCATAATTATTAGAAGACGCAACAACAAACTTACACAAAATTTTCACAGACAAGTAATTTCTTAAACATAAAGTCCATTCTGTAAAATTTATTAAGCACAAAATCTTTAATTTGTGCTAAATTCTGATTTACTTTAAGATTAGTTTTAAGAAAAAGCTCTCTTTGTGTGACTTGTTTTTGTTTTAGCTATTTTTAATTATGTAACTCAGATATTTTTTTAAATTTGGTTATTGCTAAACCAATGTGAGATTTTAAGGAGGGGAGCCCGCTTAGAGGCTTCAAAAATCGATTTTTTGTATAAATGTCTTCCTAAAATATCGAAGACTGTGTCCCTTAAATTTTAGAAGCAAATTCGAAATATTTTCGGAGTTACAGAACAAATAGTCAGCGACCGTTGAGCGGACGGATCGCTCAGAGAAGGTACGCTCCGGCAGCCTCTCGATCTATTTTACGTATATTAATCCAAAGAGGCTAACCGGCAACTTTATTAACCAGGAATCGCTGATTTGCATATTAATGCGATGAGTTCCAAAAAATTATGAAAACTTGACGCACGATTTATCGGTTTTTCATTTTTCCTAATTGACGGGAAAGATAGACAAAAAACTAAACATCCTATCGAAACGAGACAAAATGGATTGTATTCAGGATTAAATTATCTTCTAGTTGAACCTAAAAAACCTCAAGAAATTTCAGATTAACCCACTTTTTAAACAGTCCAAAGTGAAATTGCTACCTGCATCCTTCCCGTCTCACGACAAATGCACGCTCGAAGCGGCTCGGCGAAATGCTTGTACCAGTATAATATGACATGGAAAAATTGGTGAAATATATAACAATAAACCCTGAAAATTTCAATCGGATATCTTTCCTTCCCAAAAACATCGATTTTTTGAAGCATCTAAAGCAGGCTCCCCCATCAAATTTAAAGAGAAAAATTTGTGCTTTTCAATCGTTCAAAAGTACGTCAAGTGCCAATACTTCCTTGTTGTTTAATAAGCACATTCTCTTCCTTCCAAAATTGTTATAAATATTTTTAACACTATTTTATTTTTCAAATGCTTAACAATGTACTTATTTAGTTTATTTGTTTAAATTTATTTTGTTGGACATTCTTATACGACGTTTTTGGAAGTACTTCTAACATTCTATTTTTCAAATAATTATCCCTATTATCAGTTAGTGTACTTCTGAGGCTAGTTTTTGGATGCGTTCTTTAAGACTTTACATTTTAAAATAACCGCTTGTGATGAGTCTGAGTGTCTTTATATATAAAAATGTGAAAGTGCAATTTCATGTTGTCGCTCGACGTTTGCTAGAGCGTCAAACGAGGTCATGTGATATAATTTCGACTGAAGCGCAATCCTTAATTAATGCAGTGTCAAATCAAGAGCGTCAAACTTCAAAACGCTGCAAAAAAACTTCAGTAATTTCTTGATTAAATTTTTAAATATATATAATAACGTTAAAATTATTAATGATATTATTTCTTCGTAGTTCATCGCAGGTTTTTTGCTATAAATTCGATTTAAGATGCTTTACAATATTTAGTTTTGATGCTTTTTAAATTTAAGTCGAAATTATACCATGTGACCTCATTTTAAGCTGTATGCCAGCGTCGAGCGTCAACATGAAACAGCACTTTAAGCCAAAAAAGGTCTCATGTGCTTAAACAGAACTGATAGATGCCTTTTAAAAAGATATTCAATGGTTTTTCAAGTTCTTGTTTTGGTGTTGAGATGTTATTTATTATATGAATATTTATTCTTATTCACTATACACTCGAAATAAAAATATTACTTTTAAATGGTGTTTCATTTGATACCCAAGCATTCCTAATATTTGAAAGTTATTATTATAGTACTCATACGTTTTGTCCGCATGGGTACTAATCCCATCCTCGTCGTCAAAGACTACACAAGTCGAATCGAATTGAAATACAAGAAAATAGAACCTAAGCTTGGTAAAATGACATAAGAATGAGTTATTTTGACAGTTGACAAGTGACTGTCCTACAGAACATACCAATAAGTACGTCGACTTGCAACTAAATTTCAGCAACACAAATTTAGTTCTGCCACTTACCAATCAGTGTAACAGAAATGTGGCATCACTGTCAATTGTCAAGATAAATAAATATTTGTTTCAATTTACCAAACGCTTTCCTGATGTGTTCTAAATGGAAAGAATTTTATAAAATTAAATACTCAACATCAAATTACCGCTTGTGTAAAATCATTTTTTGGAAAGTGATTTTACAAATTTCAATCGGAAACATTTGAAGTATGAAGCTATTCCTACCTCTTATCTGCCTCATGGTCTACTTCCATTTATGAAAATCGCAGTTATGTCAATTTTCATGACTGTATAGTAAACCAAAAACGTTCGTATGTTGTAAATACAAAAGGTGGATGTGCCTTAATCAAGTTTGTTTTTTAAACTGCTGTGTGATAGTTGATCATGAACACGTCAGGATCATTTGATTTCAAGGCTTCTATTGAGAAACTGGAGGATCAAAGCAATTGGTCGCTTTACTGCTGGAATCTGACTGGGAAGCCGTAAAAAGAATTTTCAAATACTTGAAGGGGACCCGGAGATACGACGCTCAAGATCTGGGCTTGTTACTAATTGTGGTGGAGCTGCCATTACATGGATGAGTCGCAAACAACCAATCGTGTCATTGAGTACAGTGAAGCTGAATAAGTGGCTGCACGTGAAGGAAATTGTGTGGCTGAGTAGGTTACTGAACGAAATAACAAGCCTGTCTAGGTTACCAATGTTGCTTGTTGACAATATAAGTACTATAAGATTAATTTAGAACCCAGAGTTTCATCGTTGGATTAAGCACATAGATGTGCATCCACTTCATACAGGAAAAAGTTATGAAAGAGCAAATCAAGCTGGAACACGTTTCAAGTCATCTTCAACTTGCCGATATGTTCACGAAGAGTCTTCCTTGAAGTGTAATAACAGTTTGTAAATGTTGTAGAAGTGCCAATGCATATTTTTGGGCACATAAAAATAATTTATGACACACGGTTATTGAAAATTTTTGGTGTTGTTGCTGATATTTAAACTAAACCCATTAATTACTACCACTACAACTACATAATTATACTCTTTGCTTCTGTGAGCTAAATACAAAACTATGAAAGGTTCAAAGGACCAAACAGTGTAACTTAAGTGTAGTTCTAAACAATGGGTTCAATATGAAGGTAGTATTAGAAAATTAAGGCCCGTTTCGTCGGATTTAAAAATTTGATCAAAAGTTTATCCTTCCTTGAACATATTTTCTTCCTTTTTCTTTTGAAATTCCGCAATTTCAGATGAGTCGCTGATAGATTCTCATTACTAATATTTAGTTGCCTTACTCCATACCTCTTCTTCCATCGATTCATCCTTCACTAATGTTTTCTCGCCGTTTAAAGTTCTTATGAAATTCAAACGCCTTAGCCTTGTAGCATGTAGCATCGGCCCATTCACAGGACTGCCCATCTCTCGAAGCTGGGAAAACCACAAAACAAGGGATTCAGACGTCTGCTCGTAGGCACCTTACTTCAAAGTCTTTCGACTAGGAACATTACCTTCACTCTAACTTTTGTTAACGTATTATTAGATTTTGGTCTCCAACACACCCACAATTAGCGCGAATGTGTCTAACACCAACAGAGTTCAGCCCCAACTGTGTCAGACACAGTGTGTCTAGAATGTTTCATCTTCCCCCTCCCACTATATGACTGCTCGACCTAGCAACAGCCAGTAGAGGCGTCTACGGCTCCACCCTGCTTGTTACTGTATAAACAAATAACAATCGCGACTCCCCGTAAGTGTCTCGCTATTGAGACCTTCATTTATGTTTGTTATTTTTGAATGACAGGCTAGGTTAACCTGGAATTTACTATTAAGACTACATCACTTAGTTAGACTCTCTCCTTCTTCGAGCTAAATATGGACACTCGCAAAAGGATCGAAAGGCCATACCATATAATAATTATTTTATTATTAGTAGTAAATAGTTAAGTGTCAAATAGTGTTATGGTGCTAATGTAGTGAATAGTGTGTTCGGTATAAATATTACAAAGGGTCCCAAAAATTCTAACTTAGAGAAACACTTGACAGTATCAACCGAATACCATATTTTCATTCAATGTTAAAGGTGTGATGATTCAATATACATATTTTGGTATTTAGTTTGGAGGTAAATGAAACAAATATAATAATAAAAAAAGTATATTTACATAAATTAAATAATTAAAATAAAGACCATTTACAGAAGTTTCCTTGTACAAAGAAGCAGTTTATTCCATTCTAAAAATACTAAGAAAAATAATCGACCATCACAGATTCTTTCAACTTGTGTTGGAGAAAATATAAGGAAACAGTTACGTAAATCTTCAATATACATTCGCAGTAAATGGAGTAAAAAAAATAAGAATCGGTTTTATCAATGGCTGAATTGATTTTGTTCATTATTTTCTAACATATTCTCTGGAAATTTGACAATAAGGTAGTATCGATATAATACTGCCCATTTTATTAGAACTTTTATCCAGCTCAAAATATTCAATTTAATTGTCTAAATTGATCACTGGCATGTATACTATATAGGCCGGAACAATTTTTTACTTCTGATGCCTTTGTGGCTTTGTGTGAGCGGGCAGTCCGTCGATGTAAACTATCGCTGTTTGAAGATTTTATCCAACTAGAGTATTTAAATGGAAACTGAGACAATTTACGGACACATATTTTTAAAAGAAATTCACGATTTGACAACATTGTTCTTTCTAAAAACAATTCCTAAACTTGTTTTCCAGAAAGGCTTCTCCACACCTTTTGCACGCTGATATAAAAAACTGGCATATTGGAAACTTTGACCGTTGTAATTGCTATTTCCTCTTCAAGCATACATACTTGAAGCGATTAGTGCATGATATGCATCAAGGTTATAATTAATTCTATTTACGTTAGTACAGACTCTGGTTCACAAATGTCGCCATAAGCATAAGTTCAAGACAAGACAGAACTTTTATTTACTCTATAAGATGTTAACTTCCTTTATCATTTGAAAAAATTAAATGACTAAAAGTTTGAGAGGCATAAAATTAGTCATATGACAGTACGCTATTATAAATTGGCTATCAAAAACAGTCTGTCGGTATATCCTATAATCTAAGCTTTAGCTATAAATAGTAATGGTAAAAGGAACGGTGATGCTTTTGGTAAACGATTTTGACTGAAGGAAAAGACGGTAGAGGCCCAGAAGAAGCTGTTACCTGTGTTTTATAATTTGTAGAAACTATTAATATTGAAAAAGACCATTTAATAGCATGGAGCAATTGTACCAGAAAAGTTTAACCCTTAATTTGGTAACGAATTTATTGATTAAAAAAATTTTTTATTAAATTGTTCTTTAAGGTCTAAATAAGCCAATTTTAAAGTTTGAAAAATTTGGGTTCATTTTTTGGTGAGATATGCAATATGTATCTTGTAGATACATTGCCAAATTAGCTGGTTGAAGGTTAGCGGCCGAAGTAATGAAAACAGCAATAGAGAGGTCCATCATTGTCTCATCTTTTGACACTTCTGGAGCTTGTGATGCATCCTCTGCATCAAAACGTTCTTCAACCTATACATCTAAAAATTTGCTCGCTGCCTGAAGTAATATATCTTCACTCTCCAAATTTTCTTCATTTTCTTCCTCATCTCCAGAGTCCGCCTTTGGCTTAAGAAGTAATGGAAGAATATAGCCAGCTCTTGAAGTAAAATTTTTGCTCTGAAAAAGAAAAGAAAACATCAAAATGAGGTTGAGAAGACAAAAATGCTAACAAATTCCTAAATAAAATTAAAACCAAAATAATAAAACTCAATAAATTTTGAATTGAGGTGAAATAAATCTGATTTTTTAAATTATACTCCATTGTTTGAATTTAAAAAAGCTGATTTCAGATGATAAATAATAGTATATTGACTGAAAACTTACCCAACCGGAGGTCGATGCCATTTCTTTGCTGATGCTGATTTCACTGTTACAATTTGCAAAATAAACAAACTTTCACTTGAAGTGTGTGTTGGAAACTGATGGAGGTTACTTTACAAGGCCTAAAGAGACGATGCGGTAGATAATGGAACTAAAATAAAGGCGCTAAATTTAAACAAAAAATTAGGGAGTCATGTATCTTGCAAGTTACACTTCCAAATTAAGGGTTAAGAGTTCTATCATAAACAGGTTATCATATTCTGATGATTACATATTCTTTACCACTTCACATTCCCAAACTGGTTGTATGTGTGGCAATGCGCACATCTGGACTTATTAGATTTTTCTTTTTCCATAATATTAATAATACTCCGTTTATAGATACTTATTTTTAAGACAGAGACGTACTGAATAATTTTTTATGTATGATCAGATGACATAATTTTATTGTGGTCGACGAAGTGACCGCTCATCACAATGAGTATCCAAAGAACCAAGGCTTTAAACTGTAATCACATCTAAAGCAACTTATTTTTTTACTAATATGTCAATACATTCATATGCCATGCGCTTTACTGTCTTTTGAACTTCCCCAAAAGTTATTGACAATTTTATTTGTTATAATCCCCTGATATGGATATGTCAATGTAAGCGATATTTAGACACTAGAATGGTTAGGAATATATTCGTTCAGTTATAGATGAAGATTGCAAAATATAACAACTTATCTTCTATTTTGAAGCTTTGTGCAAGAAAGATCACTTCAAAGTAACCCCCGTTCTTACACCAGAGTCTATTTTAACCAAAGACTAGATACTCCATTATGGTTTTTAACACTAATTCACTTTACACTATATTTAAACAGTATCTTTACAGGGCGGTGCAAGGAATTCTCTCTTAATAACCTTCATAGATTGTATATTCGCGTTTTCTGGTAATAACGTAGTGGATCTATTGTGTCTAAGATGGCTTCGAACAAGATGTCCGGCTGCTAGGGCAGCCATCAGTGAAAGTTCTCCTGCTAAGACCAAACCGCATACTATCCTAGCCAATTGATCAGCATTTGCACCTGGATTTTCAGGATGTGCACCTTTAACACCTAACATGTTCAAACAAGCTGCCTGAGGGGGAAGCACAGTACCTCCACCGACTGTACCTATTTCCAAAGATGGCATCGTGCATGACATATAGAGATCTTCCCCATTTGATCCGCAGGGCTCCATTAGTGTCATACAGTTACTGCTACTCACATTCTGGGCTGGATCTTGACCTGAAAAATATTTATTACAGTAATTCTAATTGTAATTGAAAATAATAAATTAATTACCTGTTGCTATAAATACTGCAGTAACTATGTTAGCTGCATGGGCATTGAATCCTCCTATACTTCCTGCTATAGCTGACCCAATCATATTTTTGGAATAATTGACATCGACTAAGGCGCTTACTGTTGTTTTTAATACTGTGCTTACTATTTTTGCTGGCACGATAGCTTCACATACAACAGATTTACCCCGACCTTCAATCCTAAAAAATTGAAATTGAATGAAATGTGGTACTAAATATAGAATCATTAATAGAATTTCGAAATATTTTTCACTATATGGTGCAATACATCCCTTATCATTATTTATTATAAAATCTGCAACTTTTGTCTGTTTGCAATAAATTCAAATGGAATGAACGTAGACCATGAAGCCGGTCCTGTTCTGTTAATATAATCTAAAGTTTTTTCTCTTTATAGAAGGTATATGTTTTTTTTATACGGCTGCTATTTCTTTGTATTGATTTTACAAGTTGATTACATTAGGTGGTAACTTTTTTTATAAAATCGGCATTCTAGAATCCAAGTTATCTAGAAAACCTATAGCTTAGAGCAAGTAAATAATTCGTAATATAGTAAAAGTAAATAAGTGTTGAGTAACAAATTTTAGTGCATAATTTAGTGAATTAAGAGTATAAATAACTTGCTTAAGAAAGCTTAAATAAATAGGAAGAACATCTATTATAATGAAAAAATTGATAAATGTTTTTGAATCAAAAAGTATACGAGAAAAACTAAAGTGAAGGGGATGTTTGAAAATTTTTTAACAAAAATTAACTTTTAAAAATCCAAGAAAAATGAAGATGCTCTTACCAATTAACAGCAGCTGATTTCTTATCAGTACAAAAGTTTCCACTAAGACTTAATATCTCCATATCAGGAAACTCGTTCTGTACAAATTTCAATGAAATTTCTGTTCCTTTTGAAAGCATATTCATACCCATAGCGTCCCCTGTTTTTGCAACAAAACGGATGAAAAGGTATCTTCCTGCTATTCTTATCATGATTTTGGTCAATCTTGCGAATCTACTAGTAGAATCGAATTGTTCCTTCATTAATGCAAAATTTTCTGGATTTTCTATCCATTTCATAGCAGCACTGAAAAATTTTAAAAAATAATATGACAAATATCGATTTTTTGTTTATCATAATTTCTCAAACCTTGCTTTAGCTAAAGATGGGAATCTAACAACAGGACCTCTAGTCATTCCATCTCCAACAATCCTTGATGTAACACCACCTATTTTCAAAGCTCTACATCCTCTGTTGGTACTAGCTACTAGGCATCCTTCAGTTGTTGCCATCGGTATGTACAATTCTTGAGTGTCCAATAATAAAGGTCCCGCATATCCTACAGGTATTGGCATGTAACCAATAACATTTTCACAGCAAGCTCCCATAACCTAAAATTGAAAAATACACACAAATTCACTTAATTTCCCGGTGTTCACAGTTTTTTTTATTTTTATTTTCCACACATTACTGATTTGTATTTCATACAACATTATTATATCAATTAAAAAAATTGTATATATATATATATATATATATATATATATATATATATATATATATATATATATATATATATATATATATATATATATATATATAATGCTGAGTCGAATTCAATAATTCGAGGTCATAAACATACCTTACTATAGTCATAGTTTTTAAATGGTAAATCTAATAAGTGATTTTTGAAATTTGCGTCTTTAGCCAACATTTTTCTTCTTATCCTAACGCCCCTTTCTGGATTATCGACGGCTTTCTCTATCTGATATCCAGGAATATGTTTATTTTGTACTAACAGAATTACTTCTTCGTCTGTAAGAGTGACAGCACCCAAATCGGAGTCATTATATATGGACAAACATTCTTCTAAACTTCTACACAGTTCGCTTTCGTTGATATCGTCGTTCAAGAGCTGACTAGAATCTATTTGACAGAATGAGGTTTGTACTGATTTGTCTTCATACTCTACATCATCTGAAAAATAAAATGTTTCTATTTAATTTGGAATATTTTTCAAAATTAAGTCCTCTTCGTTGTTTAGAGAGAAAAATACACTAATGACAAAGCCCCTACTTTCACAAATAGCTTCTGATACTAGAATTGATAATACATTGATCAATAACTTTATCTCTAAATCACATACAGTTTCATCTCTATCCTATTTTCACTGAAACCGATCACAAAGTTACCTAAATTCTAATCATTACATCCTTTGCTGCTTGGCCATTTGTACTGAACACACCTAACCAACACTCACAATTACACTGTTTGTTGTGTTCCTTCAGTCTCTGAACATGATAACTTGGGAATCGAAATGCGCGTCACACAGTGTAATTGTGAGTGTTGGTTTAGAGTGTAAACAGTGTATTCAGTATGAATATCACCTGCGGTTCCAGAAATTCCAACTTACTTAGAGGAAACATTTTTTTTCATAATATATTGTAAATATATAATAGTATATTAGGTAACAAGAGTTGTAAGTAACCCATTACGCCCTAAGTGAAAAATTTCATGAGTGTGTAATGGGCTTACAACTCGTGTAACGTACTATACTTTTTCTATGCCCATTCATTTTCTTCCATTGAATAAAAAACATGCTACTTAACAATTCTGTCTGTCCTATTTTTAAAGGAATTGCATAATGTGCTGCCTACATTTAGGGGCATCACTATTTCAATCCTAAATAATATCTCGCTAATGCTAAAAGTTTTTATGTTTTTTAATTGACTAAATTTGTGTAAATAAACTAAATAAAGTCTTGCGTAAATAAAAATTAGATTGTAATTTAATTAAACCAATAAGTTTAAGTTTTCTTCTCTAAACGCACGTGTACGTTATGAGATTTCATTACGTGCATGTTATTGTTAAATGTCATTTACAAGGAATGTTGACAGTGCGATTTTTGACGTTTACAGACATGGGCGTAGAAAAAATTAAATAAATAAACAGCTGAGCATTTGTCAACAATCTGACGTTCTGGATTTGTGAATATCTCAAATTGTTCTCTCAATTATTCGAAAAATGTACTAAATTAATTTATGTCAAACTAAATTCGAATGAAGGTGATTGGACTTATTTAGAACAGAATTAATGGTATTATATAAAAATTTTCGAGCTTACAGGCAAGTTTGGTAAAGGAATACCCGGATATGTACATGATTAAAACATTTCTATGTATGTTTTGGTATTTTTAAAAAATAATTCTGGTAATTTTTGAATGTATTTATATAATTCATCTGTGTTTTTAAAACTAGCAAATTTTTCAATATTTTGTAATAAGACTGCCTTGAGAATCTACAACGGGTTGCTGCTACAGGTCCGCCAAATAAAACTAGAACGATTTTACAAAATGAAGGATAATACAAATAAAGTTGATTTGACAACATGATTGTGAAGTGTTACCCACTTTTTAGACTAAATTTCCTTGTATTAATCGTATTTACGCCTATTTTCTTATTTGTTATTTTAGTGCATATAAAAATCACTATAAATGTATTCACAGTGTTCTAATCAAAATTTTGTTTGGTAGAAGTTAAACTAATATGATCAATATCAATTTAATAAATACTTACCACTGAAAGAACTTGATTTTTCATCACTATCACTCCTACCCAAAATAAATGTTTCAGGTCTGAAAATGTGAGTCTGAGGTAAATACTTGCTCTGGAGCTTCTCATTAAGCTTGACGAATTCGCTATTTGTGTCTGTTTCCAAGTTTTCTGACATGGACGCTTTGATTTTTTCAGTAAACTCTTCTTTGTTTTCAAAGAAGATAAATTTTACTACCAAGGCAAGCAACAATACCAATATCACTATATGGTCAGCACTTAGAGTCATCCATCTAAAAACAAAATAAGAATTTAAATACTAAGAAGATCAACATGTTGCTGCTTCGTTTGGAGAAACTCTGTAATTTAATTTTCGATATGTTGTGTTGACAAAACCTTGGAATATTTTGAATCATATAAGATATTTCAATTAATCTTTATTGCTTGCAAAAGTTGTAATATGAGAAAGAAATGTGGAATTAAGACGGATATAAAATTCTATTTACACATAGAATAACTCCAATATTTTTCAATGTAATTAAACATGATAAAAGTATTTTAACTATAAGATATAATGAGTTTATTTTATATATCAAACAAAAGGTTAGTTCCAAACAAAAATCCGAACTTCAATTAACTTTATACAGTAGATAAGCAAAATATAAAAAAATAACTTCTTTTGCTTTATTGATGATTTGAATTTAAAATGATCAAATAAGACTCACTTCATAATATATCCATGTAAAGCATTTTCTTCTGTTCGATTTAGAGTGATATGTTGTTCCACAACTAATGATCCAATATCATCAGTATCCTCTTCTTTGAATGGCCAACGACTAAAACCAATAAGTATGTTTTGAAGAAATAATAACTCCCGGTATTACCTCACTGCTTAATCTCACAAAACATCTCTTAAATAACAATATATATGGTAAAAATAAGTTAAAAAAGGTCAAGAGCTTGTAAATATTAAGTAGCTATTCAAATCGTTGCTATTTACAGCTTCATTCATTGATATTTAAATTTTTTTTCGGTGGGAACTTACCTGTGCGCATGGACTAACATTAAGCCTGCTGACATTATCAATTTCACCCGTTGTACAACGGGATTTGATTTATGATCCTCTTCACGAAAAGCTTTAGCAATTAGACTTTGCTTGTTGGAATACATTCCAGTACTTCGAGACAACTAAAAAAAGTATTATACGATTTTGTACCTTGCACAGCTCAAATATTGTTGAATGGATCGGGATTTAATAACCTATAGTCTGCAGCTTAATCTCAATATGTTATATCAAATAACCGATTGTCAGGTATTTTGGCTACTCTCCCGTATCAATCCGGTGACGGGTGGTGGTGAGGTTTGGTATGTAAGATGGGAAAATATGGAATATAAAATTGCGGAAACAGCTATCCCAATATGATTTTTTGACCTTTATAATGTACTCTAGGTTTATCAAACTTGCACGCAGAAGACGAAAAATATATAAACATTGTAATGAACGTTTAATCACATACATATCCAAATTGATAAAGGTCCTTGACATTGCGTAATCTGTGGCTCTGGGTTCGAATCTACAACTCTAAATTCATTGGTAATCGTTCGTAATTCATATATAGTGAAAAAATATGAGGTGAAGTTGTATCATATTGATGGAAAAGGTCGTTTGTAAACAAAAAAATGCCATCTTATGGTATCAAGAAATGGATAAGCCCCATACATCTTCAAGAAGAGGGACATAGATTAATCCTAAGAAGTATATACAGTTTGATGTACAATTTCGCGAATGAAGACTCGTATGTAAAAGGGCTTGTGCAAAAGCAGTCGTACCTAAATCAGCAGAGTGAAAGGGGTAGATTAGAAGACCGGGTCCTGTGGTGCATATAGATGAGGCTAAATCTGGCAGGTGCAAGCTCCATAAAGACTAAGTTGCTGAAGGGCACCAGTTGTTGAGATCATCGAGGATGGCTCAGAAGATTTTAGATTGGAAAGTTTGTACCAACAATCGCCGATATAGAGAAACATTGATTCCACTTACAGCTGGCGTGCTTACAACTGCTTATCAGAATACGTTTATCTCCATAAGATAATGATGAGAGTTCGTGTTTCAGGAAGAATTACATATTCCAAGAATTGAAGCTTTATGGCGATCGATGCCTGCATTTTTCCGTAGATGTAATGGTGCACGAAAAATGAAATAGATAATTTTCTTATTGTAAATAAAGAAAATACAATTTTTAGGTTAGGTTAGGCTCGTTCTAGGTGTCGTTTTTAACTCTGATTTATTTAAAGCTATTTCTTCTCAAATTATACCTTTTTCTGTTCTATTATATCCACTTCCGTCACCGGCATTAATTAAAATTAAAATAATTCAAAATTAATAATTACTATTATTAAAAAGGAACTTTGCCCTTTTCCTATATATCATTATAGTAAATGAGTCAGGATTTAGAAAACGTTCAAGAAATATTCTAGGTTAACTAATTTCACTTGTTTTTAATAGAGAAGGTGAGATATTCACATCAACATTTTGTGTAATCGATGTATATCGAAATAAATGTCTTGTGACATCAAACGGACCATTCACGAAAGTAAAACAAATTGCATTATATCTACGGTCGATTTGTGGACTATAAATTATCTCACTCCTTATAAAGTTTGCAGCACACCTATTTTAGATTTTATAGTATACGTAATCTTCTTTTAGATCCATACACTTTTTCCAGCGATGTTCAATACGTTCGATACCTTTTTTATAATAAGAATCCTCAAAATAGCCATTAACTGCGACATTATTTATTCATTGTTGGAAAATCTTTGAACACCGAGACATTTTTTCAAGTCTGAGAATAGATAAGAATCTGAGGGGGTAAATCTGATGAATAGGGAGCAAGAGGTAGCAATTCAAACTTCAAATCATGAAACAAAACTCTCTTCTAAGCAAATGCAGCCGTTTTTGCTTCATTACTTCGCTCAAACTACAATAAGTTGGCCGTTTTTGTTCCATTATGAGCAAACGCGTCACCCATCTTGCGCACAGCTTTCCCATGTACAAATTTTCAGTTAATATGCGATGTACCGCACTTTTTGAAATGACTATTATGACTGCTAGCTCACACACTTTGTGGATTTTCTTCAACATCTCTGGAGTCGTCACCTCATTTGGTCGACCACCGAGGTGCTGGTCGTACGGCCTCTGCTACCCAATATTTTACTGATGATAATGAAGGAACAGTCTCACTCAGAGTAGAATCTAGTTCAGCTTTGTTCACTATTGATGGCTGCCAAACAAATACTTAACAACGTGGTTCAAACTTGAAACATATGCTGAACAGATTATGTGGTATTTTTCAAGCAACTACCGCCATCTCTAGGTGAGGCCAGATACTTAATCTTAATTCTTCTCAACGTAATGAAAGTTGAGTTGGTCTAATGTACCATTGGCATCTTAATTTCATGTATATATTCATTTACATGATCGAGATACTAGAAGGATATTAACCTGATCTATTAGACGATAAATTTTTAAACAATATTTTTGAGTAACTAGCTTTTGCAAGCTATAGGTTAATAACAACAGTGGAAAAAATTGTAATTTAGGTGTTTACCTCTAATGTGAGAGAAAGACATGCCGGATAAAACGTCATAAAAACCATGTAATTAACTAGAACTGATAAGCAAGCAAAATATGACAGCATTTCTAACCGATGTACTCCTAAAAATAAAATAACACTACACATAATGCTGTAGGAAAGAAAATCAAAGCAAAACCAAATATTAAGGTATACCACTTCTGGAATAACTAATATCGTAGGAACATGGTTTTAAAAGTTTTCAACAGCTTCTTGAGGTCGGCGCCTCTTTTGTTTGACAATGGTGCTCTGCTCTGCTACTTATCAACGCTACCTATTGTTCGATTATGAAACCTTAAATAGCAACCCTCGTATATTCAATGTAATAGATTTTAAAACGTTATCAATTGGTAATAACTGCCCGCTACCATTTTATACGCACATCAGAAATTAATCACATATAGACCACGTGTCAATCTCACGGTCTTCTATACAGGTCTTAAAACGAAGGTAGTGGGGGTGGTTCATTTAACAGCTTAGTTATTTCACTCTGTGGCCACTAGGTCGGCGTGGTGATCCATCCCTAGATAGCAGCGCCGCACCAAAGATATTTTAAGCACTTAAAACCCGGACAACATGAGAACCACGCCGCTCTTTGGAAATTGGTCTCTTTTTTAGGACTTGTATGTGAGAAGGTGGTTAAGGTAATACTGTAGCGCTCATATGGTTTCGTTTTTTAGATTTTAAATACATAAAGTTTTGTTTCAGAATAAGCATATCGGTGTAACTATAGAGTTTAAATGTTTCAATAGGCCTACGAATCAGCTCCTCGTAGTTAATTTATATAATTATATATATATATATATATATATATATATATATATATATATATATATATATATATATATATATATATAATTATTGCAGTAATTGAAGATTGTCGCCGTTATTTAGTTCTGGAAATACAATTGACGCGTGTCTTTAAAGCAGTTACTGTTTCTCTTTACCACCTTGATGCTGATGTCGTAGGAACATGGTTTTGGAAGTCTTCAACAGCTTCTTGAGGTGTCCGCGCAGAGGAAAACAAGAAAAAAAACATTAAGTGAATGATCGGGTGAATCGGGACAATGAGATATCAAATATTCTCTTTTTTTACGTGATTTATGGGAGTTGGAATGCGGAATCCATCTTGAATATTTCTTTTCCACATGCCAATCTTCTTTAATAATGTTGCGCAAAGCATCGATGTTTCTCGGAATGACAACCGATTTGAACCGATCTTCTAGGTATTCTTTAAAGCATTTCCCTTGCAGCTTCTTCACTGTAAATGTTGCATGAAACGGTTCGAGAGAATTAGCTGGTGAACAACAGTTTCAACTCGTTTACATTTGGTGAATCTCAATCAGCTACTACATTGAAATTTTTGATAATAATATAAGTAAATAATTACCAGACAACGTTCCAACACCAATTACCAACGTTTCAACTATAGTATCCAAAGTAATAGTAGGTCCTAAAAGTGCCATTCCTTTCGCAATGTTTGTTTTTACTTCGTTTTGATTTGAAGCGGTCAAAGCAAATTGTGCTAGCATGGCTGCTTTGGATAAGTCAATTAGTAGTAAGAAAAAGAATAATGCATCTCTAGAAATAAATTTTTTCATTATATATCCAAAATTTTTCTTATTTTTATAACTTACTTAAGATCGGCAACATTGATACGAAGAATTTTTAATACTGTTGAAGTGAATATAAAACTAGAACATACTGTGAATAACCCCGCTATTCCTGAAACAAAGATAATTTTTTTTTCTTCTAATATATTATGATTATTTTGCGGACCTAAATAATCGATGAAAATATTAAAATTTTATTTAAAAATTACTAAAAGCATAAAAAATATTGTAGGTGCTGCTTGCGGGGTTGATTGTTCGATATAAAAAATTTTATAATACCGAAACCTTTCGAGATATTGATTTATTTTTGACATGAATCAATTCAGAAAACATATGTCTAAATGACTGTTTGTAATGGATTATTTCAGTTTCATATTTGTGAGATATATACAGGGTTAAATTTGGAGTAATTTTTTTTTAAAAATAACACTATATAAATTTATAATTCCTACAGATATGAAGTAGCAACGTTGTAATACAAGTAAATAGGAAGGGGAACGTTGATACTATCATAGAAAAAATACAACAGTCCTTTTGTGATCACAAAAAGAAAATTATATAACATAAAGCTCTGGAACTATAAAATCATCTTGTTTCAGATTCTGCTGAATTTCTGTAGGGATTTTTTGATACAAAAATTGGATTTTCCGTGAAATTAAACAGTTTATCCTGAAATAAACATGTTTTTTGGATTTTTCGGATAAAAATACATATTTTCGAAAAAATCCAGAAATTAAAAATAGACTTGACATACTTATATGAAAAATTCAATATTTCCGAAACAATTCAAGATATCGATTTATTTCTGACATCAATCAATTGAGACTTTCTTCAATAGTCCTGATATAGGAAAAAAATTCCTTTGCAGTGCTACGATTGGGATAATTATATGGTGTTAAGATGGTTTTCTTTGGTATGCGCTCGCTCACTCTTTACCGCTCTTGAAAATAAATTTGGGGTGTATTGAGTACGGCGGGTAGGTACAGCTGATTCCCTGTCGTCGGCTATTGGGCTGATGAAAGAGCTCACTAGAAAAACCGCAGAAAACCCATAACACCGACGAGAGGGAGCCTGGTTCGTTGGTTGCATTGTGAATCGGATGGGAACATATTCATGTGGGTTGAGGATATTTCAGATATGGTCCTGATATAGGAAAAAATTTCCTCTGGAGGACTGAAATTGTGGTGGTTTTGGGAATTGTTAATACGTTATCTGCCTACCTTGACTTTAGTTCGATCACCGCCGCGAAAGGGGTGAAAAGAAAAATGCAAACAACTTTTGGAATTGTAATCAACTTTCTTTTTCTTATCATAGGTAAGGGATACAGCTAAGGCCGTAGATATTATTCCCAATCGCCGGACATGATGATGAAGCCCAACGACATTGTCAAATTTCATTAAATTTATCTATTATCTGTACTTTTGACACATTTGTAATAAAGTTTTATTTTAAAGTCCTGAGCAAAACTTGGAATACATAAGAAATTGATACAAGTGGTGAAAATGACATTAAACAAAACCGAAAACAGGCTAAATGCATGGTAGAGAGGAGTGTTGAGAAAATTTTTGGAGGGATACGAGTGGAACAAGATGAATGAAAGGAATGCAGACATTAAAAGGTCAGAAAGAGATCGGCTATATAGTAAGGGCGTTGGTTGGGGTATAGCCAGAATGGAAGAAAACAGGAGGGTGGAAAGAGCTTCAGCAAGGGGAGAAGGCGCAAAAAGAAGAAGAGGGAGTCCACGTGGATGCATGTAAGGCTGACTACAGAAGTTATTGATAGCGAACTGGTGCAATGCAGCCGTGAACAAAAGGAGTTGGAGAAAAGCAGTAGAGACTTCAAGCCATCGATCCGCCTATAAGGTCTGCTGTGCTGTTTTATATATGTAAGTTTAGGACGGCTCTAACAGCCGTACTAATGGGATTAGGATCAAAATTTTATACAATATACGTCGTAGTTTATTATTACATGCAAAAGAAAAGTAGGGGGCGCTGTAAAAGTTGTGATTGAAAATAAGTCTCCAAATAATGGTTGGTTGAGGAAAACTATTTCTTAATGTGAAAAATTCATTTATAAAACTTCTGTAATAATGTTTTGGTGGATAAATTGTAACTCGATTATACAGGGGGTCGTTGAAAGTATACAGAAAATGAGGTATTAATAACAAAAGTCAATAATAAAGTTATACTTTTTGGTAGTAGTGAAAATTACGCTCGGAGATTACGTTGTTGTATATGAATAATATGTAAGAGTAATGATTAGAATAATATCCATTTACTTTCTCCAGTGTTACCTAGAAACCATGACATTGAGTAATTTCACTCAACTTTCTTCATAGATATTATGTATAACAATGTTTAGCAAGCACCACTTATAAGGGATTCAATGAATACTTTATTATAGTGTGTGTTCTACACTAACAAAAAGCATTTTGTCTATCGTAACATCGTAATAAAAATTCTAAAACAAACAATATATTGTTCGTGAAGGAAATATGTGTGGAATTATTATGATTTACATAATTTTTAAATTTACTGGTGAATAAGTTAGCAATAAATATGTAATAAATTTTTTAGCACTGGTCGCTAGTAAAGTTTATATAAATATCTACTCACCCAGTATATATTTTGAACCCAATTTCTGTAATTTGCAAAACTGATAATAAGAATACAACACTGCTAAACATCTAATAACGGTCATTACTATAACATCAGCCGCGTTATATTCAGCCTGAAACAATTGAAAAATATTAAAATAAACAAATTTAAATATAACAAAATCTCGTAAATATCCTGAGTAAACTTCATTTTTCAAAGTATCTTGAATAGAATAAAAGGCGTAATAATATATATTTTCTATTCATAAATATTTATAAAACCTAAATAATTGATATTTTACAGTTATTAGCATTTTTGAGAATTCCGGCAACAACGTTAATTTAAAGCTAAATCCTTATAAAATTTTATAGATCATTCTCTCTGTTTAGAAAGTTTGTGTACATAAACGTTTCGCCACTAGTGTTAAATAAACACTTATTGAATATTTTTCAATGGCAATGGTAAAACGTTTTGCTTGTAAATGTAGCCCGAATTAAGGCATTAATAGATTCGTTTCTACAGTAACCAAAAACAGTTCGTGACAGTTCGGATTCGGCGCAAAAGATCGGCGGATTTGTATCTGGACACAAACGCTATTCCTAGTAAACTCTTCTTTGCTACACACCATAACCCGATTCATTTTTTTATTATTAATTAGAAAACAAAATTATCGATTTAAACGCAACATTCGACTCAATAGACATAAAAATAGGATTCCCCCGAATCATAATAGAAATAACAGAAGCAATATATGAATGGGTAGGATGGAAATGGAAGGATCTTAGTAAACTTCTGTTCAAACTAGTATTATGATAAAAAAAAGGGCCATAAATTGGGTAATTGACTATAAGTATATGCCGACGATATAGTAATAATAGTAGATACATTTAACAACTTCGATGAAAGCGTAGATATATACAAAGACAACATAAGACCTGGCAATAGAAGCAAATATTAATAAATGCGGAATGATGGTAGTAAACCAAGAAAATCTTAAAATGAAATGACAAATAATAGATAAAATGACTACATTTAAAAAACTGGCAATGGTTTTCATAGAATAAGGAATAATATACATGAGAGAGCGGATTTGAAAACGATAAGTACCTACTTTAGACATAGTACCAAAAGAGATAAAACAACTAAAAAAATAACAGAGAAATGAATATGGACAGGATATGAAATGAGATAATTGTAGAAATACTCAAACTGGAACCAATAGTAAACATAGTTAGTGGTAAAGGCACATAAAGAGAAGACCACCACGAAGTAAAAAAAAAAACAAAAAACATAAGAATAGAAGAAAAGAGAGACCAAGGAAAAATTGTTCAAAAAAAAGCAGCACAGGAAGAAGGAACAAAGAGAAAAACAAGTAATAAAAGGGGAGTGAAAACTAAAGGAAAACTACTTTTTAAAAAATGAATTATTTCGAATCTTTTCAATACTATTGTCAACTCTCAACCTCGGGCGCTATCAGTCGAATTGAGGTTAAGTGAGTGATTTTGAAATCATTATTGGTTAAAACTTAAGCAGTTTTTGGGGACATTCTGTAATTATTCGGGTGCCTGGATATTATATCTGTATAATCCAGATGAACCTGGACCATTTAGCTTTGGTAGGCGGATATGGACGAAGTTCCTTAATACCCTAAACTTAATTGACACACCTTGTGAATTATATTAGTCAGAAAGAAGAAGAAAATGACAGATTTTGGAATATTACGATAAAATTTCAATTCAATCACTTAAATAGGTTTTCAATCACGAATATATTAATTTAAAAAAGTTACCCACAAGAGAATTTGTCTTTTGTGTTAATTATTAACGCCGCTAGGTCCTCTTAGCCCCAATTACTCAAAGAACAATTTGCATAAAATATTTTAGTCAGTTAATATTATTTAATATTATTTTGAATATCGAATAAATTTTGAACATGTGTCATCCGAAGTAGTTGATGACTTAATTTTCATAATTTTAAGCATACTGTATTACTTAACACAAAGAGAAAGTGGACGATGCTTCAGTTTCATTAACATAAGAATTTTAATTTTCTATTTTCTAAAGTAGGTATCGAAATATTAGATAAAGGAAAGAATAACACTGACCAAAGATGAAAAAGTGTTAATGTGGTCATGTTTACATCAGGTCATGGTACAAATTAACATATTTATATTTGTTTACATACTAAACTTATTACCGAAATATTAAAATATGCAAATATATACAAAGATTTCTATCTAACTTTTAGTTTTATTAGAAGATTATTACTACTAAAACCAAAATGTAATAGTTGAAACAAAGATATCATCGCATCGTTTTGAAACCCAGATTCTCAAATCGTTTGATGTTACATAAAAACATTTCAAATAATTGTGATGAAAACCAGAACCTTGAGGTTCTGGAAGTTCTTAATATGTTCATTTGATATTTAGTGTTTATAACTCTTAAATGACTCGCAAGTTAATCCAAAAATCATTGTTTTTCTCATCAAATTGAATGAATATAAATGAACATAAAAACGATGGTTTGAAATATTGAAAAACTTTTATTTTTAGGGTCAGGATTCGGAAAAATAAAACAGATTTCAAAAAAGTAATAGTTCAAAAATTCATTATAACAGGTAAAATCGAGAAGATATACAATTAACAATCAATTCAGCATCAGTTCAGTACTTATACAATACTTGAAACATATATGTAATAATGTATTACATACAGAATGCTCTAAATAAAGTGATCCCGTCTCTAGGATAAATAGAAAACTGAAAAATATTTGGGGCTTGCTCAGTGAAAAAAATATTTTACGCATATGTTTTGGAAGCTGATACATCAAATGAATTTGTTTTTATGTCTGACTCTTATAGAGGGCGCTAGTTACACGGATCGTAGCAAGGTATTACTGAACATAACTTTTTCGATATTAGATTTATTGATCGAAATTTCAAGTAAACGTCATTTAATTTTACACCAAAAATGTACTCTTGATAAAACTTTTTAATGAAGTAATAACCGATTAAAATATTGATAAAGTCATTATTATTGATTAGTCAGTCCCATTTTGGTGTAAAATTAAATGACGTTTAAGTTTACTTGAAATTTCGATTAATAAATCTAATATTGAAAAAGTTAAGTTCTATACTAAATGGTACGAGCCGCATAACTAGCGCCCTCTATAAGAGTCAGACATAAAAACGAATTCTTTTAATGTATCAGCTTCCAAAACATATTCGTGTAAACAAGCAAACCCCAAATATTTTTCAGTTTTTTATCTATCCTAGAGACGCAATCACCTTTTTTTAAAACACCCTGTACATGATTTGAAAATCAAAACAAATGCGACATGTTCAGAAACAAGTGTTTTAATCATCGAATTAAAAACAATTGTACCAAAAAATGAACTGATAGATCTTTTAATGACTTGGTCAATATGAGTTCTAAAAACTAAATAAAAGAAAAATTTTTTCTCAGTTCTTTCGCTTGGCCCGAACATTATTAGAAGATGACCCACGTGCCGAAGGTCTTGTGAAGGTGACTACTTCAGAAAAAATTAAATTAGTGGAAGAAATTGTGACTGGGGCATATAATCAAACATATTGCATCACAAACTGGTATTCTAAGGATTTTACATTACAAGCATTTAAATATGACAAAAATTAGTGAAGAAGAGAATGTTGTGAGCGATTTTTAGAGCTGCGAGGACCAAGTGAGTAACGAGTGATGAAACAATGACCTTTTAATATGATCCGACATCCAAAAGAATTTTCTACAGTGGCGTCGGAAAGGAGATCCCGTGCAAAAGTCACGAAAAGCGCCAAAAAAGTAATAGCTACAATATTTTCACACTGAGAGTGTATACTTTTGATTTATTTCATGGAATAAAATACAGTCGTAAGCGCAGCATATTACTTTAATTTACTAAGGAACTTGTATCAAAAAATTATCGAAAAAAGGCGTGGTAATACCGAGGTGTTCACTTGCTTCATGACAACGTTCCAGTCCATACCTACCTCATCGCTTCTAAAGGCTACTGTACCCAATTGCGCCTTCACAGAGATTAAACACCCATTATATAGCCCTGATTTGGTCCTTTCGGACTATTATTGCTCACGAAGCTGAATAGAATGTCGAGTTGAAGTGTGAAAGCGACGATAAAATTAAACAGGCGGTGTACGATAATTTTGATTCTATAGATCATCATATTCATTGTAGTGACATAGTAAGACGTAAGGAAATACAGGGAGAATATATTGGAAAATAATCAGTTTTTTTTATTTGAATTAGGATATTAGGATATTGTCAAATAGTCTTTAGACTTTATGAATAGACTTTATGAGTTTTTATTACTTTCATTTTGATAGTGATAGTGATAATTAACTATTTGTATTAATTGACTCAACTTGTAAATCATTTCAATTGAAAAAAATAAGAAAAATAAAAATATTTTTAAAAATAGTTTTTCGAAATATTACAATAAAATTTCGATTATATTCAAATTAATCGGTTTTCAATCATAAATATATTATTTTTAATGAGTTACCAATGAAACTTTGGACATTCCATAAAACTAGCAAGCAAAATTTGTTCCAAATTACAAACTGCCGTATATTGCGGTCAACAAAGACGTATTTCGGACTTAGTATAATGGTATTAACGACGGGACTATTTTCATTTATAAATTTACTAGTGAATGCACGACAGAGTGGTTCTCCATACAAAATCTGCCAATCAGAAGAAACTCACGTACGTGTGAAGAATAATCCTACAAACTTTTTATAGAACTTTATGTAATACCAAGACCCATAAATTCTTTCATTCTAAACGCTTAAATGCACAAAAAATGTTCTTATTTCAAATAGCAAATATTTAGGTATAGATTTTTTCTGAATAGCTTTAAAATTTGGTATTAGTGAAATACCAATGAAAAAAATTACTAGTCAGTTGTGAAAAAATGTGTATGCGTTACTTCACAAAATAGAAAGTCCTTTCATTCATACAGTGAACGAACGAATAAACCAACAATGAAATAAACTTTACGATATATTTTTCGAAGGTTAAAAGCATGTTATACACTCCGCCAAAGAAATATCACATCTCTATGATTTCTTATGATTTCAATGAGATAGAATAAAAATAAAGTTTTATTATTTATAAGAATGTTTTCAGATAGTCTCAACAGTATTTAAATTAATAACAGACTGAAAGTTGATTAAAAGAACTCAGAAATTTAAAAATACAGCATAAAATAATTTTTTTGAATATAAATAAATCAAATTTAGTAACGTGCGTTCCTCCTCGATCTCAAATGACATCACAACAACGTCGTGGTAAACTTCTGATGAAGTACTCCAAGTAATTTTGATCCAAATTTTCCCACTCAGTCATTAACACCTCATTCAGTAGTTGAGAATTTACTGGTAACGAATTTGTGGATCTCACCCCTCTGTAAATATTGTCCCACATATGCTCAATAGGGTTCAAACTGGGCTAAGTGCAGGTCAATCTAGAACTACAAAACTTATCTATAGAAGGCACTAGTGTCTATATCTAGTGACATCGACATGGGAAAGTGCTTTATCGTGCATTAATACAAAGTCATTGCCTATAAGAAGGCATGAGGAACAACAAGTGGCTCTAAAATCACCGTAATGTACCTATGAGCAATTAATGATCCGCTACCAATTCTGTGTTAGCTCTTTAAGATATTCCACACCCCAACATGATAGACCCTCTTCCAAAGTTTGTTCAAAGTCTTATATTGCAAAGAATATACCTCTAATCAATTCTTCTACAAACAGGTTTTCTCAGATCTGAAGTACTTAGACAAAATCTGGACTCATGTTCTCGTGAGAATCTTAACTTAATTACACGGGTTCCCTGCTCAGTTGCCGAGCATTATCAGCTCGAATTCCAGCATTTCTTGAAACATTCGTCATGGTTTGTGAATTTCCTTTTAGATTTGAAGCTTCATCTAGCTCTTGTTGAAGCCACTAATACTAAACACACTACCACTACACTAAAACTCACTATTACACTGTCTGACGTGCGTTTCGATAACCAAATTATCGTCTTCAGAGTCTGAAGGTAAACTAAATGAAACTCGTGTGTATACAGAATGAATATATGGAAATAATTTGTACGAAATTTTTTAGTTTACATGCTTTCGATACATTTTTGATAACTTAAAACAACTTTTTGGTTCTTGACGTATCAGCTTAAACCGATAAAGTAATAGAAAACAAATGGTATGTTGTATACCATAAAAAGAGCAATTTTAAGAGCGATTTTCAAATAAATTCAACTGCATAAATACACAGTAGCTTTAAAACCACACTAAACAGTTAATATATGTATATTTAGAATTTTCTTAGCAATAAAACGCTTTAGAATCTACTATAAATCACACAAAAAGAATTGTCTGTGTTTATTTTCAAATTCAAAATATGAATAACTACAGTATTGTTAATAAGAGCGACTATTAACTTGATCAAATTGATATTTACTGCAAAAAATTAGTTTTATTACGACTACCATTAACATTAAGCATGATATAAATGGGATGATTATTATAACATCCTTTTTTATTTGTTATTATGTACTTTTCAACCCCCACAAATATCAAAAAATTAGCCGTCGGTCACCCTTAAAAAAAGTTATGGAGGGTTAAAATATATTTATAGCTAAAAAAATCAGTTTTTTACATAATAATTCGTTATTCAGTCATAATAAATTGTATTCAGAAAATTATAGAATTTATATTTATATGAATATAGAACTAGTTAGGTTAGGTTAGGTTAGGTTAAATATAAGAAGCAAAACAATAAATTCTTCGTATAGAATAGTACCTGCAACACAAATTGAAAGAGAAATGTAAACACAAATTAATGTGTTTACATATCGATATGTTTTGATAGAAACATACTTTTCGAAAGAATTGCGAGATCTGGGAGGGGTCGACCGAAGGGTAATTCCAACGAAATTGTTTTCAGGATGCTCTTGACATCCACTCTCAGCAACCCCAACCCCCTCCGAAGTGGAAGTTGAAAAGTAAATATTTACCGATTCTGTAATTGTAATAATTTTGTATTGTCATTAAAAAGTGTGAAACAGCATCGTCATTTTCCAATTTTGATTAATAAAACGTTAATGTCTCATTATCCAATGTTGAAAACTACTATAGTTAAATTCAAACATTGGTATGAGTATATTTCATAAAAGAATTTTTTAATGTGGTCGTAGATAAAATAATGAATGATACTCGTGCTCAAAAATATCCCTCACGTGATTGTATAATAAATACTATACTATTGATACTATTAAACCGAATCAATGGGTTCTAAATAATGGTTCTATAGTACAATCCTTCAGCACATAGCATAGAAGATAGAAAGAGATTGTGGAACAGATATGAGAGTAGCTAGGGCGGTAAAGAGAATCGGACACTCCGTGCCAAATCTATAAAAGATGAAGATTCTAAAACTAGTCCCAAAATTTAAACCATTCGTTATCTCTACGTGGTAGTGTACAAAGTACAAAGTAGAACCATGTACCTAAAGATACCTTTTGCTACTGCTCACCCAAATGTAATGTGCCCTCCAACTTTTGATGAACAGTAATTCCATTATTGCAGAAGCTGTTTCTATAAAGGACATTCGCAAACTCACTACCTACTATCTGTACACATTCAAATGATTTCATTGAATAATTATGAATTTAAACGTATTTAATTGGCCCTTTCGTTAATGAAATCTAATAGACTTAAATCTTATTTTCATGGTCGAAAATTTCTGAGATATAGTAAACTCCCGATTATATGTGAAATTGAGTACAATTTAGCGGATAATCCAAAAAATTATGAAAAGAAAGTAACTCAAATATGCATTTGAACAAGTTATACACACAATATTTGACATTAGCAGACGTTTTGCTTACAAATTTGTAAATTTATTTGTTTAGAAATTTAGTTAAAAGTTTCTGTTTCTTTTTTGCATTGAAGCTCTTCTTTTTCATTTGGGCTTTGAGTTTTTTTATCACTATTTTATCGCAAAGTGTTGAGTCACCTTCTTCTAAATGCTGAATAGGGTCTTCAACATGAGCTAAAGATGCGTCGTGGCTCACTTTTTTTTGTACCTTATCTTCTTCATCGCTATCTTCCACATTCATATCTAGCGCTTCTTTTACAATTTTTCAAGGTTAGGTGTTTGAAGCTTGGATGACTAATATCCCAATTAAACCACTCATTGATATTATTTTCTATTGATTTGAGTAAATAAAAGTTTTTTTTGTTTTTTATCATTATTAAAAGAAAATAAGAATTTAGATTCGCGAATAATCCGCATAGCGGATAATCGGGAGTTTACTGAGGTTGTATAGAAATTAGAGAGTGAGATACTTGTTGGTTTTGTGTATTTCTTCGATTAGGAATTTCCATTTAAGGGTGAGGTTGATTTTGATTGGTCTTTTATAGTCTTTATTTCTTCTACAGAGCTTGTGTTTGGGTAGTTTGACGTTTTTTTATTGATACAGTGTACTTTTATTATCTACTCACACAAAGTAATAAGTCTAATAACGTGAGCTAGGAACCATTCAATCACGGTACATTGAGAGGAGATCTTCTGGCCATAGTCTCTTCAATCTTCGTTTTATAGTTCTTTATTACATCTTCGATAAGCGGAATGTTCAGATCGTTATGAATTGTTTGGTTATAAACGTACCAATAGGCTTTAGTTTACCCACGAATTGTTTTTGATTAAATTTTATAAAAATGAGAATATTATTGATAAAAATTTGAGGTCAAGCAGATTTCCTTGTTGTAAATCTTATTTGCAATGTCATTAAGTATCGTTCGTTATAAAGTGAAGTTATCTTACGTGAGGTATCGTTTGGTTTCCTTGAAAATAGTTCACTGGAATGATATTGGATAGAGAGGTGGGTACAGCCGCTAATCCTTAAACATCTGTTTGTCACTTTCCCATTATAAAATAACAAAAAAAATGTGCGTTATTTTACCTAATATTTTGTTAAATTTATTCTCTGGCCGTACTCATTGTTAACTCAAAGGTAAGCTTCCTCAAAGTTTCACAAATTACAAGAGCAGACAAGTTATCATTGTTGTATACTATTCATATTAGATGCTATGTCGTTCATAAATAGACGTTCCGTCAACAATGGGATAAAAGACATCCGCAACCATTGACCATCAGTATTACGGTTATTTTCGTAGAAGAATATTCCTAGGAAGTTGCTAAATACTATGTTCAAACATAGAAACAAAGTAAAGTCAAAGATTGTAAGTAAACTAATTATTTAACCGGTTATGTCTAAACGTAATCATTCTTTGACATCACTATTAGTTGATTTTTTCACATATTCTTTGATTCTCATTACCCAATAAGAAAAAAACAAAACAAAAATATTAAATAAGATTTAATTTCTTTCTAATAACACAGATTTCTTAAACACTGGCGCAGTTACCTATAAAATTAATAATAAAATGTTTTTGTACAGGTTGACACTTAAAGAAGACCTAAACATCGAGTACAGTTTAATGTACAAAGAATAATAATAAATATAATAATAAAGCAATCGGCGGCAAGAGTTATGACAAGAGATGAGCAAAGAAAGGAATCTATGTATTTAAAAATTTTTAAAAAAAGCCCGTTTGGCCGTTCCATCCGGCCGGTTTCCTTCATTGTTTTTGAGTGCGCGATATTTATGCCTAGATCTGTCATCAAGCATTCAATCACTCAACTTATGCCCTCCTCAAGTTATATTCAACATGACTTTTCCCCCGTTCATTTCTGATGTTTCTTCTTTCATATCTAGTGTTCTAATTGGAGTCAGTTGTTCGTTTTGATCTAAGATCACACAGTAAATCAAACCCTTTCGTTTGAGATTTAACACGAGTGAATTGGTTGAGTCTGAGGAGACTTAAGAGCAGACATTCAACTTCACTTGAAATTTTTTGAGATCTTTTCCACTTAATGCTGCATATCTCGAGTTTTACTAAGGGTTCGTTTTGAACTAAGAACACTGAGTAAATAAGGCCCTTTCATTTGATAATTATTGTGATTGAATTGGTCTAGTCTGAGGTGAAATTGAAAAGCACTGCTGTCAAGCAGATACAGTGTTTACAACATTTTGAAACTAAATTAGAAAGGTGCCAACACAGAAGATGGCATAACCGTCAAAACATCAAGAAATATTTAAGGCTTGAAATACATCTTCAAACATATTACTATATTAGAAAGTACACAATTCATACAGCATATATTTCAAGTTAGAAGACGCCACGTCGTTTAGTATTTTTTTGACTATCATCAATAGTGAACGTTTTCAATGAATTTGTGAACATGGAGAAAATTGGTCATCCTTATTTGATACAATATTTTTATTTGAAAGACATTAACTCAACCAATATAAAAGCTGAACTAGATTCTACTCTGGGTGAGACTGCTTCTTCGTTATCAACAGTAAAATATTGGGTAACAGAGTTTAAGCGAGAACGTACGACCTGCAAAGATCAGCATCGCAGTGATTGACCAAATGAGGTGACGACTCCAGAAATGTTGAAGAAAATTCACTGGATGATGGTCGATTGAAAGTGCGCAAGCATTTCAAAAAGTGCGGTAGATCACATATTTGTACATGAGAAAGCTTTAAGATGGGTGCCGCGTTTGCTCACAATGGATCAAAAACAAACGTCATGAAGTGTTTCACAATGTTTCACAAAAATAAAACTGAATTTTCGTGCCGTTCCATAACCATGGCAAAGACCGTTCCATCTGTAGGCAAGGTCTAATGGTCGTTTTTTTTTATTTGCGTGGGATAATTTTCACTGACTATCTAGAAAACGGGAAAACTATCAACAGCGTGTATTATACGAACTTGCAACGTTTGAGCGAAGAAATCAAGCAAAAACCGCCGCATTTGGCTAAGAAGAAAGTCTTGTTCCATCAAAACAATGCACCAATCCACACAGCCGTTATTGAAATAGCAAAAATTAGAAAATTGAAGTTTGTAGCCTCCTCGGATTATTTTCTGTTCCCAGACTTGAAAAATTACTCGGTGGTCAAGTTTTCCGTCAATGAAGACGTGATTCTTATTATAAAAATTGTATCGAACTTATTGAACATCGCTGGAAGAAGTGTATGGAGCCAAAAGGAGATTACGTTGATAACTAAATATATTGTTTTTCCAAAATTTTTGTGTTGGGCCAGGTACATCCCTGTAATTTGATGAGCAAAAAACGCACATAGAAAGAAATAAATTCAAACCAGGGGAAAATGAAATACAAGAGAAGGTATAGGAAGACGTGATGTATGTAGGATTCTTCTGAGAAGAATCAAGATATTTCTTCATATACTTGCGAAATAAAAAACATTCGCTTGAACATAAAATAACAATAGACGGAATCTTCGAGATTCTGAGGAAATTTGCAGACTACTTACAACAGGAGAATTGAAAAAAATTAATGTATCATATATACAAAAAGTAATGGGAAAGACATACTGAAATTATTAAAGCAGATTGGTATGGTATGGCCATATTTATAGGAAAACTTTCATTGATAAAAATTACGGAATGCAGACCAGTTTTAGGTGAACCAAAAACAAAATGGTAAGTCCAATTAAATGCGAATCCAAATTGAAGAAGAAAGTGAAACACACAAGTGCTTCAAATTAACCTAAAAATTCAAACAAAATTGAATTTATTTTCCAACAAAATGGTGCCTCTTGTCGTACCGCTAAAGAAGTAAAAGATTCGATGTCAGAAAATAATATTCCAATTTAATAACCGAGATCTTTTGCCGATTGAAACCTCATGGCGTAACATTATAGAAAGTTTGGTAACGTTCAGGGTCTTTTTGTCAAAAACAAAAATGGTGTTGAAAAGATTTCGACTATTTAAAAAAAAATTAAAGCTTTATACTAGTTTAGTATTTAACATAAATTATATAATGAGTAGTTGTTGTCTCAAGGAGTTACTCAAATTTTTGGTGACCCTGTAAATCAATTATATGATTCCAACACATTCACACCCTCTAGTCATTGATATTTCGATATTTTTAAGAACGTGAAACTACAATGTCATACACATATACTTAATATTCAACCCAAATAAATTTAGCGGTTGCTTTTAGATTACATAAAGTTTTAACTTTCTCTGAGGTCAAGTGTACGATTCAAAAATTTATCTCTGTTTTATATTACTAGAGACCTGTTGGAAATTTCATTGAAAGTTAGCACATACACATCACGAAATTTCCGCATTCTATACTATCGATAAGAGAAAATTCATTTGAAAACATAGAGTGAAATTCAATACCACGGAATATATTTTTCGAAAATATCTTGGCGGACAATTAATATTTCCAAACGCGTTTTTTAAATGTATACAGAGTGTCTTAATTCAGAAATCTGTCGTGAGCATTTATTTTTTTAAATTCCCGTCATTTTCTTTGTTATTTATATAGGGTGTGAAGTTGCACGTAATATTAAATATAAACTTTTTAGTATTAGAAATATTGAATTTATTATATTATTATTATTATTATTATATTATTGTATTATTATATTATATATGATTGAATTTATTATATTATATTATATTAAGAGTCTAGATTAAGAGATTGTCTAGGAATTTGAATTAGTGCAGCACGATGGTTCGAGTGCAGAAAATACACAATTTCACAATTCTTTTGAACCTAATACCAAAAATTCACTCATTATTAGAAAAAATAATTTTTTCCATAAATTTTTGTCCAATATTTTATATAATTTGCTCTTTTTGGAAAATCTTAGATGTTTGCTGATGGTTTTTCGTTTCGATTTATTGATAATAATTATTCAAAATTTCGTAGTGAGCGCTAGAAGCACAAAATGTATTCTAAATGTGCCTGTGCGCTCGATCCACGTGCGCTCCTCGCACCCCACTGTTTCCAAAGATTACTGTTATTAATAACTGGTAAGTTTCATGGAAGATGCGGTTCCGGAACAAGAAGGTGGACATTCGAGATAGATGACCGATCAATTGTCAGCACATCGGTGGGAAATCGAGCCCTCACTGGTGTTCAAGTCCAAAAAGAGCTCAGAAAACGCGAGTAGTGGCTGGAGAATCAGAAGAAGACTTAAGGCGGAAATGCCAGCTACTGAATGCAAATCAATTCCAGCAAGCAGCGCGTCTTCCAGAGAACACGTTAATTGTCCTGATGAGCAATGGGACTCCGTTCTCTTCTCAGACGAAAGCAGAGTGTGCCTTCATGGTGGTGATATGAGAGGACGCGTTTGCAGAAGAACTGAGAAAGTTTCGTGCAGTGTTGCATAGAAGAAAATATGAATTTTGATGGAGGTTCCTAGAAGGTTTCAGCAGGGATTTTAACGGAAAAAAATAAATTATTATTTTGACGAATTTAAAATTGTTTATTGCCTTCTTCATTGCTTTTTTATATGATATTTTCTAATTACCAACAAAACAATTCAATAACAATATAGATTAATCATTATAAAGCTAAAACTAATGGCTTTGATAAGCTAAAATCAGAAAAAGAAAAGATGATATAGATTATTTGCTTACGAGTGTACATGGAAAATTTCGTCTTTTACTTTGAAGCTATTATAAAAAAGTTTTAAGGTTGTTATTTATCCATTGATCTGAGAATTGATCCAATTTCGTTGTCTCAATCTGCCTAATCTTTCGATGGATTCTAAGGCTTCAATGTGCCTCCTTCTTGAAATTCCACGAGGTCTGGCTAATAACGACACTGCGCACCTAGAGGGCGCCCTAGATGGGTGGGCTAAAAAAAGATTAGTGCGTTGGGTATTTAGATATCTTGTCTACGTACGACCCAAAACACGTTTCCGTCACTATTATAGTATTTGTACAGTAGCGGTTTGAAACGAACGTGTTTTTTTCTCGTGGAGCAACGATTTGATCTCAAATTTATCGTTAAATTGGAAAAAACTCCGACTCTATAAATTGTTGCACGAGGCCTATGAGGACAATTTTCTATCTCGTGCGCGTATTTTTAAGTGGTGTAAACGCTTTACTGAAAGCCGAGAGAGCACTGAAGATGACCAGCGCCCAGATCGCTCTGTGACTGTTTCAACTCCGGAAACAGTCATCAAAAGCAATTAAATTGTGCGTGCAGATGATCGAATGAGCATCCGGATGATTGCCGAGGCTGTAAACGCTGATAAAGAAGAAATTACAGATGACAGGAGTCTGTACAAAGCTGGTGCCAAAAATCTGACTCCTGACCAAAATCTCTTGCGTCAACGGGTCTGTGCAGATTTCCTTGAAAGGTTAGAAAGGTTATGAAAAGATCTGTTTTGAGTCGATGGAATCGGTAAAGTAAAAAACGACAGAGCTGCTGAAGGCACTCACCAAAGAAGACTTCCAGCACTGCTGCCATCAATGGAAAAAACTTAGGGAAAGGTGTGTGGTCAGGGGAGAGGAGTGTATTGAAGGGGAGCCTTAGAATGTAAAAAAAATCCTTTTTCGTAACCAGTCTCGTTATTTAATAGCCAGACCTCGTAATATTTATAAACTATTGTTGTGGATCTTCCTCGCTATAAGCAATAGGAACAAACAAAAGTTACTCAATATGATTTTTGAATTTTTTATAGACAAGAAGCTGTCACGTAATATCCAATTACTAATTAGCTTATTTCAATGTCGTTAATGTTTATCACAATATATTCAAAAAGTAGTGTAACTGGTGTACTTGAAACATGGTGGAATTAATTTCATAATTTCGATATTTCGTCCTTGTCCGATTTATTAATTTTCAATAGAATTAATCGCATTTATTATGGGTTACAATTTTTGGTACTTGAAATTATCATTGTCAAAGTCAATCGTGATTGATTCCAATTATTTATAAAGTTAAAGTTAGAAAAATTATAGTTATGGAATGATTATCCCACCCTGTACTTGCTCTTCCTCCTGTACCTTGTTTGTAGTTCCGCATCTGACTTATATCTCGACAAGTTATTTTCAGGTCTTCCATCCACAGTACGGAGATGGACTTTTGCTACTGCGGTTATTGACCTTGACAGTGAAAGTGAAATGAGAAATGAGTTTCTTTATGATTATCGACAATTATCCAAAATATAATTTTTACTACTAAGCAAACGTTGCGACAAGTACAAAAAAATCTAATCGTTTTCTATGGCCAATTTAGTCATTAAATGTAAATATAGAACAGGGACGTATTTAAGATGGTTACATTGTCTAAAATCAATCAGGCAGATGAAAAACTTAAATATTTATGAAAAATCCCGAAATAAAATTCAAATTAAAAACTGACCTTCTTCAACGTGAAAATTCCATCGCTACCTTCAACCCCTTCGAATGACAGGTACAAACACACTTATTTAAATGAGAAATATAAGCTTGTGATATATCGTATGAAAGGTCTATAAGTCTCTTAAGGGTGTGGGGACAAGAAAACTATACAATTTGTTGTTTTTTAAATCTAATTATTTCATATAACTGAATCAGCAACTTCGGCTCGCTTTCCTTTATTCTGAATGTTGCATAAAATTATGAAATTCTGTACCTAACCTAACCAAAGAAATCATTTTCTTGCTGTATGTTTCAATAATCAGATAAATTCTGTGAAAGTTTCTATATACGAGGATATATTGAAAAATTCTTAGCCTACTATAGAACCAAACAAAATTTCAATGTCAAAATATTTTATTACTCAACATATTCTCCTCTTAACTGGATACATTTATCACAGCGAATCTGCAAAGTCTCTAGACCTTTCAAAAAATGTTTCTTTTTGCTCTGCAAACCAGACCTCCACAGCTTTTATTACCTCCTCGTTACCGAAGAAAAATTTACGACGTTTTAAACTTTTTTTCATTTGAGGAAAGAGATGATAGTCGGACGGAGCCAAATCTGGTGAATAAGGGGGTGTTCTAGTAAGTCCAACCCTAAATCACGAATTTTTTGCATGGCAACATGAGATTTGTCTGCAGGAGCGTTGTCTTGAAAAAACAAAACACCTAGAGTAGTTAGTAATGTTGAATAGCAATCTCCAGTTGTTTTTTTACCCTTATCAAAAAGAGCAATAATAACTGAAGCAAGAACTTTTCTAACAGATTTTTGGACACGAAACTTCTCAGGTCTTGGAGAACTAGAGTGTCGCCATTCCATCGATTGTTGCTTTGTTGGGGGATCGTAGAAATGTACCCAAATATTATCCATAGTAACAATTCGGTTTAAGATTTCAAATCGAGTACAGATCGAACGCGATGCTTCTACCCTTGCACGCTTTTGGTCAACAATCAAACATTTGGGGATCCATTTTGCAGCAATTTTTATCATGTCCAAATTGACGTGAACTATATGATGAACGCGTTCGTATGAAATATTCAGTGCTTCAGATCAGATCCGTTTTAGCCCAATTCGACGGTCTGATACAATCATGTCAAGAACTGCATCGATATTTTCGGGGACTGACACAGAAACTGGCCTTCCCGATCGCTCATCATCTTCAATAGAAAATTTACCTCTTTTGAAGCTTGCAATCCAATTTTTTACTATCGCATACGAAGGACATTGATCACCAAGGGTATTAAGCGTATATTCGTAAATCTGCTTACCTCTTAACCCTTTTAAATACAGGTACTTGATGATGGGTCAATACTCCAATTGGAAATCTTTTTTCTTTTAATTTATTGCGTAGCTCTGGTTTACTTTTTTGACGTCATACTTTACACTGAAACTTGTAATAAGTTATTGTTCGTTTCTATGGTAACGCAATATTTTATTTATGCATGGACCTGGTCTAGGCTAACTAGATATCAATACATTCTCGTACTATATGGTTTAACCACCAACGCTTGCTTGATATGTTAATAAGGGTTATAAGACAGTTTTACATAAGATTAAGATGTTGCCGAGATATTTACGGTGAAGATTTTGATCATCTACTTCATTGACTTCCATAGTTTTTGTAAAACAGCGTGCTCATTATTATTTTTTCTGTTGTAGAATTGAGTAGATTTTAAAAATTTTTGATACTGGCCTGAGGAGCACTGCGACGCATAATGTATTTAATATTCAAGGGCTGTGCTAAGTCACTTGCAATAAAAAATTAATTACAGTGTTTCAGAAACGACGAAGTGATGTTTAAGATAAACACAAGTTACATTGTGTAATTTCTATCAACGGGGTAAGCCTTTTGTCACGTCTATAACTGTCCCATTTCAACCTTTATTAACACAATCAATTACAAACAATTTAATGTATGAATAATACAAAATGAAGTGACAGTTTAATAATTTTTTAAGTATATGTTTAATGACAAAATAAATCAACACTTTTTAAATGTTCGGGTATTAACCGCAAGAACTCATTTCTTTCCCATCTTTTTAACATGCTTTTATTAGCTTCACTTGTTTATATGTAACAGAATCTTTGAACTCGATTTACATCAGTGACTCAGGATAACTTGAATCGTGATATTATTTCATAATAGGGTGTTTGGCCAAAGTCAACCATCAATTGCTTTTTTTATTAATATCAGTAGTATATTTTAATCCATTGAATTGCTTAAACTATAAGTTTAGTATCATAGTTTTCCCGCTACTTATCTCTAATAAATATCAACACTATTAAAAATTATATAATTTTCTTATTACTATGGTTCCATCATAACAACTTCTTGGCTTGGTTGATTCCAACCCGTGAACCTACTTCTTTTGTTAATAATCCTTACTGCGGAACCCTCTCATATATATATACACCCAAGTGTACTAACTCTAATATACATTTCATAATTCAATGCTATTGACAACCAACTAACCTTACCTAACCAATGAAATTCAGAACAAAATAACATATAAAATTCAACGATTTCTATGGTAACCAGAATATTGAATTTGATGAATCTAATGTTTTTAAAAATATATTACAAAATGTCACAACAAAATTCTTAATTAATTGATTCCCATATATGAGTTTTCGAAAGCCTATATATTAGAGTTTCGTGTTTAATTTTGCCACAATCCCACTACGAAAACACACACACACACACACACACACACACACATATATATATATATATATATATATATATATATATATATATGCAGTGATTAATTTCATTATTCTGCTAAAGTGAATAATTTAAAATATTACAGTTATTATAGAAAAATAATGTATGGTCTGGTATATATTTTCTAAAATAAAACTAGATATTACAAACCCCTTCATTTTTTTAGACATAACCTGATTTTTAGAGTAATCATCCTCTACCGATTTGCGTCAGAGAATACTTTCGAGTGTGCATATAAATTTCAACCACCCTCTTTGTAAATAAGATATTTTAGAATAAATTACCCCATAAAAGTATTGAGAAGCATACCTCTTGAGGTACTTGTTTTAAAAATAGGTCTGAAAAGGTCATTGCTCGATTTTTCTTAAAGTATTATTAGATAAAAATCATTTACAATGAATGCATCGTTAACTCAAGGTGAAGAGTCAAATAATTAGATAGATTTCATAATGGAATTCTGAAGTAATATAATGGCTTATGGCTATATTATCTAGAAAGCGTAGGTTTAATAAATAATTCTAATATTAAAAAAAAAATTTCGCAAGTGGAATTTGCTATTTTGTTAAAATATCTGATGAAGGAATTATTTATTTATAGCATTAGAGAAGCGATGGGGATTTTAGAAACTTTTGAACCCTAACGAATATTTTTTCAACACCCACATAAAGAATATGATGGATTTGCGTCTTTAGGAAACAATATCTAACGTATTAAAAAAAATTAAATATCAACGAAACTGAATAAAGTGAAAAATTGCGAGGATTTGAACTTGACTCAGAAAGTTATCGAAAAATTTGAGTTGTGTATCTTTCGTTACATTCAAACCCCATATATTTTACACCCTAACCGAATATTGCGTTTTATGTGGGTCAGATAGTAGGTAATTTTGAAATTCTAAAAGCACTCAAGAAGTTACTGTATAATTCAATCAAAAAAATCACACTAAGCGAACATCTGCTTAATGTAATAGAATTACTAGAACCAAAACACAACACTCCAAGTGCTATCTATATATTTATGATAATAAACAAGTTCATTTTCTAGAAGAACTAGAAATTCTCACTTTTTCAAAGAATTAATGATCTAAGCTTCAAATAATGTGAAAAAACGGACATATACGAAATTGAAAAAGTGTTATTACGAGGGGCGTTGTAAATATTCCTATTCAGATGTTCAATTGCTTTAAAAAAATTTACACGTTTCAAAATATCCACGGCTGTTGTATAATGTACCCATTATAAATCAGGTTGCTCGACCTTAACAATACCCATTTAACACGGCAGTGATTAATGAATCATTAATCACTGCTATCAGATACTTTCTTGATTAAGTTATATAATATTGTTTTCTTACTAAAAGTCGATTTTTATGTTATATTTTCAATTTAGTACTGTACATATAAAAAACATTGAAAAAGTGAATTTTCCTACACTAGATTCGAAACCGAGATCTCCATTTTGAAATCATGGAACATTAACACTGAGCTGTCAACGACATGAATTTGTTTGACGTATATCTGTTTTTTAACGTACCACGGTTTGCGAAACAATTTTTAAATCGAAATAACTTTTGAAACAAAATAAATTTGACTCAAAATTCAACAACATTATTGTGTTTTAATATTTTATGTTTAAAAACCAACTAAACTTGGAGACGGAATATGAAAATGACTTATCTTTAACATCATCAGAAATTAGAAAAGCTGCTGAAGTTGCCTAATCAAATTTATTGTCAGAAAAGTAAAGGAAAGTATATAATATGGCATTGGAATTTTGAAATGGCAACAAAGATTATTATCAATATTTGTCAAAATAATACATGGATTTTTGTGATAATTATTATGGATATATGCACTGTAGGTGACTGCGAAACTCTCGTACTACACACACAATAGTGCTGAAGAAATCCATCGGAGAATGAGTCGTATGTGATGGTTTTATGCGTGAATGGTGTCAAAACTTTAAAAATGGCCATTCACCATTACTGCTTTCTTTACGGAATTTCCAGAAGTTTTAAGGTCTGTTTTGTACTCTACTTGATTTCATTGGTGGCAACTTTATTTGTGAAGGGTATTGAAAAGCTTTTCCACAGATATGACAAATGTCTCAATCTCTTTGGTGATTATGCCGAAAAGTAACCGCAAGTGTACCAAGCTTTTGATAATAAAATTATTGTTTTGTATCATCTTGTCTTTTATTTATAGCGTATCGGAGGTTGAAAAATGAACGGCCCTTGTATTTGTTACAATAAAATAAGAGTGTTTCTAATAATGTGATAAAATTTTCCAACAAAAATATTCACTAGTCGTAGATAAAGTATATTATTCTACTCGCGTATACTGAGTTATTATTTACTCAGTGATTTATGTAAACTTCGCCTCGTGAATAATAACCTCCATTATACACTTGTGAATAATATACTATTAGAGTATTAGAATTGAATTCTTAGTGACATTTTAAATGTTTATTTCTTGCAAGTTTATTTCAAAAATTCATTCGATGCTGTATTTGCGCTTAGCGCTATCTCCTTTATACTGATTGTCTCTTGAAGAATGTTCAATTAATTCTTAACAAAAAACAGCTTCTGGTTTCGCATAAAAATAATTCAAACAGTGAGATTAATTTGAAGTGGAATAGGACACATAAAAACTATCCAATATTCAAACATATTGTTTTTTATGAATATTTTAAAAATATCAGTGTGAATGGTAATTTTTTTGATATGTTGAAGCACTGTAGGACCTGTGGAGTTTTATTTCCTTACTGTACTTCCAAAAAATTATTTGGAATGAATCCGAAGCTTTGAATCAAAATTTTATATCAAATTTCAAAACCTACGATATCAATTAATTGACAAATTTCATCTACGCCTTCACATTTGAATGCAAACCATCATGTAGTTAAATGAATTTCTTCTCTTTTCTCAGGCATAGATAAAATTTATGTGATCAATAAATATGGTAAATTATTTTATAAAAAAGTGAATAGCTCCTTTAAAATTGGATGACTATGCACTTTTTCCAAAACTGAACCATTACTGGAAGTATTTTTTGAAGCATCTTTCGGACTTACGCTTTCATGATATCATCAATGTCAGGAAAAATTTTTGAGAAGAACCAGAACCCGCATGATGCTAAATCTAGTGTGCAAACGGTCAAATTCAAAGTGATATAGATAGATAGATAGATTTTACTATCGTGATGCTCAAAATCTAGATTCTCCAGCCTAGAGATTAAATCAACTGTGATAAGTATCTTTTCTAAGACTTATACTATACATTCGTTTCATAAAATGCCACAGCGACATAAAATTTCTCCGCTTAGAGCTCACACACAATCTCAAAGTAGCTACAGTATAGAATGCCTTTAACGCTGATTGGCTGTTTAGGGAACAATATGTTAATTCCTGTTATTTGTCAGTATAAAGGAGCAATTCATTGGTCCATCTTGAGGCAGTGGTTTGGGTTGGAAATATTGCCCAAAAGCTGCACTAGAAGTGATTCTAAATCTCCTATATCTTCTCCAGTGAACATAGTTCTTGAAAGCGTGAAATGTTCAGAAACGGAATCATCAAAGAAAAACCGTTCCTAAAGAATGATCAACCCTGGGACATGCCTCAGAACGTTGCATTGAAAGCTTTGAGAAAAACTTCATGAACTATAAAAGCAAATCATACAAGAAATGAACAGAAATGCCATCAAATGTATACGGACGGATCAAAAACAGCAGACGGAACTGGAATAGGATTCTACGGCATCAGAAACAAACACTCTGAGATCCTGGGCAGCGCACCGAGCATTAACTAACAGGAGTTCTATCGGAGCTCTGTCGCCTCAACAAACACCTGAAGACGCTATACCTAGCAGATAATGCGGATAACTGGGAGCGCTCTAAATTGATTCAGGTGCTATAATAATCTTGTACCATATTTTTTGATCATACATCTCAACTTCGGTTTTAGAATTCGAAACAGTACAAAAAAATATATGTTTACTGAATTTTACAAACAGCATTAATATTTAAAGATGGTGGTACTTACTTCGTTCAAACATTTTGAGCAGAATCTGAAAGTCGGTTTTGGTGGAAGTGTTGCTTGTTGTTGATCGACGGTTAATAGCACCGTTAAGGTTAATGTAGCTACTATCACTTCCCATGGATGTGAAGCACAAAACTCACCGTATGTACCAAAATACCGGTCCCACATCTTTAACGTCCCCTGTAATAAAAACAAAAATTCTTTTTCGATTATCAATATTAAGATTAGAAAAAAGTTGGAAATAACCTAAATTTATAATTTTAGAATTAAGTATTAAACTAAAAGCGAAAATATTTGACATTCATCAGTGTAAACAAAATTCCTATCCAATTTATTACATTGCCTGTGATAGGATTTTAAATTTGAAGTTAAGAAGTGGTTTATGTTTTATGTTATTTTCACTTTGCAATCAGGCAAATAATTTTATCATTCCCAAAGTAGTAAATATCAACCTCATGGATTGACATGAAGTCTCAAAATCGACCCCTATTAATTAACACAGAATACTTTATATGCCAGTCATCAAACAGCGAACATTTTTTCACTTTGTAAAACCATAATCGGCTTACGAACTTAGATAAATAATCCATCATTAAAAATTGTTCAGAGTTGTACTTAATATAACAAGCGAATATAATTTCAGTAAAATTAAATGCATAGATGAATTTGTTTTATTTCTATTCAAAACTGGTACATGTTACATATATTAGTTCACTACAACTTACTATTACTACTTTCAATTGTTGTTACTGTTTTTATATCTAGAACAATTTTTTTACATGTTCCTAGAGTTTGTACCGAAAATACCTCAAGCATATGCGTCATTTTCAATTCCGCAAGTATACCTTGAAGATTTGACATGCTTGATGCGACATACTGTAGATTGTTCGCATATTGGAGTAAACAAGAATCAGGTTTGATTTTTTGGAAATTTGTTTGAATCACTGTTCAAGCATTCATTTATAGATGATGCCGTCTCTTTTCAACTGTGTAGCCTCTCTGTGCTAGGCTCTAGTCTAGTAGGACGTTTACTAAATCTGCGAATAGACTTGATGGTTGATCTTGACTCCACGGGTGCCACATACTTTATTATGGACAAAACTTTTATTTAAGAATAATTTGATCTTTAACACACCCCAGTAATACTGACTGTGAATCGGAAACCCTACAAAAAGTATCTACCGGAAAAATATTGGGAATTATGTATCATATCCTATTTACATTCAATATTTTCTCAATATTATTCGATTTAGTAACGGGTTTTATTTAGGAATTCTAGGAGATTAATTTTTTGTATAATGTTGTTGTTTATCTACACTTTTAAATGATTCACTGATTCTGAAAATTAAATATTGTAATGCTGACCTGGACAAGTTGTTTACTATTTAGTTTGCAGTAGGGCGTCTCTTAACTTTTTTTGTGAATATAAGATTTTTGCTAATTGATGACCGGCATTATATTTTACAAACTTTCGATCCGACTTCGATCATAATGTTGGCCGAGTGGTTGAGGAGTAAATTGTACTTGATCTCATATTGTCTACATTTTTCCACCCGTCTTCGGTAAGTTGTATTTTATCCAAAAAGAAACATTTTGAATGAATTTGATTGGAAATTTGAAAATAAAACAAAAAATACCAGTTTCTCCAATTAAAACGTGATAATTTCATGTTTTTAACATCTGTCATATTTCAATCAGAGCCAGACCCTGTATTAACTTCAATATGTTTATCATTTAATTTCACACAAAAGTGCTTTTGTAACAAAAAAATGGAGTGACGCAGGATCATATTTTTTTTAACAAAAGATCATTTCTAAAAATATTCACATACAATAGACGGCAGCACATGGGGACGAGATCCCATCGGTCACGAGTCCTTCAGATCATAGACAAATATACCCACTAATTAAATCAAACAAACAAATTTTGTCAAACATGTTTTAAGCAATTTATCTGTTAATATTATAATTTGATAATACTGAGAATAAAATTGCAAAGCAAATTAGGCATCTTTGGTAATGGGGCTATTTGCAGACGAAACAGAAAATTGCAACATTTTTGCTAATTTCAAGTTTCCATATTAACTGGATAAATTATTCAAAATTCATGTATGCGCACGATTAATCGGCATTTGTCATTAAAAATAAGGTTGGAAATTAAGTAGTTTCGCTTTTTACTTGATTTATCTTTTGATTAACTTATGTTAATGCTGTACTTTGCCATGTGTCACGTGATACTGGTCACATTGACGTAACTTTAGAAGCAACTAGTGCGTGATTTCTATTAGTTGTGGATTAATTTTAATTGGAGTACAGAAACGAATATTTTCGGTTTATTTTACTTTTTTATTTCCGTAAATAAAACAAGCTGCTGCGGCTCACAAAGAAATATGTCAAGTTTATGTTGCTGATTGCTTAACAAAGCACACGTGCCAGAATTGGTTCCGTTCCGGAAATTTTTCCCTCAAAGATGAGCAACGTTCTGGTCGGCCTACTGAAGTTGATGATGACCAAATCAAACTTATAATTGAAGATGATCGTCATATAACTGTTCGAGAGGTTGCGAAGAGGCTATATGTATCAATTTAATAACACTTAAAATGTCTTGTGCTAGTTAAGAAGCTTGATATTTGATATATGATTGTTTGTTTAAATAAATGTTTCATTTTATTCTTTGTCGCCAACCAATATCACTCTTCACACTAACTTCAGAAAGACCTTAGGGCTATCAGCTGATTGTGGATCCTAACCCACAACGAGATTTTCAGCCGAACGTTAGAAATTCCAAAATTTCCGTTTTGTAACCAACAGTTCCGTCTGACTCCGATTGATTATTTATATTTCCCTAATAAGCTAAAAATGGCTGCTGTTTATAGTAAAATGTACGGTAGTGTTTCTTATGTAGCTCAATTGCTAAACCTTCTAGAGCTTAACTAATAGATGCGATGGGTGCGATTCCCGTGACCAGAAATTAATTACTAAGAAGGTCTTCCTTTTCCTCTATTCTACATTTTACCGTTTACCTATTGAAGAATCTTTTGTTTATGCAGAAGGAAGATCAAAATGAAGAAAGAGTCTCATTACCAATATCTGGATTGGATATACAAAATAAATTTAGGAAAAAAAAACAGAGTAAACCCAGAACAAATCGTTTCTAACAGTATAGGGATTAACAAGAAGTCACATTAGAGATGCTTATTCTGTAAAGTTTCACATTGTTCTAAAGTATGAAAGCACAAACGAAGAACTGACAAAAAATGTAATAATCAAGTTACTAAATAGATTTTATTGGTATAGGTAAAATAGGATTAAACCCGAAATTAAATGGGCCGCTTCTGATTTCCTAGATTCTCATAGGTTTCCGCTCTTGGAAAACTACTTCGTTTTCAATAAATAAAAATGCATCATGATGCATAAAACACATATGCACTACTTCTTGGTTTCAAATGAACTAACGCGATTATTAACACTATTTTCGTTTTCAATTGATTATTATTTCAATGTTCACAGACTTCTAAATAGTTTCTCTTTCATAAAAATATGGGTGTCCATTTTGTGCTTCACAGTTTAGGTTCCGGCACTTTTTTAGAATACGTAGTTTCCGAATTATTCGCGATTCGAAATATTTTTGAGCGTTTAAACCCATTTTATAATGGGAATTTTGAGGTTAGGTAAAAATTAAAACCATTTTTGTATAGATTATTATGCTTTAAATTTTTTGTCCCGGCAGTTTGCGTCGAAATCTTCATGGATTTCGAGTTATCCGCCATTCAAAATTTTTTTGAGTACATGAATCCATTTAACGGTGAAAATTTTGAGATTAGGAAAAATACTTACATACCAATCTGTATAGAATTTTGTGCTGTACATTTTTTTCCAGCCTTTTCTTTCGAAATCCTCGTAGTTTTTGAGTTATTCGCATTTCAAAATATTTTTGAGGGTATAAACTCCTTTTAAGGGGAAAATTTTGAGGTTAGCAACAAGTAACTGGGATAATTTTTTGTAGAGAATTTTGTACACTACATTTTTTGTTACGTCAGTTTTTTTCGAATTCTTCATAGTTTTCGAGTTATTGGCTTTTCAAAATCCCGAGTCCCAAAATTTCGAAAATCCGTGCCCGTAATTTTGTTAACAGTTGCTAGACTTATTCAGTAACCGAAAACCTCCCAGAATCAAGAAAATCAAAATCGCTCTCAATTTAATTTAAGGTTTTAGCTCAAATTCGCCTAATTTTCCTGTACTATATGTAGAAAATTCAGTTTCTAGTGTAGATAGGAGAAAATTTCTAAATCAATTCAAGGAGGAGTCATCTAAAATGCTTTGATCATAGATCTTAGTGATACATTACGATTTGTTAGAATTTACCACAAGAATTTTCTACCCAATCTAATACCAATCATCGTAGGGGATTTTTGAGTGAATTTTTCCTTGATATAAGCTAAATCTAGGGTAGTACCACTAAAGAAACCTAAGTACACCACCTTCAGAATTGATGTCAGCAACTAGTCCCGCTCGTTTATCATGTGCAGAAAATTCAATAGATTCATTTGAATTTATTAAATTTTCTCAAATCATGATTCGGTTAACTCGTTAATAGTTTACGAAAAGTCAAAAATCATTGATCCATTTTTACTAATTTATAATGATTTTATGATCAGTTCTTTCTACAGAACCTCATTTTTGGGAATATTTTTATTTCTATACTACGTAAAATAAACAAAACGTTCAAATCATCATCATGTTAGTAATTTTGATAAAGTAATATGATGTCTCTTCTTATTGACTTATGATTGATTATATTAAGAAATGATTGATATCGAATCTTTGTTTTCACACGTGTATTAATAAATTTTTGACATCTACATCGCCAACAGTTCATTCCTCCACCTCACGACAAATACCAGAAATCGTTTATACAACTATAAGATGTTATCAATCATAACACTAGAAAACTGATTAAATATTGGCACTGTCAAATTGTCTTATATGTACCATATAATTATTTACAGAAACGTTCTCAGAACGGCGATTCGGAGTTTTAAATATTTATTTTTAAGTGAACCATTTAATTACATACAACACTCGGAATACACACAATTTTTTCACGGTTTTCAACATATGTCAGTTTAAAAACATTCTATTTGGTACCTCAAATATTTGAACAAGATATCTTGTGGTTGCACAAAGGTAGAAATTGTATAATACTTTTTGTTTGGAGAAAAATGTAGAAATAGCTCATTCATAATCAAGAATTTTTTTAATTAATAATTATGTAACTTTATTTGAGAATTCGTAAATGTATCTATAAATGTTCAATAGTTAATGAGTCGTAAATATTTTACCTGGAAAATGGATAATATAGCTAATAAGCACGCTAAATTATTAAGAATGTGTCAGGCAAAAACGCTCAAATGAAAAGCTTTCGTGCAAAAAAATGTTATTGTTTATGAAATCCACATTCATCAACTTCCGTTCTGAAGCAATGGATTGTTGCAAAAAAAGTACTACTTCAAGTCTTTCCCGATATCTCCACTATATTTTACTATTTTACTTTTATTGTTCATGAACGACTTCAGCAGATTCAGAAAATTTACCAACTAAAAATTGTTTCACACATTTTTATCATACCTCTGTATATTTAAACAATAAGCAGAATCTAGTTGAGCCAAAATATCTATTAATCCTAATGAAGCACATGTAATGAGGAAGATGGTTCAAACTTAAGTGCTCTAGATGCGTGACCTCACAAATCACCACCAAAAAGTAAGCGGTGGAAACAATTTTATTTTTTTTATTACAATTTAATGTGCCTCGACAGCGCTGGCTATTGGCACATGAAAACAAACATAAGTTAAATAACAAAATCTATTACAACATAAATTAATTATACTTTCTCATATAGCTTGGTGGCTTTAAGAAACTCTCGGATTTTCTTCATTTCTGTAGGGCAGTGTCTTCTTGGCAGATAGGACGACTTTCTGACGACATCAAATAGCTGTTAGTTTTGTGTGGCTGATGTGGAGTCTTCTTATTGTCTCAGCTTCCCTTCTACTCAAAAAGTTCATGTTTTTGTTGTAGAAGTTGCCTACAATTCAATTTTACAGAGGGTGTCTCGTGGGTAATGAAGAAGAAGAATGCATCATTGTCAAAAAATTTGATATGTGAAAATTCCTACGCCTTATTTCAAGCATTCGCAACTTGTTAATTCTATGAAGAGTGGTTTACTTTATTTCAATATGTATTTCGTGTATTGTCAAGACGTTATTGGAAACGAAAAGTTTAAAGCAGTCGTGACAACAAGGAAAATATGTGAAGTTGAAGACATAGTTAATGAACCAACTGCATGACGTTGGTTTAGTCTTTTTAATAGTCGAGAATTGACGCTTGAAGATCGTTTGCGCTCAATTCGTCCACCTGCGTCTATTGAGATTATAAGGGCAGCAGTAGAAAGCCAGCACTTGCAGATCCCTTGGACCTTCTAAAGATACCTTCGCCAACCGGGATTCAAGCGAAACGTTATGTGTAATCGGTTCCTTGTCCTTTTGAAAGCTGGTCGGAAAAATGGATTTATCCAAACAACCCAAGCATGGAAAATCAGTTCTTAGATAAAGCACAAATACCAGAACCCGTCGCAAAGAGAGGTGGATTTGAGCGGAAAATGTCTGGTGTAATTATGAAGGTTTATTGGTACTCCCAAATCATTCCAGATGGTGCACCCATCAATACCGAGTTATGTAGTGCTAGTGCTCACCAAAATCCGGGTCTGCATTAGCTTTTGCCTTTGTATTGGTTGGGATTTCTTCAGATTTTAGCTCCAGTGATCACCGGCTATTTCCAACAATGTATTTAATGATATTTTTTAGATAATGAAGTCATATTATAGGTAAATTAGTAGTTTGCAGAGGTTGAATGATGTTCCAGATTCTAAACTTAATGAGGACTATATTGAAAAATGAAACTGATATCTTGTGGATAGGAGTCAAGTCAGCCGTCGTATATTTTTTTAATCTATCTATTTTCGCCTTTTTACAAATGTTTAAATATTGCGAACATGTCTGGAACCTCTTCTAATATTAATTGGTTTGGATATTACTAGGGAATCCAATGGAACCTCCATCGGCCAATTGTAATCAAGAATAATTTTTTCCAAAATTTCCCAACGTGTAGGTATGTGCTAAAAGTGGCCTTCCCGATCGGTCATCATCTTCAATGGGAATTTTACCTCTTTTGAAGCTTGCAGTCCAATTTTTCACGGTCGCATACGAAGGACATTGATCACCTGGGGCATTAAGCATATCTTCGTAAATCTGCTTACCTCTTAACCGTTTACACTTTACTTAGGTATTAAGTATATTGTAATTTAAATAGTTGAAACAACAAACAATCTGAAGTTAGGTTCTGAAGGTACATTTTACTTTCACAAAATAACTAATAAGCTCTAAGAAAGAATACAAAAGTAAGAGAAATGTAACTATTGAAATCAAAACTCAAGTTAAACGTAAAATACGTTGCAAATAAGAAATGTAAGAAACATAAAATAATCAAGTAGCAAGGACATTTGACAGTAATGCAGTTATACCAACAAGGTGATAAAAGTATTTGATGACGTCAACACTTCCCATTAAATTTTTAATGCACAATCACGTCTAAAGAGAGCAGCGCAGCTTTTTAAATAATTCTCTCTTTAACGCAAATAACGCCTACTTCCTAGGACTGTTTTTATATTTTCTAACTTGTAAATAATAATATTGACATGTGTAAAGCCTTGATTATTAATTTTATTGAGAAAACGCTGGGCATAATTGTCTGTATAATAAGCAAAAACTAGATATACTGTATACAAACGAGTGGTATTAAATAAAGAATAGGTCAATGATTGCTCAACAAATTGTCTAAGTAGTAATATAATTGCTGAATTCGGCCCTGAACGTTACAAGATCTGCATGAAAATGCATATTTTGCGTGTAACACCAATCGATTTCGAATCATTTCACTTAATAGTTTTAATTCGTAAAAGATGAATTTATTTAATCATTATTTCTAACGCCACTTAAATTTTGAATATCAGGTTTTTATTTTGTTTTAATATTTATTTATAATAAATATTTATAAGTCTTCCTGAATTACATATTTTACTCTCGGAACTTTATTAACAAAAATACGTCACAATTTTAAAAATATTGAATGAACTTAATTTATCTCGGCAATTGAATTAATATACTACCACTGTGGTCACTCAAATCCGGGTTTTTCTAAGAATTGGAACAGAAACATACACACAGAAATTCTGGAAGCATTGTCTACTCTGAAGTTGATATCGTGGAAATATGAGGTAATGTTTGCCAATGGGCAATAGCACATCAATTCGATATTTTCTCAATCAAATATCCAGTTGTTTGACATGCTTCATGAAAGTTGGTATACGGAATCCATCTGAGCCAAATAACGCCAGTGAAATTTTACAGGTGACGTCGATATTTTTGAAATTCCCGCATTTCGTGCGCAGGTAAGTAGGAGCAGAAATATCCGCCATTTTGCTCGTTCATTGGATTAGTGGTAAATAAAAAATTGCAAGTTTAAAACATTAATTGTGGTTTGGTTTTTTGATGTTAAAATTAAAAGGAATTCTTTCAAAAATGTAAGTAGTTGATGATTAATTTTTTTATTTTTAGGCTCTCATATTATTCACAAATAACATCATCCCAGTCTCAGATGGAACCAAAAAGTTGGAACCTTTTTAAAATGGTAACAATTAGGCCAACAGAGGCTTAAGCAAAAATTTGGGCCATTAATAATAATCTTGTGCGAGTCTATAGATGGTACAGCAAGCATAACCAATTTGCTAAATGGTATGCTGATGGTACCGTTTTTGGCCACAAATCAAGGGCAGATCGTTCAACCATAGGTTCAGACACATGGTTCGAACGATTGCACACTAAAGTCCGTCAAATAATAATCATCACCTATTGTTTTTCACAAGTATTTTCATTTGAACAGACGATAAAAGTGGCTTCAATCTTGGAAACAACAGTTTTGTCAAAATCAGTGGGCGACGTCTTCAATTATGCCCGAGAAGTTTGTATGGCCAGTTTAGACCGAGCATATGAAGATGAAGGTCAAATTGGTGGGGATGGTTGCGTCGTTGAAATAAACGAATGTGAAATCGGACGAAGAAAATACAATAGAGGACGCATGGTCGAGGGTCGAGGATATTAGGAATGATCGAACGTGGCGGCGACGGCTACCGATTGGAAATATGTCCTGATAACTCTAGAAGTGCCAAAATATTGATGGAGCTGATAATGAAGCATGTCAAAGTCGGGACTATCATTTATACTGACTGCTTGAAAGGATATTTGGCGCTAGAAAGTGAAGGCTACCATCACTTTACAGTCAACCATCAAAAGCACTTTGTTGACCCCGAAACAGGGGCCTACACCCAAAATATTGAATCCAGCTGGAGGCACATGGGAAGAAGAATGTCGAGGAGGGGAATCAGGACCTGCATCTTTGTGAATTTCTCTGGAGCCGGCGAAAAAATGTGCATCCATTCGATGCAATCATTGTAGATCTGCTGAATACTTACGACAAAAGATGTTGTTATGTTTTAATTTTAGTCATCTGGATTTTTCTATAGCTAAATATTCAATTATTCATAAATTTGTGAATACGCATATCTACGATAAAACAAAATTGGAAGTCTGAGGAATGCCACTATTTCTGTAATAAAAAGTGACAACACGGAAATGTTCTAAAAGTAGCAAAAAACATATAAATTTGAAGGAAATAATGAAAATTTTAATCCAGAGGCATTTAAAATCTGTTTAGAAATATGAGGAAGATTATGGGGATAAAAAAAGTATAACAAGAAACATAAAATGATAAACAAGGATGTAGCAATTTCAATCGATTATAAAATCCGTTAAAACAAAACATTTTTCTGTTCAACACGCACATTTCCGCGACTCAGAAGCGTCTACTAAATTATTTTCATTCAGAATTAAAAGCGGATACGCGAATACGAAGATTTTTTCATCGTTTTGCTCAGCTATGTCTGTCTTCATGCTTTTTATTTATGTTTCAAATACAAAATGGTGGTAATTCCTTCAGAGGAGTATGTAATAAATGATTTCAGTCTGACGTGAAAAATTCCATTGACAAATGTTACTTCTCTCTTTTTTTACATTTTGGATAGACTGTATACTGGGGATGCGGTTATATTTAGACGTCAGGTCTAAATAGAAACAGTGTTCACATATTATTCCACTTATGAAAAATACAAGGTGTTTAAAAAGAATAATTTTTTCACCTTTGATTATTTGGCGTGCTTAATTAAAGTGACTCATAGCAGGGGGAGCTACTGCGGAGCTCTAAAAAAATAAGAAATAAAGAGAAACTTTTTAGTCTTTCTTTTTGTAATATTTTGTGATCAGCTCGCTCTTTATACTATAGTGGTGTGATTTAATTAGAGCTGTTCAATGCATCAAGTTCAGAGCTATGCGTAATAAGCCGTCTAGTTCTTTATAAGGATTTGAACTGAATAATGAATAACAATATACTATGATAGGGAGTATGTCTTTTTCTGCAGAACTCAATAAATATCAAGATATTTTGTGAATACCTTCTGTAATATAAAAGTAGATTGAGTGAGGTATGAAAATTCCCGGACGTTACCATAGTAACAACATCAAAAACAGACCTTTGGATTATTTATTGTGAATAAACAATAATAAGGTTTGTTACGTAACTTTTTTCCTTAAGCTTCAGGAATAAAGGCAGCATTTTAGTAAGTTTTATTATTAACTAAAAATAGACAAACAAAGAAATAGTCTTTTGTGTTATAAAAATATTATACCATCGGTCTTTTGTGAACGCAGGAATTATGAGAAGAATAATAATTAGTTCTAAACAATATGACACAAAAGACAAAGGAATTTAGTAAGGTGTTTTTTTTGAAACAATATTTTGATAACAAATAAAGTGATTTCATAATTATGACCTAATAACCTATCAGGATAAAACTGCTGAAAATTACTCAATATCAAAAAAAGAGGTAATTTCACAAAACAATCAAAAAGAAAAAGTACACTCCATTTCGTTAATTCAAAATTGGTAATTTAATCAAATTGTCAACTATAAATTTCTTTAATTGAAACGAATAAGAATAATACAAGGGGTGTTCAAATGTGACCAACACAAATACTGTAGATGGAGCCTGTATATTTTTGAGGTTATGGCTGGATTATGTGTTAGTTGGGTCTCTTATTAACGGTGTGGCATAGTTTTCGTTACAAACGCACGTACTAAGACCATGAGCGAGCTTGAAGTGCCGACCACCGTTGCGCAACGTATTGCCATTCGGTTTTTTGATGTGCGAAGACTTAAAAACAAGGCGTTTTCGAAATCAATTCGGTAGTAAATGACTGAGTAGGTCTACTGTATTTAAATGGGCTAAACCAGAAGGTCCCAAACTTTTTTTCCTCGTAAACCACTTTCAAAATACTTATTACTAGTTTTAGTTGATACACCGTATTCCCAACTCGTAAAAAAATCAGATCTAACTACGGATATTATAAGTATCCTCCTGTGTAAAGCCTCCCGTGGACTAGGAGTAGGAGTACACCTGGACCACGTTGACATATGGCCGCGAAACCGTCGACAATGAGCCGCATGTTAGTCGACAGCGAACCACTATCACACCAAACAACATTTGCAGCGTAGAACGTTAACTTACTGCGCCCTAAATCCTACATACTACCATAACCTTAAGAAAACACACGTGAAACTCCCCTTATCGCTCATATCCCCTATATCACTCACCTGTCCGGCTTTCGTTAGGCTTGATTATTAATATCTGTTACTACACTCAATATGACCTGATATACATCTTTCAACTTTGCTACAGGCTCGTTGGTTAAAGAGATAAATACGAGGTCTGGCTATTAAATGACGAGACTGTGCGCCCTAGACGGGTGGGGTAAAAAACGAGAAGTGCGTTGGATATCTAGATATCTTGTTTATGCACGTCCCAAAACAAGTTTCCGTTGCTATTATAGTATTTGTGGAGCAGAGGTTTGAAACGAACGTAGAGCACCGCATCAATCTCAAATTTCTCGTTAAATTGAAATAAACTCCGACTGAGAGCTATAAATTGTTGCAAGAGGCATTTGGGGACAATTCTCTCTCGTGCGCGGGTTTTTGAGTGGTGTAAGCGTTTTAGTGAGGGCCGAGAAAGCACTGAAGATGACCAGCGCCCAGGTCGTCCTGTGATTATTCCAACTCAGGGAAACAGTGACCAAAATCAACCAAATTGTGCGTGCAGATTGTCGAATGAGCATCCGAATGATTGCCGAGACTGTAAACACTGATAAAGAAACGGTTAGAACAATTTTACATGAGGAATTACACATGACGAAAGTTTGTACGAAGTTAGTGCCAAAAAAATCTGATTCCTGACCAAAAGCTTTTGCGTCAACGGGTCTGCTCAGACTTCCTTGAAAAGTTAGAAAAAGATCTGCTTCGAAAGGGATCCAATTTGAGTCGATGGAAGCGTTAAAACAAAAAACGACAACAGAGTTCCTAAAGGCTGTCACCAAAGAAGACTTCCAGCACTGCTTCGATCAATGGAAAAAGAGTATGGAAAGGTGTGTGTGAGGGGAAGGGGGCATTTGAATGTGGAATAATTTTTATAATAAAACATTTTTTCGTAGCCAAACCTCGTACACAAACAAAAGAGGCAAAATATCATGATAAATCTGAATGTGTGTTCGGTATTTCAACTTATCACCCTGCGACTACCACATGTTTGTACCAGCCTTCGTAGGTCTGCCTAAGGAATTCTTCGTGGCCGATATCAACAAGCTTCGTCGTAACTAACGACGGGAATTCATATTTGAACCGCCCTACTCAATCGATCAAAAATTATTCCAATTTGATATTTTTCTTTTATTTTAAAACATTTATTATGTTGTATTGACTAAGCTTCTTCAATATAAAATTGAATATCGATAATTTAGAATTCTTTTCGGCAATGTTCGTTTCCTAAAACTGTAATAATATTTATGAAAAAATTTGTAGTATTCCACTTTGTATAATGATAAGATCTGTAAATTTGGAAACAAAGAAATACATTGACCTACAACCAGAGTACAGACTCCCGTCTACAATTCGCATATGCCTGAGACAGGTGTCATATGTGTGACAGAGATAGAGTTCTCAAGTTTCTTACGCTCAGTTAGATGTAAATTAACAGCAAAATCAATTTTCCACACTTATCAGCGCCAGAACGAAATATTTTACTACCATCGCTTGTCTTAGAACTGGTTTTAAAACAAAATCGCAATGAGATAAGATTTATAGGTTATTTTGCGTATTGTTCTTGATAATAAAAATTAGTAACCGAATAATATTCATATTTTCTTAAATTGGTATTGCAAATTAATAATTACATGCTATACAGAGTCTTTAGATACTTTTACCACATGTACAGTTCTCAGGGACAATAAAATGTGCAGTATCAACTCGATTATTAATTTACAGGGTGATTTGTGAAATTGACCATAAATTATAATTGGCTGTGGTGTTCAGACAGCTCATTTGATTATTAAAATGTTTTCATGATGTTTGGAAATTTAAATGAAATGGATGAATTAGTGTAATTTAATCCACACACTAATTTTTTACTCTATATCAGTGTTCCGCAAATTTTTTCTGTCCACGGTACACCTAGGAAAAGGTAAACCACATACAAAAAAACATTTTTAAGTAATAACAATTAACATTTATTTATTAATCATCTAAACAATATTTATTATTAATCAACAAACGTAAAGTTTAAATTGTAAAAAAGGTATTTAATGCAAAACACGAGACTGTTTATTCGAGCATAGACCGTTTAAATTTGGAGTAAAGCTAAGGACACATCAGAGATCCCGGACACATATCTGTGTTGTAAAACGTGTGTGCCAGCTGACATTTTGATGTTTTTAAACTGGTGAAGTAGTATCCTCAACCTTCACGTTCACACAACACATATACACAATCCATCGAAGCTTATAATATAATGGAGTACCTACAAGAAGAGATGGATTGGTTGGATGAAGAAGAGGAAATGGTTGCGGTTACTGCAGCATTTCTTGTGCTACAATATGAATCCAGGGAGTACTGGGTTCATCCAATGAACCAATGTAGGCACGAACGTGGTGAATATCATCAATATCATATTCTGTGTGGGTGACCAAGGATGACCAAGAAGGAATTCGACGTGGTTTACAATTTACCAGAAAGTAAATTAAAGAAGCAAAATACAAATTTTAGAGAAGCAATATCTCCAGAGGAATACTTTTAATAACTTTAACGTAGAAAACAACAAAATACAATATTATATTGTCTTAAATACAACCGAGTATAAAATTATTATAAAACTAATATTATTTTTGGAAAAGTAGATTAACATTTTATAAATTTGTAAAATTAATTAATGTATTGGAAAAAGAACTTCCTTGAGTATTTTCTGAAACATAAGTATTGGTTTGAGATTGTCGTTTTCGTTGGTCTCGATAGTTCTTATTTCGGAAATTGTACAAAAACTCATACTTTCGTACCTCATCTATAAATTTTACCTCAATTAAAATAAAGATAATTATAGATATATTACGGAAAAGGAATATAGTTAAGGAAACACTTTTCAGTCACGCTCAGAACAAACTCGGCACAGGTGGTGATTATAACCTACAACACTTCGTAACACTTCTAACGAAAATCTGATCAACGTAGATATTGAAAACACGTGTTAAAGCGTGTTTTCGGTCTCTAACGACACATCACAATAATATGCATAGATCTATTTAAAATAACGTGTTAACACGACACGTGTTAAAAATGTGTCCTTAGCTTAATAGTTGACAAAGCTGCTCTCATCTCTTTGTCGATCGTTCTGAGGCGTTCTCTTTTTAGAAAGCAAATGATATTCATTTTTCACACATAGCCAAAAATGTTCTAAATCTGTTTCTGAAAACTTTAATTTTAATTTCCATCAGTTCTTCCTACTCATTTTTAGGTAAATGTCCAAAAAGAATGCCCTCGGAGAATGGATCTCGAACCCAGTCCTTAGGTTGCAGATCAATCTTGGAGAAATAGAAATTTTTCTCTGCAAGAAGTTTCAAGTGTTTTACGTTCAAACCATGAACTTTTTTTTCGGATCAGCTGCTGTGACATTCGGGAACATTTGATTATTACCATTGGTAGCGATACTGTTCCATAGTTCCAATCTAGCGCGAAAGCTTTCAATTTTTTCTAACGATGTTAAAATATTGGAATTTCTGCCTTGCATTTTTTTATTTAGTTCACTGAAGTGAGCAAATATATCCGTCAGATGTGCAAGTTTTGCAAGCTATCCTTCTTTTTTAAACAGATACGCATTATCTGAGCTCTGGGACTGCAACAACGACTCAGTCTCATGTCTTAACTCATAAATTCGGGAAAGTACTTTCCCGCGAGAAAGCCATCTTATTTCTTTATGAAACAAAAGTGACTGATGATCTTCCCCCATGACAATCTGCATTAAAAAGACGAGAGTTCAGCGGTCGCGACTCGAAGTAATTTACGATTTTAATAATTTCTTGGAGAGCTTCCCTGTGTAAAAAACAAATCTGTTTGTCAATATTAGGAAGTTTTTCATCAGCCTTAGTTATAAAGTCTTTAACCTTCCCTGTCTAAGTAAACTTATACAGCTTATACCCCATTCCAAATTACCTTCATCAAAATATTCGTCTGTTACTTTAATTATTTCTTTACCAGTTGTATGGTTAGTCAGTGGCATTGATATCAGTGGAGTCATCGACTTGTAGCGCAAAAACTAGCAGCTTCTTCTTCTAATCATTATCTTAACAATTTCTATGCAGACAGGTAAAACTAAAGTTTCAGCAAACAAGGGTGGTTTTTTTGCTTTAACTAACATGTTGAAGATCACGTAGCTTGCTTTTTCTGTTTTGTCTGAGATTTTGAAAGACGAACTCATGAGATTTACCTGTTTCTTCGATTGGTCCTTCAAATGTTGAAAATACGTTTTGTCTTTTTAGGCCACCGATGAGTGTTTAGTGGTTAAATGTACTAGTTTACTGGGCACCATCGAATTATTACCCAAAGTTTCTCCGCACACAAGATAATTTTGGGGTAGAAGAAGATTCGTCTCCGCAATATGCAAAACCGTAACTTATGTAGTTTCAGTCATATTTTTTATTAACAATTTTGAATTTCTTCTTCAGTGACTATTTTTCTTCTTCATTACTTTCACTTGAAAAACTTACAATACGTTTAATGCATTTACCATTTGTTATAATATTCTATATATATTTTAGGTTTCTTCTGTTTCAAAACTAGATTTTTTCACTTATTTTTGAAAGATATATGAAAGTTGATGTTTCGACTTTTCTTTAAATACGCAAATTGTAAGTGTCAATGTCAATGTCAATGTCAAAGACTCAAAGAAAAGTCAAAACGTCAATATTCAAATTGACGTTGATAGAAATATTGATTAATAAATTAATTAATTTTTTTCAATATAGAATTTTTAAGCCTATGAATTTAAAAAAAGAATTAATATAATTTAAAACCACCTAAAATCTTAATTAATTATTTCCCAGACGATGAATACGATGAAGTATTCGAAAGCTCGGAAAATATATTATTAAAGTTAGTCTACTTGGGTATTTCATTGCCACGTTCCCTAATATATTACATTTAAAAGAGTGCGAGCTGATTTCGATTTCCTTAAGTAGGTAAGTACTTCCTAATCCGAGAAGAACGACATATAGATGAAGCGCAGGAAGATGATAATATTGACGCTGTTACTATGAACTACAAGCACTAGACAAGTGAATCGAGAACTTAATGTTACTCAATTAAATTTAAGAGATACAAATACAAAAATATCATCTGTACCCAGATCATATGGTGGTTCAGAGACTACATCCTGCAGATGAAATGTATAGGTTGGAATTTACAGATGAAGCCCAATTTACAAGAGACGAAATAAGTAATTTCCGTGAATCACATGTCACATATCTTCATACTAATCTAGAATGTCGTTCGTTTAAGGTTACCGTGTCCAAGGTCCTCACTTTTTTATAGCCCTTTCAGGGGACAGGTTTATTTGGACTTTTTCCAAAATATTTTGCCGAATTTGCTTTCCAACGCCAACATTGTTATCCGAGAAAATTTTTGGAACCGTTGGGGATATTCATACTGAACACACTATTTATTTCTAGCACTACACCAACATTCAAAACCAACTTCATTGGTTATCGAAACGCACGTCAGACAGTGTAATTGTATTAGTGTAGTGGTGGTGTAAACATTGTGTTCAGTATGAGGGATGTATTTTCAGCATGATTGGGACTCTCCCCACTTTTCACTAGTAATAAAACAACATCTAAATGATGTTTATGGCAACAGGTGGATAGGACGTGAAGGTCCTATTTTACGGCCTTCAAAATCCTTTGATTTCAATTCCGTTGATTACCATATTTGTGGACGATTTAAGCAATTAGTTTACACAGAGAATATTGGTAACTGACAACAATTAATTGATAGAATTATACCTTTTTTTGTAATACTATTAGAAACGATCCTCATAGTATCCGAATTTCCATCCCACATTGTCAAATATCACTTATTGCATTATAAATAAATATTATGCAGGGTGCAAAATGAAATAGGTATCCCTAAATTGATTTTTCCAAAGTCTGTCCAGGAATTTACTACTACTAAAGCCAATTAGAATTTATGGCCAATTTCACGAATCACCCTGTAAATTAATAAAGAAGAGGGGTAGACTTTTTTAGGAGCCACATGATACCCTCCTTGAGGGACCCTACATGTGGTAGAAGTTCCTCATGATTCGCCCTGTAATTGTATGTAAAAAAATTAGTAAATTGGAAGAAGAAACTTTCAAATGCTGTACTTTGAGACAACCTGATGTTAAAAATAATTCATTGTCCATATTTATTATTAGTAGCATTATATCAGTCAAGGCTTACTAGTTTCTCTTGAGCGGACACTGCCCTATCACCCAAAAAATTAAAATGTAGTAGAAGTATGTTCAAACAAGATGAAATAAAACATAATATGACACACTTAAAGGTCATTCTTGGGTCCTATTATTATTTTATGCGGAGAAGATTCATTTATACAGGGAGTACATCGATTTGCATGTGGAATATTTATTATAACAACATATATTATTGTAGGTTTTATACTATAAATAAATATAGTTTTAATAAAACCAAAAAAATACACTTTTAGCAATAACCAAACTGAATAGCACAGTAATTTTCTCATGTGCTAGTAAGGGGTATATGATCCTTATAAAAGGTTAACTACCTGATCCACCACTATCAGTTGTCATCGAACCTCAACCGATAAACATCTCTGTTAACAACAAACAAAAATTTTCCTTAAACAAAGATACAATAAGCTGCTCAAGCACCTGCGACAAGGTCAGAGTTAGCTAGAAGTGTCCAGTGCGCTAGACATGAATTAATCTGCAGTTTCTAAAGTTTACCGTCGTTATCAAGAGACTGTTAACTTTCATCGAAGATGTTGTTTCAAAGAAAGAGGTGTTAAGACCTCACAGATGTCCTAGTCCAACAAGAGCTTAGAGAACCTTGAGGAGTGGCTGGACAGTCAGAAGAAGACCAAATTACAACCAGCCCACCGAGACCACGATTTGTCAGAGAACACGTTAATTGAACTAACAAATAACAAAGATTCTCGTAGTGTTGCATAAAGAAAACAATTTTCGATTGATTTTTTCTTTACCAAATAAATAGTTCAATAACTATATATCGACCATTCCACTTTCTTTGCCTTCTTGTCCCTCTTGGATAAAAAATACTCCTATAGTAGATACCTCACTAAACATCTACAATAAACATGAATCCCTAGCGTCCTTGTATATAAAGCATTCTTAGAAATTCAGTATAAAAAATCCTTTGACCTATTTCTCTATACGGATGCCTCCAAAGCTGAATCCAGTGTCGGTTGCGCAGTAACTACAAATCACGAACTCATAAGTTCTTTCCGCTTACCCTCGACGTGTAGTGTTTACACTATACAGTAAGCTTTCAAATTTATCTCTCCTCTCCATGAACATATCGCCGTATATACTGACTTTCCTTAGTCCATACAGTCAATTAAAGCAATATTCACTGACCATCCAATAGTCCAAAACATTCATGACATCTACCAAACTCTCGTTGCTCTTGATATAACAGTTTCTTCATCTGGCTTCCATCGCACACTGGAATTGCTGGAAACGAATCTGAAGATCGCCATGCCGAACAGTCCTCCTGAAATCATAGTTCAGCTTGCCAATGTTCTGGGGCTAACTTCAAAAAACTCTTGGCGTGATATATGGAGCAAGAGTACTACAGTATTACATAACATCTACCCATCCACTTCTCACATGCTTACAACTTTTTGAGTAGAAGAGAAGCTGTGACAATAAGAAGACTTCGCATCAACCACATGAAACTCACGGTTAATTGATTTCGTCAGAAAGTCGTTCTCTCTGTCAAAGTAGTCAAGTTCCTGTAACTGTTAAGCACATCCTCACCGACTGCAGAGAATACTCTACCGGATACCAGCAGTTTGATATGAAAACTAACCTCAAGGAGACATTTAACTACCCGAAGGAAATGAAGAAAATCATAGTTTCTTAAAGCCACCACACTGTATGAGAGTATAATGTACGTTAACTGATGTATCATCATATGATTATTTTTGTGTGCCAATGACCAGCGCTGTCGAAATAAAAAAAAGTAACTATACAGACCACTCATTAAGAAGCTAAGACTAACGGCTTTAAAATGCTAAAATAAAAAAAAGAATAGAAGCTACAGATTTTCTTGCTGAAGACTATTTACCTTGAGTGTGCGGGTGTAAATTTTTTTACTCACACGAATATTTGAATTGACAGTTAAAGCTGACAGCATTATTGACAGTCAGATATGAGAATGCTTCATTATGCACTATTATTGTTTATTGTGAAATTATTTCTCGTAGTAAAAAGAAAATCAATTATGTAAGAAATCATTTCTATAAGAGCTAATACAGAAAATGAGACGCAATGATATGAAGATGGACAGTACGAACATTTTAATGAAGAAATTAAAGGTAGACGATATAAGAAAAAATTCAGAGACGAAGAAAAATGAAAAATAAGGTTTACATCCTGGGGTCGATAGTAAGAAACTGAATGAGCATTCCAACATTGATAATTTGCAGTTTAAAATGAATTATTCATAAAAAATCTGATAGAAAAGATTTAAAAAAAATTATTTTCTAAATTTAGATAATTAGTTAATTAATATAAATCTATTTTATCGTAGACTAAACACAGTTTATTTTTGAAACTCGATCTTATTGTATATTATTCAGCTCACAAAATATGATTTCCTACTAAGATAACTTAGTCGTCGAAGTTGACAGAAATATCGAAAATAACGACGATAAATCACTATCCAAAGAAGGGCAAAAGGGCCTGTTGGATTAAAACTAATGACGTTATGTCATTCTATCGACTTATTTATGGAATATTTTTTAGATAACTATTAAATACCAGTTAAGTGTTTCAATTAAGACATAGTCCAGGATTCGAGCATGTTTATTTCACAAATTCAATTCAATTAGAAAATCAATTTCTGCAAAACTATTATTTCAATTTTTGTAAAATTAATATTTCTGCTGTTAATTTATCTTTCTTAGTTTTCATTATTTATTGGATAGACCTATTAACTGGAGCTTTGGTGATGATATTAGGCATGTGATAAACCTGTCTTCAGTCATCACATTCGTTAAAGCATCAGGACTTTTTATTACCAGGAAATTTCTAGCACTGTATTATAAATTCCCAAACGATTTGCAGTTGAAATAAATTTCGTAAATAAACACAAGGGAAATATCACACAGAATATCTCAAAATAGCAACGCATATTTTTTAGATGTATTAGATTGATAAGTTGAGTGATGTAAATTTAGTTTTATAATTTATTCGGGACTCACTCAAAGTCACATCTAATTCAGCCGAAAAGTACAAAAAATATGAAACAATTTACCGGTAACGCGGAAATCCCTCATAAAATTTTAATACAATTGATAATTTTTGACAATACACACTGTGCGGCTATTAAATAAAGAAACTGGTGATTTGAAACATTTTATTTTGATATTATGTATATTTATTTGTTATCACCTTCAATATGTACCTATCCTCTATCTCTACATCGCTCCGAGCGAATCTTCCATTGTTCGAAACAGTACAAGAAGTCTTTTTCTGTCAGTTCCTTCAGAAAGCGAACCGCTTTTCTTTGACAGCTTCAATAAATTCAAATACTGATTTCACCTTATTTGAAAAAGAATGTGGAAGACAACGGCAGTGATTTTAAATCTCCCAACTCTCCACATAGCACTGGAAAGAGAGACATAATCATAAAAACCCCGTTTCTAAAGAATGATCAACCTTGGAACATGCCTCAGAACGTTGCATCGAAAAAGTTGAGCTTTGAGAAAAATTTCACCTCAATAACAAACTGTAACAGCAAGTGGGATGAAAACATCATACAGAAATGCTATTAATTATATACGGATCTAAATAAGCAGACAGAACTGGCATAAATATAGGAGCCCAGAACTAAACACTCTAAAAGTTTGAGCAGCGCATCAAGCATTTCTCAATCAGAAATTTATGCATTTGAAAACTGTGTTCAGTTCAATCTAGAGAGGAGCTATCGCAAACAGGAGATCATCATCCTGTTCTCTAAGCTCCAATATCATAAAATCCAAACTCGTTTGGGATTGCTTAAAAGGACTGAGACTGGGAAACTATAACCAGAGTAGATCTGTTGAATGTATCCACCTTAGTAAAAACAATCTACAAATACTAATAGGAGTTCTAGTATGTAATGCAGAGCACTACACCTGGGAGCGTATGAAATAGAAGACGAAGATCTTTGGAAATTAAAGCCATCCCACATTTTAAACTTTTTAAAAGTAATGGAATTGATGGATCAATAGATCCTTTGGGTCGCAGTGTTTACAAGGCTCCAAAATCATACATACGTGAGGACTTGAATGCTGATGTTTAAATACATGAAAGATCTTGTTCCTCAGAAATGGATAATGCAAGTTACTACTAGACACTTTTAGAAAAATTGCCTACATCCAAGTGGTTAAAGAAATATTTATAGAATTAGCTCAAATCAAAAAAGTTCCATCCCGGTTCTATGAGAAAAGAACTGTATTCTTTGGACACAAATAAAATGGAAGTTGCAAGAAAGATGTTATGTTAAAAAACTGTATTATAAGTAATTACTACCTTCTCTCCAGATCATACTTATCGAATAGGACCTTTTCTGTAAGTTTCTCAGATCAGAAATCTAATTTATCTCCTATGAAATCTAGAGTCCCCCAAGGTAGGTCTTAGGGTCACTGTTTTTCCTTATATACACATCAGATATTCCAGTAGCCAACAATACTAAAAGGACTGATGATATAGTCGTTTTAGCTACAAACGACGCCTCACTAACAGCTACTGAAGATTTACAAAATCATATCGACCTGCTTAATGAGTGGTACATCAAAATGTGAACTACGATCAACCCAGCTAAATCTGTGCGAATCACCTTCACCATGCGTCAAAATATATGCCCTCCAGTAACATACCTCGGTCTTCATCTAGATCAGCGACTTACCTGAGGCTAAAAGAAGGCAACTAGATATCAATGCTCGTCAAATGTACTGGCTCCTCAGACGGAAATCAAAATTGTCAATAACCAACAAATTGCTTATATACAAATCAATCTTAGAGCCGATATGGCTGTCCGGGATCTAACTCTGGGAATGCGCTAAACCTAGGCTATCAAAATAATACATTCCCTACGTCAAAAATGAGATTCAGCGTTTGGCCGTAATATATAATCAACAGAAGGCAAACCAAGACAACGAGCTTATAGAAGAAATATCCGCTAACGTCCCACGTATGGGAAGACTACGTGGAACTTGACTCCAAGATCTACTACAACTCTAAAAAATAGTACTAAGGAGCAGCATCAATGAATGCTTCCTTTTCAAGTCAAGTACAAACAACTAATTTACTTAATACTCACATGTGATTTAGATTGTAAATATGCAAATATGATAATAAAAAAAAATCCTCTTTTCAAATTTCGATATTCAGAATTATAGCGATGAATGAAATCACGGAAATAGTGTGTTCATAGAATGATTTAGATATAAGCGAATAGGTTTATCGGGTATGAACAGTTAGAAAAATTAGAAATAAGATTATAGTTCAATGTAATTATGTTTATATCTATAAAAAAATTCATTAATATAAAGTGATAAATTAATAATAATATGATAAGTACATTTTATAGCTTTTAGTCGAATAACTTTGATCATTTGATAGCTTTTCTTTCTTAGAGAAGAAACAAATGTAGGGAATTAAAATTGAACCTATTCATATCACTACCCCTTCATTCGTTTTAGTTACAATGGCAAAGAAATATTCATAAAAGCTAATGCGTTTCTATAGAAAAAACTATACTACAAACAATAATGAAAGGTTCTAAAAAATATTTATGACGATCATGACAAAATGTTCAAAGCATTTCTTGAATAAATTTCGCATGTAATTTATATTCAGATCGGTCCGTGTTACAAATTGTGATGAAGTAATTGTTAAAAACAATTGAATAGTATATTATAATTTTTCCAGGAAGGATGCGTTAATAATAATGAAGGAACGAATTTAAGGCTCGCATGTCATAGAGAGAAGTCCGAGAAAATTTAACATAATGTTGGGTTTTCCCATGTAACTCACAATGATTTTATTTAAGAGGAAGACCTGCCTATTATACAGAATTTGTATTAGTACAAACATAAATCATTATTTGACATCTATTTTAAGTACACAAAAAAATTTTGCAAATTACAAAACTGTGAATCAGCTACTTCCACGTATTTAAGCGAAAATATTTTATTACTCAACATATTCTCCTCTTAATTGGATACATTTATTACAGCGAACCTGCAACGTCTCTAGACCTTTCAAAAAAAATGTTTCTTCTTGGTCTGCAAACCAGATCTCCACAGCTTTTATTACCTCCTTGTTGGAAGAAAATTTACAGTTGGGGAAAGAGATGATAGTCGAACGGAGCCAAATCTGGTGAATAAGGGGTGTTCTAGTAATTCAAACACTAAATCACGAATTTTTTGCATGGCAACATGAGATTTGTGTGCAAGGGCGTTGTCCTGCAAAAACAAAACACTTTCGGATAGCTTTCCGCGTCTTTTCTCTTTAATTTTTTCCCGTAGAGTGGTCAGTAATGCCGAATAGTAATCTCCAGTTATTGTTCTTCCCTTATTCAAAAAATCAATCATGATTACTCCATGGCAATCCCAGCAGCAGATTTTTGGACACGAAACTTCTCAGGTCTTGGAGAACCAGAGTGTCGCCATTCCATCGATTGTTGCTTTGTTGGGGGATCGTAGAAATGTACCCAAATATTATCCATAGTAACAACTCGGTTTAAGAAGTCTACATCGTTTTCAAATCGAGCACAGATCGAACGCGATGCTTCTACCCTTGCACGCTTTTGGTCAACAATCAAACATTTGGGGATCCATTTTGCAGCAATTTTTCTCATGTCCAAATTGACGTGAACTATATGATGTATGCGTTCTTATGAAATATTCAGTGCTTCAGATCAGATCCGTTTTAGCCCAATTCGACGGTCTGATAAAATCATGTCAAGAACTGCATCGATATTTTCGGGGACTGACACAGAAACTGGCCTTCCCGATCGGTCATCATCTTCAATGGAAAATTTACCTCTTTTGAAGCTTGCAGTCCAATTTTTCAAAGGACATTTATCGTCAAGAGTATTAAGCATATCTTCGTGAATCTGCTTACCTCTTAACCCTTTTAAATACAGGTACTTGATGATGGCTCGATACTTCAATTGGACATCCAACTGGTCTAGGCTAATTAGATATCAATACATCATCGTAAATAACAAATTTTGTTATACGAAAGATCAATCAAGCTTGGGCGTTACTATAACGTGGTATATTTGTGGTATTCCTCCCATCTCTATTATATTTCTTGTTAAATATGTTCATTTAGAGTTTAGATCAACCTCATAATATATATATGTCTAGATTTTAAAGATGGGTTGTTATTCTGATAGCCTTATTGACTGACGATATTTTTTCGAGAAACTTGTATTTATAAGTATTTTTTTTTTATTTAATGAGAAACTGCAAAATTCTTTCGCATAAAATAATATCATATTAACAATATTAACTCTATGAATAAAGCACCAATCAGATGCGAGTAGAGAATATGAGAGAGAATATAAATAAAGAATGGTATGCCGATGTTCTTTATCTCTTTTCCAATAGACCAATTCAAATTGGCATGTCTATTTCTTACCGGATTTTATTTTAATTAAAAAACAAAAAAAACACTAGAATGTGATATGGAGACTCTGTTACTAACCTCTCATATTAAAATTGATAATTATTGGTCTCGAAATTGAGATTTATTTACAAAAAAACTATAACAGAAACATGCATTAGTTTAAATCCGCGAAGAAATATCGAATGTGGATGTTCTTTTATTTGATAAATGTTCCAATGAAAATAATATATCGAGAATGCTCCTCGTATAATTCCGATAAATAAATAAAACATAAATTTAATCGATTCAAATATTATTCAACACTACAGTTATGAAACTATATATAACTGAAAAAGAAAGTTAGTAGTTGTTAAAATTATATACATAAACAAATGATCAAAACAAGTTTGGAATTAATTATAAATTCAAACATAGAAATCTGTTACGATAATATACGATGTACTCTAATTTCTTAAAAGCGTTTTCAAAGCTATATATACTGAATGACTAAACCTGTATCGATCAGTTTCTACTTTTGATTTAGGCCTAGCAAAAATGTAAGTTGTTGGTTGTTTTGTGTGAGAAGTCAATTATGGGGAAAATATATCTCTGTCCAGTTACTTATTTATCATTGGCATATTTGAATATTCAAAATTTTGGACGCAAAGTACCATACTAAAAATTTCAGGGTTTTGCATTTATGATGAGCATTTATTACTTTACGCTCTTTCCAAATAGAGTATAATAGAGCATATCATGCAAATAAAATGTTCAAAAGCAAAATACTGAATGAATATTTACAAAGCAATATACGGCGCAGAAACAATGACAATGACAGAAATTAAAGAACAATATGAGGATTAAGAATAAATAGAGATAACGTATGAATTATGGAATAAAAGCGGAACTTGGAGAGGAATACATAATTAAGAGAATGAAAATACAAAGAATGAAAAGGTTAGAGCATTTGAAAAGAGCATGTGAAGTCGCAGTAGTCTTGTCATTACACAAAGGGACACAGAAATTAGAAGAAGGAGAAGGCCCAGATCAAAATTGTGAAGACCTGAATAGAATGGGAAAAAACACAAGACAGAACCGCATGGAGAATAATACAATAATGATAAGAAGAGACAATGTTCAAACCACAACTTTTTTGTGTGCGTTTGAATATGGACTTTTCTCATCTAGCGTGGATTCTGATCCGTTAAATATTTACAATTTAGTAGCTTTACATAAACGTCAACAGAAAACTAGAATGTTGCTTAATTGATCCATAATTTGTTCACAAAGCTCCAATCTTCTATCATGATCATATTCCTGGAGGAAGGATACAACACCTGATGCAACACCTTTTGATAGTACGAGTAGTACAAGTGCTGCTTGTTCTGTATTGCGCATCTCGATTTCTCTCTCAAAAAAATGCATTTTGTGTCTCAAAAAACGGTGCAAATGAGTTTTCGAGGTGTCAAGATTTGGTTGGCCTCAACTTTAGTTGGAGACGTAGTTTACCAAACGTCTTTCAATAACAATTTCAAAAACAAGTGTTCCTGAGATTTGCAGAAATTCCATATCAAAAGCACTAATTATAAGCACAAGTGGAGGCATTTTCAATGAAGGATGGGGTCATAAAGAAGCACTACAAAGAACACGATCTGAAAATGACGAAAATTTTTTTGCTTGAGCGAGAGTAACTGCAATAGTAACGTTGCCGTTAATACAAATGAAAATTGAGCTTAATTTGTGAATATACCTCGTATTATCAAAGTTCTGTTATTTACTTATTATTTATTATAATTACAAAGGGATCTCCAACAATCAGCAAATACTACTGACCAAATAGCATCTTATTTTTTCCTTCTATATCATCAATTAGTCAGTATTCTAAAAATTGTAAAAATGGAATTATATCAACAGTGCGAATTTATTTACCTCTTATAAATTACCGCTCATATACTGCTTATTTCAATATCATTGTTATTTAAGCTTTTCAACGAAAATGTATTAATAAATGCGTGAATAAATGTTCCAATAAAAAAATATTTTCATTACCACTCGCACATTTTCAGTTTTGGAAATACCGAATATCAAATTCACACTCAATTGAGCTTAACAAACGAAGATTAATCATGTTCATTGGCTTCATCACAAACGGACAAACCAATTTCGTTAGAAAATATTGAGTATCGTAAAAATATAAACAGATATAAAACTGGGCGCTACTTATATATACAGAATGGAATTTATTCTACATATAGGTAGGTGGTAAGTGGAAGCTGTTCCGACTAAGGAAGGTAGAATGATAACGATTTCTCTATCCTCCGAGGTTATATCTTGGTTCTGCGTATTCTCAAGCATGCATAAAGTGCCTCAAACGAGAAAGAAAATAAATATTGTAACGTAGGGACGTTTTTTCCTATACCAACTGTCCATATAGGAGTATTACATATATGAGAAAGGACAACGATTCTGTTCTGTGCCCATGCATAACCTACAAAACAGATTCATTGCAAATTTGTCCTTTAACCAGAAAACCAGAATATAAGGGTGTGGTGACAAAAAATTCATGCAAACTGTTTGTTTAATCAAAAACGTTCAATTGGCCTCGATTGAGGGACATTAGGAATATTCATAGACTTCTAAATTATTCAGCTCTGGGAAAGCCCCCACAACGTCACTTGTATAATGAGCAAATCAATAATGTTTCACACACATTATATGTTAATAAACTGTCATTTATGTCATATTATAGTATTCAAATTCCTGAAAGCTTATTCCTAAATCGAGAATCCATTTAATCAAATTCCTCCAATATTAGATTAAATCTGAAGCAAATCCAATTAAATTTTTTCTGAGAGTTTGACTAGCATCGAAGATACCAACATTATTTTCAAAATAGTGTTATGCTGTTCCTTTTCCTGCAATGACTTATCTTTTTGTAAACATAAAGTATTACTTCCTGTTTACATTACAAAGAAATTGGAGGGAGTCAGATCAGGTGAATGTAATGGATGAGGCGATAAATCATAATGTAGTTCGGCAACAATAGCGAACGAGCAGATCGAAACTTTATTCTTCAACAAATGTGTTCGTTTTTTATTAAGCCGGAATCAAAATCTGTTAGTAAATCATCATAATATTGGCCAGTCCATATTTGGAACCCCAAATCACTATGGCCATGACCATATCGGAAAAATTGTTTTCTTTTTCTTAGGAGCACGATAAACGAGATCATGTGGACCTTTTTCACATTCTAGCACAAGCTTCATGGCTCTGCTGTCTGAGCATATTGAAATAACTATGTTTCTATGACGTCGATTGAGTAGCGCATCCTACATTCCATCACAGGGAAGATTTCTGTTTGAAAGAAGATGACATGTACTCCAAACGAAAAAAATTCACTTATTTTGGGACGTCAGAAGTTAAGCCATAACTCCAAAGAGCCATCAGTGTACTAGTTTTCTCCTTCATTTAGTATTGCGTTCATTTTTCTCTTTCAGTAATGTATGCCCCAAAGCACTAAACATTAACCTGCAGCCTGGGTCTAGATTTTCGCATTGCCAGTTGCTCCATTCTTCAAATTTGTTGAGAACAATTACTCTATAATCGTATGAAATTAAGGTTATGGACAATCATAGGTTAAATGTGGTTTTTACGAATTTTATTTTATGACAAACTGCATACTAAAATCATCTCTGGAATCACACTTACATTATAAATCATAATATTGTTTATAAAAAGTAATATTTCGACTATACGTGGGTTGCTACTTAAGTTTTGAGATATGCCATCTTGACATTTTTAATGGAGAACATACTCTGAACGTGTGCTATTGACTTGTTTACAGATACTTAGACGGAGATTAAACCAACAGCACCATGAAGCACCATCTTCATCCATCGTGTTTCGCTGGTTTTTTTAATTCAATAGTGGTGATATCTCGCTACAGGATGAATTTCGTGAAGGTCGCTCAAAATCGGCTGTTGTGCCAGAAAACATCGATGCTGTGCATAAACTAATATTGAAAGATCGTCAAACTAAACATCGATCGACTGTATAGGTCTTTCAAGATGACTTAAATCCATCAAAAGTTGTTCGCTCTCGAAGCACTTCGAAGCAAATGGTCGGCTTTTTTTCGGAATATGTGACCACCGTTCCATTAGAGCAACGTAGAAGGATCAATTCTGAATGGTACACCAGCATTTGTTTGCCAGAAGTGTTCGAAAAAATCAGGGAAACCAATCGCAGAAGACGAATCATTCTCCACCAAGACAATGCGAGCTCCCACACATCAGTTAAAACAAAAACATTTTTGAACAGTCAAAACATCGAATTGATCCGCAGTACAGTCCTTGTTTGGCACCCAATGATTTCCTCTTATTCCCGCAGATCAGAAGCCATATCCAATTATAAATTTGGTTTTTCTTTGTCTATATCCAAACTTAAGTAGCAACCCTCGTATTAGAAATATTAGTAAATTTGGAATAGTGTCTTGTTTATTACAGAATATGAATTTGATAACACAGTTAAAGTCTGCGAAAATCAATGTAAAATTATACACTTGACCTCAGAGAAAGTGATTTCATCGTTACGTAAGATTCTGGTAATTTTAGGTAGGACATAATTATGTGAAATGAAGTTGGTTTATGGTGTTTAAGACATACCCAATAAAAAATTTTTTAATGATCATAACGTTTTACTTTTTAAAACATTCGCATTTCTACTTATTCGGACCTTATTCTTTGAAAACAAATAGAAAGTATAATAGTAACAATTTGACATTTTAATGGAGAGTTTATCTTTTAAAAAAAGATTAAACTGAAAATAGTTGATGTGGAAGATACTGAAGAAATAAAATTTTAACTGATCAACTAGCGTTTAATGACAGTTGCTGTTATGATAATTATTTTAAGTTATAATTGGAGTAAATAATTTTCTACTGCGAAAAGTATTCGCATTTTACGAATAAAAAGCAGACTACTCAAATCTACGGAAACTTACTATTGACGTGATGGAAGCTTCTACACAGCAGTTATTTCAGGTCGACAAGGGAATCTTATGACGACAACGCAATAGGCTATTTCCAAATCAAAAGAAATGGAGTCCCGCCAATGCTAATAAAGTTTCTTTATCTAAAAGGTAGCTAAACTAAACAGATTATTATGAGACCACATTCCAGTATTATTTGGTATTTAAAACAAACAATAAATTGAGAGTTGAAAAAAAGTCGAAAAAGAATACAATTCCGAAAAAATATTCGATTGGGACGATTGGGAAAGACGTGTTTTTTAGCGTAGGTTTATATAAACTACCTGATTGTTCTATAAGTTTTGTCGTTCGATTAGAAAAAACAATTTTATGTCATAAAAGAGATTTTATAATTCATGAACGTCAATACGAGGGATCTAAAATAGGCCAAAAAGTGTCACTGATTAGGTTTCAGTTTGTAAAGGCTACTTGACATGATGCAAGATAACGTGCAATGCAATGCAACACGCAATATTTTTTGATAAAAAGCATACGCAACTGATTTTTTCATGCAAGATCTCGCACTTGCAATTTTATCGATTTTATGACATTTTTATTTTCTTCGGGAGTTTTTTTAATCTTTCTTCATCCATTCTCAACTAATTTTTCCATGTTTTCGCGTCTAATTATCTAGATAAACTGTCCATCAGACTCCAAAAGCCAGATATAATTATTGCCAGTGCTTGAGGTTAGGAAATTGTTTACTTTTATTTTTGGAATTTTGATTTGTGGCAACCATGATGCAATGGTAAGACTTGCAAAATGTGAAACACGGCGTGGAATATTCCTATTTATAATATTTTGATCTTGCAAGCGGCCTTTAAATCGGTTGCTCGGTTTTATGCAATTTCTCTCTTCTGTCAATATATTGCGGCTAGAATCCCTGTCGCTTAATCAAAGATCCTGCTTCGTTACGTTTTATAGGCATCCTCTTCATGTATCTTCTTGTAAGACCACTCATACTTCTACTGGTCGAATTGAAGATCAAAACCGAATACATGAAACTTGACATGCGTTCAACAAGATGTAGTGCCACTTTGGGAAAACTGAAATGACGCACCTAATAGTGACATCTCTTATTGAAAGATAGAAGCCATGGTTTACGTAAAGAAACTCATAAGTTATTATCAAACTTCAAATACCTCTTTTGACCCGACTAATAATAAACAAAAGAAAATGAAAAGATAAAACCGTTCACCATAACAATAGATCTGAGAACACTATTTTATGTGACAATGTTATTTATGACTGGAACATAAACTTTTATTAAATTTATGACCAACTAATTTAAGTCAGGGTATATAAGTAAATAAAGGATATAAAATGAGGTATACTTGTCACACATTTAAAATACGTCACGCTTCACTGTCATTTTTGATGTATCTTCAAGTTTTACTTTGTTTTACAGTTTTCTTATTTCAAGAAAATGGAAATTTGAATAACTGTACCATAAAATTTTCAATTTGGGTGAATTGTTAATTAATTAATTGTTGAATTTGATTTGAAGGGTATAAAATTATTGAAAATATCCTAATTTTTATAAATATCTCAAAAACATGGAAAGTTATCAAAAAATCTTCTTCTTAATTAATTATACCTACAAATTCTCACGAGTAATATTTAAGAAATTAATTAATTAATTAAAATTTAAGAAAAAATGCGTTTTAAATAAATGTGGTACCCCTGGAAGCATTATATTTAAATTTTGCTTCGAAATATACAAATTTTAAAATAAAAACTTATATAAACGTACTCACAATGGATGTAACTTTTGATTCTGATACTATATATTGATTAAAAATATCATTTTAGCTACAATAATTAATTAAAATAATAATTTCCACGTGAAAATTAATATTTTTATCGATCATCCTTTTTACTTTTTCTTGGTTAGCATTAAGAAAAATTCTTTTTCAGAATAGATGGACATCCCGATTTTGTTTCGTTTGCCCCCCAGCCCCCTGCAAAGTTAGAATAATTCTACTAAATATCTCCGAAAATCTTGTTTATAGAAAAGTACATTTTTACGTAAACCTATTTTTTTATATCATGACCTAAAATATCTCGACAGGAATCAAATTGATTAACATCACCTAACCTAATCTTCTCCAAGGGTGTAAGTTTGTGACAGTGATCCCCCCTCACCTTAACTGACGAACATTCCGAAAAAAATATGTCAAAACTTTTTTTGTATAACTTTTTGTAATCTTTATTTTTTGTTTGACACTTTTTTTCATAAAATCAATATTTTCGGAGATATTTAGCCGAATGGCATGTTACGGTTTTATTCAAACAATTCGAATATTTTTTTGTTCACGTATTGTGGTACAGTAGTCACTTTGGATTTATTTATTCTAACTTTTGAGTTTTTGAAGAAATTAATTTGTTATCGATCTCCCACTCTAATCGAGAAATTAACTAAAACCTCGGAATGTATTCTAAATCGTCCTCTATCTATTTACACTTCAAGCAAAAATAAATTTTAATAAATTTGTGGTGATTTTATTCTTTATATTTACTGGTTAGTTTTTGTTTGCTTTTTTTTGATGGTTGCAGCTCTTAAATGGATTCCCCGATGTTAGAGTTGAGGCTGAGTTTGTAGTCTGGTGGTTGTTGTGGAAACCCCCAACCTGGCAGCTGTAGAAATGCGCGAAAAAAATATAATGAGGAAGGAAACGCGAACACAGATGGAAATTACGGAAGAAAGAACGAGTAGGTAGAACAGATTTGAACAAAAGGAGTTTACGCTCTAAAATATGAAAAACTGAATTTATATTTTTTCCCGGAGTTCTACAGCTGCCAGAGTTGGGAATTAATAAAATATGTGCGAAACTACGTGATTTTATGCAGAAAAACTAAACACTGAAAAGAATGTTAATAATTTATTTTTATCATAATATATGTACAGAATTTCATCATTTCAAAAGCTAAAAGTTGTTTTTTTTGTCATATTGGGACAGAGTTTGAAATTATCAAATAACCTTCGTATACATTTGATACTACCTCTATTAAGATAAAATCGATAAAAGACAATTTGGATTATAGAAAAAGTTTTGTTATAAAAATAGAATCTACGATCTTTCAAAATGAGCTTAGCGTCCCACACACCAAACACAAATATTTTTAAAAAATTTCCGATAATTGAAAGTAAATAAAAATCACGCGCAACTTTCCCCAAACATTTCCCGATTTCCGGAGATTCGACGACGCGTTTTGAATTAAAATATCTGAATCATATGCAGCAATAAATTTCATATAATTACTGATTCACCATTTCACTAACTCAACTCTCACATCCGTCTAAGTTCTTCACCATTTAAAATTTTAGAGATGGCCAGGAGAGTTCATTGTACTAATACATCAATAAATGCTTATTTTTTTACGGTGAGATGGATTTTTTAGAGTCAAGTACCATTAGAGAGAAAACAAATCAATAGTACGCTTGTAAATAAATGGTTATGGGAAATTTAATTATAAACATTCGATTCGAACATATGCAAGGTAAGTTTATAGTACGGGGGTACGTTGTTAATTCAACAGTTATTGAAGAAAATACGAGTATGCAAGCAAGAATGTCTAACTGAAAAAAAAAGCGAGGGGGAAAGAAATTTTTTATGTGCTTATTTAACTACAATCAAGTTTTCGAATCACTGTTTTAACTCCAAAATACTAGGTTTGATCGTAAAAGCGGCTGTAGTTTTTTTTTATGATTTACGGTAACAAAAAATTCCATAGTTTAAGAACTAGAATTGCCAGGATGAAAATCTGCCTACTTTTTTAGATTTATTGAATATCAGCAATGATTTTTGGCAAAAAAATATTTGTGTACCATCGGGTACAAACGCTACACAACTGGTCATCAAAGAAAAAGGTATCTTTTTGCGAATAGCTTGATTTGACTCATCTGGATAGACTTACGTGATTTCCATTCTATTATTCCCATAAATCCTGAGTAGATTTTTTACCTTGGTGCAACTTTAGCAACTTGGTCAAGTTATACGGAATCCAACAGAAATAATTCTTTTTACGGCAAAATGGTCGTGTGTTATCTTGTCGATAGTAGTCAAACTAATGCCCAAAGATATCTCAATCTTACCATATATTATAAGGACTTTTCGAAAACTATGATCAGGTTAACCCGATCATGATTTAAACGTTTGGAAACTGACCCGGATCACGTTCATTGTTGTTCGGGAACTGATCGAGTTGATCACGTCGTAGTCATATGATAAGATCCTTTCTGCTCTGGTATATCGTGGATAAATACGATCAACTGATGGGTTGTTTCATTCGTCTATGGATATGAGCTTCAAAAATAATTCATTCCCTTCAAATAGTTGTCTAATTTGCACCGTAGTTTGTATACTTCTTGGCATCTCAGTATAAAAATAGCTTATTAGTATTAAACTTTAGTGCAGAGTCCGTGCTAGTTTATGAATAGTCAATAACTGCTCAATAACAATCATTAAATATCTAAATCAAAAGTTTTTGATTTTTATATTTGAAAATTCCACCGAAGATTGAACGCGACGTTCGGAGATTATAAGCTGGTTCTAGTGGTTGAGATCCACAATCCTGACCTCAGATCATAGTAAATTGGAATCGTGTGCTAATCAGTTGAAGCATACTACAAATTTTTTCAGCACAACGACAAATTTTGGACAGATTTTGTCCTAAAGCAACAACAACGGATAAATTTGTGTTTATATTCTCATTTGAAAGCATTTGGTTTGGAAATGAAAAAGTGAAGAAGAATTCTTAATAAGAAGCCAATCAGATCTATCAATTCCTTTTTGGCTCAGATATTCAAAATGACAAAAGTACAACCATTCCTGGAGTGAAACTAATGTGCTGGCACGAAAATGACGAGCATAAAGATCTGCATTGTCTTCCACAAAAACAATGTACGCTATCATGTTGTTTGCGAATCCACTTTTCATAACGAATAGGATCTGTCTTCGACACCCACCATATTTGTTTGTCTCAATAGTTCCAAAAATGACAATGACAAGAAAACAAATTAGACATATAGGAGATGATATCAGGAGAAATAGAGAAGAAAGACATATGGGGAAGAAGCAAAAACCAAGGTCTAAGGAGCAAGCATGGTGAACAGGAAATTAGCAAAATTAGAAGATTCAGAAGACCAAACAATTCATATATGAACTTCACAAAAAGATGTCTTGTTCCATAAAGTAAAAATCTCGGCACGGTTTTGCGTCTCACAGAACTATACAATCATAAATACCGAAGAAAAAATTCACAGTTAAATAATATAAACAAATCAGTTAATATTAAAGGAATGATTATGGGGTAGGCAAAAACTTTTGGCTGGTAGTGTGTATATAAATGATAACGCATAGTTTTCTCAATTGTAATTTTTTCCTTTTTAAATTAAAAAAAAATCTTCGGAACGACTCATTTATACGACTACCAAACAAACCAAAATAGATGAAATTTTAATTTTCAATCTTGAAGTTGAGGTCGGAAACTTTTCAAACAACGTATTTGTTATTATTTACTGAGGTACTTTATCTAATGATAAGAACGTCTAATTGACAGTAACAATACAAGGTTCATTTACATTTTCAAGTAGATATATTCGTGTTTGCAACATTGAACAAAACTAATAAAGCGCATAAAATTTTAGTAGGGTACTAGAGTAATAAGTTACTTCTGGTTTATTTCTAGTCACGGAATATACATTCAAAATTTAAGTATCGGAAGATAAGTAGACGATGGCTTAAGGATTACACTGCGTGGGCACGAGTTAAGGATGATAGGTTTCCCTATCGTTTATTCAAATTAGATTAACAGAACAGAGACAAGGGGAATGTAGAAATATTAATAACCACAATATAATACCTACAGAACTGCATTCTCCAAGATTTATTTATACAGGGAGTTTTAATAACATCCTAGCAAATATGATCGATTATAATAACCGTACAAAATTTTGAACCAGTTTTGTTTCGTCTCACAAGATGAGAAATTACTATTAATGCTTATAAAGCATTAGTCTTAATGAAAACTAATAATAATCAATTAATAAAACATAGTGAGGCAAGTACGTTGAGGACGACTAAATCATTACTTTCAGTACCTTCTTCTTTTCCAATTTGAGGAATAATTGGGATCATTGTAATGCTGGAAGATAAATTTTCTGCCGATTAAGCGCTGGCCAGAACGTACTACATTTTCCATTAATATATATTTATAGCCTTCTTTTTCCTAGTGCAAAAACATCCCCCTCTTAGACCGAAAAACCTTAAACTTCAACTCATAATAAAACTATCTCCAAGTGTTCATGCATCCAACTAGTTTTGTTATTTACTTTTATTGTGTTTAAAAAACAGAGTACCTATCTAATTGGTCTTACAAAATTTTAATATTAAGAAGGGGTGCAATGCCTAAAACACGTATTTGGCTAGCCTCATTATCGTTGTACTTATTGCCCAAAGACGCAATCAAAAATCGTGAAGCAAGTTTTCGCGATGAACTTCATTCATACTCATTTATTTTATACCAAAGTAAGTTTTGTCATCAAAATATTATGAATTATTAACATAAATTTGGAAAAAAAATGAAAAAAATCCAGCTTCGAAAATTTTTTCGCTTCTCCTCAATTTTAAGTTGTTCGCCGAAAATAGGGGTGTTGTCTCATCTCAAATATTTTTCCGTAATTGAAAAAATTCATGCTGATTATTACAAAACAGAAAAATCAGTTTTTTGTCATTTTCTCGCTAACTTATTTTTTGAAAAATATAAACAATGAAATTTTTAGATTTTTTCTTATTATCTACAACTTTTCTATGAAACAATTTTCTCTAAGAGGTCTCGTTTCGCCATAAATAACGTAAAACGGTTTACATCCCTTAAATAGTACCTCACTTTTTGGGTTGTTTATGACTACTACTAATTATTCATCTCAAAAAGGTAACGGCCGTAGTCTAAACAGTCTACTTACTATTTCAGAATTCGAGGAAAAGATATAACTAGATGAAGGACAAAAAAGTATAGTACAAAACATTTTTCTATGTGGACAGTGTTGTGTTTGGAGTAAGGGATGCTAAGCCAGATGGCTTCGAAAATCAAGATCGGAGAATATGTTTCATTTAATCTTTAATACACGATTAGCTGAAAATAATTATGGAAAAAATTCTACTTCCGATAAAATAGGATTCAACGTATTTGTATATGAGTGTAAACCCCCAAAAAACATACGAGGTGTTGGTGAAAACATCTATTTCATTAAAAATAAAATGAAATTTGAAAGTACTACCAAGTTGAATTCATGACTCGAAATATGTCTGGAAGGATCTTTCGAAATGTTTTTCTTCTGATCTAGCCTTCTTGGTGTCAAAATAATGTAAAACGTTTCTCATAGCATATTTTTGATCATCTGGAAGAACTATAAATCGCTTAATCTGTGGTGGACAACAGGCGACTGGCTGCAGGCTATTGTAATAAATAATCCTCCTAGCCAAACTGAGTTCTTTTCTTTTAGTCTTTTCCTAACATTAAAGCCAAAAATCCTAACAATTACTTAGATTCCTACTAGTATACTTTCTGTTTCTTAATACTTGTTGTCGTGGAAAGAATTCATCAATTTGAATTGTAGCTATTAATGTTTTCTATCATTCAATTAATTTTTGATTGATTAAGTCATATGATAGGATCCTTTCTACCCTGGTCGACCAGTAAATGCAATCAACTGACGAGTTTTTGTACTTTTAGGCATTACCTTTATGCAAATACTTGATAACTGCTCAATAACAATTATTGAACATCTAAAATCTATTATAAACTAAACTTATAAATTAAATAAATATCACAAAGAAAATAATAAAAAACAAAAGTTCTTCTAGATGATGTTTTGAATTTGAAATTTGAACCGAAAATTGAACGCGACGTTCGGAAACTGTGATCTAAATCTCGTTCTAATCCTATAATAACGTAAGTCACCTAAAATTGTTGTTATTTGGGAATATTTTTTAATAATAAAAATAAATCTAAATATAAGTGGTGAACCTAACTAAAAATAACTCCAAATATGATTAATTCAAATTAGATAGTTTAAATTTGATATTAGATATTCAAAGACAACTAAATTTGTGCAACTGAAGTCCTTGGTTTCTATTTACTATTTCAATATAATAAAAAAAGATTGCTATTTCGAAATATAAGTCCTATTATGTGAAATAAACATCCATATTAGTTTATTTATACTTCAATCGTTTTGTTCAAGAGCCAAAACTTCATAATCCAAATACAAAAATCGAAAAATTACAGTAATAGGTGACCAACAAAAAGTTTATAGATGTGGCTATTATGGAATCAAAGACGATATAAATAGGTTCGACTTGACCAACCAACAATGGTTGATTTTAATATTTATCATCGTTAATTTCTAGAGCATTAAGAAGATTACAAAAGACGGAAAGAAATCAAACCGCCAGGTCAGGGCTGTTAACGTGTAACTGATGAAAATTAGTGCTAAGGCAAAGGTTTGTTACGTTTACATCGTTTCATCAAATTTGTGTGTGGCATCAAAGAAGACTTAGTTCAAGACTTAGACTCAGTATACAACCATGGTAAATGGATAATAATACTATAGAGTGGTATTAATGTGGAATCCAAGTAATGAATCTAAATCTTCTGTCGTCTCTGTCCAACCAGGAGCTATTGTGATATTACTTCTGGTTGGTAGGTTTATCCGTGAATGATGTTACATTTCTATTATGATATCGTGCCTAAGAATTCTCTCTGTATAGGTAGCAATCAGTTGCCAACAACAACATGCATAACCTGGACGATATTATAAGGATTTATGCTGCCAACAGTCTCCTCTACCTCCTTCCTCAAACCCCTCCAGTGGTTACACACGAAGAACGTGTGTTTGGCATCATCCACAATACGTATACTCAGGTGTACTTTCTTTATTTTGTGAAGTTACCGTCTGAAGTAGCCGTGTTCTGTCAAAAGTTGGGAAATGTTGAAATTCAATTCTCCAAACTTTCTTTCAGCCGCTCACCGCTTGAGAGTCGCCAATGTGAACGTACACTTCCGCTCGAACGATCCAAGGAAATTATTCTCGCCCCCACTAGGACATCTTGTACAGAGATAGTTCCGTAGGAGCTGGCGATTCTCATTCCACCTTGTCCATCGTCATCGGTTTGCCCCATAAAGAAGAATTGAGTAAGTTGTCGACATCAGCAGCTTTCGTTTCCTGGCCGTGGTTCGTTAATATTTGCCATTAAGCGGCTCAAAAATGCTGTCCTCTCGGCCGCTTAATAAGCTGTCTTCCGTATGTAGAACCAGAAATATATCTTCATATCTAAGGTCATTCCCAAACACTTTATTCCGCGTCTAGACTCTATTTCGTCTGTCTCGATATTAATGGGCAGTCTTGTCTGTATCCGTTTCCTTGTGAGAAAAATCAACTCAATTTTTCTCCTTAACGAGTTGTAGTCCGTGATCTATCATCCATCCCATTGATGGAGATCTTAATGTTAACAGATAGATTGTTAATTTATTAGAATCACAAGTTATACCTTTCGTTTCCTTTGTTGAAGAAAATTATTACTTTCTCCTTGGACAATGTTAGACTGTATAGGAAAAAATCTATAATCATCTTGAAGAGATTGAAATCCATCAACAGAATAATTCCATGCGGCACAATCTTCAATATCTAGAGCATTAAGAGGGTTACCAGTGACGGAAAACTTGAGAAACCAGCAATGGTGGATTTAATGTTAGAGTTTAGGGTACCTCTATAACAATGGTCGACGTGTGCCACTATACAGAAGGTGTAGGTAATAATGCATGGTATATGTACAATAAATAGTGTAGGATGGTATAATTGGCGATGATCATTTGGAGAGATATTAATGATGACAAGAGGAAATTGTCACTTTCTGCATGGAAAATGTTACACCCTATAGAGAAAACTCAAAAATTGTCGAAATCCAGGCAAACAGCCCTCATCTCAACATAATAGAGAAAATTTAAGATAGTTTATAGAATCATACATGCAATTCTCATCATTGGAATGAGATCAGAAACGAGATAACATGTCTGCCCAGATGAAAAAAAATCCTCTGTATCCATTGTTTTTTGTTTAGTATCTGTATTTTCGTAATGGTTGAAATTGAAAAAACAATAAATTAATTTCATATTTATACACTGAACGGGCTATTAAAATTCATTATAATATTTTAAAAAATTGAAAAATCGAAATATTTTCATTTATCTGGAAGCAGTAGTTTTAATAATAGGTTTAATCTTTAGTTAATCTGTTTGTCGTTGAAAGTATTTTTTATTCGAATTGTAGGTATAAAATAAAATAAATTCCATTTTACTTTTCATAACTTAACTTCGTTCTTTGTTTGTGAGAGTGAATACGTAATGTCACAACAAAATTTTGAATTAGATTTTGAGATATTTAAACCACTTAAATATTTTTCATATTCAAAAACTCAATTTAAATGATGGATTTTTGATTTATTCAAATTTGATTAAAAAGCTCACAATAATTAAAATAACCACGATAACATACATTTTATTCTTGAAATTGAGTCTTTTATATTTGACACTTGATTTTAAATATCTTATGTTTAGTTGTAATTTAACTTAAATACCTTTTTTTACTAAATTTGCATGATATTCTTTTTATTTATTATATTTATATTTTTATAATTGAAAATTATTTAAAAACTTTAAGACAAGAGGTGTTTTAAAAAATGGTCAAAATGGTCAATGGTCATACGACACATTTTTGACAAACTTTTTGTTATATTTTGAACAGATAAAACCATTAAAAAATCTTATAAACGAAAACGTTTAGAGAAAATATAATAACTACAAGGCTATTGAATTGCTTAATATCAATAATTTTCCAAATATTGACAGAGATAAGTCAAATAATTTGTTTCAAATATGTATGATCAGCGATTCAAAAATCACAGAAACCATTATTTTTTCAGCGCTATTACGAAATAAATATTGCCAAAGAAGCATAAATCTTCATAAATATTTTTGAAATAACTCACCAGACGTCGCCTAAAAAGTTAACTGAAACAAATTTCACTCCACGAGATTTTCAGCCGTAACAGCAAAGCCCGCGCGCTGCTCACAAAGTTCCAGTGAACACTGAAAGTGAATTCTAATCAAACAATTTGTTCTCACCGATATTGCAGGCATCCCAATGTTGCGTTTTGTAGACCGCTTTAAATTCCTTTTCGATACTTTTAAAATGTTCAGTAGAAGGAAACCAACCGAAAATGTAAAATGAGCATACATTTCAATCCAATACAAAATGGCAGTTAATATTTAAAGACACACAACGGTAATTAGAGTAGTAGACCAAGGCTTTAGAAATGAAAGAAAATAGTAATAGGATGATACCCATTGGAAAAGAGAAAAGAGAATATAACAGAAAATGCAAGAAAAAATAATTTACGGATAATCTGAGGTCGGGTAATGGAGGCAGGGGGAGTTTTTAAAGTTGAAAAACGGATTATCTCGATTTGCAGTAAAACTACTAAAAAAAGTTTAATATCAAAGATGTAGATCATTAAAAATTATATAAATTTCGTTATTAACATAACATCAAAATTTCTGGATTTTTATTTTTATCTATTTTAAAAAAATATATTATTTTACGAAATTCAGTGAAAACTTTTTATGTTCAAAAAAACCCCACGGACTTTTTTAATAAAACCGTTATTTTCAAGTTAGAATTTTCAATTGAAAACTAGCGGTCAAAATAACGAAAAAAATAGGCATTCTTAATGAAAAAAATTACAGGATGTTTGGGGCATTTCGTAAGAAAATAATTTTCTTTTAAAAGATTAAAATAAAAAAGCAAAAACTTCGTTATTTGAAGTTTTCACATAAATTTTAAGATTATTTGAAAAAAATGTGAATACAAAAGCTGTAGAATTTTTTATTACCTATAACTTTGCTAATCAACTTTTTCCATAGGACTTTTAGTTTTACCGCAAATCGAAATAAACCGTTTTTTATTCTTAAAAACTCTCCCCCATTCACTTCTCCACATCAGATCACCCGTAAACTATTTTTCCGTTCATTTTTATGATATTAACTCCCTTTTTTTAATAAGTTTCATCCTATTACTATAATTTTTTGGTTTCAAAACTAACATACCCAGGATTTTTAGTCAAATAAATTACCAGACATAGCTGCATTCTTGAATGTACATTCATGCTAAAGATATTCAAAGAATTTAGAGTTAAAATTGCTGAAACTAATTATATACTGCCTCAATAATATCTTTTTGAAAATATATGAAAAACATGATTGTCAATTGTGACGTTGTTGTAATACAAACCGAGATTTTTTTAAAGTAGTCACAATTTTCGAATTCACTTGACCGAACTATAAATTTGATTTGTTTGTTGCAAATACGTCAAAACAGAAGTAATTCATAGTAAATTTTGATCTCTACACTGTTTGGTCTTCTATGGGGTATTATTAATTATCTTTCATTCCCCAAATGAACTTCAACATTTTGAAAGATACACCAGTTGATTGGCCAGTCATAAATTGACATTATCTTGTACTAGCGACAAAAATGTGATGTTTATGTAAGTACAGACTAATAATTGTAATTACATTTTTAAGAATTTTTTTTATGTCACTATCGGCAAAAAACTCTTGAAATGATTTATCTTCTTTGAAAATTTACGTTATTACATTTATTTTATAAACACTACGAGTACTCACAGTGAATTCTATCTGTCCATAGGTTAGGAATATAAACAAATAGAACCACCATTTTAAATATGGCCGCGATTAATGACGTCATTTGCTGAGGGTACAAGTATGATAAACCACCCCACGGCGAACACCATGAAACTATGTACATAAACTATTGATATTACGAAAAATCGATTTTTTTTATGTGGAAACATTTACTTCCGGAGATACCGGAAGTGGTCATTATCTCAAGAAGATCTGTGTGTGATAATGCTTTACGCATACGCAGAAGAGTTTCTGTGAAAAAAGTATGCAAGTATCAAGAGATAAAATGAAAATTTAGAATTTCTATAAGGTTAGGTTAGATTATCTTAGGTTAGGCTAGGCTAGATTAGATTATGTTAGGTTAGGTTAGGTGGAATATCGAAAAATAACAAAAGATGTTGATAACGCGAGCATCAAATTGCAAATGAAAGTTGAATACTCCGCAATAAATAAAGCGTGCACTGCTGCCATCTACTGATTGAATTTAATTAATTTTTGATAAAAATGATGCATTCGCATACTTGTATCACAGAAACTCTTCTGCGCATGCGTCAATCATCATGACTTTCAACACACAGATAGATCTTGATGAGATTTATCGAACAAAGTTAGCCTTCCTGAAATAATGGCCACTTCCGGTATCTCCCGAAGTAAATGTTTCCGCATAAAATAGATCGATTTCTTGTAATATCACAATAGTCTATTTATAGAGTTTCATGGTGTATTTCGTGGGGTATCATACTCTTACCATGCTGGTCAACATACTTCATGGTGTCTAATTCATCTCATTTTTGTAGTAGAAATAGTTGTGCCTGTAATATAATGAAATAGTAGCGTATACTAATTAATAAATTAAAAGGTTTAGAAAACACAAACTTGATTAAATTATTAAAAAAAGGATTTGTCAAAAATTAGTTACCTAATTAAACATAACCTCGAAATGCGGAAGTTTTCGTTTGCTTTCAACACTCCTGGTTAGTTGATTCTCATTGCCAAAAGTCATATTTGCATAATATCTATCAAATGTATTAATAATTTCAAATAAAACTCCACATCTAATTTTTTTATAAGAAAATAGATTGTGTTGCACTTGACTGTGAAGCCAGAAATATTGAAGAACCTTCAAATAGAATTACAAATTACAATTACAATTACAAAAAATAGGCAATCCGCAATAATTTCATCTACATACCAATAGTTCCTTTCCCATATTTCTTGTTTCATTAAATTCAAAGAAAATAAGTGTTTGGATAAAATTTATTTTGAGTTCCATCACAATAAAATTCATAATGTAGATTATTTCTATATTTAACCGACCATTTTTTACTTTTTTCCATCTTAATATAGCAGTAGAATAATCATATAAAGGAAAAGTGAAAGTTTGTTGAATGAAACAATTATTTGAACTTTTTAATTTCACTTTCTATTGTTACTTTTATCTACAAAAGAAAAAAAAAGGAGCACTACTCGAAAACAACTAAAAGAATTGAATAAACTATAATAAAAATGTCAAATGTCAATTTTTGGCGAACGGTCTTTGCATATATTTAATACTCATATCTTGCTAATCCCCATAAGTACTGCCCACTAACAGAGACAACAACTGCGTTCTTATATCTCACTTATTCAGCTTGATCCGTTGTGCGCAAGCGTTGATACCGTATTCGGAAAGTGTAGTGGGAGAAATCACGCACGGTTAATTTTTTTCCATCAATTATGTTTATGTACGTAAATAAATATTATTTTAAATAATTAAAACTTATAATTATATTTTCAAAATTTCACATTCAATATTAAACATCTATGTATACAATTGTGAGCATGCTCCATTCTCGGACATGCGCACAGCATTTCATGTCTAAATGCCTTAGACAGATGTCTGTATGTCTGAACCGTTGAATCGTCATCCTTTTCCAAACCCCTACTAGCAATATAGTAGTTTTAAATATAAGGGTCTTACATACAAATAGTAGGGGTGATTTATGACACGTGCGCTTAATTATCTCACTCTGTCGCCACCAGATCGGCGTTATGATCGAGGAATAGAAACATTAAATATCCAACTACAAATGAGTTATAATGAATATGAAAAAGAAATAACTTGATTGGAACAAAGGTGACACTGTATAACAACTCGTCGATTTTAGGTTGTATGCTTTATGTCAAAATTTTCATTCCTATCCTACCCCCTTCCGTCTCTAGATAGCAGCGCCGTGCCATGACTATTTCAAATACTTTAAAACTGGACAACATGAGAACCACGCTGTTCTGTTTAAATTGATCTCAATTTCAAGACCTGTTTCATTCATGTTTTAAACGGGTATAATTATCCCCGTGAATACGAGGGTCTTTCAAGTTTTTAAAATCGAACAATAGGTGGCTTTAATGAGTTGTAGCATCACTGTATGTATGAATATTGTCATTGCGAAGCCAGTAGCAATTTAGAAATTAACCTTGAGGACGAATAATTCGAAAAGAAATTTATTTTGAACTTGTTCATTTCTGTTTCACATTTTGTAAAAACCTGTGTTATCTTCTTTTTTATAGTTTGAATATTTTAATGGATAATCGTTAAGGTTGAAATATTTTATAGAAAAACGTGAATGTTTCCAATAGGTGTATCATCCATAGTAGTTTGTTCTTTCCTGTACAGCACTAGTACACTATATTTTCTTCAATTGCCTTGTTACTAGCAAATGAAATATGTTTAAGCTCTATTTTAAGCGATGGCGCCAGCTGGTGAGCATAAAATGGTGGCACTCTTTTGATCGATTTTTTCCTCTCTCTGGCTCTCCACCCTAAACCGACAAGGATAGTGGAGATGGAGATATTGGAGGTACTATAAACAATTTGAATAAACAACCAACTTTTAGCAGATAAAGAATTGGTTTTGAGTGGCAAAGAGGGAGATTTATTGAGATTGGTTGAGGAATCTAATTATCTGATGACTCTGAGCACAACAACTCTTCTTCACAACATGTTTTCCACATCACAATGTCCTCCTGAGAATCGGAAGGTTTCTTTACAAAATCAAATAAGAAAGAGGATTATTCATAAAATATTAAAAAAATTAGAATGTCGTACAATTTTTTGGGTAAAAGAAGAATCGAATAATAATGGTTGCAAATTTTCACATTCAGAAACAGCAAACCGCTGACTCCACTGGAAATCTTCTAGATGTTCTTCAGTAACAGTTTCGTGGAAGAAATCGTGAAGCAATCGGTGATATATGCGGTTCAAAAAGGGGAAACCTGATGTACAAAACGCGGCACTCACCTCAACTCTTCGGCGCAACAGGTTTGGTTGCGACAATAACGCCATCTATAAAGATGATAAACTTTCTAAACTTGGAGCACTTGAAACTGTGTTTTGTGGAATTTGCTGTTTCGGAGTCGGAATCCAGTGTTGACGAAGCCATGATACCATAGATCCTTAGATTTTATATATATTATATTATTATATAATATATACATATATTATATAAATTTTATTGTTTTTTTTTTCAAATAAATGGTTATTTAATTATATCCTGCCTTTTTTTCGTATAGACTTGAATAGCAATTAAGGGGGCGCTGTAGAATTTTCAACACCTCTTGGTGATCTGAACCTTCCATTTTTCCTATTTCCCTTGCACCTAACCGATATGGTTTTTGCCGTGTTTATCTCCCATATTTAAACATTGTTGAAGTAATCAGGAACTGACCTAATAACCTTTAAAAATTTGCACATGCTTTAAAAAATATTAATAACATTGTATAAAGTTGAAATTTTCATATGTTGGCATATCATATTTCAAGAAGTCAACAATGACTACGTGCCAAAGTTTTGTTCTTTATATTGTTTGTTTTCTCTAAGGTCTAGCTAGTAACTAGATATCTCTCAGTTATTCGCCTTAATAATACAAAAAATTCAAACATTCCACTATTTTTTGAAATTAATATGTGCAAGATGTGTTATCTTCTTAAGAACGATTGATAGTAGCAGATGACTGCAGAAGGTAATGAGATAATTTGATATATAGATTGTAAATTAGTTTGTAACAGTTGATCATTTGAACCTCTAAACGAGTGCATAGTTTCCCTTTTGTAAATTATCTGACTTATTTCAAATTGAGCTGATATTATCAGCTTATTAGTTCTCAAATAGAATTACAAACTGAGACATTAATTTCATTATATTCCATGATGTAAATAAAGACTACAAGGTGTGCTATAGCGCACCAGCTCAAAAGCAGCCAATGAGAATTCGCTCCCAAATCGACGCGCCAATTTGAAATATTTGAATTGAATACATCATGTAAAGACTTCATGGTGTGCTATTGCGCACCAGCTGAGAAGCAGCCAAGAGAATTCGCTCCTAAAACGACGCGCCAATTTGGGAGCGAATTCTCAATGGCTCTTGAGAGATGCGCAGAACGAGTCGAAAATGAGCCCTGGGGAAGAACACGCACCTTGTAGTCTTTACATCATGTTATATTCCAAACTAAAATGAACTCGTCACTACATAAATGAAATAAAAATAAATTTGCAAATCTTAACCACGATGTTAATCACTAGGTACTAATGAAAAAACAAGGGAAACCTCTCCTCAAACTTTTCAGTCATTTGTCTAATAAGCTGAACTGAGTTATTTCCATTAAACAAAAGTTGGTGCTGCATCGGTAAAGAGGGAGGTAAATATCTAAATTCATTTGATGAGCTTTACTCAAATGAGTTCAAATTATCTAATATTTCATGCAAAAGAAACGCCTCTGTAGAATCAATAAATATTTTAATTTTAAGTTTAACAGATAATCTAATTACATTTTTACCTACATCTACATCCAGATTAACTTTATAACTATGCAAAGTAAGTAAAAGTTCCTGAAAATATATAGAAATAATTATTTGGTTAAAATTATTCTCTAAAGATTTGTTATGTAACACGTGTGCATATTTTGTATTCACGACCAGTGAGACCTAAATGATTTCACTTTCATTTCCACATATGGAAAGTTTTCTGCACCAGTTATACTTGGCTTTATTTTAGTACTAGATATTGAAATTTGATAACCAACACATTCAAATTTAAGTCAGAAAAACCTTTTTCAAAAATTGAATACGTAATAAATATGAACTATTTAAATGTTTTGCTTATGAATTTAACACAAAATGTAACTGCTCAATTATAAATTCAACTTTTTTTAACTCCAACTATTTTACATGTGTCCTTGTGAAGGACAATAAGTATTTGGTACGATAAGACACATGATTGTTCCAATGTTCAAATATTCCAATGAACAAACCCTTATGTAATCTGATTTATATCAATTTATTTTGGTTTATGGCTGCTGCACGCCAGTTCTCTATTCCTATTTTCTATTATTATTCTCTTCCTCTTAATAAGGATCTATTCACCCAGCTATCTTCGTCTATGCATCAGTGCTCCAGGTTTAATCTTTGATCAAAGCTATTGATCTGGATCTTCTTCAGATCAGAATCCCCCTGGTATTCACTCGCTTGTTCAGCTAAGTATTTGCCCAATCTATTTCTGAGGATTCTAGTTAGGACTTTGTATTCGACATCCAATAAAATGATACCCCTATAATTCTGTTATATCCCTCTTCTTATATACTGGGTAAATAACTGTCTTAACAAATTGGTTTGACATCTGCTTTTGTTATCATATATTTTTAATCAAATTATATATCGGCTCCCTCAATGGTTTACCACCATACTTTTCAACCTCAATCCTATCACTACTTAATCTACTTCTGTTTTCGATGGTGTTTCCCCTACCGAGACTGGTTCATTCGCTGTCTCTTCTTCAAACTCGTCTTCTTCATTCCTTCCTGTTTCGTCATTTAGCAGTTCATTGAAATAATCCCTCCACCTGTCAAGTATTTATTTTTTAGCCGTCTTTGTTTCTGTAATATTTCTTTCCGATCGTGTTTGGTATCTGATGTCTTTGTTTATAAAATGTTCTTGAATTTTCTCCAATTTTTCCTCCAAATGCTTTCATATCCTCTCTCTGCAATTTTATTTATTATTTGGTCTTCTCCAGTATTTCTAGTTCTTGCTGTGTTACACCTTTCATTGTTTCCTCGATCTCTGCCCTCTCCATCTCAAAATCCTCCCATGTTCGTTTGTTTTTCAGATTTGTCGTCTTTGCATTTTTAAATTTTCCCGCCACACCTTCATCCTTTGATACCCTTACGTCATATTTAACTAGATTCTCAGACTTTTCTCCATTCTTTGGTATTTGTTCTTTTAGTCTCATCACCAACCGTGTTCTGAGTCTGCATCTGCTTTTCTGTTACTTCTGACATCTGTTATCAATTTTGAATCTACTAGTGCATGGTCGATTTGATTTTTTATTCTGCCATTATTTTTTACCCCATGTTAATTAATGTTTTTAGTTAATCTATTTAAACCTGTCTCCTAATTCTGTTGGCCTATACCCCAGAACATACCCTAGGTGTGGATATAGGTTTGTTCTTGGCAGAACTAGTTCAGGAAGTGTACACTAAAGCGCTCTTTGTAGCAGAACCAGCGCTAGTGTCGCTGTTTTTTGTAGCAGTGCAAGAGAACTAGTTCACCCAGTTCATTGTACTGCTTGCACTGGGTCTAGAGTCAGTTCAGACAGTGCAGCGCAAGATAGTGCAATAAGTGTAATCTGGAAACGATGGTGCTACATATTCGTAATCGGACGAATCTAAAATATCAAAAAGTACTAAATCGTCTTCCATTATTGTTAATACTACAATACTCTGAACTATATCGAACTAATTCTATACACTCATGAACTGGCTTGCACTGGTCCAGTTCAGTACAGTTCCAGTGCAGCTATCAAGAACAAACCTTATGCTTTGTAGCCTATACCCCGGTTGGGGAAAACATTGGAATGTACATGACGCGTTTACAATATGTTTCACTATACTTCAAAATCTCAACTTATTCAAATAAATATATTTTCATGTAGTCTTCTACGTTTATTTATTTATTATTTATATAATTCTATGCACTTTAAGTTTCAAGAATAGTTTAGGTTCGTCTCTATAATACTTGGTTACGTTTGAACTTTTTTATATAGCGCGAGCGTAACAATTTGAAATCAATAAATTCTACAATATTCCAATACCTTGTAAAATAATGTTTATAGTGATTTAAACGAATATTTTTGTAAGCTATTGAGGTTATTGACCCTAATGTTTTCTGAGTTGGTTTCTGAGTCACAATGCCACTTAGTTTGAACATGTTGATAAAAAAATCTCCGAATAGAAACAACAAAAATATTTATAAAAATGAATATAAGAATCATGAGGAAGGTGTTGGAATTTGATAAGTTCTTTGCAAACAAAACTGATAGAATGTTTAAGTCTGATTCAGATACATTTCTTGTAGCTTATAAAAAATAATAAAAAATACAGTGAATTTACTTCTGCTGCCTCCATTTTGATGTGAAAAGCTGAGCTTTTTCTTTCTTTGTACCAACTAATTTTCTAACCTTTGTTAGAGAAATTAGACAAAAAATTATGAGATTTGGTACAGTTTAAAGTTAATATTTAAACATTGACCTGTAAGACTACTTATTAATGTTGAATAATGGTAAATAAAATAACGTAATTCGGTTAGATTTTCATTATCTTCAAAAAAGGACGCTAAAAAGTGGGAAAACATCCTTGTGTCTCCCCTTTTTCTCATGAAGAGTATAGAAATCAGCGGAAAAAAGTGAAACTGTAGTTCAGGAATTATCATTGCAATAATTACTTTTATCCTTTGTCGAAATGAACAAACATAGTTTCTTTTTGGCTGGAGTCTTTCCTACACTTTAGAACAATTTATCTACGGGGACCTATATGCAAATATGATATTTTAATGACAGCTATGCCTTTTAATCAATTTCTATAACAATTTAACTTGATAATAGACAAAAATTATTCTATAGAAATTATACTTCAACTCACCTAAGTTATACAACATTTATAAACAATCACATTGTTCCATTTGTTCTTATTATGTATGATATATTCTATTTGTCTTAAACATTTTTGTAAGACTAACTTTTTTTAATCAAATTAATTATTTTCCAAAGATTTTGTCTCATTTATTCAAATATTTTTTATATACAGCTTCTTCACCTGTTTTTTTATCTCATTGTTTTAAAAAAGTTCCATTCATTACTGTAAACTAATGAAAGTAGAAATTTTGCATATTTTTCAAAAATACTTCCTTTGAAATTTCATAAACTTATTAATATTCAAACTTTCTTCAACAATTTATATAATACTCAAAATTCTTTATTTGGTAATATACAATTTAAATCGCACAATAGAGCGTTTGAAAATAATTTTTTTAAAAAGGAAGTAACATCAAAAACAAATTATTTGTTAGCAAATGATAGATGAAAGGAAAAAACTTTAACTGTATACAAAAAGATGTGAACTTTTAAAATACAAATGAAACGAATAATAACTCAAAATTCTCTCTAAAACAATATCCATTTTTTTAAATAATAATTCCAAGAAAATGAAACCTAACCAGGATTCCATTACCTTTAAAACAAAATGGGTTGAAGTTCTTGTTTCTCAAATATTTTTTCAAAGTGTTTCATAGAAATAAAACTTATCATTTACATTAAAATTAATATTGAAATAAAGTAAGTTAAAATAAGAACATAAAACTTTGTCACACACTTTTCTTTTAAAAAAAGTATTGCATGGAAATAAAACTTATCACTTATATATTTGATATTTGTGGAAACTTAGAGAAGATTGTAAATATTTTAAACTTTTGCACTAAAAGTTATATTAAAACAAAATGATTTAAAATAGGAAGAGAAAACTTTTTTTGTAACAGAAGGTTTTGATCGAAATAAAACTCATCACTTATATATTTGATATTTTTAATACTTATGGGAACTTATAGAAGATGGTAACATAAAATGGTTTACATTAAAAATAATATTAAAACAAAATGAATTGAAAGGAGAACAAGAAACTTTTCTATCAAATACCGTTTCTATCAAGAAAGTATTTGATCGAAATAGAAGTTATCATTTACATATTTGATATTTTTATTACTTATGGCAACTTATATAAGATACAACATTAAATGTTTCACACTAAAAATAATATTAAAACAAAATGAATTGAAATGGGAAAAGGAAACTTTACTATCAAATACTTTTTTTATCAAAAAACTATTTGATCGAAATAAAACTTATCACTTATATTTTTGATCTTTTTAGTACTTCTGGAAGATAGTTAACATTAAATTTTTTACACTAAAAGTAACTTATACTTATGGCAAACTAGATAAATTTGTAGCATTAGATGTTCTACACTAAAAGAAATGAAACAAAATACTACCACTGCAACAAAAAACTTAAATTAAATATTTTTTCTATCAAAAAAATATTTCAGCACAATGAAACTTATCACATGTATATATTGGATATTATAATACTTATTAAAAATAGATAAAATTGAACATTGAATGTTTCATCCTAAATATATTAAAAAATATATAAAATAATAAAATCCAAGTGAGTTGAAACTTTTAATTTTTTCCCAAAATATTTTTCATCATTTATATATTATTTTTTTGTAAAGTTAATGAAAAACTATCTAAAATAAATACTCTGTTGTCAACATTCAATGTTTAACACAAAAAAATATATTATAATAATAGAACAAAAATGTTCTACAAAAAAACTGTGGAACATGATAATAAAAAAAACACTGGTTCAAAAAACCCTTTTTGGAATGTGCAGGTTTTTACTGTTTTGAAAGATATACCTGATTATTTCTTATAATCAATTCTGAAGAAACCCTTGCCTGAATTTAAGCAATTTGGTCCACAATCACAGGATTCACCATTACCACAATATAAAATGCAACCAGTGCATTTCCGTTTGCCACAATTACACTGCACAGATTTGGGTTGGAAAATAGGACGTTTGGGAATAGAATAATTAATCTTGATGAACATCCAACCATTATCTGTGCTAGTAAGAGCACATTCTGGATGAACACTAACTTTATTTCCATATGTTTCCAGCTGCTCATATTGATTAACACTGCTTTTCACTTCATCTTCTACTTTACTACAGTTTCGAAGTCCAATCCTTCTAGAAGAACCTTTGTAATGTGAGCTGTTAGAAATGAATCGACGACCACGACGCTTAGGTTTAACATAATCTATCCTGATGAAATCAAACCCATCTGGTCTATCTTCTTGACTAATGCGTTTTAAAATATTACGTAACTGCACAAACTCGCTTGTAACAGAGGGTTTACAAACACGAGGCTTTTTTTTAATATAATCAATCCTTATGAATTCCATGGTAATTTTCCGTTACCAAAAAAAAACACTGATTTTATCTTGCTATGATTTCAACGTTAAACATTTATTAGTAATAGTTTGAATACCTTCAAACTTTTTTTGCTTGGTAGTCTTATTTGTTTAAGAGATTCTACTGAACTTGCAATTGAATTGAGTGTGAACCAGAAATGATGATAATATGGTAGAAATAATAGATCTCAATCTTGATAATGAAAATATAGTAGATTTTGTCCAGCACTTCACTACACTTTATCTGAAGTTATTTTTTATTTTTAGTCAAAGTGTTATAACTTAAAAGTAATACGCAACTAAAAATATGAAACGTTAACAAAAAAACCGACGTTCAAATTTTACTGAAGGCCAAACGTGTTCCGTACTGCTGCCATAGATGTGATCAACAAGTACACGCAGTCTAGGATCTGATGAACGAGACTCATCAAAACAAATAATATATGTAATGTATAATAATGTATAAATAGTATATTCAATGTAAATAATTAAAAACCTCCCAATTTCAAGAATCTAGTAATATTATTAACATTTATAACACTTAGCTGTTTATCAAAAAATTAATTTTATGAGGAAATAATCTTATAGAAGGAACAGGAATTATAAATGGTAAATAATTCAGGATAAATTATTGTTAGATAATCTTGACAACGTACAAAATGTGAAAAAATCGTAAATTACATGACGTTAATTTCTATGGTTCTAGTAATTAATGTTTATGATTCCAACTAGATCTCGACAATGTAACGACATCTATCACATTATACACGACCTAATAATATACCGATGAAAATTTCATAACGAAAAGTAATTTTTTTATCAAAAAGAAAAATTGAATTGATTTTAAGAAATTTCTAAAAAACAATAATAATATACAAATTTGATTCATTATCTATGGATTAAGCGGCAAACTAATTTGTATACTGTCATGATAGTTCTTCTCTTTGATGATAGATGGAAAAGCATAATGGAATGTGCTATGTATGCTTGACCTTAAAAAGCAAAGTAATTATATAGAATGGCGCTGTTGTCAAGTAAACAAAGGGTGTAGAGTGAATGTAAATATGCCAAGTTAAAAAAAATTTATATCATAGTTCATTATTTGCAAGTTTCGAACAACTCGTAAACGTCGTAAAAAAGAATAAAAATAATGCCTGGGCGTAAATATTTGGCACTTTTTCCAAATTTTTAAATACACAAATTATTCTCCTTACCTCTATCCTCCATGTATATAGGGAAGGATACCACATATATAAATAGGTGTATTGTTTCAATGCCATCCATTTCAAAATTATTCAAATTATATGCAAATTTGGGCTAACTATTCACGTACCAACTTCTGCCCCCTGAGGGCCCTAATTAGAACACAAAAAATTTCTTTAAATTTTCATTTGCCCCATTGAATGGGGAGTCACCCTATTTAACTCACATTTGAAATTAATATTCGATAATTACCAATAAGTTCTAAGAAGAATCTCACTTTCACAGTCTTTGGAATATTGAAATTTCTCATGGACTCTATTTTACCAGGATTGGGTTTAATGCCTTCAGGAGTCACAATGTGACCAAGAAAAGTGACTTCTTTTGTCAGAAATTCAGATTTGTCTAATTGAATTTTTCAGTTTGCCTTTCGGAATGTTTCAAAAATTGCAGCAATGTAGATCAAGTGTTCAAAAAAAAACCTTGACCTTCATGGACAAAACCTTCCAAGAGTAGTGGTGCCAATACAATAAAAAGAACTCATTTCAAATCGAATGTTTGCCCTAAGCGAACCTTTACCACCACCTACTCTAATTACCAATAACTATACACTAATCCATGACCGATTTTTTCAATGTCCAAGAATTAATCAATTTTATTTTTTATGCGAATTTTTAATAGTTCTATAGGTTCTATATATAACAAGGAAAACTCAAAATTCACTATTTAATAATATGGAGTTATAGTCAAATAACAGATAATTATAAAATAAATTCAATTTTATTGAGTTTTTTTTTTATAAAAAAGTTACATTTTATTGATATCAAAAACAAATTATCTGGATTATTGTTAACAAAAAATGAGTAAAATTAAATAATTTCAATTTCGTAAAAATATTTTGAACATTTATAAATAAAAATTTATTCATTTAATAATATAAAACATAATAAAATAACTATAAAAGTTGATAGAGATCCAGTTTCCAAAGTTTTTTGTAATTAAAAGATGTCATTGTGTTATTAACACAAAAACAAATTATTTGAATTCTTGTTAGCAAAAAATAGATGAGTAAAACAAAATTCCATTTATATTTTATTCAAGTCAACATTTATTTACAGTAAAATAATCAAATTTATTTATTTAATTATATAAAATGAAATAAAATAACTGTAAAGTTTGATATAGATTTTGAGGAAACTGAACTTATGAAAAAGCCATTTAAACTGTTATGACAAAAAATATGTGCCTCTCCCAACTTAGTACTTTCTGAGCACTAAAAAACAACCCTATATGCGCGAACAAATTTTTTAAGTAAATTTGGGGTGCAGCTCCACTTCTAAATATTTACCTTTGATGTTACCAATACAATGACATCCTTCTATTACAATAAACTTTAGTAAATTAGATCTATCCTAAAATTTTGATAAAACCGAACATAGGAAACACCTTGCTGCCATGTTAACCCTAATATATTTGGGTAATATAGCGCCCACTGAAGAAATGAAATAAATTTTTATTGATGTATACAGAAATTATGAAACAGGAAACTAAAATTATGTTAAAAATGATTTCTTTTTTCAATTACCGTTAAAAAAAAATATTTCCTCTCCCTTAACATAACTTATTTTACTTGCTGCAGCAAAAAAATTTTTGGAGTAAATTTGGAGGGAAGCCCCACTTCTAAATATTTAATAAATAAATTATTTCAATTATAATTTGCAAAAAATGAATGACTAGAATAAAATTCCTTCCAAATTTTATCCAAAAAATATTTTGAACTATTAATTTTTGGTATGAACATTTTAGTGACATAAAACTAATCACCAACTCATGCAAATCCAATTTTCTGTAATCAAAGAATGTTATTATTAATTAATATCAAAAGCAAACTAAATATGCAAAAATTTTAACGAACATTTTATTCAGAAAAAACTAATTATTTGATATGCTAATGAACAAATTAGATGAAATATGAATTTTGTTGGTGATGTTAAATGTTTTACACTAAACGTAATAAAAAAAAACTATTATTATAATAAATGAATCCCATATTAACAATACAAATATGAAACGATATTTTGTTCCTTTAATTATTTTACTACCAATAATAAATAAAGTAGGAATTCTGTTAACAAAATAAATTCTTGAAATACAAAAAAATAAAACAGTAATAAAACAAACGCAAATCTGTGGAACAATATTGAATATTTTTAAGAAAGGAACAAGTAATTTATAAATAGAAATAAATAAAAAAGTAATTAAAAAACAGTACAATTACAACATAACTGTAAAGACTCACTTTGAAAGGGGTTTTAATTTACTCAATATTGATATATTTTAAGTCCCTCTTTCTGCCATTTCGTTTTGGAGGTACACATAATTTCCATAATTTCTTCTGTTCATTCGATTCCAAGTTCTGGTGTTGATTAGCAGAGCTTTCAAATGTATATTCTCGTTTAGTACATTTCTGAGATAAGATTGATCTCAATGTTCTGCATTGAGTAGTAGCTTTATTGATATTGCTTATACCTCTCAAAGGTTCTTTGGGATGTTGTCTTCGTTGAGGCTCAAGTGAAAACGATCTTGTGTCTTCGAATGTATATGGGCTATAGCTGGCCCCTTGTTTTGGACAAATAGTTATTTTCTTCCGTTGACTAGCACTGTTTTTAGATATATGTTCTACTATACCACGTTTCCGAGATACTTGCGATCTTAAAGTCATGCGTTGATTAGTACTGTTATTGTATGTACCTTCCTTCCGTTGTGGTCGCTCAGGAGCTACCATTATATTAGAAGCATCTTCATTTGAAAAATGTGATTCATCCAATGGAATTACAAAAGACAAGTTTCCTTTAGAAAAATTCGGTGGTTTTTCTGAAGTAGAAGTAGAGCTTGTGATAATACATTCTTGAAGTGAATTATCACTAGAGTTTGATATTGCAAATGACATTGTGGGGTATTATGTTCCACTTTAATCGCTTGTACTTGACTGACGCTATTTTTTGTTTTCAATTATTTCGTTTACAGAATAGTTTACTAGCAAACTAATTTATCGACACACGAATTTATAAAACTGTTGCGATGATTCGTTCTATAGACAATAGATGGAAAAGTATAATGGAATGTGCTCATGAAATTCCTTCCGGTATGACGTTTAGGATTTACCAATGATAGTCAACTTACACTTTTTACAAGGTCAAAAATACATAAACTATGCATTTCCATCTATTGTCAAAATAACGAATCATCGCAACGATTTTAGAAATACCTTCTTCCTTTGGAGGGTTAAAAAATTTAATATTATTTTTTATTCACGCAGTTCATTATTAAAAATGTCAACGTCTGTACAAAATAATCTAGTAAATAGAATTTATCCTGATGCTAATATGGCGATACTTATTCAACGCATTCCAGCAGACACTTATATTCACTCCTTTCTTCTTCCCTCCAAAATTCGCCGGTAAAGTAGTTTGCTACTAATTGAGTTCAAGCTTCAGTCGTATTCGAATATTGAATGTCGTTTAGTGCTTGTTTCATTTCGGTTGCTTTTGAAAGAAGTTATTGAAACTAAAAAGTGGCATCAATTGAGGTGGTAGAGAACATCCCAGAATGTCATTTTCAAGATTAAACTCTAGTGAAGATCCACTTCCAAAATGCAGTAACACAAATTCTGCTTCTGCTTCAGAGAATCCACACTCAGCTTCTGCCTCAGAGAATCCACACTCAGCTTCTGCTTCAGAGAATCCACACTCAGCTTCTGCCTCAGAGAATCCACACTCAACTTCTGCTTCAGAGAATCCACACTCAGCTTCTGCTTCAGAGAATCCACACTCAGCTTCTGCCTCAGAGAATCCACACTCAGGTTCTGCTTCAGAGAATCCACACTCACCTTCTGCTTCAGAGAATCCACACTCGGCTTCTGCCTCAGAGAATATACACTCAGCTTCTGCTTCAGAGAATCCACACTCAGCTTCTGCCTCAGAGAATCCACACTCAGCTTCTGCTTCAGAGAATCCACACTCACCTTCTGCTTCAGATGATACATATTCATCTTGTGCTTCAGATAATCCAAACTCACCTTCAGATATATTCGCAGATTTTGATTCAAATAATCCACCGATGTCTATTGATGAAATGGTAGCTAAGTTAAATCCAATTAATGACATATCATCGGATTCAAATGAAGATGCTCCTAATGTAACGGAAGAACCACAACCAAGAAAAAAAAATGTAAGACGTAGTTTCACTTGCAGTTCTACAGACGTAATGGAATTCTTAGCGCTATTGAATAAGTATACTAATCAACCAGGTGAAAAACCACAAAAAGTCCTTGTTAGTGAACTAAGAAAAAAATATTTTTGGAAACTACGAGAGGTTATCTGTGATCCTGAACAAGAACCTTTGGAAGGTAACAGCAGAATCGATGAAACCCATAAACGAAAATCCTCATCTGAACTCATTGATAATGATCCTGAGAACATGGAAAAGAAAAAACAATTATGTGTTTGTCCAGAAAGCACCTGCTCTAAGGAAGACTTTGAAAGTAAGAAGAATGATTGAATTAAAATCTCTTTCAAAGTGAGTTTTTACAGTTATATTGTAATTGTGGAAAATCACATTGTGCTGTTGTGCATTTCAAAAATTAGTTTATTAGTTATTTTGCTTTTCATGTGTCAAGAATTTAAAACATTTCATTTTGTCAACAGAATTTGTAATTTATTTAATTTATTATTGGTAGAAACATCATTTAGTTAAAGGAACAAAATAATAGTTTGTTCATTATGTTTAATGTAAAACATTTAATGTCACCAACTAAATTCATACTTCATCTAATTTGTTCATTGGTAGAATATTATTATTATTAATGGATTAATTTCATGTCAATAAAATGTTCATTCAAACTGTAAAACATTCTCATGAAATTGAAATTTACTTGAAAAAAGTTCAAATTAAGCTTTGTTCTAATCTATTCTTTGCATATTATTTTGATATTAATTAACAATAACATCCTTCGATTACAAGAAACTTCAGAAAATTGGATTTGAATTAGTTGGTGATTAGTTTTGTTTCATTAAAATGTTGATACCAAAAATTGATATTCGTTCAAAAAAATTTTTCGATGGAAGTTTTGATAGACTTTTGTTCTATTCACTATTTTTAAAATTAATTCAAATTGTTCTCTTTTGATATTACTAACACATTGACAACATTCCCTTACAATAAATTGGATTTATATTCATTTGTTAGTTTTGGAATTATAATGTAAAGTAATAAATAAAGAGATTTGAGTATATTACTATTTTTTCATTTCAGATTGTATAAATTGTTACAACAAATAACTTTTCCTTAATGTAACTATTTTTCTAGACTATCATTAAAGTAGTATAGCCATTGAATGAAAATTTAAATACAAAAATATTCGAATACTAAATATTTTCACATAACTCAACATTGACCAAGAAAATAGATTTGGAAAATGTGTATTTATTAATTAGATATTGAATTTTTAATATTTTCAATTAATATTTCAATTTTCAATTTTACTTCGCAATTGAATTCTATAAAATACTACAACGAATTTTTAATGTCTACTTCCACTGTGACATCTATATGTTAATGTTTGATCAACTGTATTGGACAGGTGGTCATTTGTCTGGTTTATATTTTCCTCTTACTTTTCTTATCTCTTTATATCAAAGCACTTGGTGAGACTAACCCATAGATGAATCACATCCTAGACTAACCTATTATAGAGTTTTAGAAGTAATTATACAGAATATACCCATTGGGTATGCATTTATGCTTGAGTTGACAATATGTGTTTACAATATTTGACACTATTGCATTTTATTAAAATGACCTAGAATTTTCTCCATGTAATTCCTCCATCCCTAAGAATAAAAAGCATGGAGGTATTTTTCATATCTTGTTTTCTTCTTTCTTCTAATTCGATGTCTTCTTTCTTCTTTTCTCCAAATTTCTGTTTTCTTACAAATTTTCTTTTATATTTTTGAATTAATCATAGCATTATTAAAATTATACAAATGAGTATAATTATTGTAAATAGTCCTATTGATACATGGTTTTGTGAATTGTGAATTTCATGAATTGGCTTTATATTTCTAGAAATTTTATTTATTTCATATAATTTTTCAAAGTCTATGTTGGTTAAATTTGAAGATTTAGAAATTTGATTATTTAAAAATTTGAAGTTTAATTTCGGTAATATTATTGATTTTCCTTTTTAGATTTGTATGTTAGTTCAGAAGATTTCACTTTCTATTTGAATGCTACAGAATTTTTATAATCGATGGATAACTTATTTTCAAATAACGGTCCAAAACACATTTAGAAATCACTTGATTCTGAATTTGGAATTACTAAAAGTTCGTTATTTGTCACTTCTTCTAATATAGTTTCTTGGAGATTTATTTCACTAACAACACAATTTTCAGCAGAGCGTCCGTTTAACAGTTCAATAGTACAATTGTTTTTAACTTAAATGTTTCTTTGCAGTAATATTTTTCTTCTAGCACTGGACATTCTTCTTTGATAAAAATAATTTCTTGATTTCTGGCCAAGTAAGGTTGAGGAGGGATAAATATCGTATGGTTTTGAATTATAGGGTATAAATGGAAAAATTCATAGGTTCTAGGTTTCAAGATTGGAACATGGGTAGCAAAAATTATTTTGGATTTGGAAAAGGTTAATTGTGAGCCCAGAAAGAGATAATACGTTAAAATATTATTAAATTTGGGATATAAAATTTCTTGACTCAATATAACAGATCTATGAATTGTATTTAATTTGGAAAATGTTCGCGCGTTTTCAATATTATCAATCAATGTAATTAAACTTTGACAGTCCAGATTAATCTGTGAAATGTTATAAAATTATTCAAAGTTATTATTTTATTTTCTATCGAAATGTGAAATTTTTCTAAATTATCTGAGAGTTTTTGTCGATTGTTCCATAGAGTCGTAATCGATTTATTATAATAATCAATTAATTTTTTGTGTAATGATATTTGCAAATTATTTGTTTTTGATTTTGTTGTAAAACATTTATAGCATTATCGTATCTTTCTTCATCATCTGAATCTAGAGTTCCAAAAAGCCATTTATCTATTTTTCCTACTACATTTATTAATCCTCTTTTTAATCTTAAATATGGATAAATGTTTTCTGATTTTTTATATCATCAAAATCAATTAAAATTTCTGTTCTGCTTAGTGATTGTTCATCTAAATTATATGATATAGGATTTGTAGCGTTCGCTTGAGATAAATTATTTTTTAAACTATAATAATATTGTTTCAGATTATTAATTTGTTTATGAACATATTCTAGGTCTATATAATATATAAAAGTATCCTTAGTATAAATAAGGTTACTGATTGCTAAATTAATGGGTAATAATAAATTGTTTACATTCGTAATTTCTATATCTTCTGTTTTAATCTTCTTGTAAATTAGTAGTAATATTATTATCGTTGTTAGTTTCATTTTTCTGTAACAAATTTTTAGTCTTAGTTTTAGGTTTTCTGATTATGTTTTTATGATAAGTTCCTTTATTTGTTTCTAATAATATTCCAGAGTCTTTTATCATTTCTGCTTTTTTAAATTTAGGTAATTTTTTTCTCTTTTTGTCTTTATATAAGCTGTAACTTGATTTGCATAAGAAGTGGGATCATTTCTATTCTCATTTCTTTTATTAATTATTTTTTCTTTAATATCAGCATTTCTATCTTGTAACTTTTTCATATAATAATTTTGATGTTTCTTTATGATTTTTAATATAATTTGATATTATTGAACGGTTATCTAAATCAAAAGGATCAGGATTATTTATGTGGCCTGGATTTACGCACCCACTGTGGCAACACCTGTGGCGGATTAACCTCTTATTTAGAAGTATTTATTGATGTTTGAAAAGAAGATTACCAATGACATTTTATATTTGAGGTTATCGATTTGTCACTAACACAATTTTTAAACGAATTTTCGGATGTCTAACATAAATATACCAAAAATGATTTTAGCTTCTCCTCATCAAGAAGATAGATCAGAAGACTCCTCACTTGCAGCAATAAAGTTAACAAAATATTATGAGATCGTAAGAACTAACGCTGATAACAGTTTACAAGAAATTCATCAAACTAGAATAAAATTATTAAGAAAGGAATTAGATCACATAAAAGAAACAAACTGGAAATACGAACCAGTGGATAAATTTATAGGACAATCGTCTAAATGACGAGGAATTGAAGTTTTGGTATAAAATAGGTGAAGATTAAAGTAGGTTAGAAGAATAGTAAATATTGATTCTAATAATAATTGAGCGATGATTATGGGTGAGTGGTACATTTATTTCTGGAATAACACATCAATTAACTAGATATATACATAAAAATATTAATGAAACAATGAATCACATGTTTTATAATGATCTTATTTTTCATAAGCTTTTCAGACACTATTATTCATAATTCCTGATGAGATTTGTAGCTGTCATGTTTAATGTAGGCCTGTTAACCACCATGGAAAGGTCTGTTTGAATAGAAGACATATATTTCTACATTTTTTCAATTATACATTTGATATTTGGTTATTTGCAATCTGCTTCAACCAAAAAACGACTTTCCACTTTTAATCATTAAAATTTAAATAATAATACATGAAAAATATTTAGTTGCCATGTATTTTTTGTGGTTGGTTAATGCAGATTTATTTTATAACATAATGATGACTTTTTAATCTAATTTGTAAATATTGTGATCTTTGTCCTATAGAAACAGCCTAACAATTATTTCAAGGAACTTCATATATATTATTCTTTTATATTATAGTGCTTTAGGTTTTAGACTACTGTAATATTTTGAATTTTTTCAAGTTAATCATTTTTTTAATGCAGTTTTTGCTAATTCAATCCAATTTTCAAACTTTTTTTTTCATAATCTAATAGAAATATTTTCTACTTTTTCCACTTTTACTTATATATGTATTCTTTATACCAAATATTGATATCAATAAAGAGTTTAAAAATAAAAGAAAGCACATTTTCCATGATTTTTTACATTTTTTTTGCATAGTGTACTATTTATCAATTAAATTTATAATTTTATAAAAAATTACTATATTTTAAAATAGTAATATCAATGTTAACACTTCAAATCCACCAGTTTAAGTTTTAATAGAATGCCGAGGTAAAAAGTTTCATTGGATTCCCAATCCCATTCACCAGAGTGTATTGGGAATTTGCTTTTACAGATTAATTATTATTATTATTATTATTATTATATATATATATATATATATATATATATATATATATATATATATATATATATTTATCGTTTGGATTTCCAAAGTAATGATCAATCATTGCACAATAGATGACAGAGTAACTGCAAGACAAATACTGACGGAAAGACTATGACAAGAAATATGTATTTGCTTTCCTCATCATGGTTCTCCTGCTCACAATAAATAGGATATTGAACGAAATTGAAAAACAGAATTATATCTATAAGTGTTTTGAATAAGTGGTCTCCAGTATCATTAGATTTATCTCCAAATTATTTGTTTCTTTGGGGATATTTAAAATAAAATTTTAATTGACATCCTTAAGGGAAACAATAATGGTGCTTGATTATTTTAGGAATTTCTCTTTTTTGTTGATTTTCAAAATATACTTTATTTCTAAGCCGTGTGGAGAATACATAATTTTTCCCAATTTAAATTATTTGTGATGTGTTTCATTACAAATATTTTTAATTCAGCAAATTTTCATTTCTATGGGTTTTTCTTGATATGATGCAATACAATGTGCACTGAAATGATAGACGAAATATTTTTTTATCAAGAGCATGCACGTTAAATATCTAAAACGACTTTCTCAATAATACTAGAAAATAAATAAATTAATAGACCTTTCTGGAAATTAGTTAAAAAAAACAATGTAGACAAATCGCCTGTGTTGAAAACAAACTCCAAAGGTTTTGTGAATTTGCCAAATTTTAGAATTCCATTATAACCGGCTTGACGGCTCATGTCGGGGACGAGTTAGTAACATTATGATTAGACTTGGTCATAGCAAATGTTGATAATCTTTTTATTTGTAGAATTTTTCTTACCCTTACCACAATTTAGTGTAATATTGAGGAGTGAAATTTAGATATTTTGATACAAAAATTGAGAATATAACGAAGATAATCGGTGAATGGCTTGCTTAATGAGGAGAATTTTGTGATCATAAACACATGAGAAGATTTTTGTCGTCATAAACACATTAAAATAATTAAAACAAATATTTTTGGTTAATATAAAAAAAATGTTATGTTTCGATTTAGCACCAGTGAGACAGGGTAAAAAAGTATCTGTGAGTATTTTTTAATACTTATGTTGTAGATATATTCGAAAAATAGTTGGTTCAAATTTTTAAAGGTTCATTCCACTTTAGTTTGCTTGACAAGATAGAATACAACGTGCAATGCAATGCAAGAAGCAATATTTTTTAATGAAAAGCATGCGCAGATGAAATTTAACTGTTTGTTTCATGCAAAATTTCGCATTTGTAACATTATTGGTTTGGTGTCAGTTTTATTTCGTTCAAGTTGCAATTCTACAAAGAATTGAGTTTATGATTCGCTGATATTACGTCTCTCGCTAAGGATTTCTCAATTAATTTATGTTCTATTTTCCTAAGGAGCTTTTCCAATGTTTGAATATTTTGTCGTCTTACTTTCATAGATAAACCCATGTTTCTTTCTCTGGGTTCTATCTAGCCAGAGCCTGGCTCACCATTGCTTAGATGCTGTTTTCTGTCCTTCAGACTCCATTGCATGCAATTTCTTGCATGTTGTCTTGCATAATAGGAAGCGGCCTAAAGACGTTAATAACCAGACTATAGTAATTTACATTGAAATTTAAAGCAGTAGATTCCAAATAAGTTATTTGAAGCTCAACACAGACCTTATAGGCACAAGTCTTGGAGTCGCTCTACTGCTTTCCTCCTATTTTTGCTCATGCCTGCTTCACGCCAGTTCTCTATTCCTCTTCTTTCTAAATATCTACATGCTTCTATCCATTTTTTCGTGGACGCCCTCTTTTCCTTTTTGCTCTTTCTTCACTTCACTTCACAAGGATCTTCTGACCCAACTGTCTTCATCCATTTTGGCTATATGCTCCATCCAAAGGAGTCTTTGCTCTGACCCCATATCCCATCTCATCTTGACCATACAGTACTTTGATCTCAGCGTTCGTTCTTTTTCTCCACTCGTTTTGCTCTTGCATTCCTACGAAAATCCTCTTTAATACCTTTTCTTTCCCATATGTTTTCTTCTTTTTTTGTTCATGATCCAACACTCACTATCATATAGTATAGTTAGTTTCATAAATGTAAATGTAGCTTTAGAAATATCTTAATAGTCCTCCAAGGGCTCCAAACGATTTTTTCCCTCTCGTCAGTCTTTTGTCGATTTCCCTGGTTTCACCAAGTCTACTAAAAGTATATATAAAAAATTAAAACTTGTTAAAAAATACAATAATAATTTAAAACTTCAAATATCTCGGAAACGACCAGAAATTGGAGTAGGATTGGTAAATACAATTTGATTCGATTTTTTATACAGACCTTGACAAGATAAAGAAAAATACTTTTTTATTTCTTAGTGCTTGTATTAACGGGTCAAAATAAAATTTAAACTACACGTGCGTCTCTAAAAGTTTACAGAAAACTTTTAATATCTGGATAACGGTAAGGTTTAGGTATAGGAAAGTATGCATTGGGTGGTTCTATTAAAAAAATTAAGCAATTTGATATTTATGAAGTTGAATTTTTATGCACACCCTGTATAAAATGAAAAATTTTTCAACATATATTCAAATACGTCTGATCTTGGTAAAAGTAATCGAACAAAAACCATTTTCATATATTTAAGGATATCCTCGTAAAAAAATAATTTATAAGGGTCTGCAAGGGTCAAATTTCTTACAAAAAATTAATAACCCAAAAAGTAGAACCGGAAATCGACCATCTTTGAAAATATTTTAGGTAAAAAGATCGTATCCAATAACCGAAACGTAGAAATTTTATGATTTTACTATTAAGTATTTTGCCATATATACATATAGTTTTAACTCGTCGTGAGACACCCTGTACATACAAATTATAGGAAACTACGTTTAAAATTGCGTCTACCATGTAAAAGCATTATTTTAATTACAGGAATATCTAGAAGTTGTGAAGTTAAAATTTCTATAGGAAATTAATTCTGTTATTAACACCCACCTCACTATAATTAGTATAATTAGGTTTTGGAATCGTGATGCTTACCTCCCGTTGAGGAAAATATTGTTTTTGTAAAAAATTGGAACTTTTAATAATAAACAAATTTTATGATGAAACAATTACCAATTGTAACACTTTTTATTATATATAGAATTTTCCCACTACTATAATCTGTTTTTATTTCGAAATTTCGTTGCGTAAAATAATTTTTAAAAAATACTGATTTTCTTGATGATAAGGTGAGTAATCTTCGGTAACAAAATTATATTTTATTATCATTATTATCTTTCAGATTAACGTTGCTTTTATTTATACTTTAAATATCAGTAGAAACGTTATAATTTCTTATTTAGTTTTATTTCTCAATTCAGTATATGAGAATACGAAAAGTTTTAATTGTTTATTCCAATCAAGCCGCCATAATGTGTAAGTACTTTAAACATTAACATCTCGAAATGATTCTATAAATAATGGGACCTCATTTCATCTAAAAATAATTTACCCGAGACCTAAATTGTTTCATTTATAGACAATGCACCATACTAGATACCAGTGGAATAACAGTTATTAGTTTCTGTTCAACTCATTCCTGTATATACCTAATAAATGAATGTATTAAAATTAGAGCTTTATTAGAAAAAGTTTTTGTATATTTTGTTAGGTTTTCACCATACCACAATTAGTTCAGTATGGAACCTCCAAAAAATACTTCGGTACCCTAAACTCTTTTACCAAAAATATATACTAACACTAGAGATGTGTTTTCAGATTCTCGATACCACCAGTTTTTGGACATTGGTATCGGTATCGACTTTTTGCGATCGATTCTCGATACCAATACCAATGTCCAAAAATCGACTCATCCCTACTTAACACGTTGATGGACACTCGTATTCTGTAAACCGGGCCCATCTTGTCACTTACGTTTCAAAGTATTTTTATTACATGTTTTGAGGAATAACATATTGCTTCCACAAATAAATAGAATTGAAAAGATATGTGGACTGTTTTTGCCGTCTTGCCCCCCGGGACAAGCCTTTCGTTTGGGGTGGGACGCAGCGGTTTGCAGTTGTAGATATAGTTATAGGTAAAAACGAACGAATTAAACGATTTGAACTCCTTTATTGATTACAATACTTCCAACAATTTTGGAATTCACTATTTATACCAAGATGCCAATTTTCGAAACATGGAACTGCACAGAGAACAGGATTTCTTTGGCATATCTTGCATCTTAGATTCGTCTCTCTCCTTTTGCTTGTTTTTGCGCAATTTCTGCAGCGCAAAAAATAGGACTTTGTACCATAATATCGTTTTTCGAGGAGACGAATAATATAAAATCATTTGGTCGGATCTATCTATTCCTGACATAAATTTGTTATATTCAACAACTTCAATGGGCTTTGTTTTTCCCCTCTACTTTAACACATATACTTTTTATTGCACTTCCAAATGTGCTCAGTTTCTTCTTTACGACCAATGTTAGCTTGCCTCTCCTATTAGAGCGCAATGCTCCAGTCACATGAGTTTGCTTTTGCAAAAGTCTATTTGCAAGATTCACGCTATTGTAATAATTGTCCATGAATAAATGGTGCCCTCTGTTTGGATAAGGTTGCATTAGTCTTAGTACAAGAGCTTCAATTTTAGAAAGGTCAACAGAATAAAACAAATTATAATGCATCACAACACGTAATGTTAAGGTCCAATGCGAGTAAATGTAGGTTATGTTCATTCCAGAAGAATATTTTATTTAGAGGCTATGAAGGGCTGCAAAACATAATACGACTTGCCTGGTGGGGCACCTATCATGGGTCTCATATACTTATTAAGCATGTATGACTTCTGTAACAGGTCTGATTCCTAAAGCCTATAAAAATATGACGACTATAGCAGGCGTGTTCCTGTGAGCAGGACGGCTATAACAGGCGTGTCAATCAACGTGTTAACACCAAAAAATAGTCTAAAAAAGTCTAAAATTGCAATAATTACAAATTTAGTGAATGATCACCAAATATTAGCGATCAAATTAATGCGCTATTTCTGCCTAGGTATTAGTCCAGGAGCCAGCAACAGAAACACACGACCAAGTTCCTCTTAAGAGATAATTAATAGAATGCATCAGGAAGTTGTATCATTAAAGCCTAGTGGACGTCAGCTGCAGCTCGGTGGGTGGGACGAGATGAGAAAAAAAGAAATTTGGTCATTTCCTCCCAACTAATAATTTATGACACTGTAATCTCGATACTTAGACCAACACTCTCAATCACACTCAAGGTAAACCCAGTTTCTTCAGACTCTGAAGACGATAACTTGGTTATCGAAACGTGCGTAAGAAATGTAATTGTGAGTGTTGGTGTATTCAGTATGAGTATCGCCAACGGTTCCAGAAATTCCAATTTACCACTATATCGAGGAAAGAAAATAATTAGCTGACTATACTATAGTGTATTATACGTCAGTTGGTGCCTGGAATATGAAAAAAAAATTTATATTTACGGTGGTTTCCCCTCAAATAAAAATTTTATTAATGATAGCTTCTATGTAGATCTGAAGTCAGCTTTGAAAGTTATTACGGAAGCATCTATTGCATCAGCTAGTTGATTTTTTCACAACAGTATATTAATGTGTAGCTTACAAATTTTCAGCTGGGAGGAAATGACTGATTTTCTTTTTTTTGTTGTGCGTGGGAGGCTAATACCGTTTATCCCTCCCATCAAGCCGCAGCTGATGTTCACTAGGTTTTATTACATAACTTTCTGTTGCATATCACCAATTATCTGTCGAAAGGAAATAATTAACCAAATTTTCACCTGGCTCCCGGACTATAAACCTCTAAGTTTGCCATGAAATGTTGGCACATTACGAAATAAAGTATGATGCCATAATAAATTACGTCTCCGGCCTACAAGCCCCTTTCGCGGGATAGGGTTGCGGTAGAACAAGTGGGTTGCGGTTGCGATCAACATCCCTGTAAATTAAACACATTGTAGTTAACCAGGCTTAACAAAACAGTTAAATCGCGGTGCCATCCAGGAGGTCTACATCGAAGCTTTTAAAAATCAAACTCATTTGATTTACATCGATGCTTATGGCGCGGTTTAGCTGGCGGATTGGTCGAATTAAATCGATCAGGGTCGTTTTTTAGTTCACCGAAAAGGTGGTGGTATTCTCCTAGACTGTTTCTTCTTCTATTTAGGTAGATTTCCTTTCATCCACCACTTAGTTGCCGCTGACATTTCATCAGTATCCGAACTTGTATCAAACAACATTGTACGAAATACAGGATTTTTTATTTTGATTAACGCACAATACACATCACTCTCCAATGGTTTCGGGCGACCTCCTCGCTAAGTGCAGTCAACATCGACCGCGACTTAACTTGTGGCATCCACTGGGACCCAAACGAATACATAATTAATACTGTCTATAAAGACGTAGACTAGGCTGTGGAAACAAGTGTCGTTAAAGATTAACACTGAGCTAATTTGCTCATACAGAATTCCAGCTCGGATTCGGATAGTAAAAATTATGAAAGGCCATGGGACGAATGCATAGAGAAACATTTTAACGAGTGGGAAATAATAATGCCCCTAGAAAAAGTAAATTTGTTACACGACACATGCAAAGATTTTATTTGCAAGCATCTGGATTGGCAAATCGGCTTCAGCATTTCTAGCCATCTTCAGAGGCAACAGCTATTCCGATTGGCATGAAACGCAAAAGAGGATGACCAGCCAAAGCTGAGAAAGCATTAATTAGAGATTTATGAAATGTTTATTATTACGAGGGCCCTTTTTATTTTTCAACCTAAGCGTTCAATAACAATAGAGTACAAAACAGACCTTGAAACTTCTGGAAATTCCATAGACAAAGCAGTAATGGTGAATCTGTAGTTTTCTTTAACCATTCTGTCAACTCCTTGGCCCCCTTCATCGTGCACATCTTTAAACTTTCGACATCATTTACGCACAACACAAGCACCCATGAAGTTTTCCCTAAACACACGATTTATTTTCTGATGGACTTCTGAAGCACTATGGCGTTCAGTCTATAGAAAACGAATCACACTTGGCGGGAGCATCAATAATGGCGGACATGTTTACGTGGCTGTAACACAACGCCGACTGATGCTTGAAAGTCAACAATGGCGAAGTGGAGTGCGAGAGCTTCGCAGTCTGCACGGAGCGATCGGAGGTTGAAAAAAAACCGTCCCCTTTTAGTTTTCAAAGGACCGATCTTTACGTTTGTTTTTAATATAGGATTTTAAAATTGTAAGAGTTTTATTTTTTAACCTTTGGTTGAATAAACGCTCAAGAAGTGGTAAGTGGTTAATTAATTTAGAGACATAAAAAGCTCGGTCTTAGTAAAAAATCTTATAATACTAAAGGGTCAAACTTTAGAAGATTGTTTACTATTTTGTACATTGAAATGCAGTTTTAATTTTGGTAATCATTTACTATTTTTGGCCATTACATTTTACTATATCTGGTGGTAAGTTGAAAAAAGCCCTTAACTATTAGAATAGAGAAATTTTGAGAAGTTTACCGAGAAGAATACAAGCGATACGATTTGTTTATTTTTTCAATTATCAGTATCTTATCTAAAAATTGGGTCAGTTATATTAAATTCAGTCTCGCTACGATATATTTTAATAAACCTTCTTCCTGTTTTATTCAATTTGATTCTGTAAAATACTTGTCTGAAAGATTATCTTATGAAAGTAACATTTCCGTAGTTTAGTGTTTGTTATTTATCCGGCTATCGGGTAAATAGTCACTTCCAAAGCATCTCTGAAGCGGTCTTTGTATACACATCTACCTTGCTCTATATAACTGAATCTTCCAGAACGCTATTTAAATTTGCTTATCATGTGGTACGAAAATTGCACTGCGCAAACATGTAACTTCTACGTTTATATTTGATTTCAGTTAGTAGCTACTATATTTTAAGTGATATTTCTTGTGAAAGAAACCCCATCAAATTTTGGGGCAAGAAAAGAGGAAAATCAATATGAGATGAAGTCAAGGTTACATCTTTCACAATTTGTTTTACATAGGAATAAGTATGTAGTAGCATTTTCGGCATGGATGTTAGTTGTAGTCATTCGATTTTTTAAGATTAATTTGAAGATTTCTAACAACTTATTTTATTGAAAGAATTGTGCATTTACTATGAATGATATATAATCAACTTATAGTCCATTTCAATAATTATTTTAAAGATTCACAATACACGGTTCGGATTAATTAATAATGACATTTTAAATTTTGCGTTTTTTTATTACAAATTAGTTCAATATATACATATAGGTAATTTGTCTAATGCTAAATGACATTTCATTCATTAAATATATTTTATTATTGTTTATTTTGCAAATTTTTTTTGTACAATTCTTTATTTAATGATTAAATGTGTAATTCTTTTTAATTGTGTCCAAAAATTTTTCATTCATGAATCCTTTCTATATCACCAATATATCGACTACGATTTTTTCAATTTAAAAAAAATGAAATTACCTGACTTTTAAAAATTATTATATATATATGCCTCCCTATATACCAGCTTTTGGTTGTAATACGGAAGGCAATTTTAATGTGGATTTATTTATTTTTTATCTATCTATTATGCGTACTTGATTGTTTTTTGCTTCATTCATTTACCATCAAGGATGTAGTAACAAATTTAAAAATATCGAATATGTACGATGCATAATCGGGTTTTCTCGGTGAAATAAGTGAAATAAAAATCAATTATAGGTATTAGTATTGATAAAATATTTTATAAAATGAGTGTTCTTAGTGAGATTTTTACCATTGAGGTAGGACCTACTTAAGGAATGTTTTTTTTTTCTTTTATGTGATTTTTCCAAGATAATCTATATATACCCATATTGGTTATGGTTAGAATGTTTCATAGAATAGTTTTTGTGTGACGTGCCCGTTTTTAACTATGGATATACCCCCATTTAAATTTATTACAAATGGAAAAAAATGAATTATATTGCATTAAATCAGCAATTTTTTTTTCAAAATTATTAAATTATTAAAACAATTTTTTTTTATATTTTGTAGCTTTTTTTCTTCTAGTTTAAAATTCAAAATATTTTGCCCACGCTATAGTTTGCGTCATATACAACAAATAGTAATAATACGATCGATTTTGATATTTATATTTCAATGGATGTAACCCCCTTTTGCTTTTATTATTTCGATGCACAATTTTGGCATTTTCTGTAACAATTTTAACAAACAATCGTCGTCTAATTGGTTCAATTCGTTTTTCCTTTGACTTACGCACAAATACTTTTCTCTTAGACCCAAAAACCTCAAACTTTGACTCAATTGGGTTGAGGTCTGGCCACTATGACGGACAAATCATTGCTTCGGTAAATTTTTTCTTTTCAATTCTTTCAAATACTCTTTGCACAGCTTCGAGGAATGCTTGGGATCGTTGAAAATAAATCGACGACCAAGCCAAGCAGACAACTGGATTACAGTTAAATTGAGTCATCGTTCGAACTCAACGATAATACCTAATAATTAGATTAATTTTCATTTTTAAAAATCAAAGAGATTAATTGTAAAATGCCGTATGCTACATATATTCCGAAAATGTATTTTTATTTTTCGATCAAATCCGATACCAAAAAAATAACTTTTCCAATTGGCGCCAGAGATAAAGGGTCAAAAAACCCCATCCATTGTCCTCAAATATCTCGGATCGGAAGACACCAGATTTCTGTCTGATGTTAGGAGGAAGGGGAAGTTATTTATTCAGAGATATTTGAGCAAAACCACCTCTCTACATTACTCCATAATCCAAACCATAACCTGATATGAAACAAACGTCTACTGCACCTTACTCAATCATATTCTAGAAAGGATCTCGTCTATTCTCAGGTGTAGCCAATATAAGCTCTGGCTCTATACCAACAACACCATTTATGTCAATATAGACATAAACCATACCATATATAGTATAGTCCCTTTTTTGGAAATCAAACTATCCGATCTTCTATGAGATATCAGCCATTTTGAGGTATCTACTTCATATTGTACCTATACATAATGCAGTCGCAGGATCGCAAGTTAATCTCATTCAATTATTTCTACAGAGGAAGCACATCCAATATTAAAAATATTTGATTTTATTATCTTAGCAACGTCTCCAATTTTATTTAAGATATGTATAAAGATTTTTTTGTTTTATAGTCAAATAACCGGTTAACTACGTTAATATATTCTGTTTGAACAATACACACTATTCAACAGAGTAAACCTTGTAAATTATTATGGTATTGGGGATGTTTCATACAGGAACACAATTTTTTAAACACTTCATTAATTTTTTCATGGTGATAAAGATGTAGTTCAAGGTTAGTATAATAATTTGATTCGCTTCATCCATTTTCAAAAGCGGCCAATCATTGTAATCATGTATTCTCATCGAGGGTCAATACCAAGGAGATTATTAACAATTTGTTTCTAAAAATTGGTATAAAAAAAATTGAAGAATACATTGTTTACGTAGGTGAAGCTAGATATGGAATTGAAATTATTGAAAAAAACCATTTGCAAGAGAATACAGAATGCAAAAAAATGTTTTTTGAACTACGATGTGATCTGTGATATCAATCTACCCATCCCACGCATATTCCAGGACCGTGAAATCCCATTCTAACTTTAAGAACATTAGATTAGATGAACTAGGGCTTAAAGGCCGTGAATCTACTGCCCCAAAACTTGTTCCTGGTTCCTTACAGAAACGACAAGAGTTTATCCAATTTCCTCTAGATGCTAGTGCACTGGACACTCTTCTTAGCTCATTTTTGATCAATAAAAGTGACTTTTGAAATTAGTTGGTACAATAAGGAAGAAAACTCCTCTATTGATTCATACCTAGGGTCTTACTTCAGATACCTGGTCCTATGAAAGGAGTTGCCCCGATTGTTTTCACCAAGTGATCAGCTTGTTCATTGCAATGTACTCCGGTATGGCCAGATACCAACTTGTTTGCGTTCAAAGATTGAGTGCGGTCGCATACAAGCTTTGATTCTATTTTATAAGAGTCAAGTGCTTTAAGGGATGTTTTGCTGTCTGATAAATATCTTTGCATTGCGATAGTTACGTTGTGCGCATGTAAGAAAGCGTTTGAGATTGAGATAGCGAGTTTAATATAAAGAACATAACAAAACTAAAATTTTTCCCAAGTATATTTCGTTTTTTTTTGGATGAGTCTATTGTTGTTGATTGTTTCTAGGTGTTTTCACCAGCTGTGATGACGGTTTTCAAATAACTCTGACTAATATTTCTAACACTTGTTTCATTTATTTATTTTTGTCATTTTTGTAACATCTTTGACTCTCCGTCATTCTCTTTTTCCGTTTATTTGTATTGTATATATTAGGGTGCTTTCACAGCAAACAACTGGTCCAACAAAACAGGCATCACGGAGAATCCGGAGTGCCGTTGGTGCATGGAGGAGGACGGAACTGCAGACCAGTTATCTATGAGTGCCCTTCACTCATACGAGCGCGGTTTGAACACTTGGGCAAACCTCACAACCTGCCTAATGACATCAAAAGGTTGCCTGATCGGCTTCTCAAAGGACATTAGCCTTTGGTAACGTCAAGTGGGGCACGACGGGTCTATCTGAAGGCTCCCTGGCCGCACACAAATACGAACTATTAGGATGCTTCAACAAAATTTTCAATTCTATGTTTCTATTTGATATAAAAAAATCTTCACCAAAAATGAGCCTTGTATCTCAACTCTAAGGGGTCGCTATTTTTATTTTATTAAAGGTTGAGTCTTCGAACTTATGAAAAACTCTATAAAATATTTGATTTCCATGCCATGGAGACTAGTTATAGCCATTAAGAAAATTAGTAGCTTTTGAAATTTGGAGGAATATCTTATAATATTTTTTTTCGCATAATTTTTTAAAATTATTACGTAAGTCTTAGTATTAGTAAGTATTATATTTTTATGGATTGTAAATTTCAAAAATGGTTGTCAGTACGTAGTATAGGTGGCAGCACTCATGTTAATAAAATAATTCAATTATATGTATGATTACAAGACGTAATCATGGATTATAGTTTTTTAATATATTACTTTATATTAATTTTCCAACGAAAAAATATTCTTTTTCAATGCGCTATTAAATAGATTTATTTTCTAATGGCGAGTGTTTTTTCGGACAATTCGGAAATTGTTTAGGACTGTTACTAGTATTCATGACTTATTGTAGAGTTTTTCATAATTTCGAAGACTTAAGTTTAAGAATATAAATTGGTTTTTTGTAGAAAATTCCGTGAACAATTGCGAGCCCTTAGAGTTGAACTACAGGGCTCATCTTTGGTGAGGATTTTTTTATGCACAATAAAAACAATTGAGATGGTACAAGCTGAAAAAAAACTAAAGAAAAAACATTTCTTTTTCAAACTAAAGTTCCCTGCATGGTTTTTCCGCTATTTTGCTCAATTTTTTCCTGTCCTGAGTATTACTCTACCATATGCGAATTCCCATTTTGTTCAGATCATTTGTTACTTGACTTGCTCATTGGCTTTTTGGTCTTCCTCTGGGCTGGTTTTCTAAGGGCTTCCATTCTGTTATTTTTTTAACTTCACCATTATTTTTCATTCGTTATGTTATGTATCTTAGCCAACTTATAGACTATTTATTTTTGAAAAAATAAGTTAAAACAACAACAAGTTAAACTTGTGATTCTTCTTGTAAAATAATCCAAATGTTAGTAAATTTTTTTGTTGATTTAAGGTATTACTATTTTAAATATCACAGATATAAGATAATCAAACATTTCCATTACGAAATAATATAATGAGGGTGGGTTGGAATAGATATTTTATGGTTTCCCTTAGTAGGAAACCAATTAATTACCCATGAATTTACATATGTACTGAAATAGGAAATCTACGTCATCTTCTTATCAGAAATATTCGTTTGGTGAAAAAGATTGTGATATAATCTGAACCATAATGTTGTTCGTAATTTTCGGTTGAAAACAATACCAATCAGTGTTTGATTGAACTTATAAGTTGTATATTTAAATAACTAGAAAAAAATAGTGTTCTTTCGAAAAATTTGAGTTGATTTATTTCTGGGAATAATAACAATATATATCAACAAATTTTGATGGTTATTGTACATGTAATAACAAAACCTATGAACTCTACAATTATTTATGTTTGAATTTATAAAACTGTTATCCAAGAGGTCATTCGATATGAATGTTTACAGAATGGCAATCATCGGCGACTGCAAAATAAAGAGGACCCTCGTATTTCAACTTCGACAACAGCTGCGAACTTGTCGTCCCTTGGAGATTCAAATTCGGCTCTAAATAAAAAAATGAACAAAGACAACAACATACGGATGGTTATGCAGGAGATAGAACCTCTCCAGGTCAATAAGGAAGAACCAGAAGTTGAAATTATAGAAGAAAAGATAAAGCTCAAGTTAAAAAATGTAAAAACTCAAGTAAGTTTTTTATTTAATTTCAGAAATTCATAATAATGAAAAATCCAGTTATTGGTTAGTTGCATTGATTTTTCTTTTCCACATAATAACCAATTTTTATCATATACATATATTTCTAAAATATAGGTCATCAAAATAAACAAATTAAAAATGATTTTTTCTTAATTTAAGGTTGAATTTAACGATTTACCATGTATTGAATAAACTTTTTCGTCAAATACACTTCTATGGTTTCAAAGAAATTTTATTAATCAAAATACTCTTCTAGAACCTCATAATCCTTCCATTGAGGTTCTAATTAAGGGATTCTTGTGAGAATGTAGAAGACTACTTTTTCGATCGATGGAAATCGTGTTCGTTGCAAGTGTTGTACTACTAAAACATTAACTCGATCACCTAACTTTAATTCTCTTTCGAGCCGAGGTACCGTGATTGCGCCACTCCTCAGCCTCTTGTTATAATTACGGATCATAATGGTAGATCCAAATTTCATCTATAGTTATCAAACGACGCACAAAAATATTTTTTCCCGTACCTAAAATGCTATAAATATTGGTGAGAAATCGTATACGAATATTTTTGTTCCGTTGTTAGCTAATGCTGTTATGCTAAATCCGTTCCGTTACTTAAAATATTGTTTAAATTCTTCTAAACTTCTACTAAATCTCATTTAGTAAAACTAATCATAACCAGCAATTTTCTGGTGTTGCTGCACTTTTTGGTATCTTTCAAGTGGATGATCTTTAAGAGCACTTTTAAATACAGTAGCCCTATTCTAACTAAAGGTGAATAGTTCTTATATACTTTCAACAATCTTTCATGTATTTGTTTTGGTGTTACACTTCCCAAAACTAAGTTTTTCCATTTTATAAAAGTTCTTAACAAAACAAAATTGAGCACTACCAATGAGTTCACATTTATTTAACTAATAACAAATATTTTGCAAAAGTTCGGTCTGTTTTTGGTTACTTAAAATTAGGACTAAGTTGGAATGCTTAGAATAATTGGTGATATTCAGATAGTGAAGAAAAACTGTTTAGCTGAAGAAGATAACTTGAGTGTGTTGGTGTAGTGTAGGTATAGAATTTTACGAAAATATGTGCATTATTTTTACGCATTCTAGAATTTTTAACTTAATTTCAATTACAACATTCAATGTATTATTGATTAATCTACTACTAGATTATGGCTTATTTTGTTAAAGTAACACCTAGGAATTCATCCTCGAATTGAACCTAAGGCAACTTCAAAATATATGGTTTGAATTTTTCCACTCATATTCTAGTTTCCCCGATGATGGGAAGATCACTTACTGCAAGCTCCAATATATTAGTTTTTGTTTTATATAAATACTAGTATGTATTGATATCTCGTTCCATGCAGTAACAAAATATTGCGTTACCATAGCAACGAACAATAACTTAGAAGTGTCAGTGTAAAGTTTGACGTCAAAAAGTAAACCAGAGTTACGCAATAAATTAAAAGAAAAAGGGTTAAGAGGTAAGCAGATTTACGAAGATATGCTTAATACTCTTGGTGATCAATGTCCTTCGTATGCGACCGTGAAAAATTGGACTGCAAGCTTCAAAAGAGGTAAATTTTCCATCGAAGATGATGACCGATCGGGAAGGCCAGTTTCTGTATCAGTCCCCGAAAATATCGATGCAGTTCTTGACATGATTTTATCAGACCGTCGAATTGGGCTAAAACGGATCTGATCCGAAGCACTGAATATTTCATACTAACGCGTTCATCATATAGTTCACGGCAATTTGGAAACGAGAAAAATTGCTGCATAATGGATCCCCAAATGTTTGATTGTTAAACAAAAGCGTGCAAGGGTAGAAGTATCGCGTTCGATCTGTGCTCGATTTGAAAACGATGTAGACTTCTTAAACCGAGTTGTTACTATGGAGGAGACTTGGGTACATTTCTACGATTCACAAACAAACAATCTATGGCGAATGGCGACACTCTGGTTCTCCAAGACTAAAGAAGTTTCGTGTCCAAAAATCTGCTGGAAAAGTTCTTGCTTCAGTTTTTTGAGATTGCCATGGAGTAATCGTGATTAATTTTTTGGATAAGGGTAGAACAATAACTGGAGATTACTATTCGATATTACTGACCACTCTACGGGAATAAATTAAAGAGAAAAGACGCGGAAAGCTATCCAAAGGTGTTTTGTTTTTGCAGGAAAACGCCCCTGCACACAAATCTCATGTTGCCATGCAAAAAATTCGTGTTTTAGGGTTTGAATTACTAGAACACCTTCCTTATTCACCAGATTTGGCTCCGTCCAACTATCATTTCTTTCCTCAACTGAAAAAGAGTTTAAAAGGTCGTAAATGTGTCTTCCAACGAGGAAGTAATAAAAGCTATGGAGTTCTGGTTTGCAGAGCAAGAAGAAACATTTTTTTTGAAAGGTCTAGAGACTTTGCAGATTCGCTGTAATAAATGTAACCAATTAAGAGAAGAATATGCTGAGTAATAAAATATTTTGACATTGAAATTTTATTTGTTTCTATAGTAGGCTAAGAATTTTTCAATATATCATCGTATAACAGGCCAAAATAAGGGAAATTCACATAAAAACTAAAGAAACACAAAAATAGAATATGTCTAAGGACGAATAGCTGGGAAGATATCCGTTATTAGCAAAATAAAATCAATTCAGAAGACACTCATGATTCCATAACTAGCAATTGCGCAATTACATTCGTATATGGTGTGATAGTTTGACCATCTTGAGTTATTTAGAAGTACACTAAACCTTCATAATTCCACCAGACACACAAGACGTTCCGCTCGAATCGCCTTCTCTTCGCGATGTCTTCTGGTAATTTTCCTTAGTCTAACCACGATTTCCCATGTTCGACTTGTGTAGATAAATCCATTTTTTGGCAGGGGCAAGAAGCTGTTCACACACATCTACTGGACGTTTCGTTTGAACCTCGGTTAATTCGAGAACTTTTTTAGAACGTTCAAGGGAGTCCGATAATCAGCCAGTGCTGGTACTATCTTGGTCTTCCACTGCTTCCCTTGTAACCTCAATATCCCACGCACGTAGACAACCTGAGCGCTGATGATCTTCAAGTGTCAAATCTCCATTATTAAAACAACGTTGTGTCCTACTTATGAGACACCCTCGATATTATTTCATCTTTTTGTCCGCAGTTAAATAATATCAAAATTTATTGATTTAGCAATTAATTGTTATTAAATATGTATTATGTCTATTGATAAAATAAATTATTATAATGATAACCAAAAGCTTAAAATAGATTTAATATTACTTAATATTACGAAATGAGATTGCCATGAAACTATTTTTATGACATTCCAGTGCCACTGTTTTGATATATAAACGGTATATTACCATAGTTTAAAGCGCACTTTCCCCCACATTTAGCCGTAGCCAAGAGATACAATTCGGAGAAAAGAATTTCTGCCTCAGCCCCTCTCACTGTGGGGTTACGGAGATGTTATCTACAAGTTTTAACTCAGTACATCGCTGAAAAATCGGGTCTTCGCTAGTGTTCATTCCAGCAAGAGCTCAGAGAAATACGAGCGACTGGACATTCAGAAGAAGACCTAAGGCAGGTAACCTTGATTCAAAAAGACCGACTACTGGCCCCAAATTAACCCCAGCCCAGCGAAAAACCTGTCGGATAACACGTGCGGTGCTGTATAAAAGAAAACGTGGCTTTTGGAGGAGACTCCTGGATGGGCGGACAAGTAAAAACAGTGGCAGTGGAGCAGGGGGATTAATGACGCACCGATATATAGAAGAAATTTTAGGGGATTACGTCGTTCCCTACGTCAGTTTCGTAGGCGAAAGCTTCATCTTAATGTAGGACAATGCCCGTTTATATATTGAAGTACGACAGTATTTACAGTATGTCAAAACTAATGCTATGCCTTGGCCAGCTAGTAGTCCGCATTTAAATCCTATCTAGCATTTATAGGATTTAGTTAAGAGAAAAGTTCGGGTTAGAAATCTTGCACCAGGCACGAAATTGGGTCTCAAAACGGCGCTCGCTGAAGATTGGGATAGCAGGGAAAGGAACACTAAATATTGATGTGTTCATTTCAAGACGAATCTAAACTTGTATTTTCTTTACAAAAGAAATAATTCAATAACAACATAGACTACTACTCATTACAAAGATGAGAGTGATGGTTTTGAGATACTAAAATTAGAAAAATAATGGAAGCTATAGAGAGTTTTCACGGCGAGCGTGTGACTTGAGTCGATTTTTTTTGCTCACCAGTGTATGTAATTGTTAAGTATAGAATATCTTACGTACTCTTTTATCGATCCCTCGTATAACGTTTAGCAAGTTTCAAAGTACTGCTAATTGTAAATGTATCATTAATTCTGAGTATATAACTTATGGACTGTTTTCAATGGAAAAAGAGGGGGTTGGTATGTGATAAAGTCATTGTATAAAAATTCATTGCGAGGCCTGCAGGTTGTTGAAAAACTTTACATTGTAGACTGATATTAATATAGCCGATAAGTCAAAATTCTTCGAATGTATTCGTTAAATATGAATAACGCGGTAATACTTTGTGTTATTAATTCGTTTCGTTGTAATTTTCATTCTGCTTAAATCTTTTATTTACTGAGCGCTTTTTTTATTATACTGATAGAAATTTTGCGAACTAATCCGATGTTTATAGCTTTTTGCAGCTGTTGCAGTATCATGGGTTTCTCTTATTATTGGATATTCAACTGCTTATACTTCACCTGCCCAATTGTCGCTTGAACGAGATTTCAACCTTACCAATAACGAGGTAAGTAAGTTATTTTGTTTTTTTGTAAATTTCTTATTTAGATCTTCTTTTTTATGGTTTTATTGATAAGTTATCTTGATTTTAGGTCTCTTTTAGTTGAAACTTCAAGATTTTATTTGTGTTAAAACGAAGTTTCAATGAAAAGAGGTCTGAAATCAACAATATCAACAAAATCCTTTTGTATATATAAAAATAAAGTTCTTTAAACTTTTTACTTCTTCAAACCTTTTTATGTTTTTCTTGGATTATCATCTTAATTTTGGATCTGTTTTGAGACAAAATTAGTTACATATATTGATAAAGAACGAAATAGATCGAAACGTGAATTTTTTACCTGTTCTTTTAAATCAATTTCTTTACCAAAAGAAACCTAAAAACAAAAAAAGTACAGAGTAGTTAATTTTAAGAGCTCTAATTTGATATATAATTTTAAGAGCCTTAATTTGCACAATATTTTTTCTTCATTTCCATTAAATTTATCGGTATAATCAAACAAAAAAACAAAAATTTATCCATGTTTTTAAAACAATTTTGTGTTTATATGGAATCGCGAATTTCCGTCTTTTCGAAAGTTTATATTAAGAAGAGATAGATAGTGTGTTCCTCTATGGTAGGATATGCCCGTTAAAATGAGCTACATAAAGTGCGACGATTGGACATTGCGTTCCATTCTAGTGTTTTTCGGAAACCCACTAGTATTACGCCACGTCACCCCACGCCACGTGCCGAATATGTGTGCATATGTTTTTCCATTTAATTCAATTGTCTGCAAACACACCCAAACCACCACACGCTACGCCACTCCATCCCACATGGGACGCCAAAATTCTCAGATGTAACCGACGCGTGTTAAGACGTGTGAATGCCCCTCTCTTGTCTTTGTATGTCAGTCTATGGACACGTTTTATCGCATTGGGTTCATATTTATTATTCTAATAAAGTACTCAAAGCTACTGAAAGTGTTTTTGTTCAAAATTATAAAATAAAATGAGCGTGTCGTCACGTGGCGTGTTACAAATGTGTACACAACAATGTACCACGCGAAACGACATCGCATGGCGTGGGGTAGCGTGGCGTATTGATAGTGGGTTTTGACAGTGAGCCTCGCTCAAATAACTGCCAGTTATCTATTAAGGGTTTTAATGCAACCGTCGACTAGAATTAGATATATTATAATAATAATTTTTGTTTCAGATGTCGTGGATGTCCAGTTTTATGCCTTTAGGAGCTTTGCTTGGCGGTTTAGGAGGGGGTACATTGATTGATACTTTGGGTAGAAAATGGAGTATTATGTTAACAAACGTTTGTTTCTTGCTATCTTGGTTGATGTGCTTTTTTGCCTCTAGCTACATCTACCTCTACATAGGAAGAATAATAGTTGGTATTAGTGTTGGTGTAGCTTCCCTAACTTTGCCGGTTTATACTGCGGAAAGTTTGCAACCAGAAGTGAGAGGCTCTTTGGGTCTTTTACCCACAGCTCTTGGTAACATGGGTGTGTTGATCTGTTTCATCTTTGGAATGTTTTATGAGTGGAAGGTATTAGCTCTTATAGGGGCAATATTGGCTGTACCATTTCTAATAATGATCTGGTTTATACCTGAAACTCCAAAATTCTTACTAGGTAAAGGAGATTTACATAAGGCTCAGAAAGCATTACAATGGCTTCGTGGAAATAAGACGGATATCGAAAGTGAGTTTGCTGATCTTCAGAAGATTCAAAAAGAATCTAATGAACTCAATTCTAGCATATTGGACCTTTTTTCTAAAGACAACTTGAAATTACTATCGATAGTGTTGGGATTGATGTTCTTTCAACAATTTAGTGGTATAAATGCGGTTATATTTTATACAACTAAAATATTCAAAGAGTCTGGTTCGAGTCTTGATGAAAAATATTGTACAATGATTGTAGGGGTGGTTAATTTTGTTTCAACATTTATAGCTACATTGATAATAGATCGATTGGGTAGAAAAATTTTATTATATATATCAAGTGTATCTATGGTAGCTTCATTAGCTGTTTTAGGTGCGTATTTTTATTTGAAAGACGTGTCCCATTTTAACGTATCAACTATTGGATGGGTGCCTCTTGTAAGCTTCATGGTATACGTTTTGGGTTTTTCTCTGGGTTTTGGACCGATTCCGTGGTTAATGATGGGTGAAATTTTACCAGCTAAAATTCGAGGACCAGCTGCTTCGATATCTACTGCATTTAACTGGACGTGCACCTTTGTAGTGACTAAAACTTTCCTACTCATCATTGACGCCATTGGAAATTATTATACTTTTTGGATGTATGGGTGTATTGTTGGGGTTTCCTTGCTCTTCTCCTACTTCATCGTGCCAGAAACTAAAGGTATAAGTTTGGCAGATATTGAGAGAAAATTAACTGGAATCAAAACTAAGAGAATCAATTCTATAGCTAATCTTAAACCCATGCCAACTAATGTAGGATAACCAATAGATAAATTATTTTTCTTCTGTTAAGGTTTTTTGAAAAATATTCCTTTCGTTCATTCAATAACGTTCGCCGAAAATAATTTGTAATTTATACTTTTGAAAGTTTGAAGTAGAGATAATTAATTATCTTTTGTACTGTATTCGCTTCTAATTCATAGCTTGTTGAATTGAATTGGGAAAAGAATAAAAAAAATTGATTTGATTTGATCAAAAATTATCCTAAAATTACTCATCCCACCTTATTCCTGGTTTGCAGGATCCAATTTTGCAATTTTTATTATCTAAATAATCTAAAATCTAAGTAAAACTATGGAGATTCAAAATTTTCATATCTGGTTGTCTCATATTTTCGATTTTGTTGTTATTAATATATTACCACATTTTAAAATTGTTCATTTACATATGAAATGTTATTTATCGCCATCGAATTACATGATTTGTTAGTTTTGTACACTTGACATCTCTACTGTGCGATGCCTTTTTGATTTGCTACACATATATTCAAAACTTTTTGAACTCTATGATTTCAGGGAACCATAAATATCTTAAAACCATAGATCTATTTATGTTCGAGTGTCCTGAATACTATCTAACTTCGGAACGTTTTTATTTCCCCCAAAAAAATATTTGTTTGTAAAACAACAATGAAGTTTGAATATCTGACATTCCTAATTCATAATAATTTAAAAATTTTATATAAATTTTATACAAAATAAAACGTAGTTTGATTTTGATTGTCTAAACTTGTATAAAATGTACTATCGAATGTCGTCAAACGTTCTTTATCAATAGAACGTAATTAAATACATTATATCATACAACTATGTTATTTATTTTATAATAAATATTTTTATATATTAATAAACATGTTTTTTATTCCACCCGATTGCTCAGCTCTAAAATATTGTTTTATTACTTTGTACTTTATAAATTTAAAGCAATACCAAACGATTTTGTAAATCCCAATCAGCATAATTTCATCATCGGATGTTTGGGTCGTGATAGTACGTTAAGGTCGGGTTACACGAAACGGGTTAGGCCGGTGAAACTTTGAACTAGTAGCTGCGGTAGTGAATATCGGGACAACTCTATATTATTAGTAACTAATTCATAATAGTTGCTCTAATTTCGATATTTATCGAAATATTTAATGAAAAAATTCGATCTAACATGAGGTTTCGGCAGTATGTTCTGATCATATCCAATGAGTGCGAGAGAAACAGATAGCGAAGCGACATCATTGAGAGCGAGCGTAATGTCACTGTGACGTTGCGTTACGTCTTAAGGGCACCGCCATTTTTATTCCAACATTGTTAATACACGTGGCACCATCTGTTCGATAATAGTCACATGGCACCGCCATTTTTATTCCAATAGTCCCCATTATTATATTTTATTTTTTTTAAATAAAAAATTAAGTTCATAATTTTTTGTTTTTATATAGTTTCATTTTCCATTTGGAACTTAATTTGGCAAAAGGCGCATATAAACGATTTAATTTACAAAAAAATCATTATGGAATGGTATAAATTTAAAATAGGACATTCTGTTTCAAATAAAAATTAATTAAATCACGAGATATTATTGAATATTTCACCAGATCGATTAAAAGTGGAAATTTAATTAGAAAATTCGATTCAATCAACCACATAGAGTAAGTTATATAAAGTGTGGTAATAAAAAGATTTAAATGGAAATTTTTATTTTTATTGATATTACTAGCAGCGCCATCTATTGCAATCTGTATAGAAAATATAATTATTGCTATCTATATACAATGAAATATTAAATTAATTAATTATTACTAATTGATTTTTAAGTGGATTTTTTAATGGATTCAATTATTATCATCAGAAGTAATTAATATTCAAAATTTCAAGACTTAATACTAAGAGGAATTTAGTGAAATATTAATTATAATTATCGGTCGGATAAATTTCGTTATATATTTGTTAGTTGAAACATTGAAAAATATAAGAAAACGACAATATTAACTTTTCTTATATAACTTTCTAATAACTTTTGACAACAAAAAATTTTTATAGGTGCAATCTCGCGAGATTCGAGCCGTCAATTATAGTCACGTGGTGGGAATAGTTGTATGGACAAACCTATGGAGGGTAGAGGCAAGGGGAACCGTCTTGTATGGGGGATTAATTGAAAAAGTGTCCAGCTGTAAACAGCAAATTATAATAAGAAGACACGCCAAAATAGTGCTAGTGTAGCAAGTGGAAATGATATGAATTTAGCAGTTATATATTTTATGTACAATTTTATAGTTATAACTTTCAAAAAAGAATTTAATTTACTATCCTTTTCTAATAGTTTGTGGCGCCGTTTTTAAAATTTTGCCACTCGCCACCTTAATTTGGTTCCTTTCATCAGACACTTTTCGATACAACCGAGATGGTTCTTTTTACCTCTACCCTCCATGGTCAAACCATAGATGGATGGGTCAAACGTGGAGAATTATTTCAGAGTCCACGATATGTAATTAGCTGTAATGGATCCAGCAAATGTTGTACCTACCAAATAACGTCTGTTACTGGGAAATGGGAAATCTAGTACCAATTTATTTACAAAAAAAAACAGTATTTTATTGATAAAAGCGTTACATAGATCGTAATGTAAAAAAACAACGATTATAATAAATACACCAAAAAATAATAAATAAATTATTTATAACTCAGGGGTTTCTGCATTGGGTGCAGTCTTCCATGGCTTCCTGAAATTCTTCGATCTGTAAAGTCATTTCGAAAAAATTGTATTTTTCGTGGATATTTTTGGAAGCAACCATTAAAACATTTTGAGGATTGGTACCAGAATCTAAAATAAAACAGTAAAAAATAAATTTTCAAATATTGTTTTATTTAAATATGTCAATTTAATGAATTATTCGTCTCAAAGTAATATTAATCCTTTATAATAATCTCTCCCTGATAAAAACTGAAACAGGGCTCAAAGGGGAGCTAAAAATATGACGATAGGGTCAATTTACCGCTATACCAAGTTATGTCCCTTAAAAGTTATAGGGCCTCATTGTATAACCCAGAATTTGGAGAAAAATTGTAACCTTTTAATTTAAAAATTAACGATAAAGAGAATTTAATAATAGTAGAACTATCCTGGTGGTTAATTGGGGTTTACCTAACGAAAAATTTTCATTTAGCAATTACCTTCTACTTAAATGAGAATTTTTGACTCATTTAAAAAAACTTTAAGAAAAATTACGAGAAAAGTTTTAGAATTGAATTATCCATGGTATGAAAATAATTTTTTTTTTTCAAAAAATTTTTAGTTTAATTAAGTCAACAGGGGATTTGAGGTGTTTAACTACCTCAAAATGGTGTCATGGGCTTCACTTACAAAAAAATCAATAAAATAATGTCAATATTGATACAAATGTAAGGAGTATTTAATATCTACATCTGATACCATATTCAAATTTGAAAATAATTATTTTTCACGTACTTATAGCGACGTGTGCAGACATAGCAATTTTATCCAAACTTAAAGCCCAGATTCTCAAATTATGAACTCTTTCTACTCCTTCTATTTTCAAGAGAGTATTCATAACTTCCTCGAAATTAACCCCTTTTGGTATTGCTTCCATCAAAACCAACAGTGCGTCTTTTATTATAGCAAACGTAGTAAATAACACCAACGCAGAGAAGAAGAAAGTACAAATGGGATCGACGATCATCAAATTTGGCTGAAAATAATAAAACCTGTTAAATTTGTATACAAATAGTACCATGATTATATAAAAATAAGAGTATAACATTTTTAAACACTGAAATATATTTTAATTCAAATAAAATATATTAGATAAAAATCAAAACCACCATATAAAGACCACAAATCCGGTTTTAACATGTCAATCGAAAAAACTTTTGGTGAATGCGCCAGGTTTTCGTTGTTATTGTGGCGACTATTCCTTTGCAGTTTCTTGTGACTAGTTTACATTATTGTGACTGTTATTATACACAATTTCTAAGAAGGCCCTTTTATGTCTCACGATCAATTAAGGATTTTCATGAAATCAAAGGTTCTTGAAAGTGATTATAGAATATAAAACCAGTGGCTACCACCAGGGGAGGTTATAAATAATTTAATATTACAGTTAACACATCGGAATAGTGGAAAGTGAACCAAACGATGTAATCAAATAAATTAATAAATAAGTGAATGATTTAGTGAATAGTTTAGTGTGTAAATGCGTAAATACAATGAAAAGAAAAGTCACAAATAACGATTGAAGAGCTTCTAAACCAATATTAGAACAGATGTGTTAATTGTTAATTATAGCAGTTCAATGTACTGAAGAGTTATGCTGTAGGAAGACGTGGAACTTAGATTTGAGTCGTACAATACTAATACTAATACTAATGTTTTTGTTATCTCTAGGCAAAAAGACCTTCAACACAAAGGAAAAATAGATTAAAATGGACTAGAGACCATAGAAATTGTAAGATTGCAACAAAATATACTGGAAGTCTGTATAAATGACAATTGAAGCTATACTTCAATTATTTGTTGAGGTTGTCTCTAGATGGTATTATTAATGCCGATAAGTGTATTACCATCCTTAAGAAATATTTCTTTTGGAAGAAACTGTGAGTTCGGGGGAACTGTGTGTCAAAAACTGCATTAAAATGATTCAAAGATATTGTTAGAATGGGCCACAGGTACCCATAAGGATCAATTATTAAAGTGGCTTCTAAAAATAAACGTTTTGGAATCACTTGTTACAGAAATTAAAAAAAAAATGACATGCTTATGTAAGAATACAATAATTAAATCAATTGAGAAGGCTTGTGTCTAAGTGACTGTATATATTGGATTCCTTGAGTTTCATATTCGTAAGAAATATATGGGATTATATTAGAATAATTTTTTTTCTCAAAAATAACACTGAATAAATTTATAGTATATATAGTTGTGGAATGGCAACGTTGCAGTACAAGATAATTGGAAGAAGAACGTGGATAATATGATAAAAATAGTTTTTTCGTGATAATAAAAAGCGAGTTATATAACATAAAGTTAGAAGTCATGAAACAAAATTTCAGATTTCGAAGGGGATTCCTTTGTTTTGGAAATAGAGAAAAAATTTATTTCAGGTTGAGCTAAATTTATTTAGAAAGGGGTTATTTGATACGAGGAGTACGAAAAATATATCAGCTGCTCGGAAAAAATCATAAAAGGAAAGTTGAGGAAAATCAATGAAAGTTGAATTTTCCAAAACAATATTCATTTGTTCCGGAAATTAACATGATTTTTTAGATTTTTCGGACAAAAATTCATAATATTACATGGTTTTTCACATACTTTCGTAAAAAAGGTGTATTTGTAACTATTATGTTAAAAAATCCAGAAATTTGAAGAAATTTGACATGCTTGTATAAAAAATTATATATTTCCGAAACCATTGAAGATTTCGATATATTTATTAATGAACTAATTCATAACACTTGACTGACGTGACTTTTTATATTGGATTCCTTCGGTTTTATATTTGTGAAAAATGTACGGGGTTAATGTTGGAACAATTTTTTTTTAAAAATAACACTAAAAATTAAAAAAAAATTTCTTCAGATTCTGTCAACTTACTGTATGTAAAGATTATTTGATACAAGGAGTTCGAAAAAGATATCATTTGCTCAGAAAAAAATTATTATAGGCGGCAAATTGAGGAAAATTTTACACAATTGGATTTTCGGAAAAACTATATATTTGATTCGGAAACTAGCAGGATTTTTCGGACAATAATAGATTCGAGATATCCACGCCTTTATCAAAACTAAATGCAATGGTAAAGTTTCATTAATGGTTTTGAAAGGTTTTCGTCATGTATATTTATCTATAATCATTATTATTGATTTGTTTCGAAAATTGTTTCCAAAATGCCTAATAAAAGTATTTCCAATTTTACTATATTATAATTATTATTATTATATGAAGTCTGGCTATTAAATAACGAGATTGGTTACGAAAAAGGGTTTTATTACAAAAATTCGAATGCTCCCCTTCAATATACTCCCCTTCCCTCACCACACACCTTTCCATACGTTTTTTTCATTGATCGAAGCAGTGCTGAAAGTCTTCTTTGGAGAGGCTCTTTAGGAGCTCTGTCGTTTTTTACTTTATCGCTTCCATCGACTTAAATCGGGTCCCTTTCAGATTTTTGGCACCAGCTTCGCACAGACTTTCGTCATGTGTAATTCCTCGTGTAAAATTTTTCTAACCGTTTCTTTATCGGCGTTTACAGCCTCGGCAATCATCCGGATGCTCATTCGACGATCTGCACGCAAAATTTGGTTGATTTTGCTGACTGTTTCCGGAGTTGAAACAGTCACAGGGCGATCTGGGCGCTGGTCATCTTCACTGCTCTCTCGGCCCTCACTAAAGCGTTGAGACCACTCAAAAACCCGCGCACGAGAGAGAGAATTGTCCCTATAGGCCTCTTGCAACAATTTATAGAACTCAGTCGAAGTTTTTTTCAATTTAACGAGAAATTTGAGATTGATACGTTTCAAACCGCTACTGCACAAATACTGTAATAGTGACGGAAACGTGTTTTGGGACGTGCATAGACAAGATATCTAGATACCCAACGCACACCTCTGTATAGTTAGCGTGTAAAATTGTTATTTCTGAACTTCAATTATTGCAATAATTAGGGAATAAATTAGGCAAATTAAGGTAAATAATTTCTAAATTAGTAGTAAATAATTTGTTTGTAAAAATGATAATTCATTCACCGTATAATTAGCAGAAAATGGTTGATATTTCTAATTTTCACTATCGCAATTATTAGGAGGCAAAATTTGGCTAAAATTGGGCAAAATTGGGTAATTATTGAAGACTCGATAAATTGACAATTACTTATAAATATAGAGGAAAAATATTATCAATCGAATAGTTAGCAAAAGAGTAGGACGGAAAGAATCAACTTCAGACCGTACGATGTAACATGTGCACGAGGGCTACCCCAACTTAATACCGAAACATCGAATTAAAAAAATGCATCAGAGTTAGACCCCTTAATTTGACTTTTTCAATTATTTTTAACGCTAATCGTCTGTGGGTGTGAAATCGATTAAAACTTTTGTGCGTCGATATTAACGTAAAAAAATGAAACAAACCATCCGGCATTTTTAACATTAAAATACATGGATATATTCAGATTTAAGGATTTTTTGTGAAATTGTTATGAATGTTATAAAGTTGGATAAATAATTTACTCTCAATCCTCTGAACGTACAATGACTGGAATTTTTTTTTTTTTATCAATTGTACAGGACGAAACGAAGTATCGGCGAAAAAAAAACAATAAAAATCTGTTAAGCGAGACTATATTGGATTTGCAACATTGCCGGAACAAGTGCACTAGGAGTCGGTGAAACGAGGAGTGAAACTGGTCTTAGATAAGCTACTCTTATAAACAGCCTTTTTCTTGGTGATCTTTATAAATAACGCATGCAGAATTCCAGATGCTTTCGGTATATCCTTTTTTTATTGAATTTTCTGCTACATGTATGAGTTTCATGCTATTTTTCCGAATGGTCGTTTCGTGATATTGATTTTTTTCACATTTATATAATTTTTCGTCATCGTGTTTCAAGAACACGTGGAGAAAACGACATCGATCCAGAAAAAAATGATGGACATTGAGGAACAAGGCGGTCGACATCGGTTGACAATAATTGTTGATACTCCGGGTAAGAAGATTAACGATTATTATTACTCGTTTTTTACCCCACCCGTCTAGAGCACCCTCTAGGCAGACAGAATTGATAGTGATATAGATTTTGGATGACCATATAGATTCTTTATTAAAAGATAATCTTGATAATGATAAATCAACTGTAGGACAGTAACGTTTGAAAATTTTTAAGTGGAAAAGGTAAATAGATAACCTGAAAATGTAGAGTAACGACTTGGAAAGAAGAGAAACTATTTAGCTTGAAAAACCATAAAAAACTTTATTAAAAATGGTCTCTAATACCTAATAGAGAAGACTGATACTATTTTATGATATAAAAATTGCTACTTACTTTGAAATAAATTACTATAGCAGCCACGAAAACGCCAAAGCTTTGTAGAAAGTCGCCCACAACGTGGATAAAAGCAGCTCTAACGTTTATATTTTCTTTTTCCTTACCCCCATGCGCGGAATGTTCGTGCCCTCCATGAGTATGTCCATGCTGGTGCAGAGCCAGTCCCATACTAGATATTGATAAGGTGTTATTATAGATTATTTTCAAATAGGAAATCTATTAACTCACACAATATTAACCACAACTCCAACTCCAGAGGTGATCAACATAACGACAGCATCTACTTCATATGTTTCATAGATGATTCTTTGTATTGCCATGTATACTAGTATACCAGTTACAACCCAGATTAGTAGTACCGATGTTAAAGCGCCAATAACTTCCGCTCGGTACCATCCAAACAACATTTTTTTCGTAGATGGTCTATTAGCCATATACAAAGCGAATAAAGATATCATGAAACTAGCAAAATCTGTTAAAAGGTGAGCTGCGTCTGAAGCTATTGCTAAACTGTTCGATAAATAACCACCTAATAACAGATATTCAAATTAGAAATCTTATCTTCATATATTGAATTACTAAAAAACGAATCATCTTAGAGTGGACACTTTTATTTTCACCTAATTAATCTATTAGAACTTCTAAGCAACTGAAGGTAAAAAATTTAAAAGGGAACCCAAAGAATACAGTTCTTTTCTCATAGAACCGCGCTGGAACTTCTGCAAATCATTTGATTGTGGGAAACTTTCTTTTTCTTTCTTATCCATTACTATTATACAGTTTTGAGAAAGAAGATCTGTCATTTCTTCGAACCATTCTTTAAACAAATCAGTCATCGGAACGAGTAGATACAAAACCACCTTTAAAAAAACCGTTTAAGCTGCCAAATCATTATTCTGTGCCCCTTTTCTGATGGTGGTTTTAACCCAGTAATTATTCAAAAAACCCTGTCTTGCCAAAATTTATTTGTTGTATGTTGTATGTACTGTGTCTAATTTCGAAAATTTTCTTTTAAAGGAGAATGTATTCACATTCCTTCGAAGTCTCTCCTTCAAATGATTTTCTGTTTGAAATTTTGGTTTTCCTGGAACTCTACGTGCTGTTTGATACTCGCCATATTCCTCTTCTTTGATAACTCTATAAATCGTACACCAACTAATTCCATTGTGTCGTCAACATTAATCTTTAATAAGCAGGGTTTTTAACCAGTCCAAACCCTTTTTCATATAGTTCTGTTAAGCTTATGGTTATAAAAATCCAATAAAAGGCCCAAAAATACTAAGGTACATTTATGAAATATGTAGATTATTCTGTAATAATATTTAAAATGGCTGTGCTAAGTTTTGCATTCGAAATTAGGTTTTATTAATCTCTCATATCGATGGTTAAATAGCGAAAGCTCGTAGGTCGATTTGTTGAAATTTTATAGGAGGTAGTCTACTAAAGACGTTTCTTTCTTTATACATTTTTCATATCAATCTTGCTAGCTTTTGAAATATGTCACTACAAGTATTAAAAACTGTTCATGAACTTACGAGATTTTGCAGTTTAAAGATATAATCTATTTAAAAAAATTTCACATCAAAAACCAATAAATGATAAAAATTGACTTACGAGGTTTTGCAATTTAACCATCGATATACAAAAATAAAGTACTTAAGCAAAATTTTGTTCTAATTAATTTGTTTTTTTACGAGTTGTAATTGTTTTTATTTGTTATTCATTATATGCATCATCGTACCTGCCACTTCTGCTATCATGAATATGACACATAGTGTACTGGCTATTATCAATTTTTTTCTTGCCCGTTTGTCAACTTCGGGTGCTTTATTCTGATGACAATGCTTATTTACTGAAAAGACGAAATCGTAGTTATTATTCAAATAATTAAAATCAAATTAACTCTGCATTTATAATCACTTCAATGTGAACACTTTGATCAACCAAATGACAGCAGAAAATTGGAATTAAGAGCATAGAGCATAAGCCTAGTTCTCAAAGGATTAAGAACTAAGAAAATTCTAATTATATATATATAATTTGAATAATAATAGGAATCAACGATGTACACAAGTTTACAGATGAAAAGCACGAAACCTTTAGAACCCATCTGTATAATATAATTGCTTTGAATTGGTTAAGGTTAGGTTCTTATTGTCAAAACTTATTAATTGTATTGCATTATGCGGGGAACTTGATTTAGCTCCCCGATATTATGGAACAATTCTTACAATAATCCTGACATAGTTCTTGGACTTGGATAATTTTTTGGTTGAACTAGATTCAACTCAAATGAGTCTCTAAGCATTTAATGAAGCATCGCTTTATAGAAACGATAAATTGTCCGTTTTTAGTACTCAAAATAGTTGTAAAATACACCAAAATTCAATTGGGCAATTAGAAAATAAGGCGCTTCCAATGAGGGAGCCCATCCTGAAAATTGCGTTCCATTTTTTATTGATCCAAAGAAGTTTATGATGAATATGGTGATTTTAACAAATTGGGACATGGCTTGACATTATGATGCTAAATAAGTACGAAGCCTTTAAATATTTTGAGATATTTTTGATCATCATCACTAGTTTGTATCAAAGAAGCATCTTGCCGCTCAAATTTGGTGAGAACTTCTTAGAGTCTACGATGGAAACTCAATTTTTCTTTTAGAACATTATATTACGATGTTTGCCTTTTAAGTTTTTATAATCGAACAATAGGTGGCGTTAATGAGTCGTAAGCTTTATTTGTAAACGTTGGCGTGACAATTTAGAGATTATTGATAGTGCACGTTTGAAAGAAGCAACATTTAGATGTGAGGAAGATATGTTCTAGATGGATTCTGCATGCCAGCTCCCATGCAGCACGTTAAACAACTTAAGGAAAAAACATCCGATTTATGTGAAACAAAAGATGCGCGGACAACGATTTTCATCACCTTAAGTTGTTGAAGACTTTCAAAACTATGTTTCTACGATATCAGCTTCGGAATGGAAAAATTTTTCCAAAATTGGTTTGAGCATATGCAAGAATGCTGATACTGCGAAAAGTACTAAAACATTTCCATTTAAAATAGGAAAGTTCGTATTGGCTACTGTGACCTGACACCCTGTATAATTTCCTTCAAATTGCATAGTTAAAAATATAAATCGACGCGTGCAAGTGTTTTGCTTAATAGGCCTTTATTCATTTATTAAAGAATTTATTCATTAATATTTTTTGAAAATTTCTAAAATTAAACACCGCTAAAAAATTCTCTGTTTCAATTTTTTTTATCTTTGATAAAATAAATCTTCAATAGTACTTTGAATACATTGATAAATTAATAGCAAAATATAAAATTAATGGAGCGACATACCGCATGATATTTTCAAAATTGGTCCGCAAAATACAAATTGTATTTTGCTTATAAAAGAGATAAGATAATGAAGAATAAATAATATTTTAATTACTTATTTATCAATATAAGTTTTGTATCACACAGGAATTCAAATACGTGATTATCATACATATTTTCACCATGCCTCAACGGAATCTGCAGGATGTGTCACAACTTAAAAATTGTCCATACAAATTAAGATGATTAGTTTGTCTACAGATTAGTTTATCTATTTATTCCTTAGTTATTTTCATTCAGCTTTTATTTATTTTAAGAAAGTCTTAGTTCTAAAACCAAATCATAAATGTCTCCTGCTGTATTGACTTGGTTTATTGAGAAACTTGAACAACATTTAAAAAATTATAATTTAACTGATATATGAAAAAAAATAAGGCCTAGTAATATTTCTTATGATATGATATTGGTAACAAATTCTATTTGTTATAATCTGCCAATGTATACTACCTATCAAAAGTTTTTGCCCACCCTATAGTTTGCGTATCAACAACTAAAAACAATACGATAGATTTTGATATCCATACTTAAAAGAATATCTACGAGATCTGGTTGATAAATTACGAGACTGGTTACGAAATGCTCCCCTTTAATATCCTTCCCTCCCCTCGCCACACACCTTTCCATAGGTTTTTTCCATTGATGGAAGCAGTGCTGGAACTCTTCTTTGGTAAGGACCTTCAGGAGCTTTGTCGTTTTTTGCTTTACCGCTTCCATCGACTCAAATCGAATCCCTTTCAAAGCATATCTCTGTCTAACCTTTCAAGGAAATCTGAGCAGACCCGTTGACGCAAGAGCTTTTGGTCAGGAGTCAGATTTTTTGGCAACTACTTTCCACAGACTTTTGTCATGCTTAAAAATTTTTTAACCATTTCTTTATCGGTGTTTACAGCCTCGACAATCATCCGGATGCTCATTCGACGATCTGCACGCACAATTTGGTTGATTTTGGTGACTGTTTCCGGAGTTGAAACAGTCACAGGGCGATCTGGGCGCTGGTCATCTTCACTGCTCTCTCTGCACTCACTAAAATTCTTACACCACTCAAAAACCCGCGCACGCTATAGAGAATTGTCCCCATAGGCCTCTTGCAACAATTTATAGCACTCAATCGGAGTTTTTTTCAATTTAACGAGAAATATAAAATTGATACTTTGCTAGAAAAAACACATTCGTTTCAAACCGCTACTGCACAAATACTATAATAGTTACGAAAAAGTGTTTTGGAGCGTCTATAGACAAGATATCTAGATACCCAACGCACTACTCGTTTTTTACCCCGTCCGTCTAGGGCGCCCTCTATGCACGCAATCTTGTTATTTAAAAGCCAGACCTCGTAGTCTGCAATTATTAAAAATTCAAGTTTTTTATTCATAGATGTAACCCCCTTTTGCTTTAATTATTTCTATTCGTTTAGCAGGATATTCCAAAGGTGTGAAACTTCTTTCTGATTATCCAAATTGTCCCACAACAACTCAATCGGATTGAAGTCAGGCGTATGTGACGACCAAATAATTACTTTCAATGAATTCTTACTTTCCAATCCTTTGCACAGCTTCCAAGAATGCTTGGGATCGATGTCATGCTGGAAGATAAATTTTCCACCGATCAGGCGCTAGCCAGAATGTACTAAATTTTCCTTTAATATTTTTTTATAGCCTTAGTTTTTGAAGTTTCCAATCAATTATCACCAGATTTCCAGTCGTCCTTCCTCCAAAACATCCACAAACCATCACTGAGCTTCCGACGCGTTTTACAGTCGAGATTTAGCATGCGTTCTTTATTTAACCTTTAACCAAAAACTTTTCTCTTAGACCCTCTTAGTACCCCATAAAACTCTCTTCCACTCTTCATGCGCTCAATTTTTATGTTCTTTAGCCTAATGCAAACTTTTAGTTTCATTTTGACATCCCTTCTAAAAGGACACCTTCTCTCAATCTCCTTACTTACTGAAGAGTACTCAAAAACAAATATCTATATTCATTGATCTGAGCTGCTATCTCCGGGCCCGTGAGTCGTCGATCACGTTTACTACTGATCAATACAATACGTTTATCTTCAGCGATAGTGGTTTGGAGAGGCCATCCTGACGGTTTCTATCGCCAAAACTACTGATGGATGTATATTTTTTCACGTTGTAGTCTTTGGGACGTCGAGATATTCTTGATCGATCGTAATGACAGGGATACTTTTGCCTATGAAGGCTTGCTACTAATGCACGAGTTTCAACTGATAGTTCCTTGGTTATGATCAGTTTCACCATTTGCAAAAAGGGAAATAATTAATATACGAACTTCACGGAAAGATTTTTCGGTTCAAAAAGTATAAATCACAGCACGTTTTGTGTCTCATAGGGCAAACTGGGACTAAACTACAATCATAATCATCGAATTACCTTTCAATTCAATCACATCATTAATTAAAAAATTAGTAACAGCAGTGGAAATTTATTTCCTCGCAATTGCACCAGATCCAAGCTTGATTAAACCCAAATGACTCTCTAGGAGCCTCAAGTCTCTTACAACAAAACCTAGAAGTTGGAGCAGACTAAGAGCTGGTCACTCATGTCTATTTGAGGTTATGGAACAAGATGTAACTGCTATATAACACATTAATTTAAAATGCCAACGATGGACTCTTAGAAAACTGCTCAGCGACAAAACAAATCTGGAAAATCCACCGTCTTCCAGGTTCTAGAATATTCCAGCTGTATCAAGTTAATTGAATAAAAAAAAATGTCAATGTTTTCTCCTCATAGATTCCATAAATAAAAATTTGAAACAGTAAGTACGTCGTAAAAAAACTATAAACAATTTAAATCACTGGAAATAAAAAAAAACAAAACATTTTTACTACAAAATGAAGTTGTACTCATTGATTACATTTTTTGTTATATTATAAATATATAAAACAATCAATAGATTGCTTAAATTCCATCGAATAAATATTAATATTAATTCAAATAACTTGAGAAATATTTATATCAAAGAACTCATAACGTACCTCCTTTTTGAACCGTCATATTGTAATACTAAATTTTCATACTTTCACTGTGACTTATTAAGCTCAGAGTTTTTTACAGACTGAGACGCTTACGGAACAAGCATGCTCTATATAAATACTAAACAAAGTTGTTTCGTAGGTGATAAAAATGATGTTTCTGATTCATAGACCACGTGTTGAAAAAATTGATTTCATTAAATTGATTTTAGCATAAATAGGATTGTTATTCAAATTGATTTTAATTTGGGGGGTAAAAAATAATCTAAAAACCTACAAAAGTCACTTTATATAGGTATATTAGAGAATATTTAAAAAAAACTTGGAAGAAACTATATAGGAACTTAATTTTTTTACAAAATAGTCTCTAATTACTTTTTTTGTAATGTAAGCCTAGATTTTTCCAATAAACGATCAATGTTCGCTAAATGCGAATCTTCAAGCTTTTTTTCAATTTTATTTACAAAGTCTATTATTCTTAAAATAATATTTCTCTATTTTTTTGGTATTCTAACCATTTCAATAGAAGATGATTAGATTAATAACAATTAGTTAAGGTAGCTTCACAAAAACTTGAATTGCTCTTTAAGACCAAAAAACTATATACTCCGCAACAGATTCCAATCCTCTACAAGGCCCAGATTCCTCCATCCCTGGAGTATTGCTCGTCATTTGAAGCTCGACTCGACTCAATACTGAAGCAAGAGCAATTCGAGTTATAGGCGACCCAGAGTTGACCAGAAACTTGGAAAACTTAGAGCATACAAGAAAGGTAGCTGACTGACTCGGCAGATGCTCTTCGGAGCACATAATCCCACCTAGAGCAGTATTTGCAAGACCTACTCGACAGCAGACGTGGCTTATGAATACCGAGTTCGCCTGCAATCGCCCAGGACGCCAATTAATTGGGACTTTTTTCAGTACAAGTCTGTGTAATCAGCTACATGGAATCATGTACCAAGGAACGTCTTTACCGAGTACTACAACCTGTAGAAGTTCAAGATCAATACCCACGACATCTCCATAAAGCAAACACCACTCGTACTATCCAAGTGGAATAGGGTTTACCCTCTTAAGCTTGCTTTTTGAATAAAAAAATACTTTACAAGCTATTAATAATGTAGAAAATAACATTTTATTAGAGGTAACAAAAAGTGTCAGTCTGTTAGTGTCGTGTCAGATATTTTAAGGTTATTTGCTATACCAGAAGAACATATCCGATAATGTATAATTTTTGAGTTTCCAAAAGTTTATAATGCAAACAAAAACATTTGCGTATTCAAGTTCGTAAATACCAAAGATAGTTCTTTGAGTTGAGATCCGGTTATTTTAATCTATGATTATTATCGATTAAAAAGTCCAACATGCTAATGGCAAAATTGGAAGCAAATCCATGTTAGAAACCTTTAAACACATTTAACCAACCTTGATCGACCACCAAAAACTATTAACAGCAGATTGGAAAAATAAGCTAAGCAAGTGTTTGGGTCTCCCACTGTTTGTCCGGGAGCGTTTTTTGATCGCTCAATCACTGGAGATGAAAAATATCAATTGCAGATTATAAAAACTTGTTTAAAAACCCTTGTCGACAATTTTGTTTGATGTACCATAGGTGTAGATACCGCATTTTATAAATTTATTATATTTATAAATATGTATATCTTGTGCGAGGAAGTATTCGTTAAAAGGCAATCAAATCATTATAAATTGGACGGCATTATTCGCAATTATTTCACACAGATTCACTTAAATGTAGTCCTACTTGGAACTTACAAAAAAATCATTATTATACCTCATTAACTTGCTACAACTGAATATTGGATTATAAAACGTAAATAGACGAATAAAATGTACCTACTTGTAAGAAAGTTTGGTTTAAACAGGGTACCAGACGTGAACTGAGCCCTTTTTGTATCCCATTCGTTTTTTTTTGGAAAACGAAATTTCAAAGCAAAAACCATAGAGGAAAATAAATAAATTCTTTGGAAATAAAACAAGAGAAAAAAAACATTTCAATTCCAAAATATCTTTATACATAATCATGGTAGTCAGAATCGTCTGATCCAGAGTCATCATTTAACTATATATACTATAAATTGTCCTATGTATAAAATCTTAAGTCAACTGATTTCAGTTTTTTTACATTACCACATAGTAAATTTCACAAAATTGTTTGATTTGAATTGAATTATTTTTAGTAAAATTACCAAAGAAATTTAAAATTTTTAACAGTCTACATGTTACAAAATGAAAATGTTGCATTCAATTTAAGAACGCGGCATTATTTGTCAATCCCCATTTATTAATTTAGTTCAGCATTTAAAACTCTTGGTTATAAAGTGGAAGTGAAAAAATATTCCAAATTATTGTTTTTTTTAAACTTAAACCATGAATAATTGTGACCAGTAAATTTATCAAATTCCTACATGAGCGTCGACTTACCTGTGAGTTCGATCATTTTCATTATAAAGAAACTGCACTATATATATAATGCTTATACAAATCACAATTGTTTCTTAAAAAAACGTGATAGAAATGTTGAAATTTATAGTCGTTCATTTAAAGTGAAGGTACAACAATAGGTTGAAACGTAAATAAACTAATCCGAAATGATTTTCCAGAATACATTACATAAGCCAATAAAAATCTTCGGGTAGTGTGCAAAAGAATAAGACGATATGTAGATAATATTCTTATATAGTCCTTTTATAGAAACATCTCACATTTTTATCAAAAAAAGTAAATTTCTTACTGAACTAATCATAACTAATCCTGTATATCATAATTATGATATACAGGATTTAGCGAAAATAGTTTCAATATAATTTGCGTAATTATAAAATATCTGGTTTCTGCTCCATAGAAAAGAACAATTTGTTATTGGTTTGATAAATTTAAACGTGGTCGTACAAACACCGATGATGGTGAACGTTCTGGTCGTCCAATCGAGGTGGTTACTCCAGAAAACATCAAAAAAGTGCACAAATTGGTTATATCTAATCGAAAATTGAAACTGCGTGAGATGTCTGAGGCCGAAAAGACTATTTGACCATGAGAAAGCTTTTTTCAAAGTGGGTGCCGCGTTTACTCACAGTTGATCAAAAACAACAACGTGTTGATGATTCAGAGCATACTTTGGCCATGTTTACACGTAATAAATCAGATTTTGTGACAATGGATGAAACATAGATCCATCACTGCAATCAAACTGGAATTACTGGAATCAAAACGATCATCATCTGAGTGGATTGCGGCCGGTGAACCACGTCCGAAGCGTCCAAAAGCACAACGATCAGCTGGGAAGGTTATTGCTTCAATATTTTGGGATGCGCATGGAATATTCTTCATCGACTATCTCGAAAAAGGAGACACAATCAATAGCGAATACTACATAGAATTGTAGGATCGTTTGAATGCAAAAAACAAGGAAAAACGGCCTCATATGTTGAAGAAAAAACCACTGCTTCACTAAGACAATCCTCATCCACCGTATAGTCCAGATCTAGCCCCCAATGATTATTGGGGCTGATCTCAAAAAAATGCTGGCCGGTAAGAAATTCAGCTCGAATGAAAAAGCAATTGCTGAAACTGAACCCTATTTTGATGTAAAAGACAAATCCTTTTAAAAGCACGGTGTCGAGAAGTAAGAAAAACATTGGAATGATTATATTGCCCTTGAAGGAGATTAAATTGATGAATAAAATGTATTTTTGGCAAAAATATGTGTTTTTCATAGTTAATCGCTTATTGAGTAATGTTTAAAACATATTTGAACATACTTTGTATTTTAATAAAACCAAAAATCAAAATTAAGGATTACAGTGATTGCGAATTGTACATAAAAATGTTGGAAGATATGATTAATCAGTATATTCAGATGAAAGAAAAAAAAGAAGTTTTTTCCATAAGTAATATTCGGTTTCTGAAGATGATAACTTCGTTATCGAAACACGTAAGACAGTATTATTCGAATATTTTCATAGTGGTATTAGTGTGTTTAATATCATCAACGGATCCAGGAATGTTAACTTAGAAAAGTCTTTATTTACGTGAGAGGAAAATTGTTTTGATATTAGGATTTTCAAGAGCTCATAGACTGAAAAGATCGCATTGAAATAGGCTAGTTATTACCTGAAATCTATCAATTTATTATGATCAATATATTATTTATAATACTTACAAAGTTCTGTTGTATCTGTGTTTTCCTTAGCGTTTATTTTAGGTTCTCCTTCTAGCTCCAAAACCTCTCCTTCAAGTACTGTGCAGCATCCTGCACTTGGTTTCCCGTGTACACAATAGACAACTCCTCTCGAAGACAAACTGTTTTGCCTTGTTCTGATCGAGCCATAATTATCTGTATCAATTTTTCTGAAGAAAAACAAGGTTCAATGGAAGTAGTCATACTCAAATAGGAGAAAAAAGTTTGATACATATAAAATTAATAATTTTAATTGGAAATGGAAAATACCAAAGAAAACGTCATTGTTTATTACAGCTTGCCATTGAAGACATCAAATTTGCATTCATTGCAGATATTTAAATTCGAACAAAACGAAATTTAGAGTATCTTTCAAGCTCAGATTGTAGCTTGATATCCATAAATAAATTTTGAGTATGACCCTTAGTTACCTGTCCTACGTGTCCAGAAACACTGGTCTTTACTTTCTTTGTTATCCAGGTAGAGACCAAATGTAACATGAAGTAACTGCTTCGCTGGATACCAGCCTTAATAGTTATATAATAATAATTGGGTAATTAACAACAAAGTAGTAAATTTGCAGTTTTGCTTACAAATAAATGAAGAACAACCAAAAATGCATGAAGATGTGCTCCGAAGTCGCAGATGAAAGAAATGGAAATCAACTGGGAAATAATATAACTTCGAGAAAGTTTGAATATCTAAGATCACCTAATCAAAACATCTACAAACCTAGAAGATAATGGGATAATTTGATAAGTAGCAAAAGACTGGAGGAACTGAAGAAGAATAGTGAAGAAGATTGAACCTAAAGGTCTAGAAGAACTGTAAATCTGAGCTGTATGCATAGTGTCCCACGACGACTTAAAACTCTCTGTATATGGCAAAATACTTATAGTAAAATCATGAAAATTTCCACGTTTGGGTTTTCGGATACGATCTTTTTAACTAAACTATTTTCAAAGATGGCCGACTTCCAGCTCTGCCAAAAGTAGACTGTAACTTTGTTATTTTAAATAGAACACCCCGTATATTAATACATTTTTGAAATCTACGTAAACTTTTACTATACTTTTGTTGAGAAACTTTTCTAGTAAAATGCATACTTTTCGAGTAATCAATTTTTTTGTAAAAAATTTGACCGTGGAAGATCCTTATTAATTATATTTTACGAGGATACTCTTAAAGACATGAAAATGGTTTCTATTCGGTTGCTTTTAGCAAGGTCAGACGTATTTGAATCTATGATGAAAAATTTTTCATTGTATACAGGGTGCTCATAAAAAGTGTTCAAAGTTTAACATCATAAATATAAAATCTTTATTTTTTCAAATAGAAGCACCCGGTTTTTTTTTATTTTAATGCATTCAGGGGTAGAAAATAAGGCAAATTCATGTATACTTTTCTATACCTGGTGACGTTTGAGGTTTAAACTTTACTTGTAAAATTGCGCTTTATACATTAAACTGCTAATCTAGGGTTTAATTATTTTCATTTCGAATTTTTCGGACCCTCCCCTCAAGTACGCCAATGCTTCAATTCGTGTTTGTACTTTACTATTTTAATATTTACCTTACTTATTTGTGTACCTCAAAAAATGAAAACAAACATAATATACAAGTAATAAGAAACTGGTCACGAACGAAATCTTCTCTAGAATAATCAGATTACCTGAGAAATGAAAAGATGTATACGAGCCAAAAAAAAATCCCTTTTTACTATTAAAAAACTTACATCAATGTATGTTTTTCTTCATCCTTCATCACTGCTATTTAGTTACTAAGCGGTGCTTGTACTTTGATAGATTATTTAAAATAATTGCACTCGGTACCACAGTTTATAAAGTTTTTATCAAATTGTGATCAAAAGGTCGTTATCGTATTGTTCACTATTGATATTTTGGTTCCTTAACATTCAATAACAACTTATTTCCTAATATCTATCAAGAATCCATTAAATTATTTCATATACCAATTCTTATAATTACTAGAAACTAGTGATAACTATGAAGAAATTGATAGTATGAAGTTTCTGGGTATAAAGTAACAACTATGTATCTTATTTACAAATTTCTTTTAATATTTTGAAAAATACGGCACTTTTTTGCGAGGGGGTATTCTTTCTACATAAATACATCTTACTTTAAAGATGAATTCTTTATTCCATATTTTAATGAACTATTTAAACCATTAATGTAAGTTCAATTAATATTCAAAATCAAACAACATAATATTTATTTCATATAAAATCAAAATTTAACCAGCGGCGGGTTGAAAAAATTTATTAAAACCGCAAACAAAACAAAAAATCATCAAATCGACGATGGGAGTTTGTTGAACATGTCTCGTAAGATTGTATTATATATATATATATATATATATATATATATATATATATATATATATATATATGAACCTTTCTTTGACAACCATTTCCATATACGAGGTCTGGCTATTGAATAACGAGACTGCGCGCCCTAGACGTGGGGGTGCGTTGGGTATCTAGATAATTTGTCATGTCACTATTGCATTTCCGTCACTATTAAAATGTGTTTTTTTCTCGTGAAGCAACGTATCAATCTCAAATTTCTCGTTAAATTGAAAAAAAACTCCGACTGAGTGCTATAAATTGTTGCAAGAGGCCTATGGGGACAATTCTCTATCTCGTGCGCGTGTTTTTGAGTGGTGTAAGCGCTTCATTGAGGGACGAGAGACCACTGAAGATTATCAGCGCCTAGGTCGCCTTGTGGCTATTTTTACTCCGGAAACGGTAACCAAAATCAAACAAATTGTGCGTGCAGATCGTCCGATGGGCATCCGGATGATTGCCGACGCTTTAAACACAGATAAAAAAGCGGTTGGAAAAATTTTACACATGAAAAAAGTCTGTGCGAAGTTGGTGCTTAAAAATCTGACTCCTGACCAAAAGCTCTTGCATCCACGGATCTGCTCAGATTTCCTTAGAAGGTTAGAAAAAGATCTGCTTTAAAAGGGACCCGAAGTGAGTCGATGGAAGCGGTAAAGCAAAAACTAGCAAGCTCTTAAAGATTCTCACTAAAGGAGACTCCAGCACTGCTTCGATCAATGGAAAAAACGTAAGGAAAATAATTAAGGGAATTTTTCTTGAAGAGCGATGAATAAATTGAAATGTTGTTGAAGGATTGTTTTACAAGTATTTCTATTAATCTACAGAGAGAGTCAAATTGAATAAGTTAAATCATAACAGTATGTTTCAAAAATTTATATAAATATTAATTTTCAGCATGCTTTTTTAAGTTTCACCTGTATGTTTGTAACTATTTTGAGCGATCAGATTTAATTTAAAACTTTGTACAAAACACCCCACACGATAATACTAATTATATTAATTTTCTCATTAGTAATTTTATTCTTGTGCCAAAAATTGTTTTTTTACTTTTTTAGTTTGATTATTGCTATAATAAAAAAATAGGTTTGGCGCATTATATTCTATTTTGTTCAATTTAAAATAATGAAAGTGTTTACATTGTCGAAACTCGGAAGTGTGAGAGTGACTCTATTTCTCAGTTCTACCAATGACTAAAAAACGCTCCTCACAGTGAATACTGAATTTTGTTCATCTCTATACTGCTCACTCAGTTAATTTTCAATTGAAAACATTTCGTTTAATATACTTTACAAATAATCTGACTAACTGAATCTTATCGCTCGGATTTGACACAACTCAGGGATATTTAAGTCGAAATGAATAATCCGAACTTGTCTAATAGAAACGTCAAGTCAATAATCTGTCAGTATATACCTAGAAGTGAAGTGATGGGAAAACTGAGTCAAACAATAGAGAATAATAACATTTTCTCAAATCATTAAAGAATATGAATCATTATTATACAAAGCAGTGACGGCCGTAATATATCTACGACTATACTGAAGATGGTTGTGAAATGGTTGTTTAATTTAAAGTGGAAATAATAAAATTTTTATAGTTGCAAAAGGCAGGCTTCTCAAAATCCATGACATGGGCATTTGTTCAAGAAGGTATTTTTTTCTATCAATATGCTTTTTGCAAATGGTAAGTTTTACAATATTTTTTAAGGCTTCTTTTGGTTAATTTGGAATTCTTTTTACAGATAATAGTAGTAGAAAGACAGGTGTTTGACTTCCTTGGTTTTCTATGGATTCCAATATTAGTCAACTTCTTTGAAATTGTATTTATCATATTTGGCTTTTTTGGTGCCTATCAATATCGTCCTAAATACATTATAGCTGTAAGTAAAGTAAACTAAATACAAGATTTCTAAGTATATTTCTATAGGAACAATTGAATTGACAGATTAATTTCTTTGTATTTTTAGTATTTACTATGGCATATTTTTTGGATTGGTTGGAATATTTTTATGATATGTTTATATCTAAATGTAGCAGGATTAGATCATGAGGTACCTATTACTATACATTTACCTATAAATTCTCCAGTTAAATTAATTATTTACAAATAACAACATTGTATAAAATATATTTTCAGAAAAACAAAGTGCTCAAATTAGATTTAAATAGTGACAGTTGGTGGAAAAAGGAAGGACCTGGCTGTAGAATTAAGGATGTGGATGCAGTACCTGTAGAATATGAAGGATGTTTAATCAACTATGTACATGTTGAAATTGCGCAAGCAGGGATTCAATGTATTCTGGCTGTAAGTATATTTATGTTATATCAGCAAGAATAAATCTGAATTTTAAGCAGAAATATTATTAAAAAATTGAAGATTTTGAAGAATTATGTAAGGTAAGAGCACCAATGATTGACATGTTTAGATTTGTTTTTCTGAATTAATGAGGAACAAACTTCTAAAAGCTTACCGTAGCAAATATTGCGCTAATATAGTATTTATTATTAATTTTAATTGAACAAGAAAATTATAGGTATGCAGAAGTGAAAAAACCAATTGTTGACACTATGCAAATCTAAAGTCTTCACTAATTGACATATTTTTTACCCAATAATTGACATTTTTTAAAAAATTATACTTATATATTCTAGAGCTTAAAAATCGTAACATCTTTAATTCACATTTTACTAGATATTGCTCATTTTTGAAATGGGGTCTAAGGTTCCAATAAATGACATAAAAATCTCAAATATTTGACTAGTCTTGATTTATGGTTGTAATGAAAGTCAAATACCTATCAAATGAAACAAAGTAGGAATGATAGCAATTTTTTGGTACTAAGCACAAAAAAGCAATAAAAATTTGATATTAAGATTTTTAAACAAAGATCTTCAGAAAATTCGTACTTCAATTGATCTCCAGCTGCACACATTTTCAGAAAAACTAACAATTTCATAATTTGGGACTTCCCTATTGTACTGACATCGTTTTCTTTTAAAAAAATATTCTGCTGTTAGTGTCTGTACATTTTTTCATTCCAACAACAACTCCCATTGGCTTAATTTTATATACAAAATTTGGAAATAAAGCAATAAGGATTATCTCTTGCTGCTCACAAAATTGACTCGCATGTAATATTAGATGGGAAGTATGCCTATCAATAAACAGGATGACCGGTGATCAAATCTCATTTTTAACAATCCATGGATAGAATATATTGATAATAAATTCAAAAAATGTGTTACAGTTTATCCAGCTGATTTCCCCAATACCCCAGGATCTGGTACAATTCCTGTTAATTTCTTAGAAATTCTTTCTTACTTGAATATTATCAAGAGAGATCACCTGCATTTGCTGGAATTAATACTGTGAAATATTCCTTTTCCTCACTATTAACAGTTTTATCTCCACGTGCAGTTAATACTTTGTTACCATTTGGATTGAGATAAAAAGTCAGTTTTGTCAGCATTATAAATTCGTCGATTTTAATAGACTAACTTTTTAGTAGCCCACTAGTTACCAAAGCTCTGATAATTGTAAGATTTTGTGGTGTCCTTTGGATTATTTCTGTGTAAAAAACTGTTATACCATTTCTTCTCTGATCTATTTTATAAAAAGGGATGTTCTCTTTTTAACACAACCGTCAACTGTTGGACACTATCTAACAGATGCTCCCTTTCCTATCGGAAATACCACTTTGGCCATAGTTAGGATACCCCTTTCACGAAATGTCAGTGTTTTTCCTTTGACTCTATACATCAAAGTCACCCATTGCACCTCCATTCCCCTTTGTACATCAGCTATAACTTCATTCATTTAAATTCTCGTGTATTAACAAAACACTTTTTTATTTGGCATTTTCTGGAAAAAAAAACAAACTAATAGGAGTTCTAACCCGATAGTTGACACTGTTACCTACTAATTGACAGGGGTGTCGATTATTGGTTTCTGTTGTTATATTTTGATAATATTTATAGCAAAGTTATGTTAAGGTAGGCAATACAAAATCCTTAAATGAAGATCAGAATCCAATGGTTGACACTCCTGTCAATTTTTGGAATTTTGAGAAATTTCGACCCAATAATTGACACATGCCTAAACTAACTTCAAAAAGCAAAAGTATCCTTAATTATTATCAACTTTCAGTTATATGTAGCTTTTATTTATTCACTTAAAACCTAATTGCTTACCTCTATTTCTTAATCACCTTCTTAACAAAACTGACTACAATATTAATAAAGTCTAACATGTGAGGTCAATCACCTGTCCGTCATGACAGTTTGGTGAAGAAAGGTAGGTTTGAAGTTAGAATATAGATGGAGTTAGGTATTACTAGATTTGTGTGACTCACAAAACTCTTATTATTTAGATTATAATATCAAACTGTCCACCATTGGTGCTTTTACCTTAGTATGTAGAAGTATTTTATTCAGTTGTGAGTTACATTAATAGAAAACTACGAACAACAAATAATCTTCAAAGCTCTATTTTCAGGTATTTAATAGCATCATCGGTATTTGTCTAAGTCGAATGTTTCTAGAGGAAGATGATACTTGTGAGTATAATATTTATTAATTCCACCCTAAAGTATTACATTAACTAACACATTGCTACCTTTGGATTGATTAAAAAACTTTTAAATTCATGTTTTCGAATAGAATACTTTGAATTATTAATGAGAAATCATGATATAATATTGATTGTCAGTTTTTGCAATTTGTACTTTCGTTTATTTTTTGATCAATCTTGGTATTAAAATAAAAGTATGCTTGCAGTCGATTTCATTGGTGGTTTTGATCCTCAAACAATTTGGTAAGTTGTGGTATATGGGAATGCACTTATTAGAATGTTAGATCAACACTTAGTTGTCTTTTTTTATTTAAGTATAAGTACAGAGTTGGACTTTGCATTTATAAAATAAATTTACTATTGTCCTAACGCATGAAATGAAGTTTGAGCCTTAAAATTTATTTAAAATGAGCATGCACTTGATAAATATATCTGTTATGCGAGACTTGATAGTTTTCTTTTTGTTATTTTCTAAAAAGTTCTGTTGTTAGCATGACAGTCTACTGCTTTCTTTTCAATACCAGTAATTCTTTCTACAAAATATTAAATTACATTAATATGTGTAGTACTTCTAAATTTAAACAATCATACATCTTTTTGTAAACAAATTCCACTTTCTAAGTTTGTATAGGCGACTTTTTATTGAGGTATGACTAGTAATTAACCAAAATGTGATTCAATGTCCATTACCATTTAAGAATGTGTTTTCCTATGTTCTTTCGAGGGTGCCGAGCACAAATCTGGTCGAGTAATTGGTTATAAACAATTTAATTATAGTATAGTATCTTTTCTCTCTCACTACATAAGGGTTGTAAGCAATATTTACTTATTCCATAGTAAATTGTTGCTAGTAATGGTATAAAATGGGCTGAAACTAAAATGGTTCTTAATGCCATAGTATCAATAGAGGTTATGTTTTCCTTTTTTTGTGCAAAGATTTTCATTAACATTTTTTTGTTTTCTGATAAATTGTTGCTTGTAAAGGTTTAAAATGAATCGAAACATTTCGTCAAATGTTTTTGATGCTATAGAATCAATAAATTCATTTTTATCTCTCTACTTTAGGATTGTAAGCAATATCCACTTGTTCCATAGTAAATTGCCGCTTGTAAAGGTTTAAAAAGGCTCGAAAGACTTAGCGAAACGCTTTTTGGTGCTATAGTATCAATAGAGGTTATGTTTTCCTCTGTATCCAAAGATTTTCATCTACATCTTCTTGTTTTCCGATAAATTGTTGCTTGTAAAGGTATAACGTTGGTCTAAAGACTTCGTTGATGTCTTTTTAATGCTGTAGTATCAATCTCGCACTCTCTAGAACAGTTTTAATCAATATCCACCTGTTTCTTAAACAATCGCAGCTTGTGAAGGTTTCTGTCAAAAGACATTGTGTTGCTGGCATATTTAATAATTGAAATATTTTAATTCAGTTTTTCAAAACATGAGTGAAAGTTTACTTGGAATCTATTCTAAACTTCCAAAAAAAATGACTAATAATAATTATTGCAATTTTATCTGATAAGATAAGTTCACTAATCTGTTTATCGGTTTTCCCTTATCAGAAATAGAACGTGTGGTAGAAAAGAATTAATATTATTTATATGATGGTGATGATTTCCGTTTAACTTGGAAATACCTGTTATTTACAGAACTAAATTTATGTCTCTATCAATATCCTCCGAGAGATAACATACAATCAATTTGACAGATTTATAAGTAGATTATATTTAAAAAAATTGAATCAGACACATAGATAAATTATTTATAAAGGATGTCTCAAGATAATGATTTTATTTTATATTGGGTTGGCGAAAAAGTAATTTCAGTTTTGTAGTATGAAATAAAACACTTTTTTTGACAAAGAATAGTTTTTAATTAATTATATATTTTCCATTTTGCTCAATGACCTTACGCCATCTTTCATTCCGCGCTCATAAAATTTCTGGTCCTTATCAGTAAAAAACTGAGCCAGGTACGATTGAAGATCATCGTCATTCTGCAAACTTCGATATAAATGGTAATCAGATAGTGCCAGATCAGGGTTATATGGGGGTTTTAACATCACTTCCCAACCAACTTGAATAATCATGAAATACTTTTCACCTTTCCAATTTGACAATTGTGGTCGTTTTTCTATGATTACCTCATCCAGTTTCATTAATTGTTGACAGTAAACATCAGAATTGATCGTTTGGTTACTTGGAAGCAGCTCAAAAAACAACATTTTTTGTAATCCCTCCTAACTGACAGCATGAGCTTTTTTTGTTTTTCAGCTTTCGATGTGGTTTATGCTGGTTCATCATGATCATTTTAGAACTTTGTTACTGTACAGGACCCATTTTTCATTATCAATTTCTTTCAATTCGTGATTTACCCAAATATAAGACTTCTTAACTAGCCCAAGACATGTTAAGTGTTCTTCAATTGATACATTTAGCCTCTTTGCATCCTCTCGAACAGTTATATGAAGATCCTCATCAATTATAACAGTTTGGTCATCATCATCTTCAGTAGACCGACCAGAACGTTGCTCATCTTTGACTGGTGACTGAAATTCCCGGTTGTAATGAAGCAAACGTCTCAGACATCGTTGAGTGGATAGCACAAGATCCCGACACCCACGAGGAGCTTGCCGACGAGGACATAGCAGCTGCAGTGAACCGCTGAGAAGCGGCAACCTTGAGCAGTGACGACGAAGGAAGAGGCACCGGTGGCAATGAAGTCGTATCGCACTCCTACGACGCGACAAGCGCATTCGACCTTGCTCAGCGCAGAGCAGAGCTCTATGTCTGCACCTGCTGATCTGTTGTTTCTACATCGATGATGCAACATCGCAGCATCAAACAGGTTTTCATCTTTGAAGCAATAGAAATTGACCGACATGACGAACCGTTCGCAAAATTAGGGGTGTGATACAGTGTTGTAAAACCTCAATAAACCGCATTTCTGTTCTAAAGCATGTTTTATTGAGGTTCCGATTATTTATTACCGATCGGTGGTTCGGATTAACGCGGTTCGGATCAGCGGGGTTCTAATGTATCCAAAATATAAAACAAGGCCATCTATTAGTAAAAAGCGAAAGTACTTAGTTGCCAACCTTATATTATTCATTGAATCGCGCTCCCATATTCCCTCTATTCTGCTAGAATACTTTTTTTTGTTGATACTAACTTATTTGGTCCAACTCTGTTATACACTACGCTTTTATATTTATTTTCAGTTAAATATGAGAAGCCAAATGCACCTGACAGTATCTTGTTACATCCGACTTATGTGACCAGAGATAACATGTACAGTTCTAACAAATTTCTGCACCATTCTAATACTTATCTTTTTCCTAACCAAGATATACATCACAAAAGTAGACCGATGCGTGTGGACGCTATACGTGACACTAAAAGAAGAAGTAATTCCTTCAATAACATTGTTATAACCGGCAGAAAAGGTCATAAGAGACCTATATCTTTATGTTCGGACCCTTATGATTTATCATGATAGGACATTTATTTTTTTTTTGTAGCTCTAGTCAATTATTATTTTAGACTGGTAAAATATGTGGCTTTTTGCTGATTTTCAATCTGCTTCTAGCATGAATTACTTTATTTATTGCATGTTTATGTAATTATTGTGAACTAATTAAATGTTTTAGAATCCATACTTTCTATTTATTGTTTTCTTTTCTTTCATTGAAGGTTATTTACACCTAACAAGTTTATTTGCCACATTTTATATTGGAAATTTATTATTTTTATTCTTAACTTCTATTTTTATCACTTAATTGAGCTGGAACCACTACAACTTGAAATTACACTGCCTGGTACTTCGAGCCTTCAATTTATATCTGGCTCGAAGGACCAGATTGTGTAATAGTGAGTATTAGTGAAATATTACTACTAAATTATCAATTTATTATCGATATTTGAAATTATTAATGTCTTTTTTTCGTTTATCAACTCTACTTGTTCGTATTTTTTTTAATTAGATTACTATAATTAAAAAATACAACTGGTAGTTTTATACTATCGATGTTTATTTGTTTTTTTTGCTCTAGAAAATGAAAAAATTATTTCAACATAATAATGATTTTACCTGTTTTTACAGCTTAAAATAATAACCTCTAAAAATTTATTTTTTCTTACGTAATCTTGAAAGTAAATAAACAAAAACTTGTCGTTTTTTGGATCTAAAAAATCGAAAAATCTTTTTTAACATTTTTACCATTACCAATTTTATCATTTTTTATAAATTTAATCATAGAAAAACGACTTTTCAACCAAATTACATTTTAAAAAGGCAGTTTTTTGCTAAATTCGACTTACAAATGTTAGTATTTGAAAAAAAATAACTGAGGCCGATTGTTGAGAAATTAAGGTCAGAAAAATACATTTTTGACTAAATTAAATTCAGAGAATTCAATATTTGACAATATTGGCCTAAATAAACCCATTTTTGATTAAACTGGCCCAAAAGAGCTCATTTTTAAAAATACTGGTATCGAACATAGAAAAACAAATTTTTTAACCAAATTCCATTGAGAAAGAATGATTTTGACTAAATTAAATTTAAAAATCTTATTCTTTGACAAGATCAATTTCAACAAGCCAATGAGCCGTTTTCCCCCTTCTCATGCCAACGTAGGGCGCCTATTAGGCCACCTCACCAACGTCAAGGTTCAACGGCTCCTTGAGAGTGAATCATCAAAGTAATATAAACAAAAACCTCTTAGATTAGATTAGGGATAGAATAAGTTCAATCTAACTTCCCATATAAATGTTATATACGATTATTAAAGAAAAAGAATAATAAAATTTCAATTTTAACACGTAATAAATGAAAAAAATTTTATTTTTTCCTAAATTGTAGTTTGTTAAAAGATTTTTAAAAAATCATTAAAATCGAATGATTTTTCAATTTTCTAGAGCCAAAAAAACGAGGGGACCGCGATAGTATGAATTCATTATAACCTTTAATCAGATATAATAATTTCTTTTTTTCAATTTTTAATAAATTAAAATTTTATCCGACAAGATAAATTCAAACTTCGTTCTAATTCTAAATAATTCACCTTTCTAACAGCGTCATGTAAATCATCCCGAAAGAATAAGAACACAAAAACACGACTTTCGCTTTACTCGATTGAATTCAGTCCCCACGTTGACAACCGGCCAAATGATAGTGACACTGAATTTGACCAAGTACCAACACCAGTTTCTCCCAAACCAATGACTCCAAGGAGAGTAAAACGGCGCAGTGTAATGACAAGAGGATCATCGGGGAGGCATAGCACCAGCAGCCATAGATCACACGCTAGATCTTCTACTAGATCAAGAAAGATGGCGCAGAATCCAGTGACAAAGCTACTAGAGCAGCAGCAACAGAAGAAACCATATGACAGTCCATCTAGTCTCTCCCCTATTGAATCACCTCTTCCCAATTACTATAATATGTCTTCCAATAATAATTTGATGGTGCAGCAAAATTGGTCAGTGAATGCTGGTCATTCAAATCCAAACTACCAGCAATCTTCCCAGCAAAGCTTGAACGAAACAGAAGAATTGGACGAGTTGTACAATAACCGACCTGCATCTGTCCGGTCAAGTTATTCTAATTTCCATGGAACCAGAGCTTTAAACTATTCTCCCCCAAAGCAGTACCACAGTCATGCTACTCCTCAAGTGCCACAAAAAAGAGGACATTCTAGTAGAAATAGTATGAGGTCTATGGCTTTCTTGAACAGTGGACCTCCAGCTTATACTTCACACGGACAAATTCCTATAGATTCTGAAACTCCAATGTAAATAGGTAATTTATTATTTAATTTTTATGTGAAATACCTCTTGATACATATACAGACAACGTAAATTTCTCATCGAAACAACACAATTTCATATACAGGGTAACTACAACATTGTCGTTATTAGATACAAGCAGAAAATGGGACATTTGTCAGATTTATTGCCATATAATTAATTTAATATGATCTCTAATCGTGCAAATAATGGAATTTATACGAGGGCCGTTGTTTTCTCAACCTCCGATCGCTCCGTGCAGACGCAACGCGGTCTGAAAAAAGCGCTGTAAGCGACTGCGAAGCTCTCGCACTACACACTCCGCCATTGTTGACATTCGGGCGTCAGTCGGCATTGTGCTACAGCTACGTAAACATGTCCGCCACTATTGATGCTCCCGCCAAGTGTGTACAGACTGAAGGCCATAGTGCTGTAGAAATCCATCGGAGAATGTTTCGGGTGTATGTGGAAAACTTCATGATTGATAGTGTTGAAAGTTTAAAGATGGCCGTAATGATATGCATCATGATGGGGGCCAAGGACGAAAATCTGTCGTTTCAGAGAGTTGACAGAATTGTTAAAGAAAACCACAGATTCACCATTACTGCTTTGTCTCCAGAAATTTCAAGGTCTGTTCATTGGCGGCAACTTTTTTTGAAGAAGGTATTGAAAAGCTTGTCCACAGATATGACAAAATCTCTTCGGTGATCATGTCGAAAAGTAACCATAAGTTTACCAATCTTTTGGTGATGAAATTATTGTTTTATATCAACTTGCCTTTTATTTATAGCCTATCAGAGGTTGAAAAAAAATGGCCCTCGTATATCTGGCATATACAGTAGAAACCCGCTTAACGCGGGGGATACGTTCCATCAAAGTACAACGTAATGTGAAACGAGGCTAACACGTAAATAATGGGGTTAGGGAAAGAATGGAAAATTGGTTAGGTATTAAAATTAATAACGTTTTTTTTTTTTAATAAAAATAAAACCAAACATTCATTTCTCACGAAAATAAAAACAATATAAACGAATATATTTATAAAAACAAATAATTCAGTCAAATCATTCGGTGTATTTTGTTTTTCCAATTTTTGCCCTTTTGTCAAGAAGGCATCTGATGTAGTTTGCATTTTGAGCAAGACGGAGAGTTATAGATGCTCTATCCACTTATCAACAAAAGTTGTTGTGGATCTATAACACATTTGGACAAGATGGCGTTGGTTTTTGGGGTTGCGTGTAGTACATTTTTCATTTATTTTCTTAGAAAAGGAAAAACTATCAACGGCGAGTATTATGCGAACTTCTTGCAACTTTTTTGCAAAAAGGCCGCATTTGGTTAAGAAGAAAGTGTTGTTTCAACAAAACAATGCACCAGCTCAGACATCCGTTATTGCAATGGTCAAAATTAATGAATTAAAGTTTGAATTGCTATCTCATGCAATTGCTTTTGAGCTCCTGTCAAAATTTGGATAATTTTCAACAACTTGGTCCGTATTTTGAATTGAATTGGTGAAACTCCTTTTTATAAACACTATCGAAAGTTCTTTTTGCTCTTCTTCAAAATCACTACTATCAATATTTTTGTTTTCTTCTTGCTCAGTTAATTCTTTGAGCTCATCACTAGAAATACTAGTTGATGTTTCTTGAACTATTTCTTCGACGTCTTCTACATTTACCTCATCTAAACAAGTTTGTTTAGCTAATTCCACTATTCCATCCGTATCGATAGAGTATCCAACGTCTTTGTTCTTACTTAAATCTGGCCAAATGTTCTAACATACTTCTTACAAAGATCTTTCTGTTATCTCATTCCAAAACAGGTTTATGTTTTCTACAGCACTCATGATATTGTAATTTTTCCAAAATTCTCTTATTGATTGCTTCTCGAAACATCTGCTTGAATGTTTGCCGCAAGTAATAAGCCTTGAAATTAGATATCACGCCTTGGTCCATTGATTGGATTAGGTGGCAAGAAAACCACTTCAACTGGAATGCATGTTGTTAAGTCCGGTTCAGACGCAGCCCCTGACTTAGTAAAGTAATTCAGTCGAGTGTATTTATTGCCCACACAAGTCAAGTTAATTAGTAGTGTTTGCTCAATCAAGTCGAGTCAAACAATCGTTAAGACGGGCCAGTGTTTGATTGAAATCAATTAGCAGCAAGTCGAGTGGGTTACAAGTTACGGCAAGTTACAAACCAAAATCTTCTTCGATCAATATTAAAACTTCTTACTAACGAAACTAGCAGTATATGTTTTGAAGATATACAAAAGCCTAAACGTATATGGTTGAGAAAATGGATTATTAGAAAAAATGAACTTGGAGCCTCCAGTTGTCTATTAAAGAACTGGCTTTAGAAGATTCAAGAGAATATTTTCATGTCCTCAGGATGTCCGAGGAATCATTTAATATTTTATTGGACACAATCAAATTATCTATTAAAAGAATGATACCATCATGTGAGATGCTATTCCAGCCTCCACAAAGTTGCAGGCAATATTATACGAGGTCTGGCTATTAAATAACAAGACTGGTTACGAAAAAGGGTTTTATAAAAATTATTCTACATTCGAATGTTCCCCTTCAATATACCCCCCCCCTTGCCACACACCTTTCCATACGTTTTTCCCATTGATCGAAGTCTTCTTTGGTGAGAACCTTCAGGAGCTCTGTCGTTTTTTGCTTTACCGCTTTCATCGACTCAAATCGGGTCCATTTTAAAACAGATCTTTTTCTTACCTTTCAAGAAAATCTGAGCAGATCTGTTGGTCAGAAGTCAGATTTTTTGGCACAGACTTTTGTCATGTGTAATTCCTCGTGTAAAATTTTTCTAGCCGTTACCAATCCAAAGCGACTAAATTCTCAAAAGCCAAGTTTCCCATTGACATACTTCCCGCGCCCCTCCGATTAACTTTGTTTACACATTAAACAATACAAAAGTGAACTGTGAATTTGAGATATTTAAAAATCGAAATATGTTTAATAAGCATTATTGAAAATATTCTTGAGGTATAAATAGCTCTAGATGTCTTGAGGTTTGAAAGTGAATAGCTAGAATGAAATAATTATCATAATTTATTTCTCATTAGCTATTCGAGATAATCGAATCGATTTTTCTGCATTGTGATATAATTTTAAAAATTAGGGAAATTGGGAACAATTACTTCACTGATTTTGAGCTGGAAAGTTGATTAAGATCTCCATATTGAATTGGATATTTCGTCTGCAGGTAGTACTAATTGTAAATCTGCAGATGAACATTGATCTTGATCTATTTCTCGCCATGTCTTCTGATCTTAGACCATACAATTACTCGGACTGCTTCTTAAGAAGAGGAAAGTGGCAAAACATCGAAAAGGACTAACGTTACAACGATTTTGGCACCTTTTAATGACTCTAAAAGAATTAAAATCGGTTTACAAAAATTAAAAACAATAATAATTGCTTTAGAAGAATCAGAATCAAGGAATCGATTATTAATTCAAAAAAAAGCATCAGAAAGTAGTTCTCGAATGAAAATCGATTTTTGAATCGAAAGAAAACTGATTGAAGTTAGTTCTAATAGTTTTTTTGCTGACGAGAATAGGAGTATGTAAATGTATGGTGTAGATTCCTCATCTATTAAGAATTAAATGACACATATAGAATGTGAAGTAATTGGGTTTTTTCTTATATATCGTAACACATATAGGGAAATTGTTTTCCGACTACCTACAAGAAATAGGCTCCAAGTAGGTAGCAGGATTCCATTTGGCAATAGTGCGGAATGCACTAGTTCATAAGAATAAATATTTCCTGTAGGTCGTTGGGGAATTATAGTGTATAAGACGTGTAGAATAAGTATACAGTAGGGCCTCCATATAACGAAATTGAAGGTTCCAAAGTAAAAGTTCGTTACATAGAAACTTCGTTATAAAGAAATTGTATTTTTTTATTTTAGGTTATTATATAAAAAAACTTAATTAGAGCAAAAAATAAACTGTATTTATTTGCATGAAATATACATATGTATACATAATAAAATACAACAACAACAAAAATCAGTACATTTTATGAAGCAATAGGAAAATGTATACAGATCAATTTGTAATTTATTTGTTTTGAGCTGGGAAATATTTTCTAATATCTTGTTTGTAACTTCTCATAGAAATGTTCACATTTGGAAAATATTATCAGGCACTTCTTCAATACATTGGAAACCATGTCTGATGGTCTCAAAAGCAGACTGCATTTTGGACTTTGAGGGTTTCGGTCTTTCTGGTTCCTCAGTATCATCCGTTTCGTCGTCGTCTTGGTGATCGAGATCTTTTATCTAGTTTATTATATCATCATCAGTAGGATATTCAGTCACAATCAAGTCCTTGTCAACGGCTGAATAATCCGTCAAGCTAATGTTATCATTTATTGCACCAGTTGATTGAAGCTCGTTCCAGCAGACATTGATGTCTCGTAAATCATCTACTTGTTCCTCTGTCGTGTTTTCGGCAAATCCAGCTTTGATAAAACAATTTTTTATCATAATTTCCGAACATCATTTTGCCAAACCTTGGCTAAATCTGTTATGCAAACACGCGGGTCAATAACCTTATCAAGGGATTGTTTATTTTCTAATGCGTTAATTATTCTTCTCAGAATTTTTTTCCGATAATTTGCCTTAAGGTATTTAATTACACCTTGATCCATCGGTTATAATTTTGATGTCGTATTGAGCGGAAAAAATTCAAGTTTAACATTTGTTAGTTTCACGTGATGAGGATGAGGATGAGCAGGGCAATTGTCTATAACTGTTCTATGCTGTCTTATCATCTTCTTTTCAAAGTTCTTTATCCACTTCTCGAATATTTCGCTTGTCATCCATGATTTCTTGTTGTAATCATAGTCCACTTCTATAATGATTTTATTCCTTTGAAGCACCTTGGTTGTTTACTTTTCCCTATTACTAAAATTCTTAATTTTCCTGTCATGTTAGCACAAACTACAACAGTTACTCGTTCCTTGCTATTTTTGCCACTAAAACACTTATCGTCTTTAAAAGCTAAAGTCTTATTTGGAAGGCATTTATAAAAAAGTCCACATTCGTCCATATTAAACACGTCATCAGGTTGATAATCTTGTAAAATCAACTGAAATTTCGGTTTCCATTGATCACTGTTATTTCGTGGCGTTTTTTAAATTTGTCCAACCACCCTGAACTTACTTGAAAGCCTTCAATACCGAACATTTCGGCATATGCAATAGCTTTCTCTTTTATAAGTAGTCCTAAGAGAGTCAAATTTTGATTCCGCACCATTATTACCCACTTTAGATCTGCTTCATTTACTGAATTAAATTTACACTTTTTAATTTTTTTTCTTTCTTCTCCTCCAGCTTCCTGACACTTCAAAACTGCATCCCTATTTTTTATTACTGTTGAGAGAGTGCTTGGAAGGAATTTCATACTTCTATACAATAAGTTTCTTCTGTATGCCGCGCTCGACATCCTTTAAAATGTTAATTTTATCTGCTACACTTAAAGCTTTCTGCTTAGACATCGCCAATGCTCTGTTCTGAATAACAACTCAATTTATACTGAGAGATCAGAGCCGCCGACGAGCTCCGTAGGTACTGCCAAGGCGGGTAGAAGGGGAGTCCGGAGCCGCCCGCTGTCTGTGACTCACACTACCTTGCCGACAGCTGGTGGGTTCTTCTAATGTGCCTCCCCTTGTCACCATTTCTGTAATTTTAATTTTAATAATAAAAATTACTTATTGGATTTTTTTCTGGAGCATTTTAATTCATTATATGGAAGATTTTCTCGTTATTTGGAAACATTTTTGTATAAAGGAATTTCATTTGTCTTTAAAAAAAATTCGTTATATATAGAAGTTCGTTACATAGAGGCTCTACTGTATTTCATACTTTTAAAACATTAGTATGAAATATTCTATTTTTCCAACTAGTTGCACAATATACTATCGTCTTAACAAGTATTTTAATCAAATGAAACAACTGATAATATGATCAAGTATTAATTTAAGAGTATTTTATGATAATTTTACAAATTTGACTCTAACCAAAAGACTGTTTGCTGCTCAAATCGATACTCGAGTAACCAGTAGAATATAGGCATAAAATTCACCATACCCACACCACCACACCAAATTGTCTTTACACTCCCTTTTAATTAAATAACATGGTCGTTACTTCCTAAAGCAGTTGTGGAAGCCAGTTTTTGAAATAGCATTAAGTGAATTCATCGTATTATACTATTCGAATTAATTTGGACAAAATCCAAAATCTTCAATTCTATTCATTATTTATTATCATCATAAACATCATCCATCCCATGTGGATTATGGCTATCGCTTATCGCTTTGATCATTTCAGTTGGTTTTCTTCTCATTATATGCCAACCCAGTTGAGTCTTTGTGCTTTTATGTATCTCATTATATTTTCTTTCTCCAGCTCTTTCTCTATTTCTTCGTTTTTCTTTGCTCTCCTTTCTCCCTCCTGTGTTATGTTTGGACCTGTTTTTTTTTGTAGGTATATGTTTCTTTCATAGGCTTGACAGCCTTTTTGTATCCTTTCCTTTATCCTATCTGCATTTATTTTCAGTCCGTAATTGCTTGCTTCTTCTTCTGATTTGTTGATCGCCTTTATTAATTCCCTCTGTCCGTTTGCTATGATAGATATTGGGTCTCCCTGTTTGACTCCTTTATTTGTGTCCGTCTGTTGTGCCTTGGAATCTCACTCCAATCATTTACTATAATCATCTGATTTGAATTATCCAATGAGAAACGTCAGTTGTGCTATCAAAACAATACCGCGGAACAATAGGAGGCCTGAAGTTGGCAGCAAGTTTTTTCTTCCTCCTGTAAAATCATTAAAAAGCAAATACGCGTTCTTTACAAATTGCTCTTACGCGGATCCGCACGCGCAACGACGATATGCCTCAAATTCTTAACAGAATTCAGTGAATTACTAGGATAATCAAGCATTTATTTTCCCGGATAAAATTCTGGACCAATGTCGAACTATAACGAGAGAGGCAAGACATGTTGAAATATTCTTTCTGTTTCCGTGTATAGTCTTCAATAGGAACTGAACTTCAAGTGCTTTTTATTGTAAAAACATTTATTTAGAAAGGTGTTGTGGATGATGTCGACCTGGAAGCTCACCTTCACTTTGTCCATAACACTTTATGATATCCAAGTACAAATAAATGTGTTTCATCACATTTATTGTCGTGAACATCATTTTCTGAGGTAGAATTAGGTTTTTTGCCTTCCGGTAAACTTTTAAAAGCTTTTTCCATATGGTTGAGGTATTCACTTCAACACCATAATCCAGGAAAATCTGTGCTTGTATTTCTTGGTTTTACTTTGCTATTTCTTATTAAAATTTTAACAGTTCTTTTTGGAGTCCAAATTAGCGGCTCTGCCTGTGTAGTATCTCAATATAACTGACTTCCGCTTGATCTGTAACTGCTTAGTATCAGTATTTCCGCTCTCCAGTCTGATGAGTGTCCTCTTATTTCTGGAACACAGTTTGACTCGTTTTAACTTGTCCTGTCATTTGTCATATTCTAATGGAATTATTTCACTTTTGCAACCAATATAAAGAGCAGCAAGTATAGGTTATAGAACAATATTCATTAAATTGGATAAGGAAACTTTTAGTATTTTTTGTTGAAAAATGGTTGAATGTGGGACCATGTTCAAATTAATGCACCTCAGTTGTATATGTTGAATGGATAATCAAAAGTATAAGTGCAATTTTTTTGTGTGTTTTTGTAAAATATGTTAGACACATTACAAAAATAATATCTACCCCTTGCCATCATTCCATGTACAAATTATTCCTATTGTCTGTACTCTATGTTTTGACTTTTTGTGATCCTGACAGCAATTTTTATAATCTTGAAGTAACAAAATTTAACAGAATATATCATAGATTATCAAACATACTTTTTTACTACTATCACTACACGAATACTGGTCCTTCCAGCCGGATATTAATCTATAGAAGGTTCGAAGGAACAGAAAATGTAAATGAAGATGTAATTGTCGACTATTATCAACATTTATTCAATACAATTATCAAAATAGAGGAAGAAAAAGTCTGCAAACCTCATTATTGTCAATTTTTAGTCGGTAATGACTTCAATAATTGGATTGAAATTATGGGAATCGATAATTAGATTCAAACTAAGATGGCAACACTTAAAATAACACCAACTGGTCCTTCGAGCCGGATGTAAACCTATGGAAAGCCCTTAGAATCAGACTCTGTAATTGAGATTGTTGGTTTAGCCATATTAATAAATATTGTAAACAGTACACAAAATACAAATACAAGAAAAATAAAAGTACTAAAAATTAAAACACACTCTGCAACTTGAGATTTCTTTCATATTAAATTAGGATTTCCACAAATTCTAACCCTATACACTAGAAGTGGATTACATAAAAGTTTTCCAAAACATCTGTAAAGTTGCCATAATCATTATGTTACATTTACACACACAGTAACATTTTTTATTACATATTTTGTATCGGCTCTAATATTATGAAAAGTTGCTGCTTGGATTTTGCTGCACAGATGCGTAGCTTGAACTGATATAAGAGGATGGTTTCAGAAATACCTGGCCTAACCAAGAGATGGCGGTAGTTGCACTGTATTAGAAAGAAGCCACCTTGTTTAGTATTTACTTGGTAGCCATCAATAGTGAAAGTTTTCAGTGAATACTTTTAATTGAAATGCCTTAGCCCAACCAATATAAAAGCTGAACTAGATTCTACTCTGGATGAGACTGATCCTTTCGTTATCAACGTAAAATGTTGCTGCAAAGACCATGGGACCAGCATATCAATGGTCGACCAAATGAGGTGACGGCTCCAGAAGAAAATCCACAAAGCGTTACTAGATGATAATCGAATGGAAGTATGTGAGCTAGCAGACATAGTAGGCATTTCAAAAAGTGCGATACATCCTATATTAACTAAAAAACCATGGATAAAATGTGGTTCTTTCACTTCACATCTGAAACAAAAGAACAATCAAAACAATGGAGAACCGGATCTAAAGAAGGCAAAGACCGTTTCATCTACAGACCAGGTCATGGCGTCGCCTTTTTGAGATGCATGTGGAATAATTTTCATCGACTATCCTGAAAAAGGAAAAATTATCAATGGCGAGTATTATGCGAACTCATTGGAACGTTTGAGCGAAGAAATCAAGCAAAAACGGTCGCATTTGGCTTAGAAGAAAATGTTGTACCATCAACCCAAGCAACAGCTCACACATCTGTTATTGCAATGGCAAAAATTAATGAATTAAAGTTTGAATTGGTAATTCATGTACCCTATTCGCCAGATTTAGCCCCCCTCGGATTGTTTTCCTACAATGGAGAGAGGATATCGGCAGTTGATGGTTATTTTGAGGAGCTTGACGATTTTTATTATAAAAAGGGTATCGATATTATTGAACATCTATTTTTTGTTTTTGTATCTTCTTTTTCGGGCCAGGTACTTCTAAGACCAACCTCGTAGATACGCTCCTGTTGCTAAACGTTTCTTATTCTACATATCAAAGTGTAAGTGCCACTCAAACTCTTTAGAAAGATAACACTAGTGTTTGTCGAGAACATTTTGGATATATAATTGAAAACCTAGTCTTTAGAAAATATTTTGCTGGTGATATTTTTCTAAGTTGAAGGCACAAGTAGCTTTAGTGAATACTTTCTACCAAAGTAATACGAAACTCGTATTTATATTGTGTAATATTTTATACTATTTAATAAAACATTTTTTCTAATAGTTTGTTTATTTAATTTCACCATGGGATAATAAATTTTATAGTGATTCATCCCTTATTAGGATTGTTGGAACTAGTTTTGTCCTACAACTGCGATATAAACTTTTCTTATGACCCTTGTATATATAAAAGCAAGGATATTACTTACAGAGAATTGACTTAATAAACAACACTGTGTATATATCGTACAGCTGGACTAGAAAATGACTAACGTCTTGCATTATTCCATATTCTGTTAGCTGCTTTCAATGACTCCAAATGTTATTATGGTTAGAAGAATTGTTTTGAAAGCATCAGAAACTATTTTTTTCAAGTAATCGATTGTCAATTCCCAAAAAATATCGTAATGTTGCCAATAATTGGAATGGATTTTTGGAAAATTGAATTCGCGTTTTCAATAAAGCAAATCGAAAATCCACACTGGTGGACGTTAGTCCTAATAGATGTTTTGTTACTTTCCTTTATGATGGGAAAACCAGGATTGGCAGTCCAAGTGAACCAAATCGTAATAAATATTTCGTTGTTCCTTTTTCTAATCACCAGCATAAGTTTTCGCCCACCCTATAGCGGACACTATTAGTTTTGGTTTGTAAGACACCGTTTCAACCTTCGTTTGACAATATGAAAGAGAAATTTGTTGGAAGTGTTTAATTTCGAAATTTACTGAATGGATTATGGGGTGGCCAAAACTTTTGAACGGTAGTGTATATTAAAGGACCCCGATATTCTCATATAGACAACAGAATCCAAATATACGTTACAGATTCATTCTTGAAAAGTAGTTGATTTGAAAAGATTGAAACCCAAATTGATTTGAATCTAAATTTGAAAAGTTCTTGTATCCAAACTAAAACAATTTATCAATGTTTACTTGTTATTCTCATACATTACCGTTACTACCCCTTGAAACTTCGACATTATGTCGATCCAATAAGAATAGAGTTGAAAGAGATACAGAGTGGTAGGTCGATGTTTTTTCTCTCTCTATCAGCAGTTTTAGTTCACTTGAAGAAGCTCCCATACCTCGCTCTCTCTATATTTAATATTAACTCTATGCAAATAGGCGTCTAGAGGTGTTCATGAGCAACGTTTACTGTCGAGTAGGGTTTGAAGATACTGCTCTAGGTGAGATTATGCTGGACAGCTCGGAATAGCATCTGCCGTGGTAGTATCGGTAAAGCAAAGTCAGTTCAGCAACCTTTCTTCTATGCTTTAAGCTGTCTAAGTTTCTGGTCAACTCTTGATCGCCTATAACACCAATTATTCTCTTCTATATTGAGTCGAGCATCCTAAAGTATATTTGGGAGCCGAACTGCAAATTTGCGAGCAATATTCCAAATCTAGGCCTCGTAGAGGACTAGAAGATGTAGCGGATTATACAATTTTTTGGTCTTAAGAAGGCTTCAAGTTTTTGTGAAGTTGCATTAGCTAATTCGGTCACGTGACTATATCAGGACATATTGCTACCAACCTCAACACCCAACAAGCGAATTGTGCGATTGCTCTGGATTCTCCATATTTCTCTGTATATCTTTAATATTCAAAAGTTTCGAATAGAAACCAATAATAGACATCTGTAATAGAACGTGTCATCTAGCGAGCGATAATTACACTAAATATCGATTCTAATTAATAGTTTTCAATTACGATATCCGAAAATGTGACTAGAGAAATCATTAACGAACCGAATAAAATTTTTTGTATTTACATATTTAAAAATAAAGACCACGATCAAATTAATCAATATTATTCATTTATATATGAGGTGGAAAATATTTTCGATTAATTTTATTTCGATCTACCCTTTTCTCGAACGATTTCATGTTCTTTTGACATTTAGATCAGTGATATGAAAGGGGAGGGGGTTAGATTTACACAACAAAACGAGAACTATTATATGTATATATGATATTAAATGAATAATTTATAAAATTGATGGCATAATTTTAATCCATTATAGAGGGTGTAAAAAATGTAATGATTAGACATTCAAGAATTATTCTTTTCGATATAATACCCTACCAGATATTTTTGTTCGCGCGTTTCGATACTCAAGTTATCGTCTTCAGAGACTGAAGGTGAAAAATATGAATGGTGAGTCTCTGGAGACGATAACTTGGTTATAGATTAGGGATGATTGTGAATAAAATAGTGGAATTGAGTACTAAAAAATCAATTTTTATGACAATGAGAACTTAAATTTAAACGTATTTTTTTAAATCTAGAATAGTAACATAATTAAACTACAGGGTGGGGCATAAATTTTTGCAGTTCTGTAACCAATCTAGAGGGGAACCGTAGCTGCTTTAGCTTCCTGAAAATTCAATCACAATTGGTCGCTTCAAAGGAAATTACAAAATATTAATCATTGTCCAAGTGTGAATTTAGTAAATTCATGGGTTAAAAACTTCGAATCAACCGACAGGAATATTAATAAAAAACAAACTGGGCGGCCACGGTACAGGAAAAACTAAGAGAGCGTGAAATAAGTAAACAAGTATATGCGGGACGATCCAAGGTTGTTTACTCGCAAGCTTTTGCGATTTATAATTTTATTTATGTTTGGGAATGAGTTAAACAGCGTTTTAATAACAAATATGTGTAAAGAAATATACAAATATAAATTTAATGACTTGGAAACCCGTACACTTAGTGAAAATTATAATGTTTCTATGATATTTTGTATAAATATCATTCGTAACACAGACGAGCCCTTTATTTTGGAAATGGAAATACCCGTCCAATAATAGAAAAAAGATTTATTAAGCCCTAACACGTACCACTTTTCAATAGCTTAAAATACCTGAACTGTATTATTTAGAATAATATACATGAAAATAACATTAAAAATTAGTATTCTGTTGAGTTTCATAGTACGTGTTTCTCTGTTCATTTACCAAAAATGTGAAAAAAGCCCATTTCAAATATTTTGGTACATTAATTGGAGACCAAGACAAGCAGTGGGTCCCCCACGCACGTTGTGTTACTTGTAGCATGTCCTTGGTGCCTTGGATGAATGGGGAAAAAAATGCCTTTTGCAATTCCAATGGTATGGCGGGAACCTACTAACCATTTTGACGACTGCTATTTTCGTCTAACAAAGACTGAGGGTTATTCTAAGAAAGGAAAGCACAATATCGAGTATCCAAATTTGCCATCTGCCATACGACTTGTTCCCCACAACGAAGATTTACCAGTACCAATTGTGCCTTTAGATCCGCAAAATATTGTTTTAGAAGATACTGGAGACAACGTATCATCAGAAAGCTCCGAAGAACAATGCACTGACTCTATTTTTACTTTAAGTACCAATTCAAAATGAGTTGAATGATTTAGTACGTGATTTGGGGTTATCAAAGCAACAGTCTGAACTTCTTGCTTCCCGTCTCAAAAAATGGAACTTTTTAGCCAAAGAGACAAAAATTACGACGTTCAGAAAAAGAAATACTACATTTTCTGCATTCTACAGTATGGAAAATTCGTTGTGTGCGTGTATGGATATTGATGGTCTAATGAAGAAACTTGAGCATTGAGCAAAATCCCATCGAGTGGCGCCTATTTATTGACTCGTCTAAATACAGTTTAAAAGCAGTGTTATTACACAATGGAAATTTTAAACAGCTTATACCAGTTGCTCATTCTTTGAAGATGAAAGAAACTTATGTAGACAAAATTAATTACAAGCATAAGTGGCAGATATGTGGGGACCTGAAGGTGATTGGAATTTTAATGGAACTTCGGGGAGGGTTTACTAAACATTGCTGTTTACTTTGTCTATGGGACAATCGGGTAGTAGATCAACACTATGTAAAACAAATTGGCAAGCAAGAAGTGAGTTTTAACCGGGATCTCAAAATTTTGAGTTTATACCCTTTGAAGATTCCAAAAATATCTTTCTATACCCCCTTCACATTAAACTTGGATTGATAAAAAACTTTGTAAAGGCTATGGATAAAGAGGGTGATGGATTCAAATACCTTAGAGAAGTTTTTCCCCAGTTGTGTGATGCCAAATTAAAGGAAGGTATTTTTATTGGGCCACAAATCGCTGAACGATGACAATTTTGCAAAAAAGTTCACCAGACAGGAACTTAGAGCATGGAAGGCATTTGTTGATGTAGTGAAGGGATTTTTGGGCAAAAATATGGATCCAAACTACCAACAGTTAGTTGACGAACTTTTAGACGCCTAAAAATCCCTTGATGCTCGAATGTCATCTCCTCCATTCCCATCTGACATTTTTTCCCGAAGATTTGGGAGCTGTCAGTGACGAGCATGCTGAAAGGTTCCTCCAAGATATTAGAACAATGGAAATTCGGTATCAAGGACGATGGGATTCGGCCATGATGGGTGATTACACACTGCAACCTCTCATAAAAGGAAAAAGTAGAACTAATTGATATTTAAAGTGATTTCTTTTTAAATTTTTTGTTTTTAATAGATGTGAGGCATGTTTATTAGATGTAAACTACAAATATTGTCAATATATACGATTTAAAAAACGTAAAATTTTATTTTTTTTAATAAATATTAAATATTTAACCAATCAATATGGTTCTATAAATGTGAAACATAAAAACCTGACGTGCTGCAAATATTTTTTTTCATATTTTCGTATTTGTACAGGTCCATTTTATCACAACATGCTATTCATTCTTGTGTTCCAACAAAAAAATTTTTTTGTCGGCCAGTGAATTGTTTGAAGCTCCGCAATTTTTCAAACATACCCATAACCAGATGATCAATAGTCAAATACACCCATCAAAGTTTGAAGAAGACAGATTCGTTAGTATTTTGAAGCAGCTCCTCAAGTTTTGTTTTCATACTAATCGATTCCGATTCCCTTAAGTGGGGTTCTCAAAGAGCAGTGTAGAAGTTGAGTATTATAATTTATGTCTACGTTCTAAGTTCTACGGTGGTAGATCATTAAGTTGTTTATATTCCGTGAATTTTTTTCCAATGCTGTTATATAAATACGCATTCTGAGTTGACCTACATTTGTAGCCAGCATACACTATCCTCCATTTAGTTTCTCTCTCATACTCCGCCTTAATACAGCTCTTGAAGTACCTAGATATATAGGACCATAAAGACTTGTTAAACTTTTTGCTTCGTTTCATTCATGTTTACTAGTATCCAGAATACGGGGTGTATCAAGCCCAGTCTACATTATCAATTTAACACTCAAAATAAATGTAAATAATAGCGCAACATATCTATGTATATTTCTGTAATCAAGGATATATTATTTCAAAATAAATATTTAATATATTTGATTATACTTGCAAACCACGTATGCCTCTATATCATGGGGACATGTGCAAAAAGAACAGGAAGAAACTATAGGTCTAACAAAATATAACGTTTAAACAAGCGTTGAATGTCAACTGGACAATGAGAAGCGAGGAATTATACAAAAAGTACTGGATGTGATATACACCAGGGGCAGAAAAGCTATTCGAGAAGCTAAAAACACAAAAAGGAACTCATGAAGTGAAGACTGCAGAAAACACGGGGGACCGAGGAGACAACTGTACCAATAGGTTAAGCTAACACAAAAAACAAAACTTGAGTCAACACATAAGAGGACCCAGTAACTCCGTACTTCATAAACAAGTGTCAATTGTTATAAAGAAGGCGAAGGACCACCCGGATTAGATCTTTTCTTGCCGAAGAAAGTTTGAGAGGGTTTACACGAGATAGCGAAACACACACACATTACGACGTTAAGAATGTATAGCCACCGGAGATGACTTCAACAAGACGAGAAGATCTCCCTGAATCTCTCATAGAACAAGGGAGAGAGTATAAGGCCCTATCGAAATGACAAGGGGTGGTGGTTTACCATATTTTTTCGGGAACATCTCAGATTACATCTACCGTGAAGCCATCCTATTAAAGTTTTCATCTTGGTCACATTGACTGAATATAATAGTATTTTAAATAATGGTTGAAGATTGACAACTAAAATAGACGTAATGCTGGAATCGAATAAAACAAAGGATGTTATTTGAATAATATCGGAATTACAAATAATCTTTTTCAATTGTAAATTCGTTTAGTAATAATTACAGCTTACAAACCAAATATAAGTACATATTGATGATATCAAAAATTCATTAAATACAAGAATAAACCTTCATAAGAATTGCAGACGTATGCAATATTTTGGTTACATATGAAAAAGTGTCTGCAAGTGAATTTACTAAATATGCCATAGGAGACATCGATCATTTTACTCCAGAAACAAAAATATAATTGACTCCATCCAGGAAACGTACTTTCAGCCGTTTTTCGGTCACTAAGGTCATTGTCTTCGTGTTGTGGGTTTTCTAGCTTGGAGAAGAAATGAGACTTATTTTCCCATAATTATTTTTATTCTTCAACATAGGCTACACTTTTTAACCGTTCCAAATGATTGTTACAGTCTTTATCCTTAAATAGACGTTAACGTACGCGATAACGACCTCGTCTTATGAAAATCTCTGTACCGCATTTAAAACTAAGACGTTGGGAAACAGGGAAATTTCCTTGGGGACTAGATCTGGTAGAAACGATAGGGGGTAAACCAATTAGAGGTGCAATTCGTAAATTTTATCCATGGCAATCACGGAAGTGTAAGAAGGTGCGGTCGCTTTTTGCAGTTTATCACTCCACAATATGAAGTGGTGATGGTAATATCCTTTTGTTATTGTTTTACCGTTTTGAAGATATTCAATGAACATAATCCCATGACTATACAAAAAATTTCTCTTCTGGCCGATGAAATCGTCTTTGTCAATGATTGACAAGAACAACGGTCATATTTTCCATTCGAGAATTAAGGATATCAAATTTTTTTCTAGGTTATTAGATATTTATTCCAATTATTTGGTGAATTTTTTTAACTTGGGTGTATATCTTTTCAAAAAAGTTACAGAAACGTTTCCGTGGAATCAATATTCATTGTTGTTATCTTGTGTTTGAACAAGTACGAGGTACAAGACTCCAATACATTTCCTATTAGTTGAGAATGCAGGAGCAGGAAGATTCTTCGTGAACATATCGGCAAGTTGAAGATGACTTGAAACGTGTTTATGACTTTTTTCCCTTCCAGTCAACCGCGTTCGAAACGTTCAGTTAGACTATTGAGGGCTCTATCTTGAATAGAAACACTTTTAAATTCAAAGTAAGGAGGAGGGAGAGTTGACATAATCCGCTCCAATAATATTAATTTGGATAGTTCAACCTGCTATAGCCTCAATTCGACATTAAGCTCATTGAAATCACATTATTAACAATTCCATTCCATAAGAAAAGAAAAATTACAGAAGCCTATCTAATCTCTGATTTGAACTCAGCTCATACATAGAATTCAATTTGGTCCAAATACCCTTGGCCATTTCACAAGAAGACGTTAGTTCCTCATTGGTAGCATTCAGCGTATTCACCAAAAAGAGCCGAGAAAGCAAGTCCTTGGCTTCGAATTCATCTTTATTGGAACCATCAGCAGTCACTGTCAACGTACCATTTACGACATCCAAAAGTTTTTGATGTGTTAGCAGTAAGGTGATTTGTCTTTTCCAACGCGACTAGTTTCTTTGATCCTCCAGTTTCTTAATAGAAGCCTTGAAATCAAATGATCCTGACGTGTTCATTATCAACTATCACACTGTCACACACCAGTTCACAAACACACTTGATTAAGGCACGTCCATGTACTCAACTCCTACAGTTCGCGTAAATCTGGGCCCATAACCTCTTGGGTTAAATTCAAATTAAAAAAGAAATAGAAGGTTTGATAGTGTAATTAAAAACGACTACACATACAGTTACACAGAAACGTTTCCGTGAAATCAATATTCAAACGGTCCTTTCTTGTTGTCTTGTATTTGACTAAGTAGGAGGTAGGTAGGTAGTGCCAGTATAAAACAGTATAAACTTTGTAGTGAACGTAAGTGGCTTGTTTGCCTTTTGGTTCTCCAGCCTTTCTGTTCCTCTCACAAAAGTGTACATAAGAGCTTCGAGTGTTCTATTCATCAAGTTTCTTGTCACTAGTTTACTAGAATTGAAACGATCATATCCGATAGCTATGACCCGATTACGAGGATATATTGAAAAATTCTTAGCCTACCTTAGAACTAAACAAAATTTCAATGTCAAAATATTTTATTATTCAACATATTCTCCTCTTAATTGGATACATTTATTACAGCAAATCTGCAACGTCTCTAGACCTTTCAAAAAATGTTTCTTCTTGCTCTGCAAACCAGACCTCCACAGCTGTTATTACCTCCTCGGTGGAAGAAAATTTACTACCTTTTAAACTTTTTTTTAGTTGAAGAAAGAGATGATAGTCGGACGGAGCCAAATCTGGTGAATAAGGTGGATGTTCTAGTAATTCAAACCCTAAATCACGATTTTCTTGCATGGAAATATGAGATTTGTATGCAGGGGCGTTGTCCTGAAAAAACAAAACACCTTTGGATAGCTTTCCGCGTCTTTTCTCTTTAATTTTTTCCCGTAGAGTGGTCAGTAATGTCGAATATTAATTTCCACCTATTTTTCCACCCTTATCCACCCAAAAAATCAATCATGATTACTCCATGGCAATCCCAAAAAACTGAAGCAAAAGCTTTTTCAGCAGATTTTTGAACACGAAACTTCTCAGGTCTTGGAGAACCAGAGTGTCGCCATTCCATCGATTGTTGCTTTGTTTCTGGCTCGTAGAAATGTATCCAAGTCTTATCCATAGTAACAATTCAGTTTAAGAAGTCTACATAGTTTTCAAATCGAGTACAGATCGAACGCGATGTTTCTATCCATTGCACGGTTTTGGTCAATATTCAAACATCTTTTTTCTTTTAATTTATTGCGTTGCTCTGGTTTACTTTTTTGACGTCAAGCTTTGCACTGACACTTCTAATAATTTATTGTTCGTAGCTATGGTAACGCAATATTTTGTTTATGCATGGAACTGGTCTAGGCTAACTAGATATCAATACATCTTCGTATATCATTCAGTTTCTGGACTGAACAACTGGACTGGACAACTAGATCGTAGTTTATTATTATCAAGGCTAGATTCCCAAAAATGAGGAAAGTCCAGTATTCTATGTTGCATGAGAAAGAATTTATGATATAGGTTAGGAATGGTCATTTATATTTTTTATCATTTTTCAATTTTATTCATTTTGATGAAACACTTCTTCATTCACCCCATCCATAACTTTGAAATCTAGAACAATTTCTAAAAGGATTTTTTTATTTATTATTTGAGATTGTGAGGAATATTTATTTGAGTAGAACATCCCCGTACACTGATACTATACCTGCGTGTTGGCGTCTATCTCTATCCGATGATAGAGCGCGTCGCTGCAACCCCAACAACGAAGCGCCCCTTAACAGGTCGGTCTCGGTCGTGATCGGCTCACGGCTGCCGTGTATAAGTATTAGAGCAGAGAAGGGCGGCTTTTCTCTGAGCTGCTCCCTTCATTGTGCCCCAGCTATGGTCCGGGAGGCGCGAACGGCTCATCCCCTTTTGCTGGTCGCCGTGTTCGTGGTCATGTGTGCTGCCATACCACACTCCGTTATGGCAATAGACCTCAGCCGTCTCTACGGACATATCAGCTCCAAAAGAGGTAAGAAACTTGATATTTGTATATTTGCTTACGCTGCAACTTGTTGGTAATCGTATCAACAGTTGTCGCAGTCACCTTACACGATCAATAGTCTAAAATATTTATGTTTTCATTATATTTCTTGCGTGTTGTCACTTTTTTTTCAACGCCATTTAATTATAACTATTCTAATTTATGGGCTACGACATAAAAACACTAATTACTAATTGTGCAAAACTATACAGGAGTGTTATTAAAACTATAATTTACGTTTTTTCTCTTAACAATTGAATTGTATGTAATACAAACATGAAACTTATTGTGTGTATTAGATATCATAACTATTTAGTAGTGATATTTTTTATATATTATTTATTTAAACGATAATTGGGAAATAGATATTGATATCATCAATTAAATTTTTCAATATGATTCAAATTAATAAAACTAATCCAATTTATTGTTTTTTTTTGGTCATTTTATGCTGCAAATAGTGAATTTCTTCAGTTATAATATGGTTTAAACTCCAGAATTAGTTTCCTATATTAAGTAGTTAGACAATGAATAACACACCTCGTACAAGGAAATGAAATTAAAATATATCATTTTTTAGGTTAAGTTTCGAATATAATATAAACACTTTATGAAAGTATTAACAATTGTTTAAATATTAAATCAGTGCTTTGAAGCTCTGACCTCTAGATTTAAATAACAGTCGCAATTATTAGACTAAAAACGTTAAATCCTTTGGATAAGACGAAATAGAACCGAAATAGAATACCAGCGTGGATAATGGCAATAATTGAACCAATACACAAGAAAGGAAACAAAAAAAAGATGAATACAGAAACTACAGATACAGCCTACAAAATAAGGGTTAAGAAAATAAATAAAAGTTTGAGAATATATGGAGAAAACTTGTTCGGAGACTACCAATACGAGTTCAGATCAGTCACAGAGCACATTTTCACTCTGCAGCAAAGAATAGGGTATGAATACGATCCGCCAATTTACTGAGTCTTCATAGATTTTCAAAAATCTTGCGATGCTCTGAACAGAAATTATTTGTACTGCATTATGAACGATCTACACCAACAAGCTCGCCAAAATGACACTAGAACATACAAAAACGAAGGTTAAGGCAAAACAAAATGTTTCCAGACCAACACAGGACTGAAACAGGGAGATCCTTTATCCATTACGCTGTTCAATATAGTATTAGAATGAATAGTACGCAATATCGGTTTGAATAGAAGAGAGAGACTAAAAATAAAGACAACGTAATTATTGGCAAATGCAGACGATGTATGTAGTAATAATCCGTCACAGGAAAGTCAGAGATACTTAATTACAAATTGTCGCATTATGCACTTTATAACATAACTACTAAATATTTAAGAAGTTTCTACATTTTCTAATGAATATTTGATAAGAACTATTAATTTTAATTTCATTACTTAAACTATTGAATATTTTGGATGCGAAATGAACAGGATTATTGAAACTTATGTTAGTTCAGTTTTGCAACAGATATAAGTTTGTATTTGACCTTGTACTGTAAATGTTCATTTCATTATTTAAATTTGAATTTGATTTTGCAGATTATTTAATATTTTATAAACAAATTTAATTGTTCTTTGAGTATTCGGGCTGCTGAATGTATCTTTATAATAAGTTTTGTTAGTTCGTGGTTGAGATATATTTTATTGTTACTGAAGAAACCAAATTTGCCTCTTTCAATTTGAATTTTTTTTATTTCCTAATTTGGTTTTTCTCAATACCATCTTCAAATTCAACTTTTATTGTTCTCTCCCAATCGATATGCAGTGAAGTTTTGCTATATTGGAGCACCTATAAAGGTAGGTAAAGTATTATTATTGTTAACCTTTCTAAGAAACATCGAAATTTCGTATTCTCACTTTACAGTCGTTAATAAGTCTCGGTATATCTTGTATATTCATCAAATTTTTCTTTTATGATGCCTAAACACACTACCTAAATAATAAATGTAAAGTTTTTATATTTCCTACGAACACCACTTCAATTCCGAACTATATTTTAAAAAATTAACACGAAATTAAATAACGAAAACTCAATTAATTTTTGAATTGCCTCTGCACCAAAAAAAAAACGTGTTAGTTAATTTCAGATCCGGCTTTCCCTTGGTTGTGTTTAAAAAACATCTAAAGTCTCTTTTACATATTTCATGCAAGAAAAAAAATGTTAAAAACGTTGCGCCTTTCTCAATTAGCTTTACAGCAGCTTTTTAATCTATAAATGCGCACTTCCTTTGATTGCATAATATCGAATGTCTACAATGTAATAGTTCGGAGGTGCAAATAAAGGTGGAAGTGGCAATGAAAGCTATAAATACAATTTTCGAACAGCTTTCAATCTACACCACGGAAGAGAAAGATTATTACGTCATATTTTATGTAATAATGAGCTTTTTATGTATGTAACTTTATTTTTCTCTACTTTTATTACAAAGAGAGGTTATAACGAGATTACTACTGAGAATGTCGTATTAAGTCTTTTTAGATTAGCTAATTGGTTTCTCATGTTGATATTCGTACTAAACTTACTATTTAATATGAGAATATAATAAACGTTTCGTATACCAGGTTTGTTTAATAAAAATAGTTCATAAAGCATAGCTTTATTGATATGCCTAAATATATAGGGTGAAAAATAACATTCCACAACTGGGTTTCTTTTAGGAGTATGACAAAGTATTTTTTAAACAACAAAAATTCAATATCAAATTAATTATTTTCAGTAATTTCAGAATATATAAATACTTTGTGTTACACATCCACTGTTAGTTATTGATTTAAACCTAAATTTAAATTAATTGTATCTTAGTTAATATTTCATTTATGATCTGAGAAATTTTTAGATTATTTATTTTTTTTTCATGTAAAAAGCAAACACAACCCTATTATAATCGAGTAGTTCAAGTGGTGCCTGTGTGTGGATGATATTGATCTTGAACTTCCTTATGCTGTAGTATTCGGGAAAGACGTGCCTTGGTAGATGATTCAACAATATTGCACTTCTCCAAAGAAAAAAGTCCCGATAAATTGACGTTCTGGGTGCCTCCAGGTAAACTCGTTTATGACCAAGCCTGCCTATCGAGTAACTCCTGCAAATACTGCTCTAGGTGGGATAATATTGATCAGCATCTGCCGTGTAGTATCGGTCAGGTCATCTCTAAGCTTTCCAAGTTTCTATTCAGCTCTTGATCGCCTATAACTCCAATTATTCTCTTCTGAATTGAGTCGAGCATCCTAAGGGTATGCTTAGGAGTAGAGCTCCAAATTTGCGAGCAATACTCAAAAGATGGACGAATTTAGGCCCTGTAGAGGATTACAAGCTGTTGTGAAGTATATAGCTTTTTGGTCTTGAAGTTTTTTGAAGCTACCTTAGCTAATTGGGCCACATAACTATGCCAAGGCATATTGCTTCGAACCTCAAAACCCAACAAGCGAATTTGCGGTGATGGTGATATTCCTGGGTCTTTGCTGCTTCCAACCCACTCCAGAATGCTATCAGGATCGTTATGGATGGTGGTGATCTGTTGTTTTGGATTATTTAGTTATGTAATTTATAACAATGCATTATAATAAGATTTGAAGTGAGAATTGAAACAACATTGTGATGACCATGAATTCAAAACTCAATATTCATCTCATCCTAGATATAGATAAGAATGTAGTAAAAATCAAAAAATTGTACAATATTGGCAGATATATGATTCAAAAAATATACAATTCTATAAATCTGAGAAAAAAATTAAGAAATACATTAAGAAGAATAAATAAAAATAAAATTTATAATGATGCACACTAGCCCCTGAAAAACAGGATCAAGGCAACTTATAGTCTTTAAAAATTTGTGGAATGAATTTATTATCAAAATTTTACAAATGAACACATGTTATTAGATTTATCGTCATCGATATAAATAGAAATCTTCGTTTAATCAAATTTCAATTCCTTGTATTTCCAATTAGTTCGTTCCATATGACATTCCAACTTCTTCTTTAGTTTCTCTAATCTAAGTTCATGAATTTCCAGTAAACTATAATCGGCGATATATTTTATCGTTCCAGAATTCTTTCTGTATCTTGTGATTTGATTTCTAAGTTGTATTAACTGTTCTTGTTGAAGTTGAGAAATTGGAATCATTTTTGATTTATTTACGTATGATAGCAACTTCAATTCAAAAATTATATCAATTTCAATAATCGATAACGTCAAACACAAAATGTCATTAGTTATCTTCTTTTTTATTTCATTATATTAGTAAACACGTTAGTCCACTTAATGCTTCAATCCACGAAACCAGAGATCAAAAAGAAGAAACCTTAAACAATGGCTGTGAATATTAATGTTGGTTAACTATTAGAATGTAAAATTCACTTTTAATTGTGTATTATAATTAAAAATTTTATATTTTGTCTTGTATTATTTAATCATCAACCATTTTAAACTTCTGTATAAATGATGTAGCGAAGAGTTGGGGAGAAAGTGGGGTAAAAGTTCCATTTATTAATAGGTATAATCATATTACGCATAAATTTTTTACATATTCACTTTTATTCAAAGTTTAGTCGATAAAATGCGTCTGTAGTAGTCACGTTATGTTGGAATGTCGTAAACGCCAATAGGAAATTATAGTTTTCGTATAACTAGAATATTTAAGTATTCGAAATTAAAAATTAATCAATTCGAACATCGTAGACGTAAAATCAGTTAAAATCAATGTCGTTCTTTTGAACATGTTCTTTATTTTTTCAATGATTTTACTCAATTTCCGATACTATTTTCGGCCATTTTGGATCGTGTATAAATATGCGAAAAATTCCTTTCGTACTCAGTCTATATTTTTCCAAAATTTTCAATCAAATCGGTAATATTGGGATTCTACATTTCCCTTTTGAAATAAAAAAAATTTATCAAGTGTCCTAAAAAATGCTCATAAATTTAACCCAAAGGACATGAATTGTATCACTAAATTAGGCTTCAAACTGAAAGTCTACACCTTAAATTGTAAAATTAGGGATAAATCTTGATCCTATTTCATCACAAAATCTAACCTGAAGCCTGGTCCTTTTTGAGATATTTTTTCGTTTATATAAATGTAAAACAATATTTTTGGTGTTTAAAATTAGAAAACAAAATGAAAAAAAGCGACACTAACCTAACCAAAGAACAGGTTACGTCATTTGACTACCTACTATGAACAAAAGGGCAAAAGTTAAAATATACAAAACCTGCGGTAGACCCATATAGACATATGCTATAGAAACAAGAACGGACAACAAAATAACCAAAAACTAAATGAAATTACTCAGAAACATATGCGGATACACTCTAAGAGACAGAAAGAGAAACGCAGACATAAGACACGGACGTGAGGTGGAAGACATAATCAGATAGGGACGTAATCGTAGAGGAGCTTGGAACGAACACGTGGACAAGATGACCAGAGAAAGATTAGCAAAGATCGCACGAGACGGTAAACCAGGGACACGACGACCTTTAGGAAGACCTCCAAAAAGATGGATTCATGGACATCAACATCTCAAGGATGACAAGACATTTCGAATAACAAGTTAGTACCTTGAATAAAAGATGGAACCATTCACTGGTGATTTAGAATTGACTAGCCTGCCATATATATGTTACCGGCCAAACTCGATTTCAGGACAAACTAGTTCTTCCTATAGGCGATAGAATTAACTAGTATAGCCTATTCCAAACTAATTTGTCGGAAGCCCGATAGGATAAACCAGTTTAGTCTATGCCAAACTAGTTGATCCTGATATAAATACGCACACTCTAGAATAAAATAGAGTACGGCCTAGTCTAAACATTATAGTATAACAAGAAAGTCAAAATAAATAGATAAACTGAATAAATTATTACCCGCAATTTGAAAAATAATCATTTTTATTGAAAAAATATTGGTAAGTCGCTAAAAGCTATGGATAATTGTTATTTATTTTGACATGGTGAGCTTTGGTTAGGTTAGGTTAGGTGGTATCATTGACTAACCTAACAAATTTTTCCCAGTGTTCTCAACTCTCAAAAATTTATCTCCCTAAAGCTCCAATCAAAAACCCCTAAAATCCCCACAATTACTAGAAATTCCTTCCTTAAAAAATTTTATAAAATAACACTTAATTATGGTAAAACATTTAATTATGGTAAAATAATTAAATATTTTTAAATAAATAATAAAATATATAATTATATAATAATAAATTTCAAACAATAAATAATTTCTTTCAGCAAAACAAGTAAAACAAGTAACAAATCATTTTCTTCAGATTTTGATTTTTGAAGTTTTAAATTCATGCATATTGACATAAAATAATTTCAAAATTTTTGCGGATGGTTGAAATATTGTGTATGATCCACCATTCCGTTGCCGAATTTTTGCGCCGTTTCATAACCATGGATGCAACGTCGGTCCATCACTCCACACCCAAAACAAAAAAATTATCAAAAGAATGGAATGGAAAGGGAGAACTGACTCCGAACAAAGCACAGACCGTTCCATCTGCAGACGAAGTCATGGCGTTGGTTTTTTGGGATTGGCGTGGGATGATTATCATTGATTATCTTGAAAAATGAAAAACTATCAACGACGAGTATTATTGCAACGTTAGCAAAAACAGCCGCATTTGGTTAAGAAGAAAATGTTGTTTCATCAACCCAAGTACCAGCTCACACATCCGTTATTGCAATGGCAATAATTGATGAATTAAAGTTTGAATTGGTAACTCATGCACCCTATTCGCCAGATTTAGGCCCTCGGATTGTTTTCCAGCAATGAACAGATCATGTCGGCAGTTAATGGCTATTTTGATGATTCTTATCATGAAAAAAGTATCGAACTTAAGGAACATCGCTGGGAAAAGTCTGAGGAGCTAAAATTGGAAGTTAAATATATTATTTTCCAAAATCTTTTTTGTTAGACCAGCTACTTCTGAAACCATCTTCGTACCGCTAGTCTTCAATTAATCTATGATCTACTCGAACAAATAGTAGTTAATTTCTCTAAATTAAATATCATAGCTAATCCAATAGATGTACTTTCAGAAATTGTAATAATTAATAATCAAATTAACAAAAATAGAAAACTAAAACCTTCACACCAGATTTTAGGTGAAGTGATATTCGATAAATTTGATTTTTTGTACTTTGTCTATAGTTTTATCACAAAATAAAACTTCATTAATAGTTGAAATTGAAGATTTCGAAATAATTTATGATATTTATAACAATACTAATTTGAATTTAGAAACTATTTGCCTAATTAGACTCACGTCGAGGTTTCCCTAATGGTTCAATTAAAACAGACTAACCTCATATTTAGGGCTTTTAACCTTATCAAGTATACCCAACATTACATTAATCAATACTCCACGTAAACAGGCATCATTCTACAGTTTTATAGCAAAAGATAAATTTTTAACTGGAATTATAACAGCAAACGTCAAAAACAATAATTAAACTGCGTCGATGTAATTTTCACACTTGTTTGTATCATAGACCTAGTAACTGGAGTTTCTATTAAATAAAGTAATTTAAGCATCAAAAAGGTAATTTTTAATTTGGGTTAAACTTTTGTTTCTAATTGGAATCCAAACCATTTTTTATTTATCTAATTTCAGATGAAAATTAATTTTTTGTGATTTTGGAGTAATGTTTCAGCTCATTACAAGTTGTAGACATTTCAAAAAATAGGAGCAGCCAGGTGGTTGGGCAAACATAAGGTTCTTTACTCAATTTTTAATAAAGAATGTTTAATCATTGTAAATTCAGTTAAATTCTTTCATTTTATTTCGATTTTTGAAGAAATTTATAATGGAAGTTTTGATAGCAAATTTCGGTTCACAGTTAGAAACTCGATAAGTCAATGGTCCAATGAAAACTTGTTTATATTCTTTGTTTTACTAGATTTGGTCACTTCCCCTGTTTCTAAGCACTTGCATAGTAAAACCATTTGATTTAGGTTGAAACTTGGTACAGCAAATTATGCGCATTTTGAAATGTTGTACGCAAGTGCAGTTGCTCTTAAACTGGACGAAAATGACATCGAGGTAGAAAAAATTGATCCCTGCTGAAAACTCAAAAAATGTAGCTGACACAATTTCAATAGCTCAACATTACAAAATTATATCTTTTAATATCGAAGAAAGATTTTACGCAATCAAAGACGTTTTACAAGATAGTTCTTAGTAGGAGTGCTTTGAGTCTATGTTTAAACTCGAAACATCTCCCACAGAAGCCCTGAATAGAGTTGGTAAAATGTATAAAATTGAAAGACGACCGTTTATAGAGCTGCGGTAGTTTGCTTAACAATACAGGAACTGAGAACTACGGAGAAAGATGCAGTGACGATTGGTATCCAACCCAAGAAGCGGCAAAAAATGCTTTCACTCCTCTGAAAATGTTTAACAGTGAGATGCTTAGAAAGAAGCTGTGGAAGTAAAATTTCGAATCATCTCAATTAAACCCCTTCTATTATAGTATAATATTATGAACTGGTAAATACACAGGATCTTTTAGATAGATCCTATAATCCGTTTGTCATTATTTTCATTACAAAAATCATTTTGACATAATCTATCAATACTTTGATATTGGCATTTCCTCTGCAAATGTATTGTAGTGATGTAGTATCTCAAACATTTTGTAAATTTTTTAGTTTAATAAATATTAAAGTCAACAAAAGACCTAGCTGACTTTTTGCTTCTTTATAATTTCCAAAATAGCGTAAAAACGAGTTTTCAAGCACCTAATTCTCAATTAGTTTTCCTGGACACCCACTGGTGTATTCCGTAGCGCCCCAGACCCTACAATAGAGGGCCCCTTTACATGTTTTAGCTGAAAACCCCAAATGGTCTCAATCCGGGCCTGAATCAATCGATTCCTACAAAATTTTTAATCGAGTGGATTATTTACAATTTTATCCTCTAGCGAAATATTCATACCATAAATAATAACTAAAGCGAGTATAATCTTGACGTTTTATAACTTCCTCCATTCTACTGTCGTATCCGGAGCGTGCTATTGGTCTAATTAACCTCAACGATCAAAAGTGTTATAGCTGATAAACACGAAATGTTGGAAATAGAAACAGCCTACTACCATTTTTTAATTACCAAGAAAATGATATGTAATTTAAATTACAATCGTTAATTTAATTTAAAATTTTTATTCGAAAAACTGTCCCTTAACAAACTAGAGATTAATTAATTGATTGGAAGTTGCAAACATGTTGATACCATCAAACAGAATAATGAAAAGCGAACTGATCCTATTAAATAAGCTAAACGATCAGGACACGCAGAGACGTCAAAAACAAAACTTGTTCGTACGTATTGACCACTCCTGATTGGTTTATTTTCATCGATTCAGTTACTAAAATTTTGTTTGTGTCGAAACATAACCTTTAAATTCTTGTATTGAGTACAGTTGACTTAGTTCTGTCATCAGATTCATGCGCAGTGTGAAATTTTGCGTTCGCGGTGCGAATAAAGCTCATTCGGGATGAACAATTCTGTGTTCGTGGACCAATAATAACTAATTCTAAACGAGTTCTGAATACGTTCGATGTATTCTTTTTAATACGATGCGTGTACATTCGTTCGACAATTTTTGTGATATTTACCACTAACCTCTAACCTAGTGTTTTTCTACGTAGGTACATGTAATCAAAAATCTTGTTAGTTGACTTTGTATTTACATATATAAAGAATAAATCTTAATTATTCAGTAAAGTGAATATTATATACAGTTTATTCTCCTAGCTAGTTTGAACGTTCAGAACATATTCTGAACAAAGCATGCGCATTTGAAAAATTCACAATTTATTCGGGATGTGTTCAAATTAACTACCGCGATCAAATCGTCATTCTATTGACGAATTTTATATCTTAAATTTTCCCAGGTGACGCCTGTCATCCGTATGAACCCTTCAAATGTCCTGGGGATGGGAATTGCATTTCCATCCAATATTTATGTGATGGCGCGCCGGATTGTCCGGACGGATACGATGAAGATTCACGACTGTGTACAGCAGCAAAAAGACCTCCTGTAGAAGAAACAGGAAGTTTTCTAAAGTCCCTCCTACAAAGCCACGGGCCAAATTATTTAGAAAAATTGTTTGGAAGTAAAGCTCGAGACGCTCTTAAACCACTTGGAGGAGTTGATAAAGTAGCAATAGCATTATCAGGTAAGCATATTTTTATGTAATGTGTGGAAGCGTTGCTTGTTGCCTAGCTAGTCGGTTGAGATATGATTCCTCATACCCCATACATGGAACGTAGTACAATCGATGAAAGGTGACATATTGACAACGTGCACTAACCGTGATTCCCGAAAGCGATTATTTTATTTTTATTTCAGTAATAATAGATATATATTTCTCTTATAAGATACAGTGATATAATGTAACATAAAATATTAAGACACTAAGAAATGTAAATATATGAACAATAATGTTGACAGGTTTGAGTCACATTTATTTTGTTTCAAATACTATGTCAAAATAAATTGCGTCAAAAACCATGGTACGTTGAGAAACAGATATACAACAAACACTGATAGCTCAGTGTTCTTAATGCTCCACGCCTTCAAACTGGAGGTCCAGGGTTCGAATCACTTTTCTAATTTTTACGTATACAGAACTAAATTGAAAATATTTAGTAGTGTTTTTCACAAATTTACCCTTGTATAGTATTTTTTAGAATCTAGGAAGATGCATTATCCATCACGATACAGATATTCGGTGTTATATTTGGCATTTATGATTATAAAAAGTATCATATTTACCAGTCATTTGAGGTATGTTAAAAAGAAATATTGTGTATATGAACCCTCAATTTCGAATCAAAAAGATTGTTGAGTAGGGAAATTGTAGTTGGAAAAATATTAATTTCCAAATGAGATCGAGTTTATTTATTTTGGTATAATTCCGATTTGTTTCAGAGTCACAAACGATTGAAGATTTCGGAGCAGCCTTACATTTGATGCGATCAGATTTAGAGCACTTACGTTCAGTTTTTATAGCAGTAGAAAATGGAGATTTGGGAATGTTGAAATCATTGGGTATAAAAGATTCAGAGCTGGGAGACGTGAAATTTTTCCTAGAAAAATTGGTGAATACTGGATTTTTAGACTGAACCATATTTGACCCTGCTGCTGTATTCTTCGCTCACCCCCAACCTCATTTACCGTTGAGTAAAAATTTTTATTCCTATCTTCCTTATTGATTTTGTCTATCTGCCTGTTTAGCAGCAGAGTCCACTATCTATCCGTCCCTCACTTTCTCAACCAATTTTAAGTTAACAACTACTAATTAGCTTTAATTATGTTAGACTTTGCTGAACAGTCTTTTTTTGCTGTCTCGAAAGGCTGCCGGCACTCATCAACAGCCAATATACAATTTTACAGACTTATGAAATACATATCAAAGCAACCAAAAGGTCTTTGACAACGGCACATATCATAGCTAAGTGTATTGTTAATATAAGGCAATGTGTGATCACAATATTTAACAGTTTTTATTAATGTTATTTAGACATCTGAGTGTTTTTCAACGAGTTTATCTCCAGAGGAAGGTACACCAAAAATGCGTTTTTTTGTTTATTTGGTTCCAAACACTTTCCGAATCGATTACAATCTAATGGCAAAAGTAGTATTTTCACATAATACTTTCAAAATGTCTTTTTTGGTGCTTCTTGCTCAAAAAGCAATTATCGTGACACTAGATGTAGTTTTTAAGAATAATATTTAAGGATATTGTAATTTTGAAATTTATAATGCACCGGCTGGCCGGTTGATAGCACTAAAATCCTATAACTCGAGCTAAAAAACCTTGACGTTACCCTAAAACTTTGTTGCGATTAGTGCAGGGTAACAAAGTGCTAGTTCACGTTAATATTTTCTCCTCCGGTAGGGGATTTTAGTTATTTTAATAAGCGGCAACGCTGGGTTGCCGGGGAGCGCTTTGTAGGGCCTAACGCGCATTCGTCCTGCAACCTATGGGATCCCGCAAGGCCGATATTGTGATTTTTGTAAATATATATTACCATCGATGCCGTGAACACGACTCTATTTATAGATAACGACCTGACACTTTACCATCAAAAATATTTAGAGTGTGTGAAACGTCATCGTTGATTAACAAGCACAATCACATCCGCAAGACGCGAAAAATATAGTCAATATGTTATATATTGTCTGTCTCTTCCTCGTCCTTCGACAAATATTTACCAAAATCGAATGTTTCGACTTGAATACTTTTCAATTTTTGTCACTAAGAAATATATTTACCGTCGAAACTTTCGCATTCTTATCGGTAAAATTTGTCGAAAGCCCGGTTCGGGACATCTGCTATGTATAGATAAATATTTATATATATATAGAAAACATTTATAAATATATTTTTTCGAACGGAAGTGCAGATGTTTTGTGTTTGGTGCGCGATGAAACGATCATTTGAATGATATACCTCCCGTTTTGAAAATGTTTTAAAATAAAGGCTGGTCTATCAATTATTATATAAATAAAATACATATCAAATATTTTTATCGTTACACATTACGTATTTATTTATTGTGAAGTGGAATTTCTAACTTAATAAATACATTAAGAAAAATAATTGTAAAGACTTTTAAACCTATCAAATTTTCAGGTAAAAGAACAATAAAATTAATCATCTGTAGGCAGTAGCGAACTAAGGGCCTTATCATACGACCGTCTTCATCACGCCGTGCATGCGCATCGAATTTATTGCGCGCGCGCCCTATATGTAACACTTTCTATAAGCATACGAAATGGCAACAATTTCTCTATCCTTCGAAGTTCCAGCTCGGTCCTGCGCATTCTCAAGCATGCGCAGCATAAATAAAGTGTCTCGAACAGAGAGAAAATGAATATTGTCGGCACCGTATTATATATACGCCATTTTGTACTGTCGCGACACTTCAGTCCGTAACGAGACACGAATCATGCCATGGAAACTTTATATGTTGACCTCCACAATTTCTCCTACCACATTCACCCCAGTTATTTCAGAAAAATGTAGAGTAATAAAAACTCATTAGGTATGCAAAGGAACCACAGAGTGACCCAACTTATCTTTAATCCACTTTCATAGTTTGGTATTGATTTCATTGTAAAATTCTTTTTCTTTTTATCAAGTGCAGGTAGTACCACCCGGGTGGGGGTATATATATATATATATATGGGTTTTTAGCCTATTGTTACTCATTCACAAACATTGAAAACAGTGTGCCAAATGCTTCCCGGTAGGATACTCGTAAAAAGGAAAGAATTAGGCAAAGGCACTAATAGAAGGTTAAACGGAATCTGTTAAACGCAAAACGTAACTGTATAATCTACTACCTAAGTAATTCCTACACAATATTTCAAGACCTACGCCTATGGCCGACACCGAAATTGAGCCGAACTGGACGGAATTCCCCATTTTATTACTCTATGCCTTTCTGAAATAAACTATAGTTAATAAAGAGAGATGACAATCGATCTCAATCCCAAAGCCTTTCAATCACTTACATCATAATGATTGCTGATTGTGACAAGTGACAAATAATCTTAGATTCTCTTAGATCTCAGCTCACAGTGGCGCTAAAAACGAAATTTACACAACAAGCCTATCTATCTGTATATTTATTATCTATGACACGACTGTGAGAGGACGTGGGTGCTCACTGGTATCATTGGGAGTTATTTAAAAGTGACATTCAAAATCGTTACGTAATATGGAACCAAAAAAGCATAGGAAGAGGATAAAATTATTACAAAGTCAATGCAAAGGATGGACGAGAGGATGAATAAAGGCAGAAAAAGTTAACCCAAATTCATCCAGACTATAAACTGGATGCCAAAATGGAGATTATGAGAATTTTGTAAAAAATACAAGCATATGTCTAACAGCTATGCTCCAAACTTTCCAGGATATTTTAGAAGTCTAGAGTCACCCTAGAATAATTAATTGCAGCCAATTAATTCTTCACCAAGTGTTTATAACAGTAATGCTGAAGATACATTTTATGATGATTTGTTTTCTGAATAGTAATTTCCTAACTCCTGGTACTTACCACTTTTTATCTATTTTGTTAATGAGTGTACGAAAAAGGGTTTTATCATAAAAATTATTCTACATTCGAATGCCCCCGTTCAATATACTCCCCTCCCCTCGCCACACCCCTTTCCATACGTTTTTTCCATTGATCGAAGCAGTGCTGGAAGTCTTCTTTGGAGAGGCTCTTTAGGAGCTCTGTGGTTTTTTGCTTTACCGCTTCCATCGACTCAAATCGGGTCCTTTTCAAAGCACATTTAATCTTCAGAAACAAAACAAAAAGTCGCACGGTGCCAAATCTGGTAAGTACGGCGGGCGTTCGAGCACTGTAGTGCGCTTATTGGCCAAATACGACTTCACAGATAGCGCGTTATGGGCAGGTGCGTTGTCCTGGTGCAAAATCCCCGAGTGATTCTTTCACAACTCGGGCCGTTTATTACGAACATGTTTCGAAGTGTTGCCAAAACTGACAAATAGTAAGTCCGGTTGACATTCTGACCCTCTGGAACCCATTCAGTCATCACGATACCGTTAATGTGAAAAAAAAAACGATCAACATTGAATTTTGATTTGCTCTTTCGGCCCTCACTAAAGCACTTACACGATTCAAAAACTCGTCTAGGGCGCGCATTATCGTTATTTAATAGCCAGACCTCGTATTATGCGCTACAAACACGTGATGAAAATGTTACGTTTCTGCAACGCGTTCGCAATGTCCTCGCGGCGCAACCGCAGCGTGTTCGCGTCTCATTCGTTGCACGAGAGAATTAAGGTAGATTTCAGGGAATTCTTCGCAAGCTGCTACTAGCAAAAGGGGGACTTTGAGGCGAGGGGCCGTATATTGGCGAGCCAGGGGTTGAGAATATTTTATCACGGCTGCCACTAATAAAAATTCAATGTATGAGTACCTAACCTAAAATTTGATTCATTATTTTGTGACCGGTTTAAAAATTATGATAACAAAACTAACTAAGTAAGTAACGATGTGAAAAAGTGGTCATTGGATCACTGTCAATAATTATATCTACTGCTGTTTCACATTTTTCGCCTGATGGACAGATTGGGCCAAAAGTAACTAGATTTCTCCCTAAAATTGCAGCTTAGACGTTATAAAAATGGCACCGAAACTATGATGTTGCAAGTGCGTGATCTTGCATGAAACCATTCATGCGCATGCTCATGCATTACACGTAATATTGCATCATGTCAAGCGGCCTTTGAGACGTAAAAAACGATATAACCAAAGATAAATGGCCCGGGAAATTTGATTGGGAAACTAAAACGTTGAACATAAAAATAGGACAAGGAAACACTTCGTAAAATACAATGGACTATATTAACTATTTAATTCACATTCTTTGATATAGTCAAAACATAGAACATTCATTAGAGAATTTTTAAAATCATTTAGGATACATGGAGAATCACAGTTCGGTATGGCCCATATCGTTGGTTTATCACTCCAAAAATTTCTGTATTTAACCTAAAAAAAGTAGAACATTCATAATTTACATATATGTAATGTTTGGTATATAAAAAAATTATCAAAAACATTTGAAAATATTTATAAATTTGATAGAATCGTTCAAAATTGAATTATCTACCTTTATTTCTCCATTTTCGTATAATTCAAATACAAGGGTCGCCCCAAAATCAGGTTTAATGCTATCTACAAGCTCGAGACTTCTTAAAATATGAACTAATGTTAGATCATGAACTGAGTATAGGTATAACAAAGTTTCATCACTTCCTTTCAAACGATTTTCCATACACTTAATAGCATTGTTTAAGAACATTCCTAAAAATATCAAGGACACATTTGTACATGTTAGTGGATCGAGATGTATCAACATTGAGGGCATGTAGCAGACAACCACATAATCCAGATTTAATATATATTGAGATTTTTATGGAAAAAGATCTAAAATAATAATTTATCCATAGAAAGTGGATTACATGCCAAATTTTCTTTAAGATCGTCATAAAAACATCTTCTAGCAAACCATTTCACTCTTCTGCCTCATTTTCCATGAATTTTTTTTTCAAATATATCTTCTTGCATCCTTTTTTTATGCATTATCCATCTCACCTTTTGTACACTTAAATAGTTTGTTACTGATTCGTATTTATCAAGATTCTTCAGCTCATGATACATTTTATTCTTCAATTGTTTTTATTTTTTACTCTCCAGTATTTTCTTCTCCCAAATTTCCAGCTTTATTCTTCCTCCTTTGGATGACCTAAGTATTTTTTTTGATATGTTGTTTAATGTTTTAACTGCTTCATTACCACCCATGATTTTTTTTGTTTGTTTATTTATTTCTACTTCTTTATTATTATTCGATGATAATTCTTTCTTTTTATATATGATTTTTCAACAGCATCTCAATGAAATCAATTTCTTTGGTTCATTCTAAATCAAAGTTACAATACAATTTCGAAATATTTCAAAAACAATCAGTGGATGTTAAATCTGGTTCTCCTAGTGCTGTCTTTTTTTTTGAACCGCAATAAGGAACATCTGATCCAGTTTTAGAGTAAACTTGGTGTATAACCATATTCAAATCCAACGCAATTTTAGATCTGTTTTAAAGCAGTTAAATATAAACAAATGGGATTGATGCTGATGATCTAAGTTTACCAACAAACTCATAGTTCGTCAGTTGGTGGAAAAGTCGATAGAATTCAATAAACCCATGTTTGTCTGTTTTGTTGACTTCACCAAAGCATTTGATAGAATACGCCTGGGAGACGTGATTAGGAGTCTTGAGAAAAACAACTTGTGACTATAAGTACCAACGAGTCATCAAAGAACTTTATACCGGAACCAGAACAAGAATTAAAACCAAGGTAGGACTCTCTGAAGAAGTTCAAATTAATACTGGTGTTCGGCAGAAAGACAGTCTTAGTCCAACCCTATTCAACATCATAATGGATCAAATTATCGAGAAAGTCAACAAAGTCAATGCAGGATACAGAATGGGTCACCGCTCCTTAAAGATATTGTTTTATGCAGACGATGGTATTGCTGTTGCAGAAAACGAAGACGACTTTCAACGTCTACTATATAAGATGAAAATTTCTGTCAAAAATATCAAAAAATCCTATTAGAAGCAAATTGGCAGTCGATAGCGGAATAATACAGCAAGTATCAGGATTTAATTACCTGCGAGTGAATATATCTAGTGAAAGAAACTTGACAGAGGAGGCACGAACACAAGCGATGAAAGCATCAAAAGTCGGCGGCTGTCTGAGAGATATAGTGTGGAGAAACAAAGCGATGAGCTCACAGAGCAAGACCAAAATCTATGAAACGTGTGTGATACCTCAGAAACCAGAGCCGAGACATCAACAACAAAAAGAAGAATGAGAACCACGGAGATGAAAACACTGCGAACCATCAATAGAGTCACCCTCAGGGACCGAATAAGGATTGATGACATAAGAGAAGAACTGGGCGCGCAGGATGTGATGAGACGGGTCAGGGCACGAAAAAGATTCTGGAGATTCACGTATAAAGAATGCCAGAAGACAGATGGGTTGAAACTCAGAGACCGACCACACGCAGACCTGTAAGCAGACCACCAAAGGGGTGGTACGAGAGCTGGAGTTCAGCTTCTCAGGAAGATCCAGGAAGAGGGTCAAACGTACAGGATTAAATAGGACCTGGTCCTATTGAAAGAGGAAGAAGAAGACTAAGTTTACTCTAAAACTGGATGAGAAATCCTCAAAAACTAACTCTCAACACCAGGAAATCGACATCAACAACATACTGGTTGTTTATTGATATATTTTGAAAGAGATCTGAAATTGTATTGGAACTTAAGAAAATATGATTAAGCGCCATTATGTACATGAAAACAAAAATTTTTATAATCAAGTTTAATAAAAAACCGAAACGATGCACAAAATAATTAGAGTATGTGGTGAAAGCATAAAGTTTGTTAATTAACAAAAACTTTAGAGATCCGCTCGGTAGATCCCCAAGGGAATTTTCATTTTGAATATTCATGACAACATTCACAACCTCCCCCAAACAACTGTTATAAATATTTCTCATTTAAATTCATCGGCTCCTGGCGTAGATAAAATAACCCCAAAAATGACAAAGGAATTACCAAAGAAAGATAAAATACTTATCAACCGCACATTTAATGATATTTCATGTCTGAATTACTGACCAAATCTGATGAAAACTGCTGAAATAATAATGATCCCTAAACAGGGCAAAAACCCAAACATTGTCTCTTCATAAAATTCAATAATCTTACTGCCAATCCCGTCGCCGTGTTGAAATTTGTCAAAATTTTTTTACATTTTCGTCTGTTTTTGAAATCAAAGGACCTCCTGATCGTCCCCCAATCTTTACAAGATCGTATTCACTTCTAAATATCGTAAACTTCTTTAAAAAATCTTCAATGTTATTAAATTACCACTAGATTTTGAGAAATACGCTTCACACTAATATTGTGCGACAGAACCACGTGGATTGAGATACCATATTACAGCTAATTTGTATGGGTCAAATCTTCAATGCGATTCTGGATCAGAGCATCTATGACACGAAAAATCTATGTTTTCGAGCGGGGCGCCTAGAACATCGTAAACAACTTGATATATTTGGAGATGTTCCTACTATTTGTTGGGATACAGGTTTCTTATTTTTACAAATAATAAGTTTTCTTGACATTGTTCACCAATGAAACCATAAATTATCGATCTGCAATATTAAAATGGCCACAAAGTTCAATAGTAAAGATTGAGGAACGTTTACTAAAACACGCCTTGTGAATGAGCTCGAATGAGGAACGGAAATCACTACACCAATTTGGATTCAAGAAGGAATCCACAGGATAAGCCACATAATAAATCAAGCACTAGAAGAAAAAAAAATACTGCACATATGTGTTTTTAGACGTTAGCTTGGCATTCGACAAGGTTTGGCACCCAGGCCTATTATGTAAAATTAAAAACTGTCTTCCAACTACATACTTCCAACTATTAAAATCTTACCACAGCGATGGAGAGTATGAAACAAAAATTAATGAAACCACATTTGATAATAGCAGGTGTACCACAGGGAAACATCTTAGGGCCATTATTATATGTAGTACTACTAGAAAATCATGAAACCACTATGAGCACCTTTGCCGTCGACACAGTTATATTAACAAGCAACGAAAATCCAGTTGCAGCTTCCAGGATGCTGTAGACACATTTAAATAACATCCCAACGTGGTTCAACAAAAGTAAAATCAAAACAAACGAAACGAAATCCGACCAAGTTATCTTAACCCTAAAAAAACATCAATGCCCTCCTCTATAACCCTACAATCGAGCGTATCTGGATGTATGGGTTGTGCAAATAAATACAGTCGAACTACTTCGTATGATGCACCATGATATGTGTCGAGCCCATAGACAGTAATTTACTATGTCTATGGCCAAACCTAACCCTACATAAAGGCTTATTGCACTACACTGGCTGACTCTAAACCCAGGGCAAGCAGTACAGTGAACTGGGTGAACCAGTTCTCTTTCACTGCTACCAAGAACAGCGACAGTAGCGTTGTTTCTGCTACAAATAACGCTTTAGTGTACACCCCCTGAACTAGTTCTGCCGATGCAGCTACCAAGAACAAACTTCATGAAAGCAAGTTATTGCAACCATAAGACAGTAGAAGACTAAAAAGAAATTGGCAGATCTAAAAAACTGGTAAAGAGGATTTGTCGCTGGAGAAGATCTCATCGCGCCATAGTAGAGCTTATATACTCTGAAGCCATCCCATTAGCTTGAGGAAATGTATATGTTTTGATTGCTATTAAAATAAAAAAAAATTCGTCCGACTTACCTCCTTTTACTTTCTTCATAAACTGGGTTTCAGAATAAAGAGCTAAATTTCTAGCTCCTAATTTTTTCATAGTAGCCATCATGGAATTATTAAGCCAATTTGGTAATGTGAAGTTATGCAACTGTTCAATTTCTAATGTATTATAAACAGATTCAATGTCTTCAATATTCGTGATATTCTGGCCGGTATGTTTCGTTAAATAATCTTTTAAATTTTGATATTTATTTTCTATTTCCACAATACCTGGTGTTTGTCGTATCTCTTTGAGTATTTTATCGTATTTAGCACAGGGTGCTTTCATAACTATATTCTTAAGGGTAAAATTTTAAATCAAATAATTATTAGATTTTAATAGATACTATCTAATGAAAACGACTTACTGTATCCCTTGATCTAGGTAGGTAAATTAAAGGTATAGGTTGCCATAATAAATCCGGGTTCCAAATTAGATCACCAACTGGTGGATACAATCCAGCAGTAAATAACTGCCCACTCATTTGACATCTAACGTAATAGCTACTAGTGATATTTACATCTTTGTACCAGTACAGTTTGGGAATAAATTCCTCATATTCACGTCTTATATTTTCCCCTAACAAATATAACTGCAGTTTACCCCTCTAGAAATAGAGACACACCACTAAATAATAAATAAACTGGTAAACACGTTCTTTTTGGTGGCGAATGAGAAAGTTTGTACTTTGGATGATATTGAGGTCGTTGCCGAATTAGTCTCGACAAAAACCCTTTTGATGTTTTATAAAAAGGAAAATGAGAAACCACAAACGGGAAAAATTATAGAAAATGGACATTGTTGATAGGTGAAGAGCGGATCGCTGAAAATGGCACCTGATCGGTTAAAGGACATATATTATTGGAAAAGGTAGTATCCAAATAGATCAAAATAATAGATTCGTTCCAACCATTAAAAAACCGTCCTTGGTACGGTGACGATTCTGATGATTGAAATTTACTCCATCACATCAAGAGTGCCGAGTAAAACCGGCTGTGATCTAACCGATTAACAATCTATAGTGAAACTAATTTAAAAAAATGGGAACAGATATAGTACAAGGAAAGTCAACATTAAAGAAGTCAATGTTGGAAAATTTCGTATTTCTGGATTGTGTATGTGAGGTTGACTGTTTTATTACCAAGTAGTTTCCAGAAGAAAACGTTTATTTTTAATTTTGTGATACATTTTGTTTACGAACGATTACAAAGTGTTTTTTTTGTACTTAAACAGTACAAATAGTTGAATACCATTAGTTGTGCAACACGTCAGCTGTCAACTACGAAATAACTCATAATTTAGTCCCCCGAGGATAATTCAACTAAAAAATAGAATTTTTTTCTAAAAAGCCATTTTCCACACCTTTCGATGATAACTTTGTATTCAAATCAGTATTTTTATTGATACAATGCGACTAAATAAAATTGTAAAAATTGCTTCTGCAGTAAACGTGTTAAATGTGTTCTAAAGTTCGTCTACTTTTTCCAAATCCAATTCAAAAGGATCGAACTTTTAAGCTCATGATAAGCTTTGTTCTTGTGAATATTTCCAGACAAACTACAGAACCCTTATTTTTGAAGTATCTGAAAAGTCAGTTACCGAACAACAGTGAACGTGATCCGGATAACATTCTGAACGTTTAGATCTCGATCGGGTTAACCCGAAATTAACGTTTCCGAAAAGTCCTAATGAGAAATTTAGCAAAACGACTCTAAAAATGTATGAAGAAGTGCTAAAAAGTAACACTGTCAAAATTGATAACATCTTTTTTGTTAGGGATTATTGCTTTTGATTACTTTTTAGGTCCTCAAAAGCGAAGTTTAGGTAAGTTTCGAAGTTACTTTAAAATGCTCCCCCAGCAAACTTTTGGAATCATCCTGATAGGGGTGAAAAAAATTAATAAACTGGCTTTTTCATAACTTTTGGAAACAAAAAAAACCTTGGAATCAAAGTTGTAGATCTATTATTTTAACATAAAAATGAACTTTATAAGTTTTTCGTTATTAATGATATTTTCAGAGCTCGGGTAGCTAATGCTTAGGGGATGGTATTTACAGCTGTAAAAAACTATAACCCCCCAAAAATTATGAATTTTGATTTCACAAAATGTTTTGGAATATTGTGAAAATTCACAATTTTATTTTTAACCCCCATGCTCAATGGAATTTTTTTTAGTATTTTATTGCATATTTTGAAAAATAGTCAACAAATTCTTTTTCCATTGAGAATATTGGTTAAAAATAATATTTTAAATTGTTCTAGGTATGAAAAATTAAGCAAAAAAATTGTATGAAATTGAAATTAATTATTTTTTAAATATATATGATTTTTAATACTATAATTATCATCCCCTAATCTCTAGCCGCTCAAACCATGTAAATATCAATAGTATCAAAAAATTAAAAAAGATCTACACCTTTGATTTATTTTCCAATTTAGAGTATTTCCAAATTTAACAAAAAAATTTTTCATGAGTGTTTTCTACACTTTTCTGGAGATTCCAAAAAATGTTTCACAGATCCGTTCGTGGCACGAAGTGCCTTGAGTAATATGATTTTATTTTTTCTCTAGCTCACACAATATCTCGGTCTTCGAACGAGAAAACTGTGCAATGAATTTTCTCTGATATACTTCCAAATACTTTATTCAGAAGCAATGAAATTAGTTTTTACATAATGATTTTAATAAAGAGATTAACAATGTGAACAAAATCAAAATCTTTTCTTTTAACAGAATCATAGAACTAAAGTCCTAAACAAAACAGAACTGCTCTAAGGTAGCAAACTAGGTTGAGAATCAAACAACTTGGATATCTTATTTTAACAAATATCTCTTCATCAACCTTGACTAACCCCAAACATAATTTCAAAGATTAGCAGTGGCGTGATGACAGGGAGGACGAGCAGAACCGGACCCGCCAAATGCCAAAAAATATAATAATGTTCTATACAAAAAATGTATATCTTGCAATATAAATTCACAGCTACTGAAGGGCCAAAACAATACCATTTAAAAGCAATTTTCACCCCCCAGTCTCCCCGGAGGTTCCGTGGACTTATGTCCTGAACCCACCGCCCCCAGGCCAAAATTATGGGCACGCCACTAAAGATTGATAATAATTTTGAAAAACTAGCAGGAGGTAACTTAAAGAGAATATTTTCTGAATCAAAACGTGATGGAGACGGGAGCTTTTTTTATCTATATTTGGATATCTATTATCAGTTTGTATCTAAAGTTCTATGTTAATTGTTTTGCTAGTTTATTTGAATAATTGTACATTTTTTGTTTTGATCTAGCTTTAAAATGAAATTGTCCAAAAACTTTCGATTATCTTACATTAGTCAGTTCCCCCCATCCATTTGGCCAAGAATAATTGATGTATGGATCATTCGTAAATGTAGAAGAAGGTGCCCTTTCACCATGTCTAAACGCCTAAAATACATAATTTAATCTTTTGAGAAGCACTAAAAGTTGACCTACTTACAATATGTACTTGTTTCAATGACGAATTACCGATCACGTGTTTTATAAATAATAATGGAATAATAAACCACAACACTTCCATTTTATTAATCTATCGTCACAACACATGGTGAAGTATTTGTTAATTATCGTAAGAATTATAAGAGATTGACATTTATCTAAATTAGTCAATGGCGTAGCAACAAATACAACGCATAGACGTCCAAAAATTATTTACTAATATTATTTATTATTTAAAAAGCTAGACAAATTCAAGATTTCAAATTTTATGGAGTGTCACAACCTGACCTAATAAATATATACGCCAAATTAAAGTAAAAAAAACTCTATTGGTGAACTCAATGAACAATCTTTTGACTGAAAGACCGTTATGAACTCGCCTAGTGAAATAAAACTGTTCTGCGAGACATTTTTGAAAAAATATTTCATTTACAATAAATCATTTTTACAGAAAATAACTCAACGAAGTGATACTCTACAAAATGACAATAAAACAATATGAATGAATGTTTATTTGATCCATGTTTTGGAATCCGTTGATCGTGTGGCAGTGTCGAGGGCATTTCATATTTATATTATAGACCGTGAAGACGGTCCTGTTCTAATATGTTATCGAATCTAAGCGTTGACGGTGCGCCGGATAATTCTATCTACTTTCTATGACATTTTTGTTTGTATAAGTCAATATAGAAATTTTAAGGATCCGGAGGTTCTAGAAGGTGGTTATAATATAATGGGCGGAACTAAAAGCACGTATGAATTTGAGTTAAGTAGTGAGAGTGGGTGGAGCGGAGCGGGAGCTGGTTGTTTTGTAGGTTAAAGCGTCCAGTTTTAGTAATAATGGCGCAGTGGTCCGTGGCGCATAGAGTTTTCGCTGTTGAACATTTGTTCTAAAGTAATGAATCAGTTATTACAGTTCAACAGCTTTACTTTTTTCACAACTGGATCAGTTATGAAGCAGAAGTCGTCCCTGCACGCCACGAACTCCACAAAATGTCGACAGAGTTAGGGCGTCGGTTCTTCAAAATCCTCGCCGCTCCACTAGACGGCGCGCTCCAACTCTAAACTTGTCTCGACGCTCGCTGCAGCGCATCCTGATTATTAAAAGTAATGGAAAACTTCGAAGAAAGACTTTTGATGTGTATCGACGCGGAAGAACGCCATCTGTCTGAAGTAATCAGTTCACTACGAACAGTGCATATCGATATTACAATTAACAAAGTCATAAATTGGATAATTACACCTTATATTCATGTGAGTCCATTTTGTATATAATCAAAATAAAGCGAATTATACTGATTTGAAATCCATGCGTTTTTTTGTGCCACCTTGTATAAAGCGAGTGTCTAACAGCCGTAGTTAGGAAACTATTTGATGTCATAGTGAATACATCAGGACAGTGACTGTTTTTTTTATATGTAGACAATTACGCAAAAGGCCTTTTTGTTTGTATACGGCAATATAGAAATTTTAAAGACCTGGAGGTTCTAGAAAGTGATTATAATATATAAAGCGGATGTCTAGCAGCTGTAGTTAGTAAACGATTTGATGTCATAGTGATAGTGAATACATCAGGACAGTGATAAATAAACCAAAGAGTGTATTTAGAATAAAGTAGATGTTATTAAATGTGTATCGGGTGGGCAACTAAGAAACTCAAATCTCAGGAACGGAATATATTACAGCTTAAGAGAAAAAATTATAACAAAAATTTCTGGAAATTATTTTCAAAATTTTAGGTCCACCACTAGAGGCTTATTTGGCAATATAGAATTACAAAAGGGACTTTTGTTTAAATTTACCCTATTAAGTGGTACTTTATATACTATAATCGAATTATTCAACAAATATCTCTTTAAATGGCAGGTGAGGGAGAGTGGGAACCTTCTTATGATAAAATTCCTGTAAGTCCGGTTCTGCTTAGCCGATTTTTAATCACTTGATATTGTTTAAAAGAGTTTTTGTCAGGGAATATAAAATATATAAAATTTAATCAATTCAATCAGCAACGTGAATGCTAGAGGGCGTTGTTTCATATATTTTAGATATTTTGATTTCTTAAGATACCACGGAATAGAAAAAAAGATATAGTCATGCGGTTTCGGCTATTTTAATGTTAATTTAGTTTAGTATCAAAAGACCTACTTAAACTTTTATGTTTGTGTTTAAATTTGTAAAGAGAATATATATTTATGTAAATATGCCACACCAGTTGCTACTTTTTTTTCTCAATTTTCTTCTAATGGAAATAGCTGAGGGAAATTGTGCATTAATCTGGTTGGTTGATATTCTTAAATTCATTCATCAAATATATGACATGTAGCTGTTGGCATGTCAAGATTTAGTCCTGACTGGACATAAAATATCACCATCACCTCAAATTCGCTTATTGTGTGTTAAGGTTGGAAGCCATTGGCTAAGGTAGCTTCACAAAATGTTGTAGCACTCTTTAAGACACTCCGCAATAGCTCATAATCCTCTACAAGGCTCAGATTCGTCCATCTTTGCTCGCACTTTTTAAGCTCGGCACTCAAGCATATCTTTAGGATGCTCGACTCAATACAGAAGAGAGCAATTCGACTTATAGGTGATCCAGAGTTGACCAGAATATTGGACAGCTTAGAGCATACAAGAAAGGTCGCTGAACTGATTCTTTTTTACTGATACTACCACTTCTGAAATGTCCAGCATAATCCCTTCTAGAGCAGTGTTTGCAAGACCTACTCGACAGGCAGACGTGGCTCATGAACACAGAGTTCGCCTGAAAATGCCAAGAATGTCAATTGATCTGGACTCATTTCTTTGAAGAAGTGGAAGCCTGTGGAATCAGCTACCAAGGCACCGAACACTACAATCTACAGAAATTCAAGATCAATATCCTCAGGCATCTCCATCTCGTATTCGAGTGGTGCCTGAAGAGAAGAAAAAATCATATATTAATGTAAAAGTTATTTATTTAAAATATAAAATCTACGCTAGAAATATCACATGCAATAACTCAAGAACAGGTTAAATTTAAAAAACATTCTTACGTAATAACTAAAATGTTGATAAGCATTATCCAAAAGCTGACAAAATATAAATTTTTCCACTTTTCTAATATACCGGTCTCATCAGTACTGGGATCCATCAACATCCCCAAATAAACAAGATGCAAAATGGTAGTAAATGAAAAAACCAACCTACAAATCCAAGACGCGATACTGTTTCTTTTGAACCTATGACTGCATATGTTTTTACATGGGTATACTCTGATACAACAGCTGAACGCTTTAGCAAAATAATCCCTAGTGGTTAATTGTAAGTAAGAAAATATTCCTATCAATATTAATACAACGGATACTTTGAATTCAAATCCATGAAGAAATGAAGATATGACGAACGTTGCTAATATGCCATAAAATTTTCCTAGCGGCAACCATGATCGGTACACATCTGAAAATATTAAAAATATCAAATACACCTACAGATTAAAGTTCTATTCATAATATTCATCAGATAATATTAAATTTGAGAAAATATGAAACAATTAAGTTATGCTCACATTTTATTATTCTGGTCCTTCGAGTCGGATAGGAACTTATAGAAGACCAGAAAGAGTAGACAGTTTTTTTGTTGGTTATATAAGCATGAATATCATCAAAAATTCCAACTTAGATAAACTCCAATATGTTCATAGTAGTGTAGTGAATGGCCAAGGACCGTTAATCACATAGGATCTGAGAGGCCCATCGCGCATCACTTGACATTACCAAAAGCCGATGTACTTTCAGAAGCCAATCAGGCACTTTGACTTGAACCTTTTGATGTCATTAGGCAAACTGCGAGACTTGCCTTGAACTGCGTTCATGTGAGTGCTGGGCACTCTCAAATGACAGTGGAGTTGGTGTCTTAGATGACCATCTCTGGTTGAAAGTCATTAGTCAGATGTTATACACTATTATTGATAATTATAAATTGTTTTTAGTCTGTTATGAGGACTGATCCTCTTGCTCAGCCTCTAAATCCTTTTCACCTAAATATAATTTTCATTAAGGTCTACATTTTTCTCCTATCCATGTTCTTTTATTTTCCTCTCTCTTTGAGAATGATGGGAATTAACTTCTAAGTCAACATAAGATTTTCTTTTTAGGGATTGGGAGAATACACGTCATGGTACATGGATAGCACGTTTTTATCCCAATTTGGAACTGAGGAAGCTTCTTTGAGTCCCAAAGGATCAAACCATTCAGATTATTTTTACCTCATAGCAAAAGAAACGGCATCAGCCTCAACAGGAGCAACTGTTGGATTGGGGATATGGGTAGAAGGAACCAAAAGAATATGGAGAGCCAAAGACGTTTTCATTACAGCTGATAGTGGTAAAAGGATTTGGGATTGCGCGATCTAGAGGAAAGTAGGTTGTGGACAGACTTGTGAAAACTGAAGACGACAAAAACTATCTCTTAAGTTCTGGAAGCAGTTGGTAATCTTTGTGAGAATATGGTAAATGTTTGACTAATTCGAAGCTTGTCTGAGTTATTGTGGCTATTACATTGGTGGCCCTGTAACTGGGTGCTTTATCCTGATGCAAGAGAAAATCTTTGAGCAAATTTTTCCGTCATTCTCTTTTATTGTCTTACATAATTTTTGAGATGAAATGGTAGATGATCTACTAAAATTACCCCTTAAGCATATTGGTCAGCATAAACTTCCCTGATAAGAGTTGCATTTTTTCAGTTGTGATGAACCTCAATGCTCTCCTTACTCTTGATTCATCAATTGTTTGTTTGGTAAGAAAGGCAGAAGATCCAACTATGTGTGCCTTTGTTTGACACATCCCAGCTATCTCCATTCATCCCCACGGAGCCTGTCAACGGAGTAGATCGTTGAGAGACGTAATAGCAATACCAAGAATGGGTTCCGGGCCCATTGGTGGGTTCAGCGATCCCAGTCTGACTTCGTCGTTGCCTTTGTTGCCCGAGTGACCGGGCACTCAAACGAGCTGGATCTTGAAAACATCACTCATCAGTTCTTTCAAGACTCTCTTGCACTCCAGCACTAGCTTGGAGCTCACTATTAGGACCATTATGGCTTGTATGGCAGCTCTGCTATCTCAGCATATTGAGATTACTATGTTCGTGTGGTGTCGATTGAATATCGCGCGTCCAAATTCCATCACAGTGAATACCTCGGCTTGGAAGAAGGTAGCGTGTTCTCTAAGAGAAAAAGATTTGTTTATTTTGGGGTGTCCTTTCACCACACGATTACCTCGAACCATTGAGGTATATATCCAGTGGAGGATATTAGATAGAAGACCCCATGTACAACCGAAGGCTCTTCTGCATGCCCAGAGAGCGCAGGTGGCCTTTTTATATTGTTGTCCCCTTTTTTGTACCAGAGCAGTTTTGTATCCAGAGTTACTCCAGATATTTTACGACCCTAAAGACGTACGAGTCCCGTCTCTCAATTTTACACTTGGGGGCGTGCCAGTGTTGCACTTCCTGGTAAGAAGAAGTTCGGTTTTGCTTGGGTTAATTCTTCGTTATTTGGACTAGCATCACCTGTCTACGCCCAAGGCCCCTTCCAGAGCAAACGTTAACTAAATCATCAGTGTAAGCCTGTGTATAAAAGTCTGCCTTATTTAGGTCAGTGATCACGTTGTCAAAGACCAGACACCATAAGTTTGGAAGCAGGACTACCCTGGCTGCTATAGTTTTGAGACAGTATCTGAAATGTATAATTCTTATTAGAATGAACAATCACAAGTTCACAATATTGTAACCTTCTGGTGAGCCAAGTTAGTTATGGCTAGTGGCCGTGTAGGTCCCACTGGTGGGTCACAATGTCATAAACGTGTTAATGGTAACTCAAATGAGAAATATACATATACTGGTGATATTAATACTGAAAACATTATTCACCAAGACTATTACATAAATACTTACAATTACACTGTCAGTTCTTTAGAGCCTTTCATAGGTTTATAATCAGCTTGAAGGAACAACCAGATTTAAGCGTTGAGAGGAAAATGAATTAAAACTTACATTTTTTCAAGAAATCATGCATTGGTTTGTTCCATGTAGTCACAACTACGGCTAAGGCAGAGGGAAACTCGATTTTCAAAGGATCAGCTATTTCAAAGTGCCATTTCTTCGGTTCATGCCAAATTTTAGGATTCTTGTAACCAGCTGCTAACATAGATGCCTCCGATAAAAAACTGATGAAATAATGACTAGCTCTGAATGAAAAAGCCTCTCTATAACTTGTCAACCACTGATTCGAGTCTTCGGGAATAAAATACATTGACCAACAATTAGAGAGCATGAGAAAGAACATTGATATCAATAAAGCCCTTGCTATTCCAAAAACCCACCATATGTTCTACAAAAATATATTTTATATTTATAACAAATAACACAAACGACTTTACCTTTTTTGTAGGTTGGTAAAACATTGCTTCGTACTCTTGAAAAGATATCCAAGGACCAAACATAACGTTTGCACCACAAAATATGTAAGCATAATATTTTAAATGAGATGGATATTTTATAACACCTCTTTCAACATCTTCTGCAAGCGAGATTAATTTCATACTAAAAACCATTATAACCCCCCTAATCTCCATCCATGTTTCAGATTTCAATAAAAAATACTGGCTAAAAGTACAAAACTATAAAATATGTGTACCTACACAAACGAATTAAATCTTACCATAACACTAAAATAATAATAAGAGTGTACTTCACTAACTTAGAAGTACTGAAGTATTGAATTTTGTGAACATTATTCTTTTGGGTTGGATAATATTGCTCTTGTATGTAGCTACCGATTCTTAAAATAATATATGATGATGTAAAAAATATTAAAATAAGATATTTTCCTACATTTGATTCGAGATTACTAATCAAATAAATTCCACTAGCTGCAAAATATACATGCAATACTGTTTTCGGAACATTTACTGAAAAAAAATCAAATATTTGATAACTGTAGCAAATTTAGTCGGTGTTGTTAAATACATTATAACAACACTTACTTGTAGAGATTACGATTCCAAAGGAGAGATTAACTACGAGTATTTTGTATATGATATGAAATATACTGATAGAGGAGGGAATAACACAATGTTCCCATACTTCTTGACTTGTTTCTTCAAAATATTCATGTTCATATAATAGATCTAATGAACTACAAATCCCAATAAACTATTAATTATACGTTAGACTTAAATAAATCTATCAGTATACTTACTCCTCATGGTTTTCGTATGCAGAAATAGACATGACTTAATAGATTTGAATTAATTTTTATAAATGTAAACATTTCTGTTTAAAACAATGTTTTCAATCGTGATTATGGCGCTAATTCTTTACATCATGGCCTTCGCTGGTGTAGGAATGGCGTTACCTCGGACCTGTTTACTATTACGCCTACGTAACAATATAAACATTCGTGTATAAATTCTGTCTAATATTCCGTTGCATTTAATTTTTTACTGACTTCACTGCGAACTTATTGACAGGTTGGGAGTTCAACCACACCCAAACAAGTCAAACGATGCACCACGAACAAAAAAATTCAACTTAACTTCAAAAATTGGGAATTCAGTTGAGGGCTACAACCATCCCGGATTTCCAAGTCTTATCTTTAATATATAAAAATCCCAGTTGTTTTTAATTCGTAACTGCTTTTATTCATTATGCTCTTTTGGATTCGTAGTTGATGCGGATATATTAATAAATTTATTTGTTGCCGAAATTTTTTTTTATTGTTCTTAGTAAGAATTATTAATTTGGAGAATTGTGTCCGGGGATAGTTTGTTTAATTTTTATTCATAAGGTGTTTCCAGCTTTTCCACTTTTTTTTAATTCACTTTTAACGTCTAAACACCAGTTATTCATATACTTCAACTGAAGCCTATACCACTTCGTTAGGAAGAGTCTCCTTCCGGGGAAGTAGGTTACAAATTGGTATCAAAAGAATTACATCAACAAGACATAGATGAACATATTGATATAAATGGGGGATTTGATGATTCATATGATGACACCGATACAAAATATGAATATAAATATTTTTTTTTTCACATGAGAAAATACAAGGTTACAGGTGAGCTTGTAAACTCTTGTAATTCTTCATAGGTTCTTTGGTCGTAAAGGTCTATCTAATTCGGTAACGCGTGGCCACTGGTCCTTATTTTTCTCCATATCTTCGTACCGCAGCTCAAACGGGTCACAACCACACTCCTGAAGTCTCTTCTGATAGCGCTTACGGTCATAATGAGTCAATTTCTCACTATAGCCCTGCTGGGGCCTCGTGCACCCTTAGGACTGAAATATCCGTTTTTTTTATTTTAGGAATAAGAACAATTTGATAATTCTTCCCATAGACTCGAATTATCTGCTGTATTGAAAGGTAAATAAAAGAAAAGGGAAAGTTATAATATAATTTTATTAAATATTGCACATATGACACACTTTCTTAAATAAATATATATCTTTGTATAAAGGCGTTTGCTAACATTAATAAATAAATACATAAAAATATAAATATACAAAATGTCAAAATTTAATAAACATTTGAGCACATGCATTGAACGTTTCAAGGGCTACGTTAAAAATATAAAATTCTGCAGTTTGGAATGAAGTATGGAATGGTTACTTCAATATATATATATATATATATATATATATATATATATATATATATATATATATATATATATATGTATATATAAATATATATAAATCCAATTATTGTCTAACATTTAACGTTAGATGAAAAATATATTTATTTATAAGGTGTTTGTAAAAGAGTCGAAACACTATTGACTACAACTCGTTGATACAACGTCTGGTCATTCGAGACGGATATTTATATCAAAACAAACAACAAAACTTTATGAGTAAGTAAATAAAAGAAGAAAATTTTATGTTGAACACAGGAACCTCTGAAACAAGACCTTACCAAAAATATTCAGAAGTATTAGAATGAAGAATACAGCTTATATATACCACAATATCAGGAGTACATTATTTGTAAGAAAGAGACAACAATGGCAGTGTATAACTCCTAACTTTCGGTGGTGAAAGCGGGATACTAAGAAAAAGGCTTGAAAGCAAAGTACAAGTATTCGAAATAAAATTCCAAAAAACAAAATATAATATATAAAAGGAAAAGGTTAAACCTCAAACCGATACCAGAATGAATTCTAACGGTACAGACACCTATGACGGATAAAGACTGAAAGACAAAGAAAGTTTGGGAGACAAGAAGACATAGAAAAAGCTCAGAGGAAGATCATCAACCAAATATTGCAAACAAAGGGTGAAAGAAGAGAAAAGCGACGAGATTTATCGTCAAACTTATACTAGAATGAATTTAAATTAAGTAAATTAAATAAAGTTTGGGAGACAAGAAGACATAGAGAACGCTCACCATAAACCAAATATTCAGACAAAGGGTCAATGAAGATAAAAGCGACTGGTTAAACGTCAAACCGATACTAGAATGAATTTAAATGGTACAGACCACCTGAGACGGATGAAGATTCAAATACAAAGAAAGTTTGGGAGACAAGAAGACATAGAAGAAGCACAGAAGACCATCTACCAAATCTCGCAGGCAAAGGGTGAACGATGACAAAAGCGGCGACCCTGACAGTGGATAAGAGAAAATTGGGGAAACTAATCCACGAGACAAATCAACTATTGAATTTTTAAAACTTAAGTGTAGGAATGCTTAAATATCATACATATTATGTATTTAATTAATCAAATTCAAGCCTCAGTTTCAATAATTTGCAATGAACAATAACAATATTGTAGTTAAAATTAGATTAAAATATGATTCGAAAAATATAACAATATATATTTACATAAAAATTATATTATAAAAATGAATAATGTCACTTATCATTGAATATATTTTAATATGAAATGACACGCAATGCCAATACCTCTTTTTCTTTGTTTCATAATAATTTATCAGTTGACTAATTATAAACATGTTCCATCTAGTGAGAACTCATCACAACTATATTTTTTATATCAAAATCCTACTGTAATAAAATTAACCGTCATCATAAATCAAGTGACTTTCCATAATGGCAAGGCAGGTAAAATTGTTAAAAGCTCGAATTTCTTGAAAAAAATTACTATTTTTCCAATTGAAATAACATGGCTTTCACTCTCCAAATTTGCTTTAGAAAATTACATAATAATAATAAAATGGCATTAAGTCGTGGGAATAACAGTGTCACGACGAATTGCACCTTAAGAATGAATCTAAATAAAAATAAACAAATCAAATTAAGACTATCGTTTTTGACACTACTTAAACAATAATTAAAAACAAATGTGAAAATTAATTCCTTTGACATAAAAATTGTGTTAATGCATCTCAAGTATTGTAATATATTCACAAAATACCACTCGCCACCCACTAATCTCACATTTGACATTCAAGAGACCTCATGCTAGAATAGTGCATGTGGGGAATTCAGTAACAATTAGGGTTGTTACTGGGAAGACAAATATAAAATCTAGATACCACAAAATATACTGTGAACAATAAAAAGCCTATAAAAGATACTTATTTGCAAAAATAATTAATTAGTCCTAATTTTATCAAAACTTTTGACAGTTACTACTAGTAACAACAAAGTGTAAATTGATATTGGAATTGGTTATTTCTTAGTGATATTTAAAAACTAATTTAAAACATAACAAGTATTTCAAATTGGTTAAAATGGGATTTTAAAATATAGGAATACTTTTTTATTGCACTATTAAAAAAAATTCCGAGCGTACCTACTAAACCCTCTATAAAATATAATTGCTATCATTAAAGAGATAAAAAAAATTGGCACAAAATGAAGATTATGCGAGATTTGCTTTTGGTAATAATTCTCTAATATTCATGTAATGAGTATCGGATGTAAAAAAAGTAACTAATTCATTGAAGCTTGGTCGATCTTTTGCTTTGTATTCCCAGCACCTCAGTATCATTTGGTACACGTCATCAGGACATTCTTTCGGCTTTTCTAATCTCACCCCAGCTTCTATTAACGTTATTGCCTGCAATTAATACTCACAATCAATCCTTAGATACTAACATATCAAGAATTAAATAAATTTTAATTAACAATATATAAAGAATAATAATAAACTACACATCAACTGTTATCCTTACCTCAGATCCCTTCATGTCACCATAAGGAGAAGCCCCGAATGAGTACATTTCCCAAATCGTAACACCAAAGCTCCAAACATCACTTTTATGCGAAAATTGACCGTAATTATAAGATTCTGGAGCGTACCATTTAAGAGGCCATTTTCCCCCTTGTAAAGCCCTACAAGTAAATAAAATATTTAATCAAAACTGAGATGAAACATTGAATGATTAAATACATACCTGTAATATTCATGATCTGTTCCCAGGGCACGAGAAAGTCCAAAATCACTTATTTTAGCTTGCACCTGACTGGCAAGCAAAATATTTCTCGCAGCTAAATCTCTATGAACAAATCTATTTTCTTCCAAATATTCCATTCCTTAAAATATATATATATATATATATATATATATATATATATATATATATATATATAACATACTGTATTATATGGTCTTTTCAATATTCTATAGTAGAGTAATTGTTGGTGATATTAACACTAGACAAATTGTATGGTCCTTTGAGCCGGATATGATTCTATAGAAGGCTCGAAGGACCAGATAATATAATAGTGAGTGTTAAAAATACATACTACATTTCACTAAGTTGGAATTTCTGGATCTGTTCATCATACTCATACTGAAAAAACTGTTTGCTTCCATTCTCAATTACACTGCCTTGTCTTTTGAACTTTCATATCCGGCTCAAAGGACCAGTGTAATTTCGAGCAGTAATAGAAAATACTTAAAAATAATACTTCTCTCTTCACATAATGCTTACCTCACTCAAATTAATTATCCTGGAGCATGAAATACAGAGGATACATGTTGAATGTGTTCGAGAAGATATTATTAACATATTTGTTGGAGTGAATATTGTAAAAGTTACTTACCGCAAGCTATTTGAGCAGCCCAAATTTTAAATTCGAAATTTGGATTGATTTTATCTTTATTAACGTCAATATATTGCAATATTGAACCGAGGGGAACTAGTTCTTGTACCATCAATAGTGGAGGTCCTAATGATAAACCTATTAGTTTCACAATGCAGTGATGGTTTAGTTTTACCATAACCTGAGCTTCACTTAAAAACGCTCCTCGATTTATTTCCATTTGTTCATTGTGGAGAATTTTTATTGCAACTTTTACCAAATCACCACTTTTATTCAAGTAAGTACCTTAAATAGGATACAAATAAGTAACATTAAGCTTTCCATGAGTCCAATCTGGCTCGAAGGACCAGATAATGTAAATATGAGAGTAGTATGTTCTGGAAGTAGTAAATAAAGTGTAGAAAAATGTAGAACCAACTAAATTCATGAATTGCCACACATTTGGCCATCAATTTGGAGCTTAGAAGATAAAAAATCAATTTTGAGATATATTACGCCTTGATAGGCGTTTCTTTGTTTGATTTAGAATGTTATTTTCAAAAATTATTGGATAATACAAAGATATATGAGTGATATAGTTCATAAATACTCAATACAGATTGAAGTGTTTCAAATCAATCAGATTCTAAACATATAAAATTTTACATTAATTAGTTAGTTTTCAAAAATGAGGTTTTCACTGGAAATCAACATCAAAACTACCAAAAAATTACTTACATGCTAATCTTTGAGAAAGAAAGGAACTAAAGAGTGATGAGAAAATTTAGTAGATCAAATTTTAAGACAGTTAAATTTCTATAAATACCTTCATACACTGAAGCAAATTCTCCTTCTCCAATAAGAGTCCCTTTTGTCAATTGCTCTGCAGGAATGTACTCATTTTCGTTTTCACAGTAGTTATTGTTATAGGTATTCGTTGTTATGAAATCACTTGTAAATGAGATATTTGCGAATTGACTAGGAAAAAGTTTATTATGAGTTTCATCAGGTTTAGGAACAGGTTTTGGCGGTACTTTGAGGCAATTTTTCTTCTTGTTTGGCTTAGGCATTGTGGAGAACTGAAAATAAATACATTGAACAGTAAAAATTAAAATTTAGTATCATAACTTAAAATCTTGCGAATACTTACTTCAGGTACAGGTGGTTTTGGTTTAGGGCGAACAGGAAATTGTAATACTGTCGGTAACCCATCAGGCATTAAACTATAATGTTCAACAATGTGCTCCAAAGAGTCCAAATATGGTCCATCGTCAATAAATAAATATCCATCCTGAATATTAATAAATAGAATAAATATATAATAATACAATTATTACAAGTTTTATTTACTTTATTGTGGATAATGTAATTGTAAAATCCATCATCATTTAATAAAGTCAATACGTCTTCTTTATTTCTATCACTAAATCTAACTAAATAGGTACCACTTTTTGTACTGCACATCTTAATTATCATTTCTGCTTCTTGTCTGTCTAATGTTCCATGGTACCACTCACTTCTGTCTGTCCTCTTGGGAGAATATTTATAATTTTCTAAAAATATAAATATAGTTAAACAAAATTTTTGTACCAGGTAAATAAACAAGATTATTTACTTAAAATGTCAGCACAGTCAAAATGGTTATTCATGCGAGCTAATTGTTCAGGCGTCATATTATTTTTATTCCTAGGTCTAGAAGGGGCATTTAAAGATAATAATTCCATTACTACTTCCTTGTGACCTCTGCTAGCAGCCTCATGTAGAGGTACCGCACCAGTTTCTGTGTTCCTAGCTTGAACATTGGCATTTCCTGTTTGAACGAGAAGTCTTACAGTTGATGGAAAGTTATTTTGACAAGCATACTGAAATAGAAAATAAAATAAATATACAAAAAAATTATGTATTATTAGGAATAAAAAAATTTGTCTTACATGCAAAGGAGTGTATCCTGCAGAATCTCTTAAATTGACACTATATCCTTTTTCAATAAGTTTCAATAAAATATCATTTTGTCCACTTATACTTGCTAAATGCACTGCTGTCTGTCCGTCTTGATTTTTTGCATCATGAGGATAATCTGTTTTCAATAGTTCAGAGACCACTGTATAGTTCCCTTGATCTGTAGCTCTATGAAGTAAATTTGTACGACCGTGTCTTCGAGAATCAGGTGGAGGAGGATCTTTTTTAATATAATCAGTTAAGACTAGATTTTCAGGGAGTTTATTTGGGGTCATAAAATAGTAGTCAATAAGGACTTCCAAACCGTGGAATTTCAGATATTCATCTAACAAAGAAGTAAATCCATGATTTATTTATTAAAATTTTAAAACTTTGAAAAAGATATTTATAAATATTTATCATAATGAATGAAAACAATAACTCACCTATAGAAAAAAACGCATCTTCTGCATGTCTTCGTATTTGGAAATGGCTAACTTGGTTATTATGATAAACTGATAAAACGTAATCTCCAGACGAGGAGTTACTATCCCGAACAATAAATAACCCGTCCTTCCTGCCATCTAAAATAATACATGAAATGAATATATGACTTATAATTTGATTCATTGTTACCTTGACATAAAAGGTTTTCAGCTTCCTCCCTACTCAGTTTACCATGAAACCAGTGAATATCCTCATCTGTTTTAGTTGGTTTATTCATATTTATATATCAGGTTCAATTTCCATGTGTTAATCACTAGTTTTCATTATTTTAAATATATAAACTCGCATTACTTGTATCTTTTGTACCATACTATCACAAAACAAAACAGAAGTGACACAATTATTCAGTTAACAGTCATTATTGTCATCATTACTGTCAACTTTTTGTGGATATTTTTAAATTCTTTTATTGTCTCTAATAACAATCCAAAACAACTTATGAATTAGAAAGTTGGGAGTGCAAAATTAATTTTAATGATGTTTTATTTGATTAAAATCACTTTATTGAATTCAAATATTTATTAAATACAAGTAAATGTATTCTTCATTGGAATTAGCAATGCTGGCAATAAATATATGCGTAAGACCTTTAGTTATTTATCTATGCATTAGAATTTAGTAAATGTACATTCTTTCTTGAAGAGGGCACCTTTTTTGACGCACGCATGCGTTGTTAGAAAAACTCGTGTCAAATAGGTTGCCTACTCAAATTAAATGTTCTTTCTTATTAATATCTAGTATTGTAAGGTATGACAAATATAAAATCTTTAAAAATCACCAAAAATTTCAAACATCATGTGAAAAAACTAATAGATACAAGCAATTAGTTAAAGTTTTAGATGTGTTTTATCTATTGTGTGTTATATTTTGTACATTTGTGATTAAAATTAGTAAATATCCTCAATTGGTGCTGTAGTAGTAACAATTTTGTTTTCAGATCTAAAAATATGGGCCGGTACGCTCGTGAACCCGAAAATGCTGCAAAATCCTGCAAAGCCAGAGGATCGAACTTGAGGGTTCATTTTAAGGTAAAATTATTTCCACAATATTTATTTTGTGATCACCAAAAATAACCTTATAAATCTATTTTTTTAGAACACATGTGAGACTGCTAACGCAATTAGAAAAATGCCCCTCAAACGGGCAGTAGCCTATTTAAAAAATGTTGTTGTTCAAAAGGAGTGCATTCCCTTTAGGAGGTTTAATGGTGGTGTAGGTCGATGTGCTCAGGCTAAACAATTTGGGACCACACAAGGTAGATGGCCCAAAAAATCTGCGGAGTTTCTTTTGCAACTCTTGAGAAACGCCGAAAGTAACGCAGATTACAGTGGACTTGATGTTGATAGACTTGTAGTAGAACACATCCAGGTTAGTAAAACCTTTATTACACATGGAAATTGTTAAGAGTGCACCTTTCGTGAAGTATATAAAGATTGAGCACTTTGAAAGGACACCAATCGAATTTATGTTCCTCCTTAAGTTTGGCTTATTTATGTATATATGAAATTTTTGTGATTATAAAATCAGTTATATATCTGGGCAATTTGATTCAATTTATCCAATTTTTACATGTCTGAAATAAAAAAATAAACAGTAAAGCTGCTTAACAAATAACATAAACATTGTGTCATTTTTAATAATTATTATTATAGTCTAGGAACCAAGGGTTTTAACCTGATACTAAAACCAATAAAAATGATTTTTGGTATACAAGCAATTTCTGAACAATCCCAACCGATGGTTTTTCACACTGAATGACTCGATAGGGAAGTCTGTGGGGATCGCTTTGAATAATTAAATAAAAATTATGTACTTCAGGTGATTACTTACCATCATTTATTAAATTAATAGTCCGGGAGCCAGGTGGAAATTTGTTTAATTATTTCCTGCCGAAAGCTAATTGGTGATATGCGTTATGTAATAAAACCTAGTGAACGTCAGCTGCGGCTCGGTGGGTGGGATAAACGGCAGTAGCTTCCCAAACACAACGAAAAAAAAAGAAAGTCGGTCATTTCAGTCAGTAAAAAAAAATCAGCTAGCAGTGAGTCAAGGAAAACCTGGTCGGTCGACGGTTTTCCATTGAGAGCAAGCTGACTAATATATTTATTCACATCTACACATAACCTATCATCAATAAAATTTTCATTTGAAAGAAAATCATTGAAAATATAATGCAGTATAGTATAGTCAGGTGATTATTTTATTTCCTCGAGATATTGGGATAGTTACAGTTTCACGATTTTTTAGTTGGGAGGAAATGACTAAATTTCCTTTTTTTTTTTTTCTAAACTTGGTCTTGTATTTCTATTGCTGGCTTCTGAACTATAATACATATTCAGTCATTCTTGTTTGTACTAGTAATTTTTTCATTCTTTTCAACTTATTTTAGTTTGAAAATTTCTTAAAAACTTCACTTGTTTTACATAATTTCGTTTTTTCTCTCACTTTTAAGAAATTTATTTCAATGTGGAACTATAAATAATGAAAGATTATGCTGCAGTTTTTTGGAATACTATTAAGTCATGAATAAATAATTCACAAATCTCAATTGTGTATAACTAGCAAATCAACTTTATAACAATTATCAAGAGAATCTGATCTCACTTTACACAAATCACGAATCCACGCAATTTATAGCCTAATTAATTTGAGCATGCGCGTCACAACTCTCGCACCATTACTGATAAACAACTGGGACACATATTTCCAAAATTGACTATTTTTAGTGAGAATTTCCATTTTTTAAATACTTGTATCTATAGATTATCAATCCCTTCCATGTTATTGACGAATTACCAATTTTTAGAGTTTTCCGGTGGTTTTCCCCATTTTCCATGGCCCCTTGCTCGCAAAACAATTTTTTTTCTTGAAATATTCTACAAAAACTACTTGTGTGCCTAAAATCATTACTATTGTTTTTAATGTTGGGTTTTAATAAAATTTTGGCTATAGCACCTGGTCTATTATAACATTTAGAAAAATGATAAATATGGTGAATAGAAGGTTCAAATTAGAATTCTAATATACATTCAGCAAATTGTATGGAGCTAATCATTTTAAAGTGATCTAAAAAAATTTAGCCAATTAAATTAATTTTTTAAAATAGAATGTAGATGAAAATTCATTTCTCTTTTGAGTTTTGTTATGATCTTCCAACATTTTTTCCTCACTTAATTTTTTGTTATTATGCAAATTGTTAGTAAATTCTATTTTTCTCAGTTAATAATATCAAGTTTTCCAAAAGACGTCTCTTCTATCCACTTTTCCATGTGTTTCTGGGTCAGCCCGAATTCTAACATTACTGCACTGCTCTTAATTCAGGTCTCCAAAAAAATTTTTTTTCGTGTACCTTGTTGGTTTTTCAGTGTGGAATTTACAAAACTTTAAGTCTCTTCTGACGGGGGTTATCCAACTGGATACATTTCTGGCACTATTGCACCCCGCTAAGTTGAGGTTCCTACAGTACTATGAAGAAACTTTCACGCTTGTACCTCATCAGTTTTTCCGACATATTTCTCGTCGTGGAAAACAGGCTGCTATTTTCATTTGCGTCTAGAACGAACATACAGAAATACAGTTTGGTGATAAACTGACTTTTATCTAGCGGTTTAAGAACTCAAACGTCGTGTACTAAATCAATGCTGTTTTATGTCTAGCTCTTGAAGTATATTGGGTTCACTGTTTTAAATTCTAAACTACATTATTTTATTAAAATTTGATCTGAGTGCATTACTGTTTATTTATACTATTCAACTTAGTTTAATTATTAACTTTTTTGTATGTTTTCCCCACCTATTAATTGACTCTTGAGCTGTAGGATAATACAGCAAAATTGAGAAATATGCTGATCTACCTTATGATTAATGAATAAAAAAAAAGCTACTCATCTGAAATGATAATAATCCTATTTTATTTTTATCCGTTTACTTATAGGTAAACAGAGCTGCATGTTTAAGACGCCGTACCTACAGAGCCCACGGTAGGATCAATCCCTATATGTCATCACCATGTCATATAGAACTTTGGTTAACTGAAGGTGAATCCACCCCTGAAGCACCTAAGAAGACTTCCAAAAAGAAGGCTGCTGTGGACAAAACCAAAAGATCTAAAGCTACAGCTGCTGTAGCACATTAAACAATATACAATTGCTAAAACTATAGTTGATTTTATTTTATTTCCACATATTCCCTTGACACTTCAGAATTTCAGACTAGTTACCAAAGGGCCTGTCCATGGTAAGTAATGCACATGAAAAGTATGGAGGGTAGCGAGAGGAATGTATTTAATAAAGGTGGCGCTACATTAGCAACAGAGTAAACTTCACACTAGCGCCAATCTAGCAAGTTTTTGAACTGCTATTTACCTTTTACCCCAAAGAGATACTCCAACCTTATATCCACCATTATAAAAAGCTACTACGCATTTGTACAAACACTAAAGAAAAAATAAAACAAATCGAATTTTGTAATTATGCTAAGTGGGTGTTAAGACTTCAAGTAGATACGAGTTTCTCACTATATATCTTAACATTTGCTGGTGTTTATAAAAGAATAATTTTTCAAAAAGGTGATGAGATCTCGTCATGTTTTGAATACTCTGTATTTGTTATTAAAAAAGTGGTAAAAATGGTTTTATTTTTTTAATGCCTTAATAATCCACTACTGCATCAAAAATATGAAAGATATGATTTTTGTCTAAATCTTGGTTTATGCAGCCAAAATTAAAAATTACCATTAAACTAACAAATTAAATTACTAGTTAAAGACCTCAAATGCTACTTTTAATTCATGCAGAAAATTAACACTAACTTCTAATTTAACCAAGAATTGGCCAACTGAACTTAATTTTGTGATGTTATGAGCATAGAATATCTTAGATCAGTCTGTATTCGTGGTATTGTTTTGTTTATATCATTGTTCTTTAGTTATGAAAATTATACTCGCATTATTGCGGCGATTTCCGCCGTGGTATTTTATTTTCAAAACTGATAAAAAAAATAGTGAAATGTCTGGATAGTATCAGGAGCTTACCACATTTGTATGACTAAAAGGAAATGTCTAATTACCATTAATTTACTGTATAAACCAAAAAAGTTTAGCTTAATGTTGATTTTGACTGCATAAACCAAGCTAAAACGTAGGTGACACGAAAAGAAATTAATTTTCAAGAATCGATTTGATACCCTAAGGTATATTCTGTGGTTACAATGTTTAATCATGGGCAGGAAGAACAGATATGCAAGAAAATGATGTTCTAGCAAATTAGTTTAATTTTTTTCTCTCATCTACGCCATACACTGCAACTGTCAATTATATATTGTCAAAAACAACGTATGATATTGTTATGTACGGCGTGCGTTTTCTAAAGAAGTCGAAGAAAAGTTTCCAAATATTAATTTTCGGATGTAAATTGTCTTAAGATATCTATCGGAATATAATAAATAGATATTTTCTTTAAATTTTTAATCCAAATAATGATAATTCAAACAATTTAGGCAATACACATAATTTAATCATTTAATTTGAGTCACAGAACATACCCTAAAAGTGGGTATGTTTTGTTATTTGAAGCTTCTATAAAAATTTGACAGAAACGTCAGTCATTTAAATGTTAAAGTAAACTTTTTTTATTAAACAAGCTTAATACATTCAAAATTCAATTATAAGTTTAATGACGAAATAAAAATGCATTACCCGACTGGTTTTATTAAAATTGGAAATAACTAAAATAATTCATTGTTATCGGTACTATTCATCTCAAGCATCAACTTATACAATCAAACTTGAATAAATATAGAAATATTTCTTTTTCCTTTTGTCTAGTTCATTTTTTGAATTTTTTTAACCAAAATACCTCACTATTTTCTTCATAAAGTGGAGCAAAAGTGCAAATAAAAAAACCTAATTTATCTATGGTTATCTTAGAGTTGTTTGTAGTTGAATGTTGGCAATAATAGTAGCTGGACATCTCCAAAAATTTTGATGTACTTTTCCTCAGTAGATTACAAAAACATATGCATGCTGAGTTAAAAATAGTGTACTTGTCGTTAATATACCAAAAACTTTTGATTTTAATTAGCTGATTGATGTTATGGATATATCTTGAAAGAGAATTGTTTTCAAGTTCCTGAGAGTACCCTTGAATGATCGTAGGTTGAAGGCAACTGAAAAATGAGTGAAAATACAGTTAATAGTACCCGAAGACCAAATTTTTCTAATATTCCTCAGAATGGAATTAGAAATATGAACCTCATTAACATTAAGCCTACTGCGAAGAAATTAATAATCAAGAACCTCAAGAGTAAGTGTATTTCATAATCTGAAGTTGGTTTTATAAAATTACTACCAAAGTGAATGATTATAATGTAAAAGAAAAAATTGTGAGTCTAGTTTTACATTATTATAAACATAACTAAAGAATTTGTTGATCGTTGTCCTTAAACTTTATCACTTGTTGACATAACTACACAAAAATGCATTACATGCAGATTTTTTTCATTCTTTAATAAAAATTGCCTTTGTTATTTTAAAAAACGGATTACTTTTAGATTGAACATATCCCAAGAGAAAATTTTCCTAAAAATACACTATTAATATTTTCTGTTGTGTAATTTATTTATGGTTATGAAAAATAGCATTTGAAATAAAATGGAAGTATATAAGATAATAAATAGTATATAAACAAGATGAAGAATATAATTAAATCAAAATTTATAATTTCATTTAATTTATGTCATTATACGAAATTTTTCTTGAACCTTATTTCATGATAATATAATTTTTTCTTATTAGTTTATATCGAAGAAATAGACATGAAGACAGTTTACTTGAAATTTAAATGTCTAGCAAAGAGTGTTTTAGTTGATTTTTTGTTGAAAATATTATTGGGTTTAATTCACAAAAACCAAAGAATTTCAATTGAAATTTTTTATTGATATATAGATAGACTAGATCTTATGGCTGTCAGGTATATACTGCATGAAAGATTAAATATTGAGAATATATTTGCCGAATTTAGTTTCTGAAGACAGGATTCATCCAACTGAATTTATGATATTATAGCAGCTGGATATAAAAAAATAGAAGTTTGTAGGTCCACATGATGTGTGTATGCAAGTTTTTGTAATTTTATGAACTACAATGTTTATTTTATCTATTTTTGTGATAAAATTTACTAGATGAAGACATTAAAAAATGGTTTTTCACTTTGAATAATATTTTTATTGCTCATTTAAGAGATGGAGACATTTGATAAATATAATAATGTACTTGAAGTTTTTATTCATTTTAGCTGTGCGGATTATTGGTGGTCTACCCATCCCTTATGTCTATTTTGACCAAATCCATACATCCATCCTTTTCCTTCAAATTGTGGTTAGGAAAAAATACATGCTAGCTCAAATTTGTAATACAACTTTGTAAGTTATTCTGTTATGTCAATAAAATGTCAAAAGAATTTGTATATTATTTTTTTTATTATGTTATGATGGACATAACTCATTTCCATCCATGTTATGAATATATTAATCCAAACTACATTTAAAGTTTTGATGAACTTTATCATTTTTGTAACTAACATCAAATATTAAAGTAACTTATGATATGTAACAAAAAAATACAGCAAAAACTTTTCATAAAGTGATTCATTAATTAGTGAGACTGGTTCTTAAATTTTAATAAGGGGATGTCTGATTTGTATTATATTAATATTACTCATTATTTGTAAATAGTACCAACATAATAAAAAAGTATACTTGTAAATTGAATATATGATGTAATTATATGTTCTAATATTTTCAATATTTGATATAATCATAGGAAAGTTATTTTTTTTTAGGTGAACCAAAACTTCCAGATGATTATCGTGAGCAGACATGGGAAAAACTCAAAAGTGCTGTCTTAGCTATCCAGCAGTCCAAACCTAATCAGTATTCTCTGGAAGAATTATACCAAGCAGTAGAAAATATGTGCAATCATAAAATGGCCCCGACGTTGTATACCCGGTTATATAATCTAACTGAAAATCATGTATCTCATAATATAGAGCAATTCCTAGCTGAATCAATGGATAGATTTCTGTTCTTAAAGAAGATGAATGAAACTTGGTTGGCCCACTGTAATCAAATGATAATGATTAGAAGTATATTTCTTTACTTGGATAGAACGTACGTTCTTCAGAATCCGAATATCTTGTCTATTTGGGATATGGGACTTGAGTTATTTAGTAAATATATTATTTTGAATACTTTAGTGCAAACTAGAGTTGTGGAAGGCTTATTAATGTTGATAGAGAAGGAAAGAAATGGTGATAAAGTTGACAGAACTCTCCTCAAATCCCTTTTGAGGATGTTGACTGATTTACAAATATATGATAAGGCTTTTGAACAGAAATTTTTACAATCTACAGAACGTCTGTATGCAGCTGAAGGACAAAGGCTCATGCAAGAATTGGAGGTTCCAGACTACTTGGCGCATGTAGATAAAAGAATCCAAGAAGAAAATGAGCGAGTACTACATTATTTGGATTCCGGCACCAAATATCAGCTAATACATACAGTAGAAAAACAATTACTTAGCGAACATGTTACTAATGTACTCCAAAAAGGACTGGAACAATTATTAAATGAAAATAGAACAAGTGATTTGACTTTATTATACCAATTATTGAGCCGTGTTAAGAATGGACTTGTCGAGTTGTGTACATCTTTTAACGGATATATTAAAAAGAGGGGGAAAACTATTGTAATTGATCCCGAGAAAGATAAAACAATGGTTCAAGAACTTTTAGATTTTAAAGATTCTATGGATAACATAGTCATTACATGCTTTAATAAAAATGAGAAATTCGGCAATTCTCTCAAAGAGGCCTTTGAACATTTTGTAAATCAAAGAACCAACAAACCAGCAGAATTAATTGGTATGCACAAATTTATTTTTTGCAAGATTTATAGTCTCTTTTAACATATTTCTATCATTTTCTTTTAGCAAAATTTGTAGATTCTAAGTTGCGTGCTGGGAATAAAGAAGCAACTGAAGAAGAATTAGAAAGACTTCTTGATAAAATAATGGTGCTTTTTCGCTTTATTCATGGCAAAGATGTATTTGAAGCCTTTTACAAGAAAGATTTAGCGAAAAGACTCCTTGTAGGAAAATCCGCGAGTGTAGATGCTGAAAAAAGTATGCTTAGTAAACTGAAACAAGAATGTGGTGGAGGATTCACTTCCAAATTGGAGGGAATGTTTAAAGATATGGAACTTAGTAAAGATATAAATGTGGCCTTTAAACAACATTTAAATGTTAATACTCGAAATCTAGCACCTATAGATATGACAGTGAGCATTCTCACAATGGGCTATTGGCCGACTTATCAAGCTTTGGATGTCACCCTCCCTGATCAGATGGTGAGATTTCAGGATATTTTTAAGGATTTCTATCTCAGCAAGCATAGTGGAAGAAAACTCCAGTGGCAACCCACTCTGGGCCATTGTGTATTGAGAGCCACATTTAAAACAGGACCAAAGGAATTAGTTGTTTCCTTGTTTCAAACATTGGTTATTTTATTGTTCAATAAATATGATGAAGTTACTTTCGAATACATTAAAGCAGCTACTAATATAGAAGATGGAGAACTGCGACGAACCCTTCAGTCCTTAGCCTGTGGTAAAGCTAGAGTTCTCAATAAACTTCCCAAAGGAAGAGACATTGACGACTGCGATAAATTTAGATTTAATAACGAGTTTACTAATAAGTTATTCCGAATTAAAATTAATCAAATTCAAATGAAGGAAACTGTAAGTACCAGTACATTTACTACTTTTAATTCAAACGATATTATCAAGGTTCATAGTTTAGTGAATTTGAACTTTATAAATCACAAATATAGACCTTTAATCAAACTAGAGTGTTTATCTGTTAGTGATTCAAATATTTCTGTGTTTTTATCTACTTTAAACATGTTCGATTATGAACCCTGTGCCATCCACGGATTTTTACTACGAATATTTTTTTACAAAATAAACTGAAATTTTGCAAAAAAATGTTGACAATAATGACATTATTAGAGGTAACGTAATTTTACTCCCAAAAATTGAAGATTAAGTGGATAAAAAACTATTAAACTACATATTTCATGATTCTGAACAGAAGACAAAACCGAAAAACAAAGAAAATATTTATTAATTTCACAATTCACTTAATTGAAAAACAAATAACCAAAAATTGTGATGTACGTATTTTTTATAACGTCAAAAAAAATTCGTAAAGTTTACGTTTGAGATCCGACGCGCATCGTTCGTTTTGAAGTCGAAGCCCTAAAATTTTTCCAAATTTTTTCTAACTATTGCGAAGGACACTTAATAAAGAACCTTTTGACAAAAAATTGTGATGTAAGTATTTTTTATAACGCCAAAAAAAAAATTCTTGAAGCTTACGTTTGAGCGCTGACGCGCATCGTTCGTTTTGATATCGAAGCTCCAAAATTTTAATTGTTTTAACAATTGTGGTATCATTTTTAATGGTTGCAGACTGAAGAACAGAAAGCTACCGAAGAGAGAGTATTTCAAGACAGACAGTATCAAATTGATGCTGCAATCGTGCGTATTATGAAGATGAGGAAAACACTTGGTCACAATTTGCTTATCAGCGAGTTGTATTTACAACTTAAATTTCCAGTAAAGGTAAGGATTCATCATATACAGTGCTTATTAAAAGTCCACACCCTTCTATTTTCTTTTGAACCGTCATTTTTAAGACTTATTGTAAGTTTCTCTACTAAAGTCTATTGATCGAAGAAAAATAGTAAACTAAAACATATTCACGTAAAGTGCACGTGATCAGAATTGGAAATACCAAAGCCGAGCATGTAACAGGACCGTACTTCGCACTTAAGAAATAATTTGCGGTTTCATACAGCAGATTAATAATAAAAATAATTATGCACGATTCTTATTACAAAAATATGGAATGTAAACACGTGTCAATATTTTCATCATTTTCTTGCATTTCATTTTTATAAATATTCATAATCATTTGTTTTTTGATAGCGTTAAAATGAAACTTTTTATTTCCCCCCTTAGGGGAATATTAACAATCTCACTGCAATACGATGCCGTCCCTGTACTACACCTAATCAAACGGCTTCTCTAGCGATGCGGCGCTCTCCCTTCCAACGCGGTTTTTTATTCGTCCAATATTATGGTGCCACTGATTTGGACGTGCCCCGTTTCGCCCGGGATGTTCACGTGCTGATCATTGTTTTGGTTTACTATTTTTCTCCGATAAATTGACCATACTAATTTTTTTTGGATTTACGATGTTTTTGGTAGTTAAAATAAATAAACACTCATTTTTTTATATAATGTTTTTTCAATAACAATTAGAATTTACAATTCTATAGGTTATTTGGTGTTGGAGGCTACAATGAAAAAAACTCGTATATGTTCTAATGAGACTTCTCTTCTGTAGCCATGGGGCCACACTAACGAGAAATTCCATTAATTAACGCGATAATTTAACAACAGCATTAACATTACCGTTTGGCGTTAGGCGATAGATCAAGTGGCGGTACATCAAAGAAATTAACGCGAGAATTAATGCCATGAAGCGGCCACACTACGTATTGTCATGAAATACAGAGCTCCGTCGACGCTCATCTTGCTTGAATCCTAGTAAAACGCCGTTTTTATTGCCAATAATAGGTATTCACATTGACAAGTGTAGTCACCCGCAAACAATTATCGCGCTAATGGTCATTGACGTTAGCCGCTAGCGTGGCCCCAGCATAAGAAGATCTCCTCCACATCTCATTTTAGGTCTATTGACCAATTTATCTTTAGTCTTCGATCTTCTCTTCCTTGCATCAATGGTAAGGGTTTAACGGGTGATTCCAGCCTTTGGAAATGCATTTGACTTCTTCATTGTATTGTTTCTTGCACTGTTGTAAATGGAAGGTTTTCGTGTATCATTTGGTTTGAAACATACTAAGGAGCATCGATAATGCTCGCAGAATCTTAGACTGCGCCCTTTGTATGACTGCTATTGATCCGTAAATCCAGATTGTAATCATGACTGTCTTGTACAATAATATTTCATTTTCTAACTACATTTTTGATTCTCTACCAAAAAATTGTCTCATTTCAAAGTTTATTTGTTTAAGTTTAATTTGGGGTCTTGTTTCCTTTGATATTTATTCTCCACCTTTTGAGCCATTCTTCTGTTCTTCGAATATATGTTCTTGTATATTTGCGGATGTTACTTTAGGTTATTAGAGTGTCGTCCGCAAATGTGATTGGAGATTGTGAAGTCTGCGGTGAATATTAATGGCCCTTGTGGAACTCCAGATTTAATGGGTTTAAATTGTGACGTTCAAAAGAGGGGAGAACTTTGGAGAAGCGCTGTATATATGAAATATAATGTGATTTGTTATTTTCCAGCCTGCAGATTTGAAAAAACGCATTGAGTCCCTAATCGATAGAGATTATATGGAACGTGATAAAGACAACCCCAATCAATACAACTACGTCGCTTAAGTAGCAAGTTCATATTGTCCTATCAATATCTCCAAGATTTCGGATAAAAAATATCTAGTCCAGTGAAAGTTCTGGCGTTTTTCTATACCTAATGTACATAATGATTTAGTTTAATTTATTTTATGTGTCCTGAAAATAATGAAATTTTAATTATTATAATATTTTAATTAGGAAAACTGCATCAAAACCAGTCAACTATTGACAAGTTTGACATAAAGATCGCATCCAAGCTCGTTCATTAGTACTATAACAAAAATATCTTTATTGTCAAACACGAAATTAGCATGAATTTAAATTATGATCGATAAGTAATTGTCGGAGTTGATTGTGCCCATAATAAAAAGTCTACATTTTACTTTTCTAACTGATACCCTATCTATAGTAAATCTACACTCCTGGGTTTTGTTTAGGCTGAACATTTGGAAGGTACGACAATTGTTATTAAATTTTATATATTTTCTTTGTACACTCAAACATATGGTTTTGTTACAGATTATTTATTAAAATATACTTGAATTTATATCACAGAGTCTTTTCATTTACTTTTAACATTTATAAAAATATCTTTCAACATTTGAATTCCAAAGAAGAGTAAATAAAACAAAATAAGAGAAGAACGAAACAGAAATGTTGGAAAGAATTCGGTGAAGAAACTGAACAAACAATATATAAAGATAATAACAACAAAAAATTCTGTTTTAGCATAAAAGCGTTGGGAAGAAAAAAATGAGATATAAGTAATTAAAGATACAGAAAATAAACTTAGATCAAAACCTAAACAAGCATCATGACCGAAGAGGAAAAACGATAAAATATTACATCGCCCAATAAGTCGTGTGACTGCCACTGTCAAATACATATGATGTTTATGAAATATCAACTTTCAAAAGACTATGTGTCAAATTTAATGACATTTCGATTAATCAGAAGAAAGTGACAGCAATTTAAGTGAAGCTACTTTCGTTATTTTGAAAACAATTTCGTGTGTTAATTTATCTTCGCTTCTTGATGAAAAAAAATATCAAACGAGTTCAGCAATGGTTTCAAAAGTGTTATCAGGACTTTGCTCCATCGAAAAGCATAGACACCGATGATGGTGAACGTTCAGGTCATCCAATTAATGCTAAACATCAAAAAAGTCCACAAATTGATTAATTATATCTAATCGCAAATTGAAATTGCTTAAGATAGCTGAGGCTCTAAAAATATCAGAAGGCACTATGCATGAAAATTTGACCATGAGCAAGCTTTTTTTTTTCATTACTAAATAGAGATGAAAGTCGGATTAACTACTACTAGAATTAGAAGGCGCCTTTGTCAATACTCCAAACGACGCTGTCAAAAGAGCATTAGATGCGAGAGGAGCCGAAACGACAACCTCCAGATAATTGGCACAACTACCATCTACTAGAACAGCAGAAATGAAAGTAGGGCAAGACACCATTTAAATCACTGCAAACAGGGGATGACTACAATCGGGAGTTGCATACCCATTTATGTGGATCTAGCAGTATACAAACTTATGTAGACGAGAGCAGTCATCTATGACATAGTTCAAAGAGGACTCAACTACACAACAAGCCAATCAGTGAGACTAAATGTCAAACCGCATAAGACCCAACTAATTTCCTTCGCTAGGAAGAAAAAAACCATCAAGCTAGACGGGAAAGTCATTATTTGGTAAACATCTGGAAAAAACATTAAAAGGAGATAACCCTGATGGCGTGGAGGAATTGGGGTTGTGACCCAAAGAACCTACTCCGGATCAACACATATGGGGCAGTGGTTTGGGGTAATAAAAATAGTTTGAATACCATAAGGAACAATTTCTCAAAGGTACAAATACTGGCTTGCACATATACAATCGGGGTCATGAGACATGCCCAACAGCTGCACTAAAAGTAATTCTAAATCTCTCATTGTATTGGAAAGCGTGACGTTAGTGATTTTAAATGTTTTGCTACTTTCTAGTCCATGTAGCTGTTTGGTTCAAGATTCTACCACAACTACAGTTTGCTGAAGATATTTTAGACTAAAAAGACCCACAGTAGCTGAATGAATGAATCCAGATTTTGCTTATTTAGCAACAATTAAAGTGTCCCAGTATACATATTATACCAAAATTTTGAACCCTTCACTCCTTTCGAGGGAGAACATTTTTTCCTAACGTTTGCATTTTGCAAAAATTTCGCTGAAGCAATCATGTGGTCTGATTTCAATTTCTTAATCATTTAACAAGTTTAATAAAACTGCTTCACAATTGGAACATGAGTTTTTTATCCCTTGGACTCATTGTAATTCTGAGCTGAAATTGAATCAGACTGCAAGGTTTCATTTCAAATTCCTTTTGTACATTTTTTGTTAAATATTTCCTACAATACTGGCTGAAATTAAAAAATTTATTAATTTTATAGAGGTAACTTCATTCATTCATAATACAGGGAAGTGTAGTCTATAAAATTTTCAATTTGGTAAAACTCATTAACATAATTCAGGAAAGTGCCGAAAAAACTCAATGTTATTCTAAATCTTATATTTTGATATTTTTGTTTTTAAAAAATAATATTCTAATACACTGACTTATTGGATTTATCACTTGAATATTACTAATCTATGATACTTAACAATATTCAACCACTAGAACGAGACTGATAAATTTTATACATTTTAAAATGATATTTTGTAAATGAGTATCTAATAAATATTTTTATTTGGCTGGAGGTTGAATTTCCATAGTTTTGCATACCCATCCTGCGATATCTACATCTTCTGATTCTGCTTTTTTGATCCAAGGGTGATTCTGGAAAATTAAATATACAGAAAAATATTTAAATTTTTCACCAACTTACCATCAACGTTTTGAGATCAGCTCTCTCATCAGGATTTTTTCTCAAACACCTATCGACAAAATCTTTGAAATCATCTGTAAATATTCCAGATGGTAGTTTAGGAGGAGGTTCATTAACGATGTAATCCAAGAGTTCAAATATAGCCATAGGTCTAGGTCCTTTGGTGTGATCAGGTGACTCATTATCATTGTGAGGTCCAAAAATTGAGGCTAATGTTTTAGCATCTGGAGGAGGAATTGGGTACATTCCAATAGCCATTTCTACTAATGATAGACCTAGAGACCAAATATCGCTTTGTACAGAATAATGAGTTCCTTGCAGTCTTTCTGGCTAGAATAAATTACAAATTAAATATATATATATAGAAAATTGTGAAAAATAATCATCTTACAGACATGTAACTTCTAGTTCCAACAAAGGAGTTAGCCATTGAATCGATAAGTTGGCCAGAGACACCAAAATCACAGATTTTTATTTCACCAGAACTGTTTATTAATATATTACTGGGTTTGACGTCTCTGTGCATAATAGCATGTTTATCCCTTAAATAACTAAGTCCCTTAAGTACTGCAAATGTAATCTTACCTGAAATATCAAGAGGTATTGTAATACCTTATCTATTTATCATATATAATTTATACATTTACTTTATAATAAATTTTCATACCCAATATATTCTCTGGAATTCTACTAGCTTTCTTTAAAATCAAGTCTAATGATCCTGCATCCATGTATTCCATACAAATACTTATTTCTCCATCACTATAGAATGCTCCATAAAAACCAACGATATGTGCAAAATTGCATTTGTGTAATACTCTCAATTCACGGATTATTTGCTTTTTAATAGCTGGTTTCACTTCTAAATGTATCAATTTTCTTGCCATTATTAACCCACTACCTTTGTGGCGAACTTTAGTAACTACCCCACCATTTCCCGATCCAAGCTCCCCTAGTTTTTCAAAATCATCATCTGAAAATTCGCCGCCAATTTTTTCTTTTTGACATAGGAACACCTCTATTCTTTTGCGTTGAGTATCATCCATCTCAAGTGTTGAATCTAATTCTTCTAAACGAGCAGTCAAGTTTTCAATGCTATTTCCTCGGACCAAATTATTTGCTCTGAAATTAACGTCATATTAAATCTGGAGAGCCGTTAACAAGGACTACATAATATATAATCTACAAATAATTATTTTGAAAATAGAATTATTTGAGGTGGAAAGCCGACACTTACACGGGCGTTTCCTGAAATGAAGATGTTGGTGTTACTGTTGGTGTTTGGTCTATAGCACCAGGAGGTAGTGTTAAGTTTAATTTATTTTTCGACATTGTAAATATTTATTTCACATTCCTATATAAGTTGATTGTTGAATTTGATTTTTGTTGGTTAGAATTTCAATTACAGTATTTATTCTATTAAAAAATGCGTTCTCCTCAAAAATTCTATATTAATGTTTTTATCACTAGCAGATAATTGATTTTTTTTCAGAACTAATTTATATTTATCTATTTACACAATCTAATCGAAATTGGGAGTGACTACGCTGTCACTCTTATCATGGAGTAACTGCATTTTCTATCTCTCCGAGCAGATATTTACAAGAAAGAAACAGAACATGGAATGATAAATAATTTGTGTAGATGCATTTAATAGAATATTATGATTTTCAATAATTTCACCGTCACTTTACGGGAACGATATCAGTATTTATTACTAAGTTAGTAGTTATTTGTTAAAAGTTGAACGAACTTCAAAGTTTAAATAATCGAGAAGATTTGATCACATAAATCAGATCAAGATCATTTGATAGCTGTCTTAAAAAATACTCCGATATTATTGAATTAACAATGTTGGAAGTAATTAATATAGTTTCTCAAAACCAACTATTTTCAATTAAATAACATTTATAAAATATTGATTGATTATAAAATGCTTTAATCTAATCTCATTGTTCAAATGAACGCTTTTTTACGAGTTCAGTTTTATAATATTGAACGCACCTTTCATCTAATGTCTTTTTGTTTGTTATTAATCAGTGTGTAACATCTGGATGATATAAACCCAATAATTGTAGTGTTGAAAAATGAATGATCCAACGAAAAAAATGAAAAATCCTTTGTTTAATGTATCTGTGACAGGAGGAACTTTTGAGGATTTTTCTCAAAACGCTATATTATTACCAGCTAAGGAAAAACCTCCTCTTCCCACTCTTAACCTCACTCCAGGTAAGTTTCCTCCTTAATTTCACTTTGCTTATTTAATATGAATAATTGTCATAATCCTTAATAGAAGAAGGTTTTATTATAAGTAAAAAGGAAAAATATATCTGTTGCTTCCGTTTATAAATGATACACAATATTTAAAAATAATGAATTATATTACTTTCTTATCATTTAGTACAGAATGTGAACATACATTGCATTTGAAATAAAATGAATACTAAAAAGTTTAAACTGCCATTTTGTTAGTATCTTAAGGAGTTTTATTACATCCCACTTCCTCTGTAAGTAGGCAGATTGTATGCTTTTTTCTTCTTGATATATCTTAGGATTAAATAGATAACTAATATTATCAACAGGATAAATAATGATATTCCCAATACTACAGCAGATATTTGTCCAGGTCCCCATACTGCTTCTAAAAAGGAAAATAAATATATATGAAACTGTCATTTAGATTTATAATTGCGTGTATTATCAATTATTGCCAGATTTAATCAACTAGTCAATTTCTACGTACTGTATGCATTAATTGATACTGTTTTTTTGTTGCTAGCTCTGTCTATTGCAATAAGCTGTAAGGCTGCATTACAGCAGGAATCACTGTAAGTTCCTGTAACTTCTTCCTTTGTTCCTGTTAAAAACCCATTCTGAACATATATTCCTTTTGGTTGTGATGTAAATTGCATCAAACCTGATTCTTGATCTCTAGCTTTGGCTTCAATTGTCCAAGTACCTTGATCACAATTTGAAAAAATAACTTTGGAGCAATCACTGAGATAAGTATAATCTAAAGAAGGGATTGTATTATCATTGTTTGATTTAGATCCAACATCAATTTGGACTTTTTTTTCTACATATTCAGACCCTACATCTGCTCTGAAAGTAACTAAATCTTGGTATGTCGTATATTTGCTGGCTAATGTCACAGTTACTATTATTGTTTCTTCTGGACTAATAATTTTCCTAAAAAGTATATCAAATCAAGCATTTTATCAAATACATATACCACTGGTCAAAAGTTTTTCCCCACTCTTCTTTTAAACTTAAAAACCTCAAACTTTCACTGATCAATCCATAAAACTTTTTCAAAGACGTCGAGTGGATTTGGGACACTGCGTTATGACTTCCCAGTCCAATTTGCCCCACAACTCAATTGGTTTAAGGTCTTGGCCACATCATTACTTTCAATACATTCTTCCTATCCAATCCATCATCGATCCTCCTCTGTATTTTGCAGTCGGGATTACACGTGGATCTAATATCCGTTTTTTTCTTTAAGCTGTGTACAAAAACTTTTCTTAACCTAAAACCTCGAATTTTGACTCTTCACTCCATAAAACTCTTCATGGGTCCAATTTTTATGTTCTTCAACCCACTACAACTTCTTAATTTCATTTTGATGTCTTGAAAGAGGTTTCTTTACTGCCACCTTTCTAACAAGGACAGCTTCTCTCAATCTCCTTTTCACTGCAAAATTTCTCAACGGTAGATCCCTAGATTCATTGATCTGACTTGCTTCACGTTTACTGATCAATACTATACGTGTGAATTTTCGAGGCCGCCCCGAACATTTTTTCTATCACCAAAGCTCCTGGTGGATGCATATTTCATCACTTTGTACTCCACAGTATGTCAAAGTATTTTATTTTGGTTTGTAAGACACCCTTTCAACCTTCGCTTGAGAATATGAAGAAGAAAGTTGTTATTTTGAAATTTAATAAATGGATTATGGTATAGGGTAAAACTTTTGACTGGTACTGTATATTTGCAGTTTTATAATTAAAGTACCTGTATGGTTGCATACTTTCTAATGTAGACTGATCATCTTTGCAATAAAAGATAGCATCAGCAGCTACATTTCTTAGGTTGGTGACTTCAAACAATATTACAGATTTTCCACCACTAGTTACTATCAATTCAGAACCTTCTCCAACATCAATGGCTAAAATCTCCCTTGGTAAGATGTTACTACTGTTATCATTTACGTAAGTGAGCCGAGAAAAGTGATTTCCTAAAAATTAAATCCCTATCTTTATCACTATATGAATCAATCTATGACTGTTTCCAACCTCTGCCGTCTGTCCCCTCTACTTTCACTTGAAATGAGGTTTGGGGAACGTCAATAAGCTCTATATCTACTTCTTTATTTTCTCTATCACTTTTGCTTTTATTTGAACTGTCTTTTGAAACTTTGTATAGAAATTTCTTTGACAACAAATTACCATTAGTATTCAGAAGACTTATATTGTGTATTGTACCCAAATGACCTGTCAAATCTAATTTCAACACTTTAGTTCTGTTTCTTGAAGTACCTGAAATGAAAAAACTATTATTATAAATACCGTAGTTTTAAATTAACAATGAAATTTAATACAAAAAACTAGGATTTAATGATGTTATATTTTCAAATTTAATATTGCTACCACTTAAGTTTTGATATACTACTGACTGCACCAGTTAACGGTGTCAGAAGTGTGTAAAATATGACTGAGACTATCTAGGAAAACTGTAAAAAATTTCGGCTCTGAACTTAATAATAAAACTTTTTATAGCAAAATTCCAGTTTATATTTTAACCACCCTCGTTCCATTTGGTTAAATGTCTAAATCTGCGGCGGGCATTCAATATTTTAAATACTTAGTAGTGTTTCTTAGATATAGTATGACCTCTCACAATCATGATTGTGACGTACCTCATAGCCATAATAAAAAAAATTGTAAGAATTTATTCTGCATCGACTTCAACTTATGAGTCAAACCTCGTATTCAGACATGGCACTTGAAATTAATGACCTCTAACCTTCCATATTTTTGTTGGTTATGAAATTCAGTCATATTAAAGCGCCAAAATTTGGATACGAATAACTACACTATTATATAAGTTATTTAATTTTAAAATTTTGTTTGTTCCTTCATTAACAAATTGAATATCAAATATTCATTAATTAAGATATCGAAATAGTAAGCATTTTGAACTTTTATAAATAAATATAAATAGTATTTACGTCCAATCCATAGTTAGTTACATCATTTTAATTTAATATAAATTCATACGATGTTCTCTCTTGCGGATAAATAGGAAACACAAGGTCAAAACCAGTGGTGGACTAGACTATTTAAATAATTATATACCTTATAAATCTACTTGAATGGTTCTTTCGATTTTCCATTTTCAAAGTTTGTCTAAATAAAAAAATAAAGACACAAGAACGATATTATTTATTCGAATACTTTTGAGGTTATGTTCGATTCTCTCGTAATTCGAAATTAACGTGATTAAATTTTTTGTGCATATTTTCCAATGAAAATAGATAAATACAACGCTGCATGACGTTGTATGACGCATTATACAAAGTCTATAAACATACTATTCGCCAGGGATACAAAAACTTCGTTAAACAGTGATAAATATGAACTTTTTTGTTACTAATAGGTTATAATATTTAGTGGTGAGTAGATTGTATATTTTCCATTTGAGTTAAACTATTTATAACTATCAATAAATAATAATATCAGGACTCGTAATTGAACTAACAAATTTAGATAAATTTATACACTATGTTGATTATTTTAGCAATATCAAACGATATCCGGAAGTTAATATAATCTGCAGTACCTTCAACTATATTAAAATTATTTGTGTTTTATTTGTTGATTAAAACATATACATGTTTTAAGTTTAAAATAATTTTATATGAATCTGTATTGAGTAATCTAAGTAAGTACTTGAAAAGTGATATAAAGAAAACTTTTGTCTGACATATATTTCCAATTATTCACACTTGGCAACATAGCATATGATACAATTTTTTCTGTAGTTGATTTTCAAACTTTTTGCGTTCGAGCCAATTTTCTGTGAACATACTGGGGGCTACATTCAGTACATATCTCCATGTAGTTGTGAAAGGAGTTTTCAAGCTATTTATTTTTCAAATATATTCATATTTAGGTCAATAATAATGAATAATCCTGTACAACCTTTGTCTTATACAAGTTAATTTCAAAGCTGTTCAACGTTATTGTTCCTCACCTGCATTTCCTTTAACGAAATACGCCTGCGCAGTAAGTTTGGTGCGTACGAAAATTTTTAGGCTACAAGGAGTAGGTGTCGTCGGCGCTTTGATGTGGATATTCCATAAGCCGACGCGGTTCGTCGTATCCAGGAAAACTTCTCGTTGACCTCGTTCAGTAGATCCGAATGATCCAATTCCATACGACGCAATACCGTTGCTGTCAGTTAATTCCACATGTTCTCCTAAAATCCATAGTCGTGCATTGAATATAGAATTTTATATTTAAAAGGTAAGGGAATGTCTATATAGATGGCGAATTTGTGTGTTACTACGAGGGTTTGTCGGTGATAAAAATTGAAGCAGCAGTTATGTTAGATAATAATGTTAACGAGAGATTAATTGAAATATCAATGCTAAAATGTCGACAATTGGATTCTAATCAAAAAGTATACTGTTAATTTTTTTTCAAAAATTTTTTTTTTCGAAAATTTTCTGAAATTAATTTTCAAAAATCAGTTTTGGGAAATTCCCGAATGGTTAAATTTCCTCCAGTGATAATTTTTTTACTAGATATGTGACAATATTGCAATGTTACGTGGTTAATACGAGGATAGTCCCAGAAGTACCTAGCTATTTAGCTCCGTACACTTATCCCAGCAATGTCAATGAGTTCGATACCCTTTTCATAATAAGAATCGTCGAAGTCCTCAAAATAGACATTGACTGTCTACATCATCCTTTCTCTGTTGGAAAATCTTTGACTACCGACCCATTTTTTCATGTGAGGGAGCTAAATCTGGTCAATAGGGTGCATGAGGTAGCAATTCAAACTTTTATTCATTAATATGGCCATTGCAATAACGGATGTGTGAGCTGGTGCATTGTCTTGATGAAACAACACTTTCTTCTTAGCCAAATGCAGCCATTTTGCTTTATTTTTTCGCTTAAACGTTACAATAACTTCGCATAATACTCGCCGTTGATAGTTTTTTTCTTTTCTAAGAAAGACAATGAAAATTGTATCACGCGCGTCCCAAAAAACCGAAGCCATAACCTTGCCTGCAGCTGGAACCACTTTTCCTTCTTTGGAGCCGGTTTTCCCTTTTCAAACCATTGTTTTGATTGTTCTTTTGTTTCGGGTGGGAAGTGATGGACTTACGTTTCGTCCATGGTTATGAAACCGCGCAAAAATTCGGCTATATTTCTGTAAAACATTGCTAAACACTCGATGGAAAACATCTTCTTATGTTTGTGTTCCATTGTGAGCAAACGCGGTACCCATCTTGGGTACAGCCTTCTACAGTCCAAATTTTCAGTTAATATGCGATGTATCGCACTTATTGAAATGCCTATCATGTCTGCTAGCTCTCGCACTTTATGTCGACGATCACCCAGTTCCGTTTTGTGAATTTTCTTCCAAATTTCTGAAGTCGTCACCTCATTTGGTCAACCACTGCGATGCTGGTCTTCACAGGCCTCGTTTGAACTCTGTTACCCAATATTTTACTGTTGATAACGAAGAAGCAGTCTCACTCAGAGTAGAATCTAATTTATCTTTTATATTGGTTGGGCTAAAACCTTTTAAATAAAAGTTTTGTATCAACGACAACCAATTTTTTCCATGTTTAAAAATTCACTGAAAACGTTCACTATTGATGGCTGCCAAACAAATACCAAACAACGTGGCGTGTTCAAACTTGAAACTTATGCTGTATAGATTATGTACTTTCTAATACAGTGGTATTTTTCAAACAACTAACTTCATCTCTAGGTTAGACCAGGTACTTCTGGGCCTTTTTTGCCCGCGATTATGAACGATTAATTTTATACGATTCTCATCCTTAGAAAACAGTAAATTTCACACGTGTGCAGAAATATTTCCGTTTATACAGAGTGTACTAACTTTACGACAAATTTCTGTATTTGGGGTTCATATTGTGAAATTTTTAACCGAGAGCGTTGAGGTCACATGCTTTCTCAACAGATTGGCGGGAGACGTTTTTGACTTGTGAATACAAAAGCTGAAGCACCGTCTCTAAAAGCGTGTCGAATAAACATGTTGAAATGCTTTTTAACGATGTATAAATTAATAACTATAAACAATGTTTTGTAAATTGTAAAAAATATGGGAACCTTACTTTTGTTATAACCCCCGTATTATAGCCTACCTTTTGGAGTTGTCAATGTTCCTTGAATATCCGAGGGAGTTATTATTACATGTATGTAATTTACTTCTGAATCTATGGGGAAACTAAACTTCATTTCATCAGTTATATTGGATTTACTAAATATAAGTGACTACAAATTTAAAGATATAATTAATCATAAAATTTAATTAATTATATGGCTTACCGTGTACAAGTCGCGCTTATAATTGCTTATAAAATTCCTATAATTATATTTTGATAAATCTTTATTCTCGTTGATTAAAAATAATCCACCGGAGTAGCTACAAAGTTCCTTCAGGAGTTTTTCTTCATTAGTTTTCGTGGGATAAATACCACCCCACACTACATACACCTAAAAACAATTCAATTTTTTTAACTAATTATAAATATTATATAAATATAAGTAATTATCGTATCTTAAAGACATACGAGGGAGTACCCAAAAATAACCGGAATTATTTTTTAAATGCTATATATTTACAAAACAACCTTATCCCCTTCAAAATACTCTCCATTACAAGTAATACATTTGTCCCAGCGGTGCTTTCACTGTTCGAAACATTGTTTGAACACATCTTTAGAGATGACTGCAAGCTCCTGTCTCGTTCTTTTCTTGATGTCTTCAATGTTTTCAAATCCTTTCATGCATGGAAACAACAAAAAGTCGCACGGAGCCAGGTCAGGCGAGTAAGGTGCGTAGGGCAACGTTATTTTTAATCAAAAACTGGCAAACAGTGATGGCTGAGTGTGCAGGTGCGTTGTCATGGTGGAAGAACCAGTCACCTGTTTGCTGAACCGAGCTCCAAGATATTCCACTGATTTGAGACAGTTGATCAATTGTCTGTCGACGATCTGTGCGCACAAGCTCTCGAATTCTTTGAAAATTTTCATCGATTTGGGCAGTTGATGGACGTCCAGAGCGAGGTTTGTCATCAATCGACATGTCGCCATTTTTAAATCGAGATAACCACTCATACACTTGAGTTTTTCCCATAGCATCATCTTCGTAAGCAGTTTTCAACATTAAAACAGTTTCGGCAGCGTTTTTACCGAGTAGAAAACAAAATTTCACAGCGGTATAAAAAACGGAGCAGCAGTGGAAAAGCACTAGCAAAAACGGTCACTAGTGATAAACAGTACGTGGCAGCTCAACGGCCCGCGCGGCACTGAACTGGCCACGAGTTGCGCTAGGAAGGCCCTAGCGGCAGAAATCAGTACTACAAAAGCTCCACCCATGGCAATGCTATTCCAGTTACTTTTGGGTACCTCCTCGTATACAGATTTAGGTACAAAAACAATCCATAGTATTGCATCCTTGTTCACATTATTCCAATTCAGCAATCCACATTATTCCAGTCATTCAAAAGATGTAAGATCGGTAACATTATAGTGACAATGCTTTCAAAAGACGTGCTCACTGTTTGGGCATTCACACCATTCCAGTTGCACGCTATATGATAACAGAGGCAATGACTCCCTAGACTGGGATCGGCGAACCCAACAATGGGCCCAGAACCCATCCTTGGTGTGGCCAAAAGGGCTCTCAACAGCCTTCTCGCAAGACGGGCTCGGCAGAGATGGATGGAGCCAAGCGAAGGCCCATATAAACTGCTCCAGCTAAATAGGCGCGAAGTCAGACTAGTGACCGGACTTCTAACCGGATACTGCCATCTAAGACGTCACCTTCACACCATGGGCATCACGGATGATCCGGAGTGCCGCTGGTGCATGGAGGAGGACGAAACTGCAGACTACGTTATCTGTGAGTGCCCTGCACTCGCACGGGCGCGGTTTGAACACCTGGGCAAACCCCACAGCCTGCCTAACGACTTCAAAGGGTTCAAGCCAAAGCGCCAAAGCAAAGGACATCGAACTTTGGTGACGTCAAGTGGGGTACGATGGACCTATCTGGAGATTTCACAGCCGCCCACATCTACGAACTATGAATTATATGATACTAGAGGGAACGAAAATTATCTGAAAAGTTAGTTGATACGACAGAAATCTTCCATTAGACGGAGAATGATTTCAAACCATTTTACATGGTAAAATTCTGTCTAGCGATTAAAGATCCTAAAAACAATTCTATATCTAAATAGAAGTAGAAAATGTCTACTTACTAACCTTAATATTCTTCTTTTTGACTATTGCTGTATGTCCAGCTAAATCCTCATCACTAAGTTTTCTATCAATAAACATGAGAATGGCGCTATCTGTGGGAAGAACTGTAGCGGCTTGTAAAATTGCATAAAAACCAACAGCTCCGTTTGCTTGTATGTTTCCTAGTTCGAAATATCCAGTCCTCGTTTTATGAGTCAATGCATTGAAAAGTTTATCGGTTTCCGTTCCTCTTATATCATTTAAAGCTGTGGTACCTTGAAAAATTCGAAGGGTTTTTCTTCTCGAACCTTCTCTATAACTGGAGTTATTTGTGCTACCTCAACACGTACCTTTCTTTGAGTTCAATGATATTTTGAGGTACATTTTACTTTTCAAGTATCCTCATAAAATTACATCAAGATTAGTCAAATTAAGTGACCTAGGCGGCCATTTTATTGTTCCTTTTCGACCTAGCTACCGATTTTGAAACACCATCTTACTGCAGCCATAAAACATTTCTGTTTGGAAACAACCGGTTCACCTCGGTGATCAAAAAGTTTTGAAGACATTCCAAATATCGAGGACCTGTTATGGTTTCTTCGAAAAAGTATGGTCATATTATCGTAGCTGAGTACCGATAAGTTTGACCAAAATAGAGAACGTTGTACTCAAAGAAAGGATACGTATTAATGTTTGCCCAATAACTCCGGAAGTTATAGAGAAGGTTCGAAAAGAGCTCACGGTACGTCTTTCATAGCTGGTTAACAATTCGAACACTCAATTTAGCTATGATATGAATGGATAGGTATGAAAAAGAACTTTCAAATAATATATTACAATACCAACATTTCTACTTACAAATTTTAGCGATAATGTCATCTCTATGATGTCATATACAGATATATACAAAAGAACTAAATTTACGGGTTGAACCGCGTTGGAATTTTGAAAATTCTCGACGTTTCGGCTCCCACTTTGAAGCCATCAACAAGAGATGGGTGGGGATAAGATGGTTATTAGTTAATTGGTAAGAACTGGTCAGATTCCGTGGTTCCAATTTGATCAGTCAAAACAATGATTTCTTCTTATTCTAATCAGTGATTTTTTAAGAGGTATAGGATTTGATTTTGAAAAAACCACAAAAACATTTGAAAAAATTAATGAAATCTTTATTGGAATCGATAGAACGATCAGTATAATTTAATGTTTGAAGATGATTTGATGCAAATGTTGGTCGCGGCTCCGCTTTAGATAGCCCATGCGCAAGGTCCAATTTTGGCACACTCTCTCTAATATATCGGCCGATATTTCACGAATAAATGCTTCAAAATTGACTTCCAGTGCGTCAATCGTTCCTGTAGATATTAGCATTAGCATGGCTCCACAAGAAATAGTCCAAACGCGTTAAGTCACACGATCTAGGCGGTCCAAACGTGAGATCAACTGTTCACCAAAGGCGGCTCTCGATTTGGCCATTGTTTCGTGTACCGCGTGACATGTAGCACCGTCTTGTTGAAACCAAATGTCAGGCATGTCCATTTCTTCCATTTTGGTTAAAAAAAATCGTTAATCCCCACACGGTAGCGCTCGCCATTCAAAGTAACGTACCGGCCATCGTCGCTTTTGAAGATGATGCCACCGGCCCATAATCCACACCAAACAGTGACTTTTTCGGGATGCATTGGTAGCTCTTGCAATGCTTCTGGCGAGTCTTTACTCCAGATGCGGAAATTTTTCTTGTTGACGTATCCATTCAACCAGAAATGAGCTTCGTCTTTGAACACAAAAGTGGATCTCCATCCAACTTTGCCAGCGCCAATTCACCAAATATTAGACGTTGTGGGAGATCGTGTGGCTTCAATTCTTGCACCAGCCGTATTTTATAAGGTTTTACACCCAAATCCTTTTGCAAAATTTGGAGTAACAGAGGCCCAATTACTGAGAACTGTAGCGAATCGACATTTTACGGTCTTCAGTAACACAGCCGCAATATTTTTTTCGGTCCTCACTGTACGTTTGCGTGTTGTGTTAGTAGTTTAATGTCCAATAGTGTAAACTGGGTTCGAATTTTAGTCACAAGCTTCCGAATAGTTCCCTCAGAGGGCCTACCAAACTGCCCATAAATTGGAAGAAGTGCGCGATGCACTTCTCTTAACCGGGCATGAATTTTGATGGTAAAATTCAATAATTTGCAAATTTTGTCCGTTCTTAAGTCGATGATTAAATTATAGACCAAACTGAACAAGTTTGACAATGACACAAAACACGATTCACGCGTGATCTGTCAAAAGCAGTGTTGCTAAAAAGATGCGTTCAAATCACATAATATTTTGGAGTACCTCAATCGAAAGAGAAGTTCAAACGCAGCAAAAATCTATTGATATGAAAGGAGAATATTTTGAAAATCAATACAACTATATCCAATTATAAATATTTGCTGTCATTAAGTCAAGCAGTTATACTATAGAACTAGAGACAAGTCTTAACAAGTACGATATGTTCAAATAAAAAAGATGAAAAATTTACATACCTGAACTGTTAAATTTTAAAATAAAAAATGTTATTTGCTTCGCATTCGGAGTAATGCTGAAAAGATTTTTGATAAAATCCCTGGCAGCGTTGTTGCTTTCTTCAGTGTCGTCTATTAAAATACCAACGGGCCGTAACGAATTATAACTTTTCAAAAACCTTCGTATAGAGTCATTTCGATTAGGATTATTTTCAATTCGTTCTAGTACACCCGAAGAACTAGAAAAAGTGTCTACTGTATGGCTTGGGAAAAAAGTTTGAGTCGCGAAAAAGTTTTGAATCGGAAGAACACCCGGTATAGCAAATAGCAGAATTATCACGAACATTTTCACTGATAGTGCTACAACTGGCAATTGATAAGTGGTGTATATACTTTTTGTAAGCCTCGGTGACAAATCTGTGGGTAAGGCAGGATATTGTTCAATTTTTTTAAAGTGAAAAAATTACTAAAATCCATTTACTGATAACAATTTTTTCAGTGACATGTTTCATTATTACCGATCAAATTTGGGTCAGTTATTCGGAAACCGTGATGGTTTAGAATATAGCCACGTCATAATGGATTTGTTTAACCACATAATTTGTAGACCCTTTATGCATACGAGCCCCGTCCCATTTCAGTTGACCCAATTGAAAAAAATTACTAATTATTGCTTTTTCAGCTATTAAAAACCGGCAAATTGTTTCGTTTTGAGCACTTTATATTTTCTATTTTCTATATTCATGTTAGATACCAAAAGTAATCAGAAAAGCTTAAATATTAAACATACTTTTAAAAGTTACCTTTATTTTTAATAACAGCCGTAATTCTTTGAGGCATGGTGTTTATTAAATTCTGGCAATATTCGGGAGTAAAATCATCCCAAATTTCTTGTAGTCTTTCTTTTAATTCCATGACAGTTCTAGCTGGATTTGCACGTAACTGCTTTTTCATTTCATTGTGTCAAAGAGCTTCTATTGGTGATAAATTTGGACAACTTGAAACCCACTCTAAAAGTGGAATATTGTTGTCTGAGAACCATTTTAAGGCATTTTATTATCAACAAGACCTATCTATTTCCATAATATTAAATATCGTTCGAAATATTTGACGATATTCATCCAAAACCTATTTTAGACGTAAAACTAAAAGTTTAAAACATTTTACTAACAGCTACTTTTTGGCATTTTGAAATAAAGTTTAATAATTTAGTGGGCCAACTGAAATGTGACGGGGCTCGTATTATCGTTAATATCGTTAATATTTGGCAAATCCCGAATCCTTAAGGTGCGTCTCCATTGAACAAACAATGGGGAAACAAGTTTGTCAAACACGTTGATTAAAGTGCATTTTTAACAAACATTCCTTATTTCAACAAACAATTGCGATTCGACATGAAACATTAGTCAGTTAGGTTTTGTCGAAGAATGGGTGATTTGAACCGCCACCGTCGTTGCATTGCAGCAGCTTATATTTTAATGGAAGAACTTCGTTCTCGTCGATGGTGGCAGAGACAATTGTTTTTACGGCATTATGAATATAGTAGAGATGATTTCCGAAATGATTTGACAGCCGGGTGTTTGTTCACAAATTTTACGAGAATGTCAAATGGGGATTTTGAATTGTTAATATCGATGATAGGACCAGTGATAAGTAAACAAAATACTAATTTTCGCCAAGCAATCAGCGTTCAAGATCGTCTGGCTATAACATTCAGGTTTTTGGCTTCTGGTGATTCCTATCAATCGTTGATGTATTTATTTAAGGTATCCAAACAAAGCATTTCAAAAATTGTTAAATTGTTCCGGAGGTTTGCACCGCAATTGTAAACTGTTTAAAAGAGTACGTAAAGACACCTTCAACACCCAAATTCCAATTGGACAATTGGACAAAAAATTAAAAAAAGTTAATCCCCACCAAGGCTTCTTTTTTTCTGTGGCCCGGACTTACAATTTGTTGCTAGTAACTTTTTCTCTCGTCTATATTGTACTAGAAGAGTTTTAACCCTTCTTTCAATCTCGGCGACATTATTTACACTTAAATCTTTTAGGTTAGGTTCGTAAACGTTAATTAACCTTATCAAATTCTCCTGGCTCCAAAACAATTTACTCATTTTGCGGCAAAACCACACACACACTTTTCCACTGAATATTTTCAATAAAAAAATACAAATAATAATGTTTATATCCAAAAATTACACTAGAAAACCACTTCAATATACCCTAAAACAAGGGAACATTCTAGACAAACAAAAATGACGGCCCCTTTTCCTTCCATACATGAAATGTTTGTTAGGATAGCGCAATAACACCAAAAACACCGGCGAACATTGTTTGTCAAACAAAAAAGTTTGTCGAAATTTTCGACAAATGTTTGGCAAACAATGTTTGTCCAGTGGGGACGCGGCTTTAGAACAAAAATTTGCTAAACAAAACAGAAGTATGAACTGAATATGTCAGTATTAATATATAAGTGAGTCATTGTGAAAATTCTTCTGAAAATGGAAAAAAATTAATATCGAGCTGTCATTAAATATTATTTTAAACGAGCGCTTGTTTATGAGTGCGACAAATTAAAACTTGTAAGTACCGACATGTAACTAATTTAATATCTTTTGTTCATGGATGTGATTTCGACGTGTAGGAAACTTCAACTTACTTAAAGTTGGAATTAATAATGATTTTTCTTATTTATAACTACTTAACTTAATCTTGAAAATCAATATTTGTAAGCGGATGTCACACCTTGCAAACATTCACCTTATCTTGGTATATTTTCGTTTCACTAATTATCGCATTTGTTCATTTGAAAGCAAAAACTGATTTTGAAAAACAAGTTACTTAACGCTATTGGTCATAAGTGCTTGGAAATACATACATTACCGGTCAAAAGTTTTTGCACACCCTATAGTTTACGTGATACACAAAAAATGAAAAAAAAAACGATTTTAACATTCGTACTTTGAATAACATATATAAATTTATGATTTTAAAAAATGTATTTTTTCTTGTAGATTCCAGTAAATCTATTTTGTTGATATTGTTCCTACATAATATGCATTCAAATAGTTTGAATGTTAAATTGGATAGAACAAATTTTCTAATATCGTGACTTTAGCTCCATTATTTTTATAGTGCCTCAGTATTTTACAATTAATAATTTCTTTATGAAAATTAAATGTGCAAATTTTTTAGCAATGTTTATACAAAATGATACAACTTCTGAAGGGAATCCCATATAGTTTAATATAATTTAAGATAATATGAAAAAATTTCAGTAACGTGTTCTTTTTCACTTTTTTTTTCTTGTATATATATCGTAAATAAATTTATAAAAGTGTAAAATAAAAATTAATTATTTAGTAAAATTTGTTCGACCAATTTTGAACTGCCAATACAAAAATCATCAAATATTTTATATTTTTTTTATTAATTTGAGCATCTATTTGAAGTTACATCATATTTTTGTACAAAAAAAAATTATATTGTGTAGTTCCGAATAATCAAAAGAACATTTTAAATCTTCTCAAGTTTATTTTTTTTCCTTAGATGTAAATGTTGATCCATTACTCACACATATCGAGTGTTGTAGATTAATTAAATAATAAAATTACATTATGTAATTGTTTTTGAATTATTTGTAACAGAACATCGCATGGATATAACATCCGTTCATCCTTTGACCTACCCACAAACACTCAAAAACCTCAAACTTTGTCTCATCACTCCATAAAACTCTTTCCCACTCTTCATGCGTCCAGGATATTCCAAAGATGTGCAGTGGAAGTAGGACACTGCATTCTGACTTTCCTGTCCAATTTGTCCCACAATAACTCAATTGGGTTAAGGTCGGGTGACTGTGACGGCCAAATCATTACTTTCAGTACATTCTTCCTTTATAATTCTTTCAAATACTCTGCACAGCTAGCACATTCTTTTTTCCCAATCCTTTTAAATACTCTTTGCACAGCTTCGAGGAACGCTTGGGATCGTTGTCATACTGAAAGACAAATTTTCTGCCAATATGGCGCTGGTCAGAATGTACTACATTTTTAATAGTCTTCTTTCTTTAAAATCCATTTGTATCTTAATCCAAAACATCCCTGAACCATCATCGATCCTCCGCCGTATTTTGCAGTCGGGATTACACATGGATTTAACATCCGTTTTTTTTTAACCTGAGCACAATGTGAACGCACACTAACCGTCGATTTTAAGGAAAATGATAGATACACCCTTTTGAATCGACATAAGAGATTTTCTTGTTGAAATGTGTGTAAACTAAAAATGATTATGAACATTTCATCCTGTTGTTTTATACATAAACGAAGCGTTTCTAAACTTTTGGTTGGCAGTGTATATTTTTACATAAATCAACCTGGAATATATTCTTTTTTCCTATTTTTACAAAAGCAAATATTTTGTGTCATTTGTTTACACAAAAAATTAGATTGCGAGTTGAATCTGTATTGAAAAATGATCGTATTTCAACGTGTATAGGCGAAGTTTGCACATTAACATATACTTTTCTTTTATTACGAGGATGGTACCAAAAGTACCTTCATTTCATAGTTATGAGGACATTTTATTCGATTTAGTAATAAACTTTGATAAAAAATAATAGTGAAAAGAAAATTGCGTACTGCAACGATTTGAATTGAAATACGAGGATGGTCCCAGTACCAGTACCTGGACTAACCTGAGATGGCAGTATTTGCTTGAAGAATATCTCTGTGTTAGAAAGTATACAATCTATACAGCTTAAGTTCCACGTTTGGAGACGCCACGTTGTTTAATATTTGTTTGACAGCCATCAATAGTGAAAGATTTCAGTGAATACTTTTAATTGAAAAGCCTTTGCCCGATCAATATAAAAGCTGAACTAGAGTATTTGGCAACGTTTCGCAGAAATAAAGTCGAATTTTTGTGCTGTTTCATAACCATGGATGCAACGTGAGTCCATCACTTCACACCCGAAACAAAATAACAATCAAAATAATGGACTGAAAAGGCAAAAACCGTTTCATCTGCAGGAAGGTCATGGCGTCGGTTTTTTGAGATGCGCTTGAGATAATTCTCATTGATCATCTTGAGAAAAGAAAAACTATCGAGTATTTTATTATATGAACTTTTTGCAACGTTTGAGCGAAGAAATCAAACAAAAACGACGGCATTTGGCTAAGAAAAAAGTCTTGTTTTATCAAGATAATGCACCAACTCACACATCCGTTATTGTAATGGCCAAAATTAATGAATTAAAGTTTGTATTGGTGCCAATCATGCACCCTATTCGCCAGATTTAGCCCCTCGGGTTGTTTTCCAACAATGAAGAGGTGTTAATGGTTATATAAGGGTATCGAACTTATTGGACATCGCTGGGAATTGTATGGAACTTAAGGGTGGTTTCCAAAATTTTTGTGTTCTTTGTTGAGACATGTACTTCTGGTATCAACCTCGTACAACTTGAAATACAATCGTGTGAGCTTCCCTCTCATCAAATATTATACATAAAATATAAATAAAAGAAAATACCAAAATTGTTCTGTTAGTTTTTTATAGTGTTGTAGTTTTCACATCGTTAATAAATTATAGTATTCAAACGGCCATTCAACCTTCAAACCTCAAGCTTAATTTGAGAGTTGACAACTTGTTTTTTTTTTTCGTATAACAAACTTGAGGTTAAGAAATCAGCATTGCGATCGTAATGACAATGATTATTTTATTCCCTAGTATTAAAAATATTTACTTTTAATCATGAAATATGTTGTGTATCTTTTATATATCATAAATAAATATACGTAATATTTTCGTTTAAGAGCAACTTTTAAGGGAATTATTACCAGATTCAAAATCATCCGAGGAAGTGAATAATCAACCAGTAGAACCTATATCAAGCGAATTTACTTATTCAAATCCTCAGCCCAATGTATACAGTCAAAATATATCTGAAGTACGACCATCTCCTAACGTTAACTATTCTCAAGAACTTCCAGATATTTCAACTTTACAACCCCATTTGAACCAAAACACGAATCGTACTTCATCAGTTTTTTCCTCTTTTTCTAACATATTGAATATTGGAGGCTCGAATAATAAATCGAAGAAAGAGGAAGTTACAGTGCCCGCTCCCGCGGGAATTGAAGAATTAATTAATCAGGGTACCTGTAATTCTGAGCCTGTACCTTTATTTTCTACAAATACTTCCGAGTTCTTTCAACAAAAACCTCCACCAACTACAGGTAGTAGTATACTTAAAAAAAAACCATAATAAATCGTGATTTATTGCATTTTTAGGCCCAGTAAATGTTTTCAGAAGACCCGGTCTAAAACGACCAGCATATGCTCAGATACCAGGCCTGTCAAACGATCCTGTACCTCCGCAGAATATTCCTCAGAATCTACCACCACCAAATTTACCTCCTCTACCAGTATCTTCTAATCCAATCCCCCAAAACTATTTTGTACCGTCAGCTCCTTCTCCAGTAAACTCAGTTTCTTCTACCAGTAGTATCGAGCCTGCTATTCAGAATTTACCAAACTACTTCAAACCTATATCCCCGCCACCTCCTAACTTACAGGCTTCGTTTAATATTTCTGAACCATTAATACCTGTACCAGTTCAACCAGCTCAGTTTTCCGTTTTCTCTGGAAGTTCTCACAACATAATACAGAACACACCAGTTATGGACGCCATTCCAACGAACGAATTTTCTAAAAAATCCCATATGGAACAGACTTCTTCATCCAAAACAGTACCAACTGTTGGTAATGGAAATAGTGTTAATGTAAGTATGACATAACTCCAATCGAATGTCTTGAAATTAGGTTTATTTTCTTCCAGCCCGTGATTAATCATGTTTATAGACCTGTTTACCACCATTGGTTCTTTCAAAAAGAAGTGGAAGGTAAAAAAAATTGGCAACCCTTTTCAATGGTAGATTCTTTGTGTCTAGAACAAGCATTCACTTCAAGTAAGCAGATAAAAATGAGTTTTCATGATTTAGGAATACTTTCACAACATGTCTTTCCATCTAGCTCTATTTTCAGATGACTTAGATCCAGATAAAGTAATAGCAACAGATGGTGGACGTTATGACGTGAATATTTTAAGAAGACAACGACATCCAGTATATTGGAAAGGAACTCCCAACGAAGTTAGACGATGCTCCTGGTTCCACAAGAACAGCACTGACGGTAGACTTATTCCATATGAAGAGAATATTTCTACAATGCTAGAAGAAGAATATAGGTCTGCTTTTGAGACTAATAATTGGCATAGGACGATTGAGTTGTCTCGAGGAGAATCAATTGTTTTCCACGGACCAGATGTTATGGTTCTTTTTTCACCTTCCCAAACTCCTGACTCCTGGAGTCAAACAACTGTAAGTTTCACTTAAATACTCTCTGTTTTTGCTTCCATTGATATTCCTGCTCAAACCATCCAGGAACCTCCTCCAAAAGTTACGTTTTCTTTTATACAACAATGAGCGAATATTTCTCCAGGTCTCCTCTTCCAGGTCACTACCTTTCAGAAAAACTCTGCAAAGAGATCTTCTGTAGAGTCGTCCTCTTCTATCATTGCCATTCAGGCACACTCTACTCTGCTTTCGTCTGCGAAGAGAACGGAGCTCCATTGTTCGTCAGTCCAATTAACATGTTCTCTGGCAAATCGTAGACGGACGTATGGTAATTTTTATAGAATTAATCATGTGTAATCCACCTTTATACAGATACAATTTTGTATGACCTGCGATTGTAGGGGTGTTGCCTGATTTGATTTTTTTGCTCGCGAGTGTATAAAAGTACTTGTCAAACATACAATATTTTTTTTTAGAATCAATCCCGGCCTAGGGTGGTTAAACGAGGAATGGACGAATTTGATATAGATGACGGGGAACCAGCTCAAGTAGACCATATTCTATTCATAGTACATGGTATTGGCTCTGTTTGTGACTTGAAATTCCGGTCAGTAGAAGAAGTTGTGGACGAATTTCGACATATAGCTCTTCAGCTAGTCCAGTCTCACTATAGATCCTCATGTGATCAAGGAAAAGTTAATAGGGTCGAAGTTTTGCCTGTTAGTTGGTATGATAGGTTACATTCAGAAGAAACAGGAATAGACGAACAACTGAAGAGTATTACTCTCAAGAGTTTATCGAAGTTGAGAAAATTTACTAATGATACTTTATTGGATATCTTGTTTTATACTAGTCCTGTGTACTGTCAGACAATTGTCTCTACTGTAGGTACGGAATTGAATAGATTATATGATCTGTTTAAACAAAGAAATCCCAATTTTACTGGCGGGGTATCTCTAGGTGGCCACAGTTTAGGAAGTCTCATACTTTTCGATTTGTTATGTCATCAACTTCCTTCTTCAGAAACTGAATGTGAAGATAGTAAGTATTTCGTTTGAATAGTAAAAAATATATTCACTTATTTTCTGTTATATAGAAGAAGAAATACTATCTAGTGGCCCAGGTACGACCAAGCCAGCTCCTCTACAAAGAAAAATGAGTAAGCGGATAAGTTACATGATGGGAGCTATAGGAACCGGTCAACCCCAGATACATTATCCTCATCTTAATTTTGAACCAAAGAATTTTTTCGCTTTGGGATCACCCATAGGTAGAAATTTTCATTTCTTTTCCTTTTATCATAATCTACTAGCACTACACCAAAATATACAACTCACTGTTTGGTCTTTCTAATGCAATATGGGGACAGCATACGATGATGAAAACAGGTTCAAAATTTCACTGGAGACGGTCATTTAAGACACCATCTCCATATTACTACTACAGACCATGTCATCGGTCTAGATTATTAGCTTTCCAAAAGGACCTTTGGCAGTTTAAAGTGAGGCATGATGGGCCTATCAGAAGGTTTTGACTACCCACAATTCAATTATGAACCCATGAAGATTCGAATGACCTTATCAAATAGGTTAAGATATCATTGGGGGTAGTTTTCAATCAGGATACACTTAATTCAAGCAATTCAAGATGATCCCTTTGCAAGCTCAGTATTCAATTGTAATTTATTAATTTGAAGGAATCTCCTATACTGGCTGTTACTGAAAAGTTACTTTGGGCATCTAATGTAGCTACCAGGCCATCAGAGTCTTCCCAAATAAGGACAACGACTCGGGACTTGGGACCAGAGTCCTACTGTGGCCTCATGAGATGCCATATCATTACCAAACTAAAAGGATGAGTAATAAAAACACTCCACACTTAAGACAATCCTAAAGATTCATAACTATATCATGTAAGAAATTCGAGGAACTTGTGAAAAGCTATTAAGTCTTCTGATAGGTCAATGTCCTGTCCAATACGAACTGACCACTATAGCCATGGCAAAAGACCAACTGCAGATTCTGTGAGCAAGCCATGGAATCACCTACTCTGCGAATGCCCTCTCCATTTCATTAAAAGGCTCAAGTACCTTGAACGTGAGTACTAACAACTAACAACTTGGGACACAAAGTCCCCAGAAAAATAGCCTCCTTTCAGAACAGTCTACGTATTTTAGAAGCAGAACAATAAGATGTAGAGTCTTGGTCAAAATATCTTCTAGGTATAGGTGCAGAGTGCAGACCCTAGAGAAAACCTACGAGTACAATGTCGATCTTCACTACCTCTTTATTTACTTCCGCCAGGCGTATGACAATATCATCAGAAACCAGCTGTATGAGGACCTGGTGGGGTTCAATTACTCTCTGGAAGGTGCCGCAAGGAACAACCGAACGAATACCGGAGGAACTATTTGCAATAGGCTCACACAGCACCTCGCCTATGCGGATGATGTTGGCATAATAGCACGAACCACTTCGGCTCTTTCAGGAACGGTGAGGAGTTCTAACAAGCAGCTGAAGCAAGAGGACTCGAAATCAATGAAGTTAGAGAGTGGTACCACCAATTCAAATATTTAGGAGCCTTGATAACTGAAGATAATGACGTGATAACAAGAGTTGTTGCGGGGAACAGATGATTTTGGGCAGTCCAGAGAGCGCTCAAGTTTAGAGGGCTCTCACCAAGGTTAAAGCTCGGAAGTCACAAGACAATAATTCGTCGTAGTCACATGCGGATGCTAGACTTGGACTGAGACGACGAGTGAGCGGATTTTGCTGGGAACATAAAATTCTGGCCCTGTTTGCGACAATGGTGCGTGGAGAATCTGGAGGAATGCTGACCTGAGACAGATTTGGTGGCGTTCATCCGGGGGGCGCATCTGAGGGGGATGGGATACGTAGAGAGGATGCCTTCTGATCGATACTCGCGCAGAGCAATGTATGGAGCTCCTGGAGAACGGCGACTGAGAGGAAGAACGTTCCTTCACTGGTTGGAGGACGTTGAGGCGGACCTGATTCAGCTAGGGGTTCGACGTTGGAGGCATCATGCTCAGGACAGAAAGGATCGGCAGTTATTTGTTGTTGGTTCTCAAAGGACCGCAGCGCCGCTTGAAGAAGAAGAAGAATATTCCCTAGACACTTCAGCATTTCAGACTAATTACTAAAGGGTCCTTCTCTAGTAAGTAACGCACATTAATAGTATGGATGTATAGAAATAACGTCTTTGAAATGTGTTAAATAAGGGTGGCGCTACATTAGCAACATGATAAACTTGAGACTAGCGCCATTATGGAAAGTTTTTTAACTACTGTTTACGTTTTACCGCTAAGAGATACTTCTCCCCTATACCTACCATTATAAAAAGCTACTAAAAATACCCCGAAGGACAAATAAAATAGAAATCATTGATTATGTTAAAAAGGAATAGGTGCAGAGTGGACGAAATACCCAAACGTCTTTCCAATCAATCCACCTTTAGTATCATTTCAGTTCCAAAGATCTTGAGTCCAAAATTTCTCTTGATGGAAATACATTTAAAAAACTATTAATGAAGTAATATGACAAAAAAATTTAATGAGAATGTGAATCATATCAAATTAAACACAACTGCAGGGTTTGAAGATTATGAAACAAATAATCATTAAATAACCAAAAATTTCAATGATAGCATTTTAGTACTTGATCACAACTACCTTTGAACCAGATATAAACTTATGGAAGGCTCTATGGACCAAACAGTGTTATTGTAAATTTTGTTGAAGTGGCAGTAAATAGTAAATGTTGAATTACTTTTTAAGGTATGTTTGTTATTGTAAGAGGTTTGGATACTTTGGGTGAAAGTTTTTCGTTACCGACTTGCCCAGCTTTTTTCAATATTTTCCATCCTTACGATCCGATTGCATACAGAATCGAGTCTCTTATTAAACCAGAGTTTGCAAATTTAAAACCAGTATTAATTCCACATCATAAAGGCCGCAAGAGAATACATTTAGGTAATTAGTATTTTTCACCGGTACATCTATTTTTCTATTACCAATATATTTTGTAGAATTAAAAGAAACAATGGTGCGTGTAGGAGCTGACTTGAAACAAAAAGTTATAGATTCTATGCGAAACACTTGGAATACATTCTATCAGTTAGCAACGTTCCACAAACAAACTCCTCCAAGCTTGGAAGAAGAGGTTTCCAAAGTGTTCAATGAACAAATTGAAGAAAAAGTTGAACTTGAAAGTGATACTATCTTAGAATCCACCAGTACTCCAATCGGTAATTTAAATGGTGGAAGACGAATTGATTATGTACTTCAAGAAGCTCCATTTGAAATTATTGACTATGTATTCGCTTTACAAAGTCACGTTTGCTATTGGGAGTCTGAAGACACAATATTACTCATGTTAAAGGTAAATTCGTTCCATATACCCACTGATGAATTCTCATTTAAAAATTCTTCTTCAGGAAATATATTCTTCTATGGATATTACCAGTGATAGCCAAATTCCACAGCAAACCATGACGATAGAAAGACCTATGCATTCCTCTACTAGTAGTAAAGTAGTACCAAAACCATCTGTATCATTGCAAAATAATCAGCAACCTACAGGAATGGATCCTACTACACCTATAACTGTGAATGACCCTCTCCGACCTCCACCTACTACCGGTTTCGTCCGGAAAACCTAATACATGCTATTCGAGTGGCTTTATAAGCCACTTGCTGAAAGATACGCCCCGTATTTATTGCACACCAATTTTCAATCTAACATTAAACGAAGAAAACTACCGAGGTAAACGTACGTACTATTGGTATAATTTGGTTGCCAATAAAGGTCAAAATCGACTAATTACCTCAACATTTCTACTATTGCACTATTGAGAATAAAATAATCCATTCACTCGAATCAACTCTGTTCCATTTAACTTCATCACCTATTTTTCTTTCACATAATATTTTTAAATACTGCTCTAGAATATAAACTCCATTTTTTATTAACAGTACACCCTATTTGGGGCTTCAAAGGTCGATACTTTCCCGGGGGAATTGAGTTGATTCCTGAAACATTGTAATTTAACCGGCGCTAACCCTAGCTGGGTTAGGTCCGCTTCAACCTCCTCCAATACATGGTTCAGCGTGAGTATCATCTCTACGTGTCTCAGCCATCTCAAACGCGCCCCCCGGATGAATGCCACCAAATCTGTCTCAGCTCAGCATTCCTCCAGATCCTTCATGCACTATTCTCGCAAACAGAGCCAGAAATTTAAGTTCCCAGCAGTTCAAAATCCGCTCACTCAGAACAAGTCTAGCATCCGCATGTGACCACGACGAATTATTGTCTTGTGAATTCCGAGCTTGACCTTGGTGAGTGCCCTCTAAACTTCAGAGCTCTCTGGACTGCCCAAAATCATCTGTTCCCCGCAGCAACTCTTGTCACGTCATTATCTTCAGTTATCAATGCTCCAAAATATTTGAATTGGTGGCACCACTCTCTAACTTGGAACGTGGTTTGGGAGGTCGGGGCTCTCCTTCAGGTTCTCATGTACATGGTTTTCTGTTTGGTACATGGTTTTCAATAACTTGTATTTTAAAACAAATTCGAACAGTTTTGGAAAACTTGCAAGACTGTGATTTTACACAAAAATATATTTTTTATAAAAGTATTTGTTAGGTATTTTTCAGAATTTTAAAAGATCTCCCGATAATTTTATTTTTATAAGCTTTGTTCGCGGTAGATATCCCGAACGTGCCCTGGCACCAGATTCATGCGCATTTTGAAATAGTGCGTTCGCAGTGCTAATATAACATGTTCGGGATTTAAAATTCTGTGTTCGCGGAGCACACATTTATAATTCCGAACGTATTCTGAATACGTCGAATGTATCCTCGGACATGAGTAGGAATTTTCCATCCGGCGCATGTGCATTCATCCTTCTTGTGATATTTACCACGAAATAACCTCTAACCTATGTGGTTTTCTACGTAATTGAATTTAAAAAACGCAGCAGTTGATATTATATTCACAAATATCAAGAATAAATCTTCGGTCAGTTAATTATCTACATTTTTTCTTCTAGCTAGTTTTGAATTCTTTTAGATGTTCATAAACCGTTTGCGGAAGAATGTATGTTCAGAACAAAGAATGCGCATTTGACACATCCAGGAATGTGTCTAAATTATATACTGTGAACAAAGATATAGAGTTAGTTTTCTTTCCGATAATTGAGCTGAAAAGCAGCCCCGATTGGGGGTAAAATATTCATAAGAGAATGCCGTTTAACCTTAATCTAATCTCGATAATGAAAATTTTTTCAAATTAGGATTTAAACAACAAAAATACATTTTTTTATGAAATTACTGTGAGATCTTTTATTTTCCTTATAATTCCATGTTGTGGGTTGTTGATATAAATTTAAGAGTTTTGTGTTATTGTTAATTTGATAGTTTATTAATGTTTTGAAATTGGGTTGTATTATTTTATTTGTCAAACGTTAAATAGAATTTTATATTTTTGTTGTTTCTTTTATTATACCCACTCCCAAAACTCAAAAAAATTAGACAAATAAGGGATAATGTTACCACACAGCGATTAAATACATCCCTATAGAGATGAAATTTGCTAGAAAACAAAAGAAAACTACACTCTATAGCAAACAAAAGACCAGTCAAGTCACTGGCAAAGAAACTGATCGCGAAATTGTATAATTCTACCTGAAAATGGTCACTAGAAGTGATAGGCGGTCACCTTATTGCGACAAGGTCATAGCAAAAAGTGAACAGTGCGCTGAATAAGAATTAGTCTGCTGTTTCCAGAGTTTACCGTCGTTATCATAAGATGGAAAACGCGGTTCCGGAAGAAAAACGTGCACTCTGAGAGAAATCACCGATTCATTGTTAGCAAATCGGGTTCTCACTAGTGTTCAAGTCCAATAAGAGCTCAGAGAAACGCGAGGAGTGGCTGGGCAGTCAGAAGAAGACTTACCTTGAGCCAAAAAGCCCAGCCATCTACGATTTGACAGAGAATAGGTTAATTGGATTGATGAACAATGGGACTCCGTTCTCTTCTCAGACGAAATCAGAGCGTGCCTGCATGGTAGCGATAGAAGAGAACGAGTCTACAGAAGACCTGGGAAAAGATTCGCGCGGTGATGCCTAAAAGAAAATATGAATTTTGGAGGAGGTTTCTGGACGGTTTGGGCGGGCATTTCAATGTAAGCAAAAACAGTTGATTTTATTGAAATTGTCCGGTGGAGTGGGAGGATTAACGGCAAACCGATACATAGATGAAAGTTTAAAGAATCACGTCGTTCTGTACGCCATTTTGATCGGTGAAAATTTCATTTTAATGCAGGTCAATGCTCATCCACATACTGCAGGTTCCGTACGGCTGTATTTACAGCATGTTGAATTTCTCGCTGTGAACTTGCCAGCGCATAGCCCAGACTTGAATCCTATTGAGTATTCATGGGATGAACTTGTGTATATTACTGGCTAAACTCATTAAATTTGTATAAATATGAGTTCAGCACCTTTTCGATGTTAGATTCAGTTAAAATACTGTTACTTGTAGAAAAAGCACATTCTAAATCACTATTTCTACGTGATAAGCACAGAGCCGCTTTCACAACTTGGTTAATGTAAGGATACTTGATTAATTACCTTTTTTTGACAAACATTATTGTTGGCTTGATACTTACAGTGCGGAGAATGCTTTCTCGTTGAAGATAGTCGCTTTTTAGTCGTCACTGGGAATCCTTAGTTCAGTAGTACGTAGTACGAGCAAAAGGAAGCATAGTAAAGAAGTCTAGTGAGAATATAAATCTGCATGCATTTATGATTTATGTTTGGTTCTATTTACACCGTAGATTTGCTAATACTGACTTAGTTCTAGGATTATAGTTTAATGTGTGAAGCACTTTAACATTTTGATATTTTTACTGTTTTGAAATTTAACACTATGTCTTGCTCTGTGAACAGACCATAAATTCTATTTGACTTTTAAAGAGTTGATTGCCACTTATAAATTATATTGCTCTTAATGGGGTGTACCACATCTGAACGGGGTTCCGTTCCTAGGTTTGCAAAGCCGTCTTCTTCTTCTTTCTTCCACAATAGGTCTAACACTTGTTCCTTCTCAGATATCTCCTCATCTTAACTCTAGATTGCCACTCCACCTCCGTGTTCCAATTGGAGATTTATTACTCCTTGCCATTTCGATTTATCAATCATCTGTCATTCGACTTAGTTGGTTCGTCATATAATAGTCTGATGTATTCGTTTCATTCACGGTCTAATAGTATTTTCCAGAGATCCACCTGAGAATTTTCATTTCTGTGGTCTTCAATAGTCGCTTCGTTTTGATGCATAAATGTGATTGTTGCTTTATAAATTCGTGCCTTTGTTTCTTGTCTTAGGCGTCTATGTTCTGAAACCCTTATTTGCTCCAGCTACATACTTGTCCTCTTACCTCGTCCGCTGTCATTTCCTTTTAAGATTAGAGTATCCTGGGATCCGGCCGATTCGGGTGTCTTCCTATTTAGATATAGAATTAATTGTACTTGCAAATTACTGTCAACTGTTCTGGTGTATTTTTTTGTGCGCCAGAGTGCTTGGAAATGTCTGCCCTAACTAATTTGAGGCTTTTTCATACACGATGTCTTCATGTCGTCTATGAGAACATGTACTGCATGCATTTTTTAATTAGTTTAATTAGGGTTTTGTTTAGTAGCACCGAGGGTTAAATGAGCCAGAATAAATCCCAAGTAACTATTGAAAAAGAATGTTCTTGATCAGAAATGAGAATTTTGGTAACACTATTTACAGTATTGTGGATTTTCGTAGAAAGAAAAACACTACAAATGTTACAGAAAATTTAATGTAGTTATTCAAATGCCATTGAATGGTAACAAATCAAAGTGGACTAGTGATTAAATGAAACATGTAAGCATATTCGTTATTATCTAAACGTGTAAAATGAAAAATATGCAAAGGTTAATTTTTTTATAATTTAAAATATTTTTTATTTTTTTTGCATCTTTTGCATTTTATATATGTTTTTTTAAAATTTTTCTCGTTTTAGTTTTTTTTGTGATGCGTGTTCAATTTTTAATAGTTTTTTCTTTATTTTGTTTTAGCAATGGACTATATTTTTTCAATTTTTTTTATTTAATTACATAATTGTATTAGTACACTTCAGCAGCAATCAATTATTAAACATTTCAGTAAATTTTCACATTTTGGACAATTAGAAAAGGTAAATTTCTTGCATGTGATATGTACCTGATCAAAAATATAGCCTATTGCGACCTACCTAACATATTTAAATTTATCTAAAAAATATATCAACTCTTTACATAAAAACATATAAAATTTACAACAATCACACCACATTTATTTTTTTTTCAACTATTTCTAGGTACAGTAAGCTAAGAGACTAAGACCGAAATAAAACTGCAAGAAGATAACAATTTACAATAAAAAAGCACCCTTCTTATAGGTCTAAATTAGACTTATTATTGAAAATTTTAAAAATATGTCAAAATTAAATGCATTATAAGGAATCTAAATAAATGTGACTTCAGAAATGGATATCATACTTGCAGTTTTTATCAAAATTCCCCACCTTTCTCAAAAAGTTCAATTGAATATTAACTTTTAATAAAAAAAAGTGATATTGAAAGACTGAAAGGTAGGGTTTCAGATAATTGCCCCTTAAAAATAATTCTAGCTGTACGTTTATGCAAAGGATGTTTCTCAATAAAGTGTGATTTTCAATTAAATTACTTTGCAATAACATACAAACCACAAACAGTACGAACTAAACCCCATTTACATTTAAAGAGAATATGCTTACAGTGTTTCAAATTTATTTGGAAAAATTTTAGGTATGATACATGTTGGTCTGACATAGGTACACATTTCTTTCTTTCACTGGTTCACTGGTTTTTTCTTCGATGCTTCCCAAGTTTGAGGAAAAGGGCCCCATTCTGTACTGGTCTGGGATACATGTCCACCTGATATGAGCTGTATTAGGGTGAGGTTTACCATACTGTTTGAGGACTTTCGATGCCAGCTGGGAACATTTCACTAATTCTGGAGTCCTTAACTGGAAAATAAAGGATTGGATATTGTTAAAGATACACAGTAAACGATGTATCTACGAATCACCATTAGAAAGTGTGCATTTAAATTGATTGTGTTAAAAAAAGTAGTAATAAAGTAATACTGTTAAAAAAAGTAGTAATAAAGTAATACTGTTAAAAAAAGTAGTAATAAAGTAATACTGTTAAAAAATGTGAGCATCAAAGGAAATTTATTTCCAAAGAAAAAATGTCGCCACCATGAAGAATAACATCAGATTCCAATAAATACAAGACAGAAGTTATGGTAAAAAGAACATGTAAAATCATATCTAAAAAAAGGTAATAACTTGAAAAGAAGAAAGAACAGAAAAAAATTTCTAAAACTAAAATTACTCCAGGACATGATGACACTGTTTACATAGGACAAACATCTTAGTATTTATAAAATAGATCATTAATACGATAAAAGAACATATATTCAGTCATAAAGATTTAAAAATGCTTGGTTCACATACATAGAAAGCTATCAATGATAAAAGACACCTAAAAAATTCAATTTTTCTTGTAAAAACAGATTTCTATTTTAATTTTAATCAATGTCAAATATTTTATCTATGTTTTAGAAGAAATTTCAATTAATGAAGATGTAAAATCAAGACAAATCATCACACAAGAAAAAGGAAGCTAAACTATTACCATACACCAGACTTCAAAGTTGTCATGGCTAGTTTCAATTTCTTCTGTTATGTACAAACATTCTCAAATGAATTACTAATACTTTTACTTACTTTGGACTTTTTTTGCAATTCTTTAAGAGCCGAAACAAAAGAAAGTATATCTTCTAAATGAGAGGTACTTCTATTGTTGATGGTATGTGAGAAATTTTTGTCTACCTCTAATCTCAATAGAGTAAATACCAAAGCTGATGGTCGGAAAAATGCACAGTTGCTGTCTGTCATTAAAACTTCCAATTTTTTCATCAGATGATCTTCATTAAGTCTTTCCCTATAAATAATATTAAAAGTTCTAAATAAATTTTATTGCCTGTAAATGTAATACTAACAAAAATAGTACTGAAATGAATCGGGGGATTTGTCCCCCAATAAATTTGGTAAATCCCTCAGCAGATTGTCTAAAAAGTGTGATCAAAATTGGGTAAAAGGAACATCATCAATCCTAAAGGATTTCGGCAAATTTTTCTGAATCTGCACAATGATCGTCTGAAGCAAACTGATTGAAAGTCTCAATGGGCACGAAGTCCTAAACCCCCCCATCTCGTAAAAACTACCCCTGAGGTAACGAAGGTGCTCTAGGAGAAAGAGAATTGGTTTTGGCACAATTATAGTTCAAAGCCATCTGATTAAAAGTGTTAATGGACACGAAACCCCAAAACCTCGCCTAAAACTACCACTAAAGATTCCAAGGGTACCATAAGAGAAGGGGTTCGAAGGACGTGTCAAGTTTCAGAAAAATTAGCCAAAACCCAATTTCCATAAATATTGAGCTAGGTCTTCATTGTATTAAAAACAGAGTAAATAAGGTAACAAAAATTTAATGTAATCCCTTATAAAGAGGTTATAATTCTCCACATTTTTTGATCACCCTTCATTCAGTTACTTGCAACATCAAAGATTCCTCCTTATTAGCTTTATTTTTGTTATCCTCCAAACTATTTTTCCCAAAATATGGAACCTCTTTTAGTGCTAATCTGAACTAGCATTTATAAATAAATGTATTTAAATATATATAACTTACATAAAAGTTGGAGTGGTACATCTGAAGTATTGCAAATAGATTTTGAGAATATCTGCACAAGTTGTAATTTCAGTGGAGGAGCCTTGCAAACCAAGCTTGGTTTGAATGATTCCTGACATTCGGTTCAGATCATCTTTACCAAAGTTGTTCTGGGCAATGGACATTATATCTAAGATTGATAGACTCAATCTTTCTGTCACTGTTACTAAGTAGAAACATGCAAAAGCGACACATTTTAGGTATTTCTCTTGAACCTAATGGAGAAAGAGTCCATAAAAATGATATTCAAAGTAATAAAAACGCCAATAAAATCATTGAATAATAATTTGATTGTTGTGGTTTCAATTTTTTTCTAGAGAGCTTTGACTATCTGTGAATATAATGAAATTAGTTTAGGCACCATTTCTAATGCTGCTCTTAATGCAGAAAGTTCTGCAGTGATTAAAGAGTGCTCTGGAAGTTTGAATACATAATTTATTTTTGTTTTTGTTCTTCCAGTTTTATCTTGAATAATTGATCCATTTGTTCATCAGTTGTTTTCTGATTTAAGTATATTTGTTTAGGAAAATGATACTCCTAGGTGGGGAGATCTCTCTTGTAGTAAATTTATTGTTATATTTGTAAACACAAATATAATACAATAAAAACATAGAATAATGATATTTCAGAGCTTTCCAACATTATTTTTGTAGCCTGCCACTACCTGATTTTAAAAATGAAAAAAAAAACATTGGAGTTTATATTTATGATTCTTAAGATGATTTAGATTCTTTTAGATCTGACCTAGTTCTTGCAACAAAAATAATTCATTGGTTGTCTTGCTTATATTAAAATCATATAAGAAAATTAACTATTAGTGAGATAGTATATGAGGGACACTGTAAAATCAGAAGTTTGATAACAATAACCAAAATAAATTTTATATTACCAAATGACTGTAAAATTAAAATTCACAATCACAAATATTTGTATAGAGTTATAAAATTAATATTTACTAAATAGGACCAAATGACAAAAAATAAAGCAATAAAATAAAAATATCAACTATTATTACCGGAAAGACTTGACCTATATAACTATTAAAATTAATGGTAAATGTACAGTAAGAAAATAAAAATAACAGGTGCTAACAAATGTTAATATTGACTAATAAAGCTTCACCATAATATTTATCTAATTATTACATCAGCCTTGAGCTTTGAAAATATAGTTATTATCTTAATTACAGGTACATTATAATTTAAATAAAATATAAACTGATAGAGAATAACTATGTATTTACTGATAAAAAAACGTTCTAAACCAATCTGCACTATTTATGTCTACATATCAGAGACTCAATCTATCCAACCTTTCATATAGAAGGCATTATTAGTTTTATCTAAGAACTGCAATTAATTTATTATTAATTCTCATAAGAAAATTATTCGATATCTTACCTTCGTACGTTGGAGGAAGAGGTCCAAATAAGTAACTGAAATGAAAAATGCTCTTTCTGGAACATCAAACCAAACCTTCATAAATCTCAAAAGCCGTACAGCATTATCTCTAGCTTTAAGTGTAACTTCTCCTGGCCTTATATCATTTTGAATAACTAATAGGTTGGGTCTGTAGAGAGATTCTACAGCAAGAGCTTCCTCAAGGTTGAATAAAATTGGTTTGATGTTAGTATCATCATGAGCACCCGGTAAAGGCCGACCCCTTCTTTTGCTACCACGGTCCATAGATGTAATTATACTTCTTGTATCAGTATATACACTTTACCATACCACCGTTTCTTCTAATAAAAAAATCGGCTGCAGCAAAAGTAGGAGAAGGCCTAAAACCTACAACAAAGAATGATACTTATATTATAAATGTATTGAACACAATAATTGTGTAGCACTTACCCGGATGCTTTGTAATAGATAACTATTTTAGTTTGATTAGGCAAATAAAGTATGTAAAATCAAACCAAAAAGTGATACAACTCTCCCTTGAAGCTTCTAACGTAAAAGAAAAACTTTGACAATGTCAAATATAAAACTTGTTTACAGAACATAGATACGCAAAACGCAATCAGGCAATTTTTAATGTCGTTAATGTTGAAAATTTCAATTATGTAATTATTTACAAGATTTAAATTCAAACGTATCTATACATTTGATACTGACTTATCAAATAACAAAAAATGATATTTATAAATAATTGATATAATTCGTGGGTTGCTATTGTGAACATACCTTTATTTATCTTAAAAATAGTATATGCAACCACCATTTCAGGTGTAAAAAGTGGGTAACATATACATCTATAAAAAGAAATCGAGATTCTTTATAATTATAGTTGTTATTTATCTAATTTTACGATAAAAATAATCTTGAATAATTAGTAATTTGACTGTTAGTTAAGATGTAGATTATTGATGTCGGCTCTGGTATTTATACAGAGAACAAAAGATATTCTATTTATTAAAACAGAGAGGGCGCCACACATAACTCTCTCTCTCTCTCTCTCTCTCTCTCTCTCTCTATATATATATATATATATATATATATATATATATATATATATATATATATAATGGGGGATTTATTAACAGAACTCATGTGAGAAGAGATTACTGAGAAATTAAAAAAGAAGTAAAGAAATCTGGCGCGTATGTTTTCTTTTAATAGAAAAAGTATACATCAATCTATATATTTCTATAGTGGCAGAAAAAACAGAAATGAACACCTGAAGAAGTCAATAAACATAAACAGTGCTACATATAAATACACTCGTAAGCAAAAATATCGACTCAAGTCGTATGCACGCGGTCAAGGGTCTCATTTTTTTCTGATTTTAGCATCTCCAAGCTATTAGCCTTGGCAATTGAGTAATTTATTTGGCAAAGAAAAAATATCAAACGAAAAGGAATCTTAAAAGATGAAAAAGGGTTATAATTAACATTAAAAAAAATAAAAGCTTAAATTCGTCAGAATAATAATTTATTTGAAATTGATTTATGAATATTTATTGTTCCCTCTCCGAGTCCTAATACCAGCCTCCAATCGTTTTTTTCATTGATCGAATAAGTTTCTTGACTCGTTCTTCTTCGATGATATTCCATTGTTCAATAAGCTCCGTTTTGAGGTCCGATTTCGTGGCTGACGCAGGATTTTTAGCCCGAACTTTTCTCTTAAGTTCATTTTATAAATTCTCGATAGGATTTGAGTCCGGGCTAAGCGCTGTCCAATCCATATCTGCAGTATGTGAACAGGCATTGTCTACATTATGATGAAGCTTTCGCCGATGAAACCAACTCGGTTTTTGCTTCCATTGACATACCCGCCCAAACCATGAAGGAACCGCAGCGTTCAATTTTCTGGTATGCGTTTCTGCCTGGCTGCTGGATTAGGATTTGGACTGCAGAGATTGTGAATAGAATCTGTTACAAAAATTCATAACGGAGCTCTTGTGACCTTACTTATAGATGTTTCGAAGTCAGTGGTCGCAGTTTGCGTATGTTTTTAAAATAGTCAATGTCGATTTAATACCTTGTGTCTGTTAATATTTTAATCATACGAAGTTTGTTACAGAAGTATCGAGTCTATTCTAATATCTCTGCGAAATCTGTGGGGCCCGGGTGTAATCAGCAACTCTCCTCGAAGTCATTGGTGTACGTAATTACCTCCATTAATATCAGTTTTTGAACGGCAAAGTGGCCAAAAAAGTACGGATAAAATGTTGTGTATCCAAGAGATCAGACGCTAATGCATTCATTGAAGCTTGTGCAGCAATATTTAACATAGCACCAAGTCGTATAGCCTCCGTATAGTCCAAGAGTAGCGTCCTGGACTTTTTTAGTTTGAAAAGGCAGCTCAATGAACATCGGGTGAATAGACTCAAAGCAATGCCGAAAACTGACTTCCTAGAATGTTACATTCACAAGCTTGATGAGGCTTGGTGAAATTTTACTAACTCCAAATGTCTACAATCTTTTGGATGCTATTTACAGACTTGCGAGTGCTTTAGTGTGTTCTGGACAGGTAAGCTATACAGGCAATTATGATGGACCTGGATAGTCAAGTTTGTGTCGGCTATTGCGTTTGGCTTTACATATTTTCATAGAAAATAATAACTAAAATACACGAAGCGAAAAGAGAAGATCGGAATGGTTGTCATTAATTTGCGTTTTTTTGTCTGAGAATCAGTCGAGATCAATTTCCTGCTACTTTTGTATGATCCTTTTGATACACTTTGAGAGAAATTATGGTTATTTGACCAACTAATCATGATCGATGAGAGATCATGAGTGACACTAAACACGCGCCAACATAAAAATGCATCCCAAGCTCAGATTGGTGAATAGCTCAAGAAAACAAAGACCAACAATCTGCTTACATGTTTAACCTAACCTAACCTAACAATCTGCTTACATGCACCGTGTATGGGAACACTTGTCGAGGCTTGCCAAGCATCTAAAAGTTGCATTAAATTTCAACACGTCACTTCGGTAAAATGATGTCAAAATTGTGCGAATTGTTTCCTTGAGATTTTCTCAATCAATACCATGTAACGTGATAGGAAAATGTCAATCAAGATCTAAGGATCTTCTTTTTACACTAACCTATATAAGTTCTTATGACAACATGGACTTTAAGTTACAATTGACAGTTTTTTTTATTTCAATTAAATCTATTTTCAATTTTCATGGTTCTGAGTATTACATGAAAGAAAGGTAATAAATAAAAAAACCGTTTATGTGATTTCATCGTCGTTGTTAAATCTTCCACACCTTTACTCGGCCTTCAGCTTTATGAACAAAAAAAGGACGGACGGGGCCAGATCAGAGCTATATGGTGGGTGTTCAGTCTCGGTGAAGCGACATTCGTACAGTGCGTGGACTGGAGCAGGCGAAAACCTCGGCTGATTTTGCCTCGTCTTCTTTCGATAATTTTGACGATTCGATATTTGATGCAACTGCCTTAAAGTCAATCAAAAGGATACCCTCACTGTCCCAAAATATTGTAGTCATCACTTTTTTGGTGCTTTTCGTGACCGTAGCACGGGCTCTCTTTTTCGATGCCACTCCATAGAATCTTTTCGGGCGGTGGATTATTGTAGAAGACCATAATTTCCTCATCCATTACAATTGATCGGAGTACACTTTCTTGGTACTGGCGGTAAAGCTTCAAAATCGCTCACAACATTCTAATCCCCAATTATGGACACTGTATATTCTGGATTTTTACTATATGAGGCTAAGAATTTATGGAGCGCACTGGGTATAAACCTTTACGCTTTCTTCAGTTAGTTTCTTCACGAGTATATTAGGGTAGGCACTTATTTTGGCACTGTAACTTATAGTAACTTATATTTTTGTTCCGGGCTTCATCTCTAACCGAATGTACTTAAAGTCTCTTTCGAAGATAGAAATTGGCACGTGTCATCGGGCGTTCACGGGGTGTAATTTTGAGCCTCTTAGAGGATTTTAATGTTAGAATTATTTGCAGTATTTCAGAGTTGAATTCCATAGGTCTGTATGGGTTTTAGAATTATCTTTTAGAGGACTACCTTATTTCAGATGTTTAATCGTGAGCTTATGCCAATTAGCCAGACTGAATTTGTTTTCTCTTCGTGAAAATATGCTTTGGACATTTTAATCTAGGTACATAACCAGATATTTTGTCTCATCATTTTCTTGTTTTATCTAAATGTTGTTTAGAGTGGTCACGGGTCTTCGCGTAAAGTAAATTTTATCTAAGCTCTCTAGTAAATTCTTTGATGCAGTTTGAGAATTTGATTGTCTTGCAAAAATTGCTGTGTCATCAGCAAACGTTGCTATTTATGTTTTCCTTGTGGTTGGCATAACAGAAGTATAAATTAGAGTATAAGTCCAAGATCAAAGTAAAAATTGAAAATTCAAGTGTTTAACACTAAAATCTAGTTTATCATCGTTATAATGGGATTCTGTAGCCGAAGTGCCTCCTAAGGATGGTCCCAGAAGTACGTGGCCTAACAAATAAAACCCAAACATTTCAGATAAAAAAATTTAAGATATATATTTTTCAACGTAATCTCATTTTAGCTCCATGTACGATGATATATTGAAAAATTATTAGCCTACTTTAGAACTACTCAAAATTTCAATGTCAAAATATTATATTATTCAACAAATTCTCCTCTTAATTGGATACATTTATTACAGCAAACCTGCAACTTCTCTAGACCTTTCAAAAAAAAAACGTTTCTTCCTGCTCTGCAAACCAGACCTCCACACCTTTTATTACCTCCTCGTTACCGAAGAAAATTTACGACCTTTTAAACTTTTTGTCAGTGGAGGAAAGAGATGGTAGTCGGACGGAGCGAAATCTGATGAATAAGGGGGGTGTTCTAGTAATTCAAACCCTAATCACAAAACACTTTTGGATAGCTTTCCGCGTCTTTCTCTTTAATTGTTTCCCGTAGAGTGGTCAGTAATGTCGAATAGTAATTTCCAGTTATTGTTCTACCCTTATCCAAAAAATCAATCATGATTACTCCATGGCAATCCCAAAAAACTGAAGCAAGAACTTTTCCAACAGATTTTTGGATACGAATCTTCTTAGGTCTTGGAGAACCAGAGTGTCGCCATTCCATCGATTATTGCTTTATTTCTGGTTCGTAGAAATGTACCCAAGTTTCATCCATAGTAACAAGATTTCAAATCGAGCACAGATCGAACGCGATGTTTCTACCCTTGCACGCTTTTGGTCAACATTCAAACATTTGGGGATCCATTTTGCAGCAATTTTTCTCATGTCCAAATTGACGTGAACTATATGATGAACGCGTTCATATGAAATATTCAGTGCTTCAGATCAGATCCGTTTTAGCCCAATTCGACGGTCTGATATCATGTCATGGAACTGACACTTCTAATAAGTTATTGTTCGTTGCTATGGTAACTTGTTTAGGCTAACTAGATATCAATACATCCTCGTACTTTTTCCAGCAATATTTAATAAGTTCGATACACTCGTCAAGCTCTTCAAAATATCCATTAACCACAGACATCACCTTTTCATTGCTGGAAAATCTTTGTCTTTGAGCTTTCTCATGTCCAAATTTTCAGTTAATAATTAATTTTTCGTTTTTTTTGGAATGTCTACTATGTCTGCTAGCTCGTGCACAGATTTTCTTCAACATTTCTGTTGAAGTCGTCACCTCACGCAGGAGCAGTCTCAGCCAGTTCAGTTTCTCTATTGGTTGGGCTAATGCCTTTCAAATAAAATTATTGTGTCATATAACGATGACCAATTGTTTCCGTGTTTACAAATTCACTGAAAACGTTCACTATTGATGTGTGGTGTCTTCAAACTTGAAACATGCTGTATAGGTTATGAACTTTCTAATACATTGGTATTTTTCAAGCAACTACCGCCATCTCTAGGTTAGACAAGGTAATTCTGTATGTGACCATCCTCGTATTTCAATTCGAATTCGTTGCAGTAGGCATATTTCTTTTCACCATTATTCTTTCATGATTTATCGTCAAAGTTTAGTACCATAAATGGAATAAACGTCCTCATAACTGTGAAATGGAAAATTCATAGCATCTTCTAATTTTATTCTCCGTAAGATATAAAAATATGATTATATTACAAAGTAACACTTCCCCGAATGTGGGTAATGATTTGTTTTCGTGAGTTCTAATATCTCTTCAAATTTATAGTCGATAATATAAATGCAATGATATTTAATATTCTTTAACGACCGCATGTTTTAGTGGAAATCTACATAATTATAGTAATGCGAAAAACAAGTAGTAAAAACTTCAGCCACTTAGAGTGAGCAATCACCTAATAATAAATAAAAGGGGGAATAACACAAACACAAATTTAATACCAAGCGCCACCCCTTAATAAAAACTCGCCAATAGTATTTCGACGATCGGTAGTTGAGGGCGGATACACCCTTAACCGCATCCCTCGTAACCCTGTGAAGTTGCCAAGGCAACCACCGTTCCCGATTCCAAATGGTGATTCCAGTTGCATATGACTCTTCCAAAATATACTTCAGATAATCATGGAGAAATTAACGCAATTCGTTTCCAAATCCTTCGAAAATAACAATAATTCCGAACATTCCCACATGTCGTTCGAAGTGAAAAACTCTCCCGTTAGCCCCCCTATAAAAACTGAAAAAGAGATGATAAGTGATGATGTGAAAAAGCCTAAAAATTGGTTGATCTCGGACATAGAAAAAAATGAAAATAACACCGTCGGCATCGATTTACGGCTAAACTCCTCGAGAAATTTTTTTCATGAAAAGTGTACCGATAAGGTCAATTCTGATATATCTAGTGTTACCGCCGGGAAAAACTGCGAATCGGAAAAATCGACAAAGTGGTGCAAAAGTAACTTATCGGGACAATCACACAGTACTTGTAACCCTATAGAAATTAAACAAACCGAGGAAACAATTGCGGAAAAAATTTGTGAAAAAAACTACGAGAAAAAAGATGATTTTAGTAAGGATAACAGTGTCTGTGAAGATAATGAACATAAAATATGTGAGTAATTCTTTTTTTTAACAACAATAAGTCCTAAAAAAATTGACAAACCCAATATCTAACAAACAGCATCGCTATTTTTTTTCATATTAAAAAACTTCTTATAGTTATAATCTTGTATTGGAACATTTTGACCAAAATCTTCCTTTAAGAACAATCCAATACAAGCATCAAAACTTCATTTACATTGGATTAACTACATTAAATAATATAATATGTAGGTAAACATCCAATTTTAGGTACTTAGATTTTCAGTTTAATACTTAAATACCGTAATTTTTTATGTATTCATTGACGCGCCTAGATTCGGTTTTAACAAGATACGGTACTACGTTCCAAGCATCCCAACTTCAAGAAAAAGTATTGCTAGAGTAAGAAGAATGCTACAAATTCAACATCTTGCGACCGATCTTCATCAATTGGAGGCTTGTAGCATTATTTTGCTGAAAATTAGAGTCCCTATGGAAGTGTGGATCCTGTCTCTTTACATTTCTCCAGATAAAAGCGGAATTCGTCACCGAAAATAACAGGATTCTATCTCTCGTCCTACCGAAACATTACTCTATACCAGACCAAGCCGCTACAAGCTAGAAAAAGACCAAAAATTCGTTTTCCACGATATATCTACTTGTAGGTACAACAAACATCTTTTCATTAAATTCAAACTACCGATTTGTGATTACCAGAGTTTTACGAAACTTATATTCAAGAGCTAGAAGCCTCAATTAAAAAATGTTGTCATTTTGTGGTCGTTGAGTTACGTCCAAAACCTTTGACTTAATGACCTCGTCCTTTTTGAGTCCGTCGATACTTCGTATAGTGCGTAAATATCTGTTACTCGTTTTGGAAGTTCCACTTCCATCTAAACCAATTTGGGTGTGTGTTTTTCTGGAGAGTTCAACGCGTTTTATGGAACTGGACTTTCAAAAAGTTTGATGACTGTTAATACCATTAAATAGATTTCGTAGGGAATTTTAAGTTGTAGAATTTGATCTTCTGCTTGTTAACATATTATAAAATTAGGTGATACGTGTACTTTTTTTGGACACGGTTTTCTTCAATGAAAAAAAACGACCTAAAAACGAAAATTTTTGATTCCCTTGAAAAGAGAATTTTTATTAACTAAAATTTCTCAGCTCATAAAAATCAGTGGATTTTTTGTTTTCAAATTATCACAGAACTAATTATCCAAATGGGTGTGTCACGTCGTGATAAATACAAACGCGTCACCTTCTTTTTCTTCTTCTACTTCGCGTGGCGTGACCGACCGTTGGCTCCCATGTTGGCTATCGTTTTGACTCTCATTGCTTCATTTACTGCTTCGCTGACTTATTGATTTCACGAACCAGTGACGAAGATTTTTTTACCACGATGTTGTGTGCCAACCTATGTTTCTCCAACCCATTTTACCTTGCATTACTAAGAGAAGAAGATTACAGGGTTACGCACCACATGACCAAAGTATTCTAATTTACGTCGATTTATAGTGTTGGTTACTTCTAAGGTTTTATTTATGCGCTCAAGAACCTTGGTGTTACTCAAAATAAACTCACATCTCAAAATCTTCGAAACGTTTGAGCACTGGAGAGACATAACATCCTTCCATCCTCATATGGAGATCAAGGTTAAGATCATAAGAGTTTTGTAAAACTTCAACTACTCTTGTTAGTTTCTCCACGCTAGGATTTCTTTTGTTGTTTATTATGGTCTTTTTTTAGGTCTACGAGGATGTATTGTATCTAATTAGCCTAGATCAGTTCCACGCATAAACAAAATATTACGTTACCATAGCAACGAACAATAACTTATTAAAAGTGTCAGTGTAAAGTTTGACGTCAAAAAAGTAAACCAGAGTTACGCAATAAATTAAAAGAAAAAAGATATCCAATTGGAGCATCGAGCCATTATCAAGTACCTGTATTTAAAAGGGTTAAGAGGTGAGCAGATTTACGAAGATATGCTTAATACCCTTGGTGATCAATGTCCTTCGTATGCGACCGTGAAAAATTGGACTGCAAGCTTCAAAAGAGGTAAATTCTCCATTGAACATGATGACCGATCGGGAAGGCCAGATTCTGTGTCAGTCTCCGAAAATATCGATGCAGTTCATGACATGATTTTATCAAACCGTCGAATTGGGATAAAACGGATATTTGAAGCACTTAATATTTCATGCGAATGCGTTCATCATATAGTTCACGTCAATTTGGACATGAGAAAAATTGCTGCAAAATGAATCCCCAAATGTTTAAATATTGACTAGAAGCGTTCGATCTGTGCTCGATTTGAAAACGATGTAGACTTCTTGAACCGAATTGTTACTAAGCATGAGACTTGGGTACATTTCTACGATCCAGAAACAAAGCAACTATCGATGGAATGGCGACACTCTGGTCCTCCAAGACCTAAGAAGTTTCGTGTCCAAAAATCTGGTGGAAAAGTTCTTGCTTCAGTTTTTTTTAGGATTGCTATGGAGTAATCATGATTGATTTTTTGGATAAGGGTAGAACAATAACTGGAGATTACTATTCGACATTACTGACCACTCTACGGGAAAAAATTAAAGAGAAAAGACGCGGAAAGCTATCCAGTTGTTTTGTTTTTGCAGGACAACGTCCCTGCACACAAATCTCATATTGTCATGCAAAAAATTCGTGATTTAGAGTTTGAGTTACTAGAACACCCCCCTAATTCACCAGATTTGGCTCCGTCCGACTATCATCTCTTTCCTCCACTGACAAAAAGTTTAAAAGGTCGTAAATGTGTCTTCCAACGAGGAGGTAACAAAAGCTGTGGAGGTCTGGTTTGCAGAGAAGGAAGAAACGTATTTTTTGAACGGTCTAGAGACGTTGCAGGTTCGCTGTAACAATTTTGTTTGGTTCTATAGTAGGCTAAGAATTTTTTAATATATCCTCGTATTTGTACGTTTTTAACCATGATTTCTTCCTCTGGTACATTTTGTATCTTAGTTGACCATCTTTTTATAAAACTTTTTTCGGTAACTCTGTCAGACTATAACAAGACGGTCTTTGAGCCTCCGTGGTTGATGACTATTGCAAGAGTACCTATCATCAGCATAACATACATCGTTGACAAGTTTTACATTAGCCAAGACACCTTCATCAGGATTTTCTAAAACTTGTCTTACTCCTTTTCTTATTTCAACGTCAGGGGAACGTTGGTGAAGTGATGCCAGTAGAGATAAATTAAAATTAATTAAATTCGAATCAGTTTTTTGTGAACGAGGAGTGGTTTAGTAAATAATCCATACAAAAACTTCATATTACCCCTTTGACTATTAAACGGAGACATACTTGTTAACTTTACATAATGAAAGCTTCTTCTTCTTCTTCTTCCACTGATTTTATGTCTTGCCCTGTATTCTCCAGTTACTTTAGTCTCGATCTTGGGATATCGATGTCCATGATTCTGCTCATTTCTCTGAAGATCTGCCTGCTGTTCTTCGGGTAGTTGGCCTTTCCTTAAATGCTTGTTTCGCCAGCTGTATAATGTCGAAATTGCAATTTCTGTTCCAGAAGGTTATTGATATAAAGATTTTCATCTCTGTTGTTCGGAGAAGTTTTTTGGTCTTACTTGTATCCGTTTTCGTTTCATCTGCTTAGGTTAAGTTGTATATACGCACCTAGTTTGAGATGGACATGAATTCGTTGAGCTATATAACGTCGCGCAATCTTCCGGAGATTCTGGTGGCTTTGTTAGCTTCCTCGTAGTTGATTCTATTACTTGGTGTTATAGTTTCTACATAGTTGAAGTTCATGACTATTATTTTATTGTCTATCGCTAATTTGTAGCATACTGGGTCTTTACTTATTGTCATAGACTTTGTCTTGGGGATAGATATCTTCATATTGAACTGTTATGCCATTTGGTTTAATCTGAAAAGCATCCGTTATAGATTATCTTTATCCTCTGCTATGAGGACCGCATCATCTACGTTTTCCATCGTATATTCTTTTCCTGCAGTTTCGACTTCTTTTTTATGCGGTTTAGGACGAGGTTGAAAAGGAATGGACTTAGAATGTCACTCTGTCAAATTCCTGGACTATTTTTATCACTTTTTTTTTAACTAGTTCTACCTATAAAAAGCTTATAACGTCTTTGAGCTTTACTTTGTCGAATGTTTGGGTTAGGTCAACAAAGAATAGGAAGACTTGCTTATTATAATCTATAATGAAAGCACTACATCGAAATCAGTATGTTAAAATTGTTTTTGCATCGGTTTTTAAGTTTGTCAATTCATTTTTCAAAAGGGTATAAAGAAATGTGAGAGCTTTTTTATTTCAAAAACTTACCCTAAAATATTCTCATTCTAAAAGCTACAACCTTGCCTCTAGCTATTAAGGATTTAAGTTGGTAGGTCCAGCCCTCCTGAGTCCCTCCCTTCCTTTTATTTTTATGACCTGTTAATTTGACTGCAAGGCTTTTGTCTTTAAATAAATAATTAATTACTTTTCTTAATTAGAGTACCTTGACATTAAGATGTTTTCAATTACCCCTAACGAAGTTGCGCAAAATGTTTAAAAGAGAATAATTAGTTAATTGCTGTCTATGGGGTAAGTTATTCTCATACCGGATTTATTTTCTCCTTAACACCCTACCATTAATCACTTTTCTTTACGAGTGGCTTCTCTTTGGGATCTTATTTATACTGACAAAAAGGTACTTAACCTTTTGTCAATATACAGGTTATATTATTATTCACGCTGTAATTTCTAAGACTATCAATTGGCATTTTTGAAAATGATTTTTCAAGAAATTTCAACTTAACCTAAAACATCGCAAATCAAAAGCGACTACTGCTTTATCATGATGAAGAAGAAAACTCTTTCTTCACAAACTTTCTTCACCTCATTGTAAGTTTACAGTTATTCCTGTTAAAATGAAAGCAACAACTACGAATTTAATGTTTGAGTTTAATCAAGTTGAGATTGAGAAACTCTGATTTTTATTTTAAGTTTAGAGCCACGGATCAAACTTGCGTCTTCAGTAACCATATTAGTACATACAAATTGTAACCTATTTTCTTTTCGTTCATTATAAAAAATTTAGCTCGTTCTTTGCAAATAATTCATTAGTACGGAACTGTACTGTACAATAATCAATCGCCTGTATGGACAAACAGGTTTATCCATGTTTGGCATATTTTCTTCTGTCATTAGTCAACTCGAAGCTAGTTTTCAATCTCTCTTAACATGTTTACGCATGTTTTTAAATTTATTACATTACTAAAAATAACATTACTAACTACGTTTCACGAAATTGTCTACGTGTGGGATGTACACGGACTTTGTTCAAATTGCGGAGGGCCTAAAGCAGCCAGAACAAGATGGAACTTGTCACTATCAACACATGAAGATATGGAACATACTAATTGAAATAATCGTTGTAATTAAACGGTTCTACACACTTTATAACATGGGCAGTGTCATATCATTATTCCTTTTAAGAGTTTGCTCAAATCTGCTCTAAACTACACTGGAGAATTTTTCAATTAATTGATTTTGTGTTTTCTGTTTGTTTTTATCATAGAACATTAGCAAAAAAATGTTTTTGTCTTGTAAAAGTTATAGATCGCTTGCATTAGAATTATTTTGAATAAAATCGATAAAAATTTTTTTTCGATGTATAAAAAAGATCGAAAAATCGATTCAAAATAATGTTGTTGACTGTAAGATTTATCTGGGATGTCTGAAGGTGTGGATTAACGCTGGAAACAGGTAGGGGGTGAGAAGGGGTGTGGGTAAAACCTCCCTTGAGAGGAATTATCTCAGACAACAGTGGAATTTAATGCCTTTTCTCCCTGGGGTAATAAAGCTATAGTGAAATAGACCTAGATTAATTTAATTCTATTACTTTAATGAGGATACAAATTTGGCAGACAGAAACGGCGTTTCAGATTGTAGAGCACTTCCATATTGATAGATGTCGTATGTCATTCTGATTTTTACGCATCTTGAATCTTTGTATGCTTTCTACAAGATTGAATTAAGTGATTTATACTGCTACTTCTTCAATATTACTTTAAGTGAGATGTTTTTCTAAATAGCAACGTTAATGGAAAAAATTTAGCTATTAGAATGACTCAAAATTCATACACAACACCTATAAACACATTTGGACTGATTCACTTGAGTATACTATTATTGGTACCTGAAGAAAAGTGTATTGGTCTTCTTCTGATTCGAGATCGTAACCTAGTTATTGATTGTTATTTATTTTCTTTGATTCATGTAGTAATATTGTGTCAGCTATATTTTATTATAAAAACAAAATTTTTACTACCAAATTTCTTCAACAATTACGTAACCAAGCTATTCATTTAAGTGGAAATAAGCTAAAATATTCCTCATATCTAAAAGTAGAAAACCAGCTGAATAAGTTATTCTCTATTGACCAATCAGTTTACTTTCAATACTTGCCAAGCTGTTGGAGAGGCTATTGAAAGCCAAAATAATATCCATTCTTAATAAAAAAAATATTCTTAAGTATTGGATTCTATGCTACCATTTGCAACTACAAAGAATAACAAATAAAATCATACAAGATCTGAAAGACAAAAATTATTGCTCCGGTATATTCCTCGATGTAAATCAGACCTTTGATGAAGTCAATTTTATCAAATCGGGAAGTTCCTTCACTAAATTATTTCTTTATTTTCAAATCCTTCTTGAAGATCGGTATTTCATGGTTAAGTATCAAAACAAATACTCAACGATTCATCTAATCAACGAAGGTGCTCCACGAGGTACCGTTTTGGGTCTGGTACTATATCTTCTATATACATACCCACATCAGATATCACTCTTTATGCAATGTATGCCGATGGCACTACTTCATACTGATATCCTCAAACTGCTTCACAAATCCTTCAAGCAAATCTCGACAGGCTACAGCAATGGTTAGGAATATGGCGAATTCAAGTTAACGAATCTAAATCCATCCACGTAACCTTCACAAACAGACGAGAAAACTGTGTCTTCATTACAATAAACGAGCATAAAATTCCATAAAGTAAGGAAGCCAAATATCTTTGAATCCAATTGGATAGGAGACTTTCTTGTAGGGAACATCTCTTAATGGAAGGAAAACAGCGGAAAATCACAACTATCAATTGAGAATAAGTTATTGGTATATAAGACAATTCTTAAGCCTATTTGGACATATGGAATCCAGCTGTGGGGCTCAGCATCTGAATCAAATATAGATACAAGAGTTGCTACTTAAGTTTTCAAATAGGCAAATAAAAACAAAAATTTTTAATTGGATAAGGCTTTATTGTTTTTCAAAATATTCTTCATCAAGATCAATACACTTTTGTTTACGTTTGAACTATTTGTCGAATGAGGTACCTCCAAAACATATGATTTGAACGCATCAACGTTCAGGTGTAGAAAAACGTTGACATCGTAATTTATTTTTAATCTGCGGAAATAAGAAGAAATAACTGGGTGCTAGACTGTACGGTAGAAGATCCATCAATTCTATGTTTTCACTGTTTTTGTTCGAATTGATGTTTGAGAGCTCGCATTGTCGTGGTGGAGAGTGATGCATCTTCCGCGAAAGATTTACCTGATGTTTGGCAAACAAATGTTGGTGTACCTTCAGAATTGACCGTTTTACGTCGGTCTAGTTATTTCGAAAAAACAGGCTTTTGCTTCGAAGTGCTTAGTGCGCGAACATTTTTATTTGAATTTGAAAAACCCATACAGTTGATTTTTTTTCAGTTTTCGAGTTCATATGCTTTGATTCATGATTCGTCGCCTGTCTCGATTTTATAAACGTCTTTTGGAGCACCGCGATTGAATTGTTTCAATATTTCTTTGCACCAATCGACACAAGCTTTTTTTGAGCATTTGTCAAATTAAGCAGTATCCAACGCGAACGAATCTTTTTGACAACCAAATGTTCAAGCAATATTGAATGACGATTTCGCAATATCAGTTTACGCACAGCATCGATGTTTTCTGGCACAACAACCGATTTTGGACGACCTTCACCAAATTCATCCTGCAGCGAAGTGAGATCACGATTGAATTCGAGATGGTGCTTTATCACCAAAAGTCTAAGCGAGTTGATCGGCACACTGCTGTTGGTTTAATCCACGTCAAAAGTTATAGAGAATCATCGTACGAAAATGTTTTTCGTACGATATTTGACCAAGACGAATGTTTCAAGTAGGTATCTGTCAACAACGTACGTTCACCATTAAAAATGTCAAACATCATTGACCAGTGACCAGTGAAAAGTCCAATGAAAAATTTCCTAATCATCTTAATCAACTGGCCAGTGTCAGAGCCTATTATACGACGTAGACTCAATAGATTCATCCCGTATGATATCGATAGCAGTTATTAACATATTTTATAAGGATTCGAAGTTTTAGTTAAGAAATGTCCTCTATGTTTACTATTTTGTTTTAGCATATTTGATTTTAAATTGACTAGGACTGTTAATTATGTAATGACCTCTATATTTTAACTGTACTAACTTTAATATACCTATTTTTAACCTAGTTTTAATACATATTTTGTGGGTTTCATATACTAGACAATTATGGGGGTTCTACTCCACAAGCTTTCTTATTGACCTACGATTTACTTATTTTTCCACGTAAAAACAGATTGTGAATAAATTTATTGAATAAATAAAATAATTTTGAAATTATTTATTAACCTTTGATTTATGTGATAATGTTGTGTCACCTCTATTTTATTATAAAAACAGAATTGTTACCATTACCAATGAATAACCGAAACGAGGACAACGTAATAATAACAATAAGAAAGAAATATCATATAGAAGTCTGAAAGTGCAGGTTTTTGAGAGTTGAGAAAGCCAAAATCATTTACAGAGTAATATTTACACCGTTTAGGAAAGACAACCTAAATGGGGTTTAAAGCATTTATTTAAAGTGACCCCCTGAAAGGAGTTTTTATAATTTTTCATATTGCAAATGTGGATGTGAGGTACAAAGTCGTTAATTCTGCAAAAGTAGTTGAGTATATGAGGTAAAAATTTGACCCAGTCTATCGAGAAAGCACCCTAATATTTCAAGAAAAATTAGAAATGATAGATATGGCATAGAGACTAAATTGTAAGGGATATCACATGCTACTGCGAATAAAACAAAATCTGGAACGAGAAAATCAATTTGACAGAAATCGATGATAATCTGATAACGTTCGTAACAATGACTGCTCGTTGTTTTGACAAGTTAAATTGTTCCCTCAATGATTCTCACTTTAATGCAATAAACTTTTTCCAGCAAAAATTGAAAACAAAGTATAAATTGAATTTCCCTTTGTTTAGTTAGATTTGATTGAATATAAAACATAAAACGCCCATTTTAGCAATTTAAATCATGTCGGGTTGCTCCTCCCTATTTTCCAATCTCCCTGTTAACTCTCCAGTCCCCATTCCATGTTTACGCTTTAAAGAAATAGGAATGCTCATCTGTCGTGCCTTGATTTAACTCCGACGATTTCTAAAGACAAAAATAAATACAATCTCGAAACTATTTACTTTACAATTATCCTCGATTTGCACAGGGTATCCCAAAAATTAAACTCACTCCAAATACCAACGGGTCAAACAAGAGATACACACTAAATATATTAATAGTAGTACACAAAATTTTCTTCTTTTTTAATGAAAATAAAAATTGTCCAATACGGAATTTCCAAATAAAAAAATGTACCTAATCTATAGCATGTACCCAAATATAGGGCTTCAAAACACTCTTAGAGCCTGAGCAACACACCAAATGTTTTCAAAATTTATGCAATGGAATGATGTGACCAGTTCAATATAGATAGGGGTGAACCCAATTACTGGGACAACCTACAGGGCCTGAGACAGGCAAAGACTTTTCTGGGAGGGTATCAACCTATGAATATTAACAGTAGTCTTGTCTCAAGGGATACCTAGACAGCCGAAAATGCAGTCTGCAGATTTTGTTGTACAGAAGACGATACCTCTATCCACATTCTCTCGAAGAGTGAGTCACTACGGAACAATGAATTTGGGGATGTATGAAATAGAAGACGAAGATCTCTGCCAGCTACATCAATCCCATATTCCCAATGTTCTAAGAGGAGAGGGATAAGCAGATCAGCTGTAAACACAGGGCTCTCCAGTATCGCAGCAAGAAAGGGGGCACAATAGACCCTTTGGGGCTTCAAAATAAAGTTTCATATTCATAGTACTATCACTACAGTAGGCGCGTTTCGATAACCAAATAATCGTCTTCAGAAACTGAAGGTAAACTAACATTTACCCTCCGTTTCCATAACAAACACTGCGCATTTATTATTGTTTACCAACGGGAACAGATTTATTGTTGTTTTTTACTCTGTGCTAATAACATTGAAAACCGTTTATATATTTTCAGTTGTTATGAATGAATCTGACGAGAATATAGATGAACTATTATCACGTGAAAATACCAACATCAACCATTCCGCTTCCGTAAAATCGACGACAAAACAGCGAAGATCCCGGACTAACTTCACGTTAGAACAGCTAAATGAATTAGAAAGGTTGTTTGATGAGACTCATTACCCCGATGCCTTCATGAGAGAAGAATTGAGTCAAAGACTTGGTTTGAGCGAAGCTAGAGTTCAAGTAAGTAATATTTGAACTTAACCGTACATCTGGGTCTTTCTAGCAGATAAATAAATGTAACTGAGCACTGCTGGAACAGAAATTTCCTTTATTAGCTTGAATTTGTATTATTGATATTGACAAGTTTTGTAGCTTCAACTGTAGTTATTTGTCTATCTATGTAATCATTGGAGACTATTTCCAACTCGAATGAAAGTATTGGATCAACTTTGTATCATAATGCATTTAAATCATTTCTTTTATATACAGGGGTTGTCTGGAAAGTTACCAACACTTATCAATCTAAGTAGTGCTCATTCTTTGAAAGATTCTCACTAAAATTTTACCATTTTGGATGATTAATTTCTATTTAACAATCGGATATGTGAATCGATTTTTCTGAAAACAAAAAAATTGAGTATTTTCACTCAAATGCAATACGTAATTTGAAGAGGGCTAAGACACTAAATCTGCATCAAACATTTTTGGGCAACTTATTTCAAACGTGGTCATAATAGCTTGACTGGCGACGAGGGTTCTGACCGACAACAACAGACATGATGAATTGTACGAGTTTTTAAGCTAAATAATACCGTGCAGTTCAGTTCAATTTGAAAGAGGTTGCCATACTAAAAGCAACATAATAAAATCAACAAAAAACTCATTGTCTCACCTCTCCTGTTTGTAAACCTCTGATCATGACAAAGCTAAGACAACATCGTTCAGCAGCCGAGGCCAAAACAAAAGGAGCAGATCCTGCGAAGTAGGGAGGTAGGAATGGAAAAGGAGAGGAATTTTGGAACCTTTTTCAGGATGTCAATACCTATATCAAGTGTAAATATGTCATCCTACTTTAGTTATATTGAGAAAATGTAAAATATGAAATATATGACTTTTATAACATCTCGTAATGTACTAAATTAAACACTCATCCTTTTATGATACAAGAAAATTCTCCTACAGATGGAAGGTATTATTTCAAACAATGCTAGGTATGGAAATACGCAATGTTATATTAACAATATCCTCTTGGTTAAAAACTGTAACAACCAGTGATATCATCAATGACTAAATAGTACTTGGCGACCATCGGATTAAGGTTAAAGAGATAGAAGAAGTTATCGGTATTGAAAGAACGCTTTGAGTAAAAACCGTGGTTAAAGCAAAGAGCGAATTTGCTACGAAAAAAGGAAAGACGGATTCATCGACCGAAAAAGTGATGGCGACCGGGATAATAATTGGTTTTATTCATCTTCAAAAGGGTAAAACAAAAGCAAAATAGAATATTACGCATAATTGCTTGATAAGATAAAATGAGAAATTGTAAAAAGCGACCGCATTTTCTCACATTTCGGCTAAAATTCATGAATAGCTCTTCGAATTGTTTAACCATCCACCATTTTCACCAGATCTGGTCCCGAGTGACATTCTCCTGTTTTCTAACCTTTTACTTTTATTTTACTTGTAGGAGAGATATTTTCGTCAGACATGTAAGTTATAGTAATCGTAAACGATTCTTTTAAGGAGAACAACGACAAATATTATTTAGAAGTGTTGGAAAGGTTAGACCATTGCTGGATAGATTTAAAAAATATTATGTAGAAAAATAACAAGGTTTTAGGAAATATTTGTATAAAAAATCTCGTATAAAACACGAAATACGAAGTTGGAGAGACAAATATTTCACCTCGACTACGCGATGTTGCACGATTTAAATAATTTTAAGCAAACCTCAACCATTGGCACGAAGAAAAAATCTATCTGTCTCTATCAACTCTATAAACTTCCACATTAACTAGCTAAACTGTATAAAAACTTCAAAAAACCTAGGATTCGCTCATAGAGAATGAAATCAAGAGCAAACAAAAACAACTGTTAAGTATATTTTCAAAATGGTATACCTCAAGGGTCAATCATAAGTAACACACTCTATGATCGCAATCAACGTCATCCTTACCTGTAAAAGTGAATGTTCAATTAAAGCAAAGGCACATTTTTCATCAAAGTAATCCTCTAATACATCGAATGACAGCTGTCAAGTGCCGGAAAAATTTGCTTTAACGCCTACTATCTAATCCTTATCAATATTGACGCTAAAATTATTCGCAATTTCTGAAGTGACCTCAATTTTTTATTCGCCATTGTATAATCGTAGAGTGATCGGAAAGATCGCCATCAAATCTACCACTCGGAACATTATCACTAACCTCAAAAATTACTTCACACAGATCTTGATCATAAACAAATATCTGTAGATAAGATACTAATATTTAACTTGTACTGTTATAAAAATTGAATCGGTAAAAACGGTTGATGCAAATTTTGTAAATGTAGAATAAAGAAGTTGTGTGTTTACCGTGCTAGAATAAGGTATGATGAACCACTATAGTGTACAAATAAGACAGTAAGAGAACACAACGTGACTGAAAGGATGACTGGAATCTGAATTTAGAACAACAGAGCAAATTGGAATCAACTAGATCTTCATATTTGTTATGAGCTAGTAAATCCAGCACTACATAGGATGTTTCAAATTTATGACAGTCGTAACAGTCTCATGATTGTTAATTCCCAGTATTTGCCATTACGAGATATTTGCTCGAACCCCAGTAAAGTCCGATAATGTACAAACGTATCTGGCCATAAAATCAATTCAAAATTTTTTTCCAATAAATCCTGCGAAGTTGTAACATAAATACAAATAAAGTAAAATGGTCAGTTTAGGGTCGGAAATCGGCGTATACCATTAGCCATTGATCGGTGTGGAATTAGTGTTTTTCTTATATTACCAGTTTCCAAACGATTTAGCTCAAGTAATTCAACTATTAGCAGATAATTTCCTAATGAATACGTATGATGTGTAGGAAAGGGGATTCATACAGTGGCGACTCTAGCTGAAAAAAAGGCCATTTTTATAAAATAGTTGTCATGAACAATACTATAATAAACACAGATCTATAAGGGAATAAATTAAAAGAAGAATTCACAAAAAATAGTAGTAATAATTTATTAGGCAAAGCTTGACAAGACCAACGCATTTGATAGGGTCCGACATAATAAATATACTAATATTGAAAGAAACGCCAGACACCATCGTAAGAGCAATCCTCAGTTTCAATACGAACAACACGACCAAAATTAAGGCAAGAGACACTTATACGGAAGAGATACTAACACCAGGAGGCATCAGGCAAGGCTACAGCCTCGGCCCATTTCTGTTCAATCTCTTAATGGACAGAATTATAGAGGAAGTATCATCACTTAATATGGGATACCGAATGGGACAACTACACAAATTTTGCCAGGTCAGCCAAGCGATGAACATGACTGTATCCACAGAAAAAACGAAAAGCACAACCTTTGCTACAGAGCCCTTATGATGTAAGCTGATAGTTCAGGACAAAACAAATCTCACAATTTAAATACCTGGGTATAGACCTGTCGAGTTATCACGATCCAGTGAAGGACCTAAGAAGCTAGATTAACAAAGCGACTACCATATCGGGATGCTTAAGGCAGATAATATGGGCGAACTAATACATGCAAAAGGTTAGTAAGGTTAGGATCTATAAGAATTGTAACAGGTCAATCATGACATACGGAATATAGAAACAAAACGAAAAGCATGCTCCGGGTAGCCGAAATGAAAACGCTCAGGACTATAATGGGAAAAACAAGATTAGATCGAATCAGAAACATTGACATCAGGGAACAATGTGGGGTGCAAGACATCGTAAGATGGAGGAGACAAATAAAAAGATACTGGTACGTCCACGTAAGAAGAATGGAAGAGAGTAGACTGCCACGCATCGTACTTGAAGGGAAACCAATAGGGAAAAGAGAACCCAAGAGATGGATGTACAGCTGGTAGTTCATCTCCCACGAACTGATATAGAGGAGCCTACAAAACTAACAGATCATAAGATCTTAAAAATGAAAGTAAATTAAATAAGTTGAAGAATGTCTTTAACTGTTACGCATTAAACCGCAATTGGACTCGTGAGCATAAAAATCGACTCAGGCGACATCCCTACAAGTCACTGGCAATAAAACTGAACACAAAATTCTGTTTTTCTCATTGAAATCTTAAAGTTTTATGCTTATTTACAGTGATGTCCAACCATATCAACAGCAGCAGCAAGAATTTCGGCGTTCAGAGAAACGATTTCGGTTCATACAACTTTATCAAACCTGGTTGACGTGAGCCCACATACTCACATATACGCACGCACGCACACATAGACGAACACGACTTCACTGGAAGACGTGTTATGTGGCAACCACGACGCACTTGAAAATACAAGTACACGAGGTCTTTCTTCTTTCCCGATTAATTTCCTCAACAAAACAATATTTTTCCGCCACCCGACGTACCGACATTCGACTTATTTTGGAAATTCTAAATTACTCTGCTTTTATATTCTTTATTTACGATTTCAGGAAAAACCAGCATATCTACATCTCTCTACCTTCCACATTGTTTTATGACTGTGTTATTTCTTACTTATACGAACCCCAGTGGAATCAATCGTCCTCCTAGAGGTTAAGCATCCGCAGGGTATATAGGTTAAGTTTTTTCTATTCACCTAAGGTTTCTGGTGGTCTTCGCCTTTAGTAACTTATAGTAATTGTTTTTTTTTGTTTCGCGCCCATAAGCTTCCTCATTTTTTCTGAAGAAAAATTTCTTTCCAAGATTGGAAAATCATCTGAAAGAAACTAATTGTGGAGTAATGGAAAATATTTAATTGGAAATAACTATAACTAATTGATTTAACCTTAGAATATTAGAATATTATGATCCGCTACTGGAAACCCATCAATTAAGTACTAGATTAACGACGCTAAGGGTATATTAAGGGTGATTGATATCCTTCTCGATCGCTTGCGGATTCGAATCCGATGAATCGGTCACTCTGCAGTACAACAAACACTTTATAGATTGATTGTTCTAATGATATTGATCCTGAGAACGAGTGTCATTTCGCTTCAGAGCCATTTCAGTACAACAGGATAGTAAAAAATCAATGTTCCTGAAAATTAATGATACACAAATACACTTTTTGGGGTTCTTTCCTCGAGATACAAAAAGGGGGATTAGACAAATAAAGCACAGTTTTTAAAAGTTTTTTAATAAAAAAACATCTCGTAGGTGTGTTTGTTCCAATTCCAAATTTTGTTCAATAACCTTAATAAATGTTTTTTTACGTATTAAAACCGACATTTCCTATGAGACACCCTCTGTACTATGACTGGAGACATTATGACATGTAGGATGAATATCTCCTCTGTAAAGTTATTTTTCTGACTAGATGGATAAATATTCAATCAAACCTATTCAAAAGGTCTAACAAGTATTTATTTTTGTGCTGTGCCCCACTTTAACCTTTCGAAAATTCTATGGAACAAACAAAAAAAAGTTTAATTACTTACTAAAGTACTTAGTAAAGTAAAGTATTACTTAGTAAGTAATAAATAATTATAATAGAAATTTTTCTATATTAATGTAACGTTTTTCGGATTTATTTACACTTTTGTATTCGTGGGGTGGGTTAATAAACACTGTCTGTTACGTTCTTAATTTATTCAAACACTATACACAACACTAACTTATAATAATTTACTTTTACTTATTCGTTATTTTCACTATGACTATTTATATAAAACTTAACTTACTGCGTGTACAGAAATCATATACCTAAATAAAATTCTATAAAGTTCTAGAACAAAAAGAAATAAATGAATAGACTTTCCTATAAATTATTTAGACGAAATACTGTAGATAAACTGCCTTCTTCTAAAAAAATTATATACACATAAACATCTAACCATTTATCAAAAATGTGAAAAACGCAGCCCGAAAAGCGACGCACGAATTCGCCGAATGTTTAAAATTCCATAGTAGTTGGACAGGGCCGGCCTAGGGAACCATTTTGCGAACATCAATTTATTCAGTCTCAAGTCTTCACGTTGTGTTATATTTCTTTTATTTCACCAGTAATTTATTTAGCCATAGTTTTATTGCATATTTTGTTGAATAACATTCCTCAGTTTATATTAAATGAAGTTTTAACTGATATTTCTGACAAATTCACTGACATTGCCTGCTTCAGAAATTTTTCATTCAAATCCGCAGATAGAATATTCAAATGATTGATAATGATAAGTGAAGTATGAATAAATATGAATCACTTCATATTTTTGGATCCAAGAAACTGTTTAACTCAAAAAGGTAATCAAAATATCTTCGCTTTTGCATCGATAAGAGTTTTATTTGTTTCTTGATTCCATATATCAAGTTGTTCAAAGAAATAGAATCAAGTACTTTCTAACTATTACTATATAATGTATATGTCGTAGTTCAATAGACAAGTTGGGATTTTAGCTAATATCCCAGGTTAATAGGTAGTTGGCTGATGGCGCGCCACGCAAGCCTATTCTCCCGGAGTATTAGCTAAATGCGGGAAATAGATTATTAGTCGAAAAATTACCAAGCGTTTGTCTATTATCCTGCGACTTTAACTAAAATTCGGATAACAGACTATTGGGGTTACAAAATAAGATAAAAAAATAGGATAAAAGAAGTCTTATATCAATCAATCATCAATCAACACGTAGAGGCTTGGTTAGGTTAGGTTTATTGCAACACGTGTAGGCTTGGTGACATTGTGATTTACATGTTATTTTATTTTTAAAACAAGAACACCGGTTTGTTCCACATTGTTTACCCAACCTAACCTAACCTAACCAGTCTGAGCCTGAGCTTCTAAAATTTTCTTTCTGACTATTAAACAATTCTTTCTGCTCCTTTTCAAAATTTTCACGATCAACAATGACCTCCATTCTAAAGTTTTTTCAAGTGACTTTTCAAGTTCACGTATCGACTAAACTGACTAATAATATACAAAACTGGACAAGACACTGTATGTTCGACAGAAGCGAGAGGACGACTGATGAATCTGGAGACAATGAGAGAGAGAGAGAGGAAAATACGGAAAGTCAAGAAAGTGCCAGTGTGAACTCAAAAATAAAAACAAACATTGAAATTGGCTTCGATATTGACCCTTTCGCTAGAAGTATAGGACAGCAGATAAACGCTTGGCCTTTTTCAACAGATATTCTATTATCTGAATTTTGGCTAAAGTTATCAGTGTGATTTCATTCATTCAGTGTGACTGAAGGGCCATGGCCTCTTTTCAATGTACAAATGATATTTGGAGAGTTTCATTCGTTGGCTTCTATTTTCCATTTCTTCAGACGTGCCTATATTTTGCTTAAACTCTTCGCAGTTTTCTGGGTTGTTATGAGACGCTAATATTATTATTATTAAAAATGTCTCTATTTACTGTTTTTGGTTCCCTAATTACAAATCATCTAAAGATATGGATAAAATTATTGTTTGTATCGGTGTATCAGTGTTGTAGTTTTCGAGAAGGCAACATGGCTGACGTTTATTATATTTCATATTTGTGTGTGGGAGTTATAATTGAGATGTTGGGGTATTGGATCTGGAATTTTACAACCAAATTATGTGATTAACGAACCATTGTAGAAGTGTAATTAGATTTTTGTTGTGAAGTTTTTAAAAGTGGGTATGTCAGCTATATTATGTAACCACGAAGTTCTTGGAAGGTTTGGGAAGCATGAATATTCTATAGCCGTATGGAAGCACACCTGCAGATACGCTGATATTGCTGTGTCGTCTGCGAAGATGGGGATTGCAATTTGATTTGTGGTTGGCTAAGATACAGTATAATTTTCAATATGGTACCTTGGGGTATTTCGGATTCAATTTTTTTATAGCTATATCAGTATATTCTGAGTGATATATGTGTGCAAGTACATACATTTTTTCAAGGTCATCGCTTACCTTCTTGACAACTCGATAAACAATTCCAAACTCCGTACCTACTTCTCCATTATCTATTATTATGGATTGTTAACTATCTGTCATAAGCAGTGAGGAAATATTTGTTTTTCTTGCAGGTTTGGTTCCAAAATAGAAGAGCCAAATGTAGAAAACATGAGAATCAAATGCAGAAAGGTACGTAAGTCTTTTTGTTTTTTACTCATTATCCGATTTAATAGAAACAAAATTTATATTTAGATCGGATTTGCCATTTCTATGATCCCTATCGAACTTGCGAGGGCGTTTTACATACTTTTACTTAGCAATCATCAAATAAGTACAAACATAACTCACGCGTAGGTACTTTCAAAGTTATAAAAAATCGAGTATTTATACCTTCTGTATTATAAACGCTAAATAAATCAACATTATCATCGCTACAAGTTTTCTTGAACAGTTTGCTGTTTCAATTAATTAGGTGATGATAAACTTAAAACTGAGGCATTAACCAAATCCATTCAATCATACTACGAGCAAAGTTGCGCGGGGTGGCATATAGCCCATGAATAAACAGTCAACATGCTTATTCCATATTTGAAATGAATAAACGGGAACTTAACCCCTATTTGTAAATGTAATTTTATCAAATCTAAGCTCGACGAAGCCAGTATATCTACGGATGAGGGGTTGGTGGACAGGGACGGTCTGTATCGCAGTGTATTAATGATGACGTGTTTAAGACATAAGATTTAAACTGAATTTCTTAGCACCTAATTATTCGTCTTAAGTTAAATTTAAATTTGATTCATTACTTATGTGACTGCAAACTGAGATTTTTCTTACCTCATTATTACCTAGTAAATTCTTTCGAATTACATGACTGAATTTGACAATATTTGATTTATTATCATTACATTTGCTTTTGGAATTCATATATTTAAAAATATGTTGAACACGGATCAAAGGAAGTTTGTGGTAAGTGCTCAGTGTCTATCACGAGCTCTCACATCTTACCAATATACGGTGTATCTACTTCTTCTCTATCAAACTTTTCACTCTCTTCATTTTTTTAAGGTTTTATATAAATATATGGTCGCTGTTCATGCAGGCTTCACTCATAGTTTGACACCTGTCAAAAGTTTTTGAGGATTTTATGTTGGTTAACCCTCAGAAGCATGTGCCGTAGAAATAACTGAAACTTGATTTATATCTAACTCAAACATTCCCAGTAACAAAAACATATATACAGCTTATTTGAAAATATCGACGTTGTCAATATTGATCGTTTGAGAGGCACCTAAGGATGACGAAAATCGACTAAAATATAAGCGAATATAATGTCTGAAACCAATGAGACCAGAATTCACTAGTGTATGATAATGTCTCAACAAACACTTGGATGCCATTTACACTTCTGCGAGTGCGTTAGTGTTTTCAAACAGGGAAGACATGACGGACGTCAACATTGAAGTTGACATATGAGTGACATTTGACATTTTTAAACTAACTCTGTGTTTTTGAAGTGAAACTAGTAAAAAATTCTGACGAATGACATGGAGTCCTAAATGCTGATACCACCATTTTGAGCGTAAATGGGAAAATGGAAAATAAAGGAAAAGGAAGACCTACTTTCTAAATAATTCGGTCGGGAATAAGAATCGAAACCAAATCTATTGGTTACGCGCAGTTAAGGCATCCTATAGTTACGTACTGCATTTACGAGGGCCGTTTTTTCATCAACTTCCGATAGGCTATAAATAAAAGACAAATTCATATAAAGCAATAATTTTATTACCAAAAGATTGGTACACTCACGTTTACTTTTCAACATAATCACCGAAAAGATTGAGACATTTGTTATATCTGTGGACACGCTTTTCAATACCGTCTTCAAAGAAATTCGCCTCCAATGAACAGACCTCGAAACTTCTGGAAAATCCGTAGACAAAGCAGTGATGGTGAATCTGTAGTTTTCTTTAACCATTCTGTCAACTTTATGGCCCCCTTCTTCATACACATCTTTAAACTTTCCACACCATAACTCATGAAGTTTTCCCTATACACACGACTCATTCTCCGATGAATTTCTGCAGCACTATGGCCTTCAGCCAGTAGAAAACGAAGCACACTTCGCAATTCCCACTTGGAGGGAGCTACAATAATGGCGGACATGTTTACGTGACCTTAGCACAACGCCGACTGACGCCTGAATGTAAACAATGGCGTGTGTAGTGCGAAATATTTTGCAGTCGCCTACAGCGCATGTCGGCTTTCTTTTGCCCGCGTAGCGTCTGCACGGAGCGATCGGAGGTTGAAAAAAAATGGCTCACGTATATTTTGGTCACCTACAAAAAAGATCCACCAAGAAACACTACCGACCATTTTACAGTAGAGAGCTTATTAAGATAATGGGAAACGAGAGAAATAGTGAAAAGGGAAGTCCTACCAGTAATCGTAAAAATCATTTGTGCAATCCCTGGTCTGGGAATCGGACTCAGATCTATTGGTTACGAAACGGAAAATTATTTAAAAAATGTCATAGAAAGCACCTCACGCGACAATAATTTTCTCACCATTCTCAAAGTTTGTTTATTGCTAAAAACGAATTTTTTAACCTATAATTTATTTTTGACTGGGTAAAAACCGAATTGTTAGTATGAATTGTATAAAATGTTGGGTATTTTTGGAATAAAAAATCCGGTCGGTAATCAAATAGTCAAAAAAGAGAAACAGGAAGAGGAACTGCGGCGTTGTGTTGATGTACGCGCAAAGCAGTAGGCAGTAAGTGTAATTTACCGGTCCCTGGGGTCCGGCCCTCGCCGGACTTGTACCCAGACCAGTCATCTTCCGCCCGGACCCGGTATTTGGATGACTGAGCTCCGGAAAATTGTTCCCTAGGGGAATTATTTTATTTGATTGAAAACTTTCTCTTAGCAGTTTTTTGGCGTGCTCTTGTATATAAATTCGATTATGTACCGCAGATTTGTTGTGGGGCATGAAGTCATGACATATTCATAGTCGCCCTGGAAATTATGAGGGTCGATTCTTGCGATGTTAAGTATAATTTCAGTTACAAATTTCATCTTCTAAATATTTTAACGGGCTTATGCGAGTTACCGCTTCCACTAGTCAAATTGATTTATGTACGTTCCGGGAGACGGTTGCAATTTAATTGATTCTACCATCTACAGTGTGATTATACCAGACTAGGTAACGAATTATATATGGAATTACACTCTTACGTATGTAACGAAAGTTTAAGGAAAAAATTCGTCGCCTTCAACTTAATTCTAAATAACAACGAATGTATTTGCCGTAGCAAACACAGATTTTATAACGTTTCAGGTTTCATTCAAAACAATAATTGGACATTGACAAGGAATACCATGTTCAAATATTGCACATTTCGTCAACCAAATAAAAGACACAGTGGCAGCGCAAGACCTAACTTTATGTGGGCAAGGTACATTTCGCGAGGCCCTCTGATGATGCAAAAAATTGGCTTCTTAAATGTTCTAGGACTTTCAAAATCTCATCCCTAGCAAATCAACTTGAACCAATTTTTAATTGTTGAAAATGATGTATACAAGTCATTGCAAACACGGTCCATTCTGTTTTTTGATTTGTGTTGGTTTTGGTCAATTTTTTTTAACAGCGCGTAATTCAATTTGAGACAGTTTTCAAAACAACTTAACTGAGTGGTTGTCCGAACTCTACTATCATGAAAAGGGTCGAAGTAGAAGGTTGAAACTTTGTGTAAATCTTGTCGAGACTTGTCACATACGCGTCCATAAAGATTTTCGCGAACGCACTCTATATACTATGTGAGGCCAAGAACTACACATATAAATACATATATTTAAATTTCAATCACGTCTTTAAATGCTGTATAATCAATTGTTGTAGGTGTAATATTAAACAGCCAGAGTCCACCTTCAAGTACACCACTAGAACCATGCAGAGTGGTACCTTATATGAATGTACCTGCTCTAAGAGGTATTTCCTTGACATCGAATTCTGTAGCATTAACAAACTACGACAGGCTGTCGACAACACCTTTTTCCCAACAAGGCACTGCTTTCTCTGCGATCAATTCAGCTTTTATATCAGCAGCACAGCAGGTAAGTCTACTTTTTCAAATACAATTAATAAATGATCGGCTAATTGTATCGTTTAACCCTCACAGTTCCGATGACCTTGAAAATTTCGTATTTTGTACAGTTTTTTGTGCTAAAACATCCTTTTGAACAAAAATACGATTTATTGAGATGTTACAACATTGTAGTATACCACTAATTTTGCGAACGGTTCGTCATGTAAAAACAATAGGTCAGTAGGTGTAGACATAGATCTCTGCCCTGCGTAGCGCTGCTATGTCCTCGTAGACAATCTCCTCGTTGGCGTCGGGGTCTTGTTCCATCCACTCATCAATGTCTGAGTCGTTTGCTTTACCACAGCCGGAAATTTCTCTCGCCAGTTGAAGCAGGGGTCCTCGGTTAGAACTGTCATTTGGCGAGTCAACACAGTCAAGGGAAATTCACTACTTTCTCAAAGAATTTCTAATATCATGATTAGTAGAACTGTATTCCATGCCTCAGTTGACCAGTAAGCTACATCTTTCACTATCACTTTCTTGATTTTATCAATTAAAGTTAGTGTAAAATCTGTTTCAATAAGTGTACGGAGGAATTTCTTTGCCTGGAGAACCCCTTGCTCTATAACTGTAATATTGAGTAGGAGGAATACAGTATTGAGACTTCCAAAATCGCCTGTTGGTCATTTTGAAGCTTTAATTCAATTGTATTGAGAAATACATTCTAAATGTTATGCGACATTATTATCTTCATTCTACGTAAATCTTATTAATTGATTTTTCTCAGTTATGATTGCACCAAATTGAAAAAACTTTATATTGCTAATCAGAGGACTAAAATCCCTTTCCAACAAAGTGCCACGCGACCCCCTTTCTTATTCAAAATTTTCGAAGGGGTCTTTATAATTCAGAGGAGGTGCTGGGGGGATAATATTTTCATACTGTAAAATGTCAATTTAAAAATAAATCGACCTATTTCAGGTTTTTTTCACAAAGTACATAATAACTTAAAAATTGGATTTATTCCAAACATAAGAACAGAAGATAATTCCATGCGCAACATTTAGTTTTTATGTGATTAGATTTTGTATTATTGAGTATTAAAAAGTTATATCACAGTTAAAATATTCTTAAATCTAAATGGGATAACAAAGTTTTCTCTCCTTTGGATTGTTCTCTTTATAATTCAAATTATAGTAAAATAAAAATGAACGAATGTTGATTATTTTTCTGGCAAATAAACACTATTATTAATGAAACTGTATTTTTAGTACGCAGCCGCAGCTGTAGCTGTAGGAGGTGGCTCAGCAGCGGCTGCAGCAGCGAGTATACTATGTCATCCTCAATATCCTCTAGAATTCGCTGCCTTGGCAGTGGCGCACAAAAACTCTAGTATTGCCGATTTGAGGCTTAAAGCGAAAAAACATACGGAAGCCTTAGGATTGTCATCGCGGGAAAAACCTCTTTAATTTTTTTTATTAAATTATTTATAAATATTTAACTTTGTTGCCATCTCACTTTCGGTAAATAAAAATTTAAATGTAACTTCAAATATCGTTGTAAAGGAAACTGTAAAGAAGCTGTAAAGATGTGAAGAAAAATATTCTGCGATATTCACTGTAAAAATTTTTGTAGAAAATTAGTTAGAAAGACGTTTGTTCCATAGTTTTTAGTTATAGCCGATCAACTAAGCTGGAATTTGTGGAACCGTTGTGACATTCGCTCTGAAGACACTAACGCTCACAATTACACTGTCTGACGCGCGTTTCGATTACCAAATTATCTTCTTCAGTTAAACAGTGTTCCTTCAGTCTCTGAAAGAAGATAACGTGCTTGTCGAAAAGCACGTCAATGATTATCACCAACACTCACAATTACACTGATTGACGTGCGTTTCGATAACCAGGTTATCATCTTCAGAGACTGAAGGAACACTGTTTAACTGAAGAAGATAATTTGGTAATCGAAACGCGCGTCACATAGTTTAATTGTGAGTGTTGGTGTAGAGATAGTGTGTTCAGAATAAACGATCAAATAAAAATAGCGAGCTAGTAATAAAGACTTTTTTTGTGAAAATTATAAACAATAAAAATAAAATTTAACGATTTGAATGAACTAATTGGGAAGTTTTTCTTACGACAACAACATTTACAGCTTCCATGACACCGGAAGATTATTTCCCTGAAGGCAGTGAGCAGCCATCAAAATAGATCGAAACTAAACCCATGCTTTCTATTATTCAAAAAAGTTCATAGATATCCCAAAAATTGCTCTTAAAAGTTAAAATGCAAATATGGACATTCGCTTCTAAACGTGTTTCAAATATCGTGGGCCACTATTGATGTTTAAAAGACTGGCAACATTTTCTTGTCAGGTTATTTGTCATTGTTATTTGAAAAATATGAAATCAAAATAAATACTTCATCCATCCCCCCTCTGTCGTAGTTCTCGTCATTTATTTCTACCAACAACATTAATCAAAGAGACTCTTCTTTTCTTGCCTGCCTTCATGATGTCTATCCACATTTTTTTGCCTCTTTCAGAGTCTTCTATCATCAGATCTAGTTTTATCTGCGAATTTTGGGAATTTTTGGTTTGCGAATCTCATACAATCGAAGTTAAGGGCTTTGAATGGTGAATACGAGGTGTTCAATGTTGATGGAGATACTGATACTTTCATTTCTAAAGTGGATTTCACCACAGCCGGCAGGATATTCAGCATCAAGCTAAATGGTTTTGAAAACACTTCTTTGTGTACTTGGGGAGTTATCTTTTGTTAACGATTCCTCTGTTAAAGAGTGGTAACTACTTGTTGTGACAGCTATCAGTCCCACGATTCCACCACCAAATTTTCTATATTTCGATAGAGTTGAGATAAGATATTCGAAGGAGGCTGCTTGCTCAATTTGATGCTGGGCTCTATCAAAAACTAGTACTGTGTAGCCCAATGATTTTAGCATCCAAAATTCCGTCTTTTAAATTGAACCTAGATATTTACAGGTAAATACTTGTTACTTTAGCTTGATGCTGTGTTCTACTAGAAATTAATGCTGTGTAGCCCAATTAATCCAGCATGAAATATTTTTTTTATCGAGTTCAACCAAGATTTTTTATAGGATTTATTTGTTCTATTTGCTGGTTGCACAATTTGATGGAATGCTTTACGGGATACTTATAAATTAATATTAACTTTGTTTTCTTATCTTCGTTGATCTGTGTTACAAGGAAAACGAAAAATGAATGTTACATTTGAATAAAAATTTTTGTTACAAGTACAGTACACAAACTAACAAAGATACGAGGGAAGAATGAAATTTAAAAATAATAAACTGTACTTTTGTTAAATATGAAATGAGTTATTATTCTTATTCTATTAAGTCAAATGATATGAGAGGATTTCTTAGAGAATACATAAATTCATTCAGTTCAGTTTATTAAAATTATAAATATTTGTTAGCAACCTTTTTTTCGTGTTTTACATACATATTTGTATCCCGCATCTTTGTTAGTTTTGGAATATTTTTTTAATTGTCAGTGATATGTATAAATTCGTTATTTATGTTTTTGTGCATACATTTTTTATTTTTATTAGAATAAAAACGTTTAGAATTGTAAGAAATAGTCATAAGTTCGTATTTGAAATAAACCGATAAAATAAATATGTGTACTTTTACTTTATTTTCATATCTTATTAGATATACATAGTATTTAATATTAAATAGAAAAAAACATGAAGATTAATGACTAAAGATGTAGAAATTACATATAGAGAAACCCCATTTAGCACATTTATCGACTGGATGCGATTTAAACTAGAAAAAGCAATGCAGGGTTCTAAATTAATTAAAATCGTATAATCGCATTAGAAATATAAAGCCATCGAGCCGATATAAACGCGACAAAACAGCCTAGCACTCGAAAACAATGGGTATGAAATGAAATTCGATAAAAAAGATTTAAATCATAAGATTGAGTGATCCTGACCCTTGTTTACATTGCCGCAGCAAAGCCACTAATCGAATTACGTCCAATCAGCGAACGTACAAGTCGTAATTAGTAGTGACGCAGTGAGGGTCCGATAATTTAATATATCGTAAACCAATAATACACAACATTGTCATTTCAAATACTATAAAAAGTAGGTGCAATATCGAACTTAGACAACTGAATTTTTAAAAATACATTCGTCTCTAAATGTATAACAAAAAATTTAATTGTCAATTAATTGCATATTAAACTTCAAATTATTATTTGTTTTACGAAAATCGTCAAGGAACAAATTGCAGTCTTTGTTCTATAACTGTAGTGACAACAACCTCGACACTGTTCAAGCTCTATTTATTCATCAGAACTGTATGCACTATATCAAGCCTTAATACTTCTTTCGGATTTACTCGGTACCCTAAAATCCATACAAATCACCTACCCTGACCATCCAATTATTTCTAAAATCAGATCAGAACTTAATTTACTTAATTAAAGGTACAACATTATCTAGTTTGGATACCATCCCATATAGGAACTTATGGTAGAGAAAACCGTAGAAAAAGACATAATGGAAACTTTACATAATTAATGAGGGCGAATATAAAATTCCAAATAAAATAGTGCGTGGGAAAACCAGTGAAAAAGTACGATAATTAAATTAAACGAAGTGAAAAGGTTTAGTTACCTAAAAACCATCAAGACCAAGTACTGCTAATTCGACTACGCCTAGGCAACTCAGGGCTATCTCATCAGCAAGGATCCTTGACCAAAATGCAACTACTGTAATGAAATACTTTCTGTGAAGCACTTACTTAGTTTCCGCAACCAACAACGAAACAAAAGGCGTAACTTCCTTCTGGCAAACTACGTTGATCTTGGAGGATCCTCAAGTTATGTGCATAATTTAAAAGAGTTTTTAAAATCAGTCTCTTTATTTAATAGCCAGACCTCGTATCAATTTTTATCAATATCTAAATGTTTTCGATTATAAATGGAGTGAAAATGGACGAATCTAAATTATATCACAAAGTTGCAGTAGCCTGCAATTTAGTACTTCATTTACTCATCAAAAGATGGCAATACGATAGCTAATTGGAAAATAAATGGAATAAATACTTATATCAGCCTTTTTTGAACTATATGATTCTTTCAGCATTATATATAAACGATAGTCAATTATTCTTCGTCAAATTGATTTACCAAAATTATGATATAAAATAGGTCAATTCTAGATATGTCAGATAGCTCATAGATGTCACTTGCGTTACAATGACAAATGAAATTAAAGTACCTTCACATGCTTTAGCTTCCAAAAACAATACATTGATGAAAACGCCTATGTTGTGTTAGGGACTTTCGGATCGTAATGTTGTCATGAAGTTGGTGACTTAGTAACTTTTTAACCGACAAGAGAATTGTTTTTACTAAGCGGGTGGAGTCGTTTTATCTTAAGGTATAGCAACAAGTGTGTGATAATTGAAAAAATTGAAGAAAAAACATGGGTTGTGCGGTTAGTACAACTGGAGAAAAGGCAGCCCTTGCTAGGTCTAGAAAAATAGACAGGGATCTGCGAGCAGCTGGAGAAAAGGCTGCTAGCGAAGTCAAACTATTGCTTCTTGGTAAGAGAATGAGCTCTCCGATGTGTTTAAAATTAATTAAATTGTTTTTTTAGGTGCTGGTGAATCCGGGAAGAGCACAATAGTTAAACAAATGAAAATTATTCATGAACTAGGATATACACAAGAAGAATGTGAACAGTACAGGCCAGTTGTTTATAGCAACACTATACAAAGTTTAATGGCCATAATAAGAGCCATGGGACAGTTGAGAATAGATTTTGCAGATTCCAGTAAAACCGTAAGTATTTAAAAATTATTATAAATTCCAGGCACATACATCAGATTACATAAATATAAGGCTTATCAGTAATGTCAACATGTTCCTGGTATCTTTATCATATCTAATATTTTGAATTAGTGATTCATAAAATCTGTATGCCTGATAATTAAAACAGGATTCAGCTGGAAAATTGTGTTATGAATTTTATATTTCACTGATTCATGCTTTTCAAAGAAATATGATAATTTTATGATGAAATATAGTATTATAGTACTGGTCACAAATCTTGCCTTTGTTTGTTATAATAAATATACTTTACATATTTATTTTGTTTAAAAATAACTTTGAGTAATTCTTCCAGTTACTTATATATATGAGGGCACCTTAGGTTTTTCCAGCTTCATGCTCCCAATTTTTTGATTTCTAGCAATGATGTAATAGTTTAACAATAAATTTCAACTCAATTCAGTTCAGTACTGAAAGGGTTTTCCAAATGAATATCGATCAGTTCATCTGACAGTTTTGAAAATGTTGCATCTAATTTTCTAACTGTTTGAGAACAGTTTCTAAATAATTATTTTAGTACATAGTCATAAGCTGAAAATGAATAGACTAACTTTCCCAATATTCTGAATATCCTTCACTTTTAATACTAATATTCCAAATCCATATGATTTAAAGTTATAATTACAGAATGAAAAATTAAAAAAATATAAGTATGTTTGTAACACATACTAAATTGTATTCATTTATTTATTCTATTTCAAATTTTAGAGAAAGTAGTATTCACACATATTATTGTGAGTGTATATTTTCATTACCATTCTTATCTAAAACTTTCTACTGTTATCAGCAACTGAATGACAGTATTGCAATTATTCTAGCTTGATATATTTCAAATCATTTGAAAATTGTAAATTCTGTGCTCAGAAACAGTTAGAGCCTTTATGAACTGTTTTGTGACAGTTTTTTGTTGGGTTCTTATAAAAATAATTAATATTTCAATTTTCAATTGATTTCCAAAAGTTGTTTGAGATTATAGAAGTTCATAGTGAAGAAGTAATGAATATTTTCCTAATTTTTTCTCAGTTTGATATTGCTGAGTGTATTTGGGAAATCATTTTGAGCTATTTTCTTATCAAATTGGAGAATCAGTACTGATTGAATGATTACTCCTGAATTCTGTTCAAAAGCATAATTCCCATGCTAATTATCTTACAGATTTATATCATTTATTTCATGTAGGAAATTGCAAGACAGTTTTTCACTTATGCAAGTTCTGCAGAAGAAGGTGAGCTCACCCCTGATTTGGTAATAATGATGAAAAAGCTATGGCAAGATTCTGGTGTACAATCGTGCTTTGCTAGATCCAGAGAATATCAATTAAACGACTCTGCAGCTTATTATCTCAATGCCTTAGACAGAATTTCCCATCCTAATTATATTCCATCACAACAAGATGTATTGAGGACCAGAGTAAAGACTACAGGGATTGTGGAGACCAACTTTTCTTTCAAAAATCTACATTTCAAGTAAGTTAAATTGATCATTGTATGACTATATTTTAAAAAACTATCCTGATCAATGTGCTTTGTGAAAATTGATAATATTTTAGCATTACAATACTTTACTGTTTTCGCATCTATTTTAGTTTATTTTATATTAATTTTACTCTAAAAATAATAAGGCAAGTATTATTTAAAGAATTTGATTTTAGAATGTTTGATGTTGGTGGACAACGTTCAGAAAGAAAGAAATGGATTCATTGCTTCGAAGGAGTTACCGCTATCATTTTTTGTGTAGCATTATCTGGTGAGTTATTTCAAAAGTTTTAGATATGGCACCAATAAATCTTTGGCTTTAATAAAATTTTTTTGTATCCAAATTAGAATTTGCCTTTTTGGAGCAAATACATGTAAAAGAATCATGTTAAAATTTGTTATAATGTCTAAAATTCTACATATTTATGACAAAAATAAATTCTAGTTCTAAGAAAAGAGACTTTATATTTTATAACATTTATTGTGTTAGGTTATGACCTGGTACTCGCCGAAGATGAAGAAATGAACAGAATGGTGGAATCTATGAAGTTATTTGATTCTATCTGCAATAGTAAGTGGTTTGTAACCACTTCTATAATTTTGTTCCTTAATAAGAAGGACCTATTTGAAGAAAAAATAGTACGTAGTCCTCTCACTATTTGCTTCCCTGAATACACAGGATCGAATACATATGAAGATGCTTCGGCCTATATAAGGATGAAATTTGAAAATCTCAACAAACTGAAGGACCAGAAAGAAATCTACACACATTTCACTTGTGCTACGGATACTAATAATATACAATTTGTTTTTGATGCTGTCACTGATGTAATCATAAAGAATAATCTCAAAGATTGTGGCCTTCTCATGTAGATTGACTTACACAGGGTGTTTTTGATACAGGAAACATTTATTTATTACTACGTTTATTGTTTATTGGCTTCACCCTGTATACTGTGCAATATTCTTCTATATAGTGGAAGATACTTGTCAATTAGTAAAACATCGAAGCCATGAAGGTATGTAAATAAAAATGAGGTTGTACCTAATAATTAAGTATACAGGGTGATCTAAAATGTTTGTCAATTGTAAACTAATGCAATTTACTTGAATCTGGCAGCTGTTAGACAAAATGAAAAATTGTTAATATGAATTTTTGTTTACCCTGTCGATGTTGATCTGCACCTAAAGCTAAACAGGAAGTGAATATTATTTATCATTGTAAAGGAACCCATACATATTAAAATTACTTAAATAAGTTTCAGTTAATTGTAAGATCCAATAGTTTTGTACTTATCATCTTGATTTTAAATGATCCTATATTTTCAGGGACTCAATTATAATTTATGTATATTTTTTTAAGTTAATTTAACGCCATTTTATATTACATACAGATCAAGTTTAATTTTGATCATCATGACAGCAAATATTTATTTTGGGTTAATTATAAATGATTTGACTAACTGAACCTTTCTTTTTGTTCAAACTACATTCTGAACATGCTGTCCACTACTAACCACTACCCTAACAATAACACTATCTGATTCTTCTAGTTTTTCATAGGTTATTAACTGGCTTGAAGAACCAAACAGTGTTGAGGGTTGGTTTAGTGGTAGTAAACAGTGTTTAGTTTGATTAGTTGGTTAAAAATACACTGTTGTGTATGGGGTCCCCTTATAGTGGTGGTCTATTACTTATTTTATTTTTTTATATTGCTTTTTTTGTAAAACTGAAGACTTAACTAGCCAAACATTTGTACTTCAGTTAAATTCGCTTCATGTTGAGTTTCAAGACTGATTTTCAGTAGGAAAACAATTCAGTAAAAGCCCGACTGAAACAAACTTTTTTTGGAGGGTCATTAATCGAAACTAAAATCATTTTTTCATTGGTATTTCATATATATTAATCTTTTTCTCGCCTAAAATTTTGACATCTCGTCAAAATATTTTATAATTTATTTTATATTTTATACCATTGCATACTGGTGTTTACATATTATAGTCATATGTATATTTCATTTTTTAAAAATTATTTCTACATCAAAATTAATGGTTGCCACACACGTTACGTTTCACCTGAGGGGTCTACCTGTGCTGGTACGTCCCCTTAAACGCTATCAATGGTTGACCTGCGCAGGTAAACCTGTGTAGGTAACATTTCCTGTAGACAGTTGAATATATGAATTACTTTTATGAAGAAAACAAGAACCCCGATTCTTTGTCACTCAAAAAGACTTGAAGAATTCTGGAAAAGAATTATTTCGAACTACGCTTATATTCGAGTTTGTTATTAATTGTTATAAAATATCAAACTTTAATTCGTCTACAACAATGTATGTACAACTAGCGCCATTTTGGTGGGTTTTCTATAATAAACATATGAAATTGTTGTAGAGGTTAGATACATTATTCTGTTGGTTAGGTTATTCTTCTTTTTTTTAGTAATTCGTGTTTGTTATCAATTTCATTTGAAACATTTTAAACTCAACCAATTTTCAACTTTTGACTTGTCAGTATTATAAAAAGATTTTGAGAAACCATTTTCTTGGAGAGATTGATTTTCAAATGTTATCAGTGACATAGTATACTGGTTTTGAAGTGGGGACTTCTGAGTTGATTTTTTAATGTTTTGTCTTGTAACCATGTATTTTTGAAAGTTTTCGAATTTTTATTTTTATATCTATCAATATTTTAGGTATATAGCATTTTTTTGTTCATTTCATTTCTCGTATTTATGACTAAATATGACGCGATTACTTCGAAACTTACGTTCGTTTCTTTTATTTCAGTCGATTTTTTGAATCTACATTTGGTATAATTTTTCAGTGGGATCCATATTGATCTAATTATTTTGATAATATACAAATTATTTTTTTGACAATAATTTGACTGAAGTACACGCGCTGCTCTCTGTTTTTTAGTAGATACTTAGTTTTTTTTTATTAATTGGAGCCATATGACTTATTTAGTAATAACAATCATTCCTAAAAAGACTTTTCATATAACGATATCTGCCACATAGCAGTATTCCAAAATTTGACTCGAAAATTTATTGTATTATAATGTAAAGAGATTACTTAGTAGAATTTAAATTTTTCCGAGTTGCCATGTTGAACATTTTTTAATTATTTACATTCAAATGTGCCTTCTGGTTGACAATGTTCGCTAAATAGAGTAACAACCAACACAATTTATTTATCTACTAATAGTTTATATGTATTAAAACATTCATTGGACTAGAAATTGTAAAGACATAATGAAACTGAATAGTACTAAGCTCGAAGAAGAAGACTGCATATTTTAAATAGCCCAAAACTGAAAGGCCGTCCGCCCACGACGCAACTGTTTTGAAAGAAAGGTTGCAAACCAGTTGATCTTGCAATAGTTTGGCAATCAAAATAAAACTTTTGAGCGCACACGGATACGACTCGTAATCAGTTGCCAAACCATTGCAAGATCAACTGGTTTGCAACTTTTGTTTCATAATAGTTGCATCGTGGGCGGCCGACTAAAGGCTGCAGTGAGGACTCATGATCTCGTAGATAAATTTTGAATGTATCTACTATAATATATATCCACTGAAGTCTGCGTTTATTCAACTTTTTAATGACATTCATACACAAAACTGTAGTAGAAATTATATTGTGGCAAGGTTGTAACTCTATATATATATATATATATATATATATATATATATATATATATATATATATATATATATATATATATAAGAAATGATTAAATGTTGTAACTGTTATACCACTTTGTAGAAGAATTGCTTGTTTTCCACTTGTTCCACCTTTACTAGCTCCTCCGTGATCTTGATCCACTTGATTTAAACTGTATTCTACTATTTTCCTCTTCCTGTTAAATCACGAAATATTCAAATTTTGGAATTTTTAAGGTAAACTAAAGAAAAAATTGATTAAATACGAGAGTTGTATTTCAAATTTTTACAAAAAGTGAAACAAAATGGAAAAAAAACCTAATATTCGCTGTTGAGGTCTATATATTTCTGTATACACTTCTGGAAACATTTTTTTCAACTCTGAAGCTGTTATAGGAAAATGGTTTTGAAAATATTCAACAGCGCATCTTTTGTTTGACTGTGGGAAGTCACTAGGCAATAAATAGAGTAAATATGGACAATGAAACATTAATTCGATGCAAAATCGATTGTATTACAGACTGCAATATTTTAAGGGATGTCTCGGGATGACAATCGATTTTAACGGATCTTCCATTTATACAACTGTTCTCTGATGGTCCTTCATTACCAAAAATTGCACGAATCGATTCAATGATTTACGTGTAATTTCCATTTTTGCTAAAACTTGCTTCTTTTAAACGTTTACGCCAATTCCTAAATTACCACTAACAAATTTTTACTAATACAGTGGTGCCACAACTTTATTGGAATTTCTGAATCATATTGAACACACTGTTTACACCAACACACACGATTACACTGTCTGACGCGTGTATTGGTGTAAACAGTGTGTCACAACTTATGACGCCACATACTGTTTGATTGTGATGAATTAACAAAGCAACCCTCGTAGATAAATAGAATGAATCAAAGGGAATATAGATTTGGGTTACACTAAAAAAAGAATATAACTAATTTATCGCCTTATTTATGTATTATCAGAGTTGAATAAATTTATGAAGACATCATTACAGAGAACAATGACAGTCATCTTGAAATTGCAACACTGTAATCGTGAAAAGGAAATTTAATTCTTATACGCACTTTGGATTAACAAAAGTTAAAAATAGAAAATATATAATAAAAAATAGAAATTGATCTATAATTTTCTTTTTCGTTATGATTTTTTAACAAAAAATTGTCAATGATTTTATGTGAAAAAAGACCTAAGATCGAGATAAATCATCACGAAGACATAAAAAGGTCTAAGTAGTAATAAGAAAATTACAATTAATTACAAAAATTGAAATTTGGCAACATCGACTCGTCAAAAATTAATCATTGCATATGAAAACCCCGTGGATTAGGATTAAGGATTGTGCAACGCGACCGAGGTGGATATACAAGGAACAAAAATTTTTTTTGTCTTATGGCGTTCTTCTATTTATTTCTGATTTTTTATTCATTTCAAAATGTTAATAATTAGGTTTAAATATCACTATATTTTTTTCTATAAAGTGGTAAATTTGAAGATATCATTAATTCAAATATGTCAAGTAGTATTACAAAATGTTTCTGGTCTCATTTTCCTTAAAATAAGGGGTGGATTCAAAGGGTTATCAATTATTGCAACCACTAATATCTGAATGAATGATATCTTGCTTATGTATTTGTTCATTAAATAACTATTGTGTGTTTGATTCCATATATATGTTGAATGTTAAATGTTTTAAGATAAATCATACCGAAACGCATACACTGTTATTTTATTGTACCTATTTAATTTCTTTGTATTAATTTTTTTTTATTTTTCAATAATGAATCACAATTTTACAACTGTAGCTGTTAAGTGTATAAATTATATATTTTGTATGATACTTAATAAATTTATTATAAATATTTTTGTTTTTAATTAAACTAAAATACATAACCTCACTTTTCTAGTGTAGTTGTTAATTTAACAAATGGTAAATTAAATAACTTATAAAAATAATTACCACAGGATGATGTTATTCAAGGGTTTGTTCTTGGTAGCTGCACTGGTAGATCTAGTTTAGGAAGTGTACACAAAGCATTCTTTGTAGCAGAACCAGCGTTGCTGTCGCTGTTCTTAGCAGCAGAGCAAGAGAACTAGTTCACTGCAATGGGTCTAGAGTCAGTTCAGTCAGTACCAATTCGTTTGCCATTATATAAATACTACAAGGCCTGAATCACATCAAATACAACAATCAACAAATGCTCCATTGCTCTCTGGACTATATCGTTCTGTGTATCTGATCGATTTAATTCTATACACTCATGAACTGGCTTGCACCGGTCCAGTTCCAGTCTAGCTCTCAAGAACAAACCTCAAGCCAATCAGACATCTCGCCTTGAACCTTGTAGCGTTACTAAAGCGGGGTTCTTACTAGTCAGTTAAACTGAATGAATAATAAACGTGAGACACCTGTTCGTTAAAAATGATCATCAGTTTGGTACGTTTAGTGAAAGTACATTTGCTCATGTTGTCTGATTCATTATCGAAAACGCAGGCAAATTGTAAGGCTTGCCAAGTGTTAAAACCTCTTACTGGCCTCTCACCGATGACGTGGTTTGCAGTAATTTCCTTCTCCACCTGCACCAGTAGCATTCCAGGTCGCCTGTGATGTATATAATGTCTAGATGGCGTCTTAGCTAACCTTGCATGATTAAAGGGTCAATCACCAGATGAATTTCGTGACTATTTAAGTGGAGCAGTTGTCTGGCCCATCTGTGTTTTAGCTCGTTTCATACCAGGTTTTTCCATCCAACTCTGCAGGGTTTGTTTTGCGAACAGACTACTGAGAGATATAACACTTTTGGATACAGTATGAATGAGTTCTGGGCACATTGGTGGATTTGTTGTCCTAAAGTTTCCGTTGTAGAGGGTTTATCAATTTTAAGGTATTTGAGGGGTTTAGGTCGCATAGTATGAAATCAAAAATTAATGTAAACCTCAATAATATTTATTATAAATTAAAACAATACAGAGGTAAAATAAACAATAATACTAAATATTTTAAAAATAAATAGATTCATAAATTTATGAGCAAAAATAGATAAATTTAGTATATAAATATTATCACTTTTCCACATTATACAGAGTGTCACAACACTTTTTTAAATTCACATATTTGACACAAATTGGTTTAATAAAAAATATAGTTTATAAATTATAAAAAGACATATATTCAAACTAACAAAACTAGTGTAGTAGCACCTAAAACAAAACTACATATTATATAATTATACACGTCGATTTTGACGTTTTTTTTTACTTGTGCTATAAATAAATCGATCGCTGTTGAATCGCCCAAATAGTTCAATTAAAAAGGGTAATACTGTTAAGCTATATAAGCTTTCAATTATAATTATTCACAACGTTTGTAGATTTAGATTACCATTTGGGGTGTGGTAAGAATATGCAGTCCCGCGTATCTATCATGGTTTGGACAACGTGACGTATTATGAAAATCTATGATCCCTTCACAACAGGCTTTCAGTTTTCAACAAAAATACGATTCCGTCCTGGGTTTGGAGTACGGTTAGAACAGAGCGAAGAGGAATAAAAAAGACGATAAGTTTGCTAAAGCGGGGACAAGCCCGAACCCTTCTATCGTATCAGCTACAGTACAATGGAAAAGAAGATAGATAGGACCAATTATTGAGACAACCTATAGGGGCTGAGACAAACAAAGACTCTTCTGGGAAACTATAACCAGAGTAGATCTGCTGAATGTATCAACCTAAGTAGCCTCAATGGGCACCTGAAGACGCTAGACCTAGCAGATAATGCAGATTTTGTTGCACAGAGGACGAAACCTCTTTCCACATTCACTTGAAGTGTGAAACACTAAGGAACTCCAGAGCACTACACCTGGAAGAGTATGAAATAGAGAATCTCTGTAAATTGAAGTCATCCCACTTTCTAGACTTTTTAATAGGAGTGGGTTTCAGACCGTAGTATGAGAAGAATGCACGGATCGGAAGTCAGTCTCGTCCAGGCACATTTCTACCAAGAGAGAATAAACAGAATTTTCACTACTGGGCTGTAAATACTCCCATAATTATTCAAGACTACAACATTCGGCTAAAGTGACATTGTTTATGCAGTATCATAATTTAGTTTGACGAGTTTCACACCTTATATTTGACAGTATAAATAACTAAAAGTTATTGTAAAATACTGGTATACTAAGTATACTAGTAATAATGAAAGAAGAATTGAGGTTATTTTTGTTTTCGAAGTTTCCAAAAATATTAAAAATTATATCTGGCATACTTAAAGAAGTACTGCCGCCATATTTTCATGATCTGTTACTAGTAAAGTAAGCCACAAGTTTAACAAAATATTCTAAATCAGGGCCCCCAAATCGAAATTAGTTTTCCTGAGCTAGACATAGACTAAAGCGCATTTTGGGGGTTGATAAGGTTTAAAAATCGACCCCATAAGTCCATATTTGGAACTTTCAAGTTACAAGTTGTGTCACATTGTTATAATAATGACTAATATGTCAGTATCATTGTATTTATAAAAATCGATAAGCGTAGACAAAACAGAGTTCCAATTTTAGCAATTTTAGCAGATGATGCACCATCTTTAGTTGAATGCCTGAAGTTCTGGTAATCACTGTACGATTCAAAGACAGTATTTAATAGCTATATATCAGTACCAATATTCGAAGCAACTCTCGGATTGTTACTTAGCTATGTAAAAACCCGAAGAAGCCTTTACTCAGTTGCTTTTGCACATTGAAGATTGATGTTTATAAAGATAGTAAGTTCCAGTTGTAGCACCATCTATGGTTGAATGCCTGAAGTTCTGGTAATCACTGTACGATTCAAAGACAGTATTTAGTAGCAGTATCTCAGTCTTAGTCTTTACAATATTGTCTACAAGAGTCGAAGCAACTCTCGATTAATTACAGAGCTATGTAAAGAACACGAAGATGTCCAAGAAGTCTTTACTAGGTTGCTTTCGCAAACTGAAGATTGCTGGTTATTACTGAGAAAGATTTTCAACAATATTTGACTCTAGGTTGGAATTATAGATTATTAATGGCTGCGCAAAGAAAAGGCTTATTGATGGTCGCCGATGCCTATAGGACCGTATCGGCCGAGGCAGTCCAGGTTATAGCAGGATTCCCACAAATTGATCTCATGATAGCCGAGAGATGCTTTCTATATAAAATAGGAGGCAGGTTAGCCGATAATAGACGAATGGCAAGAGAAAAAACATACAAAAAGTGGCAGGAGAGGTGGGATAGTCTGGAGACGAAGGCCCAGTGGACTAAAACCTTGATAAGAGATATAAGAAGCTGGGTCATGTGCAAACATAGAACCACTTCTTACTACATCACGCAGGTTCTGACGGGACATGGTTCGTTCGGCACCTTTACTAAAAGAATCCATAAGACCGAGGATGACACATGTTAAACATGTGGGCAAAAGGACGACCCGGCCCATGTCCTCTACGAGTGTGTGAGATTATACACCAAAAGTATATTAATTTGCATCTGAAGATGGGGATCTTAATTTTTTTAAAACAACAAGTAATATCGGCCATTTTAGGTAAAATTAATTTTTATAAAAATAGTTATAGTTAAACAAATTTGTCAAAATGACAAGAGGTTATTTCATCATAATGTCACTCATTTGGACGCATTAGATTAAAATTGAATGGTCAATAAATTAACAAAGACAAAGAGGTCAAGCAGGTGGTCAATTCTGGTTACAGCATTGGAACACAGTACTCAGAAAAATTCCATCATCATACCTAACCGAAAATGTTTTTTTCAAATTGGTATTGAACTGAGATATCAGTTTATTTTGGGAAAAGTTTTTTTTGTCTAAAACAGTTTGAGAGTCCCTGTTTTGTACTAAAATAACTATTAGCATTTTCGAGTGGTCCTAATAAGTATGCCAGTATAATAATGACAATACTTCGAAAGAAAAATTAAGGATTGGATGATTTGCTACACTTTGTATACAAAATATCGAGTAAGCGTGGTTGAAATTTGTGTCAAATATGGCTTGAACACCCGCAAAATATCTATGAGTCGCCCTGTATCCAAAAATTAACTATACCTAATATAAAATATCAGTCCATTGACCTAAAACAAAAAGCGTGTTAAACTGGACCTCCAATATCATATTGGTAACGCCAAGTTAGGTACTGTGCAGCTTCGGTCATGTGTCGCAAGGAACTTGTGAGGCCATGAAGGTGTCGTTTGAAATCCTGAGCAATTCGTTCGACTTTTCCTTCTTCTAGAGAAGTTTCGTCGATTCCTGAATCGATTTCGTTGCTTCCAGATTCTGAATCTGTGTCACTGAGAGTTGATGATGAGTTCGTGGAAGTCACACTAACAGAAGAGGGTCTACGAATGTGGCCCTTGACTATTGGAGTAGTTACTGAAGTTGCCGGAGCATTTCCTGAAGGTTTTACGGGTTCTGGGACTTCGCTTTGTCCTCCCCATAGAAGAGACTCTTTCACACCATTCAGCATATTATAAATTTCAAATAAATCAGTTGAGCTGAGAAGTTGATGTACTGAATGAGAGGATTTTGTCTTTGGATTCTGTCCGGCTGGATCTTGTTCATCTCCAACTTTCAGATCCATTAGCCGACAAGGCACTAGTATGGTTTCATCCATCTTATTGACGGTTTTAACGAATTTCTCCATTACGTTTAGTACGCTTTGGTTGGAAAATTCGGTATCATCGTGCCGGGCTATACGGCGAAGGCAGTTTCTGAAACAAAAAATAATAAAATCAGCACAATAAAACTTCGAATCATCAGGTCGATGACCAAGTATGACGGAATAATTTTATAACTACATTTAATTTACAAACAATTTCCAAAAAATAAGGTGTGTGAATCCCCACTCAGCAATTAACTTCAATGATGGACATTTCTTTTTTTTATAATATGACGATACAAGATTTAATATTTGCAATGTTGCCGAATTTATGTATTCTAAAATAGGCTTATATTCAATTCAGCAATGATCGCGTTTTAAAAATTAATCCATTATAGCTTCTCTATTATGATGTTTTTCAATATTAGTTGGAATTTAATTTCAAAAACACTTATGCAGTGAGTTAAAGTTAAAAAACTAATCTGTTAAATCCACCTCGATAAAAAGTAATGGGAGTTTTTACTATAGACACACACATTTCGGGACATACTGTATTTAACATCGGCGAGTTTTTTTTAATCGATTGTATACTTTTTTTAATTATATATAATTCAAATATTAGTCGGTTTGTAATATAATTTATAGATGAATAAACTTAGTATGGTATTCTGTATACTATTCAGACATTCTAAATATGAACTGTTTTATTGCCAGCACGTATTTATTCACCTTTCCTAAATTTTAACCCATGTTGTTTGGAAATCTCGTTGTGTAACTTCATTCGTATAAAAGTATTTGACAAGGTCATTATTCATCTATTTCATTTATTTTTGTAATATAATCTTAATATAGATTATTAAGCAATGAAAAAATATTTTCTGTAGATATTAAATAAATTGAACAAAATGTAAAATAATGACTATATGGACCGATACTGATGTAAAAATTCCCTATAAGCATGGGTGCATTTTAACTTTCACTCTCCTTTCAGTCCATTTTTACTTAATTCATTATTTGTATTGTTTTTCCTTTCTTATTACATCCTGTACTCAAGTTTTTCTGTGTTTTCCTTCTTTTCTTTTTTTGGTTCTGTCACTTTACTTTTATTTTTTTAGGTGCACTCTTTGAGGTCATACGAGTTTCAAACATTTTCTTTCCTACTGGTTCCTGTTTGAGCTTTTCTCATTTCTTATCCAGTCCATTGTCTATTTTTCTCAGTTATTCCATATCTGCTGCTAGTATTCTACTAATTTTTTGCTTAACGCCTTGCGTCATATTCTGGACAGTGTGATTGTCAATTTTACAAATTTTTTTTAATATTGTGGTCTATAACTTAATTCGTGCGTTTTTTTTTAAATTCGAACGTTTATTTAAGAAAAACATGTATAATAGTATTATTCAAAGTATTGTCCATCTGAAGCTATTAACTTTTCCCATCTTTCTGGTAATTTGTGGATCCCGTCCCAAAAGAACTGCGCCGGATTGGCAGCCAAGTATGAATCAAACCAATTTTTGATATTTTGCTCTGATGTGAACCGTATTCCAGTGAGGGCGTTCTGCATCGACCGGAAGAAATGGTAGTCAGAAGGGGCAAGGTCTGGGCTATAATAAATCGGGTGAGGTAAAACTTCCCATCCACTGTTTTCCAAGTAGTTTGTATTTGTCTTACATAAAAAATTCCGGAGGGAGTTATACGTAAAGGATAACGCATCCAATCACTGGTGCGCCATAGAAACAATCGCAATAGTTTAGACAGATTTTGCATCCGCCATATCCTCCAGATTGACCCTCGGAGATTAACGGAACTTGTGTGGTGGTAAACTACTTTCTTCGGATAATACGTGTTGAATTAATGGTTGTGAAATGCATTAGAAATGTGTTAACCCTAATGGAAACTATATTCCACTTCTTCCTATACTTCACGACCAGTTCCTTACGCCTGCCGGTGCAATATCTGCAACACTAGTTCCCAATGCGCATCATGTCAACCTACTGGTCGTCTTTTACTTTGTTTTCTTACGTATTAGAGCTTTCGGATCTCTTCTTCGTATACGTTGTAATCATTTAAGTCTTTAGATCGTTATCACTATATCACCCACGTTTACCTCGTGATTCATTAATCTTCTTAGGCTTTCTTCGCCTGTCTTGATAGGTCTAACTATGTTCCTTAAGATATTTCTCGCCAAATTCGTCTTTCCTTATCAGGCACATAGTTTCTGCTCCATATGTAATGACTGGTTAAGTTCTGTTTTGTAAATTCTCAATTTAGTGCTCATTACATAACTTGGAAGCTCGGATTCTCTTTAACTAAGATAGAGATATCTCAAGTGGCGAATGCTTGAAATTTTAGGAATTCCTATCAGGTCGAAATTCCAATTTCGTAGGTCAGGCAAGGTGGTGATAATAAACTAATTATTCTCTTAAGTATAAATAAAATAAAATTTATTTATGATTCAACGAACGATTAAATAACTTAATGTAATTGTATAATGTATAAACAGTATAAAAGATAACGTTTCTTACTGATAAGTACCTGTATTTTTAGATTATATCACCAATTATGTCTGGTAGTACCAAGTATTTTTTACAAATACCATGCGAAACTTTCAATTCGTTAATTATATATAGTTATTTAGTAGAAAAAAAAAATAAATAAAATAAAAAAGTTGTCACATATTTGTCGATTGTAGACTCAAAAAATGTTTGCTTAATTTGTACATTCTTCGGGCTTCGACTTGGTTAAAAATCAATGAAACTCATTTCTGAATAAGCCATTGAACTGTCGACAATTTCCGGAATACTGAATTAAAAGAAACTAAAAATACTTTTGCCCAAAGATATTTAATATTGAAACTACGAAGCATTTGTTGAAATAATGTCAAGGTGGATGTCACAAGACGCAGATTTGCTATTAAATATCTCTGGGGAAATTTTGATAATACAATTTTTGCCCACACCACATCCAATTATCAAATTTCAAAATAATACACTTTAACAAATTTCTCTTTTATATTGTCAAGGGAAGGTCGAAACGTTGTTTTAAAAACTAAAAATAGTAACTTCAAAAATAGCCGTACCATCAAAAATACCCCGGCTATAATGTGAAAAAATATGCATCCACCAGGAGCTTTGTCGATAGAAAACGTTGAGGGCGACCTAAAAAAACCACAACTGCTGAAGATAAACGTAGTGAATTCATCAGTAAACTTGATCGAAGAGTCTCGAGCCCAAGATAGCAGCTCAGATCAATAAATCTGCCTTTGAGTACTTCTACAGTAAAAATTAGATTGGGAGGAGCTGGCCTTTTTGAGAGAGAGCGGCAGTGGAGAAACCTCCTTAATCCCTAATCCAAATGCTTGAGCAAATTGATTGTATCATGCGTGATCGATAGTTTAGAAACTTTTTTTCTTTTTGTGGTTTCCCCCCTTTACAGCAACCATTTTTAAGGCCAGGAAGCTCAAATCTACATTTGATCAAAAGATTGAAGTGTTGATTGAAGTACGCTTGAAGCTCCCATCAATCGGAGTCTCAAGCATTTGATCAAGCCGCTTGATAGAGTAGGGCCTCCTAAATAGACGCGTGAAGAATGGGACAGTTATGGAGTGATGAGTCAGGCTCGGTGATGTTTTGGAGAAAGGGCGACTGGAGACCTGTTGGGATTCTGCAGAAAGAAGGCTATAAAAATATATGGTACGTTCTGAGAATTTATCTGCCAGCATGACAACCATCCCAAGTATTCCTCGAAGCTGTGCAAGAAATTGTAAAGGAAGAATGTATTGGAAGTAATGATTTGGACGTCACATTCGCCTGACTTCAACCCGATTGAGTTGTTGTGGGAGAAATTGGACAGGAATGTCAGAGAGCAGCGTCTTATTTCCACTTCACATCTTTGGGATATTCTGAAAAACGAATGGAACCAAATAGACGATTATCTCTCGAAATTATTACAGAGAATGCCCAAATTGTGCACCGAAATGATAAAAGCAAATGGAGAGTTACATTGCCCAAACTATAAGGTGGGCAAAATTTTTGACCGGTAAGAACCTAACCAAAAACTTCGGATTTTTAGTCAAAGGGAAGTACAAGAGTGGAATAAGTTTGAGAAAGTTAATTGATGATTAGGAATAACAAGATCAAAGAGGAATTGCTAAGGAAGTATACGCATGATCGCTTTACAGACGCACTATTGCTTGCGATTAAAACCGGATATATCTAAACAACATGGAAAGTAAGTGGTTAGACAAAGAACAATTACCAGAACCTGTTGCAAACAGAGCGGAAAGTCTTGTTGTGGGTCTGGTGGAATTATGAAGGATTAGTTTACCTCGAAATCATTCCAGATGGTCGATCTATCAATTCAAAAGTATACAGTGGACAGCTCATGCAAATAACAGAAAGCATGTCAACAAGACAATGCTTAACGACATACTGCAAAAGTTCCGCGGAATAAGTTCGGAGAACTAAGTGGTATTGAAATCCTACAACATCCAGCATTTAGTCCGGACCTTGCACCGTCAGATTACTATTTATTCGGATTATTCAGAAAAAAAAATGTATGGAGAAGAGACGTTGAAAATATAGTGCGAGACTTTTTTGCATATAAGCCCAATGAATGGTTTTGCTATGGTCTTTAAGAGTTTGTTGAACATTAGGTTGAAACCATAGACAATCATTGGTTATAATCGGAAAATTAGAAACCGATATTATTTATAAGGCACACTCTATATTAAGAGATGACTAATTTAGAGTAGACCAGATGGTTACTCAGCCTACTGTATTGAATAAAATAAAATCAACAGATGGGAAAATCTTTGGAGGGACTAAATTAGAGGGAATTGAGGTATAGTTTTTCTATTTACAGTTGCGGAATCAGTTTCTACTGTATAAGGAGTTATTTATTAATATGCAAAGTTATTGAATAAAATATACGGTTTACTGCCCTAATTAAAAACATTAAAAGCAAAATAACACGGTGAATCTTAAGGTTAAATGCAGAGTATTGGTCGCGCGGCGTATCAAGTCAGAAAAGTAATAAATAATTTTGATCATCGCTCAAAAGTAAGTTTGAACATTTTGTTTTTATTTCTGCAAATAATTTAATTTCGTTAATGATTTTTGGTTTGAAAATTCGTTTTCCAGAATAAAATCAGAGGGGGTATAAAAAGGGCTGTTTGAAGAGTAGTATATCATTTTGAAAAAATGCATAATGTCAACCAATTATCAGACTGTTTCGATTATAAGATATTTGACTAGTTTATACTGCTCTATAGATGTCGCTTTTAAACTTATATAATAATAGAACATTCGATCTTTTAGTGAAAAAATATTATTTTGTATTGGCACCATATGTTTTTTTACATCGGGCACTTATCAGCCGATGAATTATATAGTTAGTTTCATTAATGAATATGTTTAATTCCACGGTAAATATTTTTTCGAAGATAAAAGACATCAGCTTTCATTTTCATTACCTTGTTATCAGAACTACGTACAATCGAACTATACAAACTCATTATGTGATTACTATTTTTTATATGACTTACTTTTGAAATTATGCGATTAATATATACAAAGCCCTTCAAGGCTGTAACTAGTCAAAATATGTATAATTAGAACCTTCTCCCTCGACTAAGGGCCAATATTATAACCTAGGGTAATACTGGAGATGAAACTAAACTCTAGTTTGAACCAAGAATAAAAATTCATGTTTTCGTTAAAACCACAACAAATTAAAACAATAAATGGGGATATTTGAGGTTATGCTCTAAGACGAATTACTTTCCGTTTCCTCGGCGCGTCGACAATATTGATAATTTCTTCATCATCATTGTTGAGTTTATCAAATTTTCAATAATTTTACCAGCGGTTTAATGTGACGTTTGCAGTGCACCGAAATAATAAAAGCAAATGGAGTTACATATCGCAAACTATAGGGTGGGAAAAAATGTTTTACCGGTATGTCAACTGATCAAAAACTTTGGATTTTAAGTTGTTGTTGGGCCTTATATATCATAATGTCGAAATATTCATTTTAACCAATTCACGACGTATGATTGACATACGATTATTCAACATGCATTCACCATGGTGGTTTATTAGAACGAACATAAATATAAAAAAATTCCCTTCTTTACATTTAGACATTTACTTTATTTTTCCATCTGTTTATGTCCTCTGTTATTGCTCTCCACTCAATTATTCCCACGTTTCGACTGTTTGATGTCACCTCATTTAACCATTTGTTTTTGGTCTGTCTATTCTATTTTTTATCAATATTACTATATAAATTTATAGTTTGTACAGTTGTGGAATGGCAACGTTGTAATACCATAAAATAGGAAGAGGAACGTTGATACTACCACAGATAAAATTCAACAGCTTTCTCGTGATCATAGAGTTAGAAGTTGTGAAACAAAATTTCAGGTTTCTTCGAAAATAGAGACAAAATTTGTTTCAGATTTTGCTGAATTTCTGTAGAGAGGGGTTTTTGATACGAGAAGTTCGAAAAAGATATCGGTTGCTCGGAAAATAAATTATTATAGGCGGAAAAATAAGACAGATTCATTCTATTCGGAAACTAACATCATTTTTGGATTTTTTTTTTATAAAAATACATAATATTCCATACTTTCGCAATTTAAGGTGTATGTTCAACTATTATTTCAAAAAGGGAGAGCCGGCTCCAAAGACTTTGCTGCAGTTCCATCTGCAGGCAAAGATTTTCAAACAATGAAGAGGTTATGTCGGCAGTTAATGGTTATTATAAGGAGCTTGAGGATTCTTATTATAAAAAGGTGTTTAGAGCTTATTGAACATCGTCGGGAAAAGCGTATGGAGCTTTTGTGTTTTCTTTGTTTGGCCAGGTACTTCCAAGACCATGTTCTTATTTTCGGCATATACAGCAAAAATGATCTGGATTGTTGAAACTTTTTTTTAAACAACGAAAATTGTCATTAGTTAACATCCCCCACAAACACCGCGCCAACACACAATAAGTTAAATTTTGTGTTATTTGTGGTTAACAAGTTTGGAGCATAGCTAAAAAAATGTCTTTTTTTAGGTAGAAAGTTTCTCAAACAACCCTTACATGTTATTATTCATTCTCTTACTTGAGCTCTATATTTGAAAATCATATTATGCTTCGATAAAAAAATGCTTTTGATAATGATGGCATAGAAACTATCGATCATCGTCACGTGATAGACTTTTTGCTTATAAATTCTTTGAGACTCGTGGTGAAGTGCGCCGACTTATTTTCCGGATTCTAAACGTTTTTGTATTAACTTTTACATTAGTTCGTGAGTTTTTAAAAGAAAGGTTTTCACTGGAAATCTTACCAATGCCGAAATTTTAACTTGAGTTCCGTAAGAGGCAGAGATTGTTAAATAAACTGGGGTGGAAAAAATGATTTGATTCAATTATATCTTTGATAATAATGGTTAGCATAAAAACTATCGATCAACGTTGAGTGGAACGGACAGTGATGGAAATATTCACAGCAGTCTGATAAAAAATTATTTATAAAACGAAACGCCTACATCAATTAACGATTGAAATGATTTTACGATATCTTATTTAATTAATCGAAAGTTTAATCATTTTTTATTAATAAAAATAATCTTATCTCAGTTCAATATGAAACCGTGTAGATGGTTATGAAATTTAGTATAGTAGTCGAAATGGTACCTTATAGGACCATCAAGGATAAAGATACGTAACTTCGCATATAATATACAACATTAAGCAAATCTTTTGTATTTTGACATTGAAATAATTATTAGTTATTCATCAGGTATTGAAATTTTTTTGTTTACAACCAATGGGATTGTGTAAAAATAACTTATTCTCTTATGGTGAATACCCAATTTTTTCAACGATAATGCGAAAACAGTTAAAAATATATCTACAGCACTGACTAACACGTATAAGGTCATCTGGAACGTATTTTCCGATTCTTACTTAATATTTGAATAAAATTTTTATTTGCGAAAAAAGTTTATTCAACTACATTATTACTCTTGACCTATTGCCGCTTTTTCGGTAGTTTTATATTACCATGGGTGTCAAACGCCGCTAGTGGCCAAAAAGTGAGCGATATCTTCTACTATTTTCATAAAAATAATATTAAAAATACAAAAAAACTGAACAAGACCAATGGGTGTATAGAAAATTCCCAATCTATATTATCTAGGTTTCGAGATCTTTCATTCTTTCTGTCTTCTGCCTCATGTTGCCACCCACTGATCGCAAGTCTCTTCCAACTTCCTCCAACCATGTCTTGCTCTCTTGACAAGAAGGAATATCATTAAATGTTTGAACTCCTACTACTACAGTCGTGCGCATAAAAATAGAGTCGCTTGCTCGCGGTCGAAAGTCTCTAGCATAAAATCTATAGCTTTCATTATTTTTTTTGATTGAAGTTTCTAAAATCCATTAGTCTAAGCTTTATTGAGTTATGTTTTTGGTGATGAACAATGAACAACAAAAAGAATTTGCAGAATTTCTAGCCCGAAGCTGTCGAAGAGAACGACGTGATCCCCTGAAATTGCCCTAAATGCCCGAACCATCCAGAAACCTCCTCCAGAAGCAACACTGCGTGAATCATTCTCAAGGTCTTCTGTAGTCCAATTAACATGTTCTCTGGAAACTCGTAGACGAGTTGCTTCGTGGGCTATGATTAATTTTGGACCAGAAGCTGCGCTTCTTCTACCTGTCCAGCCACTCACAGCCACTTCTCCCATGTCTCTGCGCTCCTGATTGACTTAAACACTAGTGAGTGCCCGATTTCTCTTCTAGCTTCCTCCAACCATGTCTTTCTCTTCATTGGATCCCACCTTCTTCACCTTTGAGTACTATTTTTACCCTTCTACCTCCTTACTGATTACACTGTTTACACCACCACTACACCAACACTAACAATTACTCTATCTAACGCGCATTTCGATTACAAAGTTATCGTCTTCAGAGATTGAAGGTAAACTGTTTAACTTCATTCTCTGTAATCGTGAATGATGCTGAAAACAGTGTGTCCAGTATGAATATCGCCAACGGATCCAGAAATTCCAACTTATCTCTTATTTTCTGTCATTCTACCTCTATGTCTGTGCTTTAATTATATAATTATCTGCTTGTTCTCCTTCTGTATTCTCCATCTTATTTAATTCCACCCTAAATATTTCTTAGCATCTCACATTCCCATATTTTTGGGAATGTGAGATGCTCTTTTTTTGTTCATTGCCCAGGTTTCATATGCGTAGCCTAATTATTGTTTGGTAGATTTTTATTTTAGCTGTTTTTGATACACTTTTCGATTTTAACATTCCTCTTACTTCATTCTCTTTTGCTATTCTTATTTCTATTTTTTCGTCTCTTTTATTTGTAATTAGCTCCATTCCTTCTATTCTGTATAATTTAAACTCGAGAGCATGAATGGTTGAGGAGGAGTTCGAAGTTATAGATTGAGATATGTATATAGAGCGCTACCTTCATTTTCTGGGGAAAATTTTGGTTATTTAAGTTGTTTTTATTAAAAATAACAGGACATAAGGTGTTAATTAATAATTGATAACTAACTAATAACATGTCAAGATCTCTAATATTGAGGTTGACTATTGTTAATTTGGTGACTGAAATAAAGCGGAAGTAGAGACATATTACCGGTACAAGTTGTCGATAATGGACTACAACGTAAAGTACAAGCTGAGTTTGTATAAAAAATGTTGAAAATTTGTTTTAACAAGGAATTGTACAACTCATTCAATACAATAATTACCGGTCTGACATACTTTTTGTAGGACATGTTTATATAGAATTATAGTTGACATCACTAACACAAACATCGAAAATGTTTATATTTGAACATAGACGTACTAACATTTTGAAGCTATATAAATTTGGAAATTAATATTAAAACACCAAGTGACAGAAATTACGCACTCGTGTCCGAATGAACAAATGCTGCAATGAAAAGCCTTCTGTTACTTATAGTTTACACATTTTTTTTTCTATTTCGGCTAGTATTAACATTATTATAAGAAAAATTGTTAAAAATATACATTACGGTGATTACATCGTAAGTGGTTGGTTGGTAGCACTGATTCATGTTTGACAATCGACTAATATTATTCGAATTTAAAAGTTAATTCAGATATAAAAAACTATAATTTACACCACCATATTATATTGGGTTGGCAACAAAGTAATTTTGCTTTTGTAGTATAAAATAACAAATAATAGTTTTTAATCAATTATATATTTTCCATTTTGCTCAATGACTTTTTGCCATCTTTTTTTCAGCTTCATGATTACGCACTCATAAAATTTCTGGTCCTTTTCAGGTAAAAACTAAACAAGGTGTGATTGAAGGTCATCGCCATTTGACCATTCAAAGAATTCTGCATAATTCGAAATAAATGGTAATCAGACGGTGCCAGATCAGGACTGTATGGGAGATGTGGCAGCAGGATGTACCCAGCCAGAACGTTGCCTATCTTTGAGGAAAAAATCAGTCAGCTGTCAAAATGGAACTGTTATTCAGGGGCACCAACCCACTACAGAATATTACCGAAAATAGTTTAAGAATTTTTTGTAGAGAATTTCGTGCTCTAAATTTTTTGTTTGGGCTGTTTTTTTTCGAATTCTTAGTTTTCGAGCTATTCGCGTTTCATAATTTTTTCAAGTTACAAGTTTCAAAATTTCTATAAATCGTACTCGTAATTTTGTTAAGGTTACTAAGCTTATACAGTATCCAAAAACTTTTGAGAAAATCAGAAGCGCCCAATTTAATTTCGGTTTTAATCCTATCTCACCTATTTCAGAAAGATTCACCCCAAGAAACCTATTGTTTTAATTGCTGCTTAGTCTGCGTCTAAAACTTTCAGCATCTTAAGTAAGTAAACTACTTTTGAGAACACTCTTTAGATCACGAACAGTCTTCTACGAAAAGCTATCAAATGTCAAATTCCTGTTGACAGGAGCAGTATCGCCATTAAAAAACACAAATATTATAAAAATATACTTTTTGACTTGTTTTGGTATATAATTTTTTTCAATTCAACTATATTTTTACTTGCTTTTAAGTTTACTGATATCATGTCTCTAAATTGTAACAGGCAATAACACGTACCGAAATTTAAACAACCTTTTTTGCTAATTAAATTGTCAGTATAAATAATCGACAACGATTACTATTTAATATTAATTATTGTATTTAGTGAGATTATATGTAATAATTAGAGGTCAATATAAGTGTGTAAAAGTCAAAAATCGGTTAAATAACATTAGGAATACAATGTAATGTTAAATATTTAACCTTTGAAACTAGAGTACATACAATGTTTAAAAACAATAGAATATTTCAATAAATTGGATGTTGATTATTGTTAATTTAATTGCCATTGTTTGTAGACAATATGTCTTGTTTTTTTTTAAGTTCAAATCAATACTCTTATTGAATTTGTTACTTAAAAAACGAGAATATATAAATTCAATGGTAAACGATATTGAAACGAGTTTGACAGAATTTCAATGTTTAACTTCCTGTTATTAATTTGATACTTATCGATTTCGATTCTAATAAGTAGGGCACTCAAAGAAAATTAATTTGCTTGAAGTGCCATACTGAATAAGATGCATGAATTGGATTAACAATTTTAGACGTGGCAATGGTCGGATAATCTGACCATCGATCTAATATGGAGAAAATTAGCATTTAAACCTCAAGTTTTACGAAAATGGCCAAACAAAGAAAACACAAAAAATTTATTTATTTTTCAATGTACTTTTAGCATACTTTTCAATAAGTTCGATACCATTTTTATAATCGTCCCCATTAACTGCCGACATCACCGCTTCTTTGTTAGAAAATCTTTGTCCATTTTTTCAAGTCTGGGAACGGGAAATATTCCGAGGGGGCTAAATCTGGCGAATATGGTGAATGAGGAAGCAATTCAAACTTCAATTCATTAATTTTGGTCATTGCAATAACTGATGTGTGAGCTGGTGCATAGTCTTAATGGAACAACAGTTTCTTCTTAATCAAATGCGGCCGTTTCTGCTTGATTTCTTCACTCAAACGTTGCAATAAGTTCGCATTTTACTCGCCTTTGATAGTTCTTCCTTTTTCAAGATAGGCAATGAAAATTATCCCACGCGCATCCCAAAAAACTGACACCATTACCTTTATCTGCGGATGGAACGGACTTCGCCTTTTTTTGGGCAGGTTCTTCCTTTTCAGATTGTGCTTTTGTTTCGGATGTGAAATGATGGACCCACGTTTCATCCATGGTTATTAAACGGCGCAAAAATTCGGTTTTATTTCTGTTAAACATTGTCAAACACTCGATGGAAACATCTGTTTTGGTTCCATTGTGAGCAATTAGCTTTCTCTTGTCCAAATTTTCAGGTACCGCACTTTTTGAAATGCCTAATATGTCTGCTAGCTCGCGCACTAATCCAGTACCACATTGTAGATTTTCTTCAACAATTCTGGAGTCGTTACCTCATTTGGTCGACCACTGTGATGCTGGTCGTCGCAGGCTAGATATAACGTACTCGGAAGTTTCTTCACCGACGTTCTATTCTGTGTTTTGGCGAATTTTCTTCTTCTAATGACTCATTTTACTAGTTTTTTTGTTGTGTATGCCTACAGCAGTATATTAAATTTCGAAATTATTTCAGAATGTTTAACTACATGAACCAAATAGCGACGCTTTTTGACGTCTCAAGCCCGAACGATATTTGTTAAACCACTCTGATGAGACGTAATAACCTCGAAACTATTCACTATTCACTCCTTGCAACTGCGAGTTATTGGGGATGTTGATATCGACAAATCGTTTGATATTTTTACTAAATTTTTTTATGATATAATTCCCAAATATTTGTTTCATGACATTCCTTAAAAATTTAATGATATTTCTAACAAAAATTTCCAATATATTTTGTCTTTGTCGAGACAATATTGATTTTGTAACACCATTTCGTATACAATGTATATTATTTTGCTAAAGCCTTAAAGAAAAGTCGAAACGTCAAATTTTATCTTTCTTTTGAAAATTATTAGAAAAAACTAATTTTAAAACAGAAGAGACCTAAAATCGAGAACATTTAGATGCATTAATATATCAAAAGGTCTAAGAAATAAGAAATTAAAGAAATTTATTATTTTAGAACACACTGTATCACTAAATCACCAAAACTTGTATATTGTAGCATTAGAGATAAAATTCAAGTAATGGTTGGTGTCTTATACAAAATATTCTCTTAGTAATTTTTTTTAGTTGTTATTGCATCCAACTCTGTATGTATGATTTAAAAAATTCTTTGCCGCAATCATTAGACCATTAATAACACTTTCACTTAACAAGAATCTCAAGCTTCCGGTTCAATAAGTTACTAAATTGTTATTATTTGAACAAATAAAATAAAATTTGTGGAGCAAACAAATTTTGTTTGGTCTAAAACAATATCTATGAAAAGCAAATTGTTTTTTAGAGAAAACACCCACAGAAATACATGTAGACTATTGGCAGTATACCAAATTTTATATTGACATTCTCTGACGAGGATATTTTGAATGATGCATACGAGGGTGAAGCTATATATACATGATAACTAGAATCAATGTAATTTTGTAATAAAAGCTTCCAGCCAGTCATATTTTGGAATACTTTCAAAAATTTATTAATCTCATCTTCCTTCGTGAAATATCGACAAAGTATAGGTTTCTTTTATGTTAAAGAATTACCATAAACTCAAATCGGGCGAATAGGGTGGATATTTAATTCAAATCTTGTAAACTTTATACTGTACAGCGGGTGACGATGCATTATCCTGTGACCTTAAACCGCAAATATTGACTGACCTTTGCTGTCTTGACAAGAAGGAATATCATTAAATGTTTGAACTCCCACTACTACAGTCGCGCGCATAAAAATAGAGTCGCATGCTCGCGGTCAAAAGTCTCTAGCAAAAAATCTATAGCTTTCATTATTTTTTTGATTGTAGCATCTAAAATCTATTAGTCTAAGCTTTATTGAGTTATTTTTTTGGTGATGAGCAACGAACAACAAAAATTCTTCAGTTAGCGCCATTTTTGAGGTCCGTTTTCGTAGCTGATACAGAATTTCTAGCCCGAAACTGTCGAAGAGAACGACGTGATCTCTTGAAATTTCTTCTGTGTATCGTTTCGTCGTTAATTCACCTACAGTTTCAATAAAAACCAACTCGGTTTTTGCTTCCATTGGAATGCCCGAACCATCCAGAAACCTCCTCCAGAAGCAACACTGTGCGAATCATTCTCCAGGTCTTCTGTAGTCCAATTAACGTGTTCTCTGGCTAATCGTAGACGAGCTGCTTCGTGGGCTATGATTAATTTTGAACCAGAAGCTGCGCTTCTTCTACCTGTCCAGCCACTCACAGCCACTACTCCCATGTCTCTGCGCTCTTGTTTGACTTAAACACCAGTGAGTGCCCGATTTCTCAGCGATGTGCTGAGAATAAATTCGTCATCTCTTTTGGATATGCACTTTTTTTTCCGAAACCGTCTCTTTGATTAAACTTATCAATCTCTTGGTAACGACGGTAAACACTGGAAACAGAAGACTGACTCATGTTCAGCGCACTGGCCATTTCTCGCTGACTCTGGACTTGTCACTTGTTATGTCCATTTCCAAGTATAATTCTTGTTTGTTGTTAAGGAAGATGTGTAACGGTTGGCGTTTGATGGCTAACTGATAGTACTGGGTCAGGTAGATAACCTTTTATAAAGGTCAGTTACCACTAATACAAACATATAAAGGGAGGTTACGATTGTATTTAGAAAAGATACTCGCTCAGCCTTTTGGACATTATTTCTAGCGTATAAGCATACTTAGTTTCTTCTTGAGATGAAGAGACAAAATGAAACATCGTGAACAAAAATAATAATGATGAAGTCAAAATTCTCGTGGATGTGCTAATCTTTCGGTTGGGTTCTCAACTATAGTTGTAAAAATTGTATTTTATATAATAAAAAAACTTTTTCGCGTGACTGACACACAGATACCATCGTCAAATCCATACGACGTTTATGAAGTATCAACTTTCAAAAGACTATGTGTGGAATTTCATGACATTTCTATCAGTCACAACAAGTGATGAAAAAAGAAAAAAAAAACACTGTACTAGCTCAGCAATGGCTTCAATAGTGGTATCCGGACTCTGTTCCATCGAAAAGAACCATTTTTTATTTGTTTGCTGAATTTAAACGTGGTCGTACAGACAATGATGATGGTGAACGTTCTGGTCGTCCAATTGAGGTGATTACTCCAGAAAACATCAAGAGTCCACGAATTGGTTATATTTAATCGTAAATTATAATTGCGTTAGATAGTTGAAGCAATAAAGATATCAGAAGATAGTGTGTTTACAATTATGCATGAACATCTGACCACGAGAAAGCTTTTTTCAAAGTTAATCATACGACTTATTGAGTGATGTGTTAACTGATAGATAAATAGACATCAATAAAACGAAAATATCGAATGAATTTTATATAATTTTCAAAATTGAGTCACGTTGCTCTGTAAAAAACTTGGAATTTTAAATTATCATTAGAAAACAAGCGTGTATAGGTCATGAGATAGAAAAAACAATTTTTCTAAAATTAATATACTTGTTAAATGGAGGGGATTCCTGAAGCTTTTTAATTCCCAGCGATTATAATAATATTGGGAATTATGGATCGTCTATATCGATAATATTGAAGAATTACCGATAAAATTCCAGAAGTGTATTTAAAACAGATTAATACAGTTTATACCTAATGATACTTTAATATATACAAAAATTATTGATTGTATTAAATCAAAACCAAATTAGATTTAATGAGAAAAAATTTATTGTATTCTTTTCTAATAATTAAAAACTAATTTTGAGATAAAATTGATTTGAATGATGCTTATTTATTGAGGTAATTACATAAAGATATGATTTGCATAAAATTCTAAAGCAATTGTGCCAAATTTTCGATTCCGATTGTTTCATCTAAGGAAAATAAACAAATAGCACCAGATGAAGAAAGGAACATGGAAAAAAGAACTGACACCAACACAAAAAACTACGAAAGTTAAAATGGAGGTTATGACAGATTTATCTATTCACGCAACTGGTATTTTTCGAAGGTTCACCGGAGCGAAGGGTCGATTTTACATATTTTAACCCTCCTGAACATGAATATATCATTACTTTCAAAATCCGACCTCAAAAGTGGCCCAAATTTCAAATTGAGAATTTCCTCATTTTTCGATTTTTGTGAAAAATACGTCAAAATTGCTCAACCCAATTTTTCACCGGGGGAGGGGGAAACCTCAAAAATCGACCCCCTGCCCCTCCTATGGCGAATTTCGAGAGGCTCCCGATCTCTCAAATTTTTTTTGGAGTCACTGCCCAACATACCAATTTTCATGCTTCTATCATTAATTGCCACTATTTTTTTAAAATTCACTGTTTGCCGCTGCACTGATGATATAGCTACTAAGCTCGCTAAAGCGGAGGCAGACAAGCCCTTCATGGGACCCGAACCCTTCTGTGGTATCAGTTGAAGAACCAATTATTGGGGTAACCTACAGAGGCTTAGACAGTCAAAGACTCCGAATACTAACAGGAGTTCTATCGAGGCACTGTGGCATCAATGGACACCTGAAGATGCTAGACCTAGACGAAAATGCGGCGTGCAGGTTTTGTTACACAGAAGACGAAACCTCTTTCCACATTCTTTCGAAGTGTGAACACTAGGAGCTCCAAAGCACTACACCTGGGAGCGTATAATATAGAAGACGAAGATCTCTGGCATTTAGAGCCATCCCAAATTCTAGACTTTTTAATAGGAATGGGATTAACGGATCAGTTGTAAACAATGGGTTCTCCAGTATTGCAGCAAGAAAAGGGGTCGCATTGTATACGAGACTCCAAAGCTATATACACATATGTATGTAAATATTTAAACCAACGCTATGCTGTTCGCTCTTTAACTATGTCTTCATATTCAATTTCACATATTTTCCTTACTGCCGCGGCTGCTTTAAACTTGTCTTAACAATACACAATCTAAAGTTAGGTTAGGTTATTGGTACTGACATAAAAACTATGTAGGTAGTGAAGGCAACGCCGAAAACGACTTGCATGTCGTTAGTAGTTTTTATACAAGACACTATATTGAAACTAGTGAATACTATCAAGAAAGGAATACAAGCAACAACAAAGAAGTACTTTTCCAATGCCAAAGGTGCTACCAGAAATGATAAAATAAGAAATGAAATAAAAAGGGGGTAGTCAAATATAGAATAAGAAATCTTGAAACCAAGTCAGCTGATTTTGATATCTCTGTAGACCGTGAAAAAAAGATTTAGCAAGCTAAAGTAGGCAAAATAAAAAAGAGCCAAAAACAATTTCCGGTTTTCTACAAGAAAAAATAATTATAGAAAAAAAACTAGAAATAAAGAAAAATAGAGGAAGTTCGTTCACGAATGAAAAATAAATTATGTAAATACATACCGGACGTCATTATAAACAATATATCAAATTGTAATTGAGCTAATAACAAAATAATATTGAAATTTCATAATTCATATAAAAAACAGTCAAGTTGTACATATTTAAAAATAATAATGTTTGCCTCGGCTGATAACCACGAGATATATGTTATGTCATCAACAGAAGGTCGTAAAAAAGAAGAAAAACTCCAAGTTACACATTTTTCACATGCATATATGATTATACAAATTAATTATCAGGTTATTTGGAAATTGCAACTATAAAATTGGTGAAAAAGAGTGGGATATATCATTGGACTAAAACCTATTTAAAATACACGCAGAAATTTTCGAAAAATACGATATCCCCCAAAACTGGACTGTAATTTTCCATCATTTTATCAAACTATATTACAAAAACAATGTTCTATTAATTAATAAACAAATATCTTGAGTAAGACTTGAATGTTTTTACTAAAATTTGATTTGCTAATACAAGTGACATGAGGTGAAATCGCGCGAACTGTTTTTCCAAAAACATCTCTCTAATAAACACCAAAATTCGAATGAATAAATATAAATAATGTGAACAACGCTTATCAAAATTAGATATTTATATGAATCATTCGGTCCTATTCGTAATACCAGGATTGGTTATTAATCATAATATTGGTATTTACGTCTAATATACACCCGTGAGCAAAAAAATCGACACCCCTGCAATCGCAAAAAACTGGCAAAAAAATGAACACGAAATTGTATTGTAAATGGACACAACAAGGGATAAAGCCGCTCAAGCGGTCACCCTATTACGACAAGACCAAAATCAGCGAGAAGTGCCCAGTGCGTTGAACAAAAGTCAGTCTGCTGTTTCCAGAGTTAACAGAGGAGCACGAGGTGTGACTGTGAGGGGCTGGATAGTCAGAAGAAGACTTAAGACAGCTAACCTTGAACCAAAAATTCAGCTACTGGCCCCAAGTTAACTCAAGCCCACCGAGCATCCCTCGTCTACGATTTGTCAGGGAACACGTTAATTGGATTAACGATTAATGGGGCTCCGATATTTTCTCAGATGAAAGCAGAGTATGCCTGCAAGTTAGCGAATGAGTCTACAGAAGACCTGGAGAAAGATTGCATGAAAGAAAACGTTGTTTTTGGAAAATGTTCCTGGATAGTTTGGGTGGGCATTTAAGTGGTTTTTATTGAAACTGATGATGGAGCGAGGGGATTAACGGTGAACCGATACATAGAAGAAATTTAGCCATAGTATAAAGTATCAAATTGATAAAGAATACATTGCTCGAGAAGAAAACTATTATGACGCTGAAAAATTATGACGCTATGAAAAATTTTTAATTTGTTTAAACTATAACTTGAATGGAAATATTTCGAATGGAGTCTGCTATTGCCAGGGTTTACTGTCGTTACCAAGCAGACTGGTAACTTTCATCGAATCGCGAGGAGTGGATGGACATTCAGACTTAAGACAGCTAACTTTGAGTCAAAAAAGCCAGCTACTGGCCCCAAACTAACCCCACCCTAACGAACGTATACTAATTGCCAGATAACACGTTAACTGAATTGACGAACAATGGGTATGTCAAAATTGCCGTCATGGATTAGTCAACGCGTAGCCCGGACTCAAATCCTATCAATAATTAATGGGATGAAATTAAGAGAGAAGTTCCGGTTGGGAAACGTGCACCAGCTACTAAATCGGACCTCAAAACGGCTCTCATTTAAGATTGGGATAGCATCGAATTAGATCAAGTAGAGCGATTGAAAAGCGCCAGGGAAATATTTATAATTTAAGCTCGTATTTTCTTTATTGTTGACTATAACAATTTTTCAATGATAAAGACTCTTTTTAGTTTTTCTTTAACAAAAAAAAAATAATGGCTTTGAGATGCTAAAATGATGAAAGAATGGAAGCTACAGATTTTTGGCTAAAGACTTTGACTACGACGGTAGGACTTGAGTCGTTTTTTTGCGCACGAGTGTAGTTGTAATTTTTATATATACTTAGAATTATTTTTTAAATTATAGTAATCTTGAAATTTCTTATCAAAACAAAGCCATTAAAACTAATAACCACGTCCATGTAATTTCGTTATCAGAAAATTTTAATTTCGTATACATTTTCACAAATAAAATCATAACGTGATTATTTTTCCCAAAAAAAGGCGTAGAGATAAAAAAAATATATGTGGTTTACATTCCTACTCTTAATTGCAACAAAATAAGATGTATGAAACTTAAACGAAAGTCTAGAGAATGTATGAAACTCAAACGAAAGTTTAGAGAATGTATAAAACTAAAACGAAAGTTTAGAGAATGTATGAAGCTCAAACGAAATTTTAGAGAAAGTGAAAACTTTCATATCGGTTAGTTAGAAATAGTGGAAACTTGGGAAACCGAAGCTGTCATCCAGTGGACTATTTGAACTATTTAATGTAAATAAAATTTTCATTCCAAGAAATGTTAGTGACTTTACTACGTATCATCAATGCTTCCTTCGTATTTCATTCTATTCTATAGGAAAAAAATTGTTAGTTTAGTGTTTAAATGAACTAATATATGGTCCTAGGTACTTTTTATTCAGTAATAATTTGGTCAAAGTACAAGGAATTGTATGTAAAGATCTTGCCATTACACCATAACTGAAACTGACCAAATCCATCCCCGTTTCTGTGTATCTGTCAACCCTCCAAAGTTAAAAACAAACAAAGTGGCAGTAACAAAATAAACCAACAAAAAGATTTACAAAAAAAAAAAGAAAAAATGAGGGCTCCAATCAATCGGATGATCTGATTGACATTTAGTTGGTAGTAGAAACACAGTTCAGTTTTAGAAATGATTTCGGCACAAAAGAGGCTCTGTTTGTCTACAATTTCTTGATGTCTTGAGGTCAACCAAAATGTGTAGGTTTGTTTTATTGATAATAAGAAGGCATTTGATAAAGTCAGACACAAAAAATTAATAAAAGCCTTGGAACGAGAATAATAACCAAACTGTATTTGAATACAACTACGTCTGTTCGCATTCAGTCCAAATCGAAGAATCTAGTGGAAATAAGATGACGAGTTAAAAAGAGGTGTGTTAATTTTTCACTACTTCTCAAGGTCTACTCAGAGGAAATTTTTACACTGCACTTCTCATCAAAAACATGTAAGAGTGAGTAATGAGATCTTGGTCTCGTTTGTAACGCGTTAGTGACAAGTTTCAACAAGTTTTACACTTTATGCTTCGATTCATTTTATTATAGTAGATCTCGACCGACCACCTAGTCAAGTTGGTCTAATAAATGTCTTAAATTTTTGACTAAAAAGGATTAACATCAACACATATCGAAAACAAGATGGAGACATATCTATAATTTTCAACAATTAAAAATTGATCTAAGTTGTTTCAAGGGGACGAGAATCATTAGAAGATGATCCACCTGCAGGAGGTCCTGTATCTAAGACTACTTCAGAAAACATTAGTGATCGGCGCCTAACAAAACCAAAGAAAGTAGAGACCTTGCCAAAAAAGCAAAGATTACGAAAAGCATATAAAAAATTATTGATATAATATTTTGGGACTGCCAGGGTATCCTTTTGATTAACTTTCAAGGTATCAAATACAACCATGAACGCAGCACATTACTATGACTTCCAAAAGCAGTTGCGTCAAAAAATTATCGAAAAAGACTCCGTATAATCATCCCAGGCTTCATGACAATGCTCCACTCCAGGTTGCTTCTGTTTCCAAGGCTACTGTACACGCATATGACTTCACAAACAATATCTTGGTCATATATTGAGAGGTTCAAAATATGAGATCCTACAGCTAACAATTCAGGGCAAAAATTTACCAAAAAAGATCTATTGGAAGGAAAAGAATATAATGTGATCTTCGAAAATGGTTCAACGTCACATCAACTGACTTATTTAGGACCGCAGCTTTGAAAGTCAAAATAGTTATGATGATAACCAACCTCCGAAATGCAAATGGATTTCTCCTTGGAATTGCAACTTACATGTAATGGAAATGGAGCCAAATATTTGAAGTCACCTTAACTGCGCACGATTTTGATCTTTTTAGGCTTGAGCTGTCTAAAGATGATAACATTCTGTTATATTGGAACCTTTTTTGTATTCTCTGAAAATCATCCTCATTTTTGTAGTAAATAACAAATAGATCAAATGAAAATATATTCAAATAAAAATCCAGATAAGCTTATCTAGAAGTAAAACGATTCACAGGACACAAACTTAAATTTAAAAAACAAAATAGTTTGAAACAAAGTACAATGTATACTTAAAGTTTGTAAATAAAAAAAAAAACAGTAAGAAATACAAGATAAACGACGAAAATAAAAACATTGAAGTAAACAAAACAATTAAGACGTTAAAAACATAACCTCGAAAAGCAAAACTATTCCCCATGCCCATGTATCGACCACTCCTAGTTAGTTGATTCCCATTGCAAAAACGAGTTTCAAACTGGATACCCCAATAAAGATTTTTAACCGATTTTTTATTCATGAAATGATCTTTTTGATGATAAGATTGAAAATATTCATTTTTTTTGAGTAAACATGTTTTATACTATATATTCATTTCTACTACGTGAGTTTTTTTATAATTTCATTCATTTTATGGTATGACGTGAATAATATCAATTTTGAGCAAGTCCTACGCATTAAAAACGTACTCCGCGGTAAGCGTTTCACAGGAGAAAATGTGGAATAGAGAAATTATACAAGGTGTGTAAAAAGAAAGTCATATTCCCCGTAATAGCTGCCATTTCGAGACGGAAACTTTCTTTTAATTGTGCCAGGGAAGTCGGTTTGTTAAGAGATTACGAACTCGTGACAGAGATCTATTGGACGTGTGTGAAGTTGCCCCGTCCTGCTGGAACCTTGTTCTTTGGTTATAATCATTGAAGTTCTGCAGTTCTGGCACAAAGAAGTCATCAACATCTCCACATAACGCTCTGAATTCACTGTAACTTTTATCTTCAAAAAAAGTAAGTGTCTGTAATTCCTCGCGCTGACATCGCAGCCTATAAGGTCTTATATGTGAATGTAGGGGTTTCTGAAGTTTGTTTTTTGGATTGGTGCACTTCAGTAACGGCAATTTTGCTTATTGACGTATCCATTATGAAAATAAGATGCCGATAAACGTTAGAAAGCGCCCAATCATTTGGTTCACGAAGTCGAGCTTGATGCTGAATTATAAAAGGGTGCAGCCCTAAATCTTCGCACGTTCAAATCAACAGCACGCTTCTAAATAGACAATTCAGACTCATCATGAACACTGTCTACATTTTCGACGGTTCCAGAAGACCTTGGACGTCCGGATTCTGTTGATACGAACTTCTCGACTCATTTTCCAAGTCTAAAGCCTGGTACATCATTTCAGTGCGAATATTGCAGAATTTTTTACTCTCTACAATCGCTGGAACGTTTATAAGAACAAAATTTCCAAGAACCAGGTGCTAACCTTGTATAATTTTTCCTGAGCTTTTTTATAAATATATACAAATTAAGCCGATACGCTACTGGTAGTTTTTTATTATTAATATATTATAAACTATAATATAATCAACCATTGTATATCAAAATGTTTTTAAAATTCTTGCTTACACGATAAAAAATTTCTAGGACTAGGTCTCTTTATATAATATTATAATAAATGAAAGCCGGCCCTGTTTATTATCCTAGAAATGTCTCTGAAAATACGGCCGCTAGATGTCAAGAGTGTAATCTTTAAGTGTGTTTAATGATTGTATAAATCAACTGTTAAAATAATGAATACAAAGATCGAAAAATTTGGATAATAAAAAATAAATGTTATTTTCTACAAGTTTTTCAAGTGGTGAAAGTATGTTAAATTTCTCTATTTGTTTTGTGTACAAAGAAGAAGATGGAATAAAAGTGTTGACTACCACTCCTAATACCCCTAGAAAAAGGAAAGTAGCAAAATTTCTATTTGGATTAACGTCAAACTGTGAGGATTTTCGATCCGCTTTCCTAAATTCAATTCAAAATCAAAAGACGTTAGAAACAGTACTTTCTGATTCTATTTTTAAGAATTAATCATGAATCTTTCGTGAAATGAATAGAAATCATTTTTGATCCTTCTGAAACAATTGAAATTGTTTCCGATACTAGGGAAAACCATTTTTTTACCATAAAATCATTAGACCAGGATCTATAATTTTTTAAATAAAAAAAAATAATAATAGAATGAAACTAATTGAAAAAGGATAAAAATAAAAGAAAAAATAATTTACGAGCGATCTAAAATCGAAAAGGGAAAAGGGGTGAGTTTTTAAGGTTTAAAAATAGTTTATCTGGATTCCGGCAAAACTACAAGTCTTATGGAAAAAAGTCAAATAAGAAAGTTGTAGTTAATAGGAAGATCTACAACTTTTGTATCCATACTTTTTTCACCTAACCTCAAAATTCATGTGAAAAATTCAAAAAACCAAGTTTTTAATTTGTAATTTTTATCTTTTACAAAAAACATTGTTTTTTCTACTAAATTTTGTGAAAAGTTGCCTTTTTATGTCCCATATACATCATACACTGTAATTTATTTGATTTGAAATATGTATTTTTTCATATTATTTTGACATAATAGGCAAAAATAAGACAAGAAAACTCGCACTCGAATATTTTTCAATCATTACGTACAATTTTTGGTTATTTATTAAATTTTTCCACTCTAATTACACGAAAAACGTGAGATTCCATGTTACATTGATAAACATAAGTAATTGGAGTGTAAAATTTCAATAAATATGTAAAAACTGTACATAATGAAATTTTCGGATGCGAAGTTTTTTCTTTTTTTTGCCTTTTCTGAGAAAGTTTACAATGGTGATGGTAATATTTTTTACACATTCAAAAAGTAGAGACTTTAACGAATAAAAATCTCACTGACTGATATTTTGACGGGAGAATTTTCGTTCGAAAATTAGGGAGCTTTTACGATATTGTGAAAAAATAAATATTTCAATTTAAATGAATTACAGTATATTTAGGGCATAAGAAGATAAGTTTTAATCAAATTTCTTGAAAAAAAAATTTGTTCGTAAAAGATAAAAACTAAAAGCAAAAATCTTGTTTTTTGATTTTTTCACAAAAATTTTGAGGTTATGTGAAAAAAGTGAAAATACAAAATTTGTAGATCTTCTCATTACCTACAACTTTTCTATGTAACTTTTTTCCATGGGACTTGTAATTTTGCCGGAAATCGAGATAAACCGTAAAAACTCACCCCCTTACCCCTCTTGACCACAGATCGGCCGTAAATTATTTTTCCTTTCATTTTTATTATATTCTCCTACATTCCCAATAGGTTTCATCCTACTATTATTTTTTTCCATTATTTATTATTTTTAAAGGATTTTGCCCTGGTCTACATTGAAAACACTTTTGGATTGCGTCATTTAAAACAGCCAAGAGAATATACAATCGTGCAATATCGTTTTAACGTCAGTCCTTTGCCACTTTCTGGGCCAAAATACCATTCCACGTATCTCTATGGTCTGAGTATTTATTATATATACGTCCTAAGTATGCAAAATTTTGTTAGTTCCTCTTGTATAATTTTTTTCATTTGTCATTCTTTCCGTATTTTAAACCGGAAAGTTCACTAGTGACAGCGTCGATTTACGTATATAATATGAGGTACCTATATGTTATAGGGCGTTTCTACTTGCCTCCCCCCATTTTTTTTATTTCAAATTAATAACTCGACATATCAGTAGATACCCACTCGTGTTCACTATTTTTGTAATGATTCATACTTAGGTATGTATCAGATATATTGTGTAAACATATAGGGTGTCCCAATAAAAGTATTCGAAATCGCATTTATTACAGGAGTTGTATGGTCTCAACTGGACGTTATGTAATATAATGAAGTTTGCTTCTAGATTCTTTTAAATCAAAATTTCATCGACAATTCCATTGAAATCAATTGTTCACAGCATTGAGAGTCATATGATAAACAATTATATGATCTACTTTACTATACAATATAAATATTATCACTGGCTTTTTTTTAATCTTATGAGACATCCTCTATATACTGTTTAGTGCATTTGACTCAATACCTTAAAATACTTGTCTGTTAACTTAAAAATAAACTTAATGCACATAGTAGTAAGCAATAAATAATTTTAATTAAAAATAAAGGGAGTTGCAAACGTTAATTATACAAACGTTATCCTGCGCCTGATACTTCCTCGAACAGTTCCGCCCTGTATACCTAATATGTAACTGTTCGTAATCCGGAATAAACTTTTGACCCAATACTTAATGAAATGATAAATATGTTATAGTAATTGCACGGTGAATTAATTACAATCAACAACAAATAATTTATCAAACATATCACATGTTTGTTTTGATTTAAGTAATATTTAAAAATTACGTGTAGGTAGTATGGGAATCATGTTCGAAATAAAAATCATGTCATGTAACTAAATTTAGCACAAATATGATGAGGAATAAATTTTTAAGCAAATATTGAGTAAATTAAAATATATTCATAAAATCGCGTGTAATTTAAGAATCATACGATTCTGCTTAGGCCCAAACGAAGGATTGTCATTGGCTCAAACCCGCACGTGATTTTATCGACCAATAACCGGCAATTTAATTGAACTGTAACAATTTTCTTCAAAATAATTTCTATTATCTTGCAAAAAGCATTAAGTACAAGGTACTAAGAAGTAACAAAAGCGAATTTTGAGAGAGCATATTAGGGTGACGATATGTATATAATATAACCTTTGAATTTCAAGAACGTTTTAAATTAGAGGTTATGGTTATCATTTGCTTAATTCTTACATCAAACGCAAAGTTCTCGACTTTCACTTGCAAAAATAGTAACATAACAATGTCCACTAAATAAAATCTTACCTGCTGTTTTCTAAATTGGTGGAAATATTTTCTATGTAGTTGCTCATAGCAAGATTTTGATTTTCACTTAACATAATTTATGTTTAAACTTCGCGCACCAGATATAACAATAATTATAAGAACGTTTGGTCAATGAAAACGAAAACAACCTTGCAATTGCAGAAACACCCAGTCCCTGAGTGTGTGTACAACTTAGAAATTCTGAAATGCTCTGTTCTCTTTTAATTTTATACGTCGATGACGATACCAAGTCGTCTGACGCAGTCTGACGAATCAGCAGCCTCGCTGAAATATCGGTCTCACTCTCTCAATCGCAGTCATGCGCTTCGTTAGTGGTACAGGTGCGATGGACGCGTTTCAAATCTTTATTCCCAATATACACGTGAGATACTAGTGCAAGGATGCAAATTTTTTTCTGATTGGCATCTTACACAAAATACTTTAAGGAAAAATTGAACCGGAAATTCATTCGTTCTTTGACCCCCTGTCTACTCCACATTATGCTATGTTAGAGAAACTAGACTCTTAAGGGTGATAAAGGTCTGGGGACTTGAATTATTAATCAATTAATAAATGGATGACTAGTCAAGGGCTAGAACTCACACTGTTTTGTAACGTATTTAATTCTATTTTGATTAATGATTAATTTCTAATGATTAATTTTACTATAAAAAGTAGATTGAATAACAGTTTTATTTTTTTTTTGTTTTGAGGTAATGTAAGGAAAAGCAAATAATGTCGATTATATAAAACGTCATACATCGTAAAAATTGATCACGGCACAAATGACATTGATTTCCAAATTCTTATATGATTCTGAGCAAAATAAAAGTACCTACCGATACATTTATTATGAATAAAAATACATTCAAATATACAGTGATTTTTAAAAACTCACTGTTGTTTTAATTCAAGGAGGTCTATTAATTAGTGTCAGATGGTAGTTGATAATTCCAGTGTTGCCAATTTCACGTTTTCAATTATTTCAAATCAATTACTTATTAGAATCGAAATCTATCAGTATCAAAACTCTAAGGGAAGTAGATGTGGATTCAGTAAGACGGAAATGGTGAATATAGGTTATTGCCTTAAAAATATTTGTAAATAGATTGGTAGGTTTTGCGTGATGGTGGCTAAATAGAAAAGTAATTCTAAAAATGTAGTAACTGGTCAACAATATCAGAAATGTATAACGCCATTTGTAGAACTTTAAAGGCTATTTGATCATACGATGACTTTTTCTTCACATTTTATTAATACTTATTTCAAACTCTGGCAACGTTGCTCGAATGTGACTTCATAGAAGTGTATCAATGTTTATAATGAAGTCTATTAAATTACGTAAGGACTATAAAAGAAACGAGAAAAGAAAGAAGAAATATATAGATAAAACATGGATTAATGAGGAACATGTTTTTAACATAATAAATTCCCATTTAAAATTATTTAAATTTAAAAACATTGCCAAAATGTAACCTAGACAAAGATACAATCTCTTGTGTGTAAATGTGTTAGTCATTTAGTTGAAGGATACAAAAACGTTCCTTATTTTTATCCTTCACTAACGTATCTTCTCAGATTACGAAATTTTTGTTATATATTGATGTGACTGTGAAGAATCATAAATTAAGCTACTGAAAGGTTTATTGTATTCATTAAGATTTATGGTAAACGATCCTAATAGAGACCCACATCAACGATGATTGTTTCCGGGTGTCCCTTGGACACTTGAGTTCCATTAATTACGTACCTTATTTTGTATAGATGTCACTCTAACGACCATACTTATTGATAATTATATCTTTCATACAATAGAATTTTTTAGTATTCAAGATCGGTCTGTAAACACATAGATGTCTTAATATTCTGGCGTTCGTCTAGCTACTCATTTTATTATTTAATAAATTTATTTCATAATAATGTTGATGTTTTAATACAACGAATATGGTCAACCATTATCGGTTAGCCCGAAGATACATTACAGGACAAACACCGAATAAATTTCGACAAGAAGAAACAGTTATAAGTCGAAGATAACATTTGGACAGTTGGTCCAAATACACCAACAGGACAGGAGCGCAGACCGATAATAGGCTTGCTTCCACTAAGAATAAATCGGATGACTTTGAGTTTCTAATGAGTAACCATGATAATTAGTAAATAAAAAACAACTTTTCTGCAAAAATAATAAAAGATTAATAATATTTTTGGAAAATAAAATCGAAAAAATGAGGCATTTAATCACGTCACATTGAACACCAATCAGAAAAGCGTGACGTCACACCTCGCGAAACGCTATGTTGTAGCTGTTGTAAAGTAACCAGGTTATTTCGAGTTTTCAGCAATTATTGTTAAATTAATAAAGTTCGATCTTAGTTTAACCTTGAAAGATAGGTATAATTTGCCATGGAATCGGGATTTAACAAAATAAACAGCAGTAATTTGCCCAAAATTGACGTAGTTATGCTTGACAAATTTTTTGCATTGAGCACATACTTTTGTTCATCGAAAGTCCGCAGTGTAAGAAGTTATATATGTAAATATTATGTGAAGACCAACCAAGTCTTATTTAATTGGCAGTTACCAATCAGAGAGTCGCATTTACCCACTGTGGAATGAAAATACATAACTGATTTTGAGGTTAGCGAATACAAAGTTTCAATAACTTTAACTTAATTAAGTCATAATATTTTATATGTTATGTGTGGTATATTATAGTAGATTTTGTACCGTAACGTATATGAATAATTTATCTGGCGTTTTTATCGTTGTACTTTCATTATTTCATTATTTATTAAAGAAACAATTAACTGTCATAAACAAACATGGCTGTTTTGCGAGGTATGACATCATTCAAGACGCCATGACAGTCTTGGTGTTTTTCGCGATCAATTTCAAGTTCATTTCTAAAAACTCAAAATACTAACGTAAAAAACTCATTTTTCTTAAAATAATATATGTTTGGAGTAAAATAGAATATGATAAGCTATAGTTTTGAACTAATTTCCAAATTTTGTTAACTAGCCTATAGTACATATCGGCAGTTCAAACGGTCTTGTTAAAGGTGATTTATTGACTTTTGAATCTAGTCGTTTCGGTAACTACCGTGCTGATGTTTTGAAGAATGGTTCGAACAAATTCATCGCACAAAACTTGTAGAAAAATTGCCCACAACCAAGTGGTTGAAAATAGGTTTACAGAATCGGTTAAATTGGAAGAATCGTAGTTTGATCTGCATATCACTACGAACCAAATTAGTATGCACACAGATAAAGAGGGAAGTTTCTTTTTAAATGAGTTAATTAGGAGGCTGTAAATAATCTGGAGCTTGAAAACTGAGAAAAAGCAATATTTCTGATTATCATTTTCAATATTGGTTGCGACACCTGCTGATTCCAATTTTGATTTGTAAGAAATAGTTCTACTTATACTAGTTTTTATATTAAAATTATCCTTTATGAACGTAAGGTTGTTTGAAGGTCAAAGTTCTTAATATCTTAGGGAAAAATGAAACATTGCTTTCATGAAAAAATTGCTTTGCCTTCAGCTGTTTTGAAGTTATAAGAAAGTTATTTATGTGAAAATATATTCATATATTCATAGAAATGTTATTTTATATAATAATACTCGAGGTATAATTTGAAAAAAATATTTTCACTGTCTACTAAAAGAAATGATACGCCTATGGATTACAAATCATCATTTTATTACTCTCTCATTAATAAAAATAGACTATAGGATAATTTCCACTGAAATCTTCACTGAAAGGCATTTTGTTTACAATTTATGTGACGTCACGACAAATCGCAACATGGCGGATGGTGTCATGTCAAAATATATTTTATATATTAGAGGAATTACTTAAAACTTGGGACCTTCTTAAAAAATTTTCAATTTACAAATTATTCCTTGACTTTTCAATAATGACTAAAATTCGAAGTACCACTTAACCTAGGCTGTTAACATTATTTACATTACCATACAATAGTCAACAATTGAATTATTTCATTAACCTCCAGGATTAACATAACAACAATTTTGTTTTTAAAATTTTTATGTAATTGTATTGAATTCAATATTGTTTTTCGATTAAGAAAATAAGTATTGGTGTCAAACTGCAGCAGTTATAATGAACGAATTTACGTTTTTTATAATATAGTTAATTATTTGGACTGCGTTTTTGGCCGAGAAAGTGCTAAACATCTACGATAAAATTCCTTCATTTTAAGTCATAATTCCTAATTGTACGGAATCTTGCCGCATTAATACAATTTTGTTAAAATCCATACTATAATAGCTTCGTTAACTGTCAAGACAATAATTACTACAGGTAAAATAGGATTAAACCCGAAATTAAATTGGGCACTTCTGATTTTTCGATTCTCAGAGGTTTTCGGTTACTGAATAAGCCTTGTAAAAAATTACGGGCTCGAGAACTAAGAGGAATTCGAAAAAAACTGTACGAACAAAAAATGTGGAATACAAAATTTATTACAAAAAAGGTCTGTAATAATTTTTACGTTAGAACCACTATTTCTGAGTAAATCTCCCCCAATCCGCCGGAGCATCCCTCCAGTGCGAATTCAAGCCAATTTACGTTCCAGGCGCACATTGAAACTGCTCTATTTCTTGGAAAACTACTTCGTTTTCAAAAAATCAAAATGCATCATGATGGTTAAGATCTTTATTTTCTACTGGAGTGAGCTAGCATAATTTTCGAAAATCTTGCGAGTTGAAGAGGCGCCTTATAAACAAGCAAATCCAATGAGAGATTTATCAATCGTATTATTATCAATATTTTCATGTATATAACACACATGAACTCCTTGGTTTCAAATGAACTAACTTTTAAAAAATCTTCGTTCTCCGTTGATTATTATTTCAATATTCACAGAGTTCTTAATAGTTTAGGAAAAAATTGAAACTTTTTTGTACAGAATGTTGTGCTTAACATTTTTTATCCCCACAGTTTGTGTCGAAATCATCATAGTTTTCGAGTTATCCGCAACTCAAAATGTTTTTGAGTACATGAACCCATTTTACGATGAAAACTTAGAGGTTAGGAAAAATACTTACGAACCAATTTGTAGAGAATTTTGTGTTGTACATTTTTTGTTCCGGTACTATTTTACGTAGTTTTTGAGTTATTCGCGATTAAAAATTTGTTTGATTGTATGAACCCATTTTAAGATGAAAATTTTGAGGCTAAGAACAAATACCTCCGATAATTTTTGATAGAGAATTTTGTACTCTACATTTTTTGATACGGCAGTTTTTTTCGAATTCCTCATAGTTTTCGAGTAATTCGCGTTTCAAAATTCAAGTTCAAAGTCCCAAAATTTCGAAACTTAGTTAAAAGTTGCTAGACTTATTGAGTATCCCAGAACCTCCCAGAATCTAGATAATCAAAACCGCCTAATTTAATTTGGTGTTTTTGATAACGTATAGGAATAGATGCGATTAATCCAATAAAAGATAAAATTTCGCATCCTGTTTGGGATATCCCTACACGATCCTCAAATAACACTTTTTTAAAATCTACTCTACCTCACCATCAACTCCGAGCTATATTTTTAATCACACAACTTAAAAATTTTATCTGGCAAGTATTTTTAAAGTGAAGATTAGTCATGGAAGATATCAGATTTTCTTTGGATACAGCATTTACATTCAGAAAACAAACAATTTATTATAATCACTTCTTAAACAAAACTACTCCCTATCATTGAACCTCACTCACCTTTTAAGCATGGATAACCGTCTTACTATACACACACATTTTAATAGCAGAAGACGAAGAAAAACTTGCCAAAATGGCCAGAAAACTATGGTTAATGTTTATGAAATGCTCATTTGAAGTTTACTCTGTATTTTGGAGTTGTTGGCAAAATGCTTGATGACCAACCAATTCGAAGTGGTAATCATTGAGCGGCCATTTAGATCAGATGAAAACCGAAAAGTGGAATTGAGTTGTTAGTTACAATATAGAAGGGGCCAACTCTGAAGACGATTAATGTGGTACAAAATCCTCATAAATGATTGTCCTTTGATAGACATAACATCATATCACGTCACGAATGTACAACTGAACTTTGAACTAAATATCAAGGTTTTTGTTATCAACGAAATTGATCATATGGTATTTATATCAAGAAAATCTCGATCGGTCTTGGTTAATCAATAATTAGGAACAAAGGGAAACTAGGTTATCTTCATATTACTTCCTCACATAGTTAATCTTAACTGTAACACCTTAAATTCAAATATATATTTTGATAATGGCTAATAATAGCCTCGATTTTCATAAAGTCACTTGATCAAAATTGACAATAGTTCATTGACATTGATTTTCGTAGCTCTCAGCTTTCTTCAAATCATCAAAACCACGATATACCTTCATGTATTTCAGTGAACTTTCTGTTGATGCTGATTCTGCTGCACATTCAGATACAAAGAAATTAGAGAAAACGAAGTTCTACATCAAGATAAGTTTATTTTCAGTTGAATTAATGGTCGAGATTTCGAAAGTGATCTTAACACGTATGGAGTTTATATTCCTTACTCCTTCAAGGGTTTTGTCGACAACAATCGATGTTTTCATAAATATTACACTAGAGTGGTCAACAACAAAAACGCCGTTTATCGCGAATGGCGCTCAAATCGTACAAACTTTCGTTATCTCGAGAAATACCTGCAACAAACTATAGATGTTTGCAAGAACGATATAATAAGAAAATGAAAAACAAACTTCCCAATTGCTCTAATGGATCAAGGTCTTTCTGATCTGTGACAAAAGCGATTAGTCAAGGGTTTTGTAAGTAAAAAATTACCCAATTGACTGGAAAAGGTGGGTCAATCGCAGTGACCACAAAAGAGGAGGTGGACTTATTGGGTCACATGTTTGCTTCAAATTCAAGTGTTGATTCGCAGCTAAAACAACCACCGAGGCTATCTATAGTTGTTTCATCGATGCCAGAAATAAAATTTCGACGCCGACATCCAAGTCGCTATCGATGAACACACCTCAGAAAAGGTTGACGTCAACGCTGGTGTTACCTAGGGATAGATACATCTTATTCCCTAGTCTCTTTCTCCAATACATCAATAAAGTCACTGGCCACGATTGAATACCACCAACCAAGTCTCTTTCCCTGTGGATTGGAAACTTGATCGAGTTCAAGCTATACCAAAAAAAAGGACAAAAAATTGTTCTCAACAACTACCGTCCGATTGCTTTAGTACCAGTCTTTGCCAAGGATAAACTCGTTAATAAGCAAATCTTGAGATATCTAAAGTCTGCTAACATCATCAGCGCCTATCAATACGACTTTCTCAAACATATATCGACCGGGGATCTCCTGGTCTATGTCACCAACGTATAGATTGGAACTATAGATATGAGGAATCCAGAGCAATCGCGCTGGAAATATCGAAGGCTTTTGACAGAGTCTCGCATGCCAAACTTCTAAATGAATTAAGATCGTATCAAAGATGTATCCATCCAGGTCGCTATCGATGAGCACACCTCAGGAAAGTTTGTGGTCAACGCTGGTGTTCCCCAGGGATGTAACTTATCACCTACTCTCTTTCTTCAGTACATCAACAATATACTGAAGAAAACTGTAAACTCGATCTATGGTTTTGCCTGCGATAGCCAGCAATAGCCCCAATAAACTCGGCCAACACCAAAATCCATGGGCAATAACTTGAAAAAATATTCCAACTGCCTAGTGAAATGAGTGATATGGATTACGAATGCCTAATCATTTTATTACTCTCTCTTATTTATGGAAGTAGACTATAACATACGTGCATGACGCTAAATTCATCAAGCGGCATAGAATTTTATTTTCCTCTGAGCAGAGAAAAGTATATTGTTGTGTAATTTTCTGCTTTTCCGTTGTGTTTTCTCATTTTTTTCTTATAAATCTGGTGCAAAATATTATCAAATTCTTTCTTATAGTGGATAAATTTTTAATGTTAAATTGGTGGAAATTTTTTGAGGTGTACATTTACGATGGAAATTATTGAAAAATTGTATACAATTTGACTCACAAATTAGTAAATTTCCGAATATAAATTATTTAATTATTTGGTAATTATGCAATTACGTAAATACGTTAATGTGTATAAACATTTTTCTTTCTATAGAAATGCTAATATTTCTTGAATCACTGCATTTTTTACTTTCATACTTCTTAGTACATTTTTCAATGGCTACAATGTTTTTTACATTTAATGACGTTTTTTTTATATGAAAAATTATTTCATTAAATCATTGCATAATCAAAACAAATTAAGCTCAGAAATGATGAAATTTCAATTAGTATAATTAACGACAATAATACACAGCCACGCAGTTGAATAGGTCTGTCATAATTTGTTTCAACTACAGGGTGTTTCTAAATTCATGCGACAGGAAAGGTGGTGACTAAAATTTAATTTTTTCCCAAGATTTCAGTGAAGCTAAAACCTGAAATTCTGTAATTTTCGTGAACTCGTAAAGGATTAGCTTCGGGAATTTTTTCAATATTCCTATTATATTATACGGGGGTGAATCGTATTACATTTACTGTTTTCTACTCAATTTATTAAAAAAATTAAAAATTATGGTATTTTTTTCTGCGCAGCCATTGCTTCTGGGGAAAAATTTAAGATTAAACAATATTTTTCAATAAAACAAAGGTCTTGAGTCATAACTTTATTTCATGAAACTTTTGATTTGATATAAAGGTAATTTTATACTTTCACGAAAAAAATTGAGGATTAAAAAAAACGAAAACTTATATTGGTTTGAGGGCTTAAATATTCTTGAAAATGCACTCTTTCACGTATAATTGTTGATAACTTTTTTCTAAATGATCAAATGAAGTTGTTATATTTTTTTTTTCGTAATCTACACAAAAAAACGAACAAATAAGAAAGAAAATTTATACAAAAATGTTGATTTATCATGTTTTTAGAATTAAAAATAATAACAATCTTTCTTAAAATTGACTTTTCTCACATATAATCGTTTGTACCTTTTTTATTAAGTAATCATTGAAGTTTTATGAATAAAAACTTTGTTAAAGTCACTTATTGTGATCAAGTGTACAATATTAAAAGTTTGAACTTTGAAAAATTGAAAATTTTCACCATTAAACAAATGGTATCTCTGAACCTTTTAGCACACCCCCCTAACCTAACCTAACCAATATAAGTTTTTTTCTAATTCCCATATTTTTTTTATAAATCGAGGGGACCGCGATTTTATAAAATTACCGAAATAAAATGTGTAGTTAATTTCACCCTCGTATAATGTACAGCAATATTGAATAAATAACCGTAGTAAGTCTTTTAGTTTCTAGCTTTACTAAAACTTTAGAAAAACTCAATTTTAGTCACCACCTTTTAATGGTGATATCTCGGAAAGGGTTGGGCTGAGGAAATTTTATTATAAAAAAGACTATTTTAATTTTTGACGAGCAATCACCTCCTAAAATGTACATTAACCCGTGACAGAAATTTTTCAGGTTTTTTTAAATAATTATCAACAAAATTTTTTAAACAATAAAAAAAGATGATAAGTTTCCTTTATGGAATATATTCGACTAATCAGTACTTCCTAACTGTTAATTTCCATTAGAAAATTTGTTTCGTGACACATTATCGTTAGTGAATGATTACCTAAAGTTCCCATAGATTCTAATTTGTCCATATCATTAAACCACTTTTCAAAAGTAATAGTTTTCACGTTGAAGACATTGAATGCATTAAACGGTTATCAGTGATTGTTCATTGTATCATTTTTGTAACCGTTATGTAAGTTAATCCTCGCTAAACCTCATCAATTTCGACGGACAAGTCATTCAATAGAAAATATTCTAGATAGTAATCTCCCGTGGAACAAACATAAGGAGAAAATTACCAGTAAACTTACGAAAGTCCTGATGGTGTACAGAAGCTTTGTAGGATGGAATTGGGGTTGTAATTATGATCCTGCTATGGATGTATACAGTATATTAATTAGACCAATTGTCATTTATGGGGCAGCCATCTCTCGAAGTTGCAAAGACTGTACACCCTATCGATCAAAAGTAAACAAACAATTTTTGGTTTGCAAGACACCGATTATGGGTTTGGCAAAAATTTTTGACCAATACAAATGGTTTCACTAGAAGTAATTTTAAATCTTCTATCTCTCTAGATATTATTGGAATGTTTAGAGAAGGACTCATCAGCTGAGACTTTACTCAAATGGTGATTTAATCCAGGATATTAATTGACCTAAAAATTAACGGAAATACCATAGAATGGTACACGGATAGCTCTAAAACAGCAGCCAGAACTGTTTTAGGAGTGTACTGATCCAGAAAAAAACACTCAGTAAGCTTGGGCAATATACTATATATTTTTAAGCAGAAATATATGTAATCGGAGAATGTATTCAATGTGGAAAGAGATTATGACAAATATGAAATTATCATCTTGTCCAATATCCAAGCAGCCTTTAGAGTTCTAAGCTGAATTATCATAAAATCCAAACTAGTTTAGGAATTCCTGAACGAGTTAAATAACAAAAATAAAGTTACCCTGCAATGAATTTTGGGACACACCGGAGTGAAGGTTAAAATAGCTGACAGGCTCGCGAAAGTAGGGGCAGACATATCCTTAATAGGACCTGAACCCTTCTGTAGCATCAGCTAGTGAACAATCGGAAAAGCAATAATAAAAAAGGTAGATAGGGGTTAAACCAATTATTGGAATAACCTATAGGGGCTGAGACAGTCAAACATTCTTCTAGAAAACTATAACCAGAGAAGATCTGCTGAATGTATTAACCTAACTAATAACAATCTACCAATACTAACAGGAGTTCTATCGGGGCACTGTCGCCTCAACAACCACCTGAAGACGCTAGACCTAACAGAGAAGTTTCCGTTATGTAAGGAACGAAACACCCTAGATGTTTCTTCCTTAGTTGACAAGGTCCGGTTAGAATATACCTTTCCCTATCTTGAATTCGTTGGAAGTACTGCCATTCAAAATTACCATCCATTAGGCTCCTCAATTTATTTGGTAGATTCAACTTTTCTATCCCTTCATACATTTTTTATTTCTTGATTATGTCATAGGCTCGTTTGTTATCAATTAATAGTATATGCAATAAAGGGGGTGTTCTAGTAATTCAAACTCTAAATCACGAATTTTTTGCAACATGAGATTTGTGTGCAGGAGCATTGTCCTGCAAAAACAAAACACTTTCGGATAGCTTTAATTTTTTCCCGTAGACTGGTCAGTAATGTCGAATAGTAATCTCCAGTTATTGTTCTAGCCTTATCCAAAAAATCAATCATGATTACTCCGTGGCAATCCCGAAGAACTCAAGCAAGAACTTTTCCAGCAGATTTTTGGACACGAAACTTAGGTTTTGGAAAACCAGAGTGTCGTCATTCCATCGATTGTTGCTTTGTTTCTGGATCGTAGAAATGTACCCAAGTCTCATCCATACCAACAATTCGGTTTAAGAAGTCTACATCGTTTTCAAATCGAGCACAGATCGAACGCGATGCTTCTATTCTTGCATGCTTTTGGTCAACAATCAGACATTTGGGGATCCATTTTGCAGCAATTTTTCTCATGTCCAAATTGACGTGACCTATATGATGAACACGTTCGTATGAAATATTCAGTGCATCAGATCAGATCCGTTTTAGCCCAATTCGACGGTCGATAAAATCATGTCATGAACTGCATCGATATTTTCGGGGACTGACACAGAAACTGGCCTCCCGATGGGTCATCATCTTCAATGGAAAATTTACGTTTTTTGAAGCTTGCAGTCCAATTTTTCACGGTCACATTCGAAGAACATTGATCACCCCCTTGGTACTATCTAAAATTTTCTTTGTGGTATTTGTCTAATCTATTTTCAAGAATTTTTGTTAGAACTTTGTATCTAACAGTGCTATTCCGCGGTAGTTATAACATTATTCCTTGGGACATTTTTGTGGATTCGTATGGACAATTCCTTGTTCCAATTTTCGAGAATTTTTCTTCTAGCCGTAGTTGTGTCAACAGGAGACATAATCAGTTTGTTCGTCCCCATATTTTGAAAATTCCTATTGGAATATCGATGCTTCCTGCATTATTATTATTCTTCACACGTTTTAAGTTTGTTGGTGCCGTTGTGGCTAGATCTTCCTCTTCCAAATTTCTTCCTCTAATTTATTTTCATTTGCGCTTAGTTCTTCCCCACCATCATTTAATAATGCAAGTAACAATATGTCTAAAAATAATTTTTCGTTGTTGAAAATAAACAATTTATGCTGCAATTTGATCCATTTATAATAGGAAATTAACCGAGTAAAGGTTCTAATGATAACTATCACCCAGACAAGTGAATGAATCAATTATTACTTAAGCCAAAACACTCAAATTAATCACACAATAATTTATACAAGTTACTTTGTAAACATTGTTTGGTACAAAGTATCATAATTAATTATTTTATCTTTATAAGTAAGTATATCAAATGAAAAAAGGGGTTACCATGCAACTGTGAGATGATTTTATCATTTGTCATGTAAGTATATTAAATTATATATTACATGCATCTGTATAATGATCGAAATTATTATATAAGGTAGGTTCACAAGTAGTTATTTTGAAATTTTTAACTGCAAAATAAAAATTGGAAAAAGTAATTTTTCTTCTTATGATAAAGTTTCAGGATAAAACTTCGGATTAAAAATACAAGTATTCCTATATATTTCTATGGAGGTCCGTCTCGTGAGCCGAACGGCTCAAAAGTTTTATTAGGAAACGACCACTTGATAAGCAATTATATGTATCATTAAAACCCTATGGGAAATTTTAATACACAGTAAAATCCATAGATGACGTTACAACAGCTTCTCTGCACATGCGCCCCACAACGATAACGTAACCCAACTTAACAAAGCCTAATCCGAATTAACCTAACCTAACAATTAAATAAAATAATAAATATATTTGCAGCGGATGGCAAAAAGCAAGGCCTCGAAAAGGTCGCGCGTACTCACAAAGGTGGTTAGCAAGGCTCTTCAGGGACATAACGTCCTTGGAAGAAGCTTTTTGCTGGTCGCCACTGAGCCTCAATACGTTGAGTGTGAACTTCCCATAGGGTTATAATGAAACTTGTAATTGGCTATAGTTTTTCCAGGGGTGGTTTCCTAAAAAAAAACTCTCATACCGTTCGACTTGAGAGTCGTCCCCTATCGAAATATATACATGGTCCCAAAAAAAATTTTTGTTGCTAAACCGAAGTTTAAGTCATATCAAATTTATTCTAGAATATTTAATAATTATTTATACACGATAAAAACCCCACTGATAACATAAGTTATATTATCACCGCCAGCAATTTATATAACCTTGAATCAAGGAATTATCAAAAATTAAACGGAAATTCCTCCAAGGGCCACTTGAAGATATTGTCGAATTTTGTTTAATTAAAAACTGTTATCTATTGTTTTTTTTTGAAATAACATTATAAACTACGAGGTCTGGCTATTAAATAACGAGATTGCGCCCCTAGAGGGCGCCCTAGATGGATGAGGTAAAAAACAAGTAGTGCGTTGAGTATATAGATATCTTATCAGTAGCACCATATTAAAGTTTCGCTATAGTACGGACACTTTTAGCAAGTTTTTTTTTCAACTCGACCCTCCATAAATGTAACTACGTATTTACTTTTTAAACCATTCGTAGAAAAGTGTTTAATGTTATAAAACTTCAATTTATTTTTCAATTTATATTGCTTCATTAAACAATTATTATAATGGTGATTACTGCAATAAATATATAACTAAATTTTATTTTCAATAATCCATTATAAATAGGATTGATTTTAACGCGAAGGAAATACGTACACAGTAGTATTTGGAAATAAAACATCCCCCGAGATATTTTTACTTATCAACATTTCAGCTTATAACTACCAAATGATGATCATAGGTCTACCGAAATGAACGCAGCTATTTTGTTATAGTATATTTTTATGCACGATAAGACCTAATTCCTAATAAAAAACTTAGTAAGATCATTATAAATATTTATACAGAATAATCCAAATACTTCCTAAAATTATCATGATTTTACCCGAGGTAATAAGGTCTTTTATAACCATAAATTGTACAAAACCATAGGAAAAGGTTTGGACAGGCTAAAACCCTGTGTCGCCGTATCATCAGATATTCTATAGTCGATAGAAATCGACAGTGAAATCGTTTTTTAATGACTAGGCACTGTACTGAAGATGAGGATGAGTTGGAAAGACGTCCCTGTAGTGAGCCCTGCTGTTAAGCCCGAGTAAATATCTAACAGTTCTCTTCTTCTGGACACGTGAACGCGACACTATCCGTTGCTCTATTTTTACATCGATCATTTTTACCGTGATACAAAAATACTGCCCATATACAAACGAAGGGCACGGCTACACTGGTTTGTCTACTGACATCACATTCGAAGGAGTAGGCTTCAGGCTTAACAGTTGACTGTCGCTAACCATTGGTGTAGTTTTTCTGTAGCAACGCTAGTCTCGTTACTTCATAGCCACACCTCGTACTTCGAAAACGAGAATTATCTGATATCGAAATCATTAATCTAAAAAAATTTTTTTTAAGGTTCTATTATGAGGGATCCTTTTTTGTGGAGGCTGTAACCCCGGATGCCCTCCTCTAAATCCGGCACAAGTAAAATCCTTTGTATTGATGTTATTTATTAAGAAAATTGAATTGGGTCAGTTTTCTATAATTCATATTTCATTGAAAGTATGCAACAGTTTATCATTAATGTACAATTTCAGAAAGATCGTTGCAAGGCGGGCACGACCTTTACTAAGCCACTCCACGTTCAGATTAAGTTAAGGGCTCAATATTTTACAATGCAAAAAATGCACAATCACTTGCCAATTGAAATCGAATCGATATCATCTTTTCCCGCTTATCGCAATAATTTGAGGGCATATTTAGTGGAAAGTGCCTTCTCCTCTTTAAACAACTGGGTCAAACTTCTATTTTTTATTTACCTGTATATGTTTATAAGTAGTTCTTTATAACCACAATTATATTTTATAGGTCATAGTTTGCGTCATCTAGCGGAAAACTATGAATATAGAATGAATACGAATGTTACTTAAGTCTTATAGGCAGAAATGGACATAATAAGATATATTTATTTTGCGGTAAACAATAAAATAAATCAAAACGTAGAAGATTTTAGGCAATTAAATTGCTAATATTATTCAAGTAAATGCGTCATAACATAACTTTTAACTTGTAAATATTAATACTCGAATTAATAAATTATATAGCGGAAACTATTTCATTGTTGTTCACCTATAGTGGACAATTGACCATTGTTCTAATATCGAAAGAATTTTTTGAATATTCAGTAATAGGTCAGTAAACATTAATGGTAAACTGTTGCATACTTACAATGAAATATGAATTATAGAAAACTGACCCAATTCAATTTTCCTAATAAATAACATCAATAAATACATAGGATTTTACTTGGGCCGGATTTAGGGTGGGGCATCCGGGGCTACAGCCTCCACAAAAAAGGAGCCCTCATAATAGAACCTTCAAAAAAATGTTTTTAGATTAATGATTTCGATATCAGATAATTCTCGTTTTCGATATACGAGGTGTGGCTATTAAGTAACGATACTAGTGATGGTACAGAAAAACTACGCATGCACCAAAGGTTAGCGACTGTCAACTGTTAAGCCTGAAGCCTACTTGTTCAAATCATATGTCTACCGTATTTGTAGACAAACCAGTGTAGCCGTGGCCTTCGTTTGTATAGGGGCAGTATTTTTGTTTTACGGTAAAAATGATCGATGTAAAACCAGAGCAACGAATTTATCGAAACAAGTGTATGGCAATGAATGTTTATATGACCAATTGTTTCCATTCACTGAAAACGTTTATTATTTCTGGCTGCGAAACAAACACTAAACAACAATGGCGTCTCCAAACCTGACACTTGAGCTGTATAGATTGTGTACTTTCTAATACAGTGGTAGTTTTCAAGCAACTACCGCCACCTCTAGGTCAGGCCAGGTACTTCTGAGACCATCTTCGTATGTGTGTAGGAAATTTTATATGAAAACTGCGACTCATTCCTCACCATCCGTTAAGAAGATTCTACCCTAGTACAACTTTTCAGACCACCCACCTTACACGCCGGATTTTACACTGTGCAACTTCTACCTCTTCTCTAAGGTCAAATCTGCATTAAGAGGAACAAGATTTGAGGTTTTTGAAGCTTTGCAATTTTTAATCAAGTTCGTAAATGCCAAAGATCTGAGGCAATTTTGATCTCTTTGATTCTTGTCTATCAAGAAGATCAACAACATCAGTCGGCGACATAATAAAGGCAGAAGTGGAAGTAAAACCATCTCGGACAATCGAAGTATTATCAAACACCCTTACTCATTTAAAAAATTATGCCGCAAATTGTGAAAATAGGAACTAGACGTATTTGTATCCTCCAGAATATGTCTGGCATTATACAAAACCATTTTTGATCGCTCTATCCCAAATCAGTAGCTCTCTCAAAATTAATCGCCACGAAGAACTGCGAAGCCGGGTTTAAACATCACAAAACGTTTCTGTGTGTATGGAGGAGTTCTTTTTGAAGTACTTAAACCTGGACAAATTGTTAATACAGATCGTTGTTAAGAATTATATTGTTAATAAAAGAAGCTGCACTCTACAAAACGAATCTTGAATTGAAGAAGGAGATAAATAAAATCTTATCCACCCTACTCGCTCGATATCTCACCCTCAGATTTCCATTTATCTCGAAAGAGAGAGAGAGAGAGAGATTCGTTGGTTAATGTTTGGTAGGATAAGAAGGATTTTTGTGTGTTTTTATTGTTTATTTTAAATTTAAAAGGGGGCGGGCGGGTACAGCTGCGGCTGCATTATTCCCTATCGTTGGCCATTTGGCTGGAGAACCTGTAATTGAATTGCCATGTATGGACTTGCCGATAATATTGAAAATAGAATAATGTTTAAAAAATTTTTAATAAGAACATTAATTGGAGACTATTAATATAATTTTTTATCCATATTAATTAACTTTTATTATTTGTCAATTGTTCACTTTGCATACAATTCCAAAAAAATCGATTCTATTTGAAATGATGAGAGGAATATCGCCCCTTGCTTTGTCTTACGTACGCCAATGATTGTTGGAATAATTAAACTAGTGATCTAATAATAAAAATAACAGTTGGAATATTTTCTAGATAAAGTACCTATAATTTGAGTTTTAAATTAAACGTAGTCAGTACAAAGTACAAACATAAACGGAATTTCTTAACATGGACTTTAAACTATTCTTTAGAAACAATGATTTTGTTGAGGTCAACAACGTATTTTAAAAAATATCTAATTTATTCTTACGATTAGTTAACAGACTGTAAAATCTTTAATGATAATATAATACGTTTATAACTATCAAAGGTATTTGTTCAAACTCTGTCTGTGGCTTAATCGTAGGAAATTAAATGGAAAACCCAAAATTAATGATATCAGATTGATAAATGGAATATTAATAACGAAAATGCAAATATGTATACTGTAACAGATTTAATACAAAAATTGATGATAAAAAGAAAGATAAAAAAATTTCAAGATAAACCTCAAAACTGATCGTTTTCTTTATACCTTAATGATTCTTATTAGATTAAGTTTATTCTCAAGAAATCTCCAAATTTCCTATCGATAAATTAATGAAAAATATTCAAATTATTTCATCTTCATTTGCTCTGAAATTTGTAGTCATAACTCATCATCCACTCACTTTTTTTCAAAATGAGGAAATTACAAAACAAATCATAATCTAAAAAATCTCTTAACATAACCTTGGGACTAATTCTATTGCTGGTTAAGTTTAGCTAAGACTTAAACATTAGTTTTGTTCGCGGTGCAACATGTTCAGAATTGAAATGAGTTCGTAGAGTACACATTTCTAATTCCAAATGTGTTCTGAATACGTACAAGGTACTCTCGGACCTACTTGTCATTTTTGTGATATTTACCCCGAACTAACCTCTAACCACTTGTTATGATTCAATTTAAAAAAGTGGCAACAAAGTCTGGATTATAAATCACTAGGTATATATAAATTAAAGCAAACTCAACAACAGGTTATATTGTGGAAGTAAATCTCACGGAAAAATTAGATATGCCACAGAGCATAATAAAGTCAAATTAACGTTCATAAATCGTTCGCGACGCATGCTCGGAACATATTTTGAACAAAGCATGCGTATCTGAAACGTTCAGGAGGTATTTAGACTATACACTGCGAACAAAACTATTATAAACTATCACTATGAATGTTTGGGTTCAGTAAAACTGAAACTTTGAGCGTTTGTCCCACTTTCCCCTATCCCTCATTTGAGTCGACAAACTAAAACTTGTAATACAAAATATACGCAGAATTTTTTGATGCAGGCGATGTTTCTGTTATTATATTTTATAATTAAGTTGTTTTTGTAAAATTTGGCATTTAAATTTTTTTTATGTAATTACGCTGTAACTGTATTTTTCCAGTTTGTTTTATCGAGGCCTCATTTGTTTTCGTTTACTACTGCTGTAGCTGTACATACTATAAACTGTTTTCGATATGTGGCCGGGAGCAATTCTTTTCAGAACTTCTGGTACAATTTCATAGAAAATTAATTACAATAACTGATATGAGTTAGAATAAATTTATTACGATATATAAAAATTTTTGTCTATAGTGCAAATTATTCAATTATGTCTAATTTCTTTTTTATAAACTATATTCCTGTCAATGACCCGAGCAGTTGATGCAACGTTTATAAATAAAAAAAATCATCAGCGTTTGAACTTCGTTAGTATTGTCAGTTTAAGATATTTAAAATCACTATTTCATTAATTACAGCGTGAGAATGTCGAAAAAAACCATTCGGTATATTTGAACGTGGTGTCAGTCATATTTGATTTGTAAGATGCAAGACGCGAGACCCAAAACACTGTTTACAACAACATCTATTAGAATCATCAGCATTTTAACTTCGTTAATATTGTCAGCTAAGATATTTCAAATCACTATTTTATCCATTACAGCTTGAGAATGTTGAAGAAAAATCATTAAAACCGTTTGGTACATTTGAACGTTGTGTCAGTCATATTTGATTTGTAAGATGTGAGATCCAAGACACTGTTTACATCTATTAGAATTTTGAATGAATGTCTAATAATTTAAACTATTAATATTATGAGACATGAAATTCGAAAGGGAGTTTACCAAGGCTGCGCTCTTTTTCTACAACTATTTAATCTATATTCTCAGTTTGTATTTCAGAAAGTGCTGGGGAAGAGACATGGGGGGGTAAACATCAGAGGAACATTAATCAACTTAAGATTCACCGATGATACTGGCTGAAAGCGAAGAAGATCTTCAAATCCTATTAGAGAAAATCAACCGAGAATGTGAAAATGTAGAACTAAATATAAATATTGAAAAAACTAAATTCATGGTTATAAGTAAAAACCAAAATATTAATATCAACCCTATTATCACACTGAATGGAAAACGAATAGAATGGGTACAAAAATATAAGTATCTTGGTTCAGTCATGGATGGATCCAGACGAAGAAATCAAGACCAGAATTGAAATGTTTGCAGACAGAAATCTAAACCTCCACGTCAGAATAGGATTCATGGAATGTTAAGTGTGGTCAGTACTGCTGCACGGAGTGGAAACTTGGACCTTGAAAGCTCAATTGATAAAAAAACTTCGGGGAATTCGACATGTGGGTCCATAGAAGCATCCTGAAGATACCCTGAACTGACAGAATCACCAAGGACGAAGTACTAAGACGCATTGGGCATAAAAGAAAGCTGTTGACAATTATTAAGATAGAAAAACATACGACAATTACCTACTGCTATACAATATAATGCAGGGCAGAGTAGAGGGAAAGAAAGAAGAAGAAATTCTGGCTGACAACATAAGAGAATGGACAAATGTCATCGTCAGAGAATTGTTTTATGTTGCGAGGAACAGAGACGCATTTAAAAACGTGGTCGTCAATATTCAATGAGAAAACGGCATGAGAAGAGAAGAATATTATGAAAATTAAAATTACAACATAATAGCTATGTCGTTAAGATGATTTCATAAATGTATTTATTAGTTGAGATTTGTCCTTCAATTTGGATTCTTTTGCGTCCGAAAAAAATATTTGGTAGACTTTCGTTTATTTACAAACAGGGTTTTCAGAAAAAACTGTTCATTCCAAAAAATATGTTTACATTAAAAATCTAATAATTTATATACAACAACAATAAACAAACATTTATTTTTTAATTTGAATATATAAAAAAACTTTTGGTACGCACTCGCTTAATTACTATGTGTGTATATTAATTGAATAAACATTAAAATTAAGGTATTTGTATCGTTTAACCCTCACAGTTCCGATGACCTTGAAAATTTAGTATGTTGTAGAGGTGATCATGCTGATTAATTTCCCGTATTTCCTTTTTCCTATTTAACCATGAGTGTTCCTGTCTTCTTTTTCCTTTTTGGTCATAACGTTGGTCATGAATTTTGTTACCACATTCCAGGTATCCTTACTATTAATCATGTATCCTATGATCTCATCGACAGGTGGCATTTCTCCTATTTGGCTTACGAATGTTGTCCTTTCCCTACTCCATCCAAAACATTCTTACAGGACTTGATTCGGGTCGTCCCTTTGGTCACATGTTACACATATGTCCACATGTTACACATATGTCCACATGTTACACATATATCATCCGTGGTTTTCTGGATTTTTTTTGTCAATGTGCCGAATGATCCATGTCCCGTAAGAACCTGCGTGACGTAGTAGGAAGTGGTTCTGTGTTTGCGAGTTACCCAGATTTTGATGTCTTTTATTAGCGTTTTTGTCCACTGGGCCTTTGTGTCCAAGCTATCCCACATCTCCTGCCACTTTCTGCATGTTCTTTTTCTAGACAATCTTCTGTTGCCGGCCAATCTGGGCTGCCTCCTCCGATACGGTCCTGTAGGCAGCGGTAATCATTAGCAAAACTCTCCTTTGTGCCGTAACTAGTCTTCCCTTGTATAATTCCACTTTCTTGGCTTTTCGTCAAACTGTTCTCTGCGTTATACACACTATACAAATTATCTCATTTTTGATGATTTTATGTTCAATTAGAAAATCAATATTTGCATCGCGATTGCTAATAAGCTCGAAAAATGTATACAGTGGAATCATCCTGACTTAAATTTTGTGACTAATGAGTTGTTCCAAATTTATAAGGAAATATATTATACAAATTCGTTAGATAATGATGTCGTCTTGATTGGGAAAGCCCTTTTTGAGAAATATTGCTCGAAAATAAATCAATATATTGATTCAATTTTCAACATAAAAAAACTATGTGAAGATGTGATTTCCGCGCCCCATATGTGCATATAAAATTAATCAGTATGATCACCTCTACAACATACTAAATTTTCGAGGTCATCGGAGCTGTGAGGGTTGAACGATACAATAATCAAAATTTTACTAACAAATTTTTCTAAAAACTTTCTCTTAACGGATAACAGGTTTAAAGAAATGTAAATCTTCCACAAAGAGATCAGCACCGTGGAAATTAACCATAATGGATATCGATATTGAAACTAATTTACAAAATTTGTGAGAATCTTCCTATCATACTTGGTTTGTGATTGAGAAGAATTCGAAAATCATATCACTCATTTCCCAAATTTTTATTGCAATTTGGCCAAATATTTTGAACCGACAGCAAAAAAGATTAATGCTTCAACAGCTTTTTACAGTCTGGTTACTGAAACAGTGGTATCTACAAAAAATACGATTATTTTTATTTATAACGAAGGGCCAATAGAAAGGTGGGAAAGACACATTTGCATTAATGTGTAATAATATAAGAAAATTTTATTAAACATTACATACCACATCTTTTACTAGATGGAATAGCATCTGATGATCCTAGCTCAAGCTGGTCAGCTCAAGAACATTCTGACAAGGTTACAGCATCTGTCTTTTGGGATATATAAAAAGAAAAGTAATCTTCCATTAAGCCTAAGCATTGGGAGGGTTGGGGGATGATATTTTGATTTTTACCGAAAAAATATAATTCATTGCACCAGGAACTTCAGTTATATGACTACCATTAAGTTGGGCGAGACGTTTCCAATCATTTATTTCGTGTTAGGAGAGAGATAAATTGAAGAGAGTGGGTTGAATGCGATGAATTTCCCAGGTCCGCCAAAATGTACTTTTTTGTTTGAAATAGCGAATGATAGACACTTTGAAAAATTTTGTTTCTACCTTAAGTTGAGCTGAAAGTAATTATTTTTATCTATTTTTTCATTACATTCCATTCCACCTGTACACATACCAAAATGATTAGCATCCCTTAGAGATTTCAATCCTAAAATACACTTTTTGGAGTATTTATACACGAAGTAAAATTAACAACTGAAGTTGTAAAGTACAAATAAACAATGGTACATTTAGATGAAGTGTAAAATAATATACAAAGAAAAATACGAAAAAATTAAGCTTAACATATCTAGAATTCCATGATGACTGCCAAATACGAATAATGAGAAAATTATACCACAAAAAATAACCAGAGACCTCTGAATTTTAAAACATTAGTTTTAGCAATTGGAAAATAGAATAAATACTGGGACCGGGTGGCAACTTGGGGAGCACGTATTCTTAAAAGACTCAGCAATTCTGAAAAGTCAATTTTATTCATCCCCATTTTATGAGGGAATATCAAGTCTAGTCGCTAGTTCGTTGAAGTTACAGCGTTCTAAATGGATAAATATTGTCAGATCTGAACCATATATATGTATAACATATTTTCCGTGGATATTATTTATATTTCTGATATGAGTTTGGTAGCTTGGGTCTCGTATAAGAGAAGCATATTCTATTTTTGGAAGAACGAATGCATTAAAAAGTGAAAGATACTTCGGTAAAATGTCTAGAGTTTCTCAGTACAAAACTGAGGTTTCTCAAGGCTCCACCAAGAATCATATTAATATGCTCAACAAAATTTAATCTAATGTCAAATGTAACACCATGACGTTTGAAACACATTATTAGAAACGAATCGGATTAAGTTTCCTAGTGAAAGATAAGGTATTACACGTGGCAGTCATCAATGTTCGATAAGGAATGATAAAGCTTCACATCATCTGCATAAAGAAGAACATTAGAATTTAATCCTGAGAAAATGTCATTTATAAATTATAAGAATAATAGTGTACCAAGTATTCGGGTACTCCAGAAGACGCGTTAATTTCTATGGAGTTACCATGGTAAGTTTTCTCTCCTTCAGGTATGACATAGAAAGGTTAATAAATGAATCAGATAAACCAATATTGGAGAGCTTGGTCAGAAAGATGCCATGATCCAAGCGATTAAAAGCTTTGGAAAATGTGTATAGATGACATCAACCTGACCACCGATATCCAAGAATAGTCTGATTTTAGATAAATGGATTCAAAATCCAAACTACTTAGCAACGACGCGGTTTTCCCTTCAAAACTTCATCTTCTCCAATTTTAATTTGCTAATAATAAATACTTGAAATCCACAAGTGTCTTATTAACGATTTCAATGTAGTTGTTTGGAAATTAATTGCATAATGTGATCACGTTTAGCACTTGAAATAACGTGAATTATAAATATTGACAAGTGAATCATTTTATTCAAAATATCTCTGCGGTTGAATGATATTATTACCTTTCAAGAGCAGATCATCATTAATTATACCTTGGCGATTAGACAACTACAAAAATAAAACTATATGACAGTTAAATAAATTAAATTCACTCGCCTTTTACATTGTTATAGTCTATTTGTATGTATGAGAGAGTAATAAAACCTACTTAGTGGTCTATAAGTTAGTGAGGTCATTTTAAATATTATTAGAAAATAATCTGAATATTTCCCAAAATAATCATAAATGTACATGAGCTAATACAAGTTTTTATTGGTTTTTATTGGTCTTTTATAACCATAAGTTGTATACAATACAAATACAATACGAAAAGGTTTGGACTGGTCAAAAGCCTGTCTATTGAATATTAAATAGCCGTATATTAAGATCTATAACTACCTATTTGCCAAAAAAGTTTTGTTTAATGAAACTTAACATAACCAATTCTAAATAATTACCATCTTAGTTAGGTTAGGTTTGGTTAGTTTAGGTTTCATTGATTTATCATATGTAAGTTGTACCATGTAATGTATTTGTACCCTCAGAAACAACCCCAAATGAGTGAAAAATTTTTTGGAACGATTTTTGACTGGAGCTCCAATTCTAAATAATTACCCTCAATTTGAACGGTTACAATTCTGAATAGAATGTATATGTTGTTGCGAATGTTAGTTCTGTAGCTTTCCTTGATAACAAAAAATGAAAACAAAATATTGAGAATATTAATTTTTCAATTTTTAATGATAAAAAAATAGGGTGGACCCATATCCGAACGTTTACCGAAAAGTACAAGACTAGGGAAAATAGGTGCAAGGTTAATACCAAGCCTAATCTAGTCTTAGTTTGGTCTTGCATTCACTCAAGATTAAAAAAATTAATTTATCCGTTACTTCAAGACCTCACCGTATACAACTTTCATATTAGTATTATCGTAAGCTAGAGTTTTGGTTTTACGTGAAAAATGGGTTTTTACTAAAAGAAGTTTGTTAACAACAAATGAAGATAATGAGTGTTGTTATTAACAGTTGGTGGAAAACCACCTTCTCTTCGCGAATAAAAATTCCATGTTTTTTTATACAGCATAAGATGTTATTTACACCTGTAAATATATGTTATATAAGTATCAAGGCTGATAATCAAAATATCTGATGAATAGTATTCCCCAGAAGCAATAACTCAAGGTTGATTATTACGCCAAATGCAAAATTATATTGCTCATATATATTATTGTTAAAAAAACATTAATAACAAACAATGATAGTGCCAAAATGAACCTTCTGTTTTTTATAGATATAAAACACAATTAAATATAAATGTTTTAATATAGATAAGAAAAAACATAAAACGGTCAGAATAAATCATTTCGTTAGAGTAGAAATTGTCAGAAGGATAATATTAGATCGAATACGAATATTTTTTTTTATAATTATAGTTCAAAAAATAACTCAAAAACACTATTAACAATAATCGAACTATAAAGTGAAGAATAATTCTTCGTATAAGAATAAAATTACCCATTTGGATATTTAGGAAACAAATAATAAGGCTACTCAAACCTAAACACCCTTCACTCCGCTACAACATCTTTTTCTAAAGCTTTAAGGGGAAAACCTCTCGCATGGTTTGAGTTATCATCAACAGAAGTTAGCTTGTAAGGGTTGATACAACGATGTCTTCTTGCAAGCCAATAGAATGTGGAGTGTCCCAAAGCTCAGTACTATGCCCTATATTGTTTCTTCTGTTTATAAACGATATCGCCTTTCTCTTGGAGCAACCCTGATCTCACGACACTTCATAGGACCATATCTAGTGACCTTATCACCCTTAAATCATGGTGCGATTCTCATATTCTCTGTCTCAACGTTTCTAAAGCTAAAGTTTTATCATGTAAAAATATATTGCTGCCTTTTTTATTAAACTACCCTACCCACGCCATATTATTTTTCAACATGCAACCACCATTCAGAAATATCTCTCTAAAATTTCAACTCAATACTCCAATTATTTTAGCGTGAGTGATTTTTCAAACATGGATATCTATTTAATAAATATTTGAACAAGTTGGAAACGACCTCTCTCAAATTCTGTGGACCCTATTCACGTTTTGATTTTTTTCTACATACAACTACCCTTCAGAAATACTTCTCTAATATTTCAGCTCATTGCTCCGATTATTTTGGCGTCAGAAAATTTTTAAATGTGGATATGTTGTTAACGAATATTTGTACAAGTTTGAAACCTCCTATTTCCAATTCTATGGACCCTATCGACGTCTTGGTTTTTTTCTAAATTCAACTACTCTTCCGAAACATTTCTCTGAAATTTCGAGTCAAAGCTCCAATAATTTTGGCATGAGTGGGTTTTTAAACATGGATATGTTGTTAACGAATTTTTGAACAAGTTTGAAACCACCTATTTCCAATTCTATGGACCCTATCGACGTCTTGGTTTTTTTCTACATACAACTACTCTTCCGAAACGTTTCTCTGAAATTTCAAGTCGATGCTCTAATTATTTTGGTGTCTTTGACAATTGTGCAAAGTTTAAATTAAATCTGATCACTCAAAGTAAGACAAAATAGAAACCAAAAAGTTTCAAACATACAGGTGAAACTACCAAAAGCGTGTAAAAAATGTCACCGTTTAGAACAAGTAATGATGAATCAATTTTGATATCAGTCATTTTTGCACAAAAGTAAATATCTACTATAATTAACACATATGCAATATGCATGTACCAAACGTTGTTTATCTTTTATCCCGCAATTAACAGCTGAAATTTTTCCGTCAATTTTACAATGTTCCCAATTTTTGATGTAATATATATTATTGACACCTTTTTTGTATTAAATTTTTTTTAATTCCATAAACGTACTATAAAAACCATTTCCTTTATTTTCTGAGAGCGATAACAAGTCACTTCATCTATTTTTACTTGAAGGATTTAAAAAGTATCAAAGAATTCCGACCGCAAAACTGATAAAACAGGGCGAGTCTTAAAGAAGCGCTTATAATATCCATCCCTACAACAAAAGTAGAGCATTTAACTAATTATAAACCCAGTAAGAAGTCAAAGTCTCGCCCAAAGAACATGTGTTCAGTTAAAAGCTCATCCCTTTATTTGCATTAAATAAAAGATCTAAATAGTTTATAATTATAATTATAATAGTTATAATTTATTTTTCGTACATTAGTTTAGTTTGAGATTTTCATTTTCTATGAGACACGGATACAATTTTACGATATAATTTTTTATACCTAACCTCATCTGTCTCCGAGCCACCATTGCTAAATGGCGCTAAATTCAAATATGAAAATTGCTCTTCTTCATATTAAATATTTTCTCTATTCTGGTTTGTTTCTATTTATTCTATAGTAAATATTTACAAAAATGAATTGCAACCTTGATTTCTGCAATAAGTACATAGAATATATTAGAAAATTGTATATTACTAAACGAACAAACAATGAAATATACAATTAATAAAGTGCATAGAAAACTTGTTTATTCGTGGGGCCTCTATTATTTTAAACAAAAAATACCTGCAAAATTACTCACAATCAAGCTATTAGCAAAAAATGTTGACTAATTCACTAGGTATATCTTTTACCTAAACCTACAGTTTTCTATTTTCCTTTAAAAAATATCGATTATTAAAATTTTCCAAACGAATTATATAAATTATATAGAAAATCAAGTAGATGATTATTAAAAAAAACTTCCATGTATATTTATTACAAAAGTGGAAAAGTTCCTTGATCCAAAACATAAAATTAATCACGTGCTGGATGTAAGCAGGCATGTAACATGTTTAACGAGCTAATTTAATACAGAAAAATAGAAAATAATGTATAAAAATTACTAACTTTTAGCAACCAAACATTTTTTTGTAAATTTCATTATTTCTTCTTACGAAATTTATTTATAATACCATACAAAAATACTGCGAATTAGATTTTTAAACGAAATGATTCCGTAATAATATGATGAATTAATCAACTTAAATACCGCCATTTATCAGTTTTCAGAAAAAAAAAATTATAAGAACTCATAAATTCTAACAATTAATATCTTTATTGTTTATATTACCTTAAATATATACAACCATTCATTCTACGCAATGTATAAAGGATTGCCTATTATTAGAGCTGATTACGAATATTAAATAGATTCACTCAAAGAGCTTATACGGCTGTATAAGCTCTTTGGAATCACTACTTTAATATGACCATTGTCAAAATATCATATATCAAATCGAAAATCTTATGTTATAAACAGTATAGCATTTAAAATACAATAATTATTTAGAAAAGTATTTGATTCATAGGCAACTATATATACAGAAAGCGTATAAAAGGTTGCCTAGCAATGAAATATAATATAATAAAAAGAGCCAGGCAACTCCTTATACAGTATCATATACTATACATACAAATATTACTGTTGCCAGAATTTTTTTTCGTAAGCAGGATGTTGATTTGGGCCGTAAACTAGTTTAGTCAGAGAGGAAGAAGACTTAAGAAACTTTCTCACTCTCTGAAGTAAACATTTATTGAGAGAGGATTTAAAAGCCTTAGGAAATTGATAATAAAATGAAAACTTCTTTAGTACATGAAATTTTATTTATAAAAAATTTAGTTATTACATTTCCTGACATTCTGTATTGTGTACATATGTATTGTTAATATGCAATATAGGCATTACAATAACAGTTGTCTTTAATATCTAGCAATAGGTACACGTAATAGTGCACCTGGCATAGGGAGACTAGGTGCTAAAGATGCATCGTCAGAATTGCTTTGCCATTGTTGCCGCTTCTCGTGAAATTACAAATAACAAATTTGTTCTATTACTTTAAATTTTTTTCACGTAATTAATTTTTTAATTACCGTACTAAAAGAAATCACATAATTCGATCACTCTCCTTCTCTAATTATAATTTCGTTAATACTGCAATGTAATGTAATATCTTACATGGTGATACTATTTAGTTATGAGTACGATTTATGGACGTGTAGCTATATTTCGAATTTTGGAAAATTAAGACCTCTTTTATTACTTTAATCAATTTTTTGATAGTTTTTTTCATAACTTCGTTACTTGCTAATGTGGGTTGTTAATGGTGTCACTTTTAGTAGATATGGCTACATCGCAAATTGATTACATGACCTTATTTATTTAGACTATTGCCATGGGGAGAGAACACCTATAGTGGTGTTGATTCTAAATTAACACGCTCTTTTCAATACAAACAAAAACTGAGAACCGAACCGCTGTTTTTATTTTTCAAATGATAAGGGTAACAGGGGAGACATCATTAAACATAGACAAATTATCTATTATGTTTACACTACAGATACAAATTTATATAAAATTACACAAATTACGGGAAGGCTTTCCACTGCAAAATTTATCTTGTAATAATATAGATGAAAATTTTTATTTTCCAACTGGATTTACCATAGGATCGACAAACATATATTTTGCTAGTTGGGAAAATAAATTTTTATATTGTCGAATTACGTACAGTAGATGATATGGCAAGAATATACAGAGTGTTCCAAAAAAGGTGATCCCGTCTCTAGGATAGATAGAGAAATACTGATGGGGTGACGAACATTTTTTTCTGAGCAAACCCCAAATATTTTTCATGTATCCTAGAGACGGGATCACCTTTTTTGGAACACTCTGTATCTAGAGACGTACTGCAAAACGTGGCTAATTGATGATTTTTTTGAGATTTCTTCTGAGGAGCATTAAAACATAATTTTTTGCAAAAAACCAAAATTACCTTGTTAAACTTCGAATATTTGAAGAGCATTTACGGGTTTGATGCTTTTTTGTGATAGCAATGAATAACAAGAAATAAAAATTATATATTTGACCAGTTTTACCTCTCAAAACGGGCTCAATATCATCGCTATTTGTATATATACCTGTAAAAACATAATCGTTTTTTTTTTTCTATCTCAAAGTCATCATTAACGGGTTAATCTTGGAAAGGATACTCCTCTATATCATGATTTTCTAAATTAGGTAAAATTTAGGGGTCATAATCAGAATTATTATTTCTAGGCTATACAAGTTTTTGCAACGTTCTTTAAGTTTATTTTTTGAGTTTTGCGTGAAGTTTTCTTGAATACTAAATTTACCAAGGTCTACCTCTAAGTTTTTTCGGACTCTAGATGAGATGTACCTGTTTTTCTTTTCATGTTTTGGTCACTATACCAGCTGTTCCTAATTCAGATTTAATATTGCTTTCACCATGCTTCAACATAGTTTTTCTTATAACCCCTTCACTATATTTCAACTGGCAAAGCTATTATAATATTTCGACCAGGAGGTAAGAACTTAAAATAGGTAACAATCCAGTCTTCAAATATCTCGACCGACTTTGATTATATCGTGCAGTGGTGGTTCAATCCTCTCTCAACCTGTCCACTTGTCCATAAGCAAGTCCTGAAGTATCCATGATTCCTCAGCCCTTTTCTTTTGATTTCGGAAAATAACTTTGAAGCACCTCGATTGATCCGTGAAATTATTTTTGTCGTAACCACATATTCAAAACCCAAATTATCAAAATAGTTATGAATCGTTCTGGATCAACTTTTGCCAAATAGTTTTTACATCGATTCAATTTTTTATCAAATCATTTCTAAGTTCTTGAACTAGTACGAACAAACATTTTTCATGTTTAAATAATTGCTAATTAGTTAAATTACAACAACAGATTCTAATGGAAATCTTCCAAGTTTATCTTTGTACAATTATTAAATTCTCTGTATGGATGTATGTGAGATCTATGGATCATAGAGGTACTGAAGTCGATAGAAATCGGCAGTGGAATCGTTTTTTAGTGTCTTGGCGCTAGAAATTTAAGAATAAGGACAGAGAAGGACAGAGATTTGTAAATGTTTAATTAAAAAATATTTTTAAAAATAAATGTTTTACATACTGTAGGTTTGAAGAAACATGACTTCGGCGTACCACTTGAGTTACTTTTTATTTTACGTCCACCCGAACAACTTTTCACTGAGCAAATTTTTCCCATTATGACTCTATTGTCCATTAAAGTTTTTTGATAATCGACACTTTATAATACTTTCAAATTCTTACAAATTCATAATAATTAATTAACAATCAGCGTTATCTCACAGTAGCTTGTCTAGGTTATATTTACAAAACTATTTTGGACTACGTGAATAGTTTAGATTTTGTATACAAATATTTAATTAACGACTCTAGTCATTTGAAATATAAAATTTTCTAACAATGCATACTTCACTCTATCTAAAATAACTAAGTTCATATGATATCTCGTCCTACAGGAGCGCCATTCTAGTCAAATTTTGAATTATAATTTACCGCCTACCAGCGGACAGTTTTCAAGCAAAGCCCCCATATGATATGGTCCCTCTTACCTCTACCCTCCATAGTGAGATCTACAAAATTTCTCAATTATTTGCTAGAACCCATTCAGAGTGTCTTTACTGTAATTTCCCCACCTATTATCTGTTTGTATCATTATTTTAGCCCCTGAAACGATATTAAAATACATATAGAATCTACGACACTGATTTTGAAAGAATAGATTTGAGGTTATAATATATCAATAAATTTTAAGTATATTTGAAATATTCTAACGAGAATAACGTTTTTTAGTTGTAATAATACCCCATGATGATCATGATGATACTCCCATGAAATTTTTACACTTTTCAAATTGAAACAACAGATAAATTCTGTAGAATAATTTATTGAAAAATTACCCTCTCCGATATTTAATTTCTCGAAGATTGAAATTTCGGCGTGATGTTCTCTGACCTTCCTTGCCTTGGTTAACCTCGAAATTGAGATATCGAATTTATACACTCTTATGTCAAGGACGCTAAGCGCATCCAGTATATTGATTAAATTTTTGGAAAGCGGGAAACTGGAACTCCTCCTCAACCAATAATCTAGTTCACTAGCTTATCAGTGTCCAAAAATTTGAATTTTGAACCTAAATTAAAGCAATTTTTGAAATGTCTTTTCTAGTTTGAGATTTGAGAAAGTTTTGACTAAGTAATTTATGGCACACAAATAATTAATAGTAAATTATGATCGTGTATCTTACACAAAGAATATTTTCAAATTTTTAATTTTATTTTATAAATTTCATTGCAACTATGAATATTTTAATTAATGGCTGCTACTTATTCATGATATAAAACAACTATAGTCTATTTTTATACTCGACAGAGTAATTAAACCTTCTTACTAATGAAAAACTTGGTACGGTCATCTTACATATGGTTACAGAATAATCTAAATATTTCCTAAAATTTCGGGCTTTTATTCGTCTTTTAAAACCATAAGTTGTATAAAACAGTACAAAAAGGTTTGGACTGGTCAAAAGCCGGTGTATTGAAGATTACATAGCCGTATATTGAGATTTTTTTCAATAAAAGTTAGAAATCTTGTTTTATTTCAATTCCAAGAATCTCTTCCCGAAAAATTTCACCGAAAATGTAAACTTTTAAAAGAAACAGAGACAAGACAAGCTTTTTTCAAATGATTAAACTACTGGTTTAAAACTACCAACAGGAAAAGGGCACAGACTGATAATAGTACACATCGACAGTTCAAACGGTCTTCTTAAAAGTGGTTTATTGACTTTTGAATCTACTCGTTTCTGTGGGCGTGCACCAACTCGTGATTTTAATATCCGCCATAAAATGTTAACTTCTGTTACAATGTGCCAACTCGTGATCGTGGTTATCATGAAGATTAGACAACTCGTGAGGGAAGAGTATTTCAGTAAACATATTTTACATTCTAAACACAACACAAAATAGACAGTATACAAAAGCGCCATCCACATAAAGTGTTGATGAGTTTTTCGAACAATTCAAATTCATTTTTGATCCTATTTTGTTATTAATTGAATCAATGTCCAATGAAAAATATTCTCGTCGGCCAGTTTTTAAAAGATCTATATTATTTATAAAATTGTGAATTTAGGTTAGGTAATCTAACCTTAAAGATCTCTGGGAAAGGGTCCCAGATGTTCTGGATTCGTTTGGTTGTCCGAATGCCTACCAGCTAAAACCCACCATTTTCTCTTTTTCAGCAGCAACTGGAACCGTCCCCGTGGACTTCTCCCTCAGCTGCTTCCAGTCCTTGTTTTCTTCTCGTTTTCTATTTGATTTGTTGTCGGGTTTTTTCTTCTGTTTTCATGATTTTGATTATCACATTATATATTAAGAACCAGTCTTGTTTGTTTCTTGTAATCAACGGGTTGAAGTTTCCTTTATTTAGTGTTATTTCAAATAAGCCTTTGCTTTCATTATTGCCCATCTTATTTGCAATTTTATTAGTGTCATCTGTTTTGTTATTTTCTCTATCTTCTTTTTCTCTTCTCTCTTTTGTAATAAGGTCTAGTGCGTGTCCAGTGAGGTCTTGAATTGCCGCGGGTGATATAGTGATGTAGCTGCTACCAACTCTTAGAAGATTCTCTCTGTATTCTCTCTATTATTTGTTGGTATTTTTTTATTTCTAGTTGTTATCTCCACAATCAAACCGACTCAACGGCTCCGTGGACCATCCTTTGTTCTTATCCTTCGGGCCTCCAATGTTTCGCATTATCATCGCGACAACCTAACCTATCCTAACCTAACCTACCTAACCTTACCTAACCTTACCTAACCTTACCTTACCTTACCTAACCTTACCTAACCTTACCTAACCTTACCTAACCTTACCTAACCTTACCTAACCTTACCTAACCTTACCTAACCTTACCTAACCTTACCTAACCTTACCTAACCTTACCTAACCTTACCTAACCTTACCTAACCTTACCTAACCTTACCTAACCTTACCTAACCTTACCTAACCTTACCTAACCTTACCTAACCTTACCTAACCTTACCTAACCTTACCTAACCTTACCTAACCTTACCTAACCTTACCTAACCTTACCTAACCTTACCTAACCTTACCTAACCTTACCTAACCTTACCTAACCTTACCTAACCTAACCTAACCTAACCTAACCTTACCTAACCTTACCTAACCTTACCTAACCTTACCTAACCTTACCTAACCTTACCTAACCTAACCTAACCTAACCTAACCTAACCTAACCTAACCTAACCTAACCTAACCCAACCCAATCCAACCCAACCCAACCCAAAGAATTTAGAAATTAAAGGTTTTAATTTTTTTATTATCCAACTTTACTTTAAGTGGATTAGGTACTAAATTCAGGGTAATGCTCTTGATAAAATACGAGTTGTATTATGTACTCGGACTACCTTTTCGTTTACCTGAAATATCCTCGTTCCGAGTTGGCGCGTCCTTAACTCAACGAATTATAAATCGTCACGAGTTGTAGCGCACATGTTGCGGGAAATGTTTGCTTATTTTAAAGAATGGTTCGAACAAATGATAGATCTTCTTATCACACGAGACTTATAAAAATTACCCACAACCAAGTGGTTCAAAAAATATTTACAAAATTATTCGAAGAATATTAAGTTTCATCTCGGTTCGTTGAGAGAAGAACTATATTTGTATTCCCTTCATAAAGAGAAATATGGAATTGATGAAATTGCAGAAAATCATGGAATTACGATGATTACATTTCCACCATATCATTGCGAACTAATCCCGATTGAACTGGTATGGGCACATATAGGTAAAGGGAGACGTTTCAAAAGAGAATTTCAAGGCTGTAGTTAATGCGAAGCCTGAAAACAGGGAAAAAGCAGTAAATTATACGATTAAAGAAGAAGAGAAATTGTGAAAGCTGCACAATAGTACTGAAGGAATGATCGATCCATTAAATATTGATTCTTCTGATTCCGATTCTGATTTAGAAGTATCTAAACTTTTTGTGGTGAGTTTTTATAATAAAACGTAAGGTTGTTTAAAGGTGAAAGTTTAGACCCATATACTTATATAATAATCGTGACAAAATGTTCAAAAACTTTTGGAAAAATTAAACATTTTACAGTTTTCCACCTTGAAGTGTTTGGAAGTTATAAGCAGGTTAATTAGGTGAAAATATAAGTGTACACCCGATATATTCATGTCATGTCATAGGAAAGTACTCAAGGTATACAACTTGAAAAGTTGTCTACTAAAAGAAGTGATACGCCTATGGATTACGGATGCTTCATTGTTTTATTACTCTTATAATTAATGAAGTTTATTAGAACACTCAGCCTCCACAAGTCATAATTTTTGGCGGTAGATAGTTTTAGTTTCAGGTTTCAAAACTTCATAATAGATTTGAAGATATCCCATACGTTATTTATTTTTGTTAATGTCAATAAAACTATAAAGGTATTGACAACAATAATAAAAAAAGTTACATCCAGTTATTACTGACGAATGGTTATTCTTTATAAGTAATATTTTATTTTGTATACTCACCGTATACAGAAAGTTTTACGAACTTGAAAACTCGATTTATTTATCTTGAACAATAGAAAAACCTTTGGTCGATAATTTAATTTATGCTATTGCCAAATTATTGTATTTGTCGGGATTTTTATTATAAATTTCAGGTATTGAATATAGAGATAACCTGTTTTTTTATTTATTGATAGTTTAAATAAATATTTTTGACTTAATTATTTTTGTAATTGTAACTGTTTGCTAATTTATAACAAGAAAAAATTTATACCAGCAATAAGGTAGAGGATAAAAAATCGAGGGTGATAAATATATCAACAAAGTGCGCCGGCGACGTCGACGCCAACGTCAAGAAAAATGATGAATACGCTAGTCAAAAGAATGGAACGGAAGGATAATATGTATATATATATATATATATATACGATTATACCGGAGCAAGGGACTGAGATCGAGGAGCGATGACTAAAGAAGGACGAGAAGTGCGAACGTTGATAGGTGGTCGTTCGGAATTATTCGTCCGAAAAGAGATAAAGAGAGTAGAGGGAGCAGCAACGGCGACGGCCTACAAGCGCAGCACGAGGGAGAATTGGGAAACGCGCGCATAACCACCTGGCGTCGTGCGTTCCCCCATTCAATCCAGTATCGACCGGCTGGCGAGTTACAATTTTCGAGAATACAAATCGAAATTCAGCCCGACTAAAAGTCGAAACTCGGTACGGCACGGGGCACGGGGTGGCCAATCGAAGATCGAAGCGAGCATGCGAATCGACTAGCTTGCTGACACCTAGTGACAATCATAATGGTGGTAAACAACCACGGGGATGATTTCGTATCATCGTCGTCGTTGCTGTCACATCCCCCGATGGGATTCGCGTAAATGTAAACAGAGTGACGACGGCGAGGACGTCGAATCGTTTAGTGCGTCGTTCCTGTTTCCGGTCCCGTTCCCACGGCGTCGGCGATATAAGAAAAGACGGCAACGACGTTGGATTCGCGAGTGGCGATATATATTGTTTATATTTTGTTGTGAAGTGTCTGTGTCAGTTGTTACTGTTTTCTCTTATCATTCTCCTCGTATTTTGGATTGTTATTTGCTTGCGGTAAACAAAAACAACACCCGGCATGGCTGATAATGGTGACACCTCCTCTTCGGCGGAGAGGTCCTCCTTTTGATGGAAAATATTGGAAAAATGATCGAACAACAAGCATTAGGTGAGCAAACGGTCGATTCTCCAGATAGTAGTGCGCATGCGGTAATTGCCGCCGCCGGTGGCATGGAAACGCAGGTCGTCCGTATGAGGCTCGTGTCACGCGCGGTTGTCGAAAGACGTCTTGTCAAACAAGAAGAGGCTGATGGCCCTCTTTCCGTTATTGTGCAACCTCAAGAAGAATCCAGGGACTCGGAATTACTTAGTCCCGGAAAACTCAGTCCTGGCTCCGTCACTGTGGCTAATATGATAGACAATAATGATTACCGCACCTTAAATCCCGAACCTACATACCAGACTTTAACCTCAGTCAACGGCAGAATGTCACCTCCAGGATATAGTCCGAGTTCTTCTTATGCCACGCTGACACCTTTACAACCCCTGCCGCCCATATCGACGATGTCCGACAAATTTGCTTACGGACATGCTAGTAATGTCACTGGTTCCTTCACTGTTATGCAAAACAACACAATCAGCGGTATCAACTTGGGCCTGGGTGTTAATGCTACCACACCGTATACGATGACTAACATGGGAATGACTCCTCCGCACAATTATTCCTCACCTGGAATGGGAATGCAGCAGCAATCCAGTCCGATAAGTCCTCAAAGTACGTACAGTCAAAACGGTTTACCTTCACCTCAAAAAAGTATGTCACCTCCTAGTTATGATTCTCCTTACGGTCACCAAAGAGACATGGTGCCGCGATTACACAGTCCGCAACTTAGTCCGCCTTCCGCGTCATTGAACTCTCCAGACGGTACGCTTGTTACCAGTTTTAGTTCCACAAATTTAAATGGACTTGGTTTACAAAACCACCCTCCTACTTTAGTGCAAATAGCCCCTCAGCAGAGGGACTGCTCCCCATCACCTCCAGTGGTCAGCTTGCAGACAGCTCCTGTGGTTTCGCAACAGCAACAAACGATGCAGATCACCACGAAGACCTCCAGTCCCGGATCTCTCAGCGTACCAGCAATTGCTGCAGACGTCGAGGAAATCAACACCAAAGAACTAGCCCAAAGGATTAGTGCAGAACTGAAACGATATAGCATTCCACAAGCTATTTTCGCCCAAAGGGTGTTGTGTCGGTCGCAGGGAACTCTTTCTGATCTCTTGAGAAATCCGAAACCTTGGTCTAAGTTAAAATCTGGAAGAGAAACTTTTCGGCGGATGTGGAAATGGCTACAAGAGCCCGAATTTCAAAGGATGTCAGCTCTTAGGCTAGCAGGTTGGTACTATTTTTATTGCAATTATTCAAGGTAAGATAATTTAGACGACAGACAACTACAAATTGGAACATAATTTTCATTTATGTCGTGGATTCTTGATACTTAAAGAAACCATCCTTTTTTTTGAGAAAGTTATTGTTTCTTAAATAAAATGAGTAATTGAAAATATGCTTAAAAGTATGATTTCTTGATTCATTCGTAATAATTTTAATTATCTCGTACTCATTAGTTATGTAAATATGATGTGTCCCTGTACAAAGACCCCTAATAGTTGATTCCACTTCGTATAAGGGTGGCACGTGATGTAACGGATGATAATAATTTACCTATGACTCACCTATATATAATGTGTACAAGCAAACTCTTCGTAAATTTAATGTCAAAGTATGATTAATACAGAAAAAACATAAATAATTATTATTTCATGAAGTAATTGATAATTTAAGCTCATATTCTGCAAAATTTTCACTAGCCCAATACAGAGAATCGTTATTTGCAGAATAAAATGTAGTGGAAGGTCCTGTCATTCAAAAGCGTGAACAAATTTTGGTTTGCATATTTGTCTTGTTTGCACGTAGCTATTGCTAAAACAAACCTCTGCTGCTCTTTTCGATAAACTCAATTTGATATTTTCCTCTATAAATAAATCTAAATAAATAGATACGTTTAGGGGATTATCAATTTACTCTACCTCAGCGTTAATAATTTATTCAATACATTCCGTCCAATGGATATTTGTTGATTTGTAAATGTGTTCGAAACATCCCCAATACCAGCATCGTTGAAAAAATTACAATGTTAATATTATTAAAAAAAAATTGACATTAATTAGTATTATATTTCAGAAAAGATAGTAGTGTTTCAAATAAAATTGGCTCTTCACTCTCGCACTAGCGAAACGTTACGTATCATATTACAAATGAAATTATTTACTAAACTAAAATCGATATGTACCAGATCATATAAAAAAGTTGTTTATTAATAGACCAGGGTCGATAATTTTTGGAATCAAAAATTGATGAAATCTATTGGGAAAGGAAGAGAATTTAACAAAAATGAAAGGGTTAATAATTTACGGGGGATCTGAGGAGATCGGGAAGTAAAAGGAGTGAGTTTTCAGTGATAAAAAACTTACTTGTGTATTTACACTTTTTTCATATAACTTCAAAATTCATGGGAACAGTTCAAATGAATAAGCTTTTGGTTTTTTATTTTTATCTTAAACATAGTTATTTGTATGCCAAGGACTGAGAGTGCTACCTTGTTGGACAAGTTTGAAAATTGCGAGACGAGCGAAGCGAGGCGAGCAACAGACGAGTCCAACAAAGTAGTATTTCAGCCGCGGCGTACATATTTTTTAGACGACGGATAACATCCAAAACTTTTTCAATTACACTGCGGAAAGAAAATAAATAATAGAGAATTATAAACATTTTATTTATAACTTTTTCTGGTGATACCACTTCATAAAGAGCTCGTACTGTTTTGCGTACCTTGCACGAGATTTATCCGGCAACGAACATTGAAGTGGCTACTCCAGAGCGTCCCGAAAGTGTTTTGCAGTCACTTTCACTACATGGAACACTCAAAACGCAACTTTTTGTTTGTAAATGAAAACAGAACAAACAACTTTCAGATGGCGTCGTCTAAAAAATATATTACTATTAACGAAATTCGCTGAAAAATTAACTTTTTATGTGCCAAATGCACATACACATTTTTTTAATTGAAAAATTTATAGTTGTACCTTATCGTGACTTGATATTGAAACAGCACCTCAATTTCAAATTAAAAATTCTCACGTCAAAATATTGGTTGTCTTTATCAAAATATTTTGACTAGTAGTTAAGTCGAAACGTCAATTTTTTATCAATATTACAAAAATTATTAAAAAAAAACTAAATATATATATATATATATATATATATATATATATTAGATTTTCCATCAATATTATTTTCTGAAATCCTTTCTCTACTGTTTCTAATATGAAATTTTTTTAAATCTAATAATGCTAGACCAGAAATCATATTTTGTGTGGATATAAATAATGCGAAAACATTTCACTAATCACTTTTCGATAACAAAGCAATTACCAATTCGAAAAAACTATAACAACTTTATTCGGGTGAGCAATAAAAATTTTAATTCAGGAATGTAGTGTGCTTAAAAATTAATAGTTAATATTCTTAGAAGTCTTTCATGAATTCTTTGATACAGTTTCACAAAATGAAATGTTTCTATCGTAACTGGTAACATGAAAAAAACGCCTTGGACAGAGACTCACAGCCATTCATAATGTTGAAATATCCAATCAGTTAAGGGTACAGCTCTGCACCCAAATGTACCCCTATATAGAGGTGACCCCTCTAAGGAGTTCTATCATATTCTAATTTAACCTAGCTTGCTTCTTCCGCTGCAGCTACTACCCCGTGTCCTTTCATAGTTACAGCACTACACTACACTAACACATTGTATTCAGTTAGATACACTGTCATAATTGAACAAAATCATTTTGTCCTTTCCCGCTTACATCTCCTTTCTATCAATCATAGCACCATATACTTTTCTCTTGGTTTATTCTTAATTCATGATTTCTTAGTTTACAGAATGCCCTTTCCATTTCTTTCTTTGTTCTAGTTATTAAAGCTGAGTCCTCTACATTTACAATTATTTGCTGTATATGGTGATAAATCAGCCCTCTTGTTATATCCTAAAATTTTCTGTCGATATTCGATTTCTAGTATATTAAAGGCAACATAAATTTCGTTTCTATCTACTGTGTCATAAGCCTGCTTAAAATCTATACACATAACATGAATCAGTTCATAACTTTTATCCATGATCGTCTTAATGGTGGATATCTTCTTCCTTTCTTGAAATCTTCTCGTACTATCCTTTCTTGGTACTCCTTGAGTATGATTCTCACAATTCTAATCAAAACTTTGTACACCACATCACGTGATATCCTTCTATAATTTTCACATCTACTTTCATCTCCCTTCTCGGAATTATATGTATATGTTGTCTTATTAATTTAAGCAGTATATTTGTTATTCAAATGAAGCATGATATTTTTGTTATTACTCGTATATAAGTACTTGCTGTGTAATTATTTGAAATACCTTTCATTGTGTTCATTTAGTAATACAATCACCGATTCAAATATGACTACCATTGAACTATTTCAAATTGAAAACAAGAAATTACGGCGCAATAAAATTCTAATCAATATTGAAGATATTTGTTATCGCATCATAGTCGTAAATACACTCTCGGTCAAAAGTTTTGTCCCACTCCACAATCAAGTCATTGAAGTTCAGAATAATGCACTTTAACTAATTTCTTTCATATTGTCAAGCAAAGTTTGAAACGGTGTCTTACAAACCAAAAATATTAGTTTCCGTTTTTTGTTTACTTTATACGACAGTATATTTATGAGTGCGACAAGTTAAAACTTGCAAGTACCCGCAGATTTGTTTATTATTCTTCGGTGTTTATAATTGTAGTTTATTCTCAGTTAGCTAGATTAAGAGAAGCAGTTTTTTTAACACGTGAAAATAAAATTAAAACGGTGCAGTGGATTGAAGAATATGAAATTTGGACGCATGCAGAATGGCAGAAAATTTTATGAAGTGATGAGTAAAATTTTGAGGTTTTTGGGTCTAAGACAAAAAAGTATTTATGCACATGTCAAAGAAACAACGGATGTTATATCCATGTTTAATCCCGACTATAAAACACGGCAGAGGCTCGGCGATTGTTTGGGGATCTTTTGGATTAAAGGCGACTGGAGACCTGGTAAAAATTGAAGTAATTTTGAAGAAAGAAGACTAACACCTGATCGGCAAAAAATTCTTTGAAGAATATTTGAAAAAATTGGAAAGAACGAATATACTGAAAGTAATGATTTGGTCTTCACAATCGCCCGATCTAAACCCGATTGAGCTGTTGTGGGACAAATTCGAGTCAGAAAGCAGTATCCTACTTCCATTTCACATCCTTCGAATAACCTGGAAAACGAATGAAACCAAATAGACGACGATTATTTGTCGACACAATTTTGCACCGAAATAATAAAAGCAAAAGGAGGTTACATCGATGGATCAAAAATTACAGACTGTATATATAATGTATTGTTTTTATTTGAGGTATATGACGCAAACAATAGGGTGGACAAAAACTTTGTAATGTACTACATACATAGAAATGATTTATTATTTGTAGTAGCTGTGATATAGGATCGTTTTCCTCTGCAGAGCGTGCGCTGAGGTATTTTTAAATGTTTTTAATGTTTGTTCGTGTGTTGCTTTATTTCATATTGTGTATGTAGGCGAATAAATAAAAGATATCTATGGCTGTACCATTCCCTATGTCGATGATAATGACTAGTTTAACAGGTTACAAAGAAATTGCAGAACAAATCAACTATTGAGGAGAAGGAGCTCAAAATTTGACAGTTTTGGGTTCTTCAAGGAAAATATAAATAAAAGCGTGGTTTTTCTAATAGTTATACAGACTTTTCAAAATATTCTATGCGACGAAGAGATTGAAATAGCACGAAGTGCATTCAGCAACTGGAAACTAACTCTCACTAACATAACCTAACCTCACAGTTCAGACGCGGTTAAGAACACGGAGGTACAGTGGAGCTATCGAAGAATCCTTAAGACTGCACATACCAGTAATAAAGAAGTACTTAGATAGTTAAACATCATAAAAACAAGAAAGGTCAGTTCTTTCGAGCATATAATGTGAAGTACCAAATATATAGCATCCTTCGCCTGATTATTCAGGAAAAGGTTAAGAGCAGAAGATGAATAGGCCGCGAAAAGCTGTCGTGGCTACGAAATATTGAAAACTGAAACGGACTGGGAGTAGCGACAGATACAGATCAATTCAACCAAATTGTCGTCGAGATAGCCTATGCTTGAAGACAGACACGGCACTGAAAGAAGAAGAGGAATGGTTATTTTATACTTAAACATAAACTTTATACAAAACTATGACGGAATTAATACTAATTCAACTTAGCCTTTGATGAAGATTTTCTTAAATAACATCGACATCCATTTTTGGTAGTTATCTCTCGGTAGGTATTTACAGATTAGACCAAAGCACAAATCCTTCATCAGTCGTTTATTCAAACAAGCGTACATGTCTATATAATTAATTATAGATGATTTGTAAATGAGATGGGTGAGAGCCAAATTTACTTTAAGATTGATCAACAAAGAGATCGTGTTTTAGTTTGCATGGATGCAGATCGAGATTTCATTGCCAGGAGATGAAAGTAGGTATGATACGATTTAAAAATTATCTACGAAAACTAGACTCGCTTTCTCTTCGACAAGAATTAGTTTTATCGAGAACAACTAAATGAATTTTACAAGGTAGGTACTTACAAACCGATGTGAGACATTATGACAAAGCGTGGTGTCACAACTTGCATTTATTTTGGCGATCAAAATGGCTATTGTCGCACGAGAAACAGCAGCTCTGAAAATTTCTATAGACATCTGTCCGAACCATCTGCGCAAGTCTGTCTATGGCCGACCGACCGTTTTCCTTCAATCTTTCCTTCTATTATCAGGCGGATATGTCCCAAGTACTGCGATTTTCTCTCCTTGATTGTCGTGAGAAGTTACCCATTCGCTGTAGGATCTCTATGTTTGTCTTATGTACCATCCAATATATAAGCAGCATTCGCCTGTAGGCGTACATTTCGAACGCATTAATTTTTTTCTCAGTGGCCGCATCCATATCCAACTTTCGCATCCGTACAAAAGAACAGGAAAGATGTAACAGCGAAGCATTCTGGTCCGGAGTTCCAGGTTGAGGTTGCGATTATCCTCATGTTGATCAGAGTTTTCCGCGCTTGCTCAATTCTTAATCTGATTTCGAGTTTTGGGTATTGCATTGCTGGTTGACGAGCGCGCCCAGGTATCTTAAAAATGACACTTGTTCAATGATCTCTCCATGGAGTCTTAGGGTGGCGTTTTTTTGTATTTTTGAGAATACCAATAGTTTGGTCTTGGACGTATTCATATAAAGGCCGAATTGTTCACTATGGTATACAATACCGTCCATAAGAGATTGAAGTTCTGGTAGGCTACTGGCCACTAACACAGTATCATCTGCGTAACGATGATTGTTTATAATCTTTATGCCCGCAGTTGTACTATCGCTTCTCTGAATACTGCCTCAGAGTAGAGGTTAAACAGTTGTGGAGACAATACACATCCTTCTTGCGCGCCTTTTCTTATTGCTATTTCTTCTGATGTGGACCCTTCGATTTTGAAATTTTGACTGTTCCTGTTTAGTGCCAGTAAAGTCCGGTTATCATCTTTAGATCTTGCACTACTAGCTAAGATCAATGTGTTTGAATTGAATAAATATAATTGACTTGGTTTTCTTCAATATAATGATTCATAGTTATTTTATCACCTTGTATATCGTTGAAATATATACGTTGGAAATAACCCGGAAACAGAATGACTCAATGAGGGTTTCGAATACTATATATTACAATGCATTTAATCCTACCCTCCTCGGTAATATGATACAGCTTTTTTCAGTTTTGTTCTATTACTTCACGGTAAAATATTGTTTTTCGGTTTCCAAAGATCCATAACTCCATTTTATTGAAACCACTCCTTTTTCACCAGAAACAAACAGAAATACTTTTTTTATATGTTTCAATAGAATATATTAGTTGTTAGTTCTATAGTCTACTAAGGAACTTACTACTTACCGTATCAGTTTTAGTGACATCTATTTTGTAGAGCTTGAAATATTTGTTATGAATACTGATCCTACGCGATGAACCACCGTTTATTCATCAAAATCGATGTATCGATTTAGACAAACTCATTGTTCTATTCATCATGAATATTCAATTTCGATGTTTTCATAGCATTTATTATTTTATTCAGTGGAATTATAGTACTTAATGTGAAATACAGAGGGTGTCTTCATAAGTTATATCTATTCCATATGTGAAAATGCCTACGTCTCAATTTTAGCATGTTGTCACTTGTTGAAATCATAGTCTAGTTTTTCCGCTGGAATTAATTTTCGCGGGAGAATGTTTACTGGTGGGAAAATTTTGTATTAAATAGGTAATTCAAGTTAATAGGTTTATATTTGTTTGTACACTCGATTGATCAATTTTTCGGCATTCACAGGGCTTTTCCAAATTTCCAGTTTATTATTATAAAAAACCAATAAAAGCCCGAAAACTTCTATTAGCTCAGGTACAGTTATGAACATTTTTAAAAGTATTTGACAATTGCCAAAACCCTTCGCACAGAGAGGGCGATTCGAGGGGAAAGTCTTGTGAGTTTGGAGGAATTGAAAAGATTTGGTGTACTTCAAAACTACTACATTCCAGATGGTCGAGCTATCAATGCAGAGGTATATAGTGGACAGAGTTTTATCGTTTTATCGGAGAGATATCCAGGTTTAGCGTGGACCTTGTATCGTCAGATTGCTATTTATCCAAATCCATAGTAAATTTCTCAGGTTAAAAAAATTTTATTGCAAAGGAGATGCTGTAAATAAAGAACGACCATTTTTTGTATCTAAGTCTAAAGAATGGTTTTAACAAGGTCTCAAAGAGCTTGCTAAATGTTGGGTTGAAACTATAGAATACGTTGGGTTTTTATTTTATGTGATTATTTAATAAAGAAAGTGAACATTGGAAACCGATATTATTTATGAGTCGCCCTTTATAATTTGATTTAGAAGGTGCTTATAATGCAATCAACTGTGAGTTTTTAATTGTCGTTTCAAATAATTCCGTATTTTTTAATAATACCACAAAACTCTAATTGATTAATGTTTTGAAGTTTTCTTCAATTTTTGATATTGAGGTTGAAAGTGCCATATTTTTGGACAACAGGTATAAATATTTTTTTAAAACGTTGTCTATATATACCTATAAGCAATTTCTTTAATTTAATGATTTAAAAAATATAACTGTTAAAATAAATGAAGTAATTCATATTAATATTTTCAAAAAATTTATGAAAAAATGTTGAGAAAGGACTGAATCACTTTTTAATAAATACAAATAAAAAATATAAAGAAAACTGGAAATCTTATATTAAAACAACAACCTATTTCTGAAAAATCAAATGAAATAAAATCAAAATTAATCGAAAATTTAACTGATACTGTCATACCAGATGAAGTGAAAGAAGTTTTATCTTTAGGTCCCAATTTTGCACAAAATATTTCTAGTGACAAATAATTACCTGTGAAAAATATCTTATGTAATATTGAATGCAATACCAATCATCTGAATAACGAAATTCAAAATAAAATAAGATCTGATACTTGTAACATTATCACTAATTTCAAAAATAAATTGAAAAACAACAACAGAAATAGAATAGAAATCTCAAAATTTTGAAAGCAGATAAACTGAAGATTATTATAATAAAATGATGAAATTATTAAATGATAAGACCTACAAAACCTACAAAAAAATTAAACAAGATCCTACGAATTCTTATCAAAAACAAAATAATGATCTAATTCGATCTTAGGAAGAACAACTTTTTATTTCGCTATCAGACGCAAAAAAATTGAAAATTCACAAAGCTTTACCCTCTAAAATATGTGGTTTGCCAAAACTGCACAAACCTGACATTCCCCTTCGACCGATTTTTTCAAGTATTCAAACTCCTCTCACCCCCTTATCTAATTATTTGAAAAAAATTTTATATCGAAACAAATCAAAAACACATGGGCTTTCAAAGAAAAAATTGAAAGTATAAAAATTCCTAACGAATACAAAACAGAAACGAAACATCAAAACATAAAACATTTTTATTTAACCATATGTACAAGGACTTTCCCAACAATTATCGAATTATTTCAATAAATATGATGTTAGTATAAGTCATAAAGAATATAAAACATTATCCAAATATTTCACTAAATTAAAGTCTAAAACACAAGAAACAAAAGAAGTAATATTATATATCAAGTGCCTTGTACTAGTTGTGACGCTGTCTACGTAGGGCAAACATCTCAGTATTTAGAAAATAGACTAGAAGGTCATCAATACGATAAAAAAAATAAAACTGAATTAACGAACCATGAAATAACAAAAAAAACATAAATTCAATTCTAAAGATTCAAAATTTTGAAACGGAATTCGCAATTAATAAGAACGAAAAAGCTATAAATGATAAAAAAGATCTAAATAATTTAAGTAAAATTTATAGCTCTATTTTGTAAATTCTAATAAAACTACAAATAATTTAACATTTGAGAAGTAAGGACTAAGGAAAAATTGATTTTTCTCATTAGAACAAAGTTCTAAGTTGATTTTATTCTTATTTTGATATTCATGATGAAGGTGATCTATTGTGGTATAGTGATCTATCAATATAAATACGCAAATTGTCAGTGTTAATATCATATTTTGATAAAGACTTAAAGAAAAGTCGAAACGTCAAATCAAATTTTATCTATCTTTTAAAAATTATTAAAAAAACTAATTTTGAAACAGAAGAGACCTAAAATCAAGAAAATTTAGAAACATAAACCTATAATCAATTATAGTAGTACAAATTTGTTTTTACAGTTGGTAACTAACCTGTTGAGAGTATTATACAAAATATATTGGTATATTAACAAATAAAACCAAAAATCTTGTTCAAAAAGGGCCAGTAACCCTAACCCAGTTAGTCCTTATATAATGGGCCATTCTGACTGACAGTTTACTTATATTGTTATTCAAATTAGTTCCCAGATATTGGGTCTTTTATGACCGGTAAGTCTCGCACAACTGAAATAATTTTTATACGATTTCCTCATTATAAACGTAAAATCAAATAAATAGAAATTATAATTCAAGGTATTCACTTTGTGTGTAATACTCTGTGAATATCCTTATAACTATACGAAGTGTGTCAATTTAAAATTTAGAAGCACATATAACATTTTTTCTTATTAACTAAAAAGTAACTTTGAATTTCATTGTTAATGTATATAATATAATTAGAAAAATCTTAAACTTAATTTTGAATCACGAATCATGATAATCATCTAATACAATCACTGATAAAGTGATATAGCTTCTAATTTCATATTTACATGTTGAGATAACATTGACTACTAAGTAATTTTTATTAATTGATTTAGTTTCGAGCCCTAACTATGTTAAGAAGTGGCTACAACACACGCCACTATGAAAAAGGTGCGTAGATCCTGAAATTTAGTGTTAACATCAATTCAGTATTATCAGTAGCTTAGTAAATAAGTAATTTAAACCTTATTAGTAAAAAAAAACGTGCAGTTATTAAATAAAAAACAGATTGGAAACAATATGTCCTGGCATAGCCACGTGGCCGATTCACAAAAACTTGGAGCCACCAGAAAGCTATAGGTACACTCCGCAACAGCTTCTAATACTCTAAAAGGTTCAGATCCTTCCATATTTGGAGTATTGCTCACACATTGAGAGCTCGACTCCCAAGTATACCCGGAGAAAAACTAGGACAGCTTTGAGCATAAAAGAAAGGTTGCTACCCAACATAATATGACCTAGAGCAGTATTTGCAAGACTTACTCGACTGCTGACGTAGCTCATGAATTCTTTGTTCACCTGCAGATGCTTAGAACTTCAATTCAGCGGGACTACTTTCTTTGGAGAAATGCAAGCCTGTTAAAACAGCTACCAAGACACGTCTTTTCTAAACATTATAAACCAAGATTTATTTCTAATGCTTGTTTGATATTTAAATAATACATAATCATTATGAAATTACTAATACCAAATTCACTTCTTAGTTTGTGATAATGTGTTTTATCATTTAGTGTAAGTTAATCCAGCACATTGAGAAAGGTGGGTTCAATACAGTCATAAATGCGCGGCTGTATCTCATACTAGTTACCGGGTGCTGTAACTTCAAACAACTAAAAGAATTCAACAAAAATGTAGAATCTATTATGAGTCTGATTTATTCATAATATCTATTCCTAAACCACTCGAAGACTATCAATGTATTTTTTCCTCCGGTCACTGTGCAAGACTTCCTCGTTCAAGAAGCTTCAAAACACTTAATTCCTCCCCTTATATGTGGAAACAATGAGCTGTATAGGCATCAGACTTTCCAATAGAATTTAATGCAACAACTTCGTTTACACTTGTTTCGTTGGCCTTTGTAGAAAAAAAAATTATCAAAATTATTTTTTTGCATCGTCGTTTGTTTGTTTATAAATCTGCAATCTCACGAAACTATTTTCATTTGAATTTTGAAAATTCCTACGACTCAATTTAAACATGTCGTAACTAGTTTCTAATTCTATGAAAAGTACAATTGCTTTACTTTCTTTCAATCATTCTTCTTTTGTTTATTGACGTAGCCGTGGGAACAAGGAAAATATGTGAAACTGAAGATGAAAAAATCGAAAAACTTGGTCGTGATGAAGTTCATATCCAGCATTCAGTCCGGAGTTTGCAAACTCCAGATTTCTACAAGGGTTTTCAAATATCGCAACACTGATATGATTATGTTTGACATTACCATCATAAAGTTTGACATATTTTTAATGGTGACCGTACTCACAATTTTTGTCATACTAGGGGTACATGAGTTGTTGTATAGATATTTGCAACATTCATTTTGGTCTATTACTTTCGACGTGGATTAAACAGCAGACTGCCGATCAACTCGTATCCGATCAAGTACCATCTCGATCTACCGTGCTTCGCTGGTTTTCTGAATTAAATCGTGGTCACACTTTGCTACAGTATGAATTTCGTGAAGGTCGTCAAAAATCGGCTCTTGTGCCATGAAAAATCGATGCTTTGCGTTAACTGATATTGCAAGATCGTCATGTGACATACCGTGATATTGAGGCATATTTGGGCATTAGTTCCACTTGCATACATTCAATATTGCATTTGGTTGGATACCGCATAATTTGACAAGCGTTCAGAAAAAGCTTGTATCGATTGGTGCAAAAAAATGCTGAAAAAATTCAATCGAGGTGCTTCAAAATACAGGAGACGAAGCAAATGGTCGCCTGTTTTTTCGGAATGACTGGACATGTCACTACTGTTCCAATAGAGTAACGTAGAACGATCTATTCTAAAATGGTACAACAGCATTTGTTTGCTAGAAGTATTCAAAAATATCAGGAAGAGCAATCGCAGAAGACGAATCATTTTACACCAAGACAACGTGAGCTATCACACATCAGTTTAAACAAAAATGTTTTTTAACAGTCAAAACATCGAATTGATGGGTCATCTGCCGTACAGTCCACTCAAGAATTTTTACTCTCACTGATTAAAAATAAATTGCGAGCTCAACGATTTGCTATAACTGAAGGGACGGTTGTTATGGAGGTACCTCAAACGGAACGGGAAAAATACTTCCACAATTGGTTCAAACACATGCAAAGATATATTGATCTTAATGGAGAATATTTTGAAAAACAATAAAGCCGTATCCAACAATAAATATTTGTTTTTACTTGTTTATCTTAAAACTTAGTAGCAATCCTCATATTCTTGTGCGAGAAAAATTTGTATCTAAGCGCAAAGAATGGATTTACCAAGGTCTCAAATAGCTTGAGTTAAAACCATAGAATACGATTGGCCATACTTCGAATATTAAGACTTTTTTATGGTTATCTGATAAACAAAGTGAACATTGGAATCCGACATCATTTATGATACACCTTTATATTTGACTGAAGTATTGAAAGAAAAAAATGTTTTAAAATTGATTTATATTGGTGCCTTTTTATTAGTAATGAAAGATAATGTATGAAACATCTACTTTTTCTCAAAATATTGGATATTCATTTCGTAGTTTCTCGTTCCATCTGAATTAGACTCCAACAGTCAAATAATTTATTTTATCATCTCGTATTAATTTGCTTTAATCCAAACATGATTTCTGTTGGTATTTCCTCATTTTCTCCAGTTTTTTATTATTACATTTAAATTTATATGATTGAATTCAACATTGTTATTGATTCCTTCATTTTTTTGTAATTTTCCGTAATTTTTTAAATTAAATAAAGAAACAGTTCAATATATTACTCATAAAACTTTGAAGCAAAATTAGATGATATAAAAACGTAAAAATGTTTGCCAAATGGAAACCAGTCTCTTCGTCAAAAGCTATTTAAATAAAAGACCCTCAGGTACTTGGGATTATAAAGAACAGTTACGACATTGGTTCAAGATACATAAGTATTCTATAGAAGTTGAAAAAATAGTACTAACCGCACTTAATTTAAATAAAAAAATATTTTAGACTGTAAATACATTTATCTAATATAAAATTTAGAAAATATGTCTATTACTTTTTGCCTAATAATTTTAGAATATTTTTAGCTTTTGAACAATTATTTATTTAAAAATACATCGGAAAAAAAAACAAATAATAGTGAAAAAGTATTAAACATTAAGACAAACAGTAAGGAAGTAATCATTAAAATGAAAAGATCAAAGATGGAACTGAATTGAAGAAGAATCAGAAGAAGACGAAAAGAATTATACAGGAACAAACGTTAGTGCGAGGAACCCATAAGAAACTTGATAAAGATGCAATGAATGATGATATTAAAGAATACATAGTTAGATGAAAAAGATATTGGAAAAAAGGCCTAAAAGCAGCAAGAATAAAAGAGCTAGGGAGAATTTGGGGTTGTAACCCAAAGACCCTACTGTGGATGTACATGGTAATTGTGAGACCAATAATCAGATTGGCTGGGGTTCTTAAATTAGTTTGAGTACCACGAGGAACAAACTATCGAAGATACAAAGACAAATCAACAAGGAAAAACCATCCTTAAAAAATAATCCAATCTGAGACATTCCTCACAACGAAATACCAAAAAGTTTCAGCTTTGAGAGAAAATTCACCTCAATACTATGCTGTGGAAGTAATTGGGATCAAAACAGGTATCAGCTACAAAACAATAGAAATAATAATGGAGAAGAAGGTAGATAGGAGTAAAACCAATCACTGGGACGAACTATAACCAAAGAAGATCTGCTGAATGTATTAATCTAAGCAAGTACAGCTTACGAATACCAATAGGAGTTCTATCGGGGCACTGTCGCTTCAGTGAACACCTGGAGACGTTAGACTTAGCAGATAATGCAGCGTGCAGGGGACGCAGGGGACGAAATCTCTATCCACATTCTCTCTAAATATGAGAGCACTACACCTGGTAGCGTATGAAATAGAAGACAAAGATCTCTTGCAACTACAGCCATCCCACATTTTTAACTTTCAAAGAGGAGTGGGATTAACAGGTCAGCTGTAAACACTTAGGTTCTCCAGTATCGCAGCATAAAATGGAGATACAATAAATATTTTGGGTCGCGATGTAAAAACGAAAGTAAACACGATTAATATGATTATAATTAATACGACTCCTGATTAGTGAAACAAAAAACATCTTAGGACAATGTCAATATGGTGTTATCAGAAATAGATCAGCAAACTGATGCAATACACACTGTTAAAACGTTATAAAAAAAGTATATGAACATCAATATGTATCAAAATGTTATTTTGGACTTTGAACCCGCCTTGCACTCGTTAAAAACGGAGAGAAAAATATGAAAGTATTGAAAGTGGAAAGAGTAAGTGAAAAATTAAGAAACCTGATATTGTTTAAAAGGAGAAATCAACAAAGGTGTAAGCTACGTTGGTCAACTTTGGCATTTGAATTCGTTTTAAGAATAATACAAAAAACAAATATGAGAACAACAGGAAGAAGACAAATATTGGTAAAAAAAACATAGTAAGAGCCATTGATTGAAAAGGCATCAAGTTGGGATTGGGAAATGATTCTAAGATAATTGGGCTTAATGATAAGCAAAAAACAAAGAAGAAAAACGGAGATATTGAAGGAGATAATGAAGATAAGCATTAAGCATTTATACAGAACTATAATTACGCAAATATATACTGTAGAAACGGTCACAAGTTTGAAATAAATGAACGGAAAATAATAAGAACAATTCTGTGTTCAGTGAAAATCGTACAGCAGAAAAACGAAAGAAGAAAGAATCAAGAAATAGGGAAGATATAATAAATTGACTTAAAGCTCAAAGAAGCGAGTGTCTGGGACACCTGGGAAAGAAAAAAAGTCGTGGAATTATTGCCAAAAACTGGAAGTTACAATCAGCTTTCGTATATTGAAAAACTGAGTGACATCCAGTTTTTTTATCATTAATATCAATATTGGGTTTAAAATGATTTCCAGAATTACTTTATTGAGGGGTCAGCACTAAACCTATCAGGCTCAAATACCAAATACCCTCTATATTGTAATTCTGGATAATTTGTTCTTTACAACTACAAAATTTGTATTTTTTTACAAATATCAATGATCGAAAAATAGGTCAGAAGTCTAATATAGTAAAATTAAGAAGAATACATATACCCAGCATATTAGTGCTATTACTGGAAAGTGGGAAAATTACCACAACGACTTTCCCGAACTCTAACGAGTTATATAGTATATTTCATAATGCGAAAAGTTCAACCCATATGTTAGTTGTGGAGGTGAATCATCATTTATCGATTTTTGCCACTTTTAACTCCAGAGGGGTTGAAACAGAGACAAGACTTTGCGCATGTCAGTTCCCGTGCACATACAATTCCCGTAGAGTTGCCAAACTGGTCGCAAAAGCTTCCAACTTCAACATTGTATTAAAAAAATAACGTAGTAAGATTAGGAAATATTTAATTTAATTTAAAAAATGCCCGATTATGATAACTATAAAAAAGTATAAGAAAGTTTTAGATGGCTCTTTAGAACAAATTATAACTGTATATAGTTTGATAAATATTTTAGCGATTTCTATATAAAACAACTGACAAAAACCGCCTAGAGTTTTTATGTTTTATTTGCCGAAGTGGAAACGACCGTTTGGCAACGTTGCGTTTCATACTTTCTATTACCACTTCTAACAGTTCGAGTCGTACGAGGACAAAGGACTCCTTTTGAATTGTTTGTCATATTCTTCGAAATATGCAGGGGGCTATTTTCATTATTTTAAACCAAAGTCGGTTAGAGTTTAACCATTTAAAATGCAAAACACATTCAATTTTAATAAGAATCGAAAATCTAAGATTATTAAGACAGAAATTGATATAAAATTAATGTATAAATGTAGTTAAAGGACTCGCTTTCTATCATATCATTTCTTCGGTCTCTAATTATTCTGCAACTCCCTGAGACACAGTTGACTGATTAATTTCTAGTATATTGGCTACTTATCTTGCACTAAGAGCATTTATTCTAAAAATTTGCTACCTTGTTAAATTTGAATTGAAGTTTTTAAGGGTGAAGCGATAATTTTTTGGCGGAGTGTATTTTGGTATGAATAAATTTTATTTGCAAAGAAAGATATTGCAACGAAAGTGGAGTCAACCAATCCAAAATAGTGAATATCAATTTTATCTGAATACATTTTAATTTTACGAGGGGTGATTCAAAAAATAATGAATTATTTTATTAAACACAACGTAGTTAGTTACACATATACCCTACCGGTCAAAAAGTTATATTATTACATATTTGAGTAGAATACTGCTTGCTAACTTCCCCATCTCACAAGAAATCAATCGAGTTGAGGTCGGGCGACTATGACGGCCAAATAATTAGTTTCAGTACTTTCTTCGTTTCCAAATCTTTCAAATACTCTTTGCACAGCTTGGAGGAATCCATGGGATTCTTTTCATGTTGGACAATAAATTTTTTGCCGATCAGGCGTTAGTCAGAATGTAATACATTGTTTATAGTCTTCTTTCTTCAAAATTCCTTCAATTCCTTCAAGTCTACAGTCGCCTTCCCTCCAAACTATCCCCAAAACCTCACCGAGACTCCATTACAGCCGGGATTACACATGGACCTCACAATCTGGAGCTTTGGGCAATAACTCCAGACCAGTAGTGTATATAAATGTTTTTTATCTGTTGTATGAAGGAGTGAGTTTGTCAGCATACTTTGCAAAACGTTCTGGTTCCTCAATTTCTTGTATGAAGGAAAGAATAATTCCCAATTCTAAATCGCCGATACCACTTGTAAACAGTCCTTAACGCTATTATATAGTCACTGTAGACTGATTTTAATATACACTGAACCTCTTCGTAACCTCTTTTGAACATTGAGATTTGACAAAAGTACTTCTATATTAATAAGTTTGGAAATGATTTCCCAAGCATATTTTCTCACAACAAACAATTATAAACTTAATTATCAATAGAGCGAATAATTCAGTTTGTTGGATTGAATAAGTTTGGCAACAGGGTACTTTCTTTGAAACGAATAAATCTGATATCATAAAACTGCGATGTTATGAAGGGTAATGTATTCTGCGTGACCTTCAAAGTTATGAAACGTCTCTTAATATCATCTTGAATTGAATGAATTCAGATGTACCCATTACATTTAAAAAAAATAAAGATTCGGATCTTGAAAGTACTCTTTAGTTGCAGCTTAATCAGAAAACGAGACGGAATCAGCTCCCAGTTGAAAGTGAAGATAGGGTTGTTTAAATCGTCTTCTATCCACGTTAAAGAATCGTTGGTGTTGCAGGTTTTCTGCGGTATTCCTGTAACCTGGTGAACCGGTTCAGCAGCCAAAAGACTGACGATAATGTAGCCGCAGCTGTACACGCCACAAATCAAAATTTAAAATGAAAAAAATACAGAAAAAAAAATATACCCCTAAACTTGGAAAGAATCGTTTGTTTTTTAGGCTGGAGCTTTATTTTCTTCTTCTTCGAGCCATGTTGGTCGTCCGTTTTTTTTCAGCCTGAAGCAGCGCAATCACAAACCTATCATCACAATTCAGCCCTGCAGAGGAGCAGTTCCTATATTAGGGCCAACTCCAATAAACTTTCCTCTCTATAAAAACTTCCTCATCCCACCCAAATATTCACAACGAATATCTCTCTCTCTCTCTTTCTCTCTCGTACACACACACACACATTAGAGAAAGTTTAATGAATAAGTACTTCAGCTGAGGAGGCCTAAATAAACTGAACCGGTCTATAGCCCATGTTGCCATTTTAAAGAATTCTATTATCAGTGAATTAATTTTAAACGTCTTCAGAGCATTCATGTTATTTATTTTTCTTATAATATTCAATTTTATATGTATATTAAAACATTTTGAGCACCCAATAAACACATGAATCGTTGTACATCGGAGTTAGTAACTAAAAACACATTTTAATTCATAAAATGTAATTAATTTTTCAACATAATAACCTGATAATGTTTTTCGGAACTTTCAGTACCTTCTTTGAAGAAAGATTTCCTTAATTCTAAACGTGAAACTTTTTGAAAGTATTTTTATTATATTATCGTACAAAAAGAAATTCTTGATATCCGAAGGCCCATAGTATTCGATGGCTTAACACAAGGTTCAGCAAGCTCTTTGAGAACTTGGGATTGGATGTAAACAACTTTCGCATTGCTTTTTCAACATTTACTTTGGATTCAAATGTTTCCCACTCAAGAATTTCATCATGGATCTAAATAAATAGTAATCAGACGATGCAAGGTCCGGAGTAAATGATGGATGTCGTAGAAGTTTAATACTATCAAGTTATTCGATCTTATTTCGCGTAAGTGACTTAGCATTGACGCTTTTGGTTAACTAAACCTAGATATTTCTTCGATAATACCTCGTACATTCGCATCAGCCATCCACTGTATACCTCGGCATTGACAACTCGACCATCTGGAATAATTTCGTACACTAATCCTTCGTAATTCCACCAGACACACAAAATTTTCTGCTTGATTAGGCTTCTTTTTGATACAGGTTTTGATAATATTTCGGAAGGACAAGAAAATGTTTACACACCTGTACTTGATGCGACGTTTTTCTTGAATCCTTGTTAATTCGTGTGGAACTATCGACCCCTTTTACAGATCTTAACTAATGATTTCAAATGACGATGTATGGTATCTTCAGAAAGTCCAATGGAGTCCGATTGTCCGCGAGTGTAGGTTGGATGGTTTGTTTTCCTTATAACCTCGATATCCCATGCAGGTAGACAACCTAAGCGCGAACGATCTTCAAACGTCAACAACGCTGTGCCCTTCGGTCATTAACCCTTTCATTTCAGATATATATTCATTTTCCTTGTTGCTTCAGCTGTTTTATTTTCATACTATTTATTATAAAAACACACTGCGTCATGAATAAACAAAGAGATATTGATTGGAAGAAAGTAAAGCAATTGTAGTCTTCATAGAATTAGAAACTGGTCTTAACAAGTTATGACATGTTTGAATTGAGGCAATATGACTTATGAGATACCCTCTGTTTAATTACCATATACTATATCCCGTTTCTCTACACTTGACACCATTGCAGCAGCCTAGTAAGGGAATAAGTAAACTTTTAGACTGTCCAAATATGTTGCAGGTTTTCTGCGCTTTTCAGGGAACTGCCGAATATATATATATATATATATATATATATATATATATATATATATATATATATATATATACCGAAAATAACAAAGAAACAAAATATATACCCAAAACTGAAAATGTCGTTTTTACTTTACTTAAATTGGAGCTCTATTTTGATCTTCTTGGGGCCATTTGGTCGTCCGTTTTTCCTCCTTTTTCAGCCAGGACATGACAACATAAAACAATTACCTCAACTTCAGCCCTGTAGAGGAGTAACTCCTATATCGGAGCCACTTCCAATAAACCTTCCTCTGTATAAAAAAAGTCCTTATCCCAACCAAGATATACCCATCGAATATCTCTCTCTTTTTAGACTGGTCAATGACTCAAATCTCTTTAACTAATAAAGAGATTAAGAAAAGTCAAAACATCAAATTTCATCTTCCAAAAATTATTAAAATAACTAATTTTAAAACAGAGAAGAGACCTAAAATTAAGAACATTTAACATTTAGATGCATTTAAATAGTAATTAGTGCAATGGAACTTTGAAAATATCACTAAACATCAATACGCCGTCATGTAACTTTGAGAAGTGACTCAAAACACAAAATATAATTTACGTATAAACGCAAATACATTGTAGCCGGATTTTTTTCCCGCTACATTATAATCTGAAATGAATTTGTTAAATTGTATCGGTATTTTAGTGTTTCTTATAATGAGAAATTTTATTTTGTATGTTACTGACGTTGTTGACTTCTCTCTTGTTTCATTGCAGACTGCCAGACGCGCAATGTAAACGTGAGGGCAGTCAACGCCAAACGAAGAAAAACGTCTTCATCTTCGTGCTTGTGAGTTTTAACTGTCTGTCTGTTTCGATGTTCCGCGGTCATATTGCATGATATATGGGTCACTATACGAAAAACTGCTATTAAGCTCAATATGTTTCAGTAAAATAACTTGAGACGTTTATTGGGCTTAACAATTCAGATTCTCAAATCAATCGGAACCCATATTTATTTTGTTTCATAATAAATTTTTATTTTGCTGTTGGTTCTTCAGACTTATTCCCATTCTTCTACAACCTACAAGTCAATTCCTGCCTATTCTTTCTTATAATAGATCCTTGGATTCTTACAGTTTTTGAATAAAAATTTGACATATTTTATACCTACACAATATCCACGACATTTTTCACGTTATCTATTCTGATAATAGTTTATCGTTTAGAAAGGTTGTATGTTGCAATATGACATCAAAGTTTGTTCACAGTTTTGGAAACGACGTGTGAATTTTCCAAATATTATCGTATGTGTAATAATAAACTTCCGGATAATGGCTCTGTTTCATTTGAATCTCTCCACCCTGTAGTTTTAAAATCAAGTAACGATAATTTTCGTACAACGACCCATATATTTCGTTCAAAATCAAATCGTTGTTGCATGTCAAAATTTGAAGAATCTCATGCCATGCTAAATTTTTGTCTGGCAAATCTCTTGTTAATGTTTTATATGTTTTGGACAAAGGTTATTTTGGATTTAAAAACGGCCACAATATTACGGAATAAATAATCATTATAAAAAACTTATTTATCATAAATATAATGGATAATCCTGTTTTAACTTTTCAATAATTTTCAATTTACTATAGAGCACATATTTATAAAATATATTCACCAACGAATATGAGTACAAAATTTTTCCCACCATATTTTCAAGACTTCCTACTCGTAATCCGAATTAACTTCAGTACTGACCCTTTAAACAAAATCCATTGTTATTAATAAAATACGTGAATAGTTTTCAATTTATTTTTTTTTCGGGTTCCTTTTTACTGTTTTATTTGATAAATCTTTTCATACTAGTATTTGTAATGGTAACTTCTTATACGGGATGGTCAAATAAAAATAAAACAGAGCAATTATCAGGAAAAAAGAAAGTTAGCTCCCTTTCTATGCACCCGATGGGCTTTTGGTACATCTTTCGAGTATACAAGTGACAAAAACGATGTGTGATCAAAAATTATTGAAACATAGAACGTTGAATCTACGACGTCTGGCTATTAAATAACGAGACTGGTTACGAAAAAGAATTTTATCATAAAAATTATTCTACATTCGAATGCTCCCCTTCAATATACTCCCCTCCCCTCGACACACACCTTTCCATACGTTTTTTCCATTGATCGAAGCAGTGCTGGAAGTCTTCTTTGGTGAGGGCCTTCAGGAGCTCGTTCGTTTTTTGCCTTACCGCTTCCATCGACTCAAATCAGGTCCCTTCCAAAACAGATCTTTTTCTAACCTTTCAAGGAAATATGAGCAGACCTGTTGATTCAAGAGCTTTTGGTCAGGAGTCAGATTTTTTGGCACCAACTTCGCAGACTTTTGTCATGTGTAATTTTTCGTGTAAAATTTTTCTAACCGTTACTTTATAGGCGTTTACAGCCTCAGCAATTATCCGGATGCTCATTCGACAATCTGCATGCGCAATTTCTTTGATTTTGGTCACTGTTTCCGGAGTTGAAACAGTCACAGAGCGACCATCTTCAGTGATCTCTCGGCATTCACTAAAGCGCTTACACGACTCAAAAACACGCGTACGAGATAGAGAATTGTCCCCATAGTCCTCTTGCAACAATTCATAGCACTCAATCAGAGTTTTTTTTTAATTTAACGAGAAACTTGAGATTGATACGTATTTTGGGATCTGTCTAGGGCGCCTTCTAGGCGCGCAGTCTTGTTATTTAATAGCCAGACCTCGTATAACTGTGAGGCTTCTGTCGAAATGGCTTTTATCTGCTATATCATTGCCTCCTCGTTGAACATTTTCAAAAAGTTTCCTTTTAACATATTCTTTAGAACAAGAAGTGGGATGAAGTTAAATCTTGTTAATAAGGCGGATGTGGAAATACAGAAACCAAAAATTTTTACTTTTTCATGAACAACACGGTTAACCAATCGCCTGTTTTGATTTCGAAGGTTCTCATTTGTTTGTGAACTTGTGATGATTGTTCAAAAGTTATCACTACAGCGTATGTTGCAATAGATTTAGCACAATTCAAAAATGGCTTCGTGAACAAAAAATTATTTATTTTTCTTGACATTAGCTAGATAAGTTCTTTTTGTCAGTGCAATTATAACGTTCTATGTGTTTGAAATAAGAAAAACCATTTATAAATTGATTGAACAGATCCCTAAGCAGTTCTAATTTTTCAAAATAAAAATACCACGTCTGAAAAAATGGTAAGAATTGCAAACAGTAAGGTCTGGGCTTCCGTGAAAAAATTAGAGCGTGCATACCATATTTTAAAGAGTATCGTATTGTGAGAATTAGCAAGAAAAAAAAGTTTAAAGAATCATAAATATACTCCAAACTAATTGGCACGGATATCAAGATGCTCTCAACTAAGACGGATACATTTTGCGAATGAGAGTCATTATTCTGGACGATTAAACTTGCCAATTCAGAAATCAAAATAATAAACGATTGTTTTTATACAGACAATATAGAACAGTGCCCTGACAATGTAAGATATGAAAAAAAGCAAAATTGACTGATAAAGCCTCTGGTCTGGTGTGCGATTTCGACAAGAGGGATATCCAAACTTTATGTGGATAAAGTAAGGGGGTAGCTGTAGATTCTGGAAGGTATATTAACAACGATATCACTAAATTTGTTGATTTTTTCACGTCAACATCACATTGAAGACGATGTTTGAATGTTTTGTTCTGCCATTTTAGAAGGACAACTCAAATATTAAAATAACATACAAACCAAGATATCCGCCCTAATTACCTCAGTTTCGTCCAAGTGAAAATATTTGGGCAATTCTATCTCACAAAGATATATTATTAGCTTCGTTAGTTACTAAGCCGTTAACTATAGCAAATAAAAAAAGATACTACTCTATATTATCAAAATGACAAGTAAAAATGGGTTCAGCTTGTCACTATTTTTGATCACACTTCGTAAGTATCATATAATAAATATAATTTCTGGTAATCAACTGATTAAAAAAAAGGATGATACATTTTACCTCCTGATGTGGCTAAATTTTTATCTGGCTATCCTATTTAGGCAATTTTTTGTTGCTAATGTTATTTGGGATGTTTTAAATTGAAGCTATATGAAAGAGATATTCTTTCTAGACTTATTTGGAAATTCTTCACCATGGCATCTTAATAACAAAAGCAGCTGATGTATGTTTAGCATTTTGAGACGCATGCCATAAACTTTTTTAATAAAAAAAAAAACAAATAAATTTGATTTCTGATGTTTATATAGTTACTTTTGGCGGTACTATGAGATATTACAAAAAAAGACGACGGAAATTTATTTAAACAGAATGTAATTAATAAAAATATATTGAAAACAATTTTTTTTCTAATTATTTGTTTTTATTTTTACAGCTGCGCAGATACCTCAGCGAGGCAGTGAGTATTACTTTATTATAATATATAGATTAACCAAAAATATTAATTGAAGTTGTTTAAGTTTTTTTTTATTTTCCTTTATTGTAAATTTCTGCCATTACTTTTGTGATTCTATTTAAATATATTGTATCAAATATCTTTCTAATTTAGATAACTAAGTTTTCTTTAGATGGAATTGCAACTGTACTGCTCGTGATTCAAAATATTTTCGCAAACATTCTACAAAAAAATAGTCATCTGCTTTTTAGGTTGCAAACGGAAAGAGGACCCAGCCAGCAATTTGGAACAACTACCTACACCGAAGAAACCGAGGCTAGTTTTTACCGATCTTCAACGCCGTACCCTACAAGCTATTTTTAAGGTAAAATTAGAAAGTCTAGTACAAGAATTTTTCTTAATTTTGAATTTTTTTTTAAACCAACATTTGTTTCTACAGTGAACGGAATCACAAAAATCTTGCAAAACAAATTGGTCATGAATCCTACGCAAGTTTTTTTGAAGGATTTATTTAAGGGTTTAAAAACCCCGATTGAGCAAGATCGTCGCGCAATAATAACCCATAATGAGGATGAAGAAGGTTTTGTACATAGTAGTTTGTTTAAATTTATATCTTTCAAAGATTACATGAAAAATATATGACGTCGAGCACGGGTAACCTCATTAAAAAACTAGTTAATGGAAATATTTTCAAATTTTTTGAAAATAACACGAGACGGATTTTTTCTATGAGATAAAGATATCATTAGATAGTAGTTTTATTATTATTTATTTGCGTGTAATCCACTACCTCGCGTGTACTTCATATTGTCGCCATTAACCCACTTTTAGCCCCCATTAAAAAACATATATTAGCATTTGTTTCAGATGACATAAATGGTTCCAATAAGTTCAAGGTTATCTACAGATCATAGTTTTTAGAACGTTATGTGTATGATTAATAGAATAATGTTTTAGAGCCGCCAATGCCTTATATAATCGATATTTTGTGGAAATAATTATTTTCTTACCCCCACATTGTTAAATTAGAAAAATGTAAGCTGGCACATTCCTTTCTCACTATCACAAGTAATTGTATATTGTTTATTTTTGCAACATATTAATTGATAAAATTTGATACTCAAATATCAATTGCGATAAGTTAATAGTTTCAAAAAAATTATTAGTCTATCGATTATTTGATTGTAATTACTTCTAGAAAATCTTGACCAAGGTCAGTTTTTTTTCTTAATCCCCGTCCTTTATACTTTTTATTGTTTGTACCCAGACATCGAAAATAAAAATCCGACGCGCCATCTTTCGAATACCAATGACAAACCGCTGTACAGAGTTCATCTATCGGTCTCTTCATTTTGTGGAAATAACAACACTAATGGAAGTGAGGGGTCGCTTAAATCCTATCGTGGCTACAGTGGCTTCATAAAGACAACATGGACACATGAGAGTAGCCGCCATTTCATCTAAACTCGGTTGATTTGGCATTTGTGCTTTTCATAATAATGCTTATAAAATTTCGTAATTTATATTATCAAATATTCGATTAAAAGCTTTTCAAGGGCTCGGTAGTATTTTCAACTAAAAAAATATGAAAATAATTTATTTTGTATTGAAATTTGGGTTAAACATGGCGGCAACTCTCATGTTGCCGCACTGTTTCTGTAAAACCACTGTAATTTCAAATCCAGTTGAATATTACAAAATTAAAGAGGGCTCAATAGGTAGAAAAAAGTTTACCATTTCGAGGTTATGTTTTTGACGCAACTAGGTGCTCTAATTATCGTTTCGTTTACTTAGCAGCAGTTCCAGTTCGCTCTTCTTTTATTTTGGTATGTAATTTTAAAAAATCAATGTTTATATTTTCAACATTTTCTATCAAAATGGAAAGAGAATGTAAACAAAACATTTAGGATACACAGTGACGTTAGTCACATAACCTAAAAAGCATTTGTAGTTGATTCCAGAGAAATGGAAGCGGTAAATTTGAAAATACAGTAATCTATGAGTTTTGCACGTTACTTCTGATGTGAAGTGAACTTACTGGTGAAAGAAAATACCTTCAGGTTTAAACTTTTTAATGTTTTACACGTTTTGACTGCTCACGATATCGTTCACACTGAAAAATCGGAAAATAACAATTACAGTGTTCATTAGCTTACACTAAACGAAATGCACGTTTTAACCTAATTTTTGTGAAAATCTAATTATTTTGACACACCTACGCCATGACAAACACTCGACAACTGTAAGTCACTCATGCAAAGATCAAAATGGGGGCTCCACGGCGCCCCTTGAAATTTGGATACAGACTAAGCTTATTATCCCCTACATATATATGGTTGATTTACATTAAGAACAACTTTTTTTATGACTCTACGATGATTCTATTTTTTGTGGTTTTCTTCTAGTTTTTCTACAATGAAATAACGGATTAACTGTTAGGTATCTTTGATTTATTCTTTTGTATAATTTCTTCTATTTTGCCATTTTTTTCGTTATTTGTAAACTTTTAAAGACATAATGAAATCACTTACCTTTTTTATCCTATTAATAAATAAATGAAACTATACTTGTGAAAAATAGGACTTGTTATCTAGGCTATAATTTGTTCTGACAAAAATGCAGCAATTTCCTAACTGAAAATTGCAACCGTTTATATCTTAGCTGTATTGTTAATTTAAATTTTATTATATTTTAGGAGACGAAAAGGCCATCGAAGGAAATGCAGGTAACGATAGCTAGGCAACTCGGTCTCGAACCAACAACAGTGGGCAACTTCTTCATGAATGCACGAAGAAGATCCATGGACAAATGGAAAGACGAAGACCCGAAAGCTGCCTCATCAATGCTACACCAACAGATGTCTCCTGGAATGGATCAAGACGACTTAGAACAAGATGGCGATATGGACAATGATATGGATGATCAAGATGACGTCTTGTGACATGCGTTCCGCGATCGTCACTTGTTATTGCTGTGACACTTTGTTTAAGTGTAGCGTTTTTTAGAACAATTAGCCTAGTGTAGATTCACCAAATTGTGTATTTGACCTAACATTTTGTTTCTTGTTGGCGGCAAATTTATAAGACAATCCTTTAATACTGAGCATGTACAAGAATTACAAATATATCAAAGTTCCAAAGATAAATACCAGATTCTCAAATAACAACCATAATTTAATAATTTGCCCTATGCAAATAACTCATATAAATTTATTTTGTATTACATTTGGAAAAGGACTCAAAGTTTCTCTAATTTTGTATATATAGGCATTATTGTTCTCAATCTGTGATTTATCTTAGCATTTTATCAACATACAAATGTCGAAAGACTTCAGATTGGGAATCTATTGAGGCTTCAGATAACCTTAAGGTTGAGTAACAGACAATTTGTACATTTTGATACTAAAAAATATGTAACAATGTGATTAAAACCAAAATATATTTGTAAGTTTCTTATTTAAATTACTTAAAGCCAAAAGCCCAATAGAATAAGTTTGATTTCTATTCATCCAAAAGCACTCAATTTACATTTCCTGTTTATATTATTGGATAAAAGGAATCTAATAAAATTTTCCATAATCAAAGTATACAATTGTGTTGTTGAGCACACTCAAGACATTTTTGTAGTATTTTCCTCAATATTTTTATGAAATCCTCTTAAACTGCCTATCCATTATCAATTTTCACTTGTACAGTTGGGTAAAAAACAGTAATATCAGAGAACTCAGATTCCCGAGGTTTAATTCACCCCAAAATTTGTATATATTACAATTGGAATTATTAACTTGATCATAGAACAGTATTACATTCAAAAACTGATGGAAAAGTCAAACTTTCCGAAATTTAAATGGCTACTTAATTTAATGAACAACAATAATAATTTATAAAATATACAGATTAAGAAAATTTATCACTTCTTCATCTAGGACCATATATTTTTACTAAAATGAAACTAGAAAATATAAACAAACATATCAATTAATTTTTTCTGACTTAACTACTTTTGACATCAATGCACTTGCTATATTCTGAATATATCTATCTGAGTTATTTAATCCTCAAAAACAAAATCTATGGGGAACATTGAGATAATAGTAAAATCAAACCAATCAAAAATGCAGATTGGTAATTAATTCAAATCTCTTAACATTTGTGTAAATAATGTTGCATAATTTATGGTATCTTTGTAAGGAGTTAATATCCTTATGTTCCCACGGTAGGTGACATCCTTTACAATTATCGAATGTAATTGATATATTATTAAATATATGAATTATTATTAATGTAGTTATTGAATATGTGAAAACAATTCGTCCATAAAAACCATTCTGGAAGTTTGTTCACGGTTTTGATATTTTAATTTGTAAGAATCCCGAGTGAAATAGATTTGTCCAAGGAAAATACAGTCCGCCAAAAAAGTATCGCCTCACTATGATTCCTGAGATAGAACTTCGTCTATCTTATCTTATCTTATATTATCAGTTTCCTGTATTTAAATTAATAACAGACAGTGCTGTGTTTCCTCATCAAGACCTAATGGCATCACGACAACGTCTTAGAATATTTGTGACCAAGTCCTCCAAGTAATTTTGCTCGAAATTCTCCCACTCATTAATCAATACCTCTTGAAGACGTTGATGGTCAAATGATACCAAATCTTTGGATCTCAACCTTCCATAAATATTGTCTCACACATACTGAATTGAGTTTAAGTCAGGGCATTGCCAATAAAAGGGGCATGAGTATCAACATGTGGCTCTAAAATCTCTGTAATGTACCTATGAAGAATTAATGATACTCCAACTACCAGTACCAATTCTATGTAAACCCTTAGAGATATTACACCCCACAACATCATAGATCTTCCTCTAAAATTTGTTGAATATCTTATGTTGCAAAGAAAATCTTAACCTAGCTGCACGGTGGGCCCTTATCAGTTGAGGAGCAGTATAAGCTATTCTGCATCTAATTCCAGAATTTCTCGAAACACTTCTCACGATCTGTGCTTCAGCTAACTCTTGTTAACTGATTAATTTTCATTAACAGCAATTAATCGAACAATTTGCTTCGACGGTAAATTTAATTTAAAATTGCCAAGTAATACACAAAGTGTGTACTCTCGATCTGTGCCGAACAAAAACTGATGAGAAGCAAAATCCAAAACATTTTTTTATGAAAATTAAACTAATCAATATAATAAAAATTCCACTGACGTTGATTTTGTAAGCAATGTTGCCATTTTTATGGGTTATGCGATACTTATTCGGCATAGTGCATATTAGATTGATATCATTACAGAAGATGACTTGATCATACAATTATTTGTCTTCATATCATTTATGTAATACTTCCATATGGACAGTTTTTATAAGTGGACGCTATTCCGACTGAGAAGGACAGAATGATGACGATTTCTCTATCCTCCGAGGTTCCAGCTCGGTTCTGCGCATTCTCAAGTATGCGTAGTATAGATACAGTGTCTCAAACGAGAGAGAGAGAGAGAGAGAGAGAAAATAGTATATTGTGGGTACTTTAATATTGGGATATTCCTTCCCGTTTAACCTGTCACAAACACATGGAAAGTGAATTGATGCAGCTCACATTGGGCTTTACAAACATGAAGTTATTTCATTTAAATAGCATTTTTGTTGAAAATTTGACTTTTCTTACACGGAGATATAAGTTGTTGGCTGTAATTTTATCGAATACGATAACAAAACATTCGATCATTATTTTTTTTTTTATATATTATTTATATTATATATTGAGTTATGTAAATTCCTCATTCACCAATAGTACAAAATTAATTATTATATTGCGCTTCCGGTTTTGTGCAGTCAGGTATTAGGGTGTGTTTATTAAAAATAGTGTCTAAATACAGATTTATTTCTATTTGTAAACAACAGTTTCTACTTTAATACCAAATTATGTAAATTTCAATATTTGGTTTTATCATAATTGAACGACAAAATTATTTCATGTTTACACCTTTTTTTATTGAAGAATTAATCTAGAAACTTATGTTTATCGATGAAATTTCTCTGTTTCCATATATCTTTACATTCCAAAAGTGTAAAATTTATCCTGGTTAGGAGAAATTGATATTTCTATTTAAAAAAAAGTACAAGTTTGAGCCTAACTGACTGGTTTTTACCATATCATTACAATACAACTGATACTTTAAAAATTAGTCAGTTATATTGGGAAGTATCTGAATAATCTTTCAAAATACTCTTTTTAAAGATAATTAAATTGAACATTTGACAATAGAAAGACATCAATAGAAAATAAGAAACATAAGATACTTCTGCAGTAAGGCAAAATGAAAACAGTTATTTGTTAAGTTATTGTCTATTTTCAAAAACCTTGTATCTAACATAGGAGGCATGAATGATTTTTCTTTTTTTATTATTACTTTGTTTTATCAATTTTCTGAAAACAATCAGTGATTGGACTAAAAGTCTATAATTGGATCTTCATCAAATTGGGGATGAGCCCGATTAATTATTCAACATTTGGGATTTTTGCCAGCTTTATTGTTTCCATAATCGAACTATACATTTAACTTTGTCCAGCTAGAGTCATTTATAATCAAAACTAGCTCCAAACAGATTTAATTTTTTTTTCTAATATTGTTCATAAAATCTTGATTATTTATAGACTAGTTAATTCGTTCAAAATAATAACATTTGCGTAACAAAAACATTTGAAAAATAAGATGACTGATAACAGTAAATATGGCAACATTGCAAATGTGAAACTAGAATAAACATGTGGTTTATTTCTTCTAAATAATTTCCATTATGTTTTAAGACTTTTTTCAATCAAAATATATGGAAAAATATACAAATAGACGATTTTACTACTTGTAAATAACACTAATTTTAGTTTTTGCAGCAAAATAATTTCAATATTTATCTTTTAGCGAGACAATCTGAATTTTATTTAGACCCTCCACATATTAAATTTTGTAATGAATACCCACTTTATCGGTATTGCAGAATGCTAGTCAATGAAATTAAAATTTTAATTTATTCTGACAATAACGTATAATATTAAAATATAAATATAAAAATCTGAAGTATTATTTACAACGAAATAGATTCGAAATTAATCGGGATGAAAAAATTCATATGAAATCATTTTATATATTTAAATAAGATACTAAAGAAATGATGAATATATTTCAATATTCCGTATACGAGGTCTGGCTATTAAATAACGAGACTGGTTACGAAAAAGGGTTTTGTTTTGTTTCGAAGCAGATATTTTTCTAACCTTTCAAGAAAATCTGAGCAGACCTGTTGATGCAAGAGCTTTTGGTCAGGAGTCAGATTTTTTGGCACCAGCTTTTTCATGTGTAATTCCTCATGTAAATTTTTTCTAATCGTTTCTTTATCGACTTTTACAGCCTCGGCAATCATCCGAGGATCTGCACACACAATTTGGTTGATTTTGGTTACTGTTTCCGGAGTTGAAACATTTACTGGACGACCTGGGTGCTGGTCATCTTCAGTGCTCTCTGGGCCCTTACTAAAGCGCTTACACGACTCAAAAACACGCGCACGAGATAGAGAATTGTCCCCATAGGCCTCTTCCAACAATTTATAGCACTCAGGCGGATTTTTTTTCAATTTAACGAGAAATTTGAGACTGATACGTTGCTCTTGCTTTTCGTCACACATGGTGAGAAAAAAACACGTTCATTTCAAACCACTACCGCACAAATACCATAATAGTGACGGAAACGTGTTTTGGGACGTGCATTGACAAGATATCTAGATACCCCACCCGTCTAGGGCGCCCTCTAGGACCACAGTCTCGTTATTTAATAGCCAGACCTCGTAAATCTCTTAGAATAAAATATAGATATTGATGATGAAACAAGGTTCTGCACTAAAATTGAAATATGCTGTATTAATTTTTTTGAAATGAATCTACCTTTTTAGTACAACAATCGTAACCTGTTAAAACAAGAAAAACGAAACAGAAAAAAGTACTAAACAGCCTTAAGTTCCAAAAAACGTTGAAATATTTTGATCCAATTATGAATGTATTGAAAAAGTGCCAGTTTTTGTCAATTTACTGGAAAGCCCCCTTCATGTTGTTTATAGTTCAGGACGTTCCAAGAAAATTATTTGAAAAATTGAAATATAGATATTTAAAAGTGTCCTCAAAGTATAGAATTTTTTTTTCATACTTTGTGGCACTAAATTTTGGAAAATTGACTTTAAAAGAATGTATATTTGAACACTATTCTAACTGGCATCGAGAAACAATACTGTTTTCTTGTAATTGAATTAAAAAACTAAAAATCATTTATTGAAGAAATAAAAATCAATACATCAATAGAAAATATGTAATTATTAAAAAAATAGCAACTTTATATTCAATAATTTTCTTCTATCTTTTTTTAAATATTTAAAAATCAATATTTAATCATAGTAAATACAAGAAAAAAATTTATTGACAAATTTTTGTATGTTGAACTCAATGTTAATTGATTTTTTTTTTTATTTTTAGGAGCTCATTATATCACAACCTTTTTCAATTATAAGTTTTTTTCTTGAGATATTCTGTTAACCTTTCATATTTCAAATTCAAATTATTTTCAAATAATGTAACCACCCTTTGGCATGAAATCGCAAACTTCCAGTGTAGTATAAAAGAAACAAATTAGTTTTTATCTAATATATTTCAAATTCATATTTTTGCTTCTTTTTCCAAAAATTAGTTCAAGTCTTTTTTTACATGATATTTGAGTCAATTTAAATGTATTTTCAATCCATCTGTCAAGATCTAATTAAGAATAAATTGATAGTGTGTGAAGGGCTTCAGAAATGATTTTGTTGTAACGATTTGACTACGTAGAGCAGCTGTGCAGTGAAATTCGGAATGTATGGTGATTTTTTGTTATCTAGTCAAACTGTACATAATTGTTATTAGTTGCCTCTTTTTATTTATTGTAATTTATTCAATTAATAATTAATTATAAGAAAGCTAGATATGTAATATTACCTATTTAAGTTGTAGAATTTAAACATTTAATTTAATCCCACGACCTATTTAGTCAAAATGTTTTCTTCTACAGGTCAAATACGAATAATGAAATTTCTACACGAAAATTTGTAAAATATTGCGCTATATTTTGGTAAGAAAATCTAAAGTTTATATTTTAGCACAAATAAAATGGTCTGTATATAAGTACGGATAGATAATGTACAAAATAGCATTTTCTTTTTTGTGTTTTTGTGTACGACAAGTAGATCAATTTTTATGTCCATTTTACAGTGTCAAACTCTCCATTTTGTTCTTGTGAAATATATTTTGCTTGTAATAACAATAACTTATATGTATTGTTATTACTGTCCAAAACATACAACCATCAATTTTACAAAGAATTAAACTTTTAAGATCTCTATAACAAATCGGCAATTGACCATAAATGTAATACTTCTATATGGACAGTTTCTATAAGTGGAAGCTGTTCCGATTAAGGAAGACAGAATGGCAACGATTTCTCTATCCTCCGAGGCTCTAGCTCGGTTTTACGCATTCTCAAGCATGCGCAGTATAGATAAAGTGTCTCGAACGAGAGAGAAAATGAATATTGTCGGCACCATAATGTTTTTCCCACACCGACTGTCCATATAGAAGTATTACACATACGCAATTGACACTAAGATAGTACTCGAGCTATATATAGATGGAGACTCAGTTCTTTTTGAATTCCATTTGAAATTATGACTGCTTCCACAAAGGGCCAGAAAAAATCAAAAATATGCGCACTGAGAAGACATATGAAAGACACAAATTAGCGGGAAAATTATTATACAATCCATCCATACTACTGCGATATTTTATGAAAAGTACTCTGTGCCAATTTTGTAACTAAATTATTTCAAAATAATTTCACGAAACTAAAGTGTTCGGGGCGTCGTTTTAGCATTCCAGCCGCTCTGTACCTATACCTGAAAAGATATTTTGTGTGTGACTCTCCATATCGTTGCTTTGCCACGAAAATACATAAACCCAAAGGAGGCTATGTTTCTGGGTTTTAGTCCACTTCCCTACCTGCAGCTGTCGTCCTCTGTCATGCCTATCGTCTTAAAGTCGTATTTCACAGGGAAATAACGTGTCACCACTTTAATGTCGTTTCTAGGCATCTCGAGTTCCTCAGAGTTCTTAGCTGATTTGTTTATCATATTTTTAAATTGTTTTAGGCCTGGAGTGTTTCTTTTTAGTGAGACTGCATCTGATTCTTTAGCCATCCGTTCAGTTCATTATTGATGTGGCATCTCATGATGGTCTTTCTTTCTTTTTTGTCAAGGCTATCTGCTTCGTGGTATACCTTGGTGCTACTAGATAGGTCTCCAATAAAACAATCCTGAACACACATGGTTATTGCTAGCAACTTCGCATGAAAAATGGTGAGTGCTTTTTGTAGTGGTCTAAAAAGTACTAAATTCACCAATTTGAGCTACCTTCTAACCATCTTTATACCATAGAGATGCATTTCGAGCTTTCAGAAGGTGTTTATTTACCCAAAATTGGTGGTCATTGATTATCAGTTCGAACGAGATATGTCAGATTCATATTTTTTTCATATAGACTATCTTGTGAACCCCTTTTTTATTATCTTTTTTTGTAGCTGTTTTTTTCTCGAATATATGCACAATTCGGACTGTTTCTTAATTTGTAAGTGACCTTCAAATTTCAAGGACCAGCTGGCACGTGCAGTACAAAGTTTTGCGGCGGTAGACGTTAATAAATCAACATACTACAAAGTTTATTACACACTTATTACATTAAATAAAAACATTTTATATGAACAATAAAAACACGTAAAAAACATTTAAGCCCGTGAAAGTCTATAAAAGCTTATATTTTATTGACATTTACAGCAAAGATTGGACCGACACCCTACTACCCTACTTTATTCAATTTTATGATGTAAATAGATGAATCATTCCACGGGGAGTATAAAAAACAATAAATGTCATTCTTGAAAAAACACAACAATATTGGAAAATTGGGTTATGTGGTGAACTTTTTCATTTCCACCCTTTTTTTATACAGAAAGACAGTTTTTTGGGATGTCTCGGAATTTGACCAATTTCGAATAGATGTCGCTAGTTATACTAGTTTCATACACGCTCGAAGTCCAGTTACTGAAGAGATTGGAAAATGAGAAAAAGTAGCGCGTGTGGGGAAAATCATTTTCTAAAAGATGTGGCATTGTTTATTAAAAAATTTTGGGTCCTATATCTAACATTATACGAGAAATATACATAGAATATACTACCAGAGGTAGCTCACTTTTTGAAGCTATTGTTTCTACTAAAGACTTGGACGCAGCTCCCTGCATAGACTTTGAAGAGTAATTTAATGACCAATTCGATCTCTGGATTAATCATGGTGCATTTATTTCATGGCCAGCAAATAGTCCGGATTTGAAACACGTTTTTGTGGTCAATAACAAAATTGAAGCATTAATTTGTGGATTAAATGGGAGCAATGTTCAGTATCCACTTGTTTTTTGTTTTTATTCGTGAAAATATTTTGGGAAAATCAGTTGATTCAGTATAAATTTATCTCCAATGGTCACAATATCAACAGGGTGATTAAATTATAGTAAATAACGAGCTATCTCTTGAGATTTAGATCTTAAAATGTTTAAATCCGAAAAATCTAGGGGGTTAGAGTATTTAACAGTTTATTTTGAAATTTAATAGAGTTTTCTTCACGAAATACTGTTAAAAGTCTATGTAAATATTACGGGACAAAAAATACTTATAAATACCTATTATTGTTGGGATCACTTTTGCTATGAAACTTAAAGTAACTCTCATACAAAGATTTGTGGGCTTGGGTTAGTTTTTTTATATCTGAATATTTAAATGTATGCTATTATAACCATAGCTGCCCTTTTGTTACTTTGTATGATAATTTAAAAATAAAAAAAAAACACCATTCGTGGTATAAAGACAACCACGGTATGCCTTAATGAAACATGTTAACTGTTGTATAAATCTAGTCAGCACTCGTCATTTTTTTTTCTTTAATGTCCCCCTTTGTGAATGTTATATTTTTAAAACGTATCCACATATTTCGTACTGGAATATATATATTTCTTTTCCACAAATACAGAATTTTCACTGATTACGTTTTTAGTAAAAAAAATCAATTCATTAGATTTTAAAACGGAATTGAAGCAAATAGTTTTTCAATTTTTTTCCTTAGATTTCTTATTGAAAGAATCAGTGACTACTTTTGGTGTTTTCATTTTTCGGATTTTATTTTTGTATCCAAACCTAGCACTATTCATCGTGTTTGAGTGAATTTTTTATTTTTGTGTTATATAAATCCGTCATTCAATTATTACAATATTTATAATATTGATGTTTAATTAGATTAAAACGAAATATGTGTGATGAAATGTAATACTCTGTAGTGATTTGTCAGTTAGTGTCAGTAATGTAAAGATTCTTTCATAATTTGGACCGAAAAAGATATATGAAAAGGGATATATGAAAATAACAAATAAAGAAAAAACATTAAATATTGTTTCAACAATTTATTCTTATGATCAAAATAAAATCAAGCATTTTCTTTAAATGTTATATTTAATATATCGAGTGAAACGGGTGTCTGATTAATTATTTAGAATTTTTTTGACATCCGTGTGACGTTTACCACAAGTTTTTGCACGACCAGCACTTTGAAACTTCTTTTTACTTCAGTGTAAGTGAAAAAGAAGCTGTTTTAAGACAAGTTTTCAATATAATTAGCGCAGATTGAATAAAAAAAATATTATTATGAACATTTTGAAATCCTCACTTTTCAATTAGTTTTAACATTCAGATTCACGTCAAATTTGATGAACAATAAACTATTCTGATGAAATGGAAGAGAAGGAACTAAAGCAGCTCTAGTATAAAGACAAAATTTCCAAATCAGAAAAGTGATGGGGCTAAATATAAATATGGAATCGAAAAAAAGTAGGAAAACAAAAATTATATTTCCTCTCTAAACAAAATAAGTGATGATTATCTAGAAATATTATCGATCAATACCCACAAAAGTACATTACGAAAACCAACACAAAATATAGCAAACAAGCATTAAGTTATAAAAAAAGCCAGGACGAGCACTGAGAAGAAGTATACAGAAAAAAAATCATATGGAAATTTACAACATACAGTTTAACATTATTCCTACCGGGGTCGGTCAAATGATCGGTATTTCACAACTTATATTTTTAATATTGAATGCTACCTAATAGCCAGCTTACCGGTATAAAAATATATGTTTTTCATTCGAAAGTTCATAATCTACATTTTATTCTTTTTCGTTGATTTTTTTACAAATGGGCTTCCCAATTGTAAATTTTCCCAGATTAAGATTTTACCGAATAATTTTTTGCCATTTGGTCAGTCATATTTGCGCAAAATTTGGTGCTTTTATACAGGGTCCGGCGGTGGATTGTGACGCTTTTCGCTACACTGTAGTGATTAGAAATTTTGTTGTAAAAGAAGTAAAAATCTCCGAAAAATAATACTCATTGAATGCAGTTTTTAACAGTTTATTATGTTTTAAAAATTACAGATTTTAAATGTCCACCATTAAACAATGTGCGAGGCTCGTTTAGGTACACTTTAGACTTTAAATAGGCCCATAAGAAACAATCTGGAGCCGTTAAGTCAGGAGAACGTGCTGGCCAAGCAAGGTTTCCATTTCGGGAAATTTTACGTGATCTTCAATTCTCAATCTGCGTAATTCGGCAGTAAGAAATGTTTGTAGCATTTGCAAATATCGCTCCGAGGTAACGGTTACAGTTCGATTGTTCTCTTCAAAAAAATATGGTCCAATAATCCCAAGGGTTGCAATACCGCACCAAATCGTAATTTTTCAGCATGTAAAATTTTCTCATTGGTTGTTCTGCGCACCAATATCGAAAGTTTTGTTTATTAACAAAACCCGATAAACAAAAATTAGCTTCATCCGACATAATTAAATTATCCATCAGATCTTTTCTTTCTCCCAACAATCTTACGAATTTATGCACAATCTGTATTTTATACGGGTGAAACTCAAGTTCATCATGCAAAATACGGCGAACTGTACGATTTGATAAGTTCAGAGCCCCTGTATGTTTATTCGCTGAACGTGTTGCACTGGCTGTTACTGCTTCTTCAACTCTTCGAATATTTTCAGGCGTTCGCACAGAACGGGAAGAACCAGCAAACCTATCACAGACAGTTCCATGCGCTTTCCACTTCTTAAGACATTGCAAAATCGTTTCAATGTAAGTCGTTACGACGAACACGTGTTGATTTACCGACCAATTCTCCATAGCTACTGAACTGCATACAATAACAAACACTTTAGTCATAAACAGAACTCTCCCACCTATTCACGTGTCAGGCAGAGGCGCGTTAAAATGTGTCACATCCAATGCCGTACCCTGTACAAATAAATTGTCTCCGGTGTTCGGGTGTCATTTTATTAATCTTGTACGGATTAGTACATTGAACTGAGAATTATAACTTCCTTTTTTGACTTAGCTTTGTGAACTATCAACATACAATTGTATGAGCGATAGAGTTTGGTCGAGTAAAGTGCCATGTCGTAGTTTTTCAGTTTTCCAAATCTTGTTGAGTCTTTTCTATTTGCTCTAATTGTCTCAACAATCGTAGTTTTTTGCTAAAAGTTTTGTTGCTAAAGATATGCGTGAAAAAAAGTTGTCCGTGGCTATATTTCTTCAACATCCTACATACGGTTCTACTAATTTCATTATGACAAACTCTTCAAGAGGAGCTGAGGGTTCCTTACTTTCATCTTTTCTCAAATACGGAAAGCCGTTTATTATGTATTCGCTACATACATCGGATACTAAGCAAAATTCTAATCCAAATTTGTCCAGTTTATTGGGCATATATTGAGTGAATTTACACCTTGCTATAGTAATACATGGCTCTAGTTTAAACAATTTCAACTATTGTTAACAAACTTCGGAAATCATAGCAAATTTATCGTTGGCTTCATTGATTTCTGTCATCAAATCGAATCTCCGTAAATTCATAATTTGAGAAAAAAGGCGGGAACCACTTATTATTCTATAGAAGTGTTATAATGCATATAACTTTGCAGTAGACAGTTCCCACTCATATCCCAATCTGTAACAGTTCATTAAACCCTTATCGAGTCGCATCTCTTTATATACCCTTCTGAGGTACATGTGGTGCGACTCAATTTGAGCGAATCTTCAAATTACAAAAGAGAGCTGTTAGATATTTACTCGGACTAAACAGCAGGACTCACTGAGGGACTTCTTCAAAAGATTAAAAATTCTAACTCATCCTGCTTATTTAACTTTGAATCCGTTTGCGTAATTCGTAAGCACGCTTCTCCAATTTCAGAAAGATCGTTACACGGCTATCTACTTAGGAACGCGGAGCACGACCTTTACCTATCTACTCCAGGTTCAGAATTAGTTGAGGGCTCAATATTTTACAATGCAAAAAAATGCACAATCACTTGCCAATTGGAATCAAATCGATATCATCTTTTTCCGCATTCCGCGATAATTTGAGCGCATATTTAATGGGAAGTGCCTTCTACTCTGTAAACGACTTCTATTCTAATAATGTTTAATTCCGGGCATGCTGCTTACTGGTTCGTTACTTATTGTGTTTTTCTTCTGTATATTGAAATTTTATTTTATTTGTATCTTTATTTAGTTATTTTTATGTTTGTTTTTTAGTTTTTGCAAGCTTTTGTCTACAAATTGTAACAATTTTTTGACAATAAAGCATTTCTCTCTTTCCAACACTCTAAATGCCTCTTCGTCTGGGCACTTTCTTATAAGTTCGATTATATTCTTTTCCATTATCACATAAAAATATAAATAAACACGAAACTAAGGCACTTATAGAATAAAATCGTACCACAACTACATTACCTTTCGTTTGTAACGACTTTATAGTTTTGGAATTGAGTCTTATAGAGGAACTATTAAAAAAAATGTATAACCACACCAAGACCAATCAAATGACCGGTCTTGGTAGGTAAGGCAGACTACACATTTTTCTCAGATAATAAACAATAAAAAAAAAATAAGTGAATATCGATGTATCATACATATATATGAACTATTTGACCGGCCCTGGTAGGAATAGTGTTAAAGCTGGTCTTCTTACCCCCCTGAAACTATTCAGTCATCTGTATTGTAATGAAATACCTGCTGGCGTCGTCAAAAGCATCGTGATTGGCATGTCCAAACCATTTTTACCAATCAAAAAATGTATTTCTTTTTTAGTATTTATTTATATCGTGGTTATTTGTGGTAAATCATTCATTATTATTTGTTATCTTCTTCTTTGTTTCCTGCTACTGCATTTGAGCAAAACGATTGTTAGGTCGGGCGCAAGTTGAGACGCAGTCAACACGTGTAGGGCAGCATAGCGCAAGGGAAGACATTTCGAGAAAACTTTGTGGCGCAGTTGCCAGTTCACTGCTGCATTTTGACGAAGGTGGACGTGTTTTCTCTTAAATTTGAGCTCTGAGTCGAATTCTGATGACGAGTTCTTAACAATACTTCTACTGTACCAGAAGTCAAGATCGAAGCGATCCAGAAGTGAATTAAAAAAAGACAAACTAACGGGGAATTTGCGCTGACGAGGGAACTCTCGAGTGAACATGAATGAATAATTATTTCACACTATGATTCAACCTATAATTTACTCTGGTGGTTTCGCACTAGTTCAATCAATTTTTCTTCACGAGATTCCCTAAACACCTGTAGGTAAATGTGCGAGTGTGACGCAGTTTCTGTGTGACATTCACGAGTCCTTCATTGGCACAGCCCTGCACGTGTCGACTACTACCCGGCCTTATCCGCTGCTATGTTTTACTCATATATAGTAAAAATCCAATTCTCTTGTTTTCTCTTAAAATTCTCACAAATATCATGAGTATAAATATTAGATTTGTGTTTGATTTGATAAAGATTGTCTATATATTTCATTACAAAGTGAATCAGACCTACGGCAGATGAAATTACAAGGAAAGAAGCCTCGAAAATAGGCAAAAATAAAAAGGAGAGCTGGATCGAACTCCCAAAATTAGAGGAGAATAATCAAAATATAAGTTTAAGCTTTCTATTTATTGAAAACTTTTCAAGAAGCAGCTTAATTTAAAAAAAAATTGATAATTCAAGAGTTTTAGAAAATTATGTTTTTTAAAAAAAATCAAATAATTGCGTTAACTTTGCGATACATATTAGTGCAATAGATGAAACGTGTAAACGTGTAAAAAATGGCAATACCATATCCCATCAGTGTACGAAGCTACACGGTTCTGTAGAAATATAGCGTTGATTAAAGAAATATTGACATAAAAAATTGTTTATTTTGAAATCCTTAAACCATTATACTCCACCCTTATCTTAATTCATTTTTCAATAAATCCTAACTCCTCTTCATACTCATTATATAGTTTTAATACAGAATTATTTATTTATTATATACGGCGATCCAAAATTGATAGAAGGCACGGTGATTAGCACACATTGCCAGATTTCCACAGCCGCGAATTGTGAGAATGTTGGTGAGGAGAGGAGAACAAAGGAAAAGAAGAGGAGGGTGCCCAAAGAAAAAATGACTACAAGAAGTCTAGCGAGGTGGAGGAGTAGCAAAGACCCGGAGGAAGTGAAAAAGAAACCAAGTGTCTAGACGACCTGTAGGGCTGAACTATAAACACGTATAACAAAAGTGGCCCCCAAAAACTCCCAACTGGAAATTAATTGGTACTTTATATACGATAATCGAATTTTTCAACAAATTATGATAAATCTCATGCTATAGCACAGACAAAAAAAATACAATAGAAACTCTAAGTTGCTAGAATAAAACGGCTGTTTGATTGGGACAGCCTTCATGATTTATACTCTATTATATCAATGCTGGACTGTTAAATCTTATGCTATAGCACAACAAAAATAATAACAATAGAAACTAGGTTGCTAAAATTAAACGGCTGTTATAGACAACTTCAAAAAAAAATTGAGCTCAAAATAAGGCCCCGTGAAATGATATTTAATTCAAATGGATAAAATGTTGCGCAAATTAGAGAAAAAAAGCTTAAATTGGAGGCAAATTTCATCATTTCCACATTTTGTGTTCTATTCAAACTTTTTTGCACAAATTTTATGACTGATCTCCTTGTATAAATTAATTTTGTCGCCACACGCACTTTTGAATGTTAACCTCCCGGTAAAAAATGGTAATGCCTCGTTTCTACAATGATCGTGGCAAAATTAATTCCTCACCTTTAAATAATTATGGTTAATGTATTCTTCTACATTGTTCGCATGACAGTGTAAATCTAAAATATATGTCAGTTCTAAACTGAACTGCGGAAAAAATCGTTTCAGCTGCCGAGTGCATCTTTGTTTATTTAGGGTTGAGAAAATCAGACAATATTATTTGTTGAAACGATAAGGTATTATTAAATGCCATAAGATACCAAACATTGAGTAAACAAAAAGACGTTTGGGACTATCAGTCACACGAATGCAGTGATCTTTGATGCCCGATTGACAGGATCATGTCTACAAACTTTTTTATTTTATTTTTTGGTGTGATTTGTGTTAGTGTTCAAGTCACAGGTGAGTTTTTGACACTAAAATCCATTCTCTCGAATTATTCTATTACATTAAATTTGTTTAAACTGTCAACAAACAACTATTTAATGACGATGTCGCTTGTTTGAAAAAGATAAAGAAAATATTTTAGTGAGTGATGATACTTTAAAATGTAATAAAATAATTAAAATAAAACTAAAGATATCTCCAAAATTTCATATACATTTTACCATTAAGTTTCTATATTTATTTTTTATTTGTTAAAAACATGGATAATTCTGTAATTAACGTATTTGAGAGATTTCTCCGTACCTTGAATCGCTTACGATCTAGAAAGGACTGAAAGAAAATGGTAGATTATATACAATGCGGTCCATATGTAAGGAGTAAATTCAATTTTAGCGTTATTATGTATAAAAAAATATCAAACAGGTCGATTTTTATTCTCAAATTGACAATTTGAAGTGTGAAAATATTATCCCTTTCCAGCACCCCCTCGAAAAGTTCAAACGAGAAAGGGGGTCGTGTGACACTTTGTTCGAAAGGGATTTTAGTGCTTTGATAAGCAATATAAAGTTTTTTAAATTTATCGCAATATGTCGCATAATATTTAGAATGTATTTTTCAATGGACAATTAAATTAAATTTTCAAAATAAACAATTTTAGATTTGGATTTTGGAATTCTCGTACAACATTTTGTATGACATCAGGAGTTATTTTGTTAATTTCTTCCGTTATCCTAGCTCTTAAATCAGCAATATTGTCTGCTCTACTAAAATATACTTTAGATTTTAAATAACCCCATAAGAAGTAATCGAGAGGAGTCAAATCGTGGGATCTAGCCTACCACGTTTTCCAATCCACCTATTGGGAAAAACCTTAAATAATTTCTGTACGTGCAAAATGCGGTGAAGCTCTGTCTTGTTGGTAGTAAATAAATTAATCTATCCCATTTGGATGATTAACATCAGGAAAAAGTCTTTGAAATGTAGGCGCTAAGAAGTTAATCAAACAATATAGATAACCTCAATATTAACTGTGCTATCAAAAAAAGGGCCTTTAATTTTGTTGTCAATTTTTTGGGGTATTCAATGTGAGCTTCACACATCCAGTGAGGATTTTATCTGCTCCAATATCTACAGTTCGGTTTGTTAACCGTTCTGGTTAAATGAAACGTCGATTTATCAGGTAAAACTATTTTGTGTGTGAACTGTAAATCAGCGTTGATTCTGTCCATCATCAGTTCACAGAATTCTTGCCTTCTATCAGGATCATCCTCATTCAACTCCTGAACTTTGTAAGGTTGGTATTTTTCTTAATGCAAAACTCTCATTGTAGGTGGCAAGTTCTCGAGTTATCTTATGCGGATTTTTCTCAAAAGAGAAAATTAGTATGTTTTTCTACGACAAGAAAATAAAACTAAAAATATCATTTACGCAGACGTACTTTAAAATATATTCTTTTAAAAACTTAATCTTAAATATCTTAAAACAAAACCTACTTCCACGTGTTTTATTCGTTATAACTTATCCACCTGTAGAAATAAAAAGTTTTTGATAAACGTAGAATGCAAATTTTATTTAGGGAAAAACCAGGTAAAATGGGGTAGGTACTCAAGGTTGTAAGGCAATTAGTATAGAAAGACGCTCTTATATGTGTTGCCAAATAGGTAGGGTATTGAATGCTATGTAACAAAACTTAGAATAAAACACATATTTCGCAAACAAATAAAACCTCAATATCATCGTCGTCTACTCCAGCACAGACCCATCGCCAGCACGATATACAAGCGTACCTCAGAAGATGTGGAATAAAAATTACCACGATAAAGACATAGATCATGATGAATCCAACGGTACCCTTCTTATTATGTGTTATCGATCAAGATCTAAAAAAATTTCAGTTCAAAATTCGCTTCTATAAAATGAACTCTTATGGAGCCCATATTGAAATTCTTTGATTACAAATTAAATATTTGATATTTGAGTATATAGATTTAATTGGTAAGAAATTAATCTTTCTAATGGTGACAGTCGTTATCGATCAAAAATAAGAGTTATTAGCCAAGAAAAGTTTACATTTACAGCTCCTTTTTGATTTCGGCTCATTTTTATACTCACAAAGTAAATATACATACATAAGAAACCTCTACATATACTCAAAGCTTATTATCTGTTTTCAAAAAATCAAATGGGCGACTATTTATTTTTAATAAAATATTAACGTTTAATTCAGCAAGTTTCATCCATCGTCTTAGTTCATAATTGATTGATTTAAGATTTTTAAACATAAATATATGTGGAATAAAAGTCAATAAAATGGCTAGTTTGCTAGACGCGGGAACCACCTTAATAAAAAAAGATCTGATCGAGTATTTCGATGCTGTACGTCCAGACAAATGAATAGAACGAGATCTATTGAATGGCCACCAACATCCCCGAATCTTAATCCTTTCTATAACTTCTTTTTATGGGAATAAAAAGTTTCTGCGAAGATAAAAGCATGAATAAGAAATGACTATCAATTTTCGTCATTAGAATTTCGATCGCTTTTAACAGATCGTCAATAAGGCATTATTGCTTTATCGAATTTATTCTCTTGTAATTAGTAGGTTTGTTCCAATAGTATGTTTTGGTTAAATTTCGAGCTTCGATGCACTACGTATGATTTGAATATAATCTATTATGAACACGTACCCAACAATTGCTGCTGGAACACCAGTAGGGAAAAATAATTATCATTTTATTTTTTTTTTGTTTCGGTTATCTTGATTACATGAAATTGTAGCAGCTCCATTGAATCAAATACTCGACTTAAATTATATTGAATTCTATGATCGGAAAGTCAAAGAAAAATAAAACTTCTGGCACTAACCATTGACAATTTCTGAAGTGTTCCTGCTTGTAATTTTTAGTCCTCAAAATCTCCTAATGACAATTTTTTTATAATTCACTTCCATTCACTTTCAATTTCGCTACTGACTAAATATTCGATCTCCATCTCATATTTCTTACAATCTCTTGAAGGTCGATACAACATCTAAAATGAATATTGACATGCGGGAACCAAAATATTCCAAAGGTTATTCAAAATATATTGTCTCGTCTCGAACTAATACTGAACAAGTTCAATTCTTGCTGGAACATAGAACTTTTTGTTCATTACTTGAACTTGATATAGCTGGAATGCGATTTTCTCATCACGCATTATCAAGTGATTACAATCTGCTGGAACAAACCTAGTGAGGAAAAGAAATTCAATATTTTGCAGTTATGTACAACTTTACTTATAGGTTCGTTCCAAGCATCAAAAAATCGTCCTTGGTATGGTGACGATTCTGCGCAATCGAGATAACATGTTGCAACCGGAGAACAAAATGAATATAAAAAAAAAATAACAGTGTTGCCATTTAAAAAAACGAACAACGACTCATTTGGTACACGCTTTTTATATTATTATTATCGCGCGTGAAAACACAAATTGACAATAGTTTTTTTTTTAAATATCTAATAAAAACTGCATTCTCATATTCAATAGTTTCCAAATATTGTCACGTAAATTAAATAGCTCTTTTAGCTTCAATGTTACTTAATAGGTTATGTCAAATATATTACTATTATGCATCTGTTTTTGAGATCAAATTTACAGAAATCGGTTGAGTAGAAAAAGAGTTATAATTAAAATTTTATCACGAATACAGTTTTTATACAAATTTAATATCCCTACTTTCCCTTTTATTCTTTGCGAATCAACTCAAATATGGCCAAGATCCATTCTTATTTGTAAAAAAAATACATATCATCAATATTTATATTGATTAGTACTTAAAATTTATTTAAATATGACATTCTTTTGTTGGCCATGCTCTAATTTTGAAAAGTCTGACATTAATATTCAAGTGTTGACCTCTTCATGCTTTTTATTTGCATAGAATAAAACATTTTGAGATTTGAAAACAATAAATTTTGCATTTGGGTAAATTGGATAGGTACACTGAATCGTTCTTACAAAAATAAATCGGAGATTTTCACTTTCATTTTCTATGAGATTAATAAAAAACAACTTGCATGTACAATAAATATAGAAGCTGTTCCGTCTAATCAAGACAGAATGATAACGTTTTCTCTATCCTTCGAGGTTCTAGCTCGGTTCTGCGCATTCTCAAACATGCGCACTATAGATAAAGTGTCTCGAACGTGAGAGAAAATGAATATTGTCGGAACCGTTTTCTCCCATACCAACTGTCCTGTAGAAATACATATATGAGATATATACTGTAGATTATCATCGACATATTTCTAGTCAGTTCTTTATCTTGGAAACAAGTAGAAATCACTAAAAGCAAGATCTAAATTAAGAAAACCCTTCCATTTAAATGAATTAAACTCTTAAGTGGAATGAGTCATGCTAGATCATACGAAAACAAAAGTTTGAGCTCTTGTTATTAAAATAAATAACTTTCCAGAGATGCTGCTCTTTGTGAAATCAGTTATTTGGTTTGGACCAAAAATCACTTCACTGATTTCTACTTCTGTCTCACCGAGGCAAATCAGGAAAAAGGAACACACTCTAAAGTATCTCCACGTGAGTTGATTTACCAGCGCATTCATCACTAGGCAGTGAGATCTTACACAGCCCGGTAGATTCGTCCAGGGATCCAAATCCATCGAATGAAGAGGCAAAACTTACGATTTAAATAGTGGAATTTGCTCGACCCGAAGTCGTCGTATGTAATTATCGCGAATGTCATTGTTTTGATTTTTTTTTCGAAAGAGAAAGAAAGAAAAACTCAACTTCTCAGCAACATGAAACTTTATTATATTACCATAGATCAAAAGAAGTTCAATATCATCATGAGAAGGCCTTAGAATTTTACAAATATATATAATCAATGACAAAATGTCTGCTGTCTATTTGGTTCCCTATGCTTGACATTTTGTTTTCTTAAAAATAATATTTATTTAATTATCCAATTCAAGAGGCAAAAGAATTGGAAAGGGAACCATAAATGCAGTGTTGCTTTCCAAAATATTATTAACACATATTCGTCAATTGATGCTCTACTGCTTTGACCTAAGGATTTGTAGAAAGAGCTAGTGAATAAACTGGGAGAGGAGAGTGTAGGAAAGAAAAACACTGAAGAATTTTTTGTTACGACTCCAATCTGATGGAGGGTTTCGAAGAAAAAGAACAAATAAATCATGGTCCAGGTATTAAGGGCACAACGAGTTAGGTAGCTGGCTAATGAAGGTATAAACATAAACTTAGGAAGACCAAATAAGAAATATATAGAAGATGTAAGGGTAAATATAAGAAAGTTGTGAAGAAGAGGCATCAAATGAAAAAAAAAAGATTGAGCTAGTAATAAAAACAAAACTCTGAAGCTGTGGGTTGACGAGGATTTAATATTTTTTAACCGTGGTCTGACTCTCAGTTAACCTTTTTCTCATTAATTATTTCCAAACTGCTTGTTAAAAATAGACCGTGAAAGGCGTTTTGGTAGTTATTTCGAAACTTTCTCTTTATAGGTTTATCAGTGAAGGATAGAAAACACTGCTGTGATTTGGGTACCAATTTTGCTACGTCGGGCAATGATTGTAAAATTTTCAAACCTGAATGGGCAGGACCTGGATTAAGAACTGAAAAATCATGTTTGAGTACAGTAGATTTGTGTTGCAATAAACAGATTAGGTTAGTACTTCATTTCTATGAATTAATGTCAGTACCAAAAAAATTATTTATGATAGTTTTGGACCATAATTTTCATCTTTAGTGAATATTTTCTATACTACTCTTGTAAATCTTTATTATATCCTTTCATATAAGACTCCATTGCAATTAATTTCCAATTCGTATTCGACCCTATAGTCATCAGTTACAAATACATAAAGTTAAATTACATTTTTCTACGTTTATATTTGATGTCACCCGTATATGTGTGAAGCCATGTCCTAAGACAGTCTAATTTTTTTTCCAAGACTCGTCCTTAAAGAGTATTTTTGTAAAATTTCAACAAAATATTTCAATTATTTTGAAAATTTCAACCCTCATTTAAGCAATACGCTAAAATTAAAGCTGTTTAAATATTTTAGAAAACGTGAATGTCAATTGGGAACGACAGATGCAGTGAATGGCGTATCATGTTCATACATTGATGGTGACAGAAAGGTAATTCTTTCAAACTACGGGGTTATTAAGCCAAGTTGATATCCATTGTTTTGCTGGGAAAGTTTAAAAGTAGAACAATAGCTATAAACAACGTTACTGCATAAGCTATCAATATTAATCAAGCATTGAAAACAATAACTGCAATTTTTGGGTTTATTTGAAGCATAGGATACGAGGTTTGATCCGAAAGTATCGACGCCAGCTTTATATTTTCGCATTCTTTATCGCTCACTGACGATATTCTTGAAAACATTCCCTATTTGATTGCATAATACGTTCATCATTTTTCAAATCAGTCATTTTTCACATCAATTTCTTTGTCATAGAACCAGTGTCCTATGTCAAGACTGTACAGAAGCCGTAGAAACTACACGAATCAGAGTTTTATTAAATAATGCTGCACAATGCATTTTTTGGTAAATATCAGCTAGTCCAAAGTTTGACGTATCTTGGTGATTCGGAGTTTTTCCACTTTATGTTGTTTGCTTTTTGGATCATCGCCAACAATAATCTAACTATATTCGTGAGCAAAAGTCGACCTAGTCGCACGTTTGTGGTCGAAAGTCTTTGTAACTTTCCTACTTTTTGTGACCATTAGTCCTAAGTTTATAATGTGTGGTCTTTATTATTATTAAGTTATTTTTATTGGCGAAGGAAAAATATCAAGCGAAAAGAAATCTGGAAACTAAAAGGGGGATAGTTGAAGAAAATACAGGCTTAAATTCGTTTTTCATTTTCCTAGCCCTAGGAACAGCTTCCAGTCGAATAAGTTTCTTCAATCGATCTTATTCCACACCATTTAAGTCCGGGCTACGCGGTGACCAATTCAAAGCGGCGATTTCGACATCCTGTAAATATTGCCGTACCTAAAACTTCTTCTATGTATCGGTTCGCCGTTAACCCCCTCGCTCCACCGTCAGTTTCAAACCAACTCGGTTTTTACTTCCATCTAAATTCCCACCCAAGCCATCCAGGAACCAAAAGCAATGGTTTCTCTCATGCAACATTGCGTGAATCTTCTGTAGATTCGTCCTCTTCTATCACTACCATACAGGTACATTCTGCTTTCGACTGAGAAGAAATTGGAAGCCCCATCCTCTGGCAAATCGTAAACGGGTTGCTCGGTCAGCTGGGTCTAATTTGGGTCCAGTAGCTGGCTTTTTGGCTCAAGGTTAGCTGCCTTAAGTGCTATTATGACTGTCTAGCCATTCACATCCAGTTACAGCTACTCCTCACGTTTCTCTGAACTCTTGTTGGACTTGAACATCAGTGAGAGCCCATTTACTCAGCAACATGCTGACAATGAATCGCTTATCTCTATCGATTGTGCACCTTTTTCTACCGGAGACACATCTTCGATGAAAGTTACCAGTCGACGGTAATCTCTGGAAACAGCAGTCTGACTCATGTTCAAAGTACTGGCAACTGTTGAAATAGGGTGAACTCTTGAGCAGCAGAGCTCGTGAATAATTACTGCGGATGAGTTTGACTGGTATAGATCACTCGAAATTGACTCGATACTCTCGGGATAAACGTCTTATTCTTCTTGTCTTGAACATTCCAGAAGAAACTGTTACAATTTCTTGTAGGATTGTTGTGAAGCTTGTCAAGCAGGTATAGATGCAGCTAGAGCTAAAGAACGTTGTGGTGGCTTAGGATTAGGTGATCCGTACGATGAAGCTTTTAATAGTTGTTGCGAAGATTATGCTAAAGTTAAGTCTACAACGATTACCACCACCACAACAACAACTACTCTAAAGTCTTTAATAGATAAATCACTGGATTTTGAAAACGAACGTAAGGAAACTTAAATCGAAATAATTTTAGTCATCAGTGGTAATATTTTTATTATTGTAGCTATTGAAAACATATGCGATTCAGATGTTTGCGCTCAAATGTGTGAAGTGGTTGGTAATTCCTTTAAATGTGATTGTTACAAAGGGTACGTCCTAATGGAAGATGGTATATCTTGTAGACCAGAAAAGCGAGTGTTAAAGAAAGGAGGAAGGTACGTAATGCAGACGTTATAAATAAAATACTTGCAATGCAATGAATTGCAATAGATCTTTTGCAGGTGTGAAATAAACAACCCTTGTGATCATGATTGCACAGATACAGGTACTGCTATCAAATGCTCTTGCCGTGAAGGATATCAACTGGCGCAAGACAGCAGAACATGTCAAGGTATTTTTCATTATTTGTTGAATCGTTTCATTTTTGAGTAGTATGTAAAAAGTATTTAGATATTTACCACTGTTAACTGAGATTATAGTCAATCAGTTCAGTAATTTTAGCTCGTTTGCGGATCTTCTGTAAATCTAATGATGTACCCATCGCGTGCCAAAGGATCAAAGCGTGAAAGCAAGTCCTCCGGCTAAGGGATAGTATTGGAAAAGAAATATATCTAATGAAACTCCCACCTACAGAAACATTATTCAATCTGAAGCAATCTGTTAACCATCTCAAAGAGCTGGATCTATCAGGGTTCATAAATGCCTTGGACTGACATGATTTGGAAAATCGCGATCGTTAGAGCATACTCTAAATAATAATCTAATAAACCGATATGCAGATGTGTTTTTCAATACACAGAAGCGTATATACTGCAAACTTCAATTGTCGCTTGCATCATCGTACTGATTGGAGATGAGCTTAACCTTGGAAAGGTACCTAATCGGAAAGCAAGATATTTTTATAAGTTCTAAAGATATCTTCATTTTTATTTCTGAAAAAAATATTACCAGATTCTTGAATAAACAATGTGAATAATTAGTTTTCTGTTAAATAAACTCGTTTTATTATTGCAGATATTGATGAATGTAGTTTAAACCTTCATGACTGTACTGAGACAGAAACTTGCATAAATGAAGTAGGAACTTATATATGTTACGATGACCCTGAATTTGAAAATGAAACCATTGATTTTGAAAATAAATGTCCAACTGGATATAAATTCAATTTTGAAAAAGGCGTTTGCGACGGTTAGTAGTGATGGCGTTGTTGTTTCAAAATCAAAAACTTTTAGTTCATTACAGATATTGATGAATGCCAATTCGCGTTGATATGTGTTCCTCCTAAAGTTTGCAAAAACACAATTGGATCATTCATATGTGAAGACAATAGTCCTCAATGCCCACCGGGATTTCATTACAAAGCAGCTATACTAGATTGTGCAGGTAATCTTTATAAAATTAATTATCTCAAACGTACAGTAGACTCGAAATTTAGTCTAATCGGTTAACTAAATTGAAAATATAATCTATTTTTATTTTTGAGAGAGTAATAAAATAATAAGGCATTCGTAATCCATAGGCGTATCACTTCTTTTCGTAAATTTGTTGAGAAGAGATTGTTGGAATTAAAATAAAACTTTTATTGGCAACTAAATACATATAAATATTATTATACGGCTATATTATCTTCAATACACAGGGCTTTTAGTCCATAAAAACCTTTTCTATACAACTTATAACTTGTTCTAGCTCAAGTAAATTTATTAAAATGTTGAGAAATATTCAGATTATTCTATAATAATATTTAAAGTTTTGCATCAGAAATAAGGTTTTATTACTCTCTCCCATCCATAAAAATAGGAATTCAATTTTTGTTCCAGACATTGACGAATGTATAACGGGCGACCATGATTGTAACAAAGAATCGCAGATTTGTTTAAACACAAAGGGCAACTACACGTGTATAGATAAAGCTTCCAAACATACATGTCCACCTGGTTTCAAAAAAAACGCTGTCACTCAATTCTGCGAAGATATCGACGAGTGTGAAGAAGAAGAAAATCTTTGTGCTCAAAATGAAGTATGCGTGAATGAACTAGGTGGCCACACATGCGAGCCCAAGAATGTAACAGGTCTGATACAAACACCCAAATCAGTAACACCATCAACCACAACATCAACAACGAAAACAATTCTCAGATCTACCACTACGAAAGTAGTATGTCCTAAAGGTTACACTTTTATAGAAGAGACCGGCGTTTGTTCTGGTAAGTAAGTTTGAATAACCAAAATGATGGGGTTCATGATAAACTAGATCACAGAACTCTTTCATCAACCAAATAGCCCCCTACCTTAACTCTTTGATCCATTTTGATATTTTTAACTTAATACTGCGCGTGAGAGTAGACAGACGTACACATGGTAAGCGATTGCCATGCGATACCAAAAGCAACCCAATAGCAACTCAAGAAAATTTTACCAATATTATCTCTTTGTCTCCTCCAAAAAAATTATCGCAACTAGTTGCCTCATCTACTGCCCTATCCAGGCTAGCGCAAGGCTCTTCCTAGAGGTTTTCCACACGAATCTTGGCGAGTGGAGGCAGCAGGAGTGCTAGCTATCCACTTACTCGATTTATTCTCTATTCGCTTCCTTTGTCTTTTGACCCATGACCGAAAAATGAATACGGAGTAGAGCGAAATGGAATCGAGGCGAGCGCATCGTCCATATTCTCGCACCCTAAAGGGGTTCTCGTTAAATCAGTTGATGTTAACCACGTTTAAATTAAAGTAAATAATTTTGTTACATTTTCAGATATTAATGAATGCCAAGTAGGAGTACATGGTTGTACAATTGCTGAGAGATGCGATAACACAATTGGGTCTTACCATTGTACCCGTATATTTGGTTGTGGAACAGGGTACACGTTCAACTCTGCAAATGGCTTATGTGAAGATGACGATGAATGTTACTTGGGAACTCACAACTGTAGAGAACTTGGACCGAATTTCAAATGTAGAAATACAATGGGATCTTACCGTTGTGAACCAACGAGACCTGTTTATAACGCCCCATCGGTTACAGAAAGAGTTAAACCACAAAATTCGCCAAGAGAACCAGGGTCTGTTCAAAATATTCCAAAATATCCTGAAAATAACGAACGTACTCCTGTTGAAGAACCACCATTTATATCATCTAAATATTATACTGTGCAAACAACCCCTATAGTTTCCACAACTACTACAACTACTGAACGACAACAATTTGTCAATCATCAAGATCCTGGAATCGTGTCTGGAACCATCCTACCTATTGGTAATCCCGTTTTAAGCGGAACCAATGTGTCAGGTACCATACTTCCTATTGGAAAGTCTACAACCGAAAAGACCACGACACAAAAACCCAATCCTACCCCAAGTGTACCTTCTGTTCCAACGATTAGAATTGTAACACCAGAAGGAACATTGCCATACTATTCACCAAAGAGTACAACACCTTCCACTACTGTGAATTATTATCCCTACAGGTTTCCGTCTGTAAATCCTTACTATTCAGTTATTAATGGGCAGCTTAAAAAATGCCTACCAGGTTATAGAATGAATAATCGTGGACAATGTGAAGGTAATATAAACAAACTCATACATATGATTATGTTTTTTAAACTAAAGTTATATGTTTTCAGATATTGACGAATGCCTGAGCAATCCTTGTAGTCGATTTGAAAAATGCGTAAACTACAAAGGCCGATTCGAATGTATACCGCCAATCCAATGTAAAATCGGATACGAACTAAGCGAATCCGGAGACCAGTGCGTAGGTAAAGTAAACTACAGATATTAAAAAAACATAAATTGATCTTTATTCGTCATGTTCTAGATGTTAATGAATGTTCAAGAGGTATCCACAAATGCTCCTCTACACAAATATGCAAAAACTATAATGGATACTACACTTGTGAATGTCCACCTGGTCATCATTTGGACAAGTTAACCAATCAATGCGAAGATATTGATGAATGCAGAATTTACCGGGTAAATGTTTGATTTCTCACAAATATATGGGATGTTTTAACAAAGTATTATAAAAGATTGATTGATTGATATTGGATAAAAACCCAGAGGGCCACAAAGGTGGTATGGAAAAACATCATTTAACCATCATATATGAACCACATACAGAGGTCGGCAAAAGGCATGCAAAAAATTTGCGTTAAGAGAATAAAATGCAACCGTAAAATGAATTTATTAAAAGAAATTAGAAAAGGGATTCGAAAAAGGGTTACTCAAATTGATGGCCATCTTGATCAATGCGTTTACGACAACGTTTCTCAACAAAGAAGCGGGTGCGCGAAGAGTTTCAAATTCTTCAATTGCAGTTCGGAGGTTGGGAAGATTGCGTGGTCCTCTAGCAAAAACGCAGTCCTTGAGAAGGCCCCACAAAAAGAAATCACAGGGTGTTAGGTCCCACGACCGTGCGGGCCACTCAACGAATTCTCATCTGCATAACCATTTTCCAAAATGAACTAGGTACATAAAATGACGGATATTCGCAGCGTTGGATCGTTATCCGACAGCACCTGAGCAAATGTTTCAAATTGATAGATAAGGAGGCGCGGATCGATAGAATGGCCAGCACGATCTCCTGATCTAATGACTTAGACTTCTATGTCAAAAGTATAGTATACAAAATTGAGCCTCTCAATTTTAAAAGACGAATCTCGCTTGCGCATTCAAAAATAGAAATCCCAAGCGCTTTTCCCAACACGCTCTCGTTCATTTATTAACGAATTTATTCCATTTGGGGGGATGTTTCAAAGGATTTAGTGTAAATTTCATTTTAGCCTTGTCGAACATCATCTTCAAATTGTGTGAACTTACGAGGATCGTTCAGATGTGATTGTAAACCTGGATTTCAGAGAAGGTCTATTAACGAATGCAGCGACATAGATGAATGTGCTCAAACTGGTCTGTGCGAACATAATTGTGTCAATATTTGGGGATCATATAGATGTAGTTGTAATCAAGGATTCACATTAAATAGAGATAACAGGTGAGGTCGTTGATAATTATATCGTTGAATTCAACCAGTCAATTTATTAGCCCTCACATTCAATCTCCAAATGGACGGAACCAGCAAAGAGGTTCACAAAAAAAGCATTAATCAAATTATTTTCTCAATTTTTCAGAACATGTACTGATATAGATGAATGTGAAAGATTTAAGGACAAGAGACTGTGCATTGGCACTTGTAAAAATGTCCCTGGCAGTTACAGATGCGAGTGTCCGCCTGGTTACAATTTAGGAAGTGATGGAAGAGTTTGTATAGGTAAATTAAAAAAAAACTCAAACATTTTTTGTTATTGATAATAACATTGAATTATCTTGATTATATTTATGTGCGTTTTGATTTACAGATATAGACGAATGCCAACAAAACGTATGTCTATCAGATGAGGTGTGCTTAAATACTAGAGGAGGATACAAATGCTACAGGATTAATTGTCCTCCAAATTATGTAAAAGATACGGAACACAAATCGTAAGTGAAGCATTTTTACTTTCTAGTAACAAATATATAAACTAAAATCTACACATCCATCAGCGAAAATTATATTCTAAATGGATTATAAGAATTAATCTTCCAAAATCAGGCTTCTTATAAATAATTAACTATTATTCTATTGTATGTGTAAAATATATGTCATACTATGGATGCATTGCACTAAGCACTCACGATAATCACGCTCATGACCACAATATTTCCCGTTCCACTTAGTCCAGAGCATTATAATGGTAAATCCAAGTGGAATGAATTACGAAGCGGTTTTAGAGTTGAGATAAATATTGTAATGTTTTTCTAATTTATTTATACGATTTCTATTCGTGGGGTGAAGTAATAAAAACTGTCTGTTACGTTCTTAATTTATTTACACACTGTACACTACACTTAACTTGTAATTATTCACTTATAGCTATCACTAATTTATTTAAATTCTTCGCTAATTTTCTGTTGCCTACGACTATTTATTATAGACTGAACTAAACTGCGCTAAATAAACTTATTTATATTCCCCAAATAGAATTCTCCAAACAAATAAATAAATAGACCTTTCTAGAAATTATTCAAAAGAAACAATGTAAATAAACCGCTTGTTATAAAAACTTGAGATCAAACAAATTTATAAAACTTATAAAAAATATGCGCCTCCACCGAGTTTTAAAATTCCATTGTAGATGGACAGGGCCGACCTAGAGACAAGTTTCACGAACTTGTTCGTAACAATATTAACGAATGGCAAAACAGAAAAAACAAAGCGAAAGCGTTAAGAGGTTATGTTATAATATGTAAGTTATTGAGTTTTTAGTGGAGTGCTTAACTGATTCACATTGTAGTAAAATCAAAAAATTTTCAGACGCCGTAAGCTCTCAAACTTTTCGTAAAAACCGTTTCAAATGAATTTGAATTTGTAGATTGGAGATACATTATTTTATTATAATAAACACAAATTTTGAGTGTCTTAAATGTTTTTTTTTATTTTCAAGTCGCTGTAAACGTCTTCCGTCTTTCTGCGATCCAAGGGATTACCAATGTCTCCTTTTACCAGAACAATATACTTACCAATACATAACTTTGGTTTCAAACCTACCGTTAACTCACGGACAAATCAACCTGTTTAGAATAAATGGTCCTGAATGGCATTCTTCCAGAGCAGAATTTACATTAAAACTTCTAGATGTTGTTTGTCCATACGGTATCGAAAAAGTTAATGAGAATTACTTTAGGAAGTCAAACATACAATTTAACAGTATGGCATTAGATTTGGTTAAACCTATACAGGGCCCTCAAGAAATAAAACTACAAATTGAGATGCACTTGTACCAATCAAATATTATAATAGGAAACGCTGTTGTTTATATCATCATTGTGGTATCCGAATTTCCCTTTTAAATTTATTTATGCCAGTAAAAATACTGTAGTGATATCCAAATGAATATAATTCCTTATCATTTAATGATAGTATGATAGATTAGTCTTGTTTCTAAAAAATATGATTGTTGTTATAACTTTTCTCTACAACTGTCATAGTGCTTGTTCTATTTTCATATTAAGACTGAAATTCTACCCTGCAACAAATATACACAATACAATTTTATTCAAAAAATAATTATCAACACGTTTTCGTTAAAAATTATTTTCATTTAAAAATTTCATTAATTACATAGGAATTTTACAATATTTGCCAATATTCGAAGTAAATCAAAAAGATATAACTATAAATTCGTTCAAGTTTTTTATTAGGGTGGATTAATCCCTTTGTTTTTTTGTTACAGTTTTTTGTTGGTCCTGGCTTTTGTCAGCTTTTTCCATTCTTTTTTGTTTTTGCATTTGGCTTCTCAGTCTACTATTTATGGCATTCTGGTATCTAGGTCTTCTATCATTTTTTGTACATTTATTGAGTCCAATTTGTTTTTTTTTTCAATAGAACTGCACCAAGTGAATTATGTTGAACAAGGGTATTTTTCTATACAGAAATCGTTCAAAATCTGCAAACTCAATCTGGATTCCACTTACTACTATTCCAAAAATTCTGTTGTTTCAAATACATATTCAATTCTAAGGACATGAAACTAAATATTTCCAATTTTAATTTTTTATAATGTAACACAATAGTTCAGTTCAATAAAAACTGTCTATTTCATTTAAATCTAATAATCAATTTCTTCTTTGTTTCTCCAATATCAACAATTTGAAATAAGGAAAATCGGAAACCATGTTGAGTAATCAGAATCGTTTGTTAAACTTATTCATAATTTTAATATCTACTTAAATATTATTAAAGTAAGAATTGGTAGAATTTATTCTAAGTATATTTTAATAATAAACTAAGTACTTGTTTTTCTTAATAAAGATATTCTGATAAAGATTCACATCATTTATTACATATCTAACCTTTACTATTTAAAACTGCCGGATTTCTAAATTCATCTATCGACTTTTTACCTCTTCTATGATACGCCAATGTTTATCTGATAATATACCTTAAAAATATCAAATTTTCATATCAATTTCGATGAAAAATGATCAATTTTAAAATTTTATTTGTATAAATTACCATAAAATAACTTGTGGCCCAATAATTAAGTTTTAATTTACCGGTAATTTGTGACAGATCAAAAAAAATTACTTGGGGTTTAGACCGCTAGATGGGGTGAGAACGTCACTGCTCGGCGAATGAAAGGAACGCGTAATATGGGTTAATACTCTTAATAACCATATGAAATTCACCATTATAATTGGTAATCCAATCGTCTGTTACTCATAGTTTCTCACTACATAACTCAAATATTAATTACATTAATCACTCTTTTCAATAATTTATTATTGTCTACTTTCTTGCTTATTTTGATGACAAGATCTGATAAGGTAATGTCCCTAACCTCACTTTCAATCTGAGCTCACAAAACTCACTAAAGCACACGACCTCAAGTTTGTGCAGATTGCTGGTAAAAACTCAGTTAAGTCTCGCTTCTGAGACTAAAATGAACGTGCATTGAACTGAGTTATGACGTCTGAAGCGAGAATAACCTGAGTTTTGATGTAAATGGAAAGCAGCTTTTATAATTGATGATGTAAACTATACATCCATTTTTAATCAAACATCGATTTGTTTATAAATATTTCCCTTTGTTATTTAATTTATATTGACAATAATAATATTCAATTTGATCGTAAAAATGTAAATTTTGTCGATTTGTAAGATAACGCGTCGTAGATTATGTCATCCTAACCTAACCTAACCTAACCCTATAGAGAGAGAAATTTTTATACGATGAGGGTTTGTTGGAGTGGGCCCTGATATAGGAATTTCTCCTTTACAGGGTCTAAACTTAGAAGAAAATATTATGATTTGTAAACATAATATAAAAAAAACTTTTCGGTTTGTTAAGTTTTGACAACGAATAAAATTGTGGGGTTAGTTAATTTGTAACCAATTACTTAATTCATTTAGTTATTTGACATGTTTTATGCGGAATCTATCTTTCTCACGTCTAAATATTCATGCGGAATCTATTGTATTGCAGTTTGAGATCTCCCATTTATCTGTATGTCAGTCAAATGTCGATCTTCTTTAATTATGTTTCGAACAGCATCGATGTTTCTCAAAATTACAATTGATTTTGGACGACATTCAATATTCACTATCAACAACTTTCAAAGTTAATTTATAAATTGTTTCGCAATAATAAACGTCAATGTTTAGAATCACAGTGCTGCCACAACTCATTAACACCACCTATTGTTCGATTGTAAAAACTTGAACAATCTACTATTATATAAATTCGATGAAATTTAAAATAAATAGAAAATATTTTATCAATATCTTCATGCGACACTATCACACGTTTTGTTTACAAAGCAATACCATTAAAAATTATTTATATCTGATATCTACAAATACTTAATTGAGTATTTAAGCAGATTTTTAATAATAAAAGGAAATCACTAAAATATAAACGAATCATATGAGGGCGAAAACATGGTTTTCGTCTTTTCAGTTATATCCTTGGGGTGTAACGCGACGCGAGCACCGTCTATTGAGCAGTCATGAAAACAATTCGTCGGCCATGTTGTTGATGCGTTTCGAAGCGAGAGGACATGCCGGAGCATTGCTAATGATTATTATTGTATGAAGTATGGTTTTTTTGAGGGGTTATAGTGAGAAATTGATTCATCATGACCGTAAGCGCTATCAGAAGAAAGTTCAGGAGTGTGGTTGTGACCTGTTAGAGCTGCGGTACGAAGATATGGAAGAAGGTAGGTACCAGTGGCCACCCATGACTGAATTAGACGGACTGGAGTATATAGTTTTCCGTACGAACTTTACGACCAAAGAAGCTATGGAGAATTACAAGAGTTTAGAAGCTCACAATTTCCTCACCCCAAAATTTTCTCTATTATATTCATGTTGAACGTTTTTATCGGAAATATGGATTGATCCGCGTAGAGTAGATGTAAAGAAAGGAATATGGGTAATTAGTCCTTGGTACTATCCTTCACACTTCTTGCCATCAATCCAGGATTTTGAAAAGACTAAAAAACGAAATTTGGCGTAATGATAAATAGCAGTCAATATATATGAGCGGTCGGATTGTTGATAGAAATGTCATGCGTCCTAAAACTCATTTTTTAGTTTGCCTATGAAAACAGTTCACTGCAGGGCAGTTCATCATCTCTCTGTAATTCTTCAAAAGAATTGAAAAACAAATCACAAATATAATCACCCTGGTGACTAAACAATATGGTCGGCGCCCAATTGTCTAGATGGCGCTCGCATCACAGGGGCAAAAAATGCAGTCCGCATGACTCGAGAACCCCAAGAATTGATTGAAATGTGAAGATTGGAGGGGAATGGTCAATAATAAATACCCCTCGTGCTTTAGTCCTTCTCCAACTAACTTTAACAATAAAGAAACACATTCAAATAATTGACTTATGTTTTATTTGGCAAAATTACATTGTAAAAAATTATTACAAATAATTCTAACAATACACATTTTTCTTAAATGCTAACAAAGGTATGTATTGGCAACTAAATAGGTGCACCTAAAAAGTATGGACCCTCAAAATAGTATAATACTTTGATTTTTGTCGATATTGTACGGCATATAAATAAATTGACAATATTACGAATAGAATTATGATGCAAATACGAGCCCCCGATCAAATGTTGCCTTGAACAAAAAAAATCACAATGGGTACAAATAGGAGATGACAAACTGTCGTATGGCACATTAAAAATTCATATATTCTGTTAACTAATTTAATTATTATTGCTTTAATTGGCTCAAAAATGATATGTTCAAGAGGAATGTAAAAATTTTGTCTAATATTTATTTGGCAACTTCTATTTCTAAGGTCTCTTAAAATTTGCACCACTTCATATCAGACAAAAAGCGTTTGGCAAACCTCTCAAATCGTTCAACTACTGAAGGTACGAGATTTGTTTGAATTTCTAGAGACGGAATAGAAAGAAATGAAGAAGTTTGATATATACCGGTAGATAACTCTAGTACTATACTAACAATTACATTGTCTGGTCCTTCGAGCCGGATATGAACCAATAAAAGGCTCGAAGGACCAGACAATGTAAATATGTTGTAGTGGTAGTAGTAGTAAACAGAAATTTCAAGGATATTGTATCTGAATATATATATATATATATATATATATATATATATACTCAAATAATTAATATATAAGTTTTCAAAAGACTTATATTAATTAAAATATGTTGTTTATATGAAATAAATAAAGAACCAATAATATATCATCTGTGTATGTGAAAAATTTCTTGTGAAATCCCAAAAATTGAGAAAGAACAATTTTCTTGTCTCCATTTCAACTTATAGCAAAGAAAAATAATAAATTGTAATATGTTCATTTAGAAAGTGGTACAGATGAATATATTGACCGATATTTATTAATACAACAATTACACTGTTTGGTCTTTCGAGCCGGATCTGAACCTGCGGTAGGCTCGAAGGATTATACTACCTTTCTAGAAATTTCTGCAAGACAAATTTCGTACCAGCTCAATTTATATGGTAAAATATAATAATTATATTGAATATTATATACAAACAAACAGAATTGTTACTGCTATGGTACAAGTGAAAAGTTTTAGGGTGCACGATTTTTGGCGAGAAGGATTAAAAAAACATATTTCGATAAAAAAAAAACCACTGATTATATTCTGCACTAAAAGGTTACTAGTCCAGGTTACAACAGGTGCAAAAGTGGTGGATAATAGAAAAAATTTCTATTCCTAAAGAGAAATAAGGGTAAAATCCCTTCAACAATAATTATGTGAAAGTGAATTTCTACGAGGCTTGTCACAATGAAAAACATGTTTATCGGCATTGAATAAAACATATTTAGAAAGCTTAAATTTCCCTCTATTTTTCTACATAATCGCCATCAATATCAATTTATTTTTGCATGCGAAGTACCATTTTCCTTATGCATGGGTCTTAGCTTAGGAGCGTAATTCGCACCTGGCGTGAGAATCTCTATCTTTCACGGCTACAAAGATAAGAATGAACGTTGTGGACAGCTCGCCGGGGCGGAAACTGGAAGAAAGGGAGCCATGTTCCACGCCAGTTTCGCCAAATACCGCCTAATAGCGTTCCTAACTTTGGCAGCCCTTGGACACCTTATTTTATGGACAACCCTCGTATTTTATGAAAGGGAATGCATACTAATTTTGTTTATCCCTACAATGCACGCCAAAAACGGTTCTAAATAGAATGTACAATCAGCAAAAATCAAAATTTGAACCCTATCGTATGTTAGGCAGTGAACAAATTTGTTTTGTGTGTATATATATTTTTTGATTGCACTTTTTAGAGACTTTATACATTTCTTTAACTATTTCTAAAGCAGCAGAATCAAAAAAGATCACAGATTTAGTAAACTGGATTGTTCCGATAAAAAATAAGAATTTTCAATGCTATTTTAGTTGTTTCCTAGAGATTTCAACATCTTATATACCAAAATTCGAAACAAATAAAAAAAATTGCTTATTGCTCTTTATTAAATTTAGACTAAATTTATTTTCTTTTCTAATTTGTACTTAACACACTATTTACTAATACCTCAAATAAATCACTCGCAATTAGAATATTTTGAACTTTCTACAGGTGGATATCCGGCTCGAAGGACCAATTAGTGTAATTATTGGTGTAGTGGTAGCAGTAAACAGTGTGTTTAGTATGAATATCACCAATAGTTTCATAAATTCCAAATTATTTCTCATATTCAGGTTTGAAATTTCAAAAAATATTATCCAGTAAACGACAAAATGTAATTCATTACATTTCCATTTCCTACTACATTATTATTTTCCAATGAATGTATTTTCATTTGCAATGGAATGTAATTTAATAAAATTGGTATAAAAAAAATAAAATTATGTAACAATATATATGTAATTCTTCTTTATCGATTAAAAAAAATTATTGGTCGATTTTATCCGCTGCAGTATTCCAATTATTTACGAGGTGTGATTAAAAAATACGGTTAATGGACTTTTATAACATCATCTATTCCAACTGATTTATTGTGATTGTATTTGCAGTAATAGTCGGAAAAAAAATTGATCTTGAAAAACGCAATAATGCAAATCTACATTTATTTGCAAAAATTTTATCTGATGCATTGAAATGCTACAAATAGGAGACAAAAATTCCCAATTCTTCGAGTATGAGGGCTTAGTGCGATCAGAGTTTGTTCCTAGACCAATGACTTCCTTCTCTATCATCACAACAGTAATTTTTATTTGATTTTTTGGTGCTAAAGTATTCCTGTCATTCCACATCAGCCTTACTCATCAGATTTATCCCCATGTGACTTCTGGATCTTAATAAAAATGAAAAATAAACTGAAAAGAAACGATTTGATACAATTTCTAACACTGATAAGAAGGACACGATAGAGCAAATGAAAGCTTTCAAAAAATGTTTCCTTTCATGGTTCAACGTTGGGATAAAAGCATTGTTAGCAAAGGGCAGTGCCACCAAGAAGATTAATTCAACTATTATTTTGTTTTTAATAAAATTCTCCGTATTTTTCACTCACATCCCGATTACTTGGTTTTAAAAAAGTATCTTAAAATTAAAATATAAACAGGTCCCACCATGTACTATATATATATATATATATATATATATATATATATATATATATATATATATATATATATATATATATATATATACAATAACTTTTTTAAATCACATAACCTAATACAAAAAAATTAAAACGTGAATCCTTCTAGTACATATTTTAAATTTATCCTAGATAATTCTATCAAGGATTTTATATAATAATAATAACAAAGAATAAAAAATATCAGTCTAATTCCAAAAATTGCTAATTAGTAAAAAATAATTACTTAGTACATTTTTATACTTTTGAGTGTTATTGCACTAAAAAATTGCCAACTAAATACAGGATGTTTCAGAGAAAGATGACTCCGTTTCTAGGGTAGGTAGAAAACTGAAAAATAAATGGGGTTTGCTTAGTAAAAAGTTTTCGTCCGTATTAAAAGAGAAGAAGAAAATTATTTTTAACAATCTTGACAAAACTAGTAGCAACATTTTTATATTAATATGTTTTGGAAGCTAATACATCCCATGGGCTATTACTTTCCAAAACAATACTATTTTTATTTGAAATTAAAAGATGTTCACGTTCCCTTAAAATTTTAATTAATAAATCTAACCTTCAAAAAGTTGAATACTATTTCATACGAATCGTGTAACTAGCGTCCTCTACGAGACTTAGATAATAAGAAAATTTATGAAATGTATCAGCTTTCAAAACATAAATCTCATTACAACGTTGCCATAAACATGAGTAGGATGAAACACATTGGGTAAAAAAGGGATATAACAAAAATGTGAAAAAGTAAAAATAATTTACGGTAGCTTTGAGGTCAGGAATTGGAAGGGGAGAGTTTTTTAGGGTTAATAACAGTTTATCTCCATTTGCGGTGAAACTACTGGTCTATGGAAAAAAGTTGAACGGGAACTTTGTAGGTAAAATGAAGATCTATAGCTTTTGTATTCACACATAACCTCAAAATTTGTGTGAAAAATTCAAATTTTTGGTATTTTCTATTTTAAGTTTCTTAAAAACATTATTTCTTTACGGAATTCCAAGAAAACTTACACAGCGCTGTAATTTTTTTGATCTAAAATATTTATATTTTTTTCATTTTATTTGACTTAAAATAGAAAAAGCACCCTAATTTTCAATCGAAAACGGCTTTATTAAAGAAGCACTGGATTTCAAGAAAAAAAAATTTTTTCAAATATTAGAAAAAACCAAAAACTTGATCATTTGAATTTTTCATATAAATTTTGAGGTTATGTGAAGATACAAAAGATATAGATGACCTACAACTTTTCTATTTATTTTTTTTTCATGGGATTTGTAGTTATGCCGAAAATCTTCTACTTCCCAATTTCAGACCGTCCGTAAATTATTTTTCTTTTCATTTTCGAATAGTTTCTTCCTTTCCCAATGAATTTTTTTGATTATCTAGATTTCTAAGATATATTTAAAAATTTCAAGACAATAAATTGAAAATTGTCTCAGCCATGAGTCCATAGCACTGTTGCTGGAGGCCACAGGAAGTTATAAGCGAAAAGGCTGAAATTTTTTACAAGTACTTCAAAGTATGTTAATTGATAAGAAAAACTTCAGAGGTCTATTCTTATCTCAAAGTCAAAAAGAATTTTGAGAATAATTTTGATTTTCAAAATTTCCCTTTATTTCAGTCTGTGATGAATATAAAAGAAAATAAAAAATACTGAGTTTTAGGCTAGGTTTTCCTTGATAAAAAAGTCCCTTTTTAGTTTATTTCACTTTGATTAAAAACACGACCAGTTTTCCGATTTTCAATTTTTTAAATTTTTCCTAAAATATATATTCAAATACAACTTAAACTTGATCAATTTGAATAATTTTCTTTAAATGTTAGTATAGAATTATGTGGGGGCGGCGTGGCAGGTTGAAAAACTTGTGACCCTGATAATTGTAAAAATTTTCCTCAACTCTCAAATGAGTCAAGTGACGATGAATCTGAGAGTGAAAAATCAGATTCCCATATCGATATTGATGAAGATTAAAAATAAAATATTATATAATAAGAAGAAATTTTAATACTATGTAATGATTTTTTCCATATTGCCTACAATTAATTTAAAAAAAATTAAAAGAAAAATTTATTGCAAAATTTTTCCAAAAATTTGAAATTTTTTCAAGATTTTAATTGTTTGTTTAAAAAAACAGGAATATTAAGAAGTAATTTTATGAATGATAAGCTTGTGAAATTATAAGCTCGATTGCCTTGGAAAAATTACTTGATAGATTTAGAAATTTTTAGAAAACTGTAGGGAACCTTTTTTATCGAGAAAAACGTACCCTACAATGTGGTATTTTTTATTTTCTTCTATCGTCATCACAGATTGAAATAATTGGATATTTAAAAACCAAAATGATTTTCGATTTTTTTTTGACTTTAGAGAAATCGATACACCTCTGAAGTTTTTCTTAAATTAATTAGTATACTTTGGAGTTCTTGTAAAAAAAATCAATCTTTCTGCTTATAACTTATTCTTTTGCTGCCTCCACCGACTGGGCTACCAGCGAACTTTAAAACTTGAGATAAATGCGTTTAAAATTTTGAGAAGTAGAAAATAATTAATAATTTTGTAATACCCTTAATCTGCGATGTCGAAAATCAAGTACTTGAAGGATTTTCCCGGCCATAACCGTTTAGGACTAGAGAACCATTTAAAATAAAAAATTCTAGAGTGGCCCAATGCCTTAAATGAATATATAGATTGTCTCAAATATAATTAGACATAAATTTTTCTTATTTTTATATTGTTTCTAGTAAAAAATAGTTTTAGCCAAAATATCTGATTATTTTTTGAAAATGATTAATTTTTTAGAACTAGACGATATTAATATAAATTATACATTTGAAAGCCAACAATATACTTTCGAAAATTTAAAATAAAACGTTAAGTACGTATCTATATTTTTGAGTTATGAAAATCATTTAAAAAGTTTTGTACATTGTCATTTAATAAAATTCTAAATAAATATAAAACTAACATTCAATATACTTTGTATGTAGTTTCTACAAAAATAATTATGGTGCAAGTAAATATATCTCTAGGTAATTTGGAATGCTTTTAGAAATGTCACTTTAGTTTGAATGGGTCTGTTTCGTAAAGCATAAGCGTAAGTACGTTTATTTACAATAAAACTTGTTTATTTAGTCTAGAAAAAGGACCTAGCTGAAAATTTGAAAATAAAACACAATAAAATACAATTTCAATGTATACCCATAAAATTTCGAATGAGATTCTATGCTTACTCGTCCTCCAAGTACCGTGCTAGAGTGCTTAATTAAAGAAAATATATAAATGATTGTCCTAAATAAATTCAATCATATTATTATTAATTCAATTCAAATAAAAAATTATTTTCCTAATATTTGGCAAATATATAACTCCCAGTGATGGCAAGTAGAAACTGAACTGTTACTTTTTCACAGTTGATAAATAAAAAATGTCTGGTTGATTAATGTTATGTTTGGATTTTTTAGTGAGGAAAAATATGTAAATACTACATTTATCATATCACCCTCTTGTGGCTGTTTAAGCTAAAGGGTATACCAAAGAAGTTAATAAAGTTGGGTACACCCTAATGAAAAGTATAAAGACCTTTTTGAGAACAGCCAAACCCCCATGCTTGCAAAATTTTTGGACCCTAGGTTCAAGAACGTTTGTTTCTGATATTGGTGTAAAAATGAAACAAACTGTTATTAGAATGGTAACATCAGAAATAAACACTGGAAACCAGATTGTATTCACTATAGAGACAACGAATAGTTGAAAAGTAGTATTATTTTTTTATTGGGTGAAAAAGTTTCCCAAAAAAATAGACATCACTTTTAAAAATATCAAAAATAACAACCATGCAGTAGAAAACTAATTTTCTAAAAGAAACTGATAAGCTAAATTCACCAAAAGATAAACTAGTTGATGATATATTGATTTTTACTAACCTGGAAGCTATTTTAGCTAAAAAGAAATGTACCAGTACCTCTAGAGCTATAGTAGAGTTAGACGGATATAAAGAAGATGATAACCTTGATAGATATTTTGTAGTGGAGGACTGAAGGCCTGCAATACTCTCATTTCAGAAAAAAATTTGTTAACCCAGAAAACATACACTCTAACAACGTTGACAAGAATGGTATCGACAATGAAACACCGGAAACGTCTGTATTCACCATAGAGACAACGAATAGTTGACAAGTAGTGAAAATTTTTATTGGGTGAAAAAGTTTCCAAAAAAATAGACATCATTGTTAAAAATATCAAAAATAACAATGATGTAGTAGAAAACTGTTTACTAGGAATAAATCGCTTACTGGGGTAATGATATAACATTTTATATCAACTGGACTCGTTTCCTCGCATTTTTTCACTACCAGAGGACGAGATACTTAGGTTATGAATCAGTCAGATTTTTGTTAACAAACATTATTCATACTTCCAAATAATTCCGTCTATTTATAACAAGTAGTAATATTTCTAATACCAACAGTGTGTTCATCAACGCGTGTGTTTGTACCGAAGGTTTGAAATGAAATTTTTTTTATGATTATAAAACTAATTTATCCCTCTCTGTCCAGAATTTTTGTAAAATTCTAATGTGCTTGCACGCCATAATCAAAATTTTAGTGTTTAACCAACAAATACATAAACATACTGCATATACTCCACAAACATGTTTACATAATACCACCTAAATTCATCTAATCCAGCCACTGCCTGGAACATAACGCTCAAAGACATAATTATAGCAAAAACTAAAATAAAAGCCCGAATTTATTCTTCCAGTACTGCTTAACTGGCTCGTACACTTGGTATTTTAGCGTTACCATCTCAGGAATATTCCTAACGTTACTTAACAACTCCCAATCACTTTCTAGAACAACAATTGTAGAAACCACAGCTAAAACCATGACGATAACTAAAGAAGGTATAAAAGCACTCAAAATATTAAACTTTTTGATTTTTTTAACATTGCTTTGCGCTGGTTGAGATGTATTCGGTAAATAAATTCTCCCGGAATCAACTTGGGAATGTGACAAAGGAGTTTGACTTCTACTTGAACGGTGAGATGGATTTGTTGTTTCATACCCTCGGTAGTTATCGACCAACTGAGATTCTGATGATGAATGCTCGAATGAATCGCGAAAATAGTAGTCACTGAATCGATCCATCGAGTCTTCCTTCAACACTGAAAATGAAAACAAACCAATAAATCTATAAATATTTACTTTTTTCTATTTGAATACTGCAAATACAGATCAACCCTCACCTGTGGTACGTAGCTTCATGGCACCTATTGCTTCTTGATCTTCTGTAACGGTTTCTAAGGCAGCAACATCACTGTAGATCTGAGAAGGGTTATTGTCTAATCCTGACAATAAACCTGTACTATTGCTAGACTCCATTCGGGAACCACCCACATCAGAGTGACTTGACCTTGGTAAACTACAGTAACCTAAATGAAATAACTTCTTTATTCCCTGATTGGGTTATAGTTAATAGAATATTATGATGGAATAGGAACTTAATCTTCAAAAGGCACTGTATGTGAGGGTAAAAGGAATACTAGAAGCATTTATACTCTATCAAGAAGGAGGGTTTTAAGCGTATGGTTTTATAGCTATTATTTTATAACTAATACTAGAAAAAATAAAGTAATCCCCCTTATAACACGGTACATACTGTGGAATTTATGAATTGTACAATTCATAATTAGTTCATAATATAAAATATTTAGTTTTAAGCCATGACAAGTGAAAAGGAAACAAAACCCAAGTTAAAAAGGAAATTCTTTCATTTCCCTACAACAAGAAATTGATATTTTGGATCAGCTAAATAACCGTAAAAAATCAACAATAATAGCAAAGGATCTAGAGCTAAATGAGTCAACAATACGAACAATTTTAAAAAATTAGGAGTTCTGTATTGTCTAGATCGTTGCAAAACTTCACGTGTAAAATATTCGTTAATACCGAAAACAGAAAAATATTTTTGATGATATGGATAAAAGATTGGAATCAAAATAATATTCCTATAAATAGTTTGAGAAAAAAATTGTTTTGGATAGTTTATATACAACCTTTCGGAAAATCCAAACATTTTGTAGGTAATTTAAACATTTCAGTAAGGCCACCATATTGCGTGACGTCATAAGTATAAAATAAACACTGAACATGATAGAAGGTAAATACGACAGTTATTCTAAAATAAGCATTATTATTAAACTTTCATTAATCTGAAAATAAGCCACAACTAAAACACCTGATAAAGTTTTTTTATGATGAGGAAGAAATTCGAATATACTACAACAGAAATGGTTCGAAAGTGTTTCGAAGATCCTGCGAGATATAATTATTTTTGTTGCCAGGATCATTTTAATGTAAGTAAAATTCAAATTCAACTTATTTTAAAATTTTACAGTAATTATGTTTATTATGTTGTTAATTTTTAACGTGATTATGTGACAAAGTAAGAAACTTTACCTAGAAAAGGTTTATTCACTTATATATAGAAAAATGTTTTATTTATCCGTAACTAATAAATAAAAACTGTATTATAGCAGCATATGCTACGTTGCCGGCAACGATAACCTCGTGATCATCAAGCAGATAACTGCTCAATGTTTTTATTAAACATATGACGTCACAACTGAAAACTACTGAGAATCGTTTTCTTATGCAGTTAAAAATTTGAAATTTCTGCGATTTTTAATGAAAAAAATATTTAGATATTTTCTCACCAACCAAAAATAATAGTGTCCTTAGAACCAGCTGATTTGTTTTTTATTCTTTAATAGTAAATTATTTCTTCGGTGTTTTATACTTTTTGGACATATTTTTTTGAATTTCGTACACAAATTGTTTTCGTTCTCGCATATTAAGACTTGTAAGTTTTAAAATGGGTAAAAACAAAGGAACTATCGGTTAAAACTCGTGCAATAATCGCAAGTCTTTATAGTTAAGGCAAAAGTAATCGTACCATTGCCGACGAATTCAAAGTACCTAGACGCACCGTGGACTACAATGTGAAAAAATATGCATCCAACAGGAGCTTTGGCGATAGAAAACTTTCAGGTCCAAATGCATGAATTCTTGGCAGAAATTGAAAAAAAATTGGTCGAAATTAAAACAAAATTAGCTGGGTGGCACAGTTAAATAACCAAACTGTACAAAAACGTGATAATTTTGATAATACAGTGTGCATGTTGACCTAGTTGTGTGAACTTGTTATTGATGAAAAAATGTGGTCGTCCTAGAAAAAGTTTCGGAACGGACCAAACGCCAAAAGACTGAAAATTTGAGACAGAAACACTAAACTTTTGCTGCTCAAATGAGTCTGTCTTCGGGTCCGGGAAGTGACACCCAAAAGAGCTGCCAACTTTTTGGGAGAGAAGCTCTGGAGATGTTCTCTGAATCCAAACTTACCAGACATCAATACAATTTAATAAGATTAAAAGACAAGTCCAAGTTTCTATCTTATAAAAAAATCCAACTTGCCAAGAAGGAGTGATACCCACATACATATCACTATATCACTGTTACGGATACTGTTACTGAGATTAAATTACAGGTTTTACTTAATCACCCAGTCAATCGACTATTAGATGCGCAGAAAGAAGTTTTGGAAGCCCAAAAAATGGATACTTTAAATAATTTAATGCAAATATAGTGGAGCTTAGATGGTTCGGCACAATCACAATACAAATGTCCTTCTCCTGACCTAAAATAAACAAAAAAATACTTTTTAAAAAATGCAAGTACCCCCTATGGGAAACCGTTTCTCCCAAGCAGATAAACATGGATAATTTATACGCAACGCGTTATACAACGCCTAACGTGTTATAGAAGGGATTACTGTAGTCATATTAAATTTATTAATTTGATTCTTACTACCTCCTGTAAATAGAAATTTTAATTATACACTGAAATGAACGTATATCTACTACTCGTGTCTGATGAACTACGTCTAAGGATTCTATTTACCTAAATGAGGCTGTAAAGGTGTGGATGGAGTAGCAGGTACACTAGACGCTTTTCTCCTAACACTAGAAGTACGTTGAATATTTGGTTCCTCCCTAGATGGGGAACCACTATCTTCTAATATCTCTTTTTCTGTTCGACCAGTATATTTGAACTTGGTACCCCAGGAAAAGAATCCTCCTCCTGTTACTACCGATGGGGCGTCAGAGCTAGTTGGCAAACTAATATAATAATACCTTTTGTAACTAATGAAACTACAGAGAGTGCGCTGGTGGAACTCAAGTACTATTGCAAACAAAAATTATTTTTTACACAGTACGAATAGCATGAGGAAAAATGATGTGAACCTCAAAATTAAGAAAAGGAAATAGTGTAAGACGCCCCATATAATTATTTAGGTCAGTGCAAATACAATGTAATTATTATTATATATAAATCTATGCTGAATCAAAAATTTTGAAAATTCACATTTTACAAAAATAATATATATTGTTACGAGCTCGTCCACGATATGAACCTTGAAGCCGGTCCTGTTCTATTACGTTAATAGTTAATAGAATCTAAAATTTGGTAGACGCGCCAGTTACAAATTTCCAAGAACGGTTATAAATCGGCAAACCTTGGAATTGTTTTTATAAATTATTCTAAGTATGTTATGGCTGTTTTTATGGAATCAATTTCCAGGAAAACCTTGTTTTTTGTTCACATTCTAGAACCAAATTATAGAGAAAACTGTTTTGAATAAATAGGCGTTTGTTTATCATCGAGTGACCCAATAAATAATCTGGTGTCATCCCAAGCACATCGGAATAGATAAGTAAATGGTGTGTTTAAATAAATTAGTATCTTAAGAATTAAATAAGTGTTTAGTAATAAGACTTAGTGTATAAATTAGTGAATAGTGAATAGTTTAGTGTAGTTAGTGTTAGTTTATAAATAAATTATATAGGAATGACTACGCAATACTACTATTAACATCATGAATTTGACTTTAAAATAACAAAAATCTTAGCTCAAGACACAAACTATCAAAGAAATTTTGTAAATAAAACAAGATAGGTTTTCTAGGCAAGAAATTTACCATAAATTGATTAATTAATTTCAATCTACCTGTTATTATTGAAACTCTGAGGTAAAGACATTGATTTTATTAATATATTTTTAATAATGTTTTCAAGATAAAGTGAAAAATTGTTTAAATAAATTAGAAGACAAACATTATGATATGTAATTTTGAATCGATAACGTAGATTGATACAAAAAATTTATTTTTCTTCAACTTTTTATTTCTTACACCTTTTTAACAGTTTTTATCATGAATCGTCTCAATCAGATAAAGATCGACAGTTACCTATTTCGGACCTATTTCATCCAAACAACAATGAGCCCAAGAAATTTTAGAAAAATAAATAAATATTAAATTAAGTGTATAAATCCACCCCATGTGAAAAACTGTGCAAATAAATTTGAAGATGAACATTACAATATGTAATGGTAAATCAATAATGTAGACTCAGGTAAAAATTGACCTTTGACCTATTTCAGTATTCATCAAGTTTAGGCGCAGTGCAAATACTTTTGCTATAGACAATTATTTTGATAGACACTGAAATAGGTTTAAAAGTCAGTTTTTTAACTGATTTTCTATAAAAGGAGACCTAAAATCTAAATAAATCATCACGAAAATTCAGTAGAATCTTGATAACTTGAACTTCGATAACATAATAACCTCTATAAATTCATAAAATGTTGTGTTACCTTTCCCTCGGTGTCCCAAAAGTCTTTTACTTAAAATATGAATCCTCTATAGCACTCTAGTAACTCAAAGTTGTAACGACGACGACCTTGGTAACTTCAATCATGAGTGATTTCGAATGAATGTGTAAACAAAAATAGTTCCCTGTAGTTGAAACTCTGTTTTTCAGCTGCTTTTCAGGGATATTTCATCTGAAAGATTCTGGAAGTCACAACTATATATCAAGAGTAATTGTACCTACGTTAAACTTGTTGATAATTCCCCGCTGCAAGGAACCACAACATTGCATCTATGGATTGCCAGAACATTGGCACACATTTTTATACAAAATATTATTTTTTACCATATTATCAATGAAAATCTACTAGAAAAGAAAAATGCTTTCCTAAATAACATTCTTTTTATTTATATATTGATTTAAGTGCTCTGTTAGAGGTTTGTATAACATTACCATTGCTGTAGATGTCAAAACAGCTCTTATAGCAACAATAGCTCTATAGTACAACCCAATGTACCTGCTGGAGTTCGTTGAATGTCAAAAATAGCTTTTATAGCAGATGACATTATACCTATAGGAGTTCATTAGAGAACTGGAGCTGCAGGAGACAAAACAGATTTTATAGCAGATCACAAAATAACTACCGGAGGTTATTAGAGTCTCGAATATCAAAAGCGTGGTGTAGATGTCAAAACAGATCTTATAACAGAGCACAATATAACTACAGGATTTCATTAGAGCCCTGGAACAGGACGACGCATTGTATGTGTCAAAACTGCTTTTACAGCAAAGAATATACCTTATCAAATAAAGTAAACAAATAACGGACACAATTATTTTTGTTAATCTATTAGATAAATTGTAACTAGGGAATTAGAAGAGAAAATAAAGACATTTTTAATATATATAGTTCTCTGTAGGTCATTTCCATTATCCATTGCCTACACATATTTACCAAATGGCTTCCAATGTAAACAATACAATAAAGTCTAAGCACAGTAACTCATTTGTATGTAATTTGAGCCATTGATTATTGATAAATCAAAGAAACCTCTTTGCCAATAAAAAGACAAACAAATAATTACCGAAAAAGAAAAATTCTTCCCTTCATAGATAACTGTACAGCACATATTGACCTACCTCTATTGAAGCTCAATTTATTCCAGCAAAAAAATCACAACTTCAATCTCTGGATCAAGGTATAATTTCAGCTTCATTTGTATCCAGCCTAGCTCGTCTATTTTTATAAGTTCTACACAAAGCTCATAATCGAATCTCTGTAAATAAAAATATAAACCAATAAAAACTCTTTAACTTAAATCCTTAGTAGTAAAAACCTCTATAACTCAAATTCTTTAATGTTTCCCTTGGTATTTATCTTATCGAAGTTCTACTGTATAATATCATTAATCACACAGTTAAGCAAATATACAATCGTAATGATTATTAGATAAATGAAGTCAGAAAACTTTTGGGTATTCTTTTCTTCATATCAAGTAAGTTTTTAATCGTATCCACTCTGAATATCACTATAGTACTAGAAAGAATGTAACAAATTAAAAGAGTGACTACAAATTACACAGGGTGGGAAAAATCTTAAACAGCTGGTAGCTTTTGGACTATAATAGATATGTGAAAAGTTAGAAAAACAATTTTTTTAATTACATTTTTATTTGCAATAGACCCTTAACTAACTAAACTAGACTGGATGCAGTGCAAATATTTGTGCTATACACAAATAGAAATAAACTTTATATACTTACGTAAAAAATAACATCTGTTCAACAGCACATCTCCAAACATGTCTACATGCTTGACCTGAAGGGCACTTAAAGCCTACTGTATGTTTTTTCTTCAAAAAAATAGAATATTTATAACCAAATTGCAATTGAACTTTAGTTAATACATAAAATAAAATTGCAACAACAAATTGTTTAAAAAAAATAATTGTGAAAAAAAAAATAAAGAATATCTTGTATGTCTTACATCGTTATAATTCAGGTGGATAATGAACACTTTTCCTTCATAATTGATTTTTTGTATATCAGGCCACCTGAAGTGGTGTGTTTTACGACTCCCTTGAAAAGTCAGTATACCACTGTAATTAATTCCTAAATAAAGTTGACTTCTTTTCTGATCCTGCAACAAACCCTTTTTAAACAGAAAAATAAAATTATATTCATCATACAGGGTGTCAAAACAACTTGAAACAATTCATACTATTTACTCAGACAAATATGGAGAAAAATTTGAGTTAGTAATTTCTGTTTATAGCTAAAATAAAAGATAATAATGGAAATAATTTGTTTGAAGTTGCAATGACACCCTTGTATAACGTACCTTAACAGGATGGGGATCAACTCCATATGTGTCAAGTTGACAGGCTAATTTCAAAAAAGCTGTTTCCACTTGACTCTGGCTTTGACCTTTCAACTGCTTCTGATGTATTTCCATTGCTTTATCTTCTATTGCTTCTGTTTGTTTTAATAATATTTTCATGTCAGAAATATAATTACCTACGTGTATTTCAGGATCATAGTCTCCCAATTCACCTACAACAGTTATATTTCAACCTATTAATTAGTTTTATGGAAAACAAGGCTGACAGAACAAACTTCCTTTTCAGATATTTCAAGGCTGTTGCTCACAATATTTTTTTGTGAATTTATTGTCGCATCTTCAAAAGTTATTAGCGACATGTCAGTTCACAATTTGTGATACATCTTTAGATATTTTCTCGGTTGAATAGATATGAGTGTGTCACTCTAGTGTGCCGTAGCCTGAAACGATCGATTTTTATTTGGTCTGCATGATTTTTAAAACTGTTTTGCCATGGTTGAACGGATGGTTTTATAGATTTCGATATCGACTGCGATCTGTTCCACTCGTACTGAACTTTTGTTCTGATTATCCCTTTATTGTCGTTTGTTATCACTTCGCACACAGTTGTGCTACTTCTTTGGCTCATTGGTCTGCTTTTTCGTTTCCTGGGATGCCGGTGTGTGATGGAACCCAAATAATTGATACATTTGCCTTGGATTGGTGGATGGGGTGTAATTGGGTTGTAATAAGAAGACCTATTGGGTGTTTTAGAAAAAGTTGTTGAATGGTATGTATTGAGCTCATGGAGTCTGTGAGTATGGCTGTTCTATTGTATTAATTCCTTCTAGCACTGATTAGTGCCTGTAATATGGCATAGAGTTCTCTAGTAATACTGCAGCTCCTTGTCCATTACGTGTTTTGGTTAGCATTGATGTACAGAAAATGGTATTCTTTGAAGCTTACTTCTGTAAGAGTAATGATTTGATTCTCCTTTTATAAAAGTGTTCATATTAACGTTGATGGTGGGAATAGGGATTGTACAAGGAGATTATTTATGTTAATTGAAAAGAAAACTGGAAATTCAAGTGCTAGGGTATTTGTATATTGGCGAATTCTTTCATAGAATGGAATAGTTGTTTGTTTGTTTCCAAATAGGTGTATAAAGCGATCTGTGTTCATGTTGTGATTTTTATTTGACAGATGTTGCATAGTTCTGTGTTGCTCACATAATGATTTGATAACTTTGAAAGTAAATCTTTGAATTCTGATGGTTAATTACCTAAATTTGTGAATAAAAGGACCTACCTTGCAATATTAATGCTGAAAGCATTGCAGCTTCATTGGTGCCGCAATACAATCTACCATGTAACAGATCTCTTTTTAATTGCAAAAATATATGATATCTTGTAATCTCCTCTTTCAGTCTGAAGGGATCAGGTGGATAAAATTTTACTCTAAAGCTGAAGATAACGGGGTCAAGTTCCTTCACTTGTTTACAAATTGATTTACCCAAATCCAACCAGTGCTAGAACCATGAGTATAAGTTCAAAAATTGTTTGTACTATTTCCCTAAACAATCAGAAAGAAAACTTCAGACATTTATCATGCCCTCCTTTTAAAATAAACTGTGGTAAATTTTAAATCATAAAAGGAAGAAAATACACTGTTTATTCCAAAATTAGGGCATGATAAATGTTTAAGGTTTTATCTGTTATGTTTAGTGAAATCGTAGACGATATCAAGTTTTTTGACTAATTTTATATTTTTTCATTTTCTTTATTGAAGACAATGAAACCAATTTTCAAATAGTTGAATAGACATTTTAATATATGTTATGTGACATTTCACTTTTCACTTTAGACCTTTTTTAAACTAAAACTGTAGTATGTCAATGCAAATTACCTATTCAAGTTTAAAAATACATTTCATAAAAACTATTGTTGGCATTTTTTTATTAACAAGCATCATTAGAAATACTAACACCATTGAAATACAATGATTTTTGTATTGATGATATGAATAAATTGTTTCAATCGACCCAAAAAACTCAATAACTGTAAATTGAAACGAAATGTTTACACTCATTTAGGAAAAGATTTGTTGTGGGATTGTGGCAAAAAGAGTGTTTCATTGTCACAATCTCACAACTACAATGTTCATCTACTAATTAGCAAAGAACTCGTTTCAATTTATATTTATTAGCTTTAGAAAAAGTCACTAATAATAATTTCAATGTATTTACTCTCTGATCTTGATTGTCCACATAGCGAAGCCCCAAATAATCTTGTTCTACCAAATTAAGTTGTTGACACACATATTCCAACAAATATTTTCCTTTGTGCTGTGGCTGCAAGTATTTATCGATTTAAAGGGTATTAAAATACTGTAGTATTAATTCAACCTACCTTATATTCACATTCAAGAATTTCTGTGTCTTCGAGGAGCCTAACAGTACACTTATAAACAATATTGCTGTCATGTTTTGAGCCAAACTTCAACATTTTTCAAATATTTCATATGTGTAAATTTTTAAACTATTTTATAATGTTTAACACAGAATTGGGATAAATTTAAAAATAAACAACAAATTTCAATACATTTTTCGGACTTTCATGACGTATGAGAATATTTCTTCTAGTCAAGAAGCAATGGTGTCATATTAATGTACCTCAACAGTAAATGAAAATGGATTTTATCGTATATGGAAATGAAATATTTTTTTTCATTGTTCTAAAATTCTTATTCATCATATTTTTTAAACATCTTATAATTTAGTATTATATGATAATTCTGCCTATATACCTTAGTTGGCTGTATCTTAGAGGAGGCATATTTGAAACACAGAATTGGCCGATTTTTTAACGGAATTTTATAGTTCAATATAAAAATTTGCTTGTAAATACTTAAATAAATCCAATTGTTTGTCAAAATATATTCAATGTACTAATTATATGAATATGGAATTCGTTTTTAGACATTCAGTAGTGTATATATTTATTTTATCATTAATTTATATGGTAGAAAAATAACTGATAAACGTTTAATTCCGTTTGATATCCTTTATTATTGAGCCCGACCTAGTTATTTTGACAAATAGAATCATTTTTGTGAACTTTAATCAAGTTGAAGGATAAAATTATAATTATTCCATGTTGAGCTATGAATTTTTGTTGAATAAAACTCTTGTCTTTTCTACAAAAATGACCATTTTTATTTATTAATAAATTTTGTTTGTTCAAACTAAGAATATAAATTTATGAAAAGAGTCACCTTATGCTACATTTTCCTCTCCAAAACGATCTAGATACTAGATTTGTATTGGAGAAACTAGACTTTCGATGTAGATGTTTGTTGGTACTAGTGCACCTTGCAATTTTTTGACAGGTATATGTCAAAAATTTGTAATAGAATATTATTTGTGCAACCAATAAGTTTGATCACCGGATTAATAAAAGTTACCCGTAATTTAAATATGTTTAGTACAAAGATCCTTAGGCCAACAGCTATCCGGTGAGTATAATCGTTAGTATGGTTTTCATTTTACGAGAAAAAAAATAACCTAAGTTATATCTTGTAAAATTACGTAATTTTTTTTTAATCTTAAGGCATCTCCGTCTCATGTCACAATTAGGTGATCTAGGAAGTGGTGCCGGTAAAGGAGGTGGCGGTGGAGGAACTATTAGAGAAGCCGGCGGTGCCTTTGGCAAACAAGAAGCTGCTCGCGAGGAAGAGTACTTCTATAAACAGGTAATAAATCAAAAACACTTTCATTTTTTGATCTACTTCTCTATTGAATTGAATTTTAGCAAAAGGAACAGTTACAAAAGCTTAAAGCTGACCTGAAGGATGAAATAAGTTTCCATGAAGAGCAGATTAAAAGACATCAGGAAGCTATTTCCCGTCATAAGAACAGAGTTACTGAGTTGGACAAGAAGGAATAATTGTTCATGTCCTTTTTGAAAATATGATAGTTGCTGTTATATGAATTCAATATATTTTTAAGGTTTAGTTAGTATGTCCTGTATTTCTTTTAATTGAAGGTTTTATGAATTCTTTTTGTAAACTAAACTAAACAAGTTGAAGCTGATACTGTGAAAAATACTGAAATAAACTTGAAAATCTGCAGTTCACTTTTCATTTATTGGAATAACAATTTAAAATCCACTTAAAAATGATATTTTTCAAAATTGAAAATTATCTACTTAGCTACTGAATTTTTATTGCAAAAATGAGCAGTTCATCCTAAAAAAATTCATAAAAATTTAACATAATAGGAAATGAATCAGTTTTTTGTTTAAATTACTTAGAACTGTGTTTTCTTCAGAAGTTTGTGAATTAACCTCTTAAGAAAATTTTAATCAGTGGCCCCAATAAATTAAATATGACCACTTTTTTTGTAAGGATCAGTAAATTATTGACATTCAATACAGAGTAAATTCCGATTCCAAAGCTGCCAAAGATCGGGAGAGATTGGACCGAAGTTCGTCCACGATTTTTTGATTCCTGCCTTTTGAAGTACTGAAAGGGTATAGAAAGTACTTACAATTCGTGGAAAACTCCTAGTGTTCTTGTCGGCATTTTCCTAGAAAAGAAAAAGTGTGCCCTGCCGCGGTTTCCTGATTACTGCGTGTTTATAGTTTATGGATATGAACATTTTTTTGCCAGGAGAGTTAAAAGGGTTCTAAGGGCTGAAACAAATATGAATATTCTGATTTTGATAATAAACTATCCTTCTATAAACACGACAGGAGACACTTTCTTTTCTAGGAAAATATCCAGAAAAATGTCAATAGTAACTTCAGGAGTTTTCCACGAATTGTAAGTACTTTCTATACTCTTTCAGTACTTGAAAAGGCAGGAATCCAAAAATCGCGGACGACCTTCGTTTTGTTTGCTCCTCCCGGTATATGTACTGTTTCGGGATCAATGAATCATTTTTTGGCTTATAAAATAAGCAAGAACCAGACTACAAATTAGGAGACACTACCATAAAAACTAGATTTGCCATACGTCCCGTTTTGAACGGCTTTGGGGGTTGTCCTGACGGTTTAAAAAAAGTTGATAATACAAAAATTTGAATTATTTAAGTTTTATAAAATATTAATAAAAACTGTTACTTGGTAATTTCTTATTACACATTCTGTAAAGATTTAGATTCACTTCTAGAATATTAATAAGGAAATCAATCTTCATATAGATTTATCAATCAGGACATTTAAGTGGAAATGTAGATTGAACTGTCACTGGTATACATGTTGATAGCAACAGACTATTTAATAAAAGTGAATTTGTTTTATTTTAGGAAAAAAAATTTGTAACGGGATGTTTTGAAGTTTTGTAAATACCATGTTTTGTATTTTGTTTCAATAATTTCATAAACATAATAAGTGTTTTGCATAAACATGCTTAACTATAAAACATTTTTATTTAGTTTTGGGTTAGGCCAGTACTAAACATCCTAAAAATATTTTACACTTTTTGATGTCTTAAAGGCTTTGAAATTTAAATGCAAAATAAATGTTCAAATTTCCGGCACATTTGAGTTCTTTCCCGTACCCAACACCTCAACCGCAAAAATAATCTTTAATTTATTTTAAACAGTCACGTCCATTATTAGTTATATGCCAAGCTAGTTATTCGTCACTGGACTGTATTTTCCTAATAATACTATTTACGTTATATTATACAAAAATTAATTAATGAAAGAAAAAATCGATTTTTTAAAAATATAAAAAAACCTAATGTTAACTAATTGTAAATCGATAAAAGTATTTTCAAATTGATCAATTTCTGTATTTCAAAATACGTTCTCGAAATATACCAAGACACGTTAATATGTTGCCTAGTGTCAAACGCCAAAATGTATGTTGACAGTACGACCACCCTTTGTAAAATACATTAGCCTTGACCATAGGTCTGACTACATTTTCTCTTTTAAATATTTATGAAATCCATTACAATGCGAGTTTAATTTTAATTATTTGAGTCGAATTGATACGTACAGTTGAATTTTTAATCTATGGTATAGTTTCTTAGTGTAATTAAGACAGGAACTTTATATCGAAAAAATGGTACAGGTAAGATATTTTAAAAACAATATTTTTTATAAAATGAAAATTAGTAATGTCTGTTTGATAAATATAGGTATAAACGAAAACTTTGATTAACATATTCGAATTTTGTTGGGTCATCGTAGCTAACCTCTATAAATATGTATATTAGCCGAGTATTCTTTTTATAAAATTACTTGCGTGTATTTAATTTAAAATATTTGTATTATATATATTAATTTTTCTCTCACAATTGTAGGAAAAATTCATATTCTAATTACTTATTTATCGTAATCATTTAATTTTTACCAAATAGCTGGAATCATATTCAAACTTTCAGGTAGAAGTATATACTGTAAAAAATAAAAAACTTGGAGATATTTCTATAACGAGGAGCACAAAAGTAAATGAGATTAAAGAAGAAATTGCAAAAATCTCAAAACTTTCTGTAGACCGACAGTCCGTAAGATCAGATATAAAAGGAAAAGATATAAAGAATGAGGATTCAATTCCAGATATTGAGACTACAAGAAAAATATTTGTTAAAGATTTAGGACCTCAAATTGGGTGGAACACAGTATTTTTGCTGGAATATGCAGGACCTCTTGTTCTTTATGCCGTAGTTGCTTGTAGACCTTGGATTCTTTATGGAGAGCTTGCTTACAATCCAACATTTACTACTACAGCAAAGTATGTAACATTGAGGTTATTTAACTGTTCTTTTAGATAGTGGAAATAATTATTCAATTTTTTCTTTACATAAATTTATTCATTTGGCATCTTTTACTTTTTAATTGGAAAGAGAGAGTATAAATTAACAGATTTCTGTAGTTCTTTATAATTGTTTAATGTAATGTTCACTAATTCTAATAAAAATTAGTTGAAAACAATTAATTACCTATAGAAAGGTTGCTTTTGGGAAACAATTTGCATTTGATTTATTCTCTTCTTAATGTACTTATCAAGTACGAGTTGAAATTGTGGTATTACATTGAAATACTTTTTAGGATTGCTTTAGCATGTTGGTCAATTCATTATTTAAAGAGAGTTCTAGAAACATTGTTTGTTCATCGATTTTCACATGGAACAATGCCTATCAGAAATCTTTTCAAAAACTGTGGTTATTATTGGGGTTTCTGTATCTATGTTGCTTACCATGTAAACCACCCTTTATTTACACCACCACCAATTATTTTACAGGCAATTGGACTAGGTTTGTTTGCTGTAAGTATAATCAAGTTATTATAATCATATTATCCTTAATTTAATGTTTTGATTCAAATAATATAAACTGAAATATATACACTGTAAAGATTTATCTCTTTACATGAAAAAAATAATAAATAAAGCAAAAAACTAGACCTTGTAAGATATTTCAAACATGTTTTCTATTAATAGACTCAATATGAAATTAAATTTATTATCACCACCATCTAATCAATTATTTTGATAATTATAAAGGAACTTTATTATCAAAGTAATGTCACATATTTTAATGAGAACTTACTGATTTTATAAATATGAATCAAATTTGAAATTGTTCATTTAACTTTCCAATGCCTTTTGTATGAGATTAAATATCAAAATGGTTCAATTTACGAAGCTCTATATATGGTACATTACAACTCAAACGTTTTTTTACCCTTGATAAAGATCAAATAAAAGATAGGAACATTGGCATTTTAAAAAACTCTTGGACAGTTTTATTTTGAGTTCTCAATCCGCAACACCATGTTTATTGCTTAACGAGAATTAACACATGGAGTGTTTTTATAAATTTTGTTCATCTTCTGTTATGAATATGATCCAAAGTACACTGAAAAGTCATACACTTATAATTTGCCAGTGTAAATCAGGGTTCCTACCTAATGTCATTGTCAGTTAACTGAAATTGAGGAAGCTGTCATTATTGTGATATAAGGAAAAATTTTTGTAATTACTTACCTGATAATTTTGGTGAACATGGCATCAAATATCAAGTAAATTCAAACAGCTAAAAAATTGCAAAAATTTGTCCAGAGACTTGTATACCATTCCAATGAACAGAAGTGTACCATCATATCACCTAAATCATTTTTTTCTAATTAGTTAATAAATGTTCAAATTTTAGTTATGTGAAGGTGGAAATTTAGCTACTCATGTACTACTCAGGAATCTCAGACCTGCTGGTAGTACTGTAAGAAAAATTCCTAAACCCGACAGTTGTCCTCTTAACTTGTTATTTAATTACGTGTCATGTCCAAACTACACATACGAAGTTGGTTCCTGGATTGGTTTTACAATTCTGACTTCTTGCCTGCCTGGTAAGTAACACACGTTAATACTACTACGGGAATCTTTACAATATTGTTTAAATTTTTCAGCTGCCATATTTACTTTTGCCGGATTTTATCAGATGGCAGTATGGGCTTTAGGAAAGCATAGAAATTATAAGAAAGAATTTTCAGACTACCCCAAACAAAGAAAAGCAATAATTCCTTTCATTTTATAAGAGGTGTTTAGGGTAAATATTTTTGTTCTTACATTAATTTGGGGAAGTGGATTAAATCAATTGTTTTTTATGTCTATTCAAATAAAATTATTTTAAAGAAACATTGAACCTTCTATTTATTACTAAAATAACATAATTACACGAAGTAAACAAATCTGAACTATTACATAGTTTCTTTGTGGGCGACAAAGGGCCGTCTGAGAGGCTTATCGCGCCCTACTTAACATTACCAAAAGCCGATGTCCTTTGGTTTGAACTTTTTGATGTCATCATGCAAACTGTGGATTTGTCCAAGGGTTTGAACCGCGCTCATGTGAGAGCTGGGCACTCTCAAATGACGTGGCCTCCTCCTTCATGTACCTATTGCTCTCTCACAGTGTACCCCAAAAACAAACTGACCTTCCCCAACAAGCTAACATGATGTGTTATGATTAATATTTTAATTTTTGAGAAAAAAATTTACCCTACTATATCGAAATATTACTGATGTTTGTTCAAACATAAGAGGCTTAAGTCACAAAACATACCAAAAAGAAGGTCAACTTTTATATAAATCTCGGCAACACAAATTTAGTTCTGCCACCTACCAATCGTGACGCTAGAGTTATTACTGTCAATGTCATTCGTCATATTCCCACCACATTTCCTGCAGATCTCGGTACACAGGTAGATGATATTATTAGAAATGTGATTTCTTGTTGAAATTAGTTTGAATGGAGAATATATATTTCTCAGCATACAGTCAGATTGTAATTTTATATTCATGAGAATTTGTTTTAAAGCCAGGTAGGGAGCATAGCCCTAGATGACAAAGGATCTTATTGGAAATAACTGAAAAATTAACAGCTAAGTATTCTTTGTAGTAATTTTCCATTGAATATTTATTTCTGGTTAGTGTTTATTCACATATTACATTTTTTAATCTGAATTTTGTCAGTTTCCATTTTAAAAGTGGTATTGTAATCATGTATACTAATTTTTTTAGTTTAGTTGAAAATATATGCGAATATTATTTTGTAAATAAACGTCTCCCAGTTCTAAGGTGTTTTTTTATCGTGAATTCAGGAAACTTGGATGGAAATGAATAACATATAATAGAGTAGATATTCTTTATTATAAATTTAAATGAACCGTAAAAATATATTAGTTCTGCCACCTACCATCGAGGGCACTGGCATCGAATGGTATGTTCTGTGGCTTAAGTGGTGTTGACTCAAGCATTAATGCAAACAGTGAAGCTACCGCCATTTATCAAAATAATTTGAAACCAACTAATAACTATCTTTGTCTTAGAAACTTTCTTCTAGATAAAATCACCTTTATGTCTCACGAAAATAAATTATATCATTTATTATAATGGATTGTCAAGTTATTTGAGAATGTTCAGTCTGCATGGTTTCAAATTGTATTGCTTAATCCACTTGTTTTTGTTTTCTTCGTACAGGGCCCCCACACTATGGGGCCCCGTGCTTGAGAAGGGGTTTAACCATCGAAGAATAAATCCAGTGGATGATCTTAGGGGAAAGACTCTATGTACAACCGAAGGCTCTTCGCATGCCCAGAGGGCGTAGGTGGTCTTTTTTATTTTGTTCTTGCCGAAACAGTTTTGTTTCCAGATAACGAGACATTAAATTTATGTTAACCCGTTTTTTTTTTATCAAATTTGTTATTTTAATGCATACGTTGATAATTAAAACGATTGTTTCTTGTTTTATTGTATATATTACACAAGTACAAACATCTTAATATATGCAGAATTCACTGGCAACAAAAAGTATATCCAAAAATTCGATACGAATAAATATAAATACAAAATAAAATTAACAATTTGATAACACTGTATAATTTAATTAATACATAACAAAAATATAAAAAAACAGCTATCCACCAATAGTCATGCCGATACACAGCTTATGATCTCGCCTATCACCCCAACCACCATTACCCTTACGAAGTTTAGTCTTTTTTAATACAGTAGAATATGTTAATATCAAGTAATCGGGGTATAGATGTCTCTTTACAGATTTAAGGATCTGTTGTACCTTCGATATCATTGTGGTAGACTTACAATTATTTTTCTTATGATGAACACCACTGGAAGAAAAATTAGATTTTGATTATTGAAGTTTTAGTTCAAGAAAGAAAATACAAATATGAAACCTCAAAGATTTTTTAAAATTTTTCAATAGTTCTTTGAACTCACTAAGTTGGAATTTTTGTAACAGTTGATGAACTTCATCCTGAACTACCATTACACCAACAATTACACTGTCTGGTCCTTAGAGTCTTCACGAAGTTCATATCCGGCTCAAAGAACCAAAACAGTGTAAGTGTTGTTGTGGTGGTAGTAACCAACTTAGTAAAATACTTGATGTTACATAGTGAACCCACTATTTACTACTACCACTGCAACAACACTGGATGAGGTTTGTTGAAATTTTAGACCTGAATCTGAAAAATAACTTTATGGAACTATTGGTGATATTCATACTAAACAATCAAATTGTGTGCCCAACAGAATAAAATTTTTCCTACATTAGGACCATTTTTAAAATAATCCATAATACAAAAATGTTCCTATCTGTTCCAATAAAATTACAGTAACGAGCTCTATCTCCCAAATCAGTGTAATTGTGAGTATTTATGTAGAAAATAGTATGTTCAGCATGAATATCATCAATAGTCCCAGAAACTGCACTTTAATTAAACACACACACACACACACCAAAAATCGCTCAAACTCAAATAAGGCTCAATACAGCTAATTTAATTATGAGTACTGGTCGCAGTGTTTAAATGTATGGATGGTGATGTAGCAACCTTTCAATTCAATTGGGGGTATTGAATACCCTCACCAAGGAGGGAAATCGACTGGTCCTCAGAAAAATTTAGCAAAGGAAATAATAGTAAATCAGCCTTAACTTTAAGCATTCCTTAAATCAAATTTGATTTGTACGAAATATTTTTATTAACCTCCTATACACAAAGCACCTATTGGAGACTTCACAGATCTGACATACCATCTAATTTTGATGATTTTTGTTTTGAAAACATTTTTTGTGAAGTCAGAAAAGTTTTTTAGTTGAGGTTCTTGCCTTAGATATAACTAGGGTAGAATAAGTGTTCACTTGATGAAGTATGTTTTTAAATGTTCCCTATATTTGGTACAAATGAACTACACCACTTTGGTCTTCATAGTGCTAATTGATTTTATAACAACGTTAGTGCAATTATTTCTCTATGGGTTTCAAAGTTTTTTAGGCTGTTTAACCCATTATTAATGCAAATTTTTTTAATTTTGAATACATTAAAACCTGTTAACCTTCAAAACCTGATTTAATTTGAATTCTCAGGATATGGACTACAACCAATGGTGATTTATGGTTTCGAATCCCGTGTGCTGACAGATAGAAAGCAAAAAACGTGTGAAATGAAGATATTGAGAAAAATTGAGTAGTAAAAAGATTAGACAAAATAAGAAACAACATAATTGAGATGGTTAGGTTAGGTTTAACCATTAAGGTTATATGGGAAACTAAAATGAACAAAAAGAAGAAGCAGATCCAAAAGGAAATGGAATTTATAAATAGCAAACAACCTAGAAAAAAGACAACTGGACACCTGCTAAACAGGAAGCAAAGGACAAAACCAAATAGAGAAAAATTACTTCTATACTTATGATGGAAGAGATTGTGGTTGAGTAATTGAAAAATCAATGTTATTTATCAGTGGTTGAAATATAATTAAATAAAAAAGTGAATATGTACCATTCTCCGATATGGAATACCCTCGGAGCACGGGCTACCATAGCATGAAGTTTATGCTTCAAACAGTTCTGGGAAACATGTTGTAATGACCAATCCCAATTGTAATCATCATATTTACAAAAAGAAGAAGCACATTCGACAATATTCATCCAAGTAGACCTGTTGAAAGCCATACCCATGTTATGTTTACTACTTATCCAAGGAGATATTTCAACCTAAAACACACAGAAGTGATTTTATAAAGGGGTTGAGGTTGAATTAAATTTTTACCTTTTTTGAATCTGCATAATAGTTGTAGGTCTTCAAGTATGTTCCCAAAGACAAAATGTTACAGTGCTTACAAGATTCTTTATATGTTCTTTCCATCAATCTAAGCATATGTATGAAATCTTCAGCAACATAATGGTCTTCTTCTAACAAAACTACTAAACCTGTATGGTTTCTGGTAACTTCGAGTTGATTAAACACAATATTAGCTTTCCACCACCAATGATGTTTGGTCTGTGTAAATTTGGCTTCTCGATAGTGGCCATAAACATCTGGATAGAGAGCGTTGTTGCATTTTTTCTGCAAAGCTCTAAAAATTTTATTAAAATTAATGTTGCATAACTAGTTGAGAATATATTGAAGAAGAAAAAAGTTTTTAAATTTTGTTGAAGATTGTTTATGAAATAATAACAACTCACTGGTCTTTTTTGATGTCCCTTGGGCAGTCATCTGGGTCTTCTCCTGGGAATTCATTAGGGTGGGTTTGTATGGAATATGGATAAAATATTTGTATCACTTTGCAAAAATCAATGCTTTGGACTAGACTATTCATTTCCTCGTCATAATAATCATGAGAAAATACAAGAAGTGCCTGAGATATACCGGGTGCTTGTGCTAAGCTGACAATAAGATGGCGTAAGTAAGTAATTCTGTCATGGATCTGAACTACTATGACTATAGAGTCATTTTGAAGTGGTTCAAAAATATTTTCGTTGTGAACGATTTGCTGCCTGTTGTATTGTGCTATATTTCGTTTCATCTCTGATATATTAGGAGCATTAGTATAAAAAATGTTAGTGTAGCTGCCGTTAGAAAAAGTAATGGTGAAATTTTTTGGTCTCGGTGATAGGAATTTGTGCAGTACAGCTGGAACATTACTCAGAATAGCCGCGTTACTGTCGTTTACTTCTGAGTATTGTTGGGAGGAGCCAGCCAAGCTCAAGAAGTTCAACTGGAGCCATATGAACACCAAGATAAATATTACTAGGCCGGCACGGATCCATGCTGTTCCACTGCGACGGCGCCATATCTGGCTACTCCCACTGCTCATTATTGTACTGCATATCCTCCAGACCTAAAAATAATTACGAATAATCCAAGTAACAAACATTTAAATATATTTAAAAAGTCTAACAAACACAAAAAAGTACTAATATTGTTTTTAATGTTGATAAATTATTTTTTCCAATACCCAACAAAAAAAACACTTGAGAACACACCTTATAAAATGCAAGAAATCAACGCGTTAAAAACAGTACAGGGAAACATATAATATCAATATACAGAGGAGATGAACAAATTTGATAAATATAGATGTTGCTAAAAATTGATATTGTGTTTAATAAAAGTTTATTCAAGTAAATAAATTATTGTTGCACTTTGAGATCACTCATTGTAGTCAATTATATTGAACATTGTTTACAAAATATAAATATTTGATATTACATATTACTATAAACAACATATTATCTAAATGATAGCTTTAATCATGAAATAAAGGAGACCTAACACAAAAATATTCAATTGAGATGGGTGAACATTTCTTCAAATTTGTACAACCTCCACAAATTAGCTAGTTGAAAAATCACCCTAATTAGATGGATATAGTTCACAGATGTGGTAATAGATCTCGCTAAAAAGCGAGTAAAAGGGTAGAGTATTGTATGTGCCTCAGTCTAACCCTATTCTCCACCGATACTGGATGTTCACTGCCTTTCGTACTCTAAGCAGATTTTATTGTATTTGACTGATAGTAATTGCTCATGTTACCTATTTGACACTTTTTGTATCATATTATTTTGTGTTCGACTGATTATCAGCAATTATGTTCAACAATCTATTTATATATAAATAAAAAATAAAGTAAGATGGGGTAATTCATCATCAAGAAGTCTTTTAATCCTTTGAATTATGGCTACCACTTATAGTGCTTTAAAATCCTTTTTTTGGTTCTAGCATTTTGCTCTTATATCCTCCTCTATTTCGTTTCTCCAAATCTTTCTCGTCCTGCCTCTTCTCCTTGGCCACAATGGGGACCATTGCATTATTCTTTTGATCATTTCAGTTGGTTTTCTTCTCATTATATGCCCAGCCCAGTTAAATCTTCGTACTTTTATGTATCTCATTATATTTTCCTTCTCTAGCTCTTCCTTTACTCCTTCCTTTTTCTTTGCTCTCCTCTCTCCCTCCTGTATTGTGTTTGCTCCTGTTATAGTTCCCATGATCTTTCTCTAGGTTCTTTTAAGTTCCTCTTCTTCCCTTTTGTTGATTACTGTTGTTTCCATATATATTTTGTATTTTCTGCATTTATTTCCAGTCCGTAATTGCTTGCTTCTTCTTCTAATTTATTGATCGCCTTTATTGATTCCCTCTGTCCATTTGCTATGATAGTTACATCATCTACGTTTACTACTATCTGTGTTGCGTCTGTTATAATGTTCTTATTCTGTAATCCTGCATTTCTCATAATACCTTATTATATAATATTATATTGTCTAGCATTGGTGATATTGGGTCTCCCTGTTTGACGCCTTTATTTGTGTGTGTCTTTTCTTATGTTGTGCCTTGGAATCTCTCTTTAATATCACTCTTATTTAGTATTATTTCTTTTAATTTTCTTAATTTTTTGGAATTCCTTGTCTTTCTAGTTCTTCTGTTATTTTCTCTCTTTTTACTGAATCGAAAGCATTTTTGAAGTCAATCAAAACTATACGTATTTCTCTTTTATATTCCACTATCTTTTTTATTACTTGGTCTAGAGTGTGGATTGTGTTGATAGTTTGTCTACCTGGTCTAAAGCCCTAGTTCTTTCTCTGCGAGTCCTTTCAGTTTTTTGTTTATTAAATTTGCCAATATTTAGCAGGGTTATGGCTCTATAATTTTCATATAACTCTTTATTGCCTTTCTCAAATATTGGTGTGATTATGCCTGTGCTCCACTCATCCGGGATTTTGTTTCCCTTCCATATCTGCTCTATTAGTTCTATACTATATTCTCCTGGGGTTTTATAATTCCAGAGTTTTCTTATTTCATCTTGCACCTCATTTTGATGGGGTAAATAAATGCACAAAAAAGAATCTAAATTCCCTTATCAGTCTGTGGGACACAGATGTTCCTCATAACACAAAAAAATCATGTTCTGTCTGAAGGGTTAAATATATAAATTAAATTTCCAATATCTCTTACTTTTTCAAACTTTAAAGTGTTGATCTCACAGGAACAATTCACAATTCATGTTAATTTCTCAAAAATACAATTTTTTTAACTGGGAAAACCTACTCACTTTTCTTAAGGAATCACTACTGTTTAAAATAATCATTGTAACAACTATGAACTGATTTCAGGTGTAGAGAGTTGTTCACTTTTATAAGTTAATATGAAATGCCTAAATAATGAATAAATTGTTTACAGCAACATCATTATTTTATCACTATTCATAACAATGAATCATGAATTTTATCAATAGTATAACAAAAATCAAAGAATGCAACAGGTGTTTTTTATCACATTTTTGTTCATTATAATTGCGACTTTTTAATTTTACGGCAATGCTCATTAATTATTTAATTACATTTTCACTTAATATTCAATTGTTGGAACATTGGCAATTAGTAAGAATTGTTATTCTTATCTATCATTTCAAGTCTCATATCATTTGCTTACAATGGTAAGTAGTTTTGAATTTTTCAAAAATTCTTGGTATAAGTATTTCCTTGAGTGATTTACTTTTTGATGCAGATCTATAGAATTAATTTTTTAATTATAAAATGCTTCTATCAAAAACAAACCCACCATCCAAAAGTTTGGGAATATTAACGTAAAACAAATAAAACAATTACCCAAAATTGATAAAAGGTCAACATTGTATAATTTGAATTTAGGGTGGTAATATTTTATTCCATCGGGCACAATGTGCTCCTAATTCAAATGTTGATTGATATTGTATGTTTGTTTAGTATAACTTTGATATTGTTCTATAATAAACTTTTACATTTATATCGTGAAGGACTATATTATGGTCCATAGGTCCCAGCAATAAGTCCTTTTCTCAGTATTTTTGAATGATGTACTTCATTAGACTCAGTATTAGACGTATAAATACGATGTTTGTGCCTAAATTTTCATGTTCATAGCAGATAGGTCTTAAACCTATATAATATTATTTGAATATAAGAATGTATTATAAAATTATTGGGTATCATGAGAGTAAATATTTTTTTGACATTAACCTGTGTCAGACAACACAAATAGCAAAAACACATTAAATTTTACGCACTGTTATTACAAATTTGGAGGAATTATTTATTACTAAATATACTCACCTTTTTATGAATATTCAGTTCTTAAACGCATTGCTGCTAGTAAATTACGATTATTTTTGGATCTTCAGACTAGTAGTCTATATTATCAACAATTTAGTGGGAATAATTCATTGTTTGTTTCACTAGGCCTAATATTTCCTATCTAGGCCTAAAATGATGAAAAATAAATTTACACTCCGACGTATTATTAATCACGATTTATTTGGACCACTTCTCGTAAATATTTTGGTCTCTTCTTTCATACAGTAACACTCCCTCAAGGTCAATTCTATAGTGACTAACTTCTAACGTCATTTATATTTTTTTAATTAAAATAAAACTCTAAAAATCGCTAATTAATAGAACTACAATTGAAATTTTAAGGAAAACTATGAATATATAATAATATATATGAAATACGTATATTATGAAATTTGTTTAAATACGTCAAATAATAGAAAAGTTTTAAAATGTTATAGGTATTTTTAGTTATAAATTCTATTTTGCATTAAACAATTTTAATTAAAAAAAGATTATTCAAAACATGTAATTAGGTACAAAAGAAGAGTCCATTCAAAAAGAAGAGATAATTTGCCTATGCGGCAGTGAATTGAAAGTTGGTTTGTCAAAGTCAGACAAATATTTTGATATATTTTTGATGCATTTTTATTGAATTTATAAATGAATTACTTCTTTTAAGGTAGATAAAGTTGATAATTAAGATGCTTTCGTCTCCCTCAAATTCTATGACGAATAATAGCTATTCAAATGACCGAGGCTCTAGTTTTGAAGCAGAGTATGCTGTTGATCCTGCTTCTAGAGAATTTTTCCATTCTGATTTTAAGAAGTAAGGTGATACTTCTATAAAAACCAATAATGTTTCACATTGTACTGAATTTTAGGCATGACGACCTCAAAGAAATGTTGGATTCTAATAAAGATAGCTTAAAACTTGAAGCGATGAAACGAATAATTGGGGTTTGTTCATTCATATATAATGTTGCAAATATAATGTATTTCAATTATTGTATTTTTTAGATGGTAGCAAAAGGTAGGGATGCATCAGTTTTGTTTCCTGCTGTTGTGAAAAATGTGGTGTCGAAGAATATAGAAGTAAAGAAATTGGTTTATGTTTATCTTGAGAGATATGCTGAAGAACAACAAGATTTAGCTTTATTATCAATATCTACATTCCAAAGAGCTTTAAAAGTAATTTTTGGGGTAAGATAACTTTAATACTCTACCTAAGTTTTGTTATATTTTAGGAACCTAATCAATTAATTCGAGCAGGTGCTTTAAGGGTTTTATCAAGTATTAGAGTTAAAATGATTGCACCAATAGTGATGTTGGCTATAAAAGATGCTTCAGCTGATATGTCTCCATATGTAAGAAAAACTGCTGCTCATGCAATACCAAAATTAAACAGGTAACATCAATTTATTATTAAATTTTGTTTGATAGTTATATTCTTTTTCTACAGTTTGGATCCAGATATGAAACCAGAATTGATTGCAATTATTCAAAAGTTGTTAGCAGATAAAACAGTTCTTGTAATAGGATCTGCAGTAATGGCTTTTACAGAAGTGTGTCCAGAAAGAGTAGATCTGATTCATGAAGTATTCAGGAAATTATGTGCCTTGTTGGTAGATGTTGATGAGTGGGGTCAAGTTACTATTGTTAATATGTTGACAAGATATGCGAGGAGTCAATTTTCTGATCCTAATCTGCATGTAAGTATTGAACAATGTAGTCATTTATTGGAACTAACTAGAATGTATTTTATAGGAAAACCATGGTTCTAATGGAGAGTTCTACGAATCAAGTTCAGAATCTTCAGAGAAACATGTACCTAGTCTTGATCCTGATCATAGACTGCTTCTACGTTCGACAAGACCCCTTTTACAATCCAGAAATGCAGCTGTGGTTATGTCGGTTGCTCAACTGTATCATCATGCATCTCCAAGAAGTGAAAGTGTTCTTGCTGCTAAATCTTTAGTCAGATTTTTAAGGTCTCATGTTGAAGTACAAAGCATAGTTCTGAATGCAATTGCATCAATTAGTGTAACAAACAAAGGAATGTTTGAACCTTATTTAAAAAGCTTTTTTGTTAGGATATCAGATCCTACTAATGTAAAGTTGTTGAAATTGGAAATCCTTACTAATATAACAAATGTTTCCAATGTTTCCATAATTTTAAGAGAGTTGCAGACTTACATTTCTAACAGTGATAAAAATTTTGTTGCTGCCACTATCCAAGCTATTGGAAGATGTGCCTGCTCTATTTCAGAAGTCACTGATTCGTGCCTTAATGGATTAGTTTCATTGCTATCGAATAGAGATGGTGAGTCAAATGATTCAATAAATGTTAATACAAATCAGTTCATTCTATAAAAAACAAAAAATGTGTACAAAACATATTTTCCAGAGGCCGTTGTAGCTGAGAGTGTAGTAGTCATAAAAAGACTTTTGCAGACCCAAGCAGCTGATCCCAAAGAGATAATCACTCACATGGCTAGACTATTAGATAGTATAACTGTTGCACAAGCTAGGGCTGCAATACTCTGGCTTCTTGGAGAACACTCACAAAAAGTTCCTCAAGTAGCCCCAGATGTTCTTAGAAAAATGGCCAAATCGTTTCCTGATGAGGTAAATACATTCTAGTTTAAAATAAATGTAATTTGAGATTGTTATAAACTTTTAGGATGATATTGTCAAATTACAAGTAATGAATTTAGCAATGAAACTGTATATCACTAATCCCGAACAAACATCTCTATTATGCCAATATATTTGTAATTTGGCTAAATATGATCAAAATTATGACATTAGGGATAAAGCAAGATTTTTCAAGCAGTTTACTCCTAATCAAGAAGGCAAAATTAGATCTCAAGCTAAAAGAATCTTTCTAGCAACCAAACCAGCTCCTGTTTTAAAACTTCAGTTAACAGGTTTATACAATTTTACCCAATTAAGTAATATTAGAATTCAAATTTGATCCCTTCCAGGTCAAGAAGAATTACAATTAGGATCATTGTCTCATTATATTAAACAAAGAGCTAATGGTTACGAAGATTTACCACCATTTCCTGCCAATCCTCCTCCTGGAGACGTCAGAAATGTGGAACCAATCAGAGGAGAAGAAACTAAGATTCATAAGAGTGTTGTGAGTAACCAGTTTTTATTAGATGTTATTGAAAATTACCAGTTATTTTGTAGGATAAGAAAAGAAAAGAAGAATTTACTTGGGAATCAGAAGGTAGTTCAGGAGGCAATAGTAGTAGTGATTACGGCTCTAGCACCAGTTCATCTAGTGAGAGCGATAATGAATCAGAAGAAGATGAATCAAGTGATGAAGAATCTTCTGGAGAAGAGGAATCTTCCAAGTAATATGATTAATGACTATTTTTTAAAATATATTGGTTAACACCATTTATGTGTTAACAGGAAAGATACTGATCAATCAGGAGAAGAATCTGAATCTTCTAGTGAAGACTCGAGTTCAGAAGAAGAAGTATCAAATCCATCCAAACCAAATTCAAAAATAGAAAATATGAATAACAACATTAATTCTGTTATAAACAGTAAAAAATCAAATTTGGACTTGTTATTAGATTTAGATGACATCGAAACGCCGGCTCCTGTTATGACTCCTTCCTTTGGAGGATTCTTTAGTCCTTCAATACCAGTAGATGTACCAGCTAGTATACACGTTGTCCAGCCAGTTTATCATAACACCAAGACTATGGAGCTGCTGAATAGAATTAATGGAAAAGGACTATCGGCTACTTACAGGTTTACAAGAAGTCCTCATCTGTATTCACCCAGTATGACTAATATAAATCTGGTTTTTATGAATAATTCAAGTGGGGATATTGAAGATATAAGAATTGGAAAGAAGGTTTGTATACTGGCAATTTTTTAAGACAAATTGTCCCTTAAATATGTCCACTGCTGCTTATATAAATGTATACAGTTTTTCTTCTTTTCTCTCTTTCAAAATCTTGTACTGTTTATCATAATTTGGGATAGAGAAAATAGAATTGCCAGTATATTTTGCATACTAATTACTATTGATAACAGTTGTGTATGCAAAAATGATTGATATTATAATTAAAACTAATTATTGTAAGTAAATTGATTATCTAATCAAACCCTATCTTATAAATAACCCAGTAACCAATGGACTGTTCAAAATATCATTTGTAATATATAATTGAATAAATATACCTGCTACTTTTCAAAAACTAACTAATGAGAATGTAATGATGTAATAATTTAACCTCAAATTTAATTTTGGATATACATCATTAGTTGAATTCCATTAACAAACTTTTCATTTTCAGAATTTGGCAGTGGGTATGAGTATGCACAATTTTACTTGCATACCAAAATTGCCCCCAAATTGCTCTTTTCCTGCAACTTTGGGTATTGACTTTAACGATACCATTCAATCAGCAAATTTTGAGATTGTGTCTTCCTTAGGTAAGTCTATATATTTCATATAGTTTCAATAGATAGATAGATTCCCGAGCAATCGCACAGGACATTTCGAAGGCTTTTGAAGGGTTTGGCATGCTTACCTTCTAAATAAATTGAGATTGTACAATTTGTAATCATCACTGGCTTTAGTAGCTTCCTCAACGACCGATCCATCCAGGTCATTAACGATGGTCACACCTCAGAAAAGTTTGAAGTAAACTCTCCAGGGGTGCAACTTGTCACCTACTCTCTTCCTCCTGTACATCAACGATCTACTCGACAAAACTGCCAATCTATAGCACACTGGTGTCATTTAAATCATCCGCTTCCATAAATTCCACTAATACATAAACCCATAGGCAACAACAGATCACTACCATCAATACCGGTCTTGAAAACATTCTGGAATGGTGCGTACGCAATCTGATTGAATTCAAAGAGCCAGTCTGGCACTATGGCTCAAGATTTGGTTCTGTCTGGACAAATTCGCTTGGTGGGTGTTGAGGCTGGGAGCAATATGTCCTAAGGAAGCTTCACAAAAACTTGGAGCCTTCTTAAAAACCAACAAGCAATTTAAAATAAATAATTTTATATATACATACAATTATTTCTGATAGTATTGCATTTTTAAGGTAATTGTAATGTGTCTCTAAAACCGAGTATTGGAGAGCTTCTACGACCAGTTTCTATGAGCTCAGCATTGTTTCTCCAACATCAAACAAAACTACGTGGTATGACTGAGCATTCCAGACCCCTGATTAAATGTGTTCCAGATGTTGAGGAGAAAATTAAAGAATTTACTAATTTAGGTCCTTGTGATCGATCTGATCCGAAAGCCTACAGGTAAGGTTGAATTATAGAGATATTTATATGTTATGATACCAGGTTGTTTATGATAGTTATTAAAGGAAAATACAATTTAACGCTTCAAAACTATAAATAGAAAAAGAAAATTTTATTGTGAATTACAAAATTGTTCACTTCGTCTAATTATGTATTGAATGATTAGAGTTTGTTGTTTTTAGGTTTGCAGCTCAAACTTTGACATCTTCCTCTCTGATTTTAGTAAGTGTTGAAACAGGTGAAGCTCCAACTTTGACTGTTAATTGCGAAAACATTGTATTTGGCTCTGTTATGCTTAGCGAGTTGTTATCTAAACTTTCTTTGTAAACTTTCCTTATTTTCAAACAAGATTAAATCTATATTTATTTCTTTCTGTTAAATAATTTTATATCGAAATTATTTTATTCTAAAATTACTTGTTTTGTATTAAACTCATTTGTATACATCTGTTGATATTTTTCTTAGTTATTTTTTCCTACATAATTATCCTAATCTGTCCTGTAGAAGCTACAAATGGTTTAAGGCTAGTCATCAATAAATAATGGACTAGTTTTACTGCATATCGCTGTTTTGTTTATTTCATCAAAATAGAAGAATTTTTAGTTAACATTAATTTAAGTGATTAACAATTGCACATATTATTTATAACAAAAAACTATTTCTAAATTGTTGATAGAACTAAAAAACAATTAGTAAAAAATTTCTGTTACTTCATTCCTATAATCTGTCTTTATTTAGTAGTGGGGTATGCCCTATTTTTGGTCATTAATAATCGAAAATTTAATATTTTCAATAATTTTTTTCGTTTTGTTTATTTTTGCGAAATTTTTAAGTTTGAAAACCAATATTTCAACGCTTTTTTGGCCAATAAAAAAACAAAAATTTGTTTTCAAAAACTGTACTTGAAAGAATGTATTTTTTTCTTCGAAAGTATATACAAACCATTTTTCAAAAAAAATTCAATTTAATAGCATTGTTTAAACAATTTTTACAAATTATTGAAAAAGTTTTAGGCTAGGAAAAGATTCCCTTCGCGCTCTTTTGAATTTCACAATGTTTTAATAAGGATAGACAAATTTGTTTCTTGTTAATAAAAGTAAAAAAATCATTAATATTTTTTTATTAACTAAAAAAGTGTTGAAATTTTGGTTTTAAAACATTTTTATTTTAAATGAGCTTACAAAATAAGAAAAAAAAATATTGAAAATATTATTTTTTCCGATTCTTTGTGAACAAAAACAGACTGGACCCCACTTCTTAATATTTACCCTAAAATTAATCACTAAACTTGTAGCAATAAAACTTCATATCTTCATCCTGCAGTTGATAAATAATATTACCCTCTTGAAAGCGTTTGGAACATTTCTGTGACTACTTAGATTTGTTCTTGGCAACTGCACTAGCAGAACTAGTTTTGGAAGTGTACACTGAAGCGCTCTTTGTAGCAGAAGCAGCGCTAGTGATGCTGTTCTTAGTAGCAGCGCAAGAAAACTAGTTCACCAGATCACTGTACTGCTTGCACGGGGTCTAGAGTCAGTTCAGCCAGTGCAGTGCAATAAGTTTGATCTGGAAACGGTGGCACTACATCTTTGTCATCGGACGAATGTAAAATATCAAAAAGTACTAAATCGTTTTCCATTATTGTTAATACTACAAGGCCCAAATCACATCAAATAACCTCAAACACAATCAACAAATGCTCCATTGCTCTTTGCACTATATCGTTCTTTGTATCCGATCGTACTAATTCTATACACTCACGAGCTGGCCTGCACTGGTCTAGTTCAGTACAGTTCCAGTGTATCTACCAAGAGCAAACCTTACTTGAATGTAAATAGAAAGTAGCTTTTATTTGAAAGTTTGGTTGCCATTCATTTTAAGGTTAGGTCTTTCCAAGAAATTTTTCATTGTAGATTCGTTTATTTTGTCTTAAAACTTACAATTTATTGTAAATAATATTTTAAAATTGAAATAATCTCACGCCACTCTCACATATGACTGAATAATGCATCGTCCAATCAGCTGCCAAAATGAAACTGTTATTCAGGGGCACCAACCCACTACAGAAAATGACCAAAAATCATTTAATAATGGAGCACGAAAATGCATGCAAGAATAATGTTGTTCTAATACGGAAACGGGAAAAAAATATTTTTAAATAAAACAAGGATATTAAGTCACAATTTTATATCATAAAACTTCATCTTGTGAACAAGTTTTGATACAGAATTTAAAGTTTCCAGTTTTACTGAAATTTTAGAAAGATTCATTTTTATTCAGCTCCTTTTAAGGGGTGGGCTGAGGAAACTTTGTCATAGAAAAGACCCATCTTTATTTCATACGAGCAATCACCTGAATGTTGTCGCATGAATTTATATATAAACACCCTGTATATTGACAGATTTCTTTTAGAAACGCAGAAAATTTTTTGTCTTTATAGTTAATTAATGGATGGGGATAGGGGTGATTATTGGAAAAATGAAAAACGGTAAAATTGATATTTCATATATATTTATAAAAAAAACATAAAAAGTCTGAAATCTAACAAAAATAGTAAACGAGGAACTTCCCAAGAAGTTGTACAAACCTTACCTCAAATTCACTAACAAACATATAAAAGTGTATAAAATAATTATAAAAACAATTTAAATATTTTTAAAAACACAGTTACAAAAAATAACGAAATAATAACTTTACTTTGGTGCTTAGTCAAAGAGCCAATGGACTGAACGGACAAAAACCGAAAAACCGATCGGCTAACAATAAGATTAATAAAAAAATTGACTATCCCTAGGTGGGCTAAATCCACAATAGGCACAGCCCGATTATATTGCACTAATGGTAACTACGTAATCGACAATCAATACCCATGATACTGGTATTAATTTTATGGTGACGGGCTGATAGCTCGAACAAATATTTACATTCCCAAATGAAATTATCATTTACCAATAAATCGAATATTAAAAATCTCACACCACCTCCGTTCACTTTATACTCATTAAAACAAAACTTGAAATTTAATTGAACAGACCTGATAAAATGTCGCCATCTTGTCATCATCAATAATTAACCTCAGTGAAGTTGGCCCCCTCATTTAATTTTATTAAAAAAATTAGTTAATGCTAATCGTAAGAGAGAAAAGAAAAATTTTTAAGTAAAAACAATTTTAATGATTAATATTAAATAATTACCTAACCTAACCCGACTCGGTCCAATTATTACGATTATTTGATAACTCCATGAAGTTGGCTCCCTGATATAGGTTAGGTTGGGTAATGATTCAATATTAAATGGAATAATTACTTTCTAACAATTTTTATTTTCTCTAATAAGTTTATAGACTTTAATTGAAAAGTCTACATCTGAATTTTGGCGGTCGTATTTTTGAAATTGATGTGAAACAAAGATCCGAGAAATGGATATGCAAAATTAGGTACACTGATTTCATTGAGGCCGCTTGACATTATGTGCAAAACGCAATATTTCTTGATCAAAAGTATGCGCAGATGAAGTTCAGCTGATTCTTTCATGCAAGATCTCATACTTGCAACATTATTTGACATTTGATGTCATTTTATTGCGTGCTAGCTGCAATCTGCAAGGGAGAAATCTTTTGGCTCAAGAAAATAGAAAATATCAAAATGTCAAAGATGATTTGAGACCCTGAATTTATTAGTTCGATATCTGAATATCTAAGAAAAAACTCAATTACTCCTAGGGACGCAAGACATAAATTTTAGCATGGAAAGTGAACTCATTAGAAGTGAAAAGAAAGAAACACTATACAATGAAAGTGAGAAGAAAAATTATTCGGACATTCAGACAAAACGTAATAAGAGTTAAATCCACATATCAGACTAACAAGAGGAAATACGAACCTTTCCAAGCACTACCACACGTTACCCTGACAAACTTTCACACGAGGAGGAAATACAAGGTTAGATGTGAGGAAATTGTGAGCTTCTAAACTCTTGTAATTTTTCTAGGTACTTCAGTCTATCTAACTCGGTCATGCGTGGCCACTGGCTCTTATCTTTCTCCATATCTTCGTAACGCACCTCAAACGGGTCACAACTACGCTCCTCAACTTTCTTCTGATAGATCTCACGGTTATGATGAATCAATTTCTCACTATATTCCGTCAAAAAGTCATACTCCATCAAACAATAATCACTAGCAATGCTTTCCCTTCGAAACGCATCAACAGCATGGTCGACTCCTTGTTGTCAGAATTGCTCAATAGGTGGCGGTCGCGTCGCGTCGTGCAACCTTAAGGATCTAATTTGTGAAGATTTGACAAGCAATCCTCTTAGTATATCAATGCGAGCTCATCAGTGAGAAATGAATGACGTTCGCGTCTCGACTTGTTTTTCGGCGGTCGTCGACTTCTGGCCGTGGCGTCTCCGAGACGAGTCGCGTCGACGAAACTGTTTCCATTAAAAAACTGTACATATATTCGATAGCTTGACGTCACACCTTTGCTTTCTCTAATGATTAAAAAAAATGAACGGTAAATTCACACAATAAATTAAAATCGTTTTTATATAAAAACTTATTCCTCTTTTCTTTTTTATCCTTTTTAATGATTAGCATTAACAAAATTTTAAAATAATTAAATCGGGGAGCCAACTTCATGGAGGTTTTAATTAGTAGTTACGTTAATCTAGTGAATTTTTACAGAATTAGTGAAAATGTAAAAGGGTGGAGTCGTGTGTTGAACGTATGAACATATAAAATGTATTTGTGATTTTTTGGTAGATATAAACTGTTTTCATGTAATGGGTGATGTAAATAGTGGCCGATGATTGCCGCATCAAAGTGATTTGACTGCAATCCTGGTCCTCTCACAATGAAAATCTTCAAAGTAAAAAAGCTCCTGTCAAAACGTTATGAAAAGTAAAAAATATACAACTTTCAAGATTCCCAATAAATACATAGACTAATATATTAAAAAAAATGAAGTGCGTGAAACCAGTTTGAAATTATTAGGTCCCACACAGTTCTAAATCTCATAAAATGGATAAAAAGTTATATGAATAGATAAAAATTACAACGGTCTACAGAATATGATACAAATGTCGGTAATCCACCATATTTATTCTACTCACCCCCGAGCAGGGCAGGCAGGCAAATATACAAACAGTAGAAAAAGAGTGTAAATGTTTACAAATCATATCATTACTTATTTGTACCATGTTGTAAATGGTTGTCCAAGCGGTTGAGTATTCCATCAACACAGCACTACAAATGTATGTGCATAGCTGTTGCTTCAACGCTTGGCCTATTTACAGAATTACCTAGAAAACAATATAATTTTAGGTAAATTCCTACAACACCCACTTACACAATCCCTACAATTTGCAATAAACACCCATATGCTTGCAGTTATTATTTTATAGTTAACTGTAACATGATACAATTAATTTCTTGAAAATTTTATCAACAAACCTTGTTAATACTATCAGTGTTTATCATTTAATCCGGGAGGCAGCGGCTTTTTTTTTTAGAGAAATTTCATCCCCGCTGAGGTTAATACTGCATGTTGTAGTCGACAAAACCGATCGACAGTCAGTCGTTATAGTACCGGTGGGTGCGCGCGTGGAAGGTTGCGGTACTTGTTAAAATTTTTTTCTAAATTTAAAATTGTTCACAAAAACAACTGTCAATTGTGCAGCAGATGGGGTTTGATGAGTCAGTCGATCGCGTGAACTTAACAAAAGAATTTGAATTTCAAATTATCTTATCCCATATGATTTCATACATACAGCAGGATAATTCTAATCCGAACGCCCCACCACTCGTTTTTCCGCTTTTTCACTTGTCACGCCGTATAATACGCATTTCTTATTTGTGTTTTTACATCATGGCTTTGAAGTAAAAGAAAAGGAATTACGTTACCCTGACTATTTCTGAGAAATACGAGACTTTGGATCAAGGTAATTCTTGCGCGGAATTATGGAAAAGGTCCAGATGCTCGAAAGACAACAGAAACGCCCGAAAATCTACAATTCGAAAATGCATTGTTTACGTGGTTTATAGAACTTTCCCTTATTAGGCGATATTATGATGGAGAAATTCAAATACTTTCATGAAAGGCTTTTGGGCGAGGAGAGTTTTCTGCTAGTAAAGGTTGTTGGAAAATTCTGAAGAGACACGGAATACGTCAACTCGAAATAACCGGCGAGAATTTGTCAAACAACTAAAACGCCGTAAAACAATTCCAGGACAAATTCATGGATATTATCAAGGATTTATCCGTAGAACAAATCTATGATGCGGATAAGTCTGGTTTGTATTGGAAAACGATACCAGAGAAAATGTTTGATTATTTCTGGTTCCAGCATGCATCAAGTTTTGTAAATTCTTCCCGATTAAATTCATGTTTTCTAACTTGAATATCAGAAATCAACTGAAAAACTTGAAAAGTAATTTTTTTGTCAGTTTTTTTGACCAACTTCATATTTCTAACATTCCAGTTAATTGACGAGAATTGTTCCCCCGAAAGGAAAATAATTGCGAAGTAGCACTTGAAATGATATTGCATTTCATTCGTCTCAAACGGTACTTTGACAACACTCATTGCCAAATTATTATCTTGTCGAATTTTTAAAATATTTTTACATTTCTGCAATGTATCAGCAGTGAAATGTTTAGTTTTTTGGTCGTTTTATTGCAAATACACCATGGTTCCACTGTCACCACTGTATCTTCAAAATATTGCTCATGTTCACTGTGTAAAAATCTCACGTTTTAACTGATGATGAGGAACGAAAAAAAACCCCATGATTTCCATGAATCTTGAGTGAATCGTAAAAATCTCATTTGAAATTAATGAATAATAGTTTTGTTACGAGCTCGTCCACGACATGGACCGTGAAGCCAGTTACAACGGAAGTCTAAAATTTGACGAATACGCCGGATCGTTCGATATTTTGTTTTTTCATATGATTTCTACGAAGGCCTCTTTATTTATTTGTTCACTCTAGAATTCTAGAAATTCCTTTCTGATATATATTTGAGCTTGTTTAGCAGCGAGTTAGTTTATTAAAAAAAGTCATAGTGAATGAAACGAAATAGAATAATTACCAGTGAATTTAAATAAAATAGAAAAGTGGAGTTTAATTATTTATAGAAATAGTGATAAGTTAATTATTATATAAGTTAGTTATTTCCAATGTAAAAATAAATCAAGTAAATAAAAGACAGTGTGTAGATATTTACCCCACTACTGAAAAACAATTTAGGAAGGAAATTAAAAAAAAAACATTACAGTTTAAATAAATAGAAATGTGATAATAGACTACAGCTTGTCTATTGAGGGAAAAGAAGTCAGCTAGTCGATAGAAAATTCCGCGTGCCGCCCTTACTGATGGTCATACCTCCAATGACGGGCAGCTGACGGTCATTATTAGATTGTTATCTAGACCGCTCTTAGAACGGTTACTGAAAGCGTTTGTATATTTTCTTCAACTATGCACAGTATTTGCTATCAACCAAGTATAGTGGAACATTGTAAATCCGGAATATCTAAAAAAAGATACACTGATTCGTTCGAATCGTAATTTTTAGCTTCTGTATTTGACACTACATGGCAACACCATACATAACTATAGCGTGAAGAATATATTTATAAAGTATTCAATTGTTTTATTATTTTATAAATGTGTTTATGTGCAGTATTAAACGCGATTTCAGTATATTTTATGCATACCTCTCCCTCTGTTTACATTATGCGATATGATTTCTCGTTAGCGCGATAGATGGCGCCACCATAAATCCTTCGGTTCACAAACTAAATAGGTTGGAACACAAAACAGAATAGTTCGTATAACGGTTGGAACACGTAATGCGCAGAATCGTCGCAGTTTTTTGATGGGTTGGAACGAACCTATTATATTTCTATGTATATATGAAATCATGCGGGAAAACTTCAAGTGGGATGAAATTCTTATTATTTTTGTGCGACTGACGCATCATTCCCCGTCTGCCGCACAATTGAGGGTTGTTTTTTGTGGTAAATCAACATCAATATAGTATAAGAACAATTGGACTGATTGACGTTTCGTCGACTATAGTATTAAACTCAGTCGGTATGTAATTCCTGGAAAAAAAGCCTCTGCCTCCCGGACTAATAACAGAACTTGGTAAATATTTGTTATATTCATAAGTTTGATAATAGATGTCTTATAAATTATGATTTAGGTGCATTTGGGAAATATTGTTTTCTGAATATTTTTGCTAATATTATTTGTGGAGATTACAATGCAATTTTTAATTGAAAAATTTGATATAGGTATCTTCACAAGTGAGTTGTTATATGGATGTTTGAGGAACATTGTTGGAAATGTTAAAAGTAATGGTGTATCAACAACTGACCTATTTTCTTCGGTTGTTATAAAGATAAAACTCTACTTAGCGATTCGCTCCACTCAATTATTGCACACATCAAAACTGTACTAGTCATAGTCACCATTTATAACAGTTTAGTATAAAAATTCAAATTTAAAAAATACAAAGTCTTAAAATAGCTGATACTATATATAATATATACTACTATACATATCCATGCAATTGATTTAGGTAATACATTTAAGACGTTTATCAGTATCACACATGATAATAGATGGATGTTTTCTAATCTGATCTAAAATCCAGAAATTCTATAAGAAATTTATAGTTAAAAAAAAAAACAGGAAAAAAATGTTAAAAAGTATCGTTTACACTCAAATAAGTACAAAAAAAATCTTGCATCGTGATAATTTAAATGAATAAAACTCTATATAGCTTTTGATAATTATAACCTGCATGCTCAATTTAGAAATGACTTAAAATTAAAATAATTTTTTGGTTTGATGGATGAATTTAAAGATCAGATCGTGAGTTATGAAGGATGTGGACAACGGTTAGCGGACACTAAGCAGGAAGCAATTCAAGATCGAAATAACATGATCCTTAATTTTACATATCTTCCAACTCGAAATTTATCTAAATGAGCAAACTGTTATTACCTAATAATTAATTTACCTGGTCGTTTAGGAATACATTTACACATCAACAATGTAGAAACATGTAACATCTTTGGTACCTACATATTTACAAGTCAAAATAGAAAAATACTCTAATTCGTAATCCTAACTTGAAATGTTTTTAAAACAACGTTCATTCGCTTTAATGGGTTTACAGCTCATCACAGTTTCTCATGACAAATAATAACTATTATTATTATATGTGCCATACATTTCCACATATTTATTTTTCTAAACCAAATTTGTACTCGTACTGAATAATTTTCACCTGCGGCGGTAAATAGAAAGCTGCGAGTACAATATTAACAAAACTGAAAATAATAAGTATTTTTTATTCTAGTCCAAAATTTAAAAAATCTTTCATATTTTTGCGAAATAGAAATGTGAAATTTTAGCTATTAGTTACGTGACATTATACTTGCAAAACTACACTGCCAGCCAAAAGTTTACCACCACATTAAAACAACCTACTGATATTAGCTAACACAAAATACAGGGTGTTTCAAAAAAAGGTGATCCCGTCTGTAGGATAGATAGAAAACTAAAAAATATTTGGGGTTTGCTCAGTAAAAAAATTTCGTAACGCCATCCGTACTCACGATAAGGGGCGTTGAAGAAAAAACAATTATACAATTTTTGACGATTTTTCCGTAACTACTGGCAACATTGGAATGAAATTTTATACGAATATGTTCTGGAAATTGATACATCCAATGAATTTGTTTTTATGTCTGACTCTCATAAAGGGCGCTAGTTACACGGTTCGTACCAAGTTGTATTAAACATAACTTTTTCAACATTAGATTTATCAAACAAGATTTCAAGTGAACATCATTTAATTTTACAACAAAAAGCTACTCTTGATAAAACTCGATACTGTGTACCGTTTTCGGAATATTTTAATTTGAAAATTATGAAATAATTATCAATGATTGTGTACTGTATCGATAAAGTAAATGAGACCCCATTGATAAAACGAATAAATTTTAAAAAATGGGACCGAGAGGTTTCGTTTCTTGTAAAGTTTCACAAAAATCCAGTCGTAATCAGTACAGGATCTTGTTTTTCAAAGTTGAATAAGCACTGAGCTATTGGAGGCCTCAGTATGAAACAAACAATTTAATCATCATGTATTGCGGTTCTGGGATATACAAAATACAGAATTATCAAACAAACCAGAAGAAATAAATGTGCAAAGACAAGAACTAGGAAAGAAGAGCGTCATCAAGCTGAAGACTAGATGGAAAAATTGACGAAGTGGTTGCCAATAAGGTGAATAAGACAATATCTACCTATGTATACAGTATTTTTCGAAAATAAAAAGAGATAACAAATCTTACTACCAATGCTGATCTATAGTTGCGAATCCTAGGTGCTAACCAAAAAATTTAAGTAAAATGTGAAATGAAGTTTCTGGGAAAAATAGCGAGTATGAAGAGACTCGACAGTGCAAAAAATCGAATAATTGAGATGGTTTGGACACATAGTGAGAATGAAGAACAGAACAAATAAAGTGATATGGAAATTGAATGGAGAAATAGAAAAAAACCTGGACAAAAGACGACTGAACTGGAGACGAGCTAAACATAAATAAAAGAAGTGTACATCTGCGTATTCTATCGATAATATCCAATACCTAAAGTCATTCTTTCATTGAACAATTAACAAATCTTGTTTTCAAACACTGAACAACGCTGCGTTAGATCCAGGTGCTAGAGTCGTAATAATATTTTTATGATGTGCTTTTACTTTATTTCCTATCAGGCAATAATAAGGATTATTAAGCTTCTAAAAAACGTGCTAACCTGGTTGCATGGATTTGTTCACAAACAATCTCAATTAGTCTAAACTTGTGGTTTCTGTAATGGGACAAGCCCGCGAAATTAGTAGTGAGGTGTGTTCTGACATCATTGTTTTACATAACCTAATGTGAGATTCTTACAAAACACTTGTGTTCATGGCATGAAGGCAGTTTTCAAGAAGGTCCACGCTCGGGAAGGCCGAGATCTAACACGTAGAGTGAAGATCATTTCATTGTTGTTACCAACAAGCGAAATAGATGCTTAACAGCACCAGAAATAAACGTTGAAGTAAACAAAACCCAAGATAAACCTTTATTACTTACTATAGCAAAACGGCGACTGAGAAATGCGATGTTGTATGATTTCGTCTCCGTTCGAGAACCATGGCTAAGGTCACAAAACAAGAAAAAACGGATGCAGTAGATGCTTTTTGTACCGACGCAGTCACCAAGAAAAGATGATGCCAGGCTGTGTAGTCCCAAAAATCAACCAAAGTGGTGGTTCAATTATGGTCTTGGATTGCTTTTCAAGCCATGGACCTGGCGATTTGATCAACATTGCCAAAACAAGGAATTATCAAAAAGGAACAGTACAAATAAATTTTAGAAAAAAATGCCGTGCTTTCGGTTTTGCAATTAATTACAAATGGATTTATTTTCCAACAGGACAAGGATTCCAAGCGTAGTTCCATATTATGCAGAGTATATTTGGATGATAAAGAATCACAAGGGGTGTTAATAAACATGGTTTGGCCTCCTCAGAAACCGGTTCTCCATCCTATTGAACTTTTTAGGGAAGAGCTTAATTGGAACGTCCGTAATTTTAGTCCATCCTGAGACTTTTAAAGAAAAGCACAAAATGAAAAAAGGATTTTTTTAAGAAAATAACTATAGCCTTTTTTAACGTGTGCCTTGATATGTTTTCACGATTTTCAAGTATATCGATTGTCATTGTTTGATAAATAAAACTCAAAATGTTGCCATGCTTTTTGTCAAAATATGAATCCACTGTGTGTTTAGGTCTAAAAATATTTTCTTATTAATATTTCCCTGAAAAAATTTTTATAATACCATCAGTTAATAAGGTGACTTAAAAGTTGCTGCCCCGCATTGGTGTGATAAAATTCCATTCATTAATGGATTCCCGTAACTTCAATTTGTTGGTTATCTCTAACGATAGTCATCTAGCTTTCCTTTAAGTGAGCTGACCACATCTGTTGTACTCTTTTAGTAACGTTTGGTTCGATGGATGTAAAGGACATTTTGGTGGCAAATATGTTGTTTAAACAAAATGGTGACACTTCAATAACTGCATGAGACATTTCCAGGTCGAGTACTCTCTCGTCTCGGTGATTAGAAGTGACCTCCTCGATCGTGTGATTTAACACCATTAGATTACTCTTTATGGGGTTATTAAAATCACAGGTCTACGATAAGCCCACAACCACGCGTGCATTACAGGAGGAGATTCGACGAAATTAAGCCACATTTATGCAGAATGATCATGGACAATTTGGATCAACGAGTGCGTACGTGTATGCATAGCCGCGGAGGCCATTTATCCGATTTGTTATTTCTATAAAAACTGTGTTTTCTATTCATTTCAAATCTTGCGTTAATTTTGACTATATATGTAACAATTCCACTATTGTAATAACAGTTTTCAGCAAAATGATGATTTAGAATGGTAAATATGTAAGAATTGAGGCATTTGTTTTATTTATGCTGTGTTGTCTTATCTCAAGTTTTTATAAACAAGTTAGATTAACACATATACAATAGGGTCCTTGCAGTGGTAAATTGGGTATTTAACATATTTAAAAATTTGTGTATCACTTCTTATTTATGACTCCTTTGTCTCCTTTCAAACGCCATTCTGTTGTTTTTAGTGGAAGTAATTGGTTGTTTAGTGCGATTTGTGGTTTTGTGAGGGTTTCAAAGACTATTCTAATTGAAATGATGGCCGAAATAGGATTTATCGAAGCAAGATCGTACAATCTACCTAAAGTAGATACATTCATGGCTGCTACATTCTTTGCTAATAATCAATTATTTACTTCGTCTGAAATACGTGGAGTAAAAGCAGATACGTAAGTAATACTAATCAGACTTACTTATAGTAACGTCATTATCACATTTGCTTGCTTGAACTTTATTAAAATGTAGTAATAAAGATGATAGCTTTGAAGGTTATATTTTGATCGAAGCTTTCGATGGTAGAACATTTGTATTATGTTGCCGTTTACATACTTTCTTCGTCACACAACGTCACACTCAGTCATGTGACAACAAATGCGTTTTGGCGCGTCATTATTTTTTTATGAACTTTAAAACGTAGTTGAGGTATAAAAAAAGTATGCAAGGACCCTATTGGAAATTCAAACAAATCAATTCAATGTTAAACTTCATAGAGATAAGAAAAATTGATTTAAAAAATATATTATTTTTTTGAAACAAGATTTACAACGATAATTTTATAAAATATAGCAATTTTGTGGGAAACAAGCTTCTAAAATTATGATAATTTTAAGCCAATTATATATTTGACCTGTGCCATCCTTGATATAGAAACTACTACACAACATATAAATATACTACAGTGCAAATGAAATACACACTGAGTTTTGAAACGTACAATTTTCACTCTCATTTCATTTCAAATAAATCGAATGCCTTAAATAAATTCATTGAAAATTTGTCGTTATATGACATTCTTTTTACTTTTATAGCTCTTATCATTATTCTCTTCAATTCTTTTTCTTTGTACAATTTTGTTTTGGTAAATTTTGGTAAACAGTTTTCCTGCTTCAAACATTTCTATTGTCCAATAGTTGATCTGGTTCTAAAATTTATTTTTATGTTATTATATTTTCCGTGTCATCTTGAATTTCAACTTTATCCTTTCAAGTTTCAGTTTTATTTTAATTATTTTTTACTGTGCTTCCGTATCTGCCCGGTTTAGAATCACAACAAAAACACGTTCATTAAGAATTTTAGACGTCGTAAACAGGGTTGGATTTAGCATTTTGGCGCCCCTACACCCAATAATTTTTTCCGCCTCTTAGTCTGTTTAACGTTACTTTCCTAACAATCTTTATTAAAGAATTATATCAGGCACTCCCCGATGCAAGTTTATCATTTTTTTGAAGAATATACTTGGTCCTAGGTTAATAAATTGCTATCTCGAAACACTTTTAGCAATTTTATATATTAAATAGTAAGTCACGTTTGTGGGGCTGAAAAAAAACGATCCAACCCGCAGAGAATTACCGCAAAGCGTAGTCATTGTTGCTGATTCATCTGCTTTAAATTTCTGACCCACATGCATGAACTCAATACAATACCTGATGTTGAGTTATGAATATTTTCATAAATCTCTCGGTTGTGCGCCCCCTGGGAACTTGCACTCATGGGCTCGGGGCTATTAGGAACCCATTTATCGATCTACCAGCATTAGTACTTCCTATTTTATCAATAATTGGATCGATTGACTTCCGGTTCGGTTTTTTAAAATGGATTTATGAATAAACAGCAGAAAAAAGTTGAAAACAATTATCCATATTTTTATTTATTCAAATTTATTTACATTCGGATTTTGAAATGTTTCTTGATGTAGTTAAGTAGACTGAGAAAGGATCCATATTTTTATTAGGTTAGGTTTACTTAATTTTAGGTTAGGTTATCTTATATGAGTGATAACTTGAGAAAAACATATTTTTCTATAAAATGTGATCTTTTTATAATCTAGAGGAACTGTCGTTTCGTGTAATCCATAAATCCGGTTTACAAAGCCGAGTCACAAGTCAACTAATCCGGTTATTTTAAAACCGGAAACTCCAAATTCTAATGCAGATACGGAATTATTTCCTTATTTTTCAATACTTTCTCATGTTTTAACTTTTCTATGAATGTCATCAATTGTTTTTTTTTTGTATTCATAATTTATTTTGTATTTCGTGACTCATTTATATCAGAAAATCTGTTAGTTACCCTTTTTTTTAGTGTCAAATAGTAAAATATCTACTTCGGGGTAGAATTTTAAATGCTTTTCCAATTTTTAAGATACTATTTAGTGGTGGAAAAAGGATTTTTTTTATAAAAACATTTTTAAATGTTCACACGCACGTTTCCAATCTAAATGAGTTACTCTGTATTTTTTAAGTTGCTTTTTTCTGGATGCCATATTGGATTACAATAGAGAAAAAGTTTTTTAACGAAAAATTATCAATATATGAAGTTGGGCAGCTGAAATTGACAATCAGCTATTTGTTGTACAATTTGAAAAACATTTGAGTTTTAAAAACTTTTCATTGTCTTAAATTGTTATAAAATTAGAAATTATAATTTCGGATTAACTGAATTTAAAGAAAAAGAAACAAGGAATTCATTTAGATTCGCTATTCTTGTACTTAATCATCTGATATGAATCGATTAAATAGTTTCAACTTGTTTCCTTATATATACAAATTTAGCTAAGAATTTAACAAATAATTTTATTACATTTTAGTTAATAAAAATGTTGAGACTATAGAAAACAATTAATCAAAATAAAATTAACAATTTTTCATATGCTTTGTCAGCACACAATTTGAGATCTTATCTCACTCTTTAAATTTACATGGTTACAATTTTTTAATGAAAAAATCGTTCAATTAAGTTAGAGATTATACTATATACACAAATTTAATAATTATGTTAACACATTTATTTAATCCATTCAATATATCTAACTTCAATAAATTTTTAGAGTGTTTTCTCTCTTTAGATGTTTATATATTAAGAGCAACTAAAAACATTATTAAGGTTGAGACAAGTTTGGAACATGGAGAATGGATTAAATAAGCAATTTCAGACACTTACACTAAAGTTTAAGCCCTTATAATTATTCTTTGGTGTTGATATTTGACCCTTTTGTGAAATTCACGATTCAGGTGCCAAAACATTTTTTTAAAGAATTTATATCAAAAGTATCTAATCTTTTTGTAAAAAATTCGATCAAAAATTTTGACTTAAACACCAGTGAAAATGATATTGCTGTAAAATTATCAAAAATCCATTAAATGGTTTAATAAAAGGTAAATCAAGTAGAAAGATATAGCAAAATTCGTGTGGAAAGTTAATGGATCATGTCGCTAGAGTTGTAAGATAGGGTAGTATGAATTTAGGTGTATAAGCAATTTTGCAGGATACAGGGTAGTCAGGTACTTGGAGCTAAGTGGTCAACACTATTAAGCGATTTTTACTCTGCCCAGCAATGGTTATTCACAAAATCTCCTAATCAACAACTTTTTATAATCAAATAGACCATAATAAATAGAAATAAGTTTTGATTTTAGAAATATTTTTTAGCAAACCGATACTCACACAATATAATTTTCTATATACCAAATCACTCAACTTCACCAAAATAAATAATAAATTGTATTATATTTTGTTTGAGAAGTACAATTTCACAATTTTTTAAAAAAATTATATTTTGTGAGTAATTTATTAGGAGATTTCATGTTTGCAATTAGACTATAGTATTTACAATACCCTGAAGTAACTGACTAGGTCGCGCTACATATAATAATTAACTATTATCTATTTTTTTTTAGTGTAGCACGCCGTCTCATGTGGCCAGACCAATGCTGTGACAGTGAAACATGTTCGCTACCACCAGGCGCCATAAAAAAGATATTTTGGTTACATGTATTAATATGAGATTTTGAATGTTGTCCAAAGGTCGTTACACTGCTTATCTACTCGACAGAAATCGAATTGAAAGGCAATTCCACTTTTCAAAATATTTGTGTGTATTTTATTTATGGTGAAAATAAGAAAAATAGCTCATATTCATCAACTAACCAATGCGTAGAGCTGAAAAACAGTCAAAAGTGTTAAAGGAAAATCTGAAATCAATTAAGTTGGCATACAATTTCTTCTATATATTACATCATCAGAAGAAGAAACTGTTTTTGGGGTACAAGACAAGGAACTACATTAAAGATCCAGTTTCTAGGCTTTATAAGAAGAACAAGAAGAAATAGTTCATTTTACAAAAATCACCATAATTAACCAACAAGTAAAGCTCAAAAACTGGGCATCTAAAATTGATGAAGTTGGCTGATAAGTTCTTCTATAAAGTTATCAGAAGAAGAAACTGCAGCAATTTAATAAACTTGTAGTTCTTGGTACTAGCAGAACAAGAAAAAATAGTTCATTTTACAAAAATCACCGAAATAAACCAACAAGTAAAGCTGATAAACTGGGCATCTGAAATTGATGAAGTTGGCAGATAAGTTTTTTCATAGATTATGTCCTAAGAGCTTCATATGAAGATCAAAATTAAAGAATGTAATTTAGACGACAATAATAGATCTAAAAAGATTGCAGTCACTTCATCAAATCTATTTTAGCAACCTAAATATATAGATATCCATGTGGGAGGTCTCGTGGGTCCGTACTTTTTTAAGGTCACGTGACGTGCCAAAGTTATCTGGGAATGCTTACTTGGGCAAATGGAGAATACTCGCGAACATACGTCATTTTATGCAGGATGGAGCTTTGCCGAAATACGTGTTATGTGTGCGAGAGTACCTCAATGTTCATTTTGGGGAATGGATAGGCAGACGAGGATTCGTTGAGTGGCCTGCACGGTCATGTGACCTGGCACCCTGTGATTTCTTTTTGCAAGAGAGCCACGCACCCTTCTCGACCTCCGAACCGCAATTGAAGAAGAATTTGAAACTCTTCATGGGCAGCTTCACATGCTTCGTCTGGTCTATCTCTCTGTTGATTTACAGTAACTCTTTCTAGAATCGTTATTTTACAGTATGTTCTAATGTCCATCCCTTACACACCTATCCGTTGTATACCTACTTATAAACAATATTTGACATTCTAGAAATTTTTTTTAAAATTAGACATTTTGTATTTTGCCCAGTATCTATTCCAAAAAAATAATGACATATCTGCAACGATACGTCAAATGGAAATATGTCTATAGAAATATAAAAATCACCTAAATACAGGGAAACCTGAAAGTAACTGTAGTTCAACTCAGAACTGACTTAGGGTACTTGCGTCATAGCTGGAGTATCAGCTTCATTCAATAGTTATTTTCCAATTTATTGAACACCTGTTTATACTGTATATATTTATAGTCGTCTTCATTGAGAAATTACACATATTCCGAATTTGTTTCTGCATTCAATAATGTTTTTTTCTTCTTCCACAAATGTGAATCGAAATAGATGTCCTACATAACCTCAATTCTACAGTTGGTAGCTCATGACGCACAAATATTTATCAGATGTTTGAGAAGCGAGGGGAGACGCAACTGTGATTGACGCGCAAATCTAAAAACTATTTGAAACATAACCTCGATTGGGTGCTCAACTTATGCAATTGGAGAGCTAAAAATGAAACAAAGCCAGTTGCAGTCAAAAGTGACAGAGTATTTATGTAATTTCTAACTACCAATGCAATAGATTCTTTGGGTAGTTGTGCACATGAAATCCTAAATCACAACATATATGATTTTAATGTTACAGCTTTCAAAGTCCTCTTTTCTTCCTTTGTATTTATTTAGATGCGAAAATTTTAAAACAGCTGAAATAAGTAACAGACGACGTTTGTCTTCTAGAAAGAACAATTTTAAGAGAAACAATGACGTATCTGCACATAGGGGTTGAAATTAAATATATCACTGATTTTCCTTGACGGCAATATGTGGGTTACTTTCATAATCAAATTGCATGAAAAAAATAGTTGAAAATAACAAAAAATCAAAAGATTATGATAGTGATAGATTAAATAGTGAATTAATGTTTTGTTTATACTTGGAATATGAATCAATGTAATCACCTTTCAATTACTATTTAGCAAAACTCTATAAGTGACTAGCAAACCTTCTAAATTATTATACACACATTATATTTTACGTCTATATGGCAAATATGTAATTACACTATATTTAGAGTGATTGAATCACATCTAAAAGAATTATTGTTAAAACTGTGAATTTCTAAATTGCTAAAAGACACTGAGTATCTTAATGCTTCCTTATTTTCATATAAAAAAGGGTATGAAAATATTGTGAGGGAGTATGTTTTCGTTTATGATTCCAATACAATTATTCTTTTTTCCTAAGCACGCAGTTGCTTATTTCTTTAAAGTTTGTAACTACTAGAGACTTTTGTGGAAAAATTGGTTCGATACATGATTCACCGCCTTATTATAAAAGTCACAACAATAGGTATTGTTCGATATTCGTTTTTCATAACAATGTCGATAATTTATTTTAGAACAATAAAAATCAATTACTGGAAATATAGAAAAATCTTTGAAATTATCAATAAGAATAAAAATATCCTTAAGCTAGTTTTGATATAACATGAGAATTTTGATTTCTAATAAAGTTCTAATCAAGGGTATACCCATGGTTACCATCAGTACACGATTTCCTGGAACATTCCCGATTTCCATTATTGTCCCTTGTATCGCCTTGTCTGCCCTTGGGACACAATTGTCCCGGGTTTGGTAGTTAAGCAGTAACGAAGAATTGATTCTTTGCTACTGAATCGAAATCACTTTCAACAATTTACCCAGGAGGGAAATTTTGAAAAAGTTCGTGGAGGAAGTCGAAATACAATAGCAAGAGCTTGTCGAACATGTATCAACTAGGTGTTTGTCTTCAGGCCCAGCTCTTGAGTACATCGCGTTGAAACAACTGCTGGGCTTAGAAGATTTGGATAAAGATCAACCGGAAATATTTAATCACTCAAAACTGTTGAATATCTATTTGCTTTCTTGTTAATATATGCGCAATCATAAAAAAACTAAATAGATTTCTTGAGAAAACGTTTAAAAGACCAAAAAATTAACAATTTTTTGTTCCCATTTGAGAATGGCCAAGAATAGACATTTTTCAAAGTGCAGTTTCCGATTTCCAAATTTGCTACTATTTAGATAATAGTTTTGATTTCAGCGACGATAACCCTTTGAATAAGTATATCTTGTCTATCTATGACAGATCATATTTCTTCAAAAGACCTTTTAGATGATGCCACTGCACTGGCCATCTGGCCATTTGGAAAAACATCTCCATAGATCATCTATTCGATAAGCATTCTATTGTAAAACCTGTTTTTCTGAGTTCAACTTTGACAGTTCAGGAGAAATAATATTAGATTTTTGCTAGTGCCAAAGAAGCTAACTTGGACGCGCTAAAATCTGTTCAGGACCTGCGTACTGAGTGTTTCTCACATGCAGGTCAAATGAACGAAGTCCAGAAACTAATACAGCGTGGATTTGATAAGAGACAAGATAAGAAACAAAGTTTGTCTAATTCCAAACAAGATAAGGGCTCGAATGCACGTAGCAAAAAAATATCAATGGAAAAAGTATGACCGATAAAGAAAGAAGAAAATACTACACTTAATTTAATTTTTTTCTTAATTTGTAAATTTTTTTGTGTTTATAAAATCTTATTTATTGATTTAGTGTCCCGGATTTCTGTCGAGTTGGCAACACAGGGTATATCCTAATTTTTTTGAGATTTGACTTCATGTATGAAAAATGATTCGTAATTTTACCTTAATTCCTAACAATTTATGATATTGATGTCAACCTTATACAAGACAGCCCATAAAAAAAATTATCCACTTACCAAAATACAGAGACCATCACACGTTTATTTTTATGTTGAGGTAACACATTTCAATAAACCGATTGTCATGACACTTTGACATATGAAATTTGGAGGTTATTACAATAAATTTCCCACGAACATTTCTATTAAGACCAAAATATCATTGAGAGATACCCAGTGTCGGAGATTTCTGTCAAAAGTACGTTGTAATTGTTCAGACCCTGGTTTAATTAAAATCGCCTAATCGTAATCGGACTGATTCATTATCTCAAATATACTCGAAATTTGTATAATTGCTACTATAAAATTTTGGCCTAAGCAATACATTGGAGGGCTGCTACCACAGTGTATGGTAATAAGCTAAAAGAGTGGCGCAACCCTTGGCCGCAGTACTAAGCGCTCCTGCGTTAACACCAACGGAATGGCACAGCCCTGGGCCTATCGGCCCCTTCCTTCACTAATGGCTTGTGGAACTCTCGTCCGGGTCTAGAGTGTATTGTGGCCCAGCAATGCTCACAGTAGTACTGAAAATGAAAATTGTTTAAATATACTACACATATTTTATTTAAAAATATTCATAGAAAGAAAAATTCTAATCAAATAAGAAGTATACGCATACTACCGGTCAAAAGTTTGTAACAACCCCATAATCCTTCCATTAAATTCCAAAATAATACTATACGCTTTAACTAATTTATCTTTCATATTATCAAGCGAAGATTTGTTTACTTTGTACGAGCGCATGTTTATAAGTTCGACAAGTTAAAACTTGCAAATATCGGCTCATTTATTTATTATTTTATAACAGTGAATTATTTCTTTGGTGTTCATGATTGTAGTTTAGTCTCAGTTAGCTATGTGAGATGCAAGAACCTACTGTGATTTATTCTTTTTGAAGCAAGACATCTTTTTGTGAAGTTCGGCCTTGTAACTTTTAAAATGTATAAAACCAAGGAACTAACGGTTGAAACTCGTGCATTAATCGCAAGTCTTCATAGTCTAGGCAAAAGTAACTGTACCATTATCGTCGAATTAAAAATACCTTGACGTACCGTGGGCTACAACATGAAAAAATATGCTTCTACCAGGAGTTTTGGCCATAGTAAAAGTTCAAAGCGGCCAAAATTCAAAGATAAATGTGATCGACGCCTCAAAGGTCCAGAGACAACAGATCAGATCAATGAATTCAGGGATTTGCCTTTGAGTACTGGCTGGGCTGGCCTTTTTGGAAGGGTGGCAGTGAAGAAACTTCTTTTGAGACGTCAAAATAAACGTAAGAGATTGTAGAGGGCTAAAGAATATAAAAATTGGATGCATGAAGAGTGGGAGAAAGTTTTATGAAGTGATGAGTTAAATTTTGAGGTTTTTGGGTTTATAAAAAAAAATATTTGTGCAAATGTCAAAGAAAGAACGGATATTATATCGATGTTTAATCCCGACGGTAAAACACGGTAGAGGTTCGGTGATGGTTTGAGGATGTTTTGGAGGAAAGGCAACTGGAGACCTGGAGGGATTTCGAAAAAAGAAGGCTATAAAAAATGTAGTACGTTCTGGCCAGCGGCATATTGGCAGAAAATTTGTCATTCAGCATGATAACAAGATGTGCAAAGAGTATTTGAAAGAATTATAAAGGAAGAATGTACTGAAAGTAATGATTTGGTCGTCACAGTCGCCCGACCTCAAGCCAATTGAGTTCTTGTGGGACTAATTGGACACGGAAATCAGAATGCAGTGCCCTACATCCACTCCACATCTTTGGAAGATCCTGGACGCATGAAGAGTGGTAAAGAGTTTTATGGAGTGATGAGTGAAAGTTTGAGGTTTTTAGGTCTTACAGAAGAGTATTTAAGCGCAACTGTGACACACGGCGCAGGCTCCGTGATGATTTGGATATGTTTTGGTGGTGACCTGGTAAAAATTGAAGAGATTTTGGGAAAGAACGATCCCAAGCTTTTTTCGATATTGTGCAAAGAGTATTTGAAATAATTGGAAAGGAACAATCTGCTGATTGTTCTTTGAAATATCAAAATCGATCGTGTTTTTGTTATTTGTTTTGTATGACGCAAAATATAGGGTAGTGACTAGTAGTGTATAGCAAATTTATTTAGTTCACATTCTTAAAATATCCCGTATAATTTCATTAGTCGTAATCCCGATGGTGTGTGCGTAAGGAGCTTATCACCGCAAATTAAAAAAGTTCCACAAAAATTAATGAAAATAACGGCCGGAGTTCTGAGCTTATAAAAATCGATGAAACACATTCAGTTTGCAGTAGGCAGAGCGCAGCTCAGGTGAATGATCTTTCTATCGCCTTCCTGGCATTGTAAATACCGGGGCAATAAGATAAGATATCAGAAGTAAGATATGTGTTGGGGCGGAACTGCGAACGTAGAGTATTGAACTTGAAAGCGATTTCAAATCGGATGACTCATTAAATACGTAGACAGCATTCGTGAAATTTTTTGATTACATTTTATGCTTACAATTCATTTAAATGAATAACGATCTGCTAGAACTGCAATTATATATTATCTATTTTTATTTTAATTCCAATGATCCTCAAAAGTGCAATTCGACAAATCAAGTTCAAAGTTACTTATTTGTTTCTATTACGACGATATTAATAATAATTTTAAATATTATTGATGAGGTACGGCTGGATTATTAACTTTGTTCGTGAGTCACAATGAGAACCGATTCTAAGCCAGTTCGTAACCAATAAGCATGCTTCATTATTTTATGTTACTGTGAACGGTTTCAGGTCTACCTATCAACTGATTATTTCTATTTTGTGTTAATAAAATTTTTTCAATTGTCATGTAAACAAACACGTCAACAAAAAAATTCCAATTTGAACGCCGACGTAATTTTGGACTATTCACGTGGACATAATTGAAAATTTACCAACTAAGTTCATTATAATTATTTATATAGAAACAATTAGTGATAAATATTCTTTTTTTTATGTTGTAAACTAATTCAAATATCCCGAATTAGATTTTGAAACAAATTTTTGAAATATAATCATTTAAATTTTATGATTTAATACACATACAGAAACCGTAAAACGTTTTCTATAATGAATAAATTTAATTTAGTGAGTAATAAAAAGCTATTTTTTACAATCTTTATTGATTATTCAATATAAATTGGCAAAAATTTGGTAAACAGAAGCAAGTCCCACCCTTCTATCAATTAATTATAAATTTTTGTTTTTAAATAGTCACCATGTCATACAAAGGAATCAAGGGATTGAATTTGAATAATTTTTGAAAAATTTATTTAAAAAGTTGGATTATTCGTTATTTTGTGACAAAATTAATTCAAAAGGTATGACGAAGTTCTTAAATAATTATGCTGATAACGATTTCCCGGTTTAGCTGTAAACAGTCGTAAAATTTAATCATAATTACAGTTTTTATCGTATATAATCGTCAATCTTTTGTTTAAAAACAAATGTGTCACAAATTTTTGGAGTTTAGTATACGTTCAGTAATTTATGTATTTCACATTCAACTTTCCAAACAAATTCACCAGCGTGTGTGATAAATTAACAGATTTGCATTTGCGATGTTGTCGATTTGCATAAAATTTCATGACGGTACGGATGTTGACACATGTTAAAAATTAATGTTCGAGGTGTGATAAAAAACGATGAATTATTTTATTGAAAACGAAGTTGTAACATATTTTTGTACACATGTCTGGAGTTTTTTCAGTAATTGGTAATATAAAAATTCATTCACCTCGTCATGTTTTATACATCAACACAGATTTATAAAGTCTAATATAACTTTATCCGTTTTTAATAAAACAAAAAAATTTATATTTCTACTTTTTATAAAACCTTGATAAATATAGAATTGGTTTCAAATCTAATTAACTTCATGCATTCTTTCCATATGCCAGTTTCATCGGCAAAAACTCCATCTTCATGCAGGAAGATGTCCGATAATGTAGATTCCCTATGGCAGTATTTACAGAATGTCGAAATTGCCGATGTCGATTGGCCTAAATTTAAATCTTATCGAGCTTTTATTGGATGTACTTATTGTAGAAATAGTTAAAGATTCGTTCTCCTTTTGATATTTTTTCTTTGCCAAGAAAATAACTCAATAACAACCTAGATCACCTCATTACTAAGCTGAGACTGATGGTTTTGAGATACTATAATCAGGAAAAAAATAAATGGAAGCTACAGATTTTTTACTAGAGACTTTTGACTGCGAGCGTGCGACTTGAATCGATCTAACCAAAACCATGTGGGATAGGTTATTCGTTTGTATGTTAGACAAGTGGTATGAGTGATATAGAAACGGAAATAAGACAGTTAAGGATATAAGAAGATAATATGCAAAAAAGGTGAGCCCGGACGATGTACAGGAACGTTGGCGAAAAAATAGACAAAGGAAGATATCTAAAAATTGACCAAACGCTTTCTTCGTAATCATGACTAACACCAATCGTTTTTATGTTTATCCATATCCACCTACTATTCAGATTTCGCATATGGCTTTTTTTTAAAATGAAAAGGGAAACATATGGCAAAGAAAAGGTTGTAAAGGGTCAGATGAGAAACATCATAAATAAGCTTTCCAAAACTACTTTGAGTTATGGAAGTTGTGACGAATTGCTATGATTGGTTGGTAAAAATATTTATATATTTTTGAAAATCGTTTATTAGAAGAGGTAATACCCTCAGAAACTAATAATACTTGTGTAAATGCCTACTTTAACTTCATGTTAACAGTGATTTTCAGTAGTTCAGCCAATAATAATAAGAATTTATGTCATAATCAAAAAAAGAAAAAGAGATTTTCTGCACATATAAACTGTACATATAAACAAAAAAAAAAAACTAGATGCATCGATTGGGTCTATTCTAGCTCTATATTATCTTCGATATTACTCAAATCCTTTCAGTTATATTATCTATTTCTTCAGTTTCATTATCATTTAAATTCTGGTTTACAGTATTCTGACTTATTTTTTCTATCAAACAACAATAAGAACTGTCTGAATAATATTTTACTGACGAAATTAGTTCAAACCAAATTCTCTCGACTTATTGAATATATCCTTGTTCTATGATTATCTTGAATTCACCGTAATTTTTGAGCACACCTCGTAAATCACCATAGAAACAGAAATATTTACCAACTAACAAATGAATCAGCATATGTTATTAGAACGTAATATGGTAATACATATAAAAATGATAGTCAATCTATTATGTGTCTGTCCATCATTTTTAAATAACGTCCTTCACGTTTAACACCGTTGCTTTCTTCGACGGATGTTGATATTACGAGGGTTGTCATGTGAATTGAAAGTCCTTAAATGAAAATAAATCAATCCTACGTTGCCGGTTCTCGAGTACGACGTGGCACGGTGCAATTATTTCAAAGAAAATACATTATAGATTTCGATTGATGAATAATACTGGGTGGTATATTAAAATATTCATATATTTTTAAATGACGTTTTTAGGAGAGATATGATTATAGAAGGGTGACAATAAAATTTGAAATAACTATTAATAATATATAATATCAAGATATACGAGGTGTAGTTATTCAATAATGAGACTATTTAGAATGATAATTCATGCTTCATAAGCAATTTTTTATAAAGTTATAACTCGTCGCGAATGACTTAGACTCGTTTGCTGATTCTCATTTTTGCTCAAAAGTCTGAAAACATGTCCATGTCTTTCTTTTTACTCACGTTCCAGACAACAAAGAAATTATTTTTTCCAAAACGTACTTTCTGTATAAAAATGTTCCGTGGTATTAACGCGTTGTTTATTCTTAACTATATGATTAATAAATATACTAACCTGTAAACAAGTGACGTTTGCGCAGAAAAATGGAGCAAACTTTCCCCCACATCGTTGTCCCTGACATTCATCACACATTTGGTCATCAAGAACGTATGGTTTAACTTCTACCCTCTTATCTATGTCGCCGTGTTGCAATTGTACAAATCTAGCGCTGATCGCAGCTATATAACTTTGTTGATTGCTAAAAGCTACTCGTCCAGCACCTTTGGGATATTTTAATTCCGGATCCGTGTCTATTCCAGCGTAACATACACCGCCATATAATCTATCCATTATCATAGCTAATTCAACTGAAAAATTATATGTTAGAGTCAACGTCTTCCCCATGAAGATAAGCTAGAACTGTTTGATTCTCTTAACGTTTACGACTTTCGAAATAATTGCGTATAGGTTATGTCAAATTCATAGTATTGGTTTAAATATAAGTTTGGTACATTCTAATATTCGATAAATGGAAAAATAAGGAAAATAATGATATTAGTATTTCTATGTATAGTATTTTGTTGTTATTGTCAGAAAGTTCTGATTCATTCTCACTGGTTGATTCTAGAAGCATAAAGTGCCCTCTTTCTTTGATAATTTTCTTCTATTAGCAACTGTTGACCGTCTAGTTTGAATAAGGCACTACAAGCTGTTTGTTCACCCTTTACTAGTGCTTATATTTTTTCAATCAACAACTATGCTAGTGAAGGCAGTGCTAGAAAATAAGCTTCCGCTATAAACGTGTAGACAATTAAATACGTATGAGTCCTTTGCCAAATTTTTGTACACCGGCTGTTTAATTCTCTTTTCTTTCATTGCCATATCCGTTGCGAACGTTGACTATTAATAAGACTAATCTCATCTTGTTTACTGGGTTTCTAAACAAATCAACAGATGACACTCCAAACCACTCGCGTAGGTTGTACAACCATGAATGCCATCTTCCTTCTAGTGGCCTCTTACTATCCACTTTACCTTAGACAATTAACTGCAAAATATGATATTTGTTATGTCTTAGTATGTGGCCAAAATACTGCAGTTTCAGTTTCTTTATGTAAAGACTTCGTTCTCTTTCCCTAGTCTCTGCATAACTTCCAACTTGGTGAAGAATATATTTGCTGGTATATAGTTTCTTCATCTTGTTAAAGACAACTCAAGCTCTTTCTATCCATGATCGTATTTCTGACGACCGGTCCCATTTCGTGTTTACTGTGGTTCCGAGATGTGTGTACGTTTCTACCCGATCTATGTCTTGACCGTTTATCGTTAGACGCACTGGAGGATATTGACTTTATGAATTATTTCTAGACCATGACTGTCGATTACTTTCTTGTTCGTATTATCCAACTAGGTTACTAACCTTGGATATAAAAATCTCAATTGGGATTTAGATTGGGAAAACTCAAATAAATAATAAACTTAAAAGTATTTTACTTCACAATGAAACTAAGATGAAATTGAATAAACTAACCTAACACCATTAGACTGTTAATATCCACCATACGTTCCGACAAATTCAATGGGGTCATTTCCTGTATAGGTCATAACCGTTAAAAAAATCAAATACTTATTTCTAGATGGGATAGGGTCACTTATTATAAGGATCTGTAAAATGAAGATGGTTTCTTTTTCCAATTGTCCCACTGGAGTTGTAGCAACCCATTGACGATTCTAATAAGAGATGTATGGAGTATACTTACCAGCCTTAAGGGGTCGTGGTACACCACCGACGAACACAGTTTTCCTAGGGTCTAAGGGCATGGATGCGTCCAAAACAAAATCTGCATCCGATAATCTCCAAGGTCGTATTTGTACAGGTTTGTCTTTGATTGTAGGAGACGAAACGCATAAATATAATTTATCTTCGTCAGTTATACACGCATCTATTAAACTTTGTACAGAATTCTCATCCTAGAACAAATGCGCCAGTAATTTTTCTCTATTTTGTAGTAAAATTCAAATTATGTTCCAATCAACGAACTAGCTAAAATATGGGGAAGCCACCTAATATCCACTGAATTGAAATTGGTCTGTCTTGCTGGACTCGAAAAGAAACAGGTAATAGATGTATTCGGAAGATTATGCTGGTGTAAAATATCGAAAATTTCCAGAATTATCCATTCTATACCAATAAAGAATGAAGAAATGACAAACAAGGGCGGATCCAGGGTCTTGACAAAGAGAAGGGGTCATAAGAGGGAGGTCATTAGTATTAGGACGAGTCCTCCCCCAAAGACATGGCATTTTAAGACTTTCACCCACAAAATATAAGTTAATTACGTTTTGTTTGACATTTATATTCATTATTTTACGTCTTAAATTTCCTGAGCATTTTATTTTTGTTTTATTAGGAATTGTTTTGATATTCGAAAGTGAATTAATGTGAAATGAATTAATCAGTGTTTAGGGAGGGGTCGTGACCCTGGATCCGCGCTTGATGACAAATCTTAGAGTGAAGAACCTCTTACTTAAGATGACCAAATCTCGGAAGAATTGAAAATCGAGCAAACGATTAAGAAGAATGTCTATATACAATCGTGATAAAAAAATCGACTAAAGTTAAAAGTCTTTAGCAAAAAATTTGTAGTTTCCATTCCAGGTTATAGTTAACAGTGAAAAAATAGTTTAAATTCGTCAAAATAATATTTTTTTTAAATAGAAATACTCGATAGGGTTCAAGTCCAGACTACCCGCTGGCCAATCCAAATCGGACATTTCGACATCTTATAAATACCGCCATACGGAACCCCCAGTATGTGGACGGGTATTTTCAATATTGTCGATACAATATTTTATATCATTTGGAAGCTAATACCATTAGCTTGAGTAACTTGCGATTACAGGGGTGTCCCCTGAGTCGATTTTTTTGCTGACGAGTGTATCATGCTACGCCTGTGCATTGTTATAAATAGGTTACTAGCAAAGAAAGCTCTGAAAATAGTCGTTAACGGCCGTGTGTACAATCTATACGTTGTATAATTAATGTGACTGTACCGAAATGTTCTTAGATACTTCTCTGTCTCTCATACGATCAATAAGTAGCTAGGATGGACTTTACGCAACGCGGGTAATTCAGAACCTATCTCGTCACTCAAAGCGCCTCGAATTTTATAGCAGAATTGAGATTTTGAGTCCGAAATATTTCTGTTTCGTTAGAAAATGCTACAGTGCGTATTAACTAATAATATTCCAGTTTGTAAAGATGTAAAGTTCGAGATTTATTTACCTGAAATAATAAAAAAGCGTATCCTTTTGGTGGAAAGTATGATTTACTTTCTGCTTTATGTGGCCAGTCGACTACCAAAGGTCCAAATCTCCTAAAACTGACCGTGATTTCGTCTTCGTCTATATCTGGGGGAAGTCCACCAACGAAAACCTTCCTAGAAAATCTCTCGCCGCCTTCGGATCCCTGCGAATGCGGTGAAGATCTTGAAGGTGAACTCAAAGGTTGTGTTCCTAAAGTACTATCGACTAGGTGACTAGGTTCTTCTAAAAGGACAGGTCCAGCCTGATCGTCCAAACTTGGAAAATAGTGCGATTTACCTGTAACAATTTTATATGAAAACATTTTTGTCTTATTAAAATGATTTCTGATTGAACGATGCATTCTCCGTAAAATATTTTATTGACAGCTGTCAAAATGTCAAACAATCTCGAAACTCAAGGTTACTAGAATAATAGAAGGTTTGTGACATGCGCATGTTTTTGTAAGCAACAAAACGGTCTACAAAATGGTCTACAAAACGATATTTGGTTCGATTCACCACACTATCCTTCTAAGTCCACCACAATTTCATTATTGCAGAGGGAAATTTTTCCTATATTAGGTACAAAACTCAAAAATTTTCCTCATCTCACTCAATTAATTGTCTCTATTCCATTCACAAACGATCCAACGTATCTCTCTCCCCCTCCTCTAGCTCGTTCTACGTTTACCAGGAAAATATCTGTTGTTGTTTTTTGTTATATAAATAAGGCAGTGGTGGACTGACCCAGAAGACTCGACGCCACTAGAAACCACCATAGATCTAACGGCAAATCCAGTCCTTTTGTTGGGTAAAATATTGTATAATTAAATTTGTTTTGACTCATTCTGTTGATATGGAAGCTATAAAATTGTTTATAGCAGTTTATTGTGTGATATTTACGTATCATATACAAGATGAGTAACAACTAACGCATTAATCTGTTTTGAGTATCGATGATTTGTTATTGACGTACTTTTAATTATAATATTTTATCTGTTTCCATTTTCTATGAAGTTCTAATTAAAAATTGTTCATGAGAATTAATTTGACTTGAAATATATTTAATGAGGTAGCGTGGGACTATTATTAAAAATTATTTATTTATAATATCGGTCTCTTACTGAATTGGGATACACACAATGCTAAACTTTCTACTACTGATAAAAATGCTTAGTCATCGGTTACATAATATTGAAATATATGAATGATTAAGTCATAAATAAAAAATGAAACTTAAAAAAACTTTCAGGTAATACGTGAATTTAATAAGCAATAGAAATTTAAATAATATTTTACATAACTAAATAAAAAAGTGGCACCCCTACACTGTCTGTCATGAATGACAGTCTGAATATAGTCTATTTTTATGGATGAGTGAGTAGTAGAATGATGAAGCATTCGTAATCCATAGGCATATCATTTCTTTTAGTAAACAGTTGAAATATTCAAGTTATACCTCGAGTGAAAAAGTATTGCTTTTAAATGATTATTTCGTTATAAGGGTTTAAATTTTGACTTTCAAACGACGTTATTTTCATAAATAATCATTTTAATATAAAAATTCATTATTGTAAGTAGAGCTACTTCCTACAAATCCAAATAAGAATCGGAATCATTTTGTCAGTAACATTTTCGAAATTCCACACTTTCTTTACTTCTTTAATCGTATGATTTACTGCCTTTTACCAGTTTTCAGGTGGTGTCACATTATTGACAGTATCCAAAAACAACTATTTCACATAAATTTTTTAAAAATTATTATTTTTTCTTGAAACTTCTCCCTTTATCTGTGCCCATACCAGTTCCGTCGAATTTAATTCGCACGATATGGTGGTGATCTAACCACCGCCATTTCACTGTTTTCTGCTATTTCATATTTTTTGAATTCCTCTTTATGAACGGAACAAAAAGAATAGGGAAAGAGGAAAGAGACTACGACGATTAGGAAGAGGTTCTGTCGGTATGTCGTGTTGGACTTTGTGCTTAACGGGACGGGTTTCCTCATCTGAATCACCAAACATCACAGCTAACCCTTCAAAAACAAGAACTCCCAGAATTTAGGAGAGAGGAAAGAGACTACGCGCGAACGAAGTAATACGAATTACTAAAAGGTCCTGTCGGAATGTCGCATCCATTCATGGAATTAACGGGACGAACTTCCTCATCTGTATCACCAAATTTACATCCATATGATGTTTATCTTTGGGCTTGGGAAAGAATTCGATTCTAATGACAAGGGTGTTCAAAAACTGGAGTAGTACACTAGTAAATTGAAAATAAGTGTTTATATTGATTCCTATGTTCAATAAAAATAATTTTTGATCTACTCGAAGGAAAATTCCGTTTTTTTTATCGACTTTGTCTCAGGTCTCGAGATCGTGGTATATAATTCAGATGTGCACAAAAAATATCTAAAAAAAAAACACACGAGTGTGTATCTAACATCTGGATGGAATTTGACAATTTTTGTCTCCTCTTAAGTGAATAAATACAAACATCTGTGCTTACCTTTATTAATACACCACGTATCAGACGAACTATTTGCGTTTGATTCTATTTTTGGAACCGGATGGCATGATGTACCCGCTTACCACTCCGTTGTTTTACTCATCCATGATACGCATTTTCTACCCAATTAGACGGACATTTCGTATTATTTTTAACAATTCGATATATTTTAACGACTGAAAATGAATTTAGAAAATCTATTCAATTTCCACGATATACCGGGTCTTCGAGGAGAGGAAACCCAAAAGCGTGAATTTTACATATGTTACATATTCCCAGTTGTTTCAAATTTATAGCCATGAGTACTGTCGGGTGTTTTTCATAGGGTGTAGACCAATTTGTGTCGGCTCTTAATTATTTTGTTTTTTTGAAGAGACAGTATCGATTTGTGCTGTGTAGTGTTGAAGTATTTTATTAATAAAATGCTTAAAGTTAGTTTTGGGTTAGATATTCCCATATTCATACAAAGAACTACGTAAAAATATGGGAAAAGAATTGCAGATACAACAAGTAACAAGCAAGTTCTTCTTCATCAATATACACAAGAAAATACAGATAAATGTACAGGGTGTTTCAATTTTGATTTGGTTTTCTATCTATTTTAATAATGTCAAAAAATAACAGATATTTCGATTTCGAATCATTTTAAAACAAGAAGGATAATTTTTTAAAAGTTCAAAAAAGTAATTGAGATAAATTGTGGATTTCAATTTCTTACTAATATTTTAAAGGGAAAGATTGAATCCATTGATCTGGATCCTGCAATAATAGAAAAGCCCCTATTACATCAGTTAATGTGGAGAGAAAATTTTTTAATTTGGAACTTCGAAAAAAATTTAGTGGTCTACTGTATCTTATAACTAACAATTTGCTTTGTGTAATAAGTGCATATTTAGGTTTAGTTTAGTGAGAAAAATGTTAAAAATTTTAAAGTGAATGAATAAATTGATGCATGAGAGTGTTTTTTGTATATTTTCCACCTTTTTACGCATATTTTGATTAAATGATGCATATTATGGGTTTTCCATTTGCATATTTGGATTTTCTTATTCATAACTGTTCTGAAAAATGTTTTTGTATGAGTTGCATACGATTCTAATACATCTTATTTTTTAAAACTCTTTCGGTAATGAAAACAAAAATTTGGATCTCTTTTTTTCTCGTAGCACAAAGATCTCCAGGCAAGTTCAAGTTTCTTATTAATTTTTCCCATTTTACCCTCATTCATAGTAATGGAATGAAAATAAAGGTCTAAAACAACATTAAACAAAATCTCATCTAATTAGGGTTGAAATAATTCTCCCCTTTCAGCTAAACACTATCTAAATCTAAATAAAGATAGTCTCGTAATTCTCAGCTGATTTATTATAATTCCACCACAAAATCGGCTTTTTTGATGTTGTTGATGAACATTTTGTTTTAAATATGAAAAAAATAAATTAGAGATAAATCTGGTGATTTTGGAGGTTACTTGACAGTTTTGGTATCATTTGGATGGAAAAGTCGTTGCGGTGAAAAGTCTGTAGTTTTCATTCATTTTCTGATTACAGCATCTCAAAGCCATTATTGTTAACTTTACAATGAGTGGTCTATGTTGTTATTGAGTGTTCCCTTCCCTTGGCCCTAATAACACCTTTCACAAGGCCAAAAATATAAATAGAAACCCTTGTAGAACCCGATGATTCAGTCAAAGTATATAACAAATAAAAATAAATCGTAAGATTACGTTAAAACTATTTGTTTATCGAAAAATAATAAATTTTATCTAACAAAGCTGAAAGTTCAATTTAACATTTACTCGTAAAAGAATTTATTGTTGGTTGTGAACAAAAGTCTTGCTATGCTTGTTTCATTTAGAATTATTATATTTGTGACACTTTAACTTAATCCAATTATTTAAAATTTTCACCTAAAAATAGATACTGGTGGAGGTTGCTTTGCGTTGGTTGACAATGTTCAATTTCTTGCTGATCTACTGCCCTTTTCAAAAATTATCATTTAAATTAGCTTCTGAAGCAATGTGGTCGTAGCGTGTAGTCGGTTATTTTGATCCCCAATGTGTGAAAAAATTCCTAGTGAGCTGATTTTTTGTATACACCTATATTACGACGACGACATTGATATCGTGCCAACTAAAAAAGTTGTAAAGGTCAAAAGGTCACGAAAATCAGTTTTTCGCAAATATCTCGTGACCTATTTCTCGAAGGTTAATAGAGGTCATTATAAAAATTGTTTCTAAAAGATTTATCTGTAAAACATGCCCGTTGCACACCAAGGCGTAAGTTCTATTGCTATTTATATCTTGAAAATTTCTTATACTTGGGCGTTCTGTGGAAAATATACACCCGCGTGAAGTTATCCACGGATTTCTACCACAAATATTTCTTTACAGAATAAACTGAGCTTAGGCGAAGAAATTTAAATAGAGAATACATATATTATAACAGGCTACATAATTTTACTACGAAAATTGATGAAGGGAAAACTCAATACTATCTACACTGTATGACCAAATTCTGATGGTAAATTTGAACAAATTTATATTTAGATTCTGTCACCCGCACCTCTTGAGAAGAAGGTACTGAGAATGTACGCAGATTTGTCATACGAAAATGTCTTGATTCATATTTTATTTCTTGCATTTTGGCCGTGTGAAATTTCCCTAGATATCGATGCCGATATTAACATCCACGATGGCTCGCAATTGCAAGGAGAGAGTGTAACTACTGACTAGTTTCGACGTTATTACTTCTCATCAGAACAGTTTAATAGTCAGATCTCGTATACTTTCTCTAGATGTCATTTTATTAAAAAAATAATGATTTAAATCAACGGTAGGCAACTTCCAGCCTACTGTACAGCTTCAAGTCTACGTAGGAATCTATTACAGCCCGCGAGACCTTTTTGGAATCATAAATGTTCAAACAACTTTACTAATATAATTTTTTTTCTTTAGATTTAACAAATATATCAAAGATTTTAGTTATAATTTCGTATTATTATCATAGTTAATGCAGTTTTAAATTATTTTGAACCTATGGTTTTTGTCATATTCTCAAAGTATTTGAGAAAAAATTACACATCCCTGTACTTGAAAAAATACTTAAACCAACTGCTTTTTCCAATTTAAAACATTAAACGTAATTCCAGCTTTCATCTAAAAGTTGTTTCTTTCTCATTATATTTTCAGAAAATTGAAGGAATTTTATACGTTTTCTCCTCTAAATCCAATTACAACTGTAAGGGCTTAGTATTATATCCCGTTTGATAACTTTCAAGGTTTAGCTTATTGGGTGACTCATTCATTGCATTAAAAAGAAAATTTTTTATAGAAAAAACATTTTTAAAGCGTTAAAAAAGAGCTGAGAGGTTCTTTTACATGTTAAATCATAATAACAATCATTTGTTCACGAAAGCATTTTTCTTTGAGGGAAACAAATTTCGAAAAATAGTCCAGTCAAAGGGTTTTATCATGAAAATTATTCTAAATTCGAACGCTCTCCTTCAATATACTCCCCTCCCCTCGCCACACACCTTTCCAGACGTTTTTTCCATTGTTCGAAGCAGTGCTGGAAGTCTTCTTTGGTGAGTGCCTTTAGGAGCTTTGCCGTTTTTTGCTTTACGGCTTCCATCGACTCAAATCGAGTCCCTTTCTAAGCAGATCTTCTTCTAACCTTTCAAGGAAATCTGAGCAGACCCGTTGACGCAAGAGCTTTTGGTCAGGAGTCAGATTTTTTGGTACCAACTTTGTCATGTGTATTTTCAAGTGTAAAATTTTTCTAACCGTTTCTTTATCGGCATTTACAGCCTCGGCAATCATCCGGATGCTCATTCGACAATCTGCATGCGCAATTTCTTTGATTTTGGTCACTGTTTCCGGAGTTGAAACAGTCACAGAGCGACATGGGCGCTGGTCATCTTCAGTGCTCTCTCGGCCCTCACTAAAGCGCTTACACTACTCAAAAACACGCGCACGAGATAGGGAATTATCCCCATAGACCCCTTAGAACAATTTATAGCACTCAGCTGGAATTTTTTTCAATTTAAAGAGAATTTTGTGGTGGTGATGGTACGTTCGAAGCAGTAGTCTCCACAAGCTTCTGGATATAGTATAATTTGCCACTTAGGGCCTTATCATACTAGCGGATTGCGAGCGTCTTCAAAGCGGAGCGGGCGAGCTACCAGATCGCTGCGAATACCAGCATGGTCGCCATTTTGTACTGTCGCTTACAAACGCCTCACTTCAGTCCGTTACGAGGAGGGATGAGTATCGGTAGACAAAACATCGATGTTTTTTCATTTAGTGAACATGCTTTCATGAAAATATGAAAGAAACGTTGTAAATTAACTGATTTTTCTGTTTGTAAATAACTGATTTTGCGTAATAGCTGATAGATAAATACAAGACTTTGTATCTCTAAAATTCATGGTAGATAAAATCCTGAAATTAATTAAGTCGAAAACGAAGCCCAGTTATTTAGCTGTATTATTTAATTAAAAAAATCATCTGTATTTTTTCACTCATTATTACACAAAAATAATTAGGAGAAAAACATTGTTATGAACTTCAAAACAAACTTTATTAAAAAGAAATAAATTTTACAATTTAAGTTGTAATAATAATTGAAAACAAAAAAAAACAATATAGAACAATTGATCAATTAATATTAAAAAGATAAAAATTTTGAAATAAAAATATTGGGTACTAAATTTCCCAAAATTTGTCATCTAGTTCATGCAGCCATATCCTCTGAGAGGCGATTTCTGAGAGAGTTCAAAATCAGACCTGCTTGGGAGAAGGAAGTGGCCATTACAGGCACATATTTCAATACTACTTGAAAAATGGTAGGGTAAGTGTCCTTCATCATTTTCCAGAAAGCCAGAGGGCTCTGCTGAATCCTCTCATTTGGGGAATTTAAGTATAAAGAAAGTTCTACGGGCATTGATTTATCTATCAATTGTTTTTTTTTGCCATGCGCTCTGAATTCACTCAAAGCGTACACCCGTGTTCCACAAGCTTCTTTATTCATGAGAGGGGATTCAAATAATGAGTCTTGGCTAATTTGAAATTTTTTAATTGAAGTAGCTTTTCAACAACTAGGAATTATTGAAATTACCAAAACTTCAATGTTTATTCAAAACCATCGATAACTGCAAAACATCGAAAGAAAATCATCGATTGAAAAAACATACCTAGTAACGAGACACGAATGTGGAACCCGAATACAACGTTTTCTCTGGTTGAAGATTAAGAATCAATTCACCTAGACTATAAAATGGGTGCCAAAATGGAGATCATATGCCTAACAGCTATGCTCCAAACTATCCAGGATATTTTACAAGTCCAGAGAGTATTTATGACGAGAACATTAAGATACAAGTTATAATGATCGCCGCTCGAAAACCGCTATGATAAGACTGTTAGTCGTGAACCACGAACCAAGGAATATCGAGAAGACTCAAGAGGATTAAACTTTTCGAGTTGGTAAGTTTATTAAAAGTAGAGTAAGATGCTGTTGAATAAGACCTTAGCTAGTTAGATAGTAGGTAATTTTGGTTAGCTGTGAATTGCTGATTGATCTTACGATCAGATTTTAAAACAGCACAAGGGTAAGAATAAAAAAATAGAATAATATCTGTGCAAGAAAAAATTGGATATTTGGCAGTTGCACACCAGATAAAAATTGATTGTATTACCGTTTAACAAAACCAACATATTTTTAAATTGGGACAATCTGTATACATTATTATTGTATGTAAAAATTCACGATACGAAATACTAAACGACGGATCCGATAGTTTTTCAAAAAAACCATTGAACCATGATATGTATTCCAAATTACAGACGATTTATGGGACAGAGACGTACTATAACCTCATGTCAACATATGTAAACGATTATTTAAAAAAAAAATCGTCCAAGGTACGTGTAGATATTCAACGAAAAGCAAAACATTTTCTCCCACTCTTTAAACTATAAATAAATTGGTAATAACCTTTGTGCTATTCATTTTTCAAACATATTGAATAGTCCTTTTAAAGTACACGCATATATTTGATGAGATAATAATATAACCTCGTGGGAAGGTTACACCCTACAACAAATGATACCTGCAGAAGTTATACCGGACGTTTTCGTTACGAATAACCATGACATAATTATATGATTAACAAAATTACAGCAATAAAGCAAACAAATGATTTAATTTCGTCGCATATTTCCTCCGCTGTTTATATTCAAATATTCAGTAGTGTTTCCTTCAACATTTTTTAAATTCTATCGACAGTTTCATTGTTCTACTAGCAGTTTTATGATAGATTTGATATAAATAATTTTAGTTCAATTTTATTTGAGGAAAGTCCGAGCCTGCACTAGCTTCACAAAACTAGTATGAAGTACGCATGTGCCGGGTTCAACGTATGTTTAATACATATTATTATCTACTTCAGTAAACAATAACTCCAGGGCCGTACTAACTCGGTATATTGAATTCAAGTGATTCATTCACTCCAGTACATTTTATAAATATTTATCGAACAGGTATATCTACGTAATTGTTTGTTATACGAATTTTATCCGTGAGAGAGGTTATCTTATCTTTTAAAAAAGATTAAGTATCAATATCAATGAGTTATTAAAGCCAGAAAGCTGCGAAAACTTTTAAAAGAAATACGTTGTCGCTGGAAAAAGTATTCCAGAAAGTCTATTTCAATAGAATGGAACAATATTGTAGTATGGAGTAGAAATTATTTATAGGCTATAAGGGAATTGAGAAACCATATAAGGAATATATTTTATTTAAATTAAACATGGATCAATGAAGGACATCCACCAAATAAATTTTAGCAAGTCGTAGACAGACTTTTCCAAATAATTTATATACTGGTTTAAATCAACCAACAGAAAAGGGATGCAGATTGATAATGGTTTATTGACTTTTGAATGTACTTGTTCTGATAACTTTCATGAGGACATGAATGTTAATTTTTTTAAAGAATGGTTCGAAGAAATGATAGATCTTTTTCTTCTTCATGATTAGAAAAATATATTTACAAAATTGGCTACTAAAAGAAGTGATGCGCCTATGGATTATGAATGCTTCACCATTTTATTACTCCTTCAGTAATAATAGACTAGAGTAACTGATATAATGAAATGACATTGGGGGAGAGTTGCATAGTTTACCAGGAGATGTTTTCTGATAACAAAGGAAGGTAATTTTATACTTTCGAGGTACCCTCGTTTTTAGGCTCTAGAAAATCAAAAATCATCCGATTTCCATGAATTTTTTTTAAATCTTCGTTTTACGGCGAATTTATGTGAAAAATATAAGAAATGTCTCACTTGAAGATTTTATATGGTTTTTAACAGCCAACCTTAGTAAGATACCATTTTTTAATGGGGAAAATTTTCAATTTTTCAAAGTTAACTTTCAATATTACACTTGATTACAATAAGCGATTTTAAGAATGTTTTTGTTCATATAACTTCAATGATTACTTAATAAGAAAGGTACAAACGATTATAAGTGAGAAAAGGTCAATTGTTATTATTTTTAATTGTAAAAACATGATAAATCAACATTTTTGTATATTTTTTTAAAAATTTGTTCGTTTTTTTGTGTAGATTATGAAAAAAAATAACAACTTCATGTGAATATTTGGAAAAAAGTTATCAACAATTATATGTGAATGAGTGCATTTTCATGAATATTTAAAGCCCTGAAACCATTATAACTTTCCATTTTTTTTATTCCCATAATTTTTTTCGTAAATGCGCCGTAAAAACGAATATTTAAAAAAAAATTCATCGAAATCGGATGATTTTTCGATTTTCTAGAATCAAAAAACGATAGGACCGGAAGTATAAAATTACCCAAATGAAAACTATTTTCAACACTTTTTAGGGAAATCTAGCATGTGTGAAACCCTAAGTTTGTAGAAAAAATATTAGAAAGTGTTAAAAGATTGGGATAAAATCATTTTAAAGTATTTGTAATAAAACACTATGTAGAGTAGATTATTTTATTGAGGTGTTTGAAGTTATTTTCTGTTAACCCTTTTGTAATTACTAGATGGATAATTCTTACCCAAACACCTTAAATAATTATTCTAAAAGAAAAGTTTCAAACACGCCCTAAGCCTATAGAGTACTTCTAAGTAATCCTGGGGTCGTTATCCCTGGGGTCATATCAACTTACAATTTTTAATTAAAGAAATCATGGAAACATTTGGTTATCACTCATTTTGTAGATTTACATACGTGATTTTTCAGTATGTTTCGAAAACCAGAAGCAGTAAACAGCTTTTTAGTAAACAAAAACAGTTGTTGAACTAGACTGCTCCCAAATTGTCACGAACTTCAAAATAGCTTAATATAAATATTTGAATTTGACTTACCATGTAACTGTAACGATGGAAACATATTAGTGTTAATAAAACCTGAAACAAAAATTAACAAATAGTAAAATAATAATAAAATTCCGTTCAGATAAATAGAGATCGTTGCATCATCTTTTGCGATGTGTAATTTTAAACATAAGATGACAAATCAAAGACATAAGTTACGAACATAGCGACAAAACCTTCAAACGAACGTCAACGAAGTTCAAATACTTCAGGAAGAACCATACGGGGTCTTTAACATACAGAAATTCCAATATCAAGCCAGAGAAACAGCCTCCTTTGGGAGGAGTCTACGTATTTTGAAAATAGGGATGAGATAAAGGTCTTACACAAAACATCCTCAAGGTATAGGTGCAGAGTAGTTGAAAAGCCAAAACAACCTACTAATCCACTTCTTTATACTGCATTAGCAGCCTTCTTAATGCTGATAAGATTTTTTACTTTCCTCAGTTGGTATATTTATTTCAGAAGATACTTTTATCACTATACAGATAAACAATCTGTAAAATTGCCTCTTGAGTCATGTGAACATCTAAATAAAGTATCAACAAACATTGTTTGTAGCAAAATGTACTAAACTACACACCCAACAAATCATTCTTCTGAATTGAAGAGACTAAAAGGTCGCGAACCAGATCCTGCTACAACTCTAACGAATGACTAAAGGATGAATGGCTTGGCCGGAGCAGGCTACTGCAGAGGACTATTACCGATTTCCAAGGCAAAGTATCCGTTGTGATGGAATGTGGACGCCGTAGAAACACAGTTATATCAATATTCTTGGACAGCAGAGCCATAATGGCTAGAACGGTGTGCTTTAGGTTGAGCTGGTGTGAAAAAAATCCTATAAGAATTGGTGAGTGATGGCAGCGAGGTCTAACTCGTTTACTCACTAAACGGGGAGCAGAAGAACCCATTGTTAGTGTAGCTCGGCGGAGATGGATGGAAACACCAACAAGCGAATAGCGGCCTTCTGCCTGTCTTATCAATCAACTGATTCATTTAAACAGACACGAAATTCGACTGGCCACTGGGTCTCTAACAAAACACATTCAGCTAAGAGGTTATCTTCAAGCTATAGGCGTAACGATTGATTCGGAATGCCGCTTATGCATGGAGAAGAAAGAAACAGCATTGAACTATGATCCCGCAGCGTTTCCTTCAAAGTGACGTGACTAACCGATGGAACAAGGTGATGCTGTGATTTTATAGTGATGTTGTGGCACGTCTTCACATAAACCCGGTGTAGTTCGATCCGCACTTTTGTTGCAAGTGGAGACTCGCCTTAAGAATGTAGTAAAAGGGTCTTACAGGAATTAGTTACAAAATACCCTGCCATTACAAGCCAAAAATGCTTTAGGTAGGAAATTTGTAAGAGTAAGGATATGATCTTATTAAAGCCAACGCAGATTCTAAAGTCTGTCTTTCTATCTTCCCAGATAAAGTACAAGGTCCAGTAAAAGTGGGTTTGCAATAATAGTGATAATATATATATATATATATATATATATATATATATATATATATACACAGAAAATGAAGGTGAATATAACAAAGGAAAGATAAAAAACAAAACTGAGATAACCTAATCGGCGCTGTATATTACGAATTAAACAATTTAAATTATTTAAATACGTGAATTGTTTTTTTATAATTAATGGTCGGGAAGTTTTCAACATCAACAAATGAAGATTGTGATAATATAATGTAAATGCTACGTTTCTTAACTTTGAGAGATCAAATCAAGGTTTTACATTGTAATATTCATGAATTTGTTACAACAACAATGTTGCATTTTATAAATAAATGTTTTGAGTCTTTTGATATTAATATTATAAATTTTTTTAGCTATATCTAAGGCCCACAATTAACAACATTGAGAATATCTATAGAAAAGAATTTCTTGGGTTTGTTCGTGCTGGATAATGGATATTTAATGAGAGGATTTAATATTTAAATTGGGACGATCCTGATATAAGAATATTTTCCACTACGGGGCTTAGTTGAGGATGTTTTTTGGAAGATGTATTTGCGCATGAGAGTGGGTGTGAAAATGTAGAAACTGGAATAGAACGAAAAATCGTTTACTGGAATAATGGGTAGTTGATTGAGTCAGAACGATCCAGCTATGGCATTACTACCCATGTGAGAGCACCCAGACTTGAACGACGTGGCTTAGCTTGGGTTAACGCTGGGAAACTCGGCCTTGGCAAACCAATAAGGTTCCAAGCCTAGTTGAAGTCTGGGTAACTTAGCCCCGGCCAAGCCTGGTTGAACTCTATATAACTTTACCCAGGCCATCCAATATTCACCGAAACCTGGTTGAACTCAGGGTAACGGGATATCGGCCATCCTAGAGTCAATCAGGCTTGGCAGAATTCTGAATAACTATATAAAGTTTTGTGCTTAAATCTTATCCATAATTGATATCCTAATATTAAAAGTAATAATTTTTTATGAATAAAATTCTGTTATGCACAAAAGACAATAAAACATAGAATAATAAAAAATAGTTTCATTTCTTGATATGTTTAATTATTTAACTAATATTTTTATTTACATTAAGAAGTGGAGTGCATCAAAGAAATTTGTCGTAAATCTATAATTTTATTAACAATATATTAAAAATCAATTATTACAAGCAACCAGCCTGGCCCAGGGTTGCAGAGCAGTCTTAGGTTTATCTAGGCAACCGGGCATGGTTTAGGCTTGCAAACCAAGCGAGGGGCATTGTTACCATCTCAGAGTCCCACCAAGTTTTGGCCAATGACTGCTTCCAAGCTAGGGCCAGAGTTTTACATACTTGGCTGAAGGGTGGGCCTATACTGGGCCCATCGTAAAGTCCTATATGGGTATTTCCTGATTTGAGTGAACGCGTTTACCAGAAAAACCATAGGTAATTTGTGTTGTGGAGTTTGCATTGAAATTATTTGAAAGTTTGTGGTAAGTTGTTGTTGAAGAGAAAATTTTTGGCAAAACTTATGCTTCCTTTCTTTTTCTATTCTTTTCTTCCTATCGAAGTTCATTTTCAAATCCACCTTTAAGAAAACAATCTGAAGAAATTAATCGAAAGATGTTGAAACCGAACATTTTTATTACTTTATTTTAAACACAAAGCAATTTATTTTGCTGAAGTTGGAAAAATTTACATTGTATTCTTACTGAACTTTGAATAATTCAGGTACACAAACAAATGGATTCTTCTTAAGGTAACGACATGCAAAAAAAATTGCTGTGACTGGAAATGTAAATGAAAATTGAGTGGCGATATTAGAAGCAAACAGTAAGAGGTCAAAGGCTTCAAAAAAGTAGAGATATTGGTGACAGTCATTTAAATAAAATAAGTCCTTATTACAATAGTGTCGCCATTATTGTCTTCCTAATGAGTTTCAGTGCGTATTTAAAATTTTTTAACAGTCAGTTTCAACACAATTGGCTGCTTAAAATATAATTGAAATAAATACATTCAAATTCAAGGTTTGAAAAAGTATGTCAGACTTCAATTATTAATGCACGGACAGAGCCGTTTTTGTAATATTATAAATATGTAGATATTTTTATCCTACAGGAGTCACATTGTTCATATTATTCATATAAACAACAAAACTTGAGTAATTTAACATGCTACGAGTATTTATATTTCATTAACTAATAACAGTCAACCAAATAAATATTCATACTTCATACTGGTTATTGTTTGCTGTTTCAAAATATTTAACGTAAAACTTCAGTAGCTCCTAATTTCCATTAAAGATAATTGACGCTACATCACGATATAAGTGAAAATCCAGAAGTAACTAGTTATTTTCTATGTGGACAGTTGGTAAATTTCCACTACAAAGAATAGATTCGATTCTAGATCAATTAGGTAGATCAAACTAGTTTTCAGTTACAGATCTAATGTCAGAGTTCCTTCAAATTTCTTAAGAAAAATCTTCTACAACGAACACATCCATCCAGTAGCGAAACATGATTTTTCCAATTTACAAACTTACCCTTTGGTCTATACATTAGTATTTTTTTAGCATGATGTCTATAGCATTGTGAGGATTAACTCCAAAAAAAGTATTTCCTTACATGAACGATATTGTAGTTATTGGAATTTCAAAAAGTCGTCACTTATCTAATCTTAAAGAATCTTCAAAACGTGTCGTAAATTCAACTTTAAATTAAATCCACGGAAGGCGCGAGGTTAGGTCATAACTTGTCTAGTAGATAAGTCCTACCTGGCAAAGTCATCGAAAAGTATCTAGTTCCAAAATGTGCAGTCGCAAAAATATTTGTATTGACACTTTTAAAGCGATTGAAAATTAATCAAATTTATTAGAAAAGGTAATAACGTGTGACGAATCAAATCTGCATTAAAAGGAAAAAGATTTGAGTCTGTTGAAGTTGTGAAAAAAGAAACGGCGCGCTTCCTCAAGGAACTGATACATAACCTCAAAATAAAATATCTATATCTTATTTTTTTCTTTTAATCTTGTTTTTTGTTTATCGAAGTAAGTATGTTTTGTATCCTAGCGTCTTTTTGATTTTATGCTAATTCGTTTTCATAAATTAACGTTAATTCGTTGTAAATTTTAAATGCAAACACTGTGCATATTTGTTTTCAGACAAATAACTTGTTTTGAGCCCCAGAGAGTGTTATATTATGTATGACCAATGAATTTTAAAACAAGAGCAATTAAAAATTTACCCTTATGAGAAATTTTGATTCCTCGCTTTGGGAGATGCCCTGTTAATCCAAAATAATAAAGCCAGTATCTAATCAAGCAATTATCTTTTGTGGAATTTGTTAATCTCATTGCAATCATTTGAAGCAAAAAAAATTGTATTTCGTGACAAGACATAAGTCAATCTGCCGTTTCCAGAATTTACCGTCGTTATCAAGAAACTGGTAATTTTCATCGAAGTAAGTGGTTCCGGAAGAAAAAGATGGACATCCGAGAGAGATGACTGATTCATTGTTAGCACATCGCTGAGAAATAGGGCCTCGACTGGTGTTCAGGTCAACAAGAGCTCAGAGAAACGCGAGGGGTGGCTGTGAGTTACTAATCAGTCATAAGACGACTTAAGGCGCGCCAAAAATGTAGGCTACTGGATCGAAATTGACCTCAGATCATCAAGCAGTTCATCGACGATTTGCCAGAGGACATCTAAGATGGACTGAGGAAAGCAGAATGTACCTTTGAGTTTGGAAGCTTTTAGAGGACGTTTGGACACGAGCGGGCGACTTGAGTTTGTTTTTTACCCATTATTTCATTGGAAGGGTAAATCATTTTTGGCAGGATAACGCATTCGTAATGCTCTGTCTTCTAAACAAGGGTTTAAGGATTTTTGAATCAACATTTTGGATTGTTCAGCCCGCATCTTAACACAGTAGAAAATTTGGCGTTATGGGAATTATGGCAAGGGAAGTCTACGACTTTCAAAATCATGAAATGCAAATGCAAAAGAAGGAGCCACGTGTGAGAATACACCTACCAAAAAGCACATTACTGTAAATTTTCACAGATTTTTTAGTTATTTCATACATAGAGGAGCAAATCTCAACAATATTATTAATTTGTTTAGACAAATTGTGACTACTCATTTAATTAAACATGAAATAATATCTTTTGTTACTTAAATTCCAAAATATATGGCTTAAACTAATCCAAACAGTTTTTATTTTTGAGTTATTTTTTCCCAGGATAATACAGGGTGTCCCGCATAAGAAGAGACACAGAGCAAAGACGTTTAGACAATTTATTTTGATCTGCCACCTGTTAGTTACATTTCTAGTGCTCACACACTCATTTGAACAGGACTTTCTCGATTAACACTAAGGAAACTCCCGTTTTTTGAGCCCGTCTTTCAACATTAGATAATTTTCCTTCACGAAAGCCTAATACCAATAACATATTCATTTTTTGACGAAAATTTTTTGCTCCAGTAGAAATCCCATGAAATCAATTAATTTGGAGTCGTTTGATTGAAGACAACCAATCAGCACATTACACTAGAAACAGATCCCATGGGCACCTTGCCATGGATATATATTTCAAAATGTTACGATTTGGTTGTAATACTGACGAAAATATTGATGGAAATATGAAATCAGACATAACAAAAAATACCGTTTACAGTGAAAAATTTGTATGGAAAGCATCCATGGCCTTTTACAATAACGGAAACTATCAATTAGATGAAAATCGGACGGTGGATGAATTGGGGTTGATTTTAAAGGATTGGGCTGTGAACATGAGAAGAAAAGTTGGTATAGAGTTTAAAAAAACTACGATCAAAACCAAGTGGAACCTAACAAGTAAACTGTTACAAGAAAAATGAAGTTTTTAATGGGTTGCACGCAATTCTATAAGACGAAAACTGCAACTAGATCCCTGTAAAAAGAAACAAAGTTCGACAGCATTAAGTAGAAATAACGAAAATGATAAATTTTTTTTGTATCGAATCAATCAACGATGATTCTGTAACAAATCAAGTCGAATACAACTCTGTATTCAGCAAGACTTGCCAAGGTGGTACTGAAAGCAAATTTTTAATAGTAAACAACGACAGCACCGTTTGTCCTGTCAGATTACTTAAAAAAATTATGTCAAAAAGAGGTCCAAATCAACCGATTATTCCTAAGAATAAATCATCAGTGGAAATTCGAAAATGATCACTGGTAATAAAATATTGAAATAAATACGATTCCAAATTGGACAAAATCATTTGCCGAAGCGATTGGCTTGAGTACAAGGAAAAAAATACTAATCACTCCAATAGATCGAACGCGGTTAGTCAATTGGACAAAAGTGGTGTACAAGAGCAAGGGCTTATAAAAATTACGGGTGACAATGATGCCAACTCAATAAAACCCTACTTGAATGTTAACGAAGAACATCATAATCAAATGATCAACAGCATACGTATTGGAAATACATCTTCATCAGTTATAGAAACTAACATGTCTAGATCTATATTTAACTTTTTTAATTGTTGCAAATGCTCAAAAGTTTTTTGCTTATAGGCAACAAGCTTTCGAAATCTGTTTTTTCGAACAATTGTCCTCGAATTATTACTACTGAAAAGTGAATCGAAAATTGTCAAATTTGATGAATAAATTCATAGCCATCTTTTTAAATAACATTGTTTTCTTGGGTTATTCATCTTTTCTTTGAAAAAAACAGTTTTATAATCAAATTATCCATATCATGAAATTGATTTTTTTATCAATTGACAGATAAAAAACTTTCTTAAAACCCCCCAGGATCGTTCGATCGCCTTGTACTTAATACCCTTAACACTCTCATGCAATGTACCAAATTTGTTATTTTTCAGTTAAAGGACGGCAAAGAAATACATTTTTTTTGTCATTTTCAGCTCTATCATTCTCCAGGGATCGAGGTAAATTGTCTTCAATCGCCATATTTTGGCCTCCCCTATACGCATTTGCTTTGTGTTGCTTCTTTTAAGGGACATCCTGTATTAACGTATAATTATTATAAATTATACTTCTGTCACTAATAATCCTAGCTGTTGAAAATAAAAAATGATTTTCCACAAGTAAAAGTTCTTTTTGTAAATTTGTAATTGATACAAGTTTTTTATACTGGGCAAGAGCCGCCTCTGTATTTATGTGTGTAATATGAATTCATTTATATTACACCGTCCAACACAGCACGTGGACGTACGTAATCAAAAATTCAGAAGTTTCATTTGTAAAAATTGACAAACTACGGCATCCAGTTCCTAGTCTAAGGTGGTGTATATATTATAATTTATTATGAATATTTGTGATAAAAGTTGATTTTATATTTTAAACTGCGATATAAATTTGAGGTAAATTATCGGTCAATTACGAACTTAGTTAGATATGACCAGTAACATTAGAGGATTGATTGTACTGTTCGCAGTTTTTTTTTTTTTAATTTAGCAACTACAGTGAACAACGTTATGTAATATATCACCGCTGGTTCCTCTCACACTGTATAAACAAATAAAAATGTAGCATTGCGTTAAAATTATGACGTAACCTTTTACAACAATCATTGAAAATAAATAAGTTAGTTTCACTTGATTAACACAAAAATTGCAATTAAAATTTTTCTACCGATTATTCCTAATTGATTAACATTGAAGAATTTATAATTCATAGTTACTGGTTGTTGGATAAGATGTTTTGGGTTAGTTGTATAATTTGGTAATAGTTACATAAATTGTCACCTTTCTAGTAGTTCCGCTCTACCTCCCTCAAACGACTTCAACCATAAAAGAAAATAATTTTTTTTTATTAATTTAATCCGGTTTTATTTGAAATTCAATTGTTAGATAATCAGAATACACATATTACTAACAAATTTATTATTTTGAAATAAATGACAAACTTGTGCGCAAAAAAATAAACACATACAAAATTAAAATTGATAGAAAAATCACGAGGCGTCTTATCAGAGCGCAAGTATAGGTGTATAAATGAAATGATATGTGAACCAACCTTTAGGAAAAGCGTTGAGATTAGGCAACCCCCAGTGTGGCTGGGGGGTTGTATCTGAAGGGGAAGTACCGTAAGCCCTAAACATCACGCACTCTCGGGCACTTGACAGCGAATACGCCCGCGAACTCACGCTAACACCAAAAACTGACTGCGCTGATTACAGTATTAAACGCCGCGCGACCGTGATGTTGACTGCGCTATGTTGCCGATAGCAAGTAGACAATTCCCCAGAATTCATTATACAAGGACGATATCAATAATTCTTTTTGTATGACTTATTATCACCAACAATAAGCGTTCTATTCATCCAATAACAATAAATTTCACGAGAATTGTTTAAATAAGTATTTTTTTTATTAATAGAATATAATTTTATTTAATGTACAAGTAGCGTAATTTTGAATTTTTGGTACAGAAAACTATGTTTTTATATATTTGTTGTATCTGATATTGTATCAAATTAGTTAAAATTTGTAATCTCCATTTTTTTTGTGTGGCACGTTAAAAATACTCAGAATCGATCTAAAAACACGAATATGCGCACAACTCAACGCTTGAGCCTACACTAGGAACAATTTCTTTGATTTTATGAAGGTGTTAAATTAAAATACTTCGATAATTGAATGTTTTCTTAGATGTGTAGGTGTAGATACGTTTATCGAGACTACGTCGTTTAATATTTTTGTTCTATGCGGCTCAAGGCGACAAACAATTTGTTATCAAACAAAACAAGTAATGATATTTTTACTTTGGTTGATTTGTTATGAGTTTATTAGACTGATTTCAATAAATATGCATTCTTTCAACATTTCAAAATAATTTTCACACATTTTCAAAAGTAAAAAATGTTTATTAGTTCTTAGACTAACACATAAAGAAAAAAACTAACTATGATTATTTTTCAATATATTCACCCTTTAATTCCACACATTTTCAAGAACGTATGATTAAAGTCGTTGCTGTTAAATCTTTTACCTCTTAACTCAATTTTTAGCTTTGCGAACAAATAATAGTCGGACGGGTCTAGAACAGGACTATATAGTGGGTGTTCAATTTCTGTGAAATCCAGTAGCATTAGAAAGCTAAACAGCGTAGACTTCAGCAATCTCACACCTCCTGGCTGATTTTGTCGAAGCCCTTTTTATGCTGAATTCGATTTTTCATAGTCAATAAAAAGAATATCCCCGCAGTCCCAGAATACTGTAGCCATAACTTTTTTGGAATATCTTTTGAATGTCGGATCATAATAAAAGATCATACTTTTAACACCTGTTAAAATTGATCGGATTACTTGGTCCTCGCGGCTCTAAAAATCGCTCACATTCCACTCGATTCTGCTTTTGCAGTGCGCTGAGAATTCGAGGTACTAAATTTATCATATTAAAATGCTCATGTTTCCCAGAGTAGTCACCATCACAGGACCTCCCGCACTTCATTTGGTGTTAATCCTTCTTTAGTCAAAAATTTTTTAACAGCGCGAAATTCAATTTGAGTCATTTTTCAAACCAACTTGACTGAGTGGTCGTTCGAGCTCTACTATATTAAAATGGATTTAAGCAGCAAGTTGAAACTTTGTTGAGACTTGAGACGCGAGCTCTATTTACTATATGACGAGCGCTCTACATAGCTACGAATCAAGACGAATTTAAATTGTTTCCAAAAATTTAAGACAGTCAATTACATTGCTTCATTTTTATATTGGAATAAACGCAAATTTAATTATTAGCGCGAATTGATTTACAAACTAAAATATTAACATCATATGTTCACCATTAACATTTAAACATTGTGAAGTAGTGGTATCACCCCACATAGGATGGGTCTAGTATAGGCCCAGACTTGGGCGAAGTATGTACAACTCTGACCCTAGCTTGGAAGCAGTTATTGGTTTGGTGGGATTATGGGATGATAACAATGTCCCTTGCTTGGTTAAGGGTCTGGTTGCCTAGATAAACACAAGACTGGTCTGCAGCCCATTATTACTTTTAATGTTAAGATATCAATTATGGATAAGATATTAGCGCAAAACTTTATATAGTTAATCAGAGTTCTACCAAGCCTGGCTGACTATAGGATGGTTGAGGTCGGTTTACCCAGAGTTCAGCCAGTCTTGGACCATCATCAGTTTCCCAGCGTTGGCCCCGAGTTCAAGTCTGGGGATTCCTACATGAGACCATTTCGATACATTATCAAAGAACTCTGCGCCTTTAAACCGATTATTAACAGTTTCTCTCATTTTGTCATCACTTTCCAAATATTTTTCATCAAGATTTGGAAACAAATAAAAGCTGCGAAGTCAGAGATATTTGCTAGATAATCCAGTTTTTCCCAATGATAATTTTTTATGATCTTGAAACTTGTGGAAATCTAATAGAGCTCGTCAATAGTGAGTCCGTATTCTAGTCAATTTTCTTATCAACCTTTTGAGACAAAACTTCATTCAAGACAATCTTTTTTATCATGAACCTTTATCCTTTCTTCTTTTCACGTACCTTTCTATCATCCATTACATAAAACTACCGGCGGATATAAGCAGAATGAACACAAGGTGGCGACACACGAAGCAATTTAACCTCCGACTGTGACACTTGACAGGATGCGTAGACACAATAGGTTCTTACTTCAAAAATGGATATGGTACCCTCTGAAATTATTGGAGTTAACTTTCTTGATTTTGATTTGATTTTGACACTCATGACGTCGTCCATAATTTGAATACTTAAATAATATGCTGCTCAAACCAGGCCAATGCTGGAACTTCTTGTTCTTCGATTGTCACATCTGCATGACGTGCTGTTACTAGATCAAATGTCATTCAATCCGGCATACTATTTATTTGTTTATTATTTATTGTATTTGATTGTTTCTTCTTTGGGTTTATTACCATGTTTAAATACCATAAGTTGTTATTGGTTTTATTATATCAATGCACATATTCTAACGTTGAACCTTTTTGTGAAAGGCTTCTCTGTAGCGATCTTCTCATGATCGGATATGGGACCGTTTCTGCGTATTTTTGGGATGAACCAGAAGGTGGAGACTTTTAATGAACCATAACTTGTGAATCAAAAGTGACACGACGTTTTGTCATGATAAAAAACAAAGTCGTTGTCCAATTTTCAGGTCTCTTTCTTCGTACATTATTACTTCGCAAACATTCCAGTACTTTCTGGTTTTTACAAGTGTTGACAGTTGAGGAAAACAGAGACCGTAACTTTGATGGTCGACATTGACCATCCAGCCGTTTTAGAACGATGTGAGGCACTGGTTTTTCATTGATAATTCCATAAATCCAATTTTCTCTCCGGTGACAATTTTGGTAATGAAATCCAGAGCTGAATTAAGAAAACTTTTCTTTTGTCCCTCGTCTCATATTCGTTAAAATGATTCGTAAGGATTCGTATGAGATTCTATCTTTTCCACTAAGCTGTTGAATAGCCAATTGCCTGTTTTAGTAAACAGATATCTTCAATTTTTGATCTGTTTTTGAGGTCGAAGGGCGTCCCGACTCTTCTTCATCTTCAAATTTCAAACAGTCTTCAAAAGTAGTACATTATCACCACTCAAATAATATATACTTTATAATATAACAATATAACGGCCTAACAAAGAAACATGACATTCTTTTTGCATAATCCTTTTTATTTATCAGTCTATACACTTAGTCCAGCGATGTTTCAATCTCTTTAACTTTTCCAAATAATATCTGTCGTCTTTTTCCTTAAAATAGGCGTTTACGTATACGATAATGTCCTTGTCTTATAAAAATCTTTCTCCTGCGAGTGAAACTTTTAGGAAACAGGAAAAAATCATTTGAGGCCAGATGTGGTCAACACGGTGGGCGATCAAACAATTTGAGGTGAAATTTTGATAATACGTTGTGTGTTTTTTTAAATACGGTCGCTTTTTGCAAATTTTCCCTTTATATCATTGAGCATTGATGCGTTATATTCTCCTGCCATTATTTTCCCTCGTTGAGAACAAAATCCAATAATTACAGACGATCTAATCGATTTCAGTCTTGGTTCTTTCATTTCAACTACTACTGGTCTAATTGAGTCAGCAGTAAATACTTTGAGCAAAATTATAAGTCACTTGGAGTGATCTTTATCTTAAATTATTAAATTTAATAGAAGACCACCTACAATATCGCCCTGTGTCTTTATTGACAACGTCCGACCCCCCGTTATGGATCACTGTAAATTTTGGGCCTAAAATACGACTTCCACCTTACCTGAAAACAATATATCCTAAAAATCAAAAGACACCGGCTGCAAATTATAAAAAAAAACCACAACCTTTCAATTTCGGTGCATAATACAGCTCTATGTTTCTGTTTATGTGATTTTAGATCTATGAAGCTAATTAGTCCTAGCTTCGGATTAGAAGACTGCAACTTCTGTATCATCTAACCCTTTCCATTCCATTTCATGAAATCTCACTTCAAAAGAAAAATCAGAGTAACGTGGCAGCAAAGTTTGAATACAATTCCTTACACTGTATATAACCTTCAACCAAATAACTTCGCGGGCCTTTCAAGACGAGATTTAATCACTGTATGAAGAATCAGAATCGGCAACTTAAGACTCACTCATGAATATTCAATGTCTTCTACTCCCAGGCCCATTTTTACTAGTCTTAGTTCCTATTTAACCACAAATGTGCCTTCCAAAGATCACAGTTTCAGTTCAAACCTTATCCCGAAGATATCCTAAATCACTCGGTATGTGTTAATTTATGAATCATTATTCTAACAAATAAACCAGGTTATATTAGCATTGTATACAAGGGCGCATGCAATGCATGTCTAGTGGTGGATCCAGATCCATATCATCTAATGATATTTTTCGATGATATTGCTAGTTGTTGCAGTTTTGGGCCATTCCGAATGCTAGAAATCTGCCAAGCTGAAATGGTGATGTTTGAATTTAGCTACCCAAAATTCTACGATCGTAAACGATGGTGCCGGAGCTCCGTACATTCCTCTTTCATTTTCGTGGACATATTGCCTTTCAAAAACAAATATTTAATGATAAATCGATTCTGAATTGTTTCTATTTTGAGCACAATCTTCACAACGACTCACTTATACTATTTCCAAAGAGTAAACGTCCAAAATGTCTAAAATTTGGGATCGAAAACTTAAGAGATAAATAAATTTGGTGTTTCCGAACCGATACCACTGAACATTTAGTTAGTGGATCTAATACCCAGAGCATTTACCCTTTTTTTTTAAAATTTTAGGACAACGTTTATATTATGAGTTTCATAATTTTCCATGAAAAACAACGCAACATGGAAAGTTTTTTCAAATATAATTACCGAACGCTCTTAACACATTTTATATCAAATAATACATGCATCGTAAAAAGTAATGTGACTCTTAATATCTTAGATCTACTAAATCATAAATCTGAGAAGCTGGAGATCCCAAAGAATCGTGTTTAATATAGCTGGGATGTAAATACTTCAATCTTCTATGTTTCCAAACCACCCTCTTTTAAAGTATTCTTCAAACCATTATCTTCATTATATATATATATATATATATATATATATATATATTCAGAAATAAAATAAAATTTAATTTCTGAGATGGTACTGTAAACACAAAATTGAATTTTACAATAAAAAGTATGCGACTTGATTGAAACTGAAGAATTTTTCATAATTTTCTCATTATATCAAATATTTTTTCTAAAACATGACGATAGTTCAACATTAACAAATTCTATTCAATGACGTTCTAGACTAAACTAATTGTATAATTTATTATTATTATGGTATTATTTATATGTGCTTATTTTTTAAAAACATTGATTAATTACATGTATTAGCATATTAAACAGTATTGTTGGAATTTATTTCGGTATATACGTTTATATTAATATCGATTTCAAACTATAACAATTTAGCAATTTCAAGAAGTTCATTGTTTCTCTATCAACTTGGCAACGTCTGATACCACATTGATATCACTGACTGTCTAGCTGTTTACATGATAGTTTCCAAATGGCGCGCGCATATGACGTAACAATCGCATACTGCACCAAAACAGCTGAATACAGCGTCGTAGAATGAAAATAATAATTTAATTTTTTTTTCAAATCTGTCGTGTCAAATCAACTCAAAATCGTTTAAAATAATCTTTGTGTTTATCCAATTAAACAATAAGAATTTTTTGTGTCACATCAGTATAAAACCTAATCGATTTAATTTCACAACCATCTTCAATAAAGTGATATGTTTGTTGTCACCTTTAACACCAGGAAGAACTTCAAAGGTTCAATGACCTATTCATTTCCGGAGGTGGAACGTCTCGTACCTACCTTAAAAATTTTGTGTCTTCAAATTAGATATACAGGATACATACACTTAAATGATAAATTTACAAAGAGAAAAATTACTTATTCTGTTAACTAGGTAATTTCTACACATTGCTGTTGGGAAATGATACGGGGTGTGTGTTAGAAGTTTGCAAGTTAAAACGTTTAATTTTCAATCCTCTATTGTCGTTAGTGTATGCGATTTTTCTCACTAGCATATTTTATGATGATTTAACTGACTGTCGGGGTGCTTAATAATTTCGTTTGTATCAACTAGCCTCAGAACGGCTCGATCTCCTTCTAGTTACTATTAATTAATAGTAATACTCAGTTTTTGTCATATAAATCTTGTTATCTGATGTTTACTGAAATATTACCAATGTGAAGGTCGTCTTAGCAGAATTGACTAATTCCACTCATCGTTTAGTCCAGATTTGCAGACTTCAAAATTATCATCAAGGAAAAACAAATAAAAAATTGAATGACGCAGTTGTAGCATATAATAACAAATGTTTCTATGAAAAAATACTAGATCAATTATGATATAATGAATTTTTCTTTATATTTTGTTAAAATTTTCTATAAATTCTCATTATGCCGTATTCATAGACGACCCCTTTTATGTAACGACCATTTAGGACATTCGTTCGTTGTTTCTGATTTTCACACATGCGCTATTTTCCTGATCTCGAGAAGTACTTGAGAAAAGCGTATTTTTCTCGCCTTCCGCATTTTCCTCATCAAGGGTTTTTCTCTTTTGTTGAACAAAAAAATGATATTTTTCAAGTTACTCGACAGAAAACTGCTTACGATACAAAATTGGGAAGCAGACAAAGAGGACATATATGATGATTTTTGTATTTACCGGGAAAATAAATCCAGAGCTGCTCAAAACTCAGCAAGGGGTATAACAAATAGTTGAGTAATTGCGGACAAAATTAAAAAATTCTGAAGTACAATAATAACAAATAGAATTAGGAAAGCAGGTATAAGGTAAGAAGTTGATCTAGAAAGTTGGAAAGCCAAGAATAAAATTGAAAGCTGCTACTTTTCCTCCTGAGATTGAAGTAATTATTTAGGGGAGGAAAAGGCATGTTATACATATGATTTTCCGCCTCCCTCAAATAACAAATCATTTTTAAATAATTTATCTATGAAACTAACAAACAAAATTTATTGTAGAATTAAAACAAAGAAGTAGGTATAGTTATTCCAATATCACTTGCAGATTATAAAAACCCTTGCCGACAATTTTTTATTTTTATACCTCGTTAACTTACTACAACTGAATATTAATTTATAAAACGTAAATAGACGAGTAAAATGTGCCTGTCTGTGAGAGAGTTTGGTTTAAACATGGTACCAGACGTGAACTGAGCCCTGTTTGTACTCCGTTCGTCTATTAGAACTTGCCATCCGTTTATTCAGTTTTTTGTGTTTAAAACCACATGTTGACAAAACTGTACGCAATGTTTCTAAACTGGTATAATTGTTTTCTGGATAATCTTGAGTAGCTTTGTCAACTGATTTCAGTTTTCCTTACAAGCTTTTCGGTTCTGTGAATGATTCACAGCAACCCCTTTCGTGACTACTCGATAAATGGAAAATGTATTTACTCTAGTTAACTCAACAATTTTCATTATGATTACATCATCAGATTGCTGAATATTTTCCTTTTATAAACATTCGAATATATTTAGAATAACCGTGTTTCTATATCTAAATCTTTATTATTAAATTCATACCTGTCTTTATTCTCACGGAATTTATGAATTAAATAAATCTCACGTAGCCACGCCACTGCTTATCGCATACTTTCAAAGAAATTGTGTACATACGCCTTCCGACAGCTTCGGCCAATAGAAATACATTTATATTTACGAATCGATGTTTTCACTGCTAAACAGTGGAGATGATGAGTCCACGTGGACTGACGGTTTATTAGGGTGCCGTGCGTATTCATGAAATATTAATTGTTCCTCGCAGAACTGTCTTCTGCAATTTAACTATAAAGTATAACTTACAGGCACGTTATTTTAAGTCTTGCATCACGCATATTTCTAATTTGTGGTAGAGTAATTAATTATACTGATGTTAAACGTGCCATTTTGAGCAGAGGTTATTTGAATACCACTAGAAGTTGGAACCAACGCAATTTTCGTGGTATTTTTATTAACAACATTATTATTCAGCTGGTATCCCCCGGAACTTTTTGTGCTTGGATTATTTCATCAACTTCAATGACTCCTATAATTTGGTTCGAATTTTTAGATTGTTTGAAAGAGGTTGCTGCACGTATTCCTCAGCAACATTCATAGAATTCCAATTTCCGTGTTACTTTAAAGCAGGAATGTCTCCTCCAGAATTTGCAAGTAAACATGCTGAGGTTCTCATATACCCGGTATAATTTATGGCATTAGGCAATTTTAAAAATTCTTCTGCAGAATTTTAGTAGAAAGCAACTGAACAAATGAACTTCTATTACCGCTAGTACTCGTTACTAATATCTTTGAGGCACATTTCTATTGAACAGAATCTACGTAAAGACTTCTCTATTAACCCCAATAATTTTATACACCTATTGAGCTCACAGGGCAGAGCCCTAGTCTTACAATAATATTAGAGACTTTGAAGTCTGTTTCAATATAAATTGTTTTCCGTGTCAAGGAGCTTGATCCATTCGGTGTACTCTGATACATTACTTTACTATGGTCGCCCATTATGTTTCACAATCCCATACTAGCTTAGATTTGATCTTCTTTTGCACTTTAAAATCGAAGCGTTTTCAAAGAGGCTTAATGGAAAGCCTTTACTAAGTAATTTGTGTGGTTAAACCTCTTTTCCAGTCTTCCCTACCTGGTAAAATTATTTTGAATTGGTTGTTAATGCTATATCTTGAGAATGTGGGTTGCCACATTATGTTTCAAAAACACGATCATTAATAATTCTTCATGTAAGAATTAAATCAATGTTCTTCTATTCGTATGCGGTTAAGTACTACTAGATAAGCTTGTCCAGTTGCGAACAGTTAAGAATCTAGATAAGGGCATCCTCAAACCGTAAAGTCTTGTGGAGAGCCGATACCCAACACAGACAAATTTCAATCTGTGAATGTTTTTAATGATTTAACGTCATCTTCTTGGTAAAGACTATAAAATCATTGTATTGTCATTGGTCTTTGACAACTGTAAATTGAATTTATCTGCTCGTTTAAAGTGGTGAAAAAATAGAGTACAAAAAATTCTGTTACATGCCTTCCTAATGATCCTGTAGATGGATAATGGAAAGAATTTATGGAATTATTGTATTATCATCTGGGGGTGTCTCATGTTAAACTTTACTTCTTTGCTGCTACAAGCATGATCACATAACAATTAGTTTATTTCGATTTTTATCTGAAATCATTAGTATTTCAAATTTGACTAAGGAGGAGTTACCATCTTGAATGGGACCATGACCAATTGCATTTTGGACACCTTGGACGCCACTAATTCCGTAGTTAGTTATCTGAATTGTTAATTGTTACATGGTTCATTTTATAGTTTGTTCTCATTGTTAGTAATATTAGCTTTACATTTAGACAACGCCATCTAGCGCCATCGATAATAATAATATTGTTTTAAGAACTTTCATAATTACTACAGGTGGGTCAATGTAAGATTTTGTATCCAGAATAATTTTTTTATTTCAGTTTAGACAAATCCGTCTAATAGGCGGCCGAAGAAAAATTTACAGAGTTGCATAAAATTGATGTTTGGATAGGAAAATTTGAACAAGCCAAGGAAATGAAAAGTTTTCATTGATTTAACTTAGTTTTCATTGGAATTGTTCGAAATTTTAGCTGAAAAATATAAGGATATTTAATCACATTTTTACGCGATAACAAGTAAACTTATTTTTATGAAAAGCAAACTAGGGATAAGTTAAATATTTGAATAAATGATTATATCACAACTGTTTATTCTGATAAACAAGTGATGATGAAACAATCATATCGAGTTAATTTTAACTTCACCAGGTCATGGAAAAGATTCATTGACTAACTTCAAATAACGGGCCTATTTTATTAACTTTTTAAAAAATTTTATAGGGTAATTTATTACAAATTTCTTCAAGTTTTTCACAAAAGTTACGTAGAGAGATCAACGTTTCTTTGACAAACAAGTTGCAGAAACAATTATATAACAATTAGTTAAGTAAAAATCAAAATTCTTCGAAATTTATGTTAATCCAACAGACTTGGTCAGTGATTGCTTTTAAAAAAGAGAAATTGCCTACTTTAGATAGTTAAAACATTTCAATTTATTCAAAAATGACTAAATATTCACAGGGTGTTTAAATAAGAATGATCGTATACCAGAAACCAGCTGCTAGAAAAAATTTATAACAATAGTAAACTCAAAGAAACCTGAAAGTTTCTACGTCTTAAAGTGGAAATATATGTATATGGACCTAGCACTTTACGAGAAGAACTGACAGTAGATAGACAACAACTACGAATCAAGAAGAGACTTAGAAGAAGATTGATTCGACTTTAGGTGGATCATGATATTAGAAAATTAGCCGGAACAACAAGGGCTCTAATTGCTACAAGAAAAATAAATACGTAAGGACCTTCTTCCTTCCATAATAGCTCTATCGCCTGCTACTTCTTCGATATCTTTGGCTCTAGGTTGTAACTACACCTATTTCGTGGTCGAACTCTACTCCGTGTTCCAATTGAAATTCTGCGAATGATGATGATAATGACAATAGAGTGGCACGACGTCCCTATCTGGAACTTGGCCGCTCTTTTAAGTTACAGGGAGCCTTTTTTAGGGCAGGCTCGGTTCTCATCTATTCGTACCTTCAGCTTGTTTACTAGCCCTCTCCATTTCTGCCTGTTTATATCCATTTCTTTCCAGTTTCTCATCCTCTTTCTTTCCACTTCGATCTTCCTCTCCCATTCTCCAATCTCTCCGATTATAGACAGTATGTAGGTTTACAGAGGTCATTTCGAATACTTAATTCGTTAACGAAAACAAATTAATTAGTAAAATCTAAAATATATTCAAAGTCACTTAATTAATTGGAAAAAATTTAGTGTTGCGTAGAAAAAATTCAAATATTGAGTCACTCTAAAGTGTTTTTTTCACGAAAATTTTGTTAGGGGGATTAACTTTTTCTTGGAACTCTGTATTTCTACTGGAACTTGCTTAACGTCGTTTCCGACTAACATTAATGGTATTATTGAAATACTAATTGCAGTTACTATGAATAGGGAAAAACGACCCGAACGTGAATAATCTCCAACATCTTCTCGGCCACCTTGAAAACCCTTAAACCAATCAACAACACGTGAATGGTACAAACATTCATTATCATACACTTGTTTCAAGAAATTATAAGATTCAGTTGCTCAGTTGTTCCAAGTTTCAATTGAAATTTCACAGCAATCTGTTGATTTATTTTTACAGAAAAACAAAAAAACAGTCCCTATACAACCGAAGGTAACGCCTACACTGGTTTGTCTACAGATACGCATTCGATAGAATAGGCGTCAGGCTACTTAACAGCCACTCCTCGTATTTAAAAATGCGATGTTCCTTATATTATATAATTAGGTTAATTTTATAAAATTCGATGTTCTTATTGAATTATGGTAAAATATTCAATTCTAAGTTGAATGGAATAGTATTCAGAAGAACTTTCTAATTTCGTGTATTATGGGTTTCACCTTCACGAAATGACTTCTCATCCACAAGCTCTTTAAACGTTTTCAATTAACGAAATTCATGCTTTAAACTTTATAATAATGACATGAATGTCAAAAGCAAAATTGAATTTTTAAATCTAGATTACTTATTCCATGAAAAAGTTATTTAATTCGAAAAATATGAAAATATGAAAAATATGAATCTAGCGTAGTAACCGCGAAGTACCTGGCTTCTTGTAAATTCAGCCACAATTTGATCGCTCAACGGGAGATCAACGCGCGTTCTTTGTAAAAATTCGCCACGTCTGTGTAGGACTATCCAAGCTTTTAGATATTTTGGCGATGCCTTGAACGATTTTGCGTCGGATTTTGAGTTTGGACTCAAAACTGCATCCCTTTAATATACAGTAAATGCATTAATGAACGAAATTATTATTTATAGGAATATCAATACAATGTGCGACCGGTTTAACAACTTTAATAAGATAGTTCATGCTCCCCCCCTAACCTAACCTAACCTAGCTTTGGTCTACGTGAGTAGACAAATAAATCTAAGGGCCCTGTTTCAAAAATTTCAGCGGCAAGATGACAGCTGACAGCTGATAGGTACTTGGACGATAGAATGTGTTTTCTTGATATCATTGCACTTCCAAAAATGCAAAGATTTGCGACCCAACTTGTTATCTACGTGAGACTTTTCCCAAAGCGACAATAATATTTAATCATTATGGTTTTCCTGGTAAGGAAAAGGTCAAAACGGATTTATAAAATGCAAGTATGTACTCAAATATAGATAACCTGGTTAATTTCCAATAAATACACAAAAGTTATTACGGTTACTACGGTTACAACTTGTAAACAAATGTTGGTTAAAATCTAACAAAGCTAATTGGAACGCAAGTTATAGTATCCATGATTTGTTTATTTGGGATACTACATTACAAACAAATATGTTTTCCACGTATTTTCATATTTGTTGTTCTGTAGAAAAGCAGAAACTATAAAGATGAAATTTTATTTTCGTTATACTAGGTATCACCGTGAAATAACAAGACGGTGCTAAAGTGCGCATGCGTTAAACGCCATTAACCTGTTTCATTTATATATGTAATGGGTGTTAATCTATTCTTTCAACTCTTCGTTGATTGTGAAATACGTCCCTCTTAAGTGTTTCTTTAAATCAGAGTTGGTAATCAATGGGGACCAAGTGTGGGCTGTAAGAGTGATGGGAGGCAGTATTCCACCAAATATGCCGTCTTTGAATTCTCCGCACCATTCTCCTACATGTTTCACGCTTATATACTTTTCCCCATACACAGGGAATGAATATCCACTGGAGGAACTTTTTTTGTGTAAAAAAAACGGTCCTCTTTATACAGAGCGTGATTCGCACTTGGCATGAGAATCTTCATCTTCCACGGCTACCAAGATAAAAATGAAAGTTGTAGGCAGCTTGTCGGAGTGGCAACGGAGAGAAAGGGATCCAAGTTACACGCTAGTCTCGCTAAATCCCACCTATGGACAACCCTCGTGGATCAAATGTTGTAAATCCTAGAAAGTGGTGGCTGATAGGAGAGTCATTGACTTATTTGGAGCTTAAACAGCGTCCAATACTGCTCACGGTCTTGTCTAAATCGTACATGTTTAATCGTCGGTCTAACAATACAAAATGGTGGGTTGTTTTCGTAGTAGGCGGTTTTAGGGAATGTGGACTCATTAAAAACTGACTACTTTGAAATAAGTCTAATCAATTTCTGGACGGTAGTCATCGAAAGAGAAGAGAAAACGCTCCATTTTAGAATTTCATTAGTTTTACAAAATACATAAAGATAATTACATATATTTTTAGTACACAAGTAAAATTTACTGGTTTTTAAATTAGCGGTTGAGGCAATTAATTTTTGTTCTATTGGAAAGAAATATGACTAAATTTTTACTTAACAACCTTAAGAAGGTATATTATATAGCGAACCACAAAAAATTTTAACTAACCTTTCATGTCAGTCGTGTTGCTTTGTGGACTCATAATATCATTCAAATAATGCTCCAGTCCTCTCATATTTTCTAAAGGGCTGTTACCATTTGCGCTAACTACTCCGCAACGATCCTGAAAATAAAAGTTCATATAACTTATAACTCCTGCTACTTCAAACTTTGAAAAAAATATGAACTATACTCTACAAAACGACTACGACATAGTATTTATTACTACCACTATACCAATACTAACAATCACGCAATTATGTACGTTTCGATAACGAAATTATCGTCTTCAGAAACCGAAGGTAACTTAAGGTCAGTTCAGACGGTATAATTGTATATATCTTACTTCACACTAAAGTGAATTATGCCATTCTATTCTTTTAAGCAGAAATGTCTTTTTCAATCTTCGGAACCTATTAAATGTATTTACCACTTTTAATTCCAAAGGTAGCTGATTGAATTTTCTGTAACTGAAGATGATGGCACTTTTTACCAGATCAGAAGTGGGTATAATTAAGAAAATGTGCAAATTCTTTCTTCTAGTAGGATAGGAATGAATTGTGAAAGTGTTTGCGAACCAAAACAACAGATTCTAAAATAGAATTCGTCAAGCGTTCATCTACACAAACCAAAAATATAACGAATAGCTCGTTTTTGTAATTTGAAGATAGATTCGAATAGGTGGAAACTACGAGAACCTCAGAAAGGTAAACCATACCGAAGATGCGATTCGAACAACGAACAGTAAGTTGTTAAAGAAGTACGAGAATCGAGCTGTTCAGATACAGATTTAATCGCAAAAGAAGCAGTAGATAACTTTTTCCAAATATACAGACCATTGAAAGGCACTATCAATTTGTAGACCAAGAAACTTGAATTTGAGGATCGTATTAAGTCACGGTTGAGTTTTAGAGTTTTATAGGATAAAACTAAAGTTTTCTCAGCGTTTAAACAGAGACCGCTTTCGTCAGATCATGATCTTTGCCTAAGATAGAATGTGAAGCTTGTATATCTGGACCACTCTAGGTGTGGTGTATGGTGTCATCTGCGAATAAAGTGAATTTACCATTAATTCGTAAGTCTGTGACATCATTAATGAATAGCAAAAAAAAACTGGACCCAAACTGAACTCTGAGGTACATCACATCTAGCTCGCAACTAACTTGGAACTTTGCAATTAGCTCTTACCAATTATTTTCGATATTCAAGATAAGAAACAAACCATTTTAAGGGAACATTTAGAATGCCATAATATTCTAGTTTTTGAATCAGAATTTCATGATCAACACCATCGAAGGACTTAGCGAAATCACAAAAAACTAAAGCTGTATAAAATTTATTGTTAAGTGAGGTGTATTGAGAACAGAATGCATGGCGTGCTCAGAACGATATAATCAATTATTTCAAAAATTCCATCTTAACAATGGAAAAATTGTATCACTGGATAAATCAAAAAAGAAATTCTCATATTGTAAATCATTTCACGTTCACCTCAAGTTCAGTTTTGCTGATCAACTAAACCATCTACTTCAACAATCATTTGTTTCGGTAAGTGAGTAGTAAGAGAAACTTTGTTTAGTCAATCTGCTGCAACAGTAAAAGCAAAGCGACAACTTTGAAGTCAGTTCAAATGATATCTGCAAAATAAGATTAGTTAGAATAGTTCCCATTACTGTGCTGTAATGTTTTAACCTTAAAAAGAAGTGCTCTGTATTTTTCCAGCAGATTGTTGCTCTATAAGGACTAATTGTCGAGGCCTCAGAAAATGAAGTGGGAAATCACGTTTTATGGTGAGTGTGCGAGAATGGTAGTTCTGAAGATGGTGTGATGGTGTGACGTAGAGTGCATATTCTGGATTGTTGATCAAAGTCTTTTTATTTAATCCTTGTAAATCGAAAAAAAACCAACATACATGCAGGTTCATCAATAAATTCGACCATGAGAATAGTTAAATCTGCCGTGCTGTATGTTCGTGCTTAACTCAAAAACTACTGGACGGATTTTCGCGTCATTTTCACCAATAGATAGAGTGATTCAAGGAATATTGATGGTGTATGATATGTCAAGATTCCGTGGAAATTAATGGGCAATAACCACATAATATCAAACAAAAATCTATGTTGCTTCTGTGGTTCTGTATGTTTGTGCTTAACTCTAAAAACTATGGACGGATTTTCTCGTAGGTGTCCCTATCAATAAATTCGACATTGATAATATTTAAATTTCAATACCTTTGTATTGTTTTTTTCTTCGTGTAAACACTTTGAAATAACACTGTTTTCATGTAAGTCTCATCAATAAACAGGAAAAACAAATATAAGTAATGGGGATATTGTAATTTATTATATACAAAATGGCTCATCCAAAATGATACTGTAATTTGATTTATGGACAAAAAAATAAGTACGTAGACTATACTTTGACAAAAACCATAGAAACATGTAACAAGACACCATATAGAGATAGTAACAGCTTAAATCATTATTTGAAAAAGTGTAAACTAGGTCGTTATTTGAGCTATCTATTTATAACCAGGGCCGGACAAAAATAAACAATTTCAAAATAAATCATGGCATACGAAATTAATATAATAAATATACTGATAATTAAGCTCATATTGAGATCTGCAAATATGGAGGAAAATAATTTCGAATTTCTCATAGTTTTCCACAATGATTACTTTCAGAAATATACACTCGGGAACAAAAAAATCGACTCAAGTCGCACGCTCGCGGTCAAAAATCTTTAGCAGAAAAATCCATAGCTTCCATTCTTTTCCTGATTATAGCATCTGAAAGTCATTAGTCTTAGCTTCATAATGAGTGGTCTATATTGTTATAACGTCATTTTTTGGTAAGGAAAAAATATCAATCGAAACAAAATCTCAAACACTGAAAATACAAGCTCATATTCGTCAAAATAATAATTAATTTCAAATTTACTTAGCAATATTTAGTGTTCCCTCCCGTGGCTTTTTTATAAATCAAATAAGTTTCTTTACTCGATACTGTTCGATGCTATCCCATTCTTCAGTCATTTTAATTTCGTGATTAGTGCAGGATATCTAGCTCGAACTTCTCTTTTAAGTTTATCCTTCAAACGCTCGATAGGATTCAAGTCCAGGCTATATGCTGGCCAATCCATCGCGCCAATTTCGGCATTCTGAAATACTTCCGTAAGGAACCTGCATTATGTGGACGGGTATTGTCCTGCATTAGGACTCACAACGTGAGTCCCTAAAATTTTTTCTATGTATCGGTTCGCAGTTAATTCCCCTTTCCACTGCTAGTTTCAATGAAAACCAACTCGGTTTTTGCTTCCATTGAAATGCCCTCCAAAACCATCCAATGACCCCCTTCAAATGCCACGTTTTTTCTCATGCAACATCTCGCGAATCTTTCTTTAAGTCTTCTGTGAACTCTTCCTCTTCTATCGCTACCAAGCAGGCATACTCTGCTTTCGTCTGAAAAGAAATTGGAGCCCCATTGTACGTCAATCCAATTAACGTGTTTTCTGGCAAATCATAGACAGAATGCTCGCTGGGCCCTGATAAATTTGCTTGTCTTTTGGCTCTAGGTTAGTTGCATCAAGTTTTTTTCTGACTGTCCATTCACTCACATCCACTCCTCACATTTCTCTGAGCTCTTGTCGGACTTGAACATCTGTGAGGTCTTAACGTCTCAGCGATTTGCTGACAATGAATCGGTCATCTCTTTCGGGTATGCATCTTAGTAGATGCTCTAGACGGGTCTGGGGGCGGAAGTGACGTTTACAGTCTCCGTCATAGTATCCTTATCGCCACGTCTGTCCGCAGCATCGAAATACGAGGTATGCTTAAAAAAACATCGAAATACGGAGTGAGTTAAAAAATGATATCGGAATGAAAGTAGGTAACGGCGGTAAGCTCTGGAAACAGCAGACTGACTCATGTTCAGTGCACTGGTCACTTCTAGCTTACTCTGACTTTGTCACAATAGAGTGACCGCTTGAGCAGCTTTATCACTTGCTGTGTCCATTTTCAAGTAGAATTCTTGCTTGTTGTTAACAGGGATGTGTATCGGTTAACGTTTGATAGCTAACTGATATTGGTGGGTCAGGTAGAAAACCTTTTATAAGGGTCAGTAACTTTTTTTCAATGGTTGATGTTTGATGAAACATATTTAGTCCCCTTATGGTGCAACCACTTCTACTCAAATTACTAAAACTGCTTATCGAAGAAAGAGAAATTATTCCTAATCACCAGTTTGGACTTAGACATATATCCTCGACTATCTTCCAAGGCTATAGCTTAACCAACATTAAAGAGAAATATGTAGAAGATAAAAATATTTATGTTTCTATCTTTGTTGTTTTAGCGCAAGCGTTTGATAAGGTAACTTGGTTATAAATCGCGTCAGACAGTGTAATTGTGAGTGTTGGTGTAGTGTAGTGTGAACTGTTGTAACAGTAAAACCCTTTATCATCAAAAAGTGAATTTACATTGCTCCTCAACTTCACCGTTGTAGGAGCATCTTCAATGTGAATATACAAGGTTGGGTCAAATTTGCTTTTGATTTGGCGTCATCCGCGAAAACAACCTCTGATATGCGATTGGATAAACTTCCCAAAATCACAACGTTCTGCACAGCAAACGCTCAATCGCCACAGTTTCCATGTCCCTTTAAGTTAGGAATATTCACTAGAGGTAATTCTGAACCTTTATCAACCAAACACTTCCCGTTTCACTTCGAACTTCGCGAGCCGTGGCCTATAGCCTATCGTTACCTCTTCTTCTTATTTATTTTTAAGATCTCATGATCTGTTAGTTTTGCAGGTTCCTCTGTATCAATTCCTGGGAGATGGACTACCAGCTGTCCATCCATCTCTTAGGTAGTCATCAGGGTTCTCTTTTCGTTTCAAGTACGATGCGTTGCAGTCTACTATCTTCCATTTCTTTCTCTTTCTTTGTCTCCCCCGTCTTACGATGTCTTGCTACTTAATTTAAATAAAGTGTTAGTATCTCCAGAAATTTCATTTCAGTAGTACATCTCGAATTAGTGAAGCTTTTCCTGATAATCTGTAATTTTAATTGACATTTGTATTGAGCCAGTCCGGTTCTAGTTTCACCATTGATTACACAAATCACAATCTTCTTCAGTTTCAATAACAAACAAGACCAATTATCAGGCCATAATAATATAGCATACAAACTGCTGTTACGTACTAAATCGTTTTATCTACATGATTATTATTTCACAATAAATGTTACTGTAATTTGATATTTTCGTAGAAGTATTTGTTTATGAATAATATCAATTGGTTTATTTTGCTGATAGGTATAGCTTAGACATCAAAAATTCCTTTATGGATATTAAGTAGCATTTTATCTTGTCATTTTGGCACAAAAAGTGATATAGAAGCTAACAAATTCGAAACAAAGGAAAATAGGTATATTCTGTATTTTTCCACTCTAAACATGGTTTTGAAAATCTTCAATACCTTCTTGAAGTGATAAAAATACACTCGAGGAACCATATGGAACATATATTTCTCATACCTAAATGTCGAAGCAAAATTGATTGATTGTCTACGATATACTAAAAGACGCCTCTATCTGTCTGTAAGTCACATGCCATCTCAGGTTCACCAACATGGTAACTGATTTTGACCGACATTCATCACTGATCACTGACGTACGCGCGACCATGACGGAATTCCGCAAATCAATTGTAAACAGTCTTCTTTGATGATGCTTCATTACCAAAAGTTGTACGAAGCGATTATATACATTTTTGTCTAGTAAGATCATAGTGATTTCCATTTTTGCACGAATATGTTTCTTTTAAACGTTCCCTATCAATACCTTAAGTTGGATACACAAGGTTTGTTGTAACCTGCTAGTCTAACTCGCGCTGCCGCTCACGTTCACGTTGTCGTTGGGGAATTAATTGACTGGCCCTATTTGGACCAATAACAAGTGTTATTGTTTTTTACATTCGTTAATACTGTTTCTAACCTAGTTATGGTTAAATTTTGTTATTGTTGTTGGCTGTGTATACGTGGTCATATGACCTGGATATCTGTTTCCATTGGCTAGGCGCTAGAACGCGAGCGACTAATATAAAAGTTGGCTTTCTTTCACCGCGAACTTGACGAGAACTTGCACGCGAGCGCGAGCGTCTGTGTTTTTAAATCACATTTCGTAATTCAATTTATGTTAAACGCGAATGAGGGCGTTAGCGTACAAGTTTATAAATTGACCTTCACTCAGTCAATGCTCATAAAAACTCAGTATCTCCACCTATTGTTCGATTTTAAAAACCCAATTCATTTTTTTTTCATTGCGTAAACAACTTACCTTCTTCTTCTCTTTTAAGTTGTTGGAATAATTATATTGTTTTTCGTTTATCTATAAGATTATTTCATCGTTCCAAAATTTATGAATCACTAATTTTTGATAGATACTGTGAGTAATTTTGCATTTATTTATAAAAAGATCACGATTCACTTTAGTTAGTATTAAGAAAGTACTTAAACCAGAAAAATATTTAATCCAATATACTCTTCGTCACGAATTTATTGAGTGCTTTACAAGGATTCGAATAAATACTTATATCCTATCCACACAAAAAAGATTTACCTTGTGTATTGACGATAAACATATCAGATTTCCCTAGTTACTTGCTACTTTACACAAGACGAAATACTCTAAAGACCTTCAATAAGAGACGGTTTGAATAGCTTTTTTCAAGAATCCTGCTTTTCCAAAACAGAATTTTTTTTCATAAAGCCAAATTTATTCGAAAATAAATTCATATGATATCAGTTTTTTTATTTAAGTTGTTTGATTGTACGGGGTTTGTCTCAAAAGTATTAAATCTATCATATCTCCATGTCAAACCTTTCAAACATGGCGCCACTAGGAACTCTCACGAATTTAGGTTAGTTTGTGAACCAACTTAAGTAAAAATTGCTTTAATCTGGAAAAATCCAGATTAATACTTGTGTTTACTCGACTATGATTCATTTGAGTCTTTTTTGTGTACCACAAATATACTCGAGAGATCATAGAATCACCAAAGAAGATTACGTTCGATATTGAGAGGATTACGTGAGGAATTAACAGTTTTATACAAGAGTTGATTGGCTTCTTTACCACTAAAATGCTTTCGCGTATTCATTAAACCTTTCGTAGCAATATTTGGTAAATCTAACAGCTTCCTAAGGTTCTGTAAAGTTCAGACGTAACTACCAACAAATTTTCAATTTTCCTCAGGGTAAAAATTCCGAAACTGGTTCTATGAGAACGAGACGGTTGAAATTAACTCGATGAAAGGCTTCCAGAACTACTTCAGGAAATGAAAACACCTGGTATTAAATCAAATATGGCCTACTTTAGTGATATCGCTCACCAGATAATAGAAAATAACGATTGGGACAAACCTCGTCAGTCTCATGCTCTTGCTTCAGTTTGGATCTGTTTGTTCTCGGTCGTTGGTTTATTGTACAACTATAAGGATAATAAATATTTGAATACGATTCACATTCACATCTCGATGCTCAGTCCAAAACTGAACATAAACGAACAACAGCACTGAGTTGAAAAGGGAGAAAGACTGAGACTGAATTGAGAACTGATATGACCGTACAAAAGGACCATTAATGAGCGAACGCCACAGCGTTTTAATAGGAAACCTTGACGCTTGAAGATCGTTCGCGCTGAGGTGGGATATTGAGGTTACAAGGAATCGAAAACCAACCAGGACTCTTCGATTATCGGACCCCCTTGGACCCTCTAAAGATACCATACGCATTGTTTTTACCAACGTCTCAAAGAGGTTGCTGAACATTGGGTTGAAGGAATTATTATTTATAAGCAAAGTGAATATTTCAAACCGATATCATTTATGATATACCCTCTATATTTATTGTTATAGTAGAAGATATAGTAAAGTTATCTAGTTGCGGTAATGGTCATAACTCACTTGATGAATTACAACACTCGCCTGTGGCTTCATCTGCGGAAGTAATGACCTACATTGCCGAGAGTTAAAAATTGTAACTCAAATGTTTTGTGTGAACGAGACAATTGCCTTGCTGCAACCAATTCTCCTCAAAGTGATAGGATTGTATGATTAATTTGTTCTATTTTCCTTCAAATTTCCATTAAAAATAGATTATGATGTAATCCGCTGTCATTCTCGTCGAAGCGTTAGTTTTTGGTGATATTGAGTCTTGTCAGGTGTTTATTTTTCGATACCAATAACAATTGCAACCCTCATAAGTGGAAATCCAGTAAAACATTTGAATTTTGATGATTTATTGCGACGTTCTATTGAAATTTATACTGGGAAATTGAAAATCACTTCTTTTACATCTAAATGTTCGGTAAATTCTTTATGGTATTGTTAATATAGTTACAGGGTCGACCTGAGAATAAAGTGCTGTGAAACTATGATCGGGTTAACCTGATAATGATCTGAATGTTCGCAAACTAACCCGGATCACGTTCATTGTTGTTCAGAAATTGATCGAGTTATACAGGTCGTAATCATATAAAATCAGCTGAGGGGTTATTTCATTTGTCTATGGTTTTTTGAGCTTCAAAAGTTATTTATTAACCTTAAATGGCTTTCTACTATTAATTCTCCTGAGCGGCATCTTTGGTAGGTTACTAAGATTTATGGTTTTTATAGTTTTTGGTATTTTCGCACAGAAATAACTTATTGCCTTAATGCAAAATCCGTTTGAAAAATATAAACCCGTTTGTTAATTGTAAAAAAATCTTTGCTTCGTTTAAAAACATTTAAGACGCATTAAAAACACATAAAAGTACATACATACATTGTATTTAATGTCACACATAATACATATACATAGAAATTAATCTTCCTAGCATTGGCAGAAAATGTGTTTAAGTCATTATAAGGTTTGTTCTTGGTATATTTATTGGAAGCATTTGAATGAAACGGTTCACAAAAGATGCCCAAGTCAGTTGGAACGCAAAACAGAATCGTTCGCATAATAGTAACTGCCCTCATGCGCAGAATCGTAATTGTACCAAGGAGGGTTCTCGGTTTGGAACGAATCTACGTATAATCTTATGATGTGCAGACGTCAGATAGTAGACGTGCGCACCCGTTATACCGAGAACATGAGTAGGAGGATTGGTAAGAAACAACCTGAGGCGTGGAGGCACACAGACGAAAAGTTATATTTATTTATTTCCCCTTTTTATACTCCCCAAAGAAAACTGCACGTGTGCTGCGTACACGTCTCAGGCCGGCTCTGTATAGTTGGCTTTTTCTAAACAGAAACTGCCGTAAATGAATGCCAAAGATTAATATATCCGCATTGGCAATAATAGATAATTTCTTTTTTTTTCAATTAGGAAAAGAACAAGCTGAAACACTCGAGATGCGTTTCAACGAGACGACCGAAACATTTTGTTGGCAGCCGCTAGCTATTAAACCGTCAACTTTGTGTTTACTTTCCAGGTTTTCAGTAAATGTTTCTACTGGGTGTAAAATAACAAATTTTTACTTATTTGCGTGTAGTAGCGTGAACTTAGACAATTCTGGAAGCTGCTCCAATATTTAATTACTTTAAACAGTATTTGATGGTTAGCTAGATAATATATATTATTCAAAATTTTCGGCACGTGGAGATTTACAGGGGAGGTACATTAGCCGATACAAAAAACTTACAAAAGTTACTATATAAGTCAAATAATATTAGAAGCACGAATTTAGAAAAACGTCATACCGCATGATTACAACATTGCCAAATCTACTTACCAATTTTTCAATGAATCTAGTAATTCTTTATCATCATTGTAACTGACAATAAAATTAACTAATATATCAGAGAGGATTAGGACAGTAGAATTACATAAGGAACAAAAAACATCTAGTATTGTTCTGGATAAAAATAACAAGGATAAATTTTGGAATGATCCGACAGAAACAGTAGAAAATGGAAAAATATATCTTACAGGCGATTTTAACGGAATAATTGTTAAATATGGAGAGGAAATAAGAAACAATAACGGGAAACGTCTGCTTTATTTTTGACTTTTACACAACTTGATAATAATAAACGCAAACGGTACCAACACAAAAATATGCACAAGAAAAGTAGAAGAGAGAAAAGATCTATTATTGATTACGTTATAGCAGAGAAAATAAACAAAATAGCCAGAACTGAGTCAAACGCTAAGCTGAGATTCGTAGTGATAACTTCCTGCTAGTATCAACGTAAAAAATATAACTTTTGAAGAGTCAATTTTGAAAATATAAGGACATATAAATTGGAAGAGGAAGAAGTAGCACCTACAATCATAGAAAACATACGAATTAAATAACTGAAAAACTTTTCGAGAGACTTGGAGGAAATGTTTTCAAATTTGCGCTAAGCGAACCAGCAACGAAATATTAGTAAGATAGTTGGGGTATACAAAAAGGAAGTAGGAGAATAAATTTGCAAAAAGAATCATTGAAGAAGAAGGTACAAGAAGGAGACCAAAGAAAAAATGGAAATTCAAAGATATTAGAAAGTAAGAATCGAATTGGCGTACAAAAATACTGAATCACAATCTGTGGACCAATGAGAAAAGAAAAATAAGTAATGAATAAATATAGCTGGAAAAAGAGAATGCGATAAAGATAATAAAACAGCAAAAGTATGATGGCTGGGTAATACATCAAGAGTTGGAAAGGAAGCTGAGATAAAAATGATGGTAAGGTGGACGCCAGATGGGAGAGGAAGTCCGAGGTCAAAATGATTGGATTTGAAGGTGGATTTCCAAACAAATCACCATGAACAAGCAGAAATAGAGAGGTCTCGAAAAAGACCTAAAATCAAGACGATTTATCAAAGAAAAATTGTTGTTGAAATTGCCGTTACACCACTTTGAACCTATACCAAACAAAATATTTTATGCGTGATTCTCATTGTTCTTGCTACCAAATACGCTGACTTGTCCCTAAGGTGGCTATTTTACTTCACATCCCAAGGTGTTATTCTTTCTGAGTACCCTAAGCCTTTTACTGAAATGGGCACCGATTAGATCTTATGTTGTCTCTATGGTTTGCTCGCAGAATCTTCTTGTCTTAAGTTGGTATTTAACGTGGCTCAAGACCGACTACCAGTTCAATGTAGTTTTAGGACATCGTAGAAAGTATATTTGTCTTGTTTTGGGTATTAAGTGGAATGTACCTATAGTAGGAGAAACGATTCTTTCTTCAATCGGTAACTTTACTTTTACTTTCACCACCGGTCAAAAGTTTTTACCCACCCCACAATCCAATTAATTAAATTTCAAAATAATACACTGTAACAAATTTCTTTTCCATAATGTGAAGGTCGAAACGATGTCTTACAAACCAAAAATAACTGTGAAATATTTCTTCGGTGTTTATGATTGTAGTTTAGTCTCAGTTAGCCCTAACAAGAACGTGCTGTGCTTTATAATTTTTGGATCAAGACATCTTTTGTGAAGTTCGTTTACGAAGGTTTAGAATGGGTAGAACCAATTAACTATCGGTTCAAACTTTTGCATTAATCGCAATAGCCTTCATAGTCTAGTCAAACCATTGTCGTCGAATTAGGAATACCGTGGACTACTACTTGAAAAAATATGCATCCACCAGGAGCTTTGTCGATAGAAAACGTTCAGGACGGCCTCGAAAAACCACAACTGCTGAAGTTGAACGTAGTGTATTGATCAGTAAACGTGATCGACGACTCACAATCCCGGAGATAGCAGCTCAGATCAATGAATCCGGGGATCTACCTTTGAGAATTATTACAGTGAAAAGGAGATTGAGAGGAGCTGGCCTTTTTGGAAGAATGGCATTGAAGAAACCTCCATTAAGACTTTAGAAAAGGAAGTTTTTCTCAAATGGAAAGTTTGACGAAAATTGTTTTAAAGGAAGTTGGATTTTTCCTAAACTTTGTTGATCATTACTTAATTATATATTAATATAATCCACATGGGATTTCAAAGAAAAAAATTAAGAATATAAAAATTTCTAACGAATATGTATTTATTTCGTTAGTTGTGGTTTTTTTATATACAAATATTCCTATTACCATTGTGGAAAATATATTAATGAGAAAATGCGTTAAAATGGAAAAATATTCAGAAATACCTCAAAACGAATTTACAAAACCTCACACATACAGAAAATGAAATATACAAAACAATTGAGGGTTATGCTATGGGAGCTTCCATTTCAAGTGTTATAGCACCATTGGTAATGGAAGATCTTGAGGAAACTTGATATAAATTTCCGATATGTAGATGATTGCATTATTGCCGTACTAAAGAATCAAATTGAAAACACAAATAAAAAATTCAATTCTTATCATAAAAAATCACAATCGAAATAGAACAAATTAATAAAATCAATTTTCTTGATGCCACATTATATAAAAACCAATTTGGTCCTCAAAATATTCGAACTTCAGTTCATGTCATCCTATGTCACAAAAAAGATCAGTTATAATAAGTTTGGCTGTTATATCTATCCAACTATCAGATCCTGAATTTAGATGCTTGACTATTCAAAAAGCAAAAACTGCATTGAAAGAGAATAATTATTCGGAAAAAATTAACATAATCAAGAAAAGGATAAACAGATACTATAATCAATTAAAAATCAGAACAGAAATGAAACATCAAAACATAAAACATTTTTCCTTACCATGTGTACAAGGACCAACAACTATCAGATTATTTTAATAAATATGATATTAGTATAAGTAATAAAGGACATAATACATTATCCAAAAAAAACAAAAGAAGTAATATTATATATCAAGTGCCATGTACTAGTTGTGACGCCGTCTACATAGGGCAGACATCTCAGTATTTGGAAAATAGATGAAAAGGTCATCAATACGATAAAAAAATAAAACTGCATTAACAAACGATGAAACATAAAAAAAAACATAAATTCAATTTTAAAGATTCAAAAATTCTTGGAGCGGATTCTAATGCACGAAAGTTTTAAAAATGGTTCACATTCATAAGAACGAAAAAGCTATAAATGATAAAAAAGACCTGAATCATTTGATCATAGCCCTATTTTATAAATTCTAATAAAACTAAAAATAATTTAATTGTTTAAGTACTGCTACATGTTTTATATAAAAGGAAAAATAAATTTTTCTTATTAGAACAAATTTCTATTTTGATTTTATTCTTATTTTGATGTAGGTGATCTGTTGATTAATGTAAATACGCAAATCGTCAGTTTTAATATCATATTTTGATAAACACTTAAAAGAAAGGTCGTAACGTCAAAAATTATAAAAAAAACTAATTTTAAAACAGAGAAAAGACCTAAAATCAAGAACGTTTAGAAGCATTAATATTTGAAAAGGTTCAAGAAATTAAATAAATTTAATATAAAACTAGGTTGGACCCTCTTCGAAATATTTGTAATTTCGCTACTGCTACTGTATATATAGCTTATTCTATTCAGGGCCACAGTCTATTTCCAGCCGGTCTCACCTCACTGTCTAGTGTGTATGTAGTGAAGCTACAACGCTCCCTATCCCGTTCAACTTATTGAAATTACATCTTGTTTGTATTTTATTAAGAAAAATTGCATAACATGCTCATTCGAAACAGTTAGAGCTAGAAAAAACAGACCATAAATTTCTCCTTAAACGATACGGTATTTAAATTCGCATACTTCATATCTTTTATGACATCATTCATAATGATGAGACATGATTATGAAGTATCTTTAGAATATATCGACATAATTAAATAATAATATCGTCGTGATTATGTAATCGTTAATTATTATTAATTTTACATACTTAAATCTGATAATTAACTTTTATTAACGTCAATCATGTTCTAGCATATTTTTATTAACTGCATTAGTAGATTTGTTTTGGACGTTTAGAACAGAAAATGCAAGATGACAGATTGGTTAAAATCGCAATGGTGAAACTTCCCCTATTAAATATCCACATGCCATCCCGATAGCGGGGATCGGGGTGCGGAGCTAAAGCGCTCTGTCCTTATTTAAAACGTTCAGTTTTGTATTTATACATTAACTAAATAATGAAAGACTTAGGGTGGATAACGCCCTTCTTGTAACTATCAGATTATTTGCTTGACACAAAAATGGAAACTTCGCTTTTCTACATAAACAATAAATAGTCCAACTTCTATATTTCCATTGAAGATCATTTCCATTTTTTGAAATTTTATTTATGGATCTCCTGTGAGACAATCTATTTTTAAGCATGAGAGAGTAACAAAATGTAATTTTTAATCTAAAACTTAGTATAATTCTTCCAATATTAATTGCGTCAGTCCACGTGGACTCATCATCTCCACTGTTCACCCATGAAAACATCGAATCGTAAAAATAAAAAAGAATACAAAACCAAAGATATATATTTACATGAAACACCACTTAAATTGAGACAAAATGAAACTGTTATAAGTCGAAGACAGGTTTTTCTAAATAATTTATCTACTGGTTTAAATCTACCAACAGAAAAGGGGCGCAGATTGATAATAGTAGACAGCGGCAACTCAAACGGTTCCTACCAAAACGACATGAATGCTGATGTTTTTGAAGAATGGTTTGAACAAATGATGGATCTTCTTAATAAAAACTTTATCATAGTAATGGATAATGCAAGTTATCACTTGCCAACAACCATGATTCAAAGAATTGGCTAAATTCAAAAAATATCCTTCCCGGTTCTATGAGAAAAGAGCTGTACTCTTTATGGTTCTTTTTTAAATAGAGACCCAAAAAACATGGAATTGCAGAAAATCGTGGAATGATGTTGGTTAGATCACGACCATATTATTGCAAACTAAGCCCGATGGGCACAGATGAAGGCAGAAGTGATAGACCTATGGATACAAATGCTCTATTACTTCAATACTCTCTTATTCATAAAAATAGACTATAAGAGAATAGAAACATGTACCAGATATCCCATTAACAAAATGAGTGGTGTGACAAAAGACAGGAGTTGGGAAAGTTAGAACGAGTATTCAAAAAACCAATTTAAATTGGATATTTTCCATTTATGCGCACACCAACATTCAAAATTACACTGTGTGGTCCTCGAAGTCGGGTATGAAGCTAAGAAAGGCTAGGAACAACTTATACCTCTTTATTTCCGCTTCAGTTTCCATAAACTACTAAAAATTGTTGTAATTGATTAAAAATATGTTAATTATGACATAATTATAAATAATCATTTAAATAAACCTCTTAATTATCCGTTTAGGACATAAATCTTAAATTGAATAGAATATTTTAATACAATTCGGTGGGTTAATTGTTAAGACGACTATTTTATTTAGTATTATCTAAGAGGGTGTCTCAAAGTTATGTCTCTAATTCTATGAAGAGTATAATACATATTATGTATTGGCAACAAGGAAAATGTGTCGTCCACTAGCGTAGGATATCGAGGTTACAAGAGAAGCAGTAGAAAGCAAATCTAGTACCAGCATTGGCTAATTATCGGACTCCCTTGTACCTTATAAAGTTATCATACTTCGCCATTTTGAGTCATTAGGCTAGGTCTATAAAAGTTGTAAATTACTGCCACTGAATCAATCGAGATTCAAGAGGAACGTCGAGTAGAGGTTTGTAAAAACCTCCTTGCCCTGCCGAAAGTAGATCTTTTTATTAGACTCATTGTTACTTGTGATAGAAAATGGATTTATCTAAACAACCCAAGCATGGAAAATCAGTTGTTAGATAAAGGACAATCGCCAGAATCTGTCGCAAAGAGAGGTCGATTCGAGCGGAAAGTCTTCATCTGTACCTGGTGGAATTATGAAGGTTTACTGTACTTCTAAATCATTCCATATGGTCGAACTATCAATGTCGAGGTATATAGTGAACAACGGGTTTCCTTAAAAACAAAAAGAATGCTAAACCACATACTGCGGAATAAGATCGAAGAACTCCTACATCATCCAGACCTTGCATCGTCAGAATACTTTTTATTCAGATCCATAGTGAAATTGTTACGTGGGAAAAATTTGAATCCAAAGACCATGTTAAAAATGCAGTCCAAAGTCTAAAGAATGGTTTTACTAAGTTGTCAAAGAGCTTGTGTTGAAACCATAGTTTTGAGACACCCCCTATATATTTAAATTATTATAAATTATATTAATAGATCGAAATGAATACCCCTTAGTTCTTTTGTATAAACAACTGTATCTATACTATGATAGTAGTTTTCTTAGTATTCTCGATGTAAAAATAAGGCATGCCCTGTTTACAGCGTTGCCATTTTATTTTAATCCCCTTATACGCCTACCTAAAATATAGTGCATGGACAGCGGTAAACCGAAACACGCTAAATTGCCGGATAGGTTAATCATTATTAAAAGTACACACAATATGACTGCATGGTTTACGTTTAAGGGTCGCACGATGGAAATCGATACAAAAACTGGGCCAATATGGAAAAGAATCGCTGCCAACAACTTTGAACTTTATGTTTACGAAATTGTGGATCATTATTTAATAAATAATGTATTTTTTTTTACTATTTCAGATTTTTGTAGAACAAAAATAAATCTTAGAGAATATATGATTATTAAAAATTTTTTTTATGAAACCATCAAAATTTGGAGTTTTGCGTTTCTATTAATATAGACGGTATATAGTAATAGGCAGTTTCATTCATATGAATTCAAAAAACGAATCGATATTAATTTTTAATAGATGAAAACTGTGTAGGTGAATCAGCACAAAACTCCATATGGTTCAACCAATAAAAATTTCCGTGCGAAAAAAAGTAACTTGACTAAATTCAATGACTTCGACGGATGACTGCTTCAATTATAAACTACTGTTCGAGAATGGATTTGAAACTAACTATAAACTGTGGTATTATTTGAAAGGATGACCTGAAATAAGTTATATACAGGATGTCTCGCTTAAGAGCCGACACAAAGCAGAGACGTACAGGTGAGATCAAATTATGACGATTTGATGCTATTTACCTCCATACCAAGTTGCGCAACCCTGAGAAGTTATAAGGACTCAAATTAGAGCCAAATAATTAATTTCTTTGAAACCCTAACATAAAAACATAACTTTTGATGCACTGTATGAGACCGTTAATAGCAAAAATTAATAGGAGGTAAAAGGCGATCGAACTATTCTGAGGGGTTAATTAAGGGTTACCTAACCTTAAAATTTCCCGAATGTTTTTTATCTGTCAATTGATTCAAAAAATTTCACTTCCATAACATGGATAATTTGATTATAAAACATCTTCAGTTATCTTCAATGGAAAGTTGAATACACAAACACATTTCCTCTTAAGTCTCATTGGTAAAAAATACAACACAAAGTTGCAGCACTGCAGAGAAGCAACTCCTATATCCTTCACCCAAAAAAAATGTCCCTTATCCCACCCAAAACTTATTCATCGAACTCTCTCTCCACAAAGTACAACCTCATTGCCACTAAAATTATTTTTTTTATATTGGTGTTATGTTTTCTATCTGATAATGAAGGAGTCTCCAAGATGCCCCCCGGAATTCAAAATCCCGCAACAACTGCGAATAACTCACAGTGTCGAAGGCATTCGCGAGATCATAAACACATAAAAGCTCATTGTGTTGTAAAATTGGCGTTATCGGCCACAAATTCTCGTAAATATTTTTTATGTTTGCGACCAAGATATTGACTTTATCTATTTTGTTGTTTTAATTTTAATTAGTTGGGAATTTTTTTTATTTATAAACTAATCTACTTCTTTTAAACTAATCTCAACAAAAATATCAACGTGTATATTGATAAACTAATTTTTAATTATTAAGATTAGATGTTACACGATGATAAAAAAGCTGATAAAAATCACCGAGGGATTAGTTACAAAAGGTAGTTGAAATGTACAAATTTCAAAAGCTGATTACCCGAAGTCATTAAAATGGTAATTTCCTGATGAGAATAAATTGGGCCTAAAAACCTATCCGCCGAATCGGTAAGATTTATTCAAAATGAAATGAGTGAAATATTTTATGTGATACAATTAAGATAAATGGAATTCAGAATGTATGGTTTATAATGAATATCAGTGTTTTAACACGTTTTCCTCCACGGTAACCTGACCTGACACTGGGTTATTACTATTTTCAGGGGTTCATGAAGGATTATGTGTATGTATCTCAACTATCTTCACGAATTTAGAAACAGGATTGAAGCAGTAATTACAGCAATTATTCTTATTAACGTTGGGGAAGAACTCGTTTATCGTTTCTACGTGTGATGAATGGTACTCACACTTATAGAGCATAGAGCATTAAAACCCGGTACATACTGTGTATGTTGTTTAATTAATTAATACATTATTTGTAAAATGTCACACAAAACAAGACAAATACTTGTTAAATTTTGTTTATCAAAATGAATGAAAAAACTCATAATAAAATTGATAATAAATTCGTTGTAAAAATGTTCTGAACTTAATTTTCAGAGAACTGAAACATAAACAAGTTGTGGCCATTAAATAATGAGACCTCTCCTCTATCCCTACATCGCTCCATGCGAATTTTCCATTGTGCGAAATAGTGCAGGAAGTGTTTTTCTGTCAATTCCTTCAAGATGGCGTGCCGCTTTTCCTTTTCCAGTCTCAGCAGACTCTAATCTTGTTTTTAAGGCAGATTTGTTCCGTCACACGTAATTTTCTTTTCTAATAAGTTTGAGTCATTTTCAATCGCATTCAAAGTGTTAATACAGATATTTTTACGAGCTGCTTGTTTATCAAATGTGAAGATATTAAGCACAGTTTTGAATACACTTTTCGCATGTTAAAATTTTCCGCTAAAAATTTCCCAGGACCGGATTCGCCAACTGATAAAATTGTGATTTTATTTCCATCTAAAAAACCTTTTTAAAATTGGTAACAACCTTTCCGACTAATGGTGGATACTTTAGGCAGACATTCTGAAAAATGGAAATGGAAATAAAGGAAGCATATACAAGGTGTATCGATACTAATTCATTTTTGCTAGCTTTAGATTGTCCCTGTAAAAGTTATTAACCATTGGGCATGAGCCGCCCCTGGCACACAGATAGTGGTGCAGAGTTTTTTATTGGACATTGATATACGTAATCAACCATTAAAAATTCATGTCTGAAATGTATAATTTTGAAAATATACTAAAAAGATTTCGCAGCTTTAAATGCCTAACTCAGAAACGATCGAATGAGAATTTTTTTTATGTCACAGAATTATTTTTACGTCATCTACTTGTTCGCGAATTTTTTGCATCAAGTCCCGAAACACCTTACATTGAAAACTAATTTTTTATTTATTTATTTATTATTTTCCTTTTCATATTGAGTTAATAACTCATGGACCGCCCTAGGTATATTTTGTAGGGAGATTTTTCCTACTTTATGGATTTTATGGAAGTTCTCCCACTAAAAAATATCTTTTTAGTTTAAATCCACTGCTTTTACGAGCCTCAATAAATTAACTGATTAATTTCACTTTTTGTTTATTAGACTAGTTTCTCATAAGAACTACTGCGGATTTTATTTTTCATAGAGTTTTCTATAAAAATATGATATAAAAAAGCACAGATTCTCTGAATTAAAATTTGATTTCAAAATAAAATTTCTATAGATTCAACAATCGCACGAATATTCAGCCTACGGAGTTACCGAACAAGATTTCAGACTATTTTCCAAATTTTCATTAGTTTGTAACGTATATCGTGGAAAGGCGACCTGAACGTGAATCATCTTGAAAAGGTTTAAACCACTTAACAACACGTAGACGCGACAAACATTCATTGCCATACCAAGTTTGATAGCAATCCGTTGTTCTATTTTTACGGCAAAACAAAGGCTGCGGCTACACTGCTTTGTCTAAGATATAGAAGACATCGCATTCGAATGAGTAGGCTGAAGTCTAAACAGCTGACACTAGTAAATTATACATAGATACATTTCTTATTACAAGAAGTTTGATCTTTACGTACCAAAATGCTGAAACGTAACAATAATAAAGTAGGATAAAACTAATTAAATACCTATGCCTAATTTAACAAGAAAAAAGTGGAAAGACAATAAATGTCTTATTCTTCTAGTATGAAGGCCCTTAACGCAAAAATGTTGAGAAGATAATTCACAACTTTAGATAATTTGATGAAGTCATTGGACAAATGTCTTCAATTCTAAAAATATGCAATCTCCTCAAGTTCATTATAACTATATTGGACATTCTAAACATAGTTGCATTAATGTTTCGGTCTCATGCAAGTTGCTACATGTTGCAGTCAAATCTACTGTGTATTTTATACCTCGATAATATCTTTTGAAAGTTTTGGAACTGCACAGTCCGATTTGGTATATTATTCTAATTTATACGAGGCATATTTTTTAAGTAAGTACCGTTTTGGAATTATAAAAAGAAGTGCAAGGATATCGCAATAATTTTATTTTTAATATTGAGGCACTAGTCATAACGTGGCACCAGTTTTTGAATACCCTCCTCATAAAATTCTGCCATCTGACTTGTTAACCACTGTATCACAACTGTTTTGACTTCGTTATCGTCTTGAAGACGCTGATCGCCCAGGTGTTTCTTCAAGTGCAGGAACAAATGGTAGTCGCTGGGCGCTAGATCAGGACTGTAAGGAGGATGATCTAGAGTTTCCCATTGAAAAGATTTAATGAGATCTTTGATCCGATTAGCCACATGTGAACGGGCATTGTCATGCAGCAAAACGATACCCTTAATCAACTTGCCACGTATTTTGTTCTAGATTGCACGAAGCAGATTGTTCAATGTCTCACAATAAGACGCTGCATTTATTGTCTCATTACGAAGCCGAAACTCCACTAGCAATACTCCTTTTCTGTCCCAAAAGACTGTGCACATGATTTTCCGGACAGAAATTGTTTGCTTAAACTTCAATTTTTTGGGTGATGATCACTCATAATGTTTTGTCCGTAAACTTCACAGATCTCACAATGAATATCGATCGGTTTTACGCCTTTAGCACTAAGAAATCGTATAACAGCCCATACTTCACAATCGGCGGGACTCACGATTGTCGGAGGCATCTTAAACACTCAGTAAACAACGTACACAATGAAGAATCAGACTGTAATGGCGTCAGTGCGTAGACAAGAGATGTAGGTAACCAGCGCGCATGTGCGGAACGTTGACCTTGGGGTTGCGGCGGCGGAATCGCAAAACGGTACTTACTTAAAAAATATGCCTCGTATATTGGGCAAGATCTGTGCAAATAACTATTATCTTCAGATAAAAGCAAATGTTTATATAACAAAGGATACTAGAAGTTTATTATTCTTTTTTCCTTATCTGTCGTCGTCGTCATTTAAAAGGTGCTTGGAGTTATTTTGCAAGAATTCTAACCTCAGATTATCAGAAACGGCATAGTCTAAGTGCTGCTTAACTTGACTCAGAAAACTGTACTTTATACTGTGACTGTTGAAGGCTTTTAACCTCAAGAAGCATTGCTTAGTTAATGAACTCTCATCCATTTTCACTTTATTCAACCACAACACACTGTTAACCTCAACTTGTTTAAATAATTCATCTAATCGTAATCTCCAGATTCCAATTGCATTTAATAGAATTCCAAGAATGAAGTTTAGACTGACATAAGATATTCATAACAGCACCTGTAGATTTAAGAGTCTTTAACCTTTTGCGCATGCACACTTTTTCTGTAACAGCGCCAGTCTCGTTACTTAATAGCCATACCTCGTATTTACAATAAAGCGAGATTTTTCTATGGAAACTATGGAGTGGTACAAAGTTACTTATCTCATACTTCATCTCGTGCCTAAATCCTGAAATTTTTGGAAAATTTGATTGAAATATTGTGAATGTTATTTATGTTTAACAATTATTACCTCTGAGTATTTAATAGGACTAAATATTTTTGTTGGCAGAATGAATTACAACGTTGCCAAATTTTGCGAATTTTTGCCACGTCACAATTTGATATTCAATTTTATTTTAAATTTATTAAGATAATTTGTATGACACGCATAATTTTCATAAATTAAATTATTTAATCTTTTAAAATTTGCAGTCTTATTGAAATTACTGAAAATTTAGTATTAGTCTGATTTTTTAAACGATTCTTTCAGTCCAAAGATTTAAAACTTTGCTAAAATTATTAACTCTAGAAATTTCAACAACCTATGAATAAAAAAAGAACATTTGGAAATATTTCTTCAAATACTTGATTAGTTGTGATCTACAGTAACTACAAACAACTAAATTAAAAAATAAAAACAGAGAAAAACATTTGAGTTAATGTTTATTAACAAAAATAAATATTATCACAATTAACAATGGTGAAAGTACAAGCTAGTGATAAATGATTGATGATTGACTAGATACAGATACATATAACAGCAAAATAGCAGACAGCATAGCAAGCGAACTACAGAACGATCATTTATATACTTACAATTAACAATTATTCAAGTGTCAAGAGATTTCAATACACTCAAGTACGGAAGACCTCAATTATCTCGGTAACGGCTGGCATCATTTTTATAAAATTTGTTTTGTAATATGGCCGACATTATGATATTTACATTGTTGTCAGATCATTTTCATTAAAATATACTGAACTTCTTTTATTTCGAAAAAATAATAGTATAGATGATATAATCTTTGTTAATGAAATTATTAGAAACAATCAAATGTTTTTATGTAGTGTAATAGCTGTTCCTATTGTTCTATAATCTCTTCAAATGAATCAGTACTTTGGCGAAAAAACTCTCTTTAAAATTAATTGGAAGTTGGTTATTTGTTTTTTATAATTTGAACAGACAATAATGTCTTAAGTGAGTGGAAGTTGGAATTTATTACATTGCCTTGTCGGTATTTGTGAGTTTAATTCCTTTTTCGACTGTTCTCTGATTTTATATTGCCAGATTTAGCAGCATCTTTGACTACTACACCCTACAAAGCCTTAATCTTACCACCCCAATCTATTGCTCATTAATTTTTTTGGGTAAAATCCATGAACGATTGATCAAGGATAGTATCTGAGACTTCTGTACCAACCACAACCAACCCTTCTCATCCCTTGGACTGCTAGACGGTGCTTTTTCTCAAATTGATCTCTCCCTTCTATTGCTACAGGAAAAGACACATCGAGAACTCCCAGAAAATTTTATACCATTCTTCCATGATTTCCCTATCGCCAATTCCTAAACTCTACACGTCGGTGTTACAGGTTTTCTGCCACTATAAAAATATGATGCATCTGTAGATTCAACGTCGCTATTACATCTTTTACCGATTGATTCGGTGTTAAACTTTGCGTACAAAAAATAGTCGAACGGGGATAGATGAGGACTATATGATGGGTTTTCAATCTCTGTCAAGCCACATTCGTGTACAGTAGTAGCGAAACAGTTTGGCCTGGAGCCTTTTTTAAATGAAGCAAGCGCACACCTCGACTGATTTCGATAATTTTCAGAATATCAGAATCAGAATAATATTCCACGTTCAGGGTTGTGTTTGATTCCTTGAAGTCGATCAAAAGGATACCCTCACAGTCCCAAAATATTGTAGCTATGACTTTTTTGGTACTTTCCGTGACCTTTGGTTTTTTTGGTACGGGCTCTCCTTTCCGATGCCAATCCAAAGAATCTCTTTTGGATATCGAATCGTAGAGAAAGACCATAGTTTCATCAACCGTTACAATTGATCGGATTACACTTTCCTTGTCCTCGCAGCAAAGCTCTAAAACATTGGTCTGCTGATCTGTGCTGCAAATTCTCAGGCGGCGTTCACTTAGAACAATTTCTTCCACTAATTTAGTATTTTCTGGAGTAGTCACTGCCACAGGACTTCCCACACATTAGTTTCGTTTCCAGTGAAACAACTTATACCACTTTATAATTGTTGGAAATAATGAACAAAAGTCACCGCGAACAGCCTCCAAAATAGGTCGATTAGAAGACCTCGAAAAAGGTAGCAGAGAAACGTAATAAGCCTTATTCATCTTCTTCTCATTGAAGGCTGGCGACCACGTTTTTAAATGCGTCTCTGTCCCTCGCAACATGAAACTCTACCCTGCATTATGTTCTGTAGCAGTGGGTATTTGTCGTTGCGTAAGATGTGTCTTATGTAAGATGTTTTTCTTATCTTAATAATTGTGAACAGCTTTCTTTTGCAACCAATGCGTCTTAGTACTTCGTCCTTGGGGATTCTGTCAGTCCAAGATATCTTCAGGATGCCTCTATAGAGCCACATCTCAAATGCCTCAAGTTTTTTGATGATTTGAGATTTCAAGGTCAAGTTTCCATTTTGTACAGACCACACATAATATTCCATGAATCCTATTCTAACGTGGAGATTTAGATTTCTGTTTAATCATGGTCAACAGCTTTCTTTTGCGACCAATGCGTCTTAGTACTTCGTCTTTGGTGATCCTGTCAGTCCAAGATATCTTCAGGATGCGTCTATAGAGCCACATCTCAAATGCCTCAAGTTTTTCGATCATTTGAGCTTTCAAGGTCAAGTTTCCATTCTGTACAGACCACACATAACATTTCATGAATCCTATTCTAACGTGGAAGTTTAGATTTCTGTTTGCAAACATTGAGGAGTACTTGACAAATGTATTTGGAGCCATTTCAATTCTGATCAGTCTTCTAAAGATACGTAATTGGAAGTGGGCTGCTCTAGGTAGGAAACAAATGGGGAATAAAACTTAGGGTAAAGGTCCGTAGCGGGCTATAGCACCATAGAAGAAAGAGAAGATTTAGATAAATATTTACGGCAATAGTTGGGTTAAATTTTTTTATTTATTATCGGATATTGATATAACACACAGTTCTACGCCATTTACAGGGAAGTTACATGGAAAATACTCAACAGTCCTTAAGGGTTTCAAAAACCAACAAAAAATATCAGTGTAATGGATTTGGAATAATAATATTTCCAGAAAAACAAAAGATATGACAACGATGTAAATACCACTACAATATCGGTCATATTACAAACCAAAATTTACAAAAATCGTTACCGAGATCAGTGAGACCTTCATTATATAAAACTCACCTTGTATAGCGAATATAATGCATAAATAGAATTTAAAATATCAAAATTTTAAATGATAAGGAATAATTTTGAAAAATCGTGATAAAGTCACCTGGTGTGTTTAGTAATTTTTATATTTTTGACACAATCATATCGAAATTTATCTATCGATAATATTGATTACATTGTTAAAATTTTTTCCGTTTCTATAATATTTTTCTTTATAATTTTTATAACATTCAAAATTTGGATCCGTCGCTAGCTAATAATAAAATGGATCATAACAAACTACGATATATGACGCATAAATTCCACTAGAGGATAAGGATTATTGTGCCAATTTTGACAATGTTTTTTATATGAACAATAACTGTTTTTTTGGCAACCCTGTATTAAGAATACAGGCGGATCGGTTTTAATTCAGGTTTATTATTCCAGTACCACCTGAAGAGCTTTTGTAGGTCCAATTTCAACGAACTTATCTACTGCTTAACGGCAATGAAATCATTTTTTTTATTTATATTTCTCTGGGTTGCTCAAATTGAATTATGTGTTTATTTTTAGTAGCCTGATTGTTTATATATACATCTACATAACTACTATGTACAACAGCTGACCTACTTTTTGGAGATAATGAAACTGTTTAAATTTTCAATTAAACAGGTTGATAAATTTGCTAAAAATATAAAGTACAAAATTGCGCCGAAAATAAGTAGAGCACGAAATACGAAAAAAATGACTAAGAATCGAAAAAAAAAACATAAAAATGAAGGGAAAAGAAATTTACATATAAGTGATATATTTAAAAATAATTTGATTTTTCAGTTTGTAAGCATTTCAAAAAAAATTAATTAACAATTTTATTCACCCCAGTAATCAATTCTCCCGTGTACCACTGTTTTAGATTAAAAAATGATTAAATATCTACATAATTTACAACGCAGTTCAGATTTTTCAAATTTTAATCATTTGCCATTAATTATGTGGTCATCTATTAAAAATTAATCAACATATTTGTTTTGTTTCTCCTAATTATCAATTATTCTCATACACACTGTACATAAGATTAATAACTGTGATAAATATAGTGAGCTCTAGGTATTTAGATTTCCGGTTATTTGAAAATGAATTTATCCATACTAAAGCCCGGAAAATGAATGTAGCATAATTTTTAATTTGAGTATTTGGGAATTTTATCAAAATTTCGTGATATTTTCTTCAGTCACAATAACTATTTAGTTATTAAATATTCCCGAGAATAAGTAACTTGATAATTTGTTATAGAGAGTGTTAGTTAAGATTAGGTATCGTCTGTTTTAATTTCATGACGTATAAAATACGTACATATATTATTATCTGATAAGATACGTTGATCGGTAAAAACATATGTTTCATAAGTGATCGTTCTGCAGATGACAATAGCACAAAAATAAATAAAACAGGAAATAATAAAAATATTGACTAGCAATCTAGGCGAGTCTGGCAATGGCATCACAGTGAAAACGGTGCTGTTTTGGGCAAAAGGTTCAAGTGCCACACATTACCTGATAGGGCAGCAATTCTCTGGCTTCATCCATGTTGGTGATCTCGAATGTAGGTGGCTGTGGAAAAGGCCCTTTTCCCGGATAAGAAGTGCTTCTGCGAAACTTTACAGGGGAGATAACCTGCTGTTGATTAAAAGTAGGACTTGGTTTCCGACCCGCCCCGCCTAATCCTACCCCAATCTGCTGCAGAGGAGGAAGATTTGGTACACTTCGACCACGATTCCACACAGAAGAATTACCCGGGGACCAATTCTGACCCGGGGGAGGATTAGCCCAAGATCCGTAACCTTTATACAAGGGATGATTTGAAAGCGATTGCTGTCTTGCCATATTATGAGGAAAATTATGGCTAGCTGTGATTGCTCTTCGGCCTTGGTTCACGTGATTCTGATTCATGTTGTTACCACCGAAAAGTTGTTGTTGTTGAGTTGACGAAGAAAAATTTTGAAAACCCATACCTCCATTAACGTTAGCGAAATTTGGTGCATATCCATCTTCTATAGCTGTTGACCAGAGCGCACCAGCTGGCGTACTCGCTTCAGCTGGATGAAAGAGAGGTTGTAAAGATGGTACCGTCTTAGAGTTTCTCGAAACTTGATCATTCAATTTATCGGATAGATCGTTGACGGAATTTTCGCAGTCTTTTGAAACTGCAGCCGCAGCGGCAGCTGATGTAATAGAATTTTTGTCTATTGCAGACGTCGCGACCGAAGAGGACGACGTCGCCAACGAAAGTTCTTCCGCGTTACCACCACTGACAGAGACACTTGATACTTGATTCTTTTCGGAGGCGGAAAGATCATCTTGCATTGTTGAATTATATACCTTCGTCTGATCGACGGCGTTTCCCGACGTCGCTGAAGACGGCGACGACGACGACGTCGTAGGTGTGGTGTAGAATAACGAATTCGTAGTCGGATTGCTTTTGGCCGAATTCACCGATATCTCCACTACACTCAAACCTATGTTTGCATTAGCACTAGAACTAAACTCCCCCATGAGTATACGTCACTGACTAGAAGCCGAGCACGGTGTCCCGTATATTTATCTGCGTTATGTCATACACATACAACCGTCTGAACGAGAACACACTAACAGTGAACCACCAGCCTACATTCATGTTAGTGTCATTGGTTTGCATGGAGGACCACGATATCCGAGAAAGGACGATCGACCTCGACTCTAAACGAATACACGAACCTGCCAAAGATTGCATCGCCTGAGTTTGCGCAACCTAACTAATTTCTTCTTCCGTTTTTTAGCCCAGGACATGTAGGGCACACATAACGTTAAATTATATTCACCCCCGAGTTCATTATTCCAAATACTTACTTTCGTTTCATATAATATTACATTGAATATATAAAAATAGTAGAAATATTTTAATTAATTAAAATACGATCACAATAAAATGAAAAAAATCATGATATAAAAATAGTTTTAACAGTATACAAGATACATACGAAAAGAACCACATTATTTCATTCATTTTCACTCCTACACGGAGTGAAAAAATTATAAAATTTCATTCGCTTTAAAGTTAAGTAAAAATTGTTTCAATAGCATAAAGGTTATTGATGAAACGAAGCACCGAAGCACCACATTATTTTTCGGTATTCTTTCATGATATTCACGATTTACGTTTAAATATGGAAAAAATTGTATTCGTTCGAAAAGGGGATACAGAATTTTTATTAATTCGTTAATTAGAATTTATTTTTTATAATTCTTAACAATTTGTTAACGTGAATACCAACTGAGTGGCATAAATTTTTCGGATATTGCTAAGAAAAGAGTCTAAGGAGGTTCGTTTTTGATTGAGGTGGCCATTATAACATTCGACTATCCAACGACCAGGAAAATATTTCATTTAACAACCTTTCGTAGTTCTAGATTCTAGAGCTTAATGTGGAGTTGACCCATCATGTTAAAACGCCAGCAAAAGGAATTGATAAATCAACTATCGTATAGAATAGTTAGTATTAGTTAGTTCTGATTAAAATTATTGTTTGAAATAATTCCCAAGTCATTTTATGTCGAAAACCGGGGGTGTGGATAGTCGAAACTGCAGTTAAATGTCCTGGGTTATAAATCTGCTGACGTATTATTTCTGGATGCGCACGCAAAGGATCGAACAGCTGATGACGACACATTTATGGAGTATGGAGCAATACAACACTGTTTGTAAATATTCTTGAAGGCTTCTTCCAGAGGGAGCCACTCATTTACAAATATATTGAGTTTACAATCTCCGCAAAACCATAAAAAACTTTATGTTTAATTTAACATTGTTTTGGAAAATGAAAACAAGATGAAAAGGTTAACTTTGTAGGAAGTAGCCTATTTGTTTTCTCGTAGCTGGAATTCAGAAATTCCTCACGATTAATCAATAACATTATTTGGTTCAGTCTTTTGAGAAACAACTTTAACCCAGTTTTTATTCACCTGGGTAACTGGGGAGGGCGCAACCGCTTTTTCCAAAAAAATAGTTCACGCCTAGCACACTTATCTAGTAAATTATTAATGATATTTTTTATTAACACTGTACAGTAGAAGTTAGATGTTTGATTTTATTTCTAATAAAATGAAAATTTATCACAAGAGATTAAAAAGGGGTTAATTTGGTAATATAAAAATTTAATAATGGAAGGGTACGGTTTTAAATGATCCTTCATATAATATTGATAGAAAATTAATAAACAATGTGGTATACAGGAAGTATCTGCAAGATATCTTAATATTTTGGAATGTTTTATTATGTTATTGATTAAAAATATCTCTTGAACTAAATTAAACATTGATTGTACATCAATGAACTGGTATGTCTGGCATGTCTTCGCTAAATTATCATTTCTTTTATCACTAACAATAATAAAATTGATGATACTCCTCATTCCATAGTGACAATCGTGCAAATTCCTTTTTGTTTATGCTTTAGCAGGGCAGACAATTCATTACATAATTCAAACAAATCATAACACTATAAATTGATATAATTTGAAGTATGTTATTCGACTTATCTCAAATATCTTTTAGTTAACTTATCGTTATAGTCTATTTTTATAAACGATAGAGTAAATAAAGCCTTCTGACTAATCTAACGCTTACGGTCGTTTTGAATATTATCACAGACTAAACTAAATATTTCTTAAAATGTTCATGAGCTAATACAAATGTTCGGGTGTTTATGGTCTTTTATAACAAGCTGTACAGAATAATAGAAAAAAGGTTTGGAGTGGTCAAAAGCCCTGTGGATTAAAGATCTATAACCACCTATTTGCCATTAAAAGTTAGAAATTTTGTTTCATTTCAATTCTAGAAATTTCTTTCCGATAAATTTCACCTAAAATACGATTTTAGGTATTGTCATAGAGTAAGGAGGTCCAAGCTGAGGATTCTGGGAGTGTTGACGGGAAACAACTCCAAATTATAAAATTTAAATAGGAAATAGTGAATTATAAGGACCTTCTTTTTTGGAGGCCCCTGGTCTATAGTCCCGGATGCTCTCTTACTCTATCCCTGACTATTCAAGAAGAACTAACAAACGCAACTAAGAAAAACACATTTTTTGCAAAAAATCGATTCTATGCATCAATGTGATCTCCTTCACGAGCAATACAATCATTCCAACGCTTCTCTAACTTCTCGAGAAGTTAGGGGCCGTTAGGGCCTTCTCGAGGCCGTGCTCGTAGAAGGATTTGTTTTTTAACTCAAAATAGGCATAAATTTCAGCAAAGGCTTCTTCATTTGAGCTCAATTTCTTGCTGACGAGCATTTTTTGGAGATCAGTGAATCACCAGTAGCCACAGGTGCCAGACCTGGACTATACGGCGGAAGGAGAAGCAGTTCCAAGTGTTATTTGTTCAATTTAACCATCGTTTCCATGGACTTGTGAATCGGTGCAATGTCTTAACGGTGGTTTTTTCTTTGATATGTGATATTTTTTCTCGATTTTTGCATTCAAACGATCCAACAGCTGTCCCTTTTGGATATAGTCGATGAACAATATTCCATGCGCATCCAAAAATATTGAAGCCATAACTGTCCCAGCTGACTATAGTGCCTTTGGACGCTTCGAGCGTGAATCACCGGCTGCAGTCCACTCAGATGATGATAGTTTTGATTCCGGACTGAAGTGAAGGATCCATGTAGTATCCATTATCACATATCGCGCAAACAATCTGATTTATTATGTGTAAACAGGACCAAACACTGCTCCGAATCATCAACGCGGCACCCATGTTAACGCAATATCAATTTACGATTAGATATAACCAATTTGTGGACGTTTTTGATGTTCTCTAGAGTATCCAGCTCAATTGGACGACGAGAACGTTCACCATCATTGGTGTCTGTTTAAATTCAGCAAATCAATAATACGGTTTTCTTTGATGAATCAGAATCTGAATAACACTTTTGAAGCCATTGCTGAGCTTGTACAATATTTTTTCCCCAAGGAGCAATGATAAGTTAACACTCGAAATTGTTTTGAATCCATTGTTTTGAAAATAACAAAAGTTCACCCAAATGGCTGTCACTTTTTTCTGACTTATCGAAATTTGACACATAGTCTTTTGAAAGTTGGTACTTCATTAACGTCATATGGATTTGACAATGGCAGCACCATCTGTGTGTCAGTCACACGATTTATTGAGTGATGTACATTCGAAAATTTTGGATTTTAATTAAATCTATTCTTATTACTAAATCATTTTGAATTTTTTGCCTTTTATTATATCACAAGCAAATAAAATATATAAACAGCATATTAACAACAATTGATTCCGCTTAATTTCATCATAGATAATGTACGGGGTCCAAATTTTTGCTAATGTATTTACAATTGGTTGTAATGATGGCTGCATAGTGTTTATTTTACTCACGGGTTTATTTAAACATTTTCACGTTTCTCGTGACTAATTTTTACTTCACGTTATTCAACCTTGACGAGTGTTTAAACACAAATTAAGTACATGTGCGATAATATCATTTTTATTTCCCTTTCACATCATCCCAAAGGACACTAAAAACTAATTGTTTACTTTATTCTCGACTGAAGTTGTAAAAAATGTTCGAAGCATCTTTATATTACACTATTTATAAATAGTTTTTGAACTATGCTACTATCCAAATGATTATTGCGTTGCGTAATATACTACGAGGCTTTCTAAAAAATATTTGAGGAGACTTGATTATATTAATAGAAGTAGTTTTTCTTTTTCAGCTTAATCGAAATGCGCATGCTTTATATAACGTTCAACATTGTATCTAGTGTTTTTAGAATCCTTGTACATAATTTATAGAAATAGATGTATATCTTTAGCACAAAACATGTGACAATGTTAAAAACCCGATAAAAATAAAAATAGAATAAGTGAACGAAGTGCCAAAATATGCAAAGATATTAATAGAACGTATTTAATTTTTTAAGTAAAACTTTGAGAAATCTATCCATAAATATATTCTAATTATTTAAGTTATACAATAAAAATCTAATAACCTTATTTAAAAGTGCCTCTTAAAACTTCAAAATTATTATTTATATTCCAATAATCACCCACAACTTCCTATATTATATATTTATAATACCGTTGTAAAGTAGTATACAAAATTCTCAAGAGCGATTTCTTAGTGACATAATCAATCAATAATTTCTTCTTCTAAACTCAGCAACTTACCTGATTTCCTACAATTCTCTGTCACCCCTTTTGATTCCCCAATGAAAATAGTTTTCGTCACTTCTGCACTTGCCTTTTTGTTATCATAAACTCTCGTTACGTTAATTTTCTGGTATCCTAAATCAGTAGATTATCCTATTTCCATAGTTCCAGAACTAATGTTCAGCTATCCTCTTTATTCCTTCAGGGTAGTACTTAAGTCTTCAATTCAATGTTCTTGTTGGGTATTATTGATGATATATTGAAAAATTCTTACCCTACTATAGAATCAAACAAAATTTCAATGTCAAAATATTTTATTACTCAACCTTTCAAAAAAAAAATGTTTCTTCTTGCTCTGTAAACCAGACCTCCACAACTATTATTACCTCCTCGTTGGAAGACACATTTACGACTTTTTAAACGTTTTTTCAGTTGATGAAAGAAATGATAGTCGGACGGAGCCAAATTTGGTAAATAAGGGGGGTGTTCTAGTAATTTTAACCCTAAATCACGAATTTTTTGCATGGCAACATGAGATTTGTGTGCAGAGGCGTTATCCTGCGAAAACAAAACTCTTTTCTCTTTAATTTTTTCCCGTAGAGTGGTCAGTAATGTCGAATAGTAATCTCCAGTTATTTTTCTATCCTCATCCAAAAAATCAATCATGATTACTCCTTGGCAAACCCAAAAAACTGAAGCAATAACTTTTCCAGTAGATTTTTAGACACGAAATTTCTTAGGTTTTGGAAAACCAGAGTGTCGCCATTCCATCGATTGTTGCTTTGTTTCTGGATCGTATAAATGTACCTAATTCTCATCCATAGTAACAATTCGGTTTAAGAAGTCTACATCGTTTTCAAATCGAGCACAGATCGAACGCGATGCTTCTACCCTTGCACGCTTTTGATCAACATTCAAACATTTGGGGTTCCATTTTGCAGCAATTTTTCTCATGTCCAAATTGACGTCAACTATATAATGAAGGCGTTCGTATGAAATATTCAGTGCTTCAGATCAGATCCGTTTTAGCCCAATTCGACGGTCTGATAAAATCATACTATGAACTGCATCGATATTTTCGGGGACTGACACAGAAACTGGCCTTCCCGATCGGTCATCATCTTCAATGGAAAATTAACTTCTTTTGAAGCTTGCAGTCCAATTTTTCACGGTCGCATACGAAGGACATTCATCACCAAGGGTATTAAGCATATCTTCGTAAATCTGCTTACCTCTTAACCCTTTTAAATACAGGTACTTGATGATGGCTCGATACTCGAATTTTTCGATTTATATTGAAACTTCTAATAAGTTATTGTTCGTTGCTATGGTAACGCAATATTTTGTTTATGCATGGAACTGGTCTAGGATAACTAGATATCAATACATCCTCGTAATAAACCTGAATTTTGACAGTATACAAAGGTTGCCTTCCAAGTTTTTACAGTCGTACAATGGCGTTAATTACTTGTGGTACCACTGTATTTATGAACATTGACGTTTGTTATTTCGAAGCCAATGGCAATTTAGAAATTGACTGATTAGATGTTTAAAAGAAGGAAGTTTCTGCAAGAACTGAAATCACCCGTGAAGGCTTACGTTGGATGATTTGTTATGATTTTAAAAAGGGCCTTACTAAATAACAATGCACATAATCACTTCTTACTACTTTTGGTAAGAAAGCACCAGTCAGTGAAGAATGTGGAGAAGATTGGCCCAAATCGGTGCTGTCCGCAACAAAAAATATCGGCATGTGATAGACAAGTAGAAGCGTCTCTAAGGATATCGCAGACTATCATACAATCGATATTAAATAAACATATAGCTGTGAGAAAGACATGTTTCAGATGGATTCCACATGCTAGCTCCCATAAAACACGTCAAACAACTGAAGGAGAGATACAGGGTGCGGCAGTCAATCATGTATTTTTGAAATAGCTGTGAAATAGAAACTGATACATTTTTCAAAATTTTGTTATTATATCTTACTGTATATTAATGCATTAATGTATTCATGCTGACACGGGTTGTGGCTCCGTCTCATTGGAATAAGGTTTGATCAATCACTGCATGTTGACGAAGTTGAGGTATGAATAATGACTTTAACATTTCCGAATACCACTCTGCATTCTCGGTAACAAACTGCCCTCTTTTATTTTCAAAAAAAAAATGGGCCTATGATTCCCAATGAGGAGATGGATCACCAAACTGTTCCTTAGCTAAGTGGAGGGTTTGTTGATGACATTGATGAGAACTTTGATCACTCCAGTGCCTGAAGTTTTGTTTGTTCACAAATGCCTCGTCCCTTGGTTTTGAACAAGCTCGTAGTTTTCTTTAGCATGTCCGAAAATGTTTCGCAAAATTGCCGCCAGGCAAGAAAATTGGTTTTGTTCATTGCATGAACCACTTGAATTTTGTAAGGGTTATGGAACAAATATGACCTTTGAACAAACCTATCGGAAATTCAAAGAGCGACACTCTGCTGACGTGCTAACCTTAGCGATCTTCTTCAGTCAGTCAGTCATGTCTTTTCCTCGTTGTTTTACCGATATTCTCAAAATTTGTTACCTACAACAACTACAACACTGCATGATTGCGATAACTTCAAAATGAGTACGAAATTGACGCTGAGCTGCTACGCTTCTACAGTAAACGCTTGATGTTGTTTTAATCATTATTCCATGGCGACTGAAATGCTGTGAAGTGGGAAACATAACAGCAACTACGACAACTCGCTCCGCCCACAGCCTTTTCAAAAATTGAGGATTGACTGTATTCACTCGATTTATCGCCTGACTTTTTCTTGTTCTCCAGTTTTAAACAAAAGAAGAGCGTGCACCTCAAGAAGCTATTGAAGACTTTCAAAACCATGTTTTTAAAATATCTTCTTCAGAGTGGAAAAATCCAGAATTGGTTTGAGCGTATGCAAAAAAGGGAGAACACGAATTCATTGGATTTAACATCGCACTCACTCTGTCCCATCAGTCGGGCGCGAGTTGTCCCCAATGTCGGCCATATTTGTGTTGTCGCTATCAAAAAATTTTCTCAGGTACGTATCAATGAGAAATACGAACCTGGATCAGAAACAACAACAGAGCACTGAGCCCTTTTGGCATTGCATACGGACTTCCATGAAAATACAAATAAGCGAAATTGCAGCAAACGGGTTTTGCGTTTTACAGGGCTTTCGCCTTTGAATAAAACCTTATTCAGCAATGGAGATGTTAGTGCAGCGAAACAAAACGCTGTCAAAGATAGATGCACAGATATTACTCTAACAAAAACTACCAACAATGATGAGTTATCAACTAATAATCCTAGATTGCCCCTTTCACCATTGACTTTTGTTCATAATGATGAGAATTTGATTTCTAACGTATCATCAGACTCGAAGTCTAGATCTGAGACAAAAAATGCGTCTTCACTGAAACTTGATACTCAATAGAAGAATCTAATCCAGGAACTGTACATTAAACCAACATATTACAGTAAACCTTCGTCTTTCGGAATTGATCGCAGCAGTCTTGGTATACTATCTTCTTAAGCTCCGTGCCCCAAAAAATTTCAAAGACATCTAATAGAGGTAGAAAAGCTGCTGTGGCCACTTCGTCGTCGTAGGAAAATGATCTTATTGAAACAAATAAGAAGAAAATTGTTGGAGAAAATATAAACAAAATAAGAAACCCCAGCAAAAAAATATAGGAAATATGAAAAAAGTGAAGGTGAAGAAGATATCCAGTTTAATTTAGATAGAACAACGTAGCAGGTGAACTGTGGGTCAGATGTTTAAATTGTAATCTCTGGACACATATGACTGTGCTGGGCCAAAGTTTGATACATGGATATGTGATTTTTATACGTAAATTAAGTAATTTCTTCCAGCTACCAGAGAAAATAAATAAATATTTATAATATTTATTTACGTAAAAGATATTATTAGTTTCTATGTGTAGCCCATTTTTGAGTACTTGTTAATATTTAACGTCTATTTTGCAATTCTGTTTACTACTCAATTCAATAACATAGGAGGGCTGCTACTTAGCTTTCGAGGTAGAAAGAAAAAACAAATATTTACAATTGGATACGGCTTTATTGTTTATCAAAATATTCTCCATTAAGATCTATACACTTTTGCATGCGTTTGAACCAATTGTCGAATTGAGAAACCTCTAAAATATGTGATTGGAACGCATCAACCAATTCTTCAGGTGTAGAGAAACGTGGTCCTCGCAATTTATTTTTGATCTACGGAAATCAGAAGAAATCATTGGTTGCCAAACGAGAACTGTACCCATCAACTCGATGTTTTGACTATTCAAAAATGTTTTTGTTTGAACTGATTTGTCTTCTGCGATTGGTTTCCCTGACGTTCTCGAACAAAATTGACCGTTCAACGTTGCTCTAATGGAACGGTGGCGACCATTTGCTTCAAAGTGCTTTGTATGCGAACAACTTTTGTTGGATTTGGTCATCTTGAAAGACTCATAGAGTTTATTGTTGTTTAATTTCGTATTCATATGCTTAGATCCTTGATTCGTTGCCCGTTCTTATAGACGTTTTTTGAAGCACAGCGATTGAGACAGAGAATATGAGAATGGCATCATGATTTAAGGGTGATCAGAGATATGGTTCTATGAAGTACCGTGAGATCAGGGTTTATCCAAAAGAAAGGCGATGTCGTTTATAAACAGAAGAAACAAAATAGGGCCTAGTGCTGAGCCTTGGGGCACTCCAAATTCTATTGGCTTGCAAGAAGACATCGTTGTATCAACTCTTACAAGCTCAGTTCAATTGGTTAGGTATTACTTAAACCAAGTTGTGAGAGGTGTTTCGCTGGAACCGTAGTACTGCAATTTGTTAATTAAAATATCATGATTAACATAATCGAAAGCCTTAGAAAAATCACAAGAAGTTTATCTGTAAACAACTCAAATAGCATTCGTATAACAAAACTATTAAGAATATCAAACTTCATGGTGGCAATGTCAGATTTGACATTTCAAATCAGTGTTGCTATATCTCAAAACTCAAGTAGCAACCCTCGTATTATAACATTAATAAAATAAGACCTTTACTTAGCTGTTTATAAATATATGTGTGATTATTTATCGTCAATAAATGGTTAGTTTTTGAATAGTTTTTTATTTTTGAGACAAAAACAAAATGGTAGCTCTTCTTTGGTTACTTTCCTTTAACCTCCGCATCAGGTTAGTGAATTAAAACACCGAATGTCCTTGAATAACTATATTTTTACAATATATAACAAAATTATGAAATACCTTGAATCAATAGAAACACAATATTAAAATACTAAACAAAATATTAAAATAATTATCACATTAATATACCACTAAATCATACAACCTATTGTTAGATTTTCGCTTAAGTAATAATGGTGTATAATAAACTATTCGGATTCAGTTTTTTGATATTGACACAATAGATTCCGGAATAAAAATAAGAGAAGGATCACACAACTTTGTTGGTTAGTGTAAATGATTACCGAACACACTTTCACCAACATCAATACAATCCTAAATCGTACAAAATAACGTACATAAAATTAATACATTATGGCGAAAATATTAACTATGATTGTTGATAATACTTACGATGTTTTGACAATTTTCTGTTTTTACTAATTTTTAAAAATATTTTTTTTTCATTTAAAGCTGAATCGATTTTTTCTTCAAACTAAAAATTTCATAAACAACAAAACGTTTGCCAAAACATACAAAATTAGAAAATTTTTTATGAAAAGTAAATAAAAGTTACTTTTAATTATTCACAAAATAGATTTTTATCAATATTGAAGTAAAAAATTTCATAATATGAGAGAATTCTTGTAAATTCCCAAAATAACTCATGAGAGAATCGAATAAAACTGTAGATAAATGACAGTAAAATGAAATATACACTCCTACAGAATTTTTCACGATGTAAGAAAATGATTAGCCTCCAGTTAATATATGAGATGCAATAGAATACATTCTATCTTTAAATTTATACCAACGCCTTTGTCTGTGTCAGTTCATTTCGAGCCATAAAACTGTGTATTATAAAGTTCAATAGTATCAGCCCATTGAGGTAAAAATGATAATTAAAATTGTTTACTTAAAGTTAGTAGAGTGAGGCCAAGAAACATACTTTTCGTTGAAAGAGACTCAGCTTTAACGAGCATTCATGAAAGTACAGTTTGGAAAATTGTGAATAATTCGATAGCATTGATTCCCTTCACGAAGACTTAATTCGTCGCAATGGAATGTATGTAGAAGAAAAAGAGCCACGGTTATAGTCATTTTCATGGAGACTATTTGGGGGAAACTGATGATGAGATTAATTGTTCCACTACAACTTTGGTGCTTACGAAGTTGTATGGTAGTCGTACGAAAACCTTTGCTAACGTCACAAATCGAGAAAAAAAACCGATGTATTGGGCACTTGCCCATCGAGATTGGACTGAAGAAGATTTTAAAAAAGTTCTATGGACCGATGAAACAAAGTTTGAGTTCAAACCGAATAATTTACGTTCGACGCAGTGTCTATGATACCAAACTGTGTAGTCCTAACAATCAACCAAAGTGGTGGTTCAATTATGGCCTAAGGGTTGCTTTTCTAATAATGTAACTAACGATTTGATAAAAATTGACGGTATTATGAAACAGGGATTGCGATGATTTGGATAGGGATTCATCTTCGAAAAGAACTATGATCTTAAGCATAGCTCAAAATTATACAGAGTGTATTTGGAAGAGAAGGAGGCACAAGGGGTGTTAATAAATATGATTTGGCCTCCTCAGAGCCCGGACCTCAATCTCATTGAACTTTTGTGGGAATAGTTTGATAGGAACGTCCGTAATTGTGGTCATCCTCGTGAGAATAAATGTAGAATGCTCGATGTGAAAGTTGGAGCAATATATCACAAGATACTATTAACAAAAAATTAATGCGGCTCCAATAAATAGTCATAAATTTACGACTTTTGCGTCTTATGTAGGTTTGTAAAGGCACTTTCTTGGATTGTGAAAAACTCTCTACTTTAGCAAGTAGTAATGACGTCAATTATTGACTTAACAAGTCAGCAATTGCGTTGACGTCATACATCAACGACATATCAAAAATACTGCACGTGTATAAAACACGTTTATGTATCTAATATTAAAATATATACATATAGAGTAGATTATCAGTTAAAGTTGTTGTAAATATAATAATGTAAAATTTAAATTAAAATCTATATAAAAAATGTCATTTATGAAACAAAATTTCAATCTTCTTGGTTAGAAAATTTCATAAACTCACAATTTCCACATAGAGAAATAGTTTCTCGGTATATGAAGATTATCTATGACACAATTTTCTCCAGTATGTTCTACGTAACTTCCGGAACCATTGAAACACCCTTTATAAACAAAAGAAACTATTTCTAACAATTCTGAAACTGATATATGCAGTCAGTTTTATTAGAAATTCTTGAAAATTCACTAAATTTTATTCTCGTTCCTCTACTATGCGGACGTTAAGTGAAACGTACTCTGGATATATGTAAGGATTTATGACGTCATTACCACTGGTAATGGTAAGTGTTAAATCAAAAAGTTAGGTTAGATACACCTAAATCAATAATTAGGATCAAAATAATAATTTGTACACATATTATGTCCTCCTTTACTTATTATATTTTAGTTTCTAACATAAAAATTACCCTTATAAATAATGAAAAAAAATTTTTGGCAAATGAAATTAATTGTAATTATTTTCGACAATGGTAGCACGTACCTAACTAAATTCGCATATTTTAAGTACACTTTTACAAAGTAAAATTAGAACTGTATCCTGTATTGTGCTGAATCATAATATTTCAGGATCTATAAATTTTAATGAATCACACTGTATAAGTAGAGGAATGAATCGTTACTGAACAACGTTTACTGCCACTAACTTTCGGTGTCTGGAGAAGATGAATTGGTTATCGAAACGCAAATCGGACAGGTTGATGTAGTGGTAGCGTAAACAGTGTGTTCAATAAAAATATAAAAACAAATAATTATTTCAAAAGCTACAAATTTTTTGGTAGGGAAATTTAACCACGATTTTTATGCTTACAACTATATATAATAATGGAAAAACTTTTATCTATAACCAAAAAATTAATTTACGGAAAAAATATTGGACACTACGATCCAAACCCGTAGATCGCATAGACAAAAGTGTGTTCCTTTAAAAATTTACTTAATAGTCATGTAATTAGTTGAAACAACTATATACTTAATTTTGAATGAATTATACTGATTATATTTAAAATGATTATAAATCGAATACAATCTCACAAGCAGTATTTAACGACAATCGAATATCCCCTTAATAATTTTCATCGACTGTCAAAAATATATTTTTATCATACATATTTTGTAACTGGGCATAAAAATAACTAAATAAATAATAACGGATCAGTTTCACATAAATAGTATGATGAAGGTTTATATATATATATATATATATATATATATATATATATATATATATATATATATATATATATCTGTAATGTTGACAGTACTTGCTCGTAGAAGCGACCCAAGAACAGATAATGTACAACAAATTTCTTTTTTTTTGGTCGACTCGACTTGCTGCTTTTTAAAATGGTACTCGAGTTAGTTTTTAAATTGGCAACTTGTCTGTCAACGTCAGTTAAGTTCAGTGTCAGCATTTATGTAATACTTCTATATGGACAGTTTCTATAAGTGGAAGCTGTTCCGACTAAAAAAGACAGAATGATAACGATTTCTCTATCCGCCGAGGTTCCACTCCGGTTCTACGCATTCTCAACCTGTACAAGGTATTTTTCAAGCATGCGCAACCTGCCCGTTGTTTCCCCTGAACTCAGACCCACTACTACCACAACAATTCCAAACTCAGAAAATACCTATAATACCCAGAAAAGATAATCCAACCAAATTCTGATTGTCGCCATTTCACCCCAATCCTTTCAGACATAAAGTATTTAATATCGCCTGCGACCTCCGTTTCTTCAGAGAGTGACATCTGCTGCAAATCTCACAGTAACAACAGAGTATATAAATCAAATAGTTTTCTCATGTCTGTATCTGTATATTTTTTATCTTTGTTCTGGATTTATTAAAAATTATGTTTATTGATTAGTATTTATCTAGTATGTTAAATGAATATTAATGACCATAGGAAAAAATATTTCAACTGTTTTTTTTATAACAAACTTTTATTAACAATCAGAATTATTTATTTACATTCTCTGATGTCTTGATGAGGTTTACATCCAAATAATGTAACCTCCAATACCTCATACTAGGTCTATCAGTCAGCCTTTTTGTGATTCTTGGTCTTAACAATTCCTCTAGTTGAGTGAGTTTCCATGATTTTATGGTGTTCAATGATAGTCTATTTTACAACTTCTTGTCCTTGTGGCCTAATAGTGGATTTGGGTGAGTTTCCATGATTTTTTGATGTTAGATGATTGTCCCTTTTGTAACTTCTTGTCCTGTATGTCTAATAGTGGATTTGGATGAGTTTTCCTGGTTTTATGGTGTTTGATGATCGTCTTCTATAACTTCCTGTCCTGTAGGTCTAGTAGTGGATTTGGGTGAGTTTCCATGGTTTTATGGTGTTTGATGATTGTCTTGTGTCCTGTGGGCACTCTCAGGTCCATGAGATGGGTGTGATTTGATAAATATCATGGAGCATCTAGTAGCCTGGATAATATTTCTATTAGATGTTGAATCCCCAGTATCGCAGCAAGAAATGGGGACATTATAGATCCTATGGGTCGTAGTGTATATGATATCCATATCCACATACAAGATGAATGAAGTACATTGGGCCAAATATTTATTTTTCATGTACCTATATATCAATATATTCAAAAATATCCATACTTTATTGATTTCAGACATCCTTAGAATCGAGAATGTACACTACACAGTTCTAGTGTGTGCGAGTCAACGCACGAACCGATTCGAGGTATATTCGCGGCAATATATATTCGAGTCTCGCGCATTCGCGTTCCTAGAGTCGCCTCGGCGAACATGTATTGTAAGTAAATTATTAAAAACATCCCCTAAATAAAATCTGCCGAAATTTTCCAGGAATACTCATATAATTAATCGAATGAAATTTAATTGAAATAATATGTATAAAATCAACATCAGCAATTGTTATGAGTATTTTGATTCTTGGAATGTTAATGTTTCACCATGCAATGATTATCTAAAATTTGAAAATAAAATTTTCCTTGAAAATATTTTGACAGATTTGATAATGTAAAATTAAGTGCAACACTCGAACAATGAAAAAGTCTAAAAAGTACACAACTTTCACTGTTATATAAAATACATGGTCTTAGAAAAAAGACTAATCTGTGCAAATCTCGTTCAAATCTATTCTGGTATGAAAAAGTTGAAAAAACTGTGATAAATAATAATTATTACTAAATATATCTTGTGATCATATTATTTCAAGCTCTAACTGGCATTATTAATACTGAATTATTTTATTATTGGAAAACATATTAATTTATGATAAATGCCCGCCATATATTAAATCAGATAATTCTAGATGTGTATGAGGATAAGCCACGACACCCCAAGTTGTTTTTTATTTATATATAAGAATAAAATGTTGCCAACTCCTCTCATTTCAATTACAGTCTTTTTAACACGCTTTTATTAGCTTCACCTGTATATGGGTTTGTTTGTTCACTTGTAATTCTCCTTTAGACTGAGAGAAAGTGGCAAATGTTGGAAAATAAGTACTTCTACAACCTTACCAACTACCCCGTAGGCTCGATACCAATTTAGACTATATGTAGGTATATAAGCAGCGAAGCCATCATACGAGGATGGTGTCAATTAAGAAACTAAAAATTGAAAAATATATATAGTTTAAACTAAAAACTAAAGAACAAACTTTTAAAGCACGGAAAACTAAATAATTTTTAAAATAAGCTTAAAACAACAATGAATGGAAAATACTAGTATTATTGTAAAAAACAAGTGGGGTACTTTGTACCACATTTCTCGTACATGGAACCCCCGACAGTTTTTCACAATAATACTAATATTTTTCATTCATATTTTTTTGTTATTCTAGGAATTATTTTCAACTTTTTAGTTTGATGAGCTTTAACAGCGTGTTCTTTAGTTTTTATTTTAAACTATATTCATTTTTTTAGTTTCTTCATTGATACCATCCTGTATAATAGCTTCGCTGTTTATATATCTACATCTCGTCGAAGCTTATACATATAACATATGTATAACATATAAGTGAATATAGAGAAACATGAAGAGACCCAGAAGATGACTCAACCCAAGGTGATAGAGGTAGTGGAAATCGAGTAGAACTATGAGTTATACTGACACAAAACACAATTTTAATTTTGAAATAACATCCTACTACCTACCTTAACAATTTAAGGTAGAATATTTTAATAGTGCGATGATTTTCGTTCCGTTTTTGTCGATTTTTGTCATAGTTTATAGTTATAGTAGGTATTAAGTGTATTTAGTAATTATAACTGTTATCAGTTTAATTCGGCGGAATTTGTGAAAATATTTATTGTAGGCAGTGGATTAATTTACTTGACAGTAAGGTATGTACAAATTAGTTTTAAATAAAATAAAATTTGATAGTCGAGTGGCGCTACTTTGCGCAGAAAATCGAATCGAATGGTTTAAAAATTGAGTATATGAATTTGTAAATTTAAATAAAAAAGATAATGGGGAATTTTTTTCGAAATTTTCATATTCACTTTCAAATTTTGAAATGTTTGTTCATTAATATTTGAAATATTTTGTTTCAGACAAAATCTGGAAATATGAGCGGTTCCAATGAAATAATTCATAGTCAAGCTCGATGCATATCAATTTTTGAAAATAGAAAGAGATCAGGAAGGCCTTGTTGATAGGAATAATTGAAGGATGAATATCTAAATATGTAAAGAGGGCCACGAGATGACAAATCATATAAATAAAGCTGCAGATGATGATTTTTGATGAATTTCAAACCAAATAATTCGAGTAGTTTGTGGTGGGCAATAATTACCCCTAACACAATTATTATTGCAATAACTCTTATCAATGTTGAATATCACTTGGTACTATTATTAAAAAGCGAATAAAATTGTAAAAATACACAGATCAGCCTGATAGGTGATATTATGTAAGTTGAAGAAGAATTAGATTAAAACTTAATGTTCAACTGCATACTCGTGTCCACTATGATGAAGTTGATGGCCCCGGTGAACTGTTTCTTTTCTTGGATTTATGTTTCAGTTCTTCTAGGTACGTTTTCTGGGATTCTGCCAGCACTTGGGCCATTATCTCTTGATCAAAGTCATCATATCCTAAAAAAATAGTTCAAAGAAAAAATGGTTTTATGTAATATTGAAAGATATTAGAAAAGTAGAGTCGAATTGCAGTACAAAAGTACTGAATCAAAACCTGTGAACCAATGAGACGTATTGTATTGATCCATTGTTCCAGAGATAGCAGCTTAGATCATAGAATCTAGAGATCTGCCTACAGTGAAAAAGGGATTGAGAGTAGCTGGCCTGAAAGTAATTATTTGGCCGTCAAAGTTGCCCCACCTCAACCCAATTGAGTTGTGAGACAAATTAGACATGGAAGTCAGGAAGCAGTGTCCTACTTCCTCTTCATATCTTTGGACAATTATTTGTCCTAGTTGATACGTAAAATGTAAAAATTGTGCACCAAAATAATAAAAGCAAAATGGGGTTAAATAAATGATTCAAAAATTCAAATTACAAACCGTCATTTTATTATTACCGTATTTTTATCTATATATGTTCTTTGGAATATAAGTATCAAAATCGATCGTATTGTTTTAATTTGTTATGTATTACGCAAACTATAGGATATGCAAAAACTTTTGACTGTTAGTGTATATGATTATGCAACCATAAGATATTCTGGTACTGTGGTAGAGTTTCCTAGGGCTCCCTACTTGGCTATAAAAGCAATACACCATAGGAATGAAATTGAAAGATTAATTTATAAAAACTTAAAAATTTCAAGAAATAGTTAAAACCTTGTTATATTACAATATACACTATCGTAATAAACTGAATTCTTACCAAGGTTATTGTCAATGGTAGAAGGACCAGCTTGATTAGAGAAATCTGGAGGCAATGGTTCACCAGGAAAGTTAGTATCGGTCTGCTCAGTGATTCGCCTTGGAGAATTGTATAATCTCTTAGCGAGGGCTTCTTCTTCTTTCGTAGGAACAAATGGTACAGGCACATTTTCAATACCAAAGTCGGGAATCATTGACATATTGCCAGAATTTGATCTAGGACTTGCTAAACACGAAATGGTATATTGTTTTAAGATAAATTAAACTAAATTTTTTTGAAGTGGCTAATAATGTTCTCAAGCTTCGAAAAATGTTTTTGACTGCATAATAACAACAATATTCTTAGTGTAATTAATAGAAAATCTTTAGTAACTAAAACCAGACAATAAAATTGACTTTAAATCTCCAAAGTATACAAATTCATTCTCTTGTAGATTGTTAACTTTTTCACTGCAACTCACTTCTATATTGGGCAGTGCTAGAGCCCACTTTATTAGGTCTAGAGAAATGTTCAATGCTTGCAGACCACCCCTAAAGCAGGGTGCAAAATTTTAAACATTTGACTGCTGCAACCCTCTAAAAAAGGCGAATAAACTTATTCTAATGGATTTATCGATAAAATAATATTAGCTAGCAGTGAAAAGATTTAGTAGATATTAAAGTTACATTAAAAAATTACCTAAAGGGGAAAAGCTATTTTTTGGGGAACAAGATCCCTTTGGAGACTGTCCACCTTTAGGTGATACTGATCCACGTCTAGAAGTTCTAGGACTTGAAATCATGGCTGAAGTTATTGTAGAGCTACTGGCACTAGCTTGAGCATGTCCTTCAACTTTTAATCGCCTCTCTGTATCCCTAAAATACTGAATATATGATTCTCTAGCAACTTGTTCTTCTATAGCTTCATTGGTAGCCTCCCAATCAGTTGCTTTGATTTTATCTTCCAACATAGTCTAAAAATAGTAAATGAAAAGGAAAAACTGACACATTTACTTATTAAGACACATTGTAACACCCATATAAACTAACAAATGTGGTAATAATTACCTGTTCAATGAGTAATTCTTCACTTGCTCTAACAGCATCATTGAATCTTCTTCTGTCAATATCAACAGGCTTGTAATTAGGAAGGCCTAGACCTACACCAACAGACGGACTGTTGGGGTTACTGATGGAGTTGTAGTGGCACATTCTATGATAGGAGAGTCTGATTGGTTCATAAGAAGTAATTCTTGCTCCATTAAATATGTTTATAGGTTCTGAAATATTTTAAAAAATAGCAAAATGAATATAGATATGTTATAATGACACACTTACCAACTTGATAACAATAGACTTCAATTGCTCTATTGTAAAGTTCACTCATAGCTTGAATTTCTAAGTGGTTACCATGGACATGCCAAGTACGCTTTCGAGCTACATATTTTTCAAAATCTTCAGTAACATAGGGTTCAAAATAGTCACGGTTCTGTACCTGAAAAATTTTATTAATTCCACTCATATTCTTTCAAAATAGAATACTACTTACAATGTAATTCATGCAATCTTGCCTGACTTGAAAATGAAATTCTTGATCTCCATATACTTGGTCAGCAATTGAGCGAAAGAGGCAAGCACCATCTTCATGCATATTTTTTATTTCAAATCCAAGGGTGGACATATAACGTGCAAAAAGAGCATCCCTCTACAAATATAAAAATTAAAAATACTACCTTTCAACCCCTAAATATTGTATAGTACTGAAAATTCTACCTTTTGCCATTCCTCATCTGTGAGATTCCTATTTTTAAAAAAACTTTCATCATACTCATCTTCACTATTAAAACCAGTGCAGTCTTCCTTAATCACAATTTTATCATTATTGCATGGTACCTCAGCAGAAGAACTATCCGTAGGGGAGGTAATAGCGCTCGGCTCATGTAAAGGTTCAGAGATTATATCACGTTTGCCCAACACAATCCTTTCTCTTTTTTGTTCTCTTCTAACTTCCCGTTTTTGTTCTCTTACACTCTCCCTATCCCTCGGTCTCTCTGATTCTTTATATCTTTTATGGAAACGATCCTTTCTATCATTTTTACTGAAAAACAATAGTTTTTGGTACAATTTTTGTGGTGCCATTACCCAAATTAAATTAAAACTATTACAACATAAAATCAACAGTGTTCACTTAATCGATACTGTTGCTGAAAAAACTTATTCAGCACATTCCCTATAGAATGAAGCATGTTTACAAATCACAATGTTATCTCTAATTGATTGTAATTTAATAGGTGAAGTATCTGCAAAAGTTTTTGATGTTTGTTCAAGACCAGCGTATAAATAATAAACATTTGGACTTACTAAGATGATCTTCTTGTACTTGTAGAGTTTTCAGAAAGGGATTGTATTTGAATGTTATTGATATCATTTCTTCTATTTGTTCTTTCAGTAGAAGCCTAAAAATGAAAACACAAATATTATGTAAAGTATGAAAGCGTAAACCTGTTTCACTTTATCTATTTATAGACTTCCATTATAAAATATGTTCATCTTTGTGAACCTACATTCTGTTGACTAGCATCTTTATTTTCTTCAGCGCCACCGGTTGTTTTTCGTATAGTAGGTAGAATAGTCATTATTATTTCTTAATAGTATTCAAATTTTTATATTGTTAACTATTAAATTTATAACAATATTCACAATAACTATTGAACAACATTAAACATGTCTGTCTTTCTGATACATCTGTTGTCAAAAGTTCCTTCAAAACAACAGACCCCCCTATAATCGATTTTTAAATAGAAATCGTTCACGTAGATTTTGTTTCATTTGAGGATTTTATTATGCAAGAATCGAACGTATTATACAATTGAAAATATGAGATTGGCTCAATAAGGAATAAAATTAAGAATACAGATATTTTTCTATTATGCTTTTAATTTTTTAAGCAATTAAAAACGAATTCATTCAAGTATTTTAATCGAGTACTATAATCGAAAACTGTAATCTGTCATTCATTATATATAATAAATATGATTTAATTCAATTACTGTTTTTATAATATGATTGGTTGAATTTCGGAATCATCAATCGTTGAAATTATACTGTAAAAATATAAAATTAATTAGAAATATAAAAAATAGTTTTTGAAGAAATTTGATAGTAGCTACTAACCCATCTCAAGCTGAATACATGAAGTAAGCTCTTTAGGGGATTAGAAGAAACCAGTAAACATCGTTTTTATCAATTTCTTTAATACCCGCAGTTTGAATATAAATACAGTGTAACAATCATAGATGGCCTTAGGTGCTTTGTGCTAATAGTGTATCAAAAACAGTTTAGGCCCAATTTTACAACTTCAACAGAAACAATTACATTAGAAATAAACAAAATCCATTTAGCTGCAAATACTGCATTAGCATTAAGTGTATTGATAATGTTTATAAATCATCATCGTTAGATATGAATTGCTTATCTTCAGTAATTTTAGGAAACCTAAAACATTACTGAAGGATCATAATAAAAGCGTGAACAATTTAAAGAAACTGTGTTAGAATTCTGAGTATCGTGTCAAACTAAGGTTTAAACTACTCCCAGACCGCCGATAACTTTTGAAGTTTTTCGGTAACGCCATCTACCTATAAAATATGGAAAAGTCGATATCTGTGGTTTAAACTGACATTTGAGGTTTTAACTTCCCTTGTAAAGTAGCTCCTTAATCATCTCCTACACATAGTGTGTGGAAAACGGGAGAATGGAGGGCTTCTAAATATTATAAAACGCTGCAATTAATATGAAGAATATGATAAAGGTCTACATAGCACTCGACATGGTACTACAAGAATAAAATTTGAAATTTTCAAGGAACCTTCATTTTCATTGGCTTATCATATGTTTCAGTTTATTTTCGGACTTTATTTTATATACAATTGGATTAAATTTTGTTATTGATGAACTTTGCGTACTCTCAATAAATCACATAGATATTGGAAGGGCTTTTCAGAAGGACTTAAGCTCTATTAATTGCAGTTGTTATTTATTTGAGAAAGTTATTGTGTTTCAAGATTCTTATTTTCGGTTAATTCCGAATGAGGAAAATATATTTCCAGAAAGACAATGTTATGATATATTGAAGTATCAGAGATATAATTATCACATGATAAATTGTATCGTATTTACAAATAAGGAATCGAATGAGGAATTTTGAGCTTTCCAAAAAAAGTTTATGTTTTATTGCTAATAGTTCCCAATATCATATTTAATTGGTAGTAATAACAGACAAGAACAACACATTGAAAGGTCTGGGTTTAAAAATATTAGATATATTTTCTTATTATTAATCTGGTCTGTGAGCGGTCACAAATGCACGACACACATACTGGTATGCTGACTTGTCGGGTCAAATTTGACTTGCCTCGCGCATGACGTCACGTTGGAATCAGAATGTTTTATTGGCCATTAAGATTAGGTTGAAGTTCTACGTATTTACTGGGCTTCCTCCATGTTGTTTCCACTGAATAACAACTTAGTATTTATTCTTAAGATATGTTCTGAGTATGACCCGATAAGTTCACAGATCACCAATATTTAGATGTATCATGACAATTGATCAATCTAACGGATTGTCAAGCTGATGTCCATTTAAAAATGTCCGCCGTAGGGTAAACAAATGGTTTTGTCGTAATCTTTTATGTGGCTTTGTGAATTTCTTTGTTGTATTTTAGACTTTATTCTATTGTTTCGATTATGCAGTGTTGTGCTTAGTGTAGATAAGCGGTAAATATAGTCCGAAAAGCAAGTATATTGGAAACTTGTGGAGAATGAGCAGGAAGCTTTTTTCATCCAATGCAAACTCCTCTTAAAGCTTGAAGTTTGTTTTTGCTTGGATCACAATCGGCGTTAATAGACATTAGAAGACATCAATCCACCTCAATCGGCTTCAATGGATTGTTAATGGACGAGATCTGACAAAAGTAGACGCCAAATATACATGAATTGATGTGATTCATCAACTCATTAAGAATTTTATAGAAAAAATACCTAGGAATTTCTGTATAAGTCACATCTAATGAAGTGAATTATAATTTTTTTACGGATTTAAATACGATAATCGTTTAGTTGAGATGTAGATAAAACACACATTTTTAAACGTGAAAAGAGAATTTTTAATATTTCATGTGATAAAATTCACTGGGGATGTCAATTCGGCCAAATTAATAATCTAACTTACTATTTCATAAAGGTCGTTTTAAATTAACTGGTCAATTCGGTCAAAAAGTGTCACAGGTATCTGAGTACAGGAGGCAGACAAGGAATCGGAAACGGAAAAGGGACAATGGTTGGGTTAGAATTTTATTAGCTAATATTAACGAGCTTCAAAATAATTAAATAACCAAATTTAAGGTCCTAAAATCGGTTAAATGGTTTTATGCTGTGTGAATAATTTTTTATGTACTTTACAATGTTTATATTTTAGTTAACAGCTCTTTCATTATTTTTTCAACTTTTCTAATGTTGCCACCATTCCATTAGAGTAACGTAGAACGGTTAATTCTGAATTATACCTACACCAGCATTTGTTTGCTAGAAGTGTTCGAAAAAATCAGGGAAACTAATCGCAGAAGGCGAATCATTCTCTACAACGTCAACGCGAGCTCTTACACATCAGTTCAAACAAAAACGTTTTTGAACAGTACTAAACATCGAATTGATGGGTACAGTCCTCGTTTGGTAACCAATGATACCCGCAGATCTAAAATAAATAGCGAAGGAAACGTTTTTCTACATCTGAAGAAACTGATGGTGCGTTCGAATCACATGTTTTGGAGGTACCTCAATCGGAATGGCAAAACCGCTTCGACAATTGGTTCAAACGTATGCAAAAGTATATTGATATTAATGGGGAATATTTTGAAAAACAATAAAGGGTAATTTTAAACTTTCACGGTCCCCTCGTTTTTTGGCTCTAGAAAATTGAAAAATCATCCGATTTCGATGATTTTTTCTAAAAGCTTCGTTTTTACGGAGGATTTACGAAAAAAATTATGGGAATAAAAAAAATGGAAACTTATATTGGTTTCAGGGCTTTAAATGTTTAAATAATCAAATCTACACATTATAACGAACACATTGAAAAAGAAGTTTATACAAAAATGTTGATTTATCATGTTTTTACAATTAAAAATAATGACAATTGATCTTTTCTCACATATAATCGTTTGTACCTTTTTTATTTATAAGTAATCATTAAAGCCAAAAAAACGAGGGAACCGACAAAGTATAAAATTACCCAATACAGCCTTATCCAATTATAAATATTGGTTTTTATTTGTCTTAAAACTTAAGTAGCAACCCTCGTATGCATATCTGACAGTTGCATACTAATTTTCGTTACTCGAAATATTTCGATATCTATTTTTTTTTGGTTTGTAAAAAGCACCCCAATTTTCTTTGGCTGAATTTACCACACGAAAAGGTCACCTACGTGCTACTGGCTGAATTTACTACCGTCAAAATCAGTCTTCTAGCCGCCTGCAGTGTAGCTTGTCTTTCTGAAGGAACTCGTGCCTGAAGAGAAGTTTGAGCTGTTCTCAAAACACTTTGTCGCTCTGCTTGCTGTTGTCTGCCTTAACCGAAGATTCTTCATTTCGTACAAGTTTTGCTGCACGGGGTTTTTGCCTCCGAGGCATTTTTAAAGAAGAACAGAGTGAGAATTAAAACCAAAGAGTAAGATCTAAAATAATGAATAGCATGTAACCACTGAAATGACACCTAACCTCAAAAATCCAAATAGTCGTCAAATATATACTGCATATATAATGACAACAAATAAAAAAATTCCAAACAGTTGAAACTATAGTCAATTGTATTGGATATTGACGTGACCGTTGGTAATACAGTGCAACGGTAATTCGGTATTTAGGGCTGGAACTTCATTACTGGAATACTAGATTGCTTTAAAGAAGCTAGATTTTGAGATTTTTGACAAAAAATTGTTTTATATCACGTAACAAACAAACTTATATTCACATTCATATAATATTAGTTATGATTCAAAATCGTTACGTATTATGGGACCAAAAAAGAAGAGAATTTAGTGATCGTAATTTAAAAAAAAAGCATGGGAAGAGGACGAAATGATTACGAAGTTAATATAAAGGACGGACGAGAGGATAAATGCAGATAGAAAAAGCGGTGAAAGTGAACCCGACTACAACTTTGCGGTGTCTCTGGTTGAAGATTTAAAATCAATTCATCCAGACTATAAAATGAATGCCAAAATTGAGATTATGGGAATTTTGGAATAATACAAGCATATGTCTAACAGCTATGCTCCAAACTATCCAGGATAGTCCAGAGCCACGCTGCAATAATTCATTGTAGCCCATTAATTTGTCACGATCATTTAAATGACTTGAAATTTAATGAACAATTAGACGATTCAGATGAATTTGACGTTTGCAGTTTGTCACTTGGTTCTTTAAATAATTTGAAACACAAAAAAGATATTTACATCCATATTCTTCGACTTCATGTTCAAAGGGACCAAAAACAAAACAAAAATTCTCTTGTGAATTGGAAGATTTATACACAAGCGTGTGCCAAACACTAACCGACTTTAGTACACTGACGAACAGCGTCCCATACTGCACGTTGTAGATATATTTTAAAATTGTGTTTATTGTAGAACTGATTGAATGTCTTATCAATTTTTTAAATACTCAAAGCCTTTCAGAGTTCAATGAAGCTCCGTTACCATCGATAAAAAAGTTTTTACATTGTCATTCGTCGAGAACAGTAACGCTGAAGATACAATTTTTAATGATTTTTTTTCTGAACAGTAATTTCATAAATCTTGGTACTCATCACGTTGCATTTATGCTACGCATCCGCGACGTCCTCGCGGCACAGCCGAGGTGTGTTCACAACGCAGCTGCGGCGTGTTCGCGACGCAGCCGCACGTGCTCGCGAGGCATTCGTTGTGCGCTCGCTTTGCCTCGCAGCCGCTCGCATACCGCTAATACGATAAGACTGTAGCAGTTGCGGGAGATATAGTGGAAATAAAAAACTTTGTTACATGGAAAAACTGTTTATTTGCAATCATACATTCTACATTTTGAAACTCTGAATGAGATGACACATAAATATATCTTTTTCATATGTTAACGATTGTAACTTAAGTGATATACAAATATATAAAACATGACATTTTCAGTCATTTGTCAATATAACACCATAATAGCATATATGTAGGTATGATATAGATGTTTCTGAACAACAAAATGATATTTATTTCTTCAACATTTTGGTGAAAGAAACGCAAGTTAGTTGAGCATATAACTTTATTTTAAAAGAATGAAGCCAAGGTACAGAATAACATTAGGTATTTTTCTAATATCGGGTACACATCTCTGCAAACTGCAATATATTATACTATGTTGGACAAGGGAGTCTAGACTAGTTGGTCGCTTCATTCGATTGTCCCTCTCATTCAAGATATACTGAACTCATTAGAAAAAGCTTCAACTTTAGCTAACATTATCATTTATGAAATAGCTCAACAAAAATTTTGGCGAACATAATAGTATATATTTAACTCATAGCTTATTATAATAGAGGGTTGCTTTTCTAAATTGTACAATATACATCACATACTTTTATTTATATTCTTACATAGTTAAATTCTCATAATTTATTGTCAAGTAAATCAAAAATTGTAATTAATAAATTTTATTTCCAATATAATGATTACTATGATAACATTTTGAAACAGAATTAATTCGATTTACCAAAAATTTTGTTTAATAACAAACTTTCTATGAAATTTTACCCATTAAATCGGATTTTTTATGACAATACATATATCGAATAGTCATTTATTATAATTTATATTTTTTTATAGGAATTTATTATAATGATCTGAGGAAAAGCGGGGATAATTGATCGCCAGGGACACATGATCCCAAATTGAATTTACCGCTCTTATATTTTGTTCCGTTGGTAACATTGGTTGCGTAATTTTCGGTTTTATTAAACTATCTACATTTACACTGTGACGTTGTGTTTTTAGGTTATGTTTCGGTTGTAATTTTCTTTTAAACATTTGGTGTGGTCTTTGGAGAGTATATAACTGTCAAAGGATGCTATGATCCGGATATCAAATCTCCCTTATGTATTTCCTAAATAAATAAATCGTGTAACTGTAAATGTATATTTGTAACTCTTGGATTTACTTATAGATTAACTGTATTCACCATGTACAAACAAAAGTTTTAAACGTGGTCGGTGTCAAATTTCAAGTGAATCACCTGATAAACTAGAATTAAAGGCAGAACCAGGATAAGAAAGCATCAAGTATGAAAAAATATGGGACTGTTCATAAATTACGTAACGCTGAAATTTCAAAACTTCATGGCCTGTCTGTAACGCTACCGTAACAATTGTACTCTACTCTGTCTGTCTATCTAGGATAACGTGACAACCTTTCGAAAAAGAAAACGAGTAATATGGACCATAAAAAAGCTATTTAAAAACGATGCTTTAACTAAATTATCTAATGTCATATTATATTTTCTTCTTCTTCTTCCTGCTGTGTATAGGCATGATTGCCTGTTTTTCTTCACATCATTGCCTCTGCTCAGTCACCTGGGAGGTTGTCACTCCCTCTTTTCCTAGGTCTTCCAAGGCTTCTTTGTCCTGCTGGTGATTTGTCCCTTGATATTTTCACAATTCGTTCTTCCGTCATGCGGTCAATGTGCTCATTCCATTTTATCTTTCTATCCAGTACCCAGTCATTGATGTTATCTATCCCGCATGTTCGTCTTATGTTTTCACTCCTTTCTCTATCCATTAGTGTTCTTCCCGCTATTCTTCGAACTATTTTCATTTCTGTAGTCTCCAATATCCGTTTCGTTTTAGAGGTCTCAGGTCGGGTGTCTGCTGCATAGGATAATATAGGTCTGATTGCGGTCTTGTGTATGCGGGCTTTTGCTTCAGTTCGAATGTATTTCTTTCGCCAGATTGTGTCATTTAGGTATGCTGCTGCTCTTGAGGCTCTAACACAATCATATTATATGACTGTTGAAATTATATTTGCTCTGATACATTTTTTGTCTTATTAAAAATAAATAAATTTTGGGCGTATCTTAAGTTATGCACTCATTTTATATAAAGGAGTACAATTATAAAAATCATTTCGTATCCTCGATAAAAGGATTTTCCAACAATTCTTCAAGATTATGAATATCTGGAACAGAATTTTTCTCAAGTTCATAATATTTGATTATATTCAGATTTTCTATATCAATGTTCCCTTCGTTCACCCACTCGACTTGTTCTCTAATTCTGCTTTTTTCTTTTTTAATATTTCTTTGCCTCGTCTTGCAATAACTTGAAATGGCTTGACTCTTTCTGATAATGACACAGATGTACCATGTATGCTTTTCTTATGAATTTTTTTCTGTAGCGAAATACAAGTCGCACAAATTGCAAGTTCTTCACAACAAATCTTTTTGCACGATTGGGTAAAAATAGTCATAAGGCATGCTAGTGAATCCTGGATGTTCTGGTTTAATGTCAATACGGCATGGCAATGGTTACGCCGATTTATCCCAAGGGAATTTAGGATCGTTCAATTCAAATTTAAAAAATGTTACGCTACATTTTAATAAAATCCTCTCTGTCTATCCGTAACACTACCGTAACAAGTTGTTCTTAGTCTGCTTGTGTGCCAAGGCGCTACGTAATTTATGGACAGTCCCTATATAAAGAAATTTGGGCAAGCTGTTATGATAGTTTAGATGACGTAGACCCATTTTCAGTTCCAGATAGGGACAGATATACTTCCGAAGTGCACATGGATAGTTTCAGAACTGTACTATTAAAGTTGTCGACTTCTTAAAAAGAAAATCATAAAATATTTTCTTGGACAAAGTACCCAAACTATCTAAATAGTTTCAAAGGTCTGGTTTCAAAGGACTGGTCAATAAAATGATGTTTTCATCGATCCATACGAGGTCTTGTGGTTTTTCGAAACTGTTTTCTCACAGGTTAATATAAGAGATACACCAACTGTAAAATTCATTGAAGTCACTGGCAATGCGATAACAGAATACGGGGTCTGGCTATTAAATAACGAGACTTCGCGCCTAGAGGACGCTCTAGACGGGTGGGGTAAAAAACAATTAGTGCGTTGGGTGACTAGATATCTTATCTATCCATGTACCAAAACAAGTTTCTGTCACTATTATAGTATTTGTGCAGTAGCGGTTTGAAACGAACGTGTTTTTTTCTCGTGGAGCAACGATTTGATCTCAAATTTATCGTTAAATTGAAAAAAACTCCTACTGAGTTCTATAAATTGTTGCACGAGGCCTATGGGGACAATTCTCTATCTCGGTGCGCGTGTTTTTGAGCAGTGTAAGCGCTTTAGTGAGGGCCGAGAGAGCACTGAAGATTACCAGCGCCCAGGTCGCCCTGTGACTGTTTCAACTCTGGAAACAGTGACCAAAATCAACCAAATTGTGCGTGCAGATCGTCGAATGAGCATCCGGATCATTGCCGCGGCTGTAAACACCGATAAAGAAACGGTTAGAAAAATTTAACACGAGGAATTACATATGACGAAAGTCTGTGCGAAGTTGGTGCCAAAAAATCTGTCTCCTGACCAAAAGCTCTGCTCAGATTTCCTTGAAAGGCTAGAAAAATATCTGCTTTGAAAGGGACCCGATCTGAGGCGGTGGAAGCGGTAAAGCAGAGCTCTTAAAGGTACTCGCCAAAAAGACTTCCAGCACTGCTTCGATCAATGGAAAAAACGTACGGAAAGGTGTGTGGTCTTTTCATAACCAGTCTCGTTATTTAATAACCAGACCTCGTACATTGTCTTTTCTGTGAAATGCTCTAAGTAGACATTTCCTCCTTTTCCTCCTTCAGCATTTGTAATGAGTGTAAGTCCAACAGCTGTACCACTGGACTAATTTTTTTCCAGGGCTGAAACCATTCCACTAAACAATGTTGACTATGCACAAACCGAATAAATATTTCACCACTTTCATCCTGAAAAAATATTTTTACCAGAGCTGGACACATTACCTGAGATAACAAGTACTCCTTCGAACCAGAAAATATTAGTTCAAGTAAGGGCATAAGGCAGAGGAATCTTGTGTTTTAATAATTTACGGTATTCAATATTTGGAAAATCACAAAACTTTTTGAGCTGAGTAACCCATATCTAGTGCAGTCTGGACTGGGTTTCGAACGATATGAGCTAAACAATAAATGGTATTTATTGTTCTTCCAAGATCATTCTTTATGCCAAAACTTGTATTTTTACCACAAAATCTCACCACTACTACTAAACCGTCATCAGATGACTCAATAATATGTTTCACCAGCTACGGATTTAAATTCTAGTAGTTTGACTTGCACCTCACACTCCTGCTTAAAATAAAGCACAAGATGACTTCCATCTCTTGTCTGGTGCATCTGTACTTACCGTACCAAAATTTGGATTCGTTAAATCGTCCTTCAATTTCTCAAGTTCCAAGGGGGTTTTACATTTAATATTAGAGCCTCGCATTTGGTTTTTCCTATAGTAAATGTTGGTTAAACCCAACCAGTGGCGTAGCGTGCTTTGGAGGGGCCCTATATCAAAATTAGTTGGGGGCCCAAATGAAGGGTAAAATTTTCTTACAAAACAAACAAAAATTGTTGCATTAAATTAAAATAAATATGTATTGATTATAAGTTATCGCTCCCTCCTAGAAATTGAGCTAGCCAAACAATTCAAATTAAATGTACACTTTTCTTGCCTTTTTTTCGGCAAATTGATTTATTAAATCATCTATAGCTGCCCCATCGAAGTCCTTAGGTTATTTTTTATCAGTTTTAATTCTGAAAAACTTCTTTCAGCTGTTGCGGTCGTAACTGTAAGTGTCAAGAATAGAAAGTATGCGGTTACTACCTCTGGAAAACTAATTCCATTAGTTCCTTAATGGAATAAATTTTTTGAATTTCAGATTTTCAGCATGTTTTCAGAGCAATTACTTGTTCATTAAGATTAACTGAGATGTCTTTACTGTATTTAGCAGACAGTTTTCCGGAAGCATTTTTTATCACTTCGTTTGAAGAACATAGGAGTTTCTCCGGTTGTAAACTTCGAATATATTACTCAAGTCACAAAGGCTCTCAAATCATTGTTTAGTTTGAAAAATTAATATATCTAAATATCAATAGTATAAATTGACTTTGAGATATAATTCCGGGTCTGAAATTCTCCCATCTTGTGATAACTCATCAAAAAAACGCTTCGTTATCCTTCGTCTTTTATTTTTAAAAACACTTGTTACTTTCCACTCTTTTGCTAAATCTCTGGACTCATTTAGCAAACCATTGAATGAATTTTGATTTCTTATTTCGCTCAGTCTATTCAAAAGATTACTTAATGAAATACTAGCTTTCTGTAATTTTCATGCTGTAAGGCTTTAGAAACAGGATTAAAGATTTCAAATAGTAAATAAAAAAATGTGACAAGCACTACGAAAAATCCATAGTTTGTGTACGGCATTTAACATTGAGGAGGGTTAACGTGTTAAAAGTATTTACAAGAATAACACACTTGGATTAGCAATGCTTAACCCGGGAAAAAAAGAGATTGCTTTTTTGACTTTTGTCATTTCTAAAGTAAAAACTCTATAGGCACGTATGACAGTTTTTTTTTATGTTTTTTCCCGGGAAACACGAGATTAAGCGACATTGGGGATAATATTTCACTAATTTTTGTTTACACACGTTAGTGGCCTCTGTAACCCGGAAGTCCCGTATCATTGATACGGCCCCTGAATCCAACAAATATAGGATTTGAAAGTTGACTTGGATGGGCGGATGGATAGGCAAATGTCGCAGCTATTTTATACTCAGAATCAAAGGATTTGTATACTCAGTAAATCGAGTATAGGAGTGTTCTGAGTGGGAACGTACAACTTTATCGGGGAGGGGTATGTCTAGATTCGTTAACTTGCATTTACCCAATACGGGTCTGGCGTTGGTCGGTACAAGTCATAGTGTGACGTCAATTTATGACCACCAGCCGAGGTACTGGTGAATATTTTTTAAAACAATGTCTCTAAGATTATTTGTAATAAGATTGGATGATTACCAATGACATTATATACTCAAAATTTACATTTCTTCGCTACTTTTTGTAGAAATATGAGTTCCACTGTATATCATATTAAAATTTTTATTATTATGTTTTTTTTTAAATTCATTTATTCTAATATAAAATTCATTGAATTCATTTGTTGGTTGAATTTACGAATATTCAATTAGATTGTGAGTTTGATACAATTTAAAAAAGCTATCCCACAATCTCTATCAGAAAAAATGCCCAAAGAATATGTTTTTTTTATTAAAATCGTATTAAACTCTATTGTTAATTAATACATATTTAATTAAATAACATTATTGTTATAATTGCAGGTTTAGATTTTTTCGTTTCTATCATACTTGTAAGTTATCTTGGTAATGAAAAGTTCGAAGTTTTATTTTTTTTTAATATAAATCAGTATAAATACATGATATAAAAGTGATAGGACGTCATGTACTTGGCGAGAGGCTACCTAACGTTACAGACTGATAAATTTGAGAATGAAATTTATGAAAGAACTTGTATATAACGTATAACATAATCTACTAATGTTGAAATCCAGACTATATCTCACGGTTCCTTCGGGAAGAGATAATATAAAAATAGTACGTAATTACACAATATTACTAGTATGGTTAACGCTTCTTGGAATGCGGAGATTTTGAAATAATAGCATTTTCAATGTTCAATGTAGAAGCTTAATTATCTAAGTAGTCGAGAATATTGAGGAAAAAACCTGGGAATTTCAGATCAGTAAGACAGTTCAAGATGTAACAAAGTAAATTCGAATCGGGAGAGTCTCAGGAAAAAAAATCGTGAAAAATAAATGAAAATTGCCTTTGTTTCTACGAAAACTTCATTTTGAAAAGTGTATATTGAGGGGTTAAAATTAAAAAAAAAGAACTCGGTAAATATTGCTGAAAATCAGTTCAATTTTACTAGTTAGATGTTTACTAGGTCGCTGAACACGAACTTGACGACAGAAAAGGACTACTAGATATCTTTTGTCTTGTATTGCAGTCCCATGGGAATTCGTCATGAAATTGACCGAATATATATAAATCTTGGTGGTTATCGAAGTCGCGGAACATGAACATCATGACGAGGTACTTGGTGCCCAAGGTGACTAGTTTATACGTCATTTTCTGGGGCCCCATGGAAATTAGCCTAGTATATATATCCTGGAAGTTTTGAAGGTCGTTGTACACGAATATCACGGCGATGACCTGCAAGATATCGTTTTAACAAGCTTGAAAAGAGTTTATTTGCAAATTGCAAATGTAGCTTTTTGGGGATCCATAGGGCATGAGTCCCACTGTTTGAAAATAAGAACTAAAAGAACAGCATTTAGTCCCATAAAAATGACATAATTGTTTGGCCCACCGAGCATCATGAATATGATATTTTGCAGAGTCGATTGCACAAATTGTGCAGCCATTAATTGTACATATATTCAGAACTGCAAACGACGAAACAGAATTATAATGCAGGAAAAATTTACAACATATTATTTTTTTTTGTGAAAAATAAATGAATTTTTATAATGAAAAATGATAATGAACTAGTTACTCAGAGTTATACTTGCAATCTTTAATAATGGAAACTACTCTTTTCGTCGTAATATTCGTATTCAGTGATTTCCACAACCCTCAGAATGTATATTTGGCCAATGTCACAATGAATTTCTGAGAAGCTCCAGGAGATGACCTATAAACCATCCACCCTGGGCACTAGGTACCTCGCAGGTTATCCCCGTCGAGATATTCGTGTGCATCGACCTCGAAAACCTCCGATTAAAACAATTGATCTCATTTCCGGTAATATTTTTCAAATTAATTCGAGATGCATGAATTTTACCCTTTCGTCGGTGTTGCAGGTTTTCTGCGGTTTCCTTGCAACCTAGTGAACCGGTTCTCCAGCCACATGGCCGACGATAGGAAATAACGCAGCCGCAGCTGTACCCGTCCGCCCCTTTTAACTTTAAAATAAACAAAAAGAAAACTTTTTCAAAAAATAAAAAAAAACCAAACCGAGAAGAACAGTTTTTACTTGCAAGCTCTCTAAATCTTCGCTTTTCCTCCTCCAGAAAAGTTAGCAAACACAATCCCGGCCCTGCAGAGGAGCAATTCCTATATCAGGGCTCACTCCAACAAACCATCCTCCTTTTAAAATTTTCCTTATTCTACCAAATTCTATCTAACGAATCCCTCTCCCTCTTTTTCCCCTGATTAAAATCAATTTTTCATTTATTATTCATAATTTTTGCCCACAAAATTTCCTGAGGCTCTCCTGAATCGAATGGACTTTGTTGCATCTTGATTCGTCTCTTACCACTCTGAAACTCCTAGATTTTGCCCTTTTTGTGCTTCATTTTTTCGAGTTAGAGTATACCTTAAATAAATGAGGTACGTTGTAATGTATAAAACGTACATGATTTATTTTGGCGTGAAAAATGAATACCGCCTTTTGAATGGATGAAAGTTGGTTGACATTTTGAGACTCGCCCAATTAAAAGTGGAGCACATGACGTCCAAAAAACGGCGGAGTGAGAAGAGGCGTTCTACGATATCGATACGGAGACAAAATAGATTCGACGAACGAGTACAAAAACTTGGTTCGTCGGAAATCTTATCCGATATCGGCCGCTGGTCCCATCTCCGAATATATAAACGCACGACTTTTACCCACGTCAAGGTTATTTATATACTATTTATTCTATATATATAACTTATCATATATTTATTTTTACTTATTAATTTGCGAAGTTCATCACAATAGATTTAATGTGTGTTTTGGACACCTTTTTATATTATCATCAATGGGCGAACAAAAGGCAGACACGTGTGTACCTCGAACTAATGATACTATACTAACTAACTACTTGCACGTCAGTACTGGATAACAAGTACCGTTTTAGTACTGAATTATTAGTATTATTATAGCGAATGGATAATGGAACACGAGAGTGTGCCCAAGGTCCGTTCATTGTCGTCGAAAACGAAACGACAAAACTCAAACAATTTTCAATAGAAGTACGAACAGTTTGACACAGTTGGAAGTGTCTTACGGCCCCACAGCAGTACGGTGTACGGTGCAGCGATTAGCAAAACGTGCACATAGGTGCCTGCCTTTTAGTTGGTAAACAGCTCGTGAATGTTCCACAGAAGAGGCACAGTTGCACAATTGCTTTATGTGCCGAACTGACGACACGATTTGCTGTTTTATCACAGTGAACGTTCAAAATTTCTTCTACTACTATCGACGCTGGCGCCCGCGTTGTTCGATATATTTCATTTAAAATATTTATTTTTAAACTTTCTTTTCCATATCTTGATATTTTTAAAATTTGTTTAATGAAATTATGCCTTTACCACTACAGCATCACCATCACATCATTAGCGCACTTGATACTGATGTTGATGCTTCTTCAAAACCATATCACTTAGACATATTTCTTAGTTTCTCGCCTATTGCTTCACCTAATCCTACTGAACAATGATGTGAGGAGCCGACAGTAGTACGGCTACTGTAGCGATTATCGTGAACATTGTAAATATTATCAAGCAAAATCTGTCTACCACCATAGCTGCGAACTTCCAGTCACTTATAACTTCAGCTTCTTCATCTGCTTTTTTCATTCTATTCGTAATGAATTGCAATTCTCGAAGAATATGCTGGAGATCTCGTTGAAAACTACCGCTGCCGGATATATTCGTATCTTCTATTGTAGTAGGATGCCGTATAAACCCCGGACCCAGATTTGTTGTTAAAGTAGAATTGTTACCACTGCCGCTGGTAGCACCAGTTACATTTCTAAAATCATCATCGATGTCCAGCACGTTCGCCAAAAGACTTTTCGAAGAACGTTCCTTCAATTCCAATTCTTTCATTCTACTGTTCATCAGGATTGTCTTACGGGTTAACTTCTTGCCAGGTCGACTCATACCCAAAATCCACGGGAGCCATTGGAGGAATACCGATTTTATCTACAAAACAATAGAAGTGATTCAAATTAACAAATCGATCGATAAGTGTCCAATATAGTAACCAAAAACCAAGTTTTTTAGACAAATTCCATTTGTCCAAATAAGTAGTTTCCTTTGAGAGTGGTTGCAATTAGCTCGAATCTTTTCTTTAAATTCCATATAGGTTCACGTTTTAGCGATAAATTCCTCATTTGATTGATATTTTTTTCCTTGAAACGTTGTTATTAGTACAGCTACTAGTCGCTGGGGATCAAAGTTAAAGTGTATGGTTTGCACAATACATCGATTTTATATGGTGGTAATCATATATGATTGTCAATGTTAATTATTTTCTTCCATAATACAGAAGTTATAATTAAACTTCCCAGATTGGTGTGTTTTTGCTAGATTGTCTAGCTACAGTCTACTTAGATGATTACCATTTTAATTCAGATGCCCAGATAAAGTGCGATAACCGTCTCTCAGAAAAAATCAAAATTATGAAAGGTGTAAGACAGGATTGCGTTCTTTCCCTGCTCCTGTTTAATATATATTGAGAGGCAATTTTCCAGGAGGTTCTGGAAGACATTGAAATTATAATCAAAATTAATGGGAAAATCTTAAACAATATTAGGTATGCAGATAACACTGTAATATTAGCCCACACCATTCAAGATATTCAACAGCTATTGAACAGAGTAAATACTATCAGTTAAAATTACGGACTTAAAATGAACTACAGTAAAACGAAATTCATGGTAATATCGATAACTAATCTTTTGAAAAGTGAATTTTCAGACGGATCCTGGACGGATCTGGTGACCAACGACGAGGTGCTGAGACAAATGAACAGAGAACGAGAACTATTACCCATTGTAAAGAAAAGGAAAGCTTCCTACTTTGGCCACATTTTTAGAAATCAAAGATATGCCTTGTTACAGCTGATCATGGAAGGGAAGATAGAAGGTAGGCGCGGCCTGGGTAGAAAAAGATTTTTATGGTTGAAAAACCTTCGAGATTGGTTCCATGTTCCACAACCTCCATTAGAATGAAGCAGGCACCGGAAGAAGAGGAAATCCATTTGAAAAAACAGTTCCAGATAGGGCTTGGAATAGTAAATTTATTGTTGTTTTTTTAATTCTTTGAAACGCGACGACTATTTAGAAAACAATATTTTTCATGTTCATGTAATATAATGTAAACACAATTTTCTTCCAGGATTTTTTGATGTTGATACTCACGTTTAAACTTTGCGTACCAGTAAAGGATAGTTCATTTTCCTGTAGAAAATCACCATAATACTTTCAAGCCAAGCCTTGCATCAGCTGTATTTTTTTTTGGTTCATACCAACGCTCAATCAACACAGAGAATTATTTTCCCCATTATGCCCAAAAACAATTTCAAAAATCAAAATATTGGAAGTATTGAGGTCAAAATTTGACAGTATTCGTTCGAATTATCGTACTTCGAGGAAAAATAGAAATAAGTTATTTGTGGTGACCTCTATACGTCTGAGTGGAAACTTATTGATCGACAGTATATTCCAAGCAACGCTAAAATAAATTCTATACTATTTTACATAAGGTGCAAGAAAAAATAAAGTGTACCACACATTTTAGACATATCGTAAAATATTTGGTTAATTTATGACGTTGTAATCTTCAGAACATGAAGAAAAAAATATTACGTACCCATTGAGGCATTCCATGTATGTCAGCAGTACGATGATGATAATTTAGCACCACAACTGTGAGAACCACAGAGGATGCGACCATAAACATGATACAGTTGAAATATGTTCCTGTAACATTATTTAAATTAAACTCTACAAAGTTTAATCGAGTAACAGAAAACACTACATCTAGAGAAACTACGAAAAACTACTAAAAATAAAGAAACGAAAAACTGTACAAAATTATTAAAATGAAAGTGGAATATGTCAAGCATAAAACACCCTTAATATCATGATTTCCTACAATATATACACCCAACTTTTTTCTAAATCAAAATATAAACAAATTATGTAGTACTTTTTTTCTACTCACACACACACGCAAGCTTTTTACATCAATATTAATAATTTTTACTATTTTTTCACGTACTACGATCGTACCCTCCTCAATGATATTCACTTGATCTAATTCACTGGCCGAGGTCGGTGGGACAATGCCGTTCATCAACAAAATAGGTATTTTTTAATTAACTTTATAATTTTTTTTAATTCCATCTTCATATGTTTGAAAAGAATAAATTATTAATAGTTTTTTCTACATATTACTAAGCTAAAGGTGTTGTACGTCGCATCCAATCAAATCGAATGTGATTTGATTATGTGTGGCAGTACATCCCACGGAGTCGTTCTATTCGACGACAGACCTGTAAGACACCGCCATAAAATTAAATTAAAAAGTATGTAATAATACACATAGACAATCGTCAACCGATGGCCTTGGGTTTCTAATTAACTTAATATATATATATATATATATATATATATATATATATATATATATATATATATATATAAGATTTTTTAAACGCTACGTGACTTTCCAAAACAATTTTGTATTTAGTAAAATTTTGATAGCTAAACCATGTTTTACTAAAGTCTGCTTCCCGAAAAAAAAAAAATGAATATTCTACATATAATCGGCTAAAAAGCAAAGAAGAATTGAAGAAAAACTCATTGAGAACAATAAGTTAATTGGACTTTCTGGAACTATTGCTGATAATCATAATGAACACACTGTTTACATTACCACTACATCAACAATTACATTGTATCACGCGTGCTTCAATAACCAACGTAAACTAAAACCTTTCCATAATTTTTACTAAATATATACTGAATTCTCCCTCCAATGAACTTGAAAAACAATTTCAACAAGAAAATCTCTTCGGCGAAACAGTTCATATTCATTCCTTAGCCACTCAACTATAGAGTAGACTGTAAGGAATAAGCTCTTTGTCTTTATTTAAACTGTTCTTAAGTTTAACTATCTCCATCTTCTCAAATACATCCATTAATGTATTATTGGATAAATTTTTTAACAATTTTACATTATTTGTATGAACTTTATTATTATTACTAGCAGCGTGCTTCGCAATAACAGATTTTTTGGTTCATATTTTAAATGAGCTGTGTGCTCTTTAGACCGGATATTAACGGATATATTAGTCTACCCGACATACATAATCCTTACGACTACTTTTTTAGATACCATTCTTTTCCAAATTTGATATTTTATTCTTAGATTAACCAACAATTATTTTGATGCACAGTTGGATTTGTAAAATAATTTTAAACCCATTCTGTTAAACATTCCTACCAATTCCTTTGTATAAATAACACAAAGAAACAGCTCTGACTAATTGGCTATCAGCGTTTATGACCAAACTATTCATGAGTCATTTTAATGCAAATGTAGAGTTCATCTTAAAACTCAATTCAAAATGTCTATTCATACACTATATCAGAATTTGATGTACTTAGAAAAAACCCCACTACGTGCAGGTACATTCCGGTTGATTCTTTCCATTACGTCCAACATAAGATAGCTAGTCTCCATTTGTTGGTATATTGGTTAATTCACTTTCCACAACATCGAAAGTTACAATAAGGGAATAAGGGAAGAATTTTTATTAAGGATGTCCACAATTTCCAGAATAAACAATTAAAAACAAGAAACATTTGCTCTGGTACATTTTAATTCTGTTTATACAAAGGGATCGGAAGGAATATTTAACAGAGTGAGTTTTAAATTGGTTTATAAATCCAACACTCCATTAAAGTCATTATTGGGTAATCCCAAGGATAAACTACCAGATTTGGATAAGAGTAGTGGATATGAAACTAGCTGTGATAATTGTGACGGGTAGTATATCGGACAGACTAAGAGATCCGTTAATTCCGGTTTAAAGAGCACATATCCCTTTTTAAAATATGGACGCACCGAAAAATCGGCGCTAACGTTACTAGTAATAATCATAAAATGAATATAAATGCATCGATGGATGCATTTGAAAGCATTGAGATAGGTAAATAGAGACGAAAGGCCTATATCTATAGTTTATTACTTAAGGAAAGAATGTGAAATTTACCATCGAAGAGGTTTTTACCGCAGGATTAATTTTTCGCGTGAAAAAGTTTATTTGGGGGAAAATTTAATATAAATAGTCCATTTTAATAGGTTTCAGTATACCTCCAGTATTTGAAGACGATGATTTGGTTATCGAAACGCGGCTAAGACAGTGTAATTGTGAGTGTTGTAAACCGTGTGTTCAGTATAGAAGAATCAGGGAGAATATTTGCATGTTTACTTATAGTTTATCAGATTTCTTTGCTCATAAAAATATTAGGATTGATTAAAGTCATATATATATATATATATATATATATATATATATATATATATATATATATATATATATATATATATATATATATATATATATATATATATATTTATATATAGCATGGAAAATGGAATTAATATTGCGAGAAAATACTTGAAGCTTCAATAATGAATGTTTAAAAAATACCTGTAGTTGAAACACAAAGGCATGACTAAAAAATCCATATAACTAATTATAGTAGAAAGCTACCAAATTAATCATAAAATTTCATTCAATTATTTAAGATCAATATACCAGTGCAGGACAAAAGATATCATATCGAAACTTTGTTTATTGATCTTCAGTTTTAAATGAATTAATTCTTGATTATTTATGAGTCTGAAGATTATTTTAATAAATAATTATAGAATGTGTTTGAGTATCTTCTGTAGTTATTTTATATCTTTTAAGTGTTCATACTGATGTGTTTCAAGTCGAAAAACATATCGACACTGTCGTTTTTTTAACCCACTCGTTGATTATTTTTAAGTTTAATTTCCGACATTAGTTTTTTAAAATTCGGGTTTCAGATGGGATGAAAGCTATAGAATAAGATTAAGGAAAAGGCAAAGCTTTCTCTAAATACATAAATTTATATAAAAATTTCTAAGTGCACATGATTTTTAAAAGTATTTTGTTTATATTTGAATTTGGTTCGTGATAGTGCAAGATTACCTGACGTGGTAGCCGAATCTGGAATCGTTGAGGAATTTGATTGCTCTTTGGACAACATATACACTTTAAGTTGATCTGATCCGTCATAGCTAAGTCAATCAAGTGTTTGGTTTCACTTTCGCACTTCGGCCCCACGACTGCCAATCTATGCACGACAAAACCATAAATTTATTACAAACATTTAGTTTGCACTTTCATTTAATTGATATTGTTAATTCAATGAAGAAAAATATCGGTTAAACCATACAGATGGCTCGGAAAAACGTGTTGACATACGATAGTAGATAAAATGAAATACGTTTATTTTAATACTATAACCAAATAGAATGTCACTTCAAATGTTTTTTGATACCCAAAAGAAAATCTTCGGATTGTTATATAAATAAATGCGGAGGAAAAGGTTTCTTCTAATAAAAAAAGAAAATGACAATAAACGTCTATTTATTATGTATTCATTCATATATATATTGATGAATTAATATCCTTTTAAAGTAAGACGAATGTAGAAAACTTTTTCATTCTCTATAATTCTACGGAACCCCTTTGTATATACTACGATCATAATATTGTTGTAAATTTTTGAAGATAATTGCGAAAAGTAAATTAAAATTTATATTTTAGAAAAGAGTTTTAAATTTCTGTTTTGATGAACAACTTTAAATTGTTTTTATAGTTTTGAAATCGAATATAGACTGGTTTTTACAAACTGTTGGTGTCTTGTTATTTCTTTTATTATCTAGGTACGATTCAAAAGTTTTATAAAAAGTGAATTTTAATACACAATACAAACCGAGTATTTTATTTTATCCACCACAGAAAATATAATCGACTGTTTTCCGGACATTCTGCATTTTAAAATTAATTATTTATGTGTGTTACACTAGTTTACAAAATTCAACTTTTTGTCTGTTGCTGCGAATTTTTTGGTTGATATTGTTCAATTAAAACTTGTTTTTTTCCCAAATCTACCCCAAAAATTTTCGAACATCTCGAGCTACTTTGTTTTTATCATTTAACCGTATATATTAATCGACAACAAGCGTATTTTACTGTGTTTTAGTTTTTGGGTTATCAATAGTTCAAAGAGACGTTGTTTAAATTGTTATACAATGCGGTCCATATGTAAGGAATACATTCAATTTTAGAGCTATTATTACAAAAAAACCTCGAACAGGTCAATTTTTATTCTTAAATTGACAATTTAGAGTATGAAAATATTATTCCCCTCTAGCACCCCCTAATTTTGAAGAAGAAAGAAGGTCGTGTTGCCCTCTGTTCAGCAATATAAAGTTTTTTTAATTTGATTCAATCATAACTGAGAAAATTAATTTTTTAGATATAAAATTTTGATAATGTCTATCACAAAACTTTACGTAGAATGAAGATAATAATAATGTCGCATAATATTTAGAATGTATTTTTCAATACCATTAAATTAAATGTTCAAAATGATCACTATTCACTTCTTCATAATAACCGAGGCGATTTTGGAATTCTCGTACAACATTTTTTTGTATGACCTCAGGGGTTATTTTGTTAATTTCTTCCGTTATCCTAACTTTTAAATCAGCAATTTGGTCTGATATATTAAAATATACTTTAGATTCTAAATAACCCCATAATAAGTAATCGAGAGGAGTCAAATCGCGTCAAATCGCCTTCCAATCCACCTATTGGGAATAACCTGATTAACATCAGGAAAAAGTCTTTGTAATGTAGGCACAAAATATCTAGATAAACCACACTATTAACTGTGCCCTCAAAAAAAAGGGCCAATAATTTTGTTGTTAATGTTACCGGCCTAAAAGCTCATTTTTTTTATGATATTGATTGTGAACCTTAACAATCTAATGAGGATTTTCTCTGCTCCATTATCTACAGTTCTGTTTGTTAAACATTTCGTTTTAATGAAACGTCGCTTCAACAGAAAAAAACTATTTTATTTATAAACTGCAAATCTGCGTTCATTCTGTCCATCATCAATTCACAGAATTCTTGCCTTCTTCTATCACGATCATCTTCATTTAACTCCTGAACCAACTGCAATTGTAAAATTGTTTTTTTTCTTTATGCAAAACTCTCAAAATCATTGTAGATTGTTTTATTGCCCAAACCAATCACAATCAAAAGGTTTATTCTTTGAGTCTCGAACAATTGAGCCATTTTTCTTAATGTTTAGTAGAACAGATACGAAAATACTTGATTATTTCTAACTTATAGACGATCCAGATTTGTACAGAAACTCGGATAACTTCGACCATCGAAGAAAGTTCGATGACCTGACTCTGTTTCATCGATACTATCAAGGCAGATTCTCTTTTGAGCTGCCCAATATAATTCCACCTAGAGCAGTATTTGCAAAACCTACTCGACAGGAAGACGTGGCTTATGAACTCCGAGTTCGCCTACAGATACCCAGAACGTCAATTTATTGGGTTTTCTTTCAGTACAAGCCTGTGCAATCAGCTACCAAGTCACATCTTTCCTGAAGACTATAACCACGGTCAGGCACCATCGATTTACTCGAGTGTAATATGGTTTAACCTCTAGTAATTGCTTTTTACAAAACAATGACCATGAATGGAAAATTTGTCTCGATTCAATAATGGGTATTCAATCTAGACGTTCTATGGCTGAGCTAGAATTGAAAGCTTCTATGATATAAAACTCCACTTTCTCCATCTGTCACCTTGACAAGTTTCCGGAAAGAGCATTAGAACAAAATTTTTCAGAACTCAATGATTAATTATTTTTGGTAAATACATGTTTTTTCTGTTTTATCCCTACATAGCTGAAACTCAGAAACTAGAGCTGATAAAAATCTTCTATTTTTGAATGATATATAGCTAAAATTTATTCGGCAACAGTTGTACTGTAAACTAGTGTCATTTATTTAAAAGCGAAGTTAATGTAATTGTTTTAAATATTTATATACATAATATACCTCTAAGTAGCACTACACTTTACGAGGAGGTAACGAGTCAAAAGAAAAATGAAATCAAAGAATTCGTTAAGACAAATAGTACAAACAATAAAGGAAATAAACATATCAACAACAAAACATACAGATTGATAATCCTAGTGGGACAGAGCCATTTGATACTTGGAGGTGAGAAAGTCTTTGGCAGTCAAGAGTGAATTGTATGCGCACAGCGTAGCGCAGCGCACCCTAGGTAGCGAGTCTGAGTAGTGAGCAGCTAGGAAAATTAAATTTGCAGATATATGCAGTTTGCATAGCCCATCCTGTAACCCTACTAAGTACTAAAAAGGGATAAGTAGAGGATATGGAAAGTGGCTGCTTATGGAGAAGTTAATGTATAAGAAAAGAATTATTTTATCTAAAGGATCAGGATAGAAGTGGGATTATTACAGTCATTTCATTTCGATTCCTTCGGTTTTTGAGTTTGAAATATTGTGAATATATAATATTTTAGAACAACTAGAAATAAAATGACTGATAAACTTTTAGAAGGATGATTTTATTATTTATTAATTGTTATACTTCATTAACTGATTAGTAGTTTAACAATCAAAATTAAAACGGTAATCGAATTTTAGCCTCGCCGACGGTCGCAGTAGCCAACCATTCACCCCAACACAGTAAAGAGAAGCCTAGCTGCAAGAGAATGCAGACTAGTTGTGTACTTGTACTGTAGCTGTAGCTGTGGCTGGGCGAAGTGCTGTTACAGTCGAGTGCATGCAAAGTGCGGCCCGGCCTCCAATCAAATACATTCAACTTCCAAATTTCATTTTTCATCGACTTTATCACATTTATACTAAACAATGATTGTGATTCAAGTTTTTTTATGGATCACGGTACGTTTTATTGGCACCAAACTAGAAAATTATGGTTGATGCAATAAATGAAGTTGAATGAATCAAAGAAAATTTTAAATTTATGAAATAAATTATAAAATGATGTAGATGATCAATGAATTTTGTTATTGGTTCCAATAAAACGATATTCTAGCGAAGAAAAGATATTGTTGCCTAGAAAACTGAAAAATAAACGGAATTGTTTTTAGAAAAGAATGACGAAAATTTCTCTTTAAAACAAAATTTGAATTCAGTTTTTTTTTTATTAATAAATTTTCGTTAGTTATAATCTATTATCGATAATGTTTCATCAGCGGGTTGTTTATTAGTTTTGATTAATTTTCAAAGTTTGTTTTATAGTCTATAGAGACAGGGCCGCCTTCAACCGGTGCCCGGAGTAGTGTGTTGTTTGCAAATAAAATAATATAATAATATTTGAACCGAGACTCTAACCTATCAGGGGCACAGCGTCGGACGTCTGAGTTATAACATGCGCCACCAGCAGAGAAAACACGGTCTGTGATAACAGGATAGTCACACCTGGAACAGACAGTGCGTCACGCGAGGCGTCTGACCTGTGACCTGTGCCGCGGATCAACAACAAACAGTAAAAAATTCCGTAAAAAACATTTACGCTACAACTTTTTCATTCCCAATAATATCTATATCTATAATCTACAGTTTGAATTGTTTTCATTTTGAAATGAAAAAGTCGGTTATACGGAAAAATTTTATACTGTAAAGACACATGTGGTAGTATCCAAGGTCACATCAGAATAGAAAATAATACTTGTAGAAATATAAATTATAAGACGGCCCTCCTTTCCAAGTATCCGGCTCCCTTCCCGTGAAACGTTCGATTCAAAGAGGAAATGTTTGCGGCACCCAAACCCTCTTATAAAACTCCATTTCCCAAAGGGTTCTTATATTAAATATATTTATTTCTCAACGGTCAAAGATTTCACGATGTTATCCCTTTCCTTATTTCGTATACTTTAAGTAGGTCAAGAAGTATTTGTGGCTATAGCATATACAACAGCACATTATAAAGTATTTACGAATATTCTGAGTTACGTAAAATTTCAAATTTGTGCATTGTATAAAAAATAAAAAATTATTTCTACTTATCTAAACTGTTTCGAAGGGGAATATATTCAACATTATATATGAAATAGCCACCCTATAGATATTGATATTAGTTAGGGGTAAAGATATCGAACGAAAAAATAATTTGTTATCTACGTTTCTACTAAAATTTCAATAGGACTATCAGAAACAACAAATACAAAAACACAATATTAAAATCAAAAGATTTTTTCACTGATACTTTGCCCCGAACAACCAGGCCGATGAAATTTTATTATAGAAAAATAATACAAAGTGATAATGAGAAAAAAATTGAATTAAACAAAAAAAAAAACAAACACAAACATGACATTCAATGACAAAACACGATACAATTTCAAACTACCATAACAGCACTTCCTGCCAATACCACCACAAATTTGCCCAAAAACATTTCTTCTTTGAACGCCACGTCGTCGTGAACAAAAATGAAGATTACAGGAAAAAGAGGGGAAACACAACGTACAAAAACAGGGTGCAATATATGTGCAATGTGCAATTTGTTGTATGTTATTTGTAATTAGAATCAATTTATTTTTTGAATAAGTTTCCATTGTTAGTATACATGTGAATATAAGTATTTTGGATAATTATGCTTTTTAATCAGCGTGGATAATATCGTTGTTGTATTTATATCCAATTTAAAAATCACAAAACATTCTTAAAGTGAACTGGTACGAGTAAAATGAACATTGATGACACTCAAGCACCGCATTTAACGGCAAAAAGCTTCGAAAATCATTTGAATTACATAGAATTGTTCAAAAATAAAAATTTGGTTTCCAGAATAAGTTACTATCAGTTGGAAGTACGAGGTACATCCACAGCGACAGTTCCGAGCAAGTGCAGCAGTTACTTTCACATGTTTACTATTAAGAAAAAAGCGCCGAGGATTACTGTTAGAAGATGTTTTTTTCGCGATAATACTTGACTACAGGAATTTGGCTGTAGCATACAGCTCGGATCTCGCTCCCAGCGACTTTCATCTCTTCTTATACCTAAAATCTATCTTTGGTGGTCAACACTCCAACGATGATGACGAACTGAAAGAAAATGTTACCACATGGTTGAAAACAGAGAGGACAATCTTCAATGATGAAAGGGAGAAGTTACCATTAGGAAATTGAAATAAAAAACAAAGTAGACCAGATGAAATCGTCAATGAGATGGTAAACTACGGAGAAAATGAGCTACTGAATAGACTACACTAGTTAATAGAGCTAGTTTGAAAGAGCAAACGGATGGAATAGTGGAGCCATATGGAAATCAAAAAATGAGCGCTAATTACATTTTTACTTCCATCATTAATACGAGATTAAAAAAGTATACGGAGACTCATATTGGAAAATGTCCGAGGATATATTGAAAAGTTCTTAGCCTACTGTAGAACCAAACAAAATTTCAATGTCAAAATATTTTATTACTCAACATATTCTCCTTTTAATTGGATACATTCATTACAGCGAACCTGCAACGTCTCTAGACCTTAAAAAAATGTTTCTTCTTGCTCTGCAAACCAGACCTCCACAGCTTTTATTACCTCCTCGTTGGAAGACACATTTTCGACCTTTTAAGTTTTTTTCAGTCGAGGAAAGAGATGACGGAGTCAAATCTGGTGAATAAGGGGGTGTTCTAGTAATCCAAACCATTAATCACGAATTTTTTGCATGGCAACATGAGATTTATGTGCAGGGGCGTTGTCCTGCAAAAACAAAAGAACTTTGGAAAGCTTGCCGCATCTTTTCTCTTTAATTTTTTCCCGTAGAGTGGTCAGTGATATCGAATATGTAGTAATCTCCAGTTATTGTTCTACCCTTATCCAACTAATAAATCATGATTACTCCATGAAAATCTCAAAAAACTGAAGCAAGAACTTATCCATTTTGACGACGAAACTTCTTAGGTCCAGAGTGTCGCCATTCCATCGATTGTTGCTTTGTTTCTGGCTCGTAGAAATGTACCCAAATCTTATCCATAGTAACAATTCGGTTTAAGGAGTCTACATCGTTTTCAAATCGAGCACAGATCGAACGCGATGCTTCTACCCTTGCGCGCTTTTGGTCAACATTCAAATATTTGGGGATCCATTTTGCAGCAATTTTTCTCATATCTAAATCGACGTGAACTATATGATGTATCCGTTTTAGCACAATTCGACGGTCTGATAAAATCATGTCATGAACTGCATCGATATTTTCGGGGACTGACACAGAAACTGGCCTTCCCGATTGGTCATCATCTTCAATGGAAAATTTACGTCTTTTGAAGCTGGCAGTCCAATTTTTCATAGGACATTTATCGCCAAGGGTATTAAGTATATTTTCGTAAATCTGCTTACCTCTTAACCCTTTTAAATACAGGTACTTGATGATGGCTCGATACTCCTATTGGACATCTTTTTTCTTTCAATTTATTGAGTGATTCTGGTTTACTTTTTTGACGTGTGAAGGGTGAAAAGCCTAAAAGAAAATTCTTGAATAAAGAAGAGGAAGATAGTGACAATTAACAACCTTAATGAACGAAGAGAGGAAATTACTCAAAGGATCCAAGCAAGCTACATAGCATACTATAAATTCTGATGCTATGCTCAAAAATTAGAAGTAGTAAAATGAAAATCTACAGAACCACGTGGGGCAAGTTCGGTGACCGACAGTACAGTTGTTGAATGATGAAACTAGAGAAATATTAAAATGAAAAGTCCGCATTTATAAAATCGATTGCTAGAATATAAAAAAATGAATGGAAAATAAGTGAAATTGAAAAAAATAGCCGAATGAAAGCCCTTAGGAAACCGTCCCAGGGGAAGTCCGAAAAGCCAATGGAAAAGTCAAGTAACAGTCCGTGGATAGTGGAATACATAATAGCCAGGATACAAAAATAACGGAAAAAGCCAAAAATTTAGTTGAAAAAAAATGGTTAAAACGTGGATTGATTCACTACAAGAAATGACTCAAAAAGCCTTTGATAGAGCAGTTAATATTCCTACTAGAATTTACAACGGATAATATATTTGTAAAAAATTGACTTAAATGTTATAGAAATATTTTTTTTGTACATGTACCCATATGTTGTGAATATACTTCGTATATTTCATTAAATAAAAACAGTGAACTAGATTCCACACTCAGTTTTAATCACCAATCTTCCAAACCGATATTATACAGGCTTGATAGAAAGCAAACTATAAAATATAATTAATGTTTAAGAAGTGTAAGATTGTGGTGTTTCTCTCTTTCTCTTTATGATCTCCATAAAAAATATCTAAGGTGCCAATGAAGCTGAACCGCGCGCGGGACACAACAATCACATATACACAACGATACATAAGTCACCAGGCAGCATTGAGGATGTATAATAGCCAGCACAGGCAGGTCAGACAAAATAACGATTGGTACCTAACAAGGGAATGGCATCAGATACTTGGGGCAAGGTTTCAGCCACGAGGTTCAGGAACACAGTCAACGATAGTAAGATGGTCACTCCTGCAACAGAACATTAGCTTCATTACGAATTTACGACCATTACTTTTTTTATTGTAGATACACCCTGTGTATAATCTATTTGCGATGTGTTTTTCTGGAATGTAGTCTTCGGTGTTTAAAATTTGTTGTAATAGTCGAGACATTTTAGCATGAAAAGGTGTCAACTTCAGAATGCGAAATGATAAGCTGATCTTTGGTATACACAGTCATGTCAAATGTTTAGCAAAATTTGGTGTCAAAGATTATCTTCCATTGTTCCACTTATCACAAACATGGTAGAACATAAAATTTGCAGTTGAATTACTAGGAAAAAGTGAGGTAAGCTTGACCATTACACCTAAAAAAGATTCAGTAATTCATCAGGAGCTAGTATCAGTAGTTCCAAATTTTATCTTAGGATATTCAACCATAATCTTTTGGCTCTAAGTCATGCCCTAACCATTTTCCATTTTGTTACGGATATGACTGGAAGATTACGACAGGCAGCACGAAGTATTTCAATAACATGAATTGAAACTGTTGTTCTATCCATTTGTAAGCGAATTATTTCATGCATAGAAAATGATGGACGACATTTTGAACACCTAAGGCTCCACCAATTACATAGTTAGTTATCTAAGCTGTTAATTGTCAAATTCGTTACATGGTTTATTTAATGATTTGTTGTCAGAAATAGAAATATTAGCTTTATATTTAAATAAGGCCAGTAGTAACAGTTTGAATTACTGCAGCTAGGCCAATATAAAATCTTTCCATCCAGAATAAATTTTTAATTTCCGTTTGGGCGAATCACCCTAATAGATATAAAAAACTCGTCGTTTACACATTTCTTAAGATATTTCGGGACATAAAAAAGATTTGTTTTTAAAAATCGGCTAAACAGAACTGGACTCACAAGAATTTTTTCATAACTAGGTTCCCATTTTCCCCCACCTCTTTGAACAAAAAGGATAAAATCAAATTTAAAAACATGAATTGAAAAAAATCGTTTTCATTGTCACTACTGAATCAAAATATACTCGTGGTCAAAAATAACGTACCACCTTGATTTCTGAAAATATTTTTTTGTTTAATAAATTTAAATTAATATTGCTATTGCTTAACTTCTTTTCAATAATTTTGGCGCAATAATAAGAAATGTTTAGTAATTTTGAGTGATTATTAATGAGTAAAAAAATAAAAATAAAAACCAAATTTTCTTAAAGATAAAACTTGCAGTCTAAACAATAATGTTCCTTTTTTTAAAACGCCAGTAGCGTGTATTTCCGCCTATGGATGTAATTCTCCTGGGCATGTTTTCAATTAGGTGCTGTATCACTTCTTGAGGTATGTTCTCTCATTCCTTTAATGCTGCTTGCTCAAGCTCATTTAAATTTTGAGGAGATGGATTTCGACAACGAATGCGGCGTTTCAAAATGTCCCAGACTTGCTCGATAGGATTCATATTTGGACTTCTTGGTGGCCAGTCCAGGGCATGAATTCCTACTTCGTTTAGGTAATTCAGAACATCTACCCCAACGTGTGGTCCAGCATTATCATGCATTAAACGAAAATCATCGCCAATAAATGGACCAAACGGAACGGCGTGATTTTCAAGAATGTCAGCTATGTATCTTGCTGCGTTAATAGGAAGAGACACTCCTTGGAACGGCTCCTTGGAAATGATACAAGACTGCGCAAATCTTTCTCCTCACCGTCTTCAAATTTGATTACGTCCATCTCTTAGACTGATTCTTGACTCATCGGTAAATAAAACTTGGCACCAATTTTCTAAATTTCAATCTAAATGGTGCCTTGCAAATCTTAGTCTAGTAACACGATGCTATCTGGTTATCAAAAGTGCCTGGAGATCTCTTCTGCTGTATAGAAGGTTTCGGACTTCTCGTAAAAGGCTGTTGAGCTCGATACTTGTCATTGACCGATTTCTTAATGAATTTAATTGCAAAAAACGGTCATCTCAAGGAATTAAAACCTTGTCCAGGTCTCACGAAATCTTTGCATCAATCTGCCAATGGTTGTGTGGTGTACGCCAAACAGATTTGCCACTTCACGAAAATTTTGTCCCTGTCCAACTAACTCGGCTATTCTTTCAGCTTCGCGTTCATTTGACTGCAACATTTTTTGTTGTTTGTTTGTGTAGTTTCGACTTTAACACACCTTGATTGATTTAAATTACTGCTGTTCACAAGTTGGTACAACAATAGAATGAAAGAAACATTAAAATATGCATAAAATTAGAATTTTAAAAAACCACAAAAACAGTTATTTGCTACATTTTATCGCTAACATTTAAGATACTTTAACTTTTAGTTGCTATCAGTATCGGAATCTTGATTGTTGTGCGAAATTATCAATTGTTCAATTATTTCTATTATTTGCTCAGTTTCCCAGAAGGAAAAGGAATTTTCTATATTCACCACATGTTTTCCATATTTTGGCCAGTTTTTTGGTGTCATCGATGCAATGTCTTGTTAGGTCAACTCTGAAATGTTTCAATTGTGACCAAACCAGTTCAACTGGTCTGAAGCCACTCATGATTTTTATGATCATTGGGAGGCTTACGAATTTGGATTATTCCAATGTATAAATAACTTAACTAATCAATTCACGAACTCAAAGTTCCTTTTATTGTTATGTTATTGGGTACCTAGAGATCTTTGAATTTCGTTAAGTGGGTTTTTCAATGTTTATCTTTTTATAATTCATAAAGGAGTGACTTGATTCCACTGGGCATGTATGAGATGTAGCAAAAATTAGCTTATCTTTTCGCATTTTGAGGTAAATCGATAAAATGACTGGACTATAAAAAGTGTTACCGCTCCAGATTTAAATTCATTTCAGAGAACCTGTTTTATAAATTCAAATAAGGAGAGTAATCAAACTCTGCTTCATTCTACGTGGATAAAGTTAAAATTTCTACCACTGAAACTTAATTCCGGCAATATCTCAAGAGTTTCCACTGCCACAATTAATTACTTTTCAATTTTAAAACTAACTTAATAGTTTTGCAGTAAATACTATCGTTGATTTGAAAAATAAATTATTCCATTATTTCCGATACTAAATGATTCACTACAATGTCGCCCGTAGCATTTGAGCAAAAATAGAGAACAGATTCTCTGATTCCAAATAAAGTGATTAATTAAACATGCTTAGATACAATGATACTAGTACGGGTTGTTTAAGTTTAAAACTGAAAAAAAATATTTACGGCCGAAATATTTTCTTGAGGAACTATCTTCTGAAAAAACTTCGGTAAGCCGCTCCCCTAGGATTGTATCCCGGCCGGACCTCTTCTAGATCTGATTTTCTCCTCCATTACTAGTTTTAATAACGATGTATATGAGTGCACAATAGCTTTCCTATCCTGCTAAGTATCTACATTAATTCTATTTTGATTCAATGAAAATATTGATCGAATTTCTTCTCTTATGGCTTCTTATTATATTTATAGCCATAGAAGTCTCTATTTATCACTTACCTTTATGAAGAATCTGATTACGGGTCTAGTGATTAATTGATGTCGTTTCACAATAGATTTTAAAATTAATTTGATTAAATAAAGCAAAAGGAAATACTAAGTTTTATGCTTGAAAACTAAAAGATGCGATGTTATGGTTTGAAACTGATTTTATTTATTTCTTATACTTTTTTCGAAATGCAATGCATTTGTGAGTCTGTCGATATATGAGGATGGTCCCAGAAGTCCCTAGTCTGATCTAGAAATGGCGGTAGCTGCTTTAAAAATACTACTGTATTAGAAAGTATTCAATATATACAGCATATGTCCCCAACCAATATGAAAGCTGAACTAGATTCTACTCTGGATAAAACTGCTTTTTCGTTATCAACAGTAAAATATTGGGTAGCAGATTTTAAACTAAGCCGTTGTTTCGTGGGAAGTAGAACCATTAGATGAACCAAGTGCAGAACGTCTTGTGACTGTGATTACTACAGAAAACAACACAACTTTGAACACTAAGAATATAGAATGAGTTGACTAATCCCCATGAAGACTTTCGTATGTTCATAAAAAAGTAGTACGACTTTGAGCAAACTAAACAAAATGGTATTTCAATTTAATAATGCCTAACCTTCAAATAATATATTAATTAATATATTTTTCCATTTCATCTTTCTTCTTCTTATTGAAATTTTTCAAAGGACAAAAAAATTGATGATGATGAAGTAATATCTGAGAAATATACAGTTGTGGAAGAAATTTCAAGTGTTTCCTTCTTGATTAGGTCTAAACTTTAAATGCAACGTTTTACTTGATTGATGAAGAAGACTTTGACCAAGCAAACATCACTTTTTTCGCGTCCAAGAAGGCTTTGGGATGGATTGTGACGTTGTCCTATTGTGGACGTCTTTTTGAGTATACTATAATACTACTATATATTTTAGTTCTTTAATTATTGTTCCCAAGAAGACTTGCTGGCAATGAACGGGCAAAAATCCACTAATATGGTCATCCATGTTAGAAAGAAGAAGAATCGTGGTTGCTTAAGATGATTCATTTGAAACTTATTCACCAAATATTTATTGCGATTTTTTTGAAGCCGCTCCTAGTTCATATTGAGTTATGTGGTGGTTTCTAATCAATTTAAGCGAATACTAGAAAACGACATCAATTATTACTAGACTTTTCAGTTTATTTCCTTGTTGTTCTTGATCGCTGTTATCTAAATTCTATAGAAAGGGAACAATTAAAGCAATTTATGAAGGGACTGATTTTAGTGCATGCTGAAAATAACCACTGTAATGGTACACACATATTATATACAGTATGATTACATAATACTCACACAACATGGAATTTTATTGATATTGTTGTTTAATGTGTGATTAATTTGTAATTAGTTTAATATACCATGTTTTGTGAATACTATGGCGCTCATGGAACTGTCATTATATCATCATAGACATATAATATTACTTTATTTAATAGTAGTAATTGATATTTTGTAAATTATGAGCCTAATGATATATAAGAACAGGTTCTGCAGCGCTCGATGGACACTAAAGGGGCATTTCGGTAACGCCCTCCAAGTATCAACGGACAGTCCGTTTACAGGGACACGGGGCGTAAAACACACGATGCTCCCAGTAGGCCAAGCATACCTATTAACGGAACAGCATCAGATGTGGTTGGTATCTTTTCAGCTACTAGGTTCAGAAATACTGTCAATGAAAGAAGTATGGTGACACCTGAAATGAAGATTTTGAATTTTGAAAGTGTTTTTTGTTTGTCGGGTGGTCCAAACGGGATTGCGTTATTGTGAGTGTCTTAAAATACATGTTTCGGTGTATGTAGTAAATTGATTTTCATTAATAAGACCAAATTATTATTGACACTGAGCAATGTGTCACCTACAAATAAGGAATAAAGCAAACACACAGTGCAACATACAGCATGGGCAATGTACCTAAGGTTAGTTTTTCTCCGGAATCTGGTGGAAGCGTGAAACCCAAGAGAGCCATGGATGAAATCAGCACACAAGGTACTATTAAGTTGAAGAAGTAGTACAGAGTCCGACGTCGTATTTGGATTGTGAAGGTCACGTCAACGTAGGGTTCCGGGCAGCACTGATATACTATTGTGTTCTTTTTCCCTGGCATACCTGCAAAACAGAACTGGATCATTCATTTGTATGCACAAGCATTATATATACTTGGATGTATTGATATCTAGTTAGCCTAGACCCGTTTCATTCATAAACAAATTATTGCGTTACCATAGCAACGAACAATAACTTATTAAAAGTGTCAGTGTAAAGTGTAAAGGGTTAAGAGGTAAGCAGATTTACGAAGATATGCTCAATACCCTTGGTGATCAAATTTTCCATTGAAGATGATGACCGATCGGGAAGGCCACTTTCTGTGTCAGTCCCCGAAAATATCGATGCAGTTCATGACATGATTTTATCAGACCGTCGAATTGTGCTAAAACGGATCTGATCTGAAGCAGTAAATATTTCATACAAACGCATACATCATATAGTTCACGTCGATTTGGATATGAGAAAAATTGCTGCAAAATGGATCCCCAAATGTTTGAATGTTGACCAAAAGCGTGCAAGGGTGGAAGCATAGCGTTTGATCTGTGCTCGATTTGATGACGATGTAGACTTCTTAAGCCGAATTGTTACTATGGATGAGACTTAAGTACATTTGTACGATCTAGAAACAAAGCAACAATCGATGGAATGGCGACACTCTGGTTCTCCAATATCTAAGAAGTTTCGTGTCAAAAATTTGCTGGAAAAGTTGTTTCTTCAGTTTTTTGGAATTGTCAGGGAGTAATCATGATTGATTTTTTGGATAAGGGTAAAACAATAACTGCAGATTACTATTCGATATCACTAACCACTCTACGGGAAAAAATTCTCATGTTGACAGGCAAAAAACTTAAAAGGTCGAAAATGTGTCTTCCAACGAGGAGGTAATAAAAGCTGTGGATGTCTGGTTTGCAGAGCAAGAAGAAACATTTTTTTGAAAGGTCTAGAGACGTATTCAATTAAGAGGAGAGTATGTTGAGTATTTTGACATTGAAATTTTGTTTGTTTCTATAGTAGGCTAAGAATTTTTTAATATATCCTCGTATGAATGAACATTATCAACACAAAATATTAATGAGTTATTAAAAACATGTTTTAAAGCTCATTTATTGGAACAACCATGCAGAAAGTAAGTCTTATGCAAATATGAATAGTTTAGAAACGGAATTTCCAAATAATTTTTCTCCTTTTTCAAAATGAAATGATACTTCACACCCTAATAGCCAAATTGAAAAAAATATCCTACCCTTGCTCCTATTTATACAATTGGTTGTATGTAAACTCAATGTGATTAATAATTATAAATACAAATTACGTGAAAGTATCTAATTAATTTTTGACACAAGAACTAAAATAACAAAGTAAAGTTATGGATAAACCTGGTGAAGTTCTACAAATTTCATATTTCAGTCTTAAATCTCCACGTTCGTTGATTTTCGAATGGTTTGTTTTTGTTTTATAAAAATGATTACTAGATATGACGATAGAAAAGTGTATTTTTCAAAATACTATATTTTAAGGGGTGGGGGGCAACTTTGAATACTGAGAATATAGAATGAGTTGACTAATCCCCATGAAGACTTTCGTATGTTAGGTTAGGTCAGGTCAGGTTAGGTTAGATTCGGTTAGGTTAGGTTAAGTTAGGTTAGGTTAGGAGACTATGACTAGTAATATAATAATAAACATTTCCAGCTAAATATAGGGATTGAATATACCGTTTTATACCTGCAAATGTGCGTTCGATGCACCCTCCTATATAATCTGTGCGCTCGACTCACGTGCGCTATATGCAACCAGAACTTCTGACAGATAAAACTCAGATAAACATTTTTTGAAGCTTTTTATTTATGTTGATAATGACCAACTCTTCTTGTATTATCACATAGGCTTCTTCCAAGGCTGTGCGTAATATGGATTTAGTACTTAGTAAATAATATATGAATTGAAAAGATTCTCGAATCCGTCAGTAAATACAATGCGTGAGTTACTGATAAAATAACATTGTCTCAAACTTTTGCTGCGAAGGAATAAATATTTGTTTTACAATTGTTCATATTTCCTCTCAAATTTGGGTTTGTTTATAGAATTTTAATACGCAGATGTAACCAAGTAAAAACTTTCCTTGGAAAGCTATGTAATTAAGAAAGTGAATCACGCACTGAATAACAAGTACCTCAAGCAGCGTCCTTGAAAACCCTGATAAGGTATCGAGTGCACTAGAAATAATTTTCTTCCATGGAATAGAATCGCTCCACCACTTTTCTTTTTATCGATTAAATTAACTATGTTCCTAACAAAAATGTTCTGACTGTCGTGTCGTTAGATCGTTGCGTTGTAGTCAAATGGTCAAAGGTTCGAGTCTTACTAGGAAATTACCAATGTTTTCATTATACAGAGGGTGGCTCATTATTAGTGTCGGTTTCAATATGTGGAAATTCCTATGCATCAATTCAAGCAAGCAAGCAAGCAAGACTCTAATTCTATGAGGCGAACAGTATTGATTAACTTTCTCTATATTCATTATATCTTTGTTATTGACGACGTAGTACGTTTCTACAATATATAGTATGGAAGGCGATAAATATGAAATTCTTTTATTGTTAAAATAGTATTTGAAACAAAAGAAACGGATGCAACAACGGAAATATGTGAAGTTAATGAGCGAACGGCATAGCGTTGGTTCACTGATATGTAATCAGCTCATTTCTCTATCGAAATATAATCGTTTTATTAGACGCATTGTTACTTGCGATGGTTAGACAAAGGATAATATTAGAACCAGTCGCAAAGTGGAAAGACTTGTTTTCTGGTAGAATTAGGAAGGTTTACTGTACTTAGAAATGTATGTATGAGGTTTAATATCCAAGAAACTTACGCGGAATAAGATCGAAGAACTTCGTGGTACTGAGCCCCACCACGTCCACCATTTAGTCCAGACCTTGCACCGTCTGAATACTATTTATTCAAATTCATGGCGAAATACTTGCAAGGGGGTAATTTTGAAACTAAAGTGTGACAATTTTTGGGATATCTAAGCTCAAAGATTGTTTTAACAAAGTCAAAAAAAGATTGTTGAAAATGATTATGAATGTATGATTATTTGATGACATGATTCATAACACATCTTCTTTAAAATATTAGGAGCTTGATTGGACTTGATTTTGATCATGATTTCGTCCGTAATAATTATATCCGATAACAAGCAAGTGAAAACGTTATCGGTTTTCAAAAGGACAATGATACTTCCTAAGAAAATAGTAGTCAATTTTGTAACAAGTTGGTATACGTGGCATTATAAGTTATAAATAAGAAATGCGTTAATCAATGAGCTCGATTTTTATACCTCATCAACTTCCTAAATCAGTTTTCGTTATTGTTGACCGATTTTGACCCCAAAGAATTGGTATTGCTCAGGGAATCCCTTGATGGGATGAAAATGTTGATCAAGTTTACAAGAAAGTGTACTACACGTAGATTGTTCAGGAATTTAATATCAAAATCTTAGCGGGGTTAAAATAAGTTCAATAAATTATTAATATAATATGACTTACCGATTAAATACCATTCTCCGTTTGTGATGAAATCAGAAAGGTCTCCCCCATCTTCAGAATTAAGAACCAGATCGAGCTACAGAAAAATTTAACATATAACATTGATAAAACTCAATTTTATTAAAACTATTATCGATAAAATTTGAGGATACTGAAAATTAAGAACATGCAAGCAATCACATACAACTACAGTTTTTTCAGTAGAAAATTCCCCCAGTCACTTATCCCGTTTCATCTTAAAAAAAAATACTTTTTATAACAACACGTTATTAAATATAACATCCACTATCGCTCAATCTACTTAGTGTTTATGAAAAAAGTAATGTGTTGACAACAACAAGATTTTAAATAATAAAAAGCGAAATATAGGATAAAATCATTATTATAAGAATTTAAAGAATCATGCTAAGATACTTGAAAATAGGAAAAAATATAGTGGCAACTATTTTATATTACAGCAAATATATATAATACATACAATTATCTGAAAAAGTCAGTCAGATTTACCTTCAAAATGCAAGGATATGAATAGATTTTGATATTTATGTTTAAAATGAATATTTAAAAGAATTAAAACAGTAAAGCCATATAGTTATTGTATTGGGATCACAGAGATGATTAAGCTCTATTTAATTCACCTTATAAACTTCTGGACTGATTTTTCCTAGCGACTGTGCGGAGGAAAAATGGTCTGCGTGCGCACTATTGCAGGAGAGGGATATTGAGAACGTGGAAAAAAATCGGCAGTCAACTTCCGGCCGATGAAGAGAGCAGATCACTTGTAGTGAGAAACGCCTCGTCACGGAGAATCATTGAGCAAAGATACATTATTAACAAGGCTTATGTCGATGCTGCCCTGGTTAGATTGAGTGTTTTTGAGTCACAAGCTGTCTCGAGAATGGAAGATCTGAACGCCCTTCGACCAACGAAAATGTGTCACGAATAAAAAACTTATCGAATGGTGATCGTAGGATGGTATCAAAATAATTATTGATAGCTTGAGCATACCTAAACCCAAGGTTCTGATATTGAAATTGTGGGGGAAAGCGATCTGCCAGGATCTTCTTGACCCCATCTGACTTATTTCCATTCCAGAGAATGAAATTGACGCTCAAGGAAAAGCATTACGGCTCGGTAGAGGCTGTCCAACAGGTCGTGAAGCAGGAGCTGAACAACTTTCCGGTCCAGACGTTCCTGGAGGCGTACGAAAACTGGAATACTCGTTGATAGCGGTGTGTAGATCTGGGAGGTTGCTACATCGTTAAATTCTAATAGTTTGTACAATTTTCATGAATAGATATTGAAAAAATGAGTCCTACTAGCTTCCGAACTGACCCTGCATGGAGAGAAACTGTCATTTGGAATAAATTCGATACTCAGTACTTAGTTTTGAACATTTTTACAAACATGGGGTTAAAATAATTCCACATTCCACATTTACCGGTTTGATGTGAAAATTTATTTTTGAAAAACTACCCCTAAAAAAGTCTAAATGATTGATATGTAGTGCTCATTTGGTAGACTCCTTTTTACTATCCATCTGCCTGGAAATGGAGCATCAAGATATTCAGGATCGGATCTTGCAAAATGGGAAGGTGTATAATTTCTTTGAAACTTGATATTCTGGATATGTGTGGGGTTAGGAAAAAGTCAATTATTATAATTGAAACATACGAAATTGTTGTATTCAAATCAGATGCGTCTGAGATCATAAATATAAGGAATAGGGTGAAATCGGAATTATATTTTTTGAAAAAAAAACTGTATTTCAGGTCTCATACATGTAAATGACTTCAAGGATATCTTCTATTACAAATTCGTCATATTAATGGGATTATAAATGTCGTTAATATCAAAATTATTGCTAGGGATGTAGGGAATTGAGAACTTGTCCACAACCAAAGATATGGTCTGAAACTATTTTCTTTAAAATCCGGTAACTAGGAAATTCAATCTCTCACTTTGATTAAAAATATTTCATCAAAGGTAAGAGATACATTAAAAGGTACAATTCAAACTTAATTTCCTCTTTGAAATAACATTGAGTTCGAAATACTTGTTTGACAATTTGAACGGTTATGAACGATTTTTCAGGATTGGAAAGCGTTTACCTGCAGCTGCCTTATTGATAATATAATTCATACATTCAGGCGCATATTTTGCGAAAAATCAATCGAGTCTTTTGCAGCCGCGCAAGACACCCCCTTCAGTAACAATTGTCCTTTGATAGTATTTCAATTCAGTCTTTTGAAACTAAATTGTTTTGGTTAAGCGATGCGATTTCAAAGAAATTCTCATTACTTTTCAACAGATTCTGACTGTTCAAATTATTCTAGCAATCAATGTTTTGGCGTATTTTAAATGAATTCTAAAACATGATTTGAATTTTTAGCACAAATCGGCATAACGAAAACTATTTCTATAGAAAAATATCATACAAGCAACAAATTCATGGGAAAATGGCTAGGATGTCGGATTTTTGTTGTTGTATTGATGATTTCTCAAATGAATGAATGATTTTTTGTTTGTTTTAACAAAAAATATAGGAAATATAGGGGGCGTATCATAAATGATGTCGGTTTCGCAATGTTTCGCAAGATCTTTGAGAACTTGGTTAAACAATTCCTTGAGCTTGGATGCAAAAAAATTTCGCAAGATCGGGCTTAAATGTTGTAGGAGATCAATACCACCATATTCTTTCGCAGTATGTGGTTGTGAAAGAACCCTGCTTTGGGTTAACTAAACCTGGATATTTCTCCTATAAAACCTCATACCTTCGCATCAGCTGTTCGCTATATACCTCGGCATTGATAGCTCGACCGTTTGGAACAATTTAGAAGTACAGTAAACCTTCATAATTCCACCAGACAAACAACGAAACTTAGCAATCAAATCAACTTCTGTTTGCGACAGACTCTGGCGATTGTCCTTTATCTAACAACTGATTTTCCATGCTTGGGTTGTTTGGATAATTTCATTCACCATCGCTAGTAATAAAGCGTTTAAAAAACGATCATATTTCGGCAGCGCAAGAAACTATTTGTGCTGGTACTAGATTAGTTGTTCTACTGCTTTCTTATCACCTCAATATCTCTGACCGTGAAAGATCTACACGCATCAAATCAAAGCGACTTAACTTCCCTTCAACTTTACATATTTTTCTTGCTGCTGTTTTAAGAGTACCGTGCCCTAAATAAACAAAGAGAATTATTAAAAAAAAAGTAAAGTTATTGCACTTTTCGTATACCGAAATAACTTATGAGGTGTGTAAATAGCTCCTTGCTCTGCCGAAATATGATCGTTTTTTGAACGCTTTATTACTAGCGATGGCGAATGAAATTATCTGAACAACCCAGTATGGAAAATTAGTTGTTAAATAAAGGATAATCGCCAGAATCTGTCGCAAAGAGAAACCGATTCGATTGCTAAGTTTCGTTGTGTGTTTGGTGGGATTATGAAGGTTCAATGTACTTCGAAATCGTTCCAAATGGTCGAGCTATCAATGCCGAGGTATATAGTGAACAGCTTATGCGAAGGTATGAGGTTTTATAGGAGAAATATTCAGGTTTAGTTAACCCAAAGCAGGGTTCTCTCACAATCACATACTGCGAAAGAATATGGTAGTATTGATCTCCTACAACATTCAAGCCCGATCTTGCACCGTTAGATTACTATTTATTCTAATCCAAAACGAAATTTCTGCGTAGGAAAATATTGAATCAAAAAGAGATGTTGTAAGTGTTTTTTGGCATCCAAGCTCAAAGAATTGTTTAACCAAGTTCTCAAAGATCTTGCGAAACATTGCGAAACCGACATCATTTATGATACGCCCCCTATATTTCCTATATTTTTTGTTAAAACAAACAAAAAATCATTCATTCATTTGAGAAATCATCAATACAACAACAAAAATCCGACATCCTACCCATTTTTCCCATGAATTTGTTTCTTGTATGATATTTTTTATAGAAATAGTTTTCGTTATGCCGAATCATGTTTTAAAATACGTCAAAACATTGATTGTTAGAATAATTTGAACTGTCTGAATCTGTTGAAAAGTAATGAGAATTTCTTTGAAATCGCATCGCTTAACCAAAAGAATTTAGTTTCAAAAGGCTGAATTGAAATACTATCAAACGAAACGTTTCTATGCATGTTTATATTTGATTGTCATTTGGCAGCCCATTGTGTACGTCAAGACAGTCAAAAATTATTGTGATATTTTCACTTTAAAATAGTTGTATATTAGACTTTTTTTGAAATTTGGGGTGAAATGGCTAGCCAAATACCAGAAGATTATATCCGATATTGTATGCTTTCAGAGTTTTGCAAGGATAGTAATGCAATAGTTGCGATATTCATCCAAATGCATCAAAAATTCGTGAAAGTTCAGATCTCTCTGACTCCTATCTATCAGGAAAACCAACACCATCAGACATCGATGTGCTAACAGCAGAAATGGAAATGTATCCATGGTATATAACCGAGGAGGTTTTCATAGCTCTGACCAATTTTGGTCGACCATCTAACAACGTTTTCAGAAGATTTGAATAATAAGTAAAGTAAGTTTTTGGGTAATCGATAATCTAACCGATCGATCACATTCAATGAAGTGCTACGAAGCAAAAAGCGCTTCTATTCTATTTGGTGGAGTATATTTAGAACGTTTAAGTCTGAAGTCCTAAAACCTAAACAACAGATCATTATTGTGAACAATTTGATCGAATGGATCTTCAATCGAAGGGTATCCGGTGATTGTCTGTAAGACGAACAAATTAATTAATTGGGGTCACCAAGTATGTTCTCCTGATATCTGACCCTTCGATTTCCATTTATTTCGATCTTTACATGATACAACTATGTGGAAGCTTTTCAAGATATTTTAGAAATTGGAGATTTGCACACTAGATGGCAAAACGTTGTTAATGACAGAGGTAATTATATTATTTATTGAAATTAAAACTTCATTCATTGTTTTGAATTTAAATTAATGAAGCTACATTACTTTCCGCTTCCCTTTTGTAACAATATAGTTAAAATATGGGCCAGGGTTTGATTTAAATAGTGAACATGTTTCTAGCACATAGTTACGTGAATAAACTATCGTATGTATGATAATTAAAATAGGAGATGATTAAATGGAATTAACAGTTAAATATTCAACAAAATACCACTTGAGAATTTATACCGTCTACCTCAAAGGAACAACTCGAAACACTAAATATTCCCATTACATATATGGTAAGCGGAGGGTTAGAGAAAAGAGGCAAACTACAAGAAATCTGTAAACTTGACTAAAACCCTAGATAATTCAATTGAATAGTTGCATCTACAGCAAACATTAATCTGGCTTGACCTAGAGATGGCGGTAGTTGCTTGAAAAATGCCACTGTATTAGAAAGTACACAATCTATACAGCATATGTTTCAAGTTTGAAGACGCCACGTTGTTTAGTATTTGTTTGGCAGCCGTTTTTTTGGAATGCGCGTGGGATAATTTTCATCGACTTGAAAAAGGAAAAACTATCAACGGCGAGTATTCTGTGAACTTATTGCAACGTTTGAGCCAAGAAATTAAACAAAAACGATCGCATTTGGCTAAGAAGGAAGGGTTATTAAATCAAGACAAAGCACCAGCCCACACATCCGTTATTGTAATGACCAAAATTAATGAATTAAAGTTTGAATTGCTACATCATGCCAGATTTAAACCCCTCGGAAAATTATCTGTTCCCAGACTTAAAAAAATGGCTCGGCAGCCAAAGATTTTCGAACAATGAAGAGGTGATGCCGGCTATTTTGAGAAGCTTGATGATTTTTTTTATGAAAAGCGTATCGAACTTATTGGACACCACTTGGAAAAGTGGTAACAGTTCCCTTTCCATTTTAACTAATCAACATTTTGATTAATTGTTTGTCGGGTATGATATAAGATTAAAAGTCAGTTTGAAAAGTGTTATATTATTTGAAACTAATTTATACCTAGAAACTCAAACACAATTGGCAACTTGTGAAACAAATAAAAAAATGACCCTCAACATCAAAAGTTCGAAACGTCTAATACCTTAAAATACGAGTCGTTATTTCAAAGAAAAAGAGAGTAAATACAAAGTTAAATGAAGGTCCTCTAAAAACTTCACTAACTAAATATTTCCTTTAGAAAATTGGAAAATTGACTTTTTCCTGACGTGTGATGACACATCAACAAAAAAAGTAAATAAATTTTTCACTTATTCATCAATTTCACAATAAAAATCAATAAAATAATTTTCTTACGAACTTGCCCACTGATATAGACCGAGAAGCCGGTCTTGTTCTAATATGTTAACGAAACTAAAGTTTGTTCAAGTAATCCATTCATTTTGAAGGAACCATTGATGACAATAATAATAAAAAAACTAATTTATACTTACTTCACTCTGATCATTTAAGAATGATAAAAACTCAGTGCATTGTGATAAGAGTTGTACCAAATAAGATGAAACACTCATTATATTTAATAAAGTTTGAAGTGCGATGGGGGAAGAATCGACTTACATACACGATATTAATTATATTTAAGATCCTGCACTAATTTTATGAAATATTAACAATATAAAACGAAAAATTAATGTACATATTTAAATTATAGATCTATTTACAACCCCCTTAGAAAGAAAAATACAATAGATATGATTCTTTAAATCAGAAATACAGGATTGTGTTATATCGTTTTAAATTCTCTCTATTTTCTATTCAATAATTTCAAGTGACAGTGCTTGAGAATATAATAAAATCATATCAGTATGGAAATTTGCTATAATATACTCAGATTTTTAGGTGAGTTGGTTTTCCCGGAAAATCTTCGAATGTCAAAATACCAAAGACATATGCTCAACAATTGTATTTTAAAAATTCAAGATTTGGCTATGAATTTATACATTTTCGATTCAGTTCTTTCAGTAATTGAATTGCTCTAATTTTTTTAATGTGTGTGTTGTTTTTGTGAAAGAATCTGTAGAGGAATTGTAGAATAATATCGAAGGAGGTTTACTAATCTAATTTTCTAATGACAAACAGGAAATTTTGTTCATATGAGTGTATGAGATGAAAAACTTATTTTGAATACCATCAACGGTATATTAATACTTGTACTTTACTTAGACGTAGTGGCATATCAAAATCATCTATACACCGACTTTTTTCCATTAAAAAAATTTAACAACAGTTACTAAAAGAGCAAATTGTCAAATTTTATAATGTTTAAATCGATAGCTAACTCTTGACTTTTTTGTAACTTCATTCAACTTCAAAATGACAAAGTTTTATAAAGAGTAAAAAAAATTTGAATTAAATTTTCCATGGTATGAAACTGACAGAGAGGAAACAGTGAAATTTTGAGTTTAAGTCGCTTAAGTTACTCCTTATCAACCACCAAGAATGTTTCATCATCTTCTATTTACCATTGCTTAATGCCCTTAACAATCTTAGAGTACCAAATTTGATATGTTCAAGTTAGAGTGGTGGTAAAGAAAATGATTTGTTTTTCGAAATTTTTGGGTCCTTCTTTGAGGCCCTATAACCTCTTAATGATGTAAAGATATCAAGTACACTCCAATGTTAGCCATACAGACAGTAAATAGATTTAAAGAAAAATTGCATCCCTATAAAATGACACCTACTTAGGAGTCGAAGGAAGACGATTTTGATAGGATTTGTTGGATGAAAATTATAAGATGTTATGATGTCTGAAATTACAGCTAATAGTTAATGGAAAATCCTCAGAGAAGAATACACGTAATACCCTTAAAAGGTTAATGTTTGAGCAGTAATCATTGGAAACCATAATAATTGTTCGCTTTTTTATTGAGGATAATTTGAATGGAGCTACTACAAAATTATGTCATCCCAAATTTGGAAAATTTATATCCTAATCAAGGAAACACCTAGTTCTATCTAATGCGATGGGGTTTCAGCAGGATTTAGCACAAAGACAATAACAACGAAATGTCCGACAGTATGTCAATGGTGTATTTCCCAATCGGTGGATACGAAGGTGAAATCTATATAATAAGCAGCACAATCACCTGATTTTACATTATTAGAAGTCTTTTTATGTCGATATGTGAAGGATATCTTAAATAAAGTTATAAGAATTAGTTTTTACAGATTACTGCCAAAATGTTCGCGGCTAACATTTTGAACGTCTACTTCATAGATATACATAGTTTTTTTTATTGTTTTAGATTTTATTATATTTTGCATTACATTTTAGTTTTTAATTTTATTGTGAAGAATTTCTGTAATCATTCGTGAATAGAGAAAAGAGAGAACGGTATATCACAAGCCTATACCTACAATTCGAGGAATTTGAGGTTGTACTTCGTGAAGTTTCACGTCAATTTATAATACGGTATTTTTCATTAATATATATGGTTACCGAAATAATACATTTATTTTTACACACTGTAGTGTCTAACCAGTCCCCGTTCGAAGTGTTTTTCATCTTTTGCAACCTTTTTTAAAGAACAAAAAATGGTTGGTTAGTCAATTGTCCTTACGATGTTGAGTTTCAAGATTGTTTGCACACCGTTTATTTAAAGAAAAAATTTTGCATAAGATTAGTGAGGGTCATTTTCATATTAATGATTCAAGCGTTTTAAAACCGAGTAAAAATATTTGGACCACGGCATTCATTTTCAAAGTCATTTGACTGTGAAAACCACTGCAGCTTATCATATAATTATTAGTAAGGGTCGTTATACAGGATGATATATTAAAGATTTTTTTCAACGTAACATGCATGAATCATTACTATTGGATCTATTTTACATAAAAATTTTAGATCCGCACTATTTTAGTGGGATGAATTATGAAGGATTCGTATCTGATTTTAAAACTGATCTATGCGCCTTATTTCTGAGTTAGAGGACGTAATAATATAAATGCTAACCAATAAGTTACAATTAAATATTTTTATATGATTTTAATATATCACCCTATATGTTAACAGAACTAAATTTTCGATGTATTTCGCCGATATTCACTAGTACGCACACTGTTTTACATCCCCACTAAGCAGGATATATCAGTCTTTCTGCTAAAAACTTTACAAAGGTCGGGTATAGTTATGGGGATTGGAAGCATTTGGGGAACTGTAATTAGCACGAAAGCGGGAAATATTCGATCGGATGATTGTAACTCACACAAGCTTACTCGATATGCATGTACCTATCAATACATCGACAAATTTTTTGCTTCTCGATAAATCTAACAATGCCAACTGTTATTCTGTTGATGTTATCTCAGCTGTCCCTCGGATGAAAAATTACGCTGAATCAATTCGGGTACGGTTCGGATACAGTTATTTCAAAATATTTGTTTTGATTTAAAAAAAAATCCTGTCGTTGATTTCTTTTTTACGAAAAATTATACCTAAGTTGTCGAAAGCAGGCTCATTTGACAAGAGATTAGAAAATTATTAAAAAAATTGATTTGAATGACATTATACAACGTTCCCAGTAACGTATTTCTTTATTTATAACAACAAAATCATTAATATTCTGTAGATTCTTTTATAATTTAATAAAGCGATGTTTTCTAAGTCAAAAAATTCCCATTTTATAGTCAAGACCATCTATAATTTGTGTTATCAAATGAATAAGTTTACATGAGACTGGTTTATGATGAATATGAAAGAACTGCTCGATCAGCGACCCGTTTATACCGACAACGTCTTCCTCGAAGACATCAGGCTTCCTCTGTTGGACAAAACAAGACTGCTCGTCCACCATCAGCGGTACAATCCGCCATGAAACCTGAATTAGACTCGTGAGCAAAAAAATCAACTCGGATGACACCCCCACAATCGCAAGTTACTGGTAAAAAAATTGAAGAGGAAATTATATGTTTCTTAGTAAAATAGTTGATGTTTCTTGATGAAGTTGATGTTTCTTGATCTCACAGTTCAAAAATATGTTATGATTGCTAACCTCCCTTTTTATGCTTGTTTACAATTGTGCTAACTAGAGGTAACTATCCCTTATAAAAGGTTATCTATCTGACCAACCAATATCGGTTAGCCATCAATATTTAACCAATACACATCTCCGTTGACAACAAACAAGAATGGACATTAGAAGTGATAAAGCTGCTCAAGTGGTCACCCTATAGCGACAAGGCCAGATTACCGTCGTTACCAAGAGACTGCTAACATGGTTCCGGAGGTACACATCGAGAGAGATGACCGATTCATTATCCGGGCCCTCACTGATGTTAGTCCAACAAGAGCACAGGGAAACGCGAGGAGTCGTTAAGAGTGATTGGACAGACAGAAGAAGAGTTATGGCAGCTAATCTTGAGCCAAAAAGGTCAGCTACTGGCCCAAAAAGTGGACGAGTATACAGAGGACCTAGAGAAAGATTGGCACAGAGTTGCATTTAAGAAAACGTGGCTTTTGAAGAAGGCTCCTGGCTGGTTTAAGCGAGCATTCTAACGGAATCAAAAACCGAGTTTCTTTTTATTTAAACTAGCAGCAGTGCTGGAGGATTAATGCGAACAGATACATAGAAGAAGTTTCATCATTTCTCAGTGATATATTTACTGAATATTCTGGCAAAGTTTAATTATATGGGCATGGATGATTTCCAACAAGTTTGACTTTGATATCGTTATATATAAATTATGTTCTACTCATTTTAGACAAAGTATGGATTTGATTTGGTTACTTTCGAATCCAATATTTTTGATTGATCAAAACCTAAAAATAAAATTATCGGTCAATAAAACTGGGCGGTACTTTCATGGGGGTAGATTAGTTTGGAAACAACTTCTACCATCGGTTCGATTGGTATTTATTGACTCATAGCTTCATTCTACACCACAGGAATATTTTTTGATATTATCTCAAAAAGTTGTTTTATCAAACATAATCTGTGGATTTGGATGATCTTCAAGACAGCTGGTCTGTTTTTAACACTTTTTGCATCGATTCTGCAGGGTATAATTTTAAAAATTGTTTGTTTTTGAACTTCCAATAAGATGAAATGCAGTTTTAATTGATAATATACAGAGGGGTGTAATTTGCAAAGTGAAGACTATTTATCTAATCGTTTCTAAATGTTAAATGCATTTTTTTCATTTCTCTTCTCAAATGGATGCCTGTATACGATATCTTGGGCAGCATGAATTAAAGAAAATTATTCAAAATATAAATTTCTTGATAATTTTGAGTAATTTTTGACAGATTCTGATAGTTATTCTACAACAAGAGCTGGTAAATGAGTTTCTTCGGTTTTTATAGTAAATAAGAAAACAAAATGTGTGTTGATTAGAAGGAATATTTTTTAAAGAAGAATTTTCAAACAAATTATCTAGTAAGACATGTGCGGATTATATTGATGGATGTAAAGTCAATAGCAGAGAAACTGTGGCACTGTGCTCCATGCAAAATAGTAAATCTAATGATACAGTCACATGGTTCCCTGAATGTTAATGTGTAGGGAGAAAACTGGTTACATTATTCTTACAGATTTGGACATGTTTTAACTAAATTAATTATAATTAATATAAAATTATTATCAAACTATTAGCTTTCAAAAATCTTAAGGCAGAACTATAAGCAATAGCATTTACATTTGGCTTGAATTGTTATTTTAAATGATTTTCAAATTGAAAACATTTAAAAATAAGTTGATACAATTTTCTAAATACTATGAGAGATATTAAGAAATTTGAACGAACATAATATTAAGTTGAAAACAACGTTTAATTGGTTATTTCATAGTTTGAATTTTGAAAAAATCGAATTTAATTTCTTAAATTCTGATAACCAATAACTGTATATATTACCATATGAGAATTTATTGATAATTCTTTTTATTTCCGGAATCGTGAGTATTTTCCGGGCCAGGTTCATTATCTTTCTCTAATAAGATTGCTTGTCGATTTGAAATTGGAAAATAGGAAAGTCTTTTAATGACCAATTATCCCTCGAACGATTTCATCGATTGGGGAATATCTGCAGATTGGATTTTTGTATTACTCATATTTTCTTTTTTCATTTAGAATGTTACACAGCGAGAAGTTTTCATTTATACTATCAGGTGATGCTGCGAATAGATTCAACATTAAACATATAAAAAGTGGCGATTATTATATAATCGACAAAAGAGGAAATGTTTAAATCGATATATTTCATACAAAGTATGGAATACTTTGGTTTTTATGAATTCCAGCTGAAATTCTGGTAATTTTTACATTGTTGTCAGATCTTTATAACTGCAAATGAAATCTGGATCCACCAGTATACTTCGAAATCGAAAAAACAGTCAAACAGGGGATTGCAAAAGGTGAACCTACTCCGAAAAAAGCAGACGGTTTTATTGGTCGGAAAAGTGATGACGACTGTTTATTGATATAGTCACTACCTTCTAATCAATGATAAGAAAGTGTTATATATCACTGTTTAATAAAAAAAATCAACAAATTACAAAAGGGCTATCGCAGTTTGAAAAAAATCCAACCCTCGTATTATTTGAACTTAAGCTGTTGTAACTCTGAAACCATAAAGTTTTATGTTGTTAAAATGGAGTAATTCTTTTGAAAAAGTTATGGTTTGTATGAAGTATTCCATATTTAAAACTTAGAATGTTGTGGGAAATCCAATTCAAAATGGTATAATAAGTTACAAAATAAAGAAAAATAATATAAATCTAATAATAGTATCTATTCATAGCAGGAAATCTTGTAGCACAAGATTTTTCAATGTGGAAAAGTGAACAGGTGTTCTCTTTCTCAACTCAAGTAGAAAGAGCCAAATAAAAAGACAATAGCATAGTGACGAGGGTTGTTCATGCATTTACAGGAAGATCAATAATGCAAAGGGAAATTACTGAAGAAAATTCCAATAAAACACATTAGGATATTTCCTTATAAACAAAAATCATGAATAGACACTAGGATACAGACAACACCCAAATATATTGCAGTATTCATCGGATTTTGAAGAAATAAGATCTGTCAATGTGTTTCTTCAGCCCCTCTTATTTTGAAGTAGGAATTATACAATGTGAGGAACATCATTAGAATGAGTATTCAAACATAACGATTTTCTTCGTAACTCACACCGACCTTTGAAAAAATCTTAATTAAGTGCAACACTCAACGCGTATGGTTCGCTAATGAGTCGTTTTTTCTGTCACAGCTAAAGTAAATATATATATATATATATTCATTTATCTTCATATCCTCTTGGTAATTAGAAACATTTTGAAAGCTTTTGCTTTGATTAATAATTAGTTTTAGAGTTTTGTTTCTCACTTATTGGATTAGCCCATTCCGTATGGATTAATGAAAACTTGCGAAAATTTTCCCCTTTGGTAACTAGCTATATTCATTAATCAAATAAACAGTCTGAAATGTGTTTAGCCCATTAGAAATTCGGAAACCTAATTTGTTTTATCATTTCGAAGCAAACATCGTGAATATACTTAAGCTTATGTTGCGACAAATCATAGTATTTCTTGTTTCCATTAAAATAAATCGACTCAAGCGACACCCCTGCCATCACGAGTCACTAACAAAAAAACTGAACATGAAATTGTATATTTCTTAGTGAAATTTTAAAGCTAATGGTATCAGCTTCAAAATACTCTTATAAAAGGTTATCTACCTGGCCCACCTTTATCAGTTAAACATCAAACGTCAACCGATTCATATCAGTGTTAACAATAAACAAGAATTTCACCTGAAAATGGATACAGTAAGTGATAAAGCTGCTCAAGCGGTCACCCTATTGCGACAATGGTCGCAATAGTGGAGCACGAGGAGTGACTGTGAGGGGCTGGACAGTCAGAAGAAGACTTAAGACAGCTAACCTTGAGTCAAAAAGGCCAGCTACTGGCCCCAAATTAACTCAAGCCCACCGAGCAGCTCCCGTCTACGATTTGCGAGAGAACATGTTAATTGGATTAACGAACAATGGGGCTCCGATATTTTCTCAGATGAAAGCAGAGTATACCTGCAAACTAGCGATAGAAGATAATGAGTCTACAGAAGACCACCTGGAGAAAGATTGCATGAAAGAAAACGTTGTTTTTGGAGGAGGTTTCTGGATGGTTGGGGTGGGCATTTAAGTTTTTATTGAAATTGATGGTGGAGCGAGGAGATTAACGGTAAACGGATACATAGAAGAAATTTAACCATAGTAAAAAGTATCAAATTGATAAAGAAGACATTGCTCGAGAAGAAAACTATTATGACGCTGATGCTATAGAAGTTAAGGACTGATTGTATCACATTTTGATGAATACTACACAATTTGGCCAAAAAACTTAATTTTTTTGTAGACCAAAAATTTATTGATCGATGTAGTAGGAATAAATATATATTTATGGGAGATTTTGGGCTAGCGATTAAATTGAATGTTGAAATGAGTGTTTTTAGAAATGCCTTTACCCAATTCCTAGAAAAACTATGATAAAATGAAGAGAAAAAAATTTTTCATTTGTTCAAACTTGGATGGAAATAGCTGGAATTGAATCCAGCATATATAAACTCTCTCAGTCCTAGATCATTCTTAGGGGCCATCCATAAAGTACGTCACACGTTAATGGGGTGGGAGGGTATCACCGAAGTGTGACATCGTGTGACAAGGGGCATGGGAGTGTCAATAGTTTTATGACGTCACATATTAAAATTTAAAATACTAAAACGCAAAGTTTGGATGTGATTGAAAATTTAAAAAATTTTATGAAATGTTGGACTTTATGTTGATTTTATTAGATTATTATTTAATAAAAATAAGTAAAAAATGAAAATAGCTGTTTTCTCTCGATTATTTTTAGATACATACATAAATTTAAAAAATGTGTGACGTCACATCAGGAGGGGGGGGGGGGTTATAAAATGTGACAACCTGTGACAAGGACGGGGGGAGGGGTTTAAAAGAGATACTTTCGCGTAAGAATTGTTTTACAGGATAATAGTAGAAATTCGAACAACTATTTAAAGTAATTTTCTACGATCTAAAACGCCATAACTTCCAATGCTTCATAAAAAATTAGAAAATATATTATCGTATAATCTATTTGAGTACATTATGCAGTGGTGGATTTACCAGCAATATTTACAATATTCTGTTTAGAAACGGTTTTCAAGAAAGAATTTTTGTTTTTCATACTTGGTAACGCCTCTCCACACTAATGTTCATACTTTACCAAGTATAATTATCACCAAAAGGTCTAAATATAAAAGAAAATGTAGTAAATATAGTGTGATTACTGTTAACAGGAAAGTACACTTAATCAGTAGCATGGTTTGAAACTATTTCCCGATATAGCTGTCCAAAATTATTTATTTAGGTTGGGATCTTGTACACTGATGATCCTGGCCAGGATATTTAGGTTACTAATATGAAAATATTCTCTATAAATTACTAGCTACAAAATTTTCCAATCCGTCTACTATAGTTTATATTTCGACAATAAGTTTTTGTTATATGTGAAGTAATAAAAAAAAAGTGGAGCGAAATAAATTACAAATTTACATTGTTTTGTTTCCAATATTTTTTTCATATCTGTAAGAAATTGTAAAACAGATTTTCATTTCAATTACAACTAACATCGTTGAAACATCATTGATTTAGTTCAATCAGTTCAAATTATAATAGCCAATTTTACAAAATTTCAATGAATTTGCTCAACGATTACGTTATATTTCTTATTCATTTGAAGAAATTGAGTGAAAAACTTGTAAATTTGGCTTCAATACACTTTAAAGTTGTATTATGGAAAATAAAAAGTTTTTAATTGCTGCCGAATTCATGTTTATGATACATTTTCGTTTTAAGAACAGAAAGCAAAGATTCTAAGGTAATGTATTAATGACTTTGGATTATTTTAATTTAAGTAGTATTTGCCATGTAAAAATAAATATCGATGTTTGTTAAACATTGTTATATAGAAAAGGATAAAACTCATCAGATATATATATATATATATATATATATATATATATATATATATATATATATATATTTATTAAAAAATTTTTCAGTAAGAAACGTGATAATTTCAAGGACATTATGAATATAAAATTGATTAGATTTTTATGAATATTTTATAATCATTCTTTATTGAAAATAGAGACCGGAGAGATAAATACAGGAAACGAAAAATTTAATGTATAATAAAAATCTCTTTGTAGCCCTTTCTAATTAATTTGAAAACGGAATACTCAACGAATAACCCCAAATCGCTCCAACAAGTTTTTTATATTCGCATAACTTAATGTATTTTTTGCTATCACGTGGATTGTTAATGCTGTTAAATAATCTCATCGATGATTTTTTCATCTATTTTCCAAATATTGACATGTTTGCCCCATGTATACAACATCAACTATTTCTCAAATTATATCTCAGGTTTCAGAAATATTTTGATATTGTATTATGTCATTTATTCTAATTTATTAGGAGACTTTGATAGATGTTGAGGTAGTCCTTGTACGTATTGTGGGGAAAGATGTTTTTCATTATGATTAATTTAATTACAATATATGTTTATTGATAATTATATTTAAAATCAGGATTTTATAGTCGTGTAGTCATCAAGCTAATGATAATGAATATTTTGAGGTACATTGGAATGAGTTGAAGGATTTCAAATCTCAAAGGTTTCTAATAAAAGGATAATCTTTCGGCAGAGAAAATATCTGTTTATATACGCTCATCAACTTTGTTTTCCCTTATTTCAAAACAAAGATAAAATGATTGAGTAAAGCAATTTTACTCTTCATAGAACCCATACACCATCTGTATTTTTCTTTGTGTAACCAAAACAGCAAAGCTTGATTTTTGCCACTAGATGATATGGAAGTTACATAAGGGATCCGATTATTTCACAATCCACTGATGAAACGAACGTTTTAACAGCAGGGGTTTCTAATAAGGATAATTAGCATGATGTAAAGTATGGATAACATATTATTAATATGTTAATATCGTTTAAAATCAAAACTTTAAAGAGCCTGTTAAAAAAATGCCGTCCAAGTTTCAGAACTTACATGCAAATTCTTTTCTTTATACAGTAATAAAGATGATAGGGGTTGGATAATTTACTCAATCAACTGGAATGTAATCAACTTTTTCGGGGCTTTTACTAATCCGTGTTTCATTATATTTCGATATTGGAATAACCCCAGCCTTTATAAAGGGTATGTTGCGTCTACTTTGTCCAGTATTCCTACTTATAAGTTCAGTAACGAAGTAAACAAGAACAGGAACCGGGATAATTAGAAAAAAACATTATATCGCTCCCGCCTCACAAAGTTAAATGAAAAATGCGAAAGAAAATGTAGTCAATACCTAGTTCGCAAGACATTTTTCATTTTAAAAACAAACAGTAATGTAAAATTGAGTTCTTGCACTTAATCCTACAAAACGAGGAATATGACGAGAAAAATAAGTATAGCTGGACTACGAGAGAACCTCGAAATATGAAATAAGTCTCTAAGCTTCAAATTATTTTTAGATGTTTATCATTGCTACGTGATTTTATTTATGCTCTAATTTTATACGAAACAGAGAAAATGAAAAATGCAGATTGCCAACATTGGCCTAAGCTTAGTCTGAAGGTTGAAGATACAAACAGTTTTAAATTTATGAATACACTGAACGAGTTGAGTTACGAACATCAATAGCACTTGACACTAGAAGGCAACGATCCAATATTTGGCGAATGCGCAATACTTTGAGTTGTTTATATGTACTAAAACTATTTATAATTATCCAAGATTTGTGTTCAAAAATATACAAGTAGATTCATTCAAATATAGATAGTTGCTAGAAATACGTCTCATAAATAATGTCGATTTTCGATGTTCTGTTTGTTTATTTAATAATCATACAGAAAGAAAGTTTTAATGTTTGAAATATTGCTCATCGTATTTCAAGGTTTTTAAACTCAACGTTCAGGAAGTTCTCTGAGACCTTGGTAGAACGATTATTTGGGCTTAACAACAAAAAAATTACGCACTGCGTTTTCAACGTCTCCTTTCGATTCAAATTTTACCCACGCGGATCTAAATAAATAATAATCTGATGATGCAAGGTCCGAACTAAGTGCTGCAAATTGTAGAAGGTGAATACCAACAAGTTTCAGCTGAACTTTTGCAGTATATTTGAGATGTGGTAAAATTTCGACACATCTCAATGTGACAAAACTTCTCAAAGGCTTGGACATCAATAAAACCAATGACCCAGATGGAATACCACCAACCGTATTGAAGAATTACACAGCTGATTTACAAGCCCGCTATGCAAACTCTTCTACTTAGGAAATAAAAGAGGTCTCTTCATTGCAGATTAGGAATTTGCTCGGGTTCAACCCATACGAAAAAAAGAAAAAAAAGCTTCTCAACAACTACCGTCTGATTGCTCTAGACGCAGCCATTACCAAAGTCATGGAGAAAGTCGTTAACCAGTACTTCTTGAGTCTGCTAAAATCATCAGGGACCATGAAGACGGTTGAGAAATATGCGGTATAAACAATTTAAGATCGCACGGTTTACTGTGAATTCTCAAAACATGTATAAATATACCCTCCAAATTTTAAAACGACTGATTCACTAGTTTTTTTTTTAATTCCCAAAAATTGCCTATTTTTAGGCTGTCATACTATGTGTGCCTCTTAGTTCAAAATAAATTTTTAACATCGAAATCACCATATATACAAGGACTTTCTCAACAATTATTAAATTATTTCAATAAATGTGATATTAGGATACGTTATAAAGGACATCAAATATTTTCAATAACTTAAAATTTAAGGTATCCAAAAACAAAACTGGTAATATCAAATCAACTACCTTGTAATGATTATGAAGCTGCTTATATAGGACAGATATCTTAATATTTGGAAAATAGATGAAAGGTTATAAACACATAAAAAAATAGAACTGTATTAATAAACCATGGAATACCAACATATATATGTTATTAAAAAAATCCTTGAAACATATAGTTGGTCAATGATAGACAATTTATAATTCTATTTTATCAATTTCAATGTTATTAATTATTTATTTGGGGGCTGCTAATTATTTTTTGTGATACGATAACTGATTTTTTAGTATGGTTGACATATATTTTATTTCGTTATTGATATAATTATCCAAGTTGCTAATGTGAAGTTATATTTTGATGAAGACCAAAATTAAGTCAAAACGTTAAGATTGTTATCTATTAAAAAAGGGCAATTACAATAAGAAGGGACCTGAAATGGAAATAGTTTAATAACAAAAAAATTAAAAAATCTAAGAATCAAGGATTTCCTTCTAACAATTTGAATATCTGTTTAACAAAAGTCAATAATTCAATATATAGGTATTTTAGTTTGATAAACTTGTGTTGTTGGATGTGAAGTTATGAAATAATTTCAACGATATATCGTCTAAAATTTGATATTTGCAGCAAAAGTAAAACACTTTTCCATAATAAAACAGCACGAAAATAATAATCAAAGTACTTTGATTCAAAATACAATCATGAAGTCAACAATTAGTTGTAATTAAAGGATTAGTTTGTTATCGAAAGTTTGTAGTTAATACCTAAAATAGTTAGAATGCTCATTATAAGTGTGTCTTAACAAGTGGTAACCTCATACACTATGGTTTTCAGTGAAAGACAAATAAAGTTTGGAAACAATTTTGGTTGTTCCAGGCCTGTATACTTCAGAGCGTAAAGTTTCCACAATAAATACGTTCCAATTTATTGTTAACTAGAATAGAGTCATTATTTTAAATATTTTCATCAGATGATAGATTGAGTTGTGTCACAATATTGCATATTTATTATTTTCCTATTAATTATAAAACGATGTCATTATAAAATAATGAGGAAACTTTGACGTAATATAACTTTTCAAAAAATAAATAAAACTAAACTCGTTACAGCCACATTTGAAATAATTATTTCAGTAGAATATAATAGAAGAAAATTTTATATTTGATCACAATAATAACAATGATAAGAAATTATTTATAATCTAACATAATGTAAAGTGAATTTCAGGTACACCTCAGTTATTTTGGAAACGGTTTCCGTAAATATTGATTTGTAATATGACCGATATCATGTTTGCATTGTATTTACATTATTATCTTTACATGGAATTTTGTTATTCCAAATCGATCATCGTGTTATTTATCTTCAGAAATCTTTAATATTCTCTATGTTTTCTCCAGCTGAAAGCATTTTCAACTGGGGTTATTAGTAACCAAATCATAAATGGATTATACGAGGTGTCGCTATGAGACTAGCGCTGCTATAGAAAAAGTATGTGTTTAAGTTTAGCCACTGTTCGCTGTCTGAAGCCTACTCTTTCGAATGCGATCTCTACTTTGTCTGTAGACAAACCAGCGTAGCCGTGGCCTTCGTTTTAATATGGGATGTTTTTTGTTTTGTACCAAAAATGATTGATGTAAAAATAGAGGAACGGATTGTTGTGATATTTCACATGAAACTTGGAGAAACTTCAACTGAAATGTATAATTTATTTGTAAGGCAACAGATGCTTGTCGTGTCCACGTGTTTTTGTGTTGTTTAAGCATTTTCAAGATGGTCAAGAAGATGTCAAAAAGGGATGAAAATATCTGTGGGTGATCTTGTTCGATCTGATCGTGGCTTAAGTATTCTTGCGATTAGTGAATCTAAATAAATTGACAAAGAATGTGGGCGACCAATTTTACGTAAAAAGATTAAAATGCGAAGAATGTGTGCAAAACTGATGCATCATTCCGTACGGTCTGTCAAGAGGCTTCTAGTCAAGTACAACTTTCCTGTGCTAGACTCCCTCCTTATCCACCGGATGTTGCATCGAGTAATTTCTATCTCTTCACTTAGGTCAAATTTACAATAAAAGGACAAGATTTGAGTCTGTTGAAGCTGTAAAATAGAAAGTAGGCCGCGTTCTGAAGGAACTGACGTGAAGACTTCCTGCACTGTTCCGCACAATGAAAAATTTGCATGGAGCGATGTAGGGATAGAGGAGGGTTGTATATTGAAGGTGATAATATCAAAATAAAATATTTTTTATTTCCAGTCTTGTTATTTAAAAGTCACTCTTCGTAGTTTTGTCAATATTATATGAAATTCATTTTTTTTTCAAGTACTTTTTTTAGATTATTATGAAAGTTCTTGCCTTGTTTTGATTGTTGAAAGTTTCGGCAGTCTTTTTTTAGGTGTTTTATGAGTTTTTTTTTTTCATATGAAAAGCGAGCCCACTCGAGTAGTTCATCTGAAGATGCGTGGATATTGATTGAACTTCTGTAGGTTGTAGTGCTCGGGAAAGACGTGCATTGGTAGCTGATTCCACAGGCTTGCACTTCTCCAAATAAAGGAGTCTCGAAATTGAGTCTCAAATTGACGTTCTGGGCATCTGCGAGCGAACTCGGTGTACTGCTCTAGGTGGAATTATGTTGGACAGCTAGGTCGTATCGGTGAAACAGAGTCAGGTCAGCGACCTTTCTTCTATGCTCTAAGCTGTCCAAGTTTCTAGTCAACTCTGGGTCGCCTATAAGTCGAATTGTTTTCTTCTGTATTGGGTCGAGCATCCCGAGTGTATGTTTGGGAGTCAAGCTCCAAATGTACGAGCCATACTCCAAAGATGGATTGAGTAAATGAGTAGCCATGAGTAAACTCACTATGATTTATTTATAACCTAGTTAATTTAACTTGGAAGTGATCCTCGCGTAGTTTCTATACTTGTTTTCTGTTACAGTTTTTGCACTTTTACACGTCTGCACTTCCCTCGCTGTTCCTCTACCAATTTGTCGTGGTTTTGGACTGTTATTTGGTGATAAAATTGGCTATTCATATAGATTAAGTTGAGAGATCTCCAGTGCAGACCTTACTTGCTTCGGGTAACTTAAATTGTAGTGACGTTGGATCCATCTGTACATGCGAAGTAAATTATGGAAATTCTTTGAGTTTAGAAACAAATTCTCCTAATTTGTTCCAGTTTGTTAAGTTTGCACAGGGAAATGTCGATGGGAGGTACATTGGAAGGATGGCTTTAATTTTGTTTGTAAGTAGGTTGAGGCGCTCGATTTGGAGAATTTAACTGCCATATACACAAAATGGCGGGTATATTTTCGTGTTTGTAGAACGTAGAGTTTTGTAGCGAGTCTAGAGCATGTTAGAGTACACTATGTCAGAGAAATGAAATTTTCAACGGTCATTAATAGGAATGAATGGACAAAATTTTGAGAATATGTTGTATCTTTTTTCAAGCTCAGTTGTAGTTCATTAAACCACGTTTAAATTAATTCATTCTTACTCGTCGGAATATAACAAAAGTAGTTTAACAAAATACTTTGTTATATTTTATATTTTCAAAAACAATTGTGACAACTATGAGAATATCACCCTAATAGCAGCCACATTACAAATCAAAATACAAATCAAAATTTATACATATCACACTAGTCGTGTACGAGATAATTGATATCATCCCTCATTAGCCTAATTTCGACGATTTCCTAGATCTTGGCAATGCAATAGTGGCTTGAAATATTTACTTATGCGTTATATTAAGCATTTAATTCAATTACACTAATAATTTCATTGTTCTAATGTGTTAATTTGAGCTTCATTAAAGCTTTTCTCGGCCGTTAGGAAACGAGAACATTCTAACCAGACACTTAATGACCCTTTTTTGAACTATTAACGCTGATCTAGATTGTTTGCGCCATTTTATGACTACAACCATCAACGCGGAAACATTTTTATAAAAGTTGCTTCAACATAAATTTAGATGTGGACATTGATGGATAAATAAGTAAAGAAAATATTGTTTCAAAAATTATTACTATTTAGTGAAACTGCCTGACACGTTCCTCGAATCCAGTTTGTTGTACCGGGTGGGCAACTAAGAACGACCGTCGCCCATATCTCAGGAACATTTTATTTTACAGCTACAGAGAAAACACATTATGAATTTTAGTTCCACTACTGAAGAGAAAATTTGAAAATATGAAATTAAAAAAATTCTTTAAAATGTACCCAATTAAGTGGTACTTTATATACGATAATCGAATTCTCAACTAATCCTGCGCATTTATCATTTTACAAGTTTTAGTCTCGTCCAAGAGGAGGTGGGGGAGAGTGGGGAATTTGTTATAAAAAACTGCCTGAAAGTCCGGTTCTGTTTAGTCGATTTTTATACACTATGTTGTTTAAAAGAGTGAGTGTTAGAGGGCGTTGTTTCATATATTTTTGATATTGAGATTTTTTTGATGAAGTAAATTGTGTTTTATTAATTATTTGAATGTTATTTTTGTTTACTAGTAAAGCAAAGTGAAATATGATATTCTGAATGTATGGCATTTTAATTCAGGCCACGATCCTGAAATAGTTTCACGAATTTCGTGGACAAATGAGGTTATGTTCATAGTATTGGTAGAGTAAATCGCCATAATAACATCAGAGTCATTTGACTATAAATGTGTGGTGGGGGATTATAGACAGACAAATAATTGGGTCATTTTTTATTAATGAGACAGTTAATGAACAAAAAATATTTTTAAAAAACGAATTGCTACTTCTACTAGAAGACATACCCTTAGCCATTTGACATGTGACATGTTCTTACAACATGATGGTTGCCTTGTGTATTCCATATATATTCGGCATTTTTCCGATGAACTCTGATGGATGAAAATTTATTTATTCGGCCACCCAAATTTTCAGACTTAACCAATAGACGCACGACAAGAGTTGGTGTGATTTCAAGAATAACAATGATAATACGAAGTATTTCAATGGCAAAAATTGAAATTGATGTCTTATCCACCCGTCAGCGAATTATTTCATTGTAGAAAATTATGGACGCCATTTTGAACACCTAGCGCTCCACCAATTACGTAGTTAGTTACCTCAGATGTTAATTATTAGATTTGTCACATGGTTTATTTAATTATTTGTTCTCATTGTTAGTAATATAAGCCTTACATTTAGATAACGCCATCTAGAGGTAATGAGAACAGTTTGAATTACCGCAGGAAGTCCAATGTGAGAGCGTCCTTTAACATTTAAGCTGCTAATTAAATTGTTTAGAATTTATTTTGTATTGTTGGGCTGAAGGTCTTACAAACCACATCAAGTTTATAAATATTGGCAAAGTAGAACCGGACTTACAGTCATTTTTCATGACAAGATTCCCACTCTCCCCTAGCTCTGATTTGAAGAGATAGACTACAGCTTGTGAAATGAAAAATGTGCAGAATTTGTTAAAACGTTGGATTATTTTATATAAAGTACCACTTAATTAGGTATATCTTAAAAATTTTTTCCTCAAATTCTGAAAATAATTTCCATGTCTTTTTCTCTCCAATTTTTTTTTCTCGCGAAGATGTAATATGATCCGTTCCAGATATATAGCCGATGGCAGTTCTTAGTTGTTCCCAGTACGTCTATAGAAAAAAATCCATTGGACGTATTTATAGATGGAAGTCATTTTGTCGAAAATCCAGACCAAGGTTCAAACAAAACTCAATTTAATGGTAAAATTCAAATATTTTAGGTATTTTCAAAAGTGTAAGTGTACGAATTTGCCCGCGCTATTCTAAAAAACCTCTAACATAGACCACCCTAGCAGCTAGGCGTGCAGTATGTCTAGAGGACGATTGACGCAAAACACTAGTGATTGTTGATAGTGTAAGATTAATATCAATCACAAGACCAATACTAATTATTTCAATAGATATGCTACTATTAATTAATTTATTTACTCATAAAGCAACCTGTTATGGTAACACATCTACCTAAGCCTAGTAAACACTTGTTAACTAGTTGAATCGTCGTCTTGTAATCGATTGAAAAGGATATTTGTCTTAGCTAGATTGTATCTGATACCAACGTGAATCACTATTTGAGAATATACACACACACACACACATATATATATATATATATATATATATACAGTAAGCAATCGATTCTACTTAAGTTCATTCTAGTGGAAGGTAGAAGTGATATACAATTCTCGTTTTCATGACAAATAACTTACTATAAGGATAAGATAGACGGTTTAAATAAGCAATACTTGTATAATCGCGTTACGTTCTGAAAGTTCATCAGTAACAAAGATAGAGCTTTCGCCTACATAAAATTTATGTTAAATAATTTATTATTAAATGCGTTATACGAGATTAGAACGTTATGACGAGATTAATTAATAATTTCATTTAAAGTTTTCACCGCACAAAAAAGGAACATTTTGATTCGAATCTTTTTTCATATTCAAATTTCATTTTGTTCATTTATTTCAACTTAATAAAATCATCAGTCTATACAGTAAATCCATGGTATTATTATCTTAACCCATAGTCTATTTTTTATGGACGGGAGAGTAATAAAACTTATTTACTAATCCGCAACATAGTACGGTCATTTTAAATCTTATTACAAAATAATATTAATATTTCTAAAATGTCCGATAGTCAATCAGTCATTAGAGCTCTAAGCTCCAATATCATAGAATCTAAACTTGTTTGGGATTGCCTCGAAAAATTAAACGAGCTGGACAAGAAAAATAAAATTACCACACAATGGATTCCGGGACATACCGGATCGAAGGGAAATGAAAGAGAGAGAGAGAGAGAAATGCCTTATTGTCAAAAAGTCACTCTCCAGTAAATATGCCCTCAAATGATTACGAAAAGCCGTAAAATATAATATCGATTTGATTTCAATTGGCAAGTGATTGTGCATTTTTTGCTTTGTAAAATATTGAGCCTAGTTCTTAGGAATTTAGTTATTATAGAGCTTTTCTCGACTCTCGACTGTAGAGCGTTGAAAACTGCAATGCTCCCAATGTCCGTGACTCAAATGATGTGCCAGGCGTAGACAGGCGTAGCTACTTGGTCCGATCGAGCATGACTTGTCTATTCGGGAGCGTTCTGGTGCTTCAAAAGTGAATAAATCATCATTAATCCGTATTTTACATAACTTTTTGAGTTACATCCTTACAGAATTCAGTTGGTGCAAGAATGAAAGCCTCAGGATGCTGGTCAGATCCAGGTAATTGAGAGCTTTTCAATATTTACCAACACCTTGTTTTCAGATGAAGCTCACTTTTTTGAAGACGAAAAGAAAAGGACAGTTACGGTAAATTCAGAGTGTCATGTGAACTACAAAACATAAAGGTTCTAACCAAAAAACATTGTTCCCACTGGACGGAATCTTTGAAACGAGTTTGTGAAACGTTTCCTGGTAAATTGATCTAAAGGACATGTGACCAAAGTTGGGCTTCACGCAGTGCCGACTTAACAAACTATGAACTTTGTCCTGTAGAGTTATGTCAAATCTGAAGTTCTCATTGACAAACCCACTTCGTTGCGACCATCAAAAGAAAAAAATGGCAGCTATCACGGAGAATACCTACCGAGGCGACAAATGTAATTTTAGGACTTGATTAAATGAATGTCATGAGTGCCGAGACACCTTGAACAAAAGGAGATATAATCTATCTAATAGTATTTCACTGAACTTTTTTATTATATAACTTGATACAAGTAAATTAAGTATTAAATAATTTTGAATAAGAAAATAAAGATGTGAACTTTGGCGGAATATTAAGCAGCTCAGCCAATCAGATGACAATGTATCATTTCAAAAAATGTATCTATATGAAAAATGAAATTCGAAACACCCTGGAGAACTTAGAGAGAACGTGGTGCTCCGCGTTCCTAAGTGGATAGACGTGCAACGACCCGTCTGAATTTGGAGAAGAGAAATAGCCGATAAGCCGATAAGCTTCTGTGGTATCAGCTGCAGAACATGGGAAAAACACTGGAAAAGAAGATAGATAGGAGCAAAGCCAATTATTGGGACATCCTGTAGGGGCTGAGACAGGCAAAGACTCTTCTGGGAAATAATAACCAGAGTAAATTTACTGAATGTATCAACCTAAGTAAGAACAATCTACGCGCACTTTCAGTCGACGATCATCCAGTACCGCTTCGTGGATTTTCTTGAACATTTTTGGAGTCGTCACCTCATTTGGTCGACCACTGCTTCGCAGGTCGGTCGTACGGCCTCGCTTAAACTCTGTTATCCAATATTTTACCCAGAGTAGAACTAGGTTTATATTGGTTGGGATAATATTTTCCAAAATGAAAATATTGGATCACATAACGATGACCAATTTTTTCCGTGTTTACAAATTCAATGGAAACGTTCATTATTGATGTCTGCCAAACAAATACTAAAAAACGTGGCGTCTCCAAACTTGGAACATATGCTGTATAGGTTACGTACTTTCTAATATCGTGGAATTTTTCGAGCAACTACCGGCATCTCTAGGTCAGGCCAGATACTTTTAGGACCATTCTTGTAGTAATAGATAATTTGAATTAGCACTTGAGATTTTCGAAAAAATTACCCACAACCGAGTGATTAAAAAATATTCACAGATATTCAAAGAAAAATAAGTTCCACCAAATTATTGCGAACTATACTCTATTGTACAGGTATGGGCACAGATAAAGGAAGGAATTTCTCGAAGAAATAATTCTCTCAACATGATTGATATTAAAAAGTTATTATAAAAGAATAAAGAAGAAGAGCAATGTGGAAGCTGGACAATATTACCGATGTAATGATCGATCATTGGAAATATTTGTTGCAATAGTTCATCTTCTGATTCCGATTCTAATTCGGATTTTTAAGAAGTAGCTATACTTATACTGGTTAATTTTTATATCAAAATTATTCTCCCTGAACGTAAGGTTGTTTAAAAATCCAAGCTCAAACCCTATATAACCATTGTGAGATAATGTTCTTCATACCTTGTGGAAACATAAAATATATATAAGCAGGTTAATTTTGTGAAAATATAAGTGTATACACGATATAATCATTATATTTGTGCAAATGTTATTTCACACGAAAATACTCGATGTATAATTTGAAAAAACATTTCAACTGTCTACTAAAAGAAGTGGTACGCCTATGGATTACGAATACTTCATCATTTTATTACTCTCATTCATAAAAATACACTATAAGAGAGGAATACGTCGTTTATACTTCCATGAAAATATTTTTTTTCTTGTTTGAAGGCTGATATTTTATTTTATTATTTATTATAAATAAAACTGACATTATTAACGCAAAAAATTTATTTAAAATGTACTCATTCCACCAGAACGACAGTAAATAATGTAAATATTGTACTTGGATGACTACTAATAACCGATCAAAATGTGTTGATTCAAATTGGTTCACAAAACTAGTTAAAACAATAGCTCAATCTGTCTTGCCAAGGCTTCACAATCGCAGTGATTTATTTTAAAAAGTCAAGCGGACATTCTGCTAGCGCGAAAGTGTTGAGTGCAAATGTGTACGTTTCAAGACCTTTATTTTTTCAAAGCATCTTCAAATTTTGCGTCAATATGTTCAATAATCATCATTTGTCCCCTTTATTATATTATCTTTCAATAATAAACCCAAAATAGAAATTTTTGCTCTACTTGAATAATTTGAAATTGTAGAATCATGTTTTTGGTACACCGTCACTTTTTATACATATTAAATGTTTTGAAATCATTTATGTGGAATTTGTTTTTATCTCGCCGCTTACATAAATATATTTAAATCGTGTTTTATCTGAAACGGAAACATTTCTACTGGGAAGAACATATTAAATTCCATATTTATAACCTAGAAATCCAACCTATATGAAAATGGAAGAAAACATAAATACGTTGATTTATTCACCAAGGTCAAAAGTTACGTCTTCCAATGTTAACAGATTCTACGTACATCAAAATATTTCTTAATATGCATTCTTCAAATATTTTATAGCGGATACTGAATTTAATTCACTTCACATTGAGTTTATTTTCTTTTATTTGTAATGCCACGTTTATGAAATATTTTCTCGTATAACGGACATAAACATATTTCCTCAACGACAATTAGTGAATTCTCTTCTTCTTATGTGTTCTGCACGTGTTCTGTCATCGAACCTATCAACTTATATCAAAACTGTTAGTCTCAGATAGAAATGACAGTATTGAGAATTAGACGAACGCCATTTAGAAAATGGAAAATTTATGCTATAATAATGTCAGGAAGGGGGCAAAACCTTTCCTTTTTTATTATAACGTTTGTCCCAACAGTTTTGGCACAAAATATTTAACCCTATAGTGTCTAATGAATGAAGGGCTCTCAACTAGGTATAATTTTCTGCGAATATCTCTCATTAGATCTTGGACAATTTAAACATCCAATTCGCGTATTTTTATAAAAGTTTTATGCCGATATTGTCCCTTATTTTTGGCTTCCCAAACTCCATCATACAGTCAATTTTGAGTGGTCATAGCGTAATGGTAGGACGCCAAAACATTATTTTAGACCATTCCTTACTAATTTCCTCGATACGCTACTTATGAAGTATGGTATTCAAGCGCTTATTTCCCCAGGGAAACCATGACTCCCCGTTTGCTGTTTACCAGTCTTTCCGCTCTTTCTAGGGTATAAATTCATGGTTTTCCGGTTTTTAGGAGGTTCAGAGATGGTATTCCTTCTTCGAATTAGACTATAGCGTGGTATAAGCTAAAAATGCTAATTATGTAAAGCTTAAGAGTCTTTATGCTTTTTCTTATTTCCAGATATTTTAAAGCGACTGACATAAAAAAACGACTTGTCTAAGTAATGTCCAAAAAATGAACAATTTTTTTTAAGAAGCCATTTTAATATGGTATTATTACAACCTATTTTTAAAATCTTTAAAAATTTGTGCCAAAACTATTGCGACATGAAAACCAAAAATCGCATGGTGCTAAATCTGACCTATTCCTACTTCTAAATCGGTCAAACCACTTGTACAAGAAACTACATTACAACAGAGAAAGATTTTGATATTTTGCGAACTTTTTTGTCATTTCTGTTCATTTTAATGTTAATGTGTTTCACAACAAATACTCCTAACAAACCGGAACGGATTCAAATTTTTCCCTAGTTGAAATACAAGCAAATAATTGCTACTATGAAAATTCAATCACGTATTTATTCATTACACCTTGTATTAAGAGAAGAATTCAAAGTATGGAAATTTTTCCAGACGAAGGTTTAAAATCTTTATGGTTAGCTTATGATAACTCGAATTTTTTACATTATCTAATTTATATTATTTATAAGTATTTTTCAAAAAGTATTTCACACTATATGATGTCCATATTGAAAATATTGAGAAAACATTAGATCGTCTAATCTAATCAGGATAAACAAGAATAAATAAAGACTTGAAACGCAGTGAGTAAGTTGTGGATATGTGTGAAGGTAGTAACAAAAAACGTTAAGAATTCAGCAATACCTGGTTGCCATCATATGTCCAGCTACCAAACTTCATGTCACAATGTTGATCGTCAAATGGGAACCACGTAATGTCTATCTTGCATGTGCTCTTGAAGATACCGGGTGGGACATACAAGCAGCTGCCGTTATGTTTGACCACAACATTAGTTTGGTAAGTCCCGTCGAAACCCTCATCAGCACTTCATAATAACACAAATAGTTAAAATTTTCTGATCTTCGTGTTGTCAGGATTATTTTGTTCCTTTTTTTTTATTTTTAAGATACAGCGCGATTTTTTTTGGTTGTACATGCAACAATCAACATTTATGGCTCCAATGCGCTGGTCTAGTTTAGTATGTCAGCCTATATCAACTCACTAATTTTTGTTCGCCTATTTTTAAATTATATTTTCTAATATTGGTTTGCCAAATTCTTTCAGTTAGATCCTGTTTTAATTAATCTAACGTTAAAAGCAACACTATATAATAATGAAATGATAAACGCAATGATTATGGAATGATTCCTACCCAGTTGAAAAAGATCAAAGTTATTAACCAAAATATACTGAATCGAATAAAACAATTCAATTAGTAGTTAATTAATAATCTAATTGAATTAATAAATATTTTAGTAGTATTTTTCCATTCACATATGAAGCTAGATTCAACGCAAACAAAATTTGATTAATGATATATTGGAGGCGATCAAAATCTGGCTTTCCGGTTGTTTAAATGACCATTAGTCTTTATCAACCACAGAAAAATTGTAAGAACGATACATCGCTGTAATTTCGAAATCAAATAATGACAAATGAATTTATTTATCTATGATAACTCCATCGTGAATGGAAAATTTATCAATGTTGGAATAATTTTGGACCTATCAATCAATTACACTAGTCAACATAAAATTGTTAAAATTATGAAGTACAAATCGTATATTCGATTATCAACCCTATTCATTATGTTGTATTTGAATTAAGAAATGAGATTTTCTGTACCTAAGAATCGGATTATATTACAGCTTTTGTAGAAGAAAAATTATAACAAAAGTGGCCTCTAGTAACACGTCGAAATTATTAAAAGTTAAAAAGGCGAAATTTTTTGTAATTCATCCAATTAAGTGGCCCTTTATATACGATAATCGAATTCTTCATTAAATTCTGCGCATTTTTTATTTCACGAGTTTTAGTCTTATCTCTTCAAATTAGAGGTGGGGGAGAGTGGAAACCTAAAATTACGATTCTTACGATATTTATAAATTTGATGTTGTTTGAAAGACCTTTTGTCCAGCAATATAAATTCTAAACAATTTAATTAGCAACACAAGGTTTAGTCTATATCAAATAAAAGGTTGGAGAGAGTGAATGTTAGAGGGCGGTATTTTATATATTTTAGATATTCTGGTATAACTTAACGATGAAAGTTGAAATAAGTCTTTAAGCTAAACTGAATTAACATTAAAGTAGTGAAAATTGCTTGTTGATATCTTTTTTTTGTCCAGAGATATCTTAAGATATGTACATGCGAGATTTTTTCTTTAAACGTCTAGGAAACTTATGAAGTAAGTTGTGTTAAATTATTTAAAAATATTGTATTTTTTTGCGGTGAATCAAAACCTAGCTACTACATATTTGCCAAACAAGAGCAAGTAAAATTTAAAATATGAAATAATAATTAACGAAAACCAAACAAGAAGACCATGTTCATAGTGTATTATGGTTGTTGGTTTATTTTGAGGGATTCTAGGCGGACAAATAATTAGTCGATATTTTTTATAAGACAGATAATGCAGAAAGACATTTAGACTTTTTAAAAAACGAATTGCCTCTTCTTTCAGAACACATATCCTTAACCATTCGTTGTAACATGTTATTACAACAAGATGGTTACCCGACACATACCCTGATAGGTGGATGGGACGTGGAGGTTTATTTATTTGGCCAACCAAATCTCCAAACCTAATTTTCTTAGATTTTAATTTGTGGGACCGAATAAAATATCTCGTTCATACCAGTAGACCCAAGATGAAAGATGATATGATTGAAAAAATACAAAAGGTAATAAGAATTATTAGCTTTTGCTGTATTATTCACACGTCCGCGAATCATTTCATGTATAGAATATGATGGACGACATTTTGAACACCTGGGGCGCCACTAATCAATGATTTGTTCTCATTGGTCATAATATTAGATTTACATTAAGATAACGCCATCTAGCGGCAATAATATTATGAGAACAGTTCAAATTAGATCCAATGTAAGAAGTTTCCACTCATAATAAATATTCAGTTTTCGTTTGGGCGAACCAGCCTACTAGAGGTTTAAAGAAAAATTCTCGCCCTTTATACATTTTTTAAGATATCTCGAAATAGAAAAAAGTTATCGACATTTGGTTTTCGCTATTTTGATTTTAATTTCGTTTTATTTTAGTAGACTTACTTAAATTTTTATGCCTCTTTTTAAATATATAAAACAATACCCTTTAGCATACACACTGGTAATTAAATTTTTCAGAATTTATATATTTTGTATTGCTAGAAAAAAGCTATTACAAACAACATAAAATTCATAATAATCGGCTTGGCAGAACGAGACTTACAGGCATTTTTTCATAGGTTTCTACTCTCCCCTACATCTTATTTGAAAAGCAGACTAAAACTTGTGGAATGGAAAATACGTAGAATTTGTTGAAGAATTCGATTATCGTATATAAAGTGCCATTTAATTGGGTAAATTTTTAAAAAATGCTCTAACAGTAGACCAAAAATTCTGGAAATAATCTCCAAGTGTTTTCGGGGCTAATTTTGTTATAATGTTTCTCCATGAAGCTGTAATATGATCTGTACCTAAGATATGGCCGACGACCGTTTTCAATTGTCTATCAAGACATTTATTTTTGCACTAATAGTATAACAAAATTTACAACATGTTCAGAGGTTGCTAACTTTCCCAACAGTTTTTGCCTTATTTGTGGTTCATACACATACAAAAAAATAGAAAAAAGCTAATTACGCCAGCGACAGAAGACTTTTCATTCCAGAAAGAGTTCCAGGAAGAAACTACTTCTGTAATGGCCTTCGGTTACGAGTATTTCATACTATTTTCTCCATTTCATCTTGCATTCACATCATAGAAAAATATTTTAGAAATATACATTGGGGAAATTACACCGTAAAGTAGACGGTCGGTTGATAGGACTGATTCATGTTTGACAGTTAACTTTAACAATGTTGTTTAAATTTAGAAGCTTTCTCAAGTTAGAAAAAACTCATCCTGTTAGCGAAATGTCGGGCGAAGATCTTAAATTCACAACACCAGAATTGCGGGATAAAGGGGCCACTATTATCGCAAAAAATGTGGTAATTGTTTTTTTTTATGTCAAGAGTTTAAGTTATAAATACACAATAATATGGAAGGTTTATTCCATGTTAAAGTCAACGTTAAAAATTCGTCAAAATATTATGCATTTTCCGGTCACCTGTCAAATTGAAACTGTTATTCAGGGTCACCAACCCACTACAGAAAATTACCAAAAAACCTTTAAGAGAATCGACTTCTAATACCGCTATAAGAAGTGTCAGATAAACATTGCGAAAAGGAAATTTTGTGGAAGAGGAAGTTTCAGTTCAAAATATTCCAAAAAGGTATATTTTATCAGCCATTCAGAATTCAATCAGAGTCTATTTATATAGGAAGAAATCTCATATAATAAATTTGGAATTGAAGCAAAAACCTAATCTGTTTGACGTCGACAATCTGGTGGGAGCGATGGGTCTTGAGTGTATACCAATTGATTGGTTTTTCTGGTTTTTAATAGAAGAATGTTAAATTTCACTATTGATAGTTATAGGTAATTTATTTCTTCCTTGAATAAGGTTTAAAAAGAAGCTTAGATTTCTTTCGCAGCAATAGTAAAAATTTAGGAAATAACAAATCCCCGCAAAATTCGAAACATTATAAAAAAAGTGTTGTGAATTTACTAAATGAAAAGCAATACATTTTCTGTACTTGCATATGAGTATGAACCCTACGGAAATACTATTAGTGTTCAATCACAGTAAACTCCAAGTTTTCTCAGTACAAAATAAATTAATTTGAGTACTTTATCTTCTTATAAAACGTTCAACATTGTTTCTGAAACAAGAAATGATCGACGATAATAATATATTTTTTTGTTGACTAGTGTTTTGAGGCAGATATAATTTAATATGGAAGCTATTCGTCATAAAAATTGTACATAATTACGGTAATACAATAGCATTATATAAAAAGCCCATAGCTCTTAGTAAAAAATGTGGAGTAGCTCCTCCCATTCTAAAGAAGTTGAAGGTAGGTACAACGTTTTTACTTGACTTCTCCACTCTGTATATAATTTTTTAGGGTACTTGAATAGTTGAATAAAATACTACTTGTTTGATAACATGAGCAATAACATTTCAGAACAAGATTTGAAGGAAAAAAAGTTATTATCAACATGCCAGCAGAAGATCGTAAATATTTTATTTTTTCATGGAATGATTTTCGTAATAATAAAATTGAAATTCTGAGGTGTAATGGATAGCGAACGACCACACACACTGCAAATACTTATAAAATAATTATTAGAAAGAGATATTATTTCATCATACCATTTACAATTTATCGCCAAATTATTTGTTTTTAGATTTTAGAAATATTATGAACTATTAAATCTGTTGAGTTATTTTAGAAGTTGATTGCTACATCGACAAACATGGAAACCGTTTTTTGATAACTTTAACTAATAATTAACGTCTTTTCATTTCTTTCAGCAAAAGACATGAAGCAAATTCATAGAAAAAAATCCTATACCAAATGGTACTGTAAAAATAAATTTACCATTGCAAAAACGTCATCAATACAAGTTGAAAATATATGTTGCCATAAATTTCCAATAGAGGAAAATACTAGTTGTTTCAATATAAATATCACCCAGTGACATTAGAAGAGTCACAGATGTTTCGGCAACATCATGAACATATTCAGAGCAGGTTATATCTTTAAAGTTTAAGTAGATTAGACTCTGCTAGATACCTGGACACAGCAATGTATAAGGGAATCAAATGGCAGACAAAGTATCAAATTGCTGAGAGACACGATAGAACGTCAAGATAGTCTATGAGATTTGAGCCTCACATGGAAAGTAAGGTCATAAATTAAAAAAACTGTGATTATTTCAATGTATTCGTCCTTTATTTTGTTCAGAACGTCTCACTAAAGATCTTATGTCATTATTAAAATATGATCCATCTTTAGAGTCAAATATTCGTGCACCGCTTGTTTAATTTTATCGTCGTTGTAAATTATTTCACCCTTTAACTCGGTTTTCAACAAAAATAGTCGGACGGGGCCAGATCAGGGCAATATGGTGGGTATATAATCTCTGTTAAGTCACATTCGTGTACAGTAAACTTGGAAAGCGAAACAGTGTGGAGTAGAGCATTGTCATTAAGTGCTTGCTTCATTACAAAGCATTTTGCTTTTTTTTGGCTCAGGGTCTCCTTTCAAAAACCCGTCCATAGAAACCTCTTTGGTTGACGGATCATAGTAAAATACTTTCTTGGTCCTCCCGGAAAAGCTGCTTTTGCCTTGCGCTGAGAACTCTAGATTATTTTCCAATGTTCTGTACTGGAATCACTTTCTTCCACTAATTTAATGTTTTCTGGAGTATTTACTGTCGCAGAATCTCCCGCACGTGCAGCTCTAAACACAATTTGAGACAGTTTCCAAAACAATTTGACTAGTCATTCCAGCTCTACTATAATAGCTTGTTGAGACTTGTCATTGTGCATGAAGATTTTTACGAAGAATTCATGGAGCGTTCTGCTCATTAAACTGCTAGCTAGTACGATAACTTAGTGCCGTCTACAAATAGTGCTTCCTTTGACTGCGAATTACCGTCATCAGAGTTCGAGCTGGTGCAGCACTGGGAGGTATGAAGAGGTAATATGTAGATAATTAGGTATACGCGAGGGAAACATGGAATATTCCATTTGGACAATGTAGTAATAATTCACATTATGATATTTAGGGACTAATAACGGGATTTTGTTGTCTCAGAATCATTTTTTTTTAATAAAAGCATTTTTAGTACACAAAATCTCATTGGCTTCGTTGATATTAAATTTTTTCACATAAAAGTAAATATTGGCTGCTGATCGAAAGATTATGGGCAACAAAATATTATAACCGCTATTATAAGTTTTATATGATTTCTAATAATTTATAGGTTATAGATATCTACCACTACTTCACATTTTTTACACATGGTGCTTCAAAATTACTTGATATTTTTACTAATACTACAATTTGCCTGTATCGCTATATTGTTAACGATAAGCTGCCATATTGAGAAATCTATGAATTTACCATTGTTATTTAGGTTTTTATATGATTGAATGTTAACTGGGATATTGCAACAATTAGCACACAGAACATCAAATGTGACATTGACATACACTGAACATAGACATTTGGTCTAACACAATTGCAGTGACCTAGCTACCTTTCGTCTCCACAACCACTTTATTAATTATGAAACGGTAGACCATTATTTTTTCTTCTTTTTATCAATTTCTTCAGTTTTAGTTTATCGTGTTTAAATTTTTCATTTTTTAAAATATGTTTTATATTATAATTCTGTACATCATCGGTTTTTAATCAGTTTCGGTTTTATAATTCTTTTTTAAATTCGAAGTTTTAGTTTCTTTTTAGTGCTGTAAGTGAGAGAGTTTGTAGGAACGTTCCGGCCCAGAAGAAGTCGAATTTGTAAGCTGCTACCCGTCAGCAACAACAAAAAAATTTTGTTAAGCATGCACTTAAAAATGCAAGTGATTTTTGTGTGAGTGAATTAGCGAACGTGAAGAAGCGACTGTGGTATCAACCTGTTGTTCGACTCCATGGGGTCGGAAAATAGCTGTGGCCTACAGCAACGGCTAGCTGAGTCTCGTACTTCCCGCCCAATGTAACTAGCTCACATCTCGCACACGTGGTAAAAGCCGCAACAAAAGCACATGCGCCAACACATAACTTCTATTCATATTATCACTTCATTCAAAATACAGTCTATCCTTATTTTAAGATCAATTATAAATTTGGATTTCGTTTGGGGTTTCAGTATTAAAAACTACCATTGTTAAGAAAGTGGAGACAAAAATTTCCTATAAAATTGTTTTTAATCAATTTCAATTTATTCACAAATGATATTTGTAATAAACAATTCACATTTGGAGCTTTAACAAATAGAAAATTATGAATTTTTGGAGATATTTTGAGAGAAAAAACATCGAACATCATATATATATATATATATATGAATTGGAACAAAGTCTTCTCTAGCTAGTTTATGAACGTTTTCGTTGTGGGATTGTGGCAAAATTAAACACCTAAGTGTACTAACTCTAATATATTTCCAAGCTTTCGAATACCTATATATTTATTATCAGGGAATTAATTAGTTAAGAAATGCAAGTTTTGATTTTTTTTGTTTTGTCTAAAAATGATTGAATTCATCAAAATCAGAAATCATTATGCAAATTGACGCTTGATAGAAATCAAGAGATTTATATCAATATTGATTTTTGAATTTGATGAATTTATTGATTAAAAAAAAACAACAAAATTCAAGCCCCACAAATATCAACTAATTAATTCCCTGATGATGAATACTAGGGTGGACCAAAGAAAAAAACTTTTTCTAGCTACTCCGAAAATAACGTCCAAGATGACGAAAATAAAATTCTGGTAAAGCTTGAGCTCCTCACATCAATATTTAGAGATGTCGCATCGTGATTTTTGATTTCCCATTTAAATTACACGGGATTTTTTTTGAAATTTTAACGCATTTCAACGAATTAATGTGTAGTGAAAAGAAATAGATATTTTTGTAGGAAATTAAACGGCCTTCAAAAAAGCTCTTTTGAAATAATTTTCCGTTAAGTCAACTTAATTATAAGTTATTCGCAGTTAAAGTTCAACCCAAAATAATATGTCATGACTTTCACAATCTTTTATAGTTTTCTACAAAACAATGTCTCAAAAGCATGAAACAATACATTTTTCGTGATTTTTCCCATTTTCAGTTCCCAAATTTTCTGAGAACAACTTATATCATATAGCACGATTCGAATGAAAGCGTTGAAAACTGATTTCAAATAATTAAATAATAAACATAATCCTTTCAAAAATCTTTATAGTTCTTCCGACAAATCAGTTGAAATAAGTTTTTCTCAAAAAATGTGGAAAGTAAAAATAAAAATAATCACGAAAAATATGTTTTTAAGAAATTTTTCTGCAATAAAAGAAAGTTATCCCATATTATATTGGGTTGAACTTCAACTGTATATAACTTTCAATTATAATTATTTTTAATTAACCGAGTTAACTTAGCGGAAAATTATTTCAGACCTTTTTGTAGGCTGTTCCATTTTCCACAAAAATATCGTTTACTTTTTATCACACAATAATTCGTTGAAATACATTAAAATGTCAAAAAAATGACCGTGTAATTTAAATGCGAAATCAAAAATCATGATTCGACACCTCTAAATATTGATATTAAGAGCTCAAACTTTACCAGAATCATCTTGGACGATATTTTCATAGTAGCAAAAAAAAGTTTTTTTGGCCCACCCTAATAAATAGATAGGTACTCGAAAGCTTGGAAATATATTAGAGTTAGTACACTTTGATGTTCCATTTTGCCACATTTCCGCTACGAAAATACTCTAAATTTTGATTGTTAATTGCGAATGTCTCGGTTTCTATTGCAAATACGTCAAAAGTACATGAATACAAATTTATAGGAAACTTCAATCTCTACATTTTTTTGTTTAAAGCTTATATTCAATTGTATTATGTTTAGACATTTCTAAGACTAGATTTTTCGGTGATTGTATCGCTTAACACGTTCCGATGACCTTGAAATTTAGTATGTTGTACAGTTTTTTATGTTAAATAGGAATATTGAAATGAATTGTAAAGAAGTCTTTGCCAGCTATATTATGAGTGGTTTCTTATTGGGAACGTGGCAATGAAACACCAAAGTGGAATAACTTCAATATATTTTTCGAGCTTTCGAATACCTATGTATGCATCGTCTGGGACTGAAATTATAGTCAAATACAATATAAGAAATATGAGTAAATGTATAAAAATGATAAAATTTTTACTCACAATAATTAATTAAGATTTAAATTCAGTTTCAAAATTCAATATTCATTAACGACTTATGTCTATCATGAAGGACACAATATGAATTATGAATCTGCTAAAGTTTTGATAACTAAAAAAAACTACAAAAAACGTCCATTTTTAGAAACATGTATTACCCTAAATAACCTTAGTGTAATTTATGCGTATCTTTTAGATTTTGAAAAAACAAATTCTATAAAAATTCAACGCTATTAACAAGCAACTAACCTCACCTAACCTATAAATTTCAACTTCACTTATAACGACCTAACCTAACCTATAAAATTTATTGTCTATGTTCTAACTAATAAATATTCAGCTACATTCATATATTCATAACGACCTTGTCTATTGAAATTTAATGTTATCCATAAATTAACCAATCAATATTGAAAATCATTTACTACAACTTATCCTTATCTAACCTATAAAAATTCCACGTCATTCATAATCTAACCAATTAAAAATTTATTTAAAATTCCTATAGTAGAATCAATATTTCAATTAATTAGTATTTCTATCAACGTCAATTTGAATATTGAATTTTGAAACATATGAAATTAAAATTTTTACAAGAAATAATACAATTCATAACCATCGAAAATGTTAATTAATTATTGTAAGTAAAAATTTTATTACTTTTATACGTTTATTCATATCTCTTATATTGTATTTGACCATAATTTCAGTCCCAGACGATGAAAACATAAGTAATCGAAAGCTAGGAAAATATATTGTTAGTTAGTCCACTTTAGTGTTTCATTGCCACGTTCCCAATAAGAAACCGCTTAAAAATTTGAAACCAGTGCTCAAATTTGGACTAAATTTTCTAACATTGTAAGATATCATCAACCTGAGAAATTTTGCATGCAAACTAAGTGAAGATATGATTTCCTCGCCCCATATATGCATATCAAATTAATCGGCGTGATCACCTCTACAACATACTAAATTTTCAAGGTCATCGGAGCTGTGAGGGTTAAACGATACAATTACCAATTTTTCTAACAAAATTAGACACTTTTCAATTATAAATCTTCAAATTGTTTGATATTACATTCAAACACATTTGTTAGTCTATAACTTGAATCTTCCTTAACAATATACCATTATCATCGAAAATATTATGTTTATTTTCATAATGTATTCTCAGGATATACACGAATAATTGATGAAGTTATCTAATTGAAATAAATGAATTCAAATGACATTGAATATGTGTACTTTCCATTCAGTTATACGATGGCACATGTTTAGTTACGTCAGATACCCATACATGCATAGTTTATCATGACATAATATATACGAAAATGAATTTCCACATTAAAATCACAAATATTTACTTATCTGCTTAGTTCCATGTCATACATAATTCAATAATATTATTATCAATAAAATTAAAACCCAACTGTATTCCTTTGTTTCCTAAATAAACATTTTTTAGTAGATTCACCTTGTAAAAGTGTGTTTAGTGACCGTGAATAACGAACATTTTTTGCAAGATCGATTGGACCATGTTTTATAGCTGCTGCATCGTTTAAAAACCTCGACATCATTGAGAGGCAAGAATTTTGCGTAGGATGATAAATTTTGAAAGTGTACTAATAAATTTTACATTTAAACAAAATAAAAGTTCATGCGATGTCTGTTTGTTGATTTTTATGGAAAATAAAATACTAAAAAATAAAATTTTGGCCTAAATCTTTGTTTTTGAAGAGAAGTTGATTTGTCATATAGGGACTTTCTAATAATTAGCTCAAAAATCCTTTTAAAAAATTCGGTATTTTCGAAACTCTTTGAGATATCGATCTATTTCTGGAATGAATCAATTGAGAAATCGTGTACCTAAGTGATTGTTTATATCGGATTCTTTATATTTGTGAGAAAAATACAATGTTAAATTTGGATTATAATTTTAGAAAAAATATGATTATATAACTTTATAGCATCTACAGTGCTGTGGGATAGCAACATTGAAATATAAGAAAATCGGAAGAGGAGTGTTGATATTTGCATAGAAAAAATTCAAAAGATTTCTCGTGATCATTCAAAGTGACAAAGTTGCTCCGAAAACAGAGAAAAAATTAATTCAGATTCTGTTAAAATCCTGTAGAAAGGAGTTTTTGATACGAGGAATTCGAAAGACATTTCAGCTGCTCTAAAAAAAAATATCATAGGCAGAAAAATGAGAAAGAGTCATTTTCTAGAAAACTATACATTTGATCTAGAAACTAACAATTTTTTGGACAAAAATACATAATATTTTATCATTTTCTGCTTACTTTTGCCATAACGGTACATTTTCAACTATCATATCAAAAAATCCAGAAATTTGAAAAAAATAGACATACATGTATAAAAAATTCTATATTTCCGAAATAATTTGAGATATTTATTTTTAACATGAATTAATTGAGAAAACGTGTATCTACAGTTGTAGAATGGCAACATTGTAATACAAGAAAATCAGAAGAGGGACGTTGATAGTATCATAGAAAAAAAAGCTTTCTCGTGATCATTCAAAGCGACTTCGACTTCGATATGAGCGAGCTCGAAAAACAGATCATTTGCTCGGAAAAATAATTATTACAAACGGAAAACTATACATTTAATGTACTAATATTATTTTCGAATATTTTGAACAAAACTACATAATATTCCATGGATTTTTACATACTTTCACTATGAGGGTGTATTTTCAACTATTGTGCAAAAAAATCCAGAAATTTACAAAAAATTTTGACATGCGTGTATAAAAAATTCTATATTTCCGAAGACAGTTACACAACCAACGGTGCAGTCTGGTAGTGAGTGTAAGATTATGAAGAAAAAACAAGGAAACGAAGAAGAAAATCAAAATATGGGACAGAAGGGTTCTAAGGGGTATTTTCGAGTGCCCCTTATTAAGGGGAGAAGGGGACTACTTTTGAATTGTGTTGAAAGCTCGGAATATATTAGAGTTAGTACACATTGGTGTTTAATTTTGCATTTCCACTACGAAAACGCATATATATATATATATATATATATATATATATATATATATATATATATATATATATATTCACTATGGTTAAAATACATGTTCCCTATTCTCATACTTCCATGGTACATACATAGAAAATAATACAGCTAGTGAACAAACTTTTGTGTTCCAGCAAATGTTCCACGTTTGTATTATAAAATCGGATAATGTTAAATCGGACAATGACAATTGATAACTAATAGATGGAGTTGTTATCAGTGAATTACAGCTACCCTATTCAGACAAGGATAATTATTATCAAAACGATATTTTCATTTTGTAGTTGATTTTGCCGAACATAACAAGGATAGCATTAAATCTATCGCTAGAACAATTATAACCAATAATAGATCATATGCCCGTATCATATTTTTTAATTGAGTTAATACCATTATGATAATCGATTGCCTATTATAGAAGTCAATCAGTTTTATGTTATTCATTAAGTTTATAGCTCCTGTGTTTATTAGATAAAATAAAATATTTCCAGGTCGTGGGTACTGAACATGCTTCTTCCGCAGCTAAATGTTGCTTTATTAGATTTCAACGCTCTGCAGCGATTTCTCCAAATAGAATAATGTTTATTTTAAAGCCGAGTAGTATAATGATTTTTTTTATTTTTTTCTATCCCTATTTATTCGTTATCAAATAAGAAAATGTAATCTCAAATAAATATTCATCTCCACAGATGTGTTATTGAGATTAAAAATATTTACAGTGTCTTATAAATAATGTCTATCTCCAATTTTCACTTTGTTTATAAAATAATTATACAGAAATGTAGCCTTAAATATAACCCATCGTATTCTATGATTTTTACCCATCGTTTGGCAAGCCCTTCAAGACATTATTAAATCTATTCTTTGGGCTTCGATACAAAAACTTTTCGCACTATATTTTCAACGTCTACTTTGGATTCAAAGGTTCGGATTACATACTGGATGTGGTACAAGTTAAATACCATCAAGTTCTCCATTTGTATTACGTATTAGTAAAGCACTCACACAATAACTAAGCCGACTAATGAGAAATATCGACTGCCACCAAAAGAAAATTGTTAATGTCAGTCACAAACTCAATACTTCTGTACGGAGCAGAGATATGGGAAGAGAGAGGGTCCAGCGCATAGCCGCTCTTGGAGTATGCAGTGCATACCATTTTGTATCAGAACCAGCAGTACTAATCATTGCTAGAGCCATCCCAGTAGACCTGCTAGCACATCGAAACATAGACAAAGTCGCGAAGGAAAAATATTCGTGGCAATGGACCTAAGGCAGCAGGCGGATCAACGAAGTAGATGGACTGCCATATGTCAAGGGCTGGATACACATATTCTTCATATGTAGTCGTTGGGAATTACAGCGCGGAATACGGCGAAAAACGATCGTAAAATTCACTCCCGAATATCGTAGGAAAGAAGAGAACTGGGACGCTGTAGCTGAATACAAGGAAACAATTTTACGAACGAAGAAACGAGACGGTTTAGTCGATGACCAGATCACGCCAAGAAATAGCTAAAGATAGTACAGAGCAGCGAATGAACAGAGCAAACACAAAGCGAAGGATAAGCATTCTGTGGAATGCTAACGCTGGTCCAGGATGGGAACCTCAAAGAGGTTTAGATTAAAGAGGAAGGGTTTTAGTGGGTTGTACAAGTACAGCCCCACACATCGGTTCGTATGATCGCTGATGGTGCGGATGAGCATTGCCCTCCTCTTTGGTTAAAAAAAATATTAGTAAAACAATTGTCATAGAATTAAAGATTAGTCTTAACAAGTACGACGTGTTCAAATTGAGGCGTAGTAATTTTCACATATAAAAACGGAAATTACTTTTTTTATCGATTTTATAAACAATATAATCAAAGGTAATATTTTTTTATGAGTTAATTCGACACTGCGATGTCGTTGTTATTGCAAATAGATCTTGTATGTTTTGTGAAACCTAATCGCCTTGTATGTGTCAAAAAGATTATTTCAGTTATACTATTGGTCCAAATGAATAGTTATGATTCGTAACTTATGAATAACATTGTAACTGTACCTGCATACTCAACAAATATCTGTAAATTAAATGTTTGACTGCAAGGAATGAATGCTACGGCGACGAAATATTGATTTCTGAATTCCTGGATATCTGCAGAAAAGACATTTATTTAAATACGGAACGGATTCGTAAAATTCAATGTTTCTATATTTAGAAACAATGTTTGTGCAATCATAAAACTTGTTTTTGATCATTATTTAATAAACTTTGGCTCGATATTTAGTATTTGGATTCAAATTACCACATTGTCATAGAGGCATATTTATTGTTTATCGAAAAATATTTCCAAAGACGTGATGGGAAAATTTTGCAAGACACAAGACTTAACGAAAATCAGTTGACTTATTAATTGATTATCCAATTTAATATGGATATTCATTTCAGAACTATTTTTCTCTATTTTTTTATCAAAAACTGGCTGTTCACAATTCAATTTTGTCAAACTTTCCCTTTTTCTATATAAAAGTGTCTTCTCATGATGTACTTTTGACAAAATTATTCTTTAACATATTCAATTTGGATAAAAATAATTTTTTCCTAATTCAATTTGGTCAAACGTTGTGTTGTGTTTATTTCTATATTCTAGTTTTTCCGAATATATTTTTATCATAAACTGGCTTTTCCGAGTTAAATTTGATTTAATGAACTTTTAATATGATCAAAAACTAGCGTTTTATCAATTTGATTTGGTCAAAAATGGCTTTTTCTTGTTTAATTATAACAAAAATTGGCTTTTACGAATGTAAGCTTGAGTTGAATTTGATTAAATTGACTGATGTTTGTTTAATATGATCAATAACTGATTATTCTGGATGTAATGTGGCTGAAAATGTCTTTCCGTGTTTAATTTGATAATTGGCTTTTACAAAATTTAATTTGGTCAAATAATAGGTTTTTTGAATGTACTTTTGTTAAAAAAAGGCTTTTCTAAGCTCTTTCAGCAAAAATTCGCTTTTCAAAAGCTCGTTTTTCCGAGTTTAATACTTTGAAAAAGTTTCTTTTCATAGTTTGTTCCATTTTAACATAATATGGCTTTTCCAAATTCAAATGTGGCTGGGTTTTCTGGCTCTAAATCAAATTTGGTTGGAAATAGATTTTCCATATTTAATTTGACTGAAAATTGGCTCTTAACTTATCTAAATTTCATTTTGACAAAACTCTGCTTTTCCGATATTAATCGAGCAGAAAGTGGCTTTTCGTGGTTTAATTTTGACAAAATATGGCTTTCTATGGTTTAGTTTTGACAAAAAATAGTTTTTCGAAATCACATTCGGAAAAAATGGGATTTTTTGAGTTTCATTTGATAAAATATTGGCTTTTCAGTAAACTAGAATTCGTTTTTAGGCAGTTTTCTGTTTTCTCAATGTATTTAAAGAATAAGTTTATAAAGTACGTAAACAGCAAACAGATATTTACATAAAACCATAATAATCACTTGTTTTCAAGTTTATTTTAAAAATAATTAAACCGTTTTCGAAAACCACACCAAACCCTCAGTCCCTGAACTTTTCTAAAAATTCACAACTCGTTTTGAAATTCAGACATTTCATTTAGTTTTTTCTAATAGTACTCAACCAAAGGGTCTAACTAATAAAATTTATATTGGAAAAATTCAAAATATAAAAGTTTTCTGAACACTCGATCTAGTCCAAATCGGCAGTGACATAAATCAGTCTCTTATAGCTTCAGATAATATTATTTAATTTCTTAAAGCAATACAGCTCGCATATTTTTTTCCTACAGGGTCACTCACCGTTATAACCGAATGAGTTTTATACAAAACAACTATGGAATAGATAATAATTCAAGCGGTAGAAATAAGAAGAGACTCGGGAATAACAGGATAGCTAATAACACTTAGAGACGGGCAAACAAACAAAAATATACGGCATTAATGTACCGCCTAATACATTAACAAATGGGAAAGAAAAAACTGGGACGACTACATTAACATTAATAAGCCTAAATAGCCATATGCATAAACAACAAATAATAATCCCATGAATGTGTAGGATATTATAAGAAAACTCTAAATTTGGAATTTTATTCTATGAATCGAATGGAATAGAACATCAAAGACAAAATAGTTTTTTGTTCACATGTACGGACGGTATATTTCCAAAAAAATATCGTTTCGTAAATTAGTGGAGACTATATTGAAGGTCTTTTTGAATAAATGGAAATTAAATATTGCAACTCGTAAAAAATCAAGTATAGAGGGTGTCTCATAAATAAGGTTGATTTCCAATCTTTACTTTATTATCATAAGAAAAAAAGCCCAAATCCCATCATATTCTATATGTTTTGACCCAACGTTCAGCAAGCTCGTTGGTAAAACAATTCTTTGGGGTTGGACGCAAAATATTGTCGCACTGCGTTTATAACATTTCCTTTGCATTAATTTCCTCATAGATATGAATACAGAGAAATTTGACTTAGGTCCGGACTAAATGCTGGATGTGGTAGAAGCTCAACACTGATTTTTATCATAATATGATAATGGTCATTTATGGTATCTTTAGGAGGTTCAAGGGAGTCCAATAATCAGCTGATAGGTTTCTACTGCTTCGCTAAGAACCTGAATATCCCAGCCAAGTGGACGACCTAAACGCGATTAAACTAACATTTTGCTGTTTCGCTCTTTAACTGTGTCTTCGAGCCTTGTTGCTTTATGGTTGCTTTCCACGTCGCTTCCATTTACCTGGAGCGTGGATTCATTCAAATCATGGCGCGTTGATTCATTCAAATCATGGCTACCTCTATTTCCGGCTGTTAATAAACTAACAACCATTGATTTTCGTAATAAGTATAGATAGAACTTTTTTTTAATTGGATTTTTTTAAAAACAGGTGAGGGTCAATAATTAATCCCGATATACCTGTTTACATCTGGCAACACTAAAGGCCCCCATACACTACGGGTAAACACGACAATCTTAACCGAACAGTTAAAATTGCTAGTGTATTCATTCATTCAAATCTGTCGTGAAAACATATCGTTCTTTAAAATAGCCGATACAAGAATGTGGAATAAAGATTTTACTATTGAATTTTTGGAGCTATATAAATCGTTGCCAAGTTTATGGAAAATAAAATCTTCAGGATATTCCTAGTCACTTTTTTCCAATTTGAACTCTTTTAATAGATTAACATGGGAAAATTCGTTTCATTTTAATAACCAATCAATGCAAAAACCAAAGCCACTGCAATTATGTGCTTGCGGTTCATCGTGAAACACACAACTGCAGACGTTATTTTCCGACAGTGTAGTGTGTTTAAAAGCGGCAATTTTGCACATACAATTTTAACTGTTCGGTTAAGATTGGCGTGTTTACCCGTAGTGTATAAGGGCCTTAAAAGCGGCAATTTTGCATATACAATTTTAACTGTTCGGTTAAGATTGTCGTGTTTACCCGTAGTGTATGAGGGCCTTAACGCCGCGGCTGACTGAGAGCTGGCAACCAAAATTTTAATTTCAATTCGTGACATCATTTTTTTTTACAGATGTCGTGAAATTGATTGAAAAAACATAAAGATGCAAATTAGATTAATGAATTAATTCTACTAAAATCAATTACAGGTAATTGCAGCTGATTTTTTATAGTCAACTTATTCCGTGCTAGTCAACGATATTCCTGTGCATACTTTCTCAACATTCATTTAAAAAAAACTCATCCAGAAAAAAGATAACTGTAGAATCGAGGAATGGAATCCTGTAATAATAGGCCTAAGATTTTGCAGCGGGCTCTCTGACTAATAGTAGAAACTTAGTTTCAAAAATTTTGTTGTTGTTTTGAAATCAATACAAGCAATTTGCATGTTAGGTGTTGCTATTTTTATACTGCATTATTGAAATCGATACATTCATTGGCATTTTGAGATATGAAAGTAAAATATTCCATTCATTAAATTCCTGACATTCACTTTTTAATGTTAGAACGAAGTGAATGGAATATTTTAGAATTATGGAAATAACCGAGTTTTATCAACAACATAAACAACGATAAATTGTTGATTCAGAAGAAATGTATTATAATAAATCTCCCGGCACTTAGCAACAAAATATAAATCAATTTGTTTGGATATATACTAAGTAACATAAAAAACATTACATAGTATTGATAAAGGTATTAGAGAGAATTTGTGGACATATATTTGCTTGATGACAGTTTACAGATAATGAATATGAAAATAAAGACAAATAAGATAAAATTAAAACAATAAAAAATACAGCAGGTCAAAATTCCTCGGTATCACACAAGATAGAAGACTGGAACAAGAAAAAAATAAGAGAACTGAAAGATCATACAACAATACACAGTTCCTAGCCAAAAAGGGAAATGGCAAAACAAATAAAAACGAAAATATATGAAAAAGGAGCCAAACTCATAATTATATATGCATTAGAGGCATAGACTCTCACACAGAAACAAAAAAATACAGAAATGAGACTTGAAATTTGAATTTAAAATCAAGTCAAAACAAAAATCGAAGAAAGAAAATTAAGATGGTTTGTTCATGTTATGGGGATGAAAACGATTAATACGAAAGATATATGCTTAACAAAAATAAGAAACATCGAAGAGGAGATAGAGAGAAGAAATTAAGATGGCAGGGGAAAATCGAGGAATAATACTCGATAATATTTTCTAGCTATAGGTCGCATTTGATCTTGTATGCCAAGGACTGAAAGTGCTACTTTGTTGGATGAGTCTAAAAATCTGAAAAACAAACGAGTCCAACAAAGTAGTATTTCAGCCAACATATTTTAGACGACGCATAAGATTGTAACAAGAATTTTATTATATTTTCTCCGGTTTCTTTGATTTTTTTTGCAGTGTACCCTTCTTTCTTTTCTTCAGGAAATTGATAAGTTTTGGATATTTGTTGATTTGAACATCTTGTTTTATTGCGAGAGTACTTTTAATCATTGAGAATGTAGACCATAAAATAGAACTTTTCCAGATTTTAGATTTTTCTGAAAAATATGCGAGCACTACGTTTTCCGTTGGCTTTTTCGCCTTTGTCTGGTGACACCACTCCTACTGTTTTTCGTACTTTTAGAGATTTATCCGGCAACGAATTAAGAATGGCCGCATCGCTTTCTTCGGTGAGATCAGGTGGCGTGGATTCGAGTAACTCTTTATCGCTGATGTTTTCTTTTTCATCATCATTCATTGTTATCCATTAATTTAGACAAAACTTCGGAAAAAACAATAATTTCAGAGAATTAAAAATTTAAGGTTATGCAAAATCATCGAAGTGAAACTGTCAACTGTCAACATTGAAGTGGTGAGAGTCATATTTAAGGAAGTTAAAGTTGTCTACTCCAGAGCGTCCCGAAAGTGCTTTGCAGACACTTTTACTACATGGATACAATGAATACAGAACGAACAACTTTTAAATGGCGTTGTGCAAAAAACATGTTACAGATCTCCTTCAATTCATTAATTTTTTCAAAAGCTTAGCAAGTTTATTGAGGGAGCTAAGAAAAATGGGAAAACTGATTTGTCTTTAGATAACATGAATTGTTTCAATAATTGATGTTCTGTATCGATTCGTATATATAATTAAAATTGGTATTACAATCACACATTAATATACTCAAAAAATGATCCAGAGACTCCGGTTTTCGCTTCTATGCAGCGAAGACCAAATGCATAATGTTCTCTAAAAGAGAACTAAACCAAAAACCACTACTCGAACTAAATTCCTCTCGGTAATGTATCAAAAATACCCGAGAATGATCTCCGATTCCCAATTAAATTAGAACGAACACATTGAGGACCTTGTCGTCAGATTAAACCTATTAAAAGTTCTCTCAAACAAAGACTAAGGATCTGACCAAGAAACTTCAATTTCAATCTACAGGCATGTCATAAGATCTAGGATCGATTATTGGTCCATCGCCTATGCTTCCTATACCATATCCAATCAAGCATTACGCATAACTTACAGAATATCACCGTCACTAGCTAAAAGAAGACAATACCTAGCATTGTCTATAATGAGCAACCATGAACATACAAATTATAACACCACAGTTGCAAATTGATATCAAAGCACGTTCGATTTCAGGAAAAGAGTCGACTATCCAACTAAATATGCAGTTTCCTCCCATTCTGCAATTGAATATTGATATACCTTTCCTATGGCTGATTGAAACTCCGAGTATTGACACAAGTTTGAATATCTTTAACAAGGCAGAAACGCCAGTCTCCATAATATATCAAAACTTTCGGTCGAAACTCTCCATGTATTCTAACTTCCATAAAATATACACTGATGCATCCAAAGCCCCCAATGACGTTGGGGCTGCATAAACCTCCCTTGAAATATAAATTACCTCACGTAAGCTCTGTATATATGTTATTTTACAAGCTTTGCTCAAAATTCTGTCATGAAACCTACCAAAAATTGTAATTATAACAGACTCCTTAATAAATATCTATACCAACAACCCTATTGAACTACAAATCAAGAAATAATTGCATCTAATACAAAACAAGAAGTTAGATGTCAGATTTTTGTGGGTGCCCTCTCATCAAGGAATACAAGGAAATAAAGATGCTGACAAACACGCAAAAGACGCTACGGTTTGCAGCGATGTACATATATAGTGAATATATGTAATGATGTTAAGGCATATATCAAATTGAAAATTAATCTTCAGTGGCAAACTGAGTGGCAAAGATCATTTCACAAACTGAAACAAATAAAGGAAAGCGTTGAAAAGTGGCCGCTAATATGCAGTAATCGCGAAAGATAACAATCTAATTTTTCAAATGACCTGAAAACCTTACTAGGAAACAATTGCGACGTAGATAATATCTGTTAAATACGTCTTTAATTCACAAGAAAAAAACTTGCAATTGTTATAATATTTGATATTATTGTATAAAAAATAACATAGAGACTTAATATAAATAAAATATGAATCTGGTGATACGTGGTATAATGAGGTGCAAGACTAATAAAAGTAATCGACAGGAATATCTTATATGCGAAAATTGAATGAAAACATTTGGTACAAAAAAAAGGCAGAACATCAAAGCCCAAAACTGAAATAAAAGAAAGTAAAACTGCTTCAATGTAATTTTCTCGTTGGCATCAAAACAATAACATGCCTTTAGTAATGTCGATAAAACGAATGCCTGGAAAAATCGTATCAAGAGAAGTAATTTTAGTCTTTAATTGTATTGTGAAAAGAAGATTTATGACGATGCTTTTCATATGAAACATTCAGGGAATTCTATGGGATAAAGTGGAAAAAACGTTTATATTTATCATGAATTGAAATGAATGTTGGTAAATCAGCTTAATATACAAGAAAGGATAATTGGACACCACTAGAGGGCGTATTTGAGAATGTAAAATTGAAAAATAAACATTTTCCGACTTTTACTTATTCAAGTGGCACTTTATGTACAATAATCGAATTCTAAAAATATTAGGGAGAGTGGAAGATTTGTTATGAAAAAACGTCTATAATTCGGATTCTGGCTAGGCGATTTTTATAAACTTGTTGGTTGAAAGACCTTTTGTCCAGCAATATACAATATATATATTATAATCAATTTAATTAGCAAAGTGAATGCTAGAGGGCGTTGTTGTTTCATATCAATTATTTTTCTTCTCCAAAATTCAGACTGGATTATTGCCATTGACTATTAAATGTGATACACGACGATCCTGAAATATTTTCACAAATTTCGTGGACAAATGAGGTAATGTTCATAGTACTGGTAAAGTAAATCGCCATAAATATGTTGTGCGAGATTCTAGGTGGAGAAACAATTGGGTCATTTTTTTTATTAATGAGACAGTTAATGAAGAAAGATATTTAGACTTTAGCATACCCTAAGCCATTCGTCGCCATAACATGATGGTTGCACGGTAAATTATTCGGCATTGTTTGGATGAAACATACCTTGAAAGGTGAATAAGACATGGAAGTTCATTCATTAGGCCCCCAACATCTCCAGACCTCACTTACTTATATTTTCATTTGTAGGGCCTAATAAAAGATCTCATTTAAACCAATAGATCCACGATAAGATAGGCAATACGAAGTATTTCAATGGCAGAAATTGAAATGACATTTTGTTAATTATCTAAGCTGTCAATTGGTAGATGTGTTACATGGTTTATTTAATGATATGTTCTTATTGTTGAGAATATTAGCTTTACATTTAGATAACGCCATCTAGCGGCAATAATAATATTATTTTGGGAACTTTTAAAATTATTGCAGGTAGTCCAATATAAGTTCTTTCCACCCATAATAAATATTCAGTTTTCGTTTGGGCGAACCACTCTAATAGATGTTTGAAGAAAAAATCTCGTCGTTCACACATTTCCTAAGATATCTCGGGATAGGAATATGTGGCTTTCGCGTTTTTAATGTTGATTTATTTTACTCTTAACAGACCCAATATAATATATAAAGTATATGAAACAATGCCATCTAGAATTTACATTTCTGATTAAATCTTTTAGAATCTAAAAAATTTATATTGCTGGACAAATTTTCTTTCAAACAACATCAAATTTATAAAGATCGGCTTAGCAGAATCGTACTTTTTTCGGAGGCATTTTTTCATAACAAGTTTGCCACTCCCTCCCACTTTTTATTTGAAGAGGAGATAAGACTAAAACTCGTGAAAAAATGCGCAGAGCTTAAGCACCACTTAATTGGGTGAATTTTAAAATTTTTTTTCTAAATTTATATTTCAAATACTCCCTCAAGTGGTAGACCTAATTTCTAAAAATACTTAGAGTTTTATTAGAATTTATCTCCCCTGTAGCTTTGATATAATCCGTTCTTCATAAATAGCCGACTGCCATTATTAGCTTAGAGTAGTCGAGGAAAATAAAAAACTACAATAAATAGATAAACCACTGAGAAGAATATGACAAATGACAGCTAAAAGGTGTTGATATGATAATAAAGGAGACATTGTATGAATAGTAACCGGTTCAAAAACTTAAAATGAATCATTTTTTAGGGTTTAAACTGATGAATACAACACTGATTCTAAAGCTTTCTGTCATAAACTGAACTGATTGAGAAACATTGTTGTATTCTACAAGGAACCAAATAAGTTGGAATTTCTGGAACCGTTGGCAATATTCATACAGAACACACTGTTTACATCACCACTACACCAACACTCACAATTACACTGACTGACGCGCGTTTCGATAACCATCTCTGAAGACGATAACTTGGTAATCGAAACGCGCGTCAGACAGTGTAATTGTGAGTGTTGATGTAGTGGTGGTGTATACAGTGTATTCAGCGAGAAACCAAATGTAGATCATCAAATAATATGTTTATTTGAAACAAATAAATAACTTGGACGTGACCTTAATTATGACATGGAATTATTATGCTACATTTGTAATTTCAATGGAACTATAATAATCGACTTTCCATTCAAACATTTCAAACTGTGCACGTATTATTTCACTCGCCCACATTCGCAAAATGTAACGCAATAAGCAGTTTTTGCTGTTTACAGATAATTATTTGTTCATCATCGTCACTATATATCATTAAATTTCATTTATCATTGATTATTCAGAATAATTCATGCTATAAAATAGGCCAACCTAAGGTGATCCATAGCCACATTACCTTGTACTCGTATATAGGCATTATCTCCCCCTCGGATCTAGTTTGGTAACCAAAAGGATTGATTTCGGAGATACCTACATCGACCTAGATTTCTATTTCAATTACTATTGGCGACAACATAGACGTTTGTCACCCATAGACTGGCCCGCGACATAGGTAGTAACATTTCCTTGCGAAAAAAAAACTCCGTAATCAAAAAGCTTCGGTTGTATCTCATTTAGATTTTCCGACTATTTGTGATAAAAATTTTTATGATAATAATTATTGAAATCATCTATTTTTCATTAGAAGCTACTTTTATTTACTTTCAATGGGTATTTCTTAAATACATACGAGATCTTTCCAATTTCAGTTGGACCAGTTTGTCTTTCATAAATTAACAATGCAACATACAGAGAGATAGAGCTTAACCACCTCAAATTTTCTATTTCTATATTCAGTAATACATTTAATCAATATTTCATTAGAAAATAAAAGGTAGCTTTGACAAAATAACCTATTCAAAGCAAAGTCTATATCATTATTCACTTAGAGTAGGAATATTTGCCAAAAAATACTATATAGTGCGGGAAATTTAGTAACAAGGTACAAAAATACTAGTTTAATAAATGCAAAGCCCCGTCACGTTAGAAAAAGCACTTCTGTTAAATACCTGAGAATTTAGCTTAGTGGATCCATGCTCAGAGAAGAAAATTTTTTTTAAAATCTTACATATATATATACAGACAAATTTTAATATTGTTTATTGTTTAATTTCAACTATTTATTGAAGTTTTTTATAGAATGCAGAATGAAACGTATTTTTTGTAGTTAAATCATATTAAATTTGCAATATTTTCTATATTTGTTAATTTTTTTGATTATTTGTACTGAAATCGGAAGGGACTCGGAAAGAAACAAAAAAATTTATCAATTTTCATAATTGAAAAAAAAGTATTTTGTTGCATATCAGACGAAATTGACAAACTCTGATTTCAATCCCATAAATAAATGGATAAACAATAAAATACAATACTTTGGATAATATTATCGGTTATAAAACGAAGTAAAAAATTTTTAGTATTTTTGACATTTTATGCTTGACAATTCATATTATTGAAAATAAGCTGCGCGTCAGCGAAAACGGGCCACCCCAAATATTTGCAAAGTCGTCAATTGTTACTAATTGCTTATTTATTAATTCAGTTAAATGGGTCAGTATGTATACGAAGCAGGCAGACCGGCCCTGTTCAGAGAAGAAACAACTTCTCGGATCTAAGAAAACGATACAATTGTTAGTTATTGGTCACCGATCACGTGAATGAAAATTTCGACTACTTCATATACGTTTCTTGTGATTTAAAACATTTGCGTTGTAACATTTCAAGTGATTTTAAGTTTTTGACGTATGTTGTACTAAAGTAGTAGAGTTCTTAACAATAAAAGAAAAATGTCGGAGAGCTGTTGAGATTGAAACATTGCTGGATATTGGAAAGAGTCAACGAGCGATAGCGAGACGTAGTCGCTCAACAGTACAAAGAACGAACTAGCGGTTTCTAGCGACCGGCTCTCACCACCAGTTAGTGTCTCATGAAAATGCTCCAAGGCGGCCTTCAACAAGTTCACGAAATAACAATCAGCACGTCTACTGTGTGACGAAATGGTTTAATAGCTTGCAGTCCAGCTAAAGAACTCTGCAGCTTACAGAAGACTTGATTTGAAAACATGAATTGGACAGTGGACGACTGGAAGGAACCACGGGTTGCGTATAGGGGTGGATCAGTAATGTTTTGGGAAGGTATTTCTTTTGAGACACACACGGATCTCGTTGTAAATGACAGAGGCGCACTAACAGCACGAATATATGTTACAGAGATCTTAAAAGATTATGCACTACCATATGCTGGATTTGTTGGTAATGGTTGGTAACACTTTTTGTGTGTGCTTTGTTCAATTATTATGGTGTCAAATGAAAGTGTTGTTTCTTAATAAACAATTCTAGAATTGTTGCTTATTTTCTAATTGTAAATCGTATAAATATCATATAACGCAAATTTTTGGGGTGGCCCATTTCCGTGACGTTCAGTGTAAATGGCCATGTAGCTATTGAGATGTATAATTACTATTTAAAACAATGTTTTTGAACAATTATCAAGTGAATACTAGGTGCTACACACACAAAAATTCATGTTATCATTTGGTACCTATGAAACCGTTTCGCAATCGTCCGGAAACGTGAAATGTCTTCTCTGTATCCGGGTTTTATTGTTCTCGAAGGGTTTATTCAGTAAATACGAACTAAAATGCCACAGGTGTCATGAAATATCAAAGAGAAATGTTGAAATAATAGTTGAAAAAAATCTTAACAAAAGTATTTGATATAATAAAATCGCAAGAAAATGCCCAACCACCTAGTCTTTTTTAACTAGTAATTAAATACTAGTAGAGAAAAAAAGGTCAAAAACATCATACTACCAATCAATAATAAAAATATTTATCTTAATTAGACTCAAGCAAATAATAATAACAAATATGTCTAATGAAAAGCTTTGAATAAAGTGGAAGAAAACGCATTAATCACTATGGTATCTTCCACACTTTCGATTCTTTGTGAGAGGATTCTCAATCTCACGATACAATTTTGAGGTATCTAAAACCCTCAAATCCCTTTAAAAAATAAACCAGTTAAAAAGCTCACTTTAGTTACAATAATTAATTGGAATAAGCTCATGAATAATTTTTGCACAAAAATAAACGTTTGCTGTGGTTTGCCTCAGAAAAATATTAACATCGAAAGAGATATCCAGATCTACGAACGTTCGAATTTATAAGACAATTTTGAGACCCAACCTGACATATGCCTTTAAAACCTGGATAATGACTAATAAAACTAAACAGAAATTGGAAATCTGAAAAAAATACCAAGAAGAATATTTGTAGGAAAACAGACAGTTAGGATGAGAGAGAAGATCAAACCATGAAATTTACACAATTTTCAATTAGTCATCAATCAGTGCGTTTATAAAGACAAGAAGGTTACAGAAGGTCACTTAGAACGAAGACAGACTCTTGAAAATAACTGCATGGAATATACCAGAGGGCAAGAGAAAAAGAGGTAGATCAAAAAAGGTGGAAGGAAGTAGTGGAAGAAGACCTTAGAGAGAAAAACATCCAGAACTGGAGAGTAAAAGCAAGGTACCGAAAGAAGTTGAGAGAAATTACCATGCCATGAACCTAAATGGTCTGCATATAAGCCTTTGTATATATATACATACATTTGAGGCTGATTCTGTTATTCTTCTCATAATAACTTCCAAATCCCGTGACTTTGTTCTATGAAAAATCAATTTCGAATGCCTCTTTATAGAAATTTTAAGTTAAGTGGGTGATTGAGGTGGCCATTCATTCCATGACTTTCTTCGACCAATCCATCTGCCAAGAAATCTATCTAAATGGAAGAAAGGAATATGTTAGACCTTCAGCTTGTTGGATGTAATCAAATCTTTTGCAGAAACTGTTTACCACCCGTATCATGTTGATGTAGTTGAAGGACAACTTCAAGCTCCCTCCCCAATGAACAAAGGTCCAATAACATTATTCTGTGGATATTTTGTATGAAAAATTGCGATTTGCCCCTCTCCATTTGGGACAATTTTGGTTAGGTAAATGTTCACTTAAAGGTAAAACAAATACATCCTTCTGTCGAAATCATCGTCTAAAATCTGTTTTAACTTTTAACAATATGGGATTCACCCATTATAATCCATTAAAATAGGAGGCACATAACCTCAAAAATCTTTGTAGTGTATACAAACGTCAACGCCTATTTATAACCGTACAATTTTGTTTGACTTCCAGCAAGCGTTTGAAGCGTTTGTTTGTGTAAAGCATAGTTTCAAGAAATCAATAATAATAGTTATATTTTGAACAATATAACCCTGTTTAGTTATAGTGGTTTACACTTGATTATCAATTCAGTGGACCCAAAAATTACAGTCATGGACCTTATTCATCATCGAAAATTAAACAAAAGTTACCAGCAACTAATGGTATCTATAGTATAGTATAATGATGTCAAAGGGCTGTTATTACATATCTCGATGGTCTTCTTGCGAGGTAGACTCTGCGGAGATGGATAGAGATAGAGATAGAGAGATGGATAGATAGGTATCTAAGGCACACATAAATGGGTCTTCCGCATGTCTTATTAAACAACTGCACCATTTGAACAGGCGACAAGATCGACCGGTAACTAGAGTTTTAGCCAAATAAGGTCATTTTAGACACCATCTTCATACTATGGAGGAAACAGTAGACCATGTCATGTGTGAATTACCAGCATTCTAATGGGCGTGGCTCAAACACTTGGGCAAGTGTCACAAGCTGCCTAGTGACTTCAAAAGGTTTATTCCAATGTGTTTGGTCGACTTTTCAACGATAATTTCAACTGGGATATGATGAGACTATAAGAACGATCCTTTCCGCCTATTATCCTAGTATAAACTAGAAGTACATTAAGGCAGGATTTGTAATTAACTGTGGACATTATTGCTACCAGATTTTACAACACAACAAAATACCAAATTAATTCTTATAGTACCGAAATAATTTCACTTTCACCATAAGGTTGCTTCAAAAAAGTCCTTTGCTTGCGGTAAAAGGATTAAAATCAGTTTGACATAAACTTAACATAGTGTTGAAATAGTCTATATTAGAAAAACGTGTTTATAGCTTTCACTGGATTTCTCGCTAGGGAGTATTCGGTATTTTTTGAAACGTAAATAACTAAATAAAAATATTTCGAGAGTTGTATCCGTTCCTGCTAGAGGATTGATGAATTTCAATTGAAAACCAGCCTGTCGTTTCTGAAAGTGACTGCACATTTTCTATTTTTATATAGACACTGAAATAAATTGAGGGGTATGTTCCTACAACAATTTTAGAATCATTGAATTTTATGTAAAACAATTTGTAAATGTAAATAAAAATTGAGATTTCTAAAATATTGTAGATTATCTGAAAACAAAATTAGTCCAATTTTTGTTGTTAAGTAATGAACTGCTATTATTCATTTTCAATAGTAATAGATTTATTATTGATTGGTGGAATGAAAATTTTCGCCGGTTTTCCCACTCGTACTCTCTTACCAGTCAAACAGCAATGTTCAATTTCGGAAGCTTAAATGATGCAACAGTCAATGCATAACACATGTTACCTGTTATACATGAGAACGTCAGGTTTCCATAGCTTGTTTGGGGTGATCCGCAAGTCCTTAACTCCTCCATAGTCAGATTCGTTCCATCGTAGATTGTAGTCATTCCATTCCTGGATCATAAATGTAATTATTGATAAAAATACGCAGTTCTCGAAATTCATGGATTTCTCAGCTGAAAATTTGATAAATTGGTAAAAATATACAGACAAAAAAATTTTTAATTATTTCGATTTGACATGTTTGTTTAAGAAAAATGAAATTTTCAGCTTTGTCCATATTGTTAACAGCGAGGTTGTCAATTTTCTTTATATATACACATAACACTATACATATCTTACAAAATTAGAAATACATCCACAAGCTTGCATGCTATCTACACAGAATTAATTTTTTCTATAAACCGCATTAAATAACATTCCGAAATGAATTATTTTCCTTTGACCAAATTATAATATATAATTTGAAAACTTAGCTCTTGATATATAGTGTACTATTAGATATTTATACAATGTGGAACAACCAAATGGAATAAATTATTAATAAATAAATAAGAGCGTTTTGGAAAACACGTTTGGATATGTCAATTTGTATTGTCAAAGGCACGTTTTTTTTAAATTTATTTTTGGATTTTTGGATTTTTCATATTTGTATTAAATGAAATAATATAATTCATTTTTTTAATTCTACAGAAAGCTCTGAATATAATTAATGTCAATGTCCTATACTTAACTTCAACTGTTTTGGAAATATTAAGTATTTTCAGATTTATCAGAGAAATTGACATAGAAAAAAGAAAATTATTTCAATTACTGAGGTTATCAGAAAAAATATATTTTTATATATTTTATTATGTTATGTTTATTTAAAACTCAGCTTCAGCAACTTTCTGCCTATATGACAGTAGTGATCAGTGATCGGTGTCAGGACTATTTCGCTAACTGTACAAATATCAAGTCGAGATAACACGCGGTTACTAAAGGAAGTTGTTCGCTTCAGTCACGAAGAATTTCGAAATTTGCCGCCTATATTCCAAGAAAAAATTAGCAAAATATAGAAGACCAGTTTCGTGAGCTTAGACAGATGAAAATGCAGTAAATGATGATGCAAAATTTGATATTATGTTTGAGTTTCAAGAGAATTCTGGTCGAAAAGCTGCCCCACTGTTCTAGGTTAGCAACACATCAATTTTTCGAAAATAAAATGCATCCCTATAAACTTATACCAACTCATGGAAGATAAGAGAACGCATATATGTGGAAAAATAATTGCCGCTATTGATCTAATGAGAATCATCACTGGATGAAAGAAGATACGCAATATTCTGAAAAACCTGATGTTTGAGCAGACATTGCTGGAAATCATAGCGTCGTAGGTCGCTTGAATGGAGATGAATATACGGTTTCAGCAAGATAGAGCACCTCCCAATCAACAAATCAATATGCGGCGATAGATAAACCAATTTTTTCAAAATCGATATGGATCGTTAGAACGTCCAGCACAATCTCCTGATCTGACACCATTAGACTTCTTTTTATGAGGATATATCAGAAGTATTGTGTACAAAACAAATATGTAACACTCTTATACTGCTAGTCAGTCTCACTTATTATACGTCGAGTCTAGTGCACATGATAGTGCATTGATCATGCGTATTATTTAGAGTTTCAAGTCATAGACGTAGGAGTATTCTATATGTGATAAAAAAACAAAACTAATACCCTCAACGTAATAAGACGCTTGCGATTATACAAGTCACGTCTAAGATGTTGAGTAACATAAAAAGACATTTTTTACCAGATTAGTATGTAGCCAAGATCTTCGCTACCAGCAATTTGAGCATCATGCTTTTCTATTTTTTCACATTATTAATAAATAATTATTATTACTTATTAGGTTTTTGGTATAATGCAGCGAAGAATAATTTTTTTCTACTACCGTGCGTACTTTTAGACACACTTTAGAATGCGTAAAACTTCACTTTACACACTAGTGCGTGAAGAAAATTATTATTAAGATCTCCGTAGCGTAGTAGTTAGAGTACGAGGCTCACACGTGGCAAGTCCCAGGTTCAAGTCGCGCTCATTCCATTTATTATTTTCCTATTTATGTTATAATTATTTTCTGGTGGCATTTATGCATGCTGAAGAGGAATTGACAAATTGCACCTTCAATATTAGTATTGTTAATAATTGAATTCGTCTGTTGCTCTAATTTTGATTAAAAAGTTCAAGATATTAATAAATATATGATGCATTTCATAAGGAATCAATAAAAGCGTTCTAACGAGAAATTAAACTTATGTTTAATTGAGAAATTACCATTGAACCTCTATATTTTGATAAAATTTTCGCTAATAGAAATAATATGGTTTGCAATTCGTGTGTAAAGGCTTTTTTTTCGACTCTTATGATTCACATTCGTTCATTTTTGTTATGAATCTGAAAACACTTAATATTTCCGAAACAGTTGATACGTGCATTCCAAATGATTATGTCTAGAATTTTCTTAAGAATCCTGAAAAATGAATAATATACAGGAGGTTTCATTTATAATAAGAAATTTGATATTGGCCGGCGTGAGTCTCTATAATTTTTTCAATTTATTACCCTGCTACGAAAGCCTATTGACCTAGATTGTCGTAGAGATATTGAAGGTGCTCAAAGAAGTGCTCATTTAGTCAGTAATTAACACGTGTATTAATAGATTAGTGCAGATACGCTAGAGGGAATGTTTCTCAAAGTTTATTATACAATATCTAAGGTTTTTTCACAGTTTGAAGACTACTAAGGCTTATTTTAGCAGATCTAAATCTTTAGTGTAGGTTTCTTAACAGAAACGATTTATTTCGAAACTGTTAAGAGATCGAAAGTAAAATTTTTATTCTTACGATTAAATGATAAAGGATTTCAGCTGTGAAACTTGTTTACAGATGCTTAGTGTAACCGTATTTTAGTAAACTTAATGAAAATATGAAGTTTCAAATCCTCGAGGAGAATCTCATTGGGTAATTATCAAGTAATCCATTAATTTGTGTTGTTTATAAGGCCTCAAGTCTTGCAGGTCAGTATCACTATCGTTAATGAATATTATAGACCCATCCCCTAATATGGGAATTACATAATCTACAAGGATTTCAAACGCCTATTTCTATTCGTTATAATATACAGGGTGTGCCACGACGAGTTAAAACTATCTGTATATGGCAGAATACTTATAGTAAAATCATGAAAATTTCTACGTTTGGGTTTTCGGATACGATCTTTTTAGCTAAAATATTTTCAACGATGGCCGACTGTAACTTTGTTATTTTAAGTAGAATACCCTGAATATTAATACATTTTTGAAATTTACATGAAATTTTAGTATCCTTTTGTCTAAAAACTTAGTGCTTGTATCAACGGATCAAAATAAAATTTAGACCACTCGTACATCTCTAAAAATTTACACAAAATTTTTAGTATCTAACGATAAGGGTTGTGTATAGGAAAGTATACATGAATGTGCCTGATTTTTTACCCCTTGATGCATTAAAATAGAAAAAACCAGGTGGTTATATCTAAAAAAATGAAGAAATTTGATATTTATGAAGTTAAATTTTGAACACTTTTTATACACACCCTGTATAAAACGAAAAAGTTTTATATAGATATATATCAAAATACATCTAGCCTTGCTGAAAGTAACCGAATAGAAATCATTTTCATATCTTTAAGGGTATCCTTGTAAAAAAATAATTTATAAGGGTCTGCAACAGTAAAATTTTTTACAAAAAAAATTAATAACTCAAAAAGTATGCATTTTTCGAAAAAAGTTTTTAGACAAAAGTATACTAAAATTTTACGTAGATTTCAAAACGTACTAGTATACAGGATGTTCTATTCAAAATAACAATGTTACAGCCTACCGTAAGTCGGCCATCTTTGAAAAGTATTTTGCCATATATAGTTTTGCCATATATTTGCCATAGATAGTTTTAACTCATCGTGGGACACCCTGTATAATATTTGTCATATATATTAGAGTGATTTTTGATGAAAAAAGTTTATTATATTTGCATAAAGCGATGTAAATATCACTATAATGTCGGCCATTTTACAAATTCATAAAAACGAAAATTGAATTAATGTTGTACTCGTATATCTCTTAAAATGGTTGGAAATAACTGGAAATAAAATATTAGAATTCAAAACAACTGCCGCACAGTGAATGTCACAGACACGAGTTTTTCATTTTCAATGAAAAAATGTAATTTTTCGCTAATATATTTCTTGGAACAAAATTTCTTCGGTGAGAATTTTTTTGTCTATATACAGATTGAAATATTTTACACTTTATTATAGTGAGTTTCGCGTCATACTCTTGATATATGCTTTTAAGGGATGAAAGAACTTGGAAGCAGAATAGTGTTCACAAACAATTATTATAAGACTGATTTATTTGCAACTCCAAATGGAATACTGGGCCTGATTCTCTTATCATAAATGTGTAAGGAATTTGAAAAATATAGATTAGAAAATAGTTTAGCCACAAAGTAAAACTGACAAATGTTTAATTTTAACGGAATATTTAGTATGAGGTACGATATACACTGGAGAAAATCTTTTCATGAACCCATTCGTACAAGAACTTACACATATAAGAAACGACTTTTCGTGAGTTCATTGAAAGAAATGTCGATCAAAGAACCCATTCAAAGCGCTGAAAATAGACTTATTTGTGATATAATGCATTCAAAGGTGGTTGAGTTATTTCACTCTTCATCTGAAGACAAAATTTGATATAGTTTTCAATTGAGCTTGAACCGAAATAGTCAATCAAAATTATAGTTGATGTTAAAAGACGTTTTTAAATGATTTACTTTGGAAATTATTAATGGAAACTGAAAGTGAAAGAAGAATATTATTAAAATACTTTGCTGCTATTGAGAAAGTAAATTTGTGAGAAATATCAAATTGGAAACAATAATAAAGTCAGTTACTTGATACATTGAATAACGTCGTTTTGTATAATTCTAATATTAATGTTATCCATTTGGATGCTTTTCAAGTTTATAGAAAAGTTTTGGAGAAGCATTAGGTTATAAAATAATCTCTTTTGTGCTTGATATTGTGGAAAAGGGGCATTTTTTAGTATAAGTTGGACAAAAACTAGCTTTTATGAGGTCTAATTTGGCAAAATACCTGCTTTCCCGAATTTTTAGTTATCTATGGAATTCACGTTACTGAAGCAAAGTTTATTACTGTAAAAAATTTTCTATGTCTATTTTGGTCGAATATATGTTTTTTTGAGAAAAAACTGATGAAAAAGGGTATCTTTTAATATAATTTTGACAAAATAACTTTCAAAAATCAACCTGGTAGGTTAACTGGCATTTTATACGGATACTGGGTCATAATTTGGTTACAAATTGTATTTTTTGTACTTAATTTAGTCAATGACTGAATATTATTGGTTAGGTTTAGTAGACGCTCTAAAGAATCTGTTACAGACGAAAACAAACAGAAAGTTCACAAAATCATTTCGAATAACTCTAAAGTGAAGCTGATTGATACTGCTTACATCCCAAAGATATCAAAGGAACGCGTTAGATATATCGTGAATTGATCTTTGGGCAAAAAAAGTTCTATTCAAAACAGGTACCGTAGGATCTCACAATCGATTGAAAAGAACAACAAATTGATGGTTCTTAGCAATGTTTGAAGCTGTTCAATCATTATAGACCCGAATTTTCGCATCGGTATTTGACAATGAATAAAACATGTCTCTATCATTTCACTTCAGTCCAATCTACAGTCATCCGAGTGGTCTGCACGTGCTGAATCGATTCTAACACGTGGAAAGACGCAAAGTCGGCTAACAAGGTTATGGCATAAGTATTTTGGGATGCGCATGGTAAAATACCCATCGACTATCCCAAAAAGTAAAAACTAGTATACAAAACTATTACGTAGCATTTGAAACAGAAGCCCTTGCTGTGTCATCAAGACATCTTATCACAAATCAATGGAAACAATAGCGAAAATGCATGAATTGGGTTTCTAATCGCTTCCACAATCACCTTAGCATACAGATTTAGCACCCAGCAACTTTTCCTCTTCTCGGATCTCGGATCTCTGGTAAGCAATTGTGCGTGTATTTAGAGTCGAAAGAAATATCGTACTGAATCAAATTCTATAGAAAAATTTTATTTTTTATACTAACCTAAGAACATTTCAGCCCACCGTTAGATTAAGTTAGATGAGCTGGGTATAAGGTCGTGAATCTATCTCACTAACACTTTGACCTATTGATCTATTATGTACCCCGGACTGTTCAGGACAGTCAAGTAGTAGCAACTTTGCTTGAATATAAATACCGTAGTATCTGTCTATGGATTGCCTCGCATTCACAAAGACAGTGTTCGGCAGTTTCCTTTGGTTACTCATAGAAACTTCAAGAGCTGTCATGAATTTCTCCGATGGTAGTTCGCCAGACAGTCTCTATCAAGCATACCAGTAACTCTTCTTATCTCGTCGTTGCTCAATTAAAGATCGTTTTGAGATCAGTTATTGAGATAGAAAAGAAATCACTTCGATGGTTTCACAACCGGAGTCTTATTCCATGTTTTCCAATTTTTTTATGATCACGACTTAATGGCTTCCTGGAAAACCTATGAAAGGAATTGTCCAGCCTTTTTTCCGCCAGATGATCGGTTTGTTTATTATAGTGTTTTCCGGTGTGGCAAGGAGCCCACATGAAAGTAACTTCATTGTCTGCTCCCATTGAGTCAAAGATTCGATACGGTATCATACTTTGACTCAATTTTATGAGAGTTAAATAGTTGTAGAGCTGCTCTGAATAAATATCTTTGCACTACGGTAGTTGAGTTGCGATCTGCGCATGTTCTGAGCCCTTTCGTATAGTGAGTGGACCCCCTCATTTGTCAATTGCTGTCGTTGGTTGTTTCCCCAATCTGTTTTTTTTCTTGGCCACCATACAAATGATACGTAGCTTATGACAGGCTGCACAATGGATTTGTACATCCAGTTCATGATTTTGGATTTCTAGCCTCATTTTCCTTCGACAATTTTGTAGCAATTTGCGCCTTATGATTTACAGAAATCTGACTTAAAGACTACAAAGTTATTTGTAGTCTAAGTGATCGTAGTTACCCATATGAAAGCATTCTGTATATGATGATGTTTGAAACATCGATTATGAAGTATTTAAAAAAACTTTTCTCAAATATTTTGTAGATCATTTATCTTAAAGAACCATTGCAACCTATCTGGAGTGTATAATAAATGAGAAAGTAATTTAAAACACTGTCTACGGTGCATTCTCTTGCTGATATCTTCTTTGCCTTTTGAAAATAAATATGAGTCTATTAAATAAATAGGGTGCCTCGCATTTTTAGACGTGACGTATAGCACAAGTTTGTAAAAAGCTGCTTGGAAATACATTAACACAAATCTTCATACATTTTTCAAAATTCTTTCGGTAACGTAACTTCAAGCTCCGTTCCATCAATATTTAATCCTGTACAGCACACACATGAATATAATGAACACCACCATACATTTGTTTCAATAATTAAATAACTTCTGTAGTATAGTGAGAATACGAAAAAGCAAATTTAAGATTCTAGGAAATTTATCGAAGGTAGCGGGTGCCAAGAATAGATCTAGTTGGAGGGACATGCCCCAAACTAATTATAAAAGCAATTTTGAATAGAACGATTAGTTTTCTAAGCATTAGGCTGAAAACATACTATTATTTCTTCAGCAACATCAACGAATGCTATAACATATAATATGCTAAAAATACTGCGCAAAATGAGAAAAAAATCAATTGAATATCAAATAAAATCTTTTTTACCAAAGAAATTCATTCTGAAATGGAAAATGTATAATAACGAATCACGAACACTTCAACTGTATTTCGAAAAATTGTGTTTGATCGAATCATATCAGAAATGAAAAAGATTAAAAAGAAGTTTGATTTCGCTGCTAAGATGAATTTGTTGAGGTTTTGCTCAGTGGTACTGAAATATTGAATATGTCCAAAGGAGAAATGAAAAAGCATGGAACAGAACCGGCAAATGGATTTTTTTCAATCTCATATTTTATTCCAGGCGACATTCTGTGCTATTATTTGAAAAAATAATAAAACAATATCAAAGTTAAACGGTTTCTTGTGGCATTCATTGCGAAAAGCGTCTGATAATGATCAAGTAGAGTTCGTTCGCAAAAATCTTTATGCGCACGTCAGTGATAAGTCACAACAAGCTTCACACAAAGTTTCAACTAGCAGCTTCGATCCATTTTAGCTCGGACAACCACTCAGACAAGTTGTTTTGCGCTGTTGGAAAATGCTTAAGTAAAAAGGCTTAACATCAACACAAATCAAAAACTCATTTTCAACAATTCAAAATTCGCCAAAGTTGTTTCGCTAGACGATAATTAGAAGATGACCTACGGGAGGTTTTGTGGAGGTGACTACTCCAGAAAACGTCAAATTGTTCTAAGTGACTGGCGTCTAAGAAATTGTAGCATAGAGCATTTTAAAAAATGATTTCGAATTCTCAGCGCAGGGCAAAAGCAGCGTCAAGTAGAATGTGGTGAGCGATTTTCAGAGCTTTTCATTGAGGATCAAGAAAGTGTAATCCAATCAATTGTAACAGGTGATGAAATTATAGTCTTTCACTAAAAAAGATTCCATGGAGTGACATCGGAAACGTCACGAAAAGTACCAAAAAAGGTGGATGGTTACAAATTTTGGGACTGCGAGGGTATCCTTTTGATTGACTCAATGAAGAATTCTTTTGAATTACAGTTACGATCTTTGTCTATTTATTTCACGTTCAGAATTAGTTAAGGGCTCAATACTGTACAATGTTAAAAAATGCACAATAATTTACCAATTAAAATGAAATCTATAGAAGCATTTTTCTTGTTGTTGTTATTGTTGTTTTTCAGACTGAGGATGTTATGAGATTACCATCACCAAGCTCTGTAGGTAAAAATTAGCTTCTGCCAATTTTTTGTTAAATTTTAAATTTTTTTACAAGTTCTATTTTCCATTTAAATAAAAATTAGTAGTTTCTTTCATTGTTGAATGTTTTGCAAAATTATTAAAAGTAAAATATATCAAAAGAGGAAGGGTTCTGTAGATATATAAAAGCTCCTGTAAGGTATTTCAACCCCGATATAGGAGGCTTCACATATTCTGTTACAAAAAAAATGATTAGTTCAAAATGAGTTAGCTATCATAGAACTTATTTTTGGAATGTTCAATTCTTTCACGTGAATCGTTTAATGCATTATTTTGGGTTATTTGAAAATCGTGTCAAATCTTTTTCAGTCTGCTTTACGTCAAATAGTCTCACTATCTGTCGTTATTGTTTTTTGTAATGTTTGTTTTGAATTATTTCGCACCTCATTATCATTCCCAATATTGATTTATTTTTCAAAACTTTTGAGAAAAAACATTACAAATTGTATAACCTTTTGTTTAATTATCAGGGTTGGATTAGTCGAAATATCTCATGGGAATATTCTTCATATACTACAATGTTAATCCATATTAGCGATGGCACCTCGTGTTTTTGAAATAATTTTCAGTAATATATACATCGGAACACATATTCGTGTAATAAAAAGGACATTCCGGCCGAGTTTCACAAAGTAATTTTAGGGGGTGGCTGTTCCTCTTTAAATATTTGAAAAGGTTTTTTAACTGCGCTAGAGTGACGCTGCTATAAACTAATTCTGTGCTACTATGGCTACTCTAAAAAGCTGGAAGAAATTTGATTTTAAAATAAAAAGCCTAATATTTACGAACATGCAGACTGGACATGCGAGGATAAATTGTTTTAATATTTTTTTTTTATTTTTAACAAGATACGTTTAGTGTATGATTTTTAAAATATAAGTTTTAATATCTCATGACGATTACATCGACGATAGGAATTTTTATTGAGATTTTAATTTCGTTGAGCGTGAGATATTTGAATTATCACTAACAAGCACAAAAAAAAACAAAATAAAAAATGTTTTCACTAAATTAATAGAGGGGGAGTAAAATCAGGATTCGAGAGGAGAAGAAATAGAGTTCCTATGGGAATGTGGAAGTGTTTTTAACATTCTAGAAAACCATCGTTATCCACAAGGGTTATTCGTAGTACCGAAAGGTGAATGAAATAACAAAACAACGACCATTACCCTTTTTTCATAGATTTCGAGACCCTTTTGTAACAAAACAATGATAATACATAAATCTCTCGATTGTTCAGTAAACTCTTTAGAAATCGAATCAACGAAAAAAAAATATTCCCAAGAGTTTTTTATGTTATTTCAAACAATGAATAACATAATTCAGATCGATCGTCTCGATTGAATCGAAGATTCAAATAATTTAGCTCTTCTAAATATTATCAAATGAAAATATAGAGAAAAGAATATAATAATCCCTCATCAATCATGAGGATGGTTATATTTTGAGAAATAAGAAAATTCGCACCGTCCTGTTTTAATAATGATAAAAAGATTCCGTCAACAAAAAACGAAATCAAATTTCATTTGTTTTGACACATGTCGACATAATCAATCACAATGTTGTAAATGCGTTACGTGAAATGTAACTTGATGATAACTTGACAACTGTACGAGAAATGAGAAAAAAGAAGAGAAATGTAACAAAAATTTCATCTGTTGTTTAATTTGAATAACAGACCGACTGAAATGTGTTAATTTTAATAGCAAGACATCGTTCATGTTCGCCAGACTGAGATTAAGTAGTACTAGCAATGGAATAATGATTAAATACATTAGAAATTCACTAGAGGAATTACTTTAAAATCGCAATTAGTTCTTTCATTTAGATTAACCGATTAATTTTTATTAGAAGTCGCTGCTTTCACAGAATATTCTATGATTTCATTAAAAGGGTATTAAATCCGTATTTTAATACCAGAAATTTATCATATTTCTGCTAAATACATAAAATTATTTCGACTTACACAAGCTCGAAACGCATCTTGATGGTATATAGATGGTTCTAGTACAAGAAGCAGTTTTGAACCACTGGGAAAAAATTTTGTTAGCAATGAACGTATTAAAATAAGAACCTCACTAGAAAATACATTTTTACATAAGCAAACAACATTAAATACCCTGAAAGCTTATAAGTGAACTCCAAACTATAGAGGGAAGGTAAACCCCAACTAACAGTAATCCTAGTGTTGCTACCAGACCATTGGGATCTTTCTTCATTTCTCTTTCTGCTCTTGTCCTCAGTCATAACATATTTCAAATATCTCTATTCCTATTTTTATTGTCACCTTCCATATTTCTCAATCAGCCTGGTGAAGAATTTGGTCTGTAATTGTTTGATTCAATTATACCATCTCATAGGCGATCGGCCTCTACTTCTTTTCTCTGTATTTCACCCATTACTATAAACCTGTCTGCCATCTCGTCGTCTTTCTGCGTATCCAAAATATTGCAACAATTTCTTCATTCATAATCATACTACTCTGGTGGTTACAATGGACTCTTCTAGTATCAGTCCAAGGAATTCTAAACAACCAATAGCACCACGTTTCAAATAAATCAATATATTCCCGCTCTTTAGCTTTAGGTGTTCACGATTCTGAACCGTATGAGAAGATTGGGACCAGATTCATTTCAGTGTTTTTTGTTGTGTATGTCCCAGCAAGGATATTCTTCTTCTAGTTTCGTCTACGCATCCAACCATGTCGGTTAGTATTGACTCCAAGCTGTTTATCCTTTCGATATCGACAAGCAGATGGGTCTTGTTACGTTAGACTTATCAACTATCAATTTTTTTGGTTCTCTTAATATGTTAACTTCCCACTTACCCACTGTATTCTAGATTTAGGGTATACCGGGCAATAAGGAAGCAGGTAGCCTTGTCAAAAAAACGATTTCATATTTTGGACCAGATCTCTACTGTAGCCTCATGAGATTTCACATTAAGAACGAACTGAACGAAAGGCTAAAGCAGTGATTCCCAAAGTGGTCCAGATGCACACCCAGGAGTCCATGGGAAGCTCTACAACAGGAGTGTACTTAAATTTTCATGGTTAGATCTGCTTTTTTAACGAGTTGGTAATATGGTGTAATGTATCAACTAAAACTGGTAATAACTATTTTGAACGTGATTTACGAGCTAAAGGATCAGAGAAACAATTCAGAGATAAGACAATCCAAAATATTTAGAATTATATCAACTAGAATGTCTGAGGAACTTCTCGAGTTGTCCAGGAACGACATTAAACTGATGATCGGTCTTCTGCCAAGTGAGATACCATCTTAACACAATAGGTATGACATATGACAACAAAGCCCCAGGAAAATAGCCTGCTTTGGGAGTTGCTAACGTGGAATAATAAATAACAAAACTGGAAAAGGAAATAAAAAGTATGAAATAGGCGCCAGCAGCGATACTCACATTAATAGTACGATTGCAGTGTGCAATATTTTGGATATTCAAGTACCAAGCAAAATAAAGGAGTTTCCAAATCTCACGCTCTCGGAAACTTCATTGCAAAATGTTTTTCAAAAATTTCTTCCTAAAATAGATTCTATTAATTTACTAAAATATCAATTTTACGAATAATTTCTGATATTATTTTGCAATATTAAATTGTGGATTTCCTATTACTAATCGATTAGTTAATTATTTAAGCAGTATTGTTAAAAAAATAATTTAAATGTTAACACACACGGCAGTAAAATTTCGAAAATATAACAAACGATTTTGTTGATTGGTTGACAATGACGAATAACGGGTGTTCGTTGTTTTATTTATTGAAATAAACAAAGTCTAATATGGACCTAAAAATTTCCAAGGGTTCATTACTCTGTCTTTCTTTACTGAGCTATATCACCTCAAATGCTATGTTGGTATGTATATTTCAACATTTGAGGGTAAAAATTCATGTCTAATATTCATCAAAAATAGCGCTTACAAATCACCATATAGCTATGATTGTGATATAAAGTGATTTAAATCTTTCCTTTTTTTTTGAAAAATTTAGTTTTTGTAAATACACTTCTTTAAACTGATAAAATAAATATTATAGATACAGCAGAATTGCCTGTTTACAACTGAAGAGCTATTTACCATTAGGCATAGCCCGCATCTGCTATCATTGATTTAAACTTGTTCAGAACGTCAAAATAATACATGTACAAGTACAACGAATTTAAAGAAACCTTATAATTCAGTAACAAAGGACCTTGAAAGGAGAATTGATTATTGCTGGTATAATCAATAGTCGACAATAGATAAGAGGATATTAGATTATATTACTTTTGCTTTTCTTTATAATCAAACATATAGAAACAAATGTAGTAGAATTTCCTATGTACCAAATTTTCTAAAATCAAATATGAAATATTATTAATTGATATTCGACAATGAAATATCTACTCAAATAATTGTATGAGTTTCTTTTCACATTTCAAACCTCTCTGAAAATCACTTTAATATAACATGTAAAAATTTGTCGTTTCGACTTAATTCGGTTTCGGTGTTTATCAAAATATCATAATAGTAATATAACAAATTATATGATCATTATTATAAAAACAAAGAAAGAAAACGTTATTTAATGCCCACATTATTGATAAGTTGTAACTAAACTACAGGATATAGCTCATACAACAATGTACATAATCAATTAAGTTTGGTACCAACCTCATATACTAAAATCACTAGTTAGTTTTATATAAACAACAAACATGTGGCATTATTCAAGTCATCATCGAGTTGAATATAACAATTTCTATATTATTTAAAACACATTTTGAAATTACAGACATAAATCAATATTTCATTAAACATTTCCACTCAGTTTAAATTTTATTATGTATTAATACTCCGGTCGTTCCTATTGAAGATCTATGAGCAACAATTGGCAGTTGACAGATTCAAAATTCATAATTATATTTACGTTTTTTATTGATGACTCTGTTCGGCACCGTTCGTCCATCCACGTTATTTCGATCTCCCTGTTCGGTTCGCGTTCGGTTATATACATTTTGGAACAGTCTTTGCTTCACTAGAGTACACCCCCTGACACGTTAACTCAACACTTCATAAGCAAGTGCTGAGTTATACATGGAAGACAGCTCTAAAGATGGCGAAGAGCCACTCGGATTAGATCTTTTCTTGCCGAAAAGGTTGGAAAGGATTTACACAACTTAGCGAAACACACACACTTTAAGACGTCCAGATAACAAAGAAGAAAATAATGAGTATTCAACAGGCTTAACGAAAAGATAAGACCTCCGAGAATGAAGATGAGGACCTGTCGAAATGACAGGGTGGTGGAATATCCTTCTTTGCATCCATCCGCGGATTTATCTTGGGGTGGATACTTAGAGGGACGAGCTTCCTCACGCGCACGTAAGTGTGTGTGTATGTGTGTGTGTGTGTATGTGTGTGTGTAAGATCTCTTTTCTCCGAATCTTAAAAGAGTAAGAAGAAATGAAGAAGTACATCCATGGAGCATAGACTATGCAGTAGACCAAAATTTATTGGAAACCAATTCCAATTTACATATCATCAAACATTTGAACAGCAAGCATAATTGATTTATTCAAACAGTGTATGATCAAGCTTTGATGGTATGCAATAAAGCATTTAAAATGAAAATTTTTGTACTTTCATAAGGCTCCAAACTTCAATTATTTTTAGTTTTTATTCATTCACAATTACCACGATCAATCAGTACAGCCTATGATCACGTGCTACAAATCGCTCTCAGCTCGCTCTGTTCTGCGAACATTATCAAACATAACTATTGAGTCGTTAACATGATGTTACTATTATGAAATAATGAATTATTTCTAACAAATTGTTCTAATAATATCAAATTGGTTACAAATATTCAAAATAATTCCGTGCAAATGAGGCAAAATAACGAAAAAGCTGCTGAAAAAAACTATTTTCAGCGAAAACGTGAAAATAATGGACCCTTACTACGAGAGGTGAGCTCCAATATGAAACATTTTCAATAATATAGAATCCAATTCTCTTTCTTTTAGGTTTAGAATGGCTAGCAAATTGATTTTTCCCCTTTTCACATTCACAATTTCAATTTAAACATGAGTTTCGAAAAATGTACATCATTTCATGCGTTTATGTAATAGATTTTTATGGATGTATTGTTTTATTCACACAATTGAAACTGGTATTTTTTAGAAAGAAACCACGTAAATACGAGTGCGGTTTAAATATGATCAAGACAAACGCTCTAACAATTCCTATTCCTCGACGTCGGTGTTAAATTTTCGACCACCGAAAGCTTCTGTCAGTGGTCGAAGCATGTGGTAGTCGCGGGGTGATAAGTCCAGACTACAGTGGATATGTTCTAGTATCTCCCACCCCAGTTATAATATTATGTTGAGCGTGAGACGCGCGTTATCCTGGAGAAGAATCGCACTTCGCGCTGGACTGCTCTCCTTTGAGACGGTTGTTGAACCAGAAGGTCGTTCAAAATAGAAGGTTAATTGTATGCCATGATAAATCAAAAACGTGAAATTCGACTCGGTTAACAATCACGTACCGCTAGATACGCGATGTTAAATTTATAACAAGCCATATATCTGCAACATTCACATTGTCATATTATCAATCGATTAAGTGAGGTCGAGGTAGCTAATATTTTGTAAAAATACTTTATTTATTATAATAAACAGGGAGACAGTTGTATAGTTTTCAAGCATACGTACGTACTGCGCTTACTGACTGTTAATTGTTATTGAATGTGTAAGTTGAAAATATACTAGTGATTTTGGATTTATTAAGTTCCCACTGCTTGGAGACCCCTCACCTTCAATCAACACTGGGTTAGAGTAGTATGCAGCATTTATGGATTGTGTGTACGCAGGAAATCAACGTACATCACTTCTCGTCAGTCCCAGAATACAGTAAGCATAATATTGCCCGCAGATCTGGTTGTCTTCACTCTGAGTGGTGCCTCCTCCTCCATGCCTTCGGGGGTATAATAGTGTACCCATATTCGTCTGCAGTGAAGATTCGCGCTAAAAATCTACCCCCTTCCACCACGAATGGCGTCAGTAAGCTTCCAGCCACGTTCAACAGTTTTTAAACTCATCGCGCCATTATTTTTCGATATTGGAGGTGTTCGTAACGAGTTTAGTTCAGCAGAAATTTTTCGAATACTCACCCTACGTTCCTCAAAAATGTTCTACGCGGCGAATTTTGTCTAGTGTGATGCAGATTCGCGAACGAAGTTCATCCAGTCATTCTTGATGGTTTCGCAGCCATCTTTGAAATCTGTTATGATATGACCTACTCATGCACTCACTACCAAATTGATTTTGTGAACGCCGAAAAATTTATGTGTTTTTAATCAATAAACGAATGGCAATACGTTGCCAACGGCGGTCGGCACTCGACGTTCACTCATGATCGTAGTATGCACGGGAAACGTGCGTTTTATGAAAATTTAGCACCACTGTTAGAAAGGGATCCAGCTAACACATAATCAAGCCGAGATCTTCAAAAATATACAGGCACGCCATCTACAGCATTTGTCTCGATCATACCTGAACCGCCCTTGTATATTTAATAGATGACGAAGCGGAACAAGAAAAAGACTCAATATGTAGTGTCAAGGTTTCCAAACCATTAACTCAAAGACATTGACAAATAGTAGTAAACAGATATTAAAAAGTCAAGAAATAACTTGTTATTAATATTGGCAACAGTGGTGTTAATGACTTTTTAACAGTCTTTTGTATGAGTCGTTTCAGAATTTTATTGTAGCTCAAAACTAATATAAAATATTTCTTTGTAATTTAATAACATTTGTCTTGAAATAAAAAGTAGCTATTATGAATTTATTGGCAGAGGTTCATCATGAAGTATTTCTATCTGTTTTAAGCAATAAATTTTGTTGTTTCCGATTAAATATATCATCAATAAGGAAAGTGATCCATTTCTATTGAAAACGTCTAGTTACAGTTTTCAAGTCTATCTACACTACCGATCAAAACATTTCGCCTACCCCATAATCCATTCATTAAATTTCAAAATAATACACTTTAGCACATGTTTATATTCTGTCGGTAAGTGGCACAAGTTAAAACTTGCAAATATTGAGTGATTTGTCTATTATTCTTCAGCTGTGAATTATTTTGTCGATGTTTGTGATTGTAGTTTAGTCCCGATTAGCCATATGAGACGCCAGAACGTGCTGTGAGTTATAGTTTTTAGACCAAGACATCTTTTTGTTAAATTCGTAAACGAATTGTTTTTGTTCTCGCAAATTCAGACTTGTAAGTCTTAAAATGGTTAAACTAGTGCATTAATCGCTAGTCTTCATAATCTAGATAAAAATAACTGTACCATTCCCGCCGAATTAAAATTACCTCCTCGTACAGTGGACTACAACATGAAAAAATATACATCAACCAGGAGCTTTAGCTATAGAAAACGTTCAGGATGGTATCGAAATACCACAATCGTTGAAGATAAACGTATTGTATTAATTAGAGATAACACAGCAGATCAATGAGGATGGCAATGAAGAAAACTCTGCTAAGACGTCAAAATAAAATTAAGAGGTTGCAGTGCTCTAAATACTATAAAAATTGGAGAGTGGGACAGAGTTTTATGCAGTGATGAGTTAAAGAATGAGGTTTTTGTATCTAAAAGAATAGTGTTTGTGTGCAGATCAAAAACAGAACGGATGCTAGATCCATGGAAAGCGGTTATGGTTTAGGGATGTTTTGGAGGAAGGAAAATATAGAGCGGGTAAAAATTGGAGGGATTTTGAAAGTGATAGGCAGAAAATTTATCTTCCACCATGACAACGATCCCAAGCATTCCTAGAAGCTGTGCAAAAAGTATTTGAAAAGAAAAATATGATTTGGTAGTCACAGCTTGAACCGGATTGAGTTGTAGGAAAAATTGGACAGTTAAGGTTAAAATTGTGAACTAGAATAATGATCGATGAACCAAAAATTTGAATATGTAAAAATTACAGACTGTATTTATATGATTACTATCTATATATGTTTTTTTATAATATAAATATCAAAATCGATCATATTCTTGTTGTATTGTTGAGTACTATGTAAATTATAGGGTGAGCAAAAACTTTTGACCAGTAGTGTACATGTACATGTATTTATTCATTAATTAATGGCATCAAAATATTCACGCAAGCTCTCGCAGCATTGTTCAAATATGACTTATATTTGTTCCATGACGTACATCTATTTTTATACTGTTTGAACTGACAATTAGTAGCATTGAATGAGTGGTTTCCAGCAAAAAGAAACTAAATCCAATTTATCCTTATTTTTTACATCGGGCTATCCATGTTCAAACATTTACTTTCGCGAATATGTATAAAATTAAACCGGTTAAAGCCAAATGCCGACTAAATATTTGATTACGTTATTAGAATTATTATTTTCTATACTGAGGGTTAAATTGACAGATGTGGATAGATAATTTGAACACTCTTTTATGCATAATTTGATCATATTTTCTACAAAATATACCTCAATTAACGTTGTTAAAAAAATACAATTACTGAATATAAATCTTACCAAAGTCAATGCATTATAATTTCCCCACCATTTACCATAGTTGTTATTTCCAAAACAATTATGACATTCTATCCCTTATCATATAAAAACTACAGATACTAGATAAAATTTTATGTTTATGTTTCTAGATATTCTTGATTTTAGGTCTGTTCTGTTTCAAAATTAATTTTTTTTAATAATTTTTAAAAAATAGAAATAAATTGACGTTTCGACTTTTCTTTAAGTCTTTATCAAAATATATTTTGATAATTTTGAAACAGAAGAGACCTAAAATCAAGAACATCTAGAAATATAAACAATATCAAAAGATCTAGGCAAATTTATCTTCATTTAAAAGTTCATCTAAGGGAGCTATACCATATAGCTTTCGAATTTCCTGTTTACTAATAAAAACGCGGGTTTAAAGTGAATAATTTATCAATGGAGGCTTCTACAATGTACTAAGTTTGAAGTTTGTACGTAGCTTTTTTATAAATGTGCTTAAAAACTAATTAAACAACGTCAACCTCTTACGAGAAATTTTTAAATGAAGATAAATTATATTAGAAGAACCTAAAATGCCATCTAGTATCTGTAGTTTGCGTTTTGCGTGAGATAATATCCTGTACGTAGGAAAGAGAGAAATTAATTTCTCTTTTTGTTATGTCCTATTAACCAAGTAAGGGTGGTTTGTTATGAATAACCCCGTACTTTCTTCGGGGTAATTGCCAGTTTCCCAAACCAATTCACACAATCTAGGTTCAATTCAGACATCAATAAAAGTGTTTCCCAGAAACAAATGACTATAAATTTGGAATTTGAAATGGAAATGCAGGAATTGAGTTAATATCTTTATTGAAAAGCTGAATTAGTGTATAACAACCTTGACAAGCATTTTGAATATTTGATATAATTAAGTAGTACGTGATTTACTGGCGTTTTATCAATTTCTTTCTACTGTATTTCGTTATTATGATATGCATGTAGTTTCACTTGTTTTGGTTTTAAAACAAATTGGGGAATATAATTTTCCCTAAAACTTAGGTCAGAAGACCAGAGTTGATGGACCTAAATTGATATTACCTTTTTAGAAGGCATCTTCTATGAAAATCTGAATAAAGTTCTAAAGTTATTTGTTGCCATCACTTTTTTCTAAAATTCTCATTTTACGTTATAAAGGGTGAGTTATGAGGAGCTATATATACTTTTATCATATTTAGAACCGCTCAGGGAAGATATCATGTGGTTATTAGAAAGTGTCAACTCCTCTTCTTTAATAATTCACAGGGTGGTTTGTGAAAATGGTTAACCGACTATACACTGTGTTTACACAGTTCATTTTTTAAATTTTTTAATGATGCTGTATGTCATTATCAAGATTTGTATTGAATATTGCACCCTGTATAATATTTTGTCATTTTCATACATAAATAACCAATAAAAACGGCGTATGCGACAAGGTTTTCGCATTTTTATTCAATTTTTAGTGAACTATCCAATATTATCAAAGTATTTGATTTGAAACAGTACCTACAACATTATTTAATATGTGTATGTAAATTCAACTACATCTTCATCACTTCATATTATTTCTTAGGGTAGAATCAACAGTTTTTAAATTTTTAGAAAAAAATCACATTGAATCACTATTTTCGATAAATAGTAGATAATATTGATTAACGTCAAACTTCATGTATATATATATGATTAAAATTTTATGTTATTTATTAATTTTGGCCATTATATTAACGGATTTGGGAGCTGGTACATTGTCTTGATGAAACAACACTTTCTTCTTAGCCAATTGCGACCGTTTGTGCTTGATTTCTCCACTCAAACGTTGTAATAAGCTCGCATAAAACTCGCTGTTGATAATTTTTCCTTTTTCAAGATAGTCAATGAAAATTGTCTCACTCAAATCCAAAAAAACCGAAGCCATTACCTTGCCTGTAGATATAACGGTCAGTCTTCTTTGGAGTTGGTTCTCCCTTATTAGTCCATTGTTTTGGATGTGACGTGATGAACCCACGTTTCATCCATGGTTATGAAACAGCAAAACAATCAGATCAATTCCTTGTCAAACTCTCGATGGACATCTTCTTCTTACAACGCCTTCTTCCTACGGAAGTTGACGATCCAAATGGCTATATCGCACGAGAAACTGCAGCTCTGAAAATTTCTGTAGACGCCTCTCCGAGCCATCTGCGCAAGTCTGTCTACGGCCAACCGACCGTTTTCCTTCGATCTTCCCTTATATTATCAGGCGGAGAATATGTCCTAAGTACTGCAACTTTCTCTCCTTGATTGTCGTGAGAAGTTACCCATTTGCTGTAGGACCTCTATGTTTGTCTTATGTTCCGTCCAAGATGGACATACGACGCTGTTTTTGTTCTATTGTGAGTAAATGCGGCATCCAACCGATAAGGTCCGAGACTGGTTACGAAAAAGTTCTAAATATTATATATAAGTATCTAAACGTATTCTATATTTTAATGCTTCCCTTCAATATACTCCCCTCCCCTCGCCACGCACCTTTCCAGAAGTTTTTTCTATTGATCGAAGCAGTGCTGGAAGTCTTCTAGGGTCAGGGTCCTTATGAGCTCGGCTCAAATCGGGTCCCTTTCAAAGCAGATCTTTTTCTAACCTTTCAAGAAAATCTGAGCAGACCCGTTGATGCAAGAGCTTTTGGTCAGGAGTCAGATTTTTTGGCACCAACTTCGCACAGACTATTTTCATGTGTAATTCCTCGTGTAAAATTTTTCTAACCGTTTCTTTATCGGCGTTTACAGCCTCGGCAATCATCCGGATGCTCATTCGACGATCTACACGCACATTTTGGTTGATTTTGGTCACTGTTTCCGGAGTTGAATCAGTCACAGGGCAAACTGGGCGCTGATCATCTTCAGTGCTATCTCGGCTCTCACTAAAGCGCTTACACCACTCAAAAACACGCGCACGAGATAGAGAATTGTCTCCATAGACCTCTTACAAAAATTTATAGCACTCAGTCGGAGTTTTCGGCGCGACAAGATATCTAGATACCTAACGCACTACTCGTTTTTACCCTACTCGTCTAGGGCGCTCTCTAGGCGCACAGTCTCGTTATTTAATAGTCAGACCTCGTATGTCTGCCAGCTCGCGCACAGTATTTTACTGTTGATAACGAAAGAGCAGCCTCACCCAGAGCAGAATAAAAAAAAATGAATCAAAAATACGACAAATTTGTCGCATATGTTTTATGTAGTTTGAAAATCACTTATTGCTTGAAAAAACTATTGTACAGGGTCAATATTCAAAACGAATCCGTAAATTGATTTTTTTAAAGCAGGTCCTGGAACTTTTCATGGCTAATATTAGTCGAATTATTGATAATAGTTCAAATAATAGTACTGAAACTTGAAAAAATTTGAAAAAATCCAATGAGCTGCGTAAACATTATAGCCAATTAGAATTTATAGTCAATTTCACAAATCACCCTGTAAATTAAGAATGAAATAAAATTGACATTTTTTAACAGCCACATGATACCCTCATTGGGGCAGTCAACATGTGGTAGTTGTATATAAAGTTCCTCATGACTCACCCTGTATAAGTTCAGCCATCTTTCACTCAAAATTTCAGGACATGCAAATTCCAAGATAAATTTATACTCTGTAACATATCATTCGGCTTGTTACGTTTTTCTTCAAACATTTTGAATGTTCATTCGATCACGTATTGTTGCACAGTAGTCACTTCGAATTTATTTATTCTATCTTTCGAGTTTTTGAAGAAACCTCCCCCCGAAAAATTTAATAAAACCTCAGAATGTATTCGAATTCTTCCTCTACACTCCAGTTTAAATCAGCTGCTCTGCAGCTGCCATGCTAGAGTTTGAACCACAACTAGGAATTCAAAAGGTGCAACATCACAAATTCAATTCCAACAAGTGGGAAACCAGTTGAGGGCTGCAATCATCCCAATCATATCGTTAGTAATATATAGATCTGAGTTGTTTTTAATTAATAATTGCTTTTATTAGTTGTGCTGTTTTGGATACGCAGTTAACGTGAATTTATCATTTTTTCAATAAATTTATTTGTTGCTGAAACTGTTTGTATTGCTCTCAGCAATAAATATCAATTTGGAGTATCGTGTCCGGGGATACTTTAAGAATGTTTAATTTTTATTATTAGTTTAATTCATAAAGTGTTTCCAGCTTTTCCGCCTTTTTTTTACTTATTTTTAACGTCGTTAAGAGCCGTTGGCGTCTAATTTAATATTAATTGTTATTATATTATTTAAATACTAAAGTAACCAAAAATAGTAACCAAAATTGTACATTTATAATTAAATATGAATTTGTATCATGAAAACCTGTGGAAATGAGTGGTAAAATGAGCTGTCAACGAACACCATAGTATTAGGGTGCATTCAAAAATTGTAAATCTATTATTTGTGTGATTTTCGACTCTGATATTTCAAGAGTCTCTACTACTACAAAGAAATTCTCTACACCTCAAATTAACTAGAATCCCGATATTTTACAAGCAGACATATAAAGGCCAACTCCCAGAGGATTCGATAATACTAAATATCCACATGCTATGATTCTATATAGGTTTGTACAATAAACCAAAACAATTTTAACAATCCCAAATGCTTTTTACGGGCATTGCTTCAGGCTCAATTTAATTGTTAGGGATAAAAGCTTGAATTCAAATCTCATGTTTATTATAACACAGCATTTGCAACCTTTCAATCTGATGTTAAAAATCGGAGGCGGGTTAAAAACCTAAATATTTTGAAATAATTAAACTCATTTACTGGAACAAGTAATTTAAAAAAAGTATAAATTAAAAATTTCATATTATATATATATATATAGGGGGATTGATTACCATGATAAAGTTCAGTGCCTCATTTATCCTTTGAAATATTAATTTAAAAAATTTGAGGGATGATAGCCAATTATGCAATAAAATATAGGGTGTTACATTTAAAAATATGTAATTTGATTTTAGAACATTTTGTAAGATTGTAAATAATTAAAATATGATTACTAAGCATAGCTATAATGGGTCAAATTTTTAAATTAATATCTCAAAGGATAAATGAGACACTGAACTTCATCACACTAATCAATATATCATAGAATCAGTGCAATTTCTTTTTGAATATGATTAATATGCCAGAAAACTATTTTTTTCATTATCGAAAACAAAATTACTCTGGGATCTGACCTGGAATTACTATCTCTTTTTTTTCAGCTTTCTACAGAAGTCCCTCAATTAATGTATTATAAAACTACTAGATAATAGCGGGGAGAAGTAACAAAAAAATTGTAAAGAAATAAAAGCAATTTTTTTAAATATAGAACTCATTTACATAAAGTTATTTGCTCTGTATTTCCATACATATAGAGCGCTGAAAGAAATAAATTGAGACAGTCTGTAAACAAATTTTATATAATATTCAATTTCATGAAAATTAAAAGAATCCGTTCAGGAGTATTTTGTATCCCCTATATGCTACTAGATAAAGCAAATCTTTAACCTTTTAAGGTTGTCCTACGACATTTTCGATAAAAAATAATACAGAGATTTGCTCAATTCCTCAATAATTTGTGAGTTGGTTAAACAGGGTGTATAGGAGAGCCCCAAATATGACGACTTGGAGCAATTTACCTGTTTACCAAGTTGCATTCCTAAGGAGCAATAGGGCATCGAAGTAGAGCCCAGAAATTTGAGAAAATAGATTTTTTTCTTACTTTCAACTTAAAAATACTACATTTAGTACACTGTAGGACTTTTAAGGGCTATAAGTAATGGTAAGAAGAATACGTCTGAACTATTCCGGAGGATTAATTTTTTTTATTTTTAAATGCCCTTAACAGTCTTATACAATATACAAAATTTGATTTTTTACGTTAAAGGGTTTCAAAAAAATTAATTTTTTTCTAAATTTTGGTTTCTAATTTGAGCCTCTAGGATGCAGCTTGGTATAAAGGTATTGCACTCAATCCTCATATTATGAGCTCCCCTCTTTGAAAGTGTTCCGAAATCACCACCCCTATTAGATCACCTCCACAGAACTTTGAATTGAAATTTAGTAACACTACAAATGTTACAAACCTCTTTGTAGTATGTCTCAGAAAATAAAATTGATGTGTCAGAACATTACGACATATCTTTATTCGCCAAGTTAGAGAACTCCATTCTGTATAATCTCTAATGCGAGCTACTTATGGAATTGAATGCGAGTCATGTAAGTTATTTCTGATAGGGAATTGTACATATTCCAGGAATATTCACTACGTTTTAACCAACCCTTCAATTAATTTCCTCTTAAGCTTCGCAACATTTCTCACTTAGTATAATAGCAAAAAATGTATAATTGAAGAAGCTTGTGACACACGCATTAGAACGTTATTATATTTTAGGTTAACAGGTTATGGAACTCGCGCACAAAAGTTTTTTTGTCTAAAAAACTAAAAATGAAATTAGTCAGTCATATTTTTGATACTAGAACTTCTAGATTACAGCAGGAAACGGATTGCAGCTTTGTTGACAATTATTGTTATTTTAATATACTGATTGCTGAATAAATCTTTTCCTCCAATAAGGAAAACAAGATTCTACAGGTTAAAAGAGATTTCCTGGATTCCAATACACTTGTACCGGTGTTTAAATACACATCTACGACTACTCTTGACTTTTTTTGATGACATTCGTTTCTACGCTTCAATTTTCTGGAATGTCAACAGTTACAAGTCAGAGGGAGCTAAGTATGGCGAATATTGTGGATACTGTAACAGATAGTAATTAGATTCACAGATTTTTACATTTTTTCACCATTATGTGAAAGTAAAATTCCTTTTGCATCTCAAAAAACTGATGTTAACTGTTTCTTGTTTGATTATCGTGATAGATACAGAGTTATCAAACATATTTTTATCGTTTTTTAAACGCAAAAATGTTGACGAAGTCATATATGAACATTTTTTATTCCGTTGTTGACTAATGCTTCACAGATCTATAACTTCTATGAATATTGCTCGAGGTACCTAATTTTTGCTAATTTTTGGACGTCCTTCACATTATTGAGACCACTCTTAAATGTAGCTGTCTATTTTTTAACTGTTTGGATCGTAGGGGAACAATCGTTGGTAGATGTATCTTCCGAAATTAAAATGATTTTCATTGTACAAAATATTTATAAATACATCAACTACATGAAAACCACGTGTTCGTAAAGGTCAAGTAGTACTTTAAGAAAACTAGAATGACGCATTTCGTAGCGCCATCTCTTGAATTTTACAACAGATCTTATTGAGGAACCGATGTTTTATTTCAAATTATAATTATAATTATAATTAAGAGTATTATCAATCATTCAGGTATCTCCACCATTAGCGCTTGAATCTGAATGTTTTTTACCAATTTTGTATCTGACCAATTTTTTGTTTAGTTTATTACTCTACAACAATCTTTGTATTGCATTATATATGGTGGAGGGACCATTGGTATATTTAATAAAAAGCTGAGCATAAAAAGCGGGATGTGAATCAGAATTTATAGTCTGAACAGCTTTGATTGTAACATTGGGGCGTCATTAAAAAATTTTAGAATAATCTAATAACTGATATATTTAAAATTTTACGGTTTAAGTATTTTAAGTATACTGTGACTGTGACGACAGTATAAATTTTAATTTAGAAATTATACCAAACAAAATAACATGGTTTTGAGGACAATTAATCTATTTTATGAAAGTGTTTGCGCAAGATTTGTATCATTTTTATATCTGTCAGAATGCCCCAAAGCAGAAACAATTTATTTCCTCAGCGTAGCTTAATACTCTATATGTGTAGTACAAATTTCTCCTTAATAGTGTACTTATGTTTTTATTGCTAAAAATATAATTTCCTCTCGCTGTTGTGCACGGCGAGATAATTTACTCAAGGACTCGGTAAAAAATAAATAATATTCCTGATTCAGAGTACGGTATATAGGTTTATAAAAAAAAGAATATTGTACGATAATTCATAGACAATTTCATCTAAACACCACATAGTTACCAAATTGAAATTTCTACTATCTTACACATAGTTCAAAAAAAACATTACAGGGAACAAGTGCATAGCTTCATAGTAGATTTAAACCGTTACATTTGGTGTGTATTCAAAAAAAAAAGGAACTTGTTTTGACAAACTGTTATTTTGAAACCATCAGATATCCCCACCTCTATTCATTCATTAGTTGGCCAAAATCTACGTATATTATGTCATTATTTCGATTGTATCGACATTTTAATGATGATATTGTAGAAATTTGTGGAAATATTATGAAAAAACTATTATAATACCGTTAGAAATGGAATGGTCCTTTTTATTTCAGTATGAAGTTAGGAGTTGTGATTGTTACAACTCTATTTTATAATTTCCTATCTTGTATAGGGTGTCTGAAAAGAAAGTTCACATTCACAATTTTAAGAAAATTAAATTTATTGAAAAGATGTTTGTTATATATTAAAATACATTGCTAAGAACTAAAATTGCATATGACTGCTCGGCAGGTATTCTCCACGATGCTGCCATTTCGGTTTGTTGGCGCCCACAGGAAAAAAGTCTCAAATCAGCACTTTGTGGAGGCCAACTTCTGTCCCCTCTCATGGAGAGCAATTTGCCAGAAAAAATTTCACTCTTGATAGAGATATATATTCATTGATTATAACCAGTTGCAGTTCAAGTACGAAAAAGTCGTCTAACATCTGCATATAACGGCTCTGTGCGACCCCTTTTATCCTCAAAAAAGTATATAGGGGTTTCTGATGTTTGCTTTTTGGATTGGTTGCACTGCATTAGCTACAATTTTGCTTGCTGACATGTCCATTAAAATGAAACAAGATGTTGGTAAACATAAGAAAGCTTTCAATCATCTGATTTACGAAGTGAAGCCTCTGAGCAGCATCCTGGGCCTTCAATTCTTGCACCAACTGAATTTTATAAGGGTGTAGCCGTAAATCTTTGTTTTGAATGCAAAATAATAATTATCTATGTACGTTTAAAGCAACAAGCTCGTCACGAACAAGCCGAGTAACACTGTCTACGTTTTCGATCGTTATAGAGAACCTTCGACGTCTCGATTTTGTTTTACCAGTGTTTCTCCAAAATTCTCAACCACCTGGCAAATCATTTAAGTGACGAATATTGCTAAATTTTTGGATTTGTTTGCTTTCTGTTGTACTTCTTTGTGTTTTCAGTACTACAAATCAGAATTGAGGAAGGCTTAACAAAGGAGAAAAACCATTTACTAAATCTATTATCCCTGGATTATAGTACTGGACATTTTCGAAAATTCTCTAGTAAATTTGATTGAACCAAAAATTGCGAAACAAGACACATACTCTCCAAAGTGCATAACCGGGAAAGAAAAATTAGCTGTTAGTTTACGCTTTTTGGCAAGTGGTGATTCGTATACCAGTTTACAATGCCTTTTCAAAATACGTGATATGTGATAAGTACGAAACGTGCATACAAAAAATAAATTATTTCATACATAAAATCTTGGTCGATAGTATAGACCCTATACATTTTGAACGAGCAAAACCGCGCAGATCTATCGCTCCAGACTATAAGAATACTCAATGACTGATATAGTCTTTCAAGATGAAGAGAAAACATCTTCATAGCTCCTTACTTAGTTTTTTCCAGAAATTAAAATGAATTTTCAGGTCGAATTACTCGTAGAAGATTAAATAATGAGAGGTTGGGAAAAAGCTTTCACTCAACAAAAAAGCTCGGTATAAATGGGCATTGAATACTGAAATTGGTTGAATGTTTAGTCGAATTGATTGAAAACAACATGCGTCGAGATGTTTATTTTCATTTTTATTTATATATTGCAGATTTTTCTATTACGATTCGATGCTTTCAGAAAAACTGAAATGTCTTACGTACATACATGTATGTAAATCTAAATCTAACGTATACGTCAAATGAAAATATATAAATGAATTGTGGATAACAATAACTCTCACACTAACTCTGAATACATTCAAAGGGCACGAGATCCAAAGAAATAAAGAGAAAGAATTCTGTGTTTCCTCTAGGCGTTGCAATATGATAAAGTTCACTTTGATGTACCGAGAAATGGATGATGACCCGTTTTTATTATCACCACCTACATACTCCGGATGATTTTATTGCTTTTTCTTTATTATATAATTTATGGGAAACAACTCAATTAAAGCAGAAGCCTTCTGCACATTATTTTAACAATAATTCTAGTTTTTGTGACAATAAAAGGTTTATAGAATGGAAGAAATGATAAATACCTTTAGATATTTTCTTAAACATATTTTGAGTAAATAATTTGATTATGAGGCAAGTTAAGAAAAGCACTCGGTCCTATCTGTAGTCGTAAAGACAAAAAATTTACCAAAAAACAATTCATTTTCAAAAAACCAAATTTTAGATCTCCATTTATTTTGAAAGCAAACATTAATTCCACTATTTTCTACTGCAAATGTTGGAGGGGCGTTTGAACATTTTTGAAAATATAGATAATGTCAGTTTCCAATGTTCACTTTCTTTATTAATAATCATTCAAAAAGAAAATCTCCATAATCAAAGTATTCTATGGTGTTTAACCAACTCTTTGAGACCTTGATAAAACAATTCTTTGGATTGGATGCCAAAAATTGTCACACTGCATTTGTAACATATCTTTTGGATTCAAATATTTCCCAGGCTATGGATATGAATAAATATAAAGGTACATGATCCGTACTAAATGCTGGATGTGGTAGGAGTTCAGTACCACCTAGTTCTTCGATTTTATTTCCTGTAACTTTCGCAGTATGTGATTTAGCATTGTCTTGTTGCAGGTTAATTAAATCTGAATATTTCTCCAATGAAACATTTAGATCAGATTGACAGCTTGACCGTCATTTCGAAGCACACTAAACTTTCATAATACCACCACAAACACAACAAAACTTTCCGCTTTAATCGGACTCATTTGAGAGGGGTTTTGGTAACTGTCTTTCGTCTAATTACTGATTTTCCATGTTAGGGTTGTTTAGATAAATCAATTTTTCATCGCAAGTAACTAGAACGATCATCTTACGGCGCGGTCATAGATTTTATGGTTATAGATGGATGTTTCTATTTATGGATGAATTAGAATATACTTTCAGAATCAGTATAATCAATAACCAAGCGGGGATGAAACAGTTCCCTCACTAGTTCTGTGAGTTAACTTGGATAAAAAATACAATCGATAGCGTGCAGTATTAACCTTAGAATCGACTATTGTCATACTGCGAGGGTTGCTACTAGAGTAGTTTTAAGATATAGCAACATTGATGTGAATATGTCAATTCTGACATTGCAATCATAAATTTGACATTTTTAATTGTGAACGTATCCAAAACGAGTGCTATTTGATTGAGTTGTTTACAGATACTTGAAACATTCATCTTGGTTAAAAAATGGAACTAATTTTAATGTGACGATTTTCTATGACTATGACGATCAACTCGCTTCGACATTTGGTGATAAAGCACCATCTCGAGCCACCGTGTTTCGCTGGTTTTCCGAATGAAATCTTAACTACATGAGAAGTGGTAGTGCCAGAAAACATCGATGCTGTATGTAAATTCTTAGTGCAAGATCGTCATGTGACAAACCTCCCAAACATCAAATATTGCATGAACATTTGGCTGTCAAAAAGATATGTTCGCTCGTATACCGCATAATTTGACAATCGCTCAAAAAAGCTAGTGTCAATAAACAACAAAAGACTGTATGGGTCTTTCAAGACGAACAAAATCCAACAGAAGTTGTTTATCGAACTAAGCAAATAGTCTCCTGTTTTTCTGGAATAACGTTCCATTAAAGCAATGTAGAACAGTTGCAGAATTTTACACCAGCATTTGTTCGCCAGAAGTGTTCGAAAAAGTCAGGGAAACCAATCGGAGAAAACGAATTATTCTCCACCACTTTTTGGACAGTCAAAACATCGAATTGATGAGTCGTACAGTCCTTGTTTGGAACCCAAACCATCGCAACCACAATTGCAGAGTTGCCCACTCTGATGCTTGAGATTCAATTTTTGGGTCACTTTGGTCTTCATACGTCTATCATAAAATAACACCCTGCTCTACTTGTTATGGTAGTTTTGAATAAGGGAGGTAGCATAATGTGAATTTCGAACTGGTGAAAAACACTAGAAGGGTCAGTGAACATGCCTTACCTTCAAAGACCGCGACTGTCAAATTTACGGCATATGATGTTCATATACATAATGAGATCAAAATATTAGAGGTCTGTGATTAAAATTAAATTATAAAATATTTAATTATTGTTTTTTGTCACATGTATTTTGATTATAAAGTACATTTAAGCAGCATTTTGGCAAATAATGGATACCCATATAGGATTTTACTTTGGGCCCAGTATAGGCCCAGACTTGGGCGAAGTATGTACAACTCTGACCCTAGCTTGGAAGCAGTTATTGGTCCAGGCTTGGTGGGATTATGGAATGATAACGATGTCCCTCGCTTGCAAGCCTGGACCAGACCTGGTTGTCTATAGATAAACCCAAGACTGGTTTGCGTACCTTTAATATATTGTTAATAAAATTATAATTTCATGACAAATTTTTATCAATGCACTCTACTAATTAATTTACAATTTTATTCATAAAAAATTATGACTTTTAATGTTGAGAGATCTATTATGGATAAGATATTAGAACAAAACTTTATATAGTTATCTGCTAGGCCTTGTTGACTATAGGATGGCCGAGGTCGGGTTACTCAGAGTTCAGCTAAGCTTGGGTGAATATGGGATGGCCGAAGTAAGGTTACATAGAGTTCAGTCAGCCTTGGCTGACTATAGAATGGCCGGGGCCCCACTTACCCAGACTTCAACCAAGCTTGGGCCATTATTGGTTTGCCAATATCGGGTTTCCCAGCGTTGGCCCAAACTAAGCCCCGTCGTTCAAGTCTGGGTGCTTCTATATCGGATACTCAAGGTGTAGTTCTTTTGAAATTTCGAATTAATTTTCCTCCTACGTCTTTTTCATGTTGAATGCAGTTCTTAAGTAAAAACTACAGATGTTTGCTTTTAACATACTATTAATCGGCCTGTGCGGAGATCGGTGTCCGCGGATGGGTGTGTCCGCATAAACTCGCACCGCTTGACTCCGATTAACACTAAAAACAAATAAGGCCAAAAAATGTTTTGTCTAATTTAACGCCCAAAGTTTACGCCCTGTGCCTAGGCACCGGTGGCACCGCCATATTTACTGGTGACGACATAATTCATGTTAATGAAAACCGTAATTCGATATCACTCTGATTATAGAAGTGTATTGTTTAAAAAAAAAAATAAGTCAGTGATGACGTACAAATAGGTTTCTAAATTCTGTAAACTAATGACTGTGTTACGAAAATTCCATTTCGTAATTTATTGTTAGTTGTTCCGGTTGATTTGAAATAGATGCGGTGAAAGTATGATAATATTTTCGAACTCATCTCGTCTTCCAGTAAACTCAAAGAGATAGGGGCCGTAATTCAATACTGATCGCTATAATAAATTTTAAACTACAAACCCTTATTGAAATGTCTAATACACCTTTTCACTGAGATATGTGAGTGAATTTCACGTCAGTATCGATTTGAAGAGATGGAGTCACGTATGAAATGGAAAAAATTGAAATGTCAGTTTAACATTATTCACCCCATTATACGATTTCTAAACTCCAATTTATGTTGTTAGTAAATAAATATAGAGAGTGTCTCATAAATAATGTCAATTTCCAATATTCATACCAAAAGAAATCCTTAATATTCGAAGTGTAGCCCACTGTAGGTAATCTATGGTTTTAATCCAGAGTTCAGCAAGTTCTTTGAGACCATGTTAAAACCATCATTTGGCCTAAGATGCAAAAAATTATTGCACTACATTTTCAACAACGACTACCATCTCTTTCCTCAACTCAAAAAAAAGTTTAAAAGGTCGTAAATGTGTCTTCCAACGAAGGGGAACTAAAAGCTGTGGAGGTCTGGTTTGCAGAGCAAGAAAAAACTTTTTTTTAAGGGTTGCAGGTTCGCTGTAATAAATGTATCCAATTAAGAGGAGAATATGTTGAGTAATAAAATATTTTGACATTGAAATTTTGTTTGGTTCTATAGTAGGCTAAGAATTTTTCAATATATCCTCGTATAGTATCTATAGAAGGTTCAAGGGAGTTCTATAATAAGAGTGCTGGTAGTACTTAGGTTTTTTTATACTGCTGCAATTTTGATCTCAAAATCCCACGCAGATAGGCGACCTAAGCGTGAAAGATCTTCAAGCATTAAATATTCACTATTGAAACGATTGAACCAACGCTATGCCATTCGCTCACTTGTTGCTTTAAACTTTTCTTCAAATAATATGTTAATAATACAGAAATTTCATGTTGATATTAATATTTAAATTATTAAAATAAAGTAAAACAATTTCACTCTCCATAAAATAACAAGTTACCACATGTTTGATTTTAGGCGTAGAAATTTTCACAAATGAAAACCGAGTCAGACTTCTGTAATACGAGGTCTGGCTATTAAATAATGGGACTGGTTATGAAAAATGGTTTTATTAAAAAAATTATTCTACATTCGAATGCTTCCCCTCACCATACACCTTTCCATACGTTTTTTTCATTGATCGAAGCGGTGCTGTCTTCTTTAGTGAAAACCTTTAGGAGCTCTGCCGTTTTTTGCTTTACCGCTTCCATAGACTCGAATCAGGTGTTCGAGCACTGGAGTGCGCGTACTGGCCAAATACTGCTTCCCAGATAGCGCATTATAGGCAGGTGCGTTTGTCCTGATGCAAAATCGGGCCGTTTTTTACGAACTCGTTCTCGCAATGTTGTCAAAACTGACAAATAGTAAGTCTGGTTGAAGGTTGGAAGCCATTTAATCATCACGATACAGTTAATGTGGAAAAAAACGATCAACATTGCCTTGAATTTTGATTTGCTCTCTCGGCCCTCACTAAAGCGCTTACGCCACTCAAAACACGCGCACAAGATAGAGAATTGTCCACATAGGCCTCTTGCAACAATTTATAGCACTCAGTCGGAGTTTTTTTCAATTTAACTAGTAATTTGAGTTTAATAAAAATACGTTCGTTTCAAACCGCTACTGCTCAAATACTATAAAAGTGACGGAAACGTGTTTTGGAATGTGCATAGACAGGATATCTAGATACCCAACGTACCCATCGTTATCTAATAGCCAGACCTCGTATTGCATTTATGTTGAATAGATTTTATGAAGTATGAAAAACAATTTCATTTCTAAAATTTACTGCGTGCAGTATATACATTATATTTTTTATGACAACATTTTCTTATATTTTTTGTAATTCAATTGCTAGTTCGTACAAGTTATCAACTCAGTCAATTATACGGAATTACTTGTAATTTCATCAATATACCACAGAAGTCTGTAAGAAATGGCTGCGACCACATATTAAACGATTAAAAGAAATGATAATGTCATGGTTATAAAATATAATTGTTGAAGAAGAAAATATTGAAGTCAAAAACTTCTTATTTCATGATACCCAGGAGTTGAAAAGACTTGAAGAAATGAAGAGATACATCATGTATTATCTAATATTTTCGACAACAAAATACAATGTTCAAGTTAATTATTACTAGTCAGACATGGATTAAGCTACCCGATCATAACAAAATCGAATGAAATAAATTAATAATTCTTCACTACCAATCTAAGTGGATAATTAACATACTTTCTGATGACTCACAACTCTTCCATAAACCTTTCCAGATGGTAATTACTATTGTAATCCTAATCTTTCTTAAATACCAACTGTACCAAGATTTACGACCAAAATTTGATTTTTAAGTGAATTTTAAATATATTGTTGTTCAAAATGTGTTTTACCTATTTCTCTTCTATGCGAGGTGGTTCAGATGTTAGTAAAGAAATTCAAATATTCACGCTCCCAATAGTTGGTGACCCAAATTTAAAGGCACTTCTTTTACCACTTCTTCATAATCTTAAACATTCCACACACGATTTGCAAACACAATTGGGAGCCCAAGACTTCTTATTTTTATCCCAGAAGACTCTAAATTAGGTATTGTTCACCATCTTATTACATCACTCAATAAGTCATGTGACTGACACACAGATGGCGCTGCTATTGTCAAATCCATATGACGTTTATAAATTATCAGCTTTCAAACGATTTTGTGATAAAACATCTTGGCATTTTTATTGGTTCTTGATGGAAAAAAATACTGTACAAGCTCAGCAATGGCTTCAAAAGTATCATTCGGACTCTGCTCCATCGAAAAGAACCATTTGCTATTAGTTAGTTGGCTAAATTTAAACTTAGTCGTACAGACACCGATGATGGTCGTCCAATTGAGGTGGTTACTCCAAAAAAATCCACAAATTGGTTATTTTTAATCATAAATTGAAATTGCGTGAGATAGTTAAGGCCATAAAGATATCAGAAGGTAGTGTGTTTACAATTATGCATGAATATTCGATCATGAGAAAGCTTGTGTCAAAGTAGGTACTCCGTTTACTCACAGTAGATATAAAACAAGAGCTTTTTGATTATTGTGAGCAGTGTTTACATGTAATAAAACAGAATTTTTGCGTCGATATGTGACAATGGACGAAACATTGATCTATCACTTCACTCCGGAATCAAAACGATCATCATCTGAGTAGACTACAGCCGGTGAACCACGTCCGAAGCGTCCAAAAGCACAATAGTTAACTGTGCAGATTATAGCTTCATTATTTTGGAATGCGCATGGAATATTGCTCATCGATACCAAAAAGAAGAGACAATCAATAGCAAATACTACATAGAGTTGTTGGATAGTTTTAATGCAGAAATCAAAGAAAATCGACCTATTCACAAATAGATTGCAACGATGGTTAAATTGAACGAATTACACTTTGAATTGCTTCTTCTTTCACCGTTTAGTCCAGATCTGGCCCTATTGGCTAGTCGCTGATCTCAAAAAAATGCTCGCTGGCTAGTAATTCAGCTCAAATAAAGAATCAATTGCTGGAGCTGAATCCTATTTTGAGGCAAAAGACAAATCCTTCTACAAGTACGGCATCAAGAAGTTAGAGAAGCGTTGGAATGATTGTATTGCTCTTGAAGGAGAATACATTGATGAATAAAATGGATTTTTGTCAAAGAAAACATTTTTTTCTTAGTTAGTCACACGACTTGTGTGGTATAACACATATTCTCCGCTTGTACGGCAAAAATGATCTGGATTGTTTAAAAAACGTCTTTTAGAACTACCTGTTACGCAAAAACTAACCTATATACACCTGTTATCGATTAATAAATAGGCTTAATTGATAAAAATTAAAATCAAGTCACTATTAAAAAAAATTTTAGGATATATTTTATCAAAAAAAATTACAAGTGAACATTATGTACTACAAAATTCGCGGCAACAGACAAAAAGTTAAATTTTGAAAGGCCAAACATAAAATTAGAATGGTTGTTGTGAACTTTTTTATCTTTAGCCTTCTTGTCTTCCTGTATACGTCAATATGGGTACACAATTTCGCTACCTATGTTTTTTCTTCGGATAAACCTTTCTTTGTATCCAAAGAAACTTACATGCCCTTCACCACGGCTACCACTTTCCATGACTTTCTCGCACGCAGATAACCTAGAATTTGTAATAAACTCTAAGATAACCATGTTGTAATGTTCTAGTTCCCTCAGTCAAAATCACCAATCCTCGTTCCTTAGACCCCTTTATAATATCCTCAATCCGACTATATGGGACAATTTATTACTAGATTAATTTTTGACATCCTCGCCTCCGAAACTTACAATAACGAGCCCTTGCCTTCTAGTCTTCTCCGTAGTATCCTCGCTTCCAAACCAAAAGTTCAGGATTCCAAACAAACTCTTTGAGTTATGACTCTTTTCCACCTTCACACTCAAACCCACTTTCTCCGACACTAACAGTGAAACCACCATACGTCGAGTCGGCGGTTACTGCGGTTCAGCGGTTCACTATTCAATTCACTCCCATCAACAAAATTTATCTCTCTCATGTTAAAACTCCATTAATTCAAATTCAATATTCCTCATATGAAACTCTTTCCTTAGAAAAATTTCTAGTGCGTCAATTCACGATCGGTGGAGAAAGTCAGTACTGTTTCTGCCATTCCGTTTCCATTTTTTTGCAAATACGAGTGTTGAGTGGAAAGTTTCCAAAGAAAAACATTTTTTTATCATGAGGATTGTACTCTTATTTGAAAGAGAAAAATGGACGGACAAATTTCAATTTAGATTTTGTTATACAATGAGGTCAATAAACTTTCTATCTTCCTATCAACTTTTTTAATAATTCGCGCTTATACATGTCTTTAACCAGTGTATAATACATTTTAGTTAAGTATAAACCTCAAATCTTCATTAACTGTTATTTAAGTTCGCCTTTATTTGTAATTTAAATCATGTTTCAACCTCATTTCGGGTTAAACAGAAACAGAGGGAAGTCCCAGATCACAAATAACGGATCTGAACAAAGACTGGAAATTATTTTGAAATCTAATCTGATCTCGATATTAATTTACCTGTGTCCCGAATCTAGGAACCCAATATGCAACGTGATCTAGTTTGCTCAGGCCATCTTACTTTCCATTGTTTCATAAATTACTATTCAAATTTTGCCAATCACGTTTCAACTTCGGCCTTATCGTTTGATATTCAACAGAAACGTATTAAATGCGAAATACAATCAATACCATTTTTTTCAATATTCAATAGTTTCCGATTGGTTTAAAAATAATTATTGAATGGTTCCTACTTGATTTTTCTTAACATCAATATGGTAAATGGTATGGTAAATGCAAATTAGCTGTCAAAACCAAATATTCTATAACTATTTGGAAGTCGTAATCAAAACTATTGTTGTTTTGAGGCTCCTAGATAATGTAGAACACATAGACTGTAACCTAATACGAGGGTGGTTCGAATATAAACCGGACTTTTACTATAAAAAATGTTATCATGAAGTTACAGAACTGAATTTTTTACAGTTTTTCTCTCTCACTGCCGTTTTGGTAAAGTATCTCGAATTGTGACGTAATTATTCGCGCCAGTCCGCCAAGAGCTCTTTTAATGGACCAAATAAATAATAGTCGCATGGCGACAAATCGGAACTATGAAGAAAATGTTCTTTCAAAGTTTCTATCGTAAGCCTCCTGCATGCGGTCTGGCGTTTTCTTGCAGCAATATCGCACCACGGATTGTCGTGGATGACCTGATAATTCACCAAGTAATGACATTCAAATACCTAGGAATCGAGATTTCAGGATTTGGAGACTTAGAGAACGAAGAAAGAGAGCAAATAACTAAGAATGGCAGCATGTTTGAACGAAACCATATGGCGAAATAAGCATATCGGAATAGAAGCCAAATCGAGAATATACAAGGCCACGGTAAGACCCTTAATGACCTACACCGCAGATACACGGCCAGAAACGGCGAAAACCAAACGAATGATGGAAACAGCAGAGATGAAAGTGCTACGCAGGATACTCGGAAAATCCCTTCTGGACAGGGGAAGAAGTGAGAACATCAGAAGATTGTGCAAAATAGATGACTTCAACGAATGGGTTCTATCCAGAAAGAAAGAATGGAATGAGTCGTATGGATAAGAACAGACTGGTCAAAATAGCGCGCGATAAATCCCCATTGGGCCGAAGGAGTAACGGCCGACCCAGAAAAAGGTGGAGCGACAACCTTGAAGCAGGATAGGAGGCAAGGATGTCGAAGATAAAACAGGCGACTACGCCTACTACACGGAAGAAGAAGAAGGATTGGAATATCGCGTCGTTTTGTAGACAGGTTTCGCCGTGTTTTTTAGGTTATCATAATTGCGCGTTCACAGTCCGCAATTACTCCTCTCATGTGCCAAAACACGGTACACAACACCTTCTTGCTGAGGGACTAGCAGTGAATTTCAAACGGAATTCTAGCTGCCCTCTATCTCAGTAACGATTTACCGTATGAAAAAATTTGTGAAACAAAAGTTGTAGAGAATTTAATACTCTACAATATTGATAAGATATATAAATAGCGTAAAACCCATAGAAAACGAGTTATTTGCAAAAAATGTGCAAAAAATAGATTTTTCGACTTTTGACCCCCGATTTTTAAAGTTGCTCACATCGAATTATATGTGAGTTTTGAGAGGAGTTTTAAGATGTCAAATGAATAAGTTTAAACGACTTTATAGCTGGATATCTCGATTTTCCGAAATTCTTGCCTAAATCTACCTTAAATGAATGGACTATTACGTTGTGATTTTGAAGTTGAAATTATCTTTCTTAGGCCATAAATTCTACAACTTAAAAACGATCCCGTGTTTAACCAAGCTTTAAAAACAAAGAAAAAAAAGTTTGGGATGCTTTCAAAGTTTGTTGGGCAATACCGAAAATACCGATAAGAATTAAATTCTCATTAGAGCAATAAGGGTATAACTTTTGTAGAGCAATCGATTCGTTATGTATCAACAATTTCTTTCAGAAAATGTAATGATTTTACACAGACTATGTACTTATTTCCGGGTAAAATTAACGTTCCTCTCATTAATTCCTCCATTTTTATCTCTTCAACATCGCCTACAATATAAATGGAATCATAAAAAAGCCGAGTTTACAGAAATATTTTTAATCCTCTTCGGCAGTAATTTTATACAATAATTTCCTTATTTTATAACAGCCACAATTTTGTTGGACTTGAGCTTTTAGAGTTTATAAAATTATTTTTAACGTCAGCTTCATTCAAAGAAATTCTTTTATAATTGATTAAAGATGCTATCTCTATTGCTTACGTTGTGTTACGAGAAAGGCTTTTTATTTGGTAAATTACCCGGCTTTTGAGATAAAAAGAACAATAAATTCACACCTGAATGATATTAGACAAAGAAAATTCTATTTCTATGTACAATTTTTAATAGCTTATTAATAGAGCTGCTGTTCTTCTCAAAAAGAAGAAGCGAATCCGTCCAATGCTGTCTATATCTTGATAACGATCACATTGTATTACTTTGTACTAGAAATAGATTTGTTTGTACCTACAGTACATGGAGTGCGTTGCAGCCGGGCGCCCCATGGCCCGGTAACTCCAATTAAAATGCACCCGTGGGCCTGGGCGCTGTATAACTTAACTTAACCCATGTAAAATGTACTCCGATTTGAATACCTACATTTTGCAAGGCACCTACAGCTCTTCATAAATAAATGTGTCCAGTGTTAGCAAAGAGAGGCACTTTTGATTAACATCAAATACACCAATATTAACCGAATTCAATCTTTTTTAACCTAGCCTAACCTAATCTTAAACTAATTTTGATCTAATCTTCATTAACCTCACCTAATCTAATCCAGGTCAGGATTTTGTTAGGTTACGTCGAGATTAGGTTAGGTAATGTCAAGATTAGATTAGGTTATGTCAATATTGGTGTGGATCACGTCAAGATTAAGTTAGGTTAGGTTAAGATTTGGTAAAGTAAAGGTAAAAGTTACGATTTTATAATGTATTAATCTCATTTCTCCCTGATCCATTTCAACTCATCGGTGATTTTTTTATATGATTTAACTCTGGCTCTTCATTTAATTATTTTCTTCTTGGTGATATAGGTGACCTCTATTCGCAGACTCAAATACTTTGATTTTTATATTAGCACTCATTTTTTCCATTATCTCCTTTTGAGTATAATTTCAAATACTTGTTCCAACGTTTTCTTTCAATTTTTTTCTAATTGATTTGTCTTTCTGGATTCCTTTACGATTTTCCTGACTCACTTGAGCCCAGTCTTATAGCCTCCATTTATATTAATAGTACTAATAAAAATGAAATCCTTTTTTTTGTAGCGTGAAAAGTACAATTCATCACATCGCAAAATAAATTCGTACGAAACAAAAAACTGCCAACGAAACATAACAAATCCACTCCGGATAATTTTGGACGTGCCTTTGATGTTAGAAATGTTCGCATCACCTTCTTGAAAAATCGATAATGCTATAAGAAGGGGTGAAGTCGTAACATATATGCAACATGTGAAAGAAATAGCCCTCCATTCATCTACAAACTTAGTATTCGTTAAATCCGGCATTCCAACCGTGTTAAACCATTTCTCATTGCCCCTGAATTTATTCCGAAATGATAAATGATTATTGATAATTGTAATATATTGAAAAAGAGATATTTACATACAAGGTATCTCAGAAGAAATAATTTAAGGAAAAGTACGTATTAAAATAGTCGGAGAGCAGGTCGCCACTTCGAATAAGGCTGAAACTTTTTCTATATGTTATTTAATATGTTTAAAGTAGAAAAATCAACTTTTGGCATCTTCACAAATCTGGCTTTCGAGTATATTTTTAATTCGACAATTTGGAGTGTGAATAAAAATTGTCAGATGATTTGCTCGGTTGCAAGTATCTGTAAAATGGATCGAAAGTTGCTAAGACGGGTGGCACAGTATTTTCATCACAAAAGTCTACCAACCCTATCGACCCTCTAGTTAAAGAATTTTTACCTGTATATAAGGTTGACATACAGGTAATACATTCTTAGTTCAATATACGTTGCTTTCCATATTTGAGTGTTTTTAGAGTCAGTTATCGTGTGAAGTACCTTAATCGAAGTAGCGACCAGCTCTTAGACTAAAATACATTGCTCGGGAATTTATTTATTAAAAAAACGCTAACAACAAAATTGCCTGTAATGGATCGACAGATATTCTCTTTGTGATTACTGCACATTTTCTTTTAATTGTGTTGGGAAGCCTCACAAATCCATAGTTGTTAAATCGGGGCTGCTCGGTAACCAACTTATGTCATCTCTCCTGGAAATCAATTTGCCAGAAGAATTTTCAAGAACTCGTGGCAGAGAACTATTGGACATGTATGAAGTTGCTCCGTCCTGGTGGAATCATGTTTTTTTTTGTTATATTAATGTTAAGCAATTCAGGCACGAAGAAGTCGTCTAATATCTGCGGTGTCTTTAGACGAAAGTAGAGGCTTCTTAAGTTTGTGTTTTGGATTCTTTGAACTCCAGTAGCGGAAAGTATGCTTGTTGACGTTTAGGAAAATATAAAAGAATTTGCCTTGAATGCATTTAAATAGAAAAAACCAGGTGGTTCTATTTAAAAAATGAAGAAATTTGTTATTTATGAAGTTGAATTTTTATACACACTCTGTATAAAATGAAAAATTTTTCAACATAGATTCAAATACGCCTGACCTTGCTTAAAGTAACCGAACAGAAACCATTCCCATTTCTTTTAAGGTATCCCCGTAAAAAAATTCTGCAACGGTCAAATTTTTTACAAAAAAACTAATAACTCAAAAAGTATGCATTTTTCGAAAAAAGTTCTCAGACAAAAGTATACTAAAATTTCACGTAGATTTCAAAAATTTATTAATATATGGGGTGTTCTATTTAAAATAACAAAGTTACAATCGATTTCCGATAGAACAGGAAGTCGATCATCTATGAAAATATCTTAGTTAGAAAGATGGTATCCGAAAACTCAAACGTAGAAATTTTCATGATTTTATTTTAAGTATTTTGCCACATACAGATAGTTTAAACTCGTCGTGGGACACGCTGTATAGTGGACAGCGAATATATGAGGTTTCATTGGAGCATTATTCAGGTTTAGTTAACAAACCAATGCTTAATAAAAAAAATTAAACTAGCATTTAGTCCGGATCTTTTATCGTTAGATTAATTACTATTTATTCAGATCTGAGGCGAAATTCTCGCGTGGAAAAAAATCCAAAGGAGATGTTAAAAATGGACTGCGACGATTTTTTGCATCCAAACTCAAAAATTGTTTAACAAGAAATTTCTGAAAGTTAAGTTAAAACCATAGAAATTAAGGCTTTCTTTTTGTATGGTTATTTACTAAAAAAAGTGGACGTTAGAAATCGACAATATTTATGGTATTTTTAGTTCAGGAAAATCAGAGATCAATATGTGCGGTGTTTATTTTCAAAATGTGTATATGCATTATTTAATAATGAACCTCCATCACTCTGAATCAAGAATGAATGTTTACTTGTGCAAATACCGCCATAGCTTATCATACGTCATATGTGATACTTAAAACATCGAGCAAAAAACCTTAATTCTAAACCAAATTTTTACAGGAGGCATAAACATCTAGGGACAGTAGACCAACACTATTACCGAGATTTTTTTGTTTTTAATTTTTTTGCAAGATCGCCAATTTTTTCAAGAAATAAGAAAAAAATAATAGCATCATATTTGAGTTAATTCTAAAATATATTTTCAAAGATTTTGGATGAAATCTTCTTGGATTGATTCTAATATTAAATTAAAAAACAAATGAAAAAAATCCAAGCAATTCAAAACCGAAGATTCCCTTATTTATTTTATTCTTAATATTAGAATGATGTTAATTTAGAACCAAATTAACGCTTCTCAGAATCATTTAGATAATATTTCAAGCAACCGTAGAAATCAAACTAATCCTTATTCCTTATCACCGCAAATGATATGACCCTAACCGCTAAATCTTCTGACCCTTTTTATCCCTATTATCACCCATTCCCCCCATTATTAATCCATTTAACAAGTTTATCCAAAAACATGCGGTGCCAATGGAATTGCTGAAGGTAATCTTCAAATTAATATGATGCTAATATATTTCTAATGAATTTTGTTAAAAAATTGACGTGGAATTTCAAGGTAGGAGTGACAGTCTATTCAAGTTGCCAAAATATATGGGCAACAACATAGCAATACATTAGAAACACTAGCTCTGTACAGGTGAAAAGATCGACAACACCATAATATCATACCATTCTGATAGGTTAATATCTAATAATTAAGAAAAAATTGAAAAATGTACAGACTGAACAAAATCATCAAACTGCCGTGTGTGTACATAGTTTAGTTAGTCAATTGGTTTTCACTTACCAAAGAAAGCCAAATATTTGTTATTAGGAGTTGATTCTTCTCGTCCTATGGTAAAACAATAAAAGGGAAACAACGGTAGTTAGTAACATAACATGGCATGCATAGCACAACAAGTCTGAGTATTAGATTGAGCTCAGTCATTTTTACTGACTGATCAACACCAAAAATACTTTAACCCGTATCCAGGTACCTCAATTAAGCAAATAAAAACTTTCCATTTCTTCAATTGTTGTATAATACATAAATAATATAAAACAAATGTGTGTAGCTCAGTTTTGTCATATTGGCAACTCGTCAGTATAAAGTACGTACAGTCATTCTCATTAAAAGAGAACTGGAAATCAAATTTTCACTTTTAGTAGGTTCTAAATTGTCTAAAATTGAATTATTGTTATTTTTGTTCTAGTTTTTCTAAGATAATAGAAAAATTCAATTGTTGAGTAAGGTAGAAGAAAGTTTGGTGAATTAGACACGCCTGCAGAACAGCTAATCACAAACGACGTTAAATAATCTAAATATTTTTTTTATTTCGACTCCTTTTCAAGTATTTTGGAACGTATATTTTTTGATACTGGTTTCTTAATGCAGTTCTATTTTTTCATCATATTGATGACCTTTTCATCTATTTTCCAAACACTGAGATATCTGTCCTACGTGAACAGCGTTACAATCATTTCTTGATATATAATATTACTTTATTTACTTTTAGGTGTCTTCGATTTTGGTTAGCGAAATATTTTTGTGTTCTTTATGACATATACTCATAACATATTTATTGAAATAATTCGGAAAGTTTTTATACATAATGTTAAAGGAAAATCTTTTTATTTTGCTCCTTGATTGATTATAGAAATGTGTTAATCCTTCTCTTCATCATATTTCATTATTTCAGGATAATTATTTTCTTTTAATGCAGTTTTGCTTTTTGAATTGCTAACTATCTAAATTGAGAATCTGGTAGCTGGTTAGCTCTATCAGTCAAACTTCTTTGTGACATCGGATGTCATGAATTGAAGTTTAAATATCTTGAGTACCAAATTGATTCCGTATTTATTAAGTAAAACATATAAAAATTGAAAAAATGATCTAATGAGAAGGGCATTTTCTTCCTTAATCACTTATTTGATCTTTTTTCTGGACTGCAATGGCTGACACATGCATTACGTTCAAATTTATACGGAATTATAACAACGAATTTCTAATATTCAAATTTTCGTAGAATAATTCATTTAATAACGAGCTATAAAGTTTAATGGGTAAATTTTGTGTTTTATAGCACCACTAATGTATTTGATGCAGGTGGCGACGTCATTTTACAAAAAAAGAGAAGAAACAAAAGTTGTTTCACTCAAAACAATTGTTAATTTTCAAAAAATGCAGAGACAAACAATTACTGTCCCTGAAAATTTGAAGATGAATGAATGTTGAAGATTACATTTATTTCGGTACCTATAGACACATTAACCTTTAAACCTCCACCCTACAACTAAGTAACAATAAGAACTGTTTGGAAAGCGGCATGCAAGGGTCGGTCCTGACAGCAAACAAAGTATTCCACCTCGCTACTGGTAATAACTTTGGAAGCGAAGGAATTAAATGTTACAAAGACTAGTTGTTTGCAGAAGCTTTTCAACTGCTATATTAATGGAAAATCCCTTTTATGTAGAAAATTTTATGATATATATATATAGAGTAAATACATTGAGAAACGTATATGTTATTCAAAATACAAGCGACGATATCTTATTCTAGATATTTATTGATAATAGACCAGGGCTAAAGCCTTTGAAAATGATGAAAAATAGAAGGAAATAGTAGTAGGATGAAAACCATTTAAAAAGGAACACAATATAACCAAAATGGAAGTGAAAATAGTATACAGACGATCTGAAGTCGAGAAGTGAAAGAGAGAGAGAGAGAGAATAACCTCAAATTTCAGGTTAAAAGCACAAATAACTAAATTTTTGGTTTTTTATTTTCATCTTTCGAGAAAATATATCATTTGTTACGAAATTCGGTGGAAACTTATTTTTCTAAGTTGCAAACACACTGTGAATATTTTATTTTAGAATATTTACTTTTTACCTTAATTTGAATTAATATGAAAAACACCCTAATTTTTAATAAAAAAGAGAACATCTGCTTTTTATTCGTTGGAATCTCTACTTTTAGATGGCGTGGGAAAAATATACATTTCTATGGTAAATTTTGTGAGAAACTCGATTTCTAAATTTTTTTTAATTATCATTCCATTGGCGTTTTTGTTTTTTGTTTTTCCGCCAAATGTTCAAAAATACCTTTGAAAATACGAAAAGTTCTGGTTGAAATAAAAACTTTGTCGATGTATTAGACAATGGTATTTCAATTTGTTTCTCACAAAATCCCCAAAAGATATATAGTGATACCTTTATGACAATTCTTTTTATATAAACCCTAACTCCCTTCGTACTAGCTTTTTCCCTATAAGTACATAAACCACAATATCTTATGAGTCACAAAAACAATTCCACACCTGCGCAAAAAATAAATAACGCAAAGGTGTATTATGTTTGCATACCGTAGGATTGATTTTCTTTGATATTCTGACTTCATATTGTGAAAAAGTGAGTTAAGTAGCACAAATAACCAGTTTAGACAATTGAAAGTTACCAAATTCAACATTTTAGCAGAAATATCGTTCTTGTTAGTCAATATATTATTCTTCATGTTAGAAATGTTGTCCATTTTAACAGAAATATCGTTCTCCATATCAGAAATCGACGAGATTAAGGTTGTAGCTTCGTCTTCAAAAAAAAATGTTTCTGGATTCGTCACTTTCCAATAACAATGTAATGTTTCCCTCAATAAGTCGTGTCACTAACACACAGATGGCACTGCTAATGTCAAATCCATATGACGTTTATGAAGTACCAACTTTCAAAAGACTATGTGTCAAATTTCATGACATTTCGATAAGTCACAAAAAAGTGACAGCCACTAAATTGAAGCTACTTTTGTTATTTTTAAAACAATGGATTCAAAACACTTTCGTGTGTTGATTTATCATTGCTTCTTGGTTATTAAAAATACTATTCAAGCTCAGCAATGGCTTAAAAACTATCCGTCGAAAAGAACCATTTATTATTGGATTGCTGAATTTAAACGTGGTCGTACAGACACCAATAATTGTGAATGGTCGTCCAATTGAGATGATTACTCCAGAAAACTGCACAAATTGGTTATATCTAATCGTAATTTAAAAGTGCGTGAGATAGCTGAGGCTGTAAAGATATCAGAAGGCAGTGTATTCACAATTATGCATGAGCAGTTGACCATGAGAAAACTTTTTTCATAGTGGGTGCCGCGTTTACTCACAGTCGATCAAAAACCTTTCGATGACTCAGAGCAGTGTTTACAAGTAATAAATCACTTTTTGCGTCGATATGTGACAATGGATGAAACATAGATCCATCACTTCACTCCGAAATCAAAATGATCATCAACTGAATGGACAGCAGCCTGAATCTAATACCTATTTTGAATCAAAAGACAAATCCTTCTATAAGCACGACATCCAGAAGTTAGTGAAGCGTTGGAGGGGTGGTTTCATTTTTCTATGGTTTTTTGAGCCCTTAAAAGTTATTTATTCCCCTTGAATGGCTGTCTACTATTAATTCTCATGAGTAGCGTCATTGATAAGTTACTGAGGTTTGCGGCTCTTATATTTTTCGACATTTCTGCATAAAAATAGCTTATTAGTATTCAACTTTAGTGCAAAATCCTTGAGAGGGCGTAAATATGTGATAACTGCTCAATAACATTTATTAAACATCTAGAATTTATTATATAACTTAATAAACATCACAAAAAAGTAATAAAAATCAAAAGTTCTTGTATATCAAGTTTTAAATTTGACATTCACCGAAAATTCAACGCGACGTTCGGAAACTGCGATCTAAACATCGTTTTAGGTTAGAATCTGTAATTATCTGATAGGTGATCTACCTGAACCCGGGTTATAGTTTCCGCTAAGGCCTGATGACACATTTTATAATACCACTAGCTCAGTAGCTAACCAACCAGCTAGTGGAAACTACCCTTCGTCTTCTTTTTGATGTCTTTTCTGAAGTACTCGCAGCTACTTCACTAGCAACTAGGATGACATAAAAATATCACCCATTAGTTACTTGTTCTAGCATCCAGAAAATATTAAAATAAAAAACCTGGAAAGCTATGGATATTATGGAAAAAATACGTTTTCAGTTTTTACAACTGAAAATGGAACCAGCTTCAAAACGCGTTTAGAGAGATTTAAACTTTTAAGAAAAATATTCACCTCCAAGATCAACGATTTAGAGCTGGTTTGCTGTAGAAAGCTCTATAACATAGCAAGAGCAATAGAGTCGTTAAACGTTATTCGGGAATCAAGGAAAACTAGGAGACCGATATACTGATCAATATAATTCACAAACCTTTCTGTATCATAGCAAAATGTAGTTACAAGTACGGTTTCCAATAGAAAGAACAATCTTCTAATTAATTATTAATTTGCGAAGGTCCTTCAGAACTTTAAAACTATCTGGAGGCTAGTGAAACTATTCTACTAAATTTCAATGGTTTTCTGTCATTGAAAATTGAGTTTAGGTTTAACACAAAAAGACAATTGCAGGTTTTTTAGAGCAAAGAACGAACCTGGATCCCTTTGTTACAGAAGGCGCATCCACCACAACCGAACTCAGAATAAGCTATGCACTAGAAACTTGTTAGAGCAACGACAGATCCTTCTCAAAGCCAATCCTGATGTATCGAACTCCGGAACTTAAGGGTGAACTGTAAACAAGGACAAATACTCCCCCTCTCTCTCTCGTTCTTTTATTCCTAATAAGGATTCAGTTTAAGTTTAATCGTTTAATAATTTTTTTCCAATAGGCTAAGATAACCGTATATTTTCTATTGGAAGTTATATAATTAAACAATTTTTTTAACTTCATTAAAACAAATTTAAGTCCAAAAATATCCGATCGTCCTCGGTATTCAGAATTTATTTTTTTTTTTTTAGAAATTTGTACAATGTATGAGACTAATTGAGAAATTACACGATATGTATTGAGAAACTTTCAACTAGTATATTATTTATATATCCATTCTGACGTTTTTGAATTAACAAACATCAAATAATCCTTGCATATTTTTCAAAAAAAGTATTTTTTTTAGTTCAAAATAAGTTTCCAAATGCGTCGGTTACACTAAACATTTTGGGTCGCATAAATTTGGTAGTACGTTCGAACTTCTATGAAAAAAACTTCGTAAAAAAAATTATAATTAAGAAGTTTTCCATTTTGTGCTTACTTAGGGATAACATAAAAAATTAAATATATCGCTTAGATGTTTCTAATTAGTTCAGTGCTGTAAAATAGTATTTATGCTGGGGAAGTTTTGGAATATATTTTTTAAATGGTTGTTTCTTGTATGCTGACTCAGTATTCGCTAACAATATTTTTTGGTGCGGCATTGAATGTAAAGAATTTATAGCTTTGTCTCTAGGAAACCACATATTTAATATATTTTTCAGTTCATTTTTTTATTGCAAAACTATAATTTGATATAGCTTCTTAATAGATAAATGCCCTTAAACCTGATCATGGTCTTCCATAAATAATTCCGGAGGATGAAGTTGAAAAGAAAAACTAATTTTGCGAGTAAATATACATCACACATCATGTTCTTCCGAGGACATTTTTACTCAACTAGTTTTATGTTCGAGACCAATAAAAAAAGCCTAGCAGCCTTTCTTAGATTTACAAGATACGGTACTGATTTGAACGTGGTTGCAAAGAACTTACTTCGTTGTTCATTATCCATATTTGTCATCTCATTTTTCTTATTTTCCAATAACACTGAGTATATTATTCTTCGTCTTAAATAAATCCAAAATACATGTTTAGAAATCATGTTTTTTCAATATTACATTGGTTGATTAATTTTTATTTACAAAACTGTACTTTATTATTAAAATCTCATTTGTTTTGAAATAAAGTTTTTCATGAAAATAGATGAAAGACACCAGTTTCTGCTAGAAATGAAATACGAACTATCGCAAAAACTCGGGAAATATGAAGGGTATTAAAAACGAAAATTACCTCAAACTTTCGTACTATTTTCCTATTTATTGCATTATTCATGTACACTACCTCTTTTCTTTTAATTTTTTCTTATTCCATATTCAGTTCCAATACATCTTCAAATTCATTACAATATCAGTAGATTTTTTTTTAAATTTCAGTTCAATTAGACAATTTAGAATTTTCTATCAAAAACTATTAACAATAGTAAAAAAAATCACTTGTAAATTGATTTTTTATTTGAACGCACTTTCTAGAAATTCGGTAGAGTGCCGTAAACATATTTCTACGAGCTAATTTCTATTAAACGAGGTAACAGGATAGCAGGATACGGTATAGATGGTTTTTGTAGCCTCGGGAGCTATATATTTATATACGATCAATAGCCACTCAACACAGTATCAAACACAGACTTAAATCCAGGCATTAGTGAGTGTTTGATCTGTAAGAACATTGCGTGAGGTTAGGCAGACCTCATGACACTTACCAAATTTAACCAAGCGTTTGTCGTGAGAATCTGATTCTTTTCGTCCTATACAAGGGAAAACAATAATAAAGCAAGACAGTTTTTGAGAACGTAGGTTTCCACGATCAGAATGAATAAAAAAAAATCGCTGTTTCCTTTTACTTTTTGATGTGTCCTCATCGTCATTATTTTTAATAAATAGATATTAAGTTAATAACAATTAGTCTGGATTTTTGTAAAGTATACTAAATTTATTGTACTACACAGGTCAACACAATAAAAAATTAGTCAGTTCGAGTTCATAAGGTACAACTCCAATCCCTAAAAATTATTATTCTTATAATTCACTTTAAAAAAAAAGGGGTTATACTATCAAAAAAAAATATCAATTATTTTTCACTATTATAGTTTTAGAGATTTACAAAAAAATTTGGCAAAAAACACAATTTTTTCAACAAAATATTTTGCTCATAATAACCAAAAATGATTCTGAGCTGAAATCGCAAGAAAGAAAGCTGGAATTCTTCCTAGTTATAGTAATTGGAAAATTCACATGCCTGTCCAAGAAAATAACATCTGAAGACCTAATAACAATAATTAGGATTGGGATTAGGACAACAGCGCGCTCACAAAAAGAACTCTAAGGCCATACCAACGGGCAGTATAGATAGAGTCTAAGATGCTACAAATATTGGTGCATCAAACTGGAGGGTCCTTACAAGAGAACGTAAAACGATGGCGTTCGAGGCTAGAGAAAATCGATGTCCCCCTGTAAGACTGTAGTGCTAGTACTTGAAACTAAAAAATAGAAAATCAAAGAATCCATACTGAGGGTTGACCGCGCGGGAGTATAAACTACCCTAATTGGTACAAATTCATAATTTTTCTTCTATGTTAAAGTGCTGAATCATTTTTAGTGGTATTAGATAACTATACATTAAATGCGCATGAGTTAAACGAGAAAGAGACGCGCGAATCCAAGAAAAACATTTGAAAACCAAAGACATAATTTCTTATGCAAAACTTCCCGCTCTTTAATTTGGTATGGTTAGTTTTTAGAAATAGCTACCTCTTAACTCATAAAAGTTATTTCAACCATCAGGATGAATTTTTTTTGTATTTACGATAATAAAAACTAGTCTCATGCCAAATTTTAGCTTTCTTCCACACAGTTTCAGGAAAAAAATCTCTTCCGACTAAACTACATTTCTAAGTGAGAATTCATTCATAATTGTTGCTAGCACCGTATTTTCTAAAAGTTTCTTCAAAATTACATCTTTTTCTATTTCAAATTGATCAACAAAAAATAACAGCGGTTATTGTAGCAGTAGGTGGTTTTAATATCTTGCTGATATTGTTCTCCTTGGAGCATTTTGTCTAAAATAGATCATAAATGATGTCTTAGAACATAAAGAAATACTTGATGTATGCACACTAACTCCTGAGGGCTTGGTACTAGGTCCAACTTTCTAGAATACCATCATGTTCTTAGGCTGGAACTAACAAGAGATTCTACAACCATAGCATTTGCCGACGATATAGCGCTAATATGTGCAGCAAAAGGCGAACATGAGCTTGTAGTGAACATCAACTGAAACTTGAAGCAAACATATTGAGTCTATAGCACACATGGTAGTGGAAAAAATGTTAAAATTGATTGGAATTCTTCTGTACGTGGGTGAGCCAAACAACTGCAGAAGAACGGCTATTTGGAGTTGGCTCTGATATAGAAGTTGATCCTCTGCAAGGCTGGGGTTGTGTGGGATTGTATTTGCTGTCCTGGCTGGAAAGGAGGTAAAGCGAACAAAGAATATTTGATGTTTTTTCTTATTTTTCGAAAAATTTAAATGGCAGGCCATTTGGATGGTGAACTGGATCACCAGGTTACAAGGAAACCGCAGAAAATCCGCAGCACTAACGATTCAGAAGGGGAAAACCTTATATAGTGCGTGTACTAGCTACGCCCCTTTGAAAAAAATCGTTGCGTGCATTCTGAGAAAATCCTTACGTTTATTGGTGTCGATTCTTTCACTTTGACAGTGTAGTAATTATCCAGGTGTATCCAAGTGGTTTGCCCCTTATCAAAAAACTAAAGTTTTTGCGCACAACTTGACTCCAAAGACAAAGTTACTTTTTTGTTTTGATATACTATTTGCGTTTCGAAATATACATGATAAACTTGTTTTATGAGACGAGTTGTTTTTGTAAAATTTACCGCATTTATAGCAAAAGTGTTTGGGGTTATTATCACAAACTTTGCGTAAGGAGCTCATATTTCACTTCTTCATTATATGAAGTAAATAGTTCAGTATTATTTTTGAATTATTCATATAATTCCATGATGTTTTCCTTTCAAACTTTCTTATTGAAAATGAAAATACATTTTGTATTTTCGATTGTTACAGTAGTCACATAGAAATTTCACAATCAGGTGCTACAACTGAATATGAATGAATTCAGAATTTGTTATTTGATTTTAATGAAATATACCAGCTCATTTTGTTCATTAAATATGCAGAGATCTAGAGTTGGATTTAGAAGAGGCAAAAATCGACTACGAGCCCACTTCAAAATCAAAAAGAAATATATTAGCTTTAAATTAAATATAAATTATAAGTAAACATAAATTAAATTTGTGAAGAAAATCCAAATTTTACACTGGATCCCATATTGCTTTTGAAATAAATGATCAAATTAGTAATTTTGGCGGGGCCCCTATCTGTTCGGGGCCTCGAGCTCTAGCCCCCCCCCGGTAACTGCCTAAATCCAACGCTGCAGGTATCAATTGAAAAAATTTTGTAAAGATTTTATATTTTTTCACATTATTTTTTTTAATATTCATTATTCAACGCAAATGGTTAGGTTAGGTCGGATTAGGTTAAGTTGGATTAGGTTAGATTAGATTAGGTTAGGTTTGGTTAGGTTAGGTCTTAAAAAAAAATTGTGTCCAAAAACTTATTCCTAAACTATAAAAATGAAATAAAATTGTTGATAAAATAATTTGAAGAATATTACACTCTGAAGATCTTAATGTGTTTTGTGAATAAGAGCTAGTTCTATAGTGATTAAAAAAGATGGGGTGCAGCCTTTTCTTTTTTCTATATATCGGTCTCGAAAACCAGAGTCAATTGAGGCATTGCAGTGTTATTATGCATCAATAACAATCTCTTTATTCTCTATTCAAAAATGTTATCGTCTTGGAGTTGAATCAGCCAACGCAATTACTTGATATTACATTATTAGATTTCTTTTAAAGGGGATATGTAAGGAGCACTGTACAAAACTAAATCATATCATTTAGATAACTCAATTACTTCTAATATGTTAAATAAGGTTGAAAGACGATTTTATTAATATTTAAAATTTTGCAGTGAATATTTTGACATCTACTTCATTGACATTTTAGTACATTTTGCTTTATATTTCATTTTTTCATTATATTACTGTAATTATGATGATTTCATTTCATCTCAATTGTAGTAATAAACTTGAAAACGATAACATTATAATTTCCATTTTAAAAATTGGGGGTTGTACCTGTCATTCGAACGGGATTGAATATATTAATGCCACAAAATTCGTGTTGACTTGTGATTATTGATTGGAATTGTAAAAATATTGAGGTTCGAAATAATATAGCACGGAAACAGCAATTTATGTAATTAAATTTAATTTCTCACTTTCACTTTGGACATTTAGATGATTGGATTCAGCAAAAAATAGGTTCTAATATGTTTTTTATCGTCACACGTACCTAGAAAAAAAAACGTATACAAACTAATTACAGAATATAAAATTTAAAGCAAAAAGGTACAAGTTAGCTGGAAACTACTCCCATATAATATACCCAAGTATAATTAAAATATCCCTATACATTAAGTTAATAGAAATACGATCCTCAGATTAGGTCATTACTACTTTCATTGAAAACTTCTAAAATATTCATTATTTAAGTTTTAAATTTCCAGTTGAATTTAAAACTTTTTCTTGGGCTGTATTGCGAAATAAAAAATGCTCAATTCGTATACAGGATGCTAATTTAAATACATACCGCCCTCTACAGCGTTACATTTTAAGGGAGACAGTTCGTAGGCTGGTTTTTAATCAATTCACATTGGCCCTCGATTTAACATTTGCTTGAATACATTTGTTGGATGATAATTTCAAAATACAATTATTTATGGCCAAATACTAGTCTCAAAATACTGAAAATTGATGAGATGAATTGAAAAAAAGGTGTATGACTAATCATCTAACAAAGCTGAGGTTTTTCATCTAGTGATGGTTTTTATTTCGATATGATTAGTTAATTCTAAAGCTATTCCTCCGAATCCTTCACACAAGGATGTTCAGAAAGTCAGAAGAACTAAGTGGAGTGACCCAGTTTGGTTTCCAAAGCGGTATCGGTACCCGCGAAGCAGTTTTCTTCCTAAATACCCTCGTTCAAAACTGCATTGACCAACGAAAAGACGTTTACATCACATTTATCGACTACGAGAAGGCGTTTGATACCGTCAAGCAGAGATATAAGAATTATTCAAAACCTCTACTGGAACCAGAAAACACGGGTTAGGCTGAATCAGACAATCAACACAGAAGAATTCATAGTTTTAAAAGGGGTACCCCAGGGGTGTATTTTGTCTCCTATGCTGCTCAACCTCTATGTAGAGAATGTCTTTGCTGGGGCTCTTGAAGGCTCTATTATGACGTTAAAGTTAACGTACTCCAGTAGTAGTAGTAACGCATTACTAGATAAAATAAATCATATGGTTTGAAAATAAATGCAACAAAAGCCAAGTGCATAGGAATAAGTAAAAATGCAATTTTAAGTGCCCAACTGCATACAGATAACACGCCTATCGAGCAAGTAAAGGAGTTCAAATATTTAGGGATAACTGTAAATGAGAAATGGGACGACCCTCAGCAGAAAATTGAATGCCGCATTGAACACGCGAAATAGGCATTCATTAAATTTAAACCTATGTTGTGTAACCGCAATCTCTCCTTTGATCTTCGGTATAGAATGGTCAAATGTTATGTGTGGTCAATTTAACTGTACGGCATGGAAACATGGACATTAAAGATACCGTCCATCAATAAACTAGAAGCCTTCGAAATGTGGACCCTTCGAAGAATGTTGCGTATACTGTGAGTAAGGAACGAGGATGTACTAAGAAGAGCGGGGACTTCGAGAGAGTTGTTCAACTTGATCAAGGTACGAAAAGTTGGATACTTGGGTCACGTTCTTAGTGAAGAAAGATATACAATACCCCAATTGATCATACAAGAAAAGATCGAAGGTTTGAATGGTAATACTTAGACTGATAATTTGGAGGGTAGGAAATGAACTATTGCAAGCTTCTCTGCTAGCCGTAGTTAACCAAGAGCCAGTGAATCCTCTATACCTATATCGAGGACTTATTTCAGCAAGCTCTTTCATTAGTTCCAACACAGATACTATTAATGATGCCAAACGATCTTTCGATCAAATATTGGTATTGATAATCGAATTGATCTGGTTGCAGAAATTGTAGTACATCCTTCTTCTCTCACAGCCTAAGTAGCATCTACCTGTGAACTCAGTCACAGTACAGTTCACAGGGAGTTGACCAAAAACAAATTTTACCTATACAAATTAAAAATGATGCATCAATCCGACCGAAGGCTACAATTCTATGAACTTATGTCCACTAAAATTTTCTAACAGCCATACTATGTAAGAACAATTCCAAATGTGAGGTGTTGGAATGACACAAATCCTCACGTTTCGTGAAAAACTGATACAGTTCTCGTCAGAAGTAAATATCTGAGCAGGTACCACATAGAGCCTCTTTTTTGGATTCTAATTCAACCGGTACAGTATATCTCGAGATTTTAGACTAAATTGAACGGTTATTTTTTAAATTCTAGAAAATAACCCAAATGAATTTATTAACTTTGAAATGGCGTTCAAACAAGATGGTCTTGCACACTATAACTCTGTAGTAAGACGTTATCTAGATGAGGAATATCTTGGTAAATGGGTTGGACGACGCGGTCCAATAGAATGGCCACCTCGGTCACCGGACCTAGCACCAGATTTTTTTCTAGGGGGTATATCTTAAATCTAAAGTTCATGCTACAGCTCTTAACAATATCACAATAGATGGAGCACATTTTGAACAATCGTGATCGAATTGGTATTCTCAATACCTTTCAAACGAGGTGTCACAGTTACCTGGTGACGTGACCCATGGCTATTACGTCACCTGTAAGGGATTTTTGTAAGCTTCAGTTAAAAATTGCTAAAATATCTATTATAATATTCCATCGTACTTTACTCATCTTTGACAGAAATTTTCTAGTTTTCGGAAGACTTTACAAGCTCAGTTAGTTTGAGAGTTTACGCTCTACGATTCTGGAAAAAGCCCCTTGACATAAAACTTTTAAAACTTTCACATTTCCAACAACTACCCCAAACGAAACCTTCCTCTGAAGGAGTAACGGAATATTACTGAAAATTCTTTTGCTATTCTTTTAAACATACGCAAATAATTTATTCAAAATTCGTTCCACCCAAAGGAAATTAGAATATTTGCAAGTCTTTGTAAAGTATGAAATATCTAAGCTGTCACACGAGATTTGATAAAATTTTATAGCAACTATTAGTTGAGACAAATAACAGAAAAAATAACAGACAATGTTGCAGCAGTTGATGTACCTAGAGAAAGTCCTCGAAAGTATAAACAGAGAAAAAAACGAAAAATAATGAGGAATAGAAAACAATAAATGAATATAGTTAAGAATAAATATAAGAAAATAGAGAATCGTTTTATTCCTTTTTATAATAGACGAAGTAGATAAAGAAGAAAAGAAATACAAAACAGAATACAGAAGTGATGAAATGAAGTAATAAGGATTGCGATGAACATATAAAAGAGAGAAATAATGAAAATATTGAACGAACTATCATAAATAGCTGTGCAAATCCAAGAACTAAAAAAAAACAGCGTTAATAAGCTAAAGTATCTATAGACAAGACAGGATCAGTTAGAAGAATCGACGAAGAAGTAGCCATTAGGGTGAATAAGATAATATCCATCTAAGTATTTTTCAACAAAAAGAGATAAAAAACGTACAAAAAAGGGAATCTATGAATCAGTACTTCTGCCAATGCTGATCTATGGTTACGAATTCTGGGTGCTAGCCAAGAAATTGAAGCAGATAATAACAAAGTGCCAAATGAAAATACCGAAAAAAATAGCAGTGGTGAAGAAACTAAATCAAATAAAAAGCTACAAAATCAGCGAATTAAGGGTAGTGAGAGCAGTGCAAAAAATCGAACAACAACAGTTGAGATGATTTGGACACATAGTGAGGATGAAGGACAGAACGAATAAAGTGATATGGGAAACCGAAACAAAGAGAAAATAAAGATGGACCCAGAGGGTAATGGGATACAGAAATACCAAACTTGATGATAGAACCAAATGGAGTAGAAATATCAACTCTACATCTAGTTGAAGAGGTTGCGAATAAGTAAGTATGAGTTATCAAATATGTCCAAATTGGCATGTTCTGAAAGACTGGGCAACAGACAAGTAGCTCTTACCAACAGAAATTTCCGGATTTTCTAGGTAAAATTCCAAAAAACAGAAATAAGGACGATAATAAGTAGAATAACCAAACCTAGCTGAATCCTCTCCAAATTTCTCATAATATTCAATTATTGTAAACCAATACCACAGAAAAAAACAGCCTTCTAAGTTTATGCTTAACGAACTTTATACCCCCAGGGTATAAATCAATTTCATCTGATTCGAACCATCCAACTATGAAAATGATACGGGGGAGAATTTTTTGTCAGTTAATGAATTTCAGTTTTGTCTACCATTGTACTGCATTTCATTTTCAGTCAAATGTATCTTTTTTTGTACAACAAAAGGCGACAAAGTCGTACTTTTTGGAAAAGTAAAAATAGTTATGGTTTCTCAGTATATTCATTATAAACTACCACGTTTTCTAAGCTGGAATTTCTGGAGCCGTTGGTTAAATTCATACTGAACACACTGTTCACAATACCAGTACACCAACAGTCACAATTACACTGTCTGACTGAAGGTAAAGTGAACTAGCTTACCTTCAGTTTCTGAAGAAGATAACTTGGTAATCGAAACGCACGTCAGACAGTTTAATTGTTAGTGTAGTGGCATTGTAAACAGAGTGTTTATTAGAACTAGACAGTGTAATTGTGTGTTGATGTAGTGTTTTTATATAAAAAATACACTTGACAAAGAGTAATGTCTGATTTCATAATTGTGAAAAATCTTAATTATGATTTGGTTACTTTTGGTTGTAAGCCGTCGATATGTTTGTCTGTAAACTACTTTCTTTAATAGTCAATCCGATTTTACTGAATATTCAGCCATATTTTTCAAACACGGTCAGAATACTTCCAGAGTAATGGATATCTGCATAATCATATAGAAAAAGGATATGTTACAGAAAAAAGAAGAATAACCTAAGTAGCATCATGAACTAGATAAGCTTAACTTAAAAATAACTACACGTGTCTTTTCTTTTGTAACGATTTTCGAATAAAAACAAACGTAAAATGATCCTATAATGTAAAAGAATATCCTGCACAATTCCACCATCAATACATTTAGTAGCTTATATCTAAATCGCTGTTTATTTTAAAAAGAGATTCGGATTTAGCATCATTATTTTTGTATGAATCTGAAACTTACATAGATTACATAACAGAAGATATTAGAGAGTGAATTGAACGAACCAACAAGATCGTACACATTTTCAATTAGATTATATACAAAATGTGGCTATTAAGATACTAGTGATGGAAAATATTCTATTCTAATATTACGAGGGTGGTTCAAATATAAACCGGAATTTTGCTATGAAAAAATTTTATCATTAAGTTACAGAGCTGATATTTTTTACAGATTTTGTGGATAATTTTCGTCACACTCTGAACACTTTCGATACATGTCCGAAAGCTTTCAGGTGCATTTTTTATAAAAATCTCTTAACATAACATAACATAACAATTCGCGCACGGATTCTAGCTCCACATTGCTTTCGAATCGCAATCCGCCGAGTGCCTCCTCCAATGGACCAAATAACTATTAGTCACATTGCGATATATCGGGAGTATAAAGAAGATGTTACAATATTTCCCAACCCAATTGTTCAACTTTTCCGTTATATGCGGTCTGGCGCAGCAATATCGCACCACTGATTGGAATATCGCGTCGTTTTGAACTAACGACCGTGTTTTTTAGAAAGTTATTATAATACTGCGCGTTCACAGTTCGTTGTTCAGCGATGAAATCTACCTCAATTACTCCCGTCACATCCCGAAACAAATCCATCCACTTGAGCCCTGGAGAAGTCGAAATGCTCGAATTATGAAGCGTTACATCGGTACATCCTTGTCACTCATGACTATAAGTATACTAAAAAGTGGAGTTACGCAGTCCCAGCTGTTCTCTAAGCTTCGTAACAGACCAGTCTAAGATCCAATGCAGACGCGCGTTTGTTCAAAAATTCCTGTTTATAATTGAACCAACCTCGTATGTATATTTATTTTTTATCACTTTCAATATATGCCCCTCCCCTATCCCAACATCGCTCCATACGAATCTTCGAAACAGTGCAGGAAGTTTTTTTTTTTCAAAGTATCAATACAAATATTTTTGCGAGCTTTTTTTTGCTGAGGATTTTAGGCACCAGTTCTGTACACACCTTTCGCATGTTAAAATTTTCATGTAAAATTTGCCGCACAAATTCATTGTCAATTCCTATAGTCAGAATTCTCACGACAGTCAGATTGCAGACTTTTTCCATATTGCCATCCGTTTTTGACGTGAAAGGGTACCCCGAACATGAATCATCTTCAACATCTTCTCGACCATATTAAACCACTAAAAAACACGTGGATGCGATAAACATTCATCGCCATACATTTGTTTCAATAAATCATGAGTGTCATTTTCAGTTTTTCCAAATTTCATGTGTAATTTCAAAACAATCTGTTGTATTTTTAAGGCAAAACAATAAACAGCTCGCCATAGCTACACTGGTTTGTGTATATACACGGTTTACATCGCATTCGAAAGAGTAGGCTTCAGACTAAACAACTGACAGTCGCAAACCGCAAGCGCATGCGTACTTTTTCTCTAGCAGCGCTACTTGTTACTTAATAGCCACACCTCGTGTGTACTGATTTATATCTATGGAAATACTGTAAAGTTATTTATGAAATCTTCCTGAGGACTTCTTCAAGATTTTTAAGATGATAATTGACTAGGGCCAATTTCATTTCATTATCTCAGATTCTATTTGCCTCAAACTTGAATTTAGAATTCAATTACAATCGTTATAACTGCTAATATAAAATAAAGTTGAAATCATTCTACATTGGTGCCATTTCGAAAGTTTTTTTCTGTGATATATTGTCCCCGTTTGCGAGTTATTCTATGTACTTCCCGCATATCTTGAATGTTTTTTATATTTCTCTATACACAATTTTATCATTTATATTCTTCACTGTTGATTGCGTCGAGTTCAGTTTGACGCACTCTGGGAAATAAACTCACGTCAAAAAAGGAAATTGAGGTCAGGTGCAATAGCATATTTTACCTATATTTTGAGAAGTTGAAAGATCAAAGAAAATCGTACGTGATCCCATTATATAGATCTAGCTATAAAAATTCTATAAAAAATGAAAAATAAAGAGAAAAAATTCTTTTGAAATATTTACGAAGAATAAAATTTGCAAGTGAACGATATCAGAATTACAATACAGGAAGGGTATCAGGAAATCCGAAAGGAATATCCAAAAATATTTGAAAAGAAGTTAACTAGAAGAATATAAGGAGTATAGAGGTGAGAAGAGCCGTTTTGAATGGAAGGGGGGCTGAAATAATGCATATCTGTAAACAGCAAGTTATTGTTCGAAGACTCACCAAGTAGTCAAAAGAAAATTGGTAATTATAACATTAAAAATGCTGGATACGTTGATAGTGACATTGACAATGCATTTCCATAAAACAATACTTTCTGAGTCAGAATATTATATTAAATAAATACAAAAAAATACTGATGACGTTATTGTTTATAACTATCCATATATATTAATTTCCTCCTTTTCAACTTACACTTTTTGATACACTGAGGCTTCTCCTTATCTCCACACTTCATAATTGTAGTATTGTAGACAATTCTTTGAAATGGGCGTTGCATATTGCCGCTTTGTGTAACAAATTGAGTTCTGCCTGTTTTGTGCTAAGATCAGTTTCCAAAGAACTCAACTCTATAACAGTTTATTATGCCCTCCGATATTTCCTTACCTTCTGGAGTACGTGTGGTGCGACACAATTTCAACGAATCTTCAAGCTACAAAAGAGAGCTGTTAGGTATTTACTCAGACTAAACAACAGGACTCACTGCCCGGACTTCTTTAAAATATTCAAAATATCGACTCTTCCTTCCTTATTTATCTTTAAAGCCTTTTGCCTAATCCGAAAGCAGGTTTTTCCAATTTTAAAAAGTACATCTATCCACTTAGGAACGCGGAGCATGACCTTTATCTATCTACTCCAAGTTCAGAATTAGTTAAAGGCTCAATACTTCATAATGCGAAATCCATCCATCCATAACATCCTTCCCTGTATTTCGCAAAAATTTGAGAACATACTGACTGGAAAGTGCCTTCTACTCTATAAACGACTTGTATTCTAATAATAATGTTCAAAGGAGGCTACTTCTTTGGATTCTTGTGTCCAACTTCCCTAGGTATTAGTATTACTAAGGGCAGGACGTTCGCAGAGTAGCTGCTATGCTGCTTCCATGACATAAAATCTGCAATTGTCATCGTCTGCCATGTCCATCGTCTTAATGTGGTATTTGATGGGGCAGTCACCTACCAAAAAACCAACCAATAGTTTCATCTCGTTCCTGGTCATCACGAGAAGCTCTTCAGACTTGGCTGAAAGGGTTATGAATGTTTTGGTTTGTTTTAGGCCTAAGTGTTTCTTCAGTAAGACTCCATCTGATTCTTTAGCCATTCGTTAAGTTCGTTATTGATGTGGCATCTCGTGAGACCACAGTAGGATTCTGGTCCAAGGTAGGGGGTCGTTGCTCTTATTTTGGCAAGTCTGTCTACTTCACAATGCGAGAAAAAACACGATTATCAACATCTTTTCCCGCATTTCGTAATAATTTAAAGGCATAATCACTGGAAAGTGCCTTATACTCTATAAACGACTTTTATTCTAATAATAATGTTAAATTCGGAGCATGCTACGCATCTCCTGAAGGAAGCTACTTTTTCGGGTTCTTGTGTCCCACTTCCCTAGTACTGCTCCTTTGAGGTACTTAATCGTTTTAGCGAAATGGAAAAGACTGTCTGCTTCCTCATTTCCTGGTATTCCCTGGTGGCCTGGAAGGTACGTTATGGCTTCTTTATTTTGTTAGCTAGTTCTTTTGTAGTTTACTTGCACTACCACACTAGTTTGGACGTGCACTCAATAGCTGTCAAAACCTTCAATGCGCCGAATTGTCTGTGTACCAGAGAGATACATTTCGAGCTTTCGGTAAAAAATTAGTGCTAACTAAAAATCATATGGATTTAATACAATATATCAGCCTAGAAACTTTTCATTCACCTAATATAAACAATGATTTTCTTTCCATGAACGAAGGTGAAACTAAACTGTTTATTGTTCTCAGAATAGTCCAAATCTCTTGGGTTGGCTATGATCAGAATTTGCAGTTCACTAGGTTAAAATAGAATTTGTTTTGAAGGTGTGTAACGACTCCCTTTTTCACCGTTTCATAAAATATTAAGAGACGTAGGATACATTGTTTTTTATTAGGAAAGGTAGCATTGTCCGGAATCCGAAGTTTATATCCCTTTTTCTTAGATTATCCCTCCATTATTTTTTCTCTCTCGCTAAGTATAACGGAAAACCTCAAATGCAGCTTCAATCGATTGGAAATTAAACACCGGGAAAATTGAACACAAGGGACCAATTTAGGATATATTTCTTCGTTAGAGCTTCATATCTTCTACTTTTTAAAAATTTATTTAAGCAGTAATATTTTATTAAATCACAATATATATATATATATATATATATATATATATATATATATATATATATATATATATATGATCCTGATTGCTACTAGATAATTTCTTGTAAATCAAGACGCGGTAACCGATGTGGTCGAAGTAATAATATACCAACTACCATATTTCGCCTAATATAGCCTCAGTGAACCTTCCCAATTGTGATAACCAATAAGCACGTAAACTCTGATTTCCTGGTGACCGTCCGCGTTGAGAATTTGTTTTTCCAGAAAATTTTCCTCGATTGGTACATATATAGTTCAATAACCCCGATGAGAGTAATCATTACTAGAGGAACTCATTTTAGGCAGAAATACTTGCCATCAAAGCTGATATAGGAAAGCCGTGGAAAGCTCAGTAACTGTAATTGAAGGTAACAAGACCAGAACAGGCCAGGAGCCTTTATGGGAAAATAATTCAATTACAAGTTTCGTTAGAACCACTTTGAAAGATACTCTTAGGATTGAATCATTTTTAAAAGCTCACTGTCTTCATTACAGGACCCTGCCGCTTAAGGAACCACCTAACAAGACTATCTCCAGCTGAAAATAGTAGATTTTCCAAATCATTTAATCACTGAACGCCCGAAGGTGAAAATTCAATGAAGAACATTTTTTGGACAAGAAATTTGTAGGAGCAAGACGTGACCTTCTTCAAGTTATCTCTGGAACTAGACTACTAGCTGTAAAGTTATAGTGACCTGAAACTTCAGGTCTCTTTTATATGTAGTAGCAAGAAAAAAGTACACAGATAGAAGTAAATGGTCACCATGTCCCTGCGAGATGAGAAACCATTTTGCTTTAAATTGATATAGTTATAATATTTAAGAGCTTTTTGTACCATGTCGAAGCAGGGCCAATACACCTTCTAGTCTTTCAAAAAAGTCTTAAGGGTTTAGATCTCGTAATCTAAGACTGGTTAGATTCCAATACAACAGAGAATGTTTCAATTGAATGAATTATTTTAATAACTTTTCACACACTGCTGCAATATAGCGCTTAAAATATTTATTATTTGAGAAAACAATTTCATACTTTACCAAGAATTAAACTTCAGCTTTAAGACGTTAAAGCTACATGTATTCATCTTAAAATTAATTGGAATTATTGCTTGCACATCTCAATAGAACCTGTTTCTCCTAATTCAACTCAAAGCCAACATTTAATCTTCCCAATCAGAATAGTTAAAAGGATTCAAATGAATATTTATTCGGAAATTCACTGGGATTGAAGTCAAATGCTTTTATCGTCTTTGTAGGGAGTGAAGAAATCTTTAAAACTATTAACAATTTCACGGTTTATTTATTAAGGGGAAGACTCTAAGTAGATCTGTGGAAATATACGGTTTTAAACTAAATGATATATTTCTAAAATGACGATTTTTCTCTAAAATTTTAGAGAAATTTTACGCATCATCAAATACGGTAACCATCTATTCATTTCTAAAAGCATGTTAGTAATGAAAGTTTTTATAACAAAATCTTCGATTAATCACCATAATATATAAGTCTTTTTCACTTTTTTATTTCGTTGAAAGCTTCATCATCAGACCATGAAAAGTTTATATTCATAAAACTGCTATAAACGTGGGAGAGTTTTTTTTTGAAAAAATATAAATTATGCATATCATCAATATGAATACTAATACATGGTGACATAGGATAGAATATTTTTCATTAGTTGTTTGTTGTTTAATTTTGTTCTTAGTTCTATTGCCCTTTGTATCTAATGATAACTTGCTTAAGATAAGCATTATGTTATTTACATTAAAACTAATTAATTTTCTTAATAAAGGATATTAATTTCAATAAAAAAACGCTCAATTTTTCCAAACATTCAATTTTTTATAGACAAATGCACAAAATTGTTTGTTAATCCACTAAGACTATATAAAAAATTTTCCTTCCTTTCGTTATTAGTTCTTTTAAACTAGTGTTGTTTTTAATCTAGCTCTGGTGTAACACTAGTTCAGCAATTAAACAGAGCAGCTATTCGATTCGTCGTTGTGCTTCAGAATGTTCGGAGCCACTATGAACCAAACAATATTATTTTCATCAGTTGTTTATTAATTACTATAGCCTTCCTGAAATTACTACAAGCTAGATTCAATAGAAATGAAAAATTGAACAGAAATTTCATTTTCTAACGTTTCACATAGCTCAAAAAAAATTGGTTTACGGTTTTACCAATCTCTATTTTTATAATAGAGTAATGACGAATACTTAGTGAAGCTAGACTATAGTAAAAGCGGAGTAGGTGTTTCATCACGTGACCCAATCTACAATTTATCGAATACATATTTCCTACATACTATCTTTTTCTGTCGATAGAAATCAAATATAAAAACATAAGATCGATTATCTTCTTCACAAGACCAATTACTAGACATACTTAATGGTTTCTCTATGTTGACAGTAGTAATCGAAAAAGAGACAACGATATAATTGACGTACTAAATGTTGAATTTAACGTGAGCTTTGTTTACTGTGTTGTTTGTTTTTCTATCGAACGTGTATTGTTAAAATCAGTTCTTTTAAGAACTAATTTGACTTTTTATTTAATTTAAAATCCGTAAGTACGAATATAATACTACATCAGCTTGTAAGCATTTTGAAATTTTATAATAACTAAAATGCCGTGAGACCGGAATGTCCCAATGATTATTTTACTACAAAGTAAGTAAATAAACATGTGAAACAATAATACAAAACCGTCCCATGTTCTTAGAAAACTGGTAATTTTATGTAAGTTTAATCATAGAGGTAGAATTTTGGATTTTGTAACTTATTCTCCCAGTATATCGATATATTATCAATAGAATTTTGATAAATACATTCATATTAACATATCGTGTGCGGAAACTTGTAACTTGTTGCTTTAAAATAATCAAAACCTACTTCTGACGTCTGGCGATTTTTATTCATATTAAATGCTTTAAACAACCTATTTAAGTACTTTCAAGTGAATCCAATCATCAAATAAAAAATTATTATACATTACATAAATAATTGGGCACTAAAAAAGTGAGTCCGTTGACCTTTTAAACATTTTTTCATACATACGTACCAAAAGTCCTGAATAAGATATTTCCATTAAATTTGAATAATTATATACAAAAAAAACTGATGTTATATATTTAACATCATTGTTTCGGGTGGACTAATACATCAGAAATCGCCGAAAATAAATTTCAAGTTTCTATTGTACAATAGTTTTTGTTTCAACCCCCGATCGCCTTATATAATGGCCATCCACACGCTCAACTGGCGAGTCCAGCACGCCATTTTCTGTTGAGTTACAATATGGCCGTCGTTATGTGAATTACGAGTTTTTCTCGCAAGCAGAAAATATCTGTTTTTAGAGTAATGACGCTAGAAACGATATTGCTTAACAACCAACTGATTTAGGAAAATCGTTTACAATAAGTGAAGTTTCATAAATCGCCGAGGGGCCGCAGCGCTTGAGCTTCATGTGCGTTGCAATATTGGATGGAAATAAATTCTCTAAAGTTATCCACAAAATTCAAACAAACTTTCAGCGATATAATGTTTTTTTAGAGGACAGATTTCTCTTGTGAACGTGTTAGCTGTTCAAAATAAACCAATAGGCATGATGCGTTCAGGAATTGTTTGAATTTACGACAATACCTGTCTCACAGCACACGGCTCAAACGGTAATCACAGCAGTCACGGCCTGGCGTTAAACTGAAGAAGTAGCTTAAAGGACGACGGTTACAAACTGATGTCAAGATCAAAGAAACCATATTAGTTCGTTTCCAATTAACCGCATAAGCTTCTCATATTGCCAAGCTTGCTCACAGATTTGTTAAATCGTCGAAGTGAATGAATAACCTGTATTGTACATTACTGTTAATAGTTAAATATTTTTTGTATATTCACTCTCATTTTATAAATTCAAACTTGTAGTTTTCTCTTCTGACCTTGCATTTAAAAATACTCAATACAGGTAGGCATTTTTCCGAACAAACTCCCTCAATAAAACGATGATCCGTGATGATCCTGACTGACAGATACCTTCTCCATGATTCCAAATACTTCGTCCAATCACATACGCAACTAGTTTTTTATACCGTCGTGGTGTAGAAAAACCTGTTTTGCTGTGGCAAGATCTTGAAAAACGAACACTCCCGAACACATTCATTTATTGCTAGCAACTGTATCTGAAAAATTATGAGTGATGAGCTTGCGGTTTGGTGCACAAATACTTAATCCAGCTCCTTGCGCTAGCTTAGAGCTGTCTGGGTACCAGAAAGAAACATTTAGAGTTTTTTCAGATTTCCTTTCTTCAATTTTACTGTTTGAATTAGCCTGTGAGCGTCGCTAAATGCCTTTTTCTTCACTATAAAGTGAAAAGGAGGCAGGTTTAGTTGCGCTTCTAAGGCTGTGGTGAGGCAGGTTGTAATGCTTGAATAAATTAGCCTTTGAATCTTATTCAGTTCTTTCTGAGCTGTTGTTTGTTTAGTTTTCTTTCTAGCTTGATGAAGAGGATAGATTAGTAGAGTTTCAATCGGTTCGATGGTGAATTTAATGATCAAACAGTTTTCTATACTCACTGTTAAAAAAACAGAAAAGTATTCAATCATATCATGTCAGAAACTTGAAAATTATTAACAGCAATACCTGATTTTGCCCTATAATACTTGTAAAATATACTGTATCGGTTTTATTATTATTATAAACTGTTTTGTATTTTGTTACTACATAAAAAATCGAGAAGATCATTCTACATCACAATAAAAATAGTAGTGAACGAACAACTTTTGTTTAGTTTACGTCCGTAGTATCACTGGAATGACATAATGGCATCGGTTCATGTTTTACTTCATCATAAAACGATGCTCGAGGCCATGAGACCTCTCAAATGTAACAAATCGAACTGAAGTGCTTACGAAAATCACTGAAGGGAATCTTTATATAGCACTTCAAAGAAAAATTCTTACTCGATGAAATACGATAGACAGGGAAAATCGTAATCACCTATCGCACATTTTTTTACGATCTTTGATCTATTGATTTCACCATTTCTATCATAAAATATCACATACTCAGGTAAAAAAAAACATTATTCTTTATAATAAAAATATGGTAGATATAACTGCTGGGATTTCAACCCCCATAGAAAACTTGCGATTACTAACTAGTGTTACCGACGATGTGTAATTTTTTCTTGAGATTCGGGAAGGTTTCTGAAGAGAGGTTTTCAAAAATTCAAGTTCAAATTTTTGAAAAAATAACACAATCGTACCAGTAACTGTTATTATTTCATTGGCTGATAACTGATTGGACTATTACTGTAGTAATAGTCAATTAAGTCAATTAAGCGAAAGATAATAAACTCACTTACTGAGCATATGAAGCAATGTTTCGAGTAAAAATTTTCATGTGTCAATATTATTAGAGCAACAGAAAGAAATATTTTTGTCCGTTGACTTACGACGCAGATAAAAATTTAAGCTTAACGCAAAAAGGTATGTGTATACCAAAAATCATCTTATTATGTCATTCCGAGGTCCATTGCCAAAATGACTGAACTATAAAAAAGCTTTTACTCGGTATTTTTAATCCATTTCACTTATTTTATATCAATATAATTAACAAATAGATGGGGGAAAGTTCTGATTACTATTTTTAATACAATTTAGTTATCACTAATGAACATATTTCTTCATAATTCTCTCTTGTATTGATGTACTTTGTAATTACCATATTTATTAAATACTTTGGCTGAAAATTAAAATCCAATTTATTTCACATTTTGGACCTAGATTTAAATTACCATATTTTCAGAAAATGAAATGATGTATACGTTTATTAATTTAACTAATTTCAAAATATCATCAAGTGTTATTTACGCCAACATAAATTCGTACACTTTGATGTATTTCGAAATAGATCTTCTCATATAATAACCAATACAGTATATTTCAATATTATTTTTTTTCAACTTCTCAAATATTAGTCCACAAAATAAATATATGGACTGAAAATAGGAGAATAGTTAAAAGTGGATACATTATGTTCCCAAAATTATTGTCACTTCTCTATAATATAATTTATTATTTCAAAAATGATAATTTCCTAAATTTACCATCTTTAGTTAAGTGACATTGCAATCAAACGAACAATTTTTGGGCTACGTCAATATAACAAACCAAAAAACAGTTTGGAATAAATTCTATGGTTCAATTGTGATTTTTAAACTACCCTGTATATATTATGTCACAATTTATAGATATAACATTATCATTGATCACCTATTTATATGAGATAAGTGAAAAATATAATGTTTTTTGAATTTTAAGTATCAAAACATGGCATTATCTCTATATCTAAATTGGACTACCTTGTATACGCTATTACCGTATAACACATAGCAATTAAGTATGCTAATTGATAGCTCCGAGCAACAAAAATAGAATATGTTTTTGACATACCACGAACCTAAAGTTAAACTTGGCAATACAACATTTTTAACTGCATTCACCATCTAAATAATAATTTGTTAATTGTCTTTGATCCACTGTAATTTATAGCCAATTTAAGAGAAAATGAAATGGTTTGGTGATGAAACATGTGCTAGTAGGCCCTGTTTTTCAGATAGTGTTGTAAACAATGGGAGAGTGATACGTAGAAAACAAGCAATGAAGAAGCAACCAACAATCAAAAAAACTGTCCACCGTTTCTGTAACTGGACAAAGAGATAGACAAATAAATATTAAAGAAATCACATCAGATTTTATTAACTATATGGATACTTCAAAGCAAACAGCTTAGCAATCATCCAAAATATTCCAAAACAAAGCACCAAGGAACATAGTAGATGTCCCTTGGTGTATAGGGACCTGAAAATGGACAATTTTGACCATACTATCAAGAAATAAGTCATAAAGAAAGACTTGGCGATACTGGGTTAAAAAGAAGCCTTAAGAAAATCAAACCTTTTGAGTTAGTTTAGTGTTTTAATGAAAAAGTAGAGTTTGTACGTGGACGTAAAACTTCAGAGTAATCCATTCTACAGATGGGTATACCTTAGTTTTAAATTTCAAACTCTATTAAATTAAGTTAGAATTAAATTGATCATTGGTCACTGTTGACCAGATTGTAATATATTAAATGCCTCTATGGTTGTTCAATATGAAAAAAAGACTTCTAGTTTCCATGTATCCCAAAATATACAGCGGCACTCATATTTATGCTTCCTCGTTCTTTATTATTATTACGATAGATCAATGTTGTCATATCTACTCTGAAGTAGAAACCCAGTAAGTTAATTATTGCGTTAAATCAACAATACAGTTAGCGAGCAAATAAATTGTGTAGATCAGGTTAAGTATTTTACAAATATAGAACCAATAGTCATCTCGAAATACATTGCGTTAAAATCAGATACATACCAAATTATTTTAAGCAAAATTATCCTAATTTGTATTAAGCAGACTTTCTATTTTTCTTCGTTTATAATAAACCAACGAAAATGAATATGGATTAAAGAGGAATTTCCTGTATTTGAGCTTAATTTTTGGAATTTGTTCATCAACAAAGCTTTGATGTACTTCTAGGACTGTTATGACCATAATATGAGCTAAATTAATATATTGAAATTTGTACTTCCACGGGAAAATAAAATTTTCGTTGAAATATTTGGATTTTTATACAAATGATAATTGCTTGTTGAGAATCCCTACTGAATGAAATTAGTTTCGCTCACTCGAACAGCATTTAAATGCTGCAAATTTTAACGGTAGCAATCGAACGATTTTATGATGATAAATTAATTCCTATATAAAATGTGTCATTTAAATATGACTGTTTTGTCATTTTGCATCGTATTTTATCACCGATAAAAACGCCTGTTCCTCTTAAGCGACTACATCTAGTCACTTCAATGTCTGCCCTGTCAGTTATTTAAGTATTGTTGATAACTGATACTGAAACATTACAACATGAGTCGTTTTGGGGAAGTTTCGACTCAACAAATAACAAAAAATTTAGAAAAAGCAATCCCGCAATCTACAAAAAATACTAAAGCGTCAATATGGAGACAATTCATGGTGTTTTGTCAAGTTCGAAATTACGCACCGTCGAAAATAATTCCGTTACAAAAAGTAGCAGATATATAGAAGGATTGGGCCTATAATATGGAAAAGAGGAATGGAAAAAATTAGAAAGAATATGCAGTTAAATCAAGTTCGAAATCAACTGCGAAGATGATTGAAGAAAAATAATTCAATGAATACAATATTAAATTAGATCCTTTTGCCGACATAACTTTCAAAGAAGCTCGTGATACGAGAAATAGTGAACGGAAAGAATTACAAGTAAGTTATATAGCATTGAACAAGAAGGATATAGTAAAAATGGCAAAATTGTGGAATATAGACAACCCAGAGGGATTACAAAAAAGATTCTTTCATATAGCTTCTTATGAATTAGCTTGGAGGACAGAAGAAGCTGCAAAGTTTGAAATTTACTATTTGAAAGAAAAAAAGACGACACAGGATGGGTCGAAAAACTTGGAAGACAGCATGTGGTTGAAAGTATTTGTCCCGTTGCATTGTTAAAATTAGTGTTGCAAAAAAGAAATGAAAACATAACATCTGAACGACTTTTTTTAATCCCAAATCCCTTTTGGAAAGACAAAAATTCTAAAGGTTGGTACAAAAATGTTCCATTGGGTATTAATACGATTTATACTTGGACCAAATATTCTGCAACTAAAATTGGACTCGACATTATAAATAATAAAATAACCAATCATTCGAAACGTGCTAGTACAGTTTCCTAGTTAGCCAAAGCAGAAGTAAGTGCCAACAACTTATAAAGATAACGGGACATCATCATCTTCTATTAAGCCCTACCTCCAAATTGATCCTGAATATCACGAAAATTAGTTCCTTACAAGCCTCGAGCGAGAAAAACCAAAATGAATATTCTCCATGTGTGAATACCAGAGAAGAAAATTTTGAAATCAGTACACCAAACCAAATAATTTATAGCAATTGTGTTTTTAGTAACTTTTCATTTAAATAATTTAATTGTATCAATATAGATAATTTCTTATTTCTTATTTCTTAGACCTTTCGATATATTAATGCATCTAAATGTTCTTGATTTTAGGTTTTACAATTAGTTTTTTTATAGTTTTTAAAAGAAAGATAAATTTTAATGTTTCGACATTTCTTTAAGTCTTTATTAAAAGAGAAGAGACCTAAAATCCAGAACATTTAGATGCATTTATAGATAATTTTTGATAATTCTTTTTAACGCAAAATTTTTTCATAAGTAATTTTGCTCAATAAACTTTTGACAAAATCAATCGACGTTTGGTCTCGCGATTTCAGTTTTTCTCATAAAATTACTGATTGGCAAAACGATTTCATTACAAAAAAAATGTATCCGATAAAAAAACTTGTGTTTTTACTGTTGATAAAATCATCCTACTCTATCTAGTACCGAGACTACAATACTGATTTTATTGCTCTAATTATGTAATTGGTTATTTACAGTGTATAATCAAATTGAAATTCTACTGTAATTTTATTGGTGAGCTATAGCCATTAAATATTTAAGATGAGCTTTCTTTCATAACTCCGTATCGTTTTTTTAATACGTCGTCTAAAACCTATAAATAATTCTGTGATATACTCGCTTGTCAGATTATTAGTCCCCTCTTCGGCGACAGAAAAATATATTTTTCTGAATTTCCTGTAGATTAAAGTGCTAGCCTCGATAAAAGTTCACAACTCAACAATTTCATCGTTCGATTTAACACTGAAAACTCCATTAAATATCTATTTTCACTTTTGAAAGGTAGATACACGTATCTTTTATCAGTTTAAATAGGATTGGTGAAAATACTCCCAGTCGAATCAATTTTAAATATGAAATTCATAAGATATAATCAATTAGTTCAAAAATGTTACTATTAATTTTTACTGTTGAAATTATTGTCGTTTCTAGTATGTAATATCGAATGATGTTGCGGGTTGAGTACTCAAAATAAAACTGTCCAAGAGTTTTCTAAAATGCCAACGTTTCGATCTTTTATTTACACTTTATCAGTGCTAAAATGTATGGTACTTGATAACATTGATGAAGATAAACAGGTAAACAACTGAACTTTTATACAAACGATCCTTGGAGACATAAATTAGGGACAATAAAAGGGCTTATATTCAGGTATCCACGTCTATGTAGCCCTGAATTCTATACTGATAATAATACTAATGAAATCAGAGAAATTATCAAAGTTAATGGTTACCCAAGAGAGCTGGTTAATAAAATTATAAATGAGAGCAATCATAACGTAATACAGGTACCTCGAAACGAAAATTTCCGTACATTAGAGGATTGTTGGAGAAACTGTTTCAAAACGCATTTGTCAAATAATTGTGAGCTGGAATTCTACCCAATAAACAAAGTTGGCAACTTATTCACACATATCAATGATAAAACACTCAAACTCCAGCATTTCAATTGTGATTTATAAAATAAATTGTTTAGACTGCAATAAAAGTTACATTGGTATGACTAAACAGTACTTGAAATCCAGAATATACCAGCATGAATACGATTTTCGAAAACGTAATAAAAACAAAAAAGATAAAACAATTCTGGCCATTCAACCGATGGTCACTATTTTAATTTTTATTTCATACTAAATATTTAATTTATTGCTTCCGTGAGGTAAATAGAAATATGTAGTGTATTCTTCTTCATATGCTTAACCTGCCACTGAACTAAAGATTTATAGCCATATTTTACTTCAATAAGTTTTACGAACGTGAAGCTACTGCTCAATTTATGGCGAAGGAACAGCACGTCCATCAAAAATTATATTGAATGGTGTCTTATTGGCGCATTCGTCATATTATTCAAAATTCAAAAATAAATTTTTGTTTTTGAGAATTGAATGCAGAGAGAGCGACATTTTGGGAACATAATCGATTTATAACGTATTCTACTTACCACGTCAATGATTTGTTGAAGAGTTAGGCCGAATTTCACTTCCAACGGTTCCGACTCATTGGCAACGGGTCTTTCCAAAACGTTGTAGTTTGCAAGCAAATTGGTGAGCAGTAGTTTTTCATGTGGACCTTGTTTTGAACCTGGAAAATAATCATTTTAACAAATATTATATAAATACTGTCCGCTATGATGGATTAGATGGATTTAAGGATAGCTTTGGACCCAATAATTATCAGGCTGGTTACTTTTAGATATACAATAGTATTGATCGAAACAAATATCTCGAAATACACTTGCAGATTTCTACTGCCGCATGTGAAAGTATTGACGATAATAAAGACGATGATGGCATATCATTCCAAGAAACTACATATTTGTGAATTAGCTAAATCAGTATGGTTTCGTGCAAATTAGAAAGCCTCTCTCATAACCTACGTAATATTATGGTATTCAATCGGGCTTCACGGCAAAGCATTACCGACGATTTCTTGGATTCAATAGTTCGACGTTTGGGTTGTCTTTCTGAAAACTACTAGCTTACACCAATTAAATAAGGCTTTAAACGAGGCCAGTGATACTAGAACTAGTCTGAATATCACAGTACAATGAAATCTTGCCCTCTAGCTGCACTGGAAAGCGTGGCAGAGAAAATATCACTTAGAATGTTCAGAGATGGAATCATCAAAGAAAATCCGTTCCTAAATAATGATCAACCCTGGGACATGCCTCAGGAAGTTGTATGGAAAGTTTAGCTTTGAGAAAAACTTCACCTCAATAATAAACTGTAAAGCAAGTGGAATCCAAACGCCATACAAGAAATGAACAGAAATGTCATTAAATGGTATATGGAACTGGAATAGGAGTGTAAGGGCCGAGAACCAAGCCTGGGCAGCGCACCAAGCATTTTTCAAGCAAAAATCTATGCAATTAAAAAATGTGATCAGTTCAATCATCAGCCATTAGAGCTCGAAACTCATACTAGCATAAAATCCAAACTAGTTTGGGATAGCCTAGAAAAATATAACGAGCTAGGAAAGAAAAAGGATTCCGGGACACACCCGAGCGCAGGGAAATGAAATAGCTGAAAATCTCGCTACAGCGGGACATGGGACCCGAATCCTTACAGAACAATGGAAAAAGCACTGGAAAATAAGGTAGATAGGAGCAAAACAAAATATAGGGACAAACTACAGAGGCAAATACTTTTCTAGGAAACTATAACCAGAGTAGATTTGCTGAATGTATCAACTTAAGTAAGAGCAATCTACGAATACTAACAGATCTATCAGGACACCGTCGCTTCAACAAACACCTGAAGACGCTAGACCTAGTAGATGTAGTAGAGTGGGATTGATGGATAAGCTGTAAACACAGAGATCTCCTTCGAATAATAACAATATGACAGTGACCGAATGAATTATTGCTTGATTAGAATCAAGAATTCTACAATAACTGTAGATAGAACAGATATTAAAGCAGAAGAACATTGTTTTAAATGTTACCAGATTAATGTGTCTGGTCTATTTTCAAGAATCGTTAGGTGGGTGATGTCAGGGTGATTAATTAGATTTGTTTCCATTTCTTTCTTAGTACTTATTACTTAATTGAATTAAAATGCTGTTAATCTATTTTTTATATTAAAAAACTATTAATTTTTGTTCGAATCAGAATAACAAAAGAAATTTAGTCTATAACTTCAATTAAATTCCATGTAGCACAACTTCCATCAGTATTAATTCCCTTGAATGGAAAATTACCAAAGTGCTACAAAATAAGTTTTAATGAGTTTCCCGTGAAAATCATATGCATTTTGGTGTCAAGTTGGAAATTCCCACTTTCACATGAACATGTCAAAAAATGCGACATGTTTCCAAGCTTTCGTCATTAATGAATATCTTGTGTCGCAGTAACTCCTATAGAATTCAAACCTCAAAACGACGACGTTGGTAAACAGCAATAATGTTAAAGTTCTTGTTTGTCAACACTAAGATCCTAGATGGAATTACTACAAGACACAAGGATTTTCTTGATTATAGCTGAAAATTTATCTGATTACATCCAAGTTGATTTACATTTACACTGGCCTTGAAATAAAATGGCCATCGTATTGTCACGTGTCTTCTCAATTTAACACACACACACACACAGTTATTTAGAGTTAATACAGAAATATTAATGGCAAATTATGAAAATATTAAGAAATCTTTTCAAACTGGGAATTGTTGTTAAAACCTAAAAATATTTTGAATTACAAATGAAACAAAATGATTGTTTTTCGTAAACGGCGAGAATTGTTCTTTAAACGTCTATTAGGCTGATTTGCCCAAACAGAGATCAACAATTTAATCTGGACGGATACATCATAGCTGCGAAGCTATGTTTCCATTATCTAATGATGACATCAAGTATCATAAAATATCAAATTTTTCAGCATAATTTTCTCTATAACATACTAAAATTTTAACGGAATCGGTGTAACCTAATCTAGATAATAACCGAAATCTTTTATCCCATTATTCAATATATTTTGTCCTATATAAGTCTAAAAATCGTGCCAGCATTTTTAGTTATTTTATTCTACCTAATATAGTTTTTATAATAACTTTATAATCATTAAAATTTTATAAGTTATAAATATAATTTTAGTGAATCCGTATCTGGTTTATGATCTTCTATTATTGGAGTTTTAAAAAGTAGTTAAACTCATAACCTACCACAAGAAAAGTGCTTCATGGAATGCTTCAGTGGATACTTTATGATTATTTTCCACACGAGTGATCTCTCCTTGTTTACATGCTTTAAGGTCATGGTTCACGATATATCTTTTTATTCGTCCATAAATACGTTGTATATAAAGATTGTTAAAGGATACGTGAACAAATGAACAACTTTAATTCAAGGAAATATCGATCAACCCAGTCTTTAAAATTACACTAAAAACTAAAATTTACGTCTCATGAAAAAATAAAACATATGTTTTGAATTAAATCAATTTCTGTGTACATAAAAGGTTATTATTAACTTTCTTCCTTCAAACACTCCAACAATTCTAAGCCTAATCCCTTTTTAAGATAATCAATTATACCAGGCACATCCCAAAATACTGATGTACTTGTTAGTTGACTTTCGCGTCTTTTCACGCTTCACAATATCTCCTTTGATATCAAGTGTTATTCATCTTCGTTTTACAGTTGTTAGAAATTATTTTTTGAATTTTTTTGATGTTTTTATCAGTGTTCATTTCGCCTCATTCAAAACCACTTCTCAACCGTTCATTTCTCAAGAAAAAGTCTGAATAATATTTATCAAACCCTTTTAAATATTTTTTGCCAATAAGGAATGAAACTCCCATTTTTCTAAACTAACAAAAGTTGCTCCACTCGAAACGCTATAGCTTACAAACTAATAGTATGAGAGCTGTCAAATTCATAGAAATGTCTGTTGAAGGTTAGAACTAACTGCAAATATGGCCGACTTACGAACTTTCCAGTCCACCTGATACGAGAACGTATAAATTAAGACGTCAAACTTATATACATAATCTTATCCCTTAAAATGCCAGGGGATAAAATTTATGGTTACTTAGGCCCTTATTAAACAAGACATTCAAGTTGCGCAACCAGTCGGGCAACTAGTTGCCAGTCTGTCTCTCGACAAAGCAACCAGTAGAGCAGCTAGAAAATAATCAATTTTGAAAGAAGACGAAAAAGGAGGACAATGCATAGCTCAGTTCGTTGTTCAGTTTAGACGAGAACGTGTGGGGAATATGACAGTCAAAATGAGAAATGAATATTTGCTTCTTCCACACTCTCATAGTGGCGACGGGCGATTGGCTGACCAATATAATAAGATCCGTATTGTATACAAGAACGTAACCAGTGCCGGTGCGGTTGCCGGGATGGGCAACCAATCGGCAGCCATAAAGCTGCAGCGCGACTGGCTACCTCGGTGTAATAAGCTACATATGAACCAATACCCAGGAACAGGGTAAGGAACTAAGTGGGCAGCTTGGCTACCTCGTCTAATAAGTGCCTTATACTTGGATCTGTATTTTATAAAATGCAGACACTCATCTATTTGGGCAATTCGATATTTTCCAAATAAATGGTCTGTGTTGAGTGTACCGATATATAAAATACTAATAATATGAAAATGAAAAGATATAATAATAAAGGATCCTTAGCGTCAAATGCACGTAGTAACTGATCTAGACTTTATTGTTGACTTAAAACGACTTGACTTCGTATTAGAGAAATATGAGCTTTATAGTCATTAGAAAATTATACAATTTTATCGACAATACAAAAAAATTATATCAGTATTGATGATCTCTTAGTCTATTTTCTAAATACTGAGATGTCTGTCCTATGTAGACAGCGTCAAAATTAGTACAAGGCACTTGATATATAATATTACTTCTTTTGTTTTTTGATGTTTTAGATTTTAATTTTGTGAAATATTTGGATAATGTTTTATATCCTTTATAACTCATACTAATATCATATTTATTAAAATAATTCGATAATTTCTGGGTAAGTCCTTGTCCATGAGGTAAGGAAAAATGTTTTATATTTTGTTATTTCGTTTGTGTTTTGTTTTTCAATTGATAAAGACTTAAAATTAGTCAAAAGTAAATTTTTAACTATCTTTTAAAAATTATTTGAAGAAACTAATTTTCAAACAGAAGATACCTAAAATTTAGAAAGTAATTATAATAAATTGTAATATATATTATATATGTAATATCTTGAATATATGGTAAATTGTATAATTCTTCCATAGAATAATTAGGTCTTTCAAGCAGAAATATCTTTGTCAATCTTCGAAACTTATTAAATGTGTTTGTCATTTTTAATTACGAAGGTAGCTGATTAAATAATTTTTCAACGCTGAAGATGATGGAATTTTCTACCAAATCAGAAGTGATAATAATTAAGTAAATGTTCAAATTCTTTCTTCTAGTAGGATAGGCATGAATGGGTCTCCCAGTTGAGTTGTGAAAGTGTTTGCGAACTAAACAAACAGATACTAAAATGAAAAGAGCGGGGAGAGCTAAAATTTTGTGTTTTTCAATATAGAATTCGCAATGTATTCTACTACTCAAACCAAAAATATAACGAATAGCTCTTTTTTGTAATTTGATGATAGATTCGAAGAGGTGCAAACTACAAGAACCTCAGAAAGGTAAACCATACCGAAGATGCGATTCGAACAACGAACAGTAAGTTGTTACAGCAGTACGAGAATCGAGCTGTTCAGATACAGATTCAATCGCAAAAGAAGCAGTAGATAACTTTTTCCAGATATACAGACCATTGAAAGGCACTGTCAATCTGTAGATCAAGAAACTTGATCTTGAGGATCGTATTCAGCCACTGTTGAGCTTTAGAACTGGTAAATATTCTTTATAGGATGAAAATAAAGTTTTCTCAGTGTTTAAACAGATACCGTTCGCGTCAGACCAGGACTTAATAGTTATGAGATCTTTGCCTATGGTAGAATGTAAAGCTTGTATATCTGGACCCAAAATTGAACCCTGAGGTACACCACTGCTAGCTGGCAACTTCCTTGAAACTTCACCATTAGCTCTCACCAATTGTTTTCGATATTCAAACAATTTTATGGGAACACCTCGGATGCCATAATATTCTATTTTGTTGCAATTGTCTTTGTAAATATGTTTTTGGACATGATTTTAACCCAGTGTATCGAAAATCTTGGTTGGAGTACGATTATCAATCTTGACTATGGGGAAAAATAAATTTGGGTTTGTAGGGAAAATTACGCTTTTAAAAATTGTGCTAGAATGAAAATTTTGTCAGATTTATTTCGCTAAATGGAAAGCGACAATCTATTATAGAACATTGACAATCCTTTATGAAAGAATATAAATTCAAAAACTTTTTATTTTTAAAATTATCTGAGCAAAAGTACCCGCATTTATATTCATTATTCTCTCTTCAAAGGCGCTTCACACTACAAAAGTCTAATTAAAAAATATGAAATAAATTTGAAACCGGAGACCGGGAGACTGTCTCAATTAACCCACAATTCAAATGGGAAAGAGCTAACCGATTTTTTTTCCACTTTGGCTGATACTATCAATAAAGGTGCAAATAGAGTCCATTTGCATAGAGGAATAACATTATCTTTTTCCCACGCGGAAATTAATGGAAGAAATTAATTACAACTACAAATTTGAGTTGAATCTATGATGCTTTTTCTAATTTTCATTCAGAAAATTACATAGCAAATCAAACTTCTAACGTATGACCCAATATTTTACCATATACTTTTGTAATAAATATCTTCAATGAAACCTTTTTTTATTTGCCATAATCAACTGAATAGAGGGGATCATGTTCTTTCCCTTTTCGACAAATATCTCTAAAAACCCCACTTCGTAATTTTTCCTCGACTTGACACCCTACATCATACACTTTGCGAGATAAACGTACCCACAAATCGTCACTTGAACGAGTCTGAGGTAAATTAGGGGGGCTAATTTCCAGTTGCCCTTGCATAATGGTAGAACGTCAGTCTGACTAAAACGTTATATCGTTTCCAACGTGATTTTGACGTACAAAATCAATTTAGTGGCAGTTGTTAATATACCTTTCAGAATCTACCATCTTACTCGAACCACATGAGGTTTTAATATCTCCCTCGTCGAAATCGCACACAAGACTAGAATTTTATCAACAAATTTTCCTTTTTCTTTATACTTTTCGTTTAAAAACCATCGTTTCCTTTGATTTCCGAATTGACAAGTGTGAAGAATTTTTCCCTTTAGTTGAGGACAGATTCTTGGTATCCGTGCTAAATGATTTTCTGCCATACGGTACTCTTAAAGTATGGTATTCACGTGCTAATTTCTTACTAGTCTTTCTGCTCTTTCTCAGGTGAAAATTTTTGGTTTTCCACTTTTTGAAAGTTTCAGACATGGTATATCTTCTTAACATTAGGCTAAGGCACGGTAAATACTTATGCGTGGAATATTTTGGTGAAAAGTGAACTATGTCAGGCTTAGGGATCTGTCCACATAAATTATAAATGCTTTTTCTCATTTCCAATTTATAATACATAATGCAGCTGACATAAAATAGGCGTAGTCTAACTAATGTTAACAATTTTCACTTACAAAACTATTTTCATATTGTATTATTACAACCTCCCAAATTTATTGTCAAAACTATTGGAAAGTACGTTATTGAAAAGTCAGAAAACGAAAAAAATTATCAAAAGACTTTGATATGGTTTCCAGGACAACAAAAGTTGAGGGAGACGAAAAAGCAATACAAATATCTGCCTTATTAAATTGGGACGCAAAGAAATACCACACAGAAAAGATAAGGTTATGTTTTTGGCTGTTCATTGTCAACCAATTTTATATACATATTTATAATAAACCGTATATATATATATATATATATATATATATATATATATATATATATATATATATATATATGTATATATAGGTGCTTCACGCAGGCCTCTTAGGCCCATAGTATAGAAGTGATTCCCTTCCACTATTTCCTATTTTTGCTTTCGTTTTCCAGACCTTTCTCTCTCTCTTAGGTCTTCCATCACCTCTGCGTACCATCTTTTCCTCGATCTTCGTTTTTTCCTTGTTTTATATCCATTGTTTTTTTTTGTTGCTCTAAAATCTGGCATTCTCTGTATGAGACCCAGCTTATTATTTTGCTTAGTTCTGCTTCTCCAAATAGATTCCTTATTTCATTATTTGTTTATCCTCAGCCATAAATCTCCTTCATTTTCACCACCTTGTATCGTTCTAAGTATTTTTCTTTCCCATATATCTAGCTTCTGTTCCTCTGCTTTGTTAAGAGATTTATTATCCTGTTCAGAGGTCCCACTATTTACTACTCCTCGTCATCCTCACTTCCAAATTTTCTCCCTGGTCACCGTCGTCCTTGATAACCACCCCATGATATACATGACTTTCAACTTGCTCTAAGCTCATTGCCTTTTCTTCGTACAGTTGTATTTCCTTTGAGCTCTTGTCATTACCATGATTTTCGATTTATCTTCGTTCACTCGTAGATTCACTGTCTCTCCCATTTCTATCAAGGCTCTACAGGTTTCCTTAAGCTCGTTTTCCGATTTTGAAAGGATTACTACATTGTCTGCATAACAATTTCGGCGTCATATTCATAAACTTACGTTTTGTTAACAATAATAATGTATTTCATGAATATAGGGTCTTTTGGTATAAATTTAGCATTGACTTAGGCTTAATATTCAAAGCGCTTGATATATTATTCGATCATTGAGAGATGTTGAGAGCCTCTACTATCTCTCGGGTATCTAAGCAAGTTTTCGAGAATATCATGACCTTCATTGAATGCTTTGTCTCACTGAAATACTTGGAACATTTTCAAGCAAACTCGTTGCTCAACTTTTTGTTCCATAGTGAATATCAATAGACAAATTTCGTATCTCAAGCAAACAACTAACAAACACACAATTATTGAGATCAATTAGGAATTATTGGATTTACGAGCGCACTTAAAATGCACCATTCAGACATTTGAAGTTTTACAAATATATTCACCAATTATCAAATTTATATTTTTTGTTCAAAATAGGGGTCAAATTTCTTTAAGTAATTTGCAATAAAACAATGAAATTTTGATAACTAAATGCAAACAATATAAATTTAGTGTATTTTATAAAAAATAAGCTTTTAAATAAATTTAGAAAATTGCAAATTCAATTACGCTAAAACAATGTAAAATGATTTGGTAGTTCAAGTCTATTTTATATTAAGTCTAAAAGCTTTTAATCCTCAGTGGCACATCAGCTGAATTCTTTTCAAAATATATGTATTATTTATTACAAAATTCCTCATTTTAAAATCCGAGAATAATAAACTTCATATAAACCGGTATCCATTTATGATTTCCGGCTATGCGAAACTTGAAAATGTGCAACAGTAGCTAGGATAGGTCGTTAAATGAATTTTTAAAATTTCCGCATACCAGGACGTTAAACTGAACATGACAATTTATATTTCTCGAAAAAAAAAAGAATAATATAATCAGGATGTCACTCCATTATGTCAAAACATTTATTAATCATTACAATCGCCTCGATTTCTATTTCGTGTCTTCTATCTGATGAAAACAGATGCTTTGAAAAAGTATCATTCAAAAACGTTTACATTATTGAGTTTTGCTCAAACAATAGAGCGTTGTGTATGAATTAAGTGAGAGACAAATAGCTTTCGAGCTCCACGTGAATATAAATGAGATTAACGTATTTTTTATCTTTTACTTTATTAAATACCACCCTAAGTTTTGACAATTACTCATAAAACGTTAAAAAAATAATAATTAATGAAAAATACATCAACAATAAATAGTTGCTACACGCAGTCCTTTTGGTTTTCCAGAATTCCTCTCTTTCTTAGGTCTTCCATCACCTCTGCGTATCATCTTTTCCTTGGTCTTCCTTTTTTTATTGCTCCTCCCTGTTCTATGTCAATCATTTTTTTAGCTGCTCTAAAATCTGGTATTCTTTGGATGTGACCGCTACTCTATCATTAATTCTTCGTCCTTTCTATCCCTTAGTATCCTCATGAGTATTTCCCTTTCACTTCGGTACCTCACTGTTGGTTTTATCATTGTTTTGTAAAGATTCAGTGCTCCCTTCGTCATCCTTGCTTTTCTCCTTCTTTCCTCGTTACCCTCGCTCTTGCTAATCACCCCAAGATATTCATATATATAGATATTTCATGTATTGAAAAACTTATCATTACTCTTTTCGTTTGTGGTTTTCTTATGAATTCGATTTATCTTCATTGACTCGTAGATTCAATGTTTCTCCCGTTTTTTTTAAGCTCATTTTCCGATGTTGATAGGATTTGTTGTGTTGCGTTGTTTTTGTTTCTAGTGGCTTCGTTCTGCTCCAAAAGATTTTACGTACTATCCATTATATATTGAACAGCGTAGTGGATAGCGGATCTTCCTGTTCTAATCCTGTGTTGAATTGGTTTTCCTTTATCTTCGTTTTTGTATGTTCTAGTGTCATTTTGAAAAGACTTATAAACTTTTTTGGTACACTAAGATCGTTCATAATGTGGTACAAATAGTTTCTGTTCACAGTATCGTAAGCTTTTTGAAAATCTATGGAAACTGAGTGAATTGGCCGATATTTATACCCCATTCGTCGCGTTTGAACTGAAATTATGTAGAGGTATAATATACGAGGATATATTGAAAAATTCTTAGCCTACTATAGAACCAAACAAAATTTCAATGTCAAAATATTTTATTACATGTTCTCCTCTTAATTAGATACACTTATTACAGCGAACCTGCTCAATCTGGTGAATAAGGGGGGTGTTCTAGTAATTCAAACCTTAAATCACAAATTTTTTGCATGGCAACATGAGATGTGTGGGCAGAGTAATTATCCTACAAAAACAAAACACCTTTGGATAACTCTCCGCGTCTTTTCTCTTTAATTTTTTCCCGTAGTAACGTCGAATAGTAATCTCCAGTTATTGTTCTACCCTTATCCAAAAGATCAATCATGATTACTCCATGGCAATCCCAAAAAACTGAAGCAACAACTTTTCCAGCAGATTTTTGGACACGAAACTTCTTATGTCGTGGAGAACCAGAGTGTCGTTATTCCATCTATTGTTGTTTTGTTTCTGGATCGTAGAAATGTACCCAAGTCTCATCCATACCAACAATTCGTTTTAAAGCAGTCTACATCGCTTTCAAATCGAGCACAGATCGAACGCTTCTGGTCAACATTCAAACATTTGGGGATCCATTTTGCAGAAATTTTTCTCATGTCCAAATTAACGTGAACTATATGATGAACGCGTTCATATGAAATATTAAGTGCTTTAGGTATCTGTTTTAGCCCAATTCGACGGTCTAATAAAACATAGAAACTAGCCTTCCCGATCGGTCATCATCTTCAATGGAAAATTTACGTCTTTTGAAGCTTGCAGTCCAATTTTGCACGGTCGCATACGAAGGACATTGATCACCAAGGGTATTAAGCATATCTTCGTAAATCTGCTTACCTCTTAACCCTTTTAAATACAGGGACTTGATGATGGCTCGATACTCCAATTAGACATCTTTTTTCTTGTAATTTATTGCGTAACTCTGGTTTACTTTTTTGACCTCAAACTTTACACTTACACTTCTAATAAGTTATTGTTCGTTGCTATGCTATAACGCAATATTTCATTTATGCAAGGAACTAGATATCAATACATCCTCGTATATTTAATTTTATTACACAATATATAATTAGAACAATGATATATTTTGAAAATTGAGAAAGTTTTAAACGGAATGCTGTACAGAATACACTATCCGCCTCAAGTGATGATACTTTCGAAACAGCGATCTCCATCATGACCTGGAAATAGACACGGTAAGGCAAGTAATCACTAGATTTGTTACGAAAGTAGCTCTTTAAACATCCAGCTCCTCGATAACACCAACTTAGAGAGAAGAATGAAGAAGAGGAAGCCTTTTGAGTTAGTTACCTAAATGCATAATGTGAAAACAGAGAAAGTGCGAAATCTTACATATTAATGTTAATTGTAATACAATTAATAGAGCTTCTACTGATTAAGACCCTTAGCTCAAGACATTTGTACTAATTTGGGATAGAATGGTATTGTTTATCAGATTATGATCAGATTATAATGATAGAAAAACTAACAATAAATAAAAGTTAAAAATCAATCACGGTAAGAATAAAACAATGAATAAATAAATTCAGGGACCTTTCCTCTTCATAGTATCATCCCCAACTATTTTTTAAAACTCTTGGGGAATAAAGAAGAAGTTGTAGATTTATTTATGATAAATATTAAATATAATCGTAGTTTATATATCTATTTAATATATTTTATATGAGATTCACCCAATCATTGATTTCTAATCGAAACGTTAACAACAAATTGTTCTAAAAAAGGGTAAACTATTTTTTTGTAGTGTACAGTATACTTTACTATGAAATGTAAATAAGAGAAAGTGGGATGAAAAAAAAATTCAAAAGAAATATGGGTTTAGAATTGAAACAAATATATTAATTATTGATAAATCACCAAAATGATACGAAAATAATTGAAGTCCAGGTATTGAAAAGAGAAAAATATTTTAATGTGTTGATGTTTACCTGGCAGCATGGTGACAAATAGGAAGACAACCACCACTGTCGACAACATTCGATCGTTCCTCACCATTCTAGATTGAATGAATGATCATGACTCACTGATAATAAATAATGTTCCTCCAGACTTGGCAGTCATGCCCTAGGAGGTGCTAAGGACTGAAGCGATGGACCGAACCCGCGTACGTCTCTGATCACGCCTACGGAGGCCTGTCGCTCCTCTACTACTAGCTGAGCATTGCACCCCCGACTGGCAATGCCATAACTACTCCTCTCCCGATTCCCGATGCAGAGTCGGAGCTGGATGATCGATAGGGGCCTGGAATGCGCGCGCTATCTCGTTTTGACACTCTCTTCCCGGGTTCCCTTGTCTTTCAGAGGCGTGCTGCCACATACTGACCAGACTCATACACCCCTCGTGTCACAACTTATTGTTTAACATCGTGGTTACGATGAATCACTGCTTCTAAAACTATCAGACGTATAAATCCAGCCACACGCTCCTCATGCAAACCTGGAAACAACCCTGTCAATCTTTTTTCCAAATTCTCGCGGTATTCTTTCAAGCCTCATTAAAATATCTGCAACACCACAGAGCAGGACTCGCAAACACAGAATCACTGCATAAATTTCGCTTCGTTATTCACACTAACCGTAAAAATTAGGTGTCAGTATTGATTTCAACTGCTGGCAGACTTGGAATTCAAATTTTCTTAAATAGGGGGATTACCACAGATATTTCGCTCGAGTTTGATGGTTTTCGAAGTGTCCTATATTTTTGTATCATATAAATTCCATGAATTATTATTAAATTTCAATTTACATAGAACGTCTACTTAATACATAATATAATAACACCATTACATATAGGTTTTGTAGTAGTCGAAAAAATATTTGTTTATCTTTCCAAATGTTCTTGATTTTAGATCTCTTCTGTTTTAAAATAGTTTCTTTTAATAATTTTTGAAAAAAGATTAAAAATATTTTTAGAATGACTTAAAAAAAAGTCGAAACGTCAAATTTTATCTTTCTTTCAAAAGTTATTAAAAGAAATAATAATAATTTTAAAACAGAAGAAACCTAAAATCCAGAGCATTTGGAAACATAAACATGTCAAACGGTCCAAGAAATAAGAAATTAAAAAGAAAAAAAATATTTGTTTGGGTAACAGAGATTATTATCACTACTTATTGGGAATATAAAAACGTAATAAGATAATTTCAATACCAGGTGTCCCAAAATAGCATAAAAGCGATTTCTTAATGACGTGTTCAAATTATTACATTAGTTAAATCACTTTTTGCTTTAAAATGGAACTCTCTGTTGTAAGTGAATTTGGATGACATTCTATAAGCGGTATCACGTACTACATACCTTTAACATCTCAATCTCGTGACACCATTTTGATGTAACTGTTGCGGTATTTAACCTCAATTTTAAAATGGAAGCATTTTTGTTTCTAATATTCTATGTATATATATTATATATTAAATGAAAATTGCTTAGGACCTCTTGACAAGATGCAATACAACGTGCAATGTAATGCAAGACGCAATATTTCTTGGTCACAAGTAAAATCTCGCACTTGCAACATTATCGATTTGATGCAATCCTTTCTGAAATTCTTGTGTTGAATCCAAAGGAGATGGTGAATGTGCAGTGCATCAAAACCCAAATAATGGTTTCGCCAAGACCTCAAAGAGCTTGCTAAAAGATCATAGAATACATCGAATCTAGAGACTTCCTTTTCATATGATTATACAAAGTGAAGATTGAAAAAAATTATTCATAAGACATTTAAAAGTAAAGAATTATCGACAATTATATGTATATCTAATCTGAATACTTGAACCAAAATGATATTTGAATGTCTTCATAATCTTCGATATGATGCTTTTTCTTAGCTCTTTAGCTATTTTCAGTAAAGGATTAATCACAGCTCAATTTCCATTCGTTTCCATCTAGGAAACAGCGTATGTGTTACTTGAAGCCCTTTTTTTTATTTTGGGGATGAAAAAGTGGTAGTAGTGCGATAGATCCGGCGAATATAGTAGATAAGGTATTACTGCAATCTAAAAACTACGGACAGTGTTAGGGCGCATTGTCACACCCAATTAATGCACATTCTGTCGATCATTTTTCAATAGAATACTTTAATCACGGTCTCTCCAGGTGGAAAGAACTCCACCTGAAACCACCCCGCGACTGTCAAAGGAGCAGATGACCATCGTTTTCACTTTTTTTTGTCCTGGATTACTTTGTGATAGGTACTGTTGTGTCTATCTCTTCGTTTTAGAATCGTACCGAAAAAATCATGCAGTTCAGCAACCGAGGATTATCTACTCCTTGTTCCAAACATTCCTTTGCTATTGACTTTCGATGTTGTTTCAATGTATTTAAATATTTTTTTAAATTATTTTGTCAAATGAGCGAGATCTTTATACGATATGGGACAGTCTGTATTAAGTTAGTCTCTGAAGACGATAACTTGGTTATCGTCAAACAGTGTACTAGTGTAATTGTAAGTGTTGTTGTAGTGGCTGTAAACAATATGTTCAGTTTAATTACATTGCGGTTTTAATTTTAGTTGAAGCGTTCATAATATGTTTTTACAGAATATTTCGAAGCTGTAACACCCTTCGATCTACAAATCCATGTTCTTTCTAAACCATTCATTAATATTTTTAATAAGTAAATGGATTGGAAAATATTTTTTGTCCTTGTGAAAATTATTCCGTGGGCACAAGCTTCTTCTGTATGTTATTAAGATTCATTTATACCAGTGAATACAAAAATGTGCGTAATTAATAACAAATTATATTTTTATTATGTAAAGTTCAAAAATTATTTTTATTTTGTAAAATGTTTCTAAATGATTTGAAATATTAGTAATTTGTTTTTGGCATTAAGTTACCCTGTATAAATTGAGCCCAACTTTAACAATATTGTCAATTAGTTGAATGAACACATCGATTCACATCTAATATTATTAATTAATCCGTGGCTTTGATAATATTGATATATACGAGTTTCTAGATTGCTTCGGAAATATCATCATCAAACTCTGACATTACCAATTTTATTTCGTTGCATTTCTGAGAAATAAAACGAAACTGCTTCCAGTCACGTTTCTCACCTAGTAATTATTGGCTTAGGTGCCAAAAAGTTACAGGGAAGCATGCCTTTATAACTGAGTCTACTCCCCTTAATGAATGGGAATTTACTTCTCATTTATTTTACAATAACACATATTTCATACCCGAATCGATTGAGTCAAGTGGGATAAAAATGTTTTGACTTATATGTCCAACAAATACAATTGATACTGGTTTAACTTTTTGTCTAGTGTCTTTTTGGCTGATAATGTTCACTTATGATCTGTTTTTGACACATCTACCCTCAACCCAGCTCCAGTTTTTTTTACTTTTTATCATTTAAGCGTATTCCTAAAAATCAATAATTCGAAACCCATTTTAAGATGTTTATCAATGAATTGTCCTTTAAAAAGGATTTAAATACAAAAAAATTGATCGAAACGAAGAAAATTTCAAAAATTTCATTTTTAAATTTAAAAAAATGTTAAAATTTGCCAAAAATTAACAATTAGAGATCCATTGTAAGCTGATTATGAAAGAATTATCCTTAAAAAAGGTCCTGAACCAAAAAATTAGGGTCCAAATAAAAAAAATTACATAAAACGAAGAAAATCTAAAAAAATTGACAGCAAAATTCAAAAAGACAATAAAAATACACAAAAATCGATCATTTGACAAAAATTTCAAGGCAATAATCCATAAACGATCCTTCAATAAGGACCTGACCAAAAAAAGGACGAAAATCTAAACAATAAAATAAAACGATGAAAATTCCAAAAATATCATTTTTAAGTTTGAAAAAATAATGAAAATAAGTAAAAATTGTTCATTTAAGAATCATTTTCAGCTGATTATCAATCAATTATCCTTCAAAAAGGGCCTTATCCAAAAATGTGGGTCTAAATCAGAAAAATTGGATAAAACGAAGGAAATTTCGAAAATTTCATCGCAAAATTTGAAAAAATAGTGAAAATTGATTATTCAATACCCATTATCAGCTGATTATCAATAAAAGATCCTTCAAAAAAAAGGTTTCAAACCAAAAAATTAGGATCTGAACCCAATAAATTGACAAAAATTTCAAAATAGCCACTGTAAAATTCGAAAAATCGATAAAAATACAAAATTTGATTATTTAAAAACAATTCACCATCACAAGGAGCAATTTTAAAGAATAAAAAAAATAAAACACCAATAATAGACAATATAACTTATAATTACAACCCCTACGAACAAAACAATGAGCTATCGACACAAATAACCTAAAAAACATCAAAATACAAAAAAATATCAGATCCAAACAAAAATATTTCATTAACCGACGTAAATATGGCACCGAACCCCCCGAAATCAACCTCATTTTTCCTCCCTGGTAGCGGCCACGTACTCGTCCACCAGATCCTGCACCACCTCCCTGCTACAATCCAACTCGTCCAGATAATCGATAAAGGGCGTATTTTACTGTGTTAAAATTAGTATCAGAAAATTTTGAGTAGTTCAAAGAAATATATGCTGAGAATATGTGTTTAAAGTGAAAAAGTTACGTATGGAATATTGTAGCAAGAACGTAAACGGTTTGAACACTAAAAATCGATCTAAATGGCGGTATCCAAGTATTAGATTTGTTCATTTACCAGTGCAGCGCTCACATGATTCTTCAGTGCCTAAAAATATGTCTGAACCCTTAGAATAAGACATTGAAGGACCAGGCTCATCACAAAAGGATGATAATTGTCAATTAGTCAAAATCCTTCTCCCAAAATTAGTTATACGATATTTAAATATTTTAAACAAACTTTATATGTCTTTGGAGCAGTCGAAATAAACAAGATCATTGGATACGAAGAAATTGGCCTTTTAGAGAAAATATGGAGCTTAGAAAGGAAAATACCTTCCAGAAATCATTAATAGCTTGTGATAAAATTATCTGACCACCACTATCACATATTAAACTGGGCATAGTTTTTTTGTCAGTAAAAACATGTTTTTAGCAACAGCTAAAATTTCTTTGGTAAAAAAGTACTGTGACCACATAAAACAATAGTTCTCACAAACCAGAGCGAAAGCACGCGTTTTTGCAATTGCCTCATGATTTTTTCTAAGCAAAACTAACCCTTTCTTCTTGGTACTTTATCCATGGTACTTCAACCATGGTAATTCATCCATAGTACTTTATGCATCATTGACTTCAATAAAAGTAGATAAATGAAAAACTGGCAACATCAATCAGCTTCATTTGCTTGATTGCTAAACCAAAAATAACTGCAACAATAATCCAGAAAGTAAGTTCACAGTTCCAAGCATGCGCGGCAGTTACTCTGACCCAAGCAGAAAAAATTTACGGCATTCTAAGTTCGCTGTAGTGCTTCTTCATGATTTCAGCCGTAATTGTAGATACCGCCGCTTTTCAATTCAGATATGTGATTCGTTTTCTAAATGCGAAGAAAGTTAAACCCAGTGACACCTAGAAACTAAATGGCAATCAATGGAATGGAGGCACACAACGTCCCATCGGGAGCAAATTTCACACCTCGAAAACTTATGTGCGCCGTTTGGAACAGAGAAGACATTTTGTTGATTGACTTCTCACCACGAGGCCAAACTCAATGCACATGCTTACTGAGAGACTATTAAGAAGCAATACAGAACAAGCACGAAGGATTTTCCACGATAATGCCCGAACTCAAACTTTATGCGTAGTTTGAGAAGAAGCCTTCATTTATTTTGGTAGACTCAAGTATAAGTAATTTTATATAATTTTAGTTTGATCTTCTCGAGATTGTCCTAGAAAGAACATTTGGAAACTATCGATATTTGTCTTCTATCAATTGATATCAACGAATTGCAGTATTATAATGGGGAAAATTGATCAATCTCCTAATATTTATTCAAACACACTTGACCAATTCCATTCTCATGAAATTTATCCCTCAAAAAACGATGTTATCCAAGAAAAATTCTCCATATATCTCCTTTTTTCTTCTATTTTGACGTTCTCTATGGGTTTTTCACAGCTTCTAGTAGTAGTAAATTTCTAGTTAACTTATTAAGAATGGATCCACTGTCTAAATAATAATAGGTCCTCTAATAGGTTTCCTTTTGGTGTATTTCCTGCTGGTCGTAAATTAACCAGATGTCTTCTGTGATTTCTCGCATTTTCTCATCTAACTCTTGGACCTGGATGCTTGGAGCTTCACCAAAATTAATCTCTACGCTATAAAGGATATAGTTTCATATTTTCATTTGCACTATTTGCCTCCTTTCGCAATTTTGTCCTTATCTGCTTTGGTTGACGCGAGTCTTTAGAGATAGAAATTAATGCAATTAACTCCATGTTGATAGTTGAATTATATTTGAGAAAATACTAGTAAGTGAAACCACACATTATTTAGCTTAATTGGTCTGTTTGTTTGCTTCTATTTTGCATTATATAATAGTGTTTTTAATGAATCTAACTTAATTTCATCATGATTTTATGTAAAATAAACGTACCAAATGAAGTTTCAAATGTAAAATAGCTTCGAAAACTCAATGGTTCGAGAAAATGGCTTACAACCACAATAAATTAGGTTAGTTTCGTTTACATTTCTGTACCGATATATTCATTAACTTTGTTATCATCAATCACTTAAAAATCATTATTAAATATTAATTGTACCAAAATTTACGTCAAAAATAAATTTTGGTGCAGGTATTTTATGCCTACAACTGTTCCACGCATTTATTTATTGCCTTGAATCATAACGAAAACTCTAGAAAGTTATCACCTGCTTTCCTTAATGGATAGCGAGCAGAAAATTTGTCAAAAATTTCACAGATGTTTAAAAACATGGAAAGTGTTGAATTCAATTCCCGGTACGAACACACATTTCCAAATAGAAAGTGGCTATTATTCCGAAAACTTGTTTTAAAACACACGTGGAATACGTATTGTAGGACATACCTAAAGTGGAATGGAAAAAACTAAATGGAAACTAAAGTTTTTGAAAATATAATGCAAATATTGTTGCTAATCTTTTGTATGATAAAACCATTTTTTTTTTCTTTTTAATCGATTATTATTAGCCGTGAATTTTCTATTTTAGGAAACATCTGAATTGAAACGTTGCTAATTATATAGTTAACCATTGTTTTTGAATGAAAATCTATTTCCAAAAGCAATTAATCCGCTAGAGCATGTTCCAGGAGAATTTGTTATTTACATGATATCTCAATTATTTCGCAACTTATTAATGGATTTTAATTAGTTTAATTAGTGATATTTCACACTATAAATTGCAATAGCACGAATCTAATATCTCAGATATTCCTGCTACCCACTGAAGCTCTAATTAAACCTAAAAATGCACGATTTCGTTATTTCCAACAAACAGACACAAATCGTGTGTGGGTAGAGTAGAGCTGGTTAGAAGGATATAGTATAAAGAGAATTCTTTATAGCATTAACTTCGCAGTATTTGTGCTATTTCAAAACAAACTTCGGGTTTTGAAATTTCATCAGTTCGAATTGATGCACATTCCATAATATTTTCATTTATACGTAATTAATATAATCTCTTATTTAAAAGGGAATTACATTAGCAATGCGCTTTGAATTAGTAACGTTTCATTTAAAAGCACTATAATTCCAAACAAACAGATATATGATGTAAATACAACTAATTCGACAACAAAACCTCTTCTGCATAAAAAGGATATTGAATCTCAGAAATTAAATATTGAAAATCAAGTGGAACCCAACTGCCATCTAGTATATTTTTCACTCACTTGATTTCTTTTATAAAAATAGTTTTTCATTCAATAAATAATTACTACATATTATATAAACAATAGATTTGTCTATATAAAACGAGATAGCGTTAAAATTATTCTATGATCTACAATCTATCCAATGTTATTTAAAAGTTAAAGGAACCTACTAAACGTAGCAGCCATTTTTTATCCACATAATATGATTTTCACAATATAGTAATAATGGTTGCCTACCTATAGAAGTCGTTATTAGGAAAAATAGAATTTTCAATTAATTTTTCATAAAACTAGGAAATTTAGTTGTTTTTGATAAAATATTAGAGTTCATCAAAATGCAAACTATCAAAAGTTATTCATTTTTTCAAATCAGGCTGAATATCTGCAAAATATCAAGTAAACAAATTTTTGTGGCATTAAAAAAAATAGAATTAAAATTGATTTTACCAATAGCTTTATAATAAAAATCATTTTTGAGGTGTTGAAGCCATGAATTTAAAATATAAAACAAAATAAATGAAAATCATAATATTTATTATAATTATTATATTTATTATGCAAAAATTTCGATTAATGCTTAAATATAAGAGTGTAACATGTAAATTGATAAATAAGATTAAAATTTTAAGAGAACCATATTGATTATACAATCTAGAATATTTTTTTATCAAAACACCATCAATTAAATACATTTTATTTTGTTTTTTTTTTACATATTACATATTTTACTGTTAGTTTTTTACGTAAATACTTAACTCAAAATATAAATAACCTCCTAACGAAAATTTCAAAATTCTACGCTAATGTGTGAAAGTTTTTAATAAATTTTCAATCATATTCTGACAAAAAAAATATTCGCAGCGGAGCACCCCGTACAAATGAGGAAGTAGGTGAAATAGATTCCAGAGAATTATTTTCCTTGTAGAACATAAAAGATGAATTTATCAAGAAATCTATTCTCGTGAAAATATACAACGAGATGGTGACAAAAAACATAAGTAATAATATGATTTGGAGAATTTACATTCTAAACAGAATTGTGGGTGGTCCGGCTTCGGCCCCAGTCGACTGAGCTCGCTCAAGAATCAGAATCAAAGCAACCCAACCACACAAGACCTCAGAGTAACTGACTTCATTTTAGTCTGCGAGGTAACTCGATAAAGAGACGACCGTTTCTCGTTGCCGCAAGCCAACGTGATCAGTTGTTTACTTTCGAAAGCATGTTGAGTATACAGCTACGGAACTCTCGTGTTCTCCCTAGATGCTTTCGGGAAACTTCTAGTGCCAGTGCATGGTGCCTCCAGAGGGTCAGATGTGCAGTGTAAGAATTGCCGATGAGTGGGCCTGAGTGCTATCGCTGGAACCGTGTGTCCGTCGAGGATGGCTTCCATGGCGCCATCGGACTCGACGACGGAGTCTACACAGAGGCACGAGTCAGATCTTTACACAAGACCAGGTTGGGTCGACGCAGATATCGCCCTAGGACAACTAGATCAGGTAATCATCTCTTAATTCACTTCCTATTATCTATAATAACCACCGACAACAAACCCAAAACTATTCTATCAAGTACTCAAAACTTAACCTAATTTGCTACCAAATACATTATATATATATATATATATATATATATATATATATATATATATATATATATATACAATGAATGTAGATAGGAATCTCTTCCTGTGTTTTAAAATTGGCTCTGTCTGCTCCTCCGCGGTTCGGAAGTTTAAGTATTTCGGTTTGTAATGTATTGAAGAATTATGAATTATTTAAAACTACTACTGTTAATTATAAATGAAATTTTATAGACTAAACTTTCTATTTCAATTAAAATATATGAAATTGATAATAAATATAATAATAATAATAAGAGAACATAAAATTATTATAGTATCTTATTTATCTTAGCATTATCTACCGTGTGAGTGAATTTTTAAATGTGCGTCATTTCGAACTGCTTAAATAAATATAAAAAGATTGTAGGAGACTGAAAAATAAAAGACACTAATTAGCAAAGATATTATTGTGTTTTTACTTTTTTACTGATATTTGAAGTAAACTATAGTCACTAATACTTAAATTAATTCTGTCGTAAAAAAACTTAGTATTCTGTAGTGAATTATCACGATTTCCTTATTTAGTACGTAATAAATTAGTTTCGGCTCCATATACAGGGACATTCCAAGTAATCCAACTTTGTTTATGCATTTTTAAAACTAATTTTTGGCATCTAATTATAAGTCATCAAAAATTATCGTTGGTTCAAGATTGATAACCTGAGGCTAACAATCAACACGCTTGCCTTAAATCTTTTTTGTAATGATGTAATTTCTAGGCAAATTAGATTCTTTTGAATCTTTCAATCATTACCGAGATTAAATTGCATTGTAAACTTTGCTACGTAAAATAAATGAAGCGAAAAGACGGTGTGGAACCAGTACGTGTTTCGAATTGAAGAAAATAGCCCCCAGGTTCAACCTATCACTTCAAAGTAGGCCAGTCTAAATAACGAAAACATATAAAGTATGCTCTACAAATGAACTGAATCGAGTATATTTTTTATAATCGAAAACAAAAAGATACCAATAGAATATACGTATTATTGAGTTTTTTTTTTTTTCTAAAGATGTTACTAAGAAATCTTCTAGAAGACCACCCAAGCAGTATTATAATAAATATACCTAAAAGGTCAATATAATATGGGAGGTAAAGAATCCCCACTCGACAACTGTTTATTTATTTTTCTTTAAAAACATAGAAATAGGATATTATTTTCTGAAATTACTCCAATAATAAAGTTAAAACAAATCCACTTTAGTATCAGAGTTAAATTAATAAGTCTGGCCTAATGCCGCAGTCTTCTTAATCAGGTGTGATAGGTGATTTTGGAGCCAGACCTGATATTCGGTCTGTGGGCGATGCGCCGGTATTACGTTAGCCTTGGTAGGACCACCGGGTAAGCAGCGTGTGTGGTCCTCGGCTAGCTTAGCGGCTAAAGTTACCTGGTCCCCTTACCCCGCCGCGATCTGCGCCTAGCTGCGAGATCCTACCCGTACCCCTACTCACTCGGTCCTTATGTTTCCGGAACCGAAAGTTCAACCCCTGTGATGTCTCAATCTCGTATGCTCTTTCGGTGTTGCCACTTTGTAATACTTATCCCTCATTTAAAGATTCTGAATAACTTGAATTTTTATTCTACCATATGGATTAGAATTTTGTATTAGATCTTTCCCACGTAGATTATTATTATTATACAAAAATATTTTTGAATTCATACCTTACCCTATTATTTAAGTAGTTATTTTTCTACTGCATTTTCATCTTATCAAATTATTTATTTACATGAATATATTCACAAGTAGTTACAGAATACACATGTTATAAAATTTTGTGTGTTCGTATATTGTAATTATCTATACTATTACTTATAATTTTCCTCTACTGTTATTATTAATATTAACTTTATTTGAATATCGGCAACAGTGTCTGTATTTGGTGGATACAGACGATGCAGAGTCACATTGTGGAACGTTTTTCTTTTTCAAAAAATTTTTAATACCGACAGCTGATCTTAGACAACGAATTTTTTGTACTGTTTGTAAAAGTTCAATAAAAGGATAATAAAAAATTTTTCGGTTAGGGTCTTAAACTATATACGTAATATGATTGTTGACGTTATTATGAAATTCTCTTTTCTAAACCCACGACCTAAAACTTTCTAGAAAAATTTTAGAGTAAGTTGAAATATTCTAGAAGCATTCTAAATCAATAGATTTGTTGTATATTAAAAATTAGGACTCCAGTTTATCTAAGTCTAAGGTACTACCCATAAACCTTTCTTCCTGACAAGGTTGAACAGTTTAAAGACGGGGATAGGTGGTAATTGGTGTAATGAGTTTTTTTGCATAATTATCCACGACTAACTGGAAAATAGTGCATAAAAAATAAGTTAACTAAAACAGAAAAAAAAATTTAAAAAATGCGTTAATTACTGCTTTTCCATTGCCACTATATCAAACTTATTTGGACATAAATTACACATTTAAACTTGATGAATTTTTTTATTTATAAAAAATTATGGAACAAAATTAGCAGAATCCGTAATTAAGTATATGGGTGCTTAACAATGTGATAGAGAAAAAAAATTAACTTAGGCGACACCCCTACAATCTCAAGTCACTGTACACGAAATTGTATTTTTCGTGTTTGTGTTCGTAATGTTTCTTGCTCTCATACACTGATAACTTTCATCGAAGTCTCGGCTCCTGAAAAACAAGGTTATAGTTTTAAGATTCATTGTCAGTAAATTGCTGAGAAATCGGGCCCCGCACTGGTGGTCAAGTCAAACTATAACTCAGAAAAACGCGAGGAGTGATTGTGAGTATCTAGGCAGTAAGAAGAAGACTTAAGGCTGTTAACTAACTACTAGACCCAAATATATCCCAGCCCACCGAGCAACCCCCGTCTACGATTTGCCAGAGAGAGAATACGTTAATTGGACTGACGAACAATGAGGCTCCATTGTCTCCTCAGACGGAACCAGAGTATGCCTGCATGATAGGACGAATGTATAGAAGATCTGTAGTGTTGCATAAAATAAAATGTGGCTCATCAGTTTTTGATCGTTACACCTCCTGGCTTATTGTTTTAAATAATCTAAACTAAGATATCAATGTTTTTCTCACTTATAATTTTAAGTAGTTCTACTGGATTGTCATCAGGTCGCTTTGCTTCTTTAGTTTTTGAAGCTTTTATATTAGATAGAACTTCAGATTTTAAAATTACCATATGTTGTCTTCAACTAGATGACAAGGATATAAAGTGGAAAATACCAAAAGCGAAGAAAAATAGAGAAAGAAACTTGAATTTTTCTTTCCAATTCTGCATAATGAAATTTTTATTCATCATTATTCAAAATTTACCTTTTTTATGAAATATATATTTATATTACAGTAAATTACTCTGTGGTGCCTTATTGTTATTGCTTTAAGCTTGGTCATTTAAAGATGTGAAACAAACTGAAGAGACCCCAATGAATGAAATATTATTGGGCTGGCGACAAAGTAATTTCGATTGTGTAGTATAAAATAACAAATAATAGTTTTTAATCAATTATATGTTTTCCATTTTGCTCAATGACTTTTTGCCATCTTTCTTTCAGCTTCATGATTCCACGCTCATAAAATTTGTGGTCCTCATAAGCAAAAAACTGAAGCAGCTGCAATTGAAGGTCATTGCCATTTGTGAAAATTTGACTATTCAAATAATTCTGAAAATTTCGAAATAAATCAGTTGGTGCGAGATCAGGGCTGTATAGGGATGTGGTATCACTTCCCAGCTAAGATCTAATAGTTTCCCACGAGTTGCCAAATATGTGAGTGGTCTTGCATTATCATGGTGGAACTATTAACCTTTCCGATTTCACAATTCTGTCCGTTTTTCTTTGATTGTTTCATACAGCTTCATTAATTATTGACAGTAAACATCAGAATTGATCGTTTGGTTCCTTGATAGCAGCTCAAAAAACATAACAACTTTGTGATCCCGCCAAAGAGCTTTTTTTGTTGTTTTTCAGCTTTCAATGTGGTTTGTGCTGGTTCATCATGATCATTTTCGAACTATGTTACTGTACAGGACCCATTTTTCATCATCAGTGATGATTCTTTTTAAGAAATGATGGGTTTTATTTCGTTTAAGGAGCATATCGCAAATGTTGATTCTTTGTGTTGAACGAATTTCTTTCAATTCGTGATGTACCCAAATATCAAGCTTCTTAACTAGCCAAAGACATTTTAGGTGTTTTTCAATTGTTGTGTGCGATACATGTAGCCTCTACGCAACCTCTTGAGCACTTATATGACGATCCTCTTCAATCATGACTCGGATTTGGTCAACAGCAACTCCAGAACGGAATTTTTTATACCAATTCTGACACATACGCTCTGTGAAGCAATCAGCACCATTTCCTTTTCCTTCCTTTACGAAAATGCTCGTTTCTACACTTCATTTAAAATTAACCCACAACTAATAGCTTCAATAGAAATCACGCATCTTGCTACTTAAGTTACGTCAATGTGACCAGTATCACGTGACATACGGCAAACTAGAGCACTAACATAAGTTATTGAAAAAAAAAACAAGGCCCTCTATCAGTAAAAAGTGGAAGTACTTAGTTACAACCCTATAAATAAAATATCTAGTTCGTTATGAATACAACCCAAGAAAATTCTGTTTACTTCTGCTCTCATTTTTGGTGGAATAATCGCATATTATATTCAAATTTCAATATGTGTTAATGAACCTTCTTCGAATAACGTTTCTCTTTATTATGTTTAGTATTTCTACACGTTTTGGATATATAGCCTAAATTAAATTTCATTTATAGTGTAACTTTTAATACTATTCTGTATATCGGATGGATTTTTAGTTAAAATTAATCTTGTGGTTCATTTTCGGGTTTTATTTGAAAAAAATATTTATCTTGGCATTGTAACTTCGATGTTGTTTCCTCAGAAAGTTTAAGCAATACTATATTTATTAAAAATCGAATTAGCATCTACTGCGTATTAAAGAAAACAAAATTATAGATTGAAACCAACTCAGATTTATCTATGCTATAGATGAGAACTGGAATTTATTTCAGAAAAACCTTGAGCGTTGTATCACTCTACTTTATGAACTTATTTGTCCCACAAAAACTCAATTGAGTTGAGATCGGGCGACTGCGACGGCCAAATCATTACTTCTTACTCAATTCTTCCAAATTCAAAGCTTTGGAGAAAGCTTGGGATCGTTGTCATGCTGGCAGATACATTTTTTACCGATCAGGCTCTGCTCAGAACGTTTCACATTTTCTTCTTCCTTCAAAACCCCTCCAATTTTCACCAGTCTCTTTCAATGGATTATGGGGTAGGCAAAAACTATTGACCGGTAATGTAAGTTGTAGAGATGCCACTCCGATGATTATGTAGTAGTGTAGCTATTGGGGGTTTAGTTTTTTCTTAGGTACTTCAACTTAGCTGCTGCAGAGAATTATTTCACCACAAATTCACTAAAATTCACTTTGGTAGGCGTTGTAGATGAGGGGGACGTTCTGAAATCGTGACTGGAATTTTACTTTGCAAATTAAGTGGGAATTAGACAACAAATTTATTTCTTCTTTTGAAATTGGAACTGCTCCACGATAATTATGGCATGTTACGCTACCCACTAAGTTATTGTAAGATATTGGTTGGGGATTAATCGATTTTTCGACCGCTTTTCAAGTACTAGTTTTTACTGGATTGATAACTTAGATAATTTGACAAAAAATAGCTAAAAATGATTGTATAAATGTCTTTTTTAACCGGTAATGTTAAAATTATCAACATATTTCGCATGTATTTCCGAGTTGCCACGATATAGTTGTTTCTGCGCCCGGCCTATTGCCCCTTCGATAAAATGTACTTAATTAAAATTTTTTCTACCGCAAATTGCTTAATTTAGCTGATTTATAACCTCATTCTTGATTCTCGTTCAAGAAACAACAAAAAAACAAATGATTATTAGTCGTGAGGATCAAGTAGGTCAGGGTCTTGTTCATGATCGAGGGCAAATAAGATGAAATACATATCTAATGTTATACTTAAATCTAACATAAAATCCCACATGAATCAAAAAATGAATTCTCAATTCTCAAACAGAATTGAAATTGAGTTGAAATTTATATTTATTTGAGAAAAAACCTTTTCTAGAAAAATAGTCCTCAACAATGACTCTCCCTTTTTCTAAATCCTGTTTTGTCGTCTGTAAACAGTCAGAAATCACCGGAAGCTACAACTGCCATTCAATATAATATAGTAAAGCCATTCGATCAACCCTTTTTCAAAATGAATTTATATTGCCAAATTATTTTAAATAATCGTTTTTTTTTTTCATTAATACAAAATACTATCGAATTTAAAAACTTTGCGTTCGGTTAAATGAGTGAACTTAATGTAATTAGTATAATTGATAATTATTTGAACAAATTACATTATAAATAGTCACGAAGATTAGTATTTTATTTCAGCAATGATTCAGGATACTTCAGAACTTCTAATAGGATTAGGCATATCTGGTAGTTTTGACAAATGAAATCGCCAAACTGTAACCTCTACTTTGTTAAACATATAAGACTAATAATTAATATCTATGCTACAATTTTGTATCTTTTTTTATCAAAAATTCTAACTCAAAGTTAGTTCAAAGTGTCTCTTTATAGCCAACGATCTTCAGTGTGCAAAAACAACTGAGAAAAGATTTAGTGTTCTTCATATAGCTAGGCAAATAACCGAGAGTAGTTTGAATTTATATTGACAACAATTTTTTGCTCCTAAATCTTATTTTTTAATCGCGCAGTAATACTAAATTGTCACAGATAACACAACTAGTATTTTCAAAATTTCATATAGATCTATGTCGACCCTTGCGAAACCGATTTAGACCCCAGCAGCATGAGATAGACCACATACTAGGCTTACTTTTGAATTGTTTGGTACCTTTCACTGGTTGCTGTCTACTTGGCTGGTAATTTTTTTAATTCATGCTTGTCGTAATGTCCTATCCATAGTAACACTTTTTTTATTTGGCTTAATGACTTCCAAATAGAGATCAGCTATCTTCTAATTTGTTTTACAAAAAAATGCGCTTTTACTAGCGTTTTGTCCGTCCGTCCGTTTGTAGTATCGATATCTACTCAAAGGAAGTTCGAGTTTTTTACATTAAATCCCTGTATAGCTGTAGATGTGCCAAAACGAAAGAAATTTTGAGCGTTATTAGGAAAAAAACAAATTAATCAAAATGTGGTTTTAAAGTCAGGTAAAAATTTAACGACATGTTGCGGTTTTATCAAAATATTACTTGACATTGACAACTTGCATAATAAATTGATCAGTAGATCATCTACAACATGATTAACATCAAAATAAAAATCAATATATATATATATATATATATATATATATATATATATATATATATATATATATATATATATATTACGCATCAACCTCGCAAGTTTATCTTAGTTTGCAGTCTACCAGGTAGTTCATAAGGTCATAAGTAGCTTTTCCAGTGAATGTGGTAATCGATTAATTTTTCGTTCATTGTCATATTTTAAACAGTCAATTAAGAGGTGTTTCACTGTTAATTCACTATTGCACATTGGTTTATAATTTCCCGCTAATAGGTAGTCATGTGTGATACAGTATGTCCGATTCTTAAACGGTCACTTGTCTATTTATATTGTTGGAGTTATAATCCTGATGATTTTTAACTGTTTCGTAAGGCTTTTCCTTGCCATTTTTTTGGATTTCCTTCTTAAAAAATAATTTGAAATCGATATGTACTATACAGTTATGAGTGATGGCTGCAAGATCCAGCTCGTTTGGGTACCCGGCCACTCGGGCAACAAAGGCAACGACGAAGCGGACTCACTTGCCAGACTGGAATCGGCGAACCCACCAATAGGCTCACAAACCATACTTGGTGTGGTCAAAAGCGCTTTCAACAGCCTTCTCGCAATGCGTACTAGGCAGAAATGGATGGAGACGCCTGCTATGAGACAAGCGAAGGCCCACAACTGCTCCAGCTAAATAGACGCGAAATCAGACTAGTGATCGGACTTCTAACCGGACTAAGACGTCACCTTCACACCATGGGCATCGCGGATAATCCGGAGTGCCGCTGGTGCATGGAGGAGGACGAAACTATAGATCACGTTATCTGATAGTGCCCTGCACTCACACGGGCGCGGTTTAAACACCATAACCTGCCTAACAACATCAAAGGATTCAAGCCAAAGCACTTCGGCTTCTCAAAGGACATCGGACTTTGGTGACGTCAAGAGGGGCACGACGGGCCTATTTGAAGGTACATGTGTCAACGGCTTCATGGCCGCCTACATCTACAAACTATGAACTGTCTAGTTACTCTTTACTGATTGTTCGTTGTTGTATGCATTTTTTGCTAATCCATCTACACTTTCATTTCCCTCTATTCCGGTGTGGGATGGAACCTACATGAAATTAACATTCATCTCGTTGTTTCTGCTAGCTCCTCAATATGAATGGCAATGGGATTGTTGGGATATTGTCGGCAGATTGCCATTAGTGAACTTTTAACCACAATAATTTTCTTGAAGTTTAAATTTTTGTTAATACTGATTGCTAACGCTAAAAATGCGTCGTTTTTTTTTACTTTTTTTTCGATATTAGCTTCCCGAATGCATTAATTATCAATTTTCAGTATTTTTGTTTCGATTAATCTAAGCAGTAACAGTAATTTTTAGGCTTATTTATATATTAAAGTACATTTTTTCTCTGTTTAAATTTTTTATTATAACTACTTTGTATCTATGACTAACAGCATTATTTTGTCGTAAATTTTTATGGTTTTCTTGTCACAATCCTTCTTTTATAAATGTTTGGTACTACAAGAAACATAAAATCAAATGAAATATAAAAATCTTCCTTCATTTAAAATTCAATGGTTGTTAAGTCTTGACTGTATATTATTCCAATACGTAGGAGTGTCACACAACATTGTAGCTATCAAATTCTATGTTGTTTGAAAAAGTTCCTGCAAATACCCACGCACATATTTTTACAATATATTTAATATACTCCCTCATATTCACTTGTTTATTCTGAGTAATGTTTTATTGATAGAAAAATATTCTCTATTGAAACTATTTCGTTTCCCTCGTATTCGAACAGAATGAGAATTGTTTATAGAAAGGAGGACAAGGACCCCTTTAACGAGGGGTAAATGTACCAGTGCAGCTGCTCTCTCGAACAGTTTAAGTAGCCTAATGATTATTTCCAAGACAATAGGTTCATTGTTAGAGTGTATGTTTAGTCTTCTAATTACCAATAACATTTATGTAATATATGAACGCCAAAAAGTTTCAAAATAATCGTCAGAACGAGTACAAACAGTTGAATGAGTATATACACCTCCTGTAAACGTTCTGTGCAGATTGAGTTATAACATTGTGATTTTAGTAACGTACGCGTGACTGACCAGTAGCGGCACACCAAAAATATTTGCTATCAATACGAAATACGAGGGCTGCTACTTAAGTTTTGAAATATCCAAATAAAAACGTATATTTCTAATTGGGAATGGCTTTATTATTATTCAAATATTCTTCATTAATATCAAACACTTTTGAATGCGATTCAACCATTTTTTCCATAATGATTGAGGTACTACAAAACATGTGATTTGAACGCTTCTTCAGGTATAGAAAAACGTTGACTTCACAATTTTTGAAGAAATCATTGAGTTGCAACCAAGGACTGTACGGCGGATGACCCATCAATTTGATGTTTAGATTGTTCAAAAACGTTTTTGTTTGGACTTGTGTGAGAGCTCGCATTGTCTTGGTGGAGAATGGTCTTCTGCGATTGGTTTCATTGATTTTCTGTCAAACAAATGCTGGTGTATCATTCAGAATTGACCGTTCTACGTTGCTCTAAAAAAACGATGGCGTCATGTCCAGGCGATCATTTCCTTCCAAATGCTCTGAGCGCGATCAACTTTTGTTGGATTTGGCTCATCTTTAAAGACCCATACAGTCGATTGTTGTTTAATTTCGGGTTCATATATAGAAATTCTTTATTCATCACTTGCCTGATTTAATTTTTTTCCACCTTTCTTTGCAGAAATCGACACAAGCTTGTCTTAAGCGAATGTCAAATTATGTGGTATCCAACTTTTTGACAGCCAAATGTTCATGCAATATTTGATGTTTGGGAGTGGAACTAATGCCCAATTATGACTCAATATCACGTTTTGCTACATAACGATCTTGCAATATCAGTTTACGCATCGATGTTTTCTGGCACAACAGCCGATTTTGGTAGCGATGTAATTCCAAGTGGAATGTTCAGTTCACGTTCACCATTAAAAATGCCAAACTTTATGTCAGATTTGACATATTCACATCAGTTTTGCCATATCTCAAAATTTAAACTGCAACCCTCGAATGACTAATAAAAAAAACATATTTAACAACAGTTCAAACATACGTCAGTATTTTCGCGTTTTTTAAAATGTAGTTTCTTTTGCAACTATTCTTGGCTAATCTTATGAAATTAGTTGTAAATATATTTGAATTTGATAGGAATAAATATTTTTTGTTGATATGGGGTGTGATCAAAATATTATTTTATTATAAACAACACTTATCCAAACGTTGAATCAATTTCTAGAAGGCTTCTTTCGGAATAGCATTTATCTGATCTATCGAAACTTTCTCAATGTCAGGAATAGTGTGAACGCATTTCCTTTTGACACATATTTGAAAAAATCTAGAAGTTGTAGCCAAATCCCGCGTATTATTGTGTGTTGACATGATAAAGAAGAAACCCGTTAGCCTATTTTGCTTCATAAATATGTAATCAAACATTCCAATACTCTCTTGTAAAATTCCGGCTCCCTTGGAACAAAATCCGATCGCACTATGCCTTAACAATCGAATAAAACCATATCGTTGATGTTCGGCTATGATGAACTGCCCTTCAGGGCAGTGGCCCTAGGGAAAAATGGGCCACTAGCCAGACTGAATACACTGTATACACCAACACTCACAATTACATTGTCTGACGCGCGTTTCGATAACCAAGTTATCGTCTTCAGTGACTGAAGTCTACCTGGTGGTGTAGTGTATTCAATATGAATATCACCAACGGTTCCAAAAATTCCAACCTCGTCATAAAACCCAGATCTGCTAATCTGAGAATATTTCAATCTCGTGCAAATTGAAACATAATTTACTTTTTGCTATTTGGAGCATTGTCTTGGTACAAAGTTTGCAAATTATTTGTTAAAATGCTTTTTATTACTCTTTACCTTTACTTAGCTCTCGAATAGTCACCGATTAACATGTGTATAGCTACTTTTTGCACATTTTCATCTGTTTTGTCCGTCAGTCAGATTTCTGTATAACAAACGAAGCCTATTGTACTTGATATCTGAACTTTCTACGACTGAACTGGTGAAAATAGATCTTTATGAGCTCTTAACAATTATGATAATTATTACATAGGAAATCTTCATAGAATGAGGCAATAAATTACACCAGGACCAGACTTTTATTGTAAATAATCAAAACTTTTAATTATCTCTTTATTACGAAAGTTAATTCATTAATTTTTATTAGAAATCAATGTGATTCATTTCAAAATTGACGGTATACTTGAAATATGTAGTTAGGCCAATCCATAGATTTCCAAGTATCTAAACCAATCAAATTTTAGTCAGTTTGCAAGACAATCGGGGTAAGTTAGTAGTAGTATAGGACCACCTCGTAATCTTTTGTATAAAAAAAGTATTGTAGGGCTACTGATATCCCTGCACGCATTGTATTCGGAACCGTTGGTCCTTCGTAGAAGGACAGGCCCTCTTCGGAACATGAATAGTTCAGCTTTTATTAGAGATGAGCTCCAACAATTTGAAATATTGTTTTTCTGCGAAAAACTATATCCACTGATTTTATAAATTCTATTAAATCGAACATGTCTCACTCTGTGCCATTTTCAGCTAAGTTTATAAAATTAATCGATATTTTCTAGTTTATTACTTGTTAAATTTTTTGTCTAACATATTTGTTTAAAACATTTTAATTAATAACAATAAATTATATTTATTCAACATTTTAATTAATATCCAATACTTTTTGATCAATTAATGTTTAGTAATGAACAAAATTTATTATTTGCGAAAACTAATTTAACTCTTCTATGATTTCTAATTCCAAGAACCAAATAAATTCATTATGTTCCAAAGTAACTATCCCCATAGAATTCTCCACCTCTGTTGTGCATAGTACGCGGTATCGGTATAGTCTTGGGTGGTCCTATGACGTCAGGCCGCATCTTGGGTGGTCTATATACCATGTTATGTTATGCACTGTTGTCACGTTGGACACGCCGACGGGTGATCTGCTACTTTTATAATTGTTGAGACCCGCTAAGATCGGAGACAACATAGTCTCCTTATAATTGAATTGTTTACATAAAGGGGGTCTCGAGATATTTATTTAATGACAGTTCGCTTTTTTTATTTATATTTAAAACTGTTTTGCATAATATATAATGTTGTTTGTTGTGATAGTAATAATTCATATAATACAAATAAAGTGTATAATTTTGTAAGTCAAAAATTGGGACTTTGTGGGACGTAGTTTTGCGTGAAATGAAATGTATTTTAAAAATATATTTAAAACCAGAGTGCTACACAACGACGTAAGTATTAAAAAAAATTATATTCTATTTAAAAATTTTATTTTGATATACCTTTTGAAATGTTTTAAATATTATTTGGAACTAATTTTCAAAAACTATGTTCTTTTAACAGGGGGGATTTTTTTTTAATTTTGTACTATTCATTTGATAAAAAAGAGAATTGGAAATATAATTTGACAACGTGGTATGTTCCTATTCAAGTAGAACTACCAGGTTAGATTAGAAAGTTCTTGCTATGAATGTGACACACAAATAGTTGATGACCAATGCCTGCGGCAGTTTCTTATAAATAGATTCTCTAGTAAATTTTCGCATCTTAAATTATATGAATTTGTTATTAATTTTCTTATATTTAACTTCTCGGACATTTTCACGAAAAAAAAGCATATTTTCTCTTCACCTTTGACATCTTTAACAAGTCAAAATGTTGAAATACAAATTCCCGTGAAGCTGCTTTTGTTTTTTCTACATTGACATATTTCTTGATACCTGTCATAAGTTTTTATAATTTTTGTTTCAGGGAAAAGCACAAGGAGATCGAGGAATTTTATGGGTGCGAGGTCGAATTCAGTCGCAGCTTCATATTCTAGGGAAGATTCTAGATACCCATGCTGGAAAAGTCCTCTTCGTAAGCATTCTGGCGATTGCAACCTTCTCAGTAGGACTGAAGAGCATGACGTTCCATTCGAATATCGAACTACTTTGGGCGGAACCTTCTACTACACCAGAGACTTTACCACCAGAAATGCTTTCTACTCATCAAATGGTTCTACAAACAGGTAACGGAAATAAAATATTTTATACAAGAATTTACATCTTAATAACTATCTATTAAGTGAAAATGATGTTTGTCTGCAGGCTTAGATCCGGACATGGACCTCTTGAATCCCCACGGCCTCCTTGAACATTTGACGTTAGTTCAAAAGGCAACACAGGTTACAGTTACGATGTTCGATATAACATGGCGGTTAAAAGATTTTTGTCAATCGCCTAGTATTCCAAACTTCGATCTCCAGTTTATTGAACAAATGTTCGAAAACATGATGCCTTGTTCCATCGTAACACCTTTGGATTGCTTTTGGGAAGGATCAAAATTACTTGGGCCCGACTATCCTGTATATATACCGTAAGTATATAATTGCATATAACATTGAAGAATCTAATATTGTTAAGGAAGACACTAGGATCGTAATAAATAGTAATCTGTTGGTGCAAGGTACGGACTAAATGCTGGATATGGTAAGAATTCAACACTACCAATTTATTACATCTTATTCCTCCCTAACTTTCTCAGTATGTGATTTAGCATTGTCTTATCTAACTAAATCTGGATATTTCTCCGATAAAACCACAAATATTCGCTGTTCACTATATTCCTCGACCATCTGGAATGATTTCGAAGTACACAAGACCTTCATAAAACTTTCCGTTCGAATTGACCTCCTTTTGCGACAGGTTCTGGCAATTATCCTTTGTCTAACCACTGATTTTTCATGATGGGGTTGTCATCGCAGTGACAAGGACAAGGAGTTACTCAGACACCTCTACTTACATCCCAATTAATTATTGTGTCACTATTTGAGAATTTTTATAGATCTTACGTAATGGTTTTAAATGGCGATGTCTTATATGTTTAGAAGGTTTAAGGGATTCCCATAAAAGTTGGTTTTCAACCATTTCTCTTTTATTCTCAATATCCTACGCAAGTGGACGACCTGAGCGTCAAATCTCTTCTATTAAAACGATTAAAATAACGCTGTGCTGTTCGCTCATTAACTATGTCTCTTCTTCAATTTCTTTTATTTACATAGCTGCTGCGGTTGCTTTGAACATTTAAATTGTATTCTATCTACGAGGTGTGACTATAAAGCTGCATAAAAAGTAAGGATGCGCTAATGGCAAACGAGTGAAACCTTTTCTTTCTAATGCGATATCTACCGTGTCTGTAGATAAACCAGTGTAGCCGTAGTCTTCGTTTGTATAGAAGCTGTTTTTCTGTTTTGCCATAAAAATGATCGACGTAAAAGTAGACCAACGGATTGTTGTGATATTTCACACGAAACTTGCAACTGAAACGGTGATCTTGTTCGATTTGACCGTGGTTTACGTATTCGTACGGATTCCTCATTCCCACTCTCCGTCACGAGCTTTGTAGCCGAGTGCAACATCTCAGTGTTAGACTCCCACATTCGCCGGATCGTGCACCGTGCGATTTCTACGTCTGTCCTAAGGTCAAATCTGTATTAAAAGGAACAAGATTTGAGTCTGTTGAAGCTGTAAAATAGAAAATAGCGCGCGTCCTGAAGGAACTGTCGTGAAGACTTCCTGCACTGTTTCGAACAAAGGAGGGGTATATATTGAAGGTGATAATAAATAAAAATACAGAATATATCGGTAGTCTCGTTATTCAATAGCCACCCCTCGGTATTTGTGATGTTGTCATAGTTTTTTCTTCTTCTTTTCGTAGTATTAATTTCTGAACAAATTAATGGAAATACTAAATCGTTCAATATGTCATCATAGATATTTAGAATTAGTATAGAGTGGAGAATAAATTGATATTGGTTTTTATTCGTCGCTAAAAGTCTCGAAAATTCTTAAAACAAATATTTTTTCCTCATTTTTGGCCAACAAATGTTGGTGTACCACTCAGAATTGGCCGAAAAAACACGACAACTTGCTTTGAAGTACTTTGTGCGTCAACAACTTTGGATAGATGAATGTTTCAAGTATCTGTAAACAAATCAAAAAGCACTCGTATGACAACCCGTTTTGAGTACCATTAGAATTGTTAAACTTATTATAGCGATATCAGATTTGACATATTCACATCTGTATTGCCATGTCTCAAAACCTATGTAGCAACCCTCGTACTTTGTTGATTCAAATAAGATTATTTTGCACCTTTTCTAATGTTTTTATCCCTTTTTACACTTTATTATTTTTTTGGGATGCTTGTAATTCCGTAAAAAAATTTATTTCGTAATTTACGATGTGTGATCAAAAAGGGTTACAAGTCGAATATTTATTTAATGATGCTCAGTAAACGAGCCTAACAAGATGTCTCGAGACGATGCTTTGTTGGTTTCATCCACGTCGAAAGTCATAGAAAATCATCACGCGGAAATATTCGCGATTTGATTCAATTTTTTGACCAAGATGAATGTTTCAAGTATCTGTAAACAACTCAAATAGCACTCGTATGACAACACGTTAAAAATGTCAAAGTTTATGATGGTCAAATTTGACATATTCACATCATTATTGCCATATCTCAACACCCTCCTATATAACATTTAAAATACTTTTTCAAAATTTACCACCAAATTATGCTAGAAGATATTTCGTATATTTAGTTAGAACCAGATATTTTTTAATCGTCTAAACTTGATTGAATGGGCAATATTTCGTGGAATTAATTAGACTATGGAGTCGTTTTTATCTTTTATTTAACTTAAATTGCTTTTATCTAACACATTCTATTTGGAACAACCCTAACCTCTTCTAAATTATTCTCGAAAAAAAACTTTCTGCCAAAGTTCTTAAGGCTAAGTTATGCAACCCTACAACAAATCAATCTTAAGCCCTGTTTACACTGATTTTAGCGTTTACTAGCACAATATAGGCAAACGAATCTCTATATTAAAAACTTTTTTCGATTTAGTACCACGTGTTGAGATCGACAACTCTACTTTTATACAAAAAATATCGTGTTTCAAAAAGATAAGTTATTACACCTGGTCACATTTCACAATTAAACTAATAAAGAAATTCCTAGGATTCGTCTTTGTTAACCGCACCTGTCAAATAATAAAGAAGGAAGATGCGTAGTTTGACGGAAATACAATCACAGACCTTACGTGATTTATGGGCGTACCCGAGAAAGATTTGAACGGTACGACATATTTCAGAATCTTCAAAAGTTATTCTGTTACGCTACCAAGGTCAGTCATTGTGTTGAATAGAAATAAAAACATTTATAAAGTAAAAGTACCGTTGCTATATTCAATCACGAAGTTATGCCTGTAAAAACCGTTTACAGACCGGTTCTAAATCACATTAATATAATTACATATATATATATATATATATATATATATATATATATATTTAAATTAAATTTACCGATACCTAATATTTTTGCGTCTGATTTAATCTTGTAGGCTAATTCGGTCCTGTTCAAAACGTCTGTTGCTTAATCTTGTAACATTAAATTTGAAAAAAAGTTATTTTTTCCCCACAGGCCATTCGGTTCTTCTTTTGGACATAGGCATGTGTTCGGCTTACCACCGGTAATTACTTAATACTGGCCTTAATAACATTTAATAACTAAATTATTATTGTTGAATCAACATTTCGTTCTACGTTTTGCAACTATGTTTTATACGTTTTACGAAAATATCGAATCTTCATCTTCTGAAATATTTCCAACAGAGTGAATTAAAAGGGAAGATGAAAAAATGTCCCACTGGGGTGGATCGAAAATCGACAGGTGTGCGCACCCCAATTTTGCCTAATCGAGCGGTATTTTATCCCCTCTAAACAAGAATATCGTTCACAAGCTGTTGGGTTATTTGTTATATTTCCATTCCTCGCACAATATTTAATATTTTTGTATCAATTTAGAATTTTTTACCACATGAACTTGTTACATATACCGTTTGTTGAACTGTTTTACCCTTGACAAGAAATACAATCTGGTATTCTCTAAAAAAGAAAACATTCTTAGAAATCTAATACATAAAGGAGGTAATTTACTCTTTCAAAAAAGGTCTAAAGTCAGGATTATTACCATGTTCATTTAACTTGATTCCAGGTAGGTGAAAGAGCGATTATCATAATGAAGTAACTACCAAGAATTGCAAATGTTTACAAAAACTGTCAAGATTTGCGTTTAAAGTACAAATTTTGTATAAATCTAATTTGCCTTTCAATAACCTTATTACAATACGCCGCATTTAATCAAATAGAATGAATAAACCACATACAGAAAAATAGTTAATCGCCACCTCATATTTTCTACAAGTTAATAATATATTTTGTAATGTGAATAATTTTCAAATCAAATTTGCATTCACATAAGAATTATTTAATAAATATTATTACGAAATATTTATATTGTCGCTATCTTTAGGTAGATACGAATAACAATCATAGTTAAAATCAATCAAAGTTAAAAATTTGTATCATAGTTGAGCACTTTTATGGCTCAATTGATCAGTGGTACAAGAATACAATAGGAAAAAGAATTTTAAAGTAGAATTAGACCACGATTAAATTCCAATATTTTTTTAAAGGCTTTTTTTTAAATAATTTGTGTTTAAAAGTTTGCACAGTTTTTGTGAACGAATGTAATATTATAATAAATATTACATAAATATTAAACCAATTTCATGTTTTCAAAAAAATAGGTGACATAGATACTAGTGTAATTTCAAGAATAGGTTATTTTCGTTTCCTATAAAGTTTACTTTTAATACTGTCAGTGTATTAAAATTATGTAAAATATTTCCACACTAATTTATATTCTAAAATAAACTAGTTTATTGATTATTTCAGCAATTACATTCGTTACTTGTGGTTTTATGTTGACAATGAAAGACCGTTTCTCAGTGTTTATAGCAAGAGTTAAGTTACGTGATGCAAATAAATAAACTAACGATTAATTGTCGATTCCTTACGTTTCTTTGAATTTGAATAATTTACTTTTATTTAAAAAAACTCACTACTGCTTTAGCATTATTATGCAATTTACAATGTTGTTTAGAACGTTACATAATTCCCCTGTATAATAAACTTTTTTTTATAAAATCTATTGCAGTATAAAAGTAGTTTGTTATATACACAAAGAAGAATATCTGATAAGGATAGTTGATAATGGTTTTTCTTTTATTCTTTTGTAGAGGATTGACACTCAAGTTTTGAGATAGAAAAATGAAAACAAATATTTATTATAATTCACACTTCAACGTGCGTTTGAAGCAATTGTGGAAGCATTTCTTCCATTCCGATTATGGTACCTCCAAAAGATGTGATTTGAACGCATCAACCGCTTCTTCAGCTGTAGAAAAACGTTGACACGCGCAAACAGCCGATTTTGGACGACGAAATTCATCATTGAATTCAGAAAAACGGCGAAACACGGTTATTCGATATGATCATCAAAAGTCGAAGCGAGGTGACCGGCTGTTGGTTTAATCCTTACCAAAAGTCATTCAAATCAATTTTTTACTAAGATGAATGTTTTCAAGTAATTGTAAATAACTCAAATAGCACTCGGACGACAATACGTTTTGAGTACGTTCACCATTAAAAATGTGTCAAACTTATGTCAGATTTGACATATTCACATCAGCGTTGCCATATCTCAAAACTCAAGTAGAAATCCTCGTATTGTTCTATTTCTAATCATTTATAAACATTATTAATTTTCATAAGGCCGTAAACCGGTATGTTATTAATTAAATATGTAAATTTTTTATAGTTCCTTTCATTCGCAGACCACACAACCATTTGCAATAAAAATCATTTGTAAAATCAGCCGTATACGGCATAGGACCGGCGCTACGTATTTTGCCGCCCAAGTAGCGCAATATGCATTGTTGCATCTTAGTCGTTAAAACCCTGATTACCATAAGTTCAGAATTGGAGTTAGTTAATATGAGAATACAATGTTTGATGTTTCGTTTAAATGAAATTCTTTCTTCTCTTGAAATTTTTTACTTGAATTTCTACTTTTATACTGTTCTCGTATGGGATATTTATTGAATTACGTTTCCACTTAGGTCACCAACAAAAAACAAATTCTATTATCAAGTAGCTTATGAAAATATTTCGAGTTTTGTAAGATCGACCCTGGAGCGATGAGGCTATGTATATATAACGTGACAGACATGTCATATCTGCAATCACCATAAAAACAATTAACATTTGTTTATATTTAACATTCACTGGAAATTGAAATATCAATAATTTGATTTCCAAAGTATCAGAACCCCCGCCTCCAATAGGTTAATAGATCCATTTTTAGGAAATTAGGTCGTTTTTCTCGGTAATTCTCTTTCTTATCCATTTTCCCCTCGTCCTTCATTTTTCGAGTGTAAATTAGTTTTGTTTTTATTATATATTCTCGATATATTGTTAAATAATTTCATTTTTTTTCTCTCTTTTTTCTTTTCTCTTATATCTTCTTTAGTGTTGATCTGTTTCACTAGAAATAATCTGCCTTCTCAAACTCAAAAGATCCTTCATTTACATTACTAGTCAAAAGTTTTTGTCCACCCTATACTTTTATTATTTTGGTTCACAATTTTGGCACAATTTCGAAAAATAATCGTCGACTATCTCGTTCAATTCGTTTCACAGGATATTCCAAAGACCTCAAGTGGAAGTAGGACGCTGCTTTCTGATTTCCCTATCCCATTTGTTCCACAACAACTCAATAGGATTGAGCTCGGGCGACTGTGACGGTTAAATCATTACTCTCAGTACATTATTTCTTTCCAATTTTTTCAAATAATCTTTGCACAGTATCTAACATACGTTCTTCCTTTGAACTGCGCACAAACACTCTTTTTTTAGACCCAAAAACCTCAAAATTTGACTCATCACTCCATAAAAGTATCTCCTACTCTTCATGCTTTCATACTCTTTAGCCCACTTCAACTTCACAATTTTATTTCCTAGATTCATTGATCTGAGCTGCTATCTCTGGACCTGTGAGTCGTCGATCACGTTCACTGATCAATAGAACACGTTTATCTTCAGCAGTTGTGGTTTTTCGAGGCCGCTCTGAACGTTTTCTCTATCACCAAAGCTCCTGGTGGATGCATATTTTGTTGTAGTCCACGGTAGGTCGAGGTATTTTTAATTAGGCCGCAATGGTACAGTTACTTTTGACTAGATATGAAGACTTGCAATTATTGCAAAAGTTTCAACTGGCAGTTCCTTGGTTTCCGACCTTCGCTTACCAATATGAAAGAGAAATTTATCATGGGGTGGGCAAAAACTTTTTACTTTTTTAGTGTACATATACTAGTTTGATATGAGTTCCGAAGTTATTAATTTTACCCAACAGAATTTTTGTTTTTATTATAGGTATAGTATGGGTAACCAAATAAAATGGTCGAATTTAAATCCCAGTGAATTAGTATCCCAAATAAAATTAAAAGAATCCCATTTCGACTATCATTCGTTAGAAGATTACTTGAAGCGTGCTGGAATCACAACAGGATACCAAGAGAAGCCCTGCCTGAATCCCAAAGATCCCGAGTGCCCCGATACAGCCCCTAACAAAAATCATACACATCCCCCAGATGTCGGAGCTGAACTTACAAGCGGTTGCTATGGTTTGGCGGCCAAATACATGCATTGGCCGGAAGATCTAATCGTGGGTGGTGTACAAAAAAACAAAAGTGGATATATAAAGAAAGCCAAAGCATTACAAACAGTCGTTCAGCTAATGGGTGATCACGAGCTATACGAATTTTGGTCTGATAATTACAAAGTACATCACATAAGTTGGAATAAGGATAAGGCTAGTATTGTTCTTAATGCTTGGCAAAAAAAGTTCGCTGATGAAATAGATCGTCTATCCAGAAGTAATCCATCTTCGTCTTACGTATTTTACACATTCTCTACTGCCAATGTTAATAAATTGTTGAAGGAATACTCCAGATCTGATTTGCTCAAATTAGGTATTGTGCTTGGGGTAGCTTGTATTTATGGTTGGGTAGCTCACTCAGCTTTAGCCTCTCTAGGTAAATAATAATTTTTTTCAACAATACAAGAACATTTTGATTGAATATTTGTTTTATTGCAGGTGTTCTAGTCTTAGCGAGTTCAACAGCAGCTGCATTGGGCGTGTGTAGTCTCATAGGTCTCCCTATGAACCTGTTGAGCACTCAAGTGTTACCCTTTGTAACTGTAGGACTGGCCCTGCGTGAAATGTTTCTTATATTATCGACTCATACGCGAAAACTGTTACCTGCAGAAGTGTTGAAACGGACAGGACCTAGTATTATATCCGCGGCTCTAATAAACTCTGGTGCTTTTATCGCCGCCGCTATTCTGCCCATACCCGCGTTAAGAGTGTTTTGTTTACAATGCGCAATTATGATCGTCTTTCATGGTACCGCACTTCTGGTCATTTTCCCTTCCTTTTTAGCACTACAGCAGCGATGCAAGAAAGCTGACATGCCTTGCTTCAAATCGGAAAACAAACCAAAAATAACAAATAATAACAACAATCAAGACGTGGTAAGTATTTTTTTCAGCTCATTTGTAATTCAAATTTACATTCTACTAATATTAATTTCTACTCATTATGGATACTTACTTGCTTACAACGATTGTAACACTCATTGTATCGTTCTACCTAAAGCCCGTGGTTGTTTTATGCTTAAAATGTGTAACTGATGAACCATCCAGGTTACTTCTCATCCCACATTCGAAAACACAATAGCAATGTGTAATTACTTTGATACAACTCAAATTAGTCGAACTACAAAATTAAGACAAGTAACAAAACTAACAGAAAAATATTCTTTGTTTGCCTCCCAGCAGCCATATTGTCCCTATCAACCTCTAATAAAAACATATTGATGTACTGGTAGTCATTACCCTTCCAGTATTAACCTCTAATTTTAATGACAGACCACGATGTGGCGGTCTCTTATATCTATTTCTGTAAGATGGTTTTTTTTTCAGGAACACGGAAGCAGTTTACTCACTGCTGAGAAAGTTTGCCAACAAAAGAAAGGATTGATACCCTGGTGCGTGACCCGCTATCTAGCGACAGTGTTATTCCGGCCATTCGTAAAGGTTCTCATGTGCCTCACTTATGCAGTGCTAATTATTTTTTGTGTATTTAACGGACTAAAACTAGAATTCGATGTAAGACTTTCTACATTTTTACCGAAAGTTACGCAAGAGTACAAATATTTAGAAGCCCAAAATAAGTTTTTTGGATTTTATAATTTTTATTTGGTTACCACAGAGCTGGAATATCCTCTGAATCAACCTCTTCTGTATGAGTATCATTCCTCTTTGACACAAGTTCCCCACGTTTTAAAAGATTCGAATGGTGGTCTCAATATGAACGACTTTTGGTTGGCGAATTTCAGAGACTTCTTAATTGATTTGCAACAAGAATTCGATTATAATAGAAATAATAGTTGTTTAAACAGCGAAAAATGGTTCCCGAACGCCACCGAGAAAGCAGTATTAGCCTTCAAATTATTGTCGCAGACAGGAGTTGTACAATATCCTGTCGATAAAAGTCAAATATTTAAAAAAAGACTGGTTCGTAATAATATTATAGATGCTAACGCTTTTTACAATTATTTATCAGTTTGGAATAGTAACGACCAAATATCTTACTCCAGTTCTCAAGCAAACCTCACACCGAAACCGTTTCAGTACTACAGTTCTAATGTAGAATTTGATTTGAAAATTCCGAAATCTCAACCTCTCGTATATACACAAATGCCATTTTATCTTAAGAATTTAAGAACTACCTCTAGTATTGTCAGTACCTTAAAGCAAATAAAAGATATATCTGAACATTTTAATAGCAAGGGGTTGAAAAATTACCCGATAGGTCTTATATTTGCCTATTACAATCAATTTTTACTCATAGATAGATTATTAGCGGCACAATTTGTTCTAACTCTTCTTTCTGCAGCGATTGTTGCGTTCGTTCTCGTTCAGTGGATAAAACTTTGGTGTGCTCTTTTCAGTACGTTAGCCTCCCTACTATTACTCTGTCTGGTAAATATTAACGCCCTTAGTGGTACTATTGGAGCACTTCATTTTATAATAATTAGCAGAAATATATTTTTAATACTAACCGGCTATTTAAGTGCTATTGGTAATAGAGAACGTAGAGTGAGATTGTCTATGGAAGTAAATTCGGAACCAATATTAAAAGGTGACATAGGATTATTGCTATGTGCAGCAGTATTAGCAATTTCACAATTTGAATTCATCTACTATCACCTATTCACGTTAATATTAATATCAGTTTGTGGTTCGTTAGCTAATTCGTTCGTATTTTTTCCATTACTATTGGCACTAATTGGTCCAAAAGGTGAATTACAACCTATTGAGCATACAGATAGGATATCGACACCACCACCTTTAGTACCCTCTCCTATCCCCATCCGCAACACTACCTTCACAAAGCCTCCAAAACGTAATACCTCCAGCAAAACCACAAGAGAACCTAGCCTCACAACCATCACAGAAGAGAGTTGTAACCAGAGTATTGTAGTTGAACCACAAGTCACTGTAGAATACAGTAGTCCTGAATCCAGCTCTAGTGGTCCCTTCACGACAAAAGTCACTGCCACTGCTAACATAAAAGTAGAGTTGGTAGCCCCTGTATATAGATCCAGTAAGTGCAGCAATAAGTGTCATCGATCGTTTAAGTGCGACAGGCGGAAAAGACAAGAGACAGATAGACAAAAACAGCAGTGTAGATGCTGTAAAGACTCTAATAGTAGTGATAGTAATACAGAGACTGAGCAATGCCCTAGTAGCTAGCATTTTGTTACCATGTAAGGAATCAGTGTAAAATATGTTTATATTGAATATATGTATACCAAGCATTTATTTATTTAAAGATGAACCATGTAAGATAGCTAATCGAATTACAAATTAATATTTAGGATATATGCGGAACTATGTTTAACTTTGTAGATGTGGAGAGTGAAATTGTAAAACTTCCTATTTTTAAATTTTTTTTTATCAAAAAAGCTTTTTTTCGAGTTCTCAAAACATTACAGTTCATATTTAATCCAAAATTTATTGTAATTTATATTTTGTTTATTTATAGGAAATATAATTTTAATTTTCCAACGTTAATCACTTGGAGGTGACGAGAAAATAAATTTTATATTATTTTTAATAAAAAATGTTTATCGATCTCATAAATAGATGAAATTTAATTCGCGTCTAATGAATTATAACAATTTCCATACTTAAAAGTAAACAATCTATTGTTGGATAAATTTCAAATAATTTCTCCTTATTTGAACCTGAACAAATATCGCAGAAACGCGATTTTTAGGTAAAATGGCAACTTTCTTCAAGGATGAAGAATACAACGACAATCTAGAAAGTTCTTAAATGTTCGAATAGCATCAAAGACTTTTTAGAAGCTTCTAAAGGGCAAAGCTCTCAATTCATATATTTTAAATAGGACGACTTAGGTAAAAACGTCAGCACTCTTCAAAAATTAGAATAGAACAACATTCCAGAATGTCGTGGGATGCTATCCAATACCATCAAATGTTTTAGACTGCCTAGAAGCTTCTAGAAAGCGAAAGTTCCAATTCATATTATCTTCAGTAGTAATCTCTTTTGGTAAAAACAGGAAATCTTTTCAAGAATAAAGAATAGAACATTCCAGAAAGTTCTGAAATGCTTTCAAATACCATCAATTTTTCTAGACTATTTAGAAGCTTCTAAAGAGCAAACTTCCAGTTCATATATCTTTGGGTAAAAATGGCAACTCTCTTCAAGGATCAAAAATAGAACAACAGTCCAGAAAGTTCTGAAATGCTTTCAAATATCATCTAATGTTCTAGACTATTTAGAAGCTTCTAAAGGGCGAAAGTTCCAGTCCAAATATCTTCAATAGCACGACCTTCGGGTAAAAATGGCAACTCTCTTCAAAAATGAGAAATAGAACAATATTTTAATGTTTCTAAAAGGCGAAAATTCCATTTTTAATATCTTTAAAAGCACGTCCTTCGGGTATAAACGGGAACCTCCTTCATGGACGGGAATTAGCTAGCTATGTAAACTATACAACGGACTACCTTAGTTTTATGTCCATTCCTTAAAATCGATCTGAAAGTTATTTTAGCAGTTTATTTATAATGTTAACAACAATTTGGCTTCTGTGTACTACTAATTATAACACATTATGTAAGTTTGTGTTTATGACATATTCTAACCCAAGATGCGTTATTATGAAAAAATATTTATATCTATAAAAGTAGTCTCCATTTGAAAAGCACATTGTTCCGCTAAATCCAACTAATTACGTATTTTCGCAATTTTACTTTGTAAAAATTCCATACCAATAGTTTTTAAATATGAAAGAACTGTATTGGGTTCCATATTATTTATATTATTGTTCAAGTAAATATTTTGACACTACTAGTTGTTTCATTTCGTACCTCTAAACCATATACAGGGTGGAACTATAGTCCAGTCAGCAACGATCATACAGAGAAGCATGATAGCTGATACCATATATGCGATACTCCTATATGGACAGTTGGTATGGGAAAAACCCCTTCCTATGTTATAGAGCCGACAATATTCATTTTCTCTCTGGTTCGAGACACTTTATCTATACTGCGCATGATTGAGAATGCGCAGAACCGAGCTGGAACCTCGGAGGATAGAGAAATCGTTATCATTCTGTCTTCCTTAGTCGGAACAGCTTCCACGTGTGTCCATATACACAATAGTATGTGTCGAACCTAATCCTACATAAAGACTTAATTCAGTTGTGTCAAAGATGTCGTAAAAGAAATGAAGCACGAAACGCTAACCATAAAAACACAAAATGGTATAAGACTAAAAAGAATCTGGCCAACAGACCTACAAAACGGGTAATGAGGACTTGTCGCTGGAGAAGACCTCATTACGCCATAGTAGAGCTCATATACTCTAAAAAATTATATCTCATAATGTACTTAGTGTTTTTTAAAAGAAACAAAATTTAAAACGCCTTGTATGTAAATCTTCTTCGGTAACATTTCACAATCTATTCTTTGAACTCTATGAGGATCCGTGAGATTATACTCAAATGTATCGTTGGCTTTTAGTAGTAAGATTATGTTTTGGAATTTAATTAGCAAAACGCAAGATTTGGTTGAAGATAATCCCACAAAATTGCAAACTTTTCTCAACTTTATTACAGTCTCTTGTTTTTGTGCCGTCTAAAAGTCTAGGCAGCGCACCAAGAAATCTATGCAATTTAAAAATGTGTTCAATTCCATCGAAAGAGTGGAGCAGCTATTAGAACTCTAAGCTCCAATATCATAAAATCCAAACTCGTTTGGGATTGCCTTGACAAATTAAACGAGCTAGACAAGTGAAAAATAAAACTACCATACAATAAATTCCGGGACACACCGAAGCGAAGGAAAATGAAATAGCTGGTAAGCTCGCTAAGTCGGGGGCAGACAAGTCCTTCATGGGACCCGAACCCTTCTATGGTATCAGCTACAGAACATGGGAAAAACCACCGGAAAAGAAGTTAGATAGAAGCAAAACCAATTATTGGGACAACCTACAGAGGTTGAGACTCTTCTGGGAAACTATAACCAGAGTAGATCTTCTGAATGTATCAAGTAAGTGTAAGCGAGAACAATCTACGAACACTAACAGGAGTCCTATCGGGGCACTGTCGCCTCAACAAACACCTGAAGTCGCTAGACAAATGCGGCGTGCAGATTTTGTTGCACAGAGGACGAAACTTCTATCCACGAAACACTAAAAAACCCCAGAGCACTACACCTGGGAGCTCTTGAAATAGAAGACGAAGATGGTATTAAATTTGATAATTAATTTACATACCTCTTTAATCTTAACTTCCTCGACCAAAATTTTAAGAATGTTGCCAAAAAAGTATCCTTCCACAAAAATCTGTAGTTTTTGCGATGTTGCCACTTTTTACCTAGTGACCGCTTGTCATTATTCGACCTGGAAATATTCGTTCAAGTTGCATTACACTGAACAAAAATTAAATCAAGTGATAATTGAGATTAGAGTTTCAAAACGATGCATTTGAGCGTTTATCAAATTTTTTGAGATGCTCTTGATGAGTGAATTTATTTACTTAATCCGTCTTTTTAAATTGAGTATAGTAGAGGAGTTTGGGGTGTGATAGGTAATTGTAAATAAATCAAACCAAATCTTACTTACATCTTATTATTTACATAAACATATGAAATCTAAATGATACACATTTTTTCGCTATAACTCTAGAAAAAATATAATTTGGCATAGGAACAGAACTGTTTTTTTTTCAGTAATCAACCCAACAAAGAATATCAGTTGACCAATCGATCCTCTGTAGGATTGTTACTAAAATTTTTAAATGATCAAATTTTTTTGGTTTTTTAGAAATTTTATTATTTTTTTGTGTCACTGGAAGACAAATTCGTTTACCATTCTTCCACAACAAAATTTACAATCTAACTTATATATACTTAAATGCAAGAAATAAGCAAACACTATATTAACACCCATTATCACATTTTTTTATTAATTTCTTGCCCTTAAACAGAAGTGTCCCAGCAAAATAAGTAAAGCCAATTATTCCAAATTTGTAAAAACTGAGGCTACGTTTATTTTAGCATAAAAGTCCTGTTATTAGTAAAATTTAACGCTGTATAAAAATTTTACCTGAAAGATATAAATCTGTGCTAGAAATCCCTGTTCTGTACTCTGAGGGTTAATGCACCATCATCCCGGACTATAAGCATTTACAAGTAACAAATACTTTATGTTCATGGCGTTTTACACGGGACAATTTTATTCACATCGAACCCTGTATAAGTATACAGTGTCGGCGGGTATATTCGTGGGGCAAAAAATTACTTTATACATTTTATGCTAACACACAAAATTAATAATAGTAGGTATTCAGCAAAATTAAAACTATAAGCTCCACTCAAATTTTGGGAGTAAGTATAAAGGGCTAAAAATTATTAATATTAAGGAGTGTATAAAGAAATCTAGCCAAATATTCTTCCATCAGTTCGACAATTCGCAGGCTGAAGATTTCACTTAATTATGAATATTAACGATAAAACATTAATCAAGAAATTGCTTCCTTCATTACTAATATGAACTTCATAATTAAATCGGTTTAATAGAAAAACTGAACAAGTTAATTGAAGAAAATTTATTTCATTACTTTATGGTAAGACCCGTAAATCAGTTAAGAAACAGACCGTATCAGAACATTCGTTTGTACATTTATAGACACCAAAGATTTGCATCTAGTTGAGAAAAATAATTTGTGAAAATGTTTCCTTTTGTTATTATTATTATTATTTTAACCCTTAACTACTCACGCGGAGTCACCCACCAGAATTTTTTTCTAAATTCTGTCGCTTCTGTTTGTTTGCGTTTTTGAGTAATTCACGTATAGGAGTCTGTCAATCCCTACCGGTCTACTACACGAATCAAATACGAGCGTGGATGGACATGGCTCTATTTAAACTCTGGTTTCACAATGAGTTCGTCAAGGATGTTAAACGTTTCAATAAAGAAAACGTCTTGCCAAATAAGTTAACAAAGCACCACCTCACTCAGACATCAAACAATTACAAAGTGACGAAGTCAAAACTGTATTCCTCCCACTCAATGTTACAGCTCTGATACAGCCTATGGACTAAGGGGTTCTTGAGGCAATGAAATTAGCCTATCGTAAGAAATTTCCCCTTACACTTATTGAAGGAGACTCTATTGAAAATTAATAGAAAAAATCCAGAAATTGACAGTGAAAGATGTAACTTACTGGTCAGCTGAGGCATTAGAAAGTCTTGGAGGAAGTTGTGGACTTCCCTTGACTTTGTTTACTCGCCAGATGACAGTTCTAACCCCTGCTTCAACTGGTGAGAGAAATTCCCGGTTGTGGGGAAGCAAACGACTCAGACGTCGATGAGTGGATGGCGCAAGATCCCTACACTCACGAGAAGCTTGTCAACGAGGCAGCTGCAGTCAACCGCCAAGAAGCGGAAACCGGCACCGGTGGTAATGAAGTTATATCGCATTCCGACGTGGTAGCCGCATTCGACCTTGCTCTGAGCTAGGCAGAGCAGAGGTCTGTGTTTGCTATGGCGCAACATCGCAGCATCAAATTGGTTTTTTACTTTGAAGCAATTGATATTGACCGACATGACGAACCGTTCGCAATATTAGTGGTGTTATACAATGTTGTAAAACCTCAATGAATCGTATTTCTGTTCAAAAGGATGTTTTATTGAGATCCCGATTATTAGCCTTGTCTTTTCAGAGCGTGAAAAGAAGGTCAACAAATATAATTTATTACCGATCGGATTTTCAGAAAAATCGGATTAACAGGATTCGGATTAGCGGGGTTTTAGTATAATTATAAAGCAAACAAGTCATTATTAATCCAAAAAAGTTGGTTAATAAGTATTCCGATCAAATTCTACACAAATAGTAAAAAAATATTTTCTAATAAATGTTTTTTTGAACTAATTGTTTTTGTCTCCTGAAAACTGAGGATATTGTGACTTGTTCAGATTCTTATTTAACCAATTCAATTATAACACCAAAACGACTACGATATGGTGAAATATGTAACAATGTATACCCGGATGTTCAAATCTCTACACTGCGAAAATGGAGAGAGCAAATAAGGAGTATGTGATGATAATATTTTGAAATAAACATTTTTTTGTTAGATTCTATTGTACCACTGATATATCTAATGTCAATTTGAGAACATGAAAAAATATATTTCCCAAAATATTAATATACAATTATTTTCCTTATTGAAATATTGAATAAAACATTGATTAAAATAATTAGTTGTTATTATTGCTGTTTCAATAATTAAAAGAGTAGTCCAATAGCGCCATCTATTTGTAGATCGCCGAAATAATTTAGTTGACAGTATTTTCTCGTGACAATAAGTTTGTGTAAATTTCGTTATATCATTTTTGTGAATAAATTAGTCTTGTATAAACTCTTAAACGAGCAAACAACGTTATTTCTTTTCTCTCCCCATATAACATTAGCTACCAATTACGCGTTTGGAATTGTTGAAAAAATTATTAAAACAACTGTCATTCCGGTATTCAAATTTTGTTACTGGTATATGAAAAGAAATACAGTGATTCAATTGAATATTTAGCGTTGGCGCAAACCAAGATATACAGGGCGGTTCAAATATAATCGAAATGTAGAGTCTACCATCCACGAACACCTTCATTATCGCAAAATAACGCGATGGATTCCTAAGCTTCGATCAAAAATACGAAGCGGGGAGGAATGCGAATTTTCACTATAGAACGTTCTATAAATGCTGCATACTACTACAACCTAGCAAGAAAAACTGAAAATTTTTGTTAATATTTTCGATAATAAATAAATGTCTCGGAGGGTTTGTCCATATTTAAACCGCCCGCATATTGTACGCCATAAATGGGATTAAAAATATCTCTTCACATTGAGACATTAGATATACTGTATATATGTAATTTTGACTTATATAATATATATATATATATATATATATATATATATATATATATATAAAATCAAAAAGCAATATTTTTGGAATCTCCATACGGTGTATCCTGAACTTTAGCTTTTAACTGCGGATTTTTAGAAGAAGTTTAGTGTTCTATTATCAGCTATGTTGCAATTACTTACGATATTTATATTAGCTAAAATAAGACCGTTCCAACTTGACTGGAATTTCTAGACTTACTGAAATAAAAGTATTGACGTTCAATATAATTTACAGAATAGTAAATATAAACCCAATACAAAATAATTGTGTAAAATAATTAACAAAAGAAAATAATTCAACTTGAAGATCATTTCAAAATTGTAATCAGTGAATTTATAGTAAAAACTCGATTATCAAAAACCTAATTTATAATCGAAGGTATTCGAACTACGAAATTAAAACTTCACGATGTGCCATTAAACGTTGGTTCTAGTTAATTAATTGTTCTTAAATGTAACAAATTCTTCTTCAAAAAATGGGTTTACGACATTATCCGATAAGGAACAGCGTTGAAAAATAAACGGATAATGGGCGCATAATAACTAGAAAACATATACTTAATAATAGCAAATAAAGTTAAGAAAACAACTAAAACAATCTTCAAATAGAACGAAATTACAAAATCATCATAATTGACATTAACGGAGTTCAACAGAAACAATAACAAAAACACAATTCACTAAATAAAAACTTTTACCTAAGGAGGAAACTGCGAAAAACTCACACATCTTAAAATTGTCAGTAAGTAAAAAATTCTACTCGAATGGAACGAACAGAAGCGAATATGATATTAATTTAGTTACAAAATTTATATACACATAGTACATAATAGATTCGTTTTTGTTTTAAATAAAATTTTTATATTTTTTTACTTTTCCTAAAATGTAATTATTGAATCCTAAATGCTGGTAATTTGTAGTACAAAATGGTGATGTACGAATTTCTTTAGTAGCGAAAAAACATTTCACGAAATATGATTATTTATTATTATAAAATGTAAAGAAGACACCAACTACAGGCAATCGATAGAATATGAAATGAACTGCTTTATACTCGATTCAAAATACATTATTTACGCAATATACCCGAAAATACTATTACTAATTCTATAAATATAGTGTTCAAACATTTTCTTTTTTAAAAATTATTTTATTTATCTAAAACATCAACAATCCACATAAAAAAACAATCAAAAGTAATGTTATATGTAACGTAATAATTTTGGCACAAAATACAATATCAAAATGGCTTGATAAGCAGAAAATTTTTCATTTTCTTGACTTAAATTAAACAAGTTCCCTTTTATGTTAGATGCATTAAAATGTCTAATAAGTTGGAAAGAAGAAGAGGCTTTATAATTTGGTGGAACAGATCTCTAAGCTTTTTTCAAACCAATTATGTGAAATTATTTTGCTCACATTATATAAAAATTTTTTTTAAACCAAAATATTTTACACAGAAACATCTACCGTGCTATAGTCGAATATGAAGATGGAATACCATAACTGAATCTTCCAAAAAGAATTTTTACTCAAAAAAAGAGTAGGAATAATGGTGACAATATCAGGGTTTGCGTAAGAAAATTAACTTGTGAATACCATACTTTAAAGATTACCATATCGAGATGGAAGTGTCCGAGACTTGTATATTGGTTCTATGAGCGTGATTATGTGTCAGTTGCATTAAAATGTCTTATAATTTTGAAAGGAGAGGCTTTATAATTTGGTTAGATAGATCTCTAAGCTTTTTTCAAAATCAAAATATTTAACGCAGCTAAGACAAATGAAAAACTATAAAGAAAACAAAAACAGATAACGAGGAGTAATCCTGAATTTTCTGGCCTGGTATGAAAATACTTATTTGCATTACGAATAAAAGGGAAACGGTAAACAGGACAAACTATTACCATATTACAAAATTTTCCGCTGCAAGTTTTTGGTTTCATTCTAAAGTTGTATGTATGTAGAATGCATCATTTGGAAGCTAATGCCATTAGCTTTAAGATTTTACTAAGAAAAATAAGTTTTTTTTTGCCAGCGACATCACATCTATGTTACGAATTGATAATCTATCCATAAAAGAAAAAAGTGTTTTTGGAATTGGATGACGGTTATTCCACGTGTACTACGCAATTCTATAAGATACTATAATATTTGGAGTAAGAGTGAAAGATACACAAGGTTAGGGAAAATCGTAAGGGTGTTTTTCAGGAAAGCATACAGTAACGAAATACTTTTATAATAATTTATAGCACTTTGCACAAAAAATAATATCTAACATAAAGTTTCGGAATGTGTAGTAATTAGTTTGACAATTTTTTTATATTTTATATTAATTACATGATTTCTACATAAATTGTTAAGAATATAATTATAAATATAATTTTCAAATTCCCAGATTTATGAATTAGCTGATCTGTCTATTTTAGTTGATGTTTTTGCTTCTACTGTATTCATTATATAGCAGGTTGTTGTAATAACATAATCGCTTCCAAGTTCCTTCAAAAACTGATATTTTCAGATAATTTATAATATTACAGGTATAAATAATGGCGCTCGAAATTTTAATAGTATTAATTTTTATATCTCCAAAAGTTTATTAACTACAGTGGAATCTCTATAACTCAAACCTTGTCAAGTCAAAAAAATAACGTTCCATTCTGATAAACCCTTAAATACTGTAAATCGAAGTAATAAGACGTTTTACTTGGAATTCCCCAAACTCAAAGTAAACTATAGTTTAGTTCACCTTCAGGGAAAACTTATTGAAACGTGCACCAGACAGTGTAATTGTTAATGTAAATAAATCAACATAACCTAAATCCACCATTGAAAACTATGAAAGTTAAATTTTCACACATCTAATCAAGGAATAATAAACTTTAAAACATTTGAAAGGACGTTTTACAAGAAATTAAGAAGGGAGACAAAGCTTGTAGAAGCCTAAAACTACAATTTAAACTGCTTCAAAAGCTGTGGATTTTTCGATGGTACAAAAAGCTTTACAAGAAAATCTTGGACCGAATATAGACTTACTTAGGTTTAGGTAGATTTAGATGAGTTTCCGAACGTCACGTTCAATTGTCGATGAAAATTTCAAATTTAAGAACTTGATTCACAAAAACTTTTGATTTTTATCACAATTTCAAATTTACAAACTAATCTACAAAAACTTTCGGTTTTTATTACTTTTTTGTGCGTCACATGGATTTTGCACTAGAGTATAATACTGATAAGATGTTTTTATACTGAAATACTGAAATGTATAAAAACGGCAAACTTCAGAAGCCTATCGATGACAATGCTCATGAGAATTAACAGTAGACAGCCATTCAAGGGGAATGAATAACTTTTAAGAGTTCAAAAAACCATAGACAAATGAAACAACCTGTCAAATTGTCGCATTTACCCACTGGTCTACTATGGTATAAAGGATCGTATGATATAACTACGATCCTATTAACTCGATCAGTTTCCGAACGTGATCCAGGTTAGCTTCCGAGCATTCAGTATGTAATTCCGTATGTAACATGTGATGAAGAAATGGTTTGTACTGGAACCTTAATTGAGGCTGAAATCCTTTACATAGTTAATAAAATAACTACAATGTTAGCTAAAATGATGTTGCACCATTTCTTTCAATCAAACAAGTCAGAGCACCAATTAACAAACTACTCGATTCGAAAAATGTACTGATGTCAAGGATTTTGTTTTCAGGTCTTTATTTGCTATTGGAAAAATAATTTGCAAATTCACATATGTACCTACCACAAAATTTGAAAAGAATTTTTATTATTTTTTTGACTCAACAGATTGAAAAAAATATATATTCAAAGATTTATTTATCAATTCAAAGCCAAATAAATACAAGGTATCCCAAGAGAAATTTCATTTCAGGGACGCAGGAGGTGTCAATCAGTGACTTGGGAATTTAGTCGCTATGGAGCGTGGAGCTGTACCTTACAAAATGCAGTTGATACAAGAATTAAAAGCCTCAGGATGCTGGTCAGAGGATTGACTTCGTAAACCATATGATTGTGCGCTTTTAAACATTTAGTTTTCGAATGAAGCTACTGGAGTGAAACCAATCCAAAGAACTCTTTCAAACTCAAAGAAACCTCTACATGCGACTAAAGTGACCATATAGGCTGCAATAATCAGCGCTTAAGTCTTACTTTTTTGAAAATGAAAAAGGGCGCACAGTTACAGTGAATTCAGGGTGTCATGTGCAGATGTTAGACGACTTATTCGTGCTTGAACTACAAAACTTTAATGGTTATAACTAAAGAACATGATTCCAGTAGAACGGAGAAACTTCACATACGTCTTGGCAAATTGATCTCCAGAAGTAACTTAAGTTGGCCTCTACACAGTCCCGATTCAACACTTATGGACTTTATCCTGAGGGGGTTATGTTAAATTCAAATTTGCACTAACAAACTGACTTCCCTGGTACAATTAAAAGAAAATATCCTTTGCGAAAAGAAAGACATCAAGGAGAATATCTGCGGAGCTGGCAGAGGCAATTTTAGTGTTTGATTAAATGAAAACCGTGAGGACCACGGTTTATATTTTGACGATGTTATATTCAAGAAATAAATTACCAAGCAATGCATTTCAATATCTAATAAACATTAAATAAACTTCTTACTTTTCTTGAAATTGTTTTTTTAAATGTGAGCTTTCTTTTGAGACAACTTGTATTTATTCTAAACAACAAAATGTTATAACTTTTATTTAAAACTGAAATAATAAGGAGCAAATAGAGATAAAGAAGATTTGGGAAAATCTAAGTTTTGTTTTGTATATAATTCATAATTATAAAAGTAATTTTTTTATCTTCATTGTACACTTTATACAACCACTGCTTACACATACACTGTCTGGTCCTTCGAGCCTTCCATAATCGATGGCACATGGCTTGAAGAATCAGATAATGAAATTGTTAGTGTCATTGTAGTGGTAGTAGTTAGTGTCTTCCGTTTGATACTTCGAATTTTTGGTTTTGAACATATAACAATGAGCTTGAATAAGCAAATCGACCTCGGGTCTTTATATGAAGATTCAGATGCGGAGTTCTTGTGTTTCCTGAAACTACAACTGATTTAGTATTATTAGATGTATGAACACATATTTTTAAAGACAAATTTGGGTATTTTCAAAAACATTAGTGTATAAAAGATGTTCGCAAATCCAAATTAGTAATTTTTCTCGAATAAGGCTATATATACAACCACCAAATGCTTTTTTTAAGATTAGAAGCTATGATTACGTAATAAAAAAAACTACGAATGAAAATTATATGAATAGAGTACAAAACTGACAATTCCAGATAAATGGGAGCTATTTACAAATTAGTTTTACTCTCAAGATCAAATTTTAGGCAGTTATTAAAAAATTCAATAATTAGTTAAATCAACCGATACGGTTTTTAGAGCCACTAGCATTTAATATTTCTGTTTGATTTCACTCTATTCATGATGTTTGTCGAAAAAGTACGAAAAACTATAAAATTGTAAAATATTTCAAGGTAATGGCACTGATACACAATACACTTCCAATAGCTTCAGCTTTCAATTTCACGACTTAAATATAGTTCTTAAAGTACCCAAATTATTTTTTATTTTTTATTTTTGGAAATCAAACCTAAATTTAAAATTTAATCTATCATGTTGGTAGATCACATCAGGCCAGATACTCCACCATGCTCAGGCAGATTTTTACAAAGTAGCCTGCAAAAAAAATTATTTTCAAGACGAGGCTCATTTGTAGGGATAATAGGAAAATGGAACTAGTTACATAGACAAGCATAGATACATACCTTAGGCTCATTCCTAACATCTTTTTGTCTCCAAGAATCAGTACGTTGATGGGCACTATTGTTACGGATACGTCCAGAGCCAAACGATTGAGTACGAGATCTAGCATATTTAAAGCCTGAATCAGCAGGAGCACTAGTACCAGGTTGAGGATACATATTTTCATTCCTATAAAAAAAGCATAAATAATACCTTTAACAATTCTATCAATAATATTAACAATATCTCCATGGATATGATCAATATTTACCTTTGATTGCTATTAGATGGACGTCTGTCTTCTCTAGAAGTACTAGGCATAGCTGATTGACTTTCCGAAACACTTCTGTTTCGTTTGATATTTTTGTATTGTCCCTTGCCCTGATGCGATTTTAAAATTTCGTCAATTCTTGGCTAAAAATTATTATTTAATGAAAGTATAAGTTCCCAAATTGAAAAGATTGGATTTGATAACTAAGTTATCATCATCAGTCTAAGCCTTTGGTCTCTGAAGATGATAACTTTGTGATTGAAACACGCATCAGACATTATAATTGTGTTCATGTATTAACTAAAGGACGTGGAAGGCCTGCTTCAGATATAGCACACCAGACCAAAACTTTATCTTCAAATTTCTTTTTGGATTTATATTTCACGTCACTGGGACAATTTTTTATGTCATCCGTGTAAAATCCATCATTGCCTTTAATGTCTGAATGTGATAAGTTATATTTTTCGTCATCCATGATCACAACTTTGTTCCCTGTGAAGTAATGCACGGCAGCTTATTGGAATTCTGCGCAAATGATCTTCGGTATATTTTTCTTCTTCTTTCTCTTCAGTTCTCGACTGATGGTCATGTGGGAAACCCGAAATCGGCGAGTCGACCTTGGAGTTGATGTTCCTAATTTGTCTTTCGCACATTCCACCGATTTATTTGACTAAGCATTAGTCAAAGCTTTAGGCCGCCCCTTTTTGGAAGATTTGAACATGGTATTCCTCGTTCACATCCACTTATTATTTTATAAATGGTCGAAAGTGCAATATTCTGCTCTCTAAGCATACCTCAGTATCCAAAGACTACTAAAGTCACGTTTACTAAATTGGAGAACGAAAAAGCGGCTGCTCAACACGTGGGAGCGAAAGATCTTACACAGAATATATGGACCAGTGTGCGAGCAGAGCGTGTGGCGCAGCCGTACAAACACCGAGCTCTACCGGCTCTATGAAGACCCCAGCCTGGTGACAGAAGCCAAGAGCGCCAGACTCAGATGGCTAGGCTACTTGGAAGGTATGCCTGAGGAGCGGGGGTGCGCAAAGCGTTCCTGCTAGGGCCGGCGACTGCCTGGGTGACCGCGCAAACGATGGCTGGGAGTGGAGACGCCGAGCGTTGGACCGTGATGACTGGAGGAATGTGGTGGACGAGGCCATGGCACTTTGAAAGCCGCAGTGCCAGTGGTAGTGGTAGTATTAATTAAATTTGAATTTCTGTAACCATTGGTAATATTCATACTGAACACACTGTTTACACTACCACTACTCCAACACTCACAATTACACCGATTGACGCGCGTTTAACAACCACGTTAACGTCTTCAGTGACTGAAGGTAACTCAGTTTGTCTTTCAGTTATCGAAACGCTGTTGGTATAGGGGTAGTGTAAACAGTGTGTTCAATATGTGTTCGTGTAGTTGTAGTAAACGTATAAATATAAAAAATGGTTGCAATAATTGACTAAACAATATCTTTAATGACAATAACCACTATCAGTCATCAAAAACTCTGATGATACCACCACACCAACACTCAAAATTACACTAAATGGTCCTTCCAGCCGGATATATACCTACTGAAGGCTCAAAGGACCAGTGTTTATATAGTGGGATATACTTCTTGTACATTATAAGCAATGTTGTTAGTTTATTTATAAGAAATATCCGGAGGAGACAGTAAATGGGGGCGAGTAATCACATTTCCCTATACTTATTGACTCTCGACTCCCAAAACTTGAGATAAGGAAAATATATGTACCAAAAACTCATACACACTCAAAATTACACTAAATAGTCTTTCAAGTCGGGTATGAACCTACTGAAGTCTCGAAGGACCAGACATATTATTTGTTGAGTTATTATATAGGTGGGATATACTCCTTGTACATTATCTCTGGAGGAAACAGTTAATGGGGGCGAGTAATCACATTTCCCCAAACTTATTTAGCATCCAGATTCTTACTTATGAGGACTACAAAATTACCAATTACAAGAAAGGACTGTCTTAGATGTATAATCTTGCATTAAAAGCAGTATGATTGAAACTGAATATAGTATATAAATAAACCAGAATATATATTACATAATCGTTACCGTTGAACTACTATTTACCTCTACAACTCTGAAATCTTCGATAGTCTTAAACTTGGAGAGGTACTTTTGCAATGTAGGTGCAACAGTGAGATGACTACCATAATTGTAGTATTTTAAGAACGCCCAGAATTTTTCCAGTCCATACAGTTGTCCGTTTTCGTAGTCCTTTATCGTTTCTTGTTGAAAATCTTCATAAAGATGTGGTCTAAATTTAACTTCTAAACCGTAAGAGAAAAATCGGAAGAGGCATTCAAGACCGTAACGGTAGCCTTGTTCGGCATCTTCAATAGCCAAGGTTTTGAATTCGTTGTACATTGTGCGGTTGAAGTTTTCTCTTAAGAAGAATGACCAGAAACGGAAAAGAGTGTTCATTTCGTTGGATTGCCCAATTCCAAAACGTTTTCGTTCTATAATCATATTAAATCGTAAATTACCAAACAAAATTAACTGAAAAATACTCAGGATTTTATTTAATAATAATCAGAAACTAATATCATTTAGGTGAGTGAGTAATAAGCAATGTAAATTTGAGATAAAATTTTTGAAATTATATCAAACAAATTATTTTTTCATACTGTACCTTTTAAACATTTTTGTCGGAATCTGTGGTACCCTTGTTGTGTAAAGTTGTTTTCCTTCAACAAAGAATGTGATGGATGTTGGAAGGTGGGTAAAGCTTGTGGAACACTACCATAGCTTGTACCTAGATGCCCGTCATTAGGACTAGTACCATAGCTACTTCTGAAATATGAGAAAGTATATAAATAATGTAATGAAATACATTTGTATTTTAAGTTACCCTGTAGATGTTGTACGTAAGCGATGTTCCTTAACATCCATAATCCATCCGACGTGATGCTCAACTGGAGGATTACTTGAGTGTCTCGTTTTTCGTTTTCTTGGAGTACTTGGATCTGGTCTTTCATCTTTAACAACTGCATAGAATCTTGGAACATTCCTTCGTGGAGTTTTATTTGTTCTTCTCCTATTATTGGTACTAGTAGTGGGTTGTGATTGTTGTTGTCTTGCAGGCACTTCAACTGTATCAATCTATTAATGAAAGAAAATTATAATAAATAGTTCTATTAATGTAGAATTCACTTACGACTGGAGGAGGTGGAGGTGGCACTTGTTGGTTCTGTTTTTTAGGAGCTGGAGGCGCCATTTTTTTAAAATCTTCTTGACTAATAACGTTGACAGTCTTGTAACTCTCGAGTGAGTTCCTTTCCTACACATTTTTTAGTTTTAATTTTACTGCTAATTGAATTAATTTGTAAATACTTACATAGTCTTGATCAGTCCATAAATCTTCTTCGTAATAAAATAATCCATCGTTTATAGCTTGAATTAAATCTTGACTCATCTTAACGCGAGTCATCCAATCACCAGTTCTGTCATACCCTTCATGTTTTGGTGCTCTAGAATTTGTATTTTGAGTAACTATAAGCAATTTATTAACATCTCTATCGCTGACTTCGTCACTGTCTTCCTCTATAGGCCTGAAATGAAAAAAAAAAACAAAAGTAGGATATACATCTCGAATAATTTTATTAAAAATAAAAAAATCCTACCATTCGTTAAACGTATTTTGTCGTCCTGTAGGAACTTCTTGATCTAGTTCTTCGTCAAAGTGAAAATCGAGCTCTTCTCGTTCAAACGATTTCACTTTTGTTTCCTTTTTCACTTTATTTTCCTTATTTTTTCTTTTCACCTGCCTCCAATTCTCATCATCTTCTTGTTCGTTTTTAATTTTATCGTTTTGAGCATATTCTGGATTTCTATTTCCATTTACCATATTTACTTTTTGGTTCTTTTGTTCCACATCCAAGGGGATAAATTCTGCTACGTCGGGATTGAGATTATCGAGTTGTCTTTCTCTTAGAGTTTTTAGTAGTGGCGGCGGAGGAACTAATTTAGCGATAATTTCTTCTTTTTTCTCATTTCCCTCATCAAGTATCGGCCATTTCAGTGGGTCCTTCTTTGGTCTCACCTAAAACCAGTCAAATAGAGAATATAATGAAAATTATTTGGTTTATGATTTACCTTAAAACCTGCAGTCAACTCAAGTTCATCAGATGAACTAATTGCCTCAATAATTAGAGCTACATTGTTCGTTAAAGCTTGAACTCTATGGAAAGAAGCTATGAGGGTAACTGGAAGGTAACCTTCGGCGTCCATTTTTCTTCTCAAGAAAAAATCTCTGTTCAAGTTATCTTCACTGAAGTAATATTCTCTGAAAAATAACCACATTTAGTGTCTCTTGACCTTTTCTTATATGAAAATAAACTAGACATTTTTATGATAAAAGAAATACATAACAGTTCAGTTGTTCATCTCATAATTGGATGTTAAATGAAAGCTAAGTAATGCAAGGGGCATTTAGGTCCTTCTAAATATGTAAGATATTCACATAGTGATCCGAAATTCGAGTTTATATATATATATATATATATATATATATATATATATATATATATATATATATATATATAAATCAATAAGCCTTAAGGCACAAGGCTTGGAGTTGTTGTACTACTTTCCTCCATCGATTTTTATTCATTACCGCTTTACGCGAGTTCTCTATTCCTATTCTTTCTAAATCTTCTCTACATGCTCCTATTCATTTTTCCGTGGACGCCCTCTTTTCCTTTTCGCCTCTTCTCCCCTTAAAAATCATATTTTCACTCAACTATCTTTGTCCATTTTATCTATACGCCCCATCAATGGAGTCTTTTTGCTCTAACCACATATACCATCTCAGCTTGACCATCATACAGTGCTTGGATCTCTGCGTTCATTCTCACTCCTCTTAAAATCCTCTTTAGTACCTTTCTCTTTCATATTTCCATTTTTTTCTTCTTTTATGTGCATTATCAAACACTCGCTGCCATATAGCACCGTTGATTGTGTAACTGTCTTGTAACTTGTTCTGACTTGACATATCCTTTGCTCTTAATAGTCCTCCAAGGCTCCAAACTCACTCCCAGATATTCGAACTCCTGGACTTTATCTTGATTTATGCGGAATTCACATTCTTGTAAATCATCCTATGGATTCGGATACTGCTACTTCTCATAATCATTTTTTGTAAAATGTTGAAGAGCACTGTTGATAGTGGGTCTCCTTGCTTTAAACCAAAAGTTCCCGATAGGCTTCCTTCCACAGCTACTTCATTCTCAGTGTCATTTTTACCAAATATAGTATTTTCTTAAGGATTTCGAGTGCTACCCGCCTGGGACAGATTGATTCATAAACTTGTTTGAAATTCACAAAGAAAAGCCACAGGTTTAATCCTTGGTCATAGCTATAGTTCTGGATTGCCTTCAGTATGAAAATTTCATGACTAGCTGACTTCTCGTTTTTAAACCCCTCTGATACTCGAATTTATAAAATATAAAATGCGAAAAAAGTGATTCAAAAATTACTTACATTTGATTACGAATATATTCCTTGACAGTGGGCCCATCTAAACTAAGATAGCTGTTGCTATTAAAGTAGTAGGTTCCCATGTAAGGCATAAAAGCTTGTCCATCTATTAAATCACCCATCTTTCCTTGGAAATCGTGAGAATGATAATCTAAATAATCCAGGTTATTATGCCCTCTATTATTATGTCTATTGTGAACTCCCCTCCTACCCCCTCTGTTCCTGTCATTACGATGTCGATTTCCAGGTGCAGGTCTCGAGTGTCGTCCGTTTTGTGGGTGACCGTTCAGTTCTCTTTCCGCTCGCCAGTCTTTATCACCTTCACTTACTGTCGATCTTTCGTCTCCTGCTCGTTCGCTACGTCTTCGATCGTATTTATTTGTTTTTGTTAAGTCTATATCGAGTGGCACCCATTTGTGCTTCATTTGTTTTCGTTTATCTTCACCTTCTTCGGATGTTTGGGGTGTCACTTGCTTATCTTTGGAAGTTGAAGCTACGACAGGAGTTGCTGATTCAGCTGCTCCTTGACCCAAACACTTTCGAGGCTATAACAAACAATTATAATCATAATATTATCTTTGAATACCATTTAATTTAATAATCAACAATTCCTTGTTCTGATAATATTCGCTAGGCAGCAGCTTGTTATGTTGTTTAGTGACAGATTGTTATTTTATTTCAGAATACTACTAAACTTAAGTCCAGGTGATTTTTGTTGCGGCAACTGTGGCAAGTTATTTGGAAAAATGAGTGCTGAAACTGATGAGAAAAGGCAGAAAGAGAATTGCACTCAAAGGGAGCAGAGCAAGCGCGTGAAGAAAGTTGCCTCAGGGTAAAAAATATGTTTGCATTTTTTATCTTTAAAATTTGATGTTTTTCCCAAAATTAACAACTTAAAAAGTCTAAAGATCTTATATCTTCAACTTTGGTATTCATTGTTTCAATAACTGCCTATATGCACGTCTGAAAACTAACCTTACTTTACTGAAACTTGTTCAAGACCCTCTATTGAATGTAGAAACAAATGATATGAAATTGTTCGTAGTTGTAAAAATGAATAGTTTTTGAGCACAAAAGCCTTCAAAGATCTAACCACAAACAGGAAAAATGACACTGAAGATAGCAAAATCAATTATCTTAAGATACGGAGGTTTAGGTTTGAACAAGGGGAACCTTTCCAAATAAAAATAAATGAATATTTCAATAAAATTTTGGGAGTTCCAAGTTTTGGACTTCTTGAAAATGACTATTAAAAAATTTAGGCCAGGAAGACCCGTGGAAGTGCGAACCTTGTTGACTACACAACAGGGTCAGCTTTACCCAACCTCTAGACAAATGACTTTCAAAAAAAGTAGTACATGTTGTCTCTACTCCTTTACATAACCCTCTATTTATCATGAAAACTTCAGAAAACTTCCAGGGAATCGGTGAACTCGTCAAACCCAGGACAACGAAACAACTCAAAGAAAACGACACCGTTGAACAGTTTTTTTATTAATTAACTTTTCCTTTTTAATTTAATCTCTAAGCAGAAGTAAAAATAAAGTGTATTGACAATACTTGGAGTAGATTCATTATATTCCTAAATTTTTTCGGATACATTTGAACTATGTCCACTATTTTGGATTTTTTGGAGTTTAGCATGAAGTTTGGTCAATAAAACCTATGTAAATGTCGTAATTTACTCCTTGAACTTTTTATTGAATATATACTGTTAAAAATGTTAACGGGTAATTTTATTACGAACTATGAACTTTTGTAGTTCAAAAATAGATAAAGTGGACTTGGTTCACTTGTATTCTAAATCCTCCAATTCTTAGTCGAATGTTGGAAAACGGATTTATTCAAGAGTTTTCTCGATAAACCCAAAACATACGTGTCGGAACAATCGAGACACTATTTTCCGTTGTTCGTATAATAGCAAGGAAAGAAAATTTACAATCCGCTGAGATTGGTTTGAAGACATATGGCATATAAGTTTCATGTAGAACAAAGTCATATATTTTTTTATTGATTTACGAGTTGTAAAAGTGTCATTTTTTTATAGCAATTAGTGAACAATACGTGACAAATTAATCTACATTTCAATTTCAACTGATAATTTTCGATATACAATCATTACATTCACATGAATCAACTAAAGCAGAATAGAGAAAAGCAAATATAAAAATTCGTATACAAGTCGTATATACATTATAATGTATACGAAGTCGGTCGACTAAAGTTTCTACGCTAGTTTCCGCCATTTTTATGTTACCATCTGTCAAAATTTTACATAAATCTCAATCTAAATACGAAAAACAAAGGTGGGAGACAACTAGAAACCAAAGAAAAGTTACTTAAATATAATACTGAAGTTGGTTCCCTGATCTTAAAATTGGTCATATGAAGACAGATAATGCTGAGTGTCCGAGACGTTCATTCAGAGGAAATCCTCCAAATATTGCTTATAAAAACCGTATCCTTTCACTTACTTGACGAAAGTACGTGAGATAGTTAATGTAGTAAAAAGATTAACCTAACACGTATGCAATGAAAGGTTAATGTGAAAAAGCTACGATTGTCAGGATTGATTAATGCTGATCAAAAGCTCGTTCGCATTTGAAATTAAAACAAATCTTCAAACTTGATCCAAGCGAATTGGTCCGTTGATATACAGTCAAAACAATAGATTTTCTTCGAGGAACGTATCCTCAACAATTCAAAAACTATTTTTTTCGATCATGACCAATAAAGTCATCGTCCAGTCTTTTGGAATTTCAAAGGGGAATTGTCATTGATAATATCATAAAGAAAAATGACAAAATTAAGCTGATAAATTTTGTTACTCCAAGTACTTACGATTCTCAAAATTAAAAAAATTGGTTTAGAAGTAAACTTATTTTTGTGGAAGCAGCAGTTATAGTCTATTTTTGTGTACGAGTGAGTAATAAACCCTAATTACTAATCGAAAACTTCGATCATCTCAAATATTATTACAAAATAATCTAAATATTTCCTGAAATTTTCATAAATGTACTAGAGCTAACACAATTGAAAAAGGTTTGGACTGGGACAAAGCCCTGAAGTGGAATATTTTAACTGTCTACTAAAAGGAGTGGTACGTCTATGGATCACGAGTTCTTCATTATTTTATTACTCTCTCATTCATAAAAATAGACTATAATTAGCAATATTAATTATTGCTTGAGTTATCCCTATCATTATTCAATCATGTCATTTTTATAAATTTAATTTGATCTAAAATTCAAATCCAATCGCATTAAGAACAAATATTAAGCTACACTTCCTTCATTCATTATCACAAATACCATTAAATCCTTATTTTTTGATAAGAATTTGATAACATTGTTAGTATGAAAATGCCTTACCAAAGTACATCTATCAAGTAATGTTTGTTATCAATTATATTGATTCCAAGACAATTTAAGACATTTCTCATTTTTTATTTCGTTTTTTTTTGTAATATATCAAAAATTTGGAGTACCACTCGAATTATTGTAGGCTACCTAATAAAATAATAACAAAAATTGACGTTTACACACATATATAGTCTATTATTATATACTACCGGTCAAAAGTTTTCGCCAGCCCCATAACTTCATTCATTCATTAGATTTGAAAAACAAATTTCTCTTTTATATTGTCAAACGAAGGTCGAAACTATGCGGTTCGTTTTCGGTGGCAAACGACAAGGTGTGACAAGTACTACCGAAAATTAGAAAAAAAGATCGGACGAATTTTTTATACTAGCAGTAATTTTCTTGACACATGCCAGCTTAAACTCGAATTGTTACACGAAAAATAGAGAAGAAACGTCTAAATTAAATTAAGAGATTGCAGTGGGATAAAAAACATAAAAATTGGATGCATGAAGAATGAGATAGAGTTTTATGGAGTGATATAAAAAAAAATTTTTGTGCGCAGGTCAAAGGAAAAACGTATGTTAGATCCATGGGTAGTCCCAACGGTAAAACATGGCGGAGGATCTGTAATGGTTTGGGAATGTTTTCGAGGAAGGGCGACTGGAAATTGAAGAGATTTTGAAAAAAGAATGCTATATAAAATATTAAAGGAAAATGTAGTCGTTCTGGCCAGCGCTTGATTGACAGAAAATTTATCTTCCACTATGATATCGATCGCAAGCATTCCTCGAAGATGTGCAAAGAGTATTTGATACTGAAAGTAATGATAAGTCGCCCAACCTCAACCCGATTCAGTTGTAGGACAAAATGGACTGGAAAGTCAAAAAGCAATGTCCTATTTCCACCTCATAACTCTATATGTTTTTTAAACTATAAATTTCAAAAACGATCACATTGTTTTTAATTGTTGTTGTCACATTTTATTTGTTGTGTATCAAACAAAATTTTTCACCGGTGGTACATTTTAATATTACGATTATTATATAAAGAGAACATATTTTGGGATTATTTTTTTTATATATTATTGTTTACTCGATATACATATTTTTAAAAAGTGCAAATATTTACTGATTTCCAAAATAACAAAAATAAACGTGTTGTGCCCAAATCATCCAACACCATCAGAAAATACATTCAAAAATATTTACAAAAATATTAATAATATTATAATATCCTGTTTTCATATGGTTTTCAGTAGGATTGGAAATAACCACATAATTTATATCAAAATTTATAGGTTTGTTCCAACCTGCTAATCTGGACCGTTCAAATGATGTTTTCCGCGCAATCTCCGGCTATGCACGGTACTTGCTATCAACCAAGTATCCGTTCCGGATACGGTTCACAAACGATTGGAACACAACGCGTATAGCGGTAACTGTTCGGTTGGAACATTGCGCAGAATAATCGTCGTACCAAGGACGGTTTTTTGATGGGTTGGAACGAGCCTTGTATATATTTGAAAAATTCTAATGGAAGATTATATAATATCGATATTAATAATTCAATTACTAGGATCAGGGCCGCCCCGGGGGCAGGGCGACTGAGGCGGTCGCCTCGGGTGCCGCGGCAGCGGCACTGTATAAAAGGAAATACGCCCTGCAATCCTGTTTATCGTGGGTGCACAAATATTCTTGTGTCCGCTAACTAAATTTTCTTACAATGTTTTTTTATTTCTTCGTTTATGTATAAAATATTATTTAAAATCAAAATATAATATGCATATAGCTGGGCGCCCCTTTGAAATTTCCGAACTATTCTCTGGTCACTCTCGGAAAAATACCAGTGTTTGATTGCAAAATGTGGAAGTATCTGAATAATTTCCGTCCCGACGTAGTAAGCGAGTCGCCTTTATAATACATGCTTCACCTACAATATGTTTTATGCCGTGACGACCTATTCCGAACTCTTAAGCTAACTCCCCCGGGAAAACTATTGGACTCGTCCGTCCACTCATGATCTAGAGTTGCGCACTGCCGACTACGCATAAGACATCGCTCACGCGCACGCGCGTCTCTACACACACATACGTCACACACCACACTAATGGTAATCGCCATTTCTAATCTGTTGCAGTTGTCTTTTGACTTGTTTTTTCGTCTTTTCGAATTATAATTTCTTTTCTGATTCTTACAGTGACACATTATAGTAATTTTCAGCAGTGTGGGTTACCATATCCATAGTGAAGTAATTTACCGCTGATTATTCAGTTATTAGTGCTTTACAGTACAATGTCTAAAAAGCTGTCAGGGCCGCAAAGACGTAAGATAGCCAGGGACGAGGAGGCTACAACTGAAGCGCTGCTTAAGTTGTAGCCTCCAAAGCTGATATCATATTTCGTTCCTAGTTCTTCATCTGTGATGAACGTGACTAGAACTAATGAACAACCATCAATCCCAGATTCAAATCCTATTGATGAGATTAATGTGAGTGAAGCTGACAAAACATTACCAATTTCTTCTCCTAAAACAACTGTTGACCAAATCAATTCAGATCCATCCTCTTGGCCAGAATTTATAAACAAAATTCAAAAAGATGAGCTAGTTTTAAAAGGTCCCTTGCCATTAAAGGCTGAATATAATTATCCAAAAAAATGCCCAAAAGGACATTTTTCTAACGATTCCAAGTTTCGCTACGCAGAAAATGGAGAAAAAGTTAAACGTAAATGGCTAGTATATTCTGAAGGCTCCAAACTCAGTCTACTGTTTTTGTTGCCGACTTTTTGAGCCTAACTCAAAATCACAACTTGGGCAAAAGTCAGGTTTTAATGACTGAAAATACCTCTCTGAACGATTAGGTTTACATGAAACTTCACCTGAACATTTAGTTAGTGGTACCATGGAAGAGCTTTTTAAGAGAGTTTTTCTTACCCCTTCTTGACAGTGTGACAAAACGAACCGCCCAGCTAAACAAACACTATTCTCTATGGGGTTTTCTGTACAACTTGGGAAAGCTGCCAGAAAGAGAAGAACTGATGAAGAATTGCCTAAATCTTCAAGAGTTTCTAACATTCCAAACTATCAGTGACATAAACGGAAAAGACTTGTACAATGAAATTATTCATGTTAAAAGTATAGTGAACCATGAAGAAGAAAAATCGAGTAAAGTTTTGTCTCAGATCAAGGTATTAAAAAGTATAAAATCACATGACCAAAAGGACCTATTTACTAATTTGTGGATTGCTCTACGTATCATGCTGACCATCCCCCTGACTGTGTCGAGTGCTGAGCGAAGTTTTAGCAAACTAAAACTTATTAAAACTTACCTTCGCTCCACTATGAGTCAGGAAAGGTTAAAGCCTTGGCTATCATATCTATAGAAAATTAGGTTGCTAAAAAATTGGACCTTAAAGACATTCTTTCATCATTTGCTAGAGCCAAGGCCAGAAACTTTCCTGTAAATTTAAGAAGTTCATAACATAAATGTTTTAAAGAAAAGTTTGGTTTGTCATACTTACGACAAAATATGTATCACACTTCGTAAATATAACAAAAACAAAATCAGTGGTTTTTTGTAAAATACTTTCTTACCTAGAAATACAAAAATTATAGCACTGCACAAGTCAAGACAAAAACATAAAGAAAAAGGTCATTTAAAGTAAAATTTTATAAATAATACTTCTTACAAATAATTTATGTTGAAACAACCAGAATGGCCTTTTATTTTCATAATTGTATTACCATATATTGCCACGTGTTTCGAGAATTTGTCCATGTTCACAGTGAAAATAATATTAGGATTTAAAATTAATAATATTTATTATTATTAATTGTTTTAAAGTTTTTCAATGGTAAATTTTTTTGCTACATTTGGGCCAAGTGATCATGGTTTAGGGATGGTTGGGTGGGAGGGGGGCGCTATTGAAAATCTTGCCCCGGGCGCCTTCTGACCTTGGGACGGCCCTGATTTGGATTTATAAAACAGAATTTATAATTTCACCATACTTATAGAATCGTTTCAAATATATGGAATTAACTTATATACTGTATTTATTCTTTTCAACCAGATAAAACTATCTTCATTATTCGTTAATCTTTTTTGTGGTACTGTCACTTTAAAAACAACCTTATCTAAGGTTATCTCTATCCTCATATATCGGTATCATCGTTGCCAACTCGAAAAATAAAGACATGAATTTAAATTAATTACTACCTATCAAGATAAATCCGCACCTGTTAATAATTTTATATTGAATAAAAATTTATGTGTTAAAAAATACAATTACTTTCAAATTTTCTCGATATTTTATCACTGCTATGTTAATGAAACGTTCTTGTTTAAACTTTGACGAGGTATTCTTTCCAAGAATGTCAAAAAGCTGTGAAAATTTCACGAGCCATTTAACTCAAAATATGTTAGAAAATAATAGTACAAAATCGTTATAACATGTCACTAGCACGTGTACCAACATCGAAAATAAATAGCCCGCGAAATTTAAGATAAACTATTTTCCATGTACGAGAGTTGATTCATTTTTTCCGCCACTGGTCCACAATTAAAAATTGGCAGATATTTTTCATTAGTTTCCATTGAAGTTGACACATTTTTCCTGCACAAAACTTTCTAATGGATTTATTTGGAAACAGGCTAAATTTGGAGAATATAGTAACTAATTTGAAGCCTGTCTAAGCTATTCGTAAAAACAGAACACCAATGACAAATTTTCTTTATTGTAAGTACAATTAAAACTTCAAATTTCCTTCAAACTTTATTTTGTAGCCATGTATGTATCCTTAAAATCTAATGGCCCACCCAGTATATCAGGATGTAAGCAATTAGAAAACAATTTTTTAGTATTCGGAAATTCTCATTAAATAAAAATTATCATTCATTGAATGAGCGACTAAGATTCATTAACAATATTAATCAATAATCTAACAAACTAAAAAAGAAATTAGTCAGCTACAATATCAGTAAATCACAAAATAGAATCAACGTTCCAGTGGCGGAGGGATCAGATATATTCAATTTTAATCAATTATAATTCAATATATTGATTGTGTTTTTCATATAATCCAGGAAATTGAGTCTAAAAATTAACCTAACAGCAACTTTTTCTTCTTTAGAGGAAATTCTCATTAAATAAAAATTATCATTTACTAAATAAACGACTACGTTTCTTTAAACAATGTTTATTTATAATCTAACAAACTAAAAAAGAAATTAGTCAGCTACAATATCAGTAAATTACAAAATAAAATTAACGTTCCAGTGGCGAAGGGATCAGAATTATTTAAAATATTTTAAAATAAAATTCTAAATATTGATCGTTTTTCATATAGTCTGGGAAATTAGGTAAAAATATTAACCTAACATCAACTTTTTTCCCATAAGGAATATTATGTCCCCAATCGAAAACATATAAACCCACTCACAATTTTTTAAATCAATACGATTAAAATCGACTATATGAAACATTCAATTTCTTTCCATTTTTTTATTATCATTTTCTAGCAATTTGTTTCCTTAAAATCTAATGCCGCCCCCCTGTAAAGCAGGATGTAAACAATTAGAAGACAATATTTTTGTATTCGGAAATTCTCATTAAATAAAAACTATCATTTACTGAATAAACGACTAAGATTCATTAACAATATTAATCTATAATCTAACAAACTAAAAAAGAAATTAGTCAGCTACAATATCAGTGATATTGAAATACATTGTATATACTTCAAATGAAACCGAATATCATTTCCTGAGGAAGGGTCACCAGCTGGGGACCTTAAGGTTCCACTGTTATCGATTACAATAGTAAACCAATTCCCGATTTGTTGCATGATAGACTGGAACCACAGCTCAAAGTGATATGATTTTTGCCATCATGATGTTGATGATGATTTACATTTCTCCGCTGGCGAAATTTTTTACAAGCATCGATAACATAGCTGACTAATTTCATTTTCAGTTTGTCATATAATTAAACCAAATTTTAAATATACTGAATTCTTTTGTTTACGGAAATAAACCATTCCTTTAATTAGCAATCATCGTATATCGTCCATAAAAGTTTAATTGATATTTGAATTTATTGTTTACACTTTTTTTTAATTATCGATTGTGTACTGCATATGTATACGTGTCCTTTGAATGTACCAATCATGGTCAATGTTATTTGTAACTAATAGAAAGACTTACCTCTGTACCATTGGTTCCTAAGCTGGGCCAATCTATATCAGTAAAATCACTAGCCTGAAATAAAGGTCCAGATGTTAACTTGCTGCACACATCCATAGAATCAAAACAAAAGATTAAAACTGCGCAATTCTAACAAAACTAATATAGGTTATGAACATTTAAAGTTTCCGCGAAATGTTTTCAAGTATTACATAATAATTATATTCGACCTTTTCTCGATAAACACATTGTTGAAACGCGAATAAAAAAATAAAACTGGTAGGTAAAACTGTTTCGGCGCCAAACACACTACGGATCTGAGAAATAATTAACTATTTTGCAATTCTATAAATACTCCCACTGAAATAATAAAATTTCAATATTATTTTCCACCGCTCGGTGTCGTAGATAAGACTGTAATAACATTTAATGTCGAGAATGTGCAGTGAAGGATGTTGAATTTATTTTATATGGAGCAATACGAAAAACAACTTTATCCATTTAATTATATATATTTCATTTAAAACATTCTTCTCAATACAGTTGTTCTCAAACTTAATGCAAAAAATTCGGGAGTGAGTAGATGACGTGAAAGACAGGATAAATGAAATGAAAATTTTTATATTATAGTCCGATGGAATTTGTTGAAACCTTCAATTAATTTCAAATGAAATGTTAGAAAATGGAAACGAGAGCTACTATCAAAATTAAACGTACAGGAACGTGAAAGAATCAAATGAGAAAGGCATATTAGAGTATAATATCTCTAAAAATAAAGCCAGTTCTGAAAATAATAAAGCAAAACCAGGTCAGACTGTTTGAGCAACTAGGCAGGATAAATTAAATGACAATTGTTTGATTATAATCCGATGGAATTCGTTGAAACCTTAATTAATTTCAAATGAAATCTGAAAAAGTCTATGTCTGAGTTATAATCCGATCAAATTAGTTTACCCCTTTGAACCAACTAATCATACACAATCCAGTTTAATATGAAATATGCAAAATGTTTATCGAAATGTTAGAAAATCTAAATGAGAGCTACTATGAAAATTAAACGTGCAGGAACGTAAGGATCAAATGAGAAAGTATAATATCTCTAAAAGTAAAGCCAGTTCTGAAAACAATAGAGCAAATCCATTTCAGACGGTTATTTGAGCAACTAGACAGGATAAATGAAACGAAGATTTTTTTTATTATAGTCCGATAAAATTAGTTGAAACCTTCGAACAAACTACTTGAGATTTTGAGGAATGAGAAAATAGAAACATTATTCCAATACGAAACAGCTCTCAAGTAAAAATAAAATAGGAAAGAAAAGCAGAGAAAATTCCCAAGCACAATTCTCGAGGGGAAAAAAATACAGAGCGGGGTATAATAAAAGTCAGTTGCAACAATAATATGAGCATATACAAAAAATGAATGGAATAAAATTGTTTGAGTTATAGTCTCTTGAAATTAGTTGAGGAAAATATGGAATTAACTGCATAAAACTACACGGTTGTCGCTGAATTTAAACGTGGTCGTAGGGACAGTGATGATGGTGAACGTTCTGATCGTCCAATTGAGGTGGTTACTCCAGAAAACATCAAGAAAGTCCACAAATTCATGTGGGACAGAGTGTTTACAATTATGCATGAACATTTGGCAATGAAAAAACTTATTAAAGTGGGTGCCGCGTTTACTCAAAGACGATCAAAAACAACAGCTTGTTGATGATTCAGAGCAGTGTTTGGTCATGTTCTTGCGTCGATATGTGACAATAGATGAAGCACGGATCGTTCACTTCAGTTCGGAATCAAAAGGATCAACTTCTGAGTGGACCGCAGCCGGTGGACCGCAGCCGGTGGACCAAGTCCGAAACGTCCAAAGGCACAACAGTCAGCTGGGAAGGTTATTGCTTCAGTATTTTGAGATGTGCTTGAAATTTTGTTCATCGACTCTCTCCAAAAGGGACAGATAATCAATAGTGAATACTACATAGAATTGTTGGAACGTTTGAATTCAAATCAAGAAAAAACCGCCTCATATGTCGAAGATAAAACCACTGTATCACCGAGACAATGCACCGATTCACAACTATGGTCAAACTGAATGAATTACACTTCGAGTTGCTTCCTCGTCCACCGTATAGTCCAGATCTGGCCACCAGTACCTACTGGCTATTCGCCGATTTCAAAAAAATGAGAGAAATTCAGGTCAAATGAAGAAGCAATTACTGAAACTGAAGCCTATTTTGAAGCAAAAGACAAATTCTTCTACAAGCACGGTATCGAGAAGTTACGAGAAGCGTTGGAATGACTGTATTGTTTTTGAAGGATATTACATTGATGAATAAAATCTATTTTTGGCAAAAAATGTGTTTTTCTTAATTAGTCACTCGACGCTTTATCAATGAAATATTTTAATAATGATCGGAAGTAATGAAAAATAAATTCTTTACTAAAAAAATTTGAATGCAAAACTCGAAAACGTCAATACATATCAATGTTTACTGAATTCCTTTTTATATAAACAAAATAATTAAGTGCCGATTAGGTGATTAGGCACGACAGAAATTCAAGTTGGAATGTTTTATTTGGCCTATCAGGTGTAATAATGATAATCTTTGCGAGTAATTGATGATTCAATAATATCAAAAATTTTAACTGAATCGTTTCTTGGGAATGTTTTTATTTACATTTGTCAGCTTGTTAAAAGTTATTTACAAACCAAGTGTTACATAAACTAAGAAAGAAAATAAAATAACTTCGATATAATAAATTGTTTCCCCTATATTTATCGCTGTGATAAGACAAACAAAACTGACAAAATTTATATATTTTAGTCTAGCTTAAAAATGAACTGCAATTCAAAAATAAATACCTACGGTCATCAAACTCATTTTTAAAAAAGGAACTTGTACATTATCCTATATAAAGAGATTCCAAAAATATAAAATTCTCAGTAATTATAACCCAAGGACATTGATAATTGTTCGAAAAAATTTTATAACAGATTTAGAAAGCACACAGAGAAAAACAATTTATTTGAAGGTGCAATTAACAAAAGAACAATTAGAAAAGTTAAATTTTTCCATCAAGAAGCAATGATAAATTAACACACGAAATCGTTTGGAATCCATTGTTTTGAAAATAATAAAAGTAGCTTCCCTTAAATGTCCGTCACTTTTTTCTGACTTATCGAAATGTCATGAAATTTTACCAATAGTCTTTTGAAAGTTGGTACTTCATAAACGTCGTATGGATTTGACAATGGCAGTGCCAACTATGTGTCAGTCACACGACTTATTGAAGTGATGTTATATATTAAAAAACTTGTTTATCATTGTTAATTAAATATGATAGTTGATAGTAGAGACAACCGTTTATGTAACCAAAAATTTTGTAATAGCCTTGGGCAAAGATGGTAGGGGTTTGAAATTTTCAAAACAAAAATTTCCTTTTTTGAGTGACGCTAAAATAAAGTACCCGACGTCAAAACGGTAATTAAAGATTTGGCATTCATTAACACCTTAAATGGAAAAAAAACTTGGTTGGAGTTTGTGGAAGTTACTGAAAACTTTTTAGGTAAAACATAAAGAAACTGAGAGATACACAAAAAAAAGATAATAACAGACGAAATACTTTCTATAATCCAATGGAAATGGAAAGTAAAAGGTAATAAGATTATAAGAATACCAGAGATTGATAAGAAAACAATCACGGAAGCCGGGACAGTATGGTATGCACATGAGTGTGCAGAAAGGGCAAATCTGTTGCTGGTCTGCAAGCAGTAGTGGTAGATGAAGTGCACTTAGTATCACTTAAGCTGCCCGGTAAAAATAGTATGAAACTACCAAGGACCCGGTAAAATAAAGTTCATGAAACTGGCATTGTTCACAAGATTGGTTGAAATTCGCTTTTGAGAACTATAAGCCTTATGATAGACGTGTTAAAACATTTTATAAAATAATTTGGTCGATACAAACATCGAAATTCTTGATCGTAAAAACAAAATGTTAGATAGAGAACTTTGGCATGTTCATAGCTGGAAAAAACAACTCGCCATTTCGCGCTGACCTCATAAAAAAATGCTTAATGCGTATTATAAATTGGGATGTAATGTGTCCTTGAAAATACGAGCATGAAGAGCGCTTTCAGATATCGCCACAATTGAAAAGCGCCCCTAAGGAAAATGGAAAACAACAATTCTTGCAGACACTCTAGGAAAAGTTGTTAATAGATTTGTAAAGTGTATTGATGATATACAAATATTTTTTCACGAAATCGCGAACATGATCTCGAACTCAATGATAAACAATGGTTTTTAAGACTTTTGTTCTTAACAGACATAATGAACCATTATAATGATTTCAATGTACACAATTTTTGAAAATGTGTGAGGAATGAGAGTTTTACTTCAAAATTGATATTATTTGAAACTGAAAAATTCCATTTCTTTCCCTTGTTAGAAAGGGAACATGAAAAAGAAAATACCGATGAACGTAATCTAAATATATTCGAAAGTTGGATTTCGGTCATTAAAAGTGAATATGAAAATCGGTTTCAAAGTTTTAAGAAGCATGTAGAAATGTTTACATTTATAAAAAAGCCCGATGAAATAGAAGAAAATATTATAAATTTGGAGTATTTTGAATATTTAAAAATTGACAATATTAGTCTAGAAATTTATTATAAAAATTCAAGAAATTGCGGAACGATTTGATTAAGACAGATAATATGGGCAAGCGAATAGCAAGGTTAGGATCTATAAGACTTGTATCAGGCCAATCATAACATACGGAATAGAAACCAGAGAGGAAACAAACAAAACGAAAAGCATGCTTCGGGTAGTCGAAATGAAAACGCTCAGGACTATAGTGGGAAAAACAAGAGTAGATCGAATCAGGAACACTGACATCAGGAAACAATGAGGGGTGCAAGACACCGTAAGATGGGGGAATAAAAAAAAAGATACTGGTAATGGAAGAGAGTAGACTGCCACGCATCTTACTTGAAGGGAAACCAATAGGGAAAAAAGAAACAGTAAATTTATTTGTCACAAAAATATGACGTGACTCAATTTTGTTCCAGTTTATTTATTTTTTCTTTAAGAATTACGAAAACCATAATCTTATTCACGAAGAAAAAAGTTTTTTCGTTGTCTAGTGTAATAAATACAAACGATTATTAAAAAAAATTATAATTTCTTTCACGGTTATTCCAAATTTTTTCGATATATAATTTAGTTAGTACAGATACGGTCCTGTTTAATATATGTGTAACCATCGTGGTTTCTATGTTCCATTTTTATTATACACTCTGTAATGTAAATGTAACTAAACAAGGATTTACATTAAGGAATACCCAATGATTCATGTTTTTGTTTGGAACAACTTTGAGGAAGTTTCAGAAATTTGCAGATAAATTACTGCAAGTTGGCATTCATGTGGATTTTTCATAGCAATTATCCATTTGCTGATTAAACAAACCGAATACAATTTATTACACGTTCCACCACTGATAGAATAGTTAATAAAATTGCTATATAATAATTTATTACAGGTAACCAATAATTTTAACAATGACAATTCAAAATCCCTTATTAATTTCAATTAACGACAACTACACCACTGTTAGTTAATACAAGCAATAATTCCAGTTGCTATATTTTAAATAATGTGAGGGTGACCTTGACATTTTTGTCCGAAACCAATTATAAAAACCTATTTCAACATTATTATGTCCAATGAATTAAATTATCATTACCTGGTTTTAATGGAAAAAATTTTTATAGCTTTAAAAAATGATCTAGTTATTTAGAGGAACCATAATGGTATAGTTCTTATATCAATTGCAGAAGATAGTTATGCACGGCACTCATATCAAATTAAGAAATGAAAAATAATGTTGAATAATGTATGAAATATCTAACAATATGTCAGTCCACGTGGACTCATCATCTCGGTAATATTATAATTTCGCTGACTGGAAGATCGCAAAATCATCCGATTTCAATGAATTTTTTTTTAAATTTTCGTTTTTACGGCAGATTGACGAAAAAGATTATGGGAATAAAAAAAATGAATGCTTATATTAGTTTCAGGGCATTAAATGTTCGTGAAAATGCACTCATTCACGTATAATTGTAGATAACTTTTTTCCAAATAGTCAAATGAAGTTGTTATACTTTTTTTCATAATCTACACAAAAAAACTAACGAATTAAAAAAAATTATACAATTTTTCTTAAAATTGATCTTTTCTCACATATAATCGTTTGTACCTTTTTTATTAAGTAATCATTGAAGTTTTATGAAAAAAAAAACATTCTTAAAATCGCTTATTGTAATCAAGTGTACAATATTAAAAGTTAATTTTGAAAAATTGAAAATTTTCACCATTAAAAAAATGGTATCTTATTAAGGTCTTACTGTTAAAGAGAATTTAAAGTCATAAAACCATATAAAATCTTTAAGTGATACATTTCCTATATTTTTTCACATAAATTCGCCATTAAAACGAAGATTTAAAAAAAATTCATCGAAATCGGATAATTTTTCAATTTTCTTGAGCCAAAAAACGAGGGGACAGTGAAACTATAAAATTACCATCATCTCCACTATTTACCAATGAAAACATCTAATCGTAAACAAAAATGCATTTCTATTGGCCGAAGCTGTATGTACACAATTTTTTTGGAATATTCCTGCTAGACAGTCTGCGATAAGCGGTGGCGTCGCTTGGTGAGATTTATTTAATTCATAAATTTCTTTAAATAAATAGAAATATGGCGTTCTTTAGACCATAGGTGAGAAAGACCTTAATGCATTTGTGCAATTGAAAAGTTTGTTGTACACTCTCTCATTATATCATTCCTTGGAAGCATCTAATTGAAAGGAAGTGGAGTGGATCTGCATCTTGTTGGATGTGATCTTGCATTAGTACCAGCTCAAAGGTTCACTGGCTTGTAATGACAATTTTGCTTGGTAACATGTTTTGCACCAAATATTGTGTTGTACAATCATGAAAACCATCATTGTTGTAGAAAATTAATTTCTTTTGTGGAAAACTTCGTCAATAAACTGTTCAATTTGATACAGGTCAAATTCATTTAAGTAAAGGCTAGAAATGGTATTAAAAATAGTTAATAATATTTTATAAAACATCTCAAGACTATTATATCTCTTTGTATGTATTTGTATTAATAAAAAAGTATGATTCAGTACTTGTATAATTAATATGTTGGACAAAAATTTTTGTTTTGATATTATTTCTATTGAAGTTATGGTTAATTTGAATTTAATATTGGATAAACATCCTTAAACAATGGTATGGTATCTGCTTTTAATTTAAAAGAAGTATTAAAATCATATTTTAGATTTAATTTTCAATAGTTCACAAAATATTTTTGATTTTCAATTTGATTTCACCAATTATTTAATTACAACAAATTTTTTTCATCTATTTACTCCCCTTGAGTAAGTCACTGTAATTATGTATACTAATACCTAATACCCAGTTATTCAACTGACCAAACTAGTTTTATTGAATAGGCATTTTACATTTTCATATTACCTTCAACATTAGATTATTTATATATTGTATAATATCCTATTTATTAACAAATTCTTATTAACTACAACAATGGAATTACAGAGCTGCAACTTTTAAAATCATGTTTTTGTAACACATCCATGGGTTGTATCAATCTGACAACCAATAAAAAAGAATTCATGTTTTGGTTCTTATCTAATCTTCAACAGTAAATATTTTCATGAAGTGTTTTTCCACTTAAATCCTCTTTCCTTATTCAGTTTAAAAATAATAATTTATGCAATTTTTTAAATATATAATTAAATGTAGGATAAATAATGTAAATAATTTTATATTATCAATCATATTTTTAACAGAAATTGATTGTATAGGGTATTTTTTTAGTCAAGTTACTTTGTATTATTATTGATGATGAATTGTTGGTCAGAATATTAATTCAATATAGGTAAAAAAGTAGGATAGAATTACGTCACTTCATCTTCAAACAATGACAATAATTGTTTTGTATTCAAATTTTTCAAACTTTCCTAATTCAGTGGGACTAACATTTGGTATGGGATAGTACTGGACTTAAGTTACAAAAATCGATGATATTGAGGAATTAATTTAATATAATAAATTGAACAATCTTATAAATTCATTGGAACCAGTTCAACCTTTGTTTTATTAAATATTCATACCAGCTACTTTTCAACATAAATCCAAAAATTTGGAGAGAGATATTAGAATTAATTAAAATTTCATTATGATGATTTAACATAAGGAAATCATAGCAAATCTTTACAAATATTTAAATAAAGACATTTACACAGATGAATATGTTTAAATTCCGCAAATTAATTAGGTCATAATTTTACTGGATATTTAATATTAAACTTACCGTGAAAACAGATTAATGCAGGTTTTTTTTGAAATCAGAAGTCAAAATATTATTAATTATTCAAAAGAGCAAATATTATTTCTGATTTAAATTGGTAATTAGATCCTTATTTAATCTTCACACTCCCAATTTTTCTTATTGTTATATAAAACGAAATTAATTACAAAATTAAAATAAAAAATCTGTCGCCATCATATTGGCACAATAATAGTTTATTCTATTTAAGTATGTTTTTTTAAGTTGACATTATTAGGTCGAAAAAATATGTAAATAAATAATGAAGTTATTTTTGATATACCATTTACAAGTTGAATCTCTAAAATTAAAATAAAAAAAAACAATTCCTGAAAGATAAATTACTATTATGAAACATTTATTGTGATTATATCATCTATTTACAACCAGTATGAATTAGAAAAAAAAGTAGACTGGAAAAAGGTTGAGATTTATAAAACAATGGGAGAAGCAAATAAAAACCTGGCATGCAACCAAAAAAAAAACTTTGGAAGTGTCTTACACCTAAGAAAATACTTTTATTAAAGACAATATATTTAAACAACCACCATATATTCAGTTTTTACATGTTTATAACTCATTACTTAGTAAATAATTGTTTTGTGAGAATGGCAAATATTATTAACTTTTGGGAGTACTGTTCTAAAAACCATTTGAAATAAAAAAGTGAATAGGATAGGGAACATGAAAATAAGGTCGCCACTTGAAAAATCTGTAGCAAAAAACACAAAATAAAAATGATTACATAACTGAGGCACATCTGAAAGTTTTGAAATGAATTGAAAACTAAAAATATTGCTTGTTGTAGAGGAAACTTTAAATAAAATATAATTTTAAATAAGAATATTTTTAAAAACAAAATTATTTACTACCCACTTAAAAATTCAGCATTTTAAAAATAACAATACACTTGTCAAACAAAGAAAATGTAAACAAAGAATATTATATATATATATATATATATATATATATATATATATATATATATATATATATATATATATATATATATATTCTAAAAATAAGAGTAGAAAATTGAAAGGATCAGGTACTTTACTACTTTAATGAGTATTTAATACCACATGAATTTAATCAAATGTTAAACCAATATTTGAACATATATTATTAGAATAAATTACAACCATATATAAATCACCTTATGTACCTTTATAAATGATTGTTGAAGGAAATATTTAAAAATATTACCTTTTGGTTATATTTTCTTTTATCTTTGGAGGCCTTAACTACTCCAGAACCTTCTGATCCATTAACAGTAACTTCTTGCTTCTTAGGCTGCAGAACTCTCTTTTCAGGTTGTGAATTTGCATCTTTTTGTTTGGTTGTAGCAACTTTGACTTGCCAAGGGTTAACTTTGGGAATGGGAGCTTCAACAAAAACTTTTTTAGAATCACTTTGTTCATCATTGAGTTCTTTAACTGTCGAGGATTCTTTCTCATCACGTTTTTCTTTAGGACGTGGTTCTTTTGCTTTTTCTCTATTTGTGTGATCACTCTTGTTAACTTTTTCAGTTGCTGCTGCTAGTTTCTTTTTCATTTTGTCATTTTTTCGGTCCTTACGGCTGTGACTCAAAACTGGCGTAAATGATTCTTCATCTTCAGCAATTTGTTTGGGCTCTTCAGGTTGTTTTGAAATGTCAGCTGCTTTTACCTCAACATTATTCATTTGTTTAGGTGGTTCTTCGATATTCTCTTTGTTATTATTATTGTTAGTGTTAATAGTGGGCTGTTTAAAGTTCAAGACGGCATGTGCGTAAGATGCCCCTGCCTCTTTGGTGTCATCTTGAGGATTTACTGGTGTGGGAGACACACGTGTATCCATCGCAATTTTTCTATTCTAATTCAGCACTAACGATTTTAATAGAAAATAAAGTCTGTCGGAACAATATGGAGTGTAACTGTAACCATGTTGGTTTAGTAAAGCATGGTATCTATCTACACACACTTGAAATTGTACTCCGTCACAACACTACACATGAACGTCAGGACATCTATTATTATTATGTAACTTATGCCACTTTTTTTCTTCGTCGCCGACAAGTTAAATTAATATATTTTATATTTTTAAGAATTTCAAAGTAAAATTAAAGCTCGTACCGTACCCTCAAGTATAGATCTAAGCTCACAGGTTCACTGTACACAGAACGTCAAATCAATCATGATCCACAAAATAAATAAAACAGACTATGCCACTTGTCAAAATTTTATTTACAAAATAGTTTCATTTTTTAATTTGAAATGAGTGAACTCTCTATTTTATTTATAAAATTAGGTTTTGGAGTATATTCATGAAAGCATTAAAATGAAAGATTTGGTAACATATATAAATAAACACAATCTATTAGCGGAACATACCACTATATTAGAAACTGAATTGTTCGGAGCAGTTCGAGTATGACATGATTATGACAACAGCAATTATACATGACGTGACATTTACCATTTTTATATTTTACATATTGTATAAATTTTCTTGTTTTTAATAAGGTTGTGTAATTTGACCAATTAAAACTCATGATGACGGAGAAAACCGCAAAAGAAAAAACTTTAATTGCCCAATATGCAGAACTAAATCGATTAGGCCAAAATGGGGAATATGAATGGGGATTAAAAGCAGCGAATAAAAGTGAGAAATTTCTTAACCACGAAATCCCATATGGGTGGATGTAAATACTACTTATGTTTCAGTTATTGGTGTGGCACCACATGAATTCCTAGCATTTCAGTGCAAAATGGTTTGCCTAATCCAATTATCTCGCTTTGATGAAGCTATTTCACTTATGAACAAAAATCCTCAGTGGACACAGTAAGGTTCTATTTTTCAATATGAGTTTTTTTTCTAATCACACGATTTTTAAGGAGCTTGATATTTGAGAAAGCTTACTGTTACTATCGCGCTAATAAGCCTGATGTGGCTCTAAAGACCATTGATTCCAGTGAAAAAGAGCTTGACTTTCGTTGTAAGGAATTGAAAGCCCAAATTTTATACCGGCTAGAACAATATCACGATTCTGCTAATTTATATCGTAATATTATCAAGAATATGCATGGTGATGACTATGAAGATGAAAGATATACAAATCTAAGCGCTGTAATGGTTCATTTGAAATCTGATGATGCAGTATGTATAGTATCACCTCTAGCTATTCTCATAATAATTTTTATTAATCTTTAGTTGGATACAATTGAGGAATTTAAGGAGACAACTTATGAACAATGTTATAATAAAGCTTGTTTACTAATTGAGAATGAGAACTATGCAGAAGCTGAAAAAAAGCTTAGACAGTGTGAAAAGTTATGCAGAGAAATGCTGGAAGAAGATGAAACTAGTGAAGAAGAAATTGATATTGAACTAGCATTAATTAAGTAAGATATTATTATATTTACCAAAATTGGATATTTATTTTCCTATGTACATTTTAGAATTCAGTTGGGTTATGTTTATCAAAAGCAAGGAAGAGTCAAAGAAAGTCAACAACTTTATACAACCAATTTAAAATTGAAACTTGATGATATTGCTCTGATGGCAGTAGCTAGCAATAATATTGTTTGTATTAACAAAGACCAAAATCTATTCGATTCAAAAAAGAAAATGAAAGTAGCATTAAATGATAACTTAAATTTCAAGTTACCATCAAAACAAAGGAAACTGATAGCCCTAAATAATGCAATCCTAAATTATTATATCAATCAGACTGATCAGTGTGAGAAAGCATGTAAACTTATAGATGAGAAATGGCCTGAATTGCACTTGCAAACTACTATTTTACGTGCACTTAATTTAATCAAAGCTGATAAACCTAAAGAAGCTATCGAGCTGTTGAAAAAATCCAAAACAAAAGATGATAATCTTTACATAAATTTATGTATAGCACAGATATATTTGATGCAAGTAAGTAAATGTCGAAATATCTTCCCTTCTTCATGAATATCTAGCAGTCATGGTGAAAATTTACACATTAATTTTTAAATTATATAATAATGCTTTTTAACCTTTTTTGCTCAAAATATACATTTGTTTGAAGTTTGCTACTTTCGACATTATGTCTATCTTTCAGTGATAATTATAATATATATTATAATAACTCGTTAAAAAACTATGACCTGCGCAGCACCAATATGGCTTGCTGGACGACAAACAACAAGTTTAACACTATTGTTACTATGGGCTTTGGCTACCTTTGCACTGTATCCTGTGTTCTATTACCTTGCCATTATGTGAATAACATTTTTAAAATATGAAGATGTTGTTGATGTTGATAGTCCAAATCTCAATCTCAAATCCTGGTAATCCAGATTTAAACATAATTTTATCCTTTTTTATTGCAAAATCTCATCAAGAGTGTACTGGTTAAATATTAGTATTTTGTCTCCAGATATTTGTTAAATTAAGTTTATGATCAAGATCTGTGTTCGTGGTAGATTTGATGATGATCTTTATGTGTTTTAAGGTCAATTTGCAATTGCAGTTGTCACTTTTGGCTTTAGGTTTAGCATTATATAAGTAGCTAGAGTCAGTCGCGTATGGCCTAGATGGAGACGCGGTAGAAGAACTTCATCTCCTCGATTTTTTGGTGGAACTGACCATAGTTCCACTTCACAAAGCTTGAATGTGGCTGTTGACCATTTGTTCCTCCACTTTACATTTTAGCATTGATTAAATATTGGCAGTAGTTAAAAAGTCCTTTTTTTCCTTTATGTGAGGGGATCCAACAAAATGCCTTTTTTGTTGTTATCTTGTAGGTATTTCAGTTGCTGCTTCATTTTGATTCCCAAGGATTTTGTGGTGTGACTTTTTTGAATAGTTTGGATTGAGCTAAGAGAATCTGTGAGTATGAGGTGATTAGGTTCGTTTGATGAAGCGGCGATGTATGTAGCTTGATACATTGCATATAATTCAGCAGTGAAAGTGGATGGGGTTGGTGGAATTATTAGCATATATTTGAAGGTTGGTGTGATGATAGGGATACAATAATTTCAAAAACATGTATATTTAGTTTTCTTTTTATCATTTATTAAAGCTTCGCTAGAAAGGGTGGGTTTTAGTAATGTAATGTCACGAACTAACTTAGTAAAAGCATCAGATATGTCTTCTGGTGATAAATCTGCCTGCACTTCTTGAGTACACCCACATGGAAATTCTTCCGGAACATTTCATGTACTTGTATTTAAAGTTTTAGTATCTTCTACTAAAACCTAAAGATATTCTTTTATAAAAAGGTAATATTAAATTAAAGTCTGCCCAATTATAGGTGAGAGTAAGGACATATGTAGCCTTTGAAAAGAAGTCTTTATCAAATATCTTTCTCAGTAACATTAGTATCTTATTTTATTAACTCTCTGTCATATAACTTTGTACCTTTTGACATGTTTTCCCTCTTTCATCAATCAGGGTATGTATCCTCCAGATGTGCGGGTTTCCCTAAAATTAAAGAAGCAGAGCTAACAATTACTTAAGAGAATACTTAGACTGATGTAAAGCACTTAACAGCTTACAAATAATATGCATGTAGCTGATATAAAATGCTTAAAGCATACTCTTGTATATTTCGCTTTTTCTTCTGTTAAATCTACTATTTTTATAGCATCTACCCATCGTTTTCTAAGTAAACTGATCTAAAAAGTATTTTTAAATGTTTTCCAAAAATTAGCTATCCTTAGATATTTGCAATTAACTAAATTTCACTTTAGGGAGAGAAACTGGAGGCCTGCCAAGTGTTGGAAAACATTGGAGAATCTAGATACAAGCCTGGTATAGTAGGAGCTCTAACTACCCTGTATTTAGGCATTGGGAAAGAAGAGACTGCTTTGAAAATATTTGAAAAAACTGTTGAATTTTACAAAAAGAATAAGGTATTTACATCATTTAGAACTATTTTAATGTAATTATTTATTTATTATATGAGTAAGTAACATATTCAGAGTTTATATTCCAATGTAAAGTTTATATATACAGGTGCGAGGGGTCGATTTATCCAATTTATGGAGACAAGCAGCTGAGTTTCACATTAAAAAAGGTTTACCGCAAGTAGCTGCTAATAGCCTAGAAGAATTATTAAAAACTAATAAAAACGACACTAAATTGATAGCTCAATTAGTTTTAGCATATGCACAGGTAAATTCTATCACTTGTAATCATTTTTCTCTGTGTTCAAAAGATTTTCCTTCCAGTTTGATGAGCCGAAAGCTTTGAGATGTAGTAATCAATTAATGTCAGTCGATGAAATTGCAAAAGATGTAGATCTTGATACATTGGAAACTACTGCTCTTCCTACTATCAACTTTAATAAAAAGACTCCAGCTGTAAATCAAGAATCACTTCCTAGGTAAAATTCCATTACAAAAATTAGTGTCTGTCAACTTTTCACATATATATTGTGGTTGTAGCACTCCAAAGGACGAATCACTGAAGAAAACTAGAAAGCACAAAAAACGTAAAGGAAAATTACCTAAAAATTGTGATCTTTCTGTCCCACCAGATCCAGAGCGTTGGTTACCCAAATATGAAAGAACTGGATACAGAAAGAAAAGGGATAGGAGATCAAAAGAAGTTATAAAGGGATCTCAAGGAACTGCTTCTGGACAAGCAGAACAATAGTAAGATAATTTTTTAATCTTTTAGACTTCTTTATCAAAATGCAATGATTGATTTGGATTAAAGTTGAATCACCGTAGAATACTGTTTATCAGATCACTGCTAGTTTTACTCAGCACTTTTGACATTTGTAGTTTGTACTGTTTAATACCTCTACACAAACACTGCTTGCTCCTTTAAGCATTTATTCAGTTTTTCAAACCATATAACTCGGTTAAGGGTAGTATTTTACTTTAAATTATGCTCCCTATTGTAGGTTTCTTAAAATGCTTCTTTTGGTTTAAAAACAGATATTACCTAAATAATTTTCACTTAATGATTGTATTATGATCATTTTCTAAGGACTTAAGCCCCATTTACCAAATTTTAAAGTTTCAGTTGAAAATTTATCCCAAAACCATGCTAATAGTTCGTTCATCTTTTTTAATAGTAGCAAAATATATTTTTTATAACTGTTCTATGACTCCATAATTTTCAAACTAGTAAATGAAATGTTACATAATTTATTTATTTTTAGTGACTTCTCAAAGTTTGTTGATGATTCATCAACTGACACTGCAAGTAATTCTGTTGATCCAAGTCCAAAACCACCATCAAAATCTACTCAACATCAACAGAAGAAGAATCAAAAGAAAAAAGGCAAAAGACGTTAATAACATTCATTATAAAAATGTTGTTTTTATATTAGAAGAGAAAAGCGAATACCAGTTCAATTCGAAAAAAATACAATCCTTTGGATAGTTAAAAAAATAGGAATCTATTCTGTTTCTCATATTATATTTATTTTTGAATCACATATGGAATCCATAAAATCTATCAGGAGAATTCTTTGTTCCTCGAATGGAGAGTACAGCTTACTATTGCTGGATAATTATTGAGAAATATAAATGCCAGTATAAGTGATTTTTTTATAGTATATTAGTATTATACATTTAATTTTCATTATAGCGTTATAATTAATATTTATTTCAAACTTTTTCTCTTGCTTTTCTTACATTCAAATTGTAGATACACCAACAATAGGATTTTATAGATCGCTCGATTTATCTCAGGGTTTTTTCTGTTGTACGAGTTATTGGTTTTCGCTATTCTTTTCATCGTATTTGTATATTAATAAACATTAAATATATTAAATCGAAACAAATCCCAATCCTTTCCAAATTTTAAAAACAGATGGTTTAACCTCAAAAATACTATTTGCATTTACAGACAGTACAAATAACAATCACCTTATTAAAGAATTTGTTATTTTTCTGAAATATTTAATATTTAGGTTTCTTTATTGGGCTGAAATTTCTTGCTTCCAATGTTTTTTTCTTATTCATAATAGCTTATTAATACTCTGTAGTATTGGGAAAAAAAGAATGAAATAATGTTGTTTAAAACACTTTTCTAACAAAATTTAAGCTTTGAAATGAACCCTATAACACTTGCCAAAATCATAATCTTACCCTTAAAGAATGTACTCCAGTTATTGGAGAAACCTTGGCACAGTATTTGATTTCTAGAGCATTAAAAAGTTTCCAAAAGACGAAAAGAAATTGAAGAAGACCAAATTATGACAGTAGTCTTTGAGGAATATCGACAAGACTTTAAGGCTCTATTAATCCTTGCATTCCTGCGCAGATGGCCACTGGAAGCATAAAGGTTCTCAGACGAGTCCAGATTCTATTTGGCAACGATCGACCTATCACAATATAGAAAAGAGCGAGAAAAAGAATTCTGGATACAATTAGTGACATGTCGTTGATGGTATAAGGTGCCATTGATACAAAGGGCCACACCGATTTAGTGAGAATTGAATGAGGTAGTCTTAATACTCACAAGTACAATGAAATATTGAAACCAAAGATATAGCTTTTGCTCACTTTGTAGGAAACAATTTTCTTTTATACATAACAATATTGTAGAGCTTCCTCAAAGACAGATCCATCCAGGTTGCTATCGATGTACACACGTCAGAAAGATTTGAGGTCAACGCTGGTGTTTCCCAGCAGCTGGGACACGTGGAGAAGACGCCTTCTGATCGATAACCGCAAAGAGCCATGTATGGAGGACGTTGAGGCGGACCTGATCCAGCAGGGGTTTTGACGCTGGAGGCACCATACTGAGCACAGAAAGAATTGACAGTCGATTGTTGAGAAGGCCTTAGTTCTCAAAAGACCGTAACGCTGTTTAAAGAAGTAAATTCATTGAAATGTGGGATCTTGATAGATCCTTCTAGATTTTATTTCAACTTCTTTCTTATTATCAAATCTGTATACAATATTAGATAAATTGAAAAAATAGATTAATCAGGGGACTGTGTCGAACATGAATGATGACATATATAATTTAGAAATAAAAACAAATAATGCTATTAAAATTATATTTATCAAACCAGACAAAAATGTCTATAAATTTAATATATAAAGTATAAACATGATCATCGTAAGCATATCATTTTTGTAGAAGGTACTTAGATTTTATTGAAGGCAGCAATATCAACGCTTTGGACCTAAAACAAGAAAGTTTTATGTAAATGTAACATTTCAGAAACTTTTTTAAAACTTACAAATTCTTCGAGTTGTTCTAACTGTTCAGTAAGCAAATCAATGGACACCTTATCGTCTTCAACAACACAGGAAATTTGTAATTTGTGAATGCCGTAAGCTAGAGGAACTAGTTTAGCAGCACCCCACAGTAAACCATCCATTTCAATTTTTCTAACATTTTCTTCCATAGCTTTCATGTCAGTCTCATCATCCCATGGTTTTATATCCAAAATAACATTTGATTTTGCAATAAGGGCAGGTTCTAAAAAGAAAAATTTCATGTAATTTATATAAAACATAATATTAGAATTTACTTTTGGATTTTTTGGCTTCATAAGCCTTAAGTCTCTCTTCTCTAACTTGGGCAGCAGCTTCATCATCTTCTGATTCAGAACCAAAAAGATCTACATCATCATCATTTTCTTCTTCATCTGCATGTTTTTGAGTTTGTTTGTGTACCGATGCTACGTTAATTGCGTTTACAGTTTTGTCCTGATTATTTGATTTCTCTAAAGAAACTACACGTGCATCCAAACTTTTCAATAGTTTAAGGATAGCATCAATAGCTGAAATAATTTTTACTAATTAACATTTTTACAAACAATACAATCTGATATTACATATTCAAATATCGAGACATTATAGGTGACATGTTATTGGTAGTTGTTGACTTACATTTTCCAAATTCTACAATTTTCTTCTCCATAAATTTAATAGCTCCAGTATCAATTGATTCTATATTTGCCTTAAATATTAAAATACAGATTTGTTAAATGTATACACTGAAAATATACACACATTCAAATATTAGAAATCAACAAAAATGATTTTATTTAGGAAAGGGCATAAAATTCACTAATAAAAAAACTTCTATTAACTTTTTTTTGTTTTTGATATAATATATAATGATTATTGAAAATTTTGTAGTTAGTATTTAGTCTTCAAACTTCCTGTCGATAATATACTAAAAATATTAATTACAATGAATAATAAAATCAAGTTATTTTAGATGGTGAGTTGTCTATCCTATTCGTCTTCTAGTTATTCATGATATCTGTGATAATCCTTTGCATATATTCTTTAGAAATTAATTTGCTTGTATAAGATGTTTGATCCTGAACATTATTTTTTATAGGTGGAGCAAAGTATTTTATTCTTCTTAGGCCAAATGGTTACAAAATAATTGTATGAAAATTCTCGTTTTTTAACTTTCCTCAAAACTTGTCGAACAGGCACTATTTCAATAAAACTCTGCAAGATCAGATATTCTTAACTTGTACTTCAATTCCCTTGGAAATTTTATAAACATGCTCCTTAGCTAGTTGTCTGATTTGTGGCTTTTCTACACTATACATCAATTTCAACTTGTGTATACATGTCCAAGGTACAACCCGACTTTGTTCCTTTCTGTACTAAAAAATGAGGTTGATCAAATATATAACTCACAATGTTAGACTTGAAACTGACATAATATGACTCACAACCTTTCCGAAGAAATAAATAGTTCAGATGAAAGGAAGCGGATTGGATAATACAAATGGATAAGTGATTATTAAAGTCAACAAAAACTAACTAAACTTACTGTGAACAAAAATCGATATTTGTTAAAAAACTATGAGAACAATAACATTTTTTTATATTACTTGAGTAATGCAATCTTAGTCATGAATGGTTAAAATTTTTGTTAAATGTCATTTGGAGGTATATAATTATTTTAACATGTTGGCAGTCTAGGTAAATAAGAATATTACTGAAAACTGTATAAAAAAAGAAAAGAGAGAGATAAGCTTGGAACAGAAATTGGTATCAAGTACTATTTACTAATTCTATTCTTTTTACAAAATTTCAATGGTGAATAGTGATACAGTTTTTACCAAAAGATGCATTTCTATTTTAAACATTTATTATTATAAATAGAATATATTTACGTGCTTATTTCAAAACAACTATAATAAGTGATTAACCTATAGGTCAAATATGCGTGATTACATATTATTCAATTGAATTTAGGATGATAAGCAGTAATACAGATTTTGAAAACATAGCAACCAATACTAAAATTTATTATTTTAAAATTGCAAACTTAAGCCATACATTTTTCACTTGTGCTTTGTTTTAAAGGGAAATTTTCAAAATTTTAGCAAATGAATCACTTGGAAAACCTTTGATTACATTATATCACAAATAATAGATGCATCTTTTTTAAAATAAACTGATGGATTGTAGGGTAATTTACTCACAGTAAAAGTGTCCCTACTTTCGATCAAACGTTGCCTAGCTTTTGCTACTTCACCAGCCAAAGGAGTTAGAGCTGCCTACACCAAACAAAAGAATTCTATTACCAAAAATAGTTTCAAATACATATTTCCAATATATGGTGATATAATTAATAATAAATTTTTTCAACTTATTTCTTAGACCCTCTAATTTGTTTTTGTTCCTAAACTGCCTTCATTTAAGGTTTCTTATGATTTGATAAAGACTAAAATAGAAACTTCAATTTTTTACCTGTTTTAAAATCTAATTTTTATTCATAAATGAACTAAAATTGAGACAATTTAGCAACAAAAATAATAATTTGACTCACTGTCTGCAAACGACAATCTCTGGGAGCTGTAAATTGCAAATAGTAAACAGACAACTACTTTCTCAGGGATTATTATAGGTAAGTCCATCCATATCACTCCATATATTTAATTTCATTCAAATACACTTTTCACAAGTATGGTACTATTAACTTTAAATATAGAATATAATTTTGAAGAAAATCTAGCAAAAATTGAGTAAATTCTACTGTTTTACTAAAGAAACCAGTTCAGTAGCTTAAACTTTTTACTTATTCATTTCAATTACTTTGTGTTATAATTATTCCATAGAATCGTTTAAATGTGTATTAGAAAAAGTGTAAATAATTCTAAAGGATGATCTATCTTTCTACAAGTACCATTTGGTGTATTAGATTCTAGCTGAAAATATTCAGTGTTTAAATAAAAAATTGCCTATCGGTATTAGTAAATTTAGGAATTTATTACTGTCATTTTCCATTTTTGGTGATGTGAATATTAAGAAAATATTTTTTATCGCATCTATTTACAGCTGGTAAAACAATGAATGTCAATGAACATAAATAGTTTCCAACTCACTTTTGCCAAATTTTCGTAATGCTGTATTTCGGCATCTTCATATATTCTTTTGTTTAGCCAAACAGAACCTGCATCATGAGCTGACATTTTTCTAAAAAAATTTAATTACTCTAAGAACAGTTTACATGTGGATATTTTAGGTTATAATTATTTGCAGGACATTTATTAATGAACTTCCACAAATTTTACGGATTCGTATACTTTTGCAAATAGAATACTTACTCTTGTAGGGTTATAAAGTTCGTTTTTTAAGTAAATGATATAAATTTAATGACCATAAGCCAACAGCAGCTTAATGTAGGATGAAAGAAATTGTGAAAGGACCGATCTTCTTCTTTCCTTAAGTTTAAATTGTAGTAATAAAGCCAGCTTTACAGAATACTGCACCGACATTAAATATGATTGGCCACATAGAACAAGTATAATATAAACAAGGATAACAAATGGATTCTGTTCTATTGGCTACTATAGAGCTTTTCAGAAGTGTTGATTAAATAGATTGTTATCAGAGTTTTCAAATGCCGTTTTAAGGAAAAATGTCAAATTTAAAACTGAACTTTTTATTTTTATTACTTTATTCATGTACCAATTTATAATTTAATAGGTTTATTATGTTTACAGATCTCAATAACGTTGCGTAATAGATTTTAGGCGTTGTAATATTTATTACTGAACAGTCATCACCGATTCACTCACAACAATTTTATATGTCAATAAACTGTTTTTATGTCGAAAAGCCAAAAAAGAACAAAAATCGCAACCCATAGTAACCTGTGCTCATAAGAATTAATTAAAAAAAATAATATTCGGGGATTGATTGTAAAGTTTACAAAATCAAAAAAACGATATACTGGTATAGAAAGGATTATTTCGTTCAGTTTCCGAACGGGATCCTGATTTCTTACCGAACATTCAGATCATGATAGGCTTAACCCGATCATAGTTCAAAAGCCTCTTATGAGTTCAAAAGCCACTTATGAGTTCAAAACTCAGGAATCAAAGATAATTTTCTACACAATTTATTTTGCAATCAACATATTTTGTAGCAATATGAAACCTCAAAAGTTGAAATGTTATAATTGTTGACATGTATAATTTTCATTTTCAAACCCGTCCATAAAATTTGCATTAAACGATATTTGCAGGGCTTTTAGGAAACTATCATTTGAGGTCACAGAATATAAAAATTAATTCAAGTCAAGTAGATCTTATATCAGCTGATTGTGGATCCTAACTCCTAACCCAGAACGAGATTTAGATCACCGTTTCCGAACGTCGCGTTCAATTTTCGGTGGAAATTTCAAAGTTAAAACTTGATCTACAAGAACTTTTCATTTTTATTATTTTTTTGTGCCTTTATTCTTCTATGATATTTATTTAGTTGTGTAAAATATTCTAGATGTTTATTAATTGCTATTGAGGCATTTACCAACTCCGACGAATTTTCCACCGTTTAATACCAATAAACTATTTTTATGTTGAGATGCCAAAAAGTATAGATCATAGACGATGAACAGGAGCCACTATATAAATATAAAAAACACCTTTGTAGTAAAACCTCAACATATTTCTAAACATCTCTTTGATAATTTATTGACCTTTTCAATTAATGAATCGATGAGATGAAGCTCCTTATTCAAATTTATAATATTGTTTTTTTTTTCTATTTCCTATATTTTAAATATATATTTTATGTAAATGTCTCTACAAGGTAAACTGTAGGTGTTAATGGTAGAAATGAATTTCCGAAATTAACCTTGCTAAAGGTGAACTTCCTTATTTTTAATAAATTTGCCAATTATTTCATCTACAATCTCAAGCAGATCAAGTTGAAAAACCTTCATATGACCTGGAATATTTTCTGTAGCTCAAGAATAAAAAAAGTGGGGTAAGATTTACAGATATGTTATAAAACACAGTAGGTTTATTATTATTTCATCTTAATTTGATCAACAGTGTGTATTGGACAGATTAGGGCTAAAAATGAAGTTTCCAAGTGTGATTATTGTGTTCATTGGTGTTCTTGGATACAATATATTACAGGCACAACCTTTAGGAAGAGACCCGGTTAAAAGTATGTGATAACACAATTAATTTTTTGATATTTCGACTTAGACATTTGATGACTGTTTACAAAAATTTTTAAAAGTTAAACGAAGTCACAAATAGTGATTTTTTGTTAATATCTCTGCTAATAAAAGAGGTCTAAATTAGTAACTAAGGACTTTTTTGTATATTTTCATGGACCCGTAGCCAAGAATTTTTGAATATAATACAAAATATATTTTACTGAATAAAATTTCTTTTGTCATTTGTAACCCTTTTTCGTACCATACACACGCCTATGGGAAAATACTTAATAATTTGTTGATAGTTCTATTCATCTATAGAACTAGAATTTATTTTAAAAAGCTTACAATTTCTGTAATTAGTAATTAACTGTTTGATGTCATTATTTCTTTTTATTTAATTACAATAATGTGTGTCCAATTTTTTTTGCAGGTCTCAGGTTAACTCGATCTCCAACTAAGCATCATAAACCATTATTAGGAGGTTTACTCTTTGGTGGTAACACTCCAATAGGACATGGTTCTCAAGGTGGTGTAAGTGGTCACGGTCCTCAAGGAATAGTAAACAACAACTACGTAACAAATGTTAATAACTACGGGCCGGGGGGTCATGGAAGTCATGGACAGGAAGCAAATTTTGCAGGTAGTGTTGCGTTCGCCGGAGGTCATGGTGGTCAATCACAAAGTCAAGCTGCCGCTTTTTCCATAGGGCCTAATGGAGCTTCTTTTTCCCAGAGTCAAGCACAAAGTGGACACGGAAAAAGTGGATTTTTTGATCTGTGAGTTTCATTTTGTATTATTAAATTCAGTTCTTCAAATATATTTTTTTCTGTTTACAGGCTTGATTATTAGATACTGTGATGTGATATTAATTTTAAGTAGATATTTAATGTAGATATTGTTTTTAATAAAAATTTATGCAACAGATAATTGTTTTATTTCATTTTTTGAAATCTAATTTCCATTATATAATAAAAGGTAAGTTCTTCTTTGTTTATTTACTTTGCTACTATTCATTTCAAATATAAAATATACCAAAAAAATCCTTATTTTGATAATTGGCATAGTTAAGACATAGGCGTAACATGATAAAAATATAAATTAAAATGTATTTAGGTTTTCTACAGATAGTTATCATAATTGTATCAAAATTGCTTTTTACATATTTGGTAGTGTTGCTATCAATTTTTACAGCTCATCTGAGAACAAAGATATGCCTCTACCAGGGCCATAATTTCTAGTTATATTTAACAGCAGGAATCAAACAAGAAAATTGAATATTCACGAAAACCGTTGCTCAAACTCGAAAACTGATGTGATTTTCGGAATATCTATGAGAAACTACATGTGACCACGTGTTTTTTTTTTCGATACTTTCGAAGTATGTCATTTTTTCAAATTTTCCAATTTTCAAACCCCTTTGTTCTAAAAATGACAAAAAAATCTTTTGTCTCCGATTTCGCTCGAATTTTGCACGGGAGGGGTATTTTGGTATGAGGATCCCAGAAAAACTATCAGTTTCTCCGAAAAAAATCATTAAGGGGGGAAAAGTGGAGAAAATTCGTGAAAACTGGATTTTCACGAAAACCGTTGTTCAAATTCGAAAACTGATGTGATTTTCGGAATCTCCATGAGAAAATACATGATACCACACGTTTTTTTCAATTCTTTTCTTTTCCTGATGAGATTAGATAGCTGTTTTTAAAAATATCAAATTTGTATTTCGTTTCACCCATAACGAGAGGCAACCAATCATACACAATGTTTAGAACTGGTTTTTGAATAACAAGGAAAAGACTATCAATAGTTTCCGGCATCCCTCGGTAGACGGCGACAAAATCGTAAAATCATAGGATAAGTAGGAGGATTGAAGTTTCATTTCAAAAAAATTTATTATTTTATCTATGCTAGTCGTATAACGGGTTGCGGATATGATAGGCGCTACAAAAACACTTTCATTAGGAATCAAACAAGAAAATTGGATTTTCACGAAAATCGTTGTTCAAACTCAAGAGTTTGGGCACTTTCAAATCCAGCATTATTTGGTTTTTTCTAATTCTATTTTCTTCAACTAATACCGGCTGACTCAATGTACCCTACATCCCAAAAGGTATAGTCAACCATCATACTTCTAATCTAGTAACTTTTGGTTATCGAATCATGTACAGTCTTTTCCAAGGATGATGGGTAACTTTGAATTTGATTGCTATTATGTAAAATTATTTGCATTTACGTCCAGTTCTCGTCATAAGTTCACTTAGAGACAAAGAATGTATTCTTTGTAAAATTTTTTTCAAGTTTCTCCCGTATCCGTTGCATATTTTAATGTCAATTAATTGAATTGAAGCTTGGTATGATTAGTAATAATTGTTATTTCCTTTGTATTTTTCCATATGCGTATACAAACCTCTGCCCTGCACCCAAATAATTAGTACAATCAATGAATGGCTTGCATATATCTCAGAATTGGTTCTAAATATGTCTCTATCTAAAGGTCCGTCCCTACAAAATATACTAGTTGTTCTAAATAAACATAGAATCTTATTAGTAATAGATACTTCTAGTTATATAGCCCATTTAGTGGGTCAGTAGTTATTGTATTAAATAATAGATTGATGATATTTGTAGTCTGGTTTGTCCACTGGGAAAGTGGTAAATGAAAAATCAGTTTCATTAATTTAAATTTATTTATTGCGAACAGTTAAGATAGTTTTGATAACAATAATATTGAGGCACTATAATTAAAACTAGTAATATTACTATAACTTGATTAAGTGATTTTAAAAATATATTAATATTTCACATATAACCTTCATTACTCACGTAGACCAGTAATTCCAGAACGTTTTTTATTTTCAAAATAGAATTTGCGGCTCAAAATAAGAAAAAATATAATTATATTTATGTTGTTCAGCATTTGTAGCCATCTCAATGGACCATAGAAACAAATTTTTCTATAAAAAACATTTTTGTAGCCATCGATTTATTATGTAGAAAAAAACCAACTAAAAACATAAAAAAACTGGTCTAATAAAAGTAAAATAACGTGCACGGTGTTCAAAGATGTTACACAGGGTACAGCAGCAACTAAAAATTTGTATACAGTGTTATTCAAATGTCACCTCCTCCACTTATCTATCACTAACTAAATATGGAAACTGAATATTAAGGGTAGTATTATTGATAATAGATGATGTATTTGTCACAATTTTATTGAGAATAATAATTTTAAATGGAATATTATAACAGGTGACCCCTTTTTTTCAAAGTTATTGAATTGAATTATACTAATACTGTTTCTGTTTAAGGTAATTTTGATAATTGAATTTTATAAAATGCAATGTTATGATCAATGTAATCAGTTGATATTAAAATTGAAGCTTTGCCTATGGATACTTGTGAAATAATAAATTTTTTATCGGTATACTAACAGAAGTAACATCCTCCTTCAAGTACTAAAGTTGTAATTGTAATTTTGTGAAAATATAGACACGAAAATCAACCAATAAAAACAATTTGTTTTAGTGACAGTAATTTTTATCTAAATGGATACGTAAATGCAAAGAATGTGAGATATGGAAGTGATTCAAATCCTCACATACTAAGTTTTCTGAGAAGGTCAATGTTGGGACAGGTTCCTGATTTTTTAAATACTAAATTATTTGGTGACATTCATCTGGAGAGTATGCAAAATGTACGAGAACCATGGAACCTTAAGCTTTCGATAAGCTGGAAATAATATTCCAACAGGATAGTGCTATTCCACACCATAAGTTGCAGTAGTAATGTCTTCATATGAGGGATAGTTTGATAGAAGGATTGGAGAACGAGGTTTCATGGAATGACCAGCTCAATCATCTGTCTTTGGGGTGTCTCATATCGAAGGTTCATGAAATTAAACCTAATAATATTGATGTTTTAAACGTATTGTTATAGGGCTGTTTCCATGGATACATTTGAAAAAAACTACAAGAGTTCCAGAATAGGATACTACACTGTAAGAAAGTAAATGGAACTCACTTTAAAAAATTATTACAGTATGAATAAACAAAAACAAGATTAGTATCATTACTAGTAGGGGAGGTCATAACTCGTAATATTCAGTTCCCAAATATGTTTATGTATAATTGTTACACAATAAAGAGTAGATTTTTGAATATCACTGTATATAATAACAACTTTTAAAGTAGAAGAAAATCACCATGCACAGGTATTGAGTACAATAGAATTTTATTTGGGAATGTGGAAGTTTTATAAATAAGTACAGAATACACAGTGTTGGAATCAATATAAATGTTCGGTATCCCAACATAATTTTGATTATGTTTATATGTATGGCACCTAGCGAAAAACAAGTGCGGAATTGATTATAAAAAATTATTTATCTAAAAATGTGTCCAAAAATATAAAGTATCGAATTTTTTATAGTAACTGTACATGTCTTGACTCTTGAATCCTTGCAAATCGCCCAAATATGTGTTGTGGTGATAGTAAAATATGTAGGGGTAGAAAAATTGTACATTAATAATGAAAAAACTATAATTAAAACGCATGCCCTGTTGTTCAGTCGTTAAATATAAAAAAATTAAATATATAAAATTTAATTTCAAGAGCAGTTTCCGTAGAAGTAAAACATATTTAAATTAAAATTATTTCTAAGGAAATGTAGTTTAAAAATATATTTTGGCATAAAATCACAGATCCTGCTCTTACCTAACAACTAGTTTTTTAAAAAAAACTTGCCATACATAATTTTTAAACAAGAAATTTATATTCAATTCAGTGTAGGGAACATCAAAAAATATTAGGTTTAAGAATAAGAAAATTCTATACTAATAATACAAAACCAGTAAAATTCCTGTTTATATTTGTAAATAAAGGCACTAGAATTCAATTTATTATCACTCTAACCCTGCCAGTCGTGAATATTTTTATGGATATAGTCAGTTCATTCAAAAGATGCTATATTTCTAATAGGCAACCAATCAAACACTTGAAAAATAAACTGGTAATAGTAGTGATGAAATTAATATAAAAAATAAACTAGTGAACCAACCTCTCGTATATTAAAAAAAAGATGCAGTAAAATCTATCATATGATATCCAGAAGTTGAAAGTTTCAAAAATAATTTGAAGAATAAAGTAAAACAAACATATCAAATAACCAACCACAATATAAAAATCAAATATCCTTTATTATATTATTGAGAAAGATCTTCTTGTATGAAATATAATAAAAACAAAGTGAATCAGTGAAGCAAGCATATTATTTTTTTTTAAACTTATCATTAATTAAATCTAACAGAGAAAAATTTTGCTTATAAAAGCAAGAATTAATTTCAGGTGACTTAATGGTTGCCTATATCGACGTTTACACACTTTTGATGGACATAGACGAGAAGCTAATTTGCCCAAAGAAAAACACTTATTTTGCACTATAATTTGATTTGGTAGATGTTTATTTTTCTTAAAGTACGGTAATTATATAAAATACAGTAGAAACGCGATTATGCGGCCCTCAGTTATATGGATTACAATTCATAAAAATAATTTGATAATATGTGACTCATGGATAATTTACTTTACAGCATTTGTTAGTAAATTGAATTGATGACTTGTTGAAATCATTGTATATCCTGTGGACGATTACAACTTTTTTGTCCACCTTAAATTTAAGTGTCAATTAATTGAAAAATTTTTGTTTAAAGTGCTCAAATACCAAAAAACAAACATAACCTAAAATTTATCGATATTTATGGCTCAAAATAATGAAGGGGTACTTTTTGCAACATTGGTTTGGCGTGGGCGAATTAACTTACAGTTACTATATCTTCACGACATAGCAACATTGTCTAATCGTCAGAAAAGCATAGGAATGTTTTATTTTATTTATGTTAGGAGAAATAATTTTCTTAATTGTATAAAATTAATGGGAAATATTGTTGACCTGCAACGGAATTTTTGTTAAAAATACTATATTTGTGTTTTTATTTCAATAATTTGATATGTTGCATCTTGAGATTTTTCATAATTATTGAGCATGATCTATTTAATATAATTTATCACAATCAATTTGATGTGTGTGTTAATGTTCACTCCTAAGGTCCTGCAAAAGATAAAATCGTATAAGATTCTTTATATTAAGCTAAATCATTGAGATCATTCCCATGTTAATAAAAATCAATTGTTTTAATTCCGAAAGAAAACGGGACAAAAACTAAAGTATTTATGATTGAAGAAACTAAAACAATTTGGTAATAAATTATATAGTTTCCATCAAATGTTTTAAAAAAATCAGAGCTTGTGATAAAATGAGAACAAATATCATCAGGAAAAATGAGATTCCGTCTTAAAAATAAAGTGAAAAATAAAAAGAGAACAAATAAGGAATAAATAGAAATTGGGTAAAAATACTTTTTTAGGCACTAAAAAAGTTAACTCAATAGATAACAATGTGGTAAGAAATACATTGAAGTTTAAGATTTCAAAGTTCCCCTGTCTCTAATCACAACCGATACTTAGAGGTCGCTATTGCAGTGATAAGAAGTAAAGGAGGTCCTACGGGTTATTAGGGTTCACAAGGTCACAATCGACTAATGTGTAGATGTTCATTATTATTTCAATGTAATTTAGTTTTATTTTGTGTTATATTGTAAAAATTTAGATTAATTAAAATGGTGATTAAATTTTGTCTAGAAGTTTATATGAAATATGATTTATGAGAGAAAGTAATAAGTGGAGCTGAAAATAGAAGGAATATTTTAAACAATTATCAATTAATTGGAAATTTGAAGCATAAACTCACTGTCATCACTATATGCAGTTGTCTTGATGTTCTCCCTTTCGATATTTTGTGCTATTAGGTAATTTAATTTCTTCTTATTATCGTTTCTTCTCTTTCTTATCCAAAGGTAGAGCAAGGTAGGTATGATAGCGAGGATAATTAAAACGTACATCATAGTAAACACACGATGATACCATTTTTCAGATAGTACTTCTGAAACTATTCCAACGGGATAACAGTAAGATTCTGTCGTCGAGGGTATAACGATTTCTGCGTCGTTATAACATTCAGTACAATCAGAATCTAAAGAGCCTTTACAGGAGAGACAGGTGTAATGGCACGGAGAGCAAGTTTGGTTCTTTAACAGTGATTTTATTTGTTCAGGAGTATCCAACTCTAAAAGGTTGTTGTAGAATTTTCTTGGGCATAGTTTTATGCAAAATCCTTTATATAGAATGAAATTTTGAAAGCAATCTGTAAAAAACAAAAAGGTAAAGATTTCTAGCAATACACTCGCTTTGTCTTCATGTTCAAATTAGAAAGAATGTCACTATTTTTGTCAAGCAAATATTAAAAACGGATATTAGTAACAAAAAGACACCCCTTTTATTTTCCCAGCTAACAATAATTGATAATTACATCTTTACTAGTAATTTTAAAGTTTTAAATGAATTATATGTATTAATAATCAGCAGAGAAAGTGATGTAATATGATGATTTTCGACAGTTTAATAATGGAGTTTATTGACTCGTTTTCAAAAAAAATCAATGAACGGCGATTTACAAAAAGAAAACAAAATTCTACAAATTATAAAAGAATATCATAATTCGTTTATAATATGTTGGTTGATATTAAATCGAGGCAGCTAACTACACAATTTGCTTCAAAAAATCAACATTTTACCGGAAAGTTGGTGGCTAAACAAAAGAATTTCCCAATTTTGGAAAGAAATCTCAAACTAGTAAGTAATAATTAAAATTTTTTAAGCTTCCTTATGCTTGTGCTTTTCTTACAACTACGCAGTTAGATCCATAAGTTCTTGTCCTCATATAATAGAGCGCGTTCACGAAAATCTTAAAACACGTCTCAATAAGCTTTGAACAAAGTTTCAATTTGCCTCCTCGATTAATTTTATTATAGTAGAGTTCGAATGTCCCAAATTGAGCCTTTTGACTAAAGAATTAACACCAACACAAATCAAAACAGGCCGTTTACAGTGACTTGTATCTATAATTTTTAACAATTAAAATTAGTCAAAGTTGTTTCGCTGGAAACGAGAATCATTAGACCTGAAGATGACCTGAGGTCCTGAGGCGGCGATTACTCCAGAAAACATTAAATTAGTGGAAAATATTGTGACCGGCTTCTAAAAATGAAGGGAATTGCGGCACAGACCGGCATTTCCAAACCAAGTGTTCTAAGGATCCTACATGAGCATTTAAATATGACAAAAATTAGTGTACTACTTTGAGGAATCAAATACAACCGTGGACGCGGCATATTACTCTGATCTACTAAAGTAATCGCGGCACTTGTTCAGGATAATGCTTCAGCTCACACTATTTCGCTCTCCAAACCTACAGTAGACTAATGTGATTGATAGATATTTATAAACCATCCTAGGAAACCGCCCGGCGTCTATCCACCCTTATTAGTCGAGTTTGGTAGCCTTGAGAAAATGGAGGAAAGCTTGATTGGTTCAGTTTTTAAAATAAGCCTCATTTGGGACCCAGCAGATCTATTAAGGAAAAACTTCAAAATTTTGATAACACTCTGGGTTGCATTCAGTCAATTTCAACAGTAAATTGTATACCTCAGATGGTATCCTTAAATCGAAAAGAATTTGTCCGGGTGTACTCGGTAAATTTTTGTATCCTCTTCGTCCTGTCGCCATATTCTCAAAGATGATTTTAGCAGAATTGTACGTTGCAAAATTTTTCACGCAACTTTTGAGATTTTCACTCGGTAGTCAGTCACTGCATCTAGGATAAATTTACCCTCCACCATCCACCTTTACCATTAAATGCGACCATCTAGCATCCTGCGGTGCTTTAAGGATATTTCTAAAGTGGCTTAGAACCTTTAGTCAGACGTTCTAAAAAGTTTGTGGAAACAAAGGAAGGATATATTGAAAACTATTCGTTTTTTTTTCATTTAAGACCTTTCTTTCTTAGTTAGACTAAGAACTCATGACCGTACTACGTACTATTATTTAGAATGCACATTCAAATCAATTTTTTTTGTAAATAAAAAAAACAAATAAGTTTAAATTGCACTAAATAGTACCTCTAGTAATATTCATAATTAGGACGATATCCAGTTATACGTCCTGATCAAACTATTCAATCTCCGTTCCCACAACTTGCACCAATGATACTGCCGACATCCTTTCGCATCTAAACATGTATTGCAGTTTGTAGGATTCTTATTCTTGTCTAAAAGAAAAACGTATGTGACATTGTTAAAAAGCGATTTGAATGATAGTAAAACTTCGATTCTAAAAGTAGATTCCAAAAAATGAAAACAAATTTTTAAAACTAATTACAGGATTATTAAAAAAAACATGTATATGTTAGAAATCAACATAAAACCAACACTCACTAACAATAATAAAACTAGAACCATCAATTTAGAGTTTAATTATTTTTAATATTTTTTCAAGTGAAACTTGTAGATAGTGCCCTTTAATAAAAGAAGTAGGTGTAGTGTGATTAGACTTTTAGTGTGGAGAACCTGCAACAAGGTCGAGGGTGAACAGCCCGCGAAACCACGACAAGCTGTCAGCAGTGGCACGGGTGACGGAGGTTCGGAATGACATAATTCAAAATCCAATTGGACATAGTGTGATTCATTAATTAAATAACCAAGAAACAGTTCAAGTGGGCCCGAACGGCTGATAGAAAGAGAAAGAACATCAGTGTACCACCCAATCTCTTTAATATATTTTGACGGGATCTTCAATATTAACTCTATGCATAAAACACCAATTAGAAGCGAGTAGAGAGAGATAGAGAGTGGTAAACCGATGCACTTTGTTTCTCTTCCAATAGTACAATTCAATTTACATGCCGCTCTCTATTTTTAATAATAACGTCACCACGTCTCAGCATTTTATGCCAGTAGAATGAAATTTTATTATGTCTAATCAGTAGAAAATATGGTTTTCTGAATTTCAATTAAACTGTATTGTGAAATTGGGCACTATTTTTTAGAAATTTGAGTGAAATGGTCGAATCAGGAAACAATAGATTTCATACATCTATGGATCAAATATGAATTTAGCAGTGTAGCAAGTTAAGTGATCAAGAAAAGCAAATAAAACCAGGTAAATAGTTCATGGTCTTAGTATTTTATTAAGTACCACCTTATTGAAGAGTATTTTGAAACAAAAGGACATAAGTACCATAAAAGTAGTTTAACGTAGAGTAGTGGTTAAGGGGTGATTAATAGAAAACCACAATTCATATTGTAACATCTTTTTGATGTAAATAATGGGTGCTACTAATTTTAAAGAAAAAATATAAGACACTAGGTAATTTTTGTTGAAGACAACGTCATTATTCCAAGTATCAACATGAAGAGGTTGCTACTTTGATAAAGATTAATCACATGGGTGTTACAAACACCATTCGAGAATCGTAAAATTATTTTAAACTGAAAAGATGTTGAGTTTGAATTAGTCTAAAGTAATATTTATCAATTTAATCCCATTCATAGACAAAAATTTTGGTAAAAAATATATTTATTTATCTCTTTTTGGCTCCATACACTTTTCCTTAGGATGCTCAATAAATTCGAGACCCTTTTTATGATAAGAATCGTCAGATTCATCAAAATATCAAAATAGCCATTCACTGCCGACATCACCTCTTCATTGTAGTTACGTTAAAAACAAAAAAAACTCGCGTTTAACAAGTAGGAGAGAAGAACGTACTTAATCTTGGTCTGGCAAAATTTGGTCAAGTATTCACGTGCCAGACCAATTCTATTTGAAAGAGGAATAAAAGATAAAAATTTTGACGTTTAATTTTTTTTTATACCTTGTATAGAAAATTTGTTGTTGTTATAAGTTTATTGGGGACTGTCTGACACACAGTTGCGTCAAGAACAAGAACGTCAGACTCGAATTTCTGTATTTATTTAGTCAAAACGCCATCGTAAACTGAAAAATTATACTTAAGTTATGTAGATCGATTTTACAAAAAAATAAATTAGAAATTTTATTAAAATAACAAAATTTGGACACGTCAAAGACCGCCAGACCAATGTTTTATTATTCATCTAATATTCAAAATTTAATAAAATATATTTTAGTACTTATTCTGGTCAACCACCCTTTCACGGCGGTCGCCGCTTGGACTACACAGAATCATTCAAAAGTATGGATAAACAAAAAAATTAAATTAATCCCTAGGAATTCTTATTGGGAAAATAATGAACTTTGAAGCAACAAATTCATCTTTGTATTTAATTTTACTGAAATTATCTTCGCTTGTTATATAAAGTACAACTATGTACAATTCTTAATGAAGGGTTCCTTATCTACGTTTGTAAGCCGGTTTTACATAGTGAGGACATCTGTGATAACAAGTTCGATTATTGATGACTGGTATTACATACTAGACTGTACTGGTATACATTAAAACTTTTAACCAAAATTGTCAATAAAGTATTATTGGATGTTAGTGTGTGTATTGACATAGTAAATAAAAAAATCACATACGTATCCCTTTAAGAGACTACACAACAAGTTATTTGTTGTCATTTTTGTGTTAAAAATAATGGGTTAGTTTAAGCATGATCTAATTTGTAGGAACAGGTGATGTTGTTAAGTAAATGAAAACGTATTTTATGGTAAGTTTTTCTAGATCATAAAACAAGCAAAATACTAATTACTTTAGTTTGCTCCAAAATACAAGAAAATTTTCCTGCATTAAACATAATGTATATCGGTAATTTAAAGTATAGATAATAAAAATTTGATTTTTGTTGGGTTTCTTTTTAATATAAAACTTCAGACTTTACTAAATGTTTTTCTACATTAGTTTTGGCACAATTTAGTTGTCTATTTAATTACAAACAATATACAGATTACCTAATTTAGTGTTTTTGTTCATCACAAACTAGATAAATTGATCTAAACGTTCTGCAATAAAATACGTTTTGCGGAACAAGCTTTTAAGCATATAGATTTAGTAAAATACTCAAAATGAAAAAAAAATAACGCAAACCACAAATCTGACAACAATTTTTACACAATACAACCCATGCTTGTATTAAAGTGCAATAAACTTACCATTCTCTAAGTTCTTCGTTTCTGTAACCAACTACCTATTTTTTACAAAGTAATGATTATAATTTATATTTACCTCAACCTGATATGTAGTTACCTCAACCCGAGATGAAAAATGTGAAAACAAAATTATTATTAAAACTGTTTTATTACTTACCATTACATTGAAGTAAAGCTAATTCATATTTTTTTAAGATGTGTAACATTTAAGTGTCCTTTTAAAATAAATCCCAATTTTCAAATATTTATCCTTAATTATGTGGTTCCTATAAAACTTAATTGAATATTAAGGCTTAGAGTGCTTAATAAAATTTATTTTTCTGACTCTTATCCTCTATTTGATGTAAGAAAAATCCTCAAAAAACATGAGTTCTATAGTTCAACTACATGGGTTGTTTTATAACTTTTAGTTTCTCATTCAAGAATATTTAACTTTTTTTCAATTTGAAATTACACATAATTTCTGTAATTTAAAGAAAAAACAAAAAACTATATTATATTCTAAAAGTTGAGTGTTTCAGATTTACACAACTGTGAAATAGAGTAGAATTATTTTTAAAAGAAAACTAGTTACAGCCATTCAAAAATTAATAAATTTTAAAATTCTAAACTCACAATTCCACAAGGTTTTGATGAAGTAATTTGTGATGTTTTAAAAATTTGGGAATCTATTGTTATTCCATATAACGCATTTTCTAATATAATAAAAGTTTTTCAATAGTGGGAACTTTTGAAAAAAAAAGATTAAAAAAATAAGAGGCTCAATCTAAAATTTTCAAATGAAGAATGGAAAACGTCAAATAGACATAGTATTTTCTTGATGTCTGTCAATTTAGAAGTTTCAACAGAGACTTTAGTGAAATCAGATTTAGGCTATTTCTTCAAATTCCAAAATTTAATAATTTTTCAACAGTCTTCTTTTAAAAATAATCTTCCTCTGTTTTAAAGTTATGTAATGCTCAAAAACTCAACTTTAAGAATATAATATAGTTTTTTTAAATTACAGAAATTATGTGTAATTTCAAATAAAAAAAACCGTTAGTGTTGAGCTATATGGCTTACGTTTCGAGAGATTTTTTTGACAACAAATAGAAATATTTCAGAGGGTAGTATTCAGAACAATGAAATTTTTTTAAGCCCCCTACTGAGACTACAAGACATTTTTCTAATAAATACACAATTACAAGGGGTTTGAATAATGTGGATGCAGTTTTTTGTCAGTTTGCAATCCTCATTGAAACCATGAAACTGAAGACCATTTTCAGGATATTTTTGTTTTAGTACAGTTTCTTTGAAAAAATATAAACTAGCTATTAACCGGAATCTGGTTTAATTCAAACAGTAACATACATTCGATTGTTATGATTCAATGTAGTTGAGGATCATACAACTCTGTGGAATAAATAATAAAAAATCTCTTTTTCTTTTTTCTTTATATCCCACATAGAAGTATGCTAGTAGGTTAGATAAATTTTAAATGATTTTCGGCACAATTTATAGTTTATTCTGTATAGATTACAAATATTATTTACATATAATAACATATTTTATTATTACAACAAACGCTATTTAGTTTGGTAACTTCATCAGTCGATATGCATCAAGCTTTTACTTAAGGAAGACATTCACGAGGCTAAGACAAAATATTTATTAACAAAAATACAGCAGTAACAAATATTTTTTGGTAATTTAAAACAGTGTATATAAATATATATTTGCATAAATAAAATTAAATATATTTATAAATGCAGTATATAAAATTATTTATTTAAACACTATTTTTATTGTATATTTGGTAATAATAACAGTAAAAATTATTGTACTATGTGCTGTTTTTGACTACCCAACATGTAATTAACAAAGGAACGATCGGTATGTGTAATAACATCTGGTAGTACTCCACTAATACATATATGAAAATTCATTTACCTCAAAGAATAATTTCTGAATTCTGGTTAACAATTTGACAGATGACAGATTATCAAATGACGTCAAAATGATAATGATACGTCTTTAGGTGCATTCCACTAAGTACTCACGACAATCACGTTCACGACCACAATATAATCTATCCCGTTCCACTTAGTCCAGAGCGTTATAATCTTACACCGAAGCTTTAAGAGGTATATTATAATTTGTAAGTCATTAAATTTTTTAGAGGAGTAAAATCAAAATATTTTTTGCCTCTTGACAAGGGTTAGTCATGGCGTCATGAGTGACGTTCTCGCCGCGACCACAACGATCGTGGTCGCTATGTTGAACGCTCAAAAGAGTATTTCAGGCACCGTGAGCGCTTAGTGGAATGTACCATTTATGAAATTTTTGTCGCTCATTTCGAGTGACGAATTGGGTCACGTGATATTCTAGGACAAATTTTAGTACAGCGACGTGCATTAGGACAACGTGATAGCACCATAAACATATGCATATCGAAAGTCAAGAAATTGATACCAAAAATAATCGATTTCTAACCTCTCCGATAAACCGTAGGAAGTGGAAATCCTGCTATATAGACGAAAGTGAAATAAAATAAGTATTAGAATCAATACAATATTGATAATAATTAACTGATAGATAATAATAATTAATTGCACGATTAAACTGTTGGCACAAGAATTATACGGTAGATAACTTAACCTTATTTATTTATATTATTAATAGATGTATATATCGATTATTATCCATCGATTGTGAAACAGAATTTATTTTAATTTCCATTCGTTTATCCTCCAGCGATAAATCTGAACCTTTCCAACTTTGTAATTAAAATTTCTGGCGGGAAATTTTAAAACCAATCACTTGATCAAATTCGTCGTTCCTAACGAGCGACTGCAGGCCGTACTTTAAGAGATAAATTATCCTATTTGACTCATACGATTTACAATGTTGCCATATCAAGTATATATAAATACTGACACATATTCGAACACAATAACTTGTTTAAATGTATTCGTATGTATCTGTAAGGTAATAAAAAGTTAGTTATGCAATTTTAAATATATTTCAAGAACATTAGGAGGATTGTTGGAGAGGAATAATTGCGAACAGTTCGGAAGATCCTCTCTGATTTATTGGCCGTTTAATAAACTGTAAATGGCGATTAAGAAAATACAAAGCAAGGTGTTACAGAAGCTTTTCCATAATAGTGACCATGTGGTTGTATGTAGCTAGAAATGGTATGTTGGGTTTAAAAAAATCCTTTCACAATTTAGTGCCACTTGATATAAAATAAGTTATAAGATATATGAAATCAGTAGAAAAGTAAGGTTATAAGATCCAAGTTTCATTGCAATATTTGGATATTCAACTACAGGTTTATGTTTTCAAAAATATTACAGATCAATCTGACAAAGTACTAAAAAACTATTTTTAAAATATTTCAGTAAAGAGTTATATCTGGTCTACAAAAATTATTGAACTCAATACTAGTAGAAAATGAATTTTATTTGTGGAAAATATAATGATAATATAATATATATGATAATAAAGGTAATAGTATAGGTATAAACTCTTTTGCACCTGTATAAAACAATATGAGTGATGTATGACAGTTCTGACTAGAGCTGTGAAGTTATACCAAACTACTGCGTTTTGAACATTAGCAAACCTACCAACAGTGTCTGAATAAAAAGTGATTGGTTTAATTATAAATTGTCATACAAAGAATTGCTACAAACTTAGGCCATACGTATATATAACACAAACGACATACATACACAATTTTGACATTCACTTTGTGTCAATCGAGACAGCAAATTGGGCGACACTGTACAATCTACCGTCAAAAATTTGAACTTCCAAATAACAAGTTAAAAAGAGAAATAAATCTTTTTAAAAATGAAACAAATTACAAATAGCTTTTAAATGGAGCACCCAGTATACTTTATCTGGAGCACCCAATACATTTTAGAAGTAGATAAAACATACAGCATATGATAATTACTAATTAAAATATGAAAGCAGTTAAAAAAGTTTTTTGTAGGTGAGTGTGAAACATAAATTTGAATAAGTTATTTACAAAGGTTCCTCATATAATTCGAAAAACGAAATTAATGATATAAATATGATTGGAAGTTCACAATTTTGATAGGTGTATACGAAGGTGGTTCAAATATAAACCGGAATTTTTAAATAAACGCGCGAAAAATTTAGTTTCCCATGCTTTTTAGTATACTTGTAGCCATGAGCGATGAGAACATCAGAGCTGTGGCAAAACTCATTTTGGAAAACCGACCCAGTTCTGTACTGCAATGTAGTTGAAGAATTGGACATCAGCGTAGTCAGATAGATGGGTTTCAGGACTTCTGAATTTTGAGTAGAAATTCATTCAGTGAGAAGTTTGCGCGAATCTTCTGCAGCGGTATAAATAAAAATTTATTGCACTGAAAATTCGCTACAAACGAGACTTGGCTACGCCCGAAGAATAAACGCGCGTTTATGCAGTGGAGAAAAAAGATAAAGACGTATCAGTTAAGGCGAAGGTTACACTGTCAGCGGTGAAGGTATTGTGGAACATGAGAGAAGTAATTGCGTTTGATTTTCTCTCTGAACACGCAGTATTATAGTAATTTGATAAAAAAATAATATAAAACCGGTCTATAGATTAAAACGCTGCGCGATATTCCGATCCATAGTACGATATTGCTGCATGACAACGCCAAACCACTTAAAGCTCGACTTACGATGGAAAGTTGAACGAATTGGGTTGGAAAACACTGGAACACCCTCCTTATAATCCAGATTTGTCGCCATGCGACTATTATTTATTTGGTCTATTGAAATAGGCTCCAGGTGGACTGTGTTTCGAAAGCAATGCAAAGGTAGAATCCTTTTAAGAAAAAGTGATGTGGAGAGTGAGTCAGAGACTATCTAGAAAAACTGTAATTTAATTATAGAATGTTGTATACCAAATTCCGGTTTATAATTGAATTACCCTCATATTTATGTCACTTGAATTTTTTCAAATTTAATGATATTTTGTGCAATTGGAAATAACTTAACGACTAATTGGAAGACAAAACAAATCTACTAGTCTAGAAAATATTTATTAATTTGGTTGCTACAACTAGATTCTAATTGTATTGTGATGTTTATATATTATATTTGAAAAATATTGATAACGATTGATTGTGCCCAGAAATCCTCTAATTTAAATTTTTTGGTATATCTAAAATAAATATCAAGTTGAAATATGCTTAAATACTTAAATAATTATTTACAATCAAAATTTTAGCTTTTTTTAGCTCACTTTTTGAAAATTTTCAAGTGACATATCAAAGTTTATTAGCAAGAAGTTATTTTATCAGGGCAGTTCAGTGATGTGATCCACAGAAAATGAGAAACTAGACATTTTATAGAATTTCATAAATCCATTCTACGCAGTTTACTATCTGAGTTTAGGAAAATTTGAAATATAAATATTCGATTTAAAAATATCTATCTAGCATTATTGAGAAAAAAATAGGGTCAATAATTATGCTTAAAATGATTTTGAAAGGAATATTTTTCAAAATTGTAGTTGTACAAGACTGCCCTTCTAAACACCCGGTTCTTATGTACTTAATGATAATGGTTAACATACCCAGGAACTACATTTTGATAAGTATATATTATAACATAAAATAAAACAAGTCTCTCGATTAATATACAAAAAATAAACAATCACAGTAAAGATACCTTATATAATATATAGGTACAACTAAATAGAGCAAAAAAACGGTAGCGATACGAATCTAATTATTATTGGTAAATGGGTAATTGCACTTAAATTTTAATTCTAAAAATTACTACCACGAAATTCTTTAATCTCAATATTACTAGTTCGATTCGATAATTTGGCACATTTTTGTAAAAATGGCTACGATATATTTCAACGATCTACATCAACTTTATGATTTTCAAAGTTTTAAAATTTAACACACTGACAACTTGAAATCCAGATATAAATGAAACAGTTAAAACCAAAGATAAGTTACAAATCATCAATTCCAAACTCTCTAATTTTTTTTGTTTTATGTTGAATAAAATCACAAAAGAAGAGGTTACTTTAAACTACATTCATTTTTCAAAAATAAACTAACCTCAAAATACTTCAAATAAGCGCAGAAACATCAACAGTCTTTTTGAATACTATTTATATAAACCCATATTGAATCATATGACTTGGAGACAGCGTTGCCATTTGCAATCGCGAGTCACTGACAAAATATTGAACATGTTAATGTATTTTCTTTGGTTTAATCTTGAAGCTAAATAGTTTTATCTTCGAAATGATATTAAATATTGTAATGTTTCTTGTATCACAGTCCAACAATATGTTACGAACAGTAATTACCCTTTTTATGTTAATTAGAAGTAACTGGCCCTATTAAAAGGTTAGCTATCTGACCCACCACTATCAGTTAACCATCAAACGTCAACCGATACACATCTTAGTCAACAACAAACAGGAATTCTACCTTGTAATGGACACAGCTGCTCAAGCGGTCAACTCCATTGTGACAAGGCCAGTACGCTGGATATGAGTCAGTCTGCTTTTTCCAGAGTTTAGCGTCGTTACCAAAGTACACAACAGAGATATATGACCGATTCATTATCATTCATTCATCATTGTGTTCAAGTCCAAAAAGAGCTCCGAGAAACGCGATGAGTGGCTTAATTTAGACTTAAGACAGCTAACCTTGCTAACCAGCAGCTACTAGCCCCAATTTAACTTCAGCCTACCGAACAGCCCGTGTACAATTTGCCAAAGAACACGTTAATTGCACTAACAAACAAGGGGCTCCGCTCTTTTGAGAAATCAGACTCTCACTGGTGTTCAAGTTCAACAAGATTACAGAGAAACGCGAGGAGTGACTGGACAGTCAGAAGAAGACTAGAGACAGCTAGACTTGAACCAGCTACCAGCCCCAAATTAACCCCAGCCCACCGAGTAGCCCGTCTACGATTTTCCAGAGAATACGTTAATTGGATTAACGTACAATGGGGCTCCAATTTCTTTTCTGATGAAAAAAGTGCCTTTATGGTAGCGATAGAAGAGGACGGATCTACAGAAGACCTGGAGAAAGATTCGCTCAGTGCTGCATAAAAGAAAACGTGGCTTTTGATGGAGTTTCCTGGATGGTTTGAGCGTGCATTTCAATGGAAGCAAAAACCGATACTGTTGAATTAAGTATTTGTGCTATTTTTTCTTGTTTTTTTATTATGAAATTATAGATGAATTAAAACTACAACCATTAGATAACCGATAGATTTGGCAGCACTGCAACATTGCTTAGAGAGCCTAGTTCTGATGATTAATAAGAAGTGAGTGTACATCAGTGTACAAGTACCAATAAATTTTAATATACGATACTAAAATTATTTTACATACACATAATAAGAAAAAAACAATGAAATACATAAATACGAGTATAAACAAAGTTTGTTTTATTTGAAATTTGTCCAAATCTAATCTAATTGTGAACCTTATCAAGACCCTATAGATGTTAGATTATCTAACATTGGCGAACAAATTAACTCAAAGAATGTAAATAAATATTCTGATTATTAATAAAAATTTGTAATAAAAAAAAATGAAAGATGTTTAAGGACATAAATAATCTGTAGTGCCATGTAATGGAAACATTTTCAATTACGAAACTAATCAGGGGATGGAAGCTGCATTGACGAAACTTTGATTAGGAAAGATTCTACATTTTGAAATGGAATATTTTATATTACATGAATGGTACAGGATGTCACTAAAGTTATTTCTTATTGTATCGTCCAGATTTCAAGTTTCATTTCAGTGTGGAAAAAAACATTTTGAGCTGATGATTTGTTAATGTAGAAAGTTTTCTTGTGATTTAATCATCGACAAATGACTGATACGAAATATTTGATTGAAATATGAAATTAAGGTCATTCCATACTGATGTTTTGATCTGATTATTGAGAAAACAACTAGTCTACAAATAACCAAAGGCACATTTCTTATTCAAAACATTTTAATTAGCCTTTTTAGGATTATTGCTGTTTTTAAAATAAGTATCATAAAGGATAGTTTATCTAATCATCAATCCAAAAAAATCACATGTGGATTAGGAATAATATGTTGGATTTAAAAATGGGATGTCAGCTTTGGTGTAACAAAATAAAATGGGTTAATTTATTGGGGGCACAAGTAGATTACCGATCATTTATTTATGTGAAATCTGGATTGCTAAAATATTTATTTCAATTGGTAATTAGATAGACTAATTTATTTAGTTGATTTAAGGCAGCAAACGTGCTATTGCTGCTATTTATTTTTTCCAATGCAAAAAAAAAGATCTAATTTACTAATTTTGAATTTTTTCATCTTCTTGTATATGAAAATAATAATCAAGTCTTTTATAAAAACTTCCAACCACGACAGATTTGGTACAGATGTAGTAAGGACTTTTTTAGATATACTGTTTTGATAAATCTACCCTAAATCAACTACTACGTACATTATTTTGTAATTTTGGAAAAATATTTTGATTTTAATGTCAGTATGGTATCAGGAGTATAAGCTGTTAAAAATGATATTTTGATGTTTTGTTATAAAATATTATTTTAAGTAGATGGCAGTGAAGTATCTAATATATACTTCGTAATAACACTATCGCATTAAAAACAAATATCAATAAAAATAAACATTCTGTATTACTTAACAAAACCATTTTTTAAGTAACTATCATCAGGTACAGTATAAGAAATAAAGGAATGGCTAAGGAAATTTCACGAAGTTTAAAATTTTCTACAACATTTTTCCGTATCCAATATTGTGATAGGTTATGTTAAGTATTGATTATTTCAAACAGATGATCTAGATAGTCCGCCGTTTTGTCTGGAGGACATCACAGGATTATTCGGTTCCTGGTTTATTAATATAACTGTAATTGTAAAGTGCGGCCACCTAGTGTAAAACTTGTACATCAATTGAAACGTCAATTAAAAATATAATTTTCGTATGTTACATCAACCGTTTGATTATTTCCTTTAAAATGGTAGTTAAAACAATAATTACAACGTTACATGATGTCAGAATTTTAGAAAAACGTATAAAATAAAAGAAAAGACACGAGAAAGTTGTAAAAAGGCTACGAACGATGCAGTAACTGGAATAAAGCCACCAGCTAACCTACAAATTGACTCGGACAAATTAAAATGCTGGGAAAAGTGGTTACAACAGTTTGTATTATGTAATCGCTGTTCAATTAGATTAAAATCCAGCTGAAGTCCAGACAGCAACATTTATAGCAGTGATAGGCTCTGAAGCTGAAGTACTTCGCACCAAAAACGAATATATCGTTTGAAAGATATATATTTTTCAAAATTGTACAAAACGAAAATTAACAATTTGATGAATTTTCAACTAGAATAAAAACTCAGGCAAGCAAATGCAAATTTGACAATTTACTAGAACAAATGCTAAAAGATAAGATAGTGTTTGGAATCCGATCTAATGAAATAAGCTAACAGGAGATAAACTAGACTAAAGCTATAACAAACCGTAAAACGACTGAACAACATTCCAAACAACTAGACGAGTTCGACGATAGAAATAAAGTATTAGCAGTGAGAAATAAAGGTGTCAAAAATAAACAACAAAAGGAATATTTTGACTGCAAGAGATGTGGCACAAAACATAAATGCAGAAAATATGCATTATTTAACAAATCTGCGTTCGCGTTTAGAGGAGTGCCGTCTTCGAGAGGGCCGTTCTTTAGATAATGTTATTTTTTAAAAATAAAATTCATTTAATTACCTAATCATGATATCTTTTATTTCAACAATACCTTATGTATTTATTTTTTAGCCTATAATTTAATGAACGCACGTTCTATTATAGTTTTCTATCTATCCTCGTGTTTATAGTAAAAACATTGTATAAAAAAAGTTTATATCCATTCAGTCATCAAACATCAAATAATTAAATTAAAGAAATATAAAATTAATTTAGAAATAATGGTAGAGATCCTTTTTTTCTTTAAATATTTTACCCATGTATGGACATGGTAAACTGTTTAATATCAACATGTTCAAGGACACTAGATGTTATTACAGGATAATTGAGATTATATAGTTTGTGTAGAGCAAAACACATTTTTATACCTGGTAACTCTCAGATGTACATTACTGCATTGTCTCTGTAACCTTTCATCCTGCAACCCACTACAGCATAAAAAGGTGATTTGACCTTATTTACGATTCAATTGTTCATGAATGAACTAGACACAATTAAAATACACTCATGGAACAGCTCCTTTGTGTGTCCTCCAGCAAATATACCGCTGACGTATGACTTATTTGAAAAAAATCAATTACTTGTTTTGGATATTACTTTATCACCGATATTTAGCTCTGGTAGTCGCATGTCCTCTCTTAGATTCCATAGAAATATTTATGGTTGTGGCCAGAGCCAAATTTGCTAACTTCTATATTAGCAACCACATGCCAATGTAGTTTCGCTTCCCTGACATTGTACATAACTACTATTGGAGTATCAAGTCATTTTCTTCTACTATTTTGTCACTTTTGAGATTCCCATTAGGAATTTACAGAATTAAGGCTGTGGGAATGAACAATCCCTACATTTTTAGACAGTTTAGCAAGTGAAGTAGGCGTTGACTGAGCAGTTGTCAAATCATTTGAGTTGAGAGGCAGTTGTCAAATGTACAAAGCATCAAAATTACGTCTTAGTTAGTAGTTGAAAGTATGGAAAATTTAACAGAAAACGAACAACGTTAAATGATTGCCAAGTTTTATGACCAAATCAAAATCTGAATAAATCGTTTACGGTTAATCACTTTGTAAAAATGGGAATAATCAGAAATAAAATATCTATCGGCGTGTTGAGGCAGGTATTTCGATAGAAAGAAAATCAGGATTGGGTAGAGAAGCGAAAAAAAGAAGATAGAAGGTTTGCTTAAAGCGGCTCACGGAAAACTGAGAGTCAGTTATGAAAATTGGGCAGAGAATTCAAAATTGATAAGAAATATGTAAGCATCATTCTAAAGGAACAGAATGTAGTTTAAAATCCAAGAAAATCGATACCCAAAGCAACAAATAAAACAAAAATCAAAACTTAGAAGTTTCAGTGACAACGAGTTTTTGCACGGTATAGTTTGGTTAAGTTAGGTTAGGTTCGGAAGTAATTATCGACGAAGAGTCATATTTTACTTTTGACGGAAGTGAAACAGCGAATATTAGAAATTATTACTGTTAGAAAGACGAGAAAGTAAATTCAGAAGTGTATTTCAAAAGACACGATTCGAAAGTGTTGGTTATAGTTGACGGTATTTTCTCGTGGTCGTTAATCAGCATACATTTATCCTTGTGGAAATACTTTTACCGCCAAAATATATGAAAATGATTGTGTTAAATCTAAATTATCATGAAGAAACTTGTGTTGTGGCTAGAAATGACAACTGCTCATTATGCAAATGACGTTGTGGGAGTCGAGGAATATTGCCAATTGAACGTTTTTCGCGAAATTTGAAACTAAACTCATATTCTGAAAGTTGGTAAGCAACTAGACACTAAGAATTGAAATAGAGAATTTTGAGCAAACGCCAGATTCGGTACAAGCTGACTGGGTCATTATTCAGTTATATAAAATATTTTTTTCATAGAGTAAATTGCAAATAATAAAAAAACAGTTTGTACTGTTTTTTTGTCCCCACACTCTTATGTATGGTATCATCAAAAATATGCTAGTTTTGGCGATGATATTTATATCATTAATTATGAAGGAGATTTCGAGAAAATTAATGAAATAAATTCTGCTAACGGAATTGTAAAACAATCAAATATAACCCCTATTGCATAAGAAGTTGACGAGGAAGATTCTTCTATTGATAGTGAAGTAATTGAAGGAAGAGGAGATTCCAAAAGCAAACTGGTTTACGATTTTATATTATATCAAAGTTCCACAACAGAAATTGGATTGGTTCAAGTGCTACGATTGATATGCTTCTGAATGATTAAATACAATCCGAAAATCAGGGTGTTTTTTTGATAATTACTTTATTATGATCAAATTTAATCAAAAAACGAAGAAAATAAAGTGAAGGAGATTGTTCAGAATGACATGGAGGTATTAGATAAACTAAACTTCCTGGTAAGCTTATATTGACCCCATGTCAAGATCCAGAAAATCTTGCAAATGATAATATATAATCAAAACGCAAATAGAACTTCTTACAGTTCTAATAATGTTGGATCTTTTAACATTCCAATAGAAAGTTACTGAAATATCATTCTATACAAAGAGCTTCCATAATGTAGACCACGACCTCTAATGGGAAATGCAACAGTTAACCGATATAACATTGATATTAAAAATGTAATATACATTTATGATTTGTGAAGGGTCGGAATTGTTTTATAAAATTTTATAATAAAAAAGATTCATTTTCACCTTTTAAAGGTTTAATTAAACTTCGACGATTTAATATATATTAACTTGGTTTAATATTTGTTTTCTATATAAAAAATTAAAAATTATAATAAAATAAATTTTCGGTAGCTTTAAATGGTTGAATTACTTTTTATATCATCTGTAAAATATTTGTATTTACTTCTCTGTTGAATATTTTATACATTCATCAATGAATTTATATACACAAATTTTTGTAATGAACATCCATGACTAGAGATTTGATTATTTCAATAATTTTATCAATTTTCAATAATATTGGAAGAGAAAATAGAAAAAGCTGACATGCGACTACTGCAATGATTATCAAAAAAATTATTGTTGGTAGCTGTTTTAGATATCGTTATATTTACAGAAAATTAATACTCCGCCCTGTATATATTTAAGTACAAGTTTTTCGCCGCGTATTAAAACACTTGAATGTAATTATCAAATTATGATTATGTAGCCAAACCTTTTAGTACTGTACATTAAAAAATATTTTTATTTACCTACAGGGGTACTCTAATAAATTAATAAAAAAATAACTAAAATATGGATCACTGCAATTATTAAAATAAAACTAAAAAAAATTTATCTAATTGGAGGAAATAGAACTTCTGCACAACCATTTGTTTTTATTATAAAAATGTATCGAAGTTCCTAAAAAATGTCTTAATTTTACTAAAAACTTGACTTGTGATTTTAAATTCGTTTGTGATATTTCATTCGCAAGTCTGTGAAAATTGTTGTCAGAATTTTGCTGGTCTCTTACTACAATGTCCAGAGTTATCCGATGCCAACTCCAAACTTGTACATGTGAAAATCTTTTTATTTCGAAGATTAGTGAACTGATGAGGGTTAGTAAAGTAGCTAAGATGTCGTGAAGATTCAATGAGTAAGAGTACATTATTGAAACGAAACATAACAAACCTAAACATAAATTTCCTTTTGATTTGGAACAACCGGACGTTTCTTTTTCTTCGACTTCTAAAACATCCTTTCGGTTCTGAAATTAAATATACAAATGGTCCTTGATAATACAAACTCAAGCAAACTAATGATGCATGAAAAATGTTTCTTATTATTTTGAGCCTTTCATTGGTTTATATCCGGCTCGAAGGACCAGATAGTATAATTGTGAGTATTGGTGTAGTTGTACTAAGAAGTCTGTCAAGGATTGCTTAATTCTATCTGTGAAATATGTAATAAAATTGATCCTGGAGCAAAATCCTTCAATAGTTATATTCTACATTTTACAAAACAATTTCTTTATACAGAGGGATTTACAATTTGCAGTCGTTTACATTTTGAAACCATTCTTAACGAGTACTTCATGAGCATACTGTATATTTTATTATTCTACGTTAACAACTTTCTCGTCTTACTGGGTTAAACAAAAAAAGTGACTTAGATTCTAACTAAGGTTGGGTAAGTTTTTATTTAGATATACGGGGTAAATTATTTTAGTTAAGGAAGTATTCTGGTCTAGAAATTTGGAAGAATCGATTTTTTGCATATTTTCAAAGCTTAGACCTTTAAGAATATGTCCTTGAGCGGATTTTTAAAAATTGGTATCATTTCCGGAGATATAGTAGATTTGGTGACGTAGAGTCTAAGCTGGCCGAGTGGCTTATTCTATTGGAATTATTTAACAAACTTTAAACAAGTTTTTCTGGAAACTACTTTTTTGAAGTGGTTGACATGATATCTCAAGTTCTACCCGACCGATTCCTTTGAAATTTGGTGGAAATCTTTTTTATATATCTTTCTATCGCATCTGCCTTGGATTTTAAAAAATTTCAATTCGAAAAGGTTAAAAAAAAGAGGTAAAAAATTGATATTTCATGTCGACGCCATTTTGTGATTTTTTTTGCTAAGGTCAATGCGATAGCGACATATTTACTGATAAAAAATTCTTCAAAAATCATGTTAACCAAGGTGCACTGTTTTTTTGTAGCCCCTGTAATTTATTGAAATTCTGATTTTTTTTACAATTTTTTTGTTTTCTTAAAAATCGTCACATATATAAAAAATGGATGGTAAAAAGGTTTTTCATTTTTTTACGTCAGTTTCAAGAATACCTAAAATTAAGGCTTCTACAGCAGAATACCCCCTTAAATAAGTTCCGTTTGCATGATTTTTCACGGAAAGCCGTCATTACAGTTAATCTCTAAGTAGCAGAAGGACTGAGTCGATTGAAAATCCTGCTGTTTGTAGTATTACATTTTCTAAATTCGAGAAATTTCAAATCCAATTAGATTCGACAAATCTATGAGGTATGGAGTAGTTGAATGGCAAGTGGAGTCTTACAGGGCTACGTCTGGAATGTATTCTATAATTCTATATACGGTCCTGATCTCGTTCTTATAGATTTGAAATATTTTCCAATATCTGAGTACAACATCTGTGATGAGATGGAAGAGCATGCTACTAGAAGATAGTAAAGGGGTGGTAGTAAAGGTAGTAAAAGGGATGAACAAAATCTTGAACAAATGCATGGTTGATTTTTGTGCATCTGAACCAGTTCATTCTTTTATTTCTAATTGGAACCTACTTTACAAACATTCCTCGTATCTTTAGATAGGTAAGTATGATATATGTTAATATGTATTAATATTTTATCAACATTTTTCATTCACATTAGCCCACTTCTTATAGAAAAATAATTTTGAAATCTAGAGTTTTTTGCATTTAGATGTAATTTTTAATGAATTATTAGTAACTGAAGAAGAAACTAATTCAAGTTATATAAATGTTTAATCAGCATTTATAGACATAAATAAATTTATTTGATTGTATGAATTAATATTTAATTATGGAAAATATTGAATTATTCTTCTCTGAAAAGATGTTTTTAACAGTTTAACGATCCCTACAAAAAATCAAAAATTTTCTAATAAGACTCACCTCGGCTCCACTTTCCCAGTTGGACGCAGAATCATAAATTGTATTAAAAAGTACCTCTTCGTTCACCTTATCGGGGATTGTGTTTGAGCCTTCCTTTGATGGAATATTATCAGCCAAAGGAGCAGTTTCAGTTCCATAAAGTGTTAGCTGCCAATAATGGACTTTACCTATAGAAAAATTATTTTATAGAATTTTATTTGAAACTTTCGATAAAATTGAAGGTTGTATAAATGTAGTATGCTAACATTTATCCAGTTACTGAGAAGAAACAATGCAAATTATTAGTAGCAAAGTCAAGAGAAATGGTGGAACAATAAATAAAATAAATAAAACCTAACAAGTGAAAAAAATTAAGCAACTGTATTACTGAAGAGCAAATCAAAATCTTGAAGTACTGTAAAAGCACAGCACAAAACAATAGTTGCGGAAATGCAGGATAACAGATGATTCGAAAAAAAATTTATAGGCACTCAAAACCCGGAAGATCTTCCGGAAATCACGACTCCAAATTCAATATTCAGCGATTTCCGGACTTCTCCCAAAGTGGGGGGAAACTAATTCTATCATGTGTTAATGACTAGAGTATGTCAAGGCGCCTTGCGCTGGCGTAATAAAGTTCACAAATTCCGGAAAAAAACGAATTTGTCGATCCACTTTTTCCCATGAATTTTCCCCCAAATTTCATCCATCGAATTATTTTTTTGTCTTCAAAACGTACTTTTAGTTTTTCCGCTACTGTGTAAAGTAAAAAAGTTGCACATCCTCAAGTGTGGTACTAGGAAAATTCCGACTTTTGGCTTCATCTAGACCACTAAAAAAGGGGGCATTTGCAAAAAATCCCATTTTTCTGAAATGAGAACAATCAGGTTTCTCACACTGGCGGATAGATGTTTCAAATTTTTTAGGATTATACTTTTGAATTTTTCCCTGTAAATTTTCCCAAATCAAAACATCGGTTCTTGGATCTTACCTACACTAACCGGATTTTTCTTTTTCCTGAGCAATTTTTATTTTTTCGCTAGCTCTAATAAGAAAAAAGTTGCATCATGTAACTCTTAGAGGGGGAGTTGGGGTAAGTTGTGAGTACTGAATTTTTTTCTCCAAATTCGATTTTCTCTCCATCCATATAAGTATTTGTGTCAGCAAAAATTTGCTCCGGAAGAGACTAAACAAGTTGATCGATCTATAGTTAGAAGAAAAAGGTTGGGGGGTGAGGGGAACCACGTTTGAACTTGCTAATAGAGGCTCTGGTGTATAGTGGTGTCATGTCAAACATCATTGTTTGTTTTTAGTGGCTTCTAAGTGTCAGCGTCGAAACATTTTTTTTAGAAATAGATGAACGTTTTGAATGGGTCTAGTTGTCCCTTCTAACAACTTCCAGAAACGTTTTTTTTTTAAACAAAACGGAACTGCACAATACTGGGCCATTAGACCTGATATTGTTTTCAATTGCACTAGTATTACTAGGAAAAAATTTTGATAAATAATATAAAGCCCCATTCGCCGATATATCGTCAAGTAGTAGGTATAAAAACGATAGCCCTCGTTGGTTGAATGTTTTTGTATCTAAGATTTTCTTATAAACTAGGCATGCCATAATACAAATAAAACTATCGGATTATAAACATGTGTTAGTTGGGTTAATTAAAAAATACTACTAGTGAATATGCAACCCTTGAACCAAAATAAAACTATCTGGTCCTTCCAGCCGGATATGAACCTAGTGAAGGATCGAAGAAACAGACAGTTCATTTGTTGAGTACTTATGTAGTAGGAAATACACCTCATAAATTATACAGACACTGTGGTTAGTTTAATAATTAGAAATCTCTGGAGGAATAGTAAATGGGGGCAAGTAATCATATTTCCCCAAACTTATTGACTCTCGAGATTCTAAAGATAAGGAAAATATATCTACCGAAAATTCTAACATCACTACAACAGCATTCAAAATTGTTGTGGCTGGTCCTTGGCGCCTTCACTAGGCTCATATCCAGCTAGAAGGACAAAATAGTGTAACTGTGAGTGTCGGTATAGTGGTATATACTCCGTATACATTATAAAGACACTGTGGTCAATTTAATTACTAGAAACCTCAGAGGGAACAGTTAAAAAGGGCAAGTAACCACATTTTCTCAATTTTATTGACTCTCGAGACTCCCAAAACTGAAAATAAGTAAAATATATACATATACCAAAAACTCTGATATTACCACACCAACATCCAAAATTACATTAAATGGTCCTTCCAGCCGGATATTAACCTACTGAAGGATCGGACAGTTAATTGTGAGGGGTGGATGTAGTGGTATATACCCCTTATACATCGTAAAGACACTGTGGTCAGTTTATTGACTCTCAAGACTCTTAAAACTGATGACAAGGAAAATAGATTTACCAAAAACTCAGATATCACTAAACTCCACCACTCACAATTACACTATCTGGTCCTTTCAGATAGATACGAATCTATGAAAGACCAGATAGTGGTAGTGTGTTTGGTATGAATAATCACCAGCGGTTCCAAAGATTCAAACTCACTCCAAATAAGATTCATATACAGAAGCGACGTCAACCAAATTTATGTAACATGATAGAAATATATTTTGGATGACAAGATATTATGATATTATTGTTGTAAGGAATGTTTTTAGATATTCCAGAGATAGTAAGTCGTTTTTAGTGATATATATATATATATATATATATATATATATATATATATATAAATATATAATATAAAACACTACGGAATCAAAAAAGGTAACCCAAATCTCCTAATAATAATAGTGGCGTCTTTATTTTCTGTTAAATTTTGGTTGGCGGGTTTAAAGTCGCATAGGTAGTTTGCAAAATGGAAAAAAAAACTTGAAATTAAAAAGCTAGACAACAAAGATACCATGCAAAATTACCGGAGCTATCCTTGCGCGTGGTTAAAGACGTTTTCGTGGTAGCAGGAATTTCGGTTGTTTTGGCAACAACTAGCTTTAAATTATGATTTGAATTAATATCTCGACTTTTTTCTTTTAACTTCTGCGTTTTTTTTGGATTATTATAATTTTTTATAACGTTCCTCGCTGGAATCATAACAGGGTAAGTTATTGTGATGTTTTTCACGAATTTCAAGTATTGCTTGACACTGTTCTGATTTAACCTAACTTTGTTATTATTGTAATTTGACGCCGCGTAGAAATAAGGCGAGACATCAGCACTTGTCACCGAAGTTTTTTTATTTTTGTTATTGTTTTGAAGAGTACTGTTTGCTGATGTTGTCACTTTCACTACTGATTTAACATTAACGGATGGTTTTGTTGTTAGGTACGATTTTTTCAAGTTCTTGTTTTTGTGCTTTTTATTTTTACGTTTTATTGTTCCGTTTCTGTGTTTATTATTCGACTTTTCGATATTATTAGAAAAACTGCGAGAGAAATATCTCGTTCCATACAGAACGAGGTTCCAATTTTGCAGAGAGGCTCGTCCTATAAATAAAAACTTAGTTAGTAGTGTTAGTAAGCTACAGAATTATACATAATAAAAAACCTACATAAATAAACAACTTTTTTTTATAATTTTGTTAAACTAGCACACAGGTTCACATTATTATTATTATTGTTAATGCTATAGTACAAACGTCAAAACGCTTTGACATCGATTCGCATTTCACGGTCCGTCGTAGTTACGTTACTAACCTACACAGTCACGTCAAAATATTGTTGAATGGGGTTTTAATGATATATACAACAAACGTCAAACACCGTAAACGTCACATCCTGTCAAGTTTGGTTGATAACTTATTATACCGTAACGTTAGGTCGCCATATTGGGATGGGCAAATCCATCAATGGGTCCAAAACCCATCCCAAGGCGATACCAATCGTCCCTGAGAGATTAATGGTACCAGAGCTCTAATTAGGTAAGAACAATGCCTGCGGGAAACCTGGTAAAATTACAAGGGGTCATAAAACTGCATTCGCAGTAGGGCCCTACGCGATCAGTTCTGCAGCTGGCCGTAACTCAACAGTCAAGTCAACAGTTACTGGATTTCATTAACGCGGTGATTGGGTTTATCTTGAGGTCTCAATCGGACAGCAGAACCGTGAAAAATACTCCTCTTTTCCCCAAGGGCTCGGAGTATACAGGGACCACGGCACTCAATACCTTTAGAGGGCTCGGGGTTTAACGGTTCCGGATCCTATGGTTGCCACGACCTCCAACTCTCGTTCACCCAAAGCTTGCACGGTTGTACACCCATCGAACAACGAGTTGGCTGCAACAGCCGTAAAACTGCACCCGCAGTAGGGCCCTAAGCAAAATTGGAGTTACGATCCAATCTGCAACTGCATCTCAAATCCTCGTGCATATGCAAGCTTTGACAACTTCCTGTTACTTCTCGTCAGTCTACTACTAAATTCATTTTAGTGGAAATGTATTTTTAGTGTGTGTTATGATATTTATAACAAGTTTATTTTCATAAGTCCAAACAAAGTTGAAATTTGTCTATGATTGTGACAAAAAAAATTTCTCACTCTGTCCTTAAAATTCCGTAAACAAAAGTCAAAACCAAGGTCATGGTTACTGTTTTCTTCGATTGTGAGGTTATAGTGCGATTAGGATTTGATAATACTGTCATAATTTTTATAAATTTAATCAAAATAGTGATGTTAATGAAAAATAAAATAAATCTCACCCAGCATCCTTCCATCATTATGTATCTCGAGTTGCCAGGAACCGAGAGGTGATTCACCCCAAGAGTGCACTGACATGAAAGGCCACTCGCTGAATCCTGCTCTGGAATTATCATGAGGTCTGTGAGCTAACAAATCAACTTTTGTACCAGCAGGTGATGTTAAATGGATATTTAAATCACCCCTTCGTTGCGAATCAATTGTTAATTTTGCTTGGACGTGTTCGAGAACCTCAACACCAGCACATTCATTCACTTGAAGTTGAAGCACCACCATACTTCTAGCTGGTATCATTCTAAAATATTCACAATAAATAACAACAAATCGAATTGGATCCTATGTAATCTTACTTTGGAACCTGCGAGGAAGTTACTTCGCATTTATGTTGTTCGGGAACTGTTGTCCAGTTTCTAGCCATTTGTACCATCGCATAAGCATCCATCAAACCGTAACCGAAACTATGAGACACGTGCCTGCCAACTCCGTTCACTCTCCAATCAGTAGCGATAAGATTTTGAGGCCGAGCTGTTCTTACTACAATATGTTGCATGTCTCTCCAAGTTAAATTTGGATTTGCTTCTAATGCCAAAGCACATATTCCAGCTGCTAATGGTGCAGAAGCGCTAGTGCCGGTATGGCTGCTAGTACAAGAATGCCTCAGATCTGTAGTTACTACTTGCTTTTCACCTAAAGCTCCGCTACTATAAGTTGAAGCAAGAGTTGAGCTACAGGCTTCACTATACCAAGGAACATGACCGTTTTCTGTAACGCTTGAAATTGACAAACTGTATATGGAGTTAGTATAACCATCACAATTGCAATTATCATGATCTCTACCACCATTACCAGAAGCCCAAATGAAGATGGAACCTTTCCCATTTCGTCCCTGGAATTATTATTTATCAGAAAAATATTTTTCATAATTCTCTTCACTACCTTTGTAACTCCTTCAATAAAAGCTCTTGTAGCTAATTCTCCAGGTCCGTCAACAGTTTTTCCGTCATCGTCAGGTCCCCAAGAAGCACTGTATATATCGATATGATGTGGATTCAAACTAAGAGATCTTGCTTCAACGGCATCCGTTACTTCACCATCCAACATCCTCACTCCCCCTACTTGGGCCCCATGTGCTACTCCCAAAGCACATACAGAGTTGTTACTTGTCGCAGCGACTTCGCCTGCGCACCTAGTTCCATGCCTGTTGGAATCTATCATATCGTAACGAGGACTTGGATCTGAATCTTGCCCGTTTACATCATAAGATGCCATCGGGTCCTTAAAACACACCAAATAAGGCATTTAAATACAAAAAATTTGTTCATTTTCATTCAAAATACACTAAAAAATGAAATTTTGTGTGTATCTTGGTGTTGTAAGGGATATTTTAGGTTTACTTTGATATAGGAAATACTTCTCTGCAGGGCTGGAGTTGTGAATTCAGGATGGTAGATATTGGTGTGAACCGTGAAAGAATGAAAAGATCTAAAAGAGAGAAAGTAGTTTCAAATGAAACTACTATAATAGAATGACAAAAATGAAAAATAAAACATTCCGTTTCATATAAAAATTAAATAATTCACGCGATATTATTAAATATTTCACTAATTGTTTCTTGAATCATTTATTGTCATCAAAAGCTAGAAAGTATGTGAAATTCTCATTCAAAAGGTCGATTGAAAGTTGCGAAATAAACACTATATAAGGTCACCCTGTAAATTATTGAAATATTGAAGAATTTAATCACGTATAAAGCGTGAGAGTTCCGTGATTAACGCTCTTATTATTTTTCCATTCCATCATATGAATTAATAACGAAAACAACGGAAAAATAATTTTAAAATATGTCACTCCAGAAGCATCAGAATATTTATTAACTGAATACCGCATACAAATGCACTATACAAACTGTAGTTTCAACATAAAAGGTATAAAAAAATATGCATTCAAACTGTCAAATGAAAATTGACAGTTATATGATCTGTTTTATCTGTGATGTTTCAGAATAAGCAAAAATTCAAATAATGCGACGTAAATTGTACTCTTTCAGGACTTACATAATTCTGAAGAAGATCCGGGTGATCCTTCTCCAAACCATCATCTAAAATAGTTACTACGGCGCCTTTCCCCGTAATACCTTCCATCCAAGCTGGTATTACATTCATATCTAAACCTCCTCCTCGATTCTAAAACAAAACGTATTCAAACATACTTTTGTCTGGATGAAATATTGATAGGGGAATGTTGTAGAATATATTATGGAATTTTGTTTTCCAAAGAGGAATGTAAATTAAGTAATGAGACTCTTCCTTTAAGTTATTTGGAAAGGCACACAATCCCGGGGACTGTTATTTCAATCCTCGCGGTATTGCTGTAGTTTGAATGTTTTCACGAACAAGACGAAAGTTATGATAATAACCAAAAGAAACAAAGTTTATAAAAACAGCAAGGAAATCAAATGCAAAGAAAATATTTTGGAAAGAGTATCGGCGTATGAATAATATCTATCTAAAAGCATCACTGCAAATACGAGGGCCATTTGACAAATAAGTAACTTTTCAGAGGATGACAATTTCGGTACTTGAGATAGTTGATGAAGTAAATGTTTCAAAAAAACGGCAGAAGACCAATAAAAGATCAATCACAGTATTACCGCCCGATTAGCCTCACCTCCTTTTTCTCAAAAAGTATGCCGTATTCACTACATTGCCTATTTAAAGACATAGAAAAGGCTATTGACAGCAAAGATATTATTCTAGCAGCCTTCATCGACATAGAAAGCGCTTTTGGCAACCCTTCACATCAATCCATTAGGGCGTTAGAAGAACAGGAAAAGTAACAACATCTTATACTAACAACAGAAATAAACGGAAACACTATTACTAGCGAAGGGCTATTTTAGCCATTATTTCTTTATTTTTCAAGAGCCCTAGATCATACTGAATTCCTCCAAAAAATTTTCTCGGTACTATCGTTTCCCATATTTCTCTTGCTGTAAACTGTATCGCTTATTTTTTCAGTAAAAAATATTTTGCTTAAAGCGCATCAATAAGTTCTAGAAAATGTTCAGTCGAATGCGCTTTTGCACTCAACAAGCGGTTGTCGCAGTTTTGGGCCGTTTCTAAGCACTCGTCTTCAATCAAGCAACAAAAAGTGGTTCAATGCTTTCTTTTCTATCATGACAACGTGCCGTGCTACTAGACGTTTTATAATAATAAATATTGGAAAAAAAAAACTAATAAGAAGACCAAGAAGACAATGGATTAACTTACTAGGGAAACGAAAGCATGGGAAAAATTATTAGAGGCGAACACGGACTTCCGGTTTTCAGAAGCCATAAGAATAAGACAAGAAGTGTTCCAAAATGAAAAAGACAAGGCCTCAAGTCGGATTGATAATGAGTATGTGTTGTGGAACACTAACAGAGGAAAACGGTTTCTGAACTGAAGCAAAAAAACCATTGTGGGCAATAAATTGAGGCATGTACTCGTTCTAAGGTATAATACATGTCAGAAAGATCGAATACTGCATTTCCTTTTAATTTATCTACGTAACATTTTCAAAATTGGAAGTTTCCACAGTCCGTGCTAATTGAAGTAAAAATAAATAAAAATGAATCATAATAAAAAGTGTTGTTCACTTGTTACTTACCAGATACCACATGAACGGCCATTTTGGATCACTGTCTTGAACTTTAAAGTCTCTTTTAACTCTCCTTTTAGCTGTTTGTTGTTGAGCCCAACTAACTCTAGTATCTACTGCAAGTTTAATTTTTGTTTCTACACTAGGATTTAACGACCTCTTAGCTACGCCATTATGGGAAAAATGATAATGATCTTTGAATATCTAGAAAAAGTTATCGACTATATTAGGGATAATTCAGGGTATGATATTACATACCAATCCATGATTAACGAAACCGTGATCTCTAGCTACCGCGTCAGCTACGTCGGATCCACCTTCGATATGCACAGCCCATTGTTGAGTATAATGTGTTTTCGTAAGCCTTACAATGCATAGGAATACACCAATACAAAAATAAGAGAAATGCCTCATTATCTGCTTCCAAAAGACGATGTTAAACCGTCGAGTTTGATAATTTTGTTCCTTAAAGGTCAAACCAAGAATTGCCGTAAGGTTAATAAAATTTTAATCTGAAAAAAAAATAAACAAGAATAAGTTTATAATTTGACCAATAGATTTTTTTATTCATTTTGAACGTGCTCGGCTACTATGAGAATGAGTCGTGTGTGAATGGTGTCGAAAGTTTAAAGATGGCCGTAATGATGAAGGGGACCAATGACGCAAATCTGTCGTTTCAGATGACCTGGTTCAACAAGTTGACAGAATGGTTGAAAAAAGCCGCGGATTCATCATTACTTCGTTGTCTTCGGAATTTTCAGAAATTTCAAGGTCTAGGAATTTAAGTAGGTACGAAAGAGATTTGCTCCAAGTTATTCAAGATGTCCTCGTAATTGGTCTGGAACTGAAACTGCGATCTTTGGGAGGCATATTTGTGGCATTCATGTGCTTTATCGTCAAATTGGAACTAAAGCTGGTGCAAATGGGTCTGGCGGTAGAAGACATTAGCTAACCATGGGTGAGTTTTGAGTGGCCGATACTTATCCTTCTTACAATGGTTAAGTCTTGTCTGGAGATGCCGGCGAAGTTGAGGGTGATTTATTGAGTGTTCAAGTTTTGTTCCCACGTTATTCTGGTTTTTCTTTTAAAGTTTTATTGGTGGAATGTTTGATGGTTGGAATAAGTAAATAGTTCTAATCCAGAATGTGGTTGATAGAAAAAATTATATAGAGATTAAAACGGAAAAGGACTGAAAATATAAGAGAAGATAGTGAATTCGAATATCTGGGAAAAATATAGACAAATAATAAATTGTAGTTAATAAAAAATAAAAAATACGGTTTTAACAGTAATCAAACTAAAAACTAAAATATAATTTTTAATATTCATTATTTTTTAGTTCTAGAAGCGCATTCGTTAGTGTCTTTAATTTGAATTTTATTTTTTGTTTTTTAGTTAAATTTGCTATTTTAAACCCGTCTTTAATATTGTACAGATGAGTTGATGGTTGCATCTCGATTTTGTAAGTCCCTAATGAGAATATTTGGTTATTTTGATCTAATTATCGCATCGTTGTCAGTCTTCAACAATTGTGCAAAGCTTAAATGGAATCAGATCGCTGTAAGTACGGTAAAATCGAGTCCACAATGACAGTTACAAGCATATAGGTGAAACTAATAAATGTGCGTTAAAAATGGATCTGGTCAATACACTTATTAATTAATCACCCTATATATACCATATATGTGATAAATAAATGATGGACGACCCTGATGAACGTGACGTTATTTCCAGGTACTCGATAATTAATTAAATTGAGAGTAATTTCTGTCCATTAATAAATATCTTTTTAGCATGCATACAATAATTGAATTGTTTATAAATGTATTCAGTATATATGATGAAATTGTTAATTTATACTTATATGAAATTAGTTTTCAATATATATTATTCAAATAATCCTAAAAGACATATATAAAAGTGATCATGAAATATCCCAAAATAATTTGTTAATAAAAACATTTTTTGCATAAAACATGCAATTTTTCATTAGAATGGCATTGATTAATACAAGCAATTTATCGGATGAATTTATATTGTAATTAAATAATAAATAAATAAATAATAAAATTCTGAGAGGCACTCATTTTCGATTTGCTCAAGTAACTTCCGATAGATTTACTTTATTTTTGAACAAAAAACGGAAACGCAACCGTACTAGTACACTAAAAAGCGAGGTTACGCGGTCGCGCCTATCCTTTACGCTTTGTTTCAAAAATTCCACTTTATATCTGAACTACCCTCGTATAATTTTATTAAGGATACACTGCGGAAAAAACCGCTCGGTGTGTAACTATTCTAACGTAGTTTTTACTTTCTCTTTTTCGCTTTGCTCCATTGTTTGTTTGTGCGTGATTCCGCAATCTCGCGGGACATAATTTTCATTTGAATTTCAAGGTACTTAAACACCTGAAAACCTTTTAAAACTTCGAACACTTACTTAAAAAGGATGTATCTTTTGTTTCTAATTTTCCATTTTTATTTAAATAGCTCACAATAATTCATTGAACTAAGAACTCCACGGGAAAATGCACAAATACATACTTAAGCGATATTAAGCTCTTCACATTTGACACTTATGTTTAGGATTAATTTTACTTAGATACTTTTTTTCTGCACTCAATGCAATCAATTTTCCAAAAAAATATTCCACAATAAAATCTAATACCATACGATGCAGGTTTTTCAAGGCTGATTGTTAATTCAAACATTCTCGTGTCGTTATAATTCTATTTAAATTTAAAATTTCAAGTAAACAACAATGAAGTGACTACCAGGTCACCAGGATATACCAGGCAATGAGGAAGCAGACAGCCTTGATTAAAAAGGGACAACGACACCATATTTTAGACCAGAGCCAGATGAAGTTTTACTGCAAAAACACAACAAGGAAGTTCTCGAGACATCTGGAAATGACATTTTACTTGTCGGTCTTCCACCACGTCTAATCCACCTTAAGACGATAGGCATGACAGAGGACAGAGCCAGATGAAGTTTTACTGCAGGAACACAACAAGGAAGTTCTCGAGACGTCTGAAAATGACATTTTACTTGTCGTCGGTCTTCCACCACGTCTAATCCACCTTAAGACGATAGGCATGACAGAGGACAGAGCCAGATGAAGTTTTACTGCAGGAACACAACAAGGAAGTTCTCGAGACGTCTGAAAATGACATTTTACTTGTCGTCGGTCTTCCACCACGTTAAATGCTACCTTACGACGATAGGCATAACAGAGAACAACTGAATATTCTGCAGCAAGCTATAGAGAGCAGACCTACTCGGCTACTGTCCTGCATTTCAGCAAATCGATTAGATACCTCGAAGAAATAGTACTAACACCTTATTAAGTTTGAAAACCCCCCAGAAAAATAGCATCTTATGGGAGAAGTCTACTTATTTTGGATGCAGAATACTGAGAATCAAGTACAAAATATCTACCAACAACATCAAAACATATTAAACGTTCAAGTGCAGAGTATTTGTGAAATCAACAGTGAATGTACTGATCTTTTGGAGGTACTTTTATTAGAAGCTTCGACAGGCGTTAATAACGGAGCAGACTGATAATTACTACATAGAATGCGCAATTAAACTGCACTGGAGTACACTGCAATGCAGAAGGCGATTATCTGGCGATAAAAGGTTGGACAATTCCTTTTCATAGGATCAAACTTTTCATCGGTATCCTAAAAAGCTATCAAATCATAGTCATAAACAAGTGCGAAAACGAGAAGCAGGGAATAAGACTCCAGGTCTGAAACAATCGAAGATGATTTTTTCCTATTATACGAACTGGTATAAAAAGACCCGTCGATTGAACAAAGATGATCTAAGCAGATATATGCTTAGTGGACACTGTTAGGTGGACTACCATTAGAAAAAGTCTCGACAGCTCTTATCGTTTCTGTAAGGAACCGATGGAAACCGCCTAACACTTCCATAGACAAAGACTACGGTACTTACATTAAAGCGTTCCAAAGCCAGAAGAGGCAAGTCGCATAGCCCTTAAACAGAAGCTCAATTTGCGTTCCTACCTGACTAGTGAACACTCTGGGGTACATCAATAGCTCTAAGTATTAGCTCATCTAATCGAATGTAAAGTTGTATGTAATTGCATACTCATTACCTGATATTTTAGTTTGGATCGGAAATTACTTGAATACTATGACCAAAATTATTATTTTTAATAAAACAGAATCATTAATGACTTTTTTAAAAGGCGTTATAATTAAAATTTATCCAACAATCTTTTGATATTTTCTTATTTGACACAAAAAATTGCGTAGTGGATAAAATATAATTGAAATTTTGTAGAATATTGTTAGAGTCATAAGAAATACATCTTAGTCGCCCCTCAAGCTATTAATGTATATTAGGGTAAATTCTAACCGCCCTCGCTAGGGTAACGTAATTGTAAATACCGAAAAGTATTGTCGTTTACTGATAACGGTTATAGCCACCCTCTATAGTGAAATTCCGTATCATTTATAATGGATAAATTGTACAAAGTAAGGGTTGAAACAATATCTATCATGTCAGTATTTTGATAGTGAACAGTGCCGTTACGTTACACAGAATGGGAAACTACGAGCCCGAATCAGATCACCTATCAGTTGATTGCGAATCCTACGTTTCCGAACATCGCGTTCTGTTTTCGGTTTTATTCAAAAAAAAGTACATAAATATCAAGACATATATTTTCAAAGTTGGAAAAGAAACAAACAAAAACAAACAAAACAGCAAGCAAGTGATTAGTTTTTCAACTACAGTGAACTCGATCCGGATTACATTCAAATCATGATAGAGTAAGCCGATCCTACGAGGGTGGTTCAAATATAAACAGGAATTTTGCTATTAAAAATTCGGTAATTTTTCAGTTTAGGTTGCATACGCCCGATTTCCTTGAAATTTTAATATGTTGTGCAGAAAATTATGCTGATTGATTTAATGTATATATAAGGCGCGGAAATTATACCTTCACATACTTTTTCGAGGTTGAAAATTTAGATGGGTTAGGTTAGGTTAGGCTCATACTCAAAATATTGAGCGATTTTGAGATATTCGTGATAACATACCTCGTTATGGAAGACATTATTCATATTCAAATAGAATTGAAGCATTTATTGAAGAAATGTCACGAATGTATCCAATAGAAATTGATGATTATTTGTACGTGTAAATAAATGATTATTGTTAGAAATTGATTTGTGTCATTACATTTGTCGTAACTAATTATATTTAATGTTGAAGAGGATTGGGGGTGTTAAAAGATAGTCTAACCCACTCCCCGCCCCTAATCCTCTCCAACACCAAGTATTTACAAAATATCAACTATTCAAAATAGTGTACATTTTCCAATGTTCAAACCATAACAACTATGTTTTCCGCGCCCAACATAGAGACGAAATCAGATACACAGGTTGAACGAAACATTCCAATTCCATGGCTACCATGGTCTCCGGACATAACACCATTTTTCAGGAAGTTTTCGATTTGTCACGTAACTATTCGCACGTGAAAGATTCTACCGCCGTATTCGCAAAGCGTCTCTCTCAATTGACCAAATAAATAATAGTCGCATGGCGACAAATCGGGACTATAAGGAGTGTATTCCAGTTTTTCCCAACCCAATTCGTGGAGACGCGTTCAATCTTCCCAGCGTGTGAATTTCTGCTACAAATTCAGAAGTCTTGGCACCCAATATTACCTACGCTCATGCCCAATTCCTCACTGTTCTGGAGCGCCGGGCATGTGGATATTTCGAATCAAGGGTCTACCTTGGCTAATTCCACAATGGATATTGAATTGCAACTTCTTAACCTTAACTAGCCGATGGATCACTTTTGGATTAGAGATTCTGGAGAGGTTCAACAAGGTCAAAAGCGGTTATCGAATTACACCTCTCGCTCATTAAAATCGCGATTTATTAGAAAAGTTCTTCGGAAAAGATGTAATATAAATCAAAATAAATGATTCCCACTATTCACCTCTAAAATAATTTCGAAAATATATTCTGCCGTTCTTCAAAAGACCTTTTAGTCGATATTAATATTCCCAATGGCTCGCAGCTGCAAAGAGAGGTTTGTAACCACTTACTAGTTGCAAGGTTATTGCGTCTCATCAGAATGGTTTAACAACCCTCGTTCTGGCTTGAGACCCGAACTGAAGACAACATCAAAGAGTGTCGCTATTTGGTTCATGTAGTTAAACATTCCCCAGCGAAAGCTAGCTGGCGCCATCTTCACATCCAACTGCGAACCACTGGTGAGGTAGTCGTCGATGATAATATAGATTCCAATGGTAAATGAGGTGTGTAAAATATATCAAACGAATAAACCTCTGAAATAATTTCGAAATTCAATATTTCGAAAATATATTCTGCCTTTCGTCAGTTCAGTTCGGGTCTCAAGCCCGAACGAGGGTTGTTAAACCACTCTGATGAGACGTAACGTCGCAACAAGTCAGTGGTTACAAACCCCTCCTTGCAGCTGCGAGCCACTGGGGGTGTTAATATCGACAAACTCGATTGACACCACGCTCTTCAGAGGAGATATAATTCAATATTCGTCGACGAGGCATTAGGCAGGAAAGTAATTGTTGAAAGTTATTTCAGTGGTGAATAGTAGGAATAATTTATTTTGATGAGAAATATTATGTTCTAGTACGACTCTGATTATCTTGTTGTGGGTATGTTCTCAAATTTACGTTCATCTGTAATTGAAATATTTCAGTCATTGCATTTCATTAAGTAAATCAATACTGTCACACGTAAAACGAATATCGTATTGAATTCGTAGTTCGAATCAAATTGTCCAGCCGTAATTGCTAATTACTTCAGCAATGACGCTGGAATGTTCTAATAATGTCAGAAGTGATAAAGGACAACGTCAGATACCAGATGATGGATTCTCGACTTTATGCTTGAAGCCGTTTTCCGTAACGAGAATACTGTTAATTGGAATCTGTGAAAAATAACAGCGTAACAGTAATGTAGCCAATTACTGAACACAATTCACTTATATAGAAACATTTCTCACGATGCGAATTTAATGAGATTAGGTAGTCCAATCCAGGGTTCAAAACTATGACAGAATTAGTAGGAATTAAATCCAGTATGTTACAAAGATACTTTTCCAAAACAGTGGCAATCATTTATTTATACTTCCAAAAGTTCGCGGTGCGTTCAGTGTTGAATTTTAATCAAAGGTTCCGCAGAGCTAAACGATTTAGTTCATTATTCAATCATAATCGTGAACTTGTTCGGAATAGAATATGCGTATTGTAGTGATTCTAAATTAGTTTCAAACTGGTTCCGAACAAATTCAGATTTACTGCGCACTTAAATTTTCGTTCAGGGCTGAGTCACATTACTGATTCCAAATTGGTTCTAGCAGTACTTAGATTGTTTGATTGTTAAAATTCGATACGATTGTTCGTGAACTTGTTCGGAATAAAACATGCGTATTGTAGCGATTCTAAATTAGTTTCAAACTGGTTCCGAACAAGTTCAGATTTACTGCGCACTTAAATTTTCGAACAGGGTGATTCCGAATTGGTTCTAGCAGTACTTGGATTGTTTGATTGTTGAATGCTGATGCGCAATAGTGAACGTGTTAATATGAACAAAAATTGAACTTAATTATCTTCACTAACAGTCTCTAAACAAAAATGACATTGCTTGAATGTTTCTTGGTGAATTAGACCGTCATCAAACATAAATATGCAGTATATCCCCAAAGTAATTTCTGTTTGGTTATATATAGAAAACAAACGTGTACAGATACAGATAAAGTTATTTACGATGTTAGGAAAAAAGTAAAATATGCGGAGCTAATTGAATAATCACTTTCGACACAAATGTGATACAATGTTTTTTGTGTAACCGCCCTATTTTCATGAAATGGGCAAATTTGGAATGATATTAAACTTCAAAATGAATTTTTAAATATTCAAATAATCACAAGGTTGTGAATGGCCAACGTTGCCAACGCTGTGGTTTCCAACAACTGCTTGTTTACAAATAAAAAAGACGCCATCTAAATTGCGTTTTTGTCCAATTCTTGTTTTTGGTTCATGAGTGTTTAATATGTGGATAGTGGAATAATTAATGAAAGTGTTGATTTGGTTGTTTCTGTGGATATTGAATAGGAATTCCTACCATTACATATACCAATTTCCAGACTTGGTCTTGAAAAATATAGAAGGGAACATTGGTGAATCTGTTTTCTTAACATACGAAAATTCAAAATATGAAGTTCGTCAACTTTCTGAAGCGATTTCTCAATGATGTAGACAAGCACCCTTAAAAATGGTCTTTATGTGAATATTTCGAGATAATGCCATATTTAGAACGGAAAAATGAAGGATATCGTCCCAAGAAATCAAACAATCGCACAATTGAACTAGTTGAAAAAATTATTGACGAGGCACTTGTCGCAATTATTTTCGAATTATCTGGAACCCTTTGGGCGTGAAGAATTGTGTAATTTATTAGTAGAATATATCGAAATAACAAATAAACCTCGCAAATTTTCCGATAAATTTCACTTGATTTGACTTTAACAATCAGAGTAATTGACTCGCATACTCGGAACTGCGATTGTAGCACTGCTTTGATAGAAATGAAAATGGATCTTACATGGTGGATATACCTCGTATATAGCAGTAGGGAATAGTAACAATCAGTCAATACCAAAATGGTTTCTGGGATTTTTAAATCGTTTGCGATAAATTAAAAAGCTGAATCCGTAAAAAAACATATTGCTCTCATTTGGATAGTTTAATCATTGTGATGAGTAAATTCGTGAGAACAGTAGGTGTTTATCAGTATTTCCTTTCGATTGTCGAACCACAACAGACAAAAATAGATAGAACATTTCATCAACAAGCCATTGATTTTAAAATTTTAATGATAAGTTTGTTCCAGCAGTATGCTCTGACTATTATTAACAACGATAATTGCTGCTGGAATACCACTTCTAACACAGGTAGGGAAAAGAAGAAAATTGCTTTTATTTTGTAGGTTATATACAGGGTGTTTCGGAATAGCACTCCAATTTCTCGGGAAATGATTCGCTTCGTAAGTGAATTATAGTTAGCGATAGATTTCACCCGGGCTCCTGATTCACCAATAATAGTACGCCATATTGAATGTATTGGGTCTGAAATTGTCAACAATTTGAATAATTTTCTTAATATTATCCAGAACGTAACACTTGAAGATATTTTCAACTTGCATTCACTTTTTAATGAGGTTGTACAAATCATTCTCTTCAGAATTAAATTTTCTGTTTTATTTAGAAGTTTAATGCATTTATATGACATTTAACGAAGTAAAAAGGTAAAAAAATGTATTTTGTAGTTGAATTTTTTGTATTTTACGTGAAAATCATTACAGTTACAGATATGAGACCTATTTTATACAATTTTTCAGGTCAAAATACGTATAGACCAAACAAATTTGCATGGGAGAGATCCAAGACATTCAATATGGCTTCCTATTGTTGGTGGATGAGGAATCCGGGCGAAATCTATCGATCACTATAATTCGCTTACGAAGCATTTTTGGAAGTTTAGGATCATTTCCTAAGAGATTGAAGTGGTATTTCGAAACACTCTGTATAATTAAACAGATGAGTCGAATTATATTGAATCCCAAGTGAATAATAAGTTCGAAATATTGGACTTTTTTCATCATCACACACAACTAGCAGTTGCAAATCAAATTCTATTTATTGTTATAAAACTAAATATTTATTTTATGTTTGTAATTTTAAACATTAATATTACAATCTACGCGGATCTACGGGGTGTTTCAAAAAAAGGTGATTCCGTCTATAGGGCAGATAAAGAACTGAAAAAGTATTTGGGGTTTGCTCAGTAAAAAATTTTCGTAACGCCATCCGTGTTTAAGATAAAGGGCGTTGAAAAAAAAAATAAAAACATTTTTCACGATTTTGCCGCAACTACTTGCAACATTGCATTGAAATTTTATACGAATATTTTTTAGAAGCTGATACATCCTTTGAGTATATTGTTTTTATTACTGACTCTTATAGAGGTCGCTAGTTACACGGTTCGTACCAAGTAGTATTGAACATAACTTTTTCAATATTAGATTTATTAATCGAAATTTCAAGTGAACTTGAACAACATTTAATTTTACACCAAAAGGGTATTCTTGATAAAACTCGATACTTCGTACCGTTTTCGGAATATTTTGATTTGAAAATTATGAAATAATAACCGATGCTTGTGTAAAGTATCGATAAAATTATTAATTATTCTTATTAATTAGTAAGCATTAAGTGAATTGAAACATTTTTGTCACGTGAATGGGACCCCATCGATAAAACGGATACATTTAAAAAAATTGGGACTGAGGGCTTTCGTTTCTTGTAACTTTTCACAAAAATCCAGTCTCATCAGTACAAGATCTTGTTTATCAAAGTTCAAAAGTACAGGCACTGAGCTATTGGAGGCCTTAGTATGAAACAATCAACAATTTGATGATCATGTATTTTGGGACTCGAACTGTTGTTTGTTTCATACTAAGGCCCCCAATAGCTGAGTACCCATAATTATTGAGTAACTTTGAGTTTTACAAAGCAATAGCATTTTCTTTTAGTTTCTTATAGAAAACTGTCATTCATCGATAGTTATGATGTTGAGTCAATAATCATGACATTTCTTAAATCTTGTTATTTGTTAAATTGACTATTGTTAATCAAAATGTACTCAAATTTTGAATACACTGACGTGTTATTACGCTTAAGCGAGTGTCTAGTGCAGCTGTTACGAGTTATGCAGAAAAGTTTCCTCGAAGAAACTTACCAACTCAAAATACATTTAGAGCCTCTAGGAATGTGAGACATAAAAAAGTAAATTCTGGTAGGCCGAGGACAACAAGAACCATTAATAAAGAGAATATGATTTTAAATCTACTTGAACAAGATCCAGAGTGTGGCAAGACAAACAAATACGTTTTCTTCTTGGAGAATACACAATTCTATCCTTTTTTCTAAAGAATCCATCAATCTTATAAATGGTTTGGAGTCATCTATGAGGTCATCAAAGTGATTTAGAGAATGCTGTCTTTCAATGAGGTGAATCTACCTTTGTAGCATAAACTTTTTCTTTAGGATACAACCAAACTGTGTAATCTAAGGGATTTAAATCGCATGACGAGGAGGCCAATGAATCAGAGCTTTTGCACCTCTACCAATCAATCGATTCGGAAAATTCCTCAACCAATTACGACCTCTTCTATCTATACTTACATATTCTACTATACTTACAGTCTGTTGGAAGAAATCTAGTAATTTCAGTTTCATTGATATTAACAATAAAATGTCAAATGGTTTATTCAACAATGTTTTTTATCAATTGCAGACAACAACTTTCCTTTTGAAATATAGCAATATGTTTATAGAAGCCGGAACGTGTAAATAACATCCAACGACCTTGTTTATTTATACAAGTTTTTTAAAACGTGATAACGATAATTTTTCTTACATGGTTGTTTTGCGAAAATTACCTTCATAAATCACTGCAATTCATTTAATTAAAATTAAAACGTAAGTAACCGGATAAATTTCACGATCATTTATTTCCCCTGAGTAATATTTTGATAACGAATGAACTTATTCACCTCCTGTTGTTGATGACAGGACCGTAATAAAAACTTACAATTCCGATAAAACTAGATTTTAAATTAAATCATAGAAAAGAAAACACTCTCTTAATAATTATCAAGCTAAAAAGTGAAAAATAATTCTGACATTTGAATAAAATTGTTTATTTATTATCTCTATCCTCTATATAAACCTGATCTCTTTCCTTCCGATAAAAAATGGCAGGGTGAAAAGAAAAATGGAAATATGATTTGGATGATTTGAAAAGTATCAAAATTGCTGGACTGAGCGTTTCAGTGACGTATTTTCTTTATTGAAAACTTACTTGTCGAAAATTCACATAAATTGATAACGTAATAGCAGAAAACGTTTCTGATTTTTCTTGAATTGAATTTAAATATCTAATATAAATATATAAAAAAAACTGGGAAAATCTGTATTCTGCATTCAAAACAAACAATCCATTGTTAGCTATCATAACAAAAATTGTTACATCCTGTATTATACATGTTTTACATTCCAAATTCCTCTTGCATTTCATATAAATCCGTTACTAGTAATAATTGCACATTGTTAAACTTTCGTTTATACAGTGTAAGTTGCAATTGAAATAATTGTTAAGATATAAAATAATTTAAACCGTCTAGAGTATCTTGACCCTAGCATTAGTTTTGTTTATTGTTGCAAAACTGAAAATACGATGTAATTGCATACACACACAACAATTTCAAACGCTCGTACAGTATCTACCGGGTGTGTTTGAAATGATATAAACGAGAGTTGCTACTTAAGTTTTGAGATACTTCCAAAACATGTGATTTGAACGCATCAACCGCTTCTTTAAGTGTAGAAAAACTTAGACCTCACAATTTATTTTTGATCTGCGGGAATCAGAAGAAATCATTGGTTGCCAAACGAGGACTGTACCCATCAACGCGATGTTTTGACTGTTCAAAAACGTTTTTGTTTGCAATATCAATTTACTCACGCATCGATGTTTCCTTGTACAACAGTCGATTTTGGACGACCTTCGCGAAATTCGTCCTGTAGCGATTAGCGAGCAGGATTGAATCGGAAAACCAGCGAAACGCGGTGGTTCGAGATGGTGCTCCATCACCAAAAGTTGAAGCGCTCGCTATTTAATTTTTGATTAATGTATGACAACACGTTCTGTGTAATTTCACTATTAAAAACGCAAAATCAGATTTAACATATTCACATCAGTGTTGCCATATCTCAAAACTTAAGTAGCAGTCTTCTAATTCTGGAGTATTCCATAAATTTTGCACCAGCTGTTAATATCTAGTTATGAAGGCCACATAATAATACATTGTTTGTAAGACTAAGAACCCGAGCGCACTCCATTTAAATTAAATGTAAAAAGTTCAATATCAAGCCTCATTTCCACGTGAAATTATAGTGTTTATTTTGATTAATTATTGTATGGGATTCGCTTACAAACAAATAACAAAGCAAAGTTAATATGAGTAGAAGAATGTGAAAATTCCAATGATAATTTAGAGTCCTGTCACATTATACACTTTTTATTACTTAATCCGTATCGGCATCGTTTATGATAAACAATACAACCTGGCAAGGGTCCATTAAGGAAACTAGAATAAAGCGGAAACGACATTTCCATGTGTACGTTAGTTGAAAACTTTTGGAGTATCTGCTACATATTTATGAAGTATCCACAACACAAATATGGAGGAATTGCCGTAAATATTAATCGGTTACGGGTAGTGGTTAAAGGGGCATAGTGTCAGATGAATTGAATTTAGAACCCTCGGAAGAACAGAGAGTGGCTAACATTTAATTCCCCGGAGAATAAGAAAGTTCTGGATCGCATTTCTCTAACTTTGGAAGTAATGTTCGTGCACATATTTGAGTTGTGAATTATATAATGTCACTAACAATATGTAGATATGAATATCGTTTTATTATTAAAAGGAGGATAATATGATAAAAATGAAAATAAAAACAATTTACGGGCAATTTGAGGTCGGGAAGGGGAAAGGGGTGAGTTTTTTAGGATAAAAATGGTTATTTCGATTACTGGCAAAATACAAGTCCTATGAAAAAAATTTAAAAGCAAACTTGTAGGTAATAGAAAGATCTATAGCTTTTGTACTCATACTTTTTTTACATAACCTCAAAATTCATGGGAAAAATTCAAAAAACCAAGTCCTTGGTCTTTTATAAAAGACTCAAAAGAATCTCAAAATGCTAAAAGCTATATAAACTCTTAAAATTATAGCTGGTAAAGAAAATCTAAAAACTTTAAACGCTAATGAGAATCTAGAAATTCTGAACACTAAAGAAATACGAAGAATTCTAAATGTAAAGAGAATCCAAAAATTCTAACTGCCAAAAAATAATCGAAACAATTCTAAGACTAAAGAAGAATTTAAGGTTATAAAAGCTAAAGATAATCTAAAAATTTGAACCAAGTGTTTTTGATGTGGTATTCTGTTATTTTTGTTAACCCTTCCTTCCATAAAATCCATTTCACCCGTGTAAGTACGTTGGGCCTAACATAACTTGCATCCACCCTCCCAAACTTAAACTGTCAAATTGCTACTTAATTTTGAGCTCTGTAAGTTGACTGGCAATTTTTGAACTTCACTTTTGAGAATAGGTAAATAGTTACAAGGTGTTTGTTTGCTACACATACAGTTTGCGGTAACTTGAAGTGCTAATTGTACATTTTCCACTTTAAATGCTTAGCACGTTTAGGTACTAGGGAAATTATTGAACCCGGCGCTATGTGAGCTAGAATCGCCTACAAACGTCTCCAGCTGATTTATAAATATTCATATCATATAAAAAGCTTTCAGATTCTCCCCTGTACATCCCATTTAATCAAAATAAATGAACAAATTGTCAAGATTTTAGAAATATTTCAAATTAGTTTACATTAGTAGATTTATCAGGTGATTCGTTTTACAAACTTGATTAGATTCGATAGTTTTATTTTTAATCTAGGAAAGATGGTCAGACAATGTATTGGGGTCAACAACGTGCATCTGGCAACCCTGGTTAACATCAACATTATTTCATCTGTAAACGCATAAGCGAAATGCGCACGTTTTTGTTATTTTTAGATATGAATTGTATCATTTTCGAATTTTTTACTTTAAACACCTCCGTGCTTGTATGGAGCTGTCAATATAGTAGACTAGTTGGCAGTTGAGCCTCACAAAAAGATGTTATGCATTATTTTTAGTATTTCTGAGAAGTTACCAATATTTATCGACTGATTTTCAAGATAAGAACAATGGAGAAGTGTGTGGTTTAAATATTTTTAAGTCTATTTTAATAATAAAGAGAAAAAACTGTCTTTTGTTCGAGGATTGACTAAAAAGTTCCCCCTTAACCTGAAGACGTCAACATTAATCAATTTAAATTGATTTTTAACAATTTTCTTAGATGCCACCTCTCCGGAAGCTTTCGGATTCCTCTTTAGTAAAAATCTCGAGCACGAAAAATTCGTGTGTAGTCATAGACTGCATGCAAAAATACTTATCTCTCGATGGTCATTTGAGTACACCAGGTAGGTATTGACCAACCTGTCGTAACTTTGGATTTAGTCTTCTTGAAATACCAAATGTCTAATGTATGAGTTGCTGATAATTGTCATGTGCGATTTCATTTTCAACTCCCAATCCCTAATCGTTCAAGGCTGTTAGGCTGTTAGCAACCCTCAAAACTATTACTAAGAGCACCCAGCAATAGTATGAAATAAAATGTTAGATTACGTGCAAAAATCGTCTGTACCTCTCTGTCTATTAGTGGTTAACTAACGACAATTTACTTTACACAAAACATACTCAACAAGTAAGTAAACTTGTATGTAAATTTCGGCAACACAAATTTAGTTCTGCCACTTACCAATTGTGGCGCTAGTGTGATAAAATTGTGTCATTAGTTTCAATGTCATTCGTTCTGATCAATTTTTGAATTCCCTCAGATTTCGGTGATATTATCAGAAATGTAATTTATAACTATGATTTCTTGTTGAAGTCGGTTTGAATATACATTTCTCAGCATGCAGCCAGGTTGTAATTTTATATTAATGACAATTTATTTTAGTGTCAGGTAGCTGGAGCTTAGACCCTTGGGTTTGGTATCCTCAAATTTCATATTTTGAGTAGGTAATTCAACTAATTAATACCACTCACATATCGTTCTTTACAATGCTAGCAGATGAGATTTAACAGTCTGTCATGCACTTTCAGTTACAGAGGGAGCATAGCCCTAGACGACGAAGGATCTTACTAGAAATAACTGCAAAAATTGACAATGTTCTTTTCTATAATCAACAAACTTTTATGTTCTTTAACTCAGTATTCATAGCAATTAAAATAGAACAAAAATACTTAATCGATTATGTGGGATGTAAATTTTCTTTTATTTATTGTAGAAAGCTGATTTATTTTTGAATTTCATTGGTTATTCATATATCTCTATGAAGAAGAGAATATTTATTTTTGTTTATCAATATTTCATTTCTATGTATGTAAATATTATTTGTAAATAAACGTGTCCGACATCTAAGACATTTCTTATCGTGAATTCAGGAAACTGCGAAATCTGAACTAAATAACATAAAAGTAGATGTGGTGTATTGTAAATTTAAATGAACCGCGATAATAGATTAGTTCTGCGACGAACCACCGACGGCACTAGCATCGAAAATCCGAAAATGTTATTTTCACTGAATAAAAATTAAGTTTGTATTTCTTCTTAGGGTATGTTCTGCGGGTTTAGTTTAGTACTTTCGTAAAAAAAAATAAAACATTTGTTTATTTTGAAGCTTTTTTGGCATATTTCCATGGATTAGCCTGTGGACATTGCTTTTTACTATGAGTTGAAGAGAAGGGAGGTTTAGTAGCGGACGCCTCTAAGGCTGTAATAGGCAGGTTGACGTTGACATTGACATAGACAGATTAACCTTTGAATCTTGTTTAGCTGTTGTTTGTTCAGTTTTCGACTACCATATGTAATGCATATGTAATCCTGTATATCCAGAATACCAATTTAGGCTTTAGTCCCCATGTCTTGCCAATAAGCTTGCAACGAGTTCATACAGCCGACAAGGTAATGGCAAAACATTACCTTATCGAGGTCATTATTCCAAGTAAGTATTTTAGGTTTTCCATTTGCATATTTGGGTTTCCTTGGTGATAGTGTGAATCAAATGTGGATTAGACTACTATTGTATCAATTTGATTCAATTTTCGTCGCGTTATATATCCAAGGAACCATTTGTTTATATAAAAACGGCTAGTAATACTACCAACTAACTGAAATGAAAACTTTAAGCCCAAAGTTAATTTTCCTCGTGATTAAAGTTTATTGCGTACTTGTAATATTCAGTACAATTGAAATTTGAGTACAAAATGTATAGCAAAACGTTAGAAATGAAATTTGTTGGTTATTCATAGAATAAGAATGACAATCAGAGCTATATTGGGCCAGTCACAAATAAATAAATGTCGTTATAAAAATTTATCACAACAACAAACTATTATGTGACACGAGTCTTTAAAATCGAAGGTGAATTCCAAGAAAAAATGTGCGTTGGGACGTATTTAGAGGATTTACAACCGAAGCTGCTAAAATAAAATAAAAACTGCTGCAAATATTGAATAGTTTTATTGAATCCGGCAACACCGATATAAACGCTATTTATTACTGTTTTCATATGAACCTTACTCAACTAAATCAAGTGTGACAGATGGGTTTTAGCGATGCTTTGAAACGAAAAAAGTTTTGGAATGTGACCTTTTCTCTCATTCCATCAATCAACGTGAACAGTGAGTATTTTTCGTTGAATAGAAAGTCGAGTCAATTGATAGAAGGGAAAGAATAGAAAATAGTTTAAATAATAGGTGTCTAAAAATGAAGTGAAGAGTTTATTGAAAAAATGTTTGTTACGTATTAGCAAAAACACAAATAAAATAACTTCGTTCACATGTAAACCGTTGCGATTACGGCATCCATTTAATCGAAAACTATGACGGTTCATATTCTCCGTGATGGCTGCCATTTCGTGGCAGGTATTTTCTTTTAATTATGCCAGAAACTTGGGTTCGTTAGCATTGAATCGGGACTCGTGGAGGCCAACTTATGTCACCTCTCAATCAATTTGCCAGGAAACATTTCATGGACTTGCGGTAGAGATCTATTGGACGTGGATTAAGCTGCTCCGTCCTGCTGGAACTATGTTCTTTGGTTATAACAATTAAAATTTTATAGGTTCAGGCACGAAGAAGTCCTTAACATCTGCACATAACGCTCTGAATTCACTGTGAGTCCCCCGTGAGCCCATACAGTCCCTTTAGGCGAGTGTAGGGGTTTCTGATGTTTGTATTTTGGATCGGTTGCACTCCAGTAGTGGCAATTCTGCTTGTTGAGGTGTTCATTAAGATGAAAATGAAAATTCTTGCAACACCTGAATTTTGTAAGGGTCCAGCCCCAAATCTTCGTGTAAAATGTGAAATCATAATGATTTATCCTCGTTTAGAGCAACATGGAGGAATCTTATCCGATATCCTTTTTATAATAAGAATCGTCAAGCTCCTCAAAATATCCATCAATTTCCGACATTCCCTCTTCATTTTTTCAAGTCTGGAAACAAAAAATAATCCGTGGGGACTAAATCTGGCGAAAACGGAGCATGAGTTAGAAATCCCAACTATAATTAATAAATTTTGGCATTTGCAAAAACAGATGTGTACGCTGGTGCATTGTCTTAATGTAACAACATATTATTCTTAGCAAAATGCGGCCGTTTTTGCTTGATTTCTTCGCTCAAACGTCGTAATAAGTTCGCTTAATTCTCGCCGTTGATAGTTTTTCCTTTTTCAAGATAGTAAAAAGAAATTATCCCACGCGCATCCCAAAAAACCGACGCCATGACCTTGCCTGCAGATGGAATGGTCTTTGCCTTCTTTGGAGCCGGTTTTCCCTTTTCAGTCCATTGTTTTCATTGTTCTTTTGTTTCGGGTGTGAAGTTACGGACCACGACTATTTCTGGGAAACATAACACTGCCAAACACTCGATAGAACCATCTTCACGACGCTGTTTTTGTTCCATTGTGGGCAAACACGGCACCCATCTTTCTTACAGCTTTCTCATGTCCAAATTTTCAGTTAATATGCGATGTACCGCACTTTTTGAAATGCCTGCTATGTCTGGTAGCTCGCGCACCTTCAGTCGACGATCATCCAGTATCGCTTTGAGGATTTTCTTCAAAATTTCTGTAGTCGTCGCCTCATTTGGTCAACCACTGCGATGCTGGTCTTCACGGGTCATACGGCCTCTCTTACCCAATATTTTACTGTTGATAACGAAGAAGTTGTCTCGCTTAGAGTAGAATCTAGCTCAGCTTTGATATTGTTTGGGCTAAGGCGTATCAAATAGAAGTATTGTATCAGATAACGATTACCAATTTTTTTCATGTTAACAAATTCACTGAAACATTCACTTTTGATGGCTGCCAAACAAATATTAAACAGCATGGTATCTTCAAACTTGATACATATACTGTATGCATTGTGTACTTCCTAATACAGTGGGATTTTCCAATCAACTACCGCCATCTCTAGGTCATGTCAGGTACTTCTGGGACCATCCTCGTACGTTGTTAGCCTAGACTATGTTTTTTATGACGGCGGTTTATAAAAGCTGTTTAATATGAAAGTAACTTCCTCTTTTTGTCCCTTTTTGTTTTTTCCCCATTCTTTTGTTAATTTTCGTTGAAAGCAACTTCGGTAACGTATTTTATTTCAAAATTACCGAGAAGTTCTGCTTTGTAAACATGATAGAATATCTCATCTTTGCGTTTAATTTATATTACACGGAGCAGAAAAACTTATATTTAGAATCAATAGGAGAAAGAGAGAAAAGTACAGAATATAAATTTTATCACAAAGAATATTACACGGATGATCAACGAGACAACTTCTTCTGCAGAAGTTAAAATATACGCCGAAACTTTTTAAAAAATCTATAATTCCAAGAAATTCTTCCCAGAAAGTAAAACCGAAAAAATCAAGAAGTTTTTTAATGCATATATAGACAACATTGCATTTTTAAATATCACCATTCTTAAGTAGTAAGCTTGGATTTCTCAAAAGGGAATGTGCGTGCTATTATCTTCTATGATTTCAAGATTTGGATCTGTGCTGCTAGTAAATCAAATTTGGTAGAAGACTGATAAAACCAGTACGAGTAGGCTCTTCACTTACTGTTGGAAACAATTATATAGTGAGACGTATCATCGAAAGAATCCAAGAATTATAAAATTCCTGGTGTTACATCCGCACAAGTAAATTCCATTTTACATATTTATCATCTTAGTAATAGGTGATGAAACATTTTATGATATTCCTAATCTAGCTTTAAAATCAACGTTTACTTCCAGCTCTTGAGTGAGTCAATCTTCGCGGGTTTATTCATCAAGATAATTTACATGAAACTTAAGTAACAGTCATTGAACATCCACCCAATTTGCCTGATTTGGCCATGTGGGATTTTTAATTGAGCATTGTTTATAAAGATGACACTTTTTTGTAGCCGCAACCTAAGCTCGGAGTTGAGAAAACTAAAACTCAAGTGCTATGTATTCCCAGTCCTCTTGTATGAATAGTGTAGAATCTTGGGCCCTCGTCGCATATTGTGAGCGAGGAGTAGAAACCTCATCAATTTGTTGAGGGCATTCCAAACGATGACTGGCTTCTACTTTTTAATTGATTTTAAGTGCTCGTCGTTTTGAGTTTTTCTAAAAAGACTTGTAGGTTCCTTGTATCTTAAATATATAAGTTGGGAAGTTTGCACGCATCTCCTGCAATAGTATGAAGAGGAAGGAGAAAATGTATTGCATCGAATGTTCACTATATTCCGGATAATAAATGCGCATCTATGGGGTACAGGAAGAAAGACGAAGGGGCGCCAATTGAAGCGGAGAAAATGTTGTGGGAGTTGAGAGGGGCTATTGCGGTTGACGAACTGTAAACCAGTCTACAGATCAAAACGATGGGATATTCCAATCCGTAGTGCGATATTGCTCCAAGACAATATCTAACCTCATACAGCTCGGCTTACGATGGAAACTTGAACGAATTGGGTGAGAAAATTATTATTATAGTCCCGATTTGTCGCCTATTACTTATTTTATCCATTGAAAGAGGCACTTGGCGCACTGTGATTCGAAAGCACTACGGAGGTAGAATCCTTGTGGGAAAGATTTTCACCAAGAACTCACCCTAAAGCTTCCAGAGAGATAGCAAAGTGTGTAAAGCTGTAACTTTTTCTATAGCAAAACCACCATTGTACAAACAGCAATGACACAAAAATCTTCCAAGACTGGGTAATTGATCCTTGATTTAATCCCCCACAACGATCATTATGAAACTCTATACATAGACTATTGATGATACGAGAAATCGATCTATTTTATGCGGAATCATTTACTTCCGGAGATACCGGAAGTGACCATTATTTCAGATATCGAACCATGGATAACTTTGTTCAATAGATCTCATCAAGATCTATCTGTGAGTGAAAAGTCATGATGATTAACCTATGCGCAGAAGAGTTTCAGTGGAAAAAGTATGCAAATGCATTATTTTCACGGAAAATCAATAGATAAAATGAAAATTAAGTAATTTTTGTAAGGTTAAGTTAGGTTAGGATAGGTTAGGTTGTGTTAAAGACTGAAATGAAGGTAAACAAAAATAATTTTCCTCAATCAAATATTCTAATTAGACTTAAATCTATAACTTTTCCATTTGAAAATCTATTTTAATTTCTTCTATTAATGAAATGAATGGGTCTATTTTTGGTTCAGATTTACGACATTCTCGTCGCCACGTATATTGATTATGTCCTCCAAATATTCTGAAGATACATATCAGCTGGTCTCAATACTTTGGGAATTAACTCCGCTATCAGAAACAAATTTTTCTTTGTGATTGACCCACTCATAAGTGTAGCCTTTATTGCTGAGCTGCGCTTGCGTCAAACATAATGATTTTTCACACACAGATAGATATTGATGAGATCTATCGAACAAAGTTATCCTTGGTTCGATATCTGTTAGCCTTCCTGAGATAATGGTCACTTCACAAGTAGTTTTCGCATAAAATAGATACGGTAAATCGATTTTTCGTAATAACCATAGATTATGTATAGAGTTTCATAATGATCGTAGTGGGGTGGCTTATCATATTCTTACCAATTTTTCTTTTTTGTTAGTTTTTTCTATTTTAATTCTGTTAATTGAACTGACCTAAATATCACAAGCCTTATCAGTTAATTAAGAACCATTACAGAACGAATTAATATTATTGTTTATAAAAATATAATCATTATAACAAGAAATTATGGGTCTATCCTTTTATATCGAGCTTCTGTAATTACAATCTTCTACACCTGTAATCTAAAATTCATTTTTTATACAGCAAAACAAAGGATTTACTTCATCTTCAAACACACCTTTCATTGTTGGTATTTGTGGGCAGATTCACGGTGAAATGGAGAGGTTCAAACGACCGATATTTATCTTCAGCAACAATGTGGGTTGGTGGCTTCTCGCATTTTTCTCCCTTTCCTCTTACTCGAAATACGACCGTCTATTTCACGATATGCCAAGGTAGATGTTAACAAACGGCATACTCGCTCTCGACGACTTTTAATTTTTCAAATAATAGTGCAATACAGTCGTATATTAATTATAATTACGAAAATAATCATTATGCTTTTATGATTGTTAGGGTGGTTATGTAATCAATGTCATTACGATTCTTTTTTAGCGTTTTAATTAAAAAGTTCAGTCTTCTAACGATATTATCGAAGAAATAATTGAATTCAGTTTATCTTACTTTCTTTATGGGAAACTATCAACCCGCCCCGGCTCACAAGGATGTAAATTCTAAAGAAAATTATCAGATACAGCTGATACAGATACATATAAGAATCTCTGAACATAAGGGACTTAAGGGCAATTGAATTGCCGTCGAGCAAGCAAAGCTTTAGGTTGTTTGATCGCTGCAGTTGTTTGATTGACAGAATCTGTCAACCCTATCAGTTGTAGTTTTCTATTGAGCTTATTATTTATTAACAAAGTCATCACAGTTTTGATTGTACTATTTTTTTATTAATTCTTTTGGCAAGTGCCGTTGTAGACTATAAAAGAACTTGCATTGTTGCAACGTCGCAGAAGGTTCCGGTCCAACGAATGGCATTGACGCAGCTTGTTTGGTCATTTAGCTCTTATGACGTTCGTAACACAGGGAGGTATTGATATTATAATACAATGTCCAATTTTTCTGTCCCACCTAGATCTTTAACTAATTATATAAAAATTATACATATAATCTCATTGAGTTTTTCACTAATAGACGATGATGGCTTGAACAAACATCTAGTGTTTTATTTTATGAATTATCAAGCGTTTAATAATAATTTGAATAAGCAATATTTTGATATCTTTGATTACGTTACTGTAATTTTCGTTTCAAATCATTTTAAGAAGATAAAATATCGAGGTATATAGTGGAAGTTTCAGATTACAGAAATTCCAACTGTTTGAAATGTCCATGCTGAGTTAATCGAGACAAAGAAATGCTAAACCACAACTCTTTGTATTTTTTTTATTCAAAATTATCGTCTGGCACAGTTTAAACAACAATAAAAATATCTGGCAATAATAGATTCGTGTTTCTACCAGTACAGGTAGGAAGTGCACTGATAAACGCAACCACTACCGCCAGTCAGATAGCTAGTATGACGTCCAGGAGAGTGAGAGAGATGGCATATCACAAAACTGGCCTACCTGACATTTTCTCTCAAAAATTTTGCTCTAGATCTCTAGATTAATATAATAAATTTTTAATACGTTAGTTGAATATATTAAATTCGCTTTAAAAGTTAAATAATCCTAAACAACGGTTTTGAAAACCGTATCGTCGTAGCTCTCATGTTGTCCGGGTTAGTTTGAAATAGCCATGGAGCGGCGCTGCTATCTAGGTATGGACGAGGGTAGGGTAGGGATAAACAGTTTGACATTAAACATACAACGTAAAATTAACGCAATCCCAATTAATTTCGATCACAACGCCGACCTGGCGTCCACAGAGTGAGACAAGTAGCCGTGGAATGAATCACCTTCATTCCAAGATCTGTGTGTAAGACCGTGTTAAATATAAAAGACTTAATATTGAGGGTCAAAACTACGAGGATATATTGAAAAATTCTTAGCCTACTATAGAACCAAACAAAATTTCAGTGTCAAAATATTTTATTACTCAACATAATCTCCTCTTAATTGGATACATTTATTACAACGAACCTGCAACGTCTCTAGACCTTTCAAAAAAAAAGTTTCTTCTTGCTCTGCAAACCAGACCTCCACAGCTTTTATTACCTCCTCGTTGGAAGAAAATTCACGACCCTCGAAACTTTTTTTCAGTTGAGGGAAGAGATGATAGTCGGACGGAGCCAAATTTTTTGCATGGCAACATGAGATTTGTGTGCAGGGGCGTTGTCCTGCAAAAACAAAACACCTTTGGATAGCTTTCCGCATCTTCTCTCTTTAATTTTTTCCCGTAGAGTGGTCAGTAGTGTCGAATAGTAATCTGCAATTATTGTTCTACCCTTATTTAACTAATAAACCATGATTACTCCATGGCAATCCCAAAAAACTGAAGAAAAAACTTTTCCAGCAGATTTTTGGACCCGAAACTTCTTAGGTCTTGGAGAGCCAGAGTGTCGCAATTCCATCGATTGTTGCTTTGTTTTGTTCTGGATCGTAGAAATGTACCCAAGTCTCATCCCTAGTAACAATTCGGTTTAAGAAGTCTACATCGTTTTCAAATCGAGCACAGATCGAACGCTTCTGGTCAACATTCAAACATTTGGGGATCCATTTTGTAGAAATTTTTCTCATGTTCAAATCGACGTGAACGCGTTCGTTTGAAATATTCAGTGCTTCAGATCAGATCCGTTTTAGCCCAATTCGACGATCTGATAAAATCATACCATGAACTGCATCGATATTTTCGAGGACTGGCCTTCCCGATCATCCATTATCTTCAATGGAAAATTTACCTCTTTTGAAACTTGCAGTCCAATTTTTCACGGTCACATACGAAGGACATTTATCGCCAAGGGTATTAAGCATATCTTTGTAAATCTGCTTACCTCTTAACCCTTTTAAATACAGGTACTTGATGATGGCTCGATACTCCAATTTTTCGATTTTCACAATTTCGGTAGACATCTTTTTTCTTTTAATTTATTGCGTAACTCTGGTTTACTTTTTGACGTCAAACTTTCCTCTGACACTTCTAATAATTTATTGTTCGTAGCTATGGTAACGCAATATTTTGTTTATGCATGGAATTGATCTAGCCTAACTAGATATGAATACATCCTCGTATATATCATGAATAATGTCAGTTTCCAATATTCACTTTGTTTACTAAATAATCATACAACAAGAAAGCTTTCAAATTCGAAGTATTCTATGGTCTTTACTCCACGTTTAACAAGTTATTTGAGACCTTGGTAAAAGCATTCTTTGGGTTTAGATGCAAAGATTTCTGCTTTAGCATTGCTTTGTCTGAGTTAACTCAACGTGGACATTTCAAACAGTTGGAATTTCTGGTACCTTTGGCCATATTCATACTGAATACACTCCAGTCTCTGAAGACGATAAGTTAGTTATCGAAACGCGCGTCAGTATGAATATTACTTCAACGACACCTCACAGATTCGCATCAGTTCTCCATTATATACCTCGATATTGATAACTTCTTGAAATTATTTGAAAAATTGATATTTTACCTGTAAAGGTAGGATGTGCACTGATGAACGCAACCCTACCGCCAGTCAGATAGTTCGTATGACGTCCGGGAGACTGAAAGAGATCTAAAAACTGGCAACCACAACTACAACTAATAGGGTTGACAGATTCTGTCAATCAAACAACTGCAGCGATTAAACAGCCTCAAGTTTGCTTGCTCGACGGCAATTCAATTACCCTTAAGTCCCTTATGTTCAGAGATTCTTATAAAGCTGTATCTGATAATTTGTAATCAGTATGGATATTTCTCCGATGAAACCTCACATATTCGCATCAGCTCGTCCTTATATACCTCAATATTCATAGTTCGATCATCTGAAATATGTTCGAAGTACACTAAATCTTAATAATTCCAAAAGACACGACAAGACTTTCCGCTCGAATCGACTCGAATATTTTTAATTGTCCTTGATCTAACCACGGATTGTCTATCTCAAGGTTGTCTTAATAAATCTATTGTTCATTAACTTTTGGTAGAGAAGGAGCTCTTTACACACCTTAAATTGACTTTTTGATTGTGACACTATCCAACAACTTTTATATATCTTATATCGAGTGCTGGTACTATAGGGTTGTCAACCGTCCTGTTTTCCCAGGACATGTCCTAGTTTTTGTAGTGTCCCTGGACACTACACTGAATCGTTTTCAAGCAGCGTCCTGAGTTTTCAAATTTTAAAATTTTGTGCGCCTCTTCTCAAATCTTGCATTAGAGCTAGCTATCCAGTCAGATTACTAGTTGTAACTATAGTTATAGTATCTAATATCTAATATAAGTAAGTAAATCTATAACTTACCAAGTTTCAAAAATATATTTTATTTTATATTTTAATAAATATTTTTCAAAGTTGTATAATTTTATTCAAATATTTTTATTAAAAAGTGTTATTATTTTAATTACTTGAATTTTATTTCACCTGTTTTCACAAAATATTTATTTAACTAAAGCAACTCTATTAATGCGTCCTGTTTTTAAACTGAATTGTCCTGGTTTTTCTAGCTTCAAATCCTGGTTTTTTAAATTTCAGGTTGGCAACCGTATGGTACTAGGTAGTAGTCTCAATAGTCCAGGATTAAACCAACGCTGTGCCTTTAGATTGTTTACTATGTCTTCTTCTTGAGTTTCACATATTTTTCTTACTACCAAGGCTGCTTTAATCTTTTGTTTCTAATAATGTCTTGAGAATAAACGAATGTTATATCTATCCGCAATTCATACTATTTATTATAAAAACGTTCTGCGTCGTCAATAAACAAAATGATTAAAAGAATGCAAAGCAATTGTACTTATCGTAGAGTTTGGGTTACGAGATGTGGAAATTGAGGGAAAGGAATGAAAATCGACATTACTTATGAGACATCCTCTGTAGTTTTACAAAAATAAACATTTTTTTTTATTTTTAATAAAATTAATTTGCTGTTTATATCCATTTTAGATTATTATTGTTTTAAATGTTTATTTACTTGTTTAGTTACCTTGTACAGTTGTGGGCTCACAAGCTATTCTTTACAATTTGCCCCTCTTAAATCTTCTGGTCAAGTTCGTGATGTCTGGGAGCCTCAACTTTTATATAAAGAAGTGGCCGTATTGTTAACGTTGGACGTGGTTTGATTAACAAACTAAATTTGAAGATTCCGATGGATGTCACTGTACCGATTACTCAAGTCAACACGAATTTTGATACCTAAGTTCTTATAGGCAATTTGGAAACGTATAATGAAAAGCTCCAATGCCTATAAATTATTTCTTTTTAATTCATTCTGGTTCTTGAGACTAACCGTAAAATAGAAGGCAAAAAAACTCTTGAATCAACGTTATTTGTATAAATGGAATTTATTATCACGTGAAATTTTCTAGTACTCAAGTGTGAATCGTCTTCTAACAGGAGACAAACATCTAAAGATTTGTTTTCAGTCGATGCAGTCTTCCTGAGCCCTGATTTGGATAAATCTTTTACTGAACCAGTTTAGTTAATTTTTTTACTAATTTACTGACCGTAGATCTTGTTATGGGATTTCGGTTGGGATATAAATTATTAAAGATATTACACGTTTCTTGTTGTCTTCTACGCCTAATATCAATTCGTTCTTTTTCAGATAAATGATCTATTGTGACTTTCAAAAAAATTTAACAATAATAATTTATTGAAACATAAAATTTGTTATTGTATCAGTCATAACCGCCTAAATGTATTAGTTTTCGGCGGAGATATCGCAAATGTAATTATAACTTCGAAATTATGACATGGCATAATAAGTATATCTTAAAGATTTCGAAAAGCGAAAAATATACGGGGAGATTCATTTGAAACAACAGAGTTCATTATTTTTCCGGAAAAAGGAAAGATCCGACAAAAATGTTAATACCATCATAATATAAAAATCGTACAAGCCGTCTCCGAGGTAATTGAGACGTTCTATACATAAAACTCACTCTGTATATTGAAATAATAATAATCTATTATAATTTGTGTGTTTTTTATTAAATAAAATTTATAAACTATTGTTCTTATCACTATTTAGTTCTCGATTTAACGTTTTAAGTTTTTTTTTGCCTTCTATTTTACGGATAGTCTCAAGAACCAGAATGAATTAAAAAAAAAAATAATTTTTAGGCATTGAAGCTTTTCAGTATACGTTTACAAATTGCCTATAAGAACTTAGGTATCAAAAAATTCGTGTTGACTTGAGAAAATAAACATATATCCATAAAAATTCTTATTGCCAGGTCTATAATCGTAATAAATAAACTTTTCATCGGACTAGGCAGTTTGCTAATTGGATCCAAAAACTGAACAGAACTATTTCGTTGAAACTTCTTTATAGAAACAACTTTGTCGTATCAACACTCAACATGTTCATAACAGAGTTATCCATATTCAGATTCAAAGTTATAATTAGAAAGTCAGTGATACATTCAAGAGAATTTCATTTTGTATTTTCCACAAAAAGGAAAATAACTAAAACAGAAAATGATATTAAACAAACCGAAACTCAAGGGTACATTAAATGAAGGTTACACACCTGGGAAAACACTGAACTTCCCAAAGTCCTTACTAACCAGGAAGGTTTGAAAAGTTTACAACTAAACTAGGGGTGATACTCAACAGTTTTCACTAGTTGTCAACTAGTCCGTAAGCCGTTTATCATGTGGTTTTTGTGTCAAGCGACTGTTGATGAAAAAAAGTATTATCCATATTTTTATGTTCTTCCGAAATCAATTGCAGAAGACAGTTATGCGAGGAACAATCAATATTTCATAAATAAGCACGGCACTCATACCAAATTAAGAAATGAAAAATGTTTACTCCCCGTAAACATCTAACAAAACGTCAGTCCACTTGGACTCATCATCTCTACTGTTTACCAATGAAAACATCGAATCGTAAACATAAATGCATTTCTATTGACGGAAGCTTTCGGAAGGCGTAAGTACACAATTTCTTTCAAATATTCCTGCTAGACAGTCTGCGATAAGCTGCGTTGTTTGGTGAGATTACCGAAGTTCTAATAGACGAATAGGGTAGAAAAGTTCTTTCTCCACAGAACCGCGATAAAATTTGATATTGTTTGAATTTAGTCATTTCTGGAAATCTTTTTTAAACCATTTGGTTGTGGACAATTTTTCTCAAAGTCTCGAGTGATAATTTTCATTATCTATTACTATTTTACAGTTCTGAAGAAGAAGATCTATCATTGAATTGAAATAAAACAAAAGTCTTTTATTGGTTAGGTAAATAGGTACTTGTAGATCATATGATACGGCTATGTAATCTTTATTACACAAGGCTTTTGACCAGTCCAAACCTCTTTCTATTGTACTGTACCTTTTATAGTTATAAAAAACCAATAAAAGCCTGAAAACTTGTATTAGCTCAGGTACATTTATATAAATTTCGGGTAATATTTAGATTATTCTGTTTTGCATTAGAAATTAGATTTTATTACTCTCTCGTGAACGAAAATAGACGTATTTCAACTAATCCAGTAGAAAAATATTTGCACCTAGAATAAAAAAATGAATTTGATATTTAGTTTTGACTTTTGACAGTGTCGGTTTGCAGTGTTGTATTATATGATATAATTGTTTTGATTCCACATTACGATGCCTCAAGGGTCAGGCTTTGTATTACGCTCGTCAAACATCAACCTAGTGGGCTGTACGCAATCTTCGCTTATTCAATAGAACTAAGGCCGATTCATAAAATCGACTTTCCGTTTGCCGTTGCCGTTTGCATTGAAATGCATAAGACCATTCATGATTGCCGTTTACCGATCGGTCTGCCGTTGGTGACTTTCAACATAAATGCATTTTATATTTTCCCGTCGGCCATTCGTAACAACTTTAAGAGCAAACAAACATCCGTTTGTCACGTGATTTTGACGTATGACGTTAAAGCATCAAGTTGAGGTTATTTCTCTTTCTGTTTTTTTTTGTTTATTATTGTCCTTTTCGTTATTTTCCATAATATCGTCCATAAATACCGGATTACAAACAAAAACTCAAAAATATCGTAGTCAAAAATCAGTACGAACGTTAAAAAGAATAAATTTTCAGTTTAACGGCAGCAACGTCAAGTTTATGAATAGGGTCAAACGGCAAATGTCACCCACGAACGGCAATGGCTTCGGAAAATCAAGTTTATGAAATGCCCTCTATTACGAGGGTGGTCCCAGAAGTACCCGACTAAACAGAGAAAACGCAAAAATTTTGGCCATAGCAATAACGGATGTGGAAGCTTGTGCATTATGAAACAACACTTTCTTTCTTCAAATGCGGCCGTTTTTGCTTGATTTCTTCGCTCAAACGTTGTAATAAGTTTGCATAATACTCGCAGTTGATAGTTTTTTTCTTTTTCAATGAAAATTATCGCAAAAAATCGACACCATAACCTTGCCTGCAGATGGAACGGTTTTGGAGCCGGTTCTCCCTTTTCAGTCCATCGTTTTGTTTTGGGTGTGAAGTAATGAACCCAAATTTTATCCATGATTATAAAACGGCGCAAAAATTTCTGTGAAATACTCAATGGAAACATCTTCACGACGCTGTTTTTGTTCCATTGTGAGCAAACGCGGCATCCATCTTACGTACAGTTTCCACATGTCCAAATTTTCAGTTGAAATGTGAGGTACTGCACGTTTCAGTCGACGATCATCCACTATCGCTTCGTGGATTTTCTTCAAATTTCTGGAGCCGTCACCTCATTTGGTCGACCACCGCGATGCCGGTCTTCGCAGGTCGTTTAAACTCTGCTACCCAATATTTTACTGTTGATAACGAAGGAGCAGAGTAGAATGTAGTTCAGAATTTATATTGGTTGGGTTAAGACCTTCCAAATAAAAGTATTGTATCACATAACGATGACCAATTTTTTCCATGTTTACAAATTCACTGAAAACCTTATCATTATTGATGGCTGCCAAACAAATACCAAACAACTTTAACTATATGCTGTATATATTGTTTACCGCCATCTCTAGGTCAGGCCGGTACTTCTGGGAGCATCCTCTTATACTACTCAATTATTAATATTGAGATAGGTAATTTTGTTACAGCCCCCGTAATAAAAACCGTTGCTGTTACTAAAAGAATACCGAAAACCTTGATAGAAACCTCAAACACGTATTCTACTAATTATTATCCTTGTTTACGAAATGTATCTTATCATGTAGTTCGTAATTATCGGTGTCCATATTTGTCTAAAGAAAGTACTGTTATCCAACATTCTTTTTCATTCCGTACTAGTAATAATTTGGTAAAAATGCATCATAAAAAATGAATCAATTGCTTCTTTCTTTCTCTTTATATCAAGGTCTACACACATTTATATTAAATCACCTTGAAATTGTTCAAATAAGGTCGATTATTTACCTTAAGAAAAATTTGTATTCAAAAATCCCCTTTTCCGTGTTGTCGGTATTTAAAGTGATTAAATGGAATTTACTAGAATTACGACATTCGAATAATGGTTCGTTAAACAAATATTGTTTTATTATAAGTAATTTGCAATAAACAATGTAAGAATCTACAGAGAATATAGAGGGACAGCGGCAGTGAAATGGCTGTGAAAAATAAGCGGATGCATTTTTCGAAATATCAAAAAGCTTAGACGTGTAATTAATCAACGTTTAACAATAACTTTCTGAAATTGTCCATCACGTCATGAGGACTTCTCATGGTTTCCAATCGGATTCTTCCTTTTTAAATATTCACTTCACTTTTCAGGAATCCCCACAAATCAAATGATGTGCGGTCGAGTGAACGGGGAGATCAAGATTCCGTTTCGAAATATCACACGATTCGGGAAAAAAATTCACTGCGTGTTGACGAAGTTGAAGAATGAAAAATGACTTTAACATTTCTGAAAACCACTCTGCGTTCACGATAATGGGTATGTAATTCCCAATGAGGAGATGGATCACCAAACTGTTACCTTGGCTAAGTTAAGAAGTTGTTGATGATATTGTTGGAGAAGGCTTTGATCACTCCAGTGCCTGATTTTAATTTGTTCACAAATCTCGAGAAATGAAAATATGCCTCGTCACTAATCAAGAGATTGTGAACTATCTCAGCTCTATCAAGGTAGCAGTGTCAAATTAGCAAAATTGTTGCTAGTTAGTTGCTGAAACCGCGATTTTGTTGCTTAAGCCGTTAAGCGAAAAATCGCAATTAATGCTAAATTCATATGAAGTTAGCATAAAATTTCGATAAATTAATAAATATCCAGTAAACTAGCGAACCAAAATTTGTTGCTGCAAGTAAGTTCTACCGAAAATTAGGAAAAAAGACCGGACGAATTTTTTATACTAGCAGTCATTTTCTTAACACATGCTAGCTTCAACTCGAATTGTTACACGAAAAATGGAGAGAAGATTTAGTTGCTACATTGAACAATGTTCAAATGAGCCTAAATAATAAGCAACATAATGGAAACTAAAAATCGGCCGATTCTTTCGATCAGCAACATTTTTTTGAGTACATGCTACCTCGAGCTTGACTTGTTGAACAACAAATGATAAAGAAATTTAGTTACATTGAACAATGTTTAAATGAGCTTAAAAAATAACACTTTTATCATGTCGGAGGTTATTTGTTCTATTCCTTCTGTCTTTCCTAGTTTCAGTTTCTGCATTGCCTGTTGTATTTCTTTTCAACTCACGAGGGCAGACGTGCAGACGATTCGCGAACAGCAGAAAACGGGCAAATAAACATGTCCGCCATTATTGATACTCCCGCCAAGTATGATTCGTTTTCTATGGGCTGAATGCCATAGTGCTGCAGGAATAAATCGGAGAATGAGTCGTGGGTATGTGGAAAACTTCATGAGTGATGGTGTTGTGCGTGAATGGTATAGAAAGTTTAAAGATGTGTTGATAGATTGGTTGAAGAAAACCTTAGATTCACTATTACTGCTTTGTCTACGGAATTTCCAGAAGTTTCAAGGTCTGTTTTGTATTCTACTTGAATTCATTGGCGTTAACATTCCTGAAGAGCGTAATAAAAAGCTTGTCCACAGATATGAAAAGTGTCTCAATTTCTTCGTTGATTACGTCGAAAAGTAATCGTAAGTGTACCAATCTTTTGGTAATAAAATAATTGTTTTATATGAACTTATTCTTCATCTTCTTCTTCCTCTTTCAATAGGACCAGGTCCTGTTCAATCCAGTAAGTTTGGCCCTCTTCCTTTGAAGTTGAACTCCAGGTCTCGTAGCACCTCTTTCATGGTCTGCCTACAGGTCTGCGTGTGTTCGGTCTCTGAGTTTTAGCCCATCTGTCTTCTGGTATTCTTTCTACGTGATCCCTCCAGAATCTTTTGCGTGCCCTTGTCTTTTATCTAAAACCTTGAAAAAACGGCCCTCGTATTTCCTCTTCCCTTGTTTGGGTTTCTGATGATGATGATATCTTTGTTTGTTATTATATCTCCTTTTGTATCTATTATGTTGATGAGTGAGTTCTTGGTATGGTTATTTGTTTTACTATTTGTTTTTGAAGGCTCCAAAGGATAGTTCTTGATTTTCCTCGTAAGTATTAGTCATCTTGTTTCAAAATTGTTCTTCAACTAATCTTCTAACATCTGTCCATGCTTTAGTTATTAGGTACTTCCTCCATTTTTGTTTTTCCTTTTAATTGCATCTTTTATGGTTTGCGAACACCCATTAGATCTCTTGTGATGCGTACTGACTATTCTTGTCGTTCCATATATTTTTTCCGCTGCTTTACTTTTCTAAAAGTTGTTTCTTCCACTGTGTCTTCTACTCTCAAGTTATTTATCTGAATGATAAAGTTTTTTTTCAGCCTTGAATTATTTTTAATTAAAAAAATTTATTGTTCAATAAAAAATTTTTATTCACGTCATACATAACAATCGAAAACTTGAAACTTAATTAGATATAATTTCTTGCTAATTTCTAATAATAATGTAGTCGTGTAGTTTGGACTTTGTTTCTTTTATATGTATTAAATGTTTGTTTTTTTGTATGTTAATTAATAAAAATATATTTTATTGTATTCTAGGTCGCGTCACAATTTAGTTAATTACACGTGTTGTCATTACAGAATAATTGTTTTTAATATCATATTACCGTAGTGGTCTAGGATTTTAACAGTGTAACATCATTAGAAATTTGATTTGTTCGTTGAACTGGTGCCAGTAGACCTGAAAATTGGCACAAAACTTCATACCACCCTAAGTTCTTCAATTTCTAGTACGTTTTTAACCGATACACACAATAAATACGTTTTAATTGGGTAATTAGTGGAAACTCATTAAAATTTCAAGTTATTTACTCACACTTTAACAACTTCACATCAAATTTAATGATAATTTAATAATTTATCGAATGAAATTCTAGGTGTGAAAATTAAGTTTTCACCCGTTCGAGTTTGTCAATCTGTTTGGCCGTTATATAATAGTTCAATGTCTGTTGTGAAACATGGATCTCGAACAACGCATTAACAAAAAAAAGTGTCAAAGAAGCTAACGAAATGTTAAAATCCGTCACAGTAATTATTTACAAATCGTATAAGCGATTAAAATGTGCAAATGAGTCCTTCTATCCCAACCACATGTTGTTTGTACAATGTAAACTTCAAATTTTATAAGGAATCCCCTTATAAAACCAGATATGCTGCCAAAATAGAGCATAAATGCTGATGGATCGTTTACAACCTTGTATGATAAGGTCATTGATTGCAAAACTCGAGATTAAAGAAGAGATTCCACGATTTTTTAGCGGAATAATGTTCCGCATACAACAGAAGAATAAAAATAATAATTAAAAAAAAAACAAAAAACCCGCCTACAAAAGCTACAATTAAAAATCAACTGAAAAGACTGAAACAAGATGAAAATTCAATGATAAGGTATTTTAAAAAAATAATGATTAGGTACTTAAAACTAGAAACATAAATTGAAACAGTACCAAACCAATGTACCTGCATATTGTACACTTAGAAATATCAGCACGGTAGTTTTTTCCTTTTTTTGCAACATTATAAACAGAATTACATTTGGAGGCAAGCACAAAGAAATAATAATTTATCATAGCATTCAATTTCATGCCTCCGAGCTGATATTTCTAAGTGTACAATATGCAGGTACATTGGTTTGGTACTGTTTCAATTTATGTTTCTGGTTTTAAGTACCTAATCATTATTTTTTTAAAATACCTTATCATTGAATTTTCATCTTGTTTCAGTCTTTTCAGTTGATTTTTAATTGTAGCTTTTGTAGGCGGGTTTTTTGTTTTTTTTTAATTATTATTTTATTTATGTCTTTTTAGTTAATATTACGTAACCGGATTAATTCCAGTTTCAATTTCAGAAAGACAAATTTGCAATGCTGACGTACTGTAGAGGATGTATTGATATCTAGTTAGCCTAGAGCAGTTCCATGCATAAACAAAATATTGCGTTACCATAGCTACGAACAATAAATTATTAGAAGTGTCAGAGGAAAGTTTGACGTCAAAAAGTAAACCAGAGTTACGCAATAAATTAAAAGAAAAAAGATGTCTACCGAAATTGTGAAAATCGAAAAATTGGAGCATCGAGCCATTATCAAGTACCTGTATTTAAAAGGGTTAAGAGGTGAGCAGATTTACAAAGATATGCTTAATACCCTTGGCGATAAATGTCCTTCGTATGTGACCGTGAAAAATTGGACTGCAAGCTTCAAAAGATTCTTCTATTGTTAAGACTTTATTGGAAAACAGCCGCGGCAGCAAGAAAAATATACGAAATTAAAGGGAAAGACACAATTAATGAGCGAACGATACAGCGATGGTTTCATCGTATTAATAGTGGGAATTTGACGCTTGAATGTTTCTTGTTCTTACAGTCCAACTATATAATATGATCGGTACCCACTCTTTTTATGCTTGTTTACAATAGTGTTAACGAGGGGTAACACATGTTTAGTATTCGGGGGTACTTTAATGTTCATTTTGGAGAATGGAGATCTTCGAATTGCAATTGAAGAATTTGAAAAACTTCTTGAGAAACGTTGCCTTAAATGCATTGATTAAAATGGGCATACTTCCAATAACCCTTTATCGAATCCCTTTTCTAATTTCTTTTAATAAATTCATTATTTGTTCCTGCAAAATATTCAATATTTTCAGTATTCATATTTTCAAACCCACCAAATTTACGCTCTTTCAACAAAATTTTCATGTATAACCAACCCTGCTACGGATATAGTCCCATGTAAGGGTCAGTGTTTTATATGCCCCTAGAGACCTCCTGTCAATCTCACCCCTCGATAAAAAAAGCAGTAATCATCGCCAGAAGCTAACTAAATAAAGAAGGGAATTGCAAGTTAGGGAAAAACGAAAATAACTTTTATTAATGCCAAAAATACAAAAAAATTCATATTGTGTAACTGTTAACCTAAAAGATAGTGTTCAATTCCGAATGATTTTAATTTCACATGTGTGCATCCTTTACGATAACCAGGCCGTGATTTATTGTCCCTAAAATCACTTGTACATGGTCAGTTAGCATAGCTTTAATTAAAACAATCAAATATCCGGGTTCTACGGGTTATCTAAAGCGACGTTGTCAAATCGTGATTGTTGATTTCCGTTTTCAAGTAATCAATCGGTTCAACTATTAAACTTTATATTTCTTATTATTTTCATTACTAAGTAAGATAAACTCATATGATGACTGTATACTAAAATCCGCGTGCATTGGAAAATTGGTAAATTTATCAATATAAATCGTTAAGTTGGAATTACTCGAACCGTTGGTGATATTCATATTGAATACACTACACCAACACTCACTCACTACACTGTTTAACGCGCGTTTCGATAAGCAAGTTATCGTCTTTAGAGACTAAAGGTAAACTGAGTCTCTAAATAATATAAATCGTCCTCTGATTATTCACTACTCTTCGTTAACGTTTGAGAATAAAATGTTTCAGTCTGTTCTACGTTGTCTATGAAAGCAGCTTTTATGAGATGGTTTGGAACCTTCACTTTTCTCACATTTTCTCTCCCTTGCCACTTTCTTCTATATCCCAAGGGATATTTCGTGCTAAAGGAGGACTTCCAGCACAAGGATCGTCGTTGGCCAGTGCGCTGAACATGAATCAGTCTGCTGTTTGCCGTCGTTACCAAGAGACTGGTAACTTTCATCGAAGACGCGGTTCCGGAAGAAAAAGGTTCACATCCGAGTGATATGCGGGATTCATTGTCAGTACATTGTTGAGATATCGGAACCTCGCTGGTGTTCAATTCCAGAAGAGCTCAGAGAAACGCGAGGAGTGTCTATGAGAAGCATGAGATCCAGTTTCGAGATTTCAGTACATTCTTCCTTTCCAATTCTTTCAAATACTCTTTGTACAGCTTCGAGGAATGCTTGGGATCGTTTTTATGCTGGAAAATGAATTTTCTGCCAATCAGGCGCTGGCCAGAACATACTATGTTTTTCTTTAATGTTTTTGTACCTTCTTTCTTCAAAATCCCTACAATTTTTATACTAGGTCGCCCTCCAAAACATCCCCAAATCATCACCGAGCCTCCTCCGGTACCTCGAGATATTTTTAATTCGGCGGCTTTGGTACGGCTACTTCTACCTAGGCTATGAACACTTGTGATCAATGCACGAGTTTCAACCGATAGTTCCTTGGTTTTATCCATTTTAAATCTTACAAGTTTGAATATGCGAGGACGAAAATAATTCGTATACGAATATCACTAAAAGATGTCTTGGTTGAAAAAGTCTGTATCACAGTACTGGGACTAAACTATAATCATAAACACCGAGGAAATTATTAACAATAAAAAAATAATAAACAAATCAGCCGTTTGTATGACACCGTTTCGAACGTCGCTTGACAATATGAAAGAGAAATTTGTTAGTGTATTATTTTGATATTTAATGAATAGATTTTGGGGTGGGTTGTGCATATTACCAAGCATATTACTTTGGACTAGATTGAATAAAATTTTAAGTCACCTTTTCACTTTGTTTGTCAATAAAACTGAACGAAGAAAAGGCTTAGAACAAGTTTTAAAGTTAAGTATATCTTGAGGTGGTTATAAAGGATGAGGGAGAAAATCTGGATGTTAGGATGACGAGGGGAGCGCTGAACGCGATAATAAGATCCCATAAAATCTCCAGGAAGGTGAATCTACATCTATACAAGACAACAAGATCAACAGTGAGGTACGGAGGCGAAACTTGGATTCTCAACAAAGTAGAGGAAGAGAAGTTAGATATATGGGAAAGAAAAATACTTAGAAGGATACTAGGAGGTAAAAAGGAGGGAGATTTATAGCTGAGGAGAACAAATAATAAAATAAGTAATCTATTTGGAGAAGGAGAACTAAGCAAAATAATAAGATCCAAAAGAATAGAGTGGCTGGGTCACATAAAGAGAATACCAGATTTTAGAGCAACAAAAAACATAGAACAAGGAGGAAAAAAGAAGACCAAGGAAAGGATAGTACGCAGATGTGATGGAAGACCTAAGAGAATTCAGGACTGGAAAGCGAAAGTTAAAAATAGGAAAAAGTGCTTTTAGGCCTAAAAGGCGTGCGTGAAGCATCTATATATGTTTAGGAAACGCTTAAAGCAGACATACAAAAGAATAGTCTTTACTAGAGTCTTTAACATAAAATATAGGACGTGAATTACTAGTTACATTGAACAGAAGTTTTTTTTTAAACTAAAATTGAATTGGAAAAATATTTCAAACATGTTCCATTTAACTGAAAGACATAAAACCGTTCTGAACTCAACTCAATCATTCAAGATACTACGTTTTTTATATGGACAGGTGATAATATTTTAGGACTAAACTTTTTTCTTATTAAAAAAACCCATTTACTTTTATGTTCTTTATCTGTTAAGTGCTATGGAGATTTTGAATAATAAATGTCATTCTAAACTTCGCTTATAAAGGTGGTGTTGGCAACACCGATTTTACAAAACTCCCCGTTTTCTACTGCGATGATGAACAGAAACGATAAAGCCAGATCTCTACGGAACAAGGACAACAAATTAAATCGGCTTTTATGAGATACTCTTAGTGATTTTTCGGATCATTTACATCCAAAATATTAGGTGATGATGTCTGTGATCGGTGCTGTTTCATTACCATTTTGATAACATACGTTTACGACCTGTTTATTTATTTTAGGGGATTATTAATTGCGGTTATTCCAATTTAGAGATGCGTCCGTTAAATATATTGAGTAACTGATTATTCAAACGAATATAATAAAGTTTATACTGTACTGTGTTACAGGGAAACCCATAAATTTCTACTCAAATTGTAGAAAGTGTCTCAAAATAAATTTCAACTTTTTTTGATAAACTGAGTAAACGCAGTTATTCAGAAGGGCGCGGAAGGTCAATCAGTAGCCCGGTTGTTTTACATTTAGTTACTATGGAGCTTTTCTTAGGAAAATTCACTTAAATCATGCGCCAGGCACTCGAGTGATTGGAGAATGTGTCGAGAACTTTAGAGAGCCCGAATCCACACTGGATAAACCAAACTCTGGACGAAAACGTAGACTGTGTTATTCGGTCTGCTCGTGACGAGCCTGTTGCTTTAAAAGTGCATAGATCATCAGTATTTCGCATTTTACATTAAGATTTGGGGTTACACAATCACAAAATTTAATTAACTACGTAAACCAAATAATTAAGCGCTTTCCAATGTTGTACTCAGATGAAGCTCATTTTCATCTTAATTAACACGTCAACAAGCAAAATTGCCGCTTCTGGGGCGCAAAACACGAACATAAGAAACCCCTACATTTGCCTAAAATAACCGTATGGGCTGCTATTTCAGAGCAAGGAATCATTGGCCCTTACGTTTTTGACCAACATGGTTCCAAAAGGATGAAGCAATTGATCTCTGTAACTTGAAAATTTTTCCTAGTAAATTGATCTCTAGGAGAGGTGACATAAGTTGGCCTCCACGCAGTCGCGATTTAACACCTATCGACTTTTTCCTGTGGGATTATGTCAAATTGAATGTTTACGCTAACTAACCCACTTCCCTGGCACAATTAGATGAAAATATCCGTCACAAAATGGCAACGATCACGATTCATGTTTGGACGATGTTATTTATGAGAAATAAATTCCCAAGCACTAGATTGTACGAAAATAACATCGTCTAAGTGCAGCCATCTCGCGGAAGGCATTCCCGAAACTTGGCTCTTAGATTTTCGAAAACTATGGCGGGTAGAGGTAAGGAGATTAATCGGTGTGTATGAAAAAGTGTCCGTCGAAATGTTTTAAATAAGGGTGGCATCACATTAGCATCAAAGTCAATTTCTTCTAGGTTATATTTACTAAATTATTTTGTACAACGCAAATTGTTGAAATTATTTGATAAACTGCTTGAATCAAAAATGAATTGAACGTTGAACTCATTATACTTCAATTCATGCACAATTGTTAGATTTATACCATACCCTTTGCCCACACCAAAGCCATTCTGGAAGGTTTATGAACTGTTGTATATAGTACACAGCTGGACACTCCAAATATGGTCCCGACTAACAGGTTAGAATAAACCTATTGACTCCTCTCCTCTAATAAATATAAATTTAAATAAAGTTAACGTCGGTAGTTTTATTTAACATTCAAAATATTTCAAATTTCACTACTAAAACAAAATATTCATGGATTTCGTTTGAATTTGGGTTTGGTTCCTTCTTAACAAAGTATAAGCATTTCCCAACTCTAGTTCGGCAAGTATACACTTCGCTCTCAGAGGGAAACATACTAAGGAAATCATTTTCGCTGTGGGGAGTAACAGCTTAGTTCTCCCTTTTCTTCCTCCAAAACTTTCCATGAACAAACATTTTACTAGTAAAATGTTGAAAGAAAATCTAATCTAAAATTTATGTCAGTTATTAAAGAATATATATAGAAACAAAAAAACAAATTGAGTAAATGAGAATAATGTCGTAATGGAAAGAAATTAGTACTTTTGGTCCTGGGATGGGTTCAATTTTTCACATGTTTTCATCTATTTCGATTTTCATCTAATCCTTGATTCAGATGGAATTTATGAAACCGTTTGTGGTAATTATTGGACCACACTGTTTACACTGCCACTACACCAACACTTACAAGTGATTATGAGTGTAAATAGTGTCTTCAGTTTTCCTCATTTCATCATTCATCAGTTTTTCATTTTCAAAAATTTACTTACACTGTATGTACCAAATAGCGACGCTCTTTGACGTTGTCTTCAGTTCGGGTCTCAAACCCGAACGAGGGTTGTTAAACTGCTCTGATGAGACGTAATAACGTCGAAACTAGTCAGTAGTTACAACCCCTCCTTGCAATTGCGAGCCATTGGGATATTAATATCGACATTGATACCACGCTCTTCAGAGGAGTTGTAATTCAATATTCGTCGGTGCATTAGCCAGGAAAGTAGTTGTTTTCTCCCATATCGCCGTCTATGGTAGATATCTACTTGACTAATGGTTCGCAGTTGGAAGTGAAGAGGTCGCCAGGAAACGTCTGACTGTGTTTTCAGTTCGGATCAGAGACTCCGAACAAGAGGTCGTAACGCTATTCTAAAGAGATGCAACAACGTCGAAACTAGTCAGTGGTACGACCTTGTAATTGCGAGCCATTTTTCTACTGACATATCTTCATGTCAACATTTTGAAGAAAAATTGAATGTAATTGAACAAATAAATTAAATGGAATTTTAAGTAAAGTTTAATCAAACATGATAATATGAAATGTAAAGATAGATTAGATAAGATAGCATTTATAAAAAATAACACCATATGAAACTGAATTTTTTTCGGCAACCGTCCGGAAAGTACATATTTTCTGGACACATTTTTTTTTGAGAAAGTATAGGTTTTCCGGCCTAGTCCGTACTTTCCGACTAAGCCGGAAAGTGGAATACGTTGTTGTATTTTATGGGTAGGCAATAGAAAAATACAGTTTTGACATCTTAATTGATTGAATTTGAAATTGACTCTTTAAATTTGAAAATTGACTGATTGAATGTTTAAAACAAAAAAGTTTGTACAAAAATGGACATCACCCGTCAAGGCTTACGTTGCATGATTTTCATTTTGTTTTAAAAAAAGAAAATGCACAGAATAGCTTTGTGCAACTTTTGGTACGGAAGCACAGAAGACGATTTACAACTGGTTTGCAGGATTCTGGTTATGGTTATGTGTCCGTTAATGATGAATTTCGAGAAAGTGAACCAAAATCGGTAGCCATTCAGAAATATCGATGCTGAGCGCAACATGATTGAAGTTGATCGGTATGTGACTTACTGACAAACTGAGGTGTCTCCAAGAATATCGCAGACTATCATACAATCGATATTTAGGTGTGAGAAAGATATTTTTTCCAGATAGGTTAGGTTAGGTTAGGTTAGGTTAGATAGATAGATTCCGCATTATTTGACCCAAAGGGTGTTAATTGATGGAAATGTGGAAAAAATTCGACCGAAGACCGAAGAATATGATCCTGAAATGTTTAATCCTGTATAAGGACACGTCGCAGCCTTTCCATTGGCGCATCAAAGAACTGTCAATGCCGAATAGTGCACAAGAACGATTTCCGTGGCGCCTGGATTTGACTATGCCATTTTGTAAAACGACCCAAAATAAGTCGATATCTCGCTTCGTTTTCGAGATATCGATAATTGAAGTTGGAAAAATTTATTTTTATTCAATATTTGTATATATCAACCTAACCTAACTTAACCTAACCTAACCTAACAATTTTTTATGGAAAATATCAAATTATTCATGTATTTATCGTATGTTAAGTTATATTCATCACAGAGTGATGAAAATTATCAAAAATGACACATTTTGTTTCATTCTTCATTTTCGATTTATCTTGGCCTAATTAAGGAAAATGGTATACAAAAATTTGTCTGCCAACGGTCTTCGATGAAGTAAGAAAAAAGAAGGAAAAACGCGCATCATTCTTCATCATGACAATGCCCGTATTCACCCGATTTATCGCATAATTATATTTTCTTTTTCTCTATTGTCAAACTAAAGATGCGCGGACACTTCAAGGGGCTGTGGAAGACTTTCAAAACCGTGTTTTTACCATTCAGATTCAGGTTCAGAGTGGAGAAAAAAAGGATTCCAGAATTGGTTTAACGTATACAAAAATGTATAGACCTTAAGAGAGAATATTTCGCTTTGTTTCTAACGTTTCTGTTTCACTTTTTGTAAAAATTTAAAAGGTAACCCTCGTAATATCGATAATCTCGTCAACTTTTTGAAAATGGATTTTCGCTAAGCGCGGAAAAAGATAAAGATGACGAAATTAAATTAAAAAATTTTTACGAAAGTATTTTCATTTGCGTGGATGTTTTTCTTCAACTTGTGACGAGTTTCATGTAAAAGAGTTCAAATAATAAGTTAAGTTACTGTTGAATCAACAAATAAATGTATTTCAAATAATACGTATTGTTATATTATTTACGTGGTTAGTTAACGCGTTAATATTCATAATTGTACCGACAAAAATTTCATTTAATCATCAAGTACATTATTACTGAGCCACCCTGGTATTTGTGTCATCAAAAAATGCTGACAAAATTTTTATTAGTACGTTTATTATGCAATACTGACGAATATAAACAAGTAATATATTAAATTACCAGTATTTATTTCATTGATTGATTGTATTGATAAGATACATTTGAATAACAAACAAAATTATTTTAGGGTACGTGCTAATATCAATTTTAGTAAATTGGTTATAATCGTATACCAAATATTAGGCAATAAACATTATCAGTCTAGTGATAACTTTTCCGAAGCTTTTAAAAGGCAAGGTCGAATCAACTAGATAATATTTTCTATTGATATCCCCAAACAAAGCTGTTTCTACACTGTTTTCCTTTTAAAATAGACAACCCTCAGATTTTACACCACTTTAAATGTCATGTTTGAAAATATTTCATCTCCTAATCTCCTACTTAATCTTAGGAAGAAAAGTTTTAGATGCCAAACTCGTTTTTATTATATTAGTCGTGTTAATGACTTTTCGGAAACTGATCGGTTCAACTCGATCATGATTTGAATCTTGAAATTAACCCGGATCACGTTCATTAGTGTTCGGAAACTGATCCTGATCGAGTTAATCGGATCGGAGTCATATATTATACTTGCTACACGGTAGACCAGTGGGTAAATAGCTAGGCATACACGGAAAGCATTTTCGAACGATGTGATTTCGCACTGGTGCCACAGTGTTTACAGCTGATCTGTTAATTCCAATCCTTTGAAGAAGTCATGTCCCAAGTTTGGGTATTATTTAGGGATGGTTTTTCTGTGACGATTCCGTCTATGAACATTCTAAGTGATGTTTTCTCCGCCACGCTTTCCAATACAATGTGGAGAGGTTGGAGATTTAGAATCACTTCTAGTGCAGCTGTTGGGCATGTCTTTGTACCTTCGAGAGATAGTTCTTCGTGGTATTCAGACTAGTTCTAGTGTACAACCAGAGTAGGATCTTTGGGTTACAACCCCAATTCCTCAATGTGAAGTTTCTGTGCACTATCAGGGCTTTTATGGCTTTAGTGTTTGTTCCAAAGAAGTTTATATCATATACCCTTATCTGCATCCTATTTATTGTGATTCTTGTTATATAAAAGGAATTTGGAAAAAATTATTATAAAGATATTTTTTAGATTGTGAGCCTTCTACATTCAGACGGCTTTTAACCAGTTTATTATGTATAATGAAACGTTCTATAAATTTTGTCTTGTTTATTTTTATTATCAATAAAATAATTGAAAAATTAACAAAGCGAATGAATGGATTATAGAAAGTTTACAAACCTTTATGGTAGAATAAACCACACAATTAATCACAACCGTATCAAGTAGCACTATAAGGGTAAGATTATACACGAACGTGTAACTGACATTGAATAGCGACTGTATCGTATTTTGCGACTGACTCAATCATCTCATTTTCGCGCTAGCTTTCGACTCTATTTGTACAAATATAAATACTCCCAACAATGTGAAATGTGTCTACACTATCAGTTAATTTAATTTAAAACAAACTGTACCAATGTTTATATGTGTATTTTCAAATATTTTTTGCTAATTCGTGACAAAATTTATCACGGAAATGTAGTATTGATTTCATCGTAGTTTTCTGATGGATAATGTTTATCTTTACTCCATACACTGTGGTGAGTGTATAACCAAATAAACATTAGTTTAAAATAATACATAACAATGTTTTATTGTTCGAATTACTAGATAATGTGGATCAAGCAGATTTACGACATGGGTATTTTGAAAATAATTCAAGTTAAATAAAACAGAAACGTCGATAGCGAAACAAAATCTGTGTTATACAGGGTGATTGATAAATGTGATAAAGCTCAATTTGAAAATTTGTTACTCAATTTTCCATTAAAATCGTAACAAGTTCAATACCATTCGAAAAGATACATTGTAACGTGCCATTCGGCTTGTTACGTTTTTCTTCAAACATCTTGAATATTCTTTTTTTGACGTATTTTGGGCACAGTAGTCACTTCTGATTTATTTATTCTAACTATCGAGTTTTTGAGGAAATTAATTTGTTATCGACCTCCAACTTCCAGAAATTCAATAAAACATCGAACTTGATTCGAATTCCTCATCTACCTTTCTATACTTCAAATCAAAGTTAATTTTAGTAAGTTAGTGGTGATTTTATTCTTTATATTCGCTGGTAGCAGTTTTTCTTTGCTTTTTTTTTATTGTGCTCACAAAAATTTCTAAGGATTCCTTTTGTTTAAGCAAATTTTTTATGACACCTTTCATATAAACTCGTATTTTCTGTTTATTTGGGGAACAGAACGAATAGAATAGAACAAATTCCTGTTTCTATCTGTGTTCCCGTTTCCTTTCTCATTTTTTCCCGCAATTTTACAGCTGCCAGGTTGGAGTTTCAACCACACCCAAAGAACTCAACCGGTACACCACAAACAAATTCAATTCAACTCCAACAACTGGGAATTCAGTTCACCTAACCTAACCTAACCTAACCATCCGGATTTCCATACATTAGACACATACATATCCGGATGGTTGCAGCCCTCAGTTGCAGCTGTAAAATTGCGGGATATATATATATATATATATATATATATATATATATATATATATATATATATATATATATATATATATAGTTGATTTTAATTTAAACTTGCTTTTATTCGTTCGGACGACCAATTGGTCAATCATTTCGATGAACAGCGACCAAATAACGCCTTCGACCGTTGATAGTAAGGACTTAGAAGCACCGACCATCGGAATGGTGACTCCAAGTCCGATGTATTGAACAATGGAGCCACTTGGTACACAGACGGTTCTATGAGGAATGGTTTGGCCGGTGCAGGTTTCTGTAGGGGACACACCCAAATAAGCGAATCATTTTCGATTGGGAAACACGCTACAGTCTTTCAAGCCGAGGTATTCGCTGTGATGGAATGCGGATGCCCGATACACAATCGACGCCACACAATAATCTCAATCTGCTGAGACAGCCAAGCTGCCGTACAAGATATAAGGGCTGAAAAGGTATGCTCTAGGCTAGTGCTGGAGTGTAAGAGAGTCATTTAAAATCTGGTGAATGATGGTTGCAAGATCCAGCTCGTTTGGGTGCCCGGTCACTCGGGACTCATGAAAAACTTTGTGAAAGCTATGAATAGAGATGGTGCAGGTTTTCAATATCTAAAAACAAAATTTCCTCGAATCAGTGACGCAAAATTGGAGGAAGGAATTTTTGTAGGTCCGCAGATATGTAAGCTAATGAAAGACGAAGCTTTTAATTCGAAGTTGAGTAAAGCAGAAAAAAGAGCTTGCGTGGTTTTTGTAGAAGTTTGTCATAATTTTCTTGGGAATACAAAAGCTGAGAACTACCGATAAATCATTCGGGAACTTCTTTCTGCTTATAAAGCTTTAGGACGCAGTATGTCACTTAAGATAAATTTTTTGGACTCGCATTAGATTCCTTTCCTGAAAATATTGGAGCCGTATCAGATGTACATAATTAAAGGTTTCATAAGGATATAAAGCAGATTGAAAAACGCTACAGTGGGAAATGATACGTTTTGTGACTAATATATAGAATTTTCCACTGTAATACTTAGACCGCAATATATTTTTTATTTCTGTATGATAATTGATACTTTAATAATATTGTTTAATGATTAAATAAATATTATATTGGCAAAAAACTTATATATTCATTAATTCTCGAAAAAATGTTTGATTGTGTTTTAATGACTCCTCTAAGAATATTCAATGAATAATTACACTTTATGATATTTTTCTTCAGAATGTATCTTTATGGCGAACGGTTAAAAATCTACATATCTCCTAAACCACATTTTTTTTGAGTTAAGAAATGTTGAAAAATCGATTGGAAAATTGATTTTTGCTATGATAAAAGTTACGGATTGTTAACCTTTGGGCATGAACCGCTCCTGGCCTTCAGATGGTATTTATTCCGTCAAACACACTACATGGACATACGTAATCATCCATATCATCACGAGAGGCGGTATGAGAAAATATTTTTTATATCACAGTATTATTTTCACGTCATCCACCCATTCACGTCAATTCCCGGAACACCATGTAGATTTGAATACCAAAGTGAGATTTAAATGCATCTAAATTACAAAATTTGAGTACATTTTGTATTCAGTGTTAAAATATCTTTTCCGAACGAAGTTGATAGGAGCTTAAAGGGTTGAAACAGGGTCTAATAGGCCTGAAGTAATGGTTAGATAATTATTAGCTGGATCATTCAATTAATAGATTATTGTCTTAGAGCAGATTGTTTGGAGGTAAATTTTACAGTCAAAATGTGGATATATATGATAGGATAAAATATATTTCAAGAAGACTTACGAGGTGTGGTAATTAAATGCAGTTACTAATTAGAAAATGCTACGATCAAAGAATATAGAAGAATGATAGAATACCGAAATGCGTTTGACTCCATTCGGCATTAAATTTTTTTGATATTACACTTTTCAAATTATAATTTATTGAGAAACCAGTGGAAGCTTTTGAAGTGTTGATCCTTAATATACCATGGACGGATCGGGTAACGAACGACGAATGACCAAGCTTCCTACTTTGGTCACATTTTTAGAAATCAAAAATATGCCTTGTTACAGCTGATCATGGAAGGGAAGGCAGGCGCGGCCTGGGTAGAAAAAGATTTTCATGGTTCAAAACATTCGAGATTGGTTCTATGTACGTGATGACGTAAATCTAATACGCATGACTGAAGATCGTGAGAAATTCCAAAGGATGATTGCCAACCTTCATTAGAATGAAGCAGGCACTGGGAGGAGAAGAAGAATAAAAACCAGTGTGAGGTAAATGAATGTTTATTGTGCATTTGAAAATGGCGGAAAAGACGTTCTAGACGATGAGCGACAGGGTAATCTATGTGTGTCAAAATGGTTACCGAGATTTTCACGTCAAAATAAGATTTAAGTCCGTTGGAGCTATACAAGAAAAAAAATCGTACGGAGGGTTGTAGAGATTGAGGATGGCTATATAATGAAAATGATAATAAACAGAAATGTACAAATCAGTGTTTCTACTTAATAGACGTAAATTTTTGCGATTCTTATCAACATTCTACAACATAAAAAACAATCTGTAAACGAAATATATGTACCCAACATTTCCCTAACATAAGGGTCGATTACATATTATGCTAGTGTCGGTATAACACGAACGCGAGGTGAACTGCTGAGGTATTCAACTGTAGATGCACGCGAGGAATTTCTTTTGCATGCATTTATCACGAATACTTTTTTCTAACAATTATTTGCATACCAATGAAATTCATTGTATGCAGGGTGTCCCACGACGAGTTAAAACTGTCTGTATATAGCAAAATACTTATAGTACAATCATGAAAATTTCTACGTTTGGGTTATCGGATACGATCTATCTAACTAAAATATTTTCAAAGATGACCGACTTCCGGTAGAACCGAAAGTCGACTATAATTTTATTATTTTGAATAGAACACCCTGTGTATTAATACATTTTTGAAATCTACGAAAAATCTTAGTATATTTTTGTCTAAAAACTTTTTTCGAAAAATGCAAACTTTTTGAGTTATTAACTTTTTTCTAAAAAATTTGACTGTTGCAGACCCTTATAAATTATTTTTTTACGAGGACGACCTTAAAGAAATGAAAATGTTTTTTGTTTGGTTGCTGTCAACAATGTCAGTCGTTATTGAATCTATGTTGAAAAATGTTTCATTTCATACGGGGAGTATATAAAAAGTGTTTAAAGTTTAACTACATAAATATCAAATTTCTCTATTTTTTTTAAATAGAATCACCCGGTTTTTTCTATTTTCGCGTGCAAACTTCCCATCGTGTGGATTTCAGCTTAAAATTGAAAATTCTTAGCACCCATATGGCTGAAATTTTGCGATAACCGAGCCGATCATGAATTATTTGCTCAATACACTGATGTCCAATTATTCAGCCATACTTGGACAGTATTGCGTCGGTTTCCCAAAACGAGCGCTGATGTTCTCATCGGTAACACTTGTTTTGGGACGCATGTGGCAAGTTTGCCATAGCTTCTTGGCCTTTTTGGAGAGCTCATGGCTATAGGAACAGTGTAACATCCAGTGCAGCCCCTTATGGCACTAAATTTTTATGCGGTTATTCAGAAATCTATGTTTCAACCACCCTCGTATTTACGAACTTGGATAAACATCGCGAATTGTTGCATTACTACCTTTGCGAAACTCAACAAGTATACAATGTCGGAGCTAATCTGGTATTTATGAGACCATCTTAACCAAAATTGTGAAAAAATCCAATATTTGATTATTTGAAAGTGAACAAGTCAGGATAACCTCAAAATGTCTTTGACATGACACAATGAGCTGTCAAATGACAATCCAATATGCGCAAAAATATTTATTTAATTGGTGATTGTAATCACCCTATAATGGATTTAGGTTAAATAACAACCTGACCTATTTCGGAAAACTGTTTAGATAGTAACTATAAATATTTTTTTTTTGTTTAAATTAATCTAAAACATGCGAATGCTACGTTTTCATTCTTGGTGGTGTTTGCCGTGCGTTGAGGTCAATTTTTGATAATCGAAAGGCTGTGACTAGACGGTAAGAATATGAAAGAACCTTGAGATACTGTTATGTACTTCGAAATAATACCGGTTGTCTTACGCTTCAAATAAAACAATAATTCAGTGATATTTGGGTTTAATGCTCTAATAGTTCTGAAATCATGTAATATATTTTCGATGGTAAAATTATTGTTACGATATCCTTGTAGGCCAATCCGTAAGGATTTGAAACTGCTTTATCATGACAAATGACAATTATGTTTTACTTCGCTGTTTGTAATCTCGCGATACAATTTTGATTTGAATTTTGAGATACTTGATAACCTCAAAACACTCAGTTAAGATAATAGAGAGAGAGAGAGAGAGAAAATGAGAGAGAAAGGGAGGGAGAGAAAAAGAGAGAAAGATACTTTATTCTCAAAAAATTGTTTAGAATTGTAGACAAAAGCTTGTAAAAAACTAAACACACTAAACAAACACACAAAAACTAAATTGAGAGACAAATAAAATGAAATTTAAATATAAGTTAAGTATACACAAGAAAACTACAATAAATAACAACAAAACCTTTGAAAATGTACATGTGAGAATTTTTATATGTGTTTACATGTATATATTGTCGGAATTGAACCAGATAATAAAACTACCTATAGGGCAATCCTAAAATATTAACAAAACAAAAGTCATTTATAGAGTAGAAGGCTCTTTCCAGTAAATATGTCCTTCAATTATTGCGAAATGCGGCGAAGGATGTTATGGATTTGATATCAATTGGCAAGTGATTGTGCATTTTTTCGCATTGTAAAGTATTGAGCCCTCAACTAATTATGAGCGTGGAGTAGGCATATGAAAGGTTTTATATTGAGCCCCTTAGATTTGATCCTCTATATATATTTATATCATATACATAATTGTACTTTGAGGTGAATATAATTAATTTGAAACAAAAGTATATTTGAACATTTGCTCATTTTGAAAAATCTTAGATGTTGCTGACAGTTTTTCTTTTGTCTTAATGATAATAATTATTCGAAAGATAGTATGGTTGCCCATCTCCAGGACTCGCTTCGGCAGATCGAATTTTCTTGTGCGCTCGAACGATATTTCGGATTCGACACAAATAGTGTGCGCTAAATGCACGAAAGTTTTGTGCCAGTGTGCTCTATGAACGTGCGCTCCTCCTTTTAGTAATGAAGCTCCGTCAGAGAAGTCTTGTTTTGCTGAATTTCGTCAGTGATCAATGCCAAAATTGGTTGTCACTCCGAGAAACATCTATGTGACTCACAGACACATAAAGACGTCTCTTAGGGTATCATAGATTGCAATACAATCGATTTTGTATGAACATTTTGGAGTGAGGAAAAATTTTTCGCCCAATGAGTTTTCCTTGTTCCCCACTATCAAACAAAAGATGCGCGGATAGCAATTTTCATCATCTCAAGAAGTTGATGGAGACTTTCAAAACCATACGATATCAGCTTTAGAGTGGAATACGTTTGAGCGTATGAAACGTATAGACCTAAGGGCGAATATTTCGATTTCTTTGGAACTTGTTATAGTCCGGGAGCCAGCAACAGAAATACAATATAATAATAAAGCTTAGTGAACACGTCAGCTGCGGCTCGGTGGGTGGGATGAGATGAGAAAAAAAAAGAAATTTGGTTATTTCCTCCCAACTAAAAATTTGTGAAACTGTAACTATCCCAATTTCTCGAGGAAACAAAATAATTAGCTCACTACACTATAATGTAATATACGTCAGTTGGCGCCTCGAATATGAAAAAAAATTATATTACAAGAGATTTTCTCTAAAATGAAAATTTTATTGATGTTAGCTTATATGTAACTGTGAATAAATACATAAGTCAGCTGGATATATCTCGGTGGAAAAACCGTCAGCTGATACTTTGGAAGTCATTACGTAAGAGTTAAGCGGAAGCATCTACTGAATCAGCTGAGCAGGTTTTCCTCGATTCACTGCGAGATGATTTTTTTTATATATCACAGCAGAATATTAACAATTAGCTACTGCCGCTTATCCCATCCACCGAGCCGCAGTTGATGTTCACTAGTCCTTTATAAATAACTCTCTGATGCATATCACCAATTATCTTTCGAAAGGAGATAATTAACCAAATTTTCACCTGGCTCCCGGATTATTCGTTTCTGTTTCCAGCATCAAAAACATTCCACAACTTGGCCTATAAAAGATAGTTAGTCATCCTAAATCGTACTTGATATTTCGATTCACTTCAAACGACTTTAAACAAAATTTCACTTCTTAAATTATATTTTTAAACAAAAAAAAAACAATTAATTTTTCACTGTTATCTGATTATAAAAAATACACTAACAGTGTACAGGTCATGGTTTGCGTGTTTACTGCATTTAATGGTGGGTAAATAATCGACCTACTGCAATAAATTCAACCAATGTTGCCATTTCAATAGATTATTTTAGATATTTTGCTCGTAAAAAAAGTAAAAGTCATTTTTATATAACAATCAAAAGCACAAAAAATTTCATATCCAACATACCAGTCATCACTATTTCACGACTTAACTTTCTTCTAGGCTGGTAATTTTAGAAGAGCTTTATCAGATTACAAAGTTATTAAAATTTATAGTAAGAGCCTTATCCTTTGTAGATGAGCTTGAGAAATAATCTTTTCATTAATCATTCGCAAAAAGAAACTCAACTAAAATGAAAAATGTTATCGTTGATTTTCTTCGCAAACGAGTTTAAAAAATGTGGAAATGGATTCTGAGAATAAATTTGCCAGAAGCAAACAACTAATTTACTTATTTTTCGGTATATGAAATTCAGAAAAATGAGTTAGAACAGCATTTTCGAATGTTATTAAAGTAGGAATTCAAAAGACAACAAAAATATACTTTATTGAAGTGGCAGCGCAACAGAAAAAATATTTACAGCAAACGAAATTAATCAGATGGGAAAATTCGTCTATTACGGCCTCGTAGAAAATAACTGACGTTTCGCACGCTCATGCGGTTGACATCATCAGATTTAATTTGCTGCTCCGACTGATTCTGATGCCAAAAGGACGACTTGGTAGAACATTAGGTAGCAATGATGATTCAGGCAAAGGACAACAGCCGCGAAAGCCTTCTAGTGAGCAAGTTGAAGAGAAACCTTATCGGGTTCAAAAATACCGAACTATTTGATCCCTAAAATTTATTTCTTACGATATTATCCATAATAATAATAATAATATTCAGTTTCGTAGGTTTTTTTTAATAATTTGTTCTTGTTAAGACGTGATCAGGTTTTATGTAGAGCCAAATTTCTAACTCTACACTCGTAACTACACAAAATCTACATCCTACTCAAAATAAGTTGGGCGATTCGTTCACCTTGTATCCTTATGAAAAAGTAACGAAACTGCAAAATACAGTGTACTCCTAGAAGATATTTTGTACAGGACTCTGCATCTCATTTTTCTTCCAAAGTAAACAAAACTATGTTTTGAGGTTTTTATGTCTTCTTAATGGCAGTAACCTGAAAAACGACCTCCAGTTTAATGTCATTTCTGGACATTACGAGAAGTTCCTCACACTTCTTCGCTAATATGATTATACATTTTTTGGATTGTCTTGGGCTAGGGTTGTTTCTCCATATAATTCTGATTTCACGATAGGGTTCTGGTCCAAAATATGGAGTTTTTGCACCTTTTATAGCAAAGCTGACTGCTTTCTGATGCTTCTGAGGTACTGGTAGTCACAGAAGCTTTTTTTTGTTTCTGTTAGCTAGTGCATTTCCACGTTAGCTTGGACATGCAATCAATAGCCTTCAGGACTCACCTACTCTGAACATCAAGTATCTAATTGACAAAATTGCTAACCCGATCTATAGCTTCGCCGACGATAGCACACTAGTGTCGTTGTTCAGATCTGCCGCATCCTGATAAAGGGTGGAAACAATTTGATTGAGTTTCATGCAGACTACTGTTTTCATAAAGAAAGCTCACACTGCGGCTAAAGATTTGGTCCTGTTTAGACAAAAACTATCATACCATCAGTGCAAATTAGTTTATTAGGTGTTGAGGTTGAGAGCAGTATGTCCTGGAAGAGCCACGAGGCCGAATTAGCTAAAGCAGCATCACAAAAGTTTGGAGCTCTTTTTAAAACTTAAAAGTTATATACTCAACAATAGCTTCTAATCCTCAACAAGGCCCATATTTGTCCATCTCTGGAATACTGCTCGCACATTTGGAGCTTGGCTACCAAACATGTCCTGAAGATGGAATACAGAAGAGAGCAGTTCGATTTATAGGCTATCCAGAGATGATCAGAAACTTGGATTGGCTAAGAGCTGAGAAAAAAGTCGCCGATTCGGCACATGCTCTTCCGAACTGTCAATCATAATCTCACCTAGAGCAATATTTGTGCTAGACGTACTCGATAGGCAGACGCGGCTCATCAACTCTGAGTTCACCATTCCTTTCTTTGGATAGATGCAAGTCTGTGAAATCAGCTACCAAAGAACGATACTATAACCTACAGAAGTTCAAGATCAATATCCACAGGCGTCTATACACGGCAGACACCACTCGTACTGCTCGAGTATAATAGCCGCTTGTACTTGCTCTTTAGATAAAGAAATTAACACTGTCACACAAAAAGTAATTTCGGTTTTATGAGATTTTCTTCGACATGAAATGTTAATATAGCTATAGGATAATGAGAGAAATCAAACTAACCAAATAGACGGACATTCATATGACCATCGATCATCACATTAAATGCTAGATGCAATATTTACGCGAGCTTTGAAGGACCATCAAAAAACTCTCTCATGGAATTTTTTATAAAAATATAACGAAGTTTCTGACCTTGGGATTCGATTACTTGTTTTATACACACATACATCTGTCTTTAATCATTCTTCAATAATAAACACGGCACCGTTTTTTTACATACATAAATACGCGACTTGTTATTGATCCGCAATGACGTTAAATAAACTATTAAAAACATATTAATTTAATTATAGATAACTTATCATTGAATTGTGCAAAATTAAAGGAAAATCAAATGTAACGCTGGTCATTGAATAGCGAAAATGTTATCACAGATGTTCTAACTTTGTAAGACCATAATCGGCTTACAAAAGTAGATAAGGAACCCATCATCAAGAATTGTATTTTATATAACAAGCGAAGATAATTTCAGTAAAATTAAATACATGGATGAATTTTTAGCTTTATTTGTAACTTATTTTTGTTCTTAAAACCTCTATGAGTAGCTTCTTTGTATGAATCTTGTTCAACCAGAAACTCGTGTGTGTCTGCTTTGAAGGAATATTTAGCTGGAATTTTACAAAATTGTCTTGAATGATCCGAGGCGATATCTAACACAATTACACTGTTTATATGTAGTGCTGGTAGCAGATTGTCTTGGAACCAAGACTCGAGAATGGTCCTTTCAATATCCTGGTGATGATCTGAAGAGCTATCTTTAGGCTGCTTCGAAATTGATAATAATGCATCATTCATCCAACCTTGCTCCCCTTTACCTCTGGAATAGGGTGCCGTCCAACTATGTTTCATCCAAGTAATGGTTAGGTTTGTCTTCCTTCCGTTTCTCTACTTGATGAAACGACTACTTTCCATCACTGTTTGTCTTCTATTCACTGTTTTAATCATGTTTTTTTTTTAATTGTCTCAGTGTTCATACTGAACATTCCTCAAGGATATGTTTCCTTTTTGAGTTTTGCAAGAATACCTTGACGATTTGGCATCATGTTTGATGTGAACATACTGTTTCGCATATTGGAGTTAGCCTATCAGGTTTGATTTTTAAAAAAACTCTTATGTAGATTAAGAAGTATTTGTCGAAAACATTGTATCCTGGATAGCAATTCTTTTGGAGATTCCTCGACTACAAAGTCAGTTGAAAACAGTGAAAAACACTTTTTAAGTATCTGTTGATAGATGTTGCCGTCTCTTTTCAACTGTTTCGCCCCTCTCTGTGCTAGGCTCTAGTAGGACGTTTAAGGAATTTGCAAATCGACTTGTTGATGGTAGATCTTGAAGTCACGGTTGCCACATACTTTACTGTTCACAAAAATTAGTTTTTATTCAAGTATTCTTTCATTCATTTGTGTAATGTTGTTGTTTATCTATACATGTAAATGATTTACTGATTCTTAAAATTAAATATTGTGAAGCGGACCAGAACAAGTTGATTTCTATTGAATTCACAGTGGGGCGTCTATTATATCTCATCTTTACAAGATGAGATTTCCGTTATTTATAGACCTGCGTAATAGTAAAAATGGCATGCACAAACTAAAGGTCCTTTTACACGATCATATCAGTTCAGTCGAACTGTTCGCTTTGCTGATTTTACACGATTCGTTTTAGTTCAAGTCAGTGCTGGTGTCCATTTGTCAATATCAATTGCATTCAAATAATTATCAGTAAGATGCTCGGAATTGCGATCCCGCTGATAGAGATTACACACGAAACTTACTTTGTGGATATACCTCGTATATAAAATTTCTTATATATATATATATATATATATATATATATATATATATATATATATATATATATATATATATATATATATATATATATATATATATATATATAATAAACTAGAATATATATTTTATTCAAACCTCTCAGTAAGGTAACCTCAAAATTATTATAGAATATTTTTATTTGAACAAAGAAATTTCGTAAAAACTAAACCAATTTAAATATTAGTAAATATAAAATAAAACTAACCTCGTTTTAAATCGTGTTGAAAAACAAAGTGATTTTTTATTTTTTAGCAACTGCACTGTATAGCACTACAAACTTGAATGATTTTAATGAAATAACTAATTAGCAATGTAGCCCACGATATGTATGGAATTAAATAAACAAACTGCTACTAACCGCGGGATTTGTTTTGATACGCTCTCGTTTTCATCGGAATCGTTATGGTGAAATGACGATAATCTTTACAACTCTCCAGTATTTAAATGTTTGGACGTGTACGGGAATTTCGTGTATTCGGATTACTCATTCGGAATGATAATGTTATCATTGTTTTAATTAAATAGTTTTATTATGAATTATTTTCTGCAAATATAGTGTGTTCAAAATGTAAAAATCCAAAAACTTTTCAGTTTCGTCCAAGAATGAAAATTTTCATACCTCGTTTACAACTTTATACATACGAAAGTTGCTACTTAAGATTTGAGATAGACAAATAAAAATATTTATAATTGGATTTGACTTCATTGTTTTTCAAAATTTTCACTTTGAGAACAATAAACTTTTGCGTGAGTTTGAACCAATTGTCGAAACATTTTTTCCATTCCGATTGAGGTACTAGTACAGGCAAATTAGGCAATTTTGAACTAAAACTTTGAATTAAATTGGGCGGTTTTGATTTTCTAGATTCTTCGAAATTTTGGGACTTGAAACTTTTTCAACGCGAATAACTCGAAGACTATAAGGAATTCCAAAAAACTGCCGTAACAAAAAATGTGGAGTACAAAATTCTCTACAAAAAAGTGCCCCAGGTTTTTGTTCCTAACCTTAAAATTTTCACCTTAAAATATTTCGAATAATTCGAAAACTATGAGGAGTTCGAAAAAAAGTGCTGTAACAAAAAATTTACAGCACAAAATTCTCTACAGATTGGTCTTTAAGAATTTTTTCCTAACCTCAAAATTTTCATGGGTTCCTGTACTCAAAAACATTTTAAATAACATTTTAAAAACTCGAAAACTACGTTGAATTCGAAAAAAGAGCCGGTGCCAAAACTGTTTAGCGTAAAATTCTCCATAAATTGGTTCCCAGGCATTTTTCCACAACCTTAAAAATTTTCACCGTAATATTCATTCAAGTATTCAAAAACATTTTGCATCACGAATAACTCGAAATCCATGAGGATTTCGAAATTACTGCCGGGACATAAAACTTAGAGCACAAAATTCTATATAAAAGAGGTTTCTATTTTTTCCTAACATCAAAATTTTCAAGGGTTCCTGTACAAAAAAGCATAAATTTTTTCCTAACCTCAAAATTTCCATTATAAAATTGGTTCCAAAAAATTCATTCATTGTATGAAAGCATTATTTTAATATAAAAGACTTTACAGAGTTTTTAAATTGAAATTTCATATTGTATCAAAATGTATAATCGCGAGCAAAAAAATTAGGCGACACCCCTGCAATCGCATTTATGTTATTAAAATCTGAAAGCTAATGGCATTAGCTTCAAAATGACATAAAATCTTGTAATATTTCTGCTCGCAGAGTCCACCAAAATGTTATATAACCACCCTTTGTGTGCTTGTTTAGAATAGTGCTAATTAAGATAAGTGACCCTTATAAAAGGTTATCTACCTGACTTGCCCCTATCAACTAGCTGTCAAACATCAACAGATACACATTTCAGTTGACAACCAACAAGAATTCTACCTGAAAATGGCCACAAGTCATAAAGCTGCTCAAGCGTTCATCCTATTGCGAGATTGCCAGAAAGTGGGTAGCGCGCTGAACATGCTGAGTCAGTCTACTGTTTCCAGAGTTTACTGTCATTACCAATAGACTGGTATAGTTCTTCCAATGAAAACATCGATTCGTAAACATAAATACATTTCTATTGGTCGAAGCTGTCGGAAGGCGTATGTACACAATTTCTTTGAATTATTCCTGCTAGACGGCCTGCGACAAGCAGTGGCGTGGCTCGGTGAGATTAACGAAGTTCTAATAGACGAATGGGGTACAAAAAGGACTCAGTTCACGTCTTGTGCCCTGTTTAAACCAAACTTCTTTACAGGCAGGTACATTTTACTCGCCTATTTACGCTTTATAATTGAAGTATTTATAAAAATAATAAATTTATAAAATGAGGTATCTACGCCTATGGTAGATTGAATAAAATTGTCGGCAAGGGTTTTTATAATCTGAGATTGATAAGTGAAGAACTATAATGAAGAGCGCAAGCATATCCCTGAGAAATGGGGCCCGAGGAGTGGCTGTGAGTGGCTATACTAAAATCAAGCAAATAAGGTAGCTGTGAAACAACATTAATGCTATTAATTATTATCGAAATTTGCTTACATAAATGATCATCGTCAACCGGTAATCTGAAAGAATATAATCCCGGATTCTGTCTGTGAAAAAGAAAGTCTTTCCCTTCATAGTTCATGTGCAATCGACTTCCTTTTTTCTGAAAATGTTACAAACTTGGATATTGGATAAAATAATCTCCGTAGTCATGCTGAATAGAATTTCCGTTAGCTCTAAATCCACGTCACTCATTTTCAGAACGCACCGCGTCGTATAAAGTGTTGCCAGATAAAACGCTAGGTTATAAGTTTCATTACTTAATTTACACATCACGTATGCAACGTATACAAAGACCAACGAATTATAAAATGTTTGAAATTCACTAATAAATCAAAAAATAATCTATAAGATAATTGGTTCTAGAAGATTTATACCGCTCTTTTTTTTGCAGTATTGCTTTAATATTACAACCGAGTTTAAAAGAGAGGAACGCGAAATACAGTAAAAGGAAACTAATAATGCGATCTAAGGAGTTTACGTTCATCAAAACGAAATAATCTTCTTATGTCAACATGAAAACTCTTTAGTAGATAATCAATATACCGAAAAATAGCATTTTAGATCTCTAAATATTACTTGTTGCCGCAAGCGACATCTTGAACATCTGCACAGAATTAGTTTGAATTTCTCTTAAGACGCTCTCGATTATGTTTTGTTTCAGACAGAGGCAATTTCTTCAAAATTTTTAATCAAATATGCGGCAGACTCACGACTTACTTACCGTTCCTCATGGTTTAGAAAATTTTAATATCGCCTTCACAGTAGTAGATTTGAACTCATTTCCGGTAATATTTTTCGAGATATTAATTTTTGATTATTTCACCCAATGATTCTCAAAGTGGTCCAGGAGACTCTACAGGGGTCTACATTGACGTTAAAAAAATGTGGGTCCACAATCGTAAGAGGGGACTTGTTCAGACGTGCAAAGGGATGAATTAATACGACTTCTGGTGTATGTGCCTAGGGTCTTGCACGAACTTGTTAAATTATTATTATTTATACGCTGTTACTAAATAAGTATCGTTTCGAAACCAAAAACTATTTACCGGTTTGTTTTTTTTTTGTTTTTTTCCTTGATATCGGACAGGCTTTTGACAGTGTGTGGCATCAAGGGCTGATGTACAAAATTAAAAGAACTCTTCCCCTATACTACTATACTACCCACTTCTGAAATCTTACTTAATGAACAGAACCTTCCAAACAAAAGTTAATGAGGAAAAGTCCGAAAATTTTACTATAGCAGCAGGGGTACCACAGGGTAGAGTACTAGGGCCGCTATTTTACATACTGTATACATCAGATATACCAGAGACACAGTATAAAACAACAGCAACTTTTGCTGATGACACAATCATTCTCCCTACTGATCAAGAACCACAAATAGCAGCAAAGAATGTCCAGGCTCATCTTGACCAATTAGAGGAGTGGCTACAAAAATGGGACCAAATCAAAAAGTGTAGCATTCACGCTACGCAAGGCTACATGTCCTCCATTTAAGTTGAATAATACGGAAAATACGGAATCCACTCAAACAAAAAACTTAACTGGAAACAACACATCACAAAAAAAAAAGAAAACAACTTGATATAAGTTCTTATCTACAAATCTGTCATTAAGCCTATCTGGACATATGGAATAGAGCTGTGGGGTTGCGCTTCCAAATCTAATACAGATATTATTCAGAGATCCCAATCTAAAATACTCCGTCAACTAGTAGATGTTCCATGGTATGTAACAAATCACACCATTCACTTGGACCTGGGAGTGCCCACTGTACAAGAAGTTATCCAAGAAAGGATCATCAAACACCATAAAACTAAAGGAACTCACTAAATCCACTACTAGAGGAGTTGTTAACGCCACGAAACCCAAAAAGATTGAAAAAAAGTTAGCTAATAGACCTAATATGACGTATAAGAGGTTGTATCACTGGATGTAATCCTCGCCAAGACATTATAGATGTTAGATTATCTAAAACTCGCAAACAAATGAACCCATAGAATGTATAAAATATTCTGATTGTTTTGTTATTCTTTTAATGCTAAATACAAATGGTTTTCCTTTTTTTTCATTAGTTAAACCTTGAGTTAGTTGCATATTTTATTAGTTCATAAAATTCAATAAACTCCCAGTGGTTGTTTAGAGCGACTCGGTAAAAGCAGCCTTTCTTAGAGACCCCGTGGGAACTATACATGATAATATTTCCAATAGTGCATTTCTTGAAAAGTCCAGCGATGCTTGTAATAACTTTTAAAAAGAAATATTGAGTTACGGCTCTGTGCTCAATTTTTTCCATTTATAGAAAAATCTTCACAACTACTAACTTGTCAAACTAAGCTTTTAAAATGGCTGAAAATTTCTCGAATTATACTGATGGAAGTTAAGGTCGGACACTTCTCAGACAACCCTCGTATGTTTGCAGTCCGAAATTAAGTAAAAAATCGATATAGTTTCAACAAAAACGATAAAAAATCTTAAAATACTTTTTACAGTGCAAACCGTTTAAATGTGGGAGTGAGTCGGGATCGAAATAAATATTTTGATCACGTCTTGAAATGCTAATAAAGGAGCCAAGTAAATGAACCATTTTTCGGAACAAAGCTTAGGGAGCTGTCTGTTTTTGAATGTACGGCAGCTGTATGAGATAGAATGCCTGAAAATGAAATTTCCACAATAAAACCGTGTAATTCCATGTTGAATTAAATCAAAACGACACGTTCTCAATCAGGAAATGCCAATTCAAAGATTCTTTGTATTAGTGAAACTACTGAACAATTTGTTTATGATAATTAAAATTCGTTTCATTCCATCGTATATTCAGTATATTTCAGTACAGTTGTAATAAAACTCTGGATAGGAAGTTACACTTATTCTCAATTAATTTTATATATGTCATCGTAAAATTGTAACAATGGAGTTCAACTTTGAAAACTTTTTATACACACCCTGTATGAAATGGAAAATTTTTCAACATAAAGTGAAATACGTTTGACCTTGCTAAAAGCAACCGAATAGAATCATTCATATCTTTAACGGTATACGCGTAAAAAAATAATTTTTTTACAAAAAAATTAATAACTCAAAAAGTATGTATTTTTCGAAAAAAGTTTTTAGACAAAAGTATGCTTAAATTTTACGTAGATTCCAAAAATGTATTAATATATAGGGTGTTCCATTTAAAATAACAACTTTACAGTCGGAAGTCGACCATATTTGAAAAAATTTTAGTTGAAAAAATAGTATTCGAAAACTCAAACGTAGACATTTTCATGATTTTACTATAAGTATTTTGCCAAATACAGATAGTTTTAACTCGTCGTGGGACACCCTGTATAACACGTAATTATGAAATTGGGACTATAATAAAAACGGAAAGTATCAATAATAATTAAGGTGTATAGTTTTAGTGTTAAAAATATATAATTAAGAACTTATAAAGTGTTGTATTTCTTATTAGAGTTTATTTTTAACTTTCCAGTTCATTTTATTAACAAATAATGAGGGCTTATTTTTAAAAAACGTTTTTTCTTCCTTTAAATTTATTTAAAATAAAAATTTCAATTTTTTCAATTAATCATATTTTTTAAATTATTATTAATCGTTTAATACATTTTTAAAATTGAGTATGAAAACAATATAACTCCCAAGTGACATTTGATATAAAACACATTTTTGTTGTCAGCAATTATTGTTTTGTTTCTAAACTATTGCATGGTAGTGTATATCAAATCATGTGTAACCATATTTCAAACAAAAATAATAGTATGATTCATCTAATTGAAGTTTGTGGAAATCATTCCGTAAGATCATCGCAAAGCTGAAACATTAGAAACTCTCACATTTGCTAATAACAATTTTTACCACCATTACTTTATGTTTCGATAATAAAATAAATCTCAACGCAATTTCTTGTCAATTCTGATAATGTAAACTTGTTTAATGTAACATTGTGACGTAAGTCAGTTATTTATTTCTTTAATAATTCGATAAATAATTATTGGAAATATGTAGTTATAGTCTATTTCAGAAAAGTATAGAGTAATAAAATGGGGAATTCCGCCAGTTCGGCTCAATTTCGGTGTCGGTCATAGGCGTATGTCTTGAAATATTGTGCAGGAATTACTTAGGTAGTAGATTATACATTTTCGTTTTGCTTTTAACAGGTAACGTTTAACCTTCTATGTACATAATGCCTAATTTTTATTCTGTTAAAATAAAATTCTTTCCTTTTTACGAGTCCTACGGGCACGCCTTTGGCAAATTATTTTCAGTGTTTGTGAATGGATAACAATAGGCTAAATCCATATATTGATCCCAACCCGGGTGGTACTACCTGTATATGATAAAAAGAAAAAGGATTTTACAATGAAATCAATACCAAACTATGAAAGTGGCTTAAATATTCGTTGGATCACTCTGTGCCCTTTGCATACCTAATGAGGTCTTATTACTCTATACCTTTCTGAAATAAACTATAACTGCTGAATTTTGAGCTTAATAACTTGGATAAACGTAGACCCTTAGTTATAGGGTGTGTTCATTAAAAATTTATAAACGATCTGTGCTTATACACTCCGCCAAAAAAACTAAAGTAACACGATTTCTAATCATTGCAATGAGATTTCGTGCGATGACTTTCGACGTGGATTTTAAACCAACAGCAGTTTGTTGATTAACTCGGTTAGACTTTTGGTGATGAAGCACCGTCTCGAGCTATAATCAAAGAGCTGGTCGCCACTTCGACTAAGGTAATTTCACAAGGCTGAAACTTTTTCTATAAGTTATTTAATATATTTAAAGTGGAAAAAACAAGTTCTGGCAGGGTTAGTGCGGTTGCAACAACTTTGCTAAGACGGCTGATACGATCTTCCAAATTTAATATCCTTAAGAAATTCATACCATATCAAAAAGCATTAACAGATATTGGAAATGATCATATCACTGGACGTAGTAATGATATATTTAAAAAAATCGAAAAATTCAATTGCCAAATTTATATGGATACTTCAAATTCATCTCAACATACAACGCAAATGATGAAAATGAACCTTTTATTAAAAAATATGTCAATTATGATGCATCCAATTTACCACCCTGTGAATCAGAATTAAAGCAGCAACTTTTAGGAATTCAATATACCGTATGTTTCCGAGGAAACCGTCCATAGGATTTTCCATGTTATGAAATTTTATAATGAGTGGTAAGTTAACAGTGGAGGTTGATTTTAGGGCTAAACAGTCTACTTCTTCGTTGCCTTTTATTCTCGTGTGTGATGGTACCAACAGAAATAAGATATCTTTATGTTGTAAGGCATTTGAATACTTTAATAAAATTAACAATCTTCTCTTATGCTTACCGATGTCTGTAATTTTGAATGAAAAAACTATAGAAATAAACACCCCATTATTTTTTAAATATTTTAAATGTGTTGCCTGTTTTCCGAATTTTATTATTATTACGAATTAAAACACCAATAGATACGCCTTTTGCAACATTTATTTTATATCAGTTTAATCTACAGAGAACAAAAAGTTTGATTTACCAAAACATCAAAAAGAAACATCAGAAAATATCAAAAAAATTGTACAAAACATCTATACAAAAAAATGAACGGTGCTTAAACTAAAACCAGCCAATGAATTTCTAATAGCGTGTGTTGCCGCCCCTCGCTCTAATTACAGCTTCCATTCGTCTTGGAAGGCTTCTTAACACGTTCTGGACGTATCCTTACAGCATGTTTTCTCAGTTAAAGTTAAAAAGAATATTTTGAAAATCATCTAGTGTTCTTATTGGTGCCGGATGTTGCTGAATTTGCCATCCTAGATGGTCCCAGACATGCTCTATTGGGTTAAGGTCCGGGCTACATGCAGGCCAATTCAGGGTGGGTATCTCGACCTCTTCTAAGTACTGCCGAACTACTCTAGCAGCGTGTGGATGAGCATTATCGTGCATTAGCTTAGAGTTGTCACCGATATGAGGCATATAGGGCACTACATGGGGCTCAAGGATATTGGTTTTGTACTTGTCAGCATTTAGTATTCCATCATTCACTGGTACTAACTCCTTGCGACACTCGAAAGAAATTCTTCCTCAAACCATGATAGAGCCACCGCCAAAGCTTTCAGTTTGACAAAAATTAACCTGATCGTGCCCCGTTCACCACATCGCCTATATACTGGTACACGGCTATCTGATGAATACAGACAAAATCTTAATTCATCCGTGATTAAAATAATGGACCAATCTTGAATCTTCCAATTTTCTTGTTGTCGAGCAAAATCCAATCTTGCTACTCGATGTTCTCTGGTAAGACGTGGACCTCTAGCTGGCACTCTGTTTGTAGGCTTATTCGGACATTACGAGCAGCCAACAGATCTGTTTGCAGCCTTCGAGCGGTGGTAAGCCTAATTCTTAACGCCGTTAACATCAAATAACGATCATCTACTACAGTAGTTATACTTCCGCGGCCTTGACCGGGTCTTCTGGTGAGCTGCCCTGTTTCTTGGTAGCGAATAACAACTCTGGATATGGTGCTTTGTTGAACTCCAATTACCCCGGCTACGTATCTTTGACTGCGGCCATCTTGTATGAGCGCGATGATTCTAGCGGCTTCCTCATTCGTCACATGTCTTGTTAAACGTTGAGGCACATCCATTATTAACGAAATAAATTTAAATTTTCACTATACAATTACACAATTTGCTTAGAAAGTTCTCGATCTCAATGCATTCTCCAAGACAGAAACGATTTACTCCAGTATTTTTGCTTCAAAAAAAATTTGTAAGAAATTGTTATATTTTTTGATATGATATGATAAGAAACCAGAAATATCTATTAAGTTGATACATATACAGATTGTCCCAAAAGACTAAAATTAAGTATTAAAAATATCGTAAAGTACCAGTTATGCGATAATTTTTGTGGTCTGTATATATTTGACCATGATATTGATAATGAAAAGTATTCACAAATTGGTTACCTTCCATTGACACAGATACTGAAGAAATTGAGTCCAATCAGTAGCATGGCTCATGCCAATTATGGGAAATAGGTCTTATCTTGCAAATGAGATGTTTACTCCGTGGCCTCTTTTATCAAAATACATGTATCGATAATTTAAATAACTAGAACTGTCTGGTTCAAAGTTCATTTTAATGAAGTTCGTTTGAAAATTATATAATTTATAAAATACCACTTATTCATTATAGTCGTCATTCGAAAAAAAATGTGTATGTTTGCAGAAATTTTATATTAATTGCTTAGCTACAAGATAAAAAGATAAATAACGTTTGAAGAAAATGGAAATTTCTAATCAATCATTTTAGTTGATTTTAACTGTACAAAATGTTGCTACTGCGAGAGTTGCCTGTAAGTTTTGAGATATGGTAGTACTGATGTGAATATGTCCAATCTGACATAAGTTTGACACATTTTTAATGGTGAACATACGAAGCACGTGTAGTCATACGATTGTTATTTGATATATATTTTAGAGACACCACTTCAATAAATTTAATAACTGTTTCTAATTAATAATAACTAATTCAAATTGGTAATAAAGTGTAAAAAGTTTAGTCCTATATATCTCGTGACGTTTTTTTTTTTCATCTAATGAAGTGCCTAAGACGCCTACTTAACTACACTTTAGAATATCATTAAGCAGCAGACCCCAAAAAGATTAAAAACAAAGACGAGAACACAATAGATTCGCATAACTTCACTCCAGATTACTACGGTAGTCTGATTTTGAAATTTGGATTGCACATTTCGCTAATTAGGAAATCTATTGGCAAAGTTTTAGAACGATTTTTTTAACGTCATTTAGTAGAGAATACGTCTCAGAGTAAATGGTTTATGTCATAAAATAACTATGATAGATTAAGGTATGACTAAAACAGCTAAAGATTTTAAATTAAAATTTTAAAGATTAAATGAATGGAGTATAATTTGATCGATTGAGGGAAATTTAATAATAATAATGGTGTGTTTTCATGTTAATGTCGACTGCTCTGTGACAAAAATAAAAATTGTACTACTATCATAAGGATCGAAGTCCTCTTTTGTCAGTTTTTTGAAAAGGCAACAAACTACCTAAATGTTAAAAGTCTATCTGGTTTTTAAAGCTATTAACTACTGAGGAAGACCATTAAAATACAAGAGTTGCTACATAAGTTTTAAGATATGGCAACACTGGTATCAATATGTCAAATCTGACATAAAGTTTGAGACATTTTTAAGAGTGATCGTATTCAGAACATGTTGTCAAGTGAGTGCTGCTATTTGAGTTGTTTACAGATACTTGGAACGTTTATCAAAAAATGGTATTGAATATCGAATTATTTCGTGACTTTCAACGTGGATTCAACCCATGATGCAAAGACTGCAAGGTGCGCTATTGCGCACCAGCTGGGAAGCACCGAGAATTCGCTCCCAAAACGACTTTTGGCGATGAAGCACCATCTCGAGTCACCGCGTGTCGCTGTTTAGTTCCACACGCTTCGATATTACAGGAACATTTATACTCCATTCGAAAAGAGTGTAGAGTAATAAATCTATCCATCTCCTGGCCACCATAGCCGTAGTCACATTTAAGACATTTTATTTTATCAAACCTTAGCAAATGAATCCAACATTTATTTTCTAACTATGTTTACCTATCGGCCAAAACAATTCCTTTGGGGTATTTTAAGAAAGGAATGATGTTGACAAGTAAATATTTCACGCCCTATACCAGACAGGTTAATTTGAAAACGATTTGTAAAATGTTTTCTGGGAAAAATGATAATTAGGTACATTTTGAAAGAGGGTAATAAAATATTAAATTATGAGGTATACTTAAATGGTTATTGACAAGTTTCAGTTTGAGAAAAAGTCCCATAAAAGAAAATTTCCAATACACAACTGCATTTCTAGCGCAGTGTTTGTCACAGAAACGTTTACAAAACTTCAGTGAATATTCAATATGTCGACCTTTGAAAACTATACTCCAATACATAAAGTGAAGACGCATGCACTCTCTGTTAACGAGAAAGGCATGGCTTTAAATGTATATGGTGCATTAAAATATCAGTACCCTTCAGTGAGTGTGGATGATCTAACAAGTATGTGTTCGAAAATGACAGGTCTAGGAAAATCAACGGTCTACAAACTTCTTAAGGAAAGGAAAACAAGTGGATGTTTAAGTGGTCCAAAATCTCGGTCAGGAAGACCAAAGACCAATCTCATGAGACGAATCAATCTCCACTACGACAATGCGGGTTCACACAGATTAATTCAAACAAAAACGTTTTTGAACAGTCAAAATATCGAATTGATGAGTCATCCACCGAACAGTGCTTATTTGGCACTCAATGATTTCTTCTTATTCCTGCAGATCCAAACTAAATTGCGTGGTCAACGTTTTTCTACGCCTGAAGAAGCGGTTGACGCGTTTAAATCACATTTTTTGGAGGTACCTACCTACGCATCTAAAAGTTTATTGATCTTAATAAAGAATATTTTGGAAAAAATAAAGCCATATCCAATTATGATAAATATTTTTTTTATTTATCTTTAAACTTAAGTAGGAACCCTCGTATATTGACAAATAATCACAGTTTTTTTAATTTATGTCCTTTTTTTATAAGTAAGACTCATGGATCATGGAAAGCACTGCGTACTCGGGTATTTCTAGATTTTCAAAGAAATTAAATTTATTCAAAATATATATTTAAATGTGTCTATTAGAATTTGAATTTCTATTTAATTTATATTTTATTGTTTTTATGCAAAATCCAACTTCAAGCATCAATTTACGTAATTATTAGTTTTGTTAGCGAGCTAATTGTAATCAAATTTGATACTTAACAAAGAAAATTGAATTAGAAATAGTGAGAATAGTATTGACATTTATCAACGTCCTACCCAAATAATAATAGAAAAACGATACAAACGATGTATCAACAATGCAATTTTTTTCCAATTCTCGTAGTTTAGCTATCAGTATTCTCTTTTAAAAGCATCGAGGTTATCGCGTTTAAAGGTAAATAAAGTTTTAATGGAAGACGATAAGTCAGAAACTAAATCCTTGACCTTACGGCGTCCTTTATGATACAAAGGAGTATTCTTCATACCATTTAAAAATTATTTCTTCATGAATTACATAAAACGATAGTACAATGTTAAATAAATTGCAATAAAGAAAAAATTCATATCTACTAAAAGACAAAGTTTAAAAAAACATAAAATTACTTTCGGCTACTAAAACATACGAGGTCTGGATATTAAATAACGAGACTGGTTATTATAAAAATTATTCTAAATTCGAATGCTCCCCTTCAATATACTCCCCTTCCCTCGCCACACACCTTTCCATACGTTTTTTCAATTGATCGAAACAATGCTGAAAGTCTTCTTTGGTTAGGACCTTTAGGAGATTTGCCGTTTTTTGCTTTACCGCCTCCATTTACTCAAATCGGATCCATTTCAAAGTAGATCTTTTTCTAACCTTTCAAGGAATTTCTGAGCAGATCCGTTGACCCAAGAGCTTTTGGTCAGAAGTCAGATTTTTTGGTACCAACTTTCTCATGTGTAATTCCTCGTGTAAAATTTTTCTAACAATGTATTTATAGACATTTACAGCCTCGGCAATCATCCGAATGCTTATTCGATGATCTGCACGCACAATTTGTTTGATTTTGGTCACTGTTTCCGGAGTTGAAACAGTCACAGGGCGACCTGGGCGCTGGTCATTTTTAGTGCTCTCTCGGCCCTCGCTAAAGCGTTTACACCACTCAAAAACACGCGCAAGAGATAGAGAATTGTCCTCATAGGCCTCTTGCAACAATTTATAGCACTCAGTCGGAGTTTTTTTCAATTTAACAAGAAATTTGAAATTAATACGTTGCTCCACGAGAAAAAACACGTTCATTTCAAACCGCTACTGCACAAATACTATAATAGTGACAGAAACGTGTTTTGGAACGTGCATAGACAAGATATCTAGGTACCCTAGATATTCCTCGTTTTTCACCCCACCCGCCTAGGGCGCCCTTTAGACGCGCAGTTTCGTTATTTAATATCCAGACCTCGTATATCAACGAGATATTTTTACTTAGTAAGAATATATAATCGCAAAGATATATTTCTTAAAAACCGTTAATATATAACAAAACCAGGTTAATCAAGCCTGGATATATAAGAAACTTCTGCTATTGATGATTTTAATGAAATCCCGACTGAAATACTCACAGAGGCGGGTAGTAGTAAAAAATTGTAGGCTTTCTACAAAGATTTGTCTTCTGTGTCAAACTATTTTCATCTTATGTATATTTACAAAATCTCCTGGTATTTACCATGTTGAAAATAATTTAAATCGTACAAAACAACAAGACAGTTCAGAAAATCGCGAAAATAGTTATTTACCCGGCATCTACCCACCGTATTACGCGTTGTGCTGAATAGAATATAGATCTCTCTCTCCAGTTAAACACGCCATTGTTTTTAACCACTGGTACTATAACGTGGGTCATAGAAAAAGCGCACATAACACGTTCATAATGTAATTATATTTTTTTTAGATCTCAATTTTTTTTAGAGTTTATGCAACATTCGCCACCCCTGTTTAATAATTAAGAAAAAAAACCGTCACTGATAACTTCAAGGTTTTCGACGCCGTCTGTTTTTTAACCAAACACGAATAAACTGTAGAATAGAAAGAGTACTAGTTAACTAGACACGTAACAAAAAATAAATCTCGAAAATTTGTTAAATACGATATTTACAAAATGTAGTGACATTATAAGCTTGACATCAATTTAAAAAGCGTATTTATCGTAATCCTCTGGTATCAACCACTTGCCTAACCTATTTCCATCTATTTTGAAACTGAAATAAAGATTCATGCATATTAGTGACAGTGTAATGAAGATGTTTGACATAATATATTCTTGATGAACTCTATCTCGAAGCTTCGAAAAACCTTTGATCTGCATTCAGTAGCATTAATATAATTAATATAACATTCTTTTAATGCATTCCTATACATCAGAAAATAAATATAATGATAGTTAAACATCCATGGAAGTCCCGGATATTGCTGTCATTCAAATGTGAACCAATTTATCAAGAAAGAATATGGTAGAGACGATACCTTAGTTAATAAGTACCTTTACAAAACTTGGTACATGCCCTATCTAAGGTACCTACAGGTACCTGTGAAATTATAAAATATATCCTCAGGTAAACTAGAATACTTCTGTTGTGATTGTGGTATTTGTAAAAAATATATTAATATAATTACCTACAACTTTTTAACTATATACATGTTCAACTATCGTAATAATGTTATTAAACTTTAAAGTTTGTTATGTGAAATAAAACCTTACAAGCCGTAGATTTCAATACTTATTGAATAATAGGATTGTTTTTAAATAACGAGCAACATTTAATGATTTTACCTATTACATATTCGTCTAAAATGAGAGATCAAGAGATGTACACAGCATCCTATATATGTAAGTGAAGCCGTGAAAATAATATCAACTAATTCATTCTTACCTAATTATGACAAAAATCATTGTAAGTAGGTCTAACGTATTATTTGGAAAATGAAATCATTGAACTTTAAAATCATCACATGTGCGAGTCCACATAACTCAAAACCAAAACACTGCACTCTCCACAAACTGATCTAAACACAAACTGAAATGAACAGAATTACTTACGGAATTCAATTCCTTCGAATGAAAACAAATATGATTTTTCGATCCTTGAATCGAAAGATCTTTAAAATGCTGTAATCGATTTCATAGTTTACAGGAAATATTTATCAATATTATATTAACCTAATATAAAATGCATATCTTAAACTTGCATTCTATAATCATTTGGAACAATACTTTTATTTTATCAAAGTTCTTTCAGATAATACCTACATAAATAACTATAAGTAAACTAATGAGTAGTTTGAGTTTGAATTTATTGAATATAAAATAGGTGAACTAAATAATTGATTTCAATTATTTATCCTTGCACTTTCCATAACAGAATAGTAGACCCTCTGTTTTAATATTCTAATTATTATTATTTGCAATATTTTCATAAATTTCAAAGTGAATTAATCGATTACATAATATTAATCGATTGTATTCAAATTATGTGAATCTTAAGCAATATTTTATAATTTAGAAGCTATGTCCTGTTAAATAGCTATAACAATTAAGATACAATAAACTTTTAAAATATATTTTTCAAAAAAAAATACATACATTATGATTTTTTTAATTGCAGATTATAAATATCTCTTGTATATCAAAAATATTATATACTCAAATATATACAACTTACTTTACAGATCATTGTATTATTGGTTGCATAAGTAAATAGGAAAAATTTTCACGTTTACTTGGGATTTCTAAAAAATTTCAAAAATATTGTTGTTTTTGGGAATATGGAAAGTTAGGTGTATTTTTTCTATCGATATTCCGGAATATATTCCAGTTAAGTGCGAAACTTTAAAATATTGACTCAATGATGTATGATAGACTACAAACAAAGCGTACTTTATACTTTGGGTGGATTTTTGACGTTTAACAAAGAGGTTATGTTGTTTGTATTTAAATGAAGAATTTTATTTTAGCTATCACTTTAAATTCATAAAACAATGGGAACAAGTAAGTAAATATTTCAATAAAAATATGCAAAGTTAATAATCGACTGATTTATTAAAACAATTCTCCTTATTGTAGAAAAAACTAACATGAGAGAACTAGAGGCTACAGCTAAACTATCTGCTACTGCTAAAGTAATAAATACTCTCAACCGGCCTGGACAATTAGAAAAAATTGATCAAATAAAACAAAGATATGTTAGAAAGAAAGCTTCCGTTGAGGCACAATTAAAATCAGCAATGCAGCAACAGTTAGATGGTGTAAGAATAGGTCTAAATCAATTACACAGATGTCTTGAGGATGTGGCCGAAATTAATAGCTGGTATTTATCGTCAATTCTAAATATTCATTATTTATTACTACCTTACATATTATAGTGTGAAGAAAATGTGTGACTTTTTTGCTGATGTTCCGGATCTCTGCAAAAACCTAAATGACGTTCGGGATGAAAATATGAAACATTCACAATATGTAACAGCCAAAGAAAATCTTAAACACATCTTTACTGTACCAGAGAGTGTTGAAAAAACTAAGGCTTGGATAAATGAAGGAAAATTATTACATACTCATCAGGTGTGTACCATAACTCTAATGTTCTATTAAATATGTAACTATTTTGTTTAGTGTTTGAGGGATTTGGAAAATTCGAGAGACGATTTATTGTTTGAACTGCATAAGCTTCCAAATCAATCAGTACATGATAAATCTATGCTCAAAGCATATTTTGCTGATGTGGAAGTGTTATCAAATCTCTTAGAAAAACAATTGACATTTGTCCTCTCCAGGACTTTGAATACTGTTAGAAAAGATCCTACTGTAATTGTGACAGCTTTAAGAATTATAGAACGGGAAGAAAAAGCCGATGAAGAAGCTTTAAAACAACAAAAACAAACTGGTTTCATACCACCAGGTAGACCAAAGAAATGGAAAGAGATGGCTTTTAGAATTTTTGAGAAATCGGTGTCTTCAAAAATTGAAGGTACTCAAGTTGAAGAGAGGGAAGACAATAAGCATTGGTTGATTAGGTATTTGGAATTGATAAGAATGATGATTTTAGAAGATTTGAGAGTTGTTAAAACATTGTGTCTCCCTTGTTTCCCACCAAGCTATAAAATTTTGGATAAATACATTCATATGTATCACTCTGGTTTATCTGTTCATGTGAGTTAATTAAATAGAAATTATTTTCTTTTTCTAATTTATAAATTTTTTTTAGCTCCAAGAAATTATACAAAATGGTTTAAAAGGAAATGAATATGTAACAATGTTATCTTGGGTTTTAAAAACTTATAAATCAACAGATATGTTGGGACATCCTGACTTGGCAGTTTATACGGAAAATTTGTCTCCTTTACTTCCACAAGCTGTATTAGATAGGTTAGAGGGAGACTATTTAAAGGTAATATTTATATTTTTTATTACAACTTATTTAAATTATGAATTCTTTACAGAATATTGAATCGAATTATATGGAATGGATGCAAAATACTCTAAAATCAGAAAAGGAAGAATGGAAGTCTCAAACAGAACCTCACCTGGAATCATATTCACGAACTGCTGCTCCCATTATAATATTCCAGATGATTGACCAAAATTTACAAGTAGCAAAAACTATAAGGTATAATTTTACAATCTACCAACAAGAGAGACCAATATCAGTATTAGTATTATTGTTATAAACGAAATAAATTTTAACCTAGTTCACTCTTTGAATATTCATTGTGATGCACTATCATACCATACTTGCTTATCAATTAAGATTAGCAATGTAAAAACGAAATTATATAAACCAAAGGTATCTTTTGATCTTAAAGTAATTAACTATAAGCAGTTTGTATGAGTTTAGTAATAAAATAAAAAATCTAAATGTGTCAACTTTTCAATGACTAGTAACATTGATAATCAAAACTACATTGGGTATGCAATAGAACTTTAAAAATTAAAAAAGGCGGGTACAGATACCAAAAAGCAATAGAAGTTTGTTAATAATTATTTTGGTAATCCAGCAAAGTCCACAAATCTTGAATGTCTAGGAATAAATGGGGAAAAAGTCTCTGACAATACAGATATTGTGAATTATTTCAACCGATATTTTGTAGAAATAGGTGAAATTAAATAATTTGGACACAAACGAAATATTTAGTGAATTTATTAGTCATAAATTAGTATCTAGATTAGAGTTAACAAACGAGGAAGAAATAACTGAAATTATACCTGCACCTGGGCATGATGAAGTGATGGTTTGGATATAATTAACCTTAAAGACTTTATATCAGACCCAATAACAAACCTAGTAATATGGCATTAACTACGGGTGTTTTCCCAGCAGAACTTGAAGTAGGTAAAATCTGTCATATTTATAAAACTGACAAAGAATTAGTAAGTTACTATAGGCCAATTTCTATTAGAAATGTTTCATCGAAAATTCTTGAGAAAGTAATTAAAAAAAGGATGACTCAATTTATGATTAATAATTCATTATATGATAAATTCCAGTATTGTTTCATACAAAAAAGTAGTACATTGTCTGCAACTTTTGACTTTGTAACAAAAGCTTTGGATCAAAAAAATATTGTAGTTGGGTCTCAGTCGATTTAAGCAAAGCATTTGATGTAGTTAACGTAGATATACTTTTAAAAAAAGCTTTAGAGTTATATGTTTTATTCTTATCTGACAATTTGCTAATCTTAAAGAACATTTGCAGATGATACAATATTAGTGTACACAGGTGAAAATTAAAAAGAAATAGAAGAACAAGTTTTGTCATAAATTTCAATTAGTTATAATACATTTAAAAATACTGTGAGGTCAGAGTGGGATTTTTACATTCACGCCATGCCTCCAGATAGCACTCGAGTGATAAACAACGATCAGATGTTTTGTACATGTCTAGAAAAAGTTAAAATATTATCAAGCAAGTGTAAATATAATGCTGGTGCTATTACCTTATTTGCCTTAGAATGTCAATTCTACGTTTTGTGTTTAAAGTACAATTTTAAAGCTCATTGCGCACCCATGTGCTCGGTTAGGTGTGTAATTGGAAAGCTACTATTGAATTACCGCAGCAAAAACTACCCCTTTTATCGTTTATATTGGGTATGGTGTAAAAATATTGAAATTTATTATTTTATTTTAGCGAGGATTTAACAATAAAGAGTTTAAATTTGAGCATTCAACAGGTCATATCATTTGCAGATCCATTTAAAGAAGCTATTATTGAATTCAAAAACAAATATTTTGAGGATAGAAAACAAGTAAGTACGATCGAAAATAGTGAATATTCGAAAATAAAATTTACTTTTCTAGCTTGTTTACTTCACTCAATACATGATTGTCATTGTGAATAATTGTTTACAACTTGTTGAGTTGGGAAGTCAGTTAGAGAAGCAATATGTTAAAACAAACACTTCTCATGAACTCTCCAGAAGTTTTGGTTTACTCAAAACCACTTATATTGTAAGTATAAATACAATTATTTTCAACTTATTCAAGATATTAATAAATATTTATTTTTTTTAAGAAATTACGAAACGAAGCTGTGCAGTATCTATTAGAAGAGCCGTTGGTAGACTTGGATCAACATTTTGAAAAGCTGTTTACCTCCCAGTGGCTCACTTTGAATCCAACTGATACAATTTACGTAACAATTGAAGATTATTTCCAAGATTATAATCGTTTAGTTGAAGCAAATTATAAATATGTAGTAGAACAAGTAGTTAGCATAGTAGGGAGGCGTTATTTGACAGCAATGTTGTCTCGCAGGATCTCTTTCAAAACCTATGATGAATGTGTCAAAGCTGCACAGAAAGTTGCCGAAGAAGCACGTAGATTCAACCAACTGTTCACGACTTTATGTAGTGATTTAGAATGCGAAAATCCATTTGAAGCCATCATTATGCTTTCCGAAGTTCTTAAAAGCGATGACGATATGCTGTCATTTGAGTTACACAGAGTAGTTGAAAAGTTTCCAGATATCACAGATGACCACTTATTAAGACTATTAAGTTTGAGAGGGGATCTTTCAAGGTCGGATGTTAGAGAGAAAGTTGCACACGTTGATAAACCAAATGTGTTACATAAAAGTAGTGTCTTCAAAACTCTTGTGTTTCCCAAACTTGTTAATATCAATTTGAATTTTTAAATTAACTTTAATCACAACTAAAATGTTTATTAAATAATAAAAAATCGAAATTTGATGGTTTTTAAATATAAAAATATTCATAGAATTAGAATTATATACTAGAGACCCAAATTTCCGTCACATTGATTTTGCCTACATGTTTTGTCTGTTGTAGGGTCGTATCAGCATGACGCTATAAATATGTATACATGTAATGGAAAATGGACATTACTTAAATATTTTCTTATGTAGAAATTATAGACATAAAACCAAACAAAAATATTTCTTTCTATCACAGGTTGACGTATTGTGAGGTTAATCTAGCAAAATTTCAGGATTTCAATAGATTTGATGAAGATTATCTACGATTGATTTAATGTACCATGTACCGAGAATTGCGAAATCATGCAACTGAGTCAGTCAAAAAAACGACGATATCTTGAGTTTCTGGAAGGTCTAAATGAACAATTCTTTGGAGCTAGTTGCATTTTACAAATTTTTTTTTTACAAAAATTTTTCCTTTACTGCAACGAACAGAAAGTTGTAGAATTTCATAAAGGGAATGAAAAGTAATAGGAAGAAATAAATCCGATAATGATATTCATAATTTGAATTATCTTTATTCTTGTGTTGTAAATTGAATTAAAGTAAAAGTTGAAAAAAGTGAATAAAATGAAAATATAAACTGACAGGAACAAAAAAACAAAGATAAAATAAGATATGTACAAAAGGGGTGAGATAGAAACGTCGCATTTACAAACCAACGGTTGCAAACAGTAGACTGAGGTTTTACTTATTGACCAACAGAAGGGAAGTGAGAAGTTTCACCCCTATCAAACAACGAAAATTTTACTACCCTTAACGTCTATCGGCGTGCTCTGGTCACACAGGAAAGTTTTCTCCTACGCTCTGGCAATGAAAGTGTTATTATATGAGGTACATGCCACGTTGAATAAAATATAGTTACTAATAAAATAGTTTATTATTTGGTAAACTACGTACAAATTAATATGATGTCATGGTTAAGGAGTGTTTAAGAAACAATACATGGTAATATTTTGCATAACAGGAATCTCATTCATCAAAACTGTATCAGACTTTTGAAGAAGGAATATCAACGCGTTTGGATTTTTTACATGTCCAGTTTTTGTGAATTTCGGTTTGTAGATTACTATAAAAATGTCCTCTGTTTTGATATATTAATTAATGAATCTTTACTTGAACCCAATGAACACAACTATGGAAGAGTTTGATCCAAAAATGGGATCCTATGAGTATGGTTTAAAATGTATCTCAATTATACAGTCTTCAATTAGTGTAGTATAAATCATATATTCACTGTAATTTTCTGAAAAAATTATGAAGCGTAGGTTGGCCCTCTGATTTTGTTCTTTTCAAGCCTAATGATTTGCATGTACCAGGTCTTTTCCTTTTCGTGTTACTGGAATCAACAAGTGCCTGTAAAAAAATTGATAAATAAACATATTTAAGTACTGAATACTGTACAGTACATAATTATGGGGAATAAGAATTAATACCCACTTTCTCATCAGTTTAAGTAAAGCTTGGTTCACACCAAGTTTATCTAGACACTTATCAAATAATGTTCAGTTGAGTAGACTAATAGGTGATTTAGTCAAGTTGAGCCATTTCGTTCAATTTTTGTGGGTGAGTAGTGCCTCCCTTCTTCTCATTACTCATCAATTGAACAGTTCTGAAAATATCATTTCACTGAAGCGAACAAACAACTTGTAGATATGTTCAACATGAATGCTTATACAACATAATGTTTCCTCATAAAACCAAGCACATTAAGCAATTTGCATAGGTGTGTTTGAAAAATAAAATGATTATAACTGGATTTTATCCAAACTGGTGGTTGGTCTTCTAATAGGTCAAGTACCACCCTAAGATTGTAGGCATGTCAGAGGACAACAACTGCAGATTCTGCGAGCAAGCCATGGAAACAACAGGGTATCTACTCTGCGAATGTCCTGCTCATTTTGCCAAACCCCATAAAAATAGCCTCCTTTGGGAGGAATCTACATATTTTGGAAGCAGAACAATAAGATATAGAGCCTTGTATAAAATATCTTTTAGGTATAGGTGCAGAGTACTACTCCCCAAACAATCTACAACTGGATTTTATAAGAAAAAAATGGATTACAAAACTTCTGGACAAAATTAACGCACCATTTTAATTAATCTAAATATTGACAATATAAACACGAAATAAAACTAAGTTTCATCAAAATAATAATGAACACCTACACATTAGTAGAATATGACCTAAACATAACCTTTATTTGCCTTATTTTTTACATAAAAGCTTATTTTTGCTGGAAATACTAAACAAGCTATTATACCTCCAAATTAGAAAAAAAAATCGGTAAAAGAGAATAAATGCATATGGGTCAACCCTAATACCGCGTAGACCCTGCTCACTGCGTTGCAGCAAGTGTTCAACAATCTTCAATATCGACCTCTTTGAGTTGGTGTTGATAAGAAATAGGGAACTATGACTTCGAATCCTCTTTTTGAGATAGTCCCATAGTTGTTCTGTATGATTCATAACCGGACTGTTAGATGACCACTTTAATAAAAGGATATTGACGTCATGTAAGTGGCCAATAACCTGTCTAGCTACATGGGGAAGAGCATTGTCCTTCACGAATAAAAAATTAGGCCCAAAAAATGGAGCAAAAGGCAATACATATTCACCAATAATGTTTTCTAAGTAATATTGGGCATTCATAGACCTCGTACATATGAGGACCAATTCTGTACGAGCATCGACGTAAATTCCTCCCCAAAACATTTTAGAGCCATCTCAAAAAGGCACTCTCGTATGAACCAGCTATTTTGTAGCTTATGATGAGTTAAACATAACAAGTTTTCTCTAAATTTGTGAATAAAATCTTGTTTGTAGTTTTTAGCACTGAGGGCATTGAGAAAAAAGATTACATGATCTTGGGAAATAATATTTACTTTTCTTTTATTTCCTATTTCTCTCATTGTATTCTTTTCAACAGCCCTTCAAATATAATCCTGTTAAAAAGAGGATGTTACAAGAAACAAAATATGACATATTTGTTTTGTCTTAATGAAAAAACTAATTTTTCAACTCATATGCCTTACCCCTGAACTACATGGTTGTGACCTAGAGATATCTTCCACTTCTATAGTATCTAAATCTGTATGCTTTTCAGTAAAATTTTCACTCAATTCGAAATCTGATAGAGCCTGTATTGGAGATTCTGAAAAATCAACTGGTTTACTTTCTGCACAAATATTATCAACTTCAATAATTTCGTCATCAATTTTTTCTGTTCCTCCTTTAGCTTCTATCATCTCAATTTCAGATTGAGAACAAAAATATCTACTTTTAACTATTATATTAGATTTTGATCGAGTCATTTGGAATTTACTCAATTTCTTTAAGAATGGATTCTTTTTTAATACTGGTGAAACTTCATCTTCCTTTTCTTCAATTGGTTCTTCTTCAGAATCTGATATTTTTGTATTGCTTTCTAATTTCATGAAATAACTTGATAGTTCTTGTTCTATTTTCTTGTCTGCTTCAATTTCTAGCTTATCATAGTTTTCATTTATTTCCTTGTCTTGTTTTGTGTTTTTGACAAGCAGTGTTTGTTGGATTTTCCTTGGTACACTTCTTCTAGGTGATCCAGACCAGATGCTGTTCAGTGCTAATTTCTAGAAATAAATTCAGTTGATACAGTTTTGTGGATTTTCACTTTCAAATAATGCCTCTTACATTTTTCGTGGGTGACCAGTCATTCAATTTTTTATGGTTTGTTGGATGAAGGTTACCAAGAGCAACCTGATAGGCAATTTCATTATCAAAAATTTCTCCTGCATTTCTACAATATTCTGGTTTTGTGTTAAACACTTTCCAATCTGTTAAAGGCACTAATTGTCTCTTAAATGGATCAAACACTATTTGATGTTTGAATGTTGCATCGGCTAACATAAAATCTTCTTTGTATTTATTAGTTATTTGCAAATGGCGCATATTGAGATATCTCGGGACTTTGTCTAAAAACTAGAATAAACATAGTACATATAATATTTGCTTAATATTGCAATACTTACTAAAAGAGGGTTTTGTTCTTCAGTAAGTACAATAAATTTTTCAGCCTTTTTGAGACCTATACCTTGTAAAGAATTAACATAATCGCATCCTGACAAAATACACATGTGCAAAAACTTTTCAAATGTATATTTATCTGGTCTTAACTTCAATGTAGAAGGTATTTTATCTGCTTCTACAATATATCCACATCCCCTTAAATCTAATTTATACATAACTCTTGTACATCCAAATAACAGCAAGTCGGAATCTTCAGTAATTATTATATCCGCTATCCCTGTAAGTTTGTTCAATAGAGTCACAAGATCTTTAATAGCAAATTTATAATAACAATTACCTTTTCTATTTAAAAACGTTAATTGAGCATCTGATTCATATGGAGCTACAATGCAATCAATCTGTAATTTTTGACACTCTTTTATAACATCTACTGCCATTTCTGGAGTTATATTGACACACTGTCTTAAATAATTTCGAGCCTCCTCTGTTTTACCCAGTTTAAGTAGCTCGCTAGCTCTTTGTTTAGCTCTATTCCGAGATTCACGTCTTTTAGATTCAGTTTCTGCTTTTGCGGGGAGATTCTTGCCATCAAATACGAGTATTGGTTTAATATCGAAGGACTGCAAAAGTTTTATATACCTCAAGCAATATTGCACTAATCTAAAATAAAACTGAATTAAAGTCCTATCTCCAATATAATTATGTTAACTCACTTACAAGTTAGTATTATTTCCACTTGCTAATTCGAATGCACACGAGTTGGCCCCTTTATGGAGCCAACAATAGGTATCGATAGCTACTACATGTCCTCTAAATTCAGATATGTGACATGGTTTTGTAGCTTTTTCGAGGAAAGGTAACAAACCCTGAACACCCATTTTAGTCAATCTTCTTCATTACTAACAATGATAATTCAATCATCAAAATATTTCAGAATTATGAAATAGAAAGTTAGGTTATTAATATTTGGCGCTAAGAATTAGACGTTTCGATTTTTAAAAATTTATAGTTGCAGTGCTGCTCGAAGTTTTATTTTAGACGTCCACAAGTTCAAATGGAGTTTTCGATATTGAAACAATAAACTCTATTGAAAGTTCTGAGTATTATTAATCATTGTGAAATGTAGTGATTTTTATGTGGAAATTCAACAATTTAATTATTTAGAAAAAATTAGCAATAAAATTTTATTGACAACGAAGTTTTAATGTTCTGTGTATGACAGTTGAGACCGGTGACATTCCTTATTGTTCCAAAGACATAACCAAACTTCAAACTAGGTTTATTTGAAGAAAACAAAAATGAAAAAATGTTTGTAAAATCATTGTAAAACTTAGTGACCTCCACTTAACAAATACCATATTTTTGTACGTACAAAATTCATGATGATAACTTTATCTCAAAGGTTAAAAAGAAAAACCGATACTGAGGGTACAACCTCAAGAGCCTCGATAAGAGACAGGCTGTTAGTTAAAGAAGCCCAAGAAATGTCTCAACTTCTACCCTCTTGCTGTTCTGTTGATTACACAAACGAAAATGACTTGAGTAGATTTATATTAGCTGTAAAACCAACAGAAGGATACTGGGAAGGAGGGACATTTAAATTTGAAATATGTGTCACTGATGAATATAATATGGTGGTAAGTAATTCTTATTTATTAATTTGATTGTTTTAATTCCTAATTGATAGCTGTATTAACTATTACATAGATTTTAGTAAGTAGAATCATATAATATGTGCATTTTTATTAGAATCTTTTTTTTTGTTTTTATCATTATCTATATTCTATTAAAATTGTAGCCACCTGTAGTTAAGTGCTTAACAAAATTATGGCACCCAAATATCACTGAATCAGGAGAAGTTTGCTTATCATTACTTAGAAGACATAGTGTAGATGGAATGGGTTGGTCTCCAATTAGAAGACTGAATGATGTGGTTTGGGGTCTAAACGCTTTATTTACTGTAAGTATCACATATATATTAAAAAGAAAACGAAAATATTTTGATTTATATTTACTTGTTGCAGGATTTGCTAAATTTTGAAGATCCCCTCAATGTAGAAGCTGCTGATATGTATAGACATTCTAAGGAAGAATTTAAAATAAAAGTCATGGAATACGTTGCTACTTACGCTAAAGATTAGAGGATTTCTCGTTTTTATACTATTTTGTACTTTTCGTTTGTAAAAAACACTGTTATATTTGTGTAAGTTTAATATTGGTGTATAAAGAAGGGATGTCCAAAATATATCCGCTTAATGTAATAAGAGTAAGTAAATATTTGAATTGGATTTACCTCATTATATATTCATCAAACAAAACTACTGCAACTTTAAAATTAGTACTTAATCAACTACACAGTAGTGTATTTATAATATAGCTTCCAACAGATTAAAAAATTATAAAAAAGATAATGATTTAAATGTTTCACTCCATATCTGTGTAGTATTTAAAAAATAAAGTTTTTCTGATATACATTTTTATATGCTAGAATAAAATTCATTAATGTGTTTTATTTTTTGAAAATTGATAAATAGGTACTATGATTTCAAAGGAGTTTTTTCAATCTGCAATGTTTGGTAATTGCAATGCCGAATTCTAATTTTTTCAAAATTTACATTTTCATTGTTTAATTATTCAATTTTTTCAAATATTCATTTGTTTTTGAAAAATAAAATACTTCAAATATGTGCCTTAAAATAATTAAAAAATAAATAACCTGACACATATGGAAATATGAAAACTTACTTTTACCTTGAAATTTTCTATTATCACCAAATTTTTTTTCAAGATAATTTCTCAAGTAATCGATATTTTGGAATTTTTTGGAAACGTAATACTCAAAAACTGTAAGGATTTATTTTGTACATGTCTTCTAGAAAATACTGTTTCGCTACCATTGGCGTAGCTAGGCATGGGCCCAATCCCCAGTAAAATCCCAAGATTTCACCAAGGATGACTGATTAATTTAATCTTTTTCCACTTTCAAAAAGAATGTGATTTTGTTTATTTAGGGCATTACACGACGCCTTTTTTTAAGTGCGACTGTGAAGCCATTTTTATAGTTTCAAAGACAGAAATCTTGGGAAGAAAAACGTTGGAGTGACTGTGCCCACGTCTATTTTAGTCCAGGCTACGCCTCTGTTCAATTTCATATCAAACAAGTACTGGGAATGAGCCTGAATTACATATTTTATTTTTTTTAATTGTAAAAACAGCAAATGAACACAATATAGATTTTTTTAATGACAAATATTGCTCAAATTTAATTTTTGAATCATTAATTCCCACTACTTTCTTGACTGTTCGTATTTTCGCCATCCTTGTACATTTTGGTGTATTTATCGTCAAATTTGTGGTTTTATTTTCTTATGATATGCAAAAGATGTTCTAAAGTATTTGCGGTGTCAACTTACCCTACCATTTCTTTTATATTTTCTCAATATTATGAAATAAAAAACGTTTAGTTTTTGATTTATCGTTTTATTAACTACAAATATCCTTAGTTTGCTCATACAAACGCAAATGTAAAACAATATTGTAGAATACAACTGATAAATCTTTGGTTGGATGAAATTATTGAATCTGAGATGTTAACTAAGTACAAGTTTCTTTCTTGGGATGGAAATCATTGTTAGAAACTATTCGCCTCAATATATTCTACACTAAATGTTCCCATTTGTGTTGTAATTTAGTGCAGTTTTTAACTAAATACCAATAAGACATGGCAATATAATTACATGATAATAATTTAGCTAAAACTATTAACTACAGTGTTTGAATTCAATCGACTAAAAAAATTGTACTTTTTTCTATTTTTTTTATACACCTACAGTGAAACTAATTTTTTTTACACATTTTTGTTAAATAAAAAAATCGTTTCTGCCCAAGTATTTGAAAGAATTCATCTCGCCACCTTGGAAGTTGTTAGACGTAATCCACAATATCTTGAAACAGAGGGAACGTGCCCAAACATTTTAAGGTATATAAAATTCAAGTTTTTGGTTTGTAGTTCATTTATTTTCAATGATAAAAAGCTAAGTATACGAGTTCAGAATTTCCAAAATTAAGGGTAACCCTGGAAACTTAGTGCATAGTAGGGTACTTGCATTTTTTAAAAAGTATTTGTCTTCCTCTACTTCTATGAGGGCAGCAACATCTGCATAACATACAATTAGGAACTCACTGGGGTTAGCTACTGGGTATTCACATTCAGCTATAGCAGGGTAGATGCTTCTGTGTAAAATATTTTGGTTTTACAAAAAGCTCAGAGATCTATCCAACCAAATTATAAAGCCTATTCTTCTTTCAAACTTATAGGTATTTTAATGCAACTGCATATATGTAATACTTCTATATGGACAGTTTCTATAAGTGGAAGCTGTTCCGACTAAGGAAGACAGAATGCTAATGTTTTCTCTATCCTCCGAGGTTTCAGTGTCTAAACGAGAAAGAAAATGAATGTTGTCGACACCGTTACGTAGGGACGTTTTTTTGCCCATACCAACTGTACACTTCTATTGTTTTTGGTATTTTTGATAATTTATTGCTTTTATAATTTGTAGATTACGCCTATTGACTTCCAAGACTACGATTTACTTTTTTTCTTATCACCCCTAATCATTATAATAAATGTTTTTTAACCTAAAGTGACTAATATATGGATTCTATTTTGGTACAGTCGATTGAGAGATGCGATTATAAATAATGTCGAAGAATTCGGTCAAATAAATAATAAGAAAATGACCACTAACGTCATTTTGTATTAATGTATACTTCAGCATAATCGCTACTCCGGCCTAAAAAGCTAATACTAAGTTTATAAATAAAATAAATACGATTACGATCGAGTGATTATTGAAAATATTTGTCGAGCAAACAGTTGTTTATTACATTTAAAAAATCTTATAAGCATGCATTGTGATGGAATTTGTTGCTAGGATTGATTAAACAAATGTACAAGGTGTTTCAAAAGAAAGTTCACCTTTGTAATTGCTTAGTGCGCAAACGCAACTATTCGGAGAGGCGCTGGAGATATGTCAATCAGTAGTCTGAGAATTTAGTCGCTATGAAGAGTTTCACATGAGTTGACCGTGCATGAGTTTACAGAAACGGTAATTCAGTGACTGCCGAAAATTTTGCAAAATTCGGGACTTAAATGATGCGCTAGGCGCATCTCTACGTAAACAGTGTTCCTGATGAGCCTAACTTTTCTAATCGGAATCGTATTGTTGCATAGTTCATCATTATTGCGCATTATACGAATATTGAGGCATTAGGACGTCGGTCAGAGGTTAGACTTCGTAAACCAGATGATTGGGCGATTTTCAACATTTTGTTTTCGGATGAAGCTCATTTTCATCTTAATGGACACGTCAACAAGCAATATTGCCGCTAATGCAGTGTAACCGATCCAAAACACAAACTTCATAAACTCCTACATTCACTCAAAGTGACTGTATGGGTTGTGATGTTAGCGCGAGGAATAATAGACCTTTACTTTTTTTGAAATGAAATACGACGCACAGTTACAGTGAATTCAGGGCTGAATGGCAGATGTTAGAAGAAATCTTCGTGCCTGAACTGCAAAGAACATGGTGCAGGACGAAGTAACTTCACACACACACGCAGTATGGATTTAATACCCATGGACTTTTTTCTGTAGGCCGCAGAAAATCTTTTGATTTTAGTTGTAAATGTAAATCAGTTAGATATCCACTAAAAAATTCAATAACCTGCAAGTTATACCATAACCTCTTGAAGCTTTTGTTTTATTTTTTGTTTTGTCATTAGTTAATTAGTCACACACCGCCATTGTTGGCGCAGGTCAGGGATAACTTTCCAAACAAAGTTGCGTTGACGATTGACTGATTTATGATATTTGTACTTTTGAACATAGAAACATCGTAATTGTATAGAAATTTGTTGTAAAATTTTGCAAAAGAATACCTTCTGGAACAAATTACCATCTTATACAACAGTGAACTAATTAAATAACTTTTTCTACGCCCATGCTTTTTGAGAAGAAAACTTAAACTTCTTGGTTTAATTAAATTACAATCAAATTTTTATTTACATAAGATATTATTTGGTCTATTTACACAAATTTAGTGAATTAAAAAACATAAAAACTTTTAGTATTAGCGAGATATATTTAGGATTGATCGAGTGATGGTCCTAAATGTAGGCAGCACATTATACAATTTCATTAGAAATAGGACACGTTTAACTAGCATGCTATGAATGGGCGTAGAAAAAGTATAGTACGTTACTGCGTGGCTTCGCGCATAAAATTTTTCGCTTCGTGCGTAATGGGTTACTTATAACTCTTGTTACGTAATATACTATTAAAAAACACACACTAGCTCACAAATTTTTGTGTGGAAAGTGAAATATTTCAATATAACGGCCGTGACGTCACGCTCCGGTTGTCTATTGAACGATATTATTTTTAAGAAATGAATTCCCAAGCGATGTATTTCAATATGAAACAAAACATTTTGTCAATAAACTTTTTACTTTTCTTGAAATTGTTTTTTTTTAAATGTTAACTTTCAATTGCGACACCTCGTATAAAGTTACAAAAAACGGTTGCTACTAACTGAATCAACACCTAGTGATAATTAATTTAACCTAAATGAAACCCCTTTGATTTATAAAATTTGAATTTCTGACAAAAAAACTCAATTTTGAAATATATATAGTTTTTTATAACACTTAATCTTTATTCTTCCGGAAGCTTTAGCATGGTTGTCACTTATTTTCAAAAATATCTAAGGACATGTAAATATTCATTAATTTTAATTAAATACATTTCCACAAGTGCGCAGTAAATTTTAAACATGGGTGTTTTCTAATAATGCAAATCATTGGATATGCGGAGGAAAAAATATTATTTCATTCCTATTCTCTTAATGTTCCAATGAAAGGGGTTTTCGTAAACTATTAACGGATTAACCCTGCCATGTTCGGAAAGTAATCCGGATCCCGTTCACTAATTCAAAGGTAACTAGTGGTCAGTGTCGGGCACTGAACGAAGTGATAGTGTCATAGCTATATTATAAGATCCTTTCTACTTTAGTTTATCGGGAGGAAAGGCAATTACCTTTATAAATTATTAATTCTCCTTATATGGTTACCTATGATTAATTCTTATAAGCAGTGTAATTAACAGGTTATTGAGGCTTGTGATTTTTGTACTTTTGGACATATAAACATCGTAATTGTATAGAAATTTGTTGTAAAATACACGTGATTGTTGGTTACTTCAAAAATAAAGTAATATAATAGTTATTTATGCAACAAATTAGTAAAGTAATACTTTTTTCATGAGTAAGACGGTTTGACAAATTCCTACGAGTGAAAAAAAGTTACTTTACTTATGAGTTTAATACACAATTTTTTCTACGTCCGTAGACTTAAAAAAAGTCGACATAACTTTTATCAATTTTCATTTTGTAATAGTACAACTGTGAGCATTATTAATTTGAAGTGAAAAAGAATTTACATTACTATTGGTACGTGAATTGGCTACATTTAACGAGTTAACGTCGTCTATAGTTGTATTAGTACTTATTGGATTGTTGGTGGGATCGTGAACATTTACAATGTTGCTTGAAGTGGAACTAGCTGTTGAAATTTTCACTGTGGAATTCACTAATGTGTAGAAATGTATGCCCAGTGTAGTTTTTTGGAGTTTAGGTAATTTCAAATATGTTGCGATAAGCGAGGGAATTTTTGAAAAGGTTTTGATACCTACAACTTGGATTTTGCATTTTCTATTTCTATACCGCAAAAAGAAATGATCTGTTTTGACATTTGTGGGTCGTTAGCTGTTATATTTTTTATAAATGTTTACCGAGTTTACCTCGCTCTCCTTGTTTGTTTGTTTAAGTATTATTGAAATAAAAGCAAACGTTTTTGAGAAATTATTATGTCACGTCCAAGGTTAGGGTTTTTTAGTTTAATATAGGGAATTTTAAAATAGGTTTGATTGTAGAAGCTGGGCATGAAGCAAATTGAACTATCTCATCTAGTATTTTTGAAATAAGTGGCAATAATGGCAACTAGAGAATTAAATCTGGAAGATATGCTTCATATTATTGCTATTTAGTACTAATAATACGTGCCTTTAAGATTTTTTAAAATGTAAAATGTCGAAATACATAGGTTTTGTTCATAATTCTAAAATTCAGTCCCATAAGGCAGTTCTTGCTAATTCTATAGCTTTTTCCCAAGGAAATTGAGGTGTTTCGAGGCTCTTCTGTTTCCTAGCTTGTCGATCTTTTCGTCCATCCACACACATCATACCGAATACCCTAATTCCTGGTACGCTAGCGTAAGTCGGTTGATCATGTGACATAGGCCCCTCTAAAATAAAAAAACAAAATTGAAAAACTTACAAAAACGAGCAAACTAATGTGATAAAGATACTTTCGAATTAACGTCTTACCTAAAATACTAGTATCAGGACATCTACAAATGACGAGATAATGAGATTTTCCACTACGAATATTTTGAAGAGCTAGAAGGGACCAGTCTCGGGGAGATCTGCACAGTCTCATCTCGGCAATTGGTTCACACGTTTTTACTAACGTTAATGCTTTCTGTAACAAAAATATCTTGTATTTACTTTTTTGGAACAAATTATTATTATACGAAAGCTTCTACTTAAGTTTTGAAAGATACAAATAAAACAAATGTTTATAATTCGATATGGCTTTATTGCTTTCTTTATTGTTTTCCAAAATATTCTCCATTAAAATCAATACACTTTTGATGAGTTTGACCATTGTCCATACCATTTGCGGTACTTCCAAAACATGTGTTTTGAACGCATCAACCAATTCTTCAGCTGTAGAAAAATTTAGACCTCACAATTAATTTTTGATCTGCGGGAATAAGAAGTCATTGGGTACCAAACAAGGACTGTACGGCGGATAACCCGTTTTTGTTTGAACTGATGTATGAGAGTTAGCATTGTCGTGGAGGATAATGATTCCCCTTCAGAGATTGGGTTCCTTGATTTTTTAGAACCTCGAATTTATTTGAATAGGAAGAAATCATTGGGCGCTGAACAAAAACTGTTCGGCGAATGACCTAACAATTCGTTTTAACTGTACAAAAACGTTTTTGTTTGAGCTGATGTATGAGAGCTCGCATTGTCTTGGTCAGTGGCGGATTCACAGATTGGCCGCCTGAAGGCTATCAATCTTTTGCTGCCTCTATTTACTCAACGAGTAACGTTGATGCATACGATTCACAGCTTAAAACAATCATAATTATATTTTCGTACGAAAAATTGTTGATTATGTTTGTCTCTACGCACAAAATGGCTAAAGCGTTAAGCATTTTTTGACTTAATATATGAATAGCTCTTCACTCTTTTCAAACAAGAAATGCTTCTCTCACATGAATAATTTTAAGTTTATATACACAGAACAATATAATAAAAGTTAGTAGCTTTTAAAGTTTACGTGTTCCTGAACTAACTCCGATTCTAAATCATTGGCGTACAATTTTTCCAGGAAACTACCATTTCGGTTAGAGCCCATGGTAAAAACTCACTCAATTTAACGAGAAATAGAAATTTCTCTATAGGTCTCTTGGTAACTCGGTTATGAGACAATGAGAAACATCTTATGTAATCACTCGAATATCTCACTTAACTGTTAGATTAAATCTTCTTTTTAAAAAAATACTTAAAATTCTTTTATTATGATCATGAAAACTCATCTTTTCAGTGTGACCAATAATTATTTCCAATCTTGTAAACTGAAATAAAACATTGCGGGTCAAAATTACCGCTCTAGGCTACAGCCTACTCAGCCTGCTGGTAAATCCCCTAGTGGTCTTGGTGGAGAATGATTTGTGTTCTGTGATTGGTTTCACTACTTTTTACGAACACTCCTATCAAACAAGTACAGAATTACCATTCTACGTTGCTTTAATGGAACAGTGGCGACATGTCCATTTATTCCAAAAAACAGGCGGCCATTTGCTTCGAAGTGCTTTAAGCACGAACAAATTTTGTTAGCTTTGGCTTGTCCTATACCATTGATTGTTGTCTAGTTCCGGGATTATATGCATAGATCTATTATAAGTCACCTGTTATGATCTTATAGACGTCTTTAGAAACACCGCGTTGGAAGTTTTTCAGCTTTTTTTCTGTATCTGTAAACAACTTGAATGGCGCTCGTGTGATAACACATTCTGAGTACATTCACCATTAAAAATGTCAAACTTCATGATGGGAATGTCAGATTTGACATGTGCACATCAGTATTGCCATATCTCTAAACGTAAGTAGCAACCATCGACTTAAATATTTTAATAAAAGAAAAATTAGATATTACTTTCATGTAAACCTAATATTCATTCTAATCTAACTGAAATAAAAATATCCTAGGATTTTCTGTCATATGATTGTTATTTTTCTAACCAATTAATACTTTCAAAAGTTAATTTAAGAAATTTATATCTTTTATTAGAATAAAAAAATTTTAAAAATTTGGATAAATAAATTTCGTCTGAAATATTTACTGAGGTAAAATTAAACTTGGCAACAGCGCTTGTCGTAAAATAATGATTATTATATTATTATATATCAAATATCAATATGTTATATTTGCATTTTGTTGTTATATCTCTAGGTTGGCAGCAAAGTAATTTCGGTTTAGTAATATAAAATAAAACATTATTTTTTCAATAAAGAATAGTTTTTAATCAATTATATATTTTCCAATTTGCTCAATGACTTTTTGCCATCTCTCTTTCAGCTTCATGATTCCGCGCTAATAAAATTTCTGGTCCTTATCATCAAAAAACTGAACGATTGTGGTTCAACGTCATTTGTGAAAGTTTCACCATTCAAATAATTCTGCAAACTTCGAAATAAATGGTAATCAGATGGTGCCAGATCAGGGCTGTGTGAGGGATGTGGCATCTATTCCCAGCCAAGATTCAATAGTTTGAGGTCTAGTGTAAGGCCTTCCATTATCATGGTGGAACACTAAACAATTCTGGCCGTTTTTTTTTGATTACTTCATCCAGTTTTATTAATTGTTGTCAGTAAACATCAGAATTGATCGTTTGGTTACTTGGAAGCAGCTCAAAAAACACAACACCTTTAAAATTGCTTCAAACTGACATCATGAGCTTTTTCCGTTGTTTTTCAGCTTTCACGTGACAAACGGCAAAGTACAGCACTAACATAAGTTATTAAAAAAATAAAGCGACGCTCTCTATAAGTAAAGAGCGAAAGTACTTAGTTGCCAACCTTATAATTCCATTTTAAGACTATTTTAATGATGTTATTAATTATTGTGATAACTCACTCGTGAGTTTCTGTCTGTCATAAGTTCTGTAGTATGTTGATCATCAGAGTTCAAAGAGGCTGAGCAAGGATCTCTGTATCTGGATGGGCACGCACATAAAGGCTGGGTCCAGTTAAGTCTAATGTACACCGCGTTACACACCTGGAAATAATATAAAAACATCGAATTAAATTTTACTGCACTAGATCACAATATAATATAATAATGGTGTCCGATTCGCTATCTTTGTGGGTTTATTCTAGTTGTTATAATTTAAAATACTGACCTGTTGAATAGCACATTCTGGTAATAAGTAGATATGTTGATTGTGTGGATAATAGTGGTATTTTGTTGGTTTCACCAAAGCCGCACTCGCACCTGCTGGTAAAGGCAGTAGATTCTAAAAAAATAAAAAGATTTAAATACACCACCCACAAAAAGTAGAGCATCACGGTATTTTAGGATATTTTTAATACTTAATATTAGTTTTTTGGGACAATCTGTATATATATCAACTAAATAGATATTTCTGGTTTCTTATCATGGGCAAAAAAAATTCTTACAAATTTTTTTGGAAACAAAAATGCTCGAGTAAATTATTTCTGTCTTGTAGAATGCATTTAGATCGAGAACTTTCTAAGCATATTGTGTTATTGTATAGTGAAAATTTAAATTTATTTTGTTAATAATGGACGTTTAACAAGACATGTGACGAATGAAGAAGCCGCTAAAATCATCGCATTCATACAAGATGGCCGCAGTCAAAGATACGTCGTCGGGGCATACCACCGCTCGAAGGCTGCAAACAGATGTGTTGGCTGCTCGTAATGTGCGAATAAGCTTACAAACAGAGTGCCAGCTAGAGGTCCACGTCTTACCAGAGAACATCGAGTAGCAAGATTGGATTTTGCTCGAGAACAAGAAAATTGGAAGATTGGTCCAATATTTTAATCACGGATGAATGAAGATTTTGTCTGTATTCATCAGATAGCCGTGTACCAGTACATAGGCGACGTGGTGAACGGGGCACGATCAGGTTAATTTTTGTCAAACTGAAAGCTTTGGCGGTGGCTCTATCATGGTTTGAGGAGTAATTTATTTGGAGGGTCGCAAGGAGTTAGTACCAGTGAATGATGGAAGACTAAATGCTGACAAGTACAAAACCAATATCCTTGAGCCCCATGTAGTGCCCTATATGCCTCATATCGGAGACAACTCTGTGCTAATGCACGATAATGCTCGTCCACACGCTGCTAGAGTGGTTCGGCAGTACTTAGAAGAGGTTGAATTGGCTTGCACGTAGCCCGGACCTTAACCCAATAGAGCATGTCTGGGACCATCTACCATCAACCTGTTTAGAAGCCTTCCAAGACGAATGGAAGCTGTAATTAGAGCGAGGGGAGACAACACACGCTATTAGAAATCCATTGGTTGGTTTTAGTTTAAGCACCGTTCATTTTTTTGTATAGATGTTTTGTACAATTTTTTTGATATTTTCTATGTTTTGGTAAATCAAACTTTTTGTCCTCTGTAAATTAAACTGATATAAAATAAATGTTGCAAAAGGCTTATCTATCTGTGTTTTAATTCGTAATAATAATAAAATTCGAAAAACAGGCAACACATTTAAAATATTTCAAAAATAATGAGTGATGCGATAATTTTTGTGGGGTGTATATTATAAATTTTCGTTTTGGAAAATAAATCTAAAGTATATTGATTAACATTACAAGTTATGAACCACCAACTTCAAAAGAACCGCATTTATCTATACAAAGTGATTTAAACCAGCTTTTGGGGTCTAGATTAAACTAATGGCATTCACTTTCTCCTGGTACGAAAATTTCATATTCCCTACATCGTGACGATGAATTTTCGAAAGCAGATAATTTAGTTTATTGTAATAACATTCCTGTAGTAATGATTTTATTGAATTTTGAATATGATTCCAGTCACTGGCGATTGTTCATTGATTTAAAAACTACCTTAAACGCAGTGTTGCTGCTGTTGTCCATGGTATCTGATATAAATGAGACTTACGAGAAATAAAGTTCCTTCCTTTGAAAAAATAAAATACCATGAACATGTTTACAAAATTTGAGAAGATTTTAAAGTTAATCCTTTTTTGCTTGGCCTACAACTTGTTTCATATTTCATTTGAGAATAAATTTTATAAAATTCAAATTTCTTTTAAAACTATAAGGAATATGCCAGATATTATAATATGATAGTGTGACCCTGTACAATGCCCTCACAACAAACAGCTATAAATTTAAGACTTTTTGCTTTTTTTAGAAAAACCACTATTTGTGGGTAAATATTTAACCCTATAGATTGATATGCAAAAGCACATCAAAATTCCTCTATAAAAGCACCATAAAAGCTTGTAATTATAGAAAATCGACACTGCGAACCATGAAAGTGAGTCATGGCATTCATAGATTTCAGTGAACAATAAAAATGAGAAGTATAGCCTGACCCACTAGCATGAATAAATGATTATATATGCTTGTTATTTCTTTGTTTGTAATGCCTACTTGCATCAAGATTTTTTTTTTGAATTATTTTTAGATACAGGTAGATAATAACGACTTGCTTTAATATCAGAATATTGGATGATCAAAAGATAACAGGATCGGACTAGCCGAATAACACAAGTGGTATATATAATTTTGCACTCCCACATTGATTTTTATAACTTAAAAATCTTCAGACGCAGTCGGTAACAACTTTAAAAGATACATAAATGGAATACAAGTTTTATCTTCAAATATAAAAGTCGCGAGATACGAGAAGAAAAAACCCTTCTCCATTCAAGTGAAAATCTCTTATGAGAGTGAAGATTTTCAAGAGATGGTTATAAGAAAAAGAGGACTTTGACTCTAAGACAAAGCCAAGGATTGAGGCAAATAAAAAGAAAGACATATTACCTTTATTTGAAACAGTGTCATTCCCAACTCGTACCTACCTAGTTATCAGGCTATGTTAGATTTAAGAAGTTAATTTCAATTTAAAATCCTTCTTCCATGTTGCTCAAAATTATTTTTTTATGTTCTTTCTTACATTAAAGGGAAAATTTAACAAAACTTTTGTGGACGAATTTTAGTTCAAACATTTTTGGGTTTGACAGTCATTTTTTTACATTAAACTAAAATAAAAACATCATATCTCGTTTTATTGGCCCACAGTCCTAACTTGAAAATTTTTTAAAAGGTCTGTGTACAGGGTGTCGAACATAAGGTGACCCTTATACTGTTCTCAGAACCTGTAAGAGTTATCAAACAACTTTAAAACAAAAGTTCTTTGTATTTAAAGGAGTTTTTAGATTATTGACTTCTGGATTATACGGAGTGACCCAATTCTTCAGTATCGACATCAACTTTGGAATTTTACATGGAACACCCTATATTTTCTTACATTTTTTGATTTAGTGGCAAAAATAAAGATAACTTTCAAAAGGCCGACCTATTTGATATCCGCACGGTTTAGGGAATATTTGAGGTTATTTGAATTTTTATTGAAAAATTTATATTTGGAAAATTCCGCAAAATAAAAATGAGGCTAACTGCAAAATAAATTGATTTTTGTTACCAAGCATGGATGTTTTAAAAAATGGGTCAACGACTTCCTAGTCCTTTCTAATTTTTAATTCACTTTAAAAAGTTATCTTCTTATACCCAATTTGCTATTACAATGTGACTCTTCAGTATATATTATAACGATACTTGCATCACATGTACGTTGTATTATATCAGGTATATAAAATGTGCTAGTTAGTTTTAAATCTCATTCTGCATCCCAGTAAATAATAATATGAGAAATGAGTCTACATTATTTGAATACGAATATCCATCCACTTCATATTTGTTCTAAATATTTCATCATTTCCGCTTCTATGTTGTCACCCCGCACGATTTTCCTATTTTGATTTTCCCTATCGGTTTTTTCACTTACTTCTCCCTGATTTCCTCTCTTGTCTTTATATCGTCGTACAAGTCCCCTTCAGTCTCGAATTATTTTTCTTTTGTTAAGTTTCTACCACTGCGGTTGACTTTTTCTTTAAAAAACTCTCCATATTTCTAGTATGTCTTCCGTTTTTAGTTTTATATTGTTTCTTTTATCTTTTATTCTTCTTATTTCATTTTTTCCATTGTTATTGTCTTTATAGTTATTTGTTGAATATTTATCAAATTGTTTTCATATGCAAAAGATTGAAAATACTGAAAAAAATCTTCAATAGTATCAGTTAGTACTGAAGGAGTAAAAATAGCTGATGAATTTTGTTTAATGTTAATACAGTGGCTTGATAGCCACTGTAAATGTTAATGGGATTTTACGACATCTCTTGTACACGAGTGAAATTAACGTATGTTCTTATTATTCAACTACAGAGTGTTATATAGATGTTGAATTCGTTGAATTCAAATTTTGAGATCCTTTTTATTTATTATCATAATTTATTGAAATGCATATAAAATTTTTTGTAAGCTATCATTTATTTTACTAATTGGATGACTAGTATTCTTAATGTAGGTTAAATATTATGATGTTCTATTGAGTTGTAGAGGCATACTTTTAGATAAATCATTAAACATCTGTCGTAGTAGCTGATTTTAAAGAAAACAAAAGTAGAAATACAAATAAAACTTTCTTCGTGTCAATAGAATTGATATTAATATGTCCTCTGATAATTGCAAAACTTCCTGGTTTACTTAAATCAAAACTATGTCAACTGCAGAAGACTGCGAAAAAAAAATTACTTTACAGCTGGTTAAAGTTGTAATACCAATGAAAATAGAAGCAAATGGCGATCAACTTGTCTGTTCACACGAGCAAAAGATATTAAATATCTCGGTTTAACTATCTATTGCATACGGTTTTTGACCACAACTTTTATTTAGTAACGTTTACCTGTGGGTAAGAACATTTTGTGAAAAAAATTTACTCGTTATTACTAACCCAATAAATCTATGAAATTGATTTTCAATAATTTATTCTATTACTTTTACTATAAAAAAATATATAAAAGTTGAATATACAAAGTGTTTACTATTCTATTTATCTTTAATTTGAATTTATTACTTTAATAAAAAGTGAAACGATAGGATAGGAAAAGAAAGTAACAAAAAAATCACCAAATCAAGAATACAATACAAAAATTGTTTGGAATCTAGGCTGTAGATTGTTATATTTAATTTACCTTCTCACGAATTTGAGGTAAAATCTCAGAAAAAACAACACGTTTGACATATGAAACACTTCATTTTCCTCAGTTTTCCTGCGTACAACAAACGGCGAGCTGTAAGAAGTTATGAAAATTTAAAATCTGGTATTTCAATATCAACAACACAGCTTTTCGAGTTCTCTCTCAATTAAAGACTAATCACCATCCACCTTTATATGCGTATGACCACGTAGCAGAAATTTGAGATCAATCTATTTTATATTTGGGTACTTTTTCAAGATCTAAAAATATGCTATTACCATAATCATGTTACGGTTTTGGGACGGGCAGTTACTTGACCAGATAGTAGTTTCAGTTAAAGTCTCTGCCTATTTGGGACTTCCAGGAGTCATTTCATTTGCTCCACGTCCTGACTTGGACACATCAGAAAATAGAAATTTTAACGAATCGAAGACTCGACTTTTTAAAAAAAAGCTGATATTTTGTCGGGAGAATTTTCGTTCGAAAATTATAGTGCTTTTTCAAGTAAAGTAAGTTCAAGTAAATTAACACGGAGTTCGGTTAGCTTTAAACAAAATGGCGATCTGGAGTTGCGAAGTTTTCTATTTAGAATTTTAAATTGTTACGGATTTTTTTGAAATTATGCGAGCTTTTTTGTTAGATGCGTTAAGAAAGACGATGAAAAATGGTCAAGTATAGTAAACTTTGGGTAATATTTTCTTTGGGTACATTATGTTCATATAGATTTCATACATTCGTATTATATTCAATTCATCTCTGAAGTATTTTCTGTCAGAGCGTTCTCTTGTGTAGTGATAATCCACAACAAGTAACTTCTTAACATGAGCTTGAGCCACTTCTTAGATGCTAGGAACTGCAACACCACTTTCTTCGACTTTCCTCTATAGTAACATTTGGTATGGGTAATTATTGAAATGGGGATTGTGTTTGAGAAGTTTTTGAAGCGATTTCCAAAATTTTTCTTGCTCTATTGGCCAAAGCGATTTGAAAAAAAAATGTTAAGTTAATACAGTTTGGCTGTCAGCTATAGAAATGTCAAAAATAGTTAGTCATATAGGAGCTAATACTTTTTAATAATTAACTGAAGATCTGCTATCGAGTAAAGTCATTGTCAAGGATCCAATGTGACAAAGTTATACCATAAAGTGTAGGCGCCAAATCATTCTTAACAACCATTTGGTTTTTAGCAACCACTCGATGAGTATACTAATTCTGCAGGTGGATCTCGTGTTATATATTTTGAATATATAGGTACAGAAATCTAAGTGTATTCATATAGGAACAATTAGGTGCTTTTGCTCCTTTTAAAATTGATTCGACTGCTTCCTAAGTTATTATATACATCTAACACCCCCGATAGCGGACTTTTCAGCTGCGCGTGCGCGGCGTGATCGTTGCGAGCCTGCTCCGCTTTGAAGACGCTCGCAATCCGCTAGTATGATAAGGCTCTTAAAAACAAATTTTTTATTATATCTTCTCTAAATTAAATAAATAAACGAAGACATAATTACTAATTTTGAAGAGGAGATTAGTTACTTCTAGAAAAAAAAGGAAATAAAACATATGTGTGTGAAATAAAACTCTCGGTTAGTGACTATGTTACACCGTATGTAGCTACTTTAATTGGTAGCGACTTGTTTCTTAAATACCAACAAGCTATAATTCAATCTTTATTATGTTTTTCAAGTATCTTTTTCTGCTAATTACGTAGTTTCCGTGTCAAATTCACATTCTTTCGTTATTTACGATAATGATGATACGAGGACTAACCAAATAACGGATGAAGTATATCAATTTTGGAATTCAATGAAAGAGTGAAAATATAAAGATTCAAGTTCCAAGGTGACTAGCACCCGTTATTGCGAATGCACTGTGTTAATCTACTTTTATTGAATTTTTTCAGTGGTAGATCGCAACGCAGGGCTACTATCCAGAGATCCAGAATAGCTCTACAATCCTTTCGCCAACCAATTCGTTGAATGCCTTCAAGCATTCCAGATTTATCTTTGATACGGTGGTTTAAGAAAAAAATAAAATAATAGACACATTTTTCTATCAAAAATTGTTATTAGGACTGTTTCTTGCAGGACAAGCTTATGTAGTAGTACTTAGTTCTAAGACGCTATATGAATAAAACAGCCAAGAGTAAAACCCAAGAAATGGTGACTCACTTACATTACGACATGATTCAATAATAAAAATATTTTTCAAATTGCGTTTTTGTTTCCTTCCTAATAAATATACAAATACATACAACCTAGATCTACCATTTCTTTAATCTATATTATTCTACTTATTGAAAACGGTTTATATTGAAATCGAGTGTTGGCAAATGTATGGTTAAAATCCTGTGGTGCAAAATTTGGGTATATACCATAAATTTCCACTGAAACATGTTTCTTCATAACAAGATCAATGTATCGTTAAGACGATCCACTATCCAAATTTTCTATGGTTGTCGCAGAATAGCGTTCATTATGGTGGGAAGAAAATGGTGGAGTCCAGCATAGCCAACATGAAATTTAATAGACATTTGATCTAATAGGAGTGTTCATTTGAATAATAATAAAAGTATAATTAATTAGGAGTGTTCGTTTGATCTCAGGAAGAATACTGTTCGAACACGTATATATATACTACGAGGGTTATCTGAAAAATTTATTACTTAACAATGAAACAATATAATTTTTTCCATCATCATTATCATTTTTCAACATAGTCTTTTTCTAGACAGGAACTTTCTTTTCCTTTAAATGCGGTCGCCTTAAATTGATTTTTCCAAAGACTATCTTGGAATTTCTAAGTTTAGTTTATACCAGTTAAACGCTTGATAGTACTGCACTGCATCATGGAAAAAAATTAAAAAATCAGATGAACTATGTAAACATTATAGCCAATTAAAATTTATGGTTAATTTCACAAATTAATAAATATAACATCACTCAATAAGTCAGAAAAAAATGACAGCCATTTAAGTGAAGCTACTTTTTCAAAACAATGGATTCTTGATGAAAAAAACATACTGTACAAGCTCAGAAATGGCTTCAAAAGTGTTATCTGGACTCTGCTCTATGGAAAAGAACCATTTATTATTGGTTCGATTAATTTAAACGTGATCGTACAGATAGTGATGATGGTAAACATTCTGGTGGTCCAATGAGATGGTTACTTCTGTAAACATCAAAAAAGTCCATAAATTCGTTATATCTTATCGTAAATTGAAATTGCGTGATATAGCTGAGGCCGTAAAGATATCAAAAGGTAGTGTGTTTACAATTCTGCAGGAACATTTGACTTTTTTCAAAGTGGGTGCCGCATTTAATAGCAGTCGATCAAAAACAACAACTTGTTGATGTTTAAGAGAAGTATTTGGCTATGTTTACACGTAATAAATCAGATTTTTTTCGTCGATATGTGACGGTGGATGAAACATGGATCCATCACTTAACACCGGAATCAAAACGATCATCATCTGAGTAGACTACAGCCGGTGAACCACGTCCGAAGCGTCCAAAGACAAAACAGTCAGGGAAGGTTATGGCTTTAGTATTTTGGGATTCACATGGAATATTGTTCATCGACTATCTTCTAAAGGGAGAGACAATCAATAGTAAATACTACATCGAGCTGTTAGATCGTTTGAATGCAAAAATTAAGGGAAAACGGTCTCATATATCGAAGAAGAAACCATTGTTCCATCAAGACAGACAATGCGTTGATTCACAAGTCGATGACAACAAAGGTTAAATCGAAAAATGAATTATATTCGAATTGCTTTCTAATCCACCGTATAGTCCAGAACTGGACCCCAGTGACTACTGACTATTTGCTGATCTAAAAAAATGCTCGCCGGTAAGAAATTCTGCTCAAATGAAGAAACAATGATTGAATTGGTCTTGAACGAGATTACATTGATAAATAAAATCCATTTTTGGTGAGAAATATGTTTTTCTTAGTTAGTCACAAGACTTATTGAGTGAAGTTCCGCATGACTCCCTCTACATCAATGAATTGCTGACATCTTTAGGTTGAGGTCGAAAACTTAAGACAACCCTCGTAATATATGGTCTATTTTTTGAGATAAAGTAATTTGGATAAAAAGAAATCTACACCATTCACTTTCCATTGTATCAGTGAACATATACGTCCGCTTTCAATTATTAAAAAAAATTAAGTTTCTTTTCGTTTTCATTTGATCACGTAATTATGCAATTTACTGACATGCATTGACCCATTTGTCAGCTAATTATCGAACGTTTTTAATGGAATTTCTCCACGTTGATTTTGATTTTTAATAACATGCTAAAATAATGCGGTTTGTTCGTTTTCAATTACAAGAGTATTCCATTATTTCTATGCTAATGATACGTTACTCATACCCGATTCTGTAAACAAATTATATATCTAGCCAATTATTTGTTTATTGGTTTCTGCGTGAAAGTATTGATTCACCGTGAGAAGAACACTTAGTGGTGTTTGATATTTAAAAAAGATAAAATAAATATATGCTTTGAGCAAAATTGTTCATTTTGCTCGCTGTTATACTATATATATTGAGGAATTATAGCTCCAGGTCATATTTTATAGCAAAAAATCACTTAATTTTAAAATAAATAAGTGTATGATTTTAAATCATATATTTCTGAATAATCAATTTTACCAGACTCAATGTCATTAGAGATTACAATTTATTTTAAATCAACCTAACCTAACCTAACCTAACGTAACCTAAAACTCGAAAACTGCTGGACCGATTTGGCTATTTGTGGTTGGGTTCAGAGAATGTTTGAAAGGTGAATAAATATGAAAATGATTGGAATTAAATATAAACAACAATTTTCTTTTTCCTTGATGTTTTGTCACAAATTAAATTCCTGAACACAACCAGAATATTTGACATTTGACCACCAACTATATGGAAATTGATGAATCTTAAGTTTTGTCTCAAATTAAATTCCTAAACACAACCAGAACATTTGACATTTGACAACAAACTAATATGTCGATCCATCCTCTATGTTGATCGATACCTCAGACAATGAGTGCATCCCTCTATTTTTGTGAGTGACGATTACCGCTACATGCGCGAGAAATTTTTTTACTTCGATGATCCTTTGTGATAGTGAAATTTCAGGTTATGTGTTCTTTTTTTGTAGATATTTTGTGATAATGACACTAAACTGCTAACATGCGAGTATTTTAGCAACAAGATGTAACTGAAACTGTGCTTACGAAGCAGTTTTCTTCAAATAACCTGACACCGTTATAAGACAGGATGACGCAACTGTGCAATGGAACAAGACTGAATAACGTCATTGAGGCAACAATCATAAAGGGAAAATACAAAGGAGATGATGTCTTGATCGCGATGATTCCAACAAATTTACCATTCGATTTTAAACGTTTACAATTTCAGATACTGGCCTTTGAGATAACCATAAATAAATCGCAAGGCGTTTTGTTAATAAGCAACATCATGTGTAATTAATAGTTTTTTTTATTTGTTTTAATAAAAAAAGGAATCCTTTTGTTTGTTTATTTATCACAAAAGTTAAGGTCTTTTATCTATCGATTGAGGCAGTAAGAAATCTGTCAGGTCAGCTATTAGTAATATATCCGACAATTTTTATAATGCTACTTTCTCCAATTTATTATAAAAAAATAAGAAGTTTTGTGTTTTGTTTATTCGCCAGTTCGTTGTGTGTTGTTTAAATTTGAAATTCGCGCCAAATATCACCGACTCAACGTCAAATCCCTGTTTGAATTTTGATGTTGGTAATGAAATTAGTTGCGGACCGCACAATTTGACGGCCGCCATAACTGTGATTGGATTGTGTTTGTCGTCTATACAGTGATTCGTTATTTCCATGGTAATCTGAGGTTCATTTTCATTTATAAATAGTTAACTACGATTTGTTAATATGTAATATAGAAAAATTCGTTAATCAAAGTGATCAATAAAGTGATTTTTATTTTTTTATCAATGAAAAAAGTGATGAAATTTCGGCTTTTAAACTTGTGTCAAAAAATGAATTCAGAGAAAATGATAAAAATTTTTGATAATTTGTATAAATTGTTCAAAATATAACATTCAATTGTTTCTTTCCAAATGTTCCTTTTTATATGTATTTTTTGAAAAAATAGTTTTTTTTTGAAAAAGAGTTTTAAAATTCTGATCTTCAAACTTATAGTCCACGGGCCCACATAATATAAGGGAGTAATAACAAGCTGAAAGTCAATATACAGCTTCGTTGTGTCGAGACACCCAAGTTTTATTATTGAGCCAAATTTTGAGTGTAGGTTTCAAATAAATTACCAACAAATTTGTACCCCTGCATTTTTTATAAAAAATATATTTCTTGCAATTCCCAAAACAAAAATCAGCTTATTATCAATAAATTTTTTCAAGACATCTTTTTAGCACTTTGTATGCCACAAGTTTTTCTCGGTTCTTATCGTATTAGCTATTAATAATTAATTTGAGACACTTATCAAATCGATTTTACTCCCTATCTTCAAAACGTCAAAACGAAACTGTATATTAACTTTTAGCCTGCTATTAATCACTAAAATATGTGGGTTCATGGACTATTAGGCCTCATTTTATTTATAAATGCACAGAATAAAAAAAATATCAAACCAACAATGGGGCATCCCACTTCTTAACATTTACCTTTAATTATATAAAAGTTGAAAGTGCTGTTAATCCATCTTCTTTAAGTGATATAAATATAAAACGTTTCTTATATGGCATAAAGATAGATTAAATTATCTCTCCTCTCGGTTAAATCTACTTTTACCATTTTAATAATATCCGCAATTGATGCACAATTTGATTGATGCTTCAATTTTCAAACGTTCATTCCGTACTTTATTCCACCAAAACAAAAGGAATTTTTAGTTGGGACACTATGTACATTTGTCGGGATAGAAATATTTCTTCATTTACTAGATATAATTGGGACTGTTTCATTGGATTGAAACTTAATGTGAATCGATGAATAGAGAAGTTTCCAGCTCAATAGGCAATTAATAACTAAATAGAATCATTATTGGAAATTGGTCAATAAAAAGTCTAGAGATCTTTGGCGAATAAAAACAAGTCTAGAAAACTTATGACACTAACTTACGAGTAATGTTTCTAGAATGAAATTAAGTTTAGAATTTTTTTACGGCTTGGAAGCAAGTTCATCATCCACAAAATTTTCCAACGAGTCTACTTAAATATTAATTTTGTTATTGTTGATAATATTTATCAATAGATCTATGCTTAAAAGGTGTGTAACGTTTAAAGAAAGTAGTTTTGTTTAACAAGCGTCTGTAATAAATTGTTTTTTTTGAATGTGATTGCTGCTTGCGAAAAAAATATGATTGAGATCATTGCAGGTATAGGCTGATGATTAATTACATTAACCATAAACATGTAGTGAAGTGTAGAGTTTTGTACATTTGAATATTTTTGTTAGAAAGATTTCTCTTTACTGCAATCTTTCACATTGAAAATTGAGAGTGGAGTAAATTCATATCAGCATCACAGCTACGCTGATGAGTTGGAGAGAGGGAGATAAATGCTTTAAGACTGCTTGATAAGATGCAATACATCGTGCAAGAAATTTCATGCAAGTCTCTGTATACAGTAGGAGTAAATTAATACCTAACGTCAAATTTTATCTAATATTTTGTCCTAGTTTAACAATGAAAACAACAAAACTAAGTTTTACGAAAGTTAGCTGTTCTGTTAAGCCAAAAGTAACTAAACTGCAACCTGCACGTAATAAAAATGATACAAAACCGATAATGTCAAAATCTTGCGTCTTGCATTACATTGCACGTTGTATTGCATCATGTCAAGCGGCCTTTATTGTCGATAAATTGTTACAATTTTACAGTTTGTAGACAAAAACTTGTAAAAACTGAAACAAACATAAAAATAACTAAATTTCTTCTCTTAGAAGAATTGAAAACAATTTTAATCGTTATCGAAGAAACTGAAATGATTCTCATTCTTCTGAAGAAATCGAAATCAATTATTGATTTTTGAAAACAATCAAAAAGTAGTGCATGAATTAGAATCGATTTTTTCATCGGAAATCCTCTTTGGGTGACGTTCGTTCTAATAGATTTTTTAAGAATGTCCCCTGTGATCTCATCAATACCTATCACCTTATGATTTTTTAGGTTTTAGTTTTTTTTAGTTCTTTAAGTATCTTGGGCTCTATATCCGCGTTAGTGGTTTGCTGTATTTCTTTACTCGTCACTATATAGTATTTTCTCAATTTCCCTTTCTTTATTTGCACTGTCAGTTATCTGCATTCTTCAACAGTCCATGTTATTGCTTAAAATCTCTCGATATTTCTTTTTTTTCAAAAGGATCTCTTACTTTTTTCTTCACTAAATATCTTTGTATTTCTTTACACTGTTCCTTTAGACAAGTTTTTTGTACGAGTCTACTAAGATGTTGATTCTAGTCTCGTTAAGTCTAGTTTTCTTTATATTTTTTTTTGCTTTATCAGTTGCCATGTTTCTGGGAACAATCAAGGCTTCTTTATGACAGTATTTGAATCGATGTGGTTAAATAAAGTCTCGCTGTCCTTTTTGTTGTGGATATTGCTGCTGTCCATCAAATCCCTGAATTGTTGTTTTTCAAGCTGATATATTTCCATTTTGAGCTGTTTGAATAAAGTATCCGTTTATCTGATACGCCAATGTGTAAGTTTAAAAGCGTTATTGCTTATTCAAAAAGAACAAAATAAAGATCTCTATACCTTTCATACCAATTCACTATTGAATCTTCTTTTTTTTTGCTTCACGACAGAAATTACAGGATGTCAGAGATAACCCCTACCAATAGTGCTATTACCTTTTTGAAGTACTGTATGTTGGTGTCGCCGCATCAGATGTTGCAAATTTTCACACCATATCATACCACCTCACAACATCAGGACCGGACTTTCATTTTGATTTATTCGTTTGCTTTATAATGTTTTAGTTGCACGGATGATGATTGGAATATACTCAATGATAGCTTAATAGGTTAGGATTGATTTGGTTAAAAAGATATGGGTCAAGTTGATAGATAAAATGTTGAACCACAATAGGTTAACATTATTTGTTTTTTGGTTAAGTCAGAACAATTTGCAATTGAATAGATCGTTCTTCTATCAATTTTTCCAATTAAAACAAATGTCGGTTTATATATGTGGTCAATTGGTTCATTAATAATTGCAGTAGAAGTTTGAGGAAATCGACAGCTCGAAATAATAGAGAAAATTGAATTTAGTAACAACATAATGTTCCTGAATACCTTTATAAGTCAATAACAAACTTATACATCGATATAGGTTCAGTGCCCGAAGCTTCCATATATTGCAGGCTATCGGTAAAATGAATCAATTGATATCTTTGAATACTTACAGCAACACGTTTGTTATCTTTCTTTGCTTCAATGGATTTATTTATGTCGACTGCCTCCTTGCAAAGTCTATTTCAAAGAAAATATACATTACCATGCAGTAGGTAGAGATGTGTTATCCTTTGAAAATACTTACTTGAAACATACTTAACCACAATTGAATTTGTTCGATAAATAAAAGATATAAATCTTGTACTTTGTTTAAAACGTGACCATCGATTTTCAATTGCACGGCGAGTTTTGAAAGTAACTAGTAAATACCATGGGATGATTAAATGGAGTACCACCTTTCTATTTACATTATATTACATAACTCTATTTATTATTTATTATTATTAAGTTGATTGAAATTGGATTGGAATCCTTTTTGAACTCATTAACACACTCTATAATATCTTCTTTTCTCATGCAATTAATTTTTTAACAAAATCACGCAAAAAAATTTTCTGTAGTACAAAAAATGGGGAAATTTTCAATTTAGTGAAATTTTTTATACGATACGAAATTTTCGAAAAATTTTGTGCATCCATTTTCAAGGCTGTAATAAATACCAAAGAAACTGAGTAATAAAACAATAATTTTTTTAATTTTTATAACATATATTGCAAAATTTCACATTTCACACATAATTAACATTTTTGTTTTGAGCTACATTACATTTAGATGAAAACTGAGGAGTTTCATTGTACCTATCGAATTGTTGCCAACTTATTTTGAGTTAAGATTTAAACTCGTATACGGGGGTATCTAGAAATTAGTGTACAGAGAGGGTGTTTGATGAAAAATTGTTTTTTTCCTTTTTAATAATTCAACAATTTGGAATAGTGGATAAGTCCATTCAAACCCCCACAAAAATTTTTAAAAATTACTCTATTAATATTCATATTTTATTATCGACAGCCGTCACCTATCACTTTTGTGAAAATTGAAAAGGTAGGATTTACGAAATGGGGACACATTTTTGGAGGGGTAAGAAATTACACGCCTTTTTTACCGGCATTTCAAATTTAATAGGGTACTCGCATTTACTATAATTTTAATAACTTTCCAATCATATTTTAATAGATAAATAGACATACTAACGATAGAAGTAATCAAATCTGTAAATTGTTTGACAGCTATTGTCATTTTGACAATAATATAAAAATTGTAATAACGTAACAAAACAAGTGTGCAAAACCCAATAAAACTAGTTTTAACAATGTCCAAATGGTCTGGAATTAGTTTCTATTGTAAGTATATGATCAAAAAACAAAAATCTAAGCTGTGGGATTTAAGTTATTATAAAATTAAAATTGTTTATTTTGTCGGAAGGCAGGAGAGCTTTCACTATCTTCTGCTCACCAACTCAAAACAATAACCGGGATACAAACTATTAGTTGGTACATTGAATGTTTTTGTAAGGTAATAAATAATTTGTTATTTGGTTCCTCGATCTGGTTTATGTGATACATCTCTAAGAATTTCCTTTTGTCGGAACTTCTTTCAATGTCTACAATTTTATTTATATTGTCAAAATCTGTATTGTGAAATTCGTCTATTACGTTTTCAGAATTGGCTACATCAAAATAACATACTTTGTGTACCAAAAACTGATAATCTCCCTAATTTATCTCAGTCGCATCCAAATAAAAATTTTTGGGTACTTTTATCTCGAAATGTGTATGATAGAGGATGGCAAGCCGAAACAATAGCAACGTAAAATTTTTAGGAAAATACGCGAAATAGATGCCTAAGACCTAATGAGAGATCTTCGCAGAAGATGAGCACAGGCTCTTCCATTTAGTTTAAGTTAATAACTCATCATCACTAAAGATACTTATAACAAAAATATATTTTTAAATATTTTGTGCCAAAACCATACTTTAAAGAACTCTGTCAAAAGATTAGGACAAAGGACAATTACCAGAACCCGTCGCAAAAAGAGGTCGATTCGAACAGAAAGTCTTGCTGGGTATCTGGTGGAATTATGAAGATTTAATGTACATTGAGATCATTCCAGATGATGTGAATGCATGAGGTTTTATCGGAGAAATATCCAGATTTCGTTAACCGAAAGCGGGCTTTGTTACAACTAGACAACTGTGAAAGTTTGAAAGTTACGAGAATAAGATATTAAAATCTTACCACATCGAGCATTTAGTTCGGAACTTGCACCGTCAGATTACTATTTATTCAAATCCAAGATGAAATGCTTGTGTAGGAAAAATTTGAATCCAAAGGATGCGTTGAAATAGCAGTCGGACAATTTTTTGCATCTAAGCCTAAAGAACGGCTTTACCAAAGTCTCGAAGAGCTTGCTGATGATTGGATTAAGACCATAGAATACGATGGGTTATACATCGAATATCAAGGTTTTCTTCTTTTCGATGACCATTGAAAACCAACGTTATTTATGAGACACTACCTATAATATGAATAAACATGAAAATAATCAAAGTTGAATTAAAAACCCTCGTATTGGCAAAGCGTTTTCAGTATTAAATTTAGACAAAGGATTCTTTCTTCATGGGCCAACAAACCGATGAAATAAATTTTATCTCGAAATGGAGCATAGCCACCGTTTGATTTATCTAGAAACAATGAATTTGCTATGTCCCATGACATAGAATCGCAACACAGTTAACAACTATTGTACACCAAAAATCAAACAACGAATAAGAATCAAAATAATCAATTCACAGTGAATCAGCATAATTCAATCTATTTCAAAAATCCATAATCAGATTAAGTGGACAATATCAGAGGCGTAACATATTAATATTTTCATAAATTTATTCAAGTTTTTTCTTCTTAGACATTTTTATATGTTTTTCTTGATAAATCGTCTTGACTTTAGATCTCTTTTGATAAAAAACTCAGTTTCAACTAAAATAAATAAAATAAATTCATTCAAAAAACCATCTTCATAATGACAGTGAGACATAAATATAAAGTTTGTGGATTTTGGTTGCTATTTGATTATATCTTTGACATCGGAATCTGTCCAGTTGAATGTTATGTTAGTTTACGTCATTACAAATGACGTTGAATTTTGAGGTTATGTTGATACGAGTCACGTTGGATTTTTATAGAATTTGTTTTTTCAAAATCCAGAAGATTACACCGAGGTTTTTCAAATCAGTTTTTCTATTAATACAGTAAATAGACGTTTTTAAAGTTATTCTCAGTTTTTAAAACCTTAGCAAAATTATAATCCATTTGACCTTCATACAAAACGTGTTCGGGAAACGAGGATCTGTCAGGGTATGATGAGGCTGTCACTATATGTCATATTAACACATCCAAAAGAACTTATGTCAGTGATATCAAGTTAATAATCGATTTGATCGATTCTAGTAAATGAAAATATACTTTTTCGTCTGTTTTCTTGAAATGTTGATAAAATTTCTTCTTTTTTACCAACAAACCGTTACACAATTACAGTTTTTATAATCTAAATTTTGTGATGCGTTTAAGTTTTGTAATTATTTGATCCGTTGAAAAATTGGTCGTGGGACGACGTTGTAGTGTATACATATAATACAGAAACGCATTAATGAATCATGACAAACAGCAGATGTTACAAAATTCTCATCGAAAACTGTTACCGGTGAATCTATCGGTGGTTTTCACAAATTCGTTTTAATAATTATCAAACCGCGAAAATTCTTTCTGTGGTTACCATAGTAGCGTCTAATATTAGAAAGCTTAATGAAGTCATTAATAAATTAACGAAATGGATGAAATCAAATGCCAAATAACAACCGAATACCAAATTAAAAAAGGCATTAAAGATTTGATTAATATAAAAACAGTTGATTACGTTAGTTATTAAAGACAATGTTTTCTATTTAGCCGACAAAGCGATATATTTCGATTCGCTTTATTCATCATACCAGGTTGTTATGCCTTCATCAACTTCCCGCTCTGTGTTTTTATTTTGAGATAAATTTTCATGCCTTCCAGGTGTTAGCAGGAATTTCAATTTACATTGGCAATTGCATAGTGACATCTATTCAAATGAAACAGAAAGAATAATAATTTAATTGAAATGAGGTAATTAAGCTCTTTTTCTATACTCTGTTAATCCAAGAAACGGAATGCTCGAAAATAACTGCGTGTAAGTAATAAAAAACAAAACCGCATATCAGTCAGGTTACTTAAAATCTGAAGAACTGCTATTAGCCGGTTCATCATTAAATTTAATAATCACCTATCAACTAATTCTTCCATTAGATGATCTAATTTTATCATTTTCACTTCTACCTGATCTTTTACATGTCTTACGCAATTTTTCCATTTTTTAGCACAGAGCTAATACCACAAATCAAACCCAATAAAATCAACTTGCATCTGAATTTGAGCAACACTAATTCAGTTTTGACACTTACCAATCGTGGCGCTAGCGTACTAAAAATATATCATTACTGTCATTGTCAATTGTCAAGATAAATAATCATTTGTTTCAATTTTCCAAACACTTTCTTGATGTGCGTTCTAAATAGAAAGAATTTTGTAAAATTCAATGCTCGACATCAAATTATCGGTGTGTATAAATTATTTTCTGGAAATTGATTTTACAAATTTCAATAGAAAACATTTGTAGTATAAAACTATCCCATCTATTCCTACCTCTGAACTGCTTTCATTCTCTACTTCCATTTATGAAGATCACAGGTATGTCAAAGTTCATGCCTTAACATCTGGCAATTTATCTATAGAAGAGCCATTCAATTTTCAGATTCCATTGTTACAGAGGAAATTTGTAGTTTTGACAAATTAAAATCGGGTTTTTTGACCGTAGTTGTAACTAGTAAAAACAATTTAACGCCTAGGGAAATGGTAATGTATCAAGTTCATGAGAATAAATCAGCCAAAATATCAAAATTGAAAAACAGTTTGAAGAATAACAAATACATTGAAGAAGATGTGACTAATACTAACGAAATTAGTAAGATAAAACGATCAGTTATCAGTAGATGTCGTGAAAAAAATAAAAAGGAGTACGACTATTATTGGTTAAACATATTAAACATATATATATATATATATAACATATATTAGTTTCTACCACGCACCATCGAGGGCAGTGGCATCGAAATCCGTCATGCTATTACTAATAAGTTAATAAGTTTGTCTTTCTTGTTATCATCAGTAATGTCATGAAAAAATAAAAAAAGGAGTACGACTATTATTGAGTAGACAGATTTACCCTATTGGCATGGAAACCATGCTGTTAGGTTCATAAAATCCAAGTTTAATGATTGCAAAATATTATATAAAATGATTCAACAACTTTTTACTTTTGGTTGTAACATCTTATTTTAAAATGGCGATAGGAATGATATTGCACAAATGACTAATTTTATCGGCTCCAAACAATGAGTATTTCAGCGGTATATCAATACAAAGTTTGATTAAAATATTTATTTTGTGTTATTTGTAAAAAACAAGATTAAAGATACGTGTTGCGTTGCATTTGAGAACGACCAGTGTGGTCGGGAAAGAAAAATCTGCCTAAAAAAGCTGGTATTGGTGATGTAACTTTTTTGTAATTATCTCTTACGTAGTGATGTGTAAAAATATAATGGTTCGAGCGTATCAAAAACAAAATGAAGTTTATCTTCATAGAGATAGGATTTGTGAGCAGGATTGTAATGCCTAAATTGCATTCTCATTTGAATTATAATATTCACTTAAATTGAAAACATAAGTATACGTGAAAGCATAGATTTTCCTTTGTTTGGTTTTCGAAAGAACCATCGCAGATAAATACAAATTCAACATTTAGTACTACGAGGAGTATTTATAAAGTAAAGCACCAATTTATTGCTTATGGAGACGATGTAGTTCTTTAAACTAGATCCAAAATAGAACTGCTTAACGTCTTCCTAGCTAAATTAGAAATAATAGCAAGAAATCATATAAATGAGCAGAAAATGGGAGGGAATTCACAGAGACCAGCAGGCAATTTATTAATAAAAGTGCACGGTAGAAAAGCATACTTTTTTGAAGAGGTAGAAAGAGGTGGAAAAAAGAATTGGGAAGGGAAGCAATGCAGTATGAGCAAAAAAGGAAAAAAAGCAAAATATCCAAATCAGCTTATAACATAATTATCTGCCTTTCAAGGGTCTACTGCTCCAAACTATGGATATTATTGGAAGAGACTGCAAATAAAATGGAAGTTCATGAGAGGAAAATATCGAAAAAAATGTTTGGAGGAATTCAATCTGATGGAAAGAAGAACAAATAAGAAATAGTTGCCGTTTACTATCAACCATCAATAACTCAGGAATAAGGGCACAAAGAGTTGGAGGGCTGGAATTCGTCTTCCGAATAAATAATAATAGAATACCAAAAATGAGGGGAAAAGAAACAAGGTAGACCAAAGGAGAAATTGGTACAGGTACAGAATAGGATCAAAGGGAAATATTGAGTAACAACACTATAAAGATAAAGAGATCTGAAATTGGCGAGTAAATCAAATTATTCTCTTAACTTGCTATATTTGAAAATATTTATTTACGTTTGGAACAAAATGACAAAAACTAAATTCATTTATTATTTAGAAAAAGAGAAAGCGAAAACTGGTCCATATTATGGTGATTCCCTAAGACGTTTTAAAGTTGAATTTGAGCTATTATTGGCGACAATAACCTTCTGGTTTAACAAACGACAGTTTTTCCTTGTCCAGTAGAGTCATTACGCTTTTGGGAAATATTCTTAGCAAAAAGTGATGACGTAAGTAGGCTAGCGAAATCCCTATTTTCCGCACCTGATATATTTTCAACAATTTAATGGAAAGTATACCCGGATCAGTTTAATTACTGGCCATTGGTATACAATAAAGTAACTTAACGACGTTGCTCAAAGTCCAAGATGCAAAAATTCCAATCAACGTACAGTTGAACTGCGTTTGAAAAGTAGGTGTATGGGACAACATATCAAAATCAGGGATACAGATAGGATTCTTCGCTTTGGACACTAAGAAGTTTTCCATAATCTGTACTCTAACCCATAAATTATCCGAGGTATCTACAATCTTTCGATCGAAATCCAATTCGAAATAATAATAATGAGTTGGAGTTCAATACAAACTTAAAATGAATGTTCAGTTGCTTTTTGAGTACGGATCTGACTATTCAGTGAAAGAAACTGCAGCGGTAATGAATTTAACAATCTATTTAAAACGATGTTGTTCGAGTTTCTCAATTACTAACGTATAAAATGAATGTGCATCTAGCTAAGAATATTACTCTAACTACAAGATTTCTTCTTATTTTGCAATTTTCTAGATTGTATTAGTCATCGTACATTATTACCTACAATGCCGCTTGCTTTGTGAGTTACAAGTCAGAATTGGCTTCACAGGTTACTAAATTAATTTTCTGAATCATTTTAACCTAACCAGAGTGGTCTATCTGTTTCTATTTTCGTAGTTCATTTACTTACTTAATACGTTACTGAACAAATGAAAAAGTAGCCTTCTATTCATTTACTATTTCAATCTCTTCTGAATTGCTTAATCTATCAACATCGTTCCATCATTTATTATTTGCCAAAAGAAACATATTAAGCGTGCAATTTAAAGCGTATTAGAAAATTATTATCACATTAACCGCCCTATATTAATATGCTACATCAGCAATCTATCTTAATCTATTTCAAATGCAGTAAATTAAGCATAAAATATAGCAATAAGTTAAATTGTTATAAGGACGAATCCCATAGGAGAATAATGAGCAATGTATAGTTCGCTATTCACAATGTTAAACGTTTTATGAAAATTCTTCTACAATAAGTAGTAAAGGTTTATAAAATGCATTAACAGTACACCACTGAGGAAGCTCTCTTCATGTGCAATTTAATTTACATTGTTCTGTTCTATTTATATTGATTCTTTCCGAGATAATGATAGTTAGAGTGTTTGATGAAGTAGTGATTTTCCAGTAAATGGCAACTCATCAGAACCCAACATGAAAGGAACACTTACGAGGATTGTTCAAAAAGTACTCGAACTAAACTCGAAGAACTTATGACAAATTATAATCGACAAATACGTTTTTCTATTAATCGTCTTGATTTCAGGTCTCCTCTGATTGGAAATCATTTTTTAGAAGGAAAAAAATACTAACGTTTCGACTTATTTCAGTCTTTATCAAAATATCAATACCAATGGTATTAAAATGAAAACTGAAGCTATGAAATGAACAAGAAATTCACAAAACATCAAAATTGGAAACTTTCGTAATCCATAGTCATATCAAATCTTTTAATAGACAACTGAAATATTTACACTCCAAGTATTTTCGGATTAAATAACATTTGTATGAATATATCGAGTGTACACTTATATTTTCACCAAATTAACCTGCTTATAGCTTCCAAAAGGTAAAAAGGTACATTGTGACACACTGGTTATATAGAAATAAGGGCTTAAACTTTTATTTTTAAACAATCTTATGTTTATAGAGAATAATTTTAATGGTTTAAGCAGATCTACTTCTTACAAATCCAAATCAGAATCGGAATTAGAAGTTGAGATTTTTTATGTATGTTTGTATGCAACCCAAAGAATTTGTTGTGTCCCCATTTCTTCCTGCGATAATGGGGAGCTCAATGTTCACAGTTAATATGTTAATCCCACCTCAAGGTGTAGTACTCTGGAGTTCTGTAGTGTTTCCACTTCGAGAAATGTGGATAGAGGTTTCGTCTCCTGTTAATATTCGTAGATTATTCTTACTCATGTTGATACATTCAGCATTTCTACTCTAGTTATAGTTTCCCAGAAGAGTCTTTGCCTTTCTCAGCCCCTGCATGTTGTCCCAATAATTGATTTTGTTCCAATTTACCTCCATTTCCTGTGCTTTTTCTATTGTTCTGTACCTGATACCACAGAAGGGTTCGGGTCCCATGAAAATTGAAAAATACTTGGTGTGTTCTGGACCCATACACTCCTATTCCGGTTCTGTCCGCTCTTTAGATTCGTCCGTATACCATTCAATGGCATTTTTGTTCATTTTTTATATGGTGTTATTACTTATTTCTACAGTTTACTATTGACGTGATTTTTTTCTCAAATCTTAACTTTATCGATACATTATCCTGAGGCATGTCCCAGGTTTGATCATTATTTTGGGACGGTATTTCTTTGGTGATTCCATCACTGAACATTCTAAGTGATGTTTTCTCCGCCACGCTTTCCAATACAATGTGGAGAGGTGGGAGATTTGCAATCACTTCTAATGCAGCTGTTGGGCATGATTCCATGGCCTTGATAAGCAAGTCAGTCTTAGTTTCTTAGGATCCACAATGAGCGATAATTTCATCAGTAATCTTGTACAACTTCTATTGTATTCTATTGTATATATTAGTTTTTGGAAAAGGTAAAAATATTGTTTCGACCTGTTTTGGTATATCAAAATAAATTTTCAATAAATAAGGTAAATATGAGGTTTATAGCCGACTTATTTATTGATGAGCTTATTCTGGCTTTTAATAATAATATCAGCTCAAAAATGAGGATCATATTCAGAATTTATCGGAGAGAGGTTTAAAAAAACAAACAATAAAATCTAAAAAGGGGTAATTTCAATAGCTACAGTAAAGTAAGAAGTTTTTCACATTCCTGTCGTCTTTTTGTTAACTTTCTTATTAATAAACAAAAAAAATACCCAAAATACAAATTTTGGATTATAGATCAGAGATTTTCTCATACGTAAACTTCTATTTTTAAGAGACGGAAATTATTATTTGGCAGGGTTGCCTTTCAACTATAACTAAATTTCGAGAAAAAATGATTTGTTTGTTTGCCAAATTAGAAACTTTTTCAGGTAACCCTCGTATGTTATTCCAGGACCTGTTAATTGAGGTATATAATTAGAATTTGCATAGTCTACCGTGATGCATATCAATACCATGACTGAACTGCAGGAACATCTCGAGTTCATTGGCAAGCTTAACGAAGGTCAAAGTATTTTATTAGACGGGAATAATATACAGGGTGTAAAAAAATGGTAGGCCATAAATTAAATTACTTATTCTGGTGCTTAACATAACCTAACTCACTTCCATATAAAGTTTAAGGAATGCAACGATTCCGTCATTTTGGTTATGTGTAGGGTTGCCAATATATATATACTATATACTATTGAAAAAATATACAGTACACACAAATACTAAATTCTTAACATGAAAATGTGAGAAACAAATTCTTATTTTGAAAATTTCTGAGCGAATTCGGAACGTATCGATAATCCTTTAACTTTGGTTCCTAATTTGCTAATATAAAACAGACAACACTGGAAATTTTATCCTTTGACTTTGGTTACTAATTTGATAATATAAAACTGACAACACTGGAAATTTTTTTTAGTCTATTCTATATTTAATTTTCTGTTCCCTGAAAATCGTCTTTAACTAAATTTTGTAACTTCAATAGTATAAAATTTTTTTAAAGTATAAATTTGTTAGCAAAATTTTTCATGATGCAGAGTATTGAAGGACTGTGAATATTCCGAACGCAAATTCAAAGAAAAAACAATAAATTGGGGATTTTCGGATTTGGGACTGCAAATTCCAGAGCGACACACGATACGCCTAGGGTTGCCAGGTCGTCAAACCTAATAACCGGACAGTTGGACCAAACATTTGAGTAGAAAAGACGGAAACCCTACATTATTAAGGATACTTTGTCTCAAAATCAAGAAGATCAGAAAAGAAATATAATCAAAAACTTCTCTTCTTCAAGTTACACAACAAAAATAATTATTCGTATTTTTGCTCATCGTCTCCACTGTTTACCAATGAAAACATCTAATCGTACAAAAATGCAATTCTATAGGTCGAAACCTCGACCAATATATCTGCTAGATCGTCTGCGATAAGCAGTGGCGTGGCTAGATGAGATTTATTTAACTCATAAATTTCTTTAAATAGATAGAAATATGGCTTTCTTTAAACCATGGGCGGGTGGAGATAATGAAATTGAACATTGTAGTGAAAATAAAGACAGGTATGAATTTAATATTAAATATTTAGATATAAAAACACACACAAAAACACAGATTATCCAGAATACAATTATAGCAGTTTAGAAACATTGAGTCAAGTTGTCAGCATGTAAACACAAAAACTGAATAAACGGATGGCAATAACCGAATCGTCAAGGATAGTTCGATAGTGACAAGATTATTTGCGTCAGATAAAAGACTAACGAAGTTGTAATAGACGAATGGGGTACAAAAAGGACTCTGTACACGTCTGGTACCCTGTTTAAACCAAACTCCCTTACAAGCAGGTACATTTTACTAGTCTATTTACGTTTTATAATTTGATATTCAGTTGTAGCAAGTTAATGAGGTAAAATAATGATTTTTTTCCAATTTCCAAGTAGAACTACAATTAAGTCGTCCATCTGTCTAAATAACGGTGTATAATGCCTTCCAATTTATAATGATTCGATTGCCTCTCAACTATTACTTTCTCGCACAAGATATACATATTTTTAAAAGTATTTATAAAAATGATAAATTTATAAAATGAGGTATCTACGCCTATGGTAGATCAAACAAAATTGACGGCAAGGGTTTTTATATAAGTTTTTATAATCTGCAATTGATATTGGAAGAACTATACTATGAACTACTATGACACAACTAATTTTGTGTCTCTTAAGTATATAATTTTATATTAGCACTGCGATAGCGATTTCCATTATGATTTTTATGTTTAATCAAAGATATTGTTAGTTTTAAACCTTGATGAAAATGGCTGGGTCTGAAAATCACTAAACATTACAAGTTACTTCGTTTTCAACCATCTTAATGTTTATAGTATTAATTTTTTTGTCTAAGTACAGATTTCTGATAAATTTTAATCGTCAGAAAATATATAATGTACACTAAAAAGTATTCGCGAGTAACTGAATGTTGAGCGGATTAACTTTTTTACTGGAGGTAGAGCTCTGTAATTAGATAACTGGTTGGTTCATTAATATACAGATCATTAAGAGCATTTCTTGCAAACCCACCAATTTGTCATCATAAATTTAATTTAATTAGATCTTCAATTTTGTTAGCGCTTGTTATTATTTTCATACCAGATATTTTTTATCTTAATATTTTGTTTTTGTCTTGTATGTGTCACATAAAGTCACGTACAGATCCTATACCGGATGTTGCAAATATAACAAAAAAATTGATGATTTCGTGATGAAATTACTTATTTTTTGTATGTTGCTCCTATAAAAATTCAATTTCGAACACAATAAAATCTGAGTAAGTATATAATAAAAATTCATTTCATTCAAATTGACAATTGAAACGTCGTTTCCAAGATTGCTGCTTGCTTGATATTAAAACGAAAAGTACTCAGAAACATGTAATAGATCTTATCGTTAATGATTGAAAAGGTCGCAATAATACAGTGATTAATAAAAAAATTTATTTCACAGCAGATGTTTAAAATGTGCAGATACAATCATCCGTACGAATGCTAAAAGATTGTCAAATACGTTAGAAAAGTCATTCTACGAATAAAACTACAACTTCATATGTTGCGATTTTTAAGATGCCAATTAAATGTCAAGAGTATGGAGATGGTAGTGCGATCCAACTGCGTAGAAAAACGTTATCAAAAATTCCCGTACGACAACTGCAAAATTTGGATTAGCATCTTCATGCTTGAACCACATGCGCCTTCTAATAATAAGAGGTACACCTTCCAAAAGAACTCGAAGTTCACTTTTAGAAACTGAAGATTTGTATCACTAGTTAACTATGCAGTAAGAATAAAGCGTCCTAACCATATATGGACTCAACAGGTTTAATGAAATCATATTTCACAGATAAATTTTTGGATATCAATAATTGTAGCTATTTATTCACGAAGATGAGGTTCATAAAACAGTGTTGTGAATTGTGTTACCTAGAAACAATTTAATAGGGCTAGAGATAGTTAGTATTGTGTATTTACAAGTCAGTATATCCTTAAAATAGTATTTCGTCTTCTGGTGCTTCGAAAGTTCTCATGAAATCTTGACAGATTCTTTTTGGTAATGCGTATTTATAATAAATTTATTTTATAGGAAGCTTTGTGCGCCTATGCTTTTAAATAGGTAATTTCTGAATAGAAATAATAAAGATATGATTCAGCAATGTCTTTTTTCTTTTACATTAATAAAATAGGCGTTGAAATAACAGTTAATGATAATTTGTATATGAATATGTTGGAACTGTAATAAGTTGCAATAAAAGTTCATTTTCTTCAACTAATATGTGAGAAAATAAATATAATTGCCATGGAGACTATGAAACTAATTTTTTTGGTCATTATTAAAGGCTCATGATATATCGTAATATATTCTCTCCTCTTTCTCTTTTGAAATTATATTGTTTTTACTATATATATAGGGTTTTTCATTAATCATATTTGAATTTAAATAAAACAAAATGTGTGCGATATATCATCGAAATTTTTCAATAATTTGAAATGCCTAATCAACGACGTATTTGCCTTAATGTAAAAACGAATATAGTGTATAATCATTTATAATAAAATAACGACCAGCATAGATAAAAACAAATATACATACGTAGTGCGGTCCATGAGCTCTTGGTCTCGTACTGTAAATGGAATGTGTTCGCAAAAATCTTGTTGCATTGAAATTAAAAGCTATGTTCAGTTCTACATACTTGTGTGAAGCATATTTCTCAAGTATGAAATTCATAAAAAACAAATATAGAAACAGACTGACTGATGGACATTGAGACAACTGCATCAGAATGGCGGATACATCATACCATCAAAATTTAAAGAAAATATTTGATGGCCAAAAAGAGTTCCACTCCTCTTATTGAAATATTTTGTTACACATAATTTTAGCGTCAATATTGATAAGGATTAATAGGCGTTGAAGCAATTTTTTTCCAAGACTTGACAGCTGTCATTCGATGTATTATAGTACGACTTTGCACTAATTCACATTCACATTTCCCTTGCCTGTTTTTCAGTTTACTGTTGATTCTTTGTGTAAAACCTAACGATTGCAAAGTGCAGTAATTTAACGGGCCCATAATACCTTTAGATCTGATTGTTGTGGCAAGAATTGTTGCGCTGTTATCAGATGGTCGGGGGCAACGTGAAACTGCAAGAATTGTTGGTGCTGGTCTTTGTGGTGTGCAAAAGGTGTACCAGCGCTTTCTGGAGACTGGCCTGATCACTAGAAGACCATGGCCTGGGCAGAAAAGAGTTACCACTCAACGAGATGGCTGTTTTTTGGGGTCCACAAGTTTGCGGAATAGGACAGCTACTGCGAAATCAGTTGGAAGAAATGAGAAATGTCAATATTAGTGAATGGACTGTTAGAAGAAGACTTTATGCTGCTGGATTGTCATGCAGGAGAATGGCTACAGGTCCCCCAGTGTGGAGACTTGGGAAAGATATGAGGAAGTTTGCATTGGCGAACGACTTCCATTTGGCGGTGGGCCAGTTATGGTTTGGGCGAGAATCACTGCACAAGTTCGTACAGAGCTAGTCTTCATAGAAAATGGCTCCCTAACTCTCACAGGTACATTAAGGAGGTGCTAGAAGACCATGTTATGCATTGCATGGGGGAACGTGGCATTTTTATGCAAGATAATGCGCGACCACATATAGCCAGAATTGTCAGGGAGTATCTGAATGAGGTAGATATTAGGCGGTTTGATTGACCAGCCCGCAACCCAGACATGAATCCCACAGAACATGTCTGGGACGAGTTGGAACGACTGATCCGCAGACACACACCAGCACCAAGAACTGCCCAGGAGCTGAGCAGATTGCTGTTGCAGGAATGGGATAACGTCGACCAGAATGTGATCCGCAACTTAATTCAAAGTATGCCGCGCCGACTTCAAGCAGTAATCAATGCAAAAGGAGGGAATACACGTTATTAGTGTCAAGGTTTTTTCCTTTTTTCTAGAAAGTATACACTTTATTAAATATATTATTTGATATTCGTTTTTTTATCCATCATGTCAAATAGCAAGAGAAAAAAATTAGGTGATGAAAACAGAATATTTAATGTAGAATAGGAGTTAGATTTTTTTCTTTACTGCTGAGAAAGATAAAATGATGGGTTTGTTGTGCAATACAGTTTTAAGTATTTTAAAAAAAGCTAATGCAAATAAACACTACTTGTATCGTAAAGAACATGAATATTTCGCTTTAGAAGGTGAATCACGAAAAGCTGCTCTTCAAAAGAGAAGCATCATCAGCAGGCATCTTTTAGTGCCTTTGTAAATTCAGCTACAGTTACTGTTACGTATAAAATAGCATATATACTTGGAAAAAGGGGTAAACCATTTAGTGACATTGTTGAAGCAGTGAGTATGCTAGATCCACGAAATGTCGACAAATACAAACAATTACCTCTTTCCAGAAGAACTGTAACAGATCGACAGCACGAATTAGCGCGAAATGTAACAGAGCAACTTCATACAATTATACAAAATGAAGATGTTTATTTTTCAATTACTTCAGATAAAAGCACTGATAAAACAGATTCGGCACAAGTTTTATATTTTATTCGTGCTATAACTAAAGATTTTCAATGTTACGAAGAACTACTTGCGTTGGGTACACTAACTGGAAGCACTCGCGGAGACGATATTTTCGAAAACTTCAAAGAAGTATGTAATAAATTACAATTGAATGTCAGTAATTTAGTCAGTGTCTGCACCGATGGCGCACCTTCCATGAGAGGCAAAAAAGAAGGATTCGTTGCTGTTAAAAAAGGAAAACTTAAACTTGGAAAAATTCATATCATTTCACTAAATTTTGCATCAGCAAAATCTTTGCGCAAAATCTACCTTTTTGCAAGACATTCTGAATAGAACCATTGCCATTGTCAACTATATTCGCTTAAATGCAATGCGTCATCGTGAATTTCGGCAGATGCCCTCTTTAGATGAGGAAACGTATAGTTTTGACCTATCATATTACTGCAAGGTTCGCTGGCTATCAACAGGTCAGGTTTTGATAAAAGTTTTGTCTTTACGACGACAAATTTTAAACTTTTATCAAGAACAAGGAAAACAATGTGATCTGTCAGATGAAGTATTTCTCAGAAACCTTGCATTTTTGTCTGATATGATGACAAAACAAAATATTTAAATATTTACCTGCAAGATGAAACGGGGTATATTTATGAAATGTGGCAAAATATCCAAGCGTTTAGAAAAAAATTATCATTTTTGAAAACATAGCTTTGTCGATCTGACGAGCACACTCCTGCTATGAAACTGGCATTTGAACCATACTCAATAGATATATCCGAGGCTCCTGCAGAACTACACATTGAGTTAATTGATTTAGGGGAAGATAGTATCATCAAATCTCTTTTTAACGCTAAAAAGGATCCCCATAGAAATCTGGAAAAATGCTGTTGAATATCCATGCCTTCGAGAACATGCTCGCCGTTTACTTTCCTGCTTCGGAAGTACCTACTGTTGCGAGACATTTTCTCTCATGTCAAAAATAAAAACAAATTTAAGAACGCAAATTACAGATGCACATTTAGAGGATCAATTAAAGCTGTGTGTTACGAAGCTTGATCCAAATATACAATTACTGTCAAACAAAAAACAAAGCCAAATAAGTCACTAACTTAGTGAATAAATAAAATATTTTTTATTGTATTCTTTTATAATATTTTTATATTATTTCATATGTATATTACATTTAAAATTTTGTAGTATGATATTTTATTTTTTCTATATAATGCAATAAATTGTTAAATCTATAGAAAAACTAATAATTTCATAAAAGTCTAATGGTAAAAAGGTTCCCCACCTCTGGTATAGAGTATCACATTCACCTTACAAAAGCACATGCAATAATGTACAGTTTGCGAATACTATCTGAAAATGCAAAATTTCAAAGAATATGAAAATTTTAAGGTGACCTCAGTTTTTTGCTCGCCAGTGTATATTGATTAATACTAGAAATAAATGTTCGTTTGTAATAAACTGGTTCAAATTCCATTTTTTGTACTTTCTTTGGCCCAATATTCCTAGGTAGCTCACTATATGTTTATAAATGCTAGGATGGCTCACTAACTCAAAAGTTTGGCGACCACTGCTTTAAGATATATACAAATAAAAATATGAGACAAAATATAAATATAACCACAAATATAATTACAATCAAAAACGAAGAAACTTCATTTGATCGGGATAGTAATTGAAAATGTTTCTTGGTTACTCCAATCTAAATGCCTTTAGTTCATGCTCATAAATTGGTTTGCTATATATAATTTTTAATGTTGTTACTACATCCTCATACTCACGTACTATCCAAATTTATTCGTATTGATTTCAATTGAAAAATTAAGCAAATAAAAACATAAAATACAAAATGAAGAAGAAATAATCTATATTGTTACGAACAAGCTTGCGAAATGGGATCTTACACCGGCCCTGTCCAGCTACTATGGAATTTTAAAAATTCGACGAATTCTCGTGAGGTCTTTCACACTTTTTATAAATGGTGGAACTCGTTTGATGTTTATTTATATAATTTTTTTGTACCAGGCGGTTTATTTACATTATTACAATCTAAATAATTTCTAGAAAAGTCTATTTATTTATTTCTTTCGTTTGGTTTTTGTTCTAGAACTTTGTAGAATTGTATTTAGGTATATAAATGATTTGTGTACAAGCAGTTAGTCAATTTTTAAATAAAGAGGCGTGGTGAAAGTGCAAGTAAACACAGAGTATTTAAATAAATTAAGATCGTGAGAGACAGTATTGATTAATTCATCCCACCCCAATATACAACTGTTCTCTATATGATTTAATCGCAAACAAATTTAGTGGAAACAAGATCAAGTAATTAAAATGATTATTGCTAATTTTCGAAATATTTTTATCGTTTTTCTCGCCTTCATTTTTTCCGTATTCATATCTTTTTGATGAATGAATAACATGCGATATCAATAGAAAATTGCTGACTCAAGATTAGTTAATCTGTTGACCCAGTTAATAGTATTCACAAATCACTTCCTTATTATTTTCGAAGTGTTTTGTGAGTTGATAATAAGGTATATAAATGAAAAGAGAAGATATATTTTAATATCATCGTATTTCATCGGAGAAGGAAATTTATTGCTTTCAAATTCTTCCAGAAACAGCGTAACTGACAACGTTCGAGAAATAATGGGCAAATGATTGTAAGTGGATTATTATTTTCATAAGTAGACGCTGCCTTTTAAAGTAGCAACAAATGGTTGATAAAGAAAACATTCAACTGTTAAAAGTTTATTGAGTGTGCTAGAAATCTTATTATTCATCTACATCAACGGCTTTCTTCTTCTATTTTGATAGTATGGTAAATACGCACAATTATTATTAATTTAAATAATCACCCAAAACTACCAATAGCCAGATGCCTTCACCTAATCGAATCACTATCAATAGTGACCGTTACTTTACCGTCCTCCTCTAAAGTGCTCTCACATATTTAATTGTCTCTTCAGAAGATTTATTACTATTGATATCTCTATGTAGGACTTTTATTCTCGATATAGATGTGCCACCTACATTTCCATGCTTAAAAGCAAATTGTAACGGGTATTAGATTCAAAACCGGAACTTATCAATGAACCGATTAAAATTAACTTCGTATATACATACACTGCTCTAAACAATTGAAGGAATCATAATGTAAAAAGCAAGCATCTCATGTTCCTAAAGCAAAGTTATAAAATTAGCTGCATAATATATGTCCTGGCCATTATCATTATCCTTTAGCAAGTAGGTACTCTACTCTTTTACATTCTTAGTATAGTAAAGTGTGGTTCCCATATTTTTTAGAAAGCATTGTTTATGGTTATTAACTTGTTACATCGTTGTCAACCAAGTCCCAATTTTCGTCGACAAATTTTTGAGGATACTGCTCAAACTTTTGTACTTCTGAGTCAAAAAAGCCTCCCTCCAAACCGTTTAGGAAGCATGTGACCTCTGCTCGGACTTTATCATCAAGCATTTATCACCAAGTATTTTAGCTTATGGAAGAAGTGATAACCGTCCACCCAAGTTGTTTCAAAATCTCCTAATGTCACTATTGACGAGGGGTCGAGCATTATTGTGAAGAAGAACTAATCCCATCGTCCTCTCCTTGGACGCTCAGAACGGGTTGTGGTCGTCCATGTCGCGTTGTGGATGTTCTGAAAGATCCACAACGTGTTGTGGCTGTTTAAAACGACCACTGGCCGTTTTCGGTGTTGACATACTGTTACGAACTCGTCCACGACATGGACCGTGAAAACAGTCCTGTTCGATTAACCTAGAAGAATCTAAACTTTGGCAGATGCGGAAATTCTCAGAAAGCCTATTCATATGCTTTTATATACGGCATCGATTTTTTCATATTGTTTTTATAGAATCAGTTTCTAGGAAAGTCGTTTTGTTTGTCTATATTCTAGAACCGAATTATCGAGAAATTATTTTTGTATAAATAGTGTAACCTAACTTCCCAAGTTGGAGACTCTTCCTCAGGAAGTGGTATTTCTTCAAAAACTCCAATGTTAGAATAAATAAATCCGAAGTGACTACTGTGCCACAATACGTGAACAAAGGAATATGCAAAATGGAGAAATACGTAACAGGCTGAATGGCATGTTACAATTATCAGCGAGAGAATTAATTAACATTCAGCGTTATCTCAAAGTTGCTTTTCTAGGTTATATTTACAAAATTATTTTGTACTACGTGAAGAGTTTAGATTTTGTATACAAATGTTTAATTAACGACTCTACTCATTTAAAATACTAAATTTTCTAGCATTGCATACTTAAATCTACATAAAATAACTAAGTTCAAATGATATCTCGTCCGTCAGGAGCGCCATTCTGGTCAAATTTTGAATTATAATTTACCGTCTCTAAGCCGACAGTTTTTAAGCTAAGCCCCCATATGAGATGGTCCTCCTTACCTCTAACCTCCATAATCGAGGGAAGTTATTCCTCGAAGTCATTGAAAATATTTACAAGACATAATTTTATCGATAAATTCTTGTCGCTGCTGTACAAATTCAATTGATATTATAACTTGAACATAATGGTGAATCAAAATGTTGATCGGATATTGGCATTTATGAAGATAACTATTTTTAGGCTAATGATAAAAGTGGCATGTCAAATGTTGGTCTGATTAATACACTATAATCTAGTACATTCTTCAGGTAGAAAATATCATGACTATATATATAGTGTGTTATTTTATAAACCCTTATTTTGTTACTGATTATGCGTTACTGCTATAGTTGATTATTAAATACACCAGCAGCACGAATGGGCCTTTTATATATAGTATTCATTAAAATAAAACCTCTTGAGTATAAATTGTAGACTTGAAAAAAGATAATTCGAAGACATCCTGTACAAACTTGTTACATGAAATGGTTTTATTTTGACGTTTTTAATTAATAATACTCTGTCGTCCATGGACTGAATATTCTCTAGATGGAAAGTAATAAACTGCTGTTAGTGCCGCTATAGGCAGTGGAAATGAGTTTATAATTTTGATTTTTGTGCACTTAATAACAAGAATTCTTGCGTTTTCATTGCTTGGAAATAAACAAAAATATATCATACTTACTTTCTTATTTTTACGTTATTCTATCGACATTCTAAACATGTCCCATATTTTCAAAACATTTTATAGCTCAGAGATAATAGTTTAAGAGAAAAATAGGGAGAGCGAAGCCCGATGAGTTGTGTTTTCATTGGGGAGAATAGAGACATTTCAATGTAGTACGCTATTAAATAACGAGACTGGTGATAGAAACCATTCACCTTCAATATATACCCCTCCTCTATCCTTACATTGCTCCACGCGAATTTTCCATTGTTCGAAACAATGCAAGAAGTCTTTACGTCAGTTCCTTCAGGACACACGCTGCTTTCTATTTCTCATCTTCAACAGACTCAAATTTTGTTCCTCTTAATGTAGACTTTACCTTAGGAAAGAGGAAGAAATCACACGGTGCAAGATCCGGTGAATAAGGTGGTTGTATGTTGTAATTGGGTAGAAACCTCTTGATGAACAGTTCGGAATTATGCAGTTTTGTTAACTTTTCGCATTTTAATTTTTTAGGTGAAATTTGTCGCACACATTTTTTTTCAATTCCTATAGATTCAGCAATCGCACGAATACTCAACCCACGGTCAGACATTTCCATTCCTTTTTGACCCAAACGTGAACCATCTTCAATATCTTCTCGGCCATCTTAAAAACGCTTTATTACTCAAAAAAAAACACGTAGAAGTTACATTCTTAGCCATACACTTGTTTCAATAAATTAGTTACAGTTGCAGTTTTTCCAAGTTTCATGTGAAATAGCCACACCTCGTTTTATGATTTATTTTAGGAGCCGCTTTGGTATAAGAAGAATTTTCCTCTACAGGGCTGGGAATGAGGTGTACTGTGTACAGTGTGTATGTTAAATTTCGAGTGAAAATAATAACAAAAAATAGTTTAACGATGCAATTAACTTCTGGAGTGTGTTGGCAGGTACAGCTGTTCCTGTTGTCGCCCATTTAACTGATGAATAAGTTCTCCAGGTTACAGGAAAACCTCAGAAAACCTACAACACCGATGAGTGACGAGATGGGGCTTAGGAATTGGATTCACTCAGTTGCTGTAGGGAATCGAGGAAGGTTAGGTAGTTTTTCGGGAATTCTTCGTAGGTAGTTGATAGAAGCTGAAGGAGGAATATTCCTCATGGGTTTTGAAGAATGCCATCTAGCAAATATTGCTTGATTCGATAGGATGAATCACATATAGGGCTTGTGAGTCATTTAGACAGCTAGGAATTGGTGTTGTGTCTATATTGACATAAACGATGTTGATGGGACTGAATCCGCACTTAAATTTGCAGTATAGTAGTGTGGACTGCTCACAAGACAACAGCTTTTTGAAAAAATGTAGAGTAAGATACAGTAGACGTTTGCTGTATATTCTATTTTAGTTGCGATGTATTTATGTACGTATAAAGTGGGGACAAACTCTCCTGCTTTACACTCAGGGTGTTATGATGATTAAAGACGACAGTTTGAGGTTTTTGAGTATTGAGAGTCACCCTCAAAGTCCCTTAACTTACTTATCGGTATTCAAATCTATCAGCATCAAAACATAGAATTAGAACGCAATCAAAATAAAAAGAAATTAATAGAAATATAATAAATAGCTAAATTATTTATTATAAGTGCTCGGTAAATTATTTAGTTTAAAATTGATAGCACTTTAGTGATTCAAAATGTATAGTGGTGAGCCAACGAAGTACTTTGTCGTCAGAAATTATATTATATTAGGTACAGATTAGCATTAAATGACTATAACAAGTAAGAGTGTACCAGCTGGCTTTTTCAAATAGCCAATTAAAGAATAATTGTGAAGATCTAAGGTAATTTAGTTAAAAGCAAAGTTCTTTTATTCAACAAATCATCATTTTATAGAATTGTGAAATGGTTTACGGGATTTTTCTGGTAATTGCAGATTAATTGTATCAATTCAAATCCATTAGAAGAACGTTCCATTCAATAAAAGATTTGAATGTATATCAAAAATAGAGTAGAATTTTTAAAATTATAAAAATAAGCACTTTTCTTGAATTTTTATTGGGATATTAGGCCTTCTATAACTACCTGACGTTTCGCTAGGTCGTGCGATATGCATTTTCAGAAATTGCTTGATGCTCCTACTAATTCTGAATGAATTTGGTCTATTTTTAAGTTAGTATCATCCAATTTTGGATTCGTACCTCATACTACAGCGTTCCTGAAAATTCAACCATCGAAAGAGTAAACGAAAGTTTCTGTGAAAGTGCGTCAATTTTGAGGTTAAGTTTAGGATAATGATTGAAAAGTTATCACAATTTATTTTTGCGTTTTTGAAAATTCAATCTACAAAGGGGTGTGAATTTCCATTGTGTTTAAGCTAGAAAAAAAAAAAAACACGTATATCAGATTTGATCCTAAGGGGTGAAAAGGTAAGTTATGATTGAAAAAATATTCAATATAAATTTGGAAATCTTCCAATTTATTAATTGAGATTTTGATTGAGAAGAAAATCAATTGACACCGCTATATAAAAAAGAAGATCGTCAGTTAGTTACCCAAATGCTTCGGAATTTTATTTTATAACATTTTTAGATGAATAATTTGGGTTATCTGACAAGTTTTCTCTGTTATTATCAACACATCAATATTTTTTTACAAACCTTTGTGTTTTAGACCATGCAAAACTCTTCATAAGAACGACTTTTTGCCATAAAAATAGATTACATTATTATCCCGGCGCATCCACCAGAATTACTACACAAGTTTCACTCTTAGAACATAAAGTAAATTTATTGTTATAAACTTTAACTATATGCGCCAATTATTTTTTATGGAATCAGTATTAATGTCTTTAATAAATGGTAAATTCAATGATGGAACTTCATACTTAATTCTTCGCCTGACGTCATTATATAGTTGACAGTAAATCATTATATATTCAACAGTTGTGGACTAAGCAGATTGGACTATTTTCATGGGGTTATGAGGCAGTCTTGTATATTGGTTTCCAAATTTTTTCGTTTAATAGACCACTTTCAAAATTTTGCTCGATCCGGTGCAGCTACAGTACCAATTTCCCAATCTCGAAAAAAGTGAAGATTAGATCTATCGATGGAAACTTGCGTTGTGGCTGACCAATATGAAGGACTGTCTTCTTATTGCTAATGAAAATACCATACTTGCTAAAAATTGTAGGCTTAGTTGAATAGTAGTCGACGTCGTAACAAGGGAAACAGCTTCTTCAGTATGTTGATTACCAGTTTCATTACCACCAAGATTTATATGTTTATCTTTTGATTGTAAATGGAATTTGATATGGAACGGGACAAGATCAAAATATTCTATACGATCAATAAATTTCACTTTACGATTATTGCCTGTGAACCATGGCTACCACTGAACAAAATTAAACCTTTTTCTCTTCCTACTAGCGTTTTACAGTTTACTTTATCTACCCTTGGCTACGATAACATAAAATATTGAATGAAAGCCAGCAAAAATATCACGGATAAACAAGAAAGTCAAATGTACCACAGAATACGAGAAAGAGATGTTCTACATTATGATGATTTCCATTACATCATGGCTACTTACGTTGTACAGGGTACTTTATCTACCCTTGGCTACGATAACATAAGAAATTTCTAAATGAAAGACAGCAACAAAAGTTATGAGTAAACAAAAAATTTTTTAATCCAAAAATAACTAAATTTCTTCCTAGAACCGCAACTTTTATACAATAAAAAATGTCACGATGAAGTAGCATTTACGAGATCTTGCATCAATCTATCAAGATTTTCATCTGCGGATGTTTTGGATCAAGATACAACGAGTCTTCCTTTGCATTTCCCATTGTTTTGCACAACGTTCGACTTTAAAAACGACTACTTTGTGCTCAGGACATAAAATAAACATCATAACTCTATTCTAGTTAATAAATCTCCGCATAGGATTCAAATTTGATAATGTTCAGTTTTAATCAGCAGTACAAACAATGTTTTTTAACAAGACGTTGATTGGTTGAATAAATTTTAAAAGAGGAACTGTATATATGATGACCTTTTTATCAAGGCATTTCTGTAATTTATTTGAAAACACTACCACGCAATGCAATAGATAACACCTTCACACATACAGAACAACAATTAGTTGTGTCGAACTGCATTAAATTTATTAATACGACCAAGATGTGTAGGTGATCTAATTCTATCCGTGACTCCTTTTATTTCAATCTCCTCTAGGGCTCCTTTAAACTGATCTTAAAAACAAATTCAAATATTTGAAGGCTCACCTCTTGTGTGAGATTCATTCAATAAAAATGGAGAATTTTGCATACTAGGAATAAAAACCACATATTAGGATGTCTTTTTATGTATTATATTTGATCGTGAGACCTTTGTCACGTTCCCATGCGACTTATAAAACTTTAGGTTGACATCGTCTCGATGTTAATACAAGTTTCAAGAAGGGAGACATGGACCTTAAATGGGGCAGCCATCTCGGTTTGCGTATGTAAACATAAGTAACACGGTAAAGCGAGTAATTGATAGTATCGGCTAAGCACTAATCCCGAGTAATAAACTGAAACTGACAATTAGAATTCCTGCCACATACATCAAGTTGATTTTCACAACTAGGGGGAGTCGTAATCTTTGTCACACTAAATCAAGAAGACTGCTTTGATCTTCGGAATAATCAGATTCATTAAAACCATTAAAAATAGTTAAATTATCTTGAAAAAATAGTAATAAATTATCAATGAAGCGAACGACAGGTTCTGAACGAGGTAAGTTAAATTTTTTTGCAACGGGTTCAGTTCAGTGCTGTTCTTTTGGGTTTGAAAAAGAGTTTCGCTTTATACGACATATAATTTTCGGAAAAAGGAAAATTATTAATTTAAATATGCTGACTGTACCGTAATGGAAATGGAAACTTGAATTGTAGAATAAAAAATATTATGTTCATACAGATGCCTACTAATTAACGTTGGTGTCCTTCTCTCGGCAACTTTTTAAAAATTAGATACTTGAAAATACGTTTATAAGCTATTTTGGCATTAATGATAAAGAAGAAGGTTTTATACGAATACATATTAAGTTGGGTTGAGTCCCAATCGTCTTCTTCGTTACTGCATCTGCATCTATAAATAGTAGTTTTATTTCAATTTTATGTAGCTTAAAAACGGCTTCTGTGAAAAATGTTTCGAGTTTCAACATAGAGTCAAACTTATTGGGCTTCAACTAATCCTGTAAAATTTTGTTTGCGTAAAATACTTCTTCAATATCTATTTTCGCATAATCGAAAATATCAAAAATTTTCTAATCAATTTTTCTATGGCGTTATTTTCCTTTTAAAGTCGACATCAAAGTTATTTTCGTATACCTGAAAATTAACTACACTTGCATAGGTTTTTGTTTTTGTCATTCCTTTTGTTATCAACTTGCTGGAGCAGTGCTTGTACTAAGTTCCAAGCAAAAGCATACTCAATAGTTTTACTTTGCAAGTACTTAGAAAAAGAGACAGTCAACATAAACAAAAAGACACAAACAAGCTTTCAAATTTAAACCATTGAATTATCCGCTGTGAATTGAGATTTGCCGTCAAAACTTCCATTAGAGATTTCTTTGAAAACAGAAAAATTAAAGAATTTAACTTTTTTTGTCATTGGTACAACTTTTCATGAGCTGAAATATTACTCCAAAGCTACAGAAAAAGTTTTGTGGGTGTCCTCGATTTCGGACTTGGCCATTCCGGGTCAGCTTATATCGCCGACATTGCAAGAGGAATAGAACTGCTAATAGTCATCCATGACAATCTGATAGTAAACATCCAAATGATGGTATAGTACTATATATACAAGGGCGGCTCAAATATGATTAGACCTGTATGTTTTGAAGGTACCGTCTTAATTATGTGTTAACTGGTTACTAACAGTGTGATACAGTTTTTGTCGCGAACGCACGTTTCATGCCCGAGCTACGACCATGATTGAATGAACCAAAGAGTTAAAATATGGCCAGGAGACCGTTTACAGTGGTCCGCATGATCGTCGATCGAGAACCAGCATCACACTAGACTACTCGGCATAAGTATGGTAGTGTAATGTTTATCATCCAGGAACATCTTCAATATCATAAAATAACGACGCCATGGGTTTCTAAACTGTTGAACTTCGAGCAATAATTCATGCGGTTGGAAGTTTGTCACCACTTGCTGACGCAACACGAGGCGAAGGGGGACGATTCTTCAAAGCGAAAACAACCAGACCGAAGATCGACGAAGAGTGCTTTACAGGGTCCTTAACGACGAGTTGAATCGATATGCATATGGGAAAGTACTGGGATTAGTGTTCTGAAAACTTCGTTATTTTAAACGGAATGCTATGGTTTTATTAATTTTCTGGAATTTCCTCGAAATTTCAATATGGCTTTATATAAGACATGGTATGCCTGAAGTCCACCATTTTTTAATTATTTAACATTTTCGAAATTTTTGGACATATGCAGCCGTCCACTAAAAACATTATATTTCTAAGTTTAAGTGAGTCAGGTGTAATATATTTGGGGTTTGGATAAATAACACTTACAGCTTTCAAAATCTATGAGAACCTTGACAAAAATTTATATAGGGTGTTCAGAAAATGGTGCCGAATTTCGCTATCTAAAAACTTCGAAAACTTAATTTTTTCAAATAGCAACCCCCATTTTTCTCTTTACCATTGGATTCTACGCTTTAAATTGAGGGGACTTCGTTGGTAAATTGATATATCTCAAATTAACGGTTTTTGTAAAAACTTGAAAAAACTGAAATTTTCATGGTTTTCAATTGTCGGTTGTCTGGACAAAAAAAAAGCTATACATATCGATTCAGCTCGTCGTGAAGGACCCTGTACGTTGACTTCCTGCGCACACAACCTTCCATAAATGTTGCATACGACTCTAACCTTCTGAAAACACATATGAAACGCGCTTATCGCTCGAAACGAGGAGTTATTAGAAAATCTCCCTCCGGACTTATCACCCTGTGACTACCACAAACTTGGACTTTTTGCACACATGGCTGTCCGAGTTGCCCAAGGAATTCTTCGATTCCAGCAACAAAATAGCTTCCAGAGTAGTGGTAAAAATGTGTAACTAATGACTAATAACTCATTAGTTACACATTTTTTATGAATTGTAGTCTTCGCCAGCTATAGTATGAGCGTTTTCTTATTGGGAACGTGGCAATGAAACACCAAAGTGTACTAACTTTAATATATTTTACGAGCTTTCCAATACTTATGTATTCATCGTTTCGGACTGAAATTATGGTCAAATACAATATAAGAAATATGTATAAATGTATAGAAATAATAAATTTTAACTTATATGTACAAATATTTTCAATAATGACGATCACATTTGAACTGCCCTCGTATACTAATATAAAATGAGAAAATTGAAATGATATTAAATGGAAGTTACGGTAACTAAATAAATTTCATTTGAATATGTCTATCTTGGGTTGTATAAATTATTAATAATCAGGACGAAAACGGTGCCTTGTAAAAATTAAATTATATCAATGTGCAGCAACAGATGTCTCATTACAACCGTGCTTAACAGCTTATCATTCATAAAATATTAACAATCGTAATTTTACGTTTATTAGTTATTTATAGGATTATAATCCATGTACATCAGTGCAATGTTCATATTGATTAGCGGAAGGTTGTTTATTTTTTAATATAATTTTATGAAACTGTCATATATCACTCAATAAGTCGCGTGACTATCTAAGAAAAACGTAATCTCCTTCAAGAGCAATACAATCATTCCAAACGCTTCTCTAACTTCTCGATGCCGTGCTTGTAGAAAGCTTTATCTTTTGCCTCAATATAGGCTTCAGCTCCAGCAATTGCTATATCATTTGAACTGAATTTCTTACCGACGAGCATTTTTTGGGAACCGCGAATAGCTAGTAGTTACTGGGGGCCAGATCTGGACTATAACCCATTGTTGCCATCGACATGTGAATCATTGGATTGTATTGGTGAAACAAGGGTTTTTTCTTCGACATATAATGCCGTTTTTCCTTGATTTTTGCATTCAAACGAATCAACAACGCTATTGATTGTTTCTCTCTTCTGGAGACAGTCGAATCAATATTCCATGCGCATCTCAAATTACTGCCTTTGGATGCTTCGGACGTGATACACCTCCTGCAGTCCAATCAGTTGATGATCCTTTTGATCCCGGGTGAAGTGAAGGATCCGTGCTTCATCCATTATCACATATCGACGCATAAACTTGATTTATTACGTGTAAACATAGCCAAATACCGCTCTGAATCATCCACACGTTGTTGTTTTTGATCGACTGTGAGTAAACGCGGCACCCGCTTTAAAAAAACCTTTCTCATGATCAAACTGCGTTTTGATATCTTTACGGCCTCAGCTATCTCACGCAATTTTAATTCAGGATTAGATATAACCAATTTTTATGTTTTCTGAAAACCACCTCAACTTTGGACGACCAGAACGTTCACCATCATCGGTGTCTGTACAACCAAGTTTAAATCAGTAAAAGCCAATAATAAATTGGTTTTTTCGATAAAGTAGATAACATTTTTTAAACGAAATTTTACACTCAGTCTTTTGAAAGTTGGTACTTCATAAACGTCATGTGGATCTGACAATGACAGCGCCATCTGTGGGTCAGTCACACGACTTATTGAATGATTTAGTAGATCAACTGTTTTTTAGATCGATTAATTGTAAGAAGGTACCAACAGCTGATATTTCGACTATGACTGAATGGAACTGCGTCTATGTTCTATTATATATGGGATACTTATATTGTCTATAGACCTATTTCCATTTGACAAATTTTTGCAGTAACTTCAATATTCTTCCGGAAAACAGATATGATTGTAGGTGATCAAATAAAAATTACTTTATTCAATCAAAATGAAACTGTTCATTGGTTATCTTCAACAAAGGAATTCACTGCATTCGGTAAATAGCTAACGCAAATTTATTTACAAATGCCGAAGTTTGTCATGTTGATTATCTTACCATTTTTAGCAACATGGTTAATACGTAATCTTAGAGAAATGTGTTTTATCCTCTTTTGGTTGGCTCTTATTACAATGATAAAATCGTTTAAAAACGTTTGAAGTGGACTAGAATAATAAATTGGTGACGAAAATGATACGGATCACATTCTTACATGAAAAGTTAATGATAATATTAAACGTAACATTTCCATAATGTGGGTTAAAAAAATGTAATTGTTGTGTTTCAGACGCTTCGAAATTTTTATGACCCCCTTTTATATCACGAAACATACATCATTAATAACGTAACTGGTACAAATTTGTGCTCAAATTATCGAAATTTCATGCAAATAAGTTTTTAATTCACTTGTATTTATTTGTTTGAAGGGAATCTTTTGATACTCAGTCAACGAACAAAACAGCAAAGTTTTCTAAAAAAAAAAAATAATAATTACTGGCCATATTAGTGCAGCTAATACGGCAATTTACCATCGGATCAATGAGGTCTTATCGTGTGTGGTAAGCAGGTCAAAAGTGACTTCAGACACGGCGTGTTCAAGATGTTTTTTGCTATATTCAAAAGTGACAAATAGTGTACGAGCAATCATGGCATATTGATAAAGATTATTTGTTAAACAACATTAGACCAGGCACAATGCAGCTAGATAGTAGGAAATTAATAAATATAATTTATTGCTATATTTTATCTATTTCTGCGTGACCTTTTCTTTCTCAAAAATACAGAATTTTATGTTCTTTGTAATCCATTAAGGAAGTTTCGTCCTAAATTTGTAAATTAATAAAGTACATTTTTGTAGAAAGAACTACCACAATATACTGTCATTCATTATTAATGAAAAAATTATCTAACTTCGTGTATTAATACAAGTCAAATATAATTAAAGCCGAAATTAAATTGGGCGCTTTTGATTTGATAGGTTCACAAAAGTTTTCGGTTATTGGATAAGCCTAGCAGCTTTTAACAAAATTACGGGCACGGATTATTCGAAATTTTGCAACTTGTACACTAAAAAAATTTTGAAACGCGAATAACTCGAAAACTAAGAGGAATTTAAAAAAATGTTTGGACAAAAAGTGTAGAGCACAAAATTTTCTACAAAAAAGGTCTCTAATCATTTTTTCGTTGGAGCTACTATTTCTGAGTAAATCTTCCTCAACGGCGAAAGCCGGAGCATCCGCTCGCGAATTCCAGCCAATTTACGTTCCAGGTGTAAATGGAAACTGCTCTAACTCTTGGAAAACTACTTCGTTTTCAATAAATCAAAATGCATCATGATGGTTAAGATCTCTATTTTCTATTGGAGTTTTCTACTTTATTATCAATATTTTCATATATATGTTACTGTGAATGTCCGAAATGCAGTATATGTTAAGATACTCTGGTGCCTGTTAACATCCACCAAGGTAGTTGGTGAATGACCGTTATTTATCCTTTTCATGACGACTATACTAGATATAGGTAGGTTAGGTTAGGTTAGGTTAGGTTAGGTTAGTATTACATTAGGTTAGGTTAAGTTAGGTTAAGCAAACATAACCTCTTTGATACATGTGTTAAAACGAAATAGCGCAGCGACGTATTTTCGACTGTGGTCAGTGAGTGAAGCAGCGTATATTAAAAGAAAACAACAAACACTGGCGTTTGTTAATATTCACACAAATTGTAAAAAGCCGAATCTAAGGTTCACATTATCTCCTCCGTGTATGTTAAAATTCACCGGTGTATGTCCGATTCAAGTATAAATTAAGAACTGTTTTCGAGTTACACCATCGAAATTGGTGATTGTCGACATACACTGGTGCATCTTAACATTCACTAATATTGGACATTCACAGAAACATATATAACACACATGAACTACTTCTTTGTTTCAAATGAACTAACTTTCAAAAAACGCGATCATGAACGTTCTAGATTGATTATGATTTCAATATTCACAAACTTCTTAATGGTTTCTGTTTCACAGAAATTTGGGTTCTCATTTGGTGCTCTGCAGTTTTAGCTCCGGCATTTTTTTTTCGAATTCTACGTAGTTTTAGACTTATTCGCGATTTAAAATATTTTTGAACGTTTAAACCCATTTTATAATGGAAATTTTGAGGTTAGGAAAAAATTGAAACCTTTTTTGTACAAAATGATGAGCTCCACATTTTTTTGTCCCAGCAACTTGTGTAGAAATCCTCATAGTTTTCGTCCCCATAGTCTTCGTGTTATCCGCAATTCAAATTGTTTTTGAGTACATAAACCCATTTTAAAGTGAAAATTTTGAGGTTAGGAACAAATACCTGTGATACTTTTTTGTAGAGAATTTTATACTCTACATTTTTTGTTTTTGGAGTTTTTTTCGCAGTTTTTTCCTCTTAGCTATTCGCGTTTTAAAATAATTTGAGTTTCAAGTACCAAAATTTCGAAAATCCGTGCCCGTAATTTTGTTATGAGCTACTAGACTTGTTCAGTACTCCAAAACTTGCCAGAATCTAGAAAAACCAAACCGCCCAAATAAATTTAAGTTTTTAACTCAAAATTCCCTAGTTTTGCCTGTACTATTATCCTGTAGGAGGAAGCAGCCTAAGGAACTTAGTTTAGCCGACAACATTTGCCTCATGTTTCGAGCTTCAACAATCAGAAAACATAACCCAAGGATTGTTCCATAAAGAATAGGATGGTCGGCTTAACCAATTCTGCCAGAATGTCTTTTGACGTCATTCATTACATGCCATTACGTCACTTTATAGTAATATGCAAACAAACAAAACATGGGAAACTGACAAAATGTTCAAGCAGACCAATATATCAACTCATAACCATGATCAGTAAAATCCCACTTGGAGCTCTTATCAAAGACTCTTTCACAAAGAATTCTTGGTTATTTGCCACAAAAATTATGTTCAATGCAAAGTTTATACATCCGATACTACATGAAACAATGAAGCAACTTTTGAACAACATTTTGTGGGGTGAATGAAAGAAAACAGGCATATTCTTTGCAAAAGAATCCTTCTTGTGGCAATTGTAACAATCAACTTTTAATGAATCTCTTTCTTTCACAGATTCATAAATCACACTTCTCTTTGACAAATGTAGAAGACAGGAATTATCAAGTACCTAGTATATTGCTTCACACTTGAACAAACTTTGAAGCTAGAAGGAGTATAAATTTTATTTCTCCTCTCAACAGGTCCATCTACTTGATTTCAATGATTTGCTTTAACTACCTTTAGCTCCTCGTGCATCAGGTAACACTACCAACAACCGACGTAGCTAATCAGGCACTTTAGTTTGATATTTCTGACTGGATAAACTGTGAGGCTTGCTCAAATGTTCATGGCCCCGATGACATTTTTTTCCTTTTTCAAGCACCACCAGTAGTTCCATTTGTTCTGGATACTCATAGCTTAGAAATGACCTTTTAAATGACCATATTCGGGTGGCCGGGGGACTACTGAAAAATTTAATCGATGCATCAAGAATGTCAGCCTTGTTTGGGTACCCGAGTGATCAGACCCTGCAGCCAACATTCACCAGGTCTTGTAGGACTTTTTTTACTACAGCACAAGCATAGAGCAGACCATTTCAGTTGTATATTTCTGGGGTTTAAAATTAAAAGTATAAAAGTTGAAAAATATCGCTGATTAATCGAAGAACACGTTCTGCATAAATGAAAACTGTATATGGGATTTTACGCCATAACTTTTTGAAAAATACTAGTTATCGCATTATTTTTAATAACATAAAATAATTAACGATTGATTTATGATATTACCTGGTCTAAAGTAATGTCTGCTTGCCTTCTTTTTCCATAAATATTGTTTAATGACAAGGAATTTTCACGTTTTACGGTTCTCGTGCAAGCGTGACTGAATCTACGTAAAATTATAATAAGACGCTATATGAATAGATTATTTTATTTTATTTTCATTATTTATTACTTTATACTCGACAAAATCATTCACATGTATGCACGGTTTATCCACTGAATATTGAAATCACAGATGACAGCCCCGTTGGGGGTACCTTGTACAAATCTTGTCCCGTCTAGATTCCCAAGATATATGCTGATTCATAAATAGTGCATCGCTAAAACAAGCCTGTGTCTCTTCAAGGTCTTCGAATTCTTACTTAGTCCTATTGTTAAGAACTTATTACAACTGGAGTTGAATATTTCAAGGTTAGGTTAGGTTATCACCAGAAATTGGGGTAAAATACAGCTTTCCCGTAGTTTTGGAACACTCTATACGATAGGTTTCACCGCCCGATGGCACTAGTATCGCAAGAGCCAATTACTCGACTACTATTGAAATTTCAACCGGATTGGACTAGAAGTTTGGTTTTAAAGGCGTGTAGAAGCGAGCGTGAGCAGCTTGTTTTTGAGAGGGAGATAGCACAATGGAATCAAAGAACGTTTTGATGCTGGGCTCTTGTCCTCCGTTGACTAGCGTTAAAAATTTGGTTTAACGATTTTCAACGTAATCGTATGTCGGTTTTTGATAGGCGACATCTAGGTGCCTCGTAGAAGTCTACCACGTAGATTGACGTAACAAAAAATCATGCATAGATTTTTGGGCATAAGAAAGTTGTCAATGCGATTGTTGCCCCTTTTGCTTAATACGGACCACTTCAGAGCAGTGTTTGAATCGGTTAAGTGCAATCTAGTGATTAAATGGACGTGCTCCAACAGAAACGAAGACTGTCCTATCAGCCAGGGAAGGTAATGTCCACTGTTTTAAATATTCACAAAGTTTGATCTTCATCGACTACCTGAAGTAGTGCATATTGGTCACAAATCTGTACTATGACGATTCGACACCCATTTGGCGAAGAAAAATTGCCCTTTCATTATGACAACGCACCGCTTTACACCCTCACCACAGCCAAATTGGTCTCATCCACTTCCAATCTTAAACAAGTCTTTGGCCGAGCACACATTTAAATCGAACGAGTATGTCATCCCAGCTACGGAGACCTCAACCGAAATTGTGACAAGAAGTAGATTGGTCAGTCGAAGAGGTCACTCACCAATTGGATAATTTCTCACAAAAGTGATAGAAAATTAAATCCTGACAGGTGTTCATTAGCGACAGATGTGTATCATACAGTACAAAATATGAATTATGAATCAGTCAGTTTGGACAACAGAAAAAAACCTATAAAAACGTCTATTTTTAGGAACAACATATACTGCCCAAAATGATCAATGCATAATTAATAATCTATGCATATCATTCAGATTTTTTAAAAACAAATTCTAATAAAAGAAATCCAACGCAATCGTCAACCAATTAACCTCACTTTACGTATGAAATCCAAATTCACTCATAACGAACTAGCCTAAAAATTGAACCAATAAATATTTTTATTATTGTTTTACTTTTATATATATTTTCATAATTTACTTGACCGAAATTTCAGCTCCAAACTATGAATACATAAGTACTCGGAAATATATTAGAGTTAGTTAGTGTTTGGGATTCCATGGGTCAGGCGTCGGTCACTCAGGGTCGAAGAATTATTGTTTTATTGAAGAAGTTGTACAGCGAAAGGGTCAAAGGATGAAAAATGTCGTGAATGGAAGTATACTTGTATTATGTATGTTTAAATGGGGGGTGGTCGCCACCATGGGTTTTGAAATGTATAATAATACGTCATAGTATGATATAGTTCTCCAAAAAATCTAACCTACAAAACTGAACAAAACTTCCTTTCACTGATTACTTCAAATTGTATGTCACGATTTTGGCGAATCCTTTAAGTTAATATTAGACTATTTTAGTATCAGTCCAAAACGTTTGTTAAAGGAGAAGTAAGAAATATAACCTCATTGTTATCAACACCAATTTATTAATTTTCTTTTTATAATCCAAGTTTTTGTTTCTTTGTTACTTTATTATTAATTCGGGTCTAATAAACTGAAAAGTTAATTATCGTTAAAATATTATTGTATCATAGTGTATCTAATATAAATAGCTATAATATTGAAGTACGTTGCGTGTCGCATGTGAAACACGTTTTAGTTGCAAGCAGAACTTGTAATCTTCCATAATCTTTTAGTTTTATATTTTGCAAGCAATGCACAAATAGATGAATAACAAAGATCGTTAGCCAATCAATCACGACTTCACTTTATTAGATATTAATAATTTTATTTTACATAAATTAGTTCCAATGTGTATATAAACGTCATAACACGTTAAATTCATCACTTAATGATCCTTTATTATATTCAAAGAAGTTAGATTTGTTACACATAAATTAACTCTAATTTTAACATTAGTTTTAACTGTACGTTAATAACGGACTTTTTGCCCACTTTGAGCAATCAGATTCAATTTAAACTTTCCACACATGTCGAAAACTGATAATGCAATAATAATTCGATCAAAATATCTTGATTAGATTCGCCAGGATTCATAAATTTCTTCTTGTATCTTTTGCGTGGCAGATAGATAGAAAGATAGAGCTAGTAGGTGAATTCCGTAAACGCACAGGCCCACACTTACAAAATCGAGATGCAACCATCAACACATCTGTACATATTAAAAACCAAGTTCAAAATTATCACCATGCCAGCAATTTTGACAGAAACAGAAATGATCAATAGTGTTTTTGATCATTTGGTCTCAAGAGTTGAGATGGTGCTGAAAGCGGAAGCACCGGGAGCCAAAACGGCGTAATAACGTATCCGCGGCGAATCCCAATATCTCGTGAAGAAAGATATTGAGTTTTCTATTGAAAGAAATGTGCTGAAATCTGTTGGACTACTCGGTTGGAAAGCTTCTACGAGTAACAAATCCCTAGTTGTGTTTACTGCTTCATCCAAATAGACATTTACTAGTCCTGCTCATTCAAGGCATGTTTATATATTGCACATTGAACTATGGAATTTCTCCAAGATGACCGCGCAATTGTCATCCCATAGTATTTTAATTACATTAAACATATGTGTGTAATAATTTGGAGGAGATTTTGTGGCGTAGTTTACTACGAAGTTAAAGTTGAAGCAGACATAGACCACATCCTTTTGTTGATATTTATACGTGTATAGTAGTGTATGAAGTTATGGGGTACAATGATTCTTGTTCTCACACAATTAGAAGAAGACTTAAAGCAGCTAACTTTGAGCCCTAACGCCAGCTACTAGCCCCAAATTAACCCCAGCTCACCGAGCAACCTGTCTGAAATTTGCCAGAGAACACGTTCATTGGACTGACCAACAAAGGGGTTCCATTGTCTTCTCAAACGAAAGTACGAATACCTGGAGGAAAATTAGCGCAGTGTTGCATGAAAGAATAGGTGGCTTGATGGATGGTTTAATGACGAACCGATACATAAAAACTTCATCCTAATGAAGGACAATGCCCGACCACATATTGCAGGTTTCGTACGGCAGTATTGAGAGGATGTCGAAATTTCTATCGAGCATTTATGGGATGAACTTAATCCTGCAATAGCCACGAAATCGGACCTCACAATGAGGAAGCACGCAAGTCGCAACCTCTCGAATGCAAAATTTTGTTCCAAATTTCATTCTGGATCAAAGGTTAACATAATAATGAAAAATCAGAGTCGGTAAATTATTTTTTTAATGTCACAGTTTATAAAAACGATATGATGACGAGAAAACTTACAGAGCTTGACAACACCGAACAAGAGTTTGAAATAATCAACCAAAAAAAGTGAATACGATGCATGAAGAATCAAATGATTCTCGAAACTATATAAAGTATTAGAATTATAGAATTTCAGCAAAGCAAACGATTGGCTAGAATAGGACAATCGATGGTTAGTGAAATTACAAAAAATATCGAAATAAGATTATCTCTACTACCAAAACAGTAATTTAATAATTTTTTTTAGTTTCATATCTAACCATGAAGGTTTTTGAGAAATAAAATCAGTGATTTCAAACCGTAAAAAATATATTATCTACCGAGAAAATAGTGAAATTATATTTATAGTCCATATAATATTGTGGTTAAACCACGTATCCGTATATTTTGTTCTGCGGATACTTGAGAGATAATAAATTAAATTTCATTTTAGACCGGTGCGAAAATCAATTCTTCGTGTTTACCATATTTTATATTTTAGATACTTGGTTTCATTTACAAATCTCAAGTTACTTACAAAAAACTGACATTTATAGCTGAGACAATCGATAAATACGTTAATCAATAATCAAAATGTATTCAAGTTGTTAATAAATACATCGATATGTTATTAACCTTAAAGACCTAATTACACGACCGAGTATTTGCAGTGATTATATTTCACCTGGTCATGGCGAGACAGCTGTCAAATGTCATCTTCTATATCAGTTTGATTCTGATCACTAAAGATGAGAACTTGTGTAATTATGAAAGTTGGTGTGATAAAAAATGGTATAAATAAATTTCAAAAACCGTTCCAGAAATTCGTACTTTATTTAGAGTCGTTTACCAGAATCTTGAACCACGGAAACAGCATTAGAGCAACGTGGAATGGTCAATTATGAATCATACACCAGCATTTGTTTGCCAGAAGTGTTCGAAAAGTCGAGGAAACCAATTGCAGAAGACGAATCATTCTCCACCTCGACAATGATTTATTCTTATTCCCGCGGATCAAAAACAAATTGCGAGGTCAACGTTTTTCTACACCTGAAGAAGCGGTTGAAGCGTTTAAATCACATATTTTGGAGGTACCTCAAACGAAATGGAAATAATGCTTCGACAATTGGTTCAAAAGCGTGTAAAAGTGTATTGATCTTAATGTAGAAGATTTTGAATAACAATAAAGCCATAGAGTATTTCACTCTTTCTATTAGTGAAACCTGGTATCTTATTCTTTTGGCGACTATGGTAGGATTCATAACCAATCACAATATAATTTTACGGTGGTGGTGGTAGAAAATAGAGCTTGGTCGCCTTGTGGCCGGTATACACGACAACGATAAAACTGCGCATACGAACTGCACAGTTCATTTGCGCAGTTTTAACGAACAATGTACAAAAATCGGAGCAGATTTTTTGGTTGGTGCAGCCATCGGAGCAAGGTTCAAAATCTATTCCATAAATCGTTGTCGATCGCGTTTGCACAGTTTTGTCTTAGTGTGCGGAAGTCTGGTCAATCATTGAGTTCGTTCGCAAGGTTTGGTGTAAGCGGACGAGTCCGCGCACGTTAAAACATGTCGCTAGAAAATCGTAACGGAATCCGTGAGTTATTGGAAGAGTTTATCCAGAGCTATAAAAATGAAATTTGCTTGTGGAATAAGAAAAGTGAAGATTATTAAGTACAAATTTATTGATCCTGATGCCAATAGGTTTTTTCGGGGAAAATTTCAACTCGTTTAATGAATTTATGTGAGAGTATGACTTTCTTTTAAGAAGCAAATCCTTACACCACACACTACGTGATTTTCTTTTTGCACCAAACAAGCCAGGCTAGCACAAGTGCTTCATCGTCTTCCATCACGAATGATGTGTTTTTCTTCTTTTATCATTTTCTACAATGGAAGATCTAATTTTGAGAAAAATATGTTCTACAAAGTTTTTCAAAAAACCCAATACTTTTCAAGTTATTGGCAATTGAAAATTCGGAATTTTTTCACGTTTTTCGTCGGTTTTTTGATAATATCTCCAGAAATATGCATTTTAACGAAAATTTTATGATGAAAAAATTGTAGCAAGTAAAAAACTGAACAAATCAATTTTTTATTAAGTGTTCTAAGTGCAATATTAAGTGAGATATTAAAGATCAAAGCCGTTTTTTATTTTGTCAGAAATTTAATCGATGCATTCTAATGAAATAAGATGTAGTACTTGAAATAAGCTTTGAAATGAGCACTGATAAAAATCTTTTGCACGTAAAATGAGTGAGCTGTAATGCACTTAAGAGGAACATCTAATGGTTTTTTCTTTTAAATCATTGGGTTGCCATTTCCACCAAAATTAAAATTAATCGTATTCCGTCTAGAATTAATTTTAATATAAAGAGTTTGATGGATTCTAGCATTTTGGCTGCTTTAGGATACATATTTTTCAAAAAAATCACGATTTTAAGAAAAAAAATTTTCGACTTCTTAAAAAAACCACCTTCTTTTCATAATATCTCGAAAATGATGAAAGATACGTATAAAAGTACGATGATAAAAAGTGTAGTTCTTTTTCAGACAAAAAATTTGGTTTTTTGTTTTTTTCTGTCACACAAAAATTGACAAAGATATGATTGTTTAAAGAGCGCGCGGCAGCGCAATCACAGTCTCTCTCGAACCCTTTGACCCTTCGCCGTTTTAAAATAAAAGGTTTTTCACTATATATTGCAGCTCTTTTAATTACCTTTAAAATGGTTGTTTATAAGTTGTGATAGCATCAAAATTGAAGGAGTTATGGTCCAAAAACTAATCGTATTTTTTTCTACTTGGTCAACTGAAACTTTCGGAGTGTGAATATTTGGAGCAAAGTGAAAGTACACAGTAATAGAAGCCCAAAACTATTGTCTTATATATACATATAAATATTATGGTACATATATTTTAAAAACGTATATAGTGTTAGAAAACTCTTTACAATTTCACCCCTTAATATTAAACACGTTTTCTAGGGATAAAATGCCCCAATGTCAATTTTTTCCATTGAGGGGCTGTTTACACCCCTTAAAAATAATAGACGGAGCTCAGATCATTTTCACTTTTGAAGTTAGGGGTAGGATAAGCCTAATTCCAAAATTTCATGCAAATCGCTTCACAGTAAAAAAATTCGGAGGTAAGACCCCATTTTTCGCTTCATTCGCGGCCATTACCGGGCTGTGGACTCGGTAGGTGTAATTGGACCTTAAGCAAATATTGTAAATATACCAGATCGTTTAAAAAATGTACCTTTCAGTGAAAATAGAGGATACTTTGGACAATTACTCTAACTGATTGAATATTTAACGTGTGAAATTCACTAGAATTTGGTTCTTTAGATTATTTATTTAATTAATGACATCATTATTATAATACTCACAATGGTATAGTGCAACTGGTATCTGAAGAATTTATTCATGAAACTTTGATATTTAAATGAATTTAATATAAATTACGACTTTTCACACAAACCTAATGAGACCGCACACATTGCAAATAAGGTAGTACTTCTCATTGTATTTAAATTGTCCAGTATATGGGGGGCGACTTATGTTTTTTCTGCACATTTCAATACAAGAACTGACTACAGAAAAATGTATTTTATTTTAATAGAATACAAGTAAAACTAAAACATTACACTATTTTATTCGAACAGATTCTACGAAAGTCTGTTTTTAGTTATTTTAATTAATTGTTCGAGTTTGAAGTTTTCAGAAAAAGAAATTATTTAAAATGTGGTTGTTTAAGTATTCCAGTTGGTACACTTAATATGATCATAGAGGTAAGTAATCAAACAGTATCAGAATGTCGCTAGCTCAACCAGTACTGAAAGTACGTATCAACAAATATCGATGTAAAACATACGGATGTTCAAAAAATCATATCTACCAAACTAATTGTAGCATCCATTTGAAATTATAGAAAAGTCTTAATCAAGGTAAGGTGTGACTGGAAAAAATTTAGGATGTCGCTAGCTCAACCTGTACTGGAAATACTTATAAACAAATATCGATGTAAAACATACGCATGTTCAAAACATCATAGCTACCAAAGTAATTGTAGCATTAAGTAGAAATCATAGAGGACTCTTCATTAAGGTAAGGTCCAACTGGGAAAAATTCAGGATGTCGCTAGCTAAACATGTACTGGAAATACGTATCAACTATATCTACCAGATGGAGGACATTACGTCTTTACTAGAAATTTAATTTTAAGTATAGAAAATCTAAAAGAAAACGAACAAGGTGAAGTAATTCCAAAGTTTTGTGAACAAAATCAAGATCTGAAGAAATCGAATACGATTAATCACTTTGTAAGAATGGGAATATCCATACATATCTGTCGGCGTGTTGAGACAGATATTTCGATTGAAAGAAAGTCAGGATCGGGCAGAAAAGCAACTAAAAAAGAAGCGAGAAACTTTAGTTAAAGCGGCTCACGAAAAACTGGGAACAGAGAATAGACTAGACAATGAAATTCTTATAAGAGAACTAAAATGGTACAAGAACAAGGCATTATTATAGTTCAAATCACTTCCTAGCATTGTGAGATTAATTCAATAGAACGTGTATGGGTTAACAATGATAAATCCGAAGCTACACGATCAGAATAACGTCAATTTTTGTCTGTTTATATATTCTAAATAACTTCTTACTATTTATTACATCTTTAAAATGAAGGTATGATATACACTACAGGTAAAAAGTTTTTGCTCGCCCTATAGTTTGTGTGATACAGAGAAATAAAAACAATTCGATCGATTTTGATATTTACATTTTAAAGAACATATAGATAAGAATGAAGATATTTACTATTGTTTGTAAAATACGGTTTTTATTAATATTTTATGATTTAATTCATCAGCAAATAAATATAACTTTTTTTTTATCAGACGTTCGAAGAAAAATTATTGCCGTTCACACATTTTTCAAGATATCTCGAGACAAAAATATACCAACGTGGATATGTTCCTTTTTGACCGGTAGTGTATCTAGAGTGTGAAAGTGAAATGCTTATGATTAAGCATCCATTTTAAGTAAGTGTTTGAAAAGGATTTGATGAGGAAAGAAAATAATGTTGTGTGTACAAATTTGTACTAAAATGCTTCGGATAATTTTGAATAATAACCGCACGCCTATGACGCGTCGATTTTCTTTCTCATCAGACCAGCAAACGTCTAAGTTGAAACTATGAGTCACTCTCTGCAATTGTTGAAAGTTATTTCTAGATGCTATCAATCATAATTAATCTCTTTTTTTGCTTGTAATTTTTAAAGAAAATCGTCAATGTACTTAATTAATAAATTGAATATTTATTTCATCTTGACGCCTGACAACTCTTGTCATTATCACAAGAGAGTGTTTATCTTTAATTCGATTTCTAAGACATCTATTTCCACATCCTGGCATTCAGTTAATATACCAGGAAAGCATTTCATTAAAAGAAAATAACGGTGAAATGATAACTTAAATACATTTAATGGGCTAATGGTAATTTTCTAACACAAGTGTTATATATATAAATTCATATTAACACAGTATGGTTAGTATTCATAGAATTTATATGGTACTTAATAAATATAACGATCAATATCTACATATTTATAGATCTAATTGGACGTTAATTTCATTCAGAGTGCTTCAGAATTATTTACTCATTTTTAATTGAAATTCTTCCTTGTTCTTTCCACGTTACATGGGACGCTCGTGTATTTTAAACACATTAACCGTGTGATGCTTCTAAATTAACCACGAAATGTTAAGAATATAATGCACCACAACAGGATTCGTGTTAGGATAGGTTATGCATTTAACATTAGAGGTGGGTTTATACAAAATCGTACAGACTCCGATGTACAATCTAAAAAAAATAATTTGTTTTTTCACATTAAAGTATTGTAATCTACCTTCGAGCTAACCAATGATGGTCAGCCATATTCGTTGTATTAAAACATTAAAACTACTTTGAAATAAACTAATTACCGAAACGAGTAGATTCAAAAGTCAATAAACCACTTTTAACAAGACCGTTTGAACAGCCGATGTGTACTATTATCGGTCTGCGCTCCTTTCCTGTTGGTGGATTTGGACCAACTGTCCAAATGTTGTCTTCGACTTATAACAGTTTCATCTTGTCGAAATTTATTCGGTGTATTTCCTGTAATGTATCTTCGGGCTAACCAATGATGTTTGGTCATATTCGTTGTATCAAAACTACTTTGAAATAAAGTATTTATTAAATAATAAAATAAGTACCTAGACGTGGTTTCAATAATCTGACGACCATACTCGAACGAACGCCATAATATTAAGACATCTATCTGTTTACAGACCGCTCTTAAATACTAAAAAATCCTATTGTATAAAAGGTTATAATTATCTATAATTATGGTCGTTGAAATCACATCTATACAAAATGAAGTACGTAATTTGATACCTTAATGGAACCAAGAGACACTCAGAATCAATCATCTATGATGTGGGTCCCTATTAAGATCGTGTACCATAGGTCTCAATAAATACAATAAACATTGAGCTTAAGTAGCTAAATTTATGATTATTCACAGTCATATTAATCCTCCTCTTTCCATTATCCTTCAAAGGATGAAGTGACAAAATTTATATTTGATTTAGCAGTTGTTTCCATGCTTGCCTATCTTGTTCAATCTTTTCAGCATGATGCAGTCTCAAATTTATTAAGAGTTTTGTTTAGGCTATCCATCTAGTTGAAGATCTCTTAGGCGTTTGTCTTCTACTTTCCCTTCTGTAATTAACCGTTCCATTACTCTCAATCTTAATTTATTTTAAGCCATATTTTTCGCTTATAACAGACAGTTTGGTCATAATTTCTGTTATTTCTGGTATGGTTGACGCTATGATCAATGTGTCGTCGGCGTAGCGCAGGCTGTTAATCCTTTTTCAACAACATATTTACCCACAAGAGATTGTGTCTCTGTCTGGGCTAGGGAACATGAACTGAAATGCTAGACAGAATCCTAGAGTATGGTTAACCTATGGTAAGTTATAATAGAACGTACTAGTCTTAATCACGAGTTCGTATCGATCATATCTTGTGGAAAGACATTTAGCTTGAATATGGTAATACTGATAATAAGGGTGTAGGGACAAAAAACCGTTCAAACTGTTTGTTTTAATTTAATTATTTCCACTGTACTCTATGAAACAATGATTTCTTAAACATGACACTTTTAGTAGATCTTTTAAAAGTTAACTAAATCAATATAAAATAGCGAAAATTTCTGTCTCGAGATATTTTGAGAAAAATGTAAACGGCGAGAATTCTTCTTCAAACGTCTGGTAGGTTGATGAAGCAAGTTATGGAAAATGTGTTTCCTTTTTTTAGAAATGTTATATTTATTTGTCAGTGAATTGAAACATAAAATACAAATAAATACCTACATATTTTACGAACAACAATAGTAAATATGATACAAGAGGATCCTAAAATACTTTCACGAATTTTGAGGACAGATGAGGCTACATTTCATAGTAACGGTATAGTAAATCGCCATAATATGTACTACTGCAGTAGATAAAAAACAGATTGTTCAATTTAAGAGGACACTCACCAATCGGATAACCTCTAACAAATGTGGCAGCAAATTATATACCGATAATTGTTCGTTGGCATGACACGTTTTCTATTGAGGTCATTCTATGAAATATGAATCTGTCAAAATTTTCAAAAACTAAAAGCGCCTATTTTTAGAAACAGCATTGAAGGATCAAAGTGATCAGTGTATTAATGGAAAAAAAAACTGATTTAGATAACTTTAGTGTGATCTATGCATGGATTTTGGTAAAACGAATGAAAAATTTAACGCAATCAATAACCAAGTAAACTTACATAACCTATAAAATTCAACTTCACTCATAACAACCTAACCCACAAAAATTCAGTATCATTCATAATCCAACAAATACAATCCGTTCCTGCGATATAGATGTCAGTCGTTCTTAGTTGCACATTCGGTACATTCAAAATTTTAAAACTAAATTCTCAATATGCCAAAACATTTCAGTTATTTTCTAAAGAAACTGCCCCACCTCTAATAATTCTTCTTTATCTCGTGAACCAAACTTTCGTTAAAATTTAAATTCTCTCTTTAGAACATCGATTTATCGTGCTGAGGAATAAATAACATGACTAACTACAGGACGATTCAATTAGTTGTTTTCTAATACGTTAAGGTCAAAACATAAGCGCTAAATATTATTTTCTAACTTTAAACAATCTTAAAGTGACTTCCTGTTTTATGTAATGTCTGGATAACGTATTTTTTCATTCCAAATTCTTAATCAACTTAACGTTACCTTACTGATAGGAAAAAAACCAAGGGCACTGCACCTTAGCACACTCAACTTTCATATCCTATCATGCAAATCGTTTTTCAAAAGATTCTCCTTAGATAGGTACGGCCGTGCTAATACTTTGTGGCTAGTTGTTTCTTCATCTTCTCCTTAGTGATGATCATTCTAATATTCCAGTCATGATAGTTTTCTTCTTTTTAACTAGAGTTTACTAGTTATGCTTCAATTATTTCAAAATATAAACAAAAAAAAACAGAAACATTTCTAGCTATTAACTGATAGATAGATAATATTTAAGAAAGCATAAATACTCCCAGAGTATTAAAACAATATTTAATACGTGCAATTTCAATTGTTAATATTAAAAACCATAAAATTTACCATCGGTTAACTATCTATTATTGCTTATTATTACCAATTAAACAAAATACACAAAATGGCAGTTTGTAGTACATTTTAGAATCCGGTGATACCAATCAACCATTTAATTATTTATTAATGAACCGACACCTACACACGAAGTGTTAAATTGAAAAACCACTTTTCGTACGACCACTTATGAAAATGATAGATTGAACACTCATTTTTACCTAAGAAAATAGCTTTATCACACATGTACTAAAAAATAACAAAACATACATGTATTGAAATGCTTCTTTTTCTGATGTTATATATAGTCTCGAACGATAGAGGGAATACGATATAAATCTGGCTGGGTGCCGAAAGGCAAAAGGTCAAATTTAAGAAGACTGAAGAAGTAGAGAATATGATTTTTTGAGGTTATATTGATGTTTACAATAGAAATTGAAAGGTTGTTGTGATTTGTGTTCAAATACATACTAGTGTCTGCAAGATAATTTAAACGTTAAAATTAAGTGTTATTACTATAACTGGGTAATGTATAAATTATTTGAATGAAAATTTATTCTCCATAGTAAAGGAAAACAATCTTAGTTATAAAATTTTTCATAGTCATTCTTTTCGCTTTTGTCATCTCTAGTATTACAAAATAAAAAATATTCTGTAGGATTTTTTAACTATTCAGTACAAGTGTTTATATACTTTTCAACACATGTGTGATATTTTTTAATTGACTTTCTTATTTGAAAAATACGTTTTTTGAAGAAATTTTTATGTGGTGGTAGGAAAAATAGTGTATACAACTAGTTGAAAAGTGTATTTCGCAATCGTTACATTTCAGTTGATTTTTGCGCTCAATCAATGTCAGTTTTCGCGCGCTTTTTGTTTAAAAAGTAATAAGAGGGGTATGAGCAGTATTTCTTGCATCGCTCGTTGCGTACGACAGTTGGTGTTTGAATATTACCGAAAAATAACGTCTTTCATATCATTTTCACTGTACCAATCTGTGCAAAATGGCTACAATAAGTTGTAAACAAAATGATGACTCCTTTTGTTATATTTTTTAAAGTGAGAGAGAAAAAGTATGAATTAAGTATAAATTCAAAGATTCGCCCACCATATTAAGCTTACTTTCATCTACCAGTCAAAAATCAAGACTAAAAATGGGCTCCACATGTATCAATCTTGACTAAGTTCTTTTTTATTCCACTCAGAATTAAAATTTCAAAGAATACAACTTATTCTGACCTACCATCCAAATTTGCTCCAATACCAGATACAGAACAAAATCCTGTACCTGCTCCGCCATTGTTGGAAAAGCAACTACTCTCTCAAGGCAGCCCCGCAATTACGAAGTTGATCTGTATCCGTGCATCCTGAATTCGTTTTTGAATCTGAACCGAAAATATCACACCTCACCAACTCTCAAGATCTCAATGACTTAATAAGACACTTAAGTCTTCCAAAAAGTAAAGCCGAGCTACTAGCGGTTAAAACAATGGAATTCAATTAAATCTGATGTTCGAATATCCCGTTGAAGAAAACATCATGAAAAATTTTCTTGTTTCTGCACACTATTGACAAAAGATGACGGATTCGTCAAATATCATTGTGATGATTAATTGGGAAGTGATACCTCTTTTCAAAGGCATAGAAAAAACATATTTAATGATATTATTTGGCCATTTTGAATCGAAAAAAAGCTGCAATTAAAACAAAGATAAGAGAAAAAGCATCAATGTCAAAATCTGAGATCAGAGATCAAAGTTGTTGAAGACACATAGAGATGGAGTATACAGATTGTCTTTGAATGTAGATATTATATAAGATTGTTGCAAAATCAGTCAGTAGAACAAAGGCGGAATAAAAATAAAATCAACTTAAATATGAAGTTAAATATATAATTACTGACGAGTAGTTGCTACAAATAAGCACTTGGTACAGCTCTATTATAATTAAAATAATCAAAGAAATTTTAATATCTCTGATTTAAACTATCATACAATGAAGTTATCCCTCGTAATTGTTAGTGTATTAAGTAGTTCTGGCATCCTGCAACCAATGTTGGCGGAAGAACATCATATCTCATTACTCGCTTTGTATATGGAAGTTAATAAATCCGCTTCATGACGTTGTTAGATAGATTTCTTCATTATTGAGGAAACCAATTCTAAAAAGGAATTTTGATCGATGATACCCTTTGTTGCCGTTGCACTCAAACGTCACGACCACGTCTCTCACTGCTACCTATACAGAGTGAGACACGGTTTGTTTGTAAAGAAATGAATAAATTTAATTATCAGTTAACATAATCCCCAAATTATTTCATGAAAACTAAAACAAAGTAGAAGGTAAAATAATAGTCGTGTTCTCTCGATATCGTTAATGGTGTCGAAACGTTTCTCTTTTAGCACATTTTCGGAAATCATCGCTTCGTTAGTTCGCAAAAATATTTACACACACATCAGTGATAAGTCACAACAAGCTCCACACCGAGTTTCAACTTGCTACTTCCATCTATTTTATTATAGTGGGGCTCGAACGACCACTCAGTCAAGATGTTTTGAAAAATATCTCAAATTGAACTCCACGCTGGAGTAGCTTAATTTCTTCAGCTACTCCAGTCCGTGCGAATAAAACGAAGGTCACGAAAAGCGCCAAACAACCGATGGCTACAATATCTTAGAACCGCAGGAGTATCCTTCAACTTTAAGGAATTGAATACAACCTTGAACACTCTGATTTACTAAGGTAGTTGCGCCAAAACATTATCGAAAAAAGGCGCTTACTACATCATAATGTTCCATTATACACGAATGTGGCTAATAGAGATGGGACACCAACCGTATAGCCCTGATCTGGCCCCGTCCGACTATTTTATGTTCGCAAAGCTGAAGACCAAGTTGAGGGGTAAAAGATTTAACAGCAGCGATTAAATTAAACAGGCGGTGTACGAGTATTTTGAATTTAAGATGCATTAAAAGCTTCCGGCAGACGTTCTGTAGTTTTCTGAAAGTTTTTTTTTATTTATGACCTTTATATAAACTAATACATACGATTATGTATGTCAGGCTCTAGGTCTCACTCTAATTACAAGGGTAGAAACTCTTTACTATTGAAACCCGTGATTCCGGATCTGCACACATATAATAAGAGTAACAGAGCCGCAGGGGGTCATCGTAGTTTCCATAGAAATAACGCGAAAAATAAACCGTGTCCCAACTAACACGTGAACGATCATTATCAGAATTATTTGTTAGACGGGGTACAGACTCGGGGCTTCGTGTACACATCTGATTTGCTCCAGATAATTCATCGTTATTACCAAGTTCTAGAGTACCTCGGAACAAAACTTTGGTGAGTACTACTCATCAAAAACTATTATTTTCCTGTAAGATTACGAGGTAATTGATCCATTGACATAATCTCCAATAACTTCAGAAGATTCTAAAATGTGTTTACTTACATTGACCGTTGTCACAACTTGTAGACAAAAGCTTGTAAAAACATTAAAATAACTAAATAAAGATACAAATAAAAAAAAATTTCAATATACAGAAGGGAACTACAATGTGTAACAAAATTATAGGTAATAGTAATAGGTAATAATTAGTATATGTCCATAGCAAAATTAAACCAGTATGCAGCATGCCCGGAATCAAATATTATTATTAAAATAGAAGTCGTTTACAGAGTAGAAGGCATTTTCCAGTAAATATGAACTCAAATTATTGCGAAATGCGGGAAAAGATGATATCGATTTGATTTCAATTGGCAAGTGATTGTGCATCTTTTTGCATTGTAAAATACTGAGCCCTTAACTAATTCTGAAGGTGGAGTAGGTAGGTAAAGGTCGTGATCCGCGTTCCTAAGTGGATAGCCGTGCAACGAAATTGGAGAAGCATTCTTACGAATTAAGCAAATGAATTCAAGAGTCAGGACTTTTAATCTTCTAAAGAGGTCGTGAGCCCTGCTATTTAGTCCGAGGAAATATCTAACAGCTCTCTTTTGTAGTTTGAGGATTCGCTCAAATTGAGTCGCACTACACGTACCCCATAAGGGAAGGGCATATCCGAGATGCGACTCAATAAGGGCATAATAAACTGTTAGTTGGATAAGTTCAGTTCTGTGGAAACTGATTTCAGCGCAAAACGGGAGGAACTTAATTTGTTAGAAATCTAACTCCCATTTCAAGGAATTGTTCCCAACAAGCCCTAGAATTTTACAGATTCAACGACGTCAATGGTGGTGTTGTTCAATAAAAAAAGGCAACAATGTATTTTTACATGATAAAACTTTAGTTTTAGAAACGTTGAGACAGAGAAGATTAGAATCGCACCATGATTTAAGGGTGATCAGGTCACTAGATATGGTCCTATGAAGTGCCGTGAGAAATGCGATGTCGTTTATAAACAGAAGAAACAAAATAGGGCCTAGTACTGAGCCTTGGAGCACTTCACATTCTATTGGCTTGCAAGATGACATCGATGTATCAACCCTTACAAACTAACTTCTATTGGTAACTGAAACCGTAGTACTGCAATTTGTTAATTAAATTCTATGATTAACACAATCGAAAGCCTTAAAAAAATCAAAAAAAGTTGTTGCATTTGTGCATTTGTTACTTAAAAACCCAAAATGATGGGTAGTAAGTATTTTATATTTAAACAGAAATGAGAAAAGCCTCTTCTTGATAAATCTTTCTATGATCTTAGATAACGTGGGAAAGCCGTGCAAATGAGCCATAATTCGATGCTTGATTTTTGCAAAGGTATAATTATAGCCGTCTCAAGACAATTGGGAAAAGTGACATTTTGAAATGAATTTAATTTTTTAATTTTTGATGTCATTAATTGTACTGCGAACCTCTGCTAAAACTACGGGTATAAAGAAAAAACTGTTTAAGTTAGCATTAGCATCGGGGAGATATGAACGCATATTACGAAATTATAGATTTTGTTAAATTTTTGGCTGCATTCACAAAGTAATTATTGAGGTTATGCTCGATGAAGAAACCTTATTTCTTAGATCATTCACAATGGATTATTTTTCTTTACAAACATTACGAGAGACTCGCCAAAGTCTCCTATTATAATAAATATCTTTGACAGCTTTTATTGTCTTATGATAAATTTTTCTGTATAGTTTCACGTAATTTTTGAAGAAGACACTATCCAAGAATTTCCTTAGAGGTTAAGTTGTAAGAATCACGACTGAAAACAAATGATATTGCTGCAAATAATAATTTAAAAAATTCGATATAATAAAAATTATGTTATTTCAAAGTTAAATATGATTTAGTTAATTTTTTTGATTCAGTATTGTATGGTTCTAGATGGCAATCTATAGTATTATGACGTAATTTTATAAATATGGGGAGAATTTTGGGATTCAGAGTAGTTGTTTGTGTAAAAAATTTCGACACACTCGACTACATATTCCTAAGACTAAGCCTATTGAAGTAAATTTTGAATCCTTTTTTTTCTGTTTTTACTAGATAATCCATTTATGTGTATAGTGCTGATAATATTAAAGTGAATGAACTTTTTTATAAACATACACAAAAACGATCCAGCTATTTTTAAAAATTTGCTATTAACCGTATAACTTCTGTTTGTCTCGAATTTATTTAACGCGTTTGAAACAAATGTTTTGCTCTGAAACGCATTGCTTGTCTATTGTAAAAACTCAGTCGAATCGCTTACAATTCCACATTCATAAAATGCATTGTAAATGGTATTAAAACATGAGTTTGTCATGCAAACCAGTCAACAAGCAAGCCCATCAAAAGTGAAGGTGAAGTTTTTTCATGGTATTGTGCACTCAGTTAACGAAAATTGTTATAGAAAGTTTTTATCCAAAATATTCGGTGGATATCACAAAGAAGTTTATTTTTTATTGAGTTTAATGAAATTGCATGGAATATAATATAATCAGAATATTTTTTGGTGCCACTTTATCCAAATGAATCTTATTAATTTTTTAATCAAAACTGCTAATTATTATTTTTTGTTTAAAAACTATATACTTAGATTTATCAATATTTATTTTTAACTTGTTAGAGAACAGACAACGGCAATATTTATCAAGTCTTCGTTAATTTCTTACGCTTCAATTAATTTCATCCTATTTATCCACAAAAGATAAATATAATTAATTGGGCTAATAAAAAGCTATAGAAAAAGCAAATAATGTGTTAATATTGAGACTAATTAACCTAAAAATTTGATAAACTACATATACAAATGAAGGATAAACAAATATTATAATCAATTATCTTATCCTTAATATCGAAGTTGAGGTCCAACCGAAATTGATAAACTTTCCCCTAGGCCCAGAATTTTTTTTGTATTTACATCCATATGGGGTGTGGATCCAAGAAAAAATAAAAAAAAATCATTTGAAATAAAAAAGTGCGAAAAACTTATGTTTTTTATAGGACCGCTTGCACTCTGAGCCCTGGGGAAAGTTTTAACTTCCCCTTGGCCCCAGAACGGGCTTGTGCAGGCCCGCATTTTTTTATTTCAAATAAATTTTTGTTCTTTGAAAAGGAAATTGAAGTGGTATAGGAAAATTGCTATTGAGCTGCTATTTGGTACAGCAATTTATAAAGGAATAACAAAAAAAATAATATATCGATTACTGACTTTCAAATTCGTGTAGCAAAGAAGTTACTGAAGAAAAAACAACGGATGTTGCTGACCAAGAGAAACCAAAACATAAAAAAGCCCTTTGCCCAGTGAAGAAAGAAGTCCAAGTCACAATGTGTGTAGAGTGGTGTGAAAAATTATTGTAAAATCCAAAATAAAAAAAAGTGATTGTTTTGGAAAACCACATTATTGCATTCAGTGTTTTGCGGAAAAACATGAATAATTTATATTGTAACAACAATTTATTGTTATTGTATTTATTTTATAATAAAAGTTCCGTTTTTTTTTTAATTTGTCATTTTTTTTCCCGTAAAAACAAAATATACCAAAAATATGTAACGGTAATGTAAAGATAGCACAAATTAACAATTTTAATAAATATTATTTGAATTATGTTGAAGAGAACAAAAAAAATATGAAAAATAAGGTTTTTAGTTTTACAATGGAGTTAGAGATCATGAAAAAAAATCAAATGGACCAAGTGTGGAGTAATGTTTCAAGGGCCCAAGACGGTCCAACCAAACTGTAAAACACATTTATATGCGGTATAGGACCACTCTGGACTGTGGGGAAAGTTCAGTTGTAAGTGAGGAAAAAACACAAATTTAACAATAAAAATTCAAAAAATCTCTGAAACAGAGTCACATACAAAAAAAGGAAACGTTTATCAATAATGAGCAACTTATCAAAGATAAAAGAGACCTGAACAATTTGAATTAAATTTCTAATTCTATTTTGAATTAATAATTGTTTTTATTTCCAATATTAAAGTTGAATTTTCACAATGAAGGATATGAAATCTTTGATACTGTTAAAAATTATTTTATTAGTTAAATTTTGAGAAAGGTTGAAAAATAATTACCATAAAATAACAAAATATTTGTACTTAATTTAGTTATTATATATGAAAAAGCCGAATTTTATATCGTAATCAATTTTTTCAGTAAACAATTAATTAGAATATTTTGGTTTTGGTCATTAAAAATTGTATGTCTCATCTTTCTAAAATCTGTCATTGCTTTTATCAAAAAAGTTCGAAAAAATTTTCATAAACTATCAATTTAATATTTCTCATTTAAATGAGAAATATTAAAAGAAAAAAATTGCGATAAATACGTATTTGTAATTTGCTGTTTTTTCAAAAAATTAATTTTCTAAACCAAGTGCTTTGTACTTCTATTCTATACTTGGTCTTCTAAAATATCAAAACATATTTTTATTTTTATGTGAAAATACTTCAAAATCAAAATGTTCTGTTTGTTTTAATAGCAACTTGCACGTTTTTTTCATACTCATCGTATTTTAACTCTACAATTCTAATTGTATCATGAAATATATTTATAAAGCTTCTTGATTATTTATTAATCACATTTAACACCATTCCTACCGAAGATTATCCGGCTATTTTTAAATCATCATAAGCTATATTATTATTGAATACCATTGTATATAAAACTTTGTGTATTTTCGCAATTTTTTATCAAATTCTAATATTTTCACCCTATAACTTTTCAATTGAAAACTATATTATACTAAAACGACTTACCTGACTTATATTAGTTGATATTTTTATTTGCGGCCTTTCCCTCTTACTCAGATAAAAATCGTGGTTCCTGCTGTTATCCCTTGGTTCTTCAGTGGTTTCCGTAAAATCGTTAACCGTCGTATCGTATATAGTACTTCCATCAGTGGAAGATATAGTTGAGGTGATCAAATTGATTTTCTTGGGGGTTGTTTCAGTGTAAAAGGGTAAAGTACTCGGTAATTTAGTTACTGTTTCCGATTTTAATGGTGGAATAGTAGTTTCTTGAATTTTTTTTGTAGTAGTTATTGAACTTGGCGGTTTTGTTGTTAAATCTCGTTTCAAATCGCTTCTAGCCTGCCTGAACCATGAATGTAATAAATTAGGAGAGTCCCATAGTTGCGGCTCTGCCCTTACAATACACAAAAGGTAGACAATCAATAGCGCTCGCATTTTCGAGTTGTGATAGTACCGCGAATTCAAAAGAACCACGGATTAGGATAATTTATTTCCGCGGTACCGTCAACTTTCAGAAGTTACGTTAGTCGATTCGCGTACGTCCTTGCCTAGCGAGAGTACTGAAGCCGATAGTACTTTAGTCGAAGGCCTAGGAAGGTCTGTCGCGAAGAATAAGTTCTATGCAATATGTACCGATGCAGTGTTGCTGAAACTAACCCACTTCCTAGCTAGAGATACCGTATTCAGATTAACCAATAGTAATCTTTCTTTACTTGCCAAATAAAGCTGCATGAGGTACTAACTAGATTAGTGAGATGCAAATATCTCCCCCTAAAAATATGAATTTTTAATTTCAGGGTGAATCCAAAATTTTAATAATGTAAGTTTCATAACTGTATTTAAAAATGAATTTATCTAAAGTCGTTCTCAAGATTGAATCATGCTCAATTTATTAAAAGGGTAACTCTATATAAAAAAAGTGATTGAAAAAGGTTGAGATTCATGAAAATTGACAAAATTGATGTTATATAATAAACAAAATAATAATTTCAACGCAATTTAATTGGTGTTTATCAAAGAATATGTATGACGTAGCTTTTAGTATTGGTTTATAAATTTTTTTAATATTAAAATAATCCCGCTTTTTATGTAAATTATTATAGTTTCAGTAATTAATTTTTATGTTTCCAAGAACAGGAAAATTTTTAATAAAACGAGGTCAGCTTTACTTCCCCCAAAAAAATTACCGTATACCAGAAGAAGTGAAATATAGTTAAACTCTAAAAAATGTAGCTCAAATTATACTGAACCTTAAGCCAGGAAACCTTCTGAAAACACTCTATCTTACACACCAATTTGCCTATTACTTGCTATGTGTATTAATGAGAAAGAAAATAGAAGAAAACTGATTCTAAAAGCAAACTGACTAACACCTAACAATCAATTTGGATTTAGAGCGCAATACACCCCATGCAATTCCAAAAAAAGTGTACCAATCATTTGAAGAAAACAATACTGTACAGCTATATTTTTAGATATCATCCAGCCATTCGACAAGGTCTGGCAAAACGGACTCCTATACAAAAGTAAATGTTACCTGCACTCAATGGTAGAAACCTGTCCAACTGCGATGTTAACTGGATATGTTCTGCAGTGAAAAGTGCAAAAACAACCTTGGAATTCATTTGAACTGACCCCTAACGTAAATACTAACCAAAAGAAAACGATTGGACTTATAACTCAGTAAACTGTGCTGGTAAAAGGTCGATGATCCCAACTAACAATCAACAATAAGCTGATAATATACAAAGTCACACTAAAACTTATCTGGAGTTATGGTATTCCTTCTTAAAAATACAGAAAAATTTATTGATTCATACATCAGAACGAAACTGCTTATGAATCTCTACATAGAAATCAATTTGCATCCCAAACTGGTAAGTCGATTGTCTTTGAACTAACCAACAAACTAGACAAGGCTGAAGAGAATAAAGAGATGTGCCTTTATAGATATTGATGGTGCCTTCTCCAATACGCCAAGATACTCCATGCATCAGGCAGTGATAAGAGTCGAACCAAGGATGGTGGTTTGCATTACGGCAGCCTTGGATAGTCGCATTATCAATATCAAAATAGGGTATAAAGCAATTGCTGAAAAACCGGGATATGGAGTCTGCGGATACGGCGATCATCTGGCGATAATTGTGCGGGGTAAAAAAAATGATATCGTATAGAAACAAATGCATTCTGCCCTAACAATTGTTCAGAGATGGTGTGTCAATGAACATCTGAGTATAAACTCTCCACAGATCAAACTAGAAGGAACAAATGCGTCCCAAAAACCCTCATAATGAACGGGGTCGAATTAGCCCTTAAGTCAGATATTAAAATCTCGGGGTAACCTTCGATCAGAGACTAACATGTAGACAACATCTTCAAACAGTGACAACTGCTACAGAATGGTTGGAAGAACATGAGGTTTGCAACCCAAAATGTTAAACTGGATTTACAAATTCATTGTGCATCATAAGCTATGCAGCTTTCAAATGGCGACCAAGAACAAAATTGCGAAAACAACCCTAGATAAGTTGTAAAGGGCGGTAACAGGCGCTACACGATCAAGTCCCCCCCTGCCCCCTTAGAAGACCTTCAAAGAAAGTGAAGCAATAGAGCTGGCAAGGAACAGGAACAGAGCATGAAAACCGGTAAACTGACAGGGTAAATTCTAAAGGAATGTGAGGTGTCCATAGAAATGGTCACGGACACCGTGTGGCCTGCCTTGCGACAACAATCGCAACACGATCAAGTCCCACGGCAGCGGTATAAGTAATTTTATGCCCACCCCTTCAAAAAAAGTGAAGCAATAGAGCGGGCAATAAAAGCATGCAAGGAACAGAGCGGCGACCTGACTGGGTAACTAAGCATTCCAAGGGAATGTGAGATGCCCAAATGGTCTTCCAAACAATGCTTTGAAAAAAAAATAATTATATTAACAAGTCGGCAGCAATAGACAAATGCAGAGATTGCGTTTCCTCGAGGCTCATTAGTATTTTACACTGATGGCTCTAAAACGGAAAATGGATATGTAGGAGCAGGAATAAATGGGCCAGGAACCAAGCTCGCTATTCTAACGGGATCAGAGCCCATCATTTTCCAGGCGGAAACGTAACTACCGCAATGCAAAGATATTCATTCTGTCAGATAGCAGAACAGCCCTGCAATCACTTGACTCAATGGGAGCAAACCATAAAGTTACTCATATGTGGGTTCCTAGCCACACCGGATTATACGGTGTGTACTTTAATAGGACCACAAACTTTCATATATTTCCCAAACAGCCATAAAGTCGTGGTCATAAAGAAGTGGAAAAACTAGAAGCAATCAGAAATATGGAATAAGACCCTAGGTCTGAAACAACCGAAAATATTTCTTTCGTATTCCACCATCAGGCCCTTTAATTTAACGAAGACAAGCAAAGAAAAATTATTGGTATGCTTAATGGACACTGTCTGGTGAACTACCATCTGAAGAATATCGGAAAACTCCCGACAGCTCCTGTCACTTAGTAAAGAACCAACGGAAATCACCGAACACCTCCTTTGTGAGTACGCGGCAATCCATAGACAAAGACTACGATACTTACTCTTTGCAAAGTCGTTGCTGCTTGATTGGTAAACAGTCCGGAGTACACAATAGATCAATAGATCAAAGTGAGGGGAAATTGTTAGTGAGCAATCTCTATTTATAATTTAATAATTTATAAATTGCTATTAACCATTTGCTCATTGTAATTTTCACAGGTAGATAAAAAGGGGTTGTTCCAAAATAAAACTTATGCACATGGAGCTGTCTACCAAGAGGCTCTCGCTCAGTTATTTTTGAATCTGCTTTAGAATTTGAAAGAAAACTTAAAAATTTTAAATAGACAGATAGAAATAATTTGATTTTGATTTGTTTGACAGATTAATTCATCATAGAAAAATTAAGTAGAAAATAATGTTCATAGTTTCCGTATTTGTCGACATTACCAGGAATTTTATCATATGTCACTTATTTGACGTATTACACAAGAATTTTACTAAAAGTTTGTAATTGAATTATTTACAAAATCCTTAATGATGAATCTGTACAGAGAGGAGACCAGTGTGACCAGAAGTTGAACACCATCAGCACAGAACACGAGTTTAAGCAGTTCAATCTCAGAAGTTTTGGTTACAGTGCAACAGTAAAAGAGCTTTTTCAAAACTACCACTTGTCTATTTGTGCGGCTAGGAATATTTTTTCAAAACAAAGGAAATTGAAAATCAAAAAATGCGGAAATGTGATACTAAAATTTAATAATAATGAACCAGCTTGAGTCAGATCGAGAGAAAGACACAAAGTTCATACAAAATACTAAATTTTCTATCGTTAACTTTTGTGATTTGAAAGTTTTTATCAAAAAATAATTACATACTTGAGTATTTTTAGTCACAGAAAGTTATTTAATTGGTTAGAAGTCTCTTGCTTAAAATCTCTAGCATCCAACAAATGACAAGTTAGATAATTATTAACAAACTCTTTTCTCCGCTATTATTGAAAAACAAAATAAAATTCTAGCTTCTGATTGAAAGTACGTTGCCTTGAAGGCAATAAGAATATAATATCCGTATAATTCTGATATAAATAAAATATAGAACAGACTGACCTACAAAAAGTGAAACTATATTCCATATAATGAAACATGAAAAAATAGATAAAATTTTGCGTGTATGCATCACATTCCTCAACACTATTATTTTCTGAACAACGTGACATTGATCTAATTGATACAATCTAGTGAGAATATTATTTTATCATTAACAATGTTTACAAAAGCAACGTGCTCAGCTTCATTTACATGAGAAAACGGCGTTGTTTTATGTAGGTGTCTGAATACCCATCAATGTCAATGGGAAAACGATGTGATAAAAGAAGAAGCGTTGATTGAATCTTTATCACTATTTTCATTCTTACCCAGTAAAACGAGAGAATCTCTCTAGTCTGCTTGATAATGACTTGTCGTGAGAATATACGAGAAGCGTACAATAAATTTTATTGGAAAAATTAAATTTCGCATTATAACATTTTACAGTGGGTGTCTCATAAGTCGTGAAAATTCCTACGCCTCAATTTAAACATGTTGTACTTGTTAATACTAGTCTTTAATTCTACATAGGTCGGCATCAGTCAGGCAACGCTCTCGAAAAATCAGCATAAGTTCGGTAACGCTCATAAGTCTGACAACACTGTCGAAAAAGATAAAAACGAATCACGTTCATGTCATGGTAACACGTGCTCGTCAAGTAGACGCATTTTCAGTATGAATAACCGATACAAGTTTACGCTTATTACGTCGTACCTACGTACGAACGCGGATTACGAATTTATTTTTACCGAATTTCGGAACTAACCGCTACCAAATCGTTCAACAATTTGTAAGACATACCAGAAATTAAAAAAAACAGGCTCTGTTGTCGACGCACCGTGTTCTAAGCGACCGGTATCTGTAACAACTAAAGAAAATATGAAAACAGCGGCGCTGGCGTTAGTTGAGCAGCCGAACCAATCTGACATGCTTGCACTATCAAGTTTACCGTCAGCGTCCTCTCCACGCACTTCACGAGTATAATTTCGCAGACTGGAATTTTGCGAGTGGTACCTCGAATGAAATCAGGATTAACCACAGTTCCAGAATTCCATTTTGTGGTCGGATGAAGCAGCCTTCAAGCCGAACGGTGCGATTAATCGGCATAACTGCGTATACTGGAGCGACCACAATCCTCATATCTTCATTGAAAAATAATTAAACCTACTTAGGGGATGTGTGTGGGCAGGTATCCATGCGGGAGGTCTCGTCGGTCCCTACTTTTTTAGTGTCACGTGATGGACCGAAGTTATCTGGAAATGCTCGAAGATTTACGTGGACAAATGGAGAAATATCCAACACTCGCGAGCATCCGTCATTCATGCAGGATGGAGCTTCGCCGCACTACACGTTATGAGTTCGGGAGTACCTTAATGTTCATTTTGGAGAATTAATCTGCAGACGAGGATTTGTTTAGTGGCCCGCAAGGCCATGTGACCTGACACACTATGATTCCTTCCTGTGGGGCCTTCTCAGGGACCGCGTTTTTGCAAGATGACCGCGCACCCTTCCCAACTTCCGAACTGCTCCACCGGACCTGTCTCTCCGTTGAGAAACATTACCACAAATGCATTGAATTCATTTTGAATCATTTGAACCATTCTCACTTTTTTTACTGACAACGCAGTTTTATAATAAATAGTATAGAGTGCGATTAATATGAAGTTCGTTTATTTCAAAGACATTATTGGAAAACAGTTAGTCCAAGACCATGCTTGCGTCTTGGTTGCGTTGACACGAAGGTTGCCCCATCAAGTAACTGTGTTGTAAATTCTTTTCACGTGCTTTTCTACTTCAATTCAGATCAAACCATGGAAGATAATGATGTGCTTCAATCACATGTGAAAATGCTTTGGCAATGGTTTAAGCCCATCAAAAGTTTATTGATTTTATTGGAGGAGTGTCAAAATTGATATTAGTTTAGTATCTTCCTTCAAAGCTTTCATTAGTTTTATAATTAATCAAGCTATGAACTACCTATTTGTTATATTTTGATCTTTCTATAATTTCGGGTGAAATTTTCGCATTTCTTTGCACCCTACAGCATCCTGGGCTATTTAAACTTTAATAATATCGATACATTAGACATGAAATGTACCGCTCTTCATTTTCTTGTAGTTTTTTTTAATAGAAACGTGATCGATTCGCAACAGTATGTCCATTTATTATACAACGGAAGTTATTTCAATCATCATCCTTCGTTTAACACTTTATTATACATTCATTGAAATTGAATCGGTTTTTGTAACTCGTTTTTCTTCTAACTGTTCTTATTCGATCATATTAACATAACAATAGATGATTACTCAATAATTTTATAAAATTTATGTATTAAATGTAACATGTTTTTTCTTAATTCCAAAGCTTTTTGTAACAGCCTTGTGAATATTATGAAAACTATTAAATTTTATTTCGTTTTTAGAAATCCCCCTCAAAAAACCAATAATTCTGTTATAAAATAAAGCAATTACACATGACAAAAGTCTGTGCGAAGTTGGTGCCAAAAAATCTGACTTCTGACCAAAAGTTCTCGCGTCAATGGGTCTGCTCAGATTTCCTTGAAAGGTTAGAAAAAGATCTGCTTTGAAAGGGATCCGATTTGAGTCAATGCAAGCGGTAAAGCAAAAAACGACAAAGCTCCTAAAGGCCCTCACCAAATAAGACTTCCAGCACTGCTTCGATCAATGGAAAAAACGTATGGAAAGGCGATAAAACCAGTCTCGTTATTTAATAGCCAGACCTCGTATAATGAATATATCTTATCTTATTACTTCTAAACAGCTCAAGGTAAAGCAGTGCAGTTTTTTCTAAAATGTTTTATTTTTTCCAAAGGTATGAAGAACATTATTTCAGACTGCCTGTTGGTGGATTTAAATCAGTAGATAAATGATTTGTCTTCAACAATATTTCCCTCATTGATCCATGTTTCATCTTCATAAAATATATTCTTCCTTGGTTTCTCATTTCTTTTATAGTCCTTGGGTAACTTCTTTCCCATACATTCCATTTTATTAAGATGTTACCATAGCTTCGACTCAGGCATCTCGAACTGTGACAAGAGCTTCGTCTTCTGTCGGAAACTTTTTTCTAAATAACGCATGCAGTTTTCTTCAAAGTTTTTTTTTCAAGTGATTTTCTATCTGAGATAATGGTTTTTCTTGAGCTTTAGGTGTTGTTTAATAACTCACGTAAGTTGTAGATTTAGCAACACCAAGTTTACTACTAACTACCACTGTCTCATGTCAAAATTTTACGAAATATTTAGATTATTCTGTAATAATATTTAAAATGACCGAATTATGAAATTAGAAATTGGGTTTTATTACTCTCTCATAGATAAAAAAGTAGACGTTTAATTAACAGTAGCATTCTAAAGTCGTAATAAATTACTTAAAGAATTGTACCTACTTTATTTAGATAAAATTACAATTTTTATGGCGGTACTGTCTTATGAATATTTGTAAAACTATATAAAACAGAAGTTCCATTATCCACAAGCATCCATTCGTGAAAAAGGTGGAACTAAACCCATTAAAATTCGTGATAATAGATGAGGTAATTATTGTAAAGAAGAGCAACTGAGCGTACTATCTTAGTGAAACAACTCATCCGATAAAATAATTTTAACGAATTAGGATAAATAATTTAAGACAAAATTTTACAATTATTTATAATAAAATTGGTATAGGTACCAATAATGGATTGATATAATTTATATTCAAATTGCGCTATGCTAATAAAAAGATTGTATTTCCGGTAATTAAACATAATAATAGACATTTAGAAACAAACGAAAATGTGGTGGTGAGACTAGTAAAAACATTTTTCAATCAAAAAATTGGATTAAAAAACAGTACGTGTTAATAAATTTCATTATTCTATTTATTATTTTTTTTGTTCTATTAGCTCCTCCGAGTCCTAGATGACTAGAAACTGGAAATTTCGTACACACCTTAAATATTTCATATATTTTTTTGGTTAAAAGCGGTCGCGACATCGCGGCTTTTCTTGAAATATACTGATATACAGGATGTCCCCAGGCATAAGAATCGACAAATATAAGAGGCGTATAGGGGACAATATGATCAACGGGGCAATTAACCTCTATACCAAGTTGCATTCCCGAGTTATAGGGCATCAAAGTAGGGTTAAAAATTTTCAAAGAACTTAATTTTCTTCGAAATTTCCGGCCCTATTATCACTGCTATTTTATGCTCCACTATAGGCTACAGTGGGGATATATTTATGTTTTTGTTTATCCATTAATTTATAACGGAAGTGATTGTTATTTTAGTTTGCTGATTAGCTATGAACTTTTGTTGATTTTATTTAGATTATAATATTAAATGTATTTTTATGGTTTTAAATCGTCTTGATTTTAGGTCTTTTCTGTTATGAAATTAGTTTTTTTTCAATAATTTTTTAAAAGAATAATAACGGAAAATCCATTTTTCATAAATTCCCCTCAATTTTCAATTTCTAATAAATTTTTTCGAACAATATCCTTGATATTTATTTATTTTTAAATGAAAGGGGTCCTGTTTAAAATTAGTTCTTTTGTTAAATAATTAAGATTTAATAAACTCTCTTTGTATAATCGTAGTCGAAGTAGTAACGTTCCTCTTCTTTCTTGTATTAGGTACAACGTTGCCTTTCCGCAACTGTAGATACTACAAATTTATATTTTTCACAAAAAAATTACTTCAACTTCAGCCCTGTATATTTCTCACAATAATCTAATGTGAAAAATCACTTAGACACAAGTTTTCTCAATCGATTTATTTCAAAAATAAATCGATTCTCAAGTGGTTACCGAAATATAGAATTTTTTAGACAAGCATGTAAATTTTTTGACATAATAGTTGAAAATATATCTTTATAGTGAAAGTATGCAAAAAACCATAACGTCTCATATGTGTTTATGATGTATCGTTTCTAAATAAAATGTATTGTTTTCCGGAAAATCCAATTTTCATGAAGTTTCCTCAATTTTCCGCCAAATACCTTCCAACGTTGTACCATTGCTTTCCCAGTTATAGAGTTAAACAATTTTCCCCTTCGACAAATTTGTTAATCAACGAATACGCATTATTGTCTTATTTCAATCTCTTTTTCATTTTAAAGACTTGAAATAGTAAAAACTCGGCGCCTCTGTATCCTCTGCTATTAACAATAATAACTCCAAATGACTCTTAGCAGTTTAACTCTTATTTGTTTATTTGTTGAGAAGATTTGTACCGATCAGTACACTTTTAAAAATAAAGAAAATAGAAGTTAATTATGTTTTCAGTTGATCTCGGGTATTTCTTACATTGTAATTTATGGTATCATCAAAAAAGAAGGTATATACAGGAGGAGTATACCAATTGCAACATGGATACTATGATTTGTTCGAGTTTTTTGCATCTATTTTTTTCATCTAACTTCTCTAATTATTTCCAATTCAATGCACAGGTTTTAATTATTTGTTGGCATTGGAAAAGATTACTTCGGTTATCAGATCAAGTTCAAAATGTGTGATTTGAATCATTTATTTCGCTTATTAAGAGACTTTTTATGATATTGGCGGATATTTCAAGTGTTTTACCCGGATCTGAAGGCGTGTATTCATCTCATTTTATAAAAAGTGTTTGCCAATTGATGTTCAAAGTGTATGAACCTATTTATTGCACACATTTTTACCTAGTACCTAATTAAATCAACATTAGACAAATTTTGGAATCCCTACAAGTACCTGGCCTGATCTAGAGGTGGCGGTAGTTGCTTGAAAAATAGCACAATCCATACAGCATATGTTTCATAGAAGTACCTGGCCCAACAAAGAGAACACAAAAATATATTTATTTTTCAACGTAATCTCCTTTTATATCCTTAAACTTCTCCCAGGATGTTTAGTAAGTTCGATATCCTTTTTATAATAAGAATCGTCAATCTCTTAAAATAGCCATTAACTGCCGAAATCACCTCTTCATTGTTGAAAAATCTGACCACTGAGCCATTTTTTCAAGTCTGAGAATAGATAAGAGTCTGAGGGGGCCAAATTTGACAAATAGGGTGTATGAGGTAGCAATTCAAACTTAATTTTGGCCAAGGCCAACGGTTGTGTGAGCTGGTGCATTATTTAGATGAAACAATGTCAAAGGCAGCCGTTTAAGCTTGATTTCTTAGCTCAAACGTTGTAATAATTTCGCATAATACTCGCAGTTGATAGTTTTTTCTTTTTCAAAATAGTTAAAGAAAATTATCCCACGGCCCACTCAAAAAACCGACGCCATGACCTTGCCTGCAGATGGTACGGTCTTCACCTTCTTTGGAGCCGGTTCTCCCTTTTCAGTCCATTGTTTTGATTGTTCTTTTGTTTTAGATGTAAAGTGATGGACCCACGTTTCATCCACGATAATGAAACAGTGCGCAATCGATGGAAACATCTTCACGACGCTGTTTTTATTCCATTGTTAACAAACGCAGCACCCATCTTACGCACAGCTTTCCAATGTCCAAATTTTCAGTTAATATGCGATGTACCGCACTTTTTGAAATGCCTACTATGTCTAGTAACTCGCTTTGTGAATTTTCTTCAACGTTTCTGGGGTCGTCACCTCATTTGGTCGACCACTGCGATGCTGGTCTTCGCGTATCGTACGGACTCGTACACAACATTTTACTTTTGACAACTAAGGAGCAGTCTCACTAAGAGTAGAATCTAATTCAACTTTTATGTTGGTTGGTTGGTTGGGCTAATGCTTTTCAAATATTTGAATATTTTCCTTGTTTACAGATTCACTGAAAACGTTCATTATTGATGGCTACCAAACAAATATTAAACAACGTGGGGTCTTCAAACTTGAAACATATGCTATAAAGATTGTGTACTTTTCAATCTAGTAGTATTTTTCAAGCAACTACCGCCATCTCTAGGTCTAGCCAGGTACTTCTGGGACCATCCTCGTATATTCACAATAACATCTAATTAAGATATGAATAGTAATATGTTTAAGAAAAAAATACTGACAATGAAGTGTCATCTACAAATCACACTGCGTAATGAAATGATTTTTACTCTGGGGGTCATTTACGGCCCCTTTAGGCTTTAATGGATTAGGTTAAATTATAAAAAAAATAAAATACATTCGTCGCATGAAAATCTTGTTCATTGGGTCCGACTACGAAATATAGACCTAGAAACAGCTTTTTTTACTCATAAATAGTTCTTCACTCTTTTCAAGCAAGAAAAGGTTTAGTGTACCGCATTTCAATTTTGAGATTTATGAGGTTTAGCAGGTTCCTTTATATAAACACAATCCTGAACTACATACTTTGAAAGTTACACGGAATAAGTTCGAGAAACTTGGTGGTATTGAACTCCTACCACATCCAGCATTTAGTCCGGACCTTGCACCGACAGATTACTGTTTATTCGAATCTAAGGAGAGATAATAAAAAAGAGATATTGAAAATGCAGTACGACAATTTTTTTATAAAAACCCAAAGAATTGTTTTAGCAAGGTCTCAAGGAGCTTGCTGAACTTTGAAATAAAACCATTAAATAATTCGAATATCAAAGCTTTCTTTTTGTGTAACACACTTTATATTTTAACGTCTGTCTGACTGCTTTATTTCTGTTTCGGTTTTCATTGAATTATTTTCAGTTTTATTTTATTCGATACGATTGTTTTCACAGCCCCGTTGTGCGATAGATATCTATAAAAAAATCGTCTTGAACCATGAACAACTTTTGAACAATATTGAAAATGTTATCGCCACTTCTTTGCAGAACGAAACGATAATATAAAGAATAGTTTGCATCTAATCGCAATGGTAGTAAGATTCCCACGATATAACCGTGAACATTATTTTATCGAAGAAACATTTTAATCAGTATTGTTTAGTAAATTAGTTTGCAACCTTTTCCGTGGAAATCTACAAGTCTTCACGGATTGAATAGCAGCTTTTTATTATATCCTAGTTTATCAATAATTTTCACATAACATAGTAATATTTAAATAAACTTTAACATACATACTATTAAATGTGGAACGAAAATACACCGAATAATAAAAAAATATATTAACCTATATTTATCAATTATTAACGATTAAAGTTTGTAAAACCAGGCAACCTAAATATCGATTGTTATCTATAGTTTGAAAAAGGATATTTTTCATTGTTTTGATTTATGTTTAACAGCACTCTAACAGCATATTAAGATAGTGAACACACTGTTCACACTACCACTACACCAACACTCAAAATTACACCTTCTGACGCGCTTTTGGTATTGGTAGTCTAAACAGTGTATTCAATATGAATATCACCAACGGTTCCAGAAATTCCAACTTAGCCTACTAGCATATTACAAGCTGGGGGACTATCGTCAATTGAGAGACTGAGAAATGTTGAATCATTGACCAACAAGAGTCAACAGTGTTGACGATACTCGAAACTGAAGGTAACTAGCCCTTAGAGACCACCAAAGTACTAGACTAACATTGTGGTCATTACACCATAGAACTGAGTCTTCTACTCTACACTATTGTGTTCAATTGAGTACTTTGAAATGAAATACATTAAGTGGGAAAGTTAAGTCACGAGAATTATTTTCCAAACGTTTATTTAAATAGAGAATATAATACTAACAAAATCTGTATCCATCGGTTATAGACACTCGAATATTATCAAAGTGTTCCAAAATGAATGAATCTTAAGGTGATTTTTCAAAACAAAAAGACACATACTCGTTTATTAAAAAGTTCTGTGTTGAAAGTGTCGATTTTCTTCTTTTTGAAAACAACTATTTCTGTATGTCTCCTGAAGTTTTACGAAAGTTCCTGAATCTGCAGCGAAACATGTTAGGACAACTAGAAATAATCTTATTGCAAAAAATCGCTGCAGATAACCCAATAATTTTAACGCGTTCGAACTGGTACTGCAGGATATTGTTAGGTTAGGTTAGATTTTTTTGCAGTTTGTATTTGATACTGATGAAATAATTCTCTAGTGTAGGTGAAGTTTGTTACTCATTTCACTCAGGCCAGCAACCTTTGATTCGCGAACCACATGTGGTTCTTTAGGTGTGAAGCTACGGCTCTTTAATTTTAATTGATTTTATCAAAAAAAAATCGTTCTGAATCTATTAACGAGGATTAGGCATCGATTGTATCTCTTAGCGACTTGTACTTTTGCGTTTGTTTCCCTCCTCCTCCGTGACACACGTCAAGGATTGCTTCATACGTGATTCCAAAAACAAACCATATATGTTTAGAAAAGTCAACCATTATCCGCTGAAAGAGTACAAGAATAACTAAAATGTCTTCTGATGTAACATATTTGCTGGTGAAAGATATTCAACTTTCTTATGCCTTATGGCTTGCTACCGATGAATCATGCGACATAATTATTTTTTTCCCCATATATTTGTCGTGCAAAAATGCCTTGAAGACAATATAAAATCGTTCCAATAGCAACTTATGAAACCAGAAGTTCTTAACAGGAAAAAATGAAGGGACAACAACGATTCTTCAGAGCCAACCACGAAAATCTGAAATATCATTGCATAATACACCAAGAAATGCTTTGTGCCAAATTTATCCAAACTTTCTAAAACCATGCAAAGCCATCGCTCCCATTGAATTTGTTCGCCCAATTGTTTGTTATTGAAATAAAAAACATTTAAATTTTGTAAATTGTAATCTTTCGCTCTCCCGACTTAAAAGGTTGCCTACCCCTGCCTTAGGCTAATTGACATATCTTTGTTATCCCGTAAGTTTCTCACACAACCATTAACCATGTTGAACGAGGGTACTGACGTTAGATATTTTGTTAGTATCTTACGTACAAGGGGTATAAAATAGACAAATCGATACCGGATAATCATGTTTTTATTATTCTGAACCGCGCCGTTTCATAATTAGCGACCATGAAGAAATCCGCAACAACAAGTATAAAAGTACATCTAGTTAACTGAAAAAACAGTGGCAATGAATGAAAAGAATTCATAATGGTAACGGTAAATCTAATTCGGGTTATTATAACAGAAATATTCCAATTTCACAGTAAAATATTTATTAATTATTTCCCAAGAGATATTTTTTGATTCGATTTCGTTCAGTTGTTAATGCGAAAGAAATTAAATAATACAAACGGATATAGAAAAATTTGAATTATTAAAATCTTTGTAATATAATAATATAGTTCAATGATCCCGAATGGAGCTATACATTCTGGGTATGAACTATGACCCCCTATTAATTTGAAAACTGTTAAAAAATTCAATTTTAAAGCTGTGGAGTAATGAACGTGGTATTTGGAAAAGTGGTATACAACTACTATTAAGTACTTTGATTTATTCAAAAAAAAAAATTAGACTAATCGATCGTTTTAAGATATACACTATCAGTCAAACGTTTTTGCCCACCCTATGGTTTGCTAGACCAAATAATAGAAAAAACAGTGGAATATAAAAGAGAAATACAATTTTTATCGACTTCAGAGGTGCCTTCGTTTCAATAAAAAGAGAGAAAATAACAACATCAGAAAAGACACATAAAAATAAAGGCGTCAAACGTGGAGACCCAATGTCACCAACGCTATTCAATATAATATTGGAAGGAATTGTGAAAAACGCAGGATTACAGAATAAGAACATTATAACAGACGCAATACAGATAGTAGCAAACGCAGATGATGTAACTATCATAGCAAATGGACAGAGGGAATCAATAAAGGCGATCAACAAATTAGAAGACGAAGCAAGAAGTTACGGACCGGAAATAAAGGCAGAAAAAACAAAATATATATGGAAACAACAGTAATCAACAAAAGGAGGAAGAAGAACTTAAAAGAACCGAAAGAAAGATAGTGAGAACATATATAGATGATTTTAATTTATCGATCTAATCTTCTATCTATCTTCTGCTTTTATTTCGATACACAATTCTGGATTTGTATATAACAATTTCGACAAATAATCGTCTTTTTGGTTCCATTAGTTTTTCAGGAAATTCCAAAAATGTAGTGGAAGTAGGACACTGCTTTCGGACTTCCCTAGTCAATTTATCCCACGGGTTGATGTCGGGCAACTGTGACGCCCAAATCATTACTTTCAGTACATTCTTCTTTACCAATTCTTATTCTTTGAAAGAAATTTTCTGCCGATCAGTCTCTGGCCTGAACATTGTACATTTTAATTTAATATTTTTTATATCCTTCTTTCTTCAAAATCCCTTCAATTTTTACTTTCTCTTAGACCCAAACTTTGACCCATCGCTCCATAAAACCCCATCCCACTCTTCATGCCTCCAATTTTTGGGTTCTTTAGCCCACAGCAACCTCTTACTTTTATTTTGACGTCTCAAAAGAAGTTCCTTCATTTCACTGTAGAAGTACTCAAAGGCAGTTCCCTAGACTCACTGATCTGAACAGCTATATCTGGGCCCGTGAGTCGTCGATTTCTTTTCCTGATCAATATACTACGTTAATCTTCGGTGATAGTGGTTTTTCGAGGCTGCCCTGAACGTTTTCTATCACCAAAGTTTCTAGTTCCTTCGTTGTAACCATTTTAAAACTTACAAGTCTGAATTTGCGAGAACGAAAACAATTCGTATACGAATCACACTGAAAGATGTCCAAAAAGTATAAATCACAACACGTTCTTGTGCCTCACAGGGCTAACTGGAACTAAACTAGAATCATAAATACCGAAGAAATGATTTAGAGCTGAAAAATAATAAACAAATCAGTTGATACTTGTTGCACTCACCGACAAAATATAAACATTCGCACGTATAAACAAACAACGGACTCCGGAGGATCGAATTTCGCTTGACAATATGAAAGAGAAATTTGTTAAAGTGTATTATTTTGAAATTCAATGAATGGATTATGGAGTTGGCAAAAACTTTTCACCGGTAGTGTATTTCTCGTCGTTAACGTGCAACATTATCATTGTTATGCAGCGAGAAACTAGTGATTCGAAAAAGCTGCTTATAAATTATCACCATACTCACGTGAAGATTGACGTCATCTATCATTAAGATTGTTTACAGTGCACAGAGAAAAGATGTCATGAAATATTTCTCTAGTTCTAATGGACCATCATTGCCTTCAACTAAACTTTACATAGCCAAAAGTAGAGAAAAAGTCAGTTGAGAGATAGAAACAAAGAAATTTCTGTCTTGAATTAATTATTTCATACCATTCAAAACAACATTATTTAACCACATTTGAACGTTTTACAACCACCATAATCTATGATTAATACGATCCACCCTTTTGTTAAGACATGATGAAAGATAAAGAATATCAAAAATAGTTCCAAGTATCCAAAAAGGCTTCCAAGTATACCATACAGAAGATACATAATTAGTTAGACATTAAGAACGATAAATATTTAACTAAAATAGACTAGTTTTATTCAAACAGTTTACAATCAGCATATTTATTCAAATTTTAACATATTCTGAGTCTTTTAACATCGATATTGTTCTATTGGAACGAATAATTTCCCTCTTGGTAGGATTCACCATGTGTACCTTTATTATTTTTACTATGTTTTCCACTAGATACTCGTTTTCCTGGACTATTTCCATCATTTATCCAATCGCTGCCATCACTAACTCCTGGAACATAACCATTATTACAGCTTTCATCTAATAAATTGGCACAGCGTTTGTTCGAAGTAACTTCTTCATCATCATTATCCGAACGATTATGGTCATCCACAGAATTCCAACTTCGCTTTCCTGGGCTATTTCCACCGTTTATCCAATCACTATCGTCACCAGTTCCAGGAACATAACCATTACTGCAGCTCTCGTCCAACAAATTGGCGCATCGTCTACTATGAGAGATTCTACTTCCACCGCCAATAATAGGACCGTTATGGTCATCCACAGAATTCCAACTCCGCTTTCCTGGGCTATTTCCACCGTTTATCCAATCACTATCGTCACCAGTTCCAGGAACATAACCATTACTGCAGCTCTCGTCCAACAAATTGGCGCATCGTCTACTATGAGAGATTCTACTTCCACCGCCAATAATAGGACCGTTATGGTCATCCACAGAATTCCAACTCCGCTTTCCTGGGCTATTTCCACCGTTTATCCAATCACTATCGTCACCAGCTCCAGGAACATAACCATTGCTGCAGCTCTCGTCCAACAAATTGGCGCATCGTGTACTATGAGAGTTTCTACTTCCACCGCCAATAATAGGAACGCTATGGTCATCAACAGAATTCCAACTTCGTTTTCCTGGGCTATTTCCACCGTTTATCCAATCACTATCGTCACCAGCTCCAGGAACATAACCATTGCTGCAGCTCTCGTCCAACAAATTGGCGCAACGTTTGAAAGATGTGAAACTGTCTACCCCGTTTTTAGAAAGATTATTGTCATCCATAGAATTCCAACTTAGTTTGCCAGGAGTGTTACTACAACTTTCATCTAGAAGATTAACACAGCGCTTCCCAGGAGTCAGCATCCCGTTAATAAAACCATGATCTAAAGGAATGTTGTGATCATCCATGAGATTCAATCTCAAACTCTTTTTTCCTGGTGTGTATTTTGTCTTCTTTAGCCATTCAGTATCAGATGTTAAAAAGCTAATATCTTTATTAGTCCTATCGTCAAAAAAGTTCGATTCTCTTTTAGAATTTGTTGTTTTCGTAGTCAAAAAATCGATAAACTCCTTCAGTCCTTTCTTTTCTACTTCATATTTATTTTGGGGTATTTGTCGGAGAGTGGCCTCTTGAACCAAAAAAGCAACAAAGAGCAGAACTCCCAGCTTCCAATTCATTTCTCTGGAACAAACAAATAAAATATTGGTAAACTTATTTGTACCATTACTTGAATATATATGATTCCTATGGATTTGTACCAGTCTTTTCTTTTTAGTTCAAAGTTTCTTTCGGAAAAATTAATCAGATTAAAAAGCAAAAACTCTATTGCGTTCAGTTAATTATCAAAGCAACGTGATTCACTGTAAATTTGGAATAATTTACTCAAGAACAACAAAATGGACTTCCAAAAACACAATTAAACTCAAAATTATATTATTCGTAGTAGTTCGTTTTGCTTCTATTTGTGTCTGTTACAAGCCTACGATCTCCCTATTACATTTCCAAACTTGTTCGATAGAATTCAAGTCAGGACTGGACACCATCAAGATATCATGGTTAGCTCTAGTTCAGAACTATTGCCAATGAATTGTGCAAAGATACTATATGATCTTGAAGAGCTCCTTCAATATATTTAATCACGTTAACACATATTATCAGTCAGTCAAAACATCTTCTAAGAGATACCTTCTTATACCTTAATGGCACCACCATTAGGAACGAATTGGCAGTCAAAATATCACTCATTAAACTATGGAGACACAAACAAAATCTTCACTGTTCCGTATAATGAACATGGGTAAAAATGAATGCCATTCATTCGAATCTATGCTGCTTCTCTTCCATTTTTCTAGTTGTTTTCAAGAACCTTCTTGTTTACATGTACATCTCGAACTTCTGTAAGATTCCTGACCTCTACGATAGTCAAGTTCTTGGTTTACAGCATTATCAGCGTGAGAGAATGATCATCTTGTGTGCTTGTATATATTTTTGAACCAGTTTTAACCTGTCAATTATGAGATTCAGTTTCCAAGACGCTTCTGTGAATTATATACTTAAAAAAATAATAATAATAGTGAATACAAAAACGATGAAGGTACGTCAACCATTAATGTCTGGAACTAACCTTAACATGCGCCGAAGTAAAGCAAATAGTTCTCAAAAAACATAATTAGCAGCTAGAGCCAAAATACTTTAATTTTGAGACCTTTCAGCAGAGTTAAAACGGTTAGTTTTTTACCCAAATTTGATGACTTCATAAGAGTAGAATGGGAAATTATACAAAGTATATGAAGGCACTTATTGTCCGCATTCTAGAAAGAACATACATACCTATTGTGGTGATGCTAATATGACACTACTTAAATCGTTTATCATTTGGTATTCCTAGTTTATATAGGTATTTTAATTATCAGTTGGCGTTTCATTATTTGGTTGATTAATTAATTTAGGGAACCATATGGCGGAAAAATAATTAATCATATATTTTACCCATACATTCTTTATTGTACCTATTTTATGGACAATAATATTTAATAATAATCTAGATAAATATTGAGTACATAGTCGGTACACCTCAGGGAAAATTATTTCTCATTCACAATAATTTTTAAGTCAAAATTAGAATCTGGAAATAAGGGTCTAATACAGAAACATCTATAATTATTTAACGACTTCAATATTTCGTTTTTTATAATTATTCAATTTCTTTCTCAAAAGCAGCTTAAAATTATTTAAAATCCACCCATTTAATTTTGTTTCAATAGATTTTGTTGTATAATTTTTTTGGTCACCTATAAATTACCATAATGGAAAACTATATATTGATACACCCCTGTTCATCTAATAGTTAAAAATTTAAGTAAATACGGTAGCCCACCATGGTAGTATAAGTAATATTGCTTTTGTTAAATAAATATTAACAACACCGATAACATTGATGATAAAATTTATATTCATATGATAAAACATATAAAACAAATTATATATTAACAGAAATGCATTTCAAACATAAATTATATCTTATACACATATTTATTTCCGAAAAAAATTATTCGCCTATAAAATTAGGTAAAAATTTATAATAAATGTATAGTAAATCGTTTTATTACTTCTCGGATATTTGCTTTCAACAAATAGTGTAATCGGTGTTCAGTACTGCCAACGGTTACAAAATTTTCCGCTAGATCTATGGCTGTGAAATTTAATCTTGAATTTAACGGCATATAGTGTACGAAGAGATAGATGCATCTTTGAACTTTGATGCAAAGCAAATTCAAATTAATCACGATAATTTGAAATGGAAACAGTAAATACTGAAATATACAAAGTTGCTTATAACGGAAATATTTAGTTCTTGCCAAAATAAAAGAAACGTTCAAGAATTTAATTCTAATATATACATATTTAATATTAATCTGGCAATAAATGGATATCTGAAATTATATTTTGTGTCTAAGTAATCTTCAAGGCCACTGACTTAGAATTCTAGTATAGTGAAGATCAATATTAACAGAATCATAGAATTAAAAGTAAATTCTGTCGAAATCAATGAGAGGTTACATTTGAAATGAAAATAAGATTTAAAAAATTGATTTTATTAGAAAGAGCTAATTTAAAAAATTTCAATGCAACAATCAATTCGTTTTCAAAAACTCCTTTATTGTATATCACAGATCACATATTTTGTGTTGTATATCCTTACCTGTCCAATGTTGGCTGTATTGCTTTTCGCAAAGTTTTGCAAAATACCGTAAGAGGTCCTCCTGAACGGTAAATTGACAATTTTTTAGTGGTATGGTGTATGGTTCAAGCTGACGCTGCGCTGCAGCTGTCATAGTTTAATTAATAACAAAATTTAAATTTTAAATTAAAATTTTTGTATAAAAATATTCCAGTAACTAATTTCTACATAACAAGTTTTTACAGGTATGTACTATTTTTTTAATTTGTTTTCTTAAAGAGCATTCACCAATGACCACATGGCCAGGTTAGTTTATTAGTTCATATAACTGTACAATTTTATTAATTACTTATTTTGCGTCAGGTGAATATCCGGGTAACTTCAGGAACTAAATATGGCTAGAGGACAACAAAAACTCCAATCACAAGCGAAAGCTGCAGAAAGGGCTGCCAAAGCTAAGAAACAACAAGGGCATAGTGCTACGGACCAGAAAAAAGCTGCCCAAAAAGCTCTAGTTCACGTGTGTGCAGTTTGTAAAGTAAGAGTAATTTTTTTTTATTTTAAAATATTGTCTTCAATAATTAACAACTGTTATTCTCTGTGTGGTGAAAAGAAGAAAATTTAAATCAATTGAATTGAATGTGAAATTCAAAAATTAATAGGAATATAAAATTAATATCATGTAATTAATATTTCTGTTTAATACTACAAAATTTATTCACATCTGTATAAGTTAAAATATTGATTATGGCAGAAAAGGATGAATTTTTTTATTAGTGTTTCAATGATGATATTAATTTGAACTACCTGATTGATAATAACTCTATGGGGGAAGGAGTTTTGGCTGATGAAGAATAGTTTTCAAAAGTAATATCAAAAATGGAGCAAGGCTCTGTAGTTGTTGTGAATAATTCTTCTTATCACACTGGATTAGTGGACAACTTTCTAACAGCAGCATGGAGGAAAACTCATGATTAGCTATAGAATGGAAGCATTAGCATGAAAATGAAATGTGCGTCATGTGCTAAGTAGATGTAGTTTACTCAAAATGCGGAAATTTTTATATCTGCAAATGTCATATAAGTTTCTTGAACTCAAAAACCAAATGAGAAAATAGTATTTTAATTGTAAATACATTAGCCCCACACCTCTGTTCATAATTACTTCATTATCTTATCTTAATGGTTTACTACAGTGAGCTTATGAAGTTATAAGTATGTAAGATCGGGTTTTTATTACTTAATGACACTTCTAAAGTCCAGTATTATTATATACATTTCTAAAATTTCTACTATATGTTCTTTCTGTTATTCTAGCAGATGACCACAGTAGTGTTAGTTATAGCCTACTGTAAACTACTGTTCATGTAAGAATGTTAAACAGATCTCAGTTTAACCAAAAACTGCAGTACTAAAACGATTCATTTAAAAAAAAAGCTTGATAATAGCTCCATAAATAATTTGGACACATTCTGAATTTATTCTGAATATCTTCTAGAAGTGTCAAGTTCGCATGATTTGTTCGGAATATGTTCTGCGCCTACATTCCACCATGAACAATTTATGAACTTCTAAAATAATAATTTGAATTCAATACTAGCCAGGATAATAAGATGTATTAAATGGGCCGTACGTTTATTCTTGTTATTTGCGAGTATAAACTCAACTACGACGTTTTTTGAATACAAGTATGTAGAAAACCTCATAGGTTAGAGGTTATTTTGTGAAAAGGATGAATGCACATACCCCAAATTAAAAATCCTTATCCATGTCTGAGGATACATTGGACTTATTCAGAACACATTCGGAATTAGAAATATTTGTTCCACGAACATAAGATTTTAAATCCAGAACATGTTTTATTACCACTATGAATGCACAATTTCAACATGAACCTGGTAAGAGGACATGTTCAGGATATCTACCGCGAATAAAGCTAATTATTGTAACTACTCTACAGAATCTGTCTTTCTCACCAAGGATTCATTCTTCTTCCCATGATTTTATTATTTCCATTTTCCTTTTAGTATTTCTTTCAAAATTTCTCAGTTGGTTATACAATGGCTTATATTTTACATATTTAAAAAAAACTGTTCAAATGACAAAGGTCTCAAAGTTAATTGAGAAGAATTAATTCATTGAAACAAAATCATTTAAGTGTCACAGATGATCAGTAAATGATGCATTATATTACACATAAAACAACTAACATTAAAAAGATGTATTGCTACATTCAAATGTGTCTGTTTTATCAGTGTGTGAATGAGCATAGTGCAGTTGGGATTTCAAAGGAATGATGTAGTGGATCTTTTAATTTTGATGTATGGTTTTTGGCAAAGATTGATCAATTGACTTTGGAAAATCCAGTTTTTTCTATTTCCAGGCGCAGATGCCCGATCCGAAAACCTACAAACAACATTTTGAAAATAAACATCCAAAGAATGAGGTGCCTGTGGAACTTAAAGATGTATAACATATTGAAAACCTTGAAACCGATATGTGTTCAATTTTTTTGGACACACAGGTAATCAGAATGTTTTCAACTTTATTTCTCATGTTAATTATATTATAGGTTTTATGTTTATTATATGTAAATCTTTTCAATGGCTTTTTTGGTTTATTGTATATGTATTTTCCATTTTTCAATATTTGTAATTATTAAAAAAACTAGGTATTTATAGCCAATTGTAGTTTTATTTATTTTAAACCATTTATTATAAGATGCATAAAGTATCAATATTGGCTTGTAATAAATCCAGTTAAGACCCTAAGATTTGACAGATTTTCTATTATTGATTTGAAATTAAATATTAAAAGCAAGTAATTATTTGGGAATGTGGGATAAATGTTAGGGAAAACTAATTTCCATCAAGAAAAAATAAATAAACACATAAAAAAGTTTATTTCTCAAATTCCAGCAGAATTTTAAAATACAAATAAAAAATATACATTATCAACACAAATCCATTCGAAACAATCAAAACAAGCGCTTTCAGCCGAACTTCCAAAATCTGATTTGTCATGTTCTGCACAATTTCACAAAAATTTTAATAACAATAAGGGTGTTATTAACAAAATACAGCAGTAGTAGTAAATCACCAACCTCCATTATGCACTCTTGAATAATATACTATTATACAGAATTTATAATTTTTGCGGTACAAAGATAAGACAATCTATATATGCAGGATAGTTCATTAATTTCGTAAACAATGAAAGATAAAGTACAATAATAAATCCAGGTTAAAATAAAAATTCGATGAATATTTACTATGATTGTCAATTATATATATCACAAGAAATATTTAGGCTTATTCAATAAAATATGTCAAAACTGTTTTTCTATAATCAGCAGTTTATATTGAAGCTAGTACATTTTCAAATTAATCCAGATAATTTTTTTCAATAATTACAACAGTACAATAGAAGGAGAACAATTCTAATGCCAAAAATACAGACTGACACAAGTTCTAGTGCTAATTTTTGGAAATATAGGAAATTCTTCTAGTAACCCGGAAAAATTGATACATACTGATAGGAAAACAGCTTTAGTAATAATGAACCGACCTGCATAAAACACAATTCCACCAATGTTCAAAATTGTGAGAGAAAAAATGAGTCTGTAAGTAGTAAATATCACACAAAATACTTTTACACATTTACCTTATAATTAGTAATACATGAATTATTAAAAAGTTAAAAGTGAGTGACTTGAAACATTCAACTATTCCGATAAAATTTTTTGGCAAATTGATCTTAGCTATTCAAAATAGTTTATATTTGTAAAGATAAAAGTAAGTACAAATGCCAAAACAATACACGATTAAATTTTGTAACAGAACTTCAAAATAGTGAAAATTATAATATGCCCTATGGTCTATATAGATCTACTTCAATGGATATCATTTCAAGAAATATATGTCCACAATAATAGTGATTCCCAACCGGTGGTTTCATACCCCTGAAGGTTCGCGAAAATAATATTGTAATGGCGGATCTAATAAAACGCCATACAAAGGCTCAGCACTTGTAAAACTTGAGCGATACTGTGAATGTCGAGTTTTCGTGTAAATGATTTAATAATTATTAATTTAATTACAGTAGAACCTCGTTAATCCGTCCCCTTCAGGACCGGAAGCATGGTCGGATCGCAAAAGAAGTCGGATTATCAGAGGAAAGTATTTATTGACCTGTAAACATCACAATACAGTAGATTATAATTGAAATTTTAACTGAAAGTACTGTCTGAAATATTTTTCCACGTCAAAGCAATAATAAAACGGAAAGAAAACGTCGGCACACTAAAAAATCTTCCACGAAAGTGTAATAAACAACTGTACATACCTTATTGCAGTATTGCATTTACACACAACTGATTTGCACTTAATTAAAACTTGAGAAGTCACACGGTAAAAAATGGTCTAAGCAGGACTGTAACAGCGACCGTATGCTCAGAACATCCGAGGTCGGATTAGTGAAGTTCTACAGTATTATTATAGCTTTTTTTATGGATCTATGGTTAAAAATGGGTCGTTTAAAAACGAGATATGATAATCGAGATGATAGTACTCGAAGCTGTAGTGAAGTACCGTTTCACTTGACAAAAAACAAAGGAAATTTTCCTGGGGATGAGTCGGAATCTAAACAGCTTTGTGTTATATGTAACAAAGTCCTTCCAAGAGCAGTTTAAAACCATTACTTCTTCGTAGACATATTGAAACAAAACATCAGACACACAAAGATAAATTTCTTGAATATTTCAAAAGAAAATTAACAGATATCGAAAACTGTAACCTTTCTTTCTTGACGATTCCCTATATTCTACCATATATTAGTTTTCTTGTAACCAGCTGACTGTTTGTTATATGAACACTCATGAGAAGGTACAAATTCTATCAGCCTTTAGCTAAGAGAAGTCAATTTCAGCTACTAACTACAGTAGAAAAGTGAGGTTATGTTTTGAAGTTCAGTGCGGAGAAAGTAGGTTAACTTCGACGTCAAGAGGGCGATCATTGTGTGCATTATCACACTTTCTCATTAGTTGATATTTATCAACGTCTAGAGCAATTAAATATACCTAACAATTCAAATAAATTGGAACCAATTGTTCAAATTTCAATATAAGTATTAATATAAGCAATAATTAGAATATAAGGATTAAAATGTTCCTAATTTTGTTCTATAAATAAATTCTTTATATTAAAGAAATGTTTTTTAGTTACGTACATTACTGTTTTATGAATGTTTTTGTTTTTCCTTTGGTTTACCTATTATTAAATGTGACTTTTGTTAACTTCGCTTATTTCTGTCTCAAAATTTCAATTATAAAGATTAACATTTGCACTATTTTTTCCAACAATTCTAAAATCAAATAGAAACTTTTTATTTTATTATTTTTAACATCAAATTTGGAAAATGTAGTTTTAACCTCACAATGTTCAGTTTAAACATACAAAGAGTTTTTACAGAAAAGATAAATATGCAATGTTGTATAGTAAAACCACAAATCGATACACATAAACTGGTTTTAAACTTGCATAAAATATTTCAATCACTGGGTGCTAGAGACATTTACGGATTTTTTTCATTATAGATAAAATTTCCAATAATATTATATATCTAGGAAGTCTTTAATCCATGGTATAGGTGAATACTTCAAATAGAGGGGTCACTTCAGTTCAAAACTTAATAGTATGCTTGCAATATTCTTTTGTGTTATTCTTATCTTCTTGTAAGGTTCGTTATTCACATTCTCTTAAATAATAAAACATAAATAATAATTAGAAACAAAAATACTAACACCCACCCAAATAAACATGAAATATTTAGTAACAATATATATTAAACCGATGAATTTATTTATGATTCAAAAAAGTAAATTTTCAACTTGTGAAAAGGAAATAGATTATTTTTGAAGGTAAACAATTTTCTGTTTAGAAATACTGAAAATAATCCATATCGATATTTATTTCCTAATAGAATTGTGTTGCTTCAGAAAAAATAAATAAATTAATCGATTTTGATGTTGATAATTGGAATGCATGGTGAATACTACTTTAGACTCAAACTTAAACTAAAACCCCGCATGTCAAAACATTGAAAATTAATGACTTTGTTAATGAAAACGGTGAAATAATAGAATTATTTTAAAATATTTTTGCATATTATACCTATGCATACCACATCCACTCTAACAAACACTACTCAGTATATATTATATTAGATAATTTTTTCACAATGTTGTTTGCATTTTCAAGTGTCCAAGTTTCGCCTTAACTTCGTGGAAATACGGTCTCTTGTCTGGATTCAAATCCCATGCCTAGAACATTTTGAATATATATGGTGTCTACAACATTATTTGTCAATTTCAATCACATATACCTAAATTTCGTACTAAAGGAGCTAACGCCCTTTGAATATGATCCTATTAAGTTTATTTCAAAAAAAAATAACAAACTTGATAAGTTGTAAAAGCCAGTAATGATTTTATATAAACCCACGATTTTATTGCCATCAGAAGCGTTGTACTTGGAAGTGATATTGATCAAAAATGCAATAAATTAAAATTGAATTTTATTGTACTATTATGCACAATTTTCGAGAAATGTTTTTGAACTAAATGTGAAATTGGTCCAAAAAAACTACCAATATTATTGGTTCTCCCACATTGATTGCTTGTGGAGACAATAGGGAGCTGAGGAATAGTAAATGAGTAAAATCAATAGTAAGGAAATAGAAGTTCAGATCTATATGCAAACATATATTAAAATTTAAATGGTTGATAGATTAGTAAAACTAGTGGAACAAAAAAAACTAAACTAAGTCAAGGCTAAGACACTGGACGTGATAATTAAACTTCAACTACAAAGATCATTAAAACTGGTAGAACTCACTTGAAAATTGAAGTACCAATAACAAACTTACAGGTAATAAATTAGGGTGTTACAAAAAGTGAGTAGAAACTTGAAGATCTATCAGGTGAGAAATACATTACCTGTCGCATAATTTCATATACTTCTGGAGGACATCCTTCAGGAGCTTCCATTTTATAACCTTTTTCCACATGTTTCACCACATCTGCCAATGGCTGAAAGGTTTTTTGTCAAGATATTTTTCATTAACAAAATTTTAATAGTACTTACTATCCTAGGATAAGGTACTCTACCAAAAGAATATATTTCCCATAATAGGATTCCGAAACTCCACATGTCAGATTTATTTGAAAATTTCTAAAAAATAAATAATAAATTTATATTCAAGCAAAAACATATCATCTACAATAATTAATCATCTGCGTTTAATATGTACATCAGAATCTGAGTGAATAAATTATTTTTAAAATTATTAATATATTTACGTTTTGTTTGAGAGCTTCAGGAGCAGTCCATTTAATTGGCAATTTAGCTGACTCAGAAGTAGCATTCTTTTCATTTCTAGCCAAGCCAAAATCAGATACTTTTGCTCTGCCATTTTCAGCAATCAGTACATTCCTGGCAGCTAAATCTCGATGTACAACATGCATCATTTCCAAATACTCCATTCCAGAGCTAGTATCAAAAGCAAAATTAATTTGATCTTTTTTTGTGACATGCTGTCTCCCTCTGGATCTCAGATAGTCCACTAAACTCCCTTTACTCATGTATTCTGTCACCAAGTAGATCTGATCCTTCTTCCTTACAATTCCAAGCAAATTAACTAAGTTTTCATGGTGTAGTGATCTGCAAAATATAAAAATACAAAATATAGTCAAGTTTTAATGGGCTACTGTTTTGGAATTGGCTACTGGAGTGTTCAAATGTCATGATAGTGTTTTTTAAAGAAGTTAAAATGATTTTTGTGAAGATGTGAATATGTTGTAGTTTTCCCTGAGACTCTACTCCATTAACCACAGCTTTAATATTTTGTTTTCCCAAAACATGTGTTGTCCATTTGTCAAAAAAAAAATGGAACTTTCAAATTATGCTGAATTTGAATCAATATTTTATTCAATTGCAATAAATTTTGACAGTTATACTGGTGAGGATATATTTAAATGCAAAGCACGAATAAAATCTCCATAGCTGAAAACTATACTACAACTTACTTACTTCATTAAAATTGCTTCAGCTTCGCTTGAATCCTTCAATACTTTAACAGCCACTTTATTGTTTTTCCATTTTCCAAGCATAACCTCACAAAATTCTCCTTTGCCTATGGACTCACATATCTAAAAAGTTGATTAATGTATATAAAAGAAAAATATTTCAACTTTTCATCAAAAAAATGTATAATAATGTATGTAAAAATATACTCACTGTTAGCTCTGGCTCTGGAATAACAAACAGATCATCTCCTTCCTTAACAATTGACATCTTAGTGTTGGAATACAAGACTTCACTTTCTTTGGGCAAAGTTTTGACTAATTTCGTACACAATCCATCAGCATCTTTCTTGTAATGTTCAATCAGTTCTTCTAAATTGTCAAAAAATTCCTCATCATCAATTGTCAACCTACCACTATTTGATTTAACTCTGTAATGCTCGACTTTTGATTGAAAGCAAACACAAAGGGTATAGTCGCCTGGAAAGTTAGTTGATTCTCTAATTAGGAACAGGCCATCTGACCTAGGACGCAATAAGTTTTCTGCTTCATCTCGTGAAATTTTGCCATGGTACCAACTAAAAATAATGTCATTTTATACCAATTAGCTGTATATCACATCCCATTTTTCATTCAACTTCAAAGAAACATCAAGAAAATGTAAATATTTACATAAAAATTACAAACAATTTATACTTACGAAGAAAATGAATATTTTGAGCTGGATCTTAGCGGACTTTGTACATTATTAACATTAACATCATGTTCATTAATGCTAATTTGATTTCTGAAGTTCACCTCATCTGCCGGACTTGCATTCATATTATTTTGACGCATGAGTAAGTTGCATTGGTGTACTACATTATTATCCATCTGTGATAACGTTTGTGGTGCCATCTACAAATATAATCTATTAAACCACAAATGAGGAGATATTTCCTGGCATTTTGTATCTTTTTATCTAACACAACTTTCTTTACAAACCTTTTATATCTATGAGGAAACAAATATAAAATGTAAAATAATGGACAACTGCACATAATAATTAAAATATTTTACAGTCAGTATAAAGATAAGGCTGATAAAAGTTTTAATCTGACACTCTGCTATAAAATAACCTACACATTTTATTTACAATGATGTGAAATAATTCATTATAGATTTTAATTTTTTTTCAAGTTAATGAGAAAAAAATGACGTTTGACGTTTTAATTTATATAAAGAAATGAAACAACTTATTAAATACTAACACAAAATGAATATGTTTACTAATATTTAAGACAACTGATAAAATCAATCTCTATACACAAATTAAACAACAGATGATACTGAAACTCCACTTAAGTAGAGCACAGTTTTGGCAATTGAATAAAAATATTGTTAAAACCAAATTGAATTAGCTTTCAGTATACATAAATAGTTTAGAAATTGTAAACCTACTTACCCATGAAGTTTCTTCATAAACGTGTGATAATTCACTCGGGGTGATTCGTTTGACACCCCTAGCAGGAACAGTGGGAGGATTGGTGGCTGATGAAGATTCCCATTGGCCATCAGATTGACGGAATTGATCAAAAATATAGGGTTGATACCTCTAGAATCATAAAATTTTCATTATATTAAAAAATATTCTTTTAAATTGCTTGATAATCTACTTATTATGAATTAAACTAACTAAATTATTAAATTTTGTATAAATTTGACAATTACCTGTGTAGAGTTTTGGCTTGTCATCACTTTAGAGTGTTCACCATAATATTCCCTGTAATGCAAAATTCAACATTGTGAATATGCCTACACTATACTACACAAAAATTTAGCTTTGTGGTAAAATTCTTTGCTATACTAAATAAATATACTTCGTTATACAGATATTGGCAAACATCGAAATTATTTAATTTACCAATTTAATAGTATTACTCAATAAATATCGAGGGGGGAAAGATTTCATTTACACATTTAGCAAGTAATAAAAATATAATTAGATAATACGTCTATTTCCGGTATTTTTCAATGAGGTAAATATTCATAGTTGTTCTCGACCAATGAATATCTAAATAATGTTTGCAATTATGATGATGATTAACTATACACAATTGATGTCCTAATAAACAAATATGAACTGGGATGTTGTGCAACACACAAACCACTTACCACTTGTCTAGGTTTGATAAATGCACATATTCCCCTTAAAAATAAACTCCTATAAATTAAAGCTAATCCAAAGTTTAAAAAACATATTTTGGAAATTTTCTCTGCATAACAACCACCATTTTATATTTTACTTGGTTTGACATTGACATTTATGGAAATTGACGTAAATGTCATATCAAAATCAGGATGACCAATAGTAAATTTACAAATAGATTAGTATTTTCTTTGTTAGTTGCGGTGGCTCTGATATTATTGAAAATCATATTTTTTAGGTTATTTCTGAGCTAGCGCTCATGAGAACAATATTTTACAAATATCGAATCCCCATATTCATTTATTCTTATCAATCATACTTAAACAATAATATAGCTAGAGCATACCTATGAAGGTATTAAATTTAATTTTACGCAAGAACGTTGAATATTAATAGTGGTGAAGGACATTATTTATTTGAAAATTAGGAAACAGTAGGAAATGGAATAAGATGCAAATCGTGAAGTGATATATCAAAAAACATTAGCAGAGAATGAGAATGCTGCCCAATGAAAAAACAATAACTATACACAATACTTATCTAATTTATTTCTAGATAAAAATGAATGCAAGATACACAAAATTACTAGTGTTAATAATAACAATTATTATATTATATAAGACATTTCATTATTTCCAATTAACTGAGGATGGAAATATTGAGGAAGAAGTTGAGGATATAGGTAAAGTTACAGTTTCTGTACACTATGAAGCCTTGTGTCCAGATTCTAAGTTCTTTGTATCACATCAGTTGCTTCCAACATACAGAGACCTTACAAAATTTATTAGTTTGGACTTAATTCCATATGGAAAAGCACAGGTAAAGCCATGGTAAAAAATGATACATAATTAATTTGTTTCTCATTTTCTTTATTATAATTCCATATAAAACTTTTTGTTTATTATTTTTTGATAATAAACTGCCAAAGCTGAGACTGCGAAAATAATAGCCTCCTACTGCGCTGAAATAATCTCGAATTTTGTAAATATGAACCAAAAGATTCAAAAAGATTTTTTAAATAGGAAGGTGGTTTATTTACCACCTTTCAATAAAAAAATGAAAAAAAATCAAAATGTTTGCTTTTCAAAAAATATGAAAAATTAACGTTTTTTCACTTTTTTCCCATGGCAATTTTTTTTTCAATTTCTTTATAATTTGCCATTTTGAGCAAAATGTGTTTACAGTTTAAAGAGCAACTGTCGATCGCTCCAAACTGCTTGTTAGCACTCAAAAAGCGTGCGCCCTCAAACTATTATAACTTTTTTATTTCGAATTTCACTATGAAATTTTAGTAGATGTTTTTTGAACGTAAAAGTATTTGAAAAATGTAAAAAATCGATTTTTTTTAAATGACTACCGGTACTAGGCCCTCAAACTTGAGTAATATTTCAGATATAAACATATTATTAATGTTATCAGAATCAGTTCAAACAGACTTGTGAAAAACTCTAAATGTACAGAACAGATTAAAATTAAGTAATAAGTTATTGCTCATCTAATGAAATGGATTGTAAATTTTCTAAGGTTGTTAGAAATATTTTTAGTTTCTTTGTTTCGCCCTGAAGTACAGATAAATATTTCTATTCTTTTTATCTATTTGTCACCCAGTATATTACCTTTTTTAAAAGAGATTTGTTATTCTTAATAGTTAACTGAGTTTTTTGAATTGAATATTTTCATAGACAATAGAAAATGACAATGAAATAGAATTCCATTGTCAGCATGATGCCATAGAATGCTTTGCCAATAAAATACACGCTTGTGTAATAGAGAAGATAAACGAACCTTTAGTGCAATTAGAGTATATAACGTGTATGATCAAAGATAACCATATACCTGATGAAGCTGGAGAAAAGGTAAAAGATCTTTAATCTATATTTTTCTGTGTAACATAATTAATTCTCAATGAATAATATAACGTTCATATGAATTTGTCCTCATTATTTCTCTTAGAATATATATATATATATATATATATATATATATATATATATATATAAAGAAAGAGAGTAGACCCTATTACATTCGAATATTTCGTGTGGAGATGCTTGTCAGCGACCTTTCTTCTATGCTCTAAGCTGTCGAAGTTTCTGGTCAGCTCTGGATTGCTTAAGCTCCAAATGTGGGAACAATACTCCAAAGATGGTCGAATCTGGGCCTTGTAGAGGATCTGAAGCAGTTGCAGAGCATATATTACGTCACTCTTGCCTCTGTCAATTCCACACGACGTTTATGAAGTACCAACTTTCAAAAGATTGTGTGTAAAATTTCATGATAATTCGATTAGATAGAAAAAAGTGACAGTCATTTAAGTAAAGCTACTTCTGTCATTTTCAAAACAATATCGTGTGTTTTACAAAGACAATGCACCGATTCACAATTCGCTGGCAATGATGGTTAAATTAAATGAGTTACACTTCAAACTGCTTCCTCATCCACCATAGAGTCCAGATATGGCCTTCAGCGATTACTGGCTATTCAATGATTTCAAAAAAATGCTCGTTGGCAAGAAATTCAGCTCAAATGAAGTAGCAATTGCTGAGACTGAAGCCTATTTTGAGGCAAAAGACAAATCCTTCTACAAGCACGGCATCAAGAAGTTAGAGAAGTGTTGAAATGATTGTATTGCTCTTGAAGGACATTACATTGATGAATAAAATCGAATTTTGGGCGAAAAAAAGTATTTTTCTTAGTTAGTCACACGATTTATTGAGTGATGTGTTAGCTTTGGGGCTCCAAGGTTTTGTAAAGTGCCAGGACATATTGCTCCCAAGCACAAAACCAGAACCCATGGATTGTTATCTGCAAAAAAAAGAATATAGGCTTCGATATCTGCCAATTAGAATTGAAGCAAAAATCATTCTAAGGAAACATAAATAGGAAATCCTTTAGAAGATTTCTAGTTCATTCATTTTTTATTAAAAAATACGAATTTTTTTTTTATGATGTTCAAGAATTTTATACATTGCTCTATAAATTAATAAATGACTACTGTTTGTAAATCAATCCACAGAACATATAGTTAACAACTTCAGTTTTCTGATCTTATTTTTCAAATTAAACGTTATATTATAAAACTTCTAATAATTGATCAATTTGTTAATACAATTTTTTTTCTAGTGTGGCAGGAGTTTAAACCTAGATTACAGCCCAATTTCAGAATGTGCTAGTAATGCTGAAGGATCTAAATTGCTTAAAAAACATGGTGAAAGGACTAACTCTTTGAATCCTCCGGTGAAATTTATCCCTACTATAGAATTGAATGGTAGTCAAGATTTGGTTAGCCAGCCACAAATATTGAAAGATTTGAAAACTGCTCTCTGTACAGTTTTGAATTACAAACCTTCAAAATGTTCGTAAATTCAAGTGCCAAGTATTTTATAAAATTTATTCTACAAAAAGTTTTTTTTTAATAAAAATATTTGGACTGGTATAATTATTCGATTTATAAAATCATATTAAGCAACATTCTTGTATTCTAGTAGAGAATCGTGACAACAGACTTTTTGTAGAATTAAATTAATTTTTGAAAATCTCCTATTTGTATATCTTTTGTTCAATGCTCTCTCAGCATAAATATTAAGAAGTATTGATGACAAATTAGATTTATAAACAATTTAAAAAGTTGAAATTTGATTTTTTACCATAAATAGCCCTCTAAATTTACAAATAGTTTATATATATATATATATATATATATATATAAATATATATATACATATATATATACATATATATATATATATATATATATATATATATATATATATATATATATCCAAATTTCTTTCCTGTCTAATTTTATTTAATAATAATGATTAATCTACTTCTGATACTTGTCTTTGTTGAGGTGTTCTTATTTTGGATTTCATTCTAGTCAGTTTAACGGATTTAAAATTCGTTCAATGGGCTTGGAAAATTTAAAAAAAAAGTGTATTCTTTAATAACAAAAAGAAATATTTTATTTTACAAGAATAATGGTGTTTATTCAAGTCGGTATCCGTTCTAAATAAGTTCTACGTCATCAGCGCCGATTGTGTAGAAGAACGGCCGTCCAATTTGACAAATAGTTGATTTGTTGATAAAAATGGAACAGTGGTTTCTGCTTGGTTCCTCAGACAACTTGCCCCAAATAGATTTCCTTACAATAGTTAATTATTTTGTCACAAACAACGATTTTATGACTTAAAATTCGCGGCGTGAAGCAGATTTTTTAAAATTTACCCTGTATGCTAATGTAGCGCCACACTTATTTGACGTATTTCGATGGACACTTTTCATACACACAAATCGTTCTCCTTGTCTCTAATCTCCGCAAATCCAGATAATAACGTAAAATCGTAAACGTTTTAAAAAATCTAGTTTAGAGTCCTCAGTTACATATTAAAGTGTAAACTACTCCCGGATCGTCGGTAAGGTTTAAAGTTTGCCGGTGAACGCCATCTATAAAACGTGAAAAAGTCGATATGTGAGGTTTAAACTTCACTTGTAAAATTGCTCCTTTAGAGGTTGACAAGAATTTATTAAAAAGATGCAGAAATATAGCTTAGATTTGGGTTGATTATAATACATATTTGTACTATCTAACACAATGATTTATGAGGAAGTGAATTGGAATAAAGAAAAAGAAGTAGAAAATAACGAAAAAATGAATACAATATCAACTATTAGGCTATATTAACACTCATAATTACATTGTTTGGTCCTTCGAGCCGAATCTGAACCAATGGAAGGCTCAAAGGAACAGACAGTGTAGTTGTTAGTTTTGATGTAGTGAGGTGTTCATTACAAACATCACCAACCGTTCCAGAAATTCCAACTTAGCTGGCAGTATGACTGAATTAGAGGTAGACAGGAATTTGTCAACCACAACGATCGTAGTCGCTATGTGGAACGCACAAAAGAGTATTTCAGGCGCTGTGAACGCTTAGTGGAATGCATCTTGAGAATGGGTTCTACGTCCATTGGTAGGTGAGTGAATTGCCCAAGGGACCGGACACCTAAACGAGCTGGACCATGCAGCTATTATTCTCTATCTCTTGTTGCACTCCAGCACAAGTCTATAGTATACCGTTTCGGTCGTTATTATAGCTTGTGTGGTATTTATCTAACAATTTCACAATTACACTGTTTGGTGCTTCGAGCCGTATATTAATCTCGAAAGCGCAAACAGTGTAATTGTGTGTTATGTAGTGGTAGTATGGATATCACCAATGGTTCCAGAAATTTTAACTTATAATAATAAAAGAGTCTCCATTAAGTCATTTTTTTGTTATTTTATTTTTTTTTTTTTTTTTGAGGTACAAACTTTGTCGGGATGGAATACATTTGGTGTGGGATCAATAACGAGCTTAAACTTTGATTTGGCCATTTCAATATCTCCCTATAAAAGTTATAAAAATAAAGAATTGTAGCACATGTCACAAACCATATTTTCATGTTCCAAAAAGAATTAAATTGAGTTACATTTTTTACGCGCGTATTTCGAATATTTAACTTTATTTAGGTCTAGGCAATTAGAGCATCTCTTCCAATTACCATCATGAAAACCTCAGCTCCTCATTGAGAATAAAAATTTTGATGCTACACAGTCTGCACCCAGTCTATACTCGTGAAATATAAAATACTTTCCTATTGACATTAAAAGGTTCAAGTCAAAGCCTCTGATCGACTTCTCAAAGGACATCGGCTCAACAGCCCCTTGTCCACCCACAATGTAACTATGAAATATAATATCATTCATCCCTCACAACTATGAGAAACATTCACAAATGTCATTAGAGTAAATAAAAATAGTGGGTCTTTAATAAAAAAATTTGGCTGTCAATTCACTAGTAAGTTTTGAAAAAAATAGTACAAAAGACATACCTTTATTTTTAAATGTACTATTAGCTAGGAATTTATAAAATTGTGGACCACATTGTATATAAAAAATGTTTAAAATTAATTACAGAGGAAGTGGTGATCGGACTAATATGGTATAATACGAACAGAACCTTAGTATCATCCCACGTGTGATATCATTTTGTGTTCTATGGTTCAAGTTCTATTTGATAAGTTGGTGTTTTATAAATTCCAATTGTGACAACTCTGCGCAGTCAGGTAATATCGGTTGTCCTGTCCGGCAGAATACCAATATGGAGTGTAATTTCTTTAAAAAAGTGGTTTGATGAATTATTTTTTTAAATATAAATGCTTGATGGTGGATTAAATGATAAAGTAGCGTATCTGGCAATATTATATTTGGATATTATAAAGAGTAGATCCAGTTCCGTTAGATGACCGCCATAGGAACATGATACATGTCTGAAATATTTGTGGATGTCAAGATTGTCAAGTAAGAATTTCCTGATTTATTTGTCTTTATAATTAATTGTTTATTTGATTAGAATGTTCTAAAATAATATTTATAATAACCAATATTATTCTTTTAGGTGAAGAGTACCGAAGTTTTGAAAAAAAATGGGGAAGTTGTTATCAAAAATTTTTGGCAATAAAGAGATGAGGATATTGATGCTCGGATTAGACGCGGCAGGAAAGACAACGATATTATATAAACTAAAATTAGGACAATCTGTAACCACTATACCGACTGTGGGATTTAATGTGGAAACAGTGACCTACAAAAATGTTAAATTCAATGTATGGGATGTTGGGGGACAAGATAAAATCAGGCCTCTTTGGCGGCACTACTACACGGGAACCCAGGGCCTGATATTTGTAGTGGATTGTGCAGATAGAGATAGAATTGATGAGGCCAGACAAGAGCTTCATCGCATTATTAATGATAGAGAGATGAGAGATGCAATAATACTCATTTTTGCTAACAAGCAAGACCTGCCAGAGGCGATGAAACCTCATGAAATTCAGGAAAAATTGGGACTAACACGAATTAGAGATAGAAATTGGTATGTGCAACCTGCCTGTGCAACAACTGGAGATGGCCTTTATGAGGGACTTACTTGGTTAACGAGCAATCACAAATTATAGCATCCAGGTACACACTCATTTTAGTATATGACTCCAACCAACACTATTGTAATATTCTCCTCGAGAGGTGATTCTCTAGGATGCAGGCTACATCGTAATTATAACCCTAACATTCCATATATAAAATTAAAAATATTCTGTGGATAATTTTTGAAAAATATTTTTTTGAAATTTTTCTCTTGTATTATTTGCTTATATCAGTGCAACTCATAGTGATGAATTTAAATAAATTTGTATACATTTTATCTGTTTGAAAGACAATTTTTCCAATGGGAATATATTAAAAAAAATTTTTTCTTCTATTTGGGTGTGGTTTAGTTGACAGTCATATGTTTATACATATACAGTTTAGACTTGTTAAACTCTTAATATTTTAACAATTATAAATACATATAAATAATTTATCTTATGTCTAAAATATTAGTTTTTATTGGATAATCAAGAGATTACTAAAATTGTTGTAACAGTTTGTGTTTATATTTTCTAATTTCCAACTTTTTTAAGTAAATATCTGAAATCAGAAACTAATTCAATAAACTGCATCAAGAACTTAAATTACATGATGAACTTTAACAACTAAAAATAAATAATGAACATTATTTGTTTACTAAATATAAATTGTGTCTAATTAAAATAATTTTAATCATTTCTATAGAATGTATACAAATTCCAGGTTTGTTATTGTTTATTGTTATATATGTTTAGTGTTTTATAAATACTCTTGCACTTAGGGTAAATTTAAAAAGGTGTTTTGAGTAACCCATTCAAACTGCCAGTCCACAGTCCAATTGAACTTGACAAAAATGGTGTAGTGTGTACATAGTGGCAGTGTATAAATTTTCTTTATATGAATGGTTGTGGCATTATAGACCCGTGTTCTTGAAATTACCTCAACTGTATTTTGTATATAAATTAATTAGTATTATTGTATTGTTTTATAATGTGAAATGTTATTGCTGCAATTGAAACTCCTTTAATGATTTATTTTGTGTAGAACCACCTTGTTGACAATTATCAGTTTTCAAATCCATAAATAAATATTTGATATTTGATGATATTTAATTAGTCTAAAAATTGAATATCAGATAGAGTTAGGTTAATTTGAGTATAAACAGAGTGCAGGAATAAATCAACTTTATTTTTTTTATAAATTCCAATACTTTTTCTCTAGACTTTGCAAAAACAAAATTTTATTTAACACTAGAGTAGACAGGTGGAAAAAAGTTACGTGGATGGACAGACCCAAATCAATAATGTAACAAGTTTTATTTTTACGAATTATGGAATTTTCTATAAAACGATTTACAAATTACTTAGTTATTGGTCAAATTCATATTTCATTTATACAAATAAAGGGTATTAAAAAACTTTACACAATTTTGTTATAAAATTTTGAAAAATGATCTAAAAATACTAACTGAGTAAATTAATAGTATAAAGTACTGTTTCCTTTCAAGATATTAGTCACACTAAAGAAGTTAAATGCAACATGAATGGTTTTCTTATTATAATATCTTGAATTTCATAATTTATAAGATGAAGATCTTACTGTACACTGTATTACTGGTTGAAAGGCATAACCAGACTTTCCATTGCTTACAAAAATACTTTGTTTTACTGTCCTTGCATCTGTATCATCTTCCTCATTTCCTTGTTGAGGTTCTTCTCTTTTAAGGTTGAATGCCAGAGATTTCAGCATGTTGGGTTGAAGTAGTAGTCATGCTAGCTTCTTTAGAAAATTTTGTATTCTCGTTTAGAGCAAATATATTCATAATGATGTAACTGTATATTCTGCACAAATGATATCGACAACATCAACGCAACTTTTTTTAGCAATGTAATAAGTGATAATACTTGGTTTCTTTTGATCTCCTGTATCTGCATCAACTTCATCGTCTCTATGAGTAACAAAACACATCTGCTAGTAACTTCTACTGTTGGTGGTGTTTTGTTGATATCTTTCGCAAATGGTAAAGTTCAAAACTAATGAATTTGTTTACTTAAATTGTTAGGAATATAAATTTTTTGCTGTATATATAAAGATGTGTGGTAATAAGGATGTGAGGAATTAAAACATAATAGAAACAGTTCAAGAAATGTTTTTATAGTTTCCACTAAATTGTACATACTCGTAGGCGAATTGTTAGAAAGTAATTAAAATATGCAACAAGGTCGTTCTATATTTGTGGTACAAAATTGAGAGATATATTTTTTCTTTTTAAATATTTTATAGAATTGCAAAATCACTAAAAATATGTATAATGTCTAATATTTTTCACTTATTATTATTTTTACGTGTGTATCATAAAAAAAAACAAATTACAATGTATTGGAAAAACAGGTCAACCAATTTTTTTGTCACACGAAAACTTATACCAAATTTTGAATGCACTATGTACACCAAACAATAATATATCAGTGGAATGGAAGAAATTGACACATCAGGGTCCTTTGTTTCATAAATTTTTATAAAAAGTACAAACACTTGGAAAAATGTTCCTTAATGTACAATAAATAGCTTTGATTTTCGTGAATGTTTGGCTTCTGGTAGTTTCCTTTTAAATCTGCTAGCATTCCTGGACTTTTTGATGAAATATTTCGCTTTGTTCGTCACTCAACGCACCCAATTTCTCGGGGAAGAAATCCATACATCCCAATGCTTTGTATGAAATTATAAACTCATTGATTAAGTCTTTGTAATTTATGGTTTTCTATGAAATTTTGGACAACATTCTCAAAACATTTCCAGGCGACTTTTTCTACATCAATCAGCTTTCCTTCAATGTTTGTATCCTTCATTAGTTTCCGTATTTGTGGACCAATAAATATTCCCTCTTCAATTTTTGCCTCGCTGAGTTTGGGAAATTTCTCTTTCAGGTATAAGAATCCACTGCCATATTTAAGCATAGATTTTACAAACTTTTTCATCAGGTCGAACATTATATGCAACGGTAGTGAAAGTATGTCGTCAGGGTTCACTATATGATCATTTTTAACATTCTTCTGCCTTGGGAATAAGTGATCCACGCTTGGGCAATACTTTCTCCTGTCCAATTCCCAAATAAAATATTTTGTGTAACCAAGCTGTAGCCCAAACAAAAGAGCAATAACTTCAAACTCCACTAATTTACCAAACATGTTCGCTATATCTTATTTTATTAAGAAGGAACTTCATGTTCTCGTAAGTCTCTTTCATATCAGAACCATGGGCAACCAGATCTGGAGGTCATTTGTTTTCGTTGTATAGCAACACTGCTTTCAAGCTAGTTTTTTCAAATTTCAATGAATTTATCACGACAGGAAAATTTTCGTACCCGGAGAAAGTAAATTCCAGTCGTTTAATCTAGACCCTTAAAGCTCACAAATTAAAATCACGTACTAAATACTTTAAATAACTTTGTATCAATAAATGTGATTCCTAACTTAGGTCCCCCTCCTCATATACCTTACCGGGTGGACTAAGAACCAATTCCTAGACTAGAAACAGAATCCTGACTTTCTTCTCGATTGACACAGGCAGTTCGGTACTATGTAGTATTGGTCTGTTGGCCGATGACAAGTTTGTGTACTGGACAGTGTGTTTGGACTTAGTTGTGACGCCTTTTGTTTGAATCAAAGAAAAATAACAATCACTTAAATGATTATTTGGTTCCGTTGGAATCATTGGTATACCAAAAGGCAAATGTCTAGATTCTTGTTTAGCCCAACCAAATAAGAGTCTCACACACATACAACATAAATGTGGAACCCAAGATATATCTTGATAGCAACACAGGAAAACGAAAATAGTCTAAATGGCACAGAAACTTAATTCTCCACACACATAAAAAAACTGTGCGCTAGAACAGTTTTTATATTGTAAGAAACGTAATTTAGTTAAATGCAATCGTTTTACAGTCACCTAAATTAATTTATTCAAACAAAAACACGTAAATAGCTGTCACAAAAAACTGGATGTGACCGAAAGAAAATAATAATTTTTTTTAATGATGGTACATCAAAATGGAAAACATTACAAAGCTCGTGTGACAAAAACAGTTTACCAGTGTAATGCATTCCAAATAGGAGCTCAATAAGTTTGAGCGAATTTTTTAATATTAAAAAATGAAACTTTAAGATACATACGTACATTCTGATTTTTTTTTGTTTTAGTAGAACTAAATTCGTTATTTTTATTTTTCTTTTTATTTCGTGGATATTGCCAAATAATACCTTTATGTAAGTAAAGACTGAATAGATATAAGGTTTTTCTCACACACTAAGATTCGTAAAATCTTTTTAATATGCTTTTGTGTGAACAGAAACGCAATTTTTCACAGTTTTTTTTAAATATATGTATCCACTCAACATTTTGATGTTTGAATATGAATTATTTGTAATTCAATGTTTATAACACAGAATTTTATCTAGAAGTCTTCTATAATAATAAACGAATTTTTTTATGCATTCTGTGTTTTTTCGATGTAAAACTTGTTCATTCTTTAATTGGAGTTGAATAGTATCCAGCATAATTTGAATACGCTGAATACCATCCCACATTCCATTATTCATTCATGTTAACATCTGCCTTCTTAAATAATTATTAAATTCGTAAAAACAAATGGAATTTTTTTATTGAAAACGGTATTTTTTTGTTTATCCAATTTATTTTAATTACGTAAACAAATTGTTGCATAATTTCTTTATGAATCGTTTGACAGTATTTGTAAATCAGCTTAACCAAACAGTTTATTCTACACACTTTTATCAGTTATTCCGAGGATTGTTTTCATAATAAATAATTTATAAATATTTCTCAGTTTATAAATATGTCCATGTTTTATCTTCTTCCAAGGAAATCTTTGTCAAATATCATGTATCAATCATTTTATTATTGAGAACTTTCGATTTTTCAACAAGGATTTTCTCCCTTAACGATTCCTTTCTTAAATACTCAATTTTATAATAGATTTAACTTATTTTCGTAGATAGCTTTCGCTAGATTTATACCAATTTAAGATTGTTGATGCTCATGTGCCTGCTGAACACAACATCATGTTTGCTCCTTAGAGTTCTCGCATCTAGCTCGAAGGATCATACAGTTTGAGGGTTGGTTTAGTGGTAATAGTAAACACCAAAGATTTCAGAAATTCTAACTTACATAACCCCACTGGTTGTTTTACGGATTTACTACTGTTTGAAGATAAATCTTATGTTTTGTACCTCTCTATTCGTAAATAAAGTCATATTAATTCAATATCAATGACAGAGGTTTGAAACAATTTTTTAGTTTTTTCATCTGTTTTCAAAATAAACAAATTATCTATCTCTACCGAATAATTTTTATTTAATTATTATTAAACTTTTTATATTCCTAATTTAGAGTGGCACAAATTTCTTTATAATCAGGATAGTTTTTTTAGTGAACACACAGTTTACCTTCAGTTTCTGAAGATGATAAATTCGTTATCGAAACACCCTTCATTTAGTGTAATTGTTGGTGTAGTGGTAGTGTAAACAGTGTGTTCGGTACAAATATCACCAACGATTCCAATTTGGGATAGTTTTTTTGTTAATGAATAATTGAACAGTTTTTAAAATAAAATTATTTGATAGCCCTACATTTTCACCCTTTGTATTATTCTTGAAAACATATTTTTTTGTGGTGTTTGCTTTGAATTATTCATACTAAAAATCAGATATGAAACTAGTATTAAAGTATGTTTTTAAAATTATGGAGTTGGTATTGTTTTCGAAGCAGATTGATATTTTTTGACTACATTCGTACTAGATCAAAAATTGAGCGGATTGAGCACGGCTTAGTAGAAATAATTAGAAAAATAAATTAAAAGGAATTAATATCCTAGAGAGCAATTAATAAATAATTTATCTTGCTACAATGCTTAATATATTTTTAAGATGTTTAGGTTCCTTATTCTGTTTTTGTATATGTTTGCAAGGTAGATGGACTAGTTAAAATAATATTTACTTTATATCTGTGCATATTTCATATAATAAAATATTTATTTGAAAAATAAACCAATTAGGGATTTTACTAATCCACTTTGTAATTATACCAAATTCTCCGTCCGGTATAAATCGTATCGTGTATCTTTCCCATTAAATTAAAGCAAACCCTTTTAAAAAATTCAGCTTATTCAATGATTATACTTTATAATTATTTTAACTAGTCTTTAAAATATTTTATGTATATGTAACTAACTGATATATATTTTTTAGTTAAACAATTATTAAAAATGTAAATTATTTAGCTTAAATATGAAAATTTATAAATTCTAAATTAATTCTTATTGCCAAAATGTTATATATGTTGTATCTTCGGTCAAAGCGAAGGTATAGGTTCCAGCATGTTATTTTTAATTACAAATTCAAAATTTTTGTGATACATTTTTTTTTTATTGAGTAATGCAAGGCAATATTAATAAAAATTCGAAAAAATCATATTTGTACCACATTTTTTCATCCTTTCAACTGGAATTCAAAAACTGATGTAACAACCACCTTCAAGATACGGTTTGTTTTTGATATTATACAGGATATACAAGACTTGTTTCCGCCGGAAATCCTGAAGTATGTGATAATCGTAAAAAAGTTTGTTTCAGCAAATCAACGAAAATATTTGCTTACTAATGCCAAAGATATTATGAATTAATGTTAATTGAATATTCCTTGAACGTGATTATACCAAATACCACTCTGCGTGAGATCATATGGAATCAACAAAAATTCTAAAAAAATATGTTTAGACAAATTCCATCATTTTCGCAATTCTTTTCTACCTTTACTGTATAACTAATATATTGGAAAAATTTATGTCAAGTTCATTGAAATTATATAACTAGCAAATTACATTTTGATTGTTAGTAAAATATTTTCCCAATATAATGCTTATCATTATATTATGATGATTACAATTACTTCAAACACGATATTTCTATTAACGAATATGTTATCTGTTTATCTCAATTTAAACCAAACCTAACAATCTAATTTCGACAGAGTTCAAACTGAGTTTTATGGGTGTGGAAAATAGGAGAGTAATTTAAGAGAAGTTATTTTTTGAAGGGTCTAAAGGTCGATCAATAAAGAAAAATTGTGTTATTTTTAAGATAAAATACCTCGATAAGAAAGCATCAATAAAAAGAAGTGGAAAATAACATAACCAAGGAAGGTATATATAAAATTAAGTTTCCTCCCAAAAAGGCTATATTTATAAATCAATGCCCACGTGTTTTAGATCACTTGTAATTCGAAAATTCGGGCCAATAAATACACGAATTTTGTAAAAATACAAAGGTCGTTATAAAAGATAAAATGTTCAAATGATTTCGTACCTAAGGGTAATGAGTAAATGTGTAGCACTTGCTGGAAGCTTGCGTCATCTACATTTATAAGTGTTACGGATAAAGACATACAAATATTCAACTAGTGAAGTTTCCTCTGATAAGGGCTTTTCGGAAACTACAGTAGGGTTTACCAACCCCAGGTCAATCACCTCCTGTAGATAACAGTTCCCGCTTCAGCTCATCTATAGGTTAACCCGATTATCATATTTAATGTCATTCGACAACTGAATGATTTGAACGGATCATGGTCATATGACAGGATTCTTTTCACTCATCAGTTGGGGATTTTCGGAAACTTTGATTATGAGTCAGATGGATTACTTTTCAGCTGATTGTGGATCCTAATCTAGAACAAGATTTTTATCGCCGTTTCCAAATATCCATTCAAGTTTCGGTGTAAATTTAGAATTTGATCTACAAAAATCAGTTGCATAGTTCTAGATGTTTAATAATTGTTCTTGAGCAACAAGCTATTTTTATTTAGTAAACTATCAATGAGAATTAGTTATAGACAAACAAATAATGGGGAAACATAATTTTTCAAGTTCAAAAAAACATAAGAAAACGAAGCAGCCCATCAGCTGATCTCATTAATTTCCAAAAAGTCCTAAAATGTAATTGAAGATTACTTGAGAGCGTCTGTAAAATAGAAAGTTGTTTTACACGTACAGGGATATCAAATTTAATTCTTATCAGCAGATCGATTGACAAGTTTCTGAGGCTTGTAATATTTGTTGGTTTTTCAAATAAAAATAGCCTATTAGTATTCAAAATTTATTGTAAAATAGGAGAATCGTGGGAAAAAGTTATGAGAATAAAAGGTGTATAAGTTATTTAATTTCCATTTACCACAAACAGAAACATCGATTGCATTCAGCCGATGAAACCCTAGCGGAATCGTTCGGTGACATAATGCGCTACAAGCAACACGCTCTGGAGCAGATGCGCAGAAATGAAATTTGTTAATATGACTGTGTTATGTGATCAAACGTCAGTTGTACCCTTTCTCAGATGAAAAATGAATTGGAACAGCATCAATTATCCTCAATAATTTCGTTTTAATGATTAGTACATCTCGTAATTTATTTAAAAATATCTTTTGAAAATATACCTGTCATAAACTAACAAGACACAGAAAACAAAAAATACTCAACAAACTCCCGATCGCTAATAGTAGTGGCGCTATGTCCGCTGAATACTTAGAACATAAAGTCTATGTTCTAAGGCTGAATGCGATCATTGATCTCGTTCTATGATATGATCCGAAATGAGGTAATCTATCTGAAAAGCCCTGAAGTTTCTCTCCTCATAAATTCTTTAAAATCATATGATAATAGTAGTATGATCATAAAATAGGGTTGCTATCAAATACATTCAAAACGTAAGCAATTAGTAGGGTCGCAATTTTTATTATAAACGTCGCTAAAAATTCGCTGAATATATAAACATGTGACACAAGCTTACAATTTCCGGTAGTGACATCTTACATTAAGATTTTATGTAAAAAATATCGATAAAAATGCGCCCATCTTCTTGAAACTCGAAGTTTTTGTCGTTTTTTCGAAAAATTTGGTTTCTTTGAATTTATTTTTCACAAATTTAAAACTGATCAGCCTCGATAATTATTTCAATTGATTTTAAACACTACTAATTCTAGAAATTCTCAATTTTTCAATCATCTAGAAGCATACTCCTGGTTTTTGAAATTAAATCTTGTAATTTTGAGTTTTCAAAATCCGTGCATTAAAGAAAAAATTACATTTTGATATCTATTAAATTTGCTTAAAGGAAAATTTTGAAAAACTATTCAAATTAGATACTACCTGAAAATGTGATTGGGAGATTAAAAAATTCAATTAATCAGAAAACCATTTTATTGTTTTTCTTCTGAAAGTCAAAGTTTAATTTACAGATCACAAATGTCAATTTTTAAAGTAAATAAGTTTGAACTCCAAATAAAAAAGTAAATATATCAAAATAAACGAGGAGTTGACAAAGGTTATTTCTTCTTTTGTGCTTTTTCTGCAGCTTTTGTGACTTTTCCTGCACCAGGGTCTTTGAAGCTTACACTCTTGATGACTCCTACGGCGACCGTCTGCCTCATGTCACGAACGGCGAAACGTCCAAGAGGTGGGAATTCTTGGAATGATTCTACACACATCGGTTTGGTTGGAACTAGATTGACAATGGCAGCATCACCAGATTTGATGGCTTTGGGGTTTTCTTCAGTTGTCTTTCCAGAACGACGATCTACTTTTTCTTTGATTTCAGCAAATTTACAAGCAATGTGGGCTGTGTGACAATCGAGGACAGGAGTGTAACCATTGGAGATTTGACCAGGGTGATTCAGTACTATGACTTGAGCGGTGAAGTCTGATGCTCCCTTTGGTGGATTGTTTTTGGAGTCTCCAGCTACATAACCACGGCGCAATTCTTTAACGGAGACGTTTTTAACGTTGAAACCAACGTTATCTCCGGGTACAGCTTCCTGAAGGGCTTCGTGGTGCATTTCAACAGATTTTACTTCAGTGGTCAAGTTGGCTGGGGCAAAAACTACTACCATACCTGGTTTTAAAACACCAGTTTCAACACGACCAACAGGTACTGTTCCAATACCACCAATTTTGTAGACATCCTGCAATGAAATTTAATCATTAGAAACCAGAAAAAAAAAACATTTTGTTTACAATAAAAATACCAAATCAGCAAAGATTAAGCCTTTTGAAAATCATGTTTATCATAGATTTATATTTTTCTTCATTCAATATACAAAAACCTTATTTTAGAACATAATTGGGGGGTTATGAAAAAAAAAAAAAAACTTTACCTGAAGTGGAAGTCGAAGAGGTTTCTCTGTTGGACGACTCGGGGGGAGAATGGCATCTAGAGCATCAATCAAACATTTACCATCAGCTTTTCCTTCTTTACGTTCGATATTCCATCCCTTGAACCATGGCATTTTGTCAGATTGTTCCAACATGTTATCTCCGTGCCATCCAGAAATTGGTACAAAGGCAACGGCAGCAGGGTTGTAACCAATCTTCTTAATATAAGAGGAAACTTCTTTCTTGATTTCTTCAAAACGTGCTTCACTGTATGGTGGTTCAGTAGAGTCCATTTTGTTGACACCAACAATAAGTTGTTTTACTCCAAGGGTGAATGCAAGAAGTGCGTGTTCACGTGTTTGTCCATTCTTGGAAATACCTGCCTCGAATTCTCCAGTACCAGCAGCTACAATAAGTACTGCACAATCAGCTTGAGATGTTCCAGTAATCATGTTTTTGATGAAATCTCTGTGCCCTGGTGCATCAATGATGGTTACGTAGTACTTAGATGTTTCAAATTTCCATAAAGCAATATCAATAGTGATACCACGTTCACGTTCAGCCTTAAGTTTGTCGAGTACCCATGCATACTTGAAGGAACCTTTTCCCATTTCTTGGGCTTCTTTTTCGAATTTTTCGATAGTACGTTTGTCGATACCACCGCATTTGTAGATCAAATGTCCGGTGGTGGTAGATTTACCAGAATCTACGTGACCAATAACGACGATGTTAATATGAATCTTTTCTTTCCCCATATTGACCTATAAAAATAATTCTTAGTTTACAATATTTTAATGATAAGAAGTTATGATAAACCGGCAATTGAAACAAAAGCCGACAACAGGTGGATTATTTTACACATGTTATGACCCTATAAAGATATCATCTATCACTAATTTTATCAAATAATTCATTAATAATCAACAATCAAACTATAGTTTCAAAAAATTGATTAATATTTGAAATAAGAAAAAGATAACTTAATTTTAAGCAATTTTAGCATATGGCGGCCATTTTCCTCAAGTACAATGTACACGTGGTGGCCGGAGATTTTTCTTAAATTTCTCAAAATATACAAAAGAGTAATATAATCCACATTAAAAAGAAATAAATACTTACGGTTTCCAATAAATTAAATGCAACTGTTGAAAATAAAACTTAAAATATGAGTAACACTAACTTGAAATCTTAACAACTTAATGGCTCGGCAACCGTACCGTGCGACGAGCTGGTTAGAAAGGAAGATAATCTGAAATTACGCTCTCTTCATTCCATGCCTACCCTCTTCGAGAACTGACACATGATATCACTTCCTGTACGCTACCGCCCTCTGGTGGATAGCTCAAAAAAAGCCGCGAAAGTATTACATCAAGGTTGATTTAAATATCTAGATTCGGAAACACTGTGGTTCAATATATAATTTATTATAAAAGCATGGAAAGAGAATTGACCAAATCTTTAGAGCTGTTTTCGAACAAATCCTGATGTATTTATAACTGGCCAATAACCTCAATGGCAAAGGTGTGTTGTTTATTATTATTAGAACGTACAGTTGCTCTAGCAGGATCGTTATCGATCCGATTCAATCGTGTAATGTTGAAACTAATAAATTATACAGTATCATTCTAAATTCCAAATTTTTTTGCGAACAGTTTTTTTTCACATTCTACATTTATATATATATATATATATATATATATATATATATATATATATATATATATATAGTTCATAGTTCTACTTCATAGGCTTCAAGAGCCGCCCACACTGTGGGACATAGACCTTCAGATAAGCCGATCAGGCGCTTTGGCTTGAACCCTTTGATGTCGTTAGGCAGGTTGTGGGGTTTTGCCCAGGTGTTTAAACCAGCCAGTGTGGGGCACTCACAGATAACGTGGTCTGCAGTTTCGTCCTCATGCACCAGCGGCACTCCGGATCTTCTTTGATGCCCATGGTGTGAATGTGACGTCTTAGATGGCAGTGTCCGGTCACTACTCTGATTTTGCGCCTATTTAGCTGGAGTAGTTGTTTGGTAAGACACAAACGGGGTACATCTATATTGGTCCTCGCTTGCCTCATGCCAGGCATATCCATCCATCTCTGTCGAGCCCGCCTTGCGCTACACCAAGAATGGGTGTTGGCCCATTGATGGGTTTTCCGATCCCAGTCTGGCGAATGAGCCCGCTTCGTCGTTGCCTTTGTTGCCCGAATGATCGGGCTGGATAATTTCCCTCTCACCAAAGAAAAACAGCTGTTAGAAATTCTATTTCTTTCATTTTGCATATATCTTTCAAAACATTTTTTTTAATTGTACACATCTACTCCTCGCTTTAAAAATTTTATTCATAAGTTGGTTTCAAAAAATATAATTATCATACCATAAACAAAACTTGTTATAAATCATCCTTTACTCAATGACTAATATGCTTTAATATATATTTTGTTACCTACAATGCACATATCCTCACATTTATCTTATGCCTATTTGCATATTTTTGAATGACCATAGTTTATAGATTTGAGTATTGATCTTGCTCACTAAGATTAATCTTTCTGCTGAATTTCTTTTGGCTAAGTTTATACCGTTAAAAAATTGAGTTAAATCAACTAAATGATAAATAATTTTTAGATAATTTGGTTATTTAAGCGCGCCCCAGTATCAATATTTTTTTCTTCTGTTTGTAATTAATTTTCAATTGTCTAAAACTGTTAGTGCGGGTGTCAATAACACCTTATATTTCCAGCAGGAATCTAGAAATAATGAACTTATATATAATTCCTGTTTTATTACCTTACCTTACTAATTGGTACTACAGCTCGGTGTGATCCTTGGTCTCCTCGACAATTCGCTTCCAAACTGATCTGTTCCTTCACCAACGTTCCCCATCCCCTTACATTCATTGTTTGTAAGTCTTTGTGAACTTATAGCCAACTCATTCTAAATTTTGTCAGTATATTTTAATATTTTCTTTCATATCTTGCTATTATAAGCTTCTATGTTTTTCCTACGTTATTCTCATAGTAATTTCTTTTTTATTTAGTATTTTCTAATATCATTAATTCTCCGATGTTTCTGCCAACAAAGCCATAACTACAAACATCACCAGTATTTTCACTTTGCCTCTTTTTAATTTTCATCGCCAATTTAGAATTGTTCTCCTCGTTTTCATTGATTACTATTTGCATTGGTAGTAGTGCACATAATAAATCATTTTTTCCATGTCAGGCTAAATCTGCACAACTTGAATAGTTTTGTACATCATTTCATAATTTCTCTCGAGTATTTAGCAAATATCATTCTAATTTTATGTTTAATTAAGCAAGCCAAATAAATGTGAGTACCATTTGGTTAGGTGCCCACATTTTTTATTTCAAATATTGCTTTTAGTGTGTCTATTTCAAGTCTTGTCACTATCACCTGTTCAAAAGCTATTCATTAAAGAAAATATTCTTTCCGTAGAAGCATTTGTGCCATGCAAGAAAAACAACTCTGCTAATTTTCGTACATTTCAAAATGTAAGTTCACGAATACTAAAGTGAGAGATAATTTCAACACACCTTTGGATTGATGCAGTTATTTTTCCATTCAGCAATTTTCTCTGCCGTAACGTATAGTTTCATATAAGCATACTCGTCGCATATATCATTTTCCTATATTCAGAAAATACGAATCTTTCTTCTATGCTCTAAACCGTCCAAGTTTCTGGCTAAAATTATCACAAAATTAATGATAAAATTCGAAAGACTCTATACTTCACCCCAATGGAGGCCTATAGGATTCGATAATAATTGCTAGGAAATTATTATCATTGTTTATGAATTTGTATGTATGCATGAAATGAAACACTTTGGTGTAATATGAAAATATATTAATATAAAAAATATTTATAACCCTTTAGAAGGCACTATCGTTTGGTTTTAGAGTAAAAAACCGAAATATTGCCTAGAAATCACAACCAGTATAAAGTTAACTTCGACATCTAAAGTAGAACATAAACAATTTTCACAAATAACGACTCTTAAGAGATCACTACAAAATACTTTACAAAAAATATAAGACAAACTATAGACATGGTCTTTACACAATAGTTGTGACAAATATAACATCCACATTCTTATAAACATGGTGAGTTTTTAGTGTTACTAAGGAAATGACAAGTTCCTTATCTTGAAAATATACTAATATCTACATGGTGGCTCTTAGCTGAGTGATAAAACAAACATAATTTTTTATAAATGCGACAGTTTGTATTTACTTATATAATAATTGTACTACAATATTTAGTTTTATAAAATTATATGACATTTAAAAAGACATATAGAATTTATTACAAAATAAGCACTGTGTATATGAAAAACTAGTAAATCCTTTATTGTTTTATTGTTACAGAAATCATCGACAACATCTGTATAAAGGTGTAAAAATATTTCATATACTAATGACTTTAGGTATAAGAGAGTTTTTGAAAAATTAATGGATATACCAAAAACAATTGAAATGATCCAAATCTAGGTGAAACAAAAAACATTAATAGTATTAGCTCACCCTGTATACGATGTCCTAGTGATATTTGCAAATTGCCCAATGGTATGTATATTTATAAAATGGGTAAATGCCCAGGAATTTACCCAAAGCCTTTTAAGCGTTTGGGCATTTATATAATTTTTTAAAAAATATTTTTAAACTTAATTGATTTTGATAGCACTTTCATTATTACGTATATGAACTTTTAAACTGTATTTCAATTATTATATATAATTTTTTCTAATGTTGACAGGAAATCTAATAATTAATAAACAATATGTTTAAAATAGAAAGTGACAGGGTAGCAAAACAAACTTATCTAGCTTATAATTATAAATTAATGCACAAAGAAGATAATAAAGCAGAATGACGAGGAGATAAGTGCAGAAAATAATGATGAACAGACAATCTCAGGGTCTGAGGAATCAGAATCGGACTGAATAGAGCTGTATAAAAAATTAACCAATTCCACATTATTGGTTTATTAGCAGGCCTGGGATCTGGCTCAATAAATGTTATCTACGCCGAAATAAAAATGAAACTTTAAATAAAATAGCTAAGAAAACCACAATTGTTTTAAGTTTAAACCAGATTCGTCGATTAGTATCATTAATAAGTGTTTGTTTGATAATACTTCAACATTTTCTTAGAAATACTTAAATTCCCGGGCATTTTTGTATTTAAGTGATTTTTGCAATGCATATTTCTCAACTTATAAATATTTTACATCAAACGATGTCCCTTATTTGGAACTTGACCGCTCTTTCGAACTTTACAGAGCCCTTTTCAGGGGAGACTCAGTCCCTTCACTGATTTATCAGGCGTTCACATAGTTATTAGTTTCCAGTTTCTTAACCATCAACCAACTCATCAAACCATATCGAACTCGGTATACTTCTCCAATTTTACGTCCACTCCTATCATCATTCTATTTCAGCTTTCCGTGTATGTCTTAGACATCTATACTACATTTTGTCTCTCCATTACTTCTTTTATTTATTTATTAGTTCATTTCCTGCACACGCCATTCTATTTTATTTGTCACATAATTTTTCTTTCTATTCTCAGCATCATTTCAGTCTCTTTTTTTGTCATACTAATTGTTTCTGTAGCATAAAACATGGTGGGTCTATATTATCTTTTTAAATACCTTATATAATTTGGTGAAATAGGATTTGAGAAAATATCGCATTTACAAAAGCATATTTCCATTATATTTTCTTTACTTACAATTTTTGTTAATACATTTTTTTCGGGTTATTTCTATAATAACCAAGTCACATTAGAAACTCACCCTGTATACTAGTAAAAACTTGTAATTAGAAATAAAGACGAGTATTTTTCGAAAAATAATTTTCACAAAAACAAGTATTGTATTAACCTAAGCATTCGGGAATTGAAGTAAAAAATATATTAGTGTTTTTTTTTAAATTGTTTGTAAATATAAAATATTTTCATGTCATAATTGTTCAAATACATAACAAAAAATGTATTCTAAATAAATTTGATAAGTTTATTATAAAGGAATTCATACCGACATATTTGTTTTTCTAACAATACATCATTTACAATTACACTATTTGGTCCTTCTAGCCATATACGAACATAGAATGCTCGAAGGACCAGACATTATAAATTTTGAGTGTTGATGTAGTGGTAATATTAAATATTGTGTCCAGTATGAATACCGCCAATAGTTCCAGACATTAAAAATGTAAATTACAATAAAAAGTTACAAAATAATACTTTGTGATGCTAAGGACAATAAAGCGTGAACAATAGAACTGATTTTGGCTTATTTGCTATAAACTCATAAAATACTATCAATAAGATATATCTATATTCTAGATCTTGTACTCTCTGCTAAACTAATGTGGCTGTCGATCTACTTTTTGGAGTAGTGTTTCCTGGGTTATTGTTATTTTTCCGGTGTTCTTTATACCAAGTGTTCATTTCATCCGAAAAATGATCCGAAACGGTAAGTTGATCCAAATCCAGACTGGTACTCAAAGTATTATCCAAATTTACAGGAGTACTACCACTAAAAAACAAAAAATAATAAACATTTCAAAAAATTGATGAAAATGATGAAATAAAAAAATACTCCATTGATTACTGCATTAGAGATAATTATATCCAGCTATAAACTATTATTCAGGTATGCATTCCTCAGTACAAAAAAGTGTCAAAAAATCGGTTGATTCCTCAACTCAGAGAATGATTTCCAAATATTCATCATGCAAGATGGAGCTCCCTGCCATACTGCTCGGTCTGTTAAATCCATGAAAATGTATGAAGAGGTGCTCACCAACAAAACTTTTTTATCAAAAGAAGAGTCATTGATACTCAAGAATTTAATCATGGAAGAATGAATCCACTCAACTGTTTTCGATTCCTAAATAAACCAGCATTTTTTTAAAATATGAACTGATTTCGAATAACACAAAAGAGAGTTTAAAATAAAACTAATAAAAAAATAGAAAAAGATTGATTACTAATTTGGAATTTTTGGAACTTTCATATTCATAGTGTCACATTTTTACTGTTCATATTCAGCTCGAAGGACCAGTGAGTTTGTGTTTTGGTAGTAAAAAGTGACATAAAATGGGGAGTCATATATGACTGGGAGTCATTGACAAAACTTTCAAAAATCTTGAATCAATTTTAAAATAAAATGCCATTAAGTTCATTATAAACTTACTTATTACTAATATTTTGATAATTATTAGGTGAATAAGAAGTTGTAGGAGCCTCTTCAAATTTCTCAGTCAAGTTTTTGTGGCTTGTACCAGTACTACTACTATTCTGTTTATCCGAGTCTACTTTCACTGGTGATTTCTTAAATTTAGTGGAGTATTTATAAAAATCTGACATTTCAAATGGTTTAGTTTCTTCGTGGTAAGGTTTACAATGTCCTGCTTGTACTATTGTACAATTTTTTGGTATGTTATTGTTAAACAATTCGATAATGGGTTCTCGAATTTTTGGTGACGGATTCGATTCGGCTGGAATTTCTTTAGCTATTTTTTCTTCAGCTGGATACGTTGCTATTGTGGGTTGAGAGGACGACAGGGAGGGTTGGGGAGATGAGGCAGGTCCTAGAGGAGAAGCGGGTGCTTGCAGTGCTACAGGTCCGTCCAGAGACGTTTCTAACCTAAAAAATTGTTTTTATTAATGCCACTGATTCATCTAATCTAATTATAGCTATACCATTCTTTTTCTCTGTGTTTTTTTGAGATTTGATTCGCTTCCATATTTCTACTATCACTGCCAAATGATGAGCTATCATCGGTTGGGTACACACTATCTATTGTTATAGCACCTACACTTCCTAAAGATTGTGTTCTAACTAACTGGCCATTATCCTGTGATCTTCTAGTTAATATCTGAAAAACATTGTTAGTTTTACCACACCTAGTTTCCAATAGTAAGTGACGATTCAGTTAATTACTTCATACTTAACTAACCTGAGAATTTTTAACAGATGCACATCTGACTTGACCTTGATAGTTAGGAACAGCGGATAAAGTAGCTGATTTATTTTCCATATTTGGTGATATTCGACTAGATACTCTTTTAGTTTTTCTTCTATCAAGACTACCAAATCTAAAAATAATTAGAAAAATAAAAACCTCACCGATATTTTCAGATCTAAGTTGTACCTTTTATCACGCTGTAAAGTACTATCAATAACGCTAGAAGAGTACCATACAAGATCACCATTGGGATTTCTTTTCCAATAACCACCTAACCCAACGTTAATTTGTTCGTATTGTTGGTGTGGTTGTATTTGGTGAGGATTTCTATACATAACATCACTTTCATACTGCCTGTAATTCTGTCTTGTTAATGTCGGATGAGAGGGATAGTAGTGTGTTTTAGTAGATAGAGATGCTGTTGGACTGGACTGTCTATTTCCAAAGTCAACAAAGTCTGTAGAATACTGAGGGTATTGGGAGAACCTTTGGGATTGTTGAGGACTGAGTTGAGGTTTGTGTTGAGGAATGTGAATATAATGAGGACTGTGCTGGGATAAATGAGGACTGTGCTGCGATAAGAGAGGACTATGCTGTGATATCGGGCTGTGTTGTCGATAAGAAATATTGTGCTGTAAATGATTTATGGGTGTTTGCGAATTATATTGAAATTGGGGAGATCCTGAGATATATCTTGGGTATACATTGTTCATGTTTTCTCGTCTAAAAAGTAATTAACAGTTAAATAGAATCCTGATTTTATGAGAAGTACGCACCTTTCCATATATTTACTATATCCATTTAAACTTAGTCGATAAAATCCACTTGTTAAAATATCCTCAGGCTTACTCGCCTGCTGTGTAACATACGGTATATCAGTCATTCTATATTGCCTTGATGCATCCTGTCGGTATCGGAGTTCTACTTTACCGTCTCCTGTTGTACTGTGTTTGGCTGAGCTCATGCTATGTCGAAGGTCAGCTTTTATAAATGATTCATTTCCATTTGTGCTAAGAGAGACTGTATCATCCCCTAGAATGTAATTTAAAAATTAGTACATCTGTACTACTGTAATATTTTCAACATTAAGACAGATTTTTCTTCAAAGAAAAATATTTCTGATGAAGAATAGCTACCAATTGTTTTTAAATTATCTACTTAGTTTTGTTTTTGACAGATTATATAAAATTGTTGTCCATAGGGGAAATAGGAAACGACTGAGGATTTAATGTTAATTAAAAAAATATATTTTACAGGCCATAACTTACAGTTATTGTGATCAAGTAAACAATGTTTTTGTAGCTAAATATTTATAATTCACACTGTATCACCAGTTGAAAATGTGATAATTAAAAAAAAGTGAGATTAAATTGAATATTAAACTTGTTTGGACACTTAACAAGGATGGAACGAGGTAGATTACCAAAACGAATATGGGAAGCAAGAACTAAACGAAGGAGAAGGGGCAGACCAAGAAAAACAAATAGCAGATAAAGGAAACCGGTGGAAATAATCCAATAAATCAAATGATGATACGGTCACAGGACAGGAAAAGATGGAGGAATTGGATAGTAAATACATTTCTGAAGCTCCAGAAAGGGCAAAATGAAAAATGCGAATAAAATTATCGAATGCTTAGATTTAAACATTTAGTTAGTATTAAATGTATGAATCAGTAAACAAACAACAATATACAATAAACATATTTTTATTTTTTTCAAGAATTTTTTACTAATACTCTGTTTTATGTAACTAAAAATATTTTATGGTAGTTAATTATTTTGGAAATGTTCCCAATAAGAGAAGCGAAATGTTAAGCTTGTAGCATGTCAATGAAATATTTTTCCTATTTCGTTGATTATGTTAAAGGGTAGCCGTTTGTGATCCTTTTCCTCCCCAGCAGAAATTGTTGTTTCAACTGCCAAGCCGAATATTTGGTACAGGGATATAGTATTTCTTGCAAGGGTTTCATATTTAATCGATTTATGATACCTATGAGCCCATGAAATTAAATATCAATAAGTCGCTATGAATGGCCAAATAATTAGTTTTTCACATTATAGCAAAAAATGATTATTTATGAAAAAATCCATAAATAGTGTAATTTGTACACAAACTTGTTCATATTTTGTACAAAAAATTAATAGGTTTTGTTATCATAATACATACTCAGTGTTTGCATACATAAATTTCTGCATATGAAATTTTGAAAAAAATTCATAAAATAATCCCTTATAAATGTTTCAGTATATAAATCTTTCCACTAGCAGAATTAATTACTAATTTATTTCACAGGAAATATATAATAAAAAAATAAATGGTTTTAATGTTGAATGGGGCAACACTTTTTAATTATAAGAAAATAGAAAGTTTTTTTAGAATAAAACATTTAAGTAAATGTTTTAGTGCAGTAATAGTACTAAAATGAGATTTATACTAAGTAATATTATTTACAAATCCCATAGCTTAGTTTCAGCAGCTCATTTATCTACTATACACATAAATTTATTGAATAAAGTCAATAAAAGATCTTAGAAATAAAAAATGCGGGAAATTATACATTTTCCCCAAATTTTAGACATTTTCAAAATTAGAGACTACAAATAAATGTCAAATATTTTTCAATTCTCTCGATTAAAAACCTCCATCCATCCAAATAGGGGTAAATTAGTTGTTTTAGAAATAAAATACAACCAACACCAAATAAATGTACAAAAGCAATTTAATAGGACATTTCATACAACAGAAATTTTACAATAAAAACAATAACAAATCTAAAACTAACAATACTACAAGGAATAAATAAATAATTAAAGTCTTCTAAGCATTGAGTAAAAGCCTCTCAACTTACCATTACTTTCAGGAACTCTGGGCTTTTTCTTTTGCTTCTGTTGGTCGACAGCGGCTTTTTCTTTTAATGCTGCTAATTTTTCTTGTAATGCCAAACATTGCTGTTTATGCTTCTGGTATTCTGATCTGTGTTGTCTTTTCATTGTCTACAAAAAAGTTGGTGAAGTGGCTGCATAATTTCTGTTTGATATACTACTGGAATTAATTGATATGTAAACAGGTCAACTAAGTTGGAATTTTTGGAATGGTTGGTGATATTCATTACGAACCACTACACCAACATTCACATTTACACTGTCTGATGCGTGTTTCAATAACTAAGTTATCCTTATCAGATACTGAAGGTAAACTAAAATCTAATAAGTTAACTTACCTGTTTTATACTGAATTTTTTTCATCAACAAACCTCCCACGAAACTTAAATCCAGCGGGAAAACCTCACAACTCAAAATGAAAATCAAGTAAAATTTGCTCTGGTACCTTTTAATCTTGTTTATACAAAGGGATTGGAAGGAATATTTGACAGAGTGGGTTTTAAATTGGTTTATAAATCCAACAATATATTAAAACAATTTTTGGGTAATCTTAAGGATAAAACACTAAATTTGGAAAAAAAATGGTTTATGTGAAATTAGCTGTGGTGATAGTGATGGGAAGTATATAGGGCAGACTAAGAGATCTGTTAATGTCTGGTTAAAAGAGCACATAGCACATTTAAAAAAATATAGACGGACCGAAAAATCGAGTATTGACGATCATAATCATGACACAAATATTAATAATGTAAAATTGTTAAAAAATATATCCAATAATAAATTATTGGATGCTTTTGGGACCATTGAAATTGCTAAATGAGAGAAATAAATAGGGGCAGAGGGTCAATTCCTTACAGCCCACTCTATAGTTTAATAGTCAAGGAATAAATATAATTTTCACGGGAAAATTCAATATAAAACAGGTAAGTTATTAGGTTTTAGTTTACCTTCATTTTCTGAAGACGATGACTAGCTTATCAAAACATATGTTAGATAGTGTAGTGGTAGTGTAACAGTGTGTTCAGTTCAAACAGGATAGTTATGTTAAAAATGGGAAATAATGTAAACATTAAGTAAGAAGATCAGCACTTACTTTACTCATATTTTGTTCATTGGCTAACCCTAAAGCTGCTTCAGCCATATTGGCATGTAACTGAATTTCCAGCTCCAGTTCTGATATCATTTCATCTTTGTTACTGACATTTTTGATTAGCTTTTCAGGTAACTGATAAGAAGTACCAACACGCCTTCTGATATGAGGAAGAGTTTCACCTGGTTCTAAGGGCATTTCTGGTGGTGTTATCCCAGTTAATTCTGCTTCCTATAAGCACAAATCATTGTAATGTTATTAAATAATTTACTTAAAACCAATGAATTCACTAAAAAATGCAATAATTATCACAACTAAATATTATTGATTTATATATTTTATGAGTTGCTTGTGAAACAAGTTGGCAGATTATGTCTTGTCGCTATTTTCACTATCAGACTTACTAGAATATCTTTGGCTAATATTCTTATTTACAATTTCACAGATGAAAATAGCTGTGTATATTAGATAACTTTCACAAAGAAATGGTAGATACTGTTTTATATAGCCTTTTAACTCAATATATGTAACCACTGTTAATTAAACAATATTTCATCGAGCATTTTTCATTTCTATTATTTGTTCAATTATAACTCACCACTCAATTAATCAACTATTAAAAATATGAACTTTGATCTGTAACCCAGTGGAGTAAAATGATTTGTTGCATTTATAAATTACGCTGAATATGCTTTGTATTAAACCAATTTATAGGATGTCCCACAATTATGAATATAATTCCAAGCTGTGCATTTCATGATTGTTGATGATGAAGATTTAAAGAATTTCTTTATATTGATTGTTATTATTGGAATATTAAGTAAATTTAACATTTTGCGCTCCATTCAATAGCACTAGACATTGAACTGAAACTGAAGAAGAAAGATTTTGATGCTACAAAAATCTTAATTAACTGAGCCTTCACCAAAGTAGTTATTTAAGTTAAATTGGAGCATCTATTGAACTAATTATTTAGATGAATAAGGAAAATACTTGTTAAATACTTACATATATTATTATTTAGAGAATATTTTGGAGAATAATAGATTTACTACATAAAAATTGCTTATATGAATTCCACTAACCTGAATACATAACTGCCTCAGTTCTTGATTTCTTTTGGCTAGTGTTTCTTCAATTTGCTTCTTTCTTTCTTGCAAAAGAATTACTCTAGAATTAGGCATATTTCTAGAAGCGCCCATAGTACTCAATTTATTTTCTTCATCATCTATAAAATGCATATAAATGGAGAAATTAACGTAATTACCTCTTATCTATATGTCAAATGTACTTTATATATTTTATCAGTAAACCAATATAATTTTAATATCTAATTTATACTGTTATCTCAGGAGGAGTTTTTGGATGACAAATTTATCTTAGGAGGAATTTTTGGATGACAAATTTTTCTCCTGTGTTTTATATTCAATAAAATATTTAGTTTTTATAACTTTATAATAATAATATAAATACAATTTTATATACAATTAAAAGAGATATAAAATATTACAAGCACTTACCTAGAAGATTATTGTTGTGCTCCTCAAGCATTGCCTTCTCAACCAAAAAGAAAAAATTTAAATAATATAACGAATTTCTAACATAATTTCATACGTCAGTTTGTACTATCATTCTATTCATAATTAAAGCTCAGCCATCTATATATTGAGTTGCGCCGATTTTTTCAAGTTGAAAGGGTGCTAATAACAATCCAAATTTGGCTTCGATAATAATACAAATTCATTAGTTCATCATCCGCTTTTATCACAGATATAAAAGTAATTATTTGCACCTGTAACGAATACTGTCTTAACTATGGGCAATTGTACAGTTGTAACTCCAATGAAAACTTCATAAAAATAATCCAATAATCTTATAATTTTTATTTAGTTTTACCACATGATTTTTTATTGAAATTTATTTAGAATAATAGTATAATTAAATTGAAATAAACGTAAATACAATCCACTTAACCACCTCCACCCATTTCACAATAACAAGATTGTTTCTCATGACACAAACTGTAAACGAAATAAAGTAATAAAGATAGAAATATACATCTCAATATACAATGAGCGAAAACTAAAAATAAATTTTATTAGCAAAAGAATGTAATTATCTGCCATCAGTCATTGACCAATCATTGACAAGTTTGACATATAATCAGTCTCACCATCCAAAGTATATGTTGAATATTATATATTTTGTAGAATAGTCGGTTATATTTATACAAAAAGTATAACTCAAATTAATACTTTAAACCTAAATATATAATTATGAATAGTATTTATTTTTATTAAAATGGATGTTTTCGATACAACAAAGTTATTAAAAAAATATTGCTATGAATAACCTACATTGAGCCGTTTATTAAATGTGGAAATCATTGAATTTTACATTATTAATAAGTTTTAGAGAATTTTTCTAAAAATAAAATGTTCAAATTTCTCATTTATCATTTGGTTTTGGAATAATAGCCACAGCATTTGAAAGTTTTCAAGCTTGTAAGTTGGTATTGAATGTGTATTGTCAAGTTGTATAATGTTTCGTAAAAGTCCCATATTTATATTTAAGTTATAGTTAATTTTTGAAATTTTCTTGTACGCAAAGTATAGTTAACTGAATAAAATCTCACGCATATTTTCACTTACTGATTACTCAAGATTTTTCTACTTAGTAAATATTCCGTTTCCTTACTATATTGTGTTTGAACTTTTTCATGCTTTAGTTGTAGGAGCGGCAACGTTGAATTCTCTTTCTATTGTCTCTATCCTTGTTCATCTCAACAAAATATCGAGAAGACGATTTGTGTTCAATGTACGAATGTAGTGTTTCAAAGATCCATAATTAGAGTTAAAGGTTTTTATTCAAGTTTTTGTGATATTTATAAGTGGTAATAAAATATAAGAAGTGTTAAAAGTATGAATTTGTTAGTACTTTGAAAGTGAACAAACACACTGATTTCTCGAAAGTTACAACTCTACGTATATGTCAATTCCAAGAAATTTGGTATTTTCAGAAATGGTGCATCATAGAACAATTTGAAAGTATGTTATTTTTGAGATATTTTTACATATTAAGTTTTAGAATCATGTATTTTTGGTGTGGTTTATAAACTAAAATAATTACAGGAAGATCAAGTAGTTTATTGCTGTTTATCTCATATTTATATTTTTTGTTTTGATTATATTAAATCTGATAACTGATTCGCTTGATCCTTCCAGTTTGTTAACAGTACTTAGCCTATCAAAAGGAATATATAGTTTTTATTATTTTCTGAGATGGATTTATATTCGTCTAGGTTTAAAAATAGTACATTGTAAACTAATGATTTCAAGGAATTTAACGTCAATCTCAAAATTTAAATGAATGTATTTGAGAGTATTCTTGGAAGTGTTTTATCTGTTGTAAACTACGAAATTATTTATTTTTTTATATTATGAATGAAAAGCCCTAATTACTTAATGTTATTCGCGGATAAAGTATATAATGGAACCTTGATCTTCTTTAATGTGTTAACTTATTTTCATATTATCCATATCTATCTATTATTGTTAATATAAGTAGAAATAAAAAGTAGAAAACATAAGTCATAGCATTAACAAGTGTATCATTTTTTCAAACTGTTATATACTGTGATGCTTATTATGTCTTTCTACTATTGCTCATGAAATTAGATGTAAAAAATATAATTTTTTTTAATAATTAAAATTGATTCATTTTTTTCCTATTAAACTTGTATAGTATACTATATATTATATATAAAATTGTATTGAATAATACAAACAAGAACATTTGTCATAGTACAGTAAAATATATGTTATGTAGGTTTATGTGAGAGGTGGTCTCTTATTTAAAGCTTAAATTCAACTGCTGGAATACCAATTATTTATTTCCAATGAAAATTCAAGAATGACCAAGGCTTAAATTTTCAAGTGCCATACTTGTCTTACCTCTATAATATGAAGAGATTTTAAGCTTTGTTATTAATTGTCTTTTTTTGGAATTTTTATTATCCTTTTGCTGAAAATCAATTTCCAAACTTTGGGATTATTCATTATTCAAAAAAGTCTTCTATGTTTTTTCAAAAATGAACATCTACTCATCTACCGCAATTTGGTGATGGTAGCTTTTGCCTTCACAAAGTATGGTTTTATAATATGCAGGAATATGCATATATATTATGAGATATTAAGAATTATACTTTGTACTTATTTGAAGTTTCAGAAAACTTCCTACTATGTTCTAAAATGGTCTAAAGTGTTATCAAAACATCTGGATTGCATGCTTTTTAGAGAATAATCTACAACATTTTAAAATATAGTGGCTTAGAGATTTTATGTTTCAAAATGTGTGTAGAATGATAAAAAATTTACCAATAAGAAGTTTTAAATAATGATGGAATTATTGATAATTACAATGTAATTCAGATTAATTTTAAAAATATTTGCAACAAAAGTTATAAAAACAATTCAGTTGTTTGAAGATTTCTACTATCAAGTATAAATTTTCCATTATTTATAATTATAAAATAATTCGTTTTAATTTTGCTTATCACCTATTTTTATAATGAAGTTTACCACCTTAGATGTCGATATTCTATCAATTAAAATTTTCTGGGAACCATTAATATAAAAGAAGCACTTTGAACTCTTGGTTGTTGCATTCTATATATGATAAAGATATAATTGTTACAAAATATAATTCATACAAATTGTTATATAGAAAAATTATATTGATTTATTTGGAATAGAGTCGTCAAAAATTACACCATTGAATATAAAATTAAAATATGTTTATATAATATTCATTCTGATAATCTTAAGTAATCATTTTTAATGAAGAGTTTCTATTTTATTTGCTTTCCATGAATACAAAATGCAACATCAATTGAATTTCTAAATTAAAGTTGGTTCTATCACTAACTACAATCATACAATATACTGAAGTAAATGGATCAGTCAAATACGGGGTGTGCCCAAAAGTACTGAATCTATCTTCGTTTGTCCACATTGGTGTTATTATTCTTCAAACTAGTCCCTATTGGATTGTATAAGCGTTATTACTTCCTATAACAGTGCTGAAAGTAAGTTTGAAGCATTGCCTTCAGTGCATCTGCTGCATTATTGTCAACTGTCTTTTTGTCATTGAACCTTTGTACTTTGACCAGTAATGTTGAACTGAGGAAGAGCCAAAATTTGGGAATATAGATATAGAGGATACCAAGATGTATATCTTGGTACTGTGTTAAATAACGCTGCATAAGTTTTGATGATTGGACTGACGCATTGTCTAAAGTTGTGTTTGCATCATATATTTTGTTAATGTTTTTCTCCCAAAGCACAACAACTCATAATCAAAGAAAACATTTAATGTGCTATTTTGGTCTTGGTGCTTTTCCTCTATGAAAATTGTGGCTTTTTTGATAATAGTCCAAAATTAAAGCAAAACTTGATGTAATTTTTGCGCTATATTCTATTATGATCTACAAATGAAAAAAAGACTGCAAAAACACGTCCAGTTTTTGGCACAAATAAATTGAATGTACTTTCTTATTGATTTTTAAAAATAGCTTTTATTTCTGGAAATTCTGTGTTGAATAGCTGAAAAGAGCAATATTTGATTAAAGTACTTAGTTTTAACAATTAACACAGTGGAAATACGTAAACATCAATTAAACTAAATGAAATACAACAACGAAACTTGTAGAGTGAGACCTTTATTAAATATGTGTTGTTTAGATTTTTATGTGGCATTATGCTTCCATAGAATGTGGAAAGAAGATAAAAGCTTAATTATCTATTCTTGATTTTTTTTAAATCACACACACTTTTTGAAATAAAATTAATAAAATCATGTAGTTTGTTTAAATAATTATAGAAAATAATAAATTGATAAAAGCTGTTCCGATATTTAGCTGAAGTTGCTGGTCTCACTTTCTTGGAACTAGATATTCCCAAAATAAAAAATGCCATCCTTGTTTAATAAATATAAACATCATTACATAAAGATATATAATATGGAATCTACTGTTAGTGATTTCAGTCTAATCCAAATCATATTGATCACTATTTAAAATAAGTTTTGATAAAAAATTTATTAGTTACAACTTTATTGGTGAGTAAATTAGTCTGTTTTAAAAAATTCAACATTGAATTTTGAAAGCAACTAATTATTGATAATTATATTTATTTAATTTACACAAACACTGCTTTTCCCTTAACATTGTATCTTTGGTTAGCAAGAGTTATTTTGTATTATATGTTATATTTTGCATAATTAGTATAATTGTGAGCTGTATAATGTTTGTTGCGGATTTGTATATATATATTTCTAAAACTGTATATAAAAGTATATAAAAAAATTTCTATTTTAGACTTTATTTATCAATATTTACTGAAAAAAATATTAGAAATCAAAATATATAGCTTGAAATAATGATAAAATTATTAACTAATATACAATATGTATTGATTTTGTGAATGATTACTGCATTAATTTATTGCATTTACATTACAGGTCAAAAGTATTTGCCCACCCCATAATCCATTCTTTAAATTTCAAAATAATACACTCACAAATTTCTCTTTCAAGTACCCGCGCTAATTTGTTTATTATTCTTCAACTGTAAACCATTTCTTCAGTGTTTATGATTGTAGTTTAGTCCTAGTTAGGCCTGTGAGACGCAAAAACGTGCTGAGATTTATACATTTTGGACCAAGACATCTTTTTGTCATGTTCGTATACTAATTATTTTCGTTCTCGCAAATTCAGACTCGTAATTTTTAAAATGGGTAAACTGGTGCAACAGGAGCTTTGATGATCCAGAAAACGTTCAGAGCGGCCTCGAAAAACCACAACCGTTTTGCATTGAAGGAGATTTGGAGAAACTGACCTTTTTAGAAAGGTGGCAGTAAATTAATCACTTTTAAGACGCCAAAATAAAATTAACAGGTTGCAGTACGCTAAAGAACAAAAAAATTAGACGCTGAAGACTGGGAGAGAGTTTTATGGAGTGATGAGTCAAAGTTGGAGGTTTTTGGGTCCAAAAGAAGAGTATATGTGCGCAGGTCAAAAGAAGAACTGATGTTAGGTCCACGTTAGAATGCCCTATTGATTTAAATAAGGAGAGAAAACTAACCATAGAAGAAGTTGCAGCACTAATATTATTTATAAGGAATGATTAAACTATAATTGATATTATTTTGTTTTGAATAAAACTATTAAGTAATTTAATATTTGAGAAAAAATATTATATGGTTAAATATCAACAGAAAGTAGTATCAAGATTATCATAGAATTATTTATTTCTGTTTCATCATGTTTCCCAAACATTTTTTTCATATTCCAATGTCGCCTACGGTTTTTTGTATACTGTTATTTGAATTTAGAATGCGTATGTATTGGTTTAAATTATCCACCATTTTAAAGAAAAAATACTATAAAAAATATTATAAGAAAATATAGTACATTCTGGCTTGCGCTTGGATGTGATGATTTGGCCGTCACAGTCGCCCGATCTCAACCCGATTGAGATTCTACTTCCAGTTCACATTTTTGGAACATATTGAAGAACAAATGGAACCAAATGGACAACGATTATTTTTCGAAATTGTTACTGATAATGTCATAATTGTTCATCGAAATAATAAAAGCAAAAGGGGGTTACATCGTTGAATTATTATTATATTCTAATCTATACATTATGCTCTTTAAAATGTAATTATCAAAATCTATCGTAATGTTTTTATTTGTATTGCGCAAACTATAGGGTAGTCAAAAACTTTTGATTGATAGTGTAAAGAATTTTACCAATAAATATTTTTTTATTGTTCAAAAATACATAATTTCAATTCCCGTAGTTACACGTTTGCTATAATATTCGTTCTATTTGTTACAGAACCCCAAAATAAATAACTATGTATATAATGTACGTAGGAACATTGTTGTTAATTTTAATTGTTACTAAAATTGAAGCTATTCGTGAGAAAGGTCATGATAAACAAAATCATCCCACCGGATGTTTTAGTCTAGGAAATTACGGCTGTAAGTATATTTTCCAATTAAATATTAAAATTTTTAATATAAAATATTAAATGAAATAATTCATTTTTTTCTGATCCCCCCCTTTTTAACGAATTATGTTTCTATTTCAGACACTCTCCCTGCGGGCGATGTAATATTACGTTATGGAGAGCCATTAAATCTTACATGTACTTTGTTCAACAGTACAATAGAACGATGGCGGAAAAATAATGGATATGAGTTATCAAGCGCTGATTTATATTTTTATCGAAATTACAAAAATATATACCCTAATAATGAATATGATCTAAACAACAAAAGGGTAAGTAAAGTTTTTGTATTATAAAATTCATTTATTTGACCATAATAAAAAAAATTAATTTCTTTTTTAACGTACTAAATCTTAAATTGACTTTTTTAAGACAATAAATGTTAAACAAATCGTTAATTGTTATTTTAATTTATTATTATATTATTTAAGTTTTAATTTGTAATATTTTGAAGTGGAAAAATTTTCATAAGATTATGAATTTCTATATAGATAAACATAGTTTCTGTACATGGTATCTTGTTGAATACAATCATACAAACTATTTAGGTTTGTCTAGCTCAGGTATCTAGAAGAAGGTATAAGTGTAAAGTAAAACAATCTATAATCTATATAGTTCTGCAGGGATCCATTCTAGTTCCATATTTGTTTGTTCTATATTGTATAAATGTTCGTAGATTTGTTTAATGAAAGTTTGACTATGTACATTGATGACATAGTAGCGTTTGCAGAAGCGATGAAATATGTGAAACTATAAATAATTATTTAAAATTTGTCTTTAACTGTCTTGTAGTTAATAAACTGATATTGATAAAAAATGACTATTGGTAACTATTAAGGTAGCATCTCTAAAAGTATGAATAGGAAACAAGTAGACCATCAGTATTTGGGATTCATTTTCGATAATTTATAAGAAGGAATAAACAAATATATAATTGAACGAAATAAAACATATTTAATTTTTGAAATTTGTTTCATGGTTAATACATTTATACTAAGCATTATTCAACGGTTGTATTTGCTATGGAAATACTTCTAACTTGACACATATGTTTAATCTTTAGTCACTGTTTTATGAATACGAAGAGTTAAGATCTGAGTATGAATCGTTACAAGACATGATGATGCTTATTCCAATAAATTATTTAAACACAGGTGATAATAACAGCTGCACAAATGTCTACCAAGAACATAGTTTAAAAATAGGTACAAAAAATAAGATTATGATAAAAGAAATAACTACTTGTGTAAAAACTATTAAAAATCTTCAATTCAAAGGACTTTCTTTTTATAAGAGTTACTATTTTTAGCCTTGATAAAAATCAAATAAAAGATCGAAACGTTGGCATTTTAAAAAACACTTGGACAGTTTTATTTTGAGCCCTTAACACCATTTGAAATTACTTGTGGGATATTTTATGCCCTTCGAAATCGCTTTAGCTTTTTTAGTGTAACTTGCATTGGTTCACTGTGTTTTGACGACCCCTATTGGTGAAGCAGTGCAAGTTACACAAAGTAAAACCCTAAAGCAATTTCGAAGAGCATGAAATATCCCACAAGGTCCATCGAACTGATTTGCATTGTTATGAAAAGTATTAGAAATTTGAAAAAAAATGTTTTTACATGCATTTTAAATAGTAAAACTTTATATTTGAATTGTAGGTACTCAAAATGTATATTAAGAGCTTACTTTTTGTGAGATTTTTTTTTCTCTATATGTAGATTAATATTTTGCTTGTGCACCAAAAAAAAATTCTGTTATTGTACTTGTCCCACTTCCAAAGTGCTGCAGTTCTTCTAGATACCTGAGCCTTTTGCTAAAAAGGGCAGGACATTTGTAAAGTAGATGCTAGAATCTACTGCTGTTGTCATCTTCCATACCTATTTCTTAAGGTCATACTTGATAGGGCATTAACTTACTTAGACCTTTAACGATACAGTTTCTGCATTTAGAATACCAATGTTTACTAATTTTTTTTTGAATATGCTTCAACTTTAGAGATCATTAGATCATTCATATTCAAATATATCTAAGAAATTTGATATATTGAGATGAACAATAAACAATTTGTTTATCGCATCATTTATTTTTGCCGTGTCTCATGTTTTTATGACTTTTTGTCACTTCTCAGATGTTTTATTCTTGTAGAACTTAAAGAAAAATATATAATAGATTGTTTTCTAAAAATGAACAGACCAATTACCTAATAATAATTTCAGTACACTAGCAGTTATTGCAGTAACTTTGTTTATTGTAACAATCATGTAATCTATGACTAAGTTTGTTGATGTGTATTTTTTTTTTCATTGTTTGTTTTTATATTTAAGGCGGAAAAGGTTGAAATTATAAATGAAACTAGTATTCGTCTTTATATTGAAAAGCCTGATTTGGCTGAAAGAGATGTAATTTTCTGCCATTTCAATGATTCTGTTCCGAAACAGTATTCAGTGTGTACGAATGTTGTGGCAGTTGGAGGTTAGTTGAAACTTTATCATTATTGTAGGCAAATAAAATCCAAAGTAGCAATTTCCAAAGGGGGAAATAGAAGAGTTAAGACAGATTTTTTATTTCATAAATTGTTAGTAAAATATGTTCCCAAAATTTGAAATGAAAATACCGATTCATTCAATTGTTCGTAGCCTTCTTTTTGAAAATGATCTGATTTAATTCAAACTGAGCTGATGTTATCAAATCACCTGATATGGTGAGTCAAATGAAATGACAATTCATTGTATTTTAACCTGTCAATACAAAATAACTTCTAACCACGATTCTAATCAAAAAACAAGTAAATCTAACCTCAAACTTTTCAGTCATCTGTCAAATAAGCTAAACTAAGATATTTCCGTAAAACAAAGTTTGGTGTTGAATTGGGAGAGGGACGTTAATATCTGGATTCATCTGATTTGGGTGAAATTAAATGGGGCGTTGATTTAAATGAGCTACAGTTAAATGAACTCGAATTATTTGAGATTTCATGCAAAAGAAACACTACTGTTATAAGCTATTGAAGTGGGTAGGACAAGAGCGCCCCACGGGTATTAATTTTTCAAAAGCGTTGTTCTTAAAACGCTAGTTTCAAACGTTTTTAACCAATAGTTTTAAAAAAATGTCATTTTTTTCTCTATAGAATTGCGCTCTATATGTGACTCAAATTAGATTATATTTTTTCAAAAAAGTTGTGAAAAATTGCAAAAATTAGGCTTTTTGTTTTGAACCCTATGAAAAATTAAAATTTCAATTTTTTCGACTTCATTCAGGTTCATTTAGTAAAGAAACATAAATTAGTAATTAAATTATAAAAAGTAAATTTTAACCTAGTTTGAGGTGTGCATATTTTTGATCAGCGAATAGCCAGTAGTTCCTGGAGGCCAGATCTGGACTATACGGTGGATAAGAAAGCAATTCGTTCAACTTAATCATCGTTGCCATTAAGTTGTGACTCGGTGCATTATCTTGGTAGAACTATGGTTTTTTTTAAGTCATATGATGCCGTTTTTCCTTGATTTTTACATTCAAACGATCCAACAACTCTAAATAGTATTCTCTATTGATTGTTTCTCCCTGTGTTTGATTGATTGTGAGGAATCTACTTTGAAAAATGTCAAACGGCCCTGCAGAATTGTGAATACACTGCTTTCTAATAAATATCTTTACAGCCTCAAATATTCTTCTTCTTCCTCTTTCGATAGGACCAGTTCCTGTTCAATCCTGTACGTTTGGCCCCCTTCTTGGATCTTCCTGGGAAACTGAACTCCAGGTCTCGTAGCACCTCTTTCATGGTCTGCCTACAGGTCTGCGTGTGTTCGGTCTCTGAGTTTTAGCCCATCTGTCTTCTGGCATTCTTGCTACGTGATCCCTCCAGAATCTTTTTCGTGCCCTGACCCATCTCACCACATCCCTGAGGGTGACTCCCTTGGTGGTTCGCAATATTTTCATCATTATTCTTTTTGTTATTGATGTCTCGGCTCTGATTTCTGGACCTCAGATATCTCACGCAATTTCAATTGACGATTAGATATAATTAGATAATATATTAGATATTAATATAATGTTCTAAGAAATATTCCCAAAGTTTCAATAAATTATATGCATTTTTTATGTAAAAAATTCATTAAAACCGTTAAGACAGACCTGTCTTAACCTTATTGCCCTCATTGAAAATATTTGTATACTAAAAATAATTTTTAATACGAAATGAAAATAATTATTCAAATTTTGAGATTTAGAGAATGAGAATTATTAGTTATTATATGATCTGATTGTTTCAATGATTATAAAATTAGTTCTCTAGAAGGGTTAAATAATTTTAGAGATTTTCTTGTCAGGTTTTGATTAGATGACTTCTACACTATCACTACAGCAACAGTCACAGTGTCACTGTTTTGTTTCCGACTCGAAGGACCAGGCAGGGTAATTGTGATTGTTCTATTGGTAGTAGCGTATTCAGTTGCTATTAATAAATACCCAATAACAAGTTGAATTTTGTCAAATATGATATTTTTCCTCAAAATTTGTTGATAATTATTTTCATTTTATGAAAAAAATAATGTATCCACGAATACGTGGCATAATTTCCCATGGGAAGCGCCCATTATAATTTTCATATATTTAAATAAAACTGCTTTACCAGAAATAAACCAGATGTGTATTGACCCAGGAACTAAGAAATACACATACTTAAAAACCAAACTGGTGTTTGGATATGTACTATACAGTTTTAGTGAGACGTTTTTAGAATCGTAATGCGGAATGGTTCTTAGAAAATTTTATATTTTTTTTTCTAAATCACGCCAATGCCTATATATCATTCTTACATTTAAAAACAAGTACTTTGGGTTGGTGTTACGAATACAGTATTGTGATATGCTTGGAATACTAAGTAGCTTCATTGTCCCATCTCTACTTCATGAATAATTTGTAAATATACTTTTTTGAATAGTAAAACGTGCAACGGTATAAAAAAACCCTTTTAATTGCCGTTGTTTATTAATAGAAGCAGATTAATTGATTCATTTGTTCCGCTTTTATACACTCATAAAAATAAACACTAAAAATTTATTAGTATCATCAATAGTAATATCACTATCCACTTATTTCATAACAAAATTGAGTTGATTGAAAACACTACGAGTTTTGTTGTGTATAGGGTTTCATAGTTCACAGATAATTGTGGACAACCAAGGGGCCGTTGAGCACATAAGGCCCACATCAGATAGGCCCGTCGTGCTTCATTTGACGTTACCAAAGGCTGATGTCCTTTGAGAAGCCGATCAGGCGGTTTGGTTCACTCCCTTTGATGTCATTAGGCAAGTTGTGAGTGTTTAAACCGCGCTCGTGTGAGTACAGATGACATGGTTTACGGTTTCGTCTTCCTCCATGCACCAACGGCTCTCCGGATCACCCGTGATGCCCATGGTGTGAAGATTTCGCTCATGTTTAGTTGTTTGGGGAGAGACGAGCGGGGTGTATCCATCTCTGCTGAGATCGCCTTGCGAGTAAATCGTTAAGAGATAGCAACGCTTTTATTATATGGGGTTTGAGCTGGAACTTCCATGTCCAATAAGTTCCATGGCTTGTTTACTAACACTACTTTGTACCATTTACTATCATTAAGTCTAATTTGCCATCATTTTCCACATTAGTTTTCGATATAATTTGGCAGAATAAATTTCAGGTTTTTAAAAATTTTGATTAAGATATTTAGTATTTCCGAGTTTTTATTACCAAATTTATTAAAAATTTTAAAATGAAAAAATCTGCTTTGTTATATTTCCAAGCTAGTTATACGAGGTCTGGCTATTGAATAACGAGACTGCACGTTCCAAAACACATTTCCCTCCCTATTATAGTATTTGTACAGTAGCGGTTTGAAACGAACGTGTTTCTCGTAGAGCTACGTATCAATCTCAAATTTCTCGTTAAATTGAAAAAAACTCCGACTGAGTGCTATACATTGTTACAAGAGGCCTATGAGGACAATTCTCTATCTCGTGCGCGTGTTTTTGAGTCGTGTAAGCGCTTTAGTGAGGGCCGAGAGAGCACTGAAGATGACCAACGCTCAGGTCGCCCTATGACTGTTTTAACTCCGGAAACAGTCACCAAAATCAAGCAAATTGTGCGTGCAGATGATTGCCGAGGCTGTAAACTTCGATAAAGAAACGGTTAGAAAAATTTTACACGAGGAATTACACATGACAAAAGTCTGTGCGAAGTTGGTGTCAAAAAATCTGACTCCTCACAAAAAGCTCTTGCTTCAACGGGTCTGCTCAGATTTCCTTGAAAGATTAGAAAAAGATCTGCTATGAAAGGGACCCGATTTGAGTCGATGGAAGCGGTAAAGCAAAAAACGGCCGAGCTCATAAGGACCTTGACCCTAGAAGACTTCCAGCACTGCTTCAATCAATGGAAAATACGTATGGAAACTTGTGTGGCGAGGGGAGGGTAGTATTGCAGTTATATGGAAATATATATTTTGGAATCTCTTCGACGTGCCTACGTTTCACTGTAAATACTTATTTCTATATTAATCTCAAGTTTAGTAAAAGAACTAAACTTTCTTTTTTCGGATAAAACTTGTTAACAATTTCCTCTTATTACCACAAGCCCCTTTCGTCTCTTTGGACATTGTATCTTTGACATATTTCTCTGGTAATAACCAAAATAGTTTGGCAGTCCTAAATTTTCTCTATATTAGTATGCTTTTGTTGTTTGTATAAATTTCATCAATATTTTCGTTGATATCTTGTTTGACCAAAGATAATGTACAAATATCGATAATAAGTACTTTGTCAAAATTTTGATATGATTATTTGTGTAGAAGCAATCAACCTCTCCAGACGTCAAGTAACATGATTCTACATTCTACATGATTCTAGGACTATTGAGTTCTGGTTCTACTACTTTGGTCATTTATAGTAGTAGTCCTTTCTTCTTTCCTATTCCACCAATTGTTCTCGAAACGCCGTTTAATTGAGCAAAGAAGGGCTAAGAAAAGTTACTGGTATGCTTACTGTACACTGTTCGGTGAACTACTGTCGGAAAACTCCCGACAACTCTTGTTGTTTCTGTAAGAAACTAAAGGATACCGTCGAACACATCCTTTGTGAGTTCGAGGTAATCCGTAGACAAAGACTACAGTTCTTACATTCAAGCTTTTAAAGCCAGAAGGGGTAAACTGTATAGCCCCCAGACCGGTAGCTTACTTTGCAAAGTCGTTGCTACCTAACTGGAAAACAATGCGAGGTGCACAATAAATCAATAGGCCAAATGAAGAGTTAAATTCACGACATTACGCCCTAGCTCATCTGATCTAATCTAGTGGTAGGTTCTAAGGCAATTATTTGTCTTTGTTGAACTGCTCTGTATCTTAGTTTAGAGTGATTGTTCCAATACGAAGTAATTGAGGGTTCTAATGCTATATTTCTCTATGTATATAGAGCTCCTTCCAAGTTTAAGTACTCTTCATAAATAGTGGAAAGATAAAAATGAATTTTCTGTTAGTTTAGCTTCCAAAATTGAAAAATAAGATAAGCATATTTGTATCTTTATCCATATAGCATTCTGGCAATAAAAGAAACAAAGACATGAAGGTTAGTTCCATAGATAAACTATCAAATGTCTTTTCAAGTTAATTTTTACTAACATGAAGGTGATCCTTGAGATGGCGCCACTTAAAAGTTTTTCTTGTGTAGTTTGTCTAAGAGTTAGTTACATATATCAAAACTGGAAATAGCTACTTGGAAAAATAATCAAAAATTGGTCATGTTTAACAATGTCATTTTCAGTACCACCTCAAAAAGTCACAGATTTTTCATGTATGGCAATAAACTTTGAAAAACTTATTTGTACGTGGACGGCTCCAGAAAATTACGTGAGAACTCAATACGAGGTTCGGTACAAATTCAAATCGTAAGTATTACACAATATTTTCAATTTTTTTTTTATAAAATAGTTTGAAGTTATTTAATTATGATATTGGAACATTGGTTGAACTACATTTTCAATCCAACTTGGAGTGATTACACGCCAGTAAACGTTTGTTTTATTACTCCCTCAGTGGAGTTGTTTAAAAATTTATAGTACGGGAGCCCAAAACCAAAACAGCATTGAACAATTTTGTATATGAAAATTTATAGGTGATCCTGGTAAAACTTGAAATTGGTTATAAAATACATTATTATATGATCTAGGAATCTGTGTACAAAGTTTTAGTCGTTGGTTCTCGGACTACTTATTACTTTCACTTTAGTAGAAGAATTGAATAATTAATATTACGTCAGAACCAGAAAAATAATTCTCATTTTTGGAGTTTCACAGAAATATTAGCTAATAATCGAAATGAAATTTCTAGAAATTTTATCAATAAACAGTTTGTTTACTTGAAATTGCGACATCCATGATTTTATTTTCAGCATAGAAATATTATTTTCTATTTTTTATCAATCCATAATTGCTGTGAATCAAGTTTTTCACTTGTTTACTTTACTAGTTTTTTAACTAGAAACATAAAATTCTGTAATTTTCGTGTACCATTTGTGTTATATTATACGGGGGTGAAATTAAGATCCTTTCCTTTATTTCATTTCAAACTTTTTTTTCCAAAATGAACTTTTATGAAATAAAATTATAACAACCTCTGGTTGGTCCTTTGCGAGTGCACGAATATTACAGAAATTACTGAAATTCTAGAAGAAAAAAAAATAAAAACTGAAGTCACCGTCTTTTATGGGTGATAACTCGGAAAGGAGTGGGTTGTGGAAAATTTTTTATAGGAAAGACCCATCGTAATTTCATACGAGTAATCACCTGAATTTTGTGGCATGTATTTAAAAACATCCTGTATATCCAATGAGGACTTTGATTCTCTTTTCATCGCCTGTTTCTTCTTTCTTTATCTTTCTTCTCTTTAAACATGTGAAAATTGACGTTTCGACCGATTTAGGTTTTTGTTAAAACAGTTTCCAATAAGAACAGACCTAAAATCAAGATAATTTAGCCGAAAAAAAAATAAATAAAAAGGTTTAAAAAAAATGAAACTAAAGAAATCAACATTTTTATTTTCTGCAATTTCATTATATTTATATTCTTCTTCTAAAGGTGTGAAATATAAAGGTTGTTTTTTGTGAATCGTATACGAATCATATTTTGTACACACATGGTATTCAAAGTATTTGAAATTTATAGAACATATTGTATATTAGGTTCATATTGTACAGTATAAGTTCAAGCTTTTTGAAACCAGAAGAGGTAAGTCGCATAGCCCCCAAACAAGAAGCTCATTTTGCAAAGTCGTTGCTACCTGACAGGTCAAAAGTGTTGGGTACACAATAGATCAAAAGGTCAAAGTGTCGGCGAGGTAGATTTATGGCCTTTACTCCCCACCTCATCTAATCAACCAAAATAAAAAAAATAATTTCAAATTTTTGAATGAAAATACACATTAGATATACGGGGTGATTAATTAGTGCGATAAAGTTCAGTGCCTACTTTGATATGTAAATTTGAAAATTATTTACAGAATGCTGTGCTATATCAAAATATTTCCAAGTGAAACACCTAATATTTCATGGCATATTTGGAATAAGCTTGACTTCCACCATGTATACTATCGTGACGTATTCTACGGGGTATTTAAACATTAAACATCGTAACAATTTCAATACCCTGTAGAAGGTGAGAAAAATTCAAAAATGAACATTTGTCGCTACCAAAACATTTGAATAGTAGTAAAAATTATGGAAAACTCCTATTTCCTTAATATTCGTTGTATTAATAGAGTATTAATAGAGAGTGAAACAAAATAATAATACATTCTGTTTTTTTTTTTTCAAATGAATCGCACTGTACTTTATGTAAGTATCGAAAAGTACTACTTTTTTATCAAACATTCCCTTTACCTAAAATTATCTTCCTATATCTAATCATTTAACAAATAATTGTGAGTTGTCAAAAACTAATATTTGACATTGACGTGACATGACATGACAAAAGGTTATAGGGAATTGTTGATAAAAAATAAATATGTTGGTAGTACTTTTCGATGTATATAATCGGTTTTACATTCTAATAGGAATGGTACTGGTCAATCAAGAGCTCTTTGGTGGTGGTGAGTCAATCCACGTTCTATTATTATTTTTTTTTTTCATTAAACTAAATTTCCTGGTATGTTTTGCCTTCTTCATTTAATTTTCTCTCATTCTAGGTATTACTCCACTACCGACGGACGACTCCCTTTCGTTCAGATCATTTATTACTTGACTTTCCAACTGGCTTCGTCGGGGTTTTCATTCTGTTATTCTTTCAACTTCACTTTTATGTTTAATTCATTTTATGTGTCTTTTAAATCCAGTGTTCATAACTTTTTTAGTTCATATATTCTTCGTATCATTTTTCTTTCGAAAGTTATTCGGTTTTTATTAAATTCATCGTTTCTTTAACATAGGTTACTGTTGGCCTTATTGCTGTCCTATAAATTTTCATTGGTAAAAAGTGGAGATGATGAGTCCACGTGGACTGACCGTTTGTTAGATATTTACTGAATTGTTCTGTCTTCTGCAATTGATATTGGAAGAACTATACTGAACTTTATCGCACTAATCAACCACCCTGTATGTATAACGAAACTAAAATATATTATCAATAAGTATCATTATTGTTGCATGCTATAAAATTAAATATAGGTTTCCATAAATAGTTGGCTCATTATCTGTTTTTTTTTATATAATTGAATACATATTTTTTAAACAGTTTTTTTATCGAAGTTTTTGTTTAACTTTTAATTAATTAATCTTTGTTGACCTCAAGAAACCATACAACAGATCATAACAAGAACAATCTGCAGAGGCACCATCACAAAAAAAAATCTGCGTGAGTAAAATAAAAAAAAATAATTGTTTTTGTGTTGTAAAACCTGCTTTGAAACGGAGGCTAATATATTTGCTGGCAATCATTTTATTTGAGACATAAGAGGCTTCTGCGTTTTTGTGAGATATCGTTCGGGAAGTAGAGCCGTTTGTTTGTGTTTTATACAAAGTACTTTCAATACGAAAACCAAGCAGTCTAAATAAATTTTGAATACGAGATATTTATAGAAAAGAAAAAAAACGTTTCAGTTTATTCAAATAATAATAATTAAAGTACCAAATTGAGTGATAAGTAAATTAATTTGGCAAATTACATACAGGGTATAATAAAAAGATAAACACAAATTAAATCACTATAATCTGATGAAAAGGGATTGAAAAGGCAGTCGTCCTACATCTTACAATTTATTTTAATAGTTGAATTGAGTTTGATTATGTGAGCAAAAGGGTCAAACAAAAAATGGGGGGACTAGATTTTTTTTAATAAAAAATCATATTAAATCACTTTTCATGTATTTGCAATTCGATATTCAAATTTTTTCAAAAAAACTATTAAAAATTATATGATTTTAAGTGGGATCTACTCTATTTTTGGTAATAAAAAATGATTTTCAAAAATTTTTTTTTATTTTGTTTATTTTTTGATGACAAAAATGAGATCTTAGTTAGAAAATCAGGGCTGGAGTTCCAAAAACGGAAACCCGCCGATTGACTTCAAGTTTTTACCATATAGAGGGCAAAAAAATTGTAAATGTAATCATTTTTTTGTAGTTTTAAACCCATAAAATATATGAATTGAAATTGATGATATCCCACTTCTCTCTTTGTCATACCCCTATTAGTGTCCTTTTCATCATAAAAAATTAGTTATTCGCATTTGAACAATGATAAAAAATTATTGTTTTTAGACAAAGACACACATGAAGGTAGCAAAAAACAAAAGCCACTTATTTATTATTTCAATCATCATTTCAATTAAATATTTACGTGTTAACCTAACTTTATACTTATGTCATTTATCAATTACTATCGTTACGTTACACCACGTATTTTTAGCTACTGATATTTTGTGCCTATATTTAGATTTTTTATGACACAGAAAACTCCGCAAATTCCTTTATCCAGTTCTATCTTTGCATTATCTTTCCGATTTCTTTACACAAGAGAGGGAGAGAGAGAGAGAGAGAGAGAGAAGCTTTATTGTCCAAAAATTGTTACAATATGTAGACAAAAGCTTGTAAAAACTAAACTGACATAAAAATAATAAAGATTCATATGCCCTGAAATTATTGCGAAATGCGGGAAAATATGATATCGATTTAATTTCAATTGGCAAGTGATTGTGCATTTTTTTGTTTTTTTGAGCCCTCAACTAATTTTGAACGTGGAATAGGTAGGTAAAGGTCGTGATCCGCGTTCCTAAGTGGATAGCCGTGCAACGAAATTGGAGAAGCATACTTACGAATTGAGCCCTGCTGTTTAGTTCGAGTAAATATCAGCTCTCTTTTGTAGTTTGAAGATTCGCTCAAAGTAGATGAAAGAATTTGCGGAGTTTTTTTGTGTTATAAAAAATTTAAATAAAGGCACAAAATATCGGTAGCTGAAAATACGTGGTGTGGTTAAGAAAAAAATTTTTTTCCATCCCCTATCCTTGAGAAACACTATAATCCTTTTAGGTACAGTCATCTAGTGTGTGGTAGAGTATCTGGTGAAAATTTGAAGCCAATCGGTGGGTTCCCGTTTACGGGAAAACCAGAATTACAACACTTTTTTGATCGATAAAAAAATCATAAATTTTTCTGTTTTTTCCGAAGAATGTCATTTTTTCTGAATGTTAATATAAAAACGAATAATTTGAGAAAAAAAAACATTTTATTTCATAATTCAAAGGATTTTTAATAATTTTCCAGTGAAACACTAACGTTATTATGTAACGTTGTGTGAATAATTTATTTAGCGTAAAAAATTTCTTTGAAAAAACATTAATTTAAACTTAAACTCAATATTATTAATAATTTGTAAAAATTGTTTGTGCTATGATATTCAATTGTTATTTTTTCAATTATCCGTTTTTGCATGTAATTTACGCCAAAAAATTCTCTTAAAAAAAATCAAGTACAGTTTTCGGAGATATATAACGGGGAATTTATGGTTTTTGGATATTTTATTGTCCAAATAAGTGTTGAGATTTTTGTTTAAAATGCTTCGAAAAAATTAACAAAATGGAATAAATTATTTAAAACATTAATTCTATATTATACCTAACCAAAAATATGGTGGACCCCACCTAACCAAACATTTATAAAAATTGACTGCTCAACTGTATCAAGTTACGAACATTTTTTAAATTTTTTGACGATTTTTTCAACATTTTTACAAAAGTTTCGATATTTGTGTTTCTTTAAAGTAAATATTTTACAATATTTCACTGTCTTTAAATTTCAACTAAATTAAAGAAAAAACTCATAATGGAAATTTTTCAATATGCTGCACGACTAAGCAATAATTCATTACAAATATCTAATTTTTTTTCTGTGTCCCGTTCCTTGTATTCTGAATGTTTGAGATATTTTGAAAAAAGTGATTTTTGGGGTAGTTTTTAATAATTTTCTACACCCTAAATGGAATAAAATATAAATCCTTATATTGAAATATGTAGGCTTGCCTCGGAAGACAGCTTGAATGTTCATTAAAGTTCGAAATTGCCTCCTTTAATATCGATAGTAACGACAACACTTTAGTCAATACATTAATGATAATGGGCCGTGTCAGTTTTTGTTTTACTAAAAACTCTGAAATCAAAATTTAATTGGACTGTCTAGTTTGTTCAATGACATCTGCGTTCATTACAAAATGTTGGGTTATGTTATTTAATAGTAAAAACACTGGTCAACAAAACAATAAAAGATTTCGTTGCTTCAGAAAATTTTGGCCATCCAAAAAAAGTTTCACTCCAGTATCAGAAAATATACTGCATCCAATAGTTCATAGGGGTGGGGGGCCGTGAAGCCGTTGAGCAGATAAGCCAGTCGTACCCCCACTTGAAACCTTTGATCTCATTAGGCAGGTTGTGGGGTTTGCCCAGGTGTTTAAACCGCGCTCGTGTTAGTGCAGGGCACTCACATATAACGTGGTCTGCAGTTTCGTCCTCCTCCATGGGCCAGTGGCACTCCGGATTATCCGTGATGCCGATGGTGACCACTAGTCTGATTTAGCGCCTAATTAGCTTGAGCAGTTGTTTGGTGAGGGACGAGCGGGGTCCGTCTATATGGGCCTTCGCTTCTCTCATACCAAGCGTCTCCGTCCATCTCTGTCGAGCCCAAATTGCGATAAGTATGTTGAGAAACGTGATGACGGCGCTTTTAGCCACACCAAGAGTGGTTTCTGGGCCAATTGGTGCGTTCGCAGATCCCAGTCTGGTGAGTGAGTCCGCTTCTTTGTTACCCGAGTGACCGGGCATCCAAACGAGCTGGATCTTGCAGCCATCACTTACCAGATTTTAAAGGACTCTCTTACACTCCAGCACTAGCCTAGAACATACCTAGAGCTTGTATGGCAGCTCTGCTCTCTAAGTAGATCGATATTACTGTGTGGCGTCGATTGTGCATCTAAAATTAGGAATAATAAAACACTTTGTTAAATTTCTTAACCGTGAAAGTGATGCTTTTCAATATCTTGAAAATAAGTTTCCAAAAATGACAGAGGGAAAATTAAAAGAAGGAATTTTCATGGGGGTTCAAGTACGAAAGTTGATAAACGACAATACTGAACAATGAATTTAATAAAGAAGAGAGCAAGGCTTGGACATTCATGGTACAAGTTTTTATTAAAGTTCTCGGAAATTTGACAGCTAAGAACTATAAAAAACTTGTAAAAGATATGATTGAAGCCTTGCGCGTTATTAGCTGTAACGTATCCCTCAAAATTTTCTACCTAAATGGGAGACGTTAGTGATGAGCAAGGTTAGCGTTTCCACCAGGATATAGCAGGCACGGAATAGCGCTAGCAGGGAGCCCTGCTGTGATAGCAGTCCAACGTGTTGGACGTTAAGAAGAGAAGCTGCTTCTCCATTAAGATGAACACACTTTTGCATGCGTTTGAAACAATTGTGGAAACGTTTTTTCCGTCCAAAACATGTGATTTGACAGTTTCTGCATGTGTACAAGAACATTGACCTCCATTGATCTCCATTGGGTGCTACACAAGTACTGTATGGCGGATGACTCATTAATTCGATATTTTGACTGTTTTTGTTTGAACTGTTGTGTGAGAGCTCGCATTGTCATCTTCTGTGATTGGTTTTCCTGATTTTTTCGACCACTTCTGGCAAACGCATACTCTACGTTGCTCTAATGGAACCGTGGCGAGATGTCCAGTTATTTCGAAATTTTCTTCGTGTGTGAATGTCTTTTGTTGGATTTGGCTCGACTTAAAAGACCCATATACTCGATTTTTACTGCGATTAAATAATTCTTATTGTCAAATTATGCGGTATCCAACTCTTTTTGACAGAAAAATGTTCATACAATATTAAATGTATGCCCAAGGATGTCTCAATCTCACGATATGTCACGATATCAGTTTACGCACAGCATCGATGTTTTTTGGTACTACAGTCGATTTTAGACAACTTTCACGGAATTCATCCTCGACCACGATTGAATTTGGAAAACCGGCGAACGATGATTCGAAATAATGATGTTGGTTTAATCCTCGTCGAAAATCATAGATGATCATAGCACGAAAATGCTCGCGTTTTAATTTCATTTTTTAACAGCTCAGTACTCGTATGACAACACGTTCTGAGTTCGTTCACCTTAAAAATTGGCAAAATTTATTAGGGCAATGTCAGGTGGGATTCAAATCAGTGTTACCTCAAACTTTGTGCTGTACTTTTTTTTATTGATATCCACAAAAAAGCGGTCTAACTAAGACATACTATTACCACTGAGAAATCAGTTGAATTCTTTTCATGGGTTTGCAAAGATGATTTTTTGTTGACCAGTGTAATTGAAATTCCCCTAAAAAAACTCATTACCTAACACAAACGTTTTGTTACATTTTATTAGTCCCGTGGAATTATGTTTCGACCTTGCATGAAAACTAAAATTATAATGTAGTCGATATATTTTTTATTAATATAATAACATATCCATTAATGGGTTGAATCTTAATTTTTTTATTTATCGCAATTTTGGCTGATAATTACAAAATTTGCTACGCTTTTTTCAGACAAACAATAGTTACAAAATAATATTTACTCCGAGTAATCGAGTGTAGAGTTGGGAATCGCTGTTTACATTTTTTCTGATTTCTGACTATAATAAAAATTTGATTCGAAACTTCTATCTTCAAGGTATCAGATGTGTGTTAATAGGTATTCCCATCTTTCTACAACATATATTCTTCGAATATATCAGCACTAATACAATGCTATGTTTAAAATAATCTATTTACCAAGAAGCCAAATCTGCTGATATGTGATCTCTAATGAATTATCAATAATTGCTGCTAACGTCTGTAGTTTTATATTAACAAAAAAATCAAAGAAAAAATAACAAAATGAAAATTGAATCAAATTCAATTTCCAGTACAAATTTGTACATTTCCTTCAAGAGAATATGGTCCAATCATATGATCATCTTGAATGTCATACCTGATGATCTATAAAACTACCACATGGGTCATGAACTGTCGATAATGTTGTCTGTATACACGTGTATGTGTGTGTGTGTGTGTGTGTGTGTGTGTGTGTGTATGTGTCGCATGCCAGTGGTTCCCAGCTACCTATTCAGAAAGTTGCCTAGAGCTGTTCTGTTCATTAAACATTTGATGACAGTGTTCAGTAATCAACCTAATGATCAGCCTCAGCTTTTTCTTTTGGAGTTAAATCTGACTGTCCCCCAGTAACTTGAATGGCACTTTGAAAAGGCTTAGAAAGCTGTTCTACTCTTTAGACTATCAAGTGCAGTGGACAGGTATCAACCTGCTGATCAATGTTAGCTTTTTTCTTTGGATTTGAATGTGACTGTCTCCCAGTAGCTTGAGGCTTTGGTGTGTCGCATGCCTATGTTTTTCAGCTACCTTTTCAGAAAGTTGCCTAGAACTGTTCTGTTCATTACATTTTTGATGACAATGGTCAGTAATCGAACTGATGATCAGCTAATTTCTTTGGAGTTGAATGTGATTGTCACCCAGTAGCTAGGATGGCCCTCTGTAGAAGGTGTAGGTGTGTCAAATGTCCATGATTTTCAGCTACCTGTTCAGAAAATTGCCTAGAACTGTTCTGTTCATTGCACCAGGGATCAACTTGATGATCAATCGTAGCTCATTTGTGGAGTTGAATGTGACTGTACCCCAGTAGCTTGTATGGATCTTCAAAGAGGGTCTTGATGTATCGCTCGCTTGTAGTTTTTATACATATATTTAGAAAGCTGTCTCAAGCTGTTCTATTCTTGGTGGGACTGGTCCCGAACACCTGAAAGCACTTTTCGCTGACAACCCATATAACCTTGACATAGTGGAAACGACATCAAATTAAATCTTTTTACATTGTAAAAATTTTGAAAACTTTCAATACAGTTTTAAAAAACCAACAATATTTTTTTTTAAATAATCAGCAAAAATTGGTATTCAATAAAAAATTAATATGATATATGGTTACCATTCATTTTCGATTTATAATTATCACGAAATAATAAAATCCCCCTATTAAGGAAAACGTTTTGTTAAACGGGTATGCAAGGTCGATTTCATAAATTTTTCCACGTGGATGTAAATATGCAGGTATTAAGGTAGAATGTTATAATGTTTTCTGTATTCCTTTGAAAATGTTTTTGACCAACATGCATATTTATTTAATTTGATAAATATAAATAAATAGCGTATATGGGTGTTGTTGGTTGGGTAATCAAAAGGTAACATTTTAAAAAACTCGTAAGATATCGATTTTTCGAAAGTTAGTTAAGCAACAAAATCTAGTATGATGATATTTTTGTGCGAAAATGTGGATTTAGACTGTACTACATGCTTACGTTATCTTGTTTTTTTCCTAGATGAATACATAGAATCTGTGTTTGTCATACTGATAATAAAATATTAATTGAAGTAATTTCGAAAATTTTCTCTACAATAACAATCCGAGATTTTTTTTTAATAAAAATAATTTTTATAAATAAAATCGACTGAATGAGAGACCATTTTAATGCATTTAAGACCCTCCAGATGAATTCTTAGAAGTATGCAATTTCATATCCAGGTGAAAATACTGACCTAAAGGATACGTCGTTCCTGATACAACATTTTTTATTATCCGAAAGAAATTTGTTCATAATTCGTAGTCGCCTAAACTACCAAGTAAAGTCGACCCTATTTTCATTTATGCTATTGCAGTACTATTGTTAATTCTTTTTGTGTTCGATAATCCATTTATCGAATCACGCTGTGACCAATAGGAGCGATGCATTAGTGAAAAATTCCTCAAGATCGCCGAGGACAATTCTTCATCATCTCGAAGTATTCCGTATGGAGAAGAATCTCATTTTCTAGAAGAAAACGTGGGCAAGATGTTGAAGGATATCCTGATGTAAAAAAAAACACAATTTTAGGCCGTGTCTACAACACAAACTGAATGTTATTGTTTAAGAAAGTTGCCGCAGTTCAATATCGGTTGAACCTCTGCGTAGTATTTTTTCCTTGGTCTTCCTGGTTTTCTTGTTCCTCCCTATTCCATATCCATCAAGACAATGCACCAGCTTACACATCCGTTACTGCAATGGCCAAAATTAATGAATTAAAGTTGGAATTGCTATCTCATGCACCCTATTCGCTAGATTCAGCGCGCTTGGATTATTTTCTGCTCCCAGACTTGAAAAAATAGCTCGGTGGTCAAAGATTTTCCAACAATGAAGAGATAATGTCTGTAGTTATTGAGGATTGACGATTCTTATTATAAAAAGGGTATCGAACTTTTGAACATCGCTGGGGAAAGTGTATTGAGCTAAAAGAAGATGACGTTGCAAAATTTTTGTGTTTTCTGTGTTGGACCAGGCACTTGTGGTACATCCTCTTATCAGATCTATCAATCAAAGCATTCTCGTAACACGTGATATTTCGTGTGGTAAATCTTATTTCATTATTTTTGTTTATGACATTTATTTATTTTCGGAATGATAGTAGTCGCAAAAAAGGTTTCTTTTGTTTAACGACAACCATGATGTAATGGCGGGGAACCTGTTCTAATAACAAACAACGTACTATATTATTTTATATCCTTCAAATTATCGATAATAATATTTTCCAATATATAAAAGGTGCTAATAGAATTTAATTTTCTAAATAAAAAATCTTTATTACATAAGGGCTAACGTTATATAAATAAACTATCTAATTTATGATTTATTTATATACTAGAGTCAACAATCTTGGATATATTATCAATAAACTGCGGCGTTATCTTCTTGTTTATATATTTCCGACCTTACAGGTCGTATAGAAGAAGTTTTATCGGTTATAATTTTCTAAGAACTGTTAATAAGCATTTAGAATTATCAAATATATTACAATATAATATTATGTTTAAGATTTTTAATATCATTACAACATTTACTTCTGGAAATATGTTTGCTAAAATACGAGTTACCTTACTCAAGTACGTGGAGAAATTTATGTTAATAACAGTGCGTTTCAACGGATCAAACCAAATGAAAATTAGAACGAATGCTAAAAACATCATGGAAAAATTTTGAACTTATCAGACCAAAATTTCTGAGACTGCAATGCTTTTCAGACTTTTGAAAAGGATTTTGGTTAAAAAAAATAACTAAATAATGATAACTAGATGCTGACTTTCTTATTCTGCCGCCAGATAGTGCTTATTACTGCGTTATAGTTGTTTCCTCTAAATAAATAAGTTCAAAGTGGACAATAGAATATTGAAATGTGAAAATTTAGTTATCATGAATAGTCCGACAAAGAGAAAGCAAAAAATTTTGGAAAAAATCTATTTATTCTCTAACGTAATTTTCCTTTAGCTCCATAAATTTTTCCATTCGCGTTTATTCCAACACCAAAAGGATAACAAGTGAAACCTTCACCTCCAATTTGTCTCAAACAGACTCCTTCGTAACTGAATACTTTGACGCAATGCGCGCGGTTGTCTCTTATTAAAATTTCTTGTTTATCGTTAACTACAACACCGTTGAGGAATTCCAAGTGCTTGGAACAACCTCGACGACAACCTATGGTTACACCTCACGAATCACGTGGAGGACGTTCAGTTACGATTATATCTCCGGAAGTGCGCACTACCCCCACGCGATTTGGATACAATAATTGTCCATAGCGACACGAAAAAAGTATCGAAACTTTGCATTCGATACTTTTACTCAACGAGTACTTTTCAACTGGTATCATATCGAATAAATATCAGAAATTCTAATGTAAAACATTACAATCGTTCGTTCCTTCCGTCAAAGAATTCAGACCTGTATAGAACCCTGTATTCTATGGCTGACTCAGCCTAGTGCCTAAATTAATAGTTCTTTTTTCATAAAGTTCAAAATTTGTAAAGTTACAGTCGTCTTATTATTGTAATAAATTTGTGAGCCAAAACCTTTTATTTTTATTTACTGACTGACGCGTACGTCATTAGGCTCCAAGAAAAATACTCGATACTTTTCATTCGATACTACTCATGAGTACAGCATCGATACTTTCTATTCGATACCGTGTCCCTAATTGTCCATCGCGTTTACCACCCTCGCCGAACTGGAATTTGAATCTACCCTCTTTGTCGTTTGGGCGTTGACTGCCACTCCACTTGGTTCGGTAAATTGTCCTCCGTTAACTCTGAATTCTCCTAATTTACAATGATATATCATATTTTGTCTTTTTGAGATGGAAATATCGCTGTGGACATCAATTTCGTAATTTCGTTATTAGATCTAATATAGAGTAGTTGCGGACAGAGCTCGATAAGGAATACGGTAGTTCCGCTTTGGAAAATACTATTCGACCAATTGTTTACTGATTATCTTCGATTCGAAAGGAGAAGTGGAATAACTTGAAGTGGAGACATTATATTTACAGTACATATCTCCGTTTAAACTGGAACTAGAGCTTCCTCTGCCACCTGTACGTCTAGAGATGGGTGGTTGTTTACCAGGATCTTTTTTATAATAAAAATCGTCAAAAAAAATAGGCAAAAATTGCCTAATACTCGCCGTTGATAGTTTTTTCTTTTTTAATATAGTCGATGAAAATTATTCCACGCGCATCCCAAAAAACTGACGCTATAATCTTGCGTGCAGATGAAACGGTCTTTGTCTTTTTCGTTTCATTCCATTGTTTTTATTGTTCTTTGGGTTTAGGGTTGGACGCACGTTTCATCCATGGTTATGAAAATGCTTTATCTCAGTGGAGCATTGCCAAACACTCGATGAAAACATCTTTACGACGCTGTTTTTGTTCCATTGTGAGCAAACGCGGCATCCCTCTTGCGCATAGCTTTCTCAAGTACAAATTTTCAGTTAAGATGCCAACAAGCTCGCATACTTTTAGTGGACGATCATTTAGTACCACTTTGTTGATTTTCTTTATCGTTTCTGGAGCCTTCACCTCATTTGGTCGACCACTACGATGCTGGTCTTCGTTTAAACTCTACTACCGAATATTTTACTGTTGATATCGAAGGTGCAGTCACCCAGTGTAAAATCTAGTTCAGCTTTTATATTAGTTGGGCTGAATTCCTTTCAACTAAAAGTTTTGTATCACATAACGATGACCAACTTTTTCCATGTTTACAAATTCACTGGAAATGTTCATATTGATTGCTGCCAAACAACGTGGCGTTTTCAAACCATCATCGTATAATTGCATCTTCTCTGCGATTGTTCATTTCACTAAAAGGCTAAAATACCTTGAAGGAGTAATAACACCTTGGGAAGTGGAACACAAAAAAAAATTGCCTTTTTTGGAAGAAGTCTACGTATTTTAGAAGCAGAACAATAAGATGTAGAGTTTTGTAGAAAATCTTTGAAGTGTAGGTTTAGAGTGGCTATGAAGCAAGAACAACTTCCCAAACTTAATTAATTATTCCGTCGACGGTTACTCTTCATCAAGTACTGAGTAATATTTGAAAATATCATATGTAATTTAAACCTTGTTTTCATCTGACCTCTTATAACTGGGGATTTTTGTTGAAGTTAAATCATATTTATCAATATAATAATTAAACTAACAATGAAATTTTTTTTGGTATGAAAGTGCTTTGGAAATCAACATACAACAGATTCTATGTATTGTGACGAAATATTTTTGGTGTTATTGGTGAGAGGTTTTTGTAAGGTTATGGTTATCCAATACACCAAATTTAAGTATTGGATATTACTGCAATCATCCATTTTCCACATTTGTTTGTAATTCTGGTGACATTTCGTATAAAATTTAAAAAAAATGCATCAGAACAGAAAAAGTTGTTAATAGACATTTTATGTTTGTTGATTGTGATAAATGTCACATTTACTAATTATATGTTTGTTAAATAATTTAGATAATCATCAGTAATAATGTTTGTCGCTATAAAGGGTCCCGCGACGAGTTAAAACTATCTGTATATGGCAAAATACTACAGTAAAGTCATGAAAATTTGTATGTTTGGGTATTCGAATACGTTCTTTCTAACTAAAATATTTTCAAACATAGGCGATTTCCGGTTCTACCGGAAGTCGACTGTAACTTTGTTATTTTAAATAGAACACCCTATATATTAATACATTTTTGTCTAAGAACTTTTTTCGAAAAATGCATACTTTTTGAGTTATTAATTTTTTTGTAAAATATTTGACCGTTGCAGTCCCTTATAAATTATTTTTTACGAGGATACCCTTGAAGATATGGAAATGGTTTATATTCGATTAGTTTTAGCAAGGTCAGATGTATTTAAATCTATGTTGAAAATTTTTCATTTTATACAGGGTGTGTATAAAATTGCTCAAAGTTTAACTTTTTTCTAACTAATAAATATCAAATTTCTCTATTTTTTTATATAGAACCACCTGGTTTTTTGTTTTTTCTATTTTAATGGATTGAGAGGTGAAAAATAAGGCAAATTCATTTTACCCCTGAATGCATCGAAATATAAAAAACCGGATGGTTCTATTTAAAAAAATAAAGAAATTTGATATTAGTGAAGTCAAACTTTGAACACTTTTTATACACACCCTGTATAAAATGAAAAATTTTTCAACATATATTTAAATACATCTGACCTTGCTAAAATTAACCGAATAGAAACCATTTTCATATCTTCAAGGGCATCCTCGTAAAAAAATAATTTATAAGGGTTTGCAACGGTCAAATTTTTTACAAAAACTTATTAACTCAAAAAGTTATTTTTCGAATAAAGTTCTTAGACAAAAGTATACTAAAATTTTACGTAGATTTCAAAAATGTATTAATATATAGGGTGTTCCATTTAAAATAACAAAGTTACAGTCGACTTCCGGTAGAACCGGAAAGATCGTATCTGAAGACCCAATCCTAAAGATTTTCATGATTTTCCTATAAGTATTTTGCCATATACAGATAGTTTTGGCTCGTCGTGGGACACCCTGTATGTTAAAACTGAATTATTAAGAAACCTATTAATTTTTCTTCTTCTTTATAGTTTGTTAACAAGTTTTGTATGTCCCTCCAACACAACAGATGATTCCATTATTTCGAATATGAGTTGTGAGTTGTCTTTGTATACAACCCCTCAATATCGGCAGTCTAAACGTCATTATACGTAAGTTTTACAATAAAAATTATTTTCACAAATGGAAGCGAAAATAAAAAAATATTTTATTGCAGATTCAAGCTTCGAGCAAATAACACTTTTGGAGAAATCGAACAAGTGTACGAATTTGACCATTATAAACGTATGCGTCCTCATCCAGTAGAAAATTTGCGTGCTCAAGCCACTTCTCCTCATTCTATTCTATTGACATGGATGTACACCGCAAAAGTAGATGCGTTTCCAGAACGTGTAGAAGGAAAAATTTTGTACAAATGTGAATTCTGTAACGACTCTTGGGTTTTGGATAATAATACTTTCGTATCAGAAACTTTCAAGAAGAAAATTACCAGATACGAGCTAAAAAATTTGCGATACGCCCATGCTTTATACGATATACGAGTCAGGTAGGAATCTATCATCTACTATCATTGCTTTCAAATCTGATTTGCAAAATTTGTTTCAGTATAAAACCAATAGAAGCCGATGAAGATATGTGGTCTAATTACACCGTTGTAACTAAAAGAACTGAAAGTAAAGTACCCGACCGTTCCCCTTCAGTAACCCAAGGATCCTTCCAAGTGATCAATCTTAATAATGAATATAACAGGGACGTTTACGTTTACTTCCAATCCTTGAAGGAATCTGAACAAAATGGTCAAAATTTTACCTACGAGGTTGATATTAAACCCAATGCAACTATGGTGGAATTAACAAAAACGTTCGTTAAATTTGAGAAGCTTCATGAAGATCAGGAGTACGTTGTTCGGGTTTGGTCCAAGAATGAAATTGGTAGATCCTACTGGCCCTCCAGAGTAGTCATTCCAAAGAATTGTATGTTCATTCAAATATTATTTATATGTTATCATAAATTAACATTAAAATTCAATTTTAGCTATACCTGAGCCTTCTCAATTGATCAAAATTGGTCATGGTTATAACTCGTACAAATTACAATGGGAGGCACCGAAAGTCAACCAACCTATAACTAATTATACATTGTTTTGGTGTATGAATGACAGAGATAGGCCCTACCAGTGCACAGTAAGTTTTTATATCCGATTTGATTCATTGATTCACGAATATACTTGATATTCACTAATGAATAAATATTATAATTAATTCAGTGTGTTCAATTGACTTTATTCACATAAAATATATTCGTATACAAATCAGGCCTTCGGCTTCGAAATTTTTCATTCTTTCTATTTTTTTCTGTTTTTTGCTTTGCCAGTCTCTCGCTCCAACTGTTCTCAACTCTTCCAATTCCTTTTTGCCTCCTTCATCTAAGCCCAAGAGGAAACTCCTTTATCCGCCCATTCAACTACTAGCGACAACTGCCAGGAAATTTCCTTCTTCTTCGTAGATAATTCTCCCGTTGCCATTAGGCTCTACTCCAAATCCCATCGTCGATCGTGGGTGTTTTCTGCGGTTTTCCAGTTAACAGGTGAACCGGTGCGGCAGTCTAATGTCCGAGGGATAAATGCAGCCATCTACCCCTAAGTAAACAAAAAATATACCATATAATTCTTTTTCAGTCCATGTTATTAATGCTATATACAACCTGAAAGTTCTACTCTTTCTAAATATTTATTCCTCACATTTATGCTTTTTGTTTTTTTTTACACTGCTTAATTATAGAGGCAACCCATAAATTACGTTACATGAATTTTAGGACTTTTGAACCGCTCCTCCCGTCCTTGTCACAGGTTGACACATTTTTATAATCCCCCTTTCTGATGTAACGTCTCACATTTTTAAAACTTATGCATATATTTAAAAATAATCCAGGGAAAACAGCTTTTTTCATATTTTACTAATATTTTTATTAAATAATCTAATAAAATCATCAATTCCAGTATTTCATATAACTAAAAAACCAAAGACTAGATGGAAAAACACTAAACACTAATTTAATTAGTAGAAGTAAACATGTGATGTCATAAACGTGCGACCCCTCTCTCGCCCTTTATCACACATTGTCACATTTCGATGACACTTTTCTTCTCCGTTAACGTGTGATGTAATATAAGGATGACCCCATATGACAAATAGCAATGGGCTTAATCCTCCTCGTTTTAATCCTTCCTTTGTTGTGAATGTGTCTGATCTTATAACACAATTAAGATTATATATACAACAGCACATCAGGCCTTACAGGTACATGGCTTGAAATCTAGTACTTCTCTCCAACTCCTCCCCTCTTGTCACTCACCTGTTTTCTACCATTCTGGCTATACGCCCCAACCAACGCCGTCTTTTTGGCCTAAATATCTGATCTCTGCTTGACCATATAACCTCCGTTGATCTTGTTCTATTCGTATCTCTCCAAAAAATTTTCTCAACATTCCTTTCTCCCGCGCATTTAGCCTGCTTTCCTTTTTCTTATTAATGACCCAGCATTCACTACCATATAACATCGTAGGTTGTATAACTGTCCTGAAAATTCTCAGCTTCACTACCCCTGAAATATCTTTGAACCTTAATAGGTTTTCTAGAGCTCCAACTGATTTATTGCCTCTTGCCAGTCTCTTATCAAATTCTTTATTTTCGTCCCCGTTATTTGTTACCTTCACTCCCAAGTATACGAACTCTTGTGTTCTATTGAATGAACTCGTTGTTTTGATAATTAGCTTCTTCACATTTCTCCGCCATAAACTTTTGATCTTTGAACCCTATGGAAAGTCTTCTCCATATCGATAAATGAAAAATACACCTTTCTTTGTATACATTAGCCTTTTTGAACCCACTTAGTGAATCTGGTAGTATTAGTTCTACGATGTGTGTTATCCTGTTTTCTATTATCTTTTTGTATACTTTCATTGCTATACTTATCAAATTTATCCCTCTAGTTATTACATTCCTCTTTGTACCCTTTTTGTGTTTTGACGTTATTAGTCCCATTCTCCAATCATTTCATATGCTTTCTACTTCCCAAGCTACATATAACATATTTGTAATAGCACCTGTATCTCATGTTCACATATCTTTTTCAACATTTCAGATGTTATTTTATCTCCTCCGGTAGCTTTCCCATTCTGTATTGCTTCTTCTACTTCTTTTTTGTTTCCTTCTCATTTTCCTTGTGGTCTTTTTCGCAGTCCTATAATTTCTTCTTTCTCTGTTTTACCTACCTCTGCGTTTGAATTCATGGTTTCTAATAAATCTTGAAATCAATCTTTCTACGTTTTCATTATACTTTCTTCTTCTACAATCATTTCTCCATTTTCCACATCCATATTCATTTTAATTTCCATATACTAACCATAGTAGTTTACCTGTATAAATTGTTAAGCGATTGGTCCTTACTTAAGAAAAGATTCAAAGTAGTAATTATGACCATTCACAAAATCAACACTAAAACTGTCAAAATGACAGTTTCTAATTAAGAATTTTATTTTCAGGGCTATCTCAATTGGACTATAGTATCAAATGCAACCCGTCAATTTGAAACAACATTGACCAATGATACTTATCAATTTGCAATAGCTGCGAATACAGAAAATGGTAGTAGTGGTATGAGATGGGCGGAATGCACAGTTCTGAACAACGGAACACTCGGTAAAATAAGAAATATTTGGATAAATAGCGTCGGACCAAACTTCATCGAATTGAGATGGAAATTGGATTGCTCAGATATCATAAGTGAGGTTATAGGTTATGTAATATACTATTGTAAAACCCCCGATCGGATTCTACCAGAAACGGGATGTGGTAAAGATGAAATAAAAAATTTCACCGTACCTGGCGACTTGAAACTCCAATCAGCCACGTTACCTAATCTTGAACCCTACACTTCATATGAATTAGCTTTAAGCATAAAAAGTACTAATTCTCTTAGTCCACGCAGTTTATTTATACGGAATGTAACCTCGGATAGCGCACCATCAACGCCTCCTAAAATCACAAACATAACAGTTACTAACGCTTCTATTAGTCTGGAATGGACACCTCCAGAAAAAGCGAATGGTCGTATCATCAAGTATGTGATATATTACAACGATAACAAACTTGAGACAAAACCCGATACCAAAAAAACTATTGAAGGTTTGGAAAGCTACAAGAATTACACAATAAGCATGAAGGCGTGCAATCAGTTCTGTTCAAATGAAACCATTAAACGTACAGTAACTACTAGAATGGGAACTCCAGCCAAAATAGGCAGACCATTTGTACTTCCAACTAATGACAGTTCTGGTACTATGAATAATATTATTAGTTGGGATAAACCGAATCCCCCTAGAGGTGAATTGGACTACTATCAATTGAAAATTACGGGCACCAATATAGATTCAGAAGAAATAACCAATTTCACTAATGCAGACAATTATACAATTCAAAACTGCAGGGAGGCTGGATATTCATTCTCTGTATATCTTCGAGCTGTGAATATTATAGATGGAGAACATTGGCCAGGACCATGGAGTGATCCTTTGCAAATATCATGTTACAAATCATCTTGGTATATTATGGTTATTCTTTTCGTAGCGATTCTCACTTTTGTGATGATTTGTATCGGCTGTAGAAGGTAAGTTATAATCATATCAATAAGGGGTGGGGACCAAAGTTTTCTAAAATTTCGGCTACTTGTTTCTAGATTATACATTTGTTGGAGCATAGCACGACACGTTGAGATAAAACTACCACCCGGCTTAGCTCCGGCAGTGGAACATCCTGAAAAGAACTCTGATATCATAGACAGAAACTTTGATCATGACCCAGACGAGGAACTTCTCCTAGAACGGATGATCGAAAAATACCATGCTGGCGATTCTAGTGGATGCAGTTCAGGTCAAGTAAGCATTACTTCTTCAGTCGAATCCACCCATTTATCAGTAGATTCTGGAACTGATCAACCAAGAAACGTTGCTGATGATAATAAAGAAAATTCATTGAGACAGAGGAATGTTTCCCTTAAAGGTATTTAACTTTGTTATTGTACTTTTTGTCTTCTACAGCTAAATCAACCTTTACCTTCATTTGATTACATTATGTTTATAGGATACGTAATGCATGATGCTGCACCTGTGGTAAATCGAGCAACAAAACCAGTTGCGACCCCACCTGGAAACTACTGCTTAATTGGAGTAGATCCATCAACAAAATCGCCCATAGATAGCCCTTACGTCACGATTAATGATCTAGATCAGAGTATTTCTCCATATATAGCTATTGATCAACCATCAAGTGCACCTCCTCCGTACACCATGACAGATATCTTTAAAGTACCAAACCCGGGATACGTGCCATTTTCCCCCAAAGAACCAGCGAGTAAAAATACCGGTTATGTAGTCGCTGGCGACTTAACATCTGTCCCCGTTCCTGATGCTAAGACGGATTACTTGGTGATGGATACACAAGTGGGATTAAAACCCACGACAGTGTGGCAGCAGCCCTCTATAATAGAGCCTTCTCTTACTAAATCCGGGTATGTTACAGTAGGAGATGCACCCCCGCCATTATCCGTTAAGGATCCTAAAGGATATGTGTCTCATAGACAATTTGAATCTAAAGCCTTGAAAGAAGACTAATTAGTGTTGCAATAAACTAGATTGTTATTTTAATAATTTTATTTAGCCGTAAAATAATTATGTTAATTTTGTTAAGAATATTAATGGAGGTATGTTTTTGTTTCAATTGTTGAATGAGTACGTATGTTTTAAAATAATGACAGTAACTTACTATAAAAGTGAAATACATATCAGAGAAACAAATATAGTTATAGGTTATTATTAATCCGAATAAGTTTGTCATTAAATCTCAAGAATTTTTACTTTTTGGTGACAAAAGGAAACAAATTTGATTTCATGATCTGTAGTAAAAATCAAAATTATAAAGTTTTTACAAATTTTATCAACAAATCAATATTTTACATGCTTATAATGGAATAAATTATATAAAGTATATCATCCGCCACAAAAATAAGAGTCACTGGAGACTACTTTTCAGCTCTTGGTATATCTAAAAGAGTTGACCATTATTATTGGTGGTCTTAAATGGACATGTTGGTGCAATGTAGGAGTCAAAAGGACCTAAAGCGAAATAAGTACTCTAACACAGAACTAAAATTACGCTGTAATTCGTCAGAGTTTCACACGTTCTGTAAAATACAACTTTACTATTTCGAATACTGTTTACTACCACTACTCCCAACACTCACAATTACTCTGTCTGGCCTTAGTAGTGGTAATTAACATGAAACAGTCATGGATATATCAACTAATAGATACAAGTCAGACCAAAAGTAATCTGGAATGTAAAATTAGAGATAATCCTGTTTATTATGAATATATTGTTAATATTTGAGGCGTTCTATATCAAAACTTGCATTATCCATTGAGAAAGTAAAGAAAAACTGTCTATGTTTGTATTATTAATAATTTGTTACTGATTTTTCTTATATACCTTAATATGAAAAGCATGAATAATCTCCAATAGTCAATTTATGGCACACCTATATATACTATAAATCTAGAAAGACTTTTACATTGGTCATAAATTACTAAAAAGGTTACTGAAACAATGTGAATAACAAGACAATAATCACGTGATACCAAATCATGTATTTTCATTGGGTAACCATTTATAATATACAGAATATGGTGTTTTGTTCTCCATGGGTATTTAGACCACCAAATTGTATATTATAAGGCGAATTTTGATATGGGATGCCTCATTTATATTAAGCAAGTTATCGTCTTTAGGTTACCTGAAGATGATAACAGGGTTCTCGAAACATACATCAGACAATGATTATAGTGGTATTGAACTTTGTTCAGTATGATACACCAGAAATTTCTAATACTTGGAAATCGTAGGTAGTTATAATTACACTGTTGATTTAATTTGTAAAATTTTTTAACCATATATTCTGTAAAAAAATAAAACAGGATATTTGACAGATTTCTACTACAAAAATTTTTTTATTAAATTCTCACATGCATTTAGTAACATCTTGTGAATTTGTGAAAACTGTGATTCGTTATACATGGAACTATTATTGTTATTAATTTGCCTATTCTTGCCTTAATATAACTGTATATTGAAAAAAGTTGAGCTCATATTATTATATACATTGGTTGATGTAAGGTTACTTGACATTTGATGTAATTCTGTATTAAACTGTCAATCAATTAAAATTCAAAATCCGAGTTGTTAGTTTCGAAGTGAAAATTTTCCTTTTTAGCATAACCTCATTTGTTCTTAACCAAATTATACGATAATTATTCTTTAAAACTGTAAATAAGTAAAATTTTTTCATTGATAATGAAAAATGTTAGTAAATTAGGAGTTTTGTACATATATAGCGTTAGGAATTTTTCCCCGAAAGGCAGAACTGCGTGAAGAAGTTGTGTCGTGCCTTGTACATGACTGAAATGTTGAAACGAAAAAGGCATCGTGGTTTTGTTATGTTTATAAAAAAACAAACTTGCCAGAATTAATTTTAGCTGCTTAACGTTTTAAATGGAAGATATCTCTTTCTGATATTGTAGCATCTGCTGCATTGATTTTTTAAACCTTTAAATAAGTTAAAATGAAAATTTTATAATTAGCAAGCATTATATGTAACATGCAACTTGTAGGTTTATAATTTATTCCATATTCCTTGGCAAAATTAGGAAGGTCTATATTTACAAGTCGAATACAGATGCATATTGTTTTTTATATTAATATTGCCCTTTTGCAATAAAAGTTATTAAAATTAAAAGCCATTAGGTATCGAAAATGCATTTATGTATTCTTTTCAGTGTTATTGTAAATTTTATGTGTATGTGCTATTGTTTTGTATAATATAAATTTTTTTAATATCTTTGTTTCGTTCAACTTAACTTGGTTTTTCTTTAAACTAAATATACAGCTTCTGCTATTCATATACACACAACTTTTTTGTAACCTCAAAATTATATAGAAATTAACAAATTAGGTGAACATTTTATTGTTTATAAGAAACTCTAAAACTTGAATCAAAATTATGTATGACCTTGCAACGCTGCTGTTATCCAATTACTTATTTTTCCTGATGTAAAGATGTTTTGTTTGCGTAATTTGAGATCATTTAGACTGAAATTTAAAAATTTCTTAACAAATGTGGACAATTTAAAGGCAACAACGCGATACTGGAAAAACTAAATTAATAATTGTTTAAATAAAATGTTCAGATTTTTTAGTTGACTTTGTGTTCAAAGAACGAGATGTATGTGGATAGCAACACTGTAAATATGATTTGAGGTTAATATTGTTGAGAATTTGTGGTAGGATGGTGAACCATACACTGCCTTTATAAATGTTTGACTTCAACTCACACTCCCTTCACTAATTTTTCAGTTATTCAGAGTCTTACCTTAATTATTCAATTTTTATTTGTTCCGGTGGAGTATGATTCGGAATTTACAAATATTTTTGCTTATAATCAGTTGGGAAAATTATTTTTACGTCACAGTTGATGCTATTTTAGGTACAATTACATATAATTGTTAATTTCAGCAGGAAACTCAACTTCACGTTAAATAAATGCATTATTTTATTAAAAAGTCTATTTGACAAGTATTGTGCATGAAATTTATTAGCGATATATTTTTTTATTTTTTAAAATTATATTTTTACAAAAAATCTCAGTGCTATGATTAGTAATTAAAATTTATTTATTGACAACATAACATTTATTGTTCAATTTGTTAACTACAAATTATTTAATATTTTCTACCACCAGTTTTACTAAATAAATTGTTGTTTAATTTCTTTTAATCAGTAAATTCAGTTCTTAAATAAAATAAATATGCTCAAAACAAATATATAACACGTGCCAATTTGTCTTTGCTACCATATTAACGTTCATTAGAACTTGATGTGTGTTGTCAATTTTTTATGATTTTTCTGGAATAAATATTTTGCTGGACCTTAGTAAGTTTAATCGTCCATTTTGTCGCAATAATTTATTTTTGATTGGTTTTGGTGCAATATAACAAAATTTGTGATTTTTTTTTCTAATTGTCAACCTGTGATAAAATGATGATAAAAACAACAAATATTAGTGCTGCTTACACTTCAAATTATACATCTCTTAGTGTACCTTTCAGCAAGGCTCAGAAGCTCTAAATAATTATGATTTTAATTTACCGATTCAATCTTGATGTTAAAAAGTTGAACATTTCTTTGTTTAACAGACAACATAATTCAATGTCTTTTGTGTGATATCAAATATACTGTGTAAACAATGGAACTGTTTTCAACTAGTGTCGAGAACCATGTCGAGTGTTGTTGCTCATAACATCTTTAGTATTTAGATTTTGAAAAGTTATACTATTCAACACTTTTTTTTTTAAATAAAAACATTGAATTTTATACATACTACTAACTCGATATTGGTTTTCACGTTGGGTATTATTGCCTCGTTTAGGTTCATATTGATCACTTCAAATTTCTATGTAGTAATTAGATTTTAATCTGTATTTGAATGTATAATCAGTTCATGTTCCTTTTTATTTTAATAAATATATCATACACTCAATCATGTCGTTCATTTACCTGATCATATCCATTTACAGATACTTTTACACCTTATTTCACCAAATGAGTTTAACCATTGGTTATTGATCAAACTCTGTGGTATAATTAATCTCACGCACTAACAATATGACCAGTTGGCCAAATTGAGACTATTAATTGAAAATCTATGGTGTTTGGAAGATGACATTAACATCCACTATATTATTTTGGTATGAAATTAGATTTTTAGAAATTCATTTGTTTTTATGTTAATTTAGTCAGTGCTTTCTTAGATTTAACTTGTTCAAAACTGGAATTTGCTCACTCAGTGGCTTTTATGGGGTCAATTGAGTTTAAAATGTCTTAATAAGCTGGTGGAACTTTGGTTCTTTCAAGTTTTATTTGACCAATAAGAGCTCTGTAAGTCTAATTTGTTTAAAAATTGACTCCACTTTTTGAAATTTGGTGAAAAAAAGCCATTCCAAATTAAATTTGCTCACGATGTGGGTTTTTCAAGATTAATTTAGTCTAAAATTGTTTTATAAAGTTTAAGTTGGTTTTCTCAATATCAACTTGCCAAAAATGAACTTTTCTTAATTCAGTTTGGTCAAAAAGAGATTTCGAAGTCTAGTTTAATCAAAAATTCCTTTTTTTTTTCCAACGTAATTCTTTTTTTAAAATTACGTAAATTTGTTCACGAAGTAGTATTTTAAAATTTGATCTGTCTAAAATGAATTTATAATGTTTAAGTGACTTTTCGAGTTTATTTTTGGCAAAAAATAAACGAATAAGTAATAAAATAAGTTTAATATGGTAAAAATTGGTTTTTATTGGTTTAAGTTGATCAAAAAAGGCAAATTGACTATTAACATAATTCGCTTTTGTAAATTTAATGAAAAAAGGTCATTCCAAAACACATTTGCTAACAAAGTGGATTTTTGAGTTGAATTTAGTCTAAAATGGCTTTATAAAGTTCAAGTTGGTCAAATTCTGGCTTTTCCGTGTATAAATTTGGCAAAAGTTTAATTTGGTTAAAGATGGACTTTTTAAATTCAATGTGGCCAAAAAGGGCTTTGCAAGTCTAATTTCATCGACTTTTTTATATTTAGTGAAAAAAGTCTCTCCCAAATTGAATTTGCTCAATAACTGGATGTAATTTGGATATACTTCTCTTTTTGAAATTTTCTTCTTCAAAGTATTGTATTTATTAATTAAATTTGCTCATAAAGTAACTTTCATAAGTTAATTTAATCTAAAATGCCTTTAAGTTTAAGTCGGTGGAACTTTCGCTTTCCAGAGTTCAATTATTAGTTCAGATTCGCTTAAATTGTTTCGTTTAGTGAAAAAATAGCTTTTTATTATTTTATCTGGTGAAAACTGACATCAATGTGACGAAAGATGGTTTTTCAAAGTTTAATGTATGAAAAATTAATTTTTCTTTGTTTAATTTAGTAAAAAATTAGCTTCAAAGTTAAATTTGTTCATATCTGAGATTATCTTGATAAATAAATTGCTATTTCTAGTTCAAATATCGGTTTCATAGTTCAATTAAATCTGACTCTGTCAAAACTAAACCTGTCTTCAAGTGTTTTGTCATTACATGATTATATGTATTAGTAAAAAATGCATTTCTCCATTTAGACTTTAATTGAGTATTTGCTTCAGTTTTAAAAATATCTTGTATATTTGCTTCTACTTCCTTCGTTTATGTTACGGTATGGAATTTATTATGCAATATAATAGCTATTTAGTTTATTCACCAGACTTTTGAAGTTTTCTACGCTTGTAGCTTATAGTATTTGACAATATCCCATTTCTTCATTGGATCAACTGATTCCTCCTCTCTTCCAATCATGGCTACATGTGGCATTGATTTTGTAGTAGTAAGGTATAAAACAAAAAGATGATAACTTTTGATTAACATTATATTTCATGAAAAAAAAATATTTCCTGAGTTATGAAATCAAACTCGAATTACATCTTCACAATTCATTTTACAGAAAACTACTGAATAGTAATCTATTAATTATAAAAAAAATATAAATAGCACATTATATGTAATTATACTTGGCACTATAATGATAACTAACAATGTAGAAATAGATTCGTAAAAAACGTTCACGATGCAGACTAAAATGAAAGTTTGGGTTTACATTTATTCCAAAAATAAATACATTTGTGAAAACCGTTCTGTATCCTTAGATCATCTTCAATAGAGTACTACACTCTCATATAAATGTGTTATCATCACCATACTTTCATTATAGTCTTATGAAAATTATTTTCAAATATTTCGAATTTCATTATTAATTATGCTGTACATAAATAACAAACTAAAAACTAGTTACTATTTTCTTTTTCTGTCAATTCTTGGTACCGAGCATACATCATTTTCTTTACACAGTCTTTATAACTTTCTCCTGCTAAAGCTGTATATCCTGGCAACTTGCTTCCCAAACCAACAGTGCTGCTGTGTTGTTCCGCCTGAAAAAAAATATATCGAGGTTACTGAACACATCGTTACACTGTTTGGTCCTTCGAGAACTACAGTTTATTACAGTTAGTAATACGTCTAGGTCATTGAAAAGACCTCTAACAAATCAGAATTAAGTGTTCATGTATAATTGAAGTCTTCATAAGAATCAACAATTCTATTCACGTAATCCTCTGTTTAAATTGAAGAGAAGCCAAAGTTAGGTCCAAGAAGACCAAAACAGGGCTGTTTTCACCACCATCTATACATCGATTTCTGCTAGACCTAGTTTCTTTAAGTGCTTCCTGATGCAGCAGTATCCTGTGAAAAATCCAGTGACTAAGGTCCAAATATTCCTAAGATCTTACAAAGGAACCTTTTGTAATTATTCAGACTGGATAGACAACTCCAGGGTTGGTTTCCTTCTTTAAAAAACTTTTACCTCATATGAGCATTTTCTTAAACCATGAAAAGGAACAAAAAAAGTGATTTGCACTCTTATTTTGGCATTGGCTCCCTCCAGGTTTACAAACTAAAGAGACTATTCTTCTCTATTCCATCAAGTTTTTTTTCGGAATTCCTATATTAACTTTGGAGTAAATGACAAAGAAGCTTCAATAATTCATAATTGCCTGACTATATCTGTATATCCATTACTTTTCTGATAATTTCTCTCTAGGTTCATTTCCACATCTTTCAAATTTCTTTCTAAATGATATTCAGATAGTAACTTGGAGATGAATAGTGTTTTGTGTCATCAAAAATAATGAAACTTTGGGTTAAAAAATAATAGATATTTTGAAAATTAAAAGATACCTGTATGATAGTAGTCCTTCCTTGATTTTGTTTTCCAAGGCCCTGCCCTTCACTCCACCCCATCTTTTGCAATAACCGATTTCCAACGTTTTCGGCTCCAATGGGTTCCATTACAGAAGCAGAGGAGACTGGAAGCTCTACATCTCTAGCTTTGAGATATTTCTCTTTCAATTTACTGGGTTTTGGTGTGTCTGGATCTCCATATTTCATTCTCCTTTCCTTAGCTCTATCGCGATACACAATTTTATCACTAGCCTTTTCCGATTTTTTCTTACTCCGAGCTTCTAAATTTTGTTTGTGGAGGGTAGAAAGCTTAGCATGTTTGTTCAATGCATCTAGTGAACCCAACTGTCTTTTACACAAGTTACATATTAGTTTTGTGTAATCTAAGAGTTGCTCTTCTTCCTCATCACCTACAAAAAAAATTTACCATTGCTAAAAATGCTTCCAAATTACTAAAGATTTTGAAAAATGTAATTGCTATATTCAAATGAATTTAACAATAAGATGCTGATAATTTATAAATAACCTGATGAGTCACTTTCTCCTCCATAGGCTGCAACCAGAGGTCCTGAAGAAACTGAAGAATTCGGTTCTTCTACATCAGTGTTGAAAAAAGGTGGGGGCGCAGTTGTTGTAGGTGTCAAAGTTTTCTTTTCTAGTACAGAGAAACCAATATCTGCCGAAGCACTACTTGAACTAACACTAGAGTCACTGGCAGCTTTCAACACAGCATTTTCTTTTTTCTGATTAAGTGTCTTGGCCCATCTTTCCATGTCCTTTGCTATTTTCTTTGCTACTTTCACTTTATCCTGTTTCTCCACTTTCTGCTTTTTATTGTCAGATTCTTGTGTCATACTTTCTGTAGATCCTTGGGGATGTTGATTGAAAGAATCATAAACTGGTGCTAAGCTGTACGTTTGTTTATCATGATCCCAATATAGCCATTTTTGGATCTGGGAATTCCAATAATATGTGGAGTTAGGATCGTAGTACAAGCCAGTAATTGAGCAATACTGGTAACCAGTATTTTTGTCGTAGACATAACGAGAAACATCGGGAACAGCTAAAAAAACAATAAAATTGTTAAGAGTAAATATAAATCAATAAGAGTAGGATACTATGTATCAAGAAACGGATTCTCTATTTTCAACGTTATACATATAAAATGGAACCGGTATCATAGAAAAATAACAACACTTACGATATTTTTTTCCATCAGTTCCAGTTGGAGTTTGCTGTACATCATAATAGCTAGGAGTAGTTTTGTTAGCATTTAATTGCTGTATAGCAGATTGGGCTACAGCTGCTGCAGCATTGGCAGCATCCATTTGATTTTCTTGGAGTGTTATGGAATTTCCTGCACTGATTTGCTGGGTAAAGAAACTTCTATAATAATCTATATATTGCATGTATTCTTGAGGAGATTTGGCATAACGCCTAGCTGCATACTCTGCTAAGCTATCAACATCAGTCATTGCGTACGTACTAGGTACAGCTGCATTGGGAAACGCTTCGTGATCTGCTTGTGAATATGCCTTTTTGGTGTCTCCCATGTTGTACTTACAATAAGATATTATCACTAAAAAGTATTTGTTTAAATAAGTATATAGGAGAAATCGATAATTAGTAATTATTAAATAAAATATATATATTAATTTTTAATTTTAGTACTTACCAGACTTTCCATCAATAGTGAGGGGTGTTTTTAGATTATTTAAAGCTCCGAATATAGCTAAAGCATCTATGGTACTATCTGTTCCCAAATAACAGAGTCCTCTGGACGTGGAAGTTAGAGGATCCCTTCCTATACATACGGCAGATATACTTTTAACTAGATCAGGTATAGCTGTACTCAAAACTGACATAACTGAATCTTCAGTGGTTAATGCATCCAAATTTCTCATCATAATTGCTATGAAAATAGTGAAATAAGTTAGACAAAACCATATAATTATTTGTTTTTACTCACTTTTTGTGGCATAATTACAAATTTCGTCACTACCACTACCCCCTTCTTCACTTTCAGTTCTAGATGCGTGACACTTGAAACAATTATCTCTTCTTTTGAAGTTTTGAGCCCCACACTATAAAACAAAAAGTATTTGATATACTGAGAAACATTTTAAAGATAAAGATCGTTACCTTTATGCAAAACCAATCAGCTGAAGCTTTGAAAGAAGGTGGCTTATCGGCAGAGCCCAAATCTTTAGGTATACTATATTGCATTATAGCACGATAGTGGTCTTGCAGCATCAACACTCCCTGAAATGACAAAAAAAATTAGTAATTATTCATCTAGTAACAGCTAAAGAAACCCTTTTCAGTTCCTAGATACGTGAAATGAAGTCTTTTACTGAGCTGTTGATGCCGTGAAATATGGCCGCAATCTATATTCTACCCTTCAAATTTTCTATAAATTATATTGTAAAACCATTAGTATTTTGGTGAAATTTATATACGTTTGTTTTTACTGTAGAATACCCATTACTCGTTGATATTATTGTTTGACATATACTGGTAATACATCGACTGATATGCCATACTGAACCCACTGTAAGAAACTGCAACTGGAAGATCCTGGCAAGTTCATAATTTCATAATAAATTCACAACTTGTCATTATAATTCCATTACATTAGCTCAAATGGATTTACTATGGCAGCACTATTTGGGAAATTTTAATTTTTATTTTGGAAAAGGCTTTTTTTACAATTATTCAACTACAAACTGAAATGTATCTATTTGAATGTTGTATATTTTTGAAAATTGCGCAATATTTGTTAATATTCAGAGTATTAACAAATAAATTTGTATTTAATACAAAAAACTGATGGTATTCCACTCAATCCATACGTTTTATAGATATTTTGATATCAATCTAAAAAACCGTAATGCGAGTGTATGTATATGATTACAAAATACTTTAGATTTTGCAATTTAATATAATAATTAACGAGACTCACAATCACAATCTTGCGCTATTTTTAAAAGATGTGAAATTTTAACAAAATTGGAACGAAGTTGCATTGTATTTTGTTTAAATGAGCGGCCAAAATAAAAAAGTAATAATATGATTAATACTTATCGCATGGCAGGTAAAATCAATTACAGTCTTCTTTAAACTAAGATACCTGTTTAATCTCCATCCAACGAACAGCCTCACCCAATGTGGCAAACTCGACAAAGGCGAAACCGCGGGAAGCACCTAAACAGCACAATAGATACCAATGGCATTACCCGACCTTACGCAAACGGCCTAAGAAAACCTTAAACGTTGGATAATATTGGATTATTACCTGTATCTTTTTTCCTAATAAGCCGAATGTCCTTTGGCATCAACTCGCACGAAATTATATCCTGTCTTATCTATAACAATTAGACAAATAAATAGACAAATGAATAAAATCTTGATGAATGTCAATTTTGACTTACATCATATTCAGAAATATGCTGGGCAAGTCCTCGTATCATTATGGTATTATTTGGAGGTTGACTTTTGTATCCAATGATTTCTGATCCACTAGCTCCGATAGGTGCACTCCCAGGGCTTCTTTCACTGTTAAAATCATATTAGGTATTAAACACAATGCTAAAAAAATACTTTATAGCCATTCCGAAATTCCTATACCTATCACTGTCTCTTTCATCATCCCTATATCTGTCCCTGTCACGGGCCTTTTTTTCCCATCGAGAGCCACTACTCCTCGATCGTCTTCTCCTATGCTCTCGGTCTCTATCACGATTTCGATGATGCCGTCTTTCCCGATCTCGATCCCTTTCTCTATCCCTAAAATCGGGACTACGAGAGCAATTCTTTCTTGCACCATCCCAGGCGCGATCCTGATCTTTATGTGAATGTTCCCAATCACTATCATAGTCACTTTCTTTCCTATTTTCATAAACTGAAAATAAAAATTTATCTTTTAGATTCCTAAGTATGAAATAATCGCATATTTTATTTAGAACTTGTTCTATAGACATGGTTAGGTTAGGATATAATCATCAGCATTTAGTTATGGCTCAGTAGTCATTTCTGGCTAAGTGACATCCCACTTAAGTCATTTTTTCGTGGTTTTGAAATTTTTATACCGTTTGCTAGTGAATTAAAATACGCGTTTTTCCAATTAAATCAAAAAATAGTATTTTTGAATCTATTATAAAAAATATACAAAGTAGAATATTTTTGTAAAGGTGTAATTTGGCATTTTTGATTTTCAATCAATTGAAAAACTATAAAAAACATAATAAAAAAATATATTACGTCATTATACCATTATACATTGCAAAGTGAAAAATATTCTCTACCAATAAGTGAATTTGTTTGGCTTCCTTTCAAAACTATAATAAAAAGTGATGGATTTTTGTGGTTGTCGATTTGCCGGTTTTATCTTAAATATTTTTCGTGTCGAGAAACTATAAAAACGTTAAGATTAAGGGGAAATTAACAATAAAAGACCTAGAGAAGAATTAGATTGCCGCTAAAACAGACATAATGCCAAGTACATAGATACACATACATTGCAAAGAGGTTTTAGGAAAAACATATATGCAACTGATCAGATATTAATTATTTTGATTGGATTTTATGAATACGAAATACTAATACAATACCTTCGATATTTAAAAAGGAATTACTTGTCGCGTCTGATAAATAAGTGGGGTTGTAGGTGTAGTGTTCAGTATGAATATAACCATCTTTCCGAATATTCCAAGTTAGTTAATAGAAATGTTGAAGCTGAACATGATGTAGTAAGCCAAACTTAAGTTCAACAGTCGTCAAATGTTTTAATACCTTTCTTGTGGTGAAAAGGAAAATAGACAAACAAAAATAAGGATCGATAAATATATATTATGACACAGGAAAGAGAAACCTTGATGAAGATGTATGAATAGTAAAGTCTACGAATGAGGTAACAACACACAGTTACTTGAATAGTAGGAGATACAACAATTAGTAAATTCATAAAGGTATGTAGAATACTATAGCTAGTTCATCTTGATAGAATGGAAGAAATAGAAAATGTGAAGATAATAGCGTGTATGATACCACAAAGAAGACAGAACTGGTAATAGAAGATCTAGAAGACAAACGAAAATAGTGGATTTCCTGTATTTAATTTCTTATTACTTAATCATTAATTAGTTAACTTGACCTTATGTGAAATTTTCTATCCGGATATTCCAAGTTAGTTAATAGAAATGTTGAAGCTGAACATGATGTAGTAAGCCAAACTTAAGTTCAACAGTCGTCAAATGTTTAATACCTTTCTTGTGGTGAAAAGGAAAAAAGACAAACAAAAATAAGGATTGATAAATATATATTATGACACAGGAGAGTGAAATCTTGATGAAGATGTATGAATAGTAAAGTCTACAAATGAAGTAACAACACACAGTTACTTGTATGGTAGGAGATACAACAATTACTAACTTCATAAGGGTATGTGGAATAGTATAGCTAGTTCATCTTGATAAAATGGAAGAAATAGAAAATGTGAAGATAATAGTGTGTATGATACCAAAAAGAAGACAGAGAACTGGTAATAGAAGATCTAAAAGACAAACAAAAATAGTGGATTTCCTGTATTTAATTTCTCATTACTTAATCCTTAATTAGTTTACTTGACTTTATATGAAATTTTATATAATTTGCTAATATTATAATTTTGTGAAATCTCTGCAGACATTTTTGGGACTGTACTCAATTTTTTTTCAAATTGGTTCATAGATGTCTGAAAGATAAGATTTTTCAAATAATTTTCATAATTTATATATATATATATATATATATATATATATATATATATATATATATATATATATATATATTTTAGATCACTAGCTTCATTATGCAGATTTCACTGTATTTGAATTATTTATATCACCAATAATAATTTTAAACCTATAATCTCATATTTTCACAACCAATATTTTTCTCTCGCCCTTTAAAAAATTGTACTTACTAAACAAGTAAATTAAGTATGAAGGTTAGACTGTTATGTAATGTAATCAGTAATTTGTAAAATTTTTTAGTTTTATTTCTCATATTCCTCCACATTTGTATGGTTTAGTTGACAAAATCAAACACGTTATAACCATAAAATATTTATTATGCACCCATAAATACATTTTATGAAATTAGCACATCAAATTTCTCTAATAAGAAATGAAACAAAGGTAGGAGAACAAATCTAGCATCTGGAAGGTATAACCTTGAAAGCGAATACGAGTTTATTGACCTCACACAATCTCCTATGATAATAATAAAATTTGCAATAAAGCAGAAAAATCTTTTGGTATTTAAATTTATATCACAACAAATCTTAAAAACGTCGAGATGAATGCTAGATATACAGTATTTCGTAAACCGGTCGCTTTAAGGAAAAATCCTGAAACCCGTTAATATACTAATTGTAAGGATACATTTTTATTTTTGACGTCATCTATGAGAGCATGATGACGTCATGGCTTAAATTTTTAGATATAAATGTGGATGTTTTAATACATTATTTGAAAGATCTTTCTATGAAAATGCAGCAGAATTACTTGAAGAATAATTTCCATGGCTACATTTCATGGTCTCTGTATTGCAAATGTAATCTCTGCACTTCGGTATATCAGAATTTTTTCTGTTAGGTAATTGCTCCTAAGTTGTTATTATAGGCCTTGCAATCATGTTTATTCCACGGAAGTTTTGTTAAATTTCCATATATTTGACTTGTTTTGCTTGATTTTTATTATTGTGTGTATTATATTAACCCACTTACATCGTATATATATATATTACTAAACTTTGTTTCACACAAATTCTTATAGAAATAACAAAATAAATAAGGCCGGACACACACAGCGTGTTTTTAAGGCAGATAATTTACTGTCGCCTTAATATATGTAACCTGGTACTTGGTAGTAAACACCGCTGTGTAAACGCGCATTTAGCTTTGTAATTTGTGTAATGTGTTACCGGCTTAAGAAATAAGAGTAGTTTAATAGAAAACATTTCAGCCAATATTAAAAAGCCTAAAATTGAAAAAAGTAATAGAGAAAGTGTACCTTCTATCGCATCTTAGAATGGTATCTTTTAAATTAAAAAAAAAACTGATTATACGGATTTTTTTGGTGATTATGTTTGAAATTTCACAAAAAATTGATAACACTCCAAACCCGCTTTGACGTTAAAATATTGCGTCAATTCGATTTTACTGATAAATGTTCAACTGTTAATTTTTATTAAAAGTAATTCAAATTCGGAGCTCTCGGTATTACTGGCTTCCGGATTATGAACAAATTTCTTGACTACATAATTTATGGGATGTCACATCTTAGTTACTGGTCATTTAACAGACACGGTGTTTAATTGGATCTATTCCGAACATTCCCGTAAGAAAACTGCTCCAATTCGCAATTATTATCTGGTTATTATTATATTATTTTTTGATAATTTGATGCCGATTTATCTAGTTTGTGTTTTATAAAAAAACTACGTTTTGAAAATAGAATTTTATTGAGTTTAAAAGCTAAATCGGCAAATCTATGCTATCCGATATAAATGATATACTTAAGCATGTTCAACGATATCGCCATTAGTATATTATTACGAATTCTGGGCTAAATAAAAAAGAACTGGTTCTTATATCTTATTCGCCAAGATGTTATTTCTCACTAATATCGGATTTTTTATTTTCAACTCAAACCAATTTTGTTATTGAAATGAATAATAATTTTTCTGTATCTACACGCAATCTTTACCTAAATATTTGAATGATATATTCATAGTTGTGAGAATCAGGTATGATATCTTTTAGACCTTCACTTGAAAACACTGTCAAGAGCCTGATTGAATTTTTCATTTATGTTAGAATCAACTTTTAGTTATGGTAAAAAGATTATTCAAAATTTTTGAAAAAAATAAATCCAAAATGACAGTTTTAAATTTAGTTCCACCTGGCAAATGAGAATTTTGAGGGATCATAGAGAGGATTTCCTTTGTTGAAGTTCCATTACAGTAACAAAGTATTTTGTAAATTAAGCTTAGCCGAATTTGAAAATAATAAAAATATGATAATTCGTCAAAAATAATTAATAAAATAATGTGTAGATAGTGATTTTTACGTACTTACGTGATTTTTTATGATGTGTCGGAGATCTATAACCATTATGTCGCCTACTATGACTGGGGGACCTAGACCCCGATCTACTTTTATGCTTATAATCTACGGGAGAGTCTCTCTTATGGGGTTCGGGGGAGATACTCATACTTCTATCTCTCGGGGAGTATTCGCGAGCCATTTGAATTGTTATACAATCTAAATAGTAACAATGAATTACAATTATTATGTTTTGAAATAAATTTAAAAGTTTGTTATAGGAAGTCACTAAAAAATTGAGTATGGCGCCGATATCGTTGCGGACCACGATTGTAGCATGACATTTTGTATCACGACGCTCATTACTGAGAAGGATACTATTCTATATTGAAAATTGACATACTCGAATAACACAATACTGGTTTAACACAAAATTCTATTAAATTTATCGAAATAATTCCGTCTTACAATTTTTCGTCACTGATTATTTATAGAACAAGATGGCAGACTACTCGATCGTATAATTTAACTTAGCGCCTGCGTATCGTTCGCATACTACCGTTCGGGGCAATTGAAATTTCAATATACCTGCACATAAAAGAAACAAGGGTGAATAGATAACCTTTATATATCAGGACAAGGGTAGGTAGTATACAGCGTTGACGATAGCACACACATTATGTTGACCTTTTTACCCTGCTAATCGAAAAAGAAGCACATGAAATCATATTAATTGTTCAAAATATCAAATCAACCAATAATTAAACTTTCACGTATCAACAGTTTTTAAATCTTCCATGTTGCCGCATTTTGTGCTTGTGACATAAACCGATAGGAAGAAAATATGGATTGTTATAAAATCGTTCAAAGTCTAAATTCAAAAATTAGATAGTTATTAGATGGTCAAATCTATAAGTTGAACCAATATTGTTAGCAAAATCCAGCATTACCTCTGTTTGTGGAGTCATATTTTATTACTCACAGATGATCGGCTGTGATATCTAAGCAATTTGTAATATGAATACTTTTTGGCAAGCTTCATATATTAATGAACAAGTTGGTGAGTGGTTAATCCAAAAAGTATAAAATGTATAAAGAAAAATTTCACAGAGGTGAACGAGATAGAATGAAATTATATAAGTTTATTAAAATATTTAATCCCCGATAACTATATCACAAAATCTCTCTATCCGTATATTCATTTTTAAAGAATTTGTATAAACGTGACATTTGTTATTTATCGCTATTTAATTTCCTATAGGTGTATGAGTGTATATGAGTGTGACGACTACTTCTAGAAATATTTAACAATAACAAATATTTGAGGAATTCTTAATGGTTTTTATTACAATTCAAATCCTTGAATGTCACGTGATATATAAAACTAGTGTATTCATTAAGCAAAATATTCACGGGGAGTTTATAGATAAGTATGAATATTATATAATTGTATGGACTGTATGATTTGTTCGTTTTATTAAATAAACTTTAGTATATAATAATCTTTGTTTCATTTTGTTCAGTATAGCATAATGCAATGCATATATTATTCAGTCAAACAATTACATATTCAATACATTAATATTACAAAACCAGTACTCTCGGATTCGAGAATTATTTTTAAAAATTTCATTTAAAATTAGCGCCTCGAAACGTCAATGTCAATGGTCATAAGAGACCAATTACAAGTTCGATACTTCTAAAGATGGCTACGAGGAAATTAGGTGATGTTGTTGCTGCGGAATATTTTTTGATAATTTGAAAAGTTTTGAGATTACTATTGTCTTGATTCATTTTTATATTATCCACTACTCCAGTGAGTTACCAGTTATGATGTTTGACGAAAGATAAATTTGTTTCTTTGTGATTGAAGGTAGATCTTGATGAGATTGATCATCAATTATTCAAATTTATCAAAAATTGGTCAAGTTTTAAAGATTTTTAAAAGTGATCAATGTAACTGATTATTAAAAAGTTTGAAAGTGTATCTTGAAAATTTGCATATAGCAATATGAAAGGTCCCTGACACTGCCTAACGATCAGCGGATTCCAAAACCGATCAAATAAAAAGTTCAATGTAGTTAATTAAGATTCATTCTTTGTTTTATTGACATCGGTTTAATACAGTATTGATTTATTAACTTCTGTATAAATTTAAAAGTCGTAAATAAATTATTTTTAAAAAGTATCTCGAAGAACATTTCTTAATCTGCTCATTTGTTATGTATATTTATTTCTTGTTTTTATTCACAAACAAATTTATGGTAACAATCTATTCTCATAAATACTGTAATTCTTCTATCTTTCCTCCTGTTTAACTCATATATATCCTCATGATTTATATTCAATAATCTCAAATTCCAATATCCTTAAATTGGTAGCGAGATTTGTTTTTCCATTCCACTTGAGGATTTTTTCCTAGATGAAGTGCTTGCTGATTGCGAATCTTTTATTCCTTTTTGAAACAGACAATAGCACGTTCCAAATACTGTGTGGAGATGCTTAGAAGATGGGAAATAAACATTCCCTACTATTTAGACAATCTTATCACAAAAAAAGGTAATGAAGACACCTTACAAAGATGAATCCTTCAGATAGCAACAAAACACTACAGTATAGTATCATTTATATGTGAAATAACTGAAAGCTTTAGCATTAATCATATAACAAAAAGAATTCGATAATTTTAATTTAGAATTTTGTAAACCATTACGTTTATTTACTACTACCACTATAGCAACACTCATAATTATTGTCTGTTCCTTCGAGCCGGATATGAACCCATTGAAGGCTTTAAGAATCAGAAAATATAAAGGTGGTAGTGTACTTAGCATTTGATATTGAGAAAAGCATTGGTACAGTCACTTCAAAAACAATGAAGGGTAAACAAAGTAGATATGAGATTGGTAAGAATAGAAGATATCAAAATCAAAACAAATGGTAGAGATAGCAAATATTTGTAATAGCAATCGGGTATATCTACTAATGATGGCATGACTAATCCTCACGACGACCCATTTCAAGAGGTGGATCGAAAAAAATTAGAATGTTCAAATTGAAAGCTATAAAGATTGCAACCATGATAATCTCATCTGATAAGGGATATTATGGAACATTCTTGTAAGACATCACCAAATTTTTAACCCTAAAGAAAAATTCAATGGCTTACAAATTGCGACATAACTTCTTAAAGCTTTTTTTCTATTGAGCCATTTTCGACAACAAACGACGAATGGTAGAGGTATCAGATATGAAAGAGGAAGGAGAAAGAATCAGAGGTATCTACCAAGAGATCCAAACTACAACGAATCGTATAGATGGAAGATATGAGGTTTGTAAGAGAAGTCCCAGGTGTTTCCTAAGAGATGGAAATCAAAGCAAAACGAGAGTAAAAAAACTAATGGATACTGAATAGAAAATTTGGAACAATTACATAAGCAGAGTGACAAATACAAGGGTAGTTAGTATAGCAAAAGGAACTGGTAGTGGGTAAACATAAACATAAAAAAAATATGAATACACTGTAACAAATTTTTAGTGAAGGTTTGGAATAAAAACGATGTTTGAAGGAACGGAACAATTTATTGAAACAAACTGAACTAACTGAACACAGTACGAAAATGGTAAATCAACTTTTGAAAGTTGTTTAGAAAATGAGATTTTAAACTAATTGTTTTACATTTGTGACATTTGAAAGACAATTTTGAGCTTATGTATAATAAACTTTCAAAAATTCATTTACAAGTAAAAACTAACGAATAATTCCAACAAAAACAATCATATATTATTTTTCAAAACAGTTTAGAATTAGAATGTTATTAATTCTGAAAAAACGTTTATTTTATCACAAAAAACTTATTGCACCTAGTTACTGAGCTCCAATATTCAGTCAACGTTAATCGGAGTTTTTTATTCGGTTTCATAAATTTTTTGAGAATTATATTCAATTTGATTAAGAACAATCAAAATTCAAAGATTAATTGACAAATCCAAACAAATTTACATTCTAATAACAAACTGTAATGAAATTGAAACGAAACAAACAAAAAACGAACAAAAGCATAAATAGGCGAGTAACTGCCAACTATTCTATATAAAAATATCACTTTCGAGTGAGTCAAGTAAAAAAAAATTTATAAATTCTCGTTTTTAAAATACATTTACAACTCACTCTGTATATTTTATTTATAATATCAGTCTTGTTTAAAGCGTTAAAAAAGGGTACATTTTAAACTTGTCTAACAATGTACCAATACTTTGATTCTGGTAGAAATATAAATGGAAAAACAAAACCCGAATTACGAAACAAGAAATAATATTACACACTTGGAATTCTCAGCTAAAACGGATAACTGAGTGAAAGTTCTTGTTTATAGTACCACTACATTAACACCGACAATTACACTGCGTGGACTACTTAAATAATTTCTATCCGGCTCGAAAGACCAGACAATGTAGTTTTGAATGTTGGTGTAGTGATACTAGTATTTAATACTAAAACCAATAGATTGCTTTTTACAAAGGATACTGAATATTAAAATGTGACCCAGAATTGTATAGACCATAATATCATTTATAAGGCACGGAAAAATAGCATAGAAGGAAAACACTTTGAAAGGAAATAAAAATAATTGGTGAAGAAACAGTGCAAAACAGCAAGCTATGGAGAAAGATATCTTTGATTGAAAATTGGATAATTTAAAGAAATCTTAATCCAACAGAAGAAACCATACATATTATGATAAGGCGAAAAAAATACCATGGAATTGTATCAAGGATGTTTAAGGGGTAAATTACCCAACCGAGGGAAGGTGTGGTGAAAACAATTACAACAATCGAAGCAGAAGTATAAGATACAATAGAATTGACAGAAAAAAACTTCCAGATACGACAAAATATTGAAACTGGAAATAATAAGTGGGAGTTTTGAGTATGACTAGAAAAATCCATAAAAAGATATATGAACTTGACAGAAGAAGAGGGAGGGATTTAACATTGATAGACAAGTGCGTGTGAGGAATACCATCAAAATGTATACCCCAGCTTTAAACATCAAACAAAAGGTACATAGGTTCAAGAAATATCTTGAATCATCACAACCAGTAAGTCAGGTAACATGGTCCAAATAAGTCTTTCGCTTAAAGCATTTGAATGAGGTACAATTTGTTACTTGACTAGCAAGCATTATTAATACACTACACTGATAATCGAAAAATCATTAACAAATAGGAAATTCTGGAACTATCTGCGTTTATTCATATAACCATGTAATCATCTCCAAAAAGGTTTCTGAAGAGGATAACATGTTGGTTTATAAGACTGATGAGATTATAGGATTCAAATGTATGTGAAAAGTTCCTAGAATTTATCGATATCTCATCATTTGCAAAATGAAAATCAGTGTGGGTTAATGTTACTTGTATGTACTTAATGTATTAAAAAATAGGCAGAAATATTTGACATAACTATTAGTTTCAAGTCATGAAATTTTTCCGACATAAACTGTACTTAATGTAATATTCTTGAATATGTTTTGAAATATTTTATACTTTGGTAAATTCAATAGAAAAAATTCATTCAACTAAATAATATACCAAATTTAACAATACTGATAAATGTAGCTCTCGCAAACCAAATATGAAATTCTTTAGCGCCTCAAAGGCGGAACGACAATTTTAGAATATTTATCACAAAAAAAAACATTTAAATTCACAAAGGAACGCAAACTTTTTCAATAAACTAACTAAATAGAAAAATAGTGATTTAGTATCACAGAACATTTTCTAATGTAACATAAATATCAAAATTGATTATATTGGCTTAAATTTTTCTCCTAAACTTTTCACCAGGGTTACCCTATTTTGTCTGTCTCTGTGTAGCTTTTCAAGAAGGCATACCCATTGCTTCAACTGAAAAAAATTAAGATAAAATTGAATTAGATAAACAAGTTTCAAGTATTAATGTTCACTTACTTTAGCCATTAATATTCTTTTACGTTCTCCCATAGGTTCTGTAAGTAAATTGGAGAATAAAAGAGACAATCCTTTTTCAAGTTTAGGGATACCTATATCGTTCGATTTATTGGCAATATACATATTTCCCACTAGACATAGATCGTAAGCATCCAAAAGAGCAGAGGTAGAAAACAGCGTACTTCTGAAAAATTATTAAAATTGATACACCAATGGATTATTTGGTCATATGAGATCAAAATTAATAGACCCACCATAGTTAAACATACAAGGTGGAAAAAAGGTGTATGGATTAAAATCAAATATTTTATACAAAAAGTCAAATTGATTGGGGCAATAATAAAAAATCGTTGATAACAAATAACCATCAATGTAGACGAGCTACTTGAATAATCTAAGAATCCTCAGGATGTTAGGCTATATGCTACAACGAAGTTTACCTAGTCTTATGCTACAACGAAATTTACCCAGGATAATATGAAACAAAAACGTTTATAGAAAACTACTTAAATACAAAATGTTATACAAATTATTTTTGTATTATTTACTTACCGGAAACTATCTTCATTAATGTGAGAGTCAAAATTAATAAAAATGTCACTTTCAGATAACAATTTTCTCTGCAATGCATTTATATAATCAGCATATTTCCGTAGCTTATGTTCCAAGTACATGAGCAATCCTTCATTATTTGTTATAGTGTTTGCATATAATCTCAACTGCAAAAAACCTCGCACTCCATAGATGTAAGCAAGGCCAACATTACCTCCTTTCAAATATTGTGAACTTTTAATGAAACTTCTGCAGCTGCCTTGGTAGTGATTTTCGTTAGAATGGTTTGGTGGTGTAAGTTCTAAGTATCTATTGTTCAGAAGCTCTTCAATAGTCGGCCGATTTTGTTTGTCATAATTCAACAAAGATTTCACAAAATTGATGCACTGACGAGGATATCCATTACGTGAATCAAACTAAAAATGTATTTAATTATACTAAGCACACACTTTACCGGTACTGACAAACACTCACAATTACACTATCTGGTGCATCCAACATCAGCTCTGAAAAACCAGACGATGTAATTGTGAGTGATGTGTGTGTTGGTAGTGAACAACCATTTGACTGATAATCTTCAACTATTTTGAAAAAATTGTTATGGAAGGTCTAAACTGGTATGAACACAAAGCTTGATAAAAAAGTGACAAAAGCAAAAAGATATACGAAGTGATTGAAAGGAGTACACAAGAAAACTTGGCTACAATAAGTAGCACAGGAAGGGGTATTATAAAGGAAAACAATACAGAAGATGAATGAAGTAGCAAAGGATAAAAAAAGACTGGAAATGGATAAAAGAAAAATAAAATCTAATAACCTGACGTCCGAAAGGGCGTCTAGAGAAGAATAAACATAAAATAAGTAATAGTGGATAACATTTGCAAGAATGTAGTAACTAAGTTGGGAATTTTTGGAATGGTTTGCGATATCACAGACTATTTACCTCTATACCATATACCATTTGTATTTTATTCTACCAAAGTGTATCTCAATTTATTTTAAATATTAGTGTGATAATGACATTGTTTATTCACGTTAAGCTTATAATGATTTTTCTATTATAGAAAATTGTTCAATGATCAATGAATTTTTGTTCGAAAATTTTTTTAAATGTATTTAAATACACAAATCAATGTATATTAATGAAGTTTAAATTAGTTTTTATTAAATAAATAAAAATGATTACCTTTATTTCCACTCTTCTTCTCAATAGATTCAAATAATCTACAAATATCGATTTTTGTATAGGTTTTCGGCCATAAATCAGTTCATATAAAACAACACCAACTGAATACAAATCAGAGCTGGTGTCGTACGGGAAATTGAAATGCAACTCAGGTGCCATGTACGAATATGTTCCTGAATGTTTAAACATACGTCGTGATCCCATTATAATTTCAGACAATCTAAATAAAATTAATAAAGAATCAATAAACATAAGACCAAAAAAAAAATGAGAAAGAGACAGAATCTAAAGATACATTGGGGGATCATTGAAATGTAACGGTAGGAACGGCAAAAGGGGCTGTAATTGTAGCAGGAGACTTTAATGAAAGAGTTAGCGTAAAAGATAATGTATAAAACACGCAAATTGGTAAACATGAGGAAGTCACTAGAAATAACAAGGAAAAAAAAATTCCAGATTATTGTGCACTAAGAATGTGAACGGTCAATTATAGAGTATATACTGGTAGAAAGAGGAATAATAAGGGACGTCGCAGTTAAATGTGTGTATGAAATAAACAGTGAACACTACCTACTTGTAGCAGAAATATTAACGCAAAGAAGTACAAACTGCAGTAGACAAAAAGGTATGAAAAAATGGCAAACAATAAATGAGAAAATATAGAAGAGGCCTTCATAAGTAAGAATCTAGAAAAAGCGTGGCAGCTCTACAGAACTATCATCATAGAGTCTGCAAGAGACTCCTGTGGGACAATCAGACAAAACGATAAGGACAGACTGAACTGATGAGATAAAAACCAATGTTAAAATAAAAAAGATGAGATAGCACAAATATTTAGGACAAAAAATATATAATTAAGAATCAGGCATGGGAATTACTAGTAAATGAAGTTAGATCACTGGAAAGAATATTTTGGAATGCTTGACACAGAGAATAAAAACACAACGAAACGGAAAAGAAAAGAGAGGAAGATGGAAAAAATCAAGAAGAAGAAATAAGTGAAAACCTTATAACTAAAAAGAAATTGGTTGCAGTAATAAAAGGCGTCGGGAGAAAATAGATTCACAGATTATTATGAATGTGAGAGAAAAAGTGACCTTATCACTACTATAAATTTTCAATAGAAAAATGAAAGAATCTAAAAAAAAGAAAATGTTAGCAGCAAATGAACGAGTCACTAGACAACACCTGTACAAAGAAAGAGAAATAAGGTAATAAGACTTCCAATACCTAGGAAATAAGTTGAAAGAAACAGAAAGACAGGATTTAGAATTAAACGATAGCATTAAGTAAGGGGCTCAGAAATTTTGATAAAAACAAGAATGGAAGTGTTCAAAGCAATTTACAGCCCAATTGTCACATGTGGCTGTGAATCTTGAGTATTGACAGACAGACAGAGAGAGAAAAACAGACAGGGAGAAAGAGATAGAGAGAAAAACAGAGAGAGGAGTGAAATAACCTGATAGGAGAAATCTTAAAAAAGAAGGAAAGGTCATGAACCGAAGTGGAAAATTTGGCGCAAGATATAAAGAACAGAAAATTTTTTATAAGAAATTAGCACTCCTAATATAGGGTAAAAAGGGAAATTTCAAAGAGTTTTATTAAATATAATAACATTGGTAACTTACCCAAAATCAGATAATTTAACCATAATATCTGGTTCGACAGAAAAAACTAAAATGTTTTCTGGCTTGACATCACCATGCATAATGCTTAAGGTATGTAAGTAAATTAGGCCATTCAAGAGTTGTCTTATCAAATTTTGTAGTTGACGTGGGGAAAATTTTACTTTATCAACCACAAATTTGCGTAAAGTTCCCATTGGGGCATATTCCAACACCAGGTACACAGCCCTTAAAAACAAAATTGGTATTAATTTTCTATCAATATAAAAAATACAAGAGAAAAAAGAGAAACTGGCGAATACACTTAAAATGAGGTACGGAGATATTCTTACTGAAGAGAAGTCTCATCAGGACATATCCAATTTTTCAATGTAGCCTCCTCCAAGTCAACAAAACAACCTATAGAATTGTAAATTCTGATATTAATACTTACTCGTTAGTCAAGTTACCACCCATAAATCTGATTAAATTTTCATGATTTACAATATTCATTATAGCCATTTCAGAAGCAATTCTAAACAGCGCAGTTAAAAAGTTATTTTTGATTTTGTAAGATTTAATTGCTACTGTAGCGTTGGTTGCCTAGAAGGAAGAATCAGACGTATAAGAATTTTTTTTACAAACATGATAATTGTAGGATCTAGTATTGGTATAATAACTAAACTATATCAACTTACGGCTACTTTAGCTCTATAAACATTAGAAAATGCTCCAGTACCAACTAATTCTTGAAGATCGTATTCATTATTAATTGAGCGTAAAAGGCTTAAATATTGTCCTGTCATCTAAAAATAAAAACATGAATACATCTGCTTTGAATTCTAACTAATAAATTGTTAATTCATTTTACTTAAATACTTTGATTATGATTAAACATAATTTCAAATAAACAAAAGTATTATTTTATTGTACAAAAACTTGGAATTTTCTCAATCATATTGTACTTTAAAATTTTTTTTATGTTAAAAGGGCTGCAGTTGAGGTATATTAATTGATTAAATTCATATATGATTACTAGATTTGTTACATTTGTTCAATTAGTCAAAAAATCAACAATTATTAAAATGTGGTACGAAGATCATACATTTGAACATCAATCTAATACAAAAAGCAATAATCACCACCATAACAAAAAAATCCTGAAATAGAAATAAACAATAATGTCCTGTGAGATCTTAAAGATAATTTTCATCTATTTATGTCTCTGATATTTTTTTAGTATGCCTTACCAAAGCAGAAAAACGTAGGGGCTAATTTAAATATACGATGTGGTCCATATATATATATATATATATATATATATATATATATATATATATATATATATATATATATATATATATAATTTTAAAGCTTTAAAATTAATTTTCTGTTATGATTGCACCAAATTAAAAAAAAAACTTTATATTGCTGCACAAAGGACTAAAATCCCTTTCGAAAACGACCCACTTTTTTATTTCAAATTTTTGAGGGGGTGCTTAAGGGGGATAATGAAATAATAATTTCATACTATAAATTGTCAATTTAAGAATAAAAATCGACCTGTTTCAGATTTTTTCACATAGTACATAATAACGCTAAAATTAAATTTATTCAATACATATGGACCGCATTGTATAACCCCCACTATATATTCCACAAAACAAAACTGAGGGTCAGAATATACTAGACAAAATAAAATACAAAACATATTTTAAATGAGCAAGTATCAAAGAAAAGTACAAGGTTTTGGTAAAGTGGCACTAATTTATTTATTTGAAAATAAGTTTCGTTTCCTCATCTTCATTATTTCGAAATAAATGAAATTAAAAAAATAGTTCCACCCTCTCTAGTTATTCAACATTTGAAATTCTTTGATTTATTTCATTATTTATTTTACTTTATGGAGAATATTTGATAAAGTCTGTAATACCTTCAATAAACAATTGTTATTAGATTTTAGAATTTAATAAAAATATTTTTGAAATTTTGAAAATTTTTATATAATGAAATATAAATGAATAATGGGTGAAAATCCTACAAAAATTGAAATTTGCAAAAATAATAAAAAGTTCATGACCCTAATATAATTTTCACTACATTTTCCATTTAATTAAAGTATATTTCATATAATACTAAATCAGAATACCTGAGATTTCTAAGAAAAACAAATGGGAATATAATAATTAATTATACAATATAATTCTGTTGAACTATAAACTAAGTATAAGAACAATATATTATTATCAATATGTGTACTACGAAAAATATTGTTTATTGAATACTGCATATTGTTTAATAAATATTCAAGATAAAGAGAACGCATGCATACTATATTCTTCTATATTAGTATAAACTACATAATATATTAACTACATATGCATATAAAAAAATAGCTACACGAATTTGAGATTATTTCAAGAAAACCTCATTTCTTACTCAACTAAATTTACATAATAAACACATTTTGTACTACAGTCAAAATATTTAGAAATTAGAGGACTACTCCTCCAAATTGTGAACACCTTGGACCTCATATAGTGAGGGTTAAGAAAATTATGAATTTGTTCACGATGACTAAGATAAAATGTCCAATCAATTAATTCATATCTCAACTTAAATATTTGCTAATTTGAATAAAACCTCCATAAATAAATAACAAAACCCCTTAATAAATTTTAAAAAATAAAAACAAGACTAAGGATTTTACCATAGTCACTTAAAATTCAAGTTAAATATATAATGGAAGAAAAAATACATTATGCAAATATAGTCAAGTTAGGTAAGGCTCTGAATCTCTGCAAATGTAATTATTATACTCCAGTTTTTTCATATACGGTTTAACTAAATAAAAAAAAAATAAATCCAGGTATTTTGACTATAAATTTTTCAAAAACAGTGCATATCTAGTATAACAGAAGAAAAAATACTTACTTTCCGAGGATAATAATGACAGGCAGAGTCGGAATATGTATCTAGTCATCTATTATTTACGGAATCATTTCTTTCGATATGCTCCGTGTTCTGATATGGATAAGGCAAAGGTGACGGCAATAAATAAGGAGGACAATAGTTTGTCACAAATGGCACCAACTGATAGGGCATTGGATTAAACTGCGGTTGGGGTAATGGATTTACATTTGGTGGAAGAAAAATTACATTTGGTGCTGGTATAACTGAATTGGGTGGTAGTGGATATAAACATGGTTCATACGGTGGTGGAGGTGGAAATAAACTTAGTTCATATGGAGGTGGGAATAAACTTAGTTCATACGGTGGTGGTGGTGTATTTAAATTTGGTTCAGTTGATGGTTGAATTAAATTTGGTTCGCAAAATGATAATGTATCAGCAGAATGTTCGTATGGTAGGATCGGATCAAAATTTTGTTCATATGCTATCATAGCATCCAAATCTGGTTCAGATGATACTGAACCGAAATGTGAATCTAATGATGATAGTGACTCGAAATTTGGATGTGATAGTTGATATGGTATTCCCAGACTCATATTTTGACGATATGGAGTCACTGGTCTCATATTTGGAATAAATGAATTTACTTGACTTACATTGTGAGATGATGGATCCATTGGACTTATATTTATAAGAATTGGGTTCACTCGATTTCTATTTTGAGGAGGTGGAATTGCTGAATTTCTATTTTGAGGAGGTGGAATTGCTGAATTTCTATTTTGAGAAGGTGGAAATACTGAATTTCTATTTTGAGCACGTGGAAATACTGAATTTCTATTTTGAGAAGATGGAAATACTGAATTTCTATTCCGAGAAGATGGAAATACTGAATTTCTATTTTGAGGAGGTGGAATTGCTGAATTTCTATTTTGAGGAGATGGAAATACTGAATTTCTATTTTGAGGAGATGGAAATACTGAATTTCTATTTTGTCTAGAAGAAATTGCTGAATTTCTATTTTGAGATGGAAAGACGGGATTTCTATTTTGAATAGATGGTATTACTGGACTTATATTTTGATAGGATTGATTCATTGCATTTCTATTTTGAGAAGATGGAATCTCTCCATTTCTATTTTGAGGAGATGGAATCATTCCATTTCTATTTTGAGAAGATGGAATCATTCCATTTCTATTTTGAGAAGATGGAATCATTCCATTTCTGTTTTGAGGCGATGGAATCATTCCATTTCTATTTTGAGGAGATGGAATAACTCCATTCCTATTTTGAGGAGATGGAATCAATCCATTTCTATTTTGTCTAAATGGAATTACTGGATTTATATTTTGTCTGGATGGAATTACTTGATTTATATTTTGAGGAGAAGGAATCACTGGATTTATATTTGGAGGAGAAGGAATCACCGGATTTATATTTTGAGGAGATGGAATCCCTGGATTTATATTTTGAGGAGATGAAGTCACTGCATTTCTATTTTGAGGAGATGGAATCACTGGATTTATATTTTCAGGAGATGGAATCACTCCGTTTTTATTTTGTGGAGATGGAGTCACTGGATTTCTATTTGGAGATGGTGGTGATAGTGGATGAAATTTTGGTGGAAATATTAAATTAGGATCTCTATTATATCTCGTCGGACAAACATGTTTCTCTACGAGTTCAAACCAAGATGCATCCTTAGTAGTATCAGAATCTGATGTTGATGGATCTCTTTGCCCAAATAAATAATTTGGATCGTTATTTTTTGGTGGTTTAGTTTGGAATAATACCTGACAGAATTCATTTAGATCACAATCATCAGGGTGTTGATTCAGAGGCAAAGATATTGTGCCAAATCGAAAAGGCTCAGCCCCAGATTGTGAGCTAGAAGCAGCTGCTGCCTGCTCAATTCCAGGATGTGAGGCAGATTGAACTGGTGCCTCTGGCTCCGGCTGTACTGGGTTCTGAGAAACTAGCATCCGTGGTAAGTCTTGAGAAACTGGTACCTCTGACTCCGGTTTTTTTGTACCCTCCTCCCTATTGTCAGCCATCGGTTTAATCTTCTACTCTTAATCTTGTACACAAACTAATCTTGATCCACCAAAAAGTGTTGGTAAACACAAATTGGATTTTAATACCTATAAAATTATACTACTTAGGTGTTTTGTACAAATCGTAACGATGTCGTCATCGGATCTAACCAAAATTAAACAATATAACAACCACAAATATCTATTTCCAACTAAACTATCAGCTGAATACAGTGCATAGGTTAAATCAAAAATATATACAGTTATAACTAATCTAAATCAATAATTCAATTTTTAATAGAATAAATATAATCGAAACAATACTAATTTACTTTAATTTCAACTACTTATCAAGACAATCATAATTTGCCGGGAAAGATTCACCGTCGTACTTATAACCTCATACGTTCCCGCTCATTTCAAAGAAAAAAAACTGTTTATTATTTATGGTTATAAAACGGCATTTATACAAATATAATATAATGATTACATACCGTATCAATCTGAGCTGTAGGGCTTCAATTTAGAATAATTTGAATTGTAAGGAGAATTACATATAACTGTTTACAAACTATCATTGCACAACTAAAGACAAAGCATCACTAAAACATGATTTCACTAAGGTGGCGGGATATGATATAAACGACATAACGCTACCAATTTTGTTAACTAACCAATAGGAGAAAGTCAAAATGAGCGGCATCAGATTATGCCCAATCAGAAGTTAGATGAGTGGCGGTAAATATAATGATATTTCAAATTTGTAACGATCAACTACTCCAAATAACAATTTGAAAATAATTGGATGACCAAAGTATCTATGAGAGTGCGCAACTAATATTTAATTTGCAATTATTAAGTTATTTTAACAAGCAGACATTTTGGAGCAGTGACGCCGGCGATGTAGCAATCTGGGGTAGCACTGTCACAGTCTTTAAAAATACCAAGCTAATTTTATTTGAAACTTTATAGAATATGAAATTGTTTGTATGTTTCTTTTTAAATCTTGAAAATGTATATATAAAGTCTTTATACATAGAATGTAAAAGCTAAATCTACATTACTATTAAAAATTCAAGATGGCGGCAGAAAACTAAATGCCGACTTTATATAATTACGATCAAATATTAACAAAAGCTTCATTTGGTAGAGAGATAATATACCTATATTTACAAATATTCAAAATTTACCTTAAAATGTATCTTGCAGGATAAATATTTCTAATTATTCACAAAAGCACTTTAGCATACAAGCTAGAAACAGACTAATATTAACATGTGCACCAAATACACATCTAATAAGCCATCTCCGGCAAACTGTACTAAAAACATATATGTAATACTTCTATATGGAAGTGGAAGCTTGAAAGAAGACAGAATGATAACGCTTTCTCTATCCACCGTGGCTGCAGTTCGATTCTGCGCATTCTCTCAAGCATGCGCAGTAAGATAAAGTGTCCCGAGCGAGAGAGAAAATTAATATTGTCGGCATCGTAACGTAACATAAGGACGTTTTTTCCCATACCAACTGTCCATATAGGAATATTACATATATGACTATAACTGAAATTCATAAACGACGATGTGATTGATAAGATTTCTTGTAATATTTTAAATATATTTTATATTTTCTCTATATTAGTAAGAACTGAATAATTAGTTTTGTGTTTTTAAATACTAATTAAAAGGGAATTTATTTTTTTTACTGAACCTTGCGCAGCCAATAAGAAACGGCTGGCAACAACACGCTCAGCTTTCATGACACAAAATATGTCTGCCATTTCAAACCGAGCCAAAAACTGACAATTGTATTTCAAATTGAATTATAATAATTTTATCAGGATTAGAAAAGTGTTATTTCGGATATTAAGGTCTATTCGGGTATATTGTCAGAATTATTTTTTCTAAAACACAATGTAGGACGTATCAGCCAAATCAAAATCTACAAGAGTTGATAGTGCGTGCACCAATTGAAAAGTATCCTATTTGATATTTTGTTAAGTACTATCAATTCATTAACTTGAATAATACTTGTTATTATATTGCTAGGGCAGATTTATTTGTGAAATTTCAACCTGTACAGAAATGATATTGTTTAAGCTTTAGACAGTCATGCCAACAGATCAAAAGTTACTTCTGTAATTCTTTAACTTCGATAACACAATATTGGACTATTATGAAGTAATATTTAGAAAAATATATGAACTGTTGACATTAAAAACTGAAAGTTGGTTAAATATGAGATGTGATGAAATTATTATTCATTATAATATATTTAGATTATTCAAAATATATATTTCTTTGTAAACAAACGGCACATGAGTGTTTTGGAGAACCATAACAGGACAGATTAATCAAAATAAGATTATTTAATATATATCTGTGTCTGTTGTTGCTTAGTGTTTGATTTTAAGTGAGAATATAGGCATATAAAGACTCTTGTTGAAGGTGAAGAATGCTTTATAAGTTCTCTTTGATTATGAACTAGTACCCAAATTTTGAATCCTATCAAATTACTGGATCTTTTGTACTTAAATATGATAAAGTAAGAATCCGAAAAATGGCTGGTTTTTGTAAAGAAGTTTCGTAGATATTTCAGTTTTAATAAAGCTATCTAGGTGTGAAATAGTTCCATTGTTATAAAATGAAATCGTGCTAATTGTAAAGCTCGAGAATCAATTAAAACCCCAACTTTAATCTTTGAAATAAAAGTTGAATAGTATTATTCCTGGAGCTGCCTATATAAATCAAACCTATCAAATTAACTGCTGTAGTTGATTCCAGAGTCATCCATCTCGAAAATAAAAATGTTTTTATAGTTTTCTGGAAACGGTATAAGCGAATTCCCATGGCTAATTAAGGAATTCCTGGACACAGGATTTACACTCGGCAGGGGTTACAAGAAAATCCTTTTCAATTAAATCATAGGCGGGTTTATTACTTTTCAGAAATTTATAATTGATAAAATAATGTATGTGAGAGTTGAACGAAAACGAACGTATACGGGGCTTCGTTGAAGTTCCATACTACAGGGTAGTACTAGGCGGATATAACGTTTTGTTGGTGTTTATTATATCCCCAAAAATTTAAAAATATAAAGACAATGTAGCATGAATTATACATGTCGAGATTAATTGCTGGCCTTTGACGAATTAAATCTCCTTGTGTAATTATTAAATGCTGACATAATAGTTGGAGAAAATGATCGAAATCGTCCAAGTAGGAATTGTTGTTGTTAACGTTTCAATTCGTAGAAAAATTTAAGAATGGTCACAAAGAAAAAAAAAAAAAGAAAATAAAGATTAGCCACTTCTAACCATTTTTGCCAATACCTGACGATACACATCTTTCAAATTTTTGATTTAGGTTTTCAATTGTTTCTCATCTATTCTTCCGTGATTCCCAAAGTGGTTCAGGTGGAATACACAAGGGATCCACCGGAGACTCGACGCGGGTCTATGTTGGGCGTGACAAAAAATGGAGGTCTACAATTGTATAGTACAGTACTTAATTCTGTCCCCCAGAATAAAATATACATTCCATCTCGGTATCCAGTAAAAACAATGAAAGTAGGTACCCACTATCTAACAGACACAATAAAACTGACAATAGTCAAGCGGTTTAATACAACTTGTAGTGTATTTGCTTGCAGCCTTGCATGAACTTGTTTGATTCTTCACAAGACATTATGTCGATGGAAATACCACCATGGATTTGATGAAACGGAAAATGTGATATTACAAGAGGAGCTACTCGAGCTTAGCACTAATAAGGAGCTGAAAGTGATGTTTAAAAGAGGTATCCAAAATTATGGCTTCAGGTAGAAATACTTGTGTTTTCTTCGTCATATCTTGTCGAAAAACGTGAGCCAGCCAACTTTGCTTTTTTGATATCCACTCACAGCACAATCAATTGAAATTTAATTGAAAATTTGTTTATTTGATTCTATTGTCAAATAATTAACACCATCAAGCAATTAATTATATATTTTTTAAACTCTTCGTCGTGAAAACTAAGCCACAACGCAAGTTTCCATCGATAGATCTAATCTTCACTTTTTATCGAGATTTGAAAATTGGTAGTAGAGTAGCTGTAGGGGGTCCACCGAATCCTGCAAAATTTTGAAAGTGATCTATGAATAAAAAAAATTGGGGAAGTTACATCCCAGTTCTGTCCGAAAACTATTTTTCGTATTCCCTTCATAAAGAAAAATTTAAAAAGTTGATGAAATTACAAAAAAACGTGGAATGACGGTGGTTAGATGACCTCATTATAGCGAACTAAACCAGATTGAACTGGTACAGGCAGTTGGACAATAGTACTGAGGAAACGATCGAACAATATTATTTGCGACAGTTTTTATATTAAAATTGTTCTTTATGAACGTAAGGTTGTTTAAAAATCAAAGTTTAAACCCTTATACCAACATAACTAGTATATTCTAAAAGAATTGATTCGTCTATGAATTACAAATACTTCAACATTTTAATACTCCCTTATTTATATGAATAGACTGTAAACAATTATTTTTGTAGAGAATTTCTTCAAATTTCTAGTTTCTTTTCTTTCTCACTTAGTTATCGTTTATCGTTTCCTACCATCTCTATTCTTTTAACTTTAACTAAGTACCCAACTAGTTTTATGTGTCAGCCAACAAGTGAGCACCGACTATTATTCTGGGAACGTACCTTTCCACAGAAGACGTATTATGAATTACAAATGTTTCATCATTTTAATTCTCTCATATTAATAAAAAATAGACTCCAAACAATGTTTCAGATTATTTTTGTAGGGAATTATATCTTTCCTAAAATCTTCAAAGTTCTAGTTTTGTTTCTTTCCTACTTAGTTATCGTTTTTTGTTTTCTCCCATCTCTATTCTTTTAACTAAGTACCCAACTAGTTTTATGTGTCAGCTAACGTGTAATAATTAGACAAAAACCTCGCGGGAGTTGGTTAGTTGCTTATTTTGTTTAAAGACATAAAAGTTGGTTAAAGAATTACTTAGAAGACGTGAGCACCAGGGTTGCCAGCTAAGGGCGACAGCAATCTGTGGCACTAACTCATTAAATAAGCTTTTATAAACACCAAAAATTGAACCAAAAAAGCTGGATGAAGTGCAATATTTTCTTCATTCTTCATCGGTCTCTACTTTTTCGATTGATATTTTTGGTGTATCATTTATGAAGTCCTTATCTTGTTTGGAATTGGACAAAAAGTCAGTGCAACTCGTCTCTAAATTTAAAATTTTGAGAAGTTGGATTCTTATTAAATACACCCTGCAGTGGTTTCTGGAATTCGTCCATTTGAATCTGAACCCATTTCTCCTGAACTGTCAAAGTTGAACACTTGGTAACCTCAGAAAAAAAAATGGTTTTATAGTAGAGTAATTATTGAATAGATAATCTACGGAGATTATTTTCTCAAAGTCCAGTGTAGTGACAACTTCTAAAAGGCATTCAAAAGAGATATCCTTTGTCATGAATAGACATATATAAAGATATTATCTTTAAAGGGTTATCGTCGCTGAAGTCTAAATACTTATATAAATATAGGCAAATGTTGTCATAAATAATTCGGAAATAGGAAACTGAACTTGGAAAAACGTCTACATCAGCTTGATTTATGGTCATCTTCAGATTGGAGCAAAAAATTGTTCTTTCTTAGCAATAATTTTTTCTTTTGAACATTTCATGGTTGAAAAAAGTTCAGTAGCGCTTGTTTCGGTATTCTGACGAATTCCATTTGGTTTTTCTATGGTAGCGCATATGTTAAGTAAAAAAATGGAGATTAGAGTGCTCAAATGTTTTTGGTTGATTTTGGTCCAAATCTTCTAAGCCCAGCAGTTGTTTCAACGCGTTTGGACAATCTTCCATAAAGGGAAAATACGAAATAAATGAAATCTTTTCAAAGGCTGGATCAAATGAAAACCACCTAGTTGGTACATGTTTGGCAAGTCCCAAGCCGGGAAAATCCGTGTCCCGGGGGCAGACAAGGCAGGACACGGGACAAGTAAATGGAAATCGGGACTATCCCGAGAAATGCTGGACGGTTGGCAATCGTGGTGAGCACTGTTAAAGATATTTTGTGAATTCGTATGGTGAAGACGTATGGTTTCCGGAAATAACGTAATTATTTTGTTTAAAGACTTAAAAGACGTAAAGACGACGGATCGCTTAAATCTCAGACTTAGATGTGTGAATTAACCATTATGTTATTTCATTACAATTTTATTTCCATTGTTATTTCTTGTGTTTTAAACTTCATATCGTTACTGTTTTTGTTGATATAAAATTTTAACTTACTGTCTGTTTCATTCCGAATAATACCGAGATATTGGTTTTTCCTTAAATACACACCGATAGTTCGACACTGTTTCGTATGGTAGTTTTCTGTTTGTATACTGACAAGAAAAAACTTTTTAATAACGATTAAAGACAAGGTCGTAGTCGACAGGAAACGCAAATGAGTTCTAGAAACAGGGTGGTTTCCTAGTAAAGTACCCACAAATCTTATCACACTTCAGGCCGTTTAGTCAGCCAGGTGAAATAACGCCACCTTCTCAGAATTCTATTGATTACGTTCACGAATATAGGTTGAACAAGGGTATAGAACAAAACGTTATTAATCATAATATATAACGCCTGTTTCAGCTTAACCGGAGAAGTGTAAGTTGAATGTCCGGAATATATCGAGAAAAAATTATTTCATTTAAAAAGTATTAGTCACCGTTTTATGGGTTGGTAACACGTCGAGATAATAAACTTAGTGTATTTGCATGCGATGGTAATTTTCAGAATACGATGACTATATAAAATATTCAAGTACTCAAGTCTAGTGGTGATTTCAACCAAAAACATGTGTCGAAATGTACACTGCGTAAATCAGAGCTTTTACCTAACGTCACTGTCATTGTCAGTGTCAAGCCTCTGACCATAATTCGGAGACTTTAATCGAATACAATATACAGATGACTCAAAAAATGAAGAAAACAAAACCGGGTTTGGTCTATATATGAAAAACAAAGACAAAGCATCAGAAAACAAACTGTAAAATTTGATAATTTCAGATGGCTGGAAGGAATGATGACTATGAGTCAGATGCGATAATATTCGCAACTGGGTGGATAATCTAAGGATTGCGCCGATCATCTCAAAGAAGAAGAAGACCTAACCAAGACTTTAGCCTATTGATCTATCACGTATCAGTTACGTACCAAGAAGCTATGTAACTTACCACTTCTGATTGCAAGTATGGTAGATTTTGTCGAAGGATAACCTCGAGGTGTTTGAGCACCTCAAAATGTGGTTGGAAGATTGTGAATTCACTCAAAAATAAACAAAAAAAAACACAGAAGTAGCGTGTAGAAAGGAATGTGAAAAGATCTAAACTGATACAACTTATTTGCATTTATTATGTTAAAGAAAACGTAACAATTACTTAATTTGTTAATTCGGCTACGTATAATTTTATAAATTAGTCAATATCCGAAAATATCAAACAAAACAAACGCAACGTTTTCCCGGAAAACGGAGGTATGTACGTACTCCTACATTAATTTGTCTAGGGCGTGTGAGTCAGATGGTACATTACGTTTAACGTGGAAAACTATATACAAACTGAAAATTATTTATTTTTTTAATTTAATCGCTTTTTTGAACACTGTAGGCTGTTCGAATGTTACGGAATATGGTATCGTGATTGTTATTTAATCAAACCGATAATACTTACGGGAGTTGATTGAAAAGTTTCCGACATTTTTTTTCATTGTCATTTTTACTATTTAACTTGTATATATATCGTGCTATACATACGCATTTTAGGCCCATTTGGTGGTAATAATTTACTTCTATTCTTTCCTATTTCTTATCTTCGCTTTCCAGTCCGAACTCCTCTCTTCATTAAATCTCCTTTTGCCTCCACAACATTCCATCGCTTTTTGGGTCTGCCTTTTTTCGTATTCATGCCAGATTTACATCAGTCATTTTCTTTGTTTCCAGCTTTATTTCTAAGCATCCCAGCCATTCCACTCTTCTTGATCTTATAATTTTGCTAATTCCTTGTTTATCATACGAGGATGGTTCCAAAAGTACCTGGCCTGACCTAGAAATGGCGGTAGTCGCTTGAAAAATAACACTGTATTAGAAAGTACACAATCTATACAGATTAAGTTTCAAGTTTGAAGGCACCACGTTGTTTAGTATTTGTTTGGCAGCTATCAATAGTGAACGATTTCAGTGAATTGAAAACATCACCCAACCAATATAAAAGCTGAACTAGATTCTACTCTGGGTGAGACTGCTTCTTCGTTATCAATGGTAAAATATTGGATAGGAAAGTTTAAACGAAGACCAGCACCAAATGACGCGATGACTCCAGAAATTTTGAAAAAAATCGTCAAAGCGGTACTGGATGATTGTCGACTGAAAGTGCGCGAGTTAGCAGACATCGCATGTTAACTGAATATTTGAACATGGAACAAAAACAGCGTCTTGAAGATGTTTCCATCGAATGTTTGGCAACGTGGGTCTATCAATTTACACTTTAAGCGAAAGAACGATCAAAACATTGAACTGAAAAGAGAGAACCGGCTCCAAAGAAAGCAAAAATCGTTCCATATGCAGGCAAAGTCGTGGCGTCGGTTTTTTGGGATACGCTTGGGTTTATTTCGATTTACTATCTTGAAAAGACTAATTTGACCAAGAAGAGATGGTGGTTTCATCAAGATAACGCACCAGCTCACACATCCGTTATTGCAATGGCCAAAATTAATGAATTAAAGTATGAATTACAGCTTCATGCACTCTATTTGCCAGATTTAGCGCACTCGGATTATTTTTTATTATTTATTATTTTTTGTTCCCAGACTTGAAAAAATACCTCTGTGGTTGAAGATTTTCCAAGACGAATGGAGAGGTGATATCAGCAGTTAATGGCTATTTTGAGGAGCTTGACGATTCTTATTATAAAAAGGGTATCGAACTGTTTTACGTTGCTCTAATGGAAGGATGAGGACATGTCCAGTTCTTCAGAAAAAAACATGCAACCATTTGCTTCGAAGTGCTTCGTGCGCGAACAACTTTTGTTGGACTTGGCTCGTTTTGAAGACTCAAAACTTAATTGGAAACCCTCGTATGTGTTAAAATTTTATTTTTGACGTTTTTTATGGATATTTTTATCTGTGTTTTGTACTGATGATTGTAATATATTTACCGAAACGTCAATTCTCAAATTGTTTAGAAAACTCCTATTTAAGACCTATAGCCTATAAAAAAAACGTTCATGAATTGTAATTTTAATTTAGTTAAGGGGACACCCAGTTGGTAAACTAAATATTACGTCAATTTTATGAACTACCATAAATATGTCATCCTGCAAAAAATCAAGGCTCCAGGAATAAGCAGCTAATATTGATTTCGGTTTTAGTAACTTATTCACTCAGTATATCTGTATATTTATCTAAAGAGTTTTGCTAAATATGTCGAACTTTGATTTGATTCATATCAATATTTTTGCTGACGTATTAGTCACGTGATAGAAGACCTTCACTGTATCAACTTTATGCAGAGCGTAATAAAAATGAAAGGTTACAGGTATTATTCATAGCACTCAAGTAAATCTGTAATTTTTCAATAAAAACAATCAGCTTTGTTGAGATATTTCGCAACAATACTAATACCTTCGTATTACTAATACCTTTTCTCCAAGAACTATTATGTCATAATCGATTGATGAAGTTTTTGGAATTAGGTACATTCGTTTTCTAGAGGAATCGATCGAAGTCCTAGTTATTCCCAGAATTACGGTACACCCACAGTCCACGGGCTTAATTATTCACAATTTAAACGATTATCAACCTTTTGGAGCAACCAGTTTTTGATTTAAAAGTTTATTTGGATGACGATGAATTTCTTCGGTAAATTTCAATTTTTTTATTTCCAACAAAAAATCGTCACTTATTCGACATTATCATCATCGATCTAAACGTTCTGAAGTTATAAGGGGGATAGAGAGATTATATTGTTAGATTCCGTCATGTTTATGTTTTCATATGTTAAAATTTCACAAAATTTTGAGAGATATAAGAGCTTTAATACTCGTATGAATAAGACTGTTTACATTGACACATAATCAAAGAAACAAAGGAAAAGTAATATAAAAGTTATCATGATATTGATCCGTTCCATGGAATTATTTGTAAAGGCCCGTGCTGACGTAGTTAGTTGAAATATGTGGATTGCCTTTGAAAACACTAATTTCTAAGAAAAGAACAGAATTTCCATCGTCTCCATATTGCCCTTAATATTATACGAGGATGGTCACCTGGCCTGACCTAGAGATGGCGGTGGTTGCTTGAAAAATATCACTGTATTAAAAATTACACAATCTACACAGCATATGTTTCAAGTTTGAAGACGCCATGTTGTTTAGTATTTGTTTGGCAGCCATCAATAGTGAACGATTTCAGTGAATTGAAAACATCACCCAACCAATATAAAAGCTGAACTAGATTCTACTCTGGGTGAGACTGCTTCTTCGTTATCAACAGTAAAATATTGGATAGGAGAGTTTCAACGAAGACCAGTATCATAGTGGTCGACCAAATGAGGTGACGACTCCAGAAATGTTGAAGAAAATCTGGATGATCATCGACTGGGTTTCATTCAAACTGAACTGTTAACAAACAGAACTTTAGAGAGAGAGAGAGAGAGAGAGAGAGAGAGAGAGAGATGTTTGTTACAATTTGTAGACAAAAACTTGTAAAAACTGAAAAACAAACATAAAAATAATAATATAGAGTAGATGGCATTTTCCAGTTAATATGCCCTCAAATTATTGCGATAAGCGGGAAAAGATGAAATCAATTTGATTTCAATTGGTAAGTGATTGTGCATTTTTTTGTATTGTCAAATATTGAGCCCTTAACTAATTCTGAAGGTAGAGTAGGTAGGTGAAGGTCGTGATCCGCGTTCCTAAGTGCAACGACCTTTCTGAAATTGGAGGAACGTGCTTACGAATTAGGCAAACTGATTCAAAGATATAGGAGCAGAGAAAATCCTCACTGGATGTGTGAGGCTCAGACTCAATATATTAAATAAGTGAAGTTTGGGCTGGTATCATTTATAATAAAATTAGTGACCCTTATTTTTTTAAGGGCACAGTTAATGGTGAGGTTTATATAGATTTTTTGATTAACTTCTTTGTGCCTAACCAATAAGACGGAGCTCCACCGCATTTTGCATGTACAGTTAGAAATTACTTAAACGAGATAATTTCCAATCGGTGGGGAGATAATTTCCAATCGGTGGGTTGGAAGACGTGGAACGATCGAATGGCAGGCTAGATCCTCCCCTTTTACTCCTCCCGATTACTTCTTATGGGATAATTTAAAATCTAAAGTATATTTTTCAATAGAGCAGACAATATTACTGATTTGAAAGTTATATAATGGAAGAAATTAACTAAATATCTCCTGAGGTCATACAAAATGTACGAGAATTCCAAAATCGTCTCGGTTATTGTCAAGAAGTGAATTTTGGTCATTTTGAACATTTCATTTAATTGTAAAGTACATTGAAAAAAAACATTCTAAATATTACGCGACATTATTTTTTTTATTCTAGGTAAAGTTTTGTGATAGATTTTTTTCAAAATTTTATAACTTAATTACAAATTAATTTTCTCAGTTATGACTGCACCATATTTAGAAAAACTTTATATTACTAAACAAAGGACTAAAATCCTTGGTAATTTCATACTTTCGCGGTCCCCTCGTTTCTTTACTCTAGAAAATCGAAAAATCATCCAATTTCTATGAACTTTTTTTTAAAAATCTTCGTTTTTACGGCGGATTTATAAAAAAAATATAGGAAATATCTCACCTAGAGATTTCATATATTTTTATGACTTTAAATGTGATCATAAATGCACTTCTTCGCATATAATCGTTCATAACTTTTTCACAAAGCATCGAATGCAGTTCTTATATATATTTTTTTTATCTACACAAAAAAGCGAACATTTTGAAAAAAAAATGTTTGTTTATTAATTTTTTATCTCACTTAAAAAATTCATATGTTTTTTTGAATTAATTGTTATCATAAATGCTCCAGAAAATCGCAAAAATTATCCGATTTCGATGATTTTTTTTAATAATTTTCATTTTTACGGTGAATTTATGTCAAAAAATATCTCACTTGAAGGTTAGGTAAGTTAACTTTCAATATTGTACACTTGATTACAATAAGTGATTTTAAAAATGTTTTTGTTCATAAAACTTCAATGATAACTTAATAAAAAAAGTACAAACGATTATATTTGGAAAAAAGTTATCAACAATTATACGTGAATGAGTGCATTTTTATGAACATTTAAAGCCCTGAAACCAATATAAGCTTTCATTTTTTTTATTCCTATAATTTTTTTCGTAAATCTGCCATAAAAACGAAGATATCAGTTTATTTTTCGATTTTCTAGAGCCGCGAAAGTATAAAATTACCTAATTTTTTTCTCTTGAATATAATCCGTTTCTGAAATGTTTTCGACGACCATTCTTAGTTGCCCACCCGGTACCTGACGTCAAAAATCTGACATACAAAGACATACGGAACACAGTCTTTCAACATGAATCAAATTTAAAAATGACGAAATCATTTTCCAACAAGGTGCCACACGCCCCCTTTTCTCATTTAAAATTTTCAAGGGGGTGCTTATAATTTAGAAGAGGTGGTGAAGGGGGATAATATTTTCATACTGTTAATTGTCAATTTAATAATAAAAATCGACCTGTTTCAGGTTTTAGTACATAATAACGCTAAAATCAAATTTATTTCATACATATAGACCGCACTGTATAATAATTTGTTTATAGTTGCCAAAAATTTCTTTGAAAATTCAAATGAGTATTACTCTGAAATTAAATGTCCATTACTTTAAACAAATTTCAGAGTCACTGCTGAGAAAATGTAAACAAAACATTTATGACGCATCCTAATGGGTTAAACATTTACATGACTCAACTGCCTATTCGCTTATTTAGCTTGTTGAAATAAATTTGCAAAATGCAAGTAACTTATTTGTTCATATTGAAATTTCTCGCTATTACATTAAAAATGTAAATGATACAAATACTCGAAATCCTTTTAGATCTATATTCAAGGAGAAAAATAAAATTTTCGACGGATCAAAAAAATAACGAAAAGTATTCAAATTATTCTTCGCAAATATTTACAAAAATATTTCCCAAAAAGTAAAGACCATTTTCTTAATACAAGGGTTGTCTAGAAAGTTTCCAACCTCAACGTGAAAATATCAGGACTTATCAATATTTTTGAGCATACGTTGAGACATAAGCCTTATGGTCATAAGAAAATTTTACAATTTTAAATTAGATAATATAAAATAACAACTTGGTTTAATAATGAAAAATACTACGAATATCATGGACAGATAGAATCACAACTGAAATAGAATTGGTGCCTACCATAAAAGCCCACCAACCAGAGTACTTCGGGTCATGTAATGATGGCAAAAAGATACGAGTTCCAGGGATTGATTCTGACGACAAAGAATATCATGGCTGCGAACATGGGCGTAGCCAAGATTTATAACAGGGGGGGCAAACCATGGTCATGGTCCATGGTCGTTCAAAATGAAAACAAAACTTTGATATTTTAATTATACTCAAATTAAAGTAATAAAATTTTTCTTGAGTTTAAACTAAATTTATCCAAAACTTTCTTCACCATGCAGTCCTGATTTTCCTTCAAAAATTTTCGATGTACACTTATCAAACCTAATCCAGTAAGTCTATCATCATTGTACTCCTGAGTTTTCACCCTTCGTAGGGTACTGATCGATCTTTCCACAGTAGCAGTAAGGGATGGGAAAGCACTTAATATTAGTAGTACGTGCCTTGTTGCAGGGAAAACAACATTAGCTTCCTCCAAAAGTGCAGCCACTTCAATGTCCTTCAATTAGTCTTCTGCTAAATTCTTTTTCTTCCACATACCACAAATCAAATTCTGCAGAGACATCACCCAACTCATAAAAAGCCATGAAAGATTCTGGTTTATTTTTGAAATCTTTTGAAGCCATTCTGAGCATCCTGGAAGGATGAAGATAAGTTAAAGCAAAAGCAGGTTTATTTTCGTCAGACAATCGAGCATTCGAAGACGACGAGGTTAAAGAATCAAGATAAGGGATGATTATTGACCGCTTCCAGTATTTAAGTGCAGACTCAGATGGTGGATTATTTCTGTGTACTTGCTTTTGAGTGACTCGTGGTACTGACAACTCAACCCCTACTTTCTGCGATATCAAGTGATTTTTTAAATAAATCATAAAAAACATTTCCGGCATCTTGTCGATATTTTTTGTTTTGATTACAGATAGGATATTATCAATATATTTCTTCACCATAACCAAATCCATACTTTTTCCTTGTAAAACGTTTACAACAGGTTCCAAAATTGCAATGGCAAAATTCACGTTTGAACTAGTTTCTGCATCCAATAACTGTCGAACGCCGACTTGTATGCGTTTGTGAATCCGGAATCGTTATGAGTAGAAACTCCCCCTTATCTTCAATTTTCATTTTATACAAATCTTCTCTTCGGCAACCTCCAGCTATTCCTAGTATTAATGTATCCTATGAATTATTTAATGAAGTAATAAAAATCTAATTAAATGTTTAAAGCTTTCACCTTAAACATTGAAAATTTGTCATCTGGAGCACATTTGGTACATTTACTTAAATTTACATCATCATTTATAATTATGGCTGCTTTTAGTTTAGAATAGTTGGATAATAGCTTAGAGGACTTTCTTCAAAATAAGCTTAAAGCACGCGTTCTGTGAAGCTGTGAATATTAATCTGGTTCCGCCATTTTATAAAAGTGATATATTCTTTTAGATAGTTTTCCTTGGATTTTTCCGGTATCAAATTCAATGTTGCAATATTTCATTATACTTTTCACTGGTCACTTCAATTTCTTCTCTAGCCTAGAGGACTTGTATATACCTTGCAATGATGTTATTGGACACATACCATGGAGCATTTGTTATCATCCTCAGAACTTTTGATCGAAATTTCTAGATAATATTTATATTTAATGTAAAGGCTTAACATCACAGCTGGATTCCGTATGTCCAATTAAGTTTAAGTATTGTTTTGTATACCAATATACTTGCCTGAGTTCAATCCCAAGCTGTAGTCTCCTATCCAAATGGATTCCAAGATGTTTAACATCCTTCCTTTGTAGAATTTCGTTTATTGTAACGGAGGGACAGTTTCCTCATCTATTTATGAAGGTCACGTTAACTTGAATTCGCCTTATTCTTAACCATTGCTGTAGCCTATCGAGCTTTACTTGAAGGATAGAAGGTATACTAGCGGACCCAAAAACGCTACCTTGGGGAACACCTGCGTTGATAACATGTATCGTTGAGTATTTATTTTGGTACTTAACCATGAAATACCGAAATTTATAGCGTGTTGCACTTGTTTTGTTATTTTTACAAGAGGAGGTAAGAAGACAAATATCGATTGATATGTATTTCATGTTAACCTGTTTCTGTGGAATTAGGCTGAAAAACATCTTGTAAGTCCTTCGAGAAGGCTACTGCTTTCTTGCTGTTTTTAACCAGTGACCTTGAGAGTTACGGTTGGGGAGATTTGGAGCTTATGAATGGTCTCATTTTTTATAGCCTTCCATTACTATTCTGTTTCTTGGGTTGCTCTTAAATTTCTCTTAGTTTCGGAGTTGCCCTATTTAATTAAGTTTTATTTGCGGATTATATTACATTTTGTTTTATTCTGGGATGTTTTCTATTCTAATTTTTATTAAGTTAGGTAAGTCTCCGTTCCTAACACAGCGAATGAGTGTTGAGGTGTTTTGCTAGTTTTGCTAGGAAGCTTCTTAGAGTGTTTTTGTGAGCTTTTCGATTGATTTAGTGATCTCGACTTTTGTTTTCAAAGAAATATTGATATTTAGACAAAATTTTGGGCGGATGAATTCAAGCATGGTCGTATCATTTCAAAAATTCACAAAATGGTATTGGGCGACCGTCGGATTAAAATTAGAGAGATAGAAGTGGCGATAGGCATATCAAAATCAAAAGAAAGCATTTGGCGTGCATTGTGTGTCGAGTTTGCTCACTTTGGACCAAAAGCGCATTTAATTGAACATTTCCAGGCTTTATTATCGCGATTTGAATTAAACAAATCGATTTTTTGCATCTATTCATAACTATAGATGAATCACCTGGACCACCATTACACTGCTGAAATGAATAAATGGTCAAAACAATGGGCGAACCTGCTCGAAAAAGGCAAAAACGGTTTTATTGGCAAGAAAAATGATTGTGATGGTTTTTCACGATATACGTGGATTTTTCCTCATCGACTATCTTCAAGAAGGGAAAAACAATAACAAGAAATTATAACGCATTATTGCTTGATAAGGTAGAGGGGGAAATTGCAAAAAGAAACCTCATTTGATAAAAAAGAAAATGCTTTTTTATCGGGACAACGCACTTTTTCACACGAATTGCATTACAAATTGATTAACCACCAACTGTATTCATCAGATCTTGCCTAGCGTCTTTTTCTTGATTCCTAACCTCAAAATTTCACTTGCAGAAGAGAGATATTTATCCGACGAGGTCGTTTTTGTATACGTAAACGCCTATTTTAAAGGGTTAAAAGTCTGAGCATCGCTGAGTTAAATGTATAGAGCTGAAAGGGGACTATGTTGAAAAATAAAAATGATTATGGAAAAAATGTCTTGTTCCTTTGTTAGGTAGTAATCATTTTAGATTATTCTTATATATGCGCGTCAAATACATTAATATTTGAATCAACAAATAACAAACAACAAATTGATAAAAGAATGTGAATGAAAAAACAACTCCCTCTTTTTAAAATAGTCGTAATTCGAAGAAACAGGTGTACTTCCGATATATCAAGTAGATCAAGGTTTATGTAGTTATTGGTGAAAGTATATTGGCGCTCCCACCATTATTCGAAAAATTACGAGGATTACAATTTTGAATATATGTATTCAAATTAACTATATTTTACTCTAATTCTTCTACTGTTTTCATTTGTATTCGATGAATATGCCCTAATCACTCCTTACCCCCGCCCTTTTGTATTTATCACCCCATTTGAATAAACAATTCAAATTTTTTTTAGGTTAACTATATACGTAAATGTGATTTTTAACTTTTGGCTTCTTAAACGTTTTTATATATTTTCCTTGATAATTTGTCTTGATTTGAGGCTTATTTTGGTAATTATTTAGAATTGGGGCTCCAGGCAAAAATTTTTCACGTTTTTGGGGTTGCTTCTGAGGGTACAAATAGTAAGTTTAAGGCGGGGGAGACATATTATTTCCATTATTTTAGACATTACATGGTACAACTTACATTTGATAAATCAATGAAACCTAACATAACCAATTCTAAATAATTATCATCTTGGTTAGGTTAGTTTAGGTTTCATTGATTTATCATATGTAAGTTGTAGCATGTAATGTCTAAAATAATGGAAATAATATGTCTCCCCCGTCTTAAATTTACTATTTGTACCCTCAGAAGCAACCCCAAATGCGTGAAAAATTTTTTGGAACGATTTTTGCCTGGAGCCCCAATTCTAAATAATTACCTTATTTCATATGAAAATTTTACATCAAAATAACATATAAAAACCAACGTTTCGACCTACTTCGGTCTTTATCAAAAAATTACTCGGACAAATTGCGTTATTATATTAATAAAAAATAAAAAAAAAAATAAAATCAAAATAGAAATCTGTTTCACTAGAAAAACTAATTTTTTCTTAGTTGTCACATGTCAAAAATATGTAGTGTATATGTAGTAAATTTATAAAATAGAAACATAAATTTCACTCAGTGGAAAGTGGAACTTTAATGCCGTTTGGTCGATAAATATCGACAATAAACTTTCTTTTTAGTGCCTAGACATTGAAGTAACTTGTTGAATTAACTTCATGTTCGATATTCTATTACCTTTAATATAAACGAAGAGAAATAAGATTTCCGTCCTAATTTCCAAAAAATAATAATTTTCAGCTGTGTAACTTAACGCGTCACTCATAATCTATTCCGCTAGCCTGTATTCTAATTAATTTCGAAATATGGGGATTTCGAAAAAATATAGGCCTCGACAATTAATCTCCAACCTCGTATATGTATATTTATTTATCATCTCATTCAATATATGCCTCTCCTCTATCCCTACATCCCTCTATGAAAACCTTCCATTTTTCGAAACAGTACGGAAAGTCTTTTTTAGTCACTTCCTTCAGCACACACGCTGATTTTTCTTTCCCAACTTCAACAGACTCAAATTTTGTTCCTTTTAATGCAGATTTGACCTTAGGAAAGAGGTAGAAGTCACAAGGTGCAATATCTGGCGAATAAAGGGGTCTACTGTGGGATGTTGTACTTGCCACACGCATTATTTTACAGTTTGCGAATACTCAGTCCACGACCAGATCGAACAAGTTATCGACTTTTTCTTTCATCTGTTTTTGACATAGAACGGCGACCCGAATCCAACATCTTCTCAGCCATTTTGAAAAAGCTTGTAGACGTGAAAAACATTCATTGTCATACAATTGCTTTGATAAATTATGAGTTTCAGTAATTTTTACAAGTTTCATGTGAAATTTCACAAAAAATCGTTGCTCTATTTTACGGTAAAACAAAAAAAAACAGCCCTATACAAACGAATGTCATGGCTACACTGGTTTGTCTACAGGCATGTTAGGCATCGCATTCGAAAGAGTAGGCTTCAGAGTAAACAGCTGACAGTCACTAACCTTTGGCGCATGCGTACTTTTTTTGTAGTTGTTATTTAATAGCCACACCTCGTATATATGTTTTCTACTCACTATATTCTTCTTCCTTGTCCACTTTTTTTTGCTCTAATTATTCTTCTAATTTCAACACTGCTCTGCGCGCTCTCACAATTTGTTGACATATATTTTGACTTAGTAATGGTAAATTAACTTTCATTATTAGTATTTTGATAATAGTCCTACCATCCTAATCAGTTTTTTTTGTGATACTTTTCAATGCCCTATACACTCAGTTTTGTCCTTTTTATTGTAATGTAGGCTTTCTTTAAAAAAGTTACATATTCCTTATAATGAGTGTAAGAATATTTTTCTTACGGTCCTCGTACATTTTTACTATAAAATTTCGAAACGAAAAATTTTATTAATAGATTTTTTTCAATATCGAAAAATTGTTTAAAGTAATTAAATATTTCAAAGTCTATCAATTTCAATAGAACTTAAATAAAAAGCATGAAAATTGATTTTTTTTTCGATAAGGCCCAAATCTATTCAATCTATTTCCCTGGATAATTTCTCAATGAATATTATTACGAAATAACTATTTTTAGGGCGGATATCCGCTGTTGATCAACATAGTTATAAAAATATAGGTCAAAAAAGGAGTATTATTCGATTAAGGCCAGGACATAAAAGAGAATTTTTTTGAAAACTTTCGAAAAGTGGGTGATCGGTTTCTAGGAAGAGAATTAGGTGAGAAGATCGATGGTGTGAATTTCCGAAAACCAGCCCCGATAATGATGTAATAGTTCTTGGATATAGAGCGCGCAGGAAGAAGCAACAGGGTGTTGAAAATGAGAAGAGCGGCATGTATAAAAGTGCGAGAAATTGAAACGCGCTAGTTATAAGGTCTGCGGCAGTGCGAGGCACAGCACGTAACGCGTTTCATATTAAAAGAGTTAGTCGCGTGCTTTTATTGTTCGTGTTTTCGTTAGGCATTCGATGTACTTGCAGTGCAGTGGCAGTGTTTTTGATGCTCGGTATTGGTACTAATGACTGGCCGCTTTTCACGTATAACGTCATAGTGAAAAGCGGCCAAATTAAGATGGTAACCACCATACCTTCTTTAAGTTTAGGTAGCCACATTTCTTCAAATCTGGCGGCTACCTTTTGGACTTACTTTTGCGTTTTGACACTATGTATAGTTAGTTTTTCTGGTGCTAATCAAGGACTCCTACAAGAATTAGGTCTTAGAGTGCTTCCGGATGTTTCAAAGGTAATTTATTTGCAGATTTTAATTTTCGTGCGGTTTTGTTTCCTCGACCGAACGTTATTGGTTACAGCCACGATTTACATTTGTTACATTTTCATAGATCGTTGATTCACTTAAAAATATACATTATAATACAAATAAATGTTTATATGTTCATGTTCAATTAAACACATATAATATTTGATAAAAATAACTTTATTACTTAATTCAATCAACCGCATTCTTAAAAAAATAATATTACATCATGTAGCAAGTAAATATGCTTCTTGCTTATATTTAATCACGTCACATATTTGATTACACTGTACTGATGATAGCAAGTTGAACAGAAACATGCATTTTATAACATTTTATTTTTATTTCAAATTGAATTAAAAAAACTGAAAAAAATTAGGTTTTTTATAATCAAACCCATCCAGTATTTCAAAGCAAGCTATTAAAAAAATCGTAATATCAATTCCATACATGATACATTCGAAATAGTAATATAAGGATCATAACAGTCAAATTTCTAACGTGTTATGAACTACGACTTCATCATACCAATGTTGGGCTAATCTAGCTCTTTCATACTTCAGGGATAGTGAGAAAACTCAAGAGAATTAAACATTTCGAGTTGGTGAAGTACATTGTCTGAAGCAGAGTTGATATGTACGGTAATTAATGAATAAAATGTAATAGAAATTTAAGTATTTAGTTAATTGTCAGTTGCAGATTGATTTTAAGATAAAATTGTGATATTACGACAATTTTGCGCAAACCAAGTATACATGTAAAACGATGTTAGATAGATTTTCAATGAAAATGGTACTACAACTAATATTCGTTGGTGAAATTTCATTTCAAACGACAAATTTTTTCAAAAAAAATTCTTTAATTCCAAATACATTTGTATTGATTTCCTTCAGATAAAAAAACATCCTTTTTATAATTTTGAGAAAAAATGGATACTTTTTAGTGTAAGAAAAAAATAATGAGGTAATAAACTTTAATGATGTACGAGGTATTCCTAAGAAATAAGGTTTATTATATTTATTTATTTATTTATATTTATCAATTGTTATCAAAATCCAAACAATAATAAACCTTTGGGCAAAAAATATTATGAGTTATTTCACATCGTAACACTTTCGTATCTGCCCGGTATAGGATCATAATAATCACATCAAAAATTAATATTCATCTAGAACTGATGGACTTACATCAAATTTTGAGTCTGCTCGACTTTTCCCAATTGCCTTAAGACGACTATACCTCTGCATAAAGGAGCAAATAAAAATCAAACATTGAATTATCACTCGATTGCAATCCTTCCCACGCTATCTAAGATCATAGAAAGATTGGTTAAAAAGAGGATTTTATCATTCCTCAATTTGGGTTTTTAAGTAACAAATCATGCTATATCTTCCCCTCCCGAATAATGTCTACTCTAACCTAATCAGCTATCATTCCATTTCAACAATTTCTTGTGATTTTTCCAACTCTTTCGATTGTGTTAATCATAATATTGCAGTACTACGGTTTCAGAGGAACATCTCTCGCATGATTTGAGTCATGCCTCACCAACAGAAGTCAGCTTGTAAGGGTTGATACAACGATGTCTTCTTGCAAGCCAATAGAATGTGAAGTGCTCCAAGGCTCAGTACTAGGCCCTAGATTGTTTCTTCTAACATCTAAACATCAGTGGTAAAATATGTCTTTTTGCAGAAGCGACCAGTTTCTCTGCAGCCCTGATCTCACGGCACTTCATAGGGACCATCTAATGATCTAATCACCCTAAAATCATGGTGCCATTCTAATCTTCTCTGTCTATATTTTCTAAAACTGAAGTTACATATTGCCGCCTTATCTAAAAAATTAAGTTCCTCCCATTTAACGCTGAGATCAGAGCTGAACTTATCCACCTCCTTAACAGTTTATTATGCCCTTATTGAGTCGCATCTTCGATATGCCCTTCTCTTCTGGGGTACGTGTAGTGTGACTCAATCTACAAAAGAGAACTGTTAGATATATACTCGGACTTAACAGCAAGGCTCACTGCAGGGACTTCTTTAAAAGATTAAAAATTTTGACTCTTCCTTCCTTATTCATCTTTGAATCCATTTGCCTAATAAAAATGAATATTTTTCTTTTGATAATTAACAAAAAAATGCAAAAAAAAAGAAAACATAAGATATTCTTCTTCTTCTTCTTCTATCTTTTCTATAGGCAATTTTGCCTGTTTCTTTCTTTTGTTGTGCTTTTAAGTTATATTATCGCTCCATCTTTTCCGCGGTCGACCGACACTTTTCCTCCCGGCCGGCGATTTGCCTCTTGCGATCTTTACTACCCTATCATCTATCATCCTACTTATACGGTTGTTCCGTTCTTTTTTTCTATTCAATAACCTTCTCTCCATTCTCTCTATTCTCCTCAGTATTCTCATCTCAGCTGTTTCCAGCATTTTTTGTATTTTAGGACGTGTCCGGTCGCGTTTTTGCTTTGTCTGTCATTATTGATCTTATAACAACTTTGTAAATTCTAGTCTTAGTTTTCCGTTCTTATATGTTTGTTTCTCCATTTTGCTTTATTGAGGCATCCTGCTGCTCTATTGGCTTTCTGTACTTGTTTTTTTTTTAATTCTGATTCTACATCTACGTAGCTTGATAGTGTGATGCCCAAGTAGTTAGTTTCCATAATCTGTTCAATGCTGGTACCGTCAATTTCTATCTTATATCATATCGGTTCTTTGTTAATGAGATGGGATGAAATTACCATGTTCAGCTTCTTTGCTACTATGTTAAACTTGTGGATCAATCTTTGTAGGTCGTCTTCACTTTCTGCTATGAGGATAGCATCATCTGCATAGCAAAGAGTTTTAATTTCTCTATTTCCCATCTTATAGCCTCTCTATGTTGTTGTCTTCGATTTTCTAACAGTATTTGTTTATTGTACAAAAGTTGAAGCACGTCTTTTAATATAACTCTGTTAAAGGCTTTTGTCTTGTCAATTAAGCAAATGAACGCCGGTTGATTATATTCTAGAACTTTCTGTGTGATTTGTCTAGTTATAAATACTGTGTCTGTACGTGATCTCCCACTTCTAAAACCTTGTTGTTCGTCCTCAAGAGATATTCTTTGATTTATTAGTTGGATTAAAATTTTGGTTGTAATTTTTAGAGTGGTGCTTAAAAGATATAGGAAATATAAGAAAAAATAAGATATTAATATATCTTTAAGGACGTAATTCTTCATTTTTATCAGGTTTTCTGACAAGTTAATGTTTTATAATAGCGGGTATTTATCCCTCGTACTCCACCAGCATTAGAGGTGATTTAAGTCTTTAGGAGGACTAATTATTTTACAATTGCTCTACGTGGTTTATATCGGGAGATCGTGAAGGCCAGTTAAGAACTGTGATTTCCATTTGCTCCATGTATTTGGTAACAATCCTGGTCGTACAAATGGTAATCAATAAATAGAGCAAATGGTATCACAGCCTCTAGGAGTATATCCTCGATGTACCTCCAAGCAGTCAAAGCCCTATTATAAATAAAAATCAGTTCAATTCGGGTATTGAAATTGATCCCACCCTCAATCATAATTGAGCTTATTGCGAAATGCCGGGATTCGCAAAGAGTACATTGAACAAAATGATAGTTTTCACACTCTGTCTTCATTATCTGAGTGACATAGACTAAATCTGAGATTGATCTATGAGAATGTCGATCAGCAAACAATCACGCTTCTCTTTTCAAGGTGTTGGAGCTTTGTCGCGGGTAGCCTTGATATAATTCCATGCTCCCTCAATTCTCTTCCACCATACTGTGTCTGAGCTTACACGTGTTGTTCCGCGCCACTTTAAGTCTGTCCCGAACCTCAGGAGCTGTTAAATTTCTCTCAATACTGAAAGCGTAATAAATCGGATCGTCTACTGCCGTTTTTGTCCTTGGTCGCCCACTACCAGCTTCCTGATCGTGGCTTCTAGTTTCTCATCGTGAATGGTAGACTTGTTTACCCCAAGCGTTTCTGCAATGTATCGTAAGCTTCGACCTTCTCTTACCAAGATAATAGGTCGGGCATACTACGAAAAAAATGAAGTGTCTAATGTTTTTTGCTAATTACCTAATTTTGTATAACTTATATTATACAACAGATTTTGAGTTTGCTACATCGTTGAGTTTTGAAGTAGGATGTAATTTATCAAATTATTGTTTTGTCATATTAATGATTTATTTATTTAAATTCAACTAATAGGTGGATAACAGTTATATAATATGACGTATCAGTTAATCAATTTCCCATATTAGTATATTCATAAATAAACATATTCATCTTTAGCCCCACTCTTTGGTAGATTTATTACTTACTGAATATTCTCATAATCACTACTGTGAAATTGAACTTAACCATATTTCACTTATATTTGGTAATCACTAATTCAATTTTTTTTAAATGATTTCTTAAAGTTAATTTTTGATGCTGCTATTGAAATTTACACTTTTCATTGGCTTACTTTTTGAATTAAAATGAAGAGAAATCAAAAATTATGCAACAGCATTAACAAGCTAATAAAACTAAAAGGGACAATTAAACCAATCTAATAACTTTTTGTTTAAATATTCTGAAAAAGTCAATAGACTTAATGTTTTTTGTAGCAAAAGAGTCAATATTTACTATTATGAGGTTTTCGATAAACTATTTATATTCCATTGAAAAATTCGGTTAAAAGTTTGAAACAGTAGTTAGTAACAATAAAAATAGAGGAATGGAAATCCACGTACAGAATGAATAGCAACAAATATAGAATGTACAAAGAATCAACAACAGAAATAGAAGAATGTAAATTTACGAGGAATAAACAACAACAAATATGAAAGATAGGAAATTCGTGTGAAGATTCAACAGCAAAAACAGAAGAATGGGAATTCATGAAGAATCAACAACAACAAAAATAGAAGAATGGGGATCAGCAACAAAAATAGAAAAATGGGGACTAGCAACAAAAATAGAAGAATGAGAATGCACGAAGAATCAACAACAACTGAAATAGAAGAATGTAGAGTCACGAGAAATAAACAATAAGAAAAATGAAAGAATAGAAATTCGTGTAAAGCATAAACAGTAAAAACAGAAAGATGGGAATTCATGTAGAAACAACAGCAACAAAAATAGAAGAATGGGGAACAGCAACAAAAATAGAAGAATCAGAATGCAGGTGAAGAATCGGCTGCAAAAACATGAAGAATCAGCAACAAAAAAAAAATAGAAGAATGTAAATTTACGAGGAATCAACGAAATATAGTATATACCAAGATGTGGATTGGAAATGCACTGTTGTTGTTGAGAGACGGCAGACTAATTTCATATAAACAAGAAGCCATTAGAAATGAAAGAGAAAATGGATAGAGCCAAAGAAGGAAAACTCCTTTTGAATATAAGGATTAAGGAAGGTAGAAGGTAAAAGACAGAAAGCAGTGTATAAATGGGTATAAGAAAGACCAAGACCCTCATCCGACATTTAAAAAAGCATTAAGGAAAGGAGCAGAAGTAAAAATTTAAGCTTTATCTATCAGGATGTTTATTCGTAACGCCAATGGTGAATAAAAAAACCTAATTGAGTAAATCCCAAGAAAAAAAATACTTTCATTTCACTATTATTAAAAAACTATTAAAAGTTATTACATGATATGGTATTACGGAATTTTTTTGCAAACAAAATAATAATTATTGTGAATCCGTCATATGATTCTGTTTCATTTAATAATTTGTTATTCTTAGCCGTTGCCAGATTTCGAATTTGGTAACTCAATAATGCATTTCCAATCCTCTTTGGCAAAATTAAATGTTTTTGTGTGGTTCTTGCCTTTGTAAACTAGGGTCGATAATTTAAAAAAAAAAAAAAAATAATGGGATGAAACCCATTGGAAAAGGAGGAGGATATAATAAAAATGAAAGGAAAAATAATTTGCGTGTGATCTGAGAATCCATGTTACATTGATAACCATTAGTAATTAGGGCCTAAAATTTTAATAAATATCTAGAAATTGTACATAATGATTAAAAAAAAATTCGGGTGCCACTTTTTTTAGTTTTTTGTTGCGTTACTTTAGTGGTAGTAATATATTTTTTTTTGAATTTCAACGAATAAATAACTTTAAAGATTTTTTAAAAAAAGCTGATATCTTGACAGGAGATTATTCGATTGAAAGCTAGGTACTCTTGTCAAAATAACGATAAAACAATAAATATTTGAAATCACATAAATTGCAGTGTATTTGGGACAGAAAAAGGTGAATTTTCACCAAATTTAGTAAAAAAAAAATGTTTTCTGTAAAAGATAAAATCAAAAAACCCAAAATTTAGATATTTAAATTTTTCACATAAATTTTGAGGTTATGTGAAAAAAGTGTGAATACAAAAGGTTAGCCTGCAGCTTTTCCATTTAACTTATTTCCATAGAACCCATCCCCTTCCCTTTCTCGACCTCAGATCACCCATAGATTATTCTCCATTTTTATAATTTTCTTCTCCCATTCCAATGGGCTGCGTACCACTATTTTTTTTTTCTTTTTATCATTTTTAACAGCTTCTACACTGGTATGATGCATCTTCATCCAGGGATTGTTAATTCCAAAGTAAATCTTTCAGGACCGTTTATTCCAAATGCAAAGCCAAATCTAGATTTTCGAGGATGGTTCCAGAAGTACCTGGCCTGACATAGACATAGAGAAAGTGTGCGAGCTAGCAGACATGTTAGACATTTCAAAAAGTGCGGTACATCGCATATTAACTGAATATTTGAACATGGAACAAAAACAGCGTCGTGAAGATGTTTCCATCGAGTATTTGGCAATGTTTCAGAGAAATAAAGCCAAAATTTGGCGACGTTCCTTAACCATGGATGAAACCTGGGATCACATCACACACGACACAAAAGAACAATTAAAACAATGGACTAAAAACGGTGAATCGGCTCCAAAGAAGGCAAAGACCGTTCCATCTGCGGACAAGGTCATGGCGCTTGTTTTTTGGGATGTGCGTGGGATAAATTTCCATTAACTTTCTTGGAAAAGAAAAAACTATCAACGGCAACTATTATGAGAACTTATTGTAACTTTTGTGTGAAGAAAATCGAACAAAACCAGCTGCATTTGGCTAAGAAGAAAGTGTTGCTTCATCAAGACCAAGAACACTAGCTCATACATCCATTATTGCAATGATCAAAATTAATGGATAAAAGTTTGAATTTCTACCTCATGCACCCTATTCGCCAGATTTATCTCCCTCGGTTTATTTTCTGTTCTCAGACTGGAAAAAATGGCTCGGTGGTCAAAGATTTTCCAACAATGAATTATTGAACATCGCTGGGAGATTACGTTGAAAAATAAATATTTTTGACCAAAATTTTTGTCTTTTGTTTTTGAGTCGGATACTTCTGGCACCCTCCTATGGAATAAGTTGATTCGATCTTTTCCCATATCGGTTAAAAGTATCGCATGACAAAAATAAGTATGCGTAGAAAAATAAAATTGCGACACGCTAACGGAAATTTTACAGGTATTCCCAAAAAATGATGATGACTGACCTATCGTAATAATAATGATGATTGAGCAACTGATCCGGTTCATCACTCACAGGTGTGAATTATACGAAAATTTTTGTAATAAATAATAAAAATCGCATTAAATATTAAAGAAACTGGATATTTTAAGAGGGTCCGGTTATATATTTAAAGTTTAATGCGATAGTAATAAATACGGCAATAATTTTAGATAAAAGTTGTAGAAACTATTCTACGCATCAGGTATATACTTGTCCTGGCATTTTGTATATTTTTTTAATGACAGAATCATCAGAAGCAATTACATAATAATTAAATTTAGTAAATATATCATATCCGGAACTAAAAGAGAACTACGTTTCTTATAGTTATAATCGTTGGTAATTTTAAGCTTTATATTCGACAAAAATTACTAGAGGATTACGTGATTAAGTTCGATCTTGTAAGGTTTCACCAGAGTAGAGAAAACGAAATTAATGAAGAAAAATTACACAGGATAGCAAAAATGTTTTTGATGTACCGATTAAAAGATACAATTGATACGTTTCAAATATCAAAAACGAAATAATTCTTGGAGACGATAGAAATTAAAATTCTTAAAGAGGATCTCGAGTAAAAACACCGACATTAACATAAGAACTAATGAAACCAACAATCGATTGACAGATGTTATACTGCCAAATTGGAACACGGAGTAGAGATCGACCACGAAAGAGGTGAAATGACAAACTAGTATGAAGTATGAAGAGTGTGACGGAAATTATATAGAAAAACTATAAAAAATTTCAGCTCTGTAAATGTAAAAATGACCTTTTTATAGGAAAAATTCGGTTTATATTTGAACTACTATTGTAAATTTAAAAGGTGGTTATCTAATTTCAGATGAGATGATTTTGATATATTAGATTTTAATTGATCAGGAAAACCACCAGCAAGTGAAAGCAAATCCATGTCAGACAATCAACGAACTCCTAGCTTTAACTAACCTAACCTTGGTCGACCATTCAAAAAAGGTTTAGGTCTCTCTTAATTTAAGTCCACCGATCTATCACATTCAATGTATTGCCTCTATGGCACCATACAGAGCCGTTTTTTGATTACTGGAGACGGAAAATGGGTCCTTTATGATAATCTGACGCAAAAGTAAATGGCTCTCTTCAAATAAATCGCCACGAGGTACTGCGAAGCTGAGTTTACATCCCAAAAAACGCTTTTTCTTGTTTGGTAGAGTATACGCGGAATTTTTTGATATTGAAGTGCTGGAACGTGAACTAACTGTTAATTTATATCTTTATTATAAACGGCGAACCTTATTTGAAGAAGTATGTGATAATTGTCATCAGAAAACGTTATTCTGCGATACGAGAAAGCAACACTAGGAAAAAATTAATGATTTGGGGTGATAGTTACTGGTTCACCCAGCATACTCGCCCGATATCGCACCCTTAGATTTCCATTTATTCCGATCGCTATAACATGATCTTAGTGGTAAAAATTATGGATGCCATCTCGAGATATTTTACTATTCTTCGTGATTTCCAATCAAAATTCGATCTTTTTACCTGTACTAAGCCGTTGTTTATCTATTCATTTGTAAACAACAAAAATTAATGATTTTAGAATGCAATTCCACTGTTTTAATTAGTTATCAACACTTAAAACTACTTTGAAGAGATAACTTTATCGAAGATTGATGTGACCTCATAACTACTATCGACCCCCATTGTTTAGCAATTCCAATTTTGTGAAGAACATACAGAATAATAGGAAAACGCATATAAGATGTTAATAACGAAAACAAATTTCTTCAAACTTGCCAGTACGCCAAGTGTTTCAATTCTTTTCATAAAAACTTCACAATCAAGATTGAACAAAATCATAAAATAATTTTTTTGATATCAGATACTGAATATAGAAATGAAAAAGCTAAAAGTATATATAAAGGAACAGTGAATATCTAGAAAATACGATAAATAATATACAAGCAATTATCAAACTAAATAGATCCTAAACTTCGAGATGTAGAATACCTTTATTACTATATACACTACCGAACAAAAGTTTTTGCCCAAACCTATAGTTTGCGTAATACACAGTGAATAAAAACAATACGATCGATTTTACATATTTAAACTTTTGATTGATTCATCGATGTAACCCCCTTTTGCTTTTGGCATTCTCTATAACAATAATCTACTTTCTAACTTCTCTTATCCAATTTGTCCCACAACAACTTAATTGGGTTGAAGTCGGGCTACTGTGACGCTACTTTCAGTACATTTTTCTTTGCCAACTCTTTGCACAGCTTCCAGGAACGCTTGGGATCGTTGTCATACCGAAGATAAATTTTCGGCCAGAATGTACTACATCTTTTAAAAATATTTTTATAGCTTTTCTGCAAAATCTCTCCAATTTTTATCAGGTCTCCAGTCGACCTTCATCCAAAACATCCCCAAACCATCACCGTGCCTCCGTCGTGTTTCACCTAAAACCTCAAGATTTAATTCATCATCCCACTCTTCAAGTTTTATGTTCTCTGGCTTACTGCAACCTCTGCAACTTAAAGGCACCTAAAAATATATTAATAAATCTTTTTATAATTTCACATAAACTGTAATTAAGAAAAATATTTATTTGATTGGTATTATTCTATGAATGTACGAGAGCCGTTTTTTTTCAACCTCCGATTGCTCCGTGCAGCCGCAACGCGGGCAGAAGAAAGCGCTGTAGGCGACTGTGAAGCTCTCGCACTACACACTCCGCCATTTTTGACATTCAAGCGTTAGTTGGCGTTGTGCTACAGCCACTTACGCATGTTCACCATTATTGATGCTCCCGACAAGTGTGATTCATTTTCTACAGGCTGAAAGCTGTGATTGTTCTATTTGATCCATAAAATATATGGTGTGCCACTTAGAAGAAAAAAGAAGACGAAAGAATTGACTTTTCGTCCACCCAGTGTACAAATAATTACAATTTTAATGGATAACTGAGATTTGGCATTATAGTAAACATGTCCGCCATTATTGATGCTCCCGCCAAGTGTGATTCTTTTTCTACAGACTGAATGCCATAGTGCTGCAGGAATAAATCGGAGAATGAGTCGTGTGTATGGGGAAAACTTTTGATGAGTGATGGTGTTGTGCGTGAATGGTTCCGAAAGTTTAAAGATGGCCCTAATGATGTGCATGATGAAAGGGGACAAGGACGCAAATCTGTCGTTTTAGATGTCGACGAGTTGAAAGAATGGTTAAAGAAAACCGCAGATTCACCATTACTGCTTAGTCTACGGAGTTTCCAGAAGTTTTAAGATCTGTTTTGTACTCTACTTGAATTGTAGTGTGAAATTTACCAATCTTTTGGTAATAAAATTATTGTTTTATATGAAACTTTTATTTATAGTCTATCGGAGGTTGACAAAAAAACAGCCCTAGTAATAAAAAATATGTATCAACTTTACATGAAACCTCTATTTTTAAATTATAATTTATATTTTTTTATAAAAAAGTAATTTAAATAATTGTGAACTAAAGTATCGAATTTCAAAAGTCAGTAGAGGCGGCAGAAGATGAATAGCCTACAGGTGTGAATCCACCACTTTAGTATTGAAAAATAATAATGCTTGTAGAAAAAAAAAGGTCTTGCTTCTTTGTTAGATTGGGAAATATTCAGACCACCCTCGTACATTCCAATTAGTAAAATCTATGTGAAAACAACCAATAGCATAAATTTATATTCAATAATAGCTAAATGATGATTATGCTGAAATGTTGTTTATTTTGATTGTGTTAATGGGGTAATTTCAAAATTATTTATTACCATTAAACGATGATTGAAACTGTAATAAGTATACTTCTGTGTATCTTTCCAATAAATCAATTTTGAACCATTAAATTTTATGTTTAAATACCAATGAGGTTCAAATTATCCTCGATTTCTTCGCCTTCTAGTTTTTTTTTATTTATATTGTATGATAGCTATAATAGCTCGGAACAGGTTCACTTGTGATTATATGATCTTTGGGGAAAGCCGATACGCGTAAAATCAGTATCAACATAATTAAAATTCTTTAAAGAATATTACAGTTAATATGAATCGCTTCAGGCTTTCATTCGACCTTAGAATATTTGTTTATGATTTACATACGGTAGATATTCGACACTCGCTTTATACCTCACTTTAGCACATCATCTCCTTTCTTAAGACACTTTGTGCAACGTCTTCGATAGACCGGTTTAACAAATAAATAAAGATATCAAATTCTATAAAACGTAATTATAAATATTTTAACATGAAATGATTTGAATTTCTATTTTATAATTTGAGTCTTGGGAAATTTATGGCAATGGAATTGATTAAAATACTCATTAACAAGACGACTGTATTTCCAATACGTTATATATAAAGAATGGTCTCAGAAATACCTGGCGCAACAAATAAAACACAAACATTTTGGAAAAAATCTCTCCAACGATGTTCGAATTGTCAAGCTCCACAAAATAGCCATTAACCTAACCTAACCTAACCAGAAAATAATCCAAGGGGGCTAAATCTGTCGAATAGGGTGCATGAGATAGCAATTCAAATTAATTTTGGCCATTGCAATAACGGATGTGTGATCTGGTGCATTGTCTTGATGAAACACTTTCTTCTAAGCCAAATAGGTCTGTTTTTGCTTGATTTCTTCGCTAAAACATTGAAAAAGTTCGTATAATACTCGCCGTTGATAGTTTTTCCTTTTCTAAGAAAGTCAATGGAAATTATTTCACGTACATCCCAAAAAATTGATGCCGTGACCTTACCTGCAGATGGAACGGTCTTTGCTTTCTTTGGAGCCGGTTCTCCCCTTTTCAGTCCATTGTTTTAATTGTTCTTTTGTATCTTGTGTGGTATGATCCCACCTTTCATCCGTGGTTAAGGAACGTCGCCAAAATTTGGCTTTATTCTGTGGAGCATTGCCAAACACTCGATGGAAACATCTTCACGGCGCTGTTTTTGTTCCATGTTCAAATATTCAGTTAATATGCGATGTACCGCACTTTTTGAAATGTCTAACATGTCTGCTAGCTCGCACACTTCCAGTCGACAATCATCCAGATTTTCTTCAACATTTCTAGAGTCGCCACCTCACTTGGTCGACCAATACGAAGCTGGTCTTCGCAGGTCGTAAGTATTGTATCACATAACGATGACCAATTTTTTTCATGTTAACAAATTCACTGAAAACGTTCACTATTGATGGTTGCCAAACACCTTTTCAATCCAGTGGTATTTTTCAAGCACCTACCGTCATCTCTAGGTAAGCTAAGTCCAGGTACTTTCAGGACCATCCTCGTTTAACATTAAGCGCAATATGGAGAGAATGGAAATTCTCTTTTTTCTTAAATTTTAGTGTTTGTAAAGACAATCCACACATTTTTTTGGTGAAGGTTTTCGCCCAATTAGCCATTAATGTGTTAAAGGTATCACCTGTTGGGTTAAGGCTATATATTTCACACACAGGGGTCGTTCAGGGTGACTAATCAAAGTCAAGGTAGACCACGTTGCAGGTAGGAACAGGTCTCTTTGGTTGAGTAACATAGGACACGAAACCAACTATTGTTTAGTTTTAAATTGCAATTTAAATTTATTGCATTTTAAAAACAAATTATTGACTTGGATCGGTCAATATGGTGACTGAGAGATCAAATCTAATCCCTGAATAAATTTGGAGGTTTCGCATGTTAACTCTGTCTTTTCCACGTGGTTTTTCAAATTTTGCCAAGTAGAAGCAATTGTTAATGATTCATTTTTATTGAATAAATACTTTTTTGTCATTTAAGAAATTATTTGGTTCCAACATATTGTAGTGTATACCAAGAACCATGGGGTCAATTAAGGAAAAACTATAGTAAAGTATCTGCCTCTGTCTTTTATTTGTCTCTTCTTTATAACTCGGTTTCTCCTCTCCTTTCAGTTTATTCCTTGTTTTTGCTCGTTTTATGTTTTTATCGTCATGAAATTCCATTGCCATCCTAATTTTTTTCAGTTTATTCTAGCTCTAACTCTCGAGCTCTAACCAGTTCTCTGAATATTACCATAAGATGAAATATTTACATTTGTTTCTTCTTCTTCTTTTATAACTAGGTTTCTCCTCCACTTCTATAGTTTATTTCTAGTTTTTCCTCGTTATGTCATCAAATTCTGTTGACATCGCAATTTTTCTCAGTTTACTCCAACTGTAATTCTTGAGCGGTAACCAACGTATGTACAAAAGATTTCGAAAAAAATTATAGTACAAGAAACGCGTAGCATCATATGTTGGAAGGGGAATTGTCAATTTCGCGAATTTTTTGAAATCTTCTACGTAGAAGCTGTTGCTCATTTTCGGCTCCCCAACCCTTATCATACACTTTTTTACTCAATATCGCCCAAAACTCTTCATTAGGCCTGGGGAACCTTTGAGAGATAATATTTTGTTGCAAATGGTATGTCATGAGCCTCAGACCAATATCTGGTTATTCTCAATGAAATCAACCAATTTTGGAAGACATATCTCCGTGTTAATATGTGCATACAACGTCTCATCAATCACATACCCGCGAAATGCATGTTTCAAATTGCTTTTTGGATTTCTTTTTATTGCAGTATATTTTGGACATTTCTTCGTTTTCCTATTTTCCCTTTCTCTTTAGTCTCAATTGATGGTCATGTTGGTGTTCCTAATTTGTCTTTTGCACAATCTATTTGATTGGACATTAGTCAAAGCTTTACACCGCCCACTTTTTGGAAGGTTCAATTATTGTATTCGCCCATTGTTTCATAAATGGTCGAGAGTGTAATATTCAATCAACATTCTCCGAAAATCACCTTGAGATAAACTGGATCAACGATCAAAATGAGGTTAACTAAACACTCAATCTAAAAGACCATTGAACGTATAGTATTGGCACAAGACAATGGCCAACTATTCGAAATATGTAAAGGAGAAGAAGAGACGATCGAGCATCTGCTCTGTTGGTGTCATGATTCGATGACGAAATGCTGAGGGACGATATAATAGACTGTTCTAAGAAATAGGGATTAGGTTGTTTACTAAGTTTTTAAATGGAGAAAAATAAAAGGTAACTTAATGGCCGTCTGGCCTCCGATTGAACCACGATCAATCTATATCGAGGCTCCTCATACAAACCTAACTAATAACTTTCATAAAAAAATTTATCCGTTTTTTACTTCTTGGTTTCTTCTCCCTATTTTTAGTTTATGTTCTCTTTTATTGTTATATGTTTTGATTTTGTAGAGAGATTCTTCTTTTTGATAGTTTCGTAACCCCTTAGGAATATATGAAAATATGTGGGGGGTTTACGATTACGTCATTTTCTATTAGTTAGGTATTTCCCCTTTACACAATAATATTCATTAAATAAATAATTCATTGCACTATTTGTATTTTTCTGTGAATTCAATAATATTTTTCCTGTTTTTAAATAGCTCAATTTTTCGTAAAAGAACCTGGGAAAGTTGTTGTTCAACTTTCCTAATTGGATATGATTTAAGAAAATTCCTTCACACTTAAACGAATCGAAAGTGGCAAATATTAATTGGGAAAAGAATTTTTCTTCCAAACAAAATAAGTATACCAGGCATACTTACTGAAGCTACTTGGAATGCGGACGGCTCAAAAAGTTGTAGAAGCGCTAAAACAAGGAATACCTTTCCCAGTAAGCTTAACTAAATTTCCAAATGAAAATTTATTATGTGGAAGAAATTAAAGAAAAAGAAAATTTAAGCTAGTATGGGATTGTGTATGAGCTCTAAACTCCTTGGGTGACTCTAGTCAGGTCATAGTGACCTGTGTAGCGGAGTACGAAGGTGTTAAAGGTAAAAAACTGCGCCAATGCAAAAAATTGGGTGGACTACAGCATTAGGCTTCGTTTTTCATATTTCATTCTAACCTCAAACTAACAATTTACAAAGTGTGGAAGCAATTTCACTGAAATCGGCTTATTTTGATTTAAAAAATAAGTGGCCGATAGCCAAGCAGTTATTGGAACTTTGTGTTCCAAGGTACAAGATGATTTGGCAATTCCAGCGCAAGTTAAATGAATTGAATAAAAAGAATAAAGTTAACAATGGGTCCTGGGACATACTGTAGTGAAGAAAAACAGAACACAACTATTAGTAGAAAAATCAAGCATTTAAGAAGGGACTATAAATTTGGCATGATTTCTCTTAATAAAAATAAAACCTATGCCTAGATAGTTTTATAAAAACTGCAATGAGGTGTTCATCCTTTGCTTCTATTTTACGAGAACAAATTTATCTTTGAATGTAACGGATTCAATGATTTGGTAGGTTGTAGGACTTTGACAGAATATTTTGTGCGAAGCTCGCGAACTTATTAATAATGGCGTTTCTATATGTCAGACAGCAAAAGCTGTGGGATTTCATGAAGCGACACTACGGCAACGGGTGAGAAAATAGTGTCCAGTATTTAGGCAGATTTAAAGCAGTTCTAACCAAGATCCAAAGAAACGAAATAGTTCAACATTGCAAGGATCTCGACAAAAGATTTCATATTTTAATTTATTCTTATTGTGTAAGAAACCATTCATTTTCACCTATGAATCAGTTGACTGGTCGCGACTGGATTTTTCATGAAAACCAACGACAGTATTTCGAAATTTTGGAAAAAACTAAAAAAATATAAGTTACCTTCCAACCGTATCTATAACGTCGATGGAATGGGCATTCAGACAACCCCAAACATGTTGCCCCAGTTGGAAAGAACACAAGCAGTAGCTGCCGAAACGACAAACAGTTACGGTTGTATGAGTTACTGTTTGAGTACAACTGCTCAAGATGTTCCCTCCCTTTTTCTTATTAACTTGAAAATGGATGAATCTTCTTCTAGTAAAAGACCGGTCCACTGCCTGCGACATGGCTGTTATTGATAGTGGTTACATGAACACTCCCACCCTCATCAAGTACCTGAAGCAATTTATAAAATATAGAAGTCCAACAAAGGAGAACTAAGTTCTTCTGATTCTATATAATCTTGTATCATCAAGCAGTAGTATTTGCAAAAGATAATTTGATACATTTATTAAGTCTGCCTTCACATGTCAGTGATAAGACCCAGACACTCGATCCGGCATTCTTCAAACCGTTAAAACTTTATTACGAGAGCATCGCTGACAGCTGGACCAGTTCCCATCCAAGACATATTCTCTCCATTTACCATGGGGCTCGTCTCTTTTCCATAGCATTTGTAAAAACTGCTACTGTAGATATAGCAAGGTAGGGCTCTCGTCTACAGGAATCTACTTATTAGGTAAAAGTATTTTCTCGGATATAGATTTTATGCCAGTTTAAATAACAGAGGAAGATTTAGGTGCAGATTTAGACGATGAAGGTCAAGATTTCATTCAGTTTGCAGACACTATTTCCTTCTGAAAAATTTAGAATGAAAGGAAACGACCCAGGAAAAGTTTGAAGTCAACCCTACTAACATCGCCACCTAAAAAGGAGCGACTTTCGCAAGACCAAGAAGAAAACAATTAAACAGACAACGAGAAGGAGAAGGAAGCATTACTGAATAATCAAAAGATCAAATCAAAATGGTAAAGTTCGTACTTTCAAAAGGAAAGCTTTAATTATTATTGATTCTTGTGACTTATTTTTCCTACAACGAAGAGCGAGACATTGATGTTGTACCAAATATTGTACTTGATGACTTTGTAGTATTGGAGGGTTTTGGAAAAAATTGTATAGATGGTTATGATGGTTATGAAGGCGTATTTTTCAAGCGACTGCTCACAATATTTTGTTTTCGTGCGACAATGGAAGATGCTTTTTTGTCGAAAGGATGATCTCGTTTTAAAGCCTTCAAAGCCAATAGAAACCAGTTTTTTTAAACGCCTACTATCTCTTTTATTTGGGGTTTTATACATTTTAATTTTTGGGTAAAAATACTTTTTCAAAAACATGTTTTTTCATTTATTAGTGAACTTTAGACTATACTTCAAATGGAAAAACAACATGTAAGTTCTCCCATAAAAACACGTCTGAAGACGACAGGAGATAACGAATCTGCGTGTTTTTACTCCCAACTACCCTATAAGATTTTGAAAGTGGATTGATCATAGCAATTGAAGAAAATTTTTAGAAATTTTGTAAACTGGACTCTTTTTACTGTCAAATGGGGGAATGATAAACAATGTGTGGTCCGGAATGTTTCATTAAATGTTTAAAATAACTATCTGTTTATAAATATAAAAGTAAAGATTAGATGAGGTTATTTTCTGATGAAAATAAAGCCTAATGACGTAGTGGATGAATCAGTGAGAAAATATCACTGTTCTATTTCAACAATTTTTTAATAGGTGTCAATACATAATTCGATTTGTGTGATGATGACTCATTTGAAAAATAAACCCCACGAATAAATAAAATTCAGTGGGAGAGCTTACAAAAGCTCATTTTGTAGTATTTCTGTAGTAATTTTTTAGATCCTAACATAAATAACTTTGATATTTTCAAATAAGTTTGTTTAGAATAATCAAGTAATGACTAACAGTTCCTAAGAAAGTTAGTTATATATTTCGTTCCAGCTACCTGCAAACCGACCAAAATCTTGAAAGCTGCCAATTGCAAATAATAAAGTAAACAGTGACATAATAGTACTTCAAAAATAAATTTTAACGTAATTATAATTATAAATAACAATGAAGATAATAACAGAAGCTTTGTGTATGTATGTATGTATGACTAAGACCAAGACCAACTAAAGGCCTACAAGACTAAGATCAAGACTAAGACAGACAGTGTGAGACCAAGGCCAAAAACGAGTTGTGCAAGACTTATGCAAGACCAAGAACGGCCTACCAGACTCTTGCGATCTTGCTTATTGGTTTATTTAATCAATAATGTACCGATTTAATTCTTACAAAATGTGTATGTTTAATAATACTGTGCCCGTACAGTGCCCGCCAGTGAGAACACTCTCATTGAGATCCCGAGGACCGTGACCTGATCTGATTGTGCCCGTTGGTGTGAATCCACCTTAATCATTCTCCTTCGTCTTAAATGAATATCACGACATGATTACTGAATAATAAAAAAATTCATAAATTTGGAATATTTAAATACGCCAATGATAAATAAGTAACTGGACAGAGATATATTTTCTCCATAATTGACCGTACTAAAATGTAAGTGGTTACCTAGATAATCCGAATGACAATCCTTTTCTTTCCAAAATTGAAGGTAGTTATATCGATAACCGGGTCTTTCTAGTATGCCATAAAAACTTATTTGAATAGGTATCAAATTATGTTAAATACAACGTATATTTTTATTATAGTAGTGTATCCATTTTGGGACAAAAAATCGAAAAAAAAAACGTAATTTTTGTACAAATAGATAAAATTTTAAAAGGAACTTTCTGAATATTCGATTTCATTATATAAGAAATAAATGGAGAATTATTCGTCTTCTACGCTTGGGTTTTTCGAACACTACTTGCACAAAAATGCTGGTGTACCACTCAGAATTGACAGTTGTACGTTGCCAAATGGAACGGTGATGACATTTCCAGTTATTCCGGAAAAACAAGCGATCATTTGCTTGGAAATGCTTCGTGCGCATCTCAAAGACGTCGTAATTGAATTTTTTCAGCATTTCTTTGCACAAATCAACATGAACTTTATCTTGAGCTATTGTCAAATTATGCGGTATCCAATTTGAACGACTTTTTGACAAAATGTACGCCCAAGGATGTCTCAATCTCAAGGGATATGTCACATGACGATCTTGCAATATCAGTTGCACAGAATCGATGTTTTTTGGCACAACAGCTAATTTTGGACTAACTTCACTAAATTCATCCTGTAGAGAAGTGCGACAACGATGGATGGTTCGATATAGTGCTTCATCAACAGAAGTTGAAGCGCGTTGATCGGCACATTGCCATTGGTTTTATCCACGTAAAAAAACATCGCAGGAAAATATTCGATAGTTGATTCCATTTTGATGTTTCAAATAGTTCTCCTCTACAAACGTTCTAAATACGTTTACCATTGAACATGTCTAGCTTTATAACGGCATATTTAACATTTTCACATCAATGTTGCCATATCTCAACCCTTATATACATCTTATGTTCAAAATTAATTTCACTTTTATTTATTTAACTGACGTACTCAGAGAAAAGAATGTTTTTATATGGTGTTATTTCTGTTAATCATATCAGTCAGTAGTAAATATTTTGTTTAAATCTACTTGATGATATTTCAAGTTTTGATTCTATTTTATAGCCTCATATTTCGTCCAGTATCTTCAATTTAATTAGTGAACGAGTTGATTTTCGATAACATGCAAATTTTGTCACTTTTCCTTGAAGAGTTAGATGAGCAATTAAAAATACAAGAGTGGTCATGTTTTATTTATGAGTATTTTATTTTTATTGAACCCAATGTTCATATTTCTTGTTGTTATTTTTAATTTGGTAAACAAACATTTTTCTTAAGCAGTTCGTTCAAGATTCAAGCAAAAGAATCAGTGGATAATTGATATAAATAAAAAGTTTGGGAGCATTTGAACAGTGACTTTGAACAGTGAATCAATAAAATTTCATTGGGTAACATTAGGTAAAGTGGAAACCTTGAAAATTATTTAATAATCTTTTTTTCGGTTTCGTGGTGGTTATCCTCATAGAACTTTAGGGTTTACTGTGATTTAGGGTATGTTTTTATAGGTAATAACCAGTTCTATATCCTAAACTAAATCAACGGCAAATTTTTAAAAAAGGATATGATTTTTTATTTCTTTTTGGTATGAGTTCTAGCTCCCTTCACTTGAGTTTCTAAAACAATGTCACTACGTAGTGCGATCCATGTAGTGTCCAAATGAATAGTGCGTAAATAGAAATGGAAACTAATATATGACGCTACGGCTGCTTCTAACACCAATGGCGTAAAAATCAAAGGGGGGCTGCGGCTAAATTTCCAATTCCACTAAGTAGATGCATTTTATCTTCAAGCTCAAACTTAAAAAAAAATATTTAAAAATATCCATTGATTATGTCTTCAAGTTTTTGTTTTGAAATTACCTTGAAATATACAGAGTGTTGCATAACCCTCTTACAAATAAAACATATTATTGTTTCCATTAGAACCTCTGTATATCAAGCCTAATACGTATTTCTCTTATTTTTTGGAAGCTTTTGATTAGGATTTCATTACAATACACATTACTCCTTTAAAAGTATTTGTTGAAGTAAAACTCGTGAATAAATCAACTCTCACTGTACGTAATTTCAATTGGATGCATTTCAATTTCAAAAATACAAGAATATAACAAATTCAATATTTATATCTATTGTTATTTTGAAATTTATTTTTTTTAATCATCTGAATTAAATATTTTATAAAAAAATTGAACTACCACAATTCCCGGTCAGTTCCTGTAAGGAATAAGGATAATACAGTGTTTATTCTTTTATATTATATTTACGACCATAACTTCAGTTCCCAATGATGAATGTATTAAATATTCGAAAGCTGGGAAGCAAATATTTTGTCCCATTAATATTTTGATCCAACTTACGAAATCTCTTTCGAAATGTGTTTTAATAGAAAATGATGGACTGAGCTTAGTTGTCGGTTCGATTGCTCTGAAACGTGTTCGAAAATAGAATTGGGGACACGACGTTTTAAGAAATCGTATAGATCATTAGCGAGGTAGTAGAATTCGAGAATTATAGAAGAAAAAAACAGGAAATAGAAATTTTTATTGAGGAAATACCTGTCAAAATGTATTAAAATGGAAATATTAGAAAAAGCAGCAGATAATTCATCAACTCAAGCTGAAAACATGGATTACGAAAAATGCAAATTGTGGTCATAAAAATTTCATATAAAAATATGTTTTATATAAATAAAAATGTAGAGAAAATGTAGGTCATGTGAAAAACTACATAAATAACTCGATTTTACGTTAATAAAACGTGCTTATTAAAAAATATTGTTTGGAATGAAAATGTGAAAATATAACACCACCATTGTTCTCAAAATATTCCATGTATTTTAATGAAGTTGTGGAAATGAAGACTAAAGCTAAAATAACAACCAAAATTGCTATATATATAGTCGATTATCGGTTATTTTGAAAAGTGTGAAGATTATATCAAAAATTTGCAAAACAAAGAAGTTGAAAGAGCTCTACAGTTATTGAAGGCTGTATAAATGATAATATTAATAGAAAAGTTAGAGCTTCTTCTTCTTCTTCTTCTTCTTCCGTGTCCCACGACGAGTTAAAACTATTTGTATATGGCAACATAAGTACTTATAGTAAAATCATGAAAATTTCTACGTTTGAGTTTTCGGATACGATCTTTTTAACTAAAATATTTTTATTGTTGTTATTTTAAATGTAACACCCTGTATATTGATACATTTTTGAAATCTACTTAAAATTTCAGTATACTTTATTCCCTTAACGATATGAAAATGGTTTCTTTCGATTTAGAGAAATTTACAGAAAACATTTAATATCTGGATAACGGTGAGGTTTAAGTATAAAAAAATATACATGAATTTGCCTCATTTTTCACCCCTGAATGTATTAAAATAGAAAAAACCAGATGATTCTATTTAAAAAAATGAAAAAATTTGATATTTATGAAGTTAAACTTTGAACACTATTTATACATACCCTGTATAAAATGAAAAAATTTTCAACATAGATTCAAATACGTCCGAACATGCTAAAAGCAACCGAATAGAAACTATTATCATATCTTTAAGGGTATCCTCTAAAAAAATGATTTATAAGGGTCTGCACTGGTCAAATTTTTTACAAAAAGTATGCATTTTTCGAAAAAAGTTTTTAGACAAAAGTATACTAAAATTTCACGTAAATTTCAAAAATGTATTAATATATAGGGTGTTCTATTCAATATATATAATACATACAGAGGTGATATAAATTTGTGTGAAACTAATTATACCACAATAATAAGTTTATTCTGCTTTTAATGATACGAAGTGGTTCATTTGGTACATAAACTATTTAATCAAAATCTAATCTATATAGTTTCGACATCATAAATTTTATTTTCGGCTTTAGAACACATAGTTTTATTCCCAGGAAACAAAGTCTCTATTCTTACTTTTATTTATTTATTTTTTCCTTCATTGCCCAGGTTATGATCGTTTATACGTTTATACGTGTTAATTTGATAATGTGGTCTATGTTTATCTGTATCCAGTGGTAGTTCGTGGTGTTTTGTAATGTTTCTTAAATAAATTTATTGGAAATATCGCAGAAAGCTAATGCAAATGACTCGCATAAAATTAATACAATTAATTATTTTTGACAATATGTACCGAGTGGCCAACTAATTTCTTAAAACTTAAACAATTAAGTGCGGTTATTGCTGATTTAATCTTAATTTAGTTTATATTTGAAAAATATTATTAAATTTTTATGCGTCTATTTGAATTTGAGAGATTAAAGAGAAATCAACATACCTAAAATATATGAAACAGCGTCCACTAGCATTTATGTTGCTAATTAAATTACTTAGAATTTATATATTTTGAATTCCTGGACTAAAACACTTTCAAATAGAATCAAGTTTATAAAAACCGATTAAACAGGACTGAACTCTCGTCCACCCTCTTATTTGAATATATAGACTAAAACTTGATGAAAAATTTTGAAAATTTTTACTTTATTAATTTCATATTTTCAAATAGACGTTCTGAAATACAAATTCTGAAAATAATGATTAACAATAAATTTTTGGTAATTTTATACTTTTTGGCTCTAGAAAATTGAAAAATCATCCGATGTCGATGAATTTTTTTTAAAATCTTCGTTTTTACGGCGGATTTATTAAAAAAATATGGGAAATATCTCACCTGGAGATTTAATATAGTTTTTTGACATAACTTTTCTACAAAGCATCAAATGCAGTTCATATATTTTTTTTGGTAAATTACACAAAAAACGAACATTTTGGAAAAAAAAATTGGAAAATGGTTGTTTATTTATTTTTTATCTCTTACAGTCAACCTTAGTAAGATACCATTATTTCAATGGTGAAAATTTTCAATTTTTCAAAGTTAACTTTTAATATTGTATACTTGATTACAATAAGCGATTTTAAGAATGTTTTTGTTCATAAAACTTCAATGATTACTCAATAAAAAAGGTTCAAACAATTAAATGTGAGAAAAAATCAATTTTAAGGGAAATTGTTATTATTTTTAATTGCAAAAACATGATAAATCAACATTTTTTTTTCAATTTGTTCGTTTTTTAGTATAGATTATAAAAAAATATGACAACTTCATTTGATCATTTAGAAAAAAGTTATCAACAATTATACGTGAATGAGTTTTCATTTTTTTTATTTCCATATTTTTTTTCGTATATACGCCATAAAAACGAATATATTTTTTTATTATATTTATATATTTTATTATATTTAGAAAAGTTATGTCAAAAAACTATATTAAATCTCTTTTTTCAATAAATCCGCCGTAAAAACGAAGATTTAAAAAAAAATTCATCGACATCGGAGGATTTTCCGATTTTCGCGTTCGATCTGCGCTCGATTTGAAAACGATGTAGACTTCTTAAACTGAATTGTTACTATGGATGAGACTTGGGTACATTTCAACGATCCAGAAACAAACCAACAATCTAAGACGAATGGCGACACTCTGGTTCTCCAAGACCTGAGAAGTTTCGTGTACAAAAATCTGCTGGAAAAGTTCTTGCTTCAGTTTTTTGGGATTGCCATGGAGTAATCATGATTGATTTTTTGGATAAGGGTAGAACAATAATTGGAGATTACTATTCGACATTACTGACTACTCTACGGTAAAAAATTAAAGAGAAAAGTCGCGGAAAGCTATCCAAAGGTGTTTTGTTTTTGCAGAACAACGCCCCTGCATACAAATCTCATGTTGCCATGCAAAGAAATTCGTGATTTAGGGTTTGAATTACTAGAACACCCCCTTTATTCACCAGATTTGGTGATAAAATATTTTGACATTGAAATTTGGTTCTATAGTATTCCAAGAATTTTTTGATATATCCTCGTACTATAAAATGGAGTAATGTTGTATAATTTGTGGAGTCAGAAGATAGTCTAACAGATTTTGTTAGATAGACCGTTCTTAATTTGATTCCAGTTGTGTTCTGGCTACTTTTGAGGTTATGTTGCAAACTATTATTAGGATTTTTGATCTGAATTCAAATTTTATGTGTTCTTCGTCATTTTTTGTATTTTCATTCCATGTCTATACCATTAAGTGCAAGTAATCGGTGATTAAATATATTTATTTCATTTTTAATGAAGACAATCTGTACTTGCCAATTAATTTGAAACACCTGTTAATTTCAAAACTGGAGAGAATCATTAATAAAGCTATTACATATGATTAACAATCCAAAAATGTAGCATGCCCTCTAGCACCTATTTCTTAAGAATAATATTCTGTAATACTTATTTATATTTTCACAGATAAATATCAGTTTGGACGAGTATACTAGGATGATGAACATATACCTTCAATCGAGGGAGAAGTCTGGTCAAGACGAATCAGTTCCAAAATTAGTCACATTCAAATTAGGTAAGATGACTATTTTAACAATGTGTGTTTCGAAAGCTATTCGTCTATTTTGTTTTAAAGTTTATCAATTTTTTCAGTACGTTTTTAATGAATATATAAAAAAGAAACTTCCTTGTTTAAAATATGATTTAACGACTGAAATAATTATACTCCAAAGTAGAAAAGTGACACTTTTCCACCGTAGTCCATGTAACTGACTTTTCGGTCTCGATTTTCCTCTACTTTTAGCGATCGAATTTAATTTAATAATTTTATAAACTTGTCAAAGACCCATGGAAAATCAAAATGTCTGATTATCATGACATTCGTCAGGATTCATAAATTTATTTTTGTATCCTTTGCATGAGAGTAAAGAAGATGGCGTAAGTGCGCATTCCCAAACTTACAAAATCGAAATGGCACCATCAACACGTATTAAAAACAGATGTAAATCGCAAAATATATTACAGTTTAAAAACGCTGAGAAAGACGCTTTTTATTAAACTATAACAAACTTATAACTGAGTGACACGATTTTGATATCACCATTTTGAGGGAGTTAGGTAAATGGGAGAATGGAGAATCCGCTCCAGATGCTTTACAAGCTTTTCAAAAGACACGTACCGGATTTGTATATGGCGTCCATCTTATCGTAGAGAAACATTTCGAACTTATTAAGAAAATGGGGAAAGAAAAGAATAATGGAAGGAAAGTCTCACTCTGTGAATCATTTTTGGCAATCAAAAAAATCATTCGGAGAGTCCCCAGACTTGGAATCAGACTCAGATCTGTTCTTAGTTTGAAAATGTCATAGAAAGGACCCGTCGCTTTTATAATAATGACATTTTCTCATCGGGCACGTAATATTGAATCCAAAAGACCATTTGACATTGTACTGTTGGTACAACATTTCAGAAATAGGAAGTGGCGACGGACGACTAGATGGCCTCGAAAAAATATCAGATTTAGAAATAGATAAAGTAAAAAATTCTATTTTTGGAAATGTTTGAAAATTAGGTATAAAAATGAGGAGATTGGAGAAGAACTAAGCTAAGTAACACAATAGGTCTTGGATTTGAGGGTGAACCGCGACAAATCTAAAACGAGATTGCCTTTACTAACCTAACCTAACTTATGACACTCTGTATTTCATGAATGAGTGAGTACGGGAAACTACGAAGTTAAAAATATTTTAAAACACTTTATAAGGTTGAATTTGTTTTCTTCCAAAGACATACAGCTTTTTAAATATTGTAAATACAACCTGTCGTCACCCTCTACGAATCGTTGTCTATATTAAATACAACAAATATCCACATTTTGAAGTGTATCTGGAAAAAATCCATTCTCCAATTGACATGTTTATTTCAAAGATATTTACGGAAAGTAAAACCATTTTATAATAATATAATTTATTTAATACATAACACATTTATTGCAATAAATCAGGAAAAATTGTTTTAATCTGTGGTCTTCGCTTTCTATAGAGGGTGTCTTATAAACAATGTCAGTTTCCAATTTTCACTTTTTTCATTGAATAATCATACAAAAAGAGACCCTTAACATTCGAAGTGTAGCCCATCGTATTCTATAGTTTTAACCCAACGTTCAGCAAGCTCTTTGAAACCTAACCTAACAATATGCTGAAAAAATTGTCACGCTACATTTTCAACATCTCCTTTGGAATCCATTTTTCTTCCATAGATCTCAATAAATAGTGATCTGACGGATTAAATACTGGATGTGATAGGAGTTTATTACCACCAAGTTCTTCTATCTTATTTCGTGTAACAAATAAGACTATAAGAAGCCATGGGAACCCATACGAGAAGAAACAACAGGACCAAATATGGGCCAAGTTTAGCGCAATGCTTTGCAACTTTGGCCACGCTTGTATGTCTAGCTTGGCCCAGCCGTGGTAAATGTCTGGAATGACAACAGGGTGCCAGGCTCCGTTACTACCATTGGCCCAAGCAGCACTGCCAAGGCTTGGTTGCATTAACAGGGCCATGTGTGCTAATCAAGTCTGAGCCAAGCTTTTAAGCCTTTATTGTTACAACCTTGGCTAAAGACTGGGATGATAACAGTTAAGAGGCTTGGTTGTTATCATTAGAGCCATTCTTGGTTCACAGGCCTGAGCCGTGTTTGGTTGTTACAGCTGAACATATGCTTACAAACGTGAAAAAACATATTTTCAAACTAAACGTATTGTTAAAACGTTTTACTTGGATTAGTAAAAATTGAAATATAGTATTGATGCTGAAAATCGTAATTACTGTAATTGTGAATTATGACTCTTCTTGAATTACTAGTTTTTCTCTGAGTATCCGTTTTGGTTCAAAAACTTCTTATACATTTTGAGGGACTTCATTAGAGATCAGATCATCACTTTCATTTTTATTGTAAAATAAATAAATAGATACATTATCATCCCTAGAATCACTAACTAACTAACTAATTAGTAGTATCATAATAGTTAGTTTTATTGGTATCAAAATCATTGCCACAAAGCGGTAAATCACATGGTTCTTAATCAGAAGAGTCACTGTTGTCACTAACACAAATATTATTAATAGAATCCTTTATTAAATTTGTTTCACTGACACCTGGATTATTTTCTTCGTATTCTTTATTTTGTAACACTCTTCGATATGAAATAGACATTGTTTATAAAGAATTCAATTATGAATTAACTTAGATAAATGCAAAACAGCCGGCAAAAACACAATTTATCTTATCGATGGTAGACATAAACATATTAAGCATGAAGTTGGTGACTTAAGCTTCTCTGCTAACGTCGGTCACAATCGGATACTTTCGTGCATTTGGTAGTAGGAGATTTTTGTTAAAGAGTCTGGGTTACCCATATCTGGCTCAATATTGAGTTTCCTTGGAACGGCTAACGTTAGACTCACCAGTCTTGAGCCAAAGCTGGGAAATCACAGGCAAGGCCAAGGCTGGGTTACTCAAATCTGACCCAAGTTTTGGCTCCTATTGAATGGCCGAACTTAGGCTCGCTAGTCTTTAGCCAAGGCTGGGAAACTACAGGCACGGCCAATGCTCGGCTGATCAGACTTAAGCCCAGGTTGACGTGCTTAACCTCGGCTACCCAGCACTGGCCCCAGGCTTGGTCCCATTATCAAAGTCTGGGGGCTCCTGCATGGGAAATGATTCATCACAATACAGACTCGAAGAGGTCCAAAGAGCGGCTCAATTCCCACGGGAATGTATATTGATATTTAGATTTTCTACTACCAGTATTTTCATACCATTTTGTTCAATTATAGCGTTCCATATGTTTATATTTTCTTCTACGCCATCTATCAAAGCCACATCACTTGTTTCGACTCTAGATTTTTATTAATGGAAATAGAAAAAGTCATATAAATACTCAGCTCAGTACCATGAAAATTTATCGATAAAGAATTTTTGGATGAGACGTTGTATATTTGGGTGGTGGTTATGGTAATGAGTGACCATCTTGTAGAGGTATTGTATAAAAGAGCCGACATTTGAAAATGCAGTTTACGACCCAGACGGGCGGCTTAAATTGTAAAGTAAACTGAATCTTCACTTGTGATTCTGACTGTATTTTATGCTCCTAACAAGATTCATAAGGATTTCAAGAAGATGAAGATCTTCTATTTCGTATTCTGTTTGTGTATATCATCTTTTAAAGATGTCTTCTTAAGAATACATTAAATAGGTTCAAAAAACCCAAATGCCGAAAAATTTATTATAATACCGAAAAAAAGTACGAAATTTTGTGGTCTATACAGGGAGTGAAATGTGTTAATAATAAGAAAAATAAGTTTTGTTTTACAATTGAGAAACAATTTTTAATCATAGTAAATTATATTTAGATATGAACTGAACTAGAAACAATAAACTAAATACCTTGATCAAAAAATATCAAAAATAATATTCTTATTAAAAAACAATAAACTGAAAAGTATTTATGTTTGAAAAATATTAAAATTAGTCACTTCTCAAAATAAATGGTGTTGTGTATACGCATCAATGGCCTAAAGCGTTAAGAGTCGGCGTGTAAATAATCTATGCAACGTTCACCAATATTAATTGTTTTTTTTTCACCCACGTTATATTTCTACGAGAATCAGTCCCAATGATAACATTCCCAGTTAGATCAATACTCATTTCATTGGGTGGTTCTGATGGTACTGATTACTATCGCAATGGAATTATCATTCGGTTCCTTAAACTATGAATCATAGAAGCCCCCTTCTTGTTTTATTAGCAATTCAGTTGGTATCAACGGACACTTACTTGTTCAGTTTTCACGAATCGTTCCTGTGGCGAAGAATCCGTGGGCTTTCACAAGAGACAACAGTTTGCAAGAAGCGAAGAGATATTATTATTTTCTACATTTTCCACATTTAACAACGAACTGGTAAAAGTATCCATTCGAACAACAAAAGTTTGAATCCAAAACGGACAGGCTTGCTTTTGATTTGTATCTCATCTCATCAATAGACACGCCAAGAGAAAAAATTACAAGCTGTACAGAAGTGGGTCAAAAAACGAACGAATTTTTACGAATTTGTCAGTTGTCATTATCACTCAAATGTAGGGTCCGCTTCATTGATTTGAATTCAATCCGGCTCTTTCTGACATTATCCATAGATTTGTCCTCATTTAAAGACACATATCAATCCGCGGTGATGTATGGTAACCCGATAAAAGTATGATTCCCAGAAACTATCAGATTCCTCATCCAGATCATCTGAGATGATATGAACCTCGAAAGTCCCTGCTATGTCAATATTTTGGTCATTATTTGCAGGCACCTCTGCACAATCTTCCTCGTCTGTCAGTTGATCTACTTAATTCACTGTCGATTGTATCATCATCAATTTTTTTTCCAAATATCCCACTTTATGGAAAAGTAGCTTGGAGCTTTAGTACGCTTTGGCACGCTTTATAAATTTCACAGTACATATATGAAATTCATTATCTGTTTATGCAAAAGCAGTCTCTTCGTCAGTAGCGTTTATATATCATCTTCACTCAGCTTCCAGTGAAAAAAAGGGATCTGTAGATGTTTCAGCAGCTGTAGTAAAACGATGAGATCGTTTTGTGGGTTCTGTTCAATTTTATAGACGAGAGCTCTCAATTTCTTTCTATTTCTGGCTGTTTCTGTAACCTCTTCATGTTAATTTTATCTACATGTTTGACCATAAGGTATTTGAATGGAAATTTCTCTTCCATCTTATAATAAAGTTTGCATTGGTCTGAAGCAGTCTTAGGTTTCATATTCTTGAAGTACTTTATTTTTATTTTCATACTGATTCTATTTAAACTGATTGATATTGAGCTACGAAAATGGTCCAGATGTACCTAGCCTAAGTAAAACGCTAAACATTTTGATTTTTCGTTCCCTGCAATCTCCTTTCAGCTCCATACACTTTTCCCAGCGATGTTTAAAAATTTCAATATCTTTTTTTTATTTGAATCGTCTAGCTCTTCAAAATAGTCATCAACTGCCAAAATTAAATCTTCATTGTTGGAAAATCTTAACTATTTAACAGAAAAGATAATATGTTCAAACGTGGACAAACTCCTCTTCTGGGACCATCTTCGTACTTTTCCAAACACTATTTCCGTACTTTCCAAGACTTTCGATGACAGTTTACACATTCGGCCGTTGATGCAAATACGCAACAACATAGTTTATTATCTAATTTAAGGGGAGAGAAGGGTATTGTAGGTAATGCATTTGTACGAAGAGGCAAGGGGGAATTTATTCATATGAATTTCTACGAGGCTGCAAAAAATGTGTTCAAATATGAAGGCGTGCTTCACAGTATTATTATTATCATGAAACTCCATTAATAATTTGTTTTAGTTTACTATTTAAGATTTATTATCAAAAAGTAAAATTGAAAAACCGTTTTGATACAGTATTACGAAGAAGTGCGAGAGGACAGGAAAACGCTAACAATTAACCGTTTTATTTATGTAATTTTTGTAACTTCAATCTGTCTAAAGCTGATAACTTCTTTTTAGAGTTGATTGATTGCTTTTTGACTGCCGCCGAAATAAAAAAAAGAGTAATAAGCGAAATAATTAGAATTTCCAGTGACGCTATAAACATAACCTCAAAATGCGAAACTTTTCTTACATATTAAGTACTCCTGAGTTAATTGTCAAAATGTTTTGCTTGCCTCAGATGCAACAAGAATCTAGTACGTTTTTGACATTATGGCTGCTACCAAAACCTATTTTTTCTTCTACTATCCATTTTCTTCATCCACTCTTAGTTATAATGAAATAAAAGTACAATCAAATGGTTTCGGAAATCACGAATAAACAATCAGAGAAGACTGAAAAATACTTTGAGCAATCTAATTATATGACTAACAATCGAAAATAATTAAATGTCTCCCTAAAATTACAATACAAACGGCAAGTAACCAATAGATTGTGTGCGTGAATAGTAGTTTGATAAAAAGATTGAATTAAAAAAATGATATATAAGTAATAAATATCTATTGTTTAGTTATTAGAACTGGGTACAAATGCTGTAGCTTCTCTTAGTACAGTCCTATTATAGCATTAACTATTGTTTGAGTTGGTTTCACGGATGTAAAACTTTTGGGACAAACACCGTATATTGTTTGTTGGTAAATTAAAAAAAAAAAAAGAGAGAGCAGAAAGTGACATAAACAGTGTTGAAAAGGATATTTTTGTTTTATAAAATAACTTTTTCTAATTGCTGATAAAAACGCAATCATTATAAAAATAAACAGATTTCTATTTAAAATACATGGAGGTAATTATTTACAAGTTTTCAGTGGGTTTATTGATGAATGATAGTATATTTTCGACAGGAAACGTCATACTTGATGATGACGTATTCATGCGTGATCGATATATATGTAGAGTATTAATATTTTAAACAGGATCGTATTCAGGATCTACAATATATTAATTATCTGCCAAATATCATTTGTTTCCTGAAAATAACACTTTGGTTTCTAAGTTTGGTAATTTTATAGACGGTCCCCTCGTTTTTTGTTTCCAGAAAATCGAAAAATCATCCGGTTTCTATTATTTTTTTAAATCTTCGTTTTTACGGCGGATTTACGAAAAAAATATGGGAATGAAAAAAATAAAAACTTATATTGGTTTAAGGGCTTTATATGTTCATGAAAATGCACTCATTCACGTATAATTGTTGATAACTAGTTTCCAAATAATCAAATGAAGTTGTTATATTTTTTTACATAATCTTCACAAAAAAAAACTAACAAATTTAAAAAAAATGTATACAAAAATGTTCATTTTTCATGTTTTTACAATACATAAAATTGATTTTTTCTTACATTTAATTGTTTGTACCTCTTTTATTAAGTAATCATTAAAGTTATATGAACAAAAACATTTTCAAAATCACTTATTGTAATTAAGTATACAATATTAAAAGCTAACTTTGAAAGATTAAAAATTTTCACCATTAAAAAAATGGTATCTCTAAATTTCTAGCACCTTCCTAACCTTACCCAACTCATCCTAACCTAACCCAACCTAATTTAATCTAGTCAATATAAGTGTTAATTTTTTTTATTACCATATTTTTTTCATAAATTCGAGGTAAAAACGAAAATTTAAAAAAAAATTCATCGAAATCGGATGATTTTTCGATTTTCGAGAGCCAAAAAATGAAAGTATAAAATTATTTTAGTTTATAAAGTGGCGAATTTCATACGAGTGTGAATATTGCTAACGAGGTGCTATGAGTGTGCATATTGCTAACGAGTTGCAAATCGAGAGTAAAACAAATTATTACTAATTTTCCCAATAGAAATAGCAACGTTTGCTGATGACACAGCAATTCGTGCAAGTCATACAGATCCTCAAACCGCATCGAAGAATTTACACGCCCACAAGTGATAATAAACATCATTGGATTAATAATACGCACAGCATCGATGTTTTTTGGCACAAAAGCCTACTATGGACGACCTCCAGGAAAGTCATCGTGTAGCGAAGTTTGACTACCATTGAAGTCGGAAAACCAGTGAAGAAAGATTGCTTGAAATGGTGCTTCATCACCAAAAGTCGAAACGAGTTGATAGGCACACTGCTGTTGGTTTAATCCTCGTCGATAATCATTGCATGAAAATTTTAGCGATTAAATTTTTGATGTTTCAACTATCTGTAAACAACTCAAATACCACTCGTACGACAACACGTTCTGAGTACGTTCGCCAATAAAAATGTCAAACTTGTGTCAGTGTTGCCATATCTCAAAACTCAACTAGTTTGAGCATGGTGTCGTGGTAACGAATTAACAAAAAACGTGGTTTTTGTCTCGATAAGTTGAACTCTTCCCCTGTAGCAGAAGCATACTTAGACGTTTGAGTAACAAAATTGATATTTTCAACAAAATATTTAATTGTCCATTTTGTCCCAAACAAATTAAAATATCTGAAAAAATTGTGGAAACAACTCTTCAAGAAATAGCTAACGTTTCTGATCAACAGCGACATGGAAAATCTTGTTTTTTATGATAAATAATCAATCAATAATCGATTCTGTTGGAAATAGATTCTCAGAAAAGTAATATTTCATGTTTATTTTGTGGATTATTTTGGCAATGAAAAAAATTTTTTTGAGAATACTTGACAACACGTGATTAATCTCTATATACCAAAATCAAAACTTTGTTTCATCTAATTCAACTACAAAAGGGTAAACTACATACCCTCCAATTCAACACTTTTTATTTTAATTGTTTTGTAATTTACTTTTTTATTTTTTTTTTCTCGATCCGCTCCTGATAGGAATGCCAAGTATTTGGTGGGCGCCTCTGAATCGGGCGTTCTAAGAAAACAAATCAATTATGAAGGAGTTTTATACTAAAATAAGCGGTACAAATAATTTATTGGCTTTCTTGGAAAAACTGAAAATTTTTTAGTAATACAGTCACTTCCTAAACTTTGCAAAACTATATCAATATATATCTCGTGAGAATCACCTAATTTCCGTAAAATAAACTTTTATTTACCTTAAAACACATAATAGACCAGTGATAAAATATTTGGAAGTAGTAAAAAGAAGAAGAGAAAATACGAGGGTGGTATCATTTTTTGTTAATTAAACCTTCGTTATCACGACACCGTGACGAAAATAGTTTCCGGAATACATATATATGTAAACTAATACGAGTATAGCTACTTAAGTTTTAAAATATGGCAACACCGATATCAATATGTCAAATCTGACATAAAGTTTGAGATATTTTTAATAGTGAACGTACTCAAAACGTGTTGTCATACTAGTACCGATCCGTTACCTTCGACTTTAGATTATGAAACTCCATTTCCGAATTCAATCATAGTCGTACTCCGCTACAGAATGAATTTCGGTGAAGGTCGTCCAAAATCGGCCAGAAAACATCGATATTGTGCGTAAACTGATATTGCAACATCGTCCTATCATATACCGTGAGATTTAGGCACATTTGGACTCAAGGAAATGCTGAAAAATTTACCAGCGGTACTTTAAAAGCACGAATCATGGATCGATGCATATGAACCAGAAACTAAACAAAAATCGACTGTATGGGTCTTTCAAGACGAGCCAAATCCTTAATTGTTCGCTCACGAAGCACTTCGAAGCAAATGATCGTTTGGTTTTTCCGAATAACTGAACACCGTTCCATTAGAGTAACGTAGAACAGTCAATTCTGAAAATAAATGACGAGGTCAACGCTTTTCCACACCTGAAGAAGTGATTGGTGCATTAAAATCACATGTTTTGGAGGTACTTCATTCGGAATGGAAAAAATGCTTCGACAATTGGTTCAAACGAATGCACTAGAGAATATTTTGAAAAACAATAAAGGCATATTCAATTATAAATATTTGTTTTTATTTGTCAATTTCAAAATGTAAATAGGAACCCTCGTAGTAGGATGGGTTCCATTGAAAAAAGAAGAGAATATATCAAAATTGGAAGGAAAAATGTTAACGAGCGATCTAAGGCCGAAGAAAGTGGAAGGGGAAGAGTTTTTATGGGTAAAAAGCGGTTTATTTCCATTTGCAAAGCTACAAGTTATATGGGAAAATTTAGATAACTAACTTGGAGGTAATACAAAGATCTACAACTTTCTTTTTAACACTTTTATCTCAGATGACTCCATAATTTATGAAAACCCATTCAAAGAAAATATACCAGGGTAGCTATTTGAGACCGTTGTGGCTCAATATGCTCAATGATATGGTTGTAACATCAAAGCTAACAGAAACACCAACAGTACCATATTTCATCTTCTCTACGTGTATCACATCGTGGTATACGCAGCAAATCAATTACGTCCTCCATATAACACATCCATTCTCCATTGATATACATATGGAGCTTGGATTGTCTAAGTGCGAGACCCTATACATCGAGAAAAACATTGTCATAAACGGAAATGTGCAGATATCGAATAGACGATAGAGAACGGGAAAACCTACAAATATCGAGGATTTTAGCAGGCTAGGTTAATGGACTACAAGTAGGCAAAATATATAATTCAAAATGATAATACAAATAGAGTCAAGTCGGAATTAAATGCAGCAACTTAGTCCAGGCAATCAACATCTATGTCACGCCTGTTCAGAGGTTAAGACGAACAATGATGATAAATAACAAAAACCACCATCCGAAATCATCCATTATCCTAAAGAGATGGTCGAAGAGGGTTAAATTGATACCTATCTCTATTCTCATTACACTGTGTATTGTTCATTGTCTTCACCCGCCCATGTTATAAAGAATGCCATGTTTCTATTCATTTAAAAAAAATTATGAATTTAATAAATTTCACCAATCCACTCCACGCTTATCGCAGGAATATTTCAAAGAAATTGTGTACATACGCCTTCCGAAAGTTTCGGCCAATAGAAATGCATTTATGTTTACGATTCGATGTTTTCATTGGTAAAGAGTGGAGATGATGAGTCCACGTGGACTGACTTTGTTAGAATTCGTATTCATGAAATATTCATGGTTCCTCGCAGAACTGTCTTCTGCAATTGACATACAAGAACCGTGCATAGCCGGAGATTGTGCAGGAAATATCTATAAACGCTCCCGATAACCGTTCCAAGTACGGACCCGACTAGCAGCTTGGAACAAACCTATTATCTTCTTTTTTTAATGGGTTTTATCTTGCTACTATTTTTTTTTTTTTTTTTCGTTATAGACCCTGGTCTATAAGAATACATTTTATTAGTAGAATTTATATATTTCAAAATTTCAATAATTATTGTGAAAATCGAAATTATTCAATATAAACACTTCTTAATAATTAATCGAACATGAAATTGATACAAATAAATTAAAGAGGTGTTTTAACCACATACATTTAAATATCTTACGTAACATTCGAGGTAATTAACATAAAATTCTTGTAAATCATTGAACGAAATGATAATTCAGTTCCTGCACGTTCATACCTACAAAGTTCAGAGGCGTAATTGATTTTTTTCATTGTTCTAAATAGTTCTTAGTAACTTGTTAATAATTTTTTAAATAATCCGTTCTATCAGATACAAAACAAATTTTTATCTACTTAATAAGTATATTAATTACGTGCCTGGAAACACATAAACTTGTTAAGTTTAAAATCCTTCATGCATTTTATCACCTTTCAACACAAATAATCCCTAGAAGCATCCGGTTTTTTCTGTCAATATCAACTGTGTTATAATTATCCATAAAATTAGATTATAACAAACTAAAAATGAAATAAATAAGCTTCATTAACAAATAATCCAATTCCACAGCTAGCGGTTAGTTATTAGTGTGTATTTGTTTACAGTATTTTTTGTGTTTTTTTAAACACCCTTCTAAATATTTAAAAAATAAATACGGGAATTATATAACATAAAACCCCTAGCCAGTACAGTGCTTTGCTAGCATTCTTCGGAAGAAATGTTATTCAATATTCGTCGTAGTATCAGCGTTATGAACGTAAATTGTGTTACAAACCAAAATATCAATATTTTTCTACATTTCAACATAGTCAACGTTAAAATTTAATCATTTATTAAGTTGCGACAGTCAATTCGAAGTATTTCAATGACAGAAATTGCTGTCCCATCAGCGACTGATTTCATTCATGGAAAATGATGAACGACATTTTGAACACCTAGGATGCTTCTTAAAATAATTACGTATTTAGTTATCTAATTTTTCAATTGTCAAATTTGTCACATGGTTTATTCAATAATGTTCTCATTGTTGCTAATATTAGCTTCACATTTAGATAACAACATCTAGCTGCAATAATGAGACTATTATGAGAACAGATTTTATTACTGCAGGTATGTTAATGAAAGAACTTTCCATTCAGAATAAATTTTTAATTTTCGTTGGGGCTAATTCAGTTTAATTTCAAAAGACTTACCTAAACATTTAAATTCGTCAAGAAAAATTCATTCATTCACATTGCTAATTAAATTGCCTAGAATTTATATATTGAAAGTTGTAACATGCCATTCGGATTGTTACGTTTTTCTTCAAACATTTTGAATATTCCTTGGTTTACGTATTGTGGCACAGTAGTCACTTCGGATTTATTTATTCTAACATTCGAGTTTTTAATGGAATTAAAACTCCAAAATCGTTCTCTCGCTAAATCGTCCTCTTTCTATCTATACTCTAAAAGTAAATTCAATAAAATTTGTGATGACATTATGCATTATATTCCCTGGTAAGTTTTTTTATATCTTTTTAAAGCTGCTTTATTACATTATATATATAATGCTCACAAAAGTTTCTTTTTATTCAAATCTATACCAACTACTCATTTTTCTTAAGTAATTTCCATCTGTGCTCCTCTCATTTTATATTTTTCCGCAGTTCTACAGCTACCATTTGTTTAACCAAACCTAAAGGATCCAACTGGTGCATCACAACTCCATGCCAACAACTGGGAATTCAGTTGACGGCTGCAACCATTCCGAATTTTATTGAATTGTTCGAATGGAGTGGGTGATCGATAACAAATTAATTTCTTCAAAACTGGAATGATAGAATAAAGAAATCAGTGCCACAATAAGTGAACAAAGGAATATCCAAATGTTTGAAGAAAAACGTAACAAGCCGATTGGCATGTTACAAAGTACATCAAGTTTATAAAAGTCGGACGTGTAGACATTATTTTCGTAACAAAGTTTCCACTCCACCACCTCTTAAAGAGATAGACTAAAACTGAAATTAAAAAAGCGCAGAATTTATACAAGAATTCGATTATCGTATACAAAGTGCCACTTAATTGGGTGAATTTGAATAAAAATTTTGCTTGCTGAATGCCTATCGAAATGATTGGGCATTGACTTGTGACCTCCAGATTTTTGCATGGCCGGTTGATCCAGCCTGCAGTTCTTTATGGATATTCAGCCTCATAGCTACGAATTCTATCCAAGGGAGGAAGACCCACTAGGACTTCAAGGGTCCTATCATATTGCGAAACGCGATGAACTGGCCTTTGTCTATTCGCACTCTTATTTTCGCTTTCACCATACAGGGTCACCATACGATGGCCCTGTATATGAGCTTTGACTATTGAGGTATAAATCCAGTGTAGGATCTTAGGTGAATGACCCCATGTACAACCGAAGGCCCTTCTGCATGCAGACCTAGAATTCTTAAAATATTGTTCACGTGTTTCTTGAGGCGACCTGTACATATATATGCGCATATTTCATCAAAATGTTTTGCATATAAATCCGCTCTTTAATTATCATCTTATATTACAATTGATCTTGTGAAAATTGTTCTGATTTATTTTGCGAGTGAAGTATGCCGCCTATGGTGAATGTTAATCCGGTGGACCGGAATCAGTTTTAATATAAAACCAATGATCGAGTCGAAATATACAAAAAAAGTTCACCTAACGAAATACTTTCTTACCTTGCCTAAGGCTGTGGCTCAGTACGCGGATGTATATCAGCTTCATCACGTCACGCTGATTACTCACCACAGTCTAACCCTAATTTAACAATAACTGGGGTTATTATGCTATAAGGATTTCTCGTGAGTGCAAGTCCCCTTTTCTGCGAAATCACATATTATTCGGGTTAAGTGAGGAGCTGGCTTATCAACACGGAATTATTCATTTCATACAAGGAAAAAATATTTTTATTTATATATACATATATATATATATATATATATATATATATATATATATATATATATATATATATATCCAAGCCAAGGCTATAAAATATTTCCTTGAATCCTATTATCATAATAAAGATATTTTATTCTGTAATTAGTACCGGTAGAAAATAGTCAATATGAAGTGGAATGAGGAATATATTCTGAATAACTGTCGGGTTAAATGTAACCTTTCACATTAACCTTCCTTCATATTAATCCGATCCTTATTTATCTATAAAATATCTATAAATTCGGTTAATGAATTTTAATAGAAATTATTTCTACTGCATATATTTCAATACATCTTGTTACGAACAAGTCCACGATATGAGTCGTGGAGCTAGTCCTGTCCGGTTGCAGTGGAACTCTAAAATTCGGCGACACGATATACGTTTGGTATACCCGGAATTCGTTTGATGTTTGTTTTTATATAGCAGGCGATTCACTTACATTGTTTCTTTTGAACTAATTCCTAAGAAGGTCTATTTATTTGTTTTTGTTTGCATATATAAACGAGTTCATTTAGCGCAGTTTATTTTAACCCTATAACACATAATCATATAAAAACGTGTAGTGCTAAGACCCTATTGAAAAGAAAATTTTAAAGCAGCAGTAGCGGTGAAGAAAATATATGGAATTGAAGAGGAAGACACAGTTAATGAGCGAACGGCACAGCGTTGGTTTAATCGCTTCAATAGTGGAGATTTGCTTCTTAATTAGGTCGTCCACCTGCTTGGGATATTGAAGTTATAATGAAAGCAACCTAGTACCAGCATTCACCGATTATCGGACTTCCTTGGACCATCTAAATATTCTAAAGAATATACTACCGAAAGATGATTGTTTTATTAGACGCGTTATTACTTGCGATGGAAAATGGATTTATCTAAACAACCCAAACATGAAAAATCAGTTATTTTACAAAGAACAATTACCAGAACCCGTCTATTCAAGCATAAAAGTCTTTTATGTTTGATGGTTTAGTATACATTGAAATCCATCCAGATGATCTAGGTATCAATGCCGAGGTATAAAGTGGACAGTTGATGTGAATGTATGAGATTGTATCTGAGAAATATCCAGGTTTAGTTAACCGAAAACAGATTCTCTTACAACAAGACAAACTGTGAAAGTAACAGGGAATAAGATCGAAGAAGTTGGTGGTACAAACTCCTTCTATATCTACCATCTAGTTCGCGCCTTGCACTTTTAGATTACTATTTATTCAGATCCAAGGTGAAATATGATTCCAAAGCTTTACCAAGGTCTCAAAGAGCTTATCGAACCTTAGACTAGAACTATAGAATACGATGGGCCATACTTCGAATATTAAGACTTTTTTATGGTTATCTGATAAACAAAATGACCATTGGAAACAGACATGATTTAGACATTATTTAAAAAGTATTTACGGCAGTGTAAGAGAGGAAAAGAAGCAATTTAAGGAGAAGAAAAATGAATGCTGAGCTGAAAGAAATATATAACGATTCTAATATAGTCAAAGCCCAAAAAGTTTGAGACATGTGTGCAAAAAAATAACAGAATTTCTAAGAGAACACAAATGGTGGGAGAGGGAATTAGAATAAGAAGAAGAAGCAGGCCGAAAAAGAAATGGATAGGAGAGGTAACATCGGATTTGAGACGAGTTGGAGTAACTTAGTAGGCAGACAAAATAGAGGATAGAAATGGATGGAGAGTTATAGTGAAAAGAGTAGAGGAGAGAGAACGGAACAGAGCTTGAAGATATTGAAATTCGTATTTTTGTAAATTTTGATAAACCAGCCAGGTTTACCGAACATTTTCATAGTCCAACCATACTTTCCAGCTTGTAGGTGTCCTCTTCGACAATCCTATCATGGACTAAATCCATTCGTTTTTAAACACATTGTATATACAATTTGAAATTATTTACAGTTGAGTTCCTGTTTGGGTTCACCAATGATATAAAACATCCTTAAAATGACGTTAATTTATACGGATCGACATGTAAATTTGGTTTTTCCTTAAAACTACTCGTGTGTTATAATCCGTTATATCTCAATTATATTTCACTGGTACATGATTAGTGGATTATGTCATGATTTTGCGGTGTCATTCTAATCTTATTACATTGCAATTTAATAATAGAATTTTGTATTTTGTTAGTATCATTACTACGAACAATGAGAGAGTTCATAGAAAATAAGACAAAACGATTGGGAAAATTTTGAAAAATAGGCTCAATAAAATAAAAACTTTGATAAGAAATAACTAAATCTTGTAATTCGTTACCAAATTTGTCGTGCTTTACTTAAATTTGATGTCTTTAATCAAAATAAAGTCTTTGGACAGATGCATGATGATTTTTGGCTACCAGCGGTGTTCAAAATAAACTTTTAACTAATACATTAATATAATTGAAGAACATATCAATATGAATGTGAAAGAGTTGCATTATACTGTGGAGTGATAATTTTTTTAATGTAAACAACCTAAAAAGCGACATCTGTACATAAAATATCACCATCACTACAAACTCGCTTGTTGAGTGTTAATGCTGGCAGCAATATGTCCTGGCATAGCCATATGGTCAAATTCGCAAAATCTTGGATCCTTCTTTAAGATCGAAAAACTATATAACCCGCAACAGCTTCTAATCCTCTGCAAGGCCCATATTCCTTCATATATAGAGTACAGAAGAGAGCAATACGTCTTATAGCCGAACAAGAGTTGACCAGAAACTTGGACATCTTGAGCATAGAAGAAAGGTCGCTGATCTGACTCTGCTTTACCAATACTACCACGGCAGATATTCCTTCGAGCTGTCCAACATAATATCGCCTACTCAACAGGGAGACGTGTCTCATAAATGCCGAGTTCGCTTGCAGATGCCCAGAACGTCAATTTGTCGAGACTCCTTCTTTTGTAGAAGTGCAAGCTTATGGAGTTAGCTACCAAGGCAGGTCTTTTTCGAATAGCACAACCTACAGAAGCTCAAGATCAATATCCACACACACATCCACATGGCAGGCACCACTCGAAGGGATAACCTTCTTGTGCTTGCTTTTTACATAAGAAAATATTTGCCTGCTAGTCGGTCGATCTGCGTGTGAACCCTGACAAAGTTTAAAATTGTAGGGAGTGTGACTTCTCGGAAGGCAACATTCGAATCAGTTGTTAAACCGCGGGTCTCTTGTATCTGTTATAAACGGAGTACACAATATAGAAAATGGACATGGCACAAGAACTCATTTCAACGATGAATGCATAAACTATGATGCTTCTTTTTGTATGGCTTTCATCTCTGTCGTCTACTTTCTCAATGTAAGGAGTGGTATGAAAACGTGTCCATTCTAGTATTGTTGAAGATTTATGTTTAATGACAGACACAATTTCACTGAACTAGCTATACTAGCACACTAATAAGTCAGGTAGAGAACATTAGATTTCGATCCAAACATTTATTTCTCGTTAAATTCCTAGTAATCTATATAAACCCTATAGTATAATCCTCACGTACAAATGTCACTTTTTGTGAGAATGGGAAGAAAGTCGAGTTAGTTACACTATTTATAACTCAAGAACGGAAGAACCGATTTGGCTGAAAATTGGTGGGGAGATAACTTAGAACCAGGAGAAGGAGATAGGATTTTCAACCCATTTTCCTGGGACGTAACATGAAACGTGGTAGAGCAAACACAAAAAAATAAAAATAAAAAATTCATCAGTAAAAACATCAGTCTAGCCGTTCATGTGTTAAAACGGTAGAACAAAACGCAACTGACAGCTAAACGTAATGTTTTTTATGGTTAAGTATGATTGAAAATTTGACAATTAGGAGATTTGAAGTTGACCTGTTGATATGTTTGTTTCGAGTTTCTAATTCCGCGACCAAAACGATTGAATCCTTTCTTACAAAGCAGGAATGCAACTAGGATTCGCAACATTGCGACTGAAAGAAATCGCATTTGAAGAACACCGCGTTATTATGATTCGACGTGTTCCTCAATTAAAAGAGACAAAGCGAGACAGCACGCGAAACGGCTCGGTTGGCAATGCGAAATCTTCGAGCAAACCTCAGAGATCAATAACTAGATAATTTTCGAAGCACAAGAAGAAATTTATTCGGCAGCACTGTTTACTGCGTTCGCATTGGGCCAATGGGCGTTGTTTGTGAATAATGGGGCGTATTGAATTTTTACTGCCTTAGTGGTGAAGTGCAATTAAGTGAAATGATGATGATGAATGAAGTGAAACACCCGAATAAACGTTGAGACGACTTCAATTTCCGATCCGTTTGCTTTCGCTGTGATCGTTAACAAATCACAAGGCGAATCTTTGAAAGTTTGTGGTATGAATCTAGAAAATCCATATTTTTCTCACAGTCAATTGTATCTGACATAAATACCTTGCCAAAAAAGAATCATCAAAATATTTGATTTTTTATTATTGATATTTATTACTTAATAAAAAATTTAACTGATATCAAAACTCTGGATTAAAAATTATGAAATGGGATTTACCCTACTCAACCCTACTAATAAATCTCATTCATATAAGGCGATGATAATGCAACACGTTGAAGAATATGGGACGAAAAATAATACAACGCGCCCATAATTGACTCAGCGTGTTTCCAATCTACATTTATATCGAAATTTTTTGAAAAAAAATCACCGCCCAAAAATTATCAATATTTCAGCAGAGGCATCAATTTGAATCTCGATATTGATAATGAATAGGTTAATTATAAATTAAAATTTAAGTGGTTCATGGTAGTAAATTTAAGTTTATGGAAATATACAGTGAAATTTGTTTAACGGATCCCTGGATACGTGAGTAATTGATAGAAAATTATAATGAGATCCCTGCACTTTTGTAATTTTGCAATCTTGTTTAATTAAGAGTGGACAGTCGCGATACAAACTGCGGATGGAGTTTATTTAAAATGCTTTCTCAGTCTATAGACTAGACGAAAAAGTTAAGCTTATATCCTGAAATTGAAAAATGTCTCTAGATATGAATTAATTAGCTACGAAATAAAAACATGCCAATGACTAAGAAAAATTTGCAATTAAACTTCGAATTCATAATTTTTCCTGTAGTAATAAATAGTTGGCGGTCGTTAACACAAAAAACAATACAATGCTGATAACGTTTGATTGCTGATGAATCGGACTTCACTATCACGTTCAAAGATTTGCCTTATGTTGGTGGTGAATTGAGCAAAGATAGGATCACCGTGCTTGTGGGTGCAAATATGTCTGGAATTAATAAGAAGATTGGGAAAACACATTGGTAGCAGTTAAATACTAGATTACTGCTGCTTGTTCTAGCAACTGACGTAACCATCCCTTTGAGGGTCCTATGCATATGGCCGATGATATTATATCTGAATTCTTAGAAATACAATAAAAAGAAAAAGAGGAGGCTATAAAACTAGCGAAGAAAAGAAAAATTAGGATGTTTAATATATGGCATAACGTCCTCTATCGTTAATATCTTCTTCCTTATTCTTTCTGAAGACTGTTGATGAGTGAAACCCTCTGAGCTTGCGCCAGACATGTAAATAAAATCAAGGTCTGTAATTTAAGGTTTATTCAATACTTTCTATACGTACGGTTTCACTTTCACACAAGATTTGCCCTTTATTCTATTGATTTATTTATCAATTCTATTTATTCAAATCATCAAGCATAATCTGACATCGTAGACACGGACTGCTATTAGTACAAAGTATTGTTGTTAAAGTCGATGGTGTTTTCGTAAAGTCCCACACAGGCTTATGCGTTGTCGTGTATATCTGTCATGATTGCTGTATACCATGTAGTCTTCTTCTACTTCTATCCACAGTTTGACGAAACTGTCAGCATTTTGTGTTGGTTTACTGTTCACAGCCTACGAACACCAGAATAAGGAATTTTTTATATTCTAAGCATTTCTCTATGAGCGTTTTGATGACTTGCAAATGATCGTTTTCTAAATCCACCTGGTTCCCTACGCTCCTAAAGATCCAATTTAGATCTTAACCTGTTTGTAATAATACGCATAAACTTCTTTGGGAAACTTATGGGTCAGTAGTTGGTTAAGTATGTGATATCAACCTTTTTATGCATTATCACTACTATTCCTCGATCCCATTGTGATTTATAAGCAAAACTAGCAGAGGTCTCGATGGAAAGAAGGGACTTCGCCCTTTATAGCCTGATAACCACCTCCTAAGCCGTTTGATATCTAATTCAGCTTACATGTTTTATTTAACATTGATGCGGATTGAGACACGTTATAACCGTGTATTTCTTAAAGGCGTTCTGACTTGTATATTGACTTTTCACAATCTGTGCAAGTATTAAAATGTTTTGAATCCAGTGAAGATTTGAAACAAACTCAGAAGCTTCCAGAGTTACATTTCTACGTGCACGTATCGTTAATAAACTCTTATTTTAGTGTTTTCAGTCGTTGTAGGTCCAGTCTCTGAAGACGATAACTTGATTATCAAAACGCGCGTCAGACAGTGTAGTGGTAGTGTATACAGTTTAGTGTGAATATCACCAGTAATTCCAAAAATTCCAATTTAATTAACATTTGCTCTTCATTTTGAATTGTACTAAGCAATACATGCTTTTCACTCTAAAAACTTTGGAAGGGCAGCTTTTATCCTTTTATTATTTTAGTTTTATTATGACAAAATTTAACCGTGAGGATTGGCGAGTAAAGAATATGTGTATCGAAGCATCTATAGACTTTTTAATATCTATATGTACCGGGTGTCCCAATAAGAATGGCTCTCGGTCATATCTTGGGAACCGTTTATAGTACATGGAAATTATTTACAATTAATTAAATACCAAAAATTATAAAATGAATATTAATAATGGATAGCTAGATTTAAAAAATTAAATAAATAGCGCCCTCTAACGTATATGTTACTCATTAGGTTGTTTCGAAATTAAAACTCTCACATTGGTAGAAAGGAGCTCTCTTCAAAAATACTAATTTTGCATAGATAGATTAAGTAGAACTGAACTTACTTTTTTCATAATAAAGTTCCCGCTTCCCCCCACCTCTTATTTGAAGATATATACAAAAACTTGTAGAATCAAATATACGCTGAATTTCTTGAAGAATACGATAATCATAGTTTAAATGCATCTTAATTAGGCAAAATTTGTAAATTATTCATTTTATAATGTTTGGTATTTAATTACGCCCTCTGGCGGTGGACCTACAACACTGTAAATCATTTCCAGGTTTTTCTCGAGGTCACTTTTGATATAAATTTTTTTTCCCGAAGCTGTACTATAAACGGTTTCCGAGATATGGCCGAGAGCCATTCTTATTGGGACACCCGGTACATAATAAAATTTCAACCTCTTCATATGATACATTTCAACCCTCTATACTAAGAAAAGTGTCTATTTGAGAAACTGGGTGGATGAAAAACTATAAGTAATAAATAGTTCTATTGTGTGGATTTTTGTGAGTGCATTAATTGTATTATGTAATTTGCGCAAATTATTAGGTTTATAAAAGTAAATAAAAGATTTTATATTCTTCAATATCGTTAAAGTTGTAGAAAACACGAAATTGTTTAAAAATAGTATGACTCGTGAGAAGAGAATTCCTAATATCCGTTGAAGTATGCGGCTTACCAAAACATCAATATTTTGTGTAATAATTGTAAGTGCTGTCGAGTTTCCCCACATGCAGTTGTTATTTATTTTTGAAAAACTGAGGCTAAAATTATATCAGAAATTATATTTTTAATCGAGATCAGTACGTAGGCTGCACTATAAATAGCCATATCTAGTGTTTGCTCAGGGACGTAGTACAAGCCAATACACAAGCAAGTGTTAAACATATACTTATATCTACCATTCTATTTCTGGGCAGTCAAAAATCTATAAGTATTGGTACAATGCTTTACTATTTTGTTTTATCGATTCCTTGTATCAATTCATAAAAATAATAATAAATAATAATAATAAAAATAACGAAATATGATAGATTATTTAATCTAAGGGACGTAATATAGAAGACGCCATCTGAAAGTTGTTCGTTCTGTATTCATTTACATACCGAATGATGCGTTTTGAGTGTTCCATGTAGTGAAAGTGACTGAAAAACACTTTCGAGACGCTCTGGAGTAGACAACTTTAACATCCTTAAATGTGACTCTAGCCACTTCAATGTTGACAGTTGACAGTTTCACTTCGATGATTTTGCATAACTTTCTTCCACCACAAATACGAATCAATCAACAAATTCTATCGAAATCACAAACACATCTACAGAGAATCCATCAATATCTAGTAGAGATATACATGGTCCATTTGCAACCAATAAATATTAATAATTGTCCTGGAGGTACAATCAACATTACCTTTTGCAAATAATTAATAAATTAATATTAGTCCATTATATTGTTCAATAAATAAAATGTTTATAATTCTCTATTATTTATTTTCTTTCAGTATAATTGAAAGAGTTTTGGATGTTATGCGTCGTCTAAAAAATGTTGTGTACGCCGCGGCTGAAATACTACTTTGTTGGACTCGTCTGTTGCTCACCTCGCTTCGCTCGTCTCGCAATTTTCAGAATCGTCCAACAAAGTAACACTTTCAGTCCTTGGCATACAAATAGCTATTCTTTATGTTCACCAAGTACATTCATGCACTTTTAAATCAAAATTACCTCAACTTAAAATCTTATGTTGATAACTTGATCTTTCTCATCCTCTGTCGTGAAATGTCGACCACGTTCGGCATACGAATTCGTGCATCGAGCGCATGGTGAGTTGAGCGCACATTTGCAGGTATAAACTTAACCTAACCTAACTTAATTTAACCTAACCTAACCATTCTTAAATTATAACACTTTTTGTGGAGAATTCAAAATACGCAATTTTTTAATTATTTTGAAACTAATACCAAAAATGCACTAATTCTTAGAAAAAATAATTTTTGCTATTAATTTTTGGTCAATATTTTATATAATATTGAACATTTGCTTATTTTGGAAAATCTTAGATGTTGCTGATGGTTTTTCGTTTTATCTTAATGATAATAATTATTCAAAGTACGTACGTTTGCCCATCTCTGAAACTCACTTCGGCAGATCAAATTTTCTTGTGCTCTCGTAGAATGATCCTTCGGATTCGACACAGGTAGTAAGCGCTAGATGCACGAAATGTTTTCTAAATGTGCCTCGATGCACGTGCACTCCTCGCACCCCACCGGTTATACCACAGTTGCTTCTAAAGCACTTTCATCATCAATTGCACGTTACAACTGTTGAAGACTTTGTTGTTTGCTCAAAACGGACCTCAAATCATAGCAGATCATAGCGCGCACAACAAATTGGCGATACTACTATTTACTATGTGGTAGCAGAGAAACAACTGTAGCCTGAGCTTACTTGGTTCAATGGACCTATTAAATGTCAATGGAGCGAGATAGACAAATAAGATAAGAGAGGTTGTCTCAAAAATAACGTCGATTGCCAATAATTTTAGCCCAACGTTCAGCAAGGTCATTGAGACCTTCGTAAAATCATTCTTTGGTATTAGATGCAAAATATTGAATTTTCAACATCACCTTTGGACTCAATTTTTTCCCAAGCAAGAATTTCGCTTAAACAAACCTGGATATTTCTCCGATAAAACCTCATACATTCGCATCTGCTATCCACTATTTGCCACGGCATGGATAGCTCGATCATCGAAGTATACTAAACCACCAAACATACAACAAGACTTTCCACTTGAATCTGACGGGTTCTGGTAATTGTCCTTTGTCAAACCACTGATTTTCTATGTTCGGCTCCACTTTTAAGCCATTGTCAAGAGAGGGATGGGGTAGAGTCGTTATTCGTTGATTAATAAGAAGTGATGCGATTCCGGGGATCTGCCTACTCCATGCAACGAATCACTCCTTTTTTGGTTGATTCTAAGAACTCAATTTGCCTACTCCTTGGAGTTTCACCGATAAAAACTGAAAAAAAGTGATTAAAATAGAAACCATAATATTTTAATCACTATATTTTTACAGCTTCCATTTCCTCGGTGAAATTTCAAGGAGTAGGTAGATTGAGTTCTTGGAATCAACCAAAAAGAGGTGATTTGTTGTGTGGAGTACGGAATCTGGTCACTTCTTATCAAATGACGAATAACTGCTTTATCTCCATGCCTCTCTTTATAATAGTGGAAGCCGGAACGTTAAGAATTTTCAACATTCCAACGCTGTTCAACCCGTGAACTTAATTCTGTTGATTCATAATCCTGATCTCAGAAAATTTTCCGAACAGAAAAAAGAGGTTCAATTCAGGATAACAATATTAAATTATCAGTTATTTTGGAAAAAATCAACGACCAAAAAAATGGCTTTCTACAATTTTATCACAAATTTTAAAGTCAAAATCGGCAGATACAAAGAAAAATATTATAAATAAAAAAAAAGATTTTTTTTCGAGATAAATGAGTTCATGTACCGCAATTCCAAGAATAGTCATTACTAATTCTAAGTATTATGAAAATAATAGGTAATTCTCACGTAGTTCATCTCTTAAAATATGAATCAGTTATTCGAAGATTTCAAAGAATGACTCAGAAGTTCAATTCGATAAGCATAATCACTGTGTTACGTAGATACTTTTGGAAAGCACCAATACAAAGTGTTTCCATAGATACGTAAAATAATAAAAATAATATAACTAAATAATCGCTACTCTAATTTATGTAACCATATAAACAAGAACATGAAATGTTGAAATCTGTCTGTGTTACAACTTTGAAGGCTATTTACAAGTGGTAAAATTGAGAATGAGTCAGTTAAGGATAAGTGGGGACGTCCATTGATTTGAATTCCAAGAGGAATATCGAGATATTTCAGGTAAACGAAAAGGTAGTCCGAGTACATAATGCAATTCGTGACGGGTTCATTAAGAGTTTTACCTGGTATTTAGTACCTAATCCACTTTGTAAAGTTGGAAAATCAAAAAATTTGAACCTAGAATTTCTAGATCCTCAAGATCACATTTTATTATAAGGTACCTACGGATTGAATAATATAAAATAGAGAAATGAATTTTGAAAATTAGCGTAAATAAAAAAAGTCGTAATTTGTAAAATTCTATATAACATAATAATGCACAATTGCAATTGGTTAGGTAAGGTTAGGTTTGTCAAATAAAAAAACAGAATATTAATTTGTGAAACAAGTCTCTTACAGATACAGTATTTAATATTTTTTCTCGTTTTTTTATGTGTTTTGTTATATGTTTAGAATGTAAAATATTTTTTACTGAAATATACTGTAAATATATATTTTATTTTTGTTTTTCATTTCATAATTAAAATTCCTAGCTGCATAATCTTGTTGTCTAATCTTCATGACAACCACGATCACGAGTTGTAACGTTGTAACAATAGCAGGTAGTTGGCGCACGCCCAAAATAACTGATTTGGGAATATAGATATCTGGAAAATGGTCCGACAGCTTCCTTTTTCATTATTACAACGTGCTGTGCCACAATTCCCAAATTTTTGACCGCAAAATTTTGTCATCGGTGGTATACGTTAATTGCAAACCAAATGTAGTACTTTGAAAGATATTAATTACATTTTTAGTTATTATTTTGAAGTGGGGTCCAACCAATTTTTGGTTATAAATAAATATAAAATAAATATCATAATTCACACAAATTTTGCAAATTAGTAAAAAATTTTTAGGTTAGATTATGATCGCCTTTTTTCATGATTTCTTTGAAACGTTGCGTTGTGTGAATTTCACAACGATTTAATGAGTGTATAAAAATTGGTTAATAAAAATATTAATACGAGTAATAATATGATTTTTTTATCTATCAAAAATGTAGTGATATTCTTGTTTTCAAACTTAGCTCTTATTTTTATGTTAAACGTAGAGGTAAATTGAACAAAAAATTATTGAAAATATCAATTTTTCGAGTTCTTATGACTAAAAATAGCGTAGACCTCCGTTCAAAACATTCGCCGCCTTTTGTTTTGTTCATAAACACCTCGTAATTTAGCCCCTTCACCTACAGCACTGTACTTTAGTGATTACATAAATATACGCATATCATGTTTTCATTCTGAACTAAATAAAACAAATCCAAATCCTGTGTTGTGGAAGTCCTACTAATAAACCATTGTAAAAACATTAACGACCTAAATTCAAAGTGATATTTTTGTTTGCGAGACGAAACCACACACAGATACTTTTGAAATATACGGGGTGTTACTGTCGCACAACCCGTATTGACTTCTCCCATCGTTAAAGTATACCAACCACATGATTTTCTAAAGCTAATCTTTCGAATAACCCTGTAAAATATTTTACAAGCATGTTTTATTTAGTGGGTGTGTATGGCGTGAACCTACTGGAACCGTCATATGCCTTAAATCTGCCATACAAAATACAAATGTTATGTTAATGGATTTTTTGTCCAAAAAAATATGTAGGGGAACCGAAAATCATTAAAAACACATATCAGAAACTCGGATACACCATAAACCATAAAGTTTTTATGGATTGTGTTCTTCGAAACAGCGCGGTTACCTTACAAAAAAATAAAGAATTGAGCGTTGGATTTCATGTACACATGTAGGTCGGTTTCACTTACTAATAGTCGTTTCTAAAAATTTCCTAACAACTTGATTTATTCAAAAGTAATCACGGTTTGTACTCCTTCAATCCATCAATTTTTTTTCTAATAAATATCGTGCCGATGCATTAAAAAACTCCAACGATATCTTATAATTCTTATACTATTACTTGATGGAATTTTTTAATTATATATCATTAATACTTTGAGGTTATATTAAGAAATGAGCTATTGTTTAATTTTGTTCAAATTCTTAATAAATATGTCTCGAACGGATTCTAGGAAATATCATAAACAAACAAAATTGTTCTGTGATCCTCGTTACTTAACAATTGTTTTTATTTCTAAGTTGAAGACCCTTCAAATTGTACGGGTACGTTGAAATAACCTCTTTAAAATATTGTTTAAAGTCCTTATAATTGTATGATAATATGAGTACAATCGATTTGTTATGTGTATTTAAGTTTTCTATGACAATAGGCGGTTGAAACTAGTACTCTCATAACTCACATCGTATCGTTTAAGCTTTTGTTGATACTCTGTTATAGTTCTTCCAATATAAATTGCAGATTATAAAAACCCTTGCCGGCAATATTGTTTGATCTACCATAGGCGTAGATACCTCATTATATAAATTTATTATTTTTATAAATACTTTTAAAAATATGTATATCTTGTGCGAGAAAGTAATAGTTGAAAGGCAATCGAATCATTATAAATTGGAAGGCATTATACAGCGTTATTTAGACAGATGCACTTAATTTTAATCCTACTTGGACTTTGGAAAATCATTATTATACGTCGTTAACTTGCTACAACTGAATATTAAATTATAAAACGTAAATAGACGAGTAAAATGTACCTGCCTGTAAGGGAGTTTGATTTAAACCCAGTACCAGACGTGAACTGATCCCTTTTTGTACCCCATTAGTTTTATTTTCTGGAAAACGAAACTTCCAAGCAAAAATTATAAAAGATAATAAATCCTTTACAAATAAAACAGAAGAAACAAAAAACATTTCAAATCCAAAGTATTTTTATAAATAATCATGGTAGTCAGAATCGTCTGAACTAGGTCATCACTTGATTGAATAGTGAAGGGTTGTAAAGGGGTTGATGCCTGATACCCACCTGCTTCTTTGATAACATGTTCAACACAGTTTTTCCAAAACTTTTGGCGGTCTGCTGCTAGAACTTTCTTTACGAGCTCTACAATATCTACAATATGCAATAGTAAGGAGGTAGTCTGAGAAGAATATCACCCTATTTTTTGTACAGCTTGTCAATATAATACATTTCTTCTAACTGTAGACCTTTAATAACAGTAAGCAGTTCTTTGTTTGTTGGGCCTTTCTCCACGAACGATCCTTGACGATTCGGTTATTGCCATCCGTTTATTCAGTTTTTTGTGTTTAAAACCACATGCTGTCAAAACTTGACGCAATGTTTCTAAACTGGAATAATTGTATTCTGGATAATCTTGAGTAGCTTTGTCAACTGATTTCAGTTTTCCTTTACATATTTTTCTGTTTTGTGAATGATCCACAGCAACCCATTTCGTGACTACTCGTTAAATGGAAAATTTATTTACTCTGGTTATTTCAGCAATTCTTATTATGATTGCATCGTCAGATTGTTGAATATTTTCCTTTTTTATTCGAATATATTTAAAATAACTTGCTGTGTTTGTATATCTTAATATTTATTATTAAATTCATTATTCTCACTACACTGTACAATTTCATTGTATTCATTAGCCCATGGTCTAAAGAACATCATATTTCTATTTATGAATTAAATTAATCTCACCAAGCCACGCCAATGCTTATCGCAAAGTTTCTGGCGGGAATATTTCGAAAAAATTGTCTACACACGGTTTCAGCCAATAGAAATGCATTTATGTTTACGATTCGTTGTTTTCATTGGTAAAGAGTGGAGATGAGGAGTCCACGTGGACTGACGGTTTATTAGATGTTTACCGAATTTTATACGGTGAGTAAACATTCTTTTTCATATCTTAATTTGGTATGAGTGCTGTGCTTATTTATGAAATATTCATTGTTCTTCGCATAATTCATCTGCAATTGATATTGAAAAAACTATACAACGGCCCGTGTTTTTTTGAAGATAAGTTACTTGAATACGTTGCCAAATAAAAACAAATAAGAAGCAGCTATAACAACGGCAAATAAAACTGTTTCATCATAAGGGGATTGTTACGTATTCATCGGATGAAACTAACTCCCATATAAATTTTCAGTTAGGTTTTTATCAAATGATAGGTAAAAAGGGATAAATAAATATACAACAAAAAGTACAGTATCAAATATAGCAAACTATGGAGGGTAGATGTATCATAAAGTGTCCTTCCACAATAATTTAATTAGAGCCTCTTTAATTCACCATGACTTTTCGTAAACTATACCCCGTGTTCAGGTACATCGTCTATCAGCTGATTGCGGATTCTAGCCCAAATACAGATTTAGATAACAGTTTATGAACGTTCTATTGAAGAGTTCTTTATCATACCTCTATTGATATTAGCGCCTATTTGGTTGAATTTTGAAGTATAATCATCGTTTACAAGCGGTTCCTTTTTATCTTACAGCCCTCTATGAGACGGCTCTCCTCATCTCCACCCTCCATACTACAAATTAAATAATTAATATATATATATATATATATATATATATATATATATATATATATATATATATATAAATATAATTAATAAATAAATAATTTATAAAACGTAACGTTTCTGTTCTGTGGCATCTATGGGAGGTCGAGAGAAGGAGGGGAATAAATAACAGTTCAAAAACCTTCCAGAATGGCGCTGGTGTGGACAAAGGGTAAAGAATGAATGTAACAGTTGTAGGTGAATTAAAGAATACCGAAATACCTTGTTTGACCCAATTAATTCATTATTGAAAAGTTCAACGACTTGCGTAACCTAAAAGAACTTTACCCTAATGCTAATGTGGCGCTACCCTTATTTAAGAATTTTCGACTAACACTATTCATATACACAGCACTACAAAAAATATCAATTTAACATAAGTAATATTTTTAATTCCTTAAATAACATCATAATTTTTTTTTCAACTTTTTTGTAATAATGGATGATTTTTTCAGGGTGAAAAAGTTGTGATACAGAGACATTTGAGTTGAATACAATAAAAAGATCTCTAATATAAATTGAGTAAGATACAGTTTTTTTTTCAATTTTATCATTATATGTGTTGGTTTTCGAGGGTTGAAATACATTGATTAAGGTATAAATAGAAAGAGAGAAGAAATGTTTTTTTTTCAACTTTCTAAATGCTTTAACTTTTATTTTATCGAATTTTGACAGTAAGAGGTAGTTTTCACTCCTTACAAAAATTTGCACATATTGGTATATGGTAGATTTTGAAGTGAATAGAACTCAATTCCAAATTTTCACGCTAATCCCTGCGTCTTGCTGGAATTCTGAGGTGATACCATATCTTTCCGTTGTTCACTGGACTATATTGACTTTTTCGAAAGAAACGTTTATAGGACTATTACGCACTTAACGTGGGTTATTTTTCCAATCGTAGATAATATGCTACTTACAACTCTTGATACGTAATTATCCAACATGTTTCCAGAATTTTTTTCTAATTATTTTAGTATCTTCTATTTTTGAAACAACAAAAATTATGTTCCTCTTATCTGCATTCTCTCGTAAATGTGATGGTATATCTATCGTTACTGTTTATTGTTGTACAACATCATTAACTTTTAACTTTTTTCATGTTTTAATTTTTTTGTCAGTCGGTTTTATCGTGTCTCTTATTTTGATTCAATGACTTAGGTGCCTTGTTCATTGGAAATTCTCTTATCTACCATAGAAGATGTTTATCGCAATCGTAGCCGAAGCGTATGAAGAACATTAAACAGACCATGACAAAATATTTAAAAATATGTTGCCCTCTGTATGGGAGACTCAATGCTGACAACTAATTTAATTACGAAAATATCTACCTTTGTTAAAAGCTATTTATGATTGTTCTTATTAAAACTGTAAATATACTTGAAGACGTTTTTGATTTTTTCTTCTCTCACTGCTCTCGTCAACAAAATGTATGCTTCTGTAATTACAGGATTGCCATGTCTTGTCGCTATCTTCTCATTATCACATCAATTGATAAAATTGTCATGTGATAGATTCGCTACAATTACTTCACATCATTCAAAGAGGGGTAAACAAATACGGTGTCTGTGTCAAACTGAATAATATATATAATGTTGTTTCGCTATGTCTTCGTCCTATTTATTATTAAGTATTGATAATAAGTTGTATTATCAAGCCAAAATAGAGTTGATACGATATATAATAAAATAAAATATATAAGGGTACGTAATGGAAAATATAACAGACGAAGCGTTTTTCTTAGCGTTCGTGGTTATGACGGATCCGTACTCTCACTCTCGATACGACTCTTAGAGAGTGAAGGTGGGACGAATTCTGGCCGTATACACTCTCCATTTATTTTATATTCACGTCCTTTGACTCGTATCCGAAAAACCTATGAGAATACGAGCGCAACATCCACACTTTCGCACTCTAGTTCCCTCGTGCTGACTCTGAATTAAGCTTTACAACTAACGAGCGAAAATATCAGTTGGTTTCGCTCTAAACTTTCTAATCTTACTTATTATAACTCGACCATCCTAGTTTAGCTTTCGAAATTGAGATTTTCCGAATGCGCAGTGACAAACTCCGCCCATCGTTACCTTTAGCATCGTAAAAATTCCTGTGACGTAGTCAATTTTTTATCATTACTTTTGAGATGCTTTGATTTTACTTTAAAGTAAAATATTTGTATAGAATAAATACTAAAAAGTTCAGTTGATTATTTATTAGCTTGCTCTAGTAGCAACGTATATACGAGGGTTGTCCATAAAATAAGGTTCCCAAGGAGCTGCGAACGCTAGGAACGCTGTTAGCCGGGATTTGACGAAACTGGCGTGTAGATTGGCTCCTTTTATCCCAGTTTTCACCCCGACGAACTCTCTACAACGTTCATTTTTATCTTGATAGCCGCGAAAGTAGGAGCATTCATTTCATTCTCACGCCAGCTACGAATTACGCTCTGTGACTCGTTTTTTATGTGCAAAAAAAGTTCCTACGATGGACATTGATTCTCGACTGTGTGATGTCTATGGGGAAAAGTGTATGAGTGTGCAACATGTGCACAAATGGTACAGAAAATTCAAGACTGACGTACAAATTTGAACACACTTGGGAGAGACGCATTTCATAAACGACGAAGAGATTTTAAGTTACCTTCAGGAAGCGGCGACAAAAAGAAGATGGCACACCACAAAAATGCGTTGATCTAAACGGCGAAAAATAGTCTAATCTTTTCAAACTCGTATTAATCAATGTCAATAAACATGTTTTTCATTGTGAAAATTTGTTGGGCATCTTATTTTATGGATATTTTTTTATTTATTAAATTATCTACGCCTCTGTGAGCGTAATTTTTATTTCCGGTGAATAAATGATCTTATGTGCGTTTTCGCTGCATTGCTGTATGGTATTAATTATAATTACTCTAAAATAATTTGGAAAAATCTAATTTTAACTCATGTTAAGTTCTGAATTTAAATATATATTACTGTCCGATATAATTAAGAAAGGAATTTATATACAAAAACAACAAATTAAATACCAGGGTACTTCTTAAAATTTAAAGAGATCCATTTATCTGATTTAAGCATAGATACACAAAACCATTGATACGAGGTATACTTAATAGTTTTAAATTTTAAAAATAAATACACAAATGACACGACTCGTTCTTAGTCCCAAAATTTATTTTATCATTTTTAGATTAGTTAATTACGCACAAAAATATAAAGTTATAAAGGTATAAAGTTAGCTTTTGTGATAGTTAAAGTAATAATACTCATTTTTAATGACACTAGGGTGTTAAAAAACGATCAAATGTTTAAATAAATAAACCAACGATAGGCTATACTCCGAATATTACAAACAATTTTTGAGACACCCTCTAATATGTAGTCATTTTATTTAAGACATAAAATACAACCAAAGACTTCTTAAGCTCCTTATAAAGTCTAAGAAGCGTATTTTGACTGTCCTGTATCTGTATATCCGTATTATCAGTGCTTACGGAATAGCAGAGTGGATGGCTAAGCACTATATTCAATGGTCATTGCCTATAAAAACCGAACATTTTATAGAAAAACAAAACGTGAAATTAGAGCTGAGTTTTGAAGCCACCTTTGCGTATTAAGTTAGGTTAGGGAAAACATGATGGAAGACTATATTTGGAGTTTATTAAAAAAAAATAAAACCGTATATTTCAAATTTTCTCCACTATTTCGAATAATTAAAATAACAAACATTTTATTTGAATACGTTCATTTTTAACCACAAATTTTGAAAAATAATCAATCTATCTTTTAGATACAAAAGCAAACTTTCTTTTTTTATATATTTTTTATCTAATTATGACCTATAATATGGAAATTTCATGTTATAAATTGAAATTTTATATAGATCCATGTTATTTCGATTCAATTTTTCGTTTTAACTATGTCGATTAACTCTAATTTTCGTTGTTTCAGATCGTAAATTAGTGAGAGACAACGACAGATACCCCACAGTTAGGCTAAGGTTCCCTGTAGCTCCTCAAGGCAACGTAGAACTGGAGAGCGCTGAACTGAAATTGTTAGTACCACCACAGTTCGAGGACGTGCCCAGTCCAAAAGTTCAAGTGAATGTAATCTTAGGTAACCGAAGAAAAGAACTCATCAGAGAACGGACATTTTATCTCTCTCAAGAGGGCCCAAAGTGGTGTACTGTAGATATAACAAGTGCAGTGGAATCGTGGTTGCGTGGCGATGTAAATTTAGGTTTAGAATTAGTGTGCTTGGACTCCAATTGCAGATTAGATCCGCTAGAAGCAGCAGTAACTAGTCTAATACATACTCCTCAATCAAGAAGAGTTCGTAGAGAATCTCCGTATGAACCAAAACATAAAACTACATGCAAGGACACGGGTCCTAAGCATAAATGCTGTAGACAATCGATGAATGTGACTTTTAGTGAATTAGGATTGGAACAGGAACAAATAGTTCGCCCTCAAGTGTACGATGCAGGCTATTGTACTGGGATGTGTCCCCCTAACTATCTTCATTCTTACAACCATACTTATATACAAAGTATAATGCGACGAAAAGAACGGAGGAATCATAAAGCTTATAGGAAAGTTATACCGAAAGCTTGCTGTGCTCCACTAAAACTATCGTCGGTATCATTTTTAGTAATCGACCCAGACTATCCAACGACCATGGTCATGCGACTATGGGAAAATATGGCAGTGGAAGAATGCGGGTGTTCTTAAAGTTAAAAACGAAAAGGGGGGTGATTATTGTTGGGTAATCTATTTATATTTTTGTACGGGTTACGCACTGAACATTGTTAGATTTTCACTGTGATATAATTTTATCTTTTAATTTTTATCGCCACTCAAGTAACATTTTTAGTACGTTTAGTGACATATTTCATAAATTACATAATTCAAATTTCATACGTGTGTTTTATGGTATCAAACTAATCAATTTTACATTTGAATTTTTCATTGTATTTCTGACAATAACGTGAAAAATAATCAATTACCATAAATGTATACTAGACAATTTTGTCTGATTAATTACTTTCTTTAAGAAACGAATTTTCAAAATAATATTCAGGAGATTAATTGATAAGTTCCTGGTATGATAGAAAAAATAAATTTTATATAAAATTCAATTAAATTCATTTGAAATACTGTCCTGGATAACTGATAGTCAGGTCTGGACTTTACGTAACTTATTACACGATAATAAAATTTAAGCCAGTTTTTACACTATGTAGAAAGTTTGCTGGTGTCGCCATCTATATTTCAGTCCTGGGACTTATTAAGTAATGTTCTAAAAAAAGATATTAATCAAATTATATTCACGTTTTGGATATAATAGTATGATAGGTGTATTGACAATATAACGAAATTTGTTGAAAAGAAGTTATCGGAAATTAAATTCACACAATATACAAGGTGTAATCAAGTAAAACAATATTTTATTTAAAACAAAGTATGGGGTTGGCAACTAAGTACTTTCGCTTTTTACTGCTAGAGAGCGTTGCTTTGTTTTATGAATTACTTGTGTTAGTGCTGTAGTTTGCTGTTTGTCACGTGATACTGGTCACATTGACGTAACTTTAGAAGCCAATGATGCGTGATTTTTATTAACGCTATTAGTTGTGGGTTAATTTTAAATTGAGTGTAAAAACGAATATTTTACTTTTTTATTTCCGTTAAGGGAAGAAAGCTACTGCGGCTCACAAAGAAATATGTCAAGTTTATGGTGCTGAGTGCTTAACAGATTGCACGTATCAGAATCAATATAAAAAATTCCGTTCTGGAGATTTTTCCCTCAAAGATGAGCAACGTTCTGGTCGACCAATTGAAATTGATTATGACTAAATCAAAGTTATAATTGAAGAGGATCATCTTATAACTGTTCTAGAGGCTGCATGTATCAATTGAAAAACACTTAAAAGGTCTTGGGTTAGTTGAGAAGCTTGATATTTGGGTACCTCACGAATTGAAATAAATTCATTTAACACAAAGAATCTATATTTGCGATATGTACCGTAAACGAAATAAAATCCATCATTTCTTCTAAATAATCATCATTGGTTGGACGGTTCTGAATCTGGTGGCCAAAACGGATAGTATAACGACCAAAAAGACTTATGGCATGACGCATTTCATGATAAATAAACTGTTGCACCAACGTTCCAATACCCTCTTATAATACAGGAGTTTTTAAAGACGATGAGTCACTGATTTTCCATTCGGAAATCTTCATATTTGAGGTTATGAAACATACTAGTAATTAATTGCTGAATACATTCACCATACTTTTGGTCACACCTCGTACATACTGTTACCATTAATTATAAAGAAAATTGTTTCTTTTAACATTGGTGAACCTCCATAGTCAAGTGGAATTTTAAATAGGTCTGCTTTAAACACGATACAAGCCCCACTGACTGAATTTTGATATTTTCTATATTTGAATAACTTTTTGCTTCCAATTAACAATTTCGAAAAATATAGTATGTGGCCAATTTTTCTAATTTGGAGCGCCATATTTTTAAAAATTCTTATTATATTATATTCTATTATAATTTGGGATATTTACCCGATTTATAAATTCTTAATGTTTCGAATTATGATTTATTTCAATCATAGACGTATATTGACTACGGAATTTAGTTAAATGACATTAGATATTATAGTTTTCAAGCCTTTAGCTACGCCACTGGCTACTGCTGAAACAATTTGTATTTACTGAAAACTGCTATGTATCCAAGAACGAGTTTTATTATTGGCTAAAATTTCATAATTAGTGAAATAAAACTTTGACATCTTCTATACATATTGGGCCTCAAAAAATATTTATACTAATTTATTTGCAAATTTTATACTGTTGATTTTAGCATATGTTATATAATCTATAAGAAAATCAGACTGCGCAGAATAGTTATAAAAACTGTATATTTAATTAATATTAAGTATCTTTTCAACGTAATTGTAGAATAATTATTGTAAATAAACTGTATATTAACTGCAAATACAATTGTCTCCAATATATTAAGCGATACTGACTGATTTTGTAGAATAATGAGATTTTTCTTAAAAATGTTACTTGACTGTTTGGGTATGCAGTATGTAAACCTTTAATTTGGATATTTTTTTAAAATAAAGTGCAAAACATAATCGTATCTCGTAAAAAGATCTCCATTTACATCTTTGTTACCAAAAGTCATAGTTATAAGTAGGATCTTTTGATACGATTAAAGTACAGTCTAAAAGAAATGTTTACATATTGTTAAAGTATTTGGAAAGTATTATTTTTACCTGTTCATTTTTATATAATATTTAATTTTATATGAACTGATTTATATCAGAAATGTTTATTTTGTTAAGTAAATATGGTTTATTAAATTACATAAGATTTTTATTTATTCCTACATCCTATTGGTAAAATTATTAAATCTATCGACACAGTAATATTGATAAATAGTACATCACGCGCCTAGGGAGAAAAGCCGAATGATCGGGTGACAAAAATCGTGAGTGAGGAAACCCAATTTTTGTCCCGTAGTGCATAAACTACTTTTTTCTCTCGCCGGGATGAAAAGTTCCTTGATGTATTCTAATTCACTATCACTAGAATCGTCTAAATTCATTTTTGTAATTCCAAATCTGTATTTTAACGCAATAATAAATATTAAATGTAATGTGAAGCAAACTGTCATCGAGAGTAAACATTTCGATAAACAAGTCGTTGCTACGATACTGGGAGCAAAAGAAAGGTCTTTCCGGGAGAGAATAGACCACTTTGAATAGACCACTTTTGTCCCGCATACTGGGAACGAATAGCGAACTTTCTATCCCGGCGAAAGAAAAATGATATTTTGTAAGCAATCAGTAGACCGTATGTTGGTTCCAGAAAGTAAAGACAATTAAGATTTAAAAAAGAAGAAATGAAAATCACTTGTCACATGTCAACATATGGGGTGCATTCCAATAAGCACTCACGACCACGATTTTTCCCGTTCCACTTAGTTCAGAGTGTTATAATAATAAACCCAATTGGAATAAATTATAAAGTGATTTGAGTGAGATAAATATTGACGAATGGCAACAGAAACAGTAAAGCAAAAGTTTTAAGAAGTGATGTTACAATTTCTAAGTCATTGAATTTGTTAGTTGAATGTTTAACTAATTTACATTGAAGTAAAATCAAAATATCTTCTATGAAATATTTGGTGATGCGTCACAAGAATGCTTCAAAAGTACTCATAATATCCCATACCGCATTAAATAATGAAATGGTTCTCATAGTTGCAATCTGCGTTGCTTGAATTTTGAAAATTCCGCTAATTCTTTCAACCTCACTTCGACCCACTTCATGACAAGGATCGTCGTGAATGTTAGTAATGACGTCATGAGTGATGTTCTCGCCGTAAACACTTAGTGGAATTCACCAATAAAGGAAAGTTATTCTTATAAATAAAATTATAAAGTTTAAAATTAGTTTACATATCTGTTAAAATCAATAGAAAAATGCAGGAAACCCTGACCTACTTCCCATGAATCCAGTAACTTTTTTATTTAAAGTAAATTTCAAAATATTAATTCAAATATATTCATTGTAATGATATCTATGTGAGTTAATATTAACTACTAGTAGAAATCTAAGCAATTAATAAACTAGTTGAATTAAATTATTATTACCATTAAATATAAACAATTGCATGCAAATAAGCAAATTAATTTCAATACAATCAAGTTATATGGTTTCCATGACTTTTATATGACATATGACTAATATTTGATTTATTTGTTCTGTTTTATCTAATTATAAAAGAACTTATTTACTATCATAGATACAGATTGCACTCTGATCTGATACGTATTATAATGAATAGGCATAAATAATTTTGTGGGACGATTTTAAGAAGTAGTTTTTATTTCCACGATAAATAAAAACATTGTTGAAGAAAATTTATATTCTAAATTCATTCTTTTTCGTAATCTTAAAACAGTAACATAGTAACAATGCCTGACACAACAGGGTAAGTGTTTCAATTGAATATTAGATAAATTTAATTAACATATGGTGATATATAATGCAATATCTTTCAGAAAACTGAGTATGGGTCCTCATACTTACGAAATCTCTAATATCCTCTATCAAACAAATAGAAAGCGTCTTCTAGAGAAATTGAGAAAAGTGTCTGAAGATTCAGTTGTTGTTCTCCAAGGAGGATGTGAACTGCCTTTATATGACAGTGATATTAATTATATTTTCATTCAGGTAGGTTGAGTAATCTAATTAATAATATGAATATTATTAAACTAATTCATAGGAATCATATTTCTGTTGGTGTTTTGGAGTTACTGAAGCAGGCTGCTACGGAATAATAGATATAGTTACAGGAAATGCACATTTATTCTTTCCAAGGTATCCACAAGAATATGCTGTATGGATGGGTCCATTAACTCCTTTAGAAACATTTAAAAAGAAATACAATGTTGAATATGTTCACTATGTTGATCAGGTAATTGTATATTGTAATTTCTTATTTCTTGGACCTCTTTTATATGGTTTTGTTAATAAATTATCTTGGTTTTAGGTTTCTATCAATTAAAATTTCATTTAAAAGCATTTAATATTGACGTTTCAACTACTTTCCCTATATCAAATTATGACTTGACACTGAAGATACACTTATTTTCCTATTAATAAATAGGTCACCTACATCATAAATTTCAATATAAAAATCTGTTTTAACAAGAAAAATTTATTTTTCCGTAGTTTTTACATCTCAAATATGTAGCAGTCATCAATTAAATTCATCTTTCACTGAAATAATGCTATTAATAATAGGAATTAGAGGATGGTCGTTTTTGGTAAACATAATTTGATTTGATTTGTTCACCTTTATTTTCCATTTTTTTGGACCAGGATTCCAGGAGCATTAGATGGTTTCAAATATTTTCTGATGCTTGATTTAATTTGATTAAATTACTGCACTGTGAAATGTAGATACAAGAACGGCCTCAAAACTGTGCCCTGGGGTACATCTGAATTCATTTCAGGATAGTGTGATAGTTCTTCCTCGAATTTAACTCTAAAATGTCTATCTTCTAGGTCTGATTCAAGGATTAGTTGACTTTGTACAGAAATCTTTTATGCTATACTCTATCAAAAGCTTGTTTCATATCCAAGAAAACTGCAGTGCACATTTCCGCCTCTTCTAGGCTCTCTTTGATTTTGTTCACAATTGAGTCTACTGAAACCAAATTGATATTCTGGTACAAGTTTTTAAATTGGAGATTATTCTGTCATAACTGAAGGAGGCTTATTGGTCTGTAAGAGTTTATTTATTTTTGATCCAGCTTTCACTGGAAAATTAATTTGAAACATAAATTCACATGAAGGCATGTCTATTTTTAACTTTTCCAGATTCAAACAGTACTTCAAAAATTGAACAGGAAGAAATTATTGACTCTGGTAAGTTTTGTCTTATATATGTATTTTATATTTTTGTTAATATTTTTCTTTTTAAAGACTGGGCGTAATAGTGATAGCGGTCTTGATGCCAAAGAAGCGACATTTGAGGGAATTGACAAGTAAGTCTTTTTATGTAATTGTTAAAAATAATTGAAAATTTTATTCATATATTCTCAAATATTAGGATAAATTTGAACACCTAAATTTTATGTTTTATTTATCTTTTCACTTTTAGGTTCAACGTGGACAACAAAACATTATTTCCTATAATAGCAAATTTGTAAGTTTCTATATTAATATCATACTAAATTTAATCAATTTGAAATGAGATGAATTTTCTTAACCATAAAGTGTATGGAAATTTTTTAGGAGGGTGATAAAAACAGAACATGAAATTGAAGTTATCAAGTATGTCGTAGGAGTGTCTTCTGCAGCACACAGACATGTGATGAGGATTGCCAAAGATGGTTTATTTGAATATCAATGTGAGTCCGAATTTTTACACTATTGCTACAAAAACGGTGGATGTAGACATGCAGCTTACACTTGTATTTGTGGTTCTGGCATCAACGGGGCTGTTCTACATTACGGACATGCTGGTTGTCCAAATGATTATAAGTTGAAAAATGGAACATTGTGGTAGGTATTATTAAATAGATTCAATACCATGTCTTAAATTTTATCTATTTAATTTCAGCCTTTTTGATATGGGAGCTGATTATTTTGGTTATGCTGCTGATGTTACTGTAACCTTTCCAGTAAATGGAAAATTCACCCCTCAACAAAAAATCGTTTATGAAGCTGTTTTGAAAGCTAATGAAGCTGTTATCAAGGCTGGCAAACCTGGAGTACCATGGCCAGAATTACATATATTAGCAAACAAAATATTATTGGAAGAATTGAAGAAAGGAGGTCTACTTAAGGGTTCTGTAGATGAAATGCTGGAAGCAGATATCGCCGCAGTTTTCCAACCTCATGGACTTGGACATTTTCTGGGGTTAGATACTCACGATGTAGGAGGATATTTAGATGGTTATCCCTCTCGACCTATAAGACCAGGGTTAAAGAGCTTGAGAACTGCTAGAGTGTTGGAGAAAAACATGGTTGTCACTGTCGAACCTGGATGCTATTTTATCGATTGTGTGAGTTCAGAATATCTGCATAGTGATAAGAACGTTTTCATAGTGGGATTGTGGCAAAATTAAAAACCAATATATACTAATTCTAATATAATTCTGAGCTTTTGAATACAATATAAAAAATATGTATAAATGTATAACAATGGAACCAAAAAGTAACAACCAAAATGTCAATTTGAAGATTGATTTTTGAAATCAATTAATTCAATGTTTCTTTAAAAGAAACAACGAAATTTGAAACGCCGCAATTCTTAACTAATTGATGTGTGTAAATTTTATTATTGTTATACTTTCATAAATATTTTTATAATATTTTAATTGACCATAATTTCAGGCCCAAATGATGAATACATAAGTATTCGAAAGCTATGAAATATATTAGAGTTAGTACACCTTGGGGTTTAATTTTGCTCTAATCCCACTACGAAACGGTAATAATCTAGTTAACAAAGACCTCGTTCCAATTTACATAGTGATATATATGTGGAATTTGCTATAGACATGTCTGGAATCTTGAAATCAATTAGGTTAATGTCATTAACAGATATTATTTCTTGATGATGGAATCATAAACTTCATGAATAATGATTTAAACAGTGAATTCCATTTACCAAAATATCTTTTTTGTCTATTCTACGTGATTGATATATTTATATTTGATTGACAAGATCACATCCCCTTGAGAGGTCTTAATAAATGCAATTGTATATATTATATTATATTATAACTAGAGTTGATAATGGAAATTTTATTGTGTATACAACTTTGTACTCAATACCTTATAACTTACTTTTGTTTTTAGTTGCTAGATGAAGCTCTAGCGGATCCAAAGAAATCCAAATTTTTAGTGCCAGAAGTACTGAAAACCTATAGAGGTTTCGGTGGTGTACGCATTGAAGATGATGTTCTCGTTACAGAAGATGGTATCGAATGCCTATCAAAAGTACCAAGAACGTAGGTGTCATAAACTATATTTTCATGTGCATCCTCAATTCCCCGCCTGGAAATTCCTCCTCGGGGAGCGGTATAGAGTCTCAGTCTCAGATAGAGTATATATTCTTTATTCTTAGATTAGACTTTTTTATATTGTTTTACTGATAAATCGTCGGTTCTAATCAAAACATAATTTGATTTTGATAATTTGCCTAATTATATTAATCAATAGATCGGCTACTACACAAATATCAACCATATTATTTTTTTTTTCATCCTTAACTATCATATTACAAATAAAAAATAATTATTCACTTAGAAATTTATGAAATATTATTTAGGTCTTTTTATTATTCATATTTTTAAATATTCTCTTTTTCATGTATTACATTCTGTTACAAGAATTTTTGAATCTTTATAATTGAATTTATGTTTTTTTGATATTTCATGGTTCGTTAATGCAGTCTTATATTTTTTAATTCTAAATACTGAGATATCTGATATATATAATTTCAGCTTTATATATACTGTTGAGTGCGTTTTTTTTCTAAATTACCTTGGTTTTAAGTGACTATTGCCAAACCCTTATGTCGTGAAATCGCGGTATGACGAAAAAATAAGGACAATAATGTAGATCCATATATGATGATTTATTCAAAAACAGATTCAATATTACAATGTGTTATGTATAGGAACTTGTTCAAGTCAGCCTAAACTGCTGATAAATAAATGTCAATATTCCACTCTCTATATCTGTTTATTTAATTCTCTTTGGTTCGCTATAAAGCCGAAATTTCGACTAGTGAGAACGGCAAAGGAGGAGGAAAACATCTTTTTATTTTAATAGCGAATAGAGAGAGATAAAGAACAGTAAAACAATGTTCTTTCTCTCTATCAAATTACAAATCCACTTACATGCTGCTCTCTCTATATTTATCTACAGTCTTTTTATGCATAGTGCTTTACATAGTCGTTTTCATTTTTTCTAGGCTTGGTTAACAAAACCTTCCAAATAGACATCTGAGACAAATTTTGCAAACTCGGTTTTTCCCAATTTCTTTTGAAGAGGTGCACGAAATTTGAAATGACTTTTCCATAACCACTGTAATCAAGAGGTTCCTTTTATCCACTCAAGAGTTCTAGGCACCAGTTACTCATTTCTTCATTCATTGATAACCATCCTACTCCCTTCCTTTACTTGATAATGGCTTTGAAGGGGGAGCCGAAAGGTCGATAATTTCCAAATTCGAACTTAGTTCAACCCGTGAACCTAGTTCTGTTCTTCATAATCCTGACCGTGGTAACCTCTCATTAATAGCAGTTTTTACCAAAGTGGAAAGAAGACAGAATGACAACGCTTTCTCTATCCTCCGAGGTTGCAACTCGGTTCTGCACATTCTCAAGCATGCGCATTATAGATAAAATATCTCGACCGAGAGAGAAAATGTTGTCGGCACCGTAACGTAGGGACGTTTTTTCCCATACCAACTGTGCATATAGAAGTATTTCATATATGAGCTTTAGTCGTAATATTCAATTAAACGGTAAAAATGTTTTATGAAAATAGAAGTAAACCAACTGGCATGTTAACAAGCTTTGCAATAAATTGGACATAGTTGTACCTACAAATTGTGAGACTAATTTTTTTTTGTTTTAGTGTTCAAGAAATTGAAGACTGGATAGCCGGGAAAGATGACGATGAAAAATATGCTTAACTGGGATAATTAATTTTATGCTTATTTTTACAATTGGATATTCAAACAAATTCCCAATCTTCATTCATCAACGTATTTTTTATTTATTCAAAATTTATACATTTTGTTACAACAATATTATTATTCTATTTATATGTTATTTTTATTATTGACTTTATTCTATGGGACAATAACAATAAAAATTATTTATTAATAAGTAGGATAATTATTTTCTATTTTAATTTCAATAAATTTGATCTCATAGAGTTGTCAGAACTTCATAAACGTTTTAAAATCATCAGTACACAATCCCATTATTGTGTCTAACACGAGGAAAGGAGAGACTCCTTGCGGTGCGAAACAAGGAGAGCGGCGGGAGTGGAGATAGGTCGAGCCATGAGTCTCCGCGGATAAGTGGCTAGATGTCTATCATGTTTCGTTTGTGTTTTTACAGTGATTGCAATTAAGGATCGTTGCATTTTGTGTCCGTTTGTAAGGGATTCCTCCTCCTCCTTGTTAAAAATAAGTTGTGTTACCCGTGGGTTAGACACCCTTGTGAAAGTGAAGCTCTCGAATGTGAGGAATCAGTGCGACTCCATGAATACTGTCGGAAGAGGTACAGACAACACATTGTTGGCCAGTAAACTCAAAAGAGCACAGTTTTTAAAAAATTTGACAGCACTGTACACTTATCTGTCGCTTTCCGAGTCGGAAACGCACCCGCAGTCGTCCCTCTTGGTTCTGTAATGCCAACTACCTAATCTAAAAACATTAATGACGATAACCCGTCAAAAATTATTGTCAAAGAAAATAAACCCCGTAATTTTTGTGGCTTCACATTTTTTTCCTACTTTCAGTGGTTGTTAGCTAAAATTCCATGTTATAATCTATAATTCCTGTAATATATGTAATGTTAAGTTAACATTTGTGGAACTGTTGATAACATTTATAGTGAATAAAATTCTTACTATAATTACACTATTTGGTCCTTCGAGCCGGATATGAACCTATACGAAGAACCAAACAGTGCAAGTTATAGTAGTTGGTGGTTAACATTATTTAAATAAATAGCAATAAAGTAGACTAATAACAAATGCAAACAAAAAAAGGAAAACGATAAAGTAAATGAACCTCAGAATAAGAGGTTACTTTGGATATCAAAATTATTCCTTGAATATGAGTGTAGCGCTTTGAAAATAAAAAGTATAACTTTAGAATGGAAAAACATCCTACAAAAATAGATTAAAGTAATTTTAACTATAATTTTTTGAAAAAATAGTTCACTATTCATATAAATAATAATTTCTGTGTTTTAGAAATTGAATATCTAAACGTAAGTCATGTTGAAACGAATCATTTTTCTAACTTAACCTTAAGTACAAGTTTTGATTGTGCTCCTTTTCCTCTAGATGCTTGTCGTTGTGCCTGAGCTGGTTTTGGAGGTTCAGTAGCTAGTTGTTTTTGTGTTGCAGCCAGCATATTTTGTTGTTGTTTTATTATCATCTGCTGCTATTTCAATAAGAATTTGGGATCTGGTACATCGATAATGGCCTTAGGGGTTTTGGGGACATTTTTACGAGGCGAATTGCCAGCTTTTTGCTCGCAGTTCGTTTTCTGAAATATTAGTTCAATATTATTGTTAATAAAGACGCTAAAACTTGAAGCTTTGCAATAACTAACGTGACTATCATAGTAGTAAAACGAAAAAATAGCTTGGGACTACCAGCCATTTGCCTGTGAGGTGGTTGTATCGCCACCAAAAAGTCTGGTTAAACTATATAATGAAAAATACATGGTAAAGTCATATTGATGAGTTCCTTCTGCTTGTAAAATTGACTGACGTGACACTAAACTATTTTAACATAAAAATAATTGAGGAAATGACTGGGGATTGGTAGTGTTATAAGAAGAAAAATGGTATGAAGAAGAAAAGGATTGTTGTAGGACAGATATGGAGGGATGAGTTAAGGAAAACTCTCTCTGTGTGTAAAAAGTGTCCTTACCTCGAAACAGATATTACTTGTTACCACTACCCTCCATGGGTACAGATCAATAAAAGGTTCTAATAATTATTGAGAATTGGGGTTCCAAGCAAAAATCACTCCAAAAAATTTTTACCATCCTGGAAACCATTTTGTTAGATATAATTAGACAATTAAAGGTGTGCAGATATGTTCTCTGGGGTTTCATAGAAAAAAACACGACTTTTAGGTATAAGATAATGGAAGGTACGATGTGGGACATAAATATTTTGAATACTTACAAAATTATTTATTCCCTCTACCTAAAAATCGTTTTTTTTTTGATGAAACCACATAAACATGTTTCCTTCCTCTTTAATTATCTAATTCTCCCTAAAAAATAGTTTCCAGGTAGGAGAAAAAGTTTTTGGAGCGATTTGAAGTATTATGATTGTATATAGATAAATTATACTAGATCAACAAAATAAAATACATACATATTTTTATAATTCATATTTTTTGTGAAGCTCTTCCTTGCAATGCAGAATCCAAAAACTTCTCAAGGGTTTTTCTCCCCAATCTAAATTAACGTTGAGCTTGACCTGAGCAAAATTTCCACGCTGTGATTGGGCTTGTTTCACACCAAGATCAAATTCAACTTTATTAGTGTTCTGAAATAAAATTGTCGTTCTAATTTTTATGATTAAGATGTTTCATAACTTACCTTAACGTGTATTGGAGTTTCATTTTTACTAGCCATTGTTTATATAGTATTGGTACTTGAAAATAATAAAATATACTTTTTATTGTGTTCAATTCAGTTATTTTCTTTCGATTATTCCCAGGTATAAACCTAATCAGTTCTTGGGTTGTGGTTTATTCTGTATCTCTATATAGTTTTTTCTTTTTATCCGGTAAATAAAATGAGAAAGATATATATTGCGTACATTAGAAACAAGTTAGTTATCTACATATTAGGTTTACATAGTTCATAGTTCATCATCAACTTTGATTGTGTACTAATGAGTAAACTATGTTATTTAAAAAACTGATTAGAATTTCGAGTTTTATTAACGGACCTATAAGTGAATCCTTAATTAAATAATATAATTTGTGTTTAAATTCGACATTGTTAAACAACAGTGTAAAAAAAATTATCTAACAGGAAAATTTGGTAAAACCCATAACGTCAATCAATCAAGATAAAAATACGTCGTTTATTTTGAATAAACAATTATATTGAAAATTCACTATCAAATTAAAAGTTATACTTTAATTATCTTGAAGCTCGTATAATGTGAAATTTTTAATATGGAATAAAAATGGCTATTAAATCGTGAGTCAAGTCCAATACTATTCAAAATAAAACCCATAGATGGCAGTATAAACACATCAAATGTAAAATATGTCGAAGTTAATAACTTCCAAATCTACTTCGACGTACATATTTTTTCTCAAGTCAAATTTTATTTAACATACTTTTCAATCGGTAATCTAGTAAAGTCCAGATATAGAAGAAAACGGTTTACGTCGCTTGACGTAAGACAGTGGCGACTCGTTGAAAAAAAATTAGTTGTTTAAAAAAAAACTTTCGCTTTCGTTGTTGTCAAATATCCATTGATTTTATCGCCTTTCATGTTGAAATGATGAATTGTTGTCGCATAAGGACGTCACGTATATATCGAGGTTTTTCTATACTCTAGTATACCAATTTTAAAAAATGTTCTGAATAATTTGAACAGATTCGACACACACAATAGTATAATATTACTGAGTACAGCTTTCCTAGAGAGTTGGACAGTCCGAAAAGTTACGAAAAAAGTTATTTACCTGAGACCTAACCTACAGCGAAATTCACCAGTTAAATCACACCACATTGTTTAGACCGCCGAGATTATAACATAGGTAATGGAAAGAGCGCACAGAACACATTCGTGTATTTCAGATGAATCGGGAGGTTAAGTGTCTTATTCAATTGGTCGACTATACTGAGTTGTTTATCAAGGTACTACAAGGCGACTACGAAGTACTAAACTTTTTTTTGAAGAAGTAATACAAAGACCTGTATTAGTTTGGATAATTAATATTAGAATTATGCTACTATCATTTTTTTGGCAACACTGCATCCTTTATGCACTAACCGCCTTTGACAAAAAGGCAAGGCTACGTGTAATGCGATGCAAAACGCAATATACAGAGTGTTCCGCATAAGAGTCGACTCAGAGCAGGGGCGTATCGGGGAGCCGAAAATATGATAATTGGAGGGAAAGTATCCAATCTCTAAGGCATATGTTTAAGTTTGAATATATCACGTTGTTCAATATTTGTTTGGCAACCATCAATATTGAAAGTTTTCAATGAATTTGTAAATATGGAAAAAATTGGTCATCGTTATGTGATACAATACCTGCTTAGACCAGGATCGGAGTGGTCGACCAAAAGGGGTGACAACTCCAGAAATATCGAAGAAAATCTATTGGATGATCGTCGACTGAAAGCGTACGAGCTAGCAGATATATTAGACATGTCAAAAAGTACGGTAAATCGTATATTAACTGAAAATTTGATCATGAGAAAGCTGTGAGCAAGATGGGTATCGCGTTTGCTCAAAATGGATCAAAAACAGCGTCGTGTAGATGTTTCTATCGAGTGTTTGGCAACGTTTCTTAAAAATAAAGCCGAATTTTTGCGCTGTTTCGTATCTATGGATGAAACGTGGGTTCATAGCTTCACACCCGAAACAAAACAATAATCAAAATAATGCACTGAAAAAGGACAACCGGCTCCAAAGAAAGCAAAGACCGTTCCATTTGCAGGAAAGGTCATGGCGTCGGTTTTTTTAGTCAATTTTAGTCAATTTAGTCAATTTTCATTGACTATCTTAAAATAGGAAAAACTATCAACGGCGAGTATTATGCGAACTTATTACGACATTTAAGAGAAGAAATCAAACAAAAACGGCCGCATTTGGCTAAGAAGAAAGTGTTGTTTCATCAAGACAATGCACCAGCTCCACATCCGTTATTGCAATGGCCAAAATTAATGAATTAAAGTTTTAATTTGCCAGATTTAGCCCCCTTTCTCAATGCAACCAATTCACTCATCTGTTATTACATTGGCCAAAATTAATGAATTAAAGTTTAAATTGCTACTTCATGCAGCCTAATCGCCAGATTTAAGCCCCTCGGATTATTTTCTGCTCCCAGACTCGAACAAATGGCTCTATGGGTAACGGATATCGCTGGAAAAAGTGTATGGAGCTGAAAGGAAATTACGTTGAAAAATAAATATATTTTTTTCCAAAATTTTTGTGTTTCCTTCGTTGTGCCAGGTACTTCTGGAACCATCCTCCTAATTTAGACCCGAGAAGAGCTCATTGAGGGCTAAATCGAAGCTTGAGTGATCAGCAATACCTGATTTACTGGTCCGTCCATATTTCAAATGAGCTATGTGCTCTTTAGACTGGACAATAACGGATCTCTTAGTCTGCCCAATATACATTCCGTATATACCCATTTCATATATACCACTCGTTTCCAAATTTGGTATTTTATCATTAGAATTGTATTGTTGGATTTATAAACCAATTTAAAACCCACCCTGCTAAATATTCTTTCAAATCCTTTTGTATGAAGAGGATTGGAAGGTATCAGAGCAAATTTTTCTTATTTTTTACTTTGGGTTTGGAAAAAAGTGGTTTCACTTAGGGATTTCTTAAATCTATAACGATTGATTAACCTATTAACAAGTCTTTTATCATAACCGTTGAGTACAGCTACATCCTCAATGAAGGACTTTTGCTTATTGTATTTCTCGATGGTAAGTGGATTAACCGATGAACCAGGAAATGGATACGGTGTTTTTCCTAAATACATCAAATTCTAACCTATCACTATTCCTAATTACTAAAGTATTTAAAAATGGTAACTGTCCATTATTTTCCATTTCATAGGTGAACTTTATAGATGGATATTTTGAGTCTGTATCTGTACCATACCCTGGGAAAATACTGAAACTCTTGACTGATTTGCTTTTCATAATGACTAATGAACAGTTCAGCCATGAACGGTGATAGGCAGTTTCCCATTTTCGTCTTACTTGTAGACTTCGATGTTTTACTGGAAATAGTTTTGTTCCATACATATTTTTGTTAACTGTAAATATTCTTCTATTACATCAACTCCCTCCACTTTCCCTTCAGTCACTGAAGACGATAATTTGGTTATCGAAACGCGCTTCAGACAGTGTAATTGTGGTGTAAACAGTATATTCAGATTCCAAGCTTTTAGTACGTGTGTAGTGAACCTCGTAACACATTGGACCGTGAACATCTTGATTTTATATTCTTATAAAAATTAATGAATGTATTCATAATTATATATATAATAAATGTAATTACTTAACGAGTTGCAGTAACATTACAGACCAAACAAAAAAATTTCTGTTTGAAATAGTGGTATATCTACTTAGATTAAGGTTACATAATGAGTTTACATGCCAATTTCACAAGGATTCATTTCAAAACATCCGCTTTATATGTCTCGTACATGACTTTACTTAAATAAATTGATATTTGTGAATCATCGTTCACTGTAGTGTAAACTCGCGTATAAGTGGAATAACTAATTTAATCAACTTCAGAAAAAACTACCCAAACAACTATTATCCTCGGAGACGTAGACGGGAGTAACGAACCACTTCTTATGTTCGTCTAGGTGTCAGATTTTGATCACATCCCAACGATTTTTTGCACCTGCATTCGTATTAACTACAACGGAGTAGAAACAATTGAAAAATTTGGATTACGTGCTGTCTAGATGACTGTAAACTTATGGCTATATCGACCGTCTATTGACAACCACAAAAGGAATCACAGACGTTAGTTTACATCCCATAAAAGCTCTTATGGTTATCAAATATCCCATCGTGAACTAGTTATCTGCAAACTGCAAACTTATTGCTGCGGCGCCCACAAAAAGTGACCTATGTACGTCGGCTTTCAATAATTCGGGATTCATTTTTTAACAGTGATTTCTATTAGGAGACCAATAAAACAACTCCACAACTTTTTTATCTACTTGCACTAAAATAAAATCAAGGAAGCATATATAGGATATTTCCAGATTCATGCTAAATTCAGTCATGATGTGCTCTTCTTATAACAAAATTTCCTCAGATCCCTCAAAAATATCACTTCTAGTTGTTTAATGATACCAACCAATAGTAAATGAAGAAATTTAATAATTTCCGTATAATCGCATCTCAGCATGACTTTCTAATTGAAGTAGTTCCAAAATAACTACTAGGACCAGTTCAGGACCATTGGAATGGCAAGACGATTAGGAAAATGGTCTGGTGTCGTGAAAATGTATGTTGAAGAAACCATAAGCAGAGAATACATATCGTATCATTCTTCTCAATCAGAAAGGCGCCTAACCAAGTTCTTTATAAGACAAAAATCGACATTAATCGAAATTATTCAAAATTTCTGGTGGGAGACTATTCTTATCTCTTCTAATTATGGAAATAAAATAGTTTCCAGAGTTACCGTTCTGACTGTAAGCACTTCATCGATCCTATAGTTAGAATGTACGAAAGAAATTTTGCTTAGTCCATAAACAAAAAAGCAGCTGTGGAGTTAGCCTGATGGATTATCTGGAGCGTGACCGAAAATCAAGGCATATCATTGTCCCCATACAGGTAAATCATTGCAGAAACTGAAGAGTAAAAATAACAAAATGCTAATTTTCCACAAAATACCATCGACAAAGTACCAGGACTTCAAATACAGTCAAGAACCAGACAAAAGATAGCGATAAAATTCAAAATGGATGGATGGAGAGGGTAATATTGCGGTTGTTTGTGAATCGTCTTTCATGAAAACTGTTGATTTGACCTAAAACATTTGAAAACCATTAACGTGGAAAACTCATACAGAATGATATGAATCTTGTTATAGAGCACATTAATAGCATACCTCAAGATCAGTCTCATTATTCTCGCGCCAAGAGAACAAATGAGTATATGAGTCCAGATTTGAATGTAACCCGTCTTAATAAAGCATTTATATAGAAATATCTTCACAGTTAGGTCACTTAAGTTCTACAGAAAAGCATTCGAAGTATATTTTCCAATTGTTTTATTTAGAGCACCTAGAAGTGACACCTTTGAGTTGGACTTACACCATTGGAAGGCAGAAGAACCTAACGTACATATGAAGAAGGTATTGCATTATTTTTACGTTTACTTTTGTCAGATATTATCGACTAACATCCATCGAGGGCGATTGAGGTCAATTGTCACTTCAAGTTGATTGATAATTTCTGATGTCTATTGACGCCGATTGGGGTCGAATCACATCAATTCTTATATATTTGGCTGAATTGGCGTTTACTTTTGTCAGATAGTCGATTTGTATGCATTGAAGCCGATTGAGGTCGATTGTCACTTCATGTTGATTGATAATTTCATGTCTATTGACGCCGATTAAGATCGATTCACATCAAATCTCATATATCAGTGTGAATTGACGTATAATACACATTAACTCACTCGAGAAGTTCTTCTTCAGCCAACTTTCATGCTATAATTATAATAAAGGAGCAGCAGGAACAAGGAAAATGTACGAGACAACCGGTAGGTGTTAACAAATTTGGTGATTCACCGAGAGTAATTACTAGTTACCTGTATTTATAAAATCCGGACTTATAGACGAGGAACTGTTTCTGAAGAACATCCGCAACAATTCTAGTGGATGTAAGAGACTTGGGGGTTGGAAGTAAACTACAGCGGGGTTATATAAATGAAGGCTTCGGTGGAATCTGAAGCATTACAGGAAATCTGCAATATGTTCAAAAAATATCGTAAAGTATAAATCTCCAAACTCTCCTCTTTCATTTTACGAATTGTTGAAACAATAATTTTACTATAAATTTTTATAACCATCACAAAAAAATAATTACAGTGGGTATGTAAATAATATAAATGAAGTTTTAATTAGAAAATGTAAATTTAAGAAAAAGTTTATTGCGTTGTGGGGATCGTGGGAAAAGTATTGTACATAACTCGATGGAAAGTGATAAACACACTCGCATTAATTCTGCACCACAGCATTGTGCATAAATATTCCCATTTGTGTGTTATTTTGCTACTTGGAAGTTTTCTTTAATCTTCTGTTTAATTATTTCGGCACTCAGCCCGTCGTATTTTCGCTTCTCAATTGTTGTCACGGTTTATATGGGAAATCTGTAGTCACAGGCTTAATTTGGCGCTCACTATTCCCGGATCGAGGAATCTATCGATGCTCATTTCAAAATGGCCGCCGTGGGGCAAACAAATATTTTTACTGTAAGTTTCTGCGCGGTTTGTGAAGTTATTCGACCTTATTATTCCTATTTTTATTACAAAATGGCTTCTTAAAGAAATTATACTTCCGGAAACGTGGCTTTGTTGTTTTTTTTCGACTATGCAGTGTTGTGCTAAGTATTGGGAATCGGTAAATATAGCCTGAAAAGTAAGTATATCAGAAATTTATAGAAAATAGTTTGAATTCTGACTAAAATTCTTTTCTTTCTATGAAAAGAGGTTGACTCCACCTGATGCTTCAAGTTTGTCCTTGTACCTTCCCCTGCCACAGGGTTAATACTTTGCAACCTACTCAGTTTGATAAACTTGAACGCAAATAAAAACTAAATAAAAAAATATTTTCGGAGAAAACAACTCTCAGTACCGGAAAAAATCAAGAAAAGCTAGCAAAGGTACATACGGAAAAGTCTATTGCTTACCCCACAGCCGTCATTTTGATGTAGATCAACTGTTCTTTTTAGATTACCCAATTCCAAGGTTGACAGTTCTATTCTAGCAGTGACTCTGACAGAATCTTGTTTGCTTTAGTTGGATTAAATGAAAAATATCGACAGATACATAGCTCATAATGATGAATTTTCCATTTTATATTAAAAAAAGGTCTTTGTGGTGCTGCGATATTTTTAGCGTCCTGCTCAAATCTTTATTATTTTGTTATCCATTTGTTGAATAATCTACCATGTCGAGATTAATCACGATCATGTTGACAATACGAATTGATTATTAAAACGGTGATTTTTTTTTATTTGTATAACAGTTTAATTAGTTTTCGAGGTACATGAACCGGATGTTAATTCTCTTTTTGTGAATTAGAGTTCTGAAGCTTCCTTAATAATTATTGTTTATACTTCTAATATAACTTAAATAAACAAATTGTCCAGTAGATTAGATTTTCCTTGTTAACAAAAAACTAGAAAAAGTTTCATTTAGTTATGATTTAACTATAAGTTTCCCAAAAAATTCCAAATACCAATGTGTGATCTTTCGGTTGAATTAAAAGAGCTCGCGCAGCCAGCAAAACCTTTAACTTGTAACCCGCATTCGTTCGGCCGAGTTATAATACACATAGTTCGAGGTCAAGTATGTTACGTTCTATTTTCCCAAGAAAACTTATTCCTGAAACAGTATATTTATAGTTCGCCTTCCTTTTGTGGAGTTTGCATAAATAAAACAAATATTGGTTGTGCATTCGATTAATACTGAGCAAGATGAAAAAGAAAAATTTGTATGTGGAAGCTATTTTATAATAAAAGTGTTTGAAGACTTTTTTATATTTCAAAGCTTTCACCCCACTACTAAATAGACTTTTAGTGATTTTTTTAAACTTCATTCTATTTAATTTCAATACGCTCCTTATTTACTAACTAGCCCTCGTATTGCTCGTTTATTCGCCACATATTTTAGATTTGAGGATCAAAAGTGACAATCGGTCAAAGATCCAGTATGAATAAACAGAAGATTAGTTAATTACGGTAAATACAAATATGATAAACAGTTTATTTATTAAAAACATCTCGAAACTACAGTCCCCCATATGTAAAATTCACTTAAAAACAAGTTGATTAAGTCATCGAATTACAATGATTATAGTATACAGATAATCGAGAATCGTTGCTATAGACCCAAATGAAGCAATGCACTTCTTTTTCAACAGAGAAGCTACTCATATATTACAACAATTCAATCGGAATCCTCTTCAACATATACAATACACCGGACAATGGATATTTCAGAAGATCTGATTTTTAGTTCACTTCGGAAATTTTGAAGAAGTAACTCGCTCTAGTCAGCAAACGGTTGAAAGAATCGACGAAATTTTTCAACAAATCGAAGTGGCCAAGTTAAGTTTCCATTTTTAAATCTCCGCTAAGACAAAACAAAATTATTACGGTGGGAAGTGGATCACTTACAACGATAATATGCTAAATATTTTGAGGCCTGGAGAAGCTTTACAAATCGTTACTAAGTCCATATTGACACAAAGAATGGTAATGGTTAGTATTTGGTGGATTTGGAAGGTATTGTTTGTTATGAGTTGCTCAAACTTCGCCAAACTATTAATTCGACTATTTACCAGAAATGATAAATAGAAAAGTCGTTGATTTTCTTCATGATATCTTCTCTTTCTAGTCAAAAATTGAGAGATTTTGGGTGGGAAGCTTTGATGTATCCACTATATAACCTCTACCGAGTCCCGTATCGTTTTGTTCCTATCTCTGCAAAAATTTATTGGTCATGTGAATCACTTGGTTATAAATTAGAAAAACGACACAGAATCAATAAAATTACTTTTTCCCGTAATTCAATATCAGATATTAATCAATTTATTTCTGTTTTGCTGTTTTCCTTGATATCGGACAGGCTTTTGACAGAGCGTGGTATCAAAGGCTACTATACAAAATTAAAAGAACTCTTCCTCTATACTACTACCCACTTCTGAAATCTTACTTAATGAACAAAACCTCAAACAAAAGTTAATGAGGAAAGTCCGAAAATTTTACTATAGCAGCAGAGGTGCCACAGGGTAGAGTACTAGGGCCGCTATTTTACATACTATATACATTAGATACACCAAAGGAACAACAGGAACTTTTTTGATGACATAATCATCATCCCTACTGATCAAGAACCACAAACAGTAGCAAAGAATGTACAGGCTCATATTGACCAATTACAAGAGTGGCTACAAAATGGAGGATTAAAGTTAATGAGACCAAATCAAAAAGTGTAGGATTCACGCTACGTAAGGCTACATGTCCTCCATTTAAGTTGAACAATAGGGAAATACCACAAGCAGATAGTGTTGAATAATTAGGAATCCACTCAAACAAAAAACTTAACAGAAAATCTCACAATCTCAAAGTCTCACTTGAAAACAAAGTCTACAAATATGCCATCAAGCCTATATGAACATATGGAATTGAACTGTGGGGTTGCGCTTTCAAAACTACTCCATCTAGTAGATGCTTCATGGTATATACCATTTACGTAAACCTGGGATTGCCGACTGTACAAGAAGTTATCCAAGAGAGGATCATCAAACACCATAAAACTATAGAAACTCACCCAAATTTACTGCTATAGGAAGGAACGCAGAAAGTCTGAAAAAAAGTTGGCCATTAGACCTAATATGAGGTATAAGCCTCACCAAGACATTATAGATGTTAGATTATTTAACACTTGCGAGCAAATTAACCCATAGAATGTATAAAATATTCTGATTGTTAATAAAAACTTGTTATAAAATAAAAACATTCTTTTTCTTTCTAATTTTCAAAGCCACTTCATATAATATCGGGAATTGATGATTTGGTAATATTATATAATAAAGTTTAGCCTAGGTCAGTTTTTCTATGTACACCTATTTTTTACAGTTTACGTAAGCAATCTTTTTATAACCTACAAAAGTTATTATTGCAGTTAATATTTTCAGTTATTGTGCGTTCAAAAAACAGCTAGTAACAAGTACATACATTATCAAATATTTGATTGTTTTCATCTGTCTGGCGAAAAAAGTTTACACAATAGCTCAGAAAAGATTAACAAACTTACTAAATTTGTTTACGCTACTTGTTTACGTAATTAAATTTATTATTCGATACTGTAATAATATGTGAATAACACTTTGTTTTTTGACTGAGAGGACGTGATCTGAACGCTCTAGGAGATTTAAAATAAACGACAGTTTATACAACACTGTTGCCATATTGCATCATATTCACTTATCATCAAGAATTAATAATAATAACGCATCATGAGTTTATAGGGAGTAAGTAGTATTCACGTTTTTCAATTACTCATGTCAAAGGTAAGTTATATTGAAAATTTTACTGAAATCGGTTCCGCCAAAAGTAAATTATTAATGTTTTGGCTACTTTCATTGTAACTTTTTATGCATTTAATGCAAAATTTAAGTTCGATAAAAGATTATGTTTACGCCAGTATCCAGAACCGTGGAGATGGTGTATCTTTAGTTTGACCTTATGCGCTTTACACGCTCCAATAGACTTATTTAGTGTCGATAATTCAGTTTTAATTCGAGATGGATTGAAATCCAAAAGTCCGCTCCGACGATTTCTCCAAGAATACGCGTGCGTTCTCTTGGATGCTCCTATTTTACGGTTCACTATTTTTGGATTTTGGCGTAGATGGGTCCTTTCTATAAAAGAAAGAGTGACAGAAAATTTTGGATGAAATAAAAGAAAAAATTAACAATGAACAGTCTAAAATATCCAGAGAATGCGGTATAAATGAAATCAGGACGTTTCCCCACATCTTTAGGTTGTTTTAAGCCCGTCTTTGATTTAAAGCAAGAACTTTATCTAGTGTACAAAATAATTGGATCAACTTTTTTACGGGTTGACAATCAACAAGAAATTACGAGCAGTTGTATATCAATTCGCAGAGGAATTGAAGTTGAATCATTCTTTTAAAAAGACATCCAAAGATGTTGGAAAGAACTGGATAACAACGTTTTGCCAAAAATATAACTTAGATCGAGTAGCTTCACTTTCTGGAAAAGCGTATGCGAAGACGGCTTTAATAAAAAATAGTGAGCACTGTTTCTCAGCAACGGGAATATGACCTTACAATCCTCATATCTTCAACGACATTGAAGATATTGAAATAGTGATAGAAGATGAGGAAGTGGAACAAGAGCTTTTCAAAAAGCACCAAAAGTCCCGACAGCTTTAGCATTCACAAAATCTCTATCTCTCTAAAAAACTAATTGCCATAATTTAAAATACGAGTGAGTTGATAAGCCAGTATTTTCTATTGCACATAACTTTCCTTTCAGGCCATTCGCTGACGGCAAGTGAAACTAACACATCCACTCTAGAAAAAAGAAACGAATTACCACAATCTAGTCCAAGTGGTCTGTGTACTTGATGATTCAACCAAAATATTCGGAAACCTAACAAATTCAAAACAAAAAAACACAATCTAAATTAACTTTAACTGGAGCTCACCACATCTCATCTGACGTAGAAGTATAGTGATTATTGACTTCGGTGGTTATTATATATATATATATATATATATATTTTAGATCAACATAGCGGTATTCTTGATCGTTTGTGTCCATTGCCAAAAGCAACTAAAAAATGCGGTAAAAGGAAGGCTACGAGAAAGAAGTCGGAAGTTTTAATAAGCTCACCCTAGTCAGTACTTGGAATTTGGAGGAGAAAAATAGACAAACTGTTAAAAGAGACTTGAACAAAATAAGAAAAAAACCAAAAAGGAGAAGCAGATTTATCACAAGCTTCCAAAAAAATGGAAATTATACTCCATCAAGAGAAATTAGTGGAACATGTCCTACGTGCAATGAAGTATGCTGTGAGCCTCCAGAAACAGATCTAATACAGTGCAAAACCTGTAAAAAATGGTTTCATGAAATTTGCACCGCATATGAAGGACTGCATGAAAATTTTTGCGATTTGTGTCCGAAAAGGGGTTGACTGCATACTCTTAGGTTAACTTCGTACTCTTGGACAACACACTGTGTACTCTTAAGGGGAAGTGAGATCCAAGAGGACGCATTTTGAAAAGTTTTTATATTATTTTTCGTTAACGATAATAGGAAATCGTTAAGTTTTCTTTCGTTTTTGTATTCTTATGTATTTCTTACTTGAATATATATTTATTTTCGAAAATTGACTGATTGTAACTAATTTATAACCCAGAGAAAGTTATGAGCGTAGTACTCTTAGGTGACATTTCCCTATACTTTTTTAAGTAAAATTATCTAGGTACGCAATTACTTGTTAACGATTGCTTGATACTCTTCTTGGTGCAATGTGATATCTATTTATAGAATGAAAAACATGTTCGTACCACCCATTTGATTGAAAGATAGAATCAATTCTTTCAATTTCGAATTTGTCAAATCTTTATTGTAATTTCTCTTCCAAATATTTTGTACTTAATTCCTTCGTCATAAAAAAGTGTAAGAAAAAAACTGTAAACTTTCTCAAATTTCAATCGGACGGCTATGTTGGGATAAATAGAGCACGTTTTTAAACCGGACTCTTTTCTCACGTCAGTTGTTACTAATTTTCTTGTTTTCCCGTGGATTAACATTTTGTTACATATTCCTTTTCAACGAGAACAACTGGAATTTGTTACATAACAGTTTTTATTCACTCACAGAAAACTGCTGAAGAAACATGTGACACACCGGTTGGAAATTCGTCAATCAATTCGTGAAATTTATCATCTCAATCTGTATCAAATTAATTATAAATAGATTGAAATGGTAGTGAATTAAAATTGTAACCAAATTCATTAGGCCCCATTAAATTATTTCTATTTAATAGTTTGTAGATAATTCTCTTAAAATCTATTTTTTGCAAATTGATTCAAACAATATTATTTTCTTTTTCTTTTATCATTAAGACTGGATCTATGCAAACTGGAAAACTCTTGATAAAATAATAGAAAATGAAAATGTTTTAATCACCGTTTAGAAACACAAAAGCTTAGGCAGTTGCAATATTGTCCAATTAGCATTTGAATCACATCTTCAAAAAATTCTTCCGTCTATCTTGACAACCACTCCAACATAACTGACAAAGGCTCTAATCAAATTTTGGGTTGGATTAGCCTCACATGGACAGTGTGAAGCAAATTCGCTAAACATACTACGCCTCTTTTGTGAATAGTCCGCCATTGAATTAATTGTTTCTTCACAACACCCCCTTGCTACCTTAAAACACGTTATACACGATTTTTCGGTATGACAACGTTGGGATTCTGGTGTAATGTGGATAACATTTGTCACTATCTGGTTTATAAAAACATCGTCTTCTTCGTCGAACTGCAAAAGGAAAGTGAAAGCATCATCTAAACGTTTGGTGCCCAATGTGAACGTAGCTTCTATACCAAGCGCGGATCCATGGGGGTCATGGAGGTAATGAAACCCTGATTAATTAATTTGTCTTTCGCTCAGGATATTCAAGACTAAGAAGAAGAAGAATCTGACAAATTAATTAATATGAATTAAGTCAAACTAATCGAAAAAAGAACCGGAGGTCGGTCTACGGCTCTATGGGTAAACGACTTAGGAGTTGGTTTAGTCGAAAGAATCAAATGTCCCCAAAAAAACTTTCTGGATAGATGAGAAAGCTAAACTAGTGAGGGAAGGCAAGAAGAGTCGCAGTTCTTTTGGAATCGTTCGAAAGAGCGCTCTTTTAGATGAACGATTCAAAAGAATCGATTTTCTATTTACTTGCCAACCTCTGGCTCCTCTACGGGTCTCAGTCGCACCTCGGTATTCATACTCTCGAGTATTATTCGTATTGTTGTTATCTGATTCTCCAAAATCCAGCAATGGATCTCTGTAAAGCAGCAGATTTCATAGAAGATACACTACGGGTACTAGAGGAAAAGAGGGAGCATGCCTCATCAAACTTCAATCAGCTCTTTAGTGAGATAAGTGATATAGCTGCAAAACTAGATACAGAAGTCAAGATGCCGAGAACAATAACGAGGCAAACCCAGAGGGAAAACGTGTCAGCTCAGGACCCCGAAGAATATTATCGACGAATTGTTTACATACCCCTTCTCGATCACATTATAGGGGACATAAAACCGCGCATTTCTAAAGAAGTCATGGACTTATTTAAATTGAAAATATTTTTGCCCAAAATGGTTTCAATGAAAACATTCAAATCTTAGATGAACTTCAACCTTCTATAAAAAGGAATTTTGCCTCCATTTTGTTCACTAAAGAAAGAACACTAAATGGAGTTCCTAGTTGTCTTTTGAAGATAAGAGGGTGAATGTAACAACGACATGTACCCAGGGGTTAACTGTCTGCTCCGGGTATTGGTTACATTACCCGTGAGCATAGCTACCAGCGAAAGATCCTTTTCCACCCTACGCCGGGTCAAATCGTGGTTACGATCATCAAGATCGTTTCGTAGGTTTAGCTCTGCTAAACATCCATCGCGATATTGATTGTGACAGAGTCATTGATCGGTTTTCTAAGACAACAAGAAAGTTAGATTTCATATTATAAATTTGTAATAGTTGTTGGAGTTGTATTAATATCCATTTCTGTATGTAGCATAGCATAGTTTAATTTTTAATTAATTACTTTGGTAAAATTGTCATTGTCTGTAGTCCTTAGACCCTTAGTCCGTCTACCTTCAAATACCTAATAAGATATAGTTTTGAGTTAGAATTGATAAACGTTATAATTATTTAACAAGTCAAAATAGACTCAATAAAAACCTGTCGCATTATTACTCAGTTATTCTGTAATGGAGAACTACCCTAGACAAAACAACAATATACAGTATACTGACTGACGTTGTGATATATGATTCAAATTCGATGAGGAATTGAGGTTTAAAGTAAAAATTGCGTAAAATTCGTCATTATGCTATCAAAAACAACGTAATTAACTTATATTTTGTGGGTAAAAGGCTTAAAATGCAATGTCTTGTAACCTAAAAGGTCACTTTGGGCTCCAACTAAGCTCATCATGTTAATGTGTGTTGTGTTTAAGGGGTACACAAATTTTGTATGCTTTCAATTTCCCAATGGAAATTTTTGATAAATTGATAAAGGTATAGAAATAGGTTGAGGTATCTTTAGGAATAAAGCTGCTTGTTGGAAATAAAATACAATGATCTATATTTGAAATTCGACATTATATAAAAAAACCAAGTTAAAAAAAATTACCCGCAAAACTCTAGAGTTTTTGGTTTACCGAAAATAATGAAGTAAAACAAAAAACTAATGTGAGTGGATCTGACCTTTAGCAACACATGAGGCTCCCTACTTGTCACGAGAATGCAAATAGGACCATATCCGTGGAATGCGGTTAGGAATTAAAGAAGTTCATTCAGTTAATTGTCCCGGACTAGGTAGTTCCACGAGTCAAAGTTTGACGTTAAATACAGATTAAGGTCGTCTAAGTTTTAAGCCCCAAGAAAGGTCCTATGTCCAAAACTATAAGTTCCTTATATATAGGAACTTATATCTACTTCTTCTTGGATGTCAATTAACAAATTAAGATTCCAGAATTTTTGAAATCTCTGGAGAAATTGATCTTAACGCTACCATGGTCGCTGACCAAAAGGACAAGGTAACTACCTCTCCAATCGTCAAATTCTCAGTCGGATATCACGACTTCCGCAAATATAGAATTTGGAGCCAAATTTAAAAATTTATAATCAAATACATAATGGAAAATTCCACATCGGTTGACAGTCAAAAGGAAAATATTAATATTAGTAAAAAAATATAATAAAATATATTAAAAATATTAGTTAGCAGCAGACTTCTTGAGCAAAATCGGGGCTTACGCCATGACGATAATCTAGCCAGGTGCAACAAACAATAGCTCAATTTGAAAAACACCAGCTAACAAATCACTCATCAATTGACTGAACAACCGAAAATCAATATCCGCAAAATTTACAAAATTCTGCACGAATAACTTAATTCCTGAACAGTTAACTAGATGTTGCTCGAACCTTCTAATGGGAAGCAACTTGGTTTTTACAAGCAACATAATTCTGCAACCATTTATACCCCGTCTGGCAAATTTCGAATAATGCTTGCGTCCTATAAGCAAAGACTTAACCTCAGAAGAAAATAAACAAATCATTCAATTTGTTTAAATTAAAATAATACAACAAAAAGTCTAATTAAATTGTATTAAATAACTAAATAACACCAACAAGTACATACAAAACTACAAAAGGGGCATGAAGTTTATATCGTATAATGTTTATAACAACAAAGGTGACGCAAGCTGTGAGCAGTGAAAACGTTACAGTCTTTGCTGTCCTAATACTAATGATCCCTGGATCCGCCCTTGTTCTATACTTTTCCGTGTAATTTCCTATAAAAAATATATAAAAAAATGGGGTCTCGTATACGCTGCGACCCAAAAGATCTATTGTGTCACTTCAAACAAAAATTGAGGAAACTGTTCAGATAAGACCAAATTCTAAAGCGTCTGGTAAATAATTCGTATATATTAGTAAATATTTAAAACTTTTTTAAATAGGCGAATTAAGGGATTCACAAATGAGTTAAAAAGTGTGACGTAACTTAAATCAATCAGCAAAGATATGTGATATTTGAAGATAACAAACGTTCAATGGAGAATAAGTTTCAAAATTCATTGTATTAACAAACAAAGATACAGATACAAAGCGTAAAATATGAAAGAAAAAACTATTTTTATTCGCAGCGGCTCCTATATGCGATCAGCCTTACTTGAGAGTCATTTCTGATGATTCACCGACCACAGATGGAAAATATTTGTTTTATATTATCTTTTAATTATTTTTGTTTATTAGTTCATAATTATATTGTAATTCATATCATCCTGTTACAAGAGATGATTGTGTAATACGGCCCTATAAACAAAGCTATGATTGATCTTTTTTCTTTATTTTCCACGTGGATATACGACGTAGGAAACACCCCCGCAATCGCAACCCACTGAAAAAAAAACAGAAAACGAAATTGTATTTTTCTCAGTAAAATTTCAAAGCTTTCAAAGCATTAGCTTCAAAATAATATAAAATATAGTGATGCTCTCACAATCCAACAATATTTTGTGATCCTTTTTATGCTTGTTTACAATTAGGTTTAACTGATCCTTCCAGAAGGTTATCTACCCACCAAAATCAGTTAGTGATCAAACGCCAATCGAAATACATCTCCGTTGACATCAAACAAGTGATAAAGCCGCTCAAGAAGTCATCCTATTTCGAAACGGCCAGAGTCAGCGAGGCGTAGCCAGAGCGCTGAACATGAATCAGTCTGCTGTTTCCAGAGTTTGCCATCGTTATTGAGAGACTGGTAACTTTCATCGAAGACGCGGTTGAGAAATCCGTCCCTCACAAATATTCAAGTCCAACAAGAGCTTGGAGAAACGCGAGGAGTAGCTGTAAGTAGCTGGACTGCTAGAAGAAGACTTGAGGCAGCTAAACTTGAGCCAAAAAGGTCAGCTACTGGCCCCAAATTAGCCCCAGCCCACCGAGTAGCTCGTCTATGATTTTCCAGAGTACACGTTAATTGGACTGACGAACAAAGAGGCTTCGTTCTCTTCTCAGACGAAAGCAGAGTGCGACTGCTGGTAACGATAGAAGAGGACGAGTTACAGAAATCTTGGAGAAGAATTCGCACAATGTTCCGTGAAAGAAAACGTGGCTTGAGGAGGAGATTCCTGGATAGTTTTGGCGAGTATTTCATTGCCCGTCCACATACTGCAGTCTTTACAGGATATCGATATTGCCGCTTTTGATTGGCCAGCGTATAGTCCGGACTTAAATCCTAGATTCTTTTTATCCTTAATGATAGTAAGACAATAAAACTTGGGTTATTTATGACACTCCAAAAGCTAAACATTGATGGAGGGACACTTCTTCACCAATAAAAGTTAAGCCTAATCTTAACGCCTCGTAAACTTATGTGTTTTTTTGGGACAGAAAAGCATTTCGCTGATTAATTTCTGACTACTTGTGCCAAACAATCAATGCACATGTTTACTCCTAGAACTGGACTTTGCTCCCAACGACTTTCATCATCTTCTTAATCCTAAAATTTTTCCTTGGTGATCAACACTTCAACGCTAATGACGTGCTGAAAGAACATGTTGAAAACATAGGCAGTAACTTTTAAGCTATGCAGAAAACTGCTTCAACAGTTAGTTGAAGCAATAAATATTTTTCCTGTATCTGTACTCGTTTTTTTTATATAACCGATCGGAGCTTACTATGTAGATATTCCTCGTAGATGCCAATTTCTTTTAATTGTTGTAATTCAACAATAAAATCCCCTTTGTATCGATTAGCATTGTATGTGGCAACGCTGTCAAGATATTGTAAATACCCATGACGTGACAAGTCATGTTGATTCCCTCAAATCTAGAATTAAGTATTGCGCAACGTTAAGCGTGGTCATGGTCAGAGCGCGTGTACCGGCTTGTGTGCTTCGTCACTGATAAACATTCTGGCCTGGGTGTTTGTACGATTTGATGTTTTCCTAGCACGAAGAAAGATGAACGAACCTCGAATTTTCTAGATATTACGACGCATATAAAAAATCTATTAATTTAGACATTACGCTTCGTAAATTTATAATTCAAATTTCCAAATATAAAGGTCGAATTAAAACAGAGAGAGGTTAGTTTGATTGATTGTAGGAATGAACAGACAGTTTAATATACCACCTTATAGAATGAAAAGAACACCTACTTGAATACCTTTTTGCGAATATCAATTATTTAAAGAGATGTACATAAGTTCAATGACTAGGATAAACTAACGGAAGAATCACATTGTGTTATGTCTTTTTATTTGGAAAATGTTAATCAGAGCCAATAAGTATATGTTTAAATAGTTTATTGAAGGTTATATTCCAAGCTCATTTTCAGTGAACTCAAATTATTAAACAATTTCAATGATTCAAATTTTTATTCAAATATTTTAAAAAAGCGTAAATTCCATGATTAAATATACACATATTACGTCATTTAAAATCATCAGAATGAATTTGTTATCTGCTCATATATTGAATTGTAGCGAAAACTTAAATTTAATTATGTATCTCCTAGTGGAATGCGAAATTCATAACTGAGGTTAATGACCTTGAGGGTCTTATGGGTTTTGTTTTTTGTTAGCATAGAATGTATAACGGTATTTTTAATTTTTTTCTAATGATGTTATGTATGATTTTGAAATAACTTTAAACATGAATAAAAAAATAGAAGTTTTACGGAAAAAATCGTATCATATTATTGTGTAGTTTTTAAATATAGCGTGTGCACAAAACACTACATTTAGAAACCACTACGTTTATTTTTGAATACTCCGTATATGTAACCATAAGTGCGTCTCTGATAAATAGTATTTATTACTAGTATTATTAAAAATAACTGGTTTGTCTAATACGATTGTCAATAATGAAAGGTCACCTTAAAAATGGTGCACAATGACGTACACACCGTTTTTCGTTATTTGTTTAGAAACCAGACAAATAAATTTAATTCAACTGGTTACTAGCGTATAAAAACTGTAATTTATTTCAGTCCCTACAATTTTAAAAAATATTGATTATAAGTTTACGCAACCCATTCGCAAAAAATAATTCGTTATAGGCTCTAAGGAAGACAAAAATTATTTTAGAATCAAGTTTTACTAAATTATCTGCACTGTATTTATACCGGATGGATATTCAATGCAAAAAAATAACGCCTCAATTATCTGGAAAACGGCTTGTACGAGTTTTATATTATGGTGGTATTAACGTTGTTGTCAGATCTTTCCTTTTTCCGGAAAATTAATGAACTTTGTTATTTCAAATGGATCACCCTGTATATCTTTCGCTTTTCGTAATTTTTATTATTTGCGTTATTTCCGTCAAGTAAAAATAATACATTTAGGTGGATATGGCTGCTACAATAACAAATTTGACGTTTCAATAAATTATTATCGTTAGAGTTTATTGAAAGTCACAATGGATGATGATATTTTAATGATATTGGGCGTAGAAGTGAACAAGAAACATTTAATATCTTTAATAATTTATAACCTAACCGAAATCCCATAACAAGATCTACTGTTTTCTATCAAATTTTATTCAATATTTTATATAATATTAAACATTTGCCCATTTTAAAAAATCTTAGATGTTGCTGATGGTTTTTCGTTTTGTCTTAATGATAATAATTATTCAAAAGTTCGTACGTTTGCCCATCTCTGGGACTCACTTCGGCAGATTTAATTTTCTTGTGCCCTCGTTGAACGATCCTTCGGTTTCGATACAGGTAGTGTGTGTGCTCGATGCACGTGCGCTCCTCTGACCCCACCTCATTTATTAACGAGTTTATTCCATTTGGCTGTTCCACACTGTATAAATTCAATTCTTCTACAGGAATTGCATGTAGAGTAGAAAAGTCAAGTGTATTCAGCTCCTGTACTACTACTATTTGTGTGGATGAAATAATTATTCATTGAGAACCCGCTACCGGTAATTCACAGCCGATCTGAAAGACATCCAAGAACCACAATAATCAATATTGAGTGGAGATTACTGAAATATCCTTCGACATCAAACGCGTGTTGTTCTTTCAGTTCTAACTGAAACAAGCGGCATAAAAATTCACATCCATATTTGAGACTGTTCATACCCCAATGCCCCCGTAGTAACTATCATTGTGATTGACATATTGACATCCCAAATATTGACATAGCGATACGACTGGTGAGTGAATTGTAATTTCTAAGTTTCGTATACAATTTTGTACTTTGACACATTTAGTTGATAAAAATGATTATATAAATTTTTACTAAAATAATGAATTTGATTCGGTGGTAATCGTTTATAAATTGAGATTAGATTGCATGTTAATTGTTCTTTAATTAACAATACATTAAAACTACATTTAAAATAACATATAAATTATATTTAACTATTGTGATCACAAGATTTGTTATACGTTAATCATCAATTTAAATTTGCGTTTTTTACAGAGGGTGTCGCATAAGTAATGTAGGTGAAACAGCTCAACAGGCCTTATAGGTACAAGGCTTGGAGTGGCTCTACTGCTTTCCTCCATCTATTTTTGTTCATGGCAGCTTCTCGCCAGTTCTCTATCCCTATTCTTTCTTAATCTTTTTTATCCCGTGGACGCCCTCTTTTCCTTTTTTCTTCTTCTCCCCTTAGCAAGGGTCTTTTCACCTAACTTTCTTCCTCCTTTCTGGCTATATGCCCCATCCGAAGGAGTCTTTTTGCTCTGACCACATATCCCATCTCAGCTTGACCATCATAGAGTGCTTTAATATCTGCGTTCGTTTTTCTATTCGACTCGTTTTGCTCTCGCACTCCATCGAAAATCTTCGTGAGTACCTTTATCTGGCATAAGTTTATTTTGTTTTCTTCTTTTTGGTTCATGATCCAACACTCACTGCCATACAGCACCGTTGACGAAATCACATTTTTTTTACTGCTTTGTATACGGAATTTCCAGAATTTTCAAGGTCTGTTTTATACTCTACTTGAATTTATTGGCGACAACTTTCTTTGAAGAGACTATACATAAAAGCTTGTCTACAGATATGACAAATATTGGTTGGGATAAGGTTTTTCAAATAAAAGTGTTGTATCACATGAAGATGACCAATGTTTTCCCTGTTTACAAATTCACTAAATACGTTCACTATTGATGGTTGCCAAACAAATACTAAAAAACATGGCGTCTTCAAACTTGAAGTGTGCAGTTTCTAATGCAGTGTTATTTTTCGAGCAAATAGCGCCATCTTTTGCTCCATTTATAAACTGGCTCTTTCTAAAGAATTCGTGTTGATTACTGTATCTATCACATTAAATAATTAAAAGACATAATTGTGAATAATAAGACGTTCCAAAATAACCAAGAAATGATTTAAGTGAACATCACAACGCGATTGATATAAAAACATTATAAAATTTACTGTTGAGATATAATAAATATAAAAAAAAATGTTAAACCACTTTCATGTATTTAGCGTTTTTGATAAATTTATGGTATTAATAAGAATTGTTAATGATTAATTATCATTGAATTCATATTGGTTCAACAACCTCTAACTTAGTCATTTGCGTAGTACGCAAATAGATCATGCTAATTTTTTCACAATCATATGGTTTTCGATTTCTGAATAAACTTTTAATGTTTAGATTTAAAGTGTTTCTAATAAAATTTTTTGAAATTATTCATTTCGACATTCTCCTCTTATATAAAATAAATTGATTATTCATACTTCGAATAATAATTAAACTTTAAGATCAAAAAGCTATATACTCTGCAACAGCTTCTAATCGTCTATGAGGCTCAGATTCGTCTATCTTTCGAGTAATACTCGCACTTTTGGAGCTCTGCCTCCAAGCATACCCTGGGGATGCTCTACTGAATGCAGAAGAGAGCAATACGTCTTATACCCGATCAAGAGTTGACCAGAAACTTGAACCTCTTAGAGCATAGAAGAAAGGTCGCTGATCTGACTCTGTTTTACCGATACTACCACGGCAGATGATTCTTGGAGTTGTCCAACATATTTCCATCTATTCAACAGACAGACGAGACTCATGAATACTGACTTCGCGTACAGACGCCCAGAAGATCAATTTATTGGGACTCCTTTTTTGGAGAAGTGCAAGCTTGTGGAGTCAGCTACCAAGGCACGTCTTTCTCGAACACTACAACCTACAGAAGTTCAAGATCAACATCCATAGGAACTCGAACTACTCGAGTGTAATAGGGTTAACCTTCTTATGCTTACTCTTTACACACAAAAAATTTACATCTTGTTTAATATAAAATATATGTACTAAACGACTATTATTCCGTATGAGTAGTATCTTCATTATTTTCGAGGTCTGATTGCTTCCATTGCTTTGTTTAGCTGTAAACTAATTATCGACGATGAAGTAATTTGCGCGTCTTGAAGACCTTGCAAATTTCATTGAATATCAATAGCCAATCAATCATACATCGAAGAAGCAAGGATACAATGAATCAATGTAATAACGTAATATGTAAACTTTTTTATTCTGAAATCATATTTTTGTTTAACAAATATTTATATGCAATTAATAAGGCCATCAATAAATATGTTGATTAATAAAATGTTCATTGTCCTGTTTAAATGATGAAACAATGAAATTATCGATAACTACATCATCTTTTATTTTAGCAATATTCAAAGTAAATATATAGGTACTTCAAATTGAAAAACAGTATTTTTATCAAATGTGTGTGGATATTAAGATTAAGCTGTTTAAACATGATAAATCAGCTGCTAATCTTGTCACAAATTATTCTGTTTAAAAGTTACGTGAAACTTTTTGAAAAAAATTAGGAATATCTTATAACTTAGGTAACAGTTTGGAAGTGGGATCCACCCTATTTTTCCTTTATGTTAATTTTTTGGGCGAATTTGAGATAAGCCTTGGAAAGCGAAGCAGTGTGGACTTGAGCTTTGCCATGAAGCAAGCCCATACCTCTGCTGATTTTGCCGTGACTTTTCTCAATAATTTTTTGAGGCAACTGCCATAGTAAGTGAGAGTAATATGCCAAGTTTGCGGTTGTATTTGATTCTTCAAAGTCACTTAAAAAAACACCATCGCAGCCCTAGATTATTGTAGCCTTCTCGCAATCTTTGCTTTTTGGACTCTTCATTCCGATGTCATTCTTTTGTATATCGGGTCATAGTAAGACCATACCTCGATCACCCCATACAATTGATCGAATTACACTTTTTTGGTCCTGGCAGCAAAGCTCTAAAAATTGCTTTCAACTTTCTACTCAACGCTGCTTTTGCCTTGCGCTGAGAATTGAAGTCACCCACTTTGCACTAATTTTTGTCATATTTAGATGCACATGTAGGATGCTTAAACTGTTTCCACACAATATCGAACAAGTGTGGACGTGTCGCCCGACTTTGTCGAACCATGTCGTGTTGTGTCGAACCGAACCCGATTCACGTCGGTTCGGATCAAAGTCAGTCGAATCGAATGCAGCAGAGATGACGGACATATGGAAATAGTAGTGTCGTTCGACTAGGAAGTGGAAAAGACAATTAAAAATGTACAAAACCAATTTACCAGGGAAAGGAAGATGAATGTCGGTCGTCACGTCCACATGTACAATGTGGACAGGCCGAAAGTCGAACGTGTTGATCGACATAATGTCGGTTTGTGTAGTTTCACCGTCTCAGGAGCTTCCGCACGTGGGACATCTAATGATTCTTGACTCCGGCGAAACAATTTAAACCAATTTTTAATTGTTGAAAATAATGGACAAAAGTCATCGAAAACAGCCTCTATTCTGTTTTGTGTTGATGATAATTCTTCTTTAATTTTATAAAAACGAAGATCGAAGCAGCCAATTGAAACTTTGTGTAAAGCCTGTTGAGACTTGTAACTGACGCGTGCATGAATATTTTTGAGAATATGTAATACTTCTATATGGACAGTTTTTATAAGTTGAATCTGTTTCGACTAAGGAAGACAACGAATTCTATATCCTCCGAGGCTTCATCTCGGTTCTGCGTATTCTCAAGCATGCACAGTATAGATAAAGTATCTCGAACGAGAGAGAAAATGAATATTGTCGGCACCATAATGTTTTTTCTCATACCAACTGTTCATATAGGAGTATTACATATATGATTTACTATACTCATGGATCGCACTACGTAATTATTTCATGTGGCCCAATTGGGTAAAATTAGAACTATGGAGGGTAGAGAGAAGGAGGAGTATTTAATATGGGAGGAAAGTTGAAAAAATGTCCAGTTGTATATGGTATATAACAGTTCAAAAACCTTCCAGAATGGCGCTGGTGTAGACAAACGATTATGGCTGTAGCAATTGTGAATGAATTGTATCGTAATATCATATATTGAAAATTTAAAATTTCAAGTGTGAAAAGTTTTCATATACACAGATTTTTCTCCTTAATCTCTACCCTCCATAGCTAGAACTGAAGAGAGCCATCATAGAATATTTATATGATCGATGGCTCGATCTTATTTTTGAACGAAGTGAAAATGGTAGTTATGTAATAGTATCCAAAGATTCCAAACATTTGTGGTAGCAAAAAATATGAGACGATGTTTTCAAGTCATAATCTGTAATAAATAAAGCGTTCAAACAATGATAAGTCCAAACAAAAATTATTTGAATACTATCTTAGGTCAATGACATTTAGCTAATTTCTGCGAAAATTTTATATATATATATATATATATATACATATATATATATATATATATATATATATATATATATATATATATATATATAATATATATATAAATGAAACAAATATATATATGTATTTGCAGATATAATAGTTTCATAATATTGAGTGTCCCATATTAATTTCATGGTCAGTGCACAAGATGCGAATTATATGCGTTGTAGTTTTGTAAATGTATAATCTATTTTTAACTGTTTCGTGTACCCGTAGATTTCACGTGTAAAAACGGTTTTGACCTTTATTAAAAGTTTTAGAAATCTAATAAATATATACGGGGGCTGGAATTAATGTTGGAAATTATTTTTTTAACCTCTTATGTATATGAGTCATTTCAAAAAAATTCTCTATTTTTCTCTATTTAAATCTAATTTTTTACAATAGTTTCTGCTATTTTATCATTTGTCTATGTTACCAAGAGTAAATAAAAGTGACGACCTCAACGACCAATTATATCAAGATGTATTACGTCCTTATCTAATAATTTAACACGTATTTTAAAAACACATTACAGATAATTAAATATTATATAAAAAATACACTGAAATTATTAATATCACTGGTCGACAAAAAAATTTTTTTCTAGTAACACAAGAAGAAGTATATTGTGATAAAATGGACCTATAGAAATACGAAAAAATGAAGAAAATAATTGTAACACGTAAGGTTTTTAAGTTACATTTATAGAACCATATTCATTGGTAAAATATTTATTAAAAAACTAATATCACGTTTTTAAAATCGTATATATTGAAAATATTTATAGTTTACATCTAATAAACATGCCTCACATCTATTAAAAACAAAATCTTGAAAAAAAATCACTTTAAATATCAATTAGCTCCAGTTTTTCCTTTTATGAGGGGTTGCATTTTCTCTTTTCACAAATCAACAGTAATCACCCATCATGGCCGAATCCTGACAGCTCCCAAATCTTCGGAAAATGGGAATGAGGAAAAGAATTTTCAATGACATTCGACCACCAAGGGATTGTAGGCGTCTAGAAGCTCATCGACTAACTGTTGGTAGTTTGGATCCATATTGTTGCCCAAAAATCCCCTAACTACACTAACAAATGCATCCAATGCTCTAAGTGAACTTTTATGCAAAATTGTCATCGTCCAGCAATTTTCTTATTTGTGGCCCAATAAAAATACTTTCCTTTAATTTGTCATCACTCAACGGGGGAAAGATTTCTCTAAGGTATTTGAATCCATCACCCTCTTTACCCATAGTCTTTACAAAGTTTTTCATCAATCCAATTTTAATGTGAAGGGGGGGCAGATGGACATTTTTGGGATCTACAAGGGATATAAACTTAACATTTTGAGATTCCGGTTGAAACTCACTTCTTGCTTGCCAATTTTTTTCACATAGTTTTGATCTACTTCTAGACTGTCCCATAGATAAAGAAAACAGCAATGTTTCGTAAACCCTCCCTAAAATCCCATTAAAATTCCAATCACCTTCAGGTCCCCACATATCTGTCACTTATACTTGTTTCAGTTAATTTTGTCTAGAAGCAAGTGAATATTTTCATAAGTTTCTTTCATCTTCACAGAAGGAGCAACTGGTATAGATGGTTTTAAATTTCCATTGTGTAATAACACTGCTTTTGAACTGTATCTGTTAAGTTGACATAATTTATGCCACAACCTTCGTATAATTTGTTGAAGCCTTCAGAAAAACCTCGGGTCGGCACTGCAGGTAATAGAGAGAGAGAGAGAGTGAAATGCTTTATTGTCAAAAAATTGATACAAAAATCTTGTAAAAATTAAAAAACCCAAGTTCATAGCAAAACCAGTATGCAGCATGTCCAGAATTAAATATTATTATTAGAATTGAAGTAGTTTACAAAGTAAAAGGCACTTTCCAGTAAATAGGCCCTTAAATTATTGCGGAATGCGGGAAAGATGATATCGGATGATTTCAATTGGCAAGTGATTGTGCAACTTTTTGCATTGTAAAATATTGAGCCCTTTCTAAGTGGATAGCCGTGCAACGAAATTGGAGAAGCGTACTAACGAATTAGGCAAACGGATAAGAGGTATAACACCAATAGAACTGATGCATACTGAAAGAAGCTACATAGAGCATATGCATACATGAGAACATAGAGAACGAACAAAACACAAGCAGAGTCAGATAATCAAGTCTAAAAACCTAGCAACAAAGATGGGAAAACGAAACAACGAAAGCACAGTATACAAACGCCAAATAGACTGTGAACACCGCCTAACTGACCACTGTCTAAGCCGTTTTGTAAGAATATGGGGTGTCCCGCCACTCAGAAAATTGCATGCTGAGAACTAAATCACGAGATAACACTCGATACCTAAAGGCAATGATTAAGAGCAAAAAAACTGGAAAGTAGTGCAAAGGAACATCATGTCCAAGAAGGAGAAAGATTTTTTCTATATTCCGATATTGAGTAATGTCATGTTCTTTACGGTTAAAAATTCCTGGTGCGATTTATGCTACGAGGATATATTGAAAAATTCTTAGACAGACTACTATAGAACCAAACAAAATTTCAATATCAAAATATTTTATTACTCAACATATTCTCCTCTTAATTGGATACGTTTATTATAGCGAACCTGCAACCAGACCTCCACAGCTTTATTACCTCCTCGTTGGGAGACACATTTACGACCTTTTAAACTTTTTTTCAGTTGAGGAAAGAGATGATAATCGGACGGAGACAAATCTGGTGAAAAAGGGGGGTGTTCTAGTAATTCAAACCCTAAATCACGAATTTGGCAACATGAGATTTGTGTGCAAGGGCGTTGTCCTGCAAAAACAAAACACCTTTGGATAGCTTTCCGCGTCTTTTCTCTTTAATTTTTTCCCGTAGAGTGGTCAGTAATGTCGAATATTAATCTCCAGTTATTGTTCTACCCTTATCCAAAAAATCAGTCATGATGACTCCATGGCAATCCCACAAAACTGAATCAAGAACTTTTCCAGCAAATTTTTGGACACGAAACTCCTTAGGTCTTGGAGACCCAGAGTGTCACCAATCCATCGATTATTGAAATGTATCCAAGTCCCATTCATAGTAACAATAGAAGAAGTCTACAGTGTTTTCAAATCGAGCACAGATCGAACGCGATGCTTTTACCCTTCACGCTTTTGGTCAACATTCAAACATTTGGGAATCCATTTTGCAGCAATTTTTCTCATGTCCAAATTAACGTGAACTATGTGATGAACGCGTTCGTATGAAATATTCAGTGCTTCAGATCAGGTATACGTTTTAGCCCAATTCGACGGTCTGATAAAATCATGTCATGAACTGCATCGATATTTTCGGGGACTGACACAGAAACTGGCCTTCCCGATCGGTCATCATCTTCAATGGAAAATTTACCTCTTTTGAAGGTTGCAGACCAATTTTTTCGGTCGCATACGAAGTACATTGATCACCAAGGGTATTAAGCATATCTTCGTAAATCTGCTTACCTCTTAACCATTTTAAATACAGGGACTTTATGATGGCTCGATACTCCAATTGGATATCTTTTTTCTTTTAATTTATCGCGTAGCTCTGGTTTACTTTTTTGACGTCAAACTTTACACTGACACTTCTGGTAAGTTATTGTTCGTTGCTATGGTAACGCAATATTTTGTTTATGCGTGGAACTGGTTTAGGCTAACTAGATATCAATACATCCTCGTAGTTCAGGAGAAAAAGGGAAAAAAACAACGTGTTGAAAACGATGCAAATATTTATTTTAATACATAATTAGGATACATTCAAACGGTAATAGGAAAATATTGATATTTTCATTATAATATGTATAGTTATGTTTAAAGCTGGACAAATGACAGATTCTGATTCATACATACATGAACAAAGTGAACATTAGATTTTGAGGTAATGTCCAGCGATTCTAAGATATTTTATAAATATACAATGAGATAACATAACATAGTAATATGGATCGCTAGTGGTAAATAACAAAAATACATACATTTATACATAAGATAAATAGTTACAAAAATCACACATATTTTCTTCAGCTTACATTAAAAGGTACGTTAATCCCTATGATAAGTTGACAAAGTAGAATCAACTGATGGTGATTAAATAATCATATATTTTACTCTTAAAAACCTTCTGTTATTATTAATAAACAGCCAATAAGTCAATATTGTAAAATAGATATGAATGAAAAAAAAACAAAAAAAAAACAATTATCATAGGAAAACATTGGCAAATGAAAGCAGTGTTTGTGCTAGACGAAGATATCCATCAGTTTAAACCTTAATTAATATAAATAAATAACTACAAATATAATAAATATGCTCCGTTGGAGCACGATATGTCCAATCTCCTTTGAGAATCATCACAAAAACAGTGGCGTTTTGGTAACCACTTCATCACATCGACAACTAAACTAACAATGAGAGCCCTCTTTACTTTTCTTTCCTATTCATCATCGACTTGAGGTGCTCAACTTCGGTGGAAAGTCGAACAATTTCTGAATGCAGTCTGTGTTTTACAGTGGTATCACCATCTCCACTATCTTGCATATTTATTTGGGACTGTTTAAGAGTCTGAAGAGTAGCAGCAGCTGTTGCAGCGGCCGACCATTCAGCTCCAAGAGAAATTCCAGAGTCCCTTTCGTCGCTAGAGCCCTCGCCATCCCAAGGAGGACTTGCGCGGGGTCCTGGCTCCTGCTTGATGTTTTGAAGGGCAAGAAGAGCATTTGCAGCGTCTTTATCGCCAAGGTGTGATTTGTGTCTTAATTTTAAAGGTAAACTGTTGTTGGGTTCATTTGTGGTTAAAGCAACTGGTGTACTTTCATCTCCAGAATTACTTGAGACTTCGAATGGTGACTGTACTCTGGATCGAGATCTGGAGAGATTCAGGGCATTGTTGGAGTCGTAATGGATACCAGCGTGGTAAGATAGTTGGTAATGTGGATGGTGGTAATCTGGTTCTCTGTAAGCTGGTTCTAAATGTGAGGATGGGGGAGGATGAAGAACATTGTGAGGGTGCGGCATTTGTTGAGGCGGCGGGGAACCGATTACAGGTTGATGTATAACAGGTGTAGGAATGGGGCTTTGGGTGGTAAACATAAGAGGTGTAGCTGGATGAGTAATTTTTTGCCTCTTCGATATACTGAGAACTTGTTCACTAGATGGTAAATTAGCCAAAACTTTTTCTACACAAACAACACTTTCTCCACAGATTCCATATTCTTCCTTAATAGCTTCCAATTGAGCTTTAAGAATAGCATTCTCTTTTGTTAATTCCACTACACGTTGTTCTAGTACCATATCATTAAATCTCCTTTTTTCTCTAGATCTTTTTGCAGCTTCATTATTTCTTCTTCTCCTATCCCAGTAACTGTCATCCTTCTTGTTATCTGGAGTGAATTCCCGCTGTTTACGCTGGGAGAATAATTCTTTATGTTTAACAGATTGCATCCCGTAGGAGGAATTGAAATCGTCGACTGGAGTGGTCGAATTAGACAACATTTCACGTGTGTGCGTTGCCGGTAAGTTTGAATTCAGATGTGGAATTTCACCATTTACAGGGGAACCACTTTGACCGCGGCCCACGAATTCGGCAACCATTATATGCTGTTTTATTACATCTGTAAAAAAAGAAAAAACATGGTTAATTAACTTATTCTATTATGTAATATGTAATATCGTAGTTCATTCAACTTAAAAACATTTTTTAAATTTTATAACTGAAATATATTTTTAGTATTTTAATGATGATATATTTTTAAATACATATTGTATATAATATAAGCCAGTTGGGGGGAATAATATTAACGATACAGTCGAACATATTCTAATCTAATCTAACAGTACGAAAAACTTCTGTATTTACATCATTTATTTTCTATTTATCTTGTATAGGTGGAATTTTATAAAAATATTTATTACAACTATCCCGGAAATCGGAAAAATATTTCTCAGAAAATGTAATTATTGCGTAAGCACCTCCAAAATACGTGTAATAATAGACGATATGAATAAATCGTTCTAGGAAATTATCTGGCACGTTGTAATTTTTCAATAAATTATATGATAAACAATTTAAATTGCGCATATCTGATGAGACACGATTCGAAACAAAATACGTCGCAAAATTTATATTTAATATAAAAATACCGTTGAACTAGATACTGAAAAACCTTAAAATCGTGAAGAAACTGGGTCAAAGTCTCTTACATAATATGGTAGATCTATATTAAAACTCACGCTCAGATATGTATTTGTGTTCACAGAATATCATTAAACCAAAGTTGCCAACGCTTTGTTGTATTTTCAATTTGTTCTTAATAAAAATTACTTTTATAGTCTAGGAAATATCTTCATGTAAATTAATCAATTCGAAAGTATTTTCATTATTATCCGAATGCGATTAAAAATAGATACTAGTTGGGAAGCGTTTAGCGAAAGTCATCAAGATGTAGACATTCAAAAAAGGTTTTACATCGAAGTCACTATTAAAAATTTATTTGAATTTTATTGCTAGGACTATAATATCAATTCGTGTACTGGATACATGTTGCTTTTATTGCGTAATCTATAATTCTACTTGGTTCCGTAACAATGATCATACGAACTCAATTAGAGCACAAATTATACTGGCGTTCAAACATTTTTATGAAACTGACCTTACTAACTATATTTCATTAATTTATCGATATTATTCTATTAATTTCGGCGGTAAAAAAATTGATTGTAATCGCGAAGTCAAAGTGTAGGTAACGACTTTCCGCAGATATCGTTATCGACAGATTAATCATCTTTTAACAACAAAGGAAAATGGTGATACCATTTTGTAAACAAGTCTGCGAAAATAATCATTTATAAAAGTTATTGTCCTAGCTACAACCGTTTCCATAAAAAAACAACTATAGTACGCAATAATTTTGAAATTTTCGTACCTAATACCCAAAAAATATCTACCAGGAATATATGACTTGCAAACTTCCCCTGAAAATAATGACAAGGTATAAGTTGGATTTTCCTATTACCGAGTCGTATTGTGAATCATCGCGGTTTGTAAGAAAACAATGGAAAGCCGAGTAGTCGCCAGTTATCCACGAAAAGGCCAGCGGGCAAGAATATAATATCACGTTAATAGTAACATAACTAGGCTAGTAGATTAGTTCAAGATTGCGATGCAATATTCAGTTCATCTATTATATAATAAGTTTGTTTAATAGTAATAAAATGACGTATTTTAAAAAAATTCTTTTGTTCTAGTTAAGTAGTACTAATCGAGTCCCAAATATTTATCTCGATTTGGTACTAAAAAAACTAATAGTAATTCTTAGAATTCAAAATTATTTTTATAGGATTATGAGATAAATATTTCAAAAGAACGCAATTGAAAAACAAAACAACCGTTTCGCAATTTTACAAAAAAAATTGCAGTACACTGTCACACGGGGGCAAAAAAAATAACACCAATTACAAGTTAATTAAATTCGAAAATAATTTTAAAAAATAATCCGAAACTCACCAACTACACTAGTTGACGTCTTGAATAAATTTTGTGAAAAACTTGTAGAGAAATTTAAGCACTTGAAAAAAAAACAATGTCAACAATAATCACAATGTGATAGTCACTTCACGCGTCCTAACTAGAAGAGGATTCGACAATAACTGAACGATAATCACGAGCGATTCAAGTTAACTAGTCGGACTCGCACCGTGCTATTACGCGACAGCCAGAACCGCGTGGTGCTGTTGATCATAGTCGCCGGTGGGGAAAGTCAGAGGACAACACCCTCAGTGACTCACCAATCAGAGCAGGGACAACTTTGGTATTACCAGGGATTCGCAATAGTTTTTCCTTTGTTCTGATTAGAATGCGTCCGATTGTATTTATTATTTTTCATCGCATCAACCACATTTATTAGCGGCTTGAATATTTAGATAGTGAATTGAGATTTTAGTCCTTATTATAACTTATAGTCTCTATATAATTTATTAGTTAATTTGCATATTTTAGGTAGTTTATATTTCTTTGAAAATAAGATCTGATACTTTTTAACATTATCGCTAATTATAGAAATAAATTTGAAATATGTCAAAATATTGAAATAAGTGAAGTGAGTAAAGTAATACTTTTTTTCACGAGTACGACGATTTGATTTCTACTAGTTTATCTTACTCACGAATTTCATACAAAATTTTTTCTACGTCCGTAGACTTGAAAAAAGTCGACATAACTTTTATCAATTTTTATTTTGTAATAGTACAACTGTAAGCATTATTAATTTGAAGTGAAAAAGAAGTTACATTACTATTGGTACGTGAATTGGCTACATTTAACGAGTTAACATTCGTCTATAGTTGTATTAGTACTTATTGGATTGTTGATGGAATCGTGAACATTTACAATGTTGCTTGAAGTTGAACTAGTTGTTAAAATTTTCACTGCGGAATCCATTTTGTTGTTTATTGAGTCGTCTACGTAACTCTCCGCAACTGTATTGGATTTCCACCCATCGTACTTCTTTAGTTGAATTATATCGCCACCGAAATTCACTAATGTGTCGAAATGTATGCCCAGTGAAGTTTTTTTGGATTAGGTAATATCAAATATGTTGCGATAAGCGAGGGAATTTCTGAAAAGGTATTGATACCTACAATTTGGGTTTTGCATTTTCCATTTCTATACCGCAAAAAGAAATGATCTGTTTTGACATTTGTGGGTCGTTGGTTTTTATATTTTTTATAAATGTTTACCGAGTTTAATCTATCGTCAGATATTTCGCCAATAACAGTAAATCGAGGTTGAACATCAGTTTTTGTATCATGTACTGTGATAATTAAAAAAATTTCGGTATTATTAATATCGTTACACTTCATTTTATATAATTCCTTCCTCCGCAGAGCTCCTGCGATTCCAAATATTAAAGCAACCTGAAAGATGTTACAAATAATATCTTATGCATGAGATAATGATCGTCTGCAACAGAAATTTCTTCACGCGCAAATGCTTTAGTTCTTTTGGGTCTATAGCCAACTGATTTATTTTTCAAAAATGTAATGAGTTTCTAGTATTTTCTGATGTCGTTATTTACCATTAGGGTGCCTTTCATAAGTCGACCAAACTGTTGAAGACTTCCACATTTTGGATTTAGTTTCAAAGTATCTAGCAACACTCTTTCTGTGAAGCTGTTTATGCCTTTTTTAGTACGCCACTCCATAAAAGAATTATATTCCTATAATACTGTTCCATGGATTTCTCAGGGAGAAGATTCATAGTTGCTGCAATTGCCGATTCAACAACATCTTCTGGTGTGCAGCTCAAACTTTCTTCACTATTACTCTACATCACTCTACAAGTGTGACAGTTTATCGGAGAAACGAATTGAAATGAGAAAGAAAGCGTTCAAAATCCACTATTTTGATAATTTTATAATTGCGTTAAGAAATGACACGTTACGACACTTTTTTTAACGCAAAAGAATGAAAAAATGATCCGCTGCGCTACTTTTTTTCACGCTTTTTGGCCGATTCAGAAATTACTTTCTTTATAAATGCAAATGAATGAAAAAAAACGTGATTATTGTAACAGGCGTAGAAAAATATAATAAAACTGTTATGAAACAGAAAATTATAATAATAAAATGATGACGTTATTCATTTATAAGACAACTCACAAACAAAATAAACAAGACCCTACGAATTCATATCGAAAACAAAATAATAATCTCATTCGATCTTGGGATGATTTTTATTTCGCCATTAAATGCAAAGATAATGAAAATTCATAACGGCATACCCTCTAAAGATGCATAAACTAACACTTTCAGCAACATACTTCAAAATTGATAATGAAATATATAAATAAATTGATGGTTGTGCTATGGGGGCATCCATATCAAGTGCTATAGCAATTATAGTAATTGAAGATCATGAGGAAACCGTCTTAAGCGAACTTAATAATATGAAGATTATTGTAATTATTGCTGTATCAAAAAATCGAATTGTTATCCAAAAAAACTTCAATTCACAATCGAAATCGAACAAAGTAATACAATTAATTATCTTGATGTCTTGGTCCTCAAGATATTTTAACTTTAATGTTATCTTGGCACAAAAAAGATTAAAATCGAATCAGTAATTCTTTTCTGATTGATTCAAGCATTTTAGCTGTTTTTTTGGCTCCTTTTTTTTATTCTGGTCACATGAAATTAAAATTTTTCTCTTTCAATAAAAATTGTTTTATAATCAGTGAGGTATCGTCAGCAGTTTATGAGTTTTTTTTACTTTGCTTCGTTGTATTGCTTATGAGGAAGTCCACAAACGCGCAAAATATGATTTGAATTTTAATACCTCAAGTCCTGGAAACGCTTAATATAATAATAATATTATATTTTGATTAGTTTCTATTAGACAATTATATAAGTGAGTCTTTGTAAAAATTTTTCTGAATATGGAAAGATTTGAGTATTTAGCTGTCATGAAATAATTCCTTTTAAAAGGAATTATGCCTACGTGAATGAAAGAAGAATTAGGCACAAACATTTACGACCGTAAAATTTTGGGCAGCTAAATTCAACAATCCAGAAACGAAAAAAAAGTCGCAAATTGCAAACCTGTTCCAAAAAAGGCAAAGTTAATTGTATAGGCAGGAAGAGTGATGGTGGATTTTTGGGATAGTCATGGGATTGCGTTCATTGACCACATAAAAACACAATAACAGGACAGTATTCTGACAGTATTCTTTGAAAAAAGAAAAGGTTTTTTCCATCAGGACAACAAACCTTCTCATACTTATTTCACCAGCATGTTTTCTAACCTTAACATTTCAATATTTTGAACTATGACTATTATTTGGAAGGGAGAAAAAAGTTTTAATTGGACTAAATGTATAGATTTTGAAGGAACTATGTGGAAAATAAAAATAATTATGACAAAAAATGCATTGTTCCTTATTGAAAAAGAGAAATGCATATAAAATTCTATATCATTTGATATTAATCACTTTGTTCACTATCTTACGAACTAATTACAAATTTAAATTACTGCATTTAAAATAAGAAGAAATAAGATCGATTTTTGTAATACCTGTATATGTAACGTACACGGAATTTTGAATAATTTCTAGTACCAGTAAAACAATTCCAAATGATTCTGATCTAGTGATTTGTACTAGTAGTACTTAAAAACTTTTCGTACTAACAAAAGTACTGAAGAACGTTAATTTTAGCATTTAAGAAAAAAAAATCGTATTCTAGACAGTTTTGATAAAATTTGAGATGGAAAAAATAAGAAAAATTATATTTTTTCATTAAAGATAACTCCTATCATACGTCTCGATGGCTATTTAAAAAAATTCCATTATGTTCACGATATCATTTAAGAAAAATACTGCGTTTTATTCGCCAGTAAACAAATTTGAAAACTTGAAATTGCGTCACAAAACGAATTACGCACCAGATAACAAAATAGTGTTTACTCAGTTCTTTGACCTGACAATGATATAAACTATTGCTGTTTCCCTCGTATATAAACGGTAATCCATCCATCAAAACTGTTCATTAGCAAAAATATTGCGTCATAAAAATTTGTAACTACTGAATATAAACTTATTGAAAAGAAATAAACAACACATTGAAAATAATTGTTTTTTCTACAATTTAATTAAAAATGTATCAAAATATTACTCATATTCTTATGTTTTTGAAATATTAATCTACTTTAATTTCGTACATAGGATTGTGAAATATTATGAAATACGATTTAATATATTTAAAGAGAAATCAAAAAGGGCAGTACAAAGTAAATGTGTCTACTCATAACTATTGTATAGGGGAGACCAAAATATGATTATTGGGGGCAATTTACCTCCGTACTAAATTGTATCCCTACAAATTTCGAAAAAATATAATATCTTACACTGTACGAGACAAAGTCATCAAATAATGGTAATTAGAAATCGATTGAACCATTTTGGGGGGTTAATTAGAAGTGATTTAATTTTAAAATTTCACAGAAGTTTAGTTTTTTTATCTGTCAGTTCATTTGAAAAATTTCACTTTCATACCATGGAATATTTTAATTCGAAAAATATTTTACTCTTATAATTTTTCATTATCATTTTCAAAGAAAAGTGACATGTTTTCAACAATGTTATTTAGAAAGTTATAAAAAAGTCGAGGGTTGCTATAAATTTATACATTAAATTTGACAATTCATTCGCAATTCAGCTCTTTTAGTAACTAAATTGTTATAATTTTTTTTAATTAGTGGCAAAATCTGATTTAGCATATCCTCTTGTCCACGAACTCATACGATGTGCTAATTCATATATTAACCGATTTATCTCTGTAATTATTTTAAAAATATAACTTTATTATACAAATGAAAGCATCCGAATGTTTGAAATGATTTGAAACAACTTTGGCTTGGCGGTTAATGTCAGTAACCGGTAGTGGCGTAAATTTGGGTTACATAAAAATAGGCGAACATTGCTTTTAACAAAAATGTACAGGTAATGTTGCGGGGTCAGTAAACTGCTGCCTTAAGATGATAATAAATGATACTTCAAAATTTTCTCAATAAACTGCCAGAAAAATAATCGATTATCAGCCGTTTAGATAATAATCGAATGAGGACAACGGCCCAATAGATTTTTAATTAACATTCTGTATTTTTTTGTTGTTTATATTAAATTGTATTATCTGAATGAATAAACAAAAATTGATACATAATTTATTAACATGGAAACAGGCAGTAATCTTAAGGAATATGAATATCAATAATGTGGTGGAAAATTAAGCGGGAAACAAAAAAAAAGCAAAAAAAAACAAAATTAACTTATATAAATCAATATTACTACAAATCCTTGAATATGGTAGCTTACAAAGTTACTTAAAAGCAAAATTAAACCAGCAGAAATGAAGTCATAGGTGTCACCAGCAAAGATCGAATAAAAAAAGAAATGGCAAGAGAATTAAAACAATTGAGAAACATCAGCTCAAATGGTTTGGAGACCTTTGTAGAATAAAAGAAAATAGAGGGGCAAAAAGGATTTGGTAAGCTAGAGCAATAGAAAAGAGAAAACGAGGGAGCTCGAAGGAATCTTCAGAGAACAGACGCAACTTTAGGAGAAAAGAGAATAACTTGGAAAGAGACTATGAAAAAAGCTAGAAATACAAAGAAAGGCGGAAATTAGTGCATTAATAAAAAGTAACACACCCGATACCCAAAGCGGATCAGCTACATCTTTGTGGATTACTTTGGTATATTCTTATGTCTCCATGAACATATATAGGTACTGTTTTTTTATGGGGAGCCGTAATTTTTTATTTCCGGAAGTAGTCACGCCACTGTATGAGTGTAATGTTTAAATTATATATTATACAGTATCTTTATCAAAATTCAGAGAAAATGAACGGTAAAACTTTCTAATTTGAAATTTTCTACCTGTTTCGACTTAGGTCTCATGATAAACAAGAGACTAACAAATATTTAAGTTTTTGAAAAAGATAAATTTGTGGTTTGACGAAAAATAACTGCGAGGTAATAACTTTCTAAATGTTGATTTTCATCTATTTGTACGATTTGAGCTACTTTATATGTGGCGTTTTCAAAATGGTGTATAACATTAGTAGAAAATAAAAATTATGGGAATTTACTTAAAAATTGATGAACGTGCTAAAGGGAAAGCGCATATTCAGTAATAATCATTAAAATAAATATATTGATCATCCGTATATTTCAAAGTTGATGAATGATTCAATGGAAATGAAATAAAGCAGTCGATAAGAAAAGTAGCTGGTCTATCACGAAGACTAAGAAATATTTAAATGATTCGAAGAAGAAGACGTGTGGAGTGGCAATTAGAGAGAGTTGGTGAATGATTCTATGGAAACGGAATGAAGCAGTCGATAAAAAAAGTAGCTGGTGCATCTCGAAAAGTAAGAAATTTCATGCACATAAATACAATTGGTACAAGAATAAAATGAAGATGTCCACACAAATATGTTTTCTTTGATGTAGGAACATTCCACAGATATGGAACTGATACTAATCCACGTTCATTTGTTGTAATTAACATCCAAAAGCACCCATACAGATAATGAATGTTTGACCTAGTATTTTCGGGGATACCAATGTTGGTTTGATATGCATGCCTGGTAATCAGATCCAAAATTGTTGGAGACGACAACAACCTTTCTTCTTCTTCATACAACGGTTAAATATTTTCTTAAGAGGCCCGTCAAGTTACTTGGTTGAGGGTGTTGTATGTAGTATAAGGTATTCTAGTCTTCCTGCCACGTTATTTTGATTTTAAAGTAAGTCCTTTTGAATAGTTATGTTATGGGTGATGATTTAAGTTGAAGCACTGTTTTCCTGTTGGTCGGATGGTTCGTTGCGTACGATGCCAATGTGAGGAGGTAACCAAATGATAGCAACTTTTATTTTTTGGAATGAGACAAGTTGGTAGTCATTGGACAATGTGATGAGCAAGTCAGCCTATACATATTGCAAGGAGCTTATAAGGAGAACTATACAAACGAATCCACATTATCACATATTGTGGTGATCTAAATGTTCATTCATTTAGTATTTACAACTTTTGTCTTTTCTTTCTTATTGTCTTCTGTTTTTTTGCTTCTCGCTATGTTGCATTTCGTTTTTTAAGTATAGTACTGATTAATGTATCCCATGTTGCTTTAAGTATTCTTCTTTTTTTGTTTTTGCCTACTTTTGCTTCCCATATTCTCTTCACTCGTTTTGAATCTTTTGTTCTTTCTAAATCATCCCACCAACTTAACTTTCTTTGTTGTGATATAATCTCCAGATCTTCGTATTTGGCTTTATCTTTCTTGAGACTTTTTGATTGATCAAGTAGTTGTTTATGATGAAATATGTAGCGTTTTAGCAATCTCTGTGTCTTCATTGATTGTATTTTCTACTGCTATTCCAAAGTATTTAAAAGTGCCCACAGTTTTAATCCTCTGACCTTGTATTTCTATATTTATTATTTGTTATTCGAGTTAATTAATTTATGATAGTTTTTGATAAAAAAATGTTTCATGAATTAAAAACATTGAAAGTTCAATACTTAAAATAATTAAATATCCTCGTATATGTGAGTAATTTATATCATATGAACGATCGCTGAAAACAAAATTTAAAATAGTCTACGTAATTTCGTGGGTGTGAGACATTGAGAAACCGGTCCGACACTGGTGATTTTTTTGCAAACAGATAATATTTATCAAATATTTTGCATCTGACAAACAACGATTGAATTTGTTAATATTTTCATATGAAAGGCAAGTCAATGAAGACTGATAATTATTCGTAAAAGGGGTTAAGTACCTTTGCAGAATTTGAAAACAAAGTTGTTTTTGTTGAATTTTTTCAAACGTCAATAACATGTTATTTATAATCGTCTGCAATGCATTACAGGTATGGTAAAAATACTTTATAACCTACGCGAAAACAAAAATAAGATTGCACTGGCGGCGAATAAGGTCAAAAATCCAATTTTTTTCATAAATAACTTGTTTATACTGGGTGAAAATTTATCTCTTTGTTAATATAAAAACGCATTAAACGTAATACGAGGTACAGTTATAAGAAAACATAAGAAGTGAAGTCAGAATCGAACGCGATTACAAATAATACTCGAATCAAAAATAGATCATCAGAGAGGCCGCTCAATTTTATATTTCCTCCAAATATTTTATTATTAATATAATAAGTACCAGTTACAGAAATTGTTTTATTCTTTAACTTTTTATGAAGAAAATTTTTGGGCTCAAAACATTATGTGATCATGAGTATTATACAATCCACCTATTTTCAACCACTTATTTAGTAGTAAAAGGTTGCAGATCACTGTTGATAGTGGGTGTCCTTGATCCAAACCTACGTTTCTTTCGACAGAGTTATTTTTACCAAATGTAGTATATTCTTATGTATTCCGAGTGCTGCTAACGCCTGGAACGAATGTTTTCTCTTTATTTAAATCCACAAAGAACAGCTAGAGATTCAATCCTTGGTCATAGCTATTGTTCTGGTTAGTTAGGTTAAGTTAGAATGGAAATTCTGAATGCAATCCCTCCCTGGTACTCACCCACTTGTTGAGCCATTTTCTGTCCAATCTACTTCTTATGATTCCAGCTAGGATTTAGTATACGACATTCAAAAAAGTGATACTCCTATAATCCACGCAGTCTGTGACATCCCCTTTTTTACGTACTGGGTAAATGATTGACTTATACATTCGCTCCCTCTATGGTTCACCACCATACTTTATAACATCTATTGGAATCCAATTTATACCGGTACTTTTGCCATTCTTCATATTATTTAATACTTTCCCTACTTCCACTCTCGATGGTGTTTTCTCTAGCAAGACTGGTTCATTCACTGTCTTCTCTTCTTCGAACTCGTCTTCTTGTTTCGTTATTCAGCAGTCCATTGAAATATTCCTTCTATCCATCCAATGTCTCTTTTTTCTCCTATGAGTGAGCTGTTTTTGTCTTTGTAATATGTTTGTCCGGTCAATTTGGTTTCCTCTCTCTGTACATTTTCTTTGCTTTCTTTCCCGTGTGTTCTCCTGTAGGTTTCTTCTTTCCAATTCCCGTTTACAGCCTTCATCAAACCATTCATTTTTGCCTTTTTCTCCAATCTTTCTAGTTCTTGCTTCATTGTTTTCTTAATCTCTGTCCATTCCATTTCAATATCTTCTAATGTTATTCAGATTTGTGGTCATTACATTTTCAACTTTTTCTACCACAGCTTCATTCTTTAATGCCTTTACATAATATTTTACTAGATCCTTAGGCTTTTCTCTGTATTTTGGTATTTCTTCTTTTAGTTTTATTACTATCTATATATGTTCTAAGTCCGCGTCCGTTCTGAAATCTGTTATCAATTTTGAATACTTTCTTTCCACTAGTACATGGTCGATTTGGTTTGTTGTTCGTAAAAAAATTATATTACATGTAATAAAATAAATTTTTAATCCTTGGAAGTTTGAAAAGAGATAATATAAATTTTTTAATTAAATTAAAACGGGTGGTGGCTGTATGCCACTATTACGAAATATATTTCTTGTAATCGATCTAAATATGTAAACATATTGTTGATATTTGCACAACTGCATAATCCTAAAAATAATATACATCTGATAGAATCCGTCAAAAATATTTATATCGACATTTCCTTTGGATTGCCTCATTTATGTACATGATTTATTCCATTTTTTTTAAAACGCACTTTGTTATTCACTTTTAAACGAACTGACCTTCACCTTTCTCACTGCAAATGTTTCTCACAAGGTAGCGATATATATTTCGATAACAAAATATTTTTATTTTAACAACTCCTACTTAAGTTCTCTTTTCGCGGAATATAAATATTTTCGAACTTGAATAATTGACGTTTTTAAACGCTGTTTAACAACGGAATTAAGTTTTATTTAAGTATGTACATATATTGAACTAACTTCTTGACTATAAAAGACCATCATTAACAAACATAAAAACATCTCTAAAAGAAAGAAGTTGAGGGGTATAGAAGATTTCAAATAATGAAAAAGAAAAATTGAAGATAACGTCAAAAAGGAACAAAGTAGCTGCAGATATCGTGAATATAGTTTATATATGTATTATAAATTGTCTTTTGTCACTAAGTTGACACATCATCTGTCATTCAGAGATTTTTCTCAAAGAACGATATATTATTTAGAAAGAAGAAGAAACACATACCAAAAGATAACAATTCAGCGACATGTATTGGTTAATACGTCTTTACAAAGTAATCATCAGGTCAATTTCATGCTATAGAATAAAGTTATGAGGCACTCCAGTATCGATATACTGAAGAGAGTTCAATCCAAAATGTTAAAACAGATTGTTAATACCCGTTGGTATGTACTCAACGATGTGATTGATACGTAGGGACCTAAAAGCTCCTCCCAAGTAAGCAGGCTGGACTCATACCCAAATCATCTGTTGGTTAATCTACTGGACCGTACAAAAACACTTGACTTAGTTCATATAGATAAGATTATTGTAAATATGATGCCGGATCTCTAGCTTACACTTGAATTTTAAAGGTACAGGCTGGATTACTCATTTTTATCTTTGTATTTAAATCACACTATTTTGCTTAATGTTAATCGGTATAACAGATTGCAAAACCTAATAGATGTTAAAACATAAATTTTGCACCTATAACATAGTACGATACGCAAATGAGTTTCGTACTGAGCTCCAATAAAATACTGAAAATTTGAAGTTGGCAATGATGACCTGTCACTGTTAAGTTTCAAACAAAAAATAAGAAGAAACTTTTTTTTGACAATCTCGTCAACTTGGAATAATTCCAGATTCATCAAAAGTATTTTGACAGAAATAGGTACTTTGTATATAGTAGGGGCAGCCGTCAACAACGATTTTTTTGAAAGCATATGATTTATGGGCTCTTCTGCCACTAGAAGTGCAGTTGCTTGTTTCAAACTAGACTTTTGCCGAAGAAAATATCATTAGTGAATAAACATGGCAGATGGCTTTCAGCCTTGAGTAGTGGGAATAAGTCAATTTTTGAATTTCTTGGTGGTAAAGTGAATTTTTAGGTCCCTAGCCATATTTGCCTAAATTCTGGATTTGGTCACTTTTGTCGTCAGCGAGCGATATCACCAACTTTTTTTAAATCTACGTTGAATAAGCTCAATATCTTCGAATGACAGTTACAATATATAGATTTTATGGTCCTAATAATAGTTTCTTTGTCACTAATGTATCCCCAAATTTCTGCGAAATATAAAACTATGGTCCCGAAAAATGATGTGACATGAATATGAGTAGCTGAAAGGAAATATTGTGAGTGTGAAATCCCACCCGTAAAATCATATTGTAGAATAATAATAAATAATAACAGAAAATTGAAAATAGCTTATCGGTTTTCGGGAAGAAAGTGGTTGAGAATATATATTATAAAAATTAGTAATAGTTAATGAAAATACAAAAAATACTGTGACAAGTCGAAGAATTGTAATTCAAAAATTTAAAATATGAAGGAAAGCTTAAGATAAGTAAATTTACTCATATTCATGTACTGAAAGATAACAGAAAATAACGAAATTAGGGCATGAGATGTAACAAATTTACACTGTTAGCATAAAACGTGAAACAGTAAGAAACTAGATTTGATGAATTGCATTAATATGGTTTCAATAAATAACTGAACAATATAAAAATTTTTGCTGTTAATTATTTATTATTTAATTACAAAACTAAAATAGAAACTGAAGTAATTTAAATTTAGTTGTATACATAAAAAATTACATACCTATCTGATTTGACCAAGTAATCGATACTAATGACATGAAATACTTTTAACAGAACCATTAAAAATTATTAAGAACATTATTTGCATTACGTGACCCGATACGCGTTTTTTATGAAAACACTAATGAAGGATAGTATTTTTTTTCCTTTAAACTACATTTTAGACCATTGATAATGACCAATATGTTTTCAAAAATTATTACAAAATTATTGTAATACACAATCTTCATCTGCTGTATTTAGTTTTTTATATTCTTCAATTTATATTCCTCAAACTATACATATAATAGAGAACAAGGTAGTGCATCATCTGTCCACTATATACCTCGACATACATAGCTCGACCATCTGGAATGATGGCAAAGAACAAGACTTCACACTCGAATCGACCTCCCTTCGGAATGGATTCTGGTGATTTTCCTATGTTCAGGTTGTTTATATAAATCCATCATTCATCGCAAGTAAAAAGGGCAAATACCTCTTTACACAATTCTACTCGAAGTTTAGCTTCAATGGTTAATTCGTGTGGCACCTAATGATTTTAAATGGAGATGTATGGTATTTTTAGAAGGTCTAAGGGAGTCCGATTATCGGCGTGTGCGTCACCTCAATTTCCCACAAATATGGGCGATATGGATGATCTTAGAGCGTTAAATCTCCACATTACTCATTATCTGTGTCTTCCCTTTCAATATCATAAATTTCTCTTGCTGTCACGGCTGCTTGAAACTTTTTGTTTTGCATCTGTTTTAAGTTTTAATGTTGGCAATGACGACCTGTCACTGTTAAGTGTCAAACAAAAAAAAACGTCTTTATTGGTGATCTCGTCAACCATCCAATTATAGATACCACAATTGTTCTTAGGTAATGTTCAAACAACTTCTCGATTTAGAACAGAAAATAGCTACGTTCGAGCCTTTCATTTAAAAAAATCACCGCATGACTTCATGTCTTTTTTTCTTGACTTTTCTGGATGCAGGTTATGAGTTACATCGCACACAGTTCCTGCAATTTCAGGAGGAGTGCAATTGGAATATTTTTCCATGTTCAATTATCTTAACAATCAGTGTTTTATCAATAAAAATTCGAAAACTATTATGCAAAATGATTATAACGTTTGACACTTCTTAATAACAGTACAAAATTATTAAATTGTTCTTTTTCGCTTGCTTTTAGATGTAATTTCACGTATTTGTGAGATTTTAAATGCTTAATTTAAATGGTGGTCTTAGATAAATGATGTGCGCCATTGATGTTTTCTTTTAGAGTTTTTTATTATAGAAGGCGGTTTATTTATAGTATTTCTTTCAAATAATTTATAGGATAGTTTATTTATTTATTTCATTGATTTCTTTTTGTTCTAGAACTTTTTAGAATTTTATTTAGGTATATAAATGATTTGTGTAAACGCAGTTAGTTTTAAACAAATACTCGCAATGAATAGAACGAATTAGTACACAGAAATTATTTAAGTGATATTTATAAGTAAATTATTATAAGTTAAGTGTATTTATAGTGTGTAAATAAATTAAGAACGTAAGAGAAAGTGTTTATTAAATCACCCAACCCAAATACTTATGACCTAATTATACCTATACCTCTGTACATAATTTAGAGAATATGTAATGACTCAAATATATGATTATGATTAGACTCTTTACTAAATTACTTCTAGATTTAAAAATTACCCTCTAAATACTTGATATCGCCCTTTTTTTAGTTAAATTTCAAAATAAACTCTACCAGATTCAATGTAATATTTGATTGTCAGATTTTTCTGAATTTTTTATTAAATGTATTAATAGTGGGATGAAAAACCATTTTATGATATTGAATAAAAAATTGGGTATTAAATGACCCGTATTTTAGTCATCAATCTAATGTCAAACCTTGAACCTTAATTTTAATGACCTTGTCGAATTAACCAAGGGAATTGATTCTTTGTTTAAGAAACTAAAGACATGTCGCAACTGGAAATAATTTGTTATCGATAACCTGTTGCAATCGTTACAATAATAATGGGATTTATCATTATTAAATTTCATAATATTGAATCACCTCTTTCAATAGATGATTAACGTTTTCAATTTATAAAAAAAAAACTACGCAACTAATTTTGTGATTAGATTAATTTCATTGGGCCTCTAAATTAGGTGAATATCTCATTTCATGATTTGTAATAATAACTGTAATCGAATTACTCAAAAAAATAACACAGTAGATGTAGAACAATAGCTAATATACAGGGTGAAGTTGATTTTAGAAAAAAACAAATGAGAAACGATAAAAGAAAATAATTTTTAAACACGCCACTGCTGGAAATGATGCTTCGAAAGAAACTATGAAAGAAAATCACTGAATATGGCAGATAAAGGACTGAAAAACACGTAATCAATTAGGTTGTCACATTTTTTCTTAAATACAAGTTCACCTTCAGCTTATCGAAAACAACTTTAGAATTATTGACGCAATTTTCTTACATAATGACATCCGCCTTAATGGAAGATATAGGAACACATGTACGAGAGAGTAATAAAACCTAATTCCAAATGCAAAACTTAGTACAATTTTGAATATTATTACTGAATATAAATTTTCGTAAATATACTTGAGCCAATTCAAGTTTTCGGGAATTTATTCTAAATACCCTGTATATTTAAGATTACATAGGCATATTCTAAGATTTTTTTTTCAAAAGGTTAGACTCTTCGTTTTATTTTAATTCCAAGAATCTCTTTCCAATAAATTTCATTGAAAATACGATTTTAAGTTTTTCCATTTTATAATATGCACCAAGCATACTACTAACTAATTCCACTGTGTCATCAAAATTTTTTACATAAATATTTCTCTGTAAATGATTTAAAACAATTTTACAATACTAATGTTTTATATTAACTGTTAAATGATGTTTACGCAGCCTTTTTGAAATTTTTATAATCATACTATAACTAACAACAATAGACTGCACATTGCACCTTGCAAGTTGTAACTAAACTAAACTGTAAATAATACACAACTTGGACTACCTCAATTAATGGAAAAATCGTATTTTTGGGGACATTTTTCTGGAAGAGATCCTTGGAATTGGAATAAGACAAATTTCTAATATTTATTGGTAAATATATCTCATGATACTTCTACGTGATTATTAATACACAGGGCTTTTGACCAGTCCAAACCGTTTTCTGTTGTTTTCTACATCTCATGGTTATAAAAGACCAATAAAAACCTCAAAACTTTTATTAGCTCAGGTACAGGTGATTGTGAAAATAATCAGATTATTCTATAATAATATTTAAAATGACCATACTAAGTTTTGGATTAGTAAGTAGGTTTTATTACTCTTTCGTAAATAAAAATAGACTATAGTGTGGACAAAAATATAGTGTTCTATACAGGGCGTTTTAAAAAAATGTGATCTCGTCTCTAGAATAGATAGAAAACTGAAAAATATTTGGGGTTATGTTGAAAAACGCCTTTCTTTTCAAGATAAAGGGCGCTGAAGAAAAAAATTATTTATTTTTATTTAGTTATTAACGACTGTTTAGGAAACTCTAGTGCAGCTGTTACGCGTTATGCAGAAAAGTTTCCTCGAAGAAACTTACTAAGTAGAAATACATTTAGAGCCTCTAGGAATGTGAGATCTAAAAAAGTAAACTAGGGTAGGCCGATAATTATTTTAAAGTAATCACTTATTCGAGACATTAGAAGATTTAACGCTAAATGAGCGAAGATCTTTATTTTTTTGCACGATGGAGCTCCACCGCACTTTGATAGAAGGTGTAGTAATTGGTTAAGGAAACATTTTCCAAATCGATGGATTGGTAGATGTGCAGAAGCTCCGATTCATTGACCTTCTCGGTCATGCGATTTTAATCCTTTGGATTACACAGTTTGGTTGTATTCTAAAGAAAAATTTTGCTGCTACACAGGTAGATTCACTTCAAGAATTGGAAGACAGAATTCAAAATCACTTTGATGACCTCATAGCTGACTCCCAACCGTTCAGAAGATTGATGATAGACTTGTATTTTCGTGAAAACGGAGGACATTTTGAACACTTACTATGGTTGAATTCTATTTTATATTATTAATCTTTTTCTAAATTTCCAGTGATTTTTTGTTTAATTAATACATGTATCATCACTTCATACCAGCATAGGTTATTACTTTATAATTTTCAAAGCAAAATATTCCGAAAACGGTACACAGAATCGAGTTTAATCAAGAGTAGCTTTTTGGTGTAAAATTAAATATGATGTTTAATTTTGATTAATAAATCTAATATTGAAAAAGTTATGTTCAATACTACTTGGTACGAACCGTGTAACAAGCGCCCTCTATGAGAGTCAGAGTCAGTTTTCTATCTATTCTAGAGAAGGGATCACCTTTTTTTGAAACACCCTATATGATAATAGATGCAATTAATAAACAGAAAACGACAAAAAATTTAGGGGTACAATTTATGGTTGGCACTCATAGAATTTTTAAGTGAAACTTTTTCTCGTAAATCTATTAAGAACTTATTTGTATAGCCGTTTTTTCCACTTTTTAAACATACTATATATACACTAAATTCAATTATAATTGATGAGGAAAAAATTATATCACACAAGCGATACAATGTTTTTTTACCTAATTTATAAACTTTTTAATAAGTGAAGAAAAGTAGCAAATGTTTAAAAATAGTTCTTAATGTTGCATAATTATTAATAAACAATCAAGACAAACAACTATATCGACTTAGGTCAGGCTAATTCGAAAAATATCGAATGGAGTTATCAAGACGCAGTAAATTAAAATTTTGTCATCAAATTCAGCTATTAACAAGTACGGCTTGTAAGAGATTATGTTGACATAGGTTAGTATTCTGCATGTAAGATTAACAACATATTTATCGTCCAAAGTTCATGGTTTCTAGATATTACTGTTTTTGAAAATCAAAAAGTTCAATGCCACTTGCCATTTAACGGTTTTGTGACAAAAATAATACAATAATCGAATTATTTTATTACGGGTTACTCACAAAAATAAGGTTTTGATCAAAATTCACTTTTCACACTAGTATACTATCTAATGACCTTAAATTATTCTTCCACTATCAATGAAGAAGTTTAAGGTTGGTTACGATAGTACTTCGCAATATAAATGATGTAAAAAAGGTTATCACGAAATCTTATGACTAATTATAAACGTGCTGTTACCAAATATCAATAATCTGTATGTTTTTTTTAATTACCTATGATTATTATTTATATAGAATACTTAATTTCATACAAAGAAAATTCCGATAAAATTATTTTTAAAGAAAGAAAACTAAATAACGTGCAATTATAGACATAAACCATAAAAAATTATACCATGTCTTCATAAATCGTAATTTTCCTCTTACAAAGTACTTAATATATTCTCCTCTCATATTCCATTCATATTACAGCCATTTTTATTAATTTTTGAGGGGATACAATTGAGAAAATCTATCCTACATACATTTATCCACGATTGCTTATTGTTTAAATTTAGGACGTGTTCAAATATTTTATTTTCAACAGGAAGTATAAAGTACGAGGCTTGTCTATAAAATAAAATTCCCAACGAATTTTCGCAATCACAAAATGATTGGAAAGCTTAGACTTCCCTCTATTTTTCTACATAATCGACGTTTATATCAATGGATTTTTGTAGCGTTGTACCATCTTCTTTATACCCGAGTCGCGACGCAAATACAGCTCGAAACATGTTTTTTCAGATCTTCGTCGTTGTTATGGAGACTGGAGACCAAGTTTGGGCTTGAAGGGCGGCGTGGGACAGTATTCCATCCAAATCTGTACATCCGTCTTTGAATTTTGTGCACCATTTACACACATACTGACAATTATAATTCACCGGAGAGTAATTTGGACCTGGCGTGAGAATCACATGAAAGCTCCGTCTTTAACGGTTACCGAGAAGAGAATGGAAGTTGTAGACAGCACGCCGTAGTGGCAACTGGAAAAAAGGAAGCCAAACTACACGCCAGTCTCTTCTAACAGCGTTCCTAGTATCCTCAGATTCTTGAGAACCTCATTTTATGGATAACCCTCGTTAGCAATATACTTATCTCAAAGTTGAATTCATAACTTCAACCATTTCTGTTAAGTCGAGAAGTAGTATCGAAACGTTCTCCATTTTAGCAAGTTTTTCGGAATGAACCAATAGTCACAAGGTGCTAAATTTGGTAAAAGTATGGTGGATGTGGCCAAACAAGAAGAATAAAACTAACTTTTCAAATTTCTTCATTCATACATGGTTTCTTAAACCAATTTCACCAACCTATGTAAAATTCTGAGTTTAAATCTGTTAAAGTTGTTAATCGATACCCATCACCTTTGATTGACGAGCTTTTTTTGGATGATGTGATTCACTGGTCTGATGTCTCTGAATGTCCATCTCAGAGACATAACTATGGATATAACTTTCAATCATTTTAAAGAATTTTGTCATTGAAATCCACATCTGAATGAAGACGATTTTCCACAACTTTGATTGTCACATACGAGATTGTGAGTTTACGAATTCATTCAATTTCTTGTCCCCCCTTTTTCACATTTTTTTCTGTTTATGTGGTCGGTGCTAGAGTAGGAGATAGACAAAAAACACCAGAAAACATAGGAAAAGAAATTGTGAAAAAAGTAGTGAGGCCTAGAGTCTTTACAGCTTTGAGATTTGGATCAATATCAAATACCCCGTTTAAATGCAATTGAAAATAAGATTCCTCGGGGAAACAAAAGAAAACAGAAAAGGATAAAGTAAGAAAAGGAACGTATAAACAAATACTAAAGATAAAACCAGTTAGAAACAAGATATATGGAGGAGAATTGCTTGAAAACAGGAATTCCAACATAGCAGGTAAAAATGATCGACCAAGAAAACATGGATTGAAATTGTGAAAGTAGCAGCTGAGATAAAGGTGATTAAAAGGGAATGGATTAAAGATCAAACGAAGGGTAGAAAGGCATATGTCATAAACTCCCATTCCTACCCATGGTAATCTGGTTTAGGATTGAATAAAATGAAAATGGAAAGTTTTGTGGCTAAACGTTCAATCTTGTGTCTACTCCTCTCATTGCATGAGCGTGAGTAATTGCTGTTATAAAAATTCATTCACAGCATTTTTTGGTCACACCTTGTACATTTCAGAATGATTTCATTTCAAAATATGTTGACAGAAGGAAACCAGTGAATTATATAGGATTTAAGTAAACAGTTTCAATTTTATTACCCTAAATCCAAGGTTTTCATAATTTTACGAATATAGAAAGCCGAACTGTGTTCCTTAGAAATATCTAATTCTATTTAAATATAAAATTATCAATCTCAAGATATTCCTCAATTAAATTCAAATAATGCGAATAAAACGAAACATTTAAATGTATTTGAAAAATGTCGATAGCAGTTCGTTCCGCTAATAAGTAGGTCAATTAAATAGAGGTTTTGATATTCGTTTCGGTGAGGTAACGAAGCGAACAAACCGCCTTCGACAGAAATTATCTAGTGACGGTATTAGCAACGTGTCATAAAAATACCCGTTACATGTTCCACTTTCGAATGTATTTATAAAAAAGATTCCAAATAAGTACCGGATTTTTGGCAATCTATAATCAAGAACTAATTGTTATGTTTGCGTTTGATATAACCTCGAACTTTGACTTCAAAACTGTACATAACAATTATATAGCTGACAGCAGTTAACTGTCAAAGGAGCCTTAATAGTGTGATCACATCCAATCCACGGTCTAAGTGGTTTTTCCGCATATTTCTTTGGTACCCTGTATTTTTTATCGGTGGGTTAGCATAAAAAAAAAGTTTTCTTTTCTTATTGGTAGGTTGCGCGGGAATGTGGCATAAAATCATGTTCAGTAATAGTATGACGTAGTATGTCTTAAAATAACAGTCTTAAAAAATCATATCAAATCATAACTGAGTTGGTTACAACTTTCAGTTATTTAAACACAATTCCAAGGGAAGTAAAAGATTTTTCATTATTTCAATTTCTAATCCAAGTCTACGTTAATTTTTAATATTATAGATCGACTGCGAATTATGTAACATTTAAACTGTATTTTTGTACTTAACAACTATTATGAATCATTTTCCAATCTATATTAACGTGTTTATTTCCATTAAGAGCATGATTTAACGATAATTTGACCACATTGAGCGCTGTGGTCGATTTAGTTGTACCCACTATAAACTTCACTCCCTGCCAAGAGTTCTCTTCGATGGCGATTCAACGATTATAGGGCTCATTATATTTTTATAGTACGAATTGTTTTTAGCATTAAAATAGAATTCAGTTTCGGCGATCACCTCTTCATTGGCGAAAAATTTATGTCCAGCGAGTTCCTTTTGAGTTCCGAGAAAAGGAAAAAGTCGCTGGGAACCATATCTGGAAATTTTGATAGCAATTTGGAGCCCCATTCATGCAATTTTGGCTTCGTTTTCATGTGTGACACAGTACATTGAGGAAACAGCATTTTCTTCTCCTTCTAATATACCGATTTCGCCCTTAAAACGCTCCAATAACGTATTATTCACTGTTTACGTTTTTTTTTATTTTCAAGATGTTAATTCGATGAATGTTATATTATGCTCGTCCCATTATACTGATACCATAACCTTACCAGCCGACTTTTGCGTCTTTTCACGCTTTGATGTCTGTTCATCGTGTACATTCCACTCGGCTGACTATTAGACGCCGGTCTGAAATGATAGAGCCATATTTCATCCATTGTCACATTTCTGCAACTCCCAACACTGCTCAGAATAATCAATTCGTTTTTTTGGTCCATTGGGAGCACGCGCAGTACCCCCTTTGAACAAAGCTCTCGCATATCCAGATGTTCTTTTAATATCTTTAGGGACTCAGCTATCTTAGTCAGCTTCACAGCTAGTCGAAATTATTTTGTGAACGATTTTGTTGTTTTCGTCGGTGACAGCATCTTTGGGGCGCCTTTTGCGTGCATCGTCCTCGGTACTCGTTTCGCTCATATGGACACGGATGATTCTGGACGACTGGGAGCTTCACTTTCCGTAGCTTCCGTAGCGCGTGTTTGGTATGAAAGTTTACATATGAACAAGCAATGGGTACTGTGATTTCTTAATGCTGATCAATAGCTAGTTCGCATTATGAATTCTATTGAATGTTTAGATACCTTCAAACGTAATCCAAGTTAATATGTCACAGTAGGTACACCAGAGACAATGAATATAACCCGAGGAACGTGCTCCCAAGAAAGCAAAAGCGATTATTGATCACAACTGAAAGGATTTGCGAAGAAATATACGACAACTTGTCTGTCTATCTGCCCACCATTTTTGCAGAAAAATCTAACAAATTCCTGATATAGCTACTTTCTGATTTCAAACTGGAAAAAATGACTCGGTCATCACATCGATTACAAACAAATGTATTAGCTTTTGTATGGTATCAAAAAATTTGAAACCCGCTGGATTGTGTCAGCTGGTCAGAACAGTGACTAGTGAAGTATGGAGTGAAAGTATACAAGTTGACTTATTAAATGCTTATTTGGAGAATAGCAATGGAGCAATGGAGAATCAATTCGCACTGAAGCTGGCTATCAATTCGAAACCTCTGGAGGTAGTAAGCATTATAATATAAGCATTACGAATAAGTTTATTCATTTTATATATGCAAAGACAAAAGATAAGTTTAAACAACTGTCAAATAAAATTTCTAATTGATGAGTGTTGCAACGTCAAACCACTCTTTCAAAGAAGAGGATTTTTCTGACAGCACCCTGTAGATTATATTTTGTGTAATTAAAAATTTATGTCGATAAAAGATTATAAGAAAAATCAGAATATTAAAAGTGACCATCAATTATATTTTATCACAATGTTTAAAAATAAATAAAACGACCTTAGTTTATATTTAATTTTATTAGCGATTTATATAAGTTTATTAAACTTTTATAATCAGTCTCAATGGCGATAAATGTTTTCAGTGGTTTTACGCATACATTGTATATTCTATTTTGTTTAATAATAATCATGGATGATCATGCCGATTACATGTGAGTAGTTCAATGAAACTTCGGAACTCGGCACTTGTTTGGCTTATTCCGAAACGAAAATCAGTATATCTATTATATCAAATCTGTGATCATTTTAACAAGCACCAATTAATCCAATTAATAATTAAAATTTTAATAAAATACGAAGGAATCAATAGTCAATTTATCAGAAAATATATTTATTGATTATGGACAGTCATAGTTCAATGAATTCCCAATGATTTGCAAAGATTTTATAAATGATATGAGTAATCAGAAAAGACAAGAAATTATCGTTAACAAATGATTCATCTATCCAAATTGCCTACCATTTTTTTAAGTCTTCAACTCACATTTATTCTCAAATTGAATAACGACGGTTACCTTTTAAGTTATTACAAAAAGTGGAATAGAGAAAAAAAGGTCGAAAGAAAGTTTTTATAGCTTTTAAAAATCGTTTACGCTCAAACCTGAAATATCATTTCCACTTTGAAGCTTATATCGTAACAGAATTAAAAGGTTTCAACAACTTCTTGAGGTATCCGCGCATCTTTTTTTTGACAGTGAGGAACACGAAAAAGTCATTAGGGTGAATACGAACAATGAGATATTAATTCGATGTATTTCTTTTCGAAATATTCAGTTGACGAGCTTTACGCGGAATCCATTTGGAACATATCTTTATCATACCTAAATCGATTCCAATGCAGTCTCCGATCTTAAGAAAGCATCTATCTGTCGATCTTCTTCAATCATGTTGCGCACAGCATCGACGTTTCTCGGAATGACAACCGATTTTGGCTGATCTTCTCGACCTTCATTTATATGTGTTATATGCTGTTCATTACTTTTTTGTCACATTTTTATTTCTTTAGGTAAGTTTAGGTAACGCTCTAGCTTTCGTCCAATGTTCAGCCAACGTTGGCACAAACTTTATACGCCTCGTGTAGTTGCAGCACTGCATCCAGCCTTCCTTCCAATGCTCTGCTTTAAGCTGGAAAGCGAATGTTGACGCAAACGTTGGAAGCATCGTGTAGTACCTGCTTTAGTCAATTTCTAAATTGTTACTAGCTTCGCAATAACAAAAGTCACATATACAGTGCTGCCAAATTATTCTTCGATTGTAAAAACTTCAAAGCAACACTCGTATAATTATATCAACTATTAAATTACCTTTTTTAAAATTCAAATCTTTGGATTTTTCGTTGTTATAACATATTTTTGAGTCTTTTTTGTGTTGCTTGTAGGATTCTACTATTTTTTTTTTATTTATTTTATATATGCGTTAATGAGTTGTTGGTGGATGTGAGAAATTTAGAATTTTGTACAATGAACGAGAATTATATACTTATAGTTCTTCTTTAATATTAGTGCCATGTAAATTCCTAGTTTATACAAGATTAGAGGTTCTTACTTTTGTTAATACACTGCTATTATCAAATTTCAAATCATTAATACCATCACAATCCATTCCATTGTTTATAATACTGTTATTTTATACTGTATCATTCGAATCATCGCATTCAACTCTTTTTACAGCTATGATACACTGATTTTCCAAATCCAAATTTTTTTATGTATATTTCTACGTGGGTTGTCTGAGAAGTTTCCTACCTCATCTTGAAGATGTTTGCATTTATCGATATAAGTTGGATATAATTGGATATAATTTCTCACGAAAATTTCAAGCACTTTAGACGCTTGGTTACTGTTCTATTCGTGATTCGTTTTCTAAAAATGGAGAAACCTAACCAACCAACGATGTTATCAAATGGTAAAAAACAATCGTCGAATTAGGCATGTGTAAGCTATTCGCTCGTTAGGTACTGCGTTTGCTCATTTTGAACCGGAAGAGCATTCGAATGAATATTTCCAGGCCTTATTGACGCAGTTCAAGCAAAATGAATAGGACTTTATATGTCAAGCCATAGCAGTAGATCAAACCAGTATACTCCTGAAAAGAAGAAGCAATGAAGACAGTGGATTGTGAAGGAAAAAAAGGAATACGGTTCCATCAGTCGGAAATGTGATGGCGACCGTGGTTTTGGAATAGTCATCGATTATCTGCAAAAAGCTGAAACAACAGCTCCATACCTATTGACTAGATCTGGTTCCCAGTGGATTTTTCCTGTTTTCTAACCTTGAAATTCCACTTCTAGGAGAGAGATTTTCATCAGACGACTACATACAGATACGCCTTTTGGATTAGATAGAATCGTGTTGATTTTAGGTCTCTTTTATTTGTAACAGCTTGCTAATAGATAATAATCTACTTATTAGAATCGAAACCGATCACTATCAAAACAATAAAGGAGATACTGCTCGAAATAATTTGAGCAGTGAATATTTAGCGAGAATAATATCATTATTTTGATGGAAATTAATTTTTTTTTGACAGATGACAGATTACTTTTTAACACACTTATTTTAGCTTTATCTGTTTGTGGGTTTGTTTGTTTGTGAGCTTGTTTGCTTGTAACTCTCCTTTGGACTAAGAGCAAGTGGTTCATATAATAAAAATTTCGTTCGATAGAGGATTCTAACCTCTGATCTCCCTGTTGGAGACTAAGCACTTTGACAACCTTACCAACTACAACGTTGTGGCTCGATACAAGTTTCGACGAGATGTAGGTATATAAGCAGCGAAGCATATATACGAGAGTGGTATCAAAAAGTGAAAAATGAATATAGCTTAAAAAAACTGAGAAAACTAAAAAGTTAGCTTTGTTACATATTTCTCGTACATCGAGCGCCCGCCGCTTTCTTCACAATAATACTTGTACTTTTAATTCTAATTGTTTCAAGCTTATTTTAAAAATAATTTGGAACTTACTAGTTTAATATGCTCTAGAAGCGTGTTTTTCAGTTTTTTAAACTGTATTTATTGAGGTTTTATTTTGGATTAATGGAAAATTATCCCTACAGGCCTGTCAGCTCCTGTCAACTTTGAAAAGACAGTTTTTCTGTTTAAAATTATTCTTTTATTGTAGTATTATTCAAATCACTAGATTTGGAATCACCATAATAAAATATTTCTTGACATGGCTTGACACGGTGCAAGAAATTGCATGCAAGGTTAAAATTCTGCATTCGATGAATACTACTGCAACTAACAAAAACTTTTTCTCTTTTTTTTGTGGCTGCCAAAGTGCCAGCCCTCCAAGATCAAAAGCAAAATGAATAACAGCAAAAATCACGAATGATTAAGAAAATTTACTATAGAAAACAAGTTTTCTCACTGATTGCGCTCCAATCAATTAACTGATGAACTGATATTAAGTTGGTTGTCAAACCAAAAGTAACTAGATTTAAGTAAGTAACAACTTATTTGCAGAAAACGGCACAAAATCGATAAAATTGTATTAACGGATTAACTAAGCTCAATCTGCGCAACAAAATAATTGCGCCTTGTATCCCATGTTACTTCATATCATGTTAAGAGCCCTTAACGAATTGAGAAGGGAGACAGAGAGGTTCAATGGTTTCTTTGTAGTTTGGATGAGGATATTATTCAAGTGGGAGAAGGGATTTATTTCGATTGGCCCTGATATAGGAAAAACTGCTCTGCAGGGCTGGACTTGGTATAAACTAGTCCACCAGGTTACAGGAAAACCATAGGAAGATTAATATTATTATTAAAGGTTATCTTCGTATATTAACTACCTATTTTTTTACCAAATAAGGTTTCATAATATTTTTTAAGTGATAAGTATTTAAATATTTTGAAGTCGCTTTGATAGAGAATTCGTTAATCATTTTAGTTCATAATGCTCTACTTTTGATTCAATAATTTCGTGGTTATTTCATTATTTATAACAACTATAATATTAGATGAAAAGTGCAATAAATGTATAAACGATCTACTTTTTTCAAGTGCAAAATAAATGATCACAATGCAATAATTAATTTTTTAATAATGTACGTTGCAACAGAAAACAATTTATAAATTAGCGACATTCAGTGGAAAGTTTCCGAGCTTTCTCTCACAGTTAGAACGCAGAACAGTTTGAATCAATAGAAAAAGTAGGTTGTTAATAGAAGACAAGTGAACGGCTGAATCAAAAACCTAAAGCTTCACACATCCGTTTCATTCTAATAATAGCCACATTGATAACATGGTAATGTTACTGATATTAATACTTATTCCGGTTATTTTTACTTTCTCTTAACTGTATGTTCTTCACTATAATACGAGAAAAAATACCAAACAAGCAAAAATAAAAATAACATGAATATAAACCAAACAGTAGGAAATTAAAACAAAACCTTTAAAATGATACATAAAAGAGAAAAGAATATGGCATGTGAAATTGTGGATAGGCGAATGAAAACAGAAATAATGTTTTGAATTAGAACAATAAATAATAAAATATAGAGGAAGATCATGGAAAATATGGTTAAGAGAACTCAGTAAAGGAAAGAAACTGATGAAAAGATGACATCATGTGATGTCATATCTGACACCTTAACTATTTATTTTACATAAGTACGTGAAAAATAGGACAACGTAATGGTTAAATAGAAAGAAATAAAGTGGTAATTTATGATACTAATTATTTTGATCTGAAACAATTGGGCATTTAAAAGTAATTGAAAGAGTCTTTGGAAGGAATAATCTATATATTTCCATTGTAGATATAAGAGATTAGAATGGTGATTTAATTTAATAATGGTGTGTGTCGATAAATTTTTCTATCACTATCTGGCACGTCACTTAACCCCTAAATTTAACCCTGTATATTTCTCACAATAATCACCTTGAAGGGATCTAATGTGAAAAAACACTTAGACACACGCTTTTTTAATCGATTCATCACAAAAATAAATCGATAGACTTTTTTACACAAGCATATCAATTTTTTTTCCAATTTCGGGATTTTTCTGACACTCGCTTTTAATATCACGAAAAGGTTATTGTACTTTTTCATGCTAGTATCAACGTTCCCTTCCCAATTTTTTGTATTACAATGTTGCCATTCCACAACTATAAATTAATGGAGTGTTATTTTTCGAAACTATGAAACAAAAGGAACCCAATATAAAAAGTCAATTCGATACGCGTTTTCTCAATTAATTCATGACTAAAATAATTCTATATCTAGAATTATTTCGGAAATACAGAATTTTTTATACAAGCATGTCAATTTTCTTCACAATTTCTGGATTTTCGAACATAATAGTTGTAAATACACAAATATCCGAAAAAACATGGAATATTATTTATTCCTATACAAAAAATCTAGTAATATTGTTAGATTGCAGATAAAATGTGTAGTTTTCCGGAAAATCCAATTAACTGATATCTTTCTGAACTTTTTTCTACAGAAATTCAGGAGAATCTGAAACAAAAATATGTTTTTCTACTTCTAGAACACAGGGGCCCCCTTTGTAATATGAACTTTTGTTTTATAACTTTTAACTTCTTTAAACTCGCTTTATAAGATTACAAAAAGGCTATTGTATTTTTTTATCATAATATCAATGTTCCTCTTCCGATTTTTTTATATTACAACATTGATATCTAGAATGATTTCGGAAATATAGAATTTTTTATACAAGCATGTCAAACAAATTCTCAATTATTTAATATAAGTAATTATTTTCAATTTAGTTTTCTTCTATACATATAATTATAATCTACTTTGATTTATTAATTTCAACCCCCGATGATGAACCTATAAGTATTCGAAAACTGGAAATATATATTAAGAAGAGTGAACTTAGGTATTTTATTACCACAATCCCACAACTACAACTAATTTTGACAAAAGAAATTTTGCAATTTCATGTATAAATAGAAACGGTTTGAAGACAAAGTTTTTTATAAACAGCATAAAGCTTTATTCGATAATTTTACCAAATAATGTTTCACAATTCTTCTGATTGGTCAAGATCTGAAGTATTCACCTCGTTCATAGAATTAGCTACAACTAATTTTGCCAAAGAATGTTGCAATGAATGACAAAGAAAAAGTTTACAATAATGTACACTACCAAACCATACAAATTAAGGGTGTAGTATGGAAATCAAAATATTAGAAATGTTTTATGTTCTTTATTGATTATATTATTGTTATTGTACATAAACAATTTAAATGACTTTTTCACTCAAAATCTACGTATTTTATTTGTTTGATAATGATTATTTGTACACCAATTATTTACATAAAATAATTTGTATTGTTTTAGTGCAATAATCAAAAGATATATTTCAGAAAAAGCATGACGTAACATTCTTAGAAAATCTTATTATTCTTACATCGCGATATTGTTATCATTTATTTATTTATCGACATTGTGTCCTAGACACTAATAGAATTTAAATACATTTAGAACGATTATAACAAAAGTTGGAGATATGCAATCATTTGGAAAATTCTGATTATACATAATTCCATCGTAACAAATTGAAAAATGAACATTTCTGTATCGAAATAATATATAAATTTCTTTAATTTCTTATTTCTTAATGCTTCTAAATGTTCTTGATTTTAGGTCTGTTCTGTTTTAAAATTAGTTTTTTTTTTAATAATTTTTGGGAGATTGATAAAAAATTGACGTTTCGACTTAACTTCAGTCTTTATTAGAAATAGAAATTTGTTCTAATGAGAAAATAATTTTTCCTCAGCCCTTACATCATAAATTTTACTTAAATTATTTGTTTTTTTTATCATTTATAGTTTTTTCGTTCTTATGAATGTGACCATTTCTAAAAATTATCTTTTCGTGCAATTGAACGCGAAGTATTTCGTGTTCTTAGGACAATCCGCGAAATTTGATTTCGAAACCAAACGTCACTTCCAAATTTGACATTTCTAAAATACTACAAAGACAACGACTATTTTTTATTATATACCAATAAATACATACGTACTTATATTATTTAGGATGAATATTAACATACATTGTACAGTTATTATTACTTATATTTATTCCAGAAGTTGAAGCAGCTACATCTAGTGTTTCTGAATAATGGTTATATATAAACCAGATACTATATCGCCAGAAATTGAGTTGGAAATTTACTTCGTATTTTTGATAGTCTTCTATATATCCTTTCGCTACTGTCGTGGGCTTCCATCCACCGTGACGTATAAGAAGGAGCGTAGCAGTGACCCGTGTATGTTTCAGGATTTGGTAATCTGAGATTATTGGCAATCATACTAAGCATTTTCCCAATAGTATGCACTCCAACAATTTGTGCGGTGCATTTTCCGGTTACGTATCTCAAGAATATACGACGATTATTAACAATATGTTTTGATCGAAGAGCTGCATATTTACGATAAATTTTTATGAAATCAATATTAGTAGCAGTGAAAACACATTTTTTATCCGTCTTGGTATCAGGAACGGTTAATATTAATACATTATCTTCCTGAATATCTTCAATGACCATTTTTACTAACTCATCTTGTCGCAAGGCACCAGATATTCGCATTATCAAAACTACGTTCAACAATAAGTATGTTTTATCATTACCTTCTTTCAGGAATGTATCAATTTGCTCACGCGTAAAAACTTTACTACTACTGCTTTTCTTTTAAGAAATGGTACTAATTTTGAAAACATTTAATTTTTGCATCATCATACATTTTTCGTACTGCCGATTTTTCGGATATTAAAACGGAAAGCGCGGAATTTACACCGCTTTTGAGTTCAGGAGGAGTGGAAGGTACTGAAATATTGCTATCAGTACCAGGCATTTTGCGTTTTGTCAAGAACTGTCATAATATTTTGTATATATATATATATATATTGAAACATATCATTTCCTTAGCACACGGTGACATTGTTAAATAAACTGAACTGCTTGTTGTTGAGACTGCTTTGGTAGTCGAAAAAAGTTACTTTTTAAATTAGTAGGGAACCGCGAGGGAAATTAACAAGATTTTTGAATTTTTCGTACATAAATACTTAATTTTATACAGTTTTCCACATATTTTCAATGTAAAAATTTACTTACAATCGTTATATCAAAAAATCCATAAATTTGAAAAAGAAATTTACATGTCTGCATAAAAAATTTCACATTTCCGAAACTATTTGATGTACCGATTTATTTTTGATATGAATCGATTCAAAAAAAGGTGTGTCTTTCGATTTTTCATTAGAATTACTCATTTTCTCATTTGTGAGAAATATACAGGGTTAAATAAAGTTGAAGGAACTTTTTTTGGAAAAATAACACTATATAAGTGTATAGTATCTATATCCGTGGAATGGCAACGTTGTAATTCAAGAAAATCGAAAAAAGAACGTTGAAACTATTATAGAAAAAATACAGCAACTTCTTCCTGAGCCTACAGAGCGAGTTATATAACATTTAGTTAGAAGTTATGGTACAAAATTTCAGATTTCAAACCCCTTTTATAACTGTTCTTTCAGTACGTTAAAAAGGTAAAAAATGTTAAAAAATTTTGCGGCCTAAGCATACAAGTAACTATTTTCGTGTTCTTTGTAAATTCTAATAATTTAATTGATTGAGTACTGCTACATATTTAAGATTTTTCTTATTAGAACAAAGTTCAAGTTTGATTTTATTCTCATTTTGATTTTCATGATGTGATCTATTGATTAATATAAATATTCAAACCTAAACTAAACCTAAAATCAAGAACATTTAGAAGTATTAATAATATATTATAGTGAAAATATGATAAATTTTTATATAATAAAAATCAAAATTGTTGTATTATCTTAAAATAAGGTTAGAATAACAAATAACTTGCTGTACGATACCAATTGGTTTAATTATTGTGACAGTTTATACAGTTTGTCTTATCATTAGAAAATTAACATATATCATTGGGAAAATAATTGATTTTTAACCGAACTGCGCTAGTTATTGCTTTTATCAGTTGTATCTGAATGTTTATTACTTACTCTTCGTCTTACTTCGAGCGATCTTATTCAGTTCGATCAAAATATCTCATTATCCTGACTAGATTGGCCAGGATTAATACATCTCTTATAGTAAATTTTGTATGAGAGTAAGATAGAGCTAGTGGGCAAACTACGTAAGAGCCAGTCCCATCCAATAGATCTGAATCTGATAACAAGTCCGAAGATTATCCAAATGATTTTTTCGATTACTGAAAATTAAAAATGTCACAGACATTTTCATAATAGTGACAATAATTTTCTTGTGTCAAGAATTATTTTTTACTTTTCAGTTCGATTCGTATATTTTAGTTTTTCTAAGCTACAATTTGTGTTTTGAGTTCGGAACTCTTGTGTACGCCTTTTTCCACCAAAGATGGCTCTAAATATGCAATTCCCAATAAAAGCTGCCTTGTTACTTCCTTATTTTTTTTCTTTCTGACTTAACCTAATTTTCCAGCATCCATTCGGTCTTCATGTCCTTTTTCACGCTATTTCCTCCTATTTCCTCACGGTCTTTTTCTTTGCTCCTTTTTTCTTCCATAATAGGTCTAACGCCTGTTGCTTTTTCAATATTTTTCCTAATTCTCCCTCTACCAACTCTTTGGTGATCGACCTCTACTCTGTGTTCCAATTAGATATTTATCCCCTTCTATTTTTATTCCATTGTTTTTTACGGTGTGATACCCATTCCTTAATGTTATCTATGTCATATAATCTGATGTTTTCGCATGTTTCTTGGTCTAGTAGTGATTTTCCCGAAATACGCCTGTAAATTTTCATTTCTGTTTTGTTTCGTTTTTGATGTTTCTGATCTTGTTTCTGATGTATAAGTCATTATAGGTCCGATAGTCGGCTTTGTCTTTGCTTTTTCCTTAAATGGAGATCATCACGATCTGGAAATGTTATTTTCACGAGTCAAATATATATTCATTGACATCACCAAACTTGAATTCTAATGATAGATTTTCTAAATCCACGTGTTTATTGTTTTATTCAAATACAAATAATTTTAATAACACGTCATATGCTATATCCTGTATACGATATAAAATAAGTGGTCCAAAACAAACATATATTTATATTTATATATATTATGTATGCGAAGATTGTGATTAGTGAAAGCAGTGTATAAATTGAACTCGACTGTCCTCAAAAATACTTCTTTCTTTGCTTCGTATATATCGTATGTGCTAAGAATAAGAAGTTGGCCTCAAAGTGACAAGGTTCGCTATATACTGACCTCATGGTTAATTTATTTCCGGTAGAGATTTTTTTTATCAAAACGAATATAATTTTTATACCAACCATTGCAAACCTTGATTTCGAATTGATTAGGCGGGGCAGATATTACGAAATTTTTATTTTCGCTTATAAGTTGGTAAAATAAAAATTACGACTTTGTTTTTACCATGGTCATTTTAGAATTATTTTTCATTGAAATCTACTAGCGATACACATATCGATGATTAAGTTTAAATAATATCTACATAGGGCAGACATCTCAGTATTTAGAAAATAGACTAAGAGGTCATCCAAACGATAAAAAAATAGTACTGTAGTAACGATGAAATATCAAAAAAACATAAATTCAATTATAAAGATTCAAAAATTCTTTAAATGGAATGTAATACACGAAAAAGAGAATTTTTAAAAATAGTTCACATTCATAAGAATGAAAAAACTATAAATGATAAAAAAGATCTAAATAATTAATTTTGTAAATTCTAATTAAACTACAAATAATTTAATTGACTACTGCTGTATTTGAGATGTAAGGACTAGGAAAAAATTAATTTTTCTTATTAGAACAAAGTTCTATTTTGATTTTATTCTTATTTTGATTTTCATGCTGTAGGTGAACTATAAATCAATACAAATAAGCAAATTGTCAGTGTTAATATTATGTTTTTATAAAGACTTAAAGAAAAGTCGAAACGTCAAATTTTATCTATCTTTCAAAAATTATTAAAAAAAAACTAATTTTAAAACAGAAGAGACCTAAAATCAAAAAGATTTAGAAACTTAAATAATGGTAATTTTATAATTTCGCGGTCCCTCGTTTTTACCCCACTTATCTAGGGCGCCTTTTAATCGCGCAGTCTCGTTATTTAATAGCCAGTCCTCGTATACAGCACCTCGTCACCTCTAAATATTTAGACTATTTCGTTTACATCCTGTATAATTTGATGTTTTTGCAACTAGCATTGTAATTCCAAAAACCTTGTTGTAGTTTCATTGGAATATATTCGAGAATGATATTGGTTGTTTGCGGTATCAAAAATTTCAAGAACACTACGATTATGTCATACTGTTTTGATGAAATAGTTCCAAAAATTCAAGGTGAATCATTCGGTTAGTTTATAATCTGCAAGGAAGTGAGCACTTGAACTACACTGCCCATAAAAAAAAGCGATACGGTTATCCAAATTCATTATTTATCTTTTCTATAATTAATTGTTTCTACAAATAATTGTTATCATAATGAATATGAGAACTTATTTGATCAAACATTATCTAGTGAGGTTATCTAGTGATTCCAACAGTTTTTGCAAGATTTCATTACAATTAGAATTAGTTTCCACAATAAGTACAAAATTTTTATCAAGACCTTTGACTTCCATAAATAGTTTCTCAAAAAATTTCCTCGTTGGTAATATAAAAATCAACTAGAGTATTAAAGAACATTACATAGTCTTGTATACACTGAAAATAAAAGTGAATACAAGTAAGTATAAAATACTGAGACAAATAACGGAGAACAATGGAAATGATAAATAGCTAAAAAAGAAAATCGATAGGCTATGTTTGGAGAAGAGAAGTACGAGAAACCGTTCACGTCAAGACAGATCTAAGTTGCTGAAAGAATGATTTAAATATTTATGGTGGTATTTTTAAAAAAATAGAGCTCAAAATTAACACATTTCATAAGTATCCAAAACTGAATATCTTCAGTGTTCTAAAATATTTTTTATTTGTTTTTTTTAATCATACTTTTCTATGTACAGAAGCAATTAGTTTTTTTTTAAATCCCCGTATATAGTAACTTTTCAAGTTAATTAATATATTTAATTAGTGACAACCGCGCCTCTTACTACAAGATGTAAAATTATGTTTATGTTCGAATAAAGCATTAGAATGAAAATGATAATGAAAAGACGTCATTTACTATTACGTAACAATAAATTAAAGCCGACAAATATTTCATTCTTTAATTATTACACCTAGCGATAATTCTTTATTCTAGCCGGATTTAATTTCGATTATTTATATATGAAAAAAATCTCTTTTGATATTTACCTTCCCTAAATTTTCATTAAACATAAATCGATAGTTAAGCAGAATACAATTAATTCTTTCCAAAACCAAAGTGAAGTTTTCCGATTACTCAGAACTGAAACTACAACTAATAATTGTTTCATCAGTTTAACCTGGACAAACGCCAAATTATGCTTCATTTTATATAAACAGAATTTTAATGAATCATTTTTTTGGAAAGCTGCTTTAGTTGTTTCAAATGCAAATGTTAAGAATAACAGGAAATACATTTTTGAATAAGTGATTTAATTCATTTGATTAGTTGAATATTAAATTTAAGTGACATTATCAACAAAACAAAAGAGTGAATAAGGGAATAAGGGATAATAAGTTCTTAGAAGCCATAATTAATACGATCCTAAGTACAGTGATGTAGCAGTTACTATAATGAATTATATTGATGAAGTGTAGCAACTGGTACCAACACATAATTGGCATACCTTTCAAGAGTCGAATTTCTTCGTACCTCATGTTCCGAAACGTATTGTAAAAACTGAAAAGTATAATCAATTTGGGACTATGAGGTTGACAAAAGCGAATTCAGTCGTATGCTGAACTGATGTAAGTCTGTATTCAATCTAAATCTGATTCCTTGTTGTAGAGTAAAGATATTTAAGGGCTAATCATTTAATCGTCGTTCTTATTATTTTACTTTCACTATCTAATTTTTTTAACTACAACAACAGCAAAACTCTTCAAACGTCGAGCCTGTCTCTTTCTGGCTAATAATTCGACCCAACACAGAATCTATAATCAGAAACTAGAGTTCAACCCATACCAAAAAAAAGGAAAGGATGGTTACCAACAACTACCGTTAGATTGCTTTAGTCCCAGCCATTACCAAGGTGATGGAAAAAGTCGTTAATCCGCAAATGTTGAGTCTGCTAACATCATCAGCGATAATCAATACGGCTTTCGTAAACATGAATCAACTGAAGTTATAGAGAAATATGGAAAATCCAGAGCAATCCAAATCTTTTTCTATAGCTTCGCCGAGGATAATACACTGGTGTCGTAGTTCAAATCAGCCGCCGCGATAAACTCGGCTAACACCCAAATGCGAAGGCAGGATTTGGTACTGTCTCGACCCAAAATATCACATCATCACCGCAAATTCGCTTGTTGGGTGTTGAGGATGGAAGCATAGTCACGTGGCCGAATAAGCTAAGGCAGTTTCACAAAAACTTGGAGCCTTCTGTAAGAACAAAAAGCTTTATACTCCGTAACTGCTCCTAGTCTCCTTTACAAGGCTCAGATTCGTCCATCTTTGGAGTATCGCTCGCACATCTGGAGCTTGAGGATGCTCGACGGAATACAGAAAAGAGCCATTCGACTTATATACGATCCAGAATTGACCAGAAACTTCGACAGCTTATAGCATAGAAGAAAGGTCGCTGACCTGACTCTGTTTTACCGATGCTACCGAGCTGTCCAACATAATCCCACCTAGAGCAGTCTCTGCAAGACCCACTCAACAGGCAGATGTGGCTCATGAACACTGAGTTCTTCTCCAGACGCCCAGAACGTCAATTTATAGTGACTCATTTCTTTGGAGTAGTGCCAGCCTGAGATTAGCAACCAAGACACGTATTGTCTGAACACTACAACCAACAGAAGTTCAAGATGATCTCCATACGTCAGGCATCACTGGAACTAGCTTCTTGTGCTTGTTTCTTAGGTGACACCAATTAACCGAATTAATATAGTTATAATCAAGTGAATTCCAGCTAACTGGAAGGTTTTGTTTTTAAATATTGAAGAAAGCTATATTTAACGTATCTGGTTTTATTTCGATATTGAGTCGTTTAATCAAATAAAAAGTTAGTAAAAACGATTATTTATAAATATTTTGTGAAGTGTATAGTTTATTCATTTAGTCAGAAAAATGAATTTGAAGAGAACTAAAACTTGTTGGGTTGAACTAAATATTATTATAGTCTTATTGTTACCAAGCCGTTATTTTTGAAAATTTACGTATCCTTTGTTCCACTTGATTTAAGATTATGATGATATTCATAAAATATTTTATGAAAATATATTTCATATATGATAACAATAGATCATTAGCCCCGTGGTATGTAAGTGGGAGGTGGATATTAATCATACTTACATTTATACATGTGCCACCATACGTAACTTCAATGTTTCAAACGACGATTCGGTTTTACAAAGATTTTGATAAATGAGTACGACAAATATTTGTTCAAATTATCTGTTTTTAATTAGCATAATCACCCAACAGTAAATAATATGTTAATTATTATATAATCTCTTTGCTCTAACGGACCAAATTTAACAGAACAAAAAATATGTTGCATAATTAATCGTTTCATATGAATTTAGAAAACAACTACGTAATGAGAGAATGAAGTGAGATATCAAAAATATGTTTTTAATCAAAATGAAATTTATCACTTGTGCACGTGGAAAATCGATCGTTCCCAAATTAAATTCGATAAAATTAGAATCAACAAAGACGATACAACTATATGTGAAACACTTATCAGTTGAAATTTTTACTTGGCAAATTATTATTTTCACCAAAGATTTTAATCAATTCGACTTATTGTTTTTCGGTTTCATTAGAAAATTTTATATACGAAGTATGGCTATTAAATAACGATACTAGTGATATAAAATATTTTCATTTGAGAGCATGTTTATTTATTTATTATTACCTTCAATATATACCTCTCCCGTCTTGTCAATTCCTTCAGGACGCGCTCCGCTTTGTCTTCCACAGCGTTAACAGACTCAAATATTGTTTGAAACTACATGGCAAATAACTAATTGACACTAGAGAATGAGGAACAATTTGTCGCACAAATTCTCTGTCAATTCCTATAGATTCAGCAATCGCACGAATACTTAGCCGATGGTCAAGATTATCAACTTTTTCGATATTTTTGACGTCAAATTGCGACCCAAACGTGAATCATCTTCGACAACTTAAAAACGCTCAAATCACTCAAAAAAACACATGTACTTGACCAATAATCATTGCTATACAATTGTTTCAATAAATTATGAGTTTCAGTTGCAGGTTTTTCAAGTTTCATGTTAAATTTTACAACGATTCGTTGTTTTATTGTAACGGCAAAATAGAAAAATGTACCAACCAAGGAACGGCTACACTGGTTTGTCTACAGGCATGGTAGACATCGCATTCGAAAGAGTAGACTTCAGGCGAAATAGCTGACAGTCGCTAACCTTTGGCGCATGCGTACTTTTACTGTAGCAGCCTATTATATATTTTTGATTGAATTATTCTTCAAAGTTCATAATATGAGTCCAAATTTTATTAAAAATATATCCAAACTATTTAGGCATTTGATTAGGCAAACTTGATCTCGTGATTCATTAACCTTCTCAGGTATTCTCCATTTTGTCACTATACTCTGACAAAAACTTCCTCACAGAGGATCTGCAAAACATTCTCAACCTAGTTGTGTGAACAACTGATAGATATGAGTTTATTTCTTCACATAATTTGTACTTGTTTTCCTTTTGATATATTTTTGTTGTGTTTTTCAACCAATTTAACCTTTTAACAAGAATTTCATTGACGTCACAAGGGTTTGTACACATTTCTTTGGTTTGTATTTTTTGACCCAAATTTCTCTTCCAAGACGTCCTCGTAATTATATTGAGTCGGTAAAATCGTCCGATCATTCAAAATCACAAATTTTTCTTCATCTAATTTTTTTGTTTCTCAAATAAATTAGTTCTATTGTAAACAGAACAGAAGAAAGCACTAGAAAACAGAATGTTCCAACCATCGGGATTTAGTGTATGAACGGCTATGTTTCCAGCGTTGCCAACTAATCCAAAACAAGAGTCACGGTTATATGGGATTGTGGATTTTGACTCTATGACGTAATGTATTTGAAAATTAGTTGGTAATGACCCCAAAGCACTTACGAAAGACTTCATTCAAAAGTTAATAAAGAAGTATTCAATTTGTTTTTAAATTTACTAAATTCAATAGTGAAGTAAATGACAATGAGATCCATCAAATTAATGCTAATAACCTTAGAAGTGGGAATTAAATATGCTAAAGATAAAAAAAATGATAACAGAAACAAAATATGTATCAAATTGGTTTATTATTATTAAATTGCTTTGTTTTTTGTTATGTAATAATATTAAATATGTTTTATAAGAATATTGTAGCAGTCTAACCGGTTTCCTTCTGTTCTCAGTGTCTGCCAAAATAATTTTTTTTTTAAATAGTACAAGCGACACAAAAATTTTTTCAATTTTCTCTTCACTAATTTATTTTTATTAGGTGAAATCAGAGTTATGAGGTACAATAAATTCCCCGTCATCAAAGTAAGCTCGAATATAAATTTTCCAGCCTGGATGATTTATACGACGACAAACTCCTTGGTGAATATCCTCAATCGTGTAGTCGTTGGCACCAATAAAAGAATTCAAGCAAAACTGCAGGAATAAATAACTCCTTGGGCCACTGATTAACTTATCATGCAAGATATTGGGCTAATTTGAAGAAATGTTGATTTTTTGTTGGCTCTATCAGATGGAAAGTCATTAAACATAAGTCGATTTGGATTCGCATTCCTTTGCATTCCTTCTTGCAAGTTGTCAGAGCTTTAGAAAAATATATTTTAAGAAGTTTAGGGAGAGGCAACACCCTTTTCGCAGATCTTTGTTGACTGTGAAGGCTTCCGATATTTCTAATTAGGCATTCCCAAGTGCTTCCCATAATTTTGATATTGGTATGTTATTGGGAGCCTTTTGTGAATCTATATACATTAGGTGAAATGTTTTATTTCTTTCTGTTTTCTGCTCTATCAATTGCTTGCTAAATAATAATAAAGAGACTGGAAAATTTGTGTAAAATGTATAGTTCTAGTTTATAGAATTGAATGCAACTACAAATAATTTGATTCATGCAAATTTTCAGTGTCAAGATATATTTTGATAAAGACCGAAATAGGTCGAAACATTTATTTTTCAAAAACTAATTTTCTATATATATATAAAACATATAAAAAGGTATGAGAGTAAATCTTAACAAAACTGCTCATTTCCTACACTTGGAAAAATATCGGACACTCTCTTCAAAATTTTAAAATTGTGTTTGATTGTGAATGTTTGTCTAGTACAATTTTTATTTGTTTGACCTATAATCCACTAAAGATATTTAAGTATTGAATACAACGTAGTTTTTGTATAATTTATATCAATTGGACAAACTGAAATAACATTAAATATTTATGTGCATTAACGTTTATCGGTAGAATGTAATAATTTTGAAACCAGGTAATTTGAATAGGAGTAATTTAATGACCATTAAACTGCTAAATTGAAACAGAGTTATTATCAATATTCCATCATTAAAATGCTGCTTGAGATATGTTTAGGGTAATTTAAAAAAATAGTCATTTTATTTAAGGAATGTAACTGACCTAATTGTTGTAAATTGAAAATATTTAAAAGACAATGTGCAAATAAAAACGAACAGATTATTTTAATAGTTTAAATAAATTGCCTTATTACAAAAATTTCCTGTTTTTAAACATAGTTTAATTATTAATTTAAATTTGTACAGACAATAAATATTACATATTGTAACATTAAACGAAGGTAAGTACAGTTATAAATATATCAAAATTTTGATAAAGAAAATTCGAAACGTCAAATTTTATCTTCCAAAAATTATTAATTATGTTTCTCTCTCTAAGGTCTTCTTCCACCGCTTTCCTCCAACATTTTTTTGGTCTATCACTTTTCCTTTTGCCCTTTGGCAAGAGGCGGTGATTGGTGCCTCATTAGAAAGTGTAAAAATTTCATAGTTTGAACTTCTCTCCCATCCTAACTCTGGCTGCTTTCCTCCCGGATATCCAATCTCTGTTTGGGTTTATTTGTTATCACCCAAGTTTTACAGGCGTATGTCAAGGTGGGTCTCAACATTGTCTAATAAATTCGAACTCTCGCAGATCTGGATTATCTCTTTCAATGTTAATATTCTTCCAAGACTGCCTGTACAGTTACTATTCTATTTCCTTTTCTTCTTGGCATTTATTATCTAGTAGTACACCCAGATACATGAAATTTTTTACTTCCTCGAATTCATTAGGTTTATGTACTTTAAAATTGTTTTTTGTCTTACTCACATTTATTCTTTATTTTCTTAAACTTTGTTTTGTCATTATTGAATTGTAGGTCTATCTCTTCTGCTTCTGTCATTTATTGTGGTTACTTCAAGCTCTCTTCTGTTTCTTGCTACCAACGCTACATCATCGGCATAAGTTAAGCATTGATGACTTCTGTTAAATATCATCCCCTTTCTGTTGATATTGATTCTTCTTATTATGCCTTCCAAAGCTAGATTAAACAGTACCGTTGATAGTGGGTCCCCTTGTCGTAATCCTTGTTGTGTTTCGAAAGGTTCACTCTTCTTGTTATCAATTTTTATTATATTGGTTACGTTCTCTAATGTCATTTTAATTAGTCGAATTAGTTTGTTTGGAATTCCTATATCTCGTAATATTTGGATTAACTTTTTTCTGTTCACACTATCATATGCTCTTTTGAAATCAACAAAAAGGATTTGTGTTAGTATCTCATTCTCACAACAACCAGTAATCATAGAGATTTGATCGGATACCTTTTCTAAACCCTCCTTGGTACTCTCCTATCAATTTTTCTGCATATATTTCCAATCTTCTTTTCAGAATTGATGCGTCTAGTAAGGCTATTCCTCTATAATTTTCATACAATGTTTTGTCTCTGTTCTTGTAAATGGTTAATATAATGGTTTTTCTCCATGCTTCTAGCATTTTCTAGGTTTTCCAAATCTGATCAAGTAAATTGGTTCTTTTGTTACTACATTGTTTCCCGGTACTTTTATTGTTTTTTATATTCTTTATCACTTCTTCAACTTCTTTGTTCGGTAGGGCTGTAAGCTGATTTTTAAGGTTTTGTTCTTTTGCTATTTCTTCGAGAGCATTTTCGTTTCTGTCAGTTATTAAAATATATACTTAAATTTTAGATTAAAAATAAATTAATTGCTATTTCAAATTGTAACATTTCATTTATATCCAAAATTTATTTATGCAAATAAGTAAGAACATTTAATAACAAATATAACGTTACCACTTTCAGGTGTATTTAGTAAAAAATCTATTTATAGGTTAACATATATGCACGTGCGAAAATATTGACTATTATACTAATAAAGTCAAACAGTACACGTGTAAGAAGCCGGATATTTCTTGTAAATAAAATTTAGAATGTATAATTGCTCCTGAAATTTTCTAGAATATAATTGATAAAACGTGTCTATCAATAAATAAAGTACAAACCGACGATAAATAATAAAAAGAAAATAATTTTAATCTTAGACAATCTGTCTCCCATCTGGTACCTCCTTAATTGAATAATATTAGAGATAAAATAACTTGTAAATAAAATTAGTTATGTGGAGATTCAGGATTAAGATATCGATTCAAGTATATTCAAACATAATACATTTATTTATAATAATTTTTTTTCGGTATCAAGTACAATAAGCAGGGTATATAGAATAATAATAAGGGATGTGATAGAGCAGGAACACACTATTTTCATGTTTCTATCTATTTCGGTCTTTATCAAAATATATCTTGAAACTGAAAATTTGCATCAATTAAATTATTTGTAGTTGCACTAGTACTATACATTTTACACAAATTGTTCAAGTTTCTTCATTATTATTTACGTAGAAGAAGAACAGATTGGGTCTAGAGCTGGAAGGTCTTATATATACAACGTGTTCTGTTTGAAGCAATTGATAGAGAAGAAAACAAAAACAAATAGACCCGTACACCTAATAATTATAGATTCACAAAAAGCTTACCATAACATACCATCCAGAACTGAGATAAAGATACGAGATCTGCTGTAAAAATCGAAATCATTCACTGTCAATACAGGACAAAGGTGCTGCAGCTCTCCAACACTTTTTGATATATATGTTGCTATAACAACTTGAAATTAAAAGTAATGGAGATTCAAATCGACGATGATACCTGCTTATCCAGCCTTCAGTTTGCACATGAGTAAGTAATATGTCCAAATGACAGATATGACTTAGAATACATGGCATGGAAACAATCGACTTACAACTAGAAAACCACGAAATATTTTGACAAAGAAGGAACAGATGATAAAAGAATAAGATGTAGAATGAACAATAGCTAGATCACTGAATGGAATACTGAATACAAGGTTATATGGATCGGAAACGTGGAAAATAAAAGAAAAAAAAGCCACGGAAGACGCCTTAAGAAGAGCAAATAGAAAGTCAAGGCTAGATCGGTTCAAAAACGACACAATTAAAAAGAAAATCTGGAACAAACGGTTAGAGAACATATCGAAGAAAAGCTGTTGATTTTATATGGGTACGTGCAGAAGATTAGGGGGGAAAGATTACCAAAAAAACGTAATGACATTGATCCCACCAAAGAAGAGGAACCGATTAATACCAAGGATGCATGGAATAAGAAAATTAATGAGTGTACGAGATCTGAACGATCAGAACTGCAGTGAGAGGAAAGAATGGCAATTAGGCATCGGACAATGTCGTACGACGTTTCGAAAACGAGTTTGACCCCTAAAGTTGTGAATGGCAGTATTTTTGAAATTATTGAATTATTGTCTCTCAGGTAAGGACTTTTCCGAGGACAAGCCTATCCTCATTTAAGTGATTTTCATACACAAGTTTCACATGAGGATATTAATCTTATTTTTTATCACACCTCGTATGTCTATAGTTCAATAGGTTCCTTTTAATTAGATTAATAAGTATTTTTCTCATTGAGCGATAAAAAAATGTCTGGAAATCGAATAGTAAACAAAATTACAATTATTTTTTAAATGATTATTATTTATACAATAGATATAGAAATAAAAACATTTATTGTTTTTTATGATCAACTGACATTGGAGATAAAATATTTTCATTAAATCAAATATTAAAATCAATTTATCTACTTCTGCTTTTTCCCCGCAGCGCCTCCCTTCATTGCTAATAAACGTATAAACATGACGCAAACTTAATATGATAAAAGCTTTTGTTGCGTATTTGTTAACAATGTCATTTTCATGGCTGCCCCCGTTTCAGTATTTTTATCTGCCCTAAATGTAACTGAAATAAACATTTTAATTTATAATTTTGGACACCGCACATTACACATTGCGTTCTCCTTTACTCATTCCAAATAAATAATCTCCTGTTACACATTTTCGGAGTAGGTACTTTCAATACATAACGGACAAATGAAACGTCTCGTAACGCTCATTAAATTAATAACATACATTATACGAGGTCTGGCTGTTAAAAACGATGGAAGTAGCCGATAACTTAGATGTAGCAATACTGCTAAAATGGTTAGTACGAGGTCTGGCTATTAAATAACGAGACTGGTTAGCAAAAAGGGTTTCATTATAAAAATTATTCTATATTCGAATGCTCCCCTTCAATATACTCTCCTCCCCTCGCCACACACATTTCCATACGTTTTTTCCATTGATCGAAGCAGTGCTGGAAGTCTTCTTTGGTGAGGGCCCTTAGGAGCTCTGCCGTTTTTTGCTTTACTATTTCCATCGACTCAAATCGGATTCCGTTCCAAGCAGATTTTATTTTCGGAAACAAAAAAAAGGCGCACGGTGCCTAATCTGTTGAGTACGGCGGATATTCGAGCACTGGAGTGCGCTTACTGGCCAAATACTGTCTTGTCCTAGTGCAAATCGAGCCGTTTTATACGAACTTGCTCTAGCAGTGTTGCCAAAACTGACAAATAGTAAGTCTGGTTAATCCTCTAGAACCCATTCAGTCATCACGATACCGTTAATGTCGAAAAAAACGATCAACAGACCTCGTAGAAGGTCGTGCAACTATCTTGCACCTCTCTTAGTTAAAATAACTTTGATAATGAAAGAATAATCCATTCATTAACAATGTATGCGCATGATCATTGAACTTTTTTTAACAGATTTTTTATCATCGTTTTTTATTATCGTTTTAAATATATTAAAGGAAAACATTTTTTATAATATTCTAATTTTTTATTTGAGACACAAGATGTTTATTTTTTGTATTTCCTGCACCATATATGCATGAAATCGTGATTACTCCCCTCTTACGAAAATAAATCAACCACAGCTGCGTTTACGTAAAAAATAGTATAGAATAAAGATCTAAGTACAAAATAATTCAGTTAATTATGTTATTAAAATGTATTTGGTTATAAAATTCACTTATTTAACTTGTCTATTGAAATGGGACGATCATTTGCAGTCATATTATGAACCAAATCTATAATTTTTTGATCCCAACTATTTCCTATGTCTACGGAACTGAAACGTGTTCATAAATCAATATTTATACTACCAGAAATTTTGACATTTTCCTTTCTTCCTTCCTTCAATCTTCCGTCGAGCTTAAGAGTAATATAAAATATTCGAAAACTACGTCGAGGCCAAGTTATTGAAGCATAAACTATCTAGTCCCTTTGAATCATTCCTCTTGGAATGACTGTAAATAAAGTTAGAAATCCAACAATTTGTTGAACTCATATATTTTCATTCCATTCCAATTATGACAATTATTTTTGTCTTTTTTTTAACCCATTATCAACTACAGCAGAATTTTCACCAAGCTTGCTGCTTACTACAACTGATGTTACCATTGCCTGTCAAGGAAACTATCATTGCTATTAAAATCCACGTAGCTGTTGTCGAAATAGCTAATTTTCTCGAAGCAATGGTCTCTAATGGCCTCCATGGAATCATTGTCTTTCTAATACCTGTATATTCTACACGATTTTTAGAATCGTTGTTGTTGTTGCTGTACCTTGAACATTCAAAAACTTTAGTGACATTCCATCGTGCGCAATTCACTTGACTAAAGCAACGTGTCAAAGTTTCCCATCTTTTGATGTGCATATATGTAACACTTCCATTTCCATATGGACAGTTTCTATAAGTGGAAGCTGTTCCGCCTAATGAAAACAGAATGACAACGATTTCTCTATCCTCCGAGGTTTCAGCTCGGTTCTACGCATTCTCAAGCATGCGCAGTATAGATAAAGTGTCTCGAATGAGAGAGAAAATGAATATTGTCGGCACCGAGTATTACATATATCTGCTACTGTCTTCTGAAATGAAAGATTTTTACAGATTTGGTAAAAAAAAGGTAAAATTTTGACTTTTATCTAAATCCAGGACCTTGAATATCTTGGTAGTTTTTCCAGAATATTCGATAATTGCATATTCATATATGTAAACGTCAAGTTACAGGGGAAATGAGAATAACCTGTTTACGAGAGTTGTCTGAGAAGTGTCCAAAACGAGACATTTCTTCTAAAATATCCGTTTATTTATGCGATAACGCCTTCTGATGAAAATCTCACTCCTGCAGTGAAATTTTGAGAAAACAGAAAAAGTCGTTGCGAGACAGATCTGGTTAAGTGGTATTTGTGAATTCTAACTTTGTCGATAATCTAAGTGTTAGAAGGTGTGTTATACTGATGAAAAAACACTTTTTGAAAATTTTCTTTTTACCTTTTAAGCAATAATGCATTATTATTTTATAAAAAACGAAATATTGAGATCCCATTTTTTTATAAAACTAATGCACTCTGAAGACATTTGAATATTTATAATGTCGGTCTAGTAATTTAAAACTTTGGCTGATATTCACATTCATAAAAAGAAAAAGTATTGAAAAAATAACAGGAAATGTTAAAAAACGTCTGAAAAGTAAATTTTGACTTTCTCTTATAATTATAACAAGGTTATTCTATTAATTTCCAATATATTACATCAGTTTTTCCTGTTTTATTATTCAATTTTAGTTGTTTTCATCTATTTAAGCCAATGAAAAAAAACCAGCTGCTCTTATATTTTAACAAAACTTTCTATGTTCTTTATTGCTCATACTGAAGTTTTCTAAATAATCTTAAGCCTTTTCATCATAGATAGGTATTTCATAAATACCAACAAATACATTGAGATGGTCTTCATTTTTGGCATTAAGAATTTTTTTATGAATTACTGTATTTAAAAATTTGTTAGTACCTACATAAGAAGAGAACTTTCCCTGTATTTTTGTTATAAGTCCTCTATTTATGATAACATTTTTTTCATTTAAATAGTGTATATTTACAGTACATTACCAATAAAATGGAACAGAACACAGATGATTAAATTTTCGATCACGAATTTAACATTTTAATCCTTTTTAATATTCAATAACTATGATAAAATTTACCATACTTTCTATTATCTTCACGACATGTATCTTATCGTTTTGTTCGTGCTAGTGTCTGCAAACGATCCTTTTTGTCATACTTCAATCTTAAAAATTATATAAAACGTTTAAATTCCGTGGAATTGAAAAATGTGTTCAGCTCAATCTAGAGAGGAACTATCGCAAACAGGAGATCCCGTCCGATAGTCAAGTAGCCATTAGAGCTCTAAGCTCCAATATCATAAAATCCAAGCTCGTTTGGGATTGCCTAGAAAAATTAAACAGCAAGGAAAATAAAATTACCCTATAATGGATCCCAGGACATACATACAAAGGGATTTAAAATTTGATAAGCTCACTAAAGCGGGGGCAGACAAGCCCCTCATCGGACCTGAACCTTTCTGTGGTATCAGGTACAAAGCAATGGAAAAAGGTAGTTTATTGGGACAACTTACATAGGCTGAGACAGGCAAAGACTCTTCTGGAAAACTATAACCAGAGTAGATCTGCTGAACGTATCAACCTAATCTACGAATACTAACAGGAGTTCTATCGGGGCATTGTCGCCTCAAAAAACACCTGAAGACGCTGGATCTAGCAGATAATGCGGCGTGCAGATTTTGTTGCACAGAGGACGAAACCTCTATCCACATTCTCTCGAAGTGTGAAAGACTAAGGAGCTCCAGAGCACTACACCTGGGTGCCTATAAAGATCTCTGGCAATTAAAGCCATCCCACATTTGGGTCGCAGTGTATACGAGACCCCAAACCCATATATACATCATACAAATTCTAAGGAAATAAAAAATTTTGGATGGAGTAATTAACAATATTGAAGATATCTTCCCTACTTTTTTCAATTATAATAAATATTATGTAGTGCCATAAATATGAAATTCATTTATCGTTAAAACATTGGAAACAAAAGTATGAAACAGCCGTGGCAGCAAGGAAAATATGTGAAATACACAGTTGATGTGAGAAACTCCGTTGGTCTAATCATTTCAATAGTGGATATTTGATGCTTGATGAAGTTGCGTAAAATCGAAGAATTTGTTGGTATTGATATACTACCACATCAGATTAGTATTTATTCAGATCCGTGGCGAAATTTTTGCGTCGGATAAAATTTTGATTAAAATTTTTTTGCATTTAAACCAAAAGAATGGCTGTATTGAGATCTCAAAGAGCTTGTTGAACGTAGGATTAAAATCATAAAATACGGTGGGCTAAGCTTCGAATTATGTATTTAATTATTTATGAAACACTCAGTTTTATATAACGAACAGAAAATATCCTCAAACTTTCTTTATTATTTTCATATCGTACATGTTTTGGACAACGATAGGACATTTCTTTTTTACAATTTCACTTTAATCCGAATGCTGGATTTCAACGAATTAAAGCAACTTAAAACCACTTTTATTTGATTTAACATCTCAAGACAAATTGACCAATCGCAAACCTTGAAAATTGGCGGCCGATTCGAACACTCAACCGGCTGATGTAACAAGGTCGAGTCGACCTTGATAAGCCTTGGTCAATGAATTTTGGAAATGTAGATGTAGTTATTGTCAACAACTGTAATTTTTGGTGGCATTGTACTCTGTTTGAGGTTCATGAAACATTATATAGAAAATGTACAAAACAACTCCGGATCTTTTTTTAGAAAATAGTTGTGTGAAATAATATTCAAATCAGTATTTTGATTCATAATTTTTTCCTTGATAAATAACTTTGAGTTTGTTTATCCAATTGCGAAAGTGTGAGAGACTTAAAAACATATCTACTACTTTATATTTAAAAAAAAGTTCGGTAATAGAATTTTGAAATGTATTTCTGATATATAGGGTGTCAATTTTTAAACGTACCTTCTATATTGTGGACTCATTTTAAATTGACTTACTACAACCCGGGTGGCGGATACAACCCCTACAGGTTATATCGTAGGAGAAAAGAGCCCAGGTATGCCAATTATGCCAAATTTTAATCCGGGCTACTGTAAGGGTCATATATGAATTGCGTCCCGAAGAAATGTGGTACTAGATACTTCTGTAAACTAATTATGCTTCCCAGGATTATTGGTATTTAAATATTGAATTATGGTTAACCATTTTCTTACCTGGAGCTTAAGTAAAATACTTATTACCCTACTTATTAGTCATAACACCCCCTTTCATGTTGGAATAACTACCGTAGATGGGGATAAATTTGTATATGTAAAGTATATGTTTGAAATTTTATGACGTTAGCCTGTAGATAAAAAAATGGTCAACCCGGACGCAAGTAGTATACACCGAGGTGAACAATGTTTGATGGAAGAAAACCGAATAATAATCTATGTTATAAATATGAAATTAACTGCTGCGTTTAGTAAAACAGTGAGGTAAGCACTGAAGTTCCAATACAAAGTTTTCGACGATGATTGGTCAGAAGAATTAAGTTGAAAACCAGAATATTTCTCATAATAATTGCTTCACTGATAAATGTACGTTTTTTCTGTGGGCATGTTACCATGAAAAGTCGCTACTTGGGCTGGTATTATTACGAATAGTTAAGTTGGAGTTTCTGGAATCGTTGATGATATTCATACTGAATACATTGTTCACACCACCACTCACAATTACACTGTCTGACGCGCATTTCGATAACCAAGTTATCGTTTTCAGAGATTGAAGGTAAACAGTTTACCATGAGAAAATAAAACTACTACTTGAAATCGCTTCCAAAGAAATAAATTTCTTAAGGAAAATCAAATTGAGCGGCTGATGAATTTTTCGACAGTTTGGACAAGGTGGAACTTAATTTTCTTTAGCTAGACATTAGCTAAATGACAGATTTACTTGGCGGGCTTATTTGTATAAGAGGAACAATAGAATAGCCACCACTTTCGCCTGACTTAGCACCTCTAGATTTTTTTCTATGGGAGCATTTAAAATCGATTGTTTGTAAAATTACTTTCGATTTTGAATTTTAAGATTGCGAGTAGAGAGCTTCAGAGCAGCATCTTTTCTGAGAGCTAAATAGAGACTTGAACACTGTTTCAAAAATATAATAAAATTAGTCGCATTTCACTATTTTTATATATCACTCGATTTCTCCAAAAATATTGAAGATAAAAATGGATTATGTACTTTTTTGAAATGGTAGTTTCAAAAAAGGTATCATGGTTTTCAGGTATTATGTTCATCCCCACTAGGTGGGTTTGATTGAGAATTTGTATTTGTTTTGAATTCTTTATATGGACCGAAATATAGAGGGTGGTACGTTTTATACAAAAACAAGAAATGGAATTATAGTTAATTTTTGAAATACCTCTCAGAATTTCAATAAATTTAAATATTAATAAAATATTCAAATAATAAATTATTAAAAATTTAATGATGAAATCGATCCTACTGAATTTGCCAATACAAGTTAGGAAATTTGCTGAATATTGCATAATTACTGGGACAGTAGTTAATTAAATAATATTTTTGCAGATTATTCAAAAAGGAAATAAAAACTTATACGGTTATGTCAATCCTGACAATACAAGAATTTAAGTATGTCATTATCAAAGAAAAAGATACTAAACGAATTCCGCTGACATACTTTCATTATTCTTAGTCAGTCCATATTCGTATTCCACATTTAAATTAATGATAACGTTTGTAATGAAATCTGAAAATTAAATCAATACAACAAAATTTCTTTTTTGTCAAGTAGAGCATGACCTAAATTATTAGCAGACACATTTGTACAGTTATAATTTTCTTTATTTAATTTCAATGAAAACAATTACTATCACCTACATACAATGAAAGTTATTTTTTGATAGAGGAAGAATTTTAAGTAGATTAGATATCCGAAAAATTATTAACAAAAGTATATCAAAACAACAAAGAAAGTGAAATTGATAGATTTGTGAAAACCTTTATATTTAAACAAAAACACACTTTAAAAAACATTTACGATATATAAATTTTTATTTAGTAACAGAAAAAAATTATTATTATTATTAGTATTATTATTATTGTCATTCATTCTTGTCGAACGCAATGATTGTGTCGGGCGGTGTATATATTTTATAAATTTCTAAATTTTCAAATTGAGTTTAAAAATGTTGATTTATTTACTTACCAGAGGGTTGTGAGAAAATTAATCCATTTTCCGTGCGCATAGGCATGTTATATGGCCTGGGGTTCGGGGGTGGAGCCGGAGAAGGCCTAAGCTGTTGGAGCGCAATGATTACGTTTCAAACAAACACAGGGCACAAAAATAAACACAAAAACTGCGAAACGCCGACGAGCACGGTTCTTAAGTAAGAAAAACGCAATGTAGAGAGACTTTAGTGGTTTCACTAGAGCACAAGGCCAAGAGTTGCGAGTGATCTGAAGAGCAGTGGTTCACTGTTAAGTGCAGGCTAAACAGTAGACCCGAGGATGTAAAAGTATTATTGAGATAGTGACCTACAATTCGCGGGCCGCGAAGTAGTGGCAAATGGAAGAAAGCGGAGAAAGGGATACCAAAAGGAAATACGGCCACATAAAGTAATATATAGTTACGTGAGATTACCACGACGCATAATATGTTTGTGTCCTCAATTTCTGTGTATGGAACTTTCTGCAGCGCATTCTCGAATAAAAATGAAACCATCCAGATTCGAATTGGAAAACATTTCACTAATAGGGTTACATCGTTAGAGAGAGTTGATTAATTCTTACTCTTGAACGGAGAAGTTACATCGTTAAATATAAAAACAAAAATAACGTAACTAAAAAAAATTATTAAAATATTCCTCATAGGTATACGTAAATGTATATTATTATTTACAATATTTTAAAGACGAATTAAAACAAATTAATTTCACGGAAGTTGATACAAAATAATGAAAATATTTGTATACAAGGGTTAGTTCATAAATTTACTACGTCTTTCTTAGAATACGTAAATAAAAATGAATGAAAAATGTACATTTTCAATTGTTCAGCAAAGAAACATATATAAAAATATATATGCTCAACTTTTATACGAGAGTTGCTACTGAAGTTTTGAAATGTAGCAACACTTATTGAATATGTCAAATCTGACATTACCGTCATAAAGTTTTTCAAGACATTTTTAATGGAATGAAAATTTTCGTGCGATGCTTTTCAAAGTGGATTTAACTAACAGCGGTGTGCCGATCAACTCTCTTCGATCCATCCATCATATTTCGCTGGTTTTGGCTGTCAAAATGATCATGACAGGCGACAAATCATGGATCTATGCAGATGAACCCGAAACAAAATAATGATCGACTGTGTGGGTATTTCAAGACGAGCCAAATCCAACAAAAGTTATACACGAAGCACTTCGAAGCAAATGTTTTTTTTAAATAACTGGAAATGGTACTACAGTTCCATTAGCGCAACGTAGAACTTCAATTCTGATTGGTACACCAGCATTTTTGAGCAAACAAAACATCGAATCGATGGGTCATCCGTCGTACAGACTTTGAATAACATCCAAGGATTACGTGTTATTCCCGCAGATCAAAAATAAATTACCAAATCAACGTTTTTCTGTACCTGAAGAAGCTGTTGATGCGTTCAAATCACATGGAGAATATTTAGAAAAACAATAAACGTTAATGACATTCTTGCTTATCGGTTACTATTGGGGAGGTTTCTAATACCGAATAAACCCATATTCAATTATAAATGTTTTTATTTGTCTCTCTAAAATTAAGTAACAACCCTCGTATAAATTTTTTAGAAAATAATAGCTTTTTATCTTCCAGCTAAAAATTGAAAGACTCGAAGCTAATCTGAGATAAAAATAACTCAATTAAATAAAATAATTTCACCTTTTACATTGTTGAGAAATATATACTTGATTATGTATGATTAAACAGAATAATTCTTCGTACAGTGCAAAAAAGTTATTATTCAAGAAAGTATCTAAACTTCAATATCGGGTAATAAGTAAGCAAACACATACAACTCAACTTCGCATTATATATAAAAAATATCAGTCCGCTTTGTTATTCGCGCCTGCCAAAATATCTATTAGAGAGTACTTTGCTTGTTTGTTGTCTACTGGAAACTAATTTTTATAACGAGCCGGGAATATAGTGCTTACTTTAATTGATTTTTGTAACGAAAATGAGCTTGTCAAACAAAAGAGAGTATCTGGAACAAAATATAGGATTTGAGGTTTTTAAGTCGACATTCAAACCAAAATTGTGTTGCGGAATCATTCACAAACAAACAACGAATCAAAATGAAGCAAAGAATGCAATAATATGTGAAATAAACGAAAGTTTAGTCAGTGTTTTGAAATTTAGTATCTAGAATATTTATCTTTGTTATCCGTTTTCTTATTCATTGTTCCTTAAATTGTAGTTGAATAGCAACAGATGTCTTATATGAAACATTTAATGTTTTCCAAACCCTCCTTCTGGTCATTAGTTTTATTAAACAATATTTCCTTGCCGTTTAAATGAAATGTAAGAAAATTTAAACACCAAAGAATGAGAAATAAAAGACGAGGGTTACGATAAAATCGACTGGTCGAGTGTGAACTAATGAACAGAGCCAGAGAAATGTATTTTTTTCATTAATAGAATCAAGAAAAGAGTTATTTAAATGTAAACTGCGAACAAAAAAAAATTGATGGTTTTGATGAACATCTCGTTTGATGTGTGAAAGAGCCTTGTATATATGTATGTGATTTGGGTGTCACATAAACAGCGATTCAAATGTTTCTATGTGACCCCTTTTCTTGATGCGGCACTGGGGATGCTCAGTATTTACAGCAAATCTATTAATCCCATTAGAAAGTTTCAGCTGTTAAAGATATTCATCTATATTATTTATCACAGTTCTAGGGGATCCATATTCCAATACATAATAGAATCTACACACTGCATTTTTTGCTAAGTCTAGCATCTTCACGTTTTATAGACGGTAGCGACAAGATTCGCAGATTAGTCTTACCTAGATTGATACATTCCACATTTCTTAGTTATAGTTTCCCAGTAGTATTTTTTCCAGTGTTTTCCCTATTGTTCTGTTGCTGATTCCACAGGGGTCTCCCTCCACGTTGGTATAGCTTATAAAAATTTCGTAATTTTATACTTTCACGGCCCCCTCGTTTTTTGGCTGTAAAAAATCGAAAAATCATCCGATTTTGATCAATTTTTTTTCAAAATCTCCGTTTTTACAGTGGATTTACAAAAAAATTATGAGAACAGAAAAAAACGAAAACTTATATTGGTTTTAGGGCTTTAAATGTTCATGAAAATGCTCTCATTGACGTATAATTGATGATAACTTTTTTCTAAATGATCAAATGAAGTTGTTATATTTTTTTATAATCTACACAAAAAACGAAAAAAATTTTAAAAAAATCATACAAAAATGTTGATTTATCATGTTTTTACAATTAAAAATAATAACAATTTCCCTTAAAATTAATTTTTTCTCACATTTAATTGTTTGTACCTTTTTTATTGAGTAATCATTAAAGTTATATGAATAAAAACATTCTTGAAATCACTTATTGTAATCAAGTGTGTACAATATTAAAAATTAACTTTGAAAAATTGAAAATTTTCACCATCGAAAAAATGGTATCTTACTAAGATTGACTGTTAAAGAGAATTGGTAGGGGGGCGAGGGGGGTTTGTTTGCAAAGCAGACCAAATATGAACATTTTTTCTGACTTTTTAGCACACTCCTCCCTAACCTAACCTAACCAATATAAGTTTTCATTTTTTTACTCCCATATTTTTTTCCATAAATCCGCCGTAGAAACGAAGATTTTAAACAAAAATTCATCGAAATCGGATGATTTTTCGATTTTCTAGAGCCAAAAAACGAGGGAACCGCGAAACCATAAAATTACTGAAAATTTGTATTTAAAAAAATGTATTTGTATTTTGTTTGTCATGTTGAATATTTCTTGTGAAACGTTATTAGCAAAAATTAAATGATTCGAAGCTAGAGGCAGAGTTTCAGAATCCAATGGTCTCAAAAAATCCAAAATTTGGGTTATAGCAATTGCCATAAAATTTTTAGCGCCTAAATATGCGATTTAATTAATGACATACCTTTTTTTCGCAATAAAAATATACAAAAAATGCGGTAAGTTAAGAAAAAAGTTGTCATAGATAGATTGAACTACCGAAAGTTAGGTGACCCGAAGCATTCCACAGCAAAAATAAAATTTATATTGTTACAAGTATGTTTCATAAATAAAAATTACTTTAATTTATTAGGAACACCTGAACTATTTTAAATACGTGTTGAAACAAGTTACATAAAAAAAACTGAATGTTATTGGCCTGAGATCTGGTCACGGATTTTCTTAGAAATCGCTGTGTATACGAAATGTAAAAATCATTCCAACCAAATGATTAATAAAAAATAATTAGTTTAAAATAATCAACAAGTTTAGCAAGGAAATATATTCAACTAATAAAAAGAATATTTTATTTGGAAATTTATCAGAATATCACGAAATTGTATTTTTCTTAGTAAAACCTTGAAGCTAATGGTATTAGCTTCAAAATGATATAAGATACTGGGATATTCCTTGCTGTCACAGTCCAATAATATGTTATGGTAACTGACCCTTTTAAAAAGTTATCTACCTGACCCACTACTATCAGTTAGCTATCAAAGGTCAACCTATACACATCTATGCTAAAAACAAACAAGAATTCTACCTGAAAATGCACACAACTAGTGAAAAAGCTGATCAAGTGGTCACCCTATTGCAACAACCAGACCAGAGAGAAGTGGCTGAGTGTGCTGAACATGAATCCAAGAGACTAGTAACTTCATCGATGACGCGTTTCCGGAAGAAAAAGGAGCACATCCGTGAGAGATGACCGATTCATTGTCAGCACATCGCTGAGAAATTGGACCCTCACTGGTGTTCAAATCCAGCAACAGTTTAGAGAAACGCGAGAAGTAGCTGTGAGTGGTTGGACAGTTGGAAGAAGATTTGAGACAACTAGCCTTGAACCAACTACCAGTCCCAAATTAACCCCAATCCACCGAGCAGCTCATCTATGATTCGCCAGAGAGTATGTTAATTGGACTGACGAACAATGGACTCCTTGTATGCAGTATGCAATACTGCATACAAGGAGATTCATGGATGGTTTGGGCGGACATTTCAATGGAACCAAAACTGAGTTGGATTTTAATGAAACTGGCCATAGAGCCATATAACACAGAAGAAATTTTAGGGGTCACATCGTTGCCTACTCAAGTTTCATCGGTGATTACTTCATTCCAATTCAGGACTATACCTGTCCATTGGCTAGCGCATGGTCCTGACTCAAATCTTATCGAATTTAAGAGAAAAGTTAGGGCTAGAATTCCGGCACCAGCCAAGAAATCGGCGCTAAACGAGATGTTGATTAGTTCATTTCAAATAAATTATATTATCTTCAACGTTAATTATACCCCTTTTTTCCTTTATTAAAAAAATAACTCAATAACAACAAAGATAACTAATAATGAAGATAAGACTAATGGCTTTGAGATGCTGGAATGCTGGATGCGATTTTAGTCGATTTTTTTCTCGCTAGTGTATTTACAATTCGTATTTCATCTTGTCGAAACAAATAGGCATTCGATAACTTGTCCTCTTTGTTTAATCTGTTAAAATATCTAAACTTAAGTAGCTTCAACTTAAAGTGACATTGAATAAGAAGAATTTTTACGCAATATTTTAGTAAATAGCGGAGCGTATGCGTTTTGTATTCAAAATCTTTTATGGAAATCTTAGTTTACTCGACAATATCGTGACCCTAAAATGTCTTGAAAATTCACATAATCTAAACTTTGCATTATGTTTTTTGTTCCAAGTCATTTACACCCGTTTTAAAAATAACAAAAGTTCATTGATACTTGATGAATAAAGAAATATGCTAAACGTTCTGTTTTCACACCTTATGACAACAGATGCTCATTCTATTTTGACTATATTAGGATTTTGGTATTGGAAACATCAATAAAATGTTTTTACTTGAATCCGATATTTAGAATTTCGACAATTATTCAACAAACATATAAATTCGTCAACACTCGATATGGTGGTGGTGGTGGTTTTTGATATTTTACATTCAATTAGCTCGCCAAAGTTAACACCCCAATATTTAATGGACTACAGGTTGTCACAAACTTCTCCGTTATATTGTACACCGTAACAAGGCAACTACGGAAATAAAATTTCACTTACTTTCGTCGCATCCGACGATTGAGGATATAAAGTTTTCGATCCGATTATTCTTAACAACAGTTTACCTCCAGTCTCTGAAGACGATAACTTGGTTATCGAAACACGCATTTAACCGTGTTATTGTGAGTGTAGAAGTAGATTAAATAGTGTGTTCAATATGAATATCACCGACGGTTTCAGGAATTCCACTTTAGTTAATGGAAAAAGTTAAGCACTCTGCTTCTTACTTAATGAATTATTAAATGTTCAGATTTTTTGTTATTGATCCCGTTTTCTTCACATAAACTCTTCATCCTTTCCCGACAATCGTTTTATTCATCAATGTAATCTTCTCCAAGAGCAATACAATCATTCCAACAATTCTCTAACTTTTCGATGCCGTGCTTGTAGAAGGATTTGTCTTTTGTCTGAAAATAGACTTCTTCAGTTTCAGAAATAGACTATACGGTGGATGAGGAAGCAATTCGAAGTGTGATTCATTCAATTTTACCATTGTTGCCATCGAGTTCTGAATAGGTGTATTGCCTTGGTGAAAAAGTGGTTTTTCCTTCGACACATGAGGCCGTTTTTCCTTGATTTTTGCATTCAAACAATCCAGTAGCATTCGCCATTGACTGTTTCTGCCTTTTGGATAATCAATGAATAATATTCAATTCGCATCCTAAAATACTGAAGCCATAACCTTCCCAGCTGACTGTTATGCCTTTGGCCGCTTCGGACATAATTCATTGGCTCCATTCCACTCAGATGATGATTGTTTTGATTCCGGAGTGAAGTCATGGATCCATGTTTTATCCATTGCCACATATCGATGCGGAAAATTACGTATAAACATGGCCAAACACTATTCTGAATCATTAACACATTGTTGTTTTTGATCGATAGTTCTGCCTTCTGATATCTTTACGGCCTCAGCTATCTCACGCAATTTCAATTTATTTTGCTGGAGTAAGCACCTCATTGGACTACCAGAACGTTCACCATCATCATTGTCTTTACGACCAAGTTTATGAAACCAAATTTATGAAACTATTAACAAATTATTCTATTCCATGGAACAGAGTCCGAATAATACTTTTGAAGCCATTGCTGAGCTTTTACAGTATTTTTTTTCATCAAGAATGATAACCTAATACACGAAATTGTTTTTAATCAATTGGTTTGAAAACTTCCAAGGAACTTCACTTAAATGGCCATAACTTTTTTCTAACTAATCAAATGTCGTGAAATTTTACACATAAGCTTTTGAAAGTTGGTAATTCTTAATCATATAGATTTGACAATGACAGTGCCATTTGTCTATCATTCACAAGACTTCTTAAGTGATTTGAGTGTAGTTTGATTTTTATTTGCTATCAGCTCAATTCAATGTTGCTTCACGATAGCACAATATTTATTTTTTTTTGTCATTTCAAAAAAAAATGGCACCGGCATTGAAACGCACACGCAATTCCATATTTTATTTGAAATTGAATATAATTTTATATTGTTTTCCCTTTTTTTTTTTTTAGTTTCATTTTATGCAACACTGGTTTTGCACGTAAAGGTAGTAAGTAAAAAAAAAGAAGAATGTACCAAGTCTATTTCAATGTAAATAAAATATTTTTTTATGAACGAAAAGCTTCAATTCATATACCAAGTAATTTGATGTTAAATTACACGTTAGTGGAACCCGTGCGATTTAAGTATTTGGTTTTTAACATTAAGTATACGAGGTGGGGTAAAAAAATACGATAAATAAATTTTTATAGAAGAAATTATTAGAGATGCATCTATTCCAACCAGGTGGTCTCTCATACATGAACATTAAAATGTTGAGACAATTTTTAGCCCGTTCAGCCCTTTAGCAATTTAAAAGTAGATATAAGCTATTTAAGAACGTCTCAGACCTCAAAAACTGATGAAAATATTTAAAAGTGAAGAAACTTGTTATTTCAAATAGGCGATTAAATATCTGAAAGCTTTATGAAGAAGTTAGAATTCCGTATAGGTCCGTACATACAGATGATTTCTAAGCTAAATAATTAGATGTCAAATTCGACATTTAACTGATACATTTGCATTGAATTGGAAGATCGTTCTCATGCAGATCAGGATTTGATTGGGAAAATTGTTACTGAAGATCACTACTGGATTTATGGCTATGACTTTGAATGGAATGGAAAACCATTGACTTCACATACTGTCAAGTGGAACATGAGGATAATGATTATTGAGTTCTTTATAGGGAGGTCAAAGTACGATTGGAATTTGTTCCAAGAGAAACAACTATAACCTTCGACTTATACAAGTGATATAGGTTTGTTCCAGCAGTATGCTCTAATCATATTTCGAACTTGACTATAATCTATTACGAACACATACCTAATAATTTCTGATGGAACACCATCTTTAACAAAGTTAGGAAAATGTTTTATTTAGTTTTAATATCTTTTAATTCATCTACCATTAAATCCACTACCGATTAAATACTTTATCTTCATGATGATCTAAAATAAATGTTTACATGCGCGGATCCATATGTCACATCTTACTAACGATAACATCGATGAAAACATTTAATGGTCTGTTTTAAAAATGATGTTACGAATTTTTAATGAATAATACAAATTTTTGATTAATTGACCGATTCCCGTCTCTCTATGATGTTGTATTTCATTAGAATTATGTTGATGTATTCAAACACACAATTTATGTTTAGAATTTATACAACAGGAATACCGAAACTAGTATTTTTTGACTTTTTGTTTGTGATTTATCGGTTATAAAACTTTATTGTCGATTTTATCTGTGTCCATAGTTTATTCAAATTTTTTCATTCCCCAACACATTTCCACACATGTGTGTCTATCATGTAACTTAATCATAATGCGTGGTTTAAGAATTAAAGAACAAATAATGGAAATCACAAATTAGATTAATCCTTTTATTTAAATGATAATTTTTCGTAGATTTTCTAATTTAGGGAACTAAATCCACCACTGGATTCCCTGCCCAACATTAACATTCACATACTGAGTGACCTTGCGTTACAGACAATGCATCATATTTGCCAAGTTTTCGGTCAATAATATAAAGAGAAGTGCATCGACTTTTTATCAACGCTAGCGATTTTCATGAGGCTGACCTTGATTTTGTTTACTGCTCGATGTGCTAATAATTCGCGGTTCATGGCTGCGCTGCTTATAAAATCTTGCATTAATTATATACAAACACTTTTTGTTTTCTTTTTTATCTTTTTTTGTAATAAAACGTTATGACAAAGAACTTACATGGGTTGTTATATCTTGGTTCCACATAGGCGTAGAGATATCTCAATACATTATTATTAATGCGTCTAAATGTTCTTGAGTTTAGGTTTAGGCTTCTGTTTAAAAATTAATTTTTTTTGATAATTTTTAAAAGAAAGATAAATTTTGATTCGACTTTTCTTTAAGTCTTTATCAAAATACATATTTTGATAAAGAGTCCGTCCGATCTCATAGAGGCCGCTTGACTTGGATGGTGCAAGCAAGCAAGTCCCTTACCATTGCATCATGGCTGTCACTAACAGAAATTCCATAAGTGAATTAAACAAATACATTACCTTAAATTTGATTCAATTTTATGACCGGTTTAAAAATGATAATAACAAAACTAAGTGAGTAAGTAACAAAGTGAAAAAGTGATCAGTGCATCACTGTCAATAATTATATTTGCCCTGGTTTTGGAGCCTGATGGATAACTTGGTTGTTAAGACAAAAGTAACTAGATGTCTTCCCAGAATTGCAGCTTGCACGCAATAAAAATGGCACTAAACCGATGATGTTGCAATTGCGAGATCTTGTATGAAACAAAGAGCTGAACTTCATCTGCGCATGCTTTTTATCAAGACATATTACGCCTTGCATTCCATTGCACGTTGTATTGCATAATGTCAAGAAGCCTTAAAGGATGCTTGACAAGATGCAAGACAACGTGCAATAATTTGCTTGCAACTTTTTGGTCGAAATGTCAAAAGTGATCAGTGCATCACTAGCGATAATTATATCTTCTACTACCTTGCTTTTGGAGTGTGATGAACAAAAAAGAGCACCCAGATGATGGTGGGCCAGACCCTGGCTAGATAGATCAATTGGATGAATGGATGAAGAAACATTTGAAAAACTCCTAAGGACAATGTAACATAATATAATTAAGAAGTTCTTGGCGTGAGACGTACTATCAGTAGATCAGAAACTCATAACAAACAAATAATTGTTTCAATTTTCTACAATCTTCTTGACTTCTTATTGGGTATTAGGGTATATTTTTTTAATGCACTTTCTTGAAATATTTTAAAAATAGAAAAGGTACATTTGCACAAATCTTCGGTTCGCATAAATTAGCTTGAATTCTTGACATTATGAATGACGGTCTACCGTCTAAGAGTAACTGATTTTTTTTCAAATTATTCATCTTCTTGCATTTTGGCTTGTGTAGTTCTGTCCCTACACGTTGTGTCACCGAAAATTTCCGTTGGGCTGGTATCCAGAATAAAAACATTTATTTTTTCAAACTGTCTGAACTTCAAATAATCAAGAACTAACAAAATATTTACCAAAACGGAAGAAATCTCTAAATTTTAAAAAGCTCCTCATTTCACTACAGGCTTTACAGAATAATTTTCCATTGCTGTAATTAAGTAAGCTCGGGCAAGTTTCTTGTCAAAGAATTATCAGTCTCGAATAGTCCTTCGGCATTCTGCACTACTCAAAAACAAAAAAACTTTTACCCAAAAACTAAACATTCACGTGAAGTAATGAATTAATTATGAAACAAATCACATCTATTGAAAAAATAGTTGGAAATCACTAATTGACTATCTGGATTACTACCCGTTTGAGCCGGAAATGGGTGCAAAATAAACAGTAATGAGTCGCATTAGGACAACCACATTTTCTGGAGAATTGAAAAATTCAAGTGAAAATTTAGTCATTTCAACACGAATTCATACAAACGCATGTTTTAGAAATATGCAATAATATCACAAAAAATGCTAAGTATGAATTTAGCATAGAAACAGCTCTTTACATGTAACTAATTTAAATAATAAATTATAGTATAACAACAAGACAATAATATTGAATATCGAAATATTTTTTTTATTTGATTATACATATAATTATGAAAATAGGTATTCTTTTGAAACGAACCACTTCAAGTTGATATTATCTTTGATTGCCACTGGATTTAGTTGGAACTAATTGGCAGCCTATCTCAATGTTTCTGATATATATATATATATATATATATATATATATATATATATATATGTGTGTGTGTGTGTGTGTGTGTGTGTGTGTGTACAAAAAAGTGGCTGCCGCCTCCCTAATCGCTACTTTGGCATAACGCGTCGGTTGAGGGTTGAAAGTTCGAGAAGAAAAAGGTCGGGAGCTTTTCTCCCTAGTCGGGGCCGAACCGGCGGGCCCAATTTTTTGTTAACGGAGTGCCCCGGTCGGTTCCCTGCTTTTACGTCGGAGACGGTCGCCGCCGCCTCCGTCTCGTACTAGATACTAGTGATGGAAACGATATTGGAACTGTGATTCCAAAATACCGTTACAAAATACATAAAACCATTTTCAATATTTGTACCGTATCAACTATTTAACCATTAATTTATACCTCTTATTATTCAAAAGTGCTGAAACATTTTAATATCATAAATAATACATAAATAGGCAGAATTTAAGTAGATTGGATAACGGTAGATCGCATAATTCTACATTAAAATATTTATCAAACTGATTTTTAACACATATTCGTGCAAAAATGAATAACGAAAAAACTTTCAAGTACCGTATTTTATAAGCAAGGGTACATAACAACGGAAACAAAAATACGAGGTCTGGTTATTAAATAACGAGACTACGCGCCTAGAGGGCGCCCTAGACAGGCTCGAAACATGCCCTCTAAAATTTTCATATTGTTTCTCAAGAAAATTAACTATTTTTTGAACCAAAATATTGCGGTAACGCCTATTTCATTATTGAATATCTAAAATCAAAATAAACAGTTTTTACTAGAATCAATGACGTCGTATACCAATCTGAATATATTAGAAATTGCTTGATATAGCAATAACGAAAATTCATTATATTACGTTATGTTCCATACCGTTCTAAAATCGCGTTTGGTGGATAATGTCTCATCCCTACTAGATATATGTTGACTGACTGCGAACTGCGAAAGGTCGACAGTTGAACGGCCTGCCCATGCCTGCTGCGACCAAAACCTTCGATTGCAAGGCCAGACAAATATAACTAATATGAATGTTGTTTGTTATGTTAGTTTAGTTACATCTTGCAGCCGGCATTTCGGATTCGCAACTTCAAATTTCAACACATTAACGATGATTCTTCTGTAAACACTGATTTTAACCTACGACAACGTACAGGAGAACGCACATTTTTCGATGTACTTGACAACTGAAAATTGGAGCGGCACCGACTACTTAAGAAGGAAGGACTGTCCTACATCTCCCCTTATGCAAATTCGAAAAACTAGACTTTTTACACTAAAATTATTAGTATCATTTTATTATATTATACACAATAATAATTCATCGAATATATAAATTTATAGATGTTCACTTTATGATACGAGGCTTGTACAAATGTAATAAGTAATATTTTTCACAAATAGGAAACATTTGAAGACGGTACTCAGCTTTTCGGTTCCAAAATCGAAAAAGTCTTCTGCCAATTGCTGCCACTGATTTTCTCTACTCTTGAAGTGTTTGACACCTCACTGTTCTTTTTGTGGAAGAGGTGATAATCGTTGGGAGCTAAATCCGCGCTGTACGGGGGATGGTGCATAACAGTCTACTTAAAAAATCCTATATTGACGACCAAACTTCCTCCGTCAGTCGTCCTCTCCGGTGATTCTAGATCAATCGCAGGGATATGGTCAATATTGCATTTTATTGTTGTGCAAGTTTGCAAGAAATCGATGATGAATATTTCCTTTCGATCCCAAAAAACAATTGCCAGAAACATTACTGCAGACTGAGTTTGTTTGGCTTTCTTTGGTGGCGGTAAACCATAGTAATGTTACTGACTAGATTGTTGTTTTGTTTCGAGACTGTAATAAAACATACACATTTTATTTCATAAGATGATAGAATTTATCAATTTCTCCTTCTTGCCTCTCCATTGCGAGGACAGTCAAGGCGTTGCTCCTCGTGTTCGTCAGTCAGCGTCCGAGGAACCTAATGAGCACTCACATTGCTATAACCCAACGTTTCTGTTGAAGTTTTTCCAATTGTGCCAAGATAAGCTTCAGGAATATTAATATAGCAATTGTAGAAGCATTGAAGTATGTCGAGTTTTTATATCATATTAGTTCATTATTGAAAATTTCAACAACGTGCTTTGTACAAGATCGTGAAAAGTTGCCAAGGGCATAAACAATATTTGGAACTTCCTTACAAATTTACTGGCGCCATCTTTATTTAACACATTTCCACTGACACTTTTTCATATAATCATACTCCATAGTAAAAACATTGTTACCATCCATGTAGACGCATCGAAATCCATTCTATTCAAGGCGCCAAATTCAAAAAAACAAGTTGATTTGCCTGATCCTATAAACAACATTCTCAAATGCAAGTGCTGATGATCACATATTTGTTTTCAAATCAAATCCACTTTTGCAACATAAATAATGAGTATTACGTATGTGTTAAGTGTTTAATAATACTTGTTTGTTTAATTGTTTAATAAAGTATACCCTATCCTGTTTACAACGAAAATGATTTTTGTCATCCGTTTCGAATAATAAATAACTGGACGTGGAGATTATATGGAAAGCAGAAGTTATTTGTTTTGTAATTAAATTGCGAAATGAATTTGTACGAGGTCTGTATACCTACATACAATGAAAAAAAAAACGTGTATGTAAAATGCTGAAAAGTATGAATGTCAAAAGCAATTTAATATCAATGAGTGAATAGAAGAAATTATCTATGGCGATTTTGGTAATCTTTCTTTGTCCGAAGGGGATTTGCGTAACATGCAAATTAAAAATTACGTTTTTATAAAATTTAGTTTCTTTCTATGCTATGGAAAAAATTGAGCTCATGACAACGTACGAGGCGTGACCAAAAAATGCGGTGGAAACATCACATGAATCAATCTACTATTTATACAACACGTATTTGGTACATACCATCTTCAATCAATAGAAATAAAAAATAAGATCGATTGTTTTCTTCACACTACCAACTACAAGACATACGTAATGGTTTCTTTAAATTGACTAGTAATCGTAGAAAGAGACAACGAGACAATTGACATAAAATAATGCCGATTCATAAACTCGATTATCCGTTTGCCGTCGCGTTCTCGGTTGACGTTTGCCGTTTGACGTTCGCGGCAATTCTACACCATATTCATAAACTTGATGTTGGGGCCGTTAACCTAAAAATTTTGTTATTCTTTGTGACGCGTGTATACAGAAATAGAAATAACACCAACATACGTCAAAATCACGTGACAAATGCAAACGGCTCTTTTCTATTGCTACGAAAGCTGCTACGGACGGCCGATGTCAATCTGCAACTATGAATGGTCAAATGTCAACGGCTGTAAGTCAAGTTTATGAATCGGCCTTAGCTGGCCGTAATAAAAGTTGAATTTGAAGTTTTTTGAGAGGTTACCGAATATCCCTAAAGTGCGTCAATAGAAGTAAATTAAACGTTTTTAAAAAAATTTCAAACTAAACGTATATTCTAAACGTTGGGATGCGAGCCGACTGAGTGCTGATTCAGTTATATGGAATGTGTGTAATTATAGTGTAGTAACCATTGTTTCATGAATAAAGTGCAAATAATTAAATTAAAACACACAGTTTGTACGCATTTTTTGTCCCTACACCCTTTAATGAATTTCTAACTAAATAGAAGAATTATTCAAATTTTACGTAAAAATGTTAACTCAATTTTCATTACAACAGTTTACTTCATTATTTTATCACACCTTGCATTCTTAAGGCTCAATATTCATATATTTTGAGAGGACGATTATCATCTATTAATTTTGAAAAATCTTGAAAATAACTATGTACTACTATTCACGTCTGAAATTCATTATTTCGAAAATGTATTCCGTCGTTCTTTAAAAGGGAAAACAACTACTTTCCTGGCTAATGCCTCAACGAATATTAAATTACATTTCCTCTGAAGACCTTTATGTCGAAATTAACTACTAGTTTCGACGTCATTACGCCTCATCATCAAGCCCGAACGAGGGTTGTTAACCTCTTGAGACTTGAGATCCGAACTGAAGACAACGTCAAAGAGTGTCTCTATTTGGTACATTTGGTTAAGCATTCCCGAACGAACGCTAAGTAGTGCCATCCTCACTTCCAACTGCTAACCACTGGTCAGCGTAGTCACCGATAATATAGATAGTAAATGAGTTTATCATTACAGCTTTCTTTGTTGCCCCGCATTTCGTACGCCACTCTTTTCTATCTATTCATTCGTTTTCTTGGATAGTTCTGTCTTTCATATTTTGTTTAATTCCTTCTTTCCGGGTCCTTGAGGGTCTTCCTCATCTCCTTTTATTCTGCGGTTGATGCATCAATGCTTTCTTCGGCGACCTGTTCTGCTCCATCCTCATCAGATATCTTTACCAGAGCAGTTGCTTAGTTTGTTATCTCCCGACTTCTTCTTCGTTGTATATGTTCTGTTCTGGATATCCTGCACGATCTTTTTAAGTAGTCAGTTTCCACAATCGCTATATTTTGTTCCTGTCTATCTGTTAGTTGCCAGCACTCAGATCCATACGTTAAAATAGATTCCACTAGGACTTTGTATATTGCCATTTTTGTGATAAGGCTAATTTTTTTCTAACCACAGCAATGAGTTCAGAATTTGTGTAGTTTTTTTTTCCTTATTGCACTCTATTTCTTATATCGTCTTTTGTCTTCCGAAATTATGCTTTCTAAGTATTCTCAGATGTTCTGATTTTGACATATTCATAATCAAACCCCATTTTGTATATGCGTCGACCAATTTTCTCAGCATATAATCTGCATTGTCCTCGTCGCCAGCTATTATAACTTGGTCGTTTGCGAAAAATTGAGTTTTTTTGAGAAAATCGTACAAATACTATATATGAAAAATCGGGTTACATTTCCAGTTGGCTGTCGAATATAAATATATGTCATTGGGGGATGCAGCACACCTTGTAGAAATAAAAAAAAATTATTAGCTTGTCAAATATTCACCTCAGAGTTCTCGGTTGTCGCTGGTTTGTGACATCATATAACACGAGTCAATAACTCGTTACTGTTTTGCGACCGATGAGAAAATAAAGCGATGGGTAAATATTTGTAACCCCATAGGGGCCCCTACGCGATGCAAGAATGATGCACTTGTTTTGCAAGATTTAAAACCCAAAGCGAACCAAAAAAATATACTAAAAATAAATTTATTGGAACTCTCGCTTGGCTGATGTTTTCCTTCGACATTTTATTTTTTTTACGAGGTGTTACTGACCTATTTGTTCAAAACATTGTTAGGATTGCCAAGTTTATGGGAGTTTTAGAATAGATTTCGCTGTCGATAACTTCTGTTCAGCTGCTTTGTTTATATTCTTGGAAACTTTAATTATGTTTTCGCTTGATTGCGTAAATATTTTTATTTTTCGGCATTCGAAACGACTTTTGAATTTGAATTAAATAAAGTTCGTTTTGCAAGATTGCATAAAAATATTAAATATTAGCGTTAGTTATCAGTCAAATAATAATTACCGTAACAAAAATAAGAATTATGCAATTTTAATGTTTAAAAAAGGTAATTGCGATGCAAATAATTTATCAATAATGTTATATTTATTCAACAATTATTTAATCAGCATATACTGTCTTCAATTATACACAAAATACAGTAGAACCTCGATAAGATAAATACCAAGGGAAACGTTGAATAATTTGAGTTATAGGGGTTTTTACCTACTAAGGGTTTAAGCTGAAGAGTATTCATTGGTTCATATTTTTACTCAGGGGTTCCATTATAAGCTTTGTTTAGGATGAACTACATTAAATGTTAATGAAACTTTGAAAAAGTACATTTATTAAAGTTTATTTCATTCTACATATAAAAGTAATTTTCACACTTTCTATATTAATTTTATTTTCAATCTTAAATATGGAAGAGAAAACGTCATCGTCTTTTTTACTGGATTGCACTACGAAAGATCGTAAACGGTTTACAGCTTTCGTTGCTTCGCAAAGAGATGCTCCCGGAACGCAGGCTAAAAGCTACTGGTACATACGAGGATATCTTGAAAAATACTTAGCCTACTATAAAACTAAGCAAAATTTCAATGTCAAAATATTTTATTACTCAACATATTCTCCTCTTAATTGGTTACATTTATTACAGTGAACCTGCAACGTCTCTAGACCTTTAAAAAAAAGTTTTTCTTGCTCTGCAAACCAGACCTCCACAGCTTTTATTACCTCCTCGTTGGAAGAAATATCACGACCTTTTAAACTTTTTTTCAGTTGAGGAAAGAGATGATGAGCCAAATCTGGTGAATAAGGGGGGTGTTCTAGTAATTCAAACCCTAAATCACGAATTTTTTGCATGGCACCATGAGATTTGTGTGCAAGGGCGTTGTCCTGCAAAAACAAAACACCTTTGGATAGCTTTCCGCGTTTTTTCTCTTTAATTTTTTCCCGTAGAGTGGTCAGTAATGTCGAATAGTAATTTCCAGTTATTGTTTTACCCTTATCCAAAAGATCAATCATTATTTCTCCATGGCAATCCTAAAAAACTGAAGTAAGAGCTTTTCCAGTAGATTTTTGGAAACGAAATTTCTTAAGTCTTGGAGAACCAGAGTGTCGCCATTCCATCGATTGTTGCTTTGTTTCTGGCACGTAGAAATATACCCAAGTCTTATCCATAGTAACAATTCGGTGTAAGGAGTCTAGATCGCTTTCAAATCGAGCACAGATCGAACGCAATGCTTCTACTCTTGCACGCTTTTGGTCAACATTTAACCATTTGGGGATCCATTTTGCAGCAATTTTTCTCATGTCCAAGTTGACGTGAATTATATGATGAACGCCTTCGTGTGAAATATTCAGTGCTTCAGATCAGATCCGTTTTAGCCCAATTCGACGGTCTGATAAAATCATGTCATGAACTGCATCGATATTTTCGGGGACTGACACAGAAACTGGCCTTCCCGATCGGTCATATCTTCGTAAATCTGCTTACCTCTTAACCCTTTTAAATACAAGGACTTGATGATGGCTTGATACTCCAATTGGAAATCTTTTTTCTTTTAATTTATTGCGTAACTCTGGTTTACTTTTTTGACGTCAAACTTTACACTGACACTTCTAATAAGTTATTGTTCGTTGCTATGGTAACGCAATATTTTGTTAATGCATGAAACTGGTCTAGGCTAACTAGATATCAATACATACTCGTACATACAAATAAGTTACTGAACTTAGACTTTAGACTAGTTTACATTTGAAGCTATTTGGTAAACACTTGTTTTCAAATTCATTCAAAATCTCAATCGTTGATAGATGACTGAAGCTACAAAGGTCTTCGTCATTACAACTTTGAATTACCGAGGTGCGAAGCCCAAATTATTCATGTAAATTATAGAGCTTTTATATTTTAAGTGGAAGAGTTATGAACTCTGAAGAGAACACAACATTTTATGAATTTATAGAGATTATTACGAGGTTTGAGTTAACAAGGTATATATCAAAAGGAGTAAAAATATTTACAGGGGTAACAAAATGTTGGTTTGCCCTAAATAGACCCTATATCTGAATTTGTTGTGAGGCCCTTAAACCTAACTGTAGAGAGGCCCAAATAGAGGGTAAAATTTTTCAAAAACCAACAGAAGCCCAGGTATTATATAATATAAAAGCATTGTCATTGGCTGGTGATGGATGATGGTGGGGTTTGATGTGTAAGATGGGATGAAGGTGGGGATGTAAAATTTCGGAAAAGCTGTGACATTATAATGTTCTCTGGAGTTATCAAACTTGTAAATACAATAAGTTATTCCAAAAAAGTGTTTTAAGCACACATGGTTCTGGGTTCGAGTCTAAAATTCAGTATTGATTGATAATCGTTCTTTACTCATATTAGTCGAAAAATATGAGTTGAAGTCGTTTCAAACTATTGGAAGAGGTCTTTTATGATCGAAAAAATACTATCCTATAATCTCAAGGAAAAGGAGGTCCAATGCTCATATCATCGCAAGTATATGGTGTTTGACATAAATAAAGGAATATTTAGATGTTACAAGCCCCATCCATCTTTAAGAAGAGTTGAACTTAATGCAACTTCAGGCTCCTGGTTCGAGTGGCAGAAACTAATCCTGAAAAATATGTACTGTATTGACTCTATGCAACTGCAATACTCTCACGCAAGAGGATAATAGTAGTACAGTAGCTGATTAGTACAGTTACTGTGGAGAAGTCTTAACAGAGCGGTACTTGAATCAGCAGAGTGAGAGGGAAGAGTTGTTGAGGGCCATTGGTTGATGGGGGATGACTCAGAGGATTTCAGACTAAAAGTTTGTCTAGAGAATCACCAAGATAGAGAAACATTGATCCCACTTATCCTAAAAAGAAGGTACAAAGATAGAGATTGATGGGTAGCGTGCTAACAACTGCCTGTCAGAATGCGGTTGTCTCTGAGATGTGTCATGATAGAGAGTTCTTATCTCGGGAAGGAGTAAACACTTGAAGAATTGAAGCTTAATCTAACCAAAACATTTATTGTTTATTACTTATTTCTTACAATAATACTCCTAGGGGTTATTTAGTAATACAATTGAAATTAAGTGAACACTCTTCTCGACTTTTTTAGAAAATAGCTATAGATAATGGGACAAAGGCAGGCATACGATTAAAGAAGAAGAGGAAATGTGGAAGTTGGACTAAATTACTGATAAAAATTATCGAGTTATTCATTGTGAATATTCGTTGCAACAGTTCATTTTCGATTCCGATTCTGATTTGATACGCCTATGAATTTCGAATGCTTCATTATTTTATTCTTCTCCATTTCATAAAAATAGACTATAAATTGTAGGAAATAGTAAATGTTGATATTTACATTATATTGTTCAATAAATGAATTTAAAAGTATATATAAAAGTAATATAATCGATTTAATTTGAGAAAAATTACATCATATTTTATAACAATGATTGCCGAAATCGTAATTGAAACTGCTGTTATGAGTTACATAATAGATTAATTTATCTAATAATCCGTATTGTAGCAATAGCAAATTTTTGGGTACATTGAAATAATTGATGATTGTTTTAGTGACGTGGATTAATACGGATCGATAAATGAAATTTTATCTTAAAAAAATCCACTCCTATAAACAATAGTTTAAAGATTATAGTTTTATTGAGGCCAATGAATTTCGAACAAAGTGCAATCCAGTTTACGAATCTTATCACACATGTTTCATTCAATAATTGAGAAAAATTGAATTAAGATACTTAACAGAATGGAAATTTTAAATAGGAACAAGTATTTTTGCTGTGATAACACAAATATTTTCAACGTAATATCCTTTTAGCTCCATATACTTTTCCCAGCGATGTTCAATAAGTTTTTATTTATTTTTATGATAAGAATCATCAAGCTCTTCAAAATAGCCATTAACTGCCTAAATCACCTCTCTATTGTTGGAAAAGCACCGAACCATTTTTTCCATTCTGGGAACAGAAAATAATCTGAGCGGGGAGGATCTGGCGAATACGGTGCATGAGGCAGCAATTCATTGTGTGAGCTGGTGCATTGTCTTGATAAAACAATACTTTCTTCTCAGCCAAATGCGGTCGTTGCTGCTGATTAGTCAATGAAAATTATCCCACACGCATCCCAAAAAACCGACGTCATGACCTTGCCTGCAGATGGAACGGTCTTTGCCGTCTTTGGAGCCGGTTCTCCGTTTTCAGTCTACTGTTTTGTTTCGGGTGTAAATTTATTTATCCACATCTTCACGACGTTGTTTTTGTTCCATTGTTTTACAGCTTTTCGGTCAAAAGGAATGATTAGAATTTTTTATTTACCAAAGTTATCATTAACCAATAATGAAAAATAAAAAGCATTATTTTGAAGATATTCATCAGACCTGAACATGTTTTATTTTATAAAAATTTGTAGCTTCATGTAAATAATGTAACCGTTGTGAAAAAAAATGCGCGCCTATGGCTCCCCTGCCGAAATATCGCGTTACTAGACGATATTTGCCGGTATACACCGTCATGTTTGCAAATAGACATTTCATCTAACAATGAAGCAAGGACGAAATCCTCTACACTCAATAAATATGTTTACTAAAAACTTGACCTACCATAAGTCAACTTTTATTGCATTAGATGCCGTGAATTAACTTCTATTACCCAAGGGCAAAAAAATTGTAGAGCAAATTTGATTTTGAGCCCGTTCACGTATACACTATTAACGAAAACTTAAAGGAAATGGGTTTTTACAAATAACTAAACAAAAAAAAGATCAAATGATATCAATGATAATGTACTGCCTTCTTTGAGTTAAATTCATCATGGAATTAATAATAACTTGGCAACATTAGGTATAATCGAAATGTTACTCAAACAATGGGCGTAGTGGAAAGGATTCATCTAAACCTGAGATCTGCAGGCTTGGCGTATAGTTTCTTCTCTCCAGTTCCATTCGAAAAAATATATATCCAAAACAACAAAATATATATTTAGTACCTAACTTTATATTCTATTTCTTAATCGTTAATTACAAATTGACAAAACCAAAGAATCAGAAATAAAAATGAGCAAAGAAGAGATAGAAAATGTAATTACAGAATTAAATAATGAAATAGCACCTGAATATGATAAAAAGTATGAGTCAAAAACGAAGATATAGAAGATAAGACACTTTCATCAGACTGGCAGAAGGCATTAATAGTGCTAATCTTCAAGAAAGGTGATATAAAATACTGCAATAAATACTGAAGAATAACATTAGTACAGGTATGAAAATGATGGGGCAAATATCGAAGAAAAATACCAAATTAACAGTAGAAGAGACACACGAAGAATTTCAGAGTGGATTTGGAATATGAAGGAGTACCTTGGGTACTCATGTATTTATGAAGCAGGTCACAGAAAAACTAATACAAGAAAAGAGTAAATTGTTCGTGGTCTTCTTAGATTGAGAAAAAGCCTTTGATATAGTACCTAGACAGAAAACAAGGAAGATACTAGCCTAAAGAGGAGCAGTTAGCTCAATATCAGCAGTGATAGTGTCCACGATGTTCTAAATGGTAAGCACATTATCTTTAATTTCTATTTTGATCACTTTTATATAATTTGTTTCTGCTTTTATTTCCTACATCGCGATGAAAGTACACTCTCGTTTATATTAAATTCTCTTGAAACAAAGATAAATAAGATCAATATAAATTCAATTGGAATTGGATGTTACGTCCAACGATTTATGGAGTAACAAGTTCACAGTACTCAAGAGCAAGTTGAAAGAGACAGATGTCCAAAAATGCATGTACAACGCACAGTACCTATTTTGAGTTATGGCTTACAACTCTGGGGTTGTGCCAGTAAGAGTGACATTGAAATTATTCAACGGTTCCACAATAAGATACTTGGGAACATCATCGATGCACTCTGGTACTGCAGAAACGGTGACATACATCCATAGGGATCTTCAGATGAAGACTGTTAACCAAATTTGCCAGTAGCCATTAACATCGGCTGCTTCATCATGTGAACGTCGAGGCAACAGAAACATGACCAGAAGACTTAAGAGGATTGAATCCTTCGAGTTACTGCAATAATTATTTATAGTGTGCTTTTAGTGGAATAGTCTTCCAGATGAGTGAAGAGAAGAAGTTGATATATAGAGTGTTGAAGTTCTTCAGTTCGACTTATCGATATGAAGTTGAAAAAAAGTGAAGCCAATAATCAATCAATCAATGACAGGAAAGTCAAAGTGAAATGTTTTTCAAAAATTAAAATGCACTATGGACTCTCAATTTAAGTGAAAATGATCGAATCAATCGTTACCACAAATTGTGAACATTGTATATGCATAAAGAAGACCTGGTTAATCCACAACTTCCCAGAACTTAACGAATCGCTCTAAGACACACAAAACCTTAAGAAGGAATCCTTAAAAAGAACTGAAGTTAACCAAACTAAGATTACAATAATCACATTTACTCTAAAAAGTAAATTGGGTTTCAAATGAAGATATAAGACTAGAAATTGAAATAAAAATTTGGAATTAGCCTTAACCAATAAACTTCTGAAATTGTTGTTAATGAAGCAATAAAGGCTTTGATATCGTATAAGAGTCTGCCTGTAGAATATACTGTATTCTATGTAATAGAATGCATGATATCTTATGGAGTAGACAAAGTAGCATGAAAAACAGTTGACAAAATATAACCAACAGCATTGGAGGTCATGGCAGATCTTACAATAAGTCGAACTAAAGGAGGTGGTAAACTGGAAACAAATAATGGAGGATAGAAACAAGTGGAACAGGAATATTACTCAACAGCAAAGGAAGTTGGGATGCAAACAAAATATATAAATTTTTTGATAATGTGGACAAAAATTGTAAAAAAAAATATGTAGGAACTTCTAGTCCTGCCATTCGAATTCTTTTCTGTGAATTATTTTATTTACCCGTTAAATTAAAAAAAAACACTAATTATTAAAAGAAATTTTTATTCATACATTCAAATAATAAATGTGGAAATGTTGAGCATTACAATTGTTAATGAATGAAGAATTGAAGATATTTAGAAGTGAATCTGAATATAGCGCCGTATTTTATCCATGGTGTGACACATTCGGTATGCATCTAACCCAGTGAGAGGGAGAGGCTTGTGCGAATGAGCCACGGGGCATCACCTGAAAGTTTAAAGTGAACTTCACGGCCCTGACAGCAGTCCGACTGGCCGACTGCCTTGAATAGTCCATTGGCCCTAGATTTTGCACATGCACGTCGTCTGACTCCATCGTCTAATGTCTGTGACCCCAAATTCGGGTGTTTGGCCTTTTAAATGCACCAACAACGATCTTCTTTTAGACCAGGCAATTCGAATTATTCTAATATGTAATCGTCGGAATTCTAAAAAACATTCATAAATGATACGAAAGTTATTTAATAATTAGAATCTTTCACATAATTTAAAAAAAAAATATTTTCTACTATCTTCTTAATACGAGGTTGTAACCAAAAGTATTGAGATAACTAATTCTTGAAAAACTCATTGAAGAACGGGCTTTCGTCTGCAGTCTATTCAATTCGGAAATGACACGAAAAAATTTTGATTAAATCTTGGAAAACTAAATGCATTATTATGGTCTAGGAACAACCACAGTGGAAGGAAGCATTCTGAATCACCAAGACCAAAAACCTTTGATTATGAAGGTGTTGTGCTTTGTAAGATCACACGATAACTAAAAGAGTCAGAAGAAAACAATCATTACGGATAAACGGGATTAACTGCTTCATAACGGGGATTTGTCATCAAATTCAATCCTTATGCAGAAATATTTAACAAAGTACCAAGTGATCAGTTTCCTTATTGTTACAACGTTATTCTCTAGGACTGCTAAGTTTTTCCAGATTAAAGAAACGACACTAATTCAATATATTTTTTGTATGAGGAAATGAGAGGGGAAAACAAACATTTCACAAAAGGAATGTTTCTGATTAAATAGGTTTAGTAATTTACATAGTTTTATAATTAAGAATCAACTTAATTTGAGTCATTCCATATAAAATCGTCTGAAAGTAAAAAAAAATATTACAGACTCATTTTAGATTTTGGTGTAACTTTGAAAAACTTTTATATAGAGTTCCACAAAAAAATTTACCCAATTTGATTTCCACAAGCGCTTGTTCACGCCTAGTTATATAAAGTTTTTAAAAAATCGATATTTTCAAGCTTTTTCATCGTTTGCTGTGAAATTTTTCTGTTAGAAGTTATCTTTACGATCAAGACAGAATTTGCAGTAGGAAAGATAATAGTTTAAGTGTAAATAGAGATAATTGGCTTGGATTATCTCTTTGATTGATAGCAGAGTGCTGAAAATGAGTGTTTTTTAGTCATTTTTCTTCAATTTCAATCGACTCTAGTTTCTTAACTGTTGAGAATTAAAAACTCATGCTCCGCGGGAATTAAGTATACATATCATAGACAAAATTCAGCCACAAGTTGACTTAAACAGTCCGCTGTTCAGAAAATCAAACAAAGTTTTGAAATTTTAAAAAATTCCAATTTTCAGGTTAATATGAAACGAACGCATTGACTGCGAGATAAAAATCTGATACAGAATCTACTGTGCGTACCGTCAACTTTATCAACTATATCACTTATTTTGTTATTTCAATGTTGTGGATGTACGAGACTTTTTTTACAACAAAAATCTAAACTTTACTAATCTATTGAAATTACTCACTATCAGAAATTATTATAAATATTAAATTTTTTCTAGTTTCAATAAAGTTATGGATATATGGAGTGTAAAATTTTCTCTACAAGTAATTATTATCGAAAATGACTAAAAAATTGAGACAATGTTTGCTGTAAAAAAATTGTCTCGTACATGCACTAAACACGAAAATAACAAAACAAGTTATATAGTCATTTACAGTTGAAAGTAAGAACAGTAGATTTTGTTAATATCCGATTTTTATCTCGAAGTCAACACGTTCTTTTCAAAACTTGAAAATTTGAATTTTTTAAAATTTCACAAATTCAAGCAGTTTTCTTCTATAAAAAATGGCCTGCTTAAGTCAACTTGTGGCTGACTTTTGTATACGATATGTATACTTAATTCCCGCGGAGCATGAGTTTTTAATTTCTCAACAGTTAATACGCTAGAATCGACTAAAATTCACTCATTTTCAGTACAAGCTATTATGCAAGGGATTGTCCAAATCAATTTACACTTAAACTACTATCTTTCCCACTGTGAATTCCATCTTGATCATACAGATATCTTTTAATAGAAAAAATTTACAACAAAAGATGATGAAGCTTGAAAATATCGATTTTTGAAAGTCTTTACTTAAATAGGTGGGGAAACAAGCGCTTATAAAAATCAAACTTTTTTTCTTTGAGATCCTAGAGTTTCTGAAAGTTACACCAAAATCTTAAATGGGCTTTGCTAATTGGACGATTTTTGATTGAATGACTCATTTGTCTTTTAATTTGAAATTTTGTGAATTTGCACAAAGCAATTTGGAATAAAATACTGTTATATACGTAGATTAACCAAAAATCGATCGTTAATTTTGATGTTTCGATGATGTGGTGCCCTCAAAGAACATCTACAACAGAAACTGCTATATGGAAAGAAGTATTGAGCAGATACTAGGTATTTTATACCTGTTTAACCAATTTTATTTGATAATATGATTGTGCTTATACTCACAATGGAAATATTTATATTAAAAAATTAACCTTGATTGCTTGGTCTATATAATTTTCGAAACCGACCTACACCTGCATGCATCCAATAGCTTGTCTTCAGCTTTATTCTGATTTTTTTTTAAATTTTTTTGCGGGCGTTTTTCGGACTAAGAGACGGTTCAATGCATTTAGAGTTAACGATTTGGAACGCCAGCCCCTGAATTAGACACGTTCTCAAAATTTGTAAATGAAGCCGTCGAGATGAAGCGAGACAAGACGAAAGAATAGTCTCAAGTTGATACGAGATGAAATTTTTCGTTTACCATAACATGTTGTGTCGTAATCGAACCTAAAAATTCCACCATTATATCATTAAATATCTCAAACCAAAGGATCCGTGTTATTTCATATTGATACCAAAATATGGAACAAAAATAAAAATTTTATGCCTACTTTTGAATGAAAATTCAAACTGACATGAAATCATTTAGGAACTAAATTTCGGAAATATTGGAAATGGAACAGACAACTAGTTAGAAAGAGAAAAGTGGAAAAAATGTATAGTGTGTACGCATATAATAATGTTTTATAATTGAGTTGATATCTATAAAGAAAATCAATTATCCTTGAAAGAAGAAATCAGCGGAAATAATCTGAGAATGAATCAATGCAACAGATCTAGCTAGGTTAACATAGTGCAATTAAATAGGTCTTTGAACAATACGAGGGTTTTGATTGACGACTCTATATTGCTGCACATAACCTCAACAATAATATATTGTTATTAGAATGAGTACATGCAGAATACAAAAATTACTATGCAAAAATGGGAGAGGTATTTTAAAGAAATGTACGATTCAACAACAACAAGTACATCAACGCATCAAGATGAGAAACAAATAGAGAGATGTATCATATCTTTGGAGAAAATACACAACAAATGGTGAATAAACTGAAAAACAAAAAAGCTCAAGGTATTCACGAAATATCAAACGAGACGATCAAATATGGAGGTACCATTTTCAATAAAATACTTGACACCAAGAGTATACCATCAGAATGGAAATAAAGTATTTTGATTCCAATTGTCAAAAAAGGTGAAAAGAACCATCCACAAAATTATCGAGGTATTAACTTGATGAGTGCAGTACAAAAACTTATCACCAAATTTTTAGCGGAAGAAGTGATGTCATCATCTGGCATCTCCGAAGAACATCAGGGATCCAGAAAGAACAAGTCAGCTATTACGGAAAAAGCTATAGACTTCAATATGTGCTTCATCGCTCTCACCCAAACATTTGATAGGCTACGATTGAAAGATGTAATAACTCTACAGAACTGAAGAAAGATTCACCTCAACATAATAAAAGTAATCGAAGACCTGAACACCGATAATTACACATTAAAATATATCAGAATGAAAAATAAACTGATCAGAATACCTGTGACGGCCGGTATCAAAAAGGGAGCCAGTCTCAGCCCGATCTTGTTCAGCATCATATTTGATGAGATTATAAGCGAGGTAAAGCAAGCTGGAAGGTAATACCGGATGAGAAACAGAGAAATAAACAAAGTATGTTATGCTTATAATGCAGGGATCATATCAGAAGACGAAGATAACTTACAAAGGTTACTGTATAGGTTTGAACAATTTGGCGGGCTACCAGGAGAAAAGTCAGAATATACAAGACCAGTGTGAGACCAGTAATGATATACGCGATAGAAACCAGAGCAGAAAACACCATAAGCAGCTTTTAAGAACTACTGAAATGCGAACGCTGAGATCAATAGCGGAACACACATTATTTGACGACAAGAGAAATGATGAAATAAGGGAGATATGTAACATCCAAGATGTAGTGAGATGGGCGAGAAATTGACGAAAGGAATGGAGAGACCACGTGAACAGAATGTCAGATGACAGGTATGCAAAGATTGCAAAGGAAGAAAAACCGAATATATCCCGACCACCTACAAGATGATATGAAAGCTGGTCTTTATCATCCCAGCTGCAGCTAGGCAACTATTGATGCAAACACAAGAATACGTTTATTGTTGTTTGTAATTGAATAAAATCGTTCTGCCCGGAAACATAGGTCTATGAGTTCACTATATACTGATATAGTGAATAGAGTAGCTCTCGCAAAAAACTTTATTCAAGTCTCAACAAGCTTTAGACAACGTTTCAACTTGTTGCTGCGATACATTTTATTATAATAGAACTTGAACAACCACTCAATCAAGTTGTTTTGAAAAATGTCTCAAATTGAGATTTTTTAATACCAGCATAAATCAAAAGCTTGTGTCCATCATTGTCAACAATTCAACAATTGAAAATATGTCCAAGTTACAATATTTTGGGACTGCGAGGGTATGACTTCAAAAAATCAAATGTTTCTACTACGTCGTACACGAATGTGGCTTTACAGAAATTGAAAACCCACTATACAGCCGTGATCTGGCCCCGTTCGACTATTTTTTAATTGTAAAGCTGAAGGCTGAATTAAGGGGTAGATGCGAGCCATATAAAAAATGCAAATGTCACATGAGAAGCATACATTTGATCCCCAGAAGGCATTGGAGAAAAAACCAACCATGATAATGCTAAAGTATACGAATTTTTAACCAGAAAGGTGAGTTGCACTATATAGCTCTAATTTGGTATCAACCGACATTTTGTTTTCTCATACCAAAAGAATAGAAAAATGAAATTAATTTGGAAAATAATAAAATTAGTTTAGATCAAGAATTTTGTTTTTTAATTGTTGAATAGGAACATAAATAAATAGCAACCCTCGTAATACAGTAGTTGTTTATAATAGTTAACAATTAACATGTTAATAGGAACTAAAATAAATCCACAGGAAAAACAATTTAACATTGAAACCAACATTATTAATAGAGGTCAGTTTCATAAAAAAAAAGGTAAAGTGAGACTCATATTTTTATCTAACGAAGGAGAAGAATCGAAGGACAAGTTGAGTTTATCCTACAATAAAAAGTTTTCGGATTAAATGTAGGAAAACGTTTATATACGAGTAAAAAAAAATAAACTATTCCACTAGAGTGTAAAAAAATGATATGATAAGACACATAAACCGAGAAGAAAAGATTAAAACAACATAAAAACTATAGCGTAAAATTTAAATTTGCCGCCATTTATCAGTAAAGTTTTGACAATCCTAAGAAAACAAATCGACAGCTGACAGTCTCCATTATTGAACAATATCTATAAAAAAATGAAAGCTTAGCGGCCTTAGTTCGATAATATCATACCAAATATGGTCAGAATAGTTAACTTCGTCAACAGTGAAGAGATTAATTTACAAACTCCAGGAAATAGGATCCGTTGTAGATGCCAAACACAATTGTCAAATGTCAATATCGAAGAAGTGCGTGAGAATGTCGGTGACCATTCAAGAACCTCAATTCGGAGTGTTGGACAAGAAATGCAAACTTCAAAAAACTCAGAGTATTCTCACTAAAGATCTGCGACTTCATATTCACAAAACATCAACACAACAACTGAACCCTAATGATCATGACCAACGAAGAGAATTTGTTGAATGGATTATTTAGCATCAACAAATAGATGCCGATTTGTCGAGCAAAATTATCCCAAGCGACGAAACATATTTTCACCTTGATGAGATTATTGATCTCCAAAATTGCAGTTTTTGGGGTTCTGAGAACCCACATGTGATTGTCGAACAACAAATGCATCCACAATGTGCCACTGTTTGGGGTGCATTTTGGGTCTGGTCTAACAATGAGCTGGTGTTACTGGTGCAAGATATCGCGACATAATAACATAATTCTTTTTTCCAAAATTGATACTGATGTGACCACTATGTGGTATCAACAAGACGGTGTCACTTGTCATACAATCCATGGAAAACTTCAATTACTACATTTCCAAGTCGTATACTCGTTTCGGCGATCAGAATTGGCCCCCTAGATTAGATTTATTTTACAATCACGCATGCGCATCAACGAAATTCAGCCATATTTATGCAGAATAGTAATGGAAATTTTCGACAAACGAGTGCGTATGTGTATACAAAGCCGTAGAGGTCATTTATTCATACAATCAAAATACTAAAAATTGTCTTTTCCATTCAATTCAAATCTTGCGTTAATTTTGGGCCACCCTTTATACAGTGAAGTTATAAAGAATGAAAACTGGTTTAGAAGAAGAAACGATATAAAATTCGGAGGAATTGAACGAAAATGTTGAATAAAAAGGACGAAATAGAGAGAAGGGATAAAAAAACTAAAGAATCGCAAGAAATATAAAAATGTAGCGTTAACCTCAACTCAACCTCACCGAAAACATTACAAAAAAACTAGGGTCTCTACTTTGTTATAATTTTTTTCATGTTTATCCAGATAACGAATTTTTTGAGCTCCGGATCATAAGTTTAGATCATAGATCATATCCAAAGAACCAAAGTATAAGTTTCCATATTCATACATATTTCAAACAAACTTCAATCAAAAATTTAATTTATATTGTATATCTCAACATCCGAACCCAAAAACTTGTGTAATTTTCGAATTGGTGCCATAAAATTCAAACCATTTTCTCCAAACATCCCCTGGACGAAAGACTAACCATAATATTTCCACCATAGAAAAAAGTGCTTAAACACGCAGGGGAGTTTTATATTTGGTAGTACGACCTTCAATTTAACTTTCAAACTGGATACTACTCTAAACAGAATACGGTGACGCAACCCCTCTACGACAATAACACGAAGACTTCAGGAAACCATGGACCAAATCGACGACTGGTGCACAACGTGGAAGATCAGCCTCAAATCGGAGAAGGCCAAAGCTAATTTTCAAATAGAAGAAGGCAATACTAGAAGAAAACGTGAAGAAATCACCTGAAACACCGATGCTAAATACTTGGTAGATATTCTGGATGAAGCTATGACATTCAATAACCACGTCGACTACCTATTGGACAAGACGAGGGAGGCAAAATGACAAGGGACCGAAGCTCCAACCTCCAAATATAAGATTGATGCATTAAGACCCAACATATATACCAAGTGTAGGAATAAAACTTTGTTGAAAACCACATAAAGTTGATTCCAAAAGCTGAGGATATACTCCGATATCCAACTGAAAGAGCAGACATCTATAGCAGAGAAAAATAGGGCTGGACCACGACCAGCAATGCAGATAGAAGAAAAGGAACAAAGAAAGAAGAGGATTCACCTACTAGAGATTCTGAAATTAGATAGAAGATCGTAAAAATTTTGGATAAAAACAGTTTTAGCAAATGGACTTAAGGTCGTTTTTAATCTTAATAAGTTGGCCCTTTCTAGAAACTGCGAAAAACACATAACGCGAACGCCTGAAGCTGAAAAAAAGGGGGAAACGGCATGAGAATACCCCAAAGAAAGTAGCGGGACACTTCCACTAATCCCATGGAAGTAGAAAGAACAGTGAAGAGTAAAGAAGACTGACGACACTATCAGAAGGGGATGGGAGGTGAAAGAAGTTTTTATCGGAATGCATCGTGCTTTGAGAGCATCGTGTGTTTGTGTTTTTACTTTATATTTCTAATATATAATTTAACGTGTTCATGAAAGAAAATAGTGTTTCCTCCCTCATTTTCTTTACAAATATTAATAATTCTCAGGGAAAAAACCGAAGTCGTCCGACGTTTAAATATTTTTAAAATAAGATTTTAAATTATAAAGAAACACTTACTTTCAAAGACAGCTGAGTCACGTTCTGTATTAGCTATGTTGTGATCACGATCTATTAGGTGGACACTTTGGTTCAATATCTTCAAATCTAGTATTTGGTGATGTATAAAAAAAATCTAACGGAAAAACTAAATTCCTTTTTTAAGGTAAAAACTATGATATAAAGTTAGCTTAATTAAATAACTTGGAACTTAAAATGAAAAATTCTTCAAACAAATATAAAATAAACAGTTCCTGGAGAATTAATATTAAAGATGATTGAATTAAGCAGAAAATCTCTCGTTTGGATCAACAGGGTCGAAGTATACTACGGTTTCTGGTGCGGTGTAACTGACCGATCCATGTAAAGTTACTTCGAACCGTGATGGAAATCCTTCAAGGAGTAAGTCGATATGTATATAGAAATAACATATTCCGTTAACGAAAGTTATCAAGTATGTTACCCACATATTGATGTAGATGGTTTTGACTAAAAAAAATTGTTTGGGCAATTACAGTTTCCAATATCTGAAACAAACAAACAATGTCTATGTTTTAAAACGAAGTGGTGACAGTTGCTTTTAAATATCAACAACTCAAGAAATATCTCGTCAAAATGATATAAAATGTTTTGGAAACATCGTAAATATAATACATATTAAGTTTAAGGAATAGTAAACGTTTGTGCAATCCTATACGGATTTATAACCTTAAAAAATTTCACTGGAGTCTTCTAAATGAATGAAAGTTTAATGGAACATCAGTTTTTGGATTATCTACAAAAGCAATTTATTCCTACAATTTCTATCACTAGCCAATAACTTCTTCCAATTCATAATAAAGAGAAGATTCAAAGTTATTTGAAAACGGCTTCTCAAATAACCAGATTTATCTACAAGTGATTGGGATTGTTTAAAACAATACTTATATCGATATTGTTTCCATTACAGCTGAGCGAGATCCACAAAGTAAAATACGTTTTGTTATACCAAAAAATGTATACAGTTATAGAAAAAATATTTATTGTATAAAATCTACATCTGTTAAACTAGGCATAAGTTTTTTTATGCCTTCTTCATAGAAGGTTGCCGCCTGTTCTTTCAACCATTTGGTAACAAAGTCTTTTAGCTTGTCTTATCGTTGAAGTGTTGACAACCAAGAAAATATGAAAGTCGCTAGGAGCGGAGGAAGATCAAATACCTTCCAATCAAATTCCTGTAGGAGTCTTTTTGGTGTAAGGTTAAGCGTTATTGTGGACAGTGATCCTCAGGGCTTCTTCTGTATTATGCAGAGCAATTTCTTAATGGACTCGCAGTAAAAATGTGCATTGATTGTTTGGCCAAAGTTTCATTCCCTGTAGCGTGTCCAAAACTGAAAACATATCTTAAGGGTATCTCAAGGGTACGTTTCCTTTTCAGTTCTGCAAGTATACCTTGAAGATTTGGCACATGTTTGATGAGAACATACTGTAGATTGTTTCGCATATTGGAGTTAGCCTATCGGGTTTTATTTTTGAAAAAATTCCTGTGTAGACTTAGAAGTATTTGTCAAAAACATTGCTTCCATGATAGCATCTCAGTTAACTTCACTTTTTGAGCATCTGTTGATAGCTTTTGCCGTCTATTTCCAACTGTTTGGCCTCTCTCTGTACTAGGCTCCAGTAGGAAATTAACCGAATCTGCATATCGACATATTGAAGACACGGTTGCCGCATATTTCATTGTTCACGAAACTTCACCGTAATTTAACATAGCTTACAACTAACTACTGATTGTGAACAGAAAACCCTACGAAAAGTACCTATATGATGATTATAAAAAAATAATTCGAATTATGGATAATTACGTTCATTATTTTTTCAGTATTAATCGAGTTAGTAAATTCAGGAATATCACGGTATTATTTTTTTTTGTAAAGTTATTTATCTATACTTTTAAATCATTAATTTGTTTTGAAAATTAATTATTGTAATGTAATTGTTTTTTATCACTTTTTGTAAAGATTTTCGGTAATTGATGACTGGCATTATACACTATCCCATTATTGTTTTGATACCGATCGAATTCGATTATAATACACGAAATTTTCTAGTAAATTTCTTTAATTTCTTATATCTTTTGATATATTTTATATATATATATATATATATATATATATATATATATATATATATATATAATATATAAATATATATTTTATATTTTATTATATTTGATTCTAAATGTTCTTGATTTTATGTGTCTTCAGTTTTAAAATTAGTTTTTTTTTTAATAATTATTGGAACACAGATAAAAATTGACTTACTTCAATCAAAAATTATTAAAAAAAACTCATTTTGAAACAGATGAGACCTAAAATGAAGATCATTTAGAAGAATAAATTTTATAGTATAGAGAAGAAAAAATAAATGTTGAAGATAGAAATGGAAATACAATACAAAAGTGGAAATTGAAGATGTGAAAACGGCAGGAGATTAAAAAAGAAAAATTATGGCCAACTAGAACGAAGCAAAACTTTTACCACGTCTAGACTAACAAATACGCACATTTCCAACCGTGCGCTTTATGTAATAGAAAATTGTGTATTGTATATTTAAATATAAAATTTCAAACAATTATTTAAAATCATGACGATGTATAAAAAATATCAATTTATTTCACTATCCTCCTACATATTGGCAATATTTTAGTTTTTAGTTATTAAAAACAGTATTACGTATTTATTTTTTTAACCTGGATGTTCCTATTGTGAAATAAAAGTGTTTACAAAGGTCATTTTGGGGTTAAGTTGTTTATTTTTGAATCTATATAAAAAATGGCAAATAAAGTGAAACATTCCAATATTCCTAGAAAATTATAGTTAAATTGATTAGTTATTTTCATTGTATAAACAGAAACAGTGGTAACTCGGTAAGTGGAGGGCGATAACACTCATTATTAATCAATAAAATATAGAAATAATAAATACTCTCTATCACATATTTTAAGAGAAATACAAATTATGATTCTCCAATAATATTAAATTCGTTTCTAAAAATATAGAATATTTTACGTAACTGTGAATAGTTTTTTTTTTTTATTTGAATATAATACGATAAAAACGCATAAATAAATATTTGAAAAAAATCGAATGAACGAATATGATTTGACTTTTATTAATTGTTATATATAGTATATTCCAACATAACCCTGATGTACCGGCGCTGTTGGTTTGGTGTGTATAAGTAAGCCAGACACTACGACATGTTTGTTATTCATTTGATTCTGTTCGACCTTCGCAAAGTGCATCGCACGAATCCAGGGTCTTTCTCTTCGATTTTTACCCGTCTTTGTTTAAATACTCTCACAAATCATATGCTGTTGGATAAAAACGCGCATATAATTATTTTTCATTCGTTGCGTTCGTTGTCTCCCAACAAGCTTTCATTACCATTACATATTATGATCATTTACACAACTAGGGTATTATTGACTATACAGGATGTTTTCCTGACAAAATATTTAATTAGTTTATGCTTCTAAATGTTCTTGATTTTAAAATTAGTTTTTTTATTACATTTTTTGAACGATTTCTAAGAGTTCTCTTTATTGTGTATTAGATTCCGTTCCAAGAATTTCTGGATCATTATAATTGAATTTATGTTTTTTTTGTTATTTCATGGTTCGTTAACGCAGTATTATTTTTTTATCGTATTAATGACTTTTAAGTCTATTTTCTAAATACTGAGATGTCTGCCCTATGTAGGTAGACAGCATCATAATTATATACAATGCACTTGATATATTAGTACTAATTGTGATGCTGTCTACATAGGGCAGACATCTCAGTATTTAAAAAATAGATTAAAAGATCAAAGAAATATAAAAAAAAAACATAAATTTAAGTATAAATATTCAAAAATTCTTGAAACGGAATCTAATACACGAAAAAGAGAATTTTTAGAAATGGTTCACATTCATAAGAATGAAAAAGCTATAAATGATAAAAAAGACCTAAATAATTAATTTTGTAAGAGTCCTAAGTATCTAAACATTTTAGTTTCTGTTTTTTAGCGGAGGCATATACAATGGCCCCATAATCTATCCTGTAGATTGAGTGTAGTCTTTTAGTAAGATCCCCAGTCTCTGTTTGAGAGAACTTTTAATAAATTTAGTCCAGTCAGACATTTGACGACAAGGTCCTTAATGTGTTCGTTCCGATTTAATTGAGAGTCGAAGATCATTCCCAAATATGTGATTTTTGATACATAACCAAGATATACAATTTAGTTCGAGTAGTGGTTTTTGGTCTATCTCTCTTTTAGAGAATATTATGCATTTGGTTTTCGCTGCATAGAAGCGAAATCCGGAGTTTCTGGACCATTTTTCAAGTTTATTAATGTGTGATTGTAAAATTGATTTCATTTTTGTCAGATCCTTACTTTTTATGTACATAATCAGATCATCTGCATACATTCTGACTTTCATTGGTTTCTGCATTACGTATTTGTATTTCATAAATTTGATAAGTTTATCATTAATTCTCTGTGACGTATTTTGCATTTTTTTCCAAAAATGTAAATGAATTTTTTACTTTACTTCATAATAACCCTATATAATGTTGAAATATAAAAAAAATGTTTTCAGAATATTCCCCAGTACAGTACTGTGTTAAGCTTGCATTGTAATATTAACTGCTTTATATAAATGTTGTGTATTAAAAAAAATGTTAACCTTATAACAGTATCAGTTGTTATCCATTAAAAGTTATATTCAGACAATGAATAAATTGTAGAGAAAAATAAAGTTATTTATATAGTTGTTTAGATAAAAATTATCAAACCAACACCAAGGGAAATTCAATAACAATGCTGAAAAAGATACAGTTTATAATTATTTATATTTAATATTCATTTACGACAATAAAGTTAGATAATTTATATAGCATTATTGCGAAAGAAGAAGACACTGATCCCATTTTGTCTTTGTTATAAAATTTCATAAAAATATGAAACTTTGAAAAATATTTTCATTAAAATTAAAAGCATTTTCTCTGACAAACTATATTGATCTGTATTTAAATGTAAATTTGTTTGATATAAAAAAATATGGGTAATAACATTTTAAAGTTAAGGTAAATTATGGAAATAAAGCGTTTTTGGTAGCGTTACCAAACGTCTGATTCCAAATTCGGCCGACGCAATTACCATGGTATTACATACGAGAAACTATAGCGGTATGGTTTTCAGGTTATCCGGGTTTTTAGTGTTTCAAATAGCCATGGCACGGCGCTGCTATCTACTTATGGACGTGAATAGGGATGAAAATTTTGACATACAGTATACAACCTAAAATCGACGAGTACGTTTTAGACCTGTGCTCCAAATACGTTATTTCGTATTTTTCATATGAAGGGGAGTATTCAATTTTTCCATCCCTAGATTAAAACGCCACTCTGGTGGCCGCAGAGAGAGAGAGAGAGAGAGAGAGAGAGAGAGAGAGAGAAATAACTAAACGCCTGTGAAATTAATCAACTCCACTACTTTAGTTTGAACACCTGTATGTAAGACCGTGGTCGATATAATTTTTTTAAAATCATTCTGTTGAAAACAACGAAGATTCATCAACACATACCATCTAGTGGCGAAGCTATTAATCAATTTTTTACTCTGCTAGTTTATCTACTTATAATTTCAAAAATACCTGATTCATTATAATTTTTTTGGAAGATGCCAACGTTTCTAGTGGTAAAATTAGTAAAAATATGAAGTCTTTATGTCAAAATAGTGGACATTTGTTTCCAAAAATGTAGTTTCAGATAAAATTTCCATAATTGGTTCTACAAAAAGTTGGCACAGTTATGATAAGCCACCCCACAACAATCATCATGAAACTCTAGACATAGACTATTGATATTTGGAGAAATCGATCCATTTTATGCGGAAACATTTACTTCCGGAGATACCGGAAGAGGCCATTACCTCAGGAAGCAGATATCGAACCATGGATAACTTTGTTCTAATCTAATCTAGATCTAATCAAGATATATCTGTGTCTGAAAAGTCATCATAGAAAAGTTATCATACTCTTACCAAAAATTTCTACATACATACATATTTTGGGGGGATACTAAAGTATAAAAGTTTGTATTTCAGGATTCAGGATAAGTTCAGACTCAATATTTCCCTAGACTCAAATGGTTAGGGCGGAAAAACATTCAGTAGATCAAAAACGAGAAACGATAAATTTTGATTTTTCTTCGACCAATCGATGTTTTGTTGGGAACTGTGAATTTGAGGTTAGGTTATGCATGACTATGGAACAGAAACGATTGTTTTTCTTTCTTTATTCTAGTAATAAGTAATAAAAACGCTGGTTTTTGATCATTTTCTTAGCATATTTTTTTCGAAATTGAAGTATATGTTTTTGGTAGTTATTGTCTATTGTCTATTTTAGTGAAATTTATTGAAAAATATTTTTTGATCGTTTCTACGTTGTTTGGTATTTATAAAAATGTTTTAATTGATTCTTCTTTTGAGTTTAATCCTACTATAAAGAAAATAGATAAAAATTAAAAAAAACACGTATAACAGCAAAAGTGGTTAATAAGAGATATTATTTTGATTAAAAAAGCGGGGGGTACTTGATATTCGCGAAAAAAAATTAATGAAAAATTATGTAGACAAGGGATACAGAAAGATCCATGTAAAAGTTTGAAAATAAACAAATGAATTTAGGTTAGTATAATCTTAAATGTAAATAAACATCCACCCGTGGAAACTGATGTTTTCCATGATTGACCTTATCTTCGACAAATATTTATTATTTGACGAAGACACTTGCTTTTATGGGCTTTTGTATTGATTATTTAAATTATGCAAACACAGACAGGGTTAATATCTAGATAACAATTACGAAAATAGATTAACATGGTGAAAACAAAGGACTGAATATAAAACATGTATTTATTACACCCTAAAATAAAAAATAATAATGACTTTTAAATCTGCTGGTATATAAAATCGAACCTTAAAATAGATTAAGACTAAAAATAAAACCTTGAAATTCCATTAATTTTTTCATAATAATAAATCTCTTTATCAGAAACACGTGCAAAATGTATACGAATTTTTTGACAAAAATCAAACAATTTCCGTATTTTTTTTGATAAACAGGGTGTTTCTCAACTCATCCAATAAAATTCAAGAGGTGATTGCTGGTATGAACTTAAGATGGGTCTTTTCTATGACAAAATTTTCTTAATCTACCCCTTTCCGAGATATCAGTCTTAAAAGGTGATGACTTACATTAAGTTTTCAATTTTTTTTATAAGTGTGTTCGGCAATTCATGATACGTAGGCTACGTTCATATATTCTGGCTGGAGGTGGTTATTTCCAGCATTTATCATGAATTGTATTACATTTTATATCTTTACAGTTTTCCACTCAATTTATTAAAAAAAAAAATAAAAAATATGGTGTCTCTGCAGCTGGTTTTGGGAAAAACATTAACATTGAAAAATATTCTTAAATAAAACAAGAATTTTATTTCATAAAACTTCATTTTAAAGTGCTTTTTCCCCCTATAATGTAACACGAATATTGAAAATTTGCCCGTAGTTACAAAGATGGTCCTAGAAGTACCTGGCCTGACCTAGAGATATCGGTAGTAGCTGAATTAGAAAGTATACAATCTATACAGCATATGTTTCAGGTTTCAAGATACCATATGGCACAATACTGTTGATTGAAATGTATTAGTCCAATCAATATATAAACTGAACTAGATTCTACTCTGGACTAAAAAAGGAGAACCGGCTACAAGAAAGCAAAGACCGTTCCATCCAATTTTTTGATATGCGCGTGGGATATTTTCATTGAAAAAGGAAAAACTATCAACGGTGAGCGAACTTATTGCAACGTTTGAACAAAGAAATCAAGCAAAACGGCCGCATTTGGCTAAGAAGAAAGTGTTGTTTCATCAATACAATGCGCCAGCTCACGCATCCGTTATTGCAATGACCAAAATTAATTATTTAAAGTTTGAATTGCTACCTCATGCATTCTATTTGCCAGATTTATCTCCCTCGGATTATTTTCTGTTCCCAAACTTGAAAAAATGGCTCGATGGTTAAAGATTTTCTAACAATGAAGAGGTAATATGGGAAAGTAATAGGTATTTTGAGAAGCTTGACGATTCTTATTATGAAAAGAGAATCGAACTTATTGAACATCGCTGGAGAAACTGTATGGACCTAAAAGGAGATTACGTTGAAAAGTAAGTAGATTTTTCTCCACAAGTTTGAAAGTTTACAGATCTACGGGAATATTAGAAGAAAATAAAATGGAAACTAAATTCTAGGCATCATTTTTAAAGGGTGATATATCAGAAGGGCTGAGAAATTTGTCTCATGAATTCAGAAACACCCTGCATATCATATGTTTAGGATTAATTTTACTTAGAGGTGAATCCAGTCGAAACAAAAGAATGTCCGAATTACATGACAAAACATTGGAACTTATAACATGTTTTGATAAGATTGATTTCATGACATAATAGTTTCGATAGTTCTATTTTTTATGCATGCTGGTCCGTATCGTCTCAAAAACTACTGATGTACTTGTCTCTGTCGTATACGGGTGCCTCATTGTTATCGACAATGACATTCACAGTGACCCTGACGAAATTTAGATTTGTCAATCAGACAATGACCTCATTGTTTAATATCACATATTCTTGAGTGAGATATTTGTCGAGAAGTTTTTACATTATTCTTCTATCAGAAGTTACTTCGCTTTTACAAAAATATTCGAAATATAAATAATAAAAGTGAAATAACAACTCTCGCAATCACATATTCCACGCTATATTTGTTGTTAATGGTATTAACTCTCTTTATTATAATGATATTAAATACTTTTGGCGGTTATTTCCTCTTCTCGTGAAGGTTACATCGAGAGGAAAGACCCTGTGTCTTGCAATGAACGCCCCTGCCAAGGTTAACTGGCTGCATCGCTTTAGGCAACTCACTACTACTCACATTACCTAATCAGAACAATCTCGAAAATTGCACGCTTTAAAAATCTCTTAGACGATCGAAACTTGAGGTAATGGGGGAGTCATTATTTGTAATAATCCACAATATAACGAGGGGATCAATCATATACATGTAGACTGCAAGTGACGTATATAAAAAAATTAGACACATACACAAAAAATATATGAGCAACGGCAACGCAAACCACGGACAACTCATTCTGGACGGCAACAAAAAAAAATAAAGCAATCACAGTTACATCACACCCCACTTAGGACAGAAGAAGGTAATTGGGCTAATAGCGAGAAAGCAGCACTATATTTGGAGACAATGTTTAGTCGTTTCCAATGGATTCCAATGAAAACAAAGATGCTGATATTATTGAATTTTTACAATTCATTTTCCAGCTAGAACTAGAACGTATCGAAAAATTCACCATAGGTCAAGTAACAAACGGTATAAGGACAAAGCTAAATTCACGTAAAGCCCTTGGATATGATCTAATAACAGTTAGAATATTGCAAGAATTGAGTCCCAAAGCCATCTTTAATGCTACGTTAAAGACGGCTCACTTCCCATCACAGCGGAAGTCTGCTACCTATAATGGCCAAGAAAAACTACAACCAATCATTGATCAAAGAAATCTAATACCAAATCATCAATTTGGATTCTGACACTAGCATGCAACAATTGAGCAAGTTCACTATGTACTAGAAAAAATAAGCGATTTTGAAAACAAAAATATAGTTCTGCAGCGTTTTTAAACATCACTCAGGCATTTGACATGATGGCCTTCTATTTAAAACCAGAAAATTCTTGCCTATTAATTACCACCAAATCCCTCATTCCTACCTTCATGACCGCTATTTCTTTGTTAACTACCATGATGAACAAACACCACTTTACAAAATATACGCCGGAGTTCCTTAAGACAGTCTCCTCGGACCGCTGCTTTACCTCATCTTTACGGCAGATCTACCAATAAACAATGATGTATTAGGAGAAGACACCACCATACAAGCATCACTTAGAGATCCCATAATTGCATCTAATACTTTACAGCTCCATCTCAACAAGACAGAAAAATGGCTGCAGAATGGCACATTAAAGTAAACGAATCGAATTCAGTCCAGTTAACCTTCATCAATCGCAAAGGCAAATGCCCAGAAGTCACTAAACAATCAAACTTAACCATAACGTGATGATGTCAAATATCTTGGCATGCACTTGGACAAGCGATTAACCTGGAGGAAACACTTATTCACCAAACGGAAACAATTGGGTTTGAAACTAAGGGATTTATACTGGCTGATAGGTAGGAAATCCCATATGGGCCTACGGAGTCAGGAGCCAATTCCAATATTGAAATTCAGGAACGATTCCAATTAAAGGTCCTACGAATTATCGTAGATGCTCCATGGTTTGTGCCAAACTTTGACATAACTACATGTTCCAACGGTTAAAGAGGAAATAAAAAACTTTTCCATGAGTTATAAAAATAGGTTATGCCTCCACTCAAACAGACTGGTATCTAACCTAATGGTGTAACCAACAGTTCACTATACACTTACATACATATTCCTTACGACCTAATTAGTAGGTTTTAACGAGTGTTAGTGTGTTCCCAATAGCCAAACCTAATTGATCTAGATTAATTATAGATGAAAGAGAAAGTAATCAGTGGAGTCACATAATTTGCTTATTGTATAGACATATACATAAACATATGCCCGAAGCGTGAATATTTAGGATTGAGACTCAAACTTATTGGATAATAAAGCGTCGATCACAGTTATCAATTGCTAGTGGACTGTATCGCCGAATGAATCATCTACGAGACCAAATGTCTTTGTTCTGTACTAAGACAAGTTCTACAAATACAACAGATTTCTCTATTAGACGAAATAACGTTTTTTTGTATGTATCTGAAGCTCGACTTATTCTCTTCGAGCTTCATTATCGAGATGATTGAATTAAAACCTACTGAGTCAGTGGGAACAGTTTCTCGGTACGTCTGTTACAACTGTCGTTACTTCTCAAACTCCTCTCAACTGTAGAGACAGTGTCAGTGTTCACGACTTTAAAAAATTTATCTCCCTAAAGAACCAATCGAAAGCCCCTAAAATCTCCACAATTACTAGGGATTACCTCTAAACTTTTTCTTCAGATTCTTTTTTTTTTAAATCATACATATTGACATTGAATTATATCAAAATTTTTGCGCATTGTTGAAATGTTGTGCATGATCGAACCATAATTAACACTTCAATCGATATTATGTGACGCAATTTAGTTATTAAAATCCTTAAAACATCGTATCCCATAAATTTGGGAGGGAAACCCCTAAGTTGGGAACCCAGTGTAGAGACCATTTGAGCAAACAGTGCGTCCAAATACGAATCACCACATATTTTAGAGTATCCCTAAAGGAATTCTAATCTATTTTTTTTAAATATTATGATGAACTATGAGAAAATGTTTCTTCTATAGAACCTCTTAGGAATCAGTCGGTATAAAAACGTGACGAATTATTAATAATTTTTGATATTGTATGATGTAATTTTCTTATATACACTTTAAAACAATTGTTAATATTCTGTTTGTAATGATAACGTAGACGGCATCACTTTATCATATATTTAATGAATGATGTCAACTTTATTATATTTTTGAATTTAATTGTTCTTGTTACTATGTCGATATCAAATTATATTGATACGTTTCTACTATCGCCTAGGTTACATTAAATATTGTTGTGACAAGTATAAACAACTAATTATCCTAACAAAGACGATTCAATGATATTACTTTGTTGATAACTTTGCCAAACATTAATTTCTATTAGATGACAAACTCGTATATGGCGCTAGTTACATGAAGAAAATTCTATCGCTTTTTTTTAAATTTCATTAGGCAATTATGTGTTTTGTTTTTTAAATAAGAAAAGTAAATTGTGTAACTTTTGATTAATAATATTAACATCCCCGAACGTAGGGAGGAAAACAGTGGACTCTGTCCATTTCAAAAGGCGGAAAAAGTTGTTCATCTTGAGTCCACTAGGTATTCAGTTCTATTTGATCAATATAATAGCATTGGTAAAACAGGATTAAATCCGAAATTAAATTAAATTCTGATTTTCTAGATTCTCAGAGGTTTTCTCTTAACAAAATTACGGGCACGGATTTTCGAATTTTAAAACGCGAATAACTCGAAAACTAAGAGGAATTCGAAAAAAACTGCGCAAACAAAAAATGTAGAGCAAAAAATTTTCTAGAAAAAAGGTCTCCAGTCATTGTTTCGTTGGAGCCACTATTTCTGAGTAAATTTCCCTCAACGCCGAAAGCCGGAGCATCCGCTCACCAGTTTGAGTTCCAGGCGTATATGGAAACTGCTCTTACTCTTGAAAAATTACTTCGTTTTCATAAAATTGAAATGCATCATGAAGATTAAGATCTCTATTTTCTATTCGGGTAAGCTAGCATAATTTTCGAAAATCTTGCGAGATGAGGAGGTATATTGGCCACATAAGCACTTGAAGTTTCAATGGATATATTTCATCACTAGCCTTATAAGAAAGCAAATCCAACGATAGATTTATCGTTTGTGTTATTATCAATATTTTTATGTATAAACACTTCTTGGTTTCAAATGAACTAACTTTCATAAAATGCGATCGTTTTCGATCAATATTCACGTACTTCTTAATAGTTTCTCTTTCACAAAAATATGGGTGCTCATTTTGTGCTCTACATTTTTGGAGCGGCACTTTTTTTCAAATTCTACATAGTTTAAGGTGTAAATTTTGAGGTTAGGAAAAAATACCTAGGATACTTTTTTATAGAAAATTTTGTGCTCTACATTTTTTGTTCGGGCATATTTTTTCGAATTCCTCATAGTTTTCGAGTTATTCGCGTTTCAAAATATTTTTGATCGTTCAAACCCATTCTAAGGTGAAAATTTTGAGGTTAGGAACAATTACCTGGTATACTTCTTTGTAGAGAAATGTGTACTCTACATTTTTTGTAAAGGAAGTTTTTTTCGAATTACTCATAGTTTTCGAGTCATTTGTGTTTCAAAATTTTTATTCTCAAGTCGAATTTCGAATAATCCGGGCCCGTAATTTTGTTGTAAGAGTTGATAGATTTATTCAGTATCCCAAAACATCCCAGAATCGAGGAAATCAAAACCGCCCTATTTATTTTAAGATTTTAGCTCAAAATCGCCCAATTCGCCTGTACTACAACCTAAATACTATGTTTTTGTCGCATCAATAAATCCATCACTGGGTATTCAAAAAGTTATTGAGAAATGAAAAAAAATTCACCATAACATCAAATTTAAGAATGATTTGAATAATAGATGTTAGTGACGAAAAAGATGCAAAAGCAGAACCGAATTTCCCAATAGGCCCGGGTCTATGAGCGCAAGTTCCCGGGGGGTGCATGGCGAAAAGAATAAAAAAAATCTAGAAATAAACTTAACAGCAACTACTGTATAGAGTTCATGTTTGTGGGCGTGAATTCGAAGCTGCTGCAACATGATTTGGTTTGGAAATGCACTGCGGGTTGGATGGTTTTGGTTTAGTCCCACAAACGTAAAATACATAAAAGTTTTTATGGCGGCATTTTGTTAAGCTCAGAACCAAGAAAATTTCTCAAAATATAAAACTACATCTTGGAGTGGAGTTCAAACAATTAACACATAAGTCTGATATAATTTCTTAAGAAACTAACTTTAACCAGACTAGGGGCGGAATAAATTATTAGGCCTAGAGGCTCTAAGATCCTAAATCCAGACCTGTGCAATAGTATATTGTGGACATACAGTTACTAAAATTCAAAGGTTAGTTGGAGATATTACTTTTTAATAATTGGCTGAAAAATCCGCTATTGAGTTCAATTAAAATTCATTGTTGTAAAAGAAAAATTGACTTATATTTAAGTTCTTAATGAGATTGGATGCGCCAACCACAGGGTTGAAAGACGCGCTCACGAACCATTGAGCTATCGAAGCTATTTTACATCGAGAACATTCGTTGGCAAATTTATTTGAGAAGAAATGTGTGAAATCAAGTTAATTTAATTAAAAAAACTATTGTAGAGTATCAAAGATACGAAATTGTACATTTTCAAACAAACTTGAATCAAGCAACAAATCGAGCCAATGCTATTTACCTGAATTTTTACCATCGTTTAAATTTTTTTAATAAATATTACTTGGAAATTACCAACACCATCTTTTGGTGGAATTATGAATCATTTTTGTTATATCTATTAGAGGAATTTTGAAATTCTATAACATTCGGCTTTATAAAAGATTTTTAATGGAAATACCTACAAAATGAATTCGAAACAAAAACAATAGAATGATTTTAGATTTCACAAAAAAAGATATTGTCGATCTAATAGTGAGTACATAAAATAACTACGTAGAAAGAAGTAAAAGCACTATTAGAATCAGCTTCTGGCCTCAATGATCTACCTACAGATGTGTTAAAGCTAATTAAGGAGCAGTATTTAGATGAGATAGCTTGCTTCACTGTTTAATAAGATCTATTCAATACAAGTAATACCAAGGGAGTTGATTCAATCATATTGCGAAAAAATAACCTGATGAACCACACGCTAAAGGTATTTCTATATCTAAGGCATTTGTTAAAGTGAAACAAACAATTAATAGCATCCCTGGAACGAAATTTGTATCCAAATAATAACCAAACTGTATTTGAATCAAACTACGTGTGTTCGCATTCAGACCAAACTGACGAATTCAATGGAAATAAATCGAGAAATCAGATAGGGGTGTAATCTTACTCCCCTTCAACGTGTACTCAGAGTAAATCTTTCCCAAAGTTCTGCAACATTCTGCTGAACAATGACCTTATGCAGAAGACACAGTACTTCTCGTCGAAAACATGCATGATTTATAAAATATGATAAATAATGTCGAGGCTATGTTCTGATACTTAACGTTAAGAAGACTGAACATATGTCACCTTAACTGTATGCGGACGGCGAAAGACTGGAAAGAGTCGAGAGATATGACTGCCAGGATACAAGTGTTGACTCCTCCGCGAATAACAGTTTAGAAATAAAGATTCGAATCATGAAAGTCCGTGCATTCCTTATGACGATGAAGAAGCTTCTCTATAGCCGCGACCAGAACTTGGAGCGGAGATCACGGATGCTCAAGTCCTAAAAATTCCCAGTCCTTTTGTAGGGTGTAGAAACTTGGACCCTCGCAGCATATTGCGAACGAGGACTAGAATATTTCGAGATGTAGGTCTACCAAAAAGATACAGATAATATGATGGACAGATCATGTGAATGATGTAGATGATATTGGCTTAAAAACCTGCGAAAATGGTTTAACATCACCTATTTAGGTTCGCAGTTTATAGTTATAATGAAACCTAACCTCTAAAATGATACATGAAGAAGAATTGTAAGTGACTTTAATTTCTGATATTATCAACAAAGCCCCACCCTGATAATTACATAGAATTCCAAGAAAATTGTAATTAAATAATATGATTTAGAACAGACTGAAAAATATTTGCTCGGTTTTGATAACATGAAGTACATAATATTTATGACATTGTTTAACAAATGTTACGAATGATGTAAATATAAAGCAACGTATGAATAAAAACAAGTTATAAACAACGAAATAATTATATCTACTTAAAAAGATAAAAAGTGTTTATAATAAATTCATAAAAAAATATTTTGTTTTTGTGCATTTTGTTTATGTCGTCTGCAATTTCTAAGGTCAATGCACCATACTTTGTGTATTAAGTATGACATTATTTAACAGTGTTTTGAAGGATTAACTTGGGTGTTTTCAATCTTTAAACAAAGCAGTAGTACCAGATAAAACGCAGTAATTATAAACAAACATAAGTTTCGCAAAAATTGAAGAACAATTTATATTTTCAATATTTTTCATCACATCAAGCCCTATACATTTTGAAGGGTTAGATATTTTATGAAAGATCCTCGTATTTCTTGAAAATTTTGAATTAATTGCAATAGTGACAAAGTTAGGTTAGTTTTTTTTTAATATAATGCGTTTTTTGGTTCTATATATTAACACTTATTTGTACGCGTCAGTGACAAATCCAACAAGCTTTACGTTAAGTATAAATTCACTGATTCGATCAAGGTAGAACTCGAACTAGAAGGATTGTAACAATTTTTGATAATAAAACATTTCTCTCTTTCTCTCTTATATTTATGGTCGTCAGGAGACACACAAAAGTGTAAATAATTTGATAAGTTAATTGAACTTCAAGTGTATAAGGGACATATGGAACCGCTTAAGTAAGACGTTGAGGACGGTCAGTTTACCATAAATCTTAATAAATACAATAGTAAGTAGAAGTTAAAAAGGTAGATTTATAATTTTTCACAGTCACATCAATATAAGAGAGAAATTAGGTAATCCGAGATGATACGTAAGACACATATTGTATAACTTACCGAAGTTTACGAAACAAGATCCTACATTTAAATCTGACAAATTTAGTGCACGGTGGAAGCCTCAAATTCTCAGTGCAGCGCGATAACAGCATCGAGCGATGGTGTGAGCGATTTTTGCCGCGAAGGCAAAGAAAGTGTAATCCGATCAAACTATGGAGTGGCATTTGATAGGACAGCCCGCACTAAAATAGCAAAGGTCTCGAAAATCATCTAAAAAGTGATCGCTATAATATTTGACAACCGTGATGGTATCCTTTTGATTTCTTTCAAGGAATTAAGTGCAACCATGAACGCTGCAATTTACTCTGACTTATTAAGGCAGTAGATCCAGAAAATTATCGAAAAAGACGTGGTAAAACCAGCCGAGGTGGGCGGTTGCTTCATGACAATGCTCAAGTCCATACATTTGAGCTTTCTACGGCCACTGAACACGAATGTGGCTGCACAGAGATTGGACACACACCATATAACCCTTATCTAGCCCCATCCGACTATTTTTTGTTCGCAAAGCTGTCCGGGTTAAAAGGTAAAAAACTCAACAGCGACGATGCATGATATTTTCATAGTGACATAGAAATTTTAGTCAGTGTGTGAAAATATATTTAAATATAATCGCAGTTTTGTTATTAAGGACCTTTATTTTTATGTTAGGCTAAGAAATCATACACCGCACAACGTATGGTTTCTCATACAATGACAACGAAAAATTTACTCAACCAAACTTTCTAACAATTATAGTTTATCGGTGGTTTATTTTAAAAATATTTGAAAAATCAGTGAAAGCAATCACGAGTCGAAAGCAATTCCTCCCTCACACATTTCCATTAAGTTTTAGTAAAGGATTTTTCATCATATATTGAAATTTATTCTTGTAAATTAGAAATGAGTAAATTGAAGACTTAAAAATGGAAATTTTCCAAGTTCCGCGAATCTTTTTCCAATAATGTAATAGAATGAATGTACAATAGACCTGGGCGAAAATCGATATTGCAATTATATAAAACAACGACCAACGAAGCTGATACTCTGTAGCAGATTCTTTAACAAGCTCAGAATTTATAGTCGTTTTTATAGTTTCTAGTATTTATTTCAATGTCTGGCAAAATTTAACGATCACCGTTAAAAAACAATAAATAAATAAATAGTTGGGGATATACAAAATTGTTTAAGGATGAAATAAGTTTTAAAATAAACACGTTAATGACGATATTCGGTTTTGTTGAAGTAAAATTTTTAAAAATGCAGCAAATGATAATAATAAAACTATAAATAATATATTTTAAGTCGAAAGGTTTATCTTATCTGAGGAAAAACCCGAGGGAAAACGAACCTACTCCAGAATTAGTTAAAGGCTCAATAGTTTACGATGAAAAAAATGCACAATCACTTGCCAATTGAAATCAAATCGATATCATCTTTTATTCCGCAATAATATTTATTTCCGGGCATGCTGCTTCAACCTTATTTAATTTTTGCTTATGTACTAATTATTACCTGTAATTTTATTAATCATTATGGTTTTATTCTGTACATTGAAATTTTATTTCATTTGTATCTTTATATAGTTATTTTTATGTTTGTTTGTTAGTTTTTACAAGCTTTTGTCTACAAATTGTAACAATTTTTTGAAAATAAAGCATTTCTCTCTCATACCTAGTGGAAAAATAAAACATTTTAGAAAAAATTTCATTGTTTTCACCTTCAGCTGAAAGTTATAAGAAGGTTAATTAGGTGAAAATATAAAGGTAGACCCGAAATAATCATTATATGTATACAAATGTTATTTCATACAAAAATACTTACAAGATATAACTTGAAAAAAAAGAAGTGATACGTCTATGAGTTACGAATGCTTTATAATTTAACTACTCTCCTAGCCATAAAAATAGGTAATAAATTCGATTAAAAAATTTGTTATTGATTGATATGTAACTTAAAAAATATTTAATATTTGTAGGATTTGAGACGATGAGGTTGTGTAAATCATTAGATAGTTTTTGATGAATTTAAATGTTGCTTCGAGTGCAACAACCTGATGTTTTTTCAAAAGTTACCTTAATATTTTGTTAAAAATTTTCAAGAGCAACCTAAAAACACATTCTGTCACGTGCATGCTACTGATGTATAGGCACGTTTTGAAATTTTCTTACCAAATCACAACACGTTTAATTTTAGGGTTATTTCAGGTAGGTATTATAAAGAGTTTCCAAATTTAATAAAAACTAGGGACAAGGAAAAATCTCATTGATTAAGTAATTCTATACGACTGAAAATTAAAGGTTGGAAATAATTATAAATAGAAGTTGTTTTAAATAAAGGTCATTAATTCATCACTGTAGGTGTTGGCAGGCATTAGTTACATATTTTTGAATATAAATTTTATAACAAAGAAGAACGTTTGTCACGGCAATACAAAGAAAATTATTTATTCGCAATTCGTAATAATGGCTCACATCCAAAAGTTGCGTTTTATATCATGTCTGAAAGCGAAACTGCATTCAGGTCATTGTTTTAGAAAGAAATGTTAGATATAGACCAGTCAATTTTATCGATACGGTCAATTTTTCATTTTGAAATATATTTCGATTTGTAGTAAGTTGAATGTTATAGAGAAAATTATGCTGAAAAATTTGATATCTATATGTAAGGCGCGGAAATCATCCCTTCACAGAGTTTTTCAACTTTGAAGTTCCAGAAAAAGAAAAATAATTTATACATCATAGTTTACCTTCGCATGTCTAACCTAACCTAACAAATATTGATGGATTTACTAACGATAGTCGTATGTAAACAAACTAGACTAAATTCTCTGCAAATTTTATGATACATGATGTCATCATTAGGTAATGAAGACATGCGAAACTAAACTATGATGTTTAAATTATTTTTCTTTTTCTGGAACTTCAAAGCTGAAAAACTATATGAAGGGATGATTTCCGCGCCCTACATGTATATATATATATATATATATATCAAATTTTTCAGCATAATTTTCTCTATAACATACTAAAATTTCAACGAAATCGGAGGGATGTAACCTAATCTAGATAATTACTCAGATTTCATTTACGATTTTTAGGAATTACCTAATTATCTGTCGCATATATTATTATAAAAATTGTTATTTTGTTTTCCTTTCTATATCTATTTTTTGTGGCCTAGCATCGATTTAATTTTCCCATACATTCGATTTATAGTTCTTGTAATTCTTAAAAAGATCATTTTTCTCTTCGCGAATATTTTTCAAATTAATTCTGTCTTTTAAGAACTTCTTTCTCGGTCTAATGATGATTCAGATGACAAGACGGGTTTGCGATTCATTTGCAACTACGCGATACAGAAATATCTTCAAGGTGACTCTGGTCTGCAAAATATTTTTAATTATTACTTAGTGCCTCCCTTTACACCATTAAAACACATTCAACATCTACAGGGCTTCTGTAATATCCATTCAGACGGCTATTTTTAAACCGGATGCTATCATACACGCAGAAAAATAAACTAATTACATAACGTTCGCAACGTGAAAATATTTTTCCAATAGGATTTTTATATATTTGAATACGTAACTACTGTTCTATAAATACCTTAATAATAGTTAAAATAAAATTTATAATTTTAATTGAATAATTATAATTGATTTTGTTTGGTGTTTTGAGACAATACTGAACTGAACGGTTAGCCTTGAATGTGGGTATATGACTATGACTTTGTTTACAATATACGTACATTGACATAAGTTACTTGAAATAAGTTATTTTCAAAATAAAAAACGAAACAATCTTATTATCCTATTCCAAGCAATGACAAAACTATGTTAATGTTATATTTCAGCAAAAATTATTCGTTATTTTTGGTATGGACCCAGTCAATTTTTTTACAAGGGTTCCTACTTAAGTTTCAAATATGGCAAAACTGATGTGATATGTCAAACCTGTTATATACGAGTGCTATTTGAGTTGTATACAGACACTTGAAACATTCATCTTGATCATTTTCTATGACTTTTGACGTGGATTAAACCAACATAAGTATGCCGATCAACTCGCTTCGACTTTTGGCGATGAAGTACCATCTCCAGCTACCGTTTTGCGTTGATTTTCCGTTATCGCCCTTCGCTACAGGGCGAATTTCGTAAAGGTCGTCCAAAATCGGCTGCTGTGCCAGAAAACATCGATGCTGTGCGTAAACTGATATTGCAAAATCATCATGTCACATATCGTGATATTGAGGATACTTGGACATTAGTCCACTCGAATACATTCAATATTGTATCAACATTTAGCTGTTAGAAGCACTTTGAATCAATGGTATACTAGCATTTTTTTGGCAAAATTGTTCGAAAAAAATCAGTAAGCCAGTTGCAGAAGGCGAACCATTTTACACCATGCCAAGCTCTCACACATCATTTCACACAAAAACATTTTTGAATAGTCAAAACATCGATGGGTCATCCGTCTTTGTATGGTATAACTCATTTCTATTTCTTTTGAACATTAATGACTCTTCCGCTTAGCAGTAGAAGTGTTTTATTTGTTTTTCTGCTTTATTGACGAATAAAGTATCTTCAAGTATCTCCAAAAAACTGAATCGTCTCTCATTGGTGGTCTCAAAGAAATTTAAACTGATTTGATTGCATTTCTTATGAATGCGTGTTACATCGACTGGGTATTCCAAACTTAATGGTATACAAATGAACGAACTGGATTTTGATTTTGAACAAATGGCTCAAGCCTTTTAGGCCTATAACTTGGCCTCGGAAACTGTAACAGGCTTATTCGAATATATAATCTACTAGCTTAAAACACCAACAGGAAAGGGGCACAGATTGATGATAGAAAAATAATTCTTTTAAAATGATAGATGTTAAACATGAAAACTGGGACAAGACAGTTAATCATACGATTGAAGACTAGGTAATGTTCATCTTTTGATTTAAGTTTGTAAGAAGTAGCTCTACTTATAATAGTGAGTTGTTATATAACACTTATTGTTTGTGAATACCTTGCACTTTTTCACACACAGCTGTTTAGAAATTATAAGCAGGATTAGGTAAAAATATAATTTTACACCCAATATATTCATTATATTTATACAAATGTTATTTCATATGAAAATACTCGAGGTAAAACTTGGAAATATGTTTCAACTGTCTACTAAAAGATGCGCCTATTGATTACGAATGCTTCATCATTTTATTACTCTTTTATACATAAAAATAGACCACAAATTTAGCAACACGATGGTGCTAGGAGCATACGTGCATCGAGGCACATTTAGAAAACATTTCGTGCATCTAGCGCACACTACCTGTGTCGAATCCGAAAGATCGTTCGACGAGGGCACAAGAAAATTTGATCTGCCGAAGCGAGTCCCAGAGATGGGCAAACATACGAACTTTTGAATAATTATTATCATTAAGAAAAAAAGAAAAACAATCAGCAATATCTAAGATTTTCCAAAATGAGCAAATGTTCAATGAGCTTTTGGTCAGGACTCAGATTTTTTGGCACCAACTTCGCACAGACTTTTGTCACGTGTAATTCCTTGTGTAAAATTTTTCTGACCGTTTCTTTCTCGGCGTTTACAGCCCCAGCAATCATCCGGAAGCTCAACGATACGCACGCACAATTTGGTTTCTCGTCTCGTTATTTAATAGAAAGACATCGTATTGAACAAAAATTGATGGAAAAAATTATTTTTTCTAAGAATTAGTGCATTTTTGGTATTGCGTTCAAAATAATTAAAAAATTATGTATTTTGAATTTTCCACAAAAAAGTGGTATAATTTAAGAATGGTTAGGTTAGGTGACTATGACTATAATTGTATTGACGAGAAAGTATTAACTCTTTTAGTCCGGGAGCCAGCTCTATATTTTGAATAGTCATTCCGTTCCACCAAATTTCGCCGGTAATTCACGGGTAGAAAGGATTTCTGTTATGCTATCAAGGCTGATACCAATGACTTTCCGTCATCATACACGCAGCTGAAGGTTTTTTTGTTAAATATACAATATAATCTACCATATTAATCAGTTTGAGCCATCCCGGAACGAGTTGAATTTACGGAGTTTATTACACCTGGATCAAACGGACCCGGCGTTACCTTACCAGCTGAAGGTCATTACGTTCACTCCTAAGGTGAGATCTGTCAGGACAAGCAGAATTGAGTGGAACGGAATGACTATTCAAAATATGGAGCTGGCTCCCGGACTATTTGTAGCTCTGTTGTCAACTCTTTTATAATTTTTCTTCTTTTATTTGCGGTCTTTATACCTTCAAATGTGTGCTCGACGCACGCATTTCCTCTCATAGTTTTCGAAAATAAAAAAAAATGTGTTTAAAAGGAAACATTATACCTAACACGAAGGAGCAAATGAAAATCGTCCGGAAATACCAAAATTTATGAATTGAAAAGTGAAATGAAGACATTCTGAACCGGCTACTTTGAATGATATTAGTTCAAATTTTGTTATCTACGCACTTGATTTTTGATATAATTATTTATCACACCTCGTATGTTAGCGTAGCCATGTTGATGTCGATTACGATGTAGAAGAGACAAAATTAAGATTACCTTTTGGAGAAAGTTTAATAATATTGTATTTGTTATTTGTTCATAACCTTGTTACGCTATTTATTAGCAAAAGAGAAACTTTATGATGATCAGAATCGTACTCACTGAATAAAATTTTTTTTAAAAAGTTAGACTGAAATTTTCATTTTAGTTTCATGAAGATAATTACACATGTTTATTGGAGTCTGTACTTGACTGTACAGTAAAATAGTTAAAAGTATTTCAGATGTTTATTTTATACAGGGTGTCCAGGAACTTAATGGAAATCTGTTTAAGAATTATAGACATTCAAATTTTGTCCAGCAACTTTGAACTCTTGTTGGACTTAAATATCAGTGAGGGCCAGTGACTCATCTTCAGCGCACTGGCTGTAGAATTCTTGTTTCTGTGCATTGGTTGACGTTTGATGGCTAACTGATAACATTTTATAAGAGTCAATTACCCCTAATTAGCACTATTGTAAACAAGCATAAAAAGGGTAGTTACCGATCTTAATATATTGTTGTATTATGATAGCAAGAAACATTTTTTGACGCTAAAGTATTAGATTTAAGATTTTACTAAGAAAAATACAATTTTGTGTTCAGCTTTTTGTTGGTGACTTAAGACTGCAGGGGTGTCGTCTGCATCGATTTTTTTTGCTCATGAGTGTATTTTATGTAGCCAATTATCGTGTTGAACTTCTCGGTTTTTTATTAGTTTGGTTTCCATACACGTCTGATTAACATGTTAAAAATCAAGTTAATTTTCAACCCCAAAGTTCACGTTACCACGTTTACATGTTATATGACTTTGAAAACGTCGAGACGAAGATCCTAGTAGAAATAAATAACATATGGCCCAATTTCCCAAGCTTTTCATTATAATATGCACCTCAATCCGTTACTGAAATATTGATAAGCATAGTGGGAACTGCACTATTTGATTTATTTCATTCGACGAAAGTAGAACATTGAATAGTTTCATACATTTTTTTCAAGTTCCGTTCGTGAGCCATTCGCCATGCTCGAGAAGATTTAAACGCAAATTTCACGCGCTATTATTTAACCTACATTATGTCACTCTCAGGATTTATTAGAGAAACTAAATTCGATTGTTGACTAGACCGAACTGTAAATTGAAACAAATATTTCGCTTTAATATTGAAGCCGATACTGATATCGGTACGGTATTTTTTTTTCATTTAACGCTTGATTGTCATAGCGGTATATTGGTCTGTGACCTTGATCGGTCTGGATGACTGTAGGATTTAGGATACTAATTTATTATTGCGCAATATACTATTAATCAATTGAGACCAGAAACTTTAAACAGTTATCTTTAGAGGGGTTTCCACGATAACTAAATAGTGAGCAAAAATCCACCATATTGTTATAAGAGTTATATTCACAATGTTAGTTCTGTTTCTATTTCTGGAGAAGAAATGTACAGCCGTACACTCCAGACCTCTCTCCTATCGACTTTTACACCTACAATCTTCGGAAGAACACGTTACCACATGATTGAAAGCACAAGCGGCAACCTTCTATGAAGAAGGCATACAAAACGTGCGTGTAAAATTTTTTTCTTTATTTGTACGAGTTTTTCTTCTATATAATCGAACGGAGATTACTTTGTGGATATACCTCGTACAATTACTGTTGTACAAACTATGATATGTATGTACTAAGTACATATTTAGTGAAAAAATCCTAAAATATGTCATACCGGTGCCAACTATACAGAACATTTTGGTACTTAGTGTGGTACATGAATCTTTGCAGGCGTTAGTGACAAGTCTCAACAAACTTAACGCAAAGTTGAAACTTGTTGCTTCGATACATTTGATCAGAGTAGACCATTATGTCAAGTTGCTTTGGAAAACGTCTCAAATTGATTTTCGCACAAATCAAATACAGAATGGAGGCTTGAGTAATTTGTATCCATCATTCTCAACAATTAAAAATTGGTTGTTTCGCTGGGGACGAGATTTATTGGAAGAGGATCCACGTGCGGGAGGTCCTTTTCTGACTAGTTCAGAGAACATTAGTGTAAGAAATGTGGGTGTCACGAATTATTAGCGCAGTGCAAAAACAACGTCTAGTAGAGTTTTGTGAGCTTAGCCACGAAGAGCAAAAAAGTGTAATCTGATTAATTGTGAGGATCACAGGTGAGGTCTTTAAGTTTGAGATTCCAAGAAGTGGCATCGGGAAAAAGATCCCGTGGCAAAAAAGCAGAGATCACGAAAAGTCTTGAAGAGTGATTACCACAATACTTTGGAACTGCGAGGGTATTCGTAGTCATTAGAGTTGATAAAAGAAAATAATGTTGATATTTTTGCTATCGGTGCTATCAAGTGACCACATTAATAAAGTTAATAAGGCCACGTTTGACTGATGGTGCAGAGTTTCGGTACACAGTGTCTAACTTTTCTTTCATTGCGATCGGACAACCCTCGTATTTTATCGAAATAGCGAAATAGCAAAGTGAACGCATTCAATATTAAAAAAAATACAACGAAATAAAAACAATAGCAATAATAAACTCAGTGTCGAATCGGTATAAAAATAATCGTGTCATGCAATATGCATTCCATAAATATGTATGTGTGTTACGTTGTCTGGACAATTGTAACTGTATCTACAATGAATATTTATGATATTGCATCACATATTGCAATTTTTTAATCTTTTTCAAAAACTTGACAACCCATAAATTGAATTTCTTACTCTGTTAATGCTACTACCACAAATCCAAGTCTTTTTCAGAATCCAATTACAAAAATCGCACCATAGTACTCAAGGAAATTGTTTCAGATTTGATATTTATATTTCAAATTAATGGTAAGTACACGTCTTATTAGTTGGAAAAATGTTCGGTTTCCCTAGTTAGAGACCTCTATCAAAAATTCCATCAGAGAAAGTTGCAAAAATGAAAATAAAATATGCTTAAGCTTTGAGCCGACTTGACATAAAATCAGTAGTGAGTATTTTTATTTTCGTAGCTTGCCCTTTTATGGTTGACTTTCGAAAAGTAGGCAGAGTCTATAGAACCGAATGAATAAATGAATAATCACTCCAACCCTCTCTTCTATTGAAAGTGGAAAGTGTTAAACAAAGTCAGGTAATAGAATAAATAAATAGGTCTTAAAGTGGACACCACAAGGGAAAATAATTCGAAAAAAATGAAGAATCTATAGAAAGAGCGTAAGTAAAGAAAAGTAGGATATAAAAACGTTGTAAACCGAAATATAAAAAAATTGGAAGCTGAAACGTCGACTAATTCCAAATTTCCAATGCAGTTGAACTCATAAAGTAATTTATTTTCTCATACAAACACACAAACTGTTCTAATCATACAAAGCTTTTGTATCATTAGTTTTCGAAATTTTAATTTCAGCATACGAAAAATGAACAGCTATCAATATTTATATATGCACTATAAAATAGACTATTCTATTTTCAATCTACATGAACCTTTCCAAAATATTTTTATTCATCTTTCAGAGATTATGAGATTATTATAATTGAATGTAAGTTTTTTTGTTGTTTCATCTTTTTATGATTTCTTAATCTATATTCCAAATATTGAGATTTGTGTCCTATGTAAGCAGTGTTATAATTTCCATAAAATTATACTGATAAAATTACAAAATTGTTAAATAATGAGACAAAAGCCACCTTTTTAGATTTAACTTACATAGTCCCTTGACCAATAGTAAATCTATAAAATACCAATATATTTGTAATATGAAATATAAGGTTTTTCTTAATAATTGTGTTGTTATTTATATAGGACAAACATCTCAATATCTAGAAAACAGATTAAAAATTCATAAATACGATATAAAATCTAGAACTGCAACAAAATATATTGTATCATTGAAGTAAGTTGGGGCTGGAGTTCAGAAAACGGGAGCCCACTGATTGGCTTCAAATTGTGCCTAAAAGGATTTTTGGCCTTTCTCAAGGATAGGAGATGGAAAACAAAAATTTTACTAACCACACCACGTATTTTCACCGATATTTTGTGCCTATATTTGGAATTTTTATGACACAAAAAAACTCCGCAAATTCCTTCATCTACTTTGGTGTGAGGAAATCGCATTTTTTCTTGAAGAAAAATGAAGCAAAAAGCATAGAAAGAATATGACAGTGCTGGATAAAGGAAGTTTTTTGTGAAATAAATATAATATCAGAAGCTGAAACTACGTGATTAGGTTAGGTTTGGAAACATTTTTTTTCATCCCCTTTCCTTGCGAAATGCAAAAAATCCTTAATAGTTTTCGACTGTACTAATTGAAAAATGACGTTAGTAAAAAGTTATGTTAATGTTTCAAAAAACCTTCATGTGTGCCTTTGTCAAAAATCAATTATTTTTTATTGTGATTCAACTTTAGTTATTGCGAATAACTATTTTTTTATGATGAAAAGGATGGGTAGTAGATATCAATAAATTTTTCGTGGGTTCAAAACTATAACAAAAAAAAATTATTTGGAATATCTGGAACCGTTGGCGCCCTGATACGCGTTTTGATAACCAAGTTATCGTCTTCAGAGATCGAAGAGTATACCTTCAGTCCCTGAAAACGATAACTTTATCGAAGTGCACGTCAGACAGTGTAATTGTGAGTGTTGTTGTAGGGGCAGTATAACAGTGTGCTTCAGTATTAATTTCATTGAGTAGATTATGATAATGTTTCCTTCATATTATAAAAATTTAAAACTTAAACGAAATTAAATGAGAAATTTCCAGACAGAGATAGATTGTTGCCGCCACTGGTAGGTGCATACCTCGACGCAGTATAAAAATAAGGGGCCGATAAACTTGCACAAAGAAATTTGCTAACGCAGTCTATATTTATATAACTCCTAAAAACATCCTGCATCTAATATCACCCAACCATCTTTGTATAAAACAAAAATCAATACATGTAACTGTCGATTGTGAAAAAACTAAAACAACAGCAAATTGTATCATTTTTTTTTCTAAAAGTCAGAATAAAACAGTATATTAGAAAGCTCGACATGTATATTCCTGATATGGGCGAATATAAAAAAGGTAAATACGAAACGCGACTTCTTTAAACACAATTTATTAAAACAAATTTTGCGTACGTCTTCATTCGACTAAAACAACAAACTATGTTGTTAAAATCGACCCAAGTGAAGTCTAGACTCGTCTGAAAAGACGATCCTATTCCATTTGTTTTCCCCATTCCTCCGTTCATTGCACCATTCTAGTCTGAGAGCACGGTGGTTATTTGTTGAAGGAAATATTACAAACCAAAAAAGCGAAATCGATGGAATTATATATCTGTGTGTTATTTTAGTTGAAAAACATTAACCACTGGCCTTAAATACTATATAAGTAGTAATCTGTTCTTCACTAGCCAGTCACTCCAACAACGAAAAATGGTAGGAATATTGCTTCTCAAACCTCCCACTATTTCTATTCATTCTGATAACTACGATCAGATTTCCAGTGAAATGATAAAGACTAGAATGACTAGGGAGCTTCGGTTACCTCTTATAGACCTATCCCCCTTCGCTTATGTGATAGAATTATTTAAGGATCATTATATTATGATCCCTAAAGCAGATAAGCCCCCACATGAAGCTTCCTCTTACACGTCTACCTCCCTTTTCCCTGTTTTGTCGAAACAATTGAAAAAATTGCTGAAATCCATTAAACAAAAGTATAATCTGATCCCAGTTTATCAGTTCGTGCACCAAATTTGCAAAAGTCGCTGGGAGAAAAAAGTCTGTTCCACGATATTTCTTGACATGGAAAGGGCATTCGATAACGTTTGGCATGAAATATACTAGCTTATACAGTTCTCTGAAATTTGGAATATGATCCTAGATGTTGATTCCCAATAATGTTTTTCATCTTTACCACACAACTTATGCCGTAATAATTTTGGCAAAATATTAGGGAGTTTAAAAATAGGTTGTAATAACACAATATTAAAGTGGCATTTATCATTCGGTTGGATGGATAGATCTAAGCTAAGCATTTTTCAAAAAATATTTCACGCAGAAGCATTTACCGGCATAGCCTAATGTGAAGAAGGAATACCATGACTAATCTTTCTAAAAAACTAAGTAGTTTTACCCCAGGAAGAGCAGTAAGAAGAGCAAAAAACTGAGTAGGGGTTTGAGTAGGAAATTGTTCTAAATATACCCCAAACCAATTAGCATGGATACCAAGATGCAGTCGTCAGCAAAGGCGGATACATTTTGAGAATGTGATCGTTATGGACGATAAAAAATACTTCACACTTGTCAATTTGAAATCAAAAGAATAATATAGAAGAGTGACCTAACAAACTAAAATATAAAAAAAAATGAAAATAGTTTTGTCTGATGTGCGATTATGACAAGAAGGATATTCAAACTTTATGTGGATTGAGTAAGGGAGGGACGCTGTAGATTCTGAAAGGTATATCAACTAATTGGCCGAATTTAGCGTCCTGCAAGGGCAACTGAAAATAACATACATTTTGTACTAAAATAATTCACCTCAGAGCCGTCCAATTGAAGATTTTTGTGCATTTTCATCTCGCAAAATATATGATGGAAGGTGGCAACCCGAAAGTGAAAATTACGGCGTATAATTTGAAAAAAAAAACACGTCAAATAGACGTACAAGTGGAAGATGAATTAAGAATTCGATATAATTCTGGGATAAGCGACATCCTACAAAACTAAGACATTGTTCGTTTTATTAAATATCAAAGAATCCATAGTTTGGTCATATTTAAAATATGGAAGAATCTAGAATGCCAACAAAGTCCTGAACATTGAAGCGTATGATAGGAGAAAAAAAAGAAGACCAAAAATGAGATGGTTAGACAGTGTCATGGATGATTTTTAACTCCGCGAATTATAAGATGGTGCTCTAAGAATGCAATGGAGATCCATTGTTAAGAAGGCCAAGGCCCACATAAATCTTATAAGCATAACAGTTTTACAGTCAGAACTTTTTAATATTCTTTGAATTTGAATTTGAAGTGAAAGCATTTGAAGCTTCGAAATAAATTTTGCAATACATCAATAACCGACTACAACAAAAGTACCATTTTTGATGAAGGAACATTCTAAGTAGTGAAATATAATTAAAATCAAATATATTAACAAAACGAATATAAAATTTTGATATATAGCTGAGTTCTACAGCTGATTTACCAGAAGAGGCTCTAAGTTAGATTCTAGAAGAAATCCCCAAGACCTAATAAGAGATATTCTCAGAGCATTGCGCCCAGTTTAAAACTACGAGCCCCCCATTTAGTTCAAGTTGTTGATTTCATCAATAATCAAGTCGTTAATTATTTCAAAGAAGAAGACTTTTATTAAAGATTACAAAAATATTTTGTGCTAAAACTACTGGGATATTCGTTAAGCAACATTACCATTTCTGAGGTATACTTGATTTTTAAAAACTTTTCTTAAAAATTAGTCTTTTATAAAGCAGGAATAAATCTAAAAAAAATTGGAATCTGGAATTTCTTATTTTTCATTTATCCGAGATTCAAAGATTAGATATTTTAATAATGATGTGGTAATAAAACAAGAGCTCAAAAGGGGGTTTGTGAAATTTTTAATAATAAATACCCCGGTCAACACGTTTCGCAGTCTACACTTAGCAAAATTGGAAGTTAGATGTACTTCTAGAGATTGAGGAAAATCCACACAAGACAACTCGAGAACTTGTCGCCGACAATGATGTAAATAAATCATCTATTTTGAGAGTTTTACATAAAGAAAAATGCCACCCTTACAAACTTCAGTTGGTTCAGGACTTAAACGAAGGTATCCTGATAGAAGAAGGCAAGAATTCTGTGAAATGATGATGGGCAGAATAAATGCAGATTCACAGTTCATAAACAAAATAGTTTTTTTGATGAAACGACGTTTTATTTAAACGGAATGGTTAACAAACAAAACTGTAGATATTGGAGCAGATAAAATCCTCACTGGATGTGTGAAGCCCACACTCAATATACTAAAAAAATGAACGTTTGGGCTGGTATTATTAACATTTTAACATATAATTTTGAGGGCACAGTTCATAGTGAGGTTTATATAGATTTTTTTTGCCTACATTACAAAGACTTTTTCCTGATGTTAATCTGGTTTTTCCCAATAGGTGGATTGGAAGGCTAGATCCTACGATTACTTATTATGGGGTTATTTAGAATCTAAAGTATATTTTAATAGACCAGGCCAAATTGCTGATTTAAAAATTAGGATAACGGAAGAAATTAACAAAATAACCCCTGAGGACATACAAAATGTTGTACGAGAATTCCAAAATCGCCTCGGTTATTATAAAGAAATGAATAGTGGTCAATTTGAACAACAAAATATTACATTTTTAAATGTAAATTTTTTCAGTTGAGATTGCACCAAATTCAAAAAACTTTATATTGCTAAGCAGAGGACTAAAATCCTTTTCTAACAAGGTGTCTAACGACCCCCTTTCTTATTTAAAATTTTTGATGGACTGCTGAATATTTTCATACTGAAAATTATCAATTTAAAAATAAAAATCAACCTATTTCGGGTTTTTTTAACATAGTATATAGTGACGTTGAATTTAAATTTATTATTGACCGCATAGTATATAATTACTGCTGCACGTTTTTACGACATTTTTATTAGTGTACTATACAGTTGTTTACTGCCAATAGAGTATCAAGGAGAATATGCAAAATATTTTGCATTTCTATTTTTGGTCGCCGTTAAGCCATAAGGTCATTTTCATTGAAACTCATTCACTAATCTACGGGGTATTTACGCAAATTGTGCTACCTTGCTTTGAATTTTCTTACGTACATTTCAAGTCGACCTCAAATTGTTATTCCATGAGACAGTTGATTTAGACTTTTGACGTACATTCCCATTTCAATTTTAAACTAAATAACACCACAAAACCCAAATTATCTCATGATTTATAATTGTTATTTTGAGCCAATACACTCTTTTGAAGGTTTAGTATAACATTACCCTCAAATGAAGAATGACAATCTTTAGATTGACAAAAAATATAAGCATCCATTAAATTTAGTTACGGAAAAATAACGTAATTTGTAATTATAAAATAAGCGAGGTGCTGGTGCGTTTTCTGGGACAAATCATTGTAGCAAAACGAGGTAAGAACCGAACAGTGAGTGACCTGAATAAAATAACTGGGTCACAGTCACACTCTAGGATACCTAGTGAGTTATTATTTCTCGTTGCTTTATTAGTAGATGTGTGGTTGCTGATTACATTTATCGTAATTTTGTTGATTAGGAGAAATTTCTATCGAAATACAGGGTGTCATAAGAACCGACACAAAGCAGAGGCCCAAAATATGACCATTCCAGATAATTTACCATTATACAAAATTGCATCTCAGAGGAGTTATAGGGCTTCAAAGTAGGACCCAAAATTTCGAAAAAAATTAATTTCCTCGCAACTTTTCAACTACCATACCAAATTTGGTACACTGTATTAGACTGTTAAGGGTATTAAGTAATGGTAAGTAGAAGGCAATAGAACCATTCCGGGGAGTTAATTAGGGGTGACTTAACAATAAAATTTCACAGGAGTTTTTTACCTGATAGTTGATTGATTATTTTTTCATAAATATTTGTCATTCGAAGTAAAAAAGTTCGCTAAATGTGTGTGTGCGTAAATGTTTGTTTTTCTCTTAAAAATTTATTGAACATACTTTGTATCAGTATGAACCATTTCACGTAGATGTCGCGTGCGTTTCCCGCCAATAATATCAATCTGCTTAAATCAGTAAAATAACACGTACAACTTTTTGAGTTGCAGTAACAAATCCGAGTGCTATAATACATCTCAAGTTTTGAGGTTTTGATTATTGGTAAGTAGATAAAATATTGATTATATTTCATATAGTATATACGTTTATCTCGATAGTTTTGAATATATTAGTGAAAACAGTGATCTGAATAAATAAAAGCATAGGATCATCGTACACTATGAAGGAGGCATAAGCGCCGTATATAAATATACTTGGTCATGCTCAGAATGACCCCAAACATTATATATTTCAAGGTCTAGGACATAGGAGTGTTGTATCTTAAAAGATAGGATTCTATCTTATGGTGGCTCCACACGATACAGATTTCCATAAAATTCTGTAGAATTTTGTTTGTGTAAACTAAATAAGGTCGGTGCGATCCAAAAGTCGGAGTATCCATGTAACTCTGCGTATTTATCGTAGCTAAGAAATTTAAATTATATTTTCGAACGAAAAGTAATGAACAGTCATTCTATCCAAATGTTTGGGTAAAATTTTTAACTCCGACTACATAGTCTGTACAGATATTTGTACGTACAAAAGTCTGTATCGTGTGGAGCCACCATTAGGTTAAATAAGGTTAGTTCTGTACCAACTAGACCGATGGGAACAATGAGTTGAAAATATAAAAGAATAGGATCGTAAATTTTCAAAATGGAAAAAAAGAAGATTTTAACTAGAAAAAATATGGAGGAGGCATAAGCGACCTATTTAAATATACATGGACATGCTTAGCATGATTCCAGATATGACATATTTCAAGGTCAAGGTCATAGGAGAGTTGTACTCTAAAAGATATAGTTACCAAAACTTTCCAAGTATTTTATTTGAAGTGGATTTTCACGATTTCACAGCATGAAAAAACTTGAAAGATTCGTCACTATTTAGATACAAAATATATTAGAGTTTCAAGAAAATTTCCGACAGAAAATCCTACTTTAGTTCTTCATAAACCAGAGGAAGTTTTGAAGTGGGTTTCCCATATACGCGCTCTTCCTATTGAATGTTGATGGATGGACTTCTTCGCTTTCGCAATCCGCGTATCATTATATACCAGTTTGAAATAAAGATTCCACATAGACCTATGTAATTATTTTATTATATTAATTCAACATGGATACCCACGTAACTGAGTTGGAATTTTTGAAACCGTTGGTGATATTCATTATGAACCACTACACCAACACTCACAATTATACTGCCTGAAGCGCGTTTCGATAACCAAATTATAGTCTTCAGAAACTGAAGGTGAACCTTTTACCTTTTGAAGATGAAACTAAAGTTTTCTCAGTGTTTGAAGAAAGACCTTTCACGTCAGACCAGGACTTAACAGTAATGAGATTTTTGCCCATGGTAGAATGTAAAGCTTGTATATATGGACCACTCCAGATTACACTGGTATCATTCGCGAATAAAGTGAATTTACTATTAATTGGTAAGCCTATGATATCATTAATGAATACCAAAAAAATGGACCTAAGACTGAACCTTGAGGTACACCACTGCCAACTGGTAAATTACAATTACACTGTCCTCTTCAGAGACTGAAGGTTAACCTTTTAGTCCTACCTTCAGTCTCTTGATTATCGAAATACGCGTCAGACAGTGAAATTGTGAGTTTTGTTGTAGTGGTAGTTTACACAGTGTGTTCAGTATGGATGCCTATAATATTATGTTTGCGTTTTTGATAAAACTTTCACTTAACCTATGAAATCAAAGTCTGATCAACAAATAAGCGAGACGCAGTCGTAAACCTTGATGTCAACTATGATGTGCAGCCATTGTTCACTACAAACACAGACCTCACGTGGAATAATAAATGATAATCTTGTGGAACGTACCCTAGGTATTTCTCTCTCTACATTGGTACATTTACTATGACAGAACGAGTTATTGGAGTAGTAGGATTAGGGGAGTTGAATATGTATACTCTGTGACCTAAAAGATCTTGCTGCGATACTGGAGAACCCAGTATTTACAGCTTATCCGTTGATCCCACTTTTTTTAAAAAGTCTATAATGTGGAATGGCTTCAATTGCCAGAGATCCTCGTTTTCTATTTTATTCGCTCCCAGGTGTAGTGCTTTGGAGTTTTACACTTCGAAAGAATGTGGATAGATATTTCGTCCTCTGTGCAACGAAATCTACATGCCGCATTATCTGCTAGGTCTAGCATCTTCAGGTGTCCATTGATGCCACAGTGCTCCGATAGAACTCCTGTTTTTGTTCTTAGGTTGATACAGCAGATCTAATCTGGTTGCATTTTCCCAGAAGTGTCTTTGCCTGTCTCAGCTCCTGTAGGTTGTCCCAAAATGAGTTTGGATTTAATGATATTGGAGCTTGAACTGAACACATTCTTGAATTGCATAGATTTCTGCTTGAGAAATGGTTGGTGCGCTGCCCAGGCTTTCATAGGGTTTGGTTTCGGTCCGTCTGCTCTTTTGGATCCGTAAGTATACCATTTAATGGCATATCTGTTCATTTCTTGTATGGCGTTAATAAGGGAATTAATAAACTATGATCGTATATGGAAAATGCGATTCCTCAAAGTGTAATGTATAATGGCAGTTATTTTTTATTGTCCACTCCGTATATATAGTCATCCTTCAACTATCGGTTTCCCTTCGACATAAGAATCCAATGACTAATAAAATTTGATCACTTCATTTGAACAAATGTTAAATACATATAGAAAGAACCTTAACCACACAATTTCAAGGCGCTAATCAATTAAAGATTAGATCATAATGATTTGCAAATATTTTTAAAAATAATTGCTGTTCGAAATATTTTAATGCGGTAACCAAAAACATCGCTGAATATTAATTAGTAATAAAGTTGAATTAGAATAAGTTCTATTCAAATTAAAAAAACGAAATCATTAAATTGCAGTGGATAATGAGATAACATTAAATAAAAACTGAGTAAACAACAAACGCGTAACGTTAATTTTCACTTGCAGGCGATAAAACAACTACGTCCATTCTATATTGTTTGATTTCTCTACAATCTAGGTCAAAGAAAGAAGAAAAAGATGCGATTATATGCAGTTGTTTGAAGCGATAGAGATACAATATCAAGTGAAATGTGTGTCAAGAATTGAGGTCGTACTTTCTCGATTGTCATGCCCCTCACTCGCGGTACTATTACCATCAATGTCTAATATAATTATTCCAAGCGTTACTATCTCTACGCGAAACGTATGGTTTATAACCCAAATACTATAATCGGCAAATTTCATTGAATCCGTTTGCGTATTTCTTTAAATACATACATAACTGTTTATAAATATTTTAGAAAAATTTATTTGTACTTCATAAAATCAAATCATTATCCCAACGGAGTTTAGGATGGACATAGGAGTAAAACAAGGAGATAGTAGTTGTCTTGTTTAAGCCCATCAAGCTAGAAGGGCAAGTAATCGAGTGGAAAACAGAGGGGAAATATATGGGACAAAGATCCTACTCTGGATGGAGACTGATACCAATCATCAAATGTGGAGCAGTAGTTTGTGGTACTAGAACTAGTCTGAATACCACGAGGAACTCTCTCGAAGGTACAAAAACATGCCCAACAGCTGCACTTGAAGTGATTCTAAATCTTCAACCTCTCCACATAGTACTAGAAAGCGTGGCAGAGAAAACATCACTTAGACTGTTCGGAGACCTAATCATAAAAAAACCTGTTCCTAAATAATGACCAACCCTGGGACGTGCATCAGGACATTGCGTGGAAAAAGTTTAGCTTTTAGAAGAACTTGGTATACGGATGGATCAAAAACACCAGATGGAACCGGAAAAGGAGTATACGAGACCAGAACCAAACACTCTGAAAGCCTAGGCAGTACACCAAACATTTTTCAAACAGTTTAAAGATGTTTTCAGTGCAATCTAGGAACTATTGCAAACAGGAGATCATCCTGTCCTATAGTCAAGCTGCAATTAGATTGCCTAGAAAAATTAAATGAGCTAGGCAACAAAAATAAAATTACCCTACAATAGACCCGAGACACACCGGAGCGAAGGGAAATGATAAACTCGCCAAAGCGGGGGCAGACAAGCCCTTCATTGGACCCGAACCCTTCTGTGGTATCAGCTACAGTACAACGGAGAAATTACTGGAAAAGAAATTAGATAAAAGCAAAACCAATTATTGGGACAACCTACAGGGGCTGAGACAATCTACGAATACTACCAGGAGTTCTATCGAGGCACTGTCGCCATAACAAACACCTTGAGGCGCTAGACCTAGCAGATAAAGCGGAGTACAGATTTTGTTGCACTTAAGACGAAACCTCTATCCACATTCTCTCGAAGTGTGAAATACTAAGGAACTACACTATACCTAGGAGGGTGTGAAATAGAAGACGAAGATCTCTAGTACTTAAAGCCATCCCACATTTTCGACTTTTTAAAAGGAGTTGGATTTATAGATCAGCTGTAAACACTGGATTCTCCAGTATCGCAGCAAGTTGAGGTAGCTTGTGAAGCGATCTTCCAAGATCGTGGTTCTTTTAATTCTAGATTCCTTTCTATAGATTCACTCTTTTTATGTAACCTGCCAGGAGTACTATGGGTGGCTGTAACAGTTATGCAAATGCAGTTCGCGAACTTCTGACCATTTCCACAGAAGAAATCGTTACCTGATTCTATAACTCATAATGAAGAGCAAAATAAAGGGCTGCAAGAGCGTAGGAACAAAACCAAACTCGTTGAGGGACATCCAGAAATCATCTGGCAATGAGAAGTATCGAACAATTTTTTAAAGTGGCTGAAAATAGTGATCAACTCGCCATTACGATTGCAGGGGAACCTGACAAGGCATACTAAGAAGAAGATTCATCAAGACTTCTATTGCAGCTGCAGGAGTAGTTCGAATGGCCTCCGTAACAACATGTTACCTAATAGCCATTGTTGATACTTGGCTCACCATGCTATCAACTCTTAGGTTATCCTTGGTCTAACTGTTCTACCTTACAGGTATTGTTTAGGATATGATCGGCAGTAAATAACACAATGACTCAATTGAGCCTAAAAGATACATGAGTAGCCCTACTGGGTAAAACATTATTGAATTTTCTGGATTTGGATTTATAATTCAAATCGAAAAACTTTCTTTTTATTTTATCCTACTGGACAATGAGTTTCTTATTTTGATCTACCGGTACAATTATTTAGGTATAAAGTGAGTGATGCTACAAGTGAAAATAGTATTCAATAAAACGAACCTGGAAATCACCATTCTTCATTCCCATCTTGCTCTGATTCATTTCTATTTAATATAGAAATTAATTATTAATCATTCTATAATTATACGTATAATTATAATAAAATCTAATTGTAATTTTCTGAAGGTTAGAGCACTGACGTAATGCTTGAAAAAAAATAGATAATAATTAGGAAAATACGAAATATATAATTCTGATAAATTCCGCACCAAAATTAATAAGAAAAAAATACCAGTTCAAAGTATCATACACAAAAATATTTATATGTAAAAATAAGTAAAGCTGGATTGTGGTATATATCGATTATGTAATTATATTATCACTAAAAACAATTGTTGCCTTATCACTCTTATTACGTATATTAGAAGTATAGAAGTATTTGAATCATTTTTTTTAAAAATATCTACACTATTGTAGTTAATATGGTAATTATGCCCTATATACAAGTACTATCATAATTTGTACAATACACGAGACAATCCAAATGAGGTTTTACCCTAAATTAATGTTATACGAAAATTTGTATATATATTTCTGGCATTGGCAACACTGACTGTTACTGAGTTTATCAGTGAAGCTTTACATTGTTATACATAACCTCAACCACAACATTTTGACTTTTGGGTGACAGAAAAATGATATTGACCCTTATACTATAAAACCAAACAAAATTTCAATGTCAAAATATTTTATTATTCAACATATTCACCTCTTAATTGAATACATTTATTACAGCGAACCTGCAACGTCTCTAGACCTTTCAAAAAAAATGTTTCTTCTTGCTCTGCAAACCAGACCTCCACAGCTTTTATTACCTCCTCGTTGGAAGAAAATTTACGACATTTTACACTTTTTTCAGTTGAGGAAAGAGATGATAGTCGAACGGAGCCAAATCTGGTGAATAAGGGGGGTGTTCTAGTAATTCAAACCCCAAATCACGAATTTTTTGCATGAAAACATGAGATTTGTGTGCAGGGGCATTGTCCTGCAAAAACAAAACACCTTTGGATAGCTTTCCGCGTCTTTTCTCTTTAATTTTTTCCCGTAGAGTGGTCAGTAATGTCGAATAGTAATCTCCAGTTTTTGTTCTACCCTTATCCAAAAGATCAATCATGATTACTCCATGGCAATCCTAAAAAACTGAAGCAAGAGCTTTTCCAGTAGATTTTTGGACACGAAATTTCTTAGGTCTTGGAGAACCAGAGTGTCGCCATTCCATCGATTGTTGCTTTGTTTCTGGCTCGTAGAAATGTACCCAAGTCTTATCCATAGTAACAATTCGGTTTAAGGAGTCTACATCGTTTTCAAATCGAGCACAGATCGAACGCGATGCTTCTACTCTTGCACGCTTTTGGTCAACATTTAAACATTTGGGAATCCATTTTGCAGCAATTTTTCTCATGTCCAAATTGACGTGAACTATATGATGAACGCGTTCGTGTGAAATATTCAGTGCCCACTTCGACGGTCTGAAAACAACATGTCATGAACTCCATCGATATTTTCGGGGACTGACACAGAAATTGGCCTTCCCGATCGGTCATCATCTTTAATGGAAAATTTACCTTTTTTGGAGCTTGCAGTCCAATTTTTCATGGTCGCATACGAAGGACATTGATCACCAAGGGTATTAAGCATATCTTCGTAAATCTGCTTACCTCTTAACCCTTTTAAATACAGGTACTTGATGATGGCTCGAAACTACAATTTTTCTATTTTCACTATTTCGGTGGACATCTTTTTTCTTTTAATTTATTGCGTAACTCTGGTTTACTTATTTGAAGTCAAACTTTACACTTACACTTCTAATAAGTTATTGTTCGTTGCTATGGTAACGCAATATTTTGTTTATGCATGAAACTGGTCTAAGCTAAGTAGATATCAATACATCTCTTATATAGTGGAAAGAACGCATAGAAAAGTTTATCAATTTTAATGGAGAATATATTGAACTACAATGAAACTAGCTTTATTGTGAGACCAGAAATATAATAACAAGTCTGTATAAAGCAAAAAAGTCGAAAGAGTTTAATCATTTATTAATATTAAATAAAATATTAATTTTTGCTGAATTCAAATTCCAGAAATAATTAATTTAATCTGCTGAAAAATTATTGCCCCATTGCTTTTATCTCTATTCGGCATTGAAATGTTATTTTAGTTTTTATTTAGTTCTACGGGCAGCATTAGCCATCATTCTGGTCGAAAACTCTCTCCACTTTGAATCTTATTGTTCATTTCAATATTTATAATTTTCCATGAAATTGTTCGACAAACACTACAACTATGTCTGTGAAATTTCTTTCGGTTAGTAAAAAAACGAATTCCGACCAAAGTCTAAAAACACTCATTACATGTTTTTGCAGAATAACGGTTTCTCAAATTTGTGAATTGAGTTCAAGCTTGAGAACAATAGAAGAAAAAAAATCATAACAGTTCAATCCAAGTTCACAAAAGAATAAGGAAGAGTCGTAACATTCGACCGCTAAAATGTTGGCCCTGACTTTTAGTAATAACTTTCATAATACGCTGAATTATACAACCAAGAATGACCTGAATAGCACCGGCATTCAGTTGTTTTCTATTAAGTTTTACTATGCTGACGATTCAGCAGTGGCGCACTCACAAACTTGACCCCAAATTTCTAATACATATTTTCAAAACATTATTATTATAATCCAACATCTTTCACGATAGATTGTTTTATAGTTGAGTAACTAACCAGAATCGCATCTTCAGAATATAGTATTGAGCAGCAACTATCTTCTAATCAATGGAAACAGATATACCTAGCAAATTAGTGATCACATTGTCATGAAGGAGATTCCCATATATACATTCCACATTTGTTTATTCATCTTATTCTCCAAACTTGACAAAAATATTAAAACCTGCTTCAGACAGTTGTATATGTGTCTTGATAACACATGAACACAGAAAGAATAACTGATACAAGTTTACGGTTTAAGAAAGAGTGACGCTGGCGTTAGTTGAGCAGCCGCACCAAATAAACAGGTATAGGGATAACCTCAAATATCAGATCGTTCTTTACGAAGAATGCTGAAACGCATATACTGTCGAGTTTACCGTCCGTGTCTCTTCCACGCACTTCACGAGGATGATTTCGATCGCAAATTGGTATTTTGCGAGCGGTACCTCGCATACAGTTCCAGCATTCCATTTTGTGGTCGGATGGAGCAACCTTCAAGCTGAACGGTACGGTCAATCGATATAACTGCGTGTACTGGAATGACCAGAATGGTTACGTCTTATTTGAAAAAGAATTAAACCTGCTTTGGGTGAGTGAACTGGTGTCCATGCGCTTTCATGGGTCCGTACTTTTTTTATGACCTAAGTTCTTTGGAAATTGGATTTACGTAGACAAATAGACAACGATCCGACACTCGCGAAGATCCGTGATGACACCCTATGTTTTCTTCCTGTGGGAACTTATCAAGAACCGCGTTGCAATTGAGGAAGAATTTGAAACGCTTTGACATGCTTCGCTGGACCTACCTTTCCGTTAAGAAACGTTGCCGTAGATGCATCGATGAAGATGGGTATCAATTTAACACTTACAGTAACCCTTTTTCGAATCCCTTTTAATAAATTGTAAACTAGGGACAATGTGTAAAATTAAAAAGCGACGCGCCTATGAGTTGACTGAATAAAACGATTACTGTGTGATACCTCACTTTCCACTCAACGAATCATTGCAAATAGAAATCAACTCGTAATAATGTTTGTTAGATTCTATCCATACGTGGGCTTCTATGTTAATGAACTTCATACACCAGAAAATTATGACAAATGTTAAAGTTTAATGTACCCATTGGATTACAAAACTTTTTTACATAAATTACTGCTTGAAATTTAAACGAATTTCGCAACCCCTGATATTCATAAACAAACAAAGTTCAATGTTCTTTTTTATCGATATTTTGACATTTTTTTCTTCAATTGTGATGAATTGTTAATTCATTGATTATGTTAAACTAATTATTAACATTCTATTCATATCGAAAAGAGCTTTTTGAACAAATAAAATAATTAAATTTAAATAAGAATAATTTTCCATATTACTTTTACTTCTGGTCATGTAGAAGATTTTATTAGCGGGAATGTTCATGAGAAAATACTAAATTCTAACAAACTAGAGATGAAATTATTCAGCTACATTATCAGTGTATAAAAATTCGAATTCAAGTGACAGCGTTGAAGAAATTAGTATTTGTCATTACGAGAGATAGTGTCTTGTTTAAAATCGGTATTTTCAGTTTGAAATTACCCAAATTTTGTTCAAATATTAAAGAATTTACGAACATTTATTTTTCCATTTAGTCCTTAGAAAAAAATTGCGACAAGGCCAGATTCAGCGAGACGTAGCCAGTGCGCTGAACATGAGTCAGTCTGCTGTTTCTAGAGTTTACCATCGTTACCAAGATACTGGTAAGTTTAATCAAAGACTAACTCGGTTCCGGAAGAAAAATTGCACTTTCGAGAGCGATGACCGATTCGTTGTGAGAAATCGGACCCTCACTGATATTAAAGCCCAACAAGAGCTCAGACAAACGCAAGGAGTGGCTGTGGGTGGCTGGACAGTAAGAAGAAGACTTAAGGCCTTGAGCCAAATAGGCCAGCTACTGGCCTCGAATTAACCCTAGTCCATCGAGCAGCCCATTTACGATTTGCCAGAGAATACGTTAATTGGATCGACTCCGTTCTCTTAGCAGAGGAAAGCAGAATGTGCCTGAATGGTAGTGATAGAAGAGGAAGAGTCTACTACAGACTGGAGAACGATTCACGCAGTGCTGTATTGTAAAAAACGTGGCTTTTAGAGAAGGTTTGGGCGAAAATTTCAATGGAATCAAAAACCGAGTTGGTTTTTATTGAAAATCGCGGTAGAGCGAGGGGATTAACGGCGAACCGATACATAGAAAATATTTTAGGGGATCACGTCGACCCCTACACCCATTTTATCGGCGAAAATCTGCACCTGTACTAAAAGTATCGACTGGACTATGAGCACGAGCAATATGTTTTTTGAATCCTTTTTTGTTCCCAGGTACTGAATTTCATGAGATATTATTGAATTGGCATGTATTTATTCTCTTATTCAGTTTACATTTGTATGGTTTTGTGTAGTTAAGAAAATTCGGAAAAATTGCAAGTCTCCTCACAAGTTTTGGAGGCACAAAAACAAAATATTGCCAGAAAATGTGGAAAAGTTTTATGTTATATAATTTGGTACAGTATATGAGAAAAGGTTATTCCAAAAAATCGAATATCTAAATTTGTAATTTGCCATAAGATCTGTTCCTCTTAATGCAGGCTTACCAATACCAACGGAGGCTTTGTGTTGACACAATATTATTTTGGAAAATAATAACGTTTCTTGAGGTAGCTCCAAGAAACGGTGTACCGATCCCACATTCTCCCGCTCCGACCAGAAACATTTTATTCTTCAAGAAGACTTAAATTCTTTAGGTTATTTGGGATTGTCAAAGCGGCAGGTTTTTGTCTTAAATAGAATGACGCGTCTTCCACATTTAACACCATGGAAAATACGCTTTGTGCCTTTACTGATATCAATGGTTTAATGCAGGAACTCGAGATCAAGTACTCTATTTGTAAATGGCGCTTGGGGTTCATTCAGGTTCATTTTACTATAGTATGCATTCAGTTTTATGCTACAGAAAGAAAATTTTTTTGTCTACTCGTATAAATTGTATAGCAAATATTTTTCTAGATTTTAGATAAAACGATGCATGATAGATATTAGATAATTAAGATCATTGTAATGAAAATCTATTCCAAAAATACCCGTACTTTAGACCAATACAAAATTTCCGGTTATTGGGTATCTTATACTTGACCTAGACCTTAAAGTTGGGAGATCATTAGTCACATCAACTAACAGCGGTTTTACGATAGAATAGAATCCGCTCAGTCGATAGTAAATATACCTCCGGCCAAGTGAAATCTCACTATGGCGAATTTGTCCTATTGGCCTAGAAACATCGGCGTCAGGTCAAACGGCACTCACGTTAACTGAATGTCGAGATCTCTATTTCATAGTACAGGAAAATCGCATTACTACAATATTCGAATTATGATTTGAAAAAAAAATTGAATAAACTGAGATAAACAATGTTTTTCTACACATAGTATATTAAAGGGGTACAGATTATTAGCCAGTCGAAACTTTGTATATAAAATTTACATGCTAATGTCAAAAGGTTATTTTGAATAATTTTGCATGTCTAAGAACATGGGATTCAGACAGAAAATAATCTTCTCTACAAACAAAACAATTATCTAAAGCTCAATGGCCCAATTATATTGACGTAAGTTATTTCTTCATAAGCAGAACCTTCTCATTAATATTTGAACAAGTACAAAGCCTCGTATTCCCCATACTAGGAAGTTTTTTTACAGATAAATTACCTTCAAAAACACCTCTCTGAAATTTCAGCTCATTGCACCAATTAATTTGGCTTGATTGATTTGTTAAACATGCAACTGTTAATAACGTTAATATTTGGAGCCTCGTATTTCCAATCCTGTGAAGCCTACCACGATTTTTTTGCATACAACTAACTAACTGCTAAAAACAACTCCCTAAAATTTCAGCTCAATGTTCCAATTATTTTGGCGTAAGTTATTTTTTAAACAAGCAAAAGCTTTTCATTACTATTTGAACAAGTTTGAAGCCTCGTATTTTCAATACTAGGAAGTCAATCAAAGTCCTGATTTTTTCCTACAGACAACTACCTTTCAAAAACAATTCTCTAAAATTTCAGCTCAATGCTCCAATCCTATGAAGCATACCTGATTTTTTTCTACATACAACAAATCCTCAAAAACAGCTCTAAAATTTCAACTCATTACTCCAATCATTTTGTTGTTATAGTTATTTTTATTTATTTTTAAACAAGCAAAAGCTTTTCTACCCTTGTACTAACACTTTAGGAACACCAAGCAAGGGTTCTGGATCCATCAGTGGATTTTACAATCCCAATGTGACCTATAAGTTCACTTAGTCGTTGCCCTTGTGACCTGGTCTTGTTCTAAGAGTATTGGTAATTCCATTATCGATTTCTTCGATGCCTTTATTGTACATCAGTTATCATTTTGACGCTCAATAACTATATGTTAACATAAAATAGGAACTAAATTATTTTAAAGGCTGATTGACATGATGCAAGACAACGTACAATGCAATGCAAGACGCAATATGAAGTTCATGCAAGATGTCGCATTTGCAACATTATCGGTTATCTCATGTTTCATTTTCATTGGGAGTTTTCCAAATGTTTCTTCCTCCATTCTCGAATAATTTCTGTTTTCTTATCCAATTCCAGGGCTTGTCCTACAATCGCCTAGGTGCTATTTCTGTCCATGAGACTGAAAAAGCAAGGAAGCGGCAGACATAATTATTACTTTTTCTTATTCACTTTACTTAACCTTGTTATTTTTTTTTAAACCGATCACAAAATATTGAAAACAATTTGAGGTTAGGAAAGTGTTTATTTTTTCTTATAGAATTTTGTTTAATCTTGCAAGAAATTGTCTTAAGGCCGCTTGAGATAGTGCAAGACAACTTTCAAGATATTACATGCAATAGTCAAAATATTTCATAGATTGATATTTCACGTCGTTTGACATTATGTCAGTATCTCAGACAATCCCCAACCCCAAACTTTATTTAACATTTTTTTGGCAGTTTAAAAATGAAAATAACAAACAACACGTCTGCACACACTTTTGACAAAGAAATATTCATTGTATTGCATCATGTCATCGGCCTTTATATCATGTTAAGCGGCCTTAATGTGACTGACATCCTTTGCAAGGACCTTAATATTAAATTAATAAAATATGATGGTGTATCGGATGTTGTGTGTCCTTGCAAACTTACAGAAAACAAAAACTAGGTTTATTCATTCTCATTCAGCTAAATAGGTCATAGATAAGCGAATTTATTAATTATTACATATTTATTTTATTTGCAACATATTCATTACGAAATTTTTATCAGAACGGATGGATGATAAACACACGTGGTGTAACAGTTCATTATTTTTTTAATAGTCACCTAATTAACAATATACAGAGCCAATATTAGATATGTAATTATTATAAAATATTGCACATCATACTCAATTACCAATAAGATCGCGGTGTAAGCATTGCACTAATTTTCTCAAAGTTGTTAAAAATTTTGCGCGTGGAGAACTTATCATACCAAAACAAAATTAATGATCGCGGTAATTCTCGTGTGCATTTTTAAATCTATTTTTTAGTTCAGTTATTTGTGAAACGAGGGAAATCGGTAATAAAAAAATCTGTATTTCTACGACTTGATTTTGCAGTGATAAATATACGCCTAGGCCCGTGAGGTCCAAGCCTAAAGCGGCGTAATTTTAAGGGCGGCAAAATTTTTGAAATACCAGAATCTTAGAGACGAAAAAACTAAAGACAATCTCAAATACTGATGCCAGTTATATGTGGCATCTTCAAGGGTCGGAAGATCATCTGTGTTCTTTGTTCTTGCTCTTGATAATAATACATAAGAAATGTCGTCTATCACAAGGTGCCACGCGGATTAACTGAGATTCAAGCGTAACGTCGACTTTTCGTTAGACGCATTGTTGAGATGGTAGGTAAAACCATTTTCTCAAACTCAAACATGGAATATCAGTGATTAGAGGAAAACTTTCAAGACAAAACTAGCTTTGTAATCTTGTACAAACAAAACAGATACAAAATTAAAAATACTATATACTACGCCCCTGAATAATCATAATTCTCATTAATTTGCGACATAATGTTTATTTTTATGATGCAAATAAGATTGCGGAATAAATATAACAATGAGACCTATTTTTATAATTAACAGTAATATGTATTTGTTTTTTTTTCTAGTTATTTATTTTAATTCAACTAACGCAATGTAAAGATGACTGATATGACTTAAGAAATCTCGTCAGAAACTTCTGTAAGCAAATATTTTTCAATATTTTATGACAATTTGTTTTAAAGAAACGTTCATACTGAGCGAATCTTCTAACATGACAAAATGGACGAGGTCTTTCAACTATTCGCTAGTGAGGATTTACACAAAAAAATCTCGAAACCCTAATAAATGTCCAGTACAAACTTATCAACAGTTTCAATGATTAGACAGAAGAATTCAAATGAAATTGAATACAATGTCTTCTATTCTTATTCTATTCCATATGTATAAATAAGAAGACTTGAATGACGAAATCAAATTCACAATTGATGTCGGTAAAAATTCAAAAAAACATCGGTTACTCTTGATATTCATCGAAATTGTTCACACAAATATCACCCAATCCGTCCTTCCTATAGTCTATTTTTACAACGAGAGAGTAATAAAACCTAATTTCTCATCCAAAACTTGAAGATTAGATAGCTGTATCATGAGATCTATGAGTACCTATTTGCCAATAAAAGTTAGAAATTTCTTTATATTTCAATTCCAAGAATCTCTTCTTCGAGAAATTTCCCTGAAAGTACGATTTTACGTCCAAGTTGTGTATTCTTAACAGTTGCACCTTGCAAAATTATTTCGAAAATATAAACTGCCGTTCTTCAGAGGAGAAAACAACTACTTTCTTGGCTAATACCACGAAGAATATTGAATTACATCTCATCTGAAGAGCGTGATGTTCGTCGATGGTTTTGTCGATATCAACATCCTCAATAGCTCGCAATTGCAAGGAGAGGGTTATAACCACTAGTTTCGACTTTATTATGTCTCATCAGAGTGGTATAACAACCTCTTTATTACGTCATGGCCCCAGATAAAATTCGCTGACGAAAGGTTGTTATACCACTCTGATGAGACATAATAAAGTCGAAACTAGTCGAAATGTCGTTAGACATCACGCTCTTCAAAGGAGATGTAGTTCAATATTCGTTGAAGCATTAGCCAGGAAAGTAGTTGTTTTTTTTCTTTGAAGAACGGCAATTTATATCTTCGAAATAATTTTACGGGGTGAATAGTGAATCATATATTTTGATATTTTCATAGAAGGTCCTGCGACGTTGTCCGATGTCATTCGCCATTGTTTTCTATTGTTGCAGTCTTCCTCTCTTAGTCCTCGTTCACTTATGGATCGTTTTATTCCTTCCATCAATGTTTCTTTGGTCACCCTCTCACTCAGTTTTCTGGTGGTATCCATCTCATTACTTTCTTTGGTACTCTTGCTTCTGTCATTATGTGAACATGCCCATACCATATCAGTTGTTTCCTGTCTGTAAAACTGTCTCTTCTACACCCATTTGTTCCTTAATTATCTCATTAGTCACTATTTCTAGTCTAGATGTCCTTCTTATTGTATCCATTTCTGTAGTTGTTCTGTAGTCAGGTATGTAGTTCATATAATGCCGTGCTTTTCATCATGGTATCATATATTCTCCTTTTTCTTTGTTTGCTTGTCTCTTTACTCCATAGAAGTGCTTCTATTATCTGTTTTGCCCAAATATCTGGAGCTATAGCTAGAAGTATAATGCCCATAATATTCGCCATGGAAGTGAAAAATTTATCTCATTGGCACTATGACAACAGGACAATTTTATTCCGTTTAAAACAATGGTTAAATTAAAGTATTATTTTCAACTAGTTCTACTGAACTACTTCTCGTTGACACACTTTTAAACAATTCACTTTATGTTTATTAGATCAGAATTACTCTCCGATAGTTGTCTAAATATAAATTATTATTAGATAATAGTTGTTGTTATTAGTAATATTTGTCGAATTTGTTCACTGGAAATGGAACAAAATTTATTTTATAATCAATCAAATCAATCACAATAGGATAAAAAATTGTTATGGGTTTTAAGTACGTAACTCATAATCAGCTTACTATATTTGTATTAATTTTGAGCTATGAAAGTTTTATTTTATAATATGGCCGATATTATGGTACATTGTTGTCAAATCTTTCAATATACTGAAAATATAAAGCTGGAAAGACGTAACATTTTTGATAAGTTGTCGTAACCAAATTGGCAACATAATATACCAGTTTACATACGAGTTTTTAGATATGGCAACAGTGATATGAATATGTCAAATCTGACATTGCCATTATAAAATTTGATGTTCTAAATAGTGAACACTCGATATATTCAGTTTAAAAAACTAAACTAAAACACTTTTTTTTCAAATCTTCTTAAAGCAATGGTGATTGAAAAATAGTATTATTGTGAAAAAAGGAGGGGCGCTTTGATCCATATTTCACATATTTCGAGGTTATTTTAAAAATTATTTTTCACTTGTTAATTTTATATATAGCATATAGCGAAAACGTGTTTTTTGGTTTTTCTAAATTATATTTATTTTCCACTTTTTAATTCGATTTATTGCCGACAGTCGAATTCTAGTCATTATTATTTTAAATCTCCAACAGAGGGTGCACCGATGTAAAATTCCTCTCGAACAACATGATAAATTATAAAGTAATTGGCTAGTAATTTGATGATTAATAATTAACTAATTACTAACTAAATAACTAATTACTGACATAGAATTATCAGTTTTTTATGTGGCCCATTCTCCTTTTTACAAGCACTTCCAAAAAATTTGCTAACAGCACATTTCGGCAAAATCCCGTTACGCTTATTTCTATGGGTAGAGTTTTTAGGCTCTAGGATAAAAATTTCAAAAGAAAATGAATGTTCAGTGATGCCTTTCACAAAAATAGAAAGATTGGTAAGATTTTTGTGAACGGGAAATTACTCATGTGGGGTGCGGAATATTTTAGGTTTATCCCTGATATATAAAACTTTTCCCCTGCAGAGCTGTAATTCTGATGGATTTAGGAGGGTAATGCGATATAGACTGTACTGAAAAAAATTATTGCTTTCATAAGAGCCTTCTGTCAATAAAAAAATAAAAATAGAAATCTCAGAAAGTTACGTATACTTGATGGATATTCAGATACATAACCACGTGTCATAGAATACCATAGAGAAATTTTATCTCGATAATAATAACGGTTAACAGTTATCCAGGACAAAATTCAATGTAATTCGCAGTTACATAAAAGCATTCAACGGACGTAGGACGTAGGTGTTTCATTATGCAATCGCAGAGAGCTCGACGTATGGCTAAAACATGTGCTTAGACAACAATTTAAAACGTGACAATACATGGCTTTGCCTCTCTAGACTATTTGCTCACATTTCTTTGCCTAACTGGCCACGTGAAAATTCTTTAACGAATATCCACTTACCAAACATCTCTTTATATTTCAATTAAACAATTATTCCATTATGATTGTTCTGCGTTCCATAATTGTGTCAAATGAATTGAAGAACGAATATTATACAGGGTGTTTATATATTCGACCACAACACTCTACCACAGAGAGATCTCAATAAATGATTCATTTTGATATAGTATTACGAACCCTTAAGGCACCTAGATGCTGAGATATAGGGTGTTCAAAATATTAAATCAAAAATTTGCCGTAAATCAAGAACGCCCTTAATTTTTTTTTTCAAATTTGGTGATCAATATGCTCCTTAATAAAGTAATATTTTTACATAAACAAACTTTGGAAAAATTTAATAATCGGCGCGCTGTCAGGGTTAGTTGACACTTTTCTTTTTGACGCCAGTGAAGGAAATTCTTTTTTTCATTTTGTTTTTAATTGCCTGATTATTTTTAGTTAAAAAATTAATTAATAACTTTTTATTAAGCTGAAATTAACGGTGTTGTATGTTGTAGAAATTTGTCTCTAAACAAAAGTCTCAATATTTCTAAATTATAATCTACTAGGCACTTGTCATACTTTTGATAGTGACACTTTGTGTATTTGACATGGTAGATTAAATCATAGAATTTCAAATTAGTTTTTACATTAATTTTGCTGTTATAAAATGAATTTTAGATTTGAAGAGTTGACCGATATGTTAAGCTCGAAAAAATAATAAAATGGCAGCTCGTTAATACCAACAAAGATTTCGCAATTGTCGAATTCCACATCATTCTACATTTGCAAGTATTGAAAGAAGGCTGAAAGAAGCCGGAACTTATTAATTACAATAAATATTGTAACACTGTAATATTGAACACCCTACATTTCAGCAATTAGACGCCGTAAGGGTTCGTATTCCTATATCAAAATAAATCATTTATTGATATCTCTATGGAGTAGAGCGTTGTTAGTCGAATATAGAAACACCCTGTATAAAATACTCTATAAAGTGGAAATTCAAACTAATATGAGAAAATAAAACGCTTTCAAAGAAAATATTGATGAACATTCACTCCCGTGATTCCGTTTTCGAAAAGTTTTATATTTAAACAATTACCAGGTATTATTATAAACTTTAGCTCCAATGAAATTACCACAAAAGAAAACATATGGTAAAGAAACAAATGTTTATTTAAAATAAAGAATGGAAATTATTTCTCATTTCTACCCATGGTTTATTCACGTATTCGATTTTTAATAAAACCCCATAACAAGAAATCAGCCCAAAGAATATCATCGCTGCGCGAGATCAATTTCTTTAACGTTAGTTATTGCGCCATCTATTATTTTTACCCTAAAAATGATTTTATTATGGTCGAAAAAAATTTCGTAGCAATTTCACATATTCTGAGAGTTGAAAATTGTTGAATAGCTACAAAAGAAAAAGGGTATAAAATATTTATGAACTACGATGGCGATTCATTTCAGATGCAGATGGGAAGAACAAATATATACAGACCTGAATGAAATGAGGGCCAAAAATTTCTCATATAAGATATGTAAATTCTGAATTTGAAGCCTATAATCTTACGACATGGTTTCAACAAGATGGCGCGACATGTCATACTTTTAATGCCTCTTTGGCGGTCGTATACCAGATGTTTGCTGTGAAACTGATATCTCGCCGAGGTGACATTGCATAGCCGCCTAGTCCGGACCTAACACCACCGGATTATTTCGTGTGGAATACCTGAAAAAAAGGGTCTACTCCAATAACCCAGCGACGCTTAATCAGTTGAAGGCCAACATTCGAAAAGAAATAGCAGCTATTCCCCGCGCAATGTGCCAGCGAGTTTTTCACCAATTTGAGATCTAGATTCGATGAATTTTTGTTTCAAATCAAATAAAAAATTGTATGTGGATTATATTAAGTTTTTTATTATTATTTTTTTAAATTCGCAAAACTTTCTGGCCCTGTACACATTTTTAAAAGTATTTATAAAAATAATAAATTTATAAAATGAGGTGTCTACGCATATGGTAGATCAAATAGAATTGTCGGCAAGGGTTTTTATAATCTGCGTTTGACATTGGGAGAACTATATCATTATCTGACGTAAAATTTTAATCAATTACAATAAACACATAGGGTTGGACTTTTCAATTGATTCAAATTATTATTTATCGAAAATAAATCACCAATGCGATTTTTGACTAAAAATTCGAAATTGGTAACAATTTATTTATACATACATACACATTAGATTATGTTGTAGGTTGAAATACTTTGAAATTTTCAACATTTGTTCAAATTAATACCTTATCATGTGTTACGTCATTATTTTGTTTGATAAGATTTGATCTTTCACTAAAAAATGAATAAAAGTATGACAACATTGTCACTTATTGCATTTAAAAAATATACAGGGTACAATATTGAATACAAATAAATAAATTGAATTAAATTGAAAAAAATAAATTAAATTGAATAAAACCAATAGAATGCTTGATAGTAGAGTGTACTGCTTCATGAAAACTTATGAAAAATCAAATGAGCTGTGTAAACACTATAGCCAATCAAAATTTATGGTCAATTTCACAGAGTAAATTGATTCACAGCATGATGTCCTCCTTGAAAGACTCTACATATGATAAAAGTATGTTGTATGTTGTAAGTTCTTTATGACTCACCCAGTATACAAACCTAAATTATTATTTTCCGATAATAGCCCTTTCTTCTACTGATATTCAATAAATATGTTTAAATAACTGGTTTTAACTAAATATGAAGCAGGATTTTTTTACCGTGAATTAATAAAAAGGCCAAATGATTCGCAGAAAGAAATAATCAGGGCCAGGCGTGGATGAGGTTTACCTACAGTTGCTTATTGTTATTATCTTCGTTTTGCTATGCGTAATGTGGACCTTGTTATCGAGGTCTTTTATCACGCATCTATAAATGGTATTTGCAAATTCGACGTTCGGTATTATATGGTGGTGTGCATCATCTAAATGAAATCCGATAATAAAAATAAATTTTTTGTACTAAATACAATACTCTATAAGGTGAGCAGAAAATGTCGTAGGCTAGCATATAGATGGCACTACTAACCTAACCTCCAGAAGACGTGTGTATTAATTTGACAGCTGTCGTACTATCAGTTTATGTATTAGTTTGATAAAATTAATAGATATAAATTTCGTGTGTAAATGAAGCGAAAACATAAAAAAAACATATGACGAAATTAAAAAAGGGAAAATTTGAACATATGATATATTCCACCAACGGTGAATAAATATTTGTGGAAATAAAAGCCATGTTCAAAGTGGTGCCGCGCGAGCTCATATTCAACCAACAACAAATTAATGAGTATGAACAGTATTTGCAGCTGTTCAATGGAATTTTCACGTCGATATGTGATAATGGATGAAATATAGTACTATCATTTCACACTGGAATCTTATCAACAGACATCCATCCGATTGGACTGCGCGTGATGAAGAGACTCCAAAGCGTGGAAAATCGTAAAAGTTGGAAGGCATTAGTATTTTTGCATGCATATGGTATAATATTCATCGATTGGAGCGTTCGATTGTGTGTGCTGTTTCATTAAGACAATGCACATATGTTACAAATTAATGAAAACGATGAATTAGGTTACCGGATGCGCCGTATTTTTCAGATCTGGCTTTAGGCGACTTATTACTCATTTCAAATGGCCATGTTCACCAATACTAGTAAATTTTTAATTCAATGGGTAATAAACGGGATTTTGTTAAGAAACATATTATACTTTGAGGCCTTTCTATGCTGATTTTCACAAAACTTATAACTCCGCGGTGGTGGTTCCTACTCCTGTAAGGTAAACCCTCCGAGTGGGTTGTTTGATTTTCTATTTTATGAAGTCAATCACTAGAATTATGCAGAATGTTAACTTTCTCCTGATTTCAGCTCAGGGTAATTTTTTGATCTAATGTGCTAATTTTCAGCATATCACAGTATTTTCAGCTTTGCTTCCTGCAATATAGAAATTAAGCAAGTAGCTTTTGAACTGACAATTGAAAATTCTTTGCTTAGTTTATTAAGTCTGTCAAAATAATCGTCAAAATTCACTTTATTAGAGAAAATCCTCATGGGACGAGACAATAGCCAAAACAATATTCTGATTCAAAATTTGTACTTTCTTCTCAAAAACTTTTTCATCATTATTTCAACAGAATGACGATATAATAACGTGAATGAAAATTTATGCGATGCAATACAATCGAAAATACATTATTAATAAAATGCAAATTTCTTAGAAATAAAAATTATATGTTATTAAAGCAAAAACAATAATTCTTCCTTGAATAATATCATTTAAATAAACTGATGACGATTCCTGGCTTAATCACCCGTCAAATTTTTATACATAAACATCCTTGATTATTTTTTTCGTAATATTATGATTGAATTGTTAGATCATAGCAATGCATTCACCTTATTCCATTAACTTTTACTTATTATTATCAACTAATTACAAGGCAACGTATTGATATATCACATTTGTTAATAAAAAATTATATTTATTCATAATGTTTTTTAATTGTTGTAATAAAAGGTTTACTACACAGTGAGCAAATAGGTTAGGTTATGAGCAACCTCCACCTAGATTGGTTGTGGTTCATTTGAAGGCGTGATGCCTATTGAAATACCACCCTCCTATTTTTTTAAAGCGTTTATTTAACCATTTAGAAAACTTTTACTATTTCTAATTCTCTTATTTCTTCGAAGCAATCTACTGGGTCTTCCACCAGCATTTGAAGTCGTTGTTCTGTCAAGGCCAAGCTGATGCTCGATCGATTTATTTTTTATATTCCTTCATTGATCCTTATCCAAATCACTCTGGTTATCGTGTAAAAACTTCACCATTCATCCTCATGTTTGACTCTAACTCTCAATCAATAACATTATTTAACTATTCCATCAATAGTAGCACTGTTTCTTAGGAATTTTTCCCCTTATCCTACTTTTTGCAAGCCTATCTCTTTCAGATACTTCATAGTGCCCACGTACCCAGCAGAATCTTAGTTTAGTGAGCACATAAAACAAATTTATCAAAAGTAATGATAGGTTTGTTCCAACCTGCTAATCTGGACCGCTCTTGGAACGGTCTATAGTATTTTCTGCGCGATCTCCGGATATGCACGGTTGTGATAACAATACGTCCTATCAACCTAGTATTGAAAAGACCGTCCCGAAAACGGTTCACAAACACCTAAATCGGTTGGAACGTAAAAAGGAATCGTTCGTATAACGGCTGAAGCAAGTAATGCGCAGAATCGTCACCTTACCAAAGACGGTTTGTTGATGTGTGGGAACGAACCTAATATGTCAAATCTAATAAGAATTCTCCCTGAACCAAACATTTGCAACGCCTTCCACAACATACTTTTGCGGGTAGCGTCAGCCTTCAGAATAACCTCGGGGTGGCACTGCGAGTAATACGAGGCATAACACCAGTATCGAAAGAAAAACAAAAAATGAACAAAAATTAAAAAAGCAGCTGACTACTTCCTTGGCCAAGTTTTGTCAGGATATGGAGTGTTCCGCATTTATGCAAAAAGATTTGGTAAAACTGACACAGAAAATCGCAAGTTTTGCCAATCAATAGACACCGTGGAGTACACTATCTTCAATTGCAACAAGAGGGAGTGGAATAGGATAATACCCATTATAGAGACAATGCTTAAGAGCAAAAAGACCGATTTATTAAATAAGAAACCATTGAAGATATGCCTAGACGACGACCTAGACTACGTGGCATCTCCACGGGTGGTTCAAAAGACTAAGATAATCCATAAACTATCGAACTAAATGCTCAAATTGCAAACCATGATCTTCTTTAAGAAAAAGCAATGTTGAAAATTGTTAATTAAATTAATGTTAATTAAAAGTCAATGTTAACGTTACGTTTGATTCAAGGCATCCAAATAAAACAATCGATACAGAAAACTAATTTGCAAATTCTATGGGAATTAAGAAATCAGACTTTTTAGAAATTTGAATCGAAGCAAAGATCTCAGACCAAAAAGAATTTTTTCCTAGTTGACAAATTAGGAAAAGCGATAGAATGAACAAGCATAAAGATAAATCGTAAGCTGCATGATAGTTTTGACCTCTGAAAATTCTCCACGACTTTATGTAAATTTTGTGATATTTGCTAAAAAAGGGAAAACAATATTAAATGTAATAGAAAATAGCAAGGTAATTACAGCGAATTGTAACATGGTGACGCAACTAGGAAATATGGTGAGGTGAAGTCTGCAAATACGAATACATCCAATACACCAGTGGCGTAGATAAAAAATCTTTCTATTTCCAAGCAGGAGTTAATTTCAAATGATTCAATGATTGTTCAAATCTGGTAATATGTCTGTCGACGGAGTCAAAATCAAATTCAAATTTTGGAAAGTTGGAAGGATTGGGCCCCGTTACGTTATCCAAACGTCATTTACGGGAATTATTGTACGTCTTCCTTGGCTACCGGGATTTGGTTGTAAGCTTTAAATAAGTCGATTTTCGAATACATTTTCTGAGGTAGTTTCGGCTGTTTGGCGGTCTACGGGTAATCGAGGATGGCCTATTCTCTGCGCGCGGCCGCGAGCTTGTCCCAGTCGAGCCGGTTTGCTCAGGGTGTCCACGTGTCTAGTAACTTTTGATCGTTGCAAGCTCGTGTCCACTCGCGGTAATCTTTCTGGATCGATGGCCAAACAAACCTCTGGAAGACCAGCTTTGCAGTGGATTTGATACTTGGGTGCGAAAGACGATGGATAGACGTGGAAGCCGCTTTCCTGAATGCTTGTGTGACGTATGGGGGAGAGTTTTGATTTTTGTTTCTGTTTATTTCGGAGCTGATTTTCATTGATTTTTGAACTACATTCTGTTCATTTAGATTGTTTTTCTGTCGAATTTTCGCAAACAGACTCCTAGTTTTCCGTGAGCCGCTTAAACCAATGCTTCTATTTTCTTTTTTGGAATTTTTTGTCGCTTTTCTGCCTGATCCTGACTATCTTTCACTGTCTCGACACACTAACAAATATCGTTTATTGTTTATAAGGCTATTGACATTTTTATAAAGTGATTAACCGTAAACGATTTCTTCAAATCTTGATTTTGTACGGATTTTTTGTCCCCACATCCTCGGTTTCTTTTTTTTTGGCATCTTTAACTCATTTTTACGTGGAACTGTCCCAACTACGCCATTGCAAACCAGTGTAAACGCACGTGAGACTAAAGGAAGCTATACCAAGGTTGAATATGCAAAGACTATGAGGTTATTGCTGCTTTATATTTTTTCGCAGCTGAGAGTATCGTTAACAGAAAAATTACATGGTCAATTCTTGTTGATACAATGATTTATAAGCAAGGCAATAACTGAATATTTTCACGACACTCCAAAGACTTTTAGTTAAACAAATATTTGTAATAGAGTTAGGAAAGAATCGGAAATAGTTCCAATTTCAAGAAATAACTATTATTTTTACTTCAAATAATACACCGTATTGGTACCTATCTACAACTTACTTAAATTGTTATTTTTATCTGAACTGAAAATTTTATTGACTAAATTTTTTGTTTGAAACTATTCAGGTAAATTTGGGATTTGATTGGTCTTTCATAACCATAAGGTGCACGGAATAATAAAAAAAGGTTTGGACTGTCCGGAAGCCCTGTGTGATGAGCTTGTTAGAAGTCGAAGACGGGCTTGTTTGAATGGTTTATGTATTGGTCTAAATCCACCACCAGGAAAGGGGCGAACGCTGATAATAGTATACCTAGGCAGTTCAAACGGTTTGGTTATGAAGGTGGTAACTTTTGAGTCTACTCTTTTCGGTGAATACCATTAGGACATGAATGCTGTTGTTTTTAAATAGTTCAAACAAATTATGGATCTTATTCACAGGAATAGATAACGTTATCACACATTTTTTCTCATTTACATCATTTTATTTTTCAAGTGTCCAGTTCTGCTCCCCCTACAATACCGAGTATGGTATAGGATAATCATACAATACAGAATTTCATTGCAATTAAACGATTCATGAATTAACCAACCAACCGATCAATCTGTGTAGGTGACGTTTATGATTGATGCGTTTTTTCATATCATATTTACAACATTCTTCTCTCCACGTGATCTCTTTTGCTATAACGTAACAAAAAATATTACGTAAACTACTGTAAGTCAATCTTGAATTAGCAGTGCGTTCAACGTGATTTTATCAAGTCACGTAAGGTGCAAGATGTAATGTTGACAAATAAATATTTATTTTCAATTCAATTAATAATTAAATAACACCATGTCAAAATGAATTTCCAAACATTCTATTCCTTAAATACATATGTAAATTAATTTCGCCGCAAAGTAAAATTAATCCTAAACATATATATATATATATATATATATATATATATATATATATATATATATATATACAGGGCGTCCAGCATAAATACCCACACAGAGCAGATGCATGGGGGCAATTTACCTCTACACCAAGTTGCAGCCAGTCGTAACAAAATTTCTTTGCAACCCTTCCGCTTAAAAATACCAAATTTGGTACACTGTATTAGACTGTTGAAGCATTAAGCAAAGATTATTAGATTAGAGATTATTAGAAAACGAGCGAAAAATTCTAGGGGTTAATTAGATGTGACCTTTCACAAGTTATCTGTCAGTTGATTTAAAAAATTTGGTAAGTATCTAGATTAGGTTACATCTCTCCGATTTCGTTAAACTTTTGGTATGTTATAGAGAAAATTACGCCGAACAAGAATATATTAATATATAGGGAGCGGAAATAATCCCTTCAGGTACTTTTTTGCGTTTAAAGTATCAAATAATTGTAATGATTTTCAGTGATTGTAATATTTAAATTAATCGTTGAAACCAAACCTAACCTGGACACTACTCTACAAAATGAAATCCAATCACAAGCAGGGGTTGCTGTTATCGAAAACTCTTTAGTTTGTCACGATCTTATAGACGTCTCTTAAAGCATCGCGATTGCATTTGTTCAGCATTTCTTTGCACCAATCGACACGATTGTCAAATCTTACGGTATCCAAAGCGAACAAAACTTCTTCACAGTCAGATGCTCATGTAATATTGATTGTATGGCAGTGGAACTGATGCCCAAGTATGCCTCAATCTCATGGTATGTCACATGACGATCTTGCAATATCAGTTTACGCACAGCACTGATGTTTTTGGTATAGTAGCCGATTTTTGACGAAATTTTTTGCACACAATCAATAGGTTTTGTGGTCGAAGGATCTATATTCATAGTTACTGCATATAAACTTATAAACAGATTTCAACATTTTGTGAGCTTCTTCAGTACATTTTTTTGTTAATGTCTTGTCGAGTTCCATGTTCCGATTAACAAGTTCATACATGTCAGTATTTGTCTTAACACATGAGGTTATGAGACTAATTGAAATTGATGCAACGTGAGTAATTGCTGCTATAAAAATTCATTCACTATTTTTTTTAGATCACACCTCGTATTTTAGGATTTCTATATTCTTTCATGTATCATCAGCTTTCAAAATATTACAGGATTGTCTGATTCATTCGATCAATGTGACATTAATGATTGTATTATACTTATGACTCATATTTAGTGATAAGGAAACCTAAATATCCTTAAAAAAACTTTATGCCAAGTGTAAGTTAATAAAACCACTAGATATAAATTGTAAACATGTTACATCACTTCTGAGTATTAAAGGAATGAATTTTCTTTCCTGTCATTACTCATTTAGTGTACTGAGTGTCATGTACTAGGTATATATAATAATATAAGAGAGGATTTCAATAAAGAGGTTAGGGTAATAACTGAAAAAATTGAGAGATTGAAAACTCACTTTAAATACTGAACAAAAATTTTACTTTAATTAAATTTTACTCTAATTAAACTTTTAAAATTGGTCCACACGTAATCGTTTATATCTTACGTCTACTGACCATAAGGGGCATAAAGCTTAGAAGAAGGTACATCTCCGTGTCTAGAAACGAGGGTGAGATATGACTTAATACACTTTTGCATGCGTTTGAAACAACAGTCGAAGCATTTTGTCCATTCCGATTGAGGTACCTCCAAAACATGTGATTTCAACACATCAACCGCTACTTCAGGTGCAGAAAAACATTGACCTCGTAATTTATTTTCAATCTGCGGTAAAAAGAAGAAATCATTGGGTGCTAAATGAAAAATTTACGGCGGACGATTCATCAATTCGATGTTCTGTTCAAATTCAGAATTGACCATTGTACGTTGCTCTTATGGAACCAGTTATTCCGAAGAAACAGGCAACCATTTGCTTCGAAGTGTCCATACAGTCGATTGTTGTTTAATTCCGAGTTCATAAGCATAGATCCATTATTCACCGCCTGGCACGAGCTTTTTTGCCAGGATCGATGTTTTTTGGTACAGCAGCCGATTTTGGACGACTTTCACGAAATTCATCCTGTAGCGAAGTGCGACCACGATTGAATTCGGAAAACCTGCGAAACACGATGATACAAGATGGTGCTTCATCACCAAAAGTTGAAGCCAGATGGTTGCTGTTGGTTTAATTTATCACTGGTAATTACTATACTACAGTATGGTAGTTACTATAATTTTTTCTCGATGTCACTAAAAACTATCGATTCTACTTACACAATCCAATCATCATTCAATATCGATGTCTAATTAGCAAAGGATCAAATTCGATTGCAGATTTAGACTTATGAATCACTCATTTATAGCTGAACGAGGATTTCAAGTATTTCGAAAAAAAGGTGATGGAGTTAAGTGTATCAAACGAAGATACTAAAGGAATGAAAAAAAAACAACCAAAAAGAAAAAGAAGATTTGATGAAACACCTGATAAAGATACTTGGATTGCTACGAGTGTTTACTTCAGAGTTAACACTTTTCTTTTTGTCATAGATAGATTTATATCCGATAGACAGTATAAAGGCATAACGGAGTTAACGAGAAATTTTCCAGGGAAAAATGTACCCTAATGATGTAGGAACAAAATCAGATCAGAAATATTTACTCATTCAAAGCTTTTTATAAAAAATAAATTTTTAATTAAAAAAAATTTAATTCTTTAATTTCTAATTTAATACCTAGCCAATTTTCTATCCATCTATGTGCCTCATTTGGCGCTGTTTGGCATATCTACTTTGATGTAAATTAGCCTACACGTTGAGCGGGGTCTTAACTGTATATGCAAATATAATAAGAGCACAAAACGTCCACAGAAATAAATGGTAATTTTGAAAAATAGTTTTTCAATTTTCATGAAAATCAACTCAACAAAAGTTAAAATACTTTCCGGAACAACAGGTTCATAAACTTGACTTTCTGTTTGTCGTTGCCGTTCGCGGATGACGTTTGCCGTTTGATGTTCGTAGCAAATTCTATACCCTATTCATAAACTTAACTGGCTGCCCTTAACCCAAAAATTTTGTAATTCTTTTTGACATGAGTGCTACTTCTTTCTTTTCGTGATATTTTTGTGTTTTTGTTTGTAATCCGGTATTATGGAAAATAACAAAGAGTTTTGTTTATTGGGACAAACGTGACAAACGCAAACGGATGTGATTGGCTCTTTTCTATTACTACGAAAGTTGCTACGAACTGTCGTCGTTGTTTATGTTGAAAATCTCCAACGGCAAACCGATCAGTAAACGGCAACTATGAATGGGTCTTATGCATTTCAATGTTTTTAAATTTGTAACAGCAAACGAAAGTTAAGTTCATGAATCGGTCATTAAAAGTATAATTTTTCAATACAAATCATACTTTATCACATTAAATCCATCAGATTATTTTTAATCGAGTTCTTATTCAAACATTACCTATATTATAGGCAACTAGTTCACATCCATATACAATTAGAAACAAAATGGAATTTTATATTCGATTTAATGACATTTTAAAAGTATCATTAAAATTATAATTTATACACTTTCCAAATCGATTTCTTTAAAACATGTTTAATGAATTGTTATTCTTGAAGGTAGATTTAATCAAGTTTCATATAATAAGGAATGTGACAATAAAGTGATGAAAAGCAGTAGCGGGTCCTCCACGCGACATTTTTTACTGTTTTATTATTCCAATATCAAAACCTTTGTTATTGATGAAACACTCCTATAACATAAGCAATACGGTACAATAATTACAATATATCATAAGTAGAAAATTATTTTATACCAACCGTTGAACTTCAATCAATTACGAGAAACTCAAAAAAAACTTTTCTAGAAAAATTTGTAATGCAATTTTGAAACAAAGAAACAATACTTGATGCAGAATATTCGGGAGTAGATGACGTGAAAATGAGGAATTTGTACCCATACGTACAAGGTCTATGAATGCCCAATTTGACTTGTAATGCCATTTGCTCCGTTTGTTGGGCCTAATTTTTTATTCACACAGGACAACGCTCATCCCCACGTGGCTAGAGAGGTTATTGGCTACTTACATGATGTCAATATACCTCTATTAAAGTGGCCACCTAACAGTCCAGATATTTATCCTATAGAACATCTATGGGACTATATCAAAAAGAGGATTCGAAGTTATAGTCCCCCTGTTTCTAATCACAACCAACTCATAGAGGTCGCTATTGAAGAATGGGAGAATATACCACTAGATTTCCAGAAAAAAATTTTATGGAAAAAAAGACAAATTAAGGTTATGTTAAGGTCGTTAAGTCGACTAATTTATAGGTGTTCATTATTATTTCAATGTAACTTACTTCTATTTTGTGTTTATATTGTAAGTATTTAGATTAATTAAAGTTGTGGATTAATTTCGTCCAGAAGTTTATTAAAAATTGTTTTCTGTACTAATTTGAGCAGTTAATGTCTTACCTAAACCGTAGGCAACCAACCTTTCTACTAGATGCTATATAAATTATATTTTATTCTACTATTTTCATATTATATATTATTATATATTTTTAGTGAATATATAAAAAATTATATTTTCAATACTAAAATGTAAAACTAATCCATTTCCTAATAGTTGATACTGACTAAGCAAAAAATTTTTAGTTAAACTTTCAGAGCACTTCAAGGAATGTGATGTTGGGAAATATTTCTTGTAGTATTTTGAAAATCAATTTAGTAAAAACATTCAACACAGATCTTTGATATTGTCATAGGAGTTCTGGCTATTAAATAAAGAGACTACGCGCCTAGAGGACGCCTTAGACGAGAAATGTGTGTGACGAAAAACAGGAGCAACGTATCAGTCTCAAATTTATCGTTAAATTGAAAAAATCTCCGACCGAGTACTATAAATTGTTGCAAGAGGCCTATGGGTACAATTCTCTATCTCGTGCGCGTGTTCTTGAGTGGTGTAAGCGCTTTAGTGAAGGCCGCGAGAGCAGTGAAGATGACCAGCGCCCAGGTCACCCTGTGAATGTTTCAACTCCGGAAACAGTGAAAAAATCAAACTAATTGTGTGTGCAGATCGTCGAATGAGCATCCGGATAATCACCGAGGCTGTAAACGCCTATAAAAAAGCTGTTAGAAAAATTTTACACGAGAAATTACACGTGACAAAAGTCTGTGCGAAGTTGGTGCTAAAAAATCTGACTCCTGACCTAAAGCTCTTAAATCAACGGGTCTGCTCAGATTTCCTTGAAAGATTAGAAAGGTTAGGAAAAGATCTGCTTTGAAAGGGACCCGATTTGAGTCGATGGAAGCGGTAAAGCAAAAAAAGGCAGAGCTCCTAAAGGCATTAACCAAAGAAGACTTCCAGCACTGCTGTGATCAATGGAAAAAACGTATACAAAGGTGTGTGGCGAGGGGAGGGGAATATATTGAATGGGAGCATTTGAATAATTTTTATAAAACCCTTTTTCCTAACCAGTCTCGTTATTTAATAGCCAGACCTCGTCTTTAAATATATTTGGATGAAGATATAACTGAAAAAAATCAAAGATTCAATGTGATAAAAGTAGAAGGTTTTGAATATAAAGGATTACCAAGGATACAGTGGATAGAAAAAAATAAAACATGAATATCTAGTTAATAAAAAACCTCAGAAGAATTTATAGATATTTTTTTTAATTTGTGAATTTATAAGTAAAAAATGAACAATATTATAATAATAATAGAATCAAGAACAGTAAGTTTTCCAAAATAAACAAATTTCAAGGAAACTATTTCAATAAAATTATTATAGGTGTCAATTGAGAAAACAAAAAATATTTGAAATAATTGTATTGTCACTTAACTAAAACATATACTTTTCAAATGCTTTATATGTCACATCAAATGCCCTAGTGAATTCCCTAAATGTTTAATTTTAGTATCATTAATATTAATTTCATATTAACCATTTCTTTTAGAATACAGAGATATATAAAATTTCATATCAGGAACAAAAATATTTTTGTACCAAATATTGATGTACATAGATTAACACCCTTATTTCAAGAATGGTTATGCTTTTATGTACCTAAACATATTTAACTATAATTCCAAGTAGCAACAATATAAATTTTGAATGTCATTTAAAACAGGTAACTCATTTTATTGCCTTATATTAAATCAAATTATTAATGTACTAACATAAAAAATATTTTCTTTTAAACAAAAAAAATCAGATTCAATTAATGGCTTATCCAAGCCACAAAAGTTCAAGATTAAATTTAGAAATATAATTTAAACAAATGTTATGAATTTAAGTTATTATAATAAACGAATTCAATGATTTATATTAACATTAGAAACCGAAACCATTGAGCTTTCAAGTGAAACAATAAAAAATCTGAAGATACATCAATTGTTTTTTAGGCATCATTTATGATCAAGTATATCAGTTACAAGTATTCAAAACATAGTTAATATGTTAATAAACAATATCCATAAAATATTTAAACGAAACTAAATATTGAAATACGATCTATATAACGGTTTAGCATAGGTAACGCTTCTACTGTTTAGACTATCTCAATTTAAGTTTAATATGAATATACATAACTCTTTCACTATTACACATTGTATTAAATAAGAAAGTACTTACAATTGGATGTTTATATTATTCTCGGATCACAGTCTTAACACTAAATTAGAGAAAAATATGCGAGGTAAAAATATATAAAACTAAGATCAAAGATGGTGACTGAAAGAATTGGTACTTAGTCTAATGAGCTACCGCCCTCTAATCATGTTTCAAAAAAGCTCGTTGCGTTCAAAGCTTTATGATACTGTCAATATAATAACGAATTATTTTTTTCTAAACTCAGTGGATTTTAAATATACTGTTAATATACTTTTCTTAAAAAAAAAAAACAAATTTAATAGTAATACTAAATTTAATACATGTGAGGAAAGAAATTTTTTATCTGTGTTCTGCCATTGAGGAACTGAAAAATATTAAGTCTCTTAAAATTCGAAACATTACACATCTAGTTTTTTTTTCAAAATATGAATAGATATCGTCAATAGCGTTTTCATGCAATTTGGAAATTTATTAATATTACGAACTTTACATTTCGTACAGATTTTTTTGTGTAGATATATCATTTAAATTTAAGTCTAATACATTACACATTAATATATTTCGTTTTCCTCTTAATAGCTGACGAATAAATATAAAATGAAAATAGAAGAGTATTAGGAAAGATCATAGACATAATCGATATGCAATCTATCTAACTATATCTATGAGGAATGTCCCACGCACAAATTGGAGGGAAACGGTATAATATGTAGAAAATGTGTTGGAAACTGTTATCTTCAGAAATATGTAGTAACAGCTATGGCAGTTAGTTTAATGCAATAATCTTGTTATATTTTTTCAATCATACAGTGATTGGTCTATGATTACATATTAGTACAGCTAAACTTACAGAAAGCTCATGTTTCCTTCATTATATAAGTGCGGGAATTTTGAATCAATATGATTTACTAGGAGTATTATAAAAAAACTGAAAACGTAAGTAGAATATTTATTATTTTTTTATCGTTATACAATGTAACATAGTCGGCTCCATAACAAATACAAATTTTAACAAGGGACACAACTTTTAACAAACAATGTTCTTTAAAATTCTTCAACAAAAAGAAAGATAATTTCTTGAAAAATCTAATTAAATATAATTGGTAATTTGGCCACATGAGATGCAGATCAGTTCAAAATATAAATAACTGTTGAAGTGTACATGAAATTATTGTGTAGCTCTTTTTAAAGCTCTTTTTCTGATATTTGACATTGTTCTGAATATTAGCCACCTTGACAATTTGGGAGATATATAATCCAACCCTTTTACTACAGTAATTAGTAAAGTGTGTGGATAATACCCAGTGGTTCTTTCCTTGATACCAACAGTTTTTATTGCTTCTTTTACATAAGTGAGGGGAGATGGTGCCATCCAAGTTGAGCTTCTAATTTTAGACATATTTGTAGCAACATATCCAGGGAGCAAGCATTGAACAGTAATACCAAACTTTGAATATTCTGCAGCTAGATCTTCAGAAAATTTGACAACATACGCTTTTGAAGCAGCATACACTGTTAGAAGGGGATTTGGAATTTGTGCAGCCGATGATGATATGTTGATAACTACTCCTTTTCTTCTTTCCACCATTCCCGGCATGACGATTTTACACATATTTGTTACTGAATAAATATTACAGTTAATAAGATTAGGGAAAAAAGTGTCTTTGTCTTTTACATCTAAAAAGAATTCTGGATGAGTGTAACTCATTCCTACATTGTTGATCAGTACACCAATGTCCATTCCATTCAACTGTTTATCGATTTCGTGGTAGATGTGCTCAGTATCTGTAAAATCGGCAACTAGAGTTCGGAATTCTACTTTATACTTCTCTCCTGAAACAAATTAGAAAATTATAGTAAATAGGTATAATATGTTATTTAGGTTTCAAAAGATATGAAAGTTTGATTTTCAATTCCACCAAAATATAAACTAGATTCAATTCTAACAGTATAAAATATATTTTGAATTTTATCGCTCCTACTATTCTAATTTATGAATTATGGAAAAAACGATGAAGGATCTTTACACATGTAGCTTAAATTGTTCTTAAAAAGCTTCTACATAGTTGGTCAAATTCCATAAAATCGGCAGTAAACCAATACCAAGCAATTAAGACAGGAGGTGACCTACACAGACAATATGAACCTGCTAACCAGAAAAGAAATAGAAGTTAAAGATTTCCGGACATCCAACGAAGAATCCAGTCGAGCAGTACTCGTGTGAGCAGAGCTAAAACGAAGTACACGCTCAAATACCTTAGCTCTCTCATAACTGAAAACAACAAGACTGCACTGAAGATACACAAGAGAGTCAAAGCTGGAAATAAGGCGTATTACAGTGCCCAGAAGATGCTGAAATCCCGCTGTACTCAGCAGGTGCCCAATCTGGCCAATGATTTCTAGAGACGAACTGGGATTCAACTCGTTGGAGATTACTTCGGTGTCTCTATGGCCCAATCCAAGACCATGTAGAATAGCGCATCCATATTAACGCTGATATTTATGCCCTGCATGGAGAGTCCAGCATGGTAGCAGAGATCAAGAGTGCGACACCAAGAACTAGGCGTCCAAAACTGGCGAATAAAAGTACAACATCGAGAGGAATTGAGAACGGTTGTCCAGGAGGACAAAGATCTTCAAAGACCATAGCGCCAATTAGTAAGTAAACTAATACCAGCAAAAACCGTGTCCACCGAGCTCGAGGTTTAATGTGCGCATTTTCGAATGTAGTGGATTCGTGAGATATTACATTTATTTAAGAGGCTGAACTCCCCTTTTACTTGGTTTTTGCCTCTTTTTCCTCCTCTTTATTCTCTCCACACAATATTTTTGAAATAAAAACCCCTTCCTCATCAGTATATACTTCAACGTTGCAAATTAAAAGCACATTTTTAAAAATATTGGAAAATAACATTTATTATACCAAAAAGTAGTGAAAATATATATATATATATATATATATATATATATATATATATATCTTCCAAGATTATTATATTTTCAAGTTTAATGACCTTTGAATATATTATTGAATACTTAGTATTTTTATTTTTATTTCATTTTGTAAACAACTGCTGTAATTTTTGCTGACTGTAAAGAGTTGACAGTTTTTGGTTTAACAATAAACAAAAAATTAATTTTATAATCGAAACTAGTTTTAATGTTTTCTTAACTATATAAGTCCTTCATTAAGATAAATAAACTTTTCCATGCGTCTGAATCAAATTTCGAAACATTTTTTTATAATGACTGAGGTAGATTAGTTAGGTGCACGAAAATAGTTTTGTTTTAAAAGTCATTAAAAACACTGTTCGTTTTTGAGGTGCGAAAATAACAATAAGTCATTATATGCCAAATCAATGCTGTATAGTGGATGACACTAGAAGCGGTCTTCAACACAACATGTTTCCTTCCTTCTGCTATACATATTTATGAGCACAAAATATAGATACTTAATAAGCATGTCATCAATTCCCTTTGTTGACATCTACTGATTCAATGAGGTGATGCATCATACTACAACTAATTAACGCCACTTCGATTATAAGAACTTGAGAAGCAACCCTCGTAGTATAATCTTGTCTAAGCAATCAACATTAATGCTTTAATTCATTAAATTATACGAGTTTTTCACAGTTCTGCAAGAAGAGGAGTTATCGATTTATAAGTAAAACAATGAAAAAAAGTATACTAGTAACTAGTAACTGAGTTTTTCAATTAATTGCAATCGCACTAAAATTAAAATGTTGTGGTGGAGGTTATGTTCAACAAGTTTGCAACATAAGTGTCAGTGACTATAATAAATAAACTGTATTGCCAATACCAAAAATATGAATAGTGATAAATGAATATTTAGGTTATGAATATAAAAATTACCTAATTCTTTCGCCACATCGTCTAGTTTTGATTTGGTCCTACTGATAAGCACCACATTCAAGCCTTTCTGAGCTAAAACTTCGGCATACGCTTTACCAATTCCATCTGTAGCTCCAGTAACGACTGAGAAAAAAATATCCAATGTTATTTCAATAAAATTCAATGATTATAATATACAGAATGTTCATAAATTTCCTAAATAATTATTGGATATAAACAATAAAACACAATATTCTTCATTATGTTAACCCTACCCAGAGTAGAGCCGTAACACACTTTAATTCTTTTAAATTTTTCCTAGATACATCTTCTATATCGTGTTAGTTTTTTATCTACCTCTATCCATAAATTTGCTCCACATTATATACCAATTTATTCCAACTATTGTACCCCTGCCTTTGGTCAATAAGATAATGCCCCAATCAAGATTTCGAAGTAACCTTTAACTAATGAGAATCAACTAAACCAGAAGTGTTCAATTTATAATGAAAAGTTTCGCATTTCGAGGTTATGTTTTTCGCCAGAATTGCGTTTAAAATAGCTTACTGTGCATAAAATTACAAGCAGATCAGAATATTTATATTATGAATCTCACACTTTGTTTGACATTGTGCAAGGCTCTTGTCATTGCATCATTGCAGCTACTAGGCAAAACTTATCCATCCACGGGGTGCTCTGTGCATCTTTCGACATAATAAAAGAAAACATAAAAATCAACAAGAGACTTAGACAGGAGACAATCAATCAGCATCAATAACACAAATTGTTCGAGCACAAAGAGCAAGATGATTAGGTGACATTACCAGATTACCACAGCAGACAATTGTGAGAATGATGCTGGAGGGAGAAGAAGAAGGTTAAAAAGGAAAGAAAAAATACCTACACGAAGTCAAACATATAAAGATAAAGATGAGAAAGGAAGGATTGAGACAAGTAGCGAAAGAAGAATAGTGAAGAAGATTGTTGCCAAGGGTTTAGAAGACCTATAGAGTTGAACGTAGTGGAATTGTGGCAAAATTAAACAACAAAGTGTACTAACTCTTATATATTTCCCACCTTACGAATAGTTATCTGTTCATCGTCTGGGAATTAATTAATTAAGAATTGCGACGTTTTAGATTTCGTTGTTTTGTTTTTAAACATTAAATTCATCGATTTCAAAAATTAATATTTAAATTAATGGTCAAGCGTCAATTTGAATATTGATGTTTGAAATCTAAGAACTTGATATTTTTTAAAACAAGCAACAAGACTTAAAACGCCGCAATTCTTAACTAATTAATTCCCAAACGATGAACAAATAAGTATTCGAAAGCTTGGTTATGTATTAGAGTCAGTACACTTTGGTGTTTAATTTTGCCATAATCCCACTAGTTGGTAGGAGAATCAAAAGTAATTACATTTCTCCCTAAGAGGCAATAAAACTTGCAGGCAATAAAAACGGCAACAAACCGATAAAGTTTGCAATTTCGGATCCAGCATTTAGCAATCAGCTGATCTATATCTTGACCGTGTTTTTGATCAAAATATATCAAGTCTCCAATTGCATTATACATGTTTTTGTCGATGTTTTATTTCGCTCTTTTTTTGGTAGCTTTTCTTTGTTCTTTTTGTTCTTTTTTTTTTGTATGTACGCAGTATTGTGGCTTAGTTTTGGTTTTCAAACCCTACAAGTTTCTTGTGGTAATTAAGTTGATATTAATTTCGTTCATTGATGAATGTATATTAGACTTACATTGTGTTTAATTAAAAATGAGGACGAATTTTGAGACAAGATAAGAGAATTTAAAATGGGAATATCATTGTGAAGATTTTTTTATTAATAAACAAAAGGAAATACATAGGTCCTTATAATACTTCATTTGAAAATAATCAAATTTTATACTCCAGTATTTCAAAAATTAAAAATAGAATAGAACTAGAGCCTTTTTATATGACTAGCATAACCTAAAAATCGAAATGTTTAATATTGATTCACCGACCTTAACCAAACAATTAGGATAAGGGAACATAACCTTGAAATATTAAACTTTTCTTTAAATATTGAACACTCGTAGCATGGTTAATTCTTATTGACTTTTCTGGTATTTTTTTACATAAAAATTTCTATGTTTTATGTAGTTATGCAAATTAAAAATGTTTCATTTGAGCTAGTCGATAAAAAATACGGATACTTAACCTCATTGTGACCCCTTATCAAAATAATGAATTGCATTAGATAGAACTTTTAATCCACAATCGATGTAAATTGAAATTACCGCTAAACATTTAAAATAGTTTCCGTAAAATAACTTTCACGTGATTTTATTTTTGATTCTTGTATCCAGAGGTGGCATCATTTATTTCTAGATTATAAAGTGTTGATTTTTAATTATAAAATGTCAGATTTCTCTATACGTACACCACAATAGAAAGAATCAAGAAATTATGAAACTCTACGATCATATTTGATCTATTTTTTTAATTTGGCGATTTGAGCTTGTTCTTTCAGTGGATTCTTCTGTCGCTTCTGCGTGTGGTTTTTCTATGAAAATGTCATATTCAAATGAGCATGTTGCTAAACCTCATCCTGTATTATAGCCTCCTATGTAACAAAGATTGGTATTATCAGGAACTTGAATATTTAAATTGACACTTTTCACTGAAATAGTGATTTCTAGTTTCATTTCCACAGATTTTGGTTTTTGTTTTTCAATAATTCAAAACACAGAAGTTTTTAATTTCACTATATAAACTGATTTGTCAGAATTAGCGACTGACCTTGAGATAAAAGAATAAAAATGTGGTTTTGAATATTCTCAATTTCCATAAACGGATTTATACTACTTTTTATGCATCTTTTGTTATGTTGTTTATTATTCTTAAAACTCACATTCAAATAAAAAAAATTAATTTATACTGGAAGTGACGTAGTTAATTTTAAATGCTGGTTATTTTGCCCATAAACGAAATCTCGTGTTCCAAAGTCGTAATTGGCATATTTGTAATTCAAGGATAACTTAACAAACAGGTCGAATTAAAACTCTTCTTATTGTTTCTTTATTCATGTGATACAGACTTTCAAACAAATCAAAAACAATAGATAGATAGATATAGATAGATAAAGTCTATTATCTTTATGTCTTTATGCTTGAAAATAATATCAAACCAGTCGTTCCTCGAATTTATATTTCTTCCGACTAACATGTCTAAACATCAGGAAGGATTTGCAGTTGGGATCGTGTTTATAAAATCAGCACTATACTGAGTATCCCTATGAAAGCGACAATTCCACCAGCGATTAAGGTTCGTTCCAACTCATCAAAAAACCGTCCTCGGTACGGTGACGATTCTGCGCAATACAGATTACGTGTTCCAATCGGACAGTTACCGTTAAACGAACGATTCTGTTTTGTGCTCCAACCGACTTAGGTTTGTGAACCGTTTCCAGGACTGTCTTTTCGATACTTGGTTGATAGCAAATACAGTTACAAGAATTGTTCCAAGAACGATCTAGACTTGCAGGTTGGAACAAATCTAAAGAAACAAGATATTCTCTACATTCCGTCCTTTGGGTCTCACAAAAACTCCTTCAACTATGCCTTAAGAAGGCGTAAGGTATCAATTTTGCACTGTTTTAATGAGCCCAGTGGGAAATGGAGGGAAGGATCATTCTGATATTTAAGTAGTGTAAACTATAGATCTACCTGGTGGATGCTACCAGTGGTTCGATTTTTGCACGCTCTCTTACTTACTAATCTAATCTTCTGTCTTTAAGGTAAGGAGAAACTAATCCCTCATCCACAGCGGACTCATATAATGCTATCAATTCCTGTGGAATATCACCTTGATGTTTTTTTTTGGATTTGATCAAATGAGAAGTGTTAAAAAAATAGAAATATTGTAATTTTTTCTTATAGTCAGTCTGAGATTGATGCCATTCGATTTTTTTCCGAAATTGAATGAACCAAAGCTAAATCGAGATGGCTTCTGCACAATGTTTTTTCAAACATTCTTCTTGTCTTCAAAATATCTTTCCAAATATTAAGAAACATCGAAATTTTGAATAAATAAATCATCTAATAATATATTCCATTACATACAATGGGCTTCACAATTTTTGATCATTATATTTAATTTTATCAATTAAAATGGGTTCAGTTAATGTTCATAAAATAATGTTTCAGATAAAATTAATTTCATTGCAACAAAACGTTTATAACTACGAAAAAAAAACGAGTTATCAAGGCAGGTCTTTTAATAGTTAGACGGTATTAAACGAAAAATACATTTAATAATTGTATAATTAGAGTTGTAGACCACGTCTTTTGCATGACTAGAATAAAAAGTAGAAATGTTGCTAAAGTAGCTAAAAAAGTCATAACGGTATGCTCCTGGCTTGTGCTAAAGTGTAAAAATGTCCTACAAGAACTAATTAGCGATGGCTGCAAGACCCAGATCGTCTGCTGGTGACTGGTCACTTGCTCGCCAGATTGGGATCAGCAAATCCACCAATGAACCCAAAACTCATTCTTGGTATAGCCAAAAGTCTTGTTTTCACGTCTCTCAGCAGTTTGCTCGCAAAATAAACTCTGAAGATGAATGAGACAAGTAAGATGGATCTACCAATCAACTGTTCCTCTTAAATAATCGCGAAATTAGACTGGTGACTGGCCTTTTATCTGGACACGGACATCTCTACACTATCGGAATAACGGCAGATTTGGAATACCGCTGGTTCATGTAGGAAGGAATTACAGACCACGTCATCGTTGAACGCTCAGCATTCAAACATTCGAGTTTCAAATCTTACAGTTTTTCAAGCCGAGGTGTTTGATTAGCTTGTTCTAAGTGACCACAAGGAATCTAGAGCATTTAAATCTGACAAATTCAGTGCACGGTAGATGCCTCGAATTCTCAGCACAGTGCAAAAGCAGTGTCTAGTAGAATGTTGTGAGCGATTTTTAGAGCTCTGCCGCGAGGACCAAGAAACTGTAATCCGATCAATTGTAATGGATAAGGAAACTATGATCTTCTATAATGATCCACTACCCAAATGAATTATATGGAGTGGTATTGGAGAAGAGAGCCCGTGCCAATAGAAGCAAAGGTCGGAAAGCACCAAAAAAGTGATAGCTACAATATTTTGGGATGACGTGCATATTCTTTTGTTTGCGCTTAGTTCACGACAATGCTCCAGTTCATACTGGTTCATTTTCCAAGGCTACTGAACACGATGTGGATTCGCAAAGCTCAAGACCGAGTTAAGGGGTAAAAGATGAAATTAAACAGGCAGTCTATGAATATTTTGACTCTACAGATGCAACATATTGTTATAGCGGCAAAGAAGCTTTGATCAGACGTTCTGAAAAGTGTGTGGATGTAAAGGGGAAATACTTTATTAAGCTCTTTCGTCCATAACGACTGAATGTTAAAAATCTACCCACAATTTTAACTAGGTTAAAATTACGTATTGGTTTATAAAATTAAACAATGATTATTATATTGTTAAAACATTTCAAAATTCAAAAATCCTATTTTTTATAGAAGTACTTACCAGCCCATGTTCCTGTTTCTTTAATATTAACAGCATTAATTTTGAATGCGGGAGCCAAAAAGGAGTCATAAAGGAATCTGAATAGCATCCTAGATAATTGAAATCCTACTATACATGTACAAATAAGCGCTATTTTATTCACCGGACAAAAATTGTTTTCTTCTTGATTCATGCTTAAAATGCAACGACACGCGGTCTTTAAAATCACTGATTGTTTTTAACACTCAAATTTGAATACCGGAACGACAGGAAGAAGTGTTGATTATTTCGCTGCGACCAAGTTCAGACATGCGCTGTAAACGTTTAACCCCTTTCTATAGCTTGAATCGATTTGGAGAAATTTGTGTTATAGTCCGGTTAATATAATACTAAACTGTTATTATGATGTTACACTAAGTAATTCCGTGATAAATCGAGAATATTTACACTATTAAGTAGACAACGTACTGATTATTTAAAAAAAAACTTAGATTATGAATGTATATAATACAAAATGTGAAGTTGTTAATCAATGCTATTTCAAAATTATATTTAAAGTGACTACAAAAATTAACTGAAATCAATATAAATAGCTCACTTCTTAATAAAGTTTAAAGAGTACGAGGGTTATCGGAAAAATTTCCGAACAAACCTAGGAACAAGACATTTTTTCTACGATAATTTTTATTTAGTCTTCTTTTAAGTATATGCATTTTTCCCAGTGATGCGCTAACTTTTTTAACTCCTCCAAATAATAGTTTCTCGTCAAAATACGATAATGTTCTCATTTGATGAAAATATTTCTCTTGAAAGTGAAGCTTTGAGGTTAGAAAACAGGAAAAAGTCGCTAGGAACCAGATTTGGTGAACACGATGGGTGGTCAACCAATTAGAAGTGCAATTCGGGAATTTTATCCAAGACGATCACCCTGATGGAAAAGCACTTTCTTTTCTTCGAATGCGATATCTCTTCTGTAATTTCTACCGTTACCTTATCAAGCAATGACGCATTATACTCTTCTGTTATTTTTTTACCTTAACCTTATCCAAAAAATGGTCGCTATCACTTTATCGACCGATGAAACCGTCTGTCTTTTTCTGAGCAGGTTCGTCGTTTGCAATCCACTGTCCCTCAATGCAGGTTTCATCTACATTTATTAATCGATGCAAAAATCTAACTCATTTTGCTTAATCTGTGTCAATAAGGAACAGGAAATGTTCATTCAAATGCGCTTTTGGTCTAAAGTGAGGAAACGCAAAACTCAATGTGCGAATATCCTAATTCTTCAGTCGGTTTATGGTAAATGCATTCTTCTGATATATTGACAACTTTTTTATCTTTTTAACCTTAATCTGACGGTCGTCCAGTACCAACGCCTACGTTGGCCCCGAAATTTTTGAGCAAGGACACGCAAATTTAATTCTGTCCTTGCTATATTCAAGGGAAATAATTTTCGTTTGCTTGTATTAAAAAACTGTACAAATTAGAGTTTACTTTATTGTATCAATACTCATTTTGGTTGATACTATTAATGCAGTATATTGGAGGAAATCGAAGATTGCGTAATTTCTTAAAATAAATACTTGTAACAACTTCCAAATTAAAATATCATTTTTATTTATCAACTTTATCGTAGTAGATTGCATTGTAAGATTGAACTAAAAAAATGATTAATTATTATTATCAACAACAGTCTTGTATTTTTCACAACTATATCACGTGCTTGGAACCGCAATAGGAAGCATGTTTTGGATAACAAATTCTTTTTTTTTTTTTCAATGTCCAATAAATTTATATAATTAATATCACCATTCTGATATGCCAAAAAAGTTATTTCATTATAAATATGTCCATACCACGAGCTTACACGTTAGAATAGTGCAGATGCAAATCGTGTATCGTTTTCTCTGATTAGCACTTCGGCGAATATATATACATATCGGTTTGTTCTCCGATTTCTTCCGATCTCTAGCCGCCATCTGTCTCTATCCTTCTCTCTTCTGTATTTCCTAATCTATGCTCTTTCTCCAGCTTATTCGTGATCATTATCTTCTCCTTTTCCCATGTGGTGTCCACTTTAGGACCTATTTTGGTATTCTTTGTAAATGCCCATATAAGATTGGATGTTTGACTTTGATGTAATCGATTAATGTGTGTGTTATTTATTCGTTGTTTGTTGGCTTTTGATATTGTTTGATCCCAAATATTTCATTTATTATAGATATAGTGTTGTCACTGAGGGGAATTCCCATTCCTCTGCATTTCCGCTTTCACATCTTGAGTGCCTGCTCATAGTAAATCTTGAGTAGCGTTGGCGAAGGGCAACACCCTTATTTTAAACCTTTCGTGTCTGTAAACCCAAATGCCGTTTTGCTTTAATTTTTGTTATACTATTTTCGTATGTCGACTGCTCTCATTAACCTGTTTGTGATGTGATATTTTTCAACCCAAAAAAATCAAAAATCTGGGAAAAAAATAACATAATCATAACGTCTAACTTGAAATGTTTTTGTTGTTTCATTTGTCTATTGAAAAATATGAGAAACTTATATTTCCCTAGAAATATCATGGGGCTTCGATTAGGAACATCAAAATACTTCAACAACGTTTATAAAGAAGAAATTAGGTGCAATTTAATGTTGACGCTCGACCTTATTCTAGAGCGTCAAATGAGGTTATGTGGTATAATTTAGACTGGAACGCCATCTCAAATTAATACTGCATCAAATATAAGAGCGCCAAGCTTCAAACTGCTGAAAAAATTCTACAATATATCACTTATGTCAGTAGTCTGTTAACCTAAAAACATAGAGTGTGTCAGATATAAATTGTTAGTTATTAAATATTAATGAACGTATTACATTCTTAAACTGAAAAGTCAAGAAACTCAGCTAAATAATAATTAGTTCGGACGCTTTATTAATTTAAGATAACGCTCCAGTCAAACTTGTCTCGTCGAAAGTCAACATGAAATTGCATCTTTATGAAAATGATTATTATGAAGTGAATAATAAAACTGATTTGTAAATGACAGTCTTTTTATATTTATCTACATCTTTCTGTTGGTGCTGGCTGTTAGTTCTAAATATATGGAATACGTGGATCACATTACCTTTTTCTTTCACTCCGTATTAATAATAAATATTCAGTAGCTGTTTATTCAAAAAATTTTGAAAAAATTGACCTTCAAGATTTATTAACTGGACTATAACCCACACGTGTTGGACATACTACTTTCACTACATCCAAGCAAATTTAAGCAAATTACTTATTCTTTCTTAAAATACACGGCACATTTTATATACCTTATAACAACGATGTAAGATGATAACTGCTTTTGGAACATTATCAGGACGTAAAAAACCTTATCAGAAAACATTAAACTAAGCAAGATAGTTAAACTAAATTGATAAGAAAGTTTAAAATTATTTTTTCAATTTCAAAATACAAAAAATACTCTGTTCAAACTTCCTTGTTACATATATCTAAAACATAATTTTTTTCAAGGTTTCCTTAGTAAATTAACCAAGTTTATGAATAACTAAATTTTCTGGCCAGTTTCTTAATTATTTCCTTATGTTATAATATATTTAATTTATAAACGGACTAAACGAAATTTTGATATAAAGGACTTTTATTACATTCTTATATATTAGCAACCTGATCTATTTAATGACAACTTGTTGCATAGCTAACAAAATCATTTTACTGGACTAATGATTAGACTTATATGATCCACTTCATATAAGTCTAATCAGTCTAATTTCTCCTGGAGCCGTCTGTGTAGTAGGTTATGTTAGGTTGAGGTCAAGTTAGGTTAACATTAGGTTGGGTTGAGATTAGGTTAGGTTAAGATTACGTTGCATTGCATCTTGCATCTATCTTCGCAAACTAAAACTGTTGAACATTCCAAATCACTACTTTATTTGAACTCTAAGTTATTTCTAATTTTTTTATTTATGGTTAGACAAGAGGTTTAAATTAGAGTGAAGATGTTGGACAGACATGGGAAGCTTGATGCGAGACATAGTGTACTCACCTAATTGTTTTCGGACAAATATTTGAACTTCACTTTTGAAAATGGGTAAGTACTCACAAGGTGTTTGTTTGCTACACAGGCAGTTCGTGGTAACTTGAAGTGCTGTTTGTACATATTCCATTTTAACAGTACTCAGTACGCATAGGTACTGAAGGGCGCAAAGGTGATGATTGCACTCGGGTGCTACGTGAGCTAGAGGCGTCTCTGAATGCAAAGTAAACATATCTGTGTAAATACGATATCGAGCATTTGGATAAATATTCCTTAATTATCCGATAACGACAGTAGAGGCACAGTATTTTTTAATTCGGTACGTTGATGTAGAGGTCGCAAGTGAAAAGGGCAATAGACATAGTTTTGACATTTAACTTGACATTATGCATGTTGTGACATTTGTAATTTTGGTAACGATTGTTGAGTTGTCATAAAATGTAAAAATCCTTCAGTTTTAAGGACGTAGGCTCCAAAAAAGTTGAGAATGAATATATAATATAATAGATGATTTTAGCTAAGACTTGTAGATAAGAACATTTATAGAGATAAGAAATAAATACATCAATCAATGACCAAAGTCAACATATCTTAATATATTTTAATAGCAATTTTTATGAATCATCTACAGTTTAATAAGGTGGGTTTAATTAATTTCACACGACGTATGTTATGTATTTAAGATTTTTCTTTAGATAAAATAATGGAAAACGGAAACAGCAACAGAGATTCTAGAAGTAAAGATATTAATTGGTCCAGATTTGGGTTAGGTACAGAGGCAGCCAGAGTTAGAAGCAACACAAGTGGTTTTGTTGACTTATCAAATGATTATGGGGCTGGAGGTCACCAAGCCTCAGGGGCTAATGAATTATTTGCAGAGGAACAAGTAAACATATTTTATTCTATTGTGATTAACTTTATGAGCTAGAGTCATAAACATCATTTGCATTTACCTCATTAGTATAAAGATAAAATTTAAAAAACACATTGAAACAAACATATGTGTATATAATATTTATAATAACCTGTCATTTTTTGATAAACTTAATATCCAGATTTGAAGCTTTAGTATTGGAATTTTAGTACCAAATGAGATCAGAACAAAATTTAATTCATTTGTACTTTAGTGATACTATGATGGTTTTGTTGATAATAAATATCCATTTTAAATGCCTAATGAGGTGAATTGTAATAAATGCATGGTGTTACGGTCATGAACAGTTATACCATTTTGCTTCAGGGAGATGTACCTTGGTGGAAATCTAATTTTTTTATATCCCAGCCGGTATTGTTTGGGACATGGGATGGTGTTTTCACATCTTGCTTGATTAACATATTTGGGGTGATAGTATTTTTACGATCTGGATGGATTGTCGCACAAGCTGGAGTTTGTAGTGGTATTACTATAGTTTTATTCTCAGGTAGATACAATGCATTTTTATATAGTTATTATGGTATTTTTAACGCTCTAAATTGATATATAATATAAGAAAATCAATATAGTTGAAGGATAGAGAAAGGTGTACATAAATTTCATTCAGATATCTCCAAAAGTATCTATATAGAATAGTTGTCTATATAATATAATCAACTACAAATACAAATATAAATTTTCATCAACAGTTGAATATGTATTGAATTTTGCAAGGTAAATATTTGTTAAAATGTTAGGTTGACAGGGTTTGATGATGGCTATTTACATATCAATATCAGCTTGTTGCACAATAAAAATGAAAAGACAACAGCTTAACTTTAGACCGATAATTTTTGAAACAAAAAAAAATAATAGTAGGATGCAAACTATTTAAAAAGGAGGTGAGGTGAGGTAAAAATTATTTACGGGCGGATACGACGTCGGGAAGGAGAAGAGGGTCATATAGGAAAACGTCAAATGGCAAAGTTGTAGATAATAAAAAGATCTACAACTTTTGTATGCATACTTTATTCACATAACCTCAAAATTTACGTGAGAAATTAAAAAAACAAGTTATTGATTTTTTATTTTCATCTTCTACAAAAAAAAACATTTTTTCCATGTAATTTATACATTTGTACAATTTTTATTACAATTTTACACTCTATTACATGATAAACATGAGATTCTATGTTACATTGATAAACATAAGTAGAGTGTAAAATTTCAAGAAATATCTAAAAATTGTACAACTGACGAAAAAAATATTTTGGATGTTTTTTTTCGCTTTTTTTTCTTTTCTGAGAAATTTTACCACTGTAATGGTAATATTTTTTACACCATCGGAAAATAGGGAATTCAACAAATAAAAATTAGTGTGCTTTTTCGATATCAAATCAAAATAAGGTGTTTATTTACCAAATTTCGTGGGCAATAAAAGTTTTTTGTAGAAGGTAAAAATATAAAACAAAAAACCTGGTTAATTCAAGTTTTCTTATACATTTTGAGGTTATGTGAAAAAAGTGTAAATACAAAAGTTGTAGATCTTTCCATTAATTACAACTTTGCTATTTACCTTTTTTACATACAACATGCAACTTACCACAAATCGAGATAAACAGTTTTTTATCATCTTCAAAGGCTTCTACCTCTACCCTAATCTACTTCTTTATTGCTCATTTTTTTAGTGTTAACTGCCTTAATATCAGTGCTTTCTGCAGTAGGAATTTGTGAAAGATGTAGAATAGAATCTGGAGGAGTATATTTTGTTGTAGCCCATACTCTTGGATCAAGATTTGGGGGATCGCTTGGCTTATTGTACTGCTTTGGTCAGGTAAGACGTAAATAATAATAATAATAATGAATCATCTTCATTGATCTGAGATGTGTACAAAATACCATTTACAAAGTATACAGTACACGCTCATAATGTAACAGGAGTGGAGAAATTCAAAATATATGATATCCTTGCACCTAACTATACCAAATACCGGTATTTTCAATTTTTTGGTAGAAAACCGAAAAGTTTTCAAAATATTTTTGACATGTTAGTGTAAAAAACTCAATATATCCTATTCTTTGAGAGATATCAATGGCTTTATCTCTTCACGCAATAAACAAAATGTGTACATTTCTTAATATTCCCATTGCATTTCTTCAATTGCATTCTTAAAGGAATTATAGGGTTAAACTTGAAGCAAATTTTATTCTTGAAAATAACACTATAAAAATTCATAGTATCTACAGTTTTAGAATGCAAATGTAATATATAAAAATCGGAAGAAGAACACAGATACTATCATGAAAAAATTGGATTTTCTGGACAATCACGCCCCCTAATCAAAATCTGATATGATTTTCGAAATCTCCAGGGGATAATACATGATATCATTTGATTTTTCACATACCTTCACTATATTACAAGCTTTTGTCTACAACTTGTAACAATTTTTTGACAATAAAGCATTTCTCTCTCTCTCTCTATACCCATATTTTCAATTTTTTGGAAGAAAACTGAAAAAGTTTGTAATTTTTAGGCTGTTGGTTGTGCCCTTAATGTTCTTGGTTTTGGAGAATCTATGGCTGAATTGGTAGGTCTTGGTGAATCAAAATGGACAGTTAGAGTGATTGCCATGGCAGCTGTACTTCTGCTTAGCGTTATTAATGTTGCTGGAGTTAAATGGGTCATTAAATTACAATTTATTTTGTTACTGATATTGCTTTCTGCTGGACTTGACTTCATGGTTGGCAGCTTTGTACATACAGAAGAAGGTAAGCATACATTTTTTAAATTTAATACTTGGAACTTAAATTTTGTCCTCTTGTAGATAAAGGTGTTGAAGGTTGGGTGAGTGACAACATTGTAAAAAACATGTGGTCCAATTACACCGAGGGGTATAGCTGGTTCACAGTATATGGTGTATTTTTCCCAACAATAACAGGGGTTCTCTCGGGTATTAACATGAGCGGAGATTTAAAAGCGCCATCTACAAACATTCCAAATGGTACTTTAGCTGCTATTGGCACAGCTACATTTCTCTACCTCGTTTTTGTAATATTTTTGGGATCGACATGTACCCGAGCTGTCCTGGCCACCAATTTCATGATTGCTGAAGATGTTTCAGTTATTGGGGTTCTATTTTTAGCCGGACTCTATGTTAGTTCTATGTCCAGTTGTTTAGGAGCTATGTACGGTACACCAAGAGTTCTTCAATCCATAGCATTAGAAAATGTTATACCAGGAATTGGAACTCTTGGGAAAGGAGTAAGTATTGGATCACTTTCAATTTATTTTGATGGTATAATTTTTTTCTGTTATATTTTTTAGAGAGGACCAAATAAAGTGCCTTTATATTCAATGGCTGTTGTAGCGGTTGTAACGTTTACATTTATATTTATTGGGGAAATCAATACTTTAGCTCCTATTGTAACTATGCCTTTTCTTCTAACATACGCTTGTATTGATTACGCTTACTTTGCTCTTGCACAAAGTTTTGATATACAACATCAAAGAGAACAACGATTCCATAGACCAAGGGTCCAACCGACAGTTAGTGAAGACAGTGATTTAGATATGCTATTTCCAGAACGCACAAGACATAAAAACCTCAGAGTAAGAATTACAGCACATTTATCTTTCTGCATGTATAAATATTCTTCAAATATCAGTGGAAAATTTATTTTGTTCTATTAACCCTTTCAAGATGGCAATTTGATCATATAGATAAACCCCACAGACGGGTGTATTGATATCGACGTCAGAGATGAAATTAGAGATAGATACATTTCAAAATACATTAACTTAGTCAGCAAACAAGCATTTTTATCTAAATTATTAATAATACCTACAAATCATAAGATTTTAATAGCATGGTATGTCTCAAAAGAAGGGACCTAAATCTACATTGTAGTCCTGACACATATATCGCGACTCTCTTCTATTCTTCTCTCCAATATTGGCAGTGCCTCATAGCTTTTATTGATTTCTCTGTAGCTATGATGGAAAGTGGCATTCTTTCACCCTTTTTTAGCGAAAATATGAGCAAGTGGCACTTTAAGCTAAAGATGAACAGAAAAAGTATTTTATGTAACTAGTTTAAAATATCTTTTGAACATACCTTTCCAACAACCCACAAACAACATTCAAATGAAAAACTGCTAAGGAAACTCTTGTACGGATTGAAGGTCTCCAATCTGTGGGAACGTAATAAAACCATATCTTCAGAATCCCTGATATATTTTTAATTTACACAATTAATAACAACTTATAGTACTGACTACCGTGAACACGTCGGTGACAGTAGTACACGTAACTGTTATAAAAATTGTCCAATATCTATTCAGCTTAGTCATGAAGTACCTTGACATCAGTTGATCTAATGTTTAGTTTCAAGATTTTCTTATTTATATTAACATATTGTTCAATTGACTAGAATTACACGTTTTTTATTAATTATGGCTTACAAATAACCTTATCAATTTTTCAACGACCTTCTGGTTCAACAACCCTGATATAAGGATGGATTAACTCGACAATAGTCTTGCATTCGATTTAAATGACAACCATTTGGATATTACGTTACAGTAATTCGGATATAGTCGTTGTCCGTCGCGAAAAGGTTAAAAAAATTGAGATTTTCAGAAACTTTTAAGTGTTATGTCTCACATTGTTTATTATCTCTACACCACACTCACAATAACGATAGTTTTTAGAGCCTTTTATAGGTTCATATTTGGCTTGAAGAAGCAAACATGTAATAGTGAGTGTGGGTATGGTGATGGTAAACAGTGTATTAGAAAGCTCAATCATTTTGTGCATATATATTCTAGGGTGAATCAAGTTCAAATTCTGTCAGTAGTCCAGAGGAGAATAGTGAACAAACACCAATAACTCCAAAAATAAATATCCATTCTAAACAAAAAAATTGGTATTCCAATTTATGTAATCGATGGCTGTCTTTATTCGGTGTAAGTATATGTCAAACATTTTCAATTGTTTTTTGTTTTGAAAAATCCCCATGACTAAGTGTTGGAAAAAACGTACCTTTCGATATCTTACAATATAACAAGGAAAATATAATTATCTTATTTTCATTTGATAAAATGTACTTAATCTTGAAGCCTTTCTACCTTTTCAGTTGTAAGGCATATTACAGTTGAGTCATTACCTTAGCAGTTTCCATTCTTTCCTATCTTGTGTCGTTTTTTTAATTTCCTGCCACCTTATTTCTCGATTTTTCCTTGCCATCTTAATTTCTTCTACCCAGCTCCTCCTTCTATATCTTCCGTATTCATTGTTCTTCTCACATTCTCATAACATGGCCAAACTATCTTTATTGTCCTCCCCCCTTTCGACTTTGTTTTGCATTGATTTTAAATTTTCTCTTATAATGCTATTCCTTATTTTGTTGTATCTTGATTTATTCTCTAGTTTCTTGGTATTTCCTTCCTATAATATTGCAGCTCCTCCAATCCTCTAGTTTATCTCTTGTTCCAATCTTCCAATGGATGCAGTTCTTAAGTTTTAATGTTTTAATACAAAGAATATTAGTACTGGGATGTGTTTTGTATATTTGAGGCAAGAAGAAGACAGATGGAAAAGAACATTAGCTATTTTCCATTTACATACAAACTCAGATTATTCTCACTTGGAACGTCATAAATCAGTTCGATACACGTTCCTTTCCAGTGTTCCAAGTGAGACCTGAGTTTTTACCAGCAATCTGAACAAGCTTGAGACTGTTTGCTTTAGTGAGTTTTCTGAACTCAGATTGAAAGTGAGGTTAAGGACATCATATTGTCAGATTATGTCATCAAAATAAACAAGAAGTTACACAATACTAAATGATTTTAAACAGTCAGTGATGTAAATAATCTCAGTTCTCAGTTATGTCGTTTCTTTCACTGCGACTAACCGACGGTGGATCACCAATGATAATGGGGAATTTTATGTGGTTATTCAGAATATTAACTCACATCATGCGTTCCTTTTACTTTACTGAGCAGTGACATAATTTTCTGAGTATATGATACTCACATAACTGAGTGTCTCAGTTCACTTGAATGTAGATGGAAAGCAATTATTGTTGTCTTTTTGTTTCTAAGAACATGGAAAAATGTGGTCGATAGGTAAATCCACAATGAATTTAAAAAATATAAAAATTATCCTGTAGTTTAATAATTAGTAGTTAATATTTCACCATTTTTAATATTTGAATATAAATCAGTCATAATAATAACTGTTTGTTATATTTATACTTTTTGTACAACTATTTCAACATTTAAAAACACAATTTCTGGGCTTTATAGTCTTTTACTATTTTATATCCGGCTCGAAGGACCAAGTCGTGTAATTGTATTATACATTTGATTACAATGTTTTTAGGCTGCCTTAAAAATACTTATAATGATCCTAGTGAATTGGTATTACGCAATGGCTTGTATGAGCGTAGTATTCTTAGTATGGTTGTACATAGGAACTGCGAATCCTGCTGTAAAACCTGGTATAGCATTTGAGTTTCATTTTTTTAGATGGTTAAAAACTTTAATCCTCAGATGCATGGGGTAAGTAATAGAGAAACTATATATATAAATGTAAGAAAATTCTTATGTACCTTGATGTATTGAAGTATCTTTCTTGATTAATAAAACTGATCGAGTCCAGTGTACAAGTCTTCCTCTTTCTGTCTATATTTTTATAAATGATACAAGGCGTTTTCCCTAGAATATAATTAAGATTTTTTTAAATGATACAAGTCGTTTTCCCTAGAATATAATTAAGATTTTTTTAAATGAGTTTGTATTTTTAGACGGAGAGTTACGGATTACGAACAAATAATCGTAACTCCAGTGCACCCGGGTTTAGACGTGACGTCTTCTCAATTAAATGAGGACAACGAAGATTTTTCGAACAGAAGACGGTATCATCAATCAGCTACTGTCCAAGGACACTTAGTTAATATTGATGATTAAAAAAAAATAACTCGGCAGAAGATTTTTTAACATTTGAAGTATTAAGATAATGACTTATATATTTAATTGTAGAAACCCGGAAAATCATGTGAATGTATTTTTGCAATATACTAATTTTATTAAATTATTAATTTATTATATTATTTTTTTTTTAATTTTTCTTAACTAACCCAAACATTTACTATGGAACAACACCAAATTATACCATATCTTTTCGGAAAACTATTTTCAAGCACCATTGTCTAACAACTGACTGGAATATTTTGTCTGGTGATGTGGAATTTTCGAATTTTCTAGATTTAGTATGGTTTTCATTTCTTGTCCTCTCAGACGTATTAAAAGTAAGCAAAATCTACCCTCATTCACTGAAGGCTTGCATATATCTGCAAAAAACATGCAATTCTTTACATTATTCTCCTTTCTCAAATTGGTGATATCGAAATTTAGGTTTCAATGTTAGTTTAAAATTATAATTTTCCGTCGACCACTATAAAAGATCGAATGATGAGCCAAAGTATGAGGTTTTTGGGTCTAAGAAAAGAGTGTTTATGTACAGGTCAAAAAACGCTTGTTAGATCCATGTGTATCCCGATTGAAAAGCACGGCAGGGGCTGATGTATTGGGGATGTTTTGAACGAAGGAGGCTGGGAACGTGGTAAATAATGCAGGGATTTTGAAGGACATAAGGCTATAAAAGATATTTAAGGAAAATGTAGTGCCTTCTGGCCAGAAGCTGATCGGCAGAAAGTTTATCTACCAGTATGACAACGATTCCAAGCATTGCTCGAACCTGTGCAAAGAGTATTTGAAAGAATTGGAAAGGAATGTACTGAAACTGATGATTTGGCCAACCTGATTGAGTTGTAGGACAAATTGGACAGGAAAGTCAGTAATCCACTACACATCTTTGGAATATCCTGAAAACCGGAAACCTACTAGACGACGATTTTTTGTCGAAATTTTAACAGATATTGTGAACCAAGATAATAAAAACAAAGGGGGTTACATCAAGAAATGAAAAATTTAAATCTGTAACAACAAAATTTTCAAAAAAAAAACATTTGAATGTTTCTTTTACATTTTTTTGTTATAAATTGATGTAGCTAAAACTTTTTTTATTTAAGCAAACTATTGATTGTTTATTGACAAAAAAGTAAACAAAACCAGACTGAAATGTATGGAAGAGTATGAAATTAATAAAATTATATCATTTGACAGTTTTGGTTGATTTTTATCATATTTTAATGATTTTCATCAAAATTTCTGAAAATTACTGGCATTTTTATCCTTAAGTTTGTTGTAAACACATTTGTATAATGAAACTCCATCACTGCTCTTCACTAAAACCAGTTTAGTTAAAAACTCATTAAATTATAACACCAATAAGCCATTTAAATGTAAAAAGGCAAATAAAAGTACATCATTTAGCAGTTTTAGTTGATTTTTCTAAAATGTTAATGGTTTTCATCAACAATTTCCCATAATAACTGAAAATTTCATCCTTGATTTTTTTTAAATACATTTGTATGAAAAAACTCCATCACTGCTCTACACTAAAAGCAATTTAGTTACAAATTTGATAAATTATAACACCGATAAAAACTTTAAATGTTGGAAAGACAAATAAAACTACATTATTTGACAGTTTTAGTTGATTTTTCCCATATTTCAATGATTTTCATCGAGAATTTCTGAATATAACTGGCATTTTGTCCTTAACTTTTTTACATTTTTTTGTTATAAATTGATGTAGCTAAAACTTTTTTTATTTAAGCAAACTATTGATTGTTTATTGACAAAAAAGTAAACAAAACCAGACTGAAATGTATGGAAGAGTATGAAATTAATAAAATTATATCATTTGACAGTTTTGGTTGATTTTTATCATATTTTAATGATTTTCATCAAAATTTCTGAAAATTACTGGCATTTTTATCCTTAAGTTTGTTGTAAACACATTTGTATAATGAAACTTCATCACTGCTCTCCAATAAAACCAGTTTAGTTACAAGTTTGATAAATTATAACTCCAATAAGTCTTTTAAATGTTGGAAAGACAAATAAAACTTCATCATTCAACAATTTTAAATGATTTTTCTCATATTTTAATAATTTTTATTCCAAAGTTCTGGCATTTTTATCCTCAACTTTGTTGTAAACATATTTGTATGATGAAACTCAATCACTGCTTTTCACTAAAACCAGTTTAGTTACAAACTTGCTAAATAGTTACACCAATAAGTCATTTAAATGTTGAAAAGACAACTAAAACTACATCATTTAACAGTTTCAGTTGATTTTTCTCATATTTTAATAATTTTCATTGACAATTTTGGAAAACAACTGGCATTTTTATCTTTAACTTTATTGTAAACATATTTGGATAATGAAACTTCATCACTGCTCTTCAGTAAAACCAGTTTATTTACAAATTTCATAAATTATAACACCGATAAATCATTTAAATGTTGAAAATGCAACTAAAAGTACATCATTTAACAGTTTTAGTCGATTTTTCTCATATTTTAATCATTTTCATTAACAATTTCTGAAAATAACTAGCATTTTATATTTAACTTTGTTGTAAACATATGTGTATAATGAAACTCCATCACTTCTCGTCACTAAAACTAGTTTCGTTACAAACTTGATAAATCATAACACCAATGAGCCATTTGGATGTTGAAAATACAAATAAAACTACCTCATATAACAATTTTGGTTAATTTTTCGCATATTCTAATGATTTTCATAGAGAATTTCTGAATATAACTGGCATTTTATCCTTAACTTTGTTGTAAACATATTTGTATGATGGAACTCAATCACTGCTCTTCACTAAAACCAGTTTAGTTACAAACTTGCTAAATAATTACACCAATAAGTCATTTAAATGTTGAAAAGATAAATAAAACTACATCATTTAACAGTTTCAGTTGATTTTTCTCATATTTTAATAATTTTCATAAACAATTTTTGAAAATAACTGGCATTTTTATCTTTAACTTTATTGTAAACACATTTGGATAATGAAACTTCATCACTGCTCTTCACTAAAACCAGTTTAGTTACAAATTTCATATATTATAACACCAATAAGTCATTTAAATGTTGAAAAGGCAAATAAAAGTACATCATTTAACAGTTTTACTCGATTTTCCCCATATTTTAATCATTTTCATTAACAATTTCTGAAAATAACTAGCATTTTATCCTTAACTTTGTTGTAAACACATTTGTATAATGAAACTTCATCACTGCTCTCCAATAAAACCAGTTTAGTTACAAGTTTGATAAATTATAACTCCAATAAGTCTTTTAAATGTTGGAAAGACAAATAAAACTTCATCATTCAACAATTTTAAATGATTTTTCTCATATTTTAATAATTTTTATTACAAAGTTCTGGCATTTTTATCCTCAACTTTGTTGTAAACACATTTGTATAATGAAACTCTATCACTTCTCTTCACTAAAACCAGCTTAGTTACAAACTTGATAAATTATAACACCAATGAGCCATTTGGATGTTGAAAATACAAATAAAACTACATCATATAACATTTTTGTTTAATTTTTCTCATATTCTAATTATTTTCATCAACAATTTCGGAAAATAAGTAGCATTTTATCCTTAACTTTGTTGTAAACACATTTGTATAATGAAACTCCATCACTGCTCTTCACTAAAACCAGTTTAGTTACAAATTTCATATATTATAACACCAATAAGTCATTTAAATGTTGAAAAGGCAAATAAAAGTACATCATTTAACAGTTTTACTCGATTTTCCCCATATTTTAATCATTTTCATTAACAATTTCTGAAAATAACTAGCATTTTATCCTTAACTTTGTTGTAAACACATTTGTATAATGAAACTTCATCACTGCTCTCCAATAAAACCAGTTTAGTTACAAGTTTGATAAATTATAACTCCAATAAGTCTTTTAAATGTTGGAAAGACAAATAAAACTTCATCATTCAACAATTTTAAATGATTTTTCTCATATTTTAATAATTTTTATTACAAAGTTCTGGCATTTTTATCCTCAACTTTGTTGTAAACACATTTGTATAATGAAACTCTATCACTTCTCTTCACTAAAACCAGTTTAGTTACAAACTTGATAAATTATAACACCAATGAGCCATTTGGATGTTGAAAATACAAATAAAACTACATCATATAACATTTTTGTTTAATTTTTCTCATATTCTAATTATTTTCATTAACAATTTCGGAAAATAAGTAGCATTTTATCCTTAACTTTGTTGTAAACACATTTGTATAATGAAACTCCATCACTGCTTTTCACTAAAAGCATTTCAGTTACAAACTCGATAAATTATAAGATCAATAAGTCATTTAAATGTTGAAAAGACAAATAAAACTACATCATTCAACAATTTTATTCGATTTTTCTCTTATTTCAATTATTTCCATCAAAGATTTCTGAAAATTACTGGCAATTTAATCTTTAATTGCGTTTTAATCTCATTTGTAAAATGAAACTTCCTCACTGCTCTTCACTAAAAACTCATTTAAATTTAAAAAAAAAATAAGAAAATTTAAATATTCAGTAACCTATAAATAACGCTGCTCATAAGAATTAGTCAAATAATTATCTTTTTTTTACAAACAAAAACCAAATATCATTCAATCAAAATCAAAATTCCTCACAAACTTTGTGACATTTTTTACACATACTTGTAAATATATTTACCATCTTGTGATATTCAAGTGTCTTGAATCGACGTCTTACTAATGACTGGTCCCGTAGTAAATCGGCAAAATGCAATTTTTGATGAATAAACAAGGATCTGATCAAGAGTGAAGGTATTGTATATATCTCTAAATCAAACTTTACTCAATAGTACAAGAGGGCATCAGTTTGTGCCATAATAATGACTAAAATACTGTTAATATATTTCGGTGTACAAGTATATTATCATATCTTATCGATCATATTTCTATTTTGTCGATATTCAATACTGTTATTTCAAATTTATAGATATTCAAATAAAAATATTTTGTCAATATTCCCCACGATCTCGGCAACATAGTTTACGTGTAATCGTAAAGCTGCTTGCCTAACTTCGAGTAAAATTACATAATATAAATAAATGTAATAAAAATAAAGAGAATCGGTCACAAAAAAATCTGATCAGTCATGAAATATCAAAAAGTAGATGAATTATTTACATATAAAATAAATCACATTTTTACACAATCACCTACGAGGTAGTCAACTCACTATACTAACGGCAGTATATTTGTTTACATATCTAGTAGGACTTGAAGTATGCAACTACAAGATAATATTATAAAACATGAATCCACAATGAAATTATATAAAATGATTGAATTAAATAACATATAGAACTGATTATATGGAGAAACATGATAGATTTTGGGTTAATAAAAAGGACAGATGTTAACAAGTACTTAGAATGAATAAGGTCAAAACTTTTTCGGAATTAAGTGATAATAATGTATTAAGTAAATGAATAAAATATAATTTGATGTGTCTATATTAAATTTTTACAATAGACTATGTTGACATTCAATTACTTCACTGTGCTATGTGAATAATACAAAAAAGTCTTTTTAATAAGATAGATATTGTGCTAACGTATTTTCAAACGTATTTGGGTAATTTATTTTTTATGTTCATTCTTATAAAGCGAATTTTATTGACAAAGGACAAAGATTACTGAAATCCTCAGTTTTCTACGCCGTCACTCTTGTTGTACAAAATCCCGTTTATATCGAAAGAAGGTAAAAAACAGAAACATGCGTTCCCAAAGGATAGATAAAAATTTATCAGACTTCTCGAGACTAGTGGTCTGCTTCTGTAAACACCTAAGATTGACCCTCGTCTCAGGGAATTATACTTACAAGAAAAACAATTTCACTGTTACTTGATGGCCATTTAGGTGTACAAAAAAATAAACCGAAATTTATAAAACGTTTCCACCCTTAGTCTGATAACAGTTACTTGATCTCATTGTAACAATTTGATTTTTCCATGTTTGATTACTTTCTTCCCTATTGTATATACACCACAGATGCTGTATTACAGAGAGTTGTCTCAACATTCGAAAATATTATTCTGATATCATTCTTTCCCCATCACAATCTATATACTATCATATATCAAAGTATTTTGACATATGAATATACTATTATTTATGCACTTAAAGCCATTTGAGCATTATAAATGACATCCAAACGTGAATTAGAATAGAGTGTAGAATATTTTGAGATCTTGAAGAGGACATCTGAATTTATCAATAATTTATCCATTATTGAGTAGCTGTCTATGAATGAAAAATTTTATTTTAGAAAAAAAATAGCTCAATCCGAGTTTTGTCATATGTCATCGTATAATACATATATAATACATTTGGACTTTTTTACGAAAGTTTACTTAAAAAGCTTTCTGTTTACCACAAAAAACTCTATAAAAATAATTATCTCGTTCCAATAAAGCTACAAGTGATATTTTCTATTATACAGTATATTATAGAGTATAGAAGTAAGGAAAACCATCTCAGTGTATCAAAAAGTGTCCGTTTAAAATTAAGGTGGCGCTTTAGTGGCAAATGGACATTATTAGAGTAAGATAATAAATTAAATTCTTATTTGAATGTTATAACTATAGTTAGTTCGCAAAATGGGTTCTTAAGCCGGCCCTGTCCGGTTATTATGGAATTCTAAAATTCGGCGGACGGATCTTTTTACATAACTGTAAGTGTAGAATATTGTTTTGTTCCTTTATTTTCTAGAATTCTTTTGGTATATATAATTAATTTGTGTGGCGCAGCTCAGCTCAGTTTATCATAAATAGTCGTATTAAACAAACCGAAATAGAAAATAATCGAAAAATTTAATCAAATTATTTAAGTGTTAGTGATAAGTGAATCATTACAAGTTAGTTAAGTGTGCGTATAGTGTTTAAATAAATAAAAAACGTAAAAGACAGTGTCTATTAATTCACCCCACGAATAGAAGAATGAAGAAGAGAAACATTTCACTATTAATGTACAAATTTATTCGAAATTGGTACATAACATATATAATTGCTACATTAGCGCTATTTTGGTGACTCAGAACTATAATTTGCTGTTTACAGATGGACACTTTTTCAACATTTCTCCCATAAGAGATACTCCTCCTTACCTCTACTCTCCATAATCTAGCTGAAAGTTATTATGACCAATATTTTTGTTATGATTGTCAGAAAAATCGTGGATAACTATTTTTGTGGATAAATAACGTTTTCTCTTTTGGAAGAAGTTGTTTATAATCATTATTTTGGTATGAAAGTGGAGATCAGGATAAATTATGGGCTACATATGTATGTTGTGATACATTGATTGATTTTAGATTGAGAATTTGAAGCAACATAAGACTATCCATAGAGTGCAGTTCTTCTGAACTCAATCAAATACGCTGAATACGCGGTCTGGCTATTAAATGAGACTGGTTAAGAAAGAGGGTTTTATCAAAAAAATTATTCTGCATTCGAATGCTCCGCTTCAATATACTCCCCTCCGCTCGTTACACACCTTTCCATAAGTTTTTTTCCATTGATCGAAGCAGTGCTGGAAGTCTTATTTGGTGAGTGCCTTTAGGAGCTCTGACGTTTTTTGTTTTACCGCTTCCATCGACTCAAATCGGGTCCATTTCATCGCACTGTGCCAAATCTGGTGAGTACGGCGGGTGTTCGAGTGCGCTTGCTAGTCAAATACTGCTTCACAGATAGCGCGTTATGGGCAAGTGCGTTGTCCTGATGCAAAATCGGGCCGTTTTTTACGAACTCGTTCTCGCAATATTGCCAAAACTGACAAATAGTAAGTGTGGTTGACGGTCTGACGTTCTGGAACCCATTCAATCATCAAGATACCGTTAATATCGAAAAAAACCATCAATATTGCCTTGTATTTTGATTTGCTCTCTCGACACTCACTAAAGCGCTTACATCACTCAAAACCACGCGCACGAGATAGAGAAATGTCTCCATAGGCCTCTTGCAACAGTTTATAGCACTCAATCAATTCAATCAATCAATCAATTTCAAACCGCTACTGCACAAATACTATGATAATGATGGAAACGTGTTTTGGGACGTGCATAGACAAGATATCTAGATACCCAACGTACTATTCATTTTTTACACTACCCGTTTAGGGCGCCCTCTAGGCACGCACTCTCGTTATTTAATAGCCAGACCTCGTATTAGTGGAAAATCTATGATTATACTATACACTTACATATACACAAGAAAAAGATCGAAAGATGATTTTATTAATTTAACTCTCTATAATTTTTTTGTTGTAATTGACTAAACATAGAATTTTTATATGTAATTAATATTTGACATAATCTTTGATGCATTAGGAAAAGTAAAAGTAATAAATTTGTTTCGTTGTTAAGTCGTTTTTTTAAACTGAACTAGAAATTCATTTATACAGGGAAATGAAGGAAACATTCATTTTGTTATAATACTAAGTAAGAGCCTAAAATGTAGAAGTATTGAAGATTTAGTATGATGAACAAGATACGAAAATATCTAGAATGTAGCGAGTATAGAAGAATAGTTTACTGATACCCATAAAAGATTCAAAAAAAGACCACAAAGGAGAGTAGTTTGTCATCAGAAGAAGTTTAGTGTTGTATGAAAGATTCTAATAAAATGAATGCATATGTAAAGATAGAAGTTTGGTCGATGTATTCTAGTGGACCTGTACCCTGTCTGTTCACCAAGATGACTCGGCAACATCGAAAAATATGGCAAACGACATTATTCAGTTTTCTGTGTAATATTAACTTTTGCTAAATTGTAGGTAATTGTACGCTGTAAGTGAAGATGTAGGAGGTAGTTTACTAATGAAAATTGTAAATTTAGAATCTGGCATTAGTGCGTGCTTGAAACTCACTAAATTTATAAGAGAATTATAAACATTTAACCTCATGTAAAAATATTTTGCATGCGATCTCTTTGGGAGCATATTAAATAAAAACAAAAAGTTAAAAGTCCATTGTTATAAATAAATTTGGTTAAAATTAGAGGGTACTATCGTGACAAGTTGTTCGAAATGTTCAGTAGCACGCTAATACTAATACACAGAACGGCCCACTAGGCCAATAAAAAATGTTTGATAATGCCGTACCAAAATTAATGGATCTGCAGCTAATTTCGTTTGCAAATTTTGTATGGCAACTACTAATTTCGATAAAAACTACAAAATTTTAGATTTCCATTCAACAAAATGCAAATGATGTCGTGTAAAATTGCAAACAATTTGCAAATTTAACGCATGCATAGTGGAGTATTAATTATATTTAAAAGTTTGCAAATAATCTACTATTATTGGTTAAATGAGTATGTCGACTTCCATCGCGGACAAAACGTCTTGAGGTTCCCATACAATTAGGAATTACGCAAAAACATAAATTATAATTACATCAGTTAGGTACATCCATTTCGAAAAACGCTTCAATTATTCAACATTGATGCGTAATTTTTGTACAATCGAATAATTGTGATTTCACCCATTTTGCTTTATTTCCATATATTTAGCCCAGGACTGGACTTCCTACTAGCAAAAATTACGCACTTATTCAATTAATACAAAATTAAAGACAAACCGATCGTTAAATCAAACGCATCTACGAATCACAAAAACTATATCGATCTATAAAACGAAAAAATAGTATGCGTTAGTCAAAAACTAACGTCAGAAGTAAAACATAAATAACGCTTGACTTATTTGCAGAATCTATTGATAAAATTTCAATCGCTATCAATACACAATGTCCAGTGACTATTCTCGGTTGATTTTGCAGCGTCGTTTTTATATAATCCTTTGACTCAACTGACTCAGTTGTTTGGGTAATATGCTGCTTTCACGGTTGTACGACGGCCGTTTTTTCCTCAACCTCTGATAGGCAATAAATAAAAGACAAGTTCGTATAAAACAATAATTTTATTACCAAAAGATTGGTGCAAGGTTACTTTTCGACATAATAGTCGAAGAGATTGAGACATTTGTCATATCTGTGGACAAGCTTTTCAATACCCTCTTCAAATAAAGTTGCCGCCAATGAACAGACCTTGAAACTTCTGGAAATTTCGTAGACAAAGCAGTAATGGCGAATCTGCTGTTTTTTTAACCATACTGTCAACACCATTCACTCATGAAGTTTTCCCTATACACGCGACTCATTTTCCGATGGATTTCTGCAGCGCTATGGTCTTCAGCCTGTAGAAAATGAATCACACTTCGCAATTCACACTTAGAGGGAGCATCAATAATGGCGGACATGTTCACGTGGCTGTAGCACAACGCCGACTGACGTCTGAATGTCAACAATGGCGGAGTGTGTAGAGCGAGAGCTTCGCAGTTGCCTGCACAGAGCGATCGGAGGTTGAAAAAAAAACGGTCTTTTAAATCAATCAAAAGGATACCCCGCAATCCCAAAATATTGTAGCTATAACTTTTCTGGTGCTTTTCTTGACATTGACCTACACTATTATGGTGAACATGGGTGAACAGCTTTATAAAAACTTCCACGAACACATCAAAAGGAAAATGTGTAAGTTTTGCTCGTTCTTTGTAGAGATCATGTGTTGCTGACTTTCTTATTCTTAATAGGTCCATCGCATCTTTCAAATGTTGTGAATCAACATTTCTTTAACTATTATCAATATATGTACTGCGTTCCAAGAGTTCTTGGTCTGATATATTGAATAGTGAGTGCATACGTTAAAATATTCATGCACGTGTCAGTCACGTTTCAACAAGTTTACACAAAGTTTCAACTTGCTGCTTCTATCCATTTTATTATTGTAGATCTCGAACGATCACTCCGTTGTTTTGAAAAATGTCTTAAATTGAGTTTGGCGCTGTTATAAAATTTTTGACCAAAGAAGGAAGAACACCAACAAAAATCCCAAACAGAATGGAGGATTTTCACGGTGAGTTGTGTTCATCATTTTTAATAATTAATTAGTGTAAGCTGTTTCGTTAGGGACGAGAATTATTAGAAGGTCCTGTGACGGAAAACATTAAATTACTTAAATTGTTCTAAATGACAGAAGATTAACAACATAAGGAGAAGGCATTTCCGAAAAAAGTGTTCCAAGGATCAAACATGAACATTGTAATGGATGAGGAAACTATGATTTTATATGTTCTGACATTGAAAAGAGCTTCCTTGGAGTGGTATCGGAAAGGAGAGCCATTGCCAAAAAAAGCAAAGGTGTCGAAAAGCACAAAAAAAGTGATGGCTACAATATTTTGGGTATTCTTATGATTGACTTCAAGTAATCAGTAACAGTGAACGTGGCATATACTAACTTACTAAGGCAGTTGCATCAAAAAGTAAACGGAACAAGGCGCGGCACAATTTGATTGACTTTACACACTAATATGGCTTCACAGAGATTGATCTAGATTTTTTGTTCGCAAAGCAAATATTTAACAGCAACATTTTCCACTTGTTTGAACTTGATATTGTTAACATAATATGGGTAATAAAGTAAATGAAGACTAGGAATTGGCAAAAATAAATTTTTCCATAATAATTATAAAATAAACTCGTACGAAAAAAAATTGTTTCTGTCTATCGACATCAAACTTATTCCTCGATTGTTATCAGTAAGATATTTTATTTGGAAGTTTAGCGTCACGAAAGGGATAGTACTACCCTGTGTTCTAACAGAACCTGCCAAATTATATGGTCGCCTGCACGGCTGATACTTGGACGATTAAATTGCATCTTTCCACGTACGTTTACCAACGATAACAGTTAAATACAATAGATAAATTATATATAATTTAATATGTGTTCTTTAAGTGAGGTGCACGAGATCATTTTTTATAAACGCGACAATCAATCTAAATTTGAATACGATTAAATTTTATTTCAAGCGCCGCCGCTGCTGTAATCCGACTCGAAATGTCGGCTCTGCGGTTTGAGAATTATTTTTTTATTTTTGCTAGGAAGTTTTACATTTGTAAACTCGGTATAATATAGCAGCAGGTATTTCGCTAGAGGAGCTTTTCTCAATTTTTCATTGTTGTTTGTCATATAGAAGTTAAGCCACTTTAGCAAGGCAGGGTCTTGAAATCGATGTCATCAGCCAAGATGATATATTGAGTAATATTTTTCTCGGACAGAGATGGTATCTTCAGCTTCCGCAACGTTCACTCGTGGCTGGTGCTTGTACTTGGTTATTTAGTGGTCTCGCAATCTGATTTATAATTTATATTGATATTCGGACTTATCTTCGAAAAGTTTAGCACCGGTGTCATTTGGAAGCTATTAACTGGGATTTGGGGTAAAGAAAATAAATCGATTACGCCTTATTTTTCTTATATATACAATATTCAACATTTTCAACCCGTACATCCACTTAATTTCCTATAATGTATTTTTTGATGATAATAAAAAGTGAATAAAAGCAGGACATCGTCAATAAGAAACGTTTGGCAATGGCGCGAGCGATTAAAATGTTTATACGAGGGTTGCCTGTCAAGTTTTTACAATCGAACAATTAATGAGTTTTGGTACCCCAGTATTTGTGAGCATTGACGTTTGTTATTACGAAATCATTGTCAATTAAGAAATTGACTGAGTAAATTGTTGATAGTGAACGTTTAAAAGCAGTGCAAAAATGGTAATCACCTGATTATTTAGGAAGGAAAATGTATAAAATATTCCGAATATCTATGAAACTTTGTTCCGAAATTGTTTCTGTTTTACCTTTTTATAAAAACTTATAAGGCAACCCTCATATGATATTGAAATTTGTTCACAGATATGTATTACCACCACTAATTTGAATGTTATTTCATGGCTCTTGTTTATGATTATTGCGACAAAAATATGGAATTTTGAGAACTGACTGCAAAAATTTTGAAAATTTGTGTAAAATACGGGGTCTAACAATTATTTATTTTAAAATTATTCGGTCCCAGCATGTTCCTCTTCATGGTAAGTTCCTTATGCAATAATTCACCTACAGCAATCTTTCCAGGCGTTATGGCAGTTCTGGAAGTCTTTCACTGGAGCTTCCGACAGCACCATCATCACAGTTGTTTGTATGTCCTCTATCGATTTAAAATGCGTTCCTTTTACAACGTTTTTAATTTTTGGAAGAGAAGAAAGTCATAAAGCAATAGATACGGCGAATATAATAACACTGGAATCTTTCTGGAAACTAAAACCTGCGACACATTTGTCCACGCACTCTGTTTTCTAATTTTTATCAATTAAATCGCTATAGAATACCTGATTCACGGTCTGTTCAGGTGGAACGAACTTCTTATGACAATCAAAGAATCAGATAAAGATTTTATCATGCTTGATTATTGTAAGTTAAAGGATCGATAGGAGTATTCCTCTCTTTACAAAGAAAATAATTGTTTATGGAAATTGTTCGATTTACCCATCATGTGATTAACAGTGTAGCGACCACACCCCTGGAATTTGAAAATACTTGATACCCGAATAATCTTCCTCAATAAAACGATAATCCGTCCACCCCTGACTGACTGATACCTGATCCAGGAAATTCTTTCTTCTTAATGTCTCAAAAGTATACAATTAAACTAACCCTCTCCAATATCCCTGATACACTTTTTGGGAAAAACCCATACCTTCTACCTGCTTATTTTTACATACTTATGAACCCAGGCGAGGCGTTTTGAATCGAAATTCATTCTGTATCGAGACAGCGAAGCGATCAGATCACGAACGCCGAGGTCTTAGCGAAATTATGCCGTTTTTTTGTGAATATTTTCATGTATATTGTTTTAATGATGATAAGTTATGGAACTTAGATTATTGTACAACCTTTTCACTATCCCCTGACGCCATAGCAGTATCTAATGTAATATTAGTAACAGGATATGTTGCATTATTCAGAAAAGTAAATGGCCGAGCCTCAAACATGATTAATTCAAAGCATTGAAATAAAACAAACATGTAAATACTAGAGAAAAGAATCGAGAGGGAGAAAAAAAAACGGAATAGCTCAGCTTTTACGGATACAAATAAACCAATTTCCGGTTTTTCAATAAACCAAAGTAACAATGACTCTACATTATTCTAAATAGCATCCCATAAATACGGGATCAATCCATCTTGCGGTCAAGGGTGTTTTTACGAAATACTTGCATCCCTCTGCTTCGAAATCTCATTTACATTTCCAGTGTAACTCTTGAGGCACAATTAAACCAGTCGACCGAAGAAGATTCGGTATTTTGATCAGTCAACTACACGTCATGACAGAGAAACGCTCATCCATTGTTGCCAAAATCATTTTGACATCATCAAAACTTCATGTATACGGGGAAAAGTGAAAATATCGTTCAAATAGAAATCTATAACCAATTATGTTCAATTTTTATGGATTTATTAACCTATATAACAAAAGTTTCAAAGTAATGATATTTCTTTATATTGACCACAAATTATTTTGTCAAAAATATTAACAGATTTGTCAAATAGGCGCATTAATTGAAATTTTTTGGAAGAAATCAATAAACGATGAATTTGAATTCTTGCTAAAAATTTTCAAAATTGTATGTTATTAATGAAAAACGATGTATTAATAATTATGTGAAAAATCTGGCAACGTTGTAGAAAACAATGGATTGTTTGTATAACATTAAAAGTTTCATTCATGTGGATTAAAAGACCAGAAGGACGGTATTTCACGGTAGTAGGAGGGAAAATTATCATGTTCATCAAATTATTAGAGCAAAGGGCCACAATGCCTACTGGAGGCTATGTTTGTTAACCCTAAAATTGCATGACTAATTTTAAGGACGAAACTGAAAGAATCAACTACGCACGATATTGATACTATAGAAGGGAAAAATTGCTAAATAAATTTATTATCTGTCTATCATCTAATTATTGACGGCAACATAGCAAACCATCTTCAATTCGCTACAACCTGTGAATTTTTAATAATGTAACGTTTTTCGTATTTATTTACACTATTTCTATTCTTGGGGTGAATTAATAAACCATGTCTTTTACGTTTTCAATTTATTTACACACTATACACTTAAATAACTTATGATAATTCACTTATCACTAATACTTAACTAACAATTTCTTACTTTTACTAATTCGTTATTTTCACTAATAATAACTATATAACTAATAATCCATTAAAAAACGGAACAGAAACAAAACACCAAAACATAAAACATTTTTCCTTACCATGTGTACAACGACTTTCCCAACAAATATCAAAATATTTTAATAAATATGATATTAGTATAAGTCATAAAGGATATAATACGTTATCCAAATATTTCACTAAATTAAAATCTATAAAACACTAAAAAACAAAAGAAGTAATATTATATATCAAGTGCCTTGTACTAATTGTGACGCTGTCTATATAGGGCAAACATCTCAGTATTTAGAAAATAGACTAAAATGTCATCAATCCAATAAAAAATAAACCTGCGTTAACGAACCATGAAATATTAAATAAACATAAATTCAATTATAAAGATTCAAATATTTTTGGAACTGAATCTAATACAGGAAAAAGAGATTTTTTAGAAATGTTTCACATTCATAAGAACGAAAAAGCTATAAAATATAAAAAAGACCTAAATAATTTATTCAGTTCATGATGTAGGTGATCTATTGATTAATATAAATACGTAAATTGTCTGTGTCAATATCATATTTTAACTTAAAAAGAAATCGAAACGTCAAATTTTATCTTTCTTCCAAAAATTATTTAAAAAACCTAAAATCATTTAGATGCATTAATTTTATTTAAAACTTAACTAACTACGTTTATACAAATCATTTATATACCTAAATAAAATTCTACACAGTTCGAGAACAGAAAGAAATAAATAAATAGAGTTTCCTAGAAATTATTTGGAAGAAATACCGTAAATAACCCGCCTGCTCTAATAAAAAGTTCCATAAAGACACATCAAATGCGCTTCCGCCATTTATAAAAAAATGTTAGAGGCGCCACGCGAATTCGCCGAATTTCAAAACTCCACCACAGCCGGACAGGGCCGCCATAAGGAACCACTTACCATATTACGTATATAGTATATTAATTAGATAATTCCAAGTAAAATTTTAGAAGGACTGAAAAGTATTGTAATTTCTGCGCATATTTGATTGTCATTTGTCAGCTCATTTTGTCGTATCAAAGATATTCAAGGTTATTGTGCCTTGTTCATTTCTATAGTCTATCTTTTTGCATGAGAGAGTAATAAAATGATGATAATCCATAGTAACACAGTTAACAGTTATATTTTCACCTAATCAACCTGCTTATAATCAAATGGATGAAGGTAAAAAAGTGAAATATTTTCTAAAATGTTACCATCATTATAAGTAGAGGTAACTGTTTGTGATAGTTCATTACTCATAATTAAAAGTGTAGATAAACAGTTTCACATGATTTCAAAATCTGATTTTGTATCTGTATTTTATATTAGCAGCCAAACTGACCTTTTATACAAATATATGACCCCAAACTAGTGAAAAGCTGAAAACGGACAAGAGATTTAACTAAAATTGGACCCATGTAAACCCTAATGTAATCTGACAATTCATATTTATTCAGTGATGCATATTGAAATGGTTTTTATTTGACGTTACGCTCGGCTTTATCTTTCGTTTGATTGGCACACACAGACACACAAACCCTTGAAATGATTTTTCAGAAATGGGTAAAGACGAATATGATGAAAATACAGTTCGTTAATATTATATAGTATCTACTTTTCGGTACAGTGTGTTTAAATAAATTCACGACACAAGATGTTTTGGAACGAAGCCATGTTATAGTAACCGATTTTTTGTTTTCACATAACAGCATAATCAACACAAAATATGAATAGAAAAATAATATTCCAAAGGTTTATTCATTAATTTTATACTAAAAAATGAATACATCAACAAACTTCATAAATATTAAAATAAAAAGATGAGAGACTGATTTCTATTGTACCCAAAGAACGATCTATATTGTGACCTTGAAGGACGTAGATAGGTCCCCACCTGTCCCCCTCCTCCTAGGTCGGACTTTGCAAAGGGCCCGGCAGTCAGTAAATAATGAACCTGTGTGACTTACGACGGGGGGCACGCAAGACTTTGTCCCCAGGGGGGCGTATTCATTTTCAATCACCACTGGATACTGTCTGAATCTGTTTTAATTTTTCATCAAGAGATATATTGTTTTATAACACGTTGTTAACTAATAACGCTAGAAGTTTGAAATGATGATCTGAGGAGATCCAGTTCAGTTAAAAATTGTTTAAAATGCTCTTAAGTACCTGATAATACTGAGTAGAAATATATATATAATGTACCTACAATTGAAATATTACCAATAATTTAAACATAAAATATTAACTTTAAAGTAGGCTTTTTTCGAAATAATATGCCAACCAAGATTGTTTAAGAGGAACTTGTACTAGATGTAACAGATATTCGCTAGCAATAACTGCTTTGTAAACGTTTGTAATTCTAGTTTATCGTTAAATAGCTCCCAATTGAGCAAAGGTAAAACGATGAGATCGTTATCCCCATGCGTAGGTTTGTCGGTTTCGTCCAATTTTGTTGACGATGACTCTCAATTGCCCTCTATTTTTGACCATTTCTGTGGCCTCACTTTATGTTAAGTTTATCTTTTGCAGTGTTCTCCTCCATGTTCATATAGGTTCCTCTATTTGTTTCTCGTAATTTGGCAGTTTTCAAATGTCCCAAGCACAAACATTATATATTTATTAGAAGTTTAGTTTCTAATATTGAAAATCTAATAGAAAAGACCTAACAGATAATGCGGCGTGAAGGATTTGTTGTACAGATGACGAAACATCTATCCACATTCTCTCAAAGGAACTCCAGAGCACTACACCTGGGAGCGTTTGATATAGAAGACGAAGATCTCTGGCAATTAAAGCATCCCATATTCTAGACTTTCTAAAAGAAGTGGGATTAATAGATCAGTTGTAAACACTGGGTTCTCCAGTATCACAGATAAAAAGGGGGACACAGTAGATGGAAAATCTAGAAGAAAACGAAAAATAATTGCAACAATTGCAATAATTACAAACAATTTTTTGAACAAAATCAAGATCTGAAGAAATCGTTAACGGTTAACCACTTTGAAAGGATAGGAATAGCCAGACAAACAATTTGTGATATCTGTCGCCGTGTTGGGATTTTGATTAAAAGAGTCAAAGTCAGGTTCATAAATATCAAAATTTGTAAGAAGTTTGTAAGCAAATTCTAAAGGAACGGAATATGTTGCTTCTCAGAAAACATATGACGACGAGTCATTTTTTACTTTTGACGTAAGTGAAACGGCGAATAATAAGACTTTTCATTATCAAGAAGTGAATTCAGAAGTGCATTTCAAAAGACACAAAAAAATCAACTTAAAAGTGTTGATATGGTTGGTAATATCTTCCGTGGTCGTTCTGCAGCATACATTTGTCCTTCTGAAAATTCGAAAATTCTATAACCGCCAGAAATATAAAAAATAGTGTGATAGATTTGGATGATTAATACAGTTCATATAGAAAAATCATCCTGAAGAAGATTTTCTGTTTTGGTTAGATATGGCAACTGCTCATGCAAAGAAAACTGTGGGAGCTTTTACAAAGTTGGATATTCCGTTTTTTGATAAGTATAGGCTTCTAATGTGCCTCAACTGAGTTAAATTGAAGGTTTTTTTTGCAAATTTGAATAGAAACGTGTATTCTGAAGTTTGGAAAGCAACTACACATGAAGGATATTTGTTGAAGACTATATTTTATATAATGATTTGAATTTTTGCGTCAAGCCTATTTTTTTTCGTCACGATTTACAGTACCTTCTTGTGTACTTATTAAACTGCCTAAATAGTAAAATTGTTCTACTTCGTTTTTGTCTAAATAGATAGCGGTTTCTTTAACGGTAATATCTTTGTTTTTTGCTGTTTATGTTTAGCCCAAATGGTGTTGAGTTATTATGTAACTTGTTAGTTTTCTTTTGGATGTGATTCCTATTTGTTTAAACCAAAAAGTACTAATTTCGTTAAGAGTAATGATTAAATTTATTAAGTTAATTTTGTTGCATAGTTCCCATGAATATTATCGCGAAGCTCCTAAGTTAACTCTGTATAAATCGATTCACCAATAGACTACCACTGCTGGCTAGTGTGTGGCGCTAGTAGTAGCACACAAACATTTTATTACATCAAAATTGTCTGCTACTTTTATTAGAGATACTGTTTGAAGTTAAAAGAATATTAATCAAAGCAAAATCTATAAATGCTAGCGGGTAGTTTTTAGAGCAAAACGTACTTAAAATAGATAATTTTGGATATTTATACTAAAAGAAATTACAATACAGAGATCTATTATTATGAGTTATATAGTTTTAATCAGATACCGCTAGGTAAATCAATTAGAATATTTCATATAATGAGCAATTACATAAAAGATCTCTAAATTGGAATTATTTAATCCCAAATCTTGAGCTGTGCTAGGAAAAAATTGAGTCATATTGAATGAAAATGAATGAAAAACTAATTTTAATTTATAAATACTGTTTAGATCTCATTGCTCTATTTTTCACGACGGATGATCGAAAAAAAAGTTACAACTCTAAATTACAGTCAATTAAATCTCTAATCTAAACTAACTCGTCTTTGTAGAAATAAATAGTGACGAACTGGGTTAGGATCTCGAAGTTACTCCAAACTCAAAAACTGTGCAAGCCCTACTTCAAATAGCTCTAAATAGTGAAGTTCTGAAGAAGTATTTCTATAACTTGATGCTCGTATATAATATAGAAAACGTACCTCAGTAACTGGCGATTATTACTCTTTTAGTTCGATTAGATTAGGTTAATAATGTTAGCATAACCCACCTAAGTTAAAAAAATTATATACTACCTTATTTTATTTCAATTGCAAAAGTTCGGGGAGTGATTTAGTACGGTAAGATATAGATGTTTATGGACGAGGCGACGAAGGAGCCGAGTCAAGAGTATCTAATCCAGTACCATAATAATAACTTTAGGGACGTATGTTTTTTTTCAAACTGTAAATTTATATTAAAATATGTATTGTCAGATTTGACAATTTTACTGAAAAATATCTCCTTTGATTAATCTCTTATTATTTAAAAAAAATAAGAATTAACAGAAGTCACTAAGGTAACATTGTAAACAAAGGCAGACATATAGAATTGGGATTGGGGGAATTTACGAGTACTGTAAAGTACAAGGATACGTAAAGTGCCATTTTCCGGAATTAGTACTGTAAAGTCGACTTTACAGTACTTTTTCAATTACACCGAGGAAAGAAAATAAATAATAGAGAATTATAAACATGTTATTTATAACTTTTTCTGGTAACACCACTTCATAAAGAGTTCGTACTGTTTTTCGTACCTTGCACGAGATTTGTCCGGCATCGAATCAAGAACGGCCGCATTGCTTTCTTCGGTGGCGTGGATTCGAGTAACTCTTCATGAAGTTTTCTATTTTATCATCATTCATTGTTATTCATTAATTTAGACAAAACTTCGGATAAAACATGTAATTTCAGAACATTAAAAATTTAAGGTTATTCAAAATCATCGAAGTGAAACTGTCAACTGTCAACATTGAAGTGGCGAGAGTCACATTTAAGGATATTAAAGTTGTTAACTCCAGAGCGTCCCGAAAGTGTTTTGCAGTCACTTTCACTACATGGAACACTCAAAACGCAACTTTTGGTATGTAAATGAATACAGAACGAACAACAAAATGAAATAGAGTAAAATACGATTTGAATGTGGATTTGTACGACAAAGTCTTGTCACTTCAATCGTCCTGAACCGTTTAAAAATCAATTTATGTCATCGATGTTCTTAATATCGATATTTATTTCAGAATATCAACAATATTTTCAATTTATTTGATGTAAATTGTGAACACAGCCAAAGAAAACCTTTAAAAAGTTTTTTTTCTATTTTCTTTAGTTGTGTCAAGTTTTATACAGTATTTTACTCAATTTTGGTTGATGATACATTGCCTTACAGTTATAATTCAGATTCCTGACAATAATGAAAACGTAAATACTAAAAAATATTTTATAATCTAACTCGAAATGTATCTATTCTACAGAAATTTCGTCAATACAGTCAAGACACTTATTAAATTATTATTACGTGTTTTACTAATAATCCATAGAAAGTATGATTTTTGAGTTGAAATTAAAACCACTTTAAAATGTTACAATGGTTCATTTGACCTTGTTTTGGGTTAAAAATAATGACATATCGATATCCTCCACACCAGTGTTTCCCAACCTTCTTTGTGCCGTGCGCTTCTGAAATTTTTATGCCGCCTCCCTATGTAACACTACAAGATATTTGATTTCTATTTTCTCATAAATGCCATGCCCTCGCGTCGCCAATTTTAAATTGACTTATCATTTTGCGATTCTGCGAGTCTGATAATGTTGGTAGAGCAGTATCAGTAACTTTACATTTTTTGAAGCCAATCAAACGGTTCAGAATTTTTGTTATTAATATGATATCTTCGCTTTAGCTTCGATAAAACTTTCATTTCATCTTCAAAAGTTGCTTATTAAATATGTTCAGTTTTTCAAAAATACCAGCTAAATAACTCACGCTTTAACATCGATTGTTAACAGATACTTTATTTCAGATTTATTGTTAAAAAATCATTTGGGGTATCAAACCCACCCCAGTATGAAGTGTAAGTCTCACATAGGCCTCATATTTTTCTTCGCAAAATAGCTTTGAAAGACGCTCACATTTGGCTTTAGCCTTAATAGCAATAAAAACTTTCTAACTGAATGTCATTTAGAACAAACGAGATGTTTTTAGCTACCAAGATCCATGAATAAAAAAATTAACAATAATCGTTTCTGATTTCGCATTTTTCATCAATTTTAAGCAGCCAAATTATACCTAATTTTTTGGCACTGAAAACTAGCATTGCATAATTGGCCGGGAGCGAAAGGGTAAAGGCATTAGGCCACCGTAGCGACCGAAAAAAAAAGGATTTCTTTTCAGAAAAACTACAAAAACGTAACTTCATTGTTCACACGGGCGTAGTCAAAGGAGGGATTTTGGGGGTTCAAAAAAGCAAAATATTACCTAATATTATATCAAAACAATTACAAACAATCTCATCACGACATTCAAACATGTAAATGTCTTACAACTCCTGAGAAACACAAAGGTTTTACTGGAAGAAAATGGTGGTATATTGCGAATTCCACGCGTCGTCGGAAGACTATTAAATAGACCGAACATTCCTGCATTCGATGTATGCACGTATTAGAAAATTAATTTTTTCATTCCACTTCTTGATCATACAATTTATCAATTGGTTGAAAGGTTCAACAAACATCGTAAAGTAGTATCGGCATTATCTGCTGTGCTACCTTCAAATTTAACTGCCAGTTCTGAAATTGAAGAATCAATTTTCATGTACTCGTCGCCCTAACCTAACCATTTCAGTGGTTAAAACAGAACTTGAAGTATATAAAATGCCTAGATATGTGCGATAAAAACCTTTATCCTAATATTTACACATTACTACAAATATTGGCTACCATTCCTGTATCCACTGCTACCCCAAAAAGGTTTTTCTGGGGCCTAAGGAGACTGAGAAACTATTTACAAACCACTACAAGTGAAAACAGACTTAATGGTTTGGCTCTCATGAACATTCACTATGGAACAGAAATTCATGCAGATGAAGTTGTGGATATATTTAAAAGAAAAAGCATTAAAGAAGAAGGTTTCTTCTTTAATGGTTTTAGATTTAACGCAGAGGAACGAAATTAATTTAACCATTACATTTAAAGTTAAAGTATATTTTTGTTGTTTTATTTACTTCAAACCAAACCCCCACAAAACTAAATCCTGGTTACGCCCGTGATTGTTCATATCCGTGACTGCTCACAATAATATTTTTGAATGAATTTATCTCAAAATTGCGACAGTATACTGTTTTTGTGATGACGTCTCCTCTTTAATGGTTTTTGGCTGCACTAACAGCTCCTGTAATTTTTTAAATCATAATGAGCTATCGAATTTTTTTGATAATCTATAAATACTGTTATAGAAGAACGTAGGATTTTTGCGATACATCGATTTGTAGCCAAATCTAAAGTGAAAAGTGGAAAACTAAAAAAAATCGTCAGATAATTGATAATAACAAGTTAACTATGTACTTTCGAAGACAATGTATTTTCTAAGATATATTGTTTGAAAATTATCAGAACTATAAGTCCAGCAAACCAAAACAATGCAGTATTGAGATAATCGAGTATAAAGTTTTAAGTATTAGAAAATCATGAAAAATTTTGCAATATCTTCAATCTCTGATACCGAAAATCGAGTACTTGAAGGTTTTTTCTGTCAAAAATCTCTTGGATCTTAGGAGGAGTGACTCCATTTTCGATTTGCCCACTTGTGGGTCATGGGCCTTACATTAGGAAACATTTTTCGAAATTATGAATAGTAGTTTTCAAATCCAAACTTTTCTTCATTATCTCTAGTGATACCTTCTAATAAGATGACAGATCATTTATTGTATATATAAATAATTGCCGTAATTTGGCAGTTGTTTTGTTACCTCGAATCTTGGAAAAATAAATTTAATATTGTCCAGAGCTATTTCAATGTAAAAATAACAAAAACATTTACTTGTGTCTCCTCTTGTTTATAAAAAGAAAATAAACATGCTCAAAAGTATAATAAAATTGAACACAGTTTATCGTTTAATTTAAGAGATGATTTTTCTGGATTGAAACCATGTCGGCGAATTTGTCTTACGAGGGAACTCCGATAAAAAGCAACGTTCTTATTTATAGATCTCGTAGAAATTGAGTCTTATTTTCAAAAATTTCTATAGAGGTACTAAGTTATTTTTATTACAGATATTCAGACATAAAAAAAGGTTTTAGAAAAATAATCTTCTAAAATGTTATCAACCCTTTAAGGCTAGGTTCCAGAAAGTCTGTACCATATATTGAAAATTTAACCTACTCATTCTTTCGATAATTTTATTTTTGACGTTTTGGATATCTTTTATATAATTTAAGCGACTAAATTATTGTGTACCATGATGGAAACTTTTGTCTCACTATGATACAAGGTTGGTTCAAATATAATAAAATTGGCTACACTCAATGTTAGACTATTATATATTTGGTCCTTTGAAAGAGGCAGTTGGCGAACTGCGATGCGAAAGCACGATATAGAATTCTTCGTGCGTGAATGGTTTACTGACAAGTCGAGATATTTTTACGAAAAAGCTTCCGGAGAAGTGACATAAGTGTGTCCAATGTGACGGAGACTATCTAGAAAAACTGTAAGAAATTTCAGCTATGTAACTTAATAACATTTTTTATAGCAAAATTCCGCTTTATATTTGAACTAACTTCGTATCATTGTGAATTGTTTGAATTTTTACTAGTTTTTTAGTACAAATATGATAATTGAAATAGTATTAACAACATTCGTCATAGTTTTTTAAATATTTTTATAACTAAGACTAGGGATACCTTGGAATATGCCTTGTCCTAGCTCTTGGGGGGTTTCGAGGACTGGAGAATCCACCAAACGTAGCTGGCTCGAAAGCAAGGCTTTTCCGCTAAGTCAAATCCCATAATTTTCCTCCTAGTATTAATATGAGCTTGTATCACTGTCGTCAACGTGTTTTATGTGTGTCTTGGTTTAACTCAATCTTGAAGGTAATTATTTCTCATACTGTTTATTTCTTTTATTTGTTTTCTTCTATAAGGAACTTTGGGAAAAGTAGATGAGGAAATGAAACTTCAAATACGACAGCTATAGAATTTAATTAGCCCAAAGGCAATACATGTTAAACTGTACACAGGATTTGTGAATACGCAGTAACAAATGACATTTACAAGTATGATTTACAAAAAAAAATATTATTAAACTCCCATTCATATATTTTGTTGATTACTTATAATAATTCCCATTTATTTATTTTTCTATAGGACATTAAATACGTAAAATGTCTAAATATGATATGTATACAGTTATGAAAAAGAGAAAGTAAAATATACAAGGTATCAATAAAAGTTCACACATCACACATATTAGACCAAAATAAGTCGATTTACGTATAAGAGGTCTGGCTATTAAATAACGAGACTGGTTCCCTCCCCTTGCCACACACCTTTCCATTGATCGAAGCAGGAAGTCCTCTTTGATGATGGCCTTCACCATTTACCATCGACTCAAATCGGGTTCCTTTCAAAGCAGATGTTTTTCTAGCGCAGATATAGAAAAAGTTAGAAAAATATTAGATCTGCTTTGAAAGGTACCCGATGGAAGCGGTAAAGTAAAAAACGACAGAGCTCCTAAGGGCCCTCACCAAAGAAGACTTCCTGCACTGCTTCGATCGATAGAAAAAACGTATGGAAAGGTGTGTGGTGATGGGAAGGAAATATATTGAAGGGAAGCATTCGAATGTAGAATAATTTTTATAATAAAACTCTTGTTCTTAACCAGTCTCGTTACTTAATAGCCAGACATCGTATTTACCTTAATCCATAGCCATTTGGTTTTCGAGAAAATAATTATAACGAAAATAAAATTAAACAATTGTTTTTGCTGTTTACAGTAAAGATAAAAAATAATTTTTATGAGAGTATTCAAAAATGTTGTAATTTTATTTTTTTTTATTCGATTTTGATAAAAACAGCAAACAAACTAAACCACTTTAGACAATGGCTTATTTCGGTCTAAAGGATACGTGTAATGACTTATTGACACCTTGCAGATAATAGATGTGGTGTCTTCAACGTGAAGTTTTGTTAGAAGTTGTTCACTACTGAAGAAAATGTGGAGGTGTTACAAGCTGTGGTGAAGTTGGAATAGGAGTTTATTTTGATTTTTAGTTTTACACTGTTTTCGTATACATCAAGGAGTTTAAATCGAATAATTTAAATAATACCCTTCGGTTAACAATTGGTATATATACAACTATACATTTACAAGCACTGCAGCATATTTACAAAGTTATTGCACATTAAATATACATTTTATTTGAAGATTACTAAATATTGTATCACCAGTAGAGTATAAGAGATTACATTAATTGTTATAGGTATCATTGATTGGATTAATTGTTTAAGCAACATGTAATTTAGATATGACATTTCTTTTTTAATCGAACCACATCAAAGGGCACCAACCACATAGCGTCACTTGAATTTAAACAGTAAAAATATCAAAAGAATCATAAACAGGTACTAGTTGGTTTCAATACGATTTTTGGTATTCACAGTTACATAAGAATATTCAAAAATAATATGTCAAACACTTTTTTGTATAAAACTAGTCGAAATTACTTAATCCTAGAAATAAAATACAAATTATTAGAGATAGGGACGCGAGTAACTCAAATATACAATTTTTTTTCTAGTTTTTATTGACTCATATAGATCATAGCATCTTTAACTCTCTTGAAGGGTCTCCACTCCCCTGTACTATCATTTCCAAATTTATAAGACTTTCTGCAAAAAATTCAATATAAAAAATGCAACCATAAGAATTAGAAAATGCTTCCTTATAACGTTGTATACTTATCCTTGTCCATATAAAGTAGTAAATGGATCTGAACCTCTGTAGAGGCGCCATTCTTAATTTTTCTGCTAAAAAATACTTCCAATCAACTGCAAGTATACCTTATTCTTAACCAACCATTCCACATTGTTTCCATTTTTTAAAAAAGGTAATAAGTAATAAGTAAAAGCGATTAGGATGGTATGTTTCCAAGAGCTTTAGGGACTTTTTCATCAAGTTTTGTATATTAACCATACCCACCAAAATTTGAATCCTCTTTTGGTAGGTGTCGTAGGTACCATAGATTTATCTTATAGTTCACTACTTTATCAATACAGTAAATATTTGAGGCATCATTTGGATTATCAGGGTCCAAATATTGTACCACCATGTATTGTTTATTATTAGGACGAGGTCTCAATAAACCAAATTACCTCCTAGGGGATACGTCCATTAGTTATTTCGGTTTCAAGCCAAGATATTGCATCTTCTTCCTATGGACAGCTTCACAATTACCTAACAGGTGTCCATCTGTCTCAATGGTTTCTTGGAAGGTATCATCAGGTATCTTACTCATATTCTGCATATGATAAATCACAGAGCGATGTTCTAGAGATTTCTGAACTAGTACATATACATCAATTCACGATTGATTGTAGATTCATAGCTATTTAGATTTTATAAGTATTAAGGATTGTTGGTATGACTAGAGGTCGGGATGATTAGTTTGAGTAAGTGTTCAAGTCAACTTGCACTCATAGAAATATTGGTAATTGGTGATTCTTCTGGTGGACTTGAATATTTGGATTGGTTTACAAAACAAGTCTTTGGCAATGACACTGTAGTGTATCTTTAAAGTCTCACTGGCACTTGAGGTATTTTCTATCTGCTACCACAGACTTTTCGGAAACTATGATCGGGTTAATCCAATTATGATATGAATATTCGGTAACTAACCCGGATCACGTTCCATATTGGTCGGAAACTGATGGAGTTAATCAGGTGGTAGTCATTTGATATGATGCTTTTTACATTGGTAGACTGAGGTTTGCGGTTGTTACACTTTTTGGTATATAGACATTTTCAAAAAGCAAAAAAATTAATTAAAATAAAATAATTATCCGGAAAAAATGATTGACAACATATTCAAGAAAAGGATAAACTACAATCAATTAAAAAATAAAACAGAAACGAAATATCAGAACATAAAACATTTTTTCTTACCATATGTACAAGGACTTTCCCAACAACTATCGAATTATTAAGTCATAGAGGACTTATCCAAATATTTTACCAAATTGAAATCAAGAAACACCAAATAACAAAAGAAGTAAAATTATATATCAAGGGTCTAGTACTAATTGTGATGCTATCTACATAGAACAAACATCTCAGTATTTAGAAAATAGACTAAGAGGTCATCGATACGATAAAAAAAAATAGAATTTTTAGAAATAGTTCACATTCATAAGAAAGTCAATATCACTATGACTAAAAGAAGTCCAAACCTCATCGAAAAATTATAAAAGCGACTAATTTGAAATCAGAAGAGACCTAAAATCAAGAACATTTAGATGTATTAATACATGAAAAGGTCTAAGATATAAGAAATTTATAAAAATAAGGGGTGAATGGGAGAGGGTAAATATAACTGCTCATTAACAATTATTAAACATCTAGAATCTATTATACAAGTAAGAAATATCATGGAAGAATAAAAGCATACAAATGTAATAAAAATCAAAAGTTCTTGTAGATCATTTGAAATTTTCACAAAAAAATGAATGCGATGGTGGGAAACTGGGATAAAAATCTGATTCTGAGTTAGGATCCGTAATCAGCTGATAGATGATCTACTTGACCTCAGATCATAGTTTCCGAAAACTCCTAAACAATTTCTGTTTTTTGCCTATTATCCCATAGCAATTTATAACCCTAATTACCTATGTTGACAGAATTTAGAGGATAATTATATTAACATAACGGTTCTGAAAATTGGTATTTACTTCAATTTTTTGATATCGATTAAGACATTAGTACTTCAATTTTTTTATTTCTAAATTCTTTGAGGTTCAAATGAGTAGAAATAATTTGAACAATGAAAACATTTAAATGTTGATACATGTTAATTTAATAGTTACATTGAATTGAAGTGATTAGGATATAACAATAGAAAAAATTCTTGATATTCTTGATATCACTGAGTATTATTAGTACTACGAAATTGTAATAAAAATAATGTTTACCTACGTTTATGCCAATTGTTTATTACATAATTAAATTAAATATTTCGGTCCCTATAGAAAAATATGAGCTACAAAATTGATTTCGAATACAGTAATGAAACATGAGTGAAATTCAGACTTTCTAAATATACTCGAAATATTTTTAGATAGATTTGAAAATTGATACTTCAGAATCATTTTTTTTAGTTACATACAAATATTGGAACCCGACAGAGGACAGTTACACTGATAGGCTCTTAACGAGAAACCTTGTGCTGAAGAGTCATTAAAGCTCGTCAAATAGTTATCCATTTTTACAGAGGTGGCTTTTAAGCAACGTCGGTTTTAATATGTGAAAATTGTTTAAAGTAGCTGAGACAGCAAGAATGTGAAATTTAAGGGAAAGACACTATGAATAAGTAAGTCGCAGCGTTGATTTAATCATTTTAAGAATGGAGATTTAACGCTCAACCTGCAGAGAAGCAGTAGAAATCCAGTATACGTCGATTATAGGACTTCTTTTGACTTCCTAAAGACATCATACATAGAAATTATAAAAGTGCCAGACGAATTACGCGAAAAAAATGACCAAAATCCGTTGCAAAGTCTTGATGTGTGTCTGGTGGAATTATGAAGATTTGATGTAATTCTAAGTCATTCCAGATAGTCGATCTATGGATACCAAGGTATATAGAGGACAGCTAATGTGAATTTATGTTTTATTGGAAAAATATCCAGGTTTAGTTAACCGATCGTGGGTTCTCTTACAACATGACATACTACGCGGAAAAAAATCGAAGAACTGTGTTGAGTTGCTACCATATCCAGCAGTTAGTTCAGATTGCATATAGTCAGTTTACTATTTATTTAGACCCATTATGAAATTCCTGTGTGGACAAATTTGAATCCAAACAAGATGTTGAAAATGCAATTCAAAAAAGAATGGCTTTACTAAGATCTCCAAGAGCTTGTTGAACATTGGGCTGAAATCATAGGGTAGAGTATATTAAGGGTGATATGAAATCTATCGACCACTGTTACGTTTTTGGAGAGCAGTTATAACAAATATTTTTCAAATGTAAATATGTAATCAATAATTTTTTGAAAATGCATATTGTATCAACATTAATTTTTTTAAAACCATCAATTCCTTATGTACTTTACTTTTCGTAAATGATAGTGCCCTTTTTGACAATTGTGGTCCGTCTGTTTCTGTGAATATTTATACATTTACAACTTCTTGCAATCACAAAATGAAGAGATCACTAAACTAAGATATATGTACAAATTTGAGTATTCGAAGACTGGCAAATAAAATTAGGTATATATATATATATATATATATATATATATATATATATATATATATATATATATATATATATATATTAATATTGAAGTGCAGGTTCTTTCAAATAAATAAGCATACAGAAACTGGCTTCCAGAAATATGAACTATTCTATAATCACATATACGAAATTAACTTAATCGAATATATGACTGCTTTTATTTTCTTGTTATATAAACGTCCGTGACTGTTTGAATGTCCCACCTAGAACTAAAACAGCAACACTGCTTTTGTCAACAGTCATCCGTCATTTGACTTCTGTGTAATAAGCTGCATCATTTAGTTTGTATTCGGTAGCCATAGAAAATAGTTGAATTTTTACATTCCAAAAACGATATGGTACCAGAAATTGTGCAAGACTTAGGTATCTTGGTTCGATGGTTTCAATTTCGAATTACTTGTGTATGAGAAAGCTTTAGGACTACGAGGGAGGACCCTATTTGATTACAATGAATCATAAACGCAATCGTAACATAACGACATGAATTTTTGTGCTGTCTAGTAACCGTGAATTGGGTCCAAGAAAAAAGTTATTTTAGACAGAGTGGCTATATCTTGTACCTCAGGAAATTACTCTGAAAAGGAAATGGACTTCAATAATCTCACAAAATATTTGGGATAAAAAAAATGTTGGATTGGGCTGAGTGTATAATCGAAAAATAGAATGATTTTTATACAAAAACCTGTGTTTCATTCAAAAAGTTACGAACTTATTGACCCTCTCTCATAAGCTAAAGTTCATACATTAATATTTCCTTAAAGTTTCTCATTTTTTCGTTCATTGGCGTGTTATTATTCATACAGGGTGTTCAAAGCTCTCCAAATTTCGCCCTCCACAGAAAAATCAAAATTTGCAAAGCCACGTCATAATAATTTCTAAAAGGGCGATGTAATTCAATTGGAAAGACGTAAATTTTCGTCTTAAAGTAAGAAATGGTTTTGCATATTTTTAAATTTTCAGTAGGGACCGAAATATACAGGGTATTTAAGAATTCCACGGCAATTTATTAACGAGATATTTCAATTTATTCAAATAAAAATTGTAAATTACTTTACACATGTAATCAAGGATTGTTGATCAATTTTCAAGCTGTGAATAGACTGTCAAATACTGAAAAATTATACGTGAGAAAAATATGTGAATATGTCATGACTAATCTAAAGGGCTAATGAGAAATATTGGTTCTAAAATTGCAGATATTTACAAAAAACAATTACCACAATATATTTTAAAAAGAAACTTAATAATATGGTAAGTTTTATGAATTAAACTTTTAAAGTGGTGAGAAAATAGAAAAAATATTAATGTATGATTACATTTAAAACGAAACTAAGAACAGTTCTATGGTAAGTAGCAACATCATATTTACCTCCATTAATATGTTAGGTGAGTTATGAAAATCCACACTTGTTTATTTTTATTAATTTATTGAATTTTCGTCATAGAATATACTTATAATGTAGTAGAAATAATGAAAGTTAAGCGTTGTATTAGTATGGCTTAACATTTGGATAAGTAAATTTTTATAAAAATATCTTCTATATTTTCTAGAACTTCTTTAATTTCTTTATTAGAATTTTCTCTATTCAACATTTATTTTGTTTTATTCACCTCATTTGGATTGTTTTCTACATAATTTGCATTATTCACATCTCTGTCAATAGATTGCAAACAATCTTTGATATTTTTTTAAAGATGATGATGATTACATGAAATAGCATATTTTGTATAATGAGTGTTTTTTTAACGGCACATGACACGGTTGAATTATTTTGTGGAGGCTAAAAATTCTCTGGAATGTGCCATAAAAACGCGATATACGTGTTTTGTATAACTGTCAATGTGAATTCACATCGTCTGAATTATATCAAAAATAAATACTTCCAATACATCTTGGTGGTTGTTTGTTATCCTTAATGCTATCAGTACTATTTCACAGCATCCAGTGGTCTTCCTGTGCTGTTACTATAGTAACTGATTTGCTCTTAATTGTTTAAATTTGAAGTTATTTTCAAGAAGATGGTTCAACATCCAACATCCAACATCTTGCATTTACTTCCTTAGTACTTCCTTCCAAATCAAAGTTAGTATGCATATGGGAAAACATAGGATCGTTTTCGCGAAGGGTGCGAAAAGAAAGAAGTGAATCAAACGATGATATCAATAAATGTATTCAAGATGCTGATACCGGAACAAAATTACTTTATGTGCAAGATAATTGGAAAATGGCTTGGAAAAAGACACATATAAGGACTACAAAGGACACTGTTTCAGAAGAAGTTCTATAATTCTTGTTGCCAAAAAATTTAGATTTATAACAAAATATAGAATTGTCCATCTTCTCCAAACACATTAAAATATCTGATAAAATTGTGGAAACAAAACTTTTCAAGAAATATCTAATGTTTCTGATCAGCAGCAACTCGTAACATTTTATATTGGAAGTAATTATTCAAACTTTACTAGAAATTACAAGTTAACATTCAGGCATCAATAGAAATGCGGTAAAGTTATTTGACAGTTGTACAAATAGTTGTTTCCATACTCAAATATAAAAAAATTAGAATAAATCAGTTCACTGGTGAAAATAAATTTGAGTACCAACCAGAATATGAATTTAATTTGTTTTTCATTACTCACCTCCCAATAAAATAGCTTCAATGAAAAAATATTATAAAAAAACTATTTCCTTGAAAATAGCAAGCAGTCAAATTTGATCGATTAAGATAATCTTTAATAAGTAGGTACTCTCAATAAGATCACCACCACAGTGGAATCGCGCTAAAATCTATAACGTTTTTTAAAGGTCACGAGAGCTCAGCGTCTTTCGATGGAGAATTTGCGTGGAGAGATTCATTTTCGGAATGGATGTTCCTTCTCGTTCGCGAAACGAACACTTTTGGACAACCCATCACAGTACACTTAAACATTTCCGAAATATGGTGTTTTTCGCAATGTTCTTTGAGTAGCGCGGTAGTACTAAAAGCGATTTTGCACAGTCTGCATGGAAGATTACCCTCCTTATCAGGAGTTGGAAGATCTTCTTCGACACAGTGGATGTATTTGGTAGGAGCAGGTGATAGGTTTGAGGGTGGAGGTGATCCGGAAACAGGTGAGTTGGAGGTCGAGGAACGTTCTTTATGCGTTGTAGACAACGCGGATCCATTAAATTGGCTAAAGTGGTTAAAATTACCTAAAGGAAAGGGAAGCCCACCTAGGGGAGGTAGTAGAAGAGGTGGATGCGGTATACGGTCACCATTAAGCATCAGTTGATCTAAATTTGGAGGAGGTAAATGGTGACCTTTTAAAGCTTCTTCAGCGTATAATCTTGTGAGAAAATCACCGTGTAAAGCTGGATTTGCTAAGCTGGCAAACGGCGATTTGTCTAAAAATAAACTAGCTGTAGATTTATCTGAAGTAGTGGATAATAACTTTCTATGTAAATTTAAGTTAGCGCTGTGTCTATCCCGACTTCTCTTCGAAGGAAAAGCGGCATTGCAACCATCTACATTACATTTATGCATTAGTTTCAAATGAACATTTTGGTAATGAGTCTTAACACCAAAATGATTTTGGAAAATTTTACCACACGCTGTACATCTTCGAGGATTATCTTTATCTACTGGTACATCCATACCACTAATAAACTGGCCGTTGTCAAAATGCCCGAATAACTGATGTTGGCTGCTATCATCGGGAGAATCTCTTCCATTACTACTACCTCCGGAGGATGTTTGAGATCGAGTGGGACTTGGGGGACCAGTACCCATCATAAACCCCAACGGAGGAAACGATGGAGGTTGGCCTCCTAAACCTAAATGCAGACCTCTAGCCATTAGATCATTGAAATGACCATGAGAAAGACTTTCGAGTTGTCGTAATGGATTTGTAGAGTCGAATGATTCATCACTTTTGTTGCTTTCCATTGAGCTAGTCGGCCTGTCTTCTATATCTTCCTGAGTCTCCGAATCCTGATGCTGCTTTTCTTTTTTTAGCTTATCTATTGTAAATAATGGTGCTATACTAGTTTTTATTTCGTGTGTAATTTTTTCTGTTTCATTTGCATTAACATCTGGACTCCGTTTTCCTAAATCAAGAGGAGTATCGCTTGCATATTCTTTTTTGGTTTCTACAGGTACTGGCAGCTCACTGTTATTTTCTTTTTCTTTCTCTTCTTTTTCTTCTTGTTCTAGCCGTACCTGATCGGCTAATCTTTCAGAAAATACGTCATTGGAAGAATCTCCATCACTAACAGCATCCTCCATCATCACAGGTACAGCACATCTTGTTGGATTTTGACTTTTTCTTTTTCTCTTATTAATTTGAACACTCGGTTCATCGTTAAGGCTAGGGGTATCAACGACGCTAAGTGAATCTTCATTACTATCAACATTACTTGTTATGTCTTCATCTATATCTGATATTGACATTTTTTGCTTTTTTGCAGGCATAACCAAATCTTCAGGTCCCTCCTGAACATCAGTTGTTCCATTAGTTGTTTCTTTTTTGTCTTTTTCTTGCTCTTCTTCCTCATCCCCTCCTACAACCACGATACCATCATCATCATCTTCATCTTCCTCCGAATGTTGTTGATTATTCGAGAATACTTGAACCGATGAATAATCTGGATATGTACCTTTGCTCTCTTTCATTCGTTGAATACTTAGGTCTAGCGTTTGTTTAAAGTCCATTGGAGGTAACGAATGGTATTTCATATCCGGTGGTGGTGTCAATAGAGGAAAAGGACCAAAAGGATTCAATGGACTAAGGGCTGCTGCTGCCGCCGGAAGGGACAGTCCACTTTGCGGAGGCATCAAAATTGAATGTGCTTGGGAGCTTCTTCCGTCGTGAGGAGATATTTTTCTTCTAAGGTGGGGTGAATGTAGCTTTGGGTTAGGATTAGCACTGTGTCTATTTCTGGATCGTCTAGAGCTGAACATCATATTACAACCTTCAACAGTGCATTTATGCATCTCTCGTAAATGTACAGCAGAGAAATGAATTTTTAAAGCACCTTTGTCGCAAAACGTTTTCAAACAAACATTACATTGAACTCGTTTCTTTCCAGTAGCGGGATTGATAAACTGCGTTCCTAAGTTTAAAGGTAAATTTGGTGTACCCCACGATCGTTTGGTAGGTGTGGACGGTTTTCTCCCGGGCAAAATACGTGTTTGTCTTGGACTTTTAAGAGCATCCCTATCTCTACTTAAATTTAAAACACTATGGGAATTTTCATCACCATCATCGTCTTCTTCACTGTTTGTATTTCCACTACTCAAGACGTCAGCACTAGATGGAGATTTACTTCCAGTTGACATTCTTGTTGACATTAAGCCTGGAAATGAAGATGCTACTAAACTAGCAGCAGCAAGGGAGTTCACTGATGCTGCTACCATAGCTGCAGCAGAATGACTCAAAGATGAAGGCGGAGGTAACGGTGGAGGCAGACAAGAAGCCATCGACGTTGTTCTAGTAAGATTCAAGCCAACTGATTCGTTTTCAGATATTCTTCTTCGTTCGGGACTTACTCTTGAAGAAAAAGCTGCGTGTCCAGCACCAAGCTTCCGGAAGTCAAAAAGTTGCATGTTTTGTAAACGATTCAAAGGCGAAGAGTTCAAAGGAGAGGGTGCAATATTGCTTGGAGGAGAATTTGAGGAGATCGGCCCGTTTGGAGTAGGTAATTTGATGAAATTGAGCGGATGTTTTTGATGCGGAGACATCGTCGGTGGCAGTCTAGTAGGATGAAAAGCTGAAGTTGGTAGGGCTGGAGGTGACGGGCGATGGTTTGGAGACATCGCCCGACGTAAATGAGGAGAATGATGACGCTCGAGGCGCTCCAGTGTGGGTTCCTGAAGTGCCTGTTGCGCCAGAAGCAATTGTTGAGTTATGGCTCTTGTTTCGTCGAACCCAAGATACTGTTGGAGGACCAGAGGTTCCTCCTCAGGTGTATGGAAGCGCCATCGGTCCAGAGTGGTGCCGTATATCTGCTGAAACAAATGAATACCAAGCGATAGTAAAATTTTAAAAATATCTGGTGATTTCAGTAGCAGAAAATTGAAACGAGAGTGGCAAAAGTTTATATAATAAAGATATCGGCGGCTTTTCAATAATAGACCAGTTTGCACGATAGTGAAAATAAATAAGTGAAATGTACGGAGACCGACATAAAATGTATATTGAGGACGGTGCCGGTGTATAAAAATATACGCGTTTCGATAGCACTCTTGTTTAGAAATGAAGCCTGCTGAATGTCTCCCGCACATTTATAAATAAACGGGGTGCTAGTCACCGTCACCTGCCCCTCTCAAGTTCAATCTATAGCAAACAAACATAGTTTCTATTACAAGAGGACGACGTTGCCAGGATAGCCTTTCAAACGATAATCAAACTACTATTTATATATGACATTCATTAAACTTTATGCCCATGCCTGTTAGCTATCTGTCGATTATACCTAATACGCGTGTACATCAAACTAATTACTATTTACTCTAACGAATATTTACCGAACTAACGAGAGTGACATCTTGTTGTCTTAATAAAAATTAATTTTCACAAATACTCAAACTTTTGTCGCAACAAAAATATTTTTTGTTTCAAATAAATCAGTTAAGATAAATTCAAAGGTCTTTATCCAATATACAGATTAATTCTACGAGAATTTTTTTACTTGGAAATATGATACATTCATAGAGATATAGAAATAAATCGTATAATGGAACAAAAATATGAAAAATTTGTAATGAAATGGTGAACTCGACTACAATTATGATGATTATCATGGTAAATGAAAAAAATAGGATCGAGATAAAAACAGCATAAAAGTGAAAGAGTAGTAAGTCTATACACTTAAATAAATCATTTAGGTATATCTGAATACATATTTATTGTTATAAACAATTAATTTATTTCAGCACTTTATAGAACATTCAATTATTCGTGAAAAGATATATCATCTCATGAAAATACATTCTCCACCTAAAATAACTGTATTTAGAAGAATTTTTGACACCAATTATCAAAATTATGTTATCACTTTCTTTCTATCATACGTAAGTATGAAAAAATTCATAAAATTGAAAAAACTCGAGTAGGATAAGTACTAGGCTGGATAAAATACAAACTGGAACTTTGCTATAAAAAATATTATTATTAAGTTACAGAACTGAAAGTTTTTAGAGTTTTTCTAGATAGTTTTCGTCACATATTGCTTTCGAATCGTAGTCCACTAAATGCCTCTTTCAATTGACCAAATAAATAATAGTCGCATGGCGACAAATCGGGATTATAAGGAAGGTGTTCCAGGCGAACTGTATGAGGTCTGGCATTGTCTTGGAGCAATATCTCACTACGGATTGGAATATCGCGTCGTTTTTATCTGTAGACAGGTTTCACCGTGTTTTTCAAAAATACTAAGTGTTTAAAGTTCGTTATTCAGTGAGAAAATGAACCGCAATTACTTCTCTAATGTTCCACAAGACCTTCGTCGCTGACAGTGTAACCTTCGCTTTAACTGACGCGTCTTTGTCTCTCTTCCTCATCTCCATGGTCGCGCGTTTACTCACCGGAGTATAGTCTCTCTGTGGTGAATATTAGGTGCAATAAATTTTCGCCTTCCTCTTCATACCGATGCAGGAGACGCGTGCAAACTTCCAGGCGTGTGAATTCGGAAGTCTTGGCCAGATGGGTATCTGGCTGAAATTTTGTGGTAACCGAGCCGCTCATGAATTATCTGCTCAATACTACATATATCGGCGTTTTCAGAAGGCCATTCATACATACACAAATAATGATGTGTTGTGCAACAGGCACTGGTACATCCTTCTCGTTCATGGCTATAAGTACACTAAAAAGCGAGGTTTCGTGGTCTAATATTCAATGCAACCACTTTAATGATGCTGAATTATTCGCACCGTTATAACTTAATAATTGAACCACTCGCGTAAGTTTTAAAACAAATATGCTGTAAAAAAATATCAGAAATTAGGTCCTCAAACAGTCCCTTTTGGAGAAAACTTCTGATATCCTTGAAGTGACCTAAATTTTCCTATAACACCGGCGTGAAGTTTGAGAATATTTATCATATATAGATACGTCATAACCAGATTAGAAATGAAAAGACATAAAAATTGTAAAAACTCGAAAATCTGATCATATCAGGGCTATTCAAATAGTTCGAAGCTTTCGATGTCCACAACAGAGACGGTGAATCAATGATTCACCATTGTTTCGAATCATGATTGATGACGAAAAGTAGAAGAGACAGTACTTAGACAAATTCCCCAAGAAGCCACGAAAACGTTTGCAAACCCGGTTATCATAGAAAATTGGAGCAATTCACAACAAACGCCAAAGAAAGACACACTCCAGAGCTCCTGAATTCATACAAATGATTTTACCTCATCCTCCTTATAGTTCTAGACTTTCATCTGGTAATTTTCACTCAATGACAAGAATGAAAAATTGCCTAGTAACGTGCATCACTGATGTGGATGAAATCGTAGGTATATATGAGTATTTTCCAAAAAATAAGGTTCCCAACGGATTTTTACTCTGAAAAACAAATTTATTGGCATTGGGTAAGACGTGTTTGAAAAGCTTAGACCCAATCTCAAGCATGCTGCTGCATCACGAAGACAGCTTAATACTTCTTTCAACTGTTCATCGATTGTGAAATGCGTCCCTTTCAAGTGTTTTTTTAATTCAGAGAATAGTTAGTAATCACTGGTAACCACTTGTACATATTACCTTGCGCAAACCTTCACATATCCTGAGCGATCTCTCACAATCTTATGAATGTAGGACTTGCTGCCATCAGGGATCATCTACCCTTCGTCCGAAAACGTTGGCGGACCAGAGCGTTGTTCGTCATGGAAGCCTGTACAATTTTCGCACATGTTGTAAACACTTTTCCATATAAATCTCGCGCATTTGGGAATGAATGTCCACTGGAGGAGCATTTTGTCCACGAATCACAGAGCGTGGATCGCATCTGGCGTGAGAATCGAAAAGAAGCTTCATCTTTCACGGCTACGAAGACAAGAATGAACAATGTAGACCGGGGCGGGAACTGGAAGAAAGGGATCAAAACTGAATCCCGCCTAACAGCATTCCAGCGTTCGCAGCTTCTTGGAAGCCTCATTATATGGACAACACTTTTAATTTCATGATAAAATAATGTTTTCAATGCTTATGGTAAGTGCTTCAATTAGTTTGTTCACTATGTAAAAAACTTCCATTACGTAGATATTAAATTATTTATTCCAAAACGTTTCGTACTTTCTGAATAGCTTTTGTATAGTTGATTGGTACACGCGGTATATTTTAAAGATAAATGATTGTTTTAATTCAAAAACATATCAAGTTTATGGACACCTTCACATCAAATTCTTTAATGGTTAAAATAAACACCGAAAACATATTTTGCAAGTATTGGCGGACTTCAAAGAAGAGAAATTAGTGGAAATTCTATATATAATATCGAGGTAAAATTGATTAAGATTAATTAATATTGTGGAATCAAAACAAACACATCAAGGATTGGTTTGACTGAATCTTTTATTACACAGATTGTGTGTACAAGTTCCGACGGACACAACTCTACTTGAAGCATACTTTTCAAACAAGCATACCAGAAATATCGTTAATTTCATTTTAAATAATTTGTAAGTATCGAAAATCATATTTAAAACACGAGTAAATCCGTTCCGTTTAGTAAAATAAAAGATTTCTAAAGAAGCTCAAATTCTTGGTTAAGCGACACGAAAAACGACAAAACCAATGAAGAAATAATACAGAGATGAAAAAACGAAAGGTGGACTAGATAAAAATAACAATTTGAGCAACTAACCCCAATCAATCAATTTAAAAGACAAAAAACTAATAAAATAATAATCAGAGATGTGAAACCTAGAGTTTTACACAAATTAAATAGAATAAAAATTATAATATAATTAATTAGACAAAAGGTAAATAGAATCAAGAGCAATTTTATTAATTTCACAAAGATTTGTGGAAGGCCCAATTCAATTTTGAAATAAATAGCAATCGTCGATTAAATAGCTAAAGATGTTAACAAGGTTTGCGAGGAGCTCGCTAAAAAAAGATCTCTTGGATGTCAAATCCAGTATAAATTTTCTGTCACTAAAAAGATGAAGGAGTCTGGAGTTCATGAATTATAAATACATATTGTTGTATAAAAACATAATGAAATGCATGGGTTAGTAATTTTAGGATTAAGATTTTTCTCGTTTCTTCACGTCTTTCCGAAGTTTTATTCAAAACATTAGAAAACGTCTACATATAAAACAATATTTTTGATAAAGCATGAAATTTTTAGGATATTATTTTTTAATTTTTAAAAACTAATTTTCACTTCAATTGATACTAACGTGTCTGTTATTACGAATATTCGATTTCTCAGTGAGATATTATGCCTTGAATGATTGGTTTTCAAGTATCTAAGAGACAAGAATTTTGAAGAATTAGAGGAAAACCAATTGATTTTGGATCTTCGGTATTAAGTCGAAGTATTCAACTAAACCGACTGGGGTAAAGAAATTAATCTATTCAATGTTTTCAAAACAATTTCATGAGAAATACGCTAAAAACATCCTCAATTTTCAACTAATTGAAAACGTAATCATTAAAAACGATTAAAAAGTCTATCGACAAAATCCTCGAAGTTGAGTTTGAAGACTATTACTTGTTAGAAAGAACAAATAGGAATCAAAATATTTTAGAGTAATGAAAAGTACATGAAAACGTTTTTCCTACAGTTTTCTAAACGTTGAAAACTTATTTTCTATAGCAAGTATGATGACAAGTACATCATTTAAAGATGATTAAACCTTTATTTAAATTCTTGGTCATCCAATAATTTAAAAGATAAAGAATGTGTAAAATTAAAAAATCAGTTTATGTAACATTTATAAACATTATTTAGAATTAAGCGAGATGAGACAACTAATAAAGATATGAAACGAGATTTTTGTTAGTATCATCTCGCAGAAAAAGATAGACCAAAACTAGCTTTAGGTATTGCGGCTTTTTCACAATTTTCATTATCTAAACATTGCTCTCAATTTTAGACTCGAAATTTTTGAGTCGAAATACAAAGGAAAAATTTCCTTTCAACATTTGTCGAGAAATAACTAATTTAGGATAATTAAAACTAATTATTTAGTTTAAAGCTCAATATACTGTGGCCAACCCCATCATATAACATTTAAATCTCAAAATTCCCAATGTAAAGCATATTAATGCCTGTATATTGATAGAACTAAAAAGTAATTTTCGCTTTTTTTTTCTTTTTTTAATATTTTCTGTGTGCAGTTCTTCATTAAGAAATGAGTTTCAGACTGATGATGTTCTAAAAGTATAAGAAAATAAATGATACAATGGAAAAAATAATTCAGATTTTTGGATTATTTAGAAAATAGATACTCATATTTCGATATACAACCGTGTATAATAATAAAATATTTAATCAGAAATGAAATAGTTCTCGTGATAAAGCAGCAATTAACTCGACATACAAAATGTTTCAATATCCCACGAAAAAAAGTTAAAAACGTAACTCGAAATGTTTTTCTATTAATTTTACTTGCAAAAATTACGCGATTTAGTTACATGTGGAACTGGAAAACCAAAAGCTCTATTTTGATTGACTTGGGAAAACTATTTATTTGAAATTTATGCTTCCAATGAAAATTTACCAAAAAAGTGCAAGAGTCTTGGTCCAAGACCAAGATCATGAATGGACCCGGCAAGATCAAGACCATTTATTACGTTGGAAGACTAATACGACGGAAGCAACACCAATATCAAGACTAACCCGGTCTGGTCTAGCAGTTACTCATTACTAGTTTCAATAAACTAGTTTAATCGAAATGTGTAGTTGTTATTGTACATTTCGCAATTAATATGAGTGTTCTATCACAAAATATAGTCACTGGTTCATTGGTTATTTAACAAATTTACTTGTTACACGCACAATAAACAAAGCATCTCTTCGTATTTTTTCTTTTCTGAAGAATTCAATTCACTCGCCGGATCACGTTCTAGTGGGAACGCTTTTTTTAACCAGCAATCACGCTTAATTTCCGTAAAATAACTCTGGTTTGGGTTGACTTTAAAGACGCGTACCTAATTTGTGTTTCAAAATCTTATTTTTGTGCTCGCTAGTTTTTCTTTATGGAAGTGATTGGAAAATAAAATAGGCGATCGGTATACCTAATCACAGGACAGAATTGGTTTTTTCAAATTAAAATTAACAGCGATAATGGTGTTTTTATTCACTTTTCATCGTGTGGGATATTTGCACAACTTACGGTTAACAACAGAAATAAGAATCATTCACGAAAACTCCGTTTCCGCGATAATCCAGATCAAGGAGTATTCTTTATTGGTTGAACGAATTAATATTTTAATTTAAATGGAAGAAAATCGTAGTTTAAAGATAATAAATATTCATTTTTAAATTTTAAATGCACATCGAGAAACTCCTACTAAAACATAAGCTAAGTTATTTATGATACTTAGTTTGTTATGTAACCTAAATTTAATTTATACTAATTATTTCGAGTCTTTATAAGTTGTAAAATTTTGTTTTTCACTTCGTTACAAATGTCAGAAATGTTTTATGGTCCTAATTTTGTCACGCAAGATTTGAAGGGCTGACTCGAGATTGCTTTAAGTTTGATTAACAAATAAAAATACAGTCATAAAAGATCTCGAAGATCTAGTGTTAACTATTTCTTCAATGTTAACACCAATAATAAAAAGAGTGGTGATACAAATAATTTTACTTCCAAGAAAAGATATACATAATATAAATACAGTTAATTGTCTACAACCCATAGAAATAACGATGCTTGCGATAGTAGTAGATGAAGCAATAAACAAAACAAAAAAAATCGAATAATTCATTCAGTCACTAGAAAATACTTTGTATTATAACTGATGTGTCTAAAATGTCCGAAAAAGTTGTGACAGAATGAAATAGAAGACAACAAGAACAGTGTGATTATTAAAATTGAGCGAACCAAACTATTATAACAATAAATAAATATTTTTTGGTACATCAAGACCAAACAGAAATTCATAAAAAGACCTGTAAAATGGTTGGAGAGAATTTGTAGCTACATTAGCTTCTACCACTAAGAATTCCGGAATTTCAAATAAAAGTTTACATTTTGAATATGATACGAAAGCTTTTATTACTTATTTTCAAAACTTGATAAAACTGCATTATAAATATGGAAGTAAATACATAAAAGAAGAATGTATATTCATAGGACAAAACACGAGAAAATAGATGATAACACTATAAAAATTTTGAATCGAAATAATTATTAAAAATAGTAACCTCGGAAAGGAAGTATAAAATTACTCATAAAAAATATTAACAACATAAAAAAAGAGATGAGAGAAAAATTGGAAATGAAAGGTATAAAAAAAATATATAAATCTGAAATTAAACATTAAATAGAAAAGAAAGCAAGAAACTGGATTGTTTTGAATCAAAAGAAGGAAAAAGTAAACGTGGAAAAATTGTAATCGACTTGGTTTTAACGAGAAACTGAAATCATTTTTACAAAATAATTGTGTATTATATCTACAAATCAATGTAGTTGAACTGACCCGAATTTCGAATAAATAAATATTCGCAAAAAGAAATGCAAAGAAATAAATTCTTTAGACATTTTTAATAGTCTGTTAAATGTTGAGATAAAAGTTTGATTATCATTTTAATATGCAACATCTATAAATTTGAAAATACTGTTTGAAAAATATTGCTTTAAAGAAGCGTGATGATGGAAGAAATATTTAAAGACATATATTATTAAATAACTGAATTCAATATTACAGCATAAAGCTATTAATAAAACGAAGAAGAACCAGTAGAATCGAGTTGCCCATTTTAAAAATTATACCTAACAAAAAATTATTGCCTCTCGCAAAAATGATATGCAAAATACTATGTAATTTTAGCGTCTGTGATTCTGACCACTGCATGAAATAGCGGGTTGAAACGTTTTAAATATTAATAAAGGCCCAAAAATGCATTCGTGCCAAGTCAGTTTTTCTACTATGCGTTTTTGGGCAAACGTTTTCCGTACACTACATATCTTCTTGTGAAATTTGCTTTAAAAGATTATAGTTAGAGTCCTTAATGACGTAAATTATTAGATTGGCTTAATTATTAACGAAGAACGATCTTCAATCAATGTACTATTCATAAAAGCGACGGAAGATGATGATTGTTTCTTATAGAATTTTCACCAGATGGATAAAAATATATTTAACACTTTCAGTTATAAGAAAGCCGCTTTTTTCGTTCAGATAATGATCTATTAGCACATGTGTCATCAACGGTTTCAAAATTACTTTTAGCGTCATTATTATTGTCAATTTAGTTAATGGCATTACTTAAGTGCCACGGTTCTTTAATGAAGAACCAGTTGCCTTATTATGATTCTACGCTCATTTTGAAATAAATAGTTTATTTTTTACTCACGACATATTGCCTAAGTCCGAAGAACTACATAGAATATTACCGTTACTTTTTTCTATACAGGTGATTATCGCAAATTTCTTCATTGTACCAACATTTATCGAAAACTCCAAAATTCAAGTCACTAATTAAGCCTATACAAAAAGCAAGAATATTTCCCACATAAAATATCATAATTGTCGTGGCTGCTTCTTTTTTTTATTTTTAAATGCATAGTCGGTTTATTGTTTTAAAAATGAGTTTGTATATCCAGGTCAGATGAAAAAATCTAAAACTCCAGAATTGCCGATCGTTCTGGAAAGCGACTGTTTACTCAATTCAAACAATTTATTTGTATTATAAATTAGGATCTCGGGATTTGTTTACACCTTAGTGTCAGTAAATGTTTTGCTTCTGCACAAATTGGATTCATGACATTTAATTAGCTGGTTTAAAGATTCTATTAGATACCAACGATGCTGTTTGTATAACAGGATAAAAATATCGTTGATAACGATGAATGTTTTGACTTGGAACTCGATGAATTACGCTAAACTAGAAATTTTTTTAGTTTTGCATCAACAAAAATGGCATATTTACATTCGATAACATTCAATACTTTGACGGTCATCGCTGTTTTGGAAACAAGGAATTATTAACTGATAACGATTTCTCATCGATTTATAACGAATTAACCATAAAAAAGGAAGATTGTAGTGTAAAGAAATTTTTCAAAATAAATATAAATTTCAAATATTTTCGAACGACCACATTCACTTCCGAATTAAAGTTAAAATGTACGTACCTACAGTGTATATCCTGTTGTAATTTGAGCACTTGTCCACCCAAATCCATGCAACACTTAAATCACAGAACACAAAACAATATTTTTTAGCGCCGAATTTCGGGAATCACAAGCGTTGTGTCATACGTCGCAACTAGCTGCACCGATTCAGGAGCACTGTTACCGAAGAGATGTCGCATAAGCGAGCTGTCCCAATAAGCAGGAGGGGATGATAGCGTGCGCATATAAGGCGGGACTTATTCTAAGGGGGGTTGACAAGGTGGACGTAGAGTGTAGGTGACGATACCCCTTTGGAGGGACATATTATACCCCCTCTGTCTTGCCAATCGGTTTTGTAATATGTAATGCACGAACATACATACAGGCTTACACGTATTTACAAGTGAAATGAATATATGTATATATATATATATATATATATATATATATATATTTTGATAATATATACACATTTTAAATTTATTTGGAGAAAGTGATATCAGTAGATGTCAAAAAAACTTCAAAATTTGGTGATACTGTTTCGAATTTCATAATTTAACCTTTGTGCATTTTTTATGAAAAATGCTCACACTGTTAATCTAGACGCTAAAGTAATATAATAGTCTATTTTTATGAACGAGAGATTAATTAAATATATTTATCAATCCAAAATATAAAAGTACAGTAATTTCGAATTTACTACTAAAAATTTTCATAAATTTACTTGAGCTTACGAAGTTTTCAGGCTTTTATTGGTCTTTCATAACCGTAAGCTGTACAAAACAATAGATTAAGGTTTGGACAGGCCAAAACATCATAACATCTAAAAGAACCTCATCCCGACAAATTTTTCCTTGTAGTGAAGAGGTTCAAGTTGTGTATTCTTAACAAATTCATTTAGCTGCCACTTACAAGGTGTGGTGGGAATTAGGGCTACTTAGAAGCCGAAAAAATCGATGCTTCAGCATTAAATAGAGAAAATTTTGAAATTTTAGTATGTTATACAGTTTTTTATGCCGAAACAGAATATATTATATATGTTGGGCGCGCAAAACATTCCTTCACATAGTTTTTAAGGTTTGAACATTGTAAAATGTACACTATCTTCAATAATTGATATTTCGCAAATACTTGATGTTGGAGAGAACTAGGGGCGGGTGGTGGTTCAGTTAAAAATTTAGACTATCTTTTAACAGAACCCCCCACACGCCCCCAATTCTCTCAAACATTAATTATAATTAAAATGTAATGTAATTTCTATTGGATTAATTCGTGACATTTCTTCAATAAATGCTTCAATTCTATTTGAAGATGAATAATGTCTTAAATAGAATTTCCTCATCAAAATATGTTATCACGAGTATCTCGCCAAAGTCGCTCAATATTTTGAGTATGAGCTAAACTAATCTAACCTAAACTATCTAAATTTTCAACCTCGAAAAAGTATGTGAAGGAATAATTTCCGTGCCCTATTTATATACATTAAATTAAATCAGCATACTTTTCTCCACAACATACTAAAATTTCAAGGAAGTCGGGCATAGGCAACCTAAAAATAATTACCAATTTTGTTTTAAATCATTTACAAACATTTATGCAAAAGTATTGATGAGACACAGTGGCATTAGAGAAATGTGGCGAATTTAAACAGCAAGGAAAGCTCCAGTAAAACCATAATTTCAAATAGAAAATCATATGAAAGAAAGAATTCGAAGGATGCATATGCGTTCTTCTTTAGTGAAGAATTTCCGACAATGAAACAAAGTTCTTGCCACGGTTCGAGATTACCCTAAACTGAGCCGAAACACACTATGGAAACATTTAAAAGAAACATATTTTCGCTGGAAAAAGCATTCCAAATAGTCTATTTGAATAGAAAAAATCGATATTGTAGTGAAGAAGAAACTACCTAAAATGAGAAACCAAAGAAAAAATATATTTTATTTAGGTAAAACATGGAATTATACTAAATAAATTTTGACAAAATGAAACTGTTACAAGTCGGAGACAGACTTTTTCGAATTCACGAACAGAAAAGGGGCGTAGATTGATAATGGTAGACATCGGCAGTTCAAACGGTTTTGTTAGAGATGGTTTATTGAATTTTGAATCTACTCGTACAAGTGACTACATGAGGACATGAATACCTATGTTTATAAAAAATGGTTCGAACAAATAATGGATCTTGTTTAGAACTGGAATTGTTTTATAGCTATTGTCATCTTGACAATAATCTAAACATTGTAACAACATTGTAGCCACTAAAATAGTAATGGATAATGCAAGTAGAATTGACTAAATTCAAAGAATACTAAGTTTTATCCCGGTTTTGTGAGAGAAAAATTTAATTCTTCATAAAAAGATATTCAAGAAATATGAAATTGCAGGAAATTGGAATTACCTTCATCATATTATTGCGAACTAAACCTGATTGAACTAGTGTGGGCATAGATAAAGGAAGAAAAATATTTTTTTTATTAAATAAGTGATGTTGAACGGTTATTTTTAGAGTCTGTATATAACGTGAAGCCCTAAAACTAGGAAAATACAGTAGATCATATGATTAAAGAGAAAATGTGGAAATTAGATAATATAACTGATGAAATGTTTGTGAATATTGGTTGCAATATATCAAAATAATTCCTTATGAATGTAAACTTTTTTGAAAATCAAAGTTTAAGCCCTTATTTCTATATAAACAGTATGACAAACAAGTAATTTCAAAAAAATTATTTATTATTTAATTATACTTATACTTGTGTCAGGGTATAACTTGAAAAATTGTTTCAATTGTTTACTAAAAGATGATACGCCTATGAATTACGATTGCTTCATCATTTTATAACTCTCTCATTAATAAAAATAGACTATAATATATAAAAACAATTATCATGATATATTAATAATTTATTAAATATTTGGCAACCAAAACAAAATTAAATGTAACACAAATCAATCTAGAATTGAAACCAAATTTAAGTAAAAATTCTAGAAAAGTATTTGTGCATGAACATAAGATTTTTCAAAATGTGTCATGACAAAAACGTATTGAGAAACTTCGAATTTAATATAGAAAAATGAGAATTACTTATTTTTATCACGACAGATGCTACATACATTACTTGAAGTTTCCGGTAGTTCTTCACAAGGCTCCGTTTGACAAGACTGATCTTGAGTATCGCCACTTTCAAGTATACGAATCAACTCCTCTCTATCTATAATCATTGGATCGGCATTTTGGCGTTCAGCGTTGTCTGTGTCTGGTTCAAGTAATAAGTCCTGCCAAATGTCCATGCTACCTTCGACTCTATGCAGCCCATATTCAGCGGTCATATCAATCTCAGGTCTATTGTTTCCTCCTTCTTGAGGTACATTGTTCATTTCAGGTTCAATTTCTTCATCTTCGGGAACAAGTTGCTGGATAGTTTCAAATAGATTTATATTGATATCGACCGCCGCGTTTTCATTTTCGATCAATTCTTCGTTAGGTTGATTATTACCCTCAAAATCGTATATCAATAATAGCAAATCTTGGTTTCTAACATTCTCGTTTTCCATCGTTACTAAAACAAACATATGCATAAAATATATATTTTCATTTTTTATATATTAAATTAGTGAAATATTTTTATTGTGTTCTTTATGATTTTATTTTCTGATACAACTACCCCAATTACTCATAAAACTGAAATCCTCAAGTTGGGTTTCCTCATGATCTCCAATTACTATAATTGTTATAACACTTGATATGGATGCCCCCACAGCACAACCATCAATTTGCTCATATATTTCATCCCCATATTAGAAGTACTGAAAAAAACTAATAACAAACATGTAACTAAACTAGAATGAAAAATATGGAATGATAAAGATACTCATTATATTTTATTATAAGAAAAAAATGTCTCTATGAAGTAAAAAGCAAAATTACTTGTTATGAGGAATGTAAAATTTAATTTGAAAAATGTCACAGGAGAGTACAGGAGGAAGGTATCTGAAAACGGGAAGGGTACTAAGGTTTTCATCAAATCGGTACAGTCTTATTCAAATTTTAATACAATAATATACTTAAAAACATCCCTGAATTAGATTTTTATTTATTAGACAAACAAATACCATTAGTATAGGGAAAACAAAATTCTCCGAAAATCGTAATAATCGTTAGAGATCTCAACACTTTTGGGGTATATGCAATTTTGTTTCTTCACTCACTTGTGGTATAAAAAATATGAGTAATGATTTGGTAATACCACTGAAGTTGGTAAAACTAGGTGGAAGTGCATCAATTTATACCTTGGTCAATCCTGTGATGAATCAAAAAGGACAACATCATCTGGAACCTCACACTAACGTCAATCAACAAATAATTTCTCATTCCTGAAAACGGAAGACCGCAGACGATATAGATAAACTTCGAACCCACGAAAAATTGTGTGAAGAGAATTGAAAAGTCCACAAGAAGCGCACCAAACGCAATATGTACAACAGCAGAAGAAATCTGTCAATTGCAGAAGTTTGGAAATGGAAATTTGAATATTCTTACAAATTTTTACGCTGCATGGATATGTAAATTCCTTTAGTGAAAGACACAAGAGACATATACTAATTGTCCTACCGTCCAATTGTTTTAGTCCCAGCCATTGCCAAGGTCATGGAGACAATCGTTAAGCAACCAATATTGAGATATCTTGAGTCTGCTAACATTATCAGCGACTATCAATACGGCGTTCGTAAACATACATCAACCGGGGATCTACTGACCTATATCACCAAGGTATAGACTAAAGCTATAGAGAAATATGGGGAATTCAGAACAATCAGAACAGAACAAATCGAAGACTTTTGACAGGGCTTGGTATGTCAATCTTCTAAATAAGCTAAGACCCCATGGTTTGTCGTCCTCATTCATCGATGGCTTAGTAGCTTTCTCAAAGACCGATCTATCCAGTTCGCTATCGAAGGATACACCTTGGAGAGGTTTGAGGTCAACGCTGGTGTTTCCCAAGGATGCACTTGTCACCTAATTTTTTTCTCCTATACATCAACGATCTACACGACAAAACTGTCAATTTAATCTATAGCTTTGCCTACAATAGCACACTGTCATACTCGTTCAAATCAACCGCCTCAATAAACTTGGCAAAAACACAAACCCGAAGGCAGAAACAGATCACCTCCATCAATACTAATATTAAAAACATTCTGGAGTGAGATGGAAGTTATCTAATTGATTTTAATCCAACAAAGAGCCAGCCTACTGCTTTTATAAAGAAGACTGGCACTGTGGTTCTGGATTTAGTGCTGTCTGTACATAAAATATCATCATCACCGTCAATTCATTTGTGAGGTGTCGAGGTTGGAAGCAATATGTCCTGACATAGCCACGTGGTCGAATTAGCTAAGGCAGCCTTACAAAAGCTTGGATTTCTCTAAGCTATATACTTCGCAACAGCTTCTAATCCTCTACAAGCCCCCATGTTTGGAGTATTGCTCGTACAATTGGAGCTCGGCACCCAGGCAAGAGAGTAATTCGACTTAGAGGCTACCCAGAGTTTACCAGAAGCCTGGACAGTTTAGAGCATAGAAGAAAGGTCGCCGATCTGACTCTGTTCTACCGATACTACCACGGTGGATACTCGAAAGCGGATATGGCTGATCAACTTGGAATTCGCCTATAGACACCCAGAAGGTCAATTTATCGGAATTCCTTTCTTTGAAGAAGTGCAAGCCAGTGGAATCCTCTACCAAAGTACGTCTTTCCCGAACACTACCACCTACAGAAGTTCAAGTCCACAGGCATCTTCATACGGCAGACACGACTCGAGTGTTATAGCGTTTACCATCTTGTACTTTCTTTTTACGTAATAAAATGCACGATTATTGCATCCCAAATTTTTCTGGCCGAATTTACCACACCAAAAGGTTATCTAACTGCTATCTGGCTGAATTTACTACCACCTACTTATTAAATATGCTGACGAATGAAATGCAGAAACAAGTGGAATGAATAGAAAAGAAAATTCCTTTGAGAAACTGATGTACCAACAACTGATGTAAGATGTACCAATACGTAACGATTTTTCGAAATTTAAAAAAAAATTGGTATGAACTCAATTTATTATCAATTAAACCTTGTCTATTAGGCAGTAGGGCTTACAATTGTTCCGTTTTACTCTGTTGATAGACTTTTCCAGTTCTGTTTTTCAGTAACATCTCATAAAACTGCTTCAATCCAATCTCTCCTACGCACATATTATCTACCATTCGGTGCAGATCCATTTTTTTCGTTATACAACGCAGGAATTTCGTTATTAGTACTTCTTTTTCCATTCGTTGATTTTTCCCAATATTTTCATAAGCTCTACAAAGCCCAGGATTCGTTTCTATACAGTAGGTTTTGTAATTGTTTTTGTATATCCTTCATTTCCTTTTCATAGAAACCTCCAGTACATTTATCACCTTCAGAAAGTCTGAAAATATCTACTTCTTCACCAAATTTGTTCTTGCCTGGGTGCCTTCATGTAATTATCTGCTTGTTTCCTCTTTATTCTTCGGTTTTACCTTATTCCACTTCATTGCATAGTTTTTATTAGTTTGTCTGCTATTCTTTATAGTTTTTGCTCATTTATATTATTAATTATTAGTTTTTATATAAAAGTTTTGTGGTTGTGACTGAATTTTGTTGAAATATTATTTACTTATTTTTATACCTGCTGCTGAATTTTTAATAATTTATTGATAAAATTTCAAAATAACCACAATATAATGAATAACCCGCTGGAATATATTTTGATTAAAATGGCAAAAACAAGAAATATAGAAATATTACAAAATACAAAATTTGGAAATGAATATGATAATTGAATGATTGTAGGAAAAAGCAGGAAAATGTTAATATCAGTGTAGGAGATGTTGAATAAAGCTTTGTTGTAAAGTTATTAAGCTCACACGTGTAGAAGCAAATAGCTCTTTAAAAATTAGATAAGCAGAGAGCTTTCGATAGTTCTATTAAATAATCAACACCTCCCATACGTCTAATAATGGAAAAAAATTACAAAAATGAATCTGCTAAATTTCGAAAATTCAAAGGAATATTTTCACATACTTAGTAATACAACCAAGGTTTTCCTTGGACTATTAAAGTTAATACTGAATATTTTTTTCGATATAATTAATTAATGATTACCTTTGATCATATAAAAGCTGTTGGATCCTGGAAGCTGCTCTAAACTGGTCGAAAGAAGGAATTTTTTTCTATCAAATGTTAAACCAAACCAAAATTCTCTATATTTTCACTTTTCACAATATCAGAGTCACTATTTATATAATTTACAATGAATTTTAAAAAAATTTCCAAGATGTCTGACGCTTTTCACTCACATTAAACGGAACTGAAATTGACACAATATTTGAACATCATTTCTAGTTCCGGTTTGTTATTAGTCGAGAAATTCTGCCAACATATTTCCATTTTAACTAATATTTCAATTGGCGCCATATATGTCAATTTCCGGTAGGAACGTTCCGTTAATTTGAAAAAATCAATATAATCGATCTATTGCGTCATCCAGTTTATAACTACGACTAATAGTATTTATTATTTCTATTGCTAATATAAAAATGGCAACCCAAATGGAATTCGATTCACATACAATAACTTCAAAAACTGGGGCTGTATTGATAGAAAGTCGCTAGTATTAATATTCTTAATATAATATTTAATATGAGAAACTCAATATATATAATAAAGCACAAATTATACTCTAGAGCCGTTCCACAAGAACAACATTAGAACAAAGGTATTGCCCATCTCTAATTACTTATAGATTGCATACATCGAAAATTGTGTAACTGTTACTTCTATACAAGGCGTTTTTGTAAAACAGGGACGGAGCCAAATTAAGTATCATCCAATAAAGAATATTAGAATATTCTTTATTGAAATTTAACATTTTTATGACATCAATCTCAACTAGTTTGATAAGTCTAAACGTGTTTCGGTTACCAAAGTCTATGTTTGTGAAATATGGATAAAGCATCAACATCAATATTTATTTCTGGTGATAAGAAAGCTGTAAATTTGTTAAAATCTATATATGGTGATAATGTAGTAATAGTTATAAGTGAAAAAGAGACATTTGAAAACAGTAACAGATGATAATGTCAAAAAGTAGACTAGGTTGTTGGCCGATTGACTATTTGATTAATAAATAAAGGGCTTTATAACTCACATGCAAAGATTTTTTACAAATGAGATAAATATGTGCTAAATGTATTCTTAATACTTTCAAATGATAAACAAAGAGGAAATCGAGTTCCAATTTGGAAGAAAACAAGCTATTCACCTAGCTCCAAAAGGTATCAAAGTTATTGTTTTCTTTGCAACATACTGTGGCACATCTTTAAGCCCCGAACAATACGCTAAAAAAGAAACAGAGACAGTACCATAAGTCTCTTTTATTTGTTCATAATAGCGCCATTAAACGTCTTCCTGTCATCCCTCATGAGTCCTTCTTACCAGATTTAGTACAACGAGGTTTCTAGCTCTTCCCGAAAATAAAAAATGTGCTAAAAGTGCCAATTTTATGCAAAAATTGCGTCTAGGAGCAGTCTAGAAAACCAGTTATTCAGCTAGCTTCAGAAGATATCAAAGATATTGTTTTCCTTGTGGCATAGTATGATCATATGCTAAAAAGAGGTAGAGGCAGAGCCATAAATCACTTTTGATTCGACAGAATTTGGTCATTAAAAGATTTAGCACAATGAGATTTTCAGCTCTTCCAGAAGATAAAAAATGTGTTAAGAGTTTTAGTATTACTACTGATATAAAATGTTTCTGCACTTTATAACTAAACCATTACCAATTTTTAGATAAAATGTCGTATAAATATTTGCATAGTGTCGTTAACCACATAATGTTTGATAAATATTGAAGTGGGTTCAGTGTTTAAGTGAAGAATAACACTGAATGTAAGTTTGACAATGAGCACTTCACATGTAACAATGAAAAGAATCACTGACGCGGAAAGAGCATCGAATGACAGAGAGACTTTTCAGAATTATTGTCCAGCTAGCGACAAACTCGACAACGTGCCCGTATCGAACAGAAATTTATACGGTGGTGACACTGCATCAAATTTTTCATTTCAGTGAGAATTACATCAATTTTTAACAAGAACGATGACATTTATCGTATAACAATGACTTATTCGAATAACCAGAAAGAATTGGTTAAGGAAAAAAGTTTATTGTTTCTACTGAAAATGTTACAACAATATAAATCAGCAAAGATATATTTTCAGTACGGTTAAGGAGAAGAATACGTAGTATCTAAATAAAAATTTTCTAAGCTCGTTAATTTTCGAGATAATGAATAAACGAGAAGAAATTATTTTGAAAAACCTAAAGGGACATGCAAAAACAAAGACGACATGAAAATTATTAATTGTAAATAGAATATTTGAGAGGGTCTTAGGAAGGGATCTACAAGGAATAATTTAGAATATGTGATAGAATCAGTGGTGGATTTACCAGCAGGCTGTAGTTTACAGCAGCATATTTCAAAGGGCGGCGAATGTACAAAAAATTTTAATTCCAACTTATTAGTTTGATAACAATTGAAATATATCATTATATGCAGTTTACTACAGCCTTAAACGCATTTACATTGACTCTAATTGTCAACTATTGTATCTAAGAGGTCAGTCAGCATGCAAAAGATGAATATCCAACAAGCGGTTAATCTATGAATCCGCCACTGAATAAAATCCTATTTCCGTATTCATATTGAATTTCCAGGCTAATGGAAAGATAGAAGGAGACCTATTGAAGATTTATACAGATCACCAGATGTTAATATTGAACACACTGTTTACTCTACCTCTACACCAACACTGATAGTTTAAATAGTCAGGTTACACGCGTCAGTGTAATTGTGAATGCTAGTGTTAAAAGTGTGTCGGTTTGTAACACCCTATATAAAAATGACCATTAAAATGACCCATTTTGCCATTGAACAAATCAAATATGAATGTGTATCTAAAATTGGGACACCATATGATATTTTTTATACTGATTCACACATGGACTTATTTTTCTAAGAAGAAATCGTTATGTTTCCGAAACAATCTTTCTCACGGCCCGAATGTGCAGACTTCAAATCAATATTGTAACTTAGTTACTAGCTCGCTACCTAGTACACTAGCTCAAACAGCTGGTTAATTTATTTAAAATACCGTTCTTTATTTTCAATGCATTTTAATAGGGCAGTTGGTAGATATGTCCCACTTTTCCATTGTCTGACCTAGCAATCTCAATTTTGCTAATTTAAATGAAACAAAGATATGAATGTTAAGCTATTTGTCGAAGATCCAATTGAGGGTGCAAATCCACAGTTTAGCAATTTCAGTATAAGGTCCACAAGCTTTGTTTCATTCATGATACTGCTATCTGACCTCATTCTTACCTTTTTAGAATTTTTCAACTTCACGCCTCCTTCTATGAGAGTGCAAGTTATTAGATTAGTGCCCAGCTCGCCTTTCGTAACTGCCTGGATAACTGCCAATAAATTTTCCTTTTCAGTTACCTCTTTGAAGACATTTTCTTCTATACAAAGAAAGCATGATGTCTTGAGAAAGAAGTAATAGAAATATATTACCCGCATCTACCTATTATGACTGGGGCATCTTTACCAAAAAGTTGTATCAGATGACCGATCGTGCAGTTTGTATAAACCAACAGTTACTTTTAAGGGTTTGGATATCGTGTTGCCTGTACCTAGATCTACACTGACCAAATTACTAATAAAACGCTCAGAGATTAATGCTTCTACAAATTACAAACTATTGTAGTAAAAAAATGTCATAAAGTCTTGTTTAAAACTGACTCGGTTGCGACCATCTTCATGATCGTATTTATATTTATTTTCGGATTAAAGCTGCTGGCCATCTCTACCAACTTTACCCTGTTTTTTTAAAGCTGTTTCTTTTTTATATCCAAGTTTCCTAACTGGCCTGTTTACTGCAACTGTTTAGGGTCAAAGTAAAGAAAACTAAATATAGATGTCTACTTCGTTTTGTAATTGTAATTTTGTAATTTTTTTGTAATTGGAGTAAACGATATTGTCTCCATTTTCTTTTTCTTTCTTGTCTTAGGTGTTGCGAAGAATCCAAATAAGTCATTTTATATTATTTAGGATGTTTCAAGCTCCAGTATAAATAATTCCATTGTTAATTTTCCATGTCTAGTTTTCCGCTAGGAAAAATAATATTTTTTAAAAGATTCGATTATCTTGATAATCATGGTATCAATTTTTCAAAATTACTTTTGATTATTGGGATTTGATATAGATTGTATTTTCTTTTTTCTCAAAATTGTATAAAAATATTACTTTTACCGTGAGATTTCGTTTGAAATACTCTCTAATATTAATAATTTTTTTCAATAAAAACTTTTTTCCATTAAAAATTATAACATCATAACCTTACATATACATAGATTGGTTTCTAATTTATATTCCATTCTATTGTTATAAATTGTCCTTAATACGGCCCGTTATAATCCGTTACTCTGAAGAGATTTTTGGCGACATATCTTCGGATTATTAGGTTAATACGCGAAAATATGAAAATCGTTTCCTACAGTTGGCAACAAATTTTGCTCTGTTCCAGGGGGGTAAATCATCATATATGATGCTCCATATTTTATTTGACATCCTGATGTAGCAAGGTGCACATCGTGATTGCCAAGAATGAATATTCTTCTTAAATTACTACAAATTGGTGAGTTACTTTTTAATTTGATACAGGGATTTTTTAATAATGCATTTTTAATAATTCCAAAAATATTTTAAGGAATTTTTGTTAGATTTTTTTGTGTAATGAGGTGACGCCTTGTCGCCATATTGGCATTTTTTCTAGAATCAATCTATAACTTTTTATTTCGATATTACTGATGCTTTTTAAGATGAATATTCAATAATGTAGGCATTAATTATTGGTTTTTCCACTTTTAAAAAATGTATTTGATTATAAATTGCTAAAACTTTGATCACGTGGCGACAAAATGAAATTATCACAAGTTAATGAGTTTCTTTTTAATTCAATGCATCAATTTTATAATTAATACATTTTTAATAATTACAAGAATATTTTAAGGAATTATTGTTAGATCTTTTGTGTAATTGTGTGACGCCTTGCCGCCATCTTAGTATTTTTTCTAGAATCAATCCATAATCTATTATTTCGATATAACTGATATTTTTAAAGACAAATATTGAATAATGTAGGCATTATTACTGCTTTATGGACAGTTGGTATGGGAAAAAACGTCCCTATGTTATAGTGCCGACAATATTATATTCTCTCGTTCGAGGGAATTTATCCACACTGCGCATGTTTGAGAATACGCAGAATCGAGATGGAACCTCTGAGGATATAGAAATCATTGCAATTCTGTCTTCATTATTCTAAACAGTTTCTATTTATAGAAACTGTCCATATAGTAGTATTACATATATGGTTTTTTCACTTTTAAAAAATGTATTGATTGGAAATTGCTAAAATGTTGACCACGTGGCGACAGAATGAAATTATCAGAAGTTAATATAAGTTTCTTTTTAATTTGATACAGGGATTTTGTAATTAATGTATTTTTAATAATTGCAAGAATATTTTAAGGAATTTTTGTTAGATTTTTTGTGTAGTTGTGTGACGCTTTGCCGCCATATTGGCATTTCTTTTAGAATGAATCTAAAACTTATGATTTCGATATTACTGAAGCTTTTTAAGATGAATATTGAATAATGTAGGCAGCAGTTATTAATTTTTTCACTTTTAAAGAATGTATTTGATTGTAAATTGCTAAAATGTTTCATTGACGAATGAAATTATCACAAATTAATATAAGTTTCTTTTTAATTTGATACAGGGATTTTATAATTAATATATTTTTAATAATGGCAAGAATATTTGGTGAATTCTTAGATTTTTTGTGTTATTTTGTGACGCCTTGTCGCCATCTTAGTATTTTTTCTAGAATCAATCTATAATTTATTATTTCGATATTACTGATGCTTTTTAAGATGAATATTGAATAATGTAGGCAGTAATTATTATTTTTTTCACTTTTAGGAAATGTATTTGATTGTAAATTGCTAAAACGTTGATCACTTGGCGACAAAATGGAATTATCACAAGTTAGTAAGTTTCTTTTTAATTTTATACATCACTTTTATAATTTATATATTTTTAATAATTGCAAGAATATTTTAAGGATTTATTGTTAGATTTTCCGTGTAATTGTGTGACGCTTTGCCGCCATGAAAGTATTTCTTCTAGAATCATACCATAAGTTATTATTTCGATATAACTGATATTTTTAAAGACAAATATTGAATAATGTAGGCATTAATTATGAGTTTTATCGCTGTTGAGAAATGTATCTGATTGTAAATAGCCCCCGCGCTTTTCCACGTGGCGACATAATGAAAATGCCGGGAACTGTACTTAACGATTTTTTTCTAACATTCCAATGAGTAAAGCTTGCCGACTAATTAATCGATAACAGTAATTGCGTTAAAATATTGATTCTATAATGAAATTTTCTTATAATTATTGGATTTTTTCAATTTCACAGAAAGGTCTCATCGTAGAGGCTTGTGGCGATTCTAAGCTCGTGGTCAAAGAATGTACAAGAAGCAAGATGTGGGAAGGATTTAAAACAATAGTAAGAATCCCAGTTTTTTTTCTATATTTTCGTGGATATTTTTGGTATGTTGAATTTATTTGCTTGGATAATTGTGACTATTGACCGAGTTAAAAAAGAATTTTCTATAACATACAATCATTTTTAATTTATTTTTCAAAAATATGATTTCTTATGGACAAGTTTTTGCAAAAAATTTATTATATATAAGCAAAAATCAATATAACAATATACAGGGTCAAACCAATTTATTCTTCTTTATAAATCTTTATGCCTTTTCCAGCATTTCGGTGTTTTGAGGTTTTAGTTTTCTCCTTTCATCTATTTTTCCACTTTTTCCTATTACCTACTTCATTTATCTGCTGTATTCTCCTTCTTTCCTAACAACTTTTTGCTTTTATTAGATTTTGTGTACCAGTTAAAAATCTTTCAGCTATTTTGTTTCCTATTTCCCATTTTCTCTGCAATTTTCCTTAGTTGCTATTCTACTGTGTATCTTTTTGATCATTATCCGAGTTTCCCTTCCATATATCAACGTAGGTATTGATATCGAGTTGTATATTTTAGTTTTTTTTCTTCCAATTCTTTTTTCCGGAAAATTGTTTTATTAAGAGTACATTAGATTGGATTTTTTTACTACCTCTAATCTATTTTTCTGTGAAAATGACTACCGGGTATTCAAATGTAGTCACTTTATTCTTTGTATTGTTATTATGAAATATTTGTCATATTTCTTTTTTTGGTTTACTACCATCCTTTTGAATCTCTATTATCTATCTGCTAATATTACTATATCATCTGTTACTATTATTATACTAATCTATCCATTATTACCGGCTCTAGGTTTTTATAGCTAATTATTCTTTCCAGTTTATAGTTCTTCGCTTTTATTTTTTGCATCGTCCATCACATAGAAACAGAACCCTCATCCCTCACCCCCATCTTCATTGTAAACCTGCTCTTTTATTCGAATTTTCTTTCTCGCGTTTTTGTATATTTTTTTCGCTTCTTGAAAATATAATTACTATTTCTTCTGAAAAATAAGTTTATTAATAAATTTGGCGGGGTAATAAATTTATCTAATGGACAAATTTCTTTATTATGAGTTTGAGAATCAACCGGTTAAAAATTTTTTTATAATAATCTCATTTATGAATTTTTATTTTCGCCGAAATTGATTGGAAAAACAAAAATTTAAAATATATTTCTTTGTTGTAATCTACTATATACTTTTTATGCTTTCTGTTTATCTGTTGTTAATTATAATTACCACTAATCAATATTAAGATGAAAAAATATTTGTTTGCATAAAATGAGTCGAACTAGAAACAATCAGGATCAAATTATACAATTCAATATTTAAAACATTTTATTTATTCTCTGTCACGTCACTGATTATATCTTAGATTAAAATTTTTCAATCCACGACAATAGAAAAATCCTTAAACTCGTCCTGTTTGTTCGATAGAGAAATTTGAATGTTTTAACACGTTGACTGCAAAGCAATTTAAACAATTTTATTTTATCTCATTACATCATTAAAAATATAATTTGAATACAAAGTTATCACTGATAAGGTAAAGAAAATGTAGGCTTTTTGAAAAAAAAATTATTTCTTAGTTTAATTATGTTGTAGGTAGTTGACAGTTAACGTGTTAATGGTTCAACCTGGATTGGGTTAGAAAAATTTATTACTACAACATTTATCAAGATAAATCTTTTTGTTCACCTGATAATTTTTTTATTGTTCTCCTGTTTTAATTTCATGTCTTCATACTTTTTATATCGTTTCTTCATATGCTATATTTTATTTTTTCATTGTCACAATTTACAATATTTTCTATGTAGACGCCTGTATAATTTTGATTGAAGTTTTGGTTAATTCTTATTTACTAAAGCCGCTTAACAAAAATTATTTTCACAATTCACAATCAGAGCAAAAACTACACACTTTCTAGGTCTGTAAATTTAATCTGTAATTCAAATCAAAATATTAATCAAACGTCTTGAGGCTGTCGCATTTTAAAATTATAACAGGATAATTGACCATTAAGCTTTGTTTTTTTAATTGAATGTAAAAAAATGAGACATTTTTAGCGGTAATTTTTAAGAATAATTTCATTATATGCTCGAGTTCACGTTCAGTTTATGATGAACTTTAGTAAGTTCCAACGACAACAGATGCCGCGATTATTTTAGTTAATTTTCTATGGGATCACACAATTATTTTAAAACGAATGAGATACACAGTTTTAGCTGCATTGCTACATAGATTTTAATGTTTTGGTTTTGTTGAATTCTTTTAATCAATATTTCTGGCTTTATTCTACAAAAATATCTTTTTTTACTCTGAACTATATGTATATATGTTAACATTTACCACGTTTTGTATGTTAGTATTATTCTTCATTATTCAAATGTGAAAACAATAATGAAAATAAGGTTGTAATATTTGATCTAAGACAGTTTTTAGAAGATCTTTTATGGTCATGATTGATTTAATATTATAATACATGATATAAGATTATTTCACTTATATTTCCATTCACTTCAATATAATTGACATAATACAAATGTATCAAAATATTTGTTTCAAATAGCATCGAATTATCATTGAAAAAGGTCAGGAATAATCTTTCTCAACAGAAAGGTTTTTGTACAATGTTTGAAAAATTCATCAACTAGAGGTTATCCATTTTCACTTGATAAACTGTCATTTTTTCCTTTCCCAAGTCCAAAAATGTTGACATATTTGCAAAAATAACTGTTTGATTACTAAATTTGAATTTTGTTATGCTTATTTTGCATAACAGCTGATACAGTGCAATTCTATAATTCTATTATAAACTGATGTCGACTAATATTTACATTATATATTATTTTATTTGTTAATCCAATCATTAATCGGTTATTAATTCTAAAATATTCTTTATTTTGTGAAATAACACCTATAGTCTATTTTTATGAAAGAGAGAGCATTTAAATAATAAAGCATTCGTAATCTATAGCCGTATTACTTCGTTTAGTAGACAGTTAACATATTTTTTCAAGTTATATCTCGATTATTTTTTATGAAGTAACATTTGTATAAATATAATGATCACCACTTAATTAACGTGCTTATAAAAAAGTGTTTTGCCACAAGATATATTAAGAACATTACATTATACCGGTTATATAGGTATAAGGGCTGAAACTATGATTTTTAAACAACCTTCGTTCATAATTTGAATAAAATAAAAATCACCCAATATATGAAGAGTTCTCACAAATTCAATTCGGAATCGGGAGGTGAACTATTGCAACAAATATTTACAATGAGTGAATTGATCATTTCATCAGTAATATTGCTTTTTTTACACTCTCCAAAAACTTTTGAATATCACTTATATTTTTCTTGAAGTTTCTTCCTTCATCTGTGACCATATCAATCGGGTTCAGTTCAAAATGATATAGTGATGATTCAAGCACCGTCATTCCACATTTCGCAAAACCAGGATAGAACTTTTATTTTTTGATTTCCTATTCCATGAATCTTTTCAATCATTTGATCACGGGCATCTGGTTATGGGTAGATTAAAAAGTCAATAAATCATCTTTAACAAAACCGTTTGAAATGTCGATGTGTACTATTATCTATCTGCATCCCTTTCCTGTTGGGGGATTTGGTCCAGTATATAAATTATTCGAAAAAGTCTGTATTCGACTTGTAACAGTTTCATCTTGCCAAAATTTTTTTAATATATATCCATGTTTCATTTAAATGAAATATATTTCTTTTGTTTCCCATTTCTTTATTAGTTTTTAGGTAGTTTCTTCTCCATACTACAATATCGTTTCTGTGTATGATAATAGATCTTTTGGATGCTTTTTCCAACGAAAACCTATTTTAAAATGAAGATAATTTATGGAGGAAGATTTTGAAATGGCGACGGTTTATAAATCATGGCTCAATCATCATTAGAATTAAATTCCGAGATTTAAGGCTTGAGTTGTTTAAATCCTCTCTGCTGTTAAGAAAGTTTGAAACAAAAAAGTACATAGAACAATAATTAGAACACTTATTACTTTTTAAATATGATTTCTCATAAAAATATATGGACCAACAGGAATATTTGACGAATTTGTTGTAATTTAGCTTTATAAAGAAAAAGAAATTGTAAGCATTAATATAAATAAACGAATACGAAGGAAAGGAGAAAGAGCAACAAAGAAGATCCATAAAGAAAGAGTAGAAGGAAAAAAGGAAATAAGTGCATAATTCATTTACAAAGAAAAATACTTAATAAACGAATACAGTGGCTTGAACATCTGCACCGAATGAAAGAAGAAAGGGCAGCAAAAAGAATCTATAGAGGAGCAGTAGAAGGAGAAAAGAAAACTGACGCCACAGAAAGAAGTGGTTAGATGAGGTAAAGCAAGACCTAAAGAAAAAGAATGCTGAAAATAATTGAAAAAACCATGGATCAGATAAGATATAGGATGTCAAGGTCCTCTATAGACTCTAGAGCCGGATTGGCCCTTTCTAATTTCATTAATCACAATAGATTGCACTCTGTACTTTGCAATTTACAAATAAACTGGACGTAAAATCGTTTTTTGTGTGAACTTTGCGGGAAGAAATTTTTAGAATTAAAACAAATCAAAATTTCTAGTTTTTATTGGCAAGTTATTTTTGAAACATGGATTTTGACTATATTATATAACCATGGTTATATAATATCATTCATATCATAAATTAAAAAAAAACAAAACGTATGTATTCCTACTTCATACCTCTTATTGTGATCAAATTAAGACATTTCACTTGATCAAAATTGTATCTTGAATCTTTTATTAGGATACAGCACACTTTCTGGTATTGCCAATAAAGCTTTTGTTTGTGTATACACGTAATTTCTGTTCATATTTTCGCCTAGGGCTCGAATCGCGGCCCTTACCCTCATCTGTACTCGCGCTAAAAATAGGACAGGAAACGTATGACCTACTCTTTCTATTCCATCTCCCCCAATAACCTTTCAAATTGAAACAGTCGTAATGGTAACCCACATAAAACAGCTGAAACACATTGATACATATCTGTAATATATTTCCTCAATACAGATCGATGGAAGTTATACGTCCTAAGTGATTAAAACTTGTGAAAAATAAAAATTGATTTTACGGTTCATTTTCGTTTCTGGGAACGTCTGTTGCGATAGAAGTCATAACATAAATGATATTTGAAAATAGTTTTAAATTCGATGAATAAATAGGCCAGTGAATAAATTTGAAAAATTCCATTATGGTTATTTGATAATTTACTGAAACGTTTATAATCATAATAGAAATTTTATCTAATTTCTGGATCCCATAAATTATTTTTTTCTTTATTTATTTGATTTCTTTATAACTACATACTTTTTCCTCATGTTTCGTTCTGTTTTGCTTTTATTTGCATCTTTCTCTTTTCCATTTCTTACTCCTCGGTTCTATAGTCTTTACAGGACTTTACCATACCCTGGCCTTGATCTTTCAATTTCTCACTTTCATTCTTTATAGGTTTTGGTTCACCTCATCTATATAGTCTATAGAGGATCTTGGCTTCCTTTATCATACCCGATCCATGGCCTTTTTTCCCAATTTTTCACTTTAATTCTCTTTAGGTCTTGCTTTACCTTATCTAATCACCTCTTTCTAGGACATTCATTTCCTTTTTTCCTTCTATTCTTCCCCTATGGATCTTCTTTGTTGATTTTTTCTCTTTCATTCGCTCCAGATGTCCAGCCACTGTATTCGTTTATTTTTTCAATGTTTACTTTTCTTTGTAAAGCTTATTTGATTCTTAAATTACTACTAATTCTTCAAATAATCCCATTGGTCCATACATTTTTCTTAGAAATCATCTTTCAAAAGTGTTCTAATTGTTGCTCTATGTATTTTTTTGGTTTAAACTTTCTCAACAGTAGAGAGGATTTCAGCAACTCAATCATTAAAACATCTTCGGATTCAATTCATTTCTTTTAGTAATGATTAAGCCAAGATTTTTGAATCCGTTACCATTTCAAAACCGAATTCATTATTTTAGTGTGCTCATACTGTTTCCTTTTACTATGACAATATATTTAGTGTTTTCTTGTTTATTAAAGTCTCACAATCTGTGCCCCTTGCAGCTCTTAGGCACTATTCTCTTTTTGATATCAACATCAAATTCAATTTACTATGTCTCACTTTCCATTTTTAGTTATTGTTGAATTAGGCATGTTCTTCGCAGTGTGCTAGGCCAAAATTATTTTATCATTTGCAGCATCGCAACTTTGCCAACTACCATGGTTAATAACATAAGTTTATAGAGGGGATTGGGTTGCATGAGGAAGGATTTGCAAATCTCTTTCTCTACGCATTTTTTTCTCTTGCTTCTTTTGCTATATTCCTAGAATAATTCTGGGGGTCATCTTCCAGGCATAGCTGTATTAGCTGTTAAGAATTATTATTTGAACTCACTTGCTTCATACCATTTACTAGGTAATTTTCCAGAAAATCCAGTTTCTGGTCGAAGCTGGCCAATTGCTGGCTATCAATCTGGTCAAAAAGGGTCTAAAATAATATTTGTCCTAAATAATGAAAATATCTTAATGCTGATATTCTTATTCTTTTTGTTTCTTGATAGGTTTTTATTGAGATCACAAATTTATTATGCACCTTGACACATAAATAATAGAAAATTCTAATTGTTAACGTTACTAATTATTATTTTTTATTTTTAGCAATCTTCAAAAAGGTAGTAGATTGTGTGAGTCAGTTGAACAAATAATAAAGTGTCGTTAAACTATTTAAAAATTGTCATTTTTGAATGTAGTTTATATTTCATAACGTAAATGTTATACAGGCGCATTAGAGGAGAGAGATTGCATAATATATAAATCAAAGTTCATGTTTAGTTGGTAAAAATATAATAATCAACGATGACTATAAAAAGATATGTCTTATCAGCTTGTTTCTCAAAATAAAGATAAAAGAATTTATGGTTTTGTTGTCTTAAGTATTATTTTTCTATTATGTCTCTAAACATTAATATTCTTTTTTTGATTTTAGGGTAATGAATATCTCTTATATACTGAGAAAAAATATTTAATTTGGTAGGAGTTATTCATTTACTTGGTAATAGATGAATTCGTTTTTCAATTTCAATTAATATTTGTTATTTCATTTTTGACTTAATTCCATTTATCGCCATTTATTATCGCCTCTTTAAAAAAAAAGGGTTTTTTCATTTCCCTTAACCCAAAATAGAAACAGCAGCGAAAATTTTTATATAAATAGTTTTCTGATACTTTTTTATTTGTAGAGTTGCACTTCAAATTTATGAATAAAAGTAGGTCGTTTTGTCTAAAATGTGTCATTTGTTGTACGAGGGCGGTTTAATGAACAATTGACTTTTCAGTCGTTGACAACACTACGGTGATGTTCCGTATAAATCTGATTAATTGTAATAATGTTATAAAGGAAACTGTTTTATTTATAAAAAATAATTTCGATTGAAAACATTTCTAAATTTTTTAAACTCAACCTCAAGTGGTTTAGAATTCTATAATTGAACCTCATATGGTCGTGTATGCACAAATCAATACCTCAAATGGTTTAGAATTTAGTATTTGAACCTTTAATGGTTATATATTTAAAAAACTGCCCCTTGAATGGTTAAATATATTGTAACTGAACTTTAAATGGTTGTACATTTTCAAAACAAAACCTCAATGGTATGGAATTTTTGAATTTACTATGTTCCGATTTGTTACGTTGTTCGTGAGTGAATTCGCAATCTCATGATACAATTTTGAGTTACTCAAATTTGTTTCAAGCATCAAACACTTACTTAAAACGGGTGTAAGTTTGGTTCCTCATATTCTATTTGATTAAAAAAAATCATTATAGCCATTATAATTAATTTAAATAAACATTCCACGTGATAATTAATATTTTTTGCAAAAAAACATAGATTTCTACATCTATTTTTCATTCAATTGTTTTGACTACAAAAACCTAGCTAAGCAGATTTTTATATAGAATGTACGAGGATGATCCCAGAAGCACCTCGCCCAAAAGAAAACACAAAACTTGTGGAAATAACGGATGTGTGAGCTGGTGTATTTTATTGATGAAATGATAACTTTTTTCTCAGCCAAATGCGGCCGTTTCTGTTTGATTTTATCGCACAAGTTGCAATAATTTCTCATAGTACTTGCCGTTGAAAGTTTTTCCTTTTTCGAGATAGTCAATGAAAATTATTCCACGCGTATCCTGATCAACCGATGCCAAGACCTTGCCTGCAGATGGAGCGGTCTTTGCCTTCTTCACGAAGCTGTTTTTTTCTATTGTAAACAAACGCGGCACCTATTTTGTGCAAAACTTTCTCATGTCCAAATTTTCAGTTAATATGCGATATACTGCACTTTTTGTAATACTTAACCATGTCTGCTAGCTCGCGCACTTTCGGTAGAATGTTTACAAATTCAATGAAAAACTTCACTGGCTGCCAAACGAATACTAAACAACTTGGCGTTTTCAAACTTGAAACATATGCCGTATAGATGATGTACTTTGTAATATTTTCCAATCAACTACCGCCATCTCTAGGTCAGACCAGGTACTGGGACCATCTTTGCAATTTCATGCTGATTACCTGATATTTCCGTTTGGATAAGAGATTAAATCAAATAATTCTGTTGAGACTTTGAGTAGAATCACAATGTAAAATGTTTATAATTCATTTAACTGACATATTGAGAGATAAGAATATTTAAAAAATCATTTTATTCGCGTGGAAAAGAAAAGAAAGAAATTGAGAAGAATAATATTCTGAGAATACTTTGTTTCGTAGAAAGATTTACAAGTAGATCAAAAACAAACAATTTTCAATTGAAAAGTCACTCTTCGATCAAACCTTCCTCGTATACTCCTTGACAAAGATTTATATAAAATGCTTAAACTAGAGAATTATTTTTGTGAACTAGATTTGCCCAATTTGGTTTTTGGTTCCATGAAAATTACATATTCATTAATAACTGGCTACTAATCATTTAATTAATAAATTTAGAGATTTACAGAATGATTTTTATGAATTGGTTTGTCTTATTTGTGTTTGATTCCATGTAAAGTTTCAATCCAAATTTTTATCAAACAAACAAAAAATTCTTATACTGTTGAGAATATTTTTATATAAATTAACTGTTGCCAATTTTATTGCCCCAATGTATTTGATTCTCATAGAGCAATTTATAAAATAACTATAGATTTGTGCCATCATCTCCGGTCAGTTCTTATACAGTAAAGATGATTCCTTATATTTTTTTGTTTTGCAACTCTGTGTGTGTGATTTGTTTTTGGTTATATACCTGTACTATAACCATCCTTAATTTTTACAAAATATTTTCATTTCCTTTCATGGTTATATGTACAGACTGTTTGTGAGGGATCATACAATTTACTCTTTGGGACGGATAAGGCCTTCTAACACTGGTAACAACGTTACCAGGGTAAGGAGGACGAGGATATCTGGAACGGTGAAAATAGATACCGTTTTTCTTTAAATGCAAGAGGTAGCAGGAGGTTCACTTAAATTCAGAAATTTGATACTTAAATTATCATTTTAGTGTTGACAGACCACATACTTATGTTATTTTTTTAAATTATTTTTGATAAAATACACAAAATGATAATCAAATTTTCGAATTTTTGAAGTTAATGGCCGAATGTATACATTGTATGATTATTTGAATGAATGAGGTCTTCATGAAGCAGTATATTATGGTGCAGAATGTTATGGAGCTGTGGAATCAAAAATCAACAAATGGGAATGCATCTGGTGAGTTATCAGGACTGCTGCAGTTCTTCTAGAATTCTCGGTAAGTTTTTCTATTATTATCGTATATATTTAAGTTGAATTGATGGTTTTTATTATGTGCAATTTGCGACGTTTATCCACGTTTACGGATATATGATTTTCGGAAAATACGTGGTTATTGGAATAATCAGTTTTGGTTTTTTTAACAATTTGATTCCGATAATACAATCGATGCATTTAAAATTTTGAAGACTTTTAAATGTAAATGTAAAAGAAAGTAATAACAAATTTTTTGAAATTGATTATTGTCGATTTCTTATAACATTTTCTACGTTGTTGATTCGTTTTATTAGAGCTTGTTAAAGCATGCTCGTTTCCCTGACTATTTTTCTTGTATTTTCGCTTACACGTTTGTATATGTTTGTGATAATTTGATAAATGAAAGATTAATTCTATTGTGCCATTCTTACTATGATAAATATTTTAATTTTAACCTGTGTAATTTAATTTTACTATGTACGGTGGAAAAATATATTTGTCGATAAAACTCGGACGAGCCACAGGCGTAATCTAAGAACATTTCTTTATATTATTGTGTTTCATTTTAATTCTTGTTTATATGAATATTTATATTGAAATTTGAACAATTAGTATTATTGATTTATTTGAATGCTTTTTGTTGTCAGATCATGAAGGTGAAGTATGCGAGTTGTTTTCATGAGAGGAATATTTTATGGTGTTGATAATTTCAATTTTGTTTGTAGTAGACTTCCAGCCGCCACGTCTCTTTAAATTTGTGATATTTCCATCATTTTCAACAAATAATGTCGCTAAAGTTTGACGAAGTCAATAACATGTAATTTTTAGGATTTGGTAGCTTCGAAAATTTTGCAATCTTTAGCCCCAAATTTTTAAAACTGTGAATACCAACAGGCTGAATCGAACATTTTTCTTTTTTATAATTGATAAATAATCTTTTGTGTGGGTATGGGATGACTGTAATGACAAATATTACCTGTATAATAACATATTTTCTTGCCTAATTACTGCATTTGTTTTTTCTTAATGGCCGAAGCCATATTGAACAAAAATACTTCCTCCCTTTGAACCTCACTTGACCTTTTGAGCATAGTCAACTAACATACTTCAGATCTATCGATAAATTTATCAATCTATATTATATGAATAGTTAAAAAATTCTGTGGCGGATAGACTTGCGTCCAAGCCTTTCTTTTACACACAATAAAAAATCAGCAATAGATCTGGGGATTAATCATTTAATGAGTTGTAGACAATGATTTTTATAAACTGAATTTTTGGAACGGTTGGTGATATTCGTACTGAACACACTGTTCACTTTATACTAATTAATGGTAGTGTGTTCAGTATAAACTAGATTTACTCAATTTTTTCAGCAGTAGATCTGGCAATTGATCATTTTATTAATAGAATATTTAGAATTGATTGATTCGATTTTTAAGATTTTTTTCCTAAAACAAATGCAGCACCGACTTCAACTAATCAATATTGACAGAATCAAATTTGTTCACGAATCCCCTGTGATGAACAAAGACGTGACTTCGTGTGTATAAGCAATAAGATAATTACATTTTACCCAAATATAAAAGACGCCACCAACGAGTTGACAGTCTTCTTTGTACAAATCTCAGCCCCTTTGACCAAATTTCAGTTGTTTTTGATACAGAACTACCTGTCCCAGAATTAACTTCCGAACTAAATTCGCTTGCGAAAAAAGGATAACAATTACACAACTGATTACACCGACTGTTTTTTAAAACAAGTGTAACAGCCCCCATTATTTGTCAATAGGATTGGAATTGTAGGAGCCCTGCTAGGCAATTGTATCCTAATGTATTTAACCTCTTTTGTCGGCGGCCACCCATGTAGTCCAGTGCCGATGAAGGCACACAACTATTACGAGGAGTTGCTGATAATTTTATAATTTTGAATCAGTGAATTCAAAATTATAATTCGTTACATTGACAATTATATTCTTTGACAAAGACAATTGACAATAGTTATTCAAATTTATGTTCAGTGTTGAAATAAAATATGGTACGCTGGTATTTCACATATTTGAGTTTAAAACAACGTTTTATTTGACAACCGATTTCTACTAGAACCTAGTAGAAAAGTTAAACATAAAAGAACTTATTTTTCAATATATTCCCCATTTACTTTCACACAATTTTCAAAACGTCTGATTAAAGCTTCTATGCTATATGATGCATCATCATCGTCAAAATGTTTGTACACGTACACCGCCTGTTTAATCACATTGTCACCGTTAAAAATTTCATCTCTTAACTTCGCCTGCAGTTTTGCTTACAGAAAATAGTCTGCCGGGGTCAGATTAGGGCTATATGGTGTGTGTGAAAGCGAAGTAGTGTGGATTGTAGCATTCTCATGAAGCGAACATATACCTTGGCTGATTTTGCCGATTTTTCGATAATTTTTTTGAAGAAACTGCCTTAGGGACGTGCATCATTAACGTGTCCTTTCCGATGCCACTCTGTAGAACCTCATTTGGATGTGGAATCATAGTAAACAACTATAGTTTGCATCATCTATTACAATCGATTGTATTGCACTCTAGTGGTCTTCGTCGGCAGAGCTCTATAAATCGCTCACAATATTCTATTCGACGCTGCTTTTGTACTGCGCTGACAATTCGAGGTACCCACCTTGCCCTAATTTTGGTCATATTTAAAAGCTCATGAACGAGTTTTGAAATACTTATTTTTGAAATGCCGATCTGTGCTGCAATGACTTTTATTTTCAGGCACCGGTCACATAGAACAATTACTTTCATTAATTTCTTATTTTTTTGGAGTAGTCACAGGACCTCCCTCACGTGGGTCATTTTCTAATCATTCTCGTCACCAGCAAAATAACTTACACCAATTTCAATTATTGAAAATGATGTATGTATGTATGGATTTGGGGTCTCGATCCTTTTCTTGCTTCAATAGTGGAGAACCCAGTGTTTACAGTTGATCCATTAATCCCACTCCTTTTGAAAAATGGCTTTAATTGCCAGAGATCTTCGTCTTCTTCATATGCTCTCAGGTATAGTGCTCTGGAGTTCCTTATTATTTCACACTTTGAGAGAATGTGTATAGAGGTTTCCTCCTTAGTGCAACAAAATTTGCACGCCTCATTATAGTGCATTATAGTACCTAGATAGAACTCCTGGTAGTATTGCTTAGGTTGATACAGCAGATTTACATTAGTAATAGTTTCCAAGAAGAGTCTTTGCCTATCTCAGCCCTTCTAGGTTGTCCTAATAATTGGTTTTGCTTCTATCTACCTTCTTTTTCATTGCTCTGTAGCTGATACTATATGAAAATGGACACAAGTCACTGTAAACAACCTTTGTTCTGTGTGTGGTGGTTCAAGCTCTACTATAATAAAATGAATCGAAGCAGGAAGTTGCAACTGTGAAGTCGAGATTCTATTTATGATATGAGGCCAAGAGCGCATGGATCACATATGATTTCTGTATTCATTCGAGGCAGTAAGACGGCTGCATGTTTTGTTGCATACATCCCACAAATCACTTTATTGCCTTATCTTTATTATGTAGTTTTATAATAAGTTGTAATTAATATTTTGTTGTGGTCTCTGTCAGCGGATTTAAATCTTTCACACGTGTGGTATACAATGAGGAGACTTTTCAATTTGCACCACGCTCCACAGACTTTGGTTCTTGGAACGAGATGCCACGTGCAGACATCGACCGCCTTTTTTTATTGATGTTTGTGTATTAAGCTATGGGATTTTCAATAAAATTTCCTGCAAATATTATCATTTTAGTTTTAATAACGAAAACTATCACAAAAATGAATAATTTTTGGAGTAACTCTAATATCATTGACTTTATGTTATATCTTAAAATTGTAAATATGGACGCCTCCTTGTATCGGCTCATATTTCTTTCGCTATTTTTTACCTAAACTTGTACGTTTTAATTAATTGATTTATTCGTTACTCACAGTAAGAAGTTAATTAATTTTAGTTTGATAATTTAAGTCTGGTACTTCATTGGAGATTTTACTGCTTCTGCACCATGCTACAGACTTTCCACATTTTTATAACAACAAGTAATTCGCCTAAAAAAGTAGTTTTGTCGAATAATTAAATTACTAGATAATAGTTAGTGCAAAGCAATAAAATAACTGACTGCGAAAATAATTTTTTAAGAGCGAGATGTCTACAAGGTGAGGTAGTTAATGGGATTGTCACTTTTTCATTCTAATAAAAACTGATTGATTGTATTTGTCGATGGATTTGAACTATTTCTGCGTGAAGTTGATTCATTACAAATATTTGTATATATGAGGTGGCCAAGGAGAAGAGGCAGGCCGAGAAGGACTCGGAGAAACGAAATATAGAGAACTGAAGGGGGAAATGCCGAAAACCGAAAGGAATGGAAAAGAATAACAGCCAACACAAACTATAAAGAAAACAAAAATAGATAACGAGGAGTAATCCACCTCAAAAAAGTATAGCCATAATCCAAAGGAATTAAAGGTTTGATGATGACATGCGAGGGTGGTTCAAATATAAACCGAGTTTCTGAATAAACAGAAGAAAAATTTGGTATTGTGAAAGTGGCTGCACTGGATGTTAGACTGATCTGTCACGAAGCGTGGAGAACAGCCAATTCGGAATCAATGATGAACATAATAGATTGTGTGTATTTTTGATTTAAAAAAGTGACCTGCCTCAGAGATGTTATTTGTTTTCAATTGCTAAATTTACTAAATTGATTGCTATAAAAATTTACTACAAAAAACTAATAGTCTTTTAACGATTTAATTGATAAGTGTTAATTGATAAGAATTATTAAATAGATAAGCCTTAGGCGTAACGACAATAATACATTAACTGCAATCATTGATTACAACAACCGTTACTTTGTTCTAATTTATCTAAGAAGCATTTTTATTTCTACATTTTCTTTTAACTCTCGAACGTTTTTATATGACTTAGAATTTATTGTCCTCGTTAGTTACCGCATTCAAACTTCTTTCTAAAAATTTAACCATGCTTATAGAAAAGTTTATAGGCTATTAAAGTTTACACACTGTTTTTACCAAATATTGTATCAGATATCTACATCTTCCAATTTAATGATAGTTTTTATGAGGTTAAATCATTGCTTTCATAGGTTTTCCACCATATTTTTCTATGGGAAGTACGTACTACAACTAGTTAAAACTGAAATTTCATTATCTTTTCTCCAAAATCCATTTTTATACATTTCTAGCTTAATTTCCAGTTATGTGGTAGCACTTAACACTTTCTTTAGTCTCTGCTATATTTTTGGCTCTCAACTCGACCGTTTTTTTATATTAAAATCTTAGTGAAAGCTTTATTTCTTGAAAAACCCCATAATTTTACAAAAATTTGAACATTCGAAATTTTCTATTAGACACGAGCTTATTCAAGACCTACAATACACTTATTTATATGCTAAAGTCTTTCTGGAAGTTTCTACATTGAAAATACCAGGATGTTTGTTAAAATTTTAGCATTTGAAGTGTTCTATTAGATAGGGGGGCTCATAGATTCAATCTAGAAAGCTCTATAACTAACAGAATACGGAGTTTACTTGTCGAAATTTCAATATTTTATTAAACAAAAATTCCTTTACTTCCCTATTACCATACATATACTTGTCTCCACACGCCGATAGATATTGTAAATTGTTTGTCTGGCTACTCCCAAAGTGATTAACTGTAAATGATTTCTTCAAATTTTTGTTTTGTTGATAAAATCTGGATATTATTCTAGGTAGTTCGTTAACTTTTGGATTTTGAATACTTGAAATTAAACTTTTAATAGATTTAATGTTTATACTTTATATTTGACAACTTCCAAATTACGAGAAACGATTAATAACATTCTCAGCCAACGACTTCTTTACTTGCTGATATAAAAATCTACGAACTATTTGTCCCCACAAGTATTAAGTTACTTTCCAAACATTTATTTATTATTTGATTCCCATTTTGACTTTTTTCTGATACAGCACTGTATGAATATGATGAATATGGATTTTTACTGTTTTCCTTTTTTGTTTTTTCCGCAGAATAAATCATTCGAGATAACATGTAGTGTACTGTAATATTTTTTATTTAAATGCTATTTTAGCGTAAGCGCCTTGCAATTACTACTTCTAATTGATTACCATATAGGTTCCAGGAACTCCCATCCACATTATTGTATTCGATAACTTGCTACCGAGAAAGATAACAATGGTGTCGTTTTCTTAAAACAAATCACTAAATACAAAAGATAAATAATTTAGCATTTGGGTATACTTGTCTAAAGTTATGTCTTCCAAAGATTTCTGTTTAAATTCTCGGATAGAATATACAAGTATACAAAGCAAAGACAAATCATGTCTGATAGTCACACAGCCACTAAGTCGCTGATTATTGTATAATCAGTTGCAGAACACATTGGAGTTGATGAACTAATAAGATAGATGTCCAAAAACCCTTTTATGGACTAGATTCCTTTAAAGAAGATACAGTATTGGAAAGAATTCAAGACAAGTGAAGATACTATCGAGGAACTAACCAGAAAATGAAAGCAAATCTGCACTAAAAGTTTTAACAGGATCGAATAGGACATTTTTTTCTAAATGGACATTCTAAGGTCAGTCTAGCAGAAAAAGATTACTGTAGATTCCATGGAAGAGGAAATATCCATCCACGTATTTGCTGAATGCAAAGTACTATTAGGGCTAGACACCTAGGATAACAGGAAGACTTAGGAATAAACGGGAACCAAGTTGCTAACAGCGATATTAAAAATGAAATTTCAAGTTATGAATTGTTTCAGTTAATTTATCAGATAAAATTGTGGATCTGTAATATCCATCTCAAATTTTTTTGATTATTTTTGCATCTTTGTGAAATTCATTGAAACAATATGAAAAAATATAATGATGTAACGATGAAATGATGACAAAAAGTTTTCAAAAACGTTCACAATGTTGTCCAATTTCCATAAACCCTATTAAGGGATGCCAAAAATTAATTTAGTAATAATAAATATTTTTATTAGTGTTCCGATGACAGGTTATTTGATTTGACAGTAGGCAAATGATGAGTGCGGTTTGAAAAATGTTTAAAACAAGTCATTAAATGATGTTTACATGATAAAAGGACAGCTGACAGAAATGATTACGTTGCGGGTTTCTTTGGATATCATCTGTTCAATACCTGGGAGACAAGCAGCTTCGGCTCTCTTTTTATTTCTACTAAAAATGTCGCACGGTTTCCGAGAAGTGCTAGAACTTAGATAGTATGGTCAAATAAAATTTCTAAAAAATAATTTCCTCGTCTTTCGTAGATTTCATTCCCTTTATCTGAAAACAACAGAACGATAATTCTCCTCACGATACTTCTAAAAGACTTTACAAGGTGGATAATTTTATGTTTTATTTTGTTTAGCTTTCAGGAAAAAAAAATATTTTGAATTTGCTGTTGATTATTCAGCTGTTTAATTATAGTTTTTTCTATCATTAGGATTAGGGTGATCACAATCTACAATCTCTAGCTCTTTTATGGTTTTCGAATTACTGAGGTTATCAAGAATTGAAATTATAAATTCTACTTTTCAATACTTCAACAGGAACCAAATCATACAATTTTGTGTGTAAAAAAGGACATTTAAAAATCGTATAACGGCCAATCTGGGTAGTTTATCAGAAGTGAAAGTTCAACTAAAATCTTTATACTTATAACCTATGTTTTAATAATTATAGAACACTATATGAATATAATATCAATAATCATCAATATCACCTGATTTGTATTAAATTTAACTGTGCTATAGACTGAGAACTAAAATTTTAATTCTGGGGTTTTATTAGATCCGCCTCTTACATAAAAATCTTTACCACCCTTTAGGTATAGTTATATGATTATTGGGCGTTATTAAAGTCTTCGTCAAAGACGACTCAAATTCTTTGTAATGGCACAAAAGGGATTTAAGTAGGGACAGTTTATTATTCAGAAAAACCCCATTAAAAACTCACAATTAAGCTAGAACTGCAATCAAATAAATTTTTATAATAGAACCTTTACCTTTGGTTTAATTTGTGGGACTGATGTCAGGAAATCAGAAACATATCATAATCGTTAGTCAATTATCGAAGGAAATATGAAAATAAACTTTATTATCGAAAAAAAAAAAATCGCAGAAAGAGTTTGTTAATGGAAAAATCATTTTTATATAACGGATATATATTTACTTATTGGTAAACTTATCATTTTACATGAGTACATGATTCTCTATCTTGTGCTACCTACATTTATGGTATGGTAACGTTGTAATACAAAAAAATTGGAAGAGGAACTTGATGCTATCATAGACAGCTTTTTCGTGATCATACAAAGCGAGTTAAATAAAATAAAGTTAGAAATTATGAAACAAAATTACACATTTTATAGGAGACCCTTTTGCTTTGGAAGAAAAAATTTAGTTCCAGATTCTGTTTAATTTCTATAGGATTTTTTGATACGAGGAGTTTGGAAAAGATAACAGCTCCTCGGAAAAAAATTATCATTGGTGGGGAATTAAGATAATTCATTAAAATTGGAATTTCCGGAAAAGTATATATTTGATCCGAAAACTAAGATGATTTTCCTATAATGACGTATTTTCAACATTGATGTCAAAAAATCAAGGTAATAATTTGACATACATGTATAAAAAATTCTATATTTCCGAAGCATTTGATATATCGATTTATTTTTGACATGAATCGATTGAGAAAACGTATATATGAGTGATTTTTTACATTGGATTCCTTCACTTCCATATTTGAAAAAAATATACAGGGTTACATCTTGTAAAAATTGGTAGAGGTGAATGAGAAAGCAAATACGCATTGTTTGCATAATTATATTTTCAATTTTTTTGTCTTTTACTCAAATTAATTTCTGTTTTAACTTATAAAATCATATATTTCACTGGAAATTCTCGTCAAAATTTTACTGTAGTTGTGAAATATGTCTTTGACATGTGATAAGGAGAAACACATGTTGTAAAGTTCATAGAAAAATCTGCGATTTCTTCGTTTTCCAATGTTAAGAGAGCGAATTTCACTAACTTAGTCACAAATTCGTTACTGGTAACTACACCCATATTCACAAATATTTTGCCTATCGCACGTTTCGATAACCAAATTATTGATTTCAGGGACTGAAAAGTCAACCTCTCTATTAAATTTTTAGGATGTGAATCAATTGAAAACCATTTTGCAAATTCCCTTCGCATATTTCTGAATTTTCTCTATATATAGAGGATGATACGTTTCAAAATTCGCAACCTGTATGAAATGTCACAGATAGTAATGATTAATGTTTCCCACTATTCGAGACGGAAGTTTGAAAAATCTGTCGTCTCGCAAATAAGTGGAAAGTCTCGTCTCGAAATAAAATAAAAATCTCGTCCCATGTCTTGCGCTAAAGTATAATGTACAAAAATATAGTAATAATCTAAGGTAAATGGCGAAAATGAAACGAAAATCTATCATAGATTTATTAAATACAAAAAATAATAATTCTGGTTTCATCGAACAAAAATACAGTGCAGAGAAAAAATATTTTAGTCTAATCTAATCTTAAATTTTGTTAACTTATTGAACAATAATTTTATTTTTAACAGAGTCATTAAACATAAGATGCATCTAGCTGATGGATTATTTAGATACTATGCAGACTTGTAATTTCAAAATTTATCAGCAAATTTCGTTTGCCCGAGGCAATAATTCTAGTACATACACGTGGCAATATCTCGGAAAGCTCAACTCACTAAACATTGCTCGATATTATGCGAATTTTTGAAACCCTCTTTTTGTTTCGAATAAAAAATTTGACGTATCTTCTCGAATCTTCTCTTGAAAGCGAGACGAGTCATGACGCAAACGAGAAAATCGCGGACATTACTAGTAATGATATCGATAAATTAGAGATCCCAAAAATCCCATTTTCTATTTCGACTTGAAAGATGCGAGTATCGTCAGTTCTTCTATATGCTAATCAGAACCAAAAAAAAAAATAAAGAGCTTAACACTTCCAAATATTCAAACATTTCTTTTCATAATTTTTAGATTAAATATTAAATTAAAGATGCGATAAAACCACATCCAACAATCTTGTTGGTTTTTATGGCATACTTTAATCTGAATTACATTTTCTTACTTAAATGTCAATCGTATCTTCACTATAACACCTTCATCAATTATTCTATTTTCATCTTTAACTACTGCTATTCAATGTTGTGTTATATTATGTCCATAAATCTACTTTTAACATTTTATTTCTTTTTAATTTGATTAGCAAAAATTTTTTCTGGAATTAAGATCAAAGAGTTAAATTAAAATCAAAGATATATAAGATCCACTAAGCTGGTATAGTAGTGGATGAGACGGTAAACTTCAGTTATAAAGCGTAAATAATGGATCTGGGACAAACACATGGTGTCAAGAAGCAATCAAGATAACCGAGAGAATCGACTCGCCGCACTCGTCCACTACACATGATTTTTATCAATTGTATCATACTGCAATGTCATTCTTCTTTGTAGAAGAACTCTCACCATCGGCGTATCAAACTTCAGTATTTTCAGTAGTTTATTTTATTAAAATACTATATTATTTTCAATGAAATCTTCTATTATTTTTTGTTTGTATTTAATAGGGAATTATCGAAATAATGCCAAATTTACTTGTTCTTTTTTATAAAGTCAACTTTGAAAAAATGAGATATCGAAACGTAGACACACAGCTCTTAGAAAAATAAGTTATAAATCCTTTATGAAGTGCATTATAATAATAATAAACTTGGGTTAGTAAATTTGATAAACCTGCCTCCCCTTCAACTTAGCAGCTAAAAACTAAACTAGACACAAAAATTGATTAATCAATGTGATAGGTCACCTAAGGGTTATAGAATCTATAAATCTAGAGAGCAGTGCCAAACTAATAGACCAAACGCATAGCATGATACACACAGACATGTCATTCAAAGTTGTAATCAATGATCGCCAATCAATAAAGACCTTTTGCAAGCCCAATATGTATATCTCTGGTATTAAGGTGGTTCCAAGCCAACGCAATAAGCAGAGTTGCTAGCACTAAACATATGTGCTCAGGAGTATTTGAAGAAGGCTATTAGGTGCAAGTCTCTCTTTGTAAGCAAAGTAACCCTAATGTAGCTAACGACGTGATGAGAAATCAAACAACTTTATCAAAAAGGGTGCAGTGACACCGTATTGTGGACCAGTGTCCTATTGCAGCATTATGAGAGTTACATTAACAATGTCCTTCCACTTCAGCAGAAGGATTAGATAGCTTCATGTTCATTACATATTATAATTGGTTCTTTTGTTCATAATTTAGGTATTTCTTATTTATCTAGTCTTATTCTCTTGTTTATGGTTCTTCATAGGCTGCTTGTAGTAATTTTCTCTTACAGAAACGTTTGTAGTACGCCGCTGAACCGGCTAGCAATACAAAGCGGCGCCTCAATCTTTTAATACCGAGGGCCGAAAGTCCATCTATTCAGTAACAATTCCATATTAGGAAAATGTCATTCCGGTGCTATTGATTTTTTTTTAAATATTTTTCGATTGAATAGGCAGTGATGTAGTTACGATTGATGTTATAATGGTCTGTCGGTAGTCTGTAAAAAATTCTATGTCAGCTAATGAACTATTCGGTAGCTCATTGTAAACATATCCTCTGTCTTCTCTAAATCATTCCTTCTCAAGTCATTGTCGATGAGATTCTGATGACCTGAGAATCAGAAATGCTCGTTTTGTGTGTGGTGATTACTATTAATGGACGTAATCATTTTCATAACCATTGTCAGTTTCTCGTTTAAAGTTATTTCCCAGTACATTTGATTTTTTGACAAATATATCTCAAACATAACTATACATATCATTTTCAATTTGATGTTTATCACATTTTTACATAGTATCTCACAGATTATGGATAATATTTTCATGCATTTATAACTTGGATTCTTCATCATATATCAGTTATTTATTTCTATGTTGTATCTTCTAGGTTTTTTCCTCACGTCATATGTCTAGCTATTCTAATCTTTGTGATCTCTAAAATCTTGTGTCTTTTAGTTCACCCTTAATTTCTTTAGCATCTCGCTGTTCCATTTCGTGTGTCCGATTTATTTTCTACATCTTTTCCTTTTACTTTCTTTAAATAATGATAAATGACTGAAAATGATAATTTTCTGCGTTGTTGTCTTACATATATCCATATTTTATTCTATACCTATGGGTTTTTTAATTTGCATCTTTTGTATCTTCTATAATCATAATATCGTCTGCAGGTCCTCGAGATGAATTCACCTAACCTAACCTTTGTTATTGCGTAATTTTCAACCTTTAATACTTCCACGTCGATTACTATGTTTTTCTCATTACATTTCGGAATTTATTTTCTGTATATTAAATACTAGATAGTTTTTATAGTCTATAGATGATGATGAGAATTATAAATTGATGTAAAAAGTACAAATGTCTCTTTATGAGCCCCTAAATTCATGTATAATTTGGACATGTGTAACCCTATACAGTTATTTTCGTGTTTTCGATCCTCTTAAGAATTATTAATGATGATATATAGGGATACTCTAAAACAAGAAGGATTTTAAGGAGTTTGTCATCACATCTCATAACCCTTTATTTTCCCAGAGATTAATAACAGAAAAGAGAAGATTCGTCTCTAAAAATAGAAAACTTAAAAGCTTCCAGGTTAGTGAATTGTAGAAAATGTTTTAATGGACTATAGGCGAGCGATTTTCAGCCCTTCAGAGGTAGACGTAAGGGTTACCCTAAATCCCCTCTGATAGATTGACATATAAATATGCAAAGAAGCGCTTAATGGTCTCAATCGCTTCGCGACAAACATAATAACTATTTTTCGTGACTTGACAATTTATTAATAGTGGGTTGTTGTATGCTAGCGGGGCTTCCCGAGATCTATTTTTTGTCAAAAGTCAATTAGTTTTAATAGCGAGGTCGGGAGGCTCTTTGTATGTAGTGACAGACATAATTATTTTTCGTAATGGAACTTCGAAGAGTAGGTCAGCACCCTTAAGAGCTTCGCCTTAAGGTATATTAGATTTAAGTATTTCTTTGGAAGTCCCCTCTTGGGCTTCTTTGTTATACCTTTATATTGGAAACACGATGTGTAGAAAATATTACAATTAAAATCGATAACACTGTTTTCAAAGGAATTTATTCCACACAATTCCAGTAAAATTATAAAGGAGATAATAAATAATTTTTACTGGGCTTGAATAAGTAAAACAAAAGACATACAAGGTATTCGTAAAAGTATATTTTATAAAAAGTGTTGAAAATGAAAGATTCTACTAGTTACTACAGTTTTGAAAATAAATTGGTGCTTGCAAGCGATCCTTGATCATTTTATTTTCCTCAGTTGAAAGGAAATTTTGAATTTTATGCGCATCAGACTACTAACAGTTTTTTCACAAAATGGCGGCGGTTGGCTTGGGGAAGATAAATGAAAAGTTCCTACAGCTTCTACAATATGTTTAGAGATTCCTATCTTCTTACTTATCGAATCATTTACATAACCTTCATCAGTTACGCTAGATTGCCATTCACCATGGCGTTTCAGAGCTAGATCACCAGTTTTGTTGGCGACAACTGTTGTGTTTCTGGGTTAGGTACCTTCAAAACTTTAGCACTGTCTTGAACCGATTTATTGATACCAACAAATTGCTTTGTGCATTTACTTTTTTGATACCTAGAATCTTTTTTCTTTGTCGGTCATTCCTATAGGTCGTAGATTGATATATTTTTCACAAATTATATAAAAATTGTTAGTTATAACAAATTGTCGAGGCCCAAGTCTTTGACATCACCAAGTTTAAATTGCAAAGTTCCCGTTTCGGCAAAAATTTTAGTTAGAAAAACTAAAGCTGCACGTCGCTGTAAAATTCATCAGACGCTCTTAATTTGTAAAATATATCGCCGTTTCGGGGAAAAAATGTATTTTAATTTTTTCAAACTTCAACTTTATTACAGAAAAATACTTGGGAACACATATATTTTTCTACACAATGTTTTTATTAAACCTATGACGTAATAACTGAAAACCAATGAGAATCATTTTTTTATATAGTTAAAAATTTGAAATTTTTGCTATTTTAAATTAAATATTTAGATAGTTCTCCACTTTTAATTGAATATTTCACTTTCTGACATTATTTCATATCAAGAACTTATGAAATAAAAAAATAAGTACTCAATTATAAAATGCGAGTACCCTATTTGAGAAATAGTTTGAAAATTTTTTATCTCTCGCAAAATTTTAATTTTAGCAGTTTTACCGGAACAGCTATATGTACCACAGGGTACTGTACTTATATTTGGTATAGAGCTCACCAAAATAAGTTATTAACACATTCTTAAAAAAGGATTTCACCTAATCTAACTTAAATTAACATTCTTGAATTTAAATGCTTTTTTGTGGAAAAAAATTTTTTTCTATCAATTTTTCTTCAATATTTCATATAATACTGAACATTTGCTCATTTTGGAAATTCTTAGGTGTTGCTGATGGTTTTTCGTTTTGTCTTAATGATAATAATTATTCAAAAATTCATATGCTTGTGCGTATGTGTTCTAAATGTGCCTGTGCGCTCGATGCACGTGCGCTCCTCGCACCCCACCAAAAAATTAGATATCCTAAGCAATATAACAACAAAATTGTCAAGAAATTTTTTCGTAGTCCTAAATCATAGTCATGTCATCAATGATTTTCATAATAAATTACTGAAAAAATTAATAATTAAGTAATTGTCATTGAGGAACAGTTTTCGATCATATTTTATTATACATTTGTCACAGTTCATTATCCGTTGTTTGGTGTTCGTCTTTTAGTTCCATCATTATCTTTGTATTTTTTTTCGGGTAGGTACCTGCATTGTGTGTTGTGTGCTGTTTTAATTTTAAAATATTTTGGTTGACACAACAAAAGAAACCGTACAAATCCCATTTACTCGGGCCGAGAGATCATCCTCTTCGACTGATTATTTGGTACGGCCTGTTAGCTGTATATATGAACACCGTGTCTAAATAAATTCTATGGCGCTAACAAATATCTGAGGCCAGTGACGTGTTATTTGAATTTTTTAATAGAAAATTAGTCCTGCGAAGAAATGCAGTTCATACAAAAAAATAAAAAAAATTATCGACGCTACAAAAATATTTAATAAATAAATGAGATGAAATGTGAGAATGTATAGCCATAGCAACAGATTCATATAAACATATTTGCTGGACAATATCAAGTTACCATTAAAGTGTAACCTCACCACTGAAGAGGACAACAACGATGTCAGGCCTTGCAAAAATAAGTTTCACGAGCATTAAATCACGTGGATTAAACGCCAGTACTAACATTTGACCTGAAATTTCACGATCCATTATTTTGACAATGTATAATTTATTCATGATTGAAGATAGAGGTCACACTGCCAGCCTGGACAATAATCTGATTGATACACACCTAATATAATATTTCATAGAAATCGTTCAGTTGCTACTACTGCTATAAAATATTTAAGTTTCATTCATATATGACCAAAAAATCCGTACAAAATGTTTTAATTTAATTATTTGCACTTTACTCAATAAAACAATGATTACTAAAATATAATTACACACATTTTATATAAATGAATCAGCACTCAATCTCGCTTTCCTCATTTTCGTTTTTAAATGTTGCATCAAATTATGAAATACAGAACCTGGCGTTTGTCGGAGTTTATTCAAAATTCTCGTTATTATTTTTCATATGTAGCTGTTTACTAACCTTCGGAATATACGTTTCTTTTCAAATTCCACTAAAATCGTCCAATTGGCGATAGTTGAGGCACATAAGGAACGGAATATTCAGCTCTGCTCAAGTTGTAACAACGACCTTAGCATAATGAGCAGTTGCCATGTCTGACCAAAATGTAAAATTCTCTTCAGGGTGCTTTTTCTTTATGAACAGCATTTACCGAGATCTAACACTTTTTTTATATATTTTGGTGGCTACAGAATTTCCAGGACAAATGTATGCTGAAGAACGGCCACGAGAAGGTATTGCCAACCATACCAACACTTCAGATTTCAATTTTTTGTGTCATTATTCGCCGTTCCACTCCATACCAAAGTAGGATATGACTCGTCGTCGATAATGCCTTTTGTAGACAAAATATCGTTGTCACTTAGACTTCTAAGTTTTGATTTTTGCTTCTCAGAATATTTGGGTTTTGAATTTCTTGATTTTGGAACTACATTCTGTTCCTTGAGAATGTTGCTTACATATACTTACAAATCGATTTTGAATTTTCTGTCCAATTTTCGTAAACTGACTTCCAGTTTTCCGTGAGCCGACAGATATCGTCAATTCTTTGGCTATTCCCATTCTTACAAAGTGGTTAACCGTGAACGATTTCTTCAAATTTTGATTTTGTTTTTTAATCTTCAAAACAATTATTTTAAGTTCTTCCTTTTCTATTAGATTTTCCATACTTTTTACAGAGACGTAATGTTTCTATTTAGGATATTTGATTACTGTCAAATAAAATTCTTAGTCAACGCTTACTTGCTGTCTAAAAATGTACGAATTTTCTGTCCCCATACCCTTATAGTTTTCTATTTTTGTATTTTTCGATTAAATATAAATAAGGCAGTGTTAAAGAATGTATATTATGATTTTGTGTCTTCAAACTTCAAATGTTTGGCATCGTAAGCATAGTACATTAATATTAAACGTTTTTAATATAATACATTTTTATATGTCTAAATAAGTTTCAGGATTTTTTCCTATTCATAATTTTTTTTCACGATTTAAAGCAGTGTTTTCCATACTTTTTTGGGCCATAGCCCACCCCAAATCTCCTATAGCACCCTAGGTAACAAATAGATAATTTTTCATATGAAAAAATTGATTTGTTGAATTGAGAAACTAAAGTGATAGATTTTAGGAAGAAACCACTAGGACATTTTTATCGAAACTCGAGTAAATAAATTGTCAATAACTAAAATTTAAACTCGAAATAATTTTAATCCAGATTTTTTCTATAATAATATAAATATTTAGTGAAATAGAGATAGAAATAGAGATTTAATGTTAGGTTCCAATTTGGTTAGCTTCAGTTTCAAGTCTCCTCGTTTCATTGTATCCATATGTTTTTTTTACCAGTAAATCCTTTACAGCATTCAATCCACATTATGAAAATCGAATTGGTAACATTTGGATATTTGATATGTTTCCTCACAACACCATGCCATCGCTACTTTTCTCTTTAAGAAAGTTATAACTGACTCTTCATTTTGCATTTCTTTTGATACTGCATATTTGATATCCTATGATAATCCACAAACATAAATCAAAAAATCTTTTAAATGACAATTTTTACGAATTAAATATTCAGAGGTAAATGAATTTGGCTTAAATTAAAAGCATAATCTTCCTTAATCCCTCCAACTCCATGAAAAATGATAACAGTAATTTAAAAAAAACCCTGATACAAAATACAAAGGTTGATGTGAAGAAAAGTTATGCTTTTGAGAAATCTTTAAGCATCCGGGGGTCCACACGGAGCCTTGCATCTTCTGTAGGGAGGTTAACTTAGCCCGGTTGATAGTTTGGTCTCGTCAAAGGAATTTATTGACGGAAATTTTTCACGATTCAGTTTTTTATTTCAATTTTGGCAACGAAATATAGACTTGTATTTATATGATCCAGAGGAAAAGGGTCAAACTCGTGTCGAGTTTAACCTTTACAATCAAATTGTCCTCTGTGGGTCGTGGGCGCCACGTTAGGAAACATGGATCTAAAGGATTTTTTTCTTCGGAAACACTAGTCGCGGCAACAACTCGTTTGGAATTCATTTTTCTTTTTTCTTTATATATTCAAATATGGAATCAGCAACATTGCGTCGTGGGGTTCCTACGAATTTTTTGTCCACTTCGAAAGTGGTATTTTTGCAACCGATCATAGTTGGTAAATTTGACTGTCATTTGCTTCACCCCATTAACCTATTTCTGAATTGTTCATTTCTAATGTTTCTATTTATTTAAATTGCACGAATGAGAGAATGAAGATTTGGAATCAATAAAATTTCAGTAGCAATAACTAATATTACAATCAATATGTTTGTATATTTGAGCTCAAATACAAATAGAGTTCTTATTTATAACTTATTGTATTTAAATTGACATAATAACAAAGTTGTACAATTTGTAGCAGTTGCAAAGTAATTTATGGGTCAGTTTTATCTTACATTTATGCATAAATAAATGTAAGCAGCCGCTACAAAGAGACACACTCGTTAAGTATCTTGTAATAGCCCAGTTATTCATAAAAATAATTGTAGTTTTATTATAATTTTATGAACTGATATATAGATTCGGAAGTTTTCATTTCCTATTTTATAAATTTCAATATTTTCTATTTATGGTTTTTAATTTTCGTCATGATTTTTTCATATTCATTCGCTTTATCAATTCCTCCTTATCCTCCTTTTTTATTCAATATACGAGGGTGGTTTAAATATATACCGGAATTTTTGAATGAAAACGAGAACAATTTGGTCTCGTTTTTTAGTGCACTTTAGTGTCTGTTATAATTATTTGTTTTTTGGTCAATGATAATGTAAAATCCTCTCAAAGACTCAGGTATATGAATAGTACACTATAAGTTTTACCGATGAGAACGTCAGCGCTGTTGGGACACTGACGAGGTACTATTTGCGATATAGCAGAAAAATTGGGCATCAGCGTAAATAGGGTTTAGCAAATAACTCATGAACGGCTCGATTACCGCAAAATATCAGCCAAGACTTCTGAATTTTGAGCAAAAATTCACACGCTGGGAAGTTTGCACCCGTCTCCTGCAGCGGTATGAAGAGCAAAGATAAAATTTATTGCTTTAAATATTCACAACAGACGAGACTTGGATACACAACTACATTCCGGAGAGTAAACGCGCGTCTATGGAGTGGAGGAAAACAGAAGAAGCGCCAGTTAAAGCAAAGGTTACACTGTCAGCGGCGAAGGTCTCGTGGAAAATGAGAGAAGTGATTGAGGTTGATTTTCTTACTGAATAACGAACCGTAAACATGCAGTATTATAGTAACCTCCTAAAAATCACGGTGAAACCTCTCTACAGATCAAAACGACGCGATATTCCAATTCGTAGTGCGGTATTACTGCAAGACAAAGCATACAGTTCGGCTTACGATGGAAACGTTGAACGAATTGGGTTGGAAATCACTGGAACAACCTACTTATAGTCCCGATTTGTCGCCATGGGACTACTATTTACATGGACCATTGAAGGAGGTATTTGGCGGTCTGCGATTAGAAACCAATGTTTCATGCATGAATAGTTACGTGACAAGCCGAGAAATTTTTATGAAAAAGCTTTCGTAGAGGTGACAAATTGTGACGGGACTTCCTAAAAAAACTGTAAAAAATTTCACCTCTTTAACTTGATACTAAATTTTTTTATAGCTAAATTCTGGTTTATATTCAAACTACCCTCGCACAATGATTTAAAAATTTTTTCTGTTGAGATTTGATTTTACCAAAAGTTTCGAGTTTTATATAACATATACAGTGTGTTCAAAAAGTAGTGCAACGTCTCAATAATTCTGAAAACTTTTTAAAGATTAATATTTTATTATATTATTAAATGATACAAGGTGAAACTGTTACTAGCTGGTTTGATTATACTAAAAGCTGAAGGATTATTAGATTGTGATAAAATTTGAATCTTCATAAAAAAACGACTCTTCCTTATGTGTTAGGGAATTTTTTATTGACGCTATTTAAATGCAGCAAAGCAAACTATTTCTGCAAACAGGTAGATAGACTTAATATTTCAAAACTTTGTATAAAAATCAAATGACAAGCTTTTGTCATATTCTAAATTATTTTAGAGACATTCTATTAATGATTATTTTAATCTTAAGTATTGGTAGTACTAAATTTGACCTGACTAATGGTTACAATATGATCACGTAACTCAATGTTATGGTTAACTAGAAAACACAATTGAAATAACACGTTTCGATACCTTATAAACAAAATACAACTGTATTAATGAACCTAGTAGAATTTTAAACGAAAACACAATTTCATTCAAAATTAATTGCCAAGTGTGTCACTACGAAGTTTCATATGAACTTTTCTACTTCTCTTTTTGCAGAAAAATCCTGTACAAAAAGTCCCTTGCTTAGATTCTTCTGTATATTAAAATTACAATCATATCTGATCATGTAAATACAAACCCATGCTCTTCGATAGCACACACCATCTATTTGCCCTTTTCATCCTCTATTAAACAGTTATTTGATGATTTTTGACTGAAGTTCTCTAGCAGGAAACATCGATTTAAGATCCAATTAGGAGCCAAGACCAAACTACTGATCCTTGAGGACACCCAAGAAACATTTACTGCCTACCAAAGCAGACATCAAAATGAAAAAGATCATAAACATTTATATTCAATTGAACATCAAAATTGTCCATTGGATATTTAGAAGTAAATAGAATGACAAAAAGAGGAACCATCAAGGCTTGCTCATTCCTCGAATAATGGGTAACCAAGGAGATGACAATCGAATCTACTCAGTCAAAGAAGTCTAGTTGACATCGTTGACCAATTTCATACCCAGATAACAGTATCTATATCTCCGACTATATTTGGTTTATAACAGTAGAAGCCGTTATATATAACTCAAAACCTGCTTCCGGAGAAGTCAAGAAAAACATACATAAAGTCATATGGCGATTTTTTGCATTAGTGTAAAATTTAAAAAATCAAAAATTACACGGAAAATGTTCTTATTGCATGTTTCTCAGAAAAGTCACGCCAATGTTAATGGAAATCATCAACTTTGTCTATTGTCCTATTATTCAATGTTGAAAACTACTATAAATTTAAATTTGAACATTTATATAAGTATGTTTTACAAAATATCTTAGACACAGTTTCGTAAAACTTTACGCACTAGTGCGTAAAGAAACATACTTTGAGTTGTAGTGCATAGAAAACGTATTATTAAGGTCTTCGTAGTGTAGTGGGTAGATTACGAGACTCACATACGGGAAGTTCCAGGTTCAAGTCGCGCTGAATACATTTTCTATTGTTCTACTAATGTAGTAACAATTATTTTTAGGCAGTATTTATACATGCCACTAATTCGTCTGTTGTTTTGTTCATTTGTTCTAATTCTGATTGAATATAGGAAAATTACAATTAAACTTCTGTATTTAGATAAAATTTTTGCTAGTTGATAAAATATTGTATGCAATTCGTGCGTAAAGGCCTTTTTTCGACTCATGTGATTGTGACAAACATTAGTCAAGAAAAGGTTACTTTACCCACTAGTTACATAAATAATTATTGCAAAATGACGATGACGCTTCACACTTCTTAATGATAGTTCACCTTTGACAGAATACTCAACACAAAATTATCTAAGGTAATAAAATATACAAATAAAAATCATTGTACTCTTTAAGACGTATGTATTATGTATTTATGAAAAAATAAATTATAGACTTCATAAACTAACAATTAAAAAATCTTTTATCACTGAAGAATCTTAAATCGAAAATGACATTACTGGCCTATAACTTTGGCCCGTAAAGAAAAAGTAAAATAGTCGTTGGGTAGGTACAAGAATACTTGGATAAAATCTCAATCCGTTCGATTATTAAGAGGAGTATTCGCATGTTGTTTCGACTAGTCAGTAATTAAAGCAGAGACAGTAGAGAAAATAGTTGAATAATGGCCTGGTCTTGTTATATTAGTTATTTTATATCGAGTTCGAGTCCCCCAGTGTCCGTTGAGGATGGTGACCGCCGTGCTGGCCCTTAATGATCTTTCGATCTTCGGTCGAGACAATGAGTAACAGACGACACACGATTTAGTACGATGGGAATTCGTATATTTTATGAGATGTTGGAAATAACTTTTTAGAATCTACGCATTTAATGTTAATAAATCATTCGAAACAAAAAAAGTTGTTTAAAAATTTTAATTGGAAATATAAGTTTTATCTTTTATTTGAAGATATTTTGAAAGAGTTAGTTGTACTCACTATTCGTAGAAAAAAGTGTCATAACATTACATTTCGAGTAAAAGGATGGATTTGACACGTCCTAAGTCTAAGTCTATTTGTTAGGTAATAATTCACGGTAACACCTGTCGCGGTCTTCCTTTTTAGCACCTTTTCTTATCTTTTTTGGGAAAAGACAGAAATCGAATGGTGCTAAATCTGTTTAGTATGGTGGATGTGACCAAAATAGAAGATCTTTAGCGACCGAAACCTCGAGAATCAAAAGCAACTTGTGGGACGGTGCTGTTTCACGATAGTCCTCTTTTCAAGGCTCAGCAATGGTTACTCCAGAAAACATCAAAAAACTCCACAAATTAGTTATATCTAATCGTAAATTGAAATTGCGTGAGATAGCTGCTAGAGAAAAGATATCAGAAGATAGTATGTTTACTATTATGTATGAACATTTGACAGTATTTTGTCATGAAACCTGATAGAAACAATGTTTTATCGACAGGTGAATATAGAGACTTTTTATTAAGCGACTAAAACGGAATTTATAATTTTTCAAATTGTACTATTGAAACCTAAGTATAATTTTCTAGTTATTCAATTTAAAATAGACTTATTTCTCGTAATCCAATATTTCATGAAGAAATCGAATTATGAGAACGAAAAAGGTAATTTGAACATACTTTCTGTGATAATAGATGAAAGATCAATAACATTTGTAGATGAATGTTGCTATAAATGGTTCAAACAACATTAATATCTAATACTACTCACAATTATTTCAAGTCACATACAGAAATATGAAAAATAATTATAATACAAAAAACGAAATATCATATTTTATTTTATATTGCTTGAAATTTCTATTTGATAGTAGCAAATAAAGACAGTTGTATTAAAACGATTTGAATTTGAAAAATAGGCAGTATACTATCAATTTTTTATTTTCAGAGGCACTAGATTATTCGAATATATATATAATATGAGCAGCATCTCTGGTCCTGGCCCAGGTAAAGCAAAAGCTTTACCATGTCGATGCCGCAAACTAATTCCGTGCCGTCAGAGAGGGCGGATCGAGAGACCTGCGTGCCTGTCACTTGCCACCACCCGGCCTCGACCTCGGGACCTATACCGCCACCGCCCCCAAGTGCTGTTGCGTCCTCTGTAGATGCATCACTCTTTTACTTAGATCCCATCTCTCTAAATTCTAATTGAGATTCCTTCCCAGGCAATATTCAGCTCTTCTGCTTTGCCTCTGATACAGTGGCGTCCCACCTATACCGGTAATCATAAGTTCATTCACATGTACTTTATCTCTTTTCCGCAACCCTCCAATTGCACATTATATATTTATACGAGGGGATTACTGAAAATATTCTTTATGTGAATTAATTGTGGGAAAAAAATCTGGAATATTTTCAACATTTAATTATGAGAATTAATATTAACATTTTTGTGGGAGCTTTTATTATATTATTTGTTTTGATTCGTGTTTCACAATTAATATCAGCTTCGGAAGCGTCATCTTATATTTGTTTGCTCGGTTTCAAGTTATTCCTGTATATGGGCTTCTCTTCATTTGGTGACTATGGTATGGAGGGTTATCCAAAGCAATAACAGATCCTTGTTCGATTTTTTGAAGAATATCGTGGAAATGTCCTTTTTAAACCCATCATATGTAGCTAGAATATTTATACGAGGATTGCCTATCAAGTTTTTACAATCGAACAATAGGTGGCGTTAATGAGTTTTGGCAAGACTGTATTTACAATAACGTTTGTTATTGCGAAGCCAGTGGCAATTCAGAGATGACTGAGTAACTTGTCGAGCAAGTTTGTGCAAAAGGTGAAGGCCTTGCTTAACAACGATGCATAGAATCGTTTCGTGAAACTTTTCTTAACAAAACAACGTCTTACAATTAGTTTGTAGAATTTCGTCTTGTGTCCGTCAGTGATGAATGTCAGGAAGGTCGCCCAAAATCGGCTGTCACTCCGAGAAACATCGAAAAATGATTAAAAATCGACTAGTGACTTATAGAGAGATAGAGGTGTCCCTAAGCATAAGCATTTACGTGCGAAATAATTCTTGATGAATTCCTCATGCCAGCTATCATAAAGCACGTCAAACGATTGAATATTTGATCAGGAAGAACATCTAATAAATGTCACTACTCATATTCTCCCGATTTATTACCTAAGAACTTTTTCACTTTCCCCATTGTCAAATCTATTGAGGATTTAAAAACCATAATTTTCAGCTTCACAGTGGAAAAAATGTGTCCAGAATTGGTTTCAGCTTATGCGACCTTAAGGGCGAATATTTCTAATAGCAATGAAACATTTTAATTCAAAGTTGTTAGTTTCTGTTTCTTTTTTTGTAAAAGCGTAAAAGACAACTCTCGTAATAGCAAATTTGCTATAAGAAACAATGAATAAGTAATAAGATAAATATATAAAGGTAGATATATAAGGATAAATATACTTTTATCTATTTACAAAATGGAGGATATGATAGTAAATAATCGTATGACTCTGCAACTATTATAAATCTTCACTGAAATATATGGCGGTATCAAAATGGTTAAAGATATCTGGAGAAGATATATGGACAGAGAACTAAAAGATATACAAGAATAAAGAACAATACACAATACCTGATTGTCACAGCTAATCATTGTGAGAATGGTGCTGGAAGGAGAAGAAGAGAAAAGATAAAGAGGGCGCCCAAAGAAAAAATAGCTATAAGAATTCAGGTAGAGAGATAAGAAGGATTGATTGTAGCGAAGTAGCAGAGGATCGAGTGAAGAATATTGAAGATAAGAGTCTAGAAGACAAGTACAGCTGAATTATTTATACATGTAAAGAAACATACAAAATATGAAATAAGGAAAGCAAGTACGAGAGGAGGCAAATATTATAATTCTCTCCTGAGACTTTAGCTAAAATTCGGATAATAGAATATCTACAATAATTTCTATTATGTTAATAGCTAATACTCCGGGAGAATTGCCCATTATCCTGGGATAATAGCTAAAATCCCAACTTGTCTATTGACCTACGACATGTCTATAAAACTAACCTATAACTTATTTATGGTTATATGACTTGCTTTATTCCTTGTATATAGTTACAAGAAGTAAGTTCTTACACTGACAATAAATAATATGCTGTGGGTCTCAGATTTTGTTACGCCACTGCGGGACGCATTCTAGTTAGAGGCACTTCCAATTATTAGCGACTCGGTTGAGACTTAGGGGGCATATGTAACGAGTTGAAAATTTTTCAAGCAACAACAAGGTGTCAATTACAGATAGTGGTGGTTTTGTTTTTTCATTCACCTTCTTTACTTCCATACTAGCAGTAATTCATAATCATAACTTACACGGCATGTGATGTTATAAAAGGTGAATGCACGTTATTTTTGGGTTAAAAGCCGCATGAAAAAAAATCGGAGGGTGAAAGGTGTTAATTTTATAAAACATGTTTTTAATTCCCGCTCTAGATTTGTTCAGGATCCGTAAATCGATATTTAGAATGTCAGTAAGATTTGACGTAAATCTATATGGTCTTTTCAATAGACTAATCAGATTTGAAAAATTGATTTTGAATATGTAATCTACAACATTTGGCATAATATTTGAAAAACTACTAATAACTATACGAGGGCTCCTTAATTTTCTGTGTTATTACTTATTTTATTGTAATCATAGCAGTTCAATTTAAAAAAGTAATTGTCCTTTTGGTTTACTTATATATATTCATTTTTTGGAGAGTTTTAGGTTTAAATGTTCTATAGATATAAAATATAAAACGAACTACTCTATTTGTACTCGAAAAGTCAATTTAGGACATAACTTGATATTGCGTGCCACTATTTTCATAAAAACCATAATCAACTGTATGTTTTGGCTTGATTTAGTTTAAAAACACCAACCAATATGACAGTTTTGACTTGAAAAACTTGAAAACAATTGAAGTCGAATTAAGCAAAAACATGAACTCTGTCTTTGTTCGATTCAAGATGGTAGCCCCCATGCAGAATCTCTTTTTAAACTTATCAGTGGTAGTATTGAGTTCTAGATATTCGGATGACAAACCTGGAGTTTAAATTTATATAGCCTTCTCTTGAACGATTGTCTTATTAGTTACAGGTTTATTCACCTTCCCTTCATTCATCCAAACTAAAAGCAAACTCTCCATTTTTCATGGATGCACTTCTTTGCGGCTTGAGTCTTCTTGATGATATATATCTTAGCTAGAATTCTGCCTACTGTATACCTGTTCAAGAGATTTTCGTTAGTTCGTTATCTGATCACCCACTGTATATGAAAAAAATGTATGAATTAAGAGAATTGGTTGATATTAAATGATTTTCTTCCATTTTCGAAACCTTATTAGAAATCTAAATATATTTAGAGTCACATACTATGTAAAGATGTATTTAAAACTTGCCTGATTCCGTACTTGTACACTAGTTACTTTAATGGAAAGAATATCTAACTAAAATTTTTCTTTTGAAAAGCTAATGGTTGCCATTTTGTCATTCACTAATGCATTCTGATCTGATACCTTTCTCGATTCCCATCAGAAACCGGCAAGCAGACTTTAAAAGAGCGAAATCAAATTAATAATTTGGGCGTCACAAATTATAAAATAAAAAGGCATTTTGCATCGAAGGTCCTTTGTCAGGCGGCACCTTGCATCTAACGGCACCAGGGGGTGGGCGCCCTACGGGGCTGACTTGTGACAACGACAGTCTCGGACGGTTGTTGTCGTGTTTCAGGTGTACATCGTAAAAAATGTGGGGACACTGTAAATTTTAGCAAGTAATTTGTGCCACAGTCCAAAAATAATATATATTTTGATTCTATACAATGAAAATCTCTATAGACTATGTTTTTATAGTTTCGTATAGCTGCTAGCAACATTGTTTCGGTTTGGTACTATTGAAATCTCTATAAGAGATCTGTCTAACTCCTTTTTTCAAGACAGATTGTCATTCAATAACTTGTGTCTACCCAGTGCTATTTTATTATATTTACCGTTCATCGGTTCAATTCTTTATCAGGCCATCTAGTGAACTATTTTGATTTTTCTTTCATACTTTTTTCCCATGTTTAGAGCCTTGTTAATGCCGCATTTGTCAGTATAGGTGAATGTAATAAAATTAGCAAAATGAGGCTGATTATATGATTCAATTGTTCGTCATACACTTTATAACTTTCCACAAATCCATTATTATTACAATTATGTAACTTTTTCTTCATATCGTGTTATTTTTTTGAAGAAATTTTTAACAGTGTACTAGAAACTGTCACCAAACGAATAAAAAAATGAGATTCTTCGAGTATTTTCAAGTGTCGCGGCTCGTTTACAGTGTCCTATGCTTCGATCCACATTTTATTGTCCACAAATGTGATTAATGTCTTTTACACGACATCGACTTTGTTCAACATTTCCGAGAAAATGACATTCAGTTTTGTTACTTTGAAGTTTTTTAGTATTATGTAATTTTTTTTAATTAGAAATAAAATTTCGACTGAGGAACATTGTAAATATTGAGAACTTTTGATGAGTTGAAAGTTTTCTTCATAAATCGATTAGAAATATTACCTTACAACCTCTCTTTGCTTGTTTCCTCAGTCATGATAGTCGTGATTTCTTTGGAATGTCTACTTAAATGAATAATCACACAAAAAGGAACGTGTAATATTTGGAGGATAGCCCCCCTATTATGTGGCGTTTGGAACCTTTGTGAAACCATTATGTCAGCGTAGATCCAAACTGCATTTTCAACATCTTTTTTGGAAGAAAATTTTTTCAAGAATTTCGCCATGGATTTGAATTAACAATAATCTGACGATGCAAAGTTCCCACTAACTGCTGGATATGTTAGGAGTTCAATAACACCAAGTTCTTCGATCTCATTCTGTGCAACTTTCGCAATAAGTGATTTAGCATTATCTTTTTGTTAGAAAACCCGCTTTAAGTTAACTAAACCTATCTCTCCGTCAGAACCTCATACATTCGCATCAACTGTCCACTGTATACCTAGGCATTGATAGCTGGACCATCTGGAATTATTTCGAAGTCGACGAAACCGTCATAATTCGACTTTCGGCTCGGATCGATATTCAGTGTGAAGTAACAATATATGAAGGGGTTTGTCTGTGATTTGTTTGATCTGATCAGACCATCTCATACGCAATCGAACTCTACTTCTTTTTCCCTTTACTTTCTACTATAAATATGTTTATATTGTCAATTCTTCTAGCTATGTGTGCAAAATACTGCATCATCTTCTTCGTGCAAAATGATAATAGTCTTGTGGATACACTTAACTCTTCTAGTATCGCTGTCCTGGTATTCTAAACAATCTCCTGTAGCACAAGATTTTCACGGTTCTAAGCCCTACGAAAAGATTGGAAAGATCAACGTTCGAACCAGATTCATTTTAGCATTTTTGTTAACTTCGTGTATGCATCCCACCCTTTGGTGGTGGTTCTGTTATGGTATGAGGTGGCATTATGTAAATGCCACAAGCCTGGCTGAACTCTGGGTAACCCGACATCGGCTATCCTATTGTCAGCCAGGCTGAATAACTATATGAAGTTTTGTACTAATATCTTATCCATAATAGATATCTTGACATTAAAAGTAATAATTTTCTTTTATGCATAAAAGACAATAAAAAATAGTATCACTTCTTTGTATGTTTAATTATGTAACTAATATTTTTATGTACATAAATTAGTAGAGTGCATTAATAAACATATGTCATAAAACTATAATTTTATTAACAATATATTAAAAATCTATTTTCACAAACAATCAGCCTGGCCCAGGGATGCAGACCAGGTTTGGGTTTATCTAGGCAAACAGGCCTGGTCGAGGCTTGCAAACCAAGCGAGGGACATGGTTGTAATCCCAGAGTCCCACCAAGTTTGGACCAATAACGGCTTCCAAGCTAGGGCCAGAGTTGTACATACTTGGCCCAAGTCTGGGCCTATACTGAGCCCATCGTAAAATCCTATATGGGTTATTTCTTACTATGCTTGTGTATTCTAATAAATAAATTCCGTAAATTGCGAATCGCAATTTTCAAATACTTGATGAAAAGGTATTTATATTTATTTTATTACAAACTTCTAAACCACTTAAAATTTTGTAGTCTTTTAAAATAAACAGCCGGCTAGCTTGACGATACTTTAAATGTTCGCGCATGAAATCAAAAGAAGGTTAATTTTGAGATTAAATGTCGTTACTCAAGTTGGTAAATACCGATCGATAAACAACTTAAACGAATATGGAAAATATTTGTCTTAAGATCATAAGACTGTGTCATCAACCTATAAAATGGTTTTAATGAAAATAGATTGTAAATATTCTCACGAAGTACATTGAATAAAAAAAATTAGAGCGTTGTTAACAATGTTGCAATTTGTAAGGTACTGTGTTTCTTCTTTACAATTTATTACAAAAGTTGTTTTTGATTTTCAAATTAGTATTCATAATGCTAGAAAATTTTTATAATATATAATTCAGCTTTTTTAGTTTTTGAAATAGCACCCTAAAATCTGGCTGAGTTTACATGTAAAAAAATTGCTTCGATGCCCTTACCCTGGTTAGGAAATAAGTTGGTCACCTTCAGGTGACGTTTAAATCGAATTCATTTTATATAGCTGACGATGTTTTTAATTCAAACTTATTAGATGTATTTAGGGTGTCATATAATCTGCTACCTTAAAGATCTTTTGTACCTCCTTTTCTTGGGGGCTACTCAGTGTCTTTTATTTCATACCCTTCCAGTTGTAAAGATCTCACATTTCGAAAGAAGGTAGCTAGATGCTCCCTGCTTTATGTAACAGAATCTACACGTTGCATTATCTGGAAAACCTATTCGTGGATTGTTGTTGATCCATTCAATAGACCTTTTCATTATAGTTTCCTAGAAGCATGAGATTCATCTCGATCTGGTTTATTTCGTTCGAACAACTACGAATACACCTGTCAACGTTAATAAGAGTTGTCAGAATGAAGAAGCTGATCAAAAAGATAAATTCTTTGATGTTAACTTCTTAAAAGGTGATTCACCTTCATCAGTTCGTCCGAAGGTTCCAAGTTTTTCAAGTGTTATTAATTCTATAGCCTATTTGTCATTCTGTTTAGTTTTTATCTCATTTTGAATATACCCCTTTGTATAGTTAATCACAGCTCTTTATTTTGTACTTGTTATGTTCTTCGAACCAAATTCTATTTGGTGTTTCTTATTACATAAACCATAGGGGAAAGTGAATATTTCCGTAAGGATTTTATAGGAAAACAATGGTTTGTGAATGGACGTATATTCCGTAGCAAGTTAAATACACCGTAGCAAAAAAGAATGTCAATTCAAATTAAAATAAAAAAAAGAAAAGTGCAGTGCAGAGTAGAGATTAGCTCGAGATATGTGGATGAACTTTTTAATTAACGGATCGTAACAGTGATTAATAGAAAATTGTGTTCAAGAAGCATACAGTCGTCCGCAATACGGCGGAACAGCACTTCCCATTACGACATGTCACTGCATTGTATGCAAATTTGGGCAACCACTGTGACAATCTTCATCTTCTACTATATTTCTCACTATACTCGATTTCTTACAACACATCTCTTCTGCTTTATGTCGTCGCAGATTCACCCAAACACAATCACTAAATTTCTCTTCCTGACCAACTTACGACCACGTAGGTTTACTCAATAATTCGTTTTTTTTAATGATACATAACAAAAATTCAAATGGACGTGAAAGCTTAAGACTACTACAGAGTAATGTCAATGAGTGAAGTTTTACCTTTAATTATTCACCCATGTATTGTTAAGACATTATCGGAATGGTTTTAATAGTGGAGATTTGATGCTACAAGATGTGGAGCACGTGGGATATTTATGTGGCAGTATCAGATTATATCAACACGTTGATTTTCGGACTTCCTTGGCCTCTACCCTCTTTGCTTTTTGTTCTGGAGTTTCGGTGCGATTTTCGCACACAATTTCTTCATTCTAAGTTTTTGTCTCTAAATGTCGTTAACGATTATTTTGGGGATTGACAGAACTCTATATCGACGAGCGCCCTGGGTGAGAGTCTCCTTTTTAACCACCTGTTCATAGTTGGTTCGTTCAGAGAATTGTCTCCATAAATTTGTTTCAAAACACTGAAAAATCTCACGGCCACTCTTGTCTTAGCTTTGCAAGAAACTTTATGTTGATGCGCTGTTCCTCAATCAATGCAAAAGGGTGACTCTCAGCAGTTTACTTCTACTTAAACGTTGCTTTGATGGGATTGGCACCAGCAGCAATGCAATCTGGCGGCGTCGGCGTCCTGTAAATTGAAGTTATTCAACTTTTATACGTATTTTCCGGACAGGCCACGTATATCCAGATCCATGGCAAAATTCTTGCTTGGGAAAAACCCAAAGAAAGGTTTTACTAAGAGCTATTTTCAAAATAAATTATTAGATGTTTATAATAGGTTCCTGACACTTAAAATTAAAGTGACAAGAAAAAATCGTCTTATTTCTGGCTCTTGGATATACATTCTTTAAAATTCAGCTCTTGTAACGTTTCTGTCCAGAAAGAGCTGATAGCTTATCAATAAGATCTTGGATATATCTACGTATTCAATGTGCGTAAGTGATATATGAAGAGGGAATTCCATTTGCGGATGAAAGCGGACAATGCTGTAAGTAAGACATCTTATTTTTTGAAACCCTCCCGTTTTTAATATTCACATAGTCATCGTAGATCAATAGGGAGTAAGTAATAGCGAACAACATCCGGGAAAGAACTGAAGAGCTTGTCCGTCATCCTACTAAAGTATGTTTTCGTTTGAACCCAGAACCGTATCATAAAATTCTTCTAGATATAGTACAACTTATCATTTTCTATTAATCATTTCAATCACATTAATCTAGGAATTTACTGTATGAAGGTTTATGGTCAGGTAAAAAAGTCCGTATGGGTGCTTTAGTCGAGGATGGCGAAGAGGTAGCATATATATACAAATATACCAAAAAAACTATATATACAAAACGTAGGATTAAATTGGGTCGCGCTTACCGAAGCTCTACGAGCAGCGTAGCTTTATTGAGATCTAGGCGTTGGAAATCTCGCTTCACTTTCTCGAGAAACAGCGTTGATCCCAAACCTTTCTAAGGTTTGTCCATCGATAGCGACCTTAATGGATCGGTCTTCGACTTATTTAGAAGGTTGGCATGTCAAACTCTGTCGAAAGCCTACGATATGTCCAATATGATTGCTCTGTATGCCCCATATTTCTTTATAAATTCTCTTCATACGCTGGTGACATAAGCCATAGACGATAAGATCGATAGAGAAAAAACTATTCAACAATTCGTTGGGATATGAGCGAATACGTCCCTTTATATTTATAATAGATGGGTTTAGACTAGATTTTTTTAATTACAAGATAATATACGTACACCGCTGTTTCGAGTTTCATAAAACGATAATAATTTTTATATACGGATGATTTAGAAGTGAGAATTGTCAGTTGACGAACTTGCCTAATACGTTTGGTTCGATTTTGAGCAATGTAGTGTAGCTGTCAAACAGAATTTATAAATCAATATAAATTTTGCTGAGTTCATCTCTGTTCCGCATCAGTGAAAAAATGGGGTTTGAGCTTTTTTTCCATTGTTCAGGACTAATGTGCAACCCTTTTTATTAATACATACAATACAAAATTTTCATCACGTCCACATTATCTCTGATGCGGCCGCTGTAACAATTTCTATCGCATGTATCACGCAATTTATATTAACTCCTTTTATTCTATACCAGCAGCATCCAGAAATATAACAATACTTTCTTTTTAGTCGATTGTTATCCATAAAAAAACAACCTTATGCTAAATCATCGGGTAACTTACCTGGGATTGTAATTCAAAGAGCATCTTTATAGTATCTTAATAGTATCAGTTTAACTGTTAGTTGGTCGAGGTATGAAAATTAATTAAGCACAAAATTACTCCATCTCAAATAAGTACAAAAAGTTTCATAAAGGATGAAACCGTTTTTTACACGGTTATGAATCTTATATTGTTTATGCGTGAGTTGGCAATTAGTATCAAATGTCTTCTCAAATATTCAGTAGCCATGGGAGAATTTTACACATTTTAAAAACGGGAACTAACTTAACAAACATACTTTGATAAAATTGAAGATTAGCTAATTCAACAATATAAAAAATGCTTTCGTATTTATCACTTTTTGGGTCGAATTTTCATCATAATTTGTTGTCCATTAATTCGACCGAATTTTTTTACATTGTCATTTGTTTTATCGCTTGTAAAATAGTCACCCTGGAAAGGAGTAATAAAGAATTTTTAGAAATCAGAATTCTCTTTACAATGACCGAGCACACAATATTGTGATAATCAACACATTGAATTCAGTCTGCTTTGTTTTCACTACATCTGGATCATTTTTGAATGAGATCTCTCCTGCAAACACACGTATTTCAATGACATTATATTCTACTTCTGCATAGAAAAGCAAATGATAACTGAATGACAAATTATTACATTATTCATGTCATTTGACAATTAAGAAACAATTATTTTTAGTCTAGAATAAAGACTTCTTGTTACAAATTTTGTTTTATATAGTATGTCGAATCGAGCAAGAGTTTTTACGTAGTATGCTGGGTGGTACGAACCGTGGGATTTCGCCATGAATGTGCTCCACATATCGGAATCGGTGATGTCTCTCCGGGTATATACGTGTATACGTGTTGAACGCAGGTGCGTAAATCTGATTGCTAATGCTGGAGGACAACTCATTTCCAATTCATGATATAGGGTAATTAACGTACTACCCCACAATTTGACACATTTACGCCCTATGCTTTCGCGCCCTTTTAAACAAACAGTTGAATAGCTTACGCAAATAAAACCGTTTAGAACGATTTCATGTAAACTGAAATTGATAAAATTTTGTATAAATAATCTTTAATACTTTATTATTGTCTACCGTGTATATACAGAAGTCGGCAAATGTCAGGTAACAAGTTGGCACTAAGAAAAAAATGCAGCGTCAAAATGAAAGTATTGGAAGAAATTAGAAAAGGATTACTGTAAAAGTTTAAATTTTGATGCTTAATTTGATCAATGCATTTATGGCAAAGTTTCGATGGAAAGGTAGATCCGGCGAAGAGTTTAAAATTCTTCAATTGCAGATCGAAGGTCGGGAAGGATGCGTGGTCCTCTTGCAAAAAGGCGATTCCTTCAATAGGCTCTACTAGATGATATCACAGGGTATCAGGCCACTCTACGAATCCTCGTCTGCATATCCATTCTCCAAAATGAACATTAAGGTACTCCCGTACACAACACGCTTTCCTGAAGCCTGAACTTCTATCGGTTATTCATTCTGAAAACGTTTATTCAACGAGCACCTGTTATCATTACACAAACACAAATGTCTGAAAGAGAGGAATTAGATGAGTGTATTTGGGTAGAAAAAGGCAATGTTATATAGAGACGAAGGCTCATTGGAATTTGCTCTGATGTAGGAGTTGCTCCTCTGTAGGGTTGGAGTTGTGGTAATTGTTTTATGATTGTTGTGCTATCCTGACCGATAAAGGAAGAAAAACGGACGACCAAATGGCCCGAAGAAGACGAGAAGGGAGCTCCAGTCCAGTTTAATCGGAAAGCGGGTAATTGGGAGGCGAGTTAGTATAGCTGCGGCTGCATTATTCCCTATCGTCTGAAGCACGAATGATTCGCTTTAATCCTTTGCGATAGCGTTGACAGACTTATGCCTCTCCTTTCTTTTTATTCTGATAGATTTAGATCCTAATAAATAGACTATTTAAAAAGTGAAACAATCAAGTTTATTAAAATTCATCTTTATTATACCTATATTAATTACAAGAATGTGAAATTTATATATTAACCCTTAGATTTCTATTCAAAACATCAATACATTTCATTTCTGATAGATCGCAACTTTATAGAGGCTGCAATTTAAAAAAACGGACGATAATTTTGTGTCAATTAATTGCGAGTTTACTGAAATCCCGAGAAATGATTAAGGTACCTGTCAAAGACCTTACTCCTAATAACAGCCATTTCAAAATTATAGTTTTTTGTGCAAGTGGTTGATCGTTCTTAATTATGGGCTATCTCTATTCCCTTTAAAGAGTGAAAGACAGTTTCTTGTGTGCCATGATGGAATTTCTGCACGCTTTTTCACATATGACATGATATCATCTTTCTATAATGAGTATCATACGTTTCCATCGTTGGGTTCCACATATTTTCTATAAATTCTCTTCTATCAAATCGATAACTATTTTGTAATATTTCTCGATAACCATCCGATGATTATACCTATAATAAACCCTGAATGGGTGGTTGTTAATTATAAAATATTGTTAAAATAATGTTAACTCTTGGCTTATTTACCTAAATTTGGACGGAATTGATACTGAAATAATTATATTATCAAGTTTCTTTATTATTCTAGACTTTTACTTTGCTTTCAAAAATTTAAATTAAAATTTCATTTATTATATATTTTATCATAAGTTCCCTCTATTTTTTACCTGCATATCTTTTATAATTTATCTTTATAAACTGACCCTTATAAAAAACTGTCCTGTCCTTAAAGAGATCAAAGCTAATTCTGCCACAAAGCCCTCAATTAGTTGGCGAAATAACGGTAGAGCTCTAGATGCAGAGGTAGTGAAATGGCCAATGACCTGGACAAATTTGGAGCCAGTTAACTGCTGAGGAATAAACACGATGCATTACTCCAGTTGTATGGTTCGTCCGGTAAACTCCGCAAATCGAGACCACGGAATTGGATAACTTCCCACAAACTGTGAGCCAAAGCGTCGAAAAATTATGTACAGTCTTGAACTTTTCATCATAGTAACCCCAGGAATATTTCCAAATGTAGGAGGACTATTGCAACACTTAACACACTTTCTGCAACTATCAAGCTTGTATCAATATGCGGAAATATCCTTGCTTCCAAGCCAGAGCGGCCAGGAGGTTTCTTCAATTCTGTAGAGCCTCCGTGCGCTAATGCGACCAAAGGGTCTGCAAATTGAGACCAATAAAACACTCTTATTATTAATAATGCTTAAAGACTTATTATAATTTCATATTTACTGAAATCATTTGATAAATACTGGGATAGTATATATAGGTTATGTTCTTTTCATATTTAAGCCTATATACTATTTTTTTTCAAAACTTTAATTTTTCGAAAAGTTACAAAAAAGTTGGCGTGTAAGATTCAAAGCTAAATGTGTACTCATTTATTGGGTGCCTTAGTTTGTCACAAACAACAGTTTGAGTCGCAGAATACATGATCATCAAATTGTTGTTTGTTTCATACTTAGGCCTCTAATAGCTAAGTGCCTGTACTTTTGAATTTTGATAAACAAGATCCTGTATTGATGAGACTGGATTTTTGTGAAACGTTATAAGAAATGCCCGCAGTCCCAATTTTTTTAAATGTATCCGTTTTATCGATGGAGTCTCATTCACCACGCGACAAAATAATTTCAATTCACATAATGCTTACTAATTAATAATAATAATTAATTACTTTATCAATACTTTATACCAGCATCAGGTATTACTTCATAATTTTCAAATCAAAATATTCTGAAAACTGTACACAGTTTTATCAAGAGTATGTTTTTGATTTTAAATTAGACGAAAAACAAATTCATTGGTTGTATCAGCTTCCAAAACATATTCGTATAAAATTACGGATAGCGTTACGAAAATTTTTCAATTATTTTTCAGTTTTCTATCTATTCTAGAAGATACGAGATTACCTTTTTTTGAAACAACCTGTATATCTTTCTCTCATTATATATTCATATTTGTAATTGTAAGGTTTAGTAGTAATCAAGTGATGTAATTCGAAACACATTGGGTCCAAGAAAAACAAGATAAAATCAGGAAATAGTCATCTGTTTAGTCAACGAATAGAAAAAACAAATTGTCACAGCAATAACATTTTAATGTTCGAAACAAACATAAACAAATTAAAAATTAGTCGTGACAGCACATGAGTACGAAGAATAACAATAATTTGTCGTTTAGGATCTTTATATTTTTATACCACAATACCTCATAAATATTGAAAGGATATTATCATAATAACCGTAGTCAAAAAAAATTAAAACAATTAAATATAATGGAGAATATAAAATGTCATAGTAGAAATAAAAAATGATGGTTCTATATATTTAAGGAATGCCATGGGACAAGGCGCTTTGCCATAAACTAGAGATTGCCTATAATTATGGGTTGTGTGTTTATTGTCCACGTTTCAAAATTAGTTTCAGTTTAGGTAAAATACTACGACGATTCTAAACGTTTCACAAAAACTCGTTTCAAAACATTACACATGACAAGGGAGTAATCATCGAGGGTCCTGCATCAGTGCCGTACCCTCCATATTTTCCAAAGGAAAGGATTTGGTTCGCGTCTGTTTCAAAATTCGAATGGGGATTTTTTAATTACTCCATTTCCTCTAGCATTTTCATATTTCCTGTCTTTTTATTGTCTAATTCTTAACCTTTGTTTTTAACCTAGGCTTCATATTATTTTTCAATCTTTTTTTTATATTTAGATTTTGAATGAAACTCGTATGGAAATAGAAACGGTGGAGGTCTTCTATCGTCAGCAACAATATTGATATGAATCAAATCAAAATTTCTGTCAATTCAGTAGAAATAATCGTTATGACTAGTATTCCAAAGGACTGCCTTCTACGAATTGAAAAATAAATTAATTAATAATTATTTAGTTCTTGTTAGGTATCTAATATAATTACAAAGAATTTATTGTTCTATTGGTTATTTTTTTGTTCTTTAGTTATGAAATATTTCATAATCATTCGTTTCATTTATGTCATCTCTACTATTACAAAATAAAAAATATTTTGTAGGATTTTTCAACTTTTCAGCACACGTGTTCATATACTTTTCAAGTGATATTGTTTGATTGACTTTCTTATTTAAAAAATACATTTTTTTGAAGAATTTTTCACGTGATCGTAGGAAAAATGGTGTACATAACTTGTTGGAAAGTGTATTTCGCAGTCGTTACGTTTCAGTACTCAGAAAAAGAAAATTCTGGAGAAGTACTGTAAATATTTTTGATGCTATTATGTCTATTACTCAATTATTTGTTATTTGAAATCAGTTACATAGAAATCAATTTTCAACGCTATCATTCAAATCGTGCCATATAACATTAGTTATTCTTAATAAATCTGAAAAGTAAAAGTGAAAAAACCCACGAAAAGTATGTTGCTTTATGTTTTTAAAACATTTTTTAGTAGAAAACTAGAAAAGATTGTGAAAGTCATCATGTATTGTTTTAGGTTGAATTTTAACTGCGAATAACTTTTAACCGAGAGATCAGACCTTTTTTGTAGGCCGTTTAATTTCATATAAAAATATCTTTCTTTTTACAACATAATAATCCGTTGATATACATTGAAATTCGAAAAAAATCCAGTGTAATTTAAATGGGAATTCAAAAATTACGATGCGGTACCTCTAAATATTGATATTAAGAACTCAAAATTTACCAGATCCGACTCAGTGGTGTTGCGAGAGTTGGATTAATTTCCTTATTTTTTTTCCCACAGAACATACCGTTTTTACAGATATTTTCAGCGCAGTTACCACTCTCTCAAATATATAATATAAATGTAAAGGTCCTTAAATTGATGATAACTTTATACCTCTTGAATAGATAAATAAGGGTGAAAAGGTCAACCATTGTTTTCATCTCATAATTTTTAATCAAATATGAAAATAACTGTTGATCAATATACTGTCACAAGTATAATCAGTCACTTGTTTGACACAATTTTGAAAATTCTGTAGAGATCATAAATTGTACAAAATTATAAACAACATTTATCACAAATAAGTTGTAACATAAGCATCTTCCCATCTTTCGGCAATTTAGGTATTATAAAGCGTCAAAAGTTCACAAGTTGATTATACTTACCGATTTTAAATTAAATAAAAAATCAAATTGATTTTTGAATGAATTGACTTTTGCAATAAATTCAAGTTCAATTCAAAAATTCGTGAAAAGCAACACAGTTAACAAAGCTCACGTCAAATTAAACTTTTAGTACAGTCAGTTATTCACGTTACATCAATTATATCGTTGTCACTTTTTACGTTTACTACTGTTAATTTTAAGAAACTATAACGTATGTCCCGTAGTTGGTCTTGCGAAGAAGACAATCGTTTTTATGTGATCGATAAATCGTAAATTCAGTCACGTGATGGAAGATCTCCACGATTTTTACTATAAACGCGTCGTTCTGTAATTTACACAATTTGTTCTTTTATGTACTTAAGCAGTATTACATTTCCTCCTACTGTTCCAGAATTTTTTGTTTCCACTTTTCGTTATATATGTCTCGTAACCATTTTAATCTAATGTTTTGCATTAGAAATTATATCACTTTAAAATTTTTAGATCTCGACTACTAATAACTTAGATCACCCGGTATATAGGTGTTTATGGAAATGATAAAACTGTATTCTAATTAGCAATTTACAATTTCCGAATCTTACAATTATATTCAAATATTGTTATAAAATGAATAATGGTTTCTTAACAAATGAGATATAATCAATATTTGAAATATTTGTGGTAGGTATTTATCTGACACAATCGCAAAAAACCAATAATATCAACAATGATCTAGAAATAAGGAAATGGCTACATTAAGGATCATTGTACACAATAATGATAGGAACCCGCTGGGCTCGGTAGAAAGTGCAGAAATTATCCAACCAAAAGAAATTTGAAAATAAACACCGACTGTAATTTTTACTTGTTCCGAAATTTGATACAATATTTCCTAATGTCATATGGTCCAATGAGCAAACTCATAATGCTTTGTTGAAAATATGGATTAAATATAATATGGTACAAGGGCCATTGATACAGATTAAAGCCCCTGTCCGCTTTATCTATGTCGATGGGGATGGGACTTGGAACTTTCATTCAATTGGAGGACTTAAAAAAACGAATGGCATATTCCTTTCAACAAATATTATGTTCGTCTATTGTTCTGCCAATCATAAAATGATGAGTAATTTTACAAATAAGGTTTAATGACACTTTTGTTCCGTCTTTTAGCCGGTAGGTAAATCTAAAATCTCACCCGGTTTTTTTAAAACATTAAATATTTTTATTTATCATCCTACACACATAAAAATATTTGCTAAAAAAATTATATATTACAATTTTTCTTTCAATTACAAATGGATTTCATATACTTATATACACGCGTGGACAAGAATCTGTAGCCTTTATTCTTTTTCTAATTTCAGCGTCTTTACCTGTCCATTTTGGATCAAGGTTTGCTACTGTCTTCTTCTGACTATCCAGTCACTGCTTGCGTTTCTCTCAACCCTTGCTGCACTCAAGAACCAAGTCAGGGATCACTATGCGTTGACAATGAATCAGTCATCTCTCTCAGATGTTGACCTTTTTTTCTGGAACCGCGTTTTCAATGAAAGTCTGGCCTTGTCGCGAAATGATGAACGCTTCAGCGACTTTATCACTTGTTGTGTCCATTTTCAGGTAGAATTCTTGTTTTATGTCAACGGAGATGTGTATTGATTGACGTTCGGTGGCTAATTGATAGTGGTGAGTCAGGTAGATAACTTTTATAAGGTCAGTTATTTTGAAGCTTTAAGACAAAAATTGTGTGGCAGTAACTCACTTTTCTGATAGTAATAAGTTTCCAAACCTTTCACAGGCGAAAACTCGTTGTCACTGATACTAAGTTTCGATTTTTGTTCCATTTGCTGCTTCTCAAAAAATTTGGATGCCAATTTGCTTGCTTATTGTACTATATTCCTTTCTTTAGTATTTTGCTAACATATTTCTAAACGATTTTAATCAATTTGCTCAAAATGACTCCCAGTTTTTGGTCAGCCGCTTTAACAAAGGCTTCTGTCTTCTTTTTTATGGCATTTTTTCTCTTCTCCCAGATCCTGACATTCTTTCAATCGAAAAATCTGTCTCAACACGCCGACATATATGTTTGGATATTCCCATTCTTACAAAGTGGTTAACAGTAAGCGATTTCTTCAGATCTTGATTTTGTTCATAAAACTTAACAACTAAGTTAGTTTTCTTTCAGATTTTCCTAACTCGAAACAAAACTTCTATTTATACTTGGGATATTTGACAACTGCTAAATTATTATTCACAGTCAACGCCTCCTGTCCCCACAACCTTTTCACCATAGAAGTTGTAATTTTGATAAGAATAAAATTTCGTTGGATTGAGAATGTTGCTTGACTAGTTTCGCATACATATTCTCCCAATACTTCAAATTATATATTCTTGATCATATACCATCGAAAAACTTTTTTATTTCTCCGGATTGATCATGTGATGATCTTGATGAAAGACCAATATAGGTACTCAAATTGAGATTGTATAGGATATTATTAAATCGACTATCCTCACAATTTTCTTCTGCTCGTCCTTCCTTGAACATATCATCTAATGTATTGTACCCATCCTCCGATCCTAGCATACAATATAACTAATATTCAACATAGAAACCGTGATAGTTTTGATGGGAATACCTGACTTATTATTATTTTTGACTATTTCAGTGCGAATTTTCTTCCACCCTTTTCCCAATACACTCATCGAGTTATATTTCCTCCAATAAATATTTACAGACACTGTAGTTGGTTTCAAAGATGGTCTGGATGTTAGCACAATATATTTGAATTGAGGTTGAATAGGATATAGTTGTGTCACTGTTATTTTGGCCAGTCGCACAATTTTCTCCTAATCGTCCTTACTTCAACACACCTACATAGGACGCATTTACGTTGGGATGGGATGCCTCAAAACAATACTTTTTGAATGAAGATTTAGGAGGATACGAGTTGCCAAACTGTTATTTCAGCTAGTTGGGCCACCGTATCTTCCTAAATCTTTTTTCAATTCACCATCTGATGTACTTTTATGATCTCATAGGATTTATATTTAGGTTTAGGTGGGTATATCCATTATCACTGTTATTCCTTTCTCTCCATCGTGATTATCATCAACCAGCAGCAGATAATGCAACTAGTATGAAATAATTTCTTCGAATTGGGGTTGTGGAACATATGTGTAGTGTCACTGATATTATAACTAGTGATACTACCATATTTTCTTCACCCCATTCGAAACACACCACCTGATGTAGGCTCCGCAAGCATTTATGTTTCATTCAAATTTATAATTAGTCATATTGTTATTAGCAGTAGATAGTGCAAGTATTTTATAAAATAGTACCCGTGATGTTTTACATCAATACATTTTTATTGGATTTAGATTTTATTTGGGAGGATACGCGATGCTCAATTGTTATTTGGGCTAGTTGAACTACCATAACCTCCTTAACCTCTATTTAATTTATTATCTAATGAACCAAAATTATGCAATAACAGGCGTCATAACTAATTCTCAACATGATATGATGATCTTGGGGTAGTTGTTTTTAATTGAGTTTATGGTGTAAATATGTAAGATAAAGGGGCTTAGGATAGGAGCTGTTATGATTTCAAATTTAGGTTGGTGGGGATATGTGCAGCATAACTGTTATTTTGACTAGTCAGGCTGCCATATCTTCACCACCCTGTTTGAAGCACACCTTAACTTCATCATAATATTACACATCATCCACCAAAGGCGTATAATGTAAGTAGTGCTCAATATACAGAATGAGTTTTATGTACGGAACGCCACAATTTTTACGATTTTTATAAATTTTTGTGTGCAAGGGCCTTGTGATACGGCCGGTATTATGGTGGTATCTCTTTGTTGTCATATCTTTCCTTTTTTCGGAAAAATAATGAACTTTTTTATTTCAAATGGATCACCCTATATATTTTGTGTTTTTAGAAATTATTTTTCATTTAATATTCTCTATACCTAAATGCCATAATTAAAGTTTAACGAAACTGGTACAGTAAAATCATGCCTACAACAATTGAAGACAAATGTTTAAATGTTTGTGTCATGTTAGAAGTAGATCCATATTTGTCAAGTAGAATAATTACGAAATTCAGAAAACATACAGTAAAAGCAATTACGGCAGATACTCAAAATGTTGTCCATACACTTCAATATAACAAGCCACTCCGAAATTATGGTATGGTATAGGAAGCATTAGATAAAAAATTGTAAATATTTCTTAAGGATTTCGAAAAGCGAAAGCCTTCTATACATAAAACTCAATTTGTAGAAACTTATTAAGTTTTGATCCTTAATTATACACAATTTATTCGACTCAGGTGAGGGAGATATGTGCAGTATCACTGATATAAAAAATAGTGATGTTTCATAATAAGGCATTTTTTTGGATTGAGGTTTGGGTGAATATGAAATGTTCAATATTTTAGTCAGTTGAAACGCCACATCCTCCTTAATCTTGGTCCAATTTACTGATCTACCAAATCCGTACACATAGCAGCAAATATTGCAACTATAGTTCTGAACATAGAGTATGTGCTGATCTTATTGTAATTGTTTTGAATTGCGTCTATAGAGTAAACGTGTTTCATGATTGTTACTTAGAATAGTTTGTGAACGTATTGAACTAATTTTTTATCTTACACACATCCAAACAGCAACAGATAAAACTAGAGTGTTCAAGATAGGTGCTGATATGGACTTAATAGGATTCAAATTTAGGTTGGCGAAGATATGTGCAGCATCACTGTTATTTTGACTAGTAATGTTACCATATCTTCACCATCCTGATTGAAAAAATCATCCACCAGATATATATAATGTAAGTAGATCTAAGTATAGAAGCTGCAATATTTTGATTTTCAATATAAACACAATTTATTAGAACTGAGATATAAGCAGATAAAACTAGTGAAACTGTCACATCTTCTACGCCCAGTTCATAACACACCACTTGATATACTGCACCCATTAACACTGCATACAAAATCATAATTAGTCATATTATCCAAAAACAAAACTGAAATCAGACGTATTTTATTATATTATTTAATACATTATCCAACAGCAGCAGATGAAGCAATACAGCTCAAAATAGGGGCATTTATGGTCTGGATATAATTCAAATTTAGGTTGGCGAAGATGTGTGCAGCATCACTGTTATTTTGACTAGTCATGTTGTCATATCTTCACCAACCTGATTGCGATAGTTTTTATTCTTAATAACTATACAATTTATTCGAATTGAGATGGGGAAGATATGTGCAGTATCACTGATCATAACTAGTGAAACTGCCATATCTTCTCCATCCCGTTCGAAGCATATCGCCTGATGTATTACACGTATTCACATTGCATACTGATACCACTGAAGAGTTCAAGTTTTCCATCAAAAGAGGCCAGTGATGTTTCATAGCAACGATTTTTTTTTTGGATTGAGCCTTGGGAATATCAATTATTATTTGGCTAATTCAAATGCCGTCTCCTCTTTAATTTTTATCCAATTTACTATGTGATTTGCCAATACCTTAAATATTATTCAATAGCATTGGACATTGCAACTAGTTCTGAACCTACGTGATGGGTTGATCTTGGTAAAGTTGTTTTGAATTAAGTAAACATATTTTCTGGCTGTTATTTCGACTAGTTTCGTAACGGTATTATATCAGCTTTTCACACAACACACTATTTGTCAAAATACACCATCCATCAGCAGCAGGTGAAGAAACCGTGCTCAAGGTATGTGATGTTTTTTCATATCATCATGCAAATCATCCAATAGCAGCAGATGAAGCAATGGAGGTCGAATAGGGGCATTTCTGGTCAGAATTTGATTCAAATTTAGGTCGACGAGGATATGCGCAGCATAACTGTCATTTTGATTAGTTATGTTGCCATATCTTTGCCGCTCTGTTTGAAACACTTCGTATGATATTCTGAATGCAGTCTCGATTTTCATATCATTCAAAAGCAGCAGATGAAGCAATGGAGGTCGAAATAGGGGCATTTTTGGTCAGAATTTGATTCAAATTTAGGTCGGCGAGGATATGAGCAATATCACTGTTATTTCGATCAGTCATTTTGCCATATCTTCGCCACTCTGTTTGAAACACTTCATATGATATTCTGAATGCAGTCTCGATTTTCATATCATCCAAAAGCAGCAGATGAAGCAATGGAGGTCGAAATAGGGGCATTTCTGGTCAGAATTTGATTCAAATTTAGGTCGGCGAGGATATGCGCAGCATAACTGTCATTTTGATTAGTTATGTTGCCATATCTTTGCCGCTCTGTTTGAAACACTTCGTATGATATTCTGAATGCAGTCTCGATTTTCATATCATTCAAAAGCAGCAGATGAAGCAATGGAGGTCGAAATAGGGGCATTTTTGGTCAGAATTTGATTCAAATTTAGGTCGGCGAGGATATGAGCAATATCACTGTTATTTCGATCAGTCATTTTGCCATATCTTCGCCACTCTGTTTGAAACACTTCATATGATATTCTGAATGCAGTCTCGATTTTCATATCATCCAAAAGCAGCAGATGAAGCAATGGAGGTCGAAATAGGGGCATTTCTGGTCAGAATTTGATTCAAATTTAGGTCAGCGAGGATATGCGCAGCATAACTGTCATTTTGATTAGTTATGTTGCCATATCTTTGCCGCTCTGTTTGAAACACTTCGTATGATATTCTGAATGCAGTCTCGATTTTCATATCATTCAAAAGCAGCAGATGAAGCAATGGAGGTCGAAATAGGGGCATTTTTGGTCAGAATTTGATTCAAATTTAGGTCGGCGAGGATATGAGCAATATCACTGTTATTTCGATCAGTCATTTTGCCATATCTTCGCCACTCTGTTTGAAACACTTCATATGATATTCTGAATGCAGTCTCGATTTTCATATCATCCAAAAGCAGCAGATGAAGCAATGGAGGTCGAAATAGGGGCATTTTTGGTCAGAATTTGATTCAAATTTAGGTCGGCGAGGATATGCGCAGCATAACTGTCATTCTGATTAGTTATGTTGCCATATCTTTGCCGCTCTGTTTGAAACACTTCGTATGATATTCTGAATGCAGTCTCGATTTTCATATCATTCAAAAGCAGCAGATGAAGCAATGGAGGTCGAAATAGGGGCATTTTTGGTCAGAATTTGATTCAAATTTAGGTCGGCGAGGATATGAGCAATATCACTGTTATTTCGATCAGTCATTTTGCCATATCTTCGCCACTCTGTTTGAAACACTTCATATGATATTCTGAATGCAGTCTCGATTTTCATATCATCCAAAAGCAGCAGATGAAGCAATGGAGGTCGAAATAGGGGCATTTTTGGTCAGAATTTGATTCAAATTTAGGTCGGCGAGGATATGCGCAGCATAACTGTCATTTTGATTAGTTATGTTGCCATATCTTTGCCGCTCTGTTTGAAACACTTCGTATGATATTCTGAATGCAGTCTCGATTTTCATATCATAATGCAAATCATCCAACAGCAGCAGATGAAGCAATGGAAATTGAAATAGGGGCATTTTTGGTCAGAATTTGATTCATATTTAGGTCGGCGAGGATATGCGCAGCATAACTGTCATTTTGATTAGTTATGTTGCCATATCTTCGCCACTCTGGTTGAAACACTTCATATGATATTCTGAATGCACTCGATTTTCATATCCAAAAACAGCAGATGAAGTAATACACGTCGAAATAGGGGTATTTTTGGTCAGAATTTGATTCAAATTTAGGTTGGCGAAGATATGCGCAGCATCACTGTTATATTGATTAGTTATGATGCCATATCTTTGCCGCTCTGTTTGAAACACTTCATATGATATTCTGAATGCAGTCTCGATTTTCATATCATCCAAAAGCAGCAGATGAAGCAATGGAGGTCGAAATAGGGGCAGTTTTGGTCTGAATTTGATTCAAATTTAGCTAGGCGAGGATATGTGTAGCATCACTGTTATTTTGATTAGTTATGTTGCTATTTCTTCACCACTCTGTTTGAAACACTTCATATGATATTCTTAATGTAGTCTCGATTTTCATATCATCATGCAAATCATCCAACAGCAGCAGATGAAGCAATGGAAATTGAAATAGGGGCATTTTTGGTCAGAATTTGATTCATATTTAGGTCGGCGAGGATATGCGCAGCATAACTGTCATTTTGATTAGTTATGTTGCCATATCTTTGCCGCTCTGTTTGAAACACTTCATATGATATTCTGAATGCAGTCTCGATTTTCATATCATCCAAAAGCAGCAGATGAAGCAATGGAGGTCGAAATAGGGGCATTTTTGGTCAGAATTTGATTCAAATTTAGGTCGGCGAGGATATGCGCAGCATAACTATCATTCTGATTAGTTATGTTGCCATATCTTTGCCGCTCTGTTTGAAACACTTCATATGATATTCTGAATGCAGTCTCGATTTTCATATCATCCAAAAGCAGCAGATGAAGCAATGGAGGTCGAAATAGGGGCATTTTTGGTCAGAATTTGATTCAAATTTAGGTCGGCGAGGATATGCACAGCATAACTGTCATTCTGATTAGTTATGTTGCCATATCTTTGCCGCTCTGTTTGAAACACTTCATATGATATTCTGAATGCAGTCTCGATTTTCATATCATCATGCAAATCATCCAAAAGCAGCAGATGAAGCAATGGAGGTCGAAATAGGGGCAGTTTTGGTCTGAGTTTGATTCAAATTTAGGTAGTCGAGGATATGTGTAGCATCACTGTTATTTTGATTAGTTATGTTGCTATTTCTTCACCACTCTGTTTGAAACACTTCATATGATATTCTTAATGTAGTCTCGATTTGCATACCATCCAAAAGCAGCAGATGAAGCAATACAAGTCGAAATAGGGGCATTTATGGTATGAATATGATTCAAATTTAGGTTGACGAGGATATGTTCAGCGTCACTGTTATTTTGATTAGTCACGTACCAGTGACATTATAACCAATGATACTATCACATCTTGTTTCATTCAAAAAATACCATTTAATATACTCCAAGTAATTACGTTTAATAAAAAATCATAATTTTTCACATTATCCAAAAACAAAAAAAACTAAAAGCAGCAGACAGTGCAAGTATTCCATATAGTGATGTTTTATTACAAGACACTTTTTTGGATTGAGGTTAGGGAGGATACGTGTTCCCCAACTGTTATTTCTGCTAGTTGGAATGCCGTATCCTCCTTAGTCTTGATCCAATGCACATGTATTTTCACCGAAAATGGAAATTCTAGTCTCATAGGATTCAAATTCAAGAGGATATTCCCATCATTGTTACATCGTCAAACAGCAGCAAACTTTCAAATATTGTTTTTATTAATAAATTTATAATTAGTATCATTATTCTATAACACATTTTTCGAATTGAGGTTTAGGAGGATACGAGCTACTCAACTCTTATTTCAGCTAGTGGGATGCCGTATCCTCCTTAATCTTTTTCGAATTCCCTGTACTGCATACAATTGGAGTTGAATATAACCGCTGTACTGGTTTTGAATCTTCTTAAAGACATACTTTTTTTGTATTAGGGTTGTGGAACATATGTGTAGTGTCACTGATATTATAACTATATACTATTATATACTATAACTATTATAACCATATCTTTTTCACCCTATTCGAAACACACCACCTGATGTAGGTACTGGAAGCAGTAATGTTGCCTACAAATCCATTGGCCATAAACACAACTGATAGCAGAATGCAGTGTAAGTATTTTATAAAATAAGGCATTTAATTGTTTAAAGCAAGTAATTTTATTGTTATTTCAGCTAGCTGGACGGCCGTATCCCCCTCAACCCTTGGTCAATATCCTATCTGATGTATTGCATGTATTTGTATTTAATAAAAATTCATTTCCCGACACCAGTAGATGACGCAATAGAATTCAAATTTAGGCTGGAGGGGATATGCGCAGCATCCCTATTATTTGGACTAGTGATGCTGCCATATCTTCTCAGTCCTGTTTGAAGCATATCGTCGAATGTTTTGATTGTAGTAGCACTTGGTAAAAAATTATATGTTGTCCATCATCATGTTTATCATCCACCAGCAGCCAATAAAGCAATTAGAAGCTGTTCTTGTTTAGATCGTTGCTAGAAACCCAATTTTTTCGAATTAGGGTTGTGGACGCTATGTGTAGTTTCACTGATATTATAACCAGTGAGATTACCATAACATCTTCACCCCATTCGAAGCACACCACCTGATGTAGGCACCGCAAGAATTTATGTTGTATGTAATAGCAGACAGTGTAAATATTTTATAAAATAAGTCGTTTTATTATTTAAAGCAAGTAAATTTTTTTGGATTGAGGTTTAGGGGGATATGTGTTGTCCAACTGTTATCTCAACTAGTTGGACGGCCATATCCTTCTTAATCTTTGTTCAATTTCCTATCTGATGTATTACAGGTATTTTTTTTAGATAAACATTCATAAAACATTTCCCAATACCAATAGTGACTCAAGATATAAGCTGTTATGGTCTTCAAAGGATTCAAAGTTAGGTTGGGGAGGATATGTGCAGCATCATTATTATTTGGACTAGTGACGCTGCCCATATCTTCTCCGTCCTGTTTGAAACATATCGTCGGATGTTTTGTGAACAATCATAACTTCTCTATCATGATTATCATCCATGATCAGTAGGTAAGTAGGTAATGCAGTTAGTGCAAAATATGGAAGCTGTTCTCGTTTATATCCTTGAAAAAATCACAATTTTTTCGAATGTATTGTAACCAACAACAGCAGACAGTGTGAGTATTCCCTAAAATAGGACCTGTCTTATAACAACACACTTTTTTTACTGAGGCGTGACTGTATTCTCCTAATTTTTCATTCGACACATTAATACATATACCGAGCTTCAGATCCGTCCTTAATAGGATTCAAATTTAGGTTAGGTCCATATCTCCATCAGCAGATAATGCAACAAAATATTGAAGTTTGTATAGTTTTGATTCTTGATGAGACATTTTTTTCTAACTAGGATGTAGAGGAGATATGCACAATTCCTTTGGATTTAGTTTGGGGAAGATACGTGTTGCCCAACTGTTATTTCGGCCAGCTGGGTTGTCTTATCTTCCTCAATCTTTTTCCAATTCCCCATCTTACCTACTCCATGAATTTACATCGAATACAAATCACAACACATTACCTAATAGCAGCAACTATATCATAAGATGGAATTGGTGATGGTATTTGGATTCAAACACTGTTTATCGTACAACATATTGAATTACATAAATTATAGTTCCAACTCACTAATAAAAAAAATTATAATTTATATCATAAAAATATGTTGAATACAACCCTGTCTGTTGGTCAAAAATAAATCTAAGTGAGGTAAACAACAATTCTATATAAATATCTAGGCCGTCATAATTTTTATCTTTTCGTTGGAGACACCAATAGCAAGAGCTGCGGGTGTCATTGTCGTCCTATTGGTAGCTATTGTCACGTATCTCTGCAGCCAATGAGAGCCGTCTCACCTTCAATTGTTCATGAAGCTATTGTCACAATTGTCACGCAAGTGTCACTGCTACAGTTGGATTGTGTACCTTTTTCATTCTCTACCTCCATTAGATCGATATTGAAACTTAATGGGCGTCGACTCCCTAGTTTCTTTTCATTTTACTGTCACAAAACTTTTTAAATATTATCTTTTCATCCCAGAAATGTGAATATCTATATTATTACTATATTATTAGAAACAGTTTGTATGTAGGATGTCTGGCTGTTTGTTCAAAGGTGGTGGTTTTAAATTTTTATTATGGTAATTGATGTACATATTTAAATTCAAATAAATTCACTACTATTATTGTGCATATCTTCGTAAAATATCACTATTCAACATAAATTTCATAATGTTCTCATTTTTCAAATCTCTATTTAGTGCTCCCACGAGATGAAGCTTTTTTGTTCTGTATGTTTAATCATTCATTTATTGATTTTGTTTAATGCTAATGTTTTTTTTGAATTCTAAACATTTTACCAAGAATTAAGTCCTGTTAGTTCCAGTTACCTTTTTGCACTAATCCTCCGGGCTTAGGTGACTCGATACGCTCTTCCATTGAGTCAAATCCTAAGTTTTTTCTTCGTGGGTTAATAAGAGCTTGACAGTTACAGAATATGTGAATCGTAGTCTTCTATTTCACAGAAACGGTGGTTAATATACGTGACTCTTCCTGTAATGTAACTGTGATAACCGATTGTAGCTTGTTCTATGATTAGACCTATTAGCTTTTGCTTTCCCTCTACGTAGTTGCAGAATTTTTACGCCTAATATGATTCTTGATTGTCTGTAGCCATATGAATTAGCAATTTATTTGTTTCTTCTCACAGTGTCAGATGACATAATTCCAGTATCAGCTTCGATTCCGCGGTCAGCTTTGCAGTATTACAAATTGTCAAATTTATGTGGTTTCAGAAACTTTACATATAATTATGTGACAATTTTGAAAGTCTTTTGGACAAAAAGATACTTTTGAAATACAGTTATGACTGAAATAGTACACCATATTTCAAGCAATTTGTTATAGTCCATTCATTTATCGAGCGGTGCAATTTAATCTACTACAGGCTGGCTCTATTTAAAATCAATGTTTACTATGTATACTCCATTTACTCTATAAATCGTTCAGGTTTAATTTTTTTTTTCTATTTTAGATTGATCATAAATCTATAACTATTTTTATACCAATTTTCAAGGCAAAAAACATTTAATAGTTGCATAATGTAATGTTTAGATAAATATTTTATTAATTTTATTTTTCCAGCTATGTTCTATAACAAAGTATTTTCAATATAATGAAGGGCTTTTGATTATGTTCGCTTTTAAGGCGCAAGTAATTCCGTTCTGATCTACCCGATAAATAGCTAGTGTTGATTCGTAAGCTTAAGAACATTCATCATACACCGCCGTATATCCCCAATATTTAGTAGGTTTTTATCTATTAGGTTATCTACGCATTTTGAAAGAATACAGAACATTATAGAGTTAATTGCAGGTTGTCAAGGTGTCGATTTGTACTCGTTGATCTTATCGAAAATAAATATTACTCGGCGAAACAATAGAATTGGTTATCCATAACCTTTAAGGACGAGTCGCTAGAGGTTATTTTCATCGAGGACGATAAGTTTGATTGAGAGAGGCCCAGTTCCGATTGCATGCCACGCTTCGAGTTCGACCTACCGGAAACGGAAAGCTATGCAGATGGCATTGTTGTAGACACTTTACATGCACACCTCAGGAAGCCGCAATTTCGTGTCTCTGATCAAAACACTGAATGTCCGAAACAATACATTGTTGCCAATTAATCCTAGAATGTTTTTTTACTACTTACTTGCAACATTTAACAGTTAAGGAGTGGGTGGAGAGGGCGATGCAGTCCAGTTAATATTTTGTTTAAATAGTTGGGACGTTGAATGAGTAATTTTTGAAAGAGGATGTTTTACTGCAAACTGCTAATGTTATCCTTTGTACTGCATCAATTAGTAACGGTTTATATCTTACATTTCATAATAGTGAAGTTTTTTCTTTCACTTTTCTTGATGTTTTCTATGTCAAGTATAATGTCTGGTATAATTATTTTTTGTTTCATAACCTTCTTTAAGGTATTTTCACGTATTGGTTATTATTAAATGTGGAGTGAATGAATGCCGGTATGGCAACGCCTGCACAATCTGTGTATAATGTTCTATAAATGGAAATCTCACGAAAGATCGCTGGCCGTGTTTGAATAGCGCGTACCAGGGCATTTACACACATTTCTGAGAGATAATTACTTTCTGAAAGAAAAAAAAAATACATTCTAACATGCAGACAAGAAAATAGACGTTGATAGTTACTTAGGTACATAAAATCGATAACGTTAAAATGATCTAGAAAATATTTTACAATTATTATCATTCATACAATAAATTTAATGGATAATTGAAACGGTATTGATGACAAATGACATTTTTAGAACGAATATTTGTGATGATGCGATTAGTTTAGGCTAGTACGAGCAACCTCGATCTACATTTGTCGTGGTTCACTCTAATGCTTGAGACCCATTGTCTTACTGTTTATTTTTCACTATTTAGAAAAGTAGTAAACTAGTCGACCACAGCTGCAATTTTTTCTGGGCAATCTATTGTATCGTCCCCTAGCATTTGACGTCGCTTCTCCATTCAAGGCACACCCACATAGTAGATGGTGGATCGTCTCTTCTACGTTACATTGTTTGCAATAGTTGTTTGTTGTCATCCTCCATTTCTGAAGTTTTGTGCCAAAGGTACATTGTCCAATTATCTCTCCAATGATCTTCTGGATTAAGTGTTTCGTGAATCTTATTATCTTCATTGATTTTCGGCCAAGTTGTTCTAGATATTGTACAATCATTTGTGCTTGATCACATATTCTGATTTTTGACTCCATTTCTGTGTCAATAGTAACTTTCATTCAATCCACCGCTAGTAGCACTGTTACTATCCCTTCGACGTTCTCTCTCCTCGTCCCACCTCTTCTATCCACTTCGTAGTCTCCAAGTATCCAGTAGAGGCCCAGTGTCACGAATCCAGCAGAGTACTTCACATCAGCTCATTACCGCTTTTGATTTTATAGTTTTTGATGCCATCATCTTCAAGGCTGTAAATTGTTATGTTTCTAGTAAATTTTTTTTTCTGTTTGATCCATCAGTTTCTCTTATCAGTCCGACAACCTTCTCTATTGCGTAGATCGTTGCATTGGCGTTTGTTCCATATTTTGTTACAGAGTTATCTGTGGGTATTGGGGCTTTAACATTTCCTTGTTAGCTTTTGTGATCATATAGTCGTTGTTTTGAGCTAATTTCTTCAGAATAGAATTTTTTGCTTCCAAAGGTTATTCTCGTTCAACCGGAGAGTGCCTATTGATGCTGCACCTTTCATGAACAGTTCTATAGTGTCTTCTATGTGCAGTACTTGTCTCCGGTGATACGCAGTTCCAATATCCTCCACATTTTCGTGAGATTCTTTTTGTTTGTTTCTTTGTGCATAAATTCCTACTACACTACTAAACCATAGATCATGATTGCTATATACAATCATTATATTACCTTTGGTTGGATTCCTTTTTTTCCTAAACATGACTTCTCATTATGGCATTCCTCCAGTAGTTCTTTTCCTAGTCTTATGTGCTGCTATTTCTGAATTTTTGAGTCTGCTTCTCAGCATATGGAAAGATTAGTAAATAAGAGGTCAAAATATTAGATTTTCAAGAGTTAAATGACTAAATATTTCAAAAAATTGTATCAAGTATCGTACATTATGCTCTAGATAAACATTTCGATTTTTTTTGCTGGAAGCGCAAAATTTAAAGGTAATAACATGATTATTTACAAAGGCCGCGGACGTGCATGCAATTTTGACAGTAACTGAAAGCTTAAAACTAAAAGTTACCGACGGCGACAAACGTTGATTGGGTCATAACACGCAACGTTTGCTTAATAATTTTATACAAATCTTTTTAAATTATACGGTATTTGAGGAACGAAAAACAATTATTAATTATGCCCAATTAAAAAAAACTTAAGAACTACATACAATAAACAACATTAAGTTTACCACGTGTGTTGTGTTAGAATGAGTAAGCTTGCAAACAAGATTGTCAGATTTATAATTCTGATTCAAGTATGAATTTGACAATCTAAAATCACAATTCTATTTACATTATTGTTAAATTATTCTGAATGATTTTAACATAACTGTAGTAGGTCTTCCACTACTATTTATTTCGACATCCCCAATTGGTTCAAGCAGAACTCCAAAAATATCAAATCTTTCACATATTACCATTTCCTGTTTGGAAAATTCCACCTTCACAGAAGTTACAAGAATATTCAGTATGAATATCATCAACGGTTCAAGAAATTCCAACTTAGTATCCCCAGCTCCAGTCATATAAGCTGGTGGTCTAGAAAGGGTCTGACCTCAACCTGAAGATGACAGCACTAATCATTATAACTTTGGAAATATATTTTAGCACCCGTTGAGAAATTCTTACGAAAATTTTGGACCCTTAGTGTCTATTTGACTATCGTATATGAGTCGCTGTGAAGATTATTCTGAAAATGGGGAAAATAACAGTCAAAAATAGCTGATATGAAATAATCTGAAGTTGCTTCTTTTTCTTCATTCTATTAACTTAGTTAAGATTGACGCCTTATGAATATCTGAAATTTTCTTATTTCTTACAACAATGTATTTCCAGTTACTCTCCTTATCACTCTACTGTTGCCAGAAGACTTCTGGTCTTTGCTGTAACTGGTCTCGTTTCAATGGTATACGTTATATCTAAAGCTGTCCCAATGAATGTTTCATGACGGCCAAAAACTGCGTTAACCAGCGAGGAAGTTCACTAAATAGTACTGAACTGGACATCATGACTGATTGAAGGGAAAAACAGTCAATAGAGTAATTTTCAAGAGGCGAACCTGCTACGAAAAAGGCAAAACAGTTTAATCGGCCGTAAAAGTCATTGAGACCGTTTTTGTAGATATTAATATCTATGTATTGACTGAATTTTGTAATATACTGCTTAAGGAAAGTATTTGCTGTTGCTACCACATTGCGCGTCAAATTAAGCTGACCCTGAGTTTTAATTTTATTTATTAATTGAACTATTTATAACTAGGATTAAAATTAAAAATATCGGTGTATATTAATCATGTGAAATACCTATCAATCAAATACCAATTAACATCGTTCATTTCCGTCGGGCAATATTCCGAGCCCGAACGCCACAAAACGAACATTAAATGGCACTGTTTATTGTCCCGAAAATCAGATAGGGCTTATTATATGCAACAACAACCCTTATTTTAGATAAATGACTTTTTTGTTGCAAACCCATGTAAAAGGTCTCTTAGACAAAGGTTATTACAAAGTGTTTTCGTTATCTTGTTCATCAGGTTTTCACACCCAGCGTTTGATGGATGAGTAGGCCCTATCTGATGGACGCCGGTCACGACATTCACTGCAACTTTCATGGACTCTACACCGCTACGATGATACACACACAATCAAGTGGTAGACATTCTCTACTTATATCCAATCCAATACGTACGATTGATTTTTCTACTAAGATCATAACAATGAAACGGTCGATACAACGGTCACTGATCAATCAACAGCACAGGACAGTAACAGACTATTTTAATTAATAAATTGAAACTGAAATATTTCATTTAGTGTTCAGTTACGTGACATTTTATTATTCTCAGTTTGTTGTGGGCTTATTACATATTATATAACATTATCAGGTTGTTTTACAATATCAGACATACAATGAAATTGTTTATTAAGACCAATTGAGATTTCAATAGAAATTAACAAGAACCGTGAAATATATTTAATAATTGATATCCTAACCAAAATTGTATAGTTGTATTCTTCTTTTTCTAACAGGGATGACTATATTAGTAGACTTAGTAGCCAGTTCATTGCCAGAAGAGTCCAGCATTCTCGTCATCGTTTCCCTGTGGTCTTCTCACTTCTGGATTGTTTGTTTTTGCGTTCTCAAATCTGTCTTCCATTCTTTTAATATGTTCGCTCAAGAATTTTTCTCTCTGTTTCACCCACTTTGCTGTTTAATATCTTCATTCCGTATTCTGTCGTGTAGTGTTTCGCCTTGTATAATTAGTATTTTTCATTTCGACTGTTCCCATAGTTTTTAGTGTCCTCTTATTATTTCTGTAATAAGCTATCTACAATCTGGATACGTTATACTGATCGAAAGCTCGCTTGCAATAAAAATTCGTAAACAGTCGTTATGTCATAGGAGATGGAACTACGCTACACTATTATACCACAGAAACAAAGGACTGCATTGGAGAAACGTGTTACCTTAAAGTTTTGGTATTTTGATTTGTATGAGCGAGACTGATCTTGCTCTGGCAAGCAAGAGTTTTGGTGCAGGACCAAGACCATTTATTGTACTGCAAGACCAAGACCAAATAAGCAAAACAAAGACTAATCTGGTCGTTATCTTACATTTACTCATCATTATTAATTATTTACAATGAAGAAAAAGAAAAACTGATCAAAAACAGCCGCATTTTTTGAAGAGATTTGCGCCTGCTCAGCTATTTTGCAGGATAACTGGCTATATTAATCTTCTTCTTGATCATTTCAAAGATCTCATGATCTGTTAGTTCTTCAGGTTCCTCTGTATCAGTTCCTGGGTGGTGAACTGCCAGCTGTCTATCCATCTCTTAGGTGGTCATCCATGTCATCTTTCCCTTCGAGTACGACGCGTGGCAGTCTACTCTCTTCCATTCTTCTCACGTGGGCGTACCAGTATATTTTTCTTTGTCTCCCCCATCTTACGATGTCTTGCACCCCACATTGTTCCCTGATGTCAGTGTTCTAGTCTTGTTTTTCCCACTATAGTCCTGAGCGTTTTCATTTCGGCTACCCGGAGCATGCTTTTCGTTTTATTTCTATATTCCTGATTCAAGTCTTATAGATCCTAGCTTTGCTAGGATTGCATGTATTCGTTCGTGCATATTATCTGTCTTAAGCAGCCCGATATTGCAGTTACTTTGTTGATCTGGCTTCTTAGGTCCTTCACTGGGTCGTGATGACTCGGTATTAACCTGATTTAGCTTTCTCTGTCTACTCTCTAAATCATCGTTCTCAAACTTTGTTGTTGGACAAGTGTATAAATTAAAAGATCATATTGTTTTTTTAACAATAAAGGGTCGCCCTCGTATTTCAACGGTTTGGGAACGATATTCATAACTTTGTATATAAATTTACTGTATAATAAAAAATTTATAGACAAATAGATAGTTCTATAGTTAGTCGTAGTCATTGTGTGGGATTTTTTTTCTACTAAATTGCGTATTGTGATCTGAGACAGAATATAAATAATATTACTGTACGCACACGGAGTTGACCGTGTACGTCCCCAAAACAATGGCCAATAACAATAAAACTTTGATGCGCAACGGTATCATTTTTCACAGCCTGCTACAATTAGATGTAATTTTTAAATAGGATTCCCATCTGATTGCGCAATATTAATTTTATGTTTTGTATATAATGACAAATGGTAGTTTTTTCTTTCACACTTATTACCAGTTGTTTACTGCATATATAAAAAAAAACACCCATTGGCGTACTATTTTTAAATGCTAAATAAATATATACGATTTTGATCTGATCCAATTGGATCATTATGTACTTTTGAATGTTGAAAATGTTTGAGAATTTCGGATAAAATCTATAAAAATTCAGCTTCTTGATGCGAATACATCAACTATAGTAACTTCCAAATCTCAAAGAAAACTTAAAATAAAAACATAGGGCTGATTAGATTAGTCAACATAATCGCATGAAAACTAGTCCATGTTTTATAGCTGGTGATGTGAATTCGGCCTTCGGATTCACAAAATTCACTGGTCAATTCAGCCAAAAAGTATCACGAGTACCTCAGTAGTAGGAAGGTAAGTACCTATCCGAAAACGGAAAAGAAACAATGGTTTTCACTAAAGAAGTGCAATGCTGATGTGATGGAAATGGAGTTGAAAGAAATTTTTGGTGAACGCGTTAAACTTTTTATGGTAAAAAAAATAGAAGTATTGCTTTAGTAATACTACTACAGTTGATGAAACTAGGAGGAATGCACAAAAGAAAACTCTTTAAATAGTTAAATATGGGACATTTATATATGCAAAATCGCACCAAGTTTAAGAATACGTATAATTTTTTTCAACAATTAATTTTCAACGCATCTCTGGAATTTTCGAACTCGTTTCCTAAATTCAATGGGATTTTTATCGTTTTTAGAATCAAAGACAACCTCTTCAAGAAGCTATGGAAACTATAAGGACAATTATATGAGTACAACCAAATTATTTGGTTACGAATACGGATCATGGTGAGTCGAACAATTAAATTTCCATGTATACCTGGCAATGGTGAACCCGTTTTCTTAATTCGATTAGATAACTGGAAAGCAGTTGCCATATATAATTGAATCCTTTCCATCTTCCAGTTTATTGTAATTGTTTCGAAGTAAATTGGATACAGGATGGTGACACTTTCTTTGAAACCATCTTAAGTTTCGATAAAAGGAGATTTTCATGATTTTCAGGATCAAAAAGAACCTCTTTCAGAAGCTATGGAACTATTGGGACACAACTAGACTAACCAGTTACGGCTGTAGATGATGGTGAGTGAAACAATTAACTTTCAATGAATCTCTGGCACTTTCGAACCCGTTTTCTGAATTCAATGGGATAACGGGAGAGCAGCTGCCATAAATAATCAAATCCTTCCAATCTTCCAGTTTATTGTAACTGTTTCGAAATAAACTGAATATAGAATGGTGACACTTTCTTTGAAATCACCCCTAAATTAGATAAATCAAGATTTTCATAATTTTCAGGATCAAAAAGAACGTCTTTCAGAAGCTATGGAACTATTGGGACACAACTAGACTAACCAGTTACGGCTGTAGATATGGTGAGTGAAACAATTAACTTTCAATGCATCCCTGGCACTACCGAACCCGCTTTCTGAATTCATTGAGATAACGGGAGAAAAGTTGCCATATATAATTAAATCCTTCTTATTTCCTGTTTATTGTAATTGTATCGAAATAAATTGGAAACAGGATGGTGACACTTTCTTTAAAATAACCTTTAGTGTCGATAAAACGAGATATTTATAATTTTCAGGATGAAAGACCACCTCTTCAAGAAGCTATGGAACTATTTGGACACAACTAGACTAACTAGTTACGGCTGTAGATATGGTGAGTAAAACAATTAACTTTCAATGCATCCCTGGCACTACCGAACCCGCTTTCTGAATTCATTGAGATAACGGGAGAAAAGTTGCCATATATAATTAAATCCTTCTTATTTCCAGTTTATTGTAATTGTATCGAAATAAATTGGAAACAGGATGGTGACACTTTCTTTAAAATAATCTTTAGTGTCGATAAAACGAGATATTTATAATTTTCAGGATGAAAGACCACCTCTTCAAGAAGCTATGGAACTATTTGGACACAACTAGACTAACCAGTTACGGCTGTAGATATGGTGAGTGAAACAATTAACTTTCAAAGCATCCCTGGCACTACCGAACCCGCTTTCTGAATTCATTGAGATAGCGGGAGAAAAGTTGCCATATATTATTGAATCCTTCTTATTTCCAGTTTATTGTAATTGTATCGAAATAAATTGGAAACAGGATGGTGACACTTTCCTTGAAATCACGACTGAATTAGATGAACCAAGATTTTTATCGTTTTTAGGATCAAAGACAACCTCTTCAAGAAGCTATGGAACTATTGGGACAATTATATGAGCACAACCGAATTATTTGGTTACAAATACAGATACTGGTGAGTTGAACAATTAAATTTCCATGTATACCTGGCAATGGTGAACCCGTTTTCTTAATTCCATGGGATAACTGGAAAGCAGTTGCCATATATAATTGAATCCTTCTCATTTCCAGTTTATTGTAATTGTTTCGAAGTAAATTGGATACAGGATGGTTACAATTTCTTTAAAATCACCTTTAGTTTCGATAAAAAGAGATTTTTATAATTTTCAGGATAAAAAACCACCTCTTCCAGAAGTTATTAAATCCTTCTAATCTTCCAGTTCATTGTAACTTTTTCGAAATAAACTGAATACAGAATGGTGACACTTTCTTCAAAATCACCTCTGAAATAAATAAAACAAGATTGTTATAATTTTTAGGATCAAAGAGAACCTCTTCAGTAAGCTATGAAACTATTACGAGAATCATATGAGCGCGTGTATTTGGTGAAGAATACTGATTATGGTAAGTTGAACAGTGAACTTTCAAGGTATTTCTGGCACTTTAGAACCCGTTTTCTTAATTCAATGGGATAACGGGAGAGGAGTTGCCATACATAATGGAATCCATCACATCTTCCAGTTTATTGTAATTGTTTCGAAATGAATTGGAAACACGATGGTGACACTTCCTTTATAATCACCTCTGAATTAGATGGATAGAGATTTTTTTATTTTTTAGGATCTAGGAACTATGGGACTCAGGACATTTATATAAACACAACCGTCTTTCTGTCTGTAGTGGTGGACAATACAAATCACGTTTTTTTCACAATGTTCAATAATTATGGAATATTTATTGGTCGAAAGGCATGAGAACATATGGTAGATTCTCCCATACTTAGTAAGTTTTTGCTTCCAACTAAATTATAAAAATCTGATACTTTTAATTAATTGTAAAGTTGTCATAATTAGATATCTTAGTTATATTCAAAACCAGAAAATAATTATCGTCAATCATGTTTCATGTTTTCTTATTTTTTTTTTTCTTTCAATATCTTCTAAACGAATCTAGTATCGGAAGATTTGAATATGAAGGGTAGAGGTGCTCCATAGATCTGCTTATGAAATTTGTGATTTTTGCTAATATTATAATTGTTCTCGCATTCTTTTCTTCACCTTTGATTTGTATTTTGGGAACAGCTCAAATCCTTTCTAAACTAGGAACATCAACTTAAAATTGATGTTTACTTATTTCTTATATTCTATTTTGATTTAGAAAGCTCAATTTAGCCAAAATTATCAATTTACGAATATTTTTATACAAATACATATTGTTGATGCTTCATATATTTACATTTGGCATTTGGCATATCATATTTTTAGGCATCATTTTTCCTGAGATACCTTCTTTTCCACCGACTTCATTCAATTTTCTTGTTTCTGTGAAAAAAATATTCTCGTGTCGTTATAATTATTCCTCAGTAAACAACCAAAAGGTTCGGAAAGTGCAAGCGTGTATGTATGTGCATAATTGCATCCTTAATACCTGATATTTTAGTTTGAATAGGAGATTAATGCCTCGAACAGTAAATTTATTTTACTAGTGATCTGAAACCGAAGAATGTTTAAAAATGTACCCTTATATTTTTAAAATACTAAACAGTTTGATATTTACGAACAAATCTTCGTATAAAATGTAATTCAGTAATGTTGTTCGCCCTATATGTTGAAATACATGAATGTTTAATCCAGAGGTGAAAGATGGTCAGGTTTAGGTAGGTATCCGTTTTGAGTACGGTATGAATATAATATAAAGGGATTATGCGTGTTAGAAATCACAGATTTTAAATTAAGATTACACGCAATTAATAATAAACTAGTTAACTACGTAACGACACTATCAAGATTTCCTTTGTCATTTATTAATATTTAACAAAATGAGCACGACAAAAGAGAATGAAATATTACGTTTATTACTTCCTGAGCATATGGCCGGGTTTGAAAATTTTCTACCTGCTGTTTGTTCGGTATCAATTACCTAACCCCGGGAAAACGTTTCTAACGCTTTGTTCAATCATCATTCGTATTTCGACCTCACCAATGACAGCTTATTGGAAATAAAAATCTTTTTAACATACAAGAATTATTCCTTCGAGATTGAACATTGAACATTTACAAAATTTCCAAACAAGGTTCACTTTATTTAATTTGTTCAAGAAGGAACTTTATGTTCTCTTACATATCAGAACCTTGGGCAATCGTCACTGAAGGACATTTGTTTTCGTTTTCAAGCATCAACGGTGACTTGGATCAAATTCAAAATTCAATCAATTCGTCATTACAGTAATGTTATTACAATGAACTAAGTAATCTTTTTTAGAAAAGTACGGTTCGTCAAGATGTCGAAATAAGAAACTTTCGTTTAATATAGACCCCAAGAGGTCAGTTTGTAAATTCAAATCACATACTAAATCTTTTGGTGATTCATAACTTGAAATATTGATTTGGGCACTGGACAGTGTGTTTGGACTTTGTTGTTGTGACGCTTTTTGTTTGTTTAAAAAAATAACAATCAGCTACATAATCATTTGGTTCCGTCCAAATAATTCCAGTTCTTCATCTTTAAACTTTTATGGCTGCCCAGGACGTTCATCGTCTTCCAAACCAAAATCACCACTTTTAAGACGTGCAAACCACTTTTGGCACGTTTGCTCAACGAGAGCATGTTCACCATAAATTTCCTCCAAAATACGATGACTTTCGGCAGCATTTTTCTTCATATTAAAGTAATAAAGAAGAACTCTCCGCAAAAACACTTTTTCAGGAAAATCGACATATATGAGTGAAAAAAAATTATTTTTGTTAACGCTTCAAATGAATGACATACTGAAAAGACGTACAATAACAGTGGCTCTCCAACGAAGGATCGGAATATTGGAACAATGTAATATTATTATAAAAGTTACGTCATCAAACCGCACGAATTAAGTTATATATAGTTTTTCAAAGACAGATGAAAATTTGACGTTCGACTTCTTTTAGTCCTTATCAAAGTATAATTAAAGAAGTCGAAGCGTCAAATTTTCATTTGTCCTTGGAAAATTATGAAAGAAACTAATTGTAACTCAGAAGCGACCTAAAATCAAGAACATTTAGAAGAATAAAAAAATATATAAAAGGTCTAGGAAATGCGAAATTAGAGAAAGATATTTATAAATTTATACTTGAAATGTGGATATTTGAATACTACCGAATTTTCGATAACCGCGTAATCTACACAAAGGCCAAGTTAAAGGGGTAAAAAGAATAATTATAATCCTATTCAAATTATAACTATTATCCTATTCAAATTATAACTATTTCTTCGATTAATTTATACAAACGTGCGCAGCATAAATATTCATAATTGATGGCGTCACTCCTAACTTAATTACAGTAATATCGTTTTGTTATTGCAGTTTTAAATATTTTCTGATTTTATTTCCGTGACTTTATAATCCTTGATATTCGAATTATTCATTTTTATATCAACTTTTACCATTAGGAAACGTTAGTCAATTCAAGCTTCTTTCATTAATTTCTAATAACCTTCTTCTGGTTTTTCTCTTAAATCATTCATCTAATTCTCTCTCGATTGGTCTTTTATTTCATTTGTGGATCTGTATCAGTTTAATTGTATGATATTCTTCATACATTTGCACAGTACTAATTGTTTTTGGTACCAGTATGTATCTATTCTGTAATATTTACTTTTTTTACAATCCAGTTGAATTGCATCCTGCAATTTTTTTTCTACTAAAAAAGCCTTTCCACTCTAATTGACATACTAAATTTGTTTTTTTGAATTTTAATATAGCTGATTTGGGTCCCTCAAGCTTTGTTGTGCAAATATAAACAGTCTTCAATATTAATAAGATGGTATACTTGCATTCAGGTGACCAAAATGGGAAATTAACCTAAGAATATAACAGTAGACTAATAACATTATAGTTAATGGTTCTATACGTCTCAGTAGAAATGGAACATTATGAGGGTTGAAATTTGTTAATTTTGGAGGGATAGAGTGTCGCAATTTTATTAGATAATAGACAGCTAACAAGGGTTTCTCAGTTATGTACATAAATGGCAGCCATGATGGTAGATTTGATAAGTTCAAAACTGGCCATTATATGTGGGGATTATGATCTTTCAACCGAGACAATTAGTTAAGAACCAGGGTTGTATGCAGTCAATTTTCGTACACGTAAAAATATATTTTTATAATCGTCGTAGTCCACAGTTGAAAATATTTTTCTTTCATAACAAGTCTGCAAATTCCTCTTACAGAGTTCAGAATGTGGGATTGTTGCAGCTGCCGGAGATCTCCGTCTTCTATTTCGTACGCTCTCAAATGTAGAGATCTGGAGTTCTGTAGCATCTCACACTTCGAGAGAATCTGAACAATGACGAAGTCTAGCGTCAGTGCCCGAACAGGACAGGACTCCTGTTAGATCCAGAAGATCTTCTCTGGTTACAGTTTTCTAGGAGAGTCTTTGTCCGGTGTCTCCGAGAGACCATTGCAACTTTTTCTTGCCTAAGCTATTTTGGATTTTATGAGATTGGAGTTTCATAGCTCTAATAACTGCTAGGCTATCGATAAGAATGATGATCTCCTGTTTGCGATAATTCCTCTTCAGATTAAACTGGACACTTTTTTTAATTGCATATATTTTTGCTTGAAAAATGCTTGGTGTGTTGTTCAGTCCCGTATACTCCTATTCTAATTTCTTCTCTGTTTTGGGGCGATCCGTGTATCATTGGATTGGATTTCTGTTCATTCTCGTATAATTTTTTGATCCCACAGATTTGGCTTTTTTTAAGAAAGATTTTTCTTTGGTAACTCCGTCTCTGAACATTTTTAATGATGTTTTCTCTATCACGCTTTCCAGTACTATGTCGATAGTGCAGCTGTTGGGCAATCAAACTAGTACCCTAAACCACTGCCCCATATGTGATAATTGGGCTACAACCCCAATTCCTGTCTCTGCACACAATCAGGGCTTTTTTTCATGTTTGTTCCAAAGGAGTTTAGTGTGTGTACCAGACATTTTCCGTCAGTTTCCCAAGCAATGACTTGCCCGTCTAGCTTGATGAACTTGATGCTGCAAAATAGCTTCGTTTTCATTCACAAATAGGTACTACTACACTACTTTTTGCTCTATGCTATAAGTTCCTTTTAACGGCAATTAGATTTGATTTATGATTTTCATATTTGGAAATTTGAAATTAAGGTATATTCTCCAAATATTCAAAATAAGGTTATAGATAGATAATATATCACATTTGAAAAATGTGTACTTATGCTAGTTTATAGATACACATAGATGTATTATTTTGAAAAGAGGTTTTTTCTTTGTATAAAAATTTATTTCAAACATTTTGGTAACTTTATTTAGCGCATTCCTCTTTTTTACATCCTTATATTCGACTGCTAAGTAATTTGGCTGTTTGTCACTGAAATCGCGACACAATTTTAAGGTATTTAACTGGAATTATTTCGAAACTTTAAACACTTCAAACGGATGTAATTTTTGTTCCTTAAATTCTATTTAAATAAAATTCTCTACATTTGACAATTGATATAGATTACATGTTTAGAATTAATTCCACTTGGAGGCGAATCCAAATAATTTTACTGACGTATTGGAAGAAAATGTGCTACATTTCATTAACATCTCGACTGCAGCCGTCTCTGTATATCTTTGCGACCGATTCCATATTAACCCTTATGTACGTTAAAGGGTTTTTGCCAACCCCCGCCGGAGCGAGTTATGTCAATAACCGCACGAATATTTCGAATTAAGGCAGATTGTGGCATGGTCCAATGTAGTCCCTATAAGTGCAGATATGAAGACCCCCACTTTAAAACCTCTTCGTCAGAAATGACAAACTCATCAGTTTATAAAACGCTTATTTCATTGGTAATGTTCCTGTTTTTAGTAGATTATATTAATTATTGAAATTAAATATATGGAATATATAAAACAACAATTTTCGTATAAAATATAACTTTACCAATGTTATATTTTCTTTCAAAAGTGACATGGTTCCTTTTATTTAAATAGACGTTATTTGAGGCAAACTTTCGTCCTACAATGTTCTGTGTGAGATGTGTGAGCCGTAAAGCAATACATTAGCATTGAAAATTACACTGTTTGCTCCCAGATTTTTTCTAAAATCTAACTAAAAGCTTGATCAACGTAATATGCTTTATTAAATCTATTTTTTTTTCCAAAATCAATTCACTCGATTTTGGCAATGAATTTTTGACTTCCCAGTATTTTGAAATGAAAATGCATTGGAAAATTGTTTTTATCCAATGTTATTATATACTACTTCACAAGACAAACAATAAGTAAGCTACTTTCAATGGTGTCTGAAGGACTTTTAATAAAAAATTCATTAGATCTGATATTTCTTTACTTTTCAAATGACACCATTGTATACTGTTAGTGAAAATTGATTGACATTTAATTCGGAATCCAGCGAAAGCATATATTTTGTATATTTTAAATTGTAAACATCAAAAACATTTTATATTTCATTTTTATGAGGCAAATGATCCAAACCGAAATGCTAAAAATTCTCAAATAACTATGAAATATAGCTGCTGTAACGCTATGCTCAAAGAATCCAAAATATTCAAGGAAGGAAGGATTGAATTGGGAAAATCAGTGAAACACGGTACTTCGAGATGATGATTAACACAGCTGTTCGTTTAATCCACGTCTGAGGTCATAAAAAATCATCACACGAAACGATTTAATTCCATTTTTCGACCAAGATTTCCAGTATCTATCCATATGACGTACGTTCACCATTAAAAATGTCAAATTTCATGATAACAATGTCAGATTTGACATATTAAGATCAGTATTGCCATATTTCAAAGTAGCAATCCTTGTATTTTGTTGATTCAAATAAGATTATTTTGCACGTTTTTAAATGCTTCTTATTCGGTAAAAAAGATAAATTTTATTTTGTAATGTACGGTTGGTGATCAAAAAAGGGCTACAAGTCGGTTAAATTTATTTATTATTAAAGATATTTAAGAGTAAACGTGTCAAACACGACGACTCGAGATGATGCTTCATCACCAAAAGTCGAAACGACTTGATCGACACACTTCTGTTAGTTTAATCCATGTCGAAAGTAATAGAAAATTATGGCACGAATATGTTAGCGATTTGATTCCCGTCTTTAAACAACTCAAATAGCACTTGTATGACAACTCCTTGAAGATACGTTCACCATAATAAATGTCAAAGTTTATGATAGCAACGTCAGATTTGAAATATACAATCAGTGTTGTCAAATTTAAGCAGCAGCCCTCGTATATGAAACTAAGAAGTCAGAAGCACATTTTTGATACGTCATTGATATGTTAAAATGAGTAAGATCCACTTAGAAATAATGAACCGTAATTTTTTTATACTCGTTATCATGTAACAAGGTTTCAACATTGACGAATTATTTGCGTGTAACCGATCAACCCCCTACAATTCCAGCATCTAATTTCCCAACTGCATTCTTTGCACGTGATTGCTTACACTACTTAATTTCGTGCTTGATGGAGTTGAGAAGAAAAAAAAACTGTCCATATTGAATCTGCACTGTCAATACAAAAGAGCTCCACCTACTAAATATACCCTTTTGATTGGTAAAAGAATTGCCCTTATATCCTACTTGGGCACTCGGCGCACTCAAATAAAGGGTATATTTCTATTATTTTGGACCCTAATGCATGGGAACAGTCATATGACAGATGTGAGACCCTACTTGACATATATGTGTACGCCATAAACTTTCCGTGTCCTCTTTTTAACATACGTACAGGACATTGCTCTTGAGACGCCATTTTTATTTGAAATAATGTTTGATGTATACTGATGGAGGATGTGTATAATGAAATTTTCAAGTAGACTCTTGAAATAAAAATTTCGCTTAACTTTGATGTGGAAATGACAAGCTTCATGATGGGAAACCACAGTTCAATAACGCGTACACAATGCCGGATTAGTGCCACGGAAGGCTTCATATACATATCTAATATAGCTACGGGCAAATGTTTTTCAATTCGCTTCAAACTACACACAAAAAAATGTTTTGTTATAAAATGACTTTAGATGAACCACGAATTTTAATTATTTATTATTTATGAATCTATATTAATCTTTTTGTATGAGTCTAAACCCTTCTGAAATTTTTATAGTTTATTCTAAAATCTAGCTCCATTGAACGTAATTTTCTGTGCTACGTTTCAGTTTGCCTATTTTTGTTATTATTGTACGAATTATCTGCCTGCATTTTTCGCCTTTCTTCCAGAAAAGACTCCCCTATTTAAACAGGAGAATTTACATCTCAAATAATATATTTATTCGCAACAAATACAGCAATAGTTCAGCTATTTTTCAACATACCCATCATCAGAATTGAGACACATGTCGTATCGTGGGATCAACTTTTGTATCCTTCTGCCGCCTATGACTAGAAATGGAATTTGACAGACATCTTCATCGCTTTTTCGTTGCCAAAACACTCATAGGAGAATAGTACTTTCTTAAGACAAATCAGCGAAAGCAAGATCAGGGTTATGGGGTGAATGATCAAACAACTACCAGTCAAATTTCGTCCAAACAGCTGCTCTGCGTCGAATTCTACGTGGATAAGCATTATCATGGAGCACAATACTAGTAAGCATGCCACGCAATAAGTTTTTAACGTTTCGGACCCTTGCTTCTAAGCTACGAGTACGAAGCAGGACCTGTCCGGCTTGCTTATGAGTGATACGTCAGTTATTTGTTACCTATAAGTAATTAATACGGCTAATTACGTTTGAAAAGGGAAACTTACCTACTGGATATGCCTTATACTAAATTAGTATAAGCTCTTTCATTATCTAAGCAGGCAGTTGACTGATTCATTAGCATGAAATAAAGGGGTCAGAATGATGTAGCGGAAAATGGGTCTTGAGTATATGTCTTGCTGCGACACTGAGACTTCTATTTTTCTAAATATGGGATGGTTGTAGTTCTCTTGAGCTCCGTAGTATCTCACACTTCGAGAGAATGTGGATAGAGGTTTCGTCCTCTGCTTAAGAAAAACTACACGTTGTACTCTCCGCTAAACATAGCGTCTTCAAAAGTGGATATACCCAGAAAATATTCTTCTATTGATATATTCAATAGATCTTCTTTGGTTACAGTTTCCCAGGAGTGTCTTTGCCTGTCTCAACACATATAGATTGTTCCAGTTATTGATTCTTTCCCGATATATTCGGTACTTTTACTTGAATTATTACCAACAATCTGTTATTGAATTACTCACGGGTTCTAGCGCGAAATGAATGCAAATATCTTAAAACAACTAAATAGCAGTAATAAATAACCCTTTGCATAATCGATTCATCATTTCGAGTAAAAACTTGAAAAGAAATCGTCTTATTTGTTAACAATTTTAATAAATCTAGATGTCAATTTGTACTTACTATATATTAATGAAAATAAGAGTTTACGATAGAATATTTCTAAATTAAGTATCAACATAACCTCATTGTTTTACTTTTCCCTAAAATGAGTACTACTTTCAAAGTTTGAGTACCTATATATCTTTGTCCCATACATATTATCTTGATCAAACCGCAAATTCCTATTTTCATTTTTTGAAAGAACCTTTCACTATATTCCGCAGCACATTTCTGTATTATTGATTTGATTTTGCAGTTACATATTTAAGAAAATATCAATTTTTCTGAGCCGTATTGAAACTCCAAATCATATTCATAAGTAATAGTTAAAAACAAATGAAAAAGAAAAAACGGCAAGGCAATCATGTGATACGAAATAATGCATACGGTTCCAACCATTCGCTTTGAATATTAAAGAGTGTATTTCTGGGTAAGTGACAAGCTTTGCACGTATTCTCTGTCACTTGTCTCGGAGTGTCGTGTCCGAGCTTTTTAACATGACGTCTGAATGGTTGTTACGACAGCGACGCTGTTCAGCAAAAATAACACTTTGTCACTATTATTTCCTGTTTTAATACACGAACGGCTGGTTTTTCATTAAAGTTACGTAAGGACTTGACACCTCTATTAATTTTAAAACTTTTGCGTGTCAGACCACAAGAAATCAAGAAAACTTTTAAAATCAAATTAACAATTTCCATAAGAAGTCACCAAAAAACTATTTGATGTTATTAGCTTACTACATCCAATGGTTTCTTTCGCTTTTCGGATAGTGTCTGTTGATAGGAACGTTTTCTGGAGCTATTATTTTATATATTGATATGTAACTATAGGATGAAATCTGGGTGAGTCAGCCGAAAAGAACAAAACTAGTACCAAGGGTTATGGCTTCTAAATTTTGCTATATCCACGCATATGCAGAAGAAATAAATAACATAGAAGTGGTTGACAAGTTAAGGAAGCAGTTTTGGCTAATTATCTGAAAATCAGTTCACAAAAAATCAGGGAAACTAATCGCAGAAGAGGAATCATTCTCCACCATCTCAAAGCAAGCTCTCACTGAACAGTTCAAACAAAACACAATCCGTTGTTAAAAGTATAGAGAGGGTTAAAGAATATAAATTTGACATTTTCGTAATTACATGTGTTAACAAATTATAAATTTTATTTGAAAATATGTAAACAAAAAGTACAGCTAAATAGTGAAAAAAATATATAGAAAATATATGAAATTAATTCACTGGAATTATAAATAATTATAATTGTTAATTGACGTAACCATATGTAATTATTATTTTATCATAGAAAAATACATGTGGAAAAATTGAAAATTCAATAACTAACACTAATAACAATAAATTTAAAATAGGGTAAAAAAAGTACGGAAGAATGTTTTATAAATAGTGTTCTTGAGTAAAACCCAACCTAACCTAGCCTAAATTAAAAACAATGACCGACGGCTAATTCCACCTTCCATATATTGTAATTACCTACCTCTAACACCTCCCACACCCCAAGTGGATATGGGTGGGGGATGAATTACCCAATCTTGATTTATAAACTGAGACCATCATACCTGCAGCATCCCTTTCCATATATACAAATATTTTTCAAAATATCAGCCTCCATTTACCAATGCCTTTAATGTATATTCACGATAATTTAGTACATCAGAAATTTTTTTGTACAACTACTATTAAACGTGATATTTTTAATGACAGCCAACATAAATTTCATGAGCTCCATATCTTTTATTTTTTTATATTAAAAAAATAGATTCATTAAATTTCCTGTGTACATTTTTCAATTTATACCAGGTCAAGAAATTTTTTTATCCATTATCGTACTGCTAAACTTATTTTTTAGGTAGGAATTCCAAAATTGCTATTCGTGCATCCACATTCTTCTATCGACCAAAATATTGAGCAGTCAAGAATCAAAGGCAAAAATTGAACAAAAACATAATTTAAATGACAGCGTCCTCTTTATTTGTAAACTAGGAACGTTTGCGATTCACAACAACCTTGTGAATAATATTGTTCAGAAATTTCTCTGAAAAAAACGGCATTGCAGACTTGTTTTTAGTAGTTTTTATGAGAAAAATAATTGTAACTATACATAATTGAACAATATTTCTAAGTAAATATTATTTATTACGTGAAATATTGAGAACGTTAATCTTTGGGCCCGCCGCTGGAAATCCATTGTGCAACAGATTATTTACTGCAAAACCGAAAACATCGTCGCCTTAGGGCAAATCAACACTGACAGAACATCCGGTACATCGAATGCAGATGACGCTGAATCTCGCTACATTCAAAACAACACGATGTATAATGAGACAATACAACAATCCCAACGTTTTTGATGTTTTATTGACAAAGACAGCCAACGATTTGGTTGGTCATGATTCTACAGGATTTTCAGATTTGATGGACGTGATATCAACTGTCCCGGTTTACATACAGGGGAGGAGGAATTATCAGATCATTTTATTTGAAATTTGATAAACATAGTTGATTAAACGGGTGTGTCTACAAGAATATTGAGAATATTTTACGGAGGGGTCTCAAAAAAGTCTATATATATATATATATATATATATATATATATATATATATATATATATGAAGACATAAATAAAAAAATTTGGAAACGACAATGTAAAGTGAAGAATGGGCTTCAAAGGTAAATATGGAGCTTACGACAAGAGAGCAGGTTTTAACAGTACAAATATTAGGGGAAAATAATTGAAGAGCAGGCATTCAACATCAGGGAATTACTAAAATGAAAATTATGCAGTTAATTAACCCGGAAAACATGGGAAGAACAGAGAAATGGACAGAAAAATTAAATAACAAATTTTAAAAAAAATGCATTACATTTGCTGAAAATTGCGTATTTAGTGGTATGAGCATTTGGAAAAAATGAAGTGGAAAGAACTTGAGGAACATAAGAAGAATACAGATGAAGCCAACACATAGAGACCGACAAAAAAACGGGATAAGGACATTGTGAAGTTATAAGCCATAAAATTATTTTTATTCAACTTGAAAAAATTATTTATTTTTTATTTCAATTTTTTTATTATAAGGAGGTTTACCCCCCATTCTTAGAATTTTTGTCTAAATGACTTGTAATCAACAATTTCATTTTAAATCAAATATACACTTAAAGGTGATTTTAATTATCACAAATACTCTTTAATTTTACATTTGATTAACATTTTTTTCATTAACAATTTTATTAGTAGAAAACTCAAGTAAACCTACACAATTTCATTTATTTTTTTATTTCTAAATTTTACTTTACTTACCTTATGCCTTTGCACTAGCATTTTGAATATCCTTTAAGGATTTCAGTTAAATTCTCAACCTTCTAAGTTGAATATAGATTTTTTTAAATTATTCACCTTTAAATTTGCAATTTAATATCATACTTGAATATAAGGTGAAGTTTTTTTATCAGATTCATTATGGTATCAAAACTTATAAGGTTACCAAATCAAAATTAGGTGCTAATTAGGTTCCAAGTTCAAAAATTTCACTGTAAGTGAATACTCGAAGTTGCCGTGCTAGGAAAACGTGATGCTAGCAACACAAATAAAATAATTACAATATATTGATTGTCGAGGTAATAAAATAAGGTGCTTAATAGGTGCTGAAGAGTCAATATCGTGAAAGTGCCCAAATAATTAATAAACGAGTTTTTTTTATTTTTAATACATGTAATTTATTTCTTATATGTTACATCTCGGACGGCTTCTACTTTCATAACACCTAACCTAACCTTTTTTTCCCTGGGGGGGGGGTGTAGTTTGTGTGGGACTCTCATCTCACTTAACCACCCTCCTCTTTTGTACTCTTTGGAAGTTTTGTACGCCGGGAGGACAACAAGTTGTCGTATCAGCGGCGCCTAACCTAACCCACTACTTTTTCGTTAATGTTATTTCTCGTGAGGCACCTACTTTCAAAATACCTTTTTTTCCTTACTATTAGTATTTTTATACTTTTATATGTTACACCTCGGACGGCTTCTACATTCACAACAACTCTTTTTAATTCAATACCTTAACAATAAATGTATTGTTATTATTATGTTGCTAGCATCATTTTTTCATAGCACCGCAACTTTGAGTATTCCGTTGCTGTGAAAATTATAGAGCACCTAGTTTTTGAACTTTGCACCTTACTAGCACCTAATTTTGGCATCCTCTAAATGCAATTTTCCGACTTTGCGTTGTTGGCGAGACGGAGGTAGAATCTTAACTATTAGTAATGCTTCCAAAGTAAAATTGCTGAGAACATTTTTGAGTTGAAGTTTTGGGGAATTTGAGCGAAGCAGAATGATAATAAAAGTTTTTTTAACTGATGGTATTAGGTATTTACTTGTACATTAATGCTTAAAATTATAAATAAAAGTAGTCAAAAGTAATGGGAGATATAAATAAATTGCCGGAGGTCATCTTGATGTGACCATTCTCCTAACCTGCACCTCATACTAATTCAATTCATTTTTTAACGACAGCGAATACATAAATATGTAATCGACTTAGTAGTTGTACGACTTCCTCTTCATTCTTCGTAAGAACGTTATTCTCATAACGCTCTTTAAAATGCGCATGTTTCCGTATCTTAATTAAACATTCATTTGTTTCTGGAATAGTTGACTAATCTCCATATCTGATTCGCTATGTGACCACCTTAACGACACTACAGATATCGCTGGGAAATCTTCTAGTTAAATTAAGTCAAATGCAAGGTCTCTGATACCGAAGTGTCTGTTTTGAATAATTTACACTTACACGTACCCTCTAGTTTCTTTTGGATTGTTCTTTTAAAACAATAATAATTTTATCCATTGGCGTGACTCCAAACCTGGTATTATACCAAAATTCGAACTATGAATATAATAATAACGGAACCGAAAAATGTGTAATGAAGTATAGTTGAAAGCTGGACAGCTTTTCAGTGCCCTGTATAACTCATATTTAGTTAAGCCACTCCAAGCTTTAAGAACCTTTTTTTCGTTGCCTCCCCATTTGAACTGTCATTTTTACATGGAATCATAAAAAAGAAATGGCTAGGCAACGGATGACAGAAATAAAAATCCTATGTCTATAATATTTGCTGAAAATGAAGATAATCTTCCAAGATTATTAAATACTTCCAATATAACAGGAAAACAAAAAATATGATTTTTCTTGACTGAAAAAGAGCCTATTAGATGCAAATCAGAACTAGAAAGTCTAATGATTCAACAAAGTAGACGTAGAAGATGGTCCTCGGAAGAAACACCTTACACAAGAAACAAACACACGAATTTACAAAGAAACAATCAGACCCACAATGACCTATACGTCAGAAATAAGCCCATAAATATGTAAAGCGAAACAACTATTGAAGTCTACGAAAACGACAAACATGTGAAAATACTCCAATGGAGTAGAGGTCGACCACGAAAGAGGAGAAGTGATAACCAGGAGCCAGGAAATATATTAGAGAACGAACAGACGATAGATCTATCGCAAAACGAAGAAGAAGAATTGGTTCAAATTCGTCTTAAAACTAACAAAAACCTAGAGAAAATCTGAGAAAGTTAAGTCACTTTCTCATAAGGCACATTTTTCACGTAACGCTTTTTGCTTTATGGTATTCACATAATTCGAAATTTCCCTTGGAGTATTTTCGATATCGGGCAATGTTTAACATCCATAACAATCCAAGAAGAAAGTGTATCGGGATATTCTCACTTTTATCAAAGCTTCACAACAAAGTATACAGTATGTCAAAATCACTTCAATTAGAGATTGTTCTAAACTGTATATCAGACACCTGTGCTTGTATCTCGAAACAGGCAATTTTGAATATAAATTTAACGATTGGTACCACTGAAATCTGGGGACAAAAATCTACTACAGGAAGTTTATGAGAAAAACAAAAGCACATAGAAAATTTACGATGAAATCAAGACATATACTAAGTAATTAGCCGAAGGCAATTTAATTCTTTGCTAGCAGCGATTAAAACTTTATCCAAATTTCCGGTTCATCAATCGAGATGATAACAATTCATCATTTTTCAAAAGAATAATCTAACGAAACAATTTTTTAAGAAGATTATGATTAACATTCATTGTTGACCCACTTGACACCAATTACTGATTTGCCAGTTTCTCCAGGAAACATTCAATTTTTCGCAAGACTCCCCAAGAAGTATAATTGAAGAATCGATAATTACATTATACAGTGATTTGATAAAACTTTACTTCAAAAAAGTGTAGAGGCTATTGGGTCCATTTCGAGAATCTACATTGTTATCTTGGCACAATTTTTTTATTTCATTTTTCAGTTCTTATTTATGCTTCTTAACTACATAATTTTAGTTGTTGTCGTATACTGCTTATCGGTTTTTGTCGTTATTGTAATTGGAAAAAAAAACGGAATTAGGAAACACGGAGATGGACATTGGACAATGCAGTCCTGGTCGAGGACTTACAGGATTTCATTCCATCTGTAAGTTTTATAAACAAAATGGCTAGAACATATCTTTAGAACTGATTCCAATTTAACTATATTTTAATATAATTTAACTGTAACAAAACAACAACAAAATTTTATGCGCTGAAAGTTCCTAGGCTGATACACGTGATAATCCGACTTGAATAAAAACACCTTTAAGTCGACTGGAAATGTTATGGCATCAGTATTTTGGGATGCGTATGGTAAAAAAACCATAAATAGCTACTATTGCAGCGTTTGAAAGATGAAATCGCGAAAAAACGGTCCCATCTGAAGAAGCTGTTCAAGACAATGCACAAATGTCACAAAGCATCCACTGTACTCCCCAGATCAGGTCTCTAGCGATATTTTTCTTTCCTCAGTCCTAACAAGGACCGCTATAATCGTTGTATCGCCCTCGAAGGCAAATATATTGTCCCCCTAAAACAAATATCATAGCGGCAATTAATACTATCAATAATTTTAGAATCAAATTACATATATAATTGAGATACACCCTTTCGTTTTACGAAATAAGAAGTATATATCAAAATCAGACTCGCCCATTTTAGTTAAAGGTAGAAGTATGTAAAGTCTTTGTGTTTATTAATCTTCTTTTCCTCATAAGTGGGTATAAAAACTCACTAAAACTAAATAGGACAACAATTAATCAAACATTGAAAGTTTGAACCCGAATCAGAAATAAAACAAATCTAGACAGAAAGACAAGTTATTCTTGTGAGGATGCTTTGTTCTCCTGGGAACCAAAAAATAGGATTTCATAAAATGTTTGTATAGGAACCGTTATATAAAATAATAGACACAGTTCTGAATTTCGACGCTCGTGTTATTTCTAGAAGAACTTGATCTGTAGAACTGATAAGTTAGTTTTTAAATTAAACGGATGCGGTGTTTAATTATTGCGAGTATAAAGCAGGACAGTCGTCTACCATAACGAATATATTCCCTATAAAATCTCTAATATTTATTCCAAGAATCAAGTCACCATGAAAATGAATAATTTTGAATTTCATTTACACAATTAGAAGAATTATTTCGTTGTATACATGCTAAAGAAACGTTTGTCACGGTTAGCGACGACACTAGCGGGGCTTTAAGGGGGCCAAATTGATAAGAAACAACTCAACTGAAACGAAGACCAAGGTGTTTTTTTTATTGTATGATATATTTATTAACTTATTTCATTTGATTTTTTTTTGTTCACCCAGTATTCTTTTAACATTTCTAAATCTGTTCGCTGTCCTTTTTTAGTCTCCAACATTTTTCACGGCACAAAAAGTATTTCAGAAAACTAATTTTAATAAAAATTAATAACCTTTCAGCAGTGTCTATTTGGTAGTGATCGACCAAGAGCCAACAAAGCCATTGTTGGCCGGGCCAGACAAAGACAGTAATCAGATTCAGACAAGGACAGTAATCAAGCAGCTGGTAAAAAAATAAATATTCAATCGATTTATTGTCCCAACCTTATTAAAAAAAGTCATCTGTATCTGTCGTCGCTAATGGCTTTTCTATTGGTAATTTATGGACATCACATCCACATTTTTATTTTCAAGGCCGACGACTTTGAAATTCTGATTATTTGAAACACCCATGTCGCACTATTGGACGATCGAGGACCCTGCGATGAAATTTAAACGAATGACTTTCTAATGAATTAATTAACTGATTCAGAAAATGAGGGATTATTTACAACAACGATTCTAAATATCTATTATCATAAGCATAATAAACTGCACAAACTTTGAAATTAATGTTGGCTATTAATTCATAACATATACGAGGGATAATCAAACTATTACAATCCAAATATTCGTTTGAAGACTTCTGATAAATTTATTAAAACTAATTTTGATGTCGGTTTAGTTTAAATTAAATTCTTAGAACTATATAAAACAGGCCTTAGAGGCCCAAGGCTTGGAGTCGGTCTCTACTGCTTTCCTTCATTTATTTATGTTCATGGCTGCTTCACGCTAGTTCTTTATTTCTAAGGTTTCTAGATCTTCTCTACATGCTTCTATTTATTTTTTTTTATGGACGTTTCTTTTCGCTCCTTCGCCCCTTACCAAAGATCTTTTCACCCAACTATCTTCATCCATTTTGGCTATATGTCCCATCCACATATCCTATCCCATCCTTCTCAGTACCTTTCTTTCTCATATGCTTATTTTGTTTTAATTTTTTTGTTCATGGTCCAACATTCGCTACCATACAGCGCCGTTAGTTGTTTAATTGTAAATACGTAACTTGGCGGCTCTTTAAATATCTTCATAGTCCTTCTAGGATTCCAAACGTTTTGTTCACTCTCGCCAGGTATTTGTCGATTTCCTTGGTTTCCATCTTCTTCGTTTCTCACTGCCACACTTCTATCCATTTTTTCCGTGGCCGCCCTCTTTTCCTTTCCTTTACTTCCCCCCTTCCACACAACTATCTTCGTTCATTCTGGCTATATGCCCCATCCAACGCAGTCTTTTTTCTCTGACCACATTAACCATCTCAGCTTGACCATCATACATTGCTTTAATATCTGCGTTCGTTCTTTTCCTCCACTCATTTTGCTTTTGAACTACTTCATAGTACTTTCCTCTACCATATGTTTATTTTGTTATCTTCATTTTTATTCATGGTCCAACACTCGCTGCCCTACACCCATCGTTGGTTGTAAATTCGTAACATGGCGGCTCTTGAAATATCTTGGACATCTCGAGCTCATGGACATGGACTATTTTGCTCTGTTGTCACTTTTAATTGGTTAAAGTTATTCAAATCCCTTCACATCTCCATATATTTAGTCTTTTGTTCACTTATGTCAAGTCTTTTGCTTTCTTTTCAATAAGTAGGAACATTTTTTCTGTCTACGCAGATACCATATCATCTGCGTAGACAAGGATTTGTGTTTTCTTATTGTAAATCTTCCTCTGGATTTGGATCATCTTTGGTTAAAGGTTGGAGGGCACTGTTTGTTTCAACATTTACCGATACGGTTCCATCGACAACTATTTTATTATGGGTGTTATTCAATATCATTTTTGCATAATTCTTAAAACTATCAACTGATTTATTCATAGGCTTAAAACTATTTAATACATATATATATATATATATATATATATATATATATATATATATATATATATATATATATATATCCACCTTCTCTTGAGGTGATTTTTTTTCTTTCTTGGTCATCTTTGTTTCTTTCATTAATGATCATAACTTTTTGTTTGTGTTTATTTCCAATTTCTCTGCTTTACATAGATATTTGCATTTTATTTTCTGAATTCACAGTAAATATTATGCCATTTGTATAAAACAAATTATTTGAGTTTGTTGTTTCTATTTCCAAAATAAACAGCAACTTTCTCATTGTTTTACTCGAAACCCTTTTTTGAGAAATTCTTATCTTTTTCTTCTCATCTGTATCTAACATCTTACTATTGTTATGTGATTCCTTCTCTTTCTGTCAGCTTCATATTTTTAACATTTCTACCATCTTTACCATCTTTCCTTCTACTTAGAGAGACCTTTGAAAGCCCAAATCCAAACGAACAATCATGTCCTTTCCACTCAAAAACAGCATGCCAAGATTATAGTAGAAAATAAAATTGACTGCAGAATCAACTATAAATTAACAAAGAAGATAAATTAAATGAATGTAGAGTGGTGGAAATCATCAATAACAAAACAATTCTCAACTATTTTTTTCTTTAGCCCTTGGTTGACTGTATTTGAATACGATAATATGGAAGGTGAGAGCACAAGTCGGCTCAATGAATAAAATTCACAAAAAATTATTGTTCTTTTCATTTTGTATTTCTGGTAATACAGGAATCAAAAGAAATGCAGAGGCCGCTAAAACTCGCAATGAAAAGATTACAAATGCCTTTTATTGGTTCGAAACCTTTTGTGGAATGTGGAATAATTTTCGAAATAAAGAGGAAGAAAAACACTTAGGCAGTGTCCAGATTTACAACCATTTGGATCCTCTCACTAACTTCCTTATACGAGACCAAAGGAAGTATTCACAAAACTGACAGCTACAGATTTTTTATTTGGTAATCAGCTGCATACTGGAGCTCTGAAAAATTAAACAGGTAAAGTAAGACTCAAACTTGCATGTTCCTCATTATATCACAGGCAATGCTGTATCGTTTCCTGGCTTTATTAAGAAAACGGTAGAACAATTGCCTTATATAATACCACTGCTCTAATTCGCCATCTTATTGTAAATTTTTAAATAAGTTGGTAATCAGAACAGGAACAATTTATAACTTAACCTTTTGATGTAAAGACTCTTAGATGTTGTAGTTTTTAGGATAAGAAAAACATTCTTCAGAAGTATATTACAGAAGATAATTTTGTTACAACACGCAGACAAATAATAATTGAGCGAATATCATTGAAACTATTATGGGCACATCTCAGTCTTTCCTTCCAAATTTAGCGGTGTTCTGTATAATTGAACATTGTATAAGCATTTCATTCGATAAAGTGGAAACGACATTAACACTTTTCTGTGAAATTACATGTAAAGTTGATAATTGGAAATAAGGATTAAGAAGAACTTTGAAGAGGGTAAGGTTCATATATTTATGTATGATATGAAACAATTAACTTTCAATATATCCCTGGCACTAGCACGTCCCGCTTTCCGAATTCAATGGGTTAACGGGGAAGGAGTTGCCACATATAATTAAATCCTTCCCATCTTCCAGTTTATTGTGATTTCTTCGAAATAAATTGGACACCGGATGGTGACACTTTCTTCCAATCAATCTATAAATAGATTGATAAATAGAATTTTTTTATTTTTAGGATCAAGAAGGACCTATTTAGTTTGTGACTAATTGGTTACAGGTGTAAATAACGGTGAGTTGAACAATTAAATTTCTATGTATCTCTGGCACCGGTGAACCCGTTTTCTCAATTCCATGGGATAACTGGAAAGCAGTTGCCATATATAATTAAATCCTTCCCATCTCCCAGTTTATTGTGATTGTTTCGAAATGAATTGGATATAGGATGATTACACTTTCTTCAAAATAACCTTTAATTTCGATAAAAGGAAATTTTTATAATTTTCAGGATGAAAGACAACCTCTTTCAGTAGCTATGGAACTATTACGACACAACTGGACTAACCAGTTACGGCTGTAGATGATGGTGAGTTAAAGAATCAACTTTAAATGTATCCCTGGCACTTTCGAACCCGTTATCTGAATTCAATGGGATAACGGGAGAGCAGTTGCCACACATAATTAATTCCTTTCTATCTTCCCCCAGTTTATTGTGATTCTTCGAAATAAATTGGATAAAGGATGGTGACATTTTCTTCCAAACCAAAGCACAAATAAATTCGATGATTGGAAATTTGTATATTTTTCAGGGTCAAAGATAACCTTTTCAGTTACATCAGAACATCTATTCCAGGATAATAGAACTATTTGGTTACGAATACAGATAATGGTGATTGAACAATTAACCAATGTATCTTTGGCACTAATACGTCCCGTTTTCGTAATTCAATGGGATGACGGGGAACCAATTGCCATATATAATTAAACCCTTTCCCATTGGTCAATTTATTGTGGTTTTTCAAAATAAATTGATATCGGACGGTGACACTTTCTTTTAAACCACCTCTAAATTTAACGAATAGAATTTTTTTAACTTTTAGGATCAAGTAAGGCATGTTTAGTTAGCTATAGAACTATAGGGGAATTTATATAAGCAAAACCAGACTATTTGATTACAGTTGTTGATTATGGTAAGTTGAATGATTAACTTCCATTGTATCCTTGGCACAGTACCCGTTTCCTGAATTCATTAGGACAACGGGAGGGCAGTTGCCATATATAATGAAATCCTTCCCATCTGCTAGTTTATTGTAATTGTTTCGAAATAAATTGGAAACAGGATGGTGACACTTTCCTTGAAATCACGACTGAAATAGATGAATCAAGATTTCTATCATTTTTAGGATCAAAGAGAACCTCTTCAAGAAGCTATGGAACTATTGGGACAATTATATGAGCACAGAATTATTTGGTTACGAATACAGATAATGGTGAGTTGTACAATTAAATTTCCATGTATACCTGGCAATGGTGAACCCGTTTTCTTAATTCCATGGGATAACTGGAAAGCAGTTGCCATATATAATTGAATCCTTTCCATCTTCCAGTTTATTGTAATTGTTTCGAAATAAATTGGATACAGGATGGTGACACTTCCTTTGAAATCTCTTTTGAATTCGATGATTCGATATTTCCAAATTTTCCAGGAACAATAGGAATCTCCAGCAAAATATTGGCATTTATATGAATATATGAATACAATCAGATTATCCTGTTCGGATGTAGATAATGTTAAATTCAACTGCCACATATAATTAAAACCTTCCCATCTGCCAGATTATTGTAATTTTTTCAAGATAAATTGGATATGGGATGGTGACACGTTCTCTGAAATCAACTAGGAATTCGAAAAATAGAGATTTTTATATTTTTTAGGAAGAAGAACATCTTTAGCGAGTTGCGGGACTATGAGTACATCCCTATCAGTAAAAGTTCAATTGGTTACGAATATAGACAATGGTAAGTAAAACTCCATTGCTTTTTAATGTATTCCAGGCAATGTGGCTTCTCGTTTTCCAAATTCAATGGGAAAATGAGGAATAAGTTGCCATATATAATTAAATCCTTCCCATCTGCCAGTTTGTTGTAATTTTTTCGAGATAAATTGGATATAGGATGGTGACACATTCTCTGAAATCAACTATGAATTCGAGAAATGGAGATTTTTATATTTTTTAGGAAGAACATCTTGAGCGAGTTGCGGGACTATGAGTACATCCCTATAAGTAGAAGCTCAATTGGTTACGAATATAGACAATGGTAAGTTAAACTCCACTGCTTTTCAAAGTATTCCAGGCACTGTGGCTTCTCGTTTTCCGAATTCAATGGGAAAATGATACACTTTCTTTGAAATTAACTCTAAATTCGATTATTCGAAATTTTCATTTTTTTAGGAACAAAGGGATCCTCTTCAGATAGATATGGGACATTTATATGAATATATGAACACAACCAGAGTATCCTGTTACGGAAGTACATAAAGGTGAGTAGAATAATTTACTTTTAATATATCCCTGGCACTATAACGTCCCGTTTTTGAAATTCAATGCGATAACGTGAAAGTAGTTGCCATATATAATTAAATCCATCAAATCTGCTAGTTTATTGTAATTATTTCGAAATAAATTGGAAACAGTATGGTGACACTTTCCTTGAAATCACGACTGAATTAGATGAATCAAGATTTTTATCGTTTTTAGGATCAAAGACAACCTCTTCAAGAAGCTTTGGAAATATTGGGACAATTATATAAGCACAACCAAACTATTTGGTTACGAATAAATATAATGGTGAGTTGAACAATTAACCAAAGTATTTCTGGAGCTGTTACGCCTTTTTCCCGAAATTCAATGGGATGACGGAAAAGAAGTTGCTTTATATAATCAAATCAAAATTATTGTTATTATTTAGAAATAATTTGGATACAGTGTGGTGACTTTTTCTTCAACCTCTGATTTCTATGAATATGATTTATATATTTTTTTTAGGATCAAATAGAACCTTTTCCAGAAGCTAGGGAACTATTTGAACATTTAAATGAGCAAAACCAGACTTTTTGATTAAAAATGCAGGTGATGGTGAGTTGAACAATTAACTTTCAGTGCATTCCTAGCACTTTTCAGCCCTTTTTCCTAATCAAATGGGGTAACGGTAAAGCAGTTGCCACATATAATTGAAACCTTCCCATCTAACAGTTTTTTGTGATTTTCTCGATATAATCTAGAGGGAGGGTGATGACACTTTTTTTAAAATCATCTCTGAATTTGATTGTTGGAGATCTATTAATTTTTCAGAATCAAAGAGAACCTCTTCATTGAGTTAGGACATTTATATGAAGACAACGAGACAATCCGATGACGGGTGTAGATAATGGTGAGTTGAAAAATTAAATTCCATTGTATCCCTGGCACTTCAGTACCCGTTTTCTGAATTCATTGAGATAACGGGAGAAAAGTTGCCATATATAATTAAAACCATCCCATCTGCCAGTTTATTGTAGTTTTTTCAAAATTAATTGGATATAGGATGGTGACAATTTCTCTAAAAACGAAACGCCCCTAAATTCTATTAATAGAAATTTTTATATTTTTTAGGATCAAGGAAAAACTTTTTAGTTACTAATGGGGCCATAAGGACATCTTTTCCCGAAAAATCGAACTATTTGGTTACGAATACAGATAATGGTGAGTTTAACAATTAACCAATGTATCTTTGGCACTAATACGTCCCGTTTCCTTAATTCAGTGGGATAACGAGAAACCAATTGCCATATATAATTAAATCCTTCACATCTTTCGGTTTATTGTAATTGTTTCGAAATAAATTGGATCGAAGATGGTGACACTTTCTTTGGAATTGCCTCTGAATCAAATGAATGAGGATTTATATACTTTTTAGGATCAAAAAGAGTCTCTTCAGTTAGTTATGGGACTATTAGAACACAACCGGACTATCCGGTTACGGATATAGATAATGGTGAGTTGAGCAATTAACTGGCACTATCAAGTTTGTTCTTGGAATTCAAAGCTATAACGTGAAAGCAGTTGCCATATATAATTAAATCTTTCCCATCTGCTAGTTAATTGTGATTATTTCGAAATGAATTGGATAAAGGATGGTGACACTATCTCTGAAGTCAACTTTGATTTTGAGGAATGAAAAGGTTAATCTTTTAGGAAGAAGAAGAACCTCTTTAGCGAGTTGCGGAACTTTTTATATCAGCGAAACCAAACCAATTGGTTACGAATGCAAAAAAAGGTGAGTTAAATTCCATTGCTTTTGAACGTATTCCAGGCACTGTGGCTTCTCGTTTTCCGAATTCAATGGGAAAATGAGGAATAAGTTGCCATATAAAATTAAATCCTTCCCATCTGCCAGTTTGTTGTAATTTTTTCGAGATAAATTGGATATAGGATGGTGACACATTCTCTGAAATCAACTATGAAATCGAGAAATGGAGATTTTAATATTTTTTAGGAAGAGAACCTCTTGAGCGAGTTGCGGGACTATGAGGACATCCCTATCAGTAAAAGCTCAATTGGTTACGAATGCAGACAATGGTTAGTTAAACTCCATTGCTTCTCGATGTATTCCAGGCAATGTGGCTTCTCGTTTTCCAAATTCAATGGGAAAATAAGGAATAAGTTGCCATATATAATTAAATTCTTTCCATCTGCCAGTTTGTTGTAATTGTTCCAAAATAAATTGGATATAGGATGATGACACTTTCTTTGTAATCAACTCTAAATTCGATGATTCGAAATTTTCATATTTTTTAGAAACAAATAGAACCTCTGCATTGAGATATGGGACATTTATATGAATATATGAACACAATCAGATTATCCTCTTACGGATGTAAATTATGGTGAGTTAAATAATTGTCTTTCATGGCAATTTCCAGTCCGGTTTCTCATTTAAATGTGAAAACTGGAAAGTAGTTGCCATATATAATCAAATCCTTCCTACATACCTGTTTATTGTAATTCTTCCGAAATAAATTGGATATAGGATGGTGACACTCTTTCTGAAAGCAACTCTGATTTGAGGAATGAAAAGGTTAATATCTTTCAGGAAACAGAAGTACCTCTTTAGCGAGTTATAGGACGATTAGGTCATCTTCATTAGTAAAAGCTATTTGCTCACGAATGTAGAATATGGTGAGTGCTACAATTACTTTTCAATGGATCCCAGGCACTAGCACGTCCCGTTTTCTGAATGAAATTTGAAAACGGGGAAGGAGTTGCCGCATATAATTAATTCCTTTCCATCTGCCAGTTTATAGTAGTTTTTTCAAAATGAATTGGATATAGGATGGTGACACTTTCTTTGAAATCGCCTCTAAATTTGATGAATCGAAATTTTCATATCTTTTTGAAACAAATGGAACCTCTTCAGCGAGAGCATTTGTATGAATATATAAACACAACCAGATTATCCTGTTACGGATGCAGATAATGGTAACTTAAACTCCATTGCTTTTCAATGTATTCCAGGCGCTGTGTCTTCTCATTTTCCGAATTCAATGGGGAAACGAGGAATAAGTTGCCATATATAATAAAATCCTTTCCATCTTCCAGTTTATTGTAATTGTTGTAAAGTAAATTGGATACAGGATGGTGACACATTCTCTGAAATCAACTATGAATTCGAGAAATGGGGATTTCCATATTTTTTAGGAAGAAGAACCTGTTGAGCGAGTTGCGGGACTATGAATACATCCCTATCAGTAAAAGTTCAATTGGTTACGAATGCAGACAATGGTGAGTTAAATTCCACTGCTTTTCAATATATTCCAGGCACTGTGGCTTTTCGTTTTACGAATTCAATGGGAAAACGAGGAATAAGTTGCCATATATAATTAAAACCTCCTCATCTGCCAGTTTATTGCAGTTTTTTCAAAATAAATTGGATATAGGATGGTGACACTTTTTTTGAAATCACCTCTGAATTCGATGATTCGATACTTCCAAATTTTTTAGGAACAATAGGTATGTCTTCAGCGAGATGGGACATTTATATGAATATATGAACACAACCAGAGTATCCTGTTACGGAAGTACATAATGGTAAGTTGAATAATTGAATTTCAATGTATCCCTGGCACTATAACGTCCCGTTTTCGAAATTCAATGCGATAACGTGAAAGTAGTTGCCATATATAATTGAATCCATCCCGTCTGCTAGTTCATTGTGATCATTTCGAAATATATTAGATAAAGGATGGTGACACTTTCTTTAAAATCATCTTTGAATTCGATGATTCCACATTTCCAAATTTTTTAGGAACAATAGGAATCTCTTCAGAGAAATATTGGGCATTTATATGTATATATGAATACAACCAGATTAACCTGTTACGTATGTAGATAATGGTAGGTTAAATTAAACTGCTTCTCAATGTATTCCAGGCACAATGGCTCCTCGTTTTCTGATTTCAATGAGAAACATAGAAAGAGCTGCCACATATAATTAAAACCTTTCCATCTGCCAGTTTATTGTAATTTTTTCGAGATCAATTGAATATAGGAGGGAACACATTCTCTGAAATCAACTATGGATTCGAGAAATGGAGATGTTTATATTTTTTAGGGAGAAGAACCTCTTGAGCGAGTTGCGGGACTATGAGTACATCCCTATCAGTGAAAGCTCAATTGGTTACGAATATAGACAATGGTAAGTTAAACTCCATTGCTTTTCGTTGTATTCCAGGCACTGTGGCTTCTCGATTTCCGAATTCGATGGGAAAATGAGGAATAAGTTGCCATATATAATCAAATCCTTCCCATCTGCCAGTTTGTTGTCATTTTTTCGAGATAAATTGGATATAGGATGGTGACACATTCTCTGAAATCAACTATGAATTCGAAAAAAGGAAATTTTTCAATTTTTTAGGAGGAAGAACATTTTGAGCGAGTTGCGGGACTATGAGTACATCCCTATCAGTAAAAGCTCAATTGGTTACGAATATAGACAATGGTAAGTTAAACTCCATTGCTTTTCGATGTATTCCCGGCACTGTGGCTTCTCGTTTTCCGAATTCGATGGGAAAATGAGGAATAAGTTGCCATATATAATTAAATCCTTCCCATCTGCCAGTTTATTGTCATTTTTTCGAGATAAATTGGATATAGGATGGTGACACATTCTCTGAAATCAACTATGAATTCGAAAAATGGAAACTTTTCAATTTTTTAGGAGGAAGAACATTTTGAGCGAGTTGCGGGACTATGAGTACATCCCTATCAGTAAAAGCTCAATTGGTTACGAATATAGACAATGGTAAGTTAAACTCCATTGCTTTTCGATGTATTCCCGGCACTGTGGCTTCTCGTTTTCCGAATTCGATGGGAAAATGAGGAATAAGTTGCCATATATAATTAAATCCTTCCCATCTGCCAGTTTGTTGTAATTATTTTCGAGATAAATTGGATATAGGATGGTGACACATTATCTGAAATCAACTATGAATTCGAAAAATGGAGAATTTTATATTTTTTGGGAAGAAGAATATCTTGAGCGAGTTGCGGGATTATGAGTACATCCCTAACAGTAAAAGCTCAATTGGTTACGAATATAGACAATGGTAAGTTAAACTCCATTGCTTCTTGATGTATTCCAGGCACTGTGGCTTCTCGTTTTCCGAATTTGATGGGAAAATGAGGAATAAGTTGCCATATATAATTAAATCCTTCCCATCTGCCAGTTTGTTGTAATTATTTTCGAGATAAATTGGATATAGGATGGTGACACATTCTCTGAAATCAACTATGAATTCGAAAAATGGAAATTTTTCAATTTTTTAGGAAGAAGAACATCTTGAGCGAGTTGCGGGACTATGAGTACATCCCTATCAGTAAAAGCTCAATTGGTTACGAACATAGACAATGGTAAGTTATACTCCATTGCTTTTCGATGTATTCCCGGCCCTGTGGCTTCTCTTTTTCCGAATTCGATAGGAAAATGAGGAATAAGTTGCCATATATAATTAAATCCTCCCCATCTGCCAGTTTGTTGTAATTATTTTCGAGATAAATTGGATATAGGATGGTGACACATTATCTGAAATCAACTATGAATTCGAAAAATGGAGAATTTTATATTTTTTAGGAAGAAGAATATCTTGAGCGAGTTGCGGGATTATGAGTACATCCCTATCAGTAAAAGCTCAATTGGTTACGAATATAGACAATGGTAAGTTAAACTCCATTGCTTTTCGATGTATTCCAGGCACTGTGGCTTCTCGTTTTCCGGATTTGATGGGAAAATGAGGAATAAGTTGCCATATATAATTAAATCCTTCCCATCTGCCAGTTTGTTGTAATTATTTTCGAGATAAATTTGATATAGGTTGGTGACACATTCTCTGAAATCAACTATGAACTCGAAAAATGGAGAATTTTATATTTTTTAGGAAGAAGAACATCTTGAGCGAGTTGCGGGACTATGAGTACAACCCTATCAGTAAAAGCTCAATTGGTTACGAATATAGACAATGGTAAGTTAAGCTCCATTGCTTCTTGATGTATTCCAGGCACTGTGGCTTCTCGTTTTCCGAATTTGATGGGAAAATGAGGAATAAGTTGCCATATATAATTAAATCCTTCCCATCTGCCAGTTTGTTGTAATTATTTTCGAGATAAATTGTATATAGGATGGTGACACATTATCTGAAATCAACTATGAATTCGAAAAATGGAGAATTTTATATTTTTTAGGAAGAAGAACATCTTGAGCGAGTTGCGGGACTATGAGTACAACCCTATCAGTAAAAGCTCAATTGGTTACGAACATAGACAATGGTAAGTTATACTCCATTGCTTTTCGATGTATTCCAGGCACTGTGGCTTCTCGTTTTCCGGATTTGATGGGAAAATGAGGAATAAGTTGCCATATATAATTAAATCCTTCCCATCTGCCAGTTTGTTGTAATTATTTTCGAGATAAATTGGATATAGGATGGTGACACATTATCTGAAATCAACTATGAATTCGAAAAATGTAGAATTTTATATTTTTTAGGAAGAAGAATATCTTTAGCGAGTTGCGGGACTATGAGTACATCCCTATCAGTAAAAGCTCAATTGGTTACGAATATAGACAATGGTAAGTTAGACTCCATTGCTTCTTGATGTATTCCAGGCACTGTGGCTTCTCGTTTTCCGAATTTGATGGGAAAATGAGGAATAAGTTGCCATATATAATTAAATCCTTCCCATCTGCCAGTTTGTTGTAATTATTTTCGAGATAAATTGGATATAGGATGGTGACACATTCTCTGAAATCAACTATGAACTCGAAAAATGGAGAATTTTATATTTTTTAGGAAGAAGAACATCTTGAGCGAGTTGCGGGACTATGAGTACAACCCTATCAGTAAAAGCTCAATTGGTTACGAACATAGACAATGGTAAGTTATACTCCATTGCTTTTCGATGTATTCCAGGCACTGTGGCTTCTCGTTTTCCGGATTTGATGGGAAAATGAGGAATAAGTTGCCATATATAATTAAATCCTTCCCATCTGCCAGTTTGTTGTAATTATTTTCGAGATAAATTGGATATAGGATGGTGACACATTCTCTGAAATCAACTATGAACTCGAAAAATGGAGAATTTTATATTTTTTAGGAAAAAGAACATCTTTAGCGAGTTGCGGGACTATGAGTACATCCCTATCAGTAAAAGCTCAATTGGTTACGAATATAGACAATGGTAAGTTAAACTCCATTGCTTCTTGATGTATTCCAGGCACTGTGGCTTCTCGTTTTCCGAATTTGATGGGAAAATGAGGAATAAGTTGCCATATATAATTAAATCCTTCCCATCTGCCAGTTTGTTGTAATTATTTTCGAGATAAATTGGATATAGGATGGTGACACATTATCTGAAATCAACTATGAATTCGAAAAATGGAGAATTTTATATTTTTTAGGAAGAAGAATATCTTTAGCGAGTTGCGGGACTATGAGTACATCCCTATCAGTAAAAGCTCAATTGGTTACGAATATAGACAATGGTAAGTTAAACTCCATTGCTTCTTGATGTATTCCAGGCACTGTGGCTTCTCGTTTTCCGAATTTGATGGGAAAATGAGGAATAAGTTGCCATATATAATTAAAACCTTCCCATCTGCCAGTTTGTTGTAATTATTTTCGAGATAAATTGGATATAGGATGGTGACACATTCTCTGAAATCAACTATGAATTCGAAAAATGGAAACTTTTCAATTTTTTAGGAGGAAGAACATTTTGAGCGAGTTGCGGGACTATGAGTACATCCCTATCAGTAAAAGCTCAATTGGTTACGAACATAGACAATGGTAAGTTATACTCCATTGCTTTTCGATGTATTCCAGGCACTGTGGCTTCTCGTTTTCCGGATTTGATGGGAAAATGAGGAATAAGTTGCCATATATAATTAAATCCTTCCCATCTGCCAGTTTGTTGTAATTATTTTCGAGATAAATTGGATATAGGATGGTGACACATTATCTGAAATCAACTATGAATTCGAAAAATGGAGAATTTTATATTTTTTAGGAAGAAGAATATCTTTAGCGAGTTGCGGGACTATGAGTACATCCCTATCAGTAAAAGCTCAATTGGTTACGAATATAGACAATGGTAAGTTAAACTCCATTGCTTCTTGATGTATTCCAGGCACTGTGGCTTCTCGTTTTCCGAATTTGATGAGAAAATGAGGAATAAGTTGCCATATATAATTAAATCCTTCCCATCTGCCAGTTTGTTGTAATTATTTTCGAGATAAATTGGATATAGGATGGTGACACATTCTCTGAAATCAACTATGAATTCGAAAAATGGAAACTTTTCAATTTTTTAGGAGGAAGAACATTTTGAGCGAGTTGCGGGACTATGAGTACATCCCTATCAGTAAAAGCTCAATTGGTTACGAACATAGACAATGGTAAGTTATACTCCATTGCTTTTCGATGTATTCCAGGCACTGTGGCTTCTCGTTTTCCGGATTTGATGGGAAAATGAGGAATAAGTTGCCATATATAATTAAATCCTTCCCATCTGCCAGTTTGTTGTAATTATTTTCGAGATAAATTGGATATAGGATGGTGACACATTATCTGAAATCAACTATGAATTCGAAAAATGGAGAATTTTATATTTTTTAGGAAGAAGAATATCTTTAGCGAGTTGCGGGACTATGAGTACATCCCTATCAGTAAAAGCTCAATTGGTTACGAATATAGACAATGGTAAGTTATACTCCATTGCTTTTCGTTGTATTCCCGTCACTGTGGCTTCTCGTTTTCCGAATTCGATGGGAAAATGGAGAATTTTATATTTTATATTTTATATTTTTTAGGAAGAAGAACATCTTGAGCGAGTTGCGGGACTAAGAGTACATCCCTATCAGTAAAAGCTCAATTGGTTACGAATATAGACAATGGTAAGTTATACTCAATTGCTTTTCGTTGTATTCCCGGCACTGTGGCTTCTCGTTTTCCGAATTCGATGGGAAAATGAGGAATAAGTTGCCATATATAATTAAATCCTTCCCATCTGCCAGTTTGTTGTCATTTTTTCGAGATAAATTGGATATAGGATGGTGACACATTCTCTGAAATCAACTATGAATTCCAAAAATTGAAAATTTTCCAATTTTTTAGGAGGAAGAACATCTTGAGCGAGTTGCGGGACTATGAGTACATCCCTATCAGTAAAAGCTCAATTGGTTACGAATATAGACAATGGTAAGTTAAACTCCATTGCTTTTTAATGTATTCCAGGCAATGTGGCTCCTCGTTTTCCAAATTCAATGGGAAAATAAGGAATAAGTTGCCATATATAATTAAATCCTTCCCATCTGCCAGTTTATTGTCATTTTTTCGAGATAAATTGGATATAGGATGGTGACACATTCTCTGAAATCAACTATGAATTCCAAAAATTGAAAATTTTCCAATTTTTTAGGAGGAAGAACATCTTGAGCGAGTTGCGGGACTATGAGTACATCCCTATCAGTAAAAGCTCAATTGGTTACGAATATAGACAATGGTAAGTTAAACTCCATTGCTTTTTAATGTATTCCAGGCAATGTGGCTCCTCGTTTTCCAAATTCAATGGGAAAATAAGGAATAAGTTGCCATATATAATTAAATCCTTCCCATCTGCCAGTTTGTTGTAATTATTTTCGAGATAAATTGGATATAGGATGGTGACACATTATCTGAAATCAACTATGAATTCGAAAAATGGAGAATTTTATATTTTTTAGGAAGAAGAATATCTTTAGCGAGTTGCGGGACTATGAGTACATCCCTATCAGTAAAAGCTCAATTGGTTACGAATATAGACAATGGTAAGTTAAACTCCATTGCTTCTTGATGTATTCCAGGCACTGTGGCTTCTCGTTTTCCGAATTTGATGGGAAAATGAGGAATAAGTTGCCATATATAATTAAATCCTTCCCATCTGCCAGTTTGTTGTCATTTTTTCGAGATAAATTGGATATAGGATGGTGACACATTCTCTGAAATCAATTATGAACTCGAAAAATGGAGAATTTCATATTTTTTAGGAAGAAGAACATCTTTAGCGAGTTGCGGGACTATGAGTACATCCCTATCAGTAAAAGCTCAATTGGTTACGAATATAGACAATGGTAAGTTATACTCCATTGCTTTTCGTTGTATTCCCGGCACTGTGGCTTCTCGTTTTCCGAATTCGATGGGAAAATGAGGAATAAGTTGCCATATATAATTAAATCCTTCCCATCTGCCAGTTTGTTGTCATTTTTTCGAGATAAATTGGATATAGGATGGTGACACATTCTCTGAAATCAATTATGAACTCGAAAAATGGAGAATTTTATATTTTTTAGGTAGAAGAACATCTTTAGCGAGTTGCGGGACTATGAGTACATCCCTATCAGTAAAAGCTCAATTGGTTACGAATATAGACAATGGTAAGTTATACTCCATTGCTTTTCGTTGTATTCCCGGCACTGTGGCTTCTCGTTTTCCGAATTCGATGGGAAAATGAGGAATAAGTTGCCATATATAATTAAATCCTTCCCATCTGCCAGTTTATTGTCATTTTTTCGAGATAAATTGGATATAGGATGGTGACACATTCTCTGAAATCAACTATGAATTCCAAAAATTGAAAATTTTCCAATTTTTTAGGAGGAAGAACATCTTGAGCGAGTTGCGGGACTATGAGTACATCCCTATCAGTAAAAGCTCAATTGGTTACGAATATAGACAATGGTAAGTTAAACTCCATTGCTTTTTAATGTATTCCAGGCAATGTGGCTCCTCGTTTTCCAAATTCAATGGGAAAATAAGGAATAAGTTGCCATATATAATTAAATCCTTCCCATCTGCCAGTTTATTGTCATTTTTTCGAGATAAATTGGATATAGGATGGTGACACATTCTCTGAAATCAACTATGAATTCCAAAAATTGAAAATTTTCCAATTTTTTAGGAGGAAGAACATCTTGAGCGAGTTGCGGGACTATGAGTACATCCCTATCAGTAAAAGCTCAATTGGTTACGAATATAGACAATGGTAAGTTAAACTCCATTGCTTTTTAATGTATTCCAGGCAATGTGGCTCCTCGTTTTCCAAATTCAATGGGAAAATAAGGAATAAGTTGCCATATATAATTAAATCCTTCCCATCTGCCAGTTTGTTGTAATTATTTTCGAGATAAATTGGATATAGGATGGTGACACATTATCTGAAATCAACTATGAATTCGAAAAATGGAGAATTTTATATTTTTTAGGAAGAAGAATATCTTTAGCGACTTGCGGGACTATGAGTACATCCCTATCAGTAAAAGCTCAATTGGTTACGAATATAGACAATGGTAAGTTAAACTCCATTGCTTCTTGATGTATTCCAGGCACTGTGGCTTCTCGTTTTCCGAATTTGATGGGAAAATGAGGAATAAGTTGCCATATATAATTAAATCCTTCCCATCTGCCAGTTTGTTGTAATTATTTTCGAGATAAATTGGATATAGGATGGTGACACATTCTCTGAAATCAATTATGAACTCGAAAAATGGAGAATTTCATATTTTTTAGGAAGAAGAACATCTTTAGCGAGTTGCGGGACTATGAGTACATCCCTATCAGTAAAAGCTCAATTGGTTACGAATATAGACAATGGTAAGTTATACTCCATTGCTTTTCGTTGTATTCCCGGCACTGTGGCTTCTCGTTTTCCGAATTCGATGGGAAAATGAGGAATAAGTTGCCATATATAATTAAATCCTTCCCATCTGCCAGTTTGTTGTCATTTTTTCGAGATAAATTGGATATAGGATGGTGACACATTCTCTGAAATCAATTATGAACTCGAAAAATGGAGAATTTTATATTTTTTAGGTAGAAGAACATCTTTAGCGAGTTGCGGGACTATGAGTACATCCCTATCAGTAAAAGCTCAATTGGTTACGAATATAGACAATGGTAAGTTATACTCCATTGCTTTTCGTTGTATTCCCGGCACTGTGGCTTCTCGTTTTCCGAATTCGATGGGAAAATGAGGAATAAGTTGCCATATATAATTAAATCCTTCCCATCTGCCAGTTTGTTGTCATTTTTTCGAGATAAATTGGATATAGGATGGTGACACATTATCTGAAATCAACTATGAATTCGAAAAATGGAAAATTTTATATTTTTTAGGAAGAAGAATATCTTGAGCGAGTTGCGGGATTATGAGTACATCCCTATCAGTAAAAGATCAATTGGTTACGAATATAGACAATGGTAAGTTAAACTCCATTGCTTCTTGATGTATTCCAGGCACTGTGGCTTCTCGTTTTCCGAATTTGATGAGAAAATGAGGAATAAGTTGCCATATATAATTAAATCCTTCCCATCTGCCAGTTTTTTGTAATTATTTTCGAGATAAATTGGATATAGGATGGTGACACATTCTCTGAAATCAACTATGAACTCGAAAAATGGAGAATTTTATATTTTTTAGGAAGAAGAACATCTTGAGCGAGTTGCGGGACTATGAGTACAACCCTATCAGTAAAAGCTCAATTGGTTACGAACATAGACAATGGTAAGTTATACTCCATTGCTTTTCGATGTATTCCAGGCACTGTGGCTTCTCGTTTTCCGGATTTGATGGGAAAATGAGGAATAAGTTGCCATATATAATTAAATCCTTCCCATCTGCCAGTTTTTTGTAATTATTTTCGAGATAAATTGGATATAGGATGGTGACACATTCTCTGAAATCAACTATGAACTCGAAAAATGGAGAATTTTATATTTTTTAGGAAGAAGAACATCTTGAGCGAGTTGCGGGACTATGAGTACATCCCTATCAGTAAAAGCTCAATTGGTTACGAACATAGACAATGGTAAGTTATACTCCATTGCTTTTCGATGTATTCCAGGCACTGTGGCTTCTCGTTTTCCGGATTTGATGGGAAAATGAGGAATAAGTTGCCATATATAATTAAATCCTTCCCATCTGCCAGTTTGTTGTAATTATTTTCGAGATAAATTGGATATAGGATGGTGACACATTATCTGAAATCAACTATGAATTCGAAAAATGGAGAATTTTATATTTTTTAGGAAGAAGAATATCTTTAGCGAGTTGCGGGACTATGAGTACATCCCTATCAGTAAAAGCTCAATTGGTTACGAATATAGACAATGGTAAGTTAAACTCCATTGCTTCTTGATGTATTCCAGGCACTGTGGCTTCTCGTTTTCCGAATTTGATGGGAAAATGAGGAATAAGTTGCCATATATAATTAAATCCTTCCCATCTGCCAGTTTGTTGTAATTATTTTCGAGATAAATTGGATATAGGATGGTGACACATTCTCTGAAATCAATTATGAACTCGAAAAATGGAGAATTTTATATTTTTTAGGAAGAAGAATATCTTTAGCGAGTTGCGGGACTATGAGTACATCCCTATCAGTAAAAGCTCAATTGGTTACGAATATAGACAATGGTAAGTTATACTCCATTGCTTTTCGTTGTATTCCCGGCACTGTGGCTTCTCGTTTTCCGAATTCGATGGGAAAATGAGGAATAAGTTGCCATATATAATTAAATCCTTCCCATCTGCCAGTTTGTTGTCATTTTTTCGAGATAAATTGGATATAGGATGGTGACACATTCTCTGAAATCAATTATGAACTCGAAAAATGGAGAATTTTATATTTTTTAGGTAGAAGAACATCTTTAGCGAGTTGCGGGACAATGAGTACATCCCTATCAGTAAAAGCTCAATTGGTTACGAATATAGACAATGATATGTTAAACTCCATTGCTTTTCGATGTATTCCAGGCAATGTGGCTTCTCGTTTTCCAAATTCAATGGGAAAATGAGGAATAAGTTGCCATATATAATTATATCCTTCCCATCTGCCAGTTTATTGTCATTTTTTCGAGATAAATTGGATATAGGATGGTGACACATTCTCTGAAATCAACTATGAATTCGAAAAATGGAAATTTTTCAATTTTTTAGGAGGAAGAACATTTTGAGCGAGTTGCGGGACTATGAGTACATCCCTATCAGTAAAAGCTCAATTGGTTACGAATATAGACAATGGTAAGTTAAACTCCATCTCTTTTCGATGTATTCCCGGCACTGTGGCTTCTCGTTTTCCGAATTCGATGGGAAAATGAGGAATAAGTTGCCATATATAATTAAATCCTTCCCATCTGCCAGTTTGTTGTCATTTTCTCGAGATAAATTGGATATAGGATGGTGACACATTCTCTGAAATCAACTATGAATTCGAAAAATGGAGATTTTTATATTTTTTAGGAAGAACATCTTGAGCGAGTTGCGGGACTATGAGTACATCCCTATCAGTAAAAGCTCAATTGGTTACGAATATAGACAATGGTAAGTTAAACTCCATTGCTTCTTGATGTATTCCAGGCACTGTGGCTTCTCGTTTTCCGAATTTGATGGGAAAATGAGGAATAAGTTGCCATATATAATTAAATCCTTCCCATCTGCCAGTTTGTTGTCATTTTCTCGAGATAAATTGGATATAGGATGGTGACACATTCTCTGAAATCAACTATGAATTCGAAAAATGGAGATTTTTATATTTTTTAGGAAGAACATCTTGAGCGAGTTGCGGGACTATGAGTACATCCCTATCAGTAAAAGCTCAATTGGTTACGAATATAGACAATGGTAAGTTAAACTCCATTGCTTTTCGATGTATTCCAGGCACTGTGGCTTCTCGTTTTCCGAATTTGATGGGAAAATGAGGAATAAGTTGCCATATATAATTAAATCCTTCCCATCTGCCAGTTTGTTGTAATTATTTTCGAGATAAATTGGATATAGGATGGTGACACATTCTCTGAAATCAATTATGAACTCGAAAAATGGAGAATTTTATATTTTTTAGGAAGAAGAATATCTTTAGCGAGTTGCGGGACTATGAGTACATCCCTATCAGTAAAAGCTCAATTGGTTACGAATATAGACAATGGTAAGTTATACTCCATTGCTTTTCGTTGTATTCCCGGCACTGTGGCTTCTCGTTTTCCGAATTCGATGGGAAAATGAGGAATAAGTTGCCATATATAATTAAATCCTTCCCATCTGCCAGTTTGTTGTCATTTTTTCGAGATAAATTGGATATAGGATGGTGACACATTCTCTGAAATCAATTATGAACTCGAAAAATGGAGAATTTCATATTTTTTAGGAAGAAGAACATCTTTAGCGAGTTGCGGGACTATGAGTACATCCCTATCAGTAAAAGCTCAATTGGTTACGAATATAGACAATGGTAAGTTATACTCCATTGCTTTTCGTTGTATTCCCGGCACTGTGGCTTCTCGTTTTCCGAATTCGATGGGAAAATGAGGAATAAGTTGCCATATATAATTAAATCCTTCCCATCTGCCAGTTTGTTGTCATTTTTTCGAGATAAATTGGATATAGGATGGTGACACATTCTCTGAAATCAATTATGAACTCGAAAAACGGAGAATTTTATATTTTTTAGGTAGAAGAACATCTTTAGCGAGTTGCGGGACTATGAGTACATCCCTATCAGTAAAAGCTCAATTGGTTACGAATATAGACAATGGTAAGTTAAACTCCATTGCTTTTCGATGTATTCCCGGCACTGTGGCTTCTCTTTTTCCGAATTCGATAGGAAAATGAGGAATAAGTTGCCATATATAATTAAATCCTTCCCATCTGCCAGTTTGTTGTAATTATTTTCGAGATAAATTGGATATAGGATGGTGACACATTCTCTGAAATCAACTATGAATTCGAAAAATGGAGAATTTTATATTTTTTAGGAAGAAGAACATCTTGAGCGAGTTGCGGGACTATGAGTACATCCCTATCAGTAAAAGCTCAATTGGTTACGAATATAGACAATGGTAAGTTAAACTCCATTGCTTTTCGTTGTATTCCCGGCACTGTGGCTTCTCTTTTTCCGAATTCGATAGGAAAATGAGGAATAAGTTGCCATATATAATTAAATCCTTCCCATCTGCCAGTTTGTTGTAATTATTTTCGAGATAAATTGGATATAGGATGGTGACACATTATCTGAAATCAACTATGAATTCGAAAAATGGAGATTTTTATATTTTTTAGGAAGAAGAACATCTTGAGCGAGTTGCGGGATTATGAGTACATCCCTATCAGTAAAAGCTCAATTGGTTACGAATATAGACAATGGTAAGTTAAACTCCATTGCTTTTCGTTGTATTCCCGGCACTGTGGCTTCTCTTTTTCCGAATTCGATAGGAAAATGAGGAATAAGTTGCCATATATAATTAAATCCTTCCCATCTGCCAGTTTGTTGTAATTATTTTCGAGATAAATTGGATATAGGATGGTGACACATTATCTGAAATCAACTATGAATTCGAAAAATAGAGATTTTTATATTTTTTAGGAAGAAGAACATCTTGAGCGAGTTGCGGGATTATGAGTACATCCCTATCAGTAAAAGCTCAATTGGTTACGAATATAGACAATGGTAAGTTAAACTCCATTGCTTCTTGATGTATTCCAGGCAATGTGGCTTCTCGTTTTCCAAATTCAATGGGAAAATGAGGAATAAGTTGCCATATATAATTAAATCCTTCCCATCTGCCAGTTTGTTGTAATTATTTTCGAGATAAATTGGATATAGGTTGGTGACACATTCTCTGAAATCAGCTATGAATTCGAAAAATGAAGATTTTCATATTTTTTAGGAAGAAGAACATCTTGAGCGATTCGCGGGACTATGAGTACATCCCTATCAGTAAAAGTTCAATTAGACAATTGTCAGTTAAATTCCACTGCTTTTCAAAGTATTCCAGGCACTGTGGCTTCTCGTTTTCCGAATTCAATGGGAAAATGATACACTTTCTTTGTAATCAACTCTAAATTCAATGATAAGAAATTTTCATATTTTTTAGGATCAAAGGGAACCTCTTCAGCGAGATATGGGACATTTATATGAATATATGAACACAATCGATTATCCTGTTACGGATGTAGACGATGGTGAGTTGAATAATTGTCTTTCAATGTTACCCTGGCACTTTCCAGTCCGTTTTCTCATTTAAATGTGAAAACTGGAAAGTAGTTGCCATATATAATCAAATCCTTCCCACGTATCAATTTATTGTATTTCGAAATAAATTGGACAATGGATGGTGACACTTTTTAGGAAATCATGCCTGAATTCGATAAATGTTTATTCTTATATTTTTCAGGATCAAAGAAAACCTTTTTATCGAGTTAGTAGAACATTCATATTTAGTTACGGCCGCAGATAATGGTAAGTTGAACAAATAACTTCCAATATATCTTTGGCGCTATCACGTCTCGTTTATCCAATCCAATTGGTAAACGGGAAAGCAGTTGACATATATAATTGTGTTCTTCTCTTTAATCATTTCATTGTAATTATTTTTAAGTAAATTGATAATTGATAAAAGGAAGGTGACAATAGAATTCAACGTTTCTTTAAAGTTTTCATGTTAAATATAAGTTAAATAAATGTGGGTATTATGATAAAAATATCTTATATTGTCAAAGATACTCATGACTGTATTTATAAGAGAGTCATTCGTTACAATTAGAACACCTTCCAAGGTATTCTGTTAGTTTCGTTGAGTTCAAAATCTGCCGATGCAAACATCAAATGACTATTATTCAACATCCAATGAGTGTACATATTTCCTGTTTATCGTTACACCTTCTAATATATTGCATTTATTGCGGTTACTACTTTAGAAATGTTGTATATTAGAGAAAATTGAATGTCAGTGGATATTACGAAATTTTTACAAATTTATACTTGTTTTGTATAAGTGCAATGCCAAAGTGGTTGAATGTGTTGCTTCGAGTTATTTCTTATTCGCCAAAATACATCAACCACACACCAGCTGGACGATTTCCAAACACCAGGCACATCGGATAAAATCAAATTCGTTGATAAGGATAAATGAATGAAACTTAATGATAAACCACGATAAAGTTAATTACATTCATTAAAGTTAATCCAACTTTTCACTATAATTGTGAAAAAATGGATATGGTTTAAAGCCGATTCTGTAAAACATGTGTACGTGATATCGATAACACATGGCACCGAGTAACACTTACATTGATTGGCCCACATAAAAACAATAGAAGGTGGTATGCAAATACAATGAAAAAGGAGCAAATAACGATGTATACGGAAAATGAGAAAAACAGCGACCGAGGAAATGTAATCCCAGGGATAAAAGGACACCAGCGGCGGAGACATGCACCCGAAATACTTTTCATCAAATATCAATAAAACAAGATTTTTTTAAACTAATTTCTTCATACAAAAGTAGTTCTACTGAATTATTGAAATGTACATGAACCACAAACCTTCAGTTGAGGTTGTTTCTTGTTCTTTATTATCACAGTTTCCAAATCGGCAGCCTTACTGGGTAACTAAATCTTAGATTTGCATTCGAAGTAAATATCTTTTCAGTCAACAAGACCAGACAACATTTATTTAAAAATTCGATTGATTCACAAATGGACTCTTAAGAATCATTCGCCAAGACCTGAGTACGAACTTTTCAGAAAAAATATTACGTTCTATAAAGGATAAAGATATCGAAACTTTTTCTAAGTAGTCTCAAGATTTATTTTTAACATTGGAACTTGTAACTATTAAGTGACCATAAGCTTGCACTTTGCAAAATGAGCCGTAAAGTTCCAAACCTACGCTGCAAACAATTAGTAAATTCAATTTCAAATCCCCATAAGATGAGAGTATGAATATCAATCCAATCAATACAATCAATAAATGACGTGGTTCACACCAGAAATAAAAAATAAAATAAAAATGGATATATCCAATATATACAAAATAAAACAACTGAAAAACTTGGTAACGAAATGAGATAAACGCAAGAATAAGAACACTAAAGGAAAACCATTGGGAAAAATTATCTAAAGGCATGGAAAAAGACATGAATGAAAGTCAAAGAAGAATGTAGGGGATGCTAAGAAGAAACAAGCTCTAAGTCAAAGAAATAACACGACCTAATAAAGGCACACCAGCTCAGTTAGAAACATACTTCTTTACAATGAAATGAAAAATGAATATAGGGAAGATTAAGACATAGAACTAACAAACAAAAAGATGAGAAACATTTTATCTCTTAAAAATAGAAAAAGCCCTGGGCCATATTAGTTCACCAACAAAATGCTTAAATACGTAGGAAAAACGAAATATCAACCTTATTTGAGAGCATCATAGAAAAAAAAAACAATATCAAACGAGTTGAACAATACCCATTTTTAAAATAGGACAGAAAATTCATCCAGAAAAATAATACTGCTTGTATTCACAAAAAATATACTGGCAGACATGACCGAAATCATGAGTATACGGGAAGATCAACAATGTTTCCGAAAGATTAATTATCAACCAGATATCCGAAAAATCTCTAGAATACAATAAACCTAATCTAACCAGACCAATGCTTTTGATAGAGTGAGATTAAATGAGATGTTTTAGAAATATTGAAAAAAAAAGAAACTGAATCCTAGATTAATTATAAATACCAAGTGCAAAGCAAGGAATGGGGGCATACAACAACAGAAGATATAAATCAGACAAGGAGATTCAGTACTATCACACTTAATTTAATAATGGATGAAATAATGGAAACTGTCCAAAATAACGGGAATCAAAAAGGAAAATTCAGTCTTCCCCGTCGCCTGTTATGCTGACAATAAATCCGATACTGAAGACAAAATTTAAAGGCTACTACATTCCTTTAACACTAAAACAAAACCACCACCAAATGCCTAGTGATGTTCGAAAAACCGATACGATGTAAGTTGGAAATCTACTCAAAAATGATCATGAATCATTTTAATTACCTGCGAGAGGAAATAACTATTCATGGAATCTTTTTAACGAAGTAAGATAACAAACAATGAAAGCGCCACGAATGTCGTGATACCTCAAAGATAATTTAGAAAATCAAATATCTAAATACCGAAAGAAATCAAGATTTGTAAAACGAGTAGGATAATATTAACGATGAGAACAGTCGAAATGAAAAATACTGAGAAGTATAAAAGGCGAAACACTACATGACAGAATACGGAATGAAGATATTAAACAGCAAAGTGGAATACAGGAAGATACGTGAGACAGAGACGAAAATTCTGCAATAAAAGAATGAAAGACTTGTTGAGAACGCAAAAATAAGAAATCCATAAGGAAGATTACCTAAACGTTGGTGAGAATGCTGGAAACTATCTTCCGGGGAAGAGTTGTTGGCGATAAAAAGGCCGTTGCCTATTATAATATGGTCTTCCATGTTAGCAACAAATTCACACACAATAACATAATATTTTTATCTAATTTATATATACAAATACAATCTATTGTAGACATATAAGGTCCTCAACAATTATGATGTATTGAAATAAACTCATTGTTGCGAGAAGAGAGAAAATGATTGAAATTTTCAATCAATGATAGTCACAAACACAAAAAGAAATATCATTTTTTGAAATCTGAGTATGTTTGTATACTGATTGTAGCGCCACTGATTGATGGCGGATGTTTTTTGTTAGTTGGAACGTTGAACGGTGGTCAGTTAATGCAGAATGAATTGCCGAAGGCAAGGGCATAGGGGCAAGGGACGAAGGCAAGAAAACAAACCAAGGGAGCGATGACGGCCAAATAGCAAATGAACTGAATATTTTTCCGGTCGAAAAACACTTTCTGAATATAAAAAGCCGAGGTAAGCTTAATTAAAAATCCCAATTGGACAGAGCGGAGCAAAACAGAAAAGAGTATACGTGAAACGACCGATCTCGGGGTCTCGCCAAAACTAATTACAACTTCTCAACTTTTCAAAAACCGGGTGCTTATGCTTGGAAGTAGCACGCTTCATTTTCCACTATTTCCTGCCCGTGTCGGCGGTGCTTATATCGCCTACAATGCACCTACGTATTGTATATCAATGCGGGTATTCACATATACTACTTGATGTACGAGGGTTGTCTTTTATGTTTTGGACTGTTCTTATTGTAACTTCACATTGTTGAACATAACCTCAATAATGACATTTAGTGCATTGTTAATTTTAAGTGCAGTCCTTGGTAGAAAATAGAATTGACTCGTGAACTCGACTTTATATGACCGATAAATTATGCAGCACTGTAAAAACTTCTTATAGTGAATAGAACGAATAGAATAGATGTTCATATCAGCATAAAATGCATGCCCAACAGCCTAAATACTATGCTGGTAACTGATCAAATAAACGATACAAGATTGTGTATAATATCTACACAGCTGAGCCAAACACATCTATGAATATTTCACTAAAAAAGCAACTATCTATCCACTGTGCAGATCTTTCCAGATGAGCCAAATCCAGCAAAAAGTGTTGGTGGAAGGAGCACATCGAAGCAAAGTGTTGCAGTTGCAGTTTCATGTATTACCAGCCATGTGGCAACAGGGGCGTTAGATCAATTTAAAACGATCAAAATCATTTGAAAATCCCTGAAAATAATATCACGATAATCATCTTTGTATGAGTTATTTTCAGACCACATGTTCAGGTTTATAATTATTATTTCTCATAAAAACTATGGGACTATTTCATATTATCAAATTAGTCTATGTTTACGCTTCGAAGGGATCATACTATTTTTATACTTTAATAGTTTGGCCTAACCCTGTCAAGATCTCTTATCCGTATGTCGATATGTATATATTTCTTTCTTCATTTGTTTAGGTTCCGTTGAACAATCTTCTAGCTGCTCCAGTTATCTTGTTTATGCTTTTTTGTTGCAATCTTCCATTTTGTATTAGTCCCATGCCAAGGTATGTGGAACTTTTGACCTACTCTATATTTGATTCTCCGAATTTTATATATTTTCACACCGCCATGAACTGTGTAATTACTGCTCTTAAATTACCGGTGAAACACTGTGAGTTAAACCAATTTCCAAAAAGAACTAAAAGATGTCTTCGAGATTGACAAAATGATAGGAGAAACTATAGAAAACAATGTTATGTATTTTGAAATCTATAACAAATCAAATGAAGTAATTATATATCATTATATTTACTCATTTGTCATAAATTTGAGTATATTCAATATTTAATCACCTGAATAAAAATTTTAACCCTCATTTATATGTATATGTCATGGTTCTATTCTTGATGTACTGAAAGAGTCAAAAATTTCTGTTGCTTTCGAAAGTAATTTTATTCACCCGCTGAACGAATGGACTATAATTATCGTGTCACATTCACAAATACCTTTAAAACAATCTTTGTCTTTCTTTATATTTTGAAAATACTTGAATTATTTGCTCAGTTACACATTCTTAAGAGGGTCTTCTATGACATTTTCAACGCCTTCTTACCACAAAACACGTCTTTCAATAATTTTTAGGAAACTCGTACTATATCTTGTTAATGGTGCATAAAGCCTGTGAATAGCCGTTTTGTCATTCTGAAACATCAACAACCCGAATATAATGTCCCTATTAATACATATTTCATTGATTTAAGGCTCTTGCACAATCTCAGATTTTAATAAAAACTGATTTTGATTCATTTGAAAGTTTGAGTGGAAAAAGAAATTGAGAATCTGCGCAAGATGCAAAGTCTTCGAGAGTATCAATGGACAACCAGAAATTATTACGTATAGTTATTTAATTTAAACCAATTGTAAATTAAGAAACACATTGGCAAGTAGTAAATCTTCATAACTGAAAATTATTTTTTCGCAAAATTCCAGTTTTTCTAATAGCACTAGAAAAAAAAATTTCCGCGTAAGAGTAAAATAGCATATGCGATTAGAGCCAGACACCCTCTCTGTGGTAAAGAGGATGAAATGTGAAACGCGAAACATTTTCACCCCATTTACGTTCGCATTTTGTCATTTTTGCAGAGTAACAACACTTATGAATGTGGATACGCGTCGCAATGGGACAATAAAGAGGGGACGAGAATTTAATCCGACTATATTTCAATCTCATTTATGCTTTCCCTTTAAAGGCGTTTTCTTTTCCATTATTTTCACTGCACACGCTAATTTCCAAATAATTTCAATCTGATAAATAACAGAGAAAGTAAAATATACAATATGTTATAAAAGTTCACACACCACATATATTTTCTAAACCAAAATAAGTCTATTTAAGTATACGAGTTCTGGCTATTAAATAACGAAACTGCGCCCTTAGAGGGCGTCCTTATAAGGATGAGGTAAAAAACGAGTAGTGCGTTGGGTATCTATATATCTTGTCTATGCACATCCCAAAACACTTTTTAAGTCACTATTATAATATTTGTGCAGTAGTGGCTTGAAACGAACTTGTTTTTTTCTCGTGCCGAAAACCATGAGTGACGGAAAACAATTTTGTCGTAAAATTGAAAAAATACTCGTACTAAGTGCTATAAATTGTTGCAAGAGGCCTATGAGGAAAATTCTATATCTCCTGCGCGTGTTTTTGAGTGGTGCGCTTTAGTAAGTGCCGAGAGAGCACTGGTGATGACTAGCGCTCAGGTGACTGTGACTGTTTTAACTTCGGAAATAGTGACCAAAATCAACCAAATTGTGCGTGCAGATCGTCGAATGAGCATCCGGATGATTGCCGAGGCTGTAAACGCCGGTAAAGAAACGGTTAGAAAAATTTTACACATGACGAAAGTCTGTGCGAAGTTGGTGTCAAAAAATCTGACTCCTGACCAAAAGCACTTGCGTCAACAGGTCTGCTCATATTTCCTGGAAAGGTTAGAAAAAGATCTGCTTCGATCAATGGAAAAAACGTATGGAGGTGGCGAGGGGAGGGGAGTATATTGAAGGGGAGCATTCGAATGGAGAATAATTTTTATAATAAAATCGATGTCGTAACCAGTTTCGTTATTTAATAGCCAGACCTCGTATTTGTGCATGTTATAATTTTTGTTCCAACACCTTATATCGCTTTATCAACTTCACACAATGAAAATCTTTATGTACTACCCCACATAATTAAAATTATCTAGTTCACATCTCGTAAGTTGATTTTAAAAAGATATTTAACATTAGAGGGAGTTCCGGATTCATCACGCTGGCCATAATTTTTTATGGACGGGTGCGTGAATCGCAATATTTGGGTTAGACTCATAGGTAGTATATTATATCGTTTAGATGTATCTTTTCGGTCGCATCTGCTTGAACATCTGCTTTGACGATTGTAGAGACCTTATTGTTCTATACGGTAAAGGCTACTTCACTCCCTGTCTCTGTCCAGCCAAGAACATCTGTATTGATGAAAATAACTAATCTTGTAGTTAAAAAATACGAACCATTTTCGTGGCCAAGGGTTATTCATAGGGACTGTAATTAGTACTGTTACGGACGATTTTGAACGAGTAATACACAGAAAATTTATTATATGCATTTTATGTGTTCACACTTTTTACGTTGGTTACGTAATGATATACAGGATGTCAATCTGGAAACGTACTACACTATTTATATTGGATTGTGGCAAAATTAAACACCAAAGTGCATTAACTCATCGTCTGACACTAAAATTATGGTCAAGTAAATTTAAAAATATATATGTATATAAAAATATGACAATAATAAAAATCAATTAAATTAATTCGTGAAGAATTGTAGGGATTTAAATTTCGTTAGTTCTTTTAAATAAATATTGAATTAATCGATTTCAAAGTAATATTCAAATTAACGCTATAATAAAATAAAAATATTAAGGTTATTGATTATGGTTTTTATTGAAATTGTTGTTCATTTTCATTGGTTAGATTATTAATGACATAAAATTTTTATAGGTTAGATTGGGCTAAGTTGTTCTAAATGATGTTGAATATTAATTGGTTAATTAATAAATTACATGAAATTTTAATAGGCTAGGTCGTTATGAATATAGCTATAACTAACAACAATATTCACAACAACCAAAGAAAATAATAATAATCAATCACCTTAATATTTCTATCAAGCATCAATTTGAATATTGTTTTTTGAAATCGATGAATTCAATATTTTCTAAAAGAATCAACGCAATTCTTTACTAATTATTGTTATTTTTATTGTTATATTTTCAATCATATTTTTATATTGTTCTTGGCCATAATTTCAGTCCCAGACGATAAATATTCGAAGCTCGGAAATATATTAGAGTTAGTACACCATGGTACTCAATTTTGCCAAAAATCCCCTTAGAAAACTCTCATAATCTAGCTGGCAAAGACTTCGTTTCATATATATATAAATGCAAACAAGCCGTATCGGCACTGTTTCCAAACTTTTCTTTATATTGTTAGCTCGATCTTCTTTACTAAATTTCTCCATTCGATCCTGTCTTGTGCCTCATCTTCCCATCTTTCCAAACTTCTATCTTCACCTCCTCTATCTCTTTCTTCTTTTGCCATTTCATTCCTTGGTCTTCCTGCTTCTAATTTGCTTTTTCGGCATTCTATAATTATTAATTCAGGAGACGTGCGTCAGCCATTTATCTCTTTTTGTCCTTAATATCTGTGTAAATGATTTGTTCTTCTCTTGACACCTTCATCAGATTGAATTCCTCCAAAAACGTTCATCCAGTTCATTCGCTTTTCTGTATAATATTTTGGAATTTAACAATGATTTTATGGCTCCTTGTTTCTCTTTCCAATTCTTTTTTCCATCTCTTGAAATTCTGCATTTTCGTTTGAAATTTTACCCCCAGATATTCAAATACCAGTATTCGTTTCCACTGTCAACTGCGGTTTATGTTGCTCGTTGTGAATCCCCTTCCATCACCATTTGTTTTATTTTCTGCTCATTTGTATTTAGTCCATATTTTCTTCCTTTTCAAATCTTGATAGGACGTTGCATATTTCTATTTTTGATCTTGTTAGAACAGCTGTCCCTATGGAAAAATTTTTTCTATGGGCTGAAATATAGAGGGTGATACGTTTTCAAATCGAGACCTTTTATACAGTGAGGTTTAAAAAAAAGCCTTAAATGCTGTGATTATTTTTGTAGAACTCGTAAATAACTTTAACTAATCATTATATTTTTTCTACTGTTTCATATCTACATTAAAATCAAATGTAACGTGCGAAACTAATACCTATAATATTACTTCCATGGTTAATTTTTAATAACCAATCATCAATTCATATTTTCGAAGGTAAAATAGTTTTTACAATGCTAGGTTAGCTTTAGGCCACTAAGGCCACCAATATAATAATGCTGTTATTGCTTAATACATTATCAATTATAAGACCGCAACATCAAGGACATGTGTGATTTTAAATCAAACCTTATTTATCTAAATGCGAATTATATTATGTAATTTTGAAAAAATTATTACATCAGAAAATTGTAGAGAAATCATTAAATTTATTATTATTATCATTCGGCCGGTACTGAAAATATACTCGTAAGCAAAAAAATAGTTACACACTCGTGGTCAAAATTTAGTAGCCCTAACTGGCTTAATAATTGTCGTTGTGCATTCGACTTCGAAAATTCCCATAATAGAATTGATGCATAAAACGGGGTTTATTTCTATTATGTTATTACATGTTGGTAAATTATTAAAAATAACAAATTAAACTTACTGTAAAGAGGAATCAATGTTTATTTTAAAAATTATTGGATGAAATAAATAGAAATTTTTAAAAAATCTAAAAAAAACAAAACGAGAAGGACTAGGTTTTCGCTAGCAAGTTCTCTTTTCGATTTCTAGCTAAACATCCTTCATCTCCGATTTTCCTTCTCCAGAATAGTTCTTAAACGCAACCACCATAACGCCGGCCCTGCAGAGGAAAAATTCCTATATCAGGATCCACTCCAACAAACCCTCTTCCTATTAAAATTTTCATTATCCCACCAAACCCTATCCAACGAATTTCTCTCTTTCTCTGAAGTTATTGGAATGGATTATTTTTCTTTCTTTCTAAAATATGGCAATTTCAAACACGAAAAGCTTTGATACACATCACTTTGTTTATTAAATGCTACGATTTCAGGTCAAAGTTCAACAAGCCCTTTGGGATCTTGTTAAAATCATTCTTTAGATTTTTCTCCAATAAAACTTCATCCATTTGCATCAGCTGTCCACTATATATCTAGGCATTGATAGCTATGGAATGATTTTTAAGTACACTAAACCTTCATAATTCCACCAGGTACAGATGAAGACTTTCCGCTCGAATCGACTGCTATTTGTGATGAATTCTGATAATTGTCTTTTGTCTATACTCTGATTTCGTTAGTTGTCCTTTGTCTAAACACTGATTTTCCATGTTCAGGTTGTTCAGATACGTCTAATAAAACGATTATCTTTGGGCAGGGTAAGAGCTGTTTACACACCTCTATGTTTCGCTGGAATCTCTATTAATAATAACACTATGTGACAACTTTTATATAGCAAACTATATAAAATGTTCTGCGTCGTTATAAACTAATAGAAAATAACTGAAAGGAAGTAAAGCAATTGTACTTTTCATAGAATTAGAGGCTAATCTTAACAATATATCACATATTTAAATTGGGAGACATGAAAACCAACATCACTCATGAGACTTTCTCCGAACTATGTAATTTAATTTGTTTAAAATATTTCTAATTGTCGTTTGAAGATCTAAAATTGGGTAGGTTGTCACATTTATTTCTGATTTATCCATGAAATATCCATCAAAATTAGTTTTAACGTTTTTCAAACTATTGATCATCAAGATTAATATACTTTCCATGCCTTTGAACCAATTTTTAAAACCCTTTTCTATTCCGACTGAGGTAGATCCAAAATATGCACTTTCAAAGCAAAAAAAAAGTTCAATTATTTCAACAGTGGTGTTACAACTTAAATTGACAATGACAACCATTAAGTTAGGAAGTGGTTCTTTCACGTGCATATCTTGTTTAATTTCAGCTGTCTGTAGCCTCACAGTTCATTGCTGTGTTATTTTGTGATTGTTCATCAGTGCTTGACTTGTATTGGCCAGTTTATTTTAATGCTAGTTGTACCAATATCAAAAGATGCCTCATATATCACGACATATTTTCCACAAGACGGTTTAATCAGTTGGAGCTTGGCATAGACATTTTTAGATTCAACAGATTTTGAAAGGCCTTCAAGGTTTTCGTTTTATTTTCTACATTGTTACATGATGGGCCTCAGTCTCTATATAATCACAGACAGCAAAAATACTTTAGATCAATATAAAAAACATTGCATTTTGTATATAAAAAAATTGCTATATATTTTTATGATGTATGTATTTATTATTTTATAGTTTATAGTTTTGGGCATTTTTGACAAGTAGGTTTTATATGCTTCGAAATTATCGATGCATTGCACTTTTCGGGAACATCGTATATCAAAAACAAGCAATTGATAGACAATATATTACCATCAATTCCCTAAGGACTAGCCCCAGTTAACTTTCATACTAAAAAGGACTTTTTAAAATAGAAAGTGTAGTGAACCGCCAAATGTAAAACGTATAAACGGCACAACGCAAGTCAAGTCAGTGTCAGTCGAGCATTCCGTATCGCGGTTTCATGAATAATTCCTCACATATTTACAGGGCTGTCAAGTGGTCCTTTGTCATGCAAAATTCTGTCGCAACGTCATTTTCACTCCACAAAACGTGAAACCGAAAAATATCGCATGGAATTTAAACACAATCAGATGCAAATTTAATGGAATCTTTGGAAGCCTTTGAAAGACATAACGTATCGGTTTTTCTATTACACACGATAGCATCTATATAATTTGATCTAAAACTTGTGAGACGTAGTTTTAAATGTCACATAAAGATACTTTTTAATTCACTTTTATACCAAAATCACCAACAGTAAACTCTCTTATCATCATTTAAGTAAATGTTTTGTTGAAAATAAAATTTTTATTAATATACAACAAAAACAATTATGGATATTATCTAACGAGGAGTGTTGATTCCAAAGAATTCGGTACTGAATAGACCAATGATAAGTTTTTTGGGAAAATTAACTAAAATCCTATCAACCGGTTATGCAAAACTGATTCGCCCCAGATGATTTCTTAAACAAGTAAAAGACGTGACAAATGACATGTAAATCAGCCGAGGTGTACGCATCCTTCATGACACACTGCTTCACTTTTCTGCTGTACAGTTTATAATTGTAATGGAATATTTTTAACACTATCAGAAAGTGAAGACTTCAACGAACAAAAATCTCACCGAGTTCTTAAAAAAAAGTGATATTTTGACGGGAGAATTTTCGTTCGAAAATTGAGGTGCTTTCTCGATAATATATCTAAATAAAGTGAAAAAATAAATATTTCAATTCAAACAATTACAGTATATTTGAGACATAAGAAGATGAGTTTCCACCAAATTTCGTGTTTTTTGTAAAAGATAAAAATTAATAACGAAAACCTTTATTATTTGACTTTTTTCCATAGTTATTTTACCCTTAACAACTTACCCCCTTTCCCTTCCTGACCTCAGATCGCTCGTAAACTATTTTTCCTTTTATTTCAATAATATTCTCCTCCTTTATTCAATGGGTTTCATGCTACTATTATTTTTTTTTTAATTTTTATCAGTTTCAAAGGCTTCTACTCTGGTCTAGCATGTTTGTAACCAATTTCGGGTATTCATTAGGGGCCATTCATAATTTAAATCGCCCGAATTTCAAAAATTTTCAACCCCTCTCCTCGTCCTTGCCACCAGTTGTCACAATTTTATAAACATTCCTCCTGATGTGACATTTCTTATTTATGCATGTATTCAGAAATAATCAACAGCTATTTTCATTTTTTACTTAGATTTTCATTGAATAATCTAATAAAATCATCATTAAGTCCAATATTTCACATAACAAAAAAACCAACGACAATAGAAGACTAATTTAATTAGTAGTAGTACGTCAAAAGACTTCTTACCCCCCACTTCTTGTCACACATCATCACATTTTGGTCATACCCTCCCTTCCCATTAACGTGTCACGTAATATATGGATGACCCCTTAGTTCCAAATCTCATCTTTCATTTCTAATAACTAATTTACGTCAAGGACAATTGATATCTAATCCGTATTGTGACGTGTCCATATAATAATAATAACATGCTTTGCTATTAAAAGCCAATTATTGTAGGTATCTAATGATAATAAATATGAGTATTGGTCTAATGTAATGTGTACAGTAAATAATAATTATTTTTTGTTCGGTTCAAGAATGACAATCGCCCATTAATCATTAAATAATTTCGTAAGAACACAATTCGAAGAAATTGAATTTATATTAACCGAAATCGATGTATCCTTGAAAATTATATCGACATGTCATGAAAAAAAATAATGAATTAAAGTAACATTTCACTTTTCGAAATTACTGCTTCGGCAACGAATATTCTATGTCAAAGTCAATTACCTGCGCGAATTCAATACTATATACAATGGGTAATAGAAAGTTTATGTATTTGATTTGATGAAATACTCCACATGAGTCAATTCAACATCTTTGATGCCGTCAGCATTACACTAAAAAAATAGTTGTGGTACCGTTATTAGATAACATAAGGCCAGCGAACATACTCTTGCAATACCACTCTGAAAATGTAATTATTTGAAATTAGATTATTCGCATCGAAACTTAATGTTATTTAACTATTTATTTCAAATTTCTAACTAATCATTATACTATTGTATTTTATTCATAGTATTTTTCAGTTTCGAAAGAAATGTGACATGTGGGCCTTAAAAACGATTGGTACGAATCCTATAGAATTATAGAAATTGGAAATTTTAGATCTTAGACTTAGAAACCTTTGTATTTTTACAGATCGAGTCACTCGTGTTTACTTATGATTACAAATGGAATAAATTACTTCGGTCAATATAAATACAAATTAACTCTCTTTAAACGACAGGCCCAGATGAAACAACTTCTTCTCTCTTTGTTCAAATAACAACAAAAACAAACATACGAACATGAGTAGATACTTGGCTACATCACAGCTCATAGCAATGACAAAGCTGCTAAAGAAGGGCGACACAACTTTTTTTATGGTCATAAGAAAGTAAGAAAATGAGAAAATCATTAACAAATCTAAAACAATCCAAGACATCCCTTTATTTATTGTCCCGTGTATTTGTCGTTCCTATGGGAACCCCAAGAGGAAATATCAGAACACCTCTTTCGTTAGTGCGAGGCTATCCATCGGTATTTTTTTTACCAGAAGAGAATAGCCGTATAGCCTTCAGACAGGTAACTTACTTTGTTATTGCTATTGACTGGAAGCTTTCTTCCCTTTGAAAACGATGGAAAAATGTATTGATTCCTCTACAACCTACATAGAAATCAATTTGCATACCAAAATGTTAAACTGATTGTATCTTCCCTGGAAAAAGCTACAGAGTAAATAAAAAGAGCGCTATGTGTCTTTATAGATGCTGATTTTGCGAATAGGTCAAAGTTTTAGCGAGGTGGATTCATGACCTTATGCCCTAGTTCATCTAATCTAATCTACCTGACTGGTATACATTCTCGGAGACTCAAAAGGTCAAAGTGCTAGAGAAGTCGATTTACGGCATTTACCCCTAGCTCATCTAATATTACTTAGATTTTGCAAAGTATTGGCTGCGAATACACATAAATTAACTTAGTGTAAAAACGTTTTTCTATCATCACATTAAAGCCAGAACTCGCATGGTGCTAAACCTGGCGAGTTCAAACAGAACTACTTTAAGTAGACTTTACTAGAGTAGACTTAAAGTCTTAAACTTAAAAGACTTAAACTTAAGTAAACTTAAAGACTTGAATCGAAAATGACGCATTTACAGTGCAAAGAATAAATAAGTTGTTTGTTTTTCGGTCCTTCCTCTTGGTATATATTATTTTGGAAAAATATTTTGAATTCAAAGTTTACTTTAAGCTAAGTCTGATGCTATTAATCCTCATAATAGAAGAAGACAGTGACCACGACTTGTCCAAATAGTCGCTAGTTTCCTTAGAAACTTTGAATTTTTATCTAGCGGTAATACCCCTTGACCTAACTTTAATAACAATATTGGCAATGCAATCCGTACCTGTATGAAGACCATTTTCAATTCCACGATTTCCTTCCTGACTAAGTTCCACTTCAAAATCGTTCATACAAGTGTATGACAGATTTTGACATTTATTTATGCTTTTTTACATTATGTTTCAACTTGACATAGAACTTGATACGGTAGACCTTTGACTGTACCTCGTAGACATTATTCAAAACAAAGGACCTATTATATTCTAAATTTTTATGGTGTTTTCAAAATAAATTCATAATTTCTTTTGCATTACGCAAAAGTCAACATCAAACAAAATTTGATGTATCTGATTTGAGGGGCAGTAAAAATCAGACGTTGATATATTTTTAAAACTCGAATCGAAATTGCGAGATCACAATTATCTCGAGTGGGTGTTTTGCGTTGCCGACGTGAATTCTCCATCATTACTTTATCATATTTGCCATTCGGCTTTTGGCATATCCCTATTTTATAGCTGTGGAAGGTTTATTGAAGCGGTCCCGCGAGATCCTGCATATAAGATCCAAGTCTGCCGTTAATCGTAACTCACGGCGAAGATCTATATCTGATCGTGTGACAAATCCCGCTCACTAACATACATACAGGGCTCACACAGAAACAGTTTTTTTTGTTTTGCTCAATTTGATGATAATTTAGTATTTTTAATTTCAGGTATTGTCAGGTTTTAGTTGAAGTATAATCTAGTCCAATTTGTCGCATATGTCCCTTGTTAGAACTAGTGATATCTGTAAATTACGACACTAATTTTTCCATTACTCACCACTAGAGACCTCGTTAAGACGTTCAGTGTACCAGGGGACGTCCACCACGAGATATGAGGGATGGATGTCGACACAGATGGATTCAATTACGGGAGGCTTATGCCCAGCAGTGGACTTAGATGAGTTGTAGGATGGTGATCAGTAACAAAACGTTTATAAATTTTCTCAGCAATATAAAAAATTATAGTTGAAATAATATAAATATAAATAAAAAACAATCACTCTCTAAGTAGCCAAGAAAACAGAGGATGAAATTAAATAAACAAAAACTGTCACTTTGCAGAACAACAGGTTACGTGTAAATTCAGGCAAATTAGAATAAAAGTTTAGTTGATTTGTTATGCCCCTTTTTGTTAAGCCGAAGGAGCTGAAAAATTGGCACTCATCAATGGTTTTACAGTATTTTTGATCTCCACAATAATCCTCGTCGGAATAACTAATGGTTTTTTATGTTAGTGTCTCATTTACGTGTTAAAAGGCGTGTGTGGAGTCGAGCTAAGTTATTTTATCACTTTTCCATTACTTTCCATCTTATCCTATTCTATTCAATGTTTTTTGCCGCTAAATTAATTGCCACATCCCCTATTCTTCTCAATCTTCGTTTTTTTTTATTTTTTTTGCTTGCTTTTCAAACTCTTTTAAACCATGTTTTCTTTTCTCATTATTGTAATATTGTAAATTGCTTGTATTCAAGTATTTTTCAATTGTATCTATTATTCCTTGTTCAGTTCAATCTCGTGTTTCTTCTTTTATCTTTAGATATCTCACCTCAATGCTCTGTACCATATATCTTTGTCGTTGCATTGTTTTTTTTTCTTTCGTTATGTTCTTTTCAATGTTCCCAATATTGTCATACATTTTATTCATCGCTAATCATATGATGAGAATTGGACTTGACTCTAAACCAGATTTCGATTCTTGTCTGTTAAGAATTATTTTTATATTCTCTATGTTAATCATTGAATTCTTTGAAATTTCAGGTATACACATCAGTATTTATTTTAATAAAAGTGCAGTTAGATTTATTATGTCGCACTTTTATTAGAACCAGTGCAACTAATAAATCTACACTGTAATTTTATTAATAACTCATCATGAGAATTGCAGTTGAGTTAAAACTAACGCTCGACCGTTGTACAAGAACATACTGAAAATGATTTGATTTCTGTTCTCAAAATTATCATGATTATTTTCAATTTCAGGAATTTTTCAGTTTTCTTTTTAACTTTTGGTGTAGTACGATTTCTTGGATCCCACTTTCATTAGAACTAGTGGGACTAATGAATCGTCTTTACTCATCGTTCAGTTTAGATAAATGTTCTACTGTTGTACAACGAAATATTATTTTTCTTATGTTCATTTCTATGTTTTCAAAATTTATCATAATTATTTTATGTCTTTTTCAGAATTTTCTTTAATTTAGGTGTGGTACGATTTATTGTATCCCACTGTATGAGGAGCTATTCATCGCTCATGGTGAGAATTTTAGTTGAGTCTACTTTTCATACAAGCGCTTAACTAGTGTTTCACAATATTTCGATAATTTTATTGATGTTTATTTTTTAATATTTGTGACAACTATTTTCAATTTCAGGTAACCATCACTATTCGTTTTAACAAAAGTGCAGTTAGATTTATTGTGTTGGACTTTTATTAGAACCCGTGCAACTGATAAATCTACACTGTAATAACTCATCATGAGAATTGCAATTTAGTTCAGACAACACTCGAATGCTGTACCACCACATACGGATAATTTATTCATTTTCTTTATATGTTTCAAAATGTATCACGATTATTTCCAATTTTAGGTATTTTTCAATATTTTTTTAGATACTTTGACAACTATTTCCAATTTCCGGTAACCTTCACTATTTATTTTAATGTGGAGCTAGATTCATTGTGTTATTTCCAATTTTAGGTATTCTTCACTATATTTCTTAATATTTGTGACAATTATTTTCAATTTAAGGTAACCGTCACTATTTATTTTGACAAAAGCGCAGTTAGATTTATTGTGTTGCACTTTTATTAGAATCAGTGCAACGTATAAATCTACACTGTAATTTTATTAATAACCCATCATGAGAATTGCAGTTGAGTCCAGACAACACGGATAATTTATTCATTTTCTTTATATGTTATCAAAATGTATCACGATTATTTCCAATTTTAGGTATTCTTCACTATATTTTTAAATATTTGTGACAATTATTTTCAATTTCAGGTAACCGTCACTATTCATTTTGATGAAAGTGCAGTTAGATTTATTGTGTTGGACTTTTATTAGAACCAGTGCAACGTATAAATCTACACTGTAATTTTATTAACAATTCATCATGAGAATTGTAGTTGAGTCCAGACAACACGGATAATTTATTCATTTTCTTCATATGTTCTCAAAATGTATCACGATTATTTCCAATCTTAGGTATTCTTCACTATATTTTTAAATATTCGTGACAATTATTTTCAATTTCAGGTAACCGTCACTATTCATTTTGATGAAAGTGCAGTTAGATTTATTGTGTTGGACTTTTATTAGAACCAGTGCAACGTATAAATCTACACTGTAATTTTATTAATAATTCATCATGAGAATTGCAGTTGAGTCCAGACAACACGGATAATTTATTCATTTTCTTCATATGTTCTCAAAATGTATCACGATTATTTCCAATTTTAGGTATTCTTCACCATATTTTTTAACAATTTTGACAATTATTTTCAATTTCAGGTAACCGTCACTATTCATTTTAATGAAAGTGCAGTTAGATTTATTGTGTTGGACTTTTATTAGAACCAGTGCAACTCATAAATCTACACTTCAATTTTATCAATACCTCATCATGAGAATTGCAGTTGCGTTCAGACAACACTCGAATGCTGTACCACCACATACGGATAATTTATTTATTTTCTTTCTATGTTCTCAAAATATATCGCGATTATTTCCAATTTTAGGTATTTTTCAATATTTTTTTAGATACTTTGACAACTATTTCCAATTTCAGGTAACCTTCACTATTTATTTTAATGTGGAGCTAGATTCATTGTGTTATTTCCAATTTTAGGTATTCTTCACTATATTTCTTAATAATTGTGACAATTATTTTCAATTTAAGGTAACCGTCACTATTTATTTTGATAAAAGCGCAGTTAGATTTATTGTGTTGCACTTTTATTAGAACCAGTGCAACTAATAAATCTACACTGTAATTTTATTAATAATTCATCATGAGAATTGCAGTTGAGTCCAGACAACACGGATAATTTATTCATTTTCTTCATATGTTCTCAAAATGTATCACGATTATTTCCAATTTTAGGTGTTCTTCACCATATTTTTTAACAATTTTGACAATTATTTTCAATTTCAGGTAACCGTCACTATTCATTTTAATGAAAGTGCAGTTAGATTTATTGTGTTGGACTTTTATTAGAACCAGTGCAACTCATAAATCTACACTTCAATTTTATCAATACCTCATCATGAGAATTGCAGTTGCGTTCAGACAACACTCGAATGCTGTACCACCACATACGGATAATTTATTTATTTTCTTTCTATGTTCTCAAAATATATCGCGATTATTTCCAATTTTAGGTATTTTTCAATATTTTTTTAGATACTTTGACAACTATTTCCAATTTCAGGTAACCTTCACTATTTATTTTAATGTGGAGCTAGATTCATTGTGTTATTTCCAATTTTAGGTATTCTTCACTATATTTCTTAATATTTGTGACAATTATTTTCAATTTAAGGTAACCGTCACTATTTTGATAAAAGCGCAGTTAGATTTATTATGTTGCACTTTTATTAGAACCAGTGCAATGTATAAATCTACACTGTAATTTTATTAATAATTCATCATGAGAATTGCAGTTGAGTCCAGACAACACGGATAATTTATTCATTTTCTTCATATGTTCTCAAAATGTATCACGATTATTTCCAATTTTAGGTATTCTTCACTATATTTTTTAACAATTTTGACAATTATTTTCAATTTCAGGTAACCGTCACTATTCATTTTAATGAAAGTGCAGTTAGATTTATTGTGTTGGACTTTTATTAGAACCAGTGCAACTTATAAATCTAAACTGAAATTTTATTAATACCTCATCATGAAAATTGCAGTTGCGTTCAGACAACACTCGAATTCTGTATCACCACATACGGATAATTTATTTATTTTCATTCTATGTTCTCAAAATGTATCAGGATTATTTTTAATTTTAGGTATTTTTCAGTATTTTTTTTTTTAGATATTTGTAACAACTATTTCCAATTTCAGGTAACCGTCACTATTTATTTTAATTAACGTGCAGCTAGATTGATTGTGTTATTTCCAATTTTAGGTATTCTTCACTATATTTTTTAACATTTGTGACTATTATTTTCAATTTCAGGTATCCGTCACTATTTATTTTAATAAAAGTATAGTTAGATTTATTGTGTTGGACTTTTATTAGAACCAGTGCAACTGATAAGTCTACACTGTAATTTTATTAATAACTCATCATAAGAATTGCCGTTGAGTTCCGACTAAAGATCCACCGTTGTATCACCACATATTGATATTTGTTTATGTTCATTCCTTTGTTCTCAAAATGTATCATTATTTTCAAGTTCAGGTGATTTTCATTATTTTTTTTTAATTTAGGTGCAGTACAATTTCTTGTTTCCCACTTTCATTACAACCAGTGGGACCAATGAATCGTCCCTTTTCATTACATTTGTGTTCACTTCTCAGACTAGCTCTCAATTATTATCTCACAATATTTCGTTAATTTTTCCAATGTTTTTTCTCATTTATGAATATTATTTCCAGTTTCAGATATTCGCTACTATTTTTCCGAATCGAAGAATTATTTTCTTATCTAACATAGAACCACTTAATCTACATCATTGACTAATAATATGTTTATAATATTCAATAAACTATTCCGCGGTTATCGTTTTTACCATGAACTTTTATATTTTTTATGCATCTATATCGCATCCTAGGTAGTTTATAATATGTAAAATATCCGTTCATAATAATGAGCAAGTGGATGTCTCATATAAGAAGGGAACGAAACGTGAAATAAGCTAGCGGGTTGAGTGCCGAGTCCAATTTGACAGCAAATGGGATTGTCCTGAAGTTGAGCGAAGAGAACACAACACAAGAACGCGCCTCAGGATGACATTAAGACCGTCTCGGTCGCAACAAAGGCTCCTACAACCGCACAGCCCCCCTGTCACTGTGTAATGTATGCTAACACGTTTGTGCCTTCGGCGGAAAGCGGCACAGGCGCTGGTATACACGCAAAAAACTTGAGAAACCTACTCTGGCGATGAAATCCCAATACTACGTATATATTTATCAAAAGTGTTCACTTTCCTTTTGATACCATAACGTCACTACTTAACCACTGATCATGTTTTAAGTGCTTTGTGAGTATCGTTACATCATTTATTTCTAACTTTCATAATGAAATTAATAAAAATTATAAGATGTAATTATTACTGAAACTATAAATTTAAGCTTGTAGTGAATGTGAATAAAATACCAGGTTTTAAAACAGTTATCTAGGTGTATTGTATACTATTACTAGTAGTTGGAAAATGTATGTAATTTTCACTTTTATATGGTTCTGTAAATTTTTATAAACACCAACACCAAAATTGAAACGATATTGATTCGGATGTCTGGTGCGCCTATGTACAACGAATATTCAACAAGTGGATGTCACAAAGCGTCAACGACAAAGTGGCCAGATAAAAAACACCCTCGATGCTTATAAAAGACTTACATTCAGTTCCCCCCATAAAAAACCGTCAGTAAGAATCTTTTAAGTGGAATAAGGACAGATAGCTATTAAATAACTTAACTTTTTACAAGGGAAGAGTGACATAATTGGGCTCAATCTCCAATTAGATTTTTTGTAGATGTCTCAAATTTTGAGGTTTTGTTAATTGTAGGGGTTAATTAATCACGTTTCTTTTATTATTCAATATGGATCTTTCAAATTTATATGGTAAATTTAATTGAAGTAGATTATTGAAATTAGCACAAATAATTGAAGAAACCAATAGTTTAATGGTCAAACAAGGATCTAACGAAATAAGTTGTAGAGAATTAACCGACTCATAGAATCAACTCTAAAAGTTTTTCCGTGTATTTTCGGATTGGGCAATTTTATTATGTTATTTTTCGCTAACAATCAGTTAACTTATCCATTTAAATGGGTCGACATCTTGATTTTCCATAGTCAAATTTATAATTTATAAAACTTCATTGTCCAATGTCCAGTTTTTCCAAACTAAATAAAAAAATAAGGAATAAAAAGTCATCTTATCTTGTAACTTATTCTTTCAAATTTATAGTAGTCTTGATATTTCATAAAAAAATTCATAAAACTTAATGCTCCATTCCTTCTTCTTGTTTTTCATTTTAAAGATCTCATGATCTGTTAGTTTTTCAGGTTCCTCTGTATCAGTTCCTGGGAGGTGGACTGCCAGCTGTCCATCCATCTCTTAGGGGGTCGTCCGGGTTCTATTTTCCCTATTGGTTTCCCTTCAAGTACAATGCGTGGCAGTCTACTCTCTTCCATTCTTCTCAAGTGGGCGTATCAGTATCTTTTTTATTGTCTCCCCCATCTTACGATGTCTTGAACCCCACATTGTTCCCTGATGTCAGTGTTCCTGATTCGATCTACTTTTGTTTTTCCCACTATAGTCCTGAGCGTTTTCATTTCGGCTACCCGAAGCATGCTTTTCGTTTTTTCTGTGGATATAGTCATGTTCATCGCTTGGCTGACCTGGCAAAATTTGTGTAGTTGTCCTATTCGGTATCCCATATTAAGTGATGATACTTCCCCTATAATTCTATCCATTAAGAGATTGAACAGAAAGGGGCTGAGGCTGTCAACTTGCCTGATGCCTCCTTATCAATTACAAGATAATAAAAAGTTAGGAAAGTTATTTATAGAATGTATCACTAGTTCACAAAATTTAACTTTCTGTCTGTTGACACGAATTGTATGGTTGATGCTCAATTTTTATCAAATCTACCCTCAAAATCAAGTTAATTTCTTTTTATTATTTAATCGTATATACGAGGATATATTGAAAAATTCTTAGCTTACTATAGAACTAAACAAAATTTCAATGTCAAAATATTTTATTACTTAACATATTCTCCTCTTAATTGGATACATTTATTATAGCGAACCTGCAACGTCTCTAGACCTTTCAAAAAAAATGTTTCTTCTTGCTCTGCAAACCAGACCTCCACAGCGTTTATTACCTCCTCGTTGGAAGAAAATTTACGATTTACGAACTTTTTTTGCAGTTGAGGAAAGCGATGATAAATGGAGCCAAAATCTGGTGAATAAGGGGGGTGTTCTAGTAATTCAAACCCTATATTACGAATTTTTTGCATGGCAACATGAGATTTGTGTGCAAGGGCTTGTCCTGCAAAAACAAAACTCTTTTGGATAGCTTTCCACGTCTTTTATCTCTAATTTTTTTCCGTAGAGTGGTCAATAATGTCTAACAGTAATCTCCAGTTATTGTTCTACCCTTATCCAAAAAATCAATCATGATTACTCCATGGCAATCACAAAAAACTGAAGTAAGAACTTTTCCAACAGATTTTTGGACACGAAACTTCTTAGGTCTTGGAGTACCAGAGTGTCACCACTCCATCGATTGTTTCTGGATCGTAGAAATGTACCCAAGTCTCATCCATAGTAACAATTCGGTTTAAGAAGTCTACATCGTTTTCAAATCAAGCACAGATCGAACACGATGCTTCTACCCTTGCATGCTTTTGGTCAGCATTCAAACATTTGGGGATCCATTTTGCAGCAATTTTTCTCATGTCCAAAATGACGTGAACTATATGATGAACCTCTTCGTATGAAATATACAGTGCTTCAGATCAGAACGGTTTTGGCCCAATTCGACGGTCTAATGTCATGAACTGCATCGATATTTTCAGGGACTGACACAGAAACTGGCCTTCCCGATCGGTCATCATCTTCAATGGAAAATTTACCTCTTTTGAAGCTTGCGGTCCAATTTTTCACGGTCGCATACGAAGGACATTGATCACCAAGGGTATTAAGCATATATTCGTAAATCTGCTTACCTCTTAACCCTTTTAAATACAGGGACTTGATGATGGCTCGATACTCGAATTTTTCGATTTTCACAATTTCGGTGGACATAGTATTTACATGAATCATTCATTAAATGAAATCAAGACAGTTTCGGGGTGGTTCGCCTCTTCATTTGATTTATTCATAATACTTATTAAAGAAGAAGAATTGGTATTTTAGTTTAATTCTATTCATTACTTAAGACGGATCATTTTAGCTCTAACTCTTACTTCTTAGTAGTTTCAACGTTAACATGAGTTGAGCATTTGAAATCAAAAATAAGTATGTCAATTAACTTGATAGTTGTTATTATATAATTTTGTTAGCACCCGGTATAATCTGAATATTGAAGTTGATGATTTATTGCCGAATTTCTTGTTTCGATGGTCAGATCGTCGCCTAACTAGCAATTTCCAATCTTGATGCCAATGTCGATGTCTATTCAGAATCGTGACATCTTCGAAACATGTGGATCTATGATTACACCTTCAAATTATGGTCTAATTATTATCATAAAAGTGGCCGGTGGACTCTTCTCAAACTCATTCTATTGCGACATTTGGTAATCTTGTTCACCATCTAATTTGACGGCATGGAATTTTCGTGATCACCGTTTCTGAAATAATTGCGTACCAAAAACCAAATAAAGATTTTCGATAAACCGAACGACTGACTTATACTGTTTTCGACCGCACTAGCCGTGAAATTGGTATACCGAGTCATTAAAGAATACATCAAACCAATTATTATGTATTTTCCAACAGATATTTTTGTCTTAAAAGTCATATCTGGGCAATGAATTAATATAAATTTTTTCAATTGTGGTTCAAAAAAGGATTAACTCCGAATTTTTAAGTGACTCTTAGACCTAGACGCTCCTTGCTTTCGAAAATATGCTTACATGCAACAGTCACAAAATGCAATTTTTTCCATATTCAAGAAAAAGAATCAATAAATAAAAAAATACCATGGAATGAGGAAAATAGAAATCCTTAGAAAAATAAACATGGATAGCATGATGAAAACAATAAAAGGGAAGAACTATAAACTAAAGACAATAATTGGCTACAGAAACCAAGAACCGGTAAAAAAGACGGATTAGTATATGCAGATACATTCAAGAAAATGTAGAATACGGTTAAAAACAATAGAAGACCTGAGAATGGAAGTGAAAATCCAGAACTGCTAAAGGATGGTAATAAATCAAAAAAGAGAACATGGGTAAGATTTCATAATGAAAGGAATATCTGAGAGTTATTTTCACAGAAGAGGAAAAATGGATGTACAGATAGAAAACAGAATAAGAAAACCAAATCTACTATGTCTTAATAAAACAATTTTCGGGCAAAAAGAAATAGGAGAAGGTATAAAAACAGATAAATGAAGTATCAAAGGATCGAAAAAAGTGTAAAAAATTAATAAAAGGAGAATGAAAACTAAAATCCTTATTCTTTGACGCTCGAAATTGCATAATAGGTTCTAGAGAAGAAGATAAAAAGCTTATGATTGATATTTTGTAATTAAGGGGCTGCAGAGCATCGGCAGCTTCCTACTTAGATCAAACTCTGGCAACAGCTAGAAAAAAGGTTCTTAATTTTCATAAACGATGCACGGACTTTCTCGATTCGAAGCCGTATTTCTAAACAGTAATCCACGGAGCAGTCAACCTTTCTTCCCAGGTAGTCATACCTTTCTACCTTTTTCAAACTATTGCCTTCTACATACAGTTGTTCATTTGGCGCTTTAGTTAAAGTTAAGGGACTCGACTCGAGTAATTTTGATCATATTCTCAAGAATCTTCTTTATACTGTTGTGAAGTCTAAACATTTCGAGATAATCAAATATGAATTGTTAGGACCCACCATTCTCACATGCGTTCTACTATAGAAATTAAATGAATTCACATACAGTGTATGGCATGGTTTGACTACCAATCGGTTCCAGCGTTGATATAGTGGTAGTGTAAATAGTGTGTGTGGTATAGAAAGGAAAAAGAGAAATGAGTCTTCAAATGAATAGTACTTGAAGAGCCAGGATAGGAGAAAATACTCACAAACGTTTTGAGCTAAAGTATACAAATTTCTTAAATAAAACGATCATAAGGGAAACAAGGTTAATTGGCTGAAAATCGAATGTTTCTAATTCCCAAAAACAGAAGCCTCAAAGACAAAGTTCATCAAATCGTGAAAGACCACGAAGTTATGACAATTGTTTCCTTCTCGTATATTCAAAGAAAAAAGACTTGATTCAACTTTGTGACCAAGAAATCATTCAAGAGGAAGCCCAATATTGGTATTGAAATATACCTGATCTAGAAACTTCATATGAACGAGCTCTAGAGCCTTGTATAGATGATACCAACAATGAAAAATTGACTCTCGATTAATTTTGAACTGTCAAATTTAGTTGTATATTATTCTTTATTTGTTAAGTGTTTATCTTTGTTAATAAAATGTTAGTGAAACATTTCTCTCTTTCAATAAAAGTATTTTGCAATAGTTATTTATCATATCTTTGTTTTATAAGGTACTATTTTTGTCTTATAAAACAAGTGTAATACAAAATTTTCTATTTTACCCCTTGTTTCCATTTTAGATTAAAAAATTGTTTGAGCATTTTATTAAGAAAGTTGTGGTAACTATAATTGGGTGGTAACACTGATAACAAACAATCGAAACATTCAAAAATTATTTGCTGACACGTCAAATACACGTAAATAATAATAAAAAAATACACGTAAATAATTCCTTGAAAATAAGAAAATGGATAGAGAACTAGGTGAAGAATTTAATTGCAAATTTATGTTCACTTCTTGGAGGATATTATAAAAAATACGTTTTTACCTTTTTTGTTTGACGTTTAACAGTGACAGGTCGTCACAACAAATTTTACGTATCGTTCTGGACCTTAGTACAACAACAGTTTGCGTGTTAACACCAACCTTATGAAAAGCTCATTAAATGGGAAAATCACATGAATCAAATATTATTTCTAAAAAGATATTTCAAAATTGTTTTGGAAAAAGAATGATTTTAAATTGTGGATGTTTTATCATTTCCGTATTTTGTTCTACTGACAAAAATTGATTCTATCACCTAATGACTTTAACCTCCAAGCAGACGATATTTCCTCTGTGTAATTCCAGAGAAAGTTTTCAACAAATTAAAATCAATTTTTAATTATTTTATATATAACCGTGGGCTATAAAAATCAGTTCGAAACTAAGAAATACCCTTTCTATATTCACCAGTGTAGAATATCTCGATGTAGGTGGGGCAATTAATATAGATCGAATCGTTGAAATGTTTACTATTGTACTAGAAAAAAAAAAAAAAATTAACGCCCACGCAATTAAAATGCGTTTATTGTTTCTGTTAAAATGAAAGTCTTTACTCTAACAATCACATGTCAAGATAATAGGTACATTTTCCTTTTTAAAACTTCAAGTCTTTTTTTTTGAGAAGTAATAACACAAGGACATTGATAATTGTTCAAAAAATTTTCGATTTCGGATAATCATTGCTTGGACCTATAAGCAACAAGCTTGAGAAAGTTTTTGAGCATTTATCAATGTTCAAGGGTTAATCGAAGAGAAAATTTTTTGTTAATTATAGAAAAAATATATAGCAAATAATTAAATCAAAGGTATTAGTTTCTATAACTGATGAAGATGTATTCCCTATACGCATGCTGTTAATTATTTTTCTTCGTCTTCGTTTTATTGAGTTGGCATTGTTGTGGCCCCTTGTACACCAAATTTGGCCAATCGACTAACCGCAGTCGATTTCTTTGGTGGTTGATAATTTTTTTTCCCTTGGTATTCAACCCCAATCACTTCGGCAGACGATATTCTTCAATTTTGAATCGTATTTTTTCCAATTTGTGTATTATCATACCAGTGATCATTTTCGGATTTCCAGTGATGATTTATTCTTAGGGATAATCTGTTGATTTTAATACTTAAGCCCTTTTTTGACATCTATTTTTTAAATAATCTGATAGGACAAACGTTGCTGTCGTTGTTCTGTATAAAAATTTACTTTCATTACACATTCTTGAACCATTTTCCAAGTCTTTCTTAATACAGGGTTATATTCAACTCGATTTGTTACACAACCACCATTGTTTGATTCGATACCAAAAAAAGTCAAAGCAAGCAGCAGCTTCTCCGCAGCTATGTGATAGAATTTTCGTTGCAGCACTTCAGGGGAATGTTCATTCCAAAAATTTATCATTTTCGTTATTTCTACGGAACTTAATGCTATCAAACGCCAAACTTTGTTTTCTTTACAGGGATCTGATTGCAGTTTTCGTCGTATAGAATCGCTGATAGCGCGCGCTTGTTGAAATACTTTTGAATGGGTCAATAATAACTTTCATTTCTTTATAATATTTTTCTTGTTAGGTTCCACATGGTTTTGACTGTAGATTCTTTAAACTCTGTACCATCTTTTTTTCTCATGTTCACAGCTCAATCCTTTGAAATCAATATTTTCTATCATTGCAAAAATTCGTAAATGCTTTCCATACAAATTTTTTATTGTATACGGTATTTTTGGTTTGATTGACTCTATAATTTCAGTAATATTCTTGTCATTATTACAACCAAGTTGTGACATTTTGAAATATTAAATATTTGAAACGTCTGTATCCAGACTATGGGATCTGTTTTCAGTATAATGTTGGACTGATTGGTTGTCTTCAATCAACTAACTTCAAATTAATTGATTTCTACTGGAGCAAAAAATTTTCTTCATAATTATTCATAATATATTATGTTTTCAAAATATTTATTCACGTAGGTACTAACAATGAAAAAAATATTTCTATTATGAACGCAAGCAACCTTTGAAACTATTTATTAAGAAAAGAGAAACCATTTTAAAACATTCTATTACAATTGCATGTACATATGACATCAATAACATGACAGTAGCACATTGAATGAAGTTATTTTATAATTACTAATACAGAGTTGCCCAAACAACTGATATTCTTGATTCCTGATTTGACAATTCATAGTTCATAGTAAAAAAGTGTTTTGCCAAGGACCGTTAAGCACATAGGATTTTTGATACCAAAGGCTGATGTCCTTTGACTGGTTTGACACACGAAATTCGAGGTATGGCAGAGAGAATGTTGAAAAATGAACAAGACACTATAAGAAAGGAGTGAGGAGAATTATGATTGAAAAATTGAACCGAATAAGAATCTGTTAGAATGCCAAGTTGGAGAAACTCTGCCTTTCTAATCAAATTTTTTGTTTCTATAATTTGTATACGATATTTTGGAAATTCCTAGATTAACAAGAAATTATCTGTTGAAAGATCGAGTTAAAACTGAAATTATTTGAGTTGATTCGATCCCTAGGTATTTTCACCTCATCATCTATGCACAAGATAAATGACAGTTATTATTTCCAATAAATATGTTGATGAGAAAACTATTATTCTATAAAAAATTACGCCATCATTGAATGAAATTAGCGTAACTAGCAAACAAATTTCATTAACGACAAATCAGTAGCGTAGCATTATCACTTTGATCCACTAAAGGAAAAAACTGAGCATTAAATAATATTAAATTATTCATAATTGTTTAATCACAAATATACAAAATGTCCAAAAAAAAATGTTAGAATCCAGAATTGATAATACCATAAAGACAGTTGTTCTGTTTTCAGTCAAAGATTGGGTGTCACTTTCAACTTTTTTCGATTGCCGTATGTGTTGAAATTTTTACAATGGAGTCAAAAAAGGATGTGTCTACCAAAACTGATTATTTCTGTACTTCAAAGCTAGAGAAGCCTAGGTACAATTGGATTTTTTACTAATTCTTGTTTATTGTTTCAAACTCTATACTTAAACTTGAGTCCTTTTATTGTGTAGAACCACAAATGATAACTCCACTTATTACCTAACCTAACAAACTCGCAAAGCTTGACAATCCTTACACATGCGCACGCCATGGGACGAAGTGATAGCAGGAAAGGGACGAAATGAAATGTGTTAACTCTATGATCAGATAGTTGCAGTGGTCAAATCTAGAATAAAAATATGAAGTCGATGTAGATTTTGCTTTTAAAAATAATTTCTAACAACACAGCATCAGAGAAACGGTAAGAAAGAACCAGTTTTCACATGCAACGATTCGGTAAATTTTAGAGCGAACTGTAAAGAGAAAAACTTATTCATCTAACAGAGAATGCCTTACAAAAATTAGAGAATCAATCTATATTTCAAGGATATTGAAACAATTGGAAAATCCTTAATCATACCAATGATGACGTGGCTTCAACTATGGGAAGAAAGTGAGGAAGTGCTGTTCTGCGAAACCAGGTTTTGAAGATTTTGAAATCTGTTGAAATCAACTAACCAAATGAGTAGACGCAATACTTCCAATCATTGCTTCATGGTGATAATGAACTTTACTTTAATGAATAGAAAACTTGTACGAGTTTATTAGAATCTTGCTGTTATCTATCCTTTTAAAGTTTAGTTCCAATGATTTCTGAGAGAAAAAAATGTTCAATTATGAAAACCTTTGAGATAACGTTAAGGTAGTATTTAGTAAGTATGCAAAATAAATCATCATCAAATCTAAATCTTGAATTTTGAGTACGCACCAATATTCTCTAATTTCTCAAGAAAGTCGTATTTTTCGAGGTTTTCGAGGTTATTATTTGTTCTTTACTTTTATTGTACTGATAATTCAGCCCCATAGACTGGTTACCTTTCACTTATTGAATTTTTCAATCATTCAATTGTTTTGAAATTGATATATCCTAGGATGAACGTACTCCGAACGTTTTGTCATACGAGTGCTGTTTGAGTGGTTTACAGATATTTGAAACATTCATCTTGGTCGAAAAATAGAACTAAATAACGAACATTTGCTTGTGATTGTCTATCACCATGTTTCCGAATTTAATATTGGTTGCACTTCACTAGACAATGAATTTCGGCTGCTAGATGTTTGCGATATTGCAAGATCTTTATGTGACCTACAGTGAGATTGACGCATTTTTGGGTATTCGCATACATTCAATATTGCATGAACATTTGGCTGTACAAAAGATTTGCTTCAGTTGGATACCGCATAATTTGACAATCGCTCAAGAAAAAGTTCGTGTTGATTTATGCAAATAAATGCTGAAAAAATTCAATCGCGGCGCTTCAAAGTAAATGGTCGACTGTTTTTTCGGAAAACTGGACATACTGAAGCAGCGTTGAACCGTCAATGGAAAAATCAGTGAAACTAATCGCATCGAACGAATCATTCTACACCACGACGATGTGAGCACCCACACGAGTTCAACCAAAAACGTTTTTGAACAGTCAAAACATCGAATTGATGGATCATCCGCCGTACAGTTCTTGTTTTTGCGCCCAATGATTTCTTCTTATTCTCGAAGATCAAAAATAAATTGCGAGGTCAACGTTTCTCTACACCTAAACAAGGGTTCAATTCACATGCTGTGAAGATACCTCAATCGGAATGGATAATTGGTTCAAACGCAGGCAAAAGTATATTGATATAAATGGAGAATATTTTGAAAAACGATAAAGTCATATCCATTTAAAAATATTTGTTTTTATTTTTAAGTAATAACCCTCGTATCAAAACGAAGTGTTTTGTATAACGATTTTTCTTCTTTTAACACTTTTTTGGTTTTTCATATATTTTTTTTTCAATCTCTTGCCCAATTATATTAAAAAATTATAATTTATTTAGCATATATATATATATATATATATATATATATATATATATATATATATTCGTTTTGCTCCGTCACTGGTGGGTAACTCAACTATGTCCGGGTTTGTCTCTTCCAATAAAGCTGAGATCAGCCAATGTCAAAGATATCAAGCGAGTTGGTAGAATTCCGCTGAACGTAGAACACTACATCCCATTTGTCATATGTCGCTTTAGACAAAATCACCGAGTTCGAACCTCGACCAACGTTAACTTACTCTATAATTAACTTTTGTAGTGTTTTACCTTCGGGCTACGTTCTCAATGGCTTGTATGAAGAAAAAAATGCTGATTGCATCACTTGTGTCTCTATAATTACATTAATTAATGAAAGGTTACATAAGAAGACGACGATGGAAGTAAAGAATCATTAAGTGAACCGAACTCTATTTTCATTAACCTAGTCATTGTGTCGTAGATTCTCAAAGTCAGTCCAAAAATAGATTAATCACGGTTATTTTCATTAACAGAGGCGTAATTTCGTGAAGAAAACGTTCAACCGCTGCTTGTCCAGATAAATAATTATATTTAGGAATTTCCAAACTGATTTGCTAAATTTAAAATAAAAAATACGTTTAAAACAAGTTATACTACTTAAAATCATATCAAAATCATACAGTGATAAGGTCAAATATGGATTTAAGTGAATATATAAATGACTGAATTAAATCATATTTTTATTAGTTTATCATTAATTATTTTCTATTTTAAACCTTAGGAACGAGCTAATGATTAGTACCAAACCCAATATAGACATTAGATTCCTTCTACAAACACGTGTTCTTGTTTTTTGATTCTATTAGTTATTTCTCTGATAATATTGCTTAAAAATGATATTCTCTAATCAGAAAAATTAAGTTTCCAGCGTATCCTAGCATAACTTTTGATTAAATTACTTTTATGTTTCACCCATATACTTTTTTTATGTGTTTATCACTAGCCTCATTTTTATTCCTTGTTTTTTCTCTTTATCGTAGATAACGATGATTTTTGTTATTTACGTATCTTGTTTTACGGTTTTTATAATATAAGTTGTTATACAATCCTGTATATTTTTCGGCCCGTCTCGAAATGATGGTTGTTCATATTAAAATTTGGTATTAATTAAAAGAACACGATTGTCTGAGGGGACATTGTTTTTTTGGTCTGTCGGATGCCGCAGGATGTTGTCCCGCACGCAGGGGGGCGCAGCTGGAAACTCTTTGACACAATTCAAACAATTCGAATCCACCCTAGGGACTCTACAGCCCACGATTGCCTTTTATCTTTTGTCTAAGCGTTTTACCGAAAATAGTGTCGATATCGTGGGGCAAATTAAATGAATGCTCTTTTGCCGCTAATAATAATTTTTAAAAAGAAATAGAAGTCGTTTTTACTAATGATTGTGCAATATGACGAGCCGTGTCGAGAATTGCAGCTGTCCATCTACAAAAATATTTAACAATCTAAATAGAATCGAATTGTTTTTTGTGCATTTATCATAATCATAAGCAAAAGTATTGGTAAAAATAACAAAATAAAAATAGATAAAATATTAATAAGACCAGTGATTGCATACGCCAAACAACAAGTCAACAACAATCATGGCTAAAATAGAAGAAGATCTGAAGATAAACGACAGACAAATACTGAGAACTATACTTGGACCGAATATTATATAAAATGGATTGAGAAGATTACAGAAAGTGAATAAATACTAACCAGAAATAAAACAGTAATTCAGTTGAACAGATTGTACTATAATTTTGGGATTTAACAAAATCTTAAAATAAAAGGTTGTACAGACTTCTTTTGTACATAGAAAGAATAAAACTATTTTTCATATATAGTCCATCGTTTTGCTGTACCTTGTCTATACACTCAAATGTTCAAATTTCATACATGTTCTTCAATGTCCTTACCTGCTCTTTCTTATTCTTCAAACTGTTTTTCAATTTTGATATATTGGCTGTTTTATTCCGATGAAATTGATACATTACTATTTCCCTAGGTGTCCAATCAACTTCTTACTAGTTCCAGCTAGAGTAAAAAAACTCGGTTTTTGTTTGACAGTACTACTGTAACCATGTAATCTGAAAATTCACATGAAAACCCCAATGGCTCTTCTTCTAAATTGCCAGATGTGTGGGCGTAAACTATCAACTTGATGCTCTTCGACGATCATAACAGTGTCTACTATATCTGTATTTACAGCAAATGAATGGTCTTGGTTTACTTTACAGTCATGAACTTCGACATAACTGTGATCTTCATAAATGGAAGTAGACAATGAAAGCAGATGAATGGTAGGAATTGGTGGGGTAGCTTTATACTCCGAATATTTTCCATTGAAATTTGTAAAATCACTAAGCGATAATTTGATGTTGGTTATTGAATTTTACAAAATTCTTCCTATTTAGAAAACATCAGGAGAGCGTTTGGAAAACTTAAAAAAATGATTATTCATCTTAACAATTGACATTGACAGTATTAACACATTTTTATTACACAAGTGACACTATTGGTAAGTGACAGAACTAAATTTGGGTTGTTGAAATTTAGTTGACTTTCTTATTGAGTATGTTTTGTGATCTGAGGTCTCGTCTAAACGTTTCATTCTCGCAAAACGATACATCTCCCATGAATTACACGTCACATGAGTGTTTACACGTCATGTGAATAGGATTTGTCATGTTCTACAAAACGTACAATAAAACGTAGCGTGTAAACCTTTATACTTATCTACATAACCTTATTTTGAGTAGGTATCGTTATATACTAAGTGGATCGAACAACACGAATTAATAATCCATTATTTTGTTTAATTTCAAAACAGTCAAGAATTGAAGTTAAACGTGATTGATATGGCTACTTTGTTTTCATTAAATTAAATATAAAATTATTTCAACAAATAATACTTTGACACCAAAAAATATATTTTCATATTGAAATTTTCTTAAATGCTTATGTCAATACACGGCAAGGAAGAATGTTTATTTTCTTTTACATCATCATAAAAAACCAACTAACGTGCTCTGTCAGTTTATATTACCCAAAAATATTTGACACGAGAAGGTAAAAATACGAACCTGTGTCTTTAAAAAATTCTATACAAAATAACATACTAAATCATGCATGTAATATGAAAAGATAACTGCCTGGGTTTGAGTAGTTCTAGCGAATTTCGAAATTTTGTATCAAAGAAGGCCGCAGTATGTACAATGCAACTTTATATGAAAATTTTCCATGGTCCACTTCACCCGCTATAACATCATATAAATATTGTCTTTTGTATGTACGCCCCTTGAAATTCACTCGTTATGTATCACCCTAGGTAAAGCAACCGAAAAACTAAATTTTATATAACTACGAAACAAAATTCTTAAAAACAATGCAGCTGATTTACATTTTTGATATTTATAGTGTAAGATTATAATAAGACAACAGTGGACGCAAGGTTAGATAACTTGAAAGTGAAGTAATAAAAAAGTAACTACAAACTGCACAGGCGCGGTACCATCTTATTACTGTTCTAATTTCACGATGACTCTACTTTCACTATGACAGTCACAACAATAAACAAAATATAAAAAGTATTAAAATATCCAATATATTACGAGGATGATTCATATATAAAATGTAATTTTTGAATAAACGCGCGAGAAAGTTATGGCTGTAAAAATGGCTGCACAGGGCGTTAGACTGGTCTGTTACTGCGTAACCTCGCTTTTTAGTGTACTTTTAGCCATGAGGGAGAGGGTTGTACCAGTGTTTGGTGCTCAAAGCATCATTATTCGTTTTCTAGTCAAAGATAATGTAAAATCTGCGGAAATCTATTTTACTTTATTTTACTTTCTGGAAACGACAAGAACTGGTGGCAAACGTGTCACATAAGGGCAGAACCAGTTTTAGCGATGAGAACGTCAGCGCTGTAGAATAGAGAGATAAATGATTTATTGTCAAAAAAATTGTTAGAATTTGTAGTCAAAAGCTTGTAAAAATTAAAAACAAACTAAAAAATGAGTATACAGAATAAAACCAGAATGAGTAACAAAATTTTAGGTAATAATTAGTATATGAGTCCATAGCAAAAATTAAACCAGTATGCAGCATGTCCGGAATTGAATATTATTACTAGAATAGAAGTTTACAGAGTAGATATTACTGCGGAATGCGGGAAAAGATGATATCGATTTGATTTCAATTAGCAATTGATTGTGCATTCTGAACCTCGAGAATCTTACAAATTAGGCACACGGATTCGAAGATAAAGAAGGAAGGAAGAATCAGAATTTTTAATCTTTTAAAGAAGTTCCTACAGTGTGTCCTGCTGTTTAGTCCGAGTAAATATCTAACAGCTCCCTTTTGTAGTTTGAAGATTCGCTTAAATTGAGTCGCACCACACGTACCCCAGAAGGGAGGGGCAAATCGGAGATGCGATTCAATAAGGGCATAATAGACTGTTAAGGAGATGGATAAGTTGAGTTCTTTGAAAACTGATCTCAGCGTAAAGCAGGATAATTCATTTTGGAAGACAGACAAAGCACTGAATACGCTATGGCTGAAAAATTAAGCAAATAATTTATAAACGGTTCGATTACCTCAAAATTTCAGCCAGATTGATGCCAAAATTTCTGAATTTTGAGCAGAAATTCACACGCTGGTAAATTTGTACGCGTGTCATGAAGCGGTTTAAAGGGAAAGGAGAAAATTCATTGCACCGAATATTCATCACAGACGAGACTTGAGTTTATGGAGTGGAGGAAGAAAAAAGAAGAAGCGCCAGTTAAAACTAAGGTTATACTGTTAGCGGAGAAAGTGTTGTGTACCGTGTTTTGGGATCTTAAATAAGGAATTGCGGTTGATTTTCTTTCTGAATCAGTAGTAATAGAGTAACCTCATAAAAAACCATGTAAAAACCTCTCTACAGATCACAACTACGCGATATTCCACTCTGTAGAGCGGTATTGTTGTAAGATAATGCCAGACCTAGGCTAACCATGAAAACGTTGAACGAATTTGATTCGAAAACCAAATTTGTCGCCATGCGATTATTATTTATTTGGTCTATTGAAGGAATCCTGAGCCTTCGATTTTACATATTTTTTTTTGCTGCAACGGCTGCTTTAAACTTTTGTTTCCAAGTATGTCTTAAAAATACAAGCACTCCATACTGTTTATTGCCAGACACACTATAAAATGTGTCTGCCAATAAACATAATAAGAATGATTAGAAGAAAATACAATTGTAGTTTTCATGAAATTAGAGACTAGTCTTAACGTGTTTGAAGCGTAGTAATTTTCACATATTATTACAGACATTATTTATAATCCACCTCTGTAATATACAAACTTTTATAACAATAAATTTGTTAAGATATATATGTAAGAATATAAAAACTATTATTTTGTTTTTTGCTAATATTTTTAAGGTACATACGTAAAAAATAAAGTTTTCTATTGTGAAATCCTTATGCTGTGATGCCATTGGACTTCATCGAATTTCTTCTTGAACTTCGACTCTAAAGGTGAATATTGTTTAAAATATTTATAAGACTTCTTATCCGCCCACTCTATTGATGGCTGAGAAATCTCATTGTTACTGAAGTGGTTCTTGTTAACTAGAAATTTTTAAACATGCCTGTAATTGCCGAGACATTCTTCTTTTTCAATCATTTTATTATTTCTACATACAGCACAGCTTAAGCAAAATTTCTGTACTTCCATAGGCGGCGACTAACAAATTTTAAGTTGATTATGACACATTTTATATTAATTATAGGTATACACGGTGTTGTAACAAAAATTTAATGTACTCGGAAATGTAAAAACACGTCAAATGATATTGGGGAGACCATTTTTATTCAATATTAATACCCCGGGGATCAATCCCTAATTTTTTTGTGTGTACAACATTGTATTTTTTTAAAATTATGAAATAACTCCTGCTTCGTTTTCTGAGAAGAGTTAAGCTGTTGTGTACGACGGTTGTGTGAAAAGTTACAAATCTGATCCTCAAGAAGTTATCATTAATTAGTATAAATTCGGAAATATATTTGCGCATGTGTTGAAAGATTCTCATTAAAATTTTATTTTATTTTCTGTTTGACAATCGTATAATTGAGTATTTGTAAAGCGTATTTGAATAAAAATTTTCATAACATGAATCCTGATTACGCTCATAGTTTTTATCGGTAATTGACTTAAGGGTTGTTCCTTTTCTTTTCTTGATACCCCCTTGGTATCATCCTACTCTTTATCGATACTCGTTGAGTTTGTTTCTCACAACTTTAGTCAAAACTTTGTTCACCGCATCCAGAAGTGATCACCCTCTATAATTTTCACATCTAGTTTTATCTCTATTCATCTATATTGGACAAATTATTTCATTATTCATTTGTTCTTCATTCCAAAATTTCCGTATTGATAATCATACTCTTTTCTGTATATATTTCCTGCAGAATTTGATAATTTATACTGGAATCCCTTTGTCTACTGTACTCTGAAGGTTTTCCAAATTTTCTATCTTTTTCTCATTTTCTATTTTCTCTCCTATATCTTCCTCCTGTTTCGGTTCTCTCTCTTGTCCATTCAATATTCCTTTTAAGCATTAAGCCCATCTTTCAATTTTTCTAAATGGATTTATCAAAAATTTTCCCTCGTTGTCCCTGATCAAATGTACTTGGTGATTAACTAAGCTCTCTCTTGATTTCTTTGTTTCTAAAGTATTCTTTAATATTTTGTGGTTAATTGCGCATGTATATTCTGTCTTTGTTTGTCTAACTATTTTGTTAATTGTCTTTCAGATTTCTGAGTATTTTATCTTGGTTCCTATTGAGTCATTTTCTAGTGTGCTTAATCGTACTAGATTTTTTTTCCAGCTTATTTTTACATCCCTCATCGAACTATCCTTTCTCGCTTGTTTTCTTTTCCAAGTCTAGCATTTACTTTGCCGGTTTTCCATTAATTTTTTTACTTGCATCTCTTCCATTTCCATCAGCACCTCTGAAACTTCTTACATTTTTCACCAACTTTTGATGTCTTCTTTCTATTAACATATGGTCAATCTAAATCTTAGTCCACCTATCTGGTAATACAATAAATGTTTCCATTGTTTATTTAAATGGTGGAGTAAACACAATTTCAGGTATTTTAATGAAACTCATACTCATTAATTTTTTTTTTCAGATTAACTAAAGCTGAAGATATTCGGAACTATGAAATCGATTCTCCAGATGTTTGAGAATGGAAATTAACTGGATCCACAACTAGATAATGAAAACCCTTACATATTTTTTATATTATAAGATTCTTTCACTGTATAGTGAAGAGTTTAGCTTTTCATTGATATTATTTGAGCGAACTGGGGTGCTTCCTACTGGAGTGAATTCTCTTTGATGAATATTTTTTTGAGCGGTGTGGAATCGTCAACAATTTGCATTGTATTAATCGTAGTTCTGGTCTGGACATTCCTCGCGACGTGTTCTGTGATCACGAAGCGTAAGATAATCGCTACTCGAATGATTAAATTTCAGCATAATTGTTACATGTTACAGCAGTAAAGGGGGCAAAGGGAGAACGACTATCAAAGTCAATGGTTACTGCTCATGTTGTTGTTTCCTATCTTTGATAATTGTGCATTCTGGACTATGCTCGATCTTATGAGCTCTGTTATGTATACTATGTGCCTGTATACTAGCAACCAGGGCCAGGTTAGCCCAAAGCCACTAATCAAATATAAACCCAATAGTTGATATTACATAAACTAAAACTTAATGTCCATATAAATTAAACTGTTTTGGTTTTTCTCAATATCCGTTTCATGATATTTTATATGATTTAAGAAAGGTTTTGCTGAAAATGCGATAAGAAAATAACAAAACCGTATTGTTTTCATTATTGACATCGAACAAAAAAAATAATTTACGTTATGAATTTGATGCGGGAGATTCGTCCAACAGAGAAATATGATGATACTCGGTGAGTCAATTATGACTGATTTAGGACTTTCATTTAGAAGTAAAAATATATATGTATGGTTCAGGTAATGATATTAAAGTGATAAACGACTATTTCCAATCAACAACTCATTTTATTTTTCACATATTTCCTTTGTGGCTTTTGAGCTCTATATACTTTGCCCAGCGACAGATAATAAGGACATAATACAGGTACACATTCATCAACGACATTTTTTAATCCTTCGACCATTTCCCCGAACTATTTCCTCAATAAAACAATAATCCTTCGACCCCGAGAATTCCAAGTTGTCTTCTTTTGGAAATTTCAAGTGATTTTTCTTTTATAACATACTTTTATGTACTAATAGAAAGCAATTGAAATAGTCTTCTCCGATATACCTGGAACACGGTTCAGGAACAACCAACATAACTACTGCCTATTCCTTATTTACCTACACAAGCGCAGGCGAGACGTTTTAGATCGAAGCGAAGTTCACTCTTTCTCGGGAAAACGAAGCAAGCAGATCTTGAACGCCTGGATCTCAGCGGAACTACGTTGTTCCTAGAGATTCGACACGCGTTATTAAGTTTAATTGTACGTTTGGTATATATTGTTTTTTTTGGTCTACATATAGTAAGTTGAAATAATTATCGAATTATGATTATTGTGCTATCTCTTCACCATCCTCAACCCTAGGACTAGCGCCTATAAATCCACTTACTTGATTGAGACAATGGGGAGTAAACAAACTCGTTTTTTTTAATTATGTGGAAAGAAACTAGAACCAGAACTATTGTAATCGTTATAGATATTTTTGAATGTATAATGCAGCTTTGTAATAAAGTGATACAAGATCAAAGCAGTCAACTTTATTTTTCTCTCAAAACCCAAATAAACTTTCCTTAATAATACGTGTTAGCCTTACAGATTTTTAGTATTACCTGATTAGGTAACTTAGGTACTTGGTGAAATTTCATTTCGACTTAACAATAGACTAGAAGTTTTTTCAGAACAATTTGTGAATCCACTTTGTTTTATTAAAATGCATCTGTCAGTAAAACAAGTCACGAAAAAAATTTGTGTTAAATACAAATGAAATTGATACATATAGCATATAGATAAATTATAATTTGTACGTGCTGAATCATTGAGTCATCTTCAGTTATGATAAAGCCATAATGGCTTACAAAGCGCGTTAAGTGAAATTAGAAACACAAACATCTGAATAACAAGAAGATTCAAATCTTCGAACGAGTTAAATGGAAACTGGATATCGATAGAAGAAGATATCCAGTTACAATTTTTAACCAATTTAAGAAAGCACTTTTTAAATACGTTTTTTATCAGTGGCGGACAGACATCACTGTCACATTTCTTTACAAATAGTGCCATAATGATAATACTTTAGATTTTTAGTCGAATTTTTTAAGGAAAAATTAGACTATTACGGTAGGCACGACTAGAAGAAAAATGGGGGGCACATCATTTTTCCCATGCTTTGAGACCTCCTGAACACGATTATGATGGTTTTTTTAAGCTACAATTCTTATTTTCGTCTTTCGAGCAATTGCTATTTAATGAATAATATGAGTATGATCGTTGCTAGGGTGATTTTTTTTACTTCCCATTTTCGAAATTTCTTGTTATTATGACAATTTGTCAATTGGAATTGAATAAGAGGGTTCGAGACCACCAGGTCTATTGAAATTATGAATTTTCATTCGAGAGAGAGAGAGTTAACTTGTGAAATGAAAAGTTATTGAGGAATAGCAAATTTTCCATATAAAGAAATAAGATTGAGAATTGATATCATTTCCAAGAAATTCATTTTATGGAAAGATTTGTTTGTGTATTAGTTAAATTCTTCATTCTACGAAAAATTGGACTTTCGTGATGGAGCTCTGCTGCTCACGGCTTTTTATTATAATTCTAAGATCTACTATAAAAAAACCTTTCATAGTTCTCAGAAGTTTCCGTAGAATTTTGTTCATACGTGGATGGTCCAAGAAATACCTGACCCAACCAAAAAACACGAAAATTTTGCAAAAATTATATCTAATTTTTCAATTTTTCCCACGGTTATTCAACAAGTTCGATACCCTTTTGATAATAAGAATCGTCAAGCTTCTCAAAATAGACGGCATCACCTCTTTATTGTTCGAAAATCTTTGACTCCGAGCCATTTTTTCAAGTCTGAGAACAGAAAATAATCCGATAATCCTTAATCTGGCGAATATGGTGACATGAGGTAGCAGTTCAAACCTTAATTAATTAATTTTGGCCATTGCAATAACGGATGTGCGTGCTGGTGCATTGTCTTGATGAAACAACACATTTTCCTTAGCCAAATCTGGCCATTTTTCTGGCTGTTTTTGTTCCATTGTGGTAGCTATTTTGCGCACAGCTTTCTCATCTTCAAATTTTCAGTTAATAGGCAATGTACCGCTCTTTTTGGAATTCCTGCGTCTTCTTGCTGGAGCACTTTCAGTCAACGATCAACCAGTACCGTTTTGTGGATTTTCTTTAACTTTTCTGGAGTTGTCACCTCATTTGGTCGACCACTGCGATGTTTTTCAAGCAACTACCGTCATCTATAGGTCAGGTCAGGTACTTTTGGGTCTATCTTCGTATAATCGAAAAATGGGAAAAGTAAAAGTGACAAGGGTAAATGCTGCACCTACGGTAACTGGAATGCTGTTTTATGCATAGGTTGTCAAGCACCAACAGGCAAATGAAAGTGACTTATAGTTTCTTAATTGAATGTGGGTTTCTAGAGTATAGGAAAAATTACCTACAAGAAAGAGTCCGAGGAGTAGGAATAATCTGGCAATACGATACTTCTTCTCACTGGCTTGGACATTGTGGATTAAGGAATCACTTGATTGAGCTAGGATTACCAGAAATCATGTTGGTTCCTCGAACCACCTAGTTGCATAATGAAATGACAATACAAACCAATGCAGACGATTGATTAGAATGGATATTTGTACACAATAAAACATAGTCACTTGTAATCACTACACTGATATACAGGGTGTCCCGAATAAGAACCAACAACTATATAAAGCTGGATCGTTAATAAATTATAGAGCCTCAAAGTAGGTCATAAGATTTTTGGAAAAATGAATTAATTTACAGTCCTTTAGCTTGAAAATACCAAATTTAGTACACTGTATAAGACGGTTAGTAGTATTAAGTTATGGTGAGTAGAATGCGATCAAACCATTCTGGGGAGTTAAGAAGGGGTGAAGTAGCTTTAAAATTTCACAGAAGTTTTTTATCTATCAGTTGACTTAAAGTGAAACATTATCATTTAACGAACAAGTGGATATGTTATGTTATTAGAGTTCGATTTTTCCTAAATGACGTGGTGCTTCATTATGCATAAACCAATGTTCCAATCTCATTAGTATTGGTAAATCGTCAAATAGTATAATAAAGTAAATGAAAGATTATTTTGGAGAATGTTCTGCAAGTTAACCGGTTTGGTAATAATTGGTCCAATCAAATAATGATCAATAAGTCCGACTAAAACATTCACTTTAGACTTACGTTGGAAATGTCGAGGAATTATTACATGAGGGTTTTCACCTGAATACTCATGATATTTGTACATATTTGTAATCACGAAACTGTGTATAAATAAAAAAAAATAGCCACTATTTTAAATAATGCGGGACTATTATAGATATATCAGATGTCTTCGTTTGAATTCGAATGTTTTTATGTACCTATAATGTTGCTGACTGAATTCATTTTAGTTTGTTATACTATAGATACAATCGCAATAGCTGAAAAATAAGTTGAAACCATTAATTCAAAGAAGCCCAAATAACAAAATGATGTAAGTTATTAAAGTAAAGGAGGTAATCTATCTAAATTGACAGATTACTTGATATAAGTCAATGGAAATTACAATTTTATAGCAAACTGCGATCTTTTGAATTCGAATGAAAGTACTGTTGAATAAGTTGAACAACTGTAAATAAAATGAGGACTCTTAATTGACTATTTCTTCTGAATCTAGCTACAAATCTACTTAATCCGCACCTGACCTATATTAATTAGAGTATTGCAAAGTCATGTGACATTTTATTTCGAGTATGCGCACTAAGCAGCAAACTTTCGGGGGCTTTTCAATAAGTGCTTTGGTGAAGTGAAAAATATTGTTTATTGAATGTTTGTGTCTTATGTGTGAGAAGTGAATTTCCAGATCCAAAAGATGGTGAGAATTTTTTTGCATTTCACTGATTGTTATTTAATTGTTCAATATTATTATAAATGATATTTGAATATGAAATTTCATAATTTTTTGAATTTTTATTTTTGGTGAAGGGTAAAATATTCGATATATTATTATTTATTTTCTAATTTTACGTTTCATTTGTTTAATTGTTGAAGAATATTAATTTTAAGTAGCATGGAGTAAAACTTTGGTCTTCAAAGGTGGTAGACTTAAAAGTTTCACGCCACTAAATTAAAACCTCTCCTAAGGGTTGGAAGAATAAATTCTCACTAGATACTAAAACTGTTGATAATTTATCTAATTTTTTTTCAAATTTGTTTCATTTGGTCTTACGATAATTCAATTATGTGGAAATGAGCTATTCTCATTTTCCAATTTTTTATCGAAAATTTGTAATTCTCAGAGCAAATTTCCCTTTCATTCATAAGATTAGTTGCTCAAGTTTTTCTGAAATAGGGTTCAAAAAATGATTTTTAATAACATATTTTAATTTTTTTCCAATTAATAGCCAATTTTTTTTCATATACCTTAATAATTTTCACTTTTTAATTCTTCAAATTGATTTTAAATGATGTATGAAATATCTTTTTCATTGTATCAAAAAAGATGCAGCACCTTTCATAACTAACAAATTTATTAATTCGTGGAGAACAAATAACCGTTAGCTTAGTTTTTGTCATACTTGAAAATATGTTCTGATTTCCAGAAAACTTCACTGTTAGTTTTTGGATATCTTATACAAATTTTCCCATTTCAAATTAATATTTCAATTGGTTTTTGTTTAGTTTCGCTATATATTGAACTGATAATTGCTAAAATACCCTAAGATATTTGTTTTAATATTTTTTTCTTAAATCTTAAAGTCTATATATTAAGATTCATTTTTAAATTCAGAACTGGATACTTTCATATGGGGTGTTCCATGATGAATTATAAATTTAATTCATTGTTACAACCACATATTTAAAAAAAAAGTATCAATTATAGTAAAAAATTTATATCCATATGCCTAAAAGGTATCGATATAAATAATTTTGAGGGGTTTTGTTGGCGTTAACATACGAAATTTCGTTCTAGTATCCATCATATACTTATTTAGTTGACGGTTTTTGCACGAATTTATGAACATATGATTTCAAAGTAGAACAATAAAATTTTTCTCACTAGAACTTCTAAGTCTTGCTCATATTGAGGAAGAAGAACTTTTCGGACGCTACAACCTGAGTCAAGGTAGATCACGTATCAGCTAAATGCGGATATTAACCCAGAACGAAATTTAGATCACAGATTCCGAACGTCGCGTCGCGTTCAGTTTTCGCTGGAAATTTCAAATTTAAAACATGATCTAAAAGAACTTTTGATTTTTATTACTGTTTCTATGATATTTATTTAGTTGTATAAAAGATTCTTGTTGTTCAATCAATGTTATTGAGCAGTTTTAACGATATACCTACGCACACAGATTTTGCTCTACAGTTTAATACTAATAAGCTTTTTTCCTGAAATGCAGTATAAATAAATACCTTAAATCTTAATAACCTATCAATAGTATTTAATGTTAACCATAGACAAATGAAACAACCCGTCAGCTAATCTAATGTACCCAGCGGTCTACTAGGGTGGAAAGGATTCTATCATATGACTACTACCCGATTATTAACTTGATCAGTTTCCGAACAACAATGAACGTGATCCAGATTAGTTTCCGAACATTTAGATTACGATCAGCTTAACCCGATCCTAGTTTCCGAAAAGTCATAGAAAAGTTGTTTATTATTAATCAAACTAAAAAAATAGTCATTTGAAAGAATTCATTTGTAATTTGTTGTTTCCGAAATAAATTCTGTTATGTTACATATTGAAACAGTATATGCATTTTTGGATTTGTAAGAAGAAATTTCTTTTATAAAAAATAATTGGAGATATTAATGTTTTCTTTATTGTCAAGCACCAATTTTATTCATCGAATATTTACACTACAAAGATGAAGCATTATTCGTTTGATTCAGCTCTTGAAAATAATATATTTTTCTTCTGCTTTTTTACATACAATGTGGGCCATTTTATATTATAACTGTTTCTTTTCGGCAAAAGTTCCATATCTAATTTCAATCTCAACTACAATTAAAAGATTATAAATTGACGTTTATGTTTCACATTTGACAGAAGTATGGACGATTTTCAAAATCTACATAGTGTTCCGGGGCAAAAAATTCGTGAGTGAGTAGATGATATGTAAAAATTTTCTTATACAATATTTTCTGAGTTATAGGCCCTTAATGTTGCAAAATCGGAACTTATACATTCGAACATCACAAATTTTTAATGGATTTAATGGTTAACAATCCGTAGCTTCTACAATCTAAAGATAGTAAAAATAAGTTTTTGATTCGATTTTTTAACAAAAAGGTACTGTTTGTTGAACTCGATAAAATTTATGGTTTAGGAAATATGTAAATTTTTAGATCGTTGTATATGCCAAGGAAGCCGTTCGCCATAAGGAGACATTCTAAAAAAAATTATCATAAATTGTAATTATTTATTGATAATATTTACAGGAGATCAACGGATACTTTCTCCAAAATGATTTCCCACCCATGTTATGTGATATTCCTCTAAATGTTCGCAGAGACATGTGGTTCATGCACGATAGAGCCCCTCTCCACTAAATTATGTAAAAAATCATCTTAATAACATTTTTTCTAATAAGTGGATTGGTTAGGAGGTCCATTTGCATGGCCACCACGTTCCCTTGAATTAAATCCAATGGAATTTTTTTCGGGATGTTTCAAAAGCTTGGTATATGCAACACCGGTAAACACAAGGAACGAAATGATCAATAGAACAAACTTCCATTGTGACGCTTTAATGCTTTAAGGCAGAATCTTGTAATGCTCTTCTATGTTCAAAGAAATATCCACCGTAGACTCTGGAAGTGTGAAGAAGTGCAAAGTTTAATACCCTCCTGTACGTATTTTCAATAAATAATTACAATGTATGATTATTTTCTTCAGAATGTCTTTTGATGGCGAACGGCTTCCTTGGCATGTGCAACGATCTAAAAATCTACATATCTCTTAAACCATACATTTTATCGAGTTGAACAAACTAAATTTTTGTTTAAATATCGATTGAAAAATTCATTTTTGCTATATTTAGATTGTACAGGTTGTCTCTCTAAAAGTTACGGATTGCTAACCATTAGGCATGAGCCGGTCCTGGCCTTCTGGTAGTAGTGTAGAATTGTTTATTCCGTCAAACAAATTCATAATGTATAATTTCTAAGTATTTTTCGAGAGTTTGATCAAAAATCAATGTTTCGACTCAACTTCAGTCTTCATAATAATTTGATAAATTCTTCATCAATCTCTCAAAAATTATTAAAATAACTAATTTTAAAACAGAACACACCTAAAATCAAGAACATTTGGAAGCATTACTATATAAAAGGTGTAAGAAATTAAAGAAATTTATACCGGCATGGATGAAATAATACCCAACTACCATAACATTGAACATATATATGGAACTGAAGCCAAACAAAGTCTGAAAAACTGCAAAACAGAAAAACCAAAGAATTTTTCTACTACAAAAAAAATAAGTTGAAACCTACTTGCCCAAATTTAAAATCATCCCATATTAAATTTACAAATAGTCGCCTGGAGTATGAATATCAAAATCACGTTTTATCTAAATTTATTTTCCAAATCATACAACTATCTATTACCGAATCAACTACTCTAATAAGAAAATTAGAAAAAAAAATAATTTTAAAACAAAAAAGACCTAAAATAAAGAACATTTAGATGCATTAATATATCAAAACCTCAGATTTTGTAACTTTAAAGTCCTATAACTATGAGATTTTTGTATGTCACAGAATTATTTTCACGTCACGGAACACGCTGTATATTTTAATCGATTCTTATGCTATAATTCCACGATGGAAAAGCGTATTTGATATATCGGTCAAACATAATTCCATTTTCTACTCTGCTATCTACATAATCACTATTCAGAATTTGTTACAACTTATTTCAGGATCCAAATGGATTAAGTAAAATCTTCTAAAATATTAACTACTTGGCTAAAATATTGAAACCTGCAATTCTTTTCAATAACATATTTGAATTTTTGAAAAATAATGCCTTCCCTTGACATTTTCAACAGCTGCCTCAGATTGTTTTATCAGTTTTACGCTTCGGGTTAGTGATAAACTAGATTTATAATTGGTTCTAGAAAGTTGTTTGCCCAACATGAGGAAGGGTTTGAGAAGATTCGTGAGACAATTCTGAAATTAAATCTTTTAGTTAACAAAAATCGGGATACAACCAGGTGCAACATCTTGTAATTAGAGGTTGAGCTGGAAGATAATTTTCCATTATAGAACTGAACCCTCAAAGATTCTCTTCCATGATTGAAATTAAATTATTCACAAGAAGAAAATGTCTGCTAATCTCTTCAGCAACTTTAAGCATGGGCAACACATGTTACACGTGTTAAGTTAGGAAAAATATTTTCAAATTTTGACCAGATTTTCTCATGTACGATGCTACAACTGACAAAATGAGAAAAAATTATCTCCAGGAACCGGTGTAGAAAGCATGAAGGTCCAAAGAGTCTCTTGTACAAATCTGGCCACTGTCAGTGCATTTTACCTTCAATTTTCTCAATTAACCCCGAATAGAAGACTACCTGGTTTGAGATTAGTTTTATGAAAACTGCAATAAATGTAATTGCTTCAGAATAGCAGATGCATAAAATTGTTTTTGTCCTGAAACGCCTGCCAAAACTCTACATATTTCAAAATTTGTTCAATTTCAATTTCAAATAAATTAAATTAAATAAATTTCCTTCCTTGACGTATGTTACCGGCTTTTCTATTTTTTTCATCCTATTATTGTTATTTGATATATTGTTGATGTTTTATATAACTGAAATTATTTATTGGTAAATATTAAACATAAATATTCACATAATAAAAGTTTTGTTTTGTTTAACATATAATATTGCATACTTTACAGATTCAATGATAGTCAATCAAGTCAAGTAGTCAAAATAAAAATATCTTGTTTTGATTGAGTCATAAAATAGCTCACATAGCAATGGCCTTATCAAAACTTAGTAACATAAACATGAAACTCAAAGTATAAGCTTATCATTATTATTTACATTATTAATTATATCTTTGGAATTTGCTGATAATTTTCAAGCCTTTTATATTAAATAACGAGAGTTGTCTGGAAAGTTTTCATTCTAACAAAGGAACAAGCATAAACATTTTCAGTTTTCAACAAAGTCTCTTTTTGAGTCTTTACATTTTTCCAGTAATGCCTTAACTTTTATAATCCTTCCAAATAATAGTTGGCGTTATTATCTTCGGCATAACTTCTTCATCTGATTAAAATCTCTACTCTACAAAGGAAAATATAAAGTAAGGTAACAGTATAAAGTTGCTGGAGGCAAGATCTGGTGAATAAGGTGGGTGGTGAACCAATTCAAAGTACAATTCATGAATTTTAACCATGGCGAGTAGTATACGAAGGAGTGTTGTCCTTATGGAAAAGCACTTTCTTCTTCTTCAAATGCGGTCACTCCTGCTATTATTTTACATCTTTGTAGATGGGAATATTTGCCTTTTTCGGAGCTGGTTCGCCCTTTGCAATCCACTATCTTGACTATTTTTTTCGTTTCTCAAGAGTGTAGTGATGGATGCAGGTTTGATCTACTGTTATAAACGCATACAAAAATCCCTTAAATCTTCCATCTCCTTAACTTTAATCCAATGGTCGTCCAGTCGTCGTATGTTATCCACCATTTAGTGACATACTGAAAAAAATATGGATTTTTTGGTCGGGGAGAAGAGTGAAATTATAATAAAAACTGATAGTGGATTCCATTCATTCTCTGAATACTATTTTATAAATAATTAAATTATATGAAAATTTAGTTCAGAAGTTTGTATAATATGTGAGTTCTTGAGTCACTGTCATTTTACAAGTGCCTCAATTACTCACTTTATATACAAATTTTGTTAACATTCTTGTAAACTACAGAAGGATTCTAAGAAAAAATGTTTATTTGTTCTGTTGATTTTTTAGTTGAATTTTTCAAGGAAAAATTAGACTATTACGGTAGGCATGACTAAAAGAAAAATGGGGGGCACATCATTTTTCCCATGCTTTGAGACCTCCTGAACAAGATTATGATGGTTTTTTAAGCTACAATTCTTATTTTCGTCTTTCGAGCAATTGCTATGGGTCCGATTTGGTTCAACATTAGCATACATGGCTCTTTTTTGGCGGCGGATTGATGTTATTAGAGTTTGGTTGAAATCAAATGAATATTTCGAGGGGTCGCAATGCAAAAAAAGCAACTGAAAAATGAAATTTCACATGTAGGTTCAATTAGTTGCGAGATGATTTCCTGTCTAAGGTCGAAACTTTCCATCTCCACCCCTCTCCATTTTATGGTCATTTTTTGGCCAGAAAAAGTTTAACTAGAGGGTTCAAACTTCGCGTGCAAGTAGGGGTGATGTTGAAGAATTGTCTTTCTCAAGTTCAAAGTTTTATTCTTCAGTTCTTCTAGCACAAAACGCCCGAAATCATTTTGATAGTTGTAATTGTTGAACTGGACCGCCTTCTATTTAATGAATAATACGAGTATGATCGTTGCTAGGGTGATTGTTTTTACTTCCCATTTTTGAAATTTCTTGTCATTATGACAATTTTTTCTTTGTTATAAATTGGAATTGAACAAGAGGGTTCGAGACCACTGGGTCTATTGAAATTATGAATTTTCATTCGAGAGAGAGAGTTAAATTGTGAAATGAAAAGTTATTGAGGAATAGCAAATTTTCCATATGAAGAAATAAGTTTGAGAATTGATATCATTTCCTAGAAATTCATTTTATGGAAAGATTTGTTGGTGTATTAGTTAAATTCTTCATTCGACGAAAAATTCGACTTTCATGAAGGAGCTGTACTGCTCACGGTTTTTATTATAATACTAAGATCTACTATAAAGAAACCTTTCATAGTTCTCAGAAGTTTCCGTAGAATTTTGTTCATACGTGGATGGTCCAAGAAATACCTGGCCCAACAAAAACAAACTATCTTTCAATTTTTCCCACGGTTATTCGATACCCTTTTGATAATAAGAATCGTCAAGCTTCTCAAAATAGACGGCATCACCTCTTCATTGTTCGAAAATCTTTGACTGCCGAGCCATTTTTTCAAGTCAGAGAACAGAAAATAATCCGATAATCCTAAATCTGGCGAATATGGTGACATGAGGTAGCAGCTTAAACTTTATTTAATTAATTTTGGCCATTGCAATAACGGATGTGTGTGCTGGTGCATTGTCTTAATGAAACAACACATTTTCCTTAGCCAAATCTGGCCATTTTTACTTGATTTCCTAGAAATTCATTTTATGGAAAGATTGGTTGGTGTATTAGTTAAATTCTTCATTCGACGAAAAATTCGACTTTCGTGATGGAGCTCTGATGCTCACGGCTTTTTTTCTATTTACAAACATCGAAAAACATTTGAGGCAAATATACAAATTTGTAAAACCTTGAAGCATTTGGCTGACGAAAATTCGATTCAAAATCTGTGTCGCCCTCGCCTAGCTAAACCAGTGTATTAATTCATCTACATGTTCTTGATTTTAGGTCTCTTCTGTTTTAAAATTAATTTTTTTTTTGATAATTTTTAAAAGAAAGATAAAATTTGAAGTTTCGACTTTTATTTAAGTCTTTATCAAAATATGATATTGACACTGACAATTTGTATATTTATATTAATCAATAGACCTTCATCATGAACATCAAAATAAGAATAAAAATAAAAAATGTTCTAATAAGAAAAATTGATTTTTCTTTAGTCCTCACATCTTAAATATGTAGCAGTACTTAATCAATTAAATAATTTGTAGTAATATTATGTATCAAGTGACTTTTACTAATTGTGACGCTGTCTACATAGGGCGAACATCCTAGTATTTAGAAAAGGTAATCAATATGGTAAAATAAAATAAATTTAATTATAAAGATTCAAAAATCTAATGCAAGAAAAAGAGAATTTTTAGAAATATCCATAAAAACTAAAAAGCTATAAATGATAGAAAAGATCTAAATAATTTAAAGCTGTATTTTGTAAATTCTAATGAAACTATAAATAATTTAATTGACTACTGCTACATATTTGAGATGTTAAGACTAAGGAAAAATATATTTTTCTTATCAGAACATTTTCTATTTTGATTTTATTCTTATTTTGATGTTCATGATGTAGAAGATATAATTTTAAAACAGGAGAGACCTAAAATCAAGAATATTTAGATACATTAATATATCAGATATAAGAAATAAGAAATTATAGAAACCAGTGTATTTATAGTGATTTTTTATTACTAGCACTATACACATATTTTAGCATCTATCAAAAATCTATGCTACGAATATAAAATGAAATTTTGTATGTTAGGCAAATTTAGGAGTGACTATTTTTTATGATTATCTTATTCAGATTCTAAAACACTTTTAGTTTATTTTCCATGTTGTGTGCAGAGAATAAAAAATTTTTACCCTTATCCAAATTCTTTAAATCACCAAAAAATGTACCAAAAAAAAACAATAACGTCAAGTCATTGTCAAATATCATTTTTTGACAAATAATTCATAGCCAACTCACAATTAGGTATTAAATGATTAGATATAGGTACATTTTGTTTCACCGTTTATAAGATTCAATAAACAATGACAAAGTAAATAATATAAAGTATTTTTTTGAAAAGAATGTAACTTTGATATGGCACAATATTATGGAACACCCTGTAAGATTGTATATAATTTTAAAATGTGACGGATAATGATATGGCTATATAAATATATAAAAACTGGAGTGACTGTCATTTCCTTCTCTGTTTTTTTGTGATTATCTCATTTAGATTCTAAATCCCTTTTAATTTGAAGTTTTGAAGTTTATTTATATACAGTGTGTCTACTTAAGTTGGAACCATATGGAAAATTATTTAATAAGTGGTTTTATGAAAAAAAGTTTTATTTATAAAAAGTTCTGCATAGTCCAAAAGTTAAAATGCAGCCATCAGATATCAATTTTTCAAAGCAGTTTACGAGGTTTGTCAAAAAATTTGAATTTTGTGTGAGAGTAAAGTATCTTTTTACAATTCAGAAAAATGTTGTGAAGTAAAGTTGTTTTGAATTGAAAGTTATATCCAAATAAGCAATTACAGCCATTTATTAGGAAAATTAAATTATAATTAATTATTCTGGCTGGATACAATTTATTTCTCATACCTGTTAAAAATATAATAACCTTTCTATTTATAACTGTTTTTGGAAAACCTTGCAATTTACATACGTAATGAATGCATAATGATTATTTATTGTAGAAATTTAAAAATCCATAGAAAGAATATTTATCAAACAAACACAAACATAGTTAAATTTTAATTCGATGTCGTACAGCTTCGACAAATCCACCTTCTCTTTGTAAGCATTTAATTGCTCTTTTGTCAAAGTCTTGTATTACTTCACGTATCATATTTGGAGTAATATTTTCGCATTCTTCACATATAACCCTCTCTAAATGGTCTACATCATCAAATGGTCCTCGCTGTCTTGCTAGAACCAAATTGTCATAAGTTCTTGTAACGGAAGGTCGTGCAAAAAATCACTTACTTGATTTTCTAATATTCGTGCGGCATTTAAGGAATGTCGAAAAAAAAATGGTCTAACTAATTTATTTTTGTGAACACCACACCATACGTTTGTTTTAAAAGAATGTTTGTTCCGAGTTTTTATTACAAAGTTTGGATTACTGTTAGACGACCAGCAACAATTTTGTGATGAGACGGTATGAAGAAAATGTTTTCTCAACGGAAAATATTATAGTTCCTGTAAAAAAGGGGTCTTAATCCAATTTTCCTTGGATCAGAACGCAGAATTCGAAACGAATATCATAATCCCTTGGTAGTAACGTGTGTACAAATTGCTATTTGTATGCATGATATTTATTACCTTTCAAAATATTTGCCACTGTATCTTTACTTACTGAAGTAGTTTGGATTGCAGAGGCCCTTTTTCTTAATGTCATTTTTGGGTCTTCTACGACAGAGAGCATCATAAATTCAGTATCTTCATCCGCAACCCATTTTCGGCATTTATTCTTTAATTTATGTTCTATACTTCCACTAGCCTTGAATTTATTTCAAATTTTTGTAAATGTTGAGTGCCTAATGTTTCTATACAAATGTCTATTATTAAAAATATCTACGGCCTCTCTATGTGTTTTGTAATTGTCTACAACAATTAACACAATTTCTATTTTTTCTTCGCGATTTAGTAAATTTGCCATTTTTATAGTAATGTAACAACAACTCACTCTGATATTCACTATTGTATACTTCATGTCAGGGCATCCTAGATTGCGATAAATTTTATTCTGAATTGTGAAAAGATAGGTACTTTACTCTTGCACAAATTCAAATTTTTGACAAACCTCGCATACTGCCTTAAAAATTAGAATCTGAGGATTGCGTTTCAACTTTTGGACCATGCAGAACTTTTTATCAGGAATAACTTTTTTTCATAAAACCATAATAAAAAAGTTTTCCATGGTTCCAACTTAAGTAGTACTTTTGAATACATAAAATACAGGTTGATTTATTTGCAAAAATCGAAATAACGATGTATTGGTATTTTGATTCTACCTTTATCAGATTCCATGAACATTAACGAAATAAATAATATAGTGTTTTATAGAAAAAAAAAGTAACTTTGATATGGCACAGCATTGTGGAACACCCTGTGAGATTTTTTGTGATTATCTTATTCAGATTCAGAAGCCCTTTAGTTTATTGTACCGGGTGTCCCAATAAGAATGGCTCTCGGCCATATCTCGGGAACCGTTTATAGTACAGCTTCAAGAAAAAAAATTTATAACAAAAGTGACCTCGAGAAAAACCTGGAAATTATTTACAGAGTTGTAGGTCCACCGCCAGAGGGCGTAATTAAATACCAAAAATTATAAAATGAATAATTTACAAATTTTGCCTAATTAAGATGCATTTAAACTATGATTATCGTATTCTTCAAAAAATTCAGCGTATATTTGATTCTACAGGTTTTAGTATACCTCTTCAAATAAGAGGGGGGGGGAGCGGGAACTTTATTATAAAAAATCGCCTGTAAGTCCAGTTGTACCTAAGAGTTATAATTTCGAAACAACCTAATGAGTAACGTATACTATAGAGGGCGCTATTTATTTATTTTTTTAAATCTAGCCTTGAAAAATGTTAAATGGAAAATAGTTTTAGTTAAGGAATATAAAAGTAGACCAAATTAGCAACAGAATAACGAAAACCGTATGTCGATATCTTTTTCGTATTACGAGATATCTTAAGAAATGTGTAAATTTCAAGCATTTTCCTTTAAACATAAATTACTCCGGGTTTACCGAACGGATTTTAACATTTTTTGACTCCTCAAAATTGTCTTTCCTTTGTAACCGGGAAACTGCGTTAAAATCCGAAGCTGTACTATAAACGGTTCCCGAAATATGGCCGAGAGCCATTCTTATTGGGACACCCGGTACATGTTGTGAGAAGACCATAAAAAAAATCGAATTATCTGGATTAACCTCATTGTTGCTGTACATTTAGTATCAAATTTTGTGCGTGGGGTAAGTTTTGGAGTCACTGTGATTTTACTAGTGACTTTTCATTATTTACTCTACTCACAGATTTTGTGATCGACCAAAGCAAGACTTTAAATCCCTCACAGTATTTTATTCATTATCATTATGTGTGAGTTTGTAATTTGGAATTTTCCCGAATCAGCTGCTGGTAGCTCTAAATTTAATAAAAAAAACAGAACCTCATAGCACATACAATTCGGAATTGACTTTACACTTACTTAAGTGATGTTTTCATACGTGAAAAATTCTATATCACAATTTAAACATGTCGTAATTTGTCTCTAGTTTTATGAAGATTACAATCCCTTTACTTTCGTTTGATCATTCTCGCTTTGTTCATTGACAGACATAGTTTATAGTACGGAGTACGATAAATATGAAATTCGTGTATTGTTAAGCGATTATTCGAAACAAAAATTTAAAGCAGCCGTGGTATCAAGAAAAATATGAGAAATTGAAGCAGAAGATTCAGAGTCAACGGCACAGCATTCGATAAATCGTTTTCACAACGAAGATTTCACGCTTGAAGATCGTTTGTACTCAGGTCGTCCACTTGCATGGGATATTGAGGTTACAAATGAAGCAGTAGAAAACTAACCTAGTACCAGTACTCGTCCATTAGCGGACTCCTTTGGACCTTCTAAAGATGTCATACTTCGCCATTTCAAATCATTGGGTGAGACTTATGAAAGTTGTCAACTATTGCCACACGAATTAACCGAGAATCAAGCGAAACGTGGTGTAAAGGTGTATAAACAGCTCCCTACTTACCTATCTAAACAATCGATCATGGAAAATCAGTGTTTAGGCATTGGACAATTACTATAATAAGTCGCAAAAAGAGTTCGATTCTAGAGGAAAGTCTAGTTGAGTACCTGGTGGAATCATGAAGGTTCAGTTTACTTTGAAATCATTCCAGATGATCGAGATGTCAATGCCGAAGCATATAGTGGACAGCTGTTTTTTCGGATACATATTCAGTTCTCTTACAATAAGACAATGCTGTACCATATACTGGTTATGCAGAATAAGATTGAAGAACTTGGTGGTACCGATGTACCGATCTCCTACCACATCAAGTATTTAGTTCGGGCCTTGCACCTTCAGATTACTATTTATTCAGATACCTGGTGAAATTCTTGGAGAAGTTGTTGAAAATTCAATGCGACAATTCTTGCATCCAGAACCAAAGAATGGTTTTATCAGGAGCTCAAAAAGTGTGTTGAATTTTGGTTAGAACCATTGAATACGATGGACTATACTTCGACTATTAATGAACGTTGGAAACTGACATTATTTATGAGACATCCTATATACAGTGTAAATAACATTTGTCCCAATACAAATCGAAAACTTCTTCATTATCAACTTTATTTCATAAAAATCTTTAGCCTTCTGAAATCCTAATTGTACCCTCAGTTTGTACGTATACAGGGTATGTCAAAAATAAAAATTTTGTTGGAGAAATGTACCCTTATTATTAATTTTTTCAAAGGTTACTCTAGACTTACATTTTAGATGAAAATAATGATTTTGAACTAGATACTCCTTAAAATTTTATTTATAATAATATATTCATTACAATTAATTCATGAAAAGTGAAAACAATTCTCCTGAGAAAAAAACTAATTCATTAGGGACTAATTATATACTTTCTTCGTAAAAATTACGTCATAATATTACTTGAGTCCTTTTTGATATTTAGAAGAATGTTATTCTTGTGGTATTTGAATGTGATTTAAAAAAAAACTACTACTTCCTAACACAGTTACGAAAATTTCGAATTTGGAAAGAGTTATTTATTTTTTAAGTTGGAAGGAAACATGACATAAAACATTTGGATTAGAAGTGATCCTGTGTATCCATTTGAACGAAAATAGTAACAAATGAAAAATTGAACTAAAATCAATTACATTCCAAATTACATCAGCTCTTCATGAAGCTCAGTATTGATATTTGAATCAATACGTTGCTTGTGCAGAGCAGGTGTAGCTTGTGGTTCCATCTGCTAGTTTGTGATACAGCGAAATTTTCGATAATAACATCTTTAATTTAAGGTATTGTAGAATGGTCCTTTTGGGAGATTTCTAGAAATTCTACACGAGGCAACATAAAACTGAAGTATATTAAAAGTAATCTATATTATCCAGAAGTACAAATAATTTTTGGTTTAGCAAAGTTGGTATAAGTGGAAACATCTGGTTTGGTATTCATTGAAAATTTCAGTGACCATTTCATTGATTCAGTATTGAAATTTGAAACAAAACTGGATTGGTGCATGGTTATTGTGGTTTTTACAAAACTACTCACATGATTAAAATATTTTGGTTAGTTAGTTACTTTTCTTGATAATAATAAAAAATATCACTTCAAGAACTTTTGGAAACATCAACGAAAAGCGCTCTATTGGTATCTCAATGTTATTTTTTTCTGTACAGAGGAATTTCGGTCTCTTAAGCACAACTATATATTAAAATTAAGGTTCTTCTTAAGAAATAAATCGACTTTGGCCACGGTCGATGTATTTTTTACACATTTACTAGCATTTGAAAAGTAGTACGCATCTCAGTAATAACTCATTTGAATCCTCATGAGCTCTACGTGTGATTTTTTATCTGCAGAAGGTCATGCATTTCCGCATAGGGTGTTGCGCTATGAAACTCATCATACCCCCGCACCAATTAAGATATCCGCCTCTTCTTCCGAACACCAGCCTGGAACTTTTTGACATATTACTTTGGGTTGGGACCCTTCTTTCGTCCTTCGGGCTCGTACCTTACTTTTTTTCACTGAAATCGCTGCCTGATCTAGGTTTGCTGTACAGAATTGGAATGAAACTAGATACCAGTTGTTCTCTTCTCTTAACATCTTCACCACGACTGTGTCTGTTGTATATATTCCGATTCTTTTCTGTTCACCGTCCTCTCTGCACTTGTGTTAGTCTTTTTTGAAAGTTTTGTATTCCAACGGCTTCGGCCCACACAACCGCATTGAACAAAAGTATGTTTGCTCATCAGCAATCGCCTTTCGCTCGTCAACCTGCTTACAGTTTCTTAAGCTACAAGACGAATCTGCTCCTAGCTCAGCCCACGATCTATAATTATTTTAAGATACTTGGCTGTGCCTTTTGTTTAAAGTTGCTCATGTCCCATTCAAATGGGAGCAATTTTATTATATATATAAGAATGGCAGCTTCGGTCTTGTTTTAAGACCAACGATAATACATGATTCTCCATCTATCTGTTGATCACCTGATTCAGTTTTAATTGAGCTAGCTCCAGATCCCGAGCAGCAATAAGTGCCGCTAACTACTAGCAGTAACTCTTCGGGCAATTTTTGGAGCTATTGCCAAGTTATTTCATTTGATTTAGTGGTCACTAGACGTATTCTTACAAAAATAAAGCTACAAATGAGCTTAGAACTAAGATTAGTTTTATGAAAAATTTGGTGTGGTTTGGAATCATAATAAAACTGGAATTTATTTATTGTTAATACATCTTCCATATAAATATTAACTGAACAACAGAAAAATAAAAATTGAGTGATAAAGCATACTGATTACATACTTTCTATTAGAGGGGTAAAATTTCGTGAATGTCAATTCAGAGCCCCCCATCCAAGATTACAAATGTTTCCATCAGATGTGAGAAGCTGAAAAAAGCATAGGTCGACTGTTTACTGGTATTAAATAGAGTAACATCATTAGATGTTGGAGTTTAAGCAAATTTCAGCTGAATTCAACATCCTCAAAATCATTTGTATGACATATGAGTAGATTTTGTGTCATATGGTTGTGATCAAATTCTTCAAATGATTGTTGAACCTACACCAAATTCTGATATTAATTCATATGTGTTTGACAGTAGTAGATATCATATAATACAATAAAAGAGAAAGAATGAAGAGATAATCAAAATTCTAGGAATAAAGTTATCTTCCATTTTTGTATGGATTTTTGGCAAGACCGCACCGTTCTCTGAATTTTAAGAAAACGGTCCATTATTTGCCATACATAATTAACCATTTCAAGGGTGCCGCCATTGTGAATTAATCGTATAAGAGGTAACTGAAATGGTGACAATATTTTTTTTATAAATATTTAAGTGTCCCAAAGTTCATCATGAATTACCCATAGTTTTTCATTGTGTAGTTTTTTTAAATAAAAGTTGTGTGGCTATTTGTGAATTTTGAAGTTTATAAAATAGTGAAACAAATTCCAAACTAAGCGAAATATTCGGCCTCAACCTCTCATTTGTTTCATGTGTGTTGTATAAGTTTCCAGAATGCGCACCAACCAGCAGAGCCTGATGAGCCAATCAACAATCAGACGTATGCAAAGTTGGTTGAAACCAGAAAACTACTTTCGTTAAAGCCGAATGCTGTTGTCGTATAGCATTAACTTTTGTTAACTTACCAGACTAAAAAGCAAACCATTTCTGAGTTTGTTGCTAGCCTCCTATGTAACCAGCTTGTATGTAACAGTGTTTTATGGCGTTTATAGGTGTGAAGCTAAAGTGTCTGTAGCTGATGCTTTCTGCGGGCTCAATTAATCATTAGGCGATAAAACCAACAAATATTCAGTTTTTGACGTACTTTATGGGAGCTGGCATGCGAAATCCATCTCGCACCTAAATGTCAATGCTAAGGGACGCCTCTATCTAGCTGCAATTCAATTGTCTATCTTCTTCTATCATGTTGTACGCAGTATCGATGTCTTTTGAAATAACAACCGACCTTCTCGGCAATAATTATTAATCCATTGTGAACAGTCTTCTCTTCGTTACCAAAATTTGCACAAAGCGATTCTATGCATTGTTGCTAAGTAAAGCTTTTCTTGAAATCATCCAAAGTAACCTTCCAATATTGATTTCAATTTTTGCTGCTTTTAAACGTTCACTATCAACAACTTATTCACTTAATTTCTAAATTGCAATAACAAACGTCAATTTTCACAAATACAGTAGTGCCACAACTTATTACCGCCACCTATTGATAAATTGTAGAAACTTAAAAGGCTTTTCAAATCAAACAATAGTTATTGATTTATCTTTTTCATGAGCTTCGTTAAATTGTTTTATAAGTTTCAGATCTCAAAAATTCCAATCAGTTTATGGTGCGGAAAATATATATTTTATCTTAAGAATGAAATACAAATGAAAGTGGCAACGGGGACTTATCTTCGATACAAGCAGTAAGCTCAGCAAATAAATGAATGTAAGTTGAATAAATTAGATACAATTTACCCTGGCAATACCTACCCGTTTTCTCAATTTATAGGAAAAACGGTCGAACGGTTGCCATATATAATTCGCAAAAACCATTTCCAGGGTTCCTTTATTGTAAATCAATTCAATAAAGATGTAACTAGAAATGTGACAGATTTTTACCAATTTATTATTTCGTTATATTGATATATAGAATGTTTATTTCACTGACAGTATTAATTAAATCATTATTCACAGTAAAATCTTTAATATTCCAATTTTTAGGAATTTTAATGAGACCAAGGAATATTTGGTCTATATAACAATAGAACCTGCTTCGTTTCGATCAACATAAGCAGATAAACATGAACCTAATATTGGTTAGGTTTCATTGAACATGAAAATTCAATGAAATTCGAACAATGATATTTTAAGAGGTAAGTTCTCCAGATAAAATCAGTTCAATATAAGATATTGAACTCAACTCAATATCAGTTAAACTCAAAAAATAAAATTAAATATAAATGATAGATAGTTTCAAATTTCATCTACATAATTTATGTTTTTTTAGAATCAGTAAGAACCTTATTCTGTCGTCATAGGACATATATAGAACCAAAATACAACGTGAATATAGCGGAAGAAAAAATCTGCTTGATCACCAAATCCAAATACTGTACCAAGAACTGAAATTTAAGGACCACGTCGACTATCTAGTAGACAAGACAAGAATGTCAGAAAGACGACTGGAAAGACTGGAGGATGATCTTAGATGGAACCGAAAAGGAAGTTCTACCTCATTTCAATAATACTGCATACATATACACCACGGAGACATATTTCCAACAGTACTAGATAAACAGTGAACACTCCCTAGTACATCAGAACCCAGCAAAGATGGATCAGAAAAAGATTACCGAATTGGAAGACACCATTAGAAGCTGTGAAAGACTGAGGACCCACACCAACATCTAAACGATGGACATCAGCAGGCACTCAAGGCCGAGAAAACAATTGACCCAGCCGTAAAGACATCAAAGAAGAATAATAGGAAGGATTAGTTATCAGAGGGTTTACTGATCCATAGAAGATTTCGAGGATGGATGTGATCGAGTCTGTGTTTGGTTAATATATCGTTATATATTTCACGAATGATGGGTAATTTAATATCAAAGCATATGATATTTGATTATACATATCATTCCTAAGGATTACATCGCCATATCATTGGAGCACTTTTTATTGATTGAAGGAAAAGTGTTCTTGTGGTATCTCGATGTGGTTTTTATTTGCATCGAGGGATATCGGTTTTGGTGTTTTTATTGAAATTAAAATTCACTAATCGGAACAAATAGAGTCAATGTTGTTTTCATACAAACATCTACATGTAAAATGAATCTGGTTTTTTGTTGATTACGTAGGAAATTGTACTCAGTGGATACAATTTATATTCTATATTACATCAGCTCTTCTCGCAGCTTCTTGTTGAAATTTGAATCAATAAGGTGCTCGTGCAGAGTAAATGTATTATTGGTGATGTCATTTACAATCATTTTTAACCAAACGCATCGATAGTTCGTAGATACAAATCTGCGACAGCTCTTTTCGGAGATCCGTTTTGATATTTGAACAAATTCGGTTTCTGTGAAGGGTAGTTGAAGTTTATGTACCGCCGATTTTGCTGCCATGTGTGATTAATGAAGGAAATTGAGTAAATTTGCGTTATCGTGGTTTCGTAAAAAATTGCATCAGCTTTTCACGGAGATCTGTATTGGATTTTGAACAAATTCGGTTTCTGTGAAGAGTAAGATGTAGTTTGGGCTTTCATCCATAATTATACTAAACAAATTTTTTTTCAATTGCCATTTGAAATTTGTAAGGGTATTTTCTGGTTGTATGTTTCTGTTCTAGGAAGTTAATATCCAGAAGCTATACTATCATGTAACAGTGAAAAATGGTGAGTAAAGCATAAATTTCTTATTATAAATATAGTAAAACTTTGGAATTAATACATAGAAGATTTTTTTTGCAAATACGTCGATGTTAACACAAATTATTTTCTTTTTAGAAGAATTATAAAACAGATATTGCCAGGACACCAAAATAATGAAAAGAATGAAGACGTCGCTGTATTCTGATGTTAAAAGTATTTTTTCAAAGTTTCAATTGACAAAAAGGTAAAATTCAATTTTACAATTACATAGTTATTCGTTTAAAATTTATTTAAATTTAAAAATATCATTTTTCTAATGCTTGATCAGAGACATTAGAGGTGTGAATATTATAAATATTATATTTTAGAAAATATTAAAACATGTTTTTGTTCGTTAGTTTTTTGTGAAGATCTGGAACAATTAAAAAGAGAAACTGCGGTTTCTACTTATATTCAAACTTATAAAAACCATCCGGTGTTTTGAAATTAAATAATAAACAAATATTTGTAAAACTCTCTTTAGAAATACTTTATTTCATTGTTGAAACACATAAATAATGTTGATAGTGATAAATGAGAATTGAGTAGAAAAGTTAGCTATTGTTTAGCTTGAAAGAGTCGGACAACACACTCTGTTACATATAAGGGGTAGAATTAAACAATACCCCGCAAAACAATTCAAACAATTCTTGTCGATAAACATAAACCAGAATTTCAGTGGCGTAGGTACATTGAAATAATTCAAACATCAAAATTTTTTGGGATTACACTCGTGAACAAAAAAATCGAATCAAGTCCCAACGTCGCGGTTCTTTTTCTTATTTTAGCATCCCAAAACCATTAGTCTAAGCTTTATAATGAGTGGTCCATGTTGTTATTGAGTTGTTTTTTTGGTGAATGAAAAAAGGTTCCATCTCTAGTTGGACTTGAACACAAGTGAGGGCCCGATTGCACAGCGATGTGCTGACATTGGGTTATCTCTCTCGGATGTGTACCTTTTTCCTCCAGAACCAGAAAGTTACCAGTCTCTTCGTAAGGATGGTAAACTTAGAAACTCTGAAAACAGCACACTGACTTTTGTTCAGTGCCTTGTCGCAATAGGGTGACCACTTGGGCAGCTTATATGTCATGTCCATTTTCAGCTAGAATTCTTGTTAAAGGAGATGTGTGACTTGACCTTTGATGGTTAATTGATAGTGATGGGTAGAAATAGGCTGAGGAAAGAAAAAACGAACGACCAAACGGGGTTCGAAGAAAGAAACAAAAAGAGGAAAGCATCAGCTTAAAAAACAAACGGTTCCTTCCAGATTTCGTGCTCAGTTTTTTGCCAGGGACTTGCGATTGCAGGTATGTAGCCTGAGTCGATTTTTTTGCTCACGAGTGACCATAAAGTACGATATTGAACATGTATATCGTGAGTTTAAAACCGAAACTGACCAATTAAAAATTAATTATTTGAAGTTACTCTGACCAAGTGAATTAAACTTTCAAAATAATTGACCAAGTCTTGTATTTACCCTATGTTACTTCTTAATAATGTCCCCGTCGCTCGCAAAACATGACAAAGCCGATTTGGCTTGGAAACAGGTAAAAGTATCAGAAATAACCTATCGTAGAACGTTTTTTAAATACTACAACATTACATTTATGATACCATGAAAGATAAGGGCGCAGCATGCAATTAATTTAAAGATAAAACCAGTAATAAGAGCAAAGGGCTTGAAAAAACTCTACAAAATACTAACCAATTGCAAAGAAGAATGGTTAATTTATTGAGCATTTTTAAATTGGCTCGTTCTAGAAGACTGCACGCTAAAAAGAGTTCTTACCATGTAGAGAAATTTTCTCAGGTTAGAATCCTTATTATTAGTTATCCTGAAAAACAGAAATAAGATGGCGGCAATAAAATATCATAACTAAAAAGTCATGCGTTATCAGAAAACCAAACCTAGTTGAATCCCTTTTCAAGTACAATCTTCTACGAGTTTATGGTAGAAAAAGACCAGCTGATATTCCACGAAATACTCTACCATTGTAAACCATTCTATTAACAGCATTAAAGGAAAAGAAAAAAAATTCTTTTGAGGTTATGCTTAAGAAATGTTATTCCTCCAGAATTTCATGACTGATGTAAATCATTCTGATAGGGAGAATGGAACCTATGGTACCAGAACCACCCAACTATGAAAGTGATTCGGAGTAAAATTCAAATTAGTTTTATATAACAAAATAAGTTCAGTTTTGATTACATTGTACTGCATTTCATTTTGATTAAGTATGTTTTCTCTTTTCGTACAGGAGAAGGTGGATAAGTCATTTTTTTTTGAAAAGTAAAAATGATTAAATTTTCTGAGTATATTCATCACAAACTACTATGTTTTCTACAGTATTCAAAACTTTAATTCCAATTTGTGAAAAATCTTACTTTCTGAAAACTGAATCCGCGATATATTCCATTATTTTGTCTTTATCTTAAAAGTGAACTCCTTAATCCACTTTGAATTTGCTTGACAACAACTCACTTTAGAAGATTCTCAATTATCATTTTCAAAGTTCAAATATTATCTTCACAAATTTCCTTTCTTATAGTTCTGTTGTTTCCCAATTTGAATTAGTCCTTATGTTCGCCAAAATAGATTGTCCTGGAATTGATTATGGTGGTATGTAATCTTGCTTTTGTCTTTATAGACAAACATTCAAATCTACAGCTGCTCTAAGGGCGCTTATTTTAGATTATATGATAGTTGGAATAAAAACATTAACTATAATATTTATTTCATTGAGAAAATATTCTAACTACAATACTTGTTTATAAAACAATATCTTGTTATCCGGGGATGACTAGCTCGCTTGAAAATCTGATGGATTTTAATGTTTTCATTTGGCATCTCAAGTTATCGAGCTCATTCACCCTAACAACCTCAGTTCTCAGAACATTCGTACCAAAAAACAATCTGGTAGTGCTCTAATTGTTATATGAGGGTTGCCTTTTAAGTTTTATAATCGGACAATAGGTGGCGCTTATGATTTATGGAACCACACAACAACAATGCATAGAATCGTTTTGTGGAACTTTTATTAATGAAGCATCGTTAGAGAAGACTGTTTATGATTTGGAGACTTTCGTCATGGTTGCGCGCCCGTCAGTGATGAATGTTGAGAAATTCAGCCAAAATCGATTGTCATCGATGCTGTACACAACATGATTAAAAAAGATCGGCATGTGACTCGCAGACAGATAGATGCGTTTCTTAGGATATCGCATACAGCAATACAATGTGATTGAGCATAAAACTGAATATTTGAAGGAGAAAAACATGTAATTAATGTTTCATTGCCCGTATTCACCCAATTTATCGCCTACTAACTTGTTTTTCTCCTAAGACTTTAAAACCCATGTTTCTACAGAGTGGAAAAAATGTATTCAGAATGTTTTGAGCGTATAAAAAATGTGTAGACTTTAAGAGCGAATAGTTCTAAAAAACAATTAAATATCATGTTTCGAACTTTTTAGTTTCTAGTTCACTTTTTGTAAAAACTTAAAAGGCAACCCTTGTAGCTAGTGTCCATTTTGAATAAATTAATTTGTCAGCAAATCATCACAAACAGTTTCAATAGCTTGTTACGAAAGGCAGAAAAACCGTCAAATTTCACGAGCGCAAGGGGCTCAAAGATAACGATGTGGTCAAAAAATTTGTTGCCATGGACTGTGTAGAAGACATCAGTTGTTATTTGTTATCTATATATAACTATTTACCTTGGATTATTTTTGAAATAAATTTTTTTTCTTTTGAGATATCAAAGTCACTTTTCGTCAGTATTTAGAAATTCTTTTGGCACCCTCGCGTTGTTGCTATTTTGGGTAGTCCATCAGTCCACATTCCACTGTCCTCTTATGGCCACAGATGTCTCTAAATTTCTCATACAAACGAACAGTGATAGTCCGTTATCAGTTTTTGTAGTTGAATCTAAACTTTTCTTAACATTCTAATGATTTCTAGCGCTTGTATAAATGATATACATTATGACATATCTAATACACATTTTGAAGATTCTGAATCATATTTAATTTATGATTTAATTACGACAAAAGGCAAATGCTTTTTTGTCCTATTCAAGAATAGCTGCAGCTTGTATATTTTATTATCAACTGTTTTGAAATAATGGATTTATTACCTCAAAATAGTGCAACTTTGGAAAGCCTCTTAATTATACAGTCAACATCAATAGACACAATATAGTTTTATAATACGTTGAGAAACACGGAGGGGGTCACTTCTTTGATTAGCATTATTTAAAGATAAAAAATAACTTCCAATTAAAAAGCATATGCCGCTGGTTCAATATATCAATCTATAAGAACGCAGCATGGGACATCGCCCAAGATACGTGAACCTAAATGTGGATTAATATTAAATAAAAAAATAATAAATTACTCCAAATAATCTTTACACAATATTTGAACTTATTGTCGTGAAGGCGAGTTCATATGATTTAGTTTCATCACCGACATAAGTATACTAATAAAAATTAGTCAGATGCATAATCAATTAGATACTGTTCTGAGACTGCAAGGAAGTCACCAAGTCTACGAATAATCGATGAGGAATTATTTAAATGGTCAGATATAATGACGTTATATCATTTTTCAACCGAAAGTGAAAGCTATGGCAAATATGACGAAAGTTAATCATTTTTAGGATCAGAAATTTACAATTTTTAATAAATATTGAGTATTTATCAACCACTCAATTTTTTGCTATAGAACTACTACACCATATACGAGGACTGTCTGAAAAGTTCAGTCTCTTTTTGAGTCTATACATTACCTAGTACCATTTATTGAACTTTTTCGAGGATATCGCTGGTTGTCGCAGTTTTGACCGTTCCAAACGCTCGCCGTTAGTCAAGTTGATACGTCCAGCTTGAGATAATAAAGTACATCATAGAAAGAGACGATAGACGCCAAAGTCAAGAGGACAAAAAGGACAGACAGCGAAATAAGACAATTCGAAAGGGTGGCAAGACGAAGAAGGTACAGCTTAAGCTGGTAGAGGATAGGTTGCCCGGTAACTTGATTAATCAACAAGTGACATCTTATGTTGAAAACTGACAATCGAGAACATAGGAATGGCATGAATTTGTCTTTTCTCTTTTTTAAGAATACAAATAAAACCCAATATATTTTTAATCCGAAAGAAAAGATCTAAAATATTCAATAATAAACTTGGTGTTTCATTCCAAATTTAATTATATTGGATATTTTTGTGGGATTTTATTATGATACCGTTGTTTATAAGTTGTCGATCTTTCAATCGAAATACCTGGATATTCCTATTCCTACATAATGATTAATTGTAAACGATTTCTTCAATTCTTGATTTGGTTCATAAAACTTTGGCAATTATTTTACGTCGTGTGTATACTTCTAGATTTTCCATATTTGAAACCAAACTGGGCAACCTATATCCTCTAATACCCTTGAGACAGTCAACATTAACTAAATTGAAAAAATAACTTTACATGGTTTGATAGAAGTTATTTTTCATAGTTTAATTAGTGAAGTTATGTATTACAAATATGAAACATTGAAATTTGAAGCAACATTATATAATACTTGATTAATCGCTGTAGAAAAGTGAGAACTGCTAACAAAAATCATTTTTGAAAAACCGAAAAGACGTTGACTTCACTTGGTAAGACCTTTAACTTCAAAAACTGTCGAAAACGTGCGAGGACTCTTGTAAGATCTGACCGGTGCTTAAGAAAAAGGATGTACATCAAATTATGATAGTCGATTTGAACATACAAAGGACTCATGTTGATATGGTGCCGAAAAATCTTACAACGAAACAGAAGTGCAATCGAAGGAACCTTTTTCAGAAGATAGCTAATCACCAAGAATTATTATGACTTTTCCAAAATTGAAACAAATCTTGGGAGAGGTCTGGAGAACATGCAAAAGGCTGTAATCGAGCAACTAAAAATCATACCACTTGAAAACTAAGAGGCTTTGGTTAAATTAAAAATCGGTTTCATTACTTTTATGACACATGTGGTATACCTAAAAATGTATATGGAAAATTAAACGAAAATTCACAATATTCTATATGAATAATACTTGTAATAGCCAATTATTGAGAATTTTTTTTTATTTAAATTACATTTGGTTCTAGTAGCATCTCTGGTTTATTTTGAATCAAATTAAGCCAACAAAGCTCTTTAAAATATGTTAAAATATTCTAAAATTCTCCAACGAGTATATTCTTAGCCATTTTATAGATTTTACTCAACATTGCCGCTGACAACTCTTTCTCATAAAGTTTATTCTCTTGCCTACGGGAATTTGTTTATGCTCCGACTCAAGAAGCTTTCTTACTGAAAACTTTGTTAAAAGACCAGAGTATTGTGTTGGGCTGGCTTCTACTTTTGTACCCCATTTATATTACGGAATGTTAATATATTTATTAACGTCCCTTTGAATCTTTATTTTTAAATTAAAAAAAAATCATTTTCATTTGTTGTCTTTACAATACAAAATAAATAGTGATGATTGAAAATGATAAAGTATATAAATGATTAACAAACAACGTTATGTTTGATTTGATAAAATAAGTAACGAGGTCGTCCTTCTCCCCAGTGTATACTAAATTGCAGGACCTCGAGGCTTCATCCACGGGATCGATTCTATTCAGAAAGGGTCAAAGAAAAGGCTTCAATTAACATATGCAGTCCACCCTTCGCTTTTCTGATGCTTCAGGCAGCGTCTGAATATCTTAAGACTTTGAGTAAACTTCACTTTCTTCGAGAAAATATAATAATTGTGGAAATAGATGATAACTATGTGTATCCTTAATGAAAATGCCTAGAGGGTTTGGGATGATTCAAATTTAAAGTCGCTTAGAATTTTTTTCTCTTATGGAAGTGTGTGCCCTCATCTTACATTCCCAGTCAAATCGTGAAAGTTAATAATTGAGAATCAATGAGCAGACAACATAAATCGAAATGGTGTCGTTTAGGATGATTGTAATGACAAAAGGCTTAAAAATTAGCCTCTTATGGAAGTGTGTGTCTCCATCTCACATTCCCAGTCGATTCGTGAAAGATAAAAGTTGGAGAAGCAATAAGCAGATAACATAGAGCGAAATGATGTCGTTCGGGATGATTGAAATGACAAGAGGCTTAAAAATTAGCCTCTTATGGAAGTGTGTGTCTCCATCTCACATTCACAATCAAATCGCGGAAGTTATCAATGAAAAAGCAATGAGCAGTCAACACATAGGGAAATAGTATCGCTTTTTTTAATCAGATAGATACAGCGTGGAAATTCTTAAACGACAGAATTCAACATGATTGATAAGCTATGGTGACTTGCAGCATATTGTTTCTGATGTGTGATCTCTAGATTCTACGTGCTTCATTTGATGAGTCCAAAGCAACACGAATGATGTGCAGTCACACATTTCTTCTGTAGAAAAGCGATGAACAAATATACCTCTCAAGTTCTCTTAAATTTTTGTCCTTAGTTGATACTTGTAACCTTTTCCTCATAGAGGGATGAAAGTGATTACGATAATATTAATGAATTTAAATTTTATGATATAAAAATGATAATTAGAATATCTAATTCAGAAGAAACTAGAAATTTTGTCAAATTTGTTGTGATAAATTCCAATTCAATAAACTAATCATTTATTAATGATAATTTTGGTATATAACTATCAACTTATTGGAAAAGATCTAATTGTGTAGATTATAGAAAATCACTATTGGTTTTGATGGAACTATATTTTTATTTTTTATGAAATTTTGAATTGGAAATTCGACAAGCTACATCGGGACAATAAGAATGCTAAAGAAACTGTAAAATTTTGTAATTTGCTGATAGACGTAGTGTCCATGAGCTCTTAGTCATCAATGAAAAAAACTGTTATTTTTCAATACATTCTCCCTGTCTACCAACTAAAGCTTCTATACCATTATAAAAAATATGATCCATCTTGAAGTCAAAACACCTCGGCCTTTAGCGACCAAAAAATAGTTGGACGGTTCCAGATCAGGGCTTTATGGTCAATCGCTATGCTTTATCTTTTATTCATAAATTTTTGCACACTTTTCTATTTCGAGCTTGATTAATAACCTCTTTCTCTGATACTTTTTTTTCTCCTAATATTGCGGTAAGTGTGTTTTCCAGCGATTTCCTTAGGCTTAGTTTGCCAAACACTTTTTGCTGTTGTTGCTTGTTTTCCACTTTTCATACCTTATAAAAATATATGTCAAAGCTTCCTTTATGACAGTGATAAAGTAATGTTTTGGGACATCCTTTATAAAAACTGTTTGTCGGTCATCCACAGTGGACCTGTGATCAGTCTAAACGAATAGTTAACCACGGGTTACAACAAAAAACCGACCGTAAATATTAACCAAACATAGCGTTCTCGACAGAAATCTGACTTGTGGCGTTAGCTCTTGTTTATGCGTTCGAATATTTTAATGTGACATGTAGCGTACCAAAAATTATAACTGTTGAACTTTTTTAACTGACAACTGATTCTAAGTAAATTGATGTGGTGCTTGTACAGATTAAAATAAAGTTATTTAATGACATTATAATACATATTTCTTCGGCTGATTATGATATAGAAAGCGACATCGGTCTTTCGTTGCAAATTCATTATAATTTGAATTATAACGTAATTTTATACTGTCACCGCCAGTTCCATCAAGTACATACAAGAAAATCATGACTCAAGTCAAAAGTAATCGTGGCGAATCTAATTTGTTATTCATCATTTATATTAATGCCTGTCGAAAATTATGTCAAATTTAGTCGAATTAATCAATTTACTGAACCTTTCACATTTTTATCTATCTATATATATATATATATATATATATATATATATATATATATATATATATATATATATATATATATATATATATATATGAGCGTTTTCGTGTGATAAATTCCGCAATTCTTAATACCCAGACAATGAATACATAAGTTTTCTAAAGTTCGGAATATCTTAGAGTTAGTACATTTTTGTCTTTAATTCTGCCACAATCCCACTAACTTAACACTTATATATATATATATATATATATATATATATATATATATATATATATATTTGTTGTTCATACTTTCAAAACACCTTCAGTTAATTTATTACTGTAATTCAGAGCTAAAGTGTAGGTTATTTCTAACCGTATTCCGGTTTTCCGTGGCATCGTTCTACGCAAAAAATTAGATTGAATTGTAGATAGATGCGGTTACAGATTGTCTCTAAATTGATGTTAATTAAATGAGTAACAAACCGTTGCAGAATCAGTTAAGCTGAAGTGAACAGTTGTGATCGCATTTGAAGATTTACTTTCAACCTGCTAAAGTACTTCTCATCAATTACTAGTTGGTAGTTGAATTATAACTAGGTATTCTTAATGTCATATGATTTTGATTTAGATTAAATGTTCTGCTGTTTAACATCGATAAACAACAATTCGCAACAGTAAGAATATAAAAACAATTTTCAAATATCTGCAGTGTGTCAATTTGAAAGCCTACCACCTTCTATATTTCGGTTCCCAAAGAAAATTTCGAAAATATGTGAGGCTATGTCATACTTTTTTTAGGGAGGGCAGTTTGTGGGGTGGTATTCGATTAAATTAAATCAAAATTCTAGAGGTAGTTTTATAAAACCGTTGAAATTGCATGAAAGAGGCGGATGAACGATTTGTAGGACCTGAAGCCTTCCATGGAATCAGCTACAATACAATAGAGAAAACGCTATAAAATTAAATAATCTCAAATAAGTTAACAGAACTCTCGTCGAGGAATTATGTCCTCAATGGACTCCCGAAGATGCTAGGATTAAGAGAGAATGCAAAATGCAGATTCTGATAAGTGAATGAGTTCGCGAAATTCTTCACTTCATTTCACGGGTTAGTGATAAATCTCAACAAGCTATACACAAAGTTTCAAATTGTGTCCATTATTTTCCACAATTGAAACATGGTCCAAGTTGATTCGATGGAGATGGAAATCATTAGAAGATGACCCACTTGTAGGAGGTCCTGTGACTACTCCAGAGAACATTAAGGTAGTCTAAGAAATTGTTGTGAAGGACTTGCAGCATAGTCTGGTATTTCCAAAACAAGTGTTCTAAGGATACTACATGAGCATTTAAGTGTGGCAAAAATTAGTGCACGAATCCTCAGCGCAGGGCAGAAGCAGCGTCGATTAAAATACTGTACAGCTCTACTCTGAGGACCAAAGAAGTGTAATTTAATCAGTTATAACGGGCGATGAAACTACGATTTTTTAATATCCGACATCTAAAAGGGGTTTCACGGAGTGGCCTCGGGTTCAAAAAAATATGGTCACGAGAAGCATCAAAAAGTGATAGCTGCAATATTTTGGGACTGCGAGGGTACCCTTTTGATTGATGAAGTATCAAATAAAACCGGTATATTAGTCCGACTCAGTTGCGTTGAAAAATTATCGTGGCAAAAGCAACCGAAGTTGTTCCAGTCCACACTGCTTCGTTTTAAAGGACACTGTATACGAATGCGGTTCCACAAAGATTGAATACCCACAATATAGCCCTGATCTCGCACCGCCCGACTATTTTATGCTCGCAAAGTCAAACGCCCAGTTAAGGATCGAAAGATTTATCAGCGACGATGAAATTAAATAGGCGGTATACGAATATTTTGACTCTAAAGGTGCATCATCATATTTTTTATAGTAACTTAGAAGCTTTAGTTAGTCGTTTTGAAAAGTGTTTGGAAGTACAGGGGGAATATATCGAAAAATAATCACAGTGGATGTTTATGACCTTTGTATGTTAAGTTAAGAGCTCATGGACCGCACTACCTACGTTTTCGAATTAAAGCCTCCGTTACTAATCTCAATTATTGCTTGTTAATGCATTTTATGGTATATTATTCATATATTACAATATACTTTAACCAATAATTTTAAAAGACATATTCTAATAGGCTGTGGCTTGTATAAAGTTCCGTCTCATTTGCTATGAGCACGGTGGTTGAGAGAAAATTTTATTGTCTGATGCTTTTAGATAGAATATGCCAATAATAAAGTTGTTCACCCTCCCCCGTATATAAAAAGGTATCTGCTGGGAAACTTTATTCCCATTAATTCTTATTGAATATATTCATAAGTTATATAGAAATCAATGATGCCATAATATTGTTTATGACGATTATTCCAGATAATGACAAAATAAACCTAACATATAATAACTGTTGGTCTATTCCGTCGATAAATAATAGTGTTTATAGACTAAATTAAACAGTTGGACATTGAACATTCATAACACATAATAAATATAGCTTCGATGAACGGGTATACACCGACAACGGCCAGCCGACACCGAAGTATCGGGACTCAAAAGTACCGACTATGGTCGTCCATTTGTTTTGGGGAAAACACATTAAAATATAAATCGAAGCCAGCGACACAATACGTGGTCCAGAAGAAACGGCCCCCTGCTGATTCTTTCTACGCAACCATAGCCAGAAATCTACACATACAACGTTGTCATATTTAATCTGTCAAATATAGAGCATATCAATAAACTTTTACCGTTATAAATCGTTATACCTGCTTTTACTATACAGGAAACAGCGGAAACAAATGGAAATATAAAAGACAGATCATGTCAACTATTATCGAGTATTTCTGCAATAGGTCATAGAAAGTACACTTTGGCAAATACAGGAATGGGTGAGAAATAGCCATGCCCGTCAATGCGCGTTACTAGATGATGGTAGTAGGGATTAGTACGGTCTCACAAATAGGTATACTTGACTAGTATTGTCAGTTCTATTGTGTCTGTTAGATAGTAAAGAGTACTGCGTCGGTACCTAATTTCATTGTTTTCATTCACTCCTGTATTTGCCAAACTGTAGTCATTCAAATGGACATTTTAGATCATTTAATCAACTTAATAAAAATCTTCCCTTTGCAAGTACCTCTCTAGTCAAAATAGAACATATTTTGAGTCGAGATCAACAAAGATGTGTAAAATAAAGGTGTGTTGTATCACCAACAGCAGCTATAATGAGAAACTTTCTAGAATGAAAGGGTAGAATTCATGTTGGGGAAGATCGAATAAGCAGCTTACGATATGCTAACCACAACATATTTGCCGGAACGTAGGAGGAAATGGCCAGAAACAAAATAGAATTAATGATAATGGTAAACAGAATCCATCTGTTTGACGATTTCAAAAGGGTCAATAGCTTTACATATCTGGGGTCAATAATAAGTTACATTGCTGGATGCGTAGACGAAGAATAGACTTGGCCAAAAGTGCATACATAACCAAAAACACTAAAATGAATCTGGTCCGAACATTGGAAGGAGCACAAATATATTGATTCAGCTGAAGTTTGGTGCTCCATTAGAATTTAGCGGATTTTAAAAAGGACTAATCAGTCTATAAAAAAAGAAGAGGCCGGTCGCCTTTGAGTTGGTCTGATGAAATCAAAAAATTCACAGACCAATTTTCTCATATTTCGTTGAAGGAATAGGTATACTCCAAAGAGGTCACGACCCTCGTGACTGAAGAACCGAGCAGAGACTTCTTATATTTTTCTCTTCCTAAAATATCGTGCTGTGGGCTTTGTTATTGGAAAAAAAAATCATAGTTCGAATTGGTTCTTATGAATTTTTTCGAGCAATAAATTTATGTATGTTGGGTTACTAGACTACACTTGATAGAGGATCTGCTTCGCAGAAGCAGATTGCCTTACCAATATTTTTGCAGCTCTTACTGTTCGAGTTTTTTCCTTTTTCACATGACTAGTACTTAGTTCTCAGTATAGGAAACAATCAGCTGCTGGTATGGAACACTGCCACTAGACACAATATTGGAATGTACATACATGGAATACACGTTTTATGGTGATGAGCGAGTTTTTAAAACGATGTGGAGCTCCACGAGATCACCGAACTGATAACTTTGTAGTAACTACAATTTTGAAAAGTTCTATATAATCAGATTATCAGATTACGTAGTCTAGTAAGGTTTTTGAATAACAAGATGAAATAAAACATGAAAACTTAATGAGATAAATGATATTTTTTTGACCTGTAACATAGAAATACTACGTCAAATGTTTCTGACCCACAGTTTTCAGACTGTTACCTCCCGCTGTGAAATAAAAAGATTCATGACATTTACCTACACCTATTCCTCTTCCTTACCTTATTTGCTATGGTAGAATCTATCAATCTATAATTAAGCATATTTCCAAACTACTTTTTATTGTAATTCTCACCGTGTTGAAAATTAATTGCTTTTCCAATCATTGACAAGATATAGAACTATCTTCTTCGAGATCGCTGTTCTAACATGGCTGTTAACTATTTAACTTCCTTCCACACCCCTTCATCTGTTCTCCTATCATTTCATTGGTCTCGACTTTCATTTATTCAGCAAATTCCTTTAAACAATTCAAACAAATTCTTACTTAATCATCAACAGAGAAATAATTATACGAGGGGGAAACAATAACATATATCTCTTGAGTAATTCGATCACATAAGCCAGGAAAATAAATCTACAAATTATGTGTGATGAACATAATTTTTTATTATAATGAAATACGTCAAAAAAGCTATAATAAATCATACAGATTTTCATAACAAAATTTCAATCATATTTACATCTTTTACAGGTATTACTAACAATAAATTAAGTAACGTGACTTGAACTTGATAGGATATTATTCCAAAAGAATGTCACAATAAATACAAAAGAATTTTTCCTCTATTTTATATTTCAATATTTCTAACAATGAATTAAACCGCCAAAACGTGATTTGAAATACCTATCATTAAACAAGATTTATTCGATAAATAATTTATTTAAATCGATAGGCACCAACAAACCATAAATGGATATTTGCCTCCTAAACCTCTTTTGTTTCTAAATAATCTTCTACACAAAACTGAGTCTACGTTGTGTCATATTTTTTAGTGTCTATTAAAGGACATTATGGAATGCCCATCATCATATGTATCCATGTTAGTAGAGTCAGTGATTTCGGGACTAGGTGGATAAATATTTATCTGGATGATTGCTACTCAGAATTCAGACGAAAACAAGTTGTAAACCATTTTTTAATTAATATACAGAGTTTTAATCCAGGACTGGACTGAAGTATATAATGTCGTCCTCTTAGAAAAACCCACTACATGAAAAGAAGCGAGTTATTCGGACAAGCGATGTTGGCGTATATTTTGGTGTTGCGGCAACTCAGTCATCACAAAGGAAACGTTTGATTTTTGTTCATCTTCTTTTATAATTCCGAAATATTTATTCGTCCTGAATAGATCACAAAAAGATAGAAGAAAACTTGTGCTACCTTACCACACACTTAGACCCATTTCGCACCAAGCCAGTCTAGTCCATTCGCGTCCAGTCAAGTCGGACGCTTTTAACTTGGAAATATTAACTTACCATTAAAACAAGGTGGTCAATCGAAGTATCGGATAGAAGATAATTGATGGTATAGAGAAGTGGTATTGAAGACTTTGTTCCGTGGAGTTAATCCTTAGAGAACTGGATCACTACTTGCATTATGAGTATATTGGGATTTTTCGCACACAAAATTATTACAATTTGACGAAAGATATTAAGAATTCTTGCTCAATATATAGAATAACATTTTATGAACTATGCCATCAACAAATCACTATAAATTTATGTTTACTGAATTGGAGTTTGTTTGCGTCGTTCTTGAACAGTTAAATTACAGAAAGTGAAATAAATAAAATTTTTACTCCCGGTTTTGTTTGTTTTGACAGATACTCTTGGAATTCGTTTTTAACTACTGTTTTATTAAAAAAATTAACTGGTACCAGTTTAATCACTGATAGTAAAAATATTTGGAATGGAAAATGGCAGTTTTTTTTTCAATTAAAAATTTTGTTATTCGAGGTTGTTTTCTGAAATCGCGTGAACTTGAATGTGAAATTTGAAGTATTATTTATACAAAATCTACTTACATCTACCTTGAAACGGAAATTTCTTATAATTTTTCGTGATAATTGGTCATTACTTCAGACAATGAAGATATAAATTTGTACAAAGAATTAATCAAAACTTAATAATAAACATTTGAATCATGTCGTGATATCTTATTGTTCATATTAGCTAGTTTTATGTTATTAATTATTACTTATCTAGCTATTCAATCATTTTTTTTAAATAAGCCATCAAAGAGATGTAAGGTAGTATAAATAGCACTAATATAAATCTTTGAACGTTATTAAGAGTTATTTGATAATACAATGAAATTTATTTGAAATATTACCACTAAATTTCTATTATTTTAATATTACTCTTATTGATAATGGAATTAAATTAAGTATTTATCTATTGTAGAATAAATATACATTTTTTATAAGATCTACATCTACATCTTATGCTTCTGAATCTTTAATTCTGTTAAAAAATCTTTTATACACTATTTTTATAAAAATATTTTTTGCAGTTATACTTGGAATATTTTTGTATGAAATGATATTCGAATAATTGTAAGGAATGTATCGGGTGAAAAAATGCATTTTTTGCATATTCTTAACATATTTTTCCACAAAATATGTTAAGAGCATTGTGTCATACTGATTATACAAAAATAAAAATAAAGATCACTAAGATGAAAAAACAAAAAGCAGAAACAAAGATAGATTAAGACGAAAACATCAAAAATGAAGTAAACAAAAAGTTAAATGAAACATTAACGACGTTAGTGATATCACAACCAGCTGAAAACAAAAATCTTGATAACACATAGAAAGAGATAGAAGAAATAATGATAAATTCGGCCAAAGAATAAATAGGATACAAATAAAATATCAAAAATAAAAATTTGATGACATACGAAATACTAGGCATGTTTGAGGAAAGAAGAAAATACAAGACAACCGAGACAAATATATAACGTTGCAAAATAACACGATGAGTATAACCTGAAAAAAAAATAAAAGAAACATCGGGAATATATAGAAACAGATAAGCTATCTGGGAACAATATATTTACAACCTATTAGTAAATGGAAGACCTTGATGAGAAAATAACCTGGAATATGTTTTGTCTGGACAGTGAATTACAATAGAAGAGATTACTAGAGCAATAAATAGCTCAAGACATAAAAAGATTAAGACGGATCTAGTACCTGTTGAATTACTCAAATTATTAGACAACTAAGGTATCAAAAGGCTTAAAAACGTTTTTTAACAAAATTTACAACGCAGGAAATTTCCCAACACAATGGCTCGCATTTCTTTTCATCCCACTGCCAAAAAAGAACAACGCTACAAGATACGAAGACCACAGATTAATTAACTTGAATACTCTGATAATGATTCATTACAGAATTTCTATAATATTTGAAATCGCTGTTGTTTCTTCTCAATTCGGATTTAGAAGGGGTCTCGGTACGAGAGAGGCACTAGTTGCAGCCTAAATACTGGTTCAGAACTGCTACGACTAGAGGAAAGGAAAATTAGATTGTGAAAAATCTTTTGACAGAGTGCAACACCTCGTTCAAATACTGAGGCGACTTCACATAGACCAGAAAGTGATACGCTGTATTGAAAATTTGTATTGGAACCAATCAGCTGCAATTAGAGTTGACAATGAACTTTCAAAGGCGCAGAAAATCCTTAGAGGTGTTAGACAGAGATGTGTCAAGTCCTCGAGGGTCAATAATTAAAGGCTTATGGGATTAACAATAGATGATATGCCAATGGCACAGTCCTGATAGCAGACGACATTAATGACCTCCAAAGACTTCTGGACATAGTTGGAATACACAGTCGGCTTATGGGAATTAATGTCAACATAAAGAAGACAAAATTCCTAGTAATCACCCGCAAATTAGATGAGTTTCTGAATGTAAAACTATCATACAATAGCAAAGACATTGAACGGGTAACAAAGTTTAACTATCTGGGAACTGGGTTATGTGAAGATCTATTATTTGTTCGAATCATTCTTTAAAAACATCAGCATTCACGTCCTCATGGTACTCATTATATACTCTATCTATACTCTTTATCTTGTAATTTTTTGGTAATATGATTTGACTCATTTCAGAATAATCCTTATAATCTCGAAACGTGAATATAGCTTTGTCTACTATCGGAAATCTATTTACAAAGAAGAACGCATGTACTTTTCTTCATAGTTTTTCTTTCAAATGTGTTTCAAATTGGTTTCGGTTTTGTTCTTAATACCAAGCGTACTACTAACTAATTTCACTGCCAAAATAATTATATATCAATGAAAAAATCTACAATCAGACTTTGGTTGAGAAAAGATTCTTGATTTGGCTTAATACACAGGGCTTTTGACCACTCCAAACCTTTTCTTATAGTTCTGTGCAGCTTATGTTTATAAAAATCCTATAAAATATCGAAAACTTGTATTAGCTCTCGTATATTTAGGAAAATTTCAGAAAATTATATTTGAAATGAACTTACTAAGCTTTTCATTAGAAATAAGGTTTTATAACTCTCTAAAATTCTTATAAAATTCAACATATATATATATATATATATATATATATATATATATATATATATATATATATATATTTCACAAAACATAGAAATCTGTTATCGATGTCAATATCGCACTGAAACCTACTTCGTAACTAAAAAAGGGACAGTATAATAAAATTCGAGTATTCGATGTTACAGCTAGAAGGAAAGATGATAGATTCCAGAGATTTTTGTCGGTAGTCAGTAAGTCAACAAGAAATATGTTAGAACGTATTATAATTGTTGGTTAACTTTCATAAAATGAAGCCGGACACCACTGTAACTTGAGACTGTCGTCCGTCTTCTTATGACAGTAACGCTGTTGCATAACATGCATCTCTGTGACACATCACAATATTAAATACAATATCTCTATTGTGCGACAGCATAAAGAACGTTCTGTGAAACTTTCTTTTAGCTCGACATTTGACATACCGAGATTGCTGCTATAAGAGATGACCCTGAAGATTGAATAAATCAAATTCTCGAATAAAAGATCTTGTATACAACAAATTACAAAATAAATAACTCGTGGTTATGACAGTTTTTTAAATAGTTGTTCATGTATTGATATAAATATATGGTAGCAAAATAGACATAATTTAAGTTTACGAAAATTTAAAAAAGTTGTACAATTTTCGATTCAATGAGTCTATTCATGATCAATATCCACAGGCATCTTCAAACGGCAGGCGCCACTCGAACTAAGCGAGTGTAATACGGTTTAACCTCTTGAGCGTGATTTTTTCATAAAAAAATGTTCGATCTGATAAATCGATTACAAACATTAGAGAAATATGGCAAAGGATACAGCAAGAACTGCTTTCTCTCGACACTGAAAAACAACTAACAAAATGCAATAAAATCACATTTATTTACGACATATGTACGAGGATTTTCCGATATCATATCTTAAGAGGTTACGTCCCTGCAGATTTGGAACTTGTTCGGGCTCAACCCATTCCAAAAAAACGGAAAAAAGGCGATTCCCTTCAACTAGTCTCAGCTTTAGTTTCAGTCATCATTACGGCTTAAAAATAAGTAAGTTAAGATTGTACGGTTTGTCGTCCTCACCCATCAACTGGTCTAGTAGCTTTCTCAAAGACCGATCCATCTAGGCTACTATCCATGGACATACTTGGAAAGGTTTGAGCTCAACGCTAGTGTTCCCTAGGGATGCATCTTGTCACTTACTCTCTTTCTCTTGTACATCAACTATATATTCGACACTAGTGTCGTTGTTCAAATCAACCGCCTTAATAAACTCGGCTAAAACCCAAATCCGTAGACACCAACAGATCACCACCATCAATACCGATCTCGAACACATTCTGGAGTGGCAATATGAGTTTAATGCTGAAAAGACCCAGATTACACTGAGGGTCAGGGTTCGATACTGTCTGGATACAAAATATCATCAAGACTGCAAATTCGCTTGTTAGGTGTTAAGGTTGGAAACAATATGGCCTGACATAGTCACGTTGACGAGGATGCTCGACTAAAGAAGAAAGCAATTCGACTTATTGGCCATCCAGAGTTGACCAGAAACTTGGAAAGCTTAGAGCATAAAAGAAAGATCACTGATCTGACTCTGTTTCACCGATACTACCACGGCAGATGCTTCTCGAACCTGTGCAACGTAACCCTACCTAGAGCAGTATCTGCAAGACCTACTCGACAGGCAGACGTGGCTAATGAACACCGAGTTCGCCAGCAGATGTCCAGAACGTCAATTTATGGGGACTCCTTTATTTGAAAAAGTACAAGCCTGTGGAATCATCTACCAAGGCACGTCTTTCCCAAACACTATAACGTACAGAAGTTCAAGATCAATATCCACAGGCATCTCCAAAAATCAGGAACAACTCGAGTGTTATAAGGTTCACCCTCGTTTCTTACAGCTAAATGTTCATGCAGAATCGATTGTATCGCAACGCGATATCCCAAGAGACGCCTTTATCTGCCTGTAAGCCATTTTTTTTAAAATCATGTTGTGCACTGCATCGATGTTTCTGGAATGACATCGACATTCATCACTGACGGACGCACGATCTTGACGAAATTCTACAAAGCAATTGTAAACAGTCTTCTTTGACTTAACTATTGTTCAATTGCATTGACGCTGAGACCACCCTCGTGTTTTGGATCCTGATTAACTCCACGCAGAAAAAAATTATAACAAATAATTATTACCCCACTAACAGTTGAAGATTCAATTCAAATGTTGTGAAACCTATGAACCATGATTGTAGCAAATGAAAATGAAAGATGTAATGTTATTTTTTTGTATAATGTGAAAGTACTATGTCATTCAGTTTGATTTAAGCTTATTATTAACGAAACAAAATCATCGAGGAGTCCTTTTAGTTTGCTGATATTATTGTATATGATATTATTTTAATTGTTGCGGGCAATGAACGTTTGGGTAATGTGTTGTACGATAGTTACCAATCGTTATTATTTATTATTATTTAAACGATTATAATGGCTCACGAATAAAAGGTGTTGCTTCCTATAAAAACAAGTTCTTGTTAAATTAATTTGAATCTTCCGACTCACTTTCTGTTCTAATAATTCACATTCACTAGTAATTTCTAATAATTAAATTAAATTAGTTCATGCTTGACTTGATCAAAAGTGAATTAGATTCTATACGACATAACTCTTAATAGTTGCTTCATCACAAGTGAAAACAGGTGAAAATTATTACAAGATTTTTGACTTCGTTCGAATCGTGATTTTAGTTGAAAAGAAAAAAAGTCAAGTACCTGCATTTACAAAACGATCTAACGCTCTATCATCATTTTATATAATTCAGTAGCGTTTAGGTCACGACTAAGCTTAGAAGTTGGTAGGAGTGGTTGCTTCTCCAATTTTCCTTTGCATCAAATACCGCTATTAGATAATCTGCAATTTTTCAAGTAGGGAACTTTTAAGATGAGCGGACACGTGCTCCACGAATATTTCGCAAAAACATATAAGAAAACATAATTAGAAACATGACGGTAGTTTTTTCTTTCTATAAACTATTAATATAGGTATTGGCCATTTCGTCACTTCTTCTAATTGGAAAACTAATAAAAGCAAAGGTATATAAGACAGTTGAACCAAGATCTACCAGCCTTATAAAACATTTTCTCCACTTTACTCATTGTGTTGAAGACATTGTTAGTGTGTACATCATGAAATTTATTTTGAGTACACGTGGAAAAACCTTGATGATTTATAACAAACAACAAATGTAAAGATTAAGTTTGTGTGAACAAATCAGTCACAACCATCTCTCCTCTGTAAAGTACGATTTCTTTTTTAAATTCTGTACATATTTGAGAAAATATAAAAATATTTTAAATTGAAAGGACACGGATAACATTGCAGAGGACCTATAAAAATTATTAATTGCGGTTTTGCTGAATAATTTGGTAAGAAGTAACTATCAAAGATGTGGAAAGGATAAGGAAATCTGTTTATAGGAAATGACGCATTGTTTTTCCACCTTTGCTACAATCAAAATAGGAAGTTGCTCTGAATAAAATCGAATTTACAACAAACAGACAAAAAAACAGTTTTTATCAGTGAATGACTGTAGTATTAATATTATTTTTTCGTCTTAACCGAATATAACATATATTTATGTTCTTGGCTCATAATATATCTCGCCAAAAAAACACAAACTCTCAACTGTCCAGCTATGCTGATATAAATCCTATTAACATTTCTTTTAATTTTTACCTGGTACCTCGTTTTTTGTTTGTTTCCAGTAGTATAACAATAATAATGGCGACTACACTCTCTGCGAGACGACCCGAGACATACCGAGTACGAAAGAGCTCCCGCCTCGTCTCGATATTTCTCAGCATATCTCGCCCGCTTTTCATCCATCCAAGTCATATTTCATTTCATAAAGACAAAAAAGTTGCATGATTCTTGAGTTAGGATATGGGAATAGACTGAATTCCCTGTGGATAAACTGAGGAAAAACAAGGACTCCTTAATGGCAACATACAGAGGAAAGCTACAACAAATTCAAAATTCTTTGAAATGTGCTTAACAGCGGAAGCTACTTCTAATGTTTCCATCCTCTCACCGTTCGCAACCGCAACTGAATAGACGAGATTGAACATGGTAGCGCTCGTGGATAAGCCTCTTGGGCGTGAGCGCTCGGCGAGAGTTGGCGAGAGCACTCGCTCGGGAGTGTATAGCCTCCATAAAATTCCACTAACGTTTTTCACACAGATGTTTACTATCTATACCTAGTTTAATAAAAAAAAAGTCTGAAATTGATCATTGGTTACATTGGATTTGGGCAAAGCTTCTTGTCCAACTTATATTTTCCTGGAATTATATATAATCCTAATTTTCAGCTTGCACCCATGTGTTCTACAATATTAAGTGACCGTTACGCTGAAATGACCCATATCCATTGATATTATCCATTAAATTCATTATATGTTTTGGGTTTGAGGGGTTCTATATCTGTCCTTGTCTAGGTATCTCCATGTTAAACTGAACAAAGGGTAAGGAAACGACCATAAATTCGATGTGAGCCAGTGAGGTTAATAAGCGTCCATATTTTTAGATTCATTCATTAGAGTCATTTCACCAAAAATATGAAGAAAACGGAATTGAAATAATAGCTCTAGAATAACTTTTTTTTTCTATGATTCAATATAAACCTTGTCCTAGTCCCTGTTGTTTGAGGAAACTCTGGTTCAAGTGGAAAAAAGTGCTTCAAATATTGTGCCTATTTTGAGAGAAGAGTATTTTTATAAATTATGTCTTAAAGAAATTAGTTTATCAGTCATACGTTACGTCAATTATAATATTCATGAGTTATAACAAATTTTCTTTATCACACAAAGAACGTCTTAAATAAACCTTTGGAATAAAGCCTAAATCCATTTTCAAATAATATTGACTTAGTTATCAGTTTGCCAAGAAATAAGAGTAATTAAGTTCAATTTTGCACGTAATTGAAATCCAAGAAAACTTTTTGATTGGCTTTGTAATTATGGTATCAATTTAACTGGCAGCTCGGTGCCGTCAACGCCGTCTTTGCTCTTTATAAAGATTCTACCCCTGCCCTGCTAACTCATAATTGCTGCCACAGATTAAGTAATAGATGATTTCTGAATTATTCATTTTAATTTGTAGATCCTACTCGGAAACCTGTGTAATAAAATATTTTGGGTTTCACGACAACAATATGTTTACAGGAAATTACTACCGCTAGAATTAATCTAGATTTTTTAGTGATATATTTTTAATTCATAGCAACCCGTTATTCGTCCCATTTGAGCCCCTGCAATTTGTGTCCATCTAGAACTGTTGAAAAAGCTCATAGTAAATTAATTTCTAATAAATTCTCAGTTATTTCTTTGAATAACCATTCGGCCTGTTACGTGTTTTTCCAAATATTTTTTATTTTCTTTTGTTCACTTATTATTATTCCCGATTTACACTCATATTTCAAGTTTTGAAAGAAATTCACTTCCACTGTATTCGACAAATTCAATAAAATCACCATATCGATTCTAAAACGTCTTCTGACGACATTCTGCAATGCTTACTTAGGTTAAAATCAAAGTAAATTTGTGGTAATACTATTATTTTTCCCTTCCCTGTATAATTTCTAAATACTCAAATCTATTAACTAATGTGAATGTTCGAATGCAAAAAAGTGAGAAGAAATTGTGATGACTTTATTCTATCTAGGAAAGCTACTTCGTCATATTCTGAAAAAAAGCAGACAGTCTGGAGAAAACTAAGATGGAGTTTTACTAAAAAACTCTTCAAGGTTTTATTGAAATTCTATAAAACAATTAGTTAATTATTAAGTAAATAAATGATGTACCTAATTTTGTCCATCATTTCGTTGCTTATAGGCAAACGGAATCGAATGGACGTTTACTCTATCCCCAAATAAATGAATTCATAATATTAAACTCTATAAAATGAACTGGTCATGGAAATAGATTCCTGTCATTATATCGACGGAATTATGACAAAAGGGCGTAAGCGTCTTGAACCTGTTTTTCCAGTAAATGCAAAAAACATGTTTCAGAAATATTTACCAATCTATATGATTGATTTCGATCCATTTTGTAATTTATAGTAGAAATTATCACAATTATATTATGATGCGAATAATTTTGACGTCTCCTTCAAGCCTTCCAAAAAATCTGTTTAAAAAAATGGCACATACGCCTTTTTATGCACTTAAAATTTCTTTTTTTGTCTACTCAGTATCTTATCTGTCGCTTATGCCACGTTTTTCTTTTCTATGTTTTGTAGGCCACGTACGATTCTTCCATCAATCGCCTTCTTTTGCTCCTTTTATTGGCACTTTCAATCTCCCTCTTTCTTCTACCCTTAAGAAATAAGGGACATTTATTTTCTGATCCGAAGATAGACCCATCATCATTAGATTTACTCATTATATTTTCTATATTTTCCAATATCCTTTTGACTTATTACTGCTATAATCGACTAGCTTTTGGTATTTTCCAGTTTCTTCATTACAGTTTTATATATATATATATATATATATATATATAAACAGCTCAACACAGACCTTATAGGCACAAGGCTTGGAGTTGTTATACTACTTTCCTCAATTTATTTTTGTTCATTACTGCTTCACGCCAGTTCTCTATTCCTATATTTTCTACATCTTCTCTACATGCTTCTATCCATTTTTTTCTTTTCGCTCCTTCTCCCCTTATCAAGGATCTTGCACAGGTATTACAACCTTTATTTTTTGAATTCTGTAGGATTTAAAGCTCGAATGAAGGAGTCATCACATTATTTATATCAGGTACGCTTGTAGCTCTTATTTCTGCTCTGGGTCATATTCTATAGATTCTGCTGCTAGTATGGCACTATGCTCAAGAGTAAATAATTAAGTAATGCCTCCAAGAGTTGATTAGCAGATGATCCTTCCTTCCCCATGTTACCATATAGATACCATGTCGTTTTAGAAGGTCAATCTTTCAAATCGAGCTTCTTGTGAGCCATATTAAGTGGAAACCGACCACAAGATATAATTTTGGAAAAAAAAAACATTAGACCTAAGCGAAATTTTTACGTATTTTTATCATAATCAATCGAAAAAAAAGCTTGAATACGTGAATGTAGTTATATAAAATAATAAGTATTAAGAATCATTTTGCTAAATAACAAAAAAAGTGATCATCAAAATACAATTTAAAATATACCGTCAAAAGCAAAAAACTGTTGCTTTTAAGTACTTTTAGTACAGCTAATGAACCCAGAGATAGCGCTAAATCGAGAAATCGAGTTGGCTATCTAAAATAGGTGGTTGATGTGGGACTGTATGTACTTTAACCAAAATTGGAGTGTGAAAGTTTGTCGCTTACGATATTTTAGACCTAAATATTTGCGATAGTGACCCATGGCAGTTAATTCTTGTTATGGTACGATAGGAATAGGAATAGTGATAGGTTTAATTTAACATAATTATCTTAGTGTGTATTTTTCGATTACGCCTAGAAAAATTTGTACGATGGGTTACCCAAAAATAACCGGAATTATTTTTTAAATGCTATATATTTACAAATATTTACAAATAACCTTATCCCCTTCAAAATACTCTCCATTACAAGTAATACATTTGTCCTACTTTTCGAAACATTGTTTGAGGGTGGCGAGTAAGGTGCGTGGGACAGCGGAACCATGTTATTTTCAACCAAAAACTGGCTAACTGTGATGGCTGAGTGTGCAGGTGCGTTGTCATGGCGGAAGAACCAGTAACCTGTTTGCTGAACCGAACTTCAAGATTATTCCACTGATTTCAGACAGTTGATCAATTGTCTGTCGATGGTCTGTGTGCACAAGCTCTCGAATTCTTTCAACATTTTCATTTATTTGGGCAGTTGATGGACGTCCAGAGCGAGGTTTGTCATCAATCGACACGTCGTCAATTTTAAATCGAGAAAACCACTTATACACTTGAGTTTTGCCCATAGTATCATCTTTGTAAGCAGTTTTCAACATTAAAACAGTTTCAGCAGCGTTTTTATCGAGTAGAAAACAAACAAATTTGCCATCATAAAAAAACGAAGCAGCAGTGAAACAGCACTAGCAAAAACGGTCACTTGTGATTACAGAACGTGGCAGGTCAACGGCCCGCGCGGCACTGAACTGGCAACGAATTGCGCTAAGCAGGCCCTAGCGGTAGAAATCAGTACTACAAAAACTCCACCCATGGCAAAGCTATTCCGGTTACTTTTGGGTACCGCCTTGTATAGAAAAATTATATGTGCTATAGACAAAATGTGAAATATGAATTAGTAATTTGAAACCAAAACTGAAAATATCTTTGAAATGCTTCATGAGATGATCTGAAACGTTTATTTTTATCACATCACTAAATCTGGAACGTAAAGAAAAACTTTAAAAACCCATAAACTCAGTAGTAAGTAATTTGTGCAATGCTAATTTCATGACAAACACTGGACATGATCTCAATGAAGTAGCTACAGTAGCCGATTGAAAAGTCAGAGCGTCAATCTGGTCAATGCATGTCTCAAGATATTATGAGACATACTTGTAAAAAAATGAAGCGTTACCAATAACAGCTATAATAAGATTTGTTCATTGAATATTTGATCATCCCTCGTAATGATGAATATAAATAGACGTGCTCAATGAATCACCCTTTATTATTTTTGTTACTAGATAGAATTCAAATAATTCCTAATTTGATAGAACTTATTCTATATTGATCTGATATAATTTATTATTTGCTTTAAAATTTTTGTTTACTCGGGAAAAAATATGAATATTAGACGATTAAATACCTCCCTTAATGTATTTAAAGGAGAAGACAAACTTTATGTAATAAGATTGTTTTCAGTCGAGTTGAGCAAAACAAACAAGGGGTTCCAGATTCATAAGACATAAGCTCGAAATTTTGATATTGTCTTGGAGACAGCCACTAATAACCGATCTTACGGGGTTCATAATCTTAAGCAAACTCCAATGGCTAGGCAAACACTGTAATGAGATGTTCTAACAGAGCTGGGACACTGTAAGTTAGATAATAACGAGATGGTTGATGTATTTAAAAAAAAAGTAACAGAGGAAAAAATATGAAGCAGTAGTGTATTTTCAATAATATAAGGAGAGTTTGTACGAGAAACAGATAATCAATATCGTTTTCTAGAGATTCGACTCCAATATTAATTGAAAAATTTTAGAAAAATAACTGGCTTAGCTAAAGGAGCTACTGAGAGATTAGTAATTAGATTAGTTAGATACTAGAGCTACAAGTATTGTTCTAAAAATTTCAAAAGGACGCCCTTCAGTTGAAAATGGGAATTTTCTTCATCGAGGAAATATAAGGTTAGTTCATATACATCCCTTGATGGTACCGAAAGTCATTTCTGAGTTTCGACGACATGCACATTGAACACTTTTTTTAAATAATATGACGACAAATGATTAAGTTGTTAAGGTGATCCGTTTGACATATTTTGACTTTATATTGATTTAATTAATTGATTATTTGAATTTATTTGAATTGAATTATTGATTAATTTTTGATTATTCTTATTAACCTCTCCAAATATAATATTCTACATAATTTCAATATTTAAACTGTTAGACATAGAATTTTACTCAGAAAAAGAAACGTCGCGTATTTTACGAGAACTGTCCTTCATACACCCTTCATGTACGAGGTCTAGCTATTAAATAACGAGACTGATTACGAAAAACGATTTTATTATAAAAATTATTCTACATTCGAATGCTCTCCTTCAATATACTCCCCTCCCCTCGCCACACACCTTCCCATACGTTTTTTCCATTGATCGAAACACTGTTGGATGTCTTTTTTGGTGAGGTCCTTTAGAAGCTCTGCCGTTTTTTGCTTTATCGCTTCCATCGACTTAAATCGGGTTTATTTCAAAGCAAATTTTATCTTTGGAAACAAAAAAAAGTCTAAAGGGCACTTACTGGCCGAATATTGCTTCATAGATAACGCGTTATGGGCAAGTGCGTTGTCCTGGTACAAAATCGGGCTGTTTTTCACGAACTCGTTCTCACAGTGTTGTCAAAACTGACAAATAGTAAGTCTAGTTGACAGCCTGACCTTCTGAAACCCATTCAGTCATCACGATACCGTTAATGTCGGAAAAAACGATAAATATAGCCTTAAATTTTGATTTGCTCTTTCGGCCCTCACTAAAGCACTTACACGACTCAAAAACACGCGCACGAGATAGAGAAATGTCTCCATAGGCATCTTGCAACAATGTATAGCACTCAGTCGAAGTTTTTTTCAATTTAATGAGAAATTTGAAATTGATACGTTGCTACTGTTTTTCGGCACGAGAAAAAAACACGTTCGTTTCAAACCGCTACTGCACAAATACTATAATAGTGATGGAAACGCGTTTTGGGACGTGCATAGACAAGATATTTAGATACCGAACCCTCCAGGTGCGCAGTCTTGTTATTTAATAGTCGGAGCTCGTAGATTTGGGCGTTTTGTGTTTTGAGAAGAATTGTTCAACGTTTAAGCCATGAGCAATAGGTCATCCTAGAACATCTAGTACCGAAGACAATATTAAGAGTGTGATGCAGTCAGTACGGGAAGATCTACGATTGTCTGTCTTACCGTTATCGTAAGTTTGCAACTGTATTCATATAGCTGCAATTAACACAAGAATTAAAATATGATCTTAGAAAAATGCTCGTATCTACTTAAGAAATACGATTTTCAAATTCTAGTTTTCTTGAATGAGGTCAATTTCCATATCAATGGGTTTGTAAACTATCAAAATAGCCGTTACTGGAATAATGAGAATCTCAAACTCATAGAAACTACTGCATTGTCCTGAGGTGACAGCATGGACAGCAAATTCGTGCAGAAGAATTGTTGTTTGTTTACCCATTGTTCCTTTGTTTCATATAAAATGTGGGGTAAAACGTCACGAATAATACCGAACGATATATTGGAAGGTTTTTTGGATTCGGGACTAGATACTTCAGGAATAGTGAATTCTACGATTTGGTTTCAACAAGACGGAACTACCAGTCACACGTCAAATTACTTCTTGATGGTTGTGGAGCAGATGGTCATAGGTAGACAGAGGCCACACCTTTTGACTCTTTTATGGAGATATCTCACACATATAATTCACAGTAATTATTTGAAAAACAATGATCAGCAGTCGTGAAGAAAATTTCAATAATTTCTATTCACAATTAGAAGAGTGCCGTCGAAGAGAGGGTCATCATTTAGGTGGTGTTATTTTAAAAAAATAAACCGTACTACTTTTATAAAATGAACTCCAGTTATTACTTAATAATTCTTTAGTTTTAATTTAATTATACCTTTTTTGCATTTATTTATTGATCTGTTATCTAATTATACACGTTCTAGTGGGCTATCCTGTATTAAAATATCTAAATAAAGATGGTACGTTATGTAAATAGGTTCTATTAAAAATAGACTATAACTTGTAACATGGTGTTCGGCTTATTATGTTGTTTTTTTCAAAAATTTTGCATATTCCTTTATTCACGTATTGTACCTTAGTAGTCACTTCAATTTTAATTATAACATTCCTGTTTTTGAAGAAATTAATTTGTTATCAACCTACCACACGCTCACAAAATTCCAGTTATCTCTATTAATTTCTTTTTGTTTTAAACAAATTTTATATAATAATTTTCATGTAAATCCGTATTTTCCATTTGTTAGGGGAACAGAACGAATAGAATAGAACAAATTCCTGTTTGTTTATATGTATTTCCAAAAAATATAAATTCAGTTTTTTTATATGTTAGAGCATAATCTCTTTTATATCTTTTCTACCTACTAGTTCCTTCATTAGTAATTTCCATCTGTGTTCCCGTTTCATCCGTTTTTTTGATTTTTTTCCACAGTTCTACAGCTGTCAGGAGTTCAGCCACACAAAGCACTCAACCATCTCATTAAATTCAACTCCAGCAACTGGGAACTTAGTTGAGGGCTGCAACCATCCCGACTTTCCATATAAAAATCCCAATCTTATCTTTAATGTATAGAAATCTGAGTGGTTTTTAATTAATAATTGCTTTTATTTGTGATGCTCTTTTGGATACACAGTTAATGCGAATTTGTTATTTTTTTTAATAAATTTATTTGTTACTGAAACTTTTTTTATTGCTTACAGCAATAATTATTAATTTGGAGAATCGTGTCCGGGATAGTTTATTTCTAAATAAATTTAAGTCATAAAGTGTTTCTAGCTTTTCAACCTTTTTTTTACTTTTAACGTCGTTCGTTGATAAGCTGGTGGCATCCAATTTAATATTAATCGTCCACTCCATCTGAGCAACAGTTATTTAAATGCATTAACTGATGAAGAGTGTCCAGCTGGGGAAGCTACAAATTTTTTAACATAACTCCATCTGCATTACTTTCAACAAATACTTCGTGCCACACCCTGTATATATATATATATATATATATATATATATATATATATATATATATAAGCTACCAAACGTTATTGACTGCGGAATACATAAACTGATCATTAAGAGCAACGTAAGGGAGACACGAAGTAAGGTATTAGATAGAACAGAGGAGTAGAGAAAATATATAGTATGGGATATTTTAGGAAAAAGCATCAAGATAAGACCGAAAGGATTTGATGCTGGCAGGACTCTGGCATTCGCGTTCTCCCAAGGGGCAGCAGGAATATAGCAGGAAGTTACGGAGCTGAAAGGCAAGGGTTAAATACTAATACAAACGTAGCAAACCCCCCAGAATAACAATACAGACTTCCGCTCAGTTGTATGGCTCTCCCAGGAAAAAGCTGTGAATATTTATCATAATTAACAAATTTTATATTCATCTTCCAAAAGAAAAAGAGTGATTAAAATTACTAAAATACCCGTCATTATCCACAGTAAACTTTCATTAGAATTAATCAGTTCGGTACACTTTTTCGAGTTAAACTGTCATATTTTATTTCTCTATTCAACTCTATTGTTCGTATATACAGAGTGCGAACAAAAAATAACCGTAATTATGTATTATATACTGAACATAAAGCAGTCAGTTGTTTTTGAAAACATAAATTTATCGGAAAATTTTTAATAGCTTTTGGGTAGTAGTGCATCAATTTTTCTGTACGAGACCATTTTGTTTATTTTGACAAGCCACTAAACTGAAGAACTGGAAAAAGTAATTTGTGAAGATAACATGTGGGCGCTATAATTTCTAGGTCGAGTGAACAACAAAGTTTATTTGTTGATAAAAGCCCTTCATGAACAACAGTGTTTCGGTGTACCGAATTTAAAAGAAAATGTATATCGCTTGATGATGAGACACGTGCTGATAGGCGTGACTCTTCGTATTGGATTCATAAATTCATGATCACGTGGAAAAACTTGTTAGTTTTGTGATTAACGATTTTCAAAAAGCAGAACAAGTATAATAATAACAGCAGAATAATAACAGGTAATGAGGCATACATACCATTTTATGATATTCCTATTGACGACCATGAAAACCATATGTGGATTCACGAAGGTTTACTTACAGCAATAAAAGCGATAAACCAAAGGTGTGTCAAGAAATTTATGAACGGAAGTAATTCCGCTTGACACAATATTTACTTCTAGTTTTTGAGGCACTAATTATTCGTATGTTAATTCTACGTTACACCTTTGCACTGCTCTATTGGCCTGATTTGGCCATGTGTGATTTTTGGTTATTGTTTAACAAAAAATTCACGTTGTCAAAGTTTCACGACGGATAATGAGATAGAAGAAGCAATTTTTTGGCAAGTGTTAAGCTTTGAAGTTATGGAAACTTCGGTTTCAAAAGTACTTTGAAAATGAAGAATCAATTTTCTATAGTAGTTGTCTTGTATATCAAAATATATAGTGCCTCCCTTGTATATTCACTTGTATTTAATTTTCTGGTCAAAGACGATAAAATTTTTGGCAGATTTCCATAAAAAATTTATATTTTTTAAAGTATGTGAGATATCTTTCACAAGTTAATCGATAGAAGAAAGATTTATGTGAATAACTGTTTTAGAAATTTGATATTTGTGGAAAACCATCCATATTATTATAAAAGAATACATCAACTCCCCAATGATAATAATACCAACTCAATTATAACATCAAAATTGAAGTTTTGAAACAAGTTTCAATCCCAAAGCTTTTTACCTTTTATTTGGATGAACTTTTGTATAACATTTTTAATTTTATCTAAATTTATGCGACAAAATTCAGGAGGTAATTGCTGAATTTTAGTCATCACTTGGTGTGTGATATCCTGGAAAAGGACGAGATGAGGAAACTTTGATTGGAAAGACCCATCTTAATTTCATATGAGCAATCACCTCATGAATTGTTCGGTCTGTACGAGGTCTGGCTATTAAATAATGAGACTCGTTACGAAAAAGAGTTTTATTATGAAAATTATTCTACATTCGCATGTTCCCCTTCAATATACTACCCTCCCCTCGCCACACACCTTTCCATACGTTTTTTTCCATTGATCGAAGCAGTGCTGGAAGTCTTCTTTGGTCAGTGCCGTTAGGAGCTCTGCCGTTTTTGGCATTACCGCTTCCTTCAAGTCGAATCGTGTCCATTTCAAAGCAAATTTTATCTTTGGAAACAAAAAAAGTCTAAAGGGCACTTACTGGACGTATACTGCTTCACAGATAACGCGTTATGGGCAGGTGTGTTGTCCTTTTTGTAACCTTTCAAGGAAATCTGAGCGTACCCATTGACGCAAGAGCTTTCGGTCAAGAGTCAGATTCTTTGACACCACAACTTCGAACAGACTTTTGTCATGTTTAATTCCTCGTGTGAAATTTTTCTTACCGTTTACAGCCTCGGCAATGATCCGGATGCTCATTCGACAATCTGCTCGCACAATTTGGTTGATTTTGGTCACTGTTTCCGGAGTTGAAACAGTCACAGGACGACCTTGGCGCTGGTCATCTTCAGTGCTCTTTCGGCCATCACTAAAGAGCTTACACCACTCAAAACACACGTACGAGATAGAGAATTGTTCTCATAGGCCTCTTTCAATTAATTTATAACACTCAGTCGGAGTTTTTTTTCAATTTAACGAGTAATTTGAGATTGATACGTTGCTCCACGAGATAAAAACACGTTCGTTTCAAACCGCTACTGCACAAATACTATAATAGTGACGAAAACGTGCTTTGGGACATGCATAGACAAAATATCTAGATACCCAATGAGGTACTCGTCCATCTAAGGCGCCCTCTAGGCGCTCAGTCTCGTTATTTAATAGCCAGACCTTGTATTTAGAAACACCCTGTATATCAATTGTTCACCTGATTGGAGCTGATTTATTTCTAAATTAGAATTATTTGCACTTTACTCTATGAAACAAAGGTTACTACACACTTTATATAATTGAATCAGCATCCAGTTAGCTTGCTTTCCATATTTGCATAATGAGCAGTTGTTATATGTGACCAAAACACAAGATTTTCTTCAGGATACTTCTTCTTTATGAACTTCATCAATTTATATCTTGCACACACTCATTGTCATATATTTTGGTGATGACAGAATGTCCAGAATGACAAAAGTATGCTGAAGAACGACCAAAAGAAGGTTTTGCCAACCATACCAACACTTTCGCGTTGTACATATTTCTTATCTATTTTGAAATTTCTTCCCAATTTTCGCAAACTGACTCCTAGTTTTCCGTGAGCCACTTTAACCGCTCTTATTTTTGACATTTTTTTCATGTTTCTGGCTGATTATGAATTTCGTTCTTTCGAAATACCTGTTAACAGATATCGTAAATTGTTTGTCTGACTATTCCCATTCTTACAAAGTGATTAACCGTAAACGATTCACTGTCTCTGCCATTTCTTTGAAGGCTCTGCAGGTTTCCTTAAGCTCGTTTTCCGATGTTGAAGGGATCACTACATCGTCTGTCCTACATACTTGAGACATTTGACAATTGCCAAATTACGGGGAATAATTAATATTTTCAGACAAAGGCGAAGTTAGCAACTATAAAATCACTTTACATTAAAAATATGTTATCAAGTTTAATACTCAATAATTACATTTTAATATATAGATAGAGTTATTTGAGCTTTCATACGAGGATGTATTGATATCTAGTTAGCCTAGACCAGTTCCATGAATAAACAAAATATTGCGTTACCATAGCAACGAACAATAAATTATTAGAAGTGTCAGTGGAAAGTTTGACGCCAAAAAAGTAAACCAGAGTTACGCAATAAATTAAAAGAAAAAAGATATCCAATTGGAGCATCGAGCCATTATCAAGTACCTGTATCTAAAAGGGTTAAGAGGTAAGCAGATTCACGAAGATATGTTTAGTACCCTTGGTGTTCAATGTCCTTCGTATGCGACCGTGAAAAATTGGACTGCAAGCTTAGAAATAGGTAATTTTCCATTGAAAATGATGACCGATCGGGAAGGCCACTTTCTGTGTCAGTCCCCGATATCGATGGAGTTCATGATATGTTTTTATCAGACCGTCGAATTGGGCTAAAATGGATATCTGAAGCACTGAATATAGTTCACGTCAATTTGGACATGAGAAAAATTGCTGCAAAATGGATCCCCAAATGTTTGAATGCTGACCAAAAGCGTGCAAGGGTATAAGGATCGCGTTCGACCTGTGCTCGATTTGAAAACGATGTAGACTTCTTATATTGTTACTATGGATGAGACTCGGGTACATTTTTACGATCCAGAAACAAAGCAACAATCAATGGAATGGCTTCACTCTGGATCTACAAGAATTAAGAAATTTACTGGAAAAGTTCTAGCCTTAGTTTTTTGGGATTGATTGCCATGAAGTAATCATGTTTGATTTTTTGGATAAGGGTAGAATAATAACTGGAGATTACTATTCGACATTACTGATCACTCTACGGTAAAAAATTAAAGAGAAAAGACGCGGCAAGCTATCCATAGGTGTTTTGTTTTTGAAGAACGACGCCCCTGCACACAAATCTCATGCTGCCATGCAACAAAATTGTGATTTAGGGTTTGAATTACTAGAACACCCCCCTTATTCACCAGATTTGACTTTGTTCGACTATCATCTCTTTCCTCAACTGAAAAAAAATTAAGAGGTCGTAAATTTTCTTCCAATGAGGAGGTAATGAAAGCTGTGGAGGTCTGGTTTGCAAAGCAAGAAGAAACTTTTTTTTTTGAAAGGTCTAGAGACGTTGAGTAATAAAATATTTTGACATTGAAATTTCGTTTGGTTCTATAGTAGGCTAAGAATTTTTCAATATATCCTCGTAGAAATGTAATTTCGGAATCCACAACTGAATCCGTACGTCAATAAAATTACAAAGTCAAGCTCGTTATTTTGATAATAGTTGTTAACAGGTAAAAACCCTTTTTCGATCTTAACCAATAGTGTGTTCCAATCGTTTTAATTTGTTTTTAATTATAACGTTTCGACCACTTAAAAGTAATTCCATATAGTATTAAAAAAGAGTAACTTGTTAATAATCGTGTAATTGAAATTGACATGAGTTAGCAATGTTAATTACATCTGATAATTAGAATCTCGATCGGAGAACTGCATCTAGAAAAACTTTGTTGTGGGTAATTAAAAATCCATTAACCAAGAGTGTAAAGTAAATTCTTATTTTCAAATCTCTTATATTATAGACTACACTTACGTTCGATTTATACTCTTTTCGTTCCTCGTTGTTACCTATATCCATAATAATGATTCTTTTAATCGTTAGTAGTAAATTAGTTTTTTTGTTATGTATACGGCGCGTATATTCTAGTTCAATCTTCAAAAAAATTTAGTCGACTCCTTCAAAATTATCTTATCTTATAGACCAGTTTGTTTTTCCTAAATTTTGATTTACTTTATGTCTCCTATTAAAAATATCTCCCTTCTTATTAATGATCCAGTTGTCAAAGTTCTTTCCGATGTATTTCGTCTCGTCTCCAGATACTTGAAGTATGTATCAATAGTTTTTGCACAAAATATTCACCAACTTATTTTTGTTATAAATATCTCTAATGAAATTTTTCTTATTTCCCATAATTAACGGCTTAAACTAAATGGAGAGTCCGTGATCCTCATCTAGGCGTAATTATCTGTGAACCAGTCTTATTAGTTCTTAAACGACTTTTCCAAAAAATTCTACACCGTAGTTGTTACTCATTTATTTATTCATTTATTTACACAACCCTACAGCCCAAGATCTAACTAGAAGGTGGAAAAAACGTACATAAAAGTTAACAATTGAACAATTAAAGTTGTAAAGTACAATTAAACAATGGAACATTTGGATAAAGTGTAAATAATTACACACAAAAATACGTAAAAAGTAAATTTAACAGTTCTAGTATTCAATGATAACTAACCAAATAAGAATAATGAGAAAGAAAGAAAAACATATCCAGTGAGTTCTGCGATTGACATTGATATTGATTCAATCGATATAATAGAGAAAATTTGAGAACATTAGTTCTAACAACTGGAAAGTAGAATAAAGAATAGGACCGAATGGCATCCCATGATTCTGGACAGTCAATTTTATTCGTCACAATTTTGTGAAGGAATATCAAGTACGTCTAGTTGCTGGGTCGTTAAAGTTATTTTTCTGATATGAGTTTGGTAGCTTAGAGTAGTTATATCGTTTTTGTATAAAAGCTAGACAATTTTGAATAGATCTTGATGACAGGACTAAGTCCAGCCAAAACATTATATCGCCTCCAACGTGATGTTAACAAAAGCAATTAATTTAGGCAGTTATTAATATACGTTTCAAAATCTACAGCTTTTTCTCCTTAATAGACCCACATAAGGTCTGGATATTCCTTTTGTCAAAATCGCACACAAGTCCGGAACTTTACCAGCGAATTTTGCTTATTCTCAATATTTTACATTATTAGGGGAATTTTCTATACTGTTCGTATGGAAACCATCGTTTCCTTTGATTTTAGAATTGCAAGTGTGAAGGATTTACCTTCATTCGCAAAATATATCAGCTTTAGTCTTGGTATCGGTGCTAATTTCCTCGAAGAGCTGATATTCGCGAGCTAATTTTTTTACTCTGTCTCTCTGACTCTGACTCTGTCTCTTGTTCTTCTTACCAGTCTTTCGCTCTTTCTTGGGTGGAAATTTTTAGTCTTCAATTTTTTTGGAGGCATGGTATTCTTTCTTCACATTCGGGTGCAGCGAAACATTTTGGTTTTGTAATATGCGAACTGTGTCAGGCTAAGGGTTTTGTTCAACCAAATAATGATGCTTCTTCTTATTTCCAGCTTATAAGATATTTTAATGCTTGTCTACATAATTTCAAGATAATAAACAGCCATTTTGATATTGTTTTATTGCAATCTAAATTTTGTGCCAAAACTATACTTTATTAAATAATCCCTTTTTAAGAAGTTGTGAATAAGTATTTTGTACCACACACGGGAGGCAAACTGCATCTAAATCTATCAATCAGCAAAAACTTTTTATGTATTGTACGAATTTGTATCATAGAGGTAATATTAATTTTTTAAAGGCAGTGGAGATCAAATTTGTCGATTTATTTAACATAATAAAACAGCAGAAATTTAGAAACTCATATGTTTATTGAAATTGAAAAAAAAATGAAAATAATTGAGTGATACTTAATATTTAGTTAAGCCAACTTTTGCAGCTATTAAAACTTTAATTCTGTTCGGCATGATTGTGCTGTCTCCTGCATTTGAGGGTGGTGATTCCACACATAAGTATTCTTTTCTAGGAGCTGGGATTTGTTGGTGATCACCTCTTCTCCTTACAACTTCTTTTTTCATCAGCTCCCACACATTTTCAATTGGGATATTTTCTTCTGCCAAAAAAGCTTCAGCAGACCTAGCAGTATGACAGAGAGCTCCATCTTACATGTAAGTGAATGGATTCTCTGAGCTGCGGAATCAACCCATTTTGTAATACTTTTCTGTACTTATCTTGCCTCAACTGACCAAATCATCACTTTGGTGGGTTTGTTCAAGAGTTTCATCATACTAGCGAATTGCGAGCGTCTTCAAACCGCACGTGCAGCGAATTCGTTGCGGACACGAGTTTGGTTCGATTAATCATAAATTTGTTAGAGAATATCAACAGAAATACGAAAAATTCATTTAAACTTCATTTTACTCAAATATATGCTAAAATCGAAGATTTTTAAATTTTTTACGATAAGGGGTAGTTTGTTTTCACTCCTAAAAAATAACAAGCACGGAGTAGATTTTGAAAAGGGGGGTAATAAAAATTTGAATCCAAATTTTCATAAAATCGACGTTGATTAACAAAATTCCACAGTTTTAACGTTTTTTACCGCTGGTTCCTGGCCCATTGGTGAAAATGTAGTAGGAAGAGGGATTTGTTTAATGCTTCCGTTTAATAATAGATGGAATGTATAAATTTCGGCAATGAAAATAAATATCGTTGTAGTAATAAGCGTTTTTATTTTAGTAGATGTTCCGGCGCCTCCGTTCTATTAAATTTCTTTTAACGTGAAGTAGTGTAAATAATCTTTGAAAGCAATTACCCAGTTTGTCAACGGTCTAGTTTTAAACACACGAAAACGTATAAACAAAATGTAAAGGTGGTCTGAGTTACATTCGTCGCTATCGTCATAAAGCCAGCGATCGTTTTGGCGTCGATCTGTTTACAGCGTCTTGACGCTAAACTGCAGACACACATGTCGCTTTTTATAAACAAATCGCGCGACAAGCAGTTAACACCAGCACCAACACGCACGATCTCATCTCGACACTCGCGACAATTCCACTATTTATAGAACCAACAATAATATTTACTTTGGCACGTTGCACGCGCTACTAACACATGAGATGAGGTCTGATTTGATCAATTCCTATTAAAAAACATTTTTTACCGCTATCAATTTCCTCATTGCATACACATTCTATACTTTGTTTATTGAAACGAATATTCGTGATACAGATTCGACAACATATATGTTATATTAGTACAAAGCAAAAAATTCACAGAATTTTTTTTTCACCAAATTATAACAAAGCTATACAACAAGTGCATATATTACATCAATATACAAGATACGAAATAAAAAGAAGGCAATTATCGTGGCATTAGTCTAAGTAGCGCGATTCGAAGGTTGTACGGCAGAGTTTTGAAAAATAGAATTTAAAAATATTATTTAAATATAAAAACATACCGGAACGCTCATGTACGAGGTCTGGCTATTAAATAACGAGACTGCGCGCCTAGAGGGTGCCTTAGATGGACAAGTACTGCGTTGGGTATCTAGATATTTTGTCTATGCACGTCCCAAAACACGTTTCCGTCACCATTATAGTATTTGTGCAGTAACGATTTGAAACGAACGTTTTTGTTTCTTGTGCCGAAAAACAGGAGCAACGTATCAATCTCAAGTTCTCGTTAAATTGAAAAAAAACTCCGACTGAGTGCTATAAATTGTTGCAACTGGCCTATGGAGACAATTCTCTATCTCGTACGTGTGTTTTTGAGTGGTGTAAGCGCTCTAGTGAGAGCACTGAAGATGACCAGCGCCCAAGTCGTCCTGTTACTGTTACAACTCCGGAAACAGTCACCAAAATCAACCAAATTGTACGTGCAGATCGTAGAATGAGCATCCGGATCATTGCTGAGGCTGTAAACGCCCATAAAGAAACGGGTAAAACAATTTTACACATGACAAAAGTCTGTTCGAAGTTGTGGTGCCAAAGAATCTGACTCCCGACCAAAAGCTCTTGCGTCAACGGGTCTACACAAATTTCCTTGAAATTTTCGCATTCTAAAGGTTTGAGACAAGGATGCAGTTCATCACCAACATTCTTTAAAATATACCTTCAGGAAGCTTTCAGTAGTTTGAGGAGTAAAATTGCGAGAATGGGAATTGAGATAGAAGAAAGTGCTTAACAGCTTATTTTTCGCAGACAACCAAGCTATTATAGCTGGCGACGAGGACGATGCAGATTATATGCTGAGAAAATTGGACGACGAATATACAAAATGGGGTTTGATTATTAATATGTCAAAATCAGAATATCTACCGGTAGGAAGTACACGAGGAGACCCCGAACTGCAAATAAATAGGGTTAGACGATGTAGACAATTCAAATAACTATGAAGCATAATTTCGGAAGATGGAAGAACAAAAGACGATATAAGGAATAGAGTGTAACAAGGGAGAAAAGCTACACAAAAATGGCAATAGACAAAGTCATAGTGGCACCTATTTTAACGTATGGATCTGAGTGCTGGCAACTAACAGGTAGACAGGAACAAAATATAGAGACTGTGGAAATTGACTACTTATGAAGGTCGTACAGGATATCCAGAACAGAGCATATACGACGAAGAACAAGTCGAGTATACACGACTTCAGAGATAAAACAAATTAAGCAGCTGCTCTGGTATGAACATATGATGAGGATGGAGCCGAAGAAAGCATTGATGCATCAACCGCAGAATAGAAGGAGACGAGGAAGACCTTCAAGGACCTGAAAGGAAGGAATTGAACAAAATATGAAAGACGAAGCTATCCAGGATGATGATGTTTAAACAGATTCACCTTTCATAACATTAGTTTTCTTTTTCTGATTTTAATTTCACACTAACTTCTTTCAACTTCCGTACTCTTTTTTTTTACATCAACAACTCTCTCCTATTTTAACCATCAATTTATTCATAATTGCGTTTATTTCACTTAATATCACTCCGGTCAAATAATTTTCTTATGGATTTTTGTCACTCAAATCTACACTTAAACTTAAGTATCGATTAATATGTCGATTTATTTGTTTAATATATTTATCAAATTTAGTTTTTTGACAATTATTCAATAAGTACCTAAATCTATCTGAGTATCCTATATCCGCAAATATATGGATTTCATATGAAGGTAATTGTAACTTTAAACATAATCCATTTCTGTGATTTGGTACTCGTAATACTTTTATTATTACCAGGTCTCCTTTTTAAAAAGTTTTCTTATTTCTAAGATTTTTAACTTTCTTTTTAATATATTTGATATCATGATTTAATTGTCTTTCTCTGGCTGTAGGGTCGAAGTTGTTTATTTTGTTTCAATTCTATTTTGGGTATGTAATTTTTCTCAATTCGAGATTCATCATGCCACCGTAGAGGCGTTATTAATCATTATATCAATTTCTTCTCATTAGAATAGCTCATGTTCCTGTTTTCGGATTTATGTAAATTTATTTTACTCCCGTTCAAATCTCCACATTTTATTCCCAGTAAGTTACTTAACTGAAAGTCTAAAAAAAGCTAATTTGCAAAATATTCAGTCAAAAAAGCTTTTTTTAAAATATTTTTTGTATTGAGATATCAAATAAAAAAGCTTGTAATGCATTTCGTTGAGACTACATCGAAGAATTAGATCTCATTTCACCCAAAAAAATCAGGTTTTAGTTATTGTTTTTTCATCATTGTGCTTGAAGATGAATTTCTAGGAATCTATTCCGATGAAATACATTTTTGGAATGCACAGTTTTATTTATTATTATATAGCATTCATGATATTCAAGTAAAACATACTTGAATTATTATCAGAAAATGTCTCTAAGACATGACAAAACTTATGAAGATAAATAACAACTTAGAGACGTGTTTGACCCTCACATGGAAGTCCTTGATCATAAGACGAATGCATCCATAACGTAATAACGTAATATAATGAAAATGTCGAGAGTTCGCTAAAATTGATGTCGCCCATGTGAGTAAAGTCATCGGTCAAGATAACGTCCTAACTCCGAGATTCAGAAACGAAAATTTATTTCCTCTTTGATAGTATACTACTGAGATATGACTCATTTGAAAGTTTATTAAATTATTTTATTTTTCTTGGAAAAACTTTCCATAGGATACAGGGAAGTCAAACTGCGATGATAATTACAAAATTTAGTACAATTATTTTAAATATTAATACAGGATCATCTAGATTTTGTGTACTTTTCATAAATGTACCCGAGTTAATCTAAATTTTGGTGTTTTATGGGTGCGCTACAACTCGTGACGATGTTTAATCCGTTCAAATAAGGATGCCACTCGGGACAGGGATATTTCAGGTAAACGAAAAGGTTGTGTGAGTACATAATTCAACTCGTAACGGATTCATAAGATGTATCGGATTTATTGATGTCGAGCGTTTGGGACGACGAAAAACTCCGACTATCAGCACAAAATGTTTACCAAATGGTATTGGAGATAGAAGAGGTTATCAACATATCAGAAGAATGCAATTGACATATACTGACTGAAGGATGATGCATGAGTAAACTATGCTTGCGTTGGGTACCGACTTTGCTCAATTTGGACCAAAAGCGCATTTTCCAAGGTCTAATTGACACGATTCAAGTAAAATTATTGGTATTTTCGCGTCGATTCATAACCGCAGATAAATCCTGGATTCACCACAACACTCTGGATGCAAAAAACCAGTTAAGACAGTAGCTGGCAAATTATGAACCTGTTCCGACATAGACAAAGACGATTTTTGGGATAGTCAAGAAACTCTGTTCCTGAAAAAACAAGGAACTGAGTACTTTTCCATCAGGATAACGCACTTTTTCACACTTGGGTGTTCGTCATGGTTATTATTTATAATTCATAGCACTTCGAATTTGTTGATCACCTAGCATGATCGGCAGATTTGTCCTCCAGCGAGCGACTTTCTCCTGTTTCATAACCTTAAAGTTTCACATGCAAATTTTCGTATAAGGACGTAATCGTATGTTTTGAGGAGAAAAATTGCTTGGAAGGTTAAAAATATTATAAGATTGGCGAAAAAAGATAATATTATGTTAAGAAATAAAAATGATTATGATTATGAGATAGACAATTCTTATATATAATTTATAAATATTTTTCAAACTATTTTATCCTACAAGGTTAGAAGAAAATTTGTATTGAGATATTTCAAATATTTTCCTATAATAATTTACCACGTCCCTAATTTAACGAATACCTTGTATAAATATACCATTGACTATAATTTAAGTGAGTGATTGGAGGCAAGAGCTAGAAAATAAGGATAAAAAAAAGGCAAAAGAAAATGACCGATCCTCGCGTCCGGAACATTTCCCATAAAATATGTGTGATATCAGGATAAGTCATAAATAAATCGGTGATGCATTATAACGAGTCATATTTAGATGTCGAAGGGTCATCTCTCGTTATGAAAAATTCAAATGACGCTATTAATCTTTTACAGTTCTGTGTTTTAACGGTGGTAGACAATACCAAATAGCACACGTGACCGAATCGTGGGTTAAAGAACGCTGGGATGGGGCCACATGCTCAGGGGAATTCACTGATATGGTCTCTTTCTTTGAATTATTTAGTATACGCCTGTAACCGTCGTTGCTTGTTCGCAAATTCGCTTATGCTCATATCGAGTTAACTTAGATCAGACGGTAACACCCAACGTTCATCGTTTTATTTTTCAATATGTCGCGAATCGAGAACCAAAACACATTTGAAAATATCATATAATTCAGATCAATAACTGGAACTAACAATACGAAAGGCGTTCCTTTGAAGAACTAAATACAGTTGGCAGATGTAAAAAAAATGTAGATTTAGATGATTCACTGAAACAATTTATGCCAGCAGTACGTGAATTGTGGTCAGTAAGTGGAGATGAGGGGGAGAGTTGTAAGTTAACTTCATTGAATAAAAGCACATGTTCATTAATTATTATTGAAATAATAGGTGATAGTGAAATTGAAGGAAAAAACATTTTTTATAATTCTTAGAGTAATATTTCTTCTCTAATTAGAATTAGAAACACTTTCACTGTTGGGAGTTTTGATAACTAAAGGTACCGTCTTCAAATCCTACAAACGAATTGATACTACATACTACACTCGTGAGCAAAAAAATCGACTCATGGTCGCACGATCGAAAAGAATCGAAGAAAAAGAAATTTCTTTACTAGATATTGATCGATGCTATCCCATCCTTCAGTCAGTGTCGTTTTGAGGTCCGATTTCGTGGCTGGTGCAGGATTTTTAGCCTTTAAATTCATCTCATAAATTCTCGATAGGTTTTTAGTCCTGGCTAAGCGTTGGTCAATCCATATAGGTAATTTCGACATTCTGTAAATACCCAACCTATCACTACAATAACATTCACAATTACACTGTCTGACGCGCGTTTCGATAACCAACTTATCGTCTTCAGAGACCGACTCAGTTTACCTTCAGTCTCTGAAGACGATAACTTGGTTATCGAAACGCGCGTTATATAGTGAAATCGTGAGTGTTGTTATAATGGTAGTGTAAACAGTGTGTTCGGTATAAATATCACCAACGGTTTTAGAAATTCCAACTTACTCACTATTATGAAAAATACAGAACACATCCAATGGCAACATAACTACTTATTACCATCTTTAACTGACTTGTATAAAGTAACATTTATAGATATCTTAATAAAAAAATATCAATGCAATAAATTAATTATGTATATTAAAATTCAACTGACTAATCTTTTTAAATAAGTTAAACAGAGTCTCGAAAATATAATTTTCGAAAATGATGCGCGTAGTGTATCGTAAAGTGAAAATGGGTACAGCCTTAATTAGATAAAGATTTGATTAAAAACAGAGGGTGGCAAGCGACACAAGAAACAACAATAGAAAACAGAGGCGTAGACCACGAATTTAAAAATAAAACGAAGATAAATAAAAAGGAATTTTGAATTTGGGTGAATTTTTATAATATAGTTCTGTAGATGACTCTGTAGAAGAATCAACAAAATAAATTATCGTCATAGGTCAATTAATTGTCATTGTATTCATCAATATAGTTTACAAAATAAGCGATGAGTTCATGATTTAATTGATATTTCTTTCCTCGTAGTAGAGACGAGATCTGGAGAATATGATGATTAGGAAATAAATTATCAGTTCAAAAATCGTTCCGAGTTGACAAACAGTTTTCATTTTATTGCAAGGAAACGAGCTACGTTTTTGGTATTTTTATGCTGAAATACTTATGCAGAATGATGTAAAGACTTTCATGCAATGCCTACTTCTCACAATTTTATTTGTTCGTTCACCATTACAATTGTCTTGAATATTTTCGTGATTTCTGATGTCTTGAACTCTGATCCTCATCGGTGTTTGAACTGCTAAATTGAAACTTCGCATACCAGTCAATTATGATGATATATGATGATTTTCCCAGAGTAGAGTTACTATAATTTGGTCAAGTCAGGAATTTGTCTTAACGGTCAAAAACTTATAATTAGTTTAAAAATTTCGAACATATCAGCTTTTGGAGAAACTGAGCTCCAAATTTAACAGCTGACGTTTGTGATCCGTTAAATCGTGGACTTATAGATCGATGATATCTAATAAATTAGAATTGAAAAATTCGTTATTTATTTAACGTATTTATGCACGTAAACAACTCCTGACGATTATTATTTATTAAAATGATAATATACATTTATACTATAACATATTATAGCCCAACCTAGCATACGCTGTCTTTCCGGACTTTACCTCTATTTTAATTCGTAAAAACATTTTCGTCGTGAAAACTACCTTTTTCCCAAGACCTTTGCATGAAAAAAGTATCCTGTATGACTAAAAAACCCCTAAAATATACAAATTGTACCAATAAGTAATTTATCTTCGTTGCGTTTGACACTTTTAAATGTTTGCATATCAGATGAGAGAGTTTTCGAAAGTTTAGATAAAATTATATTTTTCTATGAAACGCCGCTGCATGAAGGCGGTTAGGATCGTTGAAGATTAGATTGGAAGAAGCAATGACAGGCTAGTGAGTCAATCCATCTTAGGGTCCTGAAGGGAAAGGACTGCGGCCGTTCTTATTTCGAGATCAGATCCTTCGGGAGGGCTACCTGTTCCTGATTTATCACTCGTCCATTCCACTTTCAGTTCAACTTATCCTTTGCTTCTACCGATCTTTGATATTTAGCTGGATTTACTAGCTTCTTTGGGAATAAATTATTCCGAAACTAGCAAGAGATTAGATAACATCATGCCGCAGAAGCTGAGATACACGAAATTTTTACACGGTTGCAAATCACGGAGATCTCGCTAAATTAAATAAATCCAACACTTTAAGAGAATTAGTTAAAATGATGTGATTAGTAGGAAAATTAACATTACGTGGTTTCAACTAATTTTGTATATTTAAAAGTCAAAACGGCTTATTTATAGTGACAAATAAATTTTACTAGACCATTGCGTGTCATTCTGCAAAAGGAGATCTAAATCTAGATAAAATTGCATTCATTTCATTCGCATTATGCAGTTTTTAACGTAAATAAAACCAACAATTATTCGGCTATGAAGAATGGCTTCCGTTGTTAATGACTATTTGGGTCCTAGGGGACTAGTCAAAAAAATATCACGCGATTTTTTAAGCGGCGATTAAATGCTCTTTAATTGTTTTGTTGCGGTTCGTTTCAACAGGATTTTCTCTATACGTGATTTAGTTAAGTATTCCTAGTTATCAAAAACATATATACATGTCAACATCTGAAAAAAAAACAGTGGAGTAGGTCTGAATATTTAGAAAATGATTTCCTCAAACTGTATATTCCATGCGTTTGAATTAAATTCTCGTATTAATGCGGTGCATCGCAATTTCATCAAATTTCTGATAAATTAGCAGTAGAAATGACGATGTTTCACCTTTTTTTCTTTTCTCGCTTCAATTTTTTGCTTAATTCTCTTTGATCCCAGCAGATATGTATAATTTTTCTTTGCTTCGTCTCCCCATCGATGTGTGTACTCCTACGTTTGCAGTCATTTCCAAATCTTCTTCGACAGTTTTGACATTTGTCCTTTATTCACTTCTAATTCTTTTTTATAGTTTCCGTATTCTGTTGGTGTTTGGATCTGACCCAGTTCTAAAACGCCACTTCTATGCTATAGGTGAAGAACTACAATCCACGTCATCTCTGAGTACTCAGAATTCACACTTCCGAGGATCAAGCACATGGGCAAGTCTTGCTGTTTTACCATGGACTATGAAAATATGAGCTTCATTAGCTTTTCCAAAAACATATGCCTTTGGTAGACATTTTGGTATGCAAAAAATTTATATATACAGATATAGATATTTGTACAGAGGTGTTTCATAAGTAATGTCGGTTTTTTTTTGGGAAAATTCCTACGCCTCAATTTCAACTTGTTAAAATTAGCCTCTGATTCTATGAATAATAAAATTGCATCTTCTTTCTAATCATTCTCGTTTTGTTCATTGGCAGCACAGTTTATAGTATGGAGTGCGATAAATATGAAATTCGTGTATTAGATACAAAAGTTTAATACAGCTAGGAAAATATATAAAATATACAAAATTGAAAGAAGAGATATAGTTAAGGTGAATCTATAAACTGTTACGAAGTATGATTTATAAACACATACGCCGACGCTCGCGTTGAAGTTCACACCGAGTTCGCGCTGGGATATCGCCAATTATGTTCGACGCTCACATTCCAGCGCTTAGCCAATAAAAACTGGTGTCCAGGTCATCTGACCACGCATACACAGCAACAATAAACAAATTAAACCATAACTAGGATAGACGAATTTTTAACAAATCAAAAAAATGCTGAATCATGAAATAAATGAAATAGAACCGAAACTTTTTTTCTATCATGTAAATGAAATGTCTAAATACGAAAAATATCTTGTAGTTTTGAGGAATGACATTTTCAATCAGTCAATAAAATTCCAAAGGCATAAGAAATTTTCTCGCGGTCACTTTGTTTTAAAAAATGTCTTGAAAAAATTGGGAATATAATTTTTTAAACCGATTCGTCAACGTCAAAACGTCATCGACATAGACATAACCTCAATTTCAAATCAAAGCTTTTTGAATTTTGCTTTTGCCCCCTTTTGCTTCCTTGAGGTTGTCCACAAAAAAAATATGGAAAATATCGTTTTCAGCAATATAGTAGTTGATGGAAGTGGTGATATCCTCCAAAATGATAAGAGTGAAATTCAGTGTAAAGTTTTTGATGACAAAGGTTGGTTGGTAGGTAGATCTGTACCTACTCCTTAGTACCTAATACTACCACTGGGTATTATACATTTCATGTTACCTTTACAGGGGAGTGAGTATTTGAAAGACTTTGGGCTTATTGCTGACCACGCTGAGACCAAGGCTGAGACCAATAATTCTGGCATCCCAAAATTCCCAAATGTTATCCTTTCTATTAGTTCTGCCTTTGCTGTTGATTGTCAGTATAAAACTTTTGCACCTGAAGTTTCAAAACTCTGGAAGTCACCAAAATGACCAACAAAAAATGACCACCTTGCTTCTATTATTTTGTTGCAGTTAAGAAAGAAGTAGAAGTAGAAGACGCCGCACAGGTGAAGGTGCTGTTGATAAGCCGCCTGATTATACTGAATCGAATGAAGTATTAGGAAAAAAACACAAGATTTGTCCCCCATATGCATTGGATTCTGAGTGTGCCACCCCAAAAAGAGTACCAAGTGGTTCGAAAGCTAAGAGCGCAGCTCCAAAAGAGGAGAATTCAGATGAACTATCCAAATTGAGAGTCAGATTATCATTTCCTTCAATAAATTTGCTCCATATTAATTTAAAAATAAAATAATTTTTATCCTTGAAGTCAAGGAATTGAAATAAATAATAACAAATCTACATAACCTGAACATTTTTTGACATAATGCGCATGTCTCTATTTTCAAACGAGGATCAGTTTTGTTTCAAAATATTTTGAACCAATTCCAATGTGACGTCATCACTTCGACGCAAGAATGCTTGGTTTCAAAATTATTTGAACCCGGTTAAACCAATTTAACCACTAGAAAACAGCTGTAGTCAAGACAAAAACTTTATAAATAAAACTCTAACTCGAACGTAACGTAAATGATCGTCAGGGCAGGCGCGAACTTAAGAGTTTATAAATTCAAGGTTAATGAGCGAACGGCACAGCGTCGATTTGATTGTTTCAATAGTGAAGATTTGATGTTTGAAGATCGTTCGCACTCAGGTCTTCTTTGGATTTTCTAACGATACCACACATCACCATTTAAAATAATCAGGTAAGATTTATAAAACTTGAATAGTACCATTGAGTTCCAATTGAAACGTCGAGTAGAGGTTTGTAAACAGCTCCTTGCTCTGTCAAAAGATGATCGCTCTATCAGACGCATTATTACTCTCATGAAAAATGGATTTATCTAAATGACCTGAACATATGAAATCAGGGATTAGACAAAGGACAATTACCAGAACCCGTTGCAAAGAGCGGTAAATCTTGTGTGTCTGGTGGAATTATGAAGGTTTGGTGTACATCAAAATCACTCCAGATGGTTGAGCTATCAATGACTAGGTTTTAGTGGAGAAATATCTAGGTTTAGTTAACCAGAATAAGAGCTTCTACCACATCTAGCATTTAGGAGATGTTTAAAATGCAGTGGAACAATTTTTTGCATCTAAGCCCAAAGAATAGTTTTAGCAAACGTCGCAAAGAGCTTGCTGGAGTTGTTTTTCTTTTATTTCTATAAATTCGTGAAAAAGTTAGTTCATTAATAAATATAAAGAAGCAATAAATCAATGAATTGGCTAATATTTAATTCTGTTGACCAAATATATATCTATGCATTTTAGTTACGTTTAAATGGAATTGAGTGATTTTAAATAAACCTCGTATTTAATATTTCGTTCAATTTATTCATTTAAATCAAAGGGAAATACAATATGGAGTCGTAGACAACGTATATACATATTTGGGGTCTAAGTTCCCGGCCCTTAATGGTAGTATAGTTGCATGTTGTAATTTAATAAGTGATTCTCCAACATCTCGTCTACATTTTAATTTAATTTAATAGTCGGGTCTACATAACCCGCTATATCATTTTATGTGTCAGTGTCACTTTCATTTTCCCCTGTCTTTAGAACCCTGCTGTTTACAAATTGCCAGGGTTGAGATTAATAAGTCACATTAAAAAAATATATGTCTTTTTTCACGTTTATGTCTTTACACCATATCGTCATAACCTCTTAATTGAAATAACATAGCTTCATACACGCAATGTTTTATTTCTACTAGTTTCTATTCTTGTTCAAACTCATTTTTGCAGCACTGAAATATGTCTTGCGATACAAAGATTGATGAAGTATAAGATTTAACAGTTAAAATGAGTCAGACATCGTTCGTATCCCTAAATTTTATAGCTTAAATTTATCTCAGCATATAGGAAATACATGATATCGTGAATGGAATTTTAAATCCTGAAATATTTCACCAAGACAATCCTTTTACTGGAAATATTTTATATAAAATATAGGAGTCAAAAGAAAATATAGGAGCTTCAAAATAGATGTAAATGTTTTGGATAGATTTGGATAATAAAGATTCTACTACCGCTTTAAGAAGTTCTGCTTACTTTGAAATAAAATTTTAAGAATAAATCCATGAGAGTAATTGAGTGAGTCATATTTTTCGATTCTCAGTTTCCTTAGATGAAGTATTCGAAATAATCAAATTCTATTCTCAGGATCTATGCCACAATATCTATTATAGAAGTGTAGCCACAAGAGTATTCAAAGAAATTAGGGATCAGATAAAATTGCTAAGCAAAGTCTTAATGAAGAAGTACATTTCAAAAAATTTAGCACACTTGTAGAATGAGGAATGGACTAAAATGTGCAAGGAAAAAAGAAAGTATCTGTTTAACCCCTAAACCCTTATTGAGTCGCATCTCCGATATGCCCTTCACTTCTGGGGTACGTGTGATGCGACTCAAAGCACGATCTTTACCTATCTATTCCACGTTCAGAATTAGTTGAGGGCTCAATATTTTTCAATGCAAAAAAATGCACAATCACTTGCCAATTGAAATCAAATCGATATCATCTTTTCCCGCATTCCGCAATAATTTGAGGGAATATTACTGGAAAATGCCTTCTACTCTGTAAACTTCTATTCTAATAATAATATTCAATTCCGGGCATGCTGCATAGTTGGTTGATTTTATATGACCTATAAACTAATACCTATTACTATTACCTATAATTTTGTTAATCATTGTGGTTTTCTTCTGTATGCTGAAATTTGATCGTATTTGTATCTTTATTTAGTTATTTTTATGTTTTTCAGTTTTTACAAGCTTTTGTCTACAAATTGTAACAATTTTTTGACAATAAATCGTTTTTCTCTCTCTTAAATTGAAAAAGAAATTCCAAGTAACCTTTCTTTCCTAATCTTCTTAATGATGTAATAGCTTGCAATTAACTGACGATTCTGACAACACCAAGCGAGACGTTTTAGATTCTAGTACTAAGGACTCTTTCTTCTATCAAGACAGCGAATCTCGAATACTTAAGCCGGAGCTACGCTGCTGCTAGAGGTTAGGCACGCGCGAGGTATATCGGCTAAGTTTAGTCTTACGTTATGTATATTTGTTTGTACGTGTGAATAAGTGTGTGTGTTGGCTTGATAACATTATATAAATCGAACTCGTTACTCTGAGCTACCACATCGTTTTCTGCAGGGAAGTACATCGGCTGTGATTGGTTATTACTGTCTACTGTTACGGATTTCAAGCTGCTACTGGTACCTCTTGCTTTTGTAAGTGGATAGTAACGCCATTGTCCTCTGGTGATATCGCGTTTAGCGTCAAAGCTGGTTCCAGCCAATTGATCGCTACGGTTTTTTCTTTTCCGTGGGCCTTGAGGAGGAAAATCTTTTCTCCTCGTTCTATCACTTCGTAAAGTCCGTTGTAAGGCATTCGAAACGAGTTTTTTACTCTTTCATGGTATGTAAAAACTTTTGTTGTGACCAGATCTTGAAAAACGAGGCGGCCATGACGCTTGACCAGCACATAGGTCGTAGGAAGTCCAAATGACGGCGTAGCTTTTTGATAAGCTGCGTTGGTTCGCTATCCAGGTTCAGAAGTTGTGTTGTATATGTAAAAAAAGAACAAGAAAGTTTGAAAGGATTTTATAGTAGTTTAGTACTAATTTTGTATCTTTTTGAAGTAGTGTTTAAATTTTTTTCCACTTCTGATTTGACTATCTTGAATGTCTCCATTGTTTTTATGGAAGTTATAGTAGAATTATGTTTAAAAATCTTGTTCGAATAGTGATAGATACAAGAATTAATAAAACCGTTACCTACGAGTATTTTTTCTATATTATTAAAAAAAGGGGATGAGAAAATAAGAGAATTCATTATGTTACTATTGATTTTGCGTATTTTTGATATAGCTTACACATTTCTGTATGTATGCATGCATCTTCTTAATATAGCGCTACAATAGAAGCTCTAATTAACATACGAACAAATAGAAAAGCTAATAAAAGTTTTATATAGCGTATCTCAATTCCATATTGAAACATTTCTGTCGAAAATTTTCTAAATCTTGCAAACCATGACAATTTTAAGAATTATCATCATCGCATAATTTCATAGTTGTTTATGCATTTTTAGAAACACGAGCATTTACAGCCAGCCATAGATAAATCACGGTGAGAAATAAACTGACAGACACCGGATGCAAATCGAAATTTTTAAATGAATTGTTGTGTGCTATGAAGTTGTTTTGAACAGAACTGCATCGGTAATGACAATTGATAAACAATGATGAATTTATTGGGAATGTTTACAGCTGCGGCGAGCGGCAAAGGTATCGGCATCGGCGAGGTAATGCATGCAATGCAACTCGAGCAGTCAGATGAATTTGATAAAAACCCCACTAATCGTAATAATTTCTAATTGATTTTTTCACTGTAACACGGAAAAACGCAATAACGACATAAGTTGATTTAAAAAACGCTCTTTTCAATACGAATCAATTAAAACTACCTATATATATCCAGGAATTCTCATAAAAATTGATCTGGCAAATTTATAAGAAAATGTTTTATTCTATCCATTACTACTTCTAACTAGAGACAAAATACAAAATGTAAAACAGCGTATTCCCTATCACTTTGACATTAACAGTCTACAGGAGAGCAGATAATCAACAGAAAAAATTTTATAATTGCATTGAAGCAGTGGAGATAATGAATCTTTGATTTAGCTCCCAGAGCTCCCTCTCGATGTTTCAGCAGCTACGTCGTTTTGTGGGTTCCGTTTAATTTTGTTGACAAGGGCTCTTCATTTCCTTCTATTTTTGACGGTAGTCTCTTTCCATGCTAGGTTTATCTGTTGTAGCTCTTTCTCAAAGGAAGAATTGATTTTTCTGGAACATATTTTAAATTTAAGTTTTGTTGTTCTTGAGGTACTTGTTGAAGACCATGTTTTACAGTGACTAAATAGGAAAATTTTCCGACCTGCTTCCTTATAAACATATGATTATTGTTTACGTTAAATCCAACTGGCGTTGAGTCTGTTAGTTATTTCTTCTTCCATGTGATATGTATTTGTTATTAATAGACATATGTCTACCGCCAATGAAGGTCCTCCAATTTTTCTATTAGGTTCCAGTTGATTCCTGACCTTTTATCCTCTGTTTTGTTTTCCTTATCATCTAGAACAATGTCACTCTCTTTTCAATTTTGATTTCCTGGGAAAATTGTCCTTAGTATTGTATCCTGGTTGTGGGAATGTTATAAAAAAGTTGTATTATTGTTGTGTACTTACCTTTTAAGATTATCCACATTTGTTTATGGAATCAAATGCTTTTTAGAAGTCTAAACTATATAATCAGATATCTCCATTTTGCTATTTTACGAGGATATATTGAAAAATTCTTAGCCTACTATAGAACCAAACAGCATTTCAATGTCAACATATTCTACTCTTAATTAGATACATTTATTACAGCGAACCTGCAACGTCTCTAGACCTTTTTTCTTGCTCTGCAAACCAGACCTGCACAGCTTTTATTATCTCCTCGTTGGAGACATTTACGACCTTTTAAACTTTTTTTCATTTGAGGAAAGAAATGATAGTCGGACGGAGCGAAATCTGGTAAATAAGGGGGGTGTTCTGGTAATTCAAACCCTAAATCACGAATTTTTTAAATGGCAACATGAAATTTGTGTGCAGGGGCGTTGTCCTGCAAAAACAAAACACCTTTGGATTGCTTTCCGCATCTTTTCTCTTTAACTTTTTTCCTGTAGAGTGGTCAGTAATGTCGAATAGTAATGTCCAGTTATTTGTTCTACCCTTGTCCAAAAAATCAATCATGATTATTCCCTGGCAATCCCAAAAAACTGAAGCAAGATCTTTTTCAGCAAATTTTTAGACACGAAACTTCTTAGGTCTTGGAGAACCAGAGTGTCGCCATTCCATCGATTGTTGTTTTGTTTATGGATCATAAAAATGTACTAAAGTCTCATCCATAGTAACAACTCGGTTTAAGAAGTCTACATCGTTTTCAAATCGAGCACAGATCGAACACGATGCTTCTACCACTTATACGTTCATCATATAGTTCATGTCCAAATTGACGTGAACTATATGATGAACGCGTTCGTATGAAATATTTAGATATCCGTTTTAGCCCAATTCGACAGTCTGATAAAATTATGTCATGAACTGCATCGATATTTTCGGGGACTGACCCAGAAACTGGCCTTCCCGATCGGTCATCATCTTCGTTGGAGAATTTACCTTTTTTGAAGCTTGCAGTCTAATTTTTCACGGTCGCACACGAAGGACATTGATCACCAAGGGTATTAAGCATATCTTCGTAAATCTGCTTACCTTTCAACTCTTTTTAAATAGAGGTAATAGATGATGGCTCGATACTCCAATTTTTCGATTTTCACAATTTCTGTAGACATCTTTTTTCTTTCAATTTATTGCTTAACTCTGGTTTACTTCACTATATGCTTTAGTATTATCCTCACATAATATGGTCAATGCAAGAGTTACCATTCCTGAGTCCAGCTTTGTTGTTTCCTTGTTTGTCGTATAGTAGTTCTCTCCAGAAAAATTCTAGCCATGATCTTACTCCCCCCGATCAGTAACGTGATGGGTCATCAGTTTTCATATTAAAATAAGTGTCTTTTTGTTCTTTCGTACCAATCTTTTGGGATTATCTTATCAATAAATTAATTGATATAAAATTACTATTATATATGTATCTCATCAAGTCATGGTCTTCATAAAGTTTTTTACCAATATAGTTCATCGCACAAACAACATAACGACTGGGTTTGTGTTAATCCAAAATATTTTATTAGAACACTGTATCAAAACTGTTAAAAATATAGTAATATACGAAGTGTGGCTGTTAAATAACGAGACTAGTGATAAAAAATATTTTTTTTGTTATTATGTATATTTATTTATCATCATAATCAATATATAGGTACCCTTCCCCCATTCCTACATGTCTCCATGTGAATCTTCCATTGTTCGAAACAGTACAGGAAGTCTTTTTCTGTCAGTTCCTTCAAAACAATGTCGCTTTTTTCTTTCACAACTTTTAACAAATTCAAATATTGTTCTTGTTAATGCAGACTTGATCTTGAGAAAGAGATATCAGTCGCATGGTGCAAGATCCGGCGAATAAGGTAGGTGGTCTAACATTAGGATGTTGTACTCGGCTAGAAACCTCGTAACGGACAGTGCGGAATTGGGCATCAGTTTTGTACACACTTTTCGCATATAAAATTTTTCGCACACATTTTTGTAGGTTCAGATCGATCAAAATTACCGATAAATTATAAGTTTCAGTTTCAGTTTGTCCAAGTTTCATGTGAAATTTCACAACAAATAGCAGCCTCTATACAAACGAAGGCAACGGCTACAGTGGTTTGTCCACAGATACGATGGACATCGCATTCGAAAGAGTAGGTTTCAGGCTAAACATGCGTACCTTGTATAAACATAATTATTCCAATAAAACATTTAGTTGAAAATTTGAAATGCCTTATATATATTTTTCCAAAATACTGACAAACCGACTTCCTAAGAACGTTTCGAACTAAAAGTTTACCAAATAATAGTGAATATTGGTATATTGAGCTTAATATTTTTAGATAAGATAACTGAGTTGGAATTGCTGGAACCTTTGACGATATTTATACTGAATACTCTGTTTACACCACCACTACACCAACACAATTAGACTGTCTGACGCGCGTTTCAATAACCAAATTATCGTTTTCAGAGACTGAAGGTGAACTGTTTAAAGACTGACTCGCGTCAGACAGTGTAATTGTGAGTGTTGGTGTAGTGGTGGTGTAAACAGTGTATTCAATAAGATGACAACCTTGTTTTTATCATGTGTTCATATCGATATATATATATATATATATATATATATATATATATATATATATATATATATATATATATATATATATATACTATACGTGTTACAAATTATCCTGAATTTTTTTATTGAATAATAGACATAACATTCAATTAATACTTATTGAATAATTCCTGTAGTTACACCATCCATTAGATCGGTTACAATAATATCATCCATTAGAAGAAACGGCAGCGCTAAAGTAATAAAAAAACGTTACTACTTATAACCAATGAATTGAAATGGATTATTGACAGTGAATTATATTTTAGAGTGCATATCAAAATGGCGAGCGATCGATATATTGTCGCTATTGGATGATGAGTGAAGAGTATGTTGACAGTTCAATACTGCATTAATCCATTAATACACATCAGCCTAACGACCTACTAGATTACTTGTCAGTTGCGGGATGGGAGCTCAAAATCACATCAGACTAGGCGACAACGTATCTGATTTTAACCCCACCTTATCGAATGGTTATTTATAAAATACCTACCGTAAACTGAAATAATGGTCTCGATAATATCATCAGAAATAATATGAAACATGTTTTGTCTTTTTTAAAGTTTATTACAAGAGTTAATGAAATTGAAATTCTTTAAGCATAATCGAAGCAATATTTATAAATAAAAACTCATTTAGAGGGTATAAACACGAGGACCGCTTTTTTTTCAACCTGCAATAGGCTATAAATAAAAGACAAGTTTGCGCCCTTCACCATGCCCATCTTTGAACTTTCAAAATCATTCACGCACAACACCATCATGAAATTTTTCCCATATACACGACTTATTCTCCGATGGAATTCTGCAGCATTATGGCCTTCACCTTGTAGAAAACGAATCACACTTCGCAATTCCGACTTGGCGGAAGCATCAATGGCGGCAGACATGTTTACGTGGCTGTAGCATAACGCCGACTGACACCTGAATGTCAACAATGGCGGTGGGGAGTCTATTACTTTTCAACATAATTCTATATGATATAATGAATATCTGCACAGCCAATTCTAAGAAAATGTGTGTTGGATACAACAACCTGCAAACAATGGAGATATCTGAAGGAGCATATGATGATGAAAAAGTCCTTATTACAGAAAACAACCAAGATCAACAGACAAACTTTGACGGAACAGAAATAGAAAATATGGGCAACGAAGACGCAAAAATCAATTATAAACGCGGTTAACACATTACAGAATAAACAACTGCCTAATAAATAAAAAGTTTCAAGAAGTACAAACCTAAAAGTTTATAAGACAATTTACCGACCCATGGCTGCGAAACATTGACTTTCACTGATAGACAAAAAAATGCATTGCAAGCAGAAAAGATGAAATATTTAAGGTGTGTGAGAGGTTTAAAAAATGATAGGTTAACAAATGAACAAATACGAGAAGATCTGGAAATTATGTCACGCATGGAGTTCAATGAACAAAGACAGTTGAGTTGGTTGGGTCATTTACATAGAATGGAGGAGTCAAGACCAGTGAAGAGAGTGTGGGAAGCAAAATTAGGTAAAAATAAGAAAAGAGGAAGACCTAAAGCGACATGGGATAAAGCAATAGGTAATATACACGAGAAAAGAGGCACGATATGGAAAGAAGCAAAAATAATCAACGTTAACAAAAAACAATGGTGCAAATTTTTATATAATAATATAACTGTAAACTTAGAACACACCACCATGTGGTATATGTGCTCCCTTCCCTACTTAGTTTCCTAGAACTGTATCTGAAACTCTTAGTCCCTTCCGGTTCTATTCAATATGTATCAAATTTTGAGCTAAAAAACGAACGCAACGCGTTTTGGTTGGTGCCGAACGACCAAATACTGAAATGACGTCATTTGTCGATATGTATCCGTTATTATTGACCTCGACACATTCTGGATGATTCAGAAAGCTCATGAACTGATCATGTATGCAGATACAGCTATTTACTTGTTTTTGCAGACACTATTATTGTGGCATTTAGAATTGTACAACACCTCATTGGCACTACAGTTGCACTTTTCCGTATAACAATGAAGTTTAATGAACTACTTGGAACATCCGACGCGTTCATAAAATTTGAATTAGCGTTGACCTCATTACGACAATAAATTCGATAAAACACACTCTCTTTGGTTCCCAACTTACAATACAAGCTGAAATCTTAACTCTAAGGAGTATAGCTAGGACACCCCTAGGGACAGGCCGCCCTCTTTCAACATCTGGAACTTTTATTACGACATTTTGAGCTCAACAGGAGGTAGTTTTTCACGAGACAATGCCAGAATTTTTCAAGTTGCGTCTTTTACAAGTTTAGGTCCAAAATATTTGCAAATGAAGCATGCCACAGTGGATATTCCATCGATTACATATTCTTTGCCTTCCTGGCTTTTTCCCGTGTCATTTCTTCTAAGAGTTTTTCCAAATATTCCAAAGATACGGTGGCCAGAAACACGCTGACAACTCTAGACAAGACAGATCGACTTATAAGCTCTCTAAAGTATCCCGCAGAATCTGCAGTCTTTTGTTTACACAAGTATGAATTTCTTAAAGTGCACATTCAAGCGACAATATCTTGCATCCTTCCGATTTGTTTCTGTCGTTTTCCTCAGGTCTTTGCTTGTCTTAGCCCTACCCCAGAATGGTGTTTATATATCTTTGCTAGTTGTCTATCTAGGAACAGGGTAGCTCTGTCATTGATACTTATCGTTAAATATGCTTTAGCATGCCTAAACAAAGTACAGAAGAGCTTGGCACTTCAATGACTGCTTGTTTATCCCACTGAACTGGGTGAACCATATATGTAGACCAGCTTTTGAATTCTGGAGAGGTGGTCTCTTGTTGTTCATAGGGTAGTTTTGCTACTTCAAGCTTTGAATTTTTGGGGCATAAAAACATTTCGGTCCAACTGAAATAGCACTAAAAAAACAATTTCGATTGATTCACTCATATTAGTACTCTTCTATTGAAATGTGATGATTTATTTCGTCGCTCGTCGTTTTAGTCATTTGTACCGTGGCTTCATGATCTAATAGAAATATTTAGTGACATTATCCATTACCATAACATATTCTGTGTAAAAGATATAGAAGAAAATGTCGAGGAATTTACAAAATACCAAAATATAAGTGAAAATATTGATAACTGTGTTCACTTATGTTAATTTTTTCGGGAATCCCGGCGCCTATTGTGATGTTATGATTCGAAGAAGAAAAATATGATCATTAAATGATACAAATTGCAGACATTAAGAGTCGGAGCCCCAAGTTTCGTAATTACAAGGGAAATAAAAGAAAAGCGACGCTCCTAACAATGAATCATGTTGACACTACAATTCCAGTAAAAGCTTGGACATTATAGGACGTTTTCGTTTTGTGTACAGCTGTTGACACGAAAGCCACAGGAAATTACGGCTCTGTTCCGGATTTCAGATTGGAAACATTTTTTTAAGATGGAGATTTTTTAATCAGGATGAATGGGGCGCGCCTCTGGTAGATTGAGACTTAGTGCCAGTTGTCACGGCATAGACGATATTAACAAATCAATCGATATAAAAATACTACTTTCCAATGATTCGACAGATTCACCTTGTCTGATAGACCGATAACAATATTAGTGAATATTTTCTTAAGCAAAAAATTTTACTATTGTAATTCTAGATCGTATATTTGCATTATAAGAAAAAATCTCTTTTTTGTACGTTTTTGTGAAAAATTCAGAAGAAACTTTGATACAGAGCTTTCATAATAAATGAACTGACAAGATTTACCAAGAAGGAGATTGAATGTGTAAAAAAATTTGAGGACCTGTTAGAACCAGATTCAAAAGATGCATACATTAGTGAAATTCTACAAAAAGCAATCAAATATAGAGAAAATTCTCCTTGTCGTTTAGCTTTGAAAGGTGAGCTGCAAATTTGGAAACAAATGTGGAGGTAGAATCCTGAATGTAAGATGCCTAGTGCCAAGTGCAAGCTTACAAGTTTGCAGATTATTTACAAAACATAGGAGTACGATTTCAACAGTTGTGCACGTTTTAACTACCTGTACAGCGAAGTTTTTCAGCTTTGCGTCGCTTAGAAACATATCTACGAAGCACAATGACTGAAGAATGACCTCGCTTTCCAGCCGATGAAGTCTTGGATGTTAACATAAATACAAGAGAAAATTATTTCTCAAGTTCCTGACTATATATAGGAATATACACGTAAAAACATTATTTTCAAATTTGAAAATTGGATTAATTTATTACCGATAAAAACATAAGGAATCTTGAGGATTAAAGGTATCACCTCAGGCGGCACAGAATCACTGATATGAAAATGAAATGTTCAACTAATTACAACAACTTTCACTAAATAGGGCTGAAAAGAGTGTTTTTGGAATCCATATCCCTCGATGGTTGGTAGTGTCCCCTCAAATGTAAATCCTGAATCCTCCCTTGAGCGCATTACAAGGTGGGACATTGGAATGTGGAGGTGAAAGTATGGAAAATAGTATGTAGATAATGTGGTACTAATCGCTAAGCAGGAAAGAGTTACACAAATACTGAAGAATATATAATGCAAGCTTTGAAAATACGAGGATGTATTGATATCTAGTTAGCCCAGAACAGTTCCATGCATAAACAAAATATTGCGTTACCATAGCAACGAACAATAACTTATTAGAAGTGTCAGTGTAAAGTTTGACGTCAAAAAAGTAAATCAGCAACAAATTAAAAGAAAAAAGACGTCCGCCGAAATTGTGAAAGCCATCATCAATATCCTCTATTTAAAAAGAGTTGAAAGGTAAGCAGATTTACGAAGATATGCTTAATACCCTTGGTGATTAATGTCCTTCGTGTGCGACCGTGAAAAATTGGACTGCAAGCTTCAAAAAAGGTAAATTTTCCATTAAAGATGATGACCGATCGGGAAGGCCAGTTTCTGGGTCAGTCCCCGAAAATATCGATGCAGTTCATGACATGATTTTATCAGACCGTCGAATTGGGCTAAAACGGATATCTGAAACACTGAATATTTCAATCGAACGCCTTCATCATATAATTCACGTCAATTTGGACATGAGAAAAATTGCTGCAAAATGGATCCCCAAATGTTTGAATGTTGACCAAAAGCGTGCAAGGATAGAAGCATCGCGGTCGATTTTAAAACGATGTAGACTTCTTAAACCGAATTGTTACTATGTATGAGACTTGGGTACATTTCTACGATCCAGAAACAAAGCAACAATCGATGGAATGGCAACACTGTTGGAAAAGTTCCTGCTTCAGTTTTTTTTGGGATTGCCATGGAGTAATCATGATCGTTTTTTTGGATGAGGGTAGAACAATAACTGGAGATTACTATTCGACATTATGACCACTCTACGGGAAAAAATCAAAAAGAAAAGACGCGGAAAGTTAACCAAAGGTATTTTGTTTTTGCAGTACAACGCCCCTGCATACAAATCTCAAGTTGCTATGCCATAAAAGGTCGTAAATTTTCTTCCAACGAGGAAGTAATAAAAGCTGTGAAGGTCTGGTTTGCAGAGCAAGAAGAAATATTATTTTTTTAAAGGTCTAGAGACGTTGCAGTTTCATTGTAATAAATGTATCCAATTAAGAGGAGAATATGTTGAGAAATAAAATATTTTGACATTGAAATTTTGTTTGGTTCTATAGTAGGCTAAGAATTTTTCAATATATCCTCGTATGAACATGAAGATAAATGTGAAGAAAAGAAAGACAATGATCATAAGCAACGATGAAGAAAGTACATAAAATATATATAAATGGGGAAATATTAAAAATACCATCCTGGCGAAGAAAGAGGTACCAAATAAATAGAAATTAAAATTTTTAAAAAAGTAGTCGGTTATATAACAACAAAGACAAAGAAATGAGATACAGAGCATGGAGATGAGAGATATATAAGGAAGATCGAAGTAAAAAGAAGGTTGCAGAAGATTAGAAATAACATAACACATACAAGAAAAATCTCGGAATAAAAACTGGAGATACTAAAAAAGACGAAGAACAGATAGATGTTGAAACCGTCTTAGTTGCGCTTCTTCTATTTTTGCGAGAATGGGAGAAGATGAAACAGTTAGGAGAGTATACGAAAGAAAAACAACAAAACGTAAGACCAAAAAAACATGGAATGAGGAAGTGGAATGTGAGGTGAAAGAAATTGCTTGAAAAGAATGGAGGAGGAGAGATACTACATACAAGGGTAGAAAGACTTAACTAAGTATATCCAGACCCGACCAAATATTAACAAAAGAGTGGCAATTGGTATTAGCAGTTTCTATTATTAAAATGGAATTTTAATAACATTATTTTCATTGTTTCTACTTAGGTTAAATGGCTTTGTAACGCTATACGAATGGACTATAACTATAAAACGCACTATATTGTCACGTTGTACTTCGATTATTTTTCCTTGAACGAAAGTTATTGTAGACACGAAGACAAAAGCATAAATATATAAAAATTCAATACGTAGACAATATCGTATATCATACATATCAAAGTGGGTTGGCCTCTAGGGCCCCATCGAGTTCAAGACGTCGTTGCTTATGCATAGACTCAGGTCCACTGGTCGCACATTTGACTATAGATGACCACTAAACATTTTTGAAATTTGGTACTGATCAATAAAATGCAATTCACAGAGGCAAGATATAGCAATTCACAATAAAATAAACAAATTATGTTTGAATATACACTCGCGAATAAATAAAATCGACTCAAGCCGCACACTCACGGTCAAAATTCTCTAACAAGAAATCTATTAGTCTAGGTTTATAATAAATGCTTTATGTTGTTATTAGTTATTTTTGGTAAAAAAAATATCAAACGAAGAGGAGTCTTGAATAAACAAAAAGGTTATAATTAAAAAGCTCGAATTTGTCTTGACAGCTTCCAATCGCTTTTTTATGGATCGATCTTGTTCGGTGCTATCCCATTTATTAGTGAACGCTGTTTTTAGGGCCGATTTCATGGCTGATGCAGTATTTTTAGCCTGAACTTTTCTCTTAAGTTCATCCTATAAATGCTCGATAGGAGCTACGCGGTGGCAAATCCTCGATTTTGCTTCTATTGAAATGCCAGTCCAAACCATCCAGGAACCTCTTCCAAAAGCCGCGTTCACTTTTATGCAAAGCTGCGTAAAACTTTTTCTCAGTCTTTTACAAACTCATCGACTTCTTTCTCTACCCTCTTCAATCACTCACAACCACTCTTCGCATTTCTCTGAGCTCTTGTTGGATCCTATTTCTCAGCGATGTGCTGATAATGACACCTGTAAGATGTACAACTTTTTCTTCCAGAACGGTGTCTTCGATTAAAGTTACCAGTCGTTTAGTAATGACCGCAAACTCTGGTAACAGCAATAGGGTGACCGCTTGAGCAATTCTATCACTTGTATCTATAATATAACTGATTGTGGATGGATCAGGTAAGTAACCTTTTTTAAGGATCATATCAAATTGTTGGACAGTGAGAGCAAGAAACATTACAAAATTTTAAATCAATTTGAAGCTAATGATATTATTAGCTTTCAGATTTTACCAAGAAAAATATAATTTTTTGTTCAGTTTTATTGCCAGGGACTTGCGATTTCCGATGTGTAGCCTGAGTTGATTTTCTTTGCTCACGAGTGTATTATCTCAAGATGTTGATGATGACTCTCAGTCTTATTCATAACTATCGAATTACTTTGAACAACATATTGAATGAGTACGTGTGCATATCATTCGAATTAGTTTTGAAATTAAAACCTTATGATCGCTAGATAAACTTTTTCGTTTCTCTATGAATAGAGACTGTTTGAACTGTTTGTTATAATTTTTTATTTCTAGAGTTTTTATATTCAGCATATGCATTACCGCTAGTAAAAGTAATTTATGGAGTAAATTTTCAGATACTAGATGTAATAGAATTTTTTTGGTTAAATGTAATTCCATTTATTAGTATTTTTAAATGATCCAGGGTTGAAGCGATTTTGGAAATGGAAATAAAAGGCAAATTCAAAGCATTCCGAGTAATTGATAAATCTCAATGTAATTGATAGGGCTTGTTATAACCTTTTTAAAAATAAACAGGGAATATATTTTTGGAGAGATTAAATGTGGGGTGAAAAGGGAATTGTGTTGTGAAGAAGTTTGGTAAGATTGTATAAATGCAGTTTAAAGCCGTAATATAAGAAAAGGGTTGTATCCAGGAAAAGATAAAAATTAATTTGATCCTTTTATGTGGAAAGGAGTAGAGCGTTCCCGATGGCGCAAGTCGTCTCATTGTTTCATGTCAGAGAAATTGGCGTCAACCTCAATGGTCCTCATGGGAGCTTTAAAAAGAACCAATTTGAATATTTTTGACATGGATTTTAAGAAGCGTGAATTTTTATCACCTATATTGGACCCTCTACTTGGGGGAATTCGTATGATATATACGATGACTAAAATAGAAAGATTACGTCCGGCAAGGAGCTGTGTGTCACACTTAATAACCCTCAAAATGTTACCGGACAAATTGCCCTGCGCCCTTTCATTACAATCGATGCAACTACTTCCGAATTCTCCTAGATACTGCTTTACGGATGCCCCCTGTCACAAGTTTTTACCCTCTTGTATAAAAAAGTGTTTAGATCGACTTTCCGATTCTACTAACATGATTATATTTCTCACTGTCATTTATTTCAAAAAGGAAAAACTGTGAGGAAACCTTACGAAAAGAATTTTTTTTAACAAATATATTCTACATTCTAAAGTATAAACTAAAAATTCATCAAAAACGTTTTATTTTATCCATCAAGATTGTACCATTCGAGAATGATATAATCAATTCAACGCTTTTTATTTTTTATAGAAATAATGTTTGGTTTCAACGACTATTTCCTCGTTAAATTTATCGTTTTTTCCTTGAGGATTTTACCCAGTTCTAAAAAGTTCTTGTAGTTATTAGGGACGAGATCTGGGGGAAGTAGTTTTTACTAATTTAATCCATTGACTTTGAACATGGCTTTTTTGGATTTGTGACAAGGTTTTGGTATAAAAATTTTTTTTGTTCTACACATAGGGCTATTTATTTTCAATGTTTCCTTTTCTTTTAATCTATCCAGTAATAGTACAGTTACTCATTTTCCCTTTTCCAAATAGTTTTTCATGCGGAATGTTTTGATGCATATTTATAGTTGTAGAATCAGGTTTTATCCATGACCATAAATAAACCCAAAAACTTTTTTCTATTTCGCTTGTATTTGTTTTACTATACGAGTCGGTACCCAAAAGTAACCGGAATAGCATTGCCATGGCTGAATCTTTTATAGTACTGATTTCTGCCGCTAGGTCCTGCCTAGCGCAACTAGTCGCCAGTTCAGTGCCGCGCGGGCCGTTGACCTGCCACGTTTTGTTCGTCACTAGTGACCGTTTTTGCTAGTGCTGTTTCACTGCTGCTTCGTTTTTTTTTTAATGGCAAATTTGTTTTCTACTCGATAAAAACGCTGCTGAAACTGTTTTAATGTTGAAAACTGCTTACAAAGATGATGCTATGGGGAAAACTCAAGTGTATGAGTGATTTTCTCGATTTAAAAATGGCGACATGTCGTTTGATGACCGTCGACAGACAATTGATCAAGCTACAGATTTTTTGCTAGACACTTATGACCGCGAGCGTGCGATTTGAGTCAATTTTTTTGCTCACGAGTGTATAACGTTTCAACGATCTCAATTTCTAGCGATGACATAGTCTGCTAGACGAAATTATTGAAAGCGATGCGCAAGGCAACGGTAATACCAAATACGAAGTCTGACCCTTCGTCAAGCGAAACGTTCCTCGTGCACTTTTAAAACGAATCCTTTTCAAGCATTTAAGGTTTGTAGCGAAAGAGCAAAAACTGAATAAGAAAATCAAATCACTTATCAACCAGAATGGACGAATCCTTTTCATTTCCTTTTCATATTTTCGACCAAACAACGTTAAATGTTAACGATGCCAAAGTGTGCTAGACGAAATTATTGAAAACAATGCGCAAAGCGACGGTAATACCAAAACCGGAAGTGCGATGCTTAGTTAAGTGAAACGTTACCCGTGCACTTTTAAAACGAATCCTTCAAGCATATTATAAGGTCCTTATAGAGGTCCTTCTTTCATATCAACGTCGCGTCGATTTTCATTCTCTGTGTCTGTTTTTGAATATTTTGAAAAACTGCATCTGCTATAATTATTATTCTACATATTAATCTGCAGTTTATGATTGAGTGAAAATTGATTGAAACGTACGAGAAATATTCACAAAGGTATTTTGTAAGACATCTTAGTGTTTGTGTAGTAGAAGTTGCTATTGATGGTTAACTTATTGGGCACTTCGATCGTTGTTCTTAATATTGAAATTTTCTTGCACATAAACTTTTCCTTTGGTCTGGAACAAAGTTTTTTCAGTATATTTTCTTAATTAACAGACTTCTAGTACAAAAATTTTATATGGTTTTATTGTTTCGTGAATTTTCACAAAGTTGATGTTTGCCAAGTAATAAAAGTTTAATTTCATAAGATAATTTAAAAGCAGTAATTTTTGTCATGTTTTAAGTTTTAATTAACATCCGCTTTGGGATCCCGTCTACTATAAAGTGCCTTGTTCTAATTCTCAGCCTGTTTATAATTTCACCCCTTTGCTTCAGACACTTGAGCATTATTTTAATAAATATACTACTTTTATAAGTTTTGGGGTAGCAAGGGACAACTAAATCCATTTAACAAGTATTTATAATTAACATGGAAGTACCAGTTTTTGCAAATTTAATAACTTCCTATTCAGTGAATTGATAGAAGAGGTGGAGTCGTATAGCCACTACGACCCCAAGATTTAACACCATTTGGATGTTTTTCTAAGAACTAGGGTTTGTGTAATGAATCCAATACACTCTGTGACATATTTCAAAAAGGACTTAACGATACAAGAGGGTGATGTCGATCGGTGGGACTAAATGTCAACCCGAATAAGACGGAGCTGGACGGGCAAGTCTTTGAGTGGAAAACGGAGGGAACACTAGTTAGCAATCTTTTTTGGAACAAACATGAAAAAGTAGATGATTACTAAAACCACGAGATCCTTGATGGTATGTAGAAACTTCGTAGGGAGGAATTGGGGTTGTAGCCTGAGGATCCTAGTGTGAATGTACACGACAATTGTGAGACTAATCATCAGTGGTTCGGGGTACCAGGACTAGTCTGAATACCCCGAGGAACAAACTCTCAAAGGTACAACGACTGGCTTGCTTATGTGCAACCGGGACCACGAGATTATGCCCAACAGCTGCTTTTTAAGTGATTATAATTGTCCACCTCTTCATATAGAATTGGCAAGTGTGATGGAAAAACGTCACTCAGAATATTCAGAAAAGGAATCAACAAGAAAAATGACCTCATGAAGAAATACCAGAACAAATTTAGTTCTGAGAAAAAATTCAACTCATTATTAAGCTGTAGAAGCAAGTGGGATCAAAACACTATACTAAAAATAATTAGAAATGCCATCAAATGATACCCGAATGGTTCTGAAATGGGCTTAGAATATATGCTATTCAAAACTGTGTCCAGTTCAATACAGAGAGGAATTATCGCAAACAGGAAGAAAAGAAAGTTACTCTGCGATGGTTTCCATGACACACCGGAGTGGAGAAAAACGACAGAATAATAGATAAAGCATTGGAGAAAGAGTTGATAGGGGTGAAACCAATGACTGGAACAACCCACGGGGGCTGAGAAAGGCAAAAACTCTCCTGGGAAACTGTAACCAGAGAACATCTACTGAATGTATCAACCCAAGTAACCCCTATCCTCAAAAGTGTCAGCATCTACGAAATACGAAAGCACTACATCTGGGAACGTATGAAAAAGAAGATGCAGATCTATTGCAGCTACAGCAATCCTACATTTTGAACTTTCTAAGAGGAGTGCTATAAACTAGAATAGCTGTAAAAACTGGGTTCCCCAGTATCGCAGCAAGAAAGGGGGACACAAGAGATCCTTTGGGTCATGGTGTACTTGATACTTGATTGGTAATTGGTAATAGTTGTCTAGATAGGGAATGTAGTCTCCTCCATCGCTTTCGCCTTAGCAGATGTAATGAAGAATCCTCCAGGCGTCACTAGCTCGAAAGCAAGTCTGTTCGTCTCTAAGTCAAATCCCATGCTTTTCCTTTTTTTCCTCCCAAGTTAATAAGAGTTTGGAAGGTGCAGAAAGACTGGATCGTTGTTTTCAAACTTCCTCTCTATCTTTTGAATCAAAAAATCTTATTGCAAGAAATATTACGAAATTTTCTGTTAAACATATTTATCAAGGAATCAATGAAGTTATAAATTGAATATTTTTAAATTGTATATCAAATTTTTACACCAACTGTTTGGAATTTTATAAAATCCATTTGATACTAAGGTAAATTGAGCCGTAGAGGTTGAGCTCCCAAAAATCAATTCACATATTTGCTAGCATTCTACCGATTCTGGCTGGTTGCCGCTGGTAAAAGTTTGTTAAATATTGCATAATTCTCATAGAACCGGTGTATTCTAAAACTTTATGATACATTCCAAACCCGATACCTACCAAATACCTATAGCTTTTATCAGAGGCGCAGGGCCATAGTTTTATTACAGAAATTTACTAAAAATGTTGACAGTAGATTTAAATTGCATCCTCAATATTCTTTTATATTTAATAGATGAATTAAAATAAAAACTCAAAAAATAAAAAGTGAAAACACTAATCAATTTTATATCAAGATTATTACAAACAAAAAATATTGCCAAAAAATGAAACTTATCAAAAATAATATTATCGTAAAATAAATTACTAGCTTAGTTGAGACTCAAACCTTATATCGATTATTCGCTTGACCAAAGTTCTTTTCAAGGTGATGAACAAATTACGAAGGATGGAAGTAGCCTCAACACATTGAAGAAAATAAGAATAGCACCACGATAATTACCTGGAGCTCCGCTGAAGCTAAATAATAAGGATTCAATTTCAGTTCCCATGGAGGATCTGTATCATTAAACAAGTAAAATGTTTTCTAGTAGAACGCTTAGGAGATCGCAAAACATTGCCTTACCTAAGCGATGTATTGTTTTCTTGGAAGAATTCCAGGTTTCTCCTTTTGCCAGCTACCTTCCAAAACTGATAAAACTGGTACATAGCCTCGCGATGATTGAGTGACTATTTATGTGAAACACTTTTGCCTACTCCACGGTGCTAACTGAAACAAGCGGTAAGAAATTTCAAGGCCCCCTATGTCGACTATGCTTAATATACAAATCATTAGCAATGCACATAAAAATGTAGAGGGATTGAAAAAAGTTTTAGATCAAAAATTCAGTATACTACTGGTATTTTTAAGAGTGTTGGTACTTAAGTTTTGAAACAAACGAAAACAAATATTTATAATAGATAATACACTTTGGCATGCGTTTGATCCAATGTTTTGATAACCAAGTTATTGTCTTCAGAAACTGAAGGTAAACTGAGCCTCTGAAGACGATAAGTTGGTTATCGAACCGCGCGTCAGACAGTCTAATTGTGAGTGTTGGTGTAGTGGTGGTGTATTCAGTTTGAGAATGTATAATAATGAAATTATTCAAATAGTTATAAACAAATTATTATTACTAAAAGTAAAACTTTACAGGGATAAAATATTTTCGTTTGAGTGAATTACGTCAAAAATATTTCATAAAACAATTGAAAACAGTTTTGAATATAATAGACAATATGCTCGACCTCCATATAATCAATCTCATGAATAGATCAATCAAAATCCGGGGTCCGCTATATGATTTGCATGTCGAGAAGAAAGATGTATATAAATGGCCCGAAGACAGCCAGCTAACAGCAAACCCTTTCTAAAGCCCACTCTCGTACTCGGTTCGGTATACAAACACATTAAAGTGTCCTTTCCAAATATATCAACCGCCATGTTACAAATTTATCAAATCTTATTAATCAACTTCTGCCACCACCAATCAATTACTTGGTGTACTCGGCGTTGGTAGATTAAAACGAGAGCAGAGCGACCATCTTTATTTTTATGTGAGATATATAGGGTGTTTTAAAACTTTCGCATGCGAGTTATATGACTGCATTAAGCGAAAAAAATCGATTAAAAATCACCAAACAATCACATGTCTATAACGCATCGATTAATCGCAAAATAACAATAAGGTTTAACCAATCAAAGCTTGTGGATCGGTAAAGTTCCTCCCTATCGAGCCATAAAAGTATTTAGCCGCTGACGCATTTTTTAACTTTGCGTTATAGACATGTGATTGTTTGGTGATTTTTGATCGATTTTTTTCGCTTAATACAGTGATATAACTCGCGTGTACTATAAAGATTCATTATGAGTTATTCCAAATATTCTAGGACCTTGTCGTATTTAAATATGGCGTCATCTTATTACTCTTATACAGTTTGAAATGTATCAGAAAAATCGTATAACAACGTATATGCAGCCAATATGGCCGTGCCAAGACGTTTAATGATGTTTGAACTTTCCAAAATTCTAAATTATTGATAAACTACAATATAAAGTAAATTTTTGAGCAGATCTTGTAGGTAATCGAAAGACAATTGACTATTATAAAAATAACATAAAAAATAAGTGCAATAGACCATACAAAATATTTTTAGTGTAATGAAAGTTATTCGGGAATAATTGGTTTGAAACGTCGATATAATAACGCAAGTCCAAAAAATAAATTTACTATTACGGGTAAATACAGGATAAAAAACGAGAAATAGATGTTTTGAATATATTTCTTTGAAGGAAAATTATCACAAAAGAATATAACGCATTTTTTGTAACCTACACTAAGTCCTTTGAACAAATAATCTGCTATCAGGTTTGAGAATTCATCAAAATATATTGGTAATGTATCTTTTACCTTAAATGTACAGAAGCTGATAGATGGCGCTGTATTCTGAAATTTATTACCTCCTATATCAGTGACATAAGGTCGTGTAAAGATCAATATGTGAAACGGTTGTTGTCTAAAGGATTTGTTATTACACAAACATCTAAATAAAGCAAGTCAGCTTCAATGATATATAAACATTGTTATTTAAAATGAAATATTGTACGTTGAAGAATAAACCCTTTGTTCCAAACCGCACTTGAACAACAGCTCATAAATACTCTGGATAGTAGTAAACTATATCCATTGACACCTCAAATAAAATTGGTGTCCCTAAAGTGTAGTCGACGTTCAGTACAGAATCGGATTTAACCAAAGTCGTTAAATATTTAAAAAAAAAAATTAAAGGTAACTCCTTTAAAATTAAAATTGGTTATGTACCTCTTTGAGGTCAACATTAACCTTTGGTTGGTCTATTACATTAGTTTACACGGTTTCCATATTTGACATGACATGTTTATTTCCAACTTATGAAATTTTTTCAATAAATTGGTAACAATTTCTTGGTAATTTTCTTTTTTTTCCAGCAGGTTCAGCACAAGCCTAAGGCAGACCGTTTAGACATTATGGCTTGCATGGCAGGTCTGCTGTCTGAGCAGATTGATATTACTGTGTTTCTTTGTCGATGACATGTTCGCTTATTACGAGGTATTCTCCAGAAAAGACTGCTCCGGCCAAGTCATTCACCATGTAGTCATGTTATTCATGTCTTCAAAGTCCTTTATCAACTATCGTAGGTACCATTTAGATTTCTATATAACCAGTTGCTCTAATTCGTTGAGGATATTCAAAGTCAAATGGAGCATGATAATATTTATTTGTTTCTAATGTAGTATTGATAATGTTGATTATTATGTGCTCCTCTTCTATAATTCTTCATAAAAATCCGTACTCGTGGTCTTTTATCTGATTTTTTTATGATATCCCCAGTAACAGTGGGTTTTACAAACTGTGTGATGATGACAAATAATTTACTCAGTTTCTAAATACAGTTGCCGTACTTGATTGATAATCAAGATCTAAGATCTCTTCTAATTGAAAGTTAGTTCTTGAAAAAGGTGAAAATATTGACATTAGACCTATTTCATTTTGATAAAGAGATCTAACATCAAGAAGATTTATCAACAAAAACATATAAAAAAAGTAAAAAATGAAAGAGAAACAGTTGTTTATAATTGTTTTCAAGATTTCCACGTGAAAATTTGGAGTAAATTGAATTATGAACACTTTATCTAGTCTTGTCACTGGAATTGAATTTTCCCTAAGATCTCTTTAGGCGCTACAAAATTTTGTGTATTTTACCGAAAATTGAGGATAATTTTCGTTTGCTTTTTGTTATTAGCAAACAAATAAGGACGAGTCTGACAGTGGAGAGTAATCCCGTTGATAAGGATTCTCTCAAGTTTTAACCTCATTTATTCAAGAACTCCCACTTATTGTAGTTATTTTAAAAAATTAGTTAGACTTTCGGTTTGTCCATAAGCATTGACCAATGACTTAGATAATAAAAGACTAAACAAATGGACCTTGAATATTCTTTATCAATGAAATATTAGTATTTTGTACATTGTAGTTCGGTTCTGTTGCAAGTCAATGAAACAGGTTATGAGTTGCCACTGCATCATTTGAATTGTGGTTGCCAGAGCTACGCCCCTCTCTTAAAGACCTTCAAAAGACTATGACATTAAAAAATGAATATTACTTCAGAAGAAAATTAACTTCAGCTTCGTTTGAGCACTGGCTACACTGACTTAAGCAAACACTGATTATTAGTCAGTGGTACTGGCACAATAAGATACAACCAAAGATAGATACATTGTTTTTCATATTAAAATTTTCATAAAAAGTATAAAATGGTTACCAATATTAGAGTGAGTTATTATTATATTCCATTAGGAGTCTGGAAATAAGAATTTTTTCGTGTGCGCGTGATAAATTAATGCAAGCACGGAAAAATCCATTTCTGGACGTGTAGTGAACAATACTTTTTATTATATTTATCTAAAAGCAACGTTGAAAATGATAAAAATAAGATGATAAGTATAATAAAAAATATGTTAGTCATTTTCATTGGAAACTGATGTGAGCCTATCAGAACGAGCTAACTTAACTTTCCATTCTCCACTTTTCCAAATTGTTTTGAAACAAAATAGTTTTTGTTATAAGATCTTTCTATTTTTATTCATAATTTTTTTTTCTCGCATATATAAATCAACATACGATAGATGATTGGAAATATTCAATAGAAACAGCGCTCATTAGATTTAACCAGTTTAAATTGTCATCTCGAAGTAGAAGATATGTGTCGTATTCATAATAAAAGATTCAAGGTGAAGAAGTGACATTAACAGCGGTACATATATTATATACACTGCGAAAAGTTCTTTCTTCGAAATTTTAATAATATATGTATTGATAATTATCGTCCATATCGCAATTACATGAAAGTTGACAGACTATGTCCAAAGTCTTCGACATCAATATATTACAAGAAACGACATTGATAGTGACTAATTAAATATATATTTATTCAATTTTCTTTACTTAGTAAAGAAAAAATAATCAAATATCTATTTCACTATCCCAGAATAGTAAAAGTTTTTTTCTACTTGATCAAAAAATGATTCTCTCGTGGATATATGGAAGGTGTAGCACGAAGAGTATTTCTCGTTTCGGTGCTTTACAACATCTACACGTGGCCTCCTCCTTGACGGACGACAACATCATTACGAATTTTCTACATTACAATAGTAGAAGACTCCAGGAAGCCATCGTGACAAGGAAACTTCAGGAAGCCATGGATTAAATTGACAATTGTACAAAGTTATCTGGGACAACAACAGACGTCCAAAGCCATGTCGATTATCTAGTTGACAATATCAGGATGTCAAAAGGTGTAATTTACCAACCAAAGTCAGGTTGTACAATACAATGATGTCTTCTTGCAATCCAATAGAATGTGGAGTGCTTCAAGGCTCTGTACTAGGCCCTATATTGTTTCTTCTGTTAATCAATCTGTAAAATTTTAGGGCTTATTGTAGTTAACAATTCTATGGAATGGGAGTTACATATGTAGTTAAAAAGTTAAATTGCGATAAAATCAGTTTCCTAATGGTCCCAAAAGTACCTGGTCCAGCAGAGAAAACACAAAAATTTTGGAAAAAAATATATTTATTATCAACTTAATCTCTTTTTAGCTTCATACATTTTTCCAAGCGATGTTCAAAAAGTTTGATAGCCTTTTTATAATAAGAATCATCAAGCTCCTCTAAATAGACTATAACACCTCTTCATTGCTGACAAATATTTGACCACTGAGCTAGTTTTCAAAGTCTAGGAACAAAAAATAATCCGTTGGGGCTAAATCTGGCGAATAGAATGTTTGAGGGAGCAATTCAAACTTCAATTAATCAATTTTGGCTATTGCAATAACGGATGTGTGAGCTGGTGGATTATCGTGATGTAACACCACTTTCTTGTAAGTCAAATGTGCTCGTTTATGTTTGATTTATTTGCACAAACGTTGCAATAAATTCACATAGTACTCTCCGTTGATAATTTCTTTTTTTTAAAGATAGTCAATGAAAATTATCCCAGGCGCATCCTAAAAAACCGTCGCCATGACCTTGCCGGCAGATGGAAAGGCCTTTGTCTTCTTTGGAGCAGGTTTTCCCTTCTCATTCCATTGTTTTGATTATTCTTTTGTTTCGGGTATGAAGTGATGGACTCACGTTTCATCCATGATTATGAAACGTCGCAAAAATTTGGCTTTATGTGGCTGCCATACAAATACTAAACAACGTGGCGTCTTCAAACTTGGAATATAAGTTATACAGATTGTGTACTTTCTAATACAGTGGTATTTTTAAGGTCAGGCCAGGTACTTCTGGGACTTTTGTGCATATGCACTTTTTGAGTCGCATCTCCGATATGCTGTTGCCTTCTGACTTACGTGCGACTCAATTTAAGTGAATCCTCAAACTAAAAAAGAGAGCTATTAGATATTTAGTAACACTAAACAGTAGGACTTACTGCTGAGAGGATTAAAAGTATTGACTCTTTAATCTTTATTTATATTTATGTCTTGTAATTATTTATTAGCTCTTTTCTACAAATTTTGAACAAATTTTTGACAATAAAACATGCTTCTCTCTCTCTAATCCCCATCATAAACGGCGTGGAAATACACTATTAATATTCGTAGAAAGAAGCTCAAAGCATATCAGCCTGATCTATCGACAAGAAGAATAGAAACTATTTGAATAAATGTTTAAAACTACTCCTCATTTTATCACATTTTCTCTAGCTAGTACTTTGAATCAGGGACAATGAACTACCAAATTCTATAAGTCTAGCGTCTGCTAAACGACCATCGATCGAAACTTCTATCAGAGGGAGCAACGAAATGTCTATGCTTCTCTATGAGTTTAATTCATCATAAACTCCTTTCCACGGTTAACTGATTTTTCTGAGTGTAGACACATATTGTATAAAATGTTTCTGCACTATCATGGGAAGGTTCAGAGGCACCAAGATCTGTCCTAATCAAGAGGATGACGTTGCTGAATCCTTTATCGATACGTTGTCACTGGCCGGATTTGATGGCTTTTGAAACAGTTCACACACCGACCAGTGTCGTTCACGTATCTACAATCAAAATAATTAAACCTTCTCTTCGACGCTGCCTATAGCTGTTAATACTGAATTATTGAAGAGTGACTTTCGAAATTTTAGTTTGTTAACGTATATATATATATATATATATATATATATATATATATATATATATATATATATATATATATATATATATATCATTTATGTGATAGTAGTAGAATTAACACTCAAAAACATCAAAATATTGATAATTTCCATATCGATTTTCGTATATTAAAAAAAAAATTGATCGAAAACGACTTACGATTTTACACTACGATCATGTGAATTACATTTGATGGGTCATCCAATTAAAAATGCTGCGTTTGCACTCAATAATTTCTTTTTGTTTTCTCTAATTTCTCTAATTGAAATAAACTTTGACATCGAGACGATATAATGTAAAGAAAATATTGTAAGAGTAACTGAAGCCTTGAGATTAATGTAGTTAGACCACAAACTGAGAATTGAAGATTCGAAGAAAGTAAGGAGGATAACAAAGTTCATTTCTTTGTAGCTATCTACCTTGACATAAGTATTATAATTGCCACTTTCTCTTAATTGTTTTTTCGATTGTAATGGAGGATATTTATGTGTCAAATTTAAACTTCCTATAATTTTTCACAGCGTGGAACTAAAGGTCGATTCACACACGTGACGTGACGTACCGTACCGTGTCCTTAACCGTAAACTAAGGGGGGAAATACGGTGCGTATTAAAACATGAAAGGCAACGTGACTCTCCGACACTTTCAGTGCCCTTCCGGTATCCACTTTGAAAATAAGAAATACGTCCTCGCCGATATTTTCAGTTTAAAAACGGACGTGGAAAAAGTTTGCTCGATTTAATTTCCGATATTTTCTGTGTGCACCACATTTTTGTAATATGAACAGCGAGCTTCTCATCGAGTTGTTTCGGGAAACCCAAATGCCGATTGGAAAGGGAGAATTTGGCAGAAGACTGGTCTAAAAATGAATGTCGATGGTGAGCTTCTGAGTTTATTATCTTACAAAATTTACTTCATTATTACAAAATACAAAAATATTATACGCAATAGTAAATACATAATAAAAAACCGTAGTACCTAGAAACAATTAACCAACTTTCAATTAAGGATGTGATAAACGTCATCAACAGAATCATTGATGTCGGCCATCAATAGCTTTATTTTGCCAAAGAACTGATCCTGCTTCTGAAGCAAAATAATCTTTGAATACATCTTTAATTTGAAAGGCGTCTTTGGTGGCATTTCCACCTTTGTGAGACAAGTTCTTTAATACTGAATTGACTGGACTGTAGTCGTTGCCAGAAGTGTCTCCACTGATGACTGGTGCACCCCCGTACCTTTCATACTTTCGTATGAAATTGTGTAAAGCGCAGTTAGCCAGTATTATGTTGTCCACATTTGCAGGTAATGACTGAATCCGTCTGTTGTATAATCTGAATTTTTGAACCAAGATTCCAAACCCATTTTTCGAAACCCTTCTGGCACGACTCAGGCGATAATTGAATATCCTTTTTGGATCGTCTAATTGTCTAATTCCTAACCAGTTTATGGGCGCATAATGTACGGTTTCAACTAAAAAACCTCATCAGCGAGTACAACGTGTGGTAATTCCATCTACACCTACATCTACAGCAATAAAGCTATAATTAGCATCAAACAAACCAAACAGGATATTTGAAAAAAATTTCTTGTAAGAAGAAACTTGAGATCCACTTTTAAGTGGAACATATATGCTGATATGTTTGCCATCTACACCCCGATGGAATTTGGAAAATTCAAATGGTCTCCTGTGAGATACTTTTCCAATCTTCTTCTGATGGTTCAGGCATCACTTCGGTTACTATTGACTGAACAGTTGAGTGCCCCATCCGGTAGCTGAGGGAAATCGTTTTGAACGAATCACCTTTAGAAAGATATCTGATGAAGGCGCTTTAGCTCAATCGAAAGTATGCATAAAATTCACATAAGTCGACCATCAAGCATCTATACAAAGGTCGTAAACTCTTCTTCTGCACCTCGACGCATCCATATGGGAAAGAACCCAGTGTCTTCTTCGCTTCTGTTCTTCTTCGTCTAAATTGCTGCGAAGTCTTCTGTAGTGAAATTCATTATAAAGTGAAAACTAAGATAACTCGAGCAGATACGTTTGATTACTGAAGATTACGGAAAGGTACGATACTTTGTGAATGGTAAAGAAGAATTTATCACCGGAGGCTACGAAACACGGAGAGCAACGGTGCCGTATCGTCGCGGATATGTGTGGATAGTCCTTAATATTTTAATTTACATGACGCTCTTAATTTATGTCTCATTTGTTTATGTATATTTAATATGCAAGTTAACAATTTAATTTGCACCACATTATCACGACCATCATATTGTAGATTTAATAAAAAGATATCATTTAATATCATGGGAAATTCCGTATTGTTTGCAGGTGTCTTAACTGATAATGGTACCTAATGATGAATTTCAATAACAAAACTTTGACAACTTTCATTTATAATGTCAATTAGTAAAACTTTTATCAGCAGTATACCATTTCAATTTTTATACAGCCATATATAGAGAAGTCACTAAAAAGTTTCTCCACAAAGTAGCCTAAAAATATTTTGAAACGGTTCGTTCAATTCTCGTCCTAAATTTTTTTAAATAGAATGTGTGGGCATCTAGACGGTATTTAACACAGAAACAAACAGAATATTAAAAGCTACATACGTATATTGTTAAGATTTAAAAGCATCTAATTAGAAAAGAGACATAAGAAATGACAAAGCAGACTGGAACAAATAATTTTTAAAGTGGCCGCTTGTATAGAAGCTGGTGTTAATAGAAGAGACAAACTATTAGGGAGAATTTGTCACAGTCCACCTTACTACACTGTTAAAATATTTCACAATACAAATCAGTACATGTTCATTACAACTTCTATATGCAAAAACAAAAATTAAAAATTAACATATAAAAGTAGTTCACCTATAAACCTGAATAAATATTTTTAATTCCTCATTTCTTAGACCTTATATATATGTTTAGTCTTCTAAAACCAATTTTAAAACAGAAGAGACTTAAATCAAGAAAATTTAGAAGAATGAATCTGAATATTGCTATAAAAAATTTTATTATTAAGTTAGAGAGCTGAAATTTTCCACAGTTTCTCTAGATAGTCTTTCTACCGTTCCGGAAGCTTTCAGATGTTTTTTCGTAAAAATCTCTCTCGAAACAAGTTCATAATGAACAAAAAAAGTAAATTAAGTAATCTTTACCATAAACTATATTTTGCATTATACAAAGCCACTAATCAACACAAAAAATTACTTATGCAACAAGAATTTTTACTTATTGCGAAGTTTCGTCCTCAAAGAATTGCTGCTAAACGTGCCAGAAAACTTCTTTATGTGGATGATGAAGATGTTGCTTTATGGTTGGTTGAAAAAGATGTTAACACAACTAATGTTTCTGAAATCAACCCAAACGAAATCGAAGTGGCTACGATGCCAGTTGTAAATAATTTGAAGGAGTGGATTCAAAGTTCATAGACTCAAGACTTTAAGTTTATATCATTCTATTGTTATTTTTTCTTTTGGTAATTGTTCGATTTGATGTTAATTTTATTAAAAAATGGTGATAAAACTGATTTCGGAACCTCTGTTTTCGTTCAATAATTTCTAAATGTAATTTGTAAAATATGTATGATACTAGGGAGGGTAGGACCAGCTGTGTGAAGGAAAGGGGCAAAAAATCATGAAATTCTTGTGACGTAATTTACGAATGACCCCTTTCATCGCACATCATTTTTTAAACCATTCAGTATCCCCTTGTAAAATTCGAGGACGACAATTGTGGCCTTTGGAATTATCGCAAGATAACAATGACCAAGACTTTGATTTTGACTGACACTGTTCACACCACCACTACACCAACACTCACGAGTGTGTGTTAGTGTATTCAGTACGAATATCGCCAACGGTACCAGAAATTCCAACTTAGTAACACTGTGATTAATATTTTATAGCGAGATGATTCGACAACGATTTTCACCCTAAGGTCTAACAAATCGAAGGCGGAATTTTTTAAAACAATCGAGACGTAAATTTGTATGAGTCAAACACAAATACAAAATTGGTAGTTTTTTTCTAATTGACGATTTGTAATTTGTAATCAAAAATTATATTTGGAATTAACAATGAGAAATTTTTGTGTACATAGCAGCTATTTTTGACTGTGTATCAACTAAAATTTGTCACACACTTCGTAATACGGTACCAGGCACTAAACCATTCGTATTTTTCAAAAGGGCACTTGTGGCATCATCTAATAATAGCAGTTAATTAACAATGCCTTCGCATAATCGATTTTTTAATGTGTCCTATCGTTAAGTGCCATACAAGGTGAAAAATATTGAATGACTTGCCTAAATGACTTTCGGATTTCTGAATCAGTATTTGCATATCATTAGAACCAATTTTTGCGACACCGAAGTTTATTAGAAAGGCAAAAACCTTAAATTGGTTAATAAAATAATTAAAAAATGCTTTATAAGGTCGTTTGTTGATAAAACGTTCCTCCTATAAAAATTTTCCATAGAAAATTCATATCAAAATTTGCAATGCAGCCCCGTAAGAACCACGTATTTTTTACATAGCAAAACAATGTAATTTCGTCAAATTAAGAAATTAAATTTTCGAAATGACCCATATAGAATGATACAATCTACCTGCTAAACGTTACCATCTCCAATGGATTGTAAATTAATTGTTTTTGTAAAAATTCGGATAATCAGATTTGTCAAATTAAAAGTAAACAGTCCCCAATTTACCCTGTGCTCTACCATTGGTAGCAGATGATAGTAGTCAGTTGGAAACAGAATATACACGTCCATTCTTTCCTTGTCTAAGAGTGCAGTAATGGAGAAATATCCAGTAGAAAAATATCTGTCTTTAAGAGTAGAATTAGTAATAGTAGTAGATGTAATTAAAACCATAATATCAAAAGTAGCAAAAAACTTGATTCATTGAGGCAATTCTGATCCTAGTTCTACTGTATCAAAAGTTTGTATATATCCGTATGATTTTCCATTTTATTATAGCAAATAATGTATTGTATTTGGAGACAAAAAAAGGAAAATACTAATACCATATAAAGTCACTATTATAATTGATATTTCAACAAAAGATAATAGTTCAACAGCTGATACCCGACGCAAATTTCGACAGTTACATTCTAGTGACATTGTCTGAATATACAAAAGCCACTTCAATGTAAATAATTGAGTATCAACTTTTTTCTAGGTGTCAAAATATTCTGCAACAATAGGATAGTTGACGCCTATTCACACACCAGACACTTGAAATTTTACAAAATGACTTTTAAAATTTGCTATTGATTGACGTAACTTTGACACAGCATTTTTTTCAATAGGATATTAAGTGGTAGAAACAACAATCAAAGTGTCCAGAGTAGTGAGTTTTTTTTTATTTTTTAAGCAATTCTCAGTGACATATTAAATATAGGATGGCTCATATATCATACGTCCCTTTAAAATTTTGCTTCCCTTGTTACATACCTGTCTTATATACATTGTGTTCACATAAATTCGGAGCGTAACAGAAACCGTAGCTCGCGGTTGAAAATTTTAAGCTTTATGCAATTTAATCTATGTCTTATAAAAACAATATGAATCATCAAGTACAACATCGTAAATCCGGAATCACTGTCAAAAGGATTGGTTCCGGATTTTAGATTTTTCCGTATTTTAGATCATACAAATATTTGAATGCTTTTATGGTGGCGACCTCTATCGCGCTAATGAAAAATCATATCACATTACATAATAATCTAAGCAAAAGAATAGGTATCCATAAGATATAATAAAATCGCCTTTAGTACTGCACATTTATAAAATAATATTAAAAAAAAGATTAAATATTTTATGAACACATTCTTCATGCTATCGTTATCTATGGTTTCGCCATCTAGTGTCAAATACAGAAGTTAAAAATTACGATACGAACGAATCAGTCCAGTTTTAGAAGTCCGGATTTACGATGTTCAACTGTACTATTTCACGTCTTTACCGAGATCGTTACTATACTTTACTACATTTCTTTTATTGTTTTTGGGAGGAAATTTTTGTTTCAGTTTTCAAAAATGTCCTGACACTCAAGCATCTTGAAAAGAGAGTGCTTTGGCAGCCACTAAGCATCTAAGCCGAAAAATTTTTCCTCAAGACTATCTCTTTGCATTTCCACTTTGCGCAAATCAGATAAGCTCAATTATATTGTAATTTTATTCGGTTCTAAAGAACATTTTACTCGGTATCTACCCACCGTATATTATGCGTTGCGCTGGATTGATAGCAGCAAACAACTCCGGTTAAATCACTCACTCCACGCTGCTTCATATACCGTTGGGATTATAACGTAGGTAATGGAATGAGCACGCAGAGCACATTCGGGTATGTCTGTGTATATTAGGCTGCCATCCAAAAGGATCTATTGTGCCCCCTTTCTTACTGCATTACTGGGAATCTTGGGGTTTACAGCTGATCTGTTAATACCACTCCTATTAGAAAGAGCAAATGTAGGATTGCTCTAGCTGCCAGAGATCTTCGTCTTCTATTTCATATGCTCCTAGGTGTAGTGCTCTGGAGTTCCGTAGTGTCTCGACAGGATTCGTATTCGTAAGTTGCTCTTATTTAGGGTGATACGTTCAGCAGATCTTCTCTGGTTATAGTTTCCCAGAAGAGAATTTTACCTTTATCTAACTGCTTTTCCGATGCTTTTTCTGTTGTTCTGTAGCTGATATCATAAAAAGGTTCAGGTTCTATGGAGAGGTGGTCTGCACCTACATCAGCGAATCTGTCAGCTATTTCGTTGCCTCAACTCCAGTGTCTCACGGAATCCATTACAACATTGTCCAGAAATTCACAAACTAGTTTGAATTTTTGGATATTGTAGCTTAGAAAGAATGATCATTTTCGGTTTGCGACAATTTCTTTCTGAATTGAACTAGACATATTTTTGAATAGCATATATTTCTACTTGAAAAATGCTTGATATGTTGCCTAGGATTTCAGAGTGTTTGGTTCTAAGCTTCTATCAGCTGATTTAAATCCATCCGTGTACCATTTGATGGCATTTCTAATTATTTCTGCTTTGATCCCATTTGCTTCTATTGCAAAAAAGAAACTTGTTCTATTATTTCGTCCTGAGGCATGTTCCAAGTCATTTTTTTTGTCAATTTCTTCTCTGATTATTCTGAGTAACGTTTTTTTCGCCACACTTTCTATTACTATATGAAGAGTTTTGAGGTCTAGAATCATATCTGGTGCATCTGTTGGGCATGATCCCATGGCAGTAGTTAGACATATGCAAGCTAGTCTTTATTTATGTTCGTTTATTGTAAGAGAGGGTCAATTTTCTCGTCTATTTGTGAAGGTCTCGTGGATGGATTTAGATTCGTTAACTTGAATTCACTATATTCTTAACTATTGCTGTAGCCTTTCGAGATTTGCTTGAAGGATTTTTGATGCAGGTATAGGATCTCATTGTGAAACATTAGTATCTTCTATAATGTGGGTAAATCGGGTTATATAGAAGATATAGTAGCGGTCCCAAAACGCTACCTTGGGGAACACCTGCGTTAATTAGATGAATCGTTAGATATTTGTTTTGGTACTGAAATACCGATAGGAAATAAAATTTTCTGATTTTGTAAAATCCAGAAGTGCCAGTAGACGTATATAAGGTGTTTATGAAATATTATTTATCCTCAGAAGCAAAGTACATTCAGTTTTTATAATATCGAAAATTGATTAAAAGCTGTGAACAGTCTTATCAAGTTTCCCACAGCATTTTTCATACTACATAAATCAAAATTATTGACTTTCTATATAATAATAAATCTAATAAATTACTAAATAATAATTACCTAATAAGTTTTTGAAAATAATTATAATTGAATACTTATAGCTTTCTTAGAATTATTAATGCCTTAACGAACCTTCTTTTTCACATCAAATTTCCGTTGTACGACTAAATATCTAAGAATATGTTTTATATGAATCTGATTTTTCAATGAAAAGAGCGTTGTAAATATCAAACTGAGTTACATAATTTATTTATTAAAGAAGAATTGGATGGTATATTGGACATAAAGAATTCCATTAGTAGGCCGATTTAGCTGTCCAACGTCGCATATCCACTCATATTCGTAAGTACGTTCACCTGTGCTGTTGCTACCGAGAATGTCTATTGGTTTTTTTGTTAGTGAATGACTAAATAACTCGATACCATTTTTTCAATACTCCGTTGCTTTTTATTATATAAAAATGGTGTAAACAAGAATTGAATTATCTCAAACACGCACAAGATCAATTTTCACTTGGTGGATATAATATAAATAAAAAGCAGAAAAAAATCATGGATAACATATGTAAATAGTGTGATAACATCAATAACTTTATCATTATTATATGATTTTATTATTACTCGCCCGTCATAGCTTGGAAATGAATTTTTAGAATTTTCAGATGTGCTGTGAAGACCATAGATATAATATATAATTTAGAGAGAGATTGATCAAGATAGCCTGAATTACGGATAGAAAAAGAAAGGGTATATCTATATCTCTCTACTCCATTCTGATTTGATCTTTAATATATACTCTATGTATGAAGCACCGGATAAAACGCCAAGAGAAACTGGAAGGTAAAAATGATAGGGAATGGTCACAATTGAGTAAGGACTAAGTGATACGCCTATGGGTTACGAATGCTTTATTATTTTAATACTCTCTCATTAATAAAATAAGGTTATATTTTCAATTTAGTTAACCGATTAGACTAAATTTCGACTCTACTGTACGTTTCAGATGATTAATTTGATAAAGATTACCTGCACAATCTAGTATAGCTGCTTTGTAATGAAATCCCTTTTTCAAAATTGAATTTATATCCAGTTGGACATTTATTTTCAAAATCAATGGTTTCGGTTTCAAAGTCAGGGTCATAGTAACATATATAAGTTCCTACTTCATTTAAGTTTCCTTACGTTCGTTTTCAAAATCCAGTGATTTATCTATTAATGACTTTAGAGTAGTTGTTGTTGTGGTGGTGGTAATAGTTGTAGACAGGCCTATTCGTGCCACGGAAAAGGAAAAAAAAATAGAAATACGATAGTGAACGCACCGGACCTAACCTAACCTAACCTGACCAAATCGATAGCATCGACATATTTCCCGATCCAGAAAGAGCAATGAAACCAATAGAAATAGATGAATAGCAATTTTATTCCACAAAAAGTGAGTCACTTTCCTCATCCTCTTCCATTGGAGGTCGATCATTCTTTCCAGGATACAAAAATTTTATATCTACAATGATTGCATCAAATGGATCCACATTTTTTCGCCGGACTCACCGTCTCCAGAGATATTCACAAAAATGCAGGTCCAAGTTACTTCTGATTCCCCCTCTCGATATTTTTCTTCTTATGTGCCTCCAGCTGAATTCAATATTTTGGGTGTAGGCCCCCAAAGTGCTCTTGATGGTTGGATATTTCTGCTCCTACTTACCTTCGCACGAAATGACCGCGGATGATCCATCAATTCGATGTTTTGACTGTTCAAAAACATTTTTGTTTGAACTGAAGTGTGAGAGCGCGCATTGTAGTAGTGGAGAATGATTCCTCCTCTGCGATTGGACTTGGCTAGTGGATTTGGCTGGTGGATTTGTTGTTTAGTTTCGGTTTCATATGCATAGATGCATGATTCCTCATGATTCGATCTTATAGACACCTTTTCGAGTACAGCGATTTAATGTTTTCAGAATTTTCTCCAACCAATCGACACGAACTCTTTTTTGAGCGATTTTCAACTTATGCGGTATCTAACGAGAAAAAAATTTTTGACAGCCCAATATTCATGCAATATTGAATGTATGCGAGTGAAATAAATGCCCAAATAAGCCTCAATCTCATGGTATGTCACAAAATGATCTTGCAACGTCCGTTTAAGCACAGCTTCGATGTTTTCTGACACAACAGCCGATTTTGAATGACCTTCACGAAATTAACCCTGTAGCGAAGTGTGCCACGATTGAATTCAGAAAACCAGAGAAACCCGGCCGCTCTTCGTCACCTAAAGTCGAAGTGAGTTGGTTTAATCCACGTCGAAAGTCATAGCAAATCATCGCACGATTTAATTCCATTTTTTCACCAAGATGAATGTTTCAAATATCTGTAAACATCGCAAATAGCATTCGTTATCAGTTTTTTTATTATTAAAAATGTCAAACTTTATAATGGCAACGTCAGATTTGACGTATTCACCTCGATGTTGCCATATCTCAAAACTCAAGTAATAATATAAGTGCACTCTCATGGAGGTGCATAGGAGATCATAATGGTCATAATATTTGTTTGAGGTGCTCAGTTTCAGTACATTCCGTAATCATAAAAACTCCACAGAAGTTATATAACGTTACAAAGAAAGGTCTAACGTTTTTTTAGAATCAAAGTTTTTCTTAGTGATTAAAAATGAAAAAAACCTCTATACATAAATTCAAAAACATCCTGTATCTAAATTTAGAATCGTTTTGTGTCAATTCAAATTTTACAAAGCAATTTTGATGATGATTGTTAAAATATAATGGAATATGCAATTGAAAAGTTCATTTCTAAAATTCAAATTCCCAGGATCCACCTCTGGTGGTGTTGAAACTTTTTATCAGACTTAGTCCGCGATTCGATGTTTGAAAACCTCGCCTCCATTCATTAGAAGAGAGTATTCAGTTGAAAGTTTTCGCTAATTTGTACCTCTCGAGTAGAAAAGTAATAATTTTGTCGTATATTTGGCGGTTGGTGAAGCATCTCCCTCCCTTTCCTCTTCGTGCAGCGTCCGTTGCCCGGGTGACTACTAATTGGGAGCTTTTCGCTGTTACTTGATATTCACAGTCTGAATTTCATATTTTACTCTGCTTGCTTTCCATTTTCAATACAACTTGTCACTTAATAATCAGTAAGGTCGAGTCCCTATCACTATCCAACGATCTAATTATAATCATTATAAAATAGAAGAAGTTTGAGCGTATAATGACATTCTACGATAGGATAAAGGGGAAAACATAATCGGAAAAGTATTTTAACTTAAATTTGTTGATAATATATAAATAACGAATATAAAAAGCAACTCCTCCTGAAATATATTTCGTTAATAATAATATTTGTACCAGGTGGGCAACTAAGAACAGCTTCAGAAAAAAAAGCAATATAACAAAAGTGGCCCTGAGAAAAATGTGGAAATTATTTCAGAATTTTAGTTCCACCTCTAAAGATCGTATTAGAAAATATAAAATTAAAAAAGTTTCGATATCTGTCATTGAAATACTTGGTATTGCCTTTCATATTCTTTCAATCCCATAATTTTTTGTCGTAGATCTATTGGTGTGAAGGAGACTTTTTATTCGACAAATAAAAATCTAAGCAAGTTAGGTATGGAGATCTGGGTAGCCAAATAAATAAACTTCCACGTCCTTTTCAACATATATGAAATAATGCGCCATGCAACAATTTTGTTGACAGAATATATCACGACGAATGGCTGAAGGGACGTCTTTTAAAAGAAATGGTTTGAAGAAATATTCATTTCTTGAAATATCTAGGAATAGAAATAATAGAAATATATGAAACAACGCCCTATAGCACTCAAGAATTTATATATTTTGTAGTTTTGGATAAAAGCTCTTTTAAACAACTTCCAATTTTATAAAAATCAGCTAAGCAGAACCAGTTAATGACATCCTCAAAATTTGAAAATGTACAAATAGTGGTCAAAGAGCTTAAAAATGGATTCTTCTTCATCATGACAACGCATATGTCCACAAATCGCTATAAATTCGCGAGTTTTGAGCTGTGGAAAGTCTTATTGTCTGTTCACATTTCCTTGCTCATCCCTAATGGGGATACGTTTTGCCTACATGGAGAAAACCCGGGCAAAAACAGACAAAAACAATTCTTGAACTGCTTTCAGCGATGGTTTCAAAGTTGGAATAAGTCAAAGGATTTTAATTAAAACTTTATGTTATCTCTTTACGGTGTTTTAAATGAAATAATTGAATTATGATAACTTAAGTTTGCTAATTATCATATCACTTAACATACTTTTAATTTACGGGAAACCATAAGCGACAAATATCTAGATCACTCCATATGTTCTTGTATATTTTATCGTCATACACTTGGTAATAAAAATAGCGACTCTACTATATAAATCACCACACGTGCGAGATCCAAGTACCAGAAGCACTTAAAAGTTATTTTAATATTTTGTCTTATCCATGTGTCATATGGTGTGTGCTTATCCTATGAGCTATGGTAAAAATGACACACACGCTACCGAATATTTTATGAGCTGTTTTTATTCCATTGATGAAAAATTCGTCATAAAAACAAGTTTTACGATTTTATCGATAATTATATTGAATAGAGGATTCTTAGTATCTTTTTATTTGTTATGATAAAATGTTACAAAAAAATTTCAGAATTTTTAATAATAGTTAATTTGTTTAACAAGAAATAACCACCATCAATGATGAACTGTATCTTAATTCTTAGAAATCGATCGATCATATACACCCAACAGCAAAAAAACCGGATACTCAGGTTTTACTTTATATTTTGTTAAATATATTAATCTTTATAATTTAAGGTGAAAATTAGTTAATTCATGAGTTACGAGGGCCGTTTTTTTTTCAACCTCCGATCGCTCTGTGCAAACGCTACGTGGGCATGAGAAAGCGGCATGCGCTGTAAACGACTGCGAAGCTCTCGCGCTACACTCTACACCATTCATGACATTCAGGCGTCAGTCGGCGTTATGCTGCAGCCACGTAAACATGTTCATTATTATTGATGCTCCCGCCATCAGTGAATTGCGAAACGTTTTTCGTTTTCTACAGGCTGAAGGCTGTAGTTCTGCAGAAATCCATCGGAGAATGATTCGTGTGTATGAAGAAAACTTCATGAGTTTTGTACGTGAATGGTGTCGAAAGGTGTAATTATGTGCATTGTGAAGGAGGCCAAGGACGCGAATATGTCGTTTCAAATGTACTGGTTCAACGAGTTGAAAGAATGGTTAAAGAAAAACACAGGTTCACTATTAATGCTTCGTCTACGGAATTTCCAGAAATTTCAAGGGCTGTTTTGTACTTGAATTTATTGGCGGCAACTTTATTTAAAGAGGGTATTGAAAAGCTTATCCACAGATCTGATAAATATTATGTAGTGTAAAATTGCACAATCAGTAATAACGTTCATTGCTAAATTAATGTTGCACCTCATCCTTGTAGATAACATAAATAATCGTCTTTCCCACACTCCAAAGAGTCGCTCAATGCAGTTTCTTGTTCTTATTTATGACTCATTATACAAATTTTCCAACTCTCCACGTGGATTGGAAAATGGAGTTGAAAGGTAAGGGCGAAGCGGATATACTCTATCTCCAAGCAGTACACCTTCATCCAATTCGCCAACTACAAACCTCATTTTTATTTGTGGCTATCGTGAGTGGATCCTGGCCACAATAATTAAAATTTTAAGCTTAGCATCACAGATAACTTGTGTTTTGAAAAGAAAGATTTTCTGTTTCCAAATAACTCAGCATAATTTCCTCCTAAAAATTAGCATAAATATAATAAGACATTTACAATTACAATTTACAATTTACTTACCTGGACTTAATATCTTTATATGTGTACAATCTAGTGCACCTAATACTCTGGAAAACTGAGGAAATTTTATAAATCTTTCTCGTGAAGAGCACTCACCGATTTGTTTCGTTGCAATGATCAATTTTATGATGAACGGAATAAGCTCGTTCTTCTGGCATTTGCTGTATTTACTTAGTCAATTCCTCATCAAACAAATCCTCTTAATCTTCGAAAGCATCCATATTAAATATACAATTATTTGTATGACGAATATCTCGAAAAATGAACTAATCAATAATAAATTAACAAACCACTTTGATGTTTAAAATTTTAGGTTAAACTTACTAAACTCTTTAATTGATACTTGTGATTGCTTGATAACTTATTTGGCAAATAACTATATTTATTCGAAGGTGAAGAAATCGAATTTTTGGTTATTCGGTAAATAATAGTTGGTAGGGACTTTATTAGAAAGTGAAGAAACCGAGTCTTAGTCAGATATATAATTTTATTCAAATTCTTTTCTAAATAAATCTGAATATTGATACTAATATTGCACCAAATGCACCTGTTTCATTTGTTGATATTAGACTCTTGTAAAAAGCCGTAAGTAATTTGCTGAAAACGTGATGTTAAATTTTATTAGTACGTAAATATCAAGTTTGTGTGAGTATAATGATTTAAGTGCCGTTACGTCGTAGTAGGACACCTAGTAATTTCATTTGGTTAAATTTCAAGCTTTTTACATGTCATCCAATCATAATTTGAGTTAAATACAACTTCTCGTTCTGTGTTGTGTTTTACGTTCCAACACATGAAATAAATACTTTGAACTAGTCATTTTGAACCAATTTGCAAACTCATACCCGTTCCCTTATTATCTTGCCGGTCGGTATGTTTAAAACAATTCTAGTGCTTCTTTTACTATAATTAAACTACTTTCACTGCACCTGTATTGGAAATCGTGGGGTGGTTCTTACCGTTCTTACGTTTAGGTACTATTTGTCATATTGTTGTTTGATGATAATTTCTGAATAAAACTGATATTTCAAAATTAGTACAGATTATTCAACAGCCTGGTGTCTTGTGGGAGAGCCACACACACGCGCGCCTCTTGATAGATCCACGGACATTCCACCAACATCTATAATTCCGACAGATCCTCATCGTATTTTGTGTCGCGGTTTCGCGCGTAGCTTCCTTCTCCTTACCCTAACACTATAGAAGATTCAGGGAGGTCTTCTTTTCTTGTAAAGGGCTAGCCAGGTGGCTAGACACCTTTATCGTCGCGGTTGTTTGGTTATCGCTGCTCTAACCTTCTTTGGTTAGAAATCTAATGCAAGTGATCCTTCACCTTCTTTACGATGTATTATTCGGCAATTAGGAAGTACGGAGTTACCGTGTAGGGGATGTCCCCTTGTGGGTTGACTCGAAAACTTAGGATCTTACTTTTTTGGTTTTTATGTTTTTTTTTTATTTCACTTTGTTTTTCTACTAACCTATCGATATAATTGTCTCCTCGGTGTTCTGTGTTTCCTGTAGTCCCTCCATGAGTTCTCTCAATTCGTCGTTCGGATGTACTCGTATGTCCAGCTCCTCGATTAGCTTTCCTATCCTAGTATCTATTATATACAGTACTTTCGTAGTCATATCTCTCCTTATAATTCCTCGCTTATTGTTGTCCAGTGGACATTAAGCGTTATGTTCTGTTTGGTTTGTAGTTTTTTCCTATTCGTTATACATGTGGTTTCCTATGCTACCGAGGCATACGTAATAATCGGTATTATTATGCTTCTAGAAGTTTTCATCGTCTTCAGTTTGCTTTTTCTACCGATTAATCAGCATAGTCTTATTCTCGATTGTCTTACTTTGTCGACCGTGTTTTTAACGTGTTCGTGGGACCTTGTTCCAATGAATTTGGCCTTTTTTTGCCCACTGGATTTCTTCTTCATTGATTTCAATGTTCTGATTGGTAACTATTTCTCTTCTTGTGAAGGACACCCTGGCTTTTCTTGCTCTTTTTTCGATCTGCCATGTTTTAGGTAATTGCAAGGAGAGATTTGTAACCACCGACTAGTTACGACGTTATTAAGTCTCATCAGAGTGGTATAACAAACTCTCGTTCGGGCTTGAGACCCTAACTGGAGATAATTCAATATTAGTTGAGGCTTTAGCCAGGAAAGTAGTTGTTGTCTCCTTTGGAGAACATACTAGTGAATAGTACAAATAATTTATTTTGATTCGCAAGATTTGCTGTTCAGTGGGTAGTTTGTCGGTCTATCGCTTGATTCGATGCATGATCTCGATGATCTCGAGACTTGACATTCAGATTTCCTATACTGATGCACTTTTTCTATCTGGCAGTACCACCAACACGTCTTCCTCATGAATAGTGGTTCCAGGCCGTACGAATTCTAATTTTTATAACTACTATTGTCGTTTTCATGCTAAGTAATCCATCTTGTCTGCATGTGTCATCTGATAGTCTAGTTTCTTGCAGCGAGAAGATATTGAAATCTTCTTCATCCAAAATCACTCTCATAGTAGTGCTGTGTTATTATCTCATATTATCTGTGGTGAAGATTAATTTCTTCTCAAAATATTTATGTGCTTTTGTTATAAACGAAATAATCTACTTTGGTCTCGGATATCAATTAAGGCACTGATTATGTGATCCATAAAAATAGTTGTTGATATATTCATTAATTTTTTTAGTCGATTATGATACAAATCTTTCATAGTAATAAAAAATTAATTAGCTAAAACACCGAGTTTTATTAAAAATAATAATTGCATTGTTTATACATACTTCCCTTTACATTGGAATACATAATTACAGATAATTAAGCCATAACTTTGGTAACAAGCGTAGCTCATATAAAAACTTCCGAAGCAATTTCAATTACGCCGTAATAGAGGAGGAGTTTTATGACATAAAATTGTCATTTTATCATTAGCGCTTATCACACTCTTCATATCTGAGTGAATCGCCACGCCTCCTTTTTCACTGTCGCCTTCTTTTCTCGCTAATGTGCCCTTTCTGATACCGATCTCATTCCATTAGACTAGAAATTTAGTTAATGTGTTCGCTCTTTTGACGAACTGTCAACTGTCGATGTCGATGATTGCTTTTTTCAACCGGGATTCACTCTCGCTACTGATAATAATTGACAGGTCACAGACATAGCTGTACCTATAACAGAATATTTAATCACCTTTGAGGAATATAGCATCATATATAATATTTATGTATTCACTACAACTTTAATTATATTTCTAAATGGACATATCACGTCACAATAGGTTCGGTTTGTGGATATTATTTTTCCAAGAAATTTTTTGTTGAATTGATTCTTGTGGCACTGAATACTGATCGTCAATTGAATGATGTGCCTGAAGAAGACCAATATGGATCTTTATTAATACCATTAAAAGGTTTGTAGTTTATTTTCATAAACGAGAAGGATCATTTTAAATATTATTACAGAATAATCTAAATATTTCTCAAAATTTGAGCTAATACAAGTTGTTTTTTATAACCATAACCTGTACAGACCAAAAGAAGGACGTTTGGAAATGCGATAGGTATTGAATATTGCTAATAAAGGAGAGAAATTTGAAGAATATCACAATTCAATCACAGGTTCTTCCATTTAGTAAGGTGGTCCACGTTGTGTCTATTTTACAGTTTAGTTTAGTTGCAGCTTGCAAGGTGCAATGTGCAATCTTTTGTGAATTCTAGTGTCATTATGGAAAATATAAAGGGCCACGTAAACGCTGAAAAATCGTTTCTTCAACAGAGAATGAGAAAACATTGATATTCAATTTTTTTATATCATTTACAACAAACATTTATTTCAAATTGTTTGAAGTTTGCTTGATGTTGGGAAATCTACAATTTACAGAAACAAAGCAAGTTTCACACAGCACGGAAAACTACAGGAAAACCACAATTGAAAATAGAACATTATTTAAAAGGAACACTTCTTCTTTAGAAAAAAATTTCTGACAGTAGATAAATCTCTTGCCACGTTTCGAGATTATGAGGAAACTAGTAATTTTGTGCATTCTTGAAATTCCTTCGTACACTTCACAATAAACTAGGGTTTTTCAGATCTACGTACAAAGAAGATGGAGAACTTATATATTTGAAAAAACTTTTTAGCTATTAAGTGAAGTTCAGCTTGATGAAGGCATTTTTATTGGACCCCAAATCATAAAATTGGGATCCTCCTTTTGTAGGAAAGTTAGATCAAAATGCTTTCTTAAATCCTACCAAGCGTGGAGTTTTTTATTACTAAAAATTCACCTTGTACAATTCAATTTTAAAGTTAAGATTTCATTAGACATTAGAACTCATGGAAATCGATGTTGAAGTCATTTGGAACCAGAAATAATATGTTTATACTGCTGGTTCCTGAAGAAATTTCTTCGTCAAATAAAAGAAGAGATCATTTTTTCGTAATCAACTGTGATTTAACGGTTTTGCCTTCTGCTCTGTTAAAAATATATATCATCTCAATGAAAACAAAGCTCCGTGGTAAATTTATAGAATCAATAATAAAACAATGTTAGTACAGCTAATTCCATTTTTTATTAGAAAAAGAACATAAATTTCTGTGGATCATTGTAATTATTTCTTCTAAGTGGTTTTAAGAATATTTATTTCGTCCTTTTAGTATATTTCTAATCCTAATACATTCCCTTGTTAAAAAATATATTTCTATTTGGATTATTCTCAAAATATTACTGATATGTGGCATCATCAATATAAGAAAAGATTATTATTACCGAAGAACAGAAAGTGGTTCATAAAAATTCAGTTCATTGACTCCTGGTAATAATGAGGTATCACATTAGAAATAATATTATTTAGTAGACTGTGATTTGATGAAGAGCTTCTTTGGTTCGGGCAGCATTGAAGTAGATATTTTAAAATATTTAAGAAATATCAATAATCATTTGAATAACGCCAACGCCGACGACGTTTGGTTGGGAACGTCAAACTAAAAGTGATTATGCTCCAGGACAACCAATATTTTTTATTATAAAAACCAAATATAATAGAAAATGTTGGAAAGAAGGTATTGGAAAGGGTTGAGTGATAAATATAAAGACTGGAGTGATATTTCGTAGTGATGAAGATTCAATTGGAATGTTTTCAATTACGTGAAAACAAGCAGATAGAATGATGTATATCTAATTTAGATAATGCGATCGGTGGTCTACTGTCGTATGTAGAAAAGCAAGTAAAGAAAGAAATTTATGTTAGGGCGATTTTCCTTCCTTTCCATGTGTTTTATGTAAATTTCAAGGGGTTCAGCTAAACTAGCCGTGAGTGAATTTGTTTTAGACTAATTTGAAAGACCAGAGCCGAGTGCCGAGTGCAAATGGTTTTTAACTTAGAAACTTTTACGGATTTTGTGTTGTGTTAGCAAACATTCCTTTTTACCTGGATTTGTGTTATTTGGAGGGGAATAGTGAACGTTATTTCAAGATATTCACTCCATTACACAATTTACTTGCCGTTCAAACATGAAAATTTGAATTGAAATGAATTCGTAGAACGAAAAATGTTTTTACTATCCAAAGGATATTCAAAAAAATATTTTTTTGTAACAAACTTATTTATTTAATGTAGGTACTCTGAGGTAATCATTATTTTTTGTGGACGATTTCAAATTTCTCTTATAACCAATCAAAACTGTATCTACAAAAAAAAATATTTGATTTTTGTGTTCTATTATGTAACAATCGCATGAGAATAAAAAAATCGTTATTTATTTTTTCTTTAAATGCAGATATGATCTATATGAAAATGTATGTGTTTGAGATTCACTTTCCTTTCCTTTGCTGGTGATAATAATGAGAAATAATTTCCATTCATCAATCATTGAAGCACCAGTCTGACGAATATAAGAATCAAATTCTATTTTTGAAAAGATGTTAATCATTCTAACGAGAGCTGTGAAATTTAGGCAAAGGCTTGGTTCGAAAAGTATTATGGTAGTTCTTCTGCAGAAAAATGAATCATCATTAACTGGTAAGGTAAGAGTTTTTACCTGATCGATGATGGTAAAAAATCAAGGAGTCCAAAGAAAGTCGAATTTACTAGGAAACACAAGAAATGTCATTAAAATCTCAATAGAAAGCAACGAAGATAGCATTTGCCCCAATTCACATTTACATTTCAACATTAGTGAGACTCTGTTGATATGGGTGTCGCGTTTCTTCAAAATGGAACAAAATTAACAACAAATTGATAATTCAGAGCTAGAGAAGGATCATATTAAATCTCTCTAATAACAATAAACGATAATTTGAAAACTGATTTCAACTGATTCAACAGATCTAACACACTCTACATGCACTGAGATCTTTTGAGGTCTTCCGTGGATAAAAACTCTATCAAAAACAATAAACTATGTTGTTAAGACTAAATTATTCGTCAGATCTTTCCATAAATCACAAGTTACCTTTCTCTACATACGCTGAGATCTACTGAGGTCTTCCGTGGATAAAAACTCTATCAAAAACAATAAACTATGTTGTTAAGACTAAATTATTCGTCAGATCTTTCCATGAATCACAAGTTACCTTTCTCTACATACCCTGAGATCTACTGAGGTCTTCCGTGGATAAAAACTCTATCAAAAACAATAAACTATGTTGTTAAGACTAAATTATTCGTCAGATCTTTCCATAAATCGAAAGTTAGCTTTCTCTACAAACACTGAAGTTTTACGGCGGATTTATGGTTTATTTTATCGTTATTCTGGGGTTTCCCAGCCTTGAGGTATGTTAGATTCTAAGGTTTTGACTACTGATGACCTCGAAATAGAGAGATAAAGAGAGGGAGTCATAAATCTATTTACCGAGAATCGGCGACTAAAAAGCCAGATATCATCAAACAAACAAGGTTCCAGAATGGTGCTGCAAAACTATAATGAATAGAAAAATCAGTATTTTCATCTGACAGTTAATTTTTGTTTAAGTTTGAGCTTCTTGGTAAGAAACTGTCATCAGCTGAAGAAGTTATCACCTAATATTGAAAAAACCTATTCTGAGACTATTAAAGGCGCGTGAAAGTAAATCTTAAAGATTAGTGATACGTAGAGTTAACAAACTTTCAAGAAAAAAATCTTTTTTCGTTTAATTTAATTTACCTGCCTCCACGGTGTTACATAGGCACATACTTGGAGAAAATTTGTCGATTTCCAAATAGAAATTTCTTGTCATAGAGGAACATTATTTCTAACACTACTACATATACATTTTGAGCCTTTTTTTCAGGTTAAAAGTCGCTTGATGAAACAAGAAGAAAAATTCGTATAGTGGTTATTGTTGTCATCGCAAATAATTCGCAAAGAATCGATGAAAGACAATAATCAAAACGAGATTTTTCAAAACGTAAATAGAAACACAATAGGGCAACAATAAAAGTGGTATTTTCGCATGAGCATAAATATAATGGGGTTGTTATAGTAAGAACTTAATATGGGGGTTGGTACATAATTATTAAACCCCTGAACGCAAAAGGGTTAATAGAGATTGTAGGGTGGGAAATGCGCCATATTTGATCAATAATTGAGTTAAACAACTGAAGAAGGATTTACTTACTCATCCCGACGAGCGGACAAACCAGTATTTTCAGATCACAGCCTTCCATCATTTTATTCGATCCGTAGGGCACATTTCAACCCTTTAACGACAACAAATACTACTCTCTTTATTTTAAAGAGGGTATTTCCAGCATCGACGCTTCATTTTATGAAAATATTTTTCATTATATGCTCCAGAATTTTAGTAATTACAGCATTCAGCGACTAATCAAAATGTTTATTGAGGATCAATGAGGACATGCATATTTTGGAACACAGCTCTTTAATTGGAAAGAATTCCTAAATAGGGGAATAACTGAAATATCTTGATATTTTCATCAGAATTTTAAAAAACTAGGTTGTGGAAGCAAAGCTGACACGGCCGACTAAATCGTTAACATATTCAAACCTGTTTCTTTAAATTGAGGCGTTCTTACAAAAACCACCATAGTCCAGTTTTGACTTTTTTGGAAAAGTGGAAAAAACTTTATGTCGCCTAACGTTTTGCTTAGTTTGGTTTTCTCTTATGTAAGACACATTTTATTTTATAATTAGTGAATGTCGGTCAAAAAAAATTAAACAAAATTTTGGTAATATTTCAAATAACAACGTAGTTTTTCCTTTTTTTATGGACAATGGTTATTTTTACAGTAATTTCTATGGAACTGAGGATTTCAATATGCAAAAGGCTAAAAGAAATGTTTATTTTTTAACGATGTTAAGATGTAATAAGTACAAAGAAAATCGGCATCATTGTTCAATCTTCTGCGCCACTGGTATTGCCTTCGTTCTCTATTTCAACTTCAGGTCCAGTACTAGTACTGGTGCTGGGCTGGGCAAGGTTTGTTTACAGATTGAGATAATAGTGGACATTCTCGGGAACTTTCAGGCATTTAGCAAGATTACTTTCTTCTGGAGTTTGATTTGAATCTCACCTTGATACAGGGGTTTCAGTGTTAGTTCGTTACCAAGCTTCTTCCGGCTTCGCAGATGTATTATTTCCCAGGCATCTGTGTAAGAATGCTTGATATGTATATAATCTGCTTCAGCAGTTATTTTAATCATTTTTTAATCATTTTCATAGACAGCTTTGGATTTGGCATAAAAGATGGCTTCAGAGCTATCCCAGTCAGACTGTACTTCTGCAGTGTTCTTCTTTGTTTTTGTCCCAATTAAACTAAAATCTTAATAGTTGGGCAGTCGGGAATGTCCTCAAATAGGAAAAGAATATTTCATGGTTTTGAAAATTTTCAAATCGTGAACTAAGGTGTGAAGATCTAACCATCAAATAATTTTTGTTTTGCCTTGGGCATCCATCACTAAACAACACTAATTCTTTGTTTCTTATATCTGCGCTGTTAAAATAATGCTACAACAAGGAGGTAATATCATTCTGGCCCTCCTTGCCAACAGTTTCATCGTACACGAACATAGTTGCATCATTGGTTACCAAATCATGCACTCCAAAAACATAGTACCAGAGCTGGCTGACAAAAAGAAAAAAAAACAGTTTGAATATGAGGCAATGGCAAATTTTGCATGTAATCAAACGATAAGCACATAATAAGGCCTTGCTTTGCTTTCCGTAACCGCTGAAAACTAGAGAAACTATATTCAACACGCGAAAAAAATAGATTTTAATGACAATAAAATAAATTACAATTAATTGTGGCTAATTTTTACAAGGCAACCTATCCTTAATCCATTCCATACATCCTCAAGATTCCTTTAAAATCAATTTCATCAAAAAATCAGGTACCTGTAAGATCAAGCGGTGGGATCTTACACTAAGAAAACTCACATGGATGTATATAGACAAGTATAAATAGTTTAAAACTCGTAAAAAACTTTGTAAGACAGTAGCGAAATTGAGCTAAAATCAAGTAATAAATAAAATGTAATATATGTATTTATGTATTAATATTAAGAATGTAAATCAAATATAGCCTGTATTAAAATCAAATAAATGTTATAAAATTCAAATGTCTCTTTAAACTATAAAGAAAACGCACAATGCTTTCCCATAGCCATAAATTAACGACTTTTGGGTCTTATCGAATTTTATTTAGGTAAAGTCACTTTCTTAGGTTATGAAAAATATTATAACTACTATAACTATCGATTGTTTTGGATTTTCCAAATAGCAGTTCAAACATAAGGTGTGTTTATCTCAAAATACCGAGATCATAACCATTCCAGCCGATTGTGGAGTTTTTGCTTGCTTCATTTGGTATTCGTTGGGTCCAGACCACTCAGATGATTGTCGTTTTGATCCATGAGTGTAGTGATCCTTTTTCCTTAAATCTTTAAATAGCTCTGAACAGCGCTCTGAATAATCTTTTGAGGAAATACCACACGTACAAAAAAAGCTTTTTTTCTGCTCGTGTAAACACTTCCATATGATATTTTCATGATGTTTATTTAACTTCGCCGAGTTTCATCACGAATTTCAGTTTCTTTTGGATATACCGATGGTTGGGCATCAACAATACTTTTACGGCCACATTTAAACTCACAATACCAATAGTTTTTTTTTTCGAAAAATGTCATCATAATACTTTCTAGGCCTTTACCATTTACAAAATAATAGAATTTTTCTGTTCACAATTATATGCTGGTTGTTTGTTTGGACGTTGCCTTACTGAATCTATGCATATTTTTTGATACAGATTTCTACGAGAAACAAAATTTTTGAGAACCATTCCTTGGTATCTAATAGCTCAAGTTTGACCACAAGATGTAAGAAAAATCATGCAGGTCTAGCGTGATGCTTACTGTGGAGCAATAAGCAGTTCTTACAATATGAATACAAATTAAAATTGTAGGGATGGAAGTAGAAAGTATAGAAAAAATTGGTTGAATATCAACTAATAGAACTTGACGAGGATCTTCTTCAAAATTCGCAATGGAGAAAAGGGTATAATGAAGATTCTTTGCTCGATTTCATAAATCAAACATTGAAAATCGGTCAAAAATATGAAAACATCATTTGACATAAAGGTTCTATGAGTTTAACAAAATCAATATTCTCTATTTATTCAATAAACGGAGCGTTATTTGATAAATATGACGAATAAATGACGAAGTACAATTTATATATATATATATATATATATATATATATATATATATATATATATATATATAAAATAGAGCTACTACTAATTTTTCGCCCACTCATGCCCTCTTTTGTGCTGCTCACAACCTGCTGACGTATTAACAAGGGTTGTATTTAGTATATTTATGAAAGTTTAGTCTGTTTTATTCACATCCCTCACAAAATGTCAAGCTTTCCCCCTTTTTGTCAGTAGGTATCGTGCCTAACTAATAAACCCTTTTTACTCGCCATATGCCGAATCTATAATGAGCTATTCAAACTTCAATATATAAAAAACACTGGGCCGAACTGAGAATATTTATTTAAAAAGTTTTGGTATTGTCAACTTCAGAATAAACTTATTGTTAACAGGATGTTGGAAAGGTTCGTCGAAATTTAATACAAACAATATAATATCATTAGATATTTCATCGATCACCTGTCTTGTCAACTTAAAATAAGATTTTGAGCAATTTTTTATTTTATTTATTTATATAGTTTTTTTTGGAGAGTGTCATTTGTAACTCGTTTATATGAAACGATTTTTGTTTAGATTCAAAGTGGGATTTGGTTTTACCGATTTCATAAATATTTATCTCGTTGTATTGTCCTGGAAACAATCAATCATCTTTGAGATTTAGATATGGAAAATATGGATCAATTCATTGACTCTCATTAACAATTGGAAAATTTAATCGCAAGCCACAAATTGAACTGTAGAGACTATAAGGCTCGTCTGTTACTAATACCATAAGTAGAGTCCATGAATCAATAATAAAAGATCTTACAGAAATGGAATACAAACACCAAGATGGCCGACTTCCGGTAGAACCGGTAGTTAAAAACATAGTATCCGAAAACCTAAACGTTGAAATTTTCATGATTCTACTATAAGTATTTTGCCATACACAGATAGTTTTAACTCGTCGTGGGACACCCTGTATATATAGATGAAAATTTATAATGAGTTATGATGGATGTGAATATACCTTGTTTTAGAAAGTGTAGATTAGTCTCATACAACCTTGGATCATCAAACATACGTAAATGTATAATTAATCATTGTAAGCTTAAGACAAATATTTCACTTAATTTAAAGTTACCTCGTATAATGTATAAAATGATAGTGAAGCGTGTTGGTCCATTTGACCCGATAATTTCAAAAGTAAAAAATCACAATATTGTCGAGAGTACATGTAAGATGTAAAATGTCAAAGAATGCCGTTAGAATTCCGGCATTGTGATTTTAAATAAAATGATGGTGCAAGTTTTCTGAAAGGATCCGCTGTATTCTGTCTTCGTCGGTGACTATTTAACATAGGGAGTGTTATATTTGAATAAATACATCAATTTAGATGTGAGTCTGAAGGTATCCATTGTTAAACGATGAGTGCTACCTTAAAGTAGCGTATAAGTATAATTTATGTTGTTTAAGGTGACGTAGGCGACATTTAAAACGATGTCAAACTAATCACGATCAAATACTTCAATATTTTAAGCGAAAATAAAACATTACATAGATAAATATTTGAGATAAATGCTATAGACACTTCCTGGGGGTGATTGTATATTGTTGGTGTGAAAAGAAAGACGTCATTAATGATGTAGTTCAATTTTTATGATATACCACCTATATATTAATTTTTTTTCCAGAACATTGTACATTCATTCCCTTATTGATCGATAATTTCCGATCGTGTGGATGAAAAGGTTGTGCAACGCCCATGGCGTTGTGAAGTTAGCGTGTCCCGGGTTCCTAAAGACAACAGCTTTGTCCTGTGAGCACGACTAGCGTGAAAGATTACCTACATTATATAACGAGAACCTATTACTAATCAAATGAATGTTTGTTTTCTCAACACAGGCACAGTTCTGTTGAATATGTGTCGTCCTGAATACTGCTTCCTGACACGCACCACAACTCGTTAGGTAGCCGATTACCTAGCCTGGTTATAAAATACAATTTTATCTCTTCATTCCGCTTATAAAATTTCCATTACTCTTGTTAATAAAACTAAAAGCTATCGTTGCATTAAAGGAAGGTTAACTAATTTCTAACGCATATCAATAACTACCAAGGTTTTCCGATATTTATGAAATCAACTTTAAACGTAAAAATGTAATAATAAAACACATATTTACAAAAGCAAATTAGATTAAGTCACAGTTGGGCAGTTATTAGATGCCCACCATCACGCTATCTTCATTGAGTAATAATTTTTGTAACTAATTTGTATAATTGTTAGTTATTATAAAATATAAATAACGAAATACGTTATACAGATATTCTAGATAAGGAAATTAACAGAATTAATATATCTATGAGCCCATAGCTTCATTTTAACAACTCATCATTGTGTCATTTTTCAATTTAGATTCACAATAACTAAAATACGAGGTCTGGATATTAAATAACGAGACTGGTTACGAAAAAGAGTTTTATTATAAAATTTTTTAATATAAAATTTATTCTACATTATTCTAATGCTCCCCTTCAATATCCTTCCCTCCCCTATTCAACCAATTTTCCATACGTTTTTTCCATTTATCGAAGTAGTGGTGGTTTTGGTTTTACCGCTTCCATCGACTCAAATCGGGTCTATTTCAAAGCAGATTTTATCTTCGGAAACAAAAAAAGTCGCACCGTGTCAAATCTGGTGAATACGGCGGGTGTTCGATCACTGGACTGTGCTTGCCTTATCCTAGTGCAAAATCGGACCGTTTTTTACGAACTCGTTGTCGCAGTGCTGCCAAAACTGACAAATAGTAAGTCTGGTGGACAATCTGAACCATTCAATCAATTGTCGAGAAAAACGATCTGCATTGACTTGAATTTTGACTTGCTCTTTCGGCCCTCACTAAAGCGCTTACACTACTCAAAACCACGGGCATGAGATAGTTTTTTTCAATTTAACGAGAAATTTGAGATTGATACGTTGCTCCACGAGGAGAAAATACGTTCGTTTCAAACCGCTACTGCACAAATAATATAATAGTGACGAAAACGTGTTTTGGAACGTGTATAGACAAAATATCTAAATACCCAACTCACTACTCGTCCGTCTAAGGCACCCTCTAGGCGCTCAGTCTCGTTATTTGATAGCCAGCCCTCGTAATTTTGATATCAGTATTCACGATATGTATTTCTCTCATTTCTCACACAATTAATCGCTGGGATAAGAAAATTTAGCCTTTTTTTTATTAACTTTTTCCCTTTCATCAGTTTATCATCATTTTTCTACTTTTCATTGTTATTTTGATATATCGTTGCGCACATAGGCCTTCTAATAAACCCCTCGTACCCCACTTAGAACTACCAAAGGCCAAAATCATTCTTAAACTAATCAGACACTTTGATTTGAGCCTTTCAACTGTAATAGTTGACACGTGTACTAAAAGTCAAAATTCTGCGAAAACTAATCAGGCACTTTGACATATATTTTTGAAATTTAACTATGTTTCCTGTACAGGAATGTACGAGGATAGTCCCAAAAGTACCAGGTCCGACAAAGGAAACAAAAATTTTGAGAAAAAATATATTTATTTTTCTACGTAATCTCTTTTTGGCTACATATACTTTTTCCAGCGATGTTCAATAAGTTCGATACCCTTTACACAATAAGAATCGTCAAGCTACTCAAACTGTCGACATCACCTCTTCATTGCAGGAAAATCTTTGACCACATAGCCATTTTTTCAAGCCTGGGAACAGAAACTAATCTGAGGGGGCTCAATCTGACCAAAACGGGGCATGAGGTAGCAATTTCAACTTTAATTCATCAATTTTGACAATTACAATAACGGATGTGTGAGCTGGTGCATTGTATTGATAAAACAATACTTTCTTCTGAGCCAAATGCGGCCGTTTCTCTTTGATTTTTTCGCAGAAAAGTTGCAATAAGTTCGCATACTACTAGTCGTTGAAAGTTTTTCCTTTTTCAAGATAGTCAATGGAAATTATCCCCCTTGCATCTAAAGAAACCTACGCCCTGACCTTGCTTGCAGATGGAACCACCTTTGCCTTCTTTGAAGGCGGTTTTCCCTTTTCATTATCATTCATGAGCAAACGCGGCACCCATATTGCGCATAGCTTTCTCATTTCCAAATTTTCAGTTAATATGCGATGTCGACACTTTTTGAAATGCCGACTACATTTGTTAGATCGCGCACTTTCAGTCGACGATCATCCAGTACCGCTTTGTAGATTTTCTTCAATATTTCTGGAGTCGTCACCTCATTTGGTCGACCACTGGGATGTTGCACGTCGCAGGTCGTACGGCTTCGTTTAAACTCTGCTACTGAATATTTATTGTCGATAAGTAAGAAGCAATTTCACCCAGACTAGAATCTAGTTCAGCTTTTATATTGGTTGCGCTAATGCTTTTCAAATAAAAGTTTTGTATCACATAAGAATGACCAATTTTTTCTATGTTTACAAATACTAAAAAAACGTGGCGTCTTCTAACTTGAAACGTATACTGTATGGATTGTGTAATTTCTAATACAGTGATATTTTTTAAGCAGCTACCGCCATCTCTAGGTCAGGCTAGGTATTTCTGGGACCATCCTCGTATAATATATAAAAGTTATTACGGGCGGTTAGGATTTTGCAATTGCAATAAATTTATAAAATTTCTATCTCTAACCAACTTTTAGAAAAAGGAAACCTCAATTCTACACTACCTTTTATGGTCTTTCTGAGAAAATTTTGATTTATCTCGCATGAATCTAGAAACACCCTGTACTTATACCTTCTATTTATTATAGTTCATAAATGACTTTATACAAATTAGCATTTGCCCTAAAATTATATTGAATTCGTGTATTATTTGCATGCAGTGTCTTCCAGGCTCAGAGTAATGACAAAAATCAATCAGACGTAGCCTGAATTTATATAATTTGATCTGGTTGTAATTGTAACGTCATGATGGATATGTTCGCCACCTGCCCGTTAGGGGTCGCATAAGATTAATTGTGAATTGCGTGCTGAGAAACATACGCGGACGAGAAGATACTACGGAGAGAAGTAAGTGGTTTGGAAACAACGTAATGTCGGTTTTCAGACAAGTGCTCCCAGGTTAGAATCTTAAAAAATGTTAAACTTGGTTTTTTTATAAATTATTACTTTATATATACATGTTGTGTTGTATACGTGTTGAGAACATTAAAGAACGTTTCATGACTCTCCGTTTGCTGTTGTCGTTTGCCGTTTGAAGTTCGTAGCAAATTCTACAGGTCTATTCATAAACTTGACGTTTCTGCTGCTAAAAAATTTTGTAATTCTTTTTGACGAGCGTACTGCTTTTTGTTTTCGTGATATTTTTATGTTTTTGTTTGTAATCCGGTATTTATGGACGATATTATGGAAAATAACGAAGAGGTGTTTTCTATAGGGACAAACGTGCCGATAAAACTGATGGGATTGCAACGAAAGTTGCTACGAACGGCCAATGGGAAAAGCTAAAATTCGTTTATGTTTCGGCAGACCGATCGGCAAACTACGACGTCAAACGGCAACTATGAATGGTCTTATGCATTTCAATGTTTTCATTTTTGTAACAGCAAACGTTAACGGCAAACGGAAAGTCAAGTTTACGAATTGGTCATTAGTTCACCTTTAAATGAAAATTATTTCTATGCAATTTATTCGTTTTTCAAAATGTAGTTGTATGTTTTAATACTATTTTTATGGTTGATTTGTCCACTATTTTCATTCTTGGTTGAGATTTGGATTTTGGATTTGTATGATTTTTTTCCATATTTGCAATTATCGATTGGATTTCTCTTAGTATTATTTAAATTAGGAACCTACCTTACTTTTATTATTTTTTCAGAATGATTCGACTTATTTCTAGACGTTAGTTTTTTTCTCAAATTACTCTGTTTATTTGCTATACTAGTGCATATTCTATAAACTTCTGACACTAGTTTTATCGATAGTAATTTGAGTTTCATTATTGGAAAATTGAGGTTTTGAAAGTGATGTAATATTTGAGGACCTATTTGAAGTAATTGACATTCTTTCGTTTTCGTGTGGATTTAGTTAAAGTGGTGAAGGCATAGAGTCGATAAATAACCAAAGAGCGTAAAGAGACGTGCGATAATCGCCAATTTCGACGGCAATAAATTTAAGTGAATTAGCATTAAACGTACCTAAATAGAGGATGATTAAATAGCGCCCGTAAATAAATCATCAGTATAAGTTACATTAAAATGCTGTTTTAATATATGCAGGCTTTGATGCTCTACCCGAACGTTGGAACATCTATGGCCTTACAAAAAATCACCGGCCTCGGGCTTTCTTCTTTAAATATGAACCATATCGATCGTGAAATACATTAAAACATAATATCGTTTACACTAGATTCGATAATTATCATATTCTCTACCACGTTTCAAAAAAAATGTTTTATGATTTCTCTTTCGATATTTTCTTCGTTGATATCAAATTTTCACGTTTATATGAAAAAACTATTCAAATTAATTAATTAAAACCTCACATAATTTAAAATTTCATTATGATCCTCAATAAAACCAACGAAAGTACCATGCGAGATTGATAAGTACCGTAAATTCGTAGGAATAGTGAAGAAAGGGATTATTCTGTTAATCTCCTTCAAACAATACAATTGACAGACCCTGTAGCTTGCGGTTACTAAAGGATTTTCTATATTATATTCCCTATAATCATTGCAAACGCTATAATCTTTTCAAAAATATATTTGACATCGGCTGGAGTTAAATTTGAATGTGGCAAACGTACTCTACAGCATGATTCTATAAATTGACCAAAATTTCTATTCTGCATCCAAGATTATTGCATAACGGTTGATAATAAGGGTAGTAAGTCCATATAAACTGTTTTGTAGTTTACTCTATATAACAATTGTTAAGTTGGGTTTTATATATAATTAGTTACATTATATATAATTGACTCAACACTCAACACTTTGACTGCCCACAGTGTATTTCAAAATCGACCAACAGAGCCAAAACATTTTTTTACAATTACTATTAATCTCACACACTTTAATTGTTTTTTATTTGAAATTAGGACCATGTGATTATGAGATACAAAATTTTGTGTTGTACACCGAGTGTATATGCTGGTATATATGGTTCAAACATGTTTGTCCTGCATATATCGGCCTGCTTGCACAAAATTTTTGTATTGTTTGTTAGCCTTTGATGTGTGAATTTATTGATAAACATTAAATTTTCTTTATAATGCTTCTGTTTCCTATAACCTTGAAATATGTTTATCTTGTTAATTTGTTTTTTATTTTCAAATAAAATGCTTAAAATTTCTTTTTCTTTTCTAAAAAGATACATCCAGAACGCAGAACGGGGAATACCTTAAAAATTCAAGCTAAGTACAGACAAGCCATGGCTACATAATTCATGTAAAAAAATAACACACGTGGCCTGATGTGAGAATATAGTGTATATGTGTATATATATAATATATATAATATATATATATATATATATATATATATATATATATATATATATATATTATAACATTACTATGTATACACATGGCAGTTAAAGTGTTAAATTATGAAATTTTGAATCTGGCGTTTACCGGAATTGGCTCAAAATTCTCTTTTTTAATTCTTCATGTGCAGTTGCTTCCCAACTTTCAGAATTTACGTTTCCTTTAAATTTCGTCAAAAACTTTCAATTCAACTCTTAGGGACATTCCTAGACTTCTCAATAAACGGAGTATTTAACTCTGCAAAAGCTCCCACAATGTCCTTTGCATAATGAGCAGTTGCCATATCTGGTAAAGCACGAAATGTCCTTCAGGATGCTTTTTCTTTATTAACTTCAGATATATATCTTGCACGCTCATTCTCATGTATTTTGGCGATGACAGAATTTCCTGAACGACAAATGTATGCTTAAAAATGACCAAAAGAAGGTATTGCCAACCAACACTTTCGCATTGTATTTTTTGTCTTTTGAAATACACTAGTTTTTCTGACAATAATAAGTCTCATTATTCGTCATTTCACTCCCGTCAAAAGTAAAATATGACTCGTCGTGGATAATGCTTTCCAAACCTTTAGCAGGCGAAAATTTGTTTTGATTTTTGTTCCATTTGTTGCTTTCCAGAATATTTGGGTGCCAGTTTCCTTGATTCCTTATCGATTTTGAACTTTCTGTCCCATTTTCGTAAACTGACTTCCAGTTTTCCGCTAGCCGATTTAACCAAAGCTTCTCTCTTTTTCTTTGGCATTGTTTTGCCTCTCTGCCTGATCCTGACTCTCTCTCATTCGAAATACCTGTTTCGATACGCCGACAGATATCACAAATTGTTTGTCTACCTATTCCTGTCCTTACAAAGTGGTTAACCGTCAACGATTTCTTCAGATCTTGATTTTGTTAAAAAAATTGACAATTATTTTTCGTCTTTCGTTTTCTTTTACATTTTCCATATGAATACGTACATGTATATATAGATTTGGGGTCTCGTGTACACTGCGACCCAAAGGATCTATTGTATCCCTCCTTGGGAAGACAATGTTTACGGCTGATCCATCAATCCCACTTCTTTTAAAAAGTCTAGAATATGGAATGGCCCCAATTGCCAGAGATCTTCATCTTCTATTTCCAGTGCTCCCAGTTGTAGTGGTTTGAAGTTCCTCCTAGGTGTAGCACATTTGAGAGAATGTGCATAGAGGTGTCGACCTTTGTATAACAAAACCTGCACCCCTCATTATCTGCTAGGTATATCGTCTACAGGTCTTTGTTGAAACGATGGTGCCCTGATAAAACTCCTGTTAGTATTCGTAGATTAGATGGATACATTCAGAAGATGTACTCTCCAGAAGAGTCTTTGCTTGTCTCAGCCCCTGTAGGTTGGCCCAATAATTGGTTTTGCTTCTATCTACCTTCTTTTCCACTGCTTTTTCCTTTACTCTGTCCCCGCTTTAGCGAGCTTTTCATTTACTTTCGCTTCGGTGTATCCTGGAATCCATTGTAGGGTAATTTTATTTTTCTTGTTTAGCTCGTTTAGTTTTTCTAGGCAAACTTGTTCGATGCAACATCTTGAGGCATGTCCCAGGGTCATTATTTAGATTGATACTTGAAATTCAACCTCTAATTCGAGACGTAATGTTCATGCTTGGGACATTGAGACCACTGGCAAATTAAGAGAAACAATATCATTCTCAATCAACGCCTACTTTACTTACTAAACTGTTTACGGATTTTCTGTCCCCACATTTTTATTTAGTGATTAATAGAAAATATTATTATATAAACTATGTATTCGCATATATTATTCATGTTTCTCGTATATAAACATTATTATAGTTTAACAACTGTCTATATTAAACATCCGACTTAGTACATATTGCAAATTGTACCCTAAACATTATCATCCATCAAGTTGGTTTGGACTAATGTCGGTCAGGCTTATTCTCACGCAATAAACAGTTTATAAAGCAATTTAGGCGTGAAACGGCATCACAAAATTTTAAGACGATACTGTTTTCTAATGAATACTTCATTTAAGAAAATAAATTATTACTATGATCAGGTCACTGCCTTTAGTTTCTTCAAAACAAATTACTTCAAATATATAATTTGATGGTGGTTTTGGACTTTTTTCTTCTACTATCACTTTATTGGCACGCTTAAATCAGGCAAGCAAAAAATTAATACGTAATCGCTATAAATTACTATGATGTTCGCTTCCTAGACTTCTCTCACACATAAACTTAGTTTCCTAGAACTTTTCACTACCTAGATACGAGGCTTATCCATTATTATTATATTGGTATTGAATAATAGGTTTGGATAGCTTAGACTTTCCTCTATATTTGACGTAATCGCCGTTTAGATAAATGCATTTTTGCATATGGTGTACCATCTTCTTTATGCCTGAGTTGTAGAAGTTTGCTAACGCACTACGAAGATAGCTTAGAACCTATTCTTGCAGCCCTTCGTCTGGTGTGAAATGCGCCCCTTCCAAGTGTTTCTTTAATTCAAGGAAGAGATTTTGATCTCTAGGGCACAAGTCTAGGCTTTAAATTCTCTGTACCATATGCGCACATGCTGCAAAGTCATACGCCTAGACTTAGATTCAAATGTAAGTTCCAACTTTAATGGGTTCCAAGACAAGAGTGAAGAGTGAAAAGAAGAATTCTAAATGAAATAACCTAGTTTTAGTTTGAAAACATGATTGCGTTTATCATATAACAATGTAAAAATGCAGTCGATAAGCACTATTTTTTTAAAATCTAAAGTGACAAGATAGTTAAACTTGAACTTGAAGTTATTTACGATAACCATTAAAAGAAAAAATCTGATATCTATTTTACATAACAACCTCTCTTGAAGGTTATTGCTAATGTCACATAAATGATGTCGCACGTCTTATATTTAACATATATTCACAATTATCAAATACATTATTTTTTTATTTCAATTATAGAATTATTCATAACAGTAACAACTTCATAAATTCTATTCGATAATGATGACTTTCTGACCTTCTACAAATATAAGTGCAGCTAATAATAATTTACTATTTTTGTTAAATAACGGAAAACTGATGGAATATTGACGAATAATGACAGTTTATACTCTTTTATACTCAATTGTCTTCAATTGTCATGTCGGTGGATTTCTCGACATTTGTATAAAATAATTAAAACTATTTATTGTTAAATTATCAGAATGGCGGATGCCCAATACAAAAAGTTATTTGTCGAAAATGAAATTGGTATTTTAATGTTAATATAATTTTCTTTAAAATGCCCACCTAAACTTTTATATATCTATTTAAATTTATGGAGGGAAATCACAATATCTGAAATATAGGACACAACGCCTCTAGCATTCACGTTGCTAATCAATATGCTTATAATTTGACTTATTTTGTATTGTTGGACATAAGCTCTTTCAAACAACATCAAGTTTACAAATATCGCGTAAGCAGAACCGGACTTACAGGCATTTTTTCATAACAAGGTTCCCACTCTACCCCATCTCTTATTGGAAGAGATAGACTATACTCTGTGGAATGAAAAATGCGCAGACGTTCTTAGTTGTCCACCCAGTACTAACTAAGATTTGTTTTGTCATTTCTCTCTAAACAATATTTGTTCTGTTGAATAAAATAAATAAGAAAAAAACAATTTTATTCTTCTTTACAATGAAGGTACGTCTTAAAAGGTAATGTCTAAATTTCCTGTACTATTATCGATTTATATTTCAGCAGCTGTATTAAAAACCAACTGGAACAAAAATATGCTGTTCCCTTTGTGTTTTGATTCATATTCTAGGGATGAAACATAACGTATAATACTTTACCTCTACTTCTTTATTAGCCAAGTTTCCGACGGCGCGGCGTGTAAAGTAATGCGGAATTTTGTGAACGAATACAAGACACACAAACATTTATTTTAATAAGATGTGCCTATCTAAGTTACGGTTTAGTGCCGGATAAAAATATGAGCTGCATGACGAAACTGCGGATACTGGATTCCGTTTTATATAAAACATTTTTCAACATTTTTAGTAAGAATTTTGTTAATTTTGAAAGATACGTTTTCCAGACATGATAAGCAATGTTTTTCATTGTGTGAATACCAAGAAAAATGACACGTGTTATAAATTCAGAAGTTTTACAAAATATAAAATCAAAATAATGTAAAAAATGTAATAAAATTGATTCAAACTGTGTAATTCACAACCTATCACTATAGGGCTTTTCGAAAACTGTTATCCTATCAGCTGATTGCGAATTCTAACTCAGAAAGAGATTTAGATCAAAGTTTCTGAATTTCGCGTTTAATTTTCGGTGGAAAATTCGAATTTAAAACATGATTTATTGATTATTATTATGCATTATTCCTTCTATATTATTTATTTCGTTATATAATAGAATCTAGATGTTTAATAATAATAACTCCGTAATTTGAAGTTATTAAATTTTGTTGCAATTCTCTACAGAGAAGTCGATCGAATACAACAAACCAGTGCCCCATACTTTAATAAACATAATTATGGATTGAATAATAAAGCAAGTACGCAGATTGAACGGATACAAAATGGGTGAGAGCAATATTACAATCCTGTGCTATGCTGACGATGCTGTGCTGGTTGCAGAAAACTATCCAGATATGGTGATATTAAGACAGAGGTAAGGCAGGAAACAATAAAAGCAGCAAGAGCAGCCGGATGTCTGAACGACACTATATACAAAACTGTAATCAGACCCATAATGACGTACACAGCAGAAACTCGGCCTGATACAGCAAAAACAAAAAGGCTCCTGGAAACAAGTGAAATGAAAGTCCTACGAAAAATTACTGGAAAAACGTTCCTAGACAGGCAAAAATGCAGAGTGTAAAATATTATCGAATGGGTATTGAGCAGAAAGCGCAAATGGGACGAACACATAAGTAGAATGAGCGAGGAAAGAATAGTGAGCAAAACTCACCACTGGGAAGAAGAAGTATGGGAAGACCACGAAAAAATTGGACCATCAATTGAGGTAATAGGTATGCTGCGAAGAATGAACAGGCAATCTGCCTAATATGGAGTAGGAAGAAGAAGAAGATTAAGATAGTTTGCACAGGGCTAACTGGGACTAAACTATAATCATAAACAAAGTTAAGTTTCAATTTGTCGCATTCACCGACAAATGACTGACCTTCGCTTAAAAAGAAAGAGAAATTTGCTTAATTTTATTATTTTGAATAATAAATGGATTATGAGGTGGGCGAAAACTTTTGACCGGTAGTGTATGTATGTACTCTTCTTATGTGTTACTAAACCGTGCATATACGCGTATAATTTTCAATAATCAATTCGATGATTGATTCCATGAACGAGTAATTTGAATGAACACTTCACTTTTTAACCATACACGCTAATGCCTGTAACTCAGCCTATCGCATGACTATTCCACAAAAATTACCTGAAAATTGGAATCGTTCTCTTGTCAACATATCACGCCGTATGTCGAACATTACCCTTGAACTGCAACAAGGACCGTTTCCTTGTTAAGGATCTACACTACTTGTTAAACTCGATAGAACAGAGGTTCCAAAACAATGGTGATTAAAAATAACCGAACATCCTCAATATTTTAGTTAAGTAAGGAAATTGATATTTTTAATGTAATTCGAACTTATTAAATACCTAGAGGAGTAGCGAGTTGGAATAATTTAGTAAATTAATTACATACATATGTAGATATATTTCTTTATCGATTGTTATAAATGAAATATCTTGAGAACCACTGCAAATAATAGATTATTGATATAATATTTGTCAGGACATATTTTTTTTACTAATTGTGGAAAAAACATGTGTCGAACCAGTCACGGACTATACAGGTAATGCCCTTTTTTTCTACAGTGCGGTTTAACAAGTCTGCGGTCACGATTGTCATATGTTCTACGCCAATATAATTATATAGACTTCTCTTTATGATAAAATCGACCACGATTCAAACAATGTTAGTTGCATTTACAGGAGGCAACAATTTCGATTATATTGTTACAAGTTATGGCATTCCTTTGTATTGTCTACATGCTGGTTCGACTTCGACATTCAGATTCATTCAACAGATAACTTGTTTGTCGTGTACACATTATGTCACAGCCACTGCTAATGTGACTCTACATACTTTGCAAATGGAAAAATGCTTTAAATTATTGCGTATTTTGTTTAAATGAATCGTCATTCAATAATAATTAATTTCCTTTTATTATCATGTGACCAAGAGCTTGATATAACAAAAAGTATTTATAACGAAAATCATACAGTCAAAAATTTTCTCACATCATGCCTAGGAAAATAACTGGAAACAAGTCGTTATATATCTATATTTTGTTCAAAACAATAGTACGAGGATATATTGAAAAATTCTTAGCCTACTATAGAATCAAATAAAATTTCAATTTCAAAATATTTGATTACTCAACATATTCTCCTTTTAATTGGATACATTTATTATAGCGAACCTGCAACGTCTTTAGACCTTTTAAAAAAATGTTTCTTAACCTCTTAACCCTTTTAAATACTTGATGATGACTCGATACTCCAATTTTTCGATTTCCACAATTTCGATAAACATCTTTTTTCTTTTAATTTATTGCATAGCTCTGGTTTACTTTTTTGACGTCAAACTTTTCACTGACACTTCCAATAAGTTATTATTCGTTGCTATGGTAACGCAATATTTTGTTTATGCATGGCACTGGTCAAGGTTAACTAGATCTGAATACATCTTCGTAAAAGCTACTTCAATATGACAAGTCATGTGCCGGGAAGAATTTACCAATAGGTAAATACGTGTAACAACTAAAGACAAATCTTCAAATGCAAAGCCTTATCGGGAAAAGGACTTGGAAGAACGTCTTTAAGGAAACGAAAGAGATTTTAACCATTGGTCTTGATTACTTCAAAACGAAACCTGGAACTAGAAAAACATTCTTAATATATCAAAATACTCCGAGGATTTTCATAAAACTGATACAGACGCAATAGTAGATTGGTATTATCACAGAGAAAGCTGTTTACACTTGTTTAAAAAAATGGAGAAAGTAAAGGCTACAACTTATGGGTACACTATCTAAAACTACATCTCATATTTCAAAAACCATATACGAGGAAATTACCTGTTATCAGTGATGGCGTTTCAACAAAAAGGTTTTTTTTTGTGTTAAATATAGACCAAAAAGATAAAGTAATAATTAAAGTAGTTCTAGAACTCTTACAAAAGATTTGGACATTTCTAATTACCGAGAACAATCATAAGACAATGCTTCAAATATGTCTAGCGTGTATACGTTCGGGCTCTAACTTAATCCTCTAGAGAAGTATGTGTCATCCTCAGGATATTTCCTCAATTTAATGCAGTTTATATTTCATTTTTTGCTTTTTTACAGTCTCTTTTTAATTTTTCAGTTCCTCAACCCATAGTAGGGTTATATTACAAAAAAATTATACACATAAGTTTATTTCTATTAAGAGATGAGGACGATGCTTTGAGGAATAAGTTAGAGACAATATTTGTGTCAATATTATTGTGTGCAATATTGGAAGGGTTCACAAAATGATCGTAAATATTCAATATAGAAGTACAGAGCTGAGAAATATTATTATTAACTATGAATCTAAGTAATATTATATATTATATAGCTCAATATTCCGGGAAATGTATATTCTTTCTTTTTCATTCTCAATTATCGACTATTATTAGGTTATGGTTTGAGAGACTTCACAGAAATCGTCCAAGGGATTCATGACAGGTGAACAGGCGATTAAAAGATATTTATTTTGAAATTTTAAATGATAGAACTACATTTTTGCAATGAACCGATGATTTTATCGACGAGCATATATAAAAACATACCTGGTTACTTATTATATGATGGAAAATAATTTAGAACAACATTCATCAAAAACGTGTGTCCTAATAGTTTTGGCGCAAAATATCTAACCATACATTTTTTGTATGGTTGTATGTTGAATGAATGAAGCATAATCAACTTATTAGTAACTAGTTAGGTTAATAACATGCTTCTCGACTAGACATAATTGTCTATGAACATTGGTTCTTGGACGAGATGAACATCTGTTTCGCGTATTTTTTTCTAAAATTCTAGTAATTTTTCCTAATTCTCGACCTTTCTACACTCATGCACATAAAAGTGCCCAAAAAATTCCAGTTAGACGGATAACCTCCTAATCTACCTGAGCCCCCAGAGTTGGACAACGGGACCAAGTCTGTGCCAGTACTGGGCAGCCGAGGCTAGGCGCGCTAGTCTGGGCCCAAGTCTGGTCAGCCGAGCATTGGCTGTGCCTGTGGTGGTCCAGCCTTGGCCAAAGACTGGCTAGTCTAACGTTGGCCGTTATATGGGAACACAGACTTGGGTCAGACCTGGGTAACCAAGTCTTGGCCTTGCCTGTGATTTCCCAGACTTGTCCCAAGACTGGTGAGCCTAACGTTGGCCGTTCTATGGGAACCTAATCTTGAGCCAGATCTGGGTAACCCAGACTCTTTAACAAAAACCTCTTATTTCTACCAAATACGGTAAGTATCCGATTTGAACCGACGTTAGCAGAGAAGGTTAAGTCACCAACTTCATGCTTAATATGTTTATGTTCACCATCAATAAGGTAAATCGTGTTTTTGTCGGCTATTTTGCATTTACCTTAGTTAATTCATATTTCAATTCTTTATAAGCAATGTTTAGTTTATATCGAATAGTTAAGATGTGACGAGTGCTAAACAAAATAAAGAATACGAAGAAAATAATTCAGGTGTCAGTGAAACCAATTTAAGAAAGGATTCTATTAATAACATTTGTGTTAGTGACAACAGTGATTCTTCTGATTAAGAATCATGTGATTTACCACTTTGTGACAATAATTTTGATAGACTGATACTACTAATTCGTTAGTTAGTTAGTGATTCTAACTTACTAACCAACTAATTATTTACAATAAAAATGACAATGATGATCTGCTCCCTAATGAAGTCCCTCAAAATGTAGAAGAACTTATTGAACCAAAACGGACACTCAGTGAAAAAGAATGGCCCAGATAGGGAACCTACAATGGGCTAACAACCAAACTTGGCACACTGTTATCATCCCAGTTTTTAGCCAAGGTTCTACCAAGAAGGGCTTAAGAGCTTGGCCCAGTCTTGACTAGCACACATGGTTCAGTTAAGGTAACCAAGCATGGCCCAGCCTTGGCAGTGATGCTTGGGCCAATGGTAGTAACAGAGCTTGGCACCCTACTATCATTATTCCAGACATTTACCATGGCTGGGCCAAGCCAGACTTACAAGCGTGGGCCAAAGTTGCACAGCCTTGTTAATATACCTTTCAAAATCTACAGTTTCTTCCCTATATAGGTAATTCATAAGGTCTAAATATCTCTGTTCTCGAAATGGCACGCGAGACGGAAACTTTACCAACGAATTTTGTTATTTTCTTCATATTTCACATTTTTAGAGTTCTATTCTATACTGTCGGTATAAAAACCATCGCTTTTTATGTTCTTAGAATCGACGAAAATATATTCTTCATCGTCCATATCAACGATTCTCTCATTCACAAAATGTATCCGCATTAGTTGAAGTCAGCATCTTGGTATTCATGCTATTGTCTTTTTTGGTATTTTTAACCCTTTCTTAACAATCTCCACGAAACGGTACTCTTTGAAGTATAGCATTCACGCCCTAATTATCTTACAGAAACCCCGACTCTGTCTTTTGCCCTTTTTATCAGTTTAAACTCATTTAAAGTTAATATTTGGGCAGCAGCTTCAGGTAACAAATAAATAGGCTATCACATTCTACCTGGAAATTTAAATGATGATATGGATTTTTAAGCAATCACTTATTCTGGATATTAGAAGATTTAACGCTAAACAAGCGAAAATCTCTATTCTTTATGCACGATGGAGATCCACCGCACTTTGATAGAAGGTGTCGTAATTGTTTGAATAACTATTTTCTGAATTGATAGATTAGTAGAGATGCAGAAACTCCGATTCATTGCATTCCTCGGTCACGCAATTTTAATCCCTGGATTACACAGTTTGGTCGTATCTTAAAGAAAAAGTTTATGCTACAGAAGTTAATTCACCTCAACAATTGAAAGACAGAATTCGACGTCACTTCAATGACTTCGTAGCTGACTCCCAACCGTTTAGAAGATTAATGGATTTTTCAGAAAGGAACGTGAAAACGGAGGACATTTTGGACACTTACTATGGTTGAATTCTATTTTATGTTATTACCCTTTTTTAAATTTTCATCTTGTAATTTTTTGTTTAATTAATACATTTATCATTACTTCATACTAGCATAGGTTATTACTTCATAATTTTCAAAACAAAATACTCCTAGAACGGTACGCAGTATCGAGTTTTATCAAGAGTATATTTTTAATATAAAATTAAACAGTTATGAAGCAGTTATGTTCAATACTACTCGGTACGAACCGTGTAACTAGCGCCCTCTATGAGATTCAGACATAAAAACAAATTCCTTGGATGAAGCAGCTTCCAAAACATATTCGTATAAAATTTTAATGCAATGTTGCCAGTAGTTGCTGCAAAATTGTAGAAAATGTGTTTTTTTTCAACGCCCTTTATCTTGAATACGGATAGGGTTATGGAAATTTTTACTGTGCAACTCAAATATCTTTCAGTTTTCTATCTATCCTAGAGACGGGATCACCTTTTTTTGTTTTTTGGAACACCCTGGGTAGAATCAATAATTGGGAAAAACATTAAACGACATACGAAAACCCCGACTCGTTTTCGAAGAAAAATTCTTGATTTTCTATTTTTTATAGGTTCATATACGGTATTCCTCCTTCACATTCGGACATACCACGTTAAAGTGAAATATTTTGGTTTTGAAAAATGTGAAATATACGGATCTGTCTCTTTTTTTTTCCAGCTTTCAAGACATTTCAATGCAACTGGTATAAATAAGGATTTGTCTAACTAATGTCAAGAAAATAAACAATTTTCTGTTTTTGAAGCCATTATGACTTTGAATTATACCAACCTGTTTTTGAACTTCTAATTTTTGTGCCAAAACGATTCTGACATACGTTAGGTCTGATATAAAAGTTTATTAATTTTCTGATCACGCCTCGTACTAGATTAAAAGGTATTGATCTGTAATTTCAATTTACACACATTTTTATTTCAATTTATTCATAGCCTGAGAATCGGTTAACGTGTGAAAAGTAAATGTTATTTAGCCGTTTAAGACCGCTAATTCTGTGTGCTTCAGGTATTTTTTTAAACTTACACTTCAGTGTAAAATATCCCTATCATTATCTTTGATTGATCAATCAGTAATTAGGGTTTTTCCTTTTTTTGTCTGGAAGGAGAATAAGTTAATAATCTTGTTATTTTATTTTTCAATTACCTGTAATGTGAATTTAATAGAGTAAAATATATGCATACGGAGTATTTAACAACTAAATACCGAGCCTTCGGGCAGATATGCTGAAAATCAGTGTAATCGATTATACTCCCGATGATAATGCAGCTGTAATACAATTTGAGAGCTGAAGTCTTTGTGTCTACCTATCGCGTACCTACGGGATGATCTATTGATTTATAATTTATCGTAAATATGTCTGCTTGTGCGTAACTATGCCTGAAGGGGACTTTTTCACTTTCATCAGATCTTTCAAAATCAATTTTAAAATATCTACCGCCAATCTGATTCTATTGATTTTTATCCAAATATTTTGCTTTACAAATGCTTTACTCTCAAAAGTTAATATTGACTAATTTTGCAGGAGGGATGAAAAACCTGTATGAAGTAATATACACCAATTATGTGCACTGATTTTCGATTAACCAATAATTAAAGTTGGTTATGATAATTTTTACCAAAAAATATATTTACACACTTCATAGCCAGGCATAGGTTTGGAAGGTTTGGAACCAAAATAAAAAGACATTCTGGAGACTTTTAGTAGTTTTTATTTGTTTTCCATTCTGACTACATTCTAATCATAATTAAGTAATAAAGAAAATTGAATGCGTGCATCGAGCGCACAGATTATATAGGAGGGTGCATCTAGCGCAGATTTGCAGGTATAAAGACGGCATCTTCAATCTCTGTATTTAGCTTGAAATGTTGATTACCTAACCTAACCTTAACTAACCTAACCTAACCTTACCTAACCTAACCTAACTTAAAATACGCAACTTTTTATTTATTTTGAACCTAATACCAAAAACGCAAAAATAATTTTTCCTATGAATTTTTGTTCAATATTTTATATAATATTGAACATTTGCTCATTTTGGAAAATCCTAACCTAATTTAACCTAACCTGTTTTCTGTGTCTATTTGAACTTCGAACAAATTCACTTAAAATTGAATATTCTTGACTATACCCTGTTTTTAAACTACGAAGACTGATTTAATTTTAAGTTGGCATTACTTACGAGACACCCCTTTATTAATAATTTATTATCATTAAAAACGGAATATTTTTGTATAGACTGGTATAACATAATTGGTTCCATTGTACTTAATATTTTTTGAAACTTAAATCTTTCCAAGTCTAGATTACATAATAAGAAGGGAGTTTCTCTGGCGCACAATCCTTATTATCAATATCGACTTGCATACAGTTGAGACCGTTCGTCCTGATCCTGACACAGGACACTGCGGGTCAAGGGTCGTCTGGCCGGGCGTGTCACCCCAATGGAGGACCTATTCTGACGCGCAAGCGCTAGCGTGGGACAAGTAACTGTCGTTCTTGCAGTGACAATTTTCAAATGCTCCGCCCTCGGTGTCCTTTTGTAACGAAGTCTGCGTCGCTATAACATTTCATTTTTTACCAACTTTGGGAAAACTAATACCAGTGCTGTTAGTCTCGTATTGATTTTTTAAAATAAGAACGATTTATATGGGGTAATCGGCAGAAACCATTACGATTACTTTAAATTAAGGACATATTGAAACACGCAGAGATATGACGCCAAGTTATTGAAGAATTATTTTTATATATAAATTTCTTTTTTATTAAAGTAAATTGTCCAAGCTGATACTTGAAATTAGTTGCTTTCTGACTTGATCATTCATTTCCAAAATATATTTCCACGAATACACTATGGTGGATATGAAAGAACAAGCAAATTTTGTGAGGGTTTTAAAAACGTGACCAAAGAAATGAAACACTCGAAATTTCTAACCGTTTTTAATGAGTTACTCAACCAGTTCCACTATTTGAAACAGTACTGGTTAATGTCCACGCTAGTACTTGGAATTAGTTGTTTTCTGACTTGAACATTTCAAAATCATTTCACAAAAATATTTTCTCAAGTATACTCAGCTCAACCAGTAGATCGCAGCACTACAGATACTGTGGCTATTAAAACTGACATTTGTTTTGAATGAATAAATTTTCACTCATCATCAACTCTGGAAATTTTATTTTGTCAGCTTCTTCAGTCACGTGTTCCTCACAACTTGACCGGTTTCAAATGTTTTCCATTTTAATGTAAATTTCAACTGAGAAAAATTCAGCGGATATGGAAACTGAACTTTGCTAGAAAACACTCAATAGACAACCAGTGAATTGTCTTTATCGATAACTCATATTATTTATCAATTCCTACAGTTTCTATAATCGTATAAATACTTAATCGATATTCATATCGAATCAGATAATGATTTTTTTCCATATTGTCAACCGCTTTTGGCGTGGAAACTCAAACTGTATCTAGAACCTCTTCTCGGTTATCTTTAACATGCTTTTACTACTCAGAAAATAATGAGTGCTGATTGAGGTTTTTCCAAATTTCTTGGGAAAAGTCTTGTTTGTTCTGTCTAGGACTTGTAGATATTAAGCTGGTCTTGTCTTGCTGCAAGGCTAAGAGTTTTCTCGACATTCACAAAGTTACAACGAATCTGCTGAAAATATTCGCTGCAGCAGCACATCACAGTAACAACCGTCACGTACTATCCAATGTTTCCCTGTATTCATACGTTATCAGGTAGGTGGTGGCATTTTATTATCAAGTTACAGAATTGAAATTTTTTACAGTTTTTCTAGATAGTCTTTTATAGGATTTTACATTCGCATTGCTTTAGAATCGCAATCCACCAAGTGCCTCTTTCAATAGCCCAAGTAAATAATAGTCGCTTGCTGATAAATCGGGACTATAAACGTTTTCATCGTAAGCCGAATTGTATTTGTTTGCAGCAATTTCGTTTTTATCTGGGTCTTAGCAGAGCTCATTATAAATCTTCGCGTCACAGCTCGTTTATCAACAAGAAAATCAACCGCAATTACTTCTCTTATGTTCCACAAGACCTTTGTGTGAGTAACTTTTGTTTTTACTGACGCGTCTTCATCTTTTTTCCTCCACTCCGTAGAAGCGCGTTTACTCTCAGGAATATAGTGGTGTACTCAAGCATAGATACAGTAAATTTTCTCTTTGCTCTCCATACCGCTACATGAGACGCGTGCAAACATTCCAACGTATTAACTGGTCAAAATTCAGAGGTCTTGGTACCTATCTAGCTGATTTCCGTTTTTCAACAACGTTTGCTACTACAACACGGCCTTTTCGAAAAGCGGATTACCATTTATACACTTTAGTCTTGGAGAGGCAACAGACACTGGTACATCCTTTTCGCTCATGGCTGTAAATGCGAGGTCATGCGCTCCCGAAGGTCAAACATCCAGTGAAGTCAAGCGTTTATTCAAAAATTCCGGTTTATACTTGAATCACCCTTGTATCTACTTCTAAAAAGTGTCTTACTCTGGACCACTTTGTGGGGAATTGAACTAGTATCAGTATAAAATTGTAATTTATTATTTGTTATGTTCCGCCACTGATAGTGTGCGTGCAGCGCCAAAATATATTCTCAGGTGGTTCTGATCACTTGATCTCTTTTTTTTTATAACCGTTGTAAGATTTAGTTATAAGGTTTCATGGTGCCATAGGCGTCTTTGTTTGGACTGCGTATGAATTATTGTATTATAGGTACTGTGGGTATAAAAGATTCCTACTTTCAAAAGAACGCATTAAATCTGCCGAGTAAATTATATCGTCACATTTAATTTGAAAAAAATATATACAGGGTGTTAAAAAAAAGAAAATCCCGTTTCTAGGATGTACGTTTTTTACGATTTCGCCGCAACTACTACCAAGATTGTATTGAAATTTCATACGAATATGTTTTGGAAGATGATACATCCAATGAGTTTCTTTTTATGCCTGACTCTCATAGAGGGCGTTAATTATACCAATATATACAAATATACACCAATACATATACCGTTTTCGATATATTTTGATTTGAAAATTATGAAGTAGGTAATAACCGATATAAAGTATTGATGAAGTTATTAATTATTATTATTAATTAGTAAATATATAGCTAAAATAGGCTAAGATAGTTGGGTGAAACGTTTTTGAGAGTTTGTAATCATCACTGAGAGCGGTTCAGCTCGGGAAAAATTTGTCTCTGGGTAAACCCACATCTTCTTGAGTCCATAATAGTCTGCTCTTCAATTAAGTCAAGTTCGACACGGTATTATTTTGAACAAAAGACTACTTTACACGGTTTTCACAGTATAAAAATGAAACACATGTAGATACTCTCCCTTGAACATTTAGAAAAAAAGTTGATATGGTAATGATCCTTCAAACATGATTTGTTTCCAAAATCTAATAACTATAAATTATCAAAGGCCATTTAAAGTTTTTGCCAAACTGAAAATACATGAAATCAGATCTCGGAACATTATAGTGTAATTAATTTATTTTTTAATTTCATAAATACTTCCTTTTTTAGTTGAATTTATATTTTATTTTAAAGCTTCCTATAAAATACCATACCTGCCCATTCTAACGTAACACGAAGGCATACAGTTGCTGATCGTACTTAATATTATTGGTGAATTACTATGATTATTAGCACTGCAAGCAGAGATGCAGTTAACGACCTGAACCACTGTAAATTATAAGATGCTTCACAAATAATTCTATAGGTAGATCTCTCGGTTCCTTCTACCTGACGAAACAAAGATAAAGGTCATACCGGCCACATACTACTTATATGATTGCTTGATATTGTGAACTTTCTTCTATGTTGCCACGTTAACTAGCAAAATTTCAGGAAGTATGTTTCGGTAATATACTAAATTTCGTACAAAAAAATGATCATAAGATACTGTGGCTGTATGAGAAATTAAATTGGACTAGTTTCCTAATTTCTAGTCGAGATTCTGATATCTGGATGTTTCCATCATTTGTCGTTAATTCAGCAAACGTTCCTCTAAAATTAAGTCTTTTGTGATAACATTTTAATATTATTCTACATAGGGCAAACATCTCAGTATTTAGAAAATAGGTGATCAATACCACGAAACGTCAAAAAAACACAAATTCAATTATAGAGATTCAAAAATTCTTGGGACGAAATCTAATACACGAAAAAAAGAATTTCTTGAAATACTGCTACATTTTTGAGATGTAAGGACTAAGGAAAGATGAATTTTTCTTTTTAGAACAAATTTCTATTTCGATTTTATTCTTATTTTAATGTTTATGATGTAGAAGATCTAATTTTAAAACAGGAGAGACCTAAAATCAAGAATATTTAGAATCATAAATATTATTATTTTTAGATAATTACATTTATAAAATGTTGGAGATGTGTGATTGCTAAAGCATTTTTGGAGTAACCTAGACCACTTTCAAGTTTTTAAGACTCGAGAAAAAGTGAAAAGGCCCTTACTAAATCGTAATCTGAGATGTGTTTCTGAAAATCTGCAAAAAGTGTTTAAACTCAAATATAATGGTTAGTATTATAGTATGATGAATATGTTCCGGTCATTTTTTACTAACTTATTGTTTGCTTTCAAAACGACATTTCATTGGTTCAGATTTTCCTTCGAAATCGCACATTTTTTGTTTTTTTAATTTAGTCAAAATTTTTACTCCTTCCTCCTAGTTTATTGTATATCTTTCTGTTTTATTGACAAAGTCACGTATCTGCTGATACTAGCTACTATAGTCTACTTTTATATACGAGAGAGTGATAAAATTCAATTTCTAATATAAAACTAATGCAGTGATGTTAAATCGCACCTCTGCTCAAATAGCGTGATAAGTTGAAAAATTTGACCATTCTATTGTGATAATCTTATCAGTTTTTGAGATATCATTCGAAAATTGAGCGAAGATGCGTAATATAATTACAGAATTTTTCCGATAACTTTCATAAATATATGTTAGTACAATTTCTCGGTATTTTATTAGCCTCTTATAACCAGAAGCTGTACAGAACAGAAGAAGAAGGTTTGGATAGGCCAAAACCTCGAGGTTACATAGTCGAATCATGAGATTTTTTCTAATAAATAGATTTCTATTTACCAATAAAGTTCAGAGATTTTGTTTTATATTAATTTCAAGAATCACTTCCCATTTAATTTCACCAAAAACACGATTGTAGGTTTTTTTCATCTATTAACGAGGTCCAAGTTGTGTTTCCTCAACAGTTTACTTTAGTTGCAGCTTGCAAGGTGCAGTGCGCAATCTAATTTTTATTTCAAAATGAATTACCGACAGTAGACAAAGTTTTTGGGACGGTTCGAGATTATATGGATTAGGCATCCTGAAAAGACTGTAAATACACTATGGTAACGTTCGAAAGAAATAAATCTTCGCTGGAAATCTCCTAAGAATTATGAGAAGCCAAAGAAGAAATATATTTATCTTGTAACAATGAGAGACAGACACTAAATAAATGTTGGCAAGATAAAACAAAGCATAGAGGCTTCTTCAAATAATTTATCTACTTTAAAGCCACCATCAGAAACAGAGCGCGAATTTATAATAGTTGTCTAAAAGTCAAAGTTTAAATCTTCATCTATATACCGTGTGACAAAATAAAACATTAAAGAAAAAATTACACCTTTCTACTGTCTACAGTGATACGCCTATGGATTGCGAATCTATAAAGATAGGTTATAACATTTATCATTCGTTAATTCCATAATATTATACTTTAAGAATTTTGTGCTGATTCTTTGCCTTTCCCGTATCATTTAGTGTTTCGTTTTATATACAAAATAGTTATATCTATAGCAATAAAATTATGATGAAGTCCAAAACCGACGAATTTTCGTTGCCTTTCACTGATTTTGGAAGACAAATAAATACTTCATCTTCACAAACGAATTTATAAATTCGTTTTTAATTAATGTCAGTGTTTATCACATCATTACCAATTTAGTACGTATGTTGTGTCGTTTGTACAAGATTTCAAATAAGCATGAATATATAAACATTGTGGTTATAATAAATCCACATGTTCTCACTTCATAAATTTCGAATTGTATAAATAGGATTAATTTCAGCGGACTCGGTATCACGAGATCGATGTCTATATTAGTATATCCGGCAACGGAGGATCAGAACGTCCTACAAGCGTTGAGAATATCGAGTTCGGTAAACACCGGCAGAGGGCACATAGAATTGGATATCAGAGGCGTATTCTGGTGACATTAAGTGACCGCCCCGCGCAAGCGCTTCATATCTTGGTGACATCCCTACCTTCCGGGTGACAAACGCGACAGGCGTACCCACCTGTGTCATTGGCTCTAATGTCATCCAATGCTTTCGCTTACACCCTACTACCGTATATTTCACTGATTTTAATTTTTCATTTTTATATATACGTTTATCATTGCTATTTGCTCGGTGTATTATCCCTGGCAAATCAATGTTTCCAAAACATCGGCCGGCAACTATTCATTATACAGGACAGCACTAACAACAACTAAATCCAACCCTCTAATCCCTTTTCAATATAATAATCGGGGGATATATAGGTATAAATATTTGGTACAAATTACATTACCCAATTTATACAGCGTTGCCATTATATCAACTTTTTAATGGGGTTATTACTAAAATACCTTATTTATTATATTTTGATATAAGTATACACACATCTGTTACATAGAAAGAAATGTCATAAATGATTATTATTTATGATTATTTTTCAATATATTCTTCCTTTCTTTCCATACACTTCTCAGAACGTCTGATTAAAGCTTTTATACCACTATAAAAACTATAATTCCATCGAGGCTGTTAAATCTATTATAACTTAACTCGACTTTCAGCTTTGCGAAAAAAAAAATAGTCAGATGGAGCCAGATCGGGGCTATACGGTGGGTGTTCAATATACATGAATACACACGTACTACTCGGCTGATTTTTCAGCTTCTTTTTTCGATAATTTTTCAACGCAACTATCTTGGTAAGTCATAGTAGAAGACGCGTGTCTTTGATTCCTCAAAATAAATCGAAAGTATACCCTCGCAGTAACAAAATATTGTAGCTATCACTATTTTGGTGCTTTTTGTGACCTTGTAACGGTCCGATACCACTCCATGGTATCTCTTCTGGATGCTCTATTACATTTTTTCGATCCTCGCGGAAAAGCTCTAGAAATCTTGACGTCTGACTGCACTGAGAATGCGAGGCAAGCAGCTTACATTAATTTGTGTCAGATTTAAATGCTCTTGGAGCACTTTTTTTGGAAATATAGGTTTGTGCTGCAATTTCTTTTGTTTTTACCACGTCGAGTCGCATTCAAAAGTAAGTACATAATACAGGTATACATTCATTCACGACATTTTTCATCTTTTGACCGTTTCCCCGAACATCTTCCTCAATAAAATAATATTACTTTGTCTTCTGACTGATCGACTCTATAACCATGGAATTCCAAGTCGTCTTCTTCTGGGAATCCCAAGTTACCTCTCTTTTATAACCTCAATTTACTAACTTAACCTAATTCTTTCCGATATATGTACCCCTTTGTTCGAACGAGGCCTAAGTCGATTTTAGTGGAGACGCGGTTCCTACAGATTCAGCTCCCGCGAAGAATATCTGCCAAATTGAGTTTTACGTTTTGAGTAGTTAATCAAACTTCGCTTATTCGCCATCCTAGACCTTAAGATCCGCGTCCTTGAATGTATTTGTATTCTTCAGCTTTACCAAAACGGCTCAAATAGTTAGATCTTCTCAGTTCTTGGACTGAACTGATAAATTACCGAATATCAATTTCCAAGAAATGCACCTACTGGGTTCCACGTGGATAATTCGGTAAACACAAAGCTTGTAATGTCCGGTTTACTATTATGATGGCCAGCAATGGACTTGATTTCTACCATGACTCATTAACCAAATTTGATGTATCTTTTGTCCCTCCCTCGTATGCTCTACTATCACTTTATTCATATATTATCTGTTTTTACTTAAAATACATATTCTGTAGTCCAGTGGGTCTTGTTAAATCGATTACTTTTGAAAGTTGAATACATAGATACCTACGTATTTTTGATTATATAATTTTTTTTTAATTTAATTACGTTTTGGTACATCGAAATATTTCTAAGAAATTAGATTTTCATCTTTGATCTCGTCTCTGCTTATATATCAAACTAGATTCAGGAGCTGCGAATAAAACTTGTCTGCTCTTCGCTCAGCGAAACACTCTTATCGATTTTCTGTTTGTTCGAGACGGTTAAGATGCCCACAAATAATAAAGAGAAGTATGGAGTTGAAAATGATATCTATTTTATCTTTTTCTCGCGTCTACCATAATATATTTCCAATTTCTATCATTGTATTAGATTTCTTTAGAATTATTTTATTACTAATCAGTTCTTTTTTTATGTAAAAAAACAAGTACAAGTGTCTGTCATGTGAAAATTCAAATGGATATCTTCATTCAATCTTGAACTTCTGTTGGCTCTAGTTTTCCAGAAAAACATACCTTGGGGGCTTGTACTTTTCCAAACAAAGGAATCTCGATAAATTGACCTTCCGAGCCGCTGCAGATGAACTTGGTGTTCATAAGTCAAGTCTGTCTGTCAATTAGGTTTTGCAAATACTGTTTTCTAGGTGGGATTATGTTGGACAACTCGGAAAAACATTTGACGAAGTGGTATTGGTAGAACAGTGACCTTTCTTTTATGCTCTAAGCTGTCCAAGTTTCTGGTCGTCTCTAGATCGCCTATAAGTCGAATTCTGTATTGAATCGAGCATTCTCAGGGTACAAAGATAGACAAATCTGGGCATTGCCGAGGATTAGAAGCTGTCGCGGAGTGTATAATTTTTGTGAAGCCATACGACAATACCAGAATATATTGCTCTTAGCCTCAACACCAAATAAGCGAATTTATGATGATGGTGATATTTAACGTCCAAAGAAGACCAAATCTTAAGCTGAAGCTCCAGCCTTCTTTGTAAAAATAGCATCATGAGTCTTTGCTGCATTAAACTCAATTCGATCAATTCTACTCCACTTCAGAATGTTTACAAGATTGGTATTGATGATGGTGATCTGTTGGTGCCTACAGATTTGGGAGTCGAGTCGAAGAGATTGTTGATGTACAGAAGAAAGAGAGTAAGTGACAAGATGCATCCCTGTGGAACATCAACGCTGACGTAATCCATTGATAGAGAACTAGATAGATATTAGTTTTGAAAAAGCTACGAAGCCAGTCGATAAGTGAGGACGAAAAACGGTACGATCTTAATTTATCTAGAAGTCAAACCCTGTCAAAAGCCTTCGATATGACCAGTGGGATTGCTCTGAATTCCCCATATTTCTTTATAGATTCAGTCCATGTGATAACATAGGGCAGGAAATCCCCAGTTGATCTATGTTTACGAAAGCCTTCGATGATGTTAGCGGACTCAAGATTTGCTGGTTAACGACTTTTTCCATGATCTTGGTAATGTCTGGGAATAAAGCAATCGGACGGTAGTTGTTGGGAACCGTCTTTTTTATTTTTTCAGTATTGAATCAGTAGAATAATTAAGTTGGAAATAATGTTTAGTTAATAGATGGTTAAAATTTTATTAATACACTTTGTATATGCGACACGTGTTGCTATTAGGGACAAAAAATTTCGAATTACTGCTTCATTTGAATTATTGGCTGTGAAACAAAATTACAAATACATTCCGCTTTGATAAAAGTTTACGTTTGAAAACACAAATTTGACATAAAATCGACAGTGTGTTATGGTTTCCCAGTCCAAACTGAGTAGGATTTTATAGCTATCTGTATCTCCAGCTACACTACCAATATAAATAAACTAATTCACCGTTGAGATTTAGAATGTTGATGTTCATAATTACGAAATTAATGCACGAAATGCAATTCAACCATTAACATACAATACGGGGTGTTTTGAGTTATAGGGCCTCAAAGTGGGGCTCAAAACGAAAAAAAAATTTTTTCATAATCCTTGAACTTAAAAATACTGGAGCGTTAATAAGGGGTGATCTAACCTTAAACCTAACCTGTTACCTATCAGTTGATTAAAAAAATTTTATTTTTATATCATGGATAATTTAATTTTAACACTTCTTCTACTCTTATCATTTTTATTTGCAATTCAGTTTGAATTGTTATACAGAGTGTCCCACGACGAGTTAAAGTTTGAGTTTTCGTATACGATCTTTTTAACTAAAATATTTTCAAAGATGGCCGATTTCCGGTTCTACCGGAAGTCAACTGTAACTTTGTTATTTTATGAAGAACCCACTGTATATTAATACATTTTTGAAATTTATTTGAAATTTTAGCTTACTTTTGTCTAAGAATGTGTTTCGAAAAATGCATACTTGTTGAGTTATTAATTTTTTTGCAGGCCCTTATAAATTATTATTTTACAAGGACAGAAATTAGAAATATGAAAATGGTTTTTGTTCGTTTACTTATAGCAAGGCAAGACGTAGTTGAATTTATGCTGAAAAGTTTTTGATTCTATAAAGGGTGTGTATAAAAATTGTTCAAAATTTAACTTCATAAATATCAAATTTCTTCATTTTTTTAAATAGAACCACCTGGTTTTTTCTATTTTAATGCATTCAGGGGTAAAAAATAAGGCAAATTCATGTATACTTTCCTATACCTAAACCTGACCGTTATCTAGATATTAAATATTTTCTGTAAATTTAATCTTTTTATACGCACCTTTATCTAGATGAAACATATATTTTCATTAATACCCTGTACATATTCAACTACTAAAATCTTCATAATATTACGTTGTTGTACAACTTGTTCGTGTAATGAATTACTTTTTGTTTAATTTACAATTTTAATTATAATATTATAATGTATTCTTCAAATCTTTGTTCACCAGACAAATTTCGTATCTAACATTTCTCGACTCTCTTCGTAATGTATACAAACTAACAGCTGATCAGAATGTGGAGGCATAACGGAATCTTCAGGCAACGCATTATCTTAAATATGGGTCAGTATGTTTCCCCTATGAAGTGCTCCTCTCGTTTGCCCCAGTTTTATATGATGGGGACTAAATGTGTAGTGAAAAGACATGAGTCGTACATTGGGGTGATTTTATTATTAAATGAAAATATGTCTGACAAATGTAAAAACTATGAATAATTAGAAAATTAAATGTTTTTCAACTAGTAACGTTGCCACTTTTTGTTCTGTATACGTTCCACAAAGATTCCCGCGAATTAAGTCTTCTTGAAAGAAATAAAAAGTATTTAGATTTCATTGATTTGAATATGTATTTATTTGAGTGAATCCACGACCTCGTGTTAAAGACAATCTTCAATTTTAGGAAGATATAATAATACAAGGAAATTCCGATCAACTTTCAATCCAACCAGATATAACCGGAAATAATACTGTAAAGTTTTCACTGCTCACAGTAATGTAATAAATTTTCATTATATTTTGTCGTATTATCTTTGAGTAGATAGTTTCCAAGTGCGCTAGAAATATTTACATATTATATTTCATATCTCTTTTGTAGTTTTGTATATACTTGTCGGTGACATACTGAGTTCCCGAAATTTAAGTTATTTAGTACAATTGTATTTGCCTTTTTGTTGTCCTATTTCAAATTATGTTGTTTGTAAAAGCAAAGTTGGTTCCCCTTGGAAGGTTCAAGCAACATCTAGTTAACTGTTCACGAATTAAGTTATTCGTGCAGAATTTTGTAAATTTTGCGGATATTGATTTTTGGTTGTTCGGTCAATTGATGAGTGATTTGTTAGCTGGTTTTTTAGAAATTGAGCTATTGTTGCACCTGGATAGATTGTCGTCATGACGTGTGACCCGATTTTGCTCAAGAAGTCTGCTGCTAACATTCATATTTTCCTTTTCCCTGTCAACCGATGTGGAATTTTTCGTTATGGATTTGGTTATAAATTTTTAAATTTGGCTCCAATTTTATATTTGCGGAAGTCGTGATATTTTCGACTGAGATTTTGGCAATTGGAGAAAGGGTTAATTTTTTTTTGGTCAGCGACCATGCTGACGTGAAGATTGATTTCTCCAGAGGTTTTTTTAAAAGCGGCATTTTGCCGGCCTAAAAGAGCCTTCCGCCAATTTCAAAAATTTTGTAATATAAAATTGTTAATTGACTAATAAGAAGTGGGTTCCCTTCATTAGAAAAGAAGGTAAGATCCTTTTTTTTTGGTAAAAGCGGATATAATTTTAATTATTACCTAGGTTAGGCTCCAAATTATAGACGACCTTCTCGAATTACATTCAGGATAAATGTTAAAATTCAAGTTATAAATTATTTTTTTAGTAGTCTATAAATTGGTAAAAATTTTTAAAGATTGCATTTCGTATATTTTCTTTTTCAATTCAATTAGGGACCTAGTTTTGGATCTAGAACCTTTATTGGGGATTCCTGACCTTTATTGGGATTTAAAACTTTAAACTTTAATTTGGAATTAACGTCTAGCCTCAACTCGTGGAACTACCTACCCCGGGACAACTTACCGAATGAACCTCTTTACTTCTTAACCACATTCCACGGATATGGTCATATTTGCATTCTCCTGATGTGTTAAAGGTCAGATCAACCCATATTATTTTTTTTACTTACTTCATTATTTTCTTTTTGACTTCATAATAATCAATTTCAAAATTTTATTTTTTCCCCACAATAATCTCGATTTAAAATATTTAAATTTTTATGGTCCACACTAAAAATTTTCACATTACTGTAGTTTTTTTAACCTTGGGTTTTTTTATAATTTCAAATACAACTAGGGTATTTTTATTAATAAACTGAAAAATTTTTTTATAAGCCAAAATTTGTTCAAATTTAATATAATGAAATAAAAATAATAATACTTGTTAATTTGTTAGTCAGGACTCCTGGTAATTTTCAAATTTCATTTTTTTTTTTAAATACAAATCATTGTGCTTTGTCTTAACGATTAGTTTTATTCCAAAAGAGATTTCCTTACCTTTCTCCGTTTAGGTTAATAAATTGAGTGGCGCCCCATTTGAGAATTTGAAAAAATATTAAACACTACAAAATCTACTACAACGAACCCTGACAACACACATTTGCATAATGAGCTTAGCCGGAGCCCAAAATGTGACCTTTTAGGTTACAATACGAGCTATTTAGTTTTTGAAATCGATCGGGAAAACCCCCAATATCCTGAAGGATTTCCCCTGTAAAAGATGAACAATTCCTACTACTCAGTCTAATGGGTCCACGTAAATAAAATAATTCAGTTTCTAAAAAAAGCAACTGTTCATTTTACAAAAATATGAATACTTACTAGCTTTCATCTATCAGATAGTTGTGTGTCGCCTTAAATCAAGCATGTTATACGAACAGAGAATAAACGACAACTGTGACTGGATTGAGAAAGTGTCACTAAAACCCTAAATGCTTCACGAAGTTTGTTTTTGCGCAAGGGAATGAAATAAGTTTTCGTCTTGAACTCCCCCTATATCGATGCAATAAATCCGATATTTTAAATACACATTCAGGAAGGGTAAATGTGAATTGTACACAATAGTTTATTGGCGAAGAATACGAGCAGTAATCAAAATATACCCTAGTTGGTCTATTTGGTCCCTTTTAGATAATTTTTTCTTTATGTCTATAATTTTTAGCCACTTTAACACTTTTTTGTCTTTTAGACAGTTTCAACCTTCTAAGCCTCTTTTGTTCCGATTAGTCTTTTTAAATCCTCTTGATCAACCTATTTAATATTCTTAGCCTCTTTTGGTCCCTGTAATCTTTTTTATTTATATTGGCCTATTTAGTATTTTCGGCGTTTTTTTAGTATCTAGTAGGCATAATTTTGGTTTCTTTTTATTGCACTACCACTGAAGACGTGTAGTTGGTGTGTGTGTGAGAGGTGATGAGACATAATAGCTCATTTGATCGTCTTCAAAAGTGCGCTGGTACTAAGAACATTTTTAAAGTCTTGCTTAGGATTTGATCAGGGGATCGGAAGCCCGGGGTGGGCCGAGCCACTGGCTGCAACTAAACTAAACTGTTAAGGCCACTTAACATGAAGTGATACAACGTGCAATGCAATGCAAGGAGCAATATTCCTTCATAAAAAGCATGTGCAGATGAAGCTCAGCTGATTCTTCCATGCAAGATCTCGCACTTGCAACATTATCAGATTTGACCATTTTTATTACGTGCTAGCTGAAATTCTAGGGAGAAATCTAGTTACTTTTGACTAATGAACCAACCTGTCAATCCGACTCCAAAAAGAAGACAGCAGTGGACATAATTATAGCCAGTTTTTTTGCTTACTTTACAGCCCTTAAACGGGCATGGTATGATACCATCTCTTCAATATTTTCCTTAAAAATCGCCGTTAAAACTTTGGACTTGTTCTTTTTCTCAGGGCAAGGGAATTTCATTGTGAATGTGTTGGTCACACTGTTTTACGTTCAACGAAAATTATAATAACATTTATCAACGAAAAACTTTCATAGCTCACATCAACAATTTAGTGTCTTTCGGAATGCGGTGAGTTGTCTTACCACCATAATACTGAATTGAATGCAATTATGGAAAAGAAAAATAGTGATAACTGATTCTCTGTTTGAGAAAATGCATTTTGTGAAGGTATCATATTTGATACTTTACCCGTTTACGGTGAAAAACGATTTTTTTAAAACAAAATTGATACGCTTTTGATGAATAAATTGTTTTCAAATTGTTTATTGACATTCATTTTATTATCTATCTTCTGGGAAACACACACGCAGATTGAGGTGGAGCACCATCCATTGGGATATTGTTATTGTCTGAAAATTTCTAATAATGAAGTTATTGAAAATACTCACTTGGATTTGGAAATATCTGAGCCAATTCAGGTATAATACTATTTTCCAATAAATCTAAATATCCCATTTAAGTTACCCTCAATGAAGAAGGGATCAATTATTTTGTTGCCTATTATTCCAATTTTTCGGGATATTGGGTGTGGGATTCACTCGTCAAACGTGGACCAGTATCTACAATTATGCCGATTTACGTGTCCATTAATACAAAAAGTGGCCTCATCCCAAAATTTTAATCGTTTTGATTGTAACATTTTTCCATCATTAACTCTTCACGTTTATCCAATACGTCATCTGACAACGTTACTTTGTATGGATGGATTTATTATCACGTAAAATTTTCATTACGGATGTTTGCGAAATATCAAGTTCCTTGGATATTTGTTTAGTACTCAAGTGTGGATTGTCTTCTAAAAGGACACAAACAAAGATTTGTTTTTAGTTGATTCAGTTTTTCTGCGCCCTGATTTGGATAAATCTTTTACTGAACTAGTTTCGTTAAACTTTTTTACTAATTTTCTGACAGTAGATCTTGTTATGGAATTTTAGTTAGGATATAAATTATTAAAGATATTAAAAGATTCTTGTTGACTCCTAATATCATTAGAATATCGATTCGTTCTTTTTCAGATAAACGATCCAGTGTGACTTTCAATAAACTTCAACAATAATAATTTATTGAAACGTCAAATTTGTTTTTATAGCAGTCATATCCACTTAAATGTATTATTTCAACTTCGACGGAGATAACGCAAATTATGGGATTTAGGTATAGGGAACATTAGATGAAAAATCATAAGGATTTCTAAAAACACAAAATATATAGGGTGATTCACTTGAAATAACAAAGTTCATTATTTTTCCGGAAAAGGAAAGATCTGATAAAAATGTAAATCCCACCATAATATCGGCCGTATCACAAGACCCTTGTACACAAAAATTTAAAAAAATCGTACCAGTCGTTTTCGAGATAATTGAAACGTTCCATACATAAAACTCACTCTGTATATGATACCTTATTGAAGCATATGGTTCAAAGATTGAAAAAAATAATTCCTGAAAGTAAGTAAAAAAGTTATTGGTTAATATCTTTGCAGTTCAAGGGTTAGCTTTGTTATTTTCATTTTTAAGCCGGTCACAAAATATTGAATAAAATTTGAGGTTAGGAATTTATTTAATTCTACTAATGAAATTTTTGTTAGTGGCTGCCATGATGCAATGGCGAGAGACTTGCATCATGTCAAGTGACGTGGAATCTTGGTCCATGGAATATTTTGACCTTGCATTTAATTTATCTTACACCATATACAACTTGGACTTCCTTACTTAATGGACAAACTTACCATCGTATTTCGGAGGAATTTAACAGGAGGAAATTCTTGGAATTTAAATAAAACAAAATTTCTTAACTTTATTAGCAAATATATTTATTTATTAAAAAAAATCTTGTTCTGTTTGTACAGGTTATGGTTATAAAAACCTAATAGAAGACTGAACAGTTTTATTAGCTCAGGTACATTCCTGAGAATTTTATGATACATTTAAACTATTCTTTAATATTTAAAATGACTCGTTTATACACAAAAATAGACTATAAATATTGTTTTCGGGTTATAATATTCACCTTAACGACTTTGGTAGCTAAAAATCTAAAACATTGAAATGAATAAGAAATTTCTTTGTTTTACTAATTTAAGATTGAAACTGGTCTTTGATACCAAAGTTTCAAATTCTGAAGCTAATATAAAGAATACGGAAGCGGATATGAATTATTGTTTTATTACGATCTGAATTATATAACATTCCTCAAGTTAAATGTGGAGTATTATGAAGAAAAGTAACAGTAAACCGTGGGCATAGGCGAATAATAAATGACCACCTATACGAACCAATACCTATCTCACCTTCATTGTTCTTATCTGCGTTAGAAGAACTTAAATAGTAATCATCAGTGTAATTAAAGTTGGAAGAACTGTAATTAACCAAGAAGTGCTTCCTAAGTGGCGTTATTGCAAATTACGCGTGGTGATTAATGATTAATAAATGAAAATGAAGGTCCAGCTGTCCGTGTCCACAAGATGGACTGCATAGATCAAAATTAACTATAAACTACAAAGCGAAACGGTCTGTTCAGTAACGCTTCGACGGGACTTTTAAATCAGTTCCTCAATCCCAGCTGACTGACGCGGTCTTTGTCTTTGAAAACTTGACCAAGACTAATAACTCCATACATTAAAATATAATAATCATTGGATTAATCTAGTATCTAAATTTTTATTTTAGTAATACACAATTACCAAGAAATTACAAAGAAACGGTAAGTATATGACGTATCTTGTGAATAATGCCGAAAGAAACGCTATAATAAAATATCAAATAATTTTCACTACTACATTATACACTTTCTTGTTACTTCCGAGTAAAGCGCAGCAATTTGAGCAACAATAAATGACGAAAACGAACTTCTTATGATGAGAAGAAGATACTTCGGAACGATAGTTCAAGACTCTCAAAGTTTTGCCGGTAAGTTCAAGAAATTTATCAATCAAATAAAACTTCACCCAAAACTCTCCATTAAACTCTACAAAATGGTTCTAGCGCTGCTTTAGTGATCATCCCAAGTCAATGCGTTTAGAAGCACGTTACGGCTTCTTTTATATCTTCTACCTCACCAAGATGAAACTCTTCAAGGTTTAACATCATCCTAGGAAATAAGACATAGTTGCTAAGGACAATATTGCAGACCATAGATGCTTGAAAGGAACGATATAATGAGAGAGTGGAAAACAAATTGCTCAAATAGATGAAAGTCTTTCTGGTCTGTAACAAACGCGGTCAGCCAAGTTACAAATTCTACCGTTAACTGGAAAAGATGCGTCAATCGCAGTGATCGCAGAAGAGAACGAGGACTTGTTGGGTCACATGTTTTCTTCACTACCACCCAGCCTGCCTAGAGTTGGTTCATCGATACTAGAAATAGAATTTCGACAGCGAGATGTGGCAAAACTTCTTAAAGGCTTGGACATCAATAAAGCCACTGGTCCTGATGGAATACCACCAATCGTATTGAAGAATTACGCAGCTGAACTAATAAGTCCGCTATGCAAACGAGGTCTCTTTTTTGCAGATTGGAAACTTTCTCGGCTTCAACCGATACCAAAAAAAGTAAAATCGACGATTCTCAACAACTACTCTCCGATTACTTTAGTCCAAGGTCATGGAGAAAATCGTTAAGTAACCAATATTGAGATATCTTGAGTCTGCTAACATCATTAGCGCCAATCAATAAGGCTTTCGTAAGAATAGATCAATCGGGGATCTCCTGGTCTAAGTTACCAACGTATGGACTGAAGCTGAAAAATATGAGGAATCCAGATCAATCGCACCGAAAATATCGACAATGTTTTACATGCCAACCTTCTAAATAATTAAAAATTGTACGGTTTGTTGTCCTCGCTCATCGACTAGCTTAGTAGCTTCCTCAAAGATGCATACCCTTCTTTGAACCGTTTCGACGTATTCAAACACTTCTTTTTTTCAAATACTTTTGTCTTCATACATCACCTGCAATATATAGAGAATTTTTTCCAGATTTCGATACATTATTTTCAATTTGAGTAACTCATTTTCATATCACTATTTGTTTTATTGAAAGAGTGTGCCCCTATACTAGGAATATATGGAGGAAGTGACGAAGTATTACCAGTTTCCGAGACTCAACTGCAAAACCTCGTATTCGATTCTACGAGGCATATTTTTTAAATAAGTACCGTTTTGCGATTCCGTCGCCGCAACCCCAAGGTCGGCGTTCCGCACATGCGCGCTGGTTACCCACATATCTTGTCTACGCACTGACGCCATTACAGTCTGATTATTCATTGTGTCCGTTGTACTGAGTGTTTAAGATGCCTCCGACAATCGTGAGTCCCGCCGATTGTGAATTACGGGCTGTTATACGATTTCTTAGTGCTAAAGGCGTAAAACCGATCGATATCCGTGAGATCTGTGAAGTTTATGCACAAAACATCATGATTGATCATCACACAACAAAGTGCAGTTTAAGCAAACAATTTTTGCCCGTCCACATGTAGCTAATGGAACCAAAGATCTCATCAAATCTTTTCAATGAGAAACTCTAGATCATCCTCCCTACAGCCCTGATCTGGCGCCCAGCGACTACCATTTAGTTCTGCACTTGAAGAAACACCTGGGCGGTCAGCGTCTTCAAGACTATAACGAGATCAAAACAGTTGTGATACAGTGGTTAACAAGTCAGGCGGCAGAATTTTATGAGGAGGGTATTCAAAAACTGGTGCCACGTTATATCAAGCGCCTCAATATTCACGGAAATTATGTAGAAAAGTGGATTAAGGTTTCAGGCTTTCATGTAAAAATAAAATTATTGCGATATCTTTGCACTTCTTTTTTTAATTCCAAAACGGTACTTACTTAACAAATATGCCTCGTATTATTATTTATTAATATCAAATTAATATTATATCTACATTCAAAGAAAATGATTGAATGCAAACAGTTTGAAACGGAATATTACTACCGTTGACTTCAGTTTGATTGAATAGTGGAAGATCACCAACACCAAAGAAAGAGCGATCTTGAACAACAATGAAAAAGATTGGATCAGTAGTAAATGTTTATCGGGCTCAAATTGAACACAGATTCACATGCGCATCTAATAGAGTCGTTTTCAAGACAGGCTCTTGGTATCCATATATGAGTCAGGTGTTGCTGCGGTTTGATTATTTGATTGATATATTGATAATGAGAAATTGTGATGTATTCTGATGTTGAATAGTCAATATTTACGAAATATATCAGCTTAGTTTGCATCTAGCCTGTTTCTACTGGACCACCCAGTCTGGTTGTATTTGGTCGTTCCATTTAGGTCCTAGCTGATCTATCCTGTTCATCCTGCTCATCTTTTTTAACTATTCTATTTTCATTAATTCTCCTAATTCTCGATTGGCTCCTATGTTTCTGCCTCATCGATTCTTATCTAGTCTTATTACGTTATTCCTTCTTGTTTTTTATTTATTTTCTAAATTCCTAAAAAAGTTATCTTGTCATGTAAATGGAAGCATAATTTTCTTACTATTGAGAATATTGATGAAGTATAAAGTAATGCAGTTATATATAAAAAGGCCTTTGTCATATCCAGTGTCCAAAACAAATGTAAAACGATAGGAGTCAATCCCTATCTAGTTTCTTGGATAACTAATGAGTGAGATCACGCTAATTCGATTGTTTTGACGCGACAGAGTAACAAATGACTGTGATGTTTAGTAGTTGGGCCGTAAGATCTCTAATCTAGCAGGCGCTTAAAACGATTGACACCGTCATTAGTGGAAAAAGCGCCCGCTTCGTTCTCTCGTCTTTCTGTCGTTCATGAGATTAATTGCTGCCTATATTCACACACAAAAAAAAAGAAATTGTTTTAAAGTATCAACAAAAATTGAAAAATATATGTAATACAGAAGGCGTCTCATAAGTAATATCCGTTTTCATAAGTGGAAATTCCTACGCCTCAATTTAAACATGTCGTTGTTAAGGCTTTTCTTTATACAATTGCTTTACTTCTTTTTGATCATTTTCTCTTTGTTAATGACGACGCAGTACGTTTTTATGATAAATAGTATGGCGTGAGATAAATAAGGGTTAAAAGTTCTAATATAATTTTAGTGAAAAAAACGAAAAGAGATCATTTCTCACATATGGATCCGATGACTTCACCTATAGTGCGGCTATCGATAAATTCAGATGCGGCAAATGGACAGTGTATTGACAAGACTGAGGGATCTCGCAATCTTAACTTAACTTAACACTTAAGCTATTTCTGCACGACCAACCATCCAAGTGTATTTCGACGGATAGACGAATACCAGCATCAAACTGATTTGGTTTGGTTCAGCCAAAGCTAAAGCAGATCTTTCCATCTCCAGGTCTTTCTTTTCAACGGAGAAACAGCTTTAAAAAATTAGGGAAAATAATAGCAAATATTATTCCAGTAGCTCTCTTGGTAAAAGTAAAAATTTTTAGTTAAAATGACGTGATCAGAGAAGTAAACACACTATGAAAGATTGAACGATAGCCACAACAGCTCGGACTGTTTCTTATTGATATTCAATCCCTAAGATACAAAACAGATGAACTGTGGTCCGGCTATCCACTTAAGAACGCGGAGCACAACCTTTATCTACCTACTCCACGTTCAGAATTAGTTGAGGGCTCAATATTTTACAATGCGAAAAAACGCACAATCACTTGAATCAATTGAAACTGTAAACGACTTGGAGACCGATTTAAAAATTCTAAATGTCAAGTGCCAAGCTAGAAAGGTCACCTTATGCTTATTAATTTTAGTTTAATAACTTGCAAGGATCCATTTATGGCACCCACGGAGGTATATTTAGATAAATACTACAAAAAAATTTGTTTTGCCAATTGTGGAATTGGCAATGTGAAATTTTACATAATCCCTCGTGAAAATCTTGAAAAGGCATTGAGGAAGTAAAACTAATACGAATTAACATAATGTCAACGATAAATTTGTAAAATAAGTACAAGTTAGTCACGGTAAATGTCTGTATGACAATGAATCAAGTCATATATAATTGTTTGGATTAGAGGTTGAGGAAAATGATTTACGCCGACAAATAAATGAGTGTATTTCTCAGAAAAACTAACAGCATAAACGAAACCATAATTCACTTGCATTAATTTAGTTAATTTTATTAAACTTAAGAATATCGGTGTAGAGTTATTTATGATTGTAAATATTGTCACGATTTCCAAAAAGTGAGAGAAACAGTCGAGAATACGACCGATGTAGCATTGAAACATAAAAAGAATAGCCACGACTACCTTGATAGTGTCACGAAGAACCTTTAGCTTTTAGATCATCAAACACCTGCATACTTGATTAAGAATATTATTAATTAATAATTTAATAGAATAGCTTTTATGACAATGCCTATTGAAAATATATTAAATTTTATCGTATCTACCATTGATATTCAGAAATACTACGAATTTGCTAAATTTAGATTTATAATGATTATGATATATTTATAGAAATGCCGTGATTCACGATTTAGTACTCACTATCTGCTTATTTACTGTGATAGATAATATTGTAATACAATAGAGTTTGCAAAATCGTGGTTTAATTTACCTTTTTATTCATGTCCATTCACCTAAATGAAGTAATACCTCCGCTAGATCCACTGAAAAAAAAATCACTCATATATATTACCAGGATCTATTCTATGATAAACAAATTACTATAGTTTACAATACCTATTTCGAATAAATTTTAGCTGTTGCTGACTACATTGCTATTTTCAAAAATATAATCAGAAGATTTTCATTAACTCTACTTTCTGAGTTTCAGCTAACAGAAAAAAACTGTACCAAAAAATTGATAATTGAATTCTAAAATGTTTTTTTCTACGTCCGTTATTATATTATCTTTTTTTTTGTTTTTTTTTGTTTTATTAATTTACGTTCATAAAGTATGTAATTTCTGAATCGGTCAAAAAGCGCGAAAAAAAGTACCGCACTTCATAAAGTGCCGTAACGTGTCATTTTGTAACGCAATTATGAAATTGTTTTATCAAAATAGTGGCCTGTGAATGCTTCCTTTCTCATAAAAGGAGTTTAGTGAAGAAAGTTTAAACTGCACACCAGAAGATGTTGTTCAGCGACTATAAATCTTCTCCCTAAGAAATCCAGGGGACAGTATTTAAAGGAATAAATTTTTTTATTTTATATAATTGTTACTAGCTTACTTTGAAACTAAATCCCAAATGTGGAAGTGTGGAAGACACTTTCATCGACTTATTCAAAACTGAAAGGCACCCAAATGGTAAATAATGACGTGGACATCAGTAAATACTCGAAACTCATCGCATTTTTGAAAAATAAATCAGTTAGCTATAGACCCAAAAAATCTAAAACATTTGCCCGTGAAGAAATTTCTGTTGCAAGCTCCAGACGATCGTTATCTCATGTATAAGATATGACAGCAAAAAATTTCAATGTAAGCTTAGATATTATTTGCACCATCTTTCAGGTTGCTTTAAAATTCGGAATCGCAGGATCTCTGCGGATGGAGTAGCTAGATAAAATGAAGTGTAACGATTTTAATAATACCGGAAATGTTTTATAATTATCACAGTACCTGATACAAAAACTTATGAAAAATATAAAAACCAACAACCCATAAATGTCAAAACAGATCATTTGTTTTTGCAGTATAGAAATGGAAAATGCAAAACCCAAATTGTAGGTATCAATACCTTTTCAAAAATTCCCTCGCTTATCGCAATTTATTTGAATTTACCAAATCCAAAAACCTACACCGAGCATACGAGGATATATTGAAAAATTCTTAGCCTACTATAGAACCAAACAAAATTTCAATGTCAAAATATTTTATTTCTCAACATATTCTCCTCTTAATTGGATACATTTATTACAGCGAACCTGCAACGTCTCTAGACCTCTCAAAAAAAATGTTTCTTCTTGCTCTGCAAACCAAACCTCCACAACTTTTATTAGGTGATAAACGGACGGAGCCAAATCTGGTGAATAAGGGGGGTGTTCTAGTAATTCAAACCCTAAATTACGAATTTTTATCATGTATGGGTACAGTTAATGGGAGAAATTTTGAGAAAAAATAATTTGAAAATTGAAAAATAGTATTAATCATAAGATTAAAGAAGAAGAGATAATGTGGAAGCTGGATAATATTACTGATGAGCTAATAACGTGGGAAACAGATTGAAAGTGCTCATATTGAAATTACTGTGGTCTGTTTCTTGCTTACCTGAAAAAGACAAAAATATACTTTTTCCTCAGCCCTGAGAAATCTTACTTCATCTACTTATACTGTTAATTCTGTATGTAGCCCCGTTCTCCCCTACGTGTTCTGATTCGATAAAATTGTGAATTTAATATCCAAATTTATGGGTAGTTTATTAATAAAAAGGCACATGTTCCGGATTATAACACATTCAATTTAAATAGGGTACCATCATGTCCCAATTATTTTCTCGCGCCGATGATTTGACGCATATATTAAAAATGAAAACAGTTGCAATTATTTGTAATTGTCTTATGTGAACGTTCTAAGACACAGGTCTGTATTTCGATACAACTCATCTGAACTTTTCGAGTGGCAAATATACATCGAATACGCAGGCCAATGAACTGCAGTTTACTTTTTATAAAGAGGAGGTCTCGTAAATTCCTACACCTCAATTTAAACATGTCGAAACTTGTTAAAAATTCAAAGCAGCCGTAGCAGTACAGACCATCCACCTCCATGGGATATTCAGGATACAAGGGAAGCAGTGGAAGATCAAACAAGTATCAACCCTCGCCGATTATCTGACTCTCTTGGACCATCCAAAAATACCATACATCGCAATTTGAAATCATTAGGTAAGGTCTAAAAAAAGTATCTAGTAGAGGTATGCACCCAGATCTTTGCCCTGATGAAATTTGATCTTGTTACTGAAATCGATGGTTAGGAAAAGTACAGTTATCAGAGCTAGTTGTAAGTGTTAGTGTACTAAGAAAACTTTATTAGTTGCAATAATACATGCAAAAGACAGAATATAAAAATCTTGTTCATGTTCGAAGTTATGAACTTTTGAAGTTGTAAAGATAATTTTCGAACACCGTGTATATCTTTGAGGTATGAGAAATCATAGTATGATATCCGTGTTCTAGACTATGAGCTTATTGACGGTGTGACTATGATATATTTTATTGACACCATTAGAAACTACTAGGTTTTACCCGCGTGCAGAAATATTTCATATGGAAAAGGGGTAAAATAAGAAAAAATGATGGACACTTGCCTATTCTACACATATTTCACACATCCGTTCAAATCTTCGTAAAATTGCTTTTCATTACTAATATTTTTTTGAAGCAAATTACGTCAGATCATAAATAATGAATAAATGATTTTGTCATTGAAGGATTTTTCAAATAAATCAACATATGTTGAATAATTACGATGAAACAATAATTATATTTATTGTATTATTTAGTGATAATTATCTGGGTGAATTTTACGGTTATACAAAATGTCTTTTGGCAAACATATGTTCGTAGAGAGAATGAGCACGAAGAGTTTCCTGACCTTCCCCGTATGTGGTTTGATGAGCATCGGTACCCATGAATTGACCCTGAATATATAATGAAAACGATGCAGTGACCTTTTCAAAAGTCATTCCATAATTCAAAATATAATGGTAAATTTATTAGACACAAATTAGAACTGTAATATGGATTTATACTCCATGAAGATAAGTGATCTTCCGCGAATCAGCGTTGCTCGATTCATACAGCGTGGAACTTTCTATATAAGTGAGAAGACTCAACCTTAAAACGCTTATTTTAATAATAATACAGAGCGTTCATAAACTAACACAAATTCATTATCAGCCAAATAAACATTAAGATGAAATAAACCGAAAGCAAGTTGATGGTTTCGTTTGACTTTTTTCCTAATTATCTATGACATTCGAGTGGACTGAATTAATATAAATTCTTGTCAAGCTGATTCAAAAAATGTATCACAAGTCAATTCAAATTTGTACAGGGTGGACATGAGCACAAGAATTGTTTATGCAAGGAATCCTGCATCAGCCACGAAATAGGACCTCAAAACGGCGTCTATTGAAGAATTCGAACAAGATCGAGTAAATAAATTTATTCGACCCATGAACCATAAACCTTGATAGGTTAATATGAAATACGAGGACGCTTCCCGAAGTTCCTGGCCTGACTTAGAAATGGCGGTAGTTGTTTGAAAAATACTACTGTATTAGAAAGTCGACTGAGAATGAGTGAGCTAGCAGACATAGTAGGCATTCCAAAAAGTGTAGTACATCCCATATTAACTGCAAATTTGGACATGATAAAGCTGTGCACAAGATGGTTACCATGTTTGCTAGCAATAGAACTAAAACAACGCCGTGAAGATGTTTCCATCGAGTATTTTGCAATGTTTCACAGAAATAAAGACAAATTTTGGCGACTTTCCTTAACCATGGATGAAACCTGGGATCATATCATACACGACACAAAAGAACAATTAAAACAATGGACTGAAAAGGGAGAACTGGCTCCAAAGAAGGTAAAGACCGTTCCAACTGCAGACAAGGTCATAGCGCTGGTTTTTTGGGATACGCGTGGAACAATTTCCATTGACTATCTTGAAAAAGGAAAAATTATCAACGGCAAGTACTAAGCGAACTTATTGCAACGTTTGAGCGAAAGAATCAAGCAAAAACGGCCGCATTTGACTAAGAAGAAAGTGCTGTTTCACCAAGACAATGCACTAGCTCACACATCCGTTATTGCAATGACGAAAATTAATTAATTAAAGTTTGAATTGCCACCTCATGCACCCTATTCACCAGATTTAGCCTCCTCGGATTACTTTCTGTTCCTAGACTTGAAAAAAAGCTGGGTAGTCAAGTATTTTCCAATAATGAAGAGGTAAAAGAGGATGAAAAATAAAAATGGTTTTATCCAAAATTTTCATGTTTTTTTTTGTTGGGCCAGGTACTTCTGGGACCATCCTCGTAAATTATTATGATTGTCTTATGATGACGAAGTTAAGCTTGTATTTTCCTTGTTTAAGATTCCTTTTCATTTGATCGTCATTACTAAAAAATAAGCTAGGTAATAACAACATAGACCGCTGAAAATTTTTTGCTAGAGACCTTTGACTACAAGCGTACGATTTTTTTTCTCACGAGTGTACTTTATGTCAAAGGTAAAAGCATCAATTGTATATTTTGGTGAAAAAAATATTCCTTTTCACGCGGATTGCTTCTTAGATCCAATTGAAGTGCTTGAAGTGAGCTTTTTTAATGGAAATAGAATATTAGAAACAAGAAATGGCATACAATTTTTGTAAGTGTTTTGAATTTACTCACAAGGAAAGCAAAGTTGACAAAAGAATGTTTGAAGATTGTTTGAAAATATTGGTCCATCAACAATTGAACAAAATATGAGAAATATTATATTGCATATTACCATTTTAGTGTTTTCTGGAATACACCATAAGCCATCATAAAGCCAATACCTAGTTGTGCCATGCATAGTGCATAGCAAAAGTCCCAATGTTAGAACCAAAAAAAAGCTGTATTCCAAGTAACATAATCTTCTTCTTCTATTGCAATCTGCAAATAGATGTTTGCGATGACATTTTCCATTATTTTTCTATTCATTGCGGCGTGGACAAACGAATATCCTGTAGGCCTGTCCATTATCTGATATTTCGCACCGAAGACATTTTCCATCTTACAATCCCTCTCGGACCTACGATCTTGTCTTCAATTAACAGTTGCAGGAATTCATATTTAGTAACGTATTATGATATAACATTCCTAAATTATTCAAATTCTTCTATATTAAATGACTTTCATCAAGAATATGAACTTGTCTGAGATCGTTTTCTGCAACGTCTTATTAGAGTTTCGGAATCACTGATAACTTATAAAAAATTCTATCGAGATCTAACCTCATCAATCATTCCCATTTCTCATTCATAATTTCCTTCTTTTTGCTATTATTCAGTGTGATTGTATTGGTGTATTCGATTTTCTGTTGGTTATTGTGTGAGATAACAATCCTTTATTAAAAAAAAACGTTGAAGCCGTTCCGTTGAAATGACTCTATCTCTCATTCAATTAGCCCCGAATGAGATTCTAAATTATTCTTGTCGAGAAATGACTTTTTTCCACAAGTGACGAGCAACAATTAGGCCCATTTTTCTCTTGTGTAATACTGGATTTTAAACTGTAATCCTTTTTGGACGCACTCCCTTTCCGACGATCCTCTAGGGGGATTTATTCAAGCACTTTTTTCATTTCGCCATAGATCATTAGAGCTTAAATGTAAAACGATTATATTTGTATTTCGAACTTGGTGTCTAAAGGCAAGATATATCCGATAACATGAGCTGAGAGAAAAACTGGTTATTTCTGGAACGATATAACCACATTAATTCAATTTCCTTTAATTTGCAGATCATAAAAAATGCTTTGTTATTACTTTAAGGAAAATCACGTGGGTTTATATTATTATATTAATAAACTAACACCGAAAGCATTAGACTTAGCAAAGCACTTACAAAATGTTTTTAAGCCTAACTCCGCAAAAAGAGATGAATATAAAATAAATATAAATCGATATTTGACTTCTCCCTACCGAGTGGAACTTTCTCTCGTAGTAACAACAACAAAAAATCCAAGACGTCATAAATCTCCTAAAAATGAGTCCCCATTTCTCAAAAGAAAGGAGTCCCGATAAATAGACGTTCTGGGCGTCTGCACGCGAACTCTCTCTATCGAAGAGGCATTGGAAATACTGCTCTAGGTGATATTATATTGGACAGCTCGGAAGAGCATCTGCCGTTGTAATATCGCAGATTAATGACCTTTCTTCTATGCTCTAAGCTGTTCAAGTTCCTGGTCAAGTCTGGATCGCATATAATCGAGTTGCTCTCTTTTGTCTTGAGTCGAGCATCTTGGGGTGTGCTTGGGAGCCGAGCTATGTGCAATACTTCAAAGATGACCAAATCAGGACCTTGTATAGGATTGGAAGCTGTTGTGAAGTATATAGCTTATTGGTCTAAGTTTATGTAGAGCTGCCTCAGCTAATTCAGCTACGTGACTATGCCAAGACATATTTCATCTATTGCTGGTGAAGTTGGAGGGATCGAGATATTTTGGGGTGGTATCATGTACGATCGTCAGACAAGACTATATACCAAAAATATTTAACTGATACACTTCGTAAATATCAATTATTCGACCATTAACAGAAAAGATTGGGAATATTTTGATTCAAGTATTCTTAATATAAAATTAAAAAGTCCTCCAGTCTTTGCAGCATATATTTTCTGTGTTCTGGTCTTGATGTTTGTTGTTTTTCTCAATACTCAATAAATTATTATTCCAAGTGTACATAATACGTCTCTTAACCCATTTTTCAGATTGTCTAAAGCAATATTTATTAGGTAAGTTGTGCGAGTGTATTAGATTGTCACAATTACAATAGTGGAATTAACTTCTTACAAAACGCTAGACGTTTTCATCTAAAACCTTCAATACACTCTCACACGATATTTTTACTTGGAGATGGAGTATCTGGATACAGCACATTTCACTTGTTCCACTTGTGTGAATAATTATTTCATTATCATATACATTCTCATATAATTACAAATGCAGTTTGCTTCCTAGATGGTTTTCATAGTTTGAAACTCGACAACTCTTAAAATAAGAGATAAAAAAAATAGTTGTTGACCACACTGCAGTTTTTGTGAAATAAATTTGAGAAAATTTTTGTATGAAACACTCTGTAGTTGAAACATATCTATTAAAATCTTTCTAGTACTAATTGTCTTCTTCTTATTTTAACAATAATTTGTCTCAAAAACAACGTCTATCGATCAACCTCAAAAATTGTATTTCGGCTAGAAATTATATTAACGAATTGTTTGTCATATTTTCAATTAAATAAATATCACAGTTTGTTGCCCTCAACACATTTCGAGGGCAGACAAGCGCAATATTTGTGATTTGTCTTTGATAGATTGTAGAAGTCATTTATCAAACTGGTCCAGAACACGCGGATACCAACCTCATTGGCGTACGAATAACAATAACTGGCAACCGAATTTTTCAAATCTCATTCTTTATTCGATAATGCTAATTCATTTATTGCTATGAATCCTGAAGAGTTGTACATCAGCGCAGCCAGTTGGGTGCCAAAACTTCTGAATTTTGAGCAGAAATTCACCGTAGGAAAAAGATATCCAGAAGCTTTTGGAGATATGGCAAAAGTTTGTGATGGAAACTATCTAGAAAAAGCTCTGTAACTTTATAATGATTTGTTTCTAGCAAAATTCCGGTTTATATTTGAGCCAACCTCGTATGTAACGAAAATTACGAATTTATTCGTATTTATTGGAAAAGGTAGTGTATATATATATATATATATATATATATATATATATATATATATATATGTAGGGCGCGGATATCATCCCTATGCAGCGTTTTACTTGTAAAAAACTGAATAAAAGATCATTGTGGTCAAGGTCTCATCAATTTCAGCGATCAGTTTGTCAGCAGCTCTTCCTTTAATCGTGAACGTTAGTTCTATCATCAAGTACCTATATTTAAAAGGGTTAAGAGGTAAGCAGATTTACGAAGATATGCTTAATACCTTTGGTGATCAATGTCCTGGGTATGCGACCGTGAAAAATTGGACTGCAAGCTTCAAAAGAGATAAATTTTCCATTGAACATGGAATTGAGCTAAAACGGATCTGATCTGATCTGAAGCACTGAATATTTCATACGAACGCGTTCATCATATAGTTCACGTCAATTTGGACATGAGAAAAATTACTGCAAAATGGATGTGCTCGATTTGAAAACGATGTAGACTTCTTAAACCGAATTGTTACTATGGATAAGATTTGGGTACATTTCTACGATCCAGAAACAAAGCAACAATCCATGGAATGGCGACACTCTGGTTCTCCAAGACCTAAGAAGATTCGTGTCCAAAAATCTGCTGGAAAAGTTCCTGCTTCAGTTTTTTGGGATTACCATGGAGTAATCTTGATTGATTTTTTGGATAAGGGTAGAACAATAACTGAAGACTACTATTCGACATTACTGAGCACTGTACGGGAAAAATTAGAGAGAAAAGACGCGGAAACCTATCCAAAGGTGTTTAACTTTTGCAGGACAACGCTCCTGCACACAAATCTCATGATGCCATGCAAAAAATTCGTGATTTAGGGTTTGAATTACTAGAACACCCCCCTTATTCACCTTATTTGGTTCCGTCCGACTATCATCTCACTTTAAAAGGTCGTAAATTTTCTTCCAATTAAGAGGTAATAAAATCTGTGGAGATCTGGTTTGCAGAGCAAGAGGAAACATTTTTTTGAAAGGTCTAGACACGTTGCACGTTCGCTGTTATAAATGTATCCAATTAAGAGGAGAATATGTTGAGTAATGAAATATTTTGACATTGAAATTTTGTTTGGTTCTATAGTAGACTAAGAATTTTTCAATATATCTTTGTATGCCTACTGAATTGCTTACTTTTTGGAAATTATGATCTGGATGTTCGGAAAATAACTCCGATCACGTTCATTGTTAGAAAGCTTGAACATTAGAAATTATTTACTCCTCTTAAGCAGTTTTTACACTGTATTTCAGCACAAGAAAACTTATTAGTATTGAACTTTAGTGCCAAATCCGTGTGAGTGGGTAAATCCTTTATAACTACTTAATAACTAAAGATGCGGATTGCATCTCATAACATAACTCATGATTTTATATGTCAAAGTAAATTTCAAATTTAAATATCGAAAAAACGGGAAGCGTAAAGTGTTCCCCTTGTAATGATCTTTGGGTGACACAATGTTAAATATTAATTAAGGATTTATATCTTTTATATTTATCTATAAAGATATTTCAGCTTTCTACTAAAATATTTAATAAAGAAAACGTGAAAAAATTACAAAGTTACATAGTTATATATCGGAAATTTTCCAGCTTCCTGCCGAAAAAAGCGTGAAGTGTGGTGTGCACATCGAATTATTCACTCCATTAGGTCAGACCCTGGTGCATGCTTAGCTTCCGTATTTTAGGAGACTATAGTCAGTGACGTGGAGAAAACAATGATACACCAGAAAAAGATCATGAAAGGAGATGAATTATGGTTATTTCTGTCTAAATATTGAGTTTCAGTTCGTTACTTGAACTAGATTTTTTCAAAGAGTCAAAGATCTTTTCCGTGTGGGTACTTATATTAACGATACTTTTATAGTACCGTACTGAACTACTAATAATTACTTTGATTATTAGTCTCGCTATCTATTATAAAAAATAGTTATCTAGATAGTGCGTTAGTATATACTGCGTTAGTTACCTAATGCTGAGCTAATCTATTATTTGCAAGGGTACTGTTATCGATAAGAATCGAACGTACCGTTCTTACGTTTTAAATCGATAGATTTACATTTTCTTCAAAATACATCACGTGATGTTTAACAGGATAATGTCTGTTGTAGACTGCATATCAGTGAAAATATCGAAATAAGTTAGGTGTGCATGTTAATTCCAAGGCACGTTAATAATTGCATACATAAATACCTAAGTCAAAATGTATTTAAAAAATAGACCAATCCACAACGTCTTTTGTTACAGTTTGTCGGCTTATAATATGCTAATTAGATAAAGAAAATTGTTTAAAAAAACTTAGAACCTTAGAAATGGGTTTAATGTTGGTAGAATTGGTACGCAATAATAATTCAAATAATTGATTTTGATGATGACCAAGTCGAAAAATTAGTTGGTGCAATGAAAGGTTCGTAGGTTGGCATATAGATGATGCTACTACTATTAACTCCATATGATTTCAGGTTGGCGTTAAACTTCAATAGGCTGGTATATAAATTTGACTGCTGTCATACTAATATGCCGGTCATCAAATGTCAAAAATGTTCTCACTTTGTAAAAACATAATCGACTTACAAACATAGATAAGGAAGACATCATTAAGAATTGTACAGAGTTGTACTTAACATAACAAGCGAAGATAAGTAGAAACTCCTGTATGTCTGTATTTTTACTAATTTGTCTTGAAAGAGGCGTTATCTAACACTGTTTACATGTAGTGCTGGTACCAATTTTTCTTTAAACCAAGTCTCTAGAAGTGTCCCTTTAATATCCTGGTGGTAATATGCTTCCAGCTTAATAATAATGCATCATTCATCCAGCTTTGCTCCCCACCGCAATGTAGATGAATATGCGTTTACCTCTGGAATGGAGAGCATTCGTTCCATCCAAGTAATAGGTTTATCTTCCTTCATTACGATACTTCCGAAGTTTTGTTATATATTCGTTTTTTCACTTTATCAAACCTCTTTTTTTCATTACCGTTAACTCGATATTGTTCAATGTTATCCAATTTTTTAGTGAGTGCCGCTTTGAGGTCCGATTTCGTAGCTGGTGCAGACTTTCTAGCTCGACCCCGCATAAATGCTCGATAGGATGTCTGAGCTACGCGCAGGCCAATCCACATCGGCAATTTCGACATCCTGTAAATACTGCCTGCAATATGTAGACGGGCATTGTCCTGTATTAAGATTAATAAAACTGGCATAGGGAACGACATGATTTCTTTTATGTATCGTTTCGCCATTAATACTCCCTCTACTACCAGTATTAATAAAAACCAATCCTCCAAAAGTCACGTTTTCATTTATGCAACACTGCATGAATCTTTCTCAGATCTTCTAATGACTCTTCCTCTTCTATCGCTACTATGCAGGCACACTCTGCTTTCGTTTGAGAAGAAAACGGATTTTTATTGTTCGTCAGTCCAATTGACGTGTTCTTTGGCAAATCTTGGGTGGGTTGGGGTTAATTTGGTTAGGTTAGGTAAGTTAGGTAGCTGGTTTTAGGTTAGCTTTCTTAAATCTTCTTTTGATTGTCCAGAAGCATTTCTCTAAGCTCTTATTGGATCCCATTTCTCAGCGACTTGGCCCCTTCTCTCGGATGTGCAACTTTTTCCTTCGGAACGGCGTCTTCGATGAAAGTTACCAGTCTTTAGATAACGACGGTAAAATCTGAAAACAGCAGAATGGTTAATGTTCAGCGCACTGGCTACGCCTTATTTGTTATTAACGGATATGTGTATGGCGTTTGATGGCTAACTGATAGTGGTGGGTCAGGAAGATTTTTATAAATATTTCTTCAAGTTTAAGTTTATGTTGAATTAACTTTATGACCAAGTTGAAAAGAGGGAATGAATTTCTGGCCAAAAACTACTGTACCAGCTATAAATACTGCTATTTAGCCAATAGAATGTGATTATTGACAATATTGAAGTCGCTAATTGAATATGTCGTTTTAGAAAATGGGTTGTGATTTCACATGAGTGAAAAATATATCATAATATGAATTTAAGAGTTGTGAATTTTAGATAACCTTCGTATAAATTTATTTACGTATTCTGCTTGAACAAAGAACCTCCGTATTCTGTGTCGTTTTTTGTTTAATTGTATTACTTTCTTAACGGACTTACTCACACCAGTAAATACGTAGTTAAATTCTAGAATGACGTGAAATTTTTCCCATGTAAAAGTTGACTTTAACTTTAGCGTTTCATTAGATACATGTCTACGTAGTACCTCTATTTTTAATGCAATTGCCTGTAATTGCCAAGTGTAATGGACATCTCCAACTGCCATGGAAAGCGTGAATGTCGGAAGCTGAAAAGGCGGCAATCAAAGGTATAATCTCTTTGTCGTGATAATTTTACACCACGACAACATCCTATCTCTCTTTAACAGCTACTTCTATTTGATACAGAGAGAGTTAGGTGGCTACTGACGGAGTATCCTTCTAGAGAAAATAATATGCATATACGCGTAGCAGATAACCACTTAAACGATATATTTTTTTATGTTGTATGTCACGATCGTAGCAAGTCACGATCGACTCCAATGATGGGACCTTGCAGGGAACGCTTCGAGACCCGGTAATAGTAATACCACAAGTTGATAACTACGGGCAATGATCACTCCGAACTCAATCAGAATATATGGGTGATGCCAGACTGATGTGATGGGTGACGGCTCTTCTCTATATTCAGCTGATTCTGATATAGATAAAGAACCGTGTTAATTATTCTTGTTTATAATGTTTCATTCATTTCCCGTTTCAATGATATCATTGTGTTCATAATGGATTTTATTAAAAAGTCGAACGTATTTCGCGGATATCGAGATGGAAGCTATACAACAGTTATTAAGGAGCTGATAGCTGAAAATTGTGGATCAAATCTAATATCGTCTAAAATTTTGTGGTGGATTTACCAGTACACCGCGTAGGTTTAGACAGTTTTACACAGGAATGAGATTCATTCTTTCTAGGTTAAGACCTATTATTGGAGTCTATGATACTTATCAATACATTTCTTGAAAACTGAGAATAAATGATGTTATCATCTTTTAATACATAACATTTATTTTATGAGGAGTTAAGCTCAATTCAATTATCAATTTATTTTCATCGCAATCATACCCCTGACTCATTTTTATCAGTAAATCAGTAATTTTTGTAGATTTAAGTTATTTGAAGCAGCTAAATTTGATGTGTCTCCATTGGATCTGAATAAATAGTAATCTGACGGCATAAAGTCGGGTTTAAGTGGTGGATGCTTTTGTTATTTGATAATACGCATCGACCGCGTGGGTAATTAGCACCATTAGGATTTATAAAGGTTTTATACATAAATTAATTCAAACTATATAATTCTCATAGCATCGATCCATTTTAAAAACTCTTCTAAATTATGCAAATCACATGAGGATCCTAGAAGATCTGGTAGTTCGCCAGAAGGAAGTTTCTCTTGTTGTCTTTTCGTTGTTAATTGAGGTTGAAAGTATTGAACACGAAAAATTAATAATTGGTCATTACCTGGTTTTGAAGTATCTGAGTTTCGTATTTAGTTTAGTACATCTAGTTTCCATAGATCTGCCTTCAAAATGTGGGTAAATTTTCGTGAGCATAAGTATTAGGGCGGTGAAATCTGTTGTGTGGTTTCTAACTCATGGGGTCGGAATATTCGTAAACATTTTCGAGGAGATTCGATATTTGATCAAAATCCAGCACAAAACGCTGGACATGTTCAGCGATAGCTGGTCTTACGAGTTCTATAAGTGCTGGACTATGAGCTGCATCTTTTTCCTCTTTTGATTTTCTGGAGACTGTTAAGGTTAGCTTGCCAAAAGTATCTCTTTGAAGTTTGTTCTCTTCGGCATCAAGTTGTGGAGATGGTGGGGTGATTTCCTCGATGTACTTTTTGACGCTTTCTGAGAGCCAGGAGCTGATTCCATAGATCCTTTTTGGAATGACTTAGGGTTTTCTATTTTATTAACATCTATCAGTGGAAATTGTGGGGTGATTGATTAGGAAGTGGAATTATTTGAATAGTTATTATTCTATTGAGCGTTGAGTAGTATTGATTTCACTATTTGGCGTTATGAATTGGATCGTAGTTGTAGGATCGCAGTTATACAATTAGCTGCTAGGTGGCCTGATATTTTACAATCTTAATGTATTAAAGGATCGTTTGCTAGAAATATTCTATAGAAGATGCTGTCGTGTGTCACTAAGATTGATTATGGTAGTACGTTTGTTGGAATGTCTATAGATATTTGTCTTTGGCTGTAATCATAAATATTGGAGCTTATTCATAAAAACGACATGGAGGAGAGTGATTTGGTGCTTGTTCGTTATCAGATTATGAGGCTCACATTTGATAGTATAAGCCGGATTCCTGGTGTAACTAATCTTCTAGCCTTTAATATTTGGCTATTTATTTTAATTTCCTCATCATGTTCGGTCATAAATTTCTCGACAAGTACTGGTTAAGTACATTCACATCCGGTTGTGGGATATTTTATGGTTGAATAATTTTTTCTAATGGGATTATATAATACTGAACTTTTTTATTATTAATTGCAGGAAAAATAATTGCTTGTCCTTTTTTTGGAAATTGTAAGGAGTCTTAGTACGTACCTGTCTTCCAGTAAGTATTTATCATGTATCACTTGAAAAACTGTGGTTTTTAGCTGGTTTTATAGTAAAGTTGACAAAATGGCGCCGATTCTTTACAAATACACTAATTTATATGGTATGAGCCAAGAAACTGACTTAGATGTGCGATGGAAAAAACTTATCCACTAAATTTTTTTTAATCGAATTATCTTCCATCAAAAACACTGTAAAATTGGAAAATTGTTATAACGAGTCGACACAAATGCTATATAAACGTCAGTTGCCAGAGCGAAACTCCAAATTCTGACTGAATCTGGATATTTCTTCGACAAAATCATCAGCTATTCACTATATACCTCATCATTGATAGCTCGACCAACTGGAATGATTTCGGAGTTCACTAAATCACTAATTCCCTGGTGATTATCTTTTTCCAATCCACTGATTTTCATGTTTGGATCATATTTCGGCAGGGTTAGGAGCTGTTTACACTATTATGCGATATATGCTCCAAGGAAGTAACCTCAATATCCCGCAAAGGTGAATTGAGCCTTCCTCTTCATTTTCACCATGGCTACTTCAAATATTTGTTTCCAATAATCTTTTCACAATACAGAATGTTATGAAATGAAAAAAAAATTGTCATACGACCCCTCCTTAATGGTTAACAATCCGTAATTTTTAAAGGGACAATCTGTACAATCTAAAGACTTTATGTTTTAGGAGATATGTAGATTTTTAGATTGTTGTACATACCAAGGAAACCATTCGCCATAAAGAGACATTCCAAAGAATAATGAAGTTGATAATTCATTTATTGGAAAAGTAATGTTTACTGATGAAACTGGTTTCACACGAGACGGTTTTATTAATTTCTATGATTTACATTTATGGGTAGATGAAAATATTCAGTGATAGTCTATTCTCCAAAATGATTTCCCACCTATGTTTTGTGATATTCTTCACTAATCATCTTAATAACATTTTTCCTAAGCAAAGAAATGTGGTTCATGCACGATGGAGCCCCTCCCCACTTCCTAAATGATGTGAAAAATCATCTTAATAACATTTTTCCTAATAAGCGGATTAATCGGGAAGGTCCATTTGCATGGCCCCCACGTTGCCCTGAATTGAATACAATGGATTCTTTTTTGGTTATATGCAACACCGGTAAATACAAGAAACTTCCATTATGACGCTAGGATACAGAATCTTGAATCTTGGAATGGCAAGAAATATCATCCGTAGACTCTGGAAGTGTAGAAGTGCCCCCTTCGAATATTGATTATAGTTTTTTCTACATTTCTATTTTTTCTTTATATAAGTAACACGATGTTCAACAGTATGCAGTTCAATTAAAAATGTTTTATTTTGTTTTAATACCTCTTGTGAGTATTTTCAATAATATAAATAATAATAACCAATGAGATTTTATAAATAAATATCATTAAGAATAAAATACCATGATATTTTTTTTTAGAGAAAATATTCTTAAATTTGTTCCCTGAATCTAGTATCTGTCCCACTGGTGTTTTATAATGTTATTCGCTTTCTTTCAGGCACACACACAAAAAGCACACTTTTCATTTATTTTAAATTTAAATTTTATTTTCTCAATAAATTTATTTCGAAAGTTTTATTAATGTGGAGGTTTGAATTACATATTTTTGCACGTCGATTGTCCCGACTATTCGATAGTGAAGTTTGAAATCTTTGGCTAATACGGTTGAGCAAGTACACCGCAGTACGACATATTTCATTTTGTCGCCTCCAGATATACTGACTTCTTAGCTGGAATTAATTTTATAAATGACAGATTAGGTTGTATTTTCCACACTAGGGTATTCTCTTGGATATAAATTACGAATGTTTAGAATGGAGACAATGTGAACTACTGCTACAGCAATATATTTATCGGTACGTTTCACTTAACATAAAATTTTTAAAAAAATATAAAAATCGATGTAACTGGATGTAGTGTATTGAATTTAGCTTTCTTGCTTTTGAAATTTGTCGAAATTGATTACTGAATATCTCTGTGGAAAAATCGTCAGTTGATATTATGTTAATACATATAGAAGTTAAGCGAAAGCATCTATTGCTTATTTAAATGCGTCATATGAGAAGGTTTTACTCGACTTACTGCTAGCTCTATTTATCATAATAGTATATTAGCAATTAGCCTAAAAATTTTCAACTGAGAGGAATTGACAACTTCAATTATGCGGCGCAACGTAATTTGATTTAACTGGATACTAGACTTACATTTATTATGAAAAATTGATTGACAATTACAATGAAAATAACGATACAATTTAATAAATTCCCATTCCTCTCTGATTCATTGTCAGTTTCACGGTCAGAGTTTTCTGGTACTATGTTTTCATCATCATTAACTGAACAAAAATTAAAGAAAAATATATTAGGATGCATATTTAGTATGATATAATCAAGCTTCTAGGGCTAAATAGTTATTCCAACCATCCATGTTGGCAACTCGCTGGGAGAAAATCAAGTAAATTCAAATTTCTTATCCATTTCTACTCAGACATAGTCTTCAAGATTTCTAAACGTTTGAATCCATACATATGGTATACAAACTCTTGAAAATCTTTTCTTTATTCTCTTACGGCTTTGACATTTCAATGAAACATTCGATGAAGTTTTTGAATTCATATTGGAAAAGAAGGTTTTGCGTGAAATAGCAAAAATGCTGCGTTCAAATCAGATCCTAATTAATTGCCGTTGATTAGTCTCGCTAGAACGACTGGACAGATTTGGCTAATTTTGGTCTTGAATTATTTGTGGTTGTAGTCCAGAGAAGGTTTAAAAGGTGAATAAATATGAAAATACTTGGAATTAAATAAAAACAACAATTTTGTTTTTCCTTGATGTTTTGTCTCAAAATAAATTTCTGAACGCAGCTATAATACTTGACATTTGACAACCAACAAATATATCGATCCATCCTCAATGTCGATCGATACCTCAGACAAAGATTGTATCCTTCTATCTTTGTGAGTGATAATTACCGATACATGCGCGAGAACTTTCTGTGATCCTTGGTGATAGTAACATTTAAAGCTATTTTTTTTTGATGATCTTTTGTGATAGTTTTTAACCAGTTGGTTTCCAATGAATTTTTAAATTCATTGGAATTGCCTGGATTACCACCTCACAATTTGCATTTGAAAGTAGGATGAGATGTCATCATGGTGCGTAACATTTATCAACCTCATCATAAAGAGAAAATACAATAGAATAAAGAGAATGTCTTGATTCCAACGGATTTAACATTCGATTTTAAACGTTTACAATTTTCGGGACGTCTGACATTTGCGATGACCATAAATAAATCGCAAGGCCAGTCACTGGGAGTTGGCGGAATCAGCTTGGAGTTGCCCTGTTTTGTGCAGTGACAATTATACGTGGAGAGTTTTCGCTTCTGAAAGCCGTCATCTTTGTTTATTTACGCACCACAAAAAAAACAAAAAATATAGTTTAAATTGATTAACAGACTGTATCATAACTGTGTGTGTCTGTCAATATCAAATTGAAACTTTATAAATAGCCAGTATTTCAAGAAAACTCATGTGTAATTAATCGAAAACAATAATAAAACTTCATTCATAGCGAGCATTTTTTAATTGTTTTAATAAAAAAAGGATTCCTTTTATTTGTTTTAAGTTTATTTTATACAAAAGTTTACGTCTATTATTTATCGTTTGAGGCAGTACGAAGTGTACTGGGTCAACTAGTTGTTAATAGAAAACTGTACAAATGCTTCATTAAAATTAATTGTTTCCAGATTAGGTGAAAAACTTTCTTCCGCACTTGGTCAGGGTCTTCTATATGGAAATTTGCTTGGTCCATGCCTCGTAACTTGAGTATTCATCTCTTGGGTTATTCTCATTTTTATACATTCTATTCATTTCAATATTGGATGATCTTGTAGTGAGGAATTTTCTTGTAGAGAGGAATTTTTGAGCTACAACGTTATAATTGTGATTCTGCTAATATATTTTTAGTACTTATTCATTTCAATTTATTCTTTCCTGCTGTATGTCACTCAAAGTTAAGTGCGAAGTTTTCATCTATTTCAGTGCAAAAATATACTATTTCTTGCCGTTAATGCCTTAGGTAAGTTTGTGTATCCAAAGTCTTCTTTGTACTTTGACGTAATCGTATATTTCTTTATCTACACAAAAAAGATTCAAGGAAATGTATTATTATTATTTATTAACAAGAAATTACAATTAAATAATTGATCGCAAAGACATAACACATTTATCCAAAGATATGAATCAGGACCGGAATTACACAAAGTATGTTCATTATTACATTCCTCACTTATTTTAGTTGCTATTTTAATTGTAGTTTTTGCTAATAAATATAAACAGTCATACTCAAAAGTGAAATGAACTGTAAGTCTCCATTGAATTCTTGATTTTTCTATGTAATATTTTTAAAAATTATATAATGATTAGGTTATGAAGAAGCTTTCATCTAAAGTTGTCCTCAAGTGAAACTTTTGGTAACATGACAAATATCTGCTGGCTCAAAATTTTCAAGGGAATTGCTAGAAGGCAATATTCAGATCTTGAAAAATTTTGTGAAGGTTTTTAGAATACTTACACATTATTATATACTTGTTGTTTTATGTCAAAACGTAAGGAAGATGGTAATTGGATTCTAGTTATAAAGTTCTAAAGTTATAAGCCGGTCCTGGCCACGCCTTTCATAAAATAAATGTGATTTCTAGAAAATGTCACGGTCTAAAGTTCATACAGTGAACATTCGATTCCTGACTCCTGAATCTGATTCATAATGCGGCAGTAGTCATATCATTGTGTGCTATGCAGGCCTTGAAGCTTTTATTAATTATTGTGATTATGCACATACTGAAGTGGTCTTCTATTATACTGCCTTTATTGTGTTCCTGAATGCAATACCTGTTATGATTACACGTTATGTGAAAATTGTATACATCCAGTGACGGCGGTACCAAATAGTGACAACCGTTTTTCATTTCAGTTCATCCTACGTTCCTACAAATCGAAAACGTTGAGAAAATGTGATTGTCCTAATGAGACTTCCCACGTTCTAGTTTGGGCCCCTTTCTGCTTAACCGGGTAGAATATTCCAGGAAGATATTTAGTGATTTTCAACTATTTTTTCATTTTATTTAATGCAACACATCAGATGTAAATTTTTTTATGTAAATGTACTAATTGGTAGCGCTGGAAAGGTATTGGTCAAAAGTTTTACGAGGAAAAATTACCGAATGTACCTTTACCTCCCAAAATAGTAAAAACTCGGTGGAAAACTTGGTTGGAAGCGGCAATCTTATATGCTGACACAAAATATTATAACAGCTAACCTCTATCAAAATGTGTTATAGTTTTATAGTAAAAACTATAAACAATGTGGAAAAAAATGTTTTTAGTGGAGTCACTTAAAGTTATTGAATAATTTGAAGAAACTATTTCAAAAGTTTTATATAAAATGGATAATTCAGTAAATGCAAAATGTTTTAGAAAAAAAAAAGCGGCTTCAAAATCATCGAGAAAATTTATGAAATTTTTAATGGAAACCTAAGTTAGATATGAGAGAAATAAGCTTTATTATCATTAGAAAATTTAACAATTTGATGGGCAAAGCGTCACAATTTAATATTAGATAATATTAAAATATAAAACGTGACTTAATAATAGTAAAGGTCTTCAAAGCAGAAATGCCTTTGTCAATCTTCGGAACTTATTAAATCTATTTACCATTTTTAATTCCGAAGGTAGCTGATTGAATAATTTTTTGACACTGAAGATGATTATTTTTAACAGATCAGAGCTGGGTATTGTTAAGTAAATGTTCAAATTTTTTCTCCTAGTATGAATGGGTCTCTCAGATAAACTTGCGAACCAAACAAACAGATTCTAAAATGAAAACAACGGGGAAAGTTGAATTTGTGTTTTTTAGAATCTACTAATTTTCCGAATTATAAAAGTATACAGTCAGATAAAAGATGAAATTTCCAGATAGATACTTGGAAAAACACCTCAACATAAATTATAATAAAAGAATGTGCTAATTTTCTATTTGTAGGTATCTGCAGTAAATAAATGTGAATAATTTTTTTTTATTTCAGTTTAACGTGCTGGTCATTGACACACGAAAACAAACATAAGATACTTAAGTTAAATAAAGGATTGTCACAAAATCTATTACAATACGTAGATTAGTTATATTTTCTCATACACCTTGGTGACTTCAAGAAACTCATCATATCTGTCGGGCAGTTTAGTGCCTCCTTGAGGTTGGATTTCATATCAAACTGCTGGTATGCGAAAGAGTATTCTCTGCGGTCGGTGAGGATGTTCTAAACAGATACAGGAATGTGACAACTTTGGCAGACAGGACGACACCAAATAGCCCTGAGTAAGTTTTGTGTGGTTGATGCGGAATCTTCTTATTTTCACAGCTTCTCTCCTGTTCAAAAAGTTTAGGAAAAAGTGAGAAGTAGATGGGTGGATGTTATGTAATGCTGTAATACTCTTGCTCCATATATCGCGCCAACATTTTTGAAAGAACTTTTTGGAGTTAGTTTTCAGATCATTGGCAAGCTGAACTGGGATTTCAATAGGATTCTTTGTAGCTTCATAGCGATCTGCACATTCGTTTCCAGCAATTCTAGTTTGCGATGGAAACCAGATGAGAGAGACTGTTATATAAGTTTGGTAGATGTCGTCAATGTTTTGGACTATTGGATGGTCGGTGAATATGCTTGTAATTGACTGTGTGGATGAAAGAAAGTCATTACATATGTTTATGGGGAGAAGACATAAATTTGAAAGTTTGAAGTATAATGCATAGTTCACCAGTTTAAACATTACACGTCGAGGGTAACCGGAAAGAACTTATGAGTTTGTGATTTGTAGTGACTGCGCAACCGACACCGGATTCAGCTTTGGATACATCCGTGTAGAGAATTATGTTGAAAGATTTTTTATGCAGAATTTCTAAGAATGCTTTCTCTACAAGGACGCTAGGGGATTCGTGTTTATTGTAGATGGTTAGTGAGGTGTCTACTATATATTTTTGGGGGAGAAGAAGGCAAACAGAGTAGAAAGGTCAAAGAGAGGTTGGTATTTTGGAGTAGAGGTGCGAGCAATTGAGGCATAGAATTTACAATTGTTCGTGAGTTAGTAGGTACGGACGTGGTGGTAGGTAGCGAATGGACAGGATTGGAAGATACTTCAGCAGCATATGACAGGAGAAGAGATTTTCGTTCTTAAGGATAGTGGTGGCTCATTAGCTTCAACATTGACACTAGCGGCGGGTCTTGAGCGAAAGGCACCAAGGCAAATGCGAAGAGCGGTGTTGTGTACAAGTTCAACAAGTCAGTTTTAGACTTGGAAGCGGACATATAGAGAAAATAACCATAGTCCAGCTTTGAGCGTATGAGAGCTCTGTGAACTCTTAACAGTATAGTTTCATTGGAGCCCCATTGAAGGTGACTGGGGGTTTTAGTTATGTTCAAACTCTTTAGGCAATCATGAATATGGTGATTCAAGTTAAGTTGAGAATCAAAAGTCATAGTAAATAAATTGCATTCTTTAAAATGAAAAATATAGAAAATGTGCATTTTTCGAATCTTTTTTGCTTATTTAGCATATTTCATCATAATTTTTCGCTTATAAATCCGTTCTTTAGTCATAGCCGATAAGAGAATCAAATGAATCCACTAAGCACTCAGAATATAGTTGCATAGACTGTAATTTTCATCGAAAATCTGGAGAAGAATTTAAAATGGCTAATTTCAAAGCGATTTAGCATGACTGTGAGCGATTATATTGCTTTTTTTTGCTTTTAATAACTGCAAAAAATGTGTTTTTTCTTTCAATTACTAAGGAAAAGAATCAGAAAGTAATGTTTCTACGCACTTTTGAAAAATGCAAAAAGAATAGGAATGATATTTCAAAAATTTGAGAAAGCGAAGCCTAACTTCTCTCTGGACAACTTTCATCCTAATAGATATTTCCTCACTCCCTTTTGCTGGGAAGAATAGAATGAGTAACTTGGCAAGATAATAAGATAAGAGGTCGTTAAAGTTTCGCGGCCATGGCATACACACTATTTTTCGTGCAATCGTTGAAATTATTGAACTAGATAATTGTAAATAAATATATTATTGCTCTAAAATCAAGAGCAGTTCAATTTATTTAACAATGTCACCGTGTGCTATGGAGATGATATGTTTCAATATATAGAAAATATTATGATTGTTCTTGGCAAAACGCAATTACCAAATCCTGAAACATACACGGGTCATTGTTTTCAGGGAAGTTCTGCCACGCTGCTTGCCAATACTGGGGCTGATATGTGAATTCTTAAACGTCACGGTGGATGGAAGTCAATGTAACTGCATGATCTCACGCTTAACATAATATTTCAGTCAGTGGATATGGGTGGATTGATCTAATTAAAGAAAAAATTGTGTTTTTAACAAATATCTTCCAAAGTAATTAGTTTTATATCTAATATTTAGACGTAAGTCATCCTTCACAACAAATCCATGAATATAATTGTGTTAAGGGTTCTTGATTCACCGTTACGCCACTGTTTCATAGTGTCTCTTAAGGTGTGTCTTCTAAATGATGTTCGTTCACTCAGCACGATCGCGTACCAACTCGAGTTTGCTGCGGCTGTTGAGTTAGAAACTTAATTGCTACCACGCCAAATCTCATTCTCTTCCTTTAACAACGTGTCATTTTTACTTCAATTAAAAAACATTATTTTATAATCTAATTCATAAGTTGCGAAACCGAGAGAAAGGTGAAGTATTCATAACAATATAATTTGTCTATTACACACAAGTATGAGGAAAAAAAGTGAAAATATATAATCGGTAAAAAGATTGTTGGGTAACACAATATATACGAGGGCTGATCCCTTTGCTATACCCTCACCCATTTATAAATCGACACAATTATTTATCATCTCATAATACTATGTACAAAACTCGATCAAGATGGATCGTGTTGAACGAAGTGTGGTGATCAAATATTGGCGTTTAATAAAGTGACCCCAACGTTAGTCCACAGATATTTTTCGGATATGACATAGTCAAAAGGTGATTAAGTGAGCTTGCAGGTGGAGAATCTACAATCATTACAGCACAATAAATTAATAAAAAAATCTATGATCTCGTGCTGTGAGATCAACGTGTAACTATTAGAAAAATATATAAAGTAAATAGCCTTTTGTACTACCGAACACACAACTAAACTCTGAAAGACATTTGGATCGTTATTTAACGCAGTATAGACAAATAGCAATTTTTTTGAAATATTTGTTACAATAGATAAGTTATTGATATTATTAAGTAATAATTTCATTCGACTGGTTGAAACCTACGTTTATAACACTCCCCAAAAAAGCAAACTCAAAAAAGTGCAACGAATATCGCCTGATAAGCTTAATGAGCCACACCATGAAGGTATTCTTAGGAATTATTCATTCCAGAATAAGAACAAAATTAGATTAGCGTATAGGTCGCACACAGTTTGGATTTAGAAGCGGCTATGGGACACGGGAGCCCCTCTTTGCGATGCAGGTCTTGATTCCAAAATTCCTAGATCAACAGATGCTTGTTTTATCGATTATGAGAAAACATTTGACACTATCAACCACGACAAACTCATAGAACTATTATATCGTTCAGGACTCGACACCAATAATATTCACATTAAAAAAAATCTGTATTGAAATCATATCCGATATGGGGACATGAAAAGTCAGGACATGGGCATTACCTAGGGAATTAGGCAGGGTTGCATTCTATCGCCGTTGCTGTTTAACTTCAGAGCAAATATTTATAGTGGCACCGGAAGAATGTGATAAGGGCATCAAAATTAACGGTGTACCAATCAACAATCTCCACTATGCGTATGATACTGTCTTATTGGCAGATTCAGTTTTTCGTTGTTTAAACAATAAGATCAAAAGATATCAAATGTCATATTACATTTTTATAATAAGGAGCACCTTCCGGACATTAAAAAAAAAACACGACTTAAAACAATTTTGAAAACGAATATTCTGGTTTATTTAGCACCTTCCTCGTGTTTATTTTCATCTATGCGCATTTCCATCTATTGAATTTGTATTTGCTTTTCAATGCAATTAAAAATTCATGATATTCCTCATAAATCTGATCCTGAATTATGTTGTAAAATACTGTTATTCATTATATGATTTCCACAAATAAATTTACTCCTCAAATTTATAAATATGCTTTGTTGTTTCTTTTAACTTCCTCATTTATCGTTAATAGATACACACAGGTAACCTTTCCCCTCAAAACGTACAAACTTCCTGTTTTCCGGAAAAATGTTGTGCTACATTTATAAATGACCTCAATAGCAAAGCTGTCTCTCGCTGACAAATACGAAAACCTCTTGTTTTTCGTGTTGACAGATGTACGTGTTTAATAACTCGAAAAACTCTTGTCACTTTTCTCATACTGGAAGATAGGACTACGATTTTTCTCGGGCCAATCTAATTTTAACGCTACGTTACACTTATATCCTTCACTGATTCACACATTTTTTTATGATATTTGAGTAATTACCAATTAAGAAGTATCAAAATTAGTTACAGCTGAAGAAAAAATAATTAATTAAGGAGATATACTGAGTGTCGTCCATATAAAAAAACAACTCGACGAGATCAGAAAAAGTTGTAATGATACAAAAACCAGGATGCACATAAAAAAGAAGAAAATAAGTATCTGGACAGCGAGATTCGGAATATCATTCGTGGTTTAGAGAAAAAATAAAACTTAATAAAGAACGGCATTACTAAACTGGAAATAAACAGGCCATTAATGTATAAGAATGGCTGTTAATTAGAAATATGCAAATGGAAAATATTCAGAGGCAAGAACGCATATGAAATAAACGATTATTTAGACAGACACGCAGGGTGAACTAAGATTAGGGATTTTTGAAATGAAGAGTTGCCTATATCTAATTATGGAAAAATAAATAGAGAAATATTAATTAACAATGTTATAAACAGTTAATGAAGCAAATAAAGACGTGGTTCAACTTGTTGGACAAGATAATCTAACCTAATCATATTAGTGTGTTCATCTGTACAAACAGTTCAGCGACAATAATGATATTGCGATGCTTAACCACTGAAACATAGCTGGAATGCTACGAGGCATTTAGTCAGCTGGAAAGCGAATAGGAAACTGGATAAATGAGACTTAGTAACAATGAAATTGTCAATTTCCTTACAAACGAATTAAGAAAAATCTTAAGCTGAGGGAAAGGGAAAGGCATGACTGCAGACCAATATCTTCATATTTGACCCCTAAGACTGACCGAGCCCCCATAGGAGACTCAGAATTATTAAATATGTAGTAGTCATCCCTTACTTGCGGATCAAGGGAAATCTTGAGCTGATCGAAACGCAAAAAAGAGAGGCATGGTTGCAAATCAATACCTTCACAGTTGAGACGAACCACTCAGACTGGGTGGGGAAATCCTTCAACTAAGTAGAAACCAAGTATAGATCCTGATAGGTCTAATCACAGGTTAGGTTAGGTTAAGTTAGTTTGTTGCTTTGTTGTTAACTCTTTTATTATTTTTCTTCTTACTGATTTTATACCTGCAAATGTACTCTCGATGTACCCTCCTATATAATAATCTGTGCGCTCGAACCATCGTGCGCTCGATGCACGCATTCGATGCCGCTATGCCCGATGCACTATTGTAAAAAGGGTGGTGGAGAGCAAGAAACATTACAGTATTTTATATCATTTTGAAGCTAAAACTATTAGCTTTAAGATTCTGCTAAAAAAATACAATTTCATATTCATTTTTTCAGAAGTGACTTGGGATTGCAGGAGTGTCGATTTTTTTGCTTGCGAGCTTAGGTTTTCTAAGCTTCCTTTTAATAAATTTCTAAGAGCACGATTTAGACTGCGAAATCATATTTATTCTTTTAGGGACTACTTAAAAGCTGTTTCTCTAGTGCCAATGCCAATTTCGCTTTATTATCAAGATCTGAATATTCGTTGTTATCAATATATCATATCATTCATATATCATATTGACCCCAAATATTCATTTCCCTGATGACGCTAATAGAGTGGTAAAATGATGCGCTCTGTATTAATTTCAAATGGGTTCTCAAGAGTCGATATGTAATTTTAAAATTAAAAGCACTGAAAATAAAAAAAAAACTATTTTATAAAATATAATCATATCATTTTATATACTTTTAAATTATCTTCGTGATCATTGTAAGATGTTGAGGTGTTTTATATTTTCTGCAGTATCTCGTTACGTAATTATACGATCATTTTTATTATATACTGGGGAAATATTTTAATAATAGTTGATGGTTATTCTTTAAAGATCACGCAACTTGTAGAGAGAAGCGATGAAGGGCAGTGAACATTGTTTTTAGCTCAGATATAACGGAAACTAGACAATTTCCCCGATTGGAGGTGAGCGTCAAACCTATTGACAACGAAACACATCAAAAATAGCTATTGTATTGTTTTGTGGGTAATTGTATAGTTTAACCCTCATAGTTCAGATGACCTTGAACTTAGAATGCTGATTAATTTGATATGCATATATGGAGCGTAGAAAATTGAATCAATATACTGATGCAATATTTCTCAGAAACGGTTTATCCAATCAAAATGACATCACTATCTAAGGAATTTGTGCAAAACTCAGTAATCTTTGTTTCCATTTGTCGAATATATTCTATTTTTATGATTTATTTTCATATAAATTTTCAGCAAATCATTAGTCAGAATGATTCCACAGTATAAATTTTAAACAAACACAGCTGTTTCGCGAGGTGTGACGTTATTCAAGACGCCATGACAGTCTTGGCCTTTTTCGCGGTCAATTTCAAGTTCATTTCTAAAAACTGAAAATACTACGTATAAAACCTATTTTTCTTAAAATAATATATTTTTGGGGTGAAATAAATGTTAATCTATAGTTTTAAACTAATTCCCAAATTTTGTCAACTAGCCTATTACTGACCTAACCTAAACTAACCTAACCTAACCTAATCTAACCTAACCACATTCTATAGGAATTATCTCATTTCTGATGACTTTCAATATTTAATTAGAAGGTCAATAATTGCATCGCGATTGCTAATAAACTCTACAACATACCAAATTTTCAAGATATTCGGAGCAGTGATGGTTGAACGATACAATTACCGTTTTGTGTTTGATTATGAATTTGGAAAAGTGAATATTGTACAACGGATAGTAGTTGTACCAATTCCAATCAAAACAGTATTCCTAAGAGCACTAGTGACGTATAAAAGTTTTATTCACCGTTATATGACGAAATCATCATATTATCGTAAGTACGAAGGTTGTGTATAAAATAAGGTTTCCAATGAGCTGCGGACACTAGGAACGCTGTTGGGCGGGAATTGGCGGAATTGACACGTGTAGCTTGGCTTTATTCCATCCAGTTCCCGCTCTAATAAGATGTCTACAGCTTCCATTCATGCCATGATACACGTGGAAGACGCAGTTTCCATATGATGATTATAAAAATTCAAAATTGATTCTGCTTTTTCATTTTCACAAATTATGAATTAATAAATAAGAGGATTTGACACTTTTTAATAGCCTCATGTTTCTCGTGACTCATCCTGTATATTAGATACACGTTGTACATGCATTTAAACGTTAAATATACTAATAACTATGGTTAGTTTTGATAAATTCGAATAGAAATATTCAAAATGTTTTAAGAATGCGAATTTTTGAATCCAGAGGCAAGTAAACACAAAGATCCTTAGTCTTCATCGAGCAAGTCCACTAATTGGCCGCAATAATAAAATATATACACAATAGAAGTTAAATAACGGTTAGAGAGTCCAATCTAATCCTTTGGCAAACGCATTTATCGAAGACGAGAAATTGAAAAATCATATAAACAATGGGAGATGCCACACCAATGGGCCGAGGGCCATAAACTTGATAGATAGGGTCAGTAAAGTTGAACTAACCCAGGGGTACCATAACTCGCCTCTCAGACGGTATACACGCCCGTCGAAGTGATATACTTCTTCCGTCAACCGCCGTAAATGTCTTCTGGTCATCGCGAACACTCGCCTCTTGTCGGTTTGTCGGTCTAAGCCCGGCTGGCTGGTCTCTCACTTCAGCCCTATAGGGCCCCATACATCCCAAACATTAGGATACGCTTCATTAAACTGTTTTTTAAATGACGACAACTCAATAAATATAAAACTTGTTCAGATTCTTCTTAATTATCATTTATTTTTAATCAACAGTGAAAATTTAATATTGCTTTGATCCATGTATGTGTTATTAGATATTTTTGTGAAATTATTAAATCTAAAAATACACCGAGTAAAATTTCGATAACTCCCAGAAGTACCTGACCGAACGAAGAAAACACAAAAATTTTTGAATAAAATATATTTATTTCTCAACGTAATCTTCTTTTAGCTCTTCCGATACCCATTTTATAATAAGAATCGTCATTTCCTCAAAATAGCCATTAACTGCCGACTTCACCTCTTCATTGGTGAAAAATCTTTGATCACCGAGCCATTTTTCAAGTCTAGGAACCGATAATAATCCGAAGGGGTTAAATCTGGCGAATAGGTTAGCAATTCAAACTTTAATTCGTTAATTTTGGCCACTGCAATAACGGATGTCTGAGCTGGTGTATTGTCTTGTTGAAGCAACACTTTCTTTTTAGTCAAATACGGCTGTTTGTGCTTTATTTCTTCGCTCAAACTTCGTAGTAAGTTCGCACAATACTCGCTGTTGATAGTTTTATCTTTGTCTAGATACTCAATGAAAATTATTCCACGCGTATCTCAAAAATCCGTCGCGTCATGACCTTGCCTGTAGATGGAACAGTATTTGCCTTCTTTTGAGTGGGTTCTTCCTTTTTCAGTCCAAACGGCACCCAAAATTCTGTGAAAAATTGCCAACGACTCGATGGAAACATCTTCACGACGCTGCTTTTGTTCCATAATGAGCAAACGCGGCACCCTTCTTGCAAATTGCAGTTAATATGCGATGTACCGCACTTTTTGGAACGCCTATTATGTCTGCTATCTCGCACACTTTCATTCGACGATCATCCAGTACAATTTGAATTTTCTTCAAAATTTCTGGAATCGTCACCTCATTTGGTCGACAACTCCGATGCTGATCTTCGCAGCCTCATACCTCATACTCATAACATTCTACAGAAGGAGCAAAGTATAATCTAGTTCATCTTCTATATTGGTTGCGCTAAAGCCTTTCAAATAAAAGTATTGTATCACATAACGATGTTTACAGATTCACTGGAAACGTTCTCTATTAATAGTAGTACTAATATTAATATCTCTGATTATCGAACTCTTTTGGACCTTCTAAAGATACCATAAATCGCCAGTCAAAATCACTAGGAAACATCTTCAAAAGTTGTGGAATAGTGCCACCGAAATTCAAGCAAAACGTCGAGTAAAAGTGTGTAAACAGCTGCTGATGATGGTTTTAATAGGTAAGAAACGGATTTATCCAATCAATCCAAACATGGAAAATCAGTGGTTAGACAAAGGACAATTACCAGAACCCGTTGTAAAGAGAGGTCACTTTGAGCGGTAAGTTTTGTTCTGTGTCTCGTAGAATAGTGAAGGTTTGGTGTACATCAAAATCACTCCAGATGGTTGAGCTATCAATGACGAGGTTTTATTGGAGAAATATCCAGGTTTAGTTAATCAGAAGCGGGTTCTCTTACAAAATAGTGTAAACCACATACTGCTGAAGTTAGTGTGTGGTTTAGTGGCAGTAGTTAGTCTGGACCTTGCACCGACAGATTTACTATTTATTCAGATCCATGGTGAGAAAATTTGAATCTAATGGAGATGTTGAACATTCAGTGCAACATTTTTTGTACTTTAACCCAAAAAGTTGAGTTAAAACTACGGAATACGATGCACTATACTATTATAATAAATATTTTTCTCTGTATGAGTATTTGATAAACAAAGGGAACATCGATTTATTGACGGGACAAATTCTATAAAAAAAATTTACATATTGGAAATAAATCAATTAAATAGCCATAAAGCTTTAATATTAATTATCATGGTATCACTTTCTTTTTCTATCTGTAGGTGATATACACAATCCTCATTCAGATATTTTAGTCACCATAATGCCAATCTTTGATGTGACTTTTTGTGATTGATGCGCTTTAAACCATAAACTCATGACATTTTCCAAATATATCAAATAATTGAAATGGAATCGTGTCCACTGAAAACGTCGGCTCGTGAATGCGAATCAAAGTAACGGAAGATTTGATGACAACAAAAGCGTATTTTGCCAAAATCCCAGCACAAAGTTTTTGATAACTCGAAAAAAAAAAAAAGAAAAAGTAAAAAGCTTTGGCTAATATGTAAGCTGGAAGCATATGCTGAATTCGAGTGGCCATTTGCTTAATTGAAATATTTGGCTTTCATTGACCCATTCAAAAGTCAAATTATAGTCAAGTGAATTGAAATACTGTTCTTTTTGCCTACTCACTTTATTTGGCGGTCCTTTTTACAAGGGTCAAACAACTGGGTACATTCGAATAAACATCATTACTATCTCAAGCCGAATTAGACAAATTACTTTTAAAATTTTACAAAGTACGCTTTGGTGGGTTAGATTTTTTAGCTGAAAACATAAATCAGTAATGAAAATAATCCATTAATCGATTTCTCCGCTATTTTGAGAATCATAATAGTGTTTATGAAACATTAATAAATTCCATACCACTGCACACCGTTTCTATTTAAAAAAAACTTGGACACTCTGTATAGTCAATAAGTAAGCATATTGTCCTCCAGTACTAATGAATAATACAGGGACAGAAAGAATGAAATCACACCCTATTCATTAGTGGCATCAAAATGACAGCGGAAACAAAAGCTAAACACAATAAGATTCTGGAGTGTGTTGGTCGTCGTTGCTCAAAGTAGCACACTAGACCGAAGATCAATACTCAATTATCGGTGCTTGATAAGACCGGAGCACCACAGTTGATGGTCCACTAATGCCGCATGGTGGTCGTTAGCCACCCTCACACCATCTATGATGCAGTAGCGGCGCGCTAATAATAAAATAATCAATAAATATTCATTTTACCAATTTCATATTTATGTATTACCACAAATCCCAAAGTTACAAATATCTTTATACATGAACACTTTAACTGTGTCTAGCTTAAACTTCGTTTCATTATTGAAAGACTTCTAAAAATGTATATCACTGTATTGCAGAAGTTTAAGTTCCATAGCCTATTTTGTTCTCTTGGAGCTCTTTAGTCCAGTCATTCTAGGTAGATTTAGGCAAGAATTTCTAAAAATCGAGATATCCAGCTATAAATTCGTTTAAACTCGTTCATTTGACATCCTAAAACTCCTCTCAAAGCTCGGGGGGTCAACTTAAAAATCGGGGGTCAAAAGTAAAAAAAAAATCGATTTCTTGCACATTTTTTGCAAATAACTCGTTAACTATGGGTTGCAGGCTATTTGTATTCCCAATCAATATTATAGAGCATTAAATTTTCTACAATTTTTGTTTTACAAATTTTTTCATACGGTAAATCCCCTTTGAAATCAACCGGTAGTCCCGAACAATATAATCTCTTATAAAGTTTATAAATTATTGATAAATATATAATAATAGTTTCCATTTTAACAACAATTACATTATATTTAAATATTTTTTGCTTAATTATTTATTTTCAATCAAGTATAAATTCATTTAATAGCACTTACCGCCCGCGTAATTTCAAAATCGTAGAGAGAAAAATTTTAATCATATTATAATTCAAGTCTTATTTATAGCAATTATTCTTAAATATACAAAAAATTATAAGAAAGAAATAAAAATGTAATTAATGTTTATTAAAAAATATCATTCGATACATTTTGATCGGGACTACCAGTTGATTTCAAACGGGATTCTAGCCGCGTGCGCTCGCTTCGCCCTTTATCTCAGAAAGATTCGCCGTATGAAAAAGTTTTCTAAACAAAAGTTGCAGATAATTTAATGCTGTACAATATTGATGATAAATATAAATAGCGTAAAACCCATAGGAAACGAGATATCCATTTGACCCCCAATTTTTGATGTTGCTCCCATCGAATTATATGTGAGTTTTGAGAGGAGTTTTAAGATATCAAATGAACAAGTTTAAACGACTTTATAGTTGGGTATCTCGATTTTTCTAGGTGAACTACCTTAAATGACTGGTCTACTTCTACTATTTCCAGTATTGTTCTCCGAAGGTTATGATTATGTACTTGCCTATCATTAGTTTCTAACTCTCTAATATATTCAAGCATTGCTTCCAACTATTTTTCGTCTTCTTTTTCTCTTTGTAACCGTCTTTTCGGTAAACGTCTATTTTACGAAATCGAAATTTAAAGCAATCACTATATGTTCCTTTTTTATTTTCCAAGTTTCAAAATGTATTAACCAATTACGAATGGATGATTTAAAATGGAGTTAAGTACATGCAAATTCAACTTTATTGGAATATTTTTGAAAGAAATCTTACTCTTTCGATTTCTCTCGGATATTTGAAAAACATTTTGCCGACGAGAGCAAATAGTATGTATTGTTTTTATCGTAATAAATGCATACAAAAAGAGATTCAAAGTTTTCCTTTGATTACGTTCTTTAATTTCAATTTAGAGATATTAGAGACATCCAACTTGAATATACTCATCTATTATAAATAAATAACATTATAAAGCTTTAATTCCCATAGTTAGTGATTGAATAGACCCGCTACTGGTATATCCAGTTTTGTCTTCTCTCTTTTGGTCATCATCGTCTTTCTTTATTAACTGAGTCTTAACATATGTTCGGCTGTACACTAAGAAAGAATATAACTAACATCCAGAATGTCTAAAGGCGTTATTTATTACTACGGTATTATTAAAGCACCCTTAACACATTTTATAGATACGAGAGAGGGTCAATAGTTCCGTGAAGTTTTGAATTTCCGGCCTTGTGACTTGAAGGGCACCACTGCACTTTGTATTAAGCATCTTTCATTTGAATTTGAACAAGCTGCGTGATTTATTTTTGTTAAGTATGATTTGTTCCAGGAAATTATCACTTAAACTTAGTTTGATATAAAAAAAACAAAGACATTATATCAAACATATAAATATATGAAATAATATTTGAAAACTCTTCGACACTAATGACTTTTATGTATTTCAAAACCGATATTCTCTTTCAATTGGAGTATTGATTACTGGTTTATTCACGTAGACTCATTTATTGAGGAAATCCCATAAAAAAATCAGCTGAGAGATAAGTATGGGTTACCGGAAGGCCACGGAATATCTCTTCTACTTTATTTATTTGGGTAATCATATAGAATAATTGTTTCTGCAAAAATTTTTCGTACAGAATGGTCCGAGCACACACAAAAGTGCAAAAATTTATGACACACTCTTCAGAATAGTGAAAAAACTGGATTTCGACATGACCGTAGAAGCAAGGAAGATGCCGAACGTTTAGAATGCACAAAACCCACGATATGGTGTGACATAGTGGACGCCTGAGACTTCTAACATGTCATAGTCGTTTCAATTTTTAATGCTAATATTTCATGATGATCATTTTTTGGGACGCACGTGGTATAATTTGAGTTCTTGCGAATTTGGTACAAAATACAGCTCCGTTGGAGCAGATATTAAAGCATTCGTAATCCATAACCGTATCGATTCTTTTAGTAGAGAGTTAAAATATTTTTCATTAACTGTCAAAGAACCAAATTTTCCATTATCACAATAGATTGAGCACCGCATCTTGCAACTAAACTATTGAGATATATATTTTTTGTTATTGTATAGTATGACGAATCCAACGGCACCCTTCTTTATATGTATTATCCATCAAAATGTAAAGAAATTTGAGTTCAAAGTTCGCTTGCTCAACATGAGCTGTTATAGAAGCCATAGTTAAATTCTTTGATTACAAATTAAATCAGAATTGCCGCAATATATAGTATATAGTATATGCTTCTAAATGTTCTTGATTTTATGTGTTAAAATTAGTTTTTTTTTGATAATTTTTGAAAAAAAGATAAAAATTGACGTTTCGACTTATTTCAATCTTTATCAAAATATGATATTAACACTGAAAATTAGCATATTAATATTAATCAATAGATCATCTACATCATGAACATCAAAATAAGAATAAAATCAAAATAGAAATTTGTTCTAAAACGAAAAATTAATTTTTCCTTAGTCCTTCTATCTCAAATATGTAGCTGTAATCAATTAGATTATTTGTAGTTTTGAAGAATTTTCAAAATAGAGCTATAAATTATTTAGATCTTTTTTATCATTTATAGCTTTTTTATTTTTATGAATGTGAACCATTCATAAAAATTCTCTATTTCCTGTATTAGATTCCGTTCCAAAAATGTTTGTACCTTTTATTGAATTTATGTTTTTTTTTTTTATATTTCATGGTTCGTTAATGCAGTTTAATTTTTTTTATCCAATTGATGGACTTTTAATCTATTTTCTAAATACTGAAATGTCTGCCCTATGTACGTAAGGAAAAATGTTTTATGTTTTTGTTTCTGTTTTGCTTCTTAATTGATTGTAATATCTGTTTATCCTTTTCTCGAATATGTTATTTATCACTTTTTCCGGATAATTATTTTCTTTCAATGTAGTTTTTGCTTTTAAAATAGCTGAACATCAAATTTCGGGATCTAATAGCTGGATAGATCTATCAGCCAAACTTATTATAACCGATCTTTTTTGTGACATAGGATGACACGAATTGAAGTTCAAATTGTTAATTTTATACATATAATGTGACACAAAATCAAATGAGCGACTATTTATTTTTAATAAAATGTTAACGTTTAATTTAACTACTTTCATGCATACTACTTTGTTCATAATTATTTGATTTAAAATTTTTAAATTATTCTTAAATATAATTTTTTGTGAGGGAGAAAAAATTTCAGAAAAGCTGAAGAAATGTATAGAGCTCAAAGGAAAACACGTGTTAATAATTTTTACGTACTCACTTTTGTATGTTCCAATTAAATTATTTGATTTTATTTATTATAATACTTTAAAACACGGTTTGGTTATAATAATTATGATATTCACCACAAAAGTTTTTTGTTGAAATGCTGATCAAATTCATAATGAGAGGTAAAAGAATAATTTGAATATTCTTATAAGATGTCATTGAATGTTTTATGACGAGAAACCTGTTTATTTGTCAGTGAAGAAGTCTTTTGACAGAAAAATTTGCTTTTGCATGATTGCTCCATCAACCATATAATTATTATGAATGATGAATTAGTTTATGGTAGAGTTAAACGACTACTTTCATCCTAAGATGAATTCACCAGATACCTAATCTTTGGTCTCCTAAGAAGAGATGCTATCATTTTGATTGATTCCACCAGAGTTCATGCATTATGCTTACAACGAAATTTATTTTAGAAAACTTACGTCTAAAATTCTCATAAGCCATCCAAGTTGTGAAATAATAGGGTATATTAACAATTTTTCATTGGCATTTGTTATAAAAAAGTGAAGAACTAATTTAAAATTTTATGATATATGTAAATAAAAGTTTATTATCGTAACTTTAATAAAATTAGATGAAAAACGACTTTATAAAAAAAACTGACCTCTTGGAAGTGTATTTTATGGCTATGTCGTTACCGGTTTGATTGAAGGACGTTTTCGATAATAAAATCAATCTGCGGTGTTGAACCATTAATGTTTAAATCGTTAAAATAGCCCACAGGTGATTCTCACGATAATTTGCGTAAGAAGCTGCATGAAGCTCAAAGGTGGTATATCGCGCTTAACTTTCAAATTAACATTTATTCCATTTTTTATTTTATATATATATATATATATATATATATATATATATATATATATATATATATATTAATCTCTTACTTTTTACAACTTTTTATATGGTTTTGTTGATAAATCGTCTTGAAATAAAACTTTGTTTAAACATAAATAAAAGTTTCGACCTATTGCAGTCTTTATCAAAATATAAATTATTATCGACAATTTTCATAATTATATTAATCACTAGATCTCCCACAACGTTAATGTCAAAATAAAAATATATTGTCAACCACATTAAATATTATTTTATTTATTATTAAGTTGTTATATCTAAAAATAAGTAGCAACATTTATTTAAATTATACATTCAGGCTTGAAGAGACAAATAAAAACAAATATTTATAATTTGATATTGCTTTATTGTTTTTTAAAATATTTTCCATTAAAATCAATATACTTTGGAATGCGTTCGAAACATGTTATTTGAGAATATCAATCGCTTCTCCAGGTGTAAACGTTGAGTTCGCAATTTATTTTTAATCTGCGGGAATTAGAAGAAATCATCAGGTGCCAAACAAGGAAGGCTCAAAAACGTTTATCTTTGAACTGATATATGGGAGCTCGCATTGTCGTGATGGAGAATGATTCATCTTCTGTGATTAATTTCCTGATTTTTTCGAACACTTCTCAAAAACAAATGCTGGTAAACCGTTCAGAATTGACCGTTTAATATTGTTCTAATAGAACTTTGCCAACATGTCTAGTTATTTCGAACAGGCGACAATTTGATTCAAAGTGCTTCGCGCGCGAACAATTTTTGTTGAATTTTACTCGTCTTTCAAGACTCAGTACAGTCGATTAATTTCGAGTTCATGTGCATTGATTCATGATTCGCCACGATCGACACGAACGTTTTTTTTTGAGACATTGTCTAATTATGCGGTATCTAACGCGAACAAATCATTTTGCCAGCCAAATTTTAATGCAATATTGAATGTATTCGAATGGACTAATGCCCAAGTATGCCTCAATATCACGGTATGTGACATGATGATCTTGAAATATCAGCTTACGCACAGAATCGAAATTTTCTGGCACAACAGGCGATTTTGGACGACCTTCACGAAATTCATCCTGTAGCGAAGTGCGCGCGTTCATGATTAAATCCAGAAAACTAGCGAAACAGGTAGCTCGGGAAGGTGCTACATCACCAAAAGTCGAAGCGAGTTGATGTTGCTGTTGATTTAACCCACATCGAAAGTCTTAGAAAATCATAACACGAAAATGTTCGGGATTTCATTTCATTTTTTAACCATAATGAATGTTTCAAGTATCTGTCAACAGCTCAAATTCACTTACTCGATTTGACATATTCACTTTCAGTCTTGCCATATCGCAATATTTAAGTAACAATCCTCGTAGTTCAATTAAATTATTCATAGTTACATTGAAATTCATAATTCTATTTTATTTTTATTTAAAGATCTTGAGATCGTAGGTTGAAATTTGATTTTTTTCGTAGTATCAAAAAAATTATAGATAAAACTACTTCAAACCATGGTTTGACTAGACAAATAATGAATTAAAATTTGTGTTAAAATAATTTCAAGAAATAATGTCACATAATGTGTCAGAGTAGATCTAATATAGCTTTGTTCGCGGTAGATAATTTGAACACATACCGTGGAAATTCTGAATATTTTCTGGACGTGTTAAATGTGCATACATTGGTTCAGAATACATTCAGAGCATGCAGAGTTCCCGATCGATTTGGTGACTTTGCTACCCTCTTAGACCTGTTTCTTATAGCAGACCCTGATATATACATGCACCACTCGGAACATAAGATCAAAAACTAATTACAGCCACGTGGGAGCTAAAAATCCAAACTCAGGATTCACCTAGACCACGTAAAGTTTACCATTATAGCGAAAAGGAAGCATCCGAAGGAATTTGTTTATATTTCCTTGGAATAATGCTTGCTTCAATTCCAATGAGGGTATGCATTCGAAATTTCGGAATTATGTATGGATATATTCTTTACTTCCTCAAGGACTTTGCAAACAGTTGATTCGATTTGATAAAAACTGCACTAGAGCAGGCAACAAAAGAAATGCTGCTTATCCCAAATGGCGTTCAAGTGCTAGTTGATTTTGTTGTCTCGAGAAATCTTTGCAAGCAGACCATAAATATTTGCAAGAAACGATTTAATGTGAGAGTGGAAATCAAACTTCTCAATTGCCCAAATGGATCAAGGTCTTTCTGGTTTGTCACAGGATGTATGTGTGTGAAAATTTCACCGTTGTCTGGAGAATATAGGTCAATCGCAGTAACCGCAAAAGAGAAAGCGAACCTGTTGGGTCTTGATTTGTGCCCTCAGTTGATTGATCGATGCCAGAAATAGAATTTTGACACCGACATGTCGCAAAACTTCTCAGGCTTGGGCATCAATAAAGTCACTGGCCCCGATGGAATACCACCAATCGTATACCCTATCATATATATGGAAATTTGCTCGGATTCAATCCATACTAAAAAACGGTGGATTGCTTCAGACTCAGCCATTACCAAGGCCATGGAGAAAGTAGAGAACCATCAAGTTTTGACAGTATTTGGCATGTTTAACCTTCTAAATAATCAGTTTGTCGTCCTCACTTATCGACTGCCTTAGTAGCCTCCTCACAGACCGAACCATCCAGGTCGCTAACGACGGTCACACCTCAAAAAGGTTTGAGTCACCGATTCTATTTTTTCTGTACATCAACGCACTACTCGACATAACTGCAAACCCGATCTATATCTTTGCCGACCAGTAAGATCATATTCAATTTTGAAAGGCCAGTTATTTCGTCTGGGGCAGTATACCCATTATTGAAAATATTCGTCTTGGGCAGTAAAAGGGCTAACAAATCATTATCCACGTGATTTGTAATCAGAAGTAAATAGCAAACTTTCTACTAGATAATCCGGATTATTTCTAACAGTTTCGAGTCACGTACTTCGGCAGAGATGTATTTCAATATACGCGGACTTATTAAAATCAAAATTAAATTAAATTAGTCAACTTATATAGATAACTTAAATGAAAAAATGAGAAATTTGTTCTCATACAGTGTAATGAAATTATTGTAAAACATTATTATTGTGATACAAGTAACTAAAATTGTCAATTTACAGTGAATGAAAATATATCTTCTGAAAGTACATCACCGCAATCTAATTCTAGAGCTCTTTCTAATGTGCTGATACTCTTATAAATTTGAAATTATCCAAGCGAAAAACAAAATGCCTGTACGTATGTCTAGGAAAAATAATTTATAGTGTAACACTGTTCGTGACGTAAAGAAAAACAGCTAAAGCCTTAATAACATCGTATTAGAGCTAGGACCAGAATTAATTTTCGTAGCTGACATTTTAAATAAGTTATGAGCCTATCGTAGTATTTTTATAAACCCCATTTAAATTTGCTGGCGCTCCTAACCGTTCACCCTATTTAACCCCAGTTTCCTGCCTTGGATATCTCCACACCACCGCTACCAGGGAAACACAAAATCTTTCTATGTTAACAATTTCTTTTCAAATAAAAATCATAAAATTACAGCACTCAGTCATATATATCGCTCTGTAGTACCAGCTCAAATCCATTTTATAATCTATAAGGTAGGCTCCTATCAATCCATATTTTTGAATTTTTGGGATTCTAATATCACAATAACAGAGTTATAGTAGAGAAAAAAGGTCCTAGTTATATATGATGTATATTATATATAATATTATAATATATATTTCATAAATAGTAGAGTTGTACCAAAAGTGAGGCTTAAAAATTTTCTACAAATAGAAAACGTTGTTTATTGTTATTCATTTATAGATTCGACATACTTCTGAAAACAGTGCACCAGCTTTTGTATTTCTAAGTAGAAGTCTCCTACCAATCCATTAAGGAAGCGTGTGACCTTCAGCTGTCTACTAAAGTTCCTTTATTTAATTATCGACGTGACGTGGGGTCAAGCGTGGTCGTGAAGTAGCACTATTCCCTCTGTCAATCGTCCTCTCCGGCGAGTTCATTGTAGTCCCAGATTGCATCATCAGATTCCAAAACATAATCGCCATAACCTTTCCTATCGAATGCATTTGATTGTATTTCTCAGTGGCAGTGAACCAAAGTAACGCCAATCACAAGATTGTTGTATTGTTTCGAAGTTATGATGACAGTTCCTCTTTTACGACGATAGACTCCACAGTGCCCACAGTGCTCCTCAAAGAAAATTGTGAGCACAATCAAGACGTAAATCCTTGTTTCCATCAATCAGTATCTACCTTGTGATAACCCAAAGTTTCTGTTCAATTTCTTTCAATTGTCCCATGGGAAGCTTCATCAAGTTCATGGGCAATGACCCTCCAATCTTGGAGTAGCTCAATTTTCTAGACAATCATATCCCAAACCCTCGGTCTTTATCGTAAACTTCCGTGCTACCTCTAACAAAAGTCCTACACAATTCACGGACATGCTGTATGGAAATGCACTCTTCACCATAAACTTCAATCAGTAACTTCCTTGCAAGGAGAAACCGGATTACTGCTCGCATTTGTATGGAGCAGAGATCATCACTGACGGCGGCCAAGTGAGAACTTGGCCAAAAAAACTGTCGCTTATATGATTGGTAGATTCGCACCGTATCACTGTTTCACCAAAAGGCATGGCTAAATATGGTTCATTTATTTAATCCAGCAAATAATTGTGTGATAGCTTTTGGCTTCTAGGTTTACGTTCACCGCAAATATCAGAAGAATTATCACATTTGCCTGACATTTGACACGACCCAGCTGTCAACTAACTTCCAAATGTCACTTTACGAAAAAAAATTGATGATAACTCTGAGAGGAAAGTGACAATTTGGAAAAAAAGTATTAAAATGATTTTAGACGAGAATGACAAACAATGACATTTTCCTGTTATCTTTTTGAGGCTCTACCAATAAAATCAACAACAGATTTGGTTCTAGTAACTTTCACTCTTGCCTAGTGTATCAATTGATAATTTCACTATTTACCGATATATTCGCTCCTCATCTTGGTTGCTAAGCTTTTGTAAATTGGCGACTAAGCGAATATGGATGAGTAGGCTCGAGAGTAGTGAAACCACTGCGCAACTTTCCTAGAGGCTGTAGCTCATTGGGAGCTTTGCTTTTGGTTTTGATACAACCCTCGTTTCTGAGAATAACTGAGAAAATGATCCAACAAAAACATGCTCAATGACAGATGATGTTGAAACTTCACACGGAAGATAAACAATTTATTCAACTCAACTGCCCAATTTGGTATTAAATATTGTTTTATTTCTGGATTAACATCGTTTAATTATAAGCATTTGAAAAAAAAACTGAATTGAAATAACTTTGAATCACCTTCTAACTTTTTTTTAAATAACTACACATTATTGGCTTTCTCTTGGTGTTAACCTGGTATATTTTATGACCTTGCTCATTGTTTATTCGCCCTATGAATACGTTTGATAAATTGACTGTTTAAAGTGTCAAAGAAGTGTCACGCCGAAATTGTACCATATCAATCCCAAGCTGTATTCACCGATGACATAGACGCATTTGGTACGTCACTATTTCTGTGAACTGAGAAAATCCGAACCGAGACTCTATTCGATCAGATTATAAAAATGATTAATCGTGTTTTGGATGGGATAAATAATAAGTGTTTACAAAAATTGTTAAACTCAACGACCGCAAGATGAAAAAAATAATTAACACTAATTCAAAACAAAATTTTAAATAGGCTCAAGGAAAGTAAACATGCTTCTAGTGTACATATAATAATGAGAAACTAAATAAATACAAAGGAGCGAAAATGCATGATAGTACAGTTTATATAGCAAAAATCTATATACAGGGTTGTGGAACATAAAAAACGTGAATACGAGGTGTGACTAATAACGAGATTGATGATACAAAAATAATGCAGGAAATACTTTTTTATCAGTTCCATCAGAAGGCACGCCGCTTCTTCTTTCACAGACTCAAATCTTGTTCCTTCCAATACCAACGCAGTCACAGATCACATTTGCACTGTGAAGCAAACGCAAAGAATGGAGTATAAATACGACCTGCCAATTTACTCAGTCTTCATAGATTTCCAAAAAGCTTACGACACTGTGAACAGAAACCATTTGTACAGCATTATGCACGATCTTAGTATTCCAAAAAAGCTAATGAGTCTTACGAAAATGACACTCGAACAAACAAAAACGGAGGTAAAAGCAATTCAAACAATATCAAAATGTTTCCAGACCAATACGGGACTAAAACAGAGAGATCCTTGAACGATCAGGCTGTTCAATATAAAATTAGAGTGGATAGTACGCAAAATCGGTTTGGACACTAGAAACAAGAGCAACGCAACTACTAGCATACGCACACAATGTAGTAATCCTTTCAACATCGGAAACGAGCGTAAGGATACCTGCAGAGCCTTCATAGAAATGGCAAAGACAATAAATATATGAGTCAACGAAGATAAATCGAAGTTCATGATAATAATAACATTTCAAAGAAATGTATAAGTATGTTATGTATAACTTGGGGACGACGTTGACGAAATCTAGAAGCAAGGATGACGAAGGGAAGTAAATAATTGGACGCACTAAATGCTTCAGAAAAGCGAAGCTACATCTGTATAAAACAATGATAAGACCAATAGTGAGCTTAACAAAGCAGAGGAGGAGAAGTTAGATATATGGGAAAGAAAAATACTTAGATACTAGGTGGTGAAAAGGAAGGAGATTTATGGCTGAGGAGAACAAACAATGACATAAAGAATCTATTTGAAAAAACAAAACTAAGCAAAAGAATAGAGGGTCACATACAGAGTATGCCAGATTTTAGAGCAACAAAAAACATTAAAAACATAGAACAAGGAGCAACAAGAAAAATAGAAGACGAAGGAAAATATGGTAGGCAGAGGTGATGGAGGACCTTCAATTTCTAATTTCTTAGAAATTTTAATATATAATGCTTCTAAATTTTCTTGATTGATAAATTATTTAGGTCTTTTTATAGCTTTTTTGTTCTTATGAATGGGAACCCTTTCTAAAAATTTCCGTGCATTAGATTCCGTTCCAAGAATTTTCGAATCTTTATAATTGAATTTATGTTTTTTTGATATTTCATGGTTCGTTAATGCAATTTTATTTTTTTTATCGTATTGATGACCTCTTAGTCTATTTTTTAAATACTGAGTTGTTTTGAAACATCAAAATAAAATATGATTTATGAACCTAAGGTTGTTTAAAAATCAAAATTTAGACCCATATACTTATATAATAATCGTGACAAAATGTTCTTCAAATCTTGTGAAAAATGAGACATTTTAGAAAAAGTTGCACACTATTAAATGAAAATATCAGTGTACGAGGAGGTACCCAAAAGTAATCGGAATAGCATTGCCATGGGTGGAGCTTTTGTGGTACTGATTTCTGCTGCTAGGGCCTGCCAGTTCAGTGCCGCGCGGGCCGTTGACCTGCCACGTTCTGTTCGTCACTAGTGACCGTTTTTGCTAGTGCTGCTTCGTTTTTGTATGATGGCAAATTTAAGTGAACAACGTGTCGCTGTGAAATTTTGTTTTCTACTCGCTAAAAACGCTGCTGAAACTATTTTAATGTTGAAAACTTCTTACAAAGATGATGCTATGTAGAAAACTCAAGTGTATGAGTGGTTTTCTCGATTTAAAAATGGCGACATGTCGATTGTGACAAAATTCACTCTAGACGTCCATCAACTGCCCGAATAGATAAAAATTTTGAAAGAATTCGAGAGCTTGTGCGCCCAGACCGTTGACAAATAATTGATCAACTATCTGAAATCAGTGGAACATCTTGGAGCTCGGTTCAGCAAACAGGTGACTGGTTCTTCCACCATAACAACGCACCTGCACACTCAGCCATCACTGTTAACCAGTTTTTAGTTAAAAAAAACGCTGCCCCACGCACCTCACTCGTGTGACCTGGCTCCGTGCGACTTTTTCTTGTTTCCACGCATGAAAAGGGGCATGAAAGGATGGCGATTTGAACATATTGAGGACATCAAGGAAATAACGAGACAGGATCTTGCAACCATCTCTAAAGATGAGTTCAAACAATGTTTCGAACAGTGGAAGCACCGCTGGGACAAATGTATTACTTGTAATGGAGAGTATTTTGAGGGGATAAGGTTGTTTTGTAAATATATAGCATTTAAAAAATAATTCCGGTTATTTTTGGGTACTCCTTCGTACACCTGATATATTCATTATATATCAAATATTACGAATGTTTCATTATTTTGTTACTCTCTTATTCAGAAAAATCGACTATAGTTTATTCCCTGTAATTCATAAACAAAATGTGAATTACTCGCCAGAAAATCAATGGATTAGTAATAAATTTCGGATTATTGGAAAATTAACTATTACCTAGAGTTTGTATGTACGAATTTTTATCTAAAGTAGATGAAATGTTGCGTTCTTAAGAAGCATCACTAAACAAAGTAGTTGCCAGACCTGTTAACCATAAAAACTCCTTAAGTGAAATACTCTCATGCGTTTTGTCTCGTTGCTATGCATTCTTTAGAGGTTTCCATCGTATTTAACTCATTTAAGAAAATCATTAAGCAGAATCTTCTTTTATGAAGCGTATAATTCGTCTAATTTTTGCTTTTACGCAACTAATGCATTCGAGTGGCAGTGTCACCCTCTTAATGAGGTTGTAAAAAAAGCCAAAAAAGCCCGTTCGGTATTAAGGGTTCGGCTGGTAATGAGGCTGTAAAAAATAATATGCCATCTTAATTAACATTGAAAAATAAAAACTACGAAGTTGGGTACCTACGTATATCAATCCCGCCGTAGCTACGTAATATTGTACAAAAGGCATTAAAAAGTTACTGTTGCTAAAGAATGAGTTTGCAAGAAGTTTAATGTGGATTAGTTTGTTCCGGCAGGAGTGGATTTAGGGTTATTTAACTCTTTAAACATAAAATTTTGTGTTATTGGTTAGGAAAAACAAGGAGTTTCGTAGTGTTTTATTTATCTTATTAACTAATAAAGTATAGACTTTGGTAATAATGCAATCAAAAGATTCCTTATACAAAAATAAGTAATAACAGATATTTTATAAATCTTTGAGACTCCTCAAGAGTTTTTTATTAGGTATATCCACAATCTACTACTGTTATACATAACTTCCGAATTTTTGTAGACACTTGTCATAGCGTGGTATAATTTTTTGAATGTTTTCTTCTTGTATTAACGTTTTTAATGAAATGGTAACATGTTCTTTCATCTTATCATCATCGTTGAAGGGTTGATAACCAAGGAAAGATTTTAAGAGTTAGAAAATCGCTAGGACGAGCACAGGGCTGTAGGGAGGATGATCAAAGACGTCCTCCCAAATTCATGTTTTTTGTCACATTCGCAATGTGACATAGAGCATTATCGTGGAAAAAGCTACATCTTTTGACAGTAATCCTCGGTGCAATTTTTCAATGGTCTCGCAGTAAACATGTGCATTAATTGTTTGGCCTTGTGGTAAGGAATCAATCAGCAAAATGCCTTTTCTGTCCCAAAAAATAGTGTAGATGAGTTTAGATTTGCGTATCCTTGATTTTAGTTGGAGATAAAGCTCGTCTCCATTCCACTAATTGCCGTTTGGTTTCTGGGGTGTCATGAGATACCCAAGCTTCATTCACCGTGACTATCCGAGAAAAAAAATCATCACATCTGTTGTTTTTGGTGCATCAGTAAAATTTTTGGATACCCATCGTGAACGAAATTTCATCTTTTCAGTAACAATTTTATAAATTAGTGCTTTGGAGAAATTCCAGTTCATTACAAACCAAAGACTAGCGTCCTCTTTATCGTGCACCTGATCGCGTCCTTGAACTGTCTGACCCATCTTCTAATCATTGAATCACTTATAGAATTTTGTATATAAACATTACAGATTTGCCCATAATTATTTTTTTTTTTAATTTAGAAAACGAATGCGAGATCTGATTTCACATTTTCAATTAAGCACTGCAAAGAACACGTCGGCAGCTGCGATTTGAAAATAGCGTATATTCTTCTGGTTAAGTCAGAGTAACTATCTCGCATGCTCGGCACTACGATTGCAGCGCTGCCGGTGATAGAAATAGAAACGGAAATTATATGCGCTCAAACACCGGAAACGACCAGTGGCCGTTTAAAACAGCCACAACGCATTTGCGTTTGCCAGAATGCGTTGTAGCCTGATGTAACCAGAACCCGAATGAAATTATTTTAAATTTAGAAGACGTCAGCTCAGGTAGTAAAATGCTGCTTATTAATAATCATTTGGTAATACAATAAATAGTATAACACTCATTATTGGAATAAATGTTTAATGACAACGTTTTTATATATGTTTTATATTCATATAGTCGATAGTTAATATAAATGATTAACAGTCGTTTTAATGTATATTACTAAAATCAATCTTCGCTGCATATCCACCTATTTTGAATTGCATTGAACCTTGTGTTTGACGCAGTTAGGTTAGATTAGGTTAGGTTAGGTTAGTTATATTAACTATTGACTATACGGATATAAAACATAAAAAAAACGTTGGCATTAAATATTTATTCAAATAATGAGTGTTGTACTATTTTGTTACCAAATTATAATTAATAAGCAGCATTATATTACGTGAGCTGACGTCTTCCAGATCAAAAATAATTTCATTCGGAATCTATCCACATCTAACAACGCATTCTGGCAAACGCAAACGCGTTGTGGCTGTTTTAAACGGCCATTGGCCGTTTTCGGTCTTTGAGCGTAACATATATACCTCGTAAAATCTATTGATCGACCTTGAGAGAGTTTTGAAGGGGCCTCTTTTTTCTGATTATTCTGCTTCAGATAGCCTCGGATATTTCTGTCACAATACTAATTATTCAGTATATTAATCCATCATTATGATGTATAATGATAAAAAAAAGTAATTGACTAAATCTTTAAATAAAATGCTTTCGTCTGATAATTATTCAAAATTGATTTTATCTTTATTTAATAGTTTCAGCAATGCTTCAATATCATTTTTCGAAGCGCTTATCTACTAAATAGCTATGACGTTAAAGAGTGAATGAATTTTAAAATAAAACAAATGAAAAGGGGCGGCTTGTATGGCATTATTTCTGCATTTCGAAATAAAATTTATTTTTCATTTGTATTAAATGTTATTAATATTATTCATTTGTTAAGTCTTAAATGACTATATTATCAGGTCGTTTTATGATTATTCACTATTACATGAGGCTCTGCTCGTTAATTTTCACCCAACAAATTTTTCTATTTGTAAACCATCTTAGAGGCTAAGTGCTACTGCATGAGTTTATCCAGCAGCAAATAACCGTTTTAGTCATGTAACATCATCTTACGGTAATGAATATTAATTTACGCCGTTGATTTAATAGACTCACATGCTCAGCTCATGTCTCTGGAAGGAATGTACCTTATAAAGACGATAAGATAAAATTATTAAATTAATCTTTTGACATATGTTCTTGATAATTGTGCAAAATTTGACGTGGGTAAAAATCAAGTTGTTACATATGCTCCTGGTGAACTTGGTAACGATACTGATCAATTTCATGCGATTATCATGTTGTTGAATCCGGCGTGTTCGAAAATTCAATTCGAAAATCTTCTTACAGATAAATACTTTTATATAAAGGTAGTAAAAACATGTTAAAAAACGAATTCATAACCCTAATTCGGACCTGTGTGAGAGTGAAATAGCGAATGTCCTGAAAGTCGTTAATTAGTAATATTTTACAGCAACGTAGTTCGTTCTCTGTCTTGCCTCGCTTGGTAATTGTAGTAAAATGTAATTTGTACGACGACGAACCTGATAAATAACCAAACTCAGTAACTTATCATGTTATCAAGTAAATTCCGGTCGGACTACAATTTCTTAATTTGCGCGATTCAATAAAAAATTTCATATGATTTTTCCGACTCAAATAACTCATCGAATGTAATATTTCTACACCGCAAATTACTTTATTCATGGTTCTTTTTTTGATAGTTTTACCTCAAAGATTTTGAAGATGGTCTAAGGAAACTACTTATTTTATTCCTACCTTAAATATAGGATGATTTTGTACCATCTATATTCAATGTATCTCTCTCTAAACGAATTAGTATATATGTGTCTTCATTTGATCAATTTCCGCAATATTTACATTCAAATGACCCCGTTATTGGAATATATGAACCGTGATACCTTTGCCTAAAACACATAGTCCATATACTCAAAATGTTATACTTCCAATTGACGTTTTGCGTTTTCTATAGGCAACCTCTCATTATTAAATCACAATATTATTCACCTCTATGAGTCAAGATCTTGTATGCTATGAAACCGATATATATATTGGGAAAAGTTTCATAGATTACTTAACATCAAACTTGACCTGAAACTAAAGAAACTTTAACATTGCAGCTGAATACTATAGCAAAACCATCCAAGACCCCATCTGGAAATAAACACCATCAAAAAACAAATCAGTAAACAACAAAAATTTACCAAGCTTAAGAAAAGGTGAAAAAGAGCCTGAGCCTTCACCGATAAGCTAAAATTAAACAAAGCAACTGCTCAACTAAAAATTATGTTATGAAATAGGAGGAAAGATGAAATACATAAATATCTAGTGAACTAACTCGCCCTTAATCAATAAATCTTCCAATACGAAACTTAAAATAACAAAAGTAGAAGTAAAAAAAGCCAAAATGTGTCCAGAATATATTGAAGACACATCTAAACCACATAATTTACATAATAATAAGTGAATTGTTTCTAGAATCACCCTACCAAATGGAGAATTCCTAGAATACAGAATTTAAATCTAAAAAAGGCTCTCAGTTATGACTTAATCTCTATAAGAGAGAAAAAGAAAAATGGAATATCTAAATAATATTAATCTCAAAACCTGGCACATATGTATGTAAGTAGATATTGGGATATCATATACATTGCGATACAAAGTCCCTCTTTCTTGTTGCGATACTGGAGAACCGCTCATCCATTAATGCCACTTCTTTTAGGAAGTCTAGAATGTAGGATGACTGTAGCCATATACTGGACTTTATGTTTCACACTTCGAGAGAATGTGGATAGAAGTTTCGTCCTCTGTGCAACAAAATCTACATGCCGCATTATCTGATAGGTTTAGCGTCTTCAGGTGTTTGTTGAGGCAATAGTGTCGTGATTTGTGACTTGTTCTTACTCAGGTTGATACATTTAGCAGATCTTCTCTGGTTATAGTTTTCCAGAAGAGTCTTTACTTGTCTCAGCCCCTGTAGGTTGTCTCAATAATTGGTTTTGCTCGTAGCTGATACCACAGAATGGTCCCTTTATGGACTTGTCTACCCATGCACTAGCGAGCTTATCAGTAATTTCATTTTCCTTCATTCCGGAGTGTCCCAGAATCCATTGTAGGGTAATTTAATTTTTCTATAGAATCACAAACGAATTTGGATTTTATGATATTGGAGCTTAAAGGTCTAATGGCTGCTTAGCTATCGGACACGATGATCATCTCCTGTTTCTCTCTGGATTGAGCTGAAAACAGTTTTCAATTGCATACATTTTTGCTTGAAAATGTTTAGTGTGTTGCCCAGGCTTTCGGAGTGTTAGTTTTGAGCTCCTATACTTCTATGCCAGTTCTGCCTGTTGGTTTAGAACCGTCCGTATATCATTAATAGCATTTCTGTAAGGTGCTTTGATCTCACTTACGTCTACAACTTAGTATTGAGGTAGATTTTTTCTCAAAGCTAAACTTTCTTGATGCATCATCCTGAGTCATCTCTTTAGATCGACATCTATGACACACCCAGTAAAGGATATGTTAGAAGCTCTGACTAATAAAGATAAAAGGATAACTATTAACTAATTATCCCTGCGATACAACTGCGGTAGTTGGTAGTTTTCGAAGATTGGTTTTAATACCAAATAGCTATATTGTGATGGATAATGCATCCTACCATAGTCGCCTAAAGAATAAGATACCCGGTTCCAGTAATAGAAAAAATGGAATACAAGATTCTTTGTGAAAACGTGATATATATTTCCATGAATGTATTTGTTGTTAAATGTTAATAAACAATAAGTATTATTAGATTGACTTTATTAATAATACATAAATGAAGCACAATAATACATGAATAAAAGTATGCACGTAACGCAGTATATAAAATGCACTTGAAAGAGTCTTTCGTTTAATTATAAATGAATGGACTGTAAAAAACACTTTTGTATAAACACTGATAACTGGATGTGAACTGCTGAATGCGACTGGCTGTCGCGTGGGCTGGTGGCGGACTGACCGTGGTGGGTCATCCTTCGTGACAAAAATTTGCAAAGGAGGTAGTTCATAAAGTAATTCGGCTTCCAGATGGAGTTGATTTGGCATTAAGCCTGATATACGTGCTCAAACAATGGTGTGATGTAGTTTATGAACAAGTTAAAAATGTAACCGTTGAAAACTAAAGAAACTGTATTAAACACTTAAAAAACATTGAGAACTCATATAGATTTATGTAGACAAATATAAATAGTTTAGAACTTTTATAAAACTTATTGGTTTGCAAGATAGTAGCGATAGTGAAATGGAACAAGATACTATCTAATAATAAATAAAATGTAATATATGTTTAAATATATATAATTTCGTAGATTTTAGATTAAAATTCAACATTCCCATCATATTAATATTTCTAACAACAATGATAACGATGTACGAGTAAACCAAATTCAGTAAACCTGTTTTAAAATCAAATTTCTCTCTAAGCTATAAGAAAAATAAATTTTGATAGTGAAGGCATTTTATTGGATATTGAAAAATACTATACAAATATTTAGTGAATAGATTTCAAGACTGATTTCCATATACAGAGATATGTAGTTAGGTAAAATATACACCCCACAAAAATTATCGCATCACTCATTATTTTTTAAATACTTTAAATGTGTTGCCTGTTTTTCGAATTTTATTATTATTACGAATTAAAACACCAATAGATACGCCTTTTGCAACATTCATTTTATATCAATTTAATCTACAGAGGACAAAACGTTTGTTTTACCAAAATATAGAAAATATCAAAAAAATTGTACAAAACATCTATACAAAAAAATGAACAGTGCTTAAACTAAAACCAGCCAATGGATTTCTAATAGCGGGTGCTGCCGCCCCTCGCTCTAATTGCAGCTTCCATTCGTCTTGGAAGGCTTCTTAACAGGTTCTGGACGTATCTTTGCAGCATGTTTTCCCAGAAGTTAAAAAGAACATTTTGAAGATCATCTAGGGTTCTTATTGGTGCCGGATGCTGCTGAATTTGCCATCCTAGATAGTCCCAGACATGCTCTATTGGGTTAAGGTCCGGGCTAGGTGCAGGCCAATTCAGGGTGGGTATCTCGACCTCTTCTAAGTACAGCCGAACCACTCTAGCAGCGTGTGGACGAGCATTATCGTGCATTAGCACAGAGTTGTCACCGATATGAGGCATATAAGGCACTACATGGGGTTCTAGGATATTGGTTATGTACCTGTCAGCATTTAGTCTTCCATCATTCACTGGTACTAACTCCGTGCGACCCTCGAAAGAAATTCCTCTCCAAACCATGATAGAGCCACCACCAAAGCTTTCAGGTTGACAAAAATTAACCTGATCATGCCGTTCACCACGTCGCCTATATAATGGTATACGCCTATCTGATGAACACAGACAAAATCTTGATTCATTCGTGTAATTTGCGTATTCTCGAGCAAAATCCAATCTTGCTACTCGATGTTCTCTAGCAAGACGTGGTCCTCTAGCTGGCACTCTGATTCGTATACCTGCTTCTCTCAGCCTATTTAGAACTGTTTGTAAGCTTATTCGGACATTACGAGCTGTTTGCAGCCTTCGAGCGGTGGTATGCCCCGGCGACGTATCTTTGTATGCGGCCATCTTGTATGAGCGCGATGATTTTAGCGGCTTCTTCATTCGTCACATGTCTTGTTAAACGTTGAGCCGCATCCATTATTAACAAAATAAATTTAAATTTTCACTATACAATAACACAATTTGCTTAGAAAGTTCTCGACCTCAATGCATTCTCCAAGACTGAAATAATTTACTCGAGCATTTTTGCTTCCAAAAAAATTTTTAAGAAATTGTGATATTTTTTTGCCCATCATAAGAAACCATAAATATCTATTTAGTTGATACATATACGGATTGTCCCAAAAAACTAGAATTAAGTATTAAAAATATCCTAAAATACCAGTGATGCGATAATTTTTGTGGGGTGTTTAGTTTTGATAAAAACTGAAGTAAGGCGAAACGTCAAATTTTTATCAATCTTACAAAAATTATTACTTAAAACAGAAAAGACCTAAAATCAAGAGCATTTAGAAGTATAAATATATCAAAAGGTCTAAGAAATAAGAGATTAAAAAAATAGTTACTATAGTTAAATATTAATGGATATTTTACCCACACGTCATTCTAATGTCACAACATTTACTGTTTGTATACAGACTCGAAATAAATAGTATTAAAAAATTAAAATTTGAGGGATTCACCTGCCAAGAATATAATTTACCTTATGATGATGGAAAAATGAAAACTGATAATTTAAAGTTCAATTACCCGAACCTGTTATTTTACTAATCGGTAAGCGAACGCAAACATCAACGGATGAATTTAAATTACTCCATTCTCAATAAGAAAATATAGTTTTTTATTCCAAAAATCACAAATTATTTAAATTCTGTAACGGTTCTACGATAGGATAAGAACAAGAATGGAACATAACTCCATCAGGACATTATTAGAGCAGACACTAAAAAAATTACACAAGTTTCTTTCTTGAAATCTCGAAATCGACATTTGATTGAGATATCTCATTATTTCCAAATGATAAACAAGCATCTGTTCCAAGTAATAAATGTAGGGTAAACGTTATTCGAAAATCCAAATAGACAACAGAGGGAGAAATTAAGCATAAGTAAATCCAGTGGGGCTTGGAGCGATTTAGGGTTAGCACAAGAACAAGAAATAGTTTAGAATGTCCTAGAGGTTGATTTGCGAGTGAGGAAGCCGACGAAGGGCCCAAGACGCCCTTTGCAGGCAAGCGAGGACATGTCGCTTAGACAGCTCGGGGGTAATTACGCACAGTGACTAATACACCGATTCTCTTAGACGCAACCAATTTACGAGCCCGCTACAATTATGGCAATGATCTCTTATACCTATTTGTTTCCTTAGTTGCCTGTAAGGGAGTGTACTGACGCATTGCTGTTGCTATTTTCGTTTCTCACCTCACCGGAAAATTTATACAGGGACTTCAAGTTTTTATTCTTATGGGAATTAGTTTGAACTCCACACATATTATATGAAGTAATAATTTCCACACGATTTAGTGTTCGCATCACCCATAAAAATTGCTTACAAAATCAGCGTTAGTGGATTTTTTTTATTATTACACTACTGAAAGCTGAGAAAAATACAAAAAAGAAACAAGAAAATTATCGATTAGTATCAGTTTCAGAAAAAAACTCAAAAGAAATTTTAATTGAATTTGGCTTCTCATCATTTTGTTCCGCACATATGGAGAGTACAAAATTTGTGTTTTTTTGGGCATTTTAAACTTAATACGGACGAGGTTTAACCAGAAATTCAAATTAAACAAAGAAGTAAAATGCTCTTATTGAGGAGTAGCTGCGAGATTTCAAGACACTAGAGGATAAATGATAGATGGTCAGTGCAAGGTCAGCCATCGGCAATTATACCTACATACAATCGATTTTTTGAGACTGCGAAGATAACACGTAACGGCAAAACAGCTTCAACAAGAGTTTGAAATATAATGGGAACTTTACAAGCCGTGAGAAATGTATTATGAAACTCTGGTATTAGAGCTAGAGTAGCTAAGACTGTTCCACAACTGACCAGGGAACATCGTGGAGCTAGGTTTATATTCGCACAAGAAGCTATTTATAGAAGAGATGATAAGAGTTTTTAAGACAATGACTTATGACTTTGTGCAAATTTATTATAACGCACGCCGTGTCACTAGAATAGTACACTACTACCTTCAAGAGGTAAATATTGTATTTTTAGACCACTCTTTTAGATTACTCAGTTATTTTTTGTTTGATTGACATTGGCGGTTGAAGGTCGCATCAATTCAAAATAGTAAACAAGTCGCGATTCAGAATAATTTGAATTATTGAGCTAAAAAATTGAAACTTTGGAAAGAAAAAGTATAACAATAAAAGCTATTAACCCGTTATTAATTTTTTCTCTAATTTTGTATTTAATTGATTTGTCAATTGACACTGGACGTTTTAAACACCTTGTATTAATATATACATGAAGTTATCGTGAAAAATCGATGATTAAAATGGAAACGTAACGACGATAAATTAAAACAACATACCAAATATTGTTTATATTCGTAATAAAGATGAAATGTTTGGTATGTCAGCCATTTCAGGCTTACTCTCATAATAAACAACTTATTTTTGTTCTCACTAACTCAATAAATTTCTCAGAACGTGTCGTCGAGTTATTTTGTATAGAATAAATGTTGGTATGTCATACTTATAATACTATAAATGCTATTGGACAAAATTGGGAAGTTTTTAGAGGCTATTTGTTATTTTTGGGGTTATTTATGTAAAAAGAATGCACAAAAGGGTAAACCCTACTCCACTCGAGTAGTTCGAGTAGTGCCTGCCGTGTAGAAATGCAAATGGATATCAATCTTGACATTCTGTTTGTTGTAGTATCCGGTAAAGACTTGCCTTTAAGCTGATCAACAAGCTCGCACTTCTCCAAACAAAGGAGTGCCGATAAATTGACGTTCTAGGTATCTACAGGCGAAATCGGTGTTCACGAGCTATGTCTGTCTGTCGAGTAGGTCTGGCAAAAACTGCTTTGGGCGGAATTATATTAGACAGTTCAGAAGAGCATTTGCAGAGGTAGTATCGGTAAAACAGAGTCAGGTCAGCAACCTTTCTTATATGATCTAAGCTGCTCAAGTTTCTCTGGTCAACCCTAGGTCGCCTATAAGTCGAATTGCTCCCTTCTGTATTGATTCGAGCATCCTGAGGGTATGTTTGAGAGCCGAGATCCAAATGTGCGAACAATATTCCAAAGATGGATGAATCGAAGTCTTGTAGAGGATTAGAACCTGTTTGGTATATAGTTTCATGGTTTTAAAGAGGGCTCCACGTTTTTGTGAAGCTGCCTTGGCTAAGTTAGCCACGTGGCTATGCCAGGACATATTTTTTCCAACCTCATCACCCAACAATTGCATTCACCTCATTCAAAATTGTTTTCAATATCGGTATTGATGGTGATGAGCTGTTGTTGTCTTGGGTGTTAGCCGGCACCAGTGTGCTATCGTCGGTGTAGCTATAGACCGAGTTTGCAGTTTTGTCGATACTGTAGATTAATGATTATAGAAACTGTTTCGTTCAGATGGCCTGCCGTCTGTTAGCCCAGTCAAATTTTCACTATATATACAATGGCATAACGTCCTCTGTGTGGTATTTGGCTGTTCTTTAAAGTCCTTTTCAATGGAGGTTCAGTACTCGTCTTCCTACACCTTAAACCATTTATTTCCAGTTTCTTATTCCATACTTTCCAAATCCATTTCAACTTTATCTCAACTATATTTTAACTTTATTATTATCTCAGCTTCTAATTCAGCTGTTCAGGTCTTCATATCTTACTTTTGCTTTATTTATAATCTTCGCCACTTTGTCTTCCTCCAGCACTTCTCCTGTTTATTTATTCGTTTTTTATAATAATTCATGATAGTAGGTTTAATTTTTCATTCATTCTTTCTGTTTCATACTCATTTTCTCTGCAGTATGAGTCATGATACATCTTATTTAGTTTATATATTCCAAGTTTTGTTTTCATTCCCCCGCTCTTCTTTCCTTTCTAGTGTTCTTTTCGCTGCTTGTATTTTATCTCTTATTCCTTATGTTTTATTTTTGTCGTTCATTATTATTACAACTGGGTACTTGATCTTATTTACCATTTCAAACCCACATCTTTGAATTTATTCTTGTCTCTTATTTCTTGTCTCTTGCTGCAACATTTTATATACTTCGTCTTCTTTCTTCTTTAAGACCCATTTTTTTGCATTCTCACATTAATTCTTTAAACTTTTCCGTCATTACATTTTTATTCATTGCTACCGCATACTTGATCTATTATTCATTGTCTTTTCATCTTTTTATTGTTATTTTTTGTACATCAAACCTGTATTATAAATTTTTGAGTCACTAGTTGTTGTTCTTACTCCAGCACTTGAATTTTTTATGGTCAATTTTATTAATTATGCTGGGATTTTCAAGTAATTTAAAGCATTACTCAGTTATTTTCTTTAAATTGCTTTCTGATCTATTTTAAATACTTTGTTTATTTTTAGTTACTATCATATAAATTTATCGATGAAAATAATAATACAAAAATTATCGTTAAGTTAGTTCAATTTATTTTATGTCAGGTGCGAGGTATCAGAAATAATCTAGTAATGGAAACCGTGTCAAACTTCAAATTCTGCAGGTGAATGCACATTAATTTCGATCGTAAAATTGAAGCTTTTGAGCCCCCGTCTATGATTTTTCTCGTAGGGGAACATTCGGTAAATGGAAAATAAAAAAGTAGGTACTAAAGCGAAAAACGATAACGATTTGTCGTCTAATGGTTGCAGTAACGTGTGTCTAAACGTCTAGCAAGCTACTTGTCTATTCAAGACAGCCGAGTTGAGGTCATAGATATCGTTCACCGGTGACTGAGACTGCCCTCAGGAGTGCCACACTGATCGAAATGATGGAATCTTTTAACCGCCAAACGCACGGCTGGGGGAAAATACCCATGATTGAGAACAACTTCTCTCACACCAAACATTCACCCTCATACTTCGGTGACCCATTCATACATTTATTCTACTCCGTTTGCCCTTTGGGAGATCTATACAAAAATTTATATCCACTTATCGATTTTCAGTCGCTATACATTTTTTGTCACATTTTATAAAACTACCCCTACGGGTAATTATTTCTTCCAATACAATAAAAAAGAAATTAGGAATTGAATGAAATCAGAAAACAATATACCATTTTTAATATTGATACCAGGGTGATTCGAGAAGTAAATAATTCTTCATTTGCACCTTTCAAGTACTTATTGGTAGAAGTTTAGACTATTAATAAGCAATTTTTTTACATTATACAGTAGAACTTATTTAATCAGAAGAGGAACTTGGAGTGCCCATTCGTATGGATTATTATTTGTTACCACTAAATCAAACTTCTTAGTTCTTACATGATGATATGAACATATTTTTGAAAAAAAACATCTGCAAAATATGGTCTTCATAATTCTCTGCTTTTTTACTTTACCAAATGGCCCCTTTTCTGAGGTGAAAACTTTTGCAGACCTCCCCCAGTCTCTATCATGAACTTCTAAGTATTTTAGCCTCATAATAGTTTTGTTAATGATCAAAATAATCATCATAATCTATTTGTTGATCCTAATATTTACGCTGATTCTCGAATAAAGCGTTTATTTGAAAATTTAATCAGTTGACTTTAAACACCGAGAGTTTTTAAACAAGTATCAAAATATTAAAAAAGTTTTATTTTGATATTTTCAGCGTACTATTGATTATCCGATGAGAATTGTAATTAAATTTTTGACTTGAGAGATACACAATTAGAAATTGACAAACAATACAACAGGATACCCAACGTAATTAAGACAGTAACTGAATGACTTCTTAAGCAATTAGCCTTAGGTGTACTATTTGTCTGGTAAATTTACGAGAATTCAAACAGCCAGCGCTGTAACTGGAAAACAATTTCTGTTAACCCCAATCTCAACTAATTTTGATTGTCTACGCGGCAATTTGTATACGAATCATTTGTGAATCAAAAACTTTGTAATAATATGGTTTAAGCCGAATAATTATTGTTTTTAATAACATCGCTCAAATTCATATAAAATTTGGCATATAAATTGTAAACTGATAAGAAAACAATAATTTTATAACCTTGATCCACAGTTTTGACCGGAATAATCAGTGAGAAAATGCTTAATTCTGCTCTATACGAAATATTATCCAGAAGTATAAGTTCGGCAACGCTCATAAGTCTGGCAACGCTTTTGAAAAAGATGCATGTTCGTGCTTGTTGTTTGGACGCGATTGCAGAATAAATGACTGATAAAAGTTCACAACAATTTCGGAACTCGCCGCTACCAAATCGTAGAAGACGTACCAGATATTCTTAAAAACGGGCTCTGTTGCCGACGCGCCGCATACTGGATGACCGGATCTGTAACAGCTAACGAAAACGGAAATAGTGGCGTGAGTTAGTTAAGCAGCCACACCAATCTGCAGTGCGGCTAGCGGGAGAGCTTCGAAAATCCGATCGCTTTTTACGACTAATTCTGTCATACATGCACTATTGAGTTAATCGTTCACGTCTCTTCCACACACTTCACGAAGATGATTTTGTGATCAGATGAAGCAACCTTAAAACTGAACGGTACGGTCAATTAGCATAACTGCATGTACTGGAACGACCAAAATCTTCTCGTCTTTATTGAAAAAGATTTAAAACTTCCTGGGGTGTGTGTGAGTGGGTAGGTATCCATGTGGGAGGTCTCGTGAGTCCGTACTTCTTTGTACGTCACATGACGGGCCAAAGTTATCTGCTATAATGCTCGAAGATCTACGTGGGCAAATGGATAACGATCCAAAAGTCGCGAACATCGGTCATTTCATGCAGGATGGAGCTTCGCTGCACTACGCGTTATGTGTGAGGAAGTACCTCATTTTGGAGAATGGATAGGCGGACGAGGATTCATTGAGTTGTTTCCAAGGTCATGTAACTTGAAACTTTGTGATTTATTTCTGCTCGACCTCCGAACTTCAATTGAGAAATTTGAAACTTATCGCGGACAGCTTGACATGCTTCGCTGAACCTGCTTCACCGTTGAGTAACGTTGCCGTAAATTCATTGATCGAGATGGGCATCAATTTGAACACTTACAGTTATCCTTTGCAAATTTGTTGCCTGACTTATGCCGTCCTCTGTACGAGGATTCTATGAACAGTTGTAGACTTTTATTTCCAACTAAAGGTGGCGTATGTGTTGAATAATATGAGCTTTGGAATTTATCATCATTCCATTCAATATTCTTCACCATATCTTTCCAATGTGCAACAAAAATCATTTAAATCACCTCTATTAACGACAGAGAATGCAAAAATTGTGCTCCAAAATAATAAAAGCAAAAGGGGGTGTGATCAATTAATTAAGATTATCTATTATCGTATTGTTTTTATTTTTTGTGTATCACGCAAACTATAGGGTTGGCAAAAAATTTTATATCCGGTAGTGTATATATTTTTAACCTGATGCTGGAAATTGGATAATTATTAAATAATATTCAATCTGACTTAAAATAGAGGACATAATTCACAATGGGACCTCAAAGAAAATTAGAAATTAGAAAATTACAACACAACATATAAACAACACGTTATATATCCACGACATTACCTATTTGCTATATAATTTTTAGACTGAAAAATAATATTTTCTATTTGTCTGATTTCCTATTATAGTTATGACAATTAATTTCGATAGATACAACCCTGTTACTCTACAATCACCTTCCGGCGTCAAGACAAACAAGTAATTTAAAATATTAAATATCCGAAACGTTCCTTCATAGTGTCACATTCTTGATATTGTCCAAGTTGACAGGGCCCGAGATCCAAGAAGCCCGTGCCACGATTCAGGCATTCTTGTGTTGACAAGTGACAGCTTGGAAGGGTTGTTACATTGTCTTAGATTGAAGGGGACTAAAGCTGGACGTGGAACGTTGATAAACTTAACTGATTACTCACTGCTGCAATCTTTAGATTTTCCGCTTGATATAATAACCCTTTATTTGATACAGGTTCATTGTCTATTCTTTCATTTTATCACCTAAATAATATTTGGGTCGCATAACATTCAAAAAATTTACTGTTCAAATTTGTTCTATAAAAAATACAACAGAATAAACGCTTTTTTTACCATAACGTTCACACAGGACATCAATGTATCAAAAAAATAGGACAGGAGAATGCAACAGATAAGATGTAGAGAATATGACAAAAGAAGAAGTAGAGAGATATATTCAAGTGAAAAAATTATAGAAGTGGGATACCAATAAAAGCATTAAAAAACGAATATCTGGTCAACTTAATGTGATCCTAGTTTGGACCTCTTCAGAACAACATAATAAGAAGTCTTTATTTTAGTAAGGTAATCCTGAGAGGTTCCTTGTATGGACATGATCAGGGAAACCTGATGGAAAATTAATTTATTTTTAAACAGATCAACTTAATATGATCCTAGTGTGGACCTTGTCAGGATAATCTGATAAGAAATAGACTTTATTTTAGTAAGGTGATCTTAAGGGATTGCTAGCATGGACATGACCAGGAAAGCATGAACAAAAATTGAATTTATTTCAAACAGGTCAACTTAATGGGATCCTAGTGTGGACCTTGTCAAGATAACATAATAAGATCCTGAGATGTTCCTTATATGGACATGATCAGGGAAACCTGATTTATTTTAAAAAGGAATATTCTGATGCGCTCCAAGCGTGGACCTCGTCAGATTTTCCTTAATAAGGTTAACCTTGTTTTAGTGGGATAAGGTCATTATGATGTTTCAAGGAAATGAAGAAAAAATTGTAATCGGTTATTCCAATTGCGAATCAAAGTTATAAATTTTCTGTACCGTTTCCTCGTTCTACTTCAAGAGAAACGGTTCGTTACATTCATGCAAAAAAAAATTAAAATAACGATGATGACTGCTTAGGAAGCTAATGAAAATTCTCGCATAAATACATGCTAAATATCTGGGAAGAGTTCAAAGTTGGTAGTTATAGAAATCTTCGTGAAGCCATCAGTCAAGACAGGGAGTTGTCAGTTAGAGATCATTTATTTTATAGAATCACGACTGTTGTCGTTTGCTCACGAGCAGAGTTTCGACGTTTAGCTGTAGTTTAGTGGGTTTTCAGGAGTGGTATTCCTATCACTCAAATTTAGTCCAGTGGAATTCTTATAAACATGATGATTTATATACAATATAATTTTGTAAATAAACGAATGACCATTGTATGCAGCATTCTACTTCTGTTCAAGTAATAAACATATTTATACAGTACCGACTTAATTGAACTAGATCAAAATATCTTGAATGATGAATGTTCAAGAATATATTTCATTATATGATGGAAGAAAAACATTTATGAACATGTAATTACAGCTAGTGTTGCTTCTGAAAGTATTTTCAGGAAGAACCTTAAATGATGGAAATATAGTTGTATTACGTTAAATAATAAGAAAAATATTCACTGTTGACAGTTGACACACATTTGAAAAAATAGGATACATAGAAGGATATTTTCTTTAGGGAGTTTTAGGTCTATGGGCTTTCTTTATCTTTGATGTGAATGAATGGCGTGTCTTGATGATTCTTACACAGCTTGTGATAGATTTAAACTTTTTTATCTGTACACTAACTACTCCTGCGAGACAACCTGTTCATTCATTTTTCTGGAGACGAATAGTATGATATTTTTTCCTGGTGATTTACTAATACACAAATGGTCAATGACATATTTTGATTAAGACTGAAATATGCCGAAACGTTAATTCTTACTTTCTATTTTAAACAGATTTTCTACCACAGGGTTCAACAGTTGGCCTACTTTTGTTATCCGTATACGTTTTTTATATATGTGACAGTTTCTCTCAGTCTCACATTCAATGTATTACTGATAACATTCAGGTGCTGCACTAGTTGTTTTTTGTGAAAAAATACATAATGTACATCTGAGACATAAAAATCTTTTAACTATGCCTTGCTATTCAAAGAAGTTTGATGTACGTAGAGCTGTTATAGTTATAACACAGAAGATTTTGTCTGCTATAAATTCTTTTAAATTGTGGCACAGAACAATTTTGTTTAGTAAGCAAATATGTAAATGCCTTATAATTAATACTTTTGTATAAAATAAACTTAAAACAAACACCCTTTTTTTATAAAAACAAATAAAAAAATGCTCGGTATGAATGAAGTTTTATTGTTGACAAAACATCAAGGAGAAACAAAATTCTTGTTTTTATTTAATTCCGAGCATTTTCATATTTATTCACCTTTTGAACCTTCTCTGGACTTCCACAAATAATTCAAGACCAACATGAGCCAAATCGGTCCAGCAGTTTCGAGTTTTATCGAGGCTAACGAACAGTAATTCATTATATATATATATATATATATATATATATATATATATATATATATATATATATATATATAGATTGAAATCATCAGTTTATCTCGGAAATGCAACACCATGAAACTATGTCTATTGTTAGTTCATTATTAAGGATGTGTAAAATAAGAAGAGAGCTCCATGTTTTGCATTTCTGGAGTAACGATCCATTCTAAATTTGAATATTTTTGTTTCTTTTAAGGCTATATAAAGATTCAGTCCAGCATTTTGTTTTCAATGTTGTTGCTTTACTACTACTAATTCTGTCGTACTAAAAATTGACAAAGCCCGGTCGTGTTTAAAACAATTACTAAATTTTAATTAAAAGTACGTTTTAACGTTGTATCCAAAGAGTCATCTATCACCGTTCGTGTCTCACAGTCCCAGTCGTTACATTCTTGCCGCATTCGTTTACATACCGATATAACTTTCAACTTCAACTTTTGTCCTTGTCATTAGTTGGTATCTTAACATTTTGGAAACTCGTTTCGTCCTTTCCTTTTTACACTGCAAAGTTTTCAACAGTCGTTTGTTGGGTTTTTTCGCATAAAACTGATATACAATATGAGTCTCTCGATCACAATTTCCAATCGCCAGTTTCTACGTACACTATTAATTATACAGAGTGTCAAAATAAATAAAATTTACTCTTTGCTTTTTAAACTGTCATTTTGCTAACTATTTTATTAATTTTTCCCTTACTATTTACATGTACACATCATTATTTTAATTGCTATGGTTTTTATAATTCACTTAATGTTTTAAAGCACAGCTTTTTACCTTCAAAACAATACAGAGCAATTACCAAGACCAAAATCTAGAACTCCATCTACTGTGCATAAATTATAATCCAACTCACGGTATAATAGAGAGGACCAAGTTGCATCAGGGTCTAGAAGTAATAGGTGTTTCAAGAAATCTAATACGAATGGATTCTGGATAAAAACTAGATTAATAGGAAAAGTTGTAACGGAAAAAAGATGGCTGCAGTAGGAAGACAGCTTATCTACTTTACTTAAGGTCAAATTCAAAATTTTCTCAACAAAACCATAAAATGGTAGTGTAAAATTAATTTTTTTTTAAATTAAAAATTTTAAAATTTAAAATTTAAAATTAAACATGGAAAAGATTGATCATCGTTATACTTAATATGAAAGGCCTTAGCCCAACCAATATAAAAGATGAACTAGATCCTACTTTGAATGAGACTGCTTCTTCGTTATCAACATTGAAATATTGAGTAACAGAGTTTAAGCGAAGCATCGCAGTAGTCGACCAAATGATGTAACAACTCAAGAAATGTTGAAAAAAATCCACAGAGCGGTTCTGGATGACCGTTGACTGAAAATCCGCGACCTAGCAGACATAGTAGGAATTTCAAAAAGTGCAGTACATTGCATATTAACTGAAAATTTAGACATAAAATAGCTTGGCGCAAGATGGGTGCCGCGTTTGCTCAAAATGGATCAAAAACAGCGTCGTGAAGATATTTTTGGCGAGTGTTTGGCAATTTTTCTCAGATATAAAGTGAATTTTTGCAACGTTCCATAACCGTGGATGAAAGGTGGGTCCATCACAATCCAAATAATGGACTGAAAAGGGAGAACCGGCTCCAAAGATAGTAAAGACCTTTCCATTTGCAGGCAAGGTCGTAGCGTCGGTTTTTTTTGGGATGCGAATGGGATAATTTCCATCGGCTATCTTGAAAAAGAAAAATTTATGAACGGCGAGTATTATATGAACTTATTGCAACGTTTGGGCGAAGAAATCAAGTAAAAACAGCCGCATTTGGTTGAGAAAAAAGTGTTGCTTCATAAAGACAATGCTCCAGCTCACTTATCCGTTATTTTAATAACCAAAATCAATGAATTAAAGTTTGAATTGCTACTTAATGTACCCTATTAGCCAGATTCAGCCCCCTCGGATTATTTTCTGTTCCCAGACTTGAAAAAATGGCTCGGAGGTCAAATATTTTTCAACAATAAAAAGGCAGTTTATGGCTATTTTGAGGACTTTGACGATTCTTATTATAAAAAAGGTTATCGAACTTATTGAACATCGTTGGGAGCTACAAGGAGAATATGTTGAAGAATAAATAGATTTTTTCCTAAAATTTTGGTTCTTTGTTGGGACAAGTACTTTTGGGACCATTTTCGTACATAAGTCTTTAGAAGTGTTCAAAAAAGAATAAAGATCGCGTTTAGGATATTCTAAATAGGCAACGGACAACATTTTTAAAATTTTCTATATGGAATCATCAAATATTTGATTACTTGTTATTTTTATTATTTTGCAAAGGAATAAATTCAATATTTGGCAGTTCTAACTCACTTTCCGTAAAAGTAGTCATTATAATCACAGATATTTAATAAAATCAACGACTCCATCATATTTCTAAGTTGAGACACCTTAATTGGTTATTATATTAATAATTGTCTTCTATCATTTGAATAAAAAATCATGTTTTAACTATTCAATGTTTTAAGTAGTTCAATATTCGTTTCTAATTTAATATTGCGATGTCGACGATCACGTCATGATTCTGAAAACTATCAATGTTTCCTTGTATTTCTTTTTCTAGACAAGGAATTAAGTACAAATGGCCACAATACATTCGAGTTTTTCAGGGAAATTCGAAAGAAATTTATTTGCCAAGGACTCAAATGAAGTTTACGTGTTCCGTCAGTAATTTAGTGTAGGAAGCGTGAGAAACAAAATGGGTTTTGCAGCAGGATCATCATGAGGAACTGGAAGGTACAGGAAAGTTGACGAGTCCACAAGGACGTCGCCTTAATGTCTTGTCATCAGGTCGCTCGTTTTCTGTAATTAGGTTTTTGTTTCTTCCCACACAATCTCTAGACTGACCGAGGGTCAGGACCGAATCAACACTTATATTTTCTCAAAGATGGGAAATGTAAAATGTGAGCATGGTTTACTAGTTCAATGATCAATTATTTGTTTTAAATATATTCTAAGGGCTATGCTCTCGAATATATCGAGTTTTGAAAAGCTGACTATATTTTTTTTCATGTTATCTCCGATAGTATTAAATCACAGCTTTACAGTACAAAATCAAAAGTGATATAGAAGACGTTGGTACAAAGGGGATAGGCACACAAATAGTCGTAACCAACAATAGTCAAAACTAGAAGCTTACTTATCGTAAAGAAGATCCCTTCTACCATTAGTATGGTGTTGGGAGGTATTTTCCTCTTATCCATGTACGAATTTCCACCATTCTTTTTTATTTTTTGCTTATTTTTTTGCATCATTCCACGTCAGATTTCTCTCTATAAAGATTTTTGCAATTGTTTTGTCTCAGTTATTTTCTTTGTATTGATGAATTTGTTATTCATTGCATAATAAAATTTGATGGTTTTGTCAATTCATGTATTTATTTCAAATTCCCGCCTGCCAGTATTTTCATTTCTAACCTCTAAATATTGGTAATCATTCCCTTGTTTTATTTCCGACTTATTTATATGTTTAGTACCTGATGATCTGTAATTGCCATCAAATTTGATTTTTTCACGTTGATCTTCATTCCATGCTTCCTCAGCGAATCATTTCATATGTTAATATTCTTTTGTAGGTTTTTTTTTGTATTTGCCATTATAACAGATGTCATCAGCAAATGTGCATTCTCTTACTTGTATTCTTTGCATATTGTGGTATCCGACATACAATTTTTCGGTGTTTTGTCTACACTCTTGGATGATATCGTCCTTAAATATAATAAATAGTGTTGGGCTTAGCCCACCTCCTTGCCTCAGACCCTATAAACGTATCTGATCTCATATTTCTACTAATCACATAATTGTTCGTTCTTTTACACATGCTTCAATATTTCTAAACAGTTTTCGTTAACATTTCTTCTATGTAGACTTTTCCATATCTGCGTCCTAGGTACACTGTCAAATGTTTTTTCTAGGTCTAAAAAGCAAGATACGAACCTAACCTAACCTAACCAGAAGCGCTAACTAATAACAATAACGAGCAACAATTTTAAAATAAAGAGATTATGTAACTAAGAGGTATAAATGAGAACTGAAAAAATTATTACAGGAAAATAAAAATAATTTGAAGTACATTCTCGAAATGGAACCCAACAGCCTTTACATATTTTTAATACCGAATTGTTAATTGCCGTATTGAATTACGGATACTCTTTGTAATAGCATTATTACCAATTGCTTCAATCATTCCCAAATATGGTAATCAATAGGATTGAAATCATGGCAACTTGAAATAGGATCTATCCACCTGTTGGCATATACGATGATATATTGAAAAATTCTCAGCCTACTATGGAACCAAAGAAATTTCAATGTCAAAATATTTCATTACTCAACATATTCTCCTCTTAATTGGATACATTTATTACAGCGAACCTGCAACGTCTCTAGACCTTTCAAAAAAAATGTTTCTTCTTGGTCTACAAACCAGACCTTTTCAGCTTTTTAGAAGAAAATTTGTAGTTGAGGAAAGAGATGATAAACGGACGGAGCCCAATCTGGTGAATAAGGGGGGTTTTCTAGTAATTCAAACCCTAAAGCACGAATTTTTTGCATAGCAACATGAGATTTATGTTCAGGGGCGTTGTCCTGTAAAAACAAAACACCTTTGGATAGCTTTCCGCGACTTTTCTCTTTAATTTGTTCCCGTAGAGTGGTTAGTAATGTCGTATAGTAATCTCCAGTTATTGTTGTACCCTTATCCAAAAAATCAATAATGATTACTCCATGGCAATCTCAAAAAACCGAAGCAAAATCTTTTCCAGCAGATTTTTAGTTACGAAACTTCTTAGGTCTTGGAGAACCAGAATGTCACCATTCCATCGATTGTTGCTTTGTTTCTGGATCGTAGAAATATACCAGTCTCATCCATGGTAACAACTCGGATTAAGAAGTCTACATCGTTTTCAAATCGAGCACAGATCGAACGCGATGCTTCTACTCTTGCACGCTTTTGGTCAACATTCAATCATTTGGGGATCCATTTTGCAGCAATTTTTCTCATGTCCAAATTGACGTGAACTATATGATGAACGCGTTCGTATGAAAATTCAGTGCTTCAGATTTCCGCTTTAGCCCAATTCCAAGGTCTGATAAAATCATGTCATGAACTCCATCGATATTTTCGAGGACTGACACAGAAACTGGCCTTCCCGATCGGTCATCATCTTCTATGGAAAATTTACATCTTTTTTTCAAGCTTTTTTGAAGCTTGCAGTTCAATTTTTCACGGTCGCATACGAAGGTCATTGATCACAAAGGATATGAAGCATATCTTCATAAATCTGCTTACCTCTCAACCCTTTTAAATACAGGTCGTTGATGATGGCTCGATACTCCAATTTTTCGATTTTCACAATGTCGGTGGTCACATTTTTTCTTTTAATTCATTGCGTAACTCTGGTTTACTTTCTTGAAGTCAAACTTTACACTGACACTTCTAATAAGTTATTGTTCGTTGCTATGGTAACGCAATATTTTGTTTATGCATGGAACTGGTCTAGGCTAACTAGATATCAATACATCCTCGTACATTATTATCATCTCTCGTTCGCTTTGGCAACCAAATTTTGTAGAAAGTCCAAATAGATTTGTCCTCTTAAAGAACCATCAAAAAGTGCGGATCTACTAATTGATCATTTATGACACCAATACACACGTTAACCAAAAGTCTTAACTGGAAATGACATTCTCGAATAGCATAAGGATTCTATACTACTTACACATGTGAATTACATTGCGTTACAAACACCAGAAACTTAATATTTGCCGTGACGTGCGTGATATGTGCCGAAAATGGATATCATCCTCAAAGATTATTATATATCTTCCATATCAACAGCAAATGAGCCGATTGGATGAAAATCAGAACTAAAAGGTGAATTAATATATGGTCTATTTCAAAAAGGTGTAGAGTAATAAAATGGGGAATTCCGTCCAGTTCGAAATAAGTAAGAGAAGTAGGAAAAGTGTGTTTTCTGGCCTGAAGTGTCAATATCGAAATATTGTGTAGGAATTACTTAGGTAGTAGATTATACAGTTATTTTTTGCGTTTAACAGGTAACGTTTAACCTTCTATGTACATAATGCCTAATTTTTATTCTGTTAAGATAAAATTCTCTTCTTTTTACGAGCATCCTACCGGCACGCCTTTGGCACACTATTTTCAGTGTTTGTGAATGAATAACAATAGGCTAAACCCATAAATTGACCGCAACCCGGGTGGTACTACCTGCACTTGATAAAAAGAACGAATTTTATAATGAAATCAATGCCAAACTATGAAAGTGGCTTAAATATTCGTTGGGTCACTCTGTTATCCCTTTGCATACCTAATGAGGTTTTATTACTCGTAGACGACGTAAGAGGACAATTAGCCAAAGCAAATAAGGTGTCTTCAGAACGTAGTATGGCGGAACAACCACCTAAAACAAGAAACAGAGACACGAATTTACAGAGCAGCAATTAGATCTATAATGACCTATACGTCAGATATATGGCCAGAATCATCAAAAACGGAACAATTCTTGGAGACCACAGAAATGAACATTTTCAAGCAAGTCTCACTTGGAAAACGGAGTAGAGGTCGATTACGAGAGAGGTGTGACAACCTGGACTCATTATGAGTAAAGATATTTTTAGATAATTGGTTTTAAAAAGTAGTATTTATAATTAATATAATCTAGCTCGTAAACATTATATTTATTTTATTTTTCTTTTATATATTTCGACGTTTAAATATCTTACATATGAAATGATTATTAGGCGAGTCCGTCTCTGAGATTGGTTGCCAATAATGCAATAATTAGTTTGGTTGAGCATCAGGACTTCGTTGAAAGGAAATTACTCTTCCAATTAAATGTCCCCAGTTTTATCCGGCGTTCTACACCACGCTATGTAATACTAAGGTGCCGACGTCTTCCTGTACGTGACCTTAGAATTTCTAAGTCCTCTTAAATAAATACTAACTTCATTTATTATCGTGAAGTTGAAAATAACAAGTGTACATTCATCGTAGATAAAGGGCATATATTTCCACTTATTTTGTTATTTTATTGATATTTATTAAATTTTCCATTTTCTCTAAGAAGCTGTATGAGCTTAAGGAAAACGAAGCATCACTTCAAAGTTTCTTCGAAAAGTAGCTTATGTTTTTTCGAAAATAAGTATCTACACAAAATGAGAACAACGATTTTTATTTTATAATGGATTGTTTTGAGATACGTTTATTTTCTCATTAGACCTTGTATTATGATAAAGATCGTGCAATATCTTGAATACACTACTAATTAAGATGTTGTGAAATTCTCAGGTATACAATAGATTTTAGTAGACTTATTATTAATAACGCACTTTTTACTCATCTTTAATATCTGCTGAATAATGTAAAACATTTCTCAATAATTTAAAAAACAATTATTTCCAGTCGGCAGATATTTCTCAAATATCTGCACCTTACATAACATTCTATATAATTGAGAAATGAGCTTTGTAACGTTAACAAGGTTACGAATTACAAGAAAAGCAATTTGTCAAAAATTGTAATAACTACATGGTTATACTAACGTAAATATTCAAATAAATCATATTTTGCCCACATGGGACAACGTGGTCACGTTATATCTACGCTGAAGATGACTTATTGCAGTACTTAATACAATAATTATTGCCATTAGACAAATTAGTAACATCGACAATCATTAACGTAGCATTGAAATATTAATGAGCGCTTGAACGCGAGATATAAGATTTAGAAAACAAATTCAATGGTGCAGTTGATATAGATATATATAAATAAAATATCAGACGTCAGGGTGTTGGGACAAAAAATCAATTTTAAACAACTTAGTAGGTAAAGTTGAATGTTATTGTTCCTTTTAATTTGGCAAGTGTCAAATGTCCCAAGTATGAACATTACGTGTCTTTTAGAAGTTTAGTTTCAAGTAGTGAAAATCTGAAAGTTTTTTATGAACAAAATCAAGATATGAAGAAATATTTTACGGTTAATCACTTTGTAAGAATGGGAATAGTCAGACAAACAGTTTACGATGTCTGTCGGCGTGTTGAGACAGGTATTAAGATTGATAAAAAGTCAGGATCAGACAAGAAAGCAAAGAAAAAGAGAAAATTGGGTGTCAGTTTGCGGTGTCAGTTTGCGAAAAATTGATAAAATCAGCACTTAAATATTCTGAGAAGCAACAAATAGAACAAAAATTAAAACTTAGAAGTCTCAGTTATTGCCACTAAGTTGGAATTTCTAGAAAAGTGGGCGATATTCATACTGAATACACTGTTTACACCACCACTACACTCACGATTATTCTGTTTGACTTTTGACTGAATTTTCCCAGCAATAAAAGAATTGGCCCTTTGTCCCAATTTAGGCTACTCTTACATCTAGCAATTTCAATGCATTCAAATGCATCCAGCCATTTATTATTAGATACATTTTTTAATAAGGATAAAATACCAAATGCGGAAAAGAATTGTATATATGAAATGGGTATATACGGAAAGTATATTTAGCAGACTAAGAGATCCGTTATTGTCCGGTTTAAAGAGCACATAGCTCATTTGAAAAATGGACGCACCGGAAAATCAGGTATCATACTGTAAACAGTGTGTTCATTAAGTTTTGGACAGCTAAAGGTTTGGAAATCATTATGGACGACGAGTCACATTTTAATTCTGAAGCGAGTGAAACGGCAAAAATGAGATTTATTATTACCAAAAGGCAAGGAAGTAAATGTATACAGACTAAAATTTCAACTCGAAAGTGTTGATATGGTTGGCGATATCTTCCGTGGTCGTTCTTCAGCATACATTTGTCCTTTTGGAAATTCGCCAAAATATGTAAAAAAGAGTGTGTTAGATCTAGATACGTTAGTTTTTCTATTTTTATAAAGATACAATTAACTTGTTCCTATGGAAATGCAATCATCAAGACAGGATTTTCTTTTCAGAATGAGCAGATAAAACCCAGGGAATTGCCTCACTAGGTCGGTATTTTTACTATTTAACTTATTTAGGTTTTTTCTTTACCTATTTTAAGAGTTGTTTACAGCGAACAAACTTCATACATTGTGCGATCTATAACAAGCTATGCAAGTTTCATATACGGCCAAGAACAAAAATCAAAATTGGGGAAACAACTCTAGATAAGCTGCAAAGAACTGGACATCATAGATTTTTCAAGGAATGTGACGGGCACCCTGTCTGAAAACTATAAAATTATAATAATAAGTCAACGGCTTCTCACGAGGCTGATTAGTATTCTACACTGATAAGTCGAAAATGGAAAACGGACAAGTAGGGGCAGTAATATTTGGCCCAGGAACCAAGCTCGCTATTCCAATGGGCTCAGAACCTTCCATTTTCCAGGCGAAAATATAAGTTATCATCAGATAGCAGAGCAGCCCCGCAAACAATTGAGTTAATTGTAAAATTGAGTCAAAGCTAATATCAAACTGCATCGAATCTTTTAACTCAATGGGAGTACCTAGCCACACCAAAGTACATGGCTAAGAGAAGGCAATCATCTGATGAAAAAGTGAGAGAGGACCACAACCTTCAATAGGTTTCTCATAAAGTTGATCATAAAGAAATGGGAAAACGAGAAGAAATCAGAAACATGGAGTAAGACCCCAGGTCTGAAACAATCGAAAAGATTTCTTTTGTATTCCAGCAACCGGTCTAAAAATGCCCTTCCGTTGACAACTCCTGTCGTATGTGTAAAAAACAAAAGAAAACCGCTGAACACCTCCTTTGTGAGTGCGAGGCAATCCATAGACAAAGACTATGGTGCAAGTTTTTTAAAGCCAGAAGAAGTAAGCCTTCAGACAGGCTGCTGATTTTGCAATGTCGTTGTTGCTTGACTGTTAAACAGTCCGGGGTATACAATAGATAAATAGGCCAAATGTTAGCGAGTTAAATTCACGTACTCACGCCCTAATCTAATCTATTGGAAAAATGAGAATGAATTTGGAATGATTGCGAAATAAGAAAAACGCATCTCTCATGAGACTTTTAAAGTTTGTTTTGAAATCAGTAAGTCTAAATAAAAAAAAAGAAGTTTCTTCACAAAATCTTCGTGATAGGAAAGAAGAGTAATAACGAGGGAAGTTGACCAGTGAGTAAAAGTTATAAAAGCATTTGTGATTAAAAAACAAATATTATTTAGTAATTTCTCAAAAAATTTTATATTAGATTCAAATCCCTTTCTATCAATTCAAAATAAATTCTGTATAAGTATAAACCATATTAGTATCCGTTTGAAACAAACCAGCGATTAAAAAAGCCCCAGCTAGTGAAATATAGGGTCATTAATAGATGTGTTCGTCGATTTCGAGCCCTTGATACAACATAAAACCCCTGTATTTACGAGAGAAAGACGCAAAATGTGAGTTATTCGTGTGGAGCTGAAAACGGACCATTATTGTAGGCAATTACAACTCGTTACAAGATGAAGACAATAGATAACGGCAAAACCACTAACCCAGAGACAATTTAAATCTACTGTGGACAACAGGGGGGCCCAGGACAGGGCAAAGGTCACGCTATCGCTCACTAAATCTGCTTCACGACGTATAGCGACAGCAAAAAGGATGGTTCGCCAGCATGCGATCTATAAGTCACTGCTCACTTTCGATTCAACACAATTACACATCTGTCCATGGGCGACAAATTTTCTCTATACGAACCAATTTACACATATGTACATATGATTATGGACAGCAATGTTTGCTGCATGGTTGTTGACATTATCCTGTAATAAGTTTTATCGATTTTCAAATGTAGATATTTCTGTATCCTCTTTATTTGAAAAATATAATTTTGAACGTTTGATGGAGATTTCTTGTACATATTTTGTATTTGGATTTTGACAAACTATCTATGTTAAAAAAACAGTGAATTAAAGCCTCTATCTTCAATCACTTATCAGGTATTGGATCAAAGCGTTTCCATGTAAGAACATTTTTTATATTCGCGAAGAAGCGAAAATCGCATGATACTAAATCTAGTAAGTAATGCGGATGTTGAATAACTTTTAAAGGTTTCTGAACGGAGCGATGCCATGATCAATAATCCCCTCTCTCAGCACATCCTTTCGTAAGCACACTTGTAAAAAATTACTTTCAACTTCATTTCCGAATTTGATAAGAGGGATTTTTTGAGATTAAGTGGATCACTTCCATTGAAAACTCTGATTTTTTGTATATGCTCAGCTTTCATCTGTTTGGTAATGGAATTCGGATCTTCATGATTTTCATGAAATTGAAACACGATTTTCTTCTGGTTCATCATTCGATACACAATTGTCTTAATTACCAATAATTTTTCAAAATGCTTCTTATAGTTCTTGGGCTGATTTTGAGATCGAAGCAAATTCTTAACCAACTTTCTTCCACTTGCAAACTGTCTCTAAAGCTGATGAGTATATTATTACAGACACATTTTCAAAACTTGATGCAAAATTTCATGTACATGCAATGTTTGAGTTTCATGTTTCACTACATATATTTCAAACACAATCCCAATAAAATGGCAATTATGTTACCAATTCGGAACAGGTTTAAAGTTATCACTGATTATTTCACATATATGATTGTTAACATAAAAATCGTTCTAGTAATAGGGTACTTGCATGGTTTAAGAAAAAAAGAGTTTTGGATAGTTTATGTACAACTTTTATTATAATTTTTTTTATTCTTTGATCAATATTTATAGAGAAAAAAATTATTAAAAATTCAAAAACTTTGTAGGTAGTTTAAACATTTTAGTAAGACCGCCATATTGCGTAATGTCATAGGTATAAACTAAATACTGAACTTATGATACACAGTAAATCTGAAAAGTGGTATGTATATGAATCGTGTTTTATACCAGGATATAGAAATATGACATCATAAATGAAAACCATTGAGAATCGTTTTCTTATGTAGTAAGGAATTTGAATTTTTTTCGATTTTCTATTAAATATTTCATATCAAAAACTTATAGAATGAACAAAACAATATTCTTGATTTAAGGTATAAATTAATGGATTGGCTTCATCAGAATATAATTTGGTAATACTAAAATATAATCTGTAAGTACTTTATGAAAAAATTCCACTTACCTTGTCAGCGACCCTTTATGAACAACACTGGACTAGTATGTCAATATAGTTAATACTCTGTGTATAACAAAAACAATTTTCTTTTCCAGAAAGATATTGGGGGTGATCCCCAAGGTTTTCAAACAATACATTATTTCATTATGCTCTTAATACCAAAGATATTCTAGACACATCTAACCCTTTTGCTGAACGCCGGCGGCAACAATCTAATTATATTGATTGAATGACAGCCGATTCATTAGGTGTCATTCTTGCAAGGGTTGTGATACTCGAGTGACTGGACACTTAGCCAGAAGAACCTGGAAGGAGCAGATGTTCCGTTTCGGACGTCTGCTATCTTATATTAAATGTTTCTCTAGAGCTTCTCCTCTTTCATTTCCTTTTCACGGAAAATTTCGCGATGAAGGATTAATTTCTCTTACACGTATAGAACACTACCACACAAAATGAAATAAAATAAAATATTTTATACTAGCGATAAACGTGGAGTGAAATGTGAATGATTCCATTGGAGATAGACAGCAAATAATATATTCATTGAAAGTTGATTACCTTTGACCTGCAGATTCCAAGAATTTTTGCAAATTATACATAGTGTTATTTTACTGTGAACAAACATGTGACTTTTATGAATTATACGAAGCTTAAGCTCATTTTGGATTATTAATCTGCCATTATAGTGAGATCGAGTTTACAACTGAGGATCATGAAACATCCATTTTGAACAACGCGTTAATATAAAGAACACACTGTTTACACCATAACTACACCAACACTCACGATTACACTGTATAACGCGCGTTTCGATAACCAAGTTATCGTCTTCAGATACTCTTTACCTTTAGAGTGTTGGTGTAATGATGCTGTAAACAGTGTGTTCGGAATGAATATTACCAATTGTTCCCGAAACTACAACTTAATTATTTCATATTGAAAAAAAATTGACAAAGAAGCTCACGAAATGTTGAAACTGTTCTTGATGATCAACTAGGTACTTTAAAACTTGATAACGAGGAACGGTGGACATCAGAATGAAGTGGAGAAACAGATCCGGTTCCCATCGCTAAATTGACACTAGAAATTAATGTTGAGTCAATAGCTATCGAAATTATACAAAAAAGTAGATCAAAGAATGTTTGCAAAGTAATATGCGCATAAAGAAACCATCAACTTTCTTCTTCATCATAACACTACTTTCCTAAAAGTAGATAGTGTCAGTAAATAGGCTAGCAGTTATTTTTTCTCATTTGTCCATAAAATGAGATTCCCAAGAAGCTGCAGACTTTAAGAACACTACAAAGCAGGACTGACGTGTAGCTTGGCACCTTTCTAAAGGTTTCCGCTCCGGCGAGTTGTCTGCAACGTCCATTCTTTGTCTGCCCAGGTGCGAATATCGCTCAATGATTCGTTTCTTGTGTGCAAAAAATGTTCTTTCGGTGGATATTCATTCCTAGCTGTGTGAGGTGTTTGGAGCACGTATATGAATATACAACACGTGCACAAATGATACGTATGGACGTACAGATCACATCCCCTTTACAACCCAGATTTTGCTCCCAGTTATTACCATTCCTTTCCTTAATTAAAGGAAAACACTTGAAAGATACGCATTTCACAAACGATGAAGAGCTAAAAGATGAAGTCTTAAGCTATCTTCGTGGTACCGAGGCAGACTTCTACTACGCATTGATTTAAACAGAGATTATGTCGAAAAATAGAGGAAGGTCTAAGCGTTCCAAACATTTATTATTCGATGCCAATGAACACGTTTTTCATTGTGACAATACTCGTATAACATATATAGATTGTGCTGTATAGTATTGTGAATTAGAGATGGTACTCATTAATAATTATTTAAAATATCTCTAATCTGAGATACAGAGTGAGAAAGAAGGCTCAAGAAGTACATAGTTTATTGTAAACCAACAAAGTTTGAGAACCCTGCAGTTTATTTCATATAAAACAACATGTCTCAGTCTTTATTATTAGTTGGAAAAAAGATGTAACCGGAAAAAAAATATCTGACGATTTAGGCCAGACGTTTCCAGAGGTTTTTTGTAGATTAATCTCTACCATATTTTCAAAAGCTCGCCGAATATAAGAAGTGAAAATCTAACGTTGGAAATTTGCATAGACACTTCACGTAGGCCCCTAGGGACTCACCTTGACCACTTTTGAAGTATTTACACAGTGACTTTTCTTAATCTTCATTATTGAGCGATTTTCTATCTATTTGCGTGGGTTATAACACTTACTGATGCTTTTGATATGAGTTAACAAACTTTCTCAGATTAACACGTCGTTTACAAACCCGAAATCTACCACAATAAAAGCCTCTTATTCGAAAAATTGAAAATCGAAAAACTTATGTATAAATAATCCTGTTTTAAGGATTTTTTTCTCTACGAGACATTTAATAGTTCTAATTACTTTATTTAACATAAACAGGAATGTTTGTTGGTACTTAATTATTTTTGAAACTAAGGCTTAAATACTAGTGAAAAAAAAGATTAACAATAGTTACTTACTTCTTTAATTCTTGTAAAAGTGACAAACCATCATATGAGCAAAATAATTTGTTAAAATAAACCGAATAAACGTATTAATGATTCTGTTGTGAGATACAACCTCTGTGTACTGAGTATTTTCAATTCATGTAAATGAAGATTGTGGTTTTGTGTATGTCCTATTTTTTTCTTAATTTGAATCATCATAGAAACACAGTTCCAAATTATTACAACTCTAATTGAACACTATTTTAAATACTATTTGTTTCTATACCGCAATAATTCTTTCTAAGAATTTCTGCACCTTCCAAACTTCTCCAATGCTTTTTTCCGTAAATATTGTTTCCTCAAAGATTTGTCGGTTTTCTCAAAATCTTGAACTATTTTTGATATACCTTCTTGGCACTCATCACATATTAATCTCAACCATTTCTGACGTCTATTTTCCAAATATGTTATCTCGGCGTCGTTGAGACCTATACATTTTCCATGGACACTTCTTTCGCATGTTCCGCATTTTATTAATTTTTTTTTATCATAATCCGTGGATTCACACCGAAAACAATTCATGTCGACTTACTCACTTGTCTGTCAGACTCGATATAATGATATTTTTTTAAAATGGCTTATTAAAGAATTTAATCAAGCTCTGACAATTCGTGTTAAGGTATTTAGCGATCGTACTATCGAATGTTTTATAAACATCCTATATATAAATAAGATAAAAAACTAGAGACGCAACGTATTTATTTTCTCAATCGCTTTCTGAGTTCTGAATGTGTTTAACCTCACATAAATGATGAATGTTCCGAATATTTCTGTCTTTAGTTCACCTCAAAATGACCGCTCTCGTCTAATTTCGCTATTTTAGGGTTATTAGTAAAGAAGATCAAATTTGTTTAAGGATAGTTATAACCAAAACATTTTTTTACATTATTATTATTTTGAGAGACATTTTTTGGAATACCTTCATTTCATTATAAATAAATGAGGAATGAAAACAATTTTCGAATACCACGTTACAAATAAAGTACCAGTGGCGGAGGTGTTTGAATTATAGGTGTCGTGGAATTTTGTATAAAGTATTGAATTCATGTGTCTCGAATAACAATTTTTCAAAATGATACTATACATAAATACGAAGTTTATTTATTCTTATTTCTCTCAATTGTTTTTTAAATTGCTTAAAATTTTCGAAAAAGTTAGGTTAAATCGTTATGAATGAAGTTGAATTATTCGAACCAGTTTATTTATGATCATTTTGAACAATATATCTTGTTTCCAAAACACGAGTGTTTGTAGTTATTTCCAATTGTTAAAAGTTTATCATATTCATTGTCCATAGAATGACAACGTGCTCTGCAAGCGAGCATCTCTCCGGGAATAATTTGCTGTCAGTTTTGTAAGAGGTAATATAATTAGTGAGAGACCTCTTAGACTCACCAATGTATTTTGGAACACTATTAGAAGTAAATGATTTTACATACTTTGAAGATATATAAATAGATAATATATACAACAAATCTCGTCTGATGTTAAATTCACTGTCAGATGTATTATATAGAATTTGTTTCAAAGCATATGATCATAAAAAAAATTGTACTGTGTTTTTAGGCTCCTTTTATGAACTATTGGATTAGAAGTTTTGAGGACTCTATTTAGATTAAAGTAATTTAAATATTACCGGGGTGATATGAATAATAATTAATATATGTTATGGAACTTTTTGGTTTCCTAAACCAATCGATTAAAATTTTTCTGTCTTCCTTTCTAATTAATTTGGTGTCAAGAGAAGGTAATGATTATTCATTAATTTCTCTTTCTAAAGTAAATTGTATATGGGGATCAAAACTATTCAAGTAAAATAGAAATTTATCAATTTCGTCATGTAGGTATTAATTATATCATCTTCAAACTTTTTGAAGAGCCTACTGGTTTTTTAAAGATTTTTTTTTTAATTTTTATTATTATATAATATGTATATATAAATATGTATTATGGAAAATAAATGTTATGAATCCTAAAAGAGTTTATTAATTAAGTTTGCAAATTTTACTTTACAACCATTTCTGAGGTACTAGCAAAAATAACTGTGGAATAGAAAATAAAAAAATAAAAATTAAATACCTAAGAAGAATAGCTGCAAAACAAAATGGGGTAGGATAAAGAATTAGAATTCTAGAAAATTAACAAAAGCAGAACTGGATAATAGAATGGTATGGATCCAATGGATCAAATATCACGGAGAAACAAAAATGAGATGGGGAAGGAGAAAAACATATAAAGGAACTGGTCGCAAATAGAGGGAAAAAAACTGAGAAAAGCAGAATGAAGACATTAGAAAGGTAAAAAACTAGAACCGATGATAGAAAAAATAAACAAGAAACAGCTGCGTTAGGATATATGTAGGAATTAAGTCAAATGTATTAACAAGAAAATGATGGGGAAAAGTAACACTAATAACAAACAGAGAGGTATAAAATAATATAACGACAAAAAAAGGAAAAAGCAAAATAACATAATGCAATGGTTCAGAGGTATCTGAATCTGAAGGTATCTGAAGTAAAAAGATAAGATTTTCCTATTTTTGAACTTAATTGTAGCGATCCTAGCGCTAGTTGGGTAACTCCATCAATTGCAGATCTAAGCAAACCCTCCACGTCTGTAACACCGCGTCTACGAGGAATTCCAACGATTGAATGTGATTGGCTCTATAGATCGTTATTTTCAATTGCAGCAAATGTTTTGTTGACCATTGAAATGTGTCTGTAGTATTCAAGCCTAGTAACAACGTTCTTTTTGAAATATGTATTGTGGATTCACAACTACTCATATTTGTGAAAATGTTTTCAAATTTTCAGAAATGTTTGAATTGTAATACTAGTTTCAATATACGTTTATCGTTGCTGCTTCAACGTGGAGCGTTTGGTATGTATGTATTACAATAGGTGAAGTAACATAAAATAACACTATAACTCATGTTCAAAAAGAGAAAAACGCACGTGGAATTTAGATTTTCCATAATGTTCTATTATTTATTAAACCAGTTGTTTTACTTATTAGAGCCCATATTAGTAGGAATAAATCGTTTTCTAATCATTATTTTCAAAATTTTGTAGTTGTCAAATATGGCGGAGACAGATAAAACTGATAATCTATCTCACAAAAATCATAAAAGAATATTTGCTACAACTGGAATGATTCCGTAACCTTTAAAAAAACATTTCTCTCATACAGATGCATTATGAAACACTTTGCGGCGTTTTTATTGATATCCAAATACGATATCAATATATTAGAAGCCTGTACAAGGGCTGGGGTTGAAAATTATTGTGGCATGTCACTGTAATTGGCAAAAGACGATCTTGCTTACGATTGATTTTTGGGGTGAGAAACCATGTGGAGGTAATATAGATACGGATCTCAGATCTACCCGAATCAACGAAGAAAATACCACATACTTCATAGCGAAAATTAATGCTTTCGATACACGTTTTAGAATGATTTTTAAAATAGTTATTAACATGAAATTAAATTAAATAAATTAAATTAAATTTTCAATTAATGACCCGTTTGTTCAGGTTTGCAAACAGAAAATAACCCAAAGGGGCAAAATCTGAATAGGATGTACGAGGAAGCGATAAACCTTCATCCATTTTGACCATCGGAGTAAAGGATACGGGGAATGGTACATTGGCAAATGCACTTGATTTTAATGCAGTAAGTTTGCATAATTCTCGTTGTTGATGATTTTTCCTTTCTCAATCTATTGTTGATATTAATTTTTTGTCTCGGTAGTGAAATAATAGACCCAAGTTTCACCTTTGATTATGAAACGGCGCATTGCTGATGTAGAACTTCGCTAAACATTCAATTGAAATAATAATGGAGTCGTCACCTCATTTAAACTTTCTTACCAAATATTTCACTGTTTTAAGACTTATCCAGAGTAGACTCTTCAGATTTTATATTGTTTGAGCTGAAGTGAAAGAATGTATCACTTAATAACAAGTTTCAAAATTTACTATTGACGAAAGATACCAAACAACGTGGTGATTTCAAACGCTTTGACATATTCGAGAATCCCAGATGACGTTGAATGTACGATGGGATTTGATGATGCAATTGAAAGTGTCATACAATTTAAATGGAACTGGGCTGCACATGTCGCAAGATTCTAGATTTACGAAGATTATAGTATAATGGCGTCTCAGGGATGAAGCATACGACCGCCGATGCGGACGGACAATTTGAAATAGGTTTCTTCCAACTGGAACCAAGATTCGCAAGACCGAGCAAAATGGTCTAGGTTAAGAGAGGTTTATGTCCAGCAGTGGATATTTATATTAATGCGCCCCCTTACTAACGGATTTGACCTGAATTTTAATCCCCCAGTACAACGTTTTTTTATTAAAAAGAAGAGCTTCGAAAAAAGTAATAAAAACACTTTCAGTTTTAAAAAACTACATTTTTACATTTGAATATTCTTCACAGTTAAAAAAAGGAGCTGATTTATTATTTTACATAGTTTTGTACAACTTTATGACGTACTCAGTACGTTTTATATACTTATAGAACACCGAAACATCTAAAAATAAAATATTAACGCTCTGCCAATGGCAGAATTAGTTTAGAAACTTTTGGTTAGTCGAATAGAGTCCAGCAGGTCGTTTTGTTTAGAATTCTTGTCAGCACTTGCCGCCTTTCTATTAATTGTTCGAGTTGTGATCTGGAACAGCAAAGAGTGCTTTTGTGGGTTGGGCAGGGAGGGTTGAGGGGAAAAAAGTATCTTGATGAACATCGGCAATCACGGTCCCATTCTACTACGGAACGCACTTACGAAGAAATCAGTATTAAGCGCCGTACTTTGATACGTTTTCCCGTGGCCTTTCTTTTTTCTCTTAGTCGGTCTTTCAAAACTACTGACAAAGGCGCTCTAACAAAAAATTAATCAAGGATCTTGACATTTTAGTTTAGCATCTAATAATATGACAACAAATCAAGTTGGTAAATCATGTGCTAAAAATGAGAGTAGATAAATTAATTTACTACTAAACCGGAAGTTTTGAAGCAGTAAAATGAACTTGGATAGGAGAATCAGTTATTTTACCACACTTATTGAGAAGCCATAACAGTAAATAATTTCAAAAATTCATACTATTATCTTCGTCCGAGGAAGAATAGAATGACTGACGAGACCGTTCTAAAAGCGTGGGATACTTAATATTAATCTGATACTAAATTTATTCTAAAATGCAAAGTTAGCTTTGACAGTAAAATGTCATACTAAGCATCCCACGTTTTTACAACGACATCAATTTTATCGTTATCATTTTTGTAATTTGATTTATTATAAAAGTAAATTTTTAGTTTATTAAAATTAATACCACAAAAGACAGTACTGTTAATAGACAATATTAAAATCTCGTCTGATGAAAATTCCTCCCCTAAAAGTTAGGAGAAGTTAGGAGACAGAAAAGAGTCGTCAAAGGCTATATCTGGTGAATACGGTTGGTGGTCAAATAATTCGAAGTACAATTTTTGAGTTTTAGCCATAGTGCAAGAAGATGCGTTGTCGTGACGAAAAGCACTTTCTTTTTCTTCAAATGCAGTCGTTTTTCGCAATTTCTTCTTTTTACCTTTTTGAAGCTAATCAATAATCAGAATCCCATTACTATCCCAAAAACCGGTCATCACTTTTCTGGTCATTGAAACTGTCTTCGTCTTTTGGAGCAGGTTTGCCTTTCGCAATTCACATTCTTGTCTTTTCTTTTCAGAATTGTAATGGTGAATCCAAATTCCATGTACAGTTAAGAATCGACACAAATAATTACTCATGTTCTTTAAACCACGGTAATAAGACCTGGGAAAGGTTCATTCGAATGCGTTTTTGATCCAAAGTTAGCAGCCGCGACAATTAATGCGCGAATACCATGAATATACGTTCTGTTGATGTACCGATAGCCTCTTCTTTCTCTCCAACCTAACCTGAAGGTCATCCAGTATTATTTGGTCAATGATATTCCTGGTTGTCGCAGTTTTTTGGCCGTCCCGAACTGATGCTGATACGGTTATGTTTAAAATAACTCGCAGAGTCCCCGTAAACAGTGTCCAGCTCCTCCTTCATTTGCGTAAGCGTCACAGATCAAATTTGAAAAATGTTGTTAAGCTTTGAATTTAATTAAAAAACGGTTATGTAACTAATTCATAAAACTTCTAAATAATTATTAATACAACCCCAACAAGGGAGCTTTCAGTCAGATCTGTGAAGGGACATTTCCCTTATACCCGACACTGACTACCATCTTTCCGAAGGGAAAGAACGGTAATTAAACGTTGGATACAATCGAACTACACAACGAAGAGACAACAAACACATACGAAATAATTTATATAGTTACGCACTAAAACTTACTGCCACCCTTGGGTAATAAAAATTCTCGTAAATCCAGCACTTGCCACTAGTCAAGATAACGACAGTATTTTTAAGTATCTACAATAAAAATCGAACAATCTATAATTTTAAACAAATAACAATTATTGAGTATAAACAAATTTATCTACAACTATGAAATAATCTATGTTTTCCTATGAGAATATTGACAAGTCAAAAGTCAAAATTAAATCATAATGTATTATTTTGGGGCCAGTAGGTGGCGCGAGGCCGTTATAGATTTGACATTTGTTTTTATAAACAATAATTGTACCATTTTGTGAATATCTAAATTTAGTGCTATTTGTATCGAGTACAAGATGAATACTACGATTAGTATGACTGCTTATTGGAGTTAGTCGCAAGCATAGCAGAAAATCTGCAACCTCCAAAATCAAAGGAGAAGTATAATGCTGCATACTACACTCGTGAGCCAAAAAATCGAATCAAGTCTCACGCTCGTGGTCAAAGGTCTCTAGCAAAAAATCTCTAACTTCCATTCTTTTTCTTAATTTTAATCTAAAACAATAAAAAAGAAAATACAAACTTTAATTCTTCAAAATTTATTTCTAACAGCTTCCAATCGCCTGTTCATTGATCGATCTTGTTCGACGCTATCCCGTTCTTTGATGACCACCGTTTTAAGGCCGATTTCTTGGCTGGTGGAGGATTAAGTTCATCCCATAAATACTCTACTAGTATGCGCTGTCTCTACAAAAATATTGTCGCACGGAACTTGCAATATGTAAACGGACATTATTCTGCAATCGGATGAAATGTCCACCAATGAAACAGGCGTAGAGGACGACATAATCGCTTAAATCTTTTCCTTAATCCCCTCGCTCCACCGCCAGTTTTAATAAAAACCATCCATAGAAATACCCGCCCAAACCATCTAGGGACCATGATGGTTTTGAGACCAATTTGGGTACCAGATAGTGTGTTTGGATTTGATTGTAATGTAATAGCATTGCAAATGGCTTATGTCTGGGTTCTTGTTTGGCCTAACCTAATAACAATCTCACACACATTAAACAAAATTTATGAGATGCAAAAGATAATTCTCCACACACTTAACAAAAAGTGTTACAATGTAATGAACATATATCAGATATAACTTAATTGAATTCAATAATTATTGAGACCGATACTAACAGACGGGATACAAATCGGAGGCAAACTTTCAGATCTGCAATTCGATTTCAGGATCAGATCAACAAGCGAAGCAATTCAGAAAGTGGTCATCACCTTTTTGGAACTGGTAGACACTGCATGTGGGCGCCACCTAACCAACAATAGACATACGACACCTTCATGTCGGTGCGTGGACATCCTAGAGGCGCTTAAAGACATCTTCGGGATCTCAGATCGTTTGTTCCAAGTGGTGGAGGATTATCTGACTAACAGTCGAATAATCTACGAGACGACTGGAGAACAGGCAACAAGACATATCACCACAGGGGTTGCTCAAGAATCAATACTGGAAACATATCTATGGAATGGTCTATATGATAGTCTGCTTAGATTGGAATTGCCTCTTAACGTGCTTCTCGTTACTTACGCCGATAAAGTTATAGTCGTGATCACCAAACAATCTACAGAATTAGAGCAGCTAAAATTGAGCCAGACACTGAGACGAGTAGGAGGATCGATGACTGATTACGGACTTCAGCTTGCTATGGAAAAAAACTGATCATAAGGGAACGCATATAGAAAAAACTGAGATCGAGATGGATATCGAGAGATAGATACGAAGATGTCTTTCTGGCCCTATATACGGTAGACCAATCACAAGGCGGCCGAGAGGACAGCATCTTTGAGCCGTTTAATGGCAATTATTAACGGGTCGAATGAAGGCTGATGATGGCGACGACCCACTCGATTTTTCAGTATAGGACAGAGATCTGGTTAAAGCGAATACAGAAACAAGATGCGCTGATAATAGTCAGCTCCTACTTTACTGTCCTAGTAGTGGCAAATATACTCCTGGTGGACCTTCTGGTTTTCGATCGTAAGAGGATACACTGAAGAAGCTCAGATATAAGACGACAGGTACCGGCAACTATCGAACGCTCTAGAACAATACAAACGTGGCAACAACTGTGGCAAAAGACCTCAGACTGTGGATCAAAAGGAAGTTCGGAAATTTGAATTTCTACATTACCTAGCTTCTGACGGGACACGGCTACTTCTGACGGTATCTCCACACAATAAAGAATGTACAAACACCTGGTTGGACGGAGATTTCCGCAACCCGCCCTCGTCGGTAATACTTTTTTTTTCTTAAATTTGAGTAAAGATAGAAATTTGAAATTCTGTCAATCCTATGGTACTTTCAGTTGAATTATAAGGAAGCAAAATTAGTAAAACTTTTCAATGCCGAATCTGTTTTTAATAATATACTAGGTATTGACAGTAGGAAGAAAGTGCATTATGCAATTCATACATTTATTTCTCAATATCTCAATTAGATACTTCTCAAAAAGCTTGGGATTTTAAAATTCTGAAAGGAATATCTCAAAAAATAAAAGCAATATGATCTATCCTATGAACGTGTTTAATTAATTCAATATATAGCCTACCTTAGAAGACAGCAAATAGAAACTACAGAGCAACTAAAAAAGAACGAAGCTCTAAATCTAGAAATGTCTGAGACAAACGATAATACAGCAGGATGTCGTGGCTATTTGAATTGTTTATTGGCTGATATAAATTCACAGTTGACATTATAATTACTTCGCGAATAAGTTATAACCCAAGGCGGCAATTCTTTAAAACTTCCGACTGCCCGCTTACCTTTCAAGATCTTCAATGGAAACACTACCCAATCTTTTAACCGACCAATAACTACATAAACTCGACGTGTAACGTGTAGTACAGGTAAAATAGGATTAAACTCTAAATTAAATTGGGCGAATCTGATTTTCAAGATTCCCCCAGGTTTTCGGTTACTGAATAAGTCTAGCAATTCTTATCAAAAATACGAAATTTTGGAACTTGTAACTCACAAACATTTTGGAAAGCGAATCACTCGAAAACTACGAGGAGTGCGAAGAAAACTGTCCAAACAAAAAATGTAGAATATAAAATTTTCTTCAAAAAAGGTCATTTTTTCATTGGAGTCACCATTTCTGAGTGAATCTCCCTTAACGCCGAAAGCCGCGAACTGCAGCCAGTGTGAATTCCAGCCAATTTACGTTCCAGGCGCACATGGAAACTGCTCTAGCTCTTGGAAAACTACTTCTTTTTTAAAAAAATCAAAATGCATCATGATGGTTAAGATCTCTATTTTCTACTCGGGTAAGCTAGCATAATTTTCGACTTGGGAAATTTTTGACCACATAAGCACATGAAGTTTCAATGGATATATTTCTTAACTTGCCTTATAAACAAGCAAATCCAACGAGAGATTTGTCGTCTGTGTTATTATCAATATTTTCATGTATATAACACACATGAACTACTTCTTGGTTTCAAAAGAACTTTTAAACTAACTTTTAAAAATCGTGATCATGAACACTATCTTCGTTCTAGGTTGATTATTATTTCAATATTCACAGAGTTCTTAATAGTTTTTTTTCACGAAAAATGTTGCTACTCATTATGTGCTCTACAGTTTTGGCTCCGGCACTTTTTTTCGAACTCTTCGTAGTTTTCGAGTTATTCGCGATTCAAAATATTTTTGAGAGTTCAAACCCATTTTTTCCCGACAGTTTGTGTCGAAATCCTCATAGTTTTCGATTTATCCGCAATTCAAAATATTTTTGAGTGTATAAGCCCATTTTAAGGTGAAAATTTTAAGGTTAGGAACAAATATCTAGGATACTTGTTTGTAGAGAATTTTGTATTCTACATTTTTTGTTACGGCAGTTTTTTTTCGAATTCCTCATAGTTTTCGAGTTATTCGCGCTTCAAATTTCGATTATTCGTGACTTTAATTTTGTTAAGAGTTGCTAGCTCCAGAATCTGGAAAATGGAAAATCAAAACTGCCCAATTTAGTTTAAGGTTTTAGCTCAAAATCGCCTAATTTGCCTGTACTATACAATTTGTTAATTGGTATTGGCGCCTACTCTTGAATGGTGATTAAAATTTAGCAAAATATTAAAGCTTTAAGTAAACTGAAAATATCGAGCAAAGTGTTAAAATTTAATATCCAACAACTAAAATAATTTTAGCAAATTTATATTATATACTAATAATAATAAAAAATACAAAAACAAAATGATAATTATATTATTAATTAACTACAAATTAAAAACTGTGAAAGCTTAAGTTGGGGTTTACGCCCATTTCGAATAATCAAAATTACTTAATCGCGTCAGGATTTTGAAGCATTGAACTTAAAAGTACTTAAAAACTAGCATTTTTCCGATAACTTCATGTGGCTTTCCTTTCAGTATAATCTAGTTTCATATAAGAGAAAGTAATAAAACCTACTTAGTAATCCTCCAAAACTTAGTACGGTAATTTTAAATATTATTACAGAATAATCTAAATATTTCTTAAAATTTTCGTGAATGTACCCAAGCTAATACAAATTTTCGGGCTATTATTGGCCTTTTATAACTATAAGAATCATACAGAACAATAGAAAATAGAAAATGTTTGGATTGGTCGAGAACCCCAAGCCGTATTATACGAGGATGGTTCCAGAAGTACTTGGCTCAACAAAAAATAGCCAATAAACTGCCGACATCACATTTTCATTATTGGAACTCTTTGACCACCGAGTTTGGGAACAGAAAATAATCTAATGGGGCTATATCTGGCAAATAGGGTGCATTAAGAAACAATTCTAACTTTAATTCATTTATTTTGACTATTGCAATAAATGTGTGAGCTGGCGCATTGTATTGATGAAACAATACTTTCTTCTTAGCCAAATACAGCTGTTTTTCCTTGATTTCTTCGCTCAAATGTTGCAATAAGTTCGCCGTTGATAGTTTTTCCTTTTTCAAGATAGTCAATAAAAATTATTCCACGCGCATCCCAAAAAACTGACGCCATGACCTTATCTGTAGATGGAAAGGACTTTGTCTTCTTTGGAACCGCCCATAATTTCGATTGTGCTTTTGTTTCGGGTGTGAAGTGATGGACCCACGTTTCATCCATGGTTGTGAAAAGGTGCCAAAATTCGGCTTTATTTCTGTGAAACATTGCCAAACACTTGACGCTGCTTCAATTCCATTGTGAGCAAACGAGGCACCCATCGGCAGTCTCGCCAAGAGTAGAATCTAGTTAAGCTTTTATATTGGTTGTGCTAATGCTTTTCAAATTGTATCACACAACGTTGACCAAGTTTTCCCATGTTTACAAATTCACTGGAAACGTTCACTATTGATGGCTGCCAAAGAAATACTAAATAACATGACGTCTTCAAACCTGAGACTTATGCTGTATAGATTGTGTACTTTCTAATACAGTGGTTTTTTTTCAAGCAGATACCGCCATCTCGCCATATATTTATGCGACCCTTCTCGTAAATACCCATGTGCTAAAAGTTATGATTTTTGTTTTATTTAAATTCCACGAATTCCCGACAAATTTCACCGTAATTACAATTTTCGGTTTTTCCATATAGTAAGGAGTTAGTAGTTTAGTGTAGTTGCAACTTCTTTCTGGTTCTGTGAGGAAAGAACCAGTGTGTTTGTTGTATGGAATAATTAAAATAAAGCGAAGCAGTTGTACTTACTCATTATGGAATTAGAAACTTGTCCTAACAAGGTAGGATGTGTTTAAATTGACGCATTTTCACATTGAAAACCGTTCTTTCAATTTGTATGACATTTTAAAACTAATCTTTTATCTCAGCAACAATTATAAACAATGCTTTTATTACGTTAAAATTGTTGTTCAAAACAAATCTTTTAGAGCGCCTCTGTGTATATTTTCGTATCTTGAATTATTATTTAAATTATACTTGTTATTTCATAGAGTGTAGAAATATATATTTTCAATTTTCAAATTATAACCCTATCAGGCCAGGTCTACAAATTTTTCAGTTTGAATTCAATTTTTTAACCACGAAACTAATTTATTTTGTTTCTGAAAATAGATTATTTGAATTAAAATTACTTTGGTAATCTTTTAATGAAAAAGAAACTGTGTATTCAGTTATTTCGTCCTTTGAAAAAGGTCATTCAATTTTATAACCATTAATATTATTCCATTACGTCATAATTGTTTCTTTATTTGTTGCTTTGCAACTTTTTCTATTTTGAAATAACAATAAACAACAGATTTATTGTTATCATCTAATAATTACTAATTGCCCTCAAGTTATTATTATAAACACGATAATACGAGATAAAAATGGCGACAAAACAATTCACAGACAGACAAACACATGCCAAAAAAATCAAACTTATGATTGATTTATTAGTCTAATTCAAAGCTATATCAAGCGATGGACTGATGGACAAATCAATGACAGTCGATCCAGGAACGAGTGTCTGCATTTTGTAAACTGTGATCCAGAAATAAATTACATCTGGTGTCTGTCATGCGGGAATGTGTCGCACTTGCGACTGAATAACCAGAGTCACGAACATTCAGATTCAGAACGTTGTCAGATTTAAAGTGAAGTTGTAGATAACACTTATAAACTTTATTGACCAAAGGTAAAAAAAACTGTCTGTTGAGCTTGTAGAAACATAATTAAGACGCAACCGAGACAAGCAAGCAGGTGAAAAAATAGACGGAATACGGTCTATTTTTTATTTATCGACCTCAATGTACCTTTATGAAAGTATGCATTTACCTGCTTGCTAACTTCGGCTATGTTCTATTCTCAGAATTGCAACCTTAATTTTGAGATTTCTGGTTCAAAAAACGTACTTGGTATGGATAACAGTATCAAGGAAAAATGGAATATTTTTACATTAAACTCGTTTTGTAAGACTATGGGGAAAACACAATTTTCAAGCCACTTCATATATTTTCCATGAAGTATGAATGTATGGATTTGGGGTCTCGTATACACTGCGACCCAAGGGATCTATTGTGTCCCCTTTTCTTCCTGTGATATTGGAGAACCCAGTGTTTACAGTTGATCCAATAATCCCACTCCTTTTAAAAAGTATGGAATGTGGGATAGCTTCAATTGCCATATATCTTCGTCTTCTATTTCATACGCAACCAGGTGTAGCGCTGTGGAGTTCCTTCGAGAGAATGTGGATAGAGGTTTCGTCTCCATCACCTGCTAGGTCCATCGTCTTCAGATATTTGTTGAGGCGAAAGTACCTCAATAGAGCTCCTGTTAGTATTCGTAGATTGTTCTTACTTATAGTTTCCAAGAAGAGCCTTTGCTTGTCTCAGCTCTTGTAGGATGTCCCAATAATTGGTTTCACTCCAATCTACCTTCTTTTCCAGTGCTTTTTCCATTGTTCTGTAGCTGATACCACAGAAGGGTTCGAGTCCATTGGAGGGCTTGTCTGCCCCCGCTTTAGCGATCTTATCTCTATGAAAGGCCAGTTTTCTATTTTAATTATGAATCATAAGAATATTTGAAGCGTATCGCACTCGCACACAATTAGTGTCATGAGTCAAAAAAACAAACTATCGAGTAATTAACGTTTGTAATTAATTCTAACTTTGTTTTTCACTTTTCGAATTATAACTCAAAAACTGACAAAGTTACTGTAATAGTAACATGACGTTATTTGAGATAAAAGTTTGAAGTTTTGTAGTTTTTTGACTTATGACGATATTTGAGCGATGGTGGGGACGCTATTTAAGCTGCGGTGGTGCGATATTCTATATAAAGCTCGTTCCAATGAACTGTCTGTAACTATTTGATCATGCGCGATATGAATGTTTTAAATACATATTTTAGATTGTATATCATGCTGTATAAGATTGTAAAATATTTTTAATATGGAGAAAGAGTATTAAGTCGGTAGTGGAGATGAAAGCGGAACTATATAAAAACAAAAATGATGATTTTGTTTTCTTCCATGCCTGTGTTAAAGGTGGTGTTCCAGCAGCAATTTTTGGGTGCGTTTGTAATAGATTATAATAAAAAAAGTCATTTCTATTGCACTAAAGTTCGAAATATGATCAGAGCATACTGCTGGAACGAACCTATATAATTTGAATCTACCTGTCCATAATTTGGCAACAGTGTCTAATTTTATGACGCTGGGAATATCAGTTTGTTATACTTGGGTTACGTATAGGTATAAAAACCAGACTTAACGTACTAAAATACTTTTATTAATAGGTTACATATCAGTTATTAGCAGAATGACGTTAAAGTTTTTTATTACTTTCTTTTAGTCGCTGTAAACAACAATCTTGAAAGTGAACTCTTAATTATTGATTAAAAAACAGGAAGTTTATCAATGTTATTAATGTAGTTATTGTTAAGTAATTGAAGCCACTACCATTGTAAAATAAAAATATGCCACGTGTATATAACTGAAACTAGTAATTATTTGAAAGGGAAATTGAAAAGAAAACGAACACGAAATTGTATTTTTCTTAGTAAAATGATATAAAATATTGCTTGTAGGTAACTGACCCTTATGAAAGGTTACCTACCTGACCCATCACTATCAGTTAGCCATCAAACGTCAATCTATACACTTCTTAGTTAACAACAAATAATAATTCTATTTGAAAATGGATACAAGGGATAAAGCTGATTAACCGGTCACCCTATTACAAAAATACCAGAGTCAGCGAGAAGAAAAAAGTGCACATCCAAAATAGATGACCGATTCATTGTCAGCACTTCGCTGAGAAGTCGTTCAAGTCCAATAAGAGCTCAAAGAAACGCGAGGAGTGGATCTGAGGGGCTGGACAGTCTGAAGAAGACTCAAGGCAGCTAACCTTGCGCAAAAAGGCCAGCTACTGGCCCAAGTTTAAACCCAACTCACCTAGTAGTCCATCTACGATTTCCCAGAGACCAGTCTATTGGACTGACGAGCAATGAGGCTCCGTTTTCTTCTCAGACGAAAGCAGAGTGTGGCTGCATTGTAGCGATAGAAGAGGATCAATCTACAGAAGACCTGGAGAAACATTCGCGTAATGTTGCATAAAAGAAAACGTGATTTTTGGAGGAGATTCCTGGATGGTTTGGGCGTGCATCTCAATGGAAGCAAAAATCGAGTTGGTTTTTATGGAAACTAGAGGTTAAGCGGGGGATGGCGAACTGATACATAGAAGAAATTTCAGGAGATCACGTTATACCCTACGCCAGTTTCGAAATAGTAGGCTAAACATCTCTTTGGCTCATGCGTACCTTATCTGTAGCAGCGCTATCTTCGTTATATAAAAACCATACCTCGTAGATTTCATTTTTAAATTTGACATATGGGTTAGGAGGAGTTTTCAATTTCCTTGCATCTGATGGCGACATAAAAAGTTGCTCCTCATAAGATCGACTGATATTTGTTATTGTCTTATTTAATAATTTAATAATTTCAACATTTTATTATTAGAATCTTCTAAGTCTATGAAGTAAAAAGTTATATCATTCTATTGACCAAACCCTGTATAATTATATGCATAATTATTCAGTATCTGAAGGTGATAAATTTTTTTCTGTTAGTATTTATATAGGTAATAACAGCACTTTATTTCCTTTGATTCGTGATGACTACTAATTGTTGTAATAAAATAGTAAATGGACAATATATCTAACACAATTGGAGTTTGTAGAAATAATAAACAGTTCTTCTGAACGTAGTCGAATTAAATAACATATAAACACAAGATAGTTTAACGGCCATCAACTATTTCAGAATTTATGTGTTATTTGGGCAAGCGAATGATATGAGACAACGTGTAGTTTATGTGTACGACACGAACGAATAATATTTATCCAATGCTGTGAAATTTTTCTATTTTTGTATCGATTTGTTTGTAATTACTCGATGATCTGAACTCCTGAACAAAATTAAACCAACATTTTAATGATACATACTTTAAAGAAAACAAAATAATAAAAAAATTAGATACACGTGTAAACCACAACTGTCTTCACCTGCTGAAAGGCCGACGTGGACAGGTCAGGACTGGCTATATTTGAGGCCCTTCGCTAAAATACACAAAGGACGTAGAAAACACAATGAGTTTTAAATCTTACTCGATAAACTCTGTTCACACAACGTGTTAACTAAAAATTATTCTCCAATTTTTACAATTGAGATTATATGGAGGACCACATGTCCGATTGAGCAAATACGTTTTATTAGTTATTGTTTCTAATAAAAGTTAAGCATTTGAAAATAATTGAAATTTCTAAATAAATACATCATGTGATGCTTTTTCACTATAAGGCATCCTAAATATGCGAAAGAATTCGTTCTGTTCACGGTAAGAATTCTGTAAATAATCATAGAGTATATAATTGGTTTGACCTTGGTGGACATTTAGTTGTGAAGGAATTGCTTTGATCCTGCTGGCATCATTTTGCAAGTAATAGATATAGATCGGTGTGTAAGTTGTTAAGACATGGATACACTCGATATCAATCATCGAACAGCTTGGAAATCATTTGAAAAAGGCTGGAAAAACAAAAAAACTCGATGTCACTCGAAACTTAATTAACCGTTGCGAAATGAGTTATACTCTAGAATATAATTAGGTATTTATTACAATCTCACATTAACAAAAAACAATTTTAAGAAAAGTGGGGAATAAATTGGAAAAAATAATGAAATACTTTACTTGGGAATTTATTTCTTTAAACTAATATCGTCCAAATGTAAGCCGTTCGTAATTTCATCCAGCACTAAAATTGCCTATAACTATGACGGCTCAGCAGATATTTTCCGTGGTGACTGCTATTTTCTGACGGATATATTCTTTTAATTGTGCCAAGGAAGTCAGTTTGTTAGCATAAACTTTAGATTTAACATAACCCCACAGGCAAAAGTCCATAGGTGTTGAAACCGGACTGCATGAACTTATGTCACCTCTCCTGGAGATAAATTTACCAGAAAAATTTCACGAAATCTTGACAGAGATCTATTGGACGAGTGTTTAGTCGCTCCGTCCTGCTGGAACCATGTTGTTTGGTTATAACCATTGAAGTTTTGCAGTTTAGGAACGAATTAGTCGTCTAACATCTGTGAGTCACAGTGTGTGAGTGTGGGTCTTCTTTAATAAAAAAAGGAAGAACCTGTAATATCTCACCCTGACATGGCAGCCCATACGGCCACTTTAAGCGAATATAGGGGTTTCTGAGATTTGTGTTTTGGAGTAGTTGTACTCCAGTAGCAGCATTTTTGTTTGTCCATCAAGATAAAAATGAGTTTCATCCGAAAACAAGATAATTGTAAACGTTGAAAAGCGGTCAATCATCTGGTCATCTGATCAGCATCCTGAGGCCTCAAATCTTGCCATAACTGCATTTTGTAATGATGGTTCATGCACGTTTTAAGCAACAGTATTATTCTAAATAGACAGGCTCGTTACAAAAAGACCATTCTAGAAGAACTTGGACGTCCGGATTTTGGTTTATCTAGTTCATCCGGTCTCTTCAAACTTCTCGACCCATTTTTCAATCAGTCGGACGCATCATTTAAGTAACAAACATTGCAGAATCTTCCACGCGCTACATTCACCGAATTACTGTTTTTGTAAAACACACGCACGCTCCCTAGAAACGCTCCATAACGACTAAATTCCCATTCTACCTTTTGACAAATCTCCCGCGAGCTCTTCGAATAGCTGCGTTCACGCAATAAGCAATACAAACGTGAATATTCTTTTGAGACACCTTGTATATAATTAGTTGAAAGGAAAAAATCGTTGTCGAAGGGTGGGGAAGTGAGGTAGTTTAGTGGAAATGTGAGGGAAATTCTAAAACGATTCAGTATTATACTGTAAAAAATTGACAAGATTGTGGAAAGACATTCAAGAGAAGCGCCGGGAGCTGGTTAAAAAAACGGACAGGCAAACTGTTCCACCACGACTGCGCCAGACCATAGACATATTTTATGATTTGCCAATTGACTGAACTTTTAACTTGCCTGACTATTATTTATTTCTTTATAGAATTGGACTGTACAAGATATGTCAAAAATCATCTTGTTTTTTTTTCAGATAGTCAATCTGGCCAGTCCGGTTCTGGTTGAGGAAATTTTCTTACAACCACTTTCAAAAAATTTCAAAGCAGTTTGTACACTGTTTCTTCTTTACAGGTCACGATAATTTAACGATACTGGTTATTATAGTCGTAACATTACCGATTTCAATTTCATATACAGCTGCTTTAAGCAGAGGTACAGAGAGTTATCTATCCAATAATCGTAAATTCACTATTTTAATCAGCAGAATTATCAAAATACATTTAGAGATAGCAACTGCGTACGCTTATACCTCAAAAAAAAGAATATTATGAGAAAACTAATACAAGGAAGTATATTTGTATTATTGCTCTTCGTCTTGAAAATTCTTCAGCCGTTATATGGGTTTCTCCTACTAAATTTGCTTAATAACACTCCCATCTTGTTTATTTTGCAAAGTTTCCATTAAAAATTGATCTTTGTGCAGGTTACTTCATATGTGTGATTATGTTCAATAAGAATCTGAGCTAATACGAGGACCTTCTCGAAATTCATCCTGTAGGGAAGTGCGACAATGATTGGATTTGAAAAACCAGCGAAACCTGGTGACTCGAGATGGTGCTTCATTACCAAAAGTTGAAGCGGCACTGCTGTTTAATGCACCTCAAAAATCATAGGAAATCGTCGCACGAAATTGTTCCAGATTTAATTTCATTTGACCAAGACAAGACGAATTATTCAAGTATGGAAACACCTCAAATAGCACTCGTATAACAACACGTTCTAAATGAGAGTATCAATAAAATATCAAACTTTATGATGACATATTCACATCAGTATTGCCATATCTCAAAACTTGAGTAGCAAGTCTCGTATTATATACTGGAAAACTTATTGTAAGAAAACTTCATGTATTTTAACTTACCTTTTATTTTTGTGAAGACGCATTTTCGACACATAATTTTATACCTCTAAATTATGTGATTATAACGATATAACTGTTGAAAGATTAATAAAAATAATGAAATTTTACTAATGTCATACTGTTGACTGAAAATAAATATCCCTAGTAAATATGTGATGTAGCAGAATTCAATATAAATCATTAACAATTAGTATTTGCCATTCTTAGAACTAATAGACTTCGCTAGGGTTGTAGGTAAGTGACAGCGAGCAGAGTGACCAATCGCTTCACCAATTATCATTTGTCAAGTGGCCGGTTAATGAAAGTGACCGCCGGCTACGAAACGGGTAACTAACTCATTTACAGTCTCCCTTTATCTTCCTAACCCTTTTAGATAACGCGTACCAGTTTTCATTCCAATTTACTCCCATTCTCTCGATACATGCCAAACTGTCACTAACATGGATTATGGTTCGTCTACGTAAAAAATTGACTTCAAGTGACTTGTCGAATTAAAAGCATTTTTCCTCAGTTTCCTTCCGTTAAACGACTGCAGACTACATCAATTAGTATAACATGTAACTGCCCTTTTTTGACTATTACTATTTAATTAAAAGTGATACATTCATCTATCAACATGGGATGAAACTATCATAATAAATGCAAAACTAAATGATATAGAAATATTAATTTAGCTTGTTAATTTTGTTTATGAAAAACTAGTATAATCTCATTTTAATTCATTACCATATTTCATAATCGGCGTTTTTGCTTTCTAGTTATGTTTCTCTCCACATTTGTTTTAGTTTTCTCCGTTTTTTTGTGGATTCTATCTTTAACAATGTACACTCCCTTATGCCTTAGTTGCCATATACGTTACGATTCGTAGCAGGTGTTCCTGCGCAAATAGCTGAAGGTGAGACAATGCCTGACCCTTAAGACAACGGAATATGACAGGCAAAGAGAGCGTATACCAAAGAACACTCAGAGTAGAATCTAGTTCAGCTTTTACATTACGAGAAACTTCTTTTAAAAAGAACGCCCAACATATATAGAGGAAAGTACCCTAAACCGGACCTCTTCCCTTAAAGTGTACCCCTGGTCTTCTGATACTGTATTCTCCTGAACTTTGTCCTATTCAACTGTAAAGAGTAGTTTTAGGCATCTACCACACAAAGCCCACTTCAAATCTTCACCATCATTTCACTATTACATGGTTTGATAGTGAAAAAAGTTTTTGAGCAGTGCTACATTTTTCGTTATTTTTCCCAGATATTTTCAGGTAAGCCTATATGTCTATATATATTCTTAATTGGAAAGTTTTAAGTTTATTGTTTATCATCAAAACGTTTCATTTAGATATTTGGTTCACAATTAATTGGGTTAACAAACTGATGGCTTTAGTCACTTAAACCGGATCCCCTCTTGTTTCTGCTGGTGAATTATTGTCGCTAAGGAATTAAATTATGTTTCTGATTAATATGTATTATGTATCATTTTCTGGGATTGAAATCTTCATCTTATTGTAGTATATTATATTGTAATTGTTAAATTATGATTATATGTATTTGAAACTACAATGAGTATTCTTTGATTTAATACCATTTTTAAATTTTTTTATTGTTATTTTGACAAGGGGTCCGGTTTCGGCAACTATATCACACTTTGAGAAAATCTATAGTTTTTTTGTACTAATTTTGAGTTAGATTTTTTTAAAGTAAAAGTTGGATGATGCTTAACATTACAAAGTAAATATTAGATGATTCTAAAACATAATTTGTTACTATTTTCTATTTTTTTTAATTCAAAAACAAAACGGGGGTCCGGTTTTGGGCACTTGTTCAGTGTGAAAAATTGTACAACATATTGAAATTTCAAGGCGATCGGAGGTGAGGGGCTTAAACTGCATAATTACTCCGATTTTTTCCATGTTTACAAATTCACTGAGAACGTTTACCATTAATGGCTGCCAAACAAATATTGAACAATTTGCAGTCTTCTAACTTGAAATATATGCTGTGTAGATTGTGTACTTTTTAATACAGTGAAATTTTTCAAGCAACTACCGCCATCTCTGGCCAGGTACTTCTGGGACCATTTTCGTATCTAAATTCGTTATATATATTTTGAAAATCGTAGAAGACAATCAGCATCTTTGTTTGATTTCTTCGCTGATATACTTTCTTTTTGAATTCTTTTCCAATTTTTACTTTACTATTTTTATTGAACTCATTTATGTCCTCGTCATAACCCAATAAAAACTAATAAAATGTTAATGCTGCAACTGTATTTTAAGTACCTGTTCTTACCAATAGTTACGTAATAAAAGTCATTAGAGGAATGCTTTTCTTGATTTTATGCGTACAAAAACAAAATACATAGATGCAATTAGTCCGCAAATTAAAAATATATACGCTGCAAAAGTACTCATCAATCATTTACCTGTTAAACTTGAAGCAATCTCCATTACTCCATATTATTTGCAAAACAGTAAGATCACCGCAGAAGAAAAATGGAATCATGTAAGATTAATAATTCCTGAGACTGACAACATAAGTATACAGGGTGTACCGAATTTAATTCAAAGCATAATTATACTATTATCATAGAATATTCAAATGAAGGAAATACCTTAACTAAATGAATTTTGTTAATTGAATCATATGATCTAAATATCAAAAATTCATGAAATGAAATAGGTCATTTTGAAAATGATATACCAAGAATATGTCATGGACAACTCTGTAGTACTGCAAGAATTATATAATGGATAAATAAACTCTACTATGAGAACAAATCCAAAGAAAGTCATTAAACATTTGACTAGTATTAATGAAACAGGTGATTGATATATTATTTCTTTATACAAAAAAGATAAGTCGTGTTCTTTTCTTTATTCTTGGTGGCAAGTCAATCGTTAGTATACGCTCGTGATACACTGTAAAATATCAACTCAATTTTTCAGTACAGTTGATTGTTACATTCTCCCCAGTTTCAACTTGATCTAGTTATATAAACATGGAAGATATACGGAAGAGAAGTCAAAATTTTTCAAATTGCTGGATAAGAAGATATGAGACTCTTAGATGACTTAGATCTAAAGCCTTCAAAACTTTTAAATGTTTATTTCTAAGCTTGTTCGCGCTTCTGTGAAATTTTTAGAACTCATTGACCACGAGTCATATTTTATTTGACAAGAATGGAACTGAGAGTAATAAGACTTTTTATTGTGAGAAAGGCGAGAAAGTTAATTTGGAAATGTATATGTTACGTACCAAGCCCGAAATTGTACAAAGCTGGTTTTGTACAGGCAATTTTGTACGAAATCAGCTTCGTACTAGCCCGTCGAGGGCTTCGTACAGCGACGATTGTACCGAGCCGGCTCGTACCGAGCCATTCTTATACGGAGTGCAATCATCGCTGCTGAACCAGTAATAAACACAGTCATTTATCATTCTAGTTTTCCAATCATTTTATTTTAAAATTTACAGGCGTATAATTTTAACATCAATTGCTTGCTTTCAAATCATTAACAAATTTCAAAATTATGAGCATGCTTAATTTTTCATCAAGCTATGTGCCGATTAAAAGCGGAAAAAATTACATACTTTAGTCGAGTTAGAAGTGAGATAATGATAAGAAAGAAATTCAAATTGTTATCAATAAAATATGCAGTCGAATTTTCGAAAAAACTAGCCACATCTTACGTGTTACAACCTAAGTGTGGTTAGGATATTTTCGATGGCATAACAATTATTTTTTATTTCAGACAAATTGTTTTTAAACATGATTTTCATTTGATCTACTGCCATTTTGAAAGATAGATTTATACGGTTTGGCAGACGTGAGTCGACTAACCAAACGATGCCAAATCATAACGTCAAGCTGTTTACTAACATCGAAATAACGCGTTCAATGCTATTCAGCAGCGAAGATTGCACACCATATAAGAATGGCTCGGTACGAGCCGGCTCGGTACAATCGTCGCTGTACGAAGCCCGTGAATTCCGGCTTCGTTCAAAACGCCTTGTACGAAGCTGACTTCGTACAAAATCGCCTGTGCAAAGCCGGCTTTGTACAATTTCGGGCTTGGTACGTAACGTATATAAAGAAAATAGGTTAGTATGGTTGGCGTCGTTATTTAGCATACATTTGCCCTTCTGGAGATTCTGTAACATACAAAATACAGAATTTTTAATAAATTCATGCCACAAAATTAAGGAGGTGATTGGTAAAATCGCTAAAATAGAGTATCTATTTTTTTCCCAAAATTTTAGTAAGGCTAGAAACTTAACATTCTGTAATTTTCGTGCACTCACAAAGGAATAACTGTTACATTTTACAGGGGTGGAATTAGCAGCCCTTACTTTATTTCATATCAAAATTTTCTTTTAAGATGAAGTTTTATGGAATAAAATTATAACTTTTCGTTCTTAAATTTTTTCCCAAGACCCTCAGCTGCAGAAAAAAAACACCATAATTTTTAATTTTATTTGTAAATTGTAAGGAATACATTAAACACGTAAAATGTAATACGATTCGTAATAAGTGCAGGAAATGGAAAAGTTTTGATATGAAATGGAATAAGCGTTGCTAATTTCACCCCGGTATAATGTAACAGAAATATTGAAAAATTATCTGTGGTTAATTCTTCGCGAGAGTACGAAATTTCTAGTTTCTAGCATCACTGAAATTTTAGAAAAAAATAAAAACTCAATTATAGTCACCACTTTTATCTTGATAAGTCGGAAAGGGGTGGGCTGAGGAAATGTTGTTACATTGAAGACCCATCTTAAATTCATTAAGATTTAGAAATACCCTGTATATGCAAAAAGGTGTTGGATCTAGATTAATACAGTTCACAAACAAAACATACTCTGAAAGATTTTTTTTGTTGTGTTCAGATATGGCAACTGCTCATAATGCAATTGACATTGTGGGAGCTTTTGCAGTTTATTGAGACTAGGACTGAGGCACTACGAGATTTTTTAGTCTCGTCTTGTAGGCAACATTATAGATTGCTCCAGATGTTTTTATTAGCTCGTAACCAAAGACAAAGCGTAAAATATTTATTACTACAATTGAATTTATAATATAAGTTATCAATTACGAAACACCCCCTATAATTACTTTCATTCAGAGCCACGGAAAAAGAATCTTATTATTTCTAAAGATGAGCTTTAAATATTTGTAATTTTCTAGCCGATTGAGCTACTAGCCCTGAGGAAACATGTCCAATGCATCACCCTTGTCGAGGGGACACTCGAAAATTGCTGTCGTCCTCCCTTGTCCCTGTACCCTTGTCTTTGCGGGATTAGTGCCAATTTTAAATTAAATATTGAAGAGCCTTCTAAATTACGCAAGGATCATTTTGTAATTGATAACTAACCAGTTTATATTCCTCTCGTTGCTTGTCACATGCACTATTCGTCATTGTATCTTATAATTAAAATTAGAAGGGTACATTTTATATTACGTGCCCTCGTGACAAAATAGAAACGAATTTCTCAGATAGTTGCCGTTGTAATCAGAAGCAACTATGTAAACAAAATAAATATTCATAATTGGCTATAGCCTTTTTTTCCATTCCGAGGTACTTCTAAAACATGTGATTTGAATGGATCAACCGATTCTTCAAGTGTAGAAAATCGCAATTTATTTTTGATCCGTGGAAATAAGAAGAAATCATTGGATGCCGAACAAGGATTGTACGGCGTATGACCCATAAATTCAATTTTTCCAATTTCAACTGATGTGTGAAAGCTCGCATTGTCGTGGTGTACCGTCCAGAATTGACCGTCCTACGTTTCTCTAATGGAACGGTAGTTATTCCGAAAAACAGGCAACAAATGGCATTGAAGTGGTTCGTGTCAACTGCTGTAAAATTTGGCTCGTCTTTAAAAGCCCATACAGTCGATTGTTGCTCAGTTTCGGGTTCATACACATAGATTAATGATTCGTCGCCTGCTACGATCTTATTGATATCTTTTGAAAAATCCCGATTGAATATTTTCAGTGTTTCTTTGTACCCATCGACAAGAGATTTTTTTGAGCGATTGTCAAATTATGCGGTATCCAACGCGGAGTCAAATGCTCATGCAATATTGAATGTAATGCCCAAGTATGACTTAATCTCACGATATATCACATGACGATCTTGTGATAACAGTTTACTCACAACATCGATGTTTTCTGGCACAACAGTTGATTTTGGACAACCTTCAAGAAATTTATCCTGTAGCGAGGTGCGACCAAGCTTGATTTTGGAAAACGAGCCAAACATGGTGATTAGAGATGATGCTTCATCACCAAAAGTCGAAGTGATTTAATCGGCACATTGCTGTTGGTTTAATCATAGAAAATCATCGCATGAAAAGATTTAATTCTATTTTTTGGCAACAAGTTCTGAGTATTTTCATAATTTAGAATATCAATGTAATGTCAGATTTGACATGTCTGAAAATTTAAGCAGCAACCCTCGTAGTATTTTGGAATTGTATACTCAAATTTATATTCAACAGAGGTCTTTGTATGTATTAAAAGTAAGACTAGTTTTAATAATATCAATTTAAGAAAAGAAACTACCAGATGTTTTGATATAATTTTTGTTTACACTGCCCGCTTGTGATCTAGTTTACCCTATTTAAGTTCTTTATTGCATAAATGAAAATATATACTAGCAGCATCACTGGAACGTACGATGATTAGATATGGCAACCAACCACTATGGCAATACGGCCATAATGCCATCATCCTCACGCTAAATCTGCAATTACCTCACCTGTCATTATTATCAGATAGTCACGTACTTGAAGCGAACTATAATGAACTTTGTAGAAGTCCATCGAATTTCAGCAAAGTATATCACAACGCGGTAGCAGCTGATGTTTACTTCGAACAACTTCAACTTTTGCCGATATTAATTTAACAACAATGTCGAACTTTGTATTACTATCAATTATATTTCTCATTGTATACTTGCTTTGCACAGGATATAATACTCTTGAAATTACTGAAGGAGCGATATTATTAAGGTTAAGTAAGTCTTGATATTACAACTACCCATAACAACTTCGAAAATTCATACTATGATGGTCTATTACCTTCAATTATAACCTCACATTTAGCATTGATGATACAACTGAACTAATTAATACAATTATCAGACTTATTACAAATATTTTTGGACCTCCACTTATTTATTCTATTTTGTAATTTTAATTATTGGACGGGACGTAGCAGAAATGAAACGTTAGTCCGAAACCTACTAGTTTTGGAGATAAGAAAGTGGAAATAATTGATAATTCATTGATACGAGACGAAAATATCATACTATACAAGGTACAAGTAAAAAGTTATTTGTATGCCAAGGACTGAAAGTGTTACTTTGTTGGACGAGTCTGAAAATTGCGAGAGGAGCAATAGACGAGTCTAACAAAGTAGTATTCTAGTCGCGGTGTACACAACATTTTTTAGACGACGCATAAGAATGTAACAAGAATTCTATTATATTTTCTCTGTTTAAAGTTTTCTATATTTTTGCTGATGTGAACATCTTGTTTTATTGCGAAAGTCCTTTTTATCATCGAGAATGCTCGTCCAGCTCGTACTGTTTTTCGTACCTTACACGAGATTTATCCGGCAACGAATTAAGAACGGCAGGATTGCTCTCATCGGTGATTTAGACAAAACTTCAGATAAAACAAATAATTTCAGAAAATTAAAAATTTAAGGTTATGCAAAATCATCGAAGTAAAACTGTCAACTGTCAACATTGAAGTGGCTAGAGTCACATTTAAGGATGTTAAAGTTGTCTACTCCAGAGCGTCTCGAAAGTGTTTTTCAGTCACATGAATACAGAACGAACAACTTTCAGATGGCGGCGTCTTAAAAGTATATAACGTATACGTACCTAGTATTCTTTCAGTAGTTTATTAAATCGACAATTTATGACAATAAAAAACCGCAAGAAGATTAAACGGTTTGTGTCAACTACTGACTGTTGGCCAGGTAAGAGAAAGACACTCAAGAAAGCTGAACATTCAGAAGTTAAAGAAGCTAAACTCGTGGTTTCTTCAGGAAAATATAGAGATGCGTCCACTTGGCCATAAAACCTAAGTGGAAATGAGGAAATGATAAACAAAGATGATTTTGGGGCTAGCCAGGGACAGCTAAAACGTTTCATGGCATACGTTTAATGATAGTTACAGGGGAGAAACTTTCAAACGTTGGCACCTGCATTAAATCTCAACCCCTCACAGGTTTATAATATCGACGAATCATGGCTTTTTTGTGTGTGACCTAACAAAATTTTTTCTACAATGAAAAATCCGTACCACGTGCATTCAAAAATATACCTATACACTACAATGGACAATTGAGTGCGTGGATCTTTTCAAAAAGTGCTTGATGAAGACTTCATACCAGAAGCTAGAGAATGGTTGAAAGATTATATATTTTTCTAAAAAGGCGTTATTACTTCTTGATAACGCTCCCGGTCATCTATCTGAAAAACTGACAACTGAGGATATATGCATCACTGCGATGTTTCTTCCGCCAAACTACACTGCACTGATTCAACCCATGGATCAGCATTTTCAATTTGTAATACAAGATTATAAGAAAGACCCACTTCTGAAAGCTGTATCAAAAGTCCAGCCAATAGAAAAAAGTTGATAATCGTGGAAAGCATTAACTTCATCAACTATTACATCTCTTTGGAAAATGCATAACTGGATAATAAACGCCACTCCTACCAAAGATCCACAAATCAGTGTACCTTCAGAAGTACTACTAGAGCAATTTGCTGCTGAAACACAGATAAGTCCGGAAGGTTTTGAAACATAGTGCTGAGATAAGGATAAAGAGGAAAAATCCTTCATGAAATGTCTGATGAAGCGATTATAAAAGAGATTCCTAGTTATACAACAATAGATCAGGGAAATGATGACTCTGCAGATGACAACACAGCAATTAACGCCTTTAAGCTAGGTTTACTGAAGAGAAGGCTGAAGAGAATGGTGCTTTCTACTTTTGAGAAGACTGAGGGACAAAGCTGGATGAAGTTTCAACGTAGAGGTCATTAGAGTCCACAATGAAATTATCATAATAGCAAGCCAAACATTTTGTGAGTTTGGAGAAACACAGAAGACGCCATACGATGTATTGATAATAGTCAAAGAGTCATCTCAATCTAACGCTCTCGGAAATTCGATAATGATCAGAGTATGTGAGAAAGAGAAATAAATGAAAAAATGTCTGCGAATTTATTTCCAAATAATTGATTAGAGCAATTTATAACAATGTAACGTGATACGACAAATGAGGTGGGTACTTAAGTTCCTGTTTTTGCAAACAATGATTATGCAATACAATTTTGTGGCATGTGAAACCTCCACAGGATATGTAACAATATTAATGACTTGTTCATATAATCCTATTTTAAGTCCGTTGTAATAAAAATAAATGCTTATGGATGACGATAAAGTTCATTAGGAACATTTATAAGTAAACTAGCTGCAATCAACAATGTTTTGTATATAAAACAAACATTTAAATGGATGTTAAGAAATCTATAAAATATTTTATATTCATTTTATGGTAGCAGCAGCTATCCGTTAACGACAAGGAATTCGTGAATATCACAACAGAGTCGCTAGGTATTCATATAACGAAGTTTCCACCCAGGTGACTCACAGTTAGTATCGACACATCGATAATATAAATATTAATACCGAATGGATCAGAAAAATATTATCTTCTATAACAAATTATTGTATAGCTTTCACATACAGCTCAAAAGGGTTCGTCTTCTTCCAATTCCCTTCCTACATCTTGAAATGTTGATATAATATGTGTATCTTCATTCCTTTCGTGCGGAACATGGAATGTATTATTTTTATATTTTTATATTTTTCGAAGTCTCGCCCTGTATAAATGTAATAAAAACACTTCAAAAGTACACAGTAACATCTGTTAAGTAACATTATCAGTTCTCACTTTTAATTTTCACTAGAATAGCTTTTAAAATATAACATAAATTAATTAGCAAAAAATGGTACGAGCTTGTTAGTTTAGTTGTTGCAATTTTTTTAAATAAGTTAATTTCAATAGAAATAAATAGAAATATTGCTATTAGACCAAAGTCTATAATTTTTTAAACCAATAAAAAAATGGTATTAGAATAAGGAAAAATGGAAAAAAAAGAAGGGGGTTTTTAGGGGTAAAAAACGGTTTATTTCGATTTACGAAAAAGTACAAATCGTGTTTGGAAAGTTACATAGCAATTTTTGTATCTACACTTTTCCCACATAACCTCAAAATTTATGTAAATACAAATAATCCAGTTCAATAATTTTTATATTTATCATTTGAAGAAAAATATTTTTTCACGAAAAAAGGTGGAAATTTACCTTTTTTTGTCTCAAACACGCTGTAATTTTTTTGATTTGAAATATTATTTTAATTTGAAGTGTCGATTTGAACTCTGGCTCCTCTAGTGCAGAAGTTCTATGTTTTTAGGAAAATTTGGATTTTGTTTCGATTACATTTTTTTAAACTAACATGAATTAAATTGACATAAAATAGAACAATGCCGACAAAAATATTTCTTTGTTATTGAAATGTTGATCATATTTCGTACTATTGCGATGTACGAGGATGGTCCCAGACATACCTGACGCAACAAAGAAATCACAAAAATTTTGGAAGCTTCCCAAAATAGCCGATAAACGCCGACGTCATCTTTTCATTGTTTCATTGTTGGAAAATCTTGACCATCGATCCAATTATTCAAATCTGGGAAAATAAAATAATGTGAAGGGGCTAAATCTGATTAAAAGGGTACATGAAATAGCAATTCAAGCTTTAATTCGTTAATTTTGGTCATTGCAATAACGGATGTGTGAGCTGGTGCATTGTCTTGATGAAACAAACTTTTCTCATTAGCTAAATGCCGTTATTTTTGCTTTATTTCGCGCCGTTGATATTTTTTCTTTTTTTCCAAAAAAAAAATTACGCCTGCAGATGGAACGGTCTTTGCCTTCTTTGGAGCCGATTCTCCCTTTTCAGTCCATTGTGTTGATTGTTCTTTTGTTTCGGGTGTGAAATGATGGACCCACGTTTCATCCATGGTCATTAAGTGGTTTTCCAGTTAATATGCTATGATCCGCACTTTTTGAAATGCCTATTATGTCTGCTAGGTTGCGTACTTTCAGTCGATGATCATCCAATATTTATGGAGTCGTCACCTCATTGGATCGACCACTACGATACAGGTCATACGTTTAAATTCTTCTACCCAATATTTTACCATTGATAACGAAGAAGCAGTCTCACCCAGAATAGAATCTAGTTCAGTTTCTCTATTGGTTGCGCTTTTAAATAGAAGTATTGTATCACATAACGATGTTTACAAATTCACTGAAAACGTTCACTATTGATGGCTGCCAAACAAATACTAAACGACGTGGCGTCTTCAAACTTGAAATATATACTGTATAGATTGTGTACTTTCCAATACAGTGGTATTTGGCAAGCAACTACCGCCATCTCTAGGTCAAGCCAGGTACTTCTGACACCATCCTTCTATTATTAATACTTATCCTTATATGCGTTTTTTTTTTCAGATAGTATAATAAAAATTATCGTTCGTTACACGTCCAGAAATGGATTTTCTTGTGGTTGCATAAGAATTTGTCACACACGCACAAAAAAATACTTATTTCCAGACCTCTAATGTAATATTCTATTCCTTTACAACGTATTTCAATTACGGGATTTATTTTTTTCTTACTTAACGTGCCAAATACACAAATTTTTCTTATTTCTGAAAATTTTTGTGCTTCCTAGTCAAATGGGTTATGTTAGTTTATCACAATAACTTTCTATGTTCATCTTAACTTCAAAAGAATTTCGAGATATATTTGGTTAATTTACACATACAATAAGAATTAGCAGTGATTTAAAGAGGGAAAACAAAGTGAAATTATTCAGTAATTTTCTTAATAAAAATGCGTCGTAGCTGCAAAGGAAGGCAATTAATCCTGACGTAAAACTTCTAATCTATCTTGGCTCCCTAAGTGGAATTATTGTAATTAAAACGCATTGCTTAACAAGGGTCGTAGATCTTGGGAATTATCAATTTATACGTCCACATCTGCGACAATTTTAATTTTTTGTCATTAAAATCTCATCTCGTGGCAATTCATTTCCGTAATTAATTCAAAAAATTCACCACAAGGGCCATGGTACAAGAATTATGTTGTTACATTAATCTGACGAAGGCGAAACGACGTTCCTTACAACTGTAGCTTCAACACAATCCCCAATTTATTTAAGTTTTAATTTTCCCCACTAAAAAATATACATAATAAATACATTAATTATTTCAAAAGCAACTATCATTAGAAACAAACTTCTCTAATATATTGTACCTGAAATTAAATACTCCGATTAAAACGTTTCGCCGTTGTTTGAAACTAAATTCTATTTTCGATTTGTCGTTTACCGATGTCACAGCTTTTCTTGTGACTTGTGACCGTTTGAACCGACGATGACGGGTCAAAAGCATCAAAGATGTTATTGCTTCGAAGTTAATGGGTTACCACCCACCTTCAAGTTTACTTTTAGACTGCGTTATTGCAATAATAGTAACCATTTATTTCGTGGAATATTGTCGCATGCCGGTCGAGAACTCCTAGTAACACCATTAGGATTCACTTACACGCGCCGGAAATTCTCGTATATTAGTTCACTATTTTCCTTAAATAAATTCTATAGAATTTAACCAACTTGTACTTTGTTGTCTATGGCTGAAATTAGATTAGAATACAAATATAACGCAATCTATATACGAGGTTTGACCCAAAATTAGTATGCCCACCTTCTATTTCAGACAAATAGGGCAGGGCCGTCACCGGTAAGTTTTCATGAGCTTGTTGATGATGTGCATAGTTGTAAACTAGATCTGTTAGATCGTGTCCTGATGCATAAAAAAATTGGTTCAACGATTTAGTCCATTATGATTACGAAAGTATTAAAATAATGAGAATCCATAGACGTATTACTTCTTTTTGTTGTAACTTAAAATATCAAATTATACCTTGAGTATTTTCATATAATATTACATTTGTTTCTGTTTCTAAATCTTCTTGATTTTAGGTTTCTGCTGTTTCAAAATTTATTTTTTTGAAATAATTTTTGAAAGATGGATAAAATTGAGGTTTCTACTTTTCTTTAAGTCTTTACTAAAATATGATATGGACACTGGCAATTTGCGTATTTATATTGATCAGTAGATCACCTTCATTATGAATATCAAAATGAGAATAAAATCAAACTAACAATCAATTAAAAAACAAAACAGAAACAAAATATCAAAACATAAAACATTTTTCCTTACCATATGTACAAGGACTTTCCCAACAACTATCGAATTATTCCAATAAATATGATATTAGTAGTTATAAAGGACAAAATACATTATCCAAATATTTAACTAAATTAAAGTCAAAAACACCAAAAAACAAAAGAAGTAATATTATATATCAAGTGCCTTGTACTAATTATGACGCTGTCTATGTAGGGCAAGCATCTCAGTATTAAGAAAATAGACTAAGAGGTCATCAATACGATAAAAAAATAAAACTGCATCAACGAAACATGAAATATCAAAAAAAACATAAATTCAATTAAAAAGATTCAAAAATTCTTGGAACGGAATCTAATACACGAAAAAGAGAATTTTTGGAAATATGATAAAAAGACCTAAATAATTTAAGTAGAATTTATAGCTCTATTTTGTAAATTCTAGTACAACTACAAATAATTTCATTGAATACTGCTATATATTTGATATGTAAGGACTAGGGAAAAATTACTTTTTCTTATAAGAACAAAGTTTCAAGTTGATTTTATTCCTTATTTTGATATTAATGATCAATATAAATACGCAAATTGTCAGTGTCAATTTTATATCTTTCAAAAATTATTTGAAACAAACTAATTTTGAAACAAAAGACCTAAAATCGAGAAGATTTAAAAAAATAGAAACATATCAAAAGTTCTAAGAAATAAGAAATTAAAGAAATATTACATTTTTATACATATAATGAATATGTAAGGTGTACACTTATATTTTTACCTAATTAGCCTGATTACAACAGGAAATTGTTTTTAAAATGTTTAATTTTCTCATAACGTATGCTAAGAACATTATGCCATATTAGTTATAAAGGTATAAGGGTTGGAAATTTGAGTTTTAAAAAATATTACGGTCATAAATAAAGCTACTTCTTATAAATCAAAATCAGAATCTGAATTAGAAAACGAACTGTTCCAACCAATATGTACAATGGCTTTATCATTTCGTCAGTAATATTATGCAGATTCCACATTGTCTCTTCTTCTTTAATCTTATGATTTACAGTCTTTTCCCAGTTTTCAGGTGGTGTCACATTATTGACAGCATGCCAAAACTACTGTTTAACTTCACTCATTTTTCACTTTTTTTTTATCTGTGTCTAGGTATACCAGTTCAATCAGGCTCAATCAGCTCACAATAATATGATAGTGATCTAATCATCGTTATCTCACGATTTTATGCAACTTCTTGCCACATATGGCTCAGATATCTTCGTAATCGCACACTAGACCAAAACATTATCAGCAAATGTTTAACAACAATGTACAAGGATGGTCCAAGAAGTACCTGGCCTGACTTAGAGCTGGCGGTAGTTGATTGAAAAATACCACTGGATTACAAAGTTTCATAATCTATACAGCATAAGGTTCAAGTTTGAAGACTGCACTTTATTAAGCATTAATTTGGCGGCCATCTATAGTGTGTATAGTCATTGTTATACTTCATATGACCAACCAATATAAAAACTGAACTAGATTTTACCCTGGGTGAGACTGCTACTTCGTTATCAACAATAAAATATTGGGTGGCAGAGTTTAAACGAGGCCGTACGACCTGCGAAGACCAGCATCGTAGTGGTCAACCCAATGAGGGGAAGACTACAGAAATGTTGAAGAAAATCGTTCGAAAATTTCGCCATGAGAAGGCCGTGGGTTCATCACTTCACACCCGAAACAAAAGAACAATCAAAACCGAAAAGGGAGAACCATCTCCAAAGAAGGCAAAAATCTTTCCATCTGCAGGTAAGGTCATGGCGTAGGTTTTTTGGGATGCGCGGGGGAGAATTTTCGTTGACTATTTAGAAAAAGGAAAAACTATCAACGGCGAGTATTATGCTAACTTATTGTAACATTTGAGCGAAGAAATAAAGCAAAAAATGGCCGCATTTTTGAAGAGCTTGACGAATCTAATTATATAGAAGATATCGAACTTATTGAACATCGCTGGTAAAAGTGTATGGAGTTTAAAGAAGATTACATTATGGGACTCTTCTCTATATATCTTAGTTGACAGAGCTCGTTGGTATTCGTGCTTGGTTTGGGGTATATTTAGGACCATCTTTTTCGGTATTTTTGACCATTCCTTGGTAATTATTGCGAAAGGTACGCTTTGAAATATGGTATTCACGCGCTAATTTTGTTACGGAAACCCCGAATCTATCTTTTGCTCTTGTTACCAGACTTTCTGCTTTTTCTCGGGTGAAAATTATTGGTTTTCTTTGGTTATAGCACGATAAATGCTTCTGCGTCAAGTATTTTGGTTTTAGAAAATGCGAACTATGTCAGATCTGCCCAACCAAATTATAAATGCTTCTTCTTATTTCCAACTAATAAGACATTTAAATTAAACCAACATAAACAATGACTAACTGTTAACAATATAAATAATTTTTTGTACATAAGGCACAAAATTTTTAAATTAAATTTTGTGCCAAAACTATTTCGACATACGTTACATCATACAAAATATATATTAATATTATTTATTGTTCTTTAAACAACTGTTCTATTCTCTTAATCGAAAAGAATATTCTAGACTTTGTTATGTTCCTGTGAAAATGTAGAGCAAATATTGAGAGGAATCGAAATAGAGTGGGGCTCTATAATTAATAGAATTAGGATTTGCTTTTTCGCTGCAGACGTTTCTCTTTGTTTCCTTGTGACTTGAATCCTCAAGAGGACCATATCTGATTCTGATAATCAAGAAAAGAGTGCAGTATCTTAACAGATCTAATGACGATGCTCTACGATAGAAAACTCTACGTCAATACATAACTATTCCCCAATTACCCAATAAAAATATAAAATATTTATATTTTATACTTATACAAGGGCAAAAATTTCAGAATTGTGCAATTTACCATCACTCAATTAATTCACTGACATTAATTGCCAACTCTAGTGGAATTTTAATAAAACTATATTTAATTATAATCTGTGAGTAAATATACAGAGTGCTCCGGGACTTGATGCCAAAAATTCCGGAGTGAGATGATGTTAAAATAATACTGTGGTATAAAAAAAACTCACACGACCCCTCGTTTCTGAGTTATAGGACTTACATTTGTATGATTTAAAAAATTATATTTTTTAAATTTCGAACATTATGAATTTTTAATGAATGATTACGTATGTCCATGTCGTGTGTTTGACAAAATAAATAATTCTACACTACTATCCGAACGCCATGGCCAGCTCACGCCCAGTGTTTAATAATCCGTAACTTTTATAGAGACAATCTGTACCATCTCAATACTAGATTAAAAAAAAAAGATAAAATTTATGTTTAAGGAGATATGTAGATTTTTAGATCGTTGTACATGACATTTTAAAAAAAATTATCGTACATTGTAATTATTTATTGAACATACTTACAGGAGGTTTTAAAACATAAACATTCCTAACTGAACTACACACGATTGAGCATCGTGGAAACCAGCTTAGAGGAAGACCAAAAAGCCAATGAGAAAGTCAAGTAACGAATGATCTGAGGAAAATGGGAGTCCGCGGATGGTGGAGTAATACCCAGAACAGGAAAAAATGGAGAAAATAGCTTAAAAAGCCAAAATATACAAGAAACTTTAGTATCAATAAGAAAAATGGTTATAACGTGAATTGATTCACCACAACAAATGAGTCGTAGAGCTATTAATTGATTGGAATCTAAAACTGATTAGAATGATTCGATGCATAGGCAGTATTTGAAACAGTGAAGTATAAATGATATTATAAGCAGTTTATTCAAAATTCCCTTAATAATACTTTTTGATAAAAACAAATGATCGCACTTTTTTAAATGAAATCTTGTTATTTTTTACAGGAACGTACATATTAATGAATATATATATATTTGAAAATAACAAAATGACGTCATGAAATATCGAAATCAATTACTATATACGAGGTTTGTACTGAAAATATGTCAAGGTTAGGTTATAATCTATCTCGTGAGATTGTGAACTAGTATTATACGCCATATTCATTTGGGACTTCGTTTGATATAGAATTTAAACAAACAGTGTTTTGATGATTGTGAATTGATTTGATTTTGAAAATAACTTATAGCTATGGAATTAGTTAGATAAAATTGTTAGGTTAGGTTAGGTTAAGTTAGGTTAGGTTGAAAGATAAATATGTGGTGCCAATATTCGAGGTTTCAATATTTCTAAATTTGTATGAAACATGTCTATCAAAGAAAAGCTTTCTAAGAGAAAATTTCATTATTCTTTCAATTTTAATTTGAGTCAAAAGAAAAAATATTGATGTCAGAATTATTGATTATCTACTAAATAATAAATAAATACTTGAGGCCACAATTCTTGGAGTGGATTGCGTTCCTAAATCTATAGACACAGAACAGTAAGGTCAACCAATAGAAAATAGACTAAGAGGTCATCAATACGATAAAAAAAAATAACGAACCATGAAATATCAAAAAAATATAAATTCAATTATAAAAATTCAAAAATTCTTGGAACGGAATCTAATACACGAAAAAGAGAATTTTTGGATATGGTTCATATTCACAAGAACGAAAAAGCTATAAATGATGAAAAAGACCTAAATACTTACTGCTGTACCAAAGAATCAAATTGAAAACATAAATAAAAAATTCAATTCTTATAATAAAAAACTTCAATTCACAATCGACTTAGAACAAAATAATAAAATCAATTTTCTTGATGTCAGTTCATATCAAATTAACAATAACAGAATGGTACACGAAACCAATTTGATCCTCAAGATATTTGAACTTCAATTCGTGTCACAAAAAAGATCAGTCATAATAAGTTTGACTGATAGATCTATCCAACTATCAGATCCTGAATTTAGATGCTTAGCTATTCAAAAAGCAAAAACTGCATTGAAAAAAATAATTATCCAGAAAAAATGATAACGAACATATTCAAGAAAAAGATAAACAGATACTACACTCAATTGAAAAACAAAACAGAAACGAAACATCAAAACACGAAACATTTTTCATTACCATATGTACAAGGACTTTCTCAACAATTCTCAACAAACTATCGAATTATTTCAATAAATATGATATTAGTATCTGTCATAAAGGGCACAATACATTATCCAAATATTTCACTAAATTAAAATCTAAAACACCAAAAAACAAAAGAATGAATATTATATATCCAGTGCCTTGTATTGATTAAGACAGTATTTACATAGGACAGACATAAGACAGTATTTCGAAAATAGACTAAGAGGTCATCAACACATTATTAAAAAATTACATTAACGAACCATGAAATATCAAAAAAACATAAATTCAATTATAAAGATACAAAAATTTTTGGAACGGAATCTAATACACGAAAAAGAGAATTTTTAGAAATGGTCCAAAGCTATAAATGATAAAAAAGATCCAAATAATTGATTTTGTAAATTCTAATAAAACTACAAATAATCTAATTGATTACAGCTACATATTTGAGATGTAAGGACTAAGGAAAAATTAATTTTTCGTTTTAGAACAGTATAAATATTATAAATTCGCAAATCCGCTATTTAGAATATCGCTTCGTGAAGTCTGTTATGTTGTTGACTAAATACGCGGAATTTATAAGCAGAAAGCGTTGGAATTTCATTTATTTGTCTGATAATTTTCCTAATTTCTGAAACCATAAAATAATAAATAACATATTATTGCTACTGTCTTTTTCACATAATTTCAAAAGATCTATAGTTCTTTGATACAATGAATACCTTTTTGTAATAAATTGATCAATTTTCCATAAACATGCCAATAGCAAATTTTCTCATTTCTCGACCGTCAGTCATTATTTCACTTCTCACGTATTGAGAATACACGGTGTTACGTGTTAAGCCTCTGCGGCAATAGTACCAACAATGCTCGATGGTACTGTGCAATACGTAAGTACAAATTGTCAATCGAAAATCGTGATCAACACTGGCTACTATACAAAACGTGACCACGATGTAATGATGTCAAAATGTATGCCGCAGCGCCACCGATGGTATTATTTAAATTCGTATTGCGTTGGGAACACCAAGAACCAAGAACGAACCTTGTGGTTTGCCATATAATGATTAGAATAATTTAAATTATCCTCGGATCTCTCGATCAACTATTCCAAGGTTGTTTTATGTGTCAAAAGGGTCATTCTACAAACGTGCAGGGTATTGCCCCCTCAGCTACAGTTACCACTATTAAAAATTCTTTCTTTTTTTAATTATGTTATTGTTAAATTGATTTTAATCTCATTTAAAAATCGATAATCATTTTTAATGAAAGTAGAATAGAATAAATCTTGAAAATATTCTTTTATGGGTATAAGAAGTAGTCGTCAATAAATTAAAAGATAAAGGAACCATTTTAAATGAGAAAAATTACAATGAAAGATAATTGATGACTATAAAATGATAAATATTGATTTATTCCTCACTAATGTCTTATCCTGTGCGTATAATTAGTAGGTAATAGACTGTTATCATTGTTTGTGGAATGTGCGACCTTCATCAAATTACCCATTCACGGTAAACAATTGTGATTGCGCACCTGTGAGGTAAACATATTAAATGAGATATATTTGGGCTTTGTCATTCACAATGTCAATATTAACTAACGAGTATGATGTAATTAAATATGATAAAATTGTAATATCTAGAAAATCTATTTGTGCTTCTGTCCTTAGCTGCGAGTCAATGATGATTGATCAACTCATTGGAATCAATGTAATGATATATTGAAACCTTCATAATAAATTTTTTGTTACAGGAATGATTATTGTTATAATAAAAAAACTAACAATTAAGTTAAAAGTAATTTGGTACAGTTCACATATCTAAGTTAATAAAATTAGTGACTATTGAACTCCCTTTTGGAGAAATACTGCTAATAATTGTCCAATTAACTATCGACAGAAGAAGTACAGGGAAATGCAGATGATAAACAGTAGAAAATGAAATATTGAGATATAAAGATGCACGTCCTTTTTCAGCAGGGATTGTGTGTTTATAGTGGCTAGTTTCAAGGTTACTATAATAATAGAAGGTTTGTGACAATAACAAGACGCGCAGTAGACAAGTGACGTCACCGGTTCTTCACAGCTATGAGAACGGCAACAGCGCTAGCATTTGTCAAAATTGTAAAAGTAACAATAGTATTGTTGTTGCCTTGTTGTGTTGTGAATGGATGCAAAAATTGTTTTGAAAACACGAAATTAAATCAAAAACATGCTTCCTACCATCGTTTTCCGAAGGAAAAGACTTTATCAAAGAAGTGGATAGATATCTGTGAGTTGCGATCGAATGTTAACATCAATATTATACGGATTTGTTCGGACCATTTTTTAAAGGAAGATTATGTGCGTGATTTGAAGGCAGAACTCTTGAATCTCAAACCGAAATTCATTTTAAAAACAAATGCCATTCCTGTTTTAAATACTCCAAGTTCAAGGAAAACAAATGAAACTTATGAAGTTTGTATAGCTAGATCAGCAAGAGATAACACCTCATAACTCGAACATAATGTTAGTGAGGTTCCGAGTGACATAAAAATATAAATAAAACAAAATTGTGAACATAATGACGTAGCTGGTGTTCTAGCAGTTGATCGTTTGTTTATAAAAAAATACGCGCATGTCACAAACCTTCTATTATTCTAGTAACCTTAGCTAGTTTGACGAGTTGACCGCGAGGGAAATTTGAAATTTCTTGTCGTTCGGCTTCCACTTTGAAGTTATAAACAAGGGAGTTTGAATGATCCAATTCCTATTCCTGAATTTGTTGGTACTTAAAATTATACCAAGAAAAGGAAGCTGCAAAAATAAAATTAGCTATTAAACGATTATTCGATTATATAATTGAAAATAGACCAAGACTGGAGGTGAACAACATTTTAGATAATACCTATAGAGGCAGCTTTGAGGTGATTTAACTTTTGAGAAGAGTTATGAGAAATAAAAAGACTTTTGAGGCCGTTAACAGGAACCAAATAGGTAAAAAAGTAAGTAGAAAAAGAAAGAAAAGCGACAATGGATATTAATTTATATAAACGATCGAAAGAAAGAGCTTTAAAATATAATAAGAGAAAGAAGATATAACAGTATGGACTATAGATAAACATACAAAACAGAAAAATAATGAAAATATCTAACAAGAAGAGATAACAGAAAAAGAAGAGCTAAAGTCTCTAGGAATAGATATGAAAGAATTGATGAAGAGGTAAGGTCAAGAAAACAATATCCACATACGTAACACGATACACCAGCAGTGGTGAAAAGACTAGAAAAAATAGGGGACAGTTGAATAAAGCTTAGGTTATACGGAAATCAGAGATAAACACAAGGAAAAGATGAGGCTGATCTAGAGGAAAATGGAATACAGAAATAGGAAATAATCTGCAAAACAGTGGAATAGACCGGAGATAAGCTAGCAAGAAGTGAGGTTGATTAAAAGTCCCTCATCATCAAGAAAACTATAGCTTTTCACCAGCATATTTTGCAGCTTTACTGCTAGTTGAATGGGTAGGCAGATTTAGTCCCGAGAATTGGCCCAAAAGGAGAATTCGTTCCGTGGAGTAAAGAGATTGAGACCACGAAGTGGGATCATTGGATAGATAACCACCCCAGCCCCTCTCTCTTTTTAAATAGACGCAAAATTTTATATCAAATTATAAAGCTCCTTTAATGTTATAAAAAGATCTCTGTCTCTTTCTGAATGCGGCATTTCAAAGAATTATCTGTTGATCCCACTTGTCTTAGAAAGTCCAGAATGTGGGATAGCTGTAACTGTCACAGATCTGCATCTTCTATTTAATACACTCCCGAGTGTGTTGCTCTGGGATTCCGTAGTGTCTCACATTTCGACAGAGTGTGGATAGAGGTTTCATCCTCTGGTCTTCGAGTGTTCATTGTGGTGACAGTGCCTTGATAGGACTCCAGTTAATATTCGTAGGTTGTTTTTACTTAAGATGATACATTCAGCAGATCTACTCTGGTGATAGTTTCCCAGAAGAGAATTTGCATGTATCAGCTCCTGTAAGTCGTCCCAATAATTCGTTTTGTTCCTATCTATCTTCTATTTCGATGCTTTTTCTATTATTCTGTAGCTGATACCACAGAAAATATAACTTAGCCTAACGCTATCTCTCCAACTTCTCCATATCAAAATTCATGCACTATTTTTGACGTTTGGTATATCTACGAGTATATCAATTTTCACAGCAAATGAGTTTTGAAAACCGACTAGATATTCCACCAAAAGTGAAATACTTCAAGCTGGTAATGTAAATCCTTGATACAAAAAGTGAATTTTTCAAAACTTTTTGAATAACTGAACGAAAAATTTAGTATCGTAAAGCTCCACTAAATGTTAGATTGATCGCGAACCTCGCTTTTTAGTGTACGTATAAGGATCTGTTGCACAACGCATCATTATTCGTTTTGAGAATTGGATGTTAGCATATTGAGCAAATAATTTATGAACGGCTCGGTTACTTTCAGCAAGACGCAAAGACTTCTGAATTTTTAGCAGAAACTCACACGCTGAGAAGTTTGCACGCCCTTCCGCGAATTGGGTTGGGAGACCCTCCTCATAGTCCCGATTTGCCATGCGACTATTTATTTTTTCCATCGATATATACACTGCGATTAGTAAGCGATTCCAGAAATTTTCACGAAAAAGGCATTCGAAAGCTCCCAGAAAGGTGGCAAAAGTATGAAAAGTTGAAAAGTACGAAAACTGTAAAATATTTTAGCTCTGTAACTGTAACTACCAAAATTATGGTCTATATTTGAACCACCCTCGTATACAATGCCATTTATTATCTCACAATAATAGAAATATGAGTTTTCTGTGACACAATTTAGGGGGAAAGGTAGGTATGGAAGGGCGTACGAATAATTTTACAACTATCTGACGCTTCAGTCCCTTGACAGTGAATCACCAGAATTGTCATTATTCCCTAAGCACATTCTGTTTCTACATGTCACATTTATGGAATTTTTCGCCATTACGTATTATTAGTTCCCATATAACTTCATAGAATTATTACACGTTAGGGATGTATGCTTTTGGGAAAGTCACAAAAATTAGAAAATTGTGTTAGGGACGAGAATCATCGTTACTCAAAGCTTGTCATTTACAAATAATGTACTTGAACTATTTAATTTGATTATATAATTATAATAAAATTTATCTTGATTACACAAATTCAATTTTTGTTTCTTTGGTGAATTTGTTTGATATCTATAGTTGAATCTGTCATTTAATATATTCACATTTCATACGAATTGGGATTTTTCAATCGATATAATTGATGTTTTAAATTTTCAATTCAATAGTTGATCATTTCCATGCTATCTCTTTCTGCTCCAAAAACTCAGTAAACACTACGGTCTAACCAAAATGTTCCACTGATATGACTGTGAGCAACTCTCAAAACTCAAACCTCAACATATCCGTTTTCAGTGGAAAGAATACGTAATTCGTGACGAGTCCTGAGTGTTTTCTTTGAATGGTAAACAATAAGTTAAAATGATTAACAATACGAAATCATTTGATACGACATTACTTCAAATCATTTTTCAAAAAAATTTCTTTCTCACTGAATCAATTACCTAATTACCTAGCCTCACTCATTCGTAAGTGAATTTTTTAATATTCCAATAATCAAGAACAAAAGTTTCGAGATAGATCAATTTGATGACACACTTAAACTCAACAAAAATTAGTAAATAGGGGAACGCTTGTACTTTTTGCTGTATATAAAAGCGTTAATTTAATTTTCCTCCCTGTTTATAATGCCCCGCGACTGTCAAAGCTCCTTTCCGTCTTCCCTTGTTGCCTACGGGAGTCTTTGCTTTTCAGCTCCCTAAATCCCCTGCCTTGTACCGGAAACTTAAAACATGATGCGGGTATCTCGTTTTTTTATATTTATCATTTTATGACTCGGAAACGTACTGTAATGGTCTGTCGCTAAGTTAAACTCGCATATTTTCAAATTAAAACAATTACTTAATATCAAAAATTCATTTTTCATTTAATAAACTTCTAAAAGTATAATTTGTAGCTAGATTTCTAATACATCACAATATTTATTTATCTTGTTACGTGAGTCCAACTGACTGCGCCAATTTAAAATATATACATTTTCACTAATATGTGCAGATTTGTATCCAAGATATAAGAAATTCGGGCACGCAAAACAACATATGGGTGGGTAGGGGACATCGAGATATTCTCGGTATTCATCACAACTTCCTTACTTCAGACATAATCACAAATATACTGGCTTCTAATTAAAAGCATGAATAGTTGGGAGCCGCATAGTCTTGAATTGCGAAACTGATGGAAAGTGGGTGACCCAATTTTAAATAAATTATTTTCAAATAGAAAATTACCAATTTCTAAAAACTAAAATTCGATAGAACACAAAAAATCCTAATTATACAAATTTGTTGTTATACATTGAGCATTATTTCAAATTGATCTAACGTTGTGAAATATTGAAAATCGATCTCAGAGATTCCATTACATTCCTGATGAACTTATCAAGGATATTGTTATTAATTTATGGAATTTGTATGTTTTCATCATTTCATCATTTAATCTGCAAAATGTCAATTAATATAACTTTTCGAAGCTCACGAAAATTGAATCCAGAAGAAATATTTAAAAAAAATGACATAAACTTAATACATAAAAAATTCCGATGATGATATGAATTTTCCTAAATAAGGTGTTATGTAAATTTTTAAGAGTTTTCTTAGTGTATAGCAAGTGAACAAGAAAGATGAGAAAATTTCGATGGACTCTCTAATTAAAGACAGACCGCATTGAAGTCAAGAATAATACGTTGGAAGAAATAATCCATCAGGAACAGGAAATGGTCAAGATTGAAGTAGGACGGGGAATAAGGTCTGTTTGAGGCATCGGCGTCCAGCATACTCGAAGCATCAGAAGGCAAAAGCGTCGTCCCGGGCGTCACATTAAGTGGCCGGCTCTTAGTTTTCGGGTCCCTGTAGAGCCACCACCCACCCCCTCTCGAGAGGCCACCTTCTCGAATTCCAGCCGCCTTCCTGCCGTCGTTGCCGTTCCCTTTGTCTACTTCTTGGAAACCGATTAATTATTGCCGCCACCGGCCCAGACAACCGACAACACCGCTGCTTCATCCCCGTCCATGTCATAACATAAACTGACCACCAAATACTCACTGCTGAATAGAGAACATTGCCTCACTAATATTTCTCCTTAGGCTCTAAAAGTATTAATTATGTATACTGAGTGATGTATTTCAAAAAATCCTACCTTTTATCGAAATAATATGTAAGTTATTCTATTTTTTCCGGTTACATTTTTTTTTTATTTTGAGATGTTATGACAATTTTTTCTTCTTTTTTCTGGACTGTACTAGATTATGATATAGAAATGCACAAAATTCAAAAAACATACAATGTTTTTGGATAAAATGTAAACGGACGTGAAACAGTTTATTTTATCTTGCGCCATTGAAATGAGTCAAGAAAATAAAACATAAAATTTGTCGTTATGGCGCCATCAATATTTTTTTCTACATCATTTGATTCTTTGTCTGCATTATAAGAAAATAATTTAAGTTGGGGTCATATCAAAACAAAAACTAAAAAATATATAAAAATCCAAAACAACTTTATTTCAGTAATACATTTCGAATTTACTCACAGGAATTGATCAAAAATTTTATGTCTATGTCCTTTAAATTGTTTGGTGAAAGGGTTGGCAACCTCGCAGCTCTTTGGATAAGAAGCTGCAGCTCTTTAGTTTCAGACGTACATATTTTTTATTTTATTGAAAAAAATATTTAAAAATCGTTCTAAATCTATTAACGAGGATTAGGCATAGATTCTATCTCTATCTCCACCTCTATATACCTGATAATATTGTCAAACTGACACTGACGAACAGTTTCTTTACTAAAATAACCGAAAAAAATTGATAAAATCATATGTTCTCACTAAATAACTCTTATTTAGAGTTTTTGAATTCATTTCCAAAAAGAACGTTGCGTATTTTGTGAATTTTTTGCATAACGCATAACTGTGTGTATATCTCAAGTAATAATTAAAAAAACATATTCAAACAACTGAATATTTGAACAAAATTTTGTGGAATGCTAGAAATAATCTCAATATTTGATAATTCGTGATCTTTCAGGATCAAACTTGAGGAGTAAAATTACATACCTCGACCCTTTTGATTATTTAATGAAGTAAGAGAGCCGTTAGGTTGTATTTCAATTTTGCCATCCCACATATAAAGATAACAGTGGCGTTTAAACATAAAAAACTGAAAATTATTTTACTAATTTTACCAAATGGTGGATCCAAATCCAATGATATGAGGATGCAAATCACCACCCGAAAGGGATTTCAATGTTTCCATTCTCAAGGCTGTAATAAATACCATAGAAACTGATTCAAAAAATAATAGGTTTTCTCCGGCAGTCTGACCTCCTTTACCAAGCGCGATATGAAAACTGCGTTCCAATAGCATCAAGTTCAAGTTTCGAACCAAAGAAATTACGTCCCAGCAAGTTGCAGTCTGCGAACTATGGAACCCATCCCCAAATGATTATTATAATGAAAAACAAATATGCAAAACCCAGCAACTGGTTTCTATTGTCACTATATGATCAAATGAAAAATTGTAGAAACAAAACCAATTGTTGTGGAGATCATTAGCACCTGTCACCACGCTGTGACACCTGAGTTGTAAAATTTGTTTATTTAGCCGGAAAGCAGCAGAGCTCTTACTATTCGTTACAACTTAAAACAATAACCGGGATACATTCTATTCGATTATTTATTATTATTATTTTTTCCGAAGGATCTTCTGGTTGCCTCTATTTAGTGAAAAATGTAATGGTTTTGCAATTTTAATCTAACTGATTTTTTTATTCGCTTCCACTCATTCCTATATTTTGCTTTAGTCTTCCAATCCTGAATTCCTCTTTCTCTGCCTACCAACTTTTCCTTGGTCTTACTTCTTTTCTTGTTTCTGTTTGTCCTTTTTTTGTTGTTCTAAAATCTGGTATTCTCTGCATATCTATTTTGGATCTTATTATTTTGTTTATCTCTGCTTTTCCACACAAATAATACACACACAGCCATAATTCTCCCTCCTTTTTAACTCCTATTTTAAACTCTTTTCATCTGCTTTGTTAATGTTCTATATTATCAATCCAAATTTGTTTACATTGTTTTCGGTGAAATAATTGATTGTATTAGTAATCACACCTTATATATTTTCAGCGTTTTAAGATTGAGTACAGACTGTTTATATGTCACATTGAGATTAATAGATATAGTATTGACTAATTAACACTTTTTTTTTATGAAGAATCAAAACGTATAATTTCCAAAAGACAGCATTTTTTCGTTTGCAATTGAGAACAATGTGAAATTTACTTTTAGTAAAGGTAGCATTATGATCGGCGCCCTTAGAAAACAAGCCAACCATTGCTAACTAGTTTATTCATCAAGTTATGCCTTCGATTTATGTAATATGCATACGGGACGGGACAAGACGGACACTGATTTAGAAGACAATGAGAAACAGTAACCGGAAACATCCAGTTGTTTAATTCCCTTTGGAAAATTCAATGGATAGGGGATTGCTTTATAATAGACTATTAAATAGTGTCTCTATTATTTAATGAAACTAGTGCTATATTTCGTCATGAGTAGTTTATTTGGAAGGTTTTAAAAGTAAACAAATTGAAATTTAGAAAAATTAGAATAAATTTCTTATATCTTAGACCTTTTGCTATGTTAATGTATCTAAATATTCTTGATTTTAGGTGACTTCTGTTTTAGAATTAGTTTTTTTTTAGTTATTTGTATGCCAAGGAATGAAAGTGCTACTTATAAGTAGTATTTCAGCCGTGGCGTACACAACATTTTGTAGACGATGCATAAGATCCAAAACTTTTTCAATTACACTAAGGAAAGAAAACGAATAATAGAGAATTATAAACATTTTAGTTATTGAACAATATAATGTACTTAATGATATTTGCAATGTCAATATTGATTTATTAATTTATTTACCAAACAATTCGATGGGATTTATACCAAGACAAATTTCAGAAAATTTAAAATTTAAGGTTATGCAAAATCATCGAAGTGAAACTGTCAACTGTCAATAATGAAGTGGCTAGAGTCATATTTAAGGAAGTTAAAGTTGTCTACTCCAGAGCGTCTTGAAAGTGTTTTGCAGTACGGAACACTCAAAACGCAACTCGGTATGTAAATGAATACAGAACGAACAACTTTCAGATGACGTTGTCTAAAAAATAATTTTTGTCCGTGTCAGTATGATATTTTGATAAAGACTTAAAGAAAAGTCGAAATGTCAAATTTTATCTTTCTTTCAAAAATTATTCAAAAAACTAATTCTTAAACAGAAGAGACCTAAAATCAAGAACATTTAGATGCATTAGAATTAGAATATTGTAAGAATGGCTTGGAAAGGGGGAAATCATTCTATTCCCGGGGGATATCAGGACACGGTGGTCAATGCGTATAGAGCGGGTGTTACATACGTGGCAAGTGGTGAAAGAAAGAGGTCGCGATAGAAGATAAGAAGTGGTGGCGTGATAAGAATACTAGCGGATGATAAGGAGAAGGCCTAAGCGGTCGGGAGTGTCTTTAAAGATGGATGACTGTCGCGGGAAATACACAAACCTTGTATCTCAGCTTTCAGCTCACGTATCAACGACTTGTGACAACTGTGATCTATAACACTGATTCTGCCTGGGGTATTGTCGACTTTTAGGCTATTAAACTACTGGGAAATTTTAATTTTATTTTCCCACGACGAAGGAAAATCTATAAATTCTTTAGAAATTGCCACAGGATTGTGTAATGAATTTAAATCGGTGCCTTTTTATCCGTTTCTTTAAAGAAACTATCTGATACCGAACGCGACGTTTGTTATGGAAATTCGCAATCATAATAATTTTAACTGATTCACTAAATATTTCTTTATACTAAAATTGTATTTTGAAATAGATTATGACGTGTTAAATATAGATATTAGTTGCATCAATTCCCCAATCTGAGGGCTATATGTTTCCATAAATGCTATTTTTCTTTTTTTTTTTTTATTCCAAGTACAATCTTTCAAACGATAATTGTCAAATTTTGAGCCTATTTGCTCCAATAGTTTGCTGTGAATATATCATTTTATCAAGAAAAAGCTTTTTCTGAATAAGAAATTGATGATTTGGAGTAGTTTTGGAACAAAATTAAATGAACTTTACTCCTCAATATGCGACCTGAACCACTGCACACCTGAATTAAAACAGCACTCAACTAAATGAACGTAGGTCTGGAGGAAACAACGTTATGGCCTCTTTATTTCAAAATACACACGTGTTATGCAATTTTGAATTTCCACCGAAAATTGAACGCGACGTTCGGAAACTGTGATCTAAATCTTGTTCTGGGTAATCAGCTGAAGTGATCTACCTGAACCTAGGTGATGGTTTCCGAAAAGACCTTTAAAAGCTATTTTAATCTAACACAGCTAATGTTTTTCAAAATAATGTAGCAAAGGTTTAGAATATTCGTATTACGATTCATCGCTCAAGCTTAATGAAAATCCAAATAAGCAATTGTTGAACGTACACTATGGCTTGCTCAAAAAGCACTTCGTGATGTCGTACTCGTATGACGTATAACCTATAACTCCGTCATTTTCAAGAAATTGCAAGTGGTTTTCGAAAAAATTTCTTTGCTGCACGGTAACACATAACAGGGATGGATTTATACATGATATATCGTAGTTATTGTTTTTTAAAATCAATATAATTGAATCCCTGTAAAAATATTGGTTTTTTCACGCATATATTAATAATGTAGATAGATACTAACCTAATTTCGAGTATTATAGAAAACTCTTAGACCCAACTCACTTTCGGTTGTTAAAAATAGAGAAACTTGACGAGCTATTGAAAACATTTTAACTAGAGTATCAATAATGTTTCAAAACTTATTGCCAATATAAATGTACTGCAAAGTATTCGATTTCTATTTATAAAATTTATTTTCAGCCATTCATACTAACCACGAGTCAGTTGGTGTTTTATAAACAGCAGAAATATTATCAATATTATTAGAATTAACAAAGCCTTTTGTTGCGGTTTGTTTTAAGTACTATTGTGGGGGGTCTGCTGAAGGGATATAGTTCCAATCTATTTTGAGAGTGCTTCCGAACTGCATTGAAACTAGACCATCTTCATAGGCGCACTTTCTATACCATTTCAGGACTATAAAAAGTGTATAGGGGTTATTCAAAAAATATATCATTCTTATTATCGCCTATCAGAAAAATTTATTAAAAAATTTATGGTTCTTCTAGTTATAAGGGTGTGGGGACAAAAAATCCGTACAAACTGTTTGTTTTAATTTAATTTGCGCTTAACTGGTTACTGCACTATAATTACAAACATTTTATATATATATGAATCGGCACCTAATCGGGTATTCTAATTTTTTTGTTGTATTAAATTATGAAATACGGAATCTGGTGTTTGTCAGAATATATGTTTTGTTTCAAATTTCGCCAAAAATGTTCAAAAACATTCCTAGGTGGAATACGCTACTCTGCAAAAGCTCTCACAACGTCCTTTGCATAATAAGCAGTTGCCATATCTGACCAAAACACATAATTTCTTCCATGAACTGTATTAATCTAGATCTAGCACACTTTTTTTCATATATTATCATATAATATCCAGAAAGGCAATGTTAAGATGAAGAAAGACCACGAAAAGATATGCCAACACTTTTAAGTTTAACTTTTTGTACCTTTTGGGATACGCTTTTGAATTCTCTTCTCCGTCTTCTGATATAATGATAAATCTCTTATTCGCTGTTTCACTTCCGTAAAAAGTGAAATATTGTCTTGGATAATGATTTCCAAACCGGGCAAAAACTCCTTCTGTCTCTGAGACTACTAAATATTAATTTTTCTTATAATTGGTGCTTCTCAGAATATTTAGGTGTCGATTTACTCAATTTTTGACCTCCTTTCTGTTCCTTTAGAGTGTTGCTTACATATTTCTCATCGATTTTGAATTTTCTACAGAATTTAACAAACTGACTATGAATGAATCGCTATAAACAAAATAATTTTTTTTGTTTGGCATTTTGTTTGCTTTTCTGCTTGATCCTGACTTTCTATCAATCTAAATACCTATCTCAACACGCCGATAGATATCGTAAATTATTTTTCTGGCTATTCCCTTTCTTACAAAGTGGTTAATCATAATCGGTTTCCTCAGATCTTGATTTTGTTCATAAAACTTGGCAATTATTTCGGTTTCCTTCAGATTTTCCAAATGAAAGGTGTCTACTTCGAACATTCATTATAGATTTTTCTGATAACTTGTAGGCTAACCAACAAACTTTTTCTGTAATTACAATTTGTGATAATTTTCTTCAGAATGTCTCTTTACGGCGAATAGCTTCCTTGGCATGTACAACGATCTAAAAATCTACATATCTCCTAAACCGTAATTTAAACAGTTACGTTACGTAAAGAGTATCTTTTTGGTGAAAAATCGATTGAAAAATTCATTTAGATTGTACAGGTAGTCCCTGTAAGTGTTAGTTTTTAACAATTAGGCATGAGTCGCTCCTGGCCTTCAGATAGTAGTTATAGATTTATTTATTCCGGCAAACACACTACGTAAGCATCCATCAAAAATTCACAATTTTCGAATGTATAATTTAAATTGAATATAAGTTCTGATTTCGCGACTTCAAAAGCCTTTAACTTTAACTTTAACTTTAAAATTTTTTCCATGTCATAGCATTATATCCCGAAATACTCTGTATACCATCACGTGTTATCAATTTTTTATATACTTTATACGTTTGAAATATGAACAGGGATTCACCTTGTCTTATTCCAATTTTATTTATCAATTTTTCAGTCATTTTCTCCGTTTTTGTTCCTAAATTCATTTGTTTGTAGTAACTTTCAATCTTTGAAATAAATTGATTTGGAAGAAGAAATATTTATGGGTGAAGAACAAACGTATCTGTTCCAATTGAAGTACTGATTGTTTACGACGATATTTTTATCCAATGTTCTTGCTTCAGGTTCTATCGTTATTAGATAAACCTCGCAGAATATTTAAGTTTAATTATTATTTCAATCAAGTTTTCGTTGTTGAATTATTTAACTTCTTCTAACCAAAAGCCAAATACAAATTCACATATTATTCTTATTTCTTCAATATTTAAACAATTAGATCTGCTTCATTGAATTTTACTTTGCTAGACTTTAGTATATCATGTTTCGCTAGGCTAATAATTATTTTTCATCGAGTACAAAAGAGGGGAACCACTACAATCGATTTCTTAGAGCAATAAACTACATCAACTTACGGTGTCAAACGTAAAATGTCTCTGGGGTCAGTTTAAACGTTAATAGGAAGTTAATTGAGCCGAGATAAAAAGGTGGGCCAACTTTGATCCTGGCTCTCGTCAATTTTAGATTGCCCCTGTCTTTTTCGACTTTATCTGAAGGAAACACACATGTCTTTGCTTTGGTTTTTGGTGCACTATACATCAGACCCGATTTAGACTTGAGATAACCCTCGACGCTATTTTTGCCCCACTGCGCTACTTACAATCAACTTTAATTCAACTCTACACGCAGAAAAAATAATTCTAACCAGAATCACTTCATTTTTATAAATAAATCTTTTTTGGAATAAATATATACATTTGACAATATAATATATATTACAAACATATATATACAAAATGCCTAAAAACTAATTTTTCAAAATTATAGAACGAACACTTACTAAAAATGAAAAAATTAAAAACAACACCGATCAACACAAGGATATACCAGAACTACAATCAATTAAAAAACAAAACGTCAAAACATTTTTCCTTACCATATGTATAAGGACTATTGAATTATTTCAAAAAATATGATATTAGTATAAGTCACAAAGGTCATAATATATTATCCAAATATTTCACAACATTAAAATCTAAAACACCAAAAAACAAAAGAAGTAAGATTATATATCCAGTGCCCTGTAATGATTAAGACAGTATTTACATAGGACAGACATCTCAGTATTTAGAAAATAGATTAAAAGGTCATCAATACGATAGTGAAATCTGTTAATGATCTAAATATTGCAGAGTGTCAATGTAGTGTCATATTTTTGTAAAGACTAAAATAAGTGGAAATGTCAATATTTACACCTTTTTTCAAACTAATTTTCTATCAAAAGAGATCTAAAATCAAGACAATTCATTACGAAAAACATTAAGGATCTGAAAAGTGAAAAGTTACACCCACTAAATGCGCCAGACTTAACATTTAGTGATTAAAAGTTAGAAACTCATCGTTTATATTAAGATACATCTTTCAAGTCCATTATTTATTAGTTAATGAGGCATATAAATACATAATACAGAATTTGACCTAATTATTTTGTTAAAAACAAAATTATTTATTTCTACCATCAAAAATGTTTCAATGGAGATATCAGAGTATTCGACATTTGTTTATCAAGCGAATGATTGAAACCTTCATTAATTCACCGTTGGCACATGACGCGAAGTCAAACAAAATAAGATGTGATATATTTCTTTACATAACCTAAAATATATAAATATTTTTTCTAATTTCTATGAAATAATAATTCGAAGTGAGTATAGAAAAACGAAACTATAATGACACTTACTTATATTGATAGCAACATCCTGTTATATTTATATTTTGTATCCGAAAGAAAATAGTTTTTGGATGTTTACCAAAAATCACTACTGAATGAATTTTTCTCAAAAAAAAAGATTGTAAGGATGTATACATATCCAATATTGAAATTGAAGTTCAATCTTTCAAATTTAATTATTTGAAATATAAATAAATGAATAGAAAGTAGATTACATAAAAAATAGCAACAATTGAAATCAATTTTTCTTTGACTAACGGTTATTTCTGATAGAAATGGAGTCCAATTGAAATCTTCAAAAAACACTAAACGTCCACCTGTCAGTTCATTAGTTTCTAAAGAGAATTTGTATAAACTTTGCATAGAATAGCGATATAATATATACTGGACTTCTCAGCAGATTCGTTTATTTAACATCACGTCACATTGTTGAGCTTCTTAGGCTGACAATTTTGAGTCTATTGAAGCTTGTAGTAGAAGCTCAAATTCGATAGTTACATCTCAATATCATAGATCGTATTCAGCAATGCGCGGTGATTAAATACTTGCGCTAGAAGCATGGTGTAAATGGTACATGCAGGTAGAGGACCCATAAGAATTACTACACACGAAATTGTTGAAAATAATCAAATATTTCATGTTATAAGTTCGACCTGTGACTATTAAACAAATAGTTGAAGATAGTTATTCCTCATACCATGTGATACACTCAGGGGGTAGGTGTTTCTATTGGTATATCTGCGGTAAATCAATGGTTTCCAGATGCTGAAGAATATTACTTTTTAGACGCAATATAAATAATAAAAGATCTATAGGAACAATGTGTTACCTTTAAGGACAATTGATTTAGTTCGATATGGGATAACCAACATTGTCATGGAAAGGATTTTCGTCAATTTTTCTCAAAATTGATTAAAACACGCCAAAACAAGAAATCTAAAATGCTTTTAAACAAATAATAACTAGTAGCAGCTTTGATTTAATTTTATATATGAATGCTTCCAAAAATGAAACAGTAGTAACTGCACAGTTACAGCTCACAAGTCTAATAAAAACAACCCTAATTCCACCAACTTGCAGCGTTTATACAGGTTAACTATTTAACATTCTACAAACCATCAATTTCATCACCCCTCCTTATAAACAGATTGCAATATATACAGACAGTTACTATCAGTAACAGTTACTATCATCTGGTTATCTTCCCAAATTCGCATATTACGTAACTAACTAGCAAACCAACAAGCAAAAAGTGCTTTAGCTCATCAGCCACTCAGGACTCAACCATGAATATCGGATGTATATGTGTATGTATGTGAATGTATATCGAATGAATATGAATTCTTCTATCGCCAGACCCATTCGTATCAGCTGTAGTAGAATGTCACAAATAAGCCCTACAAAGATCACATTTTCAGCTCCAGCCTAATTACAAAGGCATCCTATTTCCAAGCAAATCACTTTCGTACTTTACCATAAAGTACTAGAAACTATATTGTTAGCCATCTTCATCATTATCGTTATATAACTCCAAGTGGAGCAAAGGTGTTTCAGTAGTTATGATTTGAAGAATGTGGTCGCTATCTCATGCATCGTTTTGTGGGTTCAGTCAAATTTTGTTTAACATTGCTCTCCATTTCCTTCTGTTTCTATAACCTCTTTTCATGTTAAGTTTGTTGCAGTTTTTTCCCGATAGGTTTTTTACATGTTCGTACAGGCCTACTTTCTTAAATTTGTATTTGTTGTATTATAATTTTATGCTTCTTTGGTTATGTTTATCGCTAGGTTCCGTAGTGTATCACCAACTCATCTCCATTTTCACGTTACGTCCATTTCACCTGTTTCAATTATATTCCATAGTTAATAATTTATCCTGTTTGACCAAAAAGTACTTTCATATAAGCGTCTGGAACATCTTTCCAAGTTTTAGGCAGAACAGAACAGATTTCACATACTGAAACAGTCTTAGTTCTGTTGATTATGTTCATTTTGTTGATGAAGTATCTTAAAAGCGTTTTCCGATAGGCCTCCTCTTCTTTCTATGTCATTTCCAGATTTGAAATCTTGGCATATTTGAGATTAGCCTACGAGCAGGTTATATACAAGATTTCAATTTGAACACGTTCCATCGTCTATATTTCGACCCCTATAGAAAATTTCTAATTATGCAAAGCCACGTCATATGTGTATAAAAAGAAATTTTATTTTTCCAGATGAAAGAAATCAGTTTGAAATCGGAAACGGTCACATTAAGAGCATCAACAACTGCTACAACAATTATAATATTTTGTCGATTAATTCTCACAAGTCACCACAATATTCTTGCTAACGATAGCTCGTCCATTTGGGTAAATTGGTTGGGCATGACTCGTGATTTCCAGAATCTCGGACCAAAATGTGTTTATGATGACGTTCCTATTGTTTCCAAGCTTAGGTCGAATGATCGGTGACAACCTCCTTTCCACATTGATTGATTTCTGTCATTTGCAGATATTCCAGATTTTTCTTTTTTCCAATCAGATGTGATTCTGAAGGCTCTGCTTATATAAGTTATAGAAATTGGTTTCGAACTATTTATTTTTTCTTTATTTTTCTATAATTATTCCCATATTGATGAAATTCTTTGCTTATACTTTAATTAGATTATTAACATACTAGAGTTATCTGATAAATACTTAGTCTACAAAACAAAACGAGGGAAAATTGTGGGACAATGGCAATATATTTTTAAACACCCTTTTAGCTATATATGTATGTATATATATATATATATATATATATATATATATATATATATAATCTACTACTTTCAAATTATAAACTTACGAGTAAAATATATTTTTTAAGAAATTTTATTTTACACGATTACTTATACGGGGTATTCGAATCGCCCCCATGTATGTTCTAGGATTTTTCATAAGTATGAATAAATAATAAAATTTTGAGAATTTTCGACTTGATCATCTTAAAAATAATCTACAAAAGAAAAGGTTTTGACTTTTCTGATATTTTTTTTGTAACGAAATCGTCTTGAATGGTACTATTTATTATACGTAAAATAACCAGCTTCGTAACTTTGATAAAAATTATAGAAATGTTGGTCTCAAGAGAAAAATTCACGTATTTTGAATTATGATCAAATTTTCAAATTTAAATTAAAAATCTAAACAGGCTACTTCATGGTTTCTTAGTCAAACAAGTTGGGTGAGCGACTGATTTAACTTGTTTTTTTTTGGGTTTGGCAGAAGAGAGGGACCGTAAGACTCACGAGAGTGAGAGAGATGGCAATAATACCAACCCTTTACCCCCTGGTCCATTGTTACTGCAGTTAAAAAAATTTTACTCACTTTTACAACCCATGATCCGCAAGCAAGCATCGGGCAGAAATGAATAAATTTAAAACTACATTAATAAAACCCCCAAATGTTTCAATATTAGATTTTTGTAGTATTTCTGGTTAGCTAATGAAGTGAGTTAACCTGAGGACTCTTAAAATGGCAAAAAATAATTTTGGAGTAAATGTCTAATTTTTTTTATTTTTCCACTTCGCTGTCTTTGAAGGCTAATTCTTGCAAAAGTCGACTGTTAAGTAATATTTTTTATTGATGATTCTGAAAGCTGAGTGTTGAGCGCAATTTTTAAGCCTACTAAGAAACCATGAAGTGGATTTTTTCTCTTGAGACCAGCATTTCCATAACTTTTATCAAAGTTACGAAGCTGATTATTTTACGTAAAAAGGTCCAATACTCTTTTTTGTGGATTATTTTTAAGATGTTTAAGTCGAAAATTCTATAAACACTATAAAAAAATTCAGAACTTGTAAACCTTGAAAAATCGCAGACATACATGGGGGTAATTCAAATACCCCATGACACGAGGGTCCTGTTTTTTTTGACGTCAATCTTCCGGCCACCCAGTATATTTGTTTACAATTAATGAACTAACTAGAAAATGATTAAATTGATTGTAACTGACCACATCTGACTGATTAAAAAATACTTTTATATAAATGTAAAATGCTGATGAGGTCCTCGGACTTTGACTCTGTGGAAACAGCTAGCAGCTCATCGGTTTCTGCAGGAATGGTCGAGATAATTCATGCTCTTCTTCAAGTTGTCATTTTTGAGGTCTGCAATGTAGGCCTTCTCATTCCACTCAAATGTCTACTGTCTCTTTCAAGTTTGGTCACAAAAATGAGTCCCACGTGGCCAAATCTGGAAAATATAGTTGATGAAGCAGTCCTTCGTAAGCTTAATTCAACCAATTTAGCGAGAATATGTTTTTATAGAGGAATTACATTTCTTTCGATGCCAAACGAGACCGTTTTTTCCATCAAATCTGCATCGTTTTAGGCAAACAATTCGGTATAGTACAGCACTTTGACATTTTTATCCTTCTCCAAGTAGTCATTGTAGATAACACAATTTGAATATAAGGAAACGGTGGTCATCACCTTTCCCACCGATGGGGCAGCCCAATCTTCTTTGAAGTCGATGGTTTTGACTGTTTCTTGGGCTGTGGTGTGTACAAGTAGATCCATGTTTCGTAGAATGCCACAAAACTTTGCAGAAGCTCCTCCTGATTGCGCTTGAACAGGGACAAACCAGCTCGGAACTGGTCTAGCGATTGCGCTTTCACAAGCTCAAAATTTCATTGAGAATATAACCCACAACTATCACGCGCACCTTTATTAGGCAATAGTGAATTTTTGTCACGTAATCCTCCGTGGTAGCCATTTTAGGGGCACTAGGTAACCACGATACTCGTAAAACAAATTTCTAGCACACGTCATCGAAAAAGGAGAGGAATCAATCGATTTTTGATTTTGTTGCTCGTTTTTTCTTCAAAAAACAAAAACCTCAATATATTTTTATAACATACGCGATTAAAACAAAAGTACGAGTCTGTTTTAGCTGAATTGTGGACAGTAGCTGAAACTACACTAGTACTTTGCGGTACTTGAGCCATGGAGCCTTGGAGAGAAGTATTTATCAAACTTCCCTTGTATACCAGGAAAAAAGTTCACTTCATTTTGTGCTTAACTAAATCTAATCCAACTAGTCTAATATTTCTATCCATTACGCATAATTTTTTTCAAGAAATTAGTAGATATTTTGTAGTTTTTATAATATAAAATAGTATCAAATATATAAAAACAATATAAATGTTTGTGGGAAGTTGCACAGGGGTAGGAGAGTCATTAAAAAGTTGGTTATGGTCTCCAGCTAACAAAAATGCGGTAATCATTAATAAAACAGTAGGCATCCATAGAAAACGGCTTCTTAGCCATTCGATCGTGCAAGTAGTAATATAGTTTGTTCTTTGAACAAATAAATCATTTGACTGATTATTGGTAAATAAGAACGTGATTCAGGAGAAAAGGATATACGGTTACAAATTATTTACTTACACCTGCACTAATGCCAAGGTGTCTGGTACAGCGAAAAAAAATCATAAAATATTCTTCTAAACACGACTTTACTTTAAACACGAACATATTGGTTCCAGAATAGAAAACGCTTTGTAGATGTGGGTATAAATTATTATCTCTATCATAAATCGGTGGAACAACGACCGGCAAACAACACTGCCGACCAACATCAATTCATTAACTACAGGGTGGTGCAATATACCAAGACTATACTACAACAGCTGTTAATATAAGCTCAATAATCTACTGGGTGTTTTTATTCTCACACCTACATTGGGCAAGCTAGTTTTACTAAATTTTTTTATCTAATCATCAAATATCGTTGAATTCCTTACTAATTTTTAGCGAGATATACTCAAACAAAAAATGGAATTCCAACAATAATATATAGATTCTCGAATTTGTGTTAAGTATATATACCAAAGAAACCTTGTAAAAGTATTTAGAGAACAATTCTAGCTGATTCCTGGAAGAAATAAAATCGTTTCAGTAACTACAAAATGACGATTCCACCGTCACGTTCAACACATATGTACCACTTTTATGGATGGAAGTGTCAATGTAGTTGAACAAGTAAAAATATTTCCGCAAAACTATTAAGCGACAAATCAATGTTTATTTTTAACCCCCACGGATGGTTTGGATTCCCATAAGAGCGTACTATATTGATTCCAGAAACTGTATTCAAATATTCTATTTCTGACTCCAGCTACCATTTGCAAAAGCTATTATATGATATCAGTCATAGTTTCGTCTTATTTTACGTTTAGGCTTCGAAACTTCCGACTGAAAGTTTATTTTCCATTATTAAATCTATTCGTACAAATATGGAAAGATATGTTATCATCAAATAACGAGAATTTTATCGCAGATGCTCTCAATTTGTTATTACGCATCATTAAGAATTGTACATAGTTGTACTTTATATAATAAGCGAAGATAATATCAGTAAAATAAAATAAATATATTAATTTGTTGTTACAAAAACTAGACTAGTTGTTTGATTGTTATAAAGTCTTTTTCTTGGAATTTTTTTAACCCTAATAATGACTTTATTCTGTTGACATCTCTTTATAAGTATCCAGTATCGGTTCAATTGTTTTTGATCTACCTTATAGTTGATCAAATTTTGATTTATCACCATCAAGTTTCTCAAGAAATGTTCTAAATCTGCTTAATTTTGACTTTAGTTAAGGGTTATCGTTTTTTATTATTTTAATATTATCTTCGTAAGTCATTTTTATGTGTTTGAGATCGTAAAAATTCCGATATTAGTAAAAGGAGATTTTTTGAATAAAAAGAAGCTCATTAAATTTGACAATAATAAAAAAGGAAATTATATTTGATTTGCGTGTTTTTTGTTAACTGCCTGCGGCTTCTAAAGATCCAATTTTCTCAAATATTTTGTAAAAATTCACTTAATCTGACTCGAAGGACTAGAGTAAGATTTATATAGCGCTCTTGCAGAAAAAGTTGTTCAGAAATCTAACAAACCGTCATTGTACGTGTACTTGATGAATGTGTGTCAAAATTCATCATCTCCACTGTTTACCAATGAAAACATCGAATCGTAAACATAAATATAGTTCGATTCGCCGAAGTTGTCGGAAGGCGTATGTACACAATGTCTTCGAAATATTCCTGCTGATAAGCAGTGGGGTCGTTTGTTGAAGACAAACACAGCAAGTTATTTTGAATATATTCGAATGGGGTACAAAAAGGGCTCAGTTAACGTCTGGTACCCTGTTTAAACCAAACTCCCTTACAGGCAGGTACATTTTACTCGTCTATTTACGTTTTATAATTTGATATTCAGTTGTAGCAAGTTAACGAGATATAATAATTAATTTTTTCCTCGAAGCACTACAATTAACTGCATCTGTCTAAATAATTGCGTATATTGCCGATTGCATTTTTACGAATACTTTCTCGCACGAAATAATAAATTCATAAAATGAGGTATCTACGCCTATGGTAGATCAAGCAATTGTCAACAAGGGCTTCTAACCAGTTTTTATAATCTGCAATTGATATTAGAAGGACTATAACCTTAAAATATGACCATTCTTCTTGATCATTTCATCTACATATTATTTTATTTTTATTTCAAGTCCTCTATGAGCTGCTACTTTGTATAATTCTCTTCAAAATATAAATCTTATTCAAGTAGAAACTTCTGTATGTCCGCTTTGAAAAAATATTTACTTGGAATTTTACGATTTTGACTTGAATGACTACTTTTTTACAATGAAAATGAAATATATTTTTAAAATATAAAACTTCGAACGTTCCTGTATATTTGGAGCGTAAGATTGAAATGAGATGAGTTGAAAGAATCCAAATTATCAGAACATTTTCATTTCCTAAGAACATCAACGTATTCAATTTATATCCAGGGAATTTGCCGACAAAAAGATCCTGAAAAGCGTAATAAGCCGTTTCTTTAACTCAAAAAGTATTCCTGCTTGATCCTTGAACAGTGTCTGCTTGGTCAATAAAAATAATCAGCAAATGAGGCACACAGTCACAAAGCAAGCATGCCATCGGGCCCTTTGAACTTGGAAATTAATCTAAATCTCCCTTGCGCTTTGGGAATGTCACCCTTCTATTTGACATCACATCGACCGCTCGAAAATATTATTTAAATGTGAGGACAGTTAACATTTTAAGTTAGAATTAGAAAAACGCATTGCTTACCCCGCGGTTACAAGGGATAATATTTCGAAAGGGTTAGAAAATACTAAGCAATCTGTATTTTAAATTTGTTCAAATGAAATGTTATTGATTTTGGATCGAGAAATGTAAATAAAATCTGTTAATCTATTAATGCGAAATCTCAACGAAAGCATTATGAAGCGTTATAAACTTTGTTGTTGTCTTCATTCTTTCGATAAACTACTCATTTAAATCAAAATCGATCAGTTTTAATCCAAAAACGAGGGCTACAGCGCTTATAAGGATAAATTCGGTAAATCTTCCCATCTAGGAATTCTCTCAGTTACACCGAACTTCACCGGGTGCGAACTAGCAAAAATTACTTTTCACATAAGTAACAGGAATTTGTTTAGTAAGCGATGACTACCAAATAAGAGTTATGGAAGTGACCAGAGCGTAAACATAGATAATAAAACAGTGCATCGTATCCTTTCTGGACTGACTATGCTTATGTATGGATGTGTATAAAGGATCTATTGTGTCCTCTTTTCTTGCAGCGATAGTGAGGACCCCAATGATTACAGTTGTTGTACTCTAAAGTGTCTCACATTGTGGATAGAAATCTAGCGTCTTTAGAAGTCCATTAAGGCGACAGTGCTCCGACAGTTATAGTTTCCCAGGAGTCTCATCGCTTGTCTCAGCCCCTATAGATTGTCGTAACTGGTTTGACCATTTTCTATCTTTTTGTCCAATACTTTCTCTATTGTTCTGTAGCTGACAGAGCAATCTATTGCAAAGTAGCTTTATTTTTCTTACCAAGCTCGTTTAAATTGTCATGCATCCCCAGACTAGTTTGGATTTTATGATGATTTCCTGTTTGCGATAGTTCCTCTCTAGATTGAACCGAACACATTTTTCAATTGCATAAATTTCTGCTTGAAAAATGTTTGGTGTGATGCTGAAGTTTTCATAATGCTTGGCTTTGTAGCAGTAAGTTCCTATTCCAGTTCTGTCTCGAAGCTAAATGTCCTGAGGCATATCCCAGGCTTGGTCATTTTTTAATGATGGTATTTTCTTGTTAATTCCGTCTCTTTATGGAGACTGATTAGTCTAGAGAGGTATGATGTAAAAACAGAATAAAACACTTACCAGTATGGAAACTATTGGATCTTGTGAAAAGATTGGGCTAGCCAGAAATATCATCTGATATAAATCCTATTTAATATGTACTGAATCATATAAATAAGGTAATTTTCAAATGAAACTATTCACCAGCTAATACCCAGGCGCTTGAGAAATTAGTATTGAAAAATTGAAAAATATACTTCAAACAATTATCAATAAAATTATTTAAGAGATGATTGCAGGAGATGCTGCATTAATTAAATGCAGAGGAGGAAAACCTCACTTTTATTATGAACTCTTACAATTTTTTAATTTTGCATCTTTTCATCGAATAATTTTACAAATTTTATATTTTCACTTTTTTCTTTTCAACTTAAGAGCCTTTAAAGTTATCCCAGGTTTCATTACCTAAATATAAGATTATATTTATGAGGTATTCAACATAAGTTTTGTAAATAGTTCAAAGCCGTTAAAATAAAATCTTTTGGAGAAAAATCGTGTAACTGAGAGGCCACTTCATTGCACCTCGTGAAGAAGTAATTCTAGATTAAGAAGTATTTCCCGAATAATTTTAAATCTCACTTTATTATGACCAGGACAAACGTTTTGCTGGAACTAAATCTCATGAGTTGATATTTTCCTACGGGATTATTTCTGGAGTTGTTTGTTCTATGAACAAGTTCTCGACATACACTTTTCCACTCTTTTTTCGATTCGAATAAATAGTAGATAATATAAATTGAAAGTAATTTGGTTACGGCGTTTCAATTTGAATAATTAGGTAATCAGGTAATTTTTTTTCCAATACTATATTTTTTTTGTTATCGTAAGTAGTAATTAATTACTATACGAAGGGATACGAAAAATAAAACAAATAATGTAACCACACAAATAAAACACGTTAAGTATACTTTTGGAAATCTATCCAAAGAGGGATAAAGAGCTGGTATTAAGTTTCAGGTTTCTAATGTGTTAGAAGAGCTTAGTGATACTGGATATATCTTGAAAAGATAAATGCTTTTTACCGTTGATGGAAATAAACTTTGTTTTAAGGGAATATGTACCAACGTTTAATTTTAGTAAATTTCAATGTTTAGAGATAGCAGTTTGGTGAACCAGTGGGTGAATGCGATTGGCTGACAGGTTGTTTTATTTGTCTATGTTTTTTTGAACAAAAAATTATTTTTTTCATCAAAATTGCTATCTACTATCAATTCTCTTAAGCAGCATTATTGATAGATTACTGAGAGTTGCGGTTTTAATACTTTTCCACATTTCAACATAAAAATAGTTTATTAGTAGTGAACTTTAGTGCAAAATCTGTGTAAGTAGGTGATTCGTTCAATAACAAATTTATTTTACAACTGAATAAATAATACTTCGGAAACTGAAATCTGAATCTCGTTCTGCGTTAGGATCCGCAATTAGCTGATCGGTGGTCTACCTTAACCTAGTCTGTAGCTTCTGAAAAGTCCTACTAGGTCATCAAAAGTCTATGTGAAGTGTGGTATTTTGGTAATTACAGTGTCTAATATTTTGAAAAATACGCAGTCAATCTTCACTGCAATTGTGTAACTGCCAAGAGGTTGAAGAAACCTATGTATCAAAATGTATACAAAGCAGTTCTAGACTGGTTTTGATCAGCTGCAGAGCAGCATTTACCTATATCCTATGGGACTAATTATAGAAAAAGCATTGAGGTTTGTCAAAAATTAGGACTAATAAACTTTAAGGAAAGCATTAGATGACTTAATTGGATATAAAGTTATATAACAAAAATTTTATAATTAAATTTTAAAATAAACTTTCTTTTATGCAGAACGAGGGGCTAATTCGCCCAAACGATACTGGTGTTGATGCAGTTTGATGAATTATTTGGCGAAAATTTTGACTTATTCCTATTGAGCTTTTTTATGTGAACTCGACTCGGTTATTTTATTTAATAATAACTAATAGTAATGTAAACTTTTCGTTAAAAGTCTATTTTTATCTGGATTATTGCAAAGTATTCGATTTTAGTTTTAAGTAAAGGAGATTGAGATTAAGTAAAGAAACCTCTTTCAAGACATCAAATTGAAATTACGAGCTTCCAGTGGGCTAAATAACATGAAAAATGCTTGCATAAATAATGAGAGAGAGTTTTATTGAGTGATAACTCAAAGTTTGGGGTTTTTAGGTCTAAGAGAAGGGTGAAGAACCGATGTTAGATCCATGTATAATCTCGATTGTTAAACACAACTCGATGATGGTTTGAGCATGTTTTGGAGGAAAGAAAGACGACAGGAGACCTGGTGAAAATTGAGAGAATTTTAAAGAAAGAAGGCTTTAAAAAATATTTAAAGAAAATGTACATTCTGGCGAGCACCTAATCGCTGTCTTCCAGTATGAGAATGATCCCAAGCATTCCTCAAAGATGTGCAAAGTGTATTCGAAGGAATTGGAAAGGAAGTATGTGCTGCAAGTGATGATTTGGTCGTCATAGTCGCTGTCCTCAACCCAATTGAGAGACAAATTGGACAGGAAGAAAGACAGAAAGCAGTATTTTATTTTCACTTCACAAATCGATCTTGTTTTTATTTGTTATGTATCACACAAACTATAGGATGAGTAAAACGTTCTGACCAGTAGTGTATGTACAAAAATATTTATGTCCACATTTATTAGAGTCAAATACGTTAAATAATTTAAATAATCAGGGTATTCCAAAATTATTTTAAGAACTTGACTTGAAAAATTCATAACTTCGAACGTAAACAAGATATTGATATTCTGTCTTTTGCATGTATTACTGCAACTAATAAAGTTTTTTTTTTAAAGGCTGAACAGTTATAAGTGCAGATGTAGATACTACAACAGAAAGCTCAATACATGTCATGGTTCATAAGAACGAAATCAGATACACAGGTTCAACGGAACTTCAGGACAAAATTCCAAAGAGATCCACCATCCAGGTGCTTGGCACACAAGGCTCATGAGCACCGGGTCAGTATTGTATAAACGTGGAGCCGGATGACCCAGCACAAGTCCAGAAAATGTGGAGCGAATACGGCAAATATTCCAGCACAATCCGAAAACTTCAATTCGTCAGGCTTCAAGGCAACTCCAAATGTCTACAACCACAATTCACAAGGTTCTTCATAAACAGTTGCGTCTGTATGCCTATAAGGTACAGTTGCTGCAGGCATTGTTACCAACAGATCGATCAAAACATTTGGAATTTGCCGTAGACATGTTACAACGTATTGAGCATGATGAAGATTTCTTGAAAAAGGTGTGTTTCAGTCATGAGTCCACGTTCCATGTGTCTGGTACAATAAACCGCCACAACGTACGAATTTGGGGCTCTGAAACCCCACATGCAGTAGTCGAGCTACAACGAGACAGCCCAAAGGTTAATGTGTGGTGTGAGCTTATGCACAACAAAATCATCGGTCCTTTTTTCTTCATAGAAACCACAGTTACTGCCTGCGTGTACCTGGATATGCTTCTTCCTCAGATGGAAGAATTACAGCCGATTGTTTACTTCTAACAGGATGGTGCAGCACCACACTGGTTGACAGCAGTTCGGGAACACCTCAACGAAACCGATGGATTGGATGGGATGGCTCAATTCTATGGCCACCAACGTCTCCGGGCATAACACCCCTCAACTTCATCTTGTGGGGTTATTTAAAGGACACTGTTTACCGGACACCGGTTAATGACATTGATGACTTGAAACGCCGCATTACACAAGCTTTTAGTACAATCACAGGCGACATGTTACAGCGTACCTGGCTTGAAATTGATTACAGACTGGAATTGCTTAGGACCACCAATGGTGAGCATGTTGAATTGTACTAAAAAAATTTATTAGTTACAGTAATACATGCAAAAGACAGAATATAAATATCTTGTTTATTTTCGAAGTTCTGAATTTTTGAAGTTGTAAAGATAATTTTGGTAAACACTCTGTACATATGTATATGTAACTAAAAGCATAGATTTATACTTACATATTATTTTATTACTAATATCATATATATTAGTGATATTAAAGTATTTAATGAATATTTTTTACTAAAAAGATTCATAAATATCTTTACTTAGTTTTTAATAACTCTAAGTGTCGATAATCGGAATTCGAATGCAGTTTCCTTTCAAGCCAATACAATTAAGTACAAAGTGACTAAACCGAAAAGAAATATCCAACTTTTTGATGTTGATAGAGATGATGGATGAATTTGTAGTTCATTTACAACTGTAAATGATAAAGAAGCTTCTGAAGAAATTACCAGTTCATAATATGATTATTTTCTTCTTTGTATGTACTGAGGTTTTAACGGATTTTTAATCCCAATACAGTATATGATTAGTTTGTTAACCTACTCTGTATATTAACCCGACCCTGTGTATATGGGTAGTATTCACCGTGAGTTGTGGTAATGACATCCCAGGTATAATTTTCATCACTTTCGAGCAAATGGTACTCCTAAAAGCAACAATTTGGTTATTTACCGGTTGGGCGGTCGCTTATCTCTAAAAAAATAACAGCAATTTCTTTTCTCATTATGGGTACATGTAATGTAACGGACAGAGGACGGCTCAGAATAATTAGTAGCGAGAGGACATCAGCCAGTGCGGCGCAGAGTCACACAGCCTTCAAAATTATTTCTGCCCAGTCGTTCACACTGAACTCTGTAACAATATGAGGTTGACGATAATGACGAAGAAGCGACAATTTTTAGATAATGGGTGGGCTGAAATAACCACAAATTGAAAATGGCTTTTTCAATAATCTCATACTGGTCGATGAACCTTCATCAAATATTTCGAAACAACAGGAACGCATACGAGTGACATAATAATTCTACAAGAACATAACCATATGCCCAACATTTCAAATGGTTTTCAATGTACAGGGTAATTAAAGAAATATTTTCTTATTTTTACTTCTGGAACCGTTGGTGATATTCATAATGAACATTCTGTTTACACTACTACTACATCTACAGTCACAGTTACACACGTTTCGATAACTCAGTTATCGTCTTCAGAGACTGATGGTAAACTGTTTCTCTTTAGTCTCTGAAGACGATAACTTGGTAATCGAAACGCGGTCAGACAGTGTAATTGTTAGTGTTGGTGTAGTGGTGGTGTAAACAGTGTGTTTAAGTGTCTATTAAGAAACTATTGTTGTCAACCAAATTAAGTCAATTTTAATTGAGTCATCAGAAAAGTGTGTGGTCTGGCTCTGTCGTTCTATAGGCGCGAGCCTTAGGATCGAGGAACTCACTAATCAAAATTAAATTGATTGCTTAAAACTCATATATTAAAGTAATAAGATAACATTGCAATAAAACGAATGTAAAACTTAAGTGAATTCAAAATGTAAAGTGAAAATTATGCCCCGCGCGTGCTCGGCTAGAGTCGACTTAAGCCTTGTCCGGTATGCGTTCGCTGCGTTAGTATTCGGTCAACACTTGATTCGTGTTAGTGAGAAATAGGACGAGTTGTCATTAAGTGGAAGGTAGATGGAGCTAATTTAAAATTCCCAAAAGAAGACATATTGGAATTTCCTGGGTCAGGCGTCGTTCAGTTGGGTGGTGATGGAATATTGTTTTGCTTCAACTACTATCGTTTGCTTGCAAAAAAGCCAGAAATTTCAATTTTATCAAGTTGCTGACAATATATCTGCCTCAAGAATGTTTTCGTATGATTTATATCTACGAATTCAGAACAAAGAACTTATTTCTTGCGTTTTCTTCTACCTTTTCTAGCAATTTTTTAAGAATATTATGTAGGCAAGATTTAGACCGTTTAAACAGATTTTCTTCCACGGTACACATCTTTACCTGTGAAAAATATTAAGCGTATTAATTCAGTATTGAATCAATACACCTGATATTGCTATTAAGCGTCAATTTGAATATTGAAATTGAATCTGATGTTTTTAAAAATATATTACAAAATTTCGGACACTTAACTAATTAATTCCCTGATGATGAATACCTAAGTATTCGAAGGCTCGGAAATATATTAGAGTTAGTACATTTTGGTATTTGGTCTCGTCTTACTGGCACTTTTCCTTTTTTTATTGTAGTACTTTGATAAGTTTAATTTTCAGTTTCAGCAATTGCTTCTTCATTTAAACTGAATTCCTTACCGGCGAGAATTTTATTTGAGATCAGCGAATAGCCAGTGGTCACTGGGGGTCAGATCTCGACTATACGTTGATAAGGAACTAATTCAAAGTGTAATTCGTTCAATTTAACCATCGTTACCTTCGACTAGAGAATCGGTGCATCGTCTTGGTGACATATGAAGCCGTTTTTCCTTGATTTTTGCATTTAAACGACATAAAACACTATGTGGTATTCGTTATCGATTGATCCGTGACTGTCTATCCCTTTTGGAGATGGTCGTTGAACAATATTCCAGGCACATCCCAAAATACTGAAGCCATAATCTTCCTAGCTGACTGTTGTGGTTCACTGCGGTCCATGATGATTGTTTTGATCTCGGAGTGAAGTGATGGATCCATGTTTCATCCATTGTCACAATTTGACGCGAAAAATCTGATTTATTACGTGTAAACAAGGCCAAACACTACTTTGAATCATTATTGAACGACTGTGAGTAAACGCGGCACCCACTTTAGAAAAAGCTTCACTGCCTTCTGATATCTTTACGGCCTCAGTTATCTTACGCAATTTCAATTTACGATTGGAGATGACCAATTTGTGGACTCTTTTGATGTTTTCTGGAGTAACCATTGGACGACTAGAACGTTCATCATCATCGGTGTCTGTACGACCACATTTATATTCAACAAACCAATAACAAACGGTTCTTTTAGATGGAGCAGAGTCCGGATAACACTTTTGAAGCCATTGCTAAGCTTGTACAGTATTTTTTTATCAAGAAACAATGATAAATTGACACACGTTTTGAATCCACTGTTTCGAAAATAAAAAAAGTAACTTCATTTAAATGGCTGCCACTTTTTTCCGACTAATCGAAATGTCATGAAATTTTACACATAGTTGGTACTTTATAAACGTCATATGGATTTGACAATAGCAGCGCCATCTGAGTGTAAGTCACACGACTTATTGAGTGAAGTAATATATCATACTGTATATATTAGTATCATACTTAAATTTGAACCGTTATATGCGCTTTTTCGAGTTTTTTATCAGATAAATAATGTAGAAGAATGTGACATTGTAAATGGTGAAGATAAAATATAAAATAGCAAAATCTGACACATTAAAAAAAATGTTGTCACTAATACTATTCAAATGATTGATTATATTGTCAAGACGCCAACTTGCATCTGATTGTTAGAGTAGGAAGTAGATGGGTTAGAATGAATGATGTTGACCTAACAAAAACAACTGGGACACACACGAAGGTTGCCCATAACTCTACAAGAAACCGTTCACACGATCATCCACATTTTACATGGCTGTAAGCAATGGCACAACTTATTGTGAAATCAACTCTAGTACGATAATAAATTAGTTAAGTATTAAATTTTGCTTAAATGCACGAACTTAAGTGACCCGCCCAGATATTTTGCTGGACTGCCTTCTAAGAAGCTCGTTTGGACCAACACTTCAAACGAATTTCTTTATTTTTTCATCACATAATTTTTCGATCAACTAAAAATTATTTAAATTGAGATCAGTCAATGAAACCAAAAAATTATTAGTTGACATTCGCAAATTCTAAATTATGTCGCCTATCGACGGGAAACATATGCTTAGAATTAGTTATTTGAATTCGAAGAGAGAAATTAATCGACTGAATAGATGGTACAACATAGTGGTTCTCTAATAATGTTCAAAGCAATATTCCATTTGATTAATAAAAAAATTAGTAACAACTCGATAGCTTTTGGAATACCACTAATTGGCACGTGCTCTTCACGACTCGATCCACGGTAAGCTTGTATGTGCTTCTACTCACGAAATTATATAATACAAGTGAAAATGAAACAGATAAGATCAAACTCTTTGGGGTTTTTACCATAGACAAAAAGAATTTCAATCACCGCTTCATTATTCAATAATTGTTTTTGTATTTTTGTATGTTAATTTACAAAAAAGCGTTTTAGAACGTCACTGTTGCCTTTTTTATAAAATCGTATATCTGGTTAAGTTAATTTCAAATCTAAAATGCAACCAATTCAGGAGCTCATCCGGCTAAGAGCTAGTAGCAAATGAAAATCTTATGAAAGATTATTGGTTCGTTTGTTTTTGCATATATTGTGTTAAAAATTAACTATTCGTAGTCAACATGACCAAGTCACTAATAAGGGTGAACTGAACTACCAAAAAAATTGACAAAGTCTTGTATTTATCATCATCATGTTGTCAAACTCGCCCATAATGACTTAGCGAATTAACCTCCAAAAGATGTCAGTTGTGAGAATTACAAATCAAAACTTACACAGGAGCAAAGAAAACTCTAAAACACTGCATAACAAAAAAATAGCTCCTAACATGGGGAAAAATTGATATTTCTGGATATTCTAGACTTGATATCCTTAGCGTCAGTTTTTCTAAAAAAAAATATGAACGATGGCAATAATGTTTTACGAGTTTATGGTAGATGCAACATTTTATAACTGTTATCAATATCGGAGAAAAAGATAAACAACCAGTAGATTCGCAGTAGATTTCCAATAGTGACATTTTGATAACATTGTGGTGTATTTCATTTTGATCAACTCGAGTGTTTCTCTTTTTTTTGTACGAAAAAAGGTGACCAAGTTGAAATTTTTTTGGAAAGTGAAAATAATCCCGCTCTCTGAGTATAGTCATAAACTACTAAGTTTTCTATATTTATAAAAAGACCCTAACGGAGTTCTGTTTTAATTAATACTTGTGACTAAACTTTAATCATAAACTTGTGGAAAATCTTGTATTTGACCTGGTCAGTTTTGGATATAAACCCGCAATATATAAGAACTTTGTATGTTATTAAATACATAGGGAACTTTTTTTCGAAAATACCTTAAATAAATTTCGAATTCGAATAAATATTTTTGAAAGGGAAAGTTTTAAACCAAACAACATCTTATAGATCTAGGTCATCACGACACTAGAACTTACATTGCGTATTCACTACGATCTCTCGATAAGGTGTTTTATTTTCTTATAAAAGATTACGATATTATTGTGGGATGATGCCTTGCCCATTCTTACACAGTGTACCATCTATTTATTCCTGAAGTTCAACAGTTTATCTATACGAAACAAATCATAATGACGAATGGAATAGATTTATGTTTAATTCTTTTTCAGAATTCATTTATTACATGCAAATGTTTCAGGAGACCAATACTTTATGCTACTTTTCAATTTGTATATATTTTTTTAACAAAAATAAATAATTTCAAAAGAATAATGGTATTCATTTCAAGTCGTACTAAAGATTAGATAAGTACTAAAAAACTTACAGGATCCGTTCCAATAAATACTACGTCATCAGCGCCACCGCCACCAGTTACTGGCCTGTTTGACAAAATACTGCTTGCTAGAACGACTTGTCGCTATTTTGATGACAAATAGTTGATTTATTTATAAAAATGGAGCAGGGGTTTGTTTGTTCGTGGTCCTTTAGACAACTTGCCCTTGCAATGACTCTTAGATCAGATTAGATCATCTAGAATGTAAGATTGTGAATTTGCCTCGCTAACATTTTGACCTTTTGAACTATTGTGTACCCCAGACTTTCTAGGGGCTATGCGGCTTATCTCTTCTGGATTTAAAAAGCTTGAATGTAAGCACCGTAGCCTTTGTTTATAGATTGCCGCGCACTCGCAAAAGAGATGTTCGGTGGTGTCTTTTGGTTCCTTACAGAAGCAACAATAGCTGTCGCAAGTTTCCCCGATGTTCTTCAGTGAGCATACCAGTAACTCTCGTTAGCTTGTTTTTGTTGGTGGAATAGGAAAGAAATCTTTTCGATTTTTTCAGACCTGTGGACTTATTCCATGTGTCTGATTTATTCTCGTTTTTCACCTCTTTATGTTTGTTATTTCTGATTTCTTCTCGTTTTTCACCTCTTCTTGTTTGCTTCCATTGAGTTAAAAGATTCGATGCAGTCCCATACTAGCTTTGACTCAATTTTATAAAAGTTAGCAGGGCTGCTCTGCTATCTGATAGGATGAATAACTTAGCATTGCGACAGTTAATTGTAGGTAGCGAGCTTGGTTCCTGTATCAGTGATTCTTCTCTTCAATTTTTTTATGTGTCATATGTTCATTGTTGAGAGCAAGACTAGATCCGTTATCAAAGACGTCAAGTAGATAGTCTTTAATAACACCACTACCATTACTATAATTAACCCCTCTGCTTTTGAAGTATAACTGACTTTTGATAACTATACTCCATAGGATTGCTTGTAGTACCTTTTTCGTATTTGTTAGACTTGGATCTGAATGCTGATATTCAAAATTATGAGATAAAACATCTTTTCTGGGTCTTACGTTCCGCTTTATCATCATCCACTTTATATAATTTTCCATATCAGTTTTAAGCTGGTATAAAGAATCATAGAATACTTTGATGTTCCGGTCTTTGAATGTTTTAAACATTTTGTAGTTTATCGACCAAGCCGCTATAAGAGAAAAGTAGCTATAAATGCTAGATAAACCAAATAGATTGCTATATTTGAACTATAAGATAATAATCCAAATGTCGTTTTCAAGCTCATTATAGATAATGAGTCAATACAAGGAGTCGACTATGTGGGTTAACCATTCAAAATTACCAAGGAAATCAGCATTAATTTTGTAGCGAATAAGACAATTTTTTGTTGATGCATTTATTTTTGAATGTGCTAATTATTTGTGGTATTGTTGGTTCTAGTAGAATATATGAATTTCTTACATGACATCAAGGATTATCCGATCTTCCTAGATATTGAAGGGTATATAGACATTTTACTGTTGTAGATAGAGATAGAATTAGTAATATGGAGCAGTATTCTTCATTGCGCATTAAAATGGAAAAAGAAACTGCGGAGTTTTCTTATGAACTCCGCCAATCAAGTGTTGGTATTGGGATCATATAAAAATGAGGAGTGGCACTTTTGTCATACTTTTTCCTATTTTTCTGTTCAAACAAAAGATCAATTCGGAAGCTTTTATTCAAAGATAATCTAGCTGATTAGTTTTAGTTTTTGTTTATTACTTAACCGTAAAAAAATGATTGGCAAATATGTTTCAATAATTGGAAAACAAGGAAATTTATGAAAATGTTTAGGTGTGTATATGTTTATGAATTCCGGAAAAGAGTGAAATATTTTTGTAACGGAACATTTGAACTTGTTTTTCCCTTATTTCAAAACTTTGGATTAATGTGAAAGTTTTCACACTTATTAGTGTCCGATGACCATACAATAATTTTCTAAATTCGTACTATTATTTTTGCCAGGATCAACAGGTTTAATGTATAGAATCTGTTCTAAAAGCGTGGGATGCTTTGTGCAGCATTTTTTTGAAACTCACTGTAATAAAACTGTTTATACCCAGTTTTATTGGCTATAGAAGCGTGCTTATCCGTTTTTTTTTTTTCAAACTAATTTCATGCATTTGATGAAATACTGATTCTAAGAGAAATATTTTTGAAATTAGATATCCTATTATTATTTGAAATTTTGTTTTTGTCTTTTTATAAATTAAAATAAGATCTACAAAATAATTCACTTCAATTCAAGTAATTCCAAATATCAAATCAATTTTTAATTCTCATTAGTTACGATTGACAAATGCAATATACAGTGTGAACAATAAGAAAAAGCAAGTTTTCAATAATCCCTCAATATTTTCTTTTATATGATTTTGTAATATGACTCGTCATATATAATGATCATAATTATAACAACTTGATTATAATATCCACGGTACTACACGGCATGTCTCAATTTGAAATCAGATGTATTGTCATTTACGACCAAAATCGTTACTCAAATGATCATCCTACATTTCCTTGGGTGTTTTAATGAATAACTCCTTCCTTGTATAGTTTATTACAATCATTAAAAATTGTGTTTATAAATCCAAGCTCATCACGAAAATCTTCAGGCATAATGTAACATTCTCATTTAAATCTCCTGTATGGTCGGAAATCAGGTGAGCAATACCAAAGTAATTATTATATATATATATATATATATATATATATATATATATATATATATATATATATACATATATATAATTTCTTTTATATTGAAATTAAGATACGGGTAATGGCACGACGTCGACGTCTCTATGTGGGACTTGGTCGCTTTGCGAAACTTGTTTTAGTACCAATCTTCTCACACCTACAGTTAGTTTGCCGTTCCTTTCCATTTCTGCCTATCTGTAGTCATTTATTTCCCAATTTCTTACCCTAATTCGTTTCAAATTTTTCACCTCATCCTTCTATCTCAATATCGACCTTTCTCTCTTATCCTGTATCCATTTCACCATCATTCTTATCCCAGCTGGCGCTCCATCCACTGCTTTTGTTGTTCTTCTTCTGTATAAGTTTGGGCCTCTTTTTTCGTCGTACTCATTGTCACTGCAGCGTAAGTGACGCTATTATTACTACCTCTAAGTACTTTAATTTCTTCTTTACTCCAAACTCTCATCTTCGGTCTTCATTTTTTCTTTCTTCTTAGTACATTTCATATACTTCATCTTCGCAGTATTAATTCTCAAACCTGTTTTTTCTCCTACTTTCTTTAATTCTTTCAACATTTCATTCTTTAATTTGCGCAACTGTTCAATAACCATAATTGGCTGGGTGAACGAGCAATATTGGTGGCAAAATTAAAGATGTCGAGAATCTCAATGCAACTATTCAGAATTTTCTTCCGGGACAGTTGGTTTCCTCAAATCAGTTGACATCGTTATGAACCAGGATGACGTGGTCAACTATCCCACGGAGTTTTTCAATTCACTGGAATTGCCTGGATTATCACCTCCTAATATGCAGAAGGATCAATTGTCATTATGCTGTGTAACATTAATCAACCTCGACTGTGAAAAAGGTGATGACTTACGTCATGATGCAACAATCATAAAAGGAAAATATAAATGAGAGGATGTCTTGAATCCAACGGATTTTCGGTACGTCTGACCTTTGCGATGACCATTAATGAATCGCCAGTCGCTGGAAGTTGGCGGAATCAACTTGGAGTTTCGTTGTTTCGCGCAGTGACAATTATGCGTGGAGTGTTTACGCTTCTGAAAACCGTCATCTTTGTTTATTTACGCAACCACTAAACAAAACAAAAAATTTATAAGAAAACTTTAAATTGATTAACAGACTGTATCATAACTGTATGTGTCTGTCAATAAAAAAATTGAAACCTTATAAATAGCCAGTATTTCAGGAAAACTCTGTTTGGTAAGTAAGCACAATCATGTGTAATTAATCGAAAAATAATAATGAAGCTTCATGCATACCGAGCATTTTTTTATTTGTTTTAATAAAAAAAGGATTCTTTTTATTTGTTTTAAGTTTATTTTATACAAAAGTTTAGGTCTATTATTTATCAAATGAGGCAGTGAGAAGTCTGTCGGATCAGCTAGTCTTTTATATTTTTTCTACTTACTGCATTTCAGATCTACATCGTCAAATTAAACTAGAATATTTGGTGATATTTATACTAAACACAACATTTACTACTAGCACTCATCACTGACTAGCACAATAATTTGAATTTTCATATTTTGCCAAAAAAAATCCTGAAATAGTGCTGTTACGGAAATAGAAATAACGATCGTGTTTCAATATTATTTATGGTTCATCCTGTATATTTTTTGTAATAAAATTCTAATACCTTTCTGAATGAATGATACAGGGTGTCCTACGACGAGTTAAAACTATCTGTATATGGCAAAATACTTATAGTACAATCATTGAAGCTTCTACGTTTGGATTTCCGAATACTATCTTTTTAACTAAAATATTTTTAAAGATGGCCGACTTCCGACTCTACCGCATACTGTTAAAAGAATCCTCAACAATTTGAAGCTATACGGTTCATTTGAAGCAAAAGTTAACAGTTGAAAATAAAATTTAGACCACACCTGCTTCTCTAAAAATTTACAGAAAACATTTAATATCTGGATAACGGGAAGGTTTATGTATAGGAAAGTATATGTGAATTTTCTTTATTTTCTACCCCTGAATGCATTGAAATAGAAAAAACCAAGTGGTTCTATTTAAAAAAATGACATAGACATAGAAATTTTCATGATTTTGCTATATACAGATAGTTTTAACTCGTCGTCGGCACCCTGTATTGTCAATTCTAAACATTGTTCAAGTTCGAATCATTTATACGACTTTTTTTCATTTTAGTTTATTCAAAAGAATACACTCCAGTATTTTTGTCAGAAATCTGTGCAAAAATCACCTTCCTTTATATTTATAATATTATATATTTGTACACATTAAGTACTGACCGCAATAGGAATAACTATTGTCTTTAGTAGGGTGTGTCGCTTCCTTGAGCCTATCTATTGCAAATCACGATTTTTTTATTCTCCGTTCTCCTCCACGATTGTCATATTTCAAAAAAAATACTAGTCCGTAGCTCGCTATCATTTATAAGTAGTTTCATGTCCTTTATTCCGTGGGAAATATCTTATTATATTTTAACGATCACATTCCGATAAAGTTAGAAGTAAATTGGTAGGAGTATTCTATTAATTTCTTTCAAAACATATTACCCTATATCTCAGTTTGTGTCACTACATTACTTTCAATTCTTCACCTTAATGTATAGCTGTGCCCTATTCCATTATGACAATAATACCTAACAAATCATATTATCTGTGATATGACTTAGTACAAATAAAATTTCCATGACAATCTTTTATGTGCACACGATGTACACCTCCTCGCTCTTGCTTTGGTAAAGATTTTTCCGATTGCTACTAAAATTGGATACACACGGAATCCAAACCAACCCCTTCGAAAACACATCCGTCAAAGAACGATACATTCCGAGCTTTCATCCATCCCCCACATCCTTTCGATGGGGTTGTCAGTCTTCTTCGTGACCAGCTATACTTTTTACTCCTTCAGGATACTGCCATGCACTTAACTCATTTTTTTATTCAGCTTTGATATTTGCTGTCCGTACTCAAAATCATTCCGATCCTCGGATTTGCAGAATTTTTAAAAAATTATTTTTCTTCTACTTGTTTTCATTGGTGTTCGTGATCTAATCTCAGACTTGGATGCCAGGTGGAGTCTTCTCTGGTCTAGATTATCAGTACTGTCATTTGGTTGTTGGGGTGAGTCCTTAGCGCTTGTAATCTTCTTCTAGAGATTTTTTCTATGACCTCTACTATGTTATTTTGACCCAACTCTTGGTAGATCTGATCATTACAGTATAAATACAGTTGACTTACGCTGGTATGGAAGTTTAAAGTATTGATATTGAAATTCCTGTTTGAAGAAAAGATTCCAAAAGTAATGCGAGAACTATTTATTTCCTTTAATTCTGATTAGACAGTTTAAACCTAAGAAATCTGCTCAAGATGTCACCCTATTACGACAAGGCCAGAGTCAACGGGAACTGGCCAGTGCACTGAATACGAGTCAGTCTGCCATAATTTACCGTCTTCACCAAGAGACTGGTAACTTTCATATATGTCATAAATGTTCCGGAAGAAAAAGGAGCACATCCAAGAGGGATGACAGATTCATTGTCTCAGCACATTGTTCATCCAATAAGAGCTCAGAGAAACGTGTGAAGTGGCTGGAAGACTAAAGGCAGGTAACCTTAAGCCAAAATGGTCAGTTATTGGCAACCAATTAACCCCAACCTACCCAAGATTTGCCAAAGATTTTGATTGGACTGATGATTAATAGAAATCCGTTCTCTTCTCAGACGAAAGCAGACTGTGCCTGCATTGTGGCGATAGAAGAGGATGAGTCTACAGAAGATTAGGGCAATGTTACATAGAAGAAAACGTGGCGCTTTTGGAGGAGGTTCCGGGATAGTTTGGACTGGAATTTCAATACCGTCTTCACAGTCCTATCAAATTTAAAGATCTTCATCAGTTGGATTAAGATTTGATTTAACAAATAACCAGATTTGGTTACAACTTATTGCAATTGTATTGAACAAAATATTCAATATCAACGTATCGATACCTCAGAGACAGTACTGAAAACTATAGTAATAATTACAACAAGCAAAATGAATATAATTTATCTTCTATCAAACTATGTATAAAAAAAATGTTTTTCATTATAGCCAATTATAAATTAAGTGATTGAGGTTACTACAAAGCTAGTACATACTCCTTTTACATCGTTCGATTATGACAACTTATTAAAATAATTCGTGACATTAGTAATCGTGATACATGTCGCTGTAGATAAATTTTTTAATAAGGAACTATGTCATAGTAGAATTAAGAATGATGTAACGATTTTGATCATAAACCAATGGGATTATTAGAATCTTTGAGGTACGTTGATTGAATTTATAATATACGAGGGCGATATGACGAAAGAGAGACTTTCCAAATGTTAACACTTTCGCATCTGTCAAAATTTCAAATGAATCTCATGGACAAATTAATTTTAATTCTCTTAACAAGACAACTATTTTCGGTATATAATTTATTTACGTGCAGAAACAATTAAAGAAACCGAGGAAAAGTTCAGTAGATATTATCCTAAATATTACATACCCCATTAAATAATTTGTAACCTGAAGAAGTTGAAAGAGTTCGATGAAAAAAGAAATCATAGACATAAGGATTAAGTAAATAAGTAAATATCTGCTTTTAAATGTAGTTATATGTTCATTCTGAAAGCTGTGGACCATCTCCTCCAGAAATTGTGAGATAGCTAATGAAGTAAATATTTCATAGAAGTAAACATATCAAAAAGCTTTCCTAATGATAATCAAAACCACGCTGACTGAAAAATTCAAACGAATGGTTGAATATCTTCAGACACAATCCAATTTTTCCATCGATATGTCACATTAAATGAAACTTGATACAGTTGAAGCAACGTGTTGGAAACAAAAACCTTTTTTGACCACAGCGTTTCCAGAGATGTAAAGTTTATTGGTTGCTTATGAGATTATTAGAGTCATTATAGAGAAGATATTCGTTGAGCAAATTGTCATATTTTTTATTCGCTCAATTAAAATTCTATAATTGCAATTCTTTCTTTCGCAACTGAAAAAGGAAACAAAGACCACGAACTTGATATTCAACCTTCCAGTGGATGGTATTCTATTGAGAACTGTGATTTTTTGTTTCAGGTCCATATACCGAACCCTTATGTCCGTTAAATGGTGGCAGTGAAATCAAGATATTCTTATAGACGATTTTTCAATTCCATGGAGACACGATTTTATTTTTGTTCATCAGTTAAAAGTTTTAAAACAAATTTGGTACTCATTGGTCTCAATTCCAAACCATCTGCTCCTTCTTTACTAAACTTTCGAATTACCAGTTCAATAGAATAAATTTGTCTACTTTTTACACATGTTCATTTTTTCTGCGGCCTGAAGAATGTCCCGACCGTTCCTCATCCTTAATCGTCTTCACATTATCATCCAATATATACAATAATCCTTACTATAGTTTATTTGAGAAAGGTATAGAGTAATAAAACCTCATTAGGTATACAAAAGGACCACAGAGTGACCCAACGAATATTTAAGCCACTTTTATAGTTTGGCATTGATTTATAAAATTCGTTCTTTTTATCAAGTGCAGGGTAGTACCACCCATGTTGGGGTCAATTTATGGGTTTAGCCTATTGTTATCCATTCACAAACACTGAAAATAGTGTGCCAACGGCGTGGCGGTAGGATACTCGTAAAAGGGAAAGCCGAATCTGAAATAGGATTGGAATTAGGTAAAGGCACTAATAGAAGGTTAAACGGTACCTGTTAAACGCAAAACGTAACTGTATAATCTACTACCTAAGTAATTCCTACACGATATATCGACATTGACACTTCAGGCCAGAAAACATACTTTTCCTAATTCTCTTACGCAATTACTTGAAATTTTAACATTACAAACAATACTATTTCAAGACCTTCACCTATGACCGACACCGAAATTGAGCCGAACTGGACGGAATTACCCATTTTATTACTCTATACCTTTCTACAATAGACCATAATATTATAAATGTAATGACCGATCATCAGAAAATTTCTTACACATATTCTTAGAGGTGTTTGAAATGACGTAAGATACTTTTAATGAAAAAATGAGATATAAAACAAATTTTTTGTCCAAAATCTCAAAATCTAGTTTTCTCAACGCCATCTAGCATTCCAGTAATGGAGTTCCAGCCCTTAGTACTGTAATACCGTTCCACTGTATTACCAACGCTCACGTCAATATCCAATATAATATATAGACTATAGTTTCAGCTGTTTGAAATTTCTTTTTATTTAATGTAATTTTTCTGTCATTATATATGCAGTATAGAACTATTTGAATTTTTGAGGTTGGGTGTCATTTCTGTGGTTACATGCTATTAATTATTTTAGATTTGACTCTTTGGTTTTAATTCTTATTTTGTTCTTTAAAAATGCCTCGGAAGCAAAAGCCCCGTACAGAGATAAGAAGATGACAGCAAGCAGAGCGATAAAGTGTTTTGAGAGCAGCTCAAACTCCTCTTTACGTACGAGTTCCTTCAGAAAGACAAGCTACAATGCAGGCAGCTAAAAGAGCGATAGAAACGCCAGAATAATCGCAGGCGAGAAGAATTCATAATGCAGAAATGCAAACCACACGCCGTCGAAATTTCATGCATTAGGATTGGTCGTTATCTATTGATACTAGGTTTCAATTTAGTATCATCATCATCCCTTGATTGTTATTGACTCAATTAATAAAAAATGTCACTATTGCAATGCTTTCAAATGGAAACTATTAGAATGTGCTGTTCCAGTGGTAAAGTTTAACTTCCATTACTTGGTGAACCAGGAGATACTTTAAAAACTTTATTGTTTAGTTTTACAAATGAATCAAAGTAATTTTGAAGGGATTAAATTATAACTCTTGCTTTCAATCATATTATTTCATTTCTATTGTAATAATCTCTGATACTTATTTAATGGCTTCAATGCGAGCGAAGCCGCGGGTAAAAGCTAGTTGTCCATATAATAAGGAGCTGTGAACTCTAGGAGTACTGGCGAGACTGGTGTGTAGCTTCGATCCCTTTCTCACAGTTCCCACCCCGGCGAACTGTATTCAACGTTCATTCTCGTCTTGGTAGCAGTGAAACATGGAACTACTAAATGATTCCCAAATCGTGTGATTCGATTTTTCGTGTGCATAAAACGTGGACAGTCATTCCCAAATGTGTAAGGTGTCTGCAAGATGGGCGCAAATTGTGTATAGAATTTAATTGAAGAAATACTTAAAAGGGACGCATTTGACAACCGACGAAGAGCTACAAGAAGATGTATTCGCGGCGCGGCTGCAGACTTCTATGAATCAAGGATAAATAAGATGGTATACCTCGTGCAAAAATGCATTGATCAAAACAGCAATTATATAGAAAAATAAAAAGACGTATGAGTTTTCCATACGAGCCTCATATTTCAACATTTTTATTAATACCTTGAATACTTCGAGGTGTAGTTTGAAAATACTTTGTCCACAAATATCAAAAAATTTGTATTTTCTATTTCTAGCTTAATTTAAGACCAATTTCCTTTTAGAATATTGAATAGATGAATTTCAGTTATTTACTTTGGTTCTATAAAATTTGATGATTTGAAAATATATGCGAGCTCAAAATTTTTATATATTTCTACATTTCCACATTTTGAGAACAATTTAGTGCCTATAGTCTATTTTTATGAATTATATCGGTTATAATTTTACCTAATTAACTTCCAAACAGGTGGAAGTAATAAAGTACAACAGTTGTTTAACTTCACTCATTTTGAAAGAATTTTTTTTGAAACTTCTTCTTTTATCCGTGCTCATGCCAGCTCAATCAGGTTTAGTTCGCAATGATATGATGGAGATCTAACCACCGTCCATCTACGATTTTCTGTAATTTCATCAAATTCATAATTCCTGAATTTGGAGGGAACACAAAGAATACATCACAAAATCGGGATAGCAATGAATATTCCTTGAATTTAGCCAATTTTGATGACAGATGGAACTAAATGGAATATATTTCTTCTTTGGATTCTCGTTTATTTATATTCCTTAGGTAATTTCTCCACCATAATACAATAGCGTTTCTTTATATTAAAAGTTTCCATTGTGTGCTTCGAACCAGTTCAGGGTAACCCTCGAGCTGTGAAAAGAACGTTATCTACACTGTCGGATATTCTTTTCTAAAAAAGAACGCATGCACTTTCCTTCGAAGTTTTGCTTTAAAAATTATTTTGGTTTTCCTAGAGCTTTAAAACGCCATATCTTTGTCTAATTGTAACTAATTCCATTTTTTACTAGTTAACCAATAGAAAGTCCCTGTATGGGTCCTTTTTGTCATACAAATGTGGAAAACTCCTTCTATCAATGTTCCATCATCTAAAAGACGTTGTTGACATTCAGACATTACTTTTTCCTATTTTTTTATATCAGTTTTAAAAAAATAAAACACCACGATGTAAATCGGCACAATAACGCTAGTAGTATTTCATGACCAAAGAACAAAGATGTTGTAATCAAAACATAACCTCACAAAAATAAAGAATTAAAGTTAAAGAGCTTGAAGTTTGCGAGCTCTTTTATTTTAAAGTTACTGTTAATTTTCTACATGAGCTACAATTAGTGTCTTTCAACTAGTAATTCAATTTGTTAGTTTAATAGTAATTTTTAATTATGGCTGCATGAACCAAGATTAAGACTTATCAAATTGTTGTCTGTTTCGTCCTATTCATTGTGAGTTATTTTAATTTGTTAAGATAAAATCTACAAAATCACGATTTCAGAAAAAAATCTGGCAGCCTTCGTGTGTCAATCAGTTAAAAGAAATTTCAAGTATTCACGGATGTACACATAGTGTGTCGGATTGTGTCACAATAACATGTATAGTTTATAATAAATCATTTTATACAGTAATGGAATTAAACTTTCAGGAAACTGATGGTACTCATTATACTTAATTTTCAAATTTTGAGTTCGTTTCATCCATTAGTTTATTTGTTACAATTTTCCAAAGTGTACAACCCCTGAGTTCCTTTAAAATAATGAAAAAATTCAGTTGTTGATCTACATATTTTTAACCGAAGTACCGTAGGTATTTGATTTGAAAAGGATTAAAGTGACTCATCTCTAGAAAAATCAACCATCATTGACTGTTTTGTGGAATTTAAACGTGGCCTTACCGCACGGATTATGCTCAACACCCAAAAGATATGGTTACCTATAATAGAAAATATAATAAAAGTCCTGAATATTGTGATGAAAGATCGCTAAGTAGAATTAAGAAAGATGATAAATATCACAAAGATATAGAAAGTGTTTACGCTTTATCACAAGAGCATTTGAACATGGAAAAGCTTTTTCCCAAATAAGCGCCGCGTTTCCTCTTGAAAACAACAACAATTTGATTATCATTAACGCTGTTTAGCAAAAATAAAAAAATATTTTTGCATTCATATGACACTATGAGTGTACCCAGGATTCCCCATTGAAAACCTGAATTATCTAGGAAGACTGAATCTAACATAAGCAGTACGAAACGAACAAAAACGCAACAATTGTAAATATATGACCTTTTGAAGTATATTATTCATGGACTATTTGGAAAAAGGAAAACGTAGAAAGTTAACAGTGACTATTATACAAATTTATTGCACACGATTGAAGGAGGAAATCCCCCAAAAAACAGCGTCAGTGCAAAAGACATAAAGACAATGCAACATAACAAAATTGAGAGGAAAGATGGATAATTCAATGTACTGTTAATCTATAATACATCACTCAATAAGTCATATGACTAACAAAGAAAATCACATTTTTTGCCAAAAATCGATTTTATTCATCAATGTAATCAATACAATCATTTTATCGCTTCAGTTTCAGCAATTGCTTATTCATTTGAACTGAATTCCTTACCGGCGAGAATTTTTTTGAGATCAGGTAACAGCTAGTAATTTCTGGGGGCCAGATCTAGACTATATGGTGATTGGGAAAGCAATTCGAGTAATTCGTTCAATTTAACCACCGTTGCCATCGACTTGTGAATCGGTGCATTGTCTTGGTGAAACTGTGGGCCGTTTTCCCTTAATTTTTAGATTCAAGCGATATAACAAATCAATGCAGTATTTGCTATTGATTGTCCTTCACTTTTTGATAGAAGATTAACAATATTCCATGTGCATCCAAAAATACTGAATCTATAACCTTCCCAGCTGATTGTTGTGCCTTTGGCCGCTTCGGACATAATTCACCGGCTTCATTCCACTCAGATGATGATTGTTTTGATTCCGGATGAAGTGATGGATCCTTGTTTCATCCATTGTCACATATCGACGCGGAAAATCTGATTTATTACGTGTAAACATGGCCAAACACTGCTCTGAACCATCAACATGTTGTTATTTTTGATCGACTGTGAGTAAACGCGGTAGCCACTTTCAAAAAAGTTTTCTCATGGTTAATGTTCATGCATAATTGTAAACATTTTGCCTTCTGATATCTTTACGGACTCTTTTGATGTTTTCTGAAGTAACCATCTCAACTTTGGACGACCAGAACGTTCATCATCATCAGTGTCTGTACGACCACATTTATATTCAACAAACCAATACACAAATGGTTCATTTAGATGGAGCAGAGTCCGGATAACACTTTAGAAGTCATTGTTCAGCTTGTACAGTATTTTTTTATACATTAACATACGTTTTGAATCCATTGTTTTGAAAATAAAAAAAGTAACTTAAACTTAAACACTTAAACACTTAAATGGCCGTCACTTTTTTCTGACTAACCGAAATGTCATGAAATTTCACACAAAATATTTTAAGTTGGTACTTCATAAACGTTATATGGATTAGACAATGGCAGCTCCATTTGTGTGTCAATCACATGACTTATTGAGTAATGATATTTTCATTCAACGTCTCTTCATTTTACAAATCTTACATCTTACATATTTCTTATGATTTGCCATTAACGTTAGCTCCAAAAATTTATTAGAAATTTCCATATTTCCGCTATTAATTTCTCTTAAAAAATCTTAAATTATTTGATATAAAAATAATAATTAAAGTACATGGCTTCTCAAATTAAACAACCATACCCAACAATAAAAAACATCAATTTCTTTATTATAGTCTAAATCCATCTCTGCTCTTGAGATAATGAGGTTGATATTTTGAAGGTTAGAAGTACAACTATATATATATATATATTGTTAGATGTATAATTGTTTTCACAGAACGAGTTGAACGCAGATTAAATTAAAATTTTAAATAGATTTATTGATGTCATTCGATTCGTAATACTAAATTGGGTGTACCTGAAAATGTGTGATATATAAATTTACAGTACTACAGGTCTTAAAGCCCCATAACTTATTTCTCTATTCTCATCGGTCTTGAACTAATGTTCGGATCTACCAATATCTTCCAACACTGCATCCAACGATTTTTTGAATCCCTCTTCTTCTTGTACCTCATTCCTCTTTTTGATCCTTTTGACTAATCTATTATCCCTCAATTTTTGAGATAGTCGATGAACAATATTCCATGCATATCCCAAAATACTAAAACCATGTTTTTCACAGCTGACTGTTGTGCCTTTGGACGCTTCGGATGTGGTTCACCGGCTGCAGTCCACTGAGATGATGATCTTTTTGATTCCGGAGTAAAGTGAAAGATCCGTGCTTCATCTATTGTCACATGTCGACGCGAATAATCTGATTTTTTAAGTGTAAACATGGCCAAACACTGCTCTGAACTATCAACATGCTGTTCTTTTTGAACTTTTTTTTGAGCTTTTATATATCTTATAATTCCACGTTAGCCTCATTTTTATTTTGCGGAATTTTCCAAATATAATGATTTTTCAATAAAAATTTAAATAACCTTAAATATTTCCTAAGCCGTGCAAAAATCAAATAGATCGGTCCCGTGAAAGTCCCTTTTTTTTCAAAAAATAGGGTGCTCCATCTAAAATTCCAAAGTTGATGTCGATACTGAAGAATTGGCACACCGTGTATAATCCAAAAGTCAATAGTCTGAAAATTCCTTCAAATACAAAGAACTTTTGTGATTAAAGTTTTTTTGATAACTCTTATAGTTTTTGAGAAAAGTATATGGGTCGCCTTATGTTTCAGACCTTGTACAAACATGTAATGTATATTACATATAAAAATTGTGACAATTCATATTTTAAAAAGTAATATCGTTATTTATTGTATTTTTCGTATGTATACTCTATATTTAGTATTTATTTTATTTGTGGGCCAATTTCTTTATACTAGTAAATTGAAAATATTTTTGATGGTGGAAGAATTTTGACCAAATTATCAAAATTTGAACAAACAACAGGCAATAGTCTTGAATTTACGTTTAAGTGGATACCATTTGACATCAGTAGCGGTTAGTTATTAGAAAGAACGTTAAAGGGCGTACCAGCCCTTTTTTAAGTATCCTCATCTAATAAATCATCTTCTAATAATTGGGTGGGATGCAGCGAACTATATTATTAACTGGAAATTCAACTTTTGATCAATTATGTGTTTTGTTTTTGAAAAATGTCGAAGAATGCCAAGAATTTAAAATGTTCGTCGTGCCATTTTATTGCTCACTACAAGGTTAAAGATTAGTGGGTATCAAAAATATATAGTTTTGAAAAATGATCCTTGACTAATAATTTCATCTCTGGCAAGATGTACTTGGTTTGAGAGGACTGGTCTATTTTATCGTCCTGCCTACGCCAGAATATTGAATAGTATATGAACGCTAATTTTTTAGGAACGAGAATGTTGCACACCTTGTATATCTTCTCTAATGGAATTCAGTCATAAAATTACGAATAACTACTTATGAAAGTGTCACTCAATTCACTGTGATTTCGAATACAATAAACTGGTTAAACGGTGATATTGAGTTGGAGAAGCCTGAAGCATTTGGTACCGTGTGAACCGGTGAAAGTGTAAAATGACGATGACAAAGGCGTAATAAGTCACTAGTCAACGGTTTACAGGACTGGCGTGGAAAAACACTATAAAATAGTAATTTAGGTAAGTCCGGAAAGTATTGTTTTTTCGGCCAAATAGACAAGATTCTAGTGCGAGTCGCAGGCGAGTTCGAGAAGTCTGTGAGTCCGAAAATACAGTTTCCGGTCATCTTAAGTACATTATTTTTTCGACAACCGTGTGGATTAGTTAAAAAATCACCATAAAAATGTGTTAACAAATTTCTTCATATCATTTATTGATAGGAAGAAATTTGAACAATTAGTTTCAATTTATTTGAAATGTTTGGTACATTTAAATGCTTGTTGTGATCAGAGCATGAAGGTAAAGTATCCGAATCATGTTGATTGTTTTCAAGAAGAAATTTTGTATGGTCCTGGCAATTTTGATTTTTTTGTAAAGTAGATAAATTGTCTATATGAGGTTACTACTTATATTTACAATTGGATTTGGCTTTATTGTTTTCAAAATATTCTAAAAAAGGCCTCTAAAATTTCGTATTTAGCCTTGTTTGATAAAATCGGACTATTCTTGTTCATTTTACTGCTAATTTTCCGGACAGTCTAGATCCCAGAAGATCAACGATTCGACATTAATTAACTAGATTCTGATATCAGAACTACTCACTAAATGAAGAAAGCCATAAAATCAGAAACTGGTATTGAAGTTACGACATGTTTAAATTGAGGAGTAAGAATTTTTACTTATGAAAAACCCAAAAAAAAACAGAAACGTTTCAATTATAATCTTGCATTAAGACTTGTATAATATAAGGATATATTGAAAAATTCTTAGCATACTATAGAACCAAACAAAATTTCAATGTCAAAATATTTTATTACTCAACATATTCTCCTCTTAATTGGATACATTTATTACAGCGAACCTGCAACGTTCCTAGACCTTTCAAAAAAAAAGTTTTTTCTTGCTCTCCAAACCAGACCACCACAGCTTTTATTAGCTCCTCGTTGGAAGACACATTTACGACCTTTTAAACCTTTTTCAGTTGAGGAAAGAAATAGTAGTCGAACGGAGTCAAATCTGGTGAATAAGGGGGGTGTTCTAGTAATTCAAACCCCAAATCACGAATTTTTTGCATGGCAATATGAGATTTGTGTGCAGGAGCGTTGTCCTGTAAAAACAAAACACCTTTGAATAGCTTGCCGCGTCTTTTCACTTTAATTTTTTCATTTTTTTTTTTGAGTGGTCAGTAATGTCGAATAGTAATTTCCAGTTATTGTGCTACCCTTATCCAAAAAATCAATCATGATTACTCCATAGCAATCCCAAAAAACTGAAGTAAAAACATTTCCAGCAGATTTTTGGACACGAAACTTCTTAGGTCTTGGAGAACCAGAGTGTCGCCATTCCATCGATTGTTGCTTTGTTTCTGGATCGTAGAAATGTACCATAGTAACAATTCGGTTTAAGAAGTTTTCAAATCGAACACAGATCGAACGCGATGCTTCTACCCTTGCACGCTTTTGGTCAACAATGAAACATTTGGGGATCCATTTTGCAGCAATTTTTCTCATGTCCAAATTAACGTGAACTATATGATGAACGCGTTCGTATGAAATATTCAGTGCTTCAGATATCGGCTTTAGCCAAATTCGATGGTCTGATAAAATCATACTATGATACTGCATCGATATTTTCGGGGACGGACACAGAAACTGGCCTTCCCGATCGGTCATCATCTTTAATGGAAAATTTACCTCTTTTGAAGCTTGCAGTCCAATTTTTCACGGTCGCATACGAAGGACATTGATCACCAAGGGTATTAAGCATATCTTCGTAAATTTGCTTACCTCTTAACCCTTTTAAATACAGGTATTTGATGATGACTCAATACTCCAATTTGTCGATTTTCACAATTTCGGTGGACATCTTTTTTCTTTTAATTTATTGCGTAACTCTGGTTTACTTTTTTGACGTCAAACTTTACACTGACACTTCTAATAATTTATTGTTCGTTGCTATGGTAACGCAATATTTTTTTATGCATGGAACTGGTCTAGGCTAACTAGATATCAATACATCCTCGTAAATAGAAACCCAAAACATTTTTGGGGTTCTATACCATTGAATTTAATATGAGCAAATAAAGAGAAGTATGAAGTTATGGTTGCCATTGTGAATATCGACGAATAAGTAGTTTTTTGCTTACCGGATTTCGCTTAGAAACATAAAAATGTTACTATAAATGGCAGGATATTCTTTGTAGTAACAGATGCGTTAAAGTAAATAATTACTTTCGCACTCATAACGTTGATAAAACTTTCATACCCAAGGTATTTGTCAACATTCCTCAATAAAGATAAATCCGCAGATATCCGGCAATTTTGCCATGAAATATCTTTTGAAAATGTCACTGACGTATTAGGATATAAGTAAGAAACAGAGTGTTGCATACTTTGGTGACATAGTTTAATTTGCAACTCGGTAGCCTCGATGCCGACAAAGCAGTGGTTTGCATTATTAATTAACTACCGGTTGCTGGTTTACGACTTTACAGAAACGGTATACTGGTAATTCACAATAAAATTCAGGATAATGTCACCGAGCTTATCACGTTTGGTACCTCGTATTGAATACACTCTAAAAAATTAACAATCTGAGCCAAGAATTAATTATATTTTTCTTTGAATACAACACATGGACAGCATATATACAGCTATACAGCATATGTTCTAAGTTTGAAGACGTTTGAAAACAAGGAAAAAATTGGTCATCGTTATGTGATACAATACTTTTATTTGAAAGGCCTTAGCGCAACCAATATTTGTCATATCTGTGGACAAGCTTTTCAATGCCCTCTTCAAAGAAAGTTGCCGCCAATGAATTCTAGTAGAGTACAAAGCATATTTTGAAACTTTTGGAAATTCCGTAGACGAAGCATTAATAGTTAATCTGCGGTTTTATTTAATCATTCTGTCAACTCGTTGAACCAGGTCATCGGAAACGACAGATTTGCATCATCCTTATCTTGCACATCATTACGGCCATCTTTAAGCTTTCGGCACCACAACACCATCACTCATGAAGCTTTCCCCATACACACGACACATTCTCCGATGGATTTCTGTAACACTATGGCCTTCAGCCTGTAGAAAATAATGGCGGACATATTTACGTGACTGTAACACAACGCCGACTGACACCTGAGTGTCAAAAATGGCGGAGTGTGTAGTACGAGAGCTTCGCAGTCGCCTAGAGCGGATGCCCGCTTTCTTCTACCCGTGTAGCGTCTGCACGGAGCGTTAAAAAAACGGCCCTCATAAAAGCTGAAATAGATTCTATTCTGGGTGACCCTATTTCGTCAATAAAAATAAAATATTGGGTAGCCGAGTATAAACCAAAGCCGCAAGACCAGTATCGCAGTGGACGACCAAATGAGGTGACGACGACAGAAATGTTAAAGAGAATCCACAAAGCTTTAATGGATGATCGTCAACTGATAGTGCGCGAGCTAGCAGATGTAGTAGGCATTTCAAAAAGTGCGAAACATCGCATATAAGATGGGTGTCTCACAATGGAGCAAAAACTGCGTCATTAAGATGTTTCCATCGAGTTTGGCAATTTGCGACGTTTCATAACTATGGATGAAACTGAAATAGAAGAACAATCAAAATAATAGACTGGAAAGGAAGAACCGACTCCAAAGAAGTATTATGCGAATCAATTGCAACGTTTTTGCGAAAAGGAAAGCAAAAACGGCCGCATTTAGCTAAGAAGAAAGTGTTGTTTCATCAAGACAATGCACAAGCTCACACATTCGTTATTGCAATGGCCAAAATTAATGAAATAAAGTTTAAATTGCTACCTCATGCACCCTATTCGTTCCATGTATATAATATGTGTTTGTATATCGTATCTTTTGCCTCTTATTTCCTTTATTTTTCTTCCTCCCATTGCTCTGATTTAGTTCCAAATACTTCTGTTACTATCTTTATAGTTATCTGCTAATTCTTCTCCATGTTGGTATTTCTGCTTCTTTAATTTCTTTCTAGTGGTTTTGTATGCCACTTTATTCTTTTCGCTACTATTTTTGATATGATTCTTTCATGTTGCCTTTATCTGCTTAACCATATTCTTCATTTGTTCTGTCCACCATCTTTTTATAGTCGTGCAAATTCAGAAATACTTTTTGTATCTGGTTTAAAATTGCATTTCATGCTGTATTTTTTACAGTGTATATATTAATGCATGTCCCGTTACTCTCATGCTATTTAAACCATTTAAAAATAATCGAAGTATTTAAATGCATTTATGATGTCCTTTCACAGACAAACATTACTGATTTTATAGACCGTACATATATGACAAACTTAACTGCAAAAAAATCCGAATGCATATTAGTAAGAGTAGAAATGTGAATGTTAAATGGCAAAGCTCTCGCCATCGGATTCATTCGAGAAATCGGTCATTCCCATAAGTTAGAACCCGTTGATCTGCATCCTGGTGGTCAAATTAATTAAACGGTAACATAAAATTTGTTTCTTCTGTAGAGTAAGCCATCCAAGTTAATTAACATTGTGCCACACATTTATCGCAATAGCATACGGGTATCATTAAATTTATAGAATTCACACATTTTTGCACATCTAAACTACTTAATTTCCATTTACTTTTATCAATATATAGGGTTATCCAAAAAGAATTTAGCAATTTTTCAAAATTTTTCAATTTTTTGATGTTATGCAGCTAGAATCATGAGGTTCTCTAATCGTATTTTATTAATTAATTGTGCGCCTCCGCGATGATCGTTCATATCTAAACAACTACATGTGGATGTGAAAAATAAGAAACTTGTACCCCCACGAACAGTTAATACATCTCAAAACATCTATTTGGAAAGGAAGGCTAGATTGTACTATCCACTACAAAAAAACACTCTGCGAGTTTTGTTAGATTGATCCTTTAGTGGAAGAGGAATTATTTGCAGTGCTACATGCAGATCTTCTATTGTTCGAAACAATGCAGGAAGTCCTCCTCTGTCAGTTGCTTCAGGACGTACGCCGCTTTTTACCACAGCTTCTATAGACTCAAAAATTGTTCCTTTCAATGCAGATTCGACCTTAAGAAAGAGATAGAATTCATGCGGTGCAAGATCCGGCCAATAATGTGGTCTAACACTAGGATGTTGCACTTGATTAGAAACCTCTTGACGGACAGTGCGGAATGAGCTGGCGCATTGTCTTGATGAAGAAGCCACGACCCACAATTCGGGTTGTTTTTTTCTTATTCTTTCACAGAGTTCAGTAAGAACGTGAGGATCATAATTTTGGTCTACAATTTCTCCTTCAAGAACCCAGTGAAAGTGAATGATTTCATGAATCATCATTGTTTTCCTTTTTTGGCTCTTGGCGAAGTGGACTATTTCGGTGTACAAATTAGTGCTTTGTTTTATAAGTTTAAAATTCTCATGTGAAATTTACCATACACATTATTTGTCAATTCCTACGGATTCTGCAATCGCACGCATACTTAGCCGACAGTCAGATCGAACAAAATTACCGATTTTTCGATATTTTTTTTTCAGTTTTTTATGTGGAAGAGCAAGCTGAACGTGAATAATCCTCGACATCTTTTTTACCATCTTTAAAACGCTTAAAAATAACGAGTTTCAATCGCAGTTTTTTCCAAGTTTCATGAGAAATATCACAATAATCCGTTGCTTTCTTTTTATGTTGATCATTTTCACGGCAAAACAAAAAACGAAAGTCACATCCACAGACAGGTTAAATAGCTGACAGTTACTTAATAGCCATATCTTGTATAAACCTCAACATTATGAGCCCTAGTCTTAGTGTCGATGATAGTGAATAGGTATAACAATAAACAAAGTTCAATAAATCAAACTTACGTCAATGTAGGTAAAAACTATAAAGTTCTCCTCGATTCTAAACGCCTCGCCTGGGTTCGTGTAAGTATGAAACAATTATCAGGTAGAATCTTGGGTTTTCCCAAAAAGTGTATCCAGTATATCGGAGAGGATTAGTTCAATTGTGTGCTATTAGGATAAGAAAGGTACTTGAAATTTCCTGGGGCAGATATCAGTCAGTCAGAGGTGGACGGATTATCGTTTTATTGAGGAAGTTTGTTTGGAGAAATGTTTACATGTATTAAGTATTTTCAAATACCAGGACACATGGCGTGGTCGCCACAATATAACGACCCCAGGATTCAATTCTTTGTAATCCCCTTGAATTATCCATGAAAGTCAATGTGAAATATGCCTCTACATTTTTTGTATATTTTATGTATGATTCAGAAAAGTAGAAGTTAAAATTTTTCAGACACAAAAAAGCAAAACCTCACATAACTAATAAGTTTACGCTTTCCTCAAGTACATTGGCTACAAATTTAAAATTTGAGATAAGTTTTCAAAAAAAAGGAAATGGATGAGCAGTTTGCAGTAGGATTGGAGCATACAAAGTTCCGTGGTAGCAACAGATGGATTCAAAATTTCAAAAAACGAAACTAGATGGTTTTTCACTTTGTGGTGTGTTGGTTTTGACGAAAAAATGAAGATATCACGGATTACAGATTTGATCAACATATCTCCTAATATATTTAAAATTATTGTTTATAAAATGAAATGTACATTTGCGATCATTTTTTCCCTCTAATTGTCAAATTCTTAAATCCTACCCTTGATTTTTCTTTCAAGCAACAGAGGAATTATTTTTGAGATATTGGGAAAGCTTCATTAGATAATTAAACAAAAAATTGTAGACGTTCATATTATTTGATTATATGATCTGTTATATGTCCTCAGCTGCCAGTAAATAAATGATGACTTACATAATTTAAACTTTATATCAACAATTATAGTAACACTTGACGATTTCAAATAAACATTCTGAATAGAATATCCATTCTAGTTTCGTAACGTACTTCGGCAAATAAATAATTGAAAACGAAACAAGTTATTTCACAGGTATCATAGTCGGATCGTCGAGGACATAAATTACAATATAACACATGCACGTCTAGGTAGAGGCGTTTTTCAAACTAATGTTGGAACTATATCCACCCACAACAACTAGTATAACGGGTGAGAGTCATTAGTCGCCACTGCTATGTAAATTCGTATCTTTTTCTTAATACGTAATTGATTGGCATTCAGGATTATGTACATTTTTTCCCACAATTATCTCAATACTATACAGATACAATATAGATTTGAGGTAAATGAGGTGTGTAAATGTATAAAAATAAAGATTTCTACTTTTCACCTGTGAAATAAATTCGAAATTCAATATTTCTCTCGTCTGAAGAGCGTGATGTAAATCAACCTTTTTGTCGATATTAACATCCCCAATGACTCGCAATTGCAAGGAGAGTGTGTAACTACTGACTAGTTTCGACGTTATGACCTCTCATCAGAGCAGCTCAACACCTCTGAAATAATTTCGAAAATATAAACTGTCGATCTTCAAAGGAGAAAGCAACTACTTTCCTGGCTATACCTCGACGAATATTGAATTACAACTCGTCTAAAGAGCGTGATATCGACCTTTTTTCCGATATTAACATTCCCAAGACTCGCAATTGCAAGGAAAGGATATAACTATTGACTAGCTTCTACGTTATTACGTCTCATCAGAGCAGCTTAACACCACTCGTTTGGGCTTGAAACCCATTAGCCAGGAAAGTAGTTGTTTACTTCTTTGAAGATCGGCGGAATACATTTTCGAAATCTTCAATGTCGAAATTATTTCAGAGATGAAAAATAGAAATCTTTCATTTTGATACATATTACACACCTCATTCACTATCGAAATCTATATTATCGGCGACCAATGGTTAGCAGTTGGATGTGAGGATGGCGCCACTTAGCGTTCGCTGGGAAGTGTTTAACTACATATACCAAATGCGACGCTCTTTGACGTTGTCTTCAGTTCGGCTGTCAAATGTCCTTCTGGAAATATGTGGAAATGAGTGTGTAAGATCTAGATTAATGCAGTTTATAAAGAAAAAGCATCTTGAAGGAAATATTGTGCTTTGGCCAGATATGTCAACTGCTCGAATTGAAATTAATAGAAATTCGAAGACGCAATATCAGACTAATATGGTAGGTGATGCAGTGCTTCCCAGCTCTTGCATTTTCGTGTTGCAAAATAACTCCGTTTTGTTAATTAAAGATTGATTAATTTGATCCAATTATTCACAATAAAAAGTTTAAGGAACTATAAATTGTTTTGGGCAATCTTTAATTAAGTTTCAAACCAAACCGTTAGAGTGCTGCAACTGTTGTAGTAATAGAGCTTACACAAAAAGTTCAACCCCCAAGTGTTGGTATTGTTCAAATACCTTCTCGTGGTCGTTCTTCAACATACATTTGTCCTTCTGGAAATTATGTAACCATCAAAAGATATGAAAAATAATGTGATAGATCTAGATTCACGCAGTTCATAGTTTTGACTAGATAAGACAACTGCTCATTATGTAAAGGACGTTGTGGAAGCTTTTGCAGGTTTGAATATTCTGGTTATTGAGAAATCTAGGAATGTTTCTAATGTCCCTCAACTGAAGCCAGAACGTTATTGACGAAATTTAAAACGAAACGTAGATTCTGAAGGTTGGAAGGCAACTGCGCAAGAAGTAACCGTTTTTTCTTAAACTAAACTGCAGATCATTGAATGAAAACAAAGAGTTTGCACAGATTGTTTGTCCCCACACCCTTATATTAGCAAAATCTTTTAATATATTGAATTTTGGGATTTTCCACGTGGATGTGCGTGTAGCATTCGGATAAACTGTTTGTATGAATATCTTACTGAGCTCGTGATGTTTCTATTTGGGCAGAAGTTTTAAGTATTTGATTACGCATTATCTCTTGGTATAAGAAACAATATATCATGACTAGGAACCAGTGGAAATTAAGAAAGAACACGTTCGGGATTTTTCATTATTGTTTTTTGAAGCACGTTTGAATTTTTAAACTGACCCCTGTAAAATATGGACTATTATATAAATTCCTCTTTGTGTATGTAGCATCTGTTTCAGCCTTATCGTCATTAAAGTCGGCAATGATTGTCACAGAATACCAATGTTGATTAACTTTAATCTTTCTACTGACATGCTTGCAAATGACACGCTTCAGTAAGTTTTCAAAAAAAAATATTACATATTACAGTCGGCAATTTTATCGTCAGAAAATGAGACATACAGTAAAGCTAAAATAGGTGCAGATTTGATAATATGGTATATTCTCTAGACTGATTTAAAATAAATGAAACATGATTGTTGTTTACTTAGTGAACGTGGCAGACCTAATTTGACTGGTCTAATTAGAATGAAGAGTTTCATGAATGTATGTATTAGAGTGTCAGTGCCAGACCATTAAATGTTATGGTATGCGCAATTAAGAGTGTTTTGTGTCTTTGGCTCATGTAAATAGGTTAATCATGGTGTAAAAGATATTTTATTTCGCAAAAGTGACACAATACAAACGTGAGGACACCGTAAAGATTTACAGATCTGAATAATTCAAGTTCGTGTCATGACTATGCACAACATCTAAATACAAGATTTACTGCAATCTTCACTTAATCATAGGCGTCGTCATTTTTAATATTTTATTAAATGTAAGAGCTTGTTCTATTGTGATTTGTGATGAACAAAGATGTTTTATGTATGACATGTTGAAATCTGACAGTTTCCTTATTGAAATTCTTTCTGATTATGTTAATACCCTAGATTATGATTTTCTTGCATGTTACCACACCAATCAGAATAACTAAAACCAGTTCTAGTTACACAGACCATGTAGCGTCATCGTATAATCCAGAATCCATCGACTGTACTGTCTTTAATTCAGGTCTCCCCGATCATGAAGCAGTATTAACAAAATTTTCAATAAAATCCAATATTGAATATGCTTCTCGACAATTATACCGTATATTTTCGGAAAAAAATTGTCAAAAATGCAATCACCGATGTCTAACAATTGATTTTCACACTTCGAGAGAATGTGGATAGAGGTTTCATCCTCTGTACAACGAAATCTACACGCAGCATCATCTACTAAGTCTGGTGTCTTGTTGAGGCGACAGTGACCCGATGGGGTTAGTGGCTAGTATATTCTTGGGTTATAGTTACCCAGAATGATTCTACCCTTAACAACCATCATTCCACTCCACAACTTTCTGCGATTTTTCTTAGTTTTTCAATTGTGTTAATCATAATATTTTAATTAAAAAATTGCAGTACAACGGTTTCAGCGGAACACCCCTCGCATGGTTTAAGTCGTGCCTCACCAACAAGAGTCAGCTTGTAAGGATTGATACAACGATGTCTTCTAGTAAGCCAATACAATATGGAGTACCTCAAGACTAAATGCTGGGCCCTACTTTGTTCCTTCTGTTTGCCTATCTAGATATAGGCGTTAAAAAATGTCTCTTTGCAGACGATACTACTTTCTCCCTGATCTCACGACTTCATAGGACCATATCTAGCGACTTAATGACACTTAAATTATGGTGCAATTCTAATCTTCTGTGCCTTAACGTTCCTAAAATTTTGTTCCCTTCTGGGGACGTGTTGTGCGATTTAATGTGAGCGAATCTTCAAACTTCAAAAGAAAACTGCTGGATATTTACTCAAACTAAATAGTAGAACTCACCATTGGGACTTTTTTGTAAGATTTAAAATATTGACTTTTTCCTTATTCAACTTTGAATCCGTTTGCATAATTCGTAAGCACAATTCTCCAATTTTCGACAAATTATTGCACAGCTATCTTCTTAGGAACGCGGAGCACGATCTTTATCTACCTACTCCACGTTCGGAATTAGTTAAAGGCTCAATACTGTACAATGCGAAAAAATTGTACCATCATTTGCCAATTAAAATGAAATCTATAACATCTTTTCCCGCATTTCACATTCTAGACACTGGTTTAATATCAATATTGATTTTTGATAAAAATTATTACATATTTTAGGATTGTCGTATATTTAATTTTATTATTTGCTTTATTCCCATCATTCAATTTGTTTTGTTTTGACATTGTATACATGTAATGTATATTACATATAAACACTTTGACATTGTTCAGTTTCAAAGGTAATTTTGTTATTCATTGTAGTTTTCTCGTGTTATTTGTGTGTTTGTTTTTTAGTTATTTACAAGGTCTTGTCTACAAATTGTAAACAATTCTATTACAATAAAGAATTTCTCTCACTCTATAAATTTTTAATCACATCGCCCGATATCTTCAAAGATATACGAGGTCTGGCTATTAAATAACGAGACTGAACGCCTAGAGGGCGCCCTAGACGGGTGGGATAAAAAACGACTAGTTCGTCGGGTATCTATGCACGTCCCAAAACACGAGAACAAATCAAAATTCAAGACAATGCTGATCGTTTTTCTCGACAATTGATTAAATGGGTCAGGCTGTCAACTAGACTTCGTAAGAAACGTTCCGATATTGCACCAGGCCAACACACCTGCCCATAACGCTCTATCTGTGAAGCAGTATTTGGCCAATAAGCGCACTTCAGTGCTCGAACACCCGATTTGAGTCTATGGAAGTGGTAGAACAAAAAACGGCAGTGCTCCTAAAGGCACTCACCAAAGAAGACTTCCAGTACTACTTCGATCAATGGAAAAAACGTATGGAAAGGTATGTGTCGAGGGGAGGGGAGTATATTGAAGGGATGCATTCGAATGTAGAATAATTTTTATAATAAAACCGTTTTTCGTAACTAATCTCGTTTATTTAATAGCCAGGCCTCGTATATTTTTTTAAATAAAACGTAAAGAAGTTTAGACAGGGACTTTAATAACGCCTAGGCTATAATTCATAATTTAGAAGAAGTTACCCCCGTCGCAAGTCTTACATGTAAATATATATGACAGTTTTAGCATACCTACCCCTCATGAGCTAAATAAGGAGCTAATGATGACAGCAACAGGGAACCGCAACTGTCTCTATATTAACAGAGGCGTCTTTAGTTAAAAACTTTTTATAGACTGTGATTTTGAGCATTTTTTTGCGATTCGCTATACACCCTATAAATTTTCATTTTGCTTAGGGCTTGTCGTTGGCTTTTACCAAAATCAAATTAGGGTCGTTATCAGCCGTCATTGCAACTAAAAGGGGGTATAAATTAAACTTTTAAATGTAAAGATATTTTGAAAATTATTTCACCCATCATTCACAAGTTAAAATCCTTAAAATTTATTTCACGCTCCAGTTTGTCTTGGAAAATAATTCAATTATTGTTTTAATATATTCGAATTTCCAAAGTTTCTTAGAGAAAGTAGTTCATAATCAGTGATATTCTAAAAACTAGAATCTACAATTGAGTTTATCTAATAAGGATAAAGGACAAATGACTGGAAATCGAAAGTAAATCCTTTTTATAAATATAAATTGAGTTCTCAATTACATCGAGAAAAAGAAAAAAAGAAAACTATGGAAAATTATGAGCATTCAAAGGTAAATATGACGCATGTGCTATAATACATTTCGAAAAGTGAATTACTTTCTATAGCAATAATTATTTGCAAACTTGAAGGCTAAAATACACAAAATAAAGAGCGATTTATTGGTATTTGTAGGAAAAATTACGTTCACAACTCGATAGAAATTAACTTTATTACACTCGAGTAGAATTTCACTCGGTCAGCGACTCGTCCCACTTTCTTTTTTCATTGTGTTATAAGCTATTTTTCGTTATACGAACTTACTAATTACCGAAATTTTAATATTGATTAGTTATATATGAAAGTGACAGTCTAAAACTAAACTGAATTACTCATAATTACAAGGTTTCTCTCAGAAGCATTTTCATCTCTCCGCCTCAAAACTTTTGCGAGGCACAAGCATTATCAAACTCATTGGTAAGCGCAAATACCGACTGGACGTGTTTGTTTACAGAGCCTTATTTTCGTTTGTCCTTTGTTATTATTAGGTGGGCTGAGAAGTTCGTAAGCTAACACATAGATGGCAATACCAATATTAGCTCCATAAGTCCTACTAACATTGAAAAGATACATGTATAAATTTGACAGCTGTCATACTATTAATTTGTGAGTTATACCATTTTGAGTGAAGCAGCTTTTGATATTTTGAGAAAAATGATAAACAGGGAATTTATGTGATTTATTTGCAGATAGTGTAGATTTACGCTTCTGAGGCATTTTTTAGACATATGCTTTCAGTGACAGTTGACAATAACAATGGTACCTAACCTCAAAACAGCTGAGACTATAGTCAATTGAATTGGATGTATAGATTAAATAGTTATTGTTAATGTTAGATGGCGCTGAAGTAGCAAAATGTTGATATTTGTTGACGAAAGCCCAATTTGAGTCGATGGAAGCGGTAAAGCAAAAAGCGGCAGTGCTCCTAAAGGCCCTTACCAAAGAAGACTTGCAGCACTGCTTCGATCAATGGAAAAATGATAAATAGGAAATTTATGTGATAAAGCATCGCTTTCTGGCAAAAATAATACCATCAAAACCAAGGCTTGATAAACTTGATTTGGAATTTGCCCTAGGAGAAGTGCACGCAGTTTACTTCCCAAAAAGGCTGTTACCGACGAAAACGTCAAAATAGTCCACAAAATAATTTCGAATAATCTTAAAGTGAAGCCTGTTTGAGATAGCTGAGACCTTAAAGATAACAAAGGAACGTCTTGTAAATATCGTACATGAAGGTTTGGGTATTTGGAAGATCTGTTCAAAGTGGGTGCCACGTGAGCTCACAATATATCTAAACAGTTTATTGATGAATCTGAGCACTTTTTAAAGCTGTCGGATCATGAAAAACCCAAATTTTTCTGTCTCCAAATCATGGAAAGGCTCAAAAGTGATCTGGCAAGATAATGGCATTAGTGTTTTGGGATGGGCATCATATAATATCCATCGATTATGTTAAAAAGGGAAATACTATAGACAGAAATTATTACGTAGAGTTTTAAAAACGAAATCGCGAAAAAACGCCTACATTGGAAGAAAAAGAAAATGATGTTTTATTAAATCACAAATTAATGAAAATCGATGCCAAAATTGCATGAATTAAACTAAGAATTGCATCTACTTCAACCGGATTCTCTAGATCTGGCCCCTAGCGACTGACTTAGTCCTGTTATTAGACGTCAATAGGATGCTTGCTCAAAATTTTGCGTTGATAAAGAGGGGATCATCGAAATTTGAGCCTATTTTGAAGATAAGGACAAATTTTTCTAGACGTCGTAAAATTTTATAACTGCCATAATCGTTGTTTTGTCCTCAAAAGCAATTATCCTATAATTATAAATGTGAGAGCGTGTTACGCTTTTACGTAAAAACTACTTGACGAATCATCATGAAACTTTGTACACATATTCTGGGAGGTACTAGAAGTATTGAAGTATATTTTTAATTAAAAAAAACATTTTTTACGAAAATTTTGTCAACAAATATCAACATTTTGCTATTTTAGCGCCATCTAACATAAAATAATGAAGTTCAAACCCTAAATACTATATTATCGACGTAAGATATTACCGACGGTCAAGTCAATATCTATTTAATCTATGCATCCAATTCAATTGACTATAGTTTCAGCTGTTTGGAATTTTTGGGGTTAGGTACCATTGTTATTGTCAACTGTCGCTGAAAGCGTATGTTTAAAAAGCAAAAGTGATTTGAGAGCAGCTGAAACTCCTCTTCAGGTACGAGTTAGTTCAGAAAGACAAGCTAAACTGCAGGCAGCTAGAAGAGCGATAGAAACGCCGGAATAATCGCAGGCTAGAAGAATTGTTCGAGCAGAAATTGATACCACACGCCGTCGAATTTTCATGTGTAAGAAATGGTCCGTATTTAATGATATTGGATTTCAATATGACCCTACAATGGAATATCACAATCATCCTCTAATTGTTATTGGCTCAATAAAAAATGGAAAGATGAAACTACTGGATAGTTATATTGATATATTTTTATTATAATGATTTCTGATACTTATTTAATTGATTTGATGCCAGCGAAGCCACGGGTAGAAGCTAGTATTTAAGAGTGTAATCCAATTTTTACCATTTATAAAAATGACTAGAAATGGAGCTACAAGCTAAATTATTACTAGTGATGGATCATCATGGATCGAGTAGGTCGAAGAAAGCAGTCATCTTTGAACAAATGGTGATTGGCTGCAACGAAACTGCTTGCGTAGCAATAATTAACAGTCTCATTACAATCCCGACGTAGCTTCCTGTGGTTTTCGTATCATAACCCAATTAAAAATACCACTGAACTATACGGGATCAAAAAAAAGAGACAGTGGGAACTATTATGGTGAATGCATTTTTAAAAATTGACTCCCAGGACTTCTTCAGAAAATGGAAACACCACTGGTGAGGATATGAAAGACAATACTCACCAGTTCATCTGTTGATTAAGAATAACAAACTCATTACTTTTGTATATCTCGTATTCTAATTTATAGCTATGAAAGTCGTAAGTAACCTATATCTTCAATTAGGAATTTATTCGCTAATTAATGACTGCCGGTATAGTGATTTGTCCCACAGTGGGGAAACGTGCCATTAAATTCGTGTAACGTGCTCGTGTTTTTTCTCTAATTGTTTTAACACTAATTATAACATGGCTTCAACAATAAAAAAAAGTGATAGCGTTCAAGAATACACTTCTCACCAATACCATATACTAAGTACTGAGTTAACATTCTTTCACGCGAGCCCCTACCACCATGTGAAATACCAATACAATTTGATCAAAACACAGATTTCAAGAAAAATAGAAAATACCATTGTCAATATAACGAAGTGACAGTGGTGTAGAAAGTACCAAACTTTGGTTTGATTATTCATTAACTACGTTTTCAACCAGTAAAATATACAAAAAGAGGAAAAAAGCGACCGTAGTCAGTTCAAACGAAAGCGATAGTTAAGAACTAGTTTACAATTTTTTATTTATCAGTATACACTACCGGTTTTTGTAGTTTTTGCTCACCCTATAGTTTACGTGATACACAACAAATAAAAACAATACCAAATATGTGGAAGTGGAAATAGTAGGATACTACTTTCTAACTACTCTATCTAATTTGTCCCGCAACAACTCAATCGGGTTGAGGTATTGCCCAAATCATTACTTTCAGTACATCAGTCCTTTCCAATTTTTTCAAATACTCCTTGCATAGCTTTGAGGAAAGCTTGAGATCTTGATCATGCTGGAAAAGAAATTTTCTGCGAACATCCATATCAAATACCTTGTAATGATCGTAACGCTGTTTGCATAGAACAGACATCCCAATATTTAGAACACAGATTGAAAGATCACCAATGCGATAAAAAAAAATAAAAGTACATTAACAAACAATGAAATATTAAAATAAAACATATATTCTATTCAAAAATTCTTGGAGAAACAGATTTTTATTTTTGATATTCAATATGTTGGTGTCAATTTGATGGACTTTCAGTGGTATTTTTGATAATTGCACTTGAAGGCTTTGATGTAATATAAATGAAAATATTATCGTGCAATATATGGAAATGGAAAGAAAGAAGGAAGTTCATAAATAAGAAACAGTTAAGATGAATGACCTCATCTTCGAGAAACCAAACAAATATGGACAAAGAACAACTAAGAATAAATGAGAGGAAAATAATTAGGAAAATTCATGGACTAGTGAAAGTTGGAAATAATTAGTATACAGGAGTTATGAACTATGAAATTAAGAATATATTTGAAAATGAGGATACGGTAAATTCAATTATAGCAAAAATAATACAATGGTACGGACACATTAAAAGAATGTAAAAACGGTAGGGTACAAGGAAAATCACAGAATGGAGACCGAACGAGAAAAGATTGCCTGGTAGACCAAAAAATAGATGGGAAGAACAGGTTATACAAGATATGCAAAGTCTAGGAATACGTGATTGGAACAAACAGATGCAGGAGAGACCTGAACTCAAGGAAATTAGTAACAAAAACATACAAAATGTTTAAAAAATGGAAGAATTATGAAAAATATAAGTAGATAGATAGGTAGATTTTGTTTTTTTAATCACGTATAAACCGCAGAAGATATTCGGATATTATTTTAAGGATTGTTTTATTATCTGGATTGATACATAGGATAACTTTGTATCTCTGAAAAATACTAGGTTCCTGTAGGAATATTAAACGACGAAAGCGAAACTTTGATGAATAACAGATAACGCGTGACTATAGGAGAGAATTTAAAAAAAACTCAGGTATAACAAAAGAAAAATAAATATAAATAATAGTTCCTAAATAATGAAATTGTTAAATATTAGCACGTGTCGTTGAAAGAAGATAAACTCTATTTAATATCTGCTAGTAAACTACAGAGAATTAGAGAAAAAGTTTTAAGAACTGTTATTATATAATAAAAATAATAATTTGAAGAAATAATAAAAGGAACCATTTTAGTCCCTATTATTACAACAATGCGGACTATTATCACATGTGGCTGTGATTTTGGGGCCATTAATCATTTTGTCAAAATTTAATTGCTTGTAAAGACTATTCGACTCAAATGAAATAGGGACATGCCATTGAGTTTTGGGGGCATTTTTAAACTGCCTAATTATACAGGTAGCTTTAAAAACAGGTTTATGTTGCCACGTTTGAATCAAATTTATTTTACATTAGCTGGTTGTTATTTTGGGTCTTTTCAAATTTTACTATAATAATACAGAATTATAAAAATATTCTAAACGCATCTGCCTGTAATTATGACTATATACTGAACGTCCACCACCACAGGACACACTGTAATCTGCTATATTTCAAATCAGAATATTCACTTTTATTTATAATAATCATTAATGACTTAAAATTCTAACAAATACCTTGGAGAACAAAGAGCAATGGAGCCATAGAAGATTTATCAACAATACCACAATGAATATTACAAAAAATAATACAAACAATACTACAAGGAATAATACAAATAATCCTAATTGTGGAAATGATATGTGATAAAATAAAAGAACAGTAACAAGACGAAAAATTATATGTAAAAATGTGAGAAATAAAGATATAGAGATTAGAGCCGGATATGAACATTGAGGAAATATTCAAAATAGTTGCTTTAGGAATATGTTGTAACAGAGAGAAAAAAACTAAACCCGAAAACCGACCAAATGGATCAAAAATTGTCGAAACATACAAAGAAAAAGGTAAAAGAAGTTAGTTATGGAATTGAGACAGAAAGAGTCACTATAATAGTAATTAAATAAAGATATCAAGAGTAGAAATAATTAGAATTTATACTTAAGGCAAAACAAAACCATTTTTTTTATTTATTGTGTCACGTCTCCATATTTCAACAATGTTCATAGTTTTGATAAATATGGAGATATTATATACAAGGATGGTCCCAGAAATATTTGGCCTGACCTATAAATGGCGGTAGTTGCTTGAAAAATACCACTGTATTGGAAAGTACACAATCTATAAAGCATATGTTTCAAGTTAGAAGACGCCACGTTGTTTGGTATTTGTTTGGCAGCCTTCAAAAATTGGTCATCGTTATGTGATACAATTTAAAAAGCATTAGTACAACCAATATAAAAGCTGAACTAGATTCTATTCTGGATGACACTGCTTCTTCGTTATCAGCAGTAAAATATTGGGTAACAGAGTTTAAACGAGGCCGTGCGACCTGCGAAGACCAGCATCATAGTAGTCGACCAAATGAGGTGACGACGTTGAAAATCATCGACTGAAAGTGCGCGAGCTAGCAGATATAGTAGACATCCCAAAAAGTACGGCACATCATATATCAACTGAAAATTTGGACATGAGAAAGCTATGCACAAGATGGGTGACGCGTTTACTCACAACGGAACCAAAACAGAGTCGTTTAATTCGAGTTTTTGGCAATGTTTTACAGAAATAATCCGAGTTTCATAACCAGAAATGAAACGTGGGTCCATCAATTCACACTCGAAACCAAAGAACAATCAACACAATGAACTGAAAAGGGAGAACCGGCTTCAAAGAAGGCAAAGACCGTTCCATCTGCAGGAAAGGTCGTAGCGTGGGTTTTTTGGGATGCGCGTGGGATAATTTCCATCGGCTATCTTGAAAAAGAAAAAACTATCAACGGTGAGTATTATGCAATGTTGGAGCGAAGAAATCGATCTAAAACGATCACATTTGGCTAAGAAGAAAGTGTTCTTTCTTCAAGACAATGCACCAGCTTACACATCCGTTATTGCAATTGCCAAAATTAATGAATTAAAGTTCTAATTTGCCAGATTTAGCCCCCTTCGGTTCAGTTTCTGTTCCCAAAGTTGAAAAAATGGCTTAATGGTAAAAGATTTTTCAACAATAAAAAGGTAATGTCGGCAGTTAATGGTTATTTTAAGGAGATGACGATTCCTATTCTAAAAATTTATTGAATATCGCTGGGAGCTAAAAGGATTTGATGTTGAGAAATAAATAAATTTTTTTCCAGGCCAGGTACTTCTGGGACCAATCTCGTAATATAGTAACTCAGACGTTTATGTTTTTGTTAGCAAGACATCCTGTATGAACGTCACTGTCTTGATATTTAAAAATAATATCCTAACGCAACCATTCTAGGAAAAAATTATTTACATTGGAAGTTTGAATTTGAATATTTTCGATGATCTGCAAATTTTGTCTGTGAATTTCAGACGACATACCTTTTACTGAAAAATATTTAAATTACACCTTTTCCTCACCTATTACATTGATTGTCCAATGCCCAACAGCTGAAAAGTTCCTCAATCTAATATGCGCACTTAATTATGGTCCATGCTAGGAAAACTGAGATTAAGAGAGACAAAAATATCTGCATATATTTACAAAAAATTTCTTGCTTATATCTTCTGTCCATAATATATACAGTGTGTATCAAGTTGTCGTCCTTTATTTTAGAAAGGTGACTTGGTTACCGAATTATTGCAAGAGATCGCAAAGGTCTAAAATTCATTATTATTTTGTAGCAAAAAATTAGTTTACAAATATTTTATAATGTTATATGCGCTGATTGATGAAATTTTTCCACTTTTCTGGTAAAACCTTCTGTAAAAGCTTCCGCCACTGAGGTTTTTAGGCATAAACTAACCCAACTGATTTTCACAAGTCTTCTTTAAACCCAGCTGTTGATTATTTAATAGAGACCAGAACAAATCATAGTCCAACTGGGTGAGTTCGGAGCTAAGCTTTCAAGATTTTTGGCATTCATTTATACATCAAAATTATCGTACTCTCGTAATTAATATCTTCTTTCCTAGAAATCCTTTAAATTTATTTGTATATTAATACAAATGGTTGAATCACGACTCTAGAAATATTTTGTTATCCAATATAAATATATAATATTAGTGTATTAATTAATATTTTAAATTCATTAATAAAATTAGCATTCTAAACGTAAAATTTCAATAACATTTGCAAATTGATTATCATATATGCCAGCAGTATAAACAGAAAACTTTTCAATATAAAGTAAATCGAAGAAAGTATATCGCTTAAAGGCAAATACGCGTTGTTGAAATAATGTGAAACCGAGACAGTTATGGGTATTTAGAGGTCAAGTCAAAAGCAACGACATTTAAATATGTTCCGCACATGTGCATTGAAAACGCCGGTCCATCTCGATCTCGATCTCTCGAAGAGAACCAGCGAGAACAAGGCGAACCAAGAAAGTAGACGAAGAAGAATAAGAAGAAGAAGCATTTACTGAAGTCGTTGCCGCATTTTTAGAACGCATGGGGCTATGAGTGATGGTACTGACTGCCGTGAGCTGATCATGATCGGTATTCTCATAATGCTCATTCTATATTCAGGACCGTATCTACGATATCGGTCATCAACGTTACAATATATTTTAGCACCATCTTCAAATTACATAATTAAATAACTATTGTTTCTCTTAGTAGTAATCAGTGATTTTTTAAGAGGTATAGGATTTGATTTTGAAAAAAAATACAAAAAATTAGAAAAAAATTGATGAAATCTTTATTGGAATCGATAGAACGCTCAGTATAATTTAATATTTGAAGATGATTTGATGCAAATGTTGGCTCCGCTGTAGATAGCCTATGCGCAAGGTCCAATTTTGGCTCATTATTTCAAACATATCAGCCGATATTTCACGATTAAATGCTTCATAAGAAATAGTCCAAAGGCGTTAAATCACATGATCTAAGCGGCCAATTGACGGGCTCTCAACGTGAGATGAACTGTTCACCGAAGGCGGCTCTCAATTTAGCCATTGTTTCGCGTGCCGTGAGGCATTTAGCACCGTATTTTTGAAACCACATACCAAACATGTCCAATTCTTTTATTTTGTGCAAAAAAAATCGTCAATCATCACACGGTAGCGCTCGCCATTCACAGTAACGTTCCGGCCATCGTCGCTTTTGAAGATGATGCCACCGGCCCGTAATCCACACCAAACAGATGTGGCAATTTTGCCTGTTGAAATATCCTTTCAACCAGAAATGAGTTCCGTCGCTGAACACAATTTTTCGATGATAAAGTGGATCTCACTCCAACTTTGCCAGCGCCTATTCACCAAATGTTAGACATTGTGGGAGATCGTGTGGTTTCAATTCTTGCTCCAGCCGTATTTTATAAGGCTTTACACCCAAATCCTTTCACAAAATTTTTCACGTAGGAGGCCCAATTGTTGCGAACGGCGGCGAATCTACATTTCACAGTCATTGGCGGATACAACCGCAATATTTTCTTCGGTTGTCGCTGTACGTTTGCGTGTTAGTGATTTAATGTCCAATAGTGTTGTATACTGTGTTCGAAATTTAGTCACAAGCTTCCGAATAGTTCCCTCAGTAGGCCGACCAAACTACCCATAAATTGGAAGAAGTGCGCGATGCACTCTTAACCGATCATGATCGTAAAATTCAATAATTTGCAAGCGTTGTTCATTCGTATGTCAATTCATCATTAAATTATAGTCCAAACTGAACAAGTTTGACAATTACACAAGACACGATTCACTCGTTATCTGTCAAAAACAGTGTTGCCAAAAAGATACCAGCAAAAAAATCACTCCTTATACAAAAAATTTCATTTATTTACTGATATACCAATTTTAAAAAAATAAAATAGAATGTATGTCAGATTTGTAGCAATTTAAATAATTACAATATACGTCCATCACGTTTTTTCACTATGTGAAACATGCTTTACACGAGACCAGATAAATTTAAAAAAATCTCGCTTCCATTTGTTTTCTTATCTCGTTTTGGTAAATCTCGGGTGAGTTTATGTTACGTTAACACTTAAAACTTCATTATAACACAATTAATACACTAATTATAACACAACACTACTAACACTTCACTAGATATCACTGTGAGCTTCTACCTTGTTTATGCTACTGCGATATTCCAGAACACGGTAGAACCTTCTGGATCTAGTAAAAGCTACTTAGTAGTTCAATGGTTACCCAATATATAGAGAAATCTTATAGTTTTCACTACATACGTCGCTGTCGTAGATGTAGAGCTATCTTCTGCTTAATGCAGAATTAATTAATTAAGTCGTGATTAGTTGCTTATAACTATATATTTCGATTCGCCAGAAAACGAGTCTTAAAATTTTGGCAATAAGTTCAATAGGAGTTTTTCTTTACTTTCAAAATAGATTTTGTGTAATGAAGAAAAAAGATTGTTGTTGATAATTTTATTGCTCTTGAGTCTCACCGTTTGTGGTATCACGTAAACTGTTCGCAAAGGTGATGCCTCATCTTGGGATAACTTTTTGAGGTCATATTAAGCTTTACACACTGGCCGAATTTTCAAAAAAATCAACTAGAAAATGTGAACTTTCACAAATACCCGCTGCAATTATCAGTAACATTAGAATGAGTAGCAAAGAAAAAAGCCGGAAAATTATATTTAAAGCGAAGTCAATACTCAAACAATTATTCTCTAAACCCCAACTTTCAAACACTATTTGCTGCATTTTTACTTCTAATTGACAGTCAGTCCTTACCTGATTCATTCTAATATCTGTAATCTCTTTTTACTAAAAAAATTACTGATGAAAAAATTACTTACGTATCGAAAGAGAGTGTGGCTTACAACAATCTAAACATAAGTGTTTATTATGATTTCAAACATAGTAAGACTGAAAAGTTGATGTTCTTCCTGTTGGTGATATTAAAATAATTCTAGTATAATTAGTGTCTCCCTGAAGGCATAATAAGGTTACATTGCAAATTAACCATCACTTATATGAGTGTCTATTCAAATCACTTGTTATTTTTATCTCGAAAATGAGAGAAAATCAATATAATGAATAAAACTGTTTTCTAACCCTGATAAAAAAATTCCAAAAAAAAAATTTTTTGTTGATTATTTAGTTTAGGTTGCATACGCCTGATTTTCTTAAAATTTTAGTATGTTGTGGAGAAAATTATGCTGATCAATTTAATTTTTTTAATTATTCCTTCACATACTTTTTCGAGGTTAAATAGATTAGATGATTAGATAGATTAGGTTAGGTTAGGTTAGGTAACGTCAGGTCAGGCTAGGTTAGGTTAAGCTCATACTCAAAATATTGAGCGACATTGGTGAGATATTTATGATAATATACCTCGTTATGGAAGAACTAGATCTCATTATCAAATGTCACGAATGTATCCAATAGAAATTAATGATTATTTGTACATGTAAATAAATAATTATTGTTAGAAATTGATTTGTGTCATTACATTAGTCGTAACTAATTATAATTAATGTTGGAGAGGATTGGGGGCGGGAGGGGTGTTAAAAATTAGTCTAAATGTTCAACAGACCTCCCCCGCCCCTAATCCTCTCCAACATCAAGTATTTGCAATATCTATTCAAGATAGTGTACATTTTCCAATGTTCAAACCTTAAAAACTATGTAAAGGAATGTTTTCCGCACTCAACATATATGTATATTCTTTTTCAGCATAAAAAACTGTATAACATACTAAAATTTCAAGAAAATCGGGCGTATGCAACCTAAACTAAATAATTACCAATTTTTTTTTTCAAATATCACCTACGAAGAGTTACTTCATTTCTGCAGCTACACGATCCTATTTATTTACGTATATCTTATATACTTCATTTAGTTAATGTACATTTGCATATTTGCTTTCATTCAAATATAATCTATAATTTAAATGAGGTAACATGAATAAGGAAATCAGCTGGTAATTGTTTATCTTATCAACCCTGTACATTTATCTTATTTATTAACTAATGCTAGAATTATATCACCATTCATCTCTGTAGCTAGTGCTCCAAAAGGTTCCGTATTAGACAACCTATTTTACATCATATATACGAACCCCAGTGCCATAACACCCCTTAGAAACAGTTCATTTACATGCGGATGATCTTCATTTGGAAATAAATCATGGAGGTGGCAAGAACCCACAAAAACTGCAATCTACATGCAGATAGATAGCAATTAGAGCCTAAATTGCATCCCGCACTATGTCCACTGACGCAGTAGACTTGCTAACTACCCGCATATAGATTTATTAGTCACAGAATGACATAAAACATACTTACGCAGGCACTCTCTGGAAATGGATGTTTCAGAATTTACCTGCATCGCTAGAGCGTTATTGTGAGTCTTATATGTCTATATTGCAACAGCAATGACGACGCTGATCATACCCTTTTTACAGCCGTAGAACACACAAAGGGAAATATGCCAGAGAGAAATAAATACTTACTGCTGAAACCTTGTATCAACCATGCTGGATTGTGACAGATATTCTTAAAATAAAAATAGCTAACTTTCAACAAAGATAAATACAGTGAAACCTGGTTAATTGGTATCTCAAGGGACCAAGACATGTGTACCAATTATTGAAGAATAATTCAGAAGTCATCCAAGCCTTTTTATTGTTTTGATAATTAACATGCAACGTTTTAATACTCTTGAAGCATCTTGGGCTCTTAGATTTTCTTTACCCAATTTACCACCATGCAAGGCTGACCTTTGAACGTGAATGTTTTATCCGGTAGACAGTTGTAGAATAAGCCCGCTTCATCGGCGTTGAATACATCATCGGGGGAATAATCGTGCAATAAAGCTGGAAGGTTTTTAATCCACTCATTACATTCGTTATTTTCCAAAGAATTGCTCTCGCCACAAACATTTTTGAATGCGATATCGTTTCTTTTCTTAAATTCCTCCCAACACTCATTACTGCCATAAAAATTATCAATATGGAGCTTACTTGCAAATACTTGAGCTTTCTCTTTAATCATTGGTCCGCTTATTGGAATGTTATTCCGTACCTGCTTTATCCATGTACAGAGACATTTTTCAATTTCAGAATACTCTGCTGTTCGTATTCGTTTGAGTTTTCCTTTTCCATAAATACACTGAGACCAAATTTCCTCGTTGTTATTAATAATTCTACACAGGGTTGACTTTGGTATGTTATTTTCCCTACACAGTTCATCGCGCGACTTTCCACATCATAATCTAATAAATGTAATTTTTCAATGTTCAATGTTCTTAGGTCAAAACCTGAGATAGTACCGACAAACAAAACATGCGCGAAAGACGACGCGAAATGTATGTCAACATGTCAAAATGAGTTAAAACCTGATTAATTTGTCTCACTTATACCGGTAATTGAGCTACAGAGTCTTAATTATAGAGGTAAATATCGAAAAAGTCTTCGAATTCAGATCTCATATAACAAGGTTCAAAATGTCCCATCAGCAGAGGTAATTTAATGAAAAGAGCCGGGACCTCATTACAACTCTCAATAATAGAGGTATCTCACTTATCCAGTTCCCACTTAACTCACTGTACCTGAGAACTTAACAGTAACATAGGTACTAAAATAATATAGTAGAAAACCTGATTTTTTGAAGTAATGCTTACGCGCTCTCAAATATTGAGAAAGGTGGGAACAGTAAGAGGTGTGTGTGGTTTTAATGTTCAGAAACGAGTCCAAAATCTCACACATTGTAAATCAAAAGTTTTCCACGCCTAAAACAAAAATATTCGGACAAAATTCTCACCGAAAGGGTCATTCTCAGCACAAAAATAACCCAAGGTATTACATTTAAACATCCCAGCACACAGAGCGAAAGACTTCTGGCACAAAAGTTGCTCCTGATATTTCGGTAAATGCTCCTCTGCTTAAAATACGAAACTCTCTAGTTCATAATCGAATATAGAGCAAACTGCTACTAAATCCTAGTCTTCTAAAAAGTATCTTGTCATGCGAGCACTCAATTCTTAGGTGCTACCAATAAAATCCTCCTAAAGGACCTACAAAACCAAGAGGAAATTACCTCACCCCTTTCCTCAGCTACTAGCAATGACTTGAAAACTACCCTACCGCTATAAGGTAAACCACCACATATTCATACTACTCGTCGTTATTTCTGCGATTTTCCTATGATATGGTGAACTTTATCTAATTATTTCATATCATTTCGATAGCACACAAGCATGAAACATCCCAGCTCAAGCCCTCCACAGGATACAAATTCTACAAAAGGACCAGCCAATACGAAAAAGTCCTTTCTATTTGCTCTTTACTTTCCGAATTTTTCCCAAAATAAGTATCAGAGTTTGGCAAACATGATCTAGATCTGACTTCGGAGCCTTTTGCAATTTCTGCTACAATAACAGGGAATTTATCTGTACAAAAAAATCTATTTATTGTTGTAAATTATGGAATACCTCTTGTAATAAATGTGTATAGTATATTGCAATTTTATGTAGAGAATTAACTTGAGAAAATGCGTTACAAGAAGATGAATTAAAATTTACTTGTGTGACAAATAAACATAAATTTCCAATAAGTTGTCCTTCATGTTAAGCCAAGTCGGTCATTACAGATAAGAAAACAGGCACATGCGCACTATAAATTTCCTTAACGACCACTCTCATGACTATGTGATTATTTGATGACAATCACTATAACTCTTCATCTACAGGGAGTCCTTGAAAAACAATAAAACTTTTAGTTACATAAAAACAATACGTAATTTAAAGCGAATATAAATACATACATCGTTTCACTACATCATGTATTGTACTGTTTTTTCCTGACTTATATCTACGAATCCATCGTATATGGCTAAAATGCTTAAAAATTGCATTCTTATGTTATTTTTCTGCATAAATCTCACTATTCGATCATATCTAAGTGGAATCCCACGCCCACATATATGCAAAATATGGGATTGAAACTAATTAATCGGCACAAATTATAAACAGTAAGATTGTCAGTCAGTCAGTCAGTCAATGTGAGTCGACTAGCTTCGAGTAAAAGATAGGGTACATTCCCTAAAAGTCATAGGACACCATAAAAGTTTTGGCAAGTCTTCTACCTTCTTATTCCCCAAACTCCTAAGAGGATTAACTATTCAATTACACTGTCTTCGGATTTTTTTTCTTGTGTGGAGATGCCTGTGGATATTGATTTCGAACTTCTGTAGGTTATAGTGTTCGGGATAGACTTGTATTGGTAGCTGATTCTACAGCACTTCTCCAAAGAAAGTAGTCTCGATAAATTGACGTTCTGGGTGTCTGCAGACGAACTCGGTGTTCATTAGTCATGTCTGCTGGTCGAGTAGGTCTTGCAAATACTGCTTAGAATGCTCTAACTGCGATCATGAGCATTCTGCCGTGGTAATATGTATCGGTAGAACAAAATCCGTGACCTTTCTTCTATTATTTAAGCTGTCGAATTGCTCTCTTCTATATTGAGTAGAGCATCCTCAGTGTATGTTTGGAAGCCGAGCTCCAAATGTGCGAGCAATATTACAAAGATGGATGAATCTGATCCTTGTAGAACTGTTATGGATTATATAGCTTTCTGGTCTTAAAGAAGGCTCCAAGATTTTGCGAACCTTTCTAAGTTAAATTGTCCACGTGACTATGCCAGAACATGTCGCTCCCAACCTCAACAACTAACAAGCGAATTTGCAGTGCTGGTGATATTTTATGTCTAGACAGGACTACATCCGTAGCCGCAGTACCAGCCTTCTTTGTAAAAACACTAGAAAACATTCTGGACTAGGGTTGAAGCAATTTCTTTGATCTTAATGCAGCAAAGACCTATGCCGTATTAAGCTCAAACAAATTGCTTCAACTCCAATCCAGAATGTTTTGTAGATCAGTTTTTGATGGTGGTGATGTTACTTCCCTTAGATTTGGGGAGTTTATTGAGCCGGTTGATTTGAACGACAACACCAGTGTGGTATCGTCGGCGAAGCTATAAATCGGGTTTGTAGTTTTGTCGAGTAGATATTTGATGTATAGGAGAAAGAAAGTAGGTGACAAGATGCATGCCTTTAGCACACCAACGTTGACCCCAAACCTTTCTCAGGTGTGTCCATCGATAGCGACATATGATTAATTTGGGTGTAATCAAATGGAACAAGATAAGTTTCCCCTAATGTAATTTTATTTGTTTGTACTGAAAATCTCATTCATTTCTATTAGACTTCAATTAATGACTACGAAGTTAAGACCTGACTCGTGTATAGCCGCCATTGAGAAATAAAATAACTACCTACCTCGTACATTTAAACCAATTTTTAACAGTACAATAATGATTAGACATTTCTCGATATCACCTTAACATTTACAGAGGGTGTATCATAAGTTATTGATTACACAGTATATGTCGAGTTACATACTGAACAGCTAATGCGATTGTATGAGGTTGTTTCGGAAATATAGGTATCTAGGTTTAGAACGAACCGAAAGCGGGTTCTATTAGAAATGCTAAACCACATACTGCGAAAATTGCGCGAAATAATATATAAGAACTTCGTAGTATTGGACTTCTAATACATCCGGTAAACAGTGCAGACCTTACATCGTCAGATTACTGTTTATTCAGTTTCATGGCGAAATTTTTGTGTGGGATAAAGTTTGAACATGTAGAGCGACAATTTTTTCCATCTAAACCTAAAGAATGGTTTCACCCAGGTCTCAAAGAGCTTACTAAACGTTGGATTGGAACCATAGAATACGATGAGGCTATACTTCGAATATTAAGGCTTTCTAATCGTATGATTATTTAATAAACAGAGTGAATTTGAATCTCATACTTGTTTTTTTTATGCATGGATCGTTTCTAGTTGCTAGAACCTTTGAAATCTTTACAAATAAAAGTACAGAAAGAATTTGAGCAATGTCAAAGGAGGACAAAATTGAATGTCTTTTAATGCTTGTCGTAACGCTTTAATTCATTCTGTAAATTGTAAGTATAGAAGTATAAAGAAGCCCTCAAAGGCGATATAATTATGAATTCCATCCCTCCAGGACGAACGAACACAAAGTCAACGTTTATGCTACAACTTTTAATTAAAACAAACTCAGTAGGTACATCTCTGTACATCAAAGTGCTTGTAGATAATATTTATTAATAACCAGGAGACAAACTGTGCTTTTTATTACCATATAAAACTTCTTTATTCTCGTTTTACACGTAAACAATGTTTTTTTTATTATTTAGCATACAAATAATTGGAAAATTATTACAAACGCTAACATAACCTCTAAGTACAGCTCATACAACAACTTGGAGCACATCATCTAGGTAGTATGCGTACCACTCGTTCATTTTGTAGAATTCGAACAATTCCGATCAGTCCATTAATATTTTATAGCATTCTATCAACTTCTTAAATATTGAAGTTTCTATATCAGTTGCTTTCCAATTTATTAAGCACTTTGTGCACGTAACTCATCGGCTCGACGCTGATGAGCTTGACACACAAAAATCAATTGGAACAATAGTCAGTTTTATATCAAGTGTCATTTTTGACAACACGTCACATATTATTTATTTACTTATTATCGTGTCCGAAATACAAGATATTTGATTGATTGAATATAAAATACGAATACTATGAAAGCACTTCTTTGAAACTATACTTTCTACTACATATACCTTCTTGGGCCCTTTTATGGTCTTCTCCATTAAATAATAATGCATATTCCCAATATATCTCTGAATCTAATAATATAGGAAAATTTGTAATTTTATACTTTCGCGTTCCCTCGCTTTTTAGTTGTAGAAAATTGAAAAATCATCCGATTTCGATGAGTTTTTTTTAAATCTCCGTTTTTACAGCAGATTTACAAAAAAATTATGGGAATAAAAAAAACTTATATTGGTTTCAGGGTTTTAAATGTTCATGAAAATGCACTCATTCACGTATAATTGATAACTTATTTCCAAATAATCAAATGAAGTTGTTATATTTTTTTTCGTCATCTACACAAAAAAACGGACAAATTGTAACAAAATGTATACAAAAATGTTGATTTATCATGTTTTTGTAATAAAAAATAATAACAATTTCTCTTAAAATTGACCTTTCCTCACATATTTTAATCGTTTGTACCTTTTTTATTAAGTATCTAATCATTAAAGTTATATGAACAAAAACATTTTCAAATCACTCATTGTAATCAAGTGTGTACAATATTAAAAGTTAACTTTGGAAAATTGAAAATTTTCACCAATGAAAAATGATATCTTACTAAGGTTGAAGAGAATTGGGAGTGTGAGTGTGAAATGTGAACATTTGTTCTGAATTTTAGCACACACCTCCCTCCCCCTAACCTAACCTAACCTAATCTAATCTAACCTAACCAATATAAGTTTTCATTTTTTTCCATTCCCATAAATTGAAGTATGATGATTTTTCGATTTTCTAGAGCCAAAAAACGAGAGGACCGCGAAAGTATAAAATTACCACGTCATTTCTACAATGTGGGTTTAAAGCACAATTTTGAAGCTAATTGAGTCCAAAAATTTATTTGGTGTTTGAGGGGCAAGGGGAAAACGCAGCTGTACCTGACGCGCAGATCTTTAAAACGACAATTTCGAAAAAGGATTTGAATTATTGCGTACTCATGTATTCAATTTGGTGCTCAAATTGTGTAATTGGAAAGCAACTATCATTTTAACGTTACATAAACTTATAGATGTTACCTATATTTTTGACAGTTTACGTTTAATGGCGGAAATATTAGCCACGGCTGACAGTTGACAGCTAGATTTATAGATATGCTGCAACCGCAGATCGAAAAACAGCCAATGGCCGTTTTACGCATGAGCAACGCGTTTGTGAATCTTTCAGAACATCCACAACGTGACGTGAATAACCACGTCGCATCGTGACCGTTATAAAAGAGCCACAAACGCGTTTTGAGCGTTTAATATTTGCCAGACTCCGGTGTAGCTGTTTTAGGTGAGTCTCTACACGAATTATAGGAATTCAAATTGAAATAAAATATTATCTACTACCTAACCTAACCCAACCTAACTTAACCTAACATAACCTAACCTACGCCTGTCGACATTAATCGAATTATCGAAAATTGGTTGTGTTAGGTTAGGTTAGGTGATGGCTAATATTTTATTTCAATTTAAATTCAAATAATTCGTGCAGAAACTCTCCCAAAATAGCTACATTGGATTCTGGGAAATATTAAACGCGTTTGTGACTCTTTTATAACGGCCACGATGCGACGTGGTCGTTTAAAACGGTCACTGGCCGCGTCTGGTTATTATTTATTCGATATCTAGTTGTGTTGTTAATGTTTTAGATTTTTCCTCGACGACCATGAAAGTATTCATTCAATTGTAGCGCTAGATTGTCTTGGCAAAATCAGCCGTGGTGTACGCTTACTATATCACTATGCTCCATTCCACGCTACTGTACACATGTGGCTTCACAGAGATTGAATACCCACCTTGTAGCCCTGATCTGGCCTCGTCTGAGCATTATCTGTTCGCAAAGAGCTTAATGCCGATGAAGTTTAACATACCGAACTACGTATATTTATCTATTTTACTTATTAACAAAAATTACTAGCAAAATTTTTGAAACGTTGCATAACCTCATAATTTTATATTTCCTCAATCTTTCAACTACTTTCCAATTCTGGCAACGTTATAATTGATCTTTTACCGAATGAATTTTTGTCAAAAACTTATTTTTCACATGTTAAGATTGTTATTTCATCACAAAATTTACAAATTCCCTGTATACGAAGTACCTCATCCATACAGTAAATTTAAAATTTAGTGGAATCACTAATAACACTGTATACGTATAAAATTTTCCACTCTTTATCTTGACAGACTGAAAGACCTGATACTTATTAATATAAATAGAAAACCACGACACGGCAAAAATACCAGATAAAAAATAGAATAAACTAAAATCTCAAAACTAGTGTCGACATCTATCAATCAAAAGTTAAAGTGTTAGTACCCTAGATCCAAACAATTTAAACGAGATCTATCTAGCTTACATGGTGACCCAGACAATAAATGTAATTATCAATTTCAAATAAGTGAATGGTCGCCAATTCGACTAAGGTACTTTCACAAGGCTGGAACTTTTTCTATATATGTTATTTAATATATTTAAAGTAGAAAAATCAACTTCTGACAGGGTGAGCGCGGTTGCAAGAGTATCCACTGTTTTTTGCATATTGCAAATTTTTTATTTAAAAAAATGTATCTTCACAAATCTGGCTTTTGAGAATATTTTTAATTAGACAATTTTGAGTATAAAAAAATTGCCAGATGATTTTCTCGGTTGCAAGTATGTGTAAAATGGATCGAAAGCTGCTAAGACGGTTGGTACGATCTTCCAAATTCCTAAAGAAAATATCTTGTAAACTATTTTGTGAAGTTAAGCATTTATAATAAAATATCATGATTGTTATTATTTTCAGTGGGTTTGGGTTCTTTGTTGTGAAATGATGAAGAAATGATACTTGTTTTGATTAACAAAACTCTTGCTGAACAATCGTAGGATTGTTGCTCAATACTTAAAAATTCTTAAAATTACCAATTGGAACACGTTTGCCTGTCACAATTTTTGTGTCAGACAATAACTGTCACTTGAACATATCTAATAGTGCTTATCGCCTGCCAAATTAACTAAATTAGAAATTAATATAAACATGGTTACCAACTTTGACTCTATATAAAACAAAATAGTGTGAGATAGAGATAGGTCGGGTCAGCTGTCAATTTGATCAATTCTCAATCATGATACTGATAATTTCATATATATTTTTCTTCAATTACAGATACTTGCCAACTAGCAAATCATCTAGCAATTTTTTTATACTCAAAATTGTCTAATTAAAAATATACTCGAAGGCCAGATTTGTGAGGATACATATTTTTTAAATAAAAAATATAGAAAAATTTTCAGCCTTGTGAAGTGGCAACCAGCTTTACGACTAATAGGAAATACACCAATATTATTATTATTTCCAAAATATTCAAAATTTGCTACAAGAAATATCTCTCCACCAAGTTTTGAACAGTATATTAGCGTGAAGACCATAAATCCTTTAAAACGCATAGCATAATATGAAAGTAAACGTGAGGGAGTTGTGACTTGTTTATGATATCACTTCCTACCTCTGCAATCATACGAAGAAGTTTTAAAAATAATTCATATCAACCTAGGACTGCTCTTAATATACGATTCCTTTTTTTGTAGTGACAATACGAAAAAAATTCCTGAGGAAAATTAATGCACTACTTTAACAAATAAATATAAATAATTTCTTTTAATTTTTCACCTCTTAAAACCTTTTTATTTGTTTTTCGTGATAAATCATCTCTTTTTATAGAAAATTATTTCAAAATAACAGGTAAAAATTTACGTTCGGTGTTTATCAAAATAGATAATAAGATATTTTGTATAAAAGCCAAAATAGGTCAAAACGTCTCTTTCTTTAAACTGATTTTCTATCAAATGCTTAAAATCAAGATTCTATCATGAAAAAATAAATATAAATATTAACAATGTTAAAGTTAAAATATCTGGAACCGTTGGCAATGGTGCTATCCTTTCTGAACACTCTGTTTACACTACTACTACACCAACACTCACAATTACTCTGTTTGAGGTGCGTTTCTATAAGCAAGTTATCGTCTTTAGAGACGTTTACCTCTGAAGACGATAATTTGGGTGTCTTCAGTATATTAAACAAGACAGTAAGTTACATTGAAATAATACTGAAAACTTAATAATCACACGAAGAACCTATTGTGTTTATAGTTGATTATTACTAAAACATTCAGTTCAGGATGTGGGATAGCTCTAGCTGACAAATATCTTCATCTTCTATTTCATAATCTCCCAGATTTCATCCTCACTTTGCATCGTCTACAGATGTCCATTGAGATAGCAATAATGCCTCGACGATACTTTTGTTAACATTTTTAAATTGCTCTCACTGAGACCAAGACCATTGGGACACGCTAATGCTCAACAAAAGCTCACAGAATATTATTTTATTCCTCAATGACGGCTTATACGCTAGTAGGTTATACGCGTTAGTTAGAATAACCAGCAGGGGGATAACGACATTCTTTGTCTGTCCCACTAATGATTCAAAGTCATATCTAGATTGTTAAGTGGAAATAGCTTCTAAGTAACCAGTAATCTGTCTAGTCAAATAAAGACGAAGATTGAATAAAAAGTTGACCAACAAACAAAGAAAATAATATTCTCTATGTAATAATGGACTTTCAAGGGCCTCGTGCGTATAGGGAATTGACAATGGAAACAAAATGTTTTGGGCAACCATTAAAAGGTACTTTAGGTGCGATATTACAGCTTGATAAGCTTCGATAGAAACGCTCACGTTCATCTGGAGCTTTTTCCAATCATTAGTAGTCCAACTCCGACCTAAAGTGATGTCTGAACTTGATGTTTTGTGGCATGTAGAAATTTTTAGGCAAACTTCTATTGATGTTTAGCGATATTTAGAATATATATTTATTTACGAGGATATATTGAAAAATTCTTAGAACCAAACAAAATTTCAATGTCAAAATATTTTATTACCCAACGTATTCTCCTCTTAATTGCATACATTTATTACAGCGAACCTGAAACGTCTCTATAACTTTAAAAAAAAAATGTTTCTTCTTGATCTGCAAACCAGACCTCCACAGCTTTTATTACCTCCTCGCTAGAAGACACATTTACGACCTTTTAAACTTTTTTTCAGTTGAGGGGGGTGTTCTAGTAATTCAAACCCTAAATAACGAATTTTTTGCATGGAAACATAAGATTTGTGTGCAGAGGCGTTGTCCTGCAAAAACAAAACACCTTTGGATAATTTTCCGCGTCTTTTCTCTTCAATTTTTTCCCGTAGAGTCGTTAGTAATATTGAATGGAAAATTTACCTCTTTTGAAGTTTGCAGTCCAATTTTTCACGGTCGCATACCAAGGACATTGATCACCAAGGGTATTAAGCATACAGCATATTAAATACAATTTTTGTTAGTTTATTATAATTACTCGATTAAAAAATTATTTTGATGTCTTTAGAAATGGAAAAATTCAGGTTTTAATTGTTCCTAGACTCAACTATTTTATAATATTCATATTATAGCAGACGTGCGATTTTAAATAAATATTTATCACATTTCCTTTTTTCTTTCTTGTTGAAGGGATTTTCTCTCTCCCTTTTTTCATTTGGAGAATTGGCATTTTTCTGAAGTAAAAAAATAATCAGTTGTTACCGTAGGTATGTCATTTATGCAAATTGTTCGGCAAATACGACAAAATAAATCCCGAGTGCCACACTATATAAAATCAAGTCCGTCGCCAAGGAACGTAATTAAATTTAAATTATTAATCACAAACAGAGATGACGACACAAAGAGAGAATTGGAAAAAGCGAATAGGGACCAAGGAAAATCACAGGGATTTAAAGGGCTTACGGTAAAGACGTTATGACAGCCTTGTTTTAAATATTAGGGGATTAAATTCGTCTGGAATAGAAACTATTGTTTTATGTATAACTAACTAAATATTTGTGGGATTTGATTCTATAAAATTCAATAAGTATCCATCAGAAAAAATCTATATAAAAATTTTTGTTGCCCATTTCAGTAAATGCAAAAATGTTGCAACAAGACTAGATATGTTATTCTTCTTTCCCTATTGTCACTTGGCCTTTGCTTATAGAATCACGTAGTTATCAAAGATTCTGAATAGTGCAAAAAACATTCGGAAGAGAATCGGATTGGATATAAAATCAGCGCAAAATAAGGGGGTACAGGAGCTGATAAGTTGACTACAATCTAAAATTTAAGTATAATGTTTCGTTTCTCAGAAAATAAAGACCGAAAAAATTGTAAGTAACCCATGAATTCACTCTTCAATCAGCAGAAGATTCACAAACAACTGTCTATTATGATATCTCCCACAAAAATAAGTTTAATTGGGTGAATAGGGCAACCGTATAGGCGATTAGATTTATCCTTATAAGGACGAATTAGCTAGTTCCATTTAGCAATTACAGAATTGCAGTTGACGCAAAAAATGCTTCTTTCTAAATACACTCCGCCAAAAAAATATCACCTGACTATGATTTATGATCATTGCAAACAGATATCAGTATAACTATTATTATTTATATGAATGTTTTCTGTATTTAAATTATTATGTATCCATTTTTTTGTGCTACACATCCTCAGCATACGATGGAAACTCGTCGAAACTCGTCGACCCTGAGACTAGAGGATTTGAGTCCGGGCTGCCTACAGGCCGGCTTAAAACTACAATATTTAGCATTTGCAAAATGACTCCCAGTTTTCCGTAGACCGCTTTAACTACAACGTTCCTTTCCTTTTTATGTATTTTTTTTACTTTTCTGATCCTGACTTTCTTTCAATCGAAATACCTGCCTCAACACGCCGACACAACTGTTTGTCTGACAAAGTGATTGACCGTAAACGATTTCTTCAGATCTTGATATTGTTTATAAGATTTGGCAATCATTTCACATTTCACGTATTTTTTTTTGTAGATTTTCCATACTTGAAACTAAACAACAACAACAAAATTTGAAATCATAAACGAAGATACACTTGTTAAAGAGGCAGAAAAAATAGGGTTGAAAATAAATCAGATAAAGACAAAATATATGGAAATTGATAGAAAGAAGAAGTTTACAAACAAGAAACAGTCAAAACAAATGACCTCATCTTCGAAGTAGTCGATATCTTTAAGTATTTGGGAAAAATGATAAGCAACAAAAATAACACAAGGAATCGGACAAGACAAAGAATTCATGCGGGATATAGGACATGTAATAAGTACAAAACTATAATGCAGAGCAACCAAATTAAGGGTCTACAAGATTGCGATTAAACTAACGCGATAATGAGTATTGAGGAACTATGAAATTAAGAATAGATTAAAGAATACAAATATAGTAAATAGAATTAAAGCAAAAATAATACAATGATACAGACACATTAAAAGGATGGAAAAACGGCAGGGTACAAAGAAAATTACAGAATGGAGACCAAACGAAAAAAGACTGCCATGTAGACCAAAAACTAGATATGCAACGTCCAGGAGTACGTGATAGGAACAAACAGATGCAGGACAGAAAGAAATAGTGAAGTAGAGATAAAATTTCGGTGACCAACTACAAAAATACAGGGTTAAAAGAGCTCGCCCTGCTACAATTCTTAATAGAATGTATAGCCTTGTGTACATATGTAAACGAAGATTGTGAATGTTTAGTCTTTAAAATATTAACTAATGGGTAAAATGTATAATAGGCAATTCGGCATATCAGTAAACGCAAGAATCGATTTCAATTGAATACAAACGATATAATTAAATTATTATAAAATAGATTTCGTGCTTTGTTTTTTTGCGTTGGTGTTTCAATTTGACAAAATAATTGTCAAAAACTATCATAATAAATATATCAAATCAATTTTTCAAACGAGCGGAACTCGTGGCTTGGCTAATTGCTAGCTCTAAGATTTACGGTTTGTGCTTGGTGGGAAAGGCTTCGTATTTGGTTATTAGACTTCGATTATACCAGCATAGACCTTCACGTTTTCAATGCAAAGCCCATGATAATGCAATCTCAATTCATTCTTCTTACTGATAGAACAGACAACCCGAATAAATCTGTCGTTCTTCTTTCCATCAACAAAGAAGCTCTGGCAGTTCTGGCAGTATAAATACATAGATTTAAATTATAGAAAATGTTGATAAGAATAAAAATTTACCTTTTAATAACATGAATTAAATTTTATGTAGGTAACTTATTTTTAGTATAAAAATGCAGTAAATTTGGAAAGAACAAATTAACTTTGAGAACAAAGTGAATAAATGAAAGCGTGTTTTCAGAAAGCAGAATTTAAAAATCAAATAAAAAGGAATTACTGAATACTGAGAACATAAATAATAAATTTAGTGAATGTGATTAAAAAGCGTACTAGTAGTGACATCTACAAAACTCCGCTGCCTTCAGTCCCAGAGGAAATTATAAAATACGTACCTACATCTCTTCTTCTTCTCTAACATAGACACCAGATAAAATTAGGGATATGTTTTATGTGTGTTTGCTTTAAATTAAACTGCATTCATAATTTTCGCAGGATGCCAAGTTTGGAAGCGTTATTCTAGTCTTTAGAGTGCTTGTTTGCGGTGTTTCATTTTGATTTCGCGCTAGATTTATCTCAACCCGTTCTTACTTATTTTTCGAAGTTCAGATTTATTTTCCCTTTGGAAATAATTTACTGTATCACGTAATGACATTATAGATATAGAACAGAACAAAAAAAATATATATATATATATATATATATATATATATATATATATATATATATATATATATATATATTCATACTCAAAATAATCACCTTTAAATATATTGTATGTTTTTTTTATTATCCACCAAACACTTCTGGTTTCTACACCTTATTACAATGGCTTCAAAATCTTTCACCCTTTCTTATTGGTTTGCTAGTTATTATTCTATTATTGATTCAGACAAAAGAGATAAAGCACTAGCAAAAGCTTTATATTTTATGAAGCTCTCTTTGTTGAGTCTTGGTTCGTTGAGATAATTCATCTTTATTTCAATGTCATAACCAATGTTTCTTCATCTTAAACAAATCTAGATCGTCATTAAACAGCTCGAAATCCTCAATGATGTGAATGACTTAGTAATTAAGTCAGGTTCCCCCTGACCATGAAGCAGTTTTCGCCGAAATTGTATTGTCAATCTCTTAAGAAAAACACTCAGTTGCTCAAGATTTTCTCTTCACTTCACCAAATTTCATAACTTATGTTTAGCAAATGATTGGATTAATCTTTCTGAAGATATTAACTCTAAATTTTCGAACTTTCTCTATAAAACAATCAGGTGCTTCAATACAGCATTTCCTCTTCGCTCTTGTAAAACTAATAATCACAAATCATGTTCTACGAAAGAAACTCGTATTTCATCCAAGAATATGAGATGTATTTTAAAAAATTTACAGACAATCCTCATATATTCAATGATATCAGTATTACTAAACCAAACTATTACAACAATCGAATCTCTAGAGCTAAAAATTCCTAGAAAGAAACATGGTCTGTTATCAATGATTTGAGAAATAAAACGTGTTCATCAAACTCTAATGACCTCGACCAATTATTTTATGAATGTTAATAAGAGTATTAGCTCTAAACTATCTCTAAATCGTGAGGGTCTTTCTTTCCTCGTTTCTTTTAGAATAATCAATGACAATCTTTTCTTTAGATCTGTAGATAGATTTGAGCTAGAGCAAACCATACTCAGCATTACAAACAATACTTCTTACGGCATCAATGAGTTATCAGCTTTCAAATTTTCCAGAAGTGATGATCAACGTTTTATGTTCTCTAATCAGCAAATCCTTTGAGAAGGGACTTTTCCTTAGTTGTCTAAAACAGCTATGATTGTTCCCCTGCAGAAGGGTGGCGATAAAAATAACACTAGGAACTATCATCATATTGCATTATGACTAATCTTATCGAAGATACCCGAAACACTAATGAAAGACCGACTATTGCCTTTTCTTTTTAAACAACAAATCTTGAAAGCTCAACAATTTGGTTTTATACCTAATAAATCCATAAAATTTTACGGCTTTTGTTTTTTGTAATTTCGCTAAAGCCTTTAATTGTTCGAATCGCATCTTCGCTATGGTTTGCCTTATTGGGGGTCTTATAGTTTGCACCTCTTCAAATCTATCTTCAAATTACAAAAAAAACTATTCAATACATTTATGATCTTTAATAATATTTTTTGTTAATTGTCAGTTTAAATAATGAAATAATTGTCAGTTTTTACTTTTAATTAAGAAATCATTCTTTGAAACTTAAATAGTTAAGTAAAGTTTTTACATAAGTACTTTTCATAACTAACATATAAAGGTTATGGAAAATGTGACGTTTCCTAATGTCAAAAAGTGTTTTAAAGTGCCACATTTGATAGCGAAATTAGATACAGTTCATTTTAAACATTATCTTTCATCTCAATTAGAATTTTAAATCCTTGAAAAATGCATCTTGTTAATTGAAAGATAATTTATTTAGTTCGTCTGACAGTTGAATTTTCTACGCATGCAATTAGTTTCTGATTTAGTGCTGGACTATTCGATTTGTCAATGAAGACAATTTCAGAAGAACAAAACTGTGATTGTCATAAATATATAATATGAAAGCGAATAATCACTTGAAATAGCAGGTGCTAAAGGCACAGTCTAATCAATCATCATTATTAAGTGCGCCGGGTTAAAAAGGAATGAGATGAATTTGGAACCAAAGTTAATTATAGCTCAGTTGCAACTCTTTGTTACCTACTTCCACGACGATTACTATTGTTTTCAACCATTAATCATTTAGAATTCTGCTGACCTCAAATTATTTCATTAAGTATACGATCTGGATCATTCTTCTTAGAAAGGATTTTATTTATATGTGTGTGTATATGTATAAAGTGACAGTCGCCCTAAAGGCAAACAATTTTTGTTTACGAGGGTGTCCGAAGTTCGTTTTTGAGCTTTCCAAATATTCAAATTTGTCTAAGATAATATAATGATGAACAAACTGAACTTGTACTAAATCATAGCTAAAAAATTTATGTATGTTTCCAATAAATCTATTTTAATGTTGGAAAATCACCAGATCTTCAGTTATTTTATTGTTAGATGATTTATATACATGACTCCCGTCATATATCATTATTATTTTGAACTCTGTCGAGTACTAGTTTGAATATTCGATGGTATCCATTTTGATTCGTTTTTAATATGGTTCAAGAAGAAATAGATTCAGCTACCGCGAATGTGAAAACACCTGATTCATTACCAAAACTGCGACTTTTCTCCAGTTTGCGTCCGGTTTTCACTTTTCTTAAGGGTAGTCGCATGGTGAGGAGGTAGAAGGCTCGGTGCCTCTAGGTAACACAAATGCATATGGTGTAATGAGCGTGCGCATAGTGAGAATTTCTACATAGAGGTTTTCCTCATGGCCGCCTGGGAGATCAAGCGCGCCCGCTTGAAGACAAGTATGTCATTTGGAGCGGTCTACCTGGCGGTGTATTAAGTAACTTCTTTGTGATCGGTTCCTTCAAAACATCTAACCCTCTCCATAAAACCTTCCCGCCGTTTGCTGCTCAGAATTCACCACTCTGATCACCACTCAATTGAGGTTCCTTGTCCAGTGTAATGTACTGTTGAAAACCTATGAATATAATGTTATAGAACTATGAATAGTAGTGGAATGAGGGAAGATTTCATTACTACTTTGCGTAGTCGTCCAGTCCTGTGGTTTAAAAGGCACAATAACTACCACAACCACCACCACAAGATGGTAAACCCTATTGTACTCGAGTAGTTCGAGTGGTGCGTGCCGCGTGGAGATGCCTGTAAATATTGATCTTGAACTTCTCTATGTTGCAGTATTCGGTAAAGACGTGCCTTATAAGCTGATCAACAAACTCGCACTCCTCCAAACAAAGGAGTGCCGATAAATTGACGTTCTAGGCATCTGCAGGCGAACTCGGTATTTATGTCTGCCTGTCAGTAGATCCTTTAGATACTGCTTCAGGTGCTGGACAGCTCGGAAGAGCATCTGCCGTGGTAAAACAGAGTCAGGTAAATGACCTTACTTCTATGCACTAGGCTGTCCAAGTCGAATTGCTCTCTTCTGTATTGCGCCGAGCATCCTCAGGATATGCTTGGGAACCGAGCTCCATATGTACGAGCGATACTCGAAAGATGGTCGAATTTGAGCATTGTAAAGGATTAGAAGCTGTTGTGGAGTATGTAGCTTTTTGGTCTTAAAGAGTGCTACAAGTTTTTGCCTTGGCTAAGTTGGCCAAGACATATTTTTTCCAACAAACGAATTTGCGGTGATGCTTATATTTTATGTCCAGACAGAACCAAATCCTGAGTTGCTGTGCTAGCCTTCTTTGTAAAAATAAGAGCCTGGGTCTTTGCTGCATTAAACTCAAACAGAGTTGCAAAAAATAAAATAATAAAAGAAATAATGATTAAAAGAAATAATGATTAAAAGAAAGTAAAGACACTTCTTAGAATTAGAGACTACTCATAACAAATTATAACATGCTTAAATAGAGGCGTAGGAAAACCGACAATATTTATGAGACACTACAATAGAACCCGCTAAAGACAATGAGCTGATAGCTCAAGAATTTCCTTTCTGAATAAAGTGACAGCTACATAAGAAAATGTTTCCAGAATCATCTATCTCTTTTAAAACATTTGTTGAACAAAAATCATGATGATTGCTTGATCTGTAGAAAGTTAAACCTTCCTAGATAATGCAGGAAAATTCTTTTTATTAATATCTGAAATGTGTTTAATCTATCAAGACTCTACAATATTAATCAAAGAAAACTTGATCTATTATATGTATAATCCATTTAATAAAAAGGAATATTTCATAGATGTAACCATGTTACCAATCGACCCCTGTATGAAATCTTACCTGTCTCTTGAGTTCCAAAATAAAAAGATTGCTACACACTAAATATTTGACATATTTCATTGTGCACTAGATGAACAATTAACTGAAGCAGTTAAATTAACAAAATGACAGGGTTTAAAAGACCTGGCAGTAAAAAAAGCGACGATTTTTTAAAGCTACAATGTTGTTTGAACTTACTAACAATTCGTTATAAATTAATACGAGGGTCGCTATTTGAGCTTTGACGAATAAAACAAATATTTCCAATTAGATATGGCTTTATTGTTTTTCAAAATATTCTCCATTGAGATCAATACACTTTTGAATGTGTTTGAACCAATTCTATAAGCATTTTTTCCATTCCGCTTGAGATACCTCCAAAACATGTGATTTGAGCGCTTCAACCGCTTCTTCAGGTGTAGAAAAACGTTGAATAAGAAGAAATCATTGGGTGCTAAACAAGTAGTATACGGCGGATAAACCATCAATTCGATTTTGAATGTTTAAAAATGTTGAAAGAGCTCGTATTTTCGTGATGCAGAATGGTTCGTCTCCTGCGAACGGTTTCCCAGATTCTTTCGGACACTTCTGGTAAACAAATTCAGGATTGACCGTTGCTCTAATAGAACATTGGCGACATGTCCAGTTATTTCGAAAAAACAGGCTATCATTTGCTTCATACGCGAACAACTTCTGTTGAATTTGAATAATCTATACAGTCGACTGATGTTTAGTTTCGGGTTTATTAGCATAGATTAATGATTCGTCGCCTGTTAAGAACTTATTAACATTTTTCGAAGCATCTCTATTGAATTTGTTCAGCATTTCTTTGCACCAATCGATACGATTATCAAATCTTACGGTATCCAAAGCGAACAAATCTTCTTGACTGTCAAATGCTCATGGAATATTGACTGTATGAGAGTGGAACTGATGCCCAAGTATGCCTCAATCTCACAGTATGTCATTGATGATCTTGCAATATCAGCAGCGACATTCACGAAATTCATCCTGTAGCGAAGTGCGACCAAGATTGAATTCAGAAAACCAGCGTCACGCGATGGCTCGAGATGGTGCTTCATCACCAAAAGTCGAAACGACTTATCGGCACACTTCTGTTAGTTTAATAAATGGATTAAACTAACAGATTCAATTTTTTAACCAAGATTAATTTTTCAAGTATCTTTAAACAACTCAAATAGCACTCCCACGATAACACATTCTTAGTACGTTCACCATTAAAATGATGGATATGTCAAATATGACATATTAGTATTGTCATATCTAAAAACTTAAGTAGCAACCCTCGTAATAATCACTTATCTTGTTTTGACTGTAGACACAAGATTTGTCCACAAATTTGGAAAAATGCAACTCTACCACTTATTTATTAATTCATCCATTTGAAAAAAAAAATCAGGACTGGTCTCAAGAAAAAGTTCATTTAAAAAATTTCATTTTGGAATGTACCGGACTTTTCATTATAATTTACCGCCAGTTAAAAAAAGTTTTACAAAATCAACTTAATACGAAAAACAGCTGAAAAAATACTGCCAGTTTACAACTGTTTTTCTCGCACAATTTTGGAAGTTTGGCAATCTATTGATAACACGTTCCTGGGAGAAAAACTCTACTCTGATAAAAATGAAAATGTTGACATTGTTCGAAATCAAGACCGCAATTATACTATTCCAAATAGTTAAACCAATTCAAAAAATCAATGAATTCAATGAATCCTATAACCTTTTTTTGCTGATATATTTCAGTGAGCATCTCCTTAAACAGAAAAAAGTCACTAAGGGCCAGATCTGGATAATGCGATGGAAGGGAAAGCGATTCGAATCCCGACCATTGATTTATGACACGGTGGATTGTCTTGATGAAACAGCACTTTCTTCTTCTTCAAATTGAACTGTTTTTCCGCAATTCCTTCTTTCAAACGCTCCAAAAACGTTACGTAATACTAACTGTTCATAGTTTTCCCTCTTTAAAATATTCTATGAATATTATACCATGCGCATCCCAAAATACTGTTGCCATAGCCTTGTCAAACGACTTTTGCGTCTTTCCGCGTTTTGGAGTCGTGCAATCCAGTCGACTGACCATTGATTGGATTCCCGTGTAAAATGATAGAGCCATGCTCCAACTATTGTCACATATCGAATCAAAAGTTCAGGTTTACCACGATTGGATAACTCTAAATACTGAATCACAGTTCGTCGATTGTGAGCTCGCACTCAGTTCAAAAAGAGCTTTCGCATACCCAAATATCCATTCACGATATGTCCAAGACATTCCTTTGATATATTTAGGGTCTCAGCTATATTAATCAGCCTCATTTATAGGACTTTTGATGCTTTCTTCAATGACACCTCTTTGGAGCAAACCACTTCTCTACGGTTAATTTTTTAGAACCAAGTCAAAATAATGTTTTTTAAGCCAAGCCTAGACTTCAATAGGATTTTTTGCCAAAATTCAATTTCTTCTATGACTGACAGGGCTAGAGCAAAATGAAAAATACCCGCCATAAGAATGACATAACATGTTAGAAAACCTAATAAAAATTATGGGTAATTATCTAGATCAGGTTACCAACTTCGCTTATTTTATTTATTGTCAACCACCTCATCAAGAAAAAATCATGAAAGAGTTTTCGATAACAGCAACCCCTGCTTGTGATTGGATTTTATTTTGTAGAGAAGTATGTAGGTTAGGTTAGGTTAGGTTTCAACGATAAATTTAAATAATACAATCACTGAATAATCATTACAATTAATTGAATCTTTAAACGCAAAAAAGTACCTGAAGGGATGATTTCCGCGCCCTATATATAAATATATTATTATTCGGCGTAATTTTCGTTATAACATACTAAAATTTTAATGAAATCGGAGGGGTATAACCTAATCTAAATAATTACCAAATGATGGATAAAGTTTTTAAAATATGTGTAATTTTTTTGTTTTTCTCTTCATTTATTATTTTTTTGGAAATCACAATAAGAGAGTATAATTTGTAGCAGGTTTTATGTAAATAACTAAAATAAATTAACCGATTCTCATCTGATATTAAAATGATTAATATATTTATCAAAATTATGAGGGCAAATCTGAGTGTCCGGGTGTTTTTGCAGTTTGTATTTTTTATTATGTCCAAGGGTGGTTAAAGTACCCCACGAAACGTAAAAGGGTTAGTGGCAGCCATGATATAATGGCAAACAACGTGCAAAATTTATCATATACTCATATTGACCTTGCGATACATTATCAAGCGGCCTTAATACAATTTGAATGATCGTCATTTTTTTAAACTATTACTTGGAACCAGATCTGATTGCTGCATGTTTAAAATATCTGTATCCGTTTCAGTCAATCTGCAATAAAATACTACATCCGAAAAAACTGATAAATTATCTAAACAAGAATATTTTTTGAACCTTGAACTTTTCAAAGGTCATAGAATTTTTCATTTCATAAAATAAAATAACAAACACTGTTACCATTTTGAAATTTTTGACGTGAATAAGACAAAAATGGTTGGGAAAAAAATAAAATGAACAAATTGTATTCTCATTGACTACGATATAAAAAAAACGTACGCAAGCAAATATTTGATTATTGACTCATAAGAAAATTGCATTTTTCAATACAGATAAGATTAAATGTATTCCAAATGGTCACGAACAGTAAATAAAGAGAATGGTATGAATAATATTTTATAGTGAACAACAATCCGTTAAACAACTATCTAAATTTATTAATTAGGTATATTATCGTATGTCTGGAATGACCCGTATCAACATTTTGTCATAATTTATCATTATTTCCTGAGCCTACTATAATTATTTCAGTGGTTACAAAAATGTTTTAGTAATCTGAAATCAATTAATCAATTTAAACGAAGCGCTTCAAAAGATCTGTAGGAGCTGAGAAGAATCTTTTCAAAACAGATCTTAATCACGTTTACAAATTTATCAAAAATATTTTATACAAACGAAACTGTGACAAAAAAACAAAATAGGTAATACAGAAGAAGAATTCCAAAATGAGAGAAGAAAAAATAAAAAATCAATGCTGAGCTTTTCGAAGAAAAAGTAAACCACGAAATAGCAAACAGGACAACATACAGGAAATAATGGGAGGTTCAAAACACAACAGGAAGAATATACAATATTGGTCAAAAGTTTTTGCTCACCATATAAGTTGCGTGATACATAATAAATAAAACAATACGATTTTAAAGAACATATATAATAATAAAATTACAGTTTTTTTCATTGATGTAACCCCCTTTTTGCTTATATCATTTCGGTACCTCTTTGGTACCATCCATTTTTCAGGATATTCCAAAGTGGAAGCTTTCTGACTTCCCTGTCTAATTTATCTCAATCGGTTTGAGGTCGGTCAACTGTGACATCTAAATAATTACTTTTAACACATTCTTCCTTTCAAATTCTCTCTTCTCTCGAAGAATGATTTGGATCATTGTCATACTGGAGGATTTTTTCTGCCAATCACGTGCCCGAGTGGTATTTCCTTTCATATTTTATTATATCTTCTTTCTTCAAAATCCCTTCAGTTTTCACCAGGTCTCCAGTCGCCCTTTCTCTAAAACATTCTCCACCGAGTCTCCACCGGGCTTACACACAGTTCTAACATCCATTCTTCCTTTGACTCACGCACAAACTACCTTCTCATAGACTCAAAAACCCCAAACTTTAACTCATCTCTGCATAATGCCATTGTTATATTCTTGAGCCAACTGCAACCTCTTTTGACGTCTTGAAAGAGGTTTTTTCACTGCCTCCTTTCTAAAGAGGCCAGCTTCTCACAATCCCCTTTTCACTGTAGAAGTAGTCAGATCGTTTAATAAAAATGTTTGTGGCAGAACTTTCACTATTATTTATCAACCAAATCCATATCACATAGTGACAGAACTTTAAACTAGATGGTCGTTGAATGTGTGAAGAGGTATATTGTTGGTGAATGTGTAGTAGGGTCATATTTTTTTGAGGAGCATTCAAATGCTGAGATGTATTTTCACGTAAACCTCTTTTATTGGAGTCGAAGTCGTATACGAAGACATATACGAAGTCCCACTTCGTATATGTCAAACCAAGGTCTCCAGATTTCAATAAAATGGATTCACATTTTATTTATATCACACATGAATGAAGTGTACAAAATACCTTCAAAAACAAAGGATAGAACATGATGGAGAGAATACTTGTTTTTTTTTGTACTTGTAATTCAGACTCTACAGCAATGATAAAATGTCAATTTTTGACGGATAAATCATAGCCAACTCACAATTAATTGTTAAATGATTAGATATAGATACATAATCATACATAGATACTTCATGAAAAAAGAAATATTTTGGCCCGATACTCACATAAAATACAGGATGATTCATGTGAAAAACCCGAGAAAATAATGTATTAGTATTATGATTCGCCCTGTATTAGATTCAAACAATATTAACGAAATAAATAATTTTCCAAAATTTTTACTACTAATCGAATGCTTTGGCCGCAGCATATCTTCATTCTTAAATATCTTTCCCATTGTACAGGGTATTACGTTTTTTTATGGAAAATTTGTTTCAACTATTTAAATACCCCGTATAACATATCACTGCCTTATATTACTCTAAGGGGGAAGTGAAACTGATTCAAAATATACAATAAAATATAGGGTGTCTCCTTTTAAAAAAGTAACTTTGATATAGCATTCTGGAACACCCTGGAAGACTATTTAATTTTCAATTTACTTCTGTACAAATCAAAAATTAAAAAAGTAAATCTTCCTAGACCAGTTTCGAACCCAGGACCTCCAGTTTGACTGCACGGAGCATTAACACTGTGCTGTCAGTGATATAAATGTCATTGTATATGTATTTCTAAATGTTCCTTTATTTTCGAAACAAATTATAAATTGAAGTAGCTTTCGAGACAAAAAAATGTTTTAATATTTTATGTTAAATCATGTTAAAAAACCATTTAAAAATGGATATGGAAGTGACTTTTCTTTAGACCACCAGAAATTAGAGAAGCTGCCGAAGTTGACTTATCAAATTCATCGCCGGAAAAGTCAAGGGAGGTATATAATATAGCGTATGAGTTTTGAACTGGCAACAGGGATTATAATAAACTATAAATAAATACTATCCTCTTCTTAAATCGTACATCCAGTATTTGTTGAACTAATACAAAATTTTCTAACACAAAAACTTCAACAAAAATATTCAGTAGTGGTGGATAAAGTATAGTATTTTACTCGCGTATAATAAGTTATTATTCACTCGGTGACTTATGCAGTAAATTTCACCTCGTGAATAATAACCTCCATTATAAATTCGTGAATAATATATTAAAATTAAAATATGAAGACTAATAATGGCTGAAATTCCTAATATTTGCGCCCAGTATATTGTAACAAGTTTGTCGTTTATGTAATTTTCATATTTTTTGTTTTTGTGCCAAAGATGAGCACTAAACTGAAATAAAAAAATGTCTGTTAGGTTAACATGAAATTAGAATGTTTGGTACCACTGATTATAAAAAATCTTCCCTAACAAAACATGATCATCCTCTAGGGATGAAATATTATATCAAATACAAATAACTTTGTACAAGGCGATAGTTGTCACTAACGTTTTAGTATTAACGTAGTGGTATGTCTCTTGGGTGCAATAAGCACATATTATAAATTGATACTCATAAACAGACAGAATTTTATCCAAATTGACGAGTGTAATATCAATTATGATGAACATTTAGTGCTGGCGCGTTGCTTTTGAATGATCTGTGTATGTCGTGGATTTAAATATTTATTAGTGATTTCTACGGAGACTCACGGACATAGGTGAGTATCATACATTTTTTGTATTCATTTCAAAATCAAAATTGTTCTAAAATCAGATAATACAAAAAAGAGAATTTTTTCTATTTAAGTTCTAGTTCAACGGTGTTAAAACCTAAATTGTAACCATCAGATCATGAAATTTTTAATTCGTATACAAGGTATTTTAAAAAATATGAATTATGTTCACGTGTAAAGTACTATATTTTTATCTTTTTATTATTAAAAAAATAATTTTTTAGACGAAGTTTTGATTCAAACGAGAAGGTGAGTTTTCAAAATTGTCAATGATCGAGTGACAAACTTCACGATCACGACTCATGATCAATATTCCTTTAAAACAAATATTTGGTTGGTCATTTAGAAAGATAAAATAATCGGGTGGATTTTTTGGAGAGTCCATGACCTCAGAACGATATCTAAATTTTTTTTAAACTCAATTATTTCTCGATTACCTACCACTACAAACAATAGGTATGGTAACAGCAACAAATCATGGTAAAATGAAAAATTAATATATACATATTCAAAGATTGTTTGATTGGACTTAACCTCGTTCGAAAATATCTTCTGGAGCTACAAGTGCCGTGAACTTTCAACATTTGGAAAGAGTTTCAAATCATTCCTTAATTTTTTTAAATTTTTGCATCTATACAACCCACTAGGACTGGAAGTGAAAATTTTCTTATTGTTAACGTCATAATTTAATTTGAAAATTGAATAATATTTTTTGATCCGTCTCAATGAACACTGCTGCTCTGATTTTTCAAAGTATCCCTTGCTCAAAACAATTTTCACAGAAAATATGTAATTCACATAAAGATTCACTTATTTGTTTTTTGATTTTCTCCAAATTATTTTTAAATATAATTTGGTTTGCGTTTTGAGTATATTGTTAATCTTATTGATCCAAGTTTGCCGAGCTTAACCGAACGCTGCAATTTTCTGAATTAAAAATTTAGTATTAACAGAAATTGGGAAAACTAATAACTACCAATGATGTCCAAACAAGTGGAAAAACCTGAATGTCTTCCTTTTTCAAATTTTACAATCAAAAAGTCCAAGCTAGAATGTGTAATATACACTCGGGAACGAAAAAATCGACTCAGCAACACCCCTGGAAGACATTGGCAAAAAAACTGAGCACGACATTATCTTTTTCTTAGTAAAATCTTAAAGCTAATGGTATAAGCTACGAAATTATATCAAACATTGTAATGTTCCTCGCTCTCACAGTCCAATAATATGTTATCTTTCTAACATGAGTCAGTCTGCTGTTTCCAGAGTTGACCAAGAGACTGGTTCTCCTGTTCCGCCAGAAAAAGGTGCAAGGAGAAAAATGACCGATTCTTTGTCAGCACATCGCTGAGAAATCTTGCCCTCACTGGTGTTCATGTCCAATAAGAGCTCAGAGAAACGCGAGGAGTTGTTGTAAGTGACTGAACAGTTAGAAGAAGACTTAAGGCAGCTAACTTGGAGTCAATAAGTCGAGCTACTGATCCCAAATTAACCCCAGCTCACTAAGCAGCCCGTTTAATATTTGCCAGAGAATACGTTAATTGGACTGACGAACAATGGGGCTTCTTTTTCTTCTCAGATGAAAGCAGAGTGTGTCTGCATGGTAGCAATGGAAGAGATCGAGTCTACAGAAGACCTAGAGAAATATTCGCGCATTGTTGTGTAAAAAAAACGTGGCTTTTGGAGGAGGTTCCTAGATTGTTTAGTTGGGTATTTCAATAGAAGCAGAAACCGAGTTTTTATTGAAACTGGTGGTGGAGCGCTTCATCCTAATGCAGGACAATGCCCGACCAGATACTGCAGGTTCGATACGGCAATATTTACAGGATGTCGAAATTTCCTCTATCAAATATTTACTGGATGAACTTAAAAAAATTAGGGGTAGAAATCATGCACCAGCCACTAAATCGGACCTCAAAACGGCACTCACTGAAAAAGGGTGTAACATCAAGAAAATAAACTTATTCGATCTATGAATCGAAGCTGCAGATTTTTAGCTAGAGACTTTTGACCGCGAGCGTGCTACTTGAGTCGACTTTTCTGAGACATTATAGAATACAGATGAAAGTATTTAAAAAAAAATAGAAAATATCATCAGAATTTTTAAAACACTAATATTTGTATGATTTTACAAAAATTTTCAAAATAGACAAGCGATGTTTTGAAATTCAGCCCAATTATTGAAGTAACTATTCAAAATATAATATTAAATAATTGGATTTAGTTATAAAAGCACCCTATCAAACACCAAAGCATTGAATAGAGGAAAATTTTGTAAAACCATTTTACTCCACGCCCTCATTGTATTATCAACAAATCATTTTGCAGCACACGTAGATATAAGTAGTTAAGGGCTGCTGTTTCTATTTTTAACCTTGGCAACATTGTTTCTGACTGTCACTGGCATGTCCGCTGTAAAATATACATTATTGAACATAACCTCAACCATTTGAATCCTATTAATATTGTTCGCTGAAAGTTAGTTGAAAAGTGGAGTACCTAATAAAAGATGGAATTGACTTATTTCGCATATCATGATGAAAAAAGGTCATAAAAAATGGTATATTTAATTCGAAATTTGCCGATGTTCAACCTAATATGAAAACATAGAAGCTGTGTTTGTACCATGAGCTTAAGGCATCCATGGGCATGACTAGAGTCGAAAAGGTACAGGTGATCAATTGGCTGTGAATAATTTGTCCTTTTTGGATCCCGCCAACTGCAACGCTCAAATCAATTGAAAAGCAATACTTTTTCAATGATAGGACAGAAATCCTTTTAGTAGCACTTCTAAAATAAATCCCTTTAATTCTCATGGTTACGATGACTCAAATTAATTGAGTAATGTTGCAAAACGTAGGAAAAATATACTGCAACCTTTAATTATTAACGTTTAGTTGTATGCGTTCCAATAATTGTTTTCTCTATAAGAGAAACTTATTCGATTTGTTTTATCTCAACTATCGTAATCTCAACTTTTAATAGCTGCAACTTTTATACATAAAAACCCAATGGATTCAATTAAATAGGCACAGGGGACGGATAATATTTCATTGGCCTCTCCTGAAACACACAAGTGACGTAGTTACACACAATCCAGGCAAAAATTCAATTATCGACATCATATTTTTCAGATTAACTTTGTTTCATTTTTATCACTATAAATTGAAATTCTCATATACGATAATGTATTCATATCTAGTTAGCTTAGACCAGTTCCATGCATAAACAAAATATTGCGTTACCATAGCAACGAACAATAATTTATTAGAAGTGTCAGTGTAAAGTTTAACGTGGAAAAAGTAAACCAGAGTTACGTAATAAATTAAAAGAAAAAAGATTTCCACCGAAATTGTGAAAATCGAAAAATTGAAGTATCGAGCCATGATCAAGTAACTGTATTTAAAAGAGTTAAGAGGTAAGCAGATTTACGAGATATACTTAATACCCTTGGCGATTAATTTCCTTCCTATGAGACTGTGAAAAATTGGATTGCAAGCTTCAAAAGAGGTAAATTTTCCATTGAAGATGATGACCGATCGCGAAGGCCAGTTTTGTGTCAGTCCCAGAAACTATCGATACAGTTCATGACATGATTTTATCAGACCGTCGAAATGGGCTAAAACGGATCTGATCTGAAGCACTGAAAATATCATACTAACGCGTTCATCATATAATTCACGTCAATTTGGACATGAGAAAAATTGCTGCAAAAGGGACTTCTTAAACCGAGTTTTTACTATGAATGAGACTTGGGTACATTTCTACGATCCAGAAACAAAGCAACAATCGATGGAATGGCGACACTCTGGTTCTCCAAGACCTTAGAAGTTTCATGTCCAAAAATCTTTTGGAAAAGTTCTTGCTTCAGTTTTTTGAAATTGCCAGGGAGTAATCATGATTGATTTCTTGGATAAAAAGTAGTACAATCACTGGAGATTACTATTCCACATTACTGACCACTCTACGGGAAAAAATTAAAGAGAAAAGACGCGAAAAGCTATCCAAAGGTGTTTTGTTTTTGCAGGACAACGCCCCTGTACACAAATCTCATGTTGCCATGCAAAAAATTCGTGATTTAAGGTTTGAATTACTAGAACACCCCCCTTATTCACCAGATTTCGCTCCGTCCCGCTATCATCTCTTTCCTCAACTGGAAAAAAGTTTAAAAGGTCGTAAATGTGTCTTCCAACGAGGAGGTAATAAAAGCTGTCGAGGTCTGGTTTGCAGACCAAGAAGAAACATTTTTTTTCAAGGTTCTAGAGACGTTGCAGGTTCGCTGTTATAAATGTATCCAATTAAGGGGAGAATATGTTGAGTAATAAAATATTTTGATATTAAAATTTTGTTTGGTTCTATAGTAGGCTAAGAATTTTTCAATATATTCTCGTATGATAATAACATAAGAAAATTATAGAAAATACAATTATATAGAGAAAGCATCTTCCTTTATTTATAAAATAATTATACAAAAAAAAGCCTTAATATTCGAAATATCCCCATCGTATTCTATCGTTTTCAATCAACGTTCAACGAGCTATTTGAGTAAAACAATTCTTTGGGGTTACATGCAAGAAATTGTCACACTGCATTTTCAACATCTTCTTTGGATTAAAATTTTTCTCTATGGATCTGAATATACAATAATCTGAAGGTGCAAGGTCCGGAATAAATGCTGGATATGGTAGGAGTTCAATACCACTAAGTAGCTTCCGCAGTATGTGGTTTACCACTGACTTATAAGAAAACCCACTTTTGGTTAACTAAACCTGGATATTTGTCCTATAAAACCTGATACTTTCGCTTCAGCTATCCACTATATTCATCGGCATTGATAGTTCGACTATCTGAAATGATTTCAAAGTACACTGAACCTTCATGATTCCACCAGATACACAACAAGACCCTATACTGGAATCGACCTCTCTTTGCAACGGGTTCTGGTAATTGTCCTTTGTCTAACCACTGATTTTCCATGTTAAAGTTTAAACACATCTTAACAACTTTTTAGATCTTTAGATCCTAATGATTTTAAATGGCGACGTATGCTATCTTCAGAAGGTTAAAGGGAGTCCGATCATCGGGGAGTTCTGGTACTAGATTGGTTTTCCACTGCTTCTCATTAAATATATTTACTTCTCCATTTTCTTATATTTTCATTGCTGCCACGGCTTTCAATTAATGCCTTAACAATACACGAATCTTATATTTATCGCATTCCGTACTCCATACTAATATAAGGGTAGATCGATTCATTTATGACTTTTCATAGAATTTTGGATAGAAAACCCTGGTTACGGTTACTTATACAGTATGTCCAAAAAGAGTATCGGGTATTTGTTCAGTAGCCTTTGTATCGTACACGCAACCGAGTGAAGAGATCGTTAAGAGCGAAGGCAAACATTCAACATAAAAATCGTTATAGGATTTCATTTTGAAGAAAAATTTACGGATTAGATAAATCTATGAATATTTGTTATTCAAGAACTTTGAGAACATATTGCTCAGTGGCGAAGTCAGCTTTCACGTGAAATGTCATATTTAAGTAGAATTGTCAATGCTGAGCAGAGAAGAAGACCCTTCCATAGATCAGAGGTCGTTGGATCAGCCATTTTGCCTGCTATAGGTATAATAAATTTTTGTTTTCATGTAGATAAACGCTCAATGTGAATAGTGACCTTTATTGCGATATGCTAGGACACTTTGTAGGCACAAAGTTGCAGTAATTTCAAGGTTTAAATGCTTGAACATGGTTTCAACAAGATCATTTCACGTAAAGGTAACATCAACTGACCTCTGAGAAAGCTCGATCTTAGCCCGCTTGACTACTTCATATGTGGTTACCTTCAAATAAGGTTTATAGGAATAATTCGACGAACTAGGGTATAGAAATGGCAGCAAGATCGAGGGCTACGTGTTAGCATGTTATCACCAATCTGCTTTCTAGACTAGAAGAATTCTAGGAGTGTATTGGTATCTCTTTTTTCTAAAAAATGTTTCAACTAAACTTTAATGATCAACAATAAACTATAAAGATACTTGATTAGAGATAATTTGTGTTTTATTAACGTAACAAATACCCGATACTCTTTTTTAGACATCACATTATTCTAACCTCAAATATCAATCATTAACGGTTAAAAATCACTTAGTTCAAGCCTTGAAATCGTTCGAATACCTTTATAACGTAGTAGATTATGAAGTGAAAGAAGATACTCATATAATTGTCTAAATTATCTATTTATATGAATTACCAAAAATAAAATTAAATCTAAACCGAAAGCGATAATTTTAAATAGATTAAGAGAGGTTAGTAGGTACGCAGAAAGAAAGTAACAAATTATCAATAATTAATTTCAAGACCAAACAAACACTTGATCAATATTTACGAAATTGTATGTTTAAATATAATCTAAATATTCTGTATAAACAATTTTTGATTATATTGTTTATAATTAGTTAACTCTGTTACCACAAGAATGACAAGTATTCTTACTGTTGCTACGACACCGGTAAATGCTTCACAAGCATACGATAATTTTTTCTAACGGTGCCGGGCAATCAGAGCGCAGCCACTAGTTTCGACTATAGCGCCAAATTTAAACTGTGAATTGATCATTCGATAGATTTTGGGCCGCCATCGGGACATTTCTTTACAAATTGTGATCGTTTAGTTAGATTAATTAATGAATAATTATCAATTTATGGTGAATTGCATTCCTAGGTTTCAAAAGAAATGTAACAATGTAATAAAACTACTTTTATTACGCTTTTTTTGCACACAGCGATAAAAATAAATAATAGTATATACACGAGGATGGTCCCAGAAGTACCTGGCCCAACACAGAAAACACAAAAAAAAATATAATTTATATATATAAAATGTTCATCTCCTTTTAGCTCTATTCATCTTTCCCAGCGATGTTCAATAATTTCGATACCCTTTGCTGCATAATGCAGCAAGTCAAGCTTCAATTCTTTAATTTTGGCCATTGCAATAACGGATGTATCAAGATAGTCAATGAAAATTATCCCAAGCGCATCCCAAAAACCGACGCCATGACCTTGCTTGCAGACAGTCTTTGCCGTCTTTGGAGCCGGTTCTCCCTTTTCAGTCCATTGCTTTGATTGTTCTTTTGTTTCGGGTGTGAAATGATGGATCCACGTTTTATCCATGGTTATGAAACTGCTTTATTTCTGTTAAACATTTCCAAACACTTCACGACGCTGTTTTTGTTCTATTGTGACCACGCTGCACCCATCTTGCGCACAGCTTTCTCATGTCCAGATGTTCAGTTAATATTCGATGTACCGCACTTTTTGAAATGCCTACTATGTCTGCTATCTCGCGCACTTTCAGTCGACGATCATTCAGTACCGCTTTGTGGACTTCTGGAGTCGTCACCTCTTTTGGTCGACCACTGCGATGCTGGTCTTTGCAGGTCGTACGGCCTCGTTTAAACTCTGTTGCCCAATAGAAGCAGAATAGAATCTATAATCTAGAATGATCGATAAAATAAACTTCCTCTGTGAAGCTATAAGGCAGAATCTTGGAGTACTCTACCAAGTTCAAAGAAATATTCTCCGTAGACTCCGGAAGTGTGTAGAAATGCAAGGTGCCCTCTTCGAACATTCATTGTAGTTTTTTTTTTTATTTTTATTTGATAAGATAAGCTAACCAACTAAATTTGTCTACAATTTCAATGTTTTCCTTATCTAAGTAAACAACAAGATGTTCGACAATAAGCAGTTCAATTAGAAATGTTTGATTATATTTCAACACGTTGAGCACCCTGTCTACAGGCCCGTAACTGAACTTTCACAGCAGCCCAGAACGGTCCTGTGAACTGCACGACATATTTTATTTCCTTTGCTTTCTTCAACATAATTCAAATAATATTTTTCAAATCACATCGCGCATTTTTGTACACTTTCATAAAGCATAAATCATCGTTCAAAGGATAAACAAGCAAAAAAAAGATGTTTTTCCATACTACTAGTAAGGTGTACATATAAAAATATAATTAAAAGATTTATTTAGAATAAAGGAGGATCGCTCAGGGCTCTGGGAAAAGTTTTCCCTCGGGCCAAGAGCGAGCCTATGGACCGCACATAAAAAAACATAATTTTTCACACTTTTTATTTCAAATAAGTTTTCCCTCGGATCCAAAACCCCATCTGGAGTTTAAAAACACAAAAAAATTTGGACTTGGAAAATGTATCAAAGTTAGTTGGGGCTCAACGTGTTAATACCTTCAGTAAGTGAACTGTTACATTATTTTTACGTAAAAATTAACTGCACTGTGCAAGTTTGCTGTAACTGTACGTTTATCTTAAAGCTTCATTGCTTTCACTATTCCTCTACTACGAAAAACAACTGCTTACATAACTTTCATGACAGACCTTTGCCTTTGCAATATAATATTGCCAGTTTAACTCCTCTTGTGTCGAGTTATCCCAAAATATATAGATTGTCACTCGTACAAGTAGAATTTTTTCTACTGAATAACGAATTTATTATGTGTAAAACCTATTGTTTTGTTAATATTATAACGTACTTATTTTGTTGCAGAAATGTCACCAGTCGAAATAGAAACTTGTGGTTTAGAAGCCAATGTTCTAGAAAACACATTGGAGTTCTCCATGCTAGATTTATTTGTGCCGTTAGACAATCTGGAATCGTCAAACTGCAATCAATATTGCGAAGAATTCCAAAAAAAGGATTATCCAGTCCTGAATGGCGATGATAAATTTTTAGACAGCATTATCAAAGGTTTATTTAACAACGAAGATCATGTATTAGAGGAAACAATAACTAATGAAAACTTTCTCGAACTGGACGATCTCAGTATCTTCGATTCAAACAGTATCTCTGTGCTAGGAGTAAATTTAGATTTACATTCCAATGATTCCACATCTAAAGCTAGTGATTTTGACATTTTTAGTGACTCTATTAACCTCGATCTTGATTTAGAATTCTCTTCCTCGAAAGTAAATGAAATTTTTCCTATGGCTTTTGAATCTAACGGTTTGGAAAATATTCCTGAATCGCTTGGTATATTAGAAATGTTCCCTCACATGAACGACGAAAGAAACAGGAGACGAAGAAGCCTTTTGTACGAAACGTCTTACAGCAAAACTTCCAAAGACTCATCAGACGAGAATAAATACAGAAGTAACAATCCTTTAACCACTCACGATTATGCTCAGAAGAAAGATGAAGATAAGTATTTTACATGTCCGATTGCCAATTGCGAAAAAGTATACGCTAAATCTTCGCACCTAAAAGCCCATCTTCGAAGACATTCTGGAGAAAAACCGTTCGTATGCAATTGGTTGAACTGCACTTGGCGGTTTTCTAGATCTGATGAACTCGCTAGGCACAAGAGATCACATTCTGGAGTGAAACCTTACAAATGCGAGCTTTGCGAAAAAGCTTTCGCAAGATCTGATCATTTATCGAAGCACAAAAAAGTCCACAAAAAGAAAATGAGTCAATATGGAACTTACCATATTAGAAAACGAGCGAGATATAGCGTTGTACGAGACATTTAATCTTGAAAGTGGGATATAACTGCATTTTTTAAGAACTTCTAAATTATTTGCCAATGTTTGACATTATTTATTAAGTATATTGTGTACTTTTGTTTTTTTTCAACATAGAATTATGTTTAATAAACATAAATTATTCTTCAATAAAATCATTTTACCTACTATATTATATATAAAATGTTGTTTTTATAGTTTTAGTTAAAAGACCTTGATGTAAAAGTATTATTTGGAGGTTTTATTTATCCCTACTATCTTTTGGAATACCATAATGCAATATCTATGCCATAAATGGAATTAAATTATTATTTTACAGAGACATCTAAAGTTCATTTCAAACATTAAATAGGTTATTTGTATGTGAAATCTCCTCTCTGAATAAATTGGATTTTCTTTGAAAGTGAGGTACGAGGAAATTAAAAAAATTACGGTAATTGATATTTTCACTAACGTTAATGAGCATTTATTTTGTAAAACTCGCCACCTATCAGAGAATAATTAAATATTTTAAAACATATATAACGCTAGTGGCGTCCTCTAGTAGCAGAGTCAGTTATTGTTAGAATAGAAACGTTTATAGAAAACTGTTAAAAAATGATAATTATTTTTTCAAATTATCGGACACTTATTATTAGAAACCATTAGATTTTATTAGGTTTTACGTTAAAATAATACATTTTCTTCAAATTTACAATTGAGTAATTGATTTGATATTTTTTAATAATGGATTTAGTACAAAAAACTCAAGCCTTCTTGATTCCTTATAGGAGCTATGTACTTATTCTGACAGTTGACAGGAGTGAAAGCTTTAAACAAATGAAATCATTTAACTTAAGGAATTGAACTGATGTGTCTACGTGACTTTTTTAATTTAGAAAAAACCGTATCGTTTAATAGTTAGTTCATAAAGTAATGGATGAAAACGAATTCGCACATAGAGCAAGAAAAAGAATAAAAGAAGTTAAAAGAAAAGCTAGGCCAGGTAATTTAGTTAAACAGTTTTCTATATTCTAACCTATTTTTCATTTATTAAATTATTATGAAATTATGTTAAGAATAATACCTATATGTATTGAGAGTATCGTTTTATTATAGAATTAAACACAAAGGAGTCATGGAAGCAGTTAGGATTTGCATCAGATTTTGAAAGATTTAAAAACTTTATAGACAACTGTGAGAGAATAAATCAAGATACTACTTCTCAGCGAGAATTTATTTCCAATTATGAACTTCCATATAAGCCAGTAGTAATCACAGGCTGCCAAAATGGATGGAAAGCTCGTGATAAATGGACTTTAGAAAAATTAGCTAGAAAATACCGAAACCAAAAATTTAAATGTGGCGAAGACAATGAAGGATATAGTGTAAAAATGAAAATGAAGTATTACATACACTATATGCAAAATACAAAAGACGATAGTCCTCTATATATATTTGACAGCAATTTTGGAGAGGTAATTATCTAACAGTAGTTGAATTTAGTAATATATATATAGACAGTTTTGTTAATCCTTCAATCGGAACATCCTTCTATAGAACAGATATAGTTTTACATAATTGGTACTAGATCTCGCTAGGAGTAGAGTTTCATATGTGCCTCAGTCTAACACTACTTTTCACAGCATATGTTCACTGCCTTTCACCATATCATAAGCAGATTTTCTTGATAGTAATTGCTCAAGTTACTTTTTCATTTTAAGGGAATGTTCTGCTCTAGAAGCTAAATTTTAGGCATTTTTAAAACTAACGTAAAAAAATGGAAAACATTGATACTATCCATTATTTTATATAATATTTATTGACTTTCTAAGAATAATTGTTAAAAAAAATCAGAATTTCAATCAATTGCAGGCCAGTAAAGTAGGGGCTACAAAAAAACCAGTGCATTCTGGTGGACATGATTCCAGACTTTTTAGTGATCTGCAATAAAAATTCTTATTCTTAAAAGATATCGCTATCTCATTGACCTCAGTCAAAAAAGTTCACAAAATGGCGTCGATATGAAATTTCAATTTTTTACCCCTTTTTTCAACTTTTTTGAATTTTTTAAAAATACTTCAAATTGAAATTTTTTAAAATCCAAGGCAGATGCGATAGAGAGATATATAAAAAAGATTTCCACAAAATTTCAAAGGAATTGGTCTGGTAGAACTCAAGGTATCATGTCCACCACTTCAAAAAAAAGTAGTTTGAGAAACAATTCTAGTAAAATAACTCGTTTCACTCGACCAGCTTAGACGCTACGTCACAATATCTGCTTTATCACCAGAAATAATGCAAATTTTCAAAAATCTGGTAAAAGACATATTCTTAATGGTCTAAGCTTTGAAAATATGCAAAAATTGATTTTTTCTAATTCTTAGACCAGAATACCCCCTTAATTACTTCTTTGTGATATTTGACTTTATTTTATTATTACCTTGATAGTAATTACATATGTTGAATATTTATATCAACATGTTCTTTTATTAGTTACTTCTTTGTTATGTTTGGCATTTTTTTATATATAAAATTATGTTCTGTCCAAAGGGTTAAATATAACATTTTGAAGTATATCCAAATTAGTATTCTAATATTGTAGCATAGGAGAAGAAAGAAATTACTTCAAGACTATGAAGTTCCATATTATTTTCGTGATGATCTTCTGAAGTATTCTGGGGAAAACAAAAGACCTCCGTATAGATGGTTTGTAATGGGACCAGCTAGATCAGGAACAGGAATTCATATCGATCCTCTTGGTACTAGTGCTTGGAATGCCCTAGTATCAGGACACAAAAGGTAAACATCATTATCATACAGGTATTACCCAAAATTTTAGATTTTATCCTGATACTGATTTTTATTGATATTGGGATCATTGTGGTTTGGAAATAAGGCTCTAAGTATTTTTAATTAAGTCATTAAAAGTTGTAAGAGGATAAAAGCTAGACACTATTAGAAAAAGAAAAAAAGGTATTCTTCTATAACAACTATTTTTAATCACATTTCAACTTGAGTACATTTTTGATTTATATGAGAATGAGAAATCCTAATCTCAGCATTTCTTTTGACCATTTCCCCTGTTTCTTCCGATATGTAACATTGTCTATCCATTTTTTCTTTTTATGGGACATGTTCTTCTGGCTTTATCTAGACAAGTAACTGTAGGAATTTTTAATTTGTATGCTGTATGGATTTTGGGGTATTGTATACACTGCGACCCAAAGGATCTATTGTGTCCCCTCCTCTTGCTGCGCACTGAAGAACCCAGTGTTTACAGCTGATCCATTAATCCCACTCCTTTTAAAAAGTCTGGAATGTGGGATAGCATTAATTGCCAGAGTTCTTCATCTTCTATTTCAAGCGCTTCCAGGTGTAGTACTTTTGAGTTCCTTGATGTTCCACACTTTAAGAGGATAGGAATTTGAAATTTTAAGTACCCAATAGAAGACACCTATTCAAAACATTGCAACCCCACTCTATTCTCTACAGAAGCATTTTTGAAATTAGAAAACACTTGCACGTTAGTCACTCGAAAAACTGTATCCACCATTTTGTCGTCTTTGATCCAACAAACTAAAAGCTGTCATATATGAATGCCTAACAATACGAGAATGTGGTTTACAGGTTTATGGTTTACCTTGCAAAGAACCTAAGATATGCTTATTTTACCCAACCTAAGTACAAAGTGCCCACCATTGGTTTCCTGTCGGGTATTTGTGCTGCTACCTTGAATTGAAAGAAACAACTTGAGAATAATCGAATAATTCAAAAGGATTACATAAGAAATAGACAATATTTCGTTTTTATTATGACCTATGTCGAATACAATTTAGGAAATTTCTGTGTTTTGTAATAGAACCAATCTCACAGTTTTATTGAAATAGAATTATCATTATTTTCAATAACCCATATATATATATATATATATATATATATATATATATATATATATATATATATATATATATATTCAAATTTAGCTGCATGTGGTAGATTTCACTATAAATGAGTTACATAGAATACAAGAGCTGTGTGTATCTAGGGACTCTTAAATTTATCCTGATTACTTTTTATATAATATATAGTTTATTTTAATAAATCATTTTATTCTGTTTAGATGGTGCCTATTCCCAACTCATACTCCCAAGGATATCCTAAAAGTGACACTTCCAGTTGGAGGAAAACAAAGAGATGAAGCAATTACTTGGTTTAACATAATTTATCCTAAAACCCAGAAGCCAAGTTGGCCTCAAAATTGTAAACCAATTGAAATTTTGCAAAAACCGGGTGAAACAGTATTTGTGCCGGGTGGTTGGTGGCACGTAGTATTAAATTTAGATACAACAATAGCAGTTACGCAAAATTTCTGCAGCAGAACAAACTTTCCTGTAGTGTGGCATAAAACTGCAAGAGGAAGGCCAAAACTTTCTAGAAAATGGTTGAGAACTTTGAGAGAAAAAGACCCAAATTTAGCTGCTTTAGCTGATCGAATTAATTTAGAGAAACCGTCTGGAGTAGCTTCAGATAGCTCTAGCAACTCTTCTTCAAGTTCTAGTTCAGAATCTGATAGTTCAAATTCTGAAGATGACGATAGTGGACAGGAAAGTATTACAGCCAAAAAGAAGAAAAGGAAATCAGATTTCGATATTGAGGATAATAGAAAAGTTTGTCCAAGACTGGTAAGTAAACATATATTTTTCAATTTTCAATATCTCTACCTCAATTATTTTTATTTAGGAGAACTATTTAATTGTTAAAATTTCAACACACAAAAAAGTAGTTTCAAATATTGTGTTTTTATAATTAAATGTATTTCCTCGTAGTTTGCTAATGCAGTTTTATTATTTAACTTATTGTTGATTTCCTAATATGTCTTCCAAATATTGAGATATATATCCTATGTATACAGTATATCTCAAAAAAATTACAAGAAAACTCATAAAATTTTTATATTTTTTTTACTACCGAATTATTTTGATAATATAATATCATGGATTACTATTATTTATAAAAAAACATTCTGGTAACAGCTGGGAGAGTCCTATAAGATAATTGCTAGGATGCTGTCAAAAGAGCATTAGTCGCGAGAGGAGTAGATGAATGGTGTCGATCGGTTGGACTAAATGGATTTAGATCGCATCAATATAATAAAAAATAAAACTGGATTGATATATCATGAACATATATTTAATTATGAAAATTCAAAAGTCCTTGTCACGGGAAGTTTTATAAATGATTCTTATACATTAAAGGAAATTTAAATGAATTAGGTAGTAATTGTTAATTATTTTCAGAGTAACAATGTTCCATCCTCGTGGATAAATGAGTCTTCCATTTAGCTATTGATTGCAGGAAATGAATCTAAATTGTCAAGTGTGTAAGGATAAATACTCACGCCTTTGCCTTCGTACCATTTTATAATCAGAGTTTTCCCATGTGGACATATTTTCTTACTAATTTGATGCAAAACCAGGTATTATTTTGTACATGATAACAAAGTTGAATAAATAAATATATTAATATGTATTGAAATTTAATTATTGAACCTATTTCAATGAACAATCATTTTCCATTAGTATTATATCTAATTCAGTACCGGGATTTTTTAAGATGAAATTCCGCTTAGAGAAATTGCTGAAATTTCTTTGTCTATTAGCCATAATTGTCCTCTATTATCAATCAAGTTTTTTGTTACCAGTTATTTAATTTGTTTATAGTGCTCTATTTTATCCATTCAACTCAAATACGTTATTTTTCATTTTTGGTTGGTTTTAGAAAAAAATGCACAGGAATAAAATTTCCTCAGGAAAAAAAAACAACGAAAATTGAATGTCTTAGAAACAAATGACAAAGACATTAGAGAAGTAAAAAATGTAGATCAATAATAGAACAAATCAAATGAATGTCGAACTAATACGAAAAATTATGAAGACAGGGAACATTAATAGAAATCGAAGAGAGAGGCCAAAAAAGTATATAGGAAATAGAATGATGATGAAAAGAACAAAGTGGTAGTAAACAGTGAAATAAATGATTATAAGAGCCCTAAACCACCAACTGATATCTAAAAAGAAAAAGACGAGACTTGTTGATTTAACCTCTATTTTTTCATTTCAAGTTTTTTCAATTAGTATCTGTTTATGTGTAACTTTTTACTGGGTAAGCTGGCTTGCGAATAATTAAATGAAAAGTTTAATATAAGTGGAAGTAGTAAAAATAAAACCAGAGCAAATTGATCGATGTATAGAAGCATAACAGTATTAGAAAACTAAAGAAAAAAAGAGTAAAATATGCAAGAAAAGGAACAATGGGTACATAAAATAATGCAAGAAATAAAGGATAACAACATAAAGAATAGGAAGTTATTTGAACTCATGAAGATGCAAAACAAAACTAAAAAGTACTGATTGGAAATAAAACAAAAAAATTGGAGGGCAAAATTATAAAATTTCTAAAAAAATTAAGACACCAAAATCAGATGAAATAAACAATAATCTTAAAAAGGGAGAAGATGAAATATTCGAAAAGATCTATGAACTAGTGGAATATGAGAACAATAGTCAATACCAGAGATATGGGACAATTAATTCCAATATTTACGATAAGGAACAATATTGAATGTAGCAGCTACAGAGGAATCATGCTTTTAAACACCACATACAAAATATTATACTTAATGATGAGACAACAAATAATGGAGCAGGTGGGAGAGAGACTTTGAGAATACCAACAGGACTTTAAAAGGAGGAGATCCACCATAGATGCAAGTGTGACAAACATGACATATTTCAGAGAAACTTTCTATAATAGAAACTGGAAAAAAGGACATGTAAGTGCCAACCAAAATTATCAACTTAAAAAAAAATCAAAGGCAGAAATACTAATCATATAAGTTTAACAGAGAAAATAATAGTGGGAACGGGTGAGACTACTATTGATAACACTATTTAACATAGCTTTTGAAGGAACAATAAAAGAGGTTGCAATCAAAAGGACCCATGAACAGTTAGTGGCATATACAGATGACATAGTACTAATGACAAAAAAATCCTTGGAAGTGACACTCGTGGTAGTAGAAACAAAAAAAGGAATATAAACAATTGAAAAAAGACCAAATGTACGATCAAACCCAAATAGAAAAATAATTGGAATACTAAAATCAAGTTAAAAATCTCATAATAAAAGAAAAAGAGAACCTTAGAATACATAGAGGCCACAGAAAATGAATTTGGAAGGCTATTGAATAAGGAACTAAATGAGAGAATATAAAGACAAGCATAGCTAAATTTTAAAATCTCATAGGATGATATGGTATCGACACTTAGAGAAATGACAGCCAGACTAATCGAAGGTATACCAATAGTAAGATTGCTGGTAGGGTGATCAAGACGAAAGCAACCAGAACTGAGAAGAAAATATCAGAAATCTTGACTTTCTTTTTTTATATTATAACAATACGATCTGAATACTTCAAAGACATAACGATGTCAGTAAAATGTGAATAGAAAATTTGAAAAAGAAGTAAAAAATTTAGGAAAATCAGGAAAAGACAAAATATATGGTTATTAGATATACTAATGAGGAAATAGAGAATCACCATTCCAATTTGTATTTCTAGTGCCAATAAAGAAACAGAAGAATTACATCTGAAAGCCATAAAGACAAAGTTTGGAAACCTGAGGCTACTCATAAAGTTGAAGTAGATCTCAAAGAAAACTAAAATGAAAAAGATGAATTGGTAAAAAGAATCATCTCAAAACATCTGTAGATATTAAAGAAGGCAGACGAAGACATGTTAGACAAATGGGAAAAATATACTAAGAGGAATCTATAGTGGAAAGAGTATTGAAAATGGTTGGAAAAAAACAAATTGGAGGAACTGTCAAGTACTTGGAATAGCATTTTCATTAGAAGGCGGATAATTAGATGCTTAGGACATTATGAGAAACCATATAGAAATTGATGTACTACGAAGAAAACCAATAGGCAAAAAGAGAAACGGAAGACCAAGGAAGAAGTGGAAAAAATATACTAAGAGGAATCTATGGTGGAAAGAGTATCGAAAATGGCTGGGTAAAAAACAAATTGGAAGAACTGTCGAGCACTTGGAATAGAATTTTAATTAATTATAGGAACTTTATGAAAATTGCATATTGAAAAATGGTACTGCGAAGAAAACCAATAAGCAAAAAGAGGAAGGGAAGACCAAGAAAGAGATGGTCTGACTGTGTATTTGAAGACAAAAAATAACATTCGGAATTGGGAAGAAAATGCTGATTTTGATTGAATTAATTGTAGAAGACCAGGGGGAGAATATATTGTGAAATTTAATATTGGATAGGAGAGAATGAACCAAAATAACAAAAGATGTTAAAATCATAATTTTTAAAAAGATGAAGAAAGAATCGAGAGCTTCAAAAAGTGAACAAATTCCCCGAAAAAAAATCAAAATTCCCTCAGTTCATATGAGGTTTCCATAAACCAACTTTCAATTTGCTATTTTTTTTTATTCATAGTTTTTAGTGCCTTTAAAGTTGATAGAAAACACGTAGTTGCTTCAAGATATAAATTGAAGACGATTGGATGAATTATTTGTTTATATTATATTCCATTACTTTGCTATGCAATACATTTGGATGAATAATACATAATTTTAATTTTATTGACTTGGCAAATTTTTTATGCAAATTATAATATTCAGCAATTCATTGGGGTGATTCATTTTTATTTTACTACATACATTTTTTATCTCATTGTTTACGGTGGGAATGTATAACAATTTGAATGTTAATCATTTAGGCCTCAGATAATCACGTATGAAAATTCAGTTGGTTCATTAGTGTAGCAGTTATCAAATTAAATTTGTTTATATGTGTATGAAATGGCTTGTTACAAGTGTAAATTGTCAGAAATTAATGAGAATAGTTTGCTTATTTGTGATGGATGCAACAGAAGAGTCCACGGGTCCTGCCTTAACCTCAATCCGTTAGAAATTAATGTTATAAAAAATAGAAATAAGAGTTGGTTGAGGTTTAACTGTGAAATATGTCAAGAAAATGTTTCGGCTGCCGTTGATGCTTCTATGACAGTCCAATTAGCAATTGAATATGATAAATGGAGGACATCAAGAAATGACCAAAATGGAGTGTAAATCTGATACCGCCCTGATCAAGAAGTTGTAATATAAAAAGACAAATTGTTATATAAATATAAATAGCTTCACATGTTGACTCTATATTCTTAATTAAAAATTTTAAAGTGTATTTTTTATTTTTATTTGATTGTTTACTACTACAAAGGTCTGGACAATAATTTGATGAAACAAATATCTTCTAACCCATAAAGTCTGGAATCACAAAAGGCACTATTATTGTAACTATGTTGTACCTAAAGCTGCGTTTTAGATGGAAGATCGTAGACCAACTTTGGTCTTGATGTTTTATTATGAAAATATTTGATTGGTTAGTACTACAGAGGTCTAGAAAACAATGGATGAAACAAATATCTCTCTTTCAACCCATAAAGTCTGGAATTACAAAAGGCACTGTTATTGTAACAATGCACGGCCCAACACTGTTCGGGTAATTGGTTTATCTTGACGAGGTTCGAGTCACGCAATTTTTTCGGCCTGCAAGCAGTCCAGACTTAAATCCCATTGAGCATAGAAACCTTCGCGACATACTGGTACAGGAAAATTTATTTCAAAGCATGCCTCATTGTGTGCTATTATCACTGTCTATTACTCACTAATTTTTTTTGTTTCAATGAAAATCATAGCACATTTAAATTGTTCATTTTCAATACTTAGCATAAATTAAAATTATTCATAACTTTCAATAATCAACAACAGAAACTTCTTTGTTATGCAATGCTAAGTATGTTAGAATCGAAAAAAATTCCGAGAAACATTAAAATTTCTCAAGTGGCAGTTTATTATTATTACTGTTAATTAAATCAATAGCTGCTTTCCATTTACATTCAAGTGAACTGAGACACTCATTATGTGAGTATCTCATACTCAGATAATGCTCGGCGAAGGAAAGGATCGCGAGTTTAGTGTTTTTCTCGCGAAAAACTATTTTTAAAAACTTTATTCACAATCACAAAAGAATTACAATATGTAACTCCTTCCCTAAAAATCCTATTCCCTGGTTCCTAATTTTTCTTTCTTCAATTTTCTGTTTTCCTCAAAGTCTTCCTTTAAATTTTCGAATTATCCAAAATATTAAAATAATTATACAAATTATTATTGGTACTGAAAATAGTCCAATTGTCATGTGACTTTTTTGATTTCAAATTTCTTTAATTGGCTTTATGTTTTTCACAATTTTGTCTGACAACGTTATGCCCTTAGCCTTACGGTCTCAAGCTTGCGCAGATTCCTCGTAAAAACTCTGTTTACTCTTATTGAAAAGGAACGTGTATTGAACTGAGTTATGATTTCAGAGAATAATCTGAGTTTTGATGGCAAGCCTCTAAAATACACTTGTTTTTGTATGACCATTTATATTTGGGGCAGCGTGGGATCCATATTCCTCTTAAGAAATAAAACGCATGTTTCAAAGGCGTATAAATGTCGTATATTACAAATTTACAGTCTTTGGTCTACATTTTTGTAGGCCTATTACACAAGTATGGTGATATTTTTGTAATCTTACGCATTAAAAAAATAATAAAATATTTCGATAATATTTATGACTAAAACTCAAATGCATTCAAGCCAAGAATGGAAATAAACAAAATGATATTTCGAGAAAACCTTACCTACAAACCAAAACTAGATCAATGATTCAACAATTAATGTAAAAACAATTTCTGACATACTGAAAAATATTTTAAATAATTTATATTAGTCCAGGCGACCAAGGTAAAAATGAGATATTACCTCGGATTTCTATGAGTAAATATTTGCTGATATGTGCTTATTACTCTTAGGGGTAAAAACTACCTTATTGCAAAAAATCAAAAAAATTGTAAGTATAGGCATTTAATGAGTAGAAAAATATTTTTAAGGATCGAATAAAAGTTGATTGAGGCTTTTATATGGTATTGCTGCTTGATGTATTTCATCCATTATAAAGCACCCCCACCCCAAGTTAAGATAAATTTAAAAAAATATTCAATTACTTTGTGGTAGCTTACTTATATTAAATTGACTCTGTTTGTGTTCAACTCAAATATTTTGCGTCCCAAATGTTCAACTCTTATCATTCCTTATTTCGAAAAAAATTGAAAAAAAATCTTTATAGACGTTTTTATTGCTTTTGATGATTTATTTATTTTACATAGACATCTTTTCATTGTTTTGACTCGAATATTTTGTATTCATAATTTTTAACCCCTATAAATCATTCTCTATTTCGGAAAAAATTGAAAAAAATATTTACAGACGTACTTATACAATTTTAGGGGGCATCGTTTAAAGGGTTCGAAAATAGTATCAGTCATACATTAGGGTACAAGTTCTAAGGTCATATCTGTTATTTTGGAAGTTTGAAAAAAACAAAATAATTGTTAGAAAAAATACTAACTTTTTGTTCCCTATCAATTTTTATGTATATCCCATAGTTTTTCAGAAATTTAAAAAAAAGGAGAAATTTTTGATAATTTCGAAAATGATTTTTCGACTTGAACATAATTTTTTTCGAAATCGTTCAAACTTCCAGAAATCATTATCCTTATGTGAATAAAATAAATCATCATTGGATTATATTTTTAATGGAATTTAAGTACTATTGCCAAGGGTGGAATTGAGGTTTATCTCCACAAAAAAAAATATAAATCGATTTTATTTCGGCTATAACTTTTTTAGTTTTTTCTCATTTTAAAGCTTTTTTAAAATAGTACTTTGAAAAAGATTATATGCAATTACTCAAAAAGTTGACCGTTTTTTCGTTACTTGAGGTTGAATTTTAAAAAATTTTCGTTCGATAAAAATATTCAACCTTCAATAAATCAATTGTATGATTTATTTGTATAATATAAGCAAATTCAAAAAAACCAATCTCTCTATTTTTTATGAGCTTCATTTTTGTTTATTACACTTTTTCTGATAAAACCAAAAGTATTTAAATTTTAATGAAAAACCGCGCATTACTAAAAAACTTGATTTTTCACAAAATAATGCTAAGAACATTTTTTGCTTATAAGTTAATCCGCGGTTATTTTCGACATAAAAATATTCACTCACTAGTTGGAGTGGAGCTCACCCCTAGGGCAAAAGCACACATTGAAGTAGGGTAGATTTTTCTTTTTGATGTATTCACACATGCTGTCGAAATTTCAATAAAATCGATGCAGGTTCATGGAAATCTGAGGTGAAAACCTCGATATCCTGGACTATATACCTTTTAACTGAGTCAATGTTTGAATCAAAATTAAATATCCGATTAATGCTGTATAAAATGTTATAAAGTTGTTTACAACAATCTAATACACGGGTTTGAATCATTATCTCTTCAAATCATGAACAATTATCCTAGTTTTTTTATATACACTGCCGGCCAAAAGTTCCCAAAGACCACATTAAAACATAATTATCTAGTTACTGTAAGGAAACCCCATGAAATAAATAAAAGAAATATTCACCTGTATTTATATTCTATTGTCAATATCAAATATCTAAAAACATCATTCTTTCATTAATTTCCAACTTATTGGACAGAAAACATTTATTGTATTCAAACACCAACAAAAGCTGTTAATAACTAATTGCTTTGCTTTTGTTTCCCATCGGTCAATAATATGGACAATTCAGCTTCTAAAAACACGGGCTTCCGACTTACCTGAGATTACATGGGTTTGTTCACAAACAATCTCAGTCTAAACTTGTGCAGACGTCTTAAAATAATAACTCGATTCAGGGAGACACGAGGCAGAACAGTTTTCAAGATCGTTCACGAGATACCACATCAAGTGAAGATAATTTAATTGTTTTTACCAGACGCTTAACAGCACCGAAAATCCGCGTTGAAGTAAAAAAAACCTTCATCATTGACTACAGTAAAACGGCGATCTAGAAATGCTATGCTACAAGCCACAAAACAAGAAAAAACTTATGCGGTGGGCCCTTGCCCATCGGGACTGAAGACAATTTGAAAAAAATTCTGTGGCCGATGAATCTAAGTTTGAGCTATTTACGTTCGACGAAGTGCCCAAGAAAAGATTATGCCAGATTGTGTAGTTCCAACAATCAAGCATTATGATGGCTCAATTATGGTCTAAGGTTGCTTTTTTAGCCATAGAACTGGAGATTTGATCAAAATTTTACGAAATTATGAAAATGGAACAGTACAAAAAATTTTAAAACAAAATGCCGTTACTTCGGATTAGTGGATAACTGGAGATGGTTTTATTTTCCAATAAGACAATGATCCCAAGCATAATTCCAAATATTGAAGAGAGTACTTGGAAGACAAAGAGGCACAATGGGTACTAATAAACATGGTGTGACCTCAGAGCACGGATCACAATCCCATTGAAATTTTGTGGGATTTGTGGGAAGAACTTGATAGGAACGACCGTAATTGTCTAATAATACAAAAGATTTATAACAAAATGCCGTTCCTTCGGGTCAGTAACTAATTGGAGATGGATTTATTTTCCAATAAGACAATGATCCCAAGCATAGTTCCAAATATTGAAGAAGATATTTCTTCAGAGCCCGGATCTCAATCCGATTGAAATTTTGTGGGAATTGCTTTGTCCGGAATTGTGATCCATCTTTACAAAAGAAATGAGGAATGCTTTATGCGAATGGTGGATGGATTGTTAATATTTGTTAATATTTTTTACGCTTTTTGAGTATATTGGTTGTCAAAAAGTTTTTTATTGGATGATTTAAAAGTTTAATTAAACACTTGGAGTTAAATTTAATTTTCCTACTTTAATTAAGGCAGCCTTGAACTTTTGGCCTGCAGTGTACTTTGTTGCTATACATTCCAAAAATTCAAAAATTTTCAGAAAAATGAATTAAAACAAAAATAAATATTTTAACAAGTGATTTTCACAAATGTAACTGACTTTTGATTCGAGAAATAATCTATATTTTGGGCTGAAAAATTAAAATCAAGAAAATATACAGTTGAACATCGTAAATCCGGACTTCTAAAACGCGGAATATCTAAAATCCCGACTGATTCGTTCGTATCGTAATTACAGCTTCTGTATATGACACTAGATGGCGCCACCATATGTATTAAACGCGATTTTATTATATTTTATGCATACGTCTCCCTCTGTCCCACTTTGGTGAACCAATTAGAAATGTCTAGATGTTAACCGTTTTTGTATAAGAAAAAATGAACAAATCTTTCAACTATACTTGAAGAACTAGTTGCAAAATGTCATGATTAGTAAACTCTACAAATTTAGAATTCCTGGAATCGTTGGTGATATTTATACCGAACACACTTTTTACACTACCCTACATCAACACTCACAATTACACTGGTTTACCTTCAGTCTCTGAAGACGATAACTTGGTTATCGTAACGCGCGTCAGACATTGTAATTGTGAATGTTGGTATAAACAGAGTGTTCAGTAAATTCTACACATTTATACTACAAATATGCAGGGTGTTTCAAAAGACTTACTGAATCAGAAGTCTAAAATGTTTTGTTATAAAACACAAAACTTTATTGAATGTATCGGATAGAAATCAAAGTCATCTGCAACACCCTGTATATCTAATAATAGAGTAACTTAAGCTGTCATTTGTAATTCAAGAATTGAAAAATCCTTATCTGTACACAAGTGGATAAAATTGTTTTTTGTTTATGTAATATGCCATTTGGTTTCTGTGTTGATTTATTTGATATCTAATTCCTGCAAGTCAGTGTAAAATGATTAATTGGCAGCAAAAGGGACATTAAGATAAATAAATAGGAAGAAGAGATACCAGGTTTAAAAACAATATCAATTCATAGATAAATTTTGTTTACTAGTTTCAATTATTTATTTTAATGAGATAACAGATCCTGCTAAATCAGTTATTGCTTTTTAAACAAATCTAAATGATAAGTATACTACCGGTAAAAAGTTTTTGCCCACCCTATAATCAATAAATACATTAAATTCCAAAACATAAAGAAATTTCTGTTTCATATTGTCAAGCGAAGGTACAAACCAAAAATAATAGTGTCCCATATTTGTTTACTTTTAATATTCTTTAACTGTGAATTATGATTGCAGTTTAGTCCCAGTTTGGAAGGGTGACTACAGCGTGAAAAAATATTCATCCATCAGGAGCTTTGGCGATGGAAAACTTTCACGGCAGCCTCGAAACATCACAACCCTTGAAGATAAACATTTTGTATTGATCCACGAATAACGAGCCCACAGATAGCAGCTCAGATCAATGATTCTAGCTATCTGCCTTTTAGTAGTTCTACAATGAAAAGAACTTGAGAGAAACTGTCCTTTTTGGAATGGTGACAGTGAAGAAGCCTCTTGTAAGACGTCAAAATGAAATTATGAGGTTGCAGTGGACTAAAGAACATTGTGCGCATGAAGACTGGGAGGGAGTTTATGGCGTGATGAGTCAAAGTTTGATGTTTTTGAGTCTAAGAAAGTTTGTCAAGGGTCAAAAAAAGTAAAACACGACAGGGTCTCAATGATGGTTTGGAGAAAGGGCCACTAGAAAAATGAAAAAAATGGAATGCATTCCTTGAAGTTGTGCAAAGAGTATTTGAAAGAATTTCACATCTTTGGAATTGTTACAGAGAATGCCAAAATTATTAATCGATATAATAAAAGCAAAAGATCAATTACAGACTAGTCTTTTTATTACTATATTCTTATCTATATATCGCACTCTTATTTCAAGATTTCAATACTGCCATATCCCAAAATAATTTACAAATGACATTTCCGTCCATTGTATACTTTAAGAATAGTGCCATATCATTAGTATTAATAGATTCCGCGAGAGGCGCCAAGTGTCGCTATTACAACTCGCGATTGTATGCACCATGAACAGTGCCGTAAGTCAGAATTAGTTCTCATTTCATCGAGAAAAGTTATAAAAAACAAAGTTGACACAGACATAAATGGAATACAAGTTTTATCAATATAAAAGTCGTGAAAAGTGAAAACCTGTGAGATGTGGTTATAAGAAAAAGATGAAGAAAAAATTATTCTAATTTGGTTCTGATACCGGTAAATTTCGTTCAATCTAAAATGCAAATGAAGTCATACAAATAAGTTCTTACATTTCATTTTACATCATATGTTTTTGATTTGTTGTCTATCATGCAAACTAAAGGAAGGGCAAAAACTTTTGACCGGTAGTGTACGTCCAATAAAAATTTTTTGACCTAAAAACAAAAAAAACTAATCAAATGTTTTTATAGTGATTTAGTAGGGACACTCAATTATGAGAATAAAGTTGTATTTAGCATTAAGCAGAAACTTCTAAAAGTAAAATTGAAAATGTCACAGATACCTTTATTACGATATTATTCATCTTGGTAGTAAAATAACTGTCACTTTTAGACCGAACACCCACGATTCAGCTGTTTTAAAACAAATATTGCAAACCAGTTGATCTTGCAACAGTTTTGCAATCAAAAAAAAACTTTTGAGCGCACACGGATACGACTCGCAATCAGTTGATGTAGTAGTGAAACGTAATTTTTCAATGTATTCAGACTCAGATGAGGAAGACCTCATTGATTATTATCAATACCGCAGAGAATGCTGGGTACAAAGAGAATATTGGATCCATCCATACCTAAGTCAAAATGTGAACTCTAGACTGTCTCAAACAGTTTATAATATTTTATTTGACGCAAAGTTGAGGTTTAGTTCTTGATCACTCGTATTGAAAAAAACATGAGATAATCAAATGAAACAACACCTGCGACGGCGGAATTAAGGTCACGTACAACCAATTGTAAACTAGTTTCATTCGAGTCACCTCGTGTGCGGCTCCCTGCTGTTATACTTTGCCAAACCGTTGCAAGATCAACTGGTTTACCACCTTTATTTCAAAACAGTCGCATCGTGGACGGTGTCGGCCTTAGTCCATCAGTAACTAAAACAAAAATAGTGTGTTTATCTTCACTTCTTCATTATTATGAAGGATCTTGGATCTAAATGCAAGATATCGGAACTATTCACTCTAGCTACATTTGCAGACAACATTGAGATTATTGCAACAAGACAAATATAAAAATTTGTTAGAAACATTTCTATTCCAACATGTTATATACACCTCAAATAATTTGAAAATTGATCATAAGATAACATTGCACTAAAGAGCTCTTGTACCTCCATTAACCCATTCGCAGCATTGGAACTACCTACATTTACGATATTAGTTCATAAAGGTAGCTAGTGGTTCTATTTCGATTTTCTTAAAAGCATTTTACATAGTCCAAAGTACATGTTGATGCTAAATTTTTAGGGTTATTTTACAAAAGTGGACATTGCAGTCCAGTTTGATTAAAATGTTTGCAGAATGAGTAGATTTGTGTTTTCAGATCAGTGTAGAATAAACAGATTATTCAAAATTTTAAATTGTTTATAATAAAGTTAATTCTTGATATTTTGATTAGGGGTAGGTATCAGCAAAATAGATATTTGATAATTATCTGCAATACATAACTTCTATTTTTGTTACGTTATATTTGTTTCAGAAAATGCATGTTTTTATGGAAAAAAAATCTATTTCGTCAAAGACTCTGAATCGATTAACTTCATGAAGAGGACTCCGACAGTGACTCTGAATTACCAGAAACCGAACAAGATATTTTTGAAAAATTTTCACCAAAGATCTTAGACGCACCAGCTAAACCTACTTTTGTAATACATGGTAGTACAGAACATCACTAATCAAGCACCGATTATGACGAGCTTTGGTAAAATACGCACGATAAAGTGAACAGATGAAGCTATCTTCAAAGCAAAAAAAATGGTATGAACAGGACTTGTCATCAGTTAGTGAGGACCCAGAGCAGGTCTTACTGGAGAATGTGTTGCAGCTTCCGACATTGGCCCAACCAAAGGAAAACCCCCACAAATTTTTCGAATTGTTTTGTAGTGATACTTTTTTGAATATATAAAAAACAAACCATACTTTATGCCACCCGGTAAAATACAAACACATCTTTTACTGTGATAGTGGAAGAATTGAAGGTTTTTTTCTCGATCTTATTAATCTCTGGAAGGATATGTATTGGAGTATGGATTCAGACCTTCAAAATAAAGCAGTTGCTAAGGGGATGCCAAGGAACAAATTTCAAGATACTTTACAAAACCCTTATTTTCTTGATAATGGTCAGTTACCACCAGGTGATAAATTTGGGACGTTCAAAAAAAATACATCATGTTGGAAATGCCACATGCTATTCAGCACCCATACTGGCGGCTCTGATTTAATGGACAGAAATATTTCTAATTACTGTCCGCAATTATAAATTAGTTATATTAGTTTCATTTCCAAAGTATGGATTTTATATAGAGTTTCAAAGGATCTGAAAAAAAGAGCAATCAATGGTGATTAATACATTGAAAATTCTTGCGACTTTGATTTACTAGGTTTTATCAGATACATCGGTGCATCATTATTCGTAAATGCAATGCAATGTCAAAAAATATATCAGTCTTGCATTACCTAAACTCCATGAAGCAAACTAGATGCAGAGTGTACAAAAAAAATATGATATTTGTTTGTGGTATATGTACAGTGAATCTACATCCCTTTGGCAGTTTTAAACTGTTTCATTATGCTAAATCTACTAAGTTTTAGTGTTTAGTTTAGTTATATAATTAATATTAATGTTCTTTTTTTTATTTTTTTTTTAATAATGTGACTCCCGAAGCCAGGTTCAAAATTTGTAACAATTCTGTTTTCTTTGTGGAACTGCTGAATTTTAAGAACGATTCTTTTCACTATTTTTCCATTGTTGAGTTATCAAAACTTATAATGAAAAGCAATTTTTAGAGTTTGGCTGCAAATGGGTTAATAACGAAGACAAAAATTTTTAAATGTCACCATTGATCATCTACCTCCTTAGATTATCTATAAAAAGAATGACAGTTAAAAAAAACAAAACCGGAACTCAATCATGCACTTATTAAAAAAATCACTGCGTATCATCTACAGGGGTGGTGTAATTCTACAACTATTAGAGGTGTTGTGTATTCAATTTGAAAATATACATTTAAAGAAATTAAATACATCACATAGTGTATTGCTTAAATGCTGGACAGAGCAAAAATGTTATTTGTTACATTTTCTTACATAATTGATACGATGGACAATGTTTTATATTATTCAACTGATTAAATAAACAAAAAGTACAAAAATTAAACAAACAAATATGTAAATGAATCTGTTTTATTAGATAAATAATATCTAATAAACACGAGATTGAAAATGGCAATTGAAAAACAGTTCTGTTAAGGCCACATTTGTACTAATCTATCACTAAAGCTGCAGATGCATAACTAACAGATGAATCATTCATATTACGACATTGGCTCGATTGTGCATATTTCAAAAATTTTAAACTGGCACTCTGGCTGCTGTCATTCCTGAGTAATTCTTGTATTGCCTAATAAAAACAAAATAACCAAAATATCACATATCTCAGGCACAACTCATCTGTGAAGTGCAGAGGAGTAAATGTGCCAATGTTATATCATTACCTGTAAGAGAATTCCAATAGGATGTCTTCCACAAATTGTATTGCCGTATTTTTTCAGGTAATTAGTAAACTCAGTAGGATTCAAGTTTTCAATAATATTCATTCCCTAAAAATTATTACAACTCAAATCTAATGAAAGTGATGGCATATTGCCTCTCTAAAACACAACTAAGTATACAGAATTGCTCAAATTTCTTTAGAATTGTAACAATAGAAGATAGTTCCATAAATTTCCGCTTCGGAAGAATTATCTAGGAAACTTCATTCAATACAATCACACTACCGGTCAAAAGTTTTCGACCACCCCATAATCCATTAAATTTCAAAATAATACACTAATTTCTCTATTATATTGTCGAAAACTTGCCTTCTTAGATGTTTATGATTGTAGTTTAGTGCCAGTTAGCCACGCAAAAGCTGACAGTGATTTATACTTTTTGAACCAAGACATCTTTTTGTCCAGTTCGTATAAGAATTGTTTCCGTTCACAAACATTCAGACGTACCGTGAATAACAACGGGAAAAAATATGCATCCACCAGGAGCTTTGGCAATAAAAAAGTACAACCGCCGAAGATGCAACATTTTGTATTGCACCACGAATCAAGGGCTTAGAGACAGCAGCTCAGATCAATTAATCTAGGGATCTACCTTTGAGTACTTTTAAGATGTCAAAATGAAATTAAGAGGTTGCAGTGGGCTCAAGAGTATGTAAATTGGTCGCATAAAGTTTGAAGTTTTTTGTCTAAGAAAAGATTATTTGTGCGCAGATCAAAGGAAGAACAAAAGTTGGATCCATGTGTAACCCCAGACTGTAAAGCACGGCAGTGGCTTGGTGATGTCTTGGAAATGTTGGGAAGGGCGACAAGAGACCTGCTGAAAATTGAGGGGATTTTGAAGAAAGAAGGCTTTTAAAAAATAGGTAAGGAAAATGTAGTACAATCTTAGAAAAACCTTACAGCATGACAACAATCCCAAGCATTCCTTGAAACTGTGCAAAGAGAGATTTGGAATAACATGAAAAACGAATGGAACCAAATAGACGACGATTATTTCTCGAAATTGTTACAGATAATGTCGAAATGTGCACTGAAATAATAAAAGCAAAAGGGGTAACATTGATGAATTATTATTAAATTCTAATCTATACATTATGTTCTTTGAAATATAATTATCAATATCGATTCTACTGGTTTTGTTTGTTGTGTACAACGCAAACTATAGGGTGAGCAAAAGAACATGACTGGTAATGTATATCTACTGTTGAACTTTAAAAATGCTCTCCTGTATAATTTGTAAATTTCTACATTATACAGTTTTTATCCAACGAGGCGATATTATGTAAAATTCCTATCAAGCGTAAGTAGTTGTTAAAGTATTATAGAAGATAATTAAGTTATGGGCAATCAAGATTATACAAAACTAGTATTTTATATTCATGAATATAAAAGACTTTCAAAAAGGAATACATAGAATAGATTTATAAAAATTGTGAGAGATAGAAAAACATTAAATTTTAACAAAATATGTGAAATAATAAGCATAATTTACACCTCCTATCAAAGAATACATGAATAAAAAACCAGTGAGGCTACATAAATTTGTTTCTATGATCTAATAAAGATATGAAAATCTCTAAAGGATTTTAATAATAAGAAATTATTGCAAAACTAATTAAAGATATGAGTTACTAATTGCAGACACATATTTGAGCATATAACTAATATAAATATAATTTTTATTGAAGTGGCTCATAGTTATATAAAGTTTTTTGTTAGTACCATGTAAATTTCTTAAAAATAAACATTTCTTTGATGTATCAACCTTTGTTTACATATTTAGAAGCATAGTAGATGTATTAGATAGGATACAGATATAAAGTAAGTTTATACCGAGCACCATTACACCAACACTCACAACTACACTGCCTGATGCATAAATTCAAATTAATTAAATTTCATTTGGTCTCTAAAGAGGATAAAACAAAAGAAATACAATTGCTATATATCACTGAATTACTGGAAATGTTATATTATACTCACTACTCTATCCAATCCTTCAATAGATTGATAAATATTACCATAAGAACGGTCATAGTAAGTGTATCTAAATCTATGCCCCCAATGGCAGAAATCAGAAGAAATAATAAAGAGATTCTTGGGATCGGCTAAGTAACTTGACAAAATTCGTCCATAGCAAGCTTCTTTTTCAGGACTTAGAGAGCCCACCAAGATAGGAACAATAGTGAATTGATTTTTGAAACTAAAACAGTGGGAATATTTGTTTAATAGGAACCTACAAAAGAAAAATCAACTTGGATTGTTCTTCACTCACTTTTCCATTACTTTAGCTATGTAAGGTAAGTGCATTTCAATACTGTGTTCATTTTCGTCAGTGTCTAAATCCATCCATTCAAACTGACCCGTCATTTCTAATTCACTATTAACTGCAACAATAAAGTACTAAATAATACTGACATAGTTGGTGATTGTTTTCCAGATGTGTCCCTCAATTTGTGTTATATTTAAGACAATTAAAAGTTAAACATTAATACAAAAAATAGTTTATTTAAGGTTCATTGTATGTATTTTCAGATAACAATGATAACCTGAACAAAATGTTATGTTAGCTCTAGACTCACCATAAAATACCATTATAAAAATTTTGAAATCAGCAACCCATATATTAAATATTGCCATTGAAATATTTTACTTACTTTGAGAATCTACATGGAGATCATACAAAGGTGTTTTATATTTCTGTGCACTGGACAAGGCACAACCAGATAGGCGAACATGGTGAGAAGGTCCCAAAATGAAAATACGTCGGACAACAACAGGACTTATTTGTCTATAAGCATGACCCCCACATGCACCACAATATTGATATCCGGCATGTCTGAAAATCATCAATTTACTTTCAAAAACATATTGCAATTGAGTCTAATAGATGATTCATAGCTACAGTACCATCGAGAATGTCTACAAAATACGGCTATTTAAACAATAATAAAATGAATTTGTCTCCTTCGCTGCAAACTACAGTTAAATACTTACGGTGCTATAATAGCTCTTGCTGGTCCGTGACTTAAATCAGCCTGATTTAACCAATAATCTAATTGTCTAGATAATTCTGCTCCTATAAAATATTGATACATTTATGATGGGCAAAAAAGAATATAGTCCCGGATCTCCAAACAGCTGATTACTGTTTGGTAGTGCTTACCTGAGTCGGTGTACCAACTACCTGCGTGTAGTGCTCTTCGTACAGGCATTTTTCTGATAATTTATATTAGAAAGGATTGAATTAAATCAAAATGTCAAAATTATTTATAATATTAACTCCAAAAAATCGAAAAGTCAACAATTCATTAAAAAAATTATGATAACTGACAAGTTGACAGCTTCTCATGCATAACTATTAGCCATTTGAAGGGCGTTCTTTTGAACAATAAGGTTTGCTCTTTTAAGTATAATTACAGTGATTTTCAATATTTTGTGGATTATTTCACCGGTAATCAGACGTATTAAGTTACTAAAATCCACATCTCACTCAATTTTGCGGCAATAAACATTCAGGGAGTGAATTCAGAGTGTACCGTACATTGCAAGCAAAGTAGAACGTACTCGGAATTCATTTTAGGAAATTTTCTATGCGTTGCTCTGTATTGGTTGGTATAACTGGTAAAGTCTAGTCTAGAAGTTCTGAAGAACGTAGTGGAAAGTGTGCATATTTCTATCTTTTTATGAAAATATTTCGGTAAAACAAAGAGTTTATTTACTGAAACGGCGCAAGGTGCCTTTTGGAGGTTTATTCTCGTTGCAGTTCATCGTTTACATAAAAAACGACTTATTTGGTTCTATATAAAGTACAAAAGACCGTTAGTTACATAAAATCAGGAAATTGGTGCGGACTTTAGTGAGAACCTGATATTTATTTGAAAACAATAAACATTCTTATTCAGTCCTTTTTCTACTATTTAATGGCTTTATCAACACAATAAGGTAAAAACTCACTTATAGTACCTAATTTAGTCCAGTTTATTTTTGTTGTCAACAGTTTTTGTCGTGTATACTATGTTTTGTCAATTGAGTTTTTCAATATGGCGTCGTATTTTAGTACAGATTCGGCGATTTTACAAGTTAACAGTCTTAGTTAACTGTGTCGACCAATTATTTAATTACAATTAAGCTTAGTAGTCATTGGAATGTTATTTTTTGAAGCATATATTAATCAAACTTTGAGTAAAACCTCAAATTCCTTACAGTGACTAAGCATTCCTACAATTATTGTAGTTTATTTTTGAAACTTTTCATTTTTTGAAAACAGTGTTTATTCCAGAACTGATGTTTCATGTTTCAAGGTATTTCATAAATATTCGTAGCATTCTTGTAGTAGACTTTAATATTTACATGTGTTGATGATTTTAGGTTAATAATTTTATGAATTATGAAGTAGTAAAAATCGGTTACAAAAATGAAAATTGATCGTTCTCGTGTACGTAAAAGTACATCAGAAGTTCCTTTGGAGTGCCAGCAACTTATCGAAAGGTTGCAACAATGTTCTCGCACAGAGTTATTAGATGAATTATCCAGGATTCACTCTTGGACTTTTGGAAAATGTGAATTACTGCATTGGGCTCAGGTTCTTGATATTTTTGATCGTATCTTGGGACAAGCTGCAGAAAGGAATGAAGAAAACAAATGGATTCTAAAGTGTGATACTTATAATGAACAGGTGAGTTTTTGCACTAAATATATATTTTAAAGTTTTGATTAAATTTACCACTATTTAACTGTTTTTTGTCACCGCAATAGTACATATATGTTTTTATAAAATAGTTTAATATGTACATATTTTGGAAAATTTGTGGAAAAGTTAGGGATTTTGCAATTATAATTAAGTTATAAAATACTTTTGATATTATATGGAAAATTCTATATTATATTATTATAGTACTCATTTGATTATTTTTGTAATTTCTTAGCAAAATATTAATTTTCAACATATTTTGGCATTTATTCAATAGGGTTTAGAAGGACGTTTTAAAAAAATATCTTATTTGATTTCCACCTCCATGCTTCTACACAAAGAAGAATATTTGGAGAAAATTTAATCGCAATTATTAAATACACTCTTCCTTAAACAGCGTGTTTTTTTTTTTCTTTAAAAGATTTGTTTATCCTTTCCATTTGTGAATTATACACTTGTATTGCTTTGGTTGATTGGTAATTGATTGGTTTTGGCATGGGTTGTGGCAACCATTCAGGCTGTCTCTTCAGCAGTGGCATAATGTGGACTAATATAGTCTTGGGCAAAACCTTATAAAATTATCTTAGCAAACATGCTTTGATACGACATGATTGTGAAAAAATATAAATAAGTGGTGAGAGATTATTAAAAAGCATATAGATTGGAAAAAATATTTTATTTTATAATGACTGATTTAATTTTTTACAAAAGTAATGTTCTTTGGCTTTTTGCTTCATTTAAGTCCTCTAATAAGGATTTGTAATTAATATTTGCTGCTAAATCTGCTTCAATTGAGAGTATTGCTAAATCAGATTGTCGGTCCTGTCTCATATTGTTTTTAAAGTAGTTTATAATAATGATTTTTAACTTAGAAAAACTTCTTTATGTGGAAGCTCTACTTACAGGCATAGTCAACATTATTCTAATACCAATGTAAACATTGGGATAGATATCTTGCAGTTCATTTGTCTTTAATGGAATTTGGTAGATTAGGCACTAAAAGTTCTTCGTAAAGCTTATAAGATTATATGTCTTTGCTTTCTTCATCTTGTACTAGACTTATATCATTACATTGCTTCAAAACCTCGATATTTAGCAAAGATTTTAAATTATTTATGTCAAACAAGAATTCAGAATTGTTTAGTGAGTGCAGTACATTTTGTGTTAATGTCTTGTATCACAGAGTCAACTATTCTAATAAAAAAATCAATTCTGAATCTACTTTCAGAGGAATCAATAGGCTCATCTTCAGCTTCACAATTGAATATGTTTGAAAAATATTTGAACTGATACCATAATTAATTATTTATAGAGTTTTGCATTGTTTGAGGATTTCTAACCAATTTATAAAACACTAAAAAACGACATCAATTATCATTTGACCTATTACTCCAATTGTAAACATTATTGGATTATTATTATTTTGAGGGTTAATGTGTACTATTTCACTAGCAATATTTTTAAGCTAATTATATAGAGGTGAATACTTATTATTTCAAATCTATAGAACAATCATCCAGCAATTTTGAATTATCAAACTATTCTTTTAATTTAATATGGAACAATGAAAATCAATCCATATGATAACACACCAAATTTTATTAGTACACATTTCATTCATCGAACAAATATTTTATTTGTTGTTTGACAAATGGCAGTAATAAATATTCTTAATCAGTTTGTTTTTATTTTTTGAACATTGGTGATTAAGGTTTTATCATGTTTTGCATTTTGTGCATATTCAGGTGACTAATGCTGATTACAAAGAAAATGGTCAGCATTTAACATAACTCGAATTTATAGGGTGTCCAACAATGCTCTACACAGAATTTCAAAAAATTTATCATATATTTATACACAGCTTTACACATTTACAAATAAAATATTTCAATTACATGTGAAGGCGGCTGATGACAACTACCTCATAATATTTTAATATTAGCATATTTTATAATCCGAGAAAAATGACATGTTTAGATTGATCTCCAGCTATATCAACTATGTAACTTGAATTAGATCTAGATTTTTGAGGCTTTTGTTATTTACTAGCTTCGGTATCTAGGGTTTGAATTAATCATTGAGGCTTAATGAATTTCTTAACAGTTTTTAGACTGTTGGAATTCTATGATAAGTGTGCAATGGCATATTTGGTTATATACCAGGGAATAATTACAATTTTTGGGAATATTTTGAATTTGATTCGTTGGATAATGCCTAAATAGGACATATCCTCATAGTTCTAGTTTAGTAGGACCAGTTTAGTTTATACCTATTTTAATTTTCCTATAGATATTTGAGATTATTTTCCTATCGGCCACTGTAGCTTCTGAACTTTCATTTTCTGCTTATATGAGTTTATTACTTATATGTGTACCTAAATATTTTACTAGTTGTATTTCTGAAATTTCTGTTTCATTTATAATTACTAGATAAATGAAAGTACTAATATTTGCGAATTTACTTCCATTAACTTAAGTCTTCCACATTTAAGGTGTTTTATGGAAAATCTGTTTGAAATATCTGTCACCTATTCTGATTTAAATAGCTTGTGAGCAAATAGAGTTGTGCCTATAAAGAATGCAATTTTTTCAATGTGTTAACTAAAAGGAATAATTTGCATCTACTCTGCCAAAAGATTTTCCATTTTTTTAATTTAAGAAATGTAATTCATCATGTATAGAGGGAACTTGAGTTCCAAGATCGATTGATCATTTTATTTTATTTATGGTATATTAATGTGTAGAAGTGGATGATTTTGTTAAAATAAAATGTGCTTAAACTGAACAATTTGTTAAGTTGCTTTGCCAATAATTGTTATTTCTTTTAGGATTTCCAATTGTTAATCCATATTCTACGCTTTACTAGTTTGTTGATAGAACACTCATTTTCCCGACACCTGTACAATTCTATGGAACATTTGTTAGGTTTATTAGAATCGAATGATATGTCCGTTGTTTTAGAAGTATTAAATTTATTGTACATGTTCTCAAAACGAAGTAATTTTATCACAAGATTAAAACCAGATGAAAAAGAATGTTTATTATCAAGACTTCAATATTTATCTGAGGTATGTTGAAAGGCGCTATAGAAAGGAAAAATATTTACACTATACTTAACTGTGTTTTTAGAATTGGGGTGGTAAAGATAATGGTTTTGGATTGGCGGACTGTTGTGACGCGGAAAAAGAGATACCTGCTTCTGCGACAACTTTACATGTGGAATTTCATAGAGAAGACGAGTTAAAATCCTCTAAAAGTGAGGTCAAAACTCAAGATACCAAACTTGCTAAACCAAATTTACACATTATACATATAGAGCATATTGATAAATTGCATAAAACACCTGCTGAAATCATGAAACAACTTGTATCATTATATTATGTGCCTCCTGAAAAAGAGGTAAGCTACTATTGTGACAAATCTTATTTATTTTCATATTTTATGCCTGCAAATTTAAAAAGAAATCATTTAATATCTGCACTGATCAAATCCAACTTGAATAATATTTAGTACGTTTGAAATTTTAGATGTGGCTATTTACTCACGTGCGACTAGCAACTCATTTTGCAGACTACAGAAATCGTTTAAAAAGTGTCCAAGCCAGATTACAGGCATTATCTGTGATGGTTTATTCAAATGCTATTGAAGACTCACCTTCTAATCTTCTATATAACGGACTGTTAGAAGAATTAGTTGAAGTGGTGGAATTGCAAGACCCTCAGTTAACAGATATTAGGTGTGCAGCACTACGTACACTTACTGCTATTATACACCTTGATAGAAATCCACATATTCCCAAGTAAGATATTTTCTTTGACTTTTTTTGTAAATCAAAGTGGAGCTGTATAGTTTTATGTTTTCTTATTTCAGCAGAAGACCTGGCTCCAGATTGAATAGCATCATTGATGTTACTGGAGCAAGCCAATATCATGGATTTCTACCTGTATTAGTTAGAAATTGTATATCATCACTTACCAATCAAATTGATTTTGGGCAAACAGCTTTTAAGAAAATGAAACTTCAAGATGAAGTGACTACTGCCCTACAAGATGATTCTAGCTGTGATTCTTCCAAAACAGCTACCTCAAGTAATACCCAAGACAGTAAAGTTTCAGAAGCTGTTGTAATGGATTTTGATATGGAAGGTTCCACTCAGTTGCAATTATCTCAAATGGAAACAAAGTTTCCAGTTAGCTTGACTACAGCTTTATTTTCATTTTTGTATCATTTGGCTAGTTATGAAGCTGGAGGAGAAGCCTTGGTATCCTGTGGAATGATGGAATCTCTTTTACAAGTTATAAATTGGCAAGGATTTGAATTAGACCATATAACATTTGTAACACGCGCAGTGCGTGTGATTGATTTGATTACGAATATTGATATGGCAGCATTTCAAACTCATGGAGGTTTATATAGCTTTATAAACAGATTGGACACTGAAGTTAATTTTTGTAACAAAGATCAGCTTTACCAAATTAAGACCAATACTTCAGAACATACATTTGAAGATAATACTCCTGGAACTTCAGCTGTTGATAAAGAAGAAGAACCGATTTTAATAGATCTAGATTATGTAGCCGATAATGCTGGTAAAACGTGTCTTCCTCAACGTGCAGCTCTACTAAAATCAATGTTGAACTTCTTGAAGAAAGCATTTCAAGATTCTACATTTGCTGAAAGTATTAGACATCTTATGGAAGGCAGTTTACCGAATTCTCTTAAAAATATTATTGCTAATGCAGAATATTATGGTCCGTCCTTATTTTTATTAGCTACAGATGTAGTGACAGTATATGTATACCAAGAGCCAGCCTTATTATCAGCTCTTCAAGATAATGGTTTAACAGATGTTGTACTTCATTCATTGTTGGTGAAAGAAGTGCCTGCCACTAGAGAAGTCTTAGGCTCTCTTCCAAATGTGTTCAGTGCTTTGTGTTTGAATAATCGAGGATTGGAATCATTTGCTAAATTCAAACCTTTCGAAAAATTGTTTAATATATTACTATCTCCCAATTACTTACCTGCTATGAGAAGGAGACGCAGTTCAGAGCCAAGTACTGATACGGCATCCAATTTAGGCAATGCCATGGATGAACTAATGAGACATCAACCCAGTCTCAGACAAGATGCAACTTTAGCTATAATAAAGTTGTTGGACGAGCTCGTTCATTTAGGAACTGATCCTAAATATGTGTGTTGGAGAGCTCATAGTAAATCAGAAATATCTCCTTCTGTAATATCTAGATCCAATACCGGAAATACCGAAGGCTCTTCTGATGAAGAGGAAGATGACGAAGAGGAAACATCAACTTCATCTCAAAATGCCCATTCTGAAAGTCAAGCTCAAGCTAACAGTGAAAGAACGCCCATAGCTTTGATCGACTACATCTTGAACGCCATGAAGTTCATAGACTCCATTTTAAGTAACAATTCTACAGATGATCACTGCAGAGAATTTGTAGAAAAAGGAGGACTTATTCCTTTAATGAAAATACTTGGATTGCCAAATTTACCTGTCGATTGTCCAGCGACTATTCCTGCTCAAGCAGTTGCTTCAGTTTGTAAAAGTATATTAAACCTTGCACATGAACCTTTCCTATTTGCACAAGGCCTTAATCAATTAGCTGGAGTACTGGAATTACTCAAACCCCTATATGAAAAACAGGAAGTACCAGGTGGATCAAAACTGCTCCTTGAATTAGCGAATGCCACTGATATAGAAACTGCTTTTAGTACAGCATCAGCAACACCACTTCTGCATGCCATGGGAGCCGCCCATGGATATGTCATAATGTTTGTTCATATTTGTCGCACAGGACAAACAGAAATTAGAAATCTTTCTCTTCAGCATTGGGGCTCAGAAGTTGGACTCAAAGTTCTGAAAGGGCTCGCCAATTTATATACATCATTAGTGTGGGAGAGCACACTTTTATTGGCATATTGTAGTGATGATTTATTGCCATCCGACTGTGACTTTACAAGAGAAGATATTGAAAAGCTGAACGCATTTTTTGATAGGGTGAGTAAAAACAAATTGGTTGGTTGTTGAAAAAACCTGTGAGAAATACTTTTATGCCTGTTCTTAATTAGCTCCAAATAAAGTGACAACTGCAACTAAAGTTGCTTGACAAATTCAGAATTTTCTAGATATGAAAAAATTTCAGTTTTTAGAGAAACTTTTAACGTTGAAAGGGTGAAGGCAAAAAATTAACAGTGGTTTAGTTGACTCATGGTGAAAGGAAGTTGTATGGGTAATTTTTTTTGTCAATTAATTGTGAAAAAAGAAGAGTTATTTTCTTTATAACAGAGCTATTATTTTCATATTCATGACCCTTATTTTTACTATGGTCAAAAAATGGTATTATATTCAAATTTTGATGCCACTAAAGCTGCTGAGAAACTTTTTCGCATTTTGCTATATTTTTATTATCTACAGTTCATATCGAATTTTACAATGAAAATATGTGGAAAAAATTATATTCTAACTGTACAAAAAAGTCCTGTGGGAATAGGGACATTACTTGGAAATAAAGTAAATTATAGAAAACTAAATGTCAAATGATTTCCAATGAGAAATTTAATAGGGTCCGATAAACTGACAATAATGTCATTTAAGTTTTGATAAATTGTGTTCTAGAGCCCAAAAATCTGCGAATCAGTATTCCAAAAATAATCTCAATTCAAATGAATATTTTATATAGAAGGAATCGATTTGGTCGATCAATTCATATCTACATGTAGAATTAGAATAAGGCCAAAAACAAAGAGGTGACCTTTTATTTTCCTGGACCATAATTGCTTGTATGGTCAAAGCATGGCTGTTAGACACTGTGGTTCTAATATAAACCTTTTGCCAGTCGAGAATAAATGTACACAATTATGATTATTAATCACACCTAGCCTGTAAGGGAAAGATGGGCTTGGTTTGGATTGGATAGATTTAATTGTGAAAAAAGAAAATAAATATTAAATGTGTAATATCTAAAAATCTAACAGTTTACTTATATAAGAAATGCAATTTTTCACTCCACCTAGAATGTTTTTTGGATACCATCAACCATAAAATATAAATTTTTGACGTTTGGAGAAACACTACCCACTGTTTTCTCTGTTAGGTAGTTTGAAGAAATTTGTGTGAATTGATTTCTCTGAAAGTACTTGATATTTTTTGTTCTAATTATCTGGCTGAATGTCTCGTAATGTGGAACTTGAAAATTATTTCAATTATCTAGACACTTCATTTAATATTGTTTTTATTTTCATAGTGTGAAGGGAACTCATCATTAGAACCCGGAGGTTCAACTTCCATGACTAGTGCAGCATTAGATGTATTAGGCTCTAACAATCCAATATCTATGGACTTAGATGGAGAATCCAGCTCTAGTACAACCAAACCCGATCGTAACCTCAAATATATAAAACCTCTTTTAGGCGCTTCCTCTCGGTTGGGTAGAGCTTTAGCTGAATTATTTGGCCTACTTGTTAAATTATGCGTTGGTTCGCCTATAAGACAAAGAAGGGGGCAAACTATTATAGCTGCTCCACCTATACCTTCTTTGTATGCTAGAAACGTAGCTACTGCCTTGAATGTCCTTTTGGCTGAGGGTTTAGATTGTGATAAACTACCTCCTTGTCCAACTGCAAAATGCAGGCTCACCTTCTTGATTTGCAGTGTTGGCTTTACAAGTCCAATGCTTTTTGATGAAAGACGTTACCCTTATCATCTAATGCTTAAAAAATTTGTTAGCCTCGGAGGGCAAACAATATTTTTCAAGACATTTAAATGGGCTTTAACATCAGGAAATTTACATTCTTTGGAAGACATTGAATACTCCAATTTGCCAGAAGGTAAGCTAATTATTTTTCAAATAACATCTCAATATTTTTGTAACTATAGCTATACATAATATAATTAATAAAATGTTCCTTTCATCTTGCAGGTACAATTGGATTCTTGGATGCTTGGCTGTCTCTTCTTGAGAAGATGGTGAATCCAAAAGCTATATTTGAATCACCCCATACCATTTCGAATCGCCCGTCTCATTCTTACAGTTTTGATCCATTAAAATACTTAATACAAATCCATAAATTAGCCTTTGAAAGTGTAATGCTACTTTGGGGGAAAACTCCTTTAGCTTCATATGGTGCTAGAACTACAGAAACTTTATTAACAATACTCAGACATATATTTAGAGGTGAAAAGATTATAAAGGAAAAAATGAAAGCAGATGAAAACAAAACAGAATCTACTAATACCTCTTCCAGTTCCGGTACTGCTGTTACTGCTGCTGGATCTTCAACCTCCTCATTTAGAGACCTAGATGATAATTTGAGACAACTAGTAGATATGGGATTCTCTAGAGAACATGCTATTGAAGCTCTGCTTCACTCCAATAATTTAGAACAAGCCACAGATTACTTACTTTCAAATCCTCCTCAGTTACCCAGATCAGGAGCTGCCATTGCTATGGAAGTAGAATCTGAAGATGACCAAGTAATGCAAGCTATTGCTATTTCATTAGGATGCAACTCTACTACCTCAGACACAAAAAAAGATGCAGCTGAAGAACAGGATCAATCATTTGAGAGTATGATAACCGAATTCACTTACCACGCATTAGATGTTTGTCTAAAACTATTAGAGGTCCTACCAGAGACAGTTCACAAAGTGTGTGAACTTCTTGTTACCATTATGAAAAGAAATGGACGAGCTTACAGAGATAGCCTTTTGGGAACGTTAATACTAGAAATCCAAAAATGTGCCGCATCTATTTATTTTGTTGCATTCCAAGGAGAGTCGAATGTAATGAGCTATTACACTTTGGCAGAATCTAAACAAGCAAAGAAGTTAACCAATTATGTACATCTGTTTATCCTTTTCTTTGAAGTCTCATCATACTTCGAAATGAAAATACCATGTGGCGACTGTTTAAATAGATCCAACATGGTTGAACCTATGATAGATTTAGTTTGCAAAGCTATCAAAATGATTATTGATTTAAAAGCCAGTTATGAGCCCAAATGGTTGGCCCCTTGCTTTTTATTACTGGATGCTGTTTCTAAAGTAGCAACATGCACTTCAAGAAAGCAAGACATGCACAAAGCAACTAATCGTGTTTGGAGATGGTATGACTTGGTTACAGGAAAATGGGCTCATTATTCCAATAGTAACAATAAACTAATTAATGAAGCTTACTGGAATGGAGAACAAAGTATAAGAGTTACATGTGGCAGAAAAAGATATACAGTTACCTTTGCTAGTATGTTGCAAATGAATGATGAGACCGGAAATAACAGACCAATTTCAATGACTCTTATGACTTTGACACACCCAAGTTGTACAGATATCAATAGATCAGATGTTGAAACACTACATTCAAAATTAACTGACAAAGAGGAAAAAAGATGTACACCCATACCAGGTCTAAAATTTGAGTTGAGAAAAGAAATCGTTAAGGCCTGTGTCAGTTTAATGCACTTGCCTATAGAAAAAAACTTGTTACATTCAGTCCTTCAAATTTGTGTACGATTTACTAGAGATTTTGAAATCGCCAAAGTTTTTGTTGAAGAAGGAGGTGTCAAATGTTTACTCAAAATGAGACAGATTAATGATTTTGGAGGATTTGGAATATTAGCTACAATTCTTATTAGACATGCTCTAGAAGAACCAAATACATTGAAATATGCTATGGAAAAAGTAATCAGAGGAAGAACTTTGGCTACAATTCCTCCTCCATACAAAGATTTAGTTTATTTGATGAGACAAATAGGCGGGGCTGTTACTCGCGATCCACAGGCATTTTTTGAAGTAGCTAATTCTATTATTAGAGTAGATATAACAGCTGCTAAAGGAGAACCACCTGAGAGTACTTTGCCCTTGAAAGTAGAACCACCTTCTCGTACTAAAGCTCCTCCTTTGGAAGAACCTGTTTCTGTGGAAGTAATTTCAGATTTACTAGAAGCTCTTTTAAAACCATTAGAAGATGATAAAGCTGTAGACGGTTCTCCCGAGCAAGAAAAATCTGCAGAACAGGAAATAAACGCAGATGATATTTCACCTTCAACAAATATCCAAGCCACAGAAACTAATGATGGTGGAATTGAGGAAGCAGGTTTTCTTAGAAAGAATGAAAATAACACTAAAAAACCAATGTTGCCTAAATCTGTAATATTAAAAATTTTAGCAGACGCCGTTGTGTCATTTGGACCCATAGCTAAACTAATTACAGAGTATAAATATAAACCTGATGAGTCTGGCATTATAACAGAAGAAACTTCAGCTTTGGCATTTATTTTCGATAAAATATTAACTGGCGCAGACAATATTTCTGATTTGGATTGTGCTACAATGTGTAGAATGTTAATTGCAGCATTAGCTTCATCTAACCATTCCCCCGAAGCTCAGATCACTCTAGTGTCAGAAGTAAAAGTAGCTTTAACTAGGGCATTGTACTTACCAGAGTCCTTGAAGAAACATAGCCAAGTACAAAATATCTGTGGAATAATTTCAAACATGATTGACAATTGCCCTCTACCCCATGCAAACAGATGGACAAATTGTAGTATTAATAACATTGTTAAACTAATGATGAGGCGAGGAGTCTTCAATGATTTAGCCAAAATTACTCATTACTTAGATTTATCTTCACCAAATACTTCATTTACTGCAAACGCGGCATTGAAGCCATTAGAGTCATTATCAAGAACTATAAATCAGCCGGCTGCTAATTCCAATAACAGTAAATCTAGAAAGAGTCAACAATCTACAGATGATACTGCTAATACCCACAACGCAACTTCAGCAGAAGGAACAAATGCTCATGGTGAAGAAATAGAAGATTCAGAGAATACAGACCATGATATTTCTGGTGTGGTTAGGTCTAGCCTTGAAACTAATGCTGTTGGTGGTGGTGAACTCGGCAACACTCTTGAAGAAATGATGGAACACATTTTAGATCATAGAAATAATGATAGCGGCCAAGGTTATAATGATGTACCAACTACAATAGGTGGCAATATGGAAATTGATGAGGAATGTCCACTTGGATATGAAGATGTAAGAGATGCAGCGGTAAGATATAAAAATCAAATAATATCTGGGACTATAAATTTAATAACCAATCAGCTAAATTTAAATTATGAATAATCAATAAATTCCTATGATGATGAAAAATAAGTAAAGTTTTCATTTTCAGGAGGAATTGATGAGCACTGATTCTGGTGAATCTGACTCCAATCCTTCAGATCAAGTAGACGACGAAGGCAATGATGATAATGAAGGGGATGATGATAATATTGATGACACCGAAGAAAACGAAGATAATAATTACGATGAAGACGATAATAATGAAAGAGAGATAAGAAGAGGTATATTAATAAAGATTGTAATCAGAGTATGTAATAATTAAGTTTTTTTGTAGAAGGAGGCTCTGGAATGTTCAGAATTGCCACAGCTACAGATAGAGATGAAGATATACTTATGATACAGTATGATGCTGATTTTGAGAATGCTCTTCCTAGGATGATTCGTTGGAATGAAAATGGTTTTGCCGTGCCTATTTTGGATGAAAACAACCCGAATGATCATACAGGTATATTTCATTTTCTTTTTTCTTTTCTTTTTGTTTTTATTTAAGTAATATCTTCTTTCAGCTATTACACATCCCCTATTAATGTCTCGAAATACAATGGATAACAATCCAAGTGCAATAAGTCGTAATCAAAGAACTAATCGCCCAAGAAGATACCAGTACTTATTCAGCCCTAGAAACCCGAATCCACCTGTTATTCTACAAAGGTAAGTCTATTTTTTATTTTGTTATCGCAGGTATACCTACCAATTTTTAGTATCCGTAGGCTCCTTGGACCACACGACCCTCACATGGCCAATATGATGTCAGCTAATAATTTGCTTAGTGGTCCGACAGAAATTAGAGAATCTGCTAGAGTGGTGGTCATGGACAACTTTGGTATTATACCATCAAATGAAGAGCAAATAGATTTTGTTGATCAGTCTGGCTATCTTTTTGGACCTAGTTTAGCAGCAACTTTGAGTCACATACCACCTGTTTTGCATTGGTGGAATATTGAATCAAAATTACTTGATTTGGAATCTGTCTATGATTGTACAACATATATTTGTAACAAACTCGTTCCTAATTTAATTAAATATAGAAATGAAGAACTAAGAAATAAGAAAGTTAAAGATGATGAAGATAACTCCAAAAAACGCAAGCAACAGAAAAATGATCCAGAAAATCAAGACGATTATAGTCCAGAAACTGTCCTCTTCAACTATGAACAGAACAAAGAAAGTGAAGAAGACATTGATGGGGTTCCTCTTGCCACCACTGATACTGATCCTCCCAATAGAGAAGAAGAAGATGAAGATATTGACGGAGTTCCGATAGAATCGTCAGATACTTCCAATGATAGATCAGAAAGCAATACCCATAATGAAGATATTATTCTCTCACCTTTGCAGCTTAGCTTTGTCAGAGGGTCAAGTGAAAACTCTCAGAGTAGTATCCCAGAAACAACTCACAATGCAGCTGTACAAACAACAGAAAATATAACTAGAAGTGCAGACGATTCAAATAGTAGAGCGGAATCTGAAGTAAGAACTGAAAGTGAATCTTCAAACCCATTTGAGTTATCGCTACCTTCATATATTGGATCTAGGTGTAATATTATATTTGCTAGACCCAACCAGTCACCTGATAGACCTGAAGAGGAATCTCAATCAAATAGTGAAACTGGGAGAACTGAATTTGCAAGAAGTATTGCAGCTACTGCTCCGAATCCATTGAGAGCAATTTTTGAAGAAGCTTTGAATCAACAAATTGACGTTATAGCTGAACAAGCCGTTGAACAAACCTTGTATGCTAGAAGGGAACGAGAAGAACGTGAAGCAAGAGAAAGAGACAATGAAGTAAATAGAGATGAAAGTACTATTCCAGCCACTTCCACCGAAAATAATTCAAGTGCCACATGTGCCCAAGACAATTCGCGAGGCATAGAATCAGGAGAAGCAATAAACACAGAACCGTCTGCTGTAGCAGGTATGTTTTACATGATTTGTAATTATTTATTAATTGTTTTCGATTTTATTAGGCGCGGCTGGTCCTAGTACATCTAATGATGATGAAATCCCAGAAGGAGTGGATCCTTCTTTCTTAGAAGCTCTACCGCCAGAAATGAGAAGAGAAGTTTTGGAACAACACCGTATTCTCTGTATTCAACAACGTATCGCTGCTAATGCAAATAATACAACAGGAGAACAACAAGATGAGGCTACCATTTCTAATGAAGTAAGCCCGGAATTTTTAGCAGCTCTACCTCCAGCCTTGCAAGAAGAAGTCTTGACACAGCAAAGATTAGAACAACAGCGTCAAGCTGCAGCTAGAGCTAATCCCAACGAACCAGTTGATGCAGGAGCTTTCTTTGAAACATTACAACCTTCTCTAAGGACTATGGTAAGCTCTGCATAACTAATTTATAACCTTCAATAATTAGTCACAAACTTATTAAAAATCCTTAAATCCTTTGTTACAAATCAATTCCTTTAGTCGAATTTATGTTATTGTTTTATAAGGGGCAAAGTATTTAAACATTCCAGGTTCACAGCTACCTCGAATTTAAAAAATTGAACACAATAAAATTTTAAATTTCTAATTAAACTTTCAAATCAGTATTAAAAGACCATTGTTTGAAGGTCTACCCTTAGTACCCCTGCTTTACCTTTTCTGTTGTCTTAAGAAAATATTTAATTGTACTTCTGTATTTCATGGACTGTATGAACATTGTCTTTTATGATTGCAGATATTATCAGACATGGAAGATTCCCAGATGTCTGCGTTGCCACCAGATTTAGCTGCCGAAGCACAAACTTTACGCAGAGATTGGTATGCAAGAAATAGGCAAATGGCACAAGAAAGGTTTTTACAAAGCAACCTAGGTACAATTTATAGACATTCGAGGGGAAGGCAAACATACAGACCAAATAATTTCCAAAGGGGAGGGTGGACTCAATGGAGTAGAGATTTTATGAATAATCCAGTCGCTTCCAACTCTCCATTAAAAATAAAAGGTCGTCAATTATTAGATCATGAAGGCTTGGCCTGCTTATTAGTTTTACTTTTTACTGATGACACACACCTGAATAAACTTAGATTGCACAGGGTTATAAGGAATTTATGTTATCACGCCCCTACCAGGGAGTGGATTATTAATGCTCTTCTTAGCATAATAGAAAAGAGTGTTAACATCCAACCAGATGATAATTTAAATAAGCCTGCCAGAAAAGGGCCACGCCCTGGACCTCTCACTAGCAAGTTACTTACAGATGCCAAACATTTGCAAAATGGAGGCAATTGGCTAACAATCAGAATGGAAGCGGCTTTAGGTTGTGCAGCTAATGTTTTTATTGTAAATAAACTTGTAGGAAAGAAATGTGATAAGTCAAATGGATCCACAGTCATAAGTATTCATCCTCAAGCAGCTCCCATAGTCTGCAGAAATACGTTAGACCTATTCACTTCTTTGGCTAAAGCTTTCCCATCTTGTTTGCTACCAATTAAATCAATAAGAGATGATACCGAAAAAGCCCCAATAACTCCCGTTAAAGTGAAACCTGACTCATCTTCTGACTTTTGGGATGTTCTTCTTCGCTTAGATTCAGCTACAAAGAAGGGTAAAAGCATCCAAAAAACCATGTGTACCAGTAGCTCAGATTCAGAGGGTCCGATTCAATTTGAGAACACAGTCTTTGGAAAATTATTGAACATGCTAGCTTCCCCAGTGGTTAATAGAAATACACAGCTTACAGACAATTTGTTAAAACTCCTTTCAGTCACAACATCTGGCATGCCAGAATTAGTTAAACCAAGTAAATCAAGTAAAACGAAAGTGCAATTGGCCGACATAGCTAATAATCCGCCTACACATGCTTTGAACTTAGCTGTCAATGTCATTACTTACAAAAATTGCTCAGAGGAAGGTCTAGAATTTATAACAAATTTACTTCTAAATTTGGCTAATTCGTCCTTGGATATGAGTTTCATAGTAAGTTATTTATAATTTTTGTTTATATTATCTTTAAAAAATAATTCATTCCAGATACTTAATCTTCTATTAAATGGAGCTATTGAAATTGGCAACATTGTTGAAGGTCAAATTCATAATATGTTGAGAGATCTAAAAGACTTAATTAACAATGCACAGAAGAGGAAGCTTGATGATGGCCCTTCTACTTCTAAAGGTGTTATATGCAATAGATTTACGAATGAACAAGTAGTTATAACGGCATCGTCCAAAGTCAAAACTTCTTGTGAACTTCAGTTGCCTTCAATGGTCCCTTTAACCTCGAAATCTTCAAGTCAAGTATTTTTCTTGAGGGTGCTAAGAGTTATAGTTCAAATAAGGAATTCAATCAAGCAGAATTTGAAGAGAGGTATGTCATTTTTATTATTATTAGGAAAAGTAATTTTTGAAAAAAATGCTTAAGGTCAAGCGCTATAGCAGAATAAGTTTGGTTGCCTTGACCTGGATATTTATTCAGAACTAGCTATTCATTAGAAGACCTCTGAAACCTAAGATTCATACCCTTAAACTTAATTATAGGACTATGCATGTATTTAAAAAAAACATTTTGTTTCCAAAAATGATAATTTTCAGGAATTTGCTCAAAAATTGAATAAACCATTTTCCTCACATTTATGTTACATTACCTAAAAATAAGATCTCCAAAAGGCGCTATAACTGTATGGCTCCATCTTTTGTATAAAGAGATTTTAGAAATAGGTATATATTTATATATTTAAATGTTGAAATTTATAAGAGCTTCGATTAATGTTATTGTTATATACTAATCTGGATTTCTTACAGAGTCAGCAGTTTATGAACTACCTGCACTCAGCGAGCAACTGAGTAGTTTAAGTAGTTTTTGGGAGACTTTGAGCCAATGTCTTTCTGAGTTGGAACATGCGCCAGACCATCATGCCGTCCTAGTTTTACAGGTCAGTAGATGTTTACATCTAACCTATCAGATATAAATCAATTTGAAATTGTTGACTGAAAATATAATTTTTAGCCTGCTGTGGAAGCATTTTTCCTAGTACATTCTCCACAACAAGGTCCCATAAAATCAAAAGAAAAGGATACCAAAGAACAGGAGATGGAAGAAATCAATCAAGAATCTATTGAAACCCAGAATAATTCATCAGCTACAGATACTCCCGCTCCAACATCAGCCCGGCCTAATCCCGAACAGTCTCCAAAACCGGCTACCGATGCCGCTACTTTAGATTTTGAGAAATTTTCAGAAGTATCGACTAAAACTGTAGTTACACTCGAGCAACAACAATTTCTCGCTTTTGCCGAGAAACATCGTACTGTTTTAAACCAAATACTAAGACAAAGTACGGCTCATTTGGCAGATGGACCATTTGCCGTACTTGTCGATCATACGAGAATTTTGGACTTTGATATTAAACGCAGATACTTTAGAACAGAATTAGAGAGGTTAGATCATGGAACAAGAAGGGAAGAGACTGCAGTACATGTTAGGAGAAGTAACATATTTGAAGACTCATTTAGGGAGTTATTCAGAAGACCTCCAGAAGAATGGAAGAATAGATTCTACATTGTATTTGAAGGTATAGCCAATTAAATTGTAATCTATTCTAGGAATATCATTAAAATATTAAATATGATTAAATACAGTGTAACATAAAGATTCTTTCCATTTCATATGCTTGTCACTAATCAAATGTTACTAGAACTAATAAGGAGAAAATTATAATAATAATTGAGGGTATTTACAGTATAGCTCCAAATAAACAGTACTGAACTTGTAATTTTTTTATTGTTTTGAGGAGTGCACATGACACTTCATTACATGTAAATGTGCTCGTCATTCAAGATAGACTTCATACTAATGTTCCAAGTTTCTCATATTGTTATGGAATAAGGATCATCTCAGGTCCGCAAATATTGCTCAAGAGGCATTTTTTTAATTTATCAATAGTTTGTGGAACAAGCTTTAGCCATGCCCCAGATGTATGTATCTGGAGAATATGAACGATAAGGGAAGTAAGTCGTGCAGTGAATCTACTTAAAAAATGTTCTTGAAAAAATTAACGAACTGCGGCAGCAGTGTGGAAAGTTTTTCTGAAAAAATTGGTATTGAAATGCCAAATTATGTGCACGACAGAATTAACGTAGATCAGTGATGAAGCGTGTTAAAATTTGTATGTACCTCTGTTGATTCAGGTGTGACCTGTCAGTCTCTTCCATAAAATACGGACTAATGATTCTGTGTCAGAAACTGCACACCAACAAACCCCCTACATATATCCCAAAAGAAAATGAAGAAACAATGTAAATAAATAATTATGTATTACACGCTGAAAAAATACCATACTTACTGTCTGTATAGTTTAAAACTGTTTTATTCATTCATTTGATGAAATATACATTACGTGAAATATCCCGTTTATTTTTAGATGAAGAAGGACAAGATGCTGGTGGATTATTAAGGGAATGGTATGTTATTATATCTAGAGATATTTTCAACCCAATGTATGCTCTGTTCACTGTATCCCCTGGTGATCGGGTAACATATATGATCAATTCAGCGAGTCACTACAATTCCAACCATTTATGCTATTACAAATTTGTTGGGCGAGTAATTGGTAAGCATTTGAAATTTAATTTTATAATAAACAAAACAAAAATTCTATAAAATTGTATTAATTTACTTTTATTTCAGCTAAAGCAATCTATGACAACAAACTATTGGAATGTTATTTCACTCGTTCTTTCTACAAGCATATACTGGGTATTTCAGTTAAGTATACTGATATGGAAAGTGAAGATTACAGTTTCTATAGAGGTTTAGTATATCTAATGGAAAATAATATAAACAATTTAGGATTAGATTTAACATTTAGCACAGAAATCAGCGAATTTGGAGTTACAGAAACGAGAGATTTGATACCTAATGGTAGACACATCCCAGTAACAGAAGAAAACAAAATGGAATACGTCAGGCTTGTTTGTCAAATGAAAATGACAGGAGCTATTAAACAACAGTAAGATATCTGCTAAAAATTATATATGAACATTGTTTGGTATTTTATTTAAAATTGTCATTTTTTTCAGACTTAATTCCTTCCTAGAAGGTTTTTATGACATAATACCAATGCGTTTAATTTCTATTTTTAATGAACAGGAATTAGAATTACTAATATCAGGATTACCTAATGTAGATATAGATGATCTGAAAGCTAATACTGAATATCATAAATATCAGACTAATTCATTGCAGGTAAGTCTCATCAGCACTGACATAACATACTTTGTGTAAATAAATGTTTCTTAATAAATTCCTTATCATATATATTTCATCTTTCATTTTTTTATTATTAAGATAAAATAACTTTTTAGATCCAATGGTTCTGGAGAGCATTGAGATCATTTGATCAGGCTGATCGCGCTAAATTCCTTCAGTTTGTCACTGGAACATCAAAAGTACCTCTTCAAGGTTTTGGAGCACTAGAAGGAATGAATGGTGTTCAGAAATTTCAAATACATAGAGATGATAGATCCACTGACAGGTTACCATCAGCCCACACTTGGTAAGATTTTCTTTTTTACAATATAAGTAAATAGCAAATTTGTATTGAATATTCATGTTAACTGTCACGTGGCCGTTTTGCTCGCATGTTTAGAGCTCCGCTCCCAAACATACTCTTAGAATGCTCGACAGCCATGAGAGCTAAAGTTGATCAGAAACTTCAGACAGCTTAGAGAATAAAAGAAAGATCGCTGACTTTGACTCTTTTATCCATACTACCACAGTAGATGCTCTTCCGAGCAGTCTAACAGACCTACTCGACATGCAGATATTGCTCATGAACACAAAGTTCGCTTGCAAACTTGCAGAATGTCAATTTATCGGGACTCCTTTCTTTAGAGAAGTGCAAACTACCAAAGCACGTCTTCCCAAACACTGCATCCTATATAAGGTCAAGAACAATATCCACAAGGTAGGCACCACTCGAACTCCTCGAGTGTAAATGGGTTTTTTGAGGTTAGAATTTATGCAGAAACTGTCAATTAAAATATAAATCCTCCGATTTTGGTGGTTTACCTTAACACAAGTTTATATCGACTTGAACTGCGTTTAACTTGCAGTGCAAATAAATAAAAAACTATAATTATGGTTTATATCATAAACCACTGTGAAACATTTATGGTGCAAGTGCTCCTAAAATGTATACTTGAACAGTAGTTCATGTTTGACTATAATTGTATTGAAATTATTGAATAATATGGAAATTAATATAATTTTTTTTTTAGTTTCAATCAGTTAGATCTGCCTGTGTACGAAACATACGACAAGCTGCGGGCGTACCTATTGAAGGCCATTCACGAGTGTTCTGAAGGTTTTGGCTTCGCTTAAATAATCCTTTTTGATGTTTAAGACTGATGTGTTAATTTCTGTTTATATCACCTAGAGTAGATTTCTGTAAATAAACGTATTCTATGTTAAGTGTACAGACTGACAGTGTAAAAAAGTTTTATTTTAATTTTCTATACACACTGCAAAATTTTAGTTAACAGTGGGTCAAAAGCTTGAATTTACAATTACAAGTTTCTTTGTAAATTACATTTATAGGAAGGCACATGTATTTTTGTAAAGGGCCTGAAGGCAATTCGAGTGTGATAAATTGAATTTGATAGTCAGATTCAAAATATATATTTTAATTTTATTTTTAGTCTTGTTATCATGTAAGACCATAATTTTTTGTACATGCGTCTGTTGAATATCTTAAAAAAAATCTTTATTTTATAGTATTTTTCTTTTTCTGGCAAATAGTCAAATTGTATTGAAAATTTGTGATTATAAAATAATAAATGTTTTTATCAACCATTGCTTTACATATTCACGACCTAAAAATTAAATATCAAAAATTCAAAGTGTATCACTTATTGAAAAATCTTATAGAACGTAGCACAACCAGATCCAAAAACTACCATATTGATGGTAGTCGTCACTACTAAAGTTCACAACAATCCTTGTCAAGGGGTTGTTCGAAGTGAGCACTAACGGATTTTTTAAAAACTCAAGCAATGAAGATTTTTGGAGTTAACGAGTCTTGCGGGATACATTTTCTGCACCTGTGACGCGAGCGCCATCTAGCGGTCAAGTACGAAAACTGGGCGTCAGCTATATTGTTGATGCGTTTTTCGTAACAAACCAGGGTGATCATATCACCATACCTTTGTCTTTCAATTCTTTTAAAGAATTAGTGAAATATGGTGAACTGTATTCATAGGACAGATAAATAACTTGTCAGACTAAAAAAATGAGTTCTGGGGCTCGTGAAATTTCTATTAACAATCTAACAGCTCATAAATATCAACTGCTATTCAACATTACGACAATTTTCGTGTTTTAGTCTTTTCATAAACCTAGATTAATGTTCAACATGAATATAATAGAGAAAATTTTTGGTTTTTCGCACAGGAAATAATGAGACTGAACAAGACTCCGTAAAAGATTTGAAACATCGAAATGTCATAGATGCTCTGAGACCTAACCACCAAATATTTTGATTTTATTTTAATGTAAATCAATAAAGCACTTCACTAAAAAATTCAATGACTACAAATTATATCATAACCTCTTAAAAATTTAGCTTTATTGTTTCAGTTTTGCCATTCCTTAATATCTATCTCAACGCTCAAAACGCCTCGTAATCCGTTCCACCTGCTGTTGTGGTATCCGCTGCATTACTTCCTCTCTCAATTATTTTTTCCATTTTGTGAATTTCTTGACATGATGCAAGACAACGTGCAATGCAATGCCAAATGCAATATTTCTTGATCAAAAGCATGCGCAGATGAAATTTAGCTAAAGGCCGCTAGACATAATGCAATGCAGGGTGTAATATTTCTTGATAAAAAGCATGCGCAGATGAAGTTAATCTGATTGTTTCATGAAAGTTCTCGCATTTGCAACATTATCGGTTTGGCGCCATTTTTATTGTGTGCTAGCTGCAATTCTGGGATAGAATTCTAGTTACTTATGGCTTAACAATCAACGTCTACATCAGGCTCAGAAAGTAAAACAGCAGCAGATTTAATTGCGATTCACTTACCACTTTTTCACTTCCTTACTTAGTTTTGTTATTCTCATTTTCAAACCATCCACAAAATTATGAACAAAAAATAAGGTTAAAAACTTGTTTACTCTTACTTATTTTTGTTAGTGGTAGTGGTTAAAGTACAAATCAGCTAAGAAAAGGCCAGACGCGTCATACCTGACAAAGGCCGCAATAATTTCCTTCTCTCTTAGGCCCATCCTATTCATGTGACAGTGGCGTGTTTTACGATTGTTCGGTATTTTTAATATAGAAATGCAAGTGCTAAATAGTCTGGCAACGCTGCACGTCTGCCGCATGGTCCAAATCAAAATTCGAAGGGAATCGTCGCGTAACTATGGATCTCTTACCATTGTGAGTCCCTCTTCGATGTTGCCAAGCCTTTACTTAGGAAGGAAAGTACGGTAATATAAATAATTTGCGCTTATGGATGCGCAGATGCATAACCGACCGAACATTGGACATTCAGCATTTAGTAGATATTGTGATTTATTGTATTTGGTCTTATTTTTAGTCTGTGCCATAGTTTATTCTACAGATAGCGCTGTTTTTGAACATTAGGGGCAAAATCGTTTTAAATAATGTCCGCTAAAAAAGTTGGAAAGCAAGGTCTTATTATACGCAGCCAAGGACGAGAAATCATAAGCAATATTATTAATTTCATGAAAAAAGAGGCAGATGAAGTAGTTACTATTCCTTTGAAAAATTACAGGTAAGATTTAATTCGAGAAGTAGGTTGAAGAAATGCGGAGTTTACACATTTTTATACATATTTACACATATTATAAAGTCATGTACCTACTTAGTTTAAGGTTTACCGTTGTTACTATTCAATTTAAAAGAGCAAACGTGCAATGCTAAATTATGGTGAAATTACAGGTGTTTTGCAGAAAATTAATGACCGGCAAATTTTGACAGAAGCAATAAGTGTAAGCAGCTTGAATCGGCTCCTTAAAAAATTGGTTTCAGGTAATAATTTTGATTTTAAGATGTCCATTATTACGATAATTAATACCTTGATGTCTATCACAGAGATTTTTTTTGTAGATGGCAGAAAATGCCAGACTGAAGAAAAATTTTGTGCGAATCACACGACATTCACCTGAAACGAATAAATTACCGAAAGAAGCTGATAGAATACCGTAACGAAGGCCGCAATATATGTTATACTGATGAAACTTATATTACCCAGCAGCCATTAAATTTCGCTTCCCCTAAAGTACAAACTAGACGAACTGTTACAACAACATAGGCACCATGTACTACTTACCTCCTTATCATCCAGAACTAAACCCGATCGAAAAAATCTGGGCATTAGTAAAAAATTGGGTAGCTGCGCACAATACAACATTTAAACAACATTTTGCCTAGCATCTGCTAGGCAAAAATTTGAGGAGGTATCGGAACAAGAGTGGTATAATATTTGCCAACATGTTAAAAAATATAAGAATGACCTTATACAAAAAGAGCACATCTTAGATCACTTAATATTTACAGTAAAGTAAATATGGGTTCATCGGAAGAAAGTGAAGACAAAAACAGCGAGGATACTGATAGTTCATTAGAGGATGAACTAGAATGTTCGTCTCTAGTTTCTGATAGCGAATAATATTTTTTTAATTAACGACATAGATAAAATATTACACTCAACATGTGCAAAAAATGTGTTTATTATAAACATACCATGCACACCAAACCTCTATGCAATAAACAGTTGCTATTTCTATAAGATACTGTATATATATATATATATATATATATATATATATATATATATATATATATATATATATATATATATATATATATATATATATATATATATATATATATATATATATATATATATATATATATAATTAACTAAGTAGTATCCTACTGTAATATATGTTTAAATCCTTAAAATATATTTTTTTATTTTTTTTTGTATTTTTTAATCTAATAAATGTTTTGTTGTGAACTGCATTAATTTTTATTTAAATAAGAACCTACGCCACTGTTATATCAGTCTGAAGCGACAGAGAGGGAATATTTTAAAGTGAGGCAGACGATTGATGACGCCTATGGCATTTTCTTAGTTAATTCGTACTTTATCATTAAATTGAAAGAGACTTGCACAATATCAAGCAATGTGCAATATTTATCTATGCAATATTTTGACCCTGCATGAAATTGTATGCAATTTCTTGCACCTTTAACAACCACAATATGTATACAAAGTGAATAAGTTAGAGGACACAGCATAAAGTTAAATATTGTTTTAAAATTTATACAGAAAAGTCAATATTCAAAATTTATATACATATATATTTAAAGTGAATAATAAAATATATTTTTGGTCCCTAAATAAAGTGATGAATATATTCAACAATTATATACAACAAAATTAATTTTTCAAGTTAATCTCTTCTATGGGACCATTTAGCAACAACATCTTTTTGGTTGTTCTCCCATAAAATAGTACAAAGCTTTCCAACAGTCGCTTCTTCAGGATCATTTTGGTACCAATCAAGTAACACTTGGTATATCACCTGAAAATAATAATAATTATAAAACTGTGACAGTGACAATAAGATTAACATTACACATTCTAACATAGCTGAAATTTCTGAAACTGTTGGTGATATTCATACTGAACACACTATTTACTCTACTTCTACACTCACAATTACACTGTGTGATACGTGTTTTAATAACCAAGTCAGTGTCTTCAGAGACTGAAGATAAACTCAAACCTATTGACTTATATTAAATTTTCCTCTCACTTCCTCTTGTGAAAAACAATTCCAGCAGGAAATTTTACATTCATTCCTAAACTACTCAACTGTGAAGTGGGCTGTCCAAATTCAATATAAGAACAGTTTAAATGAATGTAAAATTTATGCCGAAGGGGTTTTTCACGGAAGGAAATTGTCGGAAAAATTTAGTATAAATACACAAGTTAAAGGTTTTAGTTTACCTTTGGTCTCTGAAGACTTGACTATTGAAACTTTCATCGAACGGTGTAATTGTGAATAGTTGTTTTAAATTACTTAGAAATTGTTTCAGTTTTAAGAATAACAAGAGGTTAATACAGCAATTGAATCTAATATCTTACTTCTTTTATTCCATAAGCTTGATGATCGGCAATAAATTGAGAAATTTGACCATCCCCAATATCACAGGCTCTTGCTACATCTTTCCATTGAGAATCCATGTAAGTGGCAACAAATTGTAAATCATTTTTTGACACCTTTTGTTTACTGTCTTTCATTGATCTAATCGCAGCAGTCTCTGGTACATCAGCCTTTTTTTGTCTTTCATTGCCACTGAAATTATAAGTGTTCTTGGTTCCAATGTGTACGTCTTTTGAATTTGTTATGTTTATTATTGTTGCTGAAGCTAAACATGTTTTATAAATTTAATGAACATTTGTTAAAAATATAAATATTATCAATTTGTAATATTAGAATGAGAGATATTATCAAATATGGTAATAGCTTGTCTAATAAAGACTTATTGCTAATAATCAATTTTAAAAAATAATTAATCTTTGTTACTAACAATTAGGTATTAGATTATACTATTCTTAACACAAAGGAAGCAGTCTATTTACTGATATTTTGTTCCAATTGAACTTATTACAGTGAATGAATGTGATGGAAACAAAAAAGTATTAATTAAACAACCTGATGATGGACTGAACTTCCTTGGATTTCTTCTCTTTCCGATGGTAAAAGTGCTTGATTTGTTTTTGTTAATTTCCTCATAGTGAGGACCTTTTTCACCTAAATTATTATCAAATACAGTCTCTTCTTCAAGATTATGTTCACCATTTTGGGTTTGTCTAGGATTTGGCACAGCATCAGTTGTAAGATCGTCTTTGTGTGTATCTAAGTCTGCCATTCTTTTTAATAAGTGAGCTACTTAACACAAATTATTTTTGTTTTAATACAAAGAAATTAATTCTCTAATAAAAACAAAAAATATTCATCGGGATGTCAATTGATGACACATGCGTCATGGTCAACCGCGCTGAGTGTAGAAAATTAATTATTTTTATTTTTTCATCTCTGTAGACTTGATTATATTTGTTACCAAAAGTGACTCAGAAAAGAATTCCACAAATATTTGATTAATTTCCTATCTTAATGATTTTCATTTATTTTATTTTGTTCAATTTTTAAATATTCGGAAAATAATTATTTGTTGAGTATTCGCAAAAGTATCACAAATGTATCGTAGCATGCCCGCTCAATTTTAAAACATCACACTGAGAGTAGAATATCTACATCCTTGCTCATACAAGTATAAAAAACAAGGACAGAAGCTGATATTGGGTGTGTTCCACTATGTGTTCACAACTTAATGACGTCAATATTTTCACTCACTCCAATCTCTTAACGCTAATGGAATGATATGAAAAGCGTGAGCATGATTGTTGTATATACTCCGTGGAACATACTCTATGCCTCAATAATTTTATAAGAAGGTATTTCCAACAAATACTAAGATTTTGAACAAAATCAAAAGCATTAAAATAACTCTAAGTATAAGAAACGTTAAACAATTGTAGAATCTATTTATTATAACATTTATCTGACAATTATCAATAACTTATTTAAAATAACTCGTTTTTATGGGTTCATTTTTACGGATCAAACTTTAGAACAAATGGAACGCTTACAAGCTAAAGCCATCAAATGATTGATTGGTGAGCTGTGATTGTGATCGGTTGTCGGGTGCGGCATGCGCTGCTACAAGTGAGCATAGTGGATGAATAGTGACAAATTTAAGTATATGAAATGTTATACGTCCCAGAGTCACAGCAATAAATTTGTTAATATTTGTTTTTGAGAAATTTTAGGGAAAGTGTTTAATACACGGTAAGTTTAAATATTATGCGTAAATACGCATATAATCATGATTATGTACATCTAAAGTGAGTGCCAAACAAATCTCGAATGCAATGGATTGTTAGTTGGGCACTGACAGTTTAAAATAAAGTGCTATCAACTTGAATTCGATGGTTAAAGAAAAGTAAACTTTTTTTGTGAAGTGATTGAAAACCAATTTACATCTGGAAGAAACGGATTGGATTTTGTGTTTGATCGGGTTAACGTATGTACTCATTTTACAAATCTGTGTTGTAGAGAATTTGGGATGTAGGGCAATATTATTCACTTGACCCCCTGCCAGCTCCCGCAGTAGATATAATTGTCGGTGTTTGTTTTACTGTGTGAATTGTTTTAGAAAGAATGTATTAATTAGTCAATTTAGAAACGAACATTTTGCCTTTGCCGCAAATCTAGGAAATTCACATCCTAACAACCTATAATTTCCTGTTGCATTGTGGTTAATGATAACCACTAAAGTTGAAGCTTTTGTATTTTAGAATACTATTATTTACTATTATAATTACAGAAAAAAAACACGAAGTGTATTATTTTCTTTTAGGTAGATTATAAAAATGCGTGAATACAAAATTGTTGTACTAGGCTCAGGGGGTGTAGGAAAATCTGCTTTGACAGTGCAGTTTGTACAAGGTATATTTGTAGAAAAATATGATCCAACAATAGAAGATAGTTATAGAAAACAAGTGGAAGTAGATGGCCAACAGTGTATGTTGGAAATTCTGGATACAGCTGGAACAGTAAGATATTTTTTCATGAATAACCCCAAATTTTTAATAATTTCCTTTTCTTGATATCATAAAATTTGACTGAACAAAGGATGACTCATCTTTGAAATATCTTTTAGTAACTGGTCTTTTGCTTGGTATTGTTCCCTTTTGCCTTTTATAACTCTTTTGTTATATGCCAGGTAGTTTATAGGAATGTGTCAATAAAGAGGCCTTTTAACCATTTAATTTATTGCTTATTCCTTATATACATTTTTAGGAACAATTCACAGCAATGAGAGACTTGTATATGAAAAATGGTCAAGGTTTTGTTTTGGTTTATTCAATAACAGCACAATCCACTTTCAATGATCTTCAGGATTTAAGAGAACAAATACTTAGAGTAAAAGTAAGTAACCCAAAATAATATTTCACATACTATTTATAGATGATTGCTTATTTTTGGATGGAGTGTGTTTGATGTATGATCAACATTATTAAACATATTAAAATCTTTTATACAAACTGGAGCATGTTGACAAACTAAACAACAATTGAAACAGTTATTAATAATAATGATGATTATAATTATTCTATTTTAAAATCACTTTGATCAAATATTTCCCAAATCAGATGTTTAAATTTGGTTTTTCATCTCTTGAAATTTTGAAGTTTATTACTACATATTTAATTCACTTTTATTGAAAGATTTTATCAAATAACAGTGATTAAGTGTATATATATTTATGAGATAAATTAATCTTGCAGAATAACTTGTTTTGATTAATATTGTGATTGCAAACAGTAGATTGTAATTTAATTGTTTTTGATTAAATTATTTTTTTTTGGCTTATGGGACATGTGGCTCTTGTTAAATTATAATCCCCTATGGAGCATCTAATATGCATTAAATTTCTATTAAAGTTCAAACCTTTTCCTTTCTCATCTAGCCCTTTAGAAGTAGGTAATTATTCTAGCTCTTTTATGAAAATAAAATGCTCATGTTTTATATATTTTCAAACTTCTATTGCTGCTGCCTTATTGGAATTATGAAAGAATGAAAAAACTGAAAATAGTTGTGAGATAAACTTTTACATTTGGAAAAAAATAACTAAGAACCATTTTATTGGTCAGCTTTTAATTGCTTTCCAACATCCTAATATATTTAAAATTAAATCAAAATGTTCAGTGCTTCTCTAGGCCTATATATCAAGTCTGAAAAATCTGTAGAAGTATTAAACTTGTGACAGATCGAGGATGTTGAAAACATATATATATATATATATATATATATATATATATATATATATATATATATATATATATATATATATATATATAAAACTATAAATTTATTGTTAAAATTTCTATTATATGTTTATTTGAACAAAGGACATTATTTGGCTAACAATACTCTGCTATTCCATGCCTGTAAACATATACATTTTATCATCCTTGATGTTAATATATACACTAAACAAGTAGCCATGTATGATTCATTGAGTGATATGAATAATCATTTAATTGGTAGATATTGTTGCTAATATTTCATAAAAATCGTATTATTTCACTTGTTTATGTTCAACTGAAAGTAATTAGCAGAACCGGTACTTGAATATAATGTTGATAAAAACTATGAGAACTATAAAAATACATTTTCAGTAATGTTTTGTAAGTGGGGATACTATTTTACAGGAAATGAAGTTGATAGTGAAACCATATCTTCTAACATGTATAATTACCCAACTGTGAATGATAATTCTCTGATGAACATGGAGAATTACAGTTTATGATTTGCACCATATACCATATTTATATATATATATATATATATATATATATATATATATATATATATATATATATATATATATATATATATGAAGCCGGCAGGCCTTATAGGCCCATGGATTCTCTACTGCTTTTCTCCAACTTCTTTTGTTCCTGGCTTCATTACTAACTTCTGTAAGTCATGCATTTTCTATGTGGACCCACTCTTCTTTTTGCACCTTCTCCACGTGTTAAGGCTCTTTTCACTCACATTTTTTCTTTCATTCTGGCTATATGCCACAACCAATGCAGGTTATTATTTATTATAACTTCTATTGGTATTCCAAAATGTAAGCTCTCCATATTATTAGAAAAATCATATACTTTCATTCAGGCAGAGCTGCTAGCACTAAATATATGTGCTCAGGAGTTTCTAAATTCTCACAAGCGGCTTTGAAAACTGTTGAATGCACAACCCAGCTAGTGTGGGAGGCTGAACAAATTAGAAAAATACTAGCTAATAGAAATGAAGTAACCCTAATGTGGCTACCGGGGTATCAGAATATATTATGCAATGATGTAGCCTTTTTTTTCTAAAAAAAGGGGGCAGTGACACCATATTTTGGACCAGAGCCTTACTGTGTCATGAGATGTCATGTCAACAACAAATTGATAGATGGCTAAGGAATCCCATGGAGAATACGTAAGAAATACTCCAGGTTCAAAATATTCTAACAGATTCACAACCATATCAGCTAGATGTCTAGAAACGACAGGTCACTGCCAGATATCACTTTAAAATGATGTGAATGGTAGATGATAACTGCAGATTTGGTGATGTAAGAAAGCCACAGAGCATCTACTCTTCGAATTTTCTGCCTATTTTATCCAAAGGCTTAGGTACCTCGAAGGAGTAATGCTAATACCTTGAGAGGTATGGCAAAAACCCTCTCAGGAAAAAAGCCTGCTTTGCAGAATAGATGGAAAGCCAAAACGACCCCCTAAATAATCTAATCGCAGATATGTCAACTTAACAATATACAAAATATTTGATCCAAAATTTTTTTTTATATTATTTATGTTCATTTATATCCCTATTTTGAATATCCTGTCCTACGTAATAAAATTATAAAATTTCAGTCTAATACAAATTTACGGTGCCGTGATCTACTGCAATGTTTGTTCTATTAATGTACTTATGGCACAATTCACACAGGATATGCCTTGTTGTCTAATCTCCCCATTAAAATTTCAAGCAGCTATTGGTTTGTTGATCTTTCAATTAGTGTAAATCCCTCCTAATTTTTATAACTGATCCTTGAATGGAAACGCTCCACTACTATAATTTATTCATAAAAACCAACAAATTTTCAAAAGGATAGGAAAGGGCAGTGGTTACCATGTTTTTTAATTTCTTGAAGAGAACAAATTATAAACTACTAGAACAGAAATCAATTACCTGTAAATTTTGTGATTTTAGACCTCCCTTGTATGCATGGAGTCAATGAATTATCACTGTTATTTAAATTCCGAATCGGTGTTTTATTTTTTCTTGATGCGGATGAATCATGTGTCTTAATTCAAGGTCATATTATTTGAAAGTGTAAATTTATGAAACAATTAGATTAGTGGGTGAAAAAACTATAAATATCTTTACCAATTATCAGATAAATTGATCTAAATTCTATATTATTTGAAACATTTTGAGACATCTTTTTTTTACTTATACAAGGTGGTCTAGAATAATGTACATTAATTTCTAAAGCTGGTGAGGTCCCTAAGTCTTTTTTTTAATTTTGCATCTATGATTGTATATTTACTTTTAATTTGACGATCGTGCTCAGAAACACTTTTTTGGTGTTTTTATGACTGCCAGATGAAATTAAACATAAGTTATATGATTGCAAATGAAAATTGTCACATTTAGTTACTTTATTTCCGAAAAAACCCTCAGTACTTATATACAATCGTCATTTACTAACATCATTTATTTCCAAATCTTCTGATATTTTATTTATTTAAAATTATGTGATTTTCTGCATTCCACTGATTACATTACTTTCATTGTACTTAGTTGTTTACATATACAGTGTGCAAATATTTTGTTCTTTTTTGTTATTAAAATTAATAATAAAATGTCAGCCATTTCCCATATAATATGTATGAAATCAAACATTAGTAACAAACAAATAAGTCATAAAATAGATGTTAATATGTAAGTTGTAGCTATGTTAAGACAAAAATACAGTGTGTGTGCCATCAAAATAAAGCCACTGTGTGTCAAAAATAGAAACAAAACGAACCAATTAGAATGAAACAAATTTATTAAGAAAGTCTGCACACAAATACTTATTTAAAAGAAATAATTTACTCCCTGCTTCACATGAAAAGGAAAAAAAATGTGTAAAAAGGGGGATGGGGGTGGAATGTATCACAAATAAAGCCACTACTGTTAATAACCAATATATATATGCCAAGTCTATATATGATTTGGAATATCTATCATTCACTAGTTTCTGGAAGACTTTAACATTATTTCTGTTTTAGACTGAAATTTCTTCCTATTATTATCATATACAGCCCTGACTAAGAATGTACTACACATTTTCTTGGGAATTTCGAGGTAAACAGAAAGGGAAGGCCATTTCAGGATATATGCATCTAAAAACCATTCAAGAAAGAGTTTGCAACATTAAGGAGGGCAATATCCTGTGGGAAAATCCAACTTGAGCCATTAATTCCTTCTGCAAAATGACAAAAAATGGGTTTCTAGCATTTGTTAGTAATTGATACCTCTCATGCACCTTCATTAAAAAATGTGAATTATATGGTGATGAACATATATGGTGGCCTTCATACACTATTAATGAGCATCCAACTTACTAACTTTTGGAAAAGATTTCTCCACCTTTCCTTATGTCATGCTTTCTGAGCCATCCAGATATTTTTCCTCATATGAGAATGTGACACACACACATAAGTCGTTCCATGTTTGTGAATATTTGGCCCAGGGAGCCTTCTGTTTTATTGACATACCATGAAAAAATATTTTTCAAAAGACAGGATAAGACGTGCATATCATATAATTGCCTCTCCCTTTCACTTTACCTCAATTCTCAAGAAAATGTGTGGTTATCTTTAATAGGGGCTGTATATACCAATATTGGACAGTTTCAATCTGAAGTAGAAATACAAACCACCGTCATTTAAATATTTCACTAGAACTAAATAACTAGAACAAACTTGTCTGGGTACCTGGTCATTATGGGAGTGTACAGCTGTGAATTGGCAGATCATCCAGAAAGAGAGAGCCATTATGTACTTTCCCAGCCAGACTCCAAGCAGTGGCACTTGAGTAATGGGAAAAAAAGGAAGATAATATCAAATAAATTATCTCAAATCCCTCATTATTATTCAGTTAAAACAAAAGTTTACTTAAAGCAGTATCTTTTTTTAAGGTATTGTCTAGAAATTAATGTAAATAATTCTGGACTACTTTGTATTATACTGAATAGATTTTCTGAGTAAAAAATTTCTTTTGTCTTCTATCAGGTAGAATCTATAGAATAGTAAGTGTTCCAAAGTAACTGGAAGTTGTTTTTTTCTGGAATTCACGTTATTATTTAAGTCAATAATGTTGGTGTAACAAGTTTATTTTACCTTTTGTACATCATAGAGTTTCATATTAATTAATTGGGCAGAAAATAATTAATTTTTCTGTGTGGAGTATACTCTGGTTATATTATTTAATTATGAAAAACGAAATGTATACATTTAATAGATGTTTATGTATAAAATAAAAAAGTTGTCAAATAATATTTTACAAATAAGAAAGCTTCAGAAAGACAAAAATTTTATTACTACCAGTAGGAGTTTGTGTACATGTTTTAACAACTAGTGCAAATCAAGAACGATTGTGATTGTTATTCGCATACAGAAAAATAACTGATTTAATTACTACAAAACTGGATTTTACTCATTTTTATTTATAAATTTCAGGACACAGATGATGTTCCAATGGTTTTAGTTGGTAATAAGTGTGATTTGGAAGATGAAAGAGTTGTTGGAAAAGAACAGGGGATCAGCCTTTCGCGTCAGTTTAGCTGTGTTTTTATGGAAACGTCTGCCAAAGCAAAAATTAATGTTTATGATGTAAGTGTACACAAAAATACTATTTATATTATTTCAATTAATGGAGATGGTGTGTGTTACATTGATACTGATTAGTATTTTATTATATATTTATTATTATAATAATCCCCAAAGAAAATAGACTCGCGGTCAAAAGTCTGTAGCAAAAAATCTGTAACTTTTTCCATTCTTTTTCTGATTTTAGGATCTCAAAATAATTAGTTTTAGCTCCATAACGAGTGGTCTATGTTGTTATTGAGTTACTTTTTTGGTAAATAAAAAATATCAAACGAAAAGGAATCTTGAACAATTAAAAAGGGTTATAATTAACAAGCTTAAATTCGTCAACATAATAATTTATTTGATAATAAATATTTACCACCCCTGAATTTGATGGAAATGACCCAAATTTTGACAGTTCAAAAACATGATGCTTTATCCACTTATTAACAGAACTTGAAAGGAAAATGCAAACTATATTAGAGGCCTTCTTAACAAAAAGGCAGAAAATTGGAAAAACATAATAGACTGAATGATCGGACTGACTTAGAATTTTATTTGTTTTTATAAGTATATTCGTTTATATTGTTTTTATTTTTGTGAGAAATAAATATTCTGTTTTATTTTTATTAAAAAAAGAACATTAAATTTACTACCTAATTAATTTTATATCCATCTTCCCCATTATTTATATGTTAAGATAACCTCGTTTAGAGCTATTTCACATTACGTTCTACTTTGATGGAACTTATCCCCGAGGGTTTTACTGTAGTTATATGTATATTAATATTAAATCCTACTATATAAAAATATTTAAAAAAACATAACGTTGCAATATACATTAGGGAAGTTTTTTTAAATAATATTTTGTTGGTTACAGATATTTTATGATCTAGTTCGACAAGTCAATAAGAAATCTCCTGTGAAACAACCGAAGAAACCTAAACCCAGATGTATGCTTCTATAATTTTAGGAAATTCTTGGAACCAAAAAGTACATTAAAACGATTTAAAGACAATTATATATGTAGAGTGTATAAGAGGCAAGTGCGGACTAAAAGTCTCTTGCAGTGAAGTTTTTTAAAGCTCTGTATATCATTCTTTTAACACTAATTTAAATATTTGTAATAAATAAAGTTGTCAGTTAATTTTTCCACAATCAAGGTTGTTATTATATGATATATCTAGATGCAATCTTAGTGATAGAGTATTTTGAAATACTGCCAATTACGTGGTGTCAAATAGAGATAGAGATTTTGTGAATTAGTGGTATTTGTTACTTCTGATTCAAGACTATCTACAGGACAATACTTCACCAAAAAACAAAAAAACAAATTTGGAATCTCTCAACACCCAAGCCCCTACATGAACATGAACTGAGGCATCCTTTTACCGTTACAGTCTCTCATTTTTATCAATGCCCATTTACACCATAAACTTTTTTCTTATTATCATTTTGGATGTAGTAACTTGTGGTGAGATGTGATAATAATCCGATGGTGCTTTTCTAGTAGGTAGTGATGTCCTTGGCGAGATCAAATATTCTATTCTCAAAAGGGTGCACCCTTACGAATCACCAAATAAATTTATTTCTGTTTTTTATGAATCACCGTCACATTACACAGGCTGATTCTATGCTCTGACTTGTACCCGTTTATGAAAAACACAACGCGCCTAACGATTTTGCTCCAAAAAAAACTACGACTGTTCCAGTTTTATATATAGGGTCTATACTAATATATGTGAATCTATTAGCTGTTCACTGCCGAGTACATATTCTATTTCGAATCTCTAAAAAGCAACAGAGATGTATATATATATATATATATATATATATTTGTGCTTTGGCGATTATCTTTCCATTCGACAGGTACGTTGCAATGATGCTTATTAGCCTTTCATTGATTCATAAACTATTATTAACCTTGTTCATGATAATGTATGAATCCACCAATGACGTTACTTTTTTTTCTTTGAAAACATAAAATTTGCTAGAGAGAGCATTTCTATTGAACTGTAAATAACTTTCGTCTAGTATGACCCGAAATCGCTGCATTAAGAATCTCATAATTATAAAAATTAAGTAGAACCAATTACAACATGTTCAAGTATTTTATCATATTTTCAGCAAAGATGTACCAAAAAACAATTCATAAAAGTGTTTCGTTGATATTGAACATAAAATGATACCCTATGGACAAGTCATCTTTTTCATCTCCATTAAGTGTTAGGCCCTTTACAACATATTTATAATCATGAATATATTTCAAGTTTCAATTGTATTAATCTTGTGTTAAGAGTTTAATGGCGTTGCACACAATTTGGTCTTCCATTCCAATAAAATTTGCTGTAGAAAAACTTTTTTTAATTAATATGGTAACGCCAGGAAACTAGAGGTTAGATATTTTCTTCAATATATCTGCAAATCTTTGATTATGTAAGCAGTTGTATGATTTTTTAAAATATGTAGTTTTCCACTAAATTTCTTAGAATTAAAAAAATAACTGGGACAGTTTTAGTTGTAGAAAAAATCGTTACAATTGCATAGAGTTCAATATTTTGAAAAATGATATTGCTATTTCAAAATACAATTACAACCATATTTAGGAAATTTTAAACCAACAGTTTGTCAAAGAAAGTTTTAGTAATTTTCTTTACTTCAAACTCAACAAAAACTTTCAATTTTCCTTTTATCTTAATCTTAACGTTTTTCTCTTGATTTAAAACAAAATTTTCAATGTTATCCAAAAAAGTAACAACTACAAAATGAGATTCAAAGATGTATGAGACACTTGATTATAAATTTTAACTAATCGATAAATTGTAATAGATTATTGTTTATGAATGGAAATGAACCTCAAGATGTAATTGTTTCTTTTAAAACTCTCAATTTTTTCATTTCCAAAGGTGTGTATTATCTTTATTGTTCTGTCATCCTACTTGTGTGACTTCCAATTAAACACAACTTATTGTGACTCATGATTTAGTGTTTATTTTCTCCACTAGTCCAGGTATTATATGATAAACAGGCTTTTTGTTTAATTTTCATTGGTATTTAGTGAAGGTCTATTTGGAAATTTTTCTCCATTTTTCAAATTATTTATCCATACATTATTTTCACCAATTTTATAATTTGATGTAACTTATTTAGTATACTAATGTAACTGGTTGTTTAGAATAAACTTTTTAGCATATCTTTTCGCTGATTCAGTTAGAAACCCATCATATTTATAACCTATCCACATATTATATATTTCTGAATGTTTATTAATTTTCTGGAAAGCCTAGTGTTTTACAGAGCACAATAATCAACGAGGCCGGTATACTTCAAACTAAAATGTTAGATAATGTGGATAAATCAAAATTCCCAAAAAGCAGAGTATTTTGGAACTTGTTCAGTTATTGAATAAATAATTGTGATACAAAAAAAATGTTTCTGTAATAGTTTTTCATAAGCGGGCGATAGTTTTCAATTCTGAATCACCCTGTATGTAAAAATAGCATATAAATTTCTATTATGTCTTCTATTGACCAACCATTTCCCAGTCTATTGTAATGTCAGTTTAGCATTAAGAATTATTAAACGTCTCTTATTAATAAATGTGCGATATGATATGTAGGTATCTTTAAATTTTAAATATAATTGTTGCACTTATGAATATTCCTATATTTATCTTTTAGCAGTATTTATTTTAATAAATAGTAAAAGAATCCACCATTTAATTATTTTTACCCAAATACGAAGTGTCTGGTGTAACAACATTGTGCTAAATTTCTCATTTGATCTACTGGAAATTATACATAAATCACTTTTTGACGATACACCACGAATCTCATGTGAATGGTAGTTATTGCAATTATTTTTTTAACACCTTGAGCTCCGGTGTAGTCCATAGGACCTCAACTGCACTTTCTTCAGAGTGGTCCTATAGACCGCACAACGTATTTTATTTCGAACCTTCTCCACTGCCGAAGGGACTATATTTAAATGTGTTTTACAGTTTGGTTGAACCGTCCTGGTTTATTGGAACATTACCTTACACTTACTTCATGTGTTTTTTACTACACCTTACACAATCTCTTCCCACTTTGTGACTTGCATCTAGGCAATGAGTTTTTTTGATTTTGGTGTCCCTTGATGAGCAACAGCCTTAGTTTTTTTCGTCCGTAACTTCTTTGCTACACTCATTTGAGAATCAGTTATTGGTATATTCTTTTATCAAGTATATGAGCATTTACCATTTTTGTACCAAATGACAACTCGATCGAAAATTTCCTATACAACTTCAACGTCCTTCTCAAGTTAGTGTTGTAACTTGCCATTTGATCAAATAGATCTATTGAAGATTTGCCTTTGTTATTGTCGACCACGGCTTAAGGCTTTACTGTCTCATAAGCATGCTCAGTAGAAAGCATCGCTATCCTTCCATTTTATTATTGTTATTCCTTTTTCGTTTTCTTTGCTAGTAATTTCATTGAGCTTTCTTTGTACAATGTCTATGGGTAGTCCTTTCCAATTTTAACGCTATGTCCCCAATAAATGGGTTTGGTTTCCTTGCAGCTTTTTTGCTAACTCAAAACTTGTATAATAATGTTTGTTACAAATATTCTCCCTGGACCAAGAAGATTTTCCGTTAGGCTCATTACAATATTTGTGGGTACAAACACCCTCTTCTATTCCTCTTCCAGCATAAATTTTAATATTCAATGTATATCCTACTCCACAGCAAAGCTAGAATACTTTTATATCTTATTTGTTTGTTGAAATATTTTGACAGATTGTGAGTCTACCACGAAAAAGAATCATAAACTCCTCAACACATACCACTTTTCCCGGGACATAAATTTGTTGAAAATTGTTCCCAAGCATTTTCCTCAACATATCTATTTTGAAAAGTCTATTCCCTTCAAAGGATGAGAAAGCAAACAAAATTTTGTTTTTCCATACTGCAAGTAGGGTGTAGTTCTTAAGAAATATAACAAAAAGATTAATTTCGAATAAAAAATGATATTTTTTGTGTGCGGTTTATAGGACTGCACTGGGCACTAGGAAAAGTTTTAGCGATAAACTTTCCCTCGGGGCCAGGGCGGTTCTATCGACCGTACTCCAAAAAAAGCATATTTCCCAATTTTTATTCGAGATTTTTTTATTATATTTCCTTGAATCCAAACCCTATATGGAGTGTAAAAATCCAAAAAAAAAAATTTAAGCCTCAATAATTTTGGTTGGGGCTTAATGTGATGAACACTAAATAATATGAAGGTAGCTAAAATACTTATTTTTTCTTAAAAAGTATAACGGCAATTTACAGATTTGAAAAAATAAAATATTTTTCTTCCTACATAGCATTAATGTGCAATTTTATGTTGGCACTCAACGCTGGCTTAGAGCGTTAAATGAGGTCACTTTGTATAATTTCGACTAGACCTCCATCTTAAATGAATGCAACATCAAATACAGAAAATACCAATTTTTGATTGTCAAAACTACTAATTTTCTTTGTAACAATGGAATCTTTAAGATAGCGCTACTGTATCAAAATTCGGATAGTTGGCTTATGGAGGATAGGGGTAAAGAGAATTATCCCTATGTATAAAAAGTGTCCGTATTTTTGCAACGTAATTAATAATTATAAACAATGAATTTTTCACATTTATGAGATATACATTAAATTGTTTACAAAGAAATTACGTTCCCGTATTGCTTACTAGCGCTATTGTGGAAAGTTATGAAACTATCTTTCAGACGGACACATTCGATAGTTAAACCCTCTATAATTGACACACATTTGCGATTGACCTCTTGCAGAGAAGCAACTCATATATCAGGCCCAACTTCAACAAACCTTTCTCCTATAACAAATTTCCCTTATCCTATCTAAAAATTCTCAAACGAATCCCTCTTTTTTGCGATTGATCTTTATACATAACCCCTAATAGTATAGGCAACTTAATTAACGAGAAACGGCAGTACGTATAATATATATATACATTTGGGTAATTGACTACATATAAATAACTACGTCTCTCCCACTTAAAAAAACTTGGTTGGATTTACGGTGATTGAGATTTATATTTAGGACGTGCTTATGCTCTTACCGGGTCAATTTTCTTTTCCGAATTGTTAGTGTTACAAAATTGCTTTTAAAAATAAAACGAAATTAATTAGAACATTTTCACAAATTTTGTTTTGTTTAATTTCTATTATTTAGTTATTGGATTTTATTGTTTAGTATTCTTAGTGCCGCACAAACGAAACAATGACTTCTTTTTCAAAAACGTGGTAAGAGTTTCTCTTCGTTTGGTTGCAAAAAGTTACTAACAATTAATTTATACGTTGCCGTGTTTAATAATAACAGCTATTAATCTTAAAAAAACTATTAGTCTGGTGGTTTGTTGCTTAAAGTATATCAGTTGGAGTATTTCTAACCATTACACTTTTTAGTCATCACGACGGTGAATCATATTTACTTGGAGAAAAATTTAGAATGAAACAAACATGTTTATACTGTTTTTGTTTTTATAACTCAATTTTGAACACATCCAAATGACAATACAAATATCCCGAAATTGAAATAAATATTATACAGTTTAATTGAAAGAAAAAAAGGCAATTTCTTGACGATATTACTCCAAATAGATCTGTCTAGAAATCATAGTATTAGTACACATTAAAATAGTAAATTCATGAGTAAGAAAGTTCATTATTCACCTGGGCTAATGTAAATTTCATTCAAGTTTGTTTAGTGTTGTTTTTCTCTTCAACCGTTTGTTTTACTACTCTATTATGTTCCATAACTTCCATAAAATATAAAGATATTTAGAATAAATAGATGTAATACGTCGAATATATAAGTTTACGTTGAAATTTACATGCTATGAATTCGAAAACATTATTTCTAAGCGGATTCCAATTTCCTTTGTATAAGCTCAAGTTCACTCGAAGACTTACGAGAAATTTGCGTCAGATCTGTATTGATTATTATTTTTTTGTTATCAATTTATGGATGCATTAGAGCCATTCAAAACTATTTCATATATTTTCCTTTACTCCATAAAAGAATTACATACAGGGTCATACATCGTTTATGAAAATTACGGGAAAAAACGGTTACAACTTACAGAATTTGAAACCTACATATTGTGGAGGAATCTCAAGAGTGGGGACTGATGTCTTTGCTTGTTATACAGATGGTGGAAGTGCGAGCCACGATTCAATTTTGATCTACATCTGATATTAACAATTAAATCATGGACGAAGTAATTAGCAGACAACATGCAGAGAAATGGTGTTTCCAATCAAACAGACAAGATGTCGAAAATTATGATATGATCGGATACGGCCGGCCAAGTCTTTTAACGAGAAAAATCAAACACAATTCAAGTAGAATATTTCAAAAAAATGAGGTAGAACTGTATCGTTTTTTTCTGTTACGTGTTCGCTCGTTACACGTTGGATATTCTGGGATTCATATAAAAGGAATTCAGATCCTTTTCAAAAGAGCATTCATTCAGTACAATATTCTCTTAAGACAATAATTGGAAAACATCCGTTGAGATCTGGCTTAATAGACAGGAGGCTGACTTTTACCAACACAAAGTGAAGTTGATTCTGCGTTTTGAATGGTGATATTTCTTTAATCGACTTTTTATCACCCCTTGTCGTGACAGTGTGACTCTGTGACTCTTAAAGTGAAGAAGAAGAATAAATCTGGATCTATATGATGAATGTGGAAATAGATGAATTCAATTTAAGTTGTTCAAAATACGCTCGACTCGAGTCGCACGCTTGCGGTCAAAATCTCTAGCTAAAAATCTGTAGCTTCCATTCTTTTTCTGAATTTATCATATCAAAGCCACTAGTCTTAGGGTTGTAATTGACAATACAAGCATAAATTCGGCAAAATAAAAATTTATTTATAATTAGCTTATCAATATTCAATGTTCTTTCCCCTGGCTCTAATAACAGCTTCCAATCACTTTTTTATGAACCGAATAAGTTTGTCTTACTTGATATTGTTCCATACTATTCCATTCTCCAGTGACCGCCGTTTGAGGTCCTGTTTCATAGCTGGTGCAGGATTCCTAGCCCAAACGCTAGGATTTAATTCCAGGCTACGCGCTGGTCAATCCGTTTTCGCCGATGAAACTATAGTAGAAAACGACGTGATTCGCCAAAAATCTCTTCTATGTTTTGGTTCGTCATTAATATCCGCGCACCACCGCCAGCTTGCTTCCATTGAAATGCACATTCAAACCATCTAGTGATTTCCACTAAAGTCCTTTCATACAACACTGCTTTCATCTGAGAAAAGAACGGAGCTCCATCCAATCAAAGTATTCTATAGCAAATCATAGACGGGTTGCTTGGTAGGCTGAGGTTAATTTGGGGTCAGTAGCTCGACTTTTTGGCGCTAGGTTAGTTGCCTTAAATCTTCTTTTGACTGCCCAGCCACTTACAGCCACTTCTCGCGTTTCTCAGAGCTCCTGTATGGACTTGTACACCAGTGAGCGATATGCTGACAATGAATCGGTTATCTCTTTCAGATGTGTACCTTTTCTTTTCGGAACCACGTCTTTGGTGAAAGTTAGTAGTCTCTTGGTAACGATGGTAAACTCTGGAAACAGCAGACTGATTCATGTTAAGCACACTGGCGCCTTCTCGCTAACTTTGGCCTTGTCGCAATAGGATGATTGCTTGAGCAGCTTTATCACTTTTTGTGTCCATATCCAGGTAGAATTCTTGTTGTTAACAGAAATGTGTATTAGTTGATGTTTGATGGCTATCACCGATAGTGGTGGGTCAGGTAGATAACCTTTTATAAGGGCGAGTTACCCCTATTTAGCACTATTTTAAACAAGCATAAAATAGTGGTTACAGATCATAGTATATTGTTGGACCGCTTTGGAAGCTAATGCTATTAGCTTCGAAATTTTATTAAAAAAAAATACAATTTCGAGCTCAGTTTTTTTGCCAGTGTCTTGCGATTGGAGGGGTGTCACCTGAGTCGACTTTTTTGCTCACGTGTGTATTTGCGTTACAGCTCAGCTTCATGATATTGAGAGCAATTATATAAACAGATGAAAGTGTCCTATTTGAAGTTTTATATGGTTGTTTTATAAGGACGATTAGGAGTGATAACTTCCAATGAATTGAATGTATTGAATCAAGTTAAATAAGAAAATAAACGAGGAAATATACGGTCAACGAGTATAGACGAAAACGCAAAACAGAATTTTTTTTACTAAGAGCAAATTAGCAACAGAGAAAATATAAAAATAACTACAAATTAAGAAACAACCAATCGAAATAAAGAAATTATTCGATCCATTGCAGGCTTAGAAGAAAGTTTGATTTGACAAGAAATTTTCTGGTATCGCTTTTCATTCGACATTTCAAAACGACACCTTGTTGATGGAAAAATCACGAGATATGTTTTGACCTATACTAACATTTCCGAATTACTCAAAAATATTTCAGTATTACTCGCTTGAATTTTTTTTAATAAAAGTGAATGAATTTTCTAATTTAAGAACATTATTTACAACGATATTTGAATCTCAAATTGTTTAGAGCAACTAATAATAATAAAGACAATTTGGCATATTTAACCGAAAAAACAGTAGGACGAATTAATAAGCCCGAATCCTGTAAAGAACATTTCCTGATACCTCCACTGGATGGCGTATCGCTGTAGACAGTGAGACGTCGCACCGTGTCGAAATCAGGCATCAGCTTACGTTTTGTTAGCCCGTAATGTCAACTAAAGGGGTGAGGCAACAGAAACATAAACGGCAAATAATATGTTCTAATCGCTAGAACATTCGGTCAACAGCGGTGTGCTTACGAAAAGTTGTAATGTTAGTGAAAAAATGGAGGGACCGTTTAAAATCCTTGTTCACATGAAAAAACATTCTACAAATTGTTATGGATCCATCACTCTACTGTCCCGGTAAGACAATAACAATAACAAAGTTAGAAATTACTTAAATGTCCCTTAAACGTCGCTTTGTTTATTATTTTTGATCTCAAGTGTTGGTTGTTTTGTAATCCCCGCTTAATTTTGTAAATTCACCGGTTTTCTCTCTACGTCACTTCCTTTTTGATTAGTTGTCGTCTGTGGTGGATTCAGTGAAGCAGGAGCGCAGTGCTCAACAGACCCTCTACGAAAAAATAAAAGAAATATACATTTGCATTGAAACTGGATACACTCATACGTATGATTATTAGATTATTTGAGATAAAACGGGAAGATTAGGACACGCCCAGCTGAAGGCCGATCAATATTTTGGATATACAGGTTACTAGACCATTGATAATGCCGATGAGAGATCATTCAACTGTATACACGCGTCATTAAATGATGAAGAGAAACCGACTGATGTGTCGTAATTATTCACAAAGTTATTGCATAATCAAGTTACTTCCGTGTTCCCTCTTTCCTAATTTTCTCGAGACAAAAATTACTCAGCTAAATTGAACTTTATCATCTGTATCGTTCTACCTTAGACGCGGCTATTATATCTGCTTATTCGCACTCATACTAATTAACATCCACAGAATAATTTTTCAAAATAATAGTAACATTTGCTATGAAATTGTATATTTTTGTTTTGGCTGTTGCACTATTAATTTGTATGAAGAAATGAAAAGATCACAGATTGTTTTCAATTGTTTTAATTATATACTTACTCTCTCTTTTAAATTGAATGGAAACCCTTTTAGAGCATTTTCTTTCAAAACATCTTTCAATAGTATTAGATTGTATGTGCGAGGGTTGCTACTTAAATTTATGATAGATAAATAAAAAAAAATATTTAAAATTGGATATGGCTTTATTGTTTTTCGAAAAATTTTCCATTAAAATCAATATACGTTTGAACCAATTGTCGAAGCATTTTTTCCATTTTGATTGGGGTGATTTGATCGCATCAACCATTTCTTCACGTGTAGCTTCTGGTGTAGAAAAACGTTCACCTCGCAATTTATTTTTGATCTGCGGGAATAAGAAGAAATCATTGGGTGCCAAACAAGGACTGTACCGCGGATGAGCCATCAATCGATGTTCTGACTGTTCATAAACGTTTTTGTTTGATCTGAAACAAAAGATTCTATCCACATTATGAATTATTATTGAAGGCCAAAGAAGATTGCTACCCACCCAAGGAGTCATTACGAGTGACGTCTACCTGCGCAGAAGGAAACTTACAATCTTTGTTGGGTCACACTGTAACCAGATTATCCCTCTTCTTTGAAGAAGTCTTACACACACTTGATGCCGTTGAAAGGAACTCGTTACTGTTAATCTGTAAATGGAGTTGTGACGGCTCTCAACAAGCCCAGTTTAAGCAAAGACTCTCAAACGAAGATGAATCTGATGCTAATATTTTTATAAGCTCATTTGTGCTTCTACGAATTATTTGTGGTGAGGATAAAAGTAAAATCGTGTGGCAAAATCCAACTCCATCTTCACCTAGATATTGCCGTCCAATAAGATTTAGATTCGTAAAAGAATCTACGGACATCACAAAAGAAGAAATCAATTATGTAAAGAATAGTGTAAACTCATTAAACTTGACGAAAGTTGACCTCAATGGAGATAATTTTTTTTTCAACATAGTTTTAAAATGACTATGGTTGACGGAAAGGTCTGCAATGCAGCTACAGACACCAAATCGACCAGCAGATGTTATATATGTGGAGGTACATCAAAAGATTTTAATGATTTAACAAAAAAAATGATGTATGCCCTGAAGCTCTTGAATTTGGCCTTTCCGTATTACATGCAAGAATCCGGATATTCGAAAGTGTGCTGCATTTAGCATATAAATTGCCCGTGAAAAAATGTCGCGAGAGACGAACCGAAGAAGAAAAAAATCTAGAAAAGTAGAAGAAACTTGATATTCAGCAAAGATTTAGAGAGGAGACAGGTCTTTTAGTCGATATGCCACAAAGTAACTTCGGAAACACAAACGATGGAAATACCAGCAGAAGATTCTTCGAGAACCCTGAATTGGCTGCAGAAATCACTGGGATAAGTTATGACTTGATTATTAGATTAAAAGTGATATTAGAAGCCATATCAAGCGGCCATAAGATTGAATTAGCAAAATATGATAAATACGCCATGGAAACTGCGAAACTATATGTTGAGTTATATGGCTGGCATCATATGACTCCAACGATGCATAAGGTCTTAATTCATGGAGCTTCAATAATAGAAAATTCGTTGTTGCCGATAGGGCAACTTTCGGAAGAAGCTGCTGAGGCCCGCCTAAACTTTGCTCGCAAGTTTTCGAGGGAAGAATGCAACTTAGATATTTATCATAGGTTACTATTAACATCAGACCCATTTATTAGTTCCGTGAGAAAGACCAAAAAAACCGCTTCAAAATTATTTTTGCCTGAGACAATGCAGCTATTAATTCCTGCTGAGCCAAACCGACCAATGGAAATTGATGCAAGCGGCGAAAATTTAAATGTAGATGAATAAGTCTCCAATGTATGATTGATTATTTTTTTAGTGATTATCTATTTAGCTTTGTATGTAACTTTAATATTGTATAACGAATGTAAAGACCCTTTTAAAAATATAATATATTTACTTATTCTTACTATACTACTTTGTTTTATTCAATAATACATACAGTGTTACTAAAACGTAGACAGCTGTCCCTCCTTGGGGAAAGCCGTGAGTATGTCATATGTATTTTCAATATAATATTAAAAAACACTTTGAAATCAACTACGATCTCGAATAAAATATTTTTTGATAAAAAATCACAAGTAGGTGCGCCTAACCACCGTGCACCAACAAATAATTTCGATAAGCTATTCCAAACACAGAATTCTTTTTATGTAACTATTTTGTAATATAAATATCACATAAAATAATTTTGGCCGCCTAAATCCTGAAAAACGATCTATGTGCGTCGATTCGCTGACACCATAAGACTATATGTCTAACCTAAATCAATAAATGGCTTTTCATTTCTCAATAAAAATAATTTCTGTAACTTTTAATAACGATTTTCTATCTCTATAGGATAATTCGACTGACGCCTCATATATCTTGATTGACAGGAAGCAACATCAACAAAATTTTTTACTTATTCTGAAAGTATATGAATTTGAAAGGGTTGCTCTGTTCAATTTTCATCACGATCTTTACATGTTGGACAGTATTTCGATACAATTTCCATTCCTGCCATTCAAATTAATATTTGAGACCATGACAACAACTAATCGACCAACTACCAAACCTTATCACACGATTTTATCGAAAATTTTGAGTGTACTATTCCCGAAAGTGCAGTAATGTGAATGTTACCTATCTGTTTGCCTACAAGTAACGACATGAGAACGCTATCAACAAACTTTTGTGATAAACATTTTACCATGTCGAAATTTATGAGTATAAAATATAATTAACCCCTCGATTTGAATAAAATATATAATTTGTACGTTGAAAAGTACGTACATGAAACAATATATATTTAGTATGAGTTAGTGAAAATAATCAATACAGTTAAGGCCTGTTGGCATTTTTAGCTACATTGTACTACGTCTAAATATATTTTTATTTTACTTATGTAGACTGTTTCAACTATGACGTCTTACAGTAAAAACAACTAAGAAAAATTAAAATGGATGAGCTGGGACATTGAAAAGAGTTAAGGCAGCTTGACATGGTGCAAGACAACGTGCAAGAAACTGCATGTAATTTTTTCAAAGTCAAAATATTTCATAGATTAATATTGGACGTCGTTTGACAAGTCTCTTACGACTGCATGATGGCTGCCCCTAACAAAACTTCCATAAGTAAATTAAACAAATTCTTAACGTTAAATTTTATTTAATATTTCTTGACCAGTTTTAACCAATTTAAATATAACAAAGCTAAGTCAAGAAAGAAGTTGAACTTCATCTGCGCACGCTTTTGATGAAAAAATATTGCGTCTTGCATTGCACTGCACGTATTATTGCATCATGCCAAGCGACTTTTGTATGAGATTCTAGAAGATCCGGTGTTTTTATGTAAAAAACAAGCCCAAGACACAGGCATGCACTTATCCAAAGAAATGAGTACCGATAAATTGAAGTTCTGAACGTCTGTAGGCGAACTAGGTGTTTATGAGCCACGTCTGCAAATACTGCTCTAGGTGGGATTATGTTGGACATCTCGGAAGAGCATCTGCCGTGGTAGTGTCGGTGAAACAGAGTTATATCAGCGATCTTTCTTCTATGATTTAAGCTGTCCAAGTTTCTGGTTAACTCTTGATCGTCTATAAGTCGAACTGCTCTCTTTTGTATTGAGTCAAGCATCTTCAGAGTATGGTTTCGAGCCGAGCTCCAAATATTCGAGCAATACTCCAAAGATGAACGAATCTGGGCCTTGTAGAGGATTAGAAGCTGTTGCGGAGTATATAGCTTACATGAATATGTCAGGACATATTGCTTCCAACCTCAACATCCAACAAGCGAATTTGCGGTGATGCTTATATTTTATGTCCAGACAGGACCAAATCCTGAGCTGCAGTGCCAACCTTTTTTGTAAAAACAGCAGCCTGGGTAATTTACTGCATTGAACTCAATCATATTGCTTCAACCCCACTCCAGAATATTTTCAAGATAGGTAATTATGGTTGTAATCTGTTGCTGTCTACGAATTTTGGTGTTAATCGAGTTTATTGGGGCAGTCGACGAAGCTATAAATCGGGGGAACACCAGCGTTGATCTCAAACCTTTCTGAGATGTGTCCATCGATACGACCTGTATGGATCGGTCTTTGAGAAAGCTACTAAGCCAATCCAAAAGTGAGGACGAGAACCCGTACGATCTTAATGTATTTAGAAGGTTGTCATGCCAAACCTTGTCAAAAGCCTTCAATATGTCCAGAGCGTTTGCTCTGGATTCGTTGGTGACATAGGCCAGCAGGTCCTCGGTTGATGTATGTTTACAGAAGCTATATTGACGGTCACTGATTATGATGACAAAAAAAGTCAATTTAGACAGTTATGAGTGATTTAGGATACTTAAAACAAAAAAACCTAATTTTATTCTACATAATTTAAAGTTTTAGTCTCTAAATCGAAGATACAAAACGTTTCAAGAATGTACTTTACTTCTAATAGGAGAAATACTCACTAATTTTCTTTTGAAAATTTCTACTAGAAATATTAGGAAATGAACGTAAATGATTAAAATTTCACATCTATCAATGAGGATAATCTAAGCGTCTGCTCACAGCTTCAATAATGAGTTTAAGTTCTACGATTTCTTACACATTCCTCAATAAAACCAGGTTATCTTCCTAAAAATATAGATGACCAAAATCGATACATTCCATTTTCCACAGTTAAAGATATGACTTATCAATATTTCTCCTCATTTACTAAGTTTACTGGAGTAAATACTCTTGTTACTTTGTCCACGGATGGATACGAAGCAGGACATTCCACCATTCCCTGTCATTCCGACAGGTCCTCATCATGTTTCGCGTCCGCGATTCCGGGAGGTCTTCTCCTCATGTTAAGGGTTAACCCGGAGGCTATATACCATAGTCGTCGCATCTGATAACAGTATCCATAAGCCTGTTTTATACTATCAATTTCTCGTTACGACAGTCCAGCTTACCGAAGATCAAGATTTCGACTTCTCTCTAAGACTGAGGCCACATTTGAAACCACTGTTCATTATTACATTCCTTTATTCTGAATTGAAATGGACCAGTTTATCCAGAATTTAGTAATGAAACAAAAATGATGTCGCTCAAATACTAATTACGTACGTGAAATTCTTTTGAAATAAACTGGGTGCTGGTTGTGTGGATGTCGATGTCGCTGAGTCTAATCAGTTTGTTGAAGAGTAGAAGTTTTGTTAGAATAAAAACACGATGTTTTCACATGCAAAATGAGACAGGAGAATTGCAAATGAGGTTTTTAAGTATGAGAAATCGACTGGAATAATTTAATAATAGGAGAAGGAATTTTTTCCATAAAAGGGATAATTAGATTCCCATAAAAACATTTCAAAAATTTATAGACCAAAATAATGAAGGTATCGAGCTTTTATTAGAAGAAAAGCTCGAATATCTACTGGAAAATAGTAATCATGAAATGAGAAAATTTCATAACAAAAAAATTGTATTATTAATAACTACTGAAAACAGTATAAGGCCCATTCTACATGGATTCACCCAGCAAAAAAAAAGATCAGATAGAAGCAAAGAATTAATTCTTTGCAAAATAAATGATAGAAAATATAAAGTATTACAAGCTTTGGAAATAATGTTGGATTTTTCCGGGGATTTGAAAATGAGCGTCTGACGATTTTTATTTGTCGGATAATCTGAGTGCCACTAAAAATGGTTCTAAATAGAGTTATATATGTTTTCCATATATTTTTTAACCTAGAATACGATGGAGTTATTAATTTTACGATTAAAACCTTCATTATAAGCACTGGGAGTGAAATACATAACGTGTGGCTTGGATAGGTCAAAACCGACATTTTCTTTACGGGGCCGTATTTTGCGAACGGGGCATTTTTGTTTACTGCCGTTTGGTCAAAAGGTACGCCTGGTGTTCTTGAAAAACATATCCAAAATTCGTGCAAATTAAGGGTGGGGTTTATTGAGAAATCAATTTTCTTAGTTTTTCCGGACCGCAAAATTTTTGATTCAATGTTAATTCTGAGAACACCAGCTGAAAGTGGAGTAAATAACGCACAGGACTCAAAAAACGTTTTAGGGAAAAATTAAAGTGGCCATATTTCTTATATAGAAGTTTGAAAAAAATCCAAGACATCGATTTTTTTTTCTTGGTGAATCCATTTAGAATGGGCCATAAACTAGTTTTCATTTAATTCGCATTAAATTAATTGTGATAAAACCTAAACCTTTTTATGAGAACAAACATAAGTTTGGAAATTCTTGTAAACAACATTTTTCACCTGCTCCTGAATATTTAAAGAGATATTTATCTTTTTTCTTGACGTTTTATTGAAATGAATGAAAATATATACATCAACTTCAAGGTTTCCATATTTTTCTGATGGTAAAACATTTCTATTCCGATCTAAAATAATTTATAATAAACTACCAAACTAAAAAATATAAGTTTTAACTTAGCCTTCAAAAAACAGGAAATAATGATTTCAAATTATCCGATATTATTCAAAACTTTTCGATATTTGAAAAATTATAAACATTGAAAGGGCAATTTCATTTTCGCTCCTGCTAGAAAATAAAACCCATTTGTTAAATTCATTAGTCATGAAACAAGCAGATATACTGGGTACTTTATACGATAAAATTATAAATGTGATTGCCAAGTAAAATTATGTTTAAAAAAAAAACAAACGACCAAACAGAATTTTCCATATCGACTAACTGTGTGATCAAAGTGATATTTCGAGGATGCTTAATCGGTTACAGAAAACGGTTGCCGAAATATGAAGAACTGGAAGACTCAGAGAAACAACCTGGTACTTACGGTTCGTAAAAAATCTCGCAATAACAAAAGAATAATATTTTTTAATGCCAGAGGTGTTTCTGCATCAATTTTAATATAAGAAGAGTCCGTAATGCAAATTTAAGACTTTTAATGTGAGTAAATTGACTCCATCAACGGCTTATCACCCTTTTCGAGAAGGTACAATTATATTGTGGTTAAGGCATTTGTTTTAATGGACGTATTGAGTTCATTGTATTGGTTGGGCCAAAATCTTGCTGGTTTTAGAATAAATAGAATATCAACGTTTTCTTTATCTACTGCCTCCATTCAGGCCGGATCTCATTCCCTTGAGATCAGTTCCAATTACCACAATCTGCTACCAGAAATAATAGATGAACGTGAAAATCTTCAATCACACTTTTGGGCCGAAATTTATTGGACAACAAATAAGTCGTGAAAATAAGAATCACACAGAATATTAGCTATTGTTGAAACATTTTTTATTAAAATCATTGGTAAATTCTTTTATTATATATCAACTTTTTCACCTCATTATGTTATATCAGGGATGTTAAAAAGACTTATGGGGTATCGCTTTTGCTATAGCACGTTATTTACATTTCAGTTTCAAATTTCAAATACTTACTTAAATTCAAAAACTTAAATTTAAATTTCAATCATTATTTTATACTTTTATGCTGAGTTTTGTAACAAGAACTGAGGAAACACCATGTATGTAGAGATTTGTTGTAGAAACTGTTGATAATAGTAGTTAACATTAAACAAACACTCATGAAAAATGATAATAATATTGATCAGAAATCTATCAATAACAGAGTAGTAGAATACAATGAAATTTCTCTATGTTTATGTGTAACATATATTCTAAAAAATGTAATCGTATAAATCGATGCGTAACCTCAACACCCAATATTTCTAGTTAATTACTTGTATATCTAAACGGGTTTGTATGTAATCTAATCTTGAAATATAGTACAAAAAATATCGGTAAATGGTGTTGACCCATTTTTATTCGATGCAGCAATATACTGACAAAGTTGCAACCAATTTGAGGCACTCTAATTAATAGCGTATTAATAGAGAAAGCATTTTGGTACACATGCTCACACTAGAGAACGTTTTACAATTAAATGTGGCATCATAAAACGTAGGTATACGTGATATGCAAGTTCTCATAATTGAATCTGATTTTATTATTGCGAATCAGATGTTCTACGAGGAAAATTATTTTATTCAACTGCTCTCTCTAATAGCAAAGTATTAAAATAATAAAGCTTTTGTAATCCATAGGCGTATCACTCCTACTCCAACTCCTAAATAGCTGAAGAAGTGCAATTTTTGCTAAAATGTTTTATTTTTTAATAAGGTATTGTTACATTTTTCGTATTTATTTACACTCTTTCTATTCGTGGGGTGAATTGACAAACACTGTCTGTTACGTTCTTAATTTATTTACACACTATACAATACACTTAACTTAAAATAATTTATTTATTAATATCACTTGAACAATTTCTGCGATTACTTTTACTAATTCGTTCTTTTCACTACGACTATTTATTTAAAACTAATTTTACAAAAATCATATATATACCTAAATAAAATTCTAAAAAGTTCTATAACAAGAAGAAATAAAACAAATTAATAAATGGATTTTCCTAGAAATTATTTGAAAGAAATATTGTAAATAAACTGCCTGCTATAAAAAAAAGTTCTAAAAGGAAACATTAAATGCGCGTCCGCCATTTATAAGGAAATAGATGAAAGGCACCGCGCGAATTTGCTGAATTGCATTGTAGCTAGGCAGAGCCAGCCTTAGGACTCATTTCGTGAGCTTGTTCGTAACTGTTAGTTAAGGATATTGTGCGATACTGATTATAAGGGATTAAGGGTTTAAACTTTCACTTTATGTTCAAAAATAATAATTTGAATATAACAATTCACCAGTATAAGAAGAGCCACTTCTTATAAATCCAAATCGGAATCAGAAAATGAACTGTTGCAATCAATAGTTATAATATGTGGCTTGATTATTTCATCAGTAATATTGTCCTGCTTCCACATTTTCCCAGTTTAGAGGTTTCAAATTATTTACAGCTGTTTAACACCACTTTACTAAAAGAATTATTTTTTCTTGAATCTCCTCCTTTTCCTTTGTCCATTCCAGTTCAATCGGATTTTGTTCGGTGGTTCTGGTGGAGATCGAACCGGAGTACTGTTGTGAACGCACCTCGTATATATATATATTTCTTTCTTGTAATTAATCTGTTCGCCGCATATACTGAATTTTGTTACCGTGGCAACAAGCTGTATTGTGGTTTCTATTTTTAGACCTTTTTTTGCTGTCGATCGTCGGCTAACGCTGGGCAAAAGATAAATAGAAAAAGAAATGTAGCACTTGCTTTTTGGCCATGGTAGCGTGCGTGTGATTATTAACGCGCTACTATCTTATAATATATTTATATTTTATGTATTTTGGTTTATGTCAATTAGCAAGAGTGGATAAATGTTTTAGTTTCAAAGTACAATTTAGTTAAATAGTAAATACAGTCTACTACTTATTTGTTTATAGTTTAATGATGTAGTAAATGTGAATAAGAAGAAAGTTTAGTGTTTTATTTGCCATTACAAATGAACTAAAAAATAACGTAATCAGGAATCTCCTGTACAAGTACAAATTTTACGTTTCTCACGGAACCGGCATGGAACTTAATATTCTTTGAATTTAGCCAATTCTGTAAATATTTTTTAACCACTTGGTTGTGGGCAACTTTTCTAAAAGTGTCGAGGGACAACTTGTATTGTTCATTACTAATATATAGTTCTGAGGTAGTTTTTTCCTGCAAAAACCTATTTCTTTTAAAAGTTTCCATAATGTACGTCGACTCATTTCAGGTAATCTTTCATTCAGTAATTCTTTTCTAAAGACGCATGTACTTTCCTTCGAAGTCATCCCTTCAAATGATTTTCAATTTGAAATTTTTGTTTTTCTGGAACTTTACGTTCTGATCGAAACTCGCCACATTTCTCTTCTTTAATAACTCTCCAAATCGTAGATTTCTCAACACCAAGCGTACAATACTAATTCCACTGTGTCATCAATACATTTTACGTATGATAAATTTGTCTATAAAGACAATTTAATATTGATTTTTTTCCATTAAATGTTCAACGATCGACTTTTTCTGCGTTTACATCGCCCTTCCAAATTTTCCATAGTCACACTAGAATTCACAACAAACTGCATACTGCACATTGCAAGCTGCAACTAAACTACTAAGATTACACAATTTGGAACTTACTAAATGGAAAAACCTACAAACGTATTTTTGATAAAATTGGAGATTCTTGGAATTAAAATGCTTATGACACGGTTAAGTTATTCTAAAACACAGGGATTTTGACCACTCCAAACCTGTTTCTATTGTTTTGTACAACAATAAAAGATCGAAAACTTGTATTAGTTCAGGTACATTTATGAAAATTTTAGGAAATATTTAGTGTATTAATATTGTAAATAACCGTACTAAATTTTGCATTAGAAAGGTTTATAGAAATAATTTTAATATTAGTTGGATATGTTATTTATAATAACATGTGTTAAAATTTGACCCGGATTGACCAAAAAAAAAACATTTTCACATATTTTAATACCAATTTTTATTATCGCCTATTCGATTTTTTTTATGGTACGAGATTAGATTTGACACGTTTTATACTAAAAGTATTTCCTCAATTTTTGTTATTGTTATTGGCAAGTGATTGTGCATTTTTTTTCAATGTAAAATATTGAGCCCTTAACTAATTCTGGAGTAGGTAGGTAAAGGTCGTGCTTCGCGTTCCTAAGATAGCTCTGCTAAAGATGATCTTTATAAATTTGGAAAAGCGTGCTTACGAATTAGGCAAACGGATTCAAGGATGAATAAGGAAGGAAGAGTCAGAATTTTTAATCTTTTAAAAAAGTTCCCGCAGTGAGGCCTGCTGTTTAGTCCGAGTAAATATTTAACAGCTCTTTTGTAGTTTGAAGATTCGCTCAAATTAAGTCACACCAAACTTATCCCAGAAGGGAAGGACATATCGAAGATGCGACTCAATAAGGGCATAATAGATTGTTAAGGAGGTGGATAAGTTCCGTTCTATGGAAACTGATTTCAGCGCAAAACAGGAGGAACTCAATTTTTTAGATAAAACCGCAAAATGTAACCCTCATTTCAAAGAGTTGTCCACAACAAGCCCTAAGAACAGATTCGACGACGTCAATGGTAGTATTATTTAATAAAATGTACTTTTACATGATGGAACTTGATGAAACTTCAGTTTTAGTAACATTGAGATACAAAAGATTGGAATCGCACCATGATTTGATGGTGATTAGGTCACTAGATATGGTCCTATGGAGTGCCGTGAGATCAGGATTGCTCCAAGAGAAACTAGTATCAGCTGCAAATAGATATATTTTACTACCTAGATAGGCGATGTCGTTTATAAACAGAAAAAACAAAATAGGGACTGGTACAGAGCCTTGGTGTACTCTACATTCTATTGGCTTGCAAGAAGACATCGTTAGCCTTAGAAAAATCACAAAAAGTTGTTGCAGTGGAGTGATAGCTGACTAGACTAGAGTACACATTATTATTGTTTTTGGGTACGAGTCTAGATTTGACACGTTCTGCACTCAAACTATTTCCTCAATTTTGTGTTATTGTTATCGTCGTTAATAGAGATGAATTGGCTACTCGTATGAGGCAAGTGTTTGATGTTTTCACACCTTCACTGAATGTTTTATGGCAATCAAATACTTGTCTTCGAAGTAAAGTATACTCCATAACATTTTAATCGATTCCGAAGCTGTAATTCTATTGGAAACACAAAATTACAAGCAAAATGGTTGCTCTTTTTTTCCATAGTCAATATCGCCAAAAAAACTTTCCTCATCTTAAACAAACATATACTAATGGAGATATAGCGCTAAAACTTCACACGGACTCAGATTTGATCAGACCATATAAAACAAGATAGAAAATCTTTTTAATCATATTTCAGATTGGCTTGAGAAACCTGCTGTTTTCTGTAGTAATCTACGATATCCACGTTTAGTGTATTATAAATAACTTCATGTATGTACGTATGCCCTATCGAATTACCCGATGGCGGAGTGAACACGAAGAACAATCGCCCTGTAAAAAATAGTTGACCGTATTAAAAAAAGTAGAAGGAAACCGGAGAAAAATCCACAACACATCGCGCATGTTAGCGAATTACGCAAGAGTTTCAAGTGGTGAGCGTCGACGGTCGCTGAGGACGCCAAATAAGCGTGTCAGTCTGGCGTCGGCGTCCTATCGACGGCGCATACATACAACTTCCAAGTGACAGTCACTTCGTTTTCGTAGTACATTCTGAGCTCGTTTAACGTTTGATAAACAGTCGCTTTTGTTAACTTTTGTTAGTTTTGATGCTGAGTGAATAGAGATGCGGCCCATCATGAGGTAATAAGTTTTATCTCGTCATAAATTATATTTCAACTTGATTGATCTGAGGTCACTACATTTTTTCTTTATTTTTATTTTTGAAAATTTAACACTCACATCACCTAACTGGTAATAATATTAAATATTTTCTGAATAACAAACTGTTTAAAAATTTAAATACCAAAAATTCACATCAGATGGTTATTTTAGAAAATGATGAGATTTTATGTGAGAAGCTCTTTTTAGTATTTTGGAATAACACACAACTCTCTATTAATTTTTTCCATTCTTTCCTGTTTTTAAGTACTAATTATGTTCGTTTATCTATTTCAACATGAGTTTGAGCCACAATAATCATTAAAATTCCATTATTTTCGACCTAAAAAAGCTTTAATCATGAGAAAGTTACATGTCAATTTATGATCAAACGTACTGAACAATTCTAGAAATATTTGTATATGTGGTTTGGATTTTTCACACCTTTCTATATTTATCAAATTGTTTCAAATTTCTTTTGAATTATTGCTAATGCTATTTTTCTTGAACTCTCTATTTAACAAGTCCAAATCAGGATGCACCTACCCTACTCTCCTAAACTTTTATTAATGTTCATTTTGTCAGAATATATTTTATGCTTTGAACGTTTTTTCAAAGGTATTAGTAATTTATTTTTCATTTTTTTGTATAATTTTCATTTACATCTTCTCTCACATTTTATTGATTTTATATATCGGTCATTCTCATTAATATAATTAAAGCAAAAGGAATCGGGAAAACTTCAGGATACTAAGATTAGGAAAAAAGACTATTAGTTCCCTGAAATAAGAAATAATTTGATGGAAATCGCATTTCTGGTGTGTAGGTAATTGAAAATAATTGATAGTAGTGCGGTTTATTTTTGGCTTATAATTTGTAGAAGTAAGTACATATACTTGGATCTAAATAAATGTATTGTATTCCTGGCAAGAGTACAACAAGTGTTTACTATAAAATATATCGTGCAGTTGATGATATTGATCATTTTTTCATAAAGTGCGATTAAAAAATACATAACTTCCAGTTTTATATGATGTAATTGTATGTTCAGGATGGAAATATTCTCTTGTCGTGACGCATTCTTTTGAAATTTGTAATTAGAATCTTTCGAAGTAGAATTGTCCTAATTAAATTAATATATTATATTCAGTTTCTAGAGAAAACATATTTTCCTTAAGTCTACATCGCCTACGTGAATTTTTCTTTTCCACATAAACTCCCACAGCTGTTTTATCTGACCTAATTGCATTTCAACACGTTTCCTTTAACCTCCTTAAGTGAGTCTCGTCTTCGATTCGAATTATTTAATTCAAAAATTATTGCTTTCATTAATACACTATACCATAATAGACGAAAACGTGGTTGTACAATATTTTAGCATTCTACACATTTTACTTATATAAAGTTTGTCTATGTACAATCCTTGCAGTATTTGAATTATCCTGCTTTAACAAGACACCCTCTGTGAATATTTATACGCTAAAATATAGGTTTGTTCTTGGTAGCTGTATTGACTGATCACAGTCTCTTGCTTGCTAGACAAAAGGTCCTACTAAAACGAGTTATAATCAAGGAGCATCGCCCGAAATTGGACTTAACCAAGATTAAGGATCCAGGTATACAACAAGAAATAATATCTACACTGGAGAATGAGGCTAAGAAATTGAACACACCCAATCAAGAAATAGAAATTGACAATCCTTACAAAATATTCAAAGAAATTTACAACAATATATTGAAGAACAAATGTAAGCAGGATAGACAAGAAAAGAAAAAGGCATGGATGACTGACGAGAGTTTAGATCTCATGGATGCACGACGAAAAAATAAAAATGTTAACGAACCCAAATATAAACAACTAAATGCAGAGATAAGACGGAAAATAAGACAAGCTAAATCTGAGAGAGAGTGTACAGAGATTGAGGAATTGGAAAAAAGGCACTACATATTTCATCTTCATAAGAAAATCAAAGAAACCATAGGCTCATGGAAAGAATATATAGAAGATTTATTTGATGATGATAGAGAAGAGGTCCACAGAATAAAAGAACCACTGGTTGACCCAGATATAACAATAGATGAAGTCAGGAAAGCCACTTCAAATGCAAAAAATGTAAAAGCTCCCGGGCCTGATAGAATTCCTACAGAATTGTTAGAAACTCTTGAAACCAATTCCCTTAGATTACTAACTAAGCTGTTTAACTCTATCTATCACAAAGGCGTAATTCCAACCGATTGGTTGAAATATTTCTGCGAATTATACATCAAAGAATATAACCTAAAATAGAGGAACACATTAGCAGTACCCAGTTTGGCTTTCGAAAAGGACTAGGAACTAGAGAGGGTTTGTTCAGCATTCAGGTCTTGGTGCAGAGGTGTACAGATGTCAACCGTAACGTATATTTATGCTTTATAAATTTTGAAAAGGCATTCGACGAGGTCCATCATCATAAACTAATAAATATCCTACAGGCAACTGGAATTGATAGCAAAGATATTAATTTTATAGCGAATCTTTACTGGAATCAAAAAGTAAATTTACGACTCAAAGATAAATTAACTCCAGATATCAAAATTAGGAGAGGAGTCAGACAGGGCTGTATAGTATCACCTAGTACTTTTCAATTTATACTCGGAACATATATTTCGAGATTATTCGGTGAATATGTTGAAGAAGGTATAAAAAGCAATGGGGTGATCGTAAACAACTCCCGTAGCTGACTCAATGGAAGGTTTACAAACGTTATTATATCAAATGGATGAGAAATGGCAGGAGTATGGAATAAATACCAAAAAGACTAAGTATATGATCATCAGCAAAAATACAGTAAACGATGGTGACCTTATTGTTAACAATGAACCATTAAAACGAAAGGAAAAGATTAACTATTTGGGAATAACTGTTAATGACAAATGGGATCACTCAACAGAAATAAAATGTCGCATTGAGAAAGATAGAGCAGCATTTATTAGACTAAAAAACATGCTGTGTAGTCACGATCTAAGTTTACAGCTTCGCGTCAGGGTATTAAGATGTTTTCTATTCTTTTGTATGGTGTGGAAATATGGACATGGACGGAAGCAACTCTTAAAAAGGTCGAAGCTTTTGAAATGTGGACATAGAGGCATATGCTCCGAATCACCTGGCAGGATAGAGTGCGTGTGCAAATGAGAAAGGAGAGAGAAATTGCAAGATCTGTTTAGATCAGAAAATTATCTTACTTCGCACATGTAATACGCAATTCTGACACGTATAGTATATTGCATCTTATCATCTAGGGAAAAATATAGGGAAAACGGAGTCCTGGAAGAACAAGAACATCATGGTTGAAAAATTTACGTCAGTGCTTCGGTCAGACAAGTAGTTCACTCTTTCGAGCTGCAGTGAACAAAATTATCATAGCCAACATGATCGCCAACGATAACGGACTCGGCACTATAAGAAGAAGAAGAAGAATCTACATTGGCAGAACTATTTTAGGTTAGGTGTACACTAAAACGCTCTTTGTAGCAGAACCAGCGCTAGAGTCACTGTTCTTAGCAGCAGTGCAAGATAACTAGTTCACCTAGTTCACTGTACTGCTTGCACTGGGTCTAGAATCAGTTCAGCCAGTGCAATGCAAGTGCTATATTTCTTGACAGTTAAAAATGCATTGTAAAATATTTTTCAATGTAATTTCTAACTATTTTCTATATAGCAACTTTGATGCGCTGTACTCTTCTAATGATTCCATAAACTGGATGTATTACCTCATTGTTTTTCAAAAAAAATCTATTAATAGATTAGATTTAATATATATTTCTATTTTATCAACTATATATTTTTTCTTACCATTATTATCCTCAAATAACATTTCTGGAAACGAAAATGTAGTGCCACATCTTCGTCATCGGACGAATGTAAAATATCAAAAATTACTAAATCGGTTTCCATTATTGTTAATACTACTGAATCACATCAAATAACCTCAAATACAACAATCAACAAATGCTTCATTGCTATCTGCACTACTCTGCACTATATCGTTCTTTGTATCCTATCGACCTAATTCTATACACTGGCCTGCACTAGTCCAGTTTCAGTACAGTTACAGTGCAGCTACCACCTTATGATAAAGATCATCTAACGGAAAAGTTTCGCATTTCGAGGTTATGTTTTAGCATCACGTCGTGTCCTAATTGTTTTGTACACTCAATAATTGCGTCCTTTTTTATTTTGACTATTTTTCTTGTGCTTCTTATTTTTTTTTGTATTTACAGAGACTTTTATTCTATAAGTATAATTGTATTAATTACAAAACTGATGATCAATTTCATTAATAACTAAGGAAATATGAAGAAGCATCAAGAATTAATTGATAGAGCAAACAAAATTGAAAAATTTACCTTGAAACTAAGCTGTGAATGTGAATGGGACCTAAATATCATATTAGAAATGAGCAGAAATGCCATCGACTGGAACACAAATAGCTCCAGAACAGCAAAAAGAACTGACATAGGAGTGAATGGGCCCTAAATACTCTAACTGAAAGCTTGAGCAATACAGCAAGAATTTTTCAAGCAAAAATATGTCTTCAGTTCAACTTAAACATGAATTACCACAAACAGGAGGTATCTAAATTAACTACAATGTCATAAGATCCAAGCCGGTATGAGACAATGAGTGAGCTAGTGGAGGATAATGGAATAACAGATTCGAGAAGCAGGGGGGGATAAACCCTTTATAGGGCTTGAACCCTTCTGTGCAATCAGCTACAGGATAATAAAGAGAACATTAGAAAAGGAGGTGGATAAGAAAAAACACTTAATGGAGCATTCTACAGAAGCTGGGACAGGAAAACCATAACCAAAGACACAATGGGTAATTGGTGAGCAGTTAACAAGAATAAGTCCGTTTGAAAGTTGAATTGATTTTAAATAAACCAACTAATCAAAGGAGTTAATTTCAATTATATCGGTTTTTTACTGCAAATCAGACAATTTTTATAAAATAATCATTTCTCAGTAATTTGGTAGTTTTTCTCTTTATTCCACTAGGGAATGATACGGCTTTTATCGATTTATAATATGAATGGAATATGTGACCGTAGCTGCTTATCTGTATTTTTGATTCTTGGGATTTCTACATAAGAAAGGATCCAGTTAATTGTGTTTTGGATATTTGTTGAGTATATCTCTCAATATTTGTTTGCCAAATAAAGGTTCCTTTTCTTCGATATTTATTATATATTGTTGAAAAATAACGATAGATATTGTCTTAGAAAACAAATAACAAAAATTAGAAATTCATAAGTGTACAGCTTGTTACAGGAATATTCACATCAAAATTAGGTCATGGTATGCATTCTGCCTTCATGTTATTGAACCATAAAACCTGAATAAAACATATTATTGAGTAATGAGTTAAAAAGAACGAGAACAACAAATTACTAATTAACAATGTCTGTTTAATCTCTCTTATTTGCTTTCCAGTTATATGAATCCTACACATTACTGTTATTTTGGTTGCATATCAGTCGATTACATTTCAATTTCTCGTTTTCAAGATCTATAAATGCTTGGTTTGATACACGTGATTCAGCAAAAAAAAACGCAAAATAATCCCACTAAGCTCGTTATGGAACCGTATGAACAGATTATTTTTTTCATTTCATTCAATCAGTTACGTAGAAATGATTTTGGATTTTATTAAGCAATTCGTATTTTGATTATATACGAGCTGTTGGATCAGTATCGATCGGTATTTAACTTTTTTAATCGTAATACCGTAATTTGATTCGGTTTTTCAATCCTTGTTTATCCATTAAAATAATTAAGGTATATATAAAACAATTTTCATCAAATAACACCTGTTCTGTTTGGACAAAGTAACTCGTAAGGTCAATGAAATTGATCATGAATTTAGTTCAATATAGCAGCATACCGGAAACAGTATTTTCAATTCGAAATGTCAATTGATCAGAAGCAATAGAAGTTGTATGTCATTTTGGAAGTATCAATAATCATTAAAATTTATTTTGATGGGCGTATTATAAACAAGTAAATTGTGAAAGTACAGAGGGTCTCGTACGGGCAATAGAAAATGGAAACACCTACAAATACCTGGGGTTTCAACAGGCTAGGCTAGGCACCACAAGCAGGCAATAGCTACGTCGAGAATCAATGTAATCAACACCTATGCTACGCCTGTTTTAACGTACTCTCTTTGAATTTTGACGTGAACGAAAACAGGTTAACACGAACAAGATGACGAAAATCAATAACCACCACCCGAAGTCATCCACTGTAAGAACAATATTACCCCAGAAAAGAGTGTTAATACACCTTGTTAACCTCCATTATTGACAGGTAAAGAGACTATAGGAAATCAGAAACCTCAGCCCTACATTCCTCACATGTAAGGTCGAGATCATTAAAACAACTTGAAAACCTTTTCACATCAGGCTTATTTTAATAGTTATAAATTGTCTGTCTACTAGCGGCAAACAAGGTGAATTAAAATGATGTAGGTACTCCTAAATAATTACGAAAACAATAAATTTATTAATTAACTGAATCATCGTCTGCAAAACATGATGTAACAGTGCAAATATGTTATGTTGCATTTAATAGTTTAATGAACTAAACTATTATAGGATTATATCCAAGGTGGATAGATATTACTCACCCCTGAACTTCGATTCATCAGAATCTAACTTCAAATCAGTATTAGATACCGGGAAGATAGAGCAATGGTCACAAAAGTCATTGCTCGGTAGACATCATCACAACCTCAACAACCAAACAGATGGCTTACTATCGGAGCCTTTTTCCCAGAGACCTAGAGCTTCATGATGGCTATCCAGGATCAAGTTATCAATACCAACAACAATCCGACAATGCAGAAATTGTCAACAAAGATCAGAGACCAGAAATTGGTAAAAAAGTTCGGTCTCAATACTTATACATCGTATTACAAGTACCAGCCTCAGAAGGTATCCAAAAATGGCAATTTTAGACTCTACTACGATAGGTCCATTATTAGTGATAGACAGGTAATGAAAAACAGACCTGACATCGTGTTGGTTGATAGAATAGTCAATTTAGCTTTTCTCATCTACGTACTTACACCCAACACTCATTATATTTTCAATAAACACCAGGAGAAACTGGCCAAATACTCGGATCACAGTTATATGTTAGCAACCGACGTCGTATCTAAGACCCTACACGATAGCATCGTCAATCTGGGATTACCAAAAAATACCTTCGTGGCCATCCAAAAGGCTGTAATATTGAATACTTGCTATACAGTGTGGAATGTAATCTGAGCCTAATCCTTTAGATATGGGAAAAGTAAATGATTGAACCGGCTCCAAACTGAGTATAGCATAATTCTTTCGCATAATAATAATAATAATAATAAAATTAATGCTGACATTATTATTATTTCCACAGTAATTTCTTGCTTTTGTTATAATGAAATGAAATTTTCATGTATAATACATAAAAAGAATATTATTATTTCTTAGTTTAGTTTAAATGACCAATTAATGATCTAAATATTTAATTGTTATGATGGCGGTTGTTGATTTAACGACCTAATCTGCTAGGCAAACAAATATTTGGTTAAATTCAACCTAATTTCATCGGTAAAGCCGATGATAGTATTACGTTGTATCCCAATGTGTTTATTGAAAATAGAAGATCATACGACAAAGGATGAAAGCTGGAATTCGCGCCTGTACACAAATTGTGGGTTTGCTAATGTGGTTCCAGTGTCATCACCAAGAGTTAATAGATTTATTGATTAGTTAAATAAACATTCATCGTTGTCTTACCTAACAATCTACATCAACTTTTATACCGTTGATATAATTATGGTTAATAACGGTTTGATTATAAGAACAAAAAGTATTGGATATAGTTATTGGTACCATAAAATTATGACGTCAATCTTTTCCAATAGTCATTAAATTATAGATTTATGTCAAACGTAACCGGTTTCAAAAAAAGTAAAAACATCGCAAGTACTAAAAAATTTCAATTGTCGAGGAACTATTGCACTTTTCCACTTTGATTTTTATATCATTGCATTAATAAGATATTGAGAAAAATATTTCTAATTATTTTTAAAAACAATAATGAACTTGAAGTAGAGAAATCACAACGTTGGCTCAATCTGTCTCAACTTCAAATTTCATTTGAAATCTGCTTAAGAAATAGACTATAATAGAACGTTATCATTTTTCAGATACAGGTTTGATTTCTTTGATTGCGCTACGTGCAGAGTTAAATTACTAATGAGAAAACTAATCTCACTATTATAAAAGCGTGGAGTGTTTTATAAGACATTTTTAAATTAGAGAAATGCTTTATTGTCAAAAAATGGTGTACAATTTGTAGACAAAACTTTAATGAATAACAAAATTACAAAATTTTTATATATAAAACTCTTCACATGTATATGGTGTCAAGATTAAACCAAATAATAAAACAAACTATACGGGAGTCCTAAAATAAGTAATAATTTGCAATAAAAACAAATAACAACATTAAACCAGTGCGTAGCATGCTCCGAATTAAATATTAGTATTAGAGTAAAAGTCTTTCTTCCAATAAATATGCCCTCAAATTATTGCGGAATACGGGAAAAAGATGTTAAAGGTTTGATTTCAATTGGCGAATGATTGGGCATTTTTTGCATGCTAAAGTATTGAGCCCCTAACCAATTCTGAACGTGGAGTAGGCAGATAAAGATCGTGCTTCGCGTTCCTAAGATAGCTGACCAATGATCTTTCTAAGCGTGCTTATGAATTATGCAAACGGATTCAAAGATGAATGAGGAAGGAAGAGGCAATATTTTGAACCTCTTGAAGAAGTCCCAGCAATGAGCGCTGCTATGTAGTCTGAGGTAATATTTAACAGGTCTCTTTTGGAGTTTAAGTCGCACCACACTTACCCCAGAAGGGAAGGGCGACTCGATAAGGGCATAATAAACTGTTATAGAATTGGATAAGTTCAGTTCCTTGGTAACTGATCTCAACACAAAACAGGCAGAACTTATTTTTTTAGATAAAACCACAACAAGCCCTGAGAATTTTATAGATTCAACGACGTCAATGATGGTGTTATTTAATAAAAAAGGCTGCGATGTATTTTTATATGATGAAACTTTAGTTTTAGCAACGTTGAGACATAAAAGATTAGAATCGCACCGTGATTTAAGGGTAATTAGGGCCTTAGATATGAAGTGCCATAAGATCAGGGCTGCTCCAAGAGAAACTTGTATCGTCCGCAAAGAGACATATTTAACCGCTGATATGTATATAGGCAATGTCATTGATGAACAGAAAAAACAAAATAGGGCCTAGTACTGAGCCTTGTGGCACTCCACATTCTATTGGCTTGCAAGATGACATCGTTGTATCAACCTTTACAATCTGACTTCTGTTGGTAAGGTATGACTTGAAACATGCGAGAGGTGTTCCCCTGAAACCGTAGTACTGCAATTTGTTGATTAAAATATTATGATTAACTCAATCAGCATCATTTGTGCTTCTGTTATTTAAAAATCTAAATTGATGGGTAGTAGTAGTTTATATTTGAACAGAAATGATAAAAACCTCTTTTTGAACTTTGCGTTTTATAACTAATACATCTGAGTTTGATTCGCAGTCCATGGACTGTCAAAAGGATTTTTCTTTCCATTGTTCCTTTCTTTCCCCATTTTCTTAAGAGATAGCTCTCTATGGTAAGATCGATGCCATTATTTCTCGGTGGGTCTCTTATGTAGGTGACTAAAATATAAATGCGGTACGTGTCTCTAGGACAGCTTAACTGGTGAAAGTTCTAGTGCGTAACCAATAGATCTCGATTCGATTCCTATTTCCGGTTGTCCGAATTATTTTTCTGTAACTATCACTAAATAAGTCTTCTCTTCATTGTTCTCCATATCCCCATTTACCCAACTAGCTTAAAATGATGATATAGAACTTTAGGACTCGATGACATTCCTTATAATTTTTTACCAGTTTCATCCCAAAACACAGAGTTAGTTTAATTCTATTCTATTCTTATGCCAAGAATAATTTTTTACATTTTAGTTTGATTTTTACCAAACTAGTGTCTTTTAGTTTTTTTTAACCTTAATTTAGTTTTTACTTTATAGTATAACTAACTCTAAAAACGTGTTTCACCGGTTTTTTAAACTGAATTTTATTTTTTGCTTCTTAGTTCAATTTGCTGTGTTAAACTAGTTTCTAATATATTTTTTGTCGATTTTGTAAAGTCTGGGACTGCGCCCTTACGTAGTTCGTCCACTAGCTCTATCATGTGAAGGGTACTCGATGAATCCTGTCGAATTTAATCAGGATAATCAGATATTTTGATCGACTTATTGCATTCTAGTCAGTCTTTGACAAGTGTGCAAATGTGCAAAGTAGGTTAAAAAGTCAGTCATACAAACATTAAATACAATGCGATGGAAATTACGTTGGACAAACTAGGAGATTTGTGAAAGACCGGTTTAAAAAGCACCCAGATGGACAGAAAAGTCAGGCATTAATTAATTTTTTGAGATCAAGGGGCGATATTTGAAAATAAAACAATATTGTATTTTTATCAATATCAATTGGATGAGAGCAAATGACTCACGTAACTTTTGTAAGAAATGTATTTTAAATATAATTAATACCAGTTACAACTTGTGGAATGATTGAAATTCATTGTAGTCTTATCCAATTAAAACAGTTTTTCCCATTTTATCGATCTATTAAACGTAAATAGAACCCATTTTACAAAGGAGGTTTTCATATATTACTTCATTCTATATTTATTTACAGTCTTGACGTAAAAACCGAAAGAAAAATTGTCTCTGCCGCAAATATAGAGCAGAGACAAAAATAGAGCCAATTTGTGTTACACATCCCTCTTTAAAAGTAAGTTGTAGCTCTCACACTGAATGTTTGTTCAGAATGACTGTATAAGTATACATTCAGCAAATTACAAATGCCTCATTAAATCGACACGCTCAGGAATAATTCAAATAAAAGAAAAAGTAATTAAAAAATAATAGCAATGGGAAAATATCTTGAATTATGATGATCTTCTTCACTTTATTCATGATTTCACTTAAATGATAAACCATACTCACTGTAACAAATACAAAATAACGAAGAATGCGCAATTATTTATTCACATTCCTCCCATTTGTCTTATTACCTATATTGAATATCACTTAAATGTACACATGACATGGCAGCTATAAACAGTTGAAAATGATGCTAATATTGATTATATTTTTTTATCAATCATGTCACAATAACTCATACATTTTTGTCAGATGTTAGAAGCAGCATCATATGTCTAAACTATCTAACCTAACTTAAACGGACTTAACCTAACCAAAGCTATCTATCTATCTGGGTGTGCCGTAGTTGTACACCACCAAATTCTTTTGGGTTATAAGTTCCGTCCAGAACCCTCCCCTGTTGTTTTTCACGGGTGAGCTCCATAGCGTTCATATCTCCAAGTATCAGGACCTCGCCTCCCTCGCGGTTAGCGGCGTCGAAAATTTCGTTAACTTTATTGTTGCATTCTTCTGATACGATATTTGAAGCCAGGTAAGCTATCACCGAAACAGGGCCCATCTTCACTATCAGAAATCCGTTATATACCTTCGATTCTGCGGTACTACATTTTCTATTCCTGATATATATCTCTACGTCCGTTCTATTATCAGTTATCTATTTTTCGTTCATCGCAATTTTCTTGCTTGGCTCAGCAACGACATTCAAATCAGCATTTAAATCGTTCGCAGCCACATTAATTGAATCATGCACCGCTATAGCTCTTCCCAGGTTCACTTGGAGGTATATCACGCAGCGTTTTTTGCTTATCATCTTGAATTATCTTGATTTTTCCGGTTGTTTCTTTACGTGATATTCGTCTGTCTCTGACGGTGGTTTTTATTTTTTGTATCTCGGCCAGTTTTTATTATCAAGAGCTTTTTTAAAGGCCGGGAAACTCATTATTCCTATACCAAGAAACGCAAGGAATTCCTACACAGTCAGAAGAAGACTTAAGGCAGCTAGCCTTGAGCTGAAAGGCCAGCTACTGGCCCCAAATTAACCTCAGCCCACCGAGCAGCCCGTTTATGATTTGCCAGAGAATATGTTAATTGGACTGACGAACAATGGGGCTCTGTTCTCTTCTCAAACGAAGTGTACCTGCATGGTAGCGATTGAAGAGGAAGAGGAGAACTTGGAGAAAGATTTGCGCATTATTGCCATATAAGAAATCGTGCCTTTTGGAGAAGGTTCCTGGATAGTTTGGGCGGACAATTCAATTGAAGCAAAAACCGATTTGTTTTTATTGAAAGCGGTGGAGTGAGGGATTAACGGCAAACCAATACATAGAAATATTTGGGGGATCACGTCGTTCCCTAGGCCATTTTAATCGCCAAAAAAATTATCATAATTCAGGACAATGCGTCCACATACTATATGTTCTGTACAGCAGTTTTTACAGGATGTCGAAATTGTCGCTATGGATTAGTTAGTTTGACGCCAAGACTTAAATTCCATCGAGCATTTTTGGGATGAGCAGTTCCGGCTAGAAATCCGAGAAATCGGATGTTAAAATGGCGCTTACTGAAGAATGGGATAGTATCAAACAAGATACAAGTAAAGATATTTAATCTATCCATGAAAAAGCGCTTGGAAGCTGTTATTACAGCTAGGAGAGGGAAGACTAAATATTCATACGTTAATTTCAAAATAAATTATTATTTTGACGAATTTAAGCTTGAATATTCTTCACGGTTAATAATAACCTTTTTTTTTGTTTAAAATTTCTTTTTGTTAGATAATTTCCCTTTATTGAAAAAAATAGCTCAATAACAAGTTAGACAACTCTCTTTATAAATCTAAGACTAATTGTTTCTAGATGCTAAAATCAGAAAAAGAATGGAAGCTACAAATTTTTTGCTAGAGATTTTGACCGAGAGCGTGCGACTCGTGTCGGTTTTTTTGCCCACGATTGTATATAGCATCGTCTAGGTATAAATGTTTAATTTACTTCTACATTTTTTGGATGAAATATATGTTCCATTTGGATATCGTCAAAAAGGAAAATTAATTTTGTACGGGAAAAATTAAATTATGTTTTATGTTGCCGCCGGAGGAGAAAAACTGCTTATTATCCCAGAGAAATTTATAATGTTTGTGGCGTAACCAAGGAACTGTGTTACTAAAAGCAAATAAATGATTACCAATAAAATATGATTTCGCTTTTAAAAATAAACATACGAAGACGCAAACAAATTTTAATGGAATTATTGCAGTCAATAAATTAACATATTTCAGTAGATCCTGACGGAATAAATACTGTTAATCAATTTATCATCGATATTGTATGAGTTTCTAGTAGTATCAGTTAAAGTAACTTTTTGTAACATAAGATCTAGCAGTACCAACCCTCGACAGATCAAAAAGATTTTTCACGTTCTCTGAGAACCGAATCGACCCTCAACATAATCACACACTAATAAGTCCCTAAATGATACGAAACAAACATTTCAATAACGACTATGTTGATTTTCAAAACTTCCATTCCAATATAAGGAAATTTGTCTTTTGTGAAGGTGACTAGATGCATCCCTAAGATACTTTCGTTGACCTTGAACCTCTCTGGCATATATCCATCGATTGCGACTTGGATGGATTGGTCTTTGAGACAGCTACTGAGCCAATCGATGAGTGAACATTAATCTATTATGTGGTCTTGGTTGCATTACTACGAATGAAACATTTCAATGATGACTATATTCATGTTCAAACCTTCCATTTCAATACAAGGAAATTTGTCTTAAAGAGGGCTCCAAATTTTTGTGAAGCTGTGTTAGACATATTGCTTCCAAACTCAACACCCAGCAAGCGAATTTGCGATGATGGTGATATTTTATGTCCAGACGGGACCAAATCGTGAGCTGCAGCGTCAGCCTTCTTCATAAAAGCCCGGGTCTTTGCTGTATTTAACTCAATAAGATTGGTTCCAACTCACTCCAGAATATTTTCAAGATCGTTATAGATAGTAGTGATCTGTAGCTAGCTACGGATTTGGATGTTAGTCTAGTTTATTCGGGCGGCAGATCTGAACGACGACACTATTGAGCTATCGTCGGCGAAGCTATATAATATACAGGAGAAAGAGAGAAGGTGATAAGATGTATTCCTAGGAATACCAGCGTTGACCTTAAACCTCTCCGAGACGTATCCACCGATTGCGACTTGGATAGATCGGTCTTTGAGAAAGCTACTGATCCAATCGATGAATGAACATTAATCTATTAAGTAGTCTTGTTTACATGTGTGGGTGCTTTGAACATTCTTCTATGTGCTAAGCTCTTCTTTATGCCGCATCATTGATGTCCGATGTCTGTTGTATAATAATCAACAGATACTTCTGTTTCATTCTTTCTTCACTTAGAATTCCGATACATTTGTCAATTTATATAAATGAATATGTGTACAAACATTGTAGTTAAAACTATTCAGCAGAAGAGTTAGTTTATTGATTTTGAAAACAGACAAATCAAAGGAAACAAGATAAAGCGCTCATTAATTATACTGTAAAATTGTATGTATTTTATCCATTAGTCTTCATTAGTGTTACACAGTGAAGACTACCTCAATCCCTGTTATTATTGATCAACTCGGGACAGAATGATTCATGATAGTTATTAAACTGACTTATGTCGAAAATACCAAAAATAAAATAGAAGATAATAGACCAAATACTAGTACTACATTATCGGTAAGTGATGTGCAAATAAAGACGCAAAAAAAGCTTTGTTAAAATGTACAATCTGTTTCAATATGTGATAAGGAAGAAGATTGGTGCCTATATTTTCATTAGTAAATTGAGGTTGCTCTATTTTCTCTGTATTTAATTGCCTATAGTACCTGTTGAGCAAGGTTTTTATATCACCAATAGTTGATTGTTAATTTTTCTTTCGGTTTCTGGTAACCTTTTAGTTCGCCAATTTGCTTAATTTTAAATTCTCATCCATGAAATGTTGAACACTTCTTAAGTTTATACTTCATTGAGAATGGAATTTTTAATGAAGTTTTTTTTGTTTCAGGGCTGCAGTATGAACTTCGAGAATCGTCTTCTAATCGTTTTTGGTCCGTGCAACCTGCAGAGAGAGGGGGGTGTGCATGGCAAGGCCCCATTAGTGCGACTGCCACCGCGATGAGTACCGTGGGGGCGGGCGTTACGAGCCCGGGACAAGTAGCAGCTCGGACGCCGACGGCCCCCAAACGACCCGTCCGACGTGGTGGCAAGGCGCCCCCGGATCGTCCGCAACGTGCCCTCTTCTGCCTATATCTCAAGAATCCGCTGAGAAAACTATGTATTGACGTCGTTGAATGGAAGTATCCTTTTAAATCATTCTTATAAAACAATTCTAGTTCACAAAATCATTGAAGAAACGCGTTGCTTTGCGCACATCTTGGAAGCAACTCTTCCACATTCGTTCTAGTTCTGCGAAAGCTACCGATCTGGTTTGCGCGAGAATTAACTAGTGGTATAGGTATAGTTGGGTAGCGGTTTTAATTTTTATAGAACTGATATCTTGAGTTTTCTTCCCCTATATTTGTATGCAAACTAACATATTTGTTGTTATTTTTTTTGACCTGTGTACCTACTGCTTTTTATTTTCGTGATATATTTGCTTGTTATCCGGTATTTATGGACGATATTATAAGAGAAAACAAGCAAAGCTAAACGACCACCATAAACAAACAAATAACCCCAAAATGACGCTCTTACCTAACCTAACCATATGTCAAAATCATGTGACAAACGCAAACGGATGTGGTTGTTACGAACGGCCGTCGAGAAAAGATGAAATTCGTTTTGGTTGAAAGTCCCCAACGGCAGACGGCGACTTCAAAGGGCAGCTATGAATGGAATTTTAATTTTGTAACAGCAAACGGCAACGGCAAACTGAAAGAAAAGTTTATGAATCGGCTTTTAACCGCTGTGGCTTACGGTTCGTGCGTTGTTGAACTAATTCATTGCGTTTTGCTCATAATTTGCTGGCTCTGATTGTTGACTATATGCTATTTACTTACCTATTTGTTGGTTAATACCAATACATAATCTACACGGCGGTTTTCAAAACGATGCCATGTCACGCAGTAATTGTTTTGTCCTAGAGACCGCTATGAAATGACTTCTTTTGTTTATTTAACATTAGCGTCACTATAAAGGAGTCTCTAATTTAGATTATTCACAATTCATAGTTTGGTACGGTTTTTATGTCACTTATTTTCCTTAACGAAACGTTTCCAGGCCCTTCGAATGGTTGATTTTACTTACGATATTCGCAAATTGTGTTGCCTTAGCAGTTTATACACCTTTCCCCAACACCGATTCTAACACGACAAACGCATATTTGGTAAGTAAAACTTATTTTATGTTATACTTTTAAAATAAGGTTTACATTTTTTTTTTATTCTGGATACATTGTTAAAGTCTATTTGTAAGGACGAGAGAGTAATAAAATTATGAACTATTGTAATCTATCTTTTAGTATTTTAGTATTTTTCCAAGTTAAACCTACAGTATTTCGTATGAAATTAAATTTGTATTAATATAATGAATATATCGGGTGTACAATTATATTTGCATCTAATCAACCTGCTTATAGCTTTCAAACAGCTAAAGATTAAAAGGTGAAATTATTTCTAAAATTGTTTATTTTTGTGTCATTGTGTTTACTTCGATTTTTTGATAACTTCACGTTCATAAAGAATAAGTAAAATTGCTTCTTGCAAATCCAAATCAGAATCCGAAGATGAACTGTTGCAAAAAATATTCTCAATGTGTGTCTCGATCATTTCTCTTCTTCTTTAATTGTATGATTAACTGCTTTTGCTTAGTTTTCTGGCTTCACATTATTCACAGCCTCCAAAAACAACTGTTCGACATCACTCATTTAAAAAGAATAATTTTTTCTTGAAACTTCTCCCTTTTTCTATGCTTATACTAGTTCAACCGGGGGTAGTTCGATATGATTGAGATCTAACCATCGTCATTCCAAGATTTTCTGTTATCTCATCAGTTTCATATTTTTTAATATAATCCCGGGAACCGGGATGGAACTTAGAATTTAGCCAATTCTGTAAATCTTTTTCAAACCACTTGGTTGTGGGCAATTTTTCCAAAAGTCTCGAGTGATAATTTGCATAACTTATTTGAACCATTCTTTAAAGACATCAGCATTCATGTCCTCATGGAATAACTAATAAATCCTTGACGAGATTTCTCCCTAGAATTGCAACGTGGATGCAATAAAAACAGCATTAAAGCGATAATGTTGCTATTGCGAAATCTTGCATACAACAATTAGCAGATCTTCATCTGCGCATGCTTTTGATCAAGAAATATAACGTCTTGCATTGCATTGCACGTTGTTTTGCATCATGTCAAATGTCTTAAAAAAACGCAACGTGTATCTCGTTACTATATGGAAAAACCTAAAATCGTATCTTCGATGAAATTTGTCCAGAAGAGATTCTTGGAATTAACATAAAACACATTTCTAACTTTTATTGGCAAATAGGTACTGATAGATCTTATGATACGGCTATGTAGTCTTCGATACAGAGGGCTTTTGATCACTCCAAACCTGTTTTTATTTTCTATACAGCTCATGGACCAATGAAAGTCCGAAAACTTGTATTAGCTCAGGTACATTTATAAAAATTTTAGGAAAAAATCAGATTAGTAATTAGGTTTTATTAACCTCTGGTACATGAATATACACAATAAAACTAAAAAATTGATCAAAATCAATCAAACATACCACAATCTGTGATAATGGATTTCATATGTTTCGTCTGCAAATGATTTTTTTTCAGGAAAAAATCGAATACCTCTTTCTAGTAATTTTCACTACGGAATGTGTAATGAAGATCCTTGCATATGGTTTCTTAATGCATCCAGGGGCGTATCTTCGGAATGGTTGGAATTTACTTGATTTCACAATAGTAGTTATAGGGTACGTTTTAAATAAATTTAAATATAACTTATATATCGATACTCCCCTGTAAACTAACAACTATGATACAACAGGACATACTGGCCATAAAGATTGAATAAGAATACTAAATCAGATTAACAAAAATAGTTTAATGAAAAGTTAAGATCATTGGAAATATTAGTTAGAACTCGACACAAACCGAGATAGGGCGAATAAGTTTCTTTAAATTAAAAGCTAACAATAACTAAAAACTCACGGATCTCACAATATGTGGTCTCGGTATCACCTAAAATGTCTTCTTGATCTTGTCTCGTGTTTACGAGATGTGGAAAGTCTCAAATGAAGTTAGGCTCTAATATTTCCAAGAAAATCTGAATAATGGTTATAAGAAAACATAATAAACATCACTATGACGAAAATAAACAAGAAAATCAGAAAAAATTAACAAAATAGATTATTTGAATGCTGGAAATAAATGTACGACTTGCTATAAAAACAGTTAATAACAACGAAATAGAGAATAAGTATTTGCATGTATAGTACTTGTATATATGCAATCAGTTCCGACCAAGATGATCTTTGTATATAGGTATACTTTGATGTAAGACCAGGCCAATGTAGGTACTACCCACTTATCGACTGTCTTAGTAGCTTTCTCAAAGATCGATCCATCCAGGTCTCTATTGATGGACACATCTTAGGAAAGTTTGAAGTCAACGCTGGTGTTCCCCAGGGATGCATCTTGTCACTTACTCTTTTTTATCAAGTATCTACTCGATAAAACTGCAAACCCGATCTATAGCTTCGTCGACGATAGTACCCTAGCTGCTATTTTTACCAAAAATGGCTGCAGCTCAGGATTTGCTCCTGCCTGGACATAAAATATCAACATGACCCCAAATTCGTCTGTTGGGTGATTAGGTTGAAAGCAATATGTCCTAGCATAGTCACGTGGCCGAATTAGGCTCACAAAAACTCTTCAAGTCCAAAAAACTATATATTCTGCAACAGCTTATAATCCTCTACATGGCCCAGCTTCCTACATTCAGAATATTGCTCGCACGTTTGGAGCTCGACTCCCAAGGATACCCTTAGGATGCTCGACTCAATCCAGAAGAGAGCAGTTCAATAGCTTAGAGTATGGAAGAAAGGTCGCCGAGCTTTATAACATAATTCCGCCTAGTGCAGTTTTTGCAAGACCTACTCAACAGGCGACGAGAGTCATGAACACCAAGTTCGCCTGCAGACGCCCAGAAGTTCGATTTATCGGGATTCATTTCTTTGGAGAAGTGTGAGTCTGTGGAATTAGCACGTCTATAACATACAGAAGTTCAAGATCAAAATCCACAGACAGGCACCACTCGAATTACTCGAGTGTAAAAGTCTAGCTGCTAGCTTTTTACATCAAAAAAATCTTTGTTGAGAGATGTTGGTAAAGTTCTTTTTTATTATGAATACTTCTTGGTGGTATTACAAATTCTTTCCACTGTATATTGATTTCTCAATAATATGTTGAAAAAGAATATTTTGTCCTTATTTTAGGTTGATTACTACCGTATTACAAAATCTCAGTAAAGAAACTTTCGACGTTAAAGCTCTTCGAGCTTTCAGAGTTCTCCGACCTTTAAGACTTGTCTCTGGCGTACCAAGTAAGTAGTTCTTTCAAAACATTTGCATTATCAGATTAGTAAAACAAGAATAAAAAAAAACATTTTGCATTTTAACTTTAAACGCATTAATGGAACACTAGATTTGTTTCAGGTTTCGAAGATCTTATTACCAGTCGCTTTTTCTTTACACTTTCAAGTTTAGATTTTATCAAGACCTTCCATATTTTTTTTCATGATTTCTTCATAATTGTTGAGGCAAAAAAATATTTTGCAATTCTTGTTCATTTAAAGACATATTATTTATGATTCTTTTTGCTTATGGTAGTTCATCCTTGTTTCACTTCTTAATTAGTATTTTACATTCACAAAATTTTATGTGTTGTCTTATAATAATAAACGTTGCTTGTCCTCTACTTTTCAATCCAATGTGGTTTTGAATATTTTTCACAATGTGCTCCAACGATGTACATAGATCCCAAGTTACACACAAGTAAACTTCTTTTTGGTATTTTGGAGACGTAGCTTATTCGAACAGTTGAATCCTGAGCGATTTGATGATTCTAACAACATATTTAAATTCCAGGAGTCATGTCTCATTAATTATTTACATCCATACATTCTTACTGGCATAGATCACATCTGAGTTTCATAATGCGCTTTTGGGAGAAAGACTTTTCATGTAAGAGTAATATGATTTAAACCCCGGTTGCATTTTCTCTTTTATTGATGATATACACTGGGCTTTATTATATATAAGATTACCAAGGTATTTGAATGGTTTTATCCGTTAAAACATACCGTGTTTTATCTGTTACCTACTACTTTGACTTTTCAAGTTCTTTGAAGAACTTTTGCTATAAGCCCAATATCATTAACAGTTGTTGATACCTATTTGAACTATTTCAATGTCATTTATTTGTAGGTTTACAAGTTGTGTTAAATTCAATTCTTCGTGCCATGGTGCCTTTACTGCATATAGCTCTGTTAGTACTATTTGTTATTATTATTTATGCAATCATTGGGCTGGAATTATTCTCAGGAAAAATGCATATGACTTGTGTTGATAACACGACAGGTAAGATTGAGATTAAATTGAGTGCAGAAAATATTGCGTTGAAAAGAAAAATTGTATCTTTTTTATACAGTCTGCAGTTGATTTAAATGTTATTCTTTCTTTATATAAATCATTTAGAACATCAGCGAAGTATGATTTATATTTTTAAATCCTTTAGGGATTACCACTTTACATAAAATTTCTTTATAAAATTATGCAGTATTCTATCAATGTTAATTTTTGAAAAAGAAGTAACAGTTTCCCTGATTCGTATTTTGCAAAAAGCGAGGTACAATATTGTAGATTTGCATATAGTTTATCATTAAATTATAAAACTGCGTGTACCTACTGCTAAGATAACTTTACATGATAAATAAATCATATATTCAAAAATTTTTATGAATAAATTTTTATAAACTTTTTAGGTAAACAAATGGATGATCCTCACCCCTGCGGTATTGATGTGGGATTCAATTGTACCCAAATAAGTATAAACATGAAGTGCCAAGAAGGATGGACTGGTCCAAACGATGGAATCACTAACTTTGATAATTTTGGTCTCTCCATGTTAACTGTATTTCAATGTATCACCCTTGAGGGATGGACTGACGTACTTTATAATGTAAGTAATTGCCTTGTTTAATTCAACTTTACAATTATAGAATCGATAAAACAAACATACAGGGTAGATATTATAACATGCCGTTCGACTTGTTGCGTTTTTCTTCAAACATTTTGAATAATCCTTTGTTCACATATTGTGGCATAGTAGTCAGTCGATAAAAAGCTAGTGGCATCCAATTCCATATTAATTGTTCACCCCATCTGAGTACCAGCTATTTAAATACTTCAGCTGAGGCCGAATACCACTTCCTGAGGAAGAGTCTCCTGCCGGGTAATTAAGGTTATAACACCTTCAAAAAAATTAATACATAAAAGTACAAATGGAAAGACCTTTGAAATTATGAAATCTACACTTCATCATCATTTAGAACCCTGTCTCGTTCACTGTTTGACTCAAGCTTCTCTTATCGTAGACCATTTTGATCATGGGTATAAAGGGCGATGGCAAAATTCTGGATTGAGTAAAACTGTCAACCTTATCCAAGTTCTACCACATAAGTTTGTCAAGGAACCAACCTCCGAGAACCTAGATAAAATAACAACTCATAACTTTAAAGGAAAAATGTTTCTACTAATCTAACGCCATCTTGGATATTTGATTTATTTAGTCTAGTTTAGTTAGTTTAGTTTAGTCTTAGTTTAGCCGGATAAAGTTGATAAAGACTATGGGACTGTGACGACCACGCCATGTGACCTTGCATTTAAAACTACTTAATACACGTACACAGCTTTCCGAACAAACTCCCTTAATAAATCTATAATCCGTTCACACCTGACTAATCGACACGTGACCCAGGGAATTCCAAGTAACCTTCTTAATGTCGAAATAACATACAATAAAATTAATCCTCCCCGGTATACCTGACTTGGGAAAAACCAATACGAACCCAGGCGAGGCGTTTGGAATCGAGGTGAGATTCATTCTGTCTCAAGACATCAAAGCGATCAGATCTCGAAAGCCGAGGCCTCAGTTAAGCTATACCATTTTCAGAGACTCAGCACACGCGACGTAGTAGAATCTTTTGTTGTAAATATTTTTGTGTATATTGTTTTGTTGATGTATATATAGTTTAAGTTATCGAACTTTGTTTATTCTCCACTACCCTCGACATTAAGGCTAGCGCCCGTAGGACAAAATTAGTATTCATCGGTCCTTGAAAGCATACGCAATTTGAATGATAAATTTGTCAAATTTCGAATAAATCCAAATATTTAATCTACTCAAAATCCGAGATCAAAGATTCCCTTACATAGATAGATACATGTAAATGAAGTGAATTGTCTTTAACTCAAATTTGAGTATCCGGCGTTTCATAAATTCCGAATTTGATTACGATACTGGTTTTTCAATAAATGTTATGCCTTCAGAAGAAAAAAAATCTTTGAATAATACAGTTACATTTTGAAAACAAAGGCATAACTATTAAAAGTTTGTGAAAATGACTAATTCCAATGTCATTCAAAAAGCAGCTTCGTAGTGTGCGCGTCATATTCGAAATTTATAAAGCACAGCAGATTCAAATTTGAATGGCGGACAATGCACTTCATTTACATACATACAGGCGAAACTAATAAAAGTGGTTAAAAAGGTCATCTATGGTTCCATTTCTAGATTCATAAATATGTATTATTTTTGTCTGTTTTGTAATACTATTTATCATGGAAACAGTTAGTTTCATTTGTGTTTTGTATTTTTAAGAATAAATAAATAATAGATTTGTGTTAAATTTCGCGGTATTATTACAATTTCGTTAAGGTTTATAGTCCTAGATGGCGTCATAACAAATAACATCGTCGTGAACCTTTTAGATACATCTAAAAGTGGAAAGGATAAATATACATTGACGAGTTTACTAAACTTGCTGTCAGTTGTTTCTATATACAGTCAATTTAAGAGTTAATGTTGTGAACAAATTGCTCAATATCTACGTTTATTTAGTTTGTCATTAGCTAGACTTTATGTATAAATCGGTAGTTTCCAGACCAACCACATGTTCTAAAAATTTTACCAAGAATTAATTCTATCATATTATCCCAGGTAGAAACTGAAATATTAATTTTTTTGTACCTAATTCAATTTCTATTTTACATATCAGTCATTGAATGAACACTCCAGTATGTTCTCATTTAAATAATAGCTATATTTAGTTCATCATATTAAAAGGCACTCATTTTTAATAAAACACTATTTAGTGGACCGCCTGGTGGTTTCACCTCGAAAGTGAATACATTTTTTTTGGGTTGAAGTGGGATTTTTTTATACTATAAATTGTAAAGTCGTGTTAAACAGTAAAATCATTTTTAACACGCGTTGCACCTATATGTTTTTAATTGACTTCTTGGCGTCGATTTTGCCCTACTTTGTGCTATCAGATTAAAGTTACACACTTGTCAAAATATGTGTAAAAATAGGTAAGCAAATGTCAAAGTAATTTACAGTTGACAAGAATCTGTGACAAGGATGCTGCATCTCTCCTACGCTTTTTAAGCACTTTCCCAGTGGAAAAGAAAATGTTGAGGAATTAATAAAGAGATTTTTTACTTTTACACTCTATAATTGCATATATTTGTTTTCAATTCTTCTTATACATTTCTCAAATTAGCGGTGTTAATGTTCCTTCCTTCCTGTGCTAGGATTAGTAGAACGTTCACCAAATCTCTAAATCGACTTGTTGATGATTGATCTCGAAGCTGCGGTTTCCACATACTTACCTTTATTTAAGACTAATTTCGCCTTTCATATACCGCACACTTGCCCAGCTCACAACTAACTACCGACTGTGAACCGGAACCCTACTACAAGTACCTACCTGATGATTATAGAAAAAATATTCTTCAATTTAGTAACCGGTTTTAATTATGAATTCCAAGGGATTAATTTTTGGTGTAATGTTGTTTATCTATACTTTTAAATGAATCACTGGTTCTGAAAATTAAATATTGCAATGCGGACCTGGACAAGTTGTGTTCAGTTCGCAGTGAGGCGTCTCTTTTATCTTTTTGTAAAAAATAAATAAAAATTTTCGATATTTGATGATCAGCATCATAATACGTCTTAACAAAACAATGTTTGAGTTTATTATGAAAAATTTTATAGTGATTAATGAATGGCTTACTAATACTATTCAATATTTCAATCCGAGCTTATGGTATGAACTAAAGAGTTCTTGTGCAATAATTTTTTGATATCAAGTAAAAAAATTTCTAGGTACTTGTGCTTTTTCTCAAAATTGTCGTACAGTTAATGAAAATTGATCTTTCTTAGTATTTCATACGACTAATTATATTATAACACTTTGTACAACTTCAACGAGTTCTGAGAATTATTTCAGATACAAGATGCAATGGGCAGAACATGGCAGTGGGCGTATTTTGTATCCATGGTCATATTAGGAGCATTTTTTGTGATGAATCTAATTCTTGGAGTCTTGAGCGGGTAAGTTGTCATCATATTACAACTTTCGATTAACTAATTTTAAATACTAGTGAGTTTTCAAAGGAAAGAGAAAAGGCAAAAGCTCGAGGTGATTTCCATAAGCTGCGAGAAAAGCAGCAGCTCGAGGAAGACCTAAGAGGTTACTTGGATTGGATAACACAAGCTGAAGATATAGAACCAGAGGGCGAAGACCATCAAAACCAAGACAATAGAAACATAACTCAGAACGAGATGGAATCCACCGATCACATAGGTGAAGAAGAAGTTCAACAAGATTCTTGGTTTAAACGAAAGAAAAAAGATTTCGAACGAGTTAATAGGAGAATGAGGAGATCCTGTAGAAAAGCTGTTAAATCTCAATCATTTTACTGGCTCATTATTGTTTTGGTGTTTTTGAATACCGGTGTTTTAGCTACAGAACATTATAAACAACCACGATGGTTGGACGATTTTCAAGGTTAGTGTAGTGTATTTCCCTGATATCAAATTAGATATTTTATTAAAGAATCATCTCATTCATTTTATTGAATAAATTTTGGATTCATTATTTAAGAGGATAAATAAATTCCACGTTTAAGCAAATAAAGAAATCCAGTCACGTCTGACCTTTCATATATTACAAGATTGAGTTGGCAAATACCGCAGAAGAATTTATATTAAAATAAAAAAAAATCAGGTTACAACTATTTCATTGTCTTTTTTTGTTCCGCTTCCATATATTTTCAGTTATGAGAAAAGTAAAATTGAAATAATTAAGATACCAAAGGTTGGAAAAAATTATTATTTTTGAAAAATGAAATTTTACCTCACCTATATCTGCAGGTTAATGAATGATAAAATCTGTTGTTCTACAAATCGCAATTAGAAACGAATTTTGAGAAATATGTGAATCTATATCAAAATTATTTGTTGCAGTTATTTGTTAAACAAACCTACTCCCTATCTCTAAACCTCACACACCTTTTAAGCATAGACAACCAACAAACTTTAGATCTATTAGTAAATTTTATCAAGGATATTAAAATTAATATTTAAGTAGTATCATCGAAAAATTCTGTGGCTGATGGACTTGTTTCCAAGCCATTTTCTTTCACACACACACACATATGTCAAAATTATGCTTTTCAATTAAGTCGAATACATTTGGATACACTTTCAATAAAACGATCAATAGCATCTTGAGAGATTTGAGTACTTCTATAGTGAAAAGGAGATTGAAAGAAGCTGGCCTTTTTTGGAAGGGTCTTCGGACTTTGACTTTGAAATAAAATTAGGAAGTTGCAGTGGGCTGAAAAACATAAAAATTGGACGCATGAAGAGTGGAAGGGCTTTATGGAATGATGAGTTGAAGTTTGAGGTTTTTGGGTCCATGATTGTTTGTGCGCAGATTAAAGGAAGAGCGTAAGCTAGATACTGTATGATACTGATGGTTTCTGGTAAAAATTGAAGGCATTTCGAAGAAAGATGTCTATAAAAAATATTAGATGAAAATGTTCTGGTCAGCACCTGATAGGTAGAAAATTCATCTTCCATCATAACAACGATCCACAAGCATTCCTCGAAGCTGTGCAAACAATATTTGGAAGAATTGGAAAGGAAGAATGTACTGAAAGTAGTAATTTGACCAACACGGTTGCCTGAACTCAACCCGATTGAGTTGTTGTGGGACTAATTGGACAGGAAAGTCAGAAAGCAGTGTCCTACTTCCACTTCACATCTTTGAAATATCCTAAAATTCGAATGGAACCAAATAAATGATTATTTGTCGAAATTGATACAGAGAATACCACCGAAATAATAGAATCAAAAAGGGGTTAATTCGATTAATAAAATATTTTAACATGTAAAAATTACAATCTGTGGGTGGACAAAACCTTCTGGCCGGTAGTGTATGTAATAACCACGAAATATCAGTATCTGTACACTGAAGAGAATGCAGTTCACGTCTTGAAAATTATAGGGGATTGAAGTGTCCCCACACATTAAACGGTGGGTTAAAGGAACTAATTTTCACCCTTACTGCAAAAAATTGATTATTGAATAATAATAAATAATAAGAACTGGCTGAAATTTTGATTTGAATTATCTTTGTTAGGTCGGAATATGGCAAATTTACGATGTCTGATAATAAAATGTGTATGTAATACCTCATAAAACCAAGAAACTTTATGTTGTTTCAATATATTTTTGCAAAGATTGATAGATTATTTAACTGCACCACTTATAGTAATTTGTTTCTTTTCCAGAATATACAAATATGTTTTTTATCGCTCTGTTTACGATGGAAATGTTGTTAAAGATGTATAGTCTAGGTTTTCAAGTAAGTTGATTCTACTCAATTTATCAACAATTAATAACCATTTCCAATTTTAGGGATACTTCGTATCGTTATTTAATAGATTTGATTGTTTTGTCGTAATTGGCAGTATCATGGAAATGATTTTAACTAATACTAATGTGATGCCACCGTTGGGAATATCTGTGTTACGTTGTGTTAGATTATTGAGAGTATTTAAAGTTACTAAGTGAGTCGATTATTCAATTTTATTCGAAAAATCAGTAACTATACTTATAACCCTGTATACAAAAAGAAGTGAAGATCCTGTTAACACGCCTGTTATTGAAAACTAATCCTTGATGTACAAAATGAACTTATACATTTACAGTTTGTCAAATATTTTCGTACTTTTTGAAGCGTTTCCTTCAAATACACTCCCCAGGGAAATTAATTCATTTTTCGGCCGAAATTTTACACCTAAATTTTCCTTGTTGGGGGAAATGTATTCTAGCCTTAATAGTGAAATTATTTTATTCAACTAAAATTGGAATGACTAAATCGTACATTACAGGAATAAAAAATTCTTCAATGGTATAATCAATTTTATCCATGTCTTCAGTTGTAATTTTGTATAAAAATGGATATATATATATATATATATATATATATATATTGGATTGTTTTATCTATGTCATCATTGAGATTGGGCGGTCCGAGAAAAAATGATGGTGTTTTCAGTTTTGTTTCCAATTATCATCATGCCGATCCAGTTTCGACTGAGACTCAGCAGATTCTTCTAATATTTTTTCTACCTGTGAGCATTTTGAAAAATGCATTTTCATTCGATATGCCTTTGATGGCATGTTCCCAGCATGCGTCAAGATTTTGATTCTTTGGAAATGTCTTGGTATACAAAAATGTTTGTACGATAAGACACAGGATAAGCTTGTGGTTGCGGATCAAAAGAATTGTTGTTAATGACTATGTCCAAAATTATCTTGAAGGAATTGAAATCAAATAGAAATAGTCTCATTGGGATATGATTGATAATTGCTTACGAGATTTATCAAAACCAACACATAATTTACATGAGTTATCTCTAATTTTAATACTGGAAATTATTTAAAATCGTAATTACAAATTAAATACGAAACATGTACAGCAGCTGTTAAGCTGTACTCAATGCCAGAAGAGATAGAATAATTAAATATATGCCACCAGCTCATATTTTTGTTTTTTTTTATTATAATATTGATGCCTCTCCTATTTTCTTAAATTGCTACTTCTATTCAACTAATATAGAATGTATGGATCGCCTCAGACTAAGTCTATTAGCGTGACAGACATTTTTTTATATTGTACCTAATGAATATGCATGATTTAACTATGCTTACTTCCTTAATGAAGTTTATTATAGTATTTAAAGTACTTTATTTTTGAATGCCAGGAAGGAGCTGGTAGAGGAAAGCGACGGTCAATGTGAATAGTACAAGCTATCGATACGTTGTCCCAGCTACAAAATGGCGACTGTAGAGCACCCATTTTATGAAGGTGCATCGGGAAACAACCATGGTTTGATTTTAGCTCTATTATAGTTATTATATTTGATAGATGTGGATGGAATTTTGGTTATTATGAGCTCCTCTCCATCTGATTCTAATAGATTTTTCATGGTTGTTAATTACATTAGCTTTACACTACTGTTCCAATTGCAAGCTTCTTCTGCCTCATGATCTATCTTCTCGCTACCTATAATGCCGCTATGACGCTCTACCGATATGAGGATAATTCGTTTCTTATTAATTTCTACTTGATAGAGTAAGTTTTTTATTTCAAATATCAGTTCTTGATTATAAATATTTATTGGAGACCCTTCGATAGCTTGTAAAACTGATTTTGAGTATGTCATTATAGCAATAGTTTGAACTGGATTTAGTAGGCACCATAATAAACATTGTTTGGACCCATCTGTGAATAATTTAGTTATGTTGTCTCTGAAAGCATGGTTGTAAGTATTAAATTGGAATTTTCGGGGTGAGGGGTATTTGGCCGAAATATGATACTTTTGTAACTGTTTTTAAATATAAGAAATTAAGGACCATTAAAAATGAAAACTTCATCATAATTGGTATTAATAAAGTTATCTGCTGAGGGAGAGGTTAAATTTATTCTCTAGTAAGGTACTGTAAGATTACAAATATTCATAAAGGACATTTTTTGGATCATTTCTGTATACAATTATTTGTTTCTTACTTAAAAATTGCTTACTAATATTTAATGGTGATTCTTGAACTTGATGATGAGTATGATTTTTAAATTTACCCAAAAAATTCACCCTGTTCACCATCATCATTTTTTTGCACAGTTAAGAACATGCCATTTCTATGTTTTATTTTTAGATTCTATTTAAAATTTTAAACCTCCTGCAATAATAGTTAGAATAAAAGTAATCGTCGATTTAATATTTGTAATTTTCAATTTTTTCATACAAATTCATTGTTATACTTTCAAAAAAAGAAACGTAATAATGCTGGGGAGTGTACTACAAGGTTGTGCCTTGCTCTTGAACATTTAACTACGAGGATGGTCCCAGAAGTACCTGGTCCAACAAAGAAAACAGAAAAATTTTGGAAACAAATGTATTTATTTTTCAACGTAATCTTCCAGTGATGTTCAATAAGTTCGATACCCTTTTTATAATAAGAATCATCAAGCTTCTCAAAATAGCCATTAATTACCGACATCAACTCTTAATTTCTGGAAAATCTTTAACCACAGAGCCATTTATTCAAGTCTGGGAACAGAAAATAATCCGAGGGGCTATATCTGGCGAATAGGATGCATGAGATAGCAATTCAAATTTTTATTAATTAATTGTGGCCATTGCAATAACTGATATGTGAGCTAGTGCATGGTGAAACAACACTTTCTTTTTAGCCAAATGCGGCCTTTTTGCTTGATTTCTTCGCTCACACGTTGCAATAAGTTCGCATAATACTCGCCGTTGATACTTTATCATTTTTCAATATTGTCAATGAAAATTATCCCACGTGCATCCCAAAAAACCGGAGCCATGACCTTGCCTGCGGATGGTACGGTCTTTGCCATTTTTTCAAGTCTAGGAACAGAAAATAATCCGAGGGGATTAAATCTAGCGAGTGCATGAGGTAGAAATTCAAAACTTTGATTCATTAATTTTGGCCCTTTCAATAACGGAATATTTTCTTGACCAAATGCGGTAGTTTTTGCTTGATTTATTCGCATCCCAAAAAACCGATGCCATGACCTTGTCTGCAAATGGAACGGTCTTTGCCTTCTTTGGAGCTGGTTCTCCCTTTTCTGTTTTGATTGTTCTTTTGTTTTGGGTGTGAAGTGATGTACCAACGTTTCATTCATGGTTATGAAACGGCGCAAAAACTTGCCAAACATTCGATGAAAACTTCTTCACGACGCTGTTTTTGTTCCATTGTGAGCGAACGTGGCATCCATCTTGCGCACACCTTTCTCATGTTCAAATTTTCGGTTAATATGCGTTGTACAGCACTTTTCGAAATACCTACTATGTCTGTCAATATTTTACTATTGATAACGAAGAAGCAGTCTTACCCAAAGTAGAATCTAGTTCACCTTTTATATTGGTTCTAATGCCTTTCAAATAACATAACGATGACCAATTTTTTTGCATGCTTACAAATTCATTAAAAACGTTCACTATTAATGGTTGTCAAACAAATACTAAAAAACGTGGCGTCTTCAAACTTCAATCCTACACTGTATCGATTGTGTACTTTCTAATACTATGGTATTTTTCAAGCAATTACCGCCACCTCTAGGTCAGGCCAGGTACTTCTGAGACCATCCTCGTGTTTCAAATAGGATTGTTTTTGTGTCTAATATTTTACTGATATTTTTATGAGTTCTAGCTAGTAGCTTTCAAGTTATATTTAGAACATCCTAAGAACACTGGTCGCTGTTGCTCTTGACCTCTTAAGTATTGTTAATAATTTACAAGTTCATTACACTTACATGCTTGCTAAAATAATCTAAATGATCAATATTGTTACCAAATTTGAATCAATTTTGAAATGAAGGCAAATGTTTCTTCACAACGCTTCGTATTTTCGGAACAAATGGTCAAAAGACTACATTTTATTCACGATAAGCTTCAGAATTGAATTTAACAGAAGGGTTTTTATTCTAAACTTTATTTAACAGTTTTACTAATGTTACTTCTATTTTTAGATATTGGAGATCGTTATCAAATTTAGTAGCATCTTTGTTGAATTCCATTCAGTCTATCGCGTCTTTATTGTTATTACTTTTTCTGTTTATTGTTATTTTTGCACTCCTTGGTATGCAAGTTTTCGGTGGAAGATTTAATAAAGATACTGAAGAAAAAACGAGATATAATTTTGATAGTTTCTGGCAAAGCTTACTAACAGTATTCCAGGTAAGTACATCTCTTGTTTTCACTGTGAACTAAAAAATTTCGAATAAACTTTATCCACAAACTGAATGATCTATAAGTCATATAGAAAGCCATATAACTCTTAAAATATGTTGATATTTACATAGAAAATCGTACTATTAGACAAATCATTGTTATTATTTTTTATTAAGTTGTCTCTTCATAAATAATTTCTGCTGATTTTAATTTATTTGATCAAAAATCCACACGGTAATAATCTACAATATTTATGATTTAAAAATAGAAACAACAATAAATTTTCAATATTTTTTTGTTGCTAAATTGTCTTGATTTCAGGTCTTTTCTGATTGAAAATTAGATTTTAAAACATGTGATAAGTTGACGTTTCAACCTGTTTCAGTCATTATGAAAATATAAGAAACTGTGGAGATCGTTTTTCTCGCGGCATCCCAAAAACGTTTCTGAAATCAGTCGCGGTCGCTGGTCGCAAACGTCACCTGAATACATAAAAATCAATGCAGGTTGCACCTGGTTGAACCAGCGTTCGTGTAGGACGCAAGCATGGCCGTAGACTTATGGTCCAGGAGTCAGCGGCTTTCTTTTCAAAGAATTTTATCCCGCTGAGATTAATACGTACGCTATAGACAAATTCCTGTCCGTCAGCCTCAATACCATCGATGGGAGCGCGCTTCGAATGCGGCGGTAATCGCGAAAGAAAAGTTTTACAAAGTTATTTCATCCCAGTTGAAATTGATATTATACAATATTGATGTACATTAGCCACAAAAAACAACTGTCAGTCCTGCAACAGATGGGGGATCGTGCTTCAATCGAGTGCGTTAACTTGACAAAAAAATTTAAATTTGAAATTATCTTCGTCAATTTTTTACGTGTTATAGAACCTAATGTTCAATCAGAAGAGATCTACAATCAACCAAAACATATAAAAGAGTATAAGAAACCAAAAAAAACTACAAATATCTTGATATCTCTATATTTTTGTGCACTTTTGATGTTGTCTTGAGTATTATCGTTTTCTCCGTAATGATTCCGAAACTTTCTATTAAGAAATATGTTTTCCCTTCGTTTATTGCTCCCTTTATATTACTTACTTTCCAATTATTGAACATGGTAACTATTTTTTAATACGACTTCCACTGCTGTGAATCTAAAGTTGCATCTTTTCTTGAACATGCCTTTGCAACATCACATGAATTTATTTTAATTAGAATAATTAGTTTAATTAGTATTAGTATAATTAATCTTTTAGATTCTGACGGGTGAAGACTGGAATGTGGTTATGTATGAAGGTATACAGGCATATGGAGGCGTCGAATCTCCTGGCGTTTTATCCTGTATATACTTTATAATTCTATTTATTTGTGGTAATTGTATCCTTTCACATCATTACAAACAAAGCAATACAGATATTATTTCTTAAATAACGAATGTAAATGTTGAATTTTCTTAATAAATAATCAGATATTCTATTGAATGTGTTCTTGGCTATTGCCGTGGATAACTTAGCCGACGCCGAATCACTCACCGCTATTGAAAAAGAAGAAGAGGAAGGTGAAAGGAAATCGAAAAGTCCTACACCACAAGAAGAAGTAGAAGAGGAACATAGTGTAGAAGAAGAGGAAACAGATGATGGGCAATATTCTGGAAGGTATGATTAATTCCTGTATACAAGAGGACAATTTAGAATGTAAGGATAATTTGGGTATAAATAAAAGAGGTACAAAACCAAAAAATCAAATTTTCTCGTTGTAGAATTCTGCTAGGTAGTTTTTCATTCTTGAAAACAATAAAAATCTGTACATGATCGGATTAATAGGGCGGATAAGAATATGTTTCATACTTTCTGAATAGCCCTCATATATTTCATTTAATTACTACATTGATCTAATATATAATTTTGTAGATCCGAACATGAGGGTGATGCTGAATCTCAGACCAAAATCGGAGAGGAGGGAGAGTTTGATGAAGAACAAAACGAAGGTATGCAAATGGTTTGAAGCGAAAATTCTAATATTTTAATTTAAGAAAAAATACATTAAATACCTGGTCAAAATTTGAGGATATTGAAAATGAATTTTTCTTAACTATGAAAGCATCAAACTAAAATGAAATTCACTTAAATTTGCCTGTTTTCTACGGGGGCTGATCCCTTTATATATACACTTTCAACTATTTATAGTTCAAAACCTTATTCACCATCACGTGACATTGTGACCTATCTTCTATCAACTTACGCTAGAATCTGAATAGTCTGAACCTATTGAAATCTGTTGAAACGTGTCTATATTCGACAGACTCCAATCTCAAAATTAACATGAATCGTGTCCAGAAACGCGCGGTGATTAAACACTTACAAGAATTCATCCCAACGCAAATTCCCAGTAAAATATGATACAATTAAAAGGTGTGCCGTGAGTTTGAATGTGTTAGAAGCCGTGTACAGACAAAGATCCAGGTAAAGCACCCATAATCTCTACAAAAGTTAATGATCTCGTGTTGCAATATCGACGTATGTTTATCAGACAAATAGTTGAAAATGCATACCACATGGTAGACAATATACTTACTACCAAACTGAACAATAAAAAAATTTCTGCGCGATGGGTAACACGAATGTTAAATAATGCACACAAACAAACTTGAAAAAACATTAGTATTTCCTCAATAGTTTAGAAAAACTTCAAATTAATTGACTATTCACCACATTCTCCAGATTTAGCTCCTAGTGATAACCGGTTATTTCCAAATTTCGAAGCGAAGAGATCAGCCCTCGTGAAAGAACAGCTTATAGGAGTATAAATACATAATAGAGTTATAATCGATTTCCATTCTCGATAGACGATTTCTCTAGTATCTTCATATTATTTTCTGTCGGTTTTAATTATTTAAACACACTATATCATCTGTTAAGCGAATTTTAATAATTATATATTAAATTATTATTCTTTCGATGTTTGAAGATGTTCAATTTATCATCATTGTTTTCATAGAATAGTGAAAACATTCTAAATCAAACAGCAAAACAAACAGTCAAATAAAAGATTCATGACATTTGAAATGCAACAAAGAAATTTTATTGAGAAAATTATTTTTCTTCATTAAGTTTAAATTTCTGGAACTGTTGGCGATATTCATACTGAAGAAACTGAAGGTAAACTAAAATCTAATAACTTGACTTACCTGTTTTATAAAAAAATTTCCCACCAATAAGCCACTTCCCGCGAAAATTAATGCATCCAATAATTTATTATTGGATAAATTTTTTAACAATTTTACGTTATTAATATTTATGCAATGATAGTGACTGACTTGGGCAATACCTGAGTGGTATATATGAAATAAGTTGTGACCGAAAGTATATTGGACAGACTAAGAGATCCGTTATTGTCCGGTTTAAAGAACACATAGCTCATTTGAAATATAGACGCACCGGAATATCAAGTATTGCCCATCACGCTGTCAGTCACAATCATTGTATAAATGTTAATAATGTAAAATTGTTAAAAAATGCATCCAATAATAAATTATTGGATGCATTTGAGAGCATTGAAATTGCTAGATGTAAGAGTAGCTTAAATAGGGACAAGGGGCCAATTCCTTACAGCCCACTCTTTAGTTTAGGAGTCAAAGAATAAACATGAGTGTTCCAGCCAAGGAGTTTTTTCCCGCTGGAATGAATTTTCGCGGGAGGTGGTTAATTGGTGGGAAAATTAAGTATAATACAGGTAAGTCAAGTCATTAGGTTTTAGTTTACCTTCAGTCTCTGAAGACGATAACTTGGTTATCGAAACGCGCGTCAGACACTATAATTGTTATTGTTGGTGTAAACAGTATATTCAGTATTTTTCTTTATAACTGTCCTCTATACTCAACCAAATTTAGAACTTCATCTGTCATTTAACTTATTCACATATATCCAAATGGAGAAGCTCCATAAATGTTAAAACGAATAGAGCGTAACAAGTGTTAGAATCGATTAAACGTGTTGCTCAAACTCTCTTAATTCGTAATATTTTAAACGATTTTTTGGGTATTGTGATTGAATTTCTGACCGAAAACTCAATAAATCTGACCAATTAACCACCTTCTGTCCCTTCTGGGCGCTGGTTGACTTCTTTCTGTTTCTCTAACTTGAATTAAATTTTCGAAGTATCCGATTTTAGTCGCCAAAACAAATAAATTGATGAGTACCGAGTTTTCTGGAATGGATTATTTCGAGTTTATTAATTTCAATGAATCGGTGTTTGTTTTATTGTTTGAAGTGAAATTTTCAATTTATCACTACAAGTTGTTCGATTGAATATTTTGTTATTTGAATAATCTACTTGGTGCTAAAATTCTTTGATAAGATTTAATCTTGTATTAATATAAAAATTAGGACAAGAATGTAACAATAATTTTTAGAGGAAGATGTAGATATTGATGTTGACGATGATGAAGCTGAAGTTGTTACAAAAGAAACAGCAAGACCTCGACGATTGTCTGAGGTCACAATCGTTAAGAAAATACGCCCTATTCCCAAAGGCAGTGCCTTCTTTATATTTTCACATAAAAACAGGTAGGCCCCTTGGAACAGAACATAGCTGCTGATGTTGAATGTTTATACACAAATTATGTAAAATCTAATGTTTTAGGTGTACTTTCTGCATTTTTCAAAATAATTCCTTCACTTCTATACTTTTCGATAGTTTAGTTATTGCACTCTATTTTCTTCAAATTCTTTTACATCTGACAGTTGCTCTTTTTTAAAATACTTTCTTCACTTACTATTTTTTTTTGCTTATACTCATGCATTAGCAAATTTCTAATATTAATATAAAAAATGTATAAAGCCTAAGAATAATTTATAATCTGATGGAAGATCATGAGATGAAAGAAATCAGTATCATTGTGATATTCAGCAGCTGTGTTATTGTGTATACTTAATAGTAATGCGAGCGTATGTATGTGTGCCTTACAGAAGGAGATGAAGATGATGTTGAGGCGGGCAACGATGTTGGAGAAAGACCACGTCGCATGTCTGAAATAAAACAAAACACACAGGCGACGTTGCCAATACCGCCAGCGTCATCTTTCTTCATATTTTCTCCTACAAACAGGTGAAATGTGGTAGACAGTGGTGCCTTGAGTACTCATATTTATAGCAGGGTTCCCAACTTTAACTACCTTATAAGTAGTGATAATGGTAACACTACATACACAAAATGAAATACTTATTTTAAAAAATTTATATTATCGCTTTCAAAAGTTTGAAGTATTTTTTTCTCTTCTCTCACAACCAACTACTTCCCATCATTTATAAAATAAGTGCTAATAATGATGAATTCACAAATATAAATATTTTGTTGTGTAACTTATCGGTGTGAATAATCGCAATTGGTTGAAAATTTTTAAATACGAGGACGAATCAATAACTTACTTTTTGAATTGAGTGCATATTTTTTATTAGAAATCATTTTTGACATTTCCATTTAATACAATATATAGTTGCCAAAATATAATTTGTGAGATGATTTTATCATCAAATTTCTTTGCGTCTATCGATTTATCCAAATTTAGAAAGAAGAAATAGCTACAAGAAGCTAATCGTAGCCCAATTCATAGTTTACCTCTTGGAAGTAATTCTGAAGGAACTCGGAATCCAGTGGACCAGAGTGTTCGGCATCATTAACAGCTTTTTATCTCGTTTCAAGTCGCCATATCATCTTTTGATCATTATTGGTTGTCTTCAAAATAGAATTTGAGGGATGATTTCATCATCAAATTTTTTTGCGTCGAGGGATTTATTCAAATTGAGAAACAAGAAATAGCTACAAGAAGCTAATCGTAGCCCAATTCATAGTCTTTCTCGTGGACGTAATTCTGAAGGAACTGTGGATTTGTTTCAATTTTCCGTTTTTTTTATCATCGATATCAACTATTGGTAGAGGCTCCTTCATTTAAGAGGAAATAAATTCAAAAAGTTATATTTTATTGACGTATCCTCGTATTACAACGTAAATAAGTTTTGAACTAGTTTTCTGACCAAGTGAACATGCTTTTTCATATTTCAAAAGCGTTGATTATTAATTAATATTTAATTACGATATAGGACTGTTTTGAATTTATCGAAACCGAATTAACAAAAATAAGTTTTCAAAATTAGTTTGACATATCGGAGGTCTCACATCTTATAAGGTATTGTTATAAGTAATCGTAGGTTTGATTGGTTTAGTGGATTTGTATCTAGCCAAAGAGGAAGGAAATTCTGATTTTGATTTTGACCAAGGACCTTTTATTTGTGTGAAATAATTGCCACGAACGTGATGCCACGACTTAACTACTATTGAAGGTGTTCTATTTGATAACAACACAAATATCCTTACTAATGCTTGGTGTACCCTGCCGCCCGCTATACCATACGCTGGTACTGCTTCCGCCTTCTTGTAACACATTGCCGAAATCAATTATTTTTCTCAATACCTTTATATACCTTTACTAAAAAGTTTCTTCAATATTAACGTAGACTATTAAGACTCGAGTTCCACCAATTTTTGTGTATTTTTTTGTTGATATTAGGCGGAAGCTGGTGATCGGTGGTCGGTAGTGTTGTAGAGGGAGCCCTGTTTTTGAAAGTGTGTTGCGCTTTTGCAACCCTGATTGGCACTATACCTATATTGTGTGGTCCCGCACTTGTTTGTTTAGTAGTGGCGACCTTAAACCTCAGTAGTACCCGCATTGAACCTGTAGAAAGTACTCATACATAAATACATATTTCATACACAAAGAGTTCATTCACATTTCTTGGAAATAGTTTAAATATATAATATCGATATAAAAAATATACAAAAAGGAGCTTATTCTCATTCTATGGCGTTATTTTTGGTTGATACTTCTGCCATTATTACCATTCTATCATTTTTCTTGACTATGTCGAATTCTTTCTATAGAATTAATGAAAAAATTAACTTTTAGAATGAACAATGAACTTTGCTATGTCAGCGAAGTCTTACTTCTCAGTTGCTCTTCAATGTTATTAATGTGTTTTTGCATGGCCCATATTGTAATATTAATACATTCTTCTAAAAAAGTATCGCATCACCCATAAAAATGGCAACATTGCTTACTAGTAACTAACAAAAATACAGAAAACGAGGCAAGAGATATATCGATTTTCGGAACAGATCGAGAGTACATAGTTTATGTTTTATTGGGCATTTTTTAGATAATATTGACTATTGAAGGAATTTAAACTCAATAAGGGAACAAATTGTTCTTAAAGACAGGCTCAATCTATCAGCTGTATCCCGGGTAGTTGCGGGATATCGAAAGACCGAAGGATATGATAGAAGGCCAGTGCAGGGTTGGTTGTCATGTAAGACAGCTTCAATAAAAGTTATCTGAAGCTCGAAATATAAGAGTAACATCACAAATCGTGAGAATTGAGTGACCAGGGAGCACCGTACAGCTAGGTTAAGATTCACAAGAAAATCCGGACTTACACCCTATTGAGTATCTGTAGTACAATATTTACAGAAAGGGAAGATCCAAATTTGTTATCAGCTAATTCTCAGCTACTGAAAGAGGTGTTAATGACCGAGTAGGAAAATTTGGATCACAATTACTTGATCAGAAGTACGCTACAGCCACCATTGAAATTAACCAACTCATATAAATACGTGGAATTACATCTACAAAACTTTTTAAATGGAAATTTCATTATAATACCCGAAAGAGTGCGAAAAAGTACAATACTTTTTAAATGGGAAAATCATGAAAACAATCTTTTTTATTTCCATATTTATCTTATCTTATATATTCTGTAAATATAATAATAATCGTCAATTTCCAAAATGTTCTTCAAATTTTGATTGACAAAACACTGATTATTACCCAAAACCTGCTGAAAAAATACGTTAAGTCATATGGCGATTTTTTTGGGTTGGTGTAACATTGAAAACATCAAAAATTATATAGGAAATGTTCTTCTGAATTCTGAATTCTGAAATTTTGTCACAAATATAAGTTTATAAATCTGTTTCAACAAAAGTAATGTTTAATGTGTTCGTCGATAAAATATTGTATGATACTCGTGCGTGAAGTAGTATTACGCGCTTGTATCATAAATAACTATTATATCACTTTCTGTCTGTTATTAATTTAAACACAGATAACAGTTGAGATTATAATATAAATGCAAATATCATTGCAAAACAGAAATCATAGTGATACGATACTTTTTTGGCGGAATGTAGTTTATTAGCAAATTGTTATAATGACATTTTTGTTTTTGCAAAAAATTATTTCATTTGTTTCCAGTCACTTTTTGAAGAACACTGTTTAGTATAGTTTTTTTTTTTAAATAGTATAACATAAATTGCTAATAAACTATCGTTATGAAAGTCAGAAGCTTTTTATAGCTATTATTTTCTACCATGTTGTGTTTTGAAACTGAAGCTTGACAAAAATATAACATTTTGGGTATCAATTTCTTTCAGAGTGAAATTCATAGTCGATACAATATCCCACGCAACTCAACAACAGTCTGAGCACAGTCCCTACGCAAGTAATACTTAAGCTTGAGTGTAGAAAGTTTGGTATCAATGCAATATCAGTAATTTTTCGTTGCACATTAAGGTGATAATTATGATCAAATTCAAAATTTATCAAAACAGGAAAGTTATTACAATAGACTATCAATTGTTTAAGAAAAGTAAAAATTTACTTTATCGTCACGAAAATAAAAAATTTTCATAACCGGGGAAAGTGAATTCCAGTCCTTCAATCTAGACCCCAAAAGCTGATTCAAATCACGTGTTAAATCCTTTAAATCACTCTGTGTCAATACGTGCGGTTCTTTTGTTGACAGTTCATAACTTGGGCCACTATCTTCAAATACCTTATCCTGATGACTTAAAGTCAGCTCCGAAGTTGAATCCTGAATTGATCGATTTGGAGGATTTGGCATAGGCAGTTCAGTACTATGTAGGGTGGGTCTGTTGGCCGAAGTATGGATACTGGATAGAGTGTTTGAACTTAGTTGTAATGCCTTTTGTTTGAGTCAAACAAAAAAACAATTACTTACATATATACAATATCATCCTCATTGAGGAAACTGAATGTTTGGGATTTGGATATCATATACAAATAAAAAACCAAACTGTGATGTATCAGGACATTATACAGAGGATTGCACCAGGAGAGTAGGATAAAGAAAGGATTTGTTTTCCGGAAACATTGGAACGTAGCATTTTACAAATGCTTACTGTCTACTTAAAGTGTTAAACCATTTCGTGTTGGGTATTTGACTAAAAGCTCCACCAACTTCGACTCTGGAACCATAAGCAACGAATCCATATTAATGGGAGAATGATTATACTCAAGGAGTTCTTTGTGTAATTCATCATTTTGAGATGATTTAATCTTGTAACTAAGAAACATGTGGGCCAAGTTTTCTAATTGTCCACAGTCACAGAAAGGATCTTCCTTAGCATATATTTTGTATGGATGATGTGGAATGCCACAATGTGTTGATCTCATTCTATTGATAATTGTAGTCACTTTCCTTGGTAATTTAGTATTGTTAAACCATGGTATATTCCTAGGTGTATTTTGTATACAGAAGAAATTTCTTCCTTTGATCTTGCTCTTGCTGATTTGGATAAAGTTTAGTCCAATTAAACACATGAATCATATAGACTACTAGCCATAAAGTATCATAAATAAAATTATGATATTGAAAAATTACAATGTATGATAAAAACCGTAGGTTATAGGTTATAATCTCGCTTAAATTATCTCTGAAGATAATGGATGGGGAGTGTAGAATGAATTACTCTAAGAGTCGACTATGAATTTCACCCTTAATTTCCAATTAATGTTCCATGAACTCGATTGTGACTTTATGTCTACATTTTGTACACATCATTTATCATAATGGCTTACTAATGTACATACATATAAATCTTCAAATTAATATGTTTTTTTCAAGGTTCCGTGTGTTCTGTCATTGGCTATGTAATCACAGTTACTTTAGCAATATGATTTTGTTGTGTATTATGGTATCTTCAGCATTGTTAGCGGTTGAGGATCCTATTGACACGGAATCTGAAACCAATAAGGTATTTAAATAAACTATACACGTAGATACAATGATTATTCAGGAGTTGTCAAGATACAACCATAGAGTTAATATTAAATATAGAGAGACCCGAGTGGGAATGAAATGACTATTGAAAGAGATAGAAAGAGTATCGGTTTACCATTCCCTATCTCTATTTACTTGTCAAATCGATCCTATCAGAATAGAGAAAAATAGAGGGTGGTATATCGATTTTCCCGTTATCTCTATCAGTATAGTTCGGGCCCACTACCATAAATCGCTCTCTATTTTTAATATTAACTCTATGAGTACAACTGGCATTATTTTTTCATTTTAGGTGCTGTCAAAATTTGACGTATTTTTTACAATAATATTTTCAATTGAACTGATGCTCAAAACCACTGCGTATGGATGCATCTTACACGATGGTGCCTTTTTACGTTCGGCCTTCAATATGTTGGACTTACTTGTAGTCTGTGTCTCATTAGTGTCCATTTACAATAGGTAATATTTTTTTATAAAAACAAAATGTAGCCAACTGTTTAAAAGTAAAAATAAATACCAACATAAGAGATGTATTCGTAAAAAATCAATTAGGCAACACAAAAAAGTCACATAGCTGAAATAAAATGGAGTTCTGGATAAACTGTTCACTGTAACCACTACACCACGCATGTTTCTATAACAAAGATATCGTTTTCAGTGGTGTAGAAGGCTTTTTTTATTCGAACCGGAGGGAAATGCGCATAAGAACAATGCCAACCAGTGTACTACACTTGTACGATTCATTAGAACCCTTCTTCGTTAAGCTAAACATAGTTGAGATTCCCATCTTGGACCCACGTTAGTATTCCACGAAATCGAATTGCTCGATTTGCGTTTGCTGTTTATTCGTCGTTTTGTGATTTCTTTCCACGTGGTTTGGTCATCGACCAAACTGACCCGTTTCTTCATGCGTAACATTGAGTCTACATACTTAGCTCTTATTTCGTGATCATAGTCTTCCTTCGCGATTCCGGCTTTGTCAATTTGATTGGCCTTTTTTCTCATTACCTATTGTCTTGTATAATCTCTTGAATTCGAGTGCTATGAGATATACAACTGGTTCTGATACCGAGCGGTATGCACACTGTACGTTGAGTTGCACCCTGGTTAGTCTTTTGCGCTGGAATTCCATCTGCATTGTCTCTTACCATATCTCTCGGACCCCCGATATTTATCTATGATGTGGTGGTTATAGAAAACGGTTTACTAATGTCAGCAATTAATTAGGTAGAATCATTAAACAATTATATGGCTGATGGACTTGCTTCCAAACCATTATCCTTTACATTCACTCACAATGCCATAAATTCCAACTTAAGTTAAGAAGGTTTAGAAGGGTGATTGCATAGTACGGCCCACAATAAAAAAACAATGTACTTCTATTTGGTCACAGCTTTTGAGAAATTCGAAAAGGAAATTTCGCTTCATAACGTTGAGGGGCATCGTTAATTGCTAATTTAAAACGATTGTTATATATTCAAGTAGAATCATTGAAATTTCTTAATAATATTATATGGGGAATATTCAAATAATTTTTTTTCCTATAAGATTTTTCTGGATTTTAATAAAGGTGGATTATCGTAATTTTTAGCCAAGGTGCAATGAACGTGGTAAAGATTTTAAGAGTTTTGAGAGTTCTACGTCCGTTAAGAGCAATTAATAGAGCTAAAGGGTTAAAGGTATGTATGTGCTTAAGGTCTATAACATATTCGCTGTCTTCTATATACAGATCTAGGAAACATTTGAATGTACACAAAAATTTTAGTAGGCGTTATATATTTGTAATGTATTTTTTTTTGTTTATTAAATTATTTATAAATTCTCCACACTCCTAAATTAACTTTGTTGTAATGCTTGAATTATTTGAAATCCATGGAAATAGTACAGTTAGGGAACGCGCATTAGTTTATTAATTATTTTAAATCATTTATACTCCTATATATTTGTTGGATTGTGGATAAACCTTTAGAAGTAGTTGAACAAAGACTCTTCGAAGTGTACAGAGCAAATAATATCTCCTTTAGGTGGAACATAATCAACTCTTTCAATAGCCTCTGTCCACAAATTATGGAAATCGATTATTTTCATTGATCGAAATATTACATGAGAAGAAGCTTTATATTTATTATTGCACTATTATTCGAACACACTAACACTGGATCATTTTTAATTTGAAAACTGAACGTTGAATGTCTTTTTACAAGAAGAGATCTGTACGGACACTTGATCAAGAATAATATGTTTTGTTAATTCTTACCGATACTTCATTATTCGTTTTACGGTTCAACTGTTCATTTCCACTTTACATACTTTTTATTTATGTAAAAATTAAGTACAAGAGAGAAACCCTATTACCCGCGAGTAGTTCGAATGGTGCCTATCGTATGTAGATGCCCGAGGATATTTATTTTGAACCTCTGTAGGTTGTTGGGCTGGGAACAGACCTGCCTTGGTAGCTGACTTCACAGACTTGCAGGCGAACTTGGTGTTCATGAGCTTTGTCTGCCTGTCGAGTATATCTTGCGAATATTAGTAGAGGAAAGTTGCCTAATTTTGGATACTTTTTTTAGTTGCGTTTTTTTCCTAAGAAAAAAACATTTTGTAATTATTCTTTTATGTTTAAAATGTTTGTTATTTATTTCATATTTGAACAAGGAGAAAAATTGGTTAAACTAAAGAATGACACTTTTCCAAATTAAAAAAAGGTTCCTTAAATTGGATACCCAATCTAAAATTAGGAACCTATTTTTCCATACAAAAATCACACACGTATGCTTTCTTTTTGCCACTACCAGTACATTCTTCATGCGACCATCTGTAGCAAATTGAACACTGCACCCAGACTTCTCCATGTTTGTCCGTTGAATATTATTCAGAGCAGAAAATGTACACTGCGTCTTCATCGGCATCCATATCTGAGTCATCATCATATAAAATATCTTCTGAGGAGATCGTGGATTCACTTTCGTCTTCTATATTCTTCACCCTTTTGTTTTTGCCCAACGTCTTCTTTTTAGTTTTACTCAATTCTTTTAATTTTGGCAACTGTTTTTTTTCTTGAATGATTCTTTTCTTTGTTTCTCTTTAACACTGGCTTCTAATTCGTGCATGTATGGTATACTTGTAATCAACGCTGCAGAATCAGTTTTACGTTCCCTCTTTGATGTAGGAATCATTGAACTGCAGGATGGTAAAGGCGAAAAGTCTTGAACTTTTGCAATGTTCGATAACTGTTTAGTTTTAAAACCGCTACCCGTTTGTTGTTTCGGGGGTGTTTTTTCAACAGACAGTTGCATTGAGCTATTGATGTGGACTGGTTCGGACGAAAGAGTCTTATCGGAAGAGTGTTCTCGAGGTGGGGTTCTTTCTCTTTGTTTTTACAGTCTACGTCTGAGAATATATTCCGATCGAATGGGGAAATTCCTGCTTTACGAAATCCATTGGCTGATATCTCTGCAGTAGCACATTTCTGATATGCAGGACACAATAATTTGCATATTTGAAAAGGACTTATATTTCGAGAAGGGTTATTTTTAATCTTTAACCAATTTTGTATTTCTTTTGAATAGTATGTCTTTAATGGAGACATTAAACACAAATCTAACGGTTGAATTTTATGTGACGTGTGTGGAGGAATACAAACAATAGAGACATACATAATTTTTTTTAGCTAGGTCTATTCCGCGTATGACTATAATAGCCTTCAAGAATGGGCAGCACGAGGTCTTTTTCTGAAGGTTTGACATGATTGATAAAATGTTCCATCCATCTGGTGAATATGTGGTTCTGGATCCATCCTAAAGGGTGACACTCAGCGATTGACCCTGCCGGAGCTCCGTCTAATAGCCCGGCCTAGTGCTCCAACTTGTTTTTTTTCCTTTAAAGGTGATGACTCTAACAACCTTAGATTGTATCGTGGTGATACCGGTTTCGTCTACATTATAGACTCTTAGGGAATTGAAATTTATCTTCTCCATCGCTGGTTTCAGAATATCCAAAAACGTTTGATATTTTCCGGGGTAAAACCTTTTATTCTATTTTTTGAAATCCCCTGCGGTTTTCTTAAAGATAGATTGGGATGACTTCTCAAGAAATTTCAGAGCTATTTTTTACCGGCATTACCATCTTTGTTTGAAAAGGGATGGCGAAGGTTGCTTCTTCTAGCAAGCTGGTATGCCATCCTGCGAATATCTGCAAGTCCTAGACCATAATATCTTCTATCCATTTCCAAACAGTACTGTACCAAGTCTTCCTCCACTTCAGCCGATAATACTGGTTTGCGACCCATTCGTAACATGTATTGTTCTTCTGAGGGTTTGCCACGTTTAAGATACAGTTCGAGGGTTGATTTTGAAACATTGAAGGTTTTTGACGCCTTCAAGTATCCCATTTTCTTAGATTTAATAGCTTCAACGGCATTATTCATATTTTCTTTATTCTTTATTATTATTTTATTTTTTATGTGGGAGTCCTTTCTTAGGCATTTTACTGAAAAAAATTGATATCTTATTTCTAATCCATTCTAATTTTGGATATCCAATTTTAGGATACCCTTCATATCCAAAATTAGGCAGCCTTCATGTTCAAAGTTATATGATGGACACATTAAAAAAAATACAGAAATGTTTGATTGAAATACTTGGACTTATTCTACAACTATTATAGAACATCTCTGCCAAATTTCACTTTCCTACTCTCAATATTTACTTTTTTATAGTAGTTTTCAGCCGAAGACACCAAAAACTTACTGTCATAAATAAACATGTAAATGTATAGTGCCACCTAGTAGTGAACAGCTCAACTATTTGGTTTACACAATTTACACATCATTTTATGACAGAAACCTTCGATTTTGTGTACTATGTGTTCTATGCTCTAAGCTGTCAAAGCTTCTGGTCGACTCTGGATCGTCTATAAGTCGAAGAGCTCTCTTCTGTATTGAATCGAGAATCCTCAGTGTATCCTTAGGAGCCGAGCTCCAAATGTACGAGTAATACTTTAATAAACATGGATGAATCTGGGACTTGTAGAGGATTAGAAGCTGTTACGGAATATATAGTTTTTTGGTCCTAAAGAGGGCTCAAAATTTTTTTGAAGCTGTCTTAGCTAAATCGACCACGTGACTTTGCCAGGACATGTAGCTTCCAACCTCAATAACCAATAAGTAGCGGTGATGGTGAGATGTCCAGATAGGACCAAATCCTGAGCCGCAGTGGCATCCTTCTTGCGTGATCTGTTGCTGCTTACGGATTTGGATGTTAGTTGAGTTTATTGGGGAGGGTGATTTGTACCACGATACTTGTGTGATATTATCGGCAACAACGTTTAGAATGGCAACCTTACAATACATATAAATGTTTGTCTTTCATTACATCTTTGTAACCATATAATTTGAGTATGGGAAAATCGAATTGTCAAAATCTGTGTAACCATAGAATTAGGCACAAGGTACCCCATGAAAAATTAATCTATAATTGTAAGGTCTAGAAAAAACATACGAGGTATTCCATCTAAATAATTTATATTACAGCTATTCCGCTTTTAGGAACTACTATGTATATTTTGACCAGAAAACTACTTCTAAAATATTGTATTCCGTTTGTTAAATATCAAGATGTTTCCATGCTTATACCTTGTATAATATACATATTTTCATAACGAATTACGTCATACAATACGATTTTTGTTTACTCAAATAGTTATTATTAACTTTACAAGCAATTTTTAATGGAACAATTCCGAGAAGATGGTGTTAAATAGAAAAAATCAGTAGGTATCACCGCATATCACATATAGGATTAAAAAAAACACATAATAGGGAAATTTTTAGGAACTATTCAATACCAGGTCTGGCTATTAAATCACGACACTGCGAACTTAGAAGGCGCCTTAGACGTGTGGGGTAAAAACCGATTAGTGCGTTGGGTATCTAGATATCCTGTCTGTGCACGTCCCAAAACACGTTTCCGTGCTCTATCTCGTGCGCGTGTTTTTGAGTAGTGTAAGCGCTTTAGTAAGGAACGAGAGAGCACTAAAGATCACCAGCACCCAGTTCGCCCTGTGACGACCAAAATCAACTAAATTGTGCTTACAGATCGTTGTATGAGCATCCGGATGATTACCGAGGCTGTAAACGCCGATAAAGAAATGGTTAGAAAAAATTTACACGAGAAATTACACATGACAATAGTCTGCGAAGCTGGTGCCAAAAAATCCTACTCCTGACCAAAAGTTCTTGCGTCAACGGATCTGCTCAGATTTGCTTGAAAGGTTAGAAAAAGATCTGCTTTGAAAGAGACCCAATTTGAGTCGATGGAAGCGGTAAAGCAAAAAACGCAGAGCTCCTAACGGTACTAACCAAAGAAGACTTGCAGTAGTGCTTCAATCAATGGAAAAAACCTATAGAAAGGTGTGAAGGTGAAGGGAAGCATTCGAATGTAGAATAATTTTTATAATAAAACCGTTCTTCGTAACCAGTCTCGTTAATTTAATAGCCAGACCTCGTATAATTTTGATTTTGCTGTAAGACGTTTACCATGTACCGTGTACCACTATATGTTTTAAAATTGACAGAAATATCTGATTCTACGAAGTAGTCATTGTCGTTTCAGATATTTCTTTCGGATTGTAAATAAGGTGAAGAGCGCTTCTGATACACGTGCTTTTTATAATCTGGGTAGGGGTTAGCGCCTGCGTAAGCTCACCTGAGGGCAAATTAATTTCATAAACTTTAACCTATTTATCTTTAGCATGTAGTCCAGTGCGTGATAGTTGCGGTAAAGACCATCGGCAACATAGTGCTCGTGACTTGCCTTCTACAGTTCATGTTCGCGGTAATAGGAGTACAATTGTTTAAGGTAGGAACAACTCTCAGCAGACCGTTTCAATTGTTGCGTTGTTGAAGCAAATGCACCTGTGGGTATGGGTTTCCCTATAGCCAGCCCTTCGCCATGAGAGATTAACCCTGTTGTTGTGGTGGGTGGGGCCCAGTAACCCGCATGTTTTCGCTCAGCTGTCTTTGCGTGTTGTGTGCAGCTGTGCGGTGCCAACGACCGAATATAGCTCCAGTTCCGCCCTCCAATGTCGCTGCACTTGTAGTCATATCTAGGGTAGGGCAACACGTTGCCTTTTGCAGCAGACAACGCATTGCCCCCTGGGTGCATTTGACCTACTCGCCGGCGCTGCGCCCAAAACGATGCTATTAGCTTAACCTCTCTCTTACTTACTTTACTGACTGTTTCGTTTTTTTTTCCATTCCTTCATGCCGAATCTTCCTATGGCTAGTATGTAGTGAAATGCGTGATAGTAGCCATTAAGACGATCGGCAATATCATGCTGGTCACCTACCTTCTGCAGTTCATGTTTGCTGTTATTGGAGTGCAACTGTTCAAGGTAATTTCCGTTACTGGGCTTAGTATTCTAGCAATTTAATATCAACGTAGATCTGTATTATTAAAAAACGTGAACTGTTGGATAATTCACAAGCAATTATCCTAGTCTTGAAAGTAGATAATATATCAGTATATTAAGTAGACAGTAAAGGTATCATAACTGTATTAAATATTGCTTGTGGTAACCCTTTATTGCTTACTTAATGAACGGAATACTGTTATATCAATTCATTACTACCAAATAGACTGGAAGATTAAAAAACAGTCGTAAAGTTAATTATAATCTCAACACAATGACAACCATCCTGCTATTTTTAAGTCTGGTGTTGCATTTTGACTTAAATATTTCAATTCATGATGCTCAGACAAATTTGAAGGAAATATAGACCACCTCCATTAAGTAGTAATATCTGACTACAGTTGAGTCTTTACTAGCACAAAGTAAATAGTGATATGCCATCTAAATACGGATTTATCAAGAGAATAATATAATCTACTTTGAATCTAAGATCAGTTCAAGTGAACAATACGCAGTCTTTCATGACTGCTCTTCAATTATTGCTGGAAACATTAAGAGAGTGAAACATATGATTGAAGAAGACCCATGATGCACCTATCAAGTCAACAGTGAATTAAATTTCATGTGAAAAAATTACAGGGCGAGAAAGAATCGCGTGGGAATGATAGAAATGTTAAATAATGGTGCACATCCTATCTTAATATATGAAAATGCAGTGTCCGTGTGTATGTTCCAAATGAACTCAAAAACGAGTCAATTGATATTCATGAAAATTGACATATATATGTTATTTGGTCCAACTTAAATGATGGGATAGTTATTATTTAAATGAGTGGTCTCAATAATTAATAATTAATAATAAACTGATCATCAACGTTGATTGTTGTTATTAATCGTAGTTTCCAAGTCTGGAACAGATGACGCCTTAAGCGATTTTCTTTACAGAGAACTGTAAAATATTGTCCTTTGCACCTTATAGATGGCGCCACACTTTAATGTGATATATTTTCTTAAACTACACACTATACATGTCTTATTTTGCCTATACCACTTAACGTCGCTTCTTTCAAATCATTCTTCATTTTGTCTTCGTTGCGTACATAACTTGGAATTATTTGTTTTTCCTTCTAACTTACAATTATTCAGAGAACAGCGAAATTCATTCACATTAAAAATCAATTAGTATTTTTAGTAAAATGCCATCCAAAAAATCCAACCTTAATGCCCGTAGCAAGAAAAATCGATGTGCACGTGTTGAAAGAGCTTATGAATCAGTCGAACAAAGAGTAGAAAGAAATGCAGCTTAAAGAATTCGCACAGCTAACATTCGTGCACGAGAACAGCGTTATAATCGTCGACAAGAAAATGCATTGAAACAAAATATGCAAATTATTGTCAGGCGTTAACATTTCGCAATGAAACACCCGGCATGTGTTGCGCATCAGGAAAAGTTGTATTGTCACCACTTCCTACTCCACCTGAACCTTCGAAATCCCTTCTTTCTGGCATTTTAAATGGATCAAAATTATTATTGTGTAAGGCATGAAAATTTAAATCTTGCTTCCAAATGACGTTGTTTGGAGCATCCAAAGTTTGTGATTTGTCATCTGATGGTCGTAATTTTGAGACAAATTCAAGGTATATCATAAAATTGCATCATTGATGCCAATGCCAAATGAAGATCCAAAATTTCTTTAGATCTATTTTATGGGCAATTGAGAAGAACGTGTAACAACTCGATGCCAGTATAATTTCATTGAACAAGCAGAAGAGAGAGCAATTGTATTGTCATTAGAAGTATTTCAAATCAAATCACTCAGCCACGCATCTGCTAGTTATTTCTAAGATATACATATCATCTTAGGATATTCCTGGATGTCTAATGTTTGTTACCTACTTGGGGCAGACAGAAGACTGTCGAGGAGGATTGGTGGTTTTTATGTCTCAGGAACGCGGCAAACAAAAGTGATATTTTAGACATAAGAAAATTCGAAAAAAAAAAATATTGTTTTTCGTAATAGTTTCCAGAAATCTGTAAAAGGGTCCACAGAATATCGGCACGGATTAATAAATAATGAAAAAGCAACTACACTTTAGCTGAAAGATTCTTGGACAAAACTCGTCCTTTATCAAAAATTATGATAAGTCCGAGAAAACAGAATTTAGCGTTATCTACACGATTAGAAGATATATTATTAAACTTTAATAGATTTAACCCAGGAAAGAGGTAATTTTCACATTTTTCGGAGATAAAATGGCAGAGCTCGTGACTTTACACAACTGATAACAGAAACTTGCAGTTTACCAGCTCCTTTCACTAACATCAGTTTGAATAGTAGAATGGGGATTCACAGACATCTTCGAAAATTCATAATGACGTAGAAAAATGTGAAAAATATGTATCGAGTATCCTTACTTGATGCTACGTTGAAGTATCAGTAACGTAGATGGATACTGAAATGTTGGTATTGTACTTTTCGACCAAATTTTTTGTCAAAATTCCTTGTAAATTTTTCAACAATTCACTTATATGAACATTAAAGATTCTGTATAATTTTAAACATATGCATGTTCTGGCTGTAGCTGGATAGCGGTTAGAGACTAGCGGGTAATGAATAGCGGCATGAGTAGAGAACATGTTGGCCGCTCACACAGATCACGCTCACTATCTTGTCTTGTTTCTGCTCTCTACGTTGTCTTTGTTTCTCTATGTATGGCTGCTGTCAATAGTTGTCTGTTAATGTGGAAGCTGTGCTATCATCTTCAATCCTCTTCTTTCTATATTTCTATTTCGATGCCGCCATCACAGCTGATTACATGGATGTCATATCGATTATTCAATGTTGGTAAGCTTCTCGAGCATTCCTTTTACATATCAGCTTGTTACACACATATGGTGAACTTTGGTTATTAAATTAGCTGAAACAAGTACAAAATTTCGAAAATATATATGAAAACACCAAAGTATGATGACATTGAATAAATATGTAGATGATTAGATATGTATCAAACTATTTACATTAACGTAATTACTTTTATTCATGCTACATAATAAATATTGCGACCAGAGGATACAATTAAATTAGGTTGATACGGTGTGTTCATAAAGTAACATAGCTTGACTATTGGGGTGAGAAAAAATGTTGAATAAAAGTTTTTTCAACATTTTTGTAGAATTTTACATTACTTTATGAACACACTTACATATATAAATTTCTAAATTTGATTTTTCGAAAATATTTTTTGCAAATAATCATGGTTCACTATAAAGCGCAGTAAAGTTCTGTACAATTCATTATCAGTAGCAGCAGCTCATTTGGATTACTATGGAGCTTTGAAAGGCTTATTAAATGAATGCAGGAGGATGTTGAGTTGTTTTTGTTCTATGAAATTTATAAGTTTTAACAATGTAGAAGCCTGAGTTGAACATATGTCTTAAATTCGTCCTGAACTAGAATAATGTTACTAGTTATGACTACAAGTGATCGCATTATGTGAACCAATGTTATTAATATGCACGTTTTTTGCATGTTTGTTTCGTTTGCAAACCTGCACAAGCACTAACAGCTTCTTCGGTGAGGGAGATTTGCACGTTTTACATCATTTTATCATTCGATAACATATCCCCATGAAGTGACCAAGTAATAATAAAAAAATGTTCCTATTTAGGGTAAATTGTCGCACTGTACTGATCGATCAAAGATGACAGCAGATGATTGCAAGTAAGTTATATTCTCACACTAGTTCTCAATGTATTAATTATAAATTTATTTATTTCTGAATATTTCTACTAATCTAAACACTGAACGACATTTTTTATTGCATTTCAATAATAGTAACTACAAATTAGCTGTATCCAAGAAGTTTCCTATCAATCAGACCAAAAGTATTTATTTTGTACTGATGTAGCCCAAGTAGGTTAAAACTGCGATCTATAGATTACACATTCCACTTTCATATGTCATAATATTCTCCGATGTAATTCATCATCCTTATGTTATAGCCTATTAGAAGCGTTTGTTGTGCTTCGATATTTTAAAATCATAACCACTGTATTTACCATATTCTAGATTATCTCTACACGATATGGATGCTTCTTTGTCTTTATTTACTTTTTTCCATATCTAAAGTAAAGTGTGAGGTTGAACTTTTTTTTCTACCTTAAGTATTCTGAGGGCTAATATATGATTTTTCCAATGAAATACAGGTTTACACTTTGTCCAACTGTTACTCAACTGTTTTATCCGTCTAATGACTCTATTGACAGATAAACTCACGTTGGCTTTCTTGGACGCCACATTTTTGACTGCAATTTGATCTCTGGGGTGTTGTGGTGGATCTACTTTCTGCTACGGTTAAGAAATTGCGCAAAAACTTCGTTGATCAACGCAAAACATTTCGATTATGAGTACACGCGGTCCTAATCTTGTGATAAACTTCATCATGCCCACAATGGGCTAACACCATATCGTGCCCACAATTGTTTTGGGATTAGAGACCTCAAATAAGTGTCCAGAATATTAGACATCTTCTGTACTTGTGAGAAATTTAGTATACTACTTTTTTATGCCACATTAATCTAGAATCCTCTACCACATCTAGCATTTATTCCGTCAGTTTATTAGTCATTCAGATCTGTGACGGAATTCTTACGTGGGAGAAAATCTGAATCCCAATGAGATGTTGAGAATATAGTGCAACAGTTTTTTGCATATAAGCGCAAAGAATTGTCTATATTTTGTTGTAGTATCTCTTCTATAATATAAAGAATCTGTAATTCTTTCCATTATCATTTATTTCCTTTTAATGTCGTGGATTTTCAACACTACAGGGTCCTTCACGACGAGCTGAATCGATATGTATATGGGAAAGTACTGCGACTAGTTTGGGTCCACTTCCGATATAACTGGAAGTTTCAGAAAACTGAAATTATTTTACCTGAAACGAGCATTTTGGAAAACCCATGCAAGCAAATTTTCGGAACACTAGTCGCAGTACTTTCCCATATGCATATCGGTTCAGCTCGTTGTGAAGGACCCTTTATAATCAGTCCACCTTGAACCTCTTTTAAATTTTTTGTTTTTAAAAAAAATCAGGAAGCAATTTTAAGAAATAATTTATGAATATAATAACAATTTGTAATGTTTTAGTGGTACCTATTTAGTATATGAAAACGGTGACATAGATAGACCGTCGATGCAGGAAAGAAGTTGGGACCCAAATAGATTTCATTTCGATAATGTGTTGAAAGCAATGTTAACGTTGTTCACTGTATCAACATTTGAGGGATGGCCCGCTTTACTTTATGTTTCAATAGACTCAAACGAAGAAAATAAAGGACCAATTCACAATTACCGCCCCATAGTAGCAGCGTATTACATAGTCTACATTATTATTATTGCGTTTTTTATGGTTAATATATTTGTCGGTTTCGTTATTGTTACATTCCAAAACGAGGGAGAACAAGAATACAAAAATTGCGAATTGGATAAAAATCAGCGTAACTGTATCGAATTTGCTCTTAAAGCAAAACCTATTCGTAGATACATTCCGAAACATCGGATCCAGTATAAAGTGTGGTGGTTCGTTACGTCGAGACCATTCGAATATGCAATTTTCACTTTAATTTTGACTAATACAATAACACTTGGTATGAAATTTTACCACCAGCCAGAAGAATACCAAACTTATGAAAAAGTACTGGATTATCTCAACATGATATTCACCGCTGTATTCGCGATGGAATTTGTATTTAAATTAGCTGCTTTTCGAGTCAAGGTAATAAAAAATATTTATCACAATCAATTATTTCTAATTCTATTTATCTTTTAAAAATGACTTAACTCGAAATTATCAACAATAAATATTTTTTCTATTGTTTATGAAAGCCAATGGGTGAAAAAATTCTTTCAATTTCAATTTAAAAAACGCCTAATTTATCAAATGATGTGGAAAAATTAATATTCATAAAATAGCATCTTTTAAACTTATTTGTCAGATTTAAATTTCAATGAAAATTTATTTTGTTTTTAGGTTTTTATTGAATTTACTATAGATATAGATAGAATTATTTTAGAAACAAAAAGTGTAATGTATTATTGTGAGTTAAGGCACTTTGCATTATGGTTTATAATTTCTCTGATATCAATGTATAAGGTTAGGCCATTTTGGCCAGGACAAAAATCAATATTAACATTAATATCTTTATTTTTATCACATCATACAACAATAAAAATTAAAAAACGATTAGTCATTTTGGTCATCGAGGTTGTCAATGAAAATCTCATCAATAGCTGTTGAAGATGTTTTCAAATTGCTGTAAAAATTATCATGAATTGGGGGGTAAGACAATAACTCTATTAAATCTTTTTTTTCACTAATTGGGTGAGTAATAGGATATAGAAGTTCAAGATTTTCAATGAATTCCCCTTTTTAAGGTCAACTTCACGAAAAAGAACATTATTATTATTAGAATATTTAAAATAGAATTTAAAAGGATGCACTTCACAAAACATTAGCCATTGCATCTTTAACCATTCAACTTTTACTTTATCTCCACACAGTTCACGATTCGTAATAGTTTTTTCTATAGATTTGCAGGAGAAAAATAAATCTTTTGTCATACGAATTTTTTTTGAACGGTTGACTCTTCATAGCCGCTAAAATAACTTGCTTTCAGTCTTCAGGCATATAAATGTTTTTGAAGAACCGTTTCTGTTTTTCCACTAAACCAAAATCCTGATCGCATGACATGTATGAATGTCCGTTCACAAAAAATTTGTGGTCAATTTTATAAATACCATAGCAGAGTACATTATAAGATGTTTGCACTTTACAATATTTTTAAGAAATACAATAGACAGGAAGCTGTTTCTTGGGGACCTCTGGATGTTATAGTTTCATGTACACTTCCTTTGTCTTGAGCAAATGCAAAATTCTTTCTTGTTTTTTCATCATTATCAACCGTTTTAATTTTAATATTAAATGCACCACACTTTTTGTATGAATCTGTTACGGGGGATGAAAATCAGGTTGAATTTTTCATTGAATACTTTGCTAAAAATAAACTTCGTTGCTGGATTTTCAACTCTTTCAGCGTAAAGAGAATACAAAATACTCCAATTTAAATCTGGCGATAATTATTTGCGGTTTATTGTCTTATGAATGGAGTAATGTCAGTGTCAAACTATCCCGCCAAATTACAGAGCTGCTAGTGTGCAAAAATGGCTTAAACATGTTAGGTCGCGTTTGCGTTTTTGTCACAAGATGTTACTGCTATGGAAAAAGATATTTAGTGGCGTCATCTCTTAGTTACATGAGAAACTGAGATTAGGCCATTTTTGCATCGAAATATTGATACTACTGAATTAGTTTATGTACTGAAGTTCAATATAGGGAAATTGTTGGTTAGGTTACTTTTGCGCTGACTGTCTCAATTGGGCTTATGGTTGATACTTTCTCATTCTCGTTTATATTCACGCCTGTAGTGCGTCTCCTACAGAGTGTGCAGACTATCCACTACTTACTGAAAATCGTTTCCGTCATTATTATCACTACTTTTTCACTTAAATAAATCCAGCAACTAAGCATTGAAAGCCAGAATCACTAAGCGGAAATCCTTCCAGATTCCTTTAAACAAACATTTTATAAACAAAACAATATTTTTATATATTTTGATATGATTCAATTCATAAGGCCTAGCGAGATAAAAAGTTTCAATTAGATCAGCGCTTCCCAGAGTGTGGTTCGCAGAAAAATTAAGCTAGGCAAAAATTGTTGATGATGAAATTTTTGAGGTCACCAATGATTTTGTCACTAATAACGGTATTGATTGGATGTGTGTTGGGCTAGGTAACAACAGAGGACGTGCAATGGCAGACTGTCATAAAGGCTTGCGCGAGCAATTGCAAGAATCAGCAATAATTTTTTCATGAACGCAAGCGTTGGCGGTAAAAAGGAAGTTCTCAAATTTAAATATGACTTTTAAAGAATGTGTCAGGTCATGATGGCTTTTAAAAGGAAAGATCCTCGCCCATTTGTACATAAGTATCTATGGCTTTGACTAAAATAACTTTTCCATCAAATACACCTTATAAGAGTGTAATAATGTGAAAAGTCCATCAATTAGTCAAAATGTTTTACGACTATGCAAGGATACCGTCCAACAATATATGGAGGGTAGAGAGGAGAAGAAATGTCTCTTATAGAAGAACAGTTGAAGAAAACGATAAACAAAGTTCACCTAGAGGGATTTTATTTCATATTTTTTCACTATTAATATTTGGGAGCTCTTTTTAAAATTTGCTACTTTATCATATACATAGATCATTCGCTGTACCTCTAGATCTTACCAAATGTTCTTCTCCTGTAAAATGGCCTTCGCCTATAAGTTTACGCAGCTATTGAATATCCTGGAGTGCACCAAACTTTTCTATGTTTCATGAATATGCGTCAGGGAAAAAGGAATTGCGATTAAAATGACTTATTTCTATACGTTATCGAATATTCTGGTTTATTCTAGACTGTTTTAACTACATTCGATAAAAAAATTGTTTGGGATAATAACAAGGCATACGACTTGGTAAAACAGAAATTGACAGATGAAATTTTGAAAAACGTCAAAATATCTCATAGAAAATCACAATTTTCGACTTTTATGAACGTAATACAATAAAACTGGTTAAATTATTCTTCTTTCCACTATAACTCGGCATTATTTTATTCTTTATCAAATATTCTAGAGTATTCCAGACTGTTTTGACTATATTCGAAGATTCTACGAGAATATTCGGAAGGAAATTATGATTTGGGGAAAAAAATGCATACGATTTGGAAAAACAGAAATTGGCAGATGGAATTATGAAAAACGTTAAAATATATCATAAAAAATCACAAATTTCATTTTTTATGAACGTAATATAATAAAACTGGTTAAATGATTCTTCTTTCTACCATAAATCGGCCTTTTTTTATACGTTATCGAATATTCTAGAGTATTCCAGATTGTTCTGACTGTATTCGAGATATTTCGTATTCCTAAATAAACACTCACCATCTAAAAAAGATGTTATTTTTCCATTTAGGACCAATTTTACAACCTAAGGTAAAACTGGATACCAAACTGAAGTTTAAACTATGGTTTGAACTCTAGTTTAAACCAAGAACAAACAAGATAACTCTATTATACAGGTCACAGACAGACATTTTTCTGCCAATTATCACAAATATAACCAAAATTTTTCCGATATTTGTTTAAGAAAGTTGTATTAACAAAAATGAAGAAAAAACAACAAAAATCGTGCCATTTCTATGAAGTAGTGCTTTTGATTAACTTCGTGAAAAAATACTGAGAAACAGTCGAATCCAAAAAAATGTTATACGGTAACTTGGAATGAAAAAAAATGGGTGGAGTTGGCAAGGGAATTTAATGACGAAAATAACAAAAACTCTCATGGTTTCTATAGAACTATAACAAATTTGAAAAAATAAGGAAAATAATTAAAAGATTTGCTCTAGGACGAATAACCACGATTTCGAGTGGTTAATAAAAGTAGCTTATTTGTACGACATTTAATGAACTGAATTCAAATTTGCAGGTTTTGATTTAATATTTTCAAATTATACGCCTCAAAATCGCTGCTATTATTGAACGAATCGCTTTTTAGAAACAATGGCTTTCAAAAAAAATTTCTAAATCTTCTGAAATTAAATGTTTTTTTTTTCATGAGGTGGGTCGCTAACAATCTAATATCTCGTACAAGCTAGCGGTCAAAAAAGTTTTGGGAAACGCTGTACTGAATACTGAATCATTTAAATTGTGCGCTCAATGTATATATGTATATATATATATATATATATATATATATATATATATATATATATATATATATATATAAACAACGAACTTGTGTTTTAGAATTACTTTGGAGATGCTTGGAATGTTTTTGATTTTATAATTGTTTTGGGAAGTTTTATTGATATAGTTTATCAAGACGTAAACGTAAGTAACTGTTTTCGTAAAATTAAGTTTTTATAATTCAAAGGCAGCTTGACATGGTGCAAGACAACGTGCAAGAAATTGAACGTAATTTTTTCCAAAGACAAAATATTGCACGTCGTTTGACATTATCACTACCACCACTAACAAAAATTCCATAAGTAATTAAACAAATTCCTAACGTCAAATTTTATTTAATATTTTGAGACAGGTTTAAAAATGAAAAAAAAAGTGGTTAGTGAATAATTGGCAATAATGATCTGCCGCTGCCTCGCTTTTGCAGCCTGATGAACAAGTTGGTTTTTACTCGAAAAGTAACTAGATTTCTCCCTAGAATTGCAGCTTGCACACAATAAAAATAGCATCAAATCGATAACGGTGCAAGTGCGAGATTTTGTATGAAACAATCTGAACTTCACTGCGCATGTTTTTGATCAAAAAGTATTGCGTCTTGTATTGCATTGCACATTTTATTGCATCATGTCAAGTGGCCTTAACAAACTAAGAATGAAATTACTCAACAACTTGTAGGTATATTAAAACATCTAAATTCAAGCATCACTTGTGAAAGCCTCTAAATTATATATAATATTCTAATATAATTCAAAATAATTAGGTTGGGTTGGGTAGGTAGGTAATTGACTAGTACATTTCAATTTTTTTAACTTTACCTATTATACGATATGTCCTTGTGAGGAATAATAAGTATTTGGTATGATTGATTGGCATGAAAGAGATTGTACTTTAGAACAGACCGCTATATGATCTAAAATTTCTGGTTCATCCAGACTAAAATTAATTATTTCCCTCAAGTTGAAAAATTTTTAAAATTAATTTTTTAATCTCCTCATCTCAGAACTCTCCACGACCACATTAGGATGCACTGAAATGTTTACTACACTTCTGAATCTTCTTTTCTGGTGAAAAACTTAAATAATTCACAATAATGTAGATATTGGGGTATCATATACACTGCGTGCCAAAAAATCTATTGTGCAAGGAACCCAGTATTTAGAGCTTTTAATCCCATTCCTTTTGGAAAGTTCAGAATGTGGACTGGCTGTAGCTTCCAGAGATCTTCGTCTTCTATTTCATACGCTCCCAGGTGAAGTACTCTAGAGTTCCGTGGTGTTTGACACTTCGAGAGAATGTGGATAGATGTTTCGTCCTCTGTGCAACAAAATCTGCACTCCATATAATCTGCTAAGTCTTTAAGTTCTCCACTATTATTCGAAGCACTTCACTCTGAAATCTTCCCATAATGGCTAGATTTGAGTTGTACCCCATAACGAATATCGTCCGTCCATATGAACTTAAGCATTATTTTTTATAATAACACTTTGTTGGATATAGACAACTGGGATCTTCTGCCAATCATCCACTAGAATTGTATGTAGACCAAATTTTTTTCTCTTTGCAAATATGTTCTAAGCCCATAGAACGGTCTCAAAGAGCTTGCTGAACGTTGGGTTAGAACCATAGAATACGATAGGCTATACCTCATAAGACATTCACGCTCTAAATCAGCTGCTGTCTTCACTCTTGGTGCTTGGAATAAACATTCAAATACAGCTTTCCAGATACTAATAATTTTTCAATCTCATTTATCAACGAATCGCCTAAATTTCTCGATTTAGTTTGTAAAATTTTGTTATTTGACAGAGGTAGTTTCAACGCCAAATGATTACTTGTCATTATATGAATTTTCTATTACACACAGCTCAGTCTATGCCAGGTAATACTTTTGAATTACGCCATAGGTAAGGTTACGTTGGAATACTATTCAAAAGATAGCCCTCTTATTAATCGCATTTACCTAGATATGTCAGTGGTACACGAGCCTCGCCACATAAGCGTGCAATTATGTCATTATGTCATTCTCTAACAACAAATTGTTCGCTACCACATCCACTATAACAATCACACTGTTAATATAAGTGATATTTATCTTCTTATTTCTTCAATATTTGAACAAAAGCTATTTCAAAACACCGATACTTGAATTCGGATGTTTGTTTTGTATGTAGCTGACGAATTTGATTTTTAGTTTGTTACATTTTATACTTTATTGTTATCTTTTTTCAGCCTGGAGAAAAATTTCGACTTTCTGGTAACTTTTTTCGTTTGTTCCGTGTTATGAGACTTATTAAATTGTTAAATCGAGGTGAAGGTATCCGAACATTATTATGGACATTTTTAAAATCTTTTCAAGCGCTTCCTTATGTCGCTTTACTAATCGTTATGTTATTTTTCATCTATGCTGTTATCGGAATGCAAGTAAGTCCCTTTTACATTTCGATAGGGCTCTTCGGAAACTATGTTCCAAGGTCAGATAGATCACCTATCAGATGATTGCAGATCCTAACCCAGATTTTGATCACAATCGCGTTCAATTTTTGGTAGAAATTAAAAATTCCAAACATGATCTACGAGAACTTTTTATTTTCAGTATTTTTGTTTTTTAATTCTTCAAGTTTTTTATGTAAAAAGCAAGCAAAAGACGGCAAATCCTATCCCACTCGAGTAGTTTGAGTGGTGCCTACTGTCTAGAGATACCTGTGGATATTGATCTTGAACTTCTGTTCCAATTTCACAGGCCTGCACTTCTTCAATCCAATCTGAGTTTAGTAGAGTATTAGAAGCTGTTGATAATTATATGGCTTTTTGATCTTAAAGAGGACTCCAAGCTGTGAAGCTGCCTTAGCTAATTCAGCTATGCCAGGACATATTGCTCTTCAACACCCAACATGCGAATTTGTAGTCATGGTGGTATTTTATGTCCAGGCAGGACCAAATCCTGAGCTGCAGTGCCAGCCTTTTTTGACACACCATTGTGCTATTATCGGCGAAACTATAGATCCTCAGCAACCTATAAATTACGCTGCTCATGTGAATTAATAGTAGACAATCATATGAGTGTAATAAAAGTTCAAAAACCCATCAGCTAATCACATTCACCCATTGGTCTACCAAAGAAGAAAGGATTCTGTCATATGATTCTGACCCATTTAACTCGATCAGTTTCCGAAGAACAATGGACATGATCTGGATTAGTTTCCGAACTTGTATCAGATTAAACAGATCATAGTTTCCTAAAAGAAGCTCTTTTTATAATACCTGCAAAGCAAAGATGAAAATGTTATTTCCATTTGCAGATGTTTGGAAAAATAGAAAGTAACGATCTGCAATCTTCATCATCTATAACTCGAAATAATAATTTCGGATCATTTTTTCAAGCTGTGCTAGTTTTATTTCGATCTGCTACAGGTGAGAACAGTGTCAACAAAAATATGTTATTATAGAAAGAAATATTTTGTTGTAGGTGAAGCCTGGCAAGAAATCATGATAGACTGTGCTGATACCCCAGCTGCCAAATGCCACAGCAACTTGAAAAAAGATTCACATACTTGTGGTTCTGTTGTAGCCTATCCATTTTTCATTTCATTTTATGTTTTGTGCTCATTTTTAGTAAGTGAAATCGGTTATAAATACCATTTCATCGAATGCCAATACACGATTTTCTTTTTCAGATTATAAATTTGTTCGTAGCTGTTATTATGGATAATTTTGATTATCTCACAAGAGATTGGTCTATCTTAGGACCGCACCATTTAGATGAATTTATAAGGCTGTGGAGTGAATATGATCCTGATGCCAAAGGCAGGATAAAACATTTAGATGTCGTTACTCTCCTTAGAAAAATTTCCCCTCCTTTAGGATTCGGTAAATTGTGTCCACATCGTGTAGCTTGTAAACGTTTAGTATCCATGAATATGCCTCTAAACAGTGATGGCACGGTTTTGTTCAATGCCACATTATTCGCCGTCGTTCGAACCTCTTTGCGAATCAAAACCGACGGCCCCAATATAGATGACTGCAATGCAGAACTCCGAGCTGTGATCAAGAAGATTTGGAAACGAACCAGTCCGAAACTACTAGATCAAGTGGTTCCTCCTCCTGGGGTTGACGACGAAGTTACTGTAGGAAAGTTCTACGCTACTTTCCTCATTCAGGATTACTTCAGGAGGTTTAAAAAGCGAAAAGAACAGGAACTGAAAGAAGGTGATAAAGATATTCATAACACTGTTACGCTACAAGCTGGCTTACGTACATTACACGAAGCTGGTCCAGAACTGAAACGTGCCATCTCGGGTAATTTAGATGAACTAGTCGATGACAATCCAGAGCCAATGCATCGTGTGAGTATTATATACACAACGCTTTCGTCACGAGATATTTAAAATGAATGTTTGTGTTGCTATTCGTTGTTAAACTAGTTTATTATTCAACGAAAAACACGGCGATTTGAAAAAATTCTACAATTTTCGATATTATTTGGTTTAAAATTATAGGGGGCGTCGCATAAATAATGTCGATTCCCAATGTTCACTATGTTTATAAAATTATCATATAAAAACAAAGCCTCATTATTCCAAGTAAAGCCCATCTTATTCTATGGTTTTGACCCAACCTTCAGATAGCTCTTTGAGACATTGGTAAAATCATACTTTTTGATTAGATGCAAAAAACTTTATTTTCAACATTTCCTACGGTGCAAGGTCCGGGATAAATGCTGGATGTGGTAGGAGCTCAATACTACCAAGCTCTTCCGTGTTATTCCGCGCAACTTTCGCAGTATGTCTTGTTGTAAGATAATCCGCTTTCGGTCAACTAAACTTGGATATATTCGCATCAGCTGTCCACTATATACATCGGCATTGATTGGACGATCATCTGGAATGATTTCTAAGTACACTAAACTGTCATAATTCCACCAGAACAACAAGACTGTCATCTTGAAATGACCTCTCTTGGCGACGGGTTCTGGTAATTTATTTAACCACTGATTTTTCATTTTCGGATTGTCAGATAAATCCCTTTCCATCGCGTCCAATGCGTCTAATAAAACGATCATCATTCGGCGAAACAACGTTTGCGCCAGCATTCATCTTCCAACGTTGGCTGAACATTGGACGAAGGCTGTAATTTTACCTAAACTTACTTATAGAAATGAAAAATCGACGAAAAAGTGATGGACAGCTACAAATTATTTTAAAATTAATTTGATGATACTGGCAACTTTGACTTATCCTACAAAACACCTAGCATTCGTTCGCAAGAGGACAAGAGGCATGTGTTGCCGGGTATTCCTTTGACTGATGTCAAAAAACCGACTTTTCATGCCCAACGTTCCAATGCCAACGTTGGAAGCAAAACATCCATCGAGTAACATGCGCACTACGACCACACGATGTATCTAATCATACCAGCGTCCATCGCTGGAAGCATTGGACGCACCGTGTGGTATCGGCTTAATTCGTGTGGCACTATTAGACAATTTTCATAGATCTTACCTAATTATTTGAAATAGCGATGTTTGGTACCTTTACAAGGTCGAAAGATGTCTGATATTAAGCCTGGTACTAAGTTAGCTTTCTACGAATTTATTTATGAGACATACTGTCTATATCTAGACTTTTGTCTCCACTTTCTGATAGAATTCTAAATGGTTTCTTCTTTATTAGTATGAACTATTTCCTTCCTTCAATGCATTTCACTTGTATTTCTAATTCTTCACTTGTATCTCTAATTCCAATACCTCCAATTGAATACTTCTCTATACATCTTCATTAACTGGACCACGCAATAGAATATTTGTAGAAACCATCAATGAGTGTTTTTTCAGAGAAACCATTCCCTATTTGGAAGTGTATGGTCTTCGATGAGACGAGGTCATACGTTCAATCGAGCAAAATCTCTGAAGTTAAACTCAACTCAAATAAAAATAACGCCAGCTTCCAGTGTTGATTTTCTTCCGTATAACTCTATTAAAAACGCTGTTACCGAAGGAATGAATCACATCACTTCTATGACAAAGAACGTACAAAATAGAGTCAGTATCAATTCTTTGAACAATCAGGAAAATTACAAGGACGAGGAAATTCCTTTGAGATCCCTTAGTAATGCACAAAACGGAGATGACAAGAATTACACAGTGATCGAGTGAGTATTTTTTTAAATTTATTGTTGTTTTTATGAACATTCTTATGCAATTTATAAAATAGAAAAGTAAATTTATACAGTTTCTAGCTATGATTCATAACAAATTACAATCCGCCAAAAATCTAAGCATTTCTTGGACTATAAACAGTTTAAATTCTGAAACAGTTTTTGAGCATTTCTTGGACAGTTTTTGGAATTTGAATTTTCGGTATAGCACCGCTTTGATTTGCGCGACCTTTTTCCCATGAAACATAGAAAATAAGTATAAATTTACTTTTCTTATTTATAGAACATTTTATATTTTGACGATTATTGTTTCAATCTTCCTTGCATTATCATTATATTCATTGATCGCTAAATCTTGTGGAGGAGGATATGGTTAAAACGTTTCTAACAAATATCATATATTTCAAAGCTGCTGCTTTATTCAGACTTAAATTAATAAATAACATTTCACTAAAGTTTTAACCAAGAAACGACTATTTCTATATTTATAACGAATTAATTTTTATTTGAAACAATATAATATATGATTATATACATATCGATACCTTCCTTCTTAGTGCTAATAACAACAAAATTTCAGATTTTTCATAACTCCACAGGGTCACCGATACTAAAAATAGTCAACCCAAACACAACTGCCACTAATTCTAATAAGCCTTGTAAAAAGAGACCTTTCGAATAAATTGTATACCACAGTAGTTCATAATGCAATTGACGTTCTATTTTTGTTATGAAATTTTTTCTTACATAAAGTACACACCGTTATTTCAATACTCGGAAATTTTATCACAGATGTTCTCACTTTGTTAAATCATAATCGGTTTACACACGTAGATAAGGAACCCATCATTAAGAATTGTACAGAGTTGTATTTAATATAACAAGCGAAGATAATTTCAGTAAAATTAAATACAAAGATGCATTTGTTAGTTCAAAGTTTTATTTGTAACTTCAAACTAGTCATAGAGCTAAAATAATATTTGACAGAAGTTGATAAGACCATTTTTTGTTTTTTCTTGTTTTTGTTGCCATAATATAGATATAATATACTGAATATTTCATAACAGTAAAATAATACTGGGGAATAACTATTTCACTTCATAGCTATAAACCTGGTACATGTTGCATGTATTCGCTTTCAACTCTTTTTACGTTATTTATGTCATTTCTCCGGTTCTCGGTGCTAATGTTTGAACAATCTTTCATTATTATTTCCACAATGCCTTATAGGCACAAGGCTTGGAGTCGCAGTAGCTTTACTTCATCTATTTTTGTTCATGGCTTCTTGCCAGTTCTCTATTCCTATTATTTCTATATCTTCTCTACATGCTTCTATCCATTTTTTCTGTGGACAACTTTTCCCCTTAACAAGGATCTTTTCACCCAACGGTTTTCGTCAATTCTGGCTATATGCCCCATTCAACGGAATCTTTTTGCTCTGACCACATATCCCATCTCAGTTTGACCATTCGTTCTTCTTCTTCACTCATTTTGCTCTCGCTCTTCTCTGAAAATCCTCCTTAGTACCTTTCTCTGCCATATGTTTGTTGTGTTTTCTTCTTTTTTGTTCATGACCGTTGGTTGTATAACTGTCTTGTTATTAGGCGGCTCTTGGAATATCTTTTGATCTTAATAGTCCCCCTAAGGCTACTTCTTGTTTTGCTCTGTCATCACTTTCAATTGGTTGCAACTATTCAGATCCCTTCCCATCTCCATATATTTGGTTTTTTGTTCATATTCCTTTGCTTTCTTTTCAAAGAATAGGAACATTTTTTCTAGATTCTTTTTCGTTCTACTTATAACTACCACATCATCTGCATAGACAAGGATTTGTGTTTTGTTATTGTAAATCATCCCCTGGATTCGGATGCCATTACTTTCACAGGATCATTTCTAATACAAGGTTAAACAGCACTGTTGATAGTGAGTCTCCTTGCTTTAAACTTCTTTTTGTTTCAATCTTTTCTGATAATTACCTTCGACAGCTACTTCATTCTCGGTGTTATTCAGTGTCATTTTTACAAAATGTAATATTTTCTTAGGTATTCCGAGTGTTGCTAGCGCCTGAAACAAAAGTTTTCTACTTATTGTAACGTAAGCCTGCTTGAAATCCACAAATAGGAGCTTCAGATTTAATCCTTGGTCATATCTATTGCTTCGGATTGCCTTCAATATGAAAATTTGATCACTAGTTGACTTATACTTTTTAAAGCCCCTGCAGTATATTCTTTGGCAATTATTTCTACTCTATGATTTGTTTCTTCGAAATAAAAATTTTGTTCAAATAGAAACTCCTGTATGTCTGCTTTGGAAGAGTGTTTATTTGTAATTTTACGATTTCTCTTGAATGATACGAGACTCGAAATAGGTATCTTCAAATCCTGGTGGTTATTTAAAGAGCTATCCTCAATATGCTTCAAACTTAATAATAATGCATCTTCCACTAACCATGCTCCATACCGCAATGTAATTTGCAAATGCGTTTACCTCTAGAATGAGGTGCTATCGTATCATATTTCCAATTATCATTTGTCCAGGCTTTACGAACAGTATCGTGGCTGTCAAACCATGTTTTATCCAAATAATAGGTTTGTCTTCCTTCATTACAATACTCCCTAATTTTTGTTATATATTCCTTTCTCCACTTTCTATTATTGTTTGCCTTCTATTCACTGTTTTCACCATGATTTTTCAAAAATGTTTCCAGTGTTCGTACCGAACATACATCAAAGATACGTTTCCTTTTCATTCTGCAAAAATACTTGGAGGATTTGGCATCATGTTTGATGCGAACATACTGTAGATTGTTTCTCATATTGGAGTTAACCTATCAGGTTTGATTTTTATAAACTTTCCTGAAACATTCTTTTTTCGTCTCATTGCCACATTTTGGTTTGTAATTATGTAGAGTGAAGTCTGAGGAGTATTAGTCAAAAACAAACATTGTTTCCTGGATACCATCTCTTCAGGACATTCCTCGGCTATAAAGTCGATTAAAAACAGTTAGAATAACTTTTTGAGCATCTGTTGAAAAATGCGAACTATGTCAGGCCTAGGGATCTGTTCACTAAAAATGCTTTTTCTTATTTGCAACTTATAAGACATTTTAATACAACTGACATAAAGGACTTGTCTAACTAATGTGAAGAAGATAAAGAATTTTTTGTTTACAAAGTCATTTTGATATTGTATTAATTCCACATATTTTAAACTGCTAAATTTTGTGCCAAATTATTGCAACGTATGTTATAATTTGAAACAACAATTTTTACCTTCTTTGTTTTGACCTTGTTAATAACAGGAGCGGTTTAAAAACATTAATCTTTAAGCATTCTTTATTTTCAAGGGAAACCAGAAGTCACATGGTGATAAATCTGGTGGCGCGACGTTGGCTTATTTTTCAGGTCTCTTTTTTGGCACGTTATATAAGTATCTATTACGTTATTTTGAATAGATCTATGCATAATGTTGTGATGTTTCGTCAGAGGCCGACAACACGCTTTAACACGTGTTTTCAATATCTACGTTGGTCAGATTTTCGTCAGAAGTGTTACAAAGTGTTGTAAGTTATATTCACCACCTGTGCCGAGTTTGTTTACCTGTTCTGAGCGTGACTGAAAAGTGTTTCCTTAACTATATTCGTTTCCGTAATATATCTATAATTATCTTTATGTTAATTGAGGTACAATTTATAGAAGAGGTACAAACCAATACTTATGTTTCAGAAAATACTCAAGGAAATTCTTTTTCCAATATGTTAATTAATTTTACAAATTTATAAAATGTTAATCTACTTTTCCAAAAATAATATTATGTCTAGTTTTATAATAATTTTATACTTGGTTGTATTTAAGAAAATATAATATTGTATTTTGTTGTTTTCTATCTTAAAGTTATTAAAAGTCGTTCCTCTGGAGATATTGCTTCTCTGTAATTTGTATTTTGCTTCTTTAATTTACTTTATAGTAAATTGTAAACCACGTCGAATTCCTTCTTGGTCATCCTTGGTCACCCACACAGAACAGGATATTCACCACATTCGTGCCTACGTTGGTTTATTGGATGAACCCAATACTCCCTGGATTCATATTGTAGCACAAGAAATGCTGCAGTAACCGCAACCATTTCCTCTTCTTCATCCAACCAATCCATCTCTTCTTGTAGGTGCTACATTATATTATAAGCTCCGGAGGATTGTGAATGTGTGTTGTGTGAACCTGAAGGTCGAGGATACTACTTAACAGGTTAAAAACATCAAAATGTCAGCTGGCACACACGTTTTATAACTCACATATGTGTCCGGCCTATCTGATGTGTCGCATTCTGACATGTCGTGTTGACACGTGTTAAAAATGTGTCCTTAGCTTAAGGGTTTATATTTCACGCATCTATTTTTGAGGTGGAAAGAAGTACCGGCATTTTCTTATACTCAACTCATCCCTTCATTCACCGCATTCTTTTATTAACGTAAAATAAAATTTTTTTTTCTGAAATATTAATTTATTGGCTATCGGCACTAAGGTATCTATATGTTGTAAATCATATTTATTAAACAAATAAATTGAACATTGCATTTGATCAATTAAAAATCACTTAATTGAGTTAGAAAAAATCCTTGGATGTGGAATATCAAAGAATATATTTCACAATTATGAAAAATAACAAAATTGCAATCGATTCTTATAATTTTTGTAAATTTTCCAGATAGTACAAGAGTTATTTTTTCATTTCTCTTATATAATGAAACATCATATTGTGTTACAGTTTAAGCGCATTATTTAGAATTAATTATATTAGTTATACCATCTATTTTGGAGCGAATACCAGGAGTTACCATATAACATTTTTTCCTATACTTGTTGTATTCTATTCTTATACTTCTACAGATCTAATTAGCGGTAATTTAGATATCAAATACCAATGTCACTTGAGATCATGTGAGTTCGTGTGACAAAAAAAAGACAAAGAAATAAATCGACTCGAGTCACACGCTCGCGATCAAAAATTTTTAGCAAAACATCAGGATTCTGATTCTCAAAGCAATTAGTCCTAGCTTTATAATGAGTGGTCTATGTCGTTGAGTTTTTTTTTTAATAAAGCAAAAATATCAAACGAAATGAATCAATAATCAATAGAAAATACAAGCTTAAATTCGTCAAAATAATAATTCATTTGGAATTAACCTATCAATATTTAGTGCTTCCTCTCCTGGCCCTAATAATAGCTTTCAAACGCTTTCTCATAGATCAAATAAATTTCTTTACTCAATGCTATCCCATTCTTCAGTGAGCACTGTTTTGAGATCCGATTTTGTGGCTGGTGTAAGCTAACCCAAATTTTCCTCTTAAGTTCATCTCATAAATACTGCCTTATGTAGAAGGGCATTGTCCTGCATTTCGCCGATAAAACTGGTGTAGGGAATGACATGATCCCTAAAATTCTTTCTATGAATCGGTCCGCGCTTAATCCCTCCGCTTCATCACCAGTTTCAATAAAAACCAATTCGGTTTTTGCTTCCATTGAAATTCCCGGCCAAACCATTTAGGAACCTCCTCCAAAATCAACGTTTTCTTTTATTCAACACTACGTGAATCTTTCTCCAAATCTTCTGCAGAGTCTTACCATGCAAGCACGCTCTGCTTGAGAAGCGAACAAAGCCCCATTATTCGTCAAATCGTAGAGATGTTGATCGGTGGGCTGAGGTTACTTTGGAGCTTGACTCAAAGTTAACTCCTTTAGGTCTTCTTCTGACTGTTCAGCCACTCCTCGCGTTTCTCAGCTCTTGTTGAATTTAAACACCAGCGAGAGCCCGATTTCTCAGCGAAGTGCTGACAATGAATCAATCATCTCTCTCGGATGTTCACTTTTCACTTTCATGTTTCACTTCTCGATGACTCTGGCGTTGTCGCAGCTTTATCACTTGTTGTGTCCATTTTCAGTTATAATTATTTTCTGTTGTTAACCAAATGTGTATAGTTGACTTTTGATGACTAACTGATAGTAGTGGGTCCAATGAATAACCTTTTATCAGTTACCATTAATTAGCACTATTGTGGGGCATAAAAAAGGAAGTTACCCACCATAACATATTGTTGGACTGTGACAGCAAGGAATATGACAATATTTCATATCATTTTGAAGCTAATACTATTAGCCTTAAGATTCTACAAGAAAAATACAATGTCGTGTTTGTTTGCCAGTGACTAGCGATTGCAGGGGTGTCAACTGAGTCGATTTTTTTGTTCACGAGGGTATATAGCATGAACTTTCTGTATTATGGTACTGATTCTTGTCCATCACAAACTAAATGACATCTTATTCAAATTTTCAGAGTATTTTCCTTCCAGTTAAGAAGTGGGAAATATAATCACGGACTTCTGAAGTCACTCTTAAATTGTATCTACACACCCTCACGATATCACGTGAATTAAAGTAAAATGCCAATGAAAACACAGAGCTTACAATTTAGTACTTTTCGAGGCCTCACATGTGTTCGTGTGATCTGTCCCCGGGTAAATGACTCACATTACCACAAGTCACGTGATATTGCCATTTAATTCATTATTTGTTCAGAAATACTACGCCTCGTGTATCACGCGAGACATCATAGGTTTTATTTTTGGAATTATAAATTCCTAGAACAATTTAAGGTCACGTTTCAATATTTTACGTTGTTACTTTTTGGTTTAAAGTGGGGAAATGTTCTTCCCACTCTGAATAACGTTTTGAGTTTGCAAAACTCATCTTTAACAAGAAGCTAAAACTAAATAAAAGTTTCAGTACGGAAAAAATAAAGCAAAATTTCAAAATTAAGTAACTTCTTAACAGAACGTGATCTCACGTGACGTGGTGTTTACGCCTTACTGTCCCTTGACTATTTTTAAAAGAAGTGTTGGCTGATATGGAGCAACTGATTAGTATAAATAAGCACTTTAAAATGATGTGAGTTTCTCAGTAATTCACCTGTATAGTATAATTTGGATAAATAATAAAGTTTCAAAATATATATTTATCCCTTTGAGGTATTTAAAAATATTTTATTGTTTATCTGAGAATTATTCTCGTGATGAACGACGTATTTATTTGATTTATATATGTGTACTATCTGGGTCACCCACGTCTCAAAAAGTCATATCATTATCTCAGAACCTGATCAATTGGATAATCTTCGGAAGAATAACAGAACAGATAAGTGGAACAACTCGTAGCTTGTTGTTGCTTTATCGTACTTTGTATGTAGTAAAATTTAATAGGTTTGTTCCAACCCATCAAAAAACCGTCCTTGGTACGATGACGATTCTGCGCGTTGGAAATTACGTGTTCCAGCCGGGCGGTTAGAGATTACGCGTTCCAACCGACTTTGGAATCGTTTGTTAACCGTTTCCGGGACGGTCTTTTCGATACTTGGTTGATAGTCACAAGAACCGGAGATTGCGTAGAAAATATCATTTAAACGCTTCCGATAACCGTTCCAAGAACGGTCCCGACTAGCAGGTTGGAACAAACCTAATGTTGATTGTAATCCTAGCTTTTTTCCAATTGTCAACGCTTATTGGCGACCACGGCAAGAATAAGGGTGTTACAGAATTAAATTTGATAATTTATAACTTTTCAAAAACGAAGCGATAAGAAAAAATATAAATATTGAGGGATCGTAAAAATTTTAGATTTACAACTATCGTACTCTGAGGGACAAATTTTTTCTAAATTCTCAAGTGTCATAACTACTAAATGTGATAAATAACGATTTTTGTTGACACAAAATAATTTGTGCATAGAAAATGATACAGAGCGGCGTACTAGTTGGTTCCAATAGTCATTCATGCCACATTTTGAAAAATCTCATGGGAGATTGGGAGATGAGGAAGGGGGTTGAGCCAAATCTCACTGAATCTCACCGGGGGAGATAAAAAAATGTCTAAAAACGCCTGGCGTAATTAAAGGCCGCCCCCTTTTGATACACTTGACTGATGATTTGTTTATTTTTCTCGTTATTTCACCATCCTTGAGACTCGAAATGGAAAGGAGAAGTTCAGAAAAAATCACGGAAAATCATGGGAGGTGTTGTGAGATATCACGAGTATTTATCTTTTTGTTAAACGCCCGACTTCTATACAGAAAAGTTTCGCATGAGGTTGACTCGTCATTATTATTTTCTTCATTATTTTTATGAAAGCAACCTTAATATCTATTTGGAAATTTCTTTAATTTCTTATTTCTTAGACCTTTTGATATATTAATGCTTCTAAATATTCTTGATTTTAGGTGGCTTCTGTGTTAAAATTAATTTTTTTTGATAATTTTTAAAAGAAATAAGAAACGTCAAAATTCATCTTTCTTTTGAAAATTATCAAAAAAATTAATTTTAACACAGAAGCCACCTAAAATCAAGAATATTTAGATGCATCAATATTTGGAAATTTTGATAACGGTGCTCAATTTTCCAATTAGTTGTCTGTATCTTAAGATAATATTCTGATTTTTTATTTTTTTCCAATCTTTTGTAACAAAAAAAAACACGTGTTTTTGGGTAAAGGTGGAGGGGTAGTGCAAGACCTCATGACTTATCACCATGAGAAAAGGGGGGTTGAAAAGCTGCTAAAAAACATGATATGATTAATGGACGACCTCTAAGCTGGGGATTTTCTAAACTCAAAGAACATAATGGAAATTCGCCGCATGTATTTCTATTCTGAGACAGTATCTGTAATGTGACGCATAATAGGTCATCTCGAACCATGTGACTCTGAACGTCGGCAATATTGTCGTGGTGAACAAGGTATATCTGTTTATTTTGTATTATAATGACAATTGTTTTCAAGACTTTTTTTAGTAAAATTAATATCTTGGTTTTTTAGAGGATGTCTCATATATAATGCCAGTGTCCAATGTTCATTGTGTATATTAAATAATTATACAAAACGAAAACCTGGATATTTCTATGGTTTAAACCCAACCTTCAATAAGCTCTTTGTAAAAAAAATTCATTAGACTCAGATGCAAAAAATTTTCAACATCTCCTTTGGATTTAAAGTTTTTCCACCCAAGAATTTCTTTATGGATCTAAATAAATAGTAATCTGACTAAATGCTGGATATAATGGAAGTTCAATACGACCAAATTATTCGATCTTGTTCCTCGTAATTTTCGCAGTATGTCATTTAGCCGTAATGGGTTAATTAAACCTGGATATTTCTCTGATAAAACCTCATACATTCGCATCAAATCAGGTCAACTATATACTGGATTGCTTTTGAAGTAGAATTAACCTTCATAATTCCACACACAACACGACTTTCCACTCGAGCCGATCTCCATTTGCGACTGGTTTGTCCTTTGTCGAAACACTGATTTTGCATATTCAAGTTGTTTAGATAAATCCATTTTTCGACAGTACAAAGAAAGTTTCCACACCATTATTCGACGTTTCTCTTGATTCTCTGTATTCTACAGCTTCTCTTGTAACCTCAATATCTTACAAAAGTGGACTACCTAAGCGCGAACGATATTCAAGTGCCAAATCTCCACTATTGAAACGATTTCAAAATGGCTGTGCTTTCACCTTCAATTTCACATATTTCTCTTGCTACCACAGCTGCTTTTTTGTGATTCTTGTACTATATTAGCTACAGGATCTAGGAACAGGATGATTTTTTTGCCTGTTTAAAGGATATTCCCAATAACTTAGGCTCACTGTCAGAATAATAAAGTTTGACCAAATTACACACTACTTTGAATGAGTGATATATAATCTTAAAAGAGGGAGAAGAAAATTATTTAATTTTTTCTCTGCTCTTCGATGGTCAACTTAGCCACAAATCAGTCACATTGGTCAACGTTATAAGTTAAAAATTTTAAATAAGCATTGATAACAGCTATGAGTGCAAAAAAAGCTCCAGTTTCCTCCAAGATTTGAAAGGGCACTTTTAAATTGGCTTAATTTGTACTATCCTGAAAGCCATAAATAGCAATGCAATGATCGATTCAGAAAAATTCCAGATTTTCTCAAAACAAACAGCGCAGAGATTGAGAAGTATCCATAGTACTACATGTCATCCGCGGTGCATAAAATTTGGTTGCTGAAATAGTGCAGAAGTCGATTCTTCCAGTGGAAATATTGTCGAAATAGGCACAAGAAAATAGAAAGAAATAGAAATAGGACTATCAGATTCAAAAACTCGCGGAAAATGTCTCATATATCTACCAACGAAGACGTGTTCTACTGGATCCTTTTATTAAAAAAATGAGAGCAGAACCATAGAAAAAGCACCTCGAAATCCGTGATGCAGCTAAGGATCTGTCAATTTCATCTCTTTGAATTGGAATTTTTTTCAAATTGAACAACTTTTGACTTTGAATCCCTAGTTTTATTATTTATAAAATTCTGCAGTTTTTAAGCTTCATTGAGTTTTTAATTCTAAGCATTATTTAATTTAAATATACACTCCAAATACTTGTTGCAACTTGCTTTGATAAGAACAACCTATCACGAAAATTTCAGGAAAGAAATTCTCCAATTTCTTATTTTGAGTTGAGTTGAATGAGACCAAGCCCAGGTTTCTTTGTTAATCCTTTCTCGATGTATTGAATTTTTTCCGCTATTTCCCATTCGGCCATACTATTTAATATAAAATCGTAGTACGTCGTCAGTAAACAATTGAAAGAAAGTAAAGCAATTGCACTCTTCATAAAATTAGAGATTAGTCTTAACAAGTTACGACATGTTTACAATGATGCATAGGAATTTTCACATATGAAAACTGATATTACCTACTTATGTGTGTATTTCCATCAACATCATTGAATACTTTCTTTCTTCAATTTCTTCTTCGACCTTTTTACAAAATTAAAATATTGACGCTTAAACCTATTTGCATAATTATATTAATCAATAGATCACCTACAATATGAATAATAAAATAAAAATCTGTACTTGTACTACTAATACTACTAACTTTTTTATCTTCTGTTAAATTTTACTTCAATTATTCAGTTCTTTAACTGACAGCTTCAAAAATGTCCAACAAAACGTCTAACTCGATCAGAAGTGTTTAACTCAAAATCTAACATTTCTGACTTACACGAATCTCCTCAATCGCCGCTTTTAAGAGACATGCATTCGCTTATCTTTTGATTAGTCCCCTCTTTAATCAGATATTGTTATAAATCCCACAATGTCTCTACTACCAAAACCAACAACTGCACAAAATACCGATCCATCAAACACCACTAATAATCTCTTTAAAGTAAATAACGTAGCGTTTGTTCCATAAGTCAATATGTCGGCTGATTGTGATGTCATCCCCAAATTATGTATAATTTTTTTACGTCTAGTGAGAAGCTAGCCTTATCCAATTAACATCCTTTCTTTCCGGGATTAATATTCTACCCAGCGATCAAACGGGTATTGTTATTAGGGATGGCGATTATTTCCAAAAAAAAATCGATTTTCAAATCGATTCGAATCGCAATCTGATGAATAGATTTACAAAAACTTCCAGGTCTAGAAGATCGATTTTTAAGAAATCGATTTTTTTTTCAACTTTATATTTACAATGTAAATATGAATCGATTTTATGATACATATGAAAGATATAATAAACAATCTCTGGTATCATTTATCAGTAAAATCAGATTTCTTAGTTCAGGGAATTCGTTAATAACAATTATATTTATTATGTATATTTATTGCCATATCAAATATCAGATCAGGTATAAGAGGAGACAAGTTTACTGGGATACTTGCGATGTTGCCGGCAATTAAAAACAGGTGCTTACAAGAAACAGATGATCCCACGATCCCAGATAACCAGTAAAATATGGGATGCTTAAATTCTTCTTTTAAGACCTTTAACCGGCAACACCGTAATATTACGAGTATATTATTAAGCTAATTGTAATTAATTTTAAGGTTTTTACCATAATAGAAAAAATCCAATGTCGATTTTCAAAGGTAAAATATCGATTCACTGAATCGATACAGAAAACATATCGATATAAAAAATTTATTTGATCCAAGGAATCGATTCTTCGATTAATAGATTTCAAATTGCCATGTCCAATAGTTAGTAATCAACATGTCACAATATAAGGTTTTGATTTTGATGCGTTTTTAAAACATAGTGAAACTCGACACGTTGCAAATTTCAAAAAATATTGGAGTTTTTATATATAAATACATTTTTTGATGACAATTCTGTAACATCCTGCGTAGATATCGGCGTGCTGTCGATTAATAATATTTTAGTATCATTTCATTTAGCATCGTAGATTTTCGATCAATGCAGATAGCTACATCGGCTTTTGAAAATAAATTATACAAATTATCATTCATCCCTCATTTTCATAAAGAAGCAAAGTCGATAATAGCAATATGTCTATGGTTTCCTTGGAATTAAAATATTCATTACAAAAAATATATAATCAACAGAAAGTAATTTAAAAATCACAATAATAATTTATTATAAAGGTATGCGTAATTATAATTTGAGTGATAACTGTTTAAAGTTACCTAATAATTTATTCGATTTTGTACATACTTTATCCGATATAAAAATTGATGCACGTCATAGATCGAATTTAAACAACGTTGCCAGAATAATATAATAGTAGACAAATTGAAGAAATGAAAAACAATATGATTATGATAATTTAGGACACAAAATTTTTTGCATTAACTTTAGTTAATAAATATATATGTATATGCGAGGTGTGACCATCAATTTTGTAGAATTGAGTAAAGTACTCAAAGTATCCAAATCTGCCTCGCAGAGGGGCTCTCTCTTTGAGTTCTTTTTCAAGTCGATAAAAACTGATTGACTTATATCACAAACAACGTTTCGTAATTCAATTTTCAGGGAAATCTATTCGCAAATTGCATTTGGTGTACGTAGATAAGACAAGCGTGAATTAGTAGAAGACGATTCAGGTGAAGTATCACCTCTTTCCTAGTATCGGCACGAATATCGATCGTCTCTGATCGGTGCCTAACTATTGTTGTTTGATTAGAGAAGGAAACGTCCGCAAAATGTTACACAGAACACTCATGAACAAAAAAAATGAAAAATCGATTTGTCGTGCTGCATTCGTGACGGCAGAAGCTCTATGAGTTGTTTGAATGATATCAGATTCGTAATGTTTTTCTTTTCTTATCATAGTGGCATAAAAGAATCGGAAACAGTCGAAATTTTCGACATCAATTTGACAATGTCGTATATAATCTTGCCAATTTATGAATCTGTCAACTGCCACTTGTCGATCATAGATCTTCAATCGGAACACACGAGGTGTTAATACATAATAAAACTTGAGCTGTGTAAAACTTTTTACGAAATAATGTAAAAATTTTAATGTATTATAAGTCATTGACTCGAATAATGAAATGAAAGACTGTTCCGAACTGATCGAGATTGCCCAAAACGAACGAATGTAGTTTGAAGATATTCAATTTGGAAACGAATGATATCAATTTTTGTATTATGTCTTAGTATATTACAAACTTCCATCTAATTGATGTTTCCATACGAAACAGTAATTAAAACTTACATATTTTTGACAAAGTAAATAACACAGAGTTTAAATTTTTTTAACTCTAATGCGTTTGGTTGTTTCCGCGTCGTATTAAAGAAAATATGTTTGAAAGCTATATAAAGAACATTATCATCGATAAGGTGATGTGGAAACTAATTAAAATGTTTAATGGATAACAGCCGTTAAATGGGCTACTGATTACCTTAAATGGCTTCTTCTGGGAAATGTAATGTTTGGACATGCACAACCTGGGGATTAGTCAAACCGTAGTCTTAAAATAGTCCAGTCAAATTATGTTTGTATTTATTTAATATGTTTTTGTTACATGTTTTTTCTTGTTCAGTACACCAATACAGAGCTAATGTATAAAATTAAGGTAATAACTTTTGGCAAAATTGTAACTATTATGTCTAAAGGGTCATAATATGATTATTTTTATTTTGAGAAAAAAAATTGCACAGAAATTTTTGACACTTATTGACGTCGCAAATTGGAAATCGGCCAAATTTATGTTTTTCGATTTTTTGTCATAAAAATTTGTTTACTATTTATACTAGTTTACAGGTTTTCATACCCCAGCTGAAAGTTGTTATTCTGTTATTCGTTTAGGTAGTAGTATCCAGAAAAAATAATAAAATTTTTTCACGTCTGGTCTGGTCTGTTGCGAGAAGCGCACGTGCATCGAGCGCACAAGCACATTTAGAAAACATTTCGTGCATCTAGCGCACACTGCCTGTGTCGAACGATCGTTCGACGAGACAAATATTTTATATAACTTTAAAGTAGGTTTCTCCTTTTCAGATAAATGGCTTTGAAACAGAGAATCTTTCATAATTTTAGGGATTGGGTCAACAAATATACCCTCTTTCAGTTTTCCTTCTGTAATTTTTCGAAATTCCGGAAAGCATCACTGTTTTTGTCAAGCACACAAAGCAAAAAATTTTTCATTAGCCCCAATTTGATGTGTAAAGGGGGTAGGGTGACGTTATTGGGATCTACCAACAGCTCGTGTTTAATATTCATTTTGCCCACAATATACTCATTCCGAATAGCCATTTTTTATTACATAATTATGTACTGCCCCACAAATAAAGGAAACAGCATTATTTTGTGTAACCACCCTGCAATCCCAATAACATACCTATGACCTTTAAGTTGCCGCACAGTTTCCATTTGTTCTCTTTATACTTTATTAAATTAATTAAAATACTCATCGTTTCATAGCAATCTTTAAAATTCACTGCGTGTCTTATTGGTATGAAGGGTTTTTTTATTACCATTGTGTAATAAAACAGCTTTTAGACTTTATTTCGAAGAGTCTCTGAATAACCGCCACTCCATTTTATCAAAATTTTGATTCATTGCTCCAAAAAGTCAGGGGATATCAGTACAATAACAACTCACCTTCACTTCAATATTTGATTGCAGGTAAAAGTGTAAACTAGTATTATCAATTTAAACTACAGATTCTGATCTCGATAAATTAATTATTCATTGCAAAAATACATTTTAAAACTTTTTAATTATTGGAGGAATGGGAGGTCATATCGATACAGGGTGAAGCTTATTCTCTTTTTATAGTGTTGTACTTCAATTGCTCCATAATAAGTATATTTTGTTGATTTAAATTTGGCTTTAAAGAACGAACAGTTGATTTAGGGATTATCGTACAATTTTTATCTGTTAAAATTTATAGGGGGCGAATTAAGAAGCGGGTCTTACAAAGGGGGCGTGTGGTACAAAAAGGTTGAGAAACACTGATTTAGGCCAATCGCGTGTTAACTAACTACTATATAAGAAGAGAATAACCTCCACCGCGTGAAGATTGGATCTCTTTTCCCTGCAATAACTGATCTTGAAGAAAAAATTTCCTTAGTAATAAGCAATTTTTTATTTTGCAAAAAATCGAAAAAATTTCGCCTTTTTTCTTTTGCGACGTATATCATCGACAAAACTTAATTAATATATTGACAGTGATATGAACAAAATTATAATCTTCGATTTTTCAAGCCATTTTGACTGGACTACTACAGACACGAGATGTATACATCTTTTCTATAATAACCGTGAATTTTAAATAGACGCGGTTTAAATCTGGAAGTTTTTCTTATCTTTTCTATATACGTAAAATTCCCTATAAATAAGATATTTTCTAAATTTATTAAAATCAATTCTGAGATAATGAGACTTTTTAAGGAATATAGTTGGATCTTTGTTGAAAAATAAGAGACAAATCGATTATAATGTTTCAGTAAATCTGGCTTCCTGCACCCTAACTACAAGGGTAAGCGAAAGCTGGTGTGATTTGTGCCTGTCGTTTTGATTTTATTTTTCCTTTGTTTTTTTTTTAACGTTTGATTTGATGGCTAACTGGTTTGGTGATATGTTTGCTAGTCTGCAGAGTGACAAAACGGCAGCGGCGGAGCTGACGCCCCCGACCCCACCACCGCGCCGCATTCGTCTTGGACTGGGGGGCGGTTGCATGCCAGCCTCAGCCACACCTACATCTACACCCACGCCCTCATCTGTGCCTGCGCCTACAGTGGCAACGCCTGCGCAACAAGCACCGAGCTTTAATCGTATTGCAAGCGGGCTTAAACTCGCTCAAGCGCAAGCTATGGCAGTCACAGGATTTTTGCCAGAGCCTACGCTTGGCGATTTGCCCCTTCCTCTCGGGAGATTTCACCCTTCTGCCTCTGAATTTGAAGGAGATAGCCGGCATGCGCCTTGTACTCTCCTGAACCACAGGGCTTCCTTCCATGGCAGAGGTTAGCCCTTTGTTGGTTATATTAAACTTTCGACAATCATCTTTCATTGAACATTCCAATACATACATAGACTGTCCTCTAAATATCTACCTTATAAGGTATTAATAAATTTATAATTCTGAGTATGTATTGTATAATGTTATTTTGAAAACTTGTTGATAGGTAAACTGGCACATTTCAAATGTCACTAAATCACTGTTATCTTGGGTTCATCAATATAATATAAACATACAAACTTAATATCTCTCGTGTTACTCTCAAAGCTACTTTGGTTATAAGTTTCTTTCCCGCAGCTGTACCATGGAGGTTTTCCAATATATTTAATGCTGATGATATTCGGAATTGTACTTCAGCAAGTCTTCTTATATATACCACCCCCTCAATCCATCATATTATTTGACAATGTCTTGTTTGTTATAAAACCTATAATATGGTGTATGGTGAAAACATTTGCAGTGTGTCTAGTTAAAAAAGTAATTTATCTTCTTACAAACCATATAAATGTATGCAAAACTAATGAGTTGTCTTCGCTTTCGACAAAATAACCACATTTATAAATACACATCATTATTTGATCTAATCAATTTGCATGATACTAATCACACCGTTACTCCCATAAAAATTTGCTTTCGTCATTAACCAAGAGAAATTCGAATTTTTTTTGGTTAATACTATAATTTTTAAATGTCGAACCACAAATGTCACCTTATCAAAATATTTAGTTGAAAAAATTTATTTGATTTGATATTCAAGTCCATACTTGTGATCCCAAAAAATTAAAAACTATTTAAAAATACAGACCACTTTTTAAACTTGGTTTATGCATCCAAAATAAAAAATTAAACATTAAACTAACGAACTAAATTCCTTGAAAGATACTGAAATGATACTTGTAGTTCATGCAGAAAATTAACAATGAATTCAATTTAAAAAAGACTTCGCCAACTATTAGTTCAATGTGATACTTCTATATGTACAGTTTCTTTAAGTGGAAGCATGTTCCACCTCGGTTCTGCGCATTCTCAAGCATGCGCAGTATATATAAAGTGTCTCGAACGAGAGAGAAAATTAATATTATCCGCACCGTAACGTAGGGACGTTCTTTCCCATACAACTGTCCATAGAGGAGTATTATATATATAGTAATTCTCCAAAAATCGTCAGGTTCTTTGCATTGGGGGTATTGTTTTGATTACAGCATCCTTGTTTTTTAGTTATGAAATTATTATTTATGTTATAGCGCCGATTTCCTCTGTGGTGTTTTATTTTTAAAACTGATATAAAAAAAATAGGAAAAGCAATGTTTGGGTAAATATTTACTTTTCAACCCCCACTTCGTAGGAGGTTGAAATTTCAGGGGATGGTACGGGTAAGTGTTCCATTTACAAATATTAAAAAACTAGCCGTCGGTCACCCTTAGAAAAAAAGTTATGGAGGGGGTTAGGTTAGGTTAGGTTAAAGTTTTATTTCACCCCCCACTTCGGAGGGGAATTCTTTTCGAAAGAATTGGGAGATCAGGGAAGGAGGGCAAAGGAGCTGTGAGAAGAAGCTTGTTGCAAATAAAAATCCTCAAGACATAAACAGGTGTAGGTTACATTTCAATAATTCCATATTTGCTATAGTTTGGAAATACCTGTTTTTGCAATATTTCAATCCTCGTAAATTTTTTTTGGGGGTTGACCGCCGGGTAATTCCAACGGAATTGTTTTCAGGATGCTCTAGACATCCACTCTCGGCAATCCCAACCCCAACCCCCTCCGAAGTAGGGGTTGAAAAGTAAATATTTACCAATGTTTGAAAGTCAGCAATGTCCTTTAGGCGATGGAACACTTATAGACAGTGTCACACACACATTTGTATGACTAAAAGGATCCATATAAAGAAATTTCTAGATTATCCTTAATTTGCTGCATAAACCAAAAAATTACCACCAAGAACCTAACCTGCATAAACCAAGTTTTAGAAATATTAGAAGGAACACTCCAAATACAACTAATGTTTTTATTAAAATAAACATCCCTAAAATGCTAATTACAGCCAGTTATTTATCGTTGACGCGTAAAATTTCTTTTTGTGGGAAGGGCACAACATAAATGCTGAGTAATTTTTTCTTTATGTTGGTATATCTACTACAATAAACAAGTTCTCAGTTTTTCGAAATAATTCAGAGATTTATGCTCATTCTCTCAGTGTATACTCACGATATCCAGATACTTTTACCAAATGATTTTCGGAGTAATGTGAAGGGTTGAAATATCGAGAAAACCTTCAGGATATTAAATATTAGAGGATGTAACAAAACGGATCGTTCCTATATTAACTATATCGAATTTGCTATTCAATATTTAATTGACAAAATATTCATACATATTTGAATTTCGTTGAAATGTTGTGACTGCAACGTGCTTGTTTTGCTTTAGTGCTTGTAACCCTTTATGTTCAGTTTTATCTATTGGCTGCATATATGTATGTCTACATAATTAGTTAATAGTGTAAAAAATAACTTATTTAGTTGTTATTAATTTTAGGAGTAACGGTGTTTATTCGTAGATGCCGACCAAGGACTTTTCCACAAAGCATACGACGGTCCACTTAACCAAATCTGTCAGACGACAGTCTGACATCACAAATTACACGACATTACCTCATTTCATAATAAAATATAAACATAATAATAAATAATGTAGTTGCTTTCTTGTAAACATCACACAAGAGATTAAAGAAATATTAAATGGGCGTAACATGAACATGGTTCTTGTTAATATCACCAAGATAAAAGCTTTCTTAAGACAGCGACACGCTTGTTATTTAGGGTACATTCCATTTAATTGGGCGTACAGGATGTGGTGAGATGGGTCAGAACACGAAAAAGATTCTGGACGGATCACGTAGAAAGAATGCCAAAAGACAGATGGGCAAAGGGCCAAACGTACAGGATTGAACAGGACCTGGTCCAATTGAATGAGGAACAAGAGAAGAAGATTTCACTTAACGTTCACGACCGCTAAAAGTTCCGTTCCAATAACGTAAAAAGGCAGTAGGTGGAAGTTATACGCACTTCTTCAACGATGTAGGCCTACAGTATAATAGGTTGGTGACAACATGAAATTTGGAATAAATATATAAACTCAAAATGAATGCCCCTGAATGCATTTTTGACCCAACTAACCACACTTTCAATGTAACACCAGTTTTGGGATTTTAAAGTGACTATGGTTCGTTCACCGCTACGTATTGATGAAATCCCACTCTGCCCTACCAATACTTTATGGGGGGAGTTGGCGTAGGTGCCTTTTTCATTGATGGCAACTTTAATGAAGATAAATATGTAGAACTGCTCAAAAATAATGGCTTGGCCAACCTCTGGATGAGTGGAGAAATTATTGATGAAGTTGATGATGGTTTTGATCACTCCAGTACCTGAAGTTTTGTTTGTGCACGTGAAAATGTGACTCGTCACTCATCCATAGATTATTAACAAGCTCCTAATTTCCTTCAACCATACACAGAAATGTTTAGAAGAATTGCGGTCGGGAGCAGAATCATTTTCGTCCAATGCTTGAACCAGTTGAATTTTGAAAGACGTATGGTGCAAATCTGATCTCACGATTGTTCGCATAGACCCGTCAGAAATTCTAAGAGCGGCACTTTGTCGGTGTGTTGACCTTCGCGAGCTTCTTCCCACAGCAACCCTCACGCGTTCAATATTCTCAGGAGCTTGTATGGATCTCACACTGCCACCTTTTTTGCTTGTTGTTTCAAAATTTGTCTCCCTCAGATTTATAGAATTTACACTAGACACTGTCTGTTTGCGATTAACTTTAAAATGAGTACGAATACGACGCTGAGCTGTTACATAGCTACTAAAACGGTTTCACATCAAACGCTCGGTGCTGTTTTGACCACTATTCCATGGCGAATGAAATACTTTAATGAGGGAAACATAAGGGTAACTTTGACAACTCGCCCAACCCACTTTAATTTTAATTTCAAAAATGCAGGATTACTGACGCACCTCGTATAATAACTTTGGGAGCCAATAGTCCCTACAAATAGAATGTGGCTATTAAGTAATGAAACTAGTGTTGCTACAGAAAAAGTACGCATGCGCCAGAGGTTAGTAACTATAAGATGTTTAGCCTGATGAGATGTTTACCATGTTTGTAGACAAACCAGAGTAGCCGTTGCCTTTGTTTGTAAAGGTGCTGAATATACTGTTTACACCACCACTACACCAACACTAACAATTATACTGTCTGACGCGCGTTTCGATAACCAAGTTATCGTCTTCAAAGAAAGGTAAACTGTTTACCTTCAGTCTCTAAAGACGATAACTTGGTTATCGAAAAGCGCGTTAGATAGAGTAATTGTTAGTGTTGGTGTAGTGGTGGTGTAAACAGTATATTCAGTATGAATATCGCCAACGGAATTGAGTCTGTTGTAGCTGCAGAAGAAAAAGCAGCACGCTTCCTGAAGGAACTGCCATAAAAAAAGACTTCCTGCACTGTTTCGAACAATGGAAGAATCGCATGTAGTGAGACTATAGGTTTAGTAAGAATGCATAAATAAGTCGAAGTTATAACTCCAATTGAATAGACACTAATTTTCTTTCTACACGAATTTCATTTAATACGATTCTCCATATTCTATTCATTTTTCTTGGATCTTATAGATCACATAGGAAGAGATTTTTCTAATCCCATAAATTATACTCATGAAAAATCTATGAGGCTCGATTGATTTTGCCCTCACCGTGTATTAGTGCTTTTATTTTGACTCTTTATCAGCTTAGGTTTCCATGAATTATGTATAAAGACGAAATACATTTTTTACGCAATTTAGTTTGGTTTTGAGAGTTGAAAAAGAAAGACGTTTAGTTCTAAATATTACATAGATTTTTCAAGTATGACTAAAATTGATAACTCAAACTATATCTTCTATTATTGATTAGTAAATCGAAACATTTTAGTGAAAAAATCGAAATATTCTAATTAGGATGAGACTTTCAATTTACACTAAAAAAATCGGTATCTACGTTATTATTATTACATCAAAGACATCTACACTATATTCCTTTAATCATTTTACATCGAAAGAATTCTACAGGGTGAGTGTCAGCTTCAATTTTTATTAATTTACAGGGTGATTTGTCAAATTGACTATAAATTTTAATAAAATATTATCAAGTATTCGACTGGTATTGCTAAACTTAGAATTCCAGAATCGGCTTTAGAAAAATCAATTTAGCGATTCGTATTTAATATTACATCCTGTATGATATATATTTTTTTTTCAATGCAATAAGTGATTTTCAAATTACATATAGGATCAAGGAAAACGACATATGCGATAATGTTGTAGCATTTTCATTCAATTTATAATACAAGAATACATATTTTTTCTTTGTGTTTCTACTCCATGTATATTGTGTTAGTTTTGGTAGAGCTTTTAATTACTTTCGTTCAAAATGCTACATCAGTTTTCGACCACAGAATATGCTGACATAATTTTGGTTTATGGGTTTTGTAATGGTATTGGTAGAGATTCTTCTAGGAAATATCACTAGAGATTTCCTGATCATTGAACACCCATTCATCCAACATTTAGATCATTTTTCAATTATTTGCGAGAAAACGGTACTTTTCCTATTGAAAAAACAAAGGAAGATGACATTATTGACGTTGTTACCATGAATCTTATAATAAGCACTATACAATTAAGTCGAGAATTTGATGCTACTCAATCAAAAGTAAGTAGTCTTTCAGAAAAATCATCTGTACCCATATCATATTCAGCGACTACATCCTGCAGATGAAATCCACGGTTGAATTTTATAGATGGATCATCGAGCAACGCTGTATAGGACACTATTTACAGATGAAGCTCAATTTTCAAGAGAAAGGATAAATAATTCCTGTAATTCACATCTGTGGGCAGAAGATGCTATTCGAGAATGTCGTTCCCATTTAAGGTTTTCTATTAACGCGTGGGTTGGTGTTATAAGTTACCAATTAATAGGTCCCCACTCTTTGTATGGTTCTTTAAGAGGACAGGTCTATCTTGATTTTCTACAAAACCTTTTGCCGATTTTGGTTACCAACGCGAACGTTGTTATCTGAGGGATGTGTTTTCAGCATGAAACAACATCTAAATGATGTTTATGACAACAGGTGGATAGGACGTGAAAGTTCCATTTCATGGCCTTCAAGATTTATTTCAAATTATTTTCATTTTTTTCGGTTCTTTTTTAAACTTCTCAACTAATGTGTTAAAATATTTGCTCTTCATTGTTATTAGTTACTTTTTTTGTTGTTTGTAATTCGATATAGTAATCATTTTAGTCAAAATACTCGAAATTCATCAAATTTGTTAAATTTTTTTTCCAAGAAAACCTGGGAGATCTCCCTATCATTGTAATTTGATCATTATCACGATCAATGAACAATTTTTTTCTATCCTAAATTACTATAAGTGTCTTACTCAGTAGAAGCTCCTTCAGTTTTTATAACTACAATTATTATTGTCTGCACTAATATGTAAAATTCTGCACTTTGCTCTTCTTTCACACTAAGCACTTACTTAACTAACTCAAAAGGCTTCGTGCTCTTCAGTCTTCTCTCTATATTCGTGTTGTCGAGGAGCTGGATTCGCTGGCACATCCCCATAGTTGAATCCCGTAGGTCCATACTGGTTTCAGGATTTGTTCATATGCAAGTAGTTTATTATAATTTGGCAGTTTCAAGCAACCGATATATTTTCTTGTATCTAATACCTAGTTCTTCTCGTTTCTTTTTCATGTGAGGTTTATAGCGTAGCTTCGCATCTAGTATTAGCCCCAGATATTTTGTCGCTTGTGTCGTTTTCTTTGGTTATTTATGTAGTTTGAAAATTGCATTTGAAAAAATATTATACAGGTTGCAATACGAGTTTCTGAATTGATTTTTTCAAGGAGGGTATTGGAATTCCTATTTTCAGCTAATACCAATCGAATGCTTGATAGTAGTGTACTGCATCATGAAAAAAATTGAAGAATAAAATGTGTGATTCAAAATTTATGGTCAATTTCACAAATAATCGTAAATTAATAAAGAACATGGGTTTGGACTTTTTAGTAGCCACCCACCTTGAGAGGCTTTACATATGGTGGAAGTACGGAAAGTTCCTCATGAGTCACCCCATATAAATAACTGTGTAAGATTATTTTTTATACTGTACAAAGCGCACAAAGTAAAACTTACCGTTAAATTATTTTATAACTAAACACTAAATAAATGCATATTTTCAATTTAACAACACCCACTCTTCAACATGTGAAACTATCCCAGCAATTCAGATTTACACACAAGATGTTTTAAATAAATTTAAAAGTATTTCTGCAAAAATCATCTGTATATGTTTATTTAAAACACCTAGTGTCTACCTCGAATTGATTTTCATCAGTTTTTTTACCTAAATAGTTGATTGTTTCAGTTGGAGTCGGTGAGGCAAATGGCCACGTAGGCACAGAGCGTCTTAGCCATTCACTGCCTGGCAGTCCGGCCGACCGCAGACTTGCTTCTTTCGAAGTGGTGGGCTCTGCGGAAAGTTTGGTAGGCCGAATCCTAGCCGAACAAGGCTTAGGTAAGTACTGTGATCCGGATTTCGTGCGGTACACCTCGAAGGAGATGCAAGAGGCAATGGACATGACTCAAGAGGAAATGGACCGTGCAGCACACCAAATTCTTCAACAGGAGAAACTTATACATCATCCTTTACAGCAGCCACATTCATAGCAACACATATGCGAGTGTATCAAGTACACCCCACCACTCTATCAAGTGCCTAAACTCATTTCTTCTGGTCCAAAGAAGACTTTATATTAATAAGGTGTAGTTTTTTAACCTGGATTTTACTGATGGAAAGGATTGTTTCTCCAGTTGTATGTAATACATGTACAGGGTGTGAAAGTATGAGCATGGACTCTCATTATAATTTACCATTTTCTAATATCAAATGTGTCAAAATAATAATAACAATAAATCTTACTTTTCATTTAAATTAGTTTTTTTTAATTGAACAACTCTATGTTATATCTGGTAAAACAACACTGGCAATTACACTGTTTGACGTGCATTTCGATCACCAAGTTATCGTCTTCAGATTCAGTATACACTACTGGTCAAGAGTTTGTGCCCACCCCATAATCCATTTATTAAATTTAAAAATAATATACTTTAATTAATTTCTTTCACATTATCGAGGGAACGTCAAAAAGGTTGTTTTTAAAATCAAAAATAATACTGTTTGTTATTTGTTTACTTTATATGTTTATAATTTGTCGGTAAATGCGACAAATTAAAACTTGAAAGATTCTTTAACTGGGAATTATTTCTCCGGTATTTATGATTGTAGTTTAGTCCCAATTGGCCCTGTGAAACAAAACTTCCTGTCATTTATACTTTTTGGACCAAGACATCTTTTTATGAAATTTATATAAATGTTTCCGTTCTCGTAAATTCAGACTTGAATGTTTGGAAATAGAAAAAAACAATCAACTAACGGTTAAAATTCGTGTAGGCAAAAGGAACCGTACCGTGGATCACCACGTGAAAAAATATGCATCCACCAGGAGCTATGGTAATAGGAAACGTTCAGGGCGATCTCAAAAACCACAATCATGAAGATAAAGGAATTGCATTGATTGGTGTACGTTATGGACGACTCACGGGCCCAGAGATAGCTGCTTAGATCAACGAATTCACACATCTGACTTTGAGTACTTTTACAGTGAAAAGGAGGTGGGGAGAAACTGGTCTTTTTGGAAGGATTGCAAGAATAATCCTCTTTCAAGACGTCAAAATATGTTTAAGAGGTTGCATTGGGCTAAAGAACATAACAATTGCATGCATTATGGAGTGATGAGTTAAAGTTTGAGGTTGATGGGGAGGGAAAATTATCTAACGGATATTAGATCCATGTGTAATCCCAATTGTGAGAAACGGCGGAGGCTCGCTGATAATTTGGGGATGTTTTGGAGGAAGGCCGACTGGAAATTAGTGAAAATTTAAGTAATTTTTATAAAAAAAGAGGCTATAGAAAAATATTAAAGGAAAATGTAGTAGAAAATCAGTAGAGATCAGAAGATCAGTAGAAAATGTATCTTCCAAAGAGTATATGAAAGAATTGGAAAGGAAAAATGTACTGAAAGTAATTATTTGACCGAACTCAACCCACTAGAGTTGTGGGGCAAATTGGACAGGGAAGTCATGAAGCAGGCACCTACTATCACCTGAAAAACGAATAGAACCAAATAGACTACGATTATTCCTCGAAATTATCACAAAGAATGACAAAATTGTACACCGGAATAATAAAAGCAAAAAAGGGGGGTTACATGAATTAATCAAGAATTTAAATATGTAATGATTACAGACTGGAGTCTGGCTATTAAATAACGAAACTCGTTACGAAAAACCACCAACTTCGCACAGACTTTTGTCGTGTCGTGTAATTTCTCGTGTAAAATTTTTCTAACAGTTTTTTTATAGGCGTTTACAGCCTCGGCAATCATCCACATGCTCATTCCACGATCTGCACGCACAATTTGGTTGATTTTGGTCAATGTTTCCGGAGTTGAAACAGTCACAGAGCGAACCGGACGCTGGTCGTCTTCAGTGCTCTTTCGGCCCTCATCAGAGAAGTCTCGTTATTTAATAGCCAGATCTCGAATAGAGTGAGCAAAAGCCTTTGACCGGGAGTGTAGATATTAACCAGTAACAGTAACCCACTGTATGAGGACACTACATCAGTGTTTCAACAGAAAGTTGTTGGATAAATAATTGTGATTTAGAAAGGGGTCTGAGGCGGAGTAAAGAAATCAGTCTAGGTATCGTAATGAATTTAATTATAAAAAATTGAAACATCGTATCTTGCAAAGTTTTTAAATTAATTAACATAAATAAAATATGTAACAAAAATATATTAATTCTCAGAACTTATTAAAAAAATGAATTATTTGAAATAAATTATAGCTGTTCCCTTAGTAGCTGCTGTATGGTCTTATTGTTAACACATGTTTGAACTGAAAAAAAATCAAAAATGTCAAATATAACTTGAAACATAAATTAAACTCCCTAGATACATCTATAGGCGCTAATCTTAGTGTTGAGGGTAGTGGAGAAGTAGCCCAATAACTTAAACTTACTATAAAATATCAACTTCGTCGCATGAGTTAAGTCTCCGGAAACGGCGCAACTTCGCCGAGATTTCGGAGCTCGAGATCTGATCGCTCGCGGTCTCGAGACAAATTGGAATTCTCCACGATTCCAAAAGCCTCGCCTGGGTATGGAATAAAGAGCAAGTAGAAGGTTTTTGGTTTTTTCCAAAGTCAGGTATATTGGGGAGGATTAATGTAACTGTATGCTATTTGGATATTAAGATAGTTACTTGGAATTTCCTGGGTCAGTTATCGGTTTATTGTGGGAATTTTTTCGGAGATATGTTTACCTGTATGAAGTATTTTTAAATAACACATCTATTGATTTCTTTAACATGATATTCAACGGAAGCGAAGTTGCCAAATGTAAATTTCAGTTAATAATATATCAGGTAACATTAGTGCTTTTTGGAAACTACGATCTGTGGTCAGATAAATCCCCTACCAGCTGATTGGGCATCTTAAGCCATAACGATATTCACACCACATTTTCCGAACGTTTCGCTCAATTTTCAGTGGAAATTTCGAATTTAATAATTATCTACAATAGCTTTAGTCTTTTATCACATTTTTCGTTAGTTAATTCTTCCGTGATATTTATTTAGTTGTATAGTATATTCTAGATGTTTAATAATTGTTATTGAGCAGTTATCAGTTACCCCTCACAGGAATTTTGCACTAAAGTTTAATACTAATAAGCTAAAAGTATAAAAACTGCAATCCTTAGTAACCTCATGTATATTATAAGTAGACGATCATTAAAAGGAAATGAATAATTTCGAGAAGCCATAGACATATGAAAAAATCCGTCAGCTGTTCGCATTTACTCACCAGAGTAGAAAGGATCATAAAACATAGTCGTGTGACTAAGAAAATCGCATTATTCGTCAAAAATCAATTTCATTCATCAATGTAATCTCCTTCAAAAGCTATACAATCATTTCAACGCCGCTTTAACGTCTCGATGCCTTGTTTGTAGACGGATTTGCCTTTTCCTTCAAAATGGCTTCAGTTTTAGTAATCGCTTCCTTATTTGAGCTGAAATTCTTACCGGCAAGATCCTCAAATAGCCAGTAGTCACTGGAGGGCCAGATCTAGACTAAACAGTGGATGAGGAAGCAATTTGAAGTGTAATGCGTGGAACGGTGTTTTTTCCTTGATTTTTACCTTCAAACTCTATCGCCATTGATTACCTATACCTTTTGAAGATGGTCGATGAACAATATTCCGTGCAAATCTCAAAATACTGAAGCCATAACCTTCCCAATTGACTATTGTGCTTTTGGATGCTTTGAACATGATTCACTGAATGCAGTCCACTCAGATGATGATCGTTTTGATTCCGAAATGAAATGATGGATCCGAGTTTCATTCTTTGTCATATATAGACGATTTATTACGTGTAAACATGACCATACACTGCTCTGAATCATCAACGCGTTGTTGTTTTTGATCGACAAGTAAACCCACATTGAAAAAAGCTTTCTCAAGGTCAAATGTCCATGCATAATCGTAAACACACTGCCTTCTGATATCTTTACAGCCTCAGCTATCTTACGCAATTTCAATTTACGATTAGATATAACTAATTTGAGGACTTTTTTGATATTTTCTGGAGTAACCATCTCAATTGGACGATCAAAACGTTCACCATCATCGGTGTCTGTACGACCACGTTTTAATTCAGCAAATCAATAACAAATTGTTCTTTTCGATGGAGCGCCATCTGTGTGTCAGTCACATGACATAGTGAATGATATATTCCTACGACTAAATTACCTAACATGAAACCATAGACAAATGAAGTGTAATTTACCCACCATATACCAGAGCAGAAAGGACCTTATCATAAGGCTATGACCCAATCAGTTTCCGAACAACAATGACAGTGATCTGATTAGTTTCCGAACATTCAGATCATCATCTGGTTAACCTGATCAGTCTCCGAAAAGTCCTATTATTATTATTAACCATTAAAATGTTTCACGATACAGAGGAATGGATCTTAATTTATTAATAAACTTAATAATTACCTTCTGGAACTTTGAAACAAGGAATAAAATATTTGTATGATATTATTTTTTTGTATTCGTGCAAAAGTAACTCAATAACAAAATAGACACTCTCAATATGAAGCTAAAACTAATTGTTTTGATATGCTAAAATCAGAAAAAGAATGGAAGAAGCTACAGATTTCTTGCTAGAGTCTTTTGAAAGCGAGCGTTACACTTGAGCCAATAGATTTATAATATTGAATGTTTCATAATGTTTATGTTCATTTTGAAAGATTATACACAGAAAAATGAAAAGTTAGAATAAAGCTAAAACTATAAAGTAAAATTAGAGATGAGAAAACTATATCTAGGAAGTACAAAATCTATTGAAAACTAGTAATGTGATGAGTTTGTGTTATTGATGGTATTGGATGAGAATTATCTTGAACTTTTTAAAATAATAAGAGTAGAGAAAATTTACCATTAGAGCATCTAATCTGGTTGACTGATCCGATTCCGTTATCCCCTTTAACAAGGAGCCGGAAAATGAGCGCGGGCGAATGGGTGGTATCTATACGGGCACCAGACAGTAGAGCGTTTCTTATAAAACATCGATTTTCATGTCCACAATACACAATTTTGAATTTCATTTTATGGGGTTTTTCTCTTTTCTGCAAAAATAAAATTAGATATGATTAAAATAAAATTAATAATTATTCTCGATAGAGAAATTGTGAACTTCAGTTATTCTTACTTACTTTTCTTTTAACTCCCAGATACAAAGAATATTCAACATTATCACGATCGTCGGCTGAAGATGTTTCCCAAGATAGACAAGCTCCAAATTTAGTTAAAACAAAATCGTATACAACTGGTGCCGCGGGTAAACCAACTTTGCGTGATTTAACCAAAAGTTCCTAAAATTAAAATAAACAATATAATATATTCGCTATTCAATAGAACTGGAAAACTCACCTCACTCCATTCGCCCTGTCCGTTCAAGTTGGTTGCAGCTAATCTAAATTTGTATGAAGCGCCTTCTTCCAGCTCCATGGATGGGCAATTGATTAAATTGGATAACGTCAGATCCATATAGTAGTTCCTAGAAATATTTTTCGATACCTCATACTCATTATCAATAACGGTATCACTAGTACCTTCAACAAGACTTTGAGAGTCATTCAAAGGATTAGTTTCAGTCAAAGCATCTTTTTCACGTTGTTTCTTTGAACTAACAGAGAACTTTATGATTTCTTTGTGATTCTCTTTACCTTCAGAAGAATCGAATTCACATCCTACATATTCGCATTCCTTCATTTTGTCACCATCATTGTAAGAGTCTTGACTAGAATGTTGGTGGACGCTTGAATGATTATCAGTCAAAGTTATTCTTTCAGACATACTCAAACCAGGTGATGATTCAAGGATGCCCACTTCTCCATCAGATATTGATATATGTGAACCAATAGAACACTCCATGGCTTCTTCAATATTTTCTTTAGCTTCAGATGAATCAAATTTACACTCGGTTTTCTCACATCTTTCTATTTTTTTTCTACTATCATGAGAGTGTTCAATAGGATGTTGGGTATTATTAACAATGGTGTTATCATATTCATTAATTTTTTTAGTAAGCTCCTGAAATGGTGGTTTTAAAAGTATGTTTTGATGAATTATGATCCTTTTTGAGCTAAGAACCGGTGGACTAAAGTTAGTATTTCTGTCAAAGCTACTAATAGCTTCTTCAGCTTCACCCAAGGCAGATGATGATTCTATGTACTCCACTTCTTCATCAGAAATTGATATATGTGAATCAATAGAGACGTTGACTTCTCCAGAATTTTCTTTAGCATCAAATTTACACTCCGTTTTCTCAAATCTTTCTATTTTTTTGCTTCTATCATGAGAGTGTTCCATAGGATGTTGAGTATTATTAACAATGGTGTTATCATATTCATTAATTTCTTTAGTAAGCTCCTCAAATGGTGCTTTTAAAAGTATGTTTTGATTAATTATGATCTTCTTTGAGCTAAGAACCGGTGGGATAAAGTTAGTATTTCTGTCAAAGCTACTAATAGCTTCTTCACCCAAAGCAGATGATGATTCAATGAACTTCCCTTCTTTATCAGAAACTGATATATGTGAATCAATAGAACACTTGTCGTCTCCAGAATTTTCTTTAGCATCAGATAAATCAAATTTGCACTCGGTTTTCTCACAACTTTCCATTTTTTTGCCACTATCATGAGAGTGTTCAATAGGATGTTGGATATTATTAACAATGGTGTTATCATATTTATTAATTTCTTTAGTACGTTTCTCAATTGGTGCTTTTAAAAGAATGTTTTGATGAATTATGATCTTTTTTGAGCTAAGAGTCGGTGGGATAAGGTTAGTGTTTCTGTCCAAGCTACTAATAGCTTCTTCAGCTTCATCCAAAGCAGATGATGATTCTGTGAACTCCACTTCTTCATTAGAAATTGATATTTGTGAATCAATAGAGCACTTGTCTTGTCCAGAATTTTCTTTAGCATCAAATTTACACTCCGTTTTCTCAAATCTTTCTATTTTTTTGCTACTATCATGGGAGTGTTCAATAGCATGTTTTGTATTATCAACAATGGTCTTATCACATTCGTCAACTTCTTTAGTATGCTTCTCAAATGGTAATTTTATAATAATGTTTGGAAAAATTATGATTTTCTTTGAGTTGTGAGCCGGTAAGATGAGGTTAGTATTTCTGTCAAAGCTACTAATGGCTTCTTTAGAATTTTCTTTGACTTCAGGTAAATAAAATGTACTTTCTACATTTCCAGATTTCTTCATTTCATTACCATCATTGAAAGAGTCTTGAATAGAGTGTTGGTAGCTATTTGAATGTTTTTCAGTCAAAGTCATTTGTACAGGCATACACGAAGCAGGTGATGATTCAAGGATGTCCACTTCTTCATCAGATATTGATATATGTGAACCAATAGAACACTCCATGGCTTCTTCAATATTTTCTTTAACTTCAGATGAATCAAATTTACACTCCGTTTTCTCACATCTTTCTATTTTTTTTCTACTATCATGAGAATGTTCAATAGGTTGATGGTTATTATTTACAAGGTTGTCCACTTCATCATCAGATATTGATATATGTGAATCAATACAACACTCCATAGCTTCTTCAGTACTCTCTTTAGCTTCAGATGAATCAAATTTACATTCCAGATCATCACATATTTCTTTTTTCTTGCTATCATAGGAGTGTTCAATAGGATGTTGGGTATTATTAACAACGGTGTTATCATATTCATTAATTTCTTTAGTAAGCTCCTCAAATGGTGCTTTTAAAAGAATGTTTTGATGAATTATGATCTTCCCTGAGCTGTGAGCCGGTGGGATAAAGTTAGTATTTCTGTCAAAGCTATTAATAGCTTCTTCAGAATTAACATCTATGTTTCCCGTGTCCCAGTCCATTTTATCAGATTCTTCACAAGGATAATTACTGTCTTGGATAGTTTGTTGCTGCCAGTCATTATTATTATAATCATTTTCAGTGTCAACTATTTCTTCGTGGACATCCAAAGAGGGCATGTCATTACTTTCGTCAGAGTATTCGCATAACTCAGAGGGGGTGTGTACTGATGAGGCTGAATCTTCATCAAAGTTCTTCACACTTCCTCCAACATTTTGTTTCGCTCCAAATAAATCAAATGATGATTTAGATCGCAGGTGAAAGTCTACTTTTTTAAATTCTTGCATAGTTTGTTGTAGATTGGTTTTAGACTCAAACATTTCTTCAGAGTCACTCAAAACAGGAATACTATCGACAGAGCTTTCGCATAAATCTGATGGAGTATAAACTGAAGATTCTGAATCTACATTACAGCTCTCCATGATGTCTTCAGTATTTAGATCAACATCCATATGCTGTGTGTCCGATAAATCGGAGATAGATTCAACAGAGTCCATTTTTTAGGATGAATATAACCAATATCTAAAAGGACAGTAAGTGAAATCTTATAATTACTGTATCGATCTACTGACTTAGATCTTTCTTACGAAAAATCTTTAAGACTAAGTCTGTTGATGTTTACAATGTAATATTCAATATTCCCAAATGTACAGAATGTTCAATAGTCCAAACACATACTTTTCCCTGAAATCTGGTTACCTGGAAAAAGTGTTTCATGTGTAGAATAGATGCAATAAAATAAAACATTGGCAATAAATAATGGCAATAGTGATAAATAAATATAACAAACTTGACTTTCATTATTCAATAAATGATATCAACCATTTAATTTTTATTTTGACATGATGGATTTGGTTGATTACTTATTAGTGATGAGGATATTGATCTTATGAAATTACTTCAACACGAAATTATAATTCAAAAAATTTTTACCCCTAAACTTATATTTTGTTTTATAAATTAGTATATGTTTCTTCATAAAATAGCTAAGAAATAAATGTTTTGTTTTATAGTAACCACTACATCACAGATCCTCTATGAGTTACTAGGCTGGAGTGTAAAGGGTTAATACTCCTATATTACTAGTCCTCGTAAGTGGAAGTGTTGCCCACTAAGAGAGACACTTATTCAGACTTGGTCCTTTATACGCAAGCGTTGCAACTGTAGTAGGGAAGTAAGAAAGTGTAGTGGGAGAAGCTTATAACGCAATTATTGCAACTAAATTTTGATACGTACGCTCCATATCTTACCAGTAAAGCTCTACACCTCGAAAGATACGATTCGTTAGTTCGAATCACGAATTTTTTTTTTGTTTTTATAAATTATTTACATGTATGTATATAAATATTATTTTAAATCTTTAAAAATCATATTTTCAATTTTTATATTCAATAGATATTAAACATCTAAGAGAGATAGATATAATAGAATAATGTAATTAAATATTGTTTGGAAATAATAATTTATTATTTACATATATACATACTTAAAAATCACATAATTTTCATTATTAATACAAATTGGATTCGATACACCAATTGATGGAACTGCACCAGATCTTAAGATGCATCCGTTTTGAAATTCAAGCCGTCTGTCTATGTCTTTAAGATTAAAATGTAAATATAACTGATTATATCGCTGAATGATGAATTATACGCTTCAATTCACATCTTTCTTCTTCTTCTGTTGGATCTTTTGGGAAACCAATTTAAGTAATATTCAACATTGTATTATACATAATTTAAATTATACATAATATACAATTATAATCAAAATTACGAATTATTAAACTTACTTGTGTTATGAAATTCGTTTTGAAATTTTGTTTTGTTATGAAATTGATTTGTTTGTTGTACTTATGTTTTGTTCTGAAATTCGACATAATGCACAACACTACACTAATGGACACTTTTTGTTCAAATAGTAGATAAAAACAACGATTTAATCTAAATTTGCAAATCGGTTTCAATACACTCTCAATATAACAAATTTCACGTACAATAAAACACGACGATAGTTGTACAAACATATACTAAAAATTAACAGTTGTATAAACTGATGCTGTATACAATTGCACTTGTGAGCATGCTCCATACTCGGGCATGCGCATACAATTTCAAATCTAAATGAAGAGAGATGTATGAACATCGACACCGTTGGGTCGGCATCTTTTTCGAGACCACTGCTAGCAATATAGGAGTATTTAAAATATAAGAGTAGATTATGGAACGTTTTAAGAATCGACGTAATTACCTAGTACAAATGACGAACTTTAACATAAATCAGAAACTTGAAATTATGTAACAGTAAATTATAATCTTCGATAACTAACTTTTGAAAACTTTCAACCAAAGCTACGACTTAATGTATTTAGCATATTTTTCCCTGGTTTCAATATTAACTAACTAATCTAAAGAATTAAAGTCTCTACATTACCTTGAGTTCAGCTGGTGGTTTTAGAGAGACATTCACAACAATAAAAAACAATTTGGGAGCTAATCACTTGATTATGCACACTATGCCGAAATATGGCGATATAACATAGTTGGCGGTTACAAACTATAACGGACGCTCTTTATGACATATGACATTTGAATTCTAGAATCTAAGGTGCGTTCCACTATGAACTTCTAAGATTCTCTTACATCCGCGGTTTTGCAACTCCATTATCTTTCTAATCTAATCATAAATTCAATAGTTATGCAACGTTGCAAACATCGATAAAAACATTACATTCAGTGAATTTTAAAAGAAATCAGAATCTTGGCATTATGTGAGTAAATAATAAACTTCAATAACTATTCAACAACTTTCAACAATTTTACTTGTTGTAACGTCAACCAAACAACAATTTGTTGTATTTGATATGGTATTTTTACCTGGTTTCAATATTAATGAACTAATCTAACGAATTAAAGTCTTTACATTACCTTGAGTTCAACTGGAAGTACTAGAAAGAAAATTTGCGAGATATATCACTTCATTTAGTTCACTATTTCGGAAAAATAACGATAAATTGTCAATAGAACATTTCTACCATCTAAGTAGATATTACAAATAGCAAATTTGGATAGAAATCAGAACCCTAAGGTTATATTTCGATATAAATAGTAAACTTTAATAAATATGTAGAAAATTTTAATAATTTCACTCGTAATGTAGACCCAAGCTACTTCTTGTTGCTTTTGATATGATATTTTCACCTTGTGTGAAAATTAACTAACTAATATAATGAATTATGGTATTTAACTCACCTGGAGTTCAATTGAAGGCCTTAGAAAACACTTAGTGATGATGATGAACAATCTGACTCAGTACACTATTCCAAAGTAATTCGTTGGCGTCTTTCAAAGTATATGATCTTTGGAATATATGCGTTCCACCATGCACTTCCAAGACTCGCTCACGGCCTCAGTTTTTTGACATTTCATTGGCTTAACAACCTTACAATCATGATTAAACATTTCAAACATCGTTGCAAATAACGAGATTCAAGAGAAAGAATAAATTGGATTATCAAATAAAAAATAATTTTCACCGTCGCGGACGAAAGTTTTGTAGGCGTCAATAGAAATGTATCCAGAAGAGGTAGTTGTGAGATCTATGATATCCAGTATGACGTCAATTCCTGACACTATTACCACTAGTCATGATCACGTTTTTACATACAGGTCTTGAAATAAGGGGTAGCCACCAGGTAGGCGTTGTGATCGAGGGATGGAAGAAGCTTAACGGTGCCAAATTGTGTTAATCTAATAATGATAGTTATTTTTAATATTATTTCTATAAGTGATAAATTGATATGAATAAAATGTAAATATCCATCCCTTGACAGCAACGCCGCTCCATAGCTATTTCAAACACTCAAAACATGGACAAAAAGAGAACTACAATCTTGAAAAATAAATCTGATAATACGCAATTTAAAAAATATGAGATAGAAATAGTAAAAATCCTGGAATAAACCTGTATAGTTCCAAATATTTTTATGGACTATTAATGTATTTGTAAAACAATTTCTTTTTACAACACTATGGAGCGCCAATCATCGCTCCGCTTATAGAAAAAAAATAACACGGTATTATAAATCAGTTGACAAAGCTACTAAAGATGTTATACGTAGGACAATTTATAGTTTATATAAGGAGAACAGGGTTGCGACTTTAGAAGTAATACAGCAAAAGATAGCAGATTATCCAGAATACAATTATACCAGTTTAGAAACATTGCGTCAAGTTTTGTCAGCATGTAAACACAAAAAACTGAGACAGATAAAAGGCTACTGAAGTTTTAATAGACGAATGAGGTACAAAAAGGGCCCAGTTCACGTCTGGTACCCTGTGTAAACCAAACTCCATTACAGGCAGATACATTTTACTCGTCTATTTACATTTTATAATTTAATATTCAGTTGTAGCAAGTTAACGAGGTATAATAATGAATTTTTTCAAGTTCCATGTAGGACTGCAATTAAGTGCATCCAATTTATAATGATTCGATTGCATTTTTACCGAATACTTTCTCGCCTAAGATATACATATTTTTAAAAGTATTTATAAAAATAATAAATTCATAAAATGAGGTATCCACGCCTATGGTAGATCAAATAAAATTGTCGAAATAGTTTTTTTAATCTGCAATTGATATTGGAATAACTACATAACATGTACATGTATGGTAACATCAAAGCGCCGACCATTGCTCTGCGCATAAGCGTGATATTCAGGCCTGAATTACGTGCTAGGGTAAAAACCGAGCTTAATATTTTTTTTAGACCCTCGTTTCAGTTAACTAGTATCAAAGATATTATGGTCGAAGGTCCTGTTAGTGTCCGTACCCTTACGCTCGTTGCAGACACTACGGATTTGGACGTACGGAAAATATTCGAACGTCTTTTGTCCGTAACATGTTTACTTGCATACGTTACTTTTTCTTATCAAACGTCCAGTTACTTTTCCTTTGATCGTCGTGAAGTGAAGTGGAACGGATCGCAAACGCAAAATTACTGCAATGTGGCTATTACACCGCCGTCGAAAGGAACGTAAACATACTCCTGTTTACTAGGTTCATCCAATAAATGAAATGAGGTGCGCGAGGTTGGTGCATTCCATGATGTAAAGATTACAAGGTGTGCTCTTCCCGAGGGCTCATTTTCGACCCGTTCTGCGCATCTCTCAAGAGCCAATGATAATTCGCTCCCAAATTGGCGCGTCGTTTTGGGAGCGAATTCTCATTGGCCGCTTCCCAGCTGGTGCGCAATAGCACACCTTGTAGACTTTACATCATGGTGCATTGTACCTACAGAGCCGACGGATCGTGATAATTAAAAATTGTTTTGATAATATGAGTGAGATAGACAGTGAATTCCTTATTTCCTTAGTGGAAGTAAGACTATGATTACTCATAAGCTAACATTTCAACTGGTTGTATACAGTTTCTCATTTTTGTATTCTGTCTTTGAATAGAGTCCTTCAAGCGTTCATGTAGTTTGTCAAAAGATGATATAGACATGCGGAAATAATTGAAGAATTTATTATCATCTTTCCGTAACTCTTCAAACAGGGTATAGAATGCACCAACCTCTCATCTTATTTCATTTATTGGATGAACCCAGTAAACAGGAGTATGTTTACGTTCCTTTCGACGGCGGTGTAATAGCCACATTGCAATAATTTTGCGTTTGCGATCCGTTCCACTTCACTTCACGACGATCAAAGGAAAACTAACTGGACGTTCGATAAGAAAACGTAACGTGTGCAAGTAAACATGTCACGGACAAAAGTCGTTCCACAACGTGTCTACAACGAGCGTTAATTTTGGTTTTCTTTACGAAAAATTCGTTTTTAAAAAATATATTTATTCTAGCAATTACAAGTTTATTGTTAGAGATCTGAACAGAGAATGAATAATATTAAATGATATTACAAGAAAGAAAGATTTATCTGCATATGTTGTTAAATAACAATTTCTCAGAAAGTATAGTGTTTCTGCTGCGCTTTTAAGTTTCCTTGATAAGCGGCGTATGTAACTCCTCCCTCCTTAAGTCTCGAAAAGTATGGATTGACTTTTCGATTTTTGGGCCCTTTCCAGGTTTTCTTGACTTTTTTCTTTTGTGTGTTTTCGGCATACTAAAATTTTTGATTTGAATTTGAACAAAACACCTGCTATTAAAATAATGAATATTATCGCTAAAAGGCTTTCGATTATTGTTACATGACTCTGTGTATTGGAAGTTTCTTGGATCGGCTTCAATTTTCTTGACAATTCGTTGATTTGGAAAAGATCATCGAGATTGAGATTTGTTATGTTATATTTTTCGTAGTGTTTTGAAGTTGATAATTTGTTTGTTTCTAATTTTGGCAGGACAAATGGTTTACCGTAACTGATTTCGTCGTCATTGATGTATCGTTGATTATTGATCCATAGTTCACAGTTTTCTGGGATTTTGACAAGTGATGGTTCTTCTATTTCGAGGTATCGATCGGATTGACATTTTGAAAGTATTTTTTCTTGTTGAATCGGCATTATCAGGACTGCTTTTGTTGTAACTTGTTGAATGATTGTTTCTTCGATATTGACTTCTAGAATTTGGCAATCATCGAGAGTGTTCCCTTCAAGTAGACTAAGGGTGCAATTATCCCTTTGGACAAAATTTTGACGGCAATAGTAGATACCTTCGAGTGGTGGACATTCTTCTTTTTCTGATTGGGTTTCATTTTGCGTTCGTGCCAGGTAAGGGAATTTAGGAGTGTACATTTTATTATTTTGGATTATGGGAAAAAGGTGGTAAAATTCAAATGTTTCGGAGATGAGTATAGGTACGTGGATAGCAAAGACTAATTTCGAATCAATGATTGATACTTGAGTTCCAAGAAATTGGTAGTATGTTAAAATGTTAGAAAATTTAGGAATCTGTTTTTCCGAATATAGTTTTTCTAAATGTTGAATTATGTCCAGTATCTCGTAACTAGAAATTATAGACGTATGTACAGAATTAAGTTTCGAAAATACAACTGCGTTCTCAATATTATCTATAAACGTTATTGTTGACTGACAGTCTAAATTAATCTGATACAACATACCTTGAAACGTTAGATAACTTTCTAGTGTTTCAATTTTGTTATATACAGAGGCTGATAATAGTTGTAACCCATTATTAAAGTTTGCTTGATTTTTATTTAAAGTAGTAATTGACTTATTGTAATGATCAATGAGTTTCTTATAGAGAGAAATTTGAAGGTTAGTTTCATGGATAATGTTCTTTTGATTTTGTTGTAATAAAGTAATTGCGTTATCGTATTTTATCTCGTCATCTGAATCGAGGTTTCCAAATAGCCATTTGTTTATTTTACCAACGCCATTTAGCAAACCTCTTCGATTTCTGATATGAGGATTCAAATTTTCGAATTTTTTCTGTACAGTGTTGATCAAATACTCGGTTCTTATTAACATGTTCTGTGCTAAAGCGTGATAGGACATAGTGTTTGTAGTGGTTACAGTTGTAATACTATTTTTTATGTAATTGAAATGCGTAACTAGACTATCTATTTGCTTAATAAGTTGGCTTAAATCTAAATAATGTAAAAACGTATGTTTACTATATACTAATCTAGCGTTTCCTAATTGGATGGGAAGAAGGAAGTTTTGAATTTTCGTAACCTGTATGTCTTCTACACTACAGGTCGCTTGAAATACGCGAAGAATCAGGTAAAGCATCAGGATTCGCGTGCTCGTCGACATCCTGTAACAATTTCCGAACATTACTTCTTGGTTTTCGGACAATACTTTTATGATACGTACCTTTATCGGTTTTAAGCAGAATACCTTTATCTCTGATTATTTTAGTTTGTTTAAATTTAGGGAGTTTCTTATTTCTTAATTTAGTTTTTACGTAGGCGGTTTTTTGATTTGAATAGTCTAAAGGTTCGGACCTTTTTCTATTTAATTTCTCTATAACCTTTTGTTTAGTTTGTTCGTTTTGTTGTTTAATTTTTTCATATAAGCGTTTACTGGTTTCTTTGTGATTTTGAACGTATTGAGATATAACTAAATGATCATTCAGGTCAAACGGGTCAGGATTGTTTATATGTCCTTTTATAATTTCGAAAGGCGTGAATTTTGTTACTGTATGAACTGAATTGTTATAACTAAGAATCGCGTGTTTCATTATTTGATCCGGTGTCAAATTTTTATTATCTTCCTGTATACATCGATAATGTTCTAAAATACTTGAATGAAATCGTTCAACTGGCGAGTTGGAATTGCTATTTTTCGCTGTGGTATGATGCAATTCTATATGGTGAAGTTTGCAAAAGTCTTCTAAATCGAAATTCTTAAATTCAGAACCACTATCTGTTGTTATCTTTTGAGGTAGTCCATGGTGAGTTATGAAATTTAGTAAAGAGTCTACTGTGGAAAATCCTGTAACACTTACTATGGGGTAAGCTTGTCCGTAACGCGAAAAGGAATCAATTACTGTTAAATAAATTTTATTTGCAATTTTAAAAACATCCATATGTACATGCTCAAAAGGCTTAGACGCTGTGGGTGTTAGGCTAAATTTGACGACAGGGGGATTCCTATCATATTTATTTTTCAAGCATGTATCGCAATTATTGATAAAGTTTTCTACATCTTCGATCATTTTCGGCCAGTAGTATCTACAACTAAGAGATGTTTTAACTTCGTTTATGCCCCTATGACCTGATTTATATATATGATGATATTTAATTTTTTCTAATTGCTCTTCTTTTGTTTCAATATCTGTTACTGATTTGGTACACAGTGTAAATTTAAATGCAGAATTCTTAAACATATTCTGTGCAGTTACAATAAATATTCTCGATAAGGGTTCGTTCTGGAAATAAAGTGCATAATTTTTCCTGGGGTCAATATATTCTTTAATGAAGTTTATTATATTATTTTCGATGTCAATTACCGGTAATGTAACGTATAGACGAATATTTTCGAATACTTTCTCTCTTCTAACCTTAAAGGTATTTATTTGACCATTAGTAAAATATATTTGATTTTTATACATATTTAATGGTTTTTCGGTAATTGGAATTGATAGAATAGGATTTTCAACAGATGTATGTACTGTTTCAATGTCTTCGTTATTATTAGGATTTGGTTCTTCCGTTATAGGTAATATTGGTAAATTATTGTTTGCGAGATTTTCTATGTTTGAATCGTTTTGGTTAAATTTATTTAAATCTAATATATTTGTAAGATCTAAATTATCTAAATTCGGGAGAGTACTGGAATTAATTCTTTCAAATTCTTCATTCATTATTTCATCGATGTCACTTAAATTGACATCCATTGATGCAGTTTCTAATGCATTTATATCGGGATATCGAGATAATGCATCAGCTGCTTTGTTACTTTTACCTTTCAAATATTTTATATCGTACTCAAATTCCTCAAGTTTAAGGCGCCAGCGTACAAGACGTGAATTGGGCTCTTTTAATGACATGAGCCATTGCAATGGTTTATGATCTGAAAAAATTGTGAATTTTTGACCAAATAAATACGGTCGAAAATATTTACACGACCAGACTATCGAAAGTAACTCTTTCTCGATTGTAGAATAATTTATTTCTGCGGAATTAAGTGTTCTACTAGCATAACAAATAGGATGATTATTTTGAGATAGAATAGCACCTATGGCATATTTAGAAGCGTCAGTAGTTAATTCGAAAGGTTTACTGAAATCGGGATACGCAAGGACTGGTTCTGAAATTAAAATGTTTTTACAAGTATTGAAGCAATTAATAAATTCTTCGGTATGTTTAATTATGTGATCCTTCTTTAGACATATCGTCATCGGTTTCGTAATTTGAGCAAAGTTTTTTATAAACTTTCTATAGTAACCTACTAGTCCTAAAAAGGATTTAATATCTTTAGCGGTTTTTGGGATAGGGAAATTTTGAATTGCTTTGATTTTATTCGGATTAGGTTTTATCCCATGAGGAGTTACAACGTGACCTAGATACTCTACTTCCTTGCGAAGAAACTCGCACTTGTCTAGTTGTATCTTAAGCTCTGCGTGGCGTAGTTTTGAAAATACTAATTTCAGATTTTGTATGTGCTCCTGAAGGCTAGTACTGAATATGATAATGTCATCCATGTATACCATGCATATTTTGTTTTGGATGTCTTTAAGGACTTCATTTACAGCTCTTTGAAATGTAGAAGGGGCATTTTTAAGACCGAAAGGCATTCTAAGGTATTCGTAATGTCCTCCATCTACGTTGAAAGCCGTTTTTTCTATAGAACATTCGCTCATTTGTATTTGATGGAAGCCGCTTGCCAAGTCGAGGGTAGTAAAATACTGAGCTCGACCTAATTTATCCAATATATCGGATATATTGGGAAGCGGGTACCTGTCATCAATTGTCTTTTCATTAATTTTCCGGTAATCAACTACCAGTCTCCATTTTTGGGTATTTGATGCGTCCATTTTCTTTTTAACAATCCATATCGGGGAGCTCCAAGGGGAACAGGACGGTCTAATTATGTTTTTATCTAACATCTCTTGAATTTGTCTCCTAATTTCCTCTCTGTGGACGTAGGGATATCTGTAAGATTTAGTGTGAACCGGTACCTCGTCTTTGGTTCTTATAATATGTTTAACATTTGAAGTGAAAGTCAATTTGTCCCCTGGTTTTAAAAATAAATCAGAATATTCTTTACACAATGAAATAATTTTTTGTTTTTCTTCTTTATTCATGTGATTTGTACGAATTAATTCGGTAATATTGTCATTAGGTTTTATGAAATTATTTTCATCAAAATCATTAGCAAAGCTTTCAAATTTAAAGAGTTCATATTGTGAATTTTTAAATGGAGTAACTTGAATTGGTTCTCGTAATGTTATCGTTATCGAATTATTTGTGTGATTTTGAATTTCTATTGGTGCGAAACCGTTTCTCGCTGTAGATAAAATTTGTGGAATTATTATATTTTCTATTTTTCGAGCGTCTACAATAATATCCCCATTATCTATATTTACGGGTAATTTCTTTATCGTTTTTTCTCCGGGGTCTATTGAAAAAGAAAACTCAATATCGTTTACTTTTCTATACTTAAAAGGCAATCTTAGGTGAGGTCCTAATAGTTCTCGATTAGTTAGATCAATATTTATATTCATACCTATTAAATCTTTAATACCGAGAATTCCATCAAAATAATTGTGAAAATCATATAGTATAAAATCGATTTGATAGTTTTTATTTTTTAGTTCAGGAAATGCAGGAATAAGCGCTCGATACCTAACGTTTTTACTTCCAAGACTAGTAGATATAGTAGTATCAGAATGATAAATTGTATCTGGAAAGTATTTTTCGGCAATAGAAGGTCTTATTATTGATTTAGAGCTACCAGTATCGATTAGCAATTTAATTTTTGGATTTGCAATTTCTATATACGGTAGCGGATTAACTGGCAGTATATTTATTTCTATGTTTTCCCGTCTGATGGACGAGCTGCTTGAAAATTTTCATCGCGATTGGCTTCGTCGTTTTCGTCAAATTCTATTTCGTCATATTCATCATATTGATTATCGTGATTATAGTCTGAATTAGCATATTGATTTAAGTATAACTCTTCGGAAACGAAGTTTGGTTTAGCGTTTGGATTTGATCGGAAAAATCTATTATTATTATTATTATTAATAGGTTTTCGAGTACGTTCAGTAAAATTACGTGATGTCGTGGACATCGGTTCAGGTGTTGGTAATTGATTTTGTGGAATTTGGTTAGGTTTGAATACATTTTTGGGAGGGCCGAATACTTGTCGATTAGTAAAATATCTTTTATTTTGTGGTATGGATTGAATAGGTATCGGCTGATTTGGCCAACTTTCTCTATTTTGTACGAAATTTGGTTGGTAGTTTTGTCGATTGCTATAATAATTCGGGTAATTGTTAACAGGTCTGTTATTTGGTACAAAATTTTGATACGTATTAGGATTTTTATAAAAATTTGATTTGGATCTTTGAGAATTTTGGCTATTCGCATGCTGTATATTAATATTATTAGGTGTATTTTGTCGATTATTTTTATCGTTTAAAGAACCGTACAGTCTTTCAAAATTTTCGAATTCGGCCACATAGGCCATCGCGTCTTCTAAAGAATGTGGTTTTCGTAAATGCATATTATTTTTCAGAGTACCGTCGCACCCTGCAATAAACGTATTTAAAGCGGTTTTATCGTATTGATTTATTTGACAATTTCTTTCTTCGGCAGTTATATTAGGGTCATTGCTAATTCTTTGAATTACACTACTACGAATTAATTGAAGTCTACTTCCAAAATCAATAAGATGCTCGTTTTTTAATGGTTTGGCTCTAATCAACTCTTGCACAAGACAATTTAAATCCCTTCTATCAGCAAAACACTGTAATAAGGCCGTTTTTAATTTTGGCCAAGTATTTAATTCAACTCTGTTACCGACCATGAAGGCTGCTCTACCTTCTAATTTCTCTTGAATACATTCTATAATGTGTAAATTTAATTCTGCATCATTATAAATTCTATATGACTCTATTAAATGCTCACACCTTGTAATGAATTTATTCAAATATTCACTGTCACCGTTAAAAGGTTTAATATTTGATAATTTGGATTTGAAAAGATCCCAATTCATTGCAGGAGGAGCCATTTTGTTAGTACCAGTTTGTTCTACGTTATTTTCGACTAAAGAAATATTATTGAACAATTGAACTATGTTATCGAGATTACTAGAGTTTAATTCACTCATAAATTGATAATTTCTTTTTTATTAATTGTATACGTTTTTGAAAGTTTAAAACTCAATAATCAATACTATCTTTCCAAAATCCCAAAAAAAGGTAGGAAAGGCAAGAAGAGGACAATAAGGCACTTACGTTTCTGAAGAACAGGCTTTTAAAATCTTCTCCCTCGATGATTCCCTGTTGCCTCCAATGTTCACCACTAAAGGGCTATTGCACGATAATTGCTAGTCTAATATTGTTCGTTGGATTCGCACTTAAAACGTTGAAACGTTAAAGCCGTGAAGTCACTAAATTATTTCGCACGATCCGAAATTTTGTTACGCACTGTATGCCCGTAAACGTTTTAGTGATTTTTGATTTCGACGACTTGCGCGATCCTACTGACTGCGCCAATTTTGGTTTTCTTTACGAAAAATTCGTTTTTAAAAAATATATTTATTCTAGCAATTACAAGTTTATTGTTAGAGATCTGAACAGAGAATGAATAATATTAAATGATATTACAAGAAAGAAAGATTTATCTGCATATGTTGTTAAATAACAATTTCTCAGAAAGTATAGTGTTTCTGCTGCGCTTTTAAGTTTCCTTGATAAGCGGCGTATGTAACTCGTTAGCTTTTTTTAATATACCACGAATGTGTATCTGTAATAAATTTTATAACTTTTAACAATACTTTCTAGAGGATAACAGATCTGATAATAATTTAGATTTCCTTGTAATACCCATAATAGTGATATGAATACAATCATAAGTCTAAATAGAAATTATAGTCTTTAATCACCACTACCTGAATGTTGGATATTGTTGGAGATAATTTTGTTGATTCTAAGAATGGTTGATATACATTGCTTTTTACAAAGACCTATCGATGAAGGTTTCTCAAAAAATATAAAGGATAAAATTGAAATTTTGTATTTAGGAGTTACTTCGATATGTTAAGTTCAATCAAAGGATTGTCATTTTGACACCCTCAAGTTATTTACCTACAATAGATTCTGTGACACACCGGAGCGAATGGAAATGAAACAGCTGATAAGCGGGGGCAGACAAGCCCTTCATGGGACCCGAACCCTTCTGTGGTATCAGCTACAGAACAATGGTAAAAACAATGCAAAAGAAGGTCGATAGGAGCAAACCAATTGTTGGGAGAACATACGGTGGCTGGAACAGGCAAAGACTCTTCTAGGAAACTATAACCAGAGTAGATCTGCTGGAAGTATCAACCTATGTAAGAACAATCTACAGGAGTTCTATCGGGGCACTGTCGCCTCAACAAACACCTGAAGACGTTAGACCTATCAGACAACATATTTTTTTGCACAGAACACGAAACATTCCAGACTTTTTGAAAGGAGTGGGATTAATGGATCAGCAGTGAACACTGGGTTCTCCATTATCGCAGCAGGAAAGGGGGACACAATAGATCCTTTAGGTCGCAGTGTATACTAGACCTCAAATCTATATATATATATATATATATATATATATATATATATATATATATATATATAATTTCAATTCATTGATCTAACTCTATTTTGCTTTTATTTTGCAATTTCAGCAGTCTTTCTAACAATTTTGAAAAAATAATTGGTTCCATTCATTTTTCAAGATATCCCGAAGATGTGAAGGGAAGTTGGACACTGTTTCATGTCCAATTTGTCCTACAACAACTTTATCGGGTTGAGGACGGCCAAAAAATTATTTTCAGTATATGCTTCCCTTCCAATTCTTTAAAATACTCTGCGCTGCTTCCAGGAATGCTTGTTGTCACGATAGAAGATAAATTTTCTGCCGTTCAGAGGCTACATTTTCTTTTATTTTTTATAATTTTCAATTTTTACCAGGTTTCCAGTCGTGTTTGCTCCAAAACATCCCCAAACCAATACCAAGTCTCCACCGTGTTTTATAGTCGGGATTAAACATAGTTTTAACAACCCTTCTTCCTTTGACCTATGTATAAATACTCTGCTCTTAGACCTAAAAACCTCATTTTCACTCATCACTCCATAACTCTTTTCCACTTTTCATACGTCTAATTTCTATGTTCTTTCTCTTAATTTTATTTTGGCATCTTAAAAGAGGTTTGTTCCAATCTCCTTTTCACTGTAGAAGTACTCAAAGGCACATCCCTAGATTTATTGATCTACGCTGCTATTTCTGGGCCCCAGAGTCGTCGATCACGTACACTGATCAATACAATACGTTTATCTTTAGCGGTTGTGGTTTTTCGAGGTTGCCCTCAACGTTTTCTATCGCCAAAGCTTCTGGTGGATGAAAATTTTTTCACGTAGTACCCCATCGTATTTCGAGGATTTCCAATTCGGTTATTCTCACCTGAACTATGAAGACTTGTTATTAATTATAAAACTTTCAAGTCTGAATTTGCGAGAACGAAACCAATTTGTATACGAACTTCACAAAAAATGTCTTCGTCTGAAAAGTATAAGCCACACGTTCTTAGGTCTCACAGGGCTAATTGGGACTAAACTACAATCATAAACACCGAAGAAATTATTAACAATTAATGAATAATAAATCAGCCGATCGACCTTCGCCTGACAATATGAAAGAGAAATTTGTTAAAGTACATTATTTTGAAATTTAATGAATTGATTTTGGGGTGGACAAAATCTTTTGAACGGTAGTGTACGAGCGTTGCAGGTAGACAGGATTATCTCCATATTTATTTTGTTAGTATTTGTAACTAAAATGGTACAATATAAGAGTAATGTTGGCATCAGTCTCTTCTGAATTCGGTGGTTAAAACAGGTAGAAGGATGTTTGTAAAGGTGTGGAAAATTTTTAGGATTAATAAAAAACTATTTATACTTATGAGTTTATTGATAACATTACATAATGAATCAGGGCATAAATAAAAAAGATGAAAATATATCCAGCTGTAAAATTTTTATACTGCTTTCTTAGTGACAAAAGAAAAATTTATTCCAATAGAAATAAAAATTCATCATTTCATCATTATAGAAATAATTTAACGATATCAATTAAAATTACACATTTATATATACATTGTACAAGTTTTTTTAGTAATGTCTAAGTAAACTGTAACACGACCTAGATTTTCTCTTGATTTTTTTTTCAACTTGTAGGTCAATAAAATATTAAACAATCTCAACTAAAAACTAAACTGTAGAAAAATAGTACATTTAAAAAGAAACCTTGGTCACTCAAACACAAAAACAAAAAAGTTTCGCTATAATTGCAAATTTTTCACCAAAATAAGTGGGGCTAATGACCTGCCATACTTTTCCTGGTGGAAAAAATTAGTAGAAAAAACACAATAATTAGAGAGTAAACCAAAGTTACGTTTATAATACGAAGAATAAAGAAGCTAAAATGAAAATGATTTAACAACCTTGCCAGAATAGTAACAGACTAACCACCAAAAATTTTATTTTGGATACTGAGATATAATAAGATGGAGCAAGAGGCCACAATGTCACTGGAAATATGGGACTTTCAAATTCATAATTGTGGAATGGTGAATAGAATAGGGCAGAGTGGAATAATCTATAAAAGGCTTTCATCCTGCACCGAATGCATAATATAAATTTTGATTTTGATATATCCAGAAATTAGATCCAAGCATCGAAAATTAGTTGGTTATTTCCTTCAGATGTGTCAGGTTCTGACGATATTATTGTCTTATTACGGATTTTGTTGCCCTCTTTTATTTAGAGACACTCATCGGATTCCTTTAAATTGCTGAATTGGGGTTTGATATGTCTAGGTCTGTTATCGAGAGTGCGAATATTCGAGCAGTATACGCTGGTATGGCCCATATATTTTCCCCATCCCATCTCATACTCGCATTAGATTTGAGGATATAATCAGGATACACATGTAGTTTAGCTTGTCCAATGTTTGGAAAACGATGTTTATTGAGAAGAATTTGTGAATGCTTTTCAATCTGGTAGCTATGGATTTGGTACAACTACATAGTTCAAACCCAGTTTGGGGGCATTCCACTAAGCACTCATGATAATAACGTTCATGACCACCATCTTTCCCGTTCCACTTCCACACGAATGGCAAAATAGAAAAATGAAGCGAAAGCTTTAAGAGGTTATATTGTAATTTGTAAGTTATTGAATTTCTTAGTGAACTGCTTAACCGATTTATATTAAATAATGGCGACAGTAAAATATTTGGCGGTGCGTTACTAGAATGCCTCAAAAGTTCTTATAATATCCAATACCGCATCAAATAATTATACAGATTCTCATGGTTGCAATCTGCGTTGCTTAAATTTTGAAAATTTCGCTTATTCTTTCAACCCCCACTTCGACCCATCTCTTGACAAGGGTCGTCGTGAACGTTAGTCATGACCACAACGATCGTAGTCAGTCGCTTCGTGGAACGCCCAAAATAGTATTTCAGGCGCCGTGAATGCTCAATGGAATGCACGTGATCTATCTGGATAATATAAGTATCGGTAACGAGGGAGAATGACGTTCACTGGGTAATGGTGCTCACCTCTGTAACTCTTGACAAAATTCAACGTAGGAACACGAAACTGCGAGTGACGCGCGCGGGGGCCTCTAATAGACAGCGATTGCAAGCGGTCCGTGAAGTGCGTTTCTTTGTTTGCGGCCGAGCTGTTATAATTTTTGGTTACGTGGTGTTTGTAAGTTAAGAACTATGATTGTTATTTAGTTATTAGTTTTACTTTCTGACAGTAAATCTATCCAATTTTGTCATAATGAAATCAATTTTCAATAAGCGTGTATGGATTTTTTATTTTCAAATTATTTACGAAACGACGGCTCAGCTGAACGCCATTACCCCGTTATGACTCATTTTTGTATTGTTATAGATATGCCAAGAAATCGTCAAAGGACCACCGCTAAAGCAGCTTGGACCGAAGAAAACCTTCTGTCTGCTAAAACTGCGATTGAAGGACGTACGTCCAAAAAAAAAGCCTTAATACAATATAACATTTCATTTAATACCTTGAGACATCGACTAAAAAAATGAAAGCGAACAACCCAATACTAGGTCGTAAGCCAGTTTTCACCCAACAGCAAAAAATGAAATAGCTATAAGTTGAGTTGCTGGGTTTGCTTTACCACGGACTTAATGTCGCAGATCGGCGTTTAGCAGTATGCTCAGCTCAACAATATCAAAAACAATTTTGATCGAAGGAATTTACCCATTGAACCCGAATTTTTTACTGATCAACATTTTCTGGCAGCGTCACTAATAATAGAAAATCAAGACCGAAATGTCCAGAAATTTGAAGTTGCGCCGTCTGATGGTATGGACATAATTTCAGGACATACATCTCCTCTGGCAGGTCCATAAAATAAGGATAACGAAGAACTTGTTGATGATAAGCAAAAAACTACGGTATCCTTGGCTTCTATAGCAAAGACACCAACTTCTAAGCCAGGTCAAAGCTGCGACTTGTATGAAAGTTCTTTTAGAGGACAAAGATTATAAAAAACGGCGAAACTCAAGAAGACCGGTAAAGATGATAAATCAAAACCAAAGAAAGTTGACATAGAAAAGAAGAAACAAAAATCATACAAGAGAAAAATTTGACGAGAAAGTTCTTCAAAGAGTGGAGATGAAGAGCACCTTTGCGATGATAAAATGCATGTAGACGATGAAAATTATAAAAAATGTATTATTTGCGAGGAATTCGGAAAAAATAATGAGTTGTGGTATCGCTGCACCATCTGCGGACTGTAGGCTCAAACTATTTGTTCTGGGTGGGATTCGCCAAACGCATACAACTGTGATTCATGTGTTCAATAATAATTACATTCCATAGAAAACATGTTAGACCGTGATTACTCCTAACCCAAAGCGGCATTACACAAAGTTAGGGACGCTCAAACCTGTTTTTTTTAATGTTCCTCCACTACTAGTAGGTCAAAGATATAGGTTTTTGTTATTTTTGTTGATTACTCGATAGTTTAAGACTGTTACATTTCTTAATTTTGATTTTTAATATTTTTAAGTGAACATCATTTCTCCTCGTTAATCTACTTCACTTTTTTATCAAATGGATACAAAGTTTGGTATCAGGTTATTACATTGTGATAATCTTCGAGAAAACCATAAAATACCTGTCGAGTTTTAGCAATCATATTTCAATCCTAATAAATAATTATTAGAACGAAAACTGTACAACGAAATATTCTTGGAAGACAATTTTGGAAATGTCAAAATTTGAAATAGTGAATATTTTGGAAAAATAAAAAAATAGCTACCTGTTTTGAAAATAATAAGATTCATCAATTTTATTAACTATTTGTTTAACTTGCAATTGAGTGATAAATTAATAGAATTAGAAGATAATATAAATTTCGGCAGCTAATTTAGTAATACGAATTAATAAATTCACATAAATGATTGAATAGAAGTCAATTTTCAATAATCCTGCAAGTTTTTATTCGTCCAAGGTCTAATTTTTCTACATCTTTCATTTATTTGTTTCACCCTTAAAAAATTTAAAGTAACTACAACCATTTTATGGATTTTCGAGTTATTCTTTATAAATGATTCGCTAGATTTATGTAATAATTAACCAAAAATTTAATAAACAAATGAAATTTTTAAAATAATTAAAAATGAATTGTTTATTAATACATCTAGTGATGAATTTGTAAATATATCCAAAACATGATAATATACAACCAACAAGAAACCATCTTAACATAAATGGCAACAAAATTGGTAACAACTTTACAATTACACAAAGGTAAGTACAAAACTTTCATATAATTATTTGAAAATTCTAATGGTCATTTTCAAAATAGTAATAGGAATTGGAAATGTCAAGAAATGCTCTGTAGACATTAGGGTGGGTTAAAAAATTCAATTATTTTGTACTGATATAAAAAATTGGTTAGAAAAATTATCACCAAAATATGCCCTTAATTGTAAATTTCATAAAATGATCCTCCGCATCAGAAACAATTAATACATCATCATTAATCGATTATACAGAAAAATATTCTTGAAGAATTTTGTAGGAAATTTAATGTTCTACAAAAAAAATATCTTATATTTTTCCTTGTGTCTTAAAAACATAAAACAACATATTTTTCGTGATTTTTCTAATTTTTTCTTCCCAAACTGTTTGAGAAAAACTTATTTCAACTAATTTTAATATAGTCGGAAACGCTGTAAAGATTTTAATTTGTTATTTGAAATCAGTTTTCGACGCTTTCATTCGAAACGTGGTATATAACATAAGTTTGTATAAATAAATTTGTAAAAAGTAAAAATGAGAAAAATCTCGAAAAATATGTTTTTAATACATTTTTTGTAGGGCATTACAAAAGATTGTGAAAGTCATATATTATTTTAGGTTGAACTTCAACTGCAATTTAACCGAGTTGACTTAGCGAAAAACTATTTCAGACCTTTTTTGTAGGTCATTTAATTTCCTACAAAAATATCTATTTCTTTTTACTACACAATAATTCGTTGAAATACATTAATATTTAGAACAAAAATTGTGTAATTTAAATGGGAAACCAAAAATCACAATAAGACACTAATTATTGATATTAAATACTCAAACTATACCAGAATTTTTTTTTCGTCATCTCGAAAGATATTTTCGTAGTAGCTTAGAAAGTTTTTTTTAGCCCACCCTAATGTAGCCGAGAAAATCAAAGGATCAATTCGCCTGTACTCAATAAAATTTTTCTATGAACTCTAAATTTAAACATATATTTATTTATTGTCGAATTATTAAGAATTCTACAAGAATATTTTTCTGTACAATCAATTAATGACTAGTATAAACTTTTTTTACTTTAGTAAGACAAAAATAAAAAACTGCGATATGGAAAATATTCCTATTAAAATGAAGATCTCATACTTGGTGAATTTTTTGTAGTCTAGCAATTTTTTTCGTGTGACTTGTAAAAAAATATTTTTTAACTCAACCTAGTAAACATAAAATTCGTTTTAAACCGTTTTTAGATACATTATAAAATTTAGCGTATTCAAAGTTACAAGGTGGTCCAGAATTATGTACATAGGTAATATGAAAAAAATATTTTAATTACAAATTTAAATTTTGGGCACATGAAAAACTATGATAATTGATTTCATGTCACCACCTACCTATCTCATACTAATTCAGGGTAGATTTGGAGGATTTTGTCACATTTTCTATTATAGTAAAATACAAATACTTTCCAATTTAAATAAAGCAAAATCTGGGAATATAACAGAATGCTTTATTGCAAAATCTAAAGAAACAATTTTTAAGATAATTTCTAGAAATGTGATTAACAACCCTTTACAATACTCCAAATTTATACTAAAATGATCAAAATCGTTTGATTTGGAGAAAAAGTTTCAATTCACTTTTTTAGAACAACGTATACGTAAAGCATTATTTCTGATCTTACTATCAGTACATAATTCTGGAGTAGGATGGTTCGAAAAAAATATTTTGGGGTTTTAAAATCCCATTACTATTCAAAAGTTGCATTTTTTACGTAGAATTCGGTAAAAATAATCTAAATTATCATCTTTAGTTCGCGCATGTAGCTTAAAGTTTGAACAAAAAATTAAATTAAAAATTTAAATTGCTTCAAATTTATTTCTAAATTTTTGTTTGTCCAATGGTAATAAGAAAACATTCTGTAACATATGTTCTTCAAAATATTAATGCCAACAATTCCTAAATATGTTTTAAATGGTGTTATACGTAATATCGAGATTAAACTTGGCCCCCCAGTACAATGGTTCATTGGCTTTCTTCACTTCAATGAACTTCCTTCAAGACATGTGTTTGAAAGTGTAGATGGGCCAACAAGCTTCTCAGGAAAAATTGGCAAACTTTTGGTGGACTGTGAAAAACGTTCAGTTGCTGATTTTGAAATGATCACAGGTGAAGATATTACCGTATCCAAAATTAACTTAAGTAAGGACCAACAATACTTCTCGACCTTTATCAAGCAGTGAAAACAGGAGTGTCCTTCAGATGTCGCTGTTAAAGATTCTGGTCCCTTAGTTATTCTAGGTGATTGACTTGTGCAAATAGGACACTAAGGTTATAAATATCCGAATTGACACCTTCCGAGGTACTTAAGATACTTGTCACATAAATTTTGCTGCTTCAGATTATATTGAACTTTATTGACTAGTCTCAATGCAAACTTTCACTTCCTCTAGCATTGAACAATGTGTCAAATGAGAGTTTAGAACAACTAATTTGTAACAAAGTTTAGCCTGAGTTAGAGTTGATGAAATTTCCTTTGCCATACCCAAAGTGCGGTAAGAGCTGCACACAAATTTACTATCTTTTAATTAGAAGAAAAACATGTACAACAATCCGGTCACGATAAAAAAGGAATGAAGAACAACATTTTGACCATGCCAAGGTATTTCAAATGAAATTTTAGTTTATTTATAAAATTTAGTTGAAATATCAAATTATGGCTGATTTTGCACTATTTCAGGCCTAAGGATAATATAAAAAACATAAAACGCTTATTTTTCATCGAACACCCATTACATATCGTAGTTCTATTCCAATTGGACAGAAAAAAAGGTGTAGAAATATATTTTAAACAAATTTAATTTTTTTTTCAATTTCAATGTTCTTTTCTACTTAAAGCTACATGCGCGTACTAAAGATGATAATTACGTAACAAGCTGCAACTTTTGAATGGTAATGGAATTTATTCTGTATAACTAAATGAGCACATAAATAACTATTCTAAATCTAAAGTCTTCAAAACATTAAGATAAAAACAAATGAAAACTCTGGTAATTGGAGTTGGTAAACAAAACGGTATATTTTGAGCATTTAGGATAAAAATTCAATTATTTGATCTTTTTTTCCATTGGATTAATGAATTTAAAATTTTGGTAACAAATACAATCAATATTTTCAAAAAATTTGTTTCTTGGTCTAGTTTTATCCTTACTTAGACGTCGTAAGCACCTTAAATGTATTTATTACTGATTTCTACAAATATTACAAAATCTTTCATCAAACAATACGTCCATTTTTTTTTTCAATACACACAAACGACCACCACATATCATTTGTTCAAATTTAGTTAATTTTCTAACACAAAATATATTAAAATTGTATATTTTAGAATAACCGTGATAAAAATGATAAAAGGGCCAAAATATTTGAAACTTGTAGCCCGGTTTTGCAATACTAATTTACATTTAATAATTTTGTGTTTTACAAGAGTGTTGTACAGCTACTGCCAATCATTTTAATAAAAATTTGTGCACGTAAAAAAATTTTATTTTATTTTAATTGAAATATAAGTTAACTTTTAAAAATATATAAAACTTTTATATACAAAGCTTTTATTTGAACTCTACAACGTTGAGCCTAAAATGTTCAATTTGATATGGAGCTAAGAATTTTTCAACTGATAAATAAATTTTGACTGAGAGGAAAACGTACAAATATTGCCATGAATTTATATATTCATTACCATTATTCCACTAAATACCAAATGTGAAAATCAATTTCCACTTTCAATGAGGAAACGTTTATTTTTCAATTGTATCCATGAGTTTTGTTCACTATTTTCTCAATGGTGAAAACTAGTTACAGACACTATACAATATTATTTCATCATTATTGAATAGTTTCCGCTCTAAAAAATTAAATATTAAATATTTATTGTACAAACAACACAATAAAACAACTAATTCAATATAAGAACCAATTTTATTAAAATTTCCATTAGCTTTTTCATTAGTGGGAATTGACAGATACCATCTTTTTGAGCCTTTAAATGATATATAAGACGAAATGGCTATTAGACCAATACACAGTGTGGATACATACTGAACACATTACATTAACACTCACAATTACACGGTCTGACGCGCGTTTCGATAACCAAGTTATCGTCTTCAGAAACTGAAGGTAAACTAAAAACTAATTACTTGACTTACCTGATTTAAATTGAATTTTCCCACCAGCAAACCTCCCACGAAAATTAATTCCAGCGGGAAAACCTCTGGCGGAAATCTGCACATTTATACTACTAAACTATAGAGTGGGCTGTACAGAATTGACCCTTTATCCCTATCAGTAAAGTTATTATGTTTAAATTTACCTTCACTCTCAGAAGACGATTATCGAAACGCAATTGTAGTTGTAGTGTAAGCAGTGTGTTCAGTATGAATATCACCAACGATTCCAGAAATTCCAACTTGACAGTGTGGATACCACAGTGACATTATTTATAATTTAAACTTATAAACATTTCAAAAATTATTATAGCAAAATTATTCACCAATAAAAATATGTAAATGTTACACTTTAATAATTCATATTCAAATAGTTATTGAATTTCATCTTGAATATAAAGAAATTTCAGCTTATAATCAGTGAATAACATCCGTTTTATTTAGTGGAAAGCGTATTTTATTATCAGTTCATAACACGGAATCCATATTTTCGCCATAGTACTTTGAAATCAAGTAGAAATTCCAGTTATTTACACATATGTATGATTAAACGTAGTAAATTGGAATTTCTGGAACCGTCGGCGATATTGATACTAAGCACACTATAACTAAAATTACGCAATTACTCACAATTACACTGTCTGGTCCGTCCGCTGGGTATGAAAAGCTCGAAAGACCAGACAGTGTAATTGAGTGAATAGTGCCTTTAATATAAACATATAGATTCATCTGATGGCTAAAGACATTCAAAAAAACTAAACAATATTACCATGTGATAACCACACTATGTACCATCTATTATTCTTATTTTATCAAACATTTTTCTTAACAGATTAACTAGAATAGAAATAGCCGCAGATATGAACGAAATCAGTAAACTATCAAATTACATGAATCATAAAACGCCAACGATTCACTACTGACGCTTGCACTATATTGTAAAATATGAAAAAAATCTTCAATGGAATAAAATAACAGAAAGCTCCAGTATAATAAAAATATAGCGGGTACAAGATTATATTTAAGGGGTAACACCACTGTAAAATGTCAATATCTTTTTTTTAACTAAAATAGTAAATTATGTTAAAAATGACGCCCTCGAATAATTTTTCGAAAAAAAGATTTTTCTCTTAGTTATGAGAATCGGGCGCTAGGTATACTGCGCGATCGGGTGAACGCGGCGCGTCTATCGATTACCCGCCTCGGCTATCCCTTAGCGACTATTTCTACTAGTAAATAGTAGACACGGCTAACTATGAGTGGTACTAGTGAGATTATGAAGCGTCAGTTTGATGCTTGTCGTCCCGTTTTCAAACTTTAAGCGCGTTTTTCTCGAAATAAATTTTTTAACACTACCACCACAATCAGCCAATTTTGATCCAAAACTTCTAGTTCTACCAAACTATGTAGGATTTTAATAATAAATTGAAAACTTTCTGTTATATGACCGATTTTTCATTATTTTTTTTTTACGAAAAATTTTTTTTGAACTTCCGCCATTTTCTTAAATTTTGATAGTTTTTGAAACCACTACGTACTTCTCTTGCTTTGAATTCAAACATTAAGAAAAAACTACGACGAAAAGTTGGTTGTAGTGGAGCTTCTCTGAAAATTCCTCTTATGCTTATAGCTCTGTATTGACGCCATTTTGTTTTTGAACACTCTGTAAAAATTAATTTAATTACTTCAAAACATATATAATAAAGTCATCTAATTAGATTTTGTATCTGATATAAAGTTTTTTTGAAAAAAAATTCCAAAAATGATCATCAAAAATCAGGCTTACAGTCTTGTTGCCCCTTAAAAGTTTTACAAAAAAATGATTCACTCGCATTTCTTCAGATTGACTCCTACTTAACCAATTGTTAATGTCAATACCTAACGATCAGTAAAAAAATGGGGTACTATTGAATATTAAGTTCTAAATTTTCTTAACCCATTAGTGACCAACAGAAACTAAAGTTGCATGACAATTCAGAATTTTCTAAAAATAGAAAATTTTCAGTTTTAAGAAAAACGTTAAAAGGATGAAGGAAAAAATCAATAGATGGTTTAGTTGACAGTATCATGTGACTCATAGCGAAAGAATTTATTTTGGGTAACTTTTTTTTGTCAGTTACCTGCTTGATTTCATTATAGAAAAAGCAAAGTTTATTTCATCTAACAGAGCTATTATTCACATACTTACGATTCCTTTCTTTTACTATGGTCAAAAAATTATGTTCAAATTTTGAAGCAACTAAATTTGCTGCTTTTTTTCAGGAAAAACTGAAAAACTTTTTCGTATTTTGCTATATCTTTATTATATACAATCTGAATTGAATTTTACAACGAAAATGTGTGAAAAAAAATATATTTTCGAAATTGAGAATATAACTTTTATCAACTTAACAAAAAAGTCATGTGGGAATAGGGACATTACGTGAAAATAAAGTAAATTATAAAAAACTACCTCTACATGATATAAACATCAATTTTCTTTAGAAGAATGGGGTATATGTCAAATGATTTCCAACGGGAAATTGAATGTTCCAATGAAATAACAATAATGTCGTTTCAGTTTTGATAATTGTGTGTAGGGCCCCAAAATCCGCGAATGGGTATTCTAAAAGAATCTATATTCAAATGACTCTAGTTCATATAGGAGGAATCGTTTTGATCGACCAATTCATACCCACATATAGGTCATGAGCCACACCTAGCTTATACAGGGAGATTTCAGCTTGGTTTGGATTGGTTAGATCAATTAATAGTGAAAAATGAAATTAAATATAATGAAATGTTTCACTCCACCGGAAACGTTTTATTGGTACCAACAACTAAAAAAAATATAGATTTTTGACTTTAGGAGAAACACTTTCAGAAATATATTAAAAAAAATTTTAATTCAGACTGTAGATTTTTAAAAATAAATTTCAAGACTATTTGATATCATTATCTGATTTAAATCCTGAATTGTTTGGTAGTAATTACTCCTTAAATGATCATAAGCAACTTTGGATGCTTGGACGTAACTCCATTGATGATGATTTATTTATTCAATACCATTTTGAAACAATATCAATTAAAAAAGATTTTGAAAAAAGAGTGTTGGGCATTAATGGGTTAATATAAGCACAGTTGTCTAACGAAAAAATTACTGGAATTTCTGAAACATTGATGATTTTTTCTATTATTATACCAAGGATCACAATGACTGATCTTTCGAGCCTGGCATAGGTCGCTGTTTCGCGTCCAGCTCGAAGGATCAGATAATATAATTGTGAACGTTGATGTAGAATACGAAATTTCAGAGTAAGATTCAACTATATTGATACCAAATAAGTGATACATACTAACAGAAATCCATATATTGGAGAATACGTATTAAAGTTTAATAATAACTTTATTTTACAGGTTTCACTGCTGCATTAGAGCGCTCTGCATGTAAGTAAGAGTGAGCGGCTACTTGTTACTCTTTTTCACCTGCCGTCAGCAGAGAGCTCTCCTTAATTGAGGGACAGCACATCAATATCACGTTTCATACAAAGCTGTGCAAAAATTGTCGTGAATGTTTGAAAAAAATTTACGCAGACAATTCTCTGAAGGAACCAACCGTGAAAAAGTGGTTAAAAAGGTTGCGGGAAGGCCGAAAATAGATGAAAGGAGGCTCGCCTAGGACGCCCTTCGACATAGAGTTCTGGTAAAAATATTCTAATGCAAACTTGTATTCTTAAAGACCGTAAATTGACAGTTGGGATGATAGTTGACGAGCTGTTAATCCCCGAAACAATCGTTCACGAAATTCTGACAAAAAATTTGGAATGAAAAACTTGTGTGCGGAAATCGTACTCCAGAGCAGAAAGCAAAGATTGTTGAGAGACGTGTGACGACTGGTTTGAAGCAGAGAATGAGGGGATTTCCTCAACCGAGTCATCACTGGATACGAATCTTGGTTTTACGAGTTCGATGTGAAGCTCAAATCTCCAGAGAGCCAGAGAGTAAACGGAAATTTTTACGTTGAATTTGTGAGATGTTTTAGAGCGCGTGCGGATCAAGTTCGACTGAACTTGGCACAAGGGGACAGGTGAATCACGAAAATACGCCCGCTCACACGTCGCTCATTCAGTTTTTGAATCGTGACAGACCTCCCGCCTTATTCACCCGATTTAGCCCTTTGTGACTTTATATTTCCGAAATGCAAAATGGTGCTTAGGTTACGGCATTTGAAAGATCTGGAAGTCCTCAAGGCAGAAACGAAACCACAACTGAACAGCATCAAAACTGAAAAGACTTTCAACAATATAATAAACGGCGTTGGCAGAAGTACATCTTGTCTCAGAGAGAGTATTTTGAAGGATACCATATTGTAATATCTGTTTTATTAATATAAAGTTATTATTCAACTTCAATTTTCGAGCAAACATCGTATATACGATTTTCTACATATATCCGTTTATATGCTTACTATTCAAATTCTGTTGTACTGTTACTTCAATAAAATACATCCTAACCGGGGAGAGAGGCATGTAATATAAATGAAAAGTTAAAAAGTTTGAGACTGACAGTGAACATATAAAAATACCCTCAGAAGGTACAATAATACAACGTAATAGACTATACCGATTTGTAAGAATCGATTGCACTGTGATTAATAAAATAAATGAAGCACTCAATGTTATTTATAAATATATCAAAATTTCCACAAACAAAATATCGAAATTATCGATGATGCTTTGCAAGTTTTCCCCAAAACCTTTTCTGATATTTACCATTGTTATGACCATATCAAAATGATTTAGTGGATAAATATTTTTCAATGGAGTTGTAAAAATTATTTATTCATCATAAAGTGTCTGTATAAAGTTTGTATATTAAAAAAAATGAAATATTAAAACGATTCTATAGGTACGGATGAGGATTGAACAAGCAGATTAAATACATTTAAAAAAAATAACACAAGCTTGTAAAGTTGCCATAAATGGATTTGTAGAAATAGAAAATACTATACAAAATCATCTTAAAATAATAAACAATTTCTCGGAAATTACATTCAATAAAATTAAAAGCTTTGAATGAAATTAAACTTTTTTCTGGTGGAATGAATCGCTCAAAGTTGTAAAACACTCTTAAATGTTAATAGTAAATTTTACACCCAACTAGAGACTTTTTCGATTCCAACCTTAAACTTTCGTCAAGTTAATCAACAAATAAATTTTCCATTTGACTCAACACTAAGCATCATTTACGTATCACACTTGTCCCTATATTTTTACATTTCATCTTTATCATATTTAATTTTTTTAACACTTTGTTGCTGTGATTCGGGTAGACGTTTTGTGGCCTTGTTGGTTGATTGAGGATCTGAAACAATAGGATTATAAATATTTCACAAAAAAAATATTCAATAACTTTAAGTCCAATATTCATAAATATACAGTCACACATCCACTCTCATGGATCTAATATGCAGAAGCCAATCGCGACTGAAGAAAAACATGCAATTTTCCTCTATTAACTTTTCTTATGTCATTTTTCATAAAAAATTAAGGAAAGAGTTGCTAGTTACCCACACGTGTGGCGCAGAAAACTGGAAAGTACAACAGGGCAAGTCTGTGAGCTCACGCGTGTCGTGTCTTGAAGATTACAAACCTACGTGCTGTGCTGCATCACTTCACATATGCTATACGTGTCCCAATTTGCGCCTTGCCTTTAATTGGTTAACGATTCTATATTGATATTCATAGATTTCACATATTTTTAATGTTCGAGGTTTGGTGATATAAAACATTTTGTCCCATATTATGTATATTTATTTATTATCACCTTTAATATAAAACCCTTCTCTATTCTTACATCACTTCAAGCATATCTTCTATCGTTCTTGTTTCAATAAATTATACATTTTAGTTGCAGTGTCATGCGAAATTACACAATAATTAATTGCAAAACAAAAAACAGCCTCTATATAAGCGAAGGCCACGGCTACACTGGTTTGTCTACAGACACGTTAAGACATCTCACTCGAAAGAGTTAGCTTCAGGCTAAACAGCTGACGACCCTTAACCTTTGGCTTATGCGTACTTTTCTGTAGCAGCACTAGTCTAGTTACTTAATAGCTACACGTCGTATGATAGGGTATTTGGCTTTTCTTCAAATGCAGTACATTCATAGTTAACGATTTTAATTCAATTCAAACTCTGTTTTTAACCAAATACTAAATTTCGACAGTTATACAAAAGGAGTTTACTCGCTGGTGGCACAAAAACTGTATCTTTCATTCTCAACACAGGTTAAGAAATCTTAAAGTTAATTGTAGGTATGAATCGTTTTGCTTTTTTCTATGACGTATATGCTGTATATGTATATGATGTAAATACATTATGAATATCAGTATTTACAGGAAACAGTACAAACAATGAAATAAACTTACCTTGTAACCACCTAACCTGAGTGGCAGGTCCATATCCTTTGTCATTTTTAGCAGCAATACGAAAAATGATTGCAGCCTTGGTCGTTGTGTCCAAGTGGGCGGCAGATAGGGAAGTGTTACTCACAACACACTGATTGCTTGGCCCACAATACACCCTTACAAATGCTAATTGACCAGGAGGATTTCCCTTATCCTGTAAAATTATTTTAAAGCTTATTGAAATAAAATCAATTAACGTCACAGATGCCATGTTTTGAAAATAAATTTATTCAAAATGCAAATCATTCAGTTCACTAACTCTTACCTTTCCTCGCACAGCCAAATAGACAGAATATTCAAGAATTTCTCCTTGATTGGCACTTGGTGGTTCCCAAGAAAGATGAGCGCCATCTCCGGACTTGGCGATTTTGATTGCAGAGGGTGCCCCTGGGAAACCAGGTAGACATGTCTTAAACGCGGATACCTAAAATTAAATTAGACAATATATCTTCACGGCAACAGTATTGTGGATCATCTTGATGAAATTAAAAAAAAAAAAACTTGCCTCACTCCATTCGCCTCGACCAACGGAGTTGATTCCAGCCACTCTGAATTTGTAAGCAGTCCCTGGTTCCAAATTGATCGATGGATAGTTAAGAGTTTCAGGTAAATTGTCTAATGACAGATCAGCAGTATCATCGTTTAATAAAAAGTAACTTTGTACATCACAACTACTTCCTTTAATAAAACCAACAGTATACCAAGTGTCTTTAGCGGGATGCTCAGGGTCATTCACATTATTATTTTCAGTCTTTTTAATTTCTTTAGAATGATCCAAAGCAGCCGAAGCTAATGCAGCTAAAGGATCTTCACTTGGAGTATCTTCTTTTTTTAGCTCTTCAGGCGTTTCTTCGGGTTTTAAAATGTTTGATTCAGAAGTGGACTCTAATCCACTATCAGCTTCCATTTTTGATGATTCTGAATTTGTATCGTTGTTCTCCATGTTTTCTTCAGAACTGATATCAGGGTCTTCATTTTTTTCATCTGTTAAATCTGGTTTACCTTCCACATCACAGTCCATTTTTTCACGCTCCTCTGTTTCGGCTTGTTTCAGTGCTCCATTGACAGCAGCTTCTGTAGAATCAGCTTCTGCTGTAGTTGTGGAAGGTTTCATTTCATTATCTAATTCATCTTTACTACCACCATATAATCCTAACCGATACCTAAAACAACAATAAGTCAATTCTCTGTAATCCAAGCGTGTTTTCACTAAAAAGAAGCTACTCACCTAAATCCTTTAGGAGGTCTCTGTACTTTTGAACCACCTTTTAGACCAAGTTTTGGCATAATGAAACCACCTCCCAAAAGTCCTGCTGTGGTTTCCATTGGTGTTACAGAAATGGCATCTTGTGAATTACCTGTCTCATCCGATAAATCAATTGATGACTTATCAGTGCTTTCAGTTTCATTTCCATCTGTTGTTTTTATGGACCCAAGTTTTTCTGGCTCTGGATCTATAAGACCCGCCTCTGCTGCTAAAGCCGCTAAGGCAGCATCTGTTGTAGCTGGACCGTCAAATGACGTTGAGGCTATCACAGCAAGACATATTTAAAATGTTTATTCCTTCTAATAACCTGGTTAATATACTTACCAATGGTAGCAGTGGGTTGTTTGGGTCTTGATACAACCATCAATTTAGGTTGTTCTACACTATTTGATTGATTAATTGTTGAACTGATAGGTAATCGCACTATCTTGCTCACACCAGCTTGATTAGGTTGCACCAATGTCAAGGTTTTGTTACCACCAGTAGCCATTTGAACTGTGACTTGCTTGCCTCCAATCATTACCTGTTTCTATAAAAGGTACTGAATGTCAGAAAGAAAGGAAACTAATTAAAGTAGCAAGTATAATGTTTTTCATACAGAGTGTATATATCATGTGCAATTATACACTTGCGTGTCTTCATAAACATTATTTTATTTTTAAACTTACTGTATTTTTAGAAAGTGTAACTGTTTTTGGAGATCCTACAACTTGCATGGGCATAGAAATAGTTATAGGTTTTCCACCAATTTTAACACCCTGTAGGCTGGTTAGAGATGAAGCAGTAACAACTGGTTGAGCGTTAATAGAAGTAGTTTTTACATTACCTAAATTAACTGCTTGGGCGTTGGTAAACGTTTGTATATTTTTTAAACCAGCATTAGAGCTAACTACCAATACTTGCTGGTTACCTAGAAATATTTATTATAAGAAACACCAAATATATCATTTGCATATTTATATAACATATTAGCTGCTTTTATTTACATCGAAACTCAGATTATTCTCACTTGTGACGTAACTAAGTTCAATTGCATGTTCCTTTTTAGTGAGACTTAAGTAGTTTTTACAAGCAACCTGCACGAGCTTGAGACCGCGTGCTTTAGTGAGTTTTGTGAACTCAGATTAAAAGTGAGGTTAAAGACATTCCATTGTCAAATCTTGACATCAAAATAAGCAAATAAGTACAGAATACTAAATTATTGAAAACAATCATTGATGTAAATAATCTTATAATAGTATTATATTAGTAATGTCACTACTTTTGCTGCGAGTAGCATACGGTTGGATCCCCTATGTTAATGGTGAATTTTATGTGATTATTAACTCATATTTCGTGTCTCAGTTCACGTGAATGTAAATTGAAAGCAGCTATTATCAGATTCGATAAGAAAATGGCCGCCGCCAAAGTCAAACTTTACCTATTGTTGGAATTTGTCCTGCAGCTCCTTTTGAAAGAACCAATTTTCCAGTTGCTTTATTCATTTGCAGCATATTTGAAGGAATAGTTTTTAGAGTTGTGAGCACTTTGTTGGCTGGATTACTGGGAACAATTTTCACAATAGTGTTTTTAGGTTGCTGAGGTAAGACACTAGTTTTACCTTGTACAATATTACCCCCTTTTGGCAAAGTTGCCAATGTCATACCTATTAAAAAGTAGTTAACAAAACTGTACTTTTACAAATTTTTAAGAAATTTTACCTGTGCTAGTTTTAACCAAAGTGACAACTTGTTGCTGAACACCAGCTTTTTGTATAATATTTCCACCCTGTTTTACGATTAACTGTTTTCCAGCTACCTGCGGGCTTGTTTGACGAATTATAGTGCCAGCAGTACTTTGAATCTTGACTGGAGGTCCTATAAACAAATAACAAATCAGTTTCGGCGTTGATATTCCATAATTTTTAATTAAATCAAAAGCCTATTAGTGTAGCAGAAAATACTATTTCAATATTGTGAACTTCTTGATTAGATTTGATTTAAACTCACCCATCAATTGCTAACATACTATTCAATATCACTACATAAACAACCACATTTATACTGTCTTCAGATATCAAAGGTAACCAAGTAGGTTTGTTTCTCTAAAAATGATAACTTGGTTATCAGAAAGTTCATTAGACAGTATCATTGCCAGTGTTGGTGTAGTGGTAATAAACAGTAGGTTTACTATGAATTAGTCATATGTTATTACTCTACACTCATGTAGAAGGACCGTTTACAATAATTTTTGTATGCTCACCTTTTGCAAGTGGTGAAACATTTTTTGGTGAAAGTATTTGGTTGACTACTGGAGCTGTTTTCGCAATTGTGGGTGTAGGTGAATTGCTTGAAGACGTGTTCACTAGAGGCGAAATTGTTTGATTGGTACTTGCTAGAGAAGATGCTGGTGGAAGCTTTGGAGTAGAAGAGGCCTGAGGTGGAGGTAAATCATATTTTTGAATCTAGAAAAAAAAATATTTCACTTAACTAATCAAATATTACTTGTTACAGCATCTTTTATTCTATGATCTACAAACAAAACAAGTCTTATTTTAGCATATTGAATCATAGAAAAATCGTCAAATTGAAATTCTGAAAATGTAGAGATTACACAGCATTCTATATTGAATAGAAAAAAAAATGCATAATTAATAATATTTAGAATCTACAGTCTTGGTTTGAGGGGAAATATGAGTAAGCTATTAATCACAATAAAAAATATGAAATCAAATTACCTGTAAAATGTAATGCTGAACTGAGGGAGAGCCTGTCCAGTTAACTTCAAGACTATGGGTTCCTGCTTTAACCAATGCTACTCGAGTAGGTGCTGGAGGGACATCTACTTCGAGGTACCACAAATCTTTGCAGCATACCTAAATAAAAAACAATAATTGTAAAACAATGACTTCCTTCATTATGAGATCTTGTTACTTGATTTTTCCATGCTTTTCGGTATCCATCTCGGCCTGACCATATGTAGAGTCTAGTGCTAATCCCTACTGCACAATGACCTGCTCTGGCACATGGTAAGTTAGCTTCCGATTCGACTTGAATATCCAGTTCATCCCAATTCATTGTTTCTAAATTTAAACAAGCCATTGTGCTTGTACACTGCCATTCTTTTTCATTAGTAGCAGTTTTTACTTCATCTGCTACAAGTGGAACCCAGCCTCCAAAAACAAACATCCTGTGACCAATTAGAGTAGATGTGTGCAAAGATCTTGGAAGTGGAGTTATTCCAGATACTTGTGGCTTTACCCAAGTCATCGTTTCTGTATCTAGAATCCACAAGTCTCCTAATCTACATCCACTCATACCGCCATAAATAACTAAAAATGAACGTCCTTTCTTTTTATCAATATAAGCCACTCCAGTGTGAGATTCTCTAGGAGGAGGAGCTGGCCCATTTGTCTGAGGGATATCCCATTGCACAGGATTACTGCGAATATCTAATGTATAAAGATCATTCAAGTATCTGGGAACATTGTTTTTGGGGTCAGCACTGTCATTAGCCAAACCACCAAACAGGTACACTTTTGAATTTACTAAAGTAAAACTGTGCCCCAATCTTGGACAAGGAGGAGGTCCAAGTTTTGGTTGCTTTGGCTTCAATTTTTTCCATTCCCATTTGGAAGCCTATAATATAACATGGACTAATCAATAAATATTTATTATACACACATATTTGTAAAGTACTTCAACAAAAATTTAAAAGAATACTGCTAATATAATCATTTTTAGTCTTTAGCATCTATTTCAACCAATTATACCCAAACAAATTAATTTTTATGCATTTCTTAGTTAATTATGAGCTTCTTTAAGTATATTCGTACTTCACCTCAAAGATGTAAAATCTCCTATTTACCCTATTGGTCATAAATTATAAAATCGGTGCAAAATATGTTTGACAATATTTGGCCAATAAAAAAAGCATTTCAAAAAATTTTTCTCAGATGAAAGCTGTTATCACCTAGCCAGTAATTTTTTCAAAGTTGCCTTGGTTATTCCACCATTTGAAGATTCAACTGTTCAAGCTGATTGCATAACCATTCTATTGGGTTAAAATTAAGAAATGATGTGAATTAGCTGAAAAATAAATGCCAAACAGAACCTAAACAGCCTTGCAGTTTCTCTGACAAATTCATATGTCACCAAGGCTACCCCAAGTAGTCCCTTTTCCTGTTTATATGATGTCACAGTACATGCTTCACCCACCCCAAAAGTGGAAATTTAGACCTGCCGAATAGGCCTATCTATCTCATTGATTATCTGGCTCCTGTCGATAGCTACCCCTAGTATATTATCTTTTCAGCAATACACTGATGGTATACTCATGTGTTGAACAAGCATGAATTTTCTTCAGAATATGTTAAATCTCTGCTTCAAAACCAACTGGATCAAAAGATTTTACTTCCCACCCAATCGGATTGGTTTGATTGTTGGTTATTTTAGTATTATCACTAGTGAATATTTTTCATAATATTCCACATATTGTAGGTATCGATTACTTTACAGAATACATAAATTAGGTTGCTGATGAAAAATATGAGTTCCACTTGTTTTAGCTGTTAATGTTGGCAGTGGAGAGATAAAGTACATATGGCCAAATACTTTGATGTATTTTCAAATTCAATTCTTACAACATGAATTAATATATCATAATGAAGAAATTTCAGTCAAGTTCCTAAACTAAATCAACAAAAATTAATGATATATAAAAGTTACCTGCAATTCATACAGTTCATTACTATATTTTCCATATTCTACCATTCCTCCGAAAACCAAGAGCCTAGTTCCATCAACTACAAAACCATACGCAGCACATCCTGGGGGTACATCCCCTTTTGTCACAGGAACAAACCATTGATTTGTTGCTATAAATAAAAAAATCACTCAATGATTTTGTTGTTTTCAACCTTATTAAGGAAGTAAAATCGTGTACCTAATACATTCTTATGCTATTCATGGAGTAATAAAAACATGCTTGAAATGTAAGCATGTTATCAAAATTGATAGTACTAGACATTCTTTTTGTAGATAAGAAATATTTAATAAATAGCAAACAAATATTTGATTTCCAAAATATAAAAATAGAATTATTAACATTAAATAATGAGAAAATAATAAAAAGGTAAGGTTGGAATTTCAAACATATAAAATTTTACACAAGGAGATATTTATTATGACAAGAGAAGTAACATATAACATTGTTTTAATATTATATCAACTGATTATACATATCAGTGAAAAAATACGGGAAAATATTCCTGTTTTTTTTAACAACATATTCCTATGTGTACGCTTTCCGCCATATTGAATGCTGGGCTAAACAAACCAACAATGCCAGTGACATTTGTGTAGTTTACACTACTTTTTTTAATAAAATGTTATACTAGATATTTATTTTTGCCAATATAATTGATTAAATTCAATGCAATATTTTGGATTAGTTAGTTACACAAAAATAATAAAACAACCCGCGCCATATTTACTCCAGAGAAGCTTCAAACTTCATTCTATTACCTGTGTTATAAACATGAAGTTCATCAACTATTCCTTCATTACCGCCCCCGAAGACTACCATTAAGTCTTTAATTGCAACTGCACGATGTCCATGTCTTGGACGGGGCTGAGGTCCAGTAGGATTCGCCACCAATTTCCACTGTAACGCCTTACCCGCCATTACGTGATCACATTGCACTATACTTCAACATCTATAAAGGTAAGCCAATGGAATTTGATACAGTCAAATTCAGACTTTTTTCCAAATTTTTGGTAGAAAACTTAATATTAATGCACTGTTATCACTACCCATCAAATAAACTAAGTTTGTAAATGTTTTTAGACGAAAGTTTTGAAATCTCATAAAATAACTTCATCCGTCAAGCGGCAAAACGTTTCACAAATGATTTTATTCACAGTCGGCAAAAGCAATTTCAACTATCCATTTTACAGACTTCCCATCTGTTTATACTTGTGCAAAGCTTAGTCGAAATGAAAAAAACTAATACAGTTTCCATAGATTTATTGTACAAGATTCAAGTATTACGTAATAGATGGCAGCATACATACTAATTTGAATTTAGTATACAATTTTAAAATAGATTGTATTTTAGGAATGTGATTACAATTATTAGTACTTACATTACTTACATTAATATATGCGAAATATATTTATATATACAATAATAAAAAGTTTATCAAACGGGATATAATAATTTTGAAATTGCTATTGAGCTCATTTTGAATGCGTAATATCTCAGTTTCTGCAACATTCAGTGCACAATCACTGTAATTTAATGTTTTAGTAAACATTAAAAACCAATTGGAAAATTTTATGATAAGGGCACATTTTTCAGCTGTCATTAGGAAAACTTGTAAGGTGGTGCCTCTAGTGACGGAAAGCTTAAGTATTTGCTAGTGTTGAGCAACCAGAGAGGGTCGGTGTGTTGCGAGTTGCGAAGTGAGTTGAGTTTGTGTGCGTGTAGTGATTGGGTGCGTTATAGGGCGCCTAGCTACATTTATTTCGTTCGTGCGACCAATGTTAACCTGACCTCCACGACTATTCGACGGGATTGCGACGGGTTCTGGGGCGACCGCTATCGCAAACATATTGGACCAGCCACAAAGTGAGTATTGTTTCCATGTAGTGTAGAGTAGCAAATCCTATTTTGGCTCTTTTATGTTGATGTTCACTCTTGTCATGACGTCTTTGGAATTGGGTCAGGCTAAGCCATAGGTTGAAAAATCACTAATCTTGATCCTATCTATCTGTTCCTTCCATTTTATGAATATGCACTGTAATTAGGATTATAATAGAAAAATCCAGCCGTTTTAGTTAAATAGTTTCGATATTTTTTGCTTATAGATGGCCATGATGACGTCATGTTGTTTGTTAAGAGTAACTATAGTAAATAATAGTTAACAAATTTCTCCGACTTTATTGTCGTATATAGCACGTGTTTTTATTAGCCTTAATGTTGTCATTACTATCATCTATCTAACTATCTTGCCTCTTATTTGATAGTAAAATTGATAATCGATGTTGTCAGATTTCCTCAATTACCGTCTCAAATATCCTAGAAATAAAAAATGCTAATGCTCACAAATTGTTCGATATTGAATTTTGAATCATTTGCAACATCCTCCGCATAAATTATGATATTCAGTTTTTTGATAATTAAAAAAAAATTATAATATATTAAAGCCATTAAATTCGATAAAAACTATATTAGTATTCAGTTATCTAATTGAGATGGAAATAGTTTAATGATCATATATTTTTAATATAATGTTAGCTAAATTTTTAAATTGAGCAGCGTATTGGAAAATCGATCGCAAAAACAAACACTTAACGTAAGAAATAGTGGTTATTCGCGATTTTGGGGAATTTTATGAGTGTATGGCAACATAGGCCCCGCGATCGATAGTGGTATAACGTCAAAATGTCTCAGGTATAGCCCATGGCCCAGTTGATTTCACATTTGCACGAAGCTAGAGTGGAAGTAAAAATTCTGTCCGTAACTGTGACGTCATAAGCTTCCACGAGGTTCTTTATAAATAACATCTCATCGTACTTCAACTACGTTGGAATTTGTCTAGGCTATGTATGACATCACTGCAGTTGTTTCCACTAACATCATTGCTCATCACATCAATGTTACTAGCTACATAATTAAATGAAACAGTTTGATGGTTTTATTAGAGGTTCGCGTAAACTATTTGCATATTCGGCCACACAGATAGAAAACAGAAATGCTTTTTTATTTAATATTTTGACATTCCTAAACTCTATGTTATAACATAATATTTTGTTTATCTTTAATAAATCCTCCTTTATAAAAGCGATTAATTTTCTCACAATAAATGACCTTTTAATATTGAAAGAAATTGGATACTCACATACGATATTTTTGTTACGTAATAAGCAAAACTCTAATTAATCCTATTACGATAAACTTTTATTACCAGATATTCATTCAATTATCATAATTTATAAAATGGAATATTAGTGTGTCCTTACTGCGGACCTGCCAAATAAATTTATAAGGTTCAGAGGAAAGCAGTTGATCGAATTAGAGGCTTAATAAATGTTCATACATTGTAACAACAATGACAGGTTAATGTCAGGATTAGTGCGGTTACTTTGGAAGAACGGCGTAACATGTCAGACAACTCACCATATTATGAAAGGAGCTTTATTTGGAAAATCAATTAAGCAAAATCCGAGTTTTTTAACTCAGGATTAAGATTGTAAATCAGTTTATTAGATATGGGAATCGAGTCGTTTCAAAAAATCAACTTAATCATTTTTCTTGACACATATCAAAAACTTGACATTGACAACTTGGATATGTTAGTTGCGTTCGGTAATGTTAGTTGCGTTCGGTAATGTTGTTCACGGAACAGAACGAGCAGACAGCGATTTATATCACGTGATCATACGTTGTACAGATCGATCGTGGTAATAACCGAACAGTAAACGATTAACGAAAAAAACTTAACCTAAAATAAGTCAGTTGTTCAGAAAAGTAACTAGTAAAGTATGGAATTTGATGAAAGTACATAATTGAACATTTTAAATACTTATTACTGCTGTATAGAGAACCAATTCGTACCGAAGCTGGTTAACAATTCGTGACATCTAGAAGTGGTATTATACACAGTCAGTCCTTACTCAACAACCCCAAAATCCCAAACGCATTACCTAAAACACCCCTAAACCCCAAACACCACCTCAAACCCAGCTTCCTAGAACCCATCAACAACAACCCCGTACTTCCTCCTAACAACCCTCACTCCAAACTGTCAATTTGAGGAATCTTTCTCAAAAATACACTTCCCAGAGGGAGCTTTACAATCTCCTCAAGACGCAAGAGCTTTTGAGGTGACAAATGAGCTTCCTCAAGCAAATCCCAACGGTACCTCCCTCCTAAACATTCTTCCACGTTTCATCCCGAAATGTTGGCGAGGAAAATCTGTTACGCTGTTGGCGACGAGAAAATCGTCGTCATCCCCATAAATTCTTCTCAACGTGCAAACGATCCCCATCTAAACCCAGAAAAACCACATTTTCACTGGTCTGAAAGAATGTAAACCATTCCTACTCCGACCAGAAATATTTAGAAACCCTTCCGCCCTAAAATTCCCCGTTCTCAAATCCTGGAGGATCATTGCCAGGTCAACCAACAAACCAACATCAATGTTTCGGATAATAACAGATTCCGAAACAGCCTACAACCACACCCTTACACATAAAAGTCTGTGCGAAGTTGGTGCCAAAAAATTTGACTCCTGACCAAAAGTATTTGGCCAGTAAGAGCACGCCGTACTTACCAGATTTGGCACCGTGCGACTTTTTTGTTTTCGAAGATAAAATCTGCTTTAAAAGGGACCCAATTTGAGTCGATGGAAACGGTAAAACAGAGCTCCTAAAGGCCCTCACCAAAGAAGACTTCCAGCACTGCTTCAATTGATGAAAAAAACGTATGGAAAGGTGTGTGGCGAGGAAAGGGGAGTATATTGAAGGAGAGCGTTCGAATGTAGAATAATTTTTATAATAAAACCTTTTTTCGTAACCAATCTCGTTATTTAATACCCATATCTTGTATATGAGACCAAGACCTCATGGACCGCACTACGTACCACTTGACAAAACCCCTTTCAGATCAAAATTTAAAACTGAAAGTCAAATTAACGTGTCAGTTTTATGAAGTTTTATCTACTTCGGTTGTTTTTATTTTTATTCTATTATTAAAAATACTTGTATTGTTGATAACTTAGTTCCTTCCTATTTTGATCGATTAATGAATGTTTTCTAAGTTGAATTTCGATACGGCACTGTACAAAGTCATTTACAATTGTAGGGTCAATTACAAAACAAATAAATAATGTTATACAAAATGAATGATTGATAATATCACACTTATACATACATCAATGTGGCAATTCACCTGTTAAGTTGTTTTAGTTTTTTTTTCTATTTGTCTTTGAAGAAACAGGTCTAGCTGCCGTGGCCGGTACATTAACATATTGCATCGGGTTAAAAACACATTTTAAGAAACAATTATTCCATTGTATGATAATCAAATAATTGAAAACATTTTTAAAATTTTATCATCGGCAACTTCGTACCTCTTAAAACAATGACGTCAAAATTTGATAGTATTGTTTAGGTATAAGATGTTTTCACCAATCGGATCGTGTAGCTCTTGTTTGATAATCAGAAACAAATTATTTTATTCTCTGAAATTTAAACTATTATAAGGGTTATGACGCAAACAAGCATATTTCTAATTTTGATTATTAATTTTTATTAATCTTTTTTTATATTATTACAACAAAGCAAATTCTTTCAAATACGAGTATAGTTCTTCCAATATCAATTGCAGAAGACAGTTATGCGAGGATTAATCAATATTTCATAAATACGCACGGCATTCATACCAAATTAAGGAATGGAAAATAATGTTTACTCCCCATATAAAACTCGGTAAATATCTAACAAACCGTCAGTCCACGTGGACTCTGTTTACCAATGGAAACATCGAATCGTAAATATAAATGCATTCCTATGGGCCGATGCTATATGTACACAATTTTTTCGAAATATTCCTGCTAGACTTTAGCGTCGATTAATATTGGATGTCGTTTGACAAATCTCTTACCACTGCGTGATGGCTGCCCCTAACAAAACTTCCATAAGTAAATTAAACAAATTCGTAATGTTGAATTTCATTTAATATTTTGTCACCAGCTTAAACCAATTTAAAAATAACAAAGCTAAAGGCCGCTTGCAATACAACATGCAATGCAAGACGCAATATTTCTTGACAAAAAGCTAAAGTTCATAAAAAGCATAAAAAGTTCATCTGATTGTTTCATGCAAGATCTTCATATTATCGGTTTTGTGCCATTTTTATTGCGTGCAAGTTGCAATCTAGTTACTTTTGTCATAACAGATCAGCTGACTTTCGTAAAACTTGTACAAAATATTAGTAAAAATTTGTGGTTAGGAATGGGGTTGATAATAGTAAAAATTGCTGTTTGAATGGGCCATGTTCTAAAGGGAAACGAATTATAATTATTAATACCTGCTAAAAAAATTAAAAACTGTGCAGCTGATTTTCAAGAAGCTTTTACCTAACATTCCACCACAGTCAAAAATCGTAATGGACAACGCATCCTATCACTTGTGGCAATTCCTAAGATACCAAGTAGTAATTGATATGCTTTTTTATTTTGTTTTATTTGCAAAGAATTCATTTTCCTTTATGGTTTTTGCTTTAAAATTTAGTTTTGCTGAAAAAAAAACGAATGGGGTACAAAAAGGGGTCAATTCACGTCTCGTATCCTGTTTAAACCAAACTCCCTTACAGGGAGGTACATTTTACTCGTCTATTTACGTTTTATAATTTAATATTCAGTTATAGCAAGTTAACGAGGTTTATTAATGATTCGATTGCCTTTTAACAAATACTTTCTCGCATAAGAAATATATATTTTTTAAAGTATTTATAAAAATAATAAATTTATAAAATGAGGTTTCTACGCCTATGGTAGATCAAACAAAATTGTCAGCAAGGGTTTTTATATAAGTTTTTATAATCTGCAACTGATATTGGAAGAATTATACACAAATCTTACTCAATTGACTTAGTTTATTAGTATTTTTTTGAAAGTCTGTTGAACACATGAACAGCAGCAAGCAGCGCAGCTCAAGGACATTTCGGAAACTATGATTAGGTTAATCGGGTCGTAGTTTGACAGATCGAATGGTAAATGCGATCAGCTAAAGGGTTCTTTTATTTGTTTATGTTTTTTTGAACCATATTCAATCAATTATACAACTGAATAAATATCATGGGAAAATTAACGCACAAATAAATATTAAAAATCATGTTTAAAATTTCAAATTTCCACTGAAAATTGAACGTGACGTGATACCTTAATCCGGATTATCATTTTCGAAAAGTCTTACAAGCAATGTACTTAAAATCACGTTACCCACATCTGACAGCAAAAGAAACAACAAGCGTTTCGTGTTCAATAAAGAAAGTGAACATTAGAAACGACATTATTTATGAGACACCTTATAACATCTATAAGAGCAATGAGCTAATAAGCAGCACATGCTTTGTGACGCGTGCTATGTTCCTTTAGTTAAATGGAAACAGTCATTGGAATGGAAAATGCAGAAACAGGAAAAAATTGAGAAAACTGACAAACGAAGCAAGGACCAACAAACTGTAACAAAAAGAGGGAGTAATCCATCCCAATAAAGTACAAAGTGCTAACCATAATCCAAGAAATTGAACGGCATAAAGATGATGATGGTGCGCCCATTTTTAATTTTGGAAACATAGCTGTTGATCATCCAGAAAGAAAACTACAGTTTTGACAGAATTCTAAATTACCAAAACCAGAAAAGCCACATCAAATTCATCTAAGTCGAATAAATAATAAGATAATAAGGAAAGAAAGAGTTATAGCTTTTTATTGGCTGGGACACTAAATCAGCACTATCATTAAACCTTTTAAAACAGTCATGTCAAAGATACGGCCCGCGGGACGCTTCTGGTCCATGGGCCGTATCAATAAAGCCCATGATCGCAATGTGTCACAGAAAGAAGAATTATGTTTTTTAGAGCTTTTAGACTTCATTCGATTAAATAGTCGTACTCTCAAGCGTGCGGATGTTTATAATTTCAAGAGCAGGGCGTGCCTAGACAAGCGAAAGAAAAAGACAGTATCGCCATCTCTTAGCATCAAGCGGAATTATCCTACTATTTTTGTCGAGAACAATAAAATCTTCCACGCGCTTTGAGTCTAGACTAGACAACAAAGTTCAGGCTGTGGGAAATCTGGTAAAAAATCAAAATTTTGACCATTTCCCTCATTTAAAATTATTTGGCACCGTGAATTCAACGATCGTTTTGAAGACTTTCACAAAATGAATAAAATGGAATACCCAATTTTCAACAATCCATTCAATTTTGTAGCTTCACAGGCACCCGTTCATTTGCAAATGGAGTCGATAGATCTTAAATCGGCCAGTATTTTGAAAGAAAAATTTAATGAGAATAACGCTCTTACATTTTATACACAATATTCCAAGAGTTTGGATAATTACCCGGAATTTAAAAAGCAGGCAGTATGTATTCTCTGCATATTGGTAGCACCTATTTATGTGAGATGTTTTTCGTTAATAAGAACAAACATCGCACAAGACTTACAAATAACCATCTCCAAACAATTATTAAAATATGATACTAGACATCAATGAGCTTGTCAAAAACAAGAGAAATCATGTATCTGGATCCTCGAGCTCAACATAATTACCTATACCATCTATTATAACTTTGATATGATTTTTAACAACCGTATATTATATACTATATAATTTAATAAACAATAATTCAATTCATTTTGTTTTATTTTCAATGTGGCCCACCCACGAATTCAAAATTTAATATATGAGTTTGACAACTCTGGTCTACAAGAATACTTAACAATAACAAAGCGGTAAAGCTTCGTAAGCCTTTCCACAGTCTTTCTTAGATTTAAAATAAGCTTTGAGGAGACTGATTCGATGAAGAATGACTTTAAGGACACCGATTCGATGAAGAATGAAAGTGAAGCGACGAATAAACGAAAAATGACTTCTAGGACTGTTTCAGAGGGGATTACTTTGAAGAATGTCACTCACCGGATGATAAAGAATATCATTGATGCGAAAATATGGAAGTAGGATTAATACTTTCGTGACAAACCTCGTATAATACATAATCATTTTGAGAAATCTGTAGTTAATTTTTACACCCAAGGGGGTGTCAAGTTATAGTGAAAAATGAGGTAACTGTTTAATTTTCTGGTAGTAAAAGTTTGAATAAAATCGTGACGCAATATCTCATGTACTTCAAACAATTATTCAGATAGTCTTGCCTCAATTACATTAATTATTTAATTGTTTATCACTCGCAAATAACATATTTAAATTATGAACGACTGTTTCAATCACAATGAAATTTGTTTATTTTGTTATTAAAACAATTATAAATTATACTATAAATTTAGTCTAAAAATATTGTACGATCCAGTCAAGGTAATTTAATCACAAAAAATGAGATAAATTAATCCCATATTTTACTACCAATAAAATGTGTATATATTATACTACGTGAATTTATGAAATTGTTTAAAATTAGTTCAAGTTAATTCATAATTCTGTTTAAATATTGTTACTAGATACGTTTTTATCTACCATATTTGTATTAACATGATTCCAGATATTTGAGTGAGAAGTTTTTAAAAAGTAAACATTCATTTTCCTAATAACGACAGCTCATAGTTCGTAGGTGTGGGTGGCCATGAAGCCGTTGAGCAGATAGGCCCGTCGTGCCCCACTTGACGTTACCAAAGCCTTTTGATAAGCCGATCAGGCGCTTTGCTTTGAACCCTTTGATGTCGTTAGGCAGGTTGTAGGGATTACCCAGGTGATTAAACCGCGCCGTGTGAGTGCAGGGCAATCACATATAACGTGGTCTGCAGTTTCGTTCTCCTCCATGCACCAGCGACACTCCGGATCATCCGTGATGCCCATGGTGTGAAGGTGACGTCTGAGAAGGTAGTGTCCGGTTAGAAGTCCGATCACTAGTCTGATTTCGCGTCTATTTAGCTGGAGCAGTAGTGGGCCTTCGCTTGTCTTATGCCTGGCGTCTCCATCCATCTCTGCCGAGCCCGCCTTGTGAGAAGGCTGTTGAGAGACGTGATGACAGCGCATTTGGCCATAACAAGGATGGGTTCTGGGCCCATTTGTGGGTTCGCCGATTGCAGTCTATCGAGTGAGTCAGCTTCGTCGTTGCCTTTGTTGCCCGAGTGACCGGGCACCCAAACGAGCTGGATTTTGCGGCTATCACTCACCAGACTCTCTTACACTCCAGCACTAGGCTAGAGCATACCTGTTATAGCTTGTATGGCAGCTCTGCTGTCTGAGCAGATCGAGATTACTGTGTTCTTGTGGCGTCGATTGTGTATTGCGCGTCCGCAATCAATCACAGCGAATACCTCGACTTGGAAGACGGTAGCGTGTTCCCCAAGCAAAAAAGATTCGCTTATGTTGGGGTGTCCCCCACAGAAACCTGCACCGGCCAAGCCATTTCCTCCTGGAACCGTCTGTGTACCAGGTGGCTCAATTGTTCTATACAGCGGTCTTGGAGTCACCATTCCACTGCTTGCGATAAGTGTTCTGATAACGATAAAATAATTTTTTCCATATTACTTATGGAGAATTTTGCCCGTTAGTTCATATTATACAAGGGTCTTGCCATTCCATCATAACCAAAACTAACAATTTATTGTTACTCACCAACATAAAAAGAGAAAAACTTACGAGCACGGTTTTTCGAAACTTTGGAACTTAAAACTCAAAAAAATCTCGATACCATGGGGAAGTCGAAAAAAACTGCCGTAACAAAAAATATACAGCAAAAAATTCTCTATAGATTAGTCTTCAAGCAATTTTTCCTAACCTCAAAATTTTCACCGTAAAATGGGTTTATGTACTAAAAAAATTTTTTGAATTATGGATAATTCGAAAGATATGAGGATTTCGAACAAACTTCATTGTTTTCATAAATATTTTGTATTATCATCATAATTTTTACGTTAACTCCTATTTCGATTACTATCTTCTATATTTTCTCTTTTGGTACTCTATCGAAGCCATGTACAATTTCTTCTTTTCTTGTTTTGCTTTTTCATCATCGCCATCATTTTCATCGCCGTACTAATTAATGTTATTCCTTCTCTTATTCACTCCATATTTTTGATCATTTCTGGAGTTACTTTGTCATATTCTGGTGCTTTTACATTCTTTGGTTCTGGTACATCTTCTATTTCTTCTCAACTAATTTTATTACTGATTCTTCCGTTATATCAATTTGTACAGTTCTTTCTTTGTGTTCTGACTCATCATCAGTTTCTGGTAAAATTCTTTCCACCTTTGTATGTAATTCTTTTTTAATTTTTCTCTAATTTCTCTATTTTTAACAAAATCTGTGTCATATTGTTTTTATGTTTCATGTTTTTTATTGTTTTGTAGAAGAGTTTTTGATTTGCCATTCTTTATTCTTTGATGTTTTTATTAGTTCTTTTTTCTTTGTGTATATTATATTGTTTCTCTGTTCTATTTGATATGTAATTTTCTTATGCTATTTGATATTAAATCATCTTTTATTTTGGTCTTATTTATCTGGTAACTTTATATGGTTTGTTAACATTAAACAGAATAAATCGAAATGTTTGGATTGTTTTTCTAATTAAATTTTATTATACAGGTTTATTTACAAACATTTTGAAATCAGATTACTAGATTAACCTATTCCTGTTCCACGTTCATTTTATATTTCGATCTCTTTATCAATTGTAGAAATGCTTTTAAAATGAAAATAAATCTCATTCGATTTCATTTAAGAAAGCTGCTTCAAATAAACTTCCAACTTATGTTTGAATACGATAGCTAAGCTTTTGATTGCGGATGTACTTATAACTACTTGAAATAATCAAATACAAATTCACGAATATTCTAGCCAATACATTTCGAAATTATGACCTAACTCACTACCACAAATATTTGAATTAAATACCTTCACTCGCAATACTTTATACTCTGATATTTTTGAATGAAATAGGTATTTACATCGATGTCATTATATTTTAATTATTATTTTTCATTAATAATATAATGTAACTCTCCTTTGGATTAACAGTAAGAAGGTTATTATTGTTAGTATATCCCACCACTTAATTCCATTCGTTAGCCGAGCGGGCTGAAGCGTCAACCTCCTGATTCACCAGTCGTGGGCTCAAATCCCGTTCACGTTGTAAAAAAAATTTGTCGGCAATTTTTTTTAGAAATTATCACTGCAAATTTACATCGAAACAAAATTTACAACTGTAATTTGCTGGAGATTTACTATACCACCTGCATCAGTATTACATCAGAATTTAACACCTCAATTATTTTCCACAGAATTTTACATCGGCACACCCTTCGATGGGGATTGACAATACTAATGACTAGAATTTGATTTTTGATAATAAATTAAACTAAAAAATGGGAAATAGATATAGTTGGAACAAAATAAAAAAACGCTTTTAAAACACATCAAATTGAAAACTTGAAAATAATTTTTAAAATAAGTTTATAACAATGATGAATAACTTGAAAAAAATTTTTCAACTGTCTACTAATATTAATATTTCATTTATAAATTAGACTATACACAATTCCTAGAAAAGGCCAAAAACAAAAATGTTCACCTGGTATTTATCGACTAGGATTTTTAGCTACCTACTACATGACTCAATAAGTCGTGTGACTAACTAAGAAAAACACATTTTTTTTTGACAAAAATCGATTTTATTCAACTAGGAGATTACTTTCAATCGTTGAAACGCTTCTCTAACTTCTCGATGCCGTGCTTGTTTAAGGATTGCTTCTTCATTTGAGATGACTTTCTTACCGACGAGATCACAAATAGCCAGTAGTCACTGGGAACCAAATCTAGACTATACGGTGGATGAGGAAGCAATTCAACCACCCACGGTTGCCATGAATCGCTGCATTGTCTTGGTGAAATAGTGGTTTTTTCTTCGATATATGAGGCCGTTTTTCATTGATTTTTGCGTTGAAACGATCCAACAACTCTATGTAGTATTGAGTGTATTTCCGTTTTGGAGATATTCGATGAAAAATATTCCACGCGCATCTCAAAATGCCATAACCTTCCCAACCGACTGTTGTGCCTTTGGACGCTTCGAACATAGTTCACCGGCAGCAGTCCACTCAGATGATGATCGTTTTGATTCCGGAGTGAAGTGATGGATCCATGTTCCATCCATTGTCACATATCGACGAAAAAAAACCGGATTTATTACGTGTTAATATGGCCAAACACTGATCTGAATCATCAACACATTGTTGATTTTGTGAATAAACGCGGCACCCACTTTGAAAAAAGCTTTCTTGTGGTGAAATGTTCATGCATAATTGTAAACACACTGCTTTCTGATATCTTTACGACCTCAAGAATCTCACACAATTTCAATTTACGATTAAATATAACCAAGTTGTGGACTTTTTGATGTTTTCTGGAGTAACCAGAACGTTCACCATCATCGGTGTTTAAATTCAACAAACCAATAACAAATGGTTATTTTCGATGGGGCAAAGTCCGGATTACACTTTTCATCATCACGAAGCAATTATAAATTAAAACACGAAATTGTTTTGAAAATAACAAAAGTGGCTTTACTTAAAAGGCTGTCATGTTTTTCTGACTAATCGAAATGTCATCAAATTTGAGATATAGTCTTTTGAAAGTTGGTACTTCATAAACGTCAAATGGATTTGACAATGACACCATCTGTGTGTCAGTCACACGACTCGCTCTCAGTGCTATAATTATATAGATTATACTTGGGTGCTTATACAATTCTGACAGTTCTCTGTACATTCGTTCTTCTTTAATTCCACCCTAAATGTTTTTAAACATTTTACGTTCTCTTATTTCTAGTTTATTTTGATCTTTTTTGTTCATTGTCCACATGCGTAGGTAATTACGAGCTCATTATTATTTGTAGACTTATTTTTGTAAATATTTCAGTCGTTTCAGTCAATGTTATGTCTGCTAATCAAATCAAAAATTTTATTCGACAAAATGGAATTTTTTTACGTAATAAGTGAAATGATATAATACTTAATAAAATGAAAGCCAACTTTTGACGTCATTCTTTGGTTCAACATGGATTCTGCCAAGTTTCCCTCACAATGACTGATTTATTTTTAGAAAAATTCGGATACCATTTTCATCAAGTAGGTTAAATGAAGTGGAATAACTGACAGTTGTTATGGCGTCTTTTTATACCATCCAGGAACGGACTGAAAATTTTTTCAAACTTCTCTATTTATAATACGGAATAATAGTTAGACCCTGTTGGTTTTAATCGCGTTTTGTAAATTAATCTCCCGTAAAGATTTTGTTTGGAATGCACCGCCGCTAATAAAGATTTGCGAAGCTTGGTTTAAGATAATCCGTATTAATGGAAAATAAAAAAACTGCAATCGTTTCTTAAACTTATTTATGTCTTTTAATATAATCTAAAATATGAATTTGAATATTGAAGTGACAAGACAAAAAATAACAAGGAAATTTTAGACAAAATAAAAATAAGCAACATTTTTTCAAAGAAATAAAGTTTAATAAAATTTGTACATCTATATTTCTGTCCAAATACAAAACCAGTAATGTGGAACAATATCTCCAATGACAGTAGATGTAACATTATCCATTAAAATTTTTTCCCAGGATAAATGCATGTCGATCACAAAAAAATCTACATCTTTTGTAAACTCTTGTGCTGTATCTATTTTTTTATCCATGCCTCGAGACAGCTCATCATCAATTTTGATTTTGTTGTTTTTGATGCTATTTTTTTAAATTAAGGCTTAATTTAGTGTCACTATTCCAGGAGAGTACTTCGCGACAGCTCAAAAACACTTCTGATTTTGTTATTTTTACCTGGTAAACTTACTTGATACACCCCTTTGATTTAAGGCCCGATCTTGTCGCTGTGGATCTTGTCGGTTTTTCGGGTGCGAGTCAAAGGAGGCGAGTGGACGAGGCGAGGCAATCAACCACACTCTCGAGCTCCCTAACTTTTCTATTGACTGCTGCATGGTAGAAGCGCATAGTGTTCTATCATTGTAAAGTGGAGTAACGATTAGTGCATCACTATTTTGGAATAGAACCAGAATCATTTGCGATACAATTATATCCACCACGTTATCCGTTTTGATAATTTTTTTAGATATGTGATATAAAAGCAAGACATTATGATATCGGTAGACAAATAAAGCAAATAACGCAGTCACTCTAGTCATGTCCATTTTGTAGTAGACGTAGCACCGAACTGCACTAAAGCTGTAATCCTTTCCGGTAAATTATACAGGCCAGAAAGTTGCGAATTTAAAAAAATAATGATAATAAAACTAAATATAATCCACATACAATTTTTTATTTTATTTGAAATATACATATGGGAAATTCATTTCTTAAAATGAACATCATTCAGGTGTGCACCATCGCGCTGCAAACATTCCTTGAACCTAGATCTCAAATTGGTGAAAACTCGCTGGCACATTACGTGGGAAATAGCTGCTATTTCTTCTCGGATGATGGTCTTCAACTGATTAAGCGTGGCTGGGTTATTGGAATAGACTCTACTTTTCAGGTATCCCCACGTGATGTTAGGTCCGAACTTCTAAGTGGCCATGCAATGTCTCCTCGGCGAGATATCAGTTTCCCAGCAAACATCTGGTTTTCGACCGCCAAAGAGGCAATAGAAGTATGACATGTCGGGCCATCTTGTTGAAATCAAGTCGTACGATTATAGGCTTCAAATTGTTGCAGTTGCGGAAAGAAACAATTCCTTAACATGGCTATGTATCGTTCAGAATTTACAGTGATAGATTGCCTCTATTGATTTTGAAAGAAATAAGGTTCAATAATTTCGTGCGCTGATATGGCCGCCCAAAAAGTTACTTTCGGCGAATGTAGAGACTTTTGATGTTTTGCACGTGGGTTCTCTGCAGCCCAGTAACGGCAATTCTGTCTATTGACATGACAAGTGAAAATAGGCTTCGTCGGAGAACAGAATATTGTTGATTATTCCAACAAAAGCACGTCTTAAAAATAAATCATTTGGCTGTAATTTTTGCACAAGTTGAATTTTATACGGGTGTAATTTCAGATCTTTCGACAAAATGCGATGCCAAGATGTTCTGAATACCACAAGTTCGGCTGATCGCTTGCGGGTCGATAGACCAGGATTACGTTGAAATGAAATTCTAACTAGTTGAATTATGTCTTCTGTTCTTGTTGATCATGGGCGTCCCATAGACTTCTGATTGAAAATAGAACCATTAGCTTCGAACTTTCTGACCCACGATCGATTCACATTGTCCCTCGGAACACTGTTTATGTCATGTAATCCAAACTCACGTCGAAACAAACGCCGAACAATAGCGCACGAATCGCCATTTTTGTAATAATGTTTAATGCAGAATGAACGTTGCGCCCCGGTGAAGTGACTAAATTTCCGAGAACCGAGCTACTCATTTCCACCACCCGCGTAGCTCCCTCTCATAACGTTCAAACACAAGAGAGTTTGTAAAATCGTACGCCTTTCTGGCCCACCCTGTATATGTTTTGATAACTTACACAATTTCAAAGATATTTCCTATATATGTCATAACAAGCTAACAAGATTGGAGGGTCAATACCATGCATTCAACTATAACCTAGGGATATAAAATTTTCTATAGACGTTTACCAACCCACCCAAAAGAAAATCAATAATCCCGTTTTAGGGTTAGCTCAACCGCTTATCATGCGGAAGGGCACATCAGGGACGGTCCTAACATAAATACATTGTATTCTTAGTTTATTTATTCCTCCCGTGTTCAACGTTGGGTTATTTCAATAAAAAAAATGTTATTCAACGTATTCTCATTAATATTTTTTACTTGTTACACTAAGCAAAGTTGAAGAATGTTTCGTCTTGTTTTTGTAAACTTTTTGATTCTTTCATAAACCAATATTTCATGGTTTAATATTCATAAGAAATGTACGACATCCGAAGGAAAAACTTGAACGGCAAACGCAAGAAAAACAAAATTCATGCATAGATTATGAGATCAAAATAGAAATAGATATCTCAAGTAGCCAAAAATTAATCTCAAAAGTTTTAAAATTACTGATAATTGAGAAGATCATAAATAAAGAAAATATAAAAACTAAAAAATATGAGTTATCTTACAACGCGGCAATACAGCTCCATGTGGATCCTGGTTTCCTGACAATGGACCTCCATAGCATTTTTTCCCTCTACTCCTCCTATTTTTCTCATAACTTGTCTTTCGAATCTTCCTAATCGTTCTTTGTCGTACTCTGTCAACGTGTAGATTTGTATTTTGACAGTATGGTTTAGAAGCTCTGGCACCACACACTCCGCCATTGTTGACATTTAGGCGTCAGTCGGCGTTATGCTGCAGCCACGTAAATATATCCTCTATTATTGATGGTCCCGCCAAGTGTGATTCTTTTTCTACAGACTGAATGCCATAGTGCTGCAGGAATAAATCGGAGAATGAGTCGTGTGTATGGGGAAAACTTCATGAGTGATGGTGTTGTTCGTGAATGGTGAGAAAATTTAAAGATGGCCGTAATGATGATGAAAGGAGCCAAGGACGCAAATATGTCGTTTCATATGATCTGGTGCAACAAGTTGATAGAATGGATTCACCATTACTGCTTTGTCTACAGAATTTCCAGAAGTTTCAATGTCTGTCTTGTACTCTACTTGAATTCATTGGTGGTAACTTTCTTTGACGACGGTATTGTAAAGCTTCTCCACAGATATGACAAATGTCTCAATCTCTTCGGTGATTTGTCGAAAAGTAAGCGTAAGTGTACCAATCTTTGGTAATAAAATTATTGTTTTATATGAACTTGTTTTTTATTTATTGCCTATCGGAGATTGAAGAAAAACGGCCCTCGTATAAGGATTTTTAGAAATACAATTTTAGTGAAACTAGTTCTAAGATGGTGTCAAATAAATAATAGTCGCATAGCAATAAATCGGGTCTATAAGAAGTATGTGATTCCCAACCCAATTCGTTTAACGTAAGCCGAGCTGTACGTGGTCTGGCGTTGTCTTGCAGCAATATCGCAATCCGGGCATCGTTTTTATCTGTAGACAGGTTTTACCTTGTTTTTTAGGAGGTTATTATAATACTGCGCGTTTACAGTGCGAAAATCAACTGCAATCACCCCCTCCTTCGTCTACTCCATAGACACGCGTTCAATCTCCGGAATATAGAGCTGGTTCAAGAGACAACGCCCAGCGTATGAATTTTTGCTCAAAATTCAGAAGCTCATGAATTGTTCGGTCAATAGTACCTACACTGATGTCCAATTCTTCAGTCACATCGCGTACAGTATTGTGTGACTTTTGCGGAAAGCAGCACACAATTTATACACTTAAGTCTTGAAGAGGTCCTCATCCACGAATTGCTCTTAGTAATTTTCGGTATCCACATTTAGTGATATGTACGTGGACGTACTAACTGCCGTGAAGGAAATTTACTATTTGCGTCGAATAAGATTTCCAAGAAAAACCAAACTTATTTTTGTGTTTTCAGTACTATCTAATGTTTGGATAGACGTGTTACTTCTGAATTTATATTTTCATAGCTTTATTTGGCAAATAAAAAGGAATGGGAAGTATTGTGAATCGATGAAAAACATTTTTCTTCCTGTAGTTTTCCAAGTTTATTCGTCCCTGACATTATACTATATTGCCTGCTTTTATTGTCCATTATAATACATTTTCTTATACTGAACATTATAACTTTTATTTTTATCTTATACTGAAGTCATAAGTCATAATATAATGATTAATGGTGATTAATTTATCATTTATTCTGTCGATTGTTGTTCTCAATCAAATGCTGAAAATTACGAGGATGGCCCCAGAAGAATCTGACCTGACCTAGAGATGGCGGTAGTTGCTTAGACATATTACGATACCAATCAACATATGTTCAAAGTTTGAACTACTCTGGGTGAAACTGCTCCTTCGTTATCAACAATAAAATATTGGGTAGCAGAGTTCAAACGAGGCCGTACGACCTGCGAAAACCAGCATTGTAGGTCGTAGAAATGTTGAATAAAATCCAAAGAACCGTACTGAATGATCATCAACTGATAGTGCGTGAGCTAGCAGACATAGTAGGCATTTCAAAAAGTGCGGTACATCGCATATTAACTGAAAATTTGGATATGAGAAAGCTGTGCGCAAGATGGGTGCCGCGTTTGTTCATAATGTAACAACAACGTCGTGAAGATGTTTCCATCGAGTGTTTGACAATGTTTCACAAAAAGCCGAATTTTTGCGACGTGTCATAACCATTGTTCAAACGTGTGTCTATCACTTTACACCCGAAACAAAATAACAATCAAAACAATGGACTGAAAAGAAAGAACCGGCTACAAAGAAGACAAAGATCGTACCATCCACAGGCAGGGTCATGGCGTCTGTTTTTTTGGGATGGACGTGGGATAATTTTCATTGGCTATCTTGAAAAATGGGAAACTATCAATGGCGAGCATTAAAAGAACTTATTGCAACGTTTGAGCGAAGAAATCAAGAAGAACGGCCGCATTTAGCTGTGAAGAAAGTGTTTTTTCATCAAGACCATGCAACAGCTCACATATCCGTTATTGCAATGACCAAAATTATTTAATTAAAGTTTGAATTGCTAACCTATTCGCCAGATTTACCCCCCTCGGATTATTTTCTGCTCTCAGACTTGAAAAAACGACTCGGTATCGTAAGATTTTCCAACAATGGAAAGGTGATGTCAGCAATTAATGGCTATTGTGAGGAGTTTGATGATTCTTATTATAAAAAGGGTATGGAACTTATTGAACAACCGTGGGAAAAGTGTATGGGGCTAAAAGGAGGTAACGTTGAAATTTTTTCCAAAATGTTTGTGTTTTTATTTGTTGGACCAGATACTTCTGGGATAATCCTCGAATAATGTAATTGAAACCTTATTTTCATCCAGCTTCTTATAATTGAGAATTTTTTCAAAAATGAAGAGTCTTGGAAACCATGGAATAGTCCTGGAAGCTTTTGTACAAAAACCTCTAAGAACCCAGCTCAAAATCTAATTGTACTTGATACTAGTAAATATTCATTTTCCTTTGCAAATAGCTAGATGCATCATTTTGTTTTTGTCGCCTGACCTGTCTCCACAAAACGTCATTAAGTATATACCATTAATCAGGATTAAAGAAAACAGTCATATCTCCAGAATATTAATATATTAATGCCCTTCCCTGCGATTAGGTAATGAAAATTGAAGGAGTGGCTAATAAGAAAAAAGTTCAAGAATTGCACCTTTGACGGTTTTAATCTTGTAACAACTCTGCTATCTGTCATTTCATTAATATAATTGACCTATGTGTTCGTGAAAATACTTTTATCGTGTCTTCTATAGATTAATTACTACTGATTCGGAACTTTCTTAGCAATATTAGTTATTGCGTTTTAAAGTGATTTAGTATTAAATTCTCGTTTTTTTTTTTTTCATTTACATAAGTTTAAAATTATTTTGGCTTCTCAGCCACTCTGCACCTATACCCAAAAGATATTTTGTACAAGACTCTTCATTTAATTGATCTGCTTTCAAAATATGTATACTCTTCTCAAAAGAGGCTATTTTTCTGTGGTTTTTATGACCTACTAGGTATTTAAGCGTTTTAATTAACTGGACAAGACGTTCGCAGAATAGATGCTCTGTTGTTTCCATGGCTTACTGGCAGAATCTACAATTGTCATCCTCTGTCATGCTTATCGTCTAAAGCTGGTATTTGACTGGGCAGTGTCCTGTCAGAAGACCAACAACCAGTTTCTTGTCATCACGAGAATTTTTCTGCTGAAATGGTTATGAATCTTTTAGATTGTCTTAGGCCTGAAGTGTTTCTCCAGTAGGACTTTATCTGATTATTCAGCTATCTCTTCAGTTATTTATGTGGTATCTCATGAGGCCACAGTATGGTTCTGATCCTAATTATGGAGTTATGGCCCTTTTTTGACAACCCTGTATGCTTCCTCATTGCCTAGTATACCCTGGTAGCCTGGAGCCACATTAGGGTTACTTTATTTCTACTAGCAAGCTCCCACGATAGTTTAGACATGTACTTAAAGCCGCTTGGCTATTTAAGAGAATGTGAATGTGCTTTCTAGAGAGGTTTCTATCAAAACACTCCACAGCACATTTATTGATTCCTAGCAATTCTGCCTCAAAAATGGTGAGGGATTTCCTTAATGGTATGGAGAGCTTGCATTTGGTGCATGAATTGCCAATCCAGCTCCTTCCACTGGCTTCATATCATCTGGGTACCAGAAAGAGCTAGCTTACGGAATATCTTTATTGACCCATGACTGGCGGTCATCAATTACCACTTAGAATGGGATATCTTTGTCCATAATGCTGTACATTTGATCCATCGGTTTGTCACCGCTTTCTAGCTTTATCAGTTCAACTTTACTGTCTGGATTAACCTTTTGGCGTCGCTAAATGCCTCTTTCTTCACTATAAGGTGAAAGGGAGGCAGGTTTAGCAGCGCCTCTAATGTTGTAGTGAGTCAAGTTATCATTGCTCCTGTTATACCCAGATTAGCCTTTGAATCTTATTCAGTCAGTTTTTTGTGAGCTGTTGTTTGTTCAGTTTTCGACCACCAAACAAGCGCTGTGTATGTGATCATAGATTTAATGACTGTTTCGTATTGCTAATATACCATTTTAGGCTTAAGTCTCTACGTCTTGCCAAAAAGCTTGTGACAAGTCCATATAGCCGCAGTTGCTTTTAAGATTACCTTGTCTAAATGATTGTACTAAACTGTTTTATTCTGGATGACTCCTAGATATTTTACATTAGGGTTAGGCTTATCTTTTCTTTCCTTGAGTGTTGCTCTTCATCATCTAAGGTTTTAAATTTGGTTAGGTTCGTTTGCATCCTTGCAGAGATTATGCCTTCATGCTTGTCCCTTACTATTACTACGAGATCATTCGCGTAGCCCAGAACTGTGAATCCAACGCTGCTAATTCTAGTGAGAGTTTTACCAACTACCAATGACCACAGTAAGGGTGATAGGACTCTGCCTTGCGGCAGCCCTTCACTGTAGATATGTTTTAATTATATCGCCATTTTTCGATAACTGCTTATCTAAAAAAAATATGTCATGGCACTATTGTAAAGAGAATTAAACAATAATCTAACAAAAAATAAATTGAGATTATATAATGATATTATTAAAAAAGGCAATTTATTGGATTTGGAAAAAAGTTGACTCCGATACTGAGCACCTCCTCACTCCCCCTTGTTTTTATTAAAATATTTGCATTAAAGCTTGCTAGGCGTTTGATTAATTTCAGAGATTCCAACATTAGTCCAATAAAATGATGATTCAAATTACCATCCGAAAGGCAGGCATATATTTTCCAATATAAGTTGACTTCAGCATATATTTGAAGGATGAAAAAAGAGAAAAGAGAAAAATAATTAAAAAATACCTTAACAGTTGATTTCATCTGTAAATATCTCAAAAAACAAGAAATGTAGGGTTTCAAATATTCATAGTTTATAGTTGGGTGAGTTGGCGGTCAGGGACTGTGAAAACTAATCAGGTACCTTGACTTAAATTAACTTCACTAGGCACCTTGACTCGAATTCACGTCACTAGGCACTTGGACTTGAATTAACGTCACCAGGTAATCTAGCCCCAGTGATTACTTGGTCTTTGCAGACATCAAAAGAATGCTTCAAGAAAAGAGATTTAACTCCAATGACGTGGTGGTTGCTGAATTGCTACGTACTTTCAAAGGCGAATATGTTAACCTGCAACCGTCCAGCGAAACCACAATTTGGAAAAACTAGTATGTTACATCACTGAAATGCTTGGAATATTAGTAGAAGTAGTCATATTTTACAAATACTCTAATTTAGATATGTCCAGATTTTTGCTTTATAACTTCCTCCCGGGATCAGCATCCTGCGTTTTAAAATTTAAAACAAAAAGTTTTATCACTCCCTTGAATATGGTGGAATTACGGTCCTGTAACTATCGTCAAATCTTTTATCCCAAAGGATATTGATTACATTCAACACGCTTAAATTGTTTTCGAGTCACAATGTTTCTAATTAATATAGTTACCTTTATTGAGCACTAAAAATAGAGTGTAGTCACAGCAACGAGAATGGGAATCGAGTAAAAACTATGTTATTAGTTGGAAAAATCTGGCCACATATCGTTTTGAAGTTAATTTTGTTTAACTTCTACATTTAAACAAGCCATTTTTCAAAAATAAATTTTAGCGAGAGAATTTGACCCAGACTTATGAGCCAAAACAAGCAAATTACTTTTTAAGGCTTGAATGGACCTATGGTGTTCACAGAAACGAATTTTTTAGTTTCGAGAAGTATTTGAACGATGTCTTTCGTTTCTTGTTTAGCACAATCATCTTGGGATGTGACGGCGCATTATCATGTTGATAAATTCCTGGATTATCTGTCCACAAAGACGCTTCAAAACGGCCAAGTAGTACTCCTTACTGGCCATTTGACCTCTGGAACGAATTCATGCGACACCCGATTTGGGGGTGGTTTTTATGGCTTAGGATCATTTTTAGAGCGCAATTTGCTGGAGTTTTGGACAGTTTGGGATTCATGAAACGACGTGTCGTAACCATTAATGATGCATTTGATAACCCTACGGCTCTCAGCTACGTTGTTAAGATCCATCGCAAATTGAACCCAGCCCACTAGCAGCATACACGAGGCCTCAACCCAGCCCAAGTATACCTAACTCAACCAAATGCCCATTAGTGTAGAAGATGAGTTGATAGTTTATTTCAAAGTGTCTACCCACAACTCACGAAACTATGTTGAAAAAACAATGAAATGGGTTCATTATGCATCACTTTACTAGAGTAAACTTTCCAAAACACATTTTCAGCGATTCCTCAAACTTTACACGAACATTAAAAAAGGTTGTACCAATTTATGAAAAAAATGACCGATTCAATTTACGCGCGCAATTTAAATGCATTATAATCTCAACAAAGTTAGTCGAGAATGTGGTCTACCATTGAAGCGCCCAATGACTGTATGTGGAAAGTGAAAGACTAGAAAGAGTCGAGAGGTATGACTAACTGGGTATAAGTGTTGACTGCTCCGTGGATTATTGTTTAGAAATAAGAAGCCGCAACCTTAACTTGCAGCTAAGAACTCTGATGCTCAGGTGCTATGTATTCCCAGTCCTACTGTATGGTGTAGAAGCTTCGACCCGCATAGTGCGAAAACTAAAAGCTCTCGAGATGTGGGACGTAGGATGCTGAGAATATGGACATATGGAGACGGCTACATCATGAAAGGTCCAAAATAAAAGATCCTGCAGCTCATAATAGTAGGAGAAATATCTTTTGGAAGGAAAAGAACATATTGGCTTAGGTTTAACGTCAGATCATGTGACCTATTTAGGGCTGCAGCTTTCAAAGTCGAAATAGATATGATGATCACAAAAGGAGAAAGGCCGCGAATGAATTAAGAGGGGTTAAGAAATTTCAATCTGATATATGGATAGTAAATAGAAAACTGCCTGCTTGATAACTTCCAAGAAATTGGTAATTTGGAAAACAATTTAAATGCAAAATCCCTAAACTAACACAGGTGTAGAAAGTGATTTATTACCTATATAACCTAACAATGCAGTTGATGCAAACACTAGTTATGAAATTATAGTATATTCTATAACAAGGTTAGATAGAAAAAAAATTAATACCAGTGGAAACTTTGCATTATTAACCAATACCTGTTGGATTCAACGGTAGGCAAGGTTTTGTATTATACGAAAATTTCTGTGAACGTTATTCTGAAATATTGTTTTTTATTATTAGAGGTTTTCGAAACGCATTCCTGTACAAATAACAGTAAGTTAAACGTTCGACCAATTAGGATCGTAAGCAAATTAATAAACGAATCAATTGGTATATTTCGCAATCAGTACTGGATTTAACGCGGCGTTCGCATGTTTACCCTTAAATTGCAATTCGTTTTGGATGTTTTTTTTTCAACTGCTAATTTAGAGCTGGTAATGGACTTATCCGACGTGGATTAAGCGCAGGAAACAAACTCTGGATCAATACCATCGTTCTATTTAGAGAGCGCTTATTTTTTCACATCCATACTTTGAAAAAGATTACATGAGGTTTGTTCTACTTATAACGGGAATGAAACTTGTTAACTCAAACTTGTTGAAACTCAAAAATGTTTATTCATTTCTCTCTTACTTAATATTACCTTTATTATAGCTTGTTTCCTAAGGTTTCTTTGGAACCTATTTGAATACTAGTTTTCACAAATCCCAATTATCCGCATTCAACAGAACTACATTTAAAACTCATTTCCCGCCCAAACCTTGCACAGGAAATTGTCCTATATCAAGGTCTTCTTCATCTAGTGATAGATGGATTAGTCCATGAGACAAAATCATCCTGGTCTTCCTTAAGAAAGTATATTGATTTCCAGTGACGAAATGATTAAACCTTTACCATAATGCTATGTAATAAAGAAAATTGCGTAAAAAATACATCACAAAAGTTCAAAAGAAATGTCGATAAGTACTGTACAGAGAGCTGTCAAACCACCACAGAAGCTGACGCTTAGGGCTTGTACTAAATACTGTAATACTTCATTTTTATAGACAATTGAAGAAGGTCAATGAGTTCTGGGATAACCTTATGGTCTCCAACAAGACATTGATATGAATAAAATGCAATGGAACGTTACTAGCAGACTGATACGAACTCTTGGTTTCGTTTTGATCACATGAGGATATAAGAAAAATCAATTCTTGTTTTTTGAAAGGAAACTCAAGAGCATTTGGATGCTTTGTATGGTGACCTACATCGAAAGCGACTGTCAAAAATTATTTAACGAGTTTCAACGTGATCGCAGGTTAGTTTTTATGAGCCTCCGAAAACTGCACATTGTCGTATTGGCAGATTGCCGAAAGCTGAGACAGAAGGCAACCGTGAAATCACTCCAGAAAAGGGGGGTGTGCGAAGAAGTTTCTTCGTTAGGTCGACAGAACATGGATCCACTGGTACACATTAAAGCCAAGAAATAGTAAAAAATAGTCGACTTCATTCGGCGAATGTGGGAGAAAGAAGGCGAATATTGTGCGATCGGTCGGAATGGTAATGGTTGCATAGAAAAAGTCAAAACGGGTCATAGGAAAACAACATTATCGCCGTCACCATGGCTAAATTGGGCTACGAACTACTGTCCCATTCACCGTAGTCTCAAAATTTGGACTCGTGCAGTTTGTTTTTGTTTCTAAACTTTGGAAAGATGCACGCCGTGAAGAAATTTGAGTCCAATGATTTCCTCCTAAAATGCAGGGCCTTGAGAAAAAGTATTTTTAAGGCATGTCAAAGAATTTGAAGCTTCGTTGGACTAAGAGGAGACTATATTAAAAACAAATCAACACTTCCAAAATTTCGATTTTTTCTTTGTAAGCTAAGAACCGGGTGAGCAACTAAGAATGGCCATCAGCTAAATAATTTCCAAGTGTTTCTCTGGGCATCTTTTGACATAAGTTTTATTCCATGAAGCTGTAGTATTTTTTGTTTGATAACGAATACATAATTGATGACGGGCATCAATTTTTCTGTACTTTCTATCAAGCAATAATTGCATAAAAACATCAAATATTTTTTTAAATTGTTTTTCAATGTACGCCTATGAAAAAATCGATTTTGTTTTATTCAGAATTATTTATAGCCACATATTTTTCGACAAAATTTGAATTTCATAACGCTAAAGTTTCGTGAAAAATCGAAATAAGATGTCAGATAACCCACCCACTCTCAATCTGTTATTTGATAGTATGTAAGATGTAAATTTCTTATCCGGTACAAAATTCATACAGAAAACATATATTATTAATAATAAAAGAACAAAAATACGGGGTGTATGTTTCCCATCCTTAATATATTGATAACTTTTGCGGTTCAAACCCCTAAAGGCGTAACACTTTGGTTGACGATGGGTTTCCCTGATTTTTTCGAACAATTCTGGCAAACAAATGCTAGTATACTATCCAGATTTTACGGTTCTACGTTGCTTTAATGGAATGGTGATGACATGTCCAGTTATTCCAAAAAAACAGGGAACTATTTGCTTCGAAGTTCTTCGTGTGCAAACAAATTTTGTTGACAGTCGATTGTTGTTTTCGAGTTCATATGCATCGATTCATGATTCGACGCCCCATATAAGCATTGACTCCAAAAGAAGTACACAATGAAATAAAATTAATAAACCCGAAAACATCACCGGGCTCCGACTGCCACAAAAAGGGGTAGTCATTCTAACATACATTTACAATGCAATTCCGAGACTCGGATACTGGCCAAAATCATATAAAGCTGTACAAATCATATTGATTAGTAAACCAGGCAAAGACCCAAGCAACGTGTCATCTTACCGTCCAATAAGCTTTCTATCTACAATGTCCAAACTCCTTGAAAAATTACTCCTACATACAATAACGTACCTTCACAGGAATGGATTCCCTGTCATCAATTTGGATTCCGACATGGTCCTGGGACTCGAATGACAACACGTTCTGTGTATGTTCACCATTAAAAATGTCAAACTTCATGATGGCAATGTCAGATTTGACATTCTCACATCAGTAATACCATATCTCAAAACTTAGTAGCAACCCTCGTATAAACGTTTAAAATGTTGGAGGAAAATGCAAAAGAGAGTGGAATGAGCATTAATGAAGAGAGAGCCAAATTTATTGCAAAAAAATTTGTCTAAAAACATTTAGAATGAGTCATGAAATGAATATCAAGTACAGAATTCAGACACCAGAATAAAACGACAATAAAACTTTTTCATAACAAACGGAGCGGAAACAGCGAATTTAGTTGAAAAAAAAAAGAAAAATAATTCCAAGTATTCGAAAGAACAATTATACACATGATATATGGCTGAAAGAAAATAAATGGACCGTAATTGACATCACAAAATTGACCATTTATTATATAGAGAAAACAGCAAGTTCTTACAAGGAAGATGTAGAATTTTCATCAGCTTCAGGTTCAGCTATGTAGGTGTAAAACAGAAAAAACATGGATTTACTAAGTAAAAATCTGAATAATTAATTATTGAGTTCTACAATACTTCGTTTTAATACTTTTTCCTGATGTCTACACTTTGTATAATGACATGAGAGACCAAAAATAATCAGACTTCATATTTGTATCGCAGAACGTATATAGCTCTCTTGCATGAGTGTAAGTCCTGATGTTTTATCCTCAAAGTGCACAAATATTTGAAGAAAACAATTTTTTATTCAGTTTTGTTGCTAACAATTCTTAGGCTTGTTTTTGAACAATATCTTACAAGATCATCTGAGTCAAATTCGTATAAAGCATTTTGGCTCATATGACATCCATTCAAAATCAGCATCATTTTGTGATGAGCATCGATTAAAACGAACAGGTCCGATTTCACAGTCTATATCAATGGGCGAGTTCGTTACATTCTTTCATCCTTGAGCTCTTGAAGAAGCTGCGTTCCATGCTGACGAAATTAATGCCTTTTGAGTACTATTTTATAGTCTCAGTGAAATTCCTGATTATTCTCCTATGAATGGTGCAGAACTATTTTCTATTTTTATGCGATAACTCTTATATTGCAAGTTATCGCATAAAAATTATAACAAATACAATATATCTCTTCTTTGGTACTTTTCCATACTACAATATCGTTCTTTCTATCAAAATACACTTTCTGAAATGCTTTTTCAGGCGAAAACCCGTTTCTTTCAAATTTTTCCATAGTGTGCTTCGACTCAATTCAGGGTTAGGTTAGGTTCGAAAGTAGAACGCATGTTTTTTCCTTTGAAGTATTTTTTACAAATGATTTTCAATTTGAAGTTTTGGTTGCCCTGGAGCTTTACTAGCTGTTTGAAACCTAAACAATACAATATTCTGTAACTGCAAAAGTGGCTGTGGCTCAAGATGTGATGCAGGAAAGCGGGTTACAGTGCTTGCGGCCAGTGTAATGGACAATCTCGTCTCAATGCTATACCATGTCAGATCGATATTAATAATGATAGAATCTTTGACACAATAATCATGAATGACTTGGAAACACATGTTGAAAAAGAAGAAGAGACGATGATGAAGAAGAAGTGAATTGAAATTAGAAATTGTTTTCGAAATTTTTATTAATTTTGACAATAATAAATCTATAAAGCTTAATATTACGAGTTTTTGATCGAGACTATCGGTTGATCTCAGATAATTCTCTGACGGCGGGCTCTACGTCCTCTAACTCGAAAACAGGTCAAAGTATAAGAAAATGTTGAATACAGAAGTTATAGAGAATTGAGTTCTCTACAATATTGATAAGGAATACAAATAGCGTAAAACTCATAAAAGACGAGATATTTGCAAAAAATGTAAAAAGAATCGATTCTTCTGACATTTGAATCTCGACTTTCCAACTTGCGATCATCCAATTACTCAGTGAATTTTGAGAATAGTTTTAGAATGCCAAAATAAAAGTTTCTACGTGATAATATACTGGGTATGTCGATTTTCCTAGATATTCACCTAAATTGGCCTAAGATGACTGGACTAGTGTTTCTCGCGGCCTCTTTTGATATAATTCTTGCCCCCTGAAGCTGTAGTGCTTATTGTTTGATAACGAATACATAATTGATGACGGGCATCAATTGTTATGTACACTTCTATCAAGTAATAATTGCATAAATCATCAAAATTTTTTCAGAATTATTTATAGCCACATATTTTTCGAAAGTGATTCTTGGAATTAAAATTAAATAAAATTTCTTAGTTTTATTGGCATACGTACTTACTGGAAAAAATCTTGTGATACGGCAATGTAATCTTCAATACATAGGTCTTTTGACCATTCCAAACCTTCTTCTATTGTTCTATACAGCTTATAGTTAGATGAGACCCTAAATCGCACCTGGTTCAATTTTTTGCTGATAAGGACCAGATATTTTATGAGCGCCGAATCATGAAGCTGAAAGAAAGATGGAAAAAGGCCATTGAGCAAAATGGAAAATATGTAATTGATTGAAAACTATTTTTTATTAAAAAAAACTATTTTATTTTATACTAAAAAAATTTAGCATTTAAATTGATAGTTGGTATTAACAACAACAATGGGAGCATTATAATTAATGAATTAAAATTGTCTTAAATCAATCAAGTTTGTCACTGCTGTACATTTTTTCACTATTTAGTACAACTTATCTTTTGTTATGAAATAAAAAAAGTAGTACGTACATGTATAGAAGAGTATATGTACCAAGATGTAGAGAGATTTCACTTAACTGTTAAATTCAAATTAAAAGGATAATATGTTCTTGTAGAAAGAATAATGTTGATCTAGTATAACTCTTGAACACTTTCAACTCTATGAAACCGATTTTCAAATCATCTATAACATCTTCGACATCCAAAGTTTAAAATTTCTTTTCTTTTCTAATGTTGTAATACCCATATCAAGCAGCAAACTGTTTTTGTTGCCTTATCATAAACTTCCTTCATGTTTTCTTTGGCTGCTTCAGCAGCTCTAAGTGAAGCTAAAAGAGCTTGTGCAAATTGATTTAGGAAATTCTAAAAAATATTGATTACACATCTTTTTTATTAGAGGAATGATAAACTTACAAACATTTGAAACTAGCCATGAATTAGTAAATAGGTTCCATTACTATGCCTTACATAAAAATAGATTATAGATAATTGCGGAACAGTCTTCCTATTTTTGTGTGTAAGTCTTATATTGGGTTGATTAGATTGAAAAAATGTAAAAAATCGAGTTTTCTATGTTAAAATGTTCGTTTTTAATAATTATCTTTTTTGTTTCAGTTTTAAAATGCTATATCCCTAACTTCTATGGAGCATCAGTTTATCGGTAAGTTGCTAAAAATAAGTAAATGTTAAATTTAAATGCAAACTAATGGTAGATTTGTTTACATTCAAGCATACACTACTGATGTGTTTAAAACTTTCTCAATGTTTTAATTACAATACTTACTGAACCACTTTAATGATTATACAGAACTTTTATTAAATGGCAACACTGTCATTTCGAAGGCGTTTTTTATAGGATTGTGAAGTACATAACTGCATACTATATAAAATTAATCCTTATCGATCACAAGTAAAACAAATTGGAAAATGTCACGTTTTGATACTTGTATACATATATCATCACTTCATGAAATATTAGCAATATTGATAAAAAAGTTTGTTATTAGCAAAATTAGTTTAGAGAAATGTTTCAGTTTGATTTATTTAACTGTGATATCCTGTATCGCAAAGTACTCTAAGTGAAATAGAAAAATTTATTGAAAAGAAACATGATATCTATTTCAAATACTAATCGAAACACTGACGTTAGTTAAGGTATCAAAATTAATGTCATACTATCTGTTCAAGTACTCGAACAATAACCTTCAACTAATATCGTACGAGTAGTTTGTATTATATCGTTTTGAGTAGAGCAAATTTTGTTGATTTGAAAAAGTTGATTGAAAGGAATTTCGTGTGTTCATAAAGCTTTGCTTTTTGGCAAAAAATACTATTGAAGCTTTGACTTTGCTTCAGAAAAATCATCCGTGTGGAAGTTTAAACGAGACGAAATAAGTACCGAGATACACGTAGTGGATGTCCCTAAAGAGGCCGTCACCGACGAAAACATCAAATAGGCACTTAAAATAATTTGTGATAACAGTATAGTGAAGCTGATTGATATAGTTTAGGTACTAAATATAGCAAAGGAACAGCTGGGACATAGATTTTACGAAAAGTCTATTTAAAGTGGATACCGCGCGAACTCAAAATCGAAATAACAAAGAATTGATGGTTCTGAGCTGTTCAATTAAATGTTTACGTTGATAAATGACAATAGATGCCAGATGGTCCTTAAAATAATATATGATAACAGTAAAGTGAAGCTGAATAATATAGTTGAGGTACTAAATATAGCAAATGAACGGTTTCGACATATCGTGAATGAATAATTGGGTTCACGAAAGGTCTGTTTAAAGTAAAACAACGAATTGATGGTTCTGGACAATGTTTTGAACTGTTCAACTATAATTTTTGCTTCAAGCAGCTCAAAGTTCAGAGTTCAAAGCATGGAACCACATAAAAGTCTGTATCAGTATATTGAGATGCGCATGGTATAACATCTTAAATCCTTATGTGAGTGATAAGGAACCTCGGTACCTTTTCAAATTTAAAGAAAAGTATGTTTTGCGCTCTGTACGTAGCTGTGATGTGCAAAAAACTCTTAACAGTAAACGATTTTCAATGTGTTGTGAAAACAAAAACATATTTTCACCCAATAGAATGACAAGGCAGTTGTGTTTTGTATGACAATGAAAAAAATATTTATAATTTCGTACAAAAATTAAATAAAATGTTTTATTTTTAAAAAAATTACAAGTTCGTTGCTTATACAGAATTATCACAACTACCAAAGCAGATGTTGCATGCTGGACGAGCTCATTACAAACTGGATTTCTACAGTGTGCTCAAGCTTTTCTTTGCTTGCGATTGGGTTCCCCATATATAGTAACTTCCAACGACTGCGACACCTTTAGAAACCCGTCTAGTCTTACTCATAGATATTGTATAACCAGAAGAAATCGAAAGTCTTTTTTTATCTTTACCGCACAGTTGTAGATTTCAAAAACTTGATGATGGGACAGCTGCAATGTCAATGATTTGTAAAAAAATACGAAAATGCCACCGATCATTTTGCTCGTACAATACAAACAAACGTATACAATCAAGTGTCAATATCAAGCATGATGCATTGAATGGATTCAATGTTTCTTGCACGCGGATAACCATGTCTTCCAACACCCGCAGAACTGTTCATCTTCGCAGAGCTGATTCCGAATCAGTTTAGGGACCGATCGCATGCGCACTTTCAAAATTTTCGTTCGCGGAAGGGAGAAGTCATCGTCGGAGACAGAATCTGGATTGTTTACATTACATATAAACTTTATGAAGGTACCTGGGCACCTCGTCATACCGATAAAGGTGTTCTGTTTGTCACTTACATAAGGGTTAAAAAGGAAAAATGAATAATCAGTGACTATTACGTAGAGTTACTGGAGCGTTTGAAGGTCAAAATCGCGGTTGAACAAAGTAAAAAGAAAGTTTCATAAATCAATAAAAACATGGCAAAATTTCATGAATTGGGCATCGAATTGCTTTGGCATCCACCGTATTCTTCATATCCGATTCCCAGCGACTTTTCTGAGACTTCGAGAGGAAGCTCGCTGTACGGAAATTTTGCACCGATTGAGGAATTATCGACATTAGCCTATTTTGAGGCTACAGGCAAATCGAACTATAAAAATGTTATGACTGCTATAGTCGTTGTATCGCCGTTGAAAACAACTCTATTGAAAAATAAATTCACTTTCTATTTATATAAAAAAAGATTTTTTTATACTAGTCCACGAACTTTTCAGCCAAGGTTATATACAAGAAATAACTGCCGACTTTAGGACTTTTCGGAAAGTATGATCGGGTTAACCCATTGATAGGTTACTGAGGTTTGAGGATTTTATAACTTTCGGTATATCAGCTCATTAGTATCAAAGTTTAGTGCAAAATCCGTGTGATGGGGTAGATCTTAGATAGGTGCTCAATAACAATTATCAAACATGTAGAATACATTATACAATTACATAAATATCACGGAAGAATTAACGCACAAAAAATAACAAAAAGTTTTTGTAGGTCACGTATTAAATTTGAAATTTCCTCCTAAAATTGAAGGCGACGTTCGGAAACTGATCTGAATATCATTTTGGGTTAGGATCCGCAATAAGATGATAGGTGGATCTACCTGAACCCGGGTTATAGTTTCCAAAAAGTCCTTTTGATTATTTTTATTTCATAAATACGTTACGTTACATCTAGAAAAATCCAGACGACTTTAAAAATTATATTCCATAAATATTGTAACTTATTAATTTGTGAATAAAGTTTTTTAAAAATAAAATTTCGAGAATAAAATTTATAATTCGGTTAGCAGGCCGGTAACTCGGGCGATAGTATATCAAATTTTATTTGCATGAGCTGTATTTGATATTGTTGTATGAAATTCTTTTTTTCCGCTATTTCTTACGTACATCTTATTAAATACACTGAATGGCAAAAAATGTACCGTTCCGTAAAATTTCGATTGTGAACAAAGACCCAAGCCTAAGAACAATTGAGTAAAGGAAGGTTTTTCAAAACGCGAAATTTATCTAGAATGCTTTGAACAAATAAAATTTTTTGACATAAATCTTTGTCTTCAAAAATGATTCAAATAATTGGTGTTGATGATCACAAAGTTAAGAAACTATTTTGTGAAGATACGTAATCCGGTTCGTGAGTTCTTGGCCTCGTGCGCGCGTCAGAGACAAGTCTCAATAAGCTTCACACAGAGTGCCAATTTCCTGCTTTCATCCATTAAATTATAGTAGAATTCGAACGACCACTCAGTTAAGTTGTTTTGAAAAATGCCTCAAATTGAATTGCTTTATTATAAAATTTTATTACTAAAGAACGATTATTACCAACACAAATCAAAAACAGAATGGAAGCTGTTTGCCTTGTACCTATCATTTTCAATCATTAAAAATTGGTCTAAATTATTTCGCTGACGACAAGAATCATGAGAAAATGACCGGCGCCTAAAAACAGCAGCACAGACCGGCAGTTGTTATGAGCGATTTTTAGAGGTTTCATGGAGTGGTATTAGAAAGGATAGCACCCAGCCAAAAAAGCAAAGGTCACGAAGAGTACCGAAAAAAAATGATTTTAGTACTGCGATGGTACCCTTTTGATTGATTTTGACCATATTACTCTGACTTACTAAAGGCAGTTGCGTCAAAAAATTATCGAAAAAATGCGCGGCACGCCACCCATTTAGGAAACAATTTTGTTCAGAAAATCAGGTAAATTATGATGAAAATATGATGATTTCACGATGATGCCTTTTTAGTCATTCAGTTTATTATTATGGACAGATAATTTTGGCATGATTCAATCGTCATCAGCTTAACTATATTAGTGTGTAGTTTCTATATTACTAGCCTTTAGTAAGGATAAATTTTCATTACCACCAATTTGTGGCCCCGAAATTGATTCTAGCCCCTCTCACTTCCAGTATAATTTATTAGTATTCTTTTTTATTTAGTATATTAGTCGCTTATTTCTACTTTCAGCATGTTCCGCCTTTATAGAAGCTTTCATCTTAGGTGGCTTAAACAAAAGTGGGTTCGGTGAGGATCCTTGTTGTCCACAAGTTTTATATGGAAATTTGTCTTTATTCCTTTGTTAAGAAACTGCTCGCGAACAGGTAAGTGAATCCTTGATAAGGTTGTGGTTTGTTACTAAAATATCTATCAGGATAAACGTTCAAGTCAATACATTTAAACGTGTTTTATGCCTGATCCAAGCTATTCTAAAAAACAGTGCTATTTCATCAGTAACAACAAAAAAAATTTTTTTTGCGAAAGATTAATATACATTCGTAAGCAAAAATATCGACTCAAGCGATCGCAAGTAACTGGCAAAAACACTGAACTGAAATTTAATTTTTTATAGTAAAATCTTCAAGCTAATGGCATTAGCTTGAAGATTGCTATGTTATGATCACTGGTGTTCAACAAGAGTTCAGAGAAACGCGAGGAGTAGCTGAACAGTTAGAAGAAGACTAAAGGCAACTAACCATGAGCCAAAAAGGCCAGCTACTGGCACCAAATTAACCCCAGCCCACCTAATATTTGCCAGAGAACACGTTAATTGAACTGACATACAATATTCTCTTCTCAGACGAAAGCAAAGTGTGTCTGCATGGTAGCGATAGAAGAGAACGAGTCTACAGAAGATCAGGATAAAGATCCTCGCAGTGTTGCATAAAAGAAAACGTGACTTTTGAAGGAGGTTCTTGAATGATTTTGGCGGGCATTTCAATTGAAGCTAAACCGAGTTGGTTGGAGGGATTATCCAAACTTTATCCTAATGCAGGGTTGGGTCCGTTCACATAACAGTTCCGTACAGCTGTATTTTCAGAATGGCGAAATTGCCGGATGGATGGATGGATTGGCCACCGCATTGCCTGGATTCAAATCCTATCGAGCATTTGTGGGATGAACGGAAGAGAAAAGCTCGGACTAGAAATCTTGCATGAAATCGGATCTCAAAACAGCGATCGCTGAAAAATCGAGTAAAGAAACATTCCATTCATGAACAAGAGATTGGAAACTGTTATTAGAGCCAAATAATGAAATAATGTTTAATTTCATATAAATTATTTTGATGCGTTTATATATTAATAACATAGATAACTATCATTAAGACTAATCGCTTGGGGATGCTAAAATCGGAAAAAGACTTTTGGCCACGAACGAGCGATTCATGTCGATTTTTTTGCTCACGATTGTATATTATTCAACAATTGAAATTCCTTCAAAACAGGACTAACTGATTGAAATAATAGTCAATAAATTGAAAAAAACACAAGTGGCATAAAAAATTATTCGAAAGGCATCCATTTCAGCTACATATTAAGACAAACAATGACAAGTTTCAACTCGTTTCGGATTCTGCATCTGCTTATACTGAAATCGTGTTTTACACATAGATTTTCATTTCAAGCCAAAAAAGCTCATAAAATGTTAGTTGCGTTAGGTTAGGTGTATAGCAAAAAAGTGGTAAAACTTCTTAAAGTGGTATAACAGTTTTAAAACTGTCATTTGAAGGCAAAGAAGGTTCGGGACATCCTGGACCTGGAAAATAGAAGGAAAGTGGACAAAACTGACGATGAAAAACTTGTACGGATCAGTGCTAAGCATTCAAACAAAACTAGTGAGTGCCAAATCTGTTTGTAGACTTTTGACTGACGAACAAAGTCTCCGGAACAAAAAATTTTATTATGGTTATTTTCTTCATGCTGACAGTACCTGCGAGGTACTGGTCACTTTTGATTAGATAGTTTTTGCCGCTAAGAGACTTCCTGTCTGTCCATGTTCACCCCATTCACCAGATTAAGCACCAAGCGACTTCTAGATCTTCCCGAATATAAATAATGTACCTAAGGAGAAGGTTTTACATTGAGAGGATCACGATAGAGTAACCATTCTGAAAGAAGGTTTTCAGAAATGTTTCCAGTAATTCGAAGGAACGTTGGCAGAAAAAAAATTTCAAAAGCAAATTATAGATACCGTTACCCAACTAAAAACTACAATAATATTTTTAAACCGATTTTTTCGCGTCCGTAAAGTAATAAATGATGAAGCGTTGCATGATTAATGTAATTATTTAATTGTTGTCCATTGCTTTTAATTAATCTACACATAATTACTCTGAAATGTTATTATCACTATGTTTCCAATTTATTATGAAATATAATAACAAAATGTTTTTCATTCAAAAGACATCTAGCGAATGGAAACATTTAATACAGGGTGAGTCATACTTCTACTATAGTAAAAGATATCAATTTCACAAATCACCTTAAAAATTAATAAGGTAGAGGAGTTGACACTTCGCCTCATATATACTACTACTACATATGGTGAGAGTATGTAAAGTTTCTCATGACTCACCCTGCATAGTGTGAATGTAATTTTATTTGGGAGACTGTTCGCAAATTATCGATGGTTATTCCCGCGAGGGACTGTTAACAAAAAAACTATTAACAAAATATAAATGACTAAGTCAAGTGGAGTATTTTTTTCGAGGTAGTGAAATGCACTTTAACCCTTTTGCCTTTTGTGCTGCTTCTGGAAAAGCCAAATTCCTATTGATGGAAAAATTCCGTTCTTACACTAAAAACAAAGACATTTCTCAAGATTGGATATTTTTCTTAAACAAAGTTTTAACAAGTAGATAGATTTTCTTGATAGAGTTGCTCTGCATGTTGTCGTCGTAAAAGTGTAACAAATAACATCAAAAGCATAGCAGAAAATTTACGAGGGTTGCACTTAATTTTTCATATAGACAAATAAAAACAAATATTTATAATTGAATATGACTTTATTACTTTTCAAAATATTCTCCATTAAGATCAATACACAATACACCATTTTTTATGGTGTAGAAAAACGTTCACTTCATAATTTATTTCTGATCTGCGGGAATAAGAAGAAATCATTGGGTATCAAACCGCGGATGACCCATCAATTCGATGTTTTGACTGTTAAAAAACGTTTTTGTTTGATCTGATGTGTGAGAGATTCCATAGTCGTGGTGGAGAATGATTCGTCTTTTGCTATCGGTTTTCCTGATGTTTTTGAACACTACTGGCAAACAAATGCTGGAATGCCATTCAGAATTGACTGTTTTACATGACGACATGTCCAGTTATTCTTAAAAAGCAGACGATAATTTGCCTCAAAGTGCTTCCTGCACGAACAACTTTGGTTTACAGGTCCATACAGTCGATTGTTGTTTAGTTTTATGTTGATATACTAATATCCATGATAACCTGTCACGATCTTATATGCGTCTTTTGAACATTTCTTTCCACCAATCTACACGAGCTTATTTTTGAACTATTGTCGAATTATACGGTATCCAACGCGAACATATTTCAACTTTCAATGTCAACTTCATGATCGCAATATTAAGATTTGACATATTCAGTGATGCAATATCTCAAAACCTCGTATATAAATTAAAATTTCCACTTGGTATTTTCTTTGTGATCTACTGCTCAATTTCGTTCGGATGAGATGAATATGAATAACCGATTACGAATCCCGATTTGTTTTTGTGAAAAAGCAGTTTACAATTTTTTGATTTCATATTTTATTTTTCTTTTAAAATCAAATTAGATTAAAGAATAATCGTAATCTGCTGTAACTGAAGGGAAGTGCTTGAAATTACAAACTATTCCGATGACGACATATTCTAAAAAAGGTTGTCACATCATGTCACAACATTATACCATGAAACATAATTATAGCAATTTATGTAGAGCTATAATTAGAACTAAATTTCATGAATTATAATTTTAAAAAGTAGCAAAATTTTTCAATTAACAATATGATCCCGCTGAAAACACTATAATTTTGTAGTTTAAAAATTGAACCTTATTTTTTAACAAGTTAATCTATTTCTAAAGTAACTTTCAACTCATTCGGACGTACCAATTAGTTATAATTTGACAAATGTCGTATTTGAAAAGTCACTTTCCAGAAGATCAAACTAACCCCTCAAAACAGAACGTGCGTTCAAAAAATCTTTATGCTCGCGTTGGAGGCAAGTCTTTCAAAAAGTTTTAAGCTGCTGTTTCGATCCATGTCCATGTTTTTGCCTAAACAAGGATTAACACCTGCACAAATCAAGAACAGTTTGTTCATGGTAACTAATGTCATCATTTTCAATAATTAAAAATTGGTTGTTTAACTTGAGACGAGGTCCTGTGACGGTGACTACTTCAGAAAACATTAAATCCGTGACCGTCGTCTAAAAACAAAAGAAATTACAGCAAAATTGGCATTTTCAGTGTTCTAAGGATCCAATAGTAGCATCACTATAACCGATTCCTTTGAATTCGATTCGAGTATTTTTTTCGGGAAAGTCTTTTGTTGAACTCTGCTCGTTGTTGCTAGGAGCAGAGTTATGAGAGGGGTCGAAAGACTATCGTCTAAATCATTGTAATCCGTCTTAACAAGCGATCCTATTTTTCCGAGAAGCATCAAAAAAGTTATGACTAAAATATTTTGGGACTACTACGAGGTATCCTTTTGATTCCCTTTAAGGAATCCAATACATCTGTGAACGCGGCATATTACTCTGACTTACTGACAGTTACGTCAAAAAATTATCTAAAAATAACGAGGCAAAGTCAGCCAAGGTGTACGCTTGCTTCATGACAATGCTCCAATCCACACTGCCCTTTTCTAGACCCGCCTGTTTATTTTTTGTTCGCAAAGCTGGCAAAGTTAAAGGAGAAGATATTTAACAGCAACAATGAAATTAAATAGCCGTGTGGAAGTGTGTGGAAATAAATGATCTTTCTTTCCATGTTAGGCTAAGAACTCATGGACCGTACCATTTACATGGGTGTTTAGAGTTCACCTATCAAGGAAAAATGGTTCCGCTGATTTCCATTAAAGGGTTTGCGGTAAAATTTAGATATTGCAGTTATACCATCACATGCAGAGTGCAGGGGTTGTGGGAGTTTTCGCACAATGCTAAGTGGATAATCTTCAACTTACAAGGTCTCTATCTTTTGAATTTTTTAAGAGTGTGATTCCAAATCATTAGACAGTATTTTTTTAAGCCGTCCTATATTTTTAGGATATCTCACAGTCTTCCTATGATATGTAGCCTTCACATTTATTAACCCGATATCTGATTAACTTTGCCGAAAGTTATGACGAGGAGGTGATAATAGATATAGATGACGAAACCGATTGATTTCAAAAAGTGGCTACTTTGATTTTCAATGTATGGGAAAGCTCTTAATCCTACTACTTCACGTTTAATATCTGACAACTAAATGAGAAAAACATTTCAGGACATCTCTTATATACAAATTATTTTGGTTTCTTTCATTAATAACTGTGTTTAAAATTGTTTACTCATATGTTGATCATATGATAAACGTATTGTCGTTTGATAAAACATTTCCGCACAGACGCGTGTTATATTTTTATTTTAAATCAGCCAAAAGCAAACTTTTAATGTAAAAACTCCTACTCGTCAGATTTATAATTTTCTGGTCAATCACAAAATGAACTCTCTACTTAAATTCTAAAGAATAAAGTGAATATATGGAAATATTTATCATAGTGAAAACTGATTCATGTAACAGCCATTAAACTCAAAACCGCTAGTTTTTTACTTAATTAAGCTCTAAAATGTTTACGAAATATTCCAAAAATGAATATGAAGTCCCCCAAGCTTCCCTTGTATATTAGCGCTAGCTACGGAGGAACGAATCCTTCAGGAGTATAGGGAAATAAATGAAAAATCAGATAATTTCTCCAAATAAAAATAGACTCGAATCTCGTGAAGGAAAATCCGGACTTTTCGAGCTCCAGGAAGAAAACCTAGACGCCTAGCGACGAGCTCCATCACAATATATAAGGAAAATGAGCTATGATATTTTGAGAAGGTATAATAAAGTGAAGTAAAAACGATCAAACTTATATATGCCATAGAGAAAAGAAATTAAACTTATCTGAGGTAAGTCAAGATGTTTTACAGCAATCAATAGTGATCCAATTTGGTGGAGAGGTTGCCTTTGATGGTAGCGCAGCTAAGGAAAAAACGAGCCATGTACCTAATTCCGAAAATGATGAAATGTTTGGATAGGTTTTGGTGCAGCTGTTGATGGTTGGATTTGACTTTTGTATTCCAACCTGGCAACCACAGTGCAGAGGAAACAATAAAATGAGAAAACGAAAATATGGATGAAAATAATTGAAAAAAAACGTGTCATGTACATAGTTCCAAAACTGCTAAAATTTTCGCCCATGAGTGTGTTCTTGATTAAAGGAGATAATCACTAAAAGAATTTCCACGGACAAAGTTTTCTTTGTCTCCTAGCCCCTTCAAAGTTAGAACAATTTTACTAAATATCTCCGGAAATATTGATTTTATAGAAAAAAGTTTAGAGTAAAAACTGAAACCCATAAAAAACTCTACAAAAAGGTTAATTACATTTTGTGCGTAAACCTTATCATTTAGCTATTATGACCTAAAATATCTAAGTAGGAGTCAAATTGACTTTTTTTCGAGAAAGCAACTAGCTAACGCTCGCACATACTTGGAGAAGATTAATTAGGTTAGGTTAGTCAATTTAACTAAAAATTTTACACCGAGATAGTTTGGAGTATAACAGTATATATAAAAAAGTATATAACTACTTTGTACAACTTTTTATGGGCTTCATTTTTTGTTTCAAACTTTTTCTCTGAAATCAATTTTCGGAGATAATTAGTGAAATTGGTACAACTTTGAAGGAGGCTGGGAGGGCAAACGATGCTTTATCGCTAATAATCCTCTTAGTTATTATCTTCTCTAATCAAGCACAAGCTTTGCCAAATATTGAGCCAGATCGGTAGGTGGAACAGAGCTGAATAAAAAGGAACTTATGCTCTAACACCTATAGGAACTAACCGGCCGATTGGCATGTTACTTGTTGATTGAAGATGAATTTAACTTGATAAAGGGTTGTCCAACCAAAATGCACCATGTTAATTGTAAATGAAACATAAAGTTTTCAGAGAATTATCTTGATATTGTTTATAATGATCTATGATAATTATGTGTGAAACAAAATATCGGCCAATTGCTTGCCACGGCTTCGGTGGCATACCTCTATCCGATGGTCCATATTTTCAATGACTCTGAGACATAATTGAGGTTCAATGTCGTTAATGTGTCGAATTATCTCATCCTTTGGCTCTTGAATTGTTTTTGGCTTATTGACGTACACCTTTTCATTCAAATATCGGTGCGACCATCCAAAAGAAAAATAGTTGAGGCAATCCACTACATGTGGCACAAGCAAGAACAGAATGAGAAAACATTTTTAACGCACAATCGCTCGTGGCACTCGTAAACAAAACTGCATTAACACAAATTATAGATTTCAACCTGATGACAAAACTTATACTAAAGCTTTTTTAGTAGCAGACTCACAAACCGAAATTAGTTCACACTGAAAAGGTGAAGTTATGAGACATAAATTTATTGACTGTATCTTTTTATCACACCTCGTAAATTACTTGTTTTTCGTCTTTTGGCTATACCCATTATATCTAATTTTTCTTAAGATTGTTCAGTTGAAAATATTGTCTATGGTTATTGAATATTTCAACATATCGAAAAATTGAATTGGTCAATTTTTTTATTTGTTTTCAACCTTGTATCGATTTGGAAACCGTTATAAAATATGCGGTATCCTTTGCGACGAATTCGAGTGGGAGTGTCCAGTCTAGACTGCAGAGGAGTCCGATAGACCGACAAGTTTTCAACTTTTGACTTGGCACTGGCATTGCTAGTAGTGGATGTCGTCTAGGCGATATCGACGTTACTTCCAAGTAATATTTGGCAAATCATTTGGTTTGAATTCGTCGGTAATTAAACAACGGGCATTATTCCTCTTCTATCGTGCAAAAGAGATCTGAATATTTTGCCGCTGGAACGGTCTTCGGTAGTTAAGTGATTATACTGATCGGTGCGAGGATTTACTTTACTGTTATAGTACGGTCAAATTCCTGTAATTTGCACAGATTATCATTATTTGCGTGTGTAATACATCTATCAATACTTTTATCACCTTTGATTCAATTGTCAGGTTTTTAAAACTAGTATATCAAATTTATTATTGAAGCTTGTTTGATATGAACGTCAATAATAGAGTCTAAATATATAATTTAATTAATGGATCATAGGAAATAATAGGCGTATAAATATAAGCAATCAGTATAATGTAAGAATAGGTATGTCAATTACTTTTGTTTCATAGGTAGGCGATTTAATAAAAGCTACAAAAACTGTTCTTAAACATAAATATACAAAGACAAAGTTGCCAAAAATTCTCTTTGTACTAGATGTGATGTGTTTGTTATTATATTATTACAATTTAAGTGACTAAAACTCTAAATCTGGATCGGCATGCTCCTGGGAAATCTAATGAGCTTCTTTTATATTAACCAACTTCTAGCTTCTTATTTTCATTGCAGATTTTTTGAGTTTTAGATGCGAAACGTTTTTTTGGGATTTTTCCAACTCCTAGAAATTATTTTTTCTGGTAAATATAAAAAAAAATAGAGGGAAATATTCAGTATAGAAAAAAATTGCTTGTAGGAGGGTTACCTTTCAGGTGTTTACAATCAAAAAATAAGTGGCGTTAATATGTTGTGGCACCACTGTATTTGTGAACGTTGATTTTTGTTATTGCAATTTAGAAATTGACTGATTAAGGTGTCGACAGTGAAGTTTGTGCATTCGCTGGATGATTTTTCATGATTTTACTCAACAACAATGCAACATTTGGTAATGAAGCATCATCAAAAAAGACTGTTTACCATTGGTTTGCAGAATTTCTTCTTCTTGATCTTGCGTCCGTCAGTGGTGAATGTCGATAAGGTCGGCCAAAATCGGTCATAATTTTTAAGATATCGCAGACTGTAATACAATCGATTTTGCATTAACGTAAACAAAAAACGTCCATTATTCTTTACAACAAGAATTCTAGCTCTCAAACTTAAATCTAAAACTAAATATTTAAGAAATTAATGTCTCATTGCCCATATTTACCCGTTTATCCCATAAGGATTTTTTCTTGTCGAACAAAAGATGCGCGGACAGCTTTAGAATGGAAAATGTTTCCAAAATTGGTTTGAGGGTATAGCCACAAAGGGCGAATATTTCGAAAAGCAATAAAACAATTTATGTTGAATTTCTTCATATTCTTTTTCACTTTTTGTAAAAATTTAGAAGGCAAATCTAGTATAAAATCATTCAAGATATCATAAGACACAGCAAAATCTTTGATGATAATTGATTTTTTTCATATCATTCAAAGTAACATATGATCGCAGCATTTTTTGTTTGAAATACCTTCTTAAACGTTATTACGTTAAAGTAAAATTTCTTATCATTAATTTTAGATCTATATTTTGATCAAGGTTGTCATTTTGAGCTATCATCATCACCGAATCAATATTTCACAAAAAAATTGGCAACAACTGAGATCTTCATCAAAATATTTAATTAAAATTTTTGTGCAAAGTATTGGAATAAATCGACCGTACTATTGATTGTGTAGACGGTGCCTTTGCAACGTTTTTTCCGATTCGAGTCCCAGATATATACAAAATTAACTGAAGCTCGGTCACGTTGCCAGTGTTAGTCGTCCAGTTGGTGTATAGGTTACGTCATTTTACTTTCCGTCTTTATCTCATCTAGTATGTGTAATATGTTGATGTGATGTGTGACAAGTGGAATGCCCACAGATCGACAACTCGCCGACGGAATTATATGTTTGTGACATTGACACTTAGAGGTATGATTCTTACCAGACCTATACAAAAATACTAGGCGAGCCGCGAATTTTTTTATCTATTTTAAACTACTCAGAAAATTATATTTATAAAAATTCTCCTGGCTGAAGTTGAAAATGCGAAATAATTTGAATATTTAATATTGAATGTTTCAAAATACTTTCAACATATATCATAGTTCTTATAGAAACGAATACGTTGGTTATTCAATATAGTTTGTTGTTCTTTTAGAGAAAAAAAAAGTAAGTGACGAATAATCTTTTAAATCAACTTATAATGAAGGATTTCTGAGAAAAGCTATAAGCTTTACGTAATATTTTATTTATTATAAAATTGCAAACTAAAATACTCAACAACTGAGCACGTTTGTAAGTTTTGTTATAACTATTTATACGTCTCTCGGTAAATATTTCTACTGTTATCTAGTGTATTGGAATTATACAAGCCTAAAATAATTTATCTACTTTCATATGATTAAGGATATCTCATAGCGGAAAGGATAACACGCTCATGAAAAATTATTTTTATGGAAAAACCTCATTCAAATTAAATGATGAACTGATATAGTTCTTCCAATATCGATTGCAGAAGACAGTTATGCGAGGAACAATCAATATTTCATAAATACGCACGGCACTCATACCAAATTAAAAAATAGAAAATAATGTTTATAAAATTCGGTAAACTTCTAACAAATCGTCAGTCCACGTGGACTACTCATCTCCACTGTTCACTAATGAAAAAATCGAATCGTAAACATAAATGCATTTCTATTGGCCGAAGCTGTCGGAAAGCCTATGTACACAATTTCTTTGAAGAGGGCTGCTGTTGATCAATCAACATTTAAAGAAAAACTGAAATCAGTTGACAAAGCTACTTAAGATTTTATACGTAGGACAGTTTATATAAGAAGAGCAGGGTTGCGACTTTAGAAGTAATACAGCAAAAGATAGCAGATTATCCAGAATACAATTATACCAGTTTAGAAACATTGCGTCAAGTTTTGTCAGCATGTAAACACAAAAAACTGAGACAAGATTATTTGTGTCAGATAAAAGGCTACTGAAGTTTTAATAGACGAATGAGGTACAAAAAGGGCTCAGTTCACGTCTGGTATCCTATGTAAACCAAACTCCATTACAGGCAGATACATTTTACTCGTCTATTTACGTTTTATAATTTAATATTCAGTTGTAGCAAGTTAACGAGGTATAATAATGATATTTTTCCAAGTTCCAAGTAGGACTACAATTAAGGGCATCTGTCCAAATAAGATTTACATATTTTTAAAAGTATTTATCAAAATAATAAATTTATATCATATGGTAGATCAAACAAAATTGTCGGCAAGGGTTTTTAAACTCTGCAATTGATATTGAAAGAGCTATAACTCCGTACTTTACTAAAGAATTTGGCTGTGTCCATCATCATGGAAAATGCGCTCAATTAAAGTCTGTACACCCCCAAAATAAAAATAAATTCAACGAAATGGAGCGGGCTGATCGGTGGATGAAAGTTTCAGATATTATGTTAACCATTAGCATATAAATTTTGAAGGTTTACTTGTGAATGAGTAGTATTTCCGTACAATGAGTGTTCTGTATGCTTGACGATCTACTTAACAGTGTTCACTCTCTGTATGGATGAAATATGTATCCACCATAAGGTTTTAAAGACCTATTAGCCGTTAAAAAGGTGAGTTGGTGTGAATCGGCGCAACAGAAGTCCAAGATGAGTGTGTAGAATCATTGAGGTCATGGGAATCATTAGTCCGGGCAAAATCTGAATCAACCTTGCACAATGATTATTAGTTGCCACTTGGTACATGAGTTCCTGGGACCTTAAGACACATTCTTAGAGTTACTGCCACCGGATCCATCAATCCGTTCTCGAGTTTTTCGCGGTTGCCTACATCCCTGGCGATACGATGATTCGGGTGGATTCAAACATGGAAATCATGTGCAGCACCTCCTATTTTTCACGCTAACTACACATCGTTTACCAGGAAAGTCAAAAAGAGGCGTGGTTGGCATGTCTAGAAGCAATAGACGGTTTTTTGGCCATAGGTTAGGGAGATTTGGAACGTGGAATGCTTGCTTTTTAAAATCTTTATGACCGAACCTCCGACATCAACTCCGCCAGTGAGTCCTCTTTACAAGGAAAGGAAGACCGCTGGAGGCTCTCTCACCATCTAGACAAGCATTAGAGCAGGCTAGAGGACAAGTTTGGGAACACTGCCTCATCGCGATGCGAGTAATCCCGAACACATCCGCCTGGGGCTGGAAGCAAGCCGATTCATGCGGTAGTTCTGTGTTTTGGGAACCAGTTTGGACAACGAGCTCAACTATTTAATAATCATTTGCGATCCTAGTAAAATATGGATGTAAACAGAAGTGAAGTGGTCAGTGCATCTGCTACAAAACAAAGTTGCCTTGTGGAAAACTAAACTAAGACTAAATATTGAACCGAAGACTACCCATTGCAATTTTTTTCTGACTGATGTTATATTGCTAGATTTTGTTCAGTGAAATAGTTTGCTAAATACAAGGTTGCTATTCAAGATGCTAGTCTTTCTTGTTTCTGTAGGCCTCTTTTAACAAACAAACACTGTTTCTCTTTAAACCTACGAGTAAAAAAAAGTCGATTCTGTGGACTAGGTAGTCCACACACAAGTGTACTAGGTAGTGCGTTAGCAAGGTAGGCAATCACGCACAACTAGAGAACGGATCAGCATCATCGGCAAACCTCAGATTGTGTTTCAAGGTCCTCATGTACCAAGTGACATCTAATGATCATTAAGTGCAAGATTAAATCCCGTAACCTTTGGACAACATCATTTTTTGGCATATACCACATCGACTACATTATAAAAGGGGAATATTAAGCCTGATGTGATCGATTTAAAGGGCATTAATACAAGAAAAAACATTTTTTACCAGGACAGTGTAAGGTTGTAGTTTATAAATAAATAAATCCATAAATTATGTTCTGGATTTAGCCCCTATCGACTTTTTCTTGCTTCCAAATCTGATGATATGGCTCGGAGGAAAGTTAGTTGACTCTAACGATGCAATCATCTCAAAAACAAATATTTGTTTGGATTTTTTCGAGAAATCTTATTTTCTGGAAGTGCTTAAAAAATTGGAGAAGTCTTGGATACCTTTTATCTAAAAATTTGATTCATTCAAATCCATCACGACGTTTATATCATAATTTTTCCCGTTTCATTCATTTTCCATTCTAATCGTGATGGTATGTTGAATTTTAATGAATGATTTTATCTGCTACATTTTTGGATCAGATAAGGCTGCTTCCCTTCTAACATATTAACATTTTATGAATTTTTTTGGTTGCGTGGATACTTTGTGGTTTCTCCCAACTCAATATTTATCGTTAGTAATTTTGCCTGCTGCGGTCACGTCAGACCTTCTGTCTTCAGTAAAATTTATCTCTTAGTACCATAACTTTAAAAAAATTAGTCTCTACTTCATATATACGTATTTCGGTCCATGAATTCTTAGACGAACATAAAAAGAAAAGTCATAAATTGAAAAAAAAAACTGATTATTTTTCATCACATGTTGACCATGGTTTATATGACACTATAAAAATATGATTCATCTGAAGAGTCAAAATTGTTTAATTTCATCGTCGCAGCTAAATATTTTGCGTCTTAAGTCGACCTTCACCTTTGCGAAAAAGAAAATAGTTCAGCAGAGCCAAATCAGGACTAGAAGGTTGGTTTTCAATTTCTGTGAAGCCACATTCGTGTACAGTATTCTAGGAAAGCGAATCAGTCTGGATCATTGTCATGTAACAAGTTTTAGGCTGAGTTTGCCACGCCTTAAAAAGTCAAAGTAATATGCCGCGTTCACGGTTGTATTTATTCCTTAATGTCAATCAAAAGGATACTCTCGTAATCCTAAACATTGCAGCCATCACTTTGTTTGTGCTTTTCGTGACTTTCTTTTTTTTTGGGCACAGGCTCTCCATTCTGATACCACTCCATAGAATCTGTTTTTGAATGTTGGATCATTGCAAAAGACCATGGTTTCATCACCATTTACAATTGATCGAATTACACTCTCTTGGTCCTCGCGGCAAATCTCTTCAAATCGCTCTCAACATTCTACTTGAAGCTGCTTTTTGCACTAATTGTTGCCATATTTAAAGGCTCATGTGGGATCCGGACAATTTCTTCCATTAATTTAATATTTCTGGAGTATCATCATCAGAGGACCTCTCGCACTTGGGTCATCTTCTTATGAATCTCATTTATAGCAAAACAACTTAGATCAATTTTAGTTTGTTGAAAATGATGGAGACAAGTCACCGTAAACCACCTCCATTATGTTCATGATTTGTGTTGATAATCCTTCGTTAACTTGACTGAGTGATCGTTCGAGCTCTACTATAACAAAATGGATCGGAGCAGCAAGTTGCAACTTTGAAGCTTATTGAGATTTGTCACTGATGCGTGCATAAAGATGTTTGGAAACGCAGTCTTTATACAATATAAGGCCAAGAACTCATCGACCGCACTACGTATATAGAAATTGTTCAGAATTATCAAATGAAGAATGCTACCGATACTAGCAGACAGGCAAGATTGATAAAATAAATGCTGGACTATTCAGCGTCCTTATTTTAGTTTCCAAGTTGATTTTTGACATTCAAACTTCTCTGGTGAGGAAACAAATTGTGGGGTTCATCTATGTCTTGTTATACTTGTTGGTTCACAATCAATTGCAGATTGATGTTCTATTTAAGCACATATCAGTTTTTTTCTTACTAAATTGTAGTGTAATAAATTGGGATCTGGTATCAAGTAATAATTTAATTTATAAATATGTAATAAACTACTTGAAGCTTTATTGAAAAAATGCCAAAGGATTAAACATAGTCAAAACAAGACGTAAATAAATGAGGTTATGTTATCAATCAAAACAATATTAGTTAAAAAAACTAGATAAACTGATCGAGTATTTATATATCGAAAATATAAATAAATTCACATAAATCATTTCGAAGACTTCTCAAATTTAAATCTTTTATAATTATATTGCAAATATTTATCACGATTTTTTTTAATAAATACAGTGAACAATTTATTCACGATCCTTGAATTGTGGGAAAATGTATGTACCTCCATAAAATTATTTGAAAATCAAGGTCTATTCACTCTTGAATAACGACAGTGCGTCAAACAAGAGTCTCTAATTTTGTTTCCTAGTAATCGAAGAAAATGTATTGAGATTCTTCCACAAGGTATTGCAGGATGGGATTACAAGTTTATCTCAAATAAAACGTGAATAAGGGTGGATTTAGTATATGTCAACTACATATTCAAGTAGCCCCTGGTTTATATTCACAATTCAAGTTTCCTTCAATCAAGAAGGTTGGTTGTTGCATTATATCAATCCTTTTAATTCCCGTAATTCCTTTCCATTTTAATATCGAAGATTTCTATATCCATTTTTCATTTTATGATGTTAAACAATCATGTGAAATCGTCTCACCCGATAAGTGTGCGTCGTTGCATTTACCTTTCCTTGATCAATATAATTTCCGTTCTAAAAACTTCGCTTGAAGTTATTCTTTGTTATTGTGGCTACCGGAGATATCACAGCAACAAGATGACCTAATTTATTGGAACAAAAATTCTTTTAATAGACTCGACCAAAGGTAACGCTTTATTAATTGCAAAATTTCGCATCAAAAACTACTGACCTTGTATAAATTTTCTCATTCAACCCCATACTTTTTGCTTACTGTGTCGATTTATAGTTTTCCTTCATTTTTTTTTTTGGTTTTTGTATTGATTTTTTTTGTTCTTCATCCTCATCCAGTATACACGACACAAAATGGAAGTTGTATGGATATTATCGAACAACTTCCTTTAACTAACTGAAACGAAGGTCATAAAATTTTACGTCCTACTCTTTTGAGTGCTCTATTTCGTGCAACTACTTGAAATAAGGACGTTGCGCTGCCCCATCACGTAGTTGGTATTGGCATGTACTTTTTACTTATACATAAATTCCTATTGACACTTTTTTTATTGATTTGGTGAACGTTTTATTTGATTCTATTAAATTTTAATCTAGCTATAGTGTTCAAGAGCTTGCGAATCTATTTATGAACCAGACAATTGTCTTTCAACTACAGAAACGATCCTTGAAATATGGGACAGCTGGCAACCCTGACTATGACACACTGCTCCGTTTACTAATAAAGTGCACAGTTGCCAAATTAATTGTCTCGAAATATTTCGTTAATAAGTAGACAGATTTATTACAATACGAATTATATAAGTTTATGCGGGGTGATCATAGATGAATTTTTTTCATGTTCTGATGATGATATCTACTTCAAAAAACTTTGATAGGTATAATGAAATAAACAGTGTCACGCCAAATTATCTATGTAAATAAGTACATATAAATGGAAATTGATTACACTGAAAAAACTTAATAATCACTCTTTACCTCAGCCAAAATATGTGGCAAAAAATTATGATTTGTATATGGAAAAATACTTATAGTAAAATCATGAAAATTTCGACGTTTGGGTTTTCGCATACGATCTTTTTAACTAAAATATTTCCAAAGATGGCTGATTCAAGTTCTACCGGATGTCGACTGAACTTTGTTATTTAAATGGAACACCCTGTATATTAATACATTTTTGAACTCTACGTAAAATTTTACTATATTTTTGTCTAAAAACTTTTTTCGAAAAATGCTTACTTTTTGATTAATTTTTTTGTAAAAAATTTGACCCTTGCAGACCCTTATTAATTTTTTTTACCAGAATACCCTTGAAGATATGAATATGGTTTCTGTTCGGTTGCTTTTATCAAGGTCAGACATATTTGAATCTATGCTGAAAAATTTTCATTTCATACAGGGTATGTATAAAAAGTGTTCAAAGTATAACTTCATAAATATCAAATTTCTTTATTTTTTTAAATAGAACCATCCGGTTTTTTCTATTTTAATGCATTCAGGGGTGAAAAATAAAGCAAATTCATGTATACTTTCAAGTGTAATTTATTACAAAGTTTACTAAAAGTATACACAAAAAATTAAAACAAACAAAAAAATACAATATTAATTTAAAACCTCAAATATCTCGGTAACTACTTAAAGTTGGAATAGGATCAATAAGTACAATTTCATTTGATTTTTTTTACAGACCTTGACAAGATAGAAAAAATATTTTTTTTATTTCTTAGTGCTTGTATCAACGAGTCAAAATAAAATTTAGACCACATCTACATCTCTAAAAATTTACAGAAAACGTTTAATATTTGCATAATGGTAAGGTTTAGTTATAGAGTATACATGAATTTGCCTAATTTTTTACCCCTGATTGCATTAAAATAGGAAAAAACCGGGTGATTCTATTTAAAAAAATAAAGAAATTTGATATTTATGAACTTGAAATTTGAACACTTTTCATACACACCCTGTATAAAATGAAAAATTTGTGAACATAGATTCAAATACGTCTGTCCTTATTAAAAATTACTGAACAAAAAGCATTTTCATATTTTCAAGGGTATCCTCGTAAAAAAAATAATTTATAAGGGTTTGCAACGGTCAAATTTTTTACAAAAAAATTAATAACTCAAAAAGTATGCATTTTTCGAAAAAAGTTTTTAGACAAAAGTATGTTTAAATTTTACGTAATTTTCAAAAATGTGTTAATATACAGGGTGTTTCATTTAAAATAACAAATTTTCATGATTCTACTATAAGTATTTTGCTATATACAGATAGTTTTAACTCGTCGTGGGACACCCTATATAAATATTTCAAAAATCATAAAATGTAAACATTTATACTACATATATTGAAAAAGTTCACTATAAATCTCAAAAAAATCAAAATCAATGAAAATAGCAGTACTGTTAAGAAAATGATTAATACCACTGGATAAAACTAAACTCCTTAGTAACGCAGGTTTTATGTGGTTTTCCTGTAACCTGGTAAACTCATTTATCAGCCAAATAGCCACCGACATAGAATAATGCAGCCGCAGCTGTGCCCGCCTCTCTATTTACTTGTTCTAATTATTTCAACGGGCTATTTTCCCTTCTTACCTCAATCAACAAATGTAAATATTCCACACAGAAAATCCTGATGATAAATAAGATGATTTAAACCAAAACATTTGAATGAAATAAATAGGCAAAATAAAAAAAAATCAAAATTTGTTATACATAATTATTTAAAAAAAGAAACAAAATATTCGTAATACAAATGTGACCCCCATTCGATTCCATTAGTTGTTTATTCTTTATATCGCGTCTTACGAGGGTTGTACCAAATGTAATGTTCCCATATTTTTCACAAATAGAAACCATTGTTTATAGTTGTAAATTTTTATATCGCTGTCTATTTTTCAACATAGCCTTCAATTTTTTCAATACACTTTGAAGGCGGTGCTCCAGCTTTTGTATTACGAAGTCGAAGATTTCTGCTCGGACATTAATGCTTTCGAAGCTTTTACCACGTAAGTGTTCATTTAGCTTAAGGAAGAGATGATTATCGCTATCCGGATGTACGGGGGATAAGATATAACAGTCCACCCAAATTTCCTCAAAAGCTTCTTTGTGGAATTAGGACACTGCGTACTGACTTTCCTTTCTAATTTGTCCCACAACAACTTAATCGGGTATGAAGTCGAACAAATAATTACTTTCAGTACATCCTTCCTTTCCAATTTTTCCAAATACTCTTGCACAGCTTCGAATTATACTTGGGATCGTTGTCATCCTAGAACATATTTTTTTTGCCGATCAGGTGCTGGCCAGAACGTGTCACATTTACCTTTAACCTTCTTTCTTCAAAATCCCTTCAATTGTATCAGTCGCACTTAGTCCAAATATATTTAATATAAGTTCTTCCTTTGCCCTGTGCACAAACACTCTCCTCTTAGACCTAAAAACCTAAACATATATACAACACGTAAAATTAAACTTAGTCGCTCGTGTCTAACATGTAGGAGCAGCGTAGCTCCGTTAGAAACTTCGATCCAAACCGTTCTTGTAAGTAAGGAATAGAAAGGGGTGTCATGAAACAATGTAGAAGGCAGAGGGATGTAGTTATGTTGGTATATTCTAAAACGTGCTACCAGGTATATCGGAAATAATTAAGTTAATTGCATGCTGCTAGGACACGAAGAAAGTTTTAAAAAAAGGTGACTTGGAATTTCTAAAAGAAGGTAACTTGGAATTCCCAGGGTTAAGGATCGAAGGATTATTGTTTTATCGAGGAAGTGGTTCGGGGAACCAGATTTTGTGGCTCTTTGTAAGGCTTGAGAGAGATATTTCCAAAATTAGACATCAGACATTAGAGGGCCCAAAAATAACCGGAATTTTTTCAAAGAATATGTAGTTCTAAATTTTTATAATATATAATAACATTCCTTTCACAATAATCTCCAGCGCATTCACTGCTTGAAGAAAACAGTGGACTAAATCTAATTTACGAAATAGGCAGTACATCGTCTATTTTTAGACATATGCCTTTTCCGAAATTGCAAATTCCATCGTAACTGCTGCTAAATTCACTTTAAATTCTGTCAAAACTGAGACAGGAGTTTTTAATCGGTATTTTGTATATTCAGATTGTACACTCTATAACATCATTAACATAAGTTATTTTGGGTTTACGGCTCCTCTAGACCGGTTTATATAATCGAGTTCCAATGTTCGAATCGGTCGCAGTTTGTTGCTTCAACTTTACATGTTATTTTTATGAAGTTCTGTTTTATGTAATAATTATGAATTTTTTTAAACGGTGACTAGATTTAGAAGTTGAACAAGGCAAAACATTGAAGGATATTACTTTTCAGTATAATTACAAAAAATTATTTAGTATAAAAATACGTCGAGCTTTTTGGCCTGATCTTTATGCTTAGTGAATTGTATTAATTCTTCACAGAGCTAAAGCCAAAGTGCGGAAACTAGAAATGTTAGTGCATTATTACTACACTGGAAAAATCAAATCTTCAAATCTTGTAAATGACTTTTCCGGATGACTGAAATAGTAGTAATTACGAGGATAGTCCCAGAAGTACCTGGCCCAACAAAGAAAACACGAAAATTTTGGAAAAAAATATATTTATTTTTCAACGTAACCTCCTTTTAGCTCCATACACGTTTCCCAACTATGTTCAATAAGGTTTGATACCTTTTTATAATGCTCAAGCTTCTCAAAATAGCCATTAAATGCCATCACCTCTTTATTTTTGGGAAATCTTAGACCACCGAGCTATTTTTTCAAGTCTGAAACAGAAAATAATCCGAAGGGGTTAAATCTGGCGAATAGGGTGCATAAGATAGTAGTTCAAAATTTAATTAATTGATTTTGTCCATTGCAATAACGGACGTGTGAGCTGCTGCATTGTCTTGATGAAACAACACTTTCTTTTTAGCTAAATGCGACCGTTTGTGCTTGACATCTTCGCTTAAACGTTGCAATAAATTGGAATAATACTCACCGTTGATAGTTTCTCCTTTTTCAAGATAGTAAATGAAAATTATCCCAAAAAACCGACTCCATAACCTTGCCTGCAGATGGAACGGTCTTTGCTCTCTTTGGAGCCGGTTCACTTTTCATCCATGGTTATGAAACGGCGGAAGAAATGCTTTTATTTCTGTGAAACATTGCCAAACACTTAATGGAAACTTCTTCACGACACTGTTTTTATTCCATTGTGAGCAAACGCGGCACCCATTTTGGATACAGCTTTCTATTGTCAAACTTTTCAGTTAATATGCGATGTACCACATTGCTTACTAAGTCTGCGTTGCTGGTCTTCTCAGATCCTACGGCCTTGTTTAAACTCTGCTACCCAATATTTTACTGTTGATAACGAAGAAACAGTCTCTTCCAGAGTAGAATCTAGTTCAGCTTTTATACTGGTTGCGCTAAATAAAAGTATTGCATCACATAACGATGACCAATTTTTTCCATGTTTATAATTTCACTGAAAACTTTCACTATGTCTGCCAAACAAATATTAAACAACGTGGCGTCTTCAAACTTTAAACATGTAATGTATAGATTGTATACTTTTTAATACTGTGGTACTTTTCAAACAACTACCGCCATCTCTAGGTCAGGCAGGTACTTCTGGGTCTTACCGTTCGAGTATGCATTTTCAACAGATTTTCATTTAACAAACAGTTGTGGTATTGAAACGGTTCTGTTAGAACCAACGTTAGAATTAGTAAATTAATAATATAAAAATGAAACTAATATGAGCACGGTTTGAGGGAAGATGTATCTTCCAACGTTGTCAATTGAAAGATTTGTTTCAGTACTCATATAAAAAAAATGTTTTCGTTGCTCTGGAAATAGTGTACATACAGAAAATGTAAAATTTTAATCTTAATTGAAAAATATATTTTAACTGAAAAACAATGAAAGAAACAAAGAAAAAGTTACGTCAACATTATTCTGAGAGTGTTCCGTCTTATTGGAAATATTTGTAAGTGGCTCTCCACTTTTAAAAGGGACCATATGATGATTCCGAATGTTCTGGACTTTCATTTACTGTAAATGTTCCAGAAATGGTTAATGAAATCCGAGTCCTTGTACTTAGCGAAAAAGTACACGAGCTGGCTAATAAAGTAAATGCTAGGGTTGTCTGAAATAATGTTTCCTTTAAATCTGTACACTCAATCCCTCGATGCGTATATATTAAAACAATTGTTGTATAATTCCAAACGATAAAGTATTAGATTTAGAAATTACCTGTAATGATTGTGACATGAAGTGAGTTGGACAAACTATGTTAGGTTTAAAGAGCACTTTAATGCATTTGAAATGTGAACGGACAGAAAAATCAGGTATTGCCGGTCGCGCTGTCAGGTCATAATCATGAAATAAAAAATATAAATAATATAGAATTGTTGAAGAATGTGCATATTGTTTACCGTCCACTCTCTAATTTATTAGTTAGTAAATTAATGTGAAATGGATTGATTGAAAATTAGTAGGGAAATTTGGTAGATCATATTAATAAGTTTTAGTTTACCTTCAGTCCCTGAAGACGATAACTTGGTTATGTAAACGCGCGTCAGACAATGTAATTGTGAGTGTTGGTGTAACGGTAGTTTAAACAGTGTCCTTCAGTATGAATGTCACCAGAATTTCATAAATTTCAGTTTTTTCAATTATATTATCTATTATACAAATGTTACTAATTTTTTTCCCTGCTGAAATCCATCTTTTTCAAGACAATAAGAGTTTGGTATAGCTTATGCCAAATGACATAGAAAAGAGGTATCCGCAGAGCATGATAACATATTGTCTACAGCTGTGCATTTTGCATTGACATGAACACAAGTACCAACACAACACTAACTTCTGTGGAGTAAGTTCAGGAACTCTCGGTTCTGGCAACTTTCCGCTAATTTGGTACATTCTGCAATAATTGTTGGAACCTTAAGATTCCTGTGAAGTACATAGCTGGGAATTTACCTTGGATTATTAGCCAGCGGTCGCAGTACTTTGGATTGAAAATGCTGTATATTTAAGAAGTTAGTGCTTGATGAACCCCATAGTTGTATTCCATACCTTGTTAGTTGAAAATAATTGGGATGAACGGCCTATCAGCCAAGTTGTTACCTCTTTTGCCTTATGTGTTTACTCCAGGTTATGCGCTGATATTTCACATCTTTTTGGGTTATGGACATTTGTTCATCGTAACGAAGTATCTCTCTAAAGGGCGAATGACAAATGACAGACTTGCTCTGATGCGCCAGGTCTTCATCCATTTATCGATTTCATCGAAGTGGCTAGATTAATAAGGTCTGTTTTAAAGTAGATATAGAATTGGTCCCAGCACGCTGCCTTGTGTACCCCAGATTTTATAGGAACCAAATGTGTATGATTCCCTATATTTCACTTAAAAGTGTCTTTCTATGGGGTAAGAATTTAACAAAGGGGTGAGGTAAGTTTAATTCGTGTGTACAACAGTCCTTATTGTCAAACCTTGTCACAGACATTGGTAACATCAACGAAAGCAGCAAAGCAATATCTTTTATGTTTGAAATCACACCGTATTTTTCTAATAAGTCTATGTACATGTTCTATGGTAGCGTGTTGGTTTCGAAAGCCAAACTGATGGCTAGGGATAAGGTTTCTTGCATCTTGTATTGGCTTTAGTCTTGGAAGGACTTTAGATAGAATAGGCAGGAGTTGATAGGTCTGTATGGTTTGGTTACCTCCTATTCAGAACCCTACCTGTAATCAGGTCAGAACCAGGTGCTTTATAAGATTAATTGCTGATGTTTGATGGCATCTTTTACTTCACTGGCTTAAATTTTCTTATGTTCGAATGAAAAATATATATATCTAACTAATAATTATACAAATCTAAGTATAAATCTTTGCCAAACAATTTTCAAAAAGGAATTTAGCAAGGTTTCAACGAACTGAAATTAATAACAATTCCTAGAACATTTACAAAACATTTTTTATAGAACAAGAATGTTTTGTAAACATATTATAAATGTCCACGGGACATTTATAGAGGTGAAGTGGGCACAATTTATAACACTAGTTCGTTAATGACACTGTATTGACTGCAGCAGCTATTGCTAGATTAATTCATTTATACAATGCCCTAAAAACTATTTATAGAACTGATTTGACTTTAAATATAGTCTGACCGATTTAATAATAATTATTCACTAAAAAATAAGTTCAAAACGTAACGAAATTATCGAAGTGCTATGAATCATAGTTGAGGTGAATCAAATCACATCACACCACGTGCAACTTTATGTGTTAACCACCGAAGACTAGGAATGCGTGATTCGATCGCACAGATAATATAGGAGGGTGCATCGAGCGCAATCTCTACTTAGATTAAAATGTTTATTATCGTAAATAAAAGGAGAAAAATTATAAAAGAGTTAACAACAAAGTAACAAAGAGTTACCTAACCTAACTTTAAATTAAAAAGTTTTATTGTGGACAAATCAAAATACGTATTTTTTCAATTATTTTGAACCTTATACCAAAAGTGCACTAATTCTTAGAACAAATAATTTTTTCTATCAATTTTTGTTCAATATTTTATATAATATTGAACATTTGCTCATTTCGGAAAATCTTAGTTGTTGCTGATGGTTTTTCGTTTTGTCTTAAGGATAATAATTATTAAAAAGTTCGTACGTTTGCCCATCTCTGGGACTCACAGACAGCAGATCAAATTTTCTTGTGCCCTCGTCGAACGATCCTTCGGATTCGACACAAATAGTGCGCGCTAGATGCACGAAATGTTTTCTAAATGTGCCTGTGCGCTCGATTCACGCACTCCACCAAAACTAGAAGAGACTGCAATGTCGCGAGATATGAGATTGTCAAATTTATATAAGCGGAATAGATAGAAACATCTACGTTTTTCGTTAAAAGTTATCATATATTTTTCTACTTCATGGACAGAACCCTGTCATCAATGAGTTTCTTGGTTTTCTCTAGTTTTAGAACATGTGTAATGAGAAAAAAAGTAACATCATTTATTTGATCTCAACTTTAAACTGATTTCAAAAACAGTTGATCTTCTTTGTGGTAGAAATCTCCTTGCGTTGTATCAAACGTGCTCTATTGGATTCAGGTCAAGCTAAACCAAGCCATTGTAACCTAAAGATATTGCTGCGTAATGGTTGCAATATGTGGCTTAGTATTATCATGTATAAGCATAAATTTCTCCAAATATTACATCACGCAATAAGTCGAGTGACTGACAGTCATTGTCATATCCACATGACGTTTATGAAGTACGATTAGTCAGAAAAAAGTGACAGCCATTTAAGTGAGGCTACTTTTGTTATTTTCAAAACAATGGATTCAAAACAATTTCGTGTTCTGATTTATCATTGCTTCTTGATAAAAAAAAACACTGTACAAGCTCAATAATGGCTTCAGAAGTGTTATTCGGACTCTGTTCCATGGAATAGAATAATTTGTTAATATCTTGATGAATTGGTCGTACAGACACCGATTATGGTGAACGTTCTGGTCGTCCAATTGAGGTAGTTACTCCAGAAAACATCAACAAACTCCACAAATTATATCTAATCGTAAATTGAAGTTGCGTGACATATTTGACCATGATAAAACTTGTTTGGTGGGGGTGGTGCACCGTTTAGTCACAGTCGATCAAAAACAACAACGTGTTGCTGATTCAAAGCTGTGTTTGGCCATATTTACACGTAATGAATCAGATTTTTTGCATCCATATGGATGAAACATAGATCACTTCACTCTAGAATCACAACCATCATATTATGAGTGGACTGCAGCCGGTGAACCACGTCTGAAGCGTTCAAAGACACAATAGTCAGCTGAGAAGGTTACGGCTTCAGTATTTTGGGATTTCCATGGAATATTGTTCATCGACTATCTTCAAAAAGGAAAAACAAGCAATAGCGAATACTACATAGGGTTGTTGGCAAGCGCGGATCTAGGGGGGGTCATGACCCCTCCCCCTAAACCCTGATTAATTAACTTGGTTTTTTGTTTCTTATAAAAGGGCGTAAGTATGACTATGTAAAAGTACGAATTATTTTACACCGTTGATAAAAGGACCCCAAATATTTCGAATATCAAAACAATACCTAATAAAACAAAAATAAAATGGTTATGAAATTCAAAACTAAGAAGTAGAAGAATCTGACATAAAATAATTAATATGAATGTCAAAAACAACGTAATTAATTTATATTTCGTGGGTAAAAGGCTTAAAACGTCATGTTTTTGGAGGAGGACTCGTCCTAATACTAATGACCTCCCCTTTGTCAAGACGCTGGATCAGCCCTTGGTTGTTGGATCGTGATGAAAAAAAAACCACTGTTTCACAAAGACAATTCATCGCAAGGCGATGGTAACGATAGTTAAATTGAACGACTTACACTTGAAATTGTTTCTCCTTCTGCCGTATAGTCCAGATCTGGTCCCCAGTGACTACTGGCTATTCGCTGATCTCAAAAACAAACTCGCCGGTAAGAAATTCAGCTTTAACGAAGAAGCAATTGTTGAAACTGAAGTTTATTTTGATGCAAAAGACAAATCCTTGTACAAGCACGGCATAGAGAAGTTAGAGAAGCGTTAGAATGATTGTATTGATGAATAAAAGCGATTTTTGGCAATTATTTCAACATGTTCAAGATCATTCTTCACTTTATAGGTTATCTGGTTAATAATGATCCTCCAGGGGGCAATTAACTTGCTTCAAGTCTTCTCTTTATCTTTTTTTGATCTATACCAAAATTACAAAAAACTTTTGACTCTCTGATATTCAACCATTCAGATAGCTCAACTTGAGTGCACTATTCTTGCTGTTGATGGTTCATTTTAAAGGAAAACCCGTAATAAACTTGAAAAATTCCTTTGAAGATATAGCAAAACGTATTTAAACCAACCTAGTATGAAAGTTTCAATTTAGTTTTTGCGTTTTTGCAGTTTTATAAACGATTCTCAAAATTATGTGTTAATTTTGGTGCGCCGTATATTTTGAACGATTTCATTTCACATCAAAGGATACTATGAAAACATGGTATTTAGTAGTAGAAAACCTACAAATACCTTTAATACTTTCTTAATTGATGGTATTGATATACGAGATATTTTTTTCATTTTCTCGTTTCGAGACGGTATTTTCGATTTGGTAACATTTATGTCGTGCGTTTGATGTGAGTTGATTATTAAAATCAAATTCAATAAGTGCCAATTGGCGACTGGAGGTCGTGCTATAATACGAAGGGAGAGAAGCAACAGAATAACACAATGAATATGGGAAAGGGAAAATCGATTTTTATTATCCACTTACTTATGTTGTAGGGATAGAAATAAAATTCCTTCACATCACCATAATTCTCCGAGCTTTCTGACGCCATCAAACTAAACGTCACATTTTTCATATACGCACTAAACATCGACTTGAAGCTTTTAATTTAAAATAAATATTCCATAAACTATGGAGTGAATTATAAATCCAATATTCACTATAAATGCATTGAAACAAGTATATATTGATTTTTAAAAAGTTGAGCTCATTTCACATTATGTCAAAGAGCAAAAACAACAAATATCATTGAATAACCATCGTATTTTCCTGATTTATCTTAGTTTCTTCCTAAATCACCATTTCTGGGTGTCTGTTTTAAGAAAACAAAAGATAATTTGAGCGACTCGTGTAATAGTTCAAAATTAGCTGCCGTGGTAGCTTTTTTTCAAAAATTGAAATGTTTTTGTGAAAGTTAAGGTCTCACTGAAAGAATTTTAGAAGGCTTAAGGTCATTACTACAATTTTTTCTTATTTATTTAAACTATTTCTAACGGTGGAGTGAATTTATACATATTATCTCTTACTCACTTATTTTATTCACACTCTTAACTTGTCAGAATAATTAACTATTCACTATATATTATATTATTGACCGGTTACTTTTCACGGTCACTATAATATTGATACTGACTCCTCGCTGCTAAATAAGCACGTAATTTTTTTGAATAATTCTAGAAAGTAAGCAAAGGCCTTCCTACAAATTGGTTCTAAAAAACACAATATAAACAAATCACCGCTGAGATAAAAAAATCGTCGCACTCGCCAAATTTTAGACTCTTCCATCATAACCGAACAGGACCTGCTTCACGCCTCTTGTCGTGGACGAGTTCGTAACATTGCAATAAATGCTGCTCTTGGAAAGTAATAGGAGTTGATTTTTATCAGAATTACACGCTAATAAAATTAGATTTGTGTTTGCTGGCTAGTTCTTTCCCAACATTGCTCTATTGATAAGACGTGGAATTGTCACGGGGAGATATAAAGGAGGACTTGAACAATTTTTTTCTTATCACTTACGAATTTCGTTTAATTTACGTTATTTATGGCACTTTATACTGATCAAGTTATAAAATTTCCCGTATATTTTAACATTTATTTATTTCCATAGTTTGATAAACTTTTTACTCAACGTTACTAATTAAGCCATAACTCGAATAAAGTTTCACAAGAATATTGTGCGAACAAAGACACCCTTCTAACAATGAAACTCTTCCACGTATTTCATTATAATATTTCGGTGGTTACGAACTTAATCGAACTTTGGTGTCGGTCCAGCTTTGAGCATTAATTAAAAACTGGAATGTAGGTGGCAGCCAATAAAGCAACGTAATCCGATTCAATAAAAACACCTGAAAAGAGGTGAAGGTGCCCCCATACATCATCGAAGGGCTCTGAAATGACATTTTTGTGACTGTTTCTCTCTATATTTTCCCATATAGGAGGACTTCTACCTAAATTTTCAAATTAAAAAATGAAAAATTAGGTATGGCTTTGTTGTTTTGCACGCGTTTGAACCTAATATTTATAATTCTTCCCATTCTGATCGAGGTACCCCCAAAACATGTGATTTGAAGGCATCAACCGCTTTTTCAGGTGTGGAAAAACACTGAATACGAACCTTAAAGACTGAAGTAATCAGAAATAAAATGATTCACTAGTCCCTCGTAGATAAAATGTAACCCCAGTTGTCTCGAAATATGGATTCTCCTTGTGAAGATAGATGTGTTCTATCTTGTTGAAAAATGGACAGAAAACTTCAAATCTGAGCTATTCCAACACTGCTGGAAATTATGTTCACTACAGACTTCTTCATCTCATGCATTGACCACTTGACTCAACAGGCCTTATAGGCACAAGTTTCTACTACTTCCTCCCATTTATTTTTATTCATGGTTACTTCACGCCAGTTTTCTATTCCTATTCTTTCTAGATTTTCTTTTCCGTGGCCGCTCTCTTTTCCTTTCCTTTACTTCACCCCTTCCCCACAACTATCTTTGTCCATTCTGGCTGTATGTCCCATCCAACGGAGTATTTTTGCTCTGACCACATATCACATCTCAGCTTGACCATCATACAGTGCTTTAATATCTGGGTTCGTCCTTCTCCTCCACTCATTTTGCTTTTGGTCTAATCCGAAAATCCTTCATAGTACTTTCCTCTACCATATGTTTATTTTGTTGTCTTCTTTTGTGTTTATGATCCATTACTCTGTCATACAGAACCGTTGTTTGTAAATCCGTAATTTGAGGCTCTTGAAATATGTTTTGATCTTCTCGCTAGTTTTTTGTCGATTTCCCTGGTTTCAACTCCTTCGTTTCTCACTGTCACTTCCAGGTATTCGAACTTCTGGATTTTATCAAATCTATACTTGCTCTGTCGTCACTTTTAATTGGTCGAAGTTAATCATATCTCTTTACATCTTCATATATTTGGTCTTTTGTTCATTTATGTGCAGTCTATATTCTTTTGCTTTCTTTTTATAGAAACATTTTTTTAGATCCTTTTTCGTCCTACTTATAGAATATGGTAAAAAGTAAAAGCATTAAAACAAATAATGAATTTACTAATAAAAGTGTGAACTGTAAATTATGAAAGAATTTTGATGGAACAACAACATAACTAATCAATAATTGACAATTAGGGCTGAAAATTCATTCTAAGTCCTTCAATACGAAATTCACGAAATTCAAGTATTTCAAATAATTTTTTATTGTTTCTGGTAAACTGTAATATTTCAGATTTAGCAGTTGTGTCATTATTCACTTAAAACAGCGATATAATATTAAGTCCAAGTCTACCTTAGACCCATTTCGCACCAAGCCAGTCTAGTCCCGCTTAGTATGAAACCAGATTTACACATTCTCTTTGTTTTAATGGAAAGTTAATATTTCCAAGTTAAAAGCGTCCGACTTGACTGGACGCGAATGGACTAGAATGGCTTGGTGCGAAATGGGCCTAGCGATTATGGTAGCACGTCAAAACTGTAAGGATGTGGAAAATAATTACAAAATTTTTAAGTTTTTGGGTACTTTAAAGGTTATGTTGTAGCACTACACTTCTTTCTTCTGTTTTACAAATGTCAAATTAATTTGTAGGCTAGTGTAATTTGGAATTGTATTACTCGAGTTCGTTTTACCTACGCGAAACTATTAATAACCAACTTTAAGTTTATAACCTGCAAATATAACGATAAATTAGTGACCTACAGAATAACAACTAGTTATTTTTTTATATGTATATTTTGAGTCATTGTGAACAACTGCATGCAATGCATACCTGCTTGCTAACGTGTTGATCATTCAAGCTGCTAATTTCAGAAAGTGTTGCTATTTAAGTGTGTGCATTACGTAATGTCATTATAAACAGAACCGTATTTGAAAAGCTATTTAGGATTGCTACAAAAATAAAATCTTGAAATTTTATTATTCTCTTTTGAAGGATGTTTCGGCGCTTCACTTTCGAGTTAATCCTTTTTCGTTTAATAGTAAAAAGTTTGACTGAGTAGAATGTTCGACAACCAATTCAAACTTGATAATTCGTGTGATGATTTAGATCCAGATCGTCCGGGACATAATTCCTTGGACCAGGATCAAAAAATCATTTCGTTAAATTTCACAAATGTTTGAATGTAATTATATATGTATTTACACAGAAAATATAATTTACCTGAGCATTTTCTGTTGTTTTGAATGCTAACTAATTAAATAAATGTTTTTTTCAAAAGAAGGTGTTATAAAAGATATACTAAAACCCTCGATTTTCACCTCGCGCATTTGAAAATTATTAGTGAAATAATTTTGTCTGTAATTAAGCTTACAACCAGTCATTTAGGCATTCTGCCAACTAAATTATAAATTTTCTTTCGTAGTGGTGAATTCTGACGTATTACTTGAACGAATTTTGGCATATGGTGTAAATAAACTAGGTAACCACCACGGTAATGATTGGCATAATTTAATGTTTGAAGTTGTTATTCAAACACCTGCTTTTGTTCTGAAACTTTCGCCCACTTGTTACAGGGTAGTAGCAAAACTAAATACCGAACATGTTTTGTAAGGTTTTGTCGATTTAAATTCATCTCATAATGGGAATTCTGCTATCAACCTTTCCATATCCCAATTTATTTCTTTTATAGTTACTCTTAGGAAACTATGATCCTGAGTCAGATAAATCATCTAACAGCTTATTGAAGATCCAAGAGAGATATTTTATATGAAAATTGAAAACCTAAAAAAACTTGTTACTATTAATTTTTCTGTTAGAAAACCAAGTTCTTTTTTTCCAGAACTCTTTATAGCTTTGCGTGCTTCAGAGTATTGGGATTTTAGTTTTCACTCTCCTTTCATTCATTTTTACCAATCATGTCGATTCTTTACTACTTCATTCATCTGCTATATTGTTTTCCCTTCCTATGCTACTTGTTGTAGCCAAGTTTCATTTCCGTCTTTTCTTATATCTTTGTTCTTATGTCACTTTTGTTATCAAGCTTTTTGGTGTTTCTTTCTTTCTGTGATCTAAATTCTGAACATTTGATCATCGTAATTTCCAAAAAACCTGAAAATTTAGTATTTGGTTATTTTTCCCTATCTTAACTTCTTGATTCTATCTTATAAGGGGTTAATTATCCAGATAGTAATCGGATAAGAAGGGCATTATCCAAATACGGACAGTGTGTTGTATTGGTCCATCCATTCGCCCTTTTGACTTTTCCTTTTTCGATATTGAAGAATTGAATAGGCAATCTGTGTATTTTTGAAAGCAATGTTTGTTTTGACATTTGAATATTTTAGATCGTATTAAGCGGGCATAGTAATTAACAATTTGGCACACCTGTCCTCTATCGTCCCACCACATCATCAGTTATTTATTCTTTATGTTGTGTTTAATTATGAATGAAAGTTCATCTCAACTTTCTTTACTTATAGTCCTTCTAAAAGTTTTATTTTACCTTAGAACAACCATTAAGGTCGAGTAGGATTAAAGAAAGGTTATTTCTGATTCGAAAGGTATAAAGACCCGGTAAATTGAGTGTCGCTGTAAGATCTTTCAAATGCATAATGTGCGAATAATAAACAATGGAGATAACGCGTATTCGCGAACTCCATACCCCGGAGGAAAGGTGGTGAAAGAGCTGATGTGATGGTTGTGGTATTATTTATGAATTTGAGTAGATTCGCGCATTTAAAAGTGATTTTGTGACGAATGTTACTGCTTGTGGGGAGGATTAACGATGAATAAATGTTTGAATTACTAATGAAAAGAGCCTCACTTGTCACTAATGGCCAGAATTGCAAAACTCGGTTAAAAAAATAAAAGGGCCGGATAAATGAATAAATCCTACTCTCCAAATCCATTAGTAAATTCCATGAACACATTTTATTCAATTACAGTTGTTATTTCATCACAGTTTTCCCATAATTCCAATTCGTATACAAATTTGTCGGAACAGACCTTTCTTTTTAATCAAAATGTTGTAACGTTCATTTTATTAGAATGGGAAATTTTTTATTTTATTGAGATGAAGAATTTGTCGCTAATTATATGCCGGCGACGACCTTTATAGTTGAGAATTTTGGCTACCTTCTATAGTCTATTTTTATGAATAAGAGAGTAATAAAATTATGAAGCATTCGTAGCTTATATCTAGAATATTTTGTCAAGTTGTACCACGAGTATTTTCATATGAAACAACATTCGTATAAATATAATGAATATATCGGATGTACACTTATATAAAAAATGTTGTTCAATTTTTCCACAAGGTGTGAAGTTGTGTCATAGTGGTTATAGAGGTATAAGGGTTCAAACTTTGATTTTAAAACAACCTCACGTCCATAAAGAATAAGTTTAATATAAAAACTAAGCAGTATAAGTTTAGCTTTTTCTTACAAATACAAATCAGAATCGGAATCAGAAGATAAACTATTATTTCCAATGAGTGGATTTATCATTAAATCAGTAATATTGTCAAACTTCCACATTTTCTCTTCATATAATCGTATTAACTGCCTTTTTCTTTTCCATTTTCAAAGGTTTTTTCTTCTTGAAACTTCTCTAAACCCGTCAGTCCACGATTTTCTGCAATTTCCAGACTGTGCATGTGGTTATTGATCTTGAACTTCTGTATGATATAGACTCACACTTCTCCAAAGAAATGAGTCCCGATAAATTGAAGTTCTGCGCGTCTGCAGGCAAACTCGATGTACATGACTCACGCCGCCTGTTGGGTAGTTTTTGCAAAAACTGCACTAGGCGGGATTATGTTATACAGTTCGGCAACCTTTCTTCCATGCTCTAAGAGCTGTTGAACTGCTCTCTTCTGTATTGAGTCGAGAATCCTCAGTGTATGGGAGCCGAGCTCCAAATGTACGAGCAATACTCTAAACATGGAGGAATCTGGGACTTGTAGAGGATTAGAATTTGGTGCGGAGTTTATAGCTTTTCGTCTTAAAGAGGGGGGTTCGAGTTTTTGTGAAGCTGCCTAAGCTAATTCGGCTACTTGACTATGTCAGGACATATTGCTTCCAACCTCATCACCCAACCGAAGAATTTGTGATGATGGTGATATTTTATGTCCAGACCGAACCAAATCCTGAACTGTAGTGCCAGCCTCTTTTGAAAAAATAACAGCCTGGGTCTTTGCTGCATTAAATTCAATAGATAAATTGCCGTTCTGGGCATCTGCAGGTGAACTTCAACTCCAACTGTCAAGTTGGAATTTTTGGAACCGTTGGTGATATTCATACTGAACACACTGTTTAAACTACCACTACACCAACACTCACAATTACATAATAGTTAAATAACACCACATACAGAAGAACTCATGGATCGTACGTTTTTTTGCAATGTAGCAACTAATTATAGAAAAATAATTTTTTGCCATGAAAACAGATTTTTAATCTGATTTTCATGTTATAGGTGATCTATTGATAAACATAGTTAGTCTTAGACTTTAGAAAAAAAAGTAGAATTATTGTTGAGGTGCACAACATTATTACATAGAGTTACCATTAACTACGTCTTAAAAAAATATATTTTTCACGGATAATCTATTTTAGATAAGATAACAAATTTTTAAAAAGTTACTATCTAAATTTGAACGAGCTGCTAAATTTCTATTTTTTACAAATTGAGTCACTCCATAACAGTGGAAAATCTTCATAATAATCCACCGACTATGGCCTTGTCGTCGTCATACAGTTTTATTGCTTACTATTTCTTTATACGTTAAAATCATCAGGTGCTAGATCAAAATCTAATGCAACTTCCCTTGATGATTATTTTTAACTGCTGTCCCAAGTTTGACAGTACTGCTTGGGGTTTATTCTCACATTTCCTTTCGAAAAAATCAATCCAACGCATTCTTTGCCTGCCCCAAAAAGACAGCTGTCATATCGGATCTAACATCCGTTCTTCCTTTCACCTGCGCACAAACCCAAAAACCCCTCATCATTCCATGAAACTTTCTCCCACTCTTCATGCGACCAATTTTTATGTTCTTTAGCTTACTACAACCTCTTAATTTTATTTTGACGTCTTAAAAAAGCCAAAAGGGTAGCTGTCTCAATCTGCTTTCATCCCTAGATTAATTGATCTGAGCTGCTATCTCTGGACCCATGAGTCGTCGATCACGTTTACTGATCGATACAATAAATACATCAGCGGTCGTGGTTTTTCGAGATCGCCCTGAACGTTTTCTATCGTCAAAGCACCTGGTGGATGGATATTTTTTCACGTTGTAGTCCAAATATACGTCTAGGTATTTTTAATTCGGTGGAAATGCTTCAGTTACTGTTGACTAGACTATGAAGATTTGCGATTAATACACCGAAAGTTACTTGGTTTTATCCATTTTAAAACTTGTAAGTTTAAATTTGCGAGAACAAAAACAATTCGTTTACGAACTTCACAAAAAGATGTCTGGGTCCAAAAAGTATAAATGACACCGCGTTCTTGCGTCTCACAGGGCTAACTGGGACTAAACTACAATCATAAACATCAAAGAAATAATTCATAGTTTTGAATAATAAACATATCAGCAGTTTGTAAGACACCGTTTCGACCTTCGCTTGACAATATCAAAGAGAAATTTAATGAATGGAATATGGGATGGGCAAAAACTTTTGAACGGTTCACAGGAATATTCTTGAATAATCTTCATGTTTTTATTTTAAATGGAAACGCCCTTGTAAAAGTAGTATTAAAAAGAAGATCCAATTTAAAGACAACAGACTATTAGGCTGGCTAAATGTATAAGAAATTTTTTATCAGTGTGAAGCCCATCAAAAGGTGCGAGAACTATGGTAAGGTTTTCATCATTTTGATATTTATGCACTATTTTTCCCACTACTGCCTAAAAATTTTTTTCTAACCTAATCCAGCCTCAAAACGAGTATGATTTATGACGCTTATTAGCAGGTGTCAAAAATCATATTAAGCGCGACTTTCAAATTTACCTTAATTTTAAACAAAAATTTTGGTGTTGTGCACAAAAATGAAATTTGTTCATTATTGACTAGTGGTTAATAATGAAAAAATTATTAACGTGTGGCTATAACACACTGAGAACATGGCTTCCATGACTAGTAGTGGAGAAACAAAGATTATAAATATGATAAATTTTGCGATAGGAATAAAAATGTTGAAATACGAATAATTCAGAACCAAACAAATTATCTCAGTGTATACAAACAAAAATTATGAGAATTATACTAGAACCTTGAAATACCTACCTTTTATATAAAGAAAAAATAAGAATGTGGTGAAAAAATTGAGGTTAACGTGTCGATGGACTTGGAGGAGCTCTTGAATAAATGATAATCAAACAACTGTTAGTAATTGATGAATGTACCTACATACCAGTTTGCCATTTGAATAATGAATAATAATAGATTTATAGAAATGAATCGTTCTATAATTATTAGTTTTTTGTACAACAATTTTATATGCAATTAAAAAAATTTCATTAATGGAACTTCTTTAAAATGAAGAATTATTTTACGAAATGGTTAACAAAGTTCGATTATAACACTAGAAGATAAAATCAGGGATCAAAGTATTGAGAAATATTCCTTTACAAACTCGGAAAATGCATAGAATATCGGATTTTTCAAGGTGTCAGCCACAAATCAGATAAAAGCAAATCTACTGAGTACCGTAGATGTTGCAACAGTTCGCACTGATAACTGATTTTTACGATGATTTTCAACCCCAGTTTGTCAATACTGACCTAACCTAATTTTTACACTATTGAATCAACTAATACTCTTGTCAAAAACTTTCTTTCAAACGGCCCATTTCTTCAAAACATTCCCTCGACTAGATATAGCCTCGGTCTTCGGAAAACTCCCGAAAAATTACTTAGTATTCCTTGATAATTTTCCTATCGCCATAAATGAAACTCGTTCTTGAACCCCATTCCATTTCCTCGTTGCTGCAGGTTTCTTACGGTTTTCCTGTAATGGTTGACGACAGGATATAATACAGCAGCAGCAGTACCCTCACATACAGCGATTTTTGAATTTTTTTTATCCTATTTCATATAAAAACGTCCCTATATCACCTAAAAAATTATCTCAACGGATCTCTATTTCGTTTATTGTTGTACTAGTATTGAAGTATTCCATTAGCGAAAAAACTGATACAATTACATCCTTGTCCAATTTCTGACGCCGAAGTATCATCGAATTCTCACCACTCATTATATTATTGTTTTGATTCGTACTTATGGTGGTAGCCACAGATCATTTTGTAACCCAAAACTACAGCTGAAAGATTTCTCATAGTACCTATGACATGCTGAGGGAATGTATCAATTCTCTTCCAGTTAATTTAAGACCTTGGTTAATCATATCCCATACTTCAATCGTTTGCGTCTAAAATATTGTCAAATAGTCAATGGATAACCAAATAGGCATTTGCTTTATTGAAATAGTGAATTCAACTTTTTGATTACTTATTTTTAATAGCTTCCTACCATATCGTAATTATTGAGAAAAAAATTGATATGGACAACTTAATACGCCCTATAAAACTAGCTATCAAAATGACTTTCGGTTGCCATTTTACAAAACGATGTAACCATATTGCTAAATTGGGACACCTTGTATTCATTATTATTGTACAGGGGTGTATATGTACATGTGATACTGGAAAACCCAGTGATTACAACTGATCCATTGATCCACTCCTTTTAAAAAGTCTAGAATGTTGGATGACTTTGATTTCCAGAAATCTTCGTCTTCTATTTCAAGCGCTCTCAGATGTAGAGCTCGGGAGTTCACACTTCGAGAGAATGTGGATAGAGATATCGTCCTCTGTGCAACGAAATCTGCACGCCACATTATCTTCTAGGTCTAGAGTCTTCCGGTGTTTGTTGAGGCGACAGTGCCCCGATAGAACTCCTGTTAGTATTCGTAGATTGTTCTCTCTTAGGTTTCTATATTCAGCAGATCTATTCAGGTTATAGTTTCTCAGAAAAGTCTTTGCCTTTCTCAACCCCTGTAGGTTGTCCCAATAATTGGTTTTACATCTATCTACCTTCTTTTCCAGTGTTCTGTAGCTGATACCACAGAAGGGTCCGTTATTCTCTTATTCTCTTGAAGAGTACGATTGCATTACTTTCTTTTCTTTCTATAAACAAACAAAAGTTCAAAGCAACAGGAAAAATATGAAATTCAAGTTTAATCGTTTTAATTGTGAAGCTTTGACGCTTGGAGATCGTTGGAGCTCCGGTGTAGGGTATTGCGGGAAGTAGTAGAAGACAAATATACGAGGTGTCCTAAAAGGGTATCGGGTATTTGTTTTCGCGCCACATTCGAAACGGAGCGAAGAAAGGGAGCGGGGAGGGGTTCGTGGCTTCGGCCATTTTGTGGAGTTTTAGTCACGATGGAACAGTACTCGGGGACGCATCGCGCATTTTGCGTACGAGCGTATTATAGTAATTCTTCAACGCCTATATCGTGCGGAATATCGTACACACCACGCGCCAAGTGACGATAGCATTAGGAAATGGATCAGGATGTTCGAGATACAGGTACGACAGTTAAAATTCAAAACTCTGATCGCCCTCGTTCAGTTCGCGATGAAGAAATAATTGAAGAAGTTGAGGCGTCAGTTCGTCGAAATCCATCTTTATCCATCCGAAAGCGATTTGATTTTAAAGGAAGATTTGCATTTAAAAGCCTATAAAATTCAATTGGTTCAAGAATTGGAGGATACGGACCATGCTAATCGACTGAATTTTGCGAACGAAATGATACAGCGATTAAAAAACTTTGAAAACATACTGTTCAGCGAAGAAGCAAATTTTCACCTGAATGGTCATGTTAATAAGCAGAATTTTCGGTACTGGGCAGTCGAGAATCCGAGATGAAAGCATGAACGACCCCTGCACAGCCAAAGGTCGTTGTTTGGGCCGCTATGTCTGCTAAAGGTATTATTGGTCCTTATTTTAATGAAGATCAACGAGGCCGAACACTCAATGTGAATAGTGACCGTTACTGCGATATGTTGCGAAATTTTTTGGTCCTAGATTGCAGGAGTTTGCAGGTTTCAACTCAAGAACGTGGTTCCAGCAAGATGGACTTGCCATACCTCGAATAACACGATAGAAGCTGTGAATGAATTATTCCCTAATAAAGTCATTTCGCAAAAGGGTAACATCAACTGACCTGAAGCCCCGACCTTAGCCCGCTTGACTATTTTGTATGGGGATACCTTAAAAGTAAAGCTTATCAAAATAATCCAACGAACCTAACCCAATTGAAGGAAAACATCAGGTCAGAAATGGCAGCAATATCAAGAGCTTTGTGTCGACGTGTTATCGCCAATCTTCGATCCCGTTTAGAAGAGTGCCAGCAACGTAATGGTTATCATTTGGATAACATCATCTTTTCCAAATAATTTTCTAATTCATATGGTAACAAAAAACAATAAAAGTTTTTATTGCTTATAAATATTTTTGGTTACTTGAACTTACAAATACCCGATACCCTTTCTAGACACCTTGTAGTAACAGCGCTGTTTATGAAACTTCCACGACGCATCCATGGTCCAACTTTCGCATCCGTACAAAAGAACAGGGAAGATGTAACAGCGAAGCATTCTGGTCCGGAGTTCCAGGCTGAGGTTGCGGTTTGCCAGAAGTGTCCTCATGTTGTTCAAAGTTTTCCGCGCTTGCTCAATTCTTGATCTTATTTTGAGTTTTGGGTCGCATTGCAGGTTGAAGAGCGTGCCCAGGTATTTTAGAGATGACACTAGTTCAATGATCTCTCTCCAGAGTCTTAGGGTTTCGTTTCTTTGTATTTTTGAGAATACGTCATGGATGTATTCATGGTTAGATAAAGGACAATTACCAGAACAAAAAGAGGTCGGTTCGAGTGAAAAGTCTTGATGTGTTTCTGGCGGAATTATGAAGGTCAATGTCGACGTATATAGTGGACAGCTGATGTGGATGTATGAGATTTTATTGGAAATATATCCAGGTTTAGTTAATTGGAAATGGGCTCTCTTGCAACAAGACTGTGTTCTTCAACATAGTGCAAAAGTTAGGCGGAATAAGAACGAAGAACTTGAACTCCTACGACATCCATCTGGACTTTGCACCGTTAGATAACTATTTATTCAAATCCATGGCGAAAGGAGATGTTGAAAATGCACTATGAATATTTTTGGCATCTTAGGCCAAAAAAATGGATTCACCAAGGTCTCAAACTTTGGGTCAAAAACCATAGAATACTTCGAATATCAAAGGCTCTATTTTTGTATGATTACTTACTAAGAAAAGTAAACATTAGAAATCAAAATTTATGGGACACCTTCTATTTTTTTTATCAACATATCTGGATCTTTTTAAAAAAATAAATATTGAATTTATCCGAAATTACAAACTTTTTTATACGAGGTAGTCCCAGCTCACACATCCGTTACTGCAATGACCAAAATGAAAGAATTGAAGTTTGAATTGTAACCTCATGCACTCTGTTCGCCAGATTTAGCCCCCTCGGATTATTTACTGTTGTAAAAATGACTCGGTAGTCGAAGATTTTCCAACAATGAAGAAGTGCTGTCGGCAGTTAATGGCTATTTTGAGAAGCTTGACGATTCTTATTATAAAAAGGGTATCAGACTGAATATCTCTGGGTGTATGGTGCCAAAAACGACATTACTTTGAAAAATATATATATTTTATTCCAAAGTTTTTGTTCTTTTCTATGGTGCCAGGTACTTTTGGGACCATCCTCGTATCATAGGTAGAAATAACAAGGACTGGTAGATTTTTCAAGGTAGAAAATTATATCAGGGTGTGTACATAGATATTCTGTTAGGAAATATAATACTGAAGTGTGATCTGTTTAGTTATGTTTACATTGTAAATTACAGTTATAGATACAGCTTCTGATAAAATATTGTAAAACATTATCTTATTATCTCGTACAATTCTCCTTGAATAAAATAATCTAAAATTGGATATGAGATTTTCAAGAAATGAACAACAATTATGTAATCATCGATTGGAAGGAATATCTAAATTTAGTTATTCTCCATTGAATATCCATTCATCGATTCGTTTCACAAATTTATTCATTCCACCAAATATCATTATAATAAGAAATGTAGATAATTGAAACTGTCACATTTCCGGAGGCTTTTTGCTGATAGAGAACCTTGATTTATTTTTTTAATAACTTATGTTAATACTGTACTTAGCCATTTGTCACGTGATACTGGTCAAATTAACGTAACTTTAGAAGAAAGTATTTGGGGGTTGTTTAAATGGAGTGCAAAATCGAACATTTTCGGCATATTTTACTTCTTTATTTTCGTAAAGGAAAGAAAGCTGTTTCGGCTCACAAAGAAATATGTGAAGTTTATGTGCTGATTACTTAACAGAGCGCACGTGTCAAAATTGGTATAAAAAATTCCATTCTGGAAAATTTTCCCTCAAAGATGAGTAGCGTTCTGGAGTTGATAATGACCAAATCAAAGTTATAATTGAAGAGGATCGTGATATAACTGTTGCGAAGATGCTACATGTATCGCACACAACAATTGAAAAACAAATAAAATGTCTTTGAGTAGCTAGGAAGCTTGATATTTGGGTACCTCACGAATTGAAAGAAATTCATTTAACACAAAGAATCTATATTTGCGATATGCACCGTAAACGAAATGAAAACGACCCTTTCTTGAAAATAATTATCACTAATGATAAAAAATAGGTCCTGTACAGTAACATAATTCGAAAACGATCATGGAGCAAGCACGATGAACCAGCACAAACCACGTCGAAAGTTGAAAAATAACAAAAAAAGCTCGTGGTGTCAGTTTGCTAGTTTTTGAGCTGCTTCCAAGGATCCAAACGATCAATTCTGATGTTACTGTCAACAATTAATGTAACTGGATGAAGCTATCAAAAAAAATGGTCAGAATTTTCAAACCGGAAAGGTTTAGTGTTCCACCATGATAATGACAACTCACCACTGAGGAGAAGTATGGGAAAAAGATGGAGTGATAATCTTACCATCAATTGAGGCAATAGGCATGCTGCGAAGAATAAACTGGCAATCTGCCTAATATGGAGTAGGAAGAAGAAGAAGAAGACCATGATAATGCAAGGCCTCATATATTTGGGAATCTATTGAAGCTTGAATTTTGTAGAATGAGGAAATTTCACAAATGACGATGACCTTCAACCGCACCAGGTTCAGTTTTTTGCAGAAAAGGACCAGAAATTTTATGAGCCCGTGAATCATGAAAGAAAGATGGAAAAAGGTCATTGAGGAAAATGGGAAATATATAATTGATTAAAAACTATTCTTTGTTAAAAAAAGTGTTTTATCTTATACTACAAAACCGAAATTACGTTATCGACAACCCATAATAATACAATCCTTGAAATAAGGTTGTTTCTACATACATTTTTTTTAAATTGTATATGAAACGCCCTATTACCTATGCATACTCTGGAGTAAAACAAAGAATGTATAGAAAAAATTTAATGAAAAGTCAAGCAATAAAAGACCTTTTATTAGTGAAATCAATAGATAACTTGATTGATTCAAATACTTGTTCGCTATTATACACGATCTTAGTGCTAATTTGAAAAAGGATAATTATACTACCCTTCACGCCATGGAATAACCAATTAATCATAACTTTCTATGGGCCATTTTCATTTTAAAAGATTTTGCTTTTCTTCAATTTTGAATTTGGTACAATCTTTTGGTGGAATAATTTTGTAGCATTCAATATGACGAATTCTTGTAGTACAACTAAAGATTGCATGACATCAGCAACCGTTGATTAATGCTAATTTTTCTACGAACTGTGTATTAAGCAGTACCATAAAATAGTTGATTCATAATGATGCTTGTTTTCTATTTCATTGAAATATCTCGATGTAAATGATTCAGGTTAAATTTCTTCATATTCTAATAAAGTACAAAATATTTCTTAGCCACACAACTTTCAATTAACGGATAAATATTTTTCATCCTAATTGGTTTGGATCCTAATTAATCATTATATATTAATAATTGGATATGGCTTTACTGTTTTCAAAAGATTCTTGATTGAGATCAATACATTTGCATGCGTTTGAACCAATTCCCGAAGCATATTTTCAAATTCGATTGAAGTACCTCCAAAACATGTGATTTGAACGCATTAACCGCTTCTTCATGTGGAGAAAAACGTTGACCTCGCAATTTATTTTTAATTGCGGAAATAGGAAGTAATCATTAGGTGCCAAACAAGGATTGTGTGGTGGATGACTCATCAATTTGATGTTTTGATTGTTCGAAAACGTTTTTGATTGAACTGATGTGTGAGAGATCGAATTGTCGTATTCGTCATCTGCGTTTGTTTTCCATCATTGTTTGGATAACTTTTGGAGAATAAATGCTAGTGTACTATTCAGAATTGACAGTTCTACGTTGCTGTATTGGAACCGTGGTGACATTCCGAAAAAACCGACGACCATTTGCTTCGAAGTGATTCGTGTGTGAACAACTTTTGTTGGATCTGGCTCGTCTTCAAAGACTAATACAGTCGTTTGTTAATTAGTTTGGGGTTCTTATGTCTAGATCCATGATTCGTCGCCTGTCATGATCTTATAGACGTCTTTTGAAGCACCGCTATTGACAAATTACCACTACCACTACACCAACACTCACAATTGCACTCTCTGGTTTTACCTCCACTTTCTGGTGATAACTTGGTTATATAAACGCGCGTCAGACAGTGTAATTGTGAGTGTAGGTGTAGGGGTGGGTAGTATAAAAAGTATGTTCAGTCTGAATTTCACCAATGGTTCCAGCAATTCTAGCTTACATCCATTCTATAGAGTATTTCTGATCAATTATTGCTCCAAATCGTCAATTTTTTCTTCACCACCTTGTAATACAGATTGTGTAGAGAGGGTATGGCTAATATACGTTCTCCGTAACTGCTGCCCTTGTATCCCCTATCCGATCCAAGTGCATTATTTCAATTAAACTTCGCGGTCCAAACATAAACCCCTTTATGTTAAATTCTGGCTCTTCTTCACATAAACGTGAGCCCGCATATTGCTTCACAGTGACACCACACGTATGTGGCTGTTCAGCTTACCGTGTGTCCATCAAATTTGATACTTTATGCCCTTTATTCAGTTTTTAAGGAAAGGCTCTGTGTCTATCATAAGTAATAATTTATAAAGTTTTTAAATATTTTAGGAAATTACACAGAAAATCTAATTTACATAAATATCTATTATAAAAATATCTTTATGTCATTCATTATGTCATAAATAGATAATATAAATATAAATAAATATAATCCCAAATGCAAACAATAATGATTTTGGTAATTGATCGATATACTATCATGGTTTCCAATTCCTCTCGTCCCACAGAACACAGAGCCATGCATAGTAAGATAATAATAATAAGAGGAAAAAATCGACTCGGCGACATGTATGTTTCTTAAGTAAAATCGTAAATTTGATAGTATTAGCTTCAAAATGATATAACACATTGTAATGTTTCTTGCTATTACAGTCCTACAATGATCGGTAACTACCCTTTTTATGTTTTTTTTTACAATAGTGGTAATTAGAGGTTACTGACCCTTATAAAATGTTATCTACACCACTATCAATTAGCAATCAAACGTCAACCGAACACATCTCTGTTAACAACAAATAAAAATTTTACTTGAAAATGGACTCAGCAAGTGATAACGCTGCGAGAAGGGCAGAATCAGCAAAGAAGTGGCCAGTGCGCTGAACATGAGTCAGTCTGTTGTTTCCAGAGTCTTATAACTTTCATCGAAGACGCGATTCCGGAAGAAAAAATCCAACAAGAGCTCATGGAAAAGCAAGAAGTGGGTTTAAGTGGCTGGTCAAAAGAAGACTAAAGGCAGCTAATATTGGGCGCAAAAGATCCCAAATCAACCCCAATCCATTGAGCAGCACGTCTACGATTTGCCAGAGAACAGAAAAATCAAAATATCAAGAACCAGGTATGGGGAATGTTTGATAAAAAAGTGTGTTGGTAATACTTTTCGATACTCACATAAAATACAGGGTGATTCATTTGAAAAAACCGAAAAAAAATATCAACGAAATGAATAATTTTCTAGAATTTTTTACTACTATTCGAATGCTTTGGCAGATGTTCATTATTGAATAATTTCTCGTACATTGTACAGGGTATTGAACTTTTTATTGATTTTTATGAGGAATTGGTTATAACTTTTCAAATACCCCGTAGAACACATCACAATCTTATATTATTGTAATAGAACAGTCAAGCTGATTCCAAATACCTATGCAATGAAATATAGGATGTTCTATTTAATAAAATATAATTTTGATATGGCGCAATACTTTGGAACACCCTTGGAAATAATTTTAAAATGTGAAGATGGCTATAATCCCTCAAATTTTCAAATTGATATCTCAAAGGACAAAGGAGGTACTGACCAATCACCCTGTATTATTTTTGGATGTAGTAATTTTGTTTTAAGGGTAGTAAAATTATCAAAATCTGAAAAATATAAAAATGTTGGTTTTTATGTCTTAAAATAGTTTATTGTGTACGTGTAAGTTGATAGTCTGGGAGCCAGGTGAAAATTCGCTTATTATATCCTTTCGAAAGGTGAAATGCATCAGAGAGTTATGTAATAAAGCCTAATGAACGTCATCTGCGGCTCGGTGGGTGGGATAAGAGGCAGTAGACACCTACGACAAAAAAAGAAATTCAGTCATTTCCTTCCAGCCGAAAATTTGTTTGCTAACTGTTAATATACTGCTGTGATAAATAAAAAAATCAGTTAGCAGTAAGTCGAGGTAAACTTGGTCAGCTGATTCAGCAGATGTTTCCGTTTAACTCCTACGTAATAATTTCCAAAGTATCAACTGACGGTTTTTCCACCGAGATGATATAGCCAGCTGACCGTTTTTCTGATACATTCTACTAATTATCTCTTGAGAGGAACTTTCTGTTGCTGGCTCCCGGACTATAACTAGGATGAGTAATTAAATAAAAAAAATCTAAAGGAAAACGGTTCCTGTAGAATAGAGTGTTTATTACATAATTCATTCAGAATGAGTTGTATAAGCAAACTGTGGTTATTTTTATCAAGGAGAACATTTTATTTGTGAAAAAATAAATGAGTTGTACCTACTCAAATATCTAGGTAAGTATATGAATGTAAGATAATTAAACAAGGTCAGCGTTATTATCTTAATAGCTTGAGCATATATATCTGGAAATTAAAACTCCATAAACGATTTAAATTATTTTTATTAAATTCGAAATAACTACTATCAAGAAAAGATAAAATAAAGTTGAATATTTTAATTTGAATTATGCGACTGATATGATTAACTGTCTTCCAAAAGGGTTCCACGGAAGTTGTATTTCTAGATCTAAAAATGAAATTCTAATTTATTGATACCTAAATAGAATGAGTATTTCAAAAATTACATTCTCTGGATCATTGAGTAACTACTAAAATGTTATTTATTAAAAAAATTCTCCGTCTTTTTCCCATAATATATTCCTTCCTCGACAACTTTCCATATCCTGGCTTTATATTATCACTCCACCTCTTTCGTGGTCGTCTTCTAGTCCGTGTTATAATTGAAGATTTATCTTTCGCTATTTTTACCAGTCTATCAATTGTCATTCGACTTCTACGAGGATGGTCCCAGAAGTACCTGTCCCAACAAAGAAAAATTCTGGAAAAAACTTTTTTTTAACGTAATCTCCTTTTAGCTTCATAAACTTTTCGTAGCGATGTTCAATAATCGATTCTCTTTTTATAAGAAGAATAGTCAAAATCATCAAAATAGTCATCAACCACCGACATCGTCTCTTCATTGTTGGAAAATCTTTGTCCACAAAGCTATTTTTTCTAGTCTAGGAACAGAAAATAACCCGAGGGGGCTAAATCTGGCGAATAGGGAGCATGAGGTAACAATTAAAACCTTAATTTTGGCCATTGCCATAACGGATGTGTGAATTAGTGCATTGTCTTTAGCCAAATGCGGCCGTTCTACTACTACTACTAGTCGTTCATACTTTCTCATTTTTCAAGATAGTTAATGAAAATTTTTCCCCACGTATCCCAAAGAATCGACCCCATGACCTTGCCAGCAGATGGAACGGTCTTTGCCTTCTTTGGAGCCGGTTCACCTTTCATCCATGGTTATGAAACGACGCAAAAATTTTAATATTAATAACGTACAAGCAGTCTCACCCACAGTAGAATCTAGTTCAGCTTTTATATTGGTTGAGCTAAGGCTTTCCAAATAAAAGTATCATATCACATAATGACGAACAATTTTTTCCATTTTCACAAATTCACTGAAGATGTTCACTATTGATGGCTGCCAAACAAATACTAAACAACGTAGAGTCTTCAAACTTGAAGCATATGCGTATTTTTCAAGCAACTACTGTCATCTCTAGGCAAGGCCAGTTACTTGACCAAGTCAATGAAAATTATCCCAAAAAACCGACACAATGTATTGTCTGCGGGTTAGGTTAGGTTACTATGAGCAGAGATCCCAAACAGATTCCATTTGAAAGGAGAGCCCGTGCTAAAGCACGAATAGCACAAAAGTAGTGATAGCTACAATATTTTGGGACTGTAAGGAATCAAATACAACCGTGAAAGTGGCCTTTTACTCTTATTTACTTAGTCAGTTGAGTCAAAAAGTAGCCGCTTAGATAAATGGATTTTTGCATTTGGTGTACCGTCTTCTTCATACATGAGTCCTAGAAGTTTGCCGCCGCACCGCGTTGATAGCTTAGAACCTCTTCTTGCAACTCTTCGCCGGTTGTGATATGAGTTTCTCTAACTCTCTAATCACTATGGGAGACGTTATTCCATCCAAATCTGTACGTCCGTCTTTGAATTTTCTGCACACACTCAAACACTTTTCCCAATACACCTCATACAGTTGGGGATTAATGTCCACCAGAGGAACACACAAAAAGCGAATCATGGAGTGTAATTTGCACCTGGTGTGATCAAATTGTAGCTCCATCTACCAAGATAAGAATTAACGTTGTAGGCAGGAACTAGAAGAAGGATACACGCCAGTTTCGCTAAATACCTCTTAATAACGTTCCCAGCGTCCTCAGCTCCTTGGGAATTTCATTTTATGGACAACACTCATAATTTCCTATTTTTTCTTCTCATTTTTTAGTATAATCAAATTCTGTTGCAATTAATCGATTTTATTTGCTATGATTATTAAATCTAACCATTAGCTACACTTGGGATTAACTTATCATTAAAATTAACACATTTTAAAGTGAAAAAATATCCTCTTCCATTACATTGTATAATCTGTTTCTTAATTGTATAGTACCTTAAAATCGGTAATATTGAAAGTAGAATATAGAAAAACATGAGAAAGATAATGAGTTGATCTTAATTAACACAATTAGAGAAAAATAATGTAAACAGTTTGATTTCCATGAAAAGTTTTGTCGTTCGCGGTCTGAGTTGGAAAACTTCTCCAAATTTTGATAGTTATTTATTAACTCTGGTTAATTTTAATAGATCGTATATTCGATAAAGTAGAATCAGTTTAATCAGTTTAAATAGAATCAGATATTAACAATAGAAATTAATTTTCTTATACTTGATAATTATTTTTTAGTATTCAGCATGAAAAATATTTAATGCTTTTACCAGAAGTTAGATGAATCATAGGGAATTCGGACGTCGAGCTGTAAATATCATTTTCATTGTAACTGTGCAAGGGATATGTCGATATACAACGATAAATATCACGTCTATTGATTTGTTCAAAGGATTCATTAATTATTCATGGATAAATATAATAATGTCATTAAGTAGTTCTACATTTCATACAGCCTATTAATTAATAGAAACTAGAAAAGTTATAAACTTAATTACCCTTTCTAATCTATACGGTTATTTGGAACTTTTCTGGCAAACAAAAACTGGTGTACCATTTAGAAATAACCGTTCTACGTTGCTCTAATGGAACCGTGGCGATATGTCTAATTATTTCGAAAAAACAGGCGACCATTTGCTTCGAAGTGCTTCATGCGTGAGCAGCTTTTTTGGGTTTTGCTCGTCTTGAAAGACCCATAGATTGTTCTTTATTTTCGGTTTCATATGCATAGATCCATGATTCATCGACTGAATTTTTTCATCCACCAATTTCTTTCCACCAATCGACGCGAGCTCTTTTTTCAGCGATTGTCAAATTATGCGGTATCCAATGCGAACAAATCAATTTGACAGCAATATTGAATGTATGCGAGTGGAACTACTGCCCAAGTACGCCTCAATTTCATGGTTTGTCACATGACGATCTTGCAATATCAATTTACGCACATCTTCGATGTTTTCTGGTACAACAGCAAATTTTTAACGACCTTTACGAAATTCATGCATTTGAGCTTCTAAAAGGCCTTCAAATAAGATATCCTCTATCATAGATGGATAAGATATTTTCTAACAATGTAATACAATAAATAACTACGCAACGGAAACAATAAGAACAAAACAACAATACAAACCAAGAAAAATCTAGAAACAATTAAGAAAAATAATATAATATATATAACATACAAACAAGGAAAGACAAGGGGATTTGCTAAGCTAGCACATAACAGAATATGGATAGAAATTTCGTCCTCTACGTCTGAACGTTGCATCTTCTTCTAAACCTAGTGTCTTGTGTTCACAACGATAAATATCACGTCTATTGATTATTATATAAGTAGAAAATCCAAATTTATATATCTAGAAACTTGATGACCTTTCTTAATCTACGAGGATTACGATTTTTTGCATTTTTTTATTATGAGACTGCTTAGAAAATGCTTAAAACTTTTATTTTATTTGGTACTATAGTACATTTCTTGTATTCTGGACACTATGAAAATCTACTAATTAAATAAATGCGAGTGCTAGACTAGCTAGACTTCAATATTGTGCCCAAACTCCTGTTTTTGAAATCGATTTAAGGGAGGTAGATTTGTTTTTATGGAGCGAAGACCAATTACAAAAAAATTCTAAGCTTTTCCTATAATGGAAAAATTGAATAACACCCACCGTCAATCGATTCAAAAGGTAATTTTATTCTAGGAAACAAGTTTTCTGCAAATATTTCCACAAAAATGAACAGATTTGTTTCTATACACAAAAATCAATACATACTCTAAATAAAATTTAAGGGAAACATTTTCTGGAACAAAATATTGGAAGTATGATAAATTGGGTGTTTTTCCTTAAAGTGATTTGTTTGATTTTCAAATAATCCAGTCAAAAAATCATTCATAACTAGATTTTATCAAATTGAACTGAAAAATTGAGAATCTTCCAGGTGGAAGAATTTGTTAAGGGTTAACATGAAAGGAGACGACGATTGCATACAATTTCTTGCAAGGTAAATTGTTATAACAAATCTCGGACATTATGAGTCATTATGCAAACCTCTAGCAATAGCATCATACCTACCACCAACCAAAACTCACCCTTTTGTCTTTTGTGTTAATTCCAAAGTAACAGCACATTAAAAATCAAGAATTCCTGTGCATGCTTGTGATTGAGATATACTGCATCTTGCATTGGATAAGGAATAATACATACGATGTCTGGCTATTAAATAACGAGACTCGTTTCGAAAACGTGTTTTATTATAAAAATTATTCTACATTATAATGCTCCCCTTCAATATCGAAGTAGTGCTAGAAGTCTTCTTTGGTGAGTGCCTTTAGGAGCTTTGCCGTTTTATGCTTTACCGCTTCCATCGACTCAAATCGGGTCTCTTTCAAAGCAGATTTTTTTCTAACCTATCTAGGAAATCTGAGCAGATCCGTTGATGCAAGAGCTTTTGGTCAGGACAAAAATTAATATTAAGGGTGAACCCCTTATCGGAAGGAAAAGACGAACTAGCAGCAGAGTTCTAGTTACAGCATCTCAACGCAGACGTTCAGATCCGTTCTTAAATTGTAGTTCCCTTCTATGTGTGGTAACTGAAGAATACATCATTGGTAGAAGTGACAGGTCACCCACGTCTGATCACAGATGTAACACAAGAATAGGACCACTTGAAAATTCTAAAACTTTATGCAGATTTGAGCGATGAGAAGAACCAGAAGCTACTTTTATTTGTGTGTTCACCTGTGTCCATGGTTTCCCTCTTTTAAAAGAGAGGTTCTATTCAATGAAGACCCCTATTTATAACTTTTCAACTTTCAGTGCTTATAACTGATCTATTAATTACACTCCTTTCAAAAATTTAACGATATGGAATGACTTTAACTGTCAAAAATCTTTATCTTGTATATTATAGACTCCCAGGTGTAATGCTCTGAAGTTTCGAGAGAATATGGAAAGAGATTTTGTCCCCTACATCTTTATTTTGCATTCTCTACTAAACCTCTTCTGGTGTCGAGGTCCAAATGTGCGAGCAATACTCCAAAGATAGACAAATCTGGTGCAGAGTATATATCTTTTCGGTCTTAAAGAGGGCTCCAAAGTTTGGTGAAGCTGCCTTAGCTAATTGGGCCACGTGACTATGGCAAAACATATTGCTCCCTGTCTTAACACCCAACAAGCGATGGTGATATTTTATGTCCAGACAGGGTCAAATCCTGAGCCGCAGTGGCAGACTCCTTCCAGTGCCTGTTTCATTATAATGAAGGTTGGCAATCATCTTCAGTAACCAATCTCGAAGGTTTTTCAACCACGAAAATCTTTTTCTACCCAGACTCCCTTTGCAAAAACAGCAGCCTGGATCTTTGCTGGATCAAATTCAATCGAATTGCTTTTATCTCACTTCAGAATGTTTTAAAAATTGGTGATGTGTGATTATTATTTTCTATACTAGAACTGTGGTTCTTCTTGAGAATGTATGTACTATTAATATTTGTGTCTGTGGTTTTTCTCTTCTTTACACTTTTGAGCACACTCCAAGGCAATTTTCTAAAGTTGTAGACTTGTACGCTACTACCCCCACTTGCAACTGCGAGCCTTTGGGGATGCTAATATCGACGCTCTTCAGAGGGGATATAATTCAATATTCGTCGAGGCATTAGACAGGAATGTTGTTGTTTTCTCCTTAAAAGAACAGCAGAATATATTTTCGAAATTATTTCAGAGGTAAATAGTAGGGATCTAGGGACTAACTTTAATATATTTTCCGAACTCTCGAATACTTATGTATTATTCATCGTCTGGGACTGAAATAATGGTCAAATAAAATATTAAAAAATATAATTAACAAATTATTGTAAGTAAAAATTTCGTAAATCATTTTAATACATTTATACATCTTTCTTATATTATATTTAACCATTATTTCAGTCTCAGACGATGAATACATAAGTATTCGAAAGCTCGGAAAATATATTAAAGTTAGTTCATTTTGGCGTTTCATTACCACGTTCCCAATAGTAAAATAAGAAACTATAAGAAATATAGGAAATAAGAATATATATATATATATATATATATATATATATATATATATATATATATATATATTTGGTTGAGTTTTAGTAATTACGAATTGAAGATGGCTAAAACTCGTGACATCAAGGTTGGAAAACAGATATAAATTTGATATGCTCGAGGGAGCCAAGTGTAAATAATTTAGGTAATTTTGTTTGAAATAAGTATTTAAAAGTAAGACTGTTATTGCAGTACTTATCGCGTTAAGTATTATTTAATTACCTATATGTATATAAAATCTCGTAATCTCGTTCGTGATAAGTACTTAACATGTTTTAGAAAAATATGTAATTACAATTGACGTAAGATAGATTTGTATCTGCAGAGAGCAACTAACGTCTTGTGATAAGAAATAACGTCAACACCATCAATGATAAAACCCAAATCATAGCTGCAGCAAGTTCAGTTGTTCACACTGTAAGTGAACTCGCTCGCTCACTGACTGTTTACTGTTATCGACCGGACGCCGGTAACTAGCAAGACGTGCGGCCAGCAGGCGCGACTGCAGCAGGCTCTCAATTCTCGGTTCTCGCTCTCCTCTCCTGTGTTGATTTCGTTCGGTTCGGAGTAGTTCCCGTTTATCGTAGACTGTGCTTTTTATTCTGCTTACACATTTTTTTTTTTATTTCACTGAACCGAAAAGGTAGGTACCTATATTAACTTGTTTATATTCAATAGTTGCGTACATTATTATATTTCAAATATTACATAAACATACAAATAAACCATAGATTATTAAAAAAATAATATAAATAATTTAATGAGTTATCAAAAGATAAAATTTAATACATTACACCATTTATATCCATTTAATATGTTTTATCGGAATTAAATTCGACTTAATCAATATTTTTATATATAGTTTACTTGTTAATATTTTTTCCAAACAAATTCTCTGCATTACATTGTTACAAATATCTATTTTTGGAATTGCTATTGCTCTCATAAGGGTATAGACATAATTATATACAACAATTTAAAATTCAGAAGGCAGTTCACCTCAACCTCAAATTCATTACTCAAGTTTCTTAACGATATTATAAAGAACTAGTTGGAAATTTACAAAAACACATTTTATATTTGAAATTGTTAAACATGTGTAGAATGAAGTTAATTAAAAACTAATTTGTATTTCTTTTGTTTGTTTTTTCTTTTAACTCGATTTAGTTTGATTGAATTTACTTATCAAAGAATTGGTAGACGAAACCAAAAATGAAAGTTTGTTCAAAGATAAAAGATCATCGATGTGATAAATTAATTAATTTTTAATTGAAATAAGTTCCGAAGTACAAAAAATCAAAAGGTTATTTTGAATGGTAAGCTTTTTTAAAACACGTAAAGTGTGCCACGAGATAATCCATATTTTAGAATCAGTTTAACCATTCGATTGCAATGATCACTAATCTAAAAACCTTAACAAATAATCAAGATTTTTAGAAAGTACTTACTCTAACCTAGTAATATTGCTTTAAATTTAAATTAATTGAAACTTCCATTTTTAATATTGAAAAATTTCATTTTTGATGTTGTAATTTCTTAAAATTAGTTTAGTTTTACAAAACAGCGTCCAGTTGTTTACAAAAAAAGAACTATGTGAGTGATAATTAACAAATTTTGGGAAAAAACCTACAAAAATTATGAATTTTCATTTATTTCTTTTCTAACAAACAATAGTAACTACCAGTTTTTTAACAGTGACTGTTCAAGTACAGGTAAAAGTAAAAAAGAAACTTTCGTTTATCTTTTTTATATAAATTTTTTTATGAAGAACACAGTATTTGATTATAAAAGCTAAATCGACTGATGGTGCTTTTGTGGACTTGAAATGTAGTAATTTAAATTTTAGCAATTTGTTTATACTACTACAGTATATTTCTGGATATTTTTCTCTTTAAGGAAGTCTTCCACTATTTCCCTCCGCCGTTTTTTTGGTTTACCTCTTTTCTCTTACCCTCTGGTATCTTCCAAACAACTCGTTTGTCTGCCATTGTCTTTATAAACGCGCTGATCTTTGACCAATTGAAAAGTGTTTTCTTCTTAGTATTTTTCTCTCCTAGATTTCCTGTTACTGTTGTATTCGTCATTACCAGGGCGTATGTCAGGGTGTGTCACAAAATGGATTATAAATTTGAACTTTCATAGATCTGGATATCGATGTTTTAAGACTGCCTGTACAGCTGTCACTTTTGGCTGTTCTTTTGATATATTTTGGAAAAATAGTGGACACAATAAGTTGAAGTCCAATAGCCTCTATTTGAGTCTTCTTGTCGGTGTCGTAGAACTGGATGACATCATCCAAGAAATAGAATTTGATATATACAATTTCCGATGTAAAAATAACAATTTTTATAGATGTGTCCACTACGGATTTATATAGAGTGAATAGTATTCATTGAAATTATCTGTATATGACATTTATGATTTATTATATTTGTCATTTTCCATATTATGATGAAATTCGCTATAAATACACATAAAATAAATAAATGACTAATCATGAGTAGGTTTACGCGAAGCATTCTAATCTTTCCTGGAGCCATTGATAATCACTATAATTTTCATTTACATGGTTTTTATTAAAATTCGTTTTACATAAAGTGTCTCAAATTATATTTAAAAGAAAAACAAAAACAGTAACCTTGTCAAATTCATAAAGTTACGTCATAATTTCAACTATTCATAGCTAGTTTATCTGAGAAACAGATTCTCATTATTTTTTATAGAGAAAACGGTTTGCAAGATTTTTATGATTTTTGATGTGTTGGAGGGTTTAAACGTCCGGGTTCAAAACAAACGTCTCTTATTTTTGAAATACAATAGGTGAATGTAATATTATATCGTTTTAAAGTTTTGTTCGAAATAGATCCTCTCGAAGACTGATGGTTATTAAATGTAAATCGAATCAATATAAATATTATGAAGTCAAAATGTTTTAAAATATCAATCTTTTATACTTTTAATTAGAATTAATTTGTTTGAAATATAGAAACTGACTCACATTAACTTTCTTCAACACATAAATTCAGTGTATTATGATGATATTTACATTGTTGTCAGAACGTACGTTTTTCCGGAAAAAATATCATTGTTATCATTCAAATTATACATCGTATGTTTTTTCGAAATCAACAATAAATATCTATATATTGAATATATTTAGTTATTTGGATTATCTAACATCATAATTAAATAATTTAGTTCAATTTAATAAGCGCTGCAGTAGAAGATATTTTCAAATCATTTAACTGTAACCTACAATAACTGAAAAAAAATAATTACATTCCAATAAGAAGAAAATCAAGAAATTTATAAATTATAAAATAAACCGTATGCTCATAACGTAGCTTGTTTATTTGAGTACAAGCCATGTTTTTAAAACATTCCAATACATTTTGTACCATCCCTGAATGGTTTGGAACACTAATTTATCATATTCCCATAAAAACGAAAGATCTAGCAACGATGTAAACATCAATATAATATCTTGCTATATATACCCCAGGAACCAAGCTTGTTATCCCAATGAACTCGGAACCTTCCATTTTCCAGGTGGAAACATAAGCTTTCAAAGCATTCAAAGATATTCATCCTATCAGATAACAGAGCAGTCTTGCTCACTCTTGTAACATTGAGCCAAAGTTGGGCGAAAAAAGGTGGGGCAATTCCTTCTATAGAGCCACAACTTTTTATAGGTTTTCCTAAAAGCCATCAAGTGGGAAAACGAGAAGAAATCAGAATCATCGAAAATATTTCTTTTCTATTCCACCAATTGGTCTGAAAAGGTCTTTTCATTGAAAAAAGGTGAGTTAAGGAGAGTTACTGGTATGCTTTCTGGACACTATCAGGTAAACTACCATTCTGACAGCTCTTGTCGCTCTTGTAAGGGACCAAAAGACACACCTCATTTGTGAGTTCGAAACAATACATGAACAAAGACCTCGGTACTTACATTTAATCTTTTTAAAGCCAAAAGTAATCCACATAGCCCCAAGATAGGTAGTTCACTTTGCAAAGACGTTGCTACCTGACTGGTGAACAGTCCGGGGTATACAATAGACGAATAGGTCAAAGTGTCTATCACTATCTAACATAATATCTTTTATGTTTCTTGGTAATGAATAAAAAAGATTTTCATTCAAATCTATTATAGAAGAAAATAACATTTATTTATAAGTTCAGTAGAAATATTAAATATTTCTTTGTAATATATTTAAAGAGCACAGAGAAGTATTTATCGATATTATTCACATTTAAATCAATCAAATAATACAATATTGTGTCAAAAAAATGTTTCTTCATATTATTTCTTTTTTCACGATATTATTTTCAAATATACTTTCAATATCATAAATGTATAATCATAAACCCGTATATCTCGTTGTGGATATCGGGTTTGTGGGTCTTGCACAAATTTCTACCAATCTTGCTTATTCCTATCCTTTTTCATATCCTCTATACATGTTATTCTTACTTCTCTTAAGTTTTCAGTTATCGTCTTTGTGTATCCTCGTTACCTTTTCTCCATTTTTCTAACTTTCCAAATCCTGTTTCCGTTCCATTGCTCTCCATTCTCTAAAAGTATCCAAACCATCTAAGCTGTTGTTTTTCAATTATAAGTTCAAATCTTCTCGCATTGTTTCGTTTCTTATTCGCTCTTTTCTTATGAGACCTCTGATTCTTAGTGAGTACTCCATTTTTGCCGCTTAAATTTTGGTTTTGGGTGAGTTTGTAAGTACATGTGTAAGAACTGGTCGAAGTATTGATTCATATACGTTTGTTTCGATGTTTTTCATTATTTCTTCACTTCCCAGCAATTTTCTGTTTAGCGCTGATTCATTTGCCTTGCCTTGTACGATCACGTCTAAATATTGTCACTTGTTCTAACTATATTTGATATATTTCAATATTTACAATTAATGATTGAATCAAAATTAATCCTACTTTTTAATAAAATATGAAATTTTCATTAGTATTATTTTCTGATAAACACTATTTTATTTTCTATTCTCTTCATAATTCAACATCCCCAAATTCTGACACTCTCAAAGAATATTAACTAAATATTAGCTTTGTTTTGATCTGCGTGATATACAAGTAAATCATTTCATTTGTATCAATATTGAGAAATTGAGTTTTCCTTCAAAAAAGAAATAATTCACTTTTACGAACTTTTGACAACAACTATAGCAATGTTTAGCTATTGTTCAACATAGTTACTACTAGAATTAAGATACTTTTTTATCCCTCTGCCACTTGTGAACGGAACCAGCGTTTGATAGACCTCTTCGTTGTTGCCAAAACTCTCAACGGAGATCAGGAATTTCTTGAGGAGCAAGAAAATCTCTACGGGCAAGATCAGGGCTGTAGGGTGGATTATCAAACAACTCGCAGCGAAATTCCCTCAAAACAACCAGTCGTATCTGGACGAGCTTTGTCATGGTGGAGTGCACACTTGCAGTAAGCATTCCACACTTCTTGTTTTGGAAGACACGTCGTTTCACGCGATGCTTTGGGCACAAAAAAACTCTATCGCCGATCGAATCTTGAACCAGGAAGGAAAAGTTTTCCTTTAATACCACTTCTACCATGTTTTGATTATGTAATTGATATGTTAGAGATCTGTTACGTAATTACAAAGAAGAAAACTTACTTTTTGAATGTACCTCGTACCTTAATAATTCAACATTCACCTCGAGAAAACGAAATTTCCATTCAATTTTCATGAAAAGTGAAAAAAACAGCATATTATTTTCATAATTTTACCATTTTTCAAAGAGATATTTTCACAGAACTAGATAAAAATGTCCTTCTGAATCGATTGGTGACCTTTTTAATGGCACAACTCGTTTAATTTCGGAGTTTCGATTGATTTTCAGTTACTCCAATTTTTATATACAAAAAATAGAGGTTTCTTGGAAACAGATTTGAAAATTGTAATATTGGAAAAATATTTGAAAGGTTATTTTCTATAACTGTAATTTACCTATTTGAAAAGAAGACTCCTAATACCAAAAGAAACGTAAATATCGATTGCCTTTTCTGTTATAAGTATAGAAGTATTTAGAGTACAAACATATTGCTTCTGGGAATCAAAACTGAGATATATACTGGTTGTAAATTATAGATATGTATATAATTAATAAAGGCGATCAACAAATTAGAAGAAGCAAGCAATTACGGACTGGAAATAAATGCAGAAAAAACAAAATCTATGAAAATAATGATATAGAATGATATAATGATGATAATAGAATGAACAAAAATAAAAATGTATAAAACCCTAATAAGACCAGTAATCACGTATGCGATGGAAACAACAGTAATCAACAAAAGGGAAGAAGAAGAACTCATAAGAACCGAAAGAAAGATAATGAGAACCATAACAGGTTCAAATACAATACAGGAGGGAGAAAGGAGAGCAAAGAAAAACGAAGAAATAAAAAAAGAGCTGGAGAAGGAAAAAATATTGTGAGATACATAAAAGCACAAAGACTCAACTGGGATGAGCATATAATGAGAAAAAAACCAAACTGAAATGATCAAAAGAATAACTCAATGGATCCCATTGTGGCCAAGGAGAAGGGGCAGGCCGATTAACGAAATAGGAGAAGACATAAGAGCACTTGATATAAAGAACTGGAGGACAATAAAGCCAGAACCGAAAGGCATGAAAAATAATAACAAAAGCAGCCAAAACAAACGATAAACTATAAAGAAAACAAAAATTAGAAAACGAGGAATAATCCACCTCAAAAAAAGATTTTAAAGCGCCATAATCCAAAGGATTGAAAGGCTTAACGGTGATAATATACATGATTTTGTAATTTTTATCTTTATGTATCTTCTCAAAACACTAAAATGGCTAAAGAATTTCTAGAAGTAATAGGTGTTTAATAGCCTGTACTGGACCTTAATTTCATTGAAAACCTATGAGGGCCAGCTCCAAAGTAGGATAAGGGATCGTCCAGATAATCCAGGAATATGAAATAAGTATCGGCAAAAAGGGAAAACAATCTAAAGGAAAATGTTTACTCACAAGAGCCTGAAGAACAGACTTCAATAAAATGAATTAGCTATAATTAAGTTAAAATATATGAATATGTTGCAAAAATATATATTATTTAAATAACAATCTTGAAATATAGTTATCACTGAGAGACATTTGCAAACCGATGTTCATGGTATATTTTTACATGTGATTATGCGAGGGCAACGTAAAAATTTTCCTAAACGCACTATGATAACATAAGAACTTGGTTTAAGCTGATTGGTGTCCATAGTTTCTAAGATGTAGTCTTCGAATTCGAATCACATGTATTAGAATCTACCCGAAAATTCGGTAATTTTTGTCAGGCGCTTAAAAACTTCATTTTTTACGAAATTTCAAACTGCAGCTTAATTATCCATTCAAGCGAAAAAAGTGATTAATACAATTTTAACTACAAAAGGTCGTTAAAGTATAAGCTGGGTAAAAATTAATTAACATCAGTAATGACGCCACAACCCCAATCGCCGTAAAGATATTTTGTCAAACAATCATAAATTTAGAAAAAAAATATGATTATTTGTTTTATGAGTTCGTGATGTTGTAGGTTGAATTCGGTTATACACGGTAGATATATCAAGCGGACCATCTTATTACTTTATGACCATCAAATAGGAATGTAAAGCACCGTATACCGAAAATTAATTTTCGAAATGATCTAATCACATCGTAATTAGCTATGAGGTGAATTAATTGTTATAGCTGCAATTACTTACGCTGCATCTGTTTCAACTAGTATGTCTCATACACTCTGCTACTATAGCTATAGTGAGAACACGTGGTGTCTCTCATAAAACATATATTTCTAAAAAAATGTCAAAGACGCTCACAAAATGTTAAAATCTGTTTGTGGCTATAACAAGACAAAAATTCAATATTCTCTCATTACGTCAATTATGTAATAAAAGTTTTCGGAAAAAACTTGTAGTGCAATTTCGAAACCTAATTCTCTATACGGATACCTCCAAAGCTGAATCCGGTGTGGGTTGCGCAGTCACTTCAAATCACGAACTCATAAGTTCTTTCCGTTTACCTTCGACGTGTAGTGTTTTCACTGGTGAATTATACAGTATCTTTCAAGCTTTCAAATTTATCTCTCCTCCCAATAAACATATCGCCATATGTACTTTCATCCATACAGTTTATTACAACCATATTCACCGACCATCCAATAGTCCAAAACATTCACGACATCTACCAAACTCTTATTGCTCTTGATATAACACATCTGGCTTCCATCGCACACTGGCATCGCTGGAAACGAATCTACAGATCGTCATGCAAAAAAGCCACAAAGAATCATCCTGAAATCCCAGTTCAGCTGGCCAATGATCTGAAGACTAACTTCAAACACTACATTGATAATGATAATTTAGACAAAGCTTCGGATAAAACAAATAATTTCAGAAAATTAAAAATTTAAGGTTATGCAAAATCATCGAAGTGAAACTGTCAACTGTCAATATTGAAGTTGCTAGAATCACTCCAGAGCGCCCCGAAAGTGTTTGGCAGTCACTTTGGAACACTCAAAACGTAACTTTCGGTATGTAAATGAATACAGAACGAACAACTTTAAGAAGGGTCGTCGTCAAAAAAAATAATTTTCGTCATTATGGCAACTAAAAATTATAAATCCTGCTTCGAAACACAATTCTGTTGACGGTTTGGATAGAAATATGATTAATAATTTAATAAATGATCATATTTTGAATCATATCCTGAATACATTGAAATTCGATTAAAACAAAAAATTAACAGTTTCTAATTGAAAAACTGGATTACATATTTTTATAATCCACTCACAATTTCCATCTTTGAGTCAGTTGCTTAGCTTTATAAAGTGAGAGTTGGTACGTGTAGAACATACATTAAAGTCAGTGGCGTAACTAGAAATGGCTTCGTCCATGACCTATTTGAACGAGATACCCTCAGACTTCACCAAATTATTTTGATCACTTTCACACACACACACACTTTGATTACAAATTTAAAAATATACACTGGTGAGCAAAAGAATCGACTCAAGTTGCACGCTAACATACAGTCACATTCTCCTTTCGTCTGAGAAGAGAACGCAACCCCATTGCTCCAGAGTCCAATTAACATGTTCTTTGGCAAATCATAGATGAGCTCCTCGGTGAGCTGGGAGCCAGTAGCTGGCTTTTTTAGCTGCATTAAGTCTTCTTCTCACTGTCAAACTACTCAAAGCCATTCCTCGTGTTTTTCCGAGCTCTGGAAACAACGTACTGATAGGGTAACCGCTTGAACAAATTTATCACTTGTTATGTCTATTTCAGGTGAAGTTCTCGTTTGTTGTTAACGTAGATGTGGCGTTTGATGGCTAGTCGATAGGGGTGGGCCAGATAGATAACATTATATAAAGGTCAGTTACCCCTAATTAGCACTATTGTAAACAAGCATAAAAAGGGTGGTTACCGATCATAAATAACATATTGTTTGACTGTGAAATCAAGAAACATACTTAATATTTAATATCATTTCACTAAATACAATTTCGTGTTAAATTTTTTGTTGTTTTTGTTTTGCTCGCGAGTGTATATATTTGTCTGAAGTGAACCCTCTTTAGTTCGATTGCGAAGCCGTTTCAATAAAGTTCAAAGCCCGCTACCGTTAGATTAACGGAATAACAAAAATTAATAGCTATGAGTAAGCGTTTTCCCTTCATACAATACGTGTAAAAGCATGTTTGGTTGGATAGATCTATTGGAACGAAAGAAAAGGGCCGTTACTCCACGCTACGCTTCTAGTTACAAATTAAAGGCTAGAAATTCGTGTGCATTTGCACTCTAGTAGCCAAGAAAGCTCTAGGTTTACAAATCTTAATTAACGTGACTTGAACAAGTATCAGGTAATAAAGAAGTATATTGAAAACCACTAGATATCTCGGGTTAAAAGGAGATTCAATGATAAAAATTCACTAAATTCATGTTGCATTTTTTCAAACATGAGACTAGGACGATTAAGTCCATGCATTCGTAATAAATATAACTGAATATTTCCACTACATTGTACATAAATTCTACTATTTGTTTCGTGTACGTGGAATTTATGTTTCGTTTAAATTATCGATTTCGTTAACGTATATTTTCGTTTCAGAAGCGTAGCAACGAAAACCCAAAAAGCTTTTTTAAATCCCTTCACGTTTATCATCGTCTGACAATTCTTGAATCTTACTTTGTATAGATGGAATTTATTATATAAAATTATCAATATGAAATGTTCCCTGGATCTATTACCCAAGTGTAAACATGACACAAACATCTAAATATTTGTTTTCACTTAATCCAGCTCCTCTACACCCCGACTTGAATAAATCTTTTATGGTATCAGTTTGGTTAAACTTTTATACCAACATCTTGTTATTAGATTTCCTGTTAGGACAGCACAAGGGGAAACTTATTTGGTTTCATTTAAATTAATCTGTTTGACGTTCCAGGTGTGAAGTTAATAACGGAAACCTTCGGATAAACTGTGGGTTTAACCTGAAGAAGTCTTGGATGCTTGCTATAACTTCTTTGAGACTACAGTCTTGAATAATCAATCCATCCTCTAACTCAAATCTAGTTGTCAGATTGTCATAGACAAACCTTAACATAAATAACTTTTAATGTAGGTTAGTTACTGTGTCATAAGTATTTGTAGCTTTAAAAGATATTATGAAGGATATTAAACATTTCCTGTTTACTTCCACGCGTGTCACGATATCCTAATATAATTTAAATCTCAATTTGTTCTTGCTCGGATAAACGAAAAATTTTAACTTTCGATAAATACCAACTTAAACCATTTATTGAAATGCTACTTGGAAATCATGGCAATTAGTTTTAACAAATAATACAATAAATTCAATCCTTGGTATTCGTATTAACAAATATTGATATTTACAGAATTTTCAGTGGAAATTATACTTTTTTAATTTTTGTATGACGTGACCTTTCTCCATGCAATCGAGCAAGAATTACTGCTTTACATGATGGAGAGCACACTGCTGTTAGATGTAGGAAATCTGGGCCATTCCTAGATCATCTGTTGTGCGAATAATTGACAACTATCAAGAAAGGATCGTTATTTGGTGTGATAAGTCTATAAACACTAAACACACCAGCTTCATCTCCAAGTGATCACTTTCAGGGTACATTTCACCGTGTTGTATAAAAATCTACAGTTCGAAGACGACTCCATGATCTAGATTTACGAGCTGTGAGGAATATTTCCCCGAGAAGGGTAACGTAATGTTCGAAAATTTAAATTGAACGATTATCGATACTATATGTTGAGTTGATTGACGACAGAATATCTATAATTTGTTCGAACCATTCTTTATTATTTATGTCTTCATGGTAGTCGTCGGAAAAAGTAGATTTGAAAGTCAATAAACCACCTTTAACAAAACCGTTTAAACTACCGATGTTTACTATTATCTGCGCTCCTTTTTTGATAACAAATTTAAATGATTGCTAAATTATTTATAAAAACCCATCTTCGACTTTTACTGTTTCATTTTGCCGAACTTCCATGTTTCATTCATATTACAATATCATTTTTTTTTATTAAAGTAGACTTTCTGGAATGCTTTTTCCAGCAAAAACCTATTTTTGCTTAAAGGTTACCATGATGTGCTTCGATTCAGTTCAGGGTAATCCTTATCATCTCGAATCGTGGCAAGATTTTTGCCTGCTGTCAGAAATTCTTTTCTAAAGAAGACCTCATGTACTTTCAAATGAATTTCTATTTGAAATTTTGGTTTTTTCTCTTCTTTAATAACGATGTAAATCGTAGATTTCTTAACACCAAGTATACTACTAACTAATTCCACTGTGTCTTCAGTACTTTCGCATAAATTTGTCTGTAAAAACAATTAAATATTGATTTTTTTCTCATTAGCTGTTAAAAGACTGATTTTGTGGCATTTACGTGACTTTTCCAAATTTTCCATTATCACGCTAGAATTCACAATAGACTGCACACTGCATGTTGCAGATAAATTTAACTAATAAGAACACACAATTTGGAGTCTCTTACTAAATGGAAAAACCTACAATCGTATTTAGGTGAAATTTGGAAGAGATTCTTGCAATGGAAATACAACAAAATTTCTAATTTTCATTGACGACGCTTATTGAAAAAAATCTTATGATACAGCTATGTGATCTTCAATACACGGGGTTTTTGGCCTATCCAACCCTTCATCTATTGTTCTGTATAGCTTATGGACCAATAAAAGATCGAAAACTTGTATTAGCTCAGGTACATTTAAGAAACAATTACATTAGAAATTATTACTCTTTCCTGCTTAAGAATAATTTATAGGAAACACGTTTAAACTTATACGACTCTGTGTATTTTTCATAAAACTGATTCTTAACGCGTTCCGGACTGATAAACAGATGTAATTAAAGATTTCATGTTGAATTGCAATCAGTTTATAATTAACAATATGAAACAATACCTTGTTAGACTGTATATCCTTTTCCGTATAGGCGTAACATGTTTCCATCACCACCGTTGCAAAACTATTTTGTAAGACACATAGAGTCCTATTCTGGTCAATTAGAATGATAAACAATACATGGTTCTGATCTGTTTCTAATTAAATCATTATATTGTTGATACTTTTCGTAATTTTCAGCTCGGCTTCTTAAATTATGTGATGTTTGAATAGTTTGATATAGATTGTTAATAACTATTAAATATGCATAGATTAGACGTCCCATAGGGGAAAGTTCCAAGGGCACAAGCTTGTAAGCCAGGCTTGGCCCAGTCTTGGTAAAACTTTGGAGTGATAACGATGGGCCAAGCTTGGTCGCCAAGACTGGGCCATACTTAAATGACAGAGCTGGGCCAAACTTAAATGCAAGGGCTGGGCCAACCTTAACTGCCAGGACTGGGCCAAGCTTAACTGCCAGGACCGGGCGCCAAGGTTAAATACCAAGACTTATTTATTACATAACTTTTTCTTCTTTATCTTTATTTCATTTCTTTATTTATTTTTTATTCAATATGATTTTTGTTATTTTAAAAATAAGCAAACATTAATTTCTATACTTAATCTTACTCTTACTGTAATTAATAACATAATAATATCAGTTAATTAGTTACAAAAAAATATTCACTAACTCTACCACTTGAATTATGATTATTAAACGCTTGTAGATTGCACAAGTATGTACCACTATCGTTAATCTCACTCACAGAGCTGATGTTCACACTTAAATTATTTAAGCTTTGCCCTTTTACAATTGAGTTAGTTTTTTTCTCTATTCAATGCACGTTCAAAGACTTTGAACTCGCATCAGATACGCATCAGACATGGTTACTTTTTGTAGTAATAAATAATAAAAAATGTGATAAGAAACACACACACTGAATAAACTGGAGATCGGGTTGATCAGACCCATAATAAAAAAAGTATGGCTGCCAAGGCTGGGTCAACCAACCTTGGCCCGAGCCTGGGTTGACAATAAATGGCCAAGGCTGGGATACCCGGCCTTGGCCCGAGCTTAGGTAATCATTGGTATGGCCGAAGCGGAGTTGAGTAGCTTGGCCCACGCGTGGGCCAATACAGGTACGCCGAAGCTAACCTTCCCAGGATTTGTCCAGGCTTGGCCCCTTTGTCAACTCCGGGGCTTCCTGTATGTGGTTATGTATCTAAAAAAATCGGTATAGTACCACGACACTTTGAAATTTGAAATGGGGTTGAGGAAAAAATACTTTCCATAAAGTTAATTCGTTTTGGTGCGCATTGAGTGTATGTGCTCTTTCATAAATCAATTTTCTACAAACTTTATAAAAGTATTTCTCCAACCATTTTGTGGTTAATTTTCTTATCGCCGTTAAAAATTGTAAAACATGGAATAACGATTCGAACCAGTTTCAGTTAAATTAAGAAAAATGGGAGACTAATTTTATGACCTTTCCCCTTTAATCACCACAAATGTTTTTAAATGTCGACCTTGAAAAGGATTTGATATGATAACTAAATTTGAAATATCCACAATTTTCTTTCATTCCAACGTCCTTTCCTTCATAATCTACTAATTTTCTTAATAAAATGGAAAATGGTTATCGGGGATATTGAAAGAACGGCATATTTAAATTCTATTATTACACAGTAATTTTAAAAGTATTTGAGTCGCAGTAATTTTCTCATTTTCTCGTTTATTGGTGCCATCCAGTTCTGCCCTCTTCTTTGTTAGGCAGTGTCAGAATACACTGTAAATTGACTGCAATTTGGTCTCATTGAATTGTATCCATACTCTTAATTAAGAGTTTATAAACACCTTAAACGCTATTTAATTGAATTACGTTATTTATATAAGGAAGGTTACTGTCAATTTATATAATTTAAATTTATTTCACGTTTCAAAACAGTTTAAATTTTATAAATTATTGAAAGTTATATGCTATATCGAAAATGTTATCGAATAAATATTGTATATTTACTTTATACAGATAAGGGAACTTCAAATCTTAATGATACGATAGTATGTAAATAATTACAAATAAAAACATTTTATTGTTTAAATTTCACGAATATTTCTTATTCGATTCGGTTTCTGGTTATCAATATACTTAATTTACATTCATTTTAATTCTTCTCCTACCAAGTTATTTATTTTAACACCTTAACAGTACTATTAACGTATAAATTATATGGTTACGTAATCGCTGATTCATGCCGTTGCCGTAAGTTTAGACACAACTCCACATTTCTATGTTACTTGAATTCTAACCTACAAATAAACTTCAGCTTGTCGTTTTTGTGTCTAACTGTTTACATATTTTCAATGGTTTTTAATTTGTTATAGATCTTGAAGTGGAATATGGCTACGATAGACGGCCGTCCCGCACAATATGGAATTACCTTGAAACAACTACGTGACCTTATGGAACATAGGGGCCCAGACGGAATAGCAAAAATACAAGAATTAGGTGGGACTCAAGAAGTATGTAAAAAATTGTACACATCGCCCAGTGAAGGTAAGTGTATAAGACAAAAAGTGAGTGTTGGGTTTTTAATATTTACATTCCAGCTTTTTATTTGAGAAATTCAACCTATTAAAATGAATTCGCATTTTCTTCAAAAAAAATTATATTATTAGGTTATCATTGTTAAATAATTGAAATATGTATGCTTTCAAGTAGTATAAGCTCCACGGACAATAAAATATTTCTATTATAACTATATATAGAATAATAATCAACATTGTTAGTCATTTTGCATTTAAATAATTAGAAAAGTTTTTTTATTACCAAACAATACAACAGGCAATGTGTCATGTAAACGATTTTAAACATATTCTTATGAAATTGTGGAACCTGCTGAAAAATTAAGATTATTACTATTATTATTTAAACAAATTGGTATAACAATCAAATATATTTGTTGGAAATAATAGGAACATTTACAAAAACAGTATATATTACATACAATATAAACATTATGACAAATAAGATACATTTTTCTAATTTTGCTCCAAAGTCAATTATGTAAAAATAAAAATATATAATGACAATTATGTTTTTTAATATCATTGTGTTTTAGGACTTAGTGGATCACAAGTAGACCTTGAACATAGAAGAGAAACATTTGGATCAAATTCAATTCCTCCAAAGCCCCCAAAAACATTTTTACAATTAGTATGGGAAGCTTTACAGGATATTACACTTATTATTCTAGAAGTAGCAGCCATAGTGTCTTTATTGCTTTCATTTTATCAACCCCCTCTAGAAGATTCACGTAAGTCGAAACTAATTTGTTTCAACTGTTGAAAAGTAACAAAATACAGTAGGATCTTGCTGATCTGGTCGTGTGACAATTCAGCATTGTCAATAACTCAGTTACTAGACAGTGCAGTCTAACCATGTCATCTGTGGGTGCCCTGCACTCATATGAGCGAGGTTTAAACACTTGGACAAGCCTCACAACTTGCCTAACAACATCAAAGGGTTCAAGCCAAAGCACCTGATAGGATTCTCAAAGAATATCAGCTGTTAGTAACGTCAAGTGGGGCACGACTGGTGTAACTGAAGGCCTGTGTGCTTAACGGCCCATTGGCTTTCCACAATTAACTATGAAGTATCAATTATTTAACATATAAAAGATTGTTACAACACAGTACTATGATGTGTCAAGATATGAAGAGAAAAATTTTTTCACCAGATTATAACAAGATCATAAATTGGAAAATTGCTATAATGACACTGTTAAGAAGTTATCTAGTGCTACAATTACTTTAGAAAATTTATCAAAACATTTAAATATCCAGTGAAGGCATTAAAGTTCACAATAGATCAAATATGTAAAGCTGATGAAAGTACAGTATTCACAAATTGAAATTGCTAGATGTTGAAAAAACCAAAAGAATTTAAACACAGACAATTTCATGTGTTTTGTAAGAATCAAAACTGGGGTATACTAAGGGCCATTTCATAAAGATTTTAGCCTGTTGAAAGACAATTGTGAAAACAAACAATTTACCTTATACATGGCACCTGGATACACTAGTAAGATAGTTGTTGTCAAAAGCTGTTAAAATAAGGGCTAAATTTCTGCTTCCAAATGTTACAAATTTTTTTATTAAAGCATTTACCAGAGATTGAGAAGATATGGAAACAATGAAGAAGTTAAATCTTAACTGCATTACTTTTATGCTTGGAATTCTATATATTTCATTGTAAGAATGAAGCTGTGGAGAGAATTGTGTGCCCGAAAACATAAAATACATAGTATCCTGAAAATGACATACCATTAATGTGAATTATGCAAATATTTATAGAAAGTAACATAAATCTAAATAATGAGTATGTAAATGATTACAAGGATACATATATAATCAAATTCCCTTCTACCTTTTAGGGTGTAAGGCCAGAAAAATTTACATTTACAATATTTAATAATTTTGTTTAATTTTCGTCCATTTCTTCATATTTATAGCAACCTTCTTTGCTTCATTCTATGCCAGCTTTTTGTCTTCAAAACTTTTCTTATCACTTCGTCCCATGTTTCTTTTAGTCTTTCTCTGACTTTTTTTTGTTGTCGTTTGGCTTGCCAATTTTTATTACTTGTCTTGAATTGCCCATTCTCTGTAAATGTCCCAACAGCTCAACTACTACTTTCAATGAATTCCATCACTGGTATTACTTGAAACTCTTCTCTAATACTATTTCCTAATTCTTTTCATTCCTTTAATTCTTCGTGAATATTTCATCTCTGTTGATGGTATTTTACTTTTTTGTTGCTGATTTAGCACCCATGATTCGCAAACATAAATTAGTATGGGCTTAAAGATAGTTAAAAATACTTCCAGTTCGGTTTTTCTTGACACTTCTTTCTTATAACCTCCGTTGTATATTGTCAATACTTTTGTTTCCATTCTTTCCAATTCAAAATTTAAATAAAGATGATCAGCTCTTATTTTCTGCACCATCAGTAAAGTTTGATAAAGCCATGGCCAGTTTAAATAGATTAATTCATAAATTAATAACAAAACTTTTTTATGAAAATATTTAATTATATCAAATATAAAATAAATTTCATGAATTTATGTACTGTTAAAATAAGACAGAAATTTTCCTTGGTTATTAATTGTATCCACATGACTTGGTATATGTCATACAAATAATTTAGTTGCCAAATACACTTTTGAAACTATTAAAAAGATATAATTTCAAAAATTCATTGGGATTTTCCATCGGGCCCTTAGTTGCAATTGTTGATACCAGATTAGTGAGATTCTATTGTATTTTTAATAAATATAAAGCCAAACTTGTTTAACTGGATTGTTTCATTTTCACCTAAATAATTAGTTTTTGTGTTGTAAAAAATAGAATGTAATTTGGCAGATGATAATTTTCACAAGACACATCATAATTCAAGGTCATTGTCATGTCTCATAATGTTTTATAGGTCTGACTGTATGGAATATTCTAGTCGAATAGCTCATTGAGAAAAACATTGTTATGTGATAATTTCCTTTTAAATTTTTAATGTACTCCTTATTTTCCTTAAATTGATGGTTTGTAGTTGATAAATATACAAAGATGTTTATCCTCCAATAAAAATTGGTACAAAAATATACATACTAAATGAAAATTATTCCAATTACTGAGTTTCAAAGTTAAATTGATATAATATATCAGGGCAGGGCAAAAGCTGGCCGTTTTCTTACTTCATTCAGCCCGTTGAGAAATCTCACATGTTTTTTTTTAATCTCTAATGTTTGTTTTTCGCAAATATAATAATAAATAGCAAAAGTTAATTTTATGGAAGTATTCTAAGTCTATTGATTTTATTTAAAAATTACGTACATATTATACAGGGCACATATTATTCGCATGTAAGTAAGCAAGATAATTTATTATTACTGTCAAATTTCTTAGCCCTGCTTAGAAGTATTTGCCCACTTCTGTAATACATTAACATAGACTCTCTGATTTTTATGAAAGTAATGATTGTATAATTTGTATCAAGATTATTTAGCCTCGTGTATAGACTCTGTGTGGTTAACTGATCAATGGAGCAGATACTCGTACACAGCACTTTTGAAAATCATTTGAAATTAAAAAATTTGAGAATTGAAACTTAGTTATGATTATCGGTTCTATTTGTTGAACCACAAACACAGTGAATGTTGTGGAAAAGCTTATGAACTAATTGAACTAAAATAATTTCCAAACAATTAGTTTTTATTATTAATTAACAAAGGAATATAAATTAAATTAGATAATATAGTACATTTATACACTAAGAAAGTATGTGAAAAATATTTGTTTATCTATTTCTGCTATTTACCATTGAATTAATTGCTTAATTATCACATACAGATCACCTATTGAACTATAATAGCTATGTAATTAAATTTAGCAGCATTAATGAAAAAAGAATTTCAATTAAACGATAAGAACTTGTCACTTGTCTTTCATTTTAAACCGTATTTTCAGAGAGCTAGATCCATGAAGAAAATAATACTCATTAATGTTATGTACTAAGTCGTTTCTCAATTTTATGATCTTCCAAATACAAAAATTTTTCATCGCATGAATTATCTCAATCAATTGTTGCAGATTTTATTTTAAAATTTGATTTACTTTTCAGCATTTAACGATGATGAAACAAGTCATGGGTGGATAGAAGGTTTAGCAATTTTAATTTCAGTTATAGTAGTAGTATTTGTAACAGCCTTTAATGATTACACTAAAGAAAGACAATTCCGAGGGTTACAAAATCGAATAGAAGGAGAACACAAATTTGCAGTAATTAGACAAGGAGAAGTTAAACAAATCTCTGTCAGTGATATAGTTGTAGGTGATATTTGCCAAATTAAATATGGAGATCTTTTACCCGCTGATGGAGTTCTTATACAATCAAATGATTTGAAAGTAAGTAGTTTTAGAGTGTTAGTCCAGGTTACCAAGGTTTTCAACTCCGGTTTCCATGAACCTACAGCGATTTTAATGAAATTTTGACAGCATGTAGTGAATATATCAAAAAGCGAAATCTATGCCGATGTGTGCTTTTGCCCTAGGAGTGAGTTCCAGCCCAACTAGGGGGTGAACATTTTTATGTTGAAAATAACCGCGGAAATTGATAGAAGACATTTTTCCTTCAAAGATGAGTAACGTTCTGGTCGGCCAATAGAAGTTGATGATGACCAAATCAAAGTCATAATTGAAGAGGATCATCATATAATTGGTCGAGAGGTTGTGAAGAGGCTACGTCTATCGCAGACAACAATTGAAAAACACTTAAAATGTCTTGGGTTAGTTGAGAAGCTTCATATTTGGGTACCTCACGGATTGAAAGAAATTTATTTAATACAAAGAATCAACATTTGCGATAAACGAAATGAAACTGACCCTGACAGAATTCTATGAATGGTCAAACTTTCACAAATGACAATGACCTTCAGACGCACCTGGTTCAGTTTTTTGCAGAAAAGGACCAGAGATTTTTATGAGCGCGGAATCATGAAGCTGAAAGAAAGATGGAAAAAAGTCATTGAGCAAAATATATGATTGATTAAAACTATTCTTTGTAAAAAAAAGTGTTTTATCTTATACTACAAAATCGAAATTACTTTGTCGCCAACCCAATATATTGAAGCATAAGAGTAATAATAGATTTTGAAGATAAGGGTAAGTCAAGCTCAGTTCCAAATTTTCATGCAAATCGATGCAGCTTTATGGAAATCGGAGGTATTACCTCATTTTTACCGTGGTAGCTTGGATTATATTGAAATTTCACTTCTTTATTATAAAGACCAAAGTATGTCGAAACGTCAAACTTTTACGTCTTATTTTTAACTGATTTTCCTAAAAAATATATATAAATTCAAGACAAATTATCAGTAAAAACATATAAAAAGGTCTAAGAAATAAAAAGTTAAAGAAAATTTCATTATGTAGACAAACAAATACGTTTCGGTATAGTTGTAGTAACTTATTTCTCAATAGATTTATTTTGAAAATTTTGAAAATAAATGCTATTGATCTATGTCAATTTTTTCTGTACATTTTTCCATTTTTTGGCACTGAAAGTGTGGTAACCAAATTTTATTAAAAATATTAAATATTGATATTGATTTACCTAACAAATTCTTAATATCCTTATCGATTCAAATTTTTTTTCGAACCATTTTGAATAAATTATTTATCGTTTGTGTTTTATATTTCACTATTATTGATACTTTAATATTTTTCTAAAGTTGTTTAATATAAAATTATGATTAAAATAATCCACAATAAAGACAATTCCCAAAATAATATTTTGTTCAGTTACTTACAATAAATACAAATATTAACTTAGTGATAGTGTATTAATTCATTACTTATAAATTTCATTGGATTAGGCGTTATCGTACTATACACTGAATGAGAAATATCTAGAAAATAAACGCGATATATTTGATTTTTGTGACAAAAATAGGATATCTTTTCACATTTTCACATATTCCTTGTATACATTTTATGTTGATTGAATCATTCAAAAATGGTTGATACACATATATTTGTTGTAATACTAGATGTAATAATAATAAAAATTATGATTTATTATTTTATTAGGAATATAAAATTCAGCTTCAAAATAGATACCATTTTGAGTTTTCATTATAAATATTTTTTTAAGCCATGAAAATTATTTTTGGCCGTTTGTAACTTCTAGGTAGACGAATCCTCCTTAACAGGAGAATCTGATCATGTCAAGAAAGGGGAATCGTTCGACCCGATGGTATTGTCCGGTACCCATGTCATGGAAGGATCTGGTAAGATGTTGGTTACTGCAGTTGGTGTTAATTCGCAGGCTGGTATCATCTTCACGTTACTGGGAGCTGCTGTTGATCAACAAGAAGCTGAAATAAAGAAAATGAAAAAGGGTAAGAAATATTTCATCCAGTTAGCATGTATATTTGGGTTCATAATTCCCCTCCTTTTTATTTGAGAACTTGGGATTTTCTTGAGAACCCGTAAGTCACATTTCACAATTATTTTTTTTATTTACAAAAAAAAGTGAGATTGACCGAAACTATTGACTGTAAATGTGAATAGGATATAATAGGATCTCTTTCATAAGAGACAATTGAGCTCGCAAGAAGCAACAGCAGTTTTCATTGATACTGTTGGAGAGATTGTTGGAAAACATACGAAGAAAACAAAATTCAAACGTGAGCAGATAAAAAGAAAATGCTGGATGACGGATGGGTTAGTAAAACCAATTAAAACAGAAAAGAACCGGATGAATGCCTTGGCCGGAGCAGGACACTTCAAAACCAATTTATCTTGCTTGGGCGCATTCCAGCTGAAGTATTTGTGGTGATGGAATCTGGATGGGCGATACTTAATCAACGACATAAAAACACAGCAAAATCGCCAATGGTCTCAGAACCCATTCTTGGTGTAAACTATTACATCTCTGAGTATGCTAGATTGACAAACTCTGAAAAGATGGATGGGAATACCTGACATGGGATAAACTAAGGCAGATATACATGGACCTCTGTTCCTAATCAACTGCTCCACCTAAACAGGTGCGATTCGATTTGTCACTGGTTTCCTAACTGGACACGATCATTTTAGACGCCATCTATGCAGTTGTTTTGTGACCTAGCTGGTTCCACCGTCGAGTGATTTTTACTCTAATGTCTTACTAATACATTCTTGTATTTTCAATGTGACTGTTGTGAAGTTTTTTATAAATCATTATCATTATCTTTTGGTTTTGTAACTGTTTTACTTAAGGGAGGAACCTGCTTTAGATACTTCAAAAAATCGATTTTTTGAGGATTTTTTTAGGAAAGAAAGACATATCCGATTGGAACGAAACGAAAAGTGAGCTAATCTTAATTTTATTAATATTTTTTGGTTCGGCTAGAAGAGAATTTAATCTAGAATATAATCCATTTTGTCTAGTTTCGATAGTACGTTTAGTTTTTTGCCTATTAAGAAAAATCATAAAAATAAAATCGAAAATCGCGCATCAAAGTATTCGTATAGAAAAAATCGTTTTTTTCTTGAACTAACTCCATTAATATGCTAATTAATCAGGCCCATAGATTTGCCCTTCAGACGCTTCAAAAACCTGGTTTTCGCCTAGAGTCTGTCTGTTTTCACTACGGCTAGTATTAGCTTCTCAATCGTTCGATGACGAAACATTATGAAATTGTTTACTTTCTTATAGCTCTGCATGATTTAAGATGTTCAGAAACAAGTGAAAACTGAAATAAATGCTAAATGTAGCTTTGTTCAAGCTGACGCATATATACCGTTATAATACATACTTTTATCCCTACCATAGACCTTCTACGAACAGTTAATAGTCTCGAAGGATTGTTAGTCCCTTTGGATTATGATAAGTACAATAGATCGAGGGTCGGAGCGCTTTAGGAAGACATTATGCAAAAAATCGATTTTTTGTAGCGTTTAAAGCAGGTTCCCCCCGTTGAATTCAATATGGAAACAGTCAAAAATAAGTTTCGGTCCATCTAAAAAATTTTAATGCCAGTCCCTGTTGATATTTAGTTTTTGTCTACACAATTAATTACTGAAGAATATCCTCAAGTAGTAAAAGAGATAGACTATGCTTATATACTTGCATAAAAATTTTAGGTGTATTATCATTGTTAGTTGCACATCCCTTTTTGAGTGTACCTATATAACGATACAAAAATACACTTACATCTTAGACTTAATACTTACACTATTAGAGGCATTTTCACTAGCATTTGATATGTGAAATTAAATAATTTCTTAACAAGATGGAAGTTGGGATTGTGCATATAATAAAAATGTCTCACTGTGTGATATCAAATCTTAACATAATAAACGCTAGTCAAGATTTTATCAGGTATTTTCAACTCTTATTTTACATAATCGGTTTGAGTAGTTAAAAATTCACTTTAACGTAGAAATTTTAGATACTCAAAAGTACACATAAATAATATAAAATAAGAAAAATTAACGCTTAATTTGTTACTTGGTTAAAACTCGTTTAATGAAAGAAATTTACTGGCCTAATTTTGTTGTAATACTTTAAATATAACCCCCGTAGAGTGTACTGCAATTATTATATTCTGGAACCTAAAAGGCGGGATGATATCATAGAAGACCAGGTCAAGGTCGTGTGCATCTAAATGATGCAAATCAGGATCGATTTTTGTAACTCAAGCGCTACTACGAAGAATTCTATCTATTTCACAACTGTACAAGAAGAAGACGACTTTGAGAGTTAGTTTGAAGCCTAGTGTCTCTGCAATTAGTCCTCCATTAACCCCATCATGACTACAATTTTCTAGAGATCATTAGGACTGGGAAAACCCCGAAAGGTCAAATGTTATGTTATGTTTGGTCTATTTGGCATTTATCGAATTGTCTCATTATACAGTTGATGTACTGGAACCACATTTAGTACCTTTTGATCTATATTCAATTACATATCACAATAATGATCCAAAATTACCACAAGCTGTTGTCTACAAATGCTGAACAATTTTTTGATAATAAACTATTTCTTTTTCTCTCTTGAGGTCGAAGCAATGGTATGGCCAGCTAACAACCCTAACCTCAATCCCCCTAGAGTGATGTAATGAATAGTCAATTATGCTCTTTCTTGAATCTGCCTCACAGTTTAATTGAAATATGAAATTGTCCCCCCCCCTTCTAGGTTCTTTTATGAATTTTATTTGTGAAGTTTTAATTCCACCTCCATATACTAATTACTTTAATTCTTTGGAATATTTTCAAAGATTAAAAAATTGGAATTATACCGTAATTTAGCTAGGAGAGTGTATTATCCTTTCACCTGATAAAACTTTGACCACAACTAAAATTCCCCGTCTATTTTTGTTATTTTTTGAACCGTTTTTGTGACCACGTTATATTTTTGACCCCTCGTTATGTTTTGTCTTTTATGGGGTTTAAATCAAATACACCTTGAAATATAAAAGATCAAAATTTAAATAACTAAAATAAATTGGTGTCCTTTAAAACTGTAATGATTGTAAATGAAAACACTGAAATATTTTAAAATTCTACAGAGTATTTGATTTGCCAAAATAATGTAAAATTACCAAAAATGATTTTAGATAAGATAGGAAGACCACGAATTAGGTGGAAGGGACAAGAATAGAGCTATTAGAAAAGAAGATATATCTAAATAACTGTCATTTTATACTGTAAAATATATGATGAAATGTTCCTACATATTTTTTTTTCATGAAATATTTTTTTTAATCTGAAAAAATCACTAATGGGATTGACAATGTTCAAGTGAATCTTGTTATTATCTTTTATTTTCTAAAAGACTAACAGAACCTCTTTGATTTTTGGTAATTTTGGCCATTTCGTTATTATCAAAACTTAAATGTTCATTATTTAGAACATGAATTTTTAGTAGACTAAATTTCAGTTCCATTATTTCAGTCTTTAATGTATTTCTTATTACGGTTTTTATAGAAATCACTTGTTTTAAATTACTTTTCTCAACTTATTTACTAGATACTGAAAATATTTTTGTTTTTAGGATATTTTTATATACATTTTTCAGTGTTTTCCTATACATAATATATAACCAGGATTATAAAACATCTAGATCTTATGTTTAACACAAAAAAATTGTTTTTTTCTCAAATTTTGCATAAATGCTTTTTTCTTCAGTTTCTTTAGGTCCTTTAAACAATTATAATTCTGTTTATATAATATCAATTTTACACATATAATTGAAACAATTTTGGCTGACTGCCATCTTAACAATTTATGGCGTTGATATAATTTTTTTTAATTACTGAAATTTTCAGGGGGCGTATGTTTTAGTTACATTTTCCATTACTTTGTTTGCCCAGATCAAGATCAATTTTTTTTTATATTTTTCTTGCTTTGTTCAATGTGGTGCTTGCACTCATATTAAAAATATTGATATTTTTTTAATTAAGAATATTTTGTTAATACACAAACAACTTTGAGAAGGAAATTTTGTCAATTAGGAAAATTACATCAAAAATACTATTACTGAAGGCACTGTTTACCAAGCAATTGTCTTCAGAGACTGAAGGTAAACCTGTGTAATTGTGAGTGTTGATGTAGTGGTAGTGTAAACAGTAAGATTCCATCTTAAAAATACTAGTAAAACTTAACCATCCACGTAGGCTGGAGATTTTGATTAATAAATTTGTCTATTTCTTTGGAAAGTTTTACTAAATCTTGTAGAAAACACATGTTGATTGAAATTTAAATGAAACCTAAAGCAATTATAGAAATTCTATTACTTTTTTATGTATTTGGAATAGATTCGTTAAAATGAATGATTTTTAAGGGCAAACAGGGTATATTATTTATTTTTCCGTCATAAATTGCACTCTTGTCTATATGTACCCATGTCAGGACTTTGGGAGTGTTTTTGAGATTGCTAATGTTCTCCTTTTGCATGTGTTTTTGTACAGAAGCTAAAAAGCAGCGGAAGAAGAAAAGCTTGACAGGTGAATAGTTTTTTATTTTTATACCATTTTTAAGTAAACCTTAAATCTAAAATAAAAGCTTAAAAATATGATTATAAAAATATTATTGAAGCATGTATGATTAATTGTTTTGAGATGACATGTTGATTGTTGCACAGAGATTCGTAGTTACTCCATGTCATGTTTTTTGTTTTAATAAAATTTTATAATGAAATACGTGATAATTTTAACAAACAATTAAAAAGAATCTCTGCAATCATAGTCTTTTAGATAATATTTTTTACGACTACTTTTTGTGAAGGTGATGAAGAAAATGTAACTGGAAATAGCCACATGAACTCCCCAGCTCCAGTCGCTACAGAAAATAAACATGATACTGCTCAAGACGGTAAAGAAAATCATGTTCAACCCGAAAAATCAGCTGGAGAGAGAAACAAAAAGGAGAAATCTGTGCTACAAGCTAAACTGACTAAGCTCGCCATACAAATTGGTTATGCTGGTTCCACTATAGCGGTCCTTACCGTTGTCATACTGATCATCCAATTCTGTATCAAGACTTTCGTTATTGATAACCAAACTTGGAAAAACTCCTATGCCAATTATCTTGTACGCCATCTGATTATTGGTGTCACCGTACTTGTTGTAGCTGTTCCTGAGGGATTACCACTTGCAGTTACCCTGTCTCTTGCTTATAGTGTAAAGGTGAGACACTTTGCAACTAGTTTAATATTCAACTGTATCTGATTTACAATATTTCTTCACAGAAAATGATGAAGGACAACAATTTGGTGAGACATTTGGATGCTTGTGAGACGATGGGTAATGCTACAGCCATATGTTCTGATAAAACTGGTACTTTGACAACTAACAGGATGACAGTTGTTCAATCCTACATATGTGAACAGCTTTGTAAGACAATGCCCAAATTTTCTGATATACCTGCACATGTCGGAAATGTAATCATTCAGGCTATTGCCATCAACTGTGGCTATACATCAAGAATTATGGTAAGTCATTAAAAAATGTATATCAGATCAGTGTTTTCAAATATTCATCCCTTCTCATTCATTGCAATATCAAATTTTTTTTTCACGTAGATATTACCAATTCTGGACTTCTATATTAATATTTTAATTGTTTCTCCTAGCCTCCAGAAGAGGGCAGCGATCTACCGAGACAAGTGGGCAACAAAACGGAATGTGCATTGTTAGGATTTGTTGTAGGACTTCAGAAGAATTACCAAACGATCAGAGATGACTATCCAGAGGAAACGTTTACTCGAGTGTACACCTTTAATTCAGACAGAAAATCCATGAGTACAGTGATACCTCGTCAAGGTGGAGGTTATCGATTATTTACCAAAGGTGCTTCAGAAATTATATTACAAAAGTGTGCCTTTATTTACGGCCACGACGGCCGTCTTGAGAAATTTACCAGAGACATGCAAGACAGGTTGTTGAAACAAGTGATAGAGCCTATGGCTTGTGACGGACTTAGGACTATATGTCTCGCTTTCAGAGATTTTGTTCCTGGTAAAGCAGAAATAAATCAGGTACATATTGAGAACGAACCCAATTGGGATGATGAATCAAATATTGTCAATAACTTGACTTGCTTGTGTGTCGTTGGTATTGAAGATCCTGTTAGAACTGAAGTACCAGATGCCATCAAGAAATGTCAGAAAGCTGGTATCACTGTCAGAATGGTTACTGGTGACAATGTTAACACCGCTAGATCAATAGCTACTAAATGTGGTATTGTTAAACCTAATGAGGACTTTCTCATTTTGGAAGGCAAAGAATTTAACAGGAGAATTAGGGACAGCGCGGGAGAAGTAAGTACAAATTATATTACCTCCCTCTGCTAATTAATGAATATCATTGTTCTATTTTTCATAGGGTTTTGTCATTTTAATATACGTATTTTTTATTTTAGGTTCAGCAGCACCTTATCGACAAAGTTTGGCCTAAATTACGTGTTCTTGCTAGATCATCACCCACTGATAAGTTTATCCTGGTCAAGGGTATTATAGACAGTAAATTGAATGATAATAGAGAAGTAGTAGCAGTAACTGGGGATGGTACAAATGATGGACCTGCTTTGAAAAAAGCAGATGTTGGATTTGCTATGGTGAGCGATGTTCTTTATAAAACTAGAATATTTGATTCAATTAATCACTTTTTGTTTTAGGGTATCGCTGGTACGGATGTAGCAAAAGAGGCTTCAGATATTATATTGACAGATGACAACTTCAGTAGTATTGTGAAGGCTGTTATGTGGGGTAGAAATGTTTATGACAGTATAGCTAAATTTTTACAATTCCAACTTACTGTTAACGTCGTTGCTGTTATTGTTGCATTTATCGGTGCTTGTGCTGTCCAAGACAGTCCTCTAAAGGTAATATACAATATAAAATATCAATACTTCAGAGTTTTAAAACAATTTATTGTTATATAACATTATTTGATATTTCAGGCAGTGCAAATGTTATGGGTAAACTTGATTATGGACACCTTGGCTTCCTTGGCATTGGCTACTGAAATGCCTACTGGAGATTTATTACTTAGGAAACCCTATGGTAGAACCAAACCATTGATTTCAAGAACGATGATGAAGAATATCCTAGGACAAGCTGTATATCAATTAGTTGTTATTTTTTCTTTACTTTTTGTAGGTAAGGACAAATATAATTTCTATTAGCTCAGTATAGTTGATTGATATCTGATCTTCTATTTCAGGTGATAAATTTTTGGATATAGAATCAGGAAGAGGTGTGGAAATTGGACATCCGCCAACTCAACATTTTACTGTCATCTTTAATTCTTTCGTCATGATGACCTTGTTCAACGAGTTCAATGCTAGGAAAATCCACGGACAAAGAAATGTTTTTGAAGGAATCTTCACTAATCCTATCTTCTACAGTATCTGGATAGGAACATGTCTAGCACAGGTAATAACTTTCGATTAGATAAATTTCTTCTATTGTTTACGTGTTTTTATTGAACTTTGTTGTATAATATATATGTTTTTCAGGTTGGAATTATCCAATTGGGTGGTGTAGCATTTTCAACTACTAGTCTAGATAGAGATCAATGGCTTTGGTGTCTCTTCTTTGGTGTAGGAACTCTAATATGGGGTCAGCTAGTGACTACTGTACCAACCAGTAAAATTCCAAAGATTTTATCGTAAGAGTTTTGATATTTTATTTGTAAATAGATTTAAGTTTTTGTATTGCTTGCAAAAACTATGATAAAAAGAGGTAGGCAAGGCATTATGGTATAAAAAGGTTGCCTAGCTAGATTTATATTTTGATTAGAGATTAATGGAACCCTATCAAATATTTTATTGTTTTTAGTTGGGGTCGAGGACACCCTGAAGAATATACTGAAACAATCCAAATTGGCGAAGAGAAATACGACCTTGATTCTGACAAGAAACCTCGAGCGGGTCAAATATTGTGGATAAGAGGTCTGACAAGATTGCAAACGCAGGTAAGTAAAAACAGGCACAACTTGTGGAAATTTGTGACATGATATTACACAAACACATATTCTTTTGCACTAGTAGGTAGAGGATGCACAGAGGCAGAGCTATTTTTATATAGACAACATGCCAAAATGCTAGACAACCTCTATCCTACAAGAGTGCATAATCTGATACAAAGGTTTTAGTTATATAATGTGTGATTGATAGTTTTATAAACAGAGCTCAGTTAATTTATCAAATTTGTTCGGCGTTATCAATTACAAGCCGTTTATTGTCCTAATTCCTTGATAATAGTCAATATTGATTAGTGTATTTCTATGATGGATATAATATACACAATGTTTAGTACTACATTAATAACACTTACAATTATACTGTCTGGTCCTTCGAGCCGGATATGAAACCATTGAAGGCAAGAAGTGTAATTGTCTAATTGGGAGTGTTGTAACAGTCGTAGTAGTAAACTGTATGCTCCATATGAATATCAATAAAATTTCCAACTCATTATGTTGGAGGTATAGCATTGATATTTCATAAATTTACATGTGTCATGGCAATTGACTATTTCATAAAGGAATTATAATGCTAAATTGGCTTTGATTGAATTTGATTGAAAGACTACGTCAGTTAAGGACCTCCCATCTCTCGTCCTTTTCCTTTTTACCAAATGTTATAGTCATAATTTGACTAGCATGGTGCTGCTTTTGACAATTGACAATGTGTGTGCAAAATTAATCACTGAGCATGGGTGAATAATCGAAAATGTGTACTTAGTTATTCTTATATTAATAATGAGTGATTCAGTTTTTAATCTTAAGTCATATTATTCCATTTTATTTTATGAATGTTTGTTATTGAATATTGGAAAATATAACAAAGACTTTCAGGACTAAATAATTGTATATCCGTTTACGCTCTTGATACGGTTAAAGTCTAATTTTTGGCGAATTTTCATTTGGATTCCTGTCATATGGTCTTTTATTTGTATCCATTCTCATTATTAGTTTCAGTATAGATTAAAGACTCTTTATGTACACACCGATCATATATTTTTGTGGAACCTGGAATTTTTTTGTATAAACAACAATTCTTTTATAATTAATTTGATATTTTACATATACTAAATTTGAATTTTGCCTAATAATTACGCAGAACTAAACGGCAAAGATGCACCGAATTATTAAAGTGAGACCTGAAAAAGGCCATTTGATGGTAATATAAAATGGGTTTGAATCTTATAGCAGAAAAGAAGTGGGTTAAAATTACGTTATAACTTTATTTAAAAATAGAATTTAAAACATTGATGTACTTATTACTCATTATAAAAGCTTATAAACTAATATTACACTATTTAAAATAAATATCAGTAAAAAAATCTTCAGTTCATAATTAGAATTGGTAATCAAAAAGTTAAAATTAAATTTTTTTACCAAAATGAATATTTTCCTATGAACCGAAACCCTAATGGGACAATCACATTATTTGGAATGGGTTCTAACAGTGCATTGTGATAAGAGGTATTATCTAATACTAATACGCATTTTTTGAAGTATTGGGAATAATTTTTTCTCCCAATCATAGACAAAATTTGTCTCTCGTTTTATTTTTACCATCGCCCAATGCTTTTGGTACCATATTTGAACTACGAATTTAGATTCTTTCACTATATTTAATTGGCCGTACCTCTTTTTTGTATTTTCTCAACTCTTTCAAATACTGAATTGTTTTTGCCTTTATGTCGTATTTCTTCAGGTTTTTCCCTCTGAATCCAATTCTTTTTACCAATCTTCTAAACGAATCTATTTGGCCAGTAACATTTATCACAGTTTCTTGATTTATTTATTTTAAAATTCTTTTCATTTCTGTTATTTATCGCTGTTATGTATCTTCATATTATTTCTTTCGCAAATTCATCAACGGATCCTTTTGAGGTTTGTTGAGGGTTTTTCGGGTCGATTTAAAGCGTTCACCGGGGGATTTTCTATTACCTTCACCGAGGGGACAGAAAAGACACACAAGATTTAAAGAATTAATGAACAAACATTTGAAAGTGAATATGGAAATAAAAAACAATACTTTTTCATTATATTTCTTATTCAAATTTACAAATTCGTATATGTAATTATTAAACCATTCAATAAAGTAACAAGTGAAATGTTGGTTAAAATTAGATTTTCTGCACTTATCGAAAACTAATTCATACATACCTTACTGTCAAGTAAATTAATCCACAACATATACAAATTATTTTCTACAAAATTCTAAATTAAAGTGACAATCGTAACAATTACTAAATAAATTGAATATCTACTATAATTAGAAAAAATTAAATGAAAAGAAATGAAAATCAGAGCACTATTAAAATAATCTGAGTCAGAATCCGAATCAATGAGAGCGCGTTTGAAATTAAAGTGCCTAAAATTGTTAAGATGGCAGTAGGATCTTATTTCAAACGTAAAATTATGTTCTACGTTAGTATGACTCATAGCTCTCCAATCAATTTCCACTATTTCTAATAAAAAAATCTATTGTGCAGTCTCATTATTCTGCAGCTTTTTTTATAATTTTGTTAAAGTTGTAACCAATAGATTCATGATTATACAGTAATCCCTCTATAACCCCGTATAACGCGTTGCATATAAATTATCCATGATCAATTGCTTTTTGGAAGAAACTGTTTCCAATTGCTTTAAATAATTGAAAATTTTTTTGGCTTTTGGTTTTTATTAAACAACTATTTATAGGAATATTATTTTGATTGCAATCTTGTATCCAAATCATCGAACATCTTTTACACGTGAATATTTATTTACAGCACTTCTAATTTTACTATCATTTTGTAAAATTGTTCGTATTGTAATGTATCTTCAGACTAACCGATGATGATTGACCATATTCTTTGTATTAAAGCATTAAAACTACTTTGGAATAAACTATTCATTGAACAATAAAATAATTAGTTGAACTTGGTTTCAACCGTACTCGACAAATGCCAGAGTATTGAAAGGCCCCGTATTAGTTTACAGACCGCTATAAATAATTATATGTATGGTCGTTAGAGTCACATCTTATAAAATAAAGTACGTAATTTGATACGTTAATGGAACACTAGAGTCAATTAACTATGATGTGGGTCCCCATTAGGATCGTGTACCATAACTCCTAATGAATATAATATCCTTATTAGGTAGCTAAATTTGTGATTCTTCACAGTCACATTAATATAAGAAAAAAATTTGGTAATCCGAGACGATACGTTAATGGAGGGTAAAATAAGGGACACTTAACTAGATGATTAGCAGATCCTAATGGATCCCATCAGGAAGTGTCAATTTACACACAAGAGATTGTATCTCTGTCTGGGTTACTCACTTGGCTTCAGATCCTTTGCTTTGTAGAGAAATAAATTTTCTTTTCAACTTGTCATGGCTTAAAACTAAATATTTTATTTAAAATAAATTTTTTACACCTTGTAATACAGAATCTTTGTAAAATAATTTTATAACAACACAATTTACACACGTGCAAAACTAATTATGAACTGTACAAATTATTTCATCATAAAGTACAGTACAAGAATATAATGTTGCACATCCCCGCGTTATATGGGGGAATTCCCGGGAATTATCTCACCACTCCTGATGGGAACCATTAGGATCTGTTAATCATCTAGTTAAGTGATACAAAGTGTCCCTTATTTACCATCCATTAACGTATCGTCTCGGATTACCTAAATTTTGTTTTATATCAATGTGACTGTGAAGAATCATAAATTTACATATTTAACTATTTTTAACTGTATTATTTAAGATTTATTGTAAACTGACGGGGAAAACCAATGTTTTACTTAAGCGATTTCCTATGTCCCTTAGACACTCGATTTTCGATTAACTTATCAAATTACTTAGTTTTGTATTGATGTGGCTCGTAAGTTATTACTTAAGGGGGATTACTGTGTTTTGAAAAAAATATGATACTTTTCAATAGAAAGTTAAGGTTGTAATATTAAACAGGATGTGAGTTACAAAATATTATGACCATATAAACAAAAAAATTAGAATTGGAGATATCAGTGTGGAGTTCCCTACTTGGTATGTAATGTGGTGACCCAATCCCCTTTGATCGAGTGTGTATAGGGAGTTTTTAATATATTGTTTCAATGAAGAATACTGAATCTGATACCCGAGTTCAGTTTAGTATTTTTTTTAAATTGCTTTGCGTAATTTGTATCAATTTTTAATTTTATGTATAGAAATTTTTATCATAGTTATTATCGCTTTTACAACTTCGTGGAAATACTTTGAATATCTATAATTTTTGTTATATTTATGTTATACAGTATGGATTGTACCAGTAATAATGGGCTTGTGTGTGGCAGTACATGTGATATAAATGTTGCTTCATTTATTCTTTTAACTCGTTTATAAAAAAGTATATACATCTTGAGTGGATGTAGAAAAGTGGCCCCATTGTACAAATATTTTTTAATAATTTTTATGTTATTACTTGGGAATACAAAGCTTCTGTCAGGAACAGAGGTTAATGATAAAAAATTTAGAAATAAAAATAGCTACTGTGAGTGATAAAATCATGATGAGGTCAAATCATAATCTTAAAAACACATAAATGTTTTTTATTAAGTGGGTATTCTGGTCTAGAAGCCTAAATTTTAGGCATTTTTGAAACTGACGTAAAAAAAATCGAATACACCATTAAATTGGTATAACAAGCATAATTTTCTGGTTTAATTGTGATTGAGTGAGTTGTACATTTGGAATAATAGAAAAATACATGTTTGCTTGTAATGGGGCTCACTTGAAATCAACCTTTTTTGTGATTTGTTTTTGTTTTGATTGGTGTGTGCAAAGAAATTTAAGTGTCTTTTTTTCTTCTTTTTCTTCTCTACAAATAGCTAAGTACATAATTTCAAGGATTATTTTTACATGTCCAAAATACTACAAAATATGAAAATTAGAGGTTGTGAGATATTGACTAATAGAATATTGAAATAATTGTACCCTGTAGTTTTCGTGGTACAATTCTTTGAAAAGACTATTTTTTTTTAATTATTAAAAACTGAGAAAGTGACTCTTCTCAGTTTTCATTAGTGCATAATTTTGATTTGAGAATCAATGTTTTGATTCTGTATAAAGTTTAAGATTAGTAATTCAAAATATGAAGAATACAAATCATTATTTATGCACATGAAGTGGTTTACTTTATAATCATGGTTAATTTGTAATTATTTTTATTAAACCCAATTTTCATATATTTTATTAGCACTATCAAACAACTATCAGATTTATTCACAACCAATTCAAATCACAGGGATTATGGTGTACACAATTTTTGAAAAATGTATATACTTAAGTAGTATACTAAATACTTTCCACATTTATCTCTAGAATTGAATATGTTATTTTTCTTACCACATGTTGATTGGTACCAGGAGGAATCGGCGCATGAGTAGCGAAAACTATTCCACCGCAATCATTTTATGCGACCCTCTTGAAATTCCTCTTTGGATAATATAAATACATGTTACCATGGGGCAACCCCGTGCCATATCGTTTAAACCGAAATAGGGTACTTGCATGGTTTGAGAAAAAAATAGTTTTGTATAGTTTGTATACAACTTTATTTATATATTTTTTTAATTTATTGATCAACACTTATAGAGAAAAGAATTATTGAAAATTCAAAAATTTTGTAGGTAGTTTAAACATTTTAAGTAAGATAGCTATATTGAGTGACGTCATAGGTATAAAATAAACACTGAACATATTATACAAAGTAAATACTTCTTTAAAAATGCATGTACACTATTGTTTGAACAATTGCAAGGAATTCTTATTCTCCAATCAGAAAATTTTCAATATTCTTGCTACAAATTAAAAAAGTCCAATGGCTTTTTAAGCTTCGAATTTCAGTTGTTTTGATCCATGACAAATGTATTCAAAACAATGGAATACAAATAATGTTTATATGTTCAGTGTTTATTCTATACCTATGACGTCACGCGATATGGTGGCCTAACTGAAATGTTCAAACTACCTACAAAATTTTTGAATTTTCAATAATTCCTTTAACTATAAGTGTTGATCAATAAATTAATATATTATTATAATATATTATTATATATATACCATGCAAGTACCCTAATTCGGTTAACATTATGGCACAGGGTTACCCATGCACCCATGCAACATGCGTTTATATTATCAGTAGGGCGATTTGAAGAGGATATAAAAAAATTGAGGTGGAATAGTTTTTGGTACTTAGCAACGATTTCTCCTGGACTATAAGAATAATTCTCAAAACTCTATATTAACTTTTGATTATCGATCTATAACTTTTAAGTTATAGTTTTGGTTATAGCATCAGAGATATGGAATTACATAACCAAGAAACTATTATCAAACAAATTGTTCAGTATACTATTTATATGACGTATATCCCCTTTTCGTTTAAAGGGTATATTCTTATTTCTTTTACGTTATTAATACATTTTTTAAATATCTGTGTACTGAAAATTTTAATTCACAATTATTCAAATTAATTGGGACGTTTGTGTGAATATCCTTCCTATTCTGACTTTTGTTATTGAAAAAATCAAAAGTATGCCAACATTAGATTTTGAATTTACAGTAGTAATTTGATGTAAGAAATGATAGATAGCACCATTTATTTTAGAAAATCACTATACGAACAAACAGTTATTACTTAGTAGTAGATCACTGCTTTCATAAAGTCACTTAGCGTTTCAATTTGAAAAGTCAGAGTTATTCACCCTGAAAACTGTTGAGCTTTTTTAGTGTCAGTGTTTTTTGTAGCATACTTATACAAGACTGATCAAAGTGAGATACTGTAAATTGGAATATATGTAGAAGTTGACAAGAAATATAAATTTTTCTTTAAACTTCTTTTTTTTTCTAACTATAACAGTTCATGTTATAGAAACTATTTGACTCTGTATATTCTAATATATACAAGTTTTTGACTAAGTTTAATTTCACAACCTAACCTTGAATAAATGACGATGATAAATTTCCAAATATTAAACAATAAAAAAAGGAAGTTTAAATATTTTTTATTCTTCTTAACAATTGCTCTATATATCACCCAATATGCAGTATTCTATTTTGACACACCTTGTATTGTCGACTAGACTACATATTTGCCTTTTCTTTTAAAAAAACTAATATCAATTTTGTGTGTTTTTAATTGGTAGTTTTTTTACAAAAGCCGCATTTTTTATTACTAATTGGTCAGCAGTGGATAAACACCTATCCTGTTGCCAGTTTATTTTGTTTTTATGGAGAAAGTCACTTTTATATTTCTGTGATGGCTAAATGAACATTTGATGTAAATTATTGGATATTTTCGTTAGTAGTTGTTATAAATATAGTGGTGACTTGAATCCATATAAAAAGAGTTGGTGATATTTTAAATAGTGCTTGTGTTCTTTTTTAATTAGTGTAACCTAACCTTTACTAACCTTTTCTAACTCCCAGCATGCTGATAACTTATTAAAATTGATAATATTTTGTAATAATTTTATCACAGAAGTGTTTAGAAGCAGCGTCGTTGCGTTTGCTTGTATTTTTCGACTACACGTAACCAACACGTAGGTAGTAGATATAGTGAATCCTTAAAATAGGTTTTATCGTAATTGCATGTTTCGCAGAGCAGTTGCCACTGGAAGATCTGTAAGAAAGGCGTCCGTCTTTAGTCGGCTGTGTTGTAAAAGGTTGCACTCACCCCGCGATTCCAATCGATACATTTTCACTACTAGTAAACCACCCGGAAAGAATTTTTATGTCTTCTGTTTGATGTGCTAGTATATATCACTCCACCTCTTTTATTTTTTTCCAGTTATTCACATCACACAGTATTTTGCGCTGGTTTACATTTATATTTAATCAGTATTTTATATGTAGCCAGCGGAACCGATGAAAGAAACTGAGGTATAGGGCTCCAGAGGGCGCGTCTAGCTACAATAAACAAGTATGTAGTTTCCTTAGGCGAATTAGATGCGATGATATCTTGTATGTTATTTGCACTTGGTGTAGATGTCTTGGAGCAATCCCCTGGATGTCTTGTTGCCCCCTGTACCTCGTGTTTAGACGGTAGTGATTTTAGGTCATTAGATTTTAACCATTTCAATACTTATTTTACTCTACAACACAGCCACTATAGATGGGATCCATCTGACTTACAGTAGTAACTTAACAAAAAGTATTCAAAACAATGCCAGTCGTCAGAGTAAAAACACTGTAGATCATCCCTTTAAACTTCTAAAAGGGTATAGATATTTATCGTTGGGCACGACAAATAAAACTTTTTCACTATATAACAAATTTGCATATTTTCATTTTACTGTTTTTTTGGATCAATAGATTTGATTGTGATGGATGAAGGAAATAATTACAACTACAATCACTGAAGCATATTATATATATATATATATATATATATATATATATATATATATATATATATATATACAAAGTGTCTCAAAAGAAAGTTCACCTTAATATTGCCTGTTGCGTGAAAACATCTATTTTCTTGAGAGCGGACCGTACGTTGTGCGTGCGTCAGTTTTATAAAATCGGCGACTATTCATAATGTCCATCACTTAAATGATGCGCCGCACGCTCTATTTATTGGAAATGGGTCGAGGAGTTTGAAGAGACCGGATAAACATTAGATAAACCAAAATCCGGGTGTCCAAGGTCTTCTAGAACGGACAGTGTTACTCAGTTTGTTCGTGACGAGTCTGTTGCTTTAAAATTGGAGGCTGTGCCCTTACAAGACTCAGTTGGTGCAAGAATTGAAGCCTCAGTATGCTGTGCAGAAGCTCGACTTAGTAAACAGGATGATTGAGCGCTTCACAACGTCTACCAACATCTTATTTTTGAATAAAGCTCATTTTCATCTTAATATACGCGTCAACAAGCGAAATGAATGCTACTGGAGTGCAACCAATTTAAAACACCAACATCAGAAACCCCGTGATCGTATCGATCGAGTACGTCAAATTTTTCGTGGAAAATTGATGTCCGAGAGAAGTGACTTAAGTTGGCCTCCTCACCTATGAACTATTTTCTGTAGGGTTATGTAAAATCTAAGGTTTACGCCAAAGAATCGACTTCACTGGTATAATTAAAAGAAAATATCCGTCAGCAAATGGCAGCAATCACTGGGAATACCTGCCGAGCAGTCATAGGCAATTTTAGTGCTCGATTGAATAAATGCTTCGAGCACAATTGTTTACATATGGTGGATGTTATCGAAGAAACAAATTCTTAAGCAATTTATTTTAATATGGAACAAACATTTTTTTCACTTTAAATAATTTTTTTAATGTGAGTTTTCTTTTGAAACACCTTCTATGTACTTGCCAGAAACATTTCGATGGTACCTGAGGCAATTTTTTTGTGTAATTGACAATTGTGTTAAAACAAAATTTTGTAAATTTTCAATCTTGTATGATTGTAAACTATTCCATACTATATATTTAGTATACTTTTTCAAGTCATAGTATACTTTATAGCAGTCATGTATTTGAAATGTTAATTTTTATTTGCTTTGTCATTCTGCGTCATCATTTTTTTGTATCCGAATTGACTATCCATTATTTCCATTGAAAAGTTTATGGTTCGGTTACCAATATGTAAATATCTTAGTATTTTAGGGGTGTTAGTCTACTATGTTTTTACTTACTTTTAAATAATTAATTACATTAATATTTTGATCAATCTTATACTTATGTTTAGAATGCTTTAAAGCTCTATTTGTATACTTTTTGTAATACTTGTAGAAGTGTGAAAGATCTGGAGAAAGTAAGCCGCTTGGTTAAGGTTTAAAAAAAGAGAAAATTATCCGCTTTATATGCTTGGTTTGCTAGGAGACTGTGTGTTTGAAACGAGTTTAATGAGGCACGGTTTTCCACTATCACATATAGTTTATACTGTTATTTTTAAATGTCTGCAATATATTTTTCAGAATCTCACTTTTTCTAAATTCTCCTTCCATTTATATTAAAAAAAAAACGTTTTCTAACACAAATTGTCAACAATGAGTTTAAATTTATATAATTCCGTAATTAAAATCGCAGTCTTAAGTTATGTTTGAGTAAAGTAGCCCCAAATGAATAAATAATAGTTGAAGTAGTTTCCTGGTTTAGTAAAACTTTAGTTTTTGTGAAAATATATTGCATGATTTAAATATGACAGCATGAACCTTACACTAAAATACTATGCCTGTCTTTTTCTCTTCTCTTTCTCTATCTACATCTTTATCTAAATTTGCTTTCACGAAATCTTTCCTGATGACGTATCTATTCGGTTCGCGAACATTTTCTTCATCTACTAATAACCTTATTAAATTATCACCAGCGTTTATAAAAATGAAATTAATCTGAGATAACATGCAGATATACTATACAATAATTTATATAATACAAAATTAATGGATGACATTAGGGATTGGTGTGCGTCTGCTGTTGTAGTAGGCCATTTTAGGACGAGATTTAGTGGAAAAGCTCTAATAAAAATGAAAGTGCGTGAGAAAGTATTGTGGTTATGACTGTAATAGGTTAAGTTCAGTGACACCTACACACATGATACCCTATCGACCATCCCTATTGTTTAAAAAAATTTAGTGTTGAAATAAATTTCTAAAAAGGAAAAATTTTCTGCCTGTTATACTAATATTATTATTGATTTTTTAGTGTTTTATGAGTTAAATGTGTTGGCAGATTTATCATAATCTATCACATCAATTCTTAGACGTCAAACGTGGGTTATTAATGTATTGGGTGTCACACTATTTGTGGACTTTCGTATCCAACACAATGATACACTTAAGCACACATTACACTACATTACGATTGGGAGCTGTGACGAATTATCTACGAGTACTTTCTAGGATATACATGTATCAATTATTTTCAATTAGAATGAAAGTTCTTGTAGATAATGTATGTCTTTTGTGGGTTGTGACGTACATGAATGGGTGTTTGAGAGTTAACGATTAAGCCAAAGTTTGCGGAGCTTTGCTAAAATAATTTGCGAAGTTAGCTAACAGCTTAAAAAGCATATTAAATAGTGATAAAAACTTTTAAATTTTATAATTTTCTCCTTTTTATATAACTCAAAACGTTCTTCTTTTGAATGTATACAGAGTTATAAAAATGATATGAAGTTATATGTTCAATTATTTTATAACCATTTCTATAAAATAGTTATTAGAGGTTCATCATATTCCAAAACGTCTCTTGATTTTTTTGGATTAAGAAAATATAAAATCAAGTTGATGATTTTTCAACTAAAAGGAATAAAGAAAAAAAGAAAACTATGGAAATTGAGGAAAAAATCAAATATTATTGATAAAGAATACTAGGTAATCTACCTTGTTATTATTTCTCTAGTACTACTACTTTCATCAGCTGGATTAAATATACCAAATAACTCCATGCCTAAAGAATCCAGTTTTACTGCTAAAATTGTTGGTACTATCCATTTTTTCACTTGTTGTAGCTTCATAGTATTCGGTGGACAGTCATGAACCATTAGACCATTCAGACACCTTGGTTTAAACCTTTCAACACCACTGAACAAACTGTGAAATGTAGTTTAAACTCGCACGTGTGCCTGCTGGACACTCATTGATGGCGTTGTCTGTAGTTTCTTTCTCCCCAAGTATCATCAGCATCCCGGATGCCTATAGTAATGAAATGACACCTTGGAGGTTATTGTTTGGTAAAAAGACCATTCACCAGTCATATTTCACGCTTATAAATGTGGAGACAGACAAAAGGCCCTTTTATGTGTTCGTTTTATACCAGGTACTTCCATCGATCTCCGTAGAATACTTAATGGGTTCTGGATCAATTGGTGGTTTTGCTGATCCCAGTTTGGCGAGCGAATCGGCCTCGGTATTGTTGCCCGAGTGACTGGAAACAAAAATGACCTGGCGGACCTTGCAGGCATCACTCACCAGTTCATGTACGATTTTTTTACTCAAGTTTAGTGTTGTTGCACTACAGAAAGACATACATTGGATTGGAAGAGCAACTTGATTGACTGCAAAGGAATACAGCTTGTTTCACATGCTTCACATTATTTCTGCCAGGTGGTCTTTAAAAGATTTTTTTACACGTGCCTCTACTCTTAGTTGCTTACTGTATATAAAAAATAGGAAGTTGTTGCAACAATTAGAGCACAAACATTATTGAACACTTGTACATGTAATTTTTAGAATGTTTGTGTTTGTAGAATGTGAGTAATTCACCGTCGTCGTATCTTTAAAATGAAATTTCAACGATAATTAAGGTGAAAATTTTAAAGTTTGATATAATATAGGTCAAATGAAAATCGTCTATTCGTGAGGCTCTGTTTGGTTTGGGTTGTTCGTTTAGTGTATTCGAAATTGAGTTGCGAAGGTGGGAATTGGTGTGTTGTGTTAGCATGACGCGTGTGTACGCATGCATTACCCAGGCTGACGAGTACCCTGCTTCCCTGTGTTTGCAGCTGAGAGTAATAAGAGCTTTCAAGTCCACACTGGAAGATCTGGAGGAACGACGTTCCATACATAGTTTACACAGCTTACACAGTTTACGCAGTTCGCGGAGCCACACCGGCGGCCCTTGGCCACCGCGCCCTCTATCAGACATCACATACATTGATGAGGATCCCGCTACCAAACTGTCACCGCAACAAGCCAGCAAGACAAGCGAACGCGATGATCAACGGCTACATTCTCCCAATACCTTAAGAATACCTTCCCACCATCAGCATTATACTCACCATTCTCCTAGTTCCCCTGTTGCTGCTGCAGCCGCATTAAACAATTCGGACTTGCCTAAGCCCGTGCATGAAACTCGTATATAGTGTTGTCAGTCCTGGCCGCAGAGGTCACGGTCACATTTCCAACGCCGCAAAATGGTCACTATTTCGCATAATCGATTGCAATACACTTTGCAATCAAATCTTACTTTATAATTAACTTTTTAAATATTATTTACTAGTTTAAGTCTTTACCTATTATTTCGGGTATACATACACATACTTTCCCCGTTTATTTGTATTTGTTATTTAAATTCTAAGTAATTACTTTACTGCTCTAGATGTTATACATAGTTTATATTTTCCGATATTTAATGCAATAAATTTTATGTTTAAATAATTTTATTTAATTGAATTTATTTATATAAGAAGCAGCAGAACGATAACTTTCTCTGTTTAATTGATTAATACTTTTAAATAAAAGCGTTTTCTTGTATCTTTTTGTCTTTTAACTGATTAACAGTTTTTTTTTTGTTCTATTTTTATTAACATCTGTGCAAGCATTTTTTAAAATACGACCAAAGCGGTACTGCGCTTTTTTTTTCTCTGCCGCCTGGACGACGCTGCTACCAGTAGACGTGAAGTGCCAGATGTAGCAAAAAAAATCCTCAACAACATCCTATCACCAATCCCTTATCCCTAACAATAGCTTAGCACTAAGTAGTCTAAACTTTACTCGATCCCAAATTTGTATTTATGTACATACTATTTGGTTGCTTACTGTAGTCTGCCGTATGTATAGCATTTTACTCTTAGAACTAGGGATAAAAGTTAGTGATATTGAAAGAAATTTTTGTTATTATTTTTTACCGCATGCGCACTAACTAAGAGTCAATTGTATTCTGTGTCGATTGCCAACGACATGTAGCCGCATTTAAGGTTCCATACATTTTATGTAACATACAAATAAATCCTCATATAGAGGATGTTCTAAATTTTTTTGGCTCTTTCAAATCTAAAATCATGCCAAATATACAGTGAATCTGAATCTTCCATTTCATAATATTTTCATGTGATGGTATAGGCATGAATTTGCCTTAAAAATCTATAATCGATTTAAAAAAATAGTAGTAATAGTATAATTTTTTTGATACAATAGTCAATTTTGAATGAAATTATTTGAATTGAAGTACTGAGAAAGCGAACTGTAATTTTTTTTTGCGTGGAAAAATATTAGATGTGGAAGATTTTTGATGATGTATATTTGAGATTATACGAAAATAAAATGCAATACATACAAATATAATTGTTGAATTGTTTGTAATATGAATATTGTGCTGTGCTCTCGCGCTGCGTTTACGTCTGTGGATTAGCAGGCCACATTTACTTAATTTTTGCTCGATATTATTATCCTTAGTTTGGTTATTTATGCATATACATTTTATATTTACATATAATTATTCACTTTATATCAATGCATTTATATTTTTTGAGAAAATAAAAATTAATGAAATGATGACGATTCAAATAAAGCCGAAGCAATTGATTTTTATTTTTATATGCTCACATTGAACGCTACGGCTTTTGTTAAAAAATCGTCAATAATTTCATGCTCTGTTTTTACAATTCGGCATTGAGACCTAGTTAAATACACGTTTCGAGCAATCGTGTCTGTTTTATACACTGAAACAGGATATTATAGTTCATCCAATTCAACTCTATTCATTCTATCGCCAAACAACTAACTTTACCATAATTTTTATAATTAATAAATGAGATTAAATATAAATGATGGAATGAACTTTGGGTAGATTGATGAAATTTAATAGCAAAACATTCTTACGTGTCAGCAACATTCTGTAGCTTTCACGTATGGAATAAACAACACAACAACAACAAAGGCATATTATTCTAATAAAGCCGGTTTTTAGTTATGACGTAGTTTATTTTCAATTTGACATTTATTACAAATAATGGTAATTCAGAAATATCCGATGAAGGTACAGAATACAAATAAAGTGGCAGCTTTGTAAAAATATCTTTACTTGGGACACAACTTGTATAAACATTTGGTAGCTTTGAATCTATGTTTTGTAGTATTTGTTGAATATGAATATATATATATATATATATATATATATATATATATATATATATATCCGATCTTCGCAATTCATGTAACAATTTCGAAAAATTAAATTAAAATATTTATGTAGTCAAACACCAAAGTGGACTAACTTTAATATATTTTCCGAGCTTTCGAATACTTATGTATTCATCGTCTAGGACTGAAAGTATGGTCAAATACAATATAAGAAATATACAAATGTATAACAATAATAAAATTTAAAATCGTAGGATTCAAAATTGAATATTCAAAGTGACGTTGATAGAAATATTGATTCTGGTTACTATAGTAATTTTTATTAAGTAATTGGTAAAATTATGAATAACATGGAATTTTTATATTCTAACCGATAAATATTCAGTTACATTCATGACGACCTAGCCTATTGAAATTTAATGTTATCCATAAATTAACCAATCAGTATTGAACATCATTCACTACAACTTATCCTTATCTAACCTATAAAAATTCAACATCTTTCATAATCTAACCAATTAAAAATTAAAAAAAAGTCCTATAGTAACCAGAATCAATATTCCTATCAACGTCACTTTGAATATTCAATTTTGAATCCTATGATTTTAAAAATTTTTACAAGAATTAATACAATTCAAAACCACCGAAAATCTTAATTAATTATTGTAAGTAAAATTTTATTATTGTTATACATTTATACATATTTCTTATGTTATATTAGACCATAATTTCAGTTCCTGACGATGAATAAATAAGTATTCGAAAGCTCGCAAAATATATTAGAGTTAGTTCAGTTTGGCGTTTCATTGCCACGTTCCCAATAAAAAACCGCTAATATATAAATATGTTCGGATTATGGAGAAAAGACGTAGGTTCACGGGTTGAATCGCGTTGGAATTTCGAAAATTCTCGACTCCCACTTTGGAGCCATTATCAAGAGAAGGGTGTAGATAGGGTTCAGTAGTAAGAAGTGATCCGATTCCGTGATCTCAATCTGCCTACTCCACGCAACGAATAACGTCAGCTAAAGACCAGCAGTGAGTCTGATACTGTCAACAGTGATGTTTCCTCGGTGAAATTCAAAGGAGTAGGTAGATTGAGGCCTTGGAATCAACCGATAAAAAGGGGTGATTCGTAGCTTGGAGTAGGCAGATTGAGACCACGGAATCGGATCACTTCTTCCCTATCCCTACCCCCACTCTTCTCTTGATAATGGCTCCAAAGTGGGAGTCGAAACGTCGAGAATTTTCTAAATTCCAACGCGGTTCAACCCGTGAACCTAGTTCTTTTCTTCATATATAAATATGTATTTACAATTTGTTACATCAATTATGAAGTTACGATACAGTTATGTGCTACATATTCACCGTTTTATACACCTGAGTATTAATATACCAGTGTTTGATCATTATTATGAGAGACTGCAGACAAAAGTCCATATATATATACACACACACACAAGATTATACAACAGTTTCAAACTACATCACTGGAAATACCATCAACAGGATACCGGGAACTTTTATCTGGAAACACTGCTTAAAGGTATTCGCACTGTCTGTAGCCTCTCCAACTGGAGTGTGCAATCAGTACGTTGCTTTCATTCAAAATGAAATGAAATAATTGCAATTTATGTCACTATTGCCAATTTATATAATTTTATCGTTAGTACTAAGGTGACCATACTTCCCGGATTGTCCGAGACAGTCCCGGATTTCCACCTTGCGTTCCGGATTTTTCTAGAAACAATATTTGTCCCGGATTGTCCCTAATTTTTCGAAAGGTTCTTATTTTCAATATTTATTTTAAATATATTTCAACTAGAATTATTTTTACAAAAAAAACTGATTCTCATTATATCCTAAAAGAGTATTTTTTATGTATAATTTTTATAAAGAAATCGTATTCAACCCCCCCCTTGCTATGGATTTGAAATAAAAACATATGGTCACCTTACTAATAATAAAAGCCAATTAGGTATTTCAAGATCATTTGAGTAGTTATAAATTCAAAATAATACATAACCTATTTTCAATTACTAATTACTTATTATAACATAATAAGACATTTTTCTACCAAAGATAAACCTGGCAACAACGCGTCAAGTTTACTTTATTAAGGGTGCATTCCACTAATCTTTTGGGCGTTCCACATAGCGAGTACGATCGTTGTGGTCATGACCAACGTTGACGACGACCCTTGTCAAGGGTCATGTATGTAACGCATAACCAAATATTTTACTATCGCGCAGAAGATATTTTGAATTTACTTTGTTGTAAATCAGTTGAGCATTCCACTAAAAAATTCAATAACTTACAAATTATAACATAACCTCTTAAAGCTTTTGCTTTGGCATTCGTTAACATTTATCTTAACGCTCAAAACGCCTCGTAATCCATTCCACTTGGGTTTACGATTATAAAGTAGGCCCTAGACTATCAAGCGGCTTGAACAAATTGATTGTATCAAGCGTGATTGATAGTTTAGAAACCCGTTTGAAGCTTGAAGCAAGCATTGACGGTGATTGCTAAAAAGTTTGAATTACTCAAGCGTATGGTCAACACCACCGTCTCTTTTTCTTTTTGTGCAGCAACCAATTTTAACAATTCCATATTCCTCCATTTCTCAGCTTCGACTGACCGAGTTTTGATCAAAAGATTGAAGTGTTGATTGGAGTAAGCTTGAAGTGCCCATCAATCGGAGCCTCAAGCATTTGATCAATCCGCTTGATAGTGTAGGGCCTCCTTAACGCTTCGACGCACGTGCTTAGTGGAATCCACCCTAAGTTTTGTTCGCGAGTCCGATTGAAGGAATCTTCCACAAGAAATGGGATGGCCCATTTTCATTAACCTCTCACAATCCAATTTTGTGACGTAACAAATTACAGGAAGCGTGTAACCATTCTATGAAAACTTGGTGACATTGACAATCTTTTGAGATGATATATTGGCCCACTTTAAGTTTTTGAGTCCGTTTCTCTTCTCTTGTACTTATAATTTTGGTATTCAAATTTTCTTCACCTTATAAAGTGAGGTTCATACGAAAGAAACCACATTACGAGGATGGTACCAGAAGTACGTGAACCAACAAACAAAAAACACAATGCTCAATAAGTTCGATACCCTTTTTATAATAAGAATCGTCAAGGTCCTCAAAATAGCCGTTAACTGCTGTCATCACGTCTTCATTATTGGGAAATCTTTCACCGCCAAGCCATTTTTCAAGTCTGGGAACACAAAATAATCCGAGGGAGTTAAATTTGGCATTAAGAAGCAATTCAAACATTAATTCATAAACACATAACTATGACTAATTTTTTCCATATTTACAAATTTACAACAAACAAATACTAAATAACATGACGTCTTCAAACCTGAGACTTATGCTGTATAGATTGTATACTTTCCAATACTGTGGTTTTTTCAAACAACTACCAACTACCATCTCTAGGTCAGGCCAAATATTTCTGGGACCATCCTCGTATTTATTATTATATTATTTATTTACATTTAATTATAAAGTGAAGTAATGTCGTGTAATAGATTTGGTTAAGTAAACCGTCCTATTCATTTAGAAAGAGTTCTTTGATAGGAAGTTGTTCCTCTGTTAGAATTTTTCCTTAGCGATTGACAATCTAAGAAAACAGCTGATCTACGTCAAAATGACGACCGTGGGGTAAACAATAGTTCCGATAGTACTTTTTTTGTTTCTTCATGGTGTTAAGAAGGCTCCTTAGAGATACTTTTTAGATCTATTTCAATGAAACTAATGCAGTTGAAACTGCGTATTTTTAAATTTCTTTTTGTCGGTATTCCAGTAACCTTTCAACTAATTTTTGAAATTTGGAGCACTTATATTTATTTCGTGCTTAAATTACGGGAGTTTTTCAGACATTAATTTCCACTGTTGCGTTCAAATCTATCAAAAATTAGTATTTTTAAGATTGCAAGGTGATAACCCAGTGCCAGCTGAAATGTACAAGGACAAACTTGAACCCTTAGGTGAAGTTAACCCCTTTTCATTAAATAAAAAGAGATTTAGTGAGAATCCTGCTCATTTCCCACATACTTGCATTTCGGACTATATTTACTGTACATCTACACTATACACAATACTGCATAGACGAAACAAAAGCCACCACCTTACCGGGAGGAAATTTTGCACTTCTTTAAATAGCAATCTTTAAGAAGCCATTTTCCAATAATACCGGAAATATAAAGATCTAAATAACTTCAGGAACTTATAGCAAAAACATTTGTTTACCCCACGGTGGCCATTTCCAAATGGATATCAGCTGATTTTGACAATTCGTTAGATTGCTCAATTAAATTTTGTTGATTTCATACAGAAACGTCACCTAATTCTAGTTTCCTTTTGGCAATGAAAATATTTAAGGTGCAACTTCATATTGACGCTCGACGCTGGCTTAGAGCATCACGTGGTACGGATTTTGACTGAAGCATCATTTAAAATTGGTGTAACGTCAAAACTAAACATTGTTGAGCTTTTTAAATCGGGTATTGTAACAAATAGCCTTAACCCATGTCATCAGTGTTCTGAAAAGTGTAAAGAACTTCGAGGTAAATATATTAATAGAATTTTATCAATAACTTTAACGATACAATATATAATCATTCTACAAATTAAGCAATTATTAAATAAAATATCTATTAAGATGGTGCATTAAGATGGCGCTCCAGTCGAAATTATACCATTTGTCCATCTAAGCCAGCGTCGAAAGTCAATATGAAATTGCACCTTAACTTTTTTATCAATCATCTATGTAAAATTATTAAAGATACGGATCGTAACGTAAGACATGAGTAGAGTAGCTACACACTTCTGGAATTATAGGCTGGTAGAGCTTTCCCGTCAATTTCGGAAAAAAATAGATATAAGATCATAAGCTGTTTCTAAAGTTTGCACAACTGTTCACTGTAAGAAAGTATATAAACAATGCAGTCTAGTAAACAACCTATATGGTTATGAAAAGATAAATTCTAGTAAAAAAATGTACAAGATTCAAAACACATTCAAAAATTCCAAAATGTAATAAGACGAAAAGTTTGAAATCATTTAACCTCAAACTATTCAAGTTTTTTTTACTTAATTGTGCATTTACAACGATATGATCATGAGATATCGATTAGTTTGTTTTGTTTTCAACCCAGACGTTTAAAAATTCCGATGTGACGTCACTACTCATGCATTACATACAGTTACTCCTCACAAACACCTGTAAACGCGCTGTTGTCACTTCTTGGAGAAAGCCGTGTGGTTAGGAAACTTTTCCAAAAAATCGCTAACGAAACATTTCTTTGTATAGAAATTTGTAAAATGTACACAGTAAAAAATAGTGGGTTTTAAATATTTGAATTCAATTAATCACATAGTACATTTTTCTTCTAAATATTATTGCCTAAATACAAATAATTTTTTTACTCTGATTTATGAAAATAGATTATTTTTATGTAATGACATCCACTGATTTTGAATTGCACAAATATATTTCTATCATTAATTCATATTGGCGTTGGTTAAAAATATTAAATCCAAATTAAATATTTTGATACCAATCTCATGATCAATGGATCATATTTATTATTATGTAAATTATTCAAAAAATGAGCAATTCAGTGGAACTATTATTTTTTATCAAAATTGGCAATATTGACAGGTACGTACGTACCGTGAGCGACGTTAAATGATTCGCACTATATGTAAGTATACAACCGGATGTACAAAAAAATCCTTTGTTGTTGCTTTGTCACTCTTCTCAGGTTATTTAGTAGAATCTATCTCTGTGCACTATTTCTATTGTATGTGTCTGTCCACTGTCTTTCGAACCACTCTTTAACGTGCAGTTTATTACTCTTGAAGGTGATAGGTGGTGAATTACAAGAACGTTTGATTCCAGTTCCATACAGCAAGAGCTCGACTGACCAAGCTGTAAGCCGCTTTTCTACCTTTCTGTCCGCTATGTACTCATATTTGCTGTTGATCGCTCTTTGTTCGTTTGTGTTTGGCAGCGCTTTTCTGCTTCCAGTAAGGCATAAAGGATCCACCAAGATCTGGGATCTTGGTTTTTCCTGCCGGTTTTGAAGCAGACTTTTACTTTTTTTGTTTTGATTTTCTTTTTTTTTTTTTGTTTTTTTCCGTTTCAACTTGGCTGACTACGATTATGATACTATTAAGAGTTAAGTCTAATAGAGGCTTGTTTTAATGTAGTTTGTCTTTGCGTTTTTTTTTGTTTTGGATTTTTTGATTATTTTTTTAAATGGGTGTTTTAACGAATTGACCAAGGAGATTATTAGTAGTAAGCTGTGAGTTTAATGATTTTGATTTGGCATGTTGCATGTTTTTGTTTCTTTTTAAATGATTTTCACAGATGCATAAGATCGCTCCAAACGACTGCTCGGCCGAATAATGTCGATTCGATTTTTATAATATTAAAAATGTTCAAGAGCAGGTGTTGATATTTTGAACCATACTCACAAATTTCATGTTATTATTTCTCATTTATGTATTTAAAATTTTATATTTTCACTTTTTTATTGAATCAAAGGGTGATAAATTTGTGGTAACCTGAGTGTATATAAATTTTCAAATATTTTAAATAAACAAATACTTAACGACTACATTGACATTTTTTGTCCAAAATGCTTTTCTAAACTCCAGGGTCTTTTTGCATATAGCGATGGCATTGTTGGTGAAATTAATCGTAGTGGCTTTTTTTCAACTAAAAATCCATACCGAATTATCAACAAGCGTGTGTATATTTATATGTCGATCACACAGCTTTATATGTGTAGATGACTACCAATTGCTAGTCATTTTGTATTCAGCTATATGTATGAATATGTGTGAAAAATATAGTGTGCAAGAGATTCGAAAGAAAATATCAGTACATTTACACTTTCATATATATTAAAAACAAAAAAATAATACCCACATGTTGGAATATTTTATATATTCTTATCTCTATTCGAACCTTAACATCAGATGGATTCCTCATCTAGTATCATTCTGCATTTTCTCTAACCACAACGTCTCTTTTTATTGTTTTTAAAATCTAAAAAATACATAACATCTACATGCAATCTCACAAGCAATACATTCTGCTCCATAACTCCATGGTGGCAGACTACTTAGTTTGAATTTAGCTTGAGTTTTCATAGTATGGCAAGGAACACACCGTCTGTGTGAACGTCCGCTCCTTGTTGGGAAGAGTAGAAATACATTGAGAGGAAAGGGTGAGGCCACACAATTTCCTGCCGGATAAAAAAGTGTTGTATTGTATTAAATGGAAGTGAACACACGACTCGGACGATCATCCAGCACTTGCCAACACCTTATTTTTTTGCATTTGAATAACGATTTCAAATGATCATATAAGTGAAGTGGTCGAGGTAACCATCTCCTACGATAGAACGCAGTTTCTCATGTTGTTATCTCCTTGAATGTGTGCGTTATCTTCTCTGGAAGTTTGTCACATAACGCCACATCCATTCGAAAAAGGCAACGTCGAAGCGCACTCTCTATCTCCAAACTGGGATCGGCGAACCCACCAATGGGCCCAGAATTGACCAAATTGACCAAAAACGCTGCCATCGCGCATCTCAACGGTCTACTAGCTAGGCGGGCTCGGCAGAAATGGATGGAGACGCCTGGCATGAAACAATCAAAGGCACACATAGATGGACCTTGTGCGTCTTACACCAAACAAATGCTCCAACTAAAAAGGCACGGAATCCGGCTAGCGACCGGACTTCTAACTGGACACTGTAATCTAAGACGCCATCTCCATACGATAGAAAAATAAAGAAAGAATAGATATTTTCTTAAATATTGACAATTCTATATTTGCAAAAAGACTCACTCAAAATTAGCACAATCCAGACGTGTCCACAGATGTGTTCAATACTCCAAATTTCTACCGGATCCGGATAAAAACCGGACCGTATATCCTCGGCCTAATAAATTTTCACAGATTGCCGCTGGATTTTTACAAAATAATAACAAAAATACTTCGATTTTTTTTTCAATCCACAGTTCGGCAGTATTTTATTTTGCCAAAAATTTTTAACTTAACCTTTGTTTTATACAGAAAGCAGACATTTTCTTTCATCGTAGTGTAAGAGTCGGATGAAAAAATATTAAAGAAAACGTCCGAAATAGTACGGTTAATATTAACAATAAATATTTAATCATCGGGTTTATCTACCAATGCTGCTAAGTGTTAACAAAACCCTATTAGAATTAAAAAGAGGTTAATGGACATAAAAGTTTGGTTAGATTTTTAAAAAGTTGGATAAAATCCTAGTATTTGGCGACTGAAAATATTATATTTTAACTTCTATCTCTATTAGAAGAAGAGGAATATAGTATAAGTCGTCGACAAGAAATGCAGCTGTGGATGAGGCTAAATAATTCATTTTAAAATCAGTTAGTTAGCATCAATACAATTATTAGTAACTTTCGTTTGCATATTATGGCGAAAATTTAATCTATGAACTTGCAATGTAAAATCATTAACGATTAGAGTCATTCTACTCTCATCTGATTCTGTGGAAAGCACAAACATTTTATATTTGACACCTTTTTTTAGATATTTACGAAATATTTCTTTTTTGATAGATTTTAATTATCATTGACCCCCTAAATGAACAATTTTACATTTTTTATGCTAAAATTAACTTTCATTATCTCCTTTTTTGTATAATCCTTCATTATTAGCACTCATTGTTGTTTCTGTTTTAAAACTCATCTGGTTGATTATACACTAACCTTTTGTACTAATTTTCCTCATAGACACTCTTGTTACGTATAATATTTATTAACAAATTACTTTTATGTTACAATATTTTCCTTATCAACCAAAATATATGAACTTAAACTTTCATGGAAGTAATTTTGATAGGTTTCTAAAATAATTAGATATTCGTTCTAATCAGGGTTTTAATTTTTCATTTTAATAAATATTGAGAAAATGCAGTAGGATACTCAAAAAATCCTTACCGGATGTTGAGGTCAATGCACACTAAATGACCCAAAAATACAATATTCATTTGATTGAAAAGTGCGTTCGTAAAAGTATAAAAAAATTTAAAAATTAATCATTTTAATATTGAGCACATAAAACACTATCCCCGTTGCTTCGTTGCCCTTTTAACCTAAAATAAAGCCCTGTCGAGACGTCTTAAAAGTGAAGTATTTTTGGGTCACTGTATATACATATAATTATATATTGATAAAGTGTACTTGAAATTATATTTACCTAAATTTTTTTTCTAAATATCTTTACAATGTGTCAATTTGAAAAAAATCCAATATGTTACTCAAGAGAGATGGATAGATGTCAACAAATTCTCAAAACAATTGTAACAGTAATACGGGTTATAATAATTCTACAGTATGATTAAAAATATTTTATAGTACAGCATATAAATTTGAATATTCATTCCGTTACAAAAGTCTGCCATTCAAAATCAAAACTATAATATTACTACCTTCGCTCCAGTGTATCAACTACCATGCATATTTAACCTTGAAAGAATACGATGGGGGGTGTGTTAGTTCCAAAATCGCATCTAGTTAATGAGAAATATCGATTACTGAAGTTCCTCCGAGTGACACTAGATTGAAGGTTGCTAGTTGGCAGATTCATCAAAAAGTTATAAAAAGTATTGGGATATTCCAAATTCTCATTCTTCAAAGCTTTATCCACGTTTTGAAAATGACATTCTCTCTATCATCAATCTAAATATTATCATCAATGTAAACATAAATGAGATATTAGTTTCTTTTTCCGATTTATTTCTCAAGAAGCATTCAGATCAAGTTTATGCATATTGAGAGAATACAAACTACTCTGATGTGACTTGCCAACACGTGATAATGCACGTGATGTATAAAACAACACAGTATAGATAAAGTTTGTAGATTTTAATAGTTTTTTATTCACATCTAAATTTCATGTTTTATTATTTTTAATTTTAATATCACAAAACTTTTGAGTCCCCCCTCTGTTTCTTGTCACGCATTGTCACTTTTCAGTGATACCCTCCCCTCACATTAACATATGTCGTAATATATGGATGACCCCTAAGAACATTTTTTTGTGAACATTTTACAACAGTGTAATGATACTGGGGAATAACTTTTGAACTTCAAGGCTATGACAATTTTCTGGAAAATTTAAAACTGGTACATGTTGTTACATTGGTTAGGTTACGTTTTTATGTTTTATGGTATCTCTCCAATTCTCGGTGCTTATATAGTACAGGCATATTAGGCGATTTTGAGCCAAGACCTCAAATTAAATTGAGCGGTTTTGATTTTCTACATTCTGGGAGGTTTTTGGGTTATTGAATAAGTCTAGCAATTCTTAACAAAATTGCGGGCACGTTGAAACGCGAATAACTCGAAATCTATGAGGAACTAGAAACAAAGTGCTGGAGCAAAAAATGTACAGCATGAAATTCTCTACAGATTGGTTCGTAAGCATTTTTCCTAATCTCAAAATTTTCACCTTAAAATGGGTTTGTGTACTCATAAACATTTTTAATTACGAATAACTCGAAAACTATGAGGATTTCGAAAAAAACTGCCGTAACAAAAAATATAGACTACAAAATTCTCTACAAAAAAGTGTTTCAGGTATTTGTTCCTAACCTCAAAATTTTCACCTTAAAATGGGTTTATACACTCAAAAATATTTTGATTTGCGAATAACTCGAAAAAAGTGCTGGAACAAAAAATGTACTGCACGAAATTCTCCACAGATTGGATGTTATGCATTTTTTGCTAACCTCAAAATTTTCACTTTAAAAAGGGTTCGTGTACTCAAAAACATTTTGAATTGCGGATAACTCGAAAACTATGAGGATTTCGACACAAAATCCGTGACAAAAAATCTGAAGCACAACATTTTATACAAAAAAGGTTTCAACTTTTTCCTAACCTAAAAATGTCCATTATTAAATGGGTTTGAACGCTAAAAAATATTTTGAATCGCAAATAACTCGAAAACTACGTAGAGTTCGAAAAAAGTGCCGGAACCAAATCTTTAGAGCACAAAATGAGTACCCACATCATGATGCATTTCTGTTTTTAGAAAACAAAGTAGTTTTCCCAGATGTAGAGCCGTTTCCATGTGCGCCTGGAATGTAAAATGGCATCAATTCGCACTTTATTCAGAAATAGTAGCTTCAACGAAAAAAAAACTAGAGACCATTTTTGTAGAAAATTTTGTGTTCTAAATTTTTTCTTCGGGTAGTTTTTTTCGAATATCTCTTAGTTTTTGAGTTATTCGCATTTCAAAATATTTTTTTGAGTTATAAGTTCCAAAATTTCGAAAACCCGTACCCGTAATTTTGTTAGAGTTACTAGGCTTATTCAGTAACCGGGAAATTTCTGGGAAATCAGAAGCGCCCAATTCAATTTTTCGCGTTTAATCCTATTTGAAAATACTTATCAGCTCCAAAAAGGAGGAAGAATTTTTGGGCGGAGTGCTATCAGTTCTTATCTGTCATTTTAAGGGATCATATTAATTCGAATGGATTAAAAACACAGTAATACATAGGTAATCTTAAAACATGACCATTCTTCTTGATCATTTCCTCTACAGGCAATTATTTTTGTTTCTACATCCTTCACGAATCACTTCTTTGTATAAAGCTCTTTAAAATTTAGATCTTGTTCAATTAGAAACTCCTGTATGTCTGTTGGAAGAATATTTAGTTGAGATTTTACGAATTTGTCTTGAATGATACGAGGCGTTATCTAATCCAATTACATTGTTTGCATGTAGTTCTTTGAACTAAGACTCGAGAAAAGTCACTCCAATATTCTGGTGGATATTAACATATTAACATGCTTCGAACCGAATGCGTTTACGTCTGAAATGAGGAGCTTTCGTTTAATATTTCCAATTATCATTTGTCCAGGCTTTACACTATCGTGGCTGTCAATATTCGTCTTCCTTCATTACGATACTCCTGATTTTTGTTATATATTCGTTTCTTCACTTCATCAAACAACTTCTTTTCATTACTGTTTGTCTTTTATTTACTAAAAACCATGTTTTTTTGAAACAAATTTCCTAGTGTTCATAGCGATATGTTTCCTTTTTGAATTTTGCAAGAATACCTTTAAGATTTGGCATTATGTTTGATGCGAACATACTCTAGATTGTTTCGCATATTGGAGTTTGATTTTTAAAAAATCTTCTTCGTCTCTTTGTCACATCTTGCTTTGCAATTTTGTAGAGTGTAGTCTGAGAAGTATTTGTTTTCTGGATACTATTTCTTTTGGAGTATAAAGTGGGTTAAAAACAGTTAATATCACTTTTTGAGCATTTGGTGATAGATGTTGCCGGCTCTTTTCAATTGTTTGGCCTCTCTCTGTGTTAGTTTGTAGTAGGTACTGACGTTAGAAGTCGACATACACATTTATTAGATTCGCATGTAAATGTTTTCATTATATACGATATTTCGTATTTGGAATGTAGTTTACCCAAAAGTTTGGATGACGCAAAAGTAAAAAAATATGTTATTCATACAAAATATATTCCTGGTTGAAGCTGTTCATTAATTTTGAGAATTTCTTGCTATGTCTGAACACTATTGATTTTTTTTAAGTTGTAACACTGTTTTTCTTCCTAATGATTTATTAACGAAAAGTTATTTTATTCTAGTTGCTAGGTTGTGTTAAAATTGATCTATATTTTTTATGTGTATTTTATAATATTTACAAAGTTTGTTGTGTTTACTAATACCCACATATACATACACACAGGTGGGGCAAAATCACGTAAGCAAAATAACGAATTCTGGTAAACTGTATGTATTTAAATATTGTTATTCGTGTGTGTTTTAAGTGGTGCTCAGATAATTTTGAATTGTGTTGATTTGTGAAAATTTTGCAAGTTCAATGTTTTAATCCTGATCACTCGGTATGACAAAATATGACTGCTTGCTAAAACTAGATCATGATTCCTGCTTTAACATCATTCGAAAGCTTAATTTTTCTGAGGGTGGGTTCTTTTCTTGAATTAATTAGCAACATCTTAATGGAGATAATTATCAAAATTCCTGAATCAGCTTGACAACGACATTTCATCCCCAGATGGCACACAAGTGGGGAAACTAAGGAGTAATGTTATGGATTTTCAAGTTGATCACTTTGATATTTTCTTTATTCTGATGTTTCGAAGATTAATCATGAAAAAAATTAACCTACTTCGAGAAGAATTGAAGTTTTATAGGAATTCTGGTCTAAACCAGACAGGCACCGATATCCAAGCAGAAAATAAACACATATTTCCTCTACAATAATGTTGGTATTGTCTGTCTGGACATTCATGCCAAGTCTTTTGGGTGTATACAACTATAAGAGCAACTTTAACAATAAAATTAAATTATGGACATCCTTCATTACAACAAATCTTTTCAATTGCGCAGTATTTCAGTGAACTATGATTACTGTAAGAAGATGGCATATATTTAAAAATACGTTCTTTAGCTTGTATACGCCTTATATTTTTCAAATTATTGAGAACAGTGGTGGCATACTGGGAAAATTAAAAAGTCAAAACATTTAACACCTTTCAGATAAATATCACTCTATGCAACAATACGGTACATTTCGTCTAAAACGAGGAGGACTTTATTAGGATTCTTTTTGAATTTCAAATTTGTTCATTAAGCCACAAACATTCTCGAAAATTTGTATAATTGTTTCGGACAAATTTATTACTATTTGTTGAGAACAACTTGAAGCAACCAGCTTCATAGACTGCAAAAAACTATAGATACTTATTAGATTGGCCAAAAAAAAACGGTTTTGAAAGGTACTCAGGAATTTTTATTCATGATAACAAAAAATAATTATTGTGAAAGAGTCCTTTATACTCATATTGTTACCTGTCGCTATGACAGGTTTTTCAAAACAATGCAATACTTACAAATAATTATACTAATACATAATTTTCAAAAAGCTCTTTGTAATTTGTTTTAATTAAATAATTTCTAAGCAATCGTATCTTGAACTGTTATTTTTTCTTTAACTTTATGCGACTATCATTAAAAACAATATTTAAGTAAATGAAATACATACTTTTGAAGAAAATTCTATTTATAACAAGAAAGGGTTCTTATTATTTTCTATTAAATTCACTGATTTGGAAGTTATTCGACATCATTGAATTCAGAAATAATCAATGGCTTTTTTAGGATTAGCCTCAATTTTTCCACTTGATCGGAAAATTTAACAAAGATTGGGAACACATTTATGGTTTAGGGTCACTATTCTTTTATACAAAATCAATAATTTATTGATCATGAAATTCATTTTAGTTGTATCCAACTAATAATAAAGAAAATGTTAGAAACAGAAAAAAATAAAGGTAGGATGAAATTTATTGGGAAAGGAAGAGAATATAACAAAAAAGAAATATTAGTTTACGGGCGATTTTAGGTCGGTAGAGTGGTAGAGGGGCAATTTTGTAATACTACAAGTACTATGGGAAAAGTTATACAGCAAATTGTTGGCAATAAAAAATTCTACAACTTGCAACTTTGCATTCATACTTTTTCTGCATGACCTCAAAATTTATGTTTTATCTTTAAAAAAATTTTTTTTATGAAATTTCCCGAAAATTTACACTTTTGTTTGAAATTGAGATTATGAATAATCATTATTTGTTTTGACTACTTACGCTTAATCATTATTCGAAATTAAATGAATAATTAATTAATTTGTAAATTACTTACGTTCATTTTAGCTCCATAAAAGGTAAGTAGTTTTTTAACTAAAAATAATCAGGCAATTTGAAACAAAATTAAAAAAAGAATTTGCTGCAGTGGCGTAAAGAATAAGGGGATAAAAGTGGCAACTAACCCTGACATCGCGTTAAATTTTTCCAAAGTTTGTTTATGTCAAAATATTACTTCATTAAGGAGCATATTGGTCACCTAATTTAAAAAAAATTTAAAGGCGTTCTTGATTTATAGCACATTTTTTATTTAAAATTTTGAACACCCTATATCTCAGCAACTAGGCCCCGTAAGGGTTCGTACTGCTATATCGAAATTAATCATTTATTGAGATCTCTCTGTGGTAGATCGTTGTCGGTCGAATATAGAAACACCCTGTATATGGTGATTTGTGTTAGCGACCTTCTGAATATAGTCTTAAGTTTCATTTTTCTTTTAAATGAATGCATTTAATGAAAAATCTCCTTCAAAAGTATGTATTTTATTTATTCAAATATTATGAAGGATAGGTATATCCAAAAACAAATTTCCCTTAAAAAAACGGCTTATTTGAAAATTTCCAAAAACTTTTTTGTGGGGATTCTAATTTCTTTTTATAATATGTACTGGCGAAATTATTTGTAATTGTGATATTGTGAATTTTTTTTGTTAACATGAACAAAATTTTCAACGTACCAATCAAAAAATAAAATAACTTTTTTTAGCCCATTCTAATACATATATATGTAAAGCTTTGATACGCCTCAATCAATTCGATTTCATGGCATGATGGCTCTACACAAATACATTTTGCTCTGGCAGCAAAACTGCCAAACTCAAATGTCTCCTTTCACGTGTACGTATGCGCCCACAGCTAGTTGTGTGGCATGTATATATGGATATAAAAATTAATGCATGTTTGTTACAAATCTCTAGCCCGACTACCGGTTCTCTTCTACTATCGTGCCAGTTTTCTTTATCTTAAAATAACTTCTGATCTATATATATATATATATATATATATATATATATATATATATATATATATATATATATATATATATAGTTGAAAGTAATAAGAGCCACCCGCGGCTTGAGCTTAAACTAATTACTATTCTTATATAACTCATATACGAGTGTTGTGTGTTATTTTCTAGAAATTTTGTAGGACGCATGTGACATTCTCGCGAAATTCGAGTCAGAATTCGCTTGTGCTTATTGTAGACAATTGGCATTTTAAGAAAACGATACTAAAATATTTTATGTTAGTTTAGACAAAATTGCATAAAATCCGGCAAAATGTTTGATATTTCTACGAGGATTTTCTAAATAACATGCGAAAAAATCATCATCTACGTATCAAGTACAAAATTATACAGTATGATTTAAAATTCTATATGAGGAAAATAATAATCTATTATTGTGGCCACACAATTTCTTTTAAACGTACATGCATAGTAGTATTGTGGGCCGTTAAGCACATAGGCATTCTGATAGGCCTGTCTTGCCATCAAATGTACATTAATAGGGATTTATAGGGAAAAAATCGGAAAATTTATGTCATTTGGAATAAAAGATTACAAACGACAGGATTTTTTTCATGGAATTTAGAAACATCCTGTGTTTATTCTAAAATCAAGAACAATACAAAATAATTGATGAATATTGTACTTAGTATTAGTTTCAAGTTTAATCGTTTTTGTAGCACATACAGTATAAAAAACATGCTGATAAAAACTAGCAGGTGATAATTAGCGGGTAAATAAATGCCAGAAAAACAACGTTTAGTACAAGATTTTTCTTCAACAAATGTTTTTCTAAGTTGATTGATTGATTGGTAGGCTGTTGGAACTGTTTACTACAACTATACTTACACTCACTTATACCTGGTCCTTCGAGCCGGATTCGAGGCTCGCAAGACCAGACATTGTTATTGTGCTTATATTGGTATCAAGAATATCACCAATGGTTCTTGAAATTTCAACTTGTTTGACATTTATTTAAAAAAAAATTAACTTCGAAGCTCTAGTAGAATATCTAACAAATTTGTTACAATTTAAAATTGTTCTTGATTTTTTTCTCAAATATCTAAAATTTTCGTTTAATCTCTCTAAACCACGGTTGTATGGAAAAACATCAGTCAAATATGAAGTTATTTTAAGATCTCTAATCTAATCGTTCTATGTTAAAATAAAATAACAAAATACAGGGTGATTTTCAACAATAGATAAGATTATAACACGTGGAGAAAATTTAGTAGACTTTTTAAATATTTTAGAAAGTATAATCATTCAATAAGTGCGATTTAGATAAATTATCATTTGTATAAATAGTGATTTTAATAAAATCGACGTTATTTGTGACATATCTGACAGGTACGCACACGCACAAGGCGCTATTACCAAAGTGCTTCGCTTTTATTAAAGTAACTGTCGTCTTTTGATAAAGAAAGTCATTTGCCTTATTAAAATCAGCTTTATGGTTATTCTTTTCTATAATCGATATTATTTTTTTAAAAAAATCGTGTCCAATAACCCTATATTTAACTAGCATAACTAAAGACAAAATTTCAGGTTAGAAATCGCCATTGATCCGATATATCTCTACTAGTTTATTAATTATAGTTGAATTTATAGACTCAAAGCAGTCCCTTACTAAAAATCAATTCTTTGCGGTTTTTTGATTATTTCATCATTAAAAAAGTTGTAAAAGTATTTCATTCTCTTAATAATAGTAATTTTGAGTCCCTATTCCAGATGAGCTTCCTTGAAAGATCAATATACACAAAAAAAAATAGAAAAAAGCTAGATATTCAGAACGTCAAATGGAATTTCATAAATTTTACTCACGTTTATAAGTTGGAGTATTAATCATGGCGATTATTTATTTTTTGTATGCAGAACAATAGGTGGCTCTGTGGTAGCTGGTAGTAGTCCTGTCGCTCACAACATTTCACACTGTTATATTGATCTCTCCGACAAGATTAAAGAAACACTATGTGGTAGATACTAAACAATACGAGGAGGCATATTAGAGCATGCGACGACAGTAGCAGGGGCCTACTTTGAGGTTCTTGAGTCCCAAGTTTGTTATGTGTACTGTATTATTCTTTTGCATAGTAAAAGCCTCATTATCCTGTATACTAGTGATTCCCAATGTGGTCTAAGTGAACCGCCGGTGGACTCGACAGGGATCTACGTAACTTCGTTATGGTTTGACGAGTTGTGAAAATATGGCAGAAGTGTATCAGCAGGGGGTCTATTGAAACCAGTAGTATTTTGAAAATTTTTGGAAACTTTTGCTGCATACTACAGTAATAAATAAGTGTATTAAAATATTTATTCTCCACACATGTAGTTGAAACTTCGTCTTTTCGTCTGTATATCTCACATTTTTTAATCCGACTGGTGTCTTCAAGAGAAATATAGATTGAAAGGATATTTCTCAACCATCGTATATATTTTTTTATATTTGAACGTGAAAATATAATCAATTATGTCAAGTGTTACGAAACGACCAGAAGACATTTAACAAAAACTTTAGTAGTGAACACTCTGTTCGTACCACCACTCACAATTACACTGTCTGCCGCGCGTTTCGATAACCAAGTTATCGTCTTCAGAGAGTGTTTACTGTTTACCTTCAGTTTCTGAAGACGATAACTTTGTTATCGAAACGTGCGGCAGACAGTTTAATTGTGAGTGGTGGTGTAAACAGTGTGTTCAGTATGAATATTACCAACGGTTCCAGAAATTCCAACTTAATAAAAACTTGAGTACATTTCATTATACAATGAATGGCTAAAGTATGTAATAAAATGATTATTACGGAAATTATGGAATTTTCGATTTCTACTTGGAAATAACCATATTCTAATTCAGATACATATCAATTTATATTATAAAAAAGCAGCCATGCTTACCACCGGTAACGTAATGGATATTCTGAAAATCGTCCTGTAATTTTCGCAAAATCTTTTCCAAAATCAATTTATTCTATAATTTATAACTTTTCACTTTAGCCCAGATTAAAATTTTATCTCCATTCTGATTATACTTTCAAAAATATTCTTACGGTCTAATGTATATGTAATTCCAGAGGTTTTGGGAATGAAGAAATGCATACTAATCTCCTTGTTTGAAAAAATGTTTCTTTATTCCAAAAATAGTGAATTAAAATAAATATTTCCAACAGATATTCATTACACCATAAGCACCTAGCACCAACAACATCTTCCACATAGTAGCGAAACTATTGTATTCTATTTTCTACACTCTTCTAGGTTATAACCAAATGAATTTTTATTTTAAACCATACAGGTGGCTTCTATTTTATCATAGATCGTGTTATATAGCATGTAATAAGAAAAAGAATGCCAAGCATGCATGAGTTTACCCCAAATTTTAGATTATATTGAATTTCTTCAAAGATTTCGTACTAATCTTCAGTGTATTGTATATATACCACCTGTTCAAGTATCCTAAGAATTTATTACTAAATGTTATACTGCATTCTTTTCGAAGATCAAAGCAGTTATGTAATAACAGACAAAAATGAAATTTTGATTCAATATATTCTTTTCTTCACTTTGCTTCCTTGTTTGATTGAGAGTAAGATACTAAAATACAAACTCTTACTCTGATTAAAAAGTTTATTTCAGACAAAATAATTAATTACGAGGTATGTTCAAAAAGTAAGATCCGTTTGATTATAGAAAAAAACGTGACGGCACCCTGGCTATTAAAAATAAAAATGATTGCACATTCGAATGATTCCCTTCAATATACTCCCCTCCCCTCGCCACACACCTTTCCATACGTTTTTTCCATTGATCGAAGCACTGCTGGAAGTCTTATTTGGTGAGGGCCTTTAGGAGCTCTGCCGTTTTTTGCTTTACCGCTTCCATCGATTCAAATCGGGTCCCTTTGAAAGCAGATCTTTTTCTAACCTTTCAAGGAAATCTGAGCAGACGCAAGTGCTTTTGGACAGGAGTCAGATTTTTTGGCACAAACTTCGCACAGAATTTTATCATGCGTAAAATTTTTCTAACCGTTTCTTTATCGGCGTTTACAGCCTCGGCAATCATCCGGATGCTCATTCGATGATCTGCATGCACAATTTGGTTGATTTTGGTCACTGTTTACGAAATTGAAACAGTCACAGGGCGACACGGGCACTGGTCATCTTCAGTGCTCTCTCGGCCCTCACTAAAGCGCTTACACCACTCGCGCACGAGGTAAAGAATTGTTCCCATAGACCTCTTGCAACAATTTATAGCACCCAGTCGGAGTTTTTTCCAATTTAACGAGATTGATAGGTTGATCCTGAGAAAAAAACACGTTCGTTTCAAACCGCTACTGCACAAATGGCGACGGAAACGTGTTTTGGGACGTGCATAGACAAGATATCAAGATACCCAACGCACCACTCGTTTTTTACCCCACCTGTCTAGGGCGCCTTCTAGGCGTGCAGTCTCGTTATTTAATAGCCAGACCTCGTATGACAGCACACTGATCAAATTTCTGTTAGTATAGTTATTTCAACATCTTAAATAAAACAATCTGGATCTAAATGTCCTTGAAAAAAGGTATTTCTAGTTTAAAATAAGTACAATTAAGAAAATGAAAAAGTTAATGTAAAATTAAGTGACAGAATACTTATAGTTGTTGAAGACTATTATTAATTGGTATTTAACATCCCTATATATTCTTCATTTCATATTTGTTATTTTTATGTTCAATCAATATTGGGGTTGTGTCGTTTTTTCCTTTCAACGCGTCGTTTCTTCCTTTCAACCAATGACAAAATTATTGTCATAATATGATAATGAGGGCATACCCAATAGTTTCGTATGATGGCTGTTGTTGCTTGATGGCCATAGCAGTCACAATTCACTTGAATATGCAAAAGAAAATGGTATTATTTTATCTTGCTTTTCCGCGAGTTCCGCGTATAAGGTGTGATGTGGAAGATTTGTGACCTATTACCAGGTAACTGGTAAATTTTCAAAGGCATATCTCAAATCGGCAATTCCGTCAAATGCTATTAATGCTTCTCGAATAATTGGCGTTTGCTCGTTGAGCACAAATATTTTTGAGGAGTTGATGTTTGCTTCTTCACTCAAAATTGAGAGTGAGATTGAGAGAAAATACGGTTTTATGGAGAACAAATATTGAAGAAGACAATACAAGATGTAAATTTATTGAAAGTTGTTCAAAATTGTCTCCATTTCCTAAAAATAAGGCACTATCCACATAACTGGAAGCAAATAAAAAAAATTTGACAAGGTGAAAGGGAAGGAATCTAAAAAAATTGAGGAAAGAAAACGTTTATTAAGAAAAGCTAAGGGGAAACTATAAATCCTAAAAGAAAAAGAAGGTAATTCGTCAAAAGAAGACCGTACACTTTTGGGATGATGATATTCTAACGCAGATTTCTTTACTGACTGACTGACGTTATCCAATGAATCGTCCAAAATAATTTTCACTCTAATATCAAAGCTGTTCCAATTGAGGTCTCGCAGAATGTGGTGGAGTGAGACCCAGAAGTAAAAACTATTGTGAACTTTATCTATGAATTTCGTTAATTGATACGTTCTTAAAGAATATATTGTTTTATGGAGCAATATGAAACCCATTCAATACTTTTTATATGGAAATATAATTGATGCCTTAAGAATCTAAGTTATATGCTACCGAATTATTAATATTGCTGAGATGTGCCCTCTTGTGACTATATGTTCCTATGATTTAGATGAAATGGATTTATGACTTCGATTTTCCTCATTGGTCTAAAATATCTCTCGTTTCTTAAAAAATCAAGCTGACTGAATGAGCTAAAGAAAACGAATTTTGAAAATATCCACCAAGAATTGGAATATTTGGAGGTTGTCGTCTATGTGTTCAACCATGTGGTAATATGTTCTGCGAGCTCATCATCATCATGTTAACCATGGCAAGGCAAGATTTTAGCTGCAGAAAGAGATGGAAGTCACTAATAGTGAAGTACGGGTACGGAGGATGATCAAACACGTTCTTGCCAAATTCCTGTAGTGCTACGTTCTCATTGTGAAGTCGGGTATGGGAAAAACAACACCTTTTGACAGTAATACTTGATAATACTTGTTTTTACTGCAACGCAATTTCTTATTGGTCTCGCAGTTAACACGTCCATAGTTTGTCTGATCTCATTGTAAAAAATCAATGAGCAAAATGCTCTCTAACGTTTTTCATTAACAACTTCATGAATTAGTGATAAAAAAATTTGCGGCAATTTCATAGCAACAGCACTAGTTGTAAACATGCGGTTTTGCTCAAAATTCTCTGTATTGGGTGAACCTGTTCATCAGTAACTAAAGATGGGCGTTTGTATCGACCTTCATCTTGCAGCCTTTTTTCATTGGACTCATTGGACTACGAAAAAAAATTTTTATAATAAACAACAATATCGTGTAATGAAGTTTCTCCATCTCTGGCGGTCGAAACTGCTGTTAGTTCAAATATTCCTTACTCGTTAAGTCGTGATTTCGTTGCGACACGCCACGATGTCCGGCAGTGACGTGACATCTATATCTGAATATTGAAATTAATTTGGTAAAAAAGATCCGAGAATGGATTGATTCTCTTAGAACATGAGGATAATATAAGGTTATTACTGTCCATACTAGAGAAAACCAATGAATTGTATAAATCCGGGAGCCAAGAAGGATATTATAAAATACTAATCAAAACCTTGTCCTTGTTTTCAAGGTCAAATTAACATGGGAATTCGCGTACTTGTATATATAAGTATGTATAATAGATTTGAAGTCTGGTATACACTGCGACCCAAAGAATTTATTGTGTGTATTGTTCTTGTTGCGATACTGGAGAACCCAGTGTTTATAGTTGATCCATTGATCCTCTCGTTTTAAAAGGTCTAGAATGTTGGATGACTTTGATTTCCAGAAATCTTCGCCTTCAATTTCAAGCGCTCTCAGATGTAGGGCTCTGGAGTTCACACTTCGAGAGAATGTGGATAGAGGTTTCGTCCTCTGTGCAACGAAATCTGCACGTCGCATCATCTGCTAGGTCTAGCGTCTTCCGGTATTTGTTGAGGCTACAGTGCCCCGATAGAACTCCTGTTAATATTTTTAATTGTTTTAATAAGTTTCCCAGAAGAATCTTTGCCTGTCTCAGCTCCTGTAGGTTGATCTATTAATAATTCGTCATAATAATATGCGGAAATTTTGTGGACATTTTCTACACTACTCTCAGTATATCAATGCGCGCTCATCAGTGAGAAATGAATCACGCGCCTCGACTCGTATTTGGGCAGTCGAAACGCGTCCGTCGACGACTGGACGTAGCGTCTCCGAGACGAGCCGCGTCAACTTCCATTAAAAAGCATTGTACAAATACTCGACGGCGGGCCGCGACCGCTGGACGTCGGAACAATAGAACAAAGTTAGTTTTCAGTAAAAAACAATCAAAACATTAGGTTTGTTCCAACGTGGTAGTCGGAACCGTAACAAGGATGGTTTTTTGATGTGTTGGAACGAACCTGTTATAAAATTTAATATCTTTATATAAAATTCATAATTAAATTATATTTTGGTTTAAATAGAATTTTAATTCCTTGATTATTTTTTGTTTTAATTTTTTGATTATTCCGTTTAATAATAGGGCGTATTTGAAGAAAAGAATGTTTGAACAAATCATTTTATATGCTGTTATTTTTTATCATTTTTAATTAAAACAGGATAAATTACGATACAGATAAGATGTAAATTCAAAGTTAAAAGAATACAGTGATGCAATTTGTAAAAAATCTTAGGTATGAAATATAAAATAGATATTTTGTACATATTCTTCTGTAAATAAGCTGCAACTATCTGTTGTTATCAGTTTTAGAGTAAAAAGTTATATAGTTGAAAAAACGTAGATTGAAATATAAAATTTTGAATGTGCATATTGTTATGAAAACAGTAGACATTGTAATTTGTAGATAACTAATGGGTGTCGCAATCAATTTCTCCAAAATTTGTTAACGAAATTGAAAACACTGCACATCTTATCAGGCGTCTTCTTTTGAAATATGTATTAATCTATTAAATAATCCATCTATTTTGGTGCCTTTAGTTTGAAATGCAATTTTATTGCCCTCTGGTTCTGAAAAAAATTTTCGGAGATATTATTTCATATTAAGCAAGATTTAAACTTTCAGAGCAGCATTTAAGTATAAGCTTGCTTTGTGTTTACAAAATTTCATCATTGGCACTGATAAGTGATATTTATTTATCTGAAAAATATCTTGCTCATAATCCGGAAGCGGACAATATTAGAAGCCCTGTAATCGCGGAATTACTTTACTCGGTATGCATGTGTTCATTAATAGTTTAGGTTTTGTTTGTGGAAAAACTCCTAGTGAGCTGAATTTTTTATACCTCTTTATTATAGCGTGTTAGATTTGAAAAATCGACATTAATATCGTGCCGAAAGGCTACGAAAATCAGTTTTTCACAAATATCTCACGATCTATTGCTTGTAGGTCAATAGAGGTCATTATAAAAATTGTTTGACCGGAATTATCTACAAAAATGTTACAATTTTGCTGTAAAATTACCCGTTTTCGGAATAGAGCGTTGAGAAAGACTATATGACAATGCATTCCTTTCCTTGCCTCTTTCGAGGTAGGCAGGTTTTTTTGAAAGGGTTCCCCCGTAGGCATAATCCACGACATTTTTATTTAAGAGTACATAATTTGTTATTTGAATAATACAACATATAAATAAATCGATATCTATTTTATTGATAATTAATGTAGACAAAACGTCCTATATTTAAATCTCGATATCTTCATCATTTTCGTCATTGGTTGACTTTGCGTTTAAGCGTGACTGGCCACGACAATATCCACAAACTGTTGAACATCTTAATCTTGCATCCACATTTGCCGCAACAATCTTATGTACAATTACAAAAGATTTTCCTCGGTATATCATCGGGTGCTGGTGGTAAGAAAGTTGTTATTGTTTGCAGTATATCCCAACCCCATTATTCTGGATCAATTTCTCTTCCTAACTAGGTGTATATTTGATAATAAACCCCATTAATATGCTGTTGATCTGTTCAGGGAAAATGCTTTTTGTCGTATACGCGAATCGGGTGCACGCATTTAGCGATGGACTTGATAATTAGAAAAGATTACGCACAAAACGACAGACACCAAACGTGTTCTATTCGAGTTGCTATGGAGGGAGATGGCTTTATATGCACCAATTACAAGGAAGTATCCTTGTAGGCTACGCAGTGGGCATCCATATAAAACAAACCCATTTGATATTCGAAACTTCCTAGATAGCATCGCTCTAAACTCATTTATTCTGTTTTCTTCCATTTACTTCAACGGGTTTGATTTTCATGGATGTGGACATCGATATACCTCCATCGCGATCCACTTGTTCTATTGGTACCTTGAAGTTTATCTGGAAAACGCTCCTGTAGAGACGCAATTTCCTATCATTTAAACTTCTATTGAACCCAGTTAGTCTGCTTTGAGAAAAACACGTAATCGAAGGCGACCTAAACTCCATCTACCTTCAGGAAAACCTTATATGAATCAATCAGTCAATATCGGCTCAGTTAAGGGAAGTTTTATTTTAGGGATGACTATTTTCCTCTGCAGAGCGGGTTTTGAGATTATAATCGAATCGTCTATCTGGTGTGAAATTAGGATTTAAATGTAAAAAAGAAGTAGCTTGCTGAAATTAAGCGTAGGCAGAAGCATTGGCTGTATTATCCCCTATTGGGAGTCGTCGAGGAAGGCTAGGAAAGTTTCGAGAAGTTGTTGGTATACCGTTACCAACAGCTTAAGAGGGGGATAGGAAAGTTTCCTTATGGTTCAAGAGGAAAGCGGATGTCTATTAGTCGAGGAAGTGAATAGGTTGTTCTATATAAAAGAAATATTGGAATTGCAGGTCGTTTAGAAGGATCGTAATGGGATTTATGTCTATATTATTCATATTTCTATGTTGTTCATATTTCATAATGAAAGGATTACATGCAGAACGGCAGAGAAAAACCTTTGCAGTCTATTAGGAACTAAAAAAAGGATTGTAGCTCTTGGAACTATGATTTCATGATTATTTTATGCAAAGGAGAAAATATCGTTAGAGGATTGATTCAGTATTAGAAATATGGTACGAGATAAAAAAAAACATTTATTTAGAAATAGAATAATTAGATTTACTGTTAATTTTGATTGCTGTGAATCTCTTTTATCTGTACGCTTACGTAAAATAAATAAATAAAAAATAATAAAATAAATAAAATAAATAAATTTTTTAACAAGATTCGTGATGGTTGTAAAATATTTCCACTTTTTTTAAATTGACACTCGCGTAAAAATATTCCAGTTGCGTGATTATAGGGCTGCCAATAATGTCGGTTCCACATGTTATTAACAATGAAAATATTTCTTTCGAAATAGACAAACGTTTCAAAAGAGGCCATAATTAATTTCGTTAAAAATTTAAAATGAGAAAATATGTAATAAAACACCCAGTATATGAAGTATAATAATAATAATAATGATAATAATAATGTTTATATTGAATAATTGGATTCATTTGGTTAAATTTAATATGAATGTATGGAGTAGCATGTTATATGGTTCGATTGAGTGCACACAGAGAACCGGTGTTGGAGCTAGAAGAAAGTATAGCACTGTTTAGTATTGAATGTGCTATCAGCTCGTCACATCCTGGGAATGTCCTATTTTTAATTCTCTTTGTTTTGGTGTTTCTTGTTAATTTCAGATCCGAGTAGTTAATGCTTTCCGACAGGGCCTAGATGCTCGATATGGAGAACACAGCAATACTTCCTTAGCTGAGGTACTTCGCAAACAGACGACTCTATCTAAGAGGTTGTCTCAAACTTCTTCCATTGAATACGCCGATAACATCCCCGACGAATTGACGATACCAGAAATAGACGTGGAGCGATTATCGTCCCACAGCCACACGGAAACAGCCGTTTAGCTCCCCATCCCCGTCCTATTGCTCCTTCATTTACTATTAATACTGTTAATATTACAGCAGTGCGTTCTATGCGATGGCAGCAGCGGTCCTGCTCTACTGCTGGTTTTCCTCTCGCCTTCCCCAAACCTAATCCTCGAAATTCCTATTGATTTTATCCATATATCCGCCACAGTCGCAATTCGATTTATTAGAAGATACAGAAACTTTAATCTGTGTGGTTATTATAATAAGACCGTGGTAAAGTACCTACTTATAAACGTTACGTAGAGCAGCCTCGGGTAGAGATTAAATATGTAGGTAATGTAGTCAATGCGATATTAGTACTACTTACTGTTGTTAACGCTCGGGATCGCAGCTGTCACTAAATCTCCGATATTTGTTGATATACTTGTTGATCGGTGGTTTATACTTCGTTTATTATATTTATCGTTTTTTGTTATACGCTTGGAACTATTGGATATAAAAATATATATATAAATATTATATTGATAACCAGGATAAGCAGGATACGACGCGCTGTCGATATGGACTACAAGATTAGCAATAAATGAGTGTTCCACAGTTCACTCATAGATTAAATTTAGGTGCCTATATTTGTGAGACCTTTCATTCCAGAAAAGTCTCACTACTGACGAGAATACGCGAACGTTCAATGCAATTGGGCAGTAGCGAGCATTCCCTTTCGCCTTCTTTATCTCTGGTAACCATTGGGTATATTCGCTTGTTCTCGTCTCGACCTATACATATAAACATATTATATGAAATTATTATATGTGACCTGCCGTCCCCCCAGCCGCTTCCTTCCATCGGGGACGACGGCTCGCCTAATTTTTAACACTAGATCCAAAATCAGATGTTATTTGCCAAATATTTGAGGAGGAACGGTATGCGAGAAGTTTATTTTCATTTATAATTTATTATTAAATTAAATTTATATATCAGGACAAATACTGCTTCTCCTCATCTACATCATGTTATTACCTAGGTCTAATATAAAATAAAACCGTAGATAGATGAAAGTTAGGGCAACACAAAAAAATTGTACATCATGTGTTTTCATTTAAAACATTTCATCCTCTTTTTTTTAACACGAAATATGTTTATAGCTAGCTTAAGTGATAACAATTTGACCATTTTGACGTTATCTCTCGACGATTGGATTGAAATTTGTTATTTATATATTAAAAAATATATTTATATGCATGTCGAGGGCCAGAGTGAGGATGAATCGTTTTAAACTTATACATAGCATGTTGTACCAATACATAGAATGATGTATTATAATAATATTGTAGAAATAATGTGGTAATACATTACCAAATCACAAACATTGTAACGAACTTGTATTTGTATTATCACATTAGGTGCTAAGTGCTAGTGCTGCACTGTGCATTTGTTTTGTACTTACCTACGTATTTCATCTTAAAAGCTGTAAAATACTATTAATATTATTAAATAGTATATAATAAGCTGTGATAATGGCGTGCCAGACCAACAGGTTGCGTCCAAATCTTCATGGTTGCGGCGATGGTACTTAGGAACCCCAAACACATCATTTATTTTCGGGGTCATTCCATATTCAGTCAACTTTCAATTCCTAATCCAATATATAATTCAATAAATACTATGGTGGTGCCACAAGTATCCGACTCAACAAAGATATCATAATCTCCTATACAATTTGTTGAATAAGCTCTACTGCCTTTTTTGTCATAAGAACTGTATTGCTTCTCAAAATAGCCGACATCACTTGGAAAGTCTTTTACCACTGAGCCATTTTAACCGTTGCCAATTTATGAACTGGTGTAGTGTCTAGATGAAACAGCACTTTCTCCTGATACAAATGTGGTCATTTTGCTTGATTTCTTTGCTAATCTGTTACCGTTGATAATTTTTCCTCTTCAATAAAATCATGGAAAATAATTCTACACACAATTAGATAGCATGTAGATGAAACGATATTCGCCCTATCTGGAACTAGTTCTGACTGATTGTTCTATTTTTGGTTAGGTGTGAATTAATGGGCCCCTGTCGGTAGTTATGGAACACCACAAAAAATATGCTTTATTTATTTAGCTAAACACTAGATTGAAATAACTGTTTCTCGTGTCATTTTTTTATAATATGCGATGTCCTTGTTTGAAATTACATCCTATATCAGGCACGTTCACTCAACAATCTTCCAATGCCGATTTTCTACACCATTTCTGGTTCGGTCACATTTGATCGTACCAGCTCGTATAGTTTTATTTGTACTCAGCTACCCAATATTTCACTGTTGTAAACGAAGGAGCAGAGTCCCCTCTAATAGAAATCAGTTAAATTGTTATAAGCTTGGGTCAATACCTTTCAAATAAAAATTTGTTCCACATAACGATGACCAATAATCAATAACTGAAAAAATATAACAAACGAAGTTGTGTCTTGAAATATATAGATTGTATATTTTCTAATCCAGTGTTGTACCGGTTCTCAAGGTCACTCCGGGTACTTACGGAACCACAAATGATAAATCTGTAAAATGTAAAAGTTGAATACCATTTTTTCATTAAGTTATTTGCTGACAAAGAGGGGGTCAATATATGCGTCTAGAGTTTGTTTGTACAGTTTTATTAAAATGTTATTTATCACTTATATCGTTTGAAATTTTGTCAGAGTATTGGTTAAGGTAATGGATCTCTATTTTGAAATCATTCCTATTTGTGTCGTCTGTAATTCTAGTAATTTTTCCATTTAACATTTTTTTTTTCATTCACTATAAGACGCAGTATTGACAGGATGCTTATTTCCTTTTCTTTCGATATTTAATGTAACCTCTGTATTTTTATTGATCGATTATTGGTGGCATCGTTAGTAACTCCATCTATTTATACATATGTTTAAAGGTGAATGTTCTGGTGGTATTGCTAGCGCGTCCAAATCTGTCTTCTGATTTTTACGCGAGGTAATGTTAAGCAGTATTTTTGTATGTGTCTTGGAAGTGGCCTGTTTTTCTGGCCCATTCACGCACACATTTTTACCCACTACTCCGTATCGGATTTTCGAATTGACGGAACTTGTCATCAAAGAAAAATACTTGGAAATAAGTAACTGAATTGTTCTAAATTCAAACGAAAATGCGTTAAATGATAGTGAGGTTCTGGTGTATTCTTCTTAAAATAAGGATAGTCTTCATAAAAACTAGTTGACACAAAAACAAAAGCAAGAGACTGTTTTTGCGCAACTATATATCTTTTAGATCGATAGAAATCGTTTCTTGCGGTCCTTAAATTAATATAGCTTCGATTGCACTTTCTTTGGTACATGTGATAAACATAGTGTTGATTTCATCAGTGTTCAGTTCTCATTAATAAATTAGAATTTCTGTGTGTCTAATTCTAGAAGTAAATAATCTAGAAGTCAACAAAAATTTCCTTAATTTTAGAAAAATTTGTCTGTAAAAACGCTAGAGATAGTTGTCTTTTAAATCTTACATTGTTACAATCTACCTCATTTCGACTTGAACTATTTGTCGAAAATGAAAAATGTATATAGCAGTTATAAGCATTTTGAAATGTTTCAAACTATATTGAAAATATCTATATTTCACGCATCACAGTTTGTTGCACTCATTTAGAACAATTCTAGTAGTAAAATATAAAATAATCTACGTTGCGAAAAGCACACATTCGCATTAGATTGAATATAACATAGATTCTTATGATGACAACCCGTTCCCGCAAAACATTCGGTCTGCTATAGTGACCACTCAATATCGACTGTGGTCGCCGAAGTATATGTGTTAACACCACTGCACCCAAGTCCAAATAATTTTCAATTTACTCCGTAAATGATTTATTTTTATTTATTATTCACTTCCTCAACTTGATATCTTTCTATATACATGATATTTATTTCAACGAATTCGTTCAATATAATTTATTCACTATTACAATATTAGTTATTGTTTATAATTTTTTCGAAATCCAGAAAATTCGTTTGGACAGTTTGTTGTGAAACACATCTGCTTCAAAAAATTCTACTAATTGTACAATTCATCTATTTATCTGTGGTTCATCTTACCCTACATATTTTCATTTCAAGTGTAGTTAATGAACGTTCTATTTTATTTTCCAACTTGGTGGACTTACCATTTTTTCATAATGGGGTGTTATTAAACAAATATATATAAAACTGTATATATATAGTATATACATATATATATATATATATATATATATATATATATATATATATATATAATGTATAAAGAGAACTTTAGTGTCGATTTGAAGTGGCATTTGGTCGGTACTACGTCACAATTTAAAATTAAGTAAAAACAGAAAAACTCCTATTTACTTATGCCAAACTTATGACATGGCATTTCAGTTTAATGTTGTTATTTGTAATGGTACAATATTATATCGTTAATTTGTTATAGTTGTTATTTTATATAATAAAGAGAGTCGCCTTTCACGCTCTAGTGTTATTGGCCCACCAGCGGGAGGGTGGAATGGAATATGGTTGATCCGTGACCATTCTAATCTAACTTTTATTGTATGTCTGATGTGCTTTTATTTATATAATAAAGGTATTTTGAGCTTTAAATTTTAAGAGAGGTGAATAACATACCATTGTTAAGGTGTTTTTGTTCCATTCTGTCATTTATTTTTGTGAAAGGCTTTTTTTATCACATTTTTAGTTACCAAATATTTTTCGATTTCATGTAAATGTTACCTACTTCTTTAACTTTGTAATATAATTTAAGAAAATTATAAATGCTACGAATATTTTCATATTAAACATGAATTTTAAAATATAATCACGCATATATAATTAATTTGTGTTTTATTTACCATTCCTTTATCTTAAAAATACAAAAATAAACTATAGTCTATTTTTATGAATGATAGAGTATTAAAATAATAGAGCGTTCTTAATATATAGGTGTATCACTCCGTTTAGTAGACAGTTAAAATATTTTTCCACCTATTATTCTACTATGAAATAATATTTTTATATAAATATAATGAATACATCGTGTGTACACTTATATATTAAACTAATTAAAATTTTCATAACTTCCAATAAGCTGAAGGTAAAAAAGTGCAATTTTTTCTAAAATGTTCTATTTTTCCACAAGGTATGTTACTACTGGTTATGCAGGGTGTCCCATGACGAGTTAAAATTATCTGTATTTGGCAAAATACTTTTAGTAAAATAATAAAAATTTCTACGTTTCAATTTTCGGATGCGATCTTTTAACAAAAATATTTTCAAAAATGGCCGTAACTTTGTTATTTTAAATGCAACACCCAGTATATTAATAGATTTTTAAAATCTACGTAAAATTTTAGTATACTTTTATGTAAAAACTCTTTTCGAAAAATGCATACTTTTTGAGTTATTCATTTTTTTGTAAAAAATTTGACCGTTGCAGATCCTTATAAATTATTTTTTTACATGGATACCCTTAAAGATATGAAAATGGTTTCTATTCGGTTGCTTTTAGCAAGGTCAGACGTGTTTGAATCTATGTTGAAAAATTTTTCATTTCATACAGTGTGTATATAAAAAGTGTTCAAACTTTAACTTCATAAATATCAAATTTCTTTATTTTTTTTTAATAGAACCACCTGGTTTTTTGTATTTTAATGCATTCAGGGGTGAAAAATAAGGCAAATATATACTTTCCAGCCTCCAACAACATTACTTCTTTTAAAAGACTTATTTTTTCCTGAAACTTCTTTTATCTGTGCCCACACCAGTTCAATCATATTTATTTCGCAATGATATGGTGAATCTAACCACCGTCATTCCACAATTTTCTGCAATGTCACCAATTTCCTATTTTTTTATTTTCTCTTTATGAAGGAAGGTTTTTTAGAAGTCTCTAGAAATAACTCTCATTATCCATTACTATTAAACATTTCTCAGGAAGACGATCTATCATTCGTTCGAATCATTCACTCGTACGAGTAGATTCAAAAGTCACTAAACCACCTTAAACAAAACCTTTTTAGTTGGCGATGTGTACTATTATCAATCAGCGCTCCTTTTCTGTTGGCGGACTCAATCCAATAGATAAATTATTCAAAAAAGCATGTATTCGACATATAAAAGTTTCATTTTGCCCAAAATTTATTTGGTGTATGATAATAATTGATCCATGGTTCATGTCTCATCTAAATAAAATATATTTCTTCTTTCTCATTTCTTCTATAGTCTACATACTACAATATTCTTTCCCTCTATTAAAATAGGAGCCAAAATCGTTTTTCTTTAACTGTTTCCATAGTGTGCGTCGACTCAGTACAGAGTAACCCATATCATCTCGAACAGTGACCTACTATTGAAAATTCTTTTCTAAAGAAGAACGCCTTGCTCAGTTTTGTATTAAAAATTATTTTATTACTCTTTCATTAATAAAAATATGCATTAAACCCAAATTTGAAAAGTTGAATACATCACAAAACAAACCTTCAGCATACTTTAAGTAAACAATAAAACTCATGTCTCGTACCTTAACAACTCTTTTTCTTTATGACCTCCGCTGAAATGTGTGTAGTAAAAAACTCTAAGCATATTATATATAATTTTTCCTATTCCATATTCAATTTCAACGTAACTTGTATCAATATCATACAGGTTGAAAGCTGATGAAATTTCATTTTATTGGACTGCAACATATATACACACACAAAACATATTATTTCTTTATCCTACTCTCTTATCGCCTTTTATTGCTTCCCATTCGCAGTTGTTAACAAGGAGGAAAACATTTTCTTCATATGGGGAGTATAGACAACTCCTTAAACTTTAAAAGCCAAAAAAACACTATACTATACTCCATATTCATCTAATGTCTACGTTTTCTGGTATATTTAAAAGAATTATTAACTATTAACAAAAAGTAAACCTATCCTGAGAAATAATGATAATAGAATAATATTAAATTAAGTAGAGTGAAGTTAACGAAAACTAAGATTGGAATTGAAATAAAAATAAGATCAACTTTTCTGTAAGGGTACTTCTCGAACTAAGTTAAAAAATTATACATAATTTTAGTCAATAAATAAAAGATGTAAACGAGAATTTAGTTTCACTTGATGCTTAAAGATATTAAAAGTAAAAGATTGTCAAACAATAAATATAAAAATTGATATTATCCTACATCGTTAGTTAACATCAGTATATTCTATGAAAAATGCAACTAAGCTATCCACTACTAGATGGCGCAGCAGATACGTAACGCTCTATTTCATGTGATAAATATGTATACATTCAATCAAAGATCTGAAAATGTGCTGGGGATTATATATAAAAAATATAAATATTATGATGCATAGCGTTATTGGTTTTTATTTGGGAAAAAGCCGGCAGAAATCACAAAGTTTCCAATTGGTTATATTGCACCACATTACCGATGCCGTTAAATATAGGAATATGCTCATACAATGTTGCCGAATTTAAAAATTATGGAATTATCTATTATTATATTCAAATAAGCATACACAAAAATAATTTCGATGAAACGTTCGAGTTCCGAGATTTCTACACACAATCGTTTTAATTTGGTTCATGAGAATAACTGTGAAAATTTGTTTTCAATTTAATCTCTAGTACACAATAATACAATAATTTATTCAAATACGCACAAATAAAACAATTTTGCTAAAACGTAGGACTTCCAGATTTCTACACACAATTAATTCAATTTAAATAATAAAAATAACTGTTAAGAGGTTAGTTAATTTTATAATTTGATTGATTCGAATTGAAAAATTTATTCACAGATTCTTAGTAGTTATAATATAATTATGTTATATTTTGGTAGCTAACAAATATTCCCAGTAAAAATTTTATCCAATGATTGAGTTCCTAGAGTAATTAATTCAAGAATCGATTTAGATAAAATTGATGATATGGCAACGATAATAATCTATTCCTGTTTTTAGTTGGTAAGATATTATTTGAAAGTGTACAGTCTAAGTACCAATTATATGTTTTATCTATAGTTGCTTTTAGCTAGAATGTTAGTATATTTATTCCATGGAACTCAAATGAAAGCCAATAACATTGCAAGGGCAGTAGCACGTGACAATAAATGACCAATGAAAAAGATAGTGAGAAGCTTTACATTTGATATTTGTTATGGTTTATTCGGTTTAAGGTTATTGTGTTTGTTAAAAATAAATAAAATTAATTGTAATGGGAGGTTGTCGGTGCTCTTACAAAAATTGTCAAAATACTACGAAAACAACAGAAAATGTTCACTTTTTCCATTATCCAGTTAAACACATTGAGCGTTGTAAGTTATGGATAGAAAAAGCAAACAAACCACATTTTCTTGATTTAGAAGAAGACCAACTTCGAAACAAAGTTATATGTGAATATCATTTTGAAGATAAATGGTTTCCGAATAGTCAAAAGAAACGCTTATTATTGGGAGCAGTACCAACGTTAGATGTAGGATGTGAAAAAGAACAGCAACAACCTGACATGTATGTATCCACGGGTATGCAAGATATTCAATTATTACCCGCTAGTTCAGATGGGTCACTTTTTATATTAGATACAGATTCCATTTTTAGCAGATCTAATAAAATTGATTCTTTTGTGTACAAAAATGGAATGATAATTCCTTCTCAGTCACATCAAAGTATTAAAAGAGAAGAAAAACCAAAAAGTCCCGTATCCAAAGCATCAACCAGTAAAAGTGCAAGCTCTAAACAACAACAATTCTTAAACAATAATTTTGAAAGGAGTGAATCTCCAGAGTCAAATGTACAAATCAAAAATGAATCCACTGAAAATGAACCGCAACTTAGAAGAATGCCTCATAAAAATGTTTTAGAGGATATTGAAATTACTAGCGATGAAGATAACTTATCAAATTCTTCACTAAAAAAGAACACTTCATTACAAAAACTCACTAGTGTAAAAACGTCTGGCATCAACAAAGCTGCATCAGAGAAAGCCAATTTGGCTAAAAATTATTTAAGAAAAATCAAACAGCACAGTAGAGATATTGCATGTATAAAGAAAATGTTACGACAAAAATCTTTGGCAGATACTAAACCAGATACAAATACTATATTGAACTGTCTTAAAGAACAGTTACCACCAACATTTTTCACAGTTTTAAGCTTAACTTTAAGTAACAAATTTGACTTAACTGAGGCAGATATTGATTTCTTCACCACAATTCATAAAATGTCACCAGCCGTTTATCAGCTCTTAGTAGATAAATATAAGTGGAGTTTACCAAGTGTAGATGTAGTTGAAACACCAATGGAGTAGGTATTACTAACAACAAAAGTTCCATTTCTAGAGATCATTTGATATTCTTGTAAACTTTCAAAGAAAATTAAAACTAGTTTTGAAAATATATTTGACCTCAAAATCATTAACCAACTAGAAAATAGACAAAAAGAATCTATTATTAGTCATTTACTTTTATTTTCAATGAAATATTTGATGTGTTATATAAATCATAATTTATTTAAATGTTAATACAGTGAAAAGTTGTTTAAATAGGTAGGTTAAAGGAATTAGGTACAAGAGGAATCGGAATCCTTGTCTGAAAGCTGAAAATCTACAGAGAAGAATTATAAAAGTTCCCACTTGTATCAAAATTTCATGTTATTTGTGATCTAAAAAATTAGTTCAAAAATGATAAATTAAGATATAAAGTCACGATTATATAAAAAATCTGTATCAAATCTCTTCTATAGATGTTTATTACGTATCAACTGCCTATTTTCACTGTATTATTATTAACATGGGCTTAAAAAATGTATAAATATTTCTATTTTTATACTCCTGTTTTTTTTGTTACATATTCTGTTTTGGAAAGACATATCTTTTAATTTTTTATAAGATCTAAAAAGATAATAAGTCACACAAGAAGGGAATAAAACTAAAAGAATATTTTGTGACTCTAGAAGGCGTATCAGTCTAGTTTAAATACTTTTTGGCAAAAATAGTTCAATATTTTAGAACTATGGAATGAATATGTTCATTTCACTTCAGAATAATATTATATTTATTTTATTATTATTGAGTATATATAAGTGAACAAATCGCACCTCCTCGTAAATAGTGTCATAAGTAAAAAAAATAATCGAGTAATAAGCTTTAAAAATTAACTTTATTTTTCATCTGTCAGATGATAACTCAAAAACTGATAGTTACCTTGATAATAACTCTTTAAATAACATTATTTGAGATAAAATTTTTTAGCACCAATGGTACAATAAAAGAGATTTTCTAATTTTTTGACTTATGACGACAATATTTGAGCAGAGGTGCAAAATATAAATTTAATTAATTTTCCAAATTATAACTTGTGTTCTAATACCACAAAAGTCAACAATAATATATTTTCAGGAAATACTGTATATACTTAATAAAGATTGTTTCTGATTAGAACTATGGTTCTGATTCTCCGGTAAATACCATCAAAATGTTACTTATGTGGTGAAATAACTTGAATGACAATGTGTGGTCATTTGATTTCAAGATTTATTGTTTCAATTGAATAACTATTTTATTGAATATTGTATAATGTATCTTTTATTAAAATAAACAAAGATAAATCGTATTTTATTTATAAGATACTAAAGGGCAAGAGAAAAAGAGATAGACCAAAAAAACGATGGAGGGAAGTACTGGAAGAAAACCTTAGAGAGAAAAACATCCATAACTAGAGAGAAAAAGCAAGGAAACGAAAAAAGTGGAGAGATTTGAAATAAAAGGCTACCATAATCTTTTTAAGAAAGCAAAACTAATTATCAACAACAGAATGTTGTAATGTACGTCTTAATAAATTCGTGAATCCGCGAAAAATTTAGTTGAAATATCTTGCGGTAGTGATTTTTCTGTAAGACACTACTAAGAGTCAATTATCATCACTAAATATCAAATTGAAGTTTTAATTGTCTTTATTTTAGGTCTCTTTTCATTAATATTCGGATATGGACTGAATTAGGTCGAAACTTCAATTTTTACATGTTATTTTAAACTGATTTTTATTGAGAAGTGACCTAAAATCAAGACATATCATCACGGAAAACATAAAATATCTAAGAAGTAAAAAATTACATTAAAATTTTTGGCATGGATAAAATTATGCCTACCTACCAGAAGTCATATTTTGATAAATACCAAAGTAAATGGAAACCTCAATTTTACATGTTATTTCAAACGAATTTTCATATAAAAGACACAAATTATCAGAAAAAAACATATTAAAAGATCTAAGACGTAAAAAGTTGAAGAAAACTATATTGGCATGGATAAAATGATGCCTACCTACTAGAAGTCATATTTTGACAAAGACCGAAGTAGATCCACACTTCAATTTTTACATGTTACCTATTTTAAACTAATTTTTATAGAAATAAGACAAATCATCATCAAAAACATATAACAAGGTCTAAGAAATGAAACGTTAAAGAAAATGAAAGTTTTATTGGAATACTTATTGCATATTTCAGAATATTCCCAGAAGAATTTAGACTTTTAGGTATAATTTAATTATACTTCACGGTTCATGTAGCACAAATTAATAAATATTCAATTATTAATGACAAATAGTATAAGCAAATTTTCTGGTTTAACTTATCATCATAATTGCGCGACGTTTTGTCAGTTTATTTCAAGTACTTTCTGGAAATCTCTCTTTAAATGGAGTTTCGTGCTAAAAATATCAGACGATGTTTACGAATCAAATATTAGCAAAATAGTGCATTCAGAAGTGGTAGAGATATAGCAGATTTATTTCGTTCTAGTTGGCCAACTTTTCTCCAATATAATAACACTAAGTACCTATGTGTGGACTGAAAATCATTAGTCCGAGATAAGTAACCTCTGAAACATGATCATACATTCATAAAACACGTAAAAAGCTGATGTGATAAAAAAGAAACCTGGACATTCACAAACATTAAGAAAACCGACTTTGCTAGGAAGCCTATTTGCGATCCGTTACGTTGGTTCTGTGTAGTAGATAATATAAATTTTATCCAAACAAATTAGTTGTGGTACTACAATCCACGTGACTTATTGCTCCAAATAATCCATGTGATGCCTGAAGACATTTTTACTTTCTCGAGTGATAAAATAAAGAACAATCGTCAAACTATATCTAACATACCGGTCCATATATTTGCAGAAAATCAACGGAACAAGAAGTGATTCACGCAGTGTATTAACAATAATAGAGGCCATATTATGTCCGAAGTCGTAGTTAAAACTATGTAGATATTGAATTTAAATGTTAAGCTCGATGTTACTCGCAAAATAAAATGTACAACTGCATTACTGTTTTGTTTATTGACTTTTCCGACCCTGTATAAATCTATTCCTATTTAATATAATCGTATCTCAAAATTATGCGTTTCTATGCTAGACGCTAACAGTTAGGTACAAATAATATAAATCTAAAAAACAGCACAAGTTTGTTCTCTATTTTTGGTCGTTCTTATTTTAGCCTTCCAGTTTCTAAATATGGCGAAAATTATATGCAATAAACTATTCTTAATAGACAGATTTAGACTAGGTAAATATACTTTTTAATCGTAATAATACGAGGAGGTGTTAATATGTTGAGAACCTGGAAACTATTATAGATAAAAAGCGGCAACAACTCGTGCTTTTTTTACAAGAATGAAGAAAAAGAATAGGTGTATAATTTAATTTTATTTATTTAGAAAAGAGAAAAATGTCTAATAAATAAACGGTTCAAAAGAGAAGAATTGATTCATTTATTACGAAATTTTATTTCTGTACAAAACTTGCATTTAAACGAGAGTGCTACTATAACCGTAAGGGACCCTGTAAATTGGTCACGGTGGTTACCTCATTACATATTTGCAATTTTTTATACTTTACGAATCGCCCAAGCAATTAAGTTTTACTTTCTTTGAATGTAAAATGTATCGATTTATTTGTGGGTGAATCATATGCTGAAGAATCATTTATTCCTCGAGAATAGTCACGAAATTGTATTGGTACGTAGGTATTTTCGAACCACTAAAAATAGTTGATCAATTCGGTAATCTACATGATAATTGCATTTGACCCTTCAACGCTGTTGATTATTGCATTGATTCGGTGTATTATTGGGTAATTCCAAACAACTTGTTTTATCTTTGCTATGGGACGATAAGCAAGTAGGGGGACTGCCGGGAGTAGTCATTTATATTTAGATTGTTCCGCCTAAAGTGTAGTAGTGGCAACATTGCGCTGTCAGAGTGTCACGTCTGTAACTGTCCTTCATACACCACTCGAAGCGGCCGCTTATGTTGATGGTGCCTTTTGCACCAAGTGTAAGAGAGTAATATTAAGTTTTTGTGATTTTTCGCATTTTTTGTTTTAAGAAGTCTTAGTGTGCTATGGCTACTAACGGAATAACACTAGAAGAAAGGGAAGAAATCAAAGAAAGGTTTAATGAGGCGAGTTTTTAATATTGTTTTGTTTTATTTTTCTTGTTCAATATAACCTAACCTTTAAGTATAAAGGGCCAGCTTTCGATTTTTTGACATATTCACTAAAACAACGCCCATATATTTAAATATTCAAGAACATACTGTATAGATTCAAGTACTTGAAGTACATTTTAGTCTTTGTACTCCTACTTATATACGTTAATGTTATTTTCATAACAAAAAGTTTTACTAATAATAAATTTTTGTTTCTGTAAATACTTAATTAGAATTTTGAATTAAACATGTGTTTTTATTTAAATTATTGATATTCAAAACGCTCTCAATATCTGGTAAAGAAATATAAATATTTCACGCGGCGTGAGTCATTCAAAAAAGTTGCTCATATACTTATGTTTAACCTCGTTGCTATCATTGTGTACTTCAGAATAATATACATATACATCATTTACGTATGTAAGGAATAAAATTGCAAGGTTTCATTTTAATTGAAGGAATTTTAATGCTCAGCATTTGAAAACTGTTGTAAGAATATTGTAACACGATAAATAGGTAGGTAGAATATGCTGGCGAAACAGATCGTCCATACCAGAACGTAGGACGCTAAGATGTTTATTATTTGTATTGAAACACCTACACAAAACAGTTTTTGCAAGTATAATTCTATTCATATTAGGAATTATAATTAAATAATACTACGTCTTATAACAAATATTTGGGAAATTACAAAAAATGTGAGCACAGTTATGCGAATATATTTTAAATATTTAATTTTTAAATGTAACAGTAGTGTTACCCTGGGAAGATAATAGTACATTTTCGTATCGAATTTTATAAATAATATATTTGCTTTTAAACGTCTACAATAATCATATTACGTATAACAATAGTGATCTGATGGAGTAGAAATGATTGATTGATAAGATTTTATTCATTTGGGTATAAAACATGTCAGAATACTTATTATGTACAACATGTAAGTGTTATTCATACAAAACTGCAGATATGCCAGTTATCAGTCTGATATTACTTTTTATCGAACTTTTTCACATATTATCTAATGATTATTGATGACTTCATACGAGGAGAAAATCGGGAGATATGTAATTGAACACAATTTATCTTTATTAAAAAAATTATTGAAGTGTTCAATATTCTGTCACATCCTCTGATAAATTTTTATACATTTTTCCCAATAGACACTAATAATTTTTAAAATTATTCATAAAATTCCCAGTCATTAGATACAACGAAAATATGTTATTGTTGATTCGACCTTGAATACTGGATGGGAAAAGGTGAATCCGTATATGGCCTTTTAGATTACTAGATTTAAATCGTTTAGAATTTTTCTTTTGTGAGTTATTGTGAGAAAAGGTTTCACTTCGGACTTGTTGAGATACCGGGAGATGTAGTATCAAACTTCTGTGTAAATGTTTAAAAAACACCTAATATAAATTAATGTTTCCCTTCATAATACTTAATAATACAGTGGTATTAAATAGATGAAGATATATTTATTTACAGTATCCTTTTGTATATAAATATATTTGATTACGTTAAGAATGGAAATTATTATCTTTATTTTATTCGAGAGAATTTTTGTATACATATAAACGCCATATTTTCAAGTTCGTTGTGATCTAATCCAAACAAGACATGTCAGACTTCCTTTAATTCAGAATAACGAGATTACACGGAAATTGATAATACGAAATGATAAAACATCCTCAGTACAAAATGAAAACCGTGGAACTAGTTTTATTTATATACACACAAACGGCGTGAAAAATTTTTTTTGTAGATTAAATATGTTACCACATATTTTGGATGAAATATCATATTATGTATACTAATGACTCTTTGTAACAAAAATTTGAATATTTTATTCAAAACTTATTCTAATATTGTCATATTCATTGCACTTTCGTTGAAGTCACTCATAGAAACGGTGTTGAATCCCGTTGCTATTTTTCACTTGGCTAACTTCAAGTCAGTCATTAGTCATTTTATATAAACAATATCCTGTGTTTAGTATTTGAAACATAAAGGTAAAAAAACAAGTTTAAAAGAAACGCAGTCTATGGTAAAATTGAATGCAAAAAAATTTCGCTGACATACGGATTAACGTAATCAGGGACGTAGTTGATGAGAGATTTGGGAAGGCTAAACATATTTCTATAGGCCAATTAAAAATTGCGTAATCCACAACATATAAACAACATATAAAAATAATATGATCGATTTTGATATTTATATTGTAAAGTCGCATTGAACAAGCCCGACAGGCAATCTTGAGGTTTCGAAGAGTGCTACGTTTGGTCGGTGCTTCTGGAAGGCTGGACATTGAAGACGACTGCGATTAACAAGTTGGAGGCTTTCGAGATGTGGCTGAACCGCAGAATCCTTAAGGTGCCTTGGACGGATAGATTGAAAAACTAAGAAATTGTGAGACGCATCGGCAAACAACGTGAATTATTTGAATTAATTAAGAAGAGGAAAACGGCGACTTAGGGCACATTATGCGAAACAACAAATATCAATTTTAGCACCTACTGATCGAAGGTAAAATTGAAAGAAAGAGAGGGATCGGAAGAAAGAAAATACACCCCGCAAGAAATAGAGAAGCGATGGAAAATGTTACCGCTAACATCCATTAGTGGATATGCATTGAAAGAAGAAGAAGATTGTAAAGAACAAATGTAGTAATAATGAAACTAAAGTCTGTGATTGTTTTATATTTAAATTTCTGATTCACAGATGTAACCCACTTTGGTTTTATTATGTCGACGCTGCTTTCTGACTTCCCTGTTCAATTTGTTCCGCAACAACTCAATCGGGTTGAGGTCGAGTCACTGTAACGGCCAAATCATTACTTTCAGTACGTTCTTTCTTTCCAATTATTTCGTTATGCTTGAAGGTAAAGAGCCCACTGCAACCTCTCAATTTTATTTTGACGTTTGAAAAGAGATTCCTGGATTAATTGATTTTATTGTTTTACTGATCAATACAATACGTTTATCTTCTGTGGTTGTTTGAGACCGCCCTGAAAGTTTTCTATCGTCAAAGCTCCTGGTGAATGCATATTTTTTCACTTTGTAGTCCACGGTACGTCGATGTATTTTTAATGGTACGCTTCCTTTGGCTAGACTTGCGATTAATGTTTCAACCGATAGTTTTTTGGTTTTATCCATTTTAAAACTCACAAGTCTGAATTTGCGATAACGAAAACAATTCGTAAACGAACTTTACAAAAAAAGATGTCTCGGTCCAAAAAGTATGAATCACATCACGTTCTCACGTCTCACAGGGCCTCACCGAAAAATAGTGAACAAATCGGCAGTTACTTGCATGTTATAACTTGTCACATTAACCTACAAAATGTAAACAAATAACGGACACATTTAGTCTTGGACACCATTTCGATTTTCGCTTGATAATATGGAGAAAGAGAAATTTGTTAAGGTGTATTATTTTAAAATTTAAATAGTAGATAACTGACCTATTTCTGGCCAAACCTATGGCAACCAAATGGCTCTATAAGATTAGGTTAGGTCACTCTATGTTGTGACGTTTGTCATCACGCTCATTCCCAAGAAGGGGTAAATGTTGAAGTGCGTCTACTTACATGAATCTACTGTTAACATGGGGTATAGTGACAGTAACAGTGAATAAAAGCTATGGGCAATCTTTGAGTACTCTAAAACTCTGTGTTAAAAGATTGTCAGCTTGAAGGCATACTTGAACAGTAGTTTATGACTGGCTATCACTTTTTTCATTGATACATCGCAGTCATTGAAAATACTCTTTGCACATAAACATCCTATATTTTTTGATTAACAGAATTTGTGTGTTATTTTTGTACATTCTTTATATATCTACGAGGATATATTGAAAAATTCTTAGCGTACTATAGAACCAAACAAAATTTTAATGTCAAAATAATTTATTACTCAACATATTCACCTCTTAATTGGATATATTTATTACAGCGAACCTGCAACGTCTCTAGACCTTTCAAAATAAGTTTTTTCTTGCTCTGCAAACCAGACCCCCACAGCTTTTATTACCTCCTCGTTAGAAGAAAATTTACGACCTTTTAAACTTTTTTTCAGTTGAGGAAAGAAATGATAGTCGGACGGAGCCAAATCTGGTGAATAAGGGGGGTGTTCTAGTAACTCAAACCCTAAATCACGAATTTTTTGCATAATAACATGAGATTTGTATGCAAGGGCGTTGTCCTGCAAAAACAAAACACCTTTGGATAGTTTTCCGCGTCTTTTCTCTTCAATTTTTTCCCGTAGAGTGGTCAGTAATGTCGAATAGTAATCTCCAGTTATTGTTCTACCATTATCCAAAAAATCAATCATTATTACTCCATGACAATCCCAAAAAACTGAAGCAAAAACTTTTCCAGCAGATTTTTGGACACGAAACTTCTTAGGTCTTGGAGAACCATCGATTGTTCTGGATCTTAGAAATGTACCCAAGTCTCATCCATAGTAACAATTCGGTTTAAGAAATCAACATCGTTCTCAAATCGAGCATAGATCGAACGCGATGCTTCTACCCTTGCACGCTTTTGGTCAACATTCAAACATTTGGGGATCCATTTTGCAGCAATTTTTCTCATGTCCAAATTAACGTGAACTATATGATGAACGCGTTCGTATGAAATATTCAGGGCTTCAGATCAGATCCGTTTTAGCCCAATTCGACGGTTTGATAAAATAATGTCATGAACTGCATCGATATTTTCGGGGACTGACACAGAAACTGGCCTTCCCGATCGGTCATCATCTTCAATGGAAAATTTACCTCTTTTGAAGTTTGCAGTCCAATTTTTCACGGTCTCACACGAAGGACATTGATCACCAAGGATATTAAGCATATCTTCGTAAATCTGCTTATCTCTTAACCCTTTTAAATACAGGTATTTGATGATGGCTCAATACTCCAATTTTTCGATTTTCACAATTTAGGAGGACATCTTTTCTGTTTTAATTTATTGCGTAACTCTGGTTTACTTATTTGAAGTCAAACTTTACACTGACACTTCTAATAAGTAATTGTTCGTTGCTATGGTAACGCAATATTTTGTTTATGCATGGAACTGGTCTAGGCTAACTAGATATCAATACATCCTCGTAAGGGAGCTGCACTGAACTTTTGTTTCTGTATATTATTCTCGATGATATTAAGTGGAAACAACGGAAAATACAGGCTTCAAGCAGGATGTCGACTAGACCGAAATTTCTAATAGTTCCACAAAGATTGATTCAACCAAATTTCGTGGAAACAACGTTCTCACGCATTTTTTGATTAATTTTTATTGATCAACTTTTATGGTTGTCATAAATTTCCGAACGTCTTTGCTACCACTATCAGTGATTTCTTTGTGGTTTTTCAAAAAAATATTAAGTAACAATTTAGATTTTTGGATTAAACTAACTATGATTGTTGGTCTAATTTTATCGATAATTTCAAGTATATTTATCGATAAAACGTATACTACAGTACATTCTAATGTGTCAGTAAAAAAGTAATTTTGTTTTACAATGTTTATCTCAATATAATTACAAGGCTTTGAAGAAACCATAAATACATTACGTTTATCTTTTTTTTATTATTTATTATCAGTGACGTATTTGTAATTGTTATTGCTGGCCCTATGGAAGCCAATTTTTTTCAAATCGATATCCGATAGATATATAACAAACAGAATAAAGGATAAAAACACTAGAATCTAAGAAGAAGATCTACCAAGTCTCCAGTCGCCCTTTTACCAAAACATCTTATACGTCAAATTTTTATGTTCTTTAACTCAACTTCTCAATTTTATTTTGACATCTTGAAAGAGGTTTTTTTACTGCCACCCTTCTAAAAAGTCCAGCTTCTCTCAATCTCCTTTTCCCTGCAGAAGTACTCAAAGGCAAATCCTAGATTCATTGATCTGAGCTGCTATCTCTGTGTCCGTCAGTAATCGATAACGTTTATTGATTAATACAATACGTTTATCTTCAGATTTTGTGTTTTTTCGAGGCCGCCCTGAACATTTTCTATCGCCAAAGCTCCTGGTGGATGCATAATTTTTGCATATTTGCAAAAATAATATTTAGCTTCAACAAAGAATAATTATAAAAAAAGTAGGTTGCTATTGCCACATTTTGTTCAATGTCTAGCGGTAACTACTGTCTGAAAATAATTATGTGAAAAGCACAAACATTCTGTTTGTTGTTCGGTTCATCTAAATCAAATTTTTTGCCGTTCGATTTGTTGTTAAAAATACAAATTAATCTTATCACAAAATATTCTTTCTGGCATGCTAAAAAACCACGCATTTAGTACGTGGATGGACGATGAACGATAATCCTGCCGAAACAAACATGATAAGTCTTCAAACTTCAATTTTCATGCTTGTAGTAACCAATTTTTCATTTTATTTAAAAAAATTTGCACTTTTGAACAGCAGTGTGCTGTTTGTTTTCAATTATGAAATTTTTAAACATAAAAAAATGTTGATAAAGTTATTTTTAAGATATTGTTTTTTAAAATTCTATCTTCTATATTTTAAACTGTGGATAACGATAATGACGAAATAGCTGTTATCGCTTATACAAAAAAGGTGAATGTATTCGGTATCAATCGACAAGTTTATATTAGCATTTTGTTTATTTTTAAATGGAATAAGTTAATAATTACCTGCAGGTGTATACTCGGAAAGTTTTACAATAATTTCCTACGCTACCTTGTAGTAGCTTCAAAAATTTCATAATCAAAACCGGTTGAAGTTTTATTAATTAACAAAAAACTTTGTAAAATCAATCAATAAATTACCATTAACAATTATAAACTATACTAGAGCCACCAAAAAATATGTAGATGAAAAAAATATTTTCCTAAAAAGTACAAACATCAGCTACATTTAAAGATTAGAGATATTTTTGCTTACTACTTATGATTTTCGTAAATATCTGCTAGTATTCCTATCCTCAATTTAGAATTTTCCTTCAAGAAATCCAGATGAGAGTCCAGTATATTTATTTTTTAGGACATATTACATCCCAAAGTTTTACATGACATTATAAGTTCATTTTTTAATTTTCCGATTTGTGATTTCCTAGAAAATGTTGGGCAACGTTTACAAAACATTTCCAGGTGGGTTTTTCCTGATCATTAGAGTTGTGGGTTTTCCGGAAAATTTTCCAAGCAACTAAATTAATATGGTATTGTAAAACTAAACTCTAGTTCATTAGAGACTGCAAGTAAATGAAATTGGAGCTTTTTATCAACTATGGAATGGATATGATACCCTTTCACAAACAAAAACAAACAAACAAAAACACACACAAAAAAAATGAAAATTAAATACTTATCAAAGCATAGAAATCGTGGTTTATAAATTTTTAATCATGTATAAAGCTGAAAAGATAAAATGTAATAATTCTATAATAATTGTTATGCATACATAATATCTCAGTGATTAATTAAATACAATATTGGAGCATATTTTATTTATTAAATTGATCAATGAATTTTTAAAATGAAAACAAAAGTATGTTCTAAAATAACGCATATTTCTCTTGAAAAAAAAATGAATCTTTTTTTATTAATGATTTTATTAAAAAGCTGAATTACTACAAAAGTGTATTTAAAATCGAAACAAATGACCAAAATTTATACGTAAGAATTTGTGGGGGAAAAAAATCAAACATATTATAATTATGATCATATTTTTTCTGCAAACATTTTTCTAACTGTGAAAGCACCAATATTCTATGATGTTGATGTCCTAACTTTCTAGGTCACTCTCAGAATTGGAAAGCACAAAGTGACTTAAATCATAATCGCTGCTACAACTAGGTGAAAAATCTGAATCCATGTTTTCGTTTAACAGATCATGATCATAATTAGAATTTAAAAACATGACATTGTCATTGCTTAACAAATGAAGATTTTGTGAAACCGATACTAGTTTCGCAGTGCGTTCATCTATCAATCTATTTCTCTTTTTTGTTTTAATGTTGCTAAATGCCTTCCAATTGCGTTCACATGAAGCGGCAGTTGGGGGAATATTCAAAATTCTGACTGCAACCCTAGATAGTTCTCTTGTGCTGCAATAACCTTTCCACCAAGTTGTTGGAGATATTTTACAGGCAGCTTTCCAAATAATGTCTTTACTCCAGAGCTTTTGTTTTGCTGTAACTTCATTGATACCAAGAGTGTTTTTAGCAACTTCAATTATGTTTCAATAGCTGTCATTAAATCATCTTCTGACAAATTTTGTCCACAATATAGTGGATCCAAAAGATTTGCAGCTAAGTGCACTGGGTGAAAACAGAAATTGTATCTGTCAGTCAAAAATGATTTCCAAGTGCTTTTTTGTTATGATACGAAATGTGGTGACTTAAATTAAACAATAGGACAAATTTTAAGTAAAACAGAATCAAATATTTAATTCATGTGGATTACAAAGTTAGAATTATAACCTAGTTTTTGTTTAAATGGTACAGAAATTGACAAATAAAAGAATGAAAAGTTCATACAGGTCCTATAAAAAAATTTCTAAAAAATTGCTTTTTTGAAATTTTCCGGAAAACATAATCGAAAATCCCCGCATCACTAGTAGTGCGACTCAATTTGAGCGAATCTTCAAACTACAAAAGAGAGCTCACACTAAACAGCAGGGCTCACTGCCGGGACTTCTTCAAAAGATTAAAAATATTGACTCCTCCTTCCTTATTTATCTTTAAATCTGTTTGCCTAATTCGTATGTACGCTTCTTCAATTTCAGAAAAATCGTTGCACGGCTATCCACTTAGGAACGCACGACCTTTACCTACCTACTCCACGTTTAGAATTAGCTAAGGGCTCAATACTTTACAATGCAAAAAACTATTCAATCATTTGCCGATTGAAATCAAATCTATGACATATGTCTTCTACTGCATAAACGACTTTTATTATAATACTAATATTTAATTAGGGGTTAATGTTGTTATTGATTTTTAATACAAATTATATAATTTATATTACAAATAAAAATTTTCACATGTCCTTTTTCTAAGGTAATTTCGTTATTCATTGTAGTTTTCTAGTGTATACTTCTTATTCAGATTTTGTTTCATTTGTGTCTTTATTTAGTTATTTATATGTTTATTTCTCAGTTTTTTACAAGCTGTTTACAAATTGTAAAATATTTTTACAATAAAGCATTTCTCTATCTAAAAAGTATAAGGAGACAGGAGAACGTGAATTCCAGTGGTTGAATCTAGATTCCAAAAGTTCAGTCTGTTTTTTAGACATATTCAAATCACGTACTAAATCGTTAGAATCACTTTAGGTTAATACGTACAGTTATTTTGGAGCTGGCGGTTCATAATTTGGGTCTCTATCTTCAGATACTGTATCACGCTGACTTGAGCAAGTTTCGTAGTTGAATCCTGACTTTCTGATCGATTTGGAGGCTTTTACACATGCAGTTCGGCACTATGTAGGATATATGTTGGCAAAAGACAAGTTTGGGTAGAGGATACTGTGTTTCGACTTAGTTGTAATGCCTTTCGTTTGAGTCAAACAAAAATAACTTTGAGTACAAAAATTATATACTATTAATAATGGTACTGCTTTGTGTGTTTTCCGGCAAATATTGCCATTGACATTTGACGTCTTTTGAAAATATTATCGGTACATTCTAAAATTTAATATCGAAGAACATAACCTATATTTTCTTATTAACTACGTAGTTTTCATTTTGTTGTGTATGCAATTAACTATAATTTTTACTAATTATCTAATTGCAACATGTATTTTTGAAATAAATACTTTTAATTGGATTATATAAGTTGGGCACACATTCACAACTCAGGGCTGTCCAACTTCAAGGGCGGTTTTGAGAACTGCTTTGTAAAATACTTTATTAGTGAGTTTTAACTGACATGGTACACAAAGTATATATTTTTGTGTATTTTTATTTAAATAAATAATCAAAAATTAGTGGGAATTTTGAGGTTCTTTGTTTCCACTAAATGAAATAACTCGATAATAATTTCACATCAACATTTTGACTTAATATATTTCATTTTGGAAAAGTTTTGTAAAGATATACGCTTTTCAGAATTAAGCTTAGTGTAAACTTAAATATTTATTGAAAGTAAACTTCTTCTGCAATTTATTTTATGTAATATACGAGATTTGTTAAAAAAATATTGAACCTAAATTCCTGTGTCCGTGTTATTATCATTCGGTGAATAACATCCTGTAATAAAATTTTGTGGTTAACTAACCATATTTAGAATCAGCTAGGAAGTTGAAAAGGTGAAAATACTGTACCTAATTTTGTTGTGATGGTACTAACGACCAAATATTATCGTTTTTCGCTTTAAATATTCTCTGATTGCAGAAGAAATTTCGTGCTCTAGACGTGATTTGATTATATGGTATTTGTTGATAAAGAATTCCAAGATTTCGTCTCTCTTTAGACAACCGAGTTCTTATCTGAGACAGATCTATGATTCATTAAATGTAATTCATGTAACTTTTGTGTTTCAAAATCCTATTTGCAGCTTGTTCCTATGATACAAATGACTAACTATCTCTAGTTATATGGAAGTAAACCCCATAATACAATCGATTAAACGTTATCACAGTTTCTGAGATAATAATAAAAAAGACAATAATTGATTTATATGACTTCATCAAGAAATAATAATTGGAAAAGTGAATAATGAGAAGTTTTCTCTGTAATAATGATTCGAAAACTATATGGAGAATGATCCTTGAAACATGTGATGAAATACGAAATCCTGTTCCAAAACTAAAACTGGAAAGAACAAATAAAATCGTTTCAGGCGATACCCCAACAATCGTAAGTCATTGGCAAAAAAACTAATCCTGAAATTTTATTTTTATTAGTAATATCTTGAAGCTAATTGACACTTTTAGGTTATGTACCCACCACTATCAGTTAGCCACCGACACACATCTTCGTTAACAACAAGAATTATACCTGCAAATGGACACAACAAGTGATGAAGTTGTTTAAGCAATCACCTTATTTCGTCAAGGGACGATTCATAGTCAGCACATCTTTGAGAAATCGGACCCAACAAGAGCTCAGGGAAACGCGTGGCTGGGCAATTGGAAAAAGGCTAACGACAGCTGAACTTGAGTCACAAAGTTACTGGCCCCAAATTAGCACCAGCCCACCGAGCAGCCTATCTACGATTTGTCTGAGAATACTTTTATTTGGACTGATTGGCTAGCGCGTAGGACTGGCATGGGATGAAGTTCGGGCTAGAAATCCTGCACTAGCCCCCAAAACCGCCCTCAATAACTCAATAACATAGATCACTCATGAAGCTAAGACCGATGGCTTTAACATGCTAAAATCAGAAAAATAATGGAAGCTACAGATTTTTTACTAGACTTTTGACCACGAGCGTGCGAGTTTAGTCGATTTTTTTGCTCACGAGTGTATAAGATGTGATAAAATTTTATTTACTGTAAAATCCGTACCACATGACGTGATGTAAGATTTATGTATGGATTTAGCGTTAAATTTTAAAATCTAGAGCTAGAACTCGGTTCTGATTAATTGTACGGATTTCTGGCAAATATCTACTCTTTAATAATACTCAATATTACTTACTATAAAACGGTAAGCTGATGATGATAAAAAAAGGTAAATCATACTACTTACCAATATAATGCTTTAATGACATCATTTTTGATAAAAGTAATGAAATAAAATCCATGACTTTGGATAATTTCTAACCATTATTACATTCACATTTTGTAAATGAAATTCCAGTAGCACATTTTCGACTTTGAAATTTTTCAAAATATTTCGTACTTGCTTAGGCCGGCTCTGATAGTTTAGTAAAGAATGAGGCGTGTCCTTAGCTCGAGGCGATTAATGATTTTACCAAAATATTGAATGTTGACCATGTTCCACTATTACTACAGCTACGGTCAAAATAATAACCTACTTTATATGGAGGTATTAAAACGTGAGGACAGAAGATCGTTGGAATGTGAATACATCAGATTTGTCATTTTCTAAAAACGTTTTAGGCATAATCACGGATATATGAATTTATAGTTAGAAAACTAATATCCAACGTATTTTTATATATTTATACGAGAGCGATTTGATAAAATGTGAAAAAAATTCTTCAACGTATCCTACTTTTAACATAAGGACGTAGGGACAAAACCGATCGAATTGTTTTTATTTGTTGTGTACCATGTGTGTGCTGATTCAGAGATGTAGAGACATGAATGCTGATGTATTTGCATGCTTTATTGCCTATAAAAAAGCTTTCGACTGTCTCTCGCATAAAAAAAAATTATCAACATCCTAAAATCACCCGGGATCGACGCACAAGATCTGAATATCATAACCGGAGTTTCATAACCAGATGGCTCGGCCAGACTTTTAAAGAAATTTTCAGAGCTACTATTTCTCGTGCGACAATAGCCATTTGGATCGCCAACCTCCGTAGGGAGACGGCGTCGTAAGAAGAAGAAGTACCATGTAAATTATAGGGTGATCAAAAACTTTTGACTGGTAGTGTGAATTTTTCTTCACCTTCTAGTCTAGGCTTGAATTTTAATTATAACTTACAAATTTTCATTGTCACATTTTTTATCAATTAATACCAAAAATGTTGAAATCCTGATGGATATATGATAAGGAAGGTGGATTAACTTAATCTGCAAATTATTACTAAGTAATAACATTTACGTCACAAATCATTAGGTATTAAATCGGGGAATTATGATGGGCAGACGATAAGTATTGATATGCTAAGTAATCAATTTTATTATATGTATTATTTTCAACTACACAGGATACTACAAAAGTATTTAAACAAATCATTAATTGGATTTTTTTACTGGAACGCTCTATATTTGAGCATATGCTCGAACTTTGCATGGGAAATTAGTTTTCATGTGCCTGAGTTATGTCGTTCTTTAGAGAATCCATTTTTTGCGGTAAAATTAGCTTAGAAGGGAACTCAACAAAAGTGATTTAGAATACCCTTAACTAGAAATTGTAATATTTGTTTTTCTCTCAAATTCAAATGGAATGAGCTGTTTATTTTCTATGCATTTAATAGTACTTTTAGCTCTATCATAGTACCTGTACCTATCTCTTGACGCTCTGGAGTTGTCAATACCAAAAATAATATATTTTTCTCCTTAATAATGTTGTGTAAAGTGCCTGGTGTCTTTTAAATTGTAGGATTCAAGACGATGGAGTATTATACATAGTATTTTTCACGTGCCTCCATTAAAATAAATCCATAAAAGTCAGATCTGGTGATCTAGGTGGCCAACTGCATGGATCTCCTTTGGAAAATTTTCTACCTACATAATTTATTACCGCTAATTTGAAATTGCGATAACATTTTTGCTCTGATATTTGAGGGAATCTTAAAAATTATCATCCATTGAAAAAATATGAACTTATTTCGTGGTTATTTATAATCCCCCCAAACATATTCACTTCACGTTCCATTGAATCGGCTGTCTAAATTATGGAAAAAATGCCTGTTTTCAGTGTCATAATAAAAATTAAAAATAAAAATTATGACTATTCTCGACACCATTTCTGTGGAAAGTGGATTTATCTTCTTTCTCTACGACTTGATCAAGACTATAAACAAAAGCTTATTCTATGGTAAAAATCATCGCCGTAAAAATATTGATACAGCTAAATTTGATACGGTTGGTATTTGTGCTTCTTATCCTTCTGAAGTTAACAGAGACAGACAGTTTACAATTTTTCCAAAAATTTACGATTCCGCCACGCTGTAGCCGGACGGCTTCCAGTACCTAGCTACCACAAACATATCTCTTCAGTACAAAATTGTGGGTTGCAGGTGTCAAATGTGTCCGTGGTTTTGAGTGAATTCGGTCTCAATAACGGATTTTACCTTTAACACGTGCTCGGTCCTACAGACTGACGTTAGCTTTGTATAAAGACAGTCAAAAATTGAGGAATATGCCAGCAGGAAGTAATGAAGACGAACAGGAAGGACTCCAGTATCTTTGGGATGAAGCTAAATCAGATGAAATTGAAAAAGCTTATGACAGTGACAGCAGTCTTGAAGAAGATAATGTCGAAATTCAAGATGAGAATTCTGATACAGAACAAGACATATCTGACAGGGAGATAATGCATTTGTATTGAGAAGATATCGTGAGCCTTGCTTCATATTAAAACATGGTACCAAATGAAGAAACATTTAGGAAAATGTTCAAACATCAGAACTCGTGCATTATAACTCAGCTGCTAGGAGTAAAAGGAGAAGTTAAATAGAAGACAATAGCAGCTGAAATATGGTCTTTAGTTATTACAGATGGCGTGATAGAAAATATGGTAGCACATACAAATATGGAGATTGAAAGGAAGTACTACTCATAAACGAACAGAACGGCAAGACCAACGGACAAAGATGAAATAAGAGCTCTGCTTGGTTGGCTAGTAAAATGAAAAGCAATCATCACAACATTCTCGATCTCTTTCGAACAGAAGGCATGAGATGCAAGGAAAGGGTGTGGAGGATAACACAATGGATACCTTTATGGTAAAGGGGTTGATTAAGAAATACCTGGAAAAATCTCAGAAATAGTAGACTGGAAAGCAAAATACAGGTAAAGAAAAGAATAGAGAAAGCTAACAAACGTAGTCAAGACCAACAAAAAGAACAAGAGATTTGTATGCACTTGAAGATATTGGCATAATGTTGATGATGATAAAGAAACGTGAATTAGAATACTTCGGCATGTGATGCACAACTGTAAAGTACGATCTTCTTCACTTGGTAATGCAAGGCAAAATAATGAGTAGGAGTTTCACAATATCGTGGTTAAAAAGTTTGGAAAATCAACAACTCAGATATTCAACGTTGCAGTAAATAAAGTAATGATAGTCAACTAACAAAAACGAAAAAGAAGTCTGTGGTAATTTTCCTTCGCGGATGGTCCTATTGAGGATATTTTTGAGCATATATCCTCGACGCCAGAAGGATGGGTTTCATGACATTTGCCTATGGTTGAAATCATGTCATGTCTTTTAAAATATTACTACTCCAAAATAAAGAAAATTGGAATTATCTAACTAAACTAAACAATACTTTAACTAAAATGAAGCGCTCACGTAGAATTAAAAAGTGATCATATACAGGGGATATTCCATTTAGAAAATTGATTTGGACATTCTGTATAATTGGAAATACCAGTAGTCGTAATTGTTGTTCATACGGCTATAAAAATTTTTTAATACAACTAAATGTTCTTGATTTTAGGTCTCTTCTGTTTTAAAATTAGTTTTTTTTTATAGTTTTTAAAAGAAAGAGAAAATTTGACGTTTCGACTTTTCCTAAAGTCTTCATCAAAGTATAATATTGACACTGACAATTTGCTTATTTATATTGATATATAGATCACCTTCATTATGAATATCAAAATAAGAATAAAATCAAAATAGAAAATGTTCTAATAAGAAAAATTAATTTTTCCTTAGTCCTTACATCTCAAATATACAGCAGTACTTAATCAATCAAATTATTTGTAGTTTTATTAGAATTTACAAAATAGAGATACAAATTTTACTTAAATTATGAAGATGATCTATAAATACGCAAATTGTCATGTCAATATCATATTTTGATAAAGACTTAAAGAAAAGTCGAAACGTCAAATTTTATCTTTCTTCCAAAAATTATTCAAAAAACTAATTTTAAAACAGAATAGACCTAAAATCAAGAACATTTAATTGTATTAATATATCAAAAGGTCTGAGAAATAAGAAATTTAAAAATTTTTTTCGAAAATTGTTATCATTTCTGCACTAGAAACCATATAAATATGAAAATTCTATATGCACTTTTTCAAAACATTACGAAATAATGGGAAATGTTTCAATACTTGTTTATTTTATGATTAATCCGTTGTTTATATTTGAATATTCAACCGTTAGGTGAGTCAAAGCTCCGATCTGGTAATGTTTATAGATTTAGTTCTTTGATTATTTTCAAATAATAACCAGTGAATGCACCTCGCGAGAATTTCTCACCCTATGGGTTAATAACCCATTGAATATTATTCTTCTTACTGTATGGTAATCAGTTCGAAACTTTCCCGCACACAGAATTTCACTTATAAAAATACCGTGAGTCAGTTATTAGTCATGGGAGTAATATACATAAATAAGAAAAATTCGTGCAAATGCTTTTGATTTATTACACTAGTTTACAAAATTTTAATTTTCGCTAAAAGGATTCTACCGTTTTTAACGACTTCCTATTGTTAAATAACAAGTTGTTTAAATTGTATGGATAAATCAGTATAATTATATTTTTCCCCAGATTATATGAAAAATTCCATTCCGAAACAACGCAATGTCAAAATTATTTTGAAATTTCTTCAGCTCCTATATTATTTTGCAATATACTCGAATATTATGAAAAAGCACGTATGGCAACTTCGCGATCGTGAAAAGTATTAAGAAAATTGCACGTACAATTTTCCTCAGATTATACGTAAAATTCTGTTTATCAACATCCCAATGTCAATATTATTTTGAAATTTGAAATTTTAGGAAGAAGTACCTTCGGAAAATTCGTGATCTGTGTAAAAAAATCTATGAATTTTCCAATGAATGGAAAATAAGAAAAATGCAAATGGAATTTTCATGTAGATTATTGAAGCTTTTCAAAAATTGCTTTGCAAATTGAAAATTGAAAATTTTTACTCACAACTCGTTATAGTCATAAGAGATGAAATGGTTTGGAGTTTTTGTGGGATCGAACGTTGATTTAAATTTTTTTCCCCAACTTTGTTATAGAGAATATATAGAATTCAAAGGATATGTATCCAGATTTTTATTTGTCACATTACATCTAATAAATAAAGCGACTGTAAATTATAACTTGATTGCTTTAAATCCATCTCGCACGCGTTTATCAAACAATGCTTCAGACTCGTATGTATAATTTATTTTCTAGAATATAATTTATTATACGTGCTTTTCAGATAAAAGTATCCACCTTTAATAACTTTTGTAATACTGGTATTTAGAAAAAATCCAAAAACACGTCAATTTATGTTGGAAGGGGCAAGCATTATGGCTTATTTAAACTTACTGGAAAAGCCACCCCCTCACCCCTAGCAGCATCCCCTTTATTTTTTAAATTACTTTTCATATTTTTTATGTAAAATTTGGATACTCCTCTTTGAGCTGATTTCAAAAATGTATAATACTTGTAGGTTAAAGTGGTTAGTTTATGAGATAAACAATTTTTCTTTTAAGAGCACAAATTTTACTTATTATTTACTTTCACCTTATTTGCCTGTACTAAAATGGGTTGTACAACAGTTTAAACTCTTTAATCTTTTTAACTGTGCTATTTATTCTACTTAAAAAATCCAAACAACAAAAAACTCTACTTTTTATTAAAGTTTGACATTGTCAACTAGAATTTGTAGTCACTATTGATAGTGTAATTTGATACATTATTTATTTTGTTTCTCTGAAATGGTTTACTCTTTGCAAGAAAGTATTGAAATTGTAGGTTTATACTACCAAAATAATAATTGTGCAAGAGCTGCTGCTAGAATATTTAACGAATTACATGACGGAAGATATGCAACTCATAAGTATGTAATTCAACTGATGGAGAAATTTACCACAACAGGGTCTGTTTGCAATAAAGTGCATAAGCGAGAGGGACTCGTAAATAACGAAGCAATCCAAGTGGCAATTTTAGGGCAAGTCAGCTTAGAGGCTCAACAACCTCAATCGTTGTCAACAATAAGTAGAGCGATCGGTGTTTCATCTTCTACAGTTTTCCGAGTTCTACATAAATTCAAGTACCACCCATACAAAGTTAAGTTGGTGCACGAGTTGAATGAAGATGATTTTGATCGTCGTCTAGAGTTTTGCGAATCAATGACGCAAATTATCAATAACAATCCACAATTGTTAAACAATATTTGCTTTTCTGATGAATGCTCATGGTCATTAAATGGCTTAGTAAGTAGGCATAATTGTAGATATTGGGCTGAAAGTGATCCACATATTATGCGTGAATTCCATACACAACATCCCCAAAAGTTAAACGTTTGGTGTGGTATCCTAGGTGACCACATTGTCGGACCTTTCTTCATCAACGGAAATTTAAATGGTGAATCATATCTTGAGTTACTCAGGGAAGGAGTTGACCCACGTATTACAACAATAATAGAAAATGATGATAACCTTTCCGAAGATTTACTGGTATTTCAACAAGACGGAGCTCCCCCACACTATGCTATGCCTGTCCGACAATTTTTAAACGAAACATTCCCCGCTCGTTGGATAGGTAGAAGGGGGCAGATGATGGAGTGGCCACCTAGGTCACCGGATTTAACACCCCTAGACTTCTTTTTATGGGGGTATTTAAAAACAAAAGTTTATGCTACCCAACCAGAATCTCTGGATGATTTACGAGAGAGGATAGAAAATGAATGTCGACAATTAAATCCAGCCGTATTAAGCAATGTCAGAGAGGCATTTCAAAATAGATTATACCATTGTATGGAAGTGAATGGTACTCATTTTGAACACTTATTGTAACTTCATAATAAATAGCACAGTTAAAAAGATTAAAGAGTTTGAACTGTTGTACAACCCATTTTAGTACAGGCAAATAAGGTGAAAGTAAATAATAAGTAAAATTTGTGTTCTTAAAAGAAAAATTGTTTATCTCATAAACTAACCACTTTAACCTACAAGTATTATACATTTTTGAAATCAGCTCAAAGAGGAGTATCCAAATTTTACCTAAAAAATATGAAAAGTAATTTAAAAAAATAAAGGGCATGCTGCTAGGGGTGAGGGGGTGGCTTTTCCAGTAAGTTTAAATAAGCCATAATGCTTGCCCCTTCCAACATAAATTGACGTGTTTTTGGATTTTTTCTAAATACCAGTATTACAAAAGTTATTAAAGGTGGATACTTTTATCTGAAAAGCACTGTATATATCTCAACAAATTAAAAAAAAACAAAAGGGACAGGTGACATCCATTTTTCTAGTTTAACTATAAAAAAATGAATGACCTCAGTGTCGAACCAAACAATCCAGCCCAAACTTCTCTTGTAAAAGTACAAACTATCCTTTTCGTCCATCTTCGGAATATTGCTCGCACATTTGGAGCTCGACCCCCAAGCATACCATGAGGATACTCGACTCAATACGGACGGAAGCAATTCGACTTATGGACGATCCAGAGTTGACCAGAAACATTTGGAGCTCGACCCCCTGAGGATGCTCGACTCAATACCAAAGAGAGCAATTCGACACACAGTTTAAAATTTTTCACCCTCTTGCTTTTTACATAAAAAAATATAGTTCCAAGGAACAAGATAAATAAATAAAATGTAGACAGTAATTTTATTAGAACGAATTACCGACCTGTTGAAGTGAATAACTCGTGATCAGATTAAAAACAAAATAACCTTCGATGGTTGAAACCTTTGAGAGACGGGTGATTCAAGTTACCAGCGAATCAATAGGTTGAGTTTCTTTAAACCGGTTGCCAACGCGTTGCCGACTGGTCGGCAACCAGTTGTCCCGTTTGTAGTTCCCAATTCAAATACAAAGGTTGTTACTCATTGCAAACTGGTTAGTGATTTGCGTCAGATATGAGTTTCTTTTCTACAAAAATTTTCTCAAAACCCTTAATAAGGCGGCCCCTAGACCCTACAATAACATTGTACAATAAGATTGAAAGGCGCTTAGAATCGAAACCATCAATTAAATTGCACAATATTGTTTTTGTGTTTAGTCGAAGAGTAATGTTGACCCCGTGTGCACTGTGCGTGAAGCAACATGTCCGAACAAGATTTAGCTGCTGCTTTAGTTGTGTTGCTTGTGGCTAAACGAAAACGTAAACGAACACGTCGGTGGTCGAAAGATTGGTACAAGAAAAGGTAGAAATACACTAGAAATATTTTAATAGATTTAATGATATCTGAGGGAGCAGACTTCAAAAATTTTGTACGACTGAACTTGAAACAGCTTCAAAATCTACTAGAATTGGTCATACCATTAATTGAGAGAAAAATACAATGATGAGGGAGGCAATACCCCTTTTTAACAGTTTTTGAATAACATTACGGTATCTAGCGACTGGAAATACTCTGGAACATTTTATAGTGCTAAGACGAAACAGACTAAAAAATATTGGGCAATACTGACCCTACACAATGCAATGGAAAGATATGGTGCAATGAAAATTAAACTCATTCAAACTATTATTCAATCATTGTGCAATCTTCAATATTATCCCTAAACTGTGAAAAATATTGCACAATTCATAGTATTGTGCAATAAAATTGATTGTCTAGGGGCCGCTTAATATTGTACAAATTTTAAAAAGTTGGATTCGGATCCTCCGTTTCTTGTTAAATTACCCCCAGTTTAAACTGACGTTTGAGTAAACTAGAAGAGTTCGACTTACAAAATTATGATAAATTAAATAAATAAGTAAATAAATAAATAAGAATAAGGTGGATTATTGTTTCTAAGCGATATACATATACGCTATCATTTAATTCACTATACACGTTTGAATTAAATATCTTGCCTTGGATTTATAAATTGATATAAAATATACCGAAATTGATTAACAGAGTTACTATTTTAGGACATGAGTGTACATAATAAATCAAAAAAAACCTGCTGTATTGCGTGGACATGCACCACACCAATTTAGACAAGTACTTGAACTTGTCAAATTTGAATTGCTATCAGAACCAAGTATCCTGTAATCTGAAGTTTTGAAATGCGATGAAGACTAGATTACATTCAACATTATCCATTCACCTTGAACTGATATATTAATATGAATGATTAAACAAGGCGGGTTTGATTTATTTATATGGAATACATACATCAGAAAGTTTCCCAAAAAGTGTTTTTCGAAATATTCGACCTTTACAGCTATACATCTTTACATACGCTCAAATCAGGCCTGGAAAATGTTTTCCCCCTTTAAAGCTGAAAACATGGTTTTGAAATTCTTCAATAACTTCTGAGGTGTCCGAGCATCTTTTGTTTGACACTCGAGAACAAGAAAAAGTTATTACTTGTACTACTACTATACAGAATAATGCAATTCGACTTATAGGCGAACCAAAGTTGACCAGGAACATTTGGAGCTCGAACTTCAAGCATACCCTGAGAATACTCGACTGAATACAAAAGAGAGCAATTCGACACAAGCATCTCCACACACTTGAAATTGAAATTCTTCAATAACTTCTTGAGGTGTCCGAGCATCTTTTGTTTGACACTAGGGAACAAGTTAGATGATAAATCGGGTGTATTTGGACAATGAGACATGAATTCGAAGTTTTCTCTCTCAAATATTTAGTTGTTTGACGTGCTTTAAGTTAGCTGGAATGCGGAATTCATCTGCAACTTTCTCACACCAAAATGTATTGTATTGCATTCTAGAGTGCGTCTACTTCAACAGTCATGTTTTCTTCGATTTCTACTTCCTCTTCCTTTTGCTGGATGTTCATAAATTGTTCAAATGTGACTGAGTCATTGATCTCTTCATTAAAATCACAGGAATCTTCTTCCATTGTACTCAACTGGACATTTGAACAAGATTGATCTTGGCAATTGGTACACGGTGAAGAACACACGCCTTTTTACAGCCACATTTGGCAATACAACCTTTTTTGCAATTGCAAAAAATAGTGTTGAGGAGTTTTTCTGGAGCATTTCCAACTGCAGTCTTCTGGGTTCAGTTGATTGCCTAGCCATGTTTGAACTTGATAGTATATTCGATATAAATGTTGAATAGCAGATGCAAATGTTGGAGAAAGACATGATAGTTGTACTTGTTTCGCGTATTTTTTACAAAAGTTCAGCTCCATAAACCTCAAGAAGAAAGGGAATTCCTTCCGTAATCATTGTTTGAGGTGTAGAATCAATTTCTGTAAATACTTTAGCGCAGTCAGTCAAATCTTTTTTTTTTTTTCGAATAATGCTAATACTGACGTTTTGCCTCTTCTGTACATTGATGACAAAGTGTGGCAGCCGATTATCGCATGTAAAAATAGAATATAGTTTTGGAATTTGGGATAAGCAGATAAACTTTTTTAAGAATATATTTCTGTTCTCTATTGAGCCCTTTCAGAAAATAACAAATTTTGACCTTTGCCCCAAATAAATTTTGTAGGATCGATGTGGATTTTTATGGAACTTTATTTGTAATGATAAACCCCAACTCTCTACTAATATTTGGCTTTCCGGGAATTTTTGTTAATTGTCCACTATTTTTATGTCTAAATTGACCGGACTATAATTTCCCTTGCCATAGTATTTCTACTTCGAATGTCTCCTATTACATTTTCTTAACTGTTGCGTCGTTTATGTTGTTTTCTTTTATACCTCGACATAGTACTATACTTTATTTTTATTAGAATAAAGTCTAATCCTTTTTCTATGTCTCTAAAAATATTTTTCTCGTTTCAATAGACTTTTTGAGTTATTTTTTGGAATATATGTGATTTGTAAGAATCTGAATCCATTTTTATAATTGCGGTTTCATTTATTTTTCATATATTAATGCAAATAACAATTTTTTTCCAATCCAATATAATCTTAACTTTCACTTCAACATACCTAATTTCTAAAAAATGCAAAAGTAATAATAATAACCCGTTATTTTAAAAAATATTTGTAACTATTAGAATTGACTCACAACAAAAAACTTTCTACGCAGATAAGTGATGATTGACAAATGGAATATGGTAAATATTCACGTAGTATTGCAGGTGTTGGCTATCGTGAATATACGCATAATTATGTTATAGTATTTTTATGTGAAATATCGAACATGAGTCAATATTCATTTTTTGTGTCCTTGAATATCACAAGTGTACCATTGTTTCCAGAATTGTTGTTAATACTATAAAAATGTCAAAAATTTAAGGATTATTCAGACAATGACATCTTATGTCATGGCATCTAATACCATGACGTGAAAACCACAACAATGCACTGTATGAATAGTTGAATGTCATGGTGTTGTGACGCATATCAAAAATTTTTCATATACGACGTCGTGACACCGGCGATATCGCAGCAGAGATATTAAAAAAATGTTTAGATATATGAATAAAACATGCTAAATTTCTCCAAAATGAGTCCATTTGAATTTGCAGAAGATTGCAAAAAGATCCTGGATCAGTTGCATCAAAAAATTATAGAAAAAAGCGCAGCAAAATAAGCAGAGTGCTTTACTTTCTAAGACTGCTGTACACGAATTTACCCTCACAGAGGTTGAACGCCTAACATATAACCTTGATCTGACCCCGTCCGACTATTTTTTGTCGGCAAAGTTGAAGGTTGAATTGAGGGGTAAAAATTATTTTATCGCATTTTTCCGGTACAAATTAAAACTAAGCTAACCATATACGATTTTTCTATAGAAAAAATCATATCAAATAACTGCGACCCGATTAATTCAATCCCTTTCCGAAAAACAGTAATCGTGATCCTGATTACTTTCCGAACGTTCAGATCATATTCGGGTTAACTCGATCATAGTTTCCGAAAAGTCCTCTAGTGTCATATGTCAAATGTCAAAGCTGTTACTGCATTTGATGCAATGACATGAATGTCACAATCAGAACAAGCCTTCTCGTATAGGTAGGAACACTTAATCATATATGAAAAATGTAATGGAGGCTCTTGAAGAAGCTACGTGAAAAAAATTGAGATTGCTAGATGTTGACAAAAAGATTACGTAGAGATGCATATTTTTAATTGAATGATCTTATTTAGATATTCAAATTGAAATATACTTAGAAATAATAATAGTCCGGTCAATTTAGACATTCGAAGTTACATAAATTTCCCACAAAGCTGAAAATCAGTAAAGTTGCTTAAAATATAATTAAAAATAGAATTTGGAAATTCCCATCATTGCCGTGTATTGAAAAAGCTTTAAATGTCAGAAAAATGAGTTTTTCGCGATTTTCAGCAAAACTGTAAGTTTTATCATAAAAATACCTTAGACAAAAATTGTAGATCATAAAATTATCTATCTAAAAACTTATTGATACTTTTTTCTCTACGAGCCACCGTTTCTGAGATATAGTGACGATTCAAAAAGTTGTAATCGTCACAATATGCAAACGTTTCTACGCCATCTATGAGGTAGTGTACGCGCATTTTTTTAACGAGGTTTCCCCAGGTTTATTTCACAGTTCTGTTTTAATTAAGTTTAATTTGAAACTATTACAAAATAATGGAAATTAGCAGAGATTGAATAGATAAAAGCAATTTAAATTAAAAAATGTTGTGATATTTAATCGTCCAAGTCGTAATTTTCAAATTCTTGTTCTTCTTCATTCTGACTGCATGTAATTTGGGTCAATAGCGATGTATTGCATGTTGCCTGGTTGGAATCAAACGGATCCTTCACTGTTGGTGATTTAATATTACACCACGACCGGCCTTGAATAGGTGTACATGCCAGAGAACAAAACAGTCCGACTTTTTTGCATCCATTTTTGCAGTTACAAAGAATTGTATTCAGCAGTTTTTCCGGCGCAGATTGTTTGAACGGGTTCTAATGTATTGTTGACTAATTTCCAAACCCAGTCTGTAGATTCTAGCTGATTAACCAAACCACACTTGAACTTGGTAATATACTCGAAAAAGATGTTGATGAGCAGCAACTGAGTTTGAAGGAAGTCAAGCCAATTGAACTTGTTTTTCACTTTTAGCATTTTTAACATGCATATCGATACTTATCTAACTAGGTAGTTTTTTTAGGAGCTCCGTACATAGAAAGAAGAAGGCCAATAACGTTGGTAATAACTTCTTGTTAAATTGAGTTAAATTATTGTTTTTAAAAACTTCAGCACATTGAACTAAATCATATTTTTCAAACATTTTGAAAACTGATATTTTACCCCTCGTGTAAAATGCAGATTTCGTGTCACAGCCAGTTATTGCGTGTATTACTATGTTACAATGACAGGTTTCATTTTACCTGATATTCTTATGTATATTTTATATTTTAAGTAAGTTACAATGGCCAATAGAAAAATTACATATATTAGAGATGTGTATACGTGGCATACTCTGCATATTATGACGATTAGAACTTTTCCAACTTTTTGAATCGTTATATCTCAGAAACGGTGGCTAGTAGGGAAAAAAGGATTCATACGTTTTTTGTAGATAATTTTATGATCTACAATTTTTGTCTGAGATATTTTTATGATAAAACTTACAGTTTTGCTAAAAATCGCGAAAAAGTTTTTTCCATGCACGAGAATGATTGGGACTTTCAAATTTTAATTATATCTAAACAACTTTACTGATTTTCAGCTTGGTGGAAATATATGTAGCTTCACTCTTATTTTTTGGTCTAATTTGACCGTACTAATACATATACTTGGAGTTTGGATTTTTTAATATTACAGAGAAACGAACGAATTTTGATTGTATATTAAATTTATTTAAAGTAGTTGTTTCGATTGAATGATTATAATAATAATCATTGTAATTCCATGAATACGTATCACTGTATTTTCCGTAATTATTTGATTGTTATTTAAAGTAAGTAAAATATTTAAATTCAATCTGTCATTCATAAATCATTTAATTTCATAAGAAGAGCCCAAGTTAACTGAAATATCAATAAAACAATAATCAAGTATTTAGAGAAATCATTAATTACTTATTTTTTTCCATAATTAAACTCCTTCTGGGTCTTTACATTAGATTCAAACAAGATCGTAAATTTGGTGGAACCTCTCCATATATTTAGTGTAGTATGTCCTTTGTTAAGAAATCTCTTGAAAGATATAAAATTAAACCATAACCGAACAGGTCCGAACTTTGCTTTCGCTTTGAATAAATAACACGAAATAAAATATTTTTATAGACTAGATTACAAGTTGGAAGTTAATATTTTTTTTTTCATTAAATGTAAATATAGAATATCAACTTATTTGACAGAATTTACCTAATTATGAAAATGAATGAAGCCAGTACTATGCGTTCAACGTACGGCTGAACATTGGAAGGAAGGCTGGATGCAGTGTTGCAACTCCACGATGCGTCCAACTTTTGCGTCATTATTCACTTTCCAACTTTGGCTGAACATTGATCGAAGGCTGTAACCTTCTAAAGAAATGAAAACATGCCAAAAAGTAACAGCATACAACAGATTAAACTAGATGACACTAGCAACTTTTGTTTTTCATACAAAACACCGTGTGGTACCGGCTTAGAAAAGTTTGGTTTCTTTAAATGATATTGGAATGATAAAGGAAGCAATTCGAAGTGTGAATCGTTCAATTTAGCCATCGTTGCCATCGACTTGTGAATCGGTGCATTGTCTTGGTGAAACAGTGGTTTTTTATTCGATATATGAGGCCGTTTTTCATTGATTTTTACATTGAAACGATCCAACAACTCTATGTAGTATTCGCTATTGATTGTCTTTCCCTTTTGGAGATATTCGATGAACAATATTACATGCGCATCCCGAAATACTGAAGCCATAACGTTCCCAAATGACTGTTGTACCTTTGGACGCTTTGGATGTGGTTCAATAGCTGCATTCCACTCAAATGACGATCGTTTTGAGTGAAGGGATGGATCCATTTTTCATCCATTGTCACATATCAACGCAAATAATCTCATTTATTACGTGTAAACATGCTCAAACACTGCTCTGAATCAATACGTTGGTGTTTTTGATCGACTGTGAGTAAACGCAGCACCTACTTTGAAAAAGCTTGGGTCTCGTGGTCAAATGTTCATGCAGAATTGTAAACACACTGCCTTCTGATATCTTTACGGTCTCAGTTATGTTATGCAATTTCAATTTACGATTAGATATTACCAATTTTGGGAATTTTTTGATGTTTTCTGAAGTAACCACCTCAATTGGACGACCAAAACGTTCACCATCATCGATGTCTGTACGACCACGTTTAAATTCAGCAAACCAATAACAAATGGTTATTTTCGATGGAGCAGAATCCGGATAGCACTTTTGAAGCCATTGCTGAGGTTGTACAGTATTTTTTGTCATCAATAAGCAATGATAAATTAACACAAGGAATTGTTTTAAATCCATTGTTTTGAAAATAACAAAAGTAGCCTCTCTGTCATTTTTTCTATCGAAATTAATTAAATTTTACACATAATCTTCTGAATGTTGATACGTCATACGGATTTGACAATGGCAGCGCCATCTGTGTGTCAATCACACAACTAATTGAGTAATGTAATATGTAAATCGTAGATTTCTCAACACCAAGCGTACTACTAACTAATTCTAGTATGTCATCACCACTTTCACGTAAATGTTTGTGAATGATTCAAAACAATTAGATATTAATGTTTTATTTGTTAAGGGATCAATTTTTCGGCATTTACACGGCCAAATTTCCCTCAATCACACTAGAATACACAACAGATTTTAAACTGTACCTTTGACCTCCTGACTAAATGGAAAAACCTACAACCGTATTTTCAACGAAATTTGTTGAGAGGTTATTCTTCTATTAAAAACAAAATTTTATTGGAACCTATAGATCAAAATCTTATGATACCGGTATATAATCTTTAATACATAGGGCTTTTGACTACTCCAAACCTTTCTATCGTTCTATACAGTGAACGAACAATAAAAACTTGTATTAACTCAGTTATCATACATAAAAATAGACTTAGTAGATAGATAGATACCTACCTTGAATTATTCATGTGAGTTGCGTTATTTGTAAATATATTTTAAAGTAATTAGTTTTTGACGAAGAATCTCCTGTTTTTCCTAGACAGAAAATTGCGTTTGGAACCCATCAATCTTCACATCTACCATAAATTAAATAATTTCTATCAAATATTTGCGGGTCTCTGTGAATCCGATGTTGCCATCACTTCCAATAAATGTGGTTACAGGAAAATCTGTTAGTTTTTTTCCTAGTATCAATGTTTTACTCGGCGTTGTTTCTCGTGAACGTTTTCAATATATTTTTATCTTTTGTAGATCGATAAAAATGGAGATGGACACATAGATTTGAAGGAGCTCAGAGAAGCATTGGAAATGTGTGGTCTTAAAATCGCTGGTTACCAATCTCGCCTTATTGAAGAAGAATACAAAAATTCCAACAAATCAAAAATAAACGGTAGATTGACATTCGAAGAATTCGAAAAACTTATCTGTGATCTAAAGGCTAATGAAGTAGCTAATACATTCCGTACTGCTGTTTCTAAACGTGAAAACTTACAACATCTTGGTGGGACATCTGAGGCTTCAAATGAAGGCACAACACATTCTGTTAGAGTTGAAGAACAACTGGCGTTTTCTGATTGGATTAATTCTAATTTGCAACATGATCCCGATTTGAAAAAACTATTGCCAATTGACTCCGAAGGAAAATATCTGTATGAGAAAGTAAAAGATGGAATTTTATTGTGGTAAGTTGCATCTTATCCGTTATCATGTTAGATTCATTATACACCATTTTTCTTTTATTTTGAGTTATTTGCAAGTTGTAAGTTGAGCCACGGAACTAAAATATTATTCATTAAATGTTTACCGGTATATTATATATGAAACTTAATTTTTTTTTTTAGTAAAGTAATCAATCATTCATGCCCAGATACCATTGACGAAAGAGCAATAAATAAAGAAAAATTAACACTATACAGGAAACTAGAAAACCTTACACTCGCCTTATCTTCTGCTTCCGCGATTGGTTGTAATGTTATCAACATAGATGCGCACAATTTATCAAAAGGAACGCCTCACTTAGTTCTTGGTCTTCTTTGGCAAATAATCAGAATAGGTTTATTCAACCAAATCACTTTAGAGCACTGCCCCGGTTTGACAACTCTTCTATCAGAAGATGAAAAAATAGATGATCTGATGAAGCTGTCACCAGAAGCAATCTTACTTCGATGGGTGAACTACCATCTAGAAAGAGCTGGAACTCATCGACGTGTTACCAATTTCCAAAGCGACATTGTCGATTCTGAAGTCTACACTCACCTTCTTAAACAGATCGCACCTGTAGACGCTGATGTTACTACTGAAGCTCTCTATGAAAAAGATTTGATTAGTAGAGCTGAAATTATGTTGCAGCAAGCTGCTAAATTGAAATGCAGAGCTTTTGTTACTCCACAGGATGTCGTCAATGGAGTCTACAAGTTAAATTTGGCCTTTGTAGCTAATTTATTCAATAACCATCCAGCTCTCCATCAAAATGGTACAGATGAGTTTGAAACTATTGAAGAAACCAGAGAGGAGAGAAGTGAGTATACAATAAATCTAATAATTTTATAATTATTTAACGTGTTTGTTTTCAGCTTACAGAAACTGGATTAACTCCATGGGAGTCTCGCCTCATGTTAATTGGCTCTACTCTGATCTCGCTGACGGTTTAGTTGTTTTCCAACTTTATGATATAATTAAACCAGGAACTGTGAAATGGAACAGAGTTCACCGTAAATTTACCAACGAAAGAAAAAAATTCATGGAAAAATTAGAAAACTGCAATTACGCTGTTGAACTCGGCAAAGAAATAAAATTCTCTCTGGTTGGAATCGGTGGACAAGATATCAATGAAGGCAACGTTACTTTAACCCTCGCACTTATCTGGCAATTAATGAGAGCTTACACTTTGTCAATTCTTGCACAACTAGCAGATTCTGGTAGTCCGATTGTCGAAAAAGAAATTGTCAGTTGGGTTAACAGTAAACTCGCTAATGGCGGTAAAAAGTCTTCCATCCGTAGTTTTCAAGACCCTTCCATATCTGATGGAAAAGTTGTTATCGACCTTATTGATGCTATTAAACCTGGTGCTATTAATTACGATCTTGTTAAACAAGGATCAACTGAAGAGGTATTATATTCATTCTCTATAGATAATACATAATGTGACACAATCTATTATTATTTCGATTTGAACATTCAATTTGTTTTTTTTTTGTTCTATTCATTCACTTTTTCTATGGTAATTTATTAATTATATCAAATCAATCATGTTTCACTTTTAATCACCAATTTTCGACTAATTTTGGTAAAAAATAATCACTAGTTCTCTCTATAATATGATGAATTATTTATCACACTTTCAAAGTAAAATCCAAATACGAGGGTTGCTACTTGAGTTTTGAGATATAGCAACACTGATGTGAATATGTCAAATCTGACATTTTAATGGTGAACGTACTTAGAAAGTGTTGTCATTCGAGTGCTATTTGAATTGTTTACATATACTTGAAACATTCCTCTTTCGACGTCGATGTGCCGATTAACTTTTAGTGATGAAACACTATCTCAAGCCACGATGAATTTCGTGAAGGTCGTCCAAAATTGGCTGTTGTGCCAAGAAACATCGATGCTGTGCGTAAACTGTACATTCAATATTGTATGAATATTTGGCTGTGAAAAAGATTTGTCCGCTTTGGATACCGCATAATTTGTCAAATCACTCGTGTCGTGCTTCAAAAGACGTCTATAAGACCAAGACGAGCCAAATAATAACTGGACATGCCTCTACCGTTTCATTAGAGCAACGGTCAATTCTGAATGACCAATCGCAGAAGACGAATCATTCCCCACTACGACAATGCGAGCTCCCATACATCAGTTCATACAAAAACGAACTGTCAAAACATCAAATGGCATAATGTGAATTCAAAAAAATACTTAGTTGACTATAATCATCAGAATAGTGTCATAATCTGAAACGTTCATTTAATTCTCAGCAGTTGATGAATTCTTGAAGTGTGTCAAAATTTAGTATCATGCAAATGAATAATTTCTTATAAACTTAAAAATTCAATTGGAAGATATTTTGTAGTATTTCAGTTTCACTTCGTGCAAAAAAGCACTGGTTTGAATTCGAGTATTTGAGAAAACCTTATGATTCTGTACCTGAATCATTCACTTCTATAATTAACTGGGTTTTGTAGAGTACTCAAAATATTTATTTAGTAAATGAATACACTTTGAAGCGCCGAAACAAACAGTGACATTTGACATGACATATTGGAGACGCCATTGTAAAAGCACCATTCCACCACGAAGGATAGATACAAGATGTCCGAACAATATTGATGTACATCAATAACATACCCAGATTATAGTTCTCTTTCCTGTGACTGGTTTAGCAAGTGTTCAGGATATGTCAACTGTTTCCAACTATTGTTCATTTCTAATTTTCAATTTTATATAGAAAATAATGCCGCGCGCATTAGAAAAACCAGTTTGACAACACAACTACTTCGTATTGATTAATTATTTAAAAGAGTACTCCTGGAAAAATAGCGGGCTCTTGGGATAAAAAATCTGCTCCCTCAAATTGAAGCCATTTTTTCAACAATATTTTTGGACTCCTTGTAGCTATACTTGTGTGTTACACAAAGATTTTTCGGAAACTATGATAGGGTTGACTCGAATGCTTGAAAACTAACCGGGATCATGATAATCGTTGTTCGGAAACTGATTGAGTTAATGGAATCTTTGCCATATGATATTATCCTTTCTACCCTGATAGACCAGTGGGTTGTTTCATTTATCTATAGTTTTCCGAACTTCAAAGGTTAGTCATTCCCCTTAGATGACTGTATTATCAATTATCATGAACAGCGTATTTGATAGCTTACCGGGGTTTACGGTTTTTCTACTTTCCGGGAAAAAATCAAAAACCATGTAGTTGAGATGAAGCGACTGAAATAATGCTTCATGATTTCGTAAATCTTGATGAGACACAACACCAAGAAGCTGCATCAGTAACTTTTCTTAACACTAGTTCAAATTATCCACAATCATTTTTATCTAATTCTGTTTCTGAATATTCTGATATTATTTAAGACCCCAGTCGACAATCTCATCAGTTTTTTCATCTCTATCGTCAATAGACAACCGGAGCGTGACGTCATATTGTTATAGATTATAGATCCAAAGTTTGTGGGGTAGGGTGAATTCTTAAAAAAATTTAAAAATTGTTTAGTTTATTGTTGTGTTTTGTAGCAGAAGATATTTTTCCACAAACACTAAATATATATAAGATTGTCAACGCAGTTAAAACTTTGTTTGGATCCCTGACCTGCCTTTACAATGGCGGTGTGTGACGTCAACACTTGTCTAGTTGTTTGAATATGAAAATTCCACCAAAAATTGCCGATGCAAGCTTATTCATGGAGTTGACCGTAATGCATAAAGGATTGACCTATATCCTTCTGGATTTTCGTTTATTTTTTTTTGTTTTTCTATAATTTTTTTTTTACAAACAAAACGACAACAACGCGATGCGTATACATACTTCTTTGATACTCAGCACTGATCACCGGTCTTTTCTGAAACGGGCCTAAAATATGATTACTTTCCGTTTCTTCGTATTGATGCCACATTTCATTTGTAAGTGAAATTGAACACTTTTCTTGGTTAATCCCCAAATCTCAATATTATTTTATTTTTGTGTATGATTTTTTAAATAAAAATATTTTTTTACAGGAAAAACTGGCTAATGCAAAATATGCAATTTCCATGTCGCGTAAAGCAGGAGCTAGAGTCTATGCTCTTCCAGAAGACATTACAGAAGTTAAACCCAAGATGGTGATGACAGTATTCGCTTGCCTTATGGCTCTCGATTATATACCCAATATGGATAGTGCCAGGCAGTAAATACTTAAAAATTTACATTTATTTCAGACTTCATCTTCTGCTCGGTATTTTATATAGAAAACAAAGGTTACCATTCTATTTTTTCACACAATTTTGTATATTTCTAATTTTATTACTTTATTTATATTTATTACGAAAAATTCAATTGACTCAAATCAGGAGTTTTCAAAAATAATTTTTACATGAAACGCCATGTAATAAGCGAATAATACAGGTTAACACTAGTATTTACTACTGATCAAAGATAATTGTCATATACACTGTTACGGCCGGTTTCATAATACATCTAAAGGAATTTTATACAATAAATTTATTATAACAAGGAACGTCGAAAAAATAAAAATGGTGTATCAATCATTTAAACCTTTAATAATTAGGTACGATTAAAAATGATAAAAATAATTATTGAATGGAATAATTGTACTGAAAAATTGGCAAATACAAAACACTCACTTCTCCTTTTAATTTTGTTTCTTTTTCTTTTCATATTGGAAAAGGACAGAATATTGTCAACCTACTTTCAAGGTTTTAAAAGAGCTTTTACTTGAGAGACTGTTTCAAATCTACATGGGACCACTTTAATTTAACAAGTTAAAGGGTCCTTTAATCTAAAGAAATCTTTAGTTTAAGTGCCAGTTGGGGTGGTATTATGAAACCGGTCGTTAGAGTGTATATAACGTATTTCGTGACAGTTACTCCACTTTTTTGACACTTGTGTATACTACTTTATATAACTATTAGGGTACAGCAAAATTTTGAATTTTATTATGGCTTCTTTATATAAAAATATATAGTGAGTCTTACATGTTGTCCTAAATAAGAATCAAAACTTCTTCTAGAGTTTGTAGAGGTGTAATGTTGATGTAACATTTTTTTTAAAACTGGTATACTTACACATACAACAAAAATGAAGTTGTAACTTCCTATTTTAAGTCAGTTTGTGCTCAAATATGAATTACCATATCGAGGGTCATTGCTTTCAATGCACCTTCTTTCATTTGTGTTGTTAATAATGTTTATTAACATTCCTGTTCCAAGCAGAAGGTGAAACGCTATACTCAAATCGTGTTTATTTAATTTTATTTTACTAATATACAATTATGTTCTTTTACTCAAATTAGAGTCGAGGTCCTAAGGCTTTATATTATCAAATTTATTTATTTCTATAATAGATTTATATACACTTCTTTACATTTATATATATTTTTTAAGAATGTCTTTGAAACCTTGACTGGAGCAACGCGTACATTCCAATTTTAAATTTCCCGCCCGGTTGTGTTATCAAAATCATTTTGTTAAAATTAGATCGAAATTTTTTATATATAAAAATATAATTTAACCAGTTTAGTATAAAATACTAAATTATTTTTTCTTTCTGAGGGTTTTGTGCAATAGGTATTTTGGTTAATATTTTCCTTTTGTACGAATTCTCTAGTAGTGTATCGAAATCATTCCATTAATTTCACATTTACATCTATTTAGTACTGTTTCAGTTGAGTAATCTTCGATTAATTCCATGTTTTGCATTTCTGGCTCTGCGCGATACCAAACTAAGTGCCATTTACACCTAAGTGAACACTCTAAGTGTAGTTCCAATGAAACATAGTATTATATAAGCATTTATACTTTCTGTAAGTTTATACATTTTCAGTAAACTGGTCATTTGCTTTAATAAATGGAATAGGTAGTCAACTGTGTTTTAATTCATCCCTCACCACCTATTTATTGAATAGTAGGTAATGAACATGCGTTTACATCCCCAAGATCAACAATTACACCAGATATGAAAAACTAAAGGCTAGAAAGTCAAATTCTATTCCTGATAGCTATCAAATATATCACCATTAATTTACAGACACCAATAAAAGTCAGAATGCATGCAGATGATCTAGTTATGTACATAAAAAGCAAGAATCTGACAACAATGAAATAAATTTTACAATCACACGTAAATATACTTGAAAAATGGTCCAGAGTCGGGCTTTCGCTTATCTGCAGTGAAAACCAAATGCATAGAGAAATGCTTTATTGTCAAAAAATTGTTAAAATTTGTAGACAAAAGTTTGTAAAAACTAATGTTCTCTAGAAGAGAAGTAGACCAAAAACCACTACTCAAACTAAATGGTATTCCTCTCGACAATGAATCAAAAATCACATATTTGGGAATGATATTCGACTTGTAATTAAATTGAAACGAACACATTAAGGAGTCGTCAAATGTCAGAATGGACTAAACCTATTAAAAGTTCTCTCAAACAGAGACAGGGGAATCTGACCGAGAGACTACTCTAAATCTATAGGCAAGTCATAAGATCTAGGCTAGATTATGGGTCCATCGCCTATGCTTCCGCTAAAAAACAGATTCTAAAATGTTTGAATGCCATAGCCAATCAAGCATAACGCAATGTTGAGCAGCTTATTAAAATCCCTTCACCTTTGGTCCTAAGAGCTTACCACATGTTCAGAGCTTCTGATCCATAAATAAAAAGCTAACATTGAAAGAATTGTAAAAATCCGTAAATGAGTCATTCAAAATGGTTCGTTGAGAGGCACCAAAAGTTTGGGGACCTTGGTGTAACTGAATATAGTTCTATTTGATTGATACTGAGACACACTTCATCATGTATTTCCAGAAATTATAATAAGTCAGATATTACCATTGTCCCTTTAAAAGGCATGCAGTATTCTGTACTACACATTTTACATTGTTTAAGCTATCGGTTAGAAGATGTCGCGGCAGTAATGAATATCAAATTTTTCGCGGAAATTACTAAGTGGGCGACACCTGTTAATTTACTTTCAAACTTCAATATGGAAGAACAGCACAAAATGTTATTTCAAATTTTAGTTTAAATAGTCAAATATAATTATTTGAAGTGCTTTTCCGAGATAAAAACGAAGCACACATCCATAAGGTGTACTTCGAAAACAATCAAAACGTGGTAAAAATTATAGTGTTACAAACGTACTAGTTGTTAAAATCCTACTAGAGTGCCCGTTTTTGGTAGTTGCGTGTAGATTTTCAAGTCGTTTCCTCCCGTACTTATATTTATGATTGATCGAAAAAGAAAAAATTACGTTAGGTACTTACCTTTGGCGATGAAAAAAGTTTTAGCTCTTAGTTTATTTAGATTTATGTAATGAAATGAAAGTAAACTTAGTTAATCTGTAGTTGTATTAGAATTCTGTTTATTTTCCACCTCACAACTTTTATTATCATCTGTTCTTTGCAGTTAGGTTGCTCATAATCAGAACATACCCCGATAATAATTGAAATGCCAACTTTCAATTTGTAACAATAGATTTACAGAAAGAATTAACTGAAGTAGAGGAAACAGTAATATCAGATACCTTCGATGAACTAACAAATTCCACTGTAAACGTAGAATTAAAAACTAGCGTAGAAAATGTTAATAATGAAAATATTTTAGTAGAAGAAAAAGATCTATTTAGTGTTAGACAAACCATGCTTCTTGCAGTGAGGTCACTGAAGAAAGAATTGACCAATGTAATTCTTTTGACTTATTTTCTTCTGAAGATGAATCAGATAGGTACAAATTATCTCCAGGAAATCAATCAACTGAAAATACCAACAGGGATTTAGAAATGAAGAATCCAAATTTGGCAAGAATACATGACCATACACCAAGGACTGAAATTTTTTTTTTAATATAATAGAATTGAACATAAAGTGAATCTATTGTTTTTGAGAAATATCTGAATTGACTTGACTTGGAAGAATTTTAAAACATTCCTTAGTACATACAGGACAATTCTCCTAAGTTTCGGTAACAAAGTTATCGTCTTCAGACACCGAAGGTGAACTAAAACTAAAAATTTCTAGCGGGAATCTTCACATTTATTCCTCATTACTAAACTATAGAATGGGATTTAAGGAATAATGCATACAACAATTTATTTCATGACTATGACTGTACCTGCTACTTCAGCTTCTACTGCGAGGTTTTTCTACATTTTCTGTAGTTCATACAAAGAGAAGAAACAAGCTAACAACTTTGCGTGCAATAAAACTATCGTACATTCCCCATTACTGGCAAACGCGTAACAACGCAAAAACTGCTGTACGGGATGTACCATTTGACAAAAACAACTGTCCCTTGATTCTCCATTCAATTGAAGTAACTGAAAGCGATCAACATTTTGACATGATAACCGAGAAGGAAGTAGAGACACCTGGATCGTCAGGCCTTTCAAAACCACAAATAACTATTGAGCCAGATCCAGAAACTTCTTCGTAGGATGAAGAAATTCCTTATCAGGACTCTGATTTTGACGAGGAAGACGTGACAGATGACTATGAAATTTAACATTTCAGGAACTAGTTATTGTTTTGTGACTTTGTTACCAAAGGAGATATGTTTCTTAAAATAGAAAATGGTTATTTTAAATTAATTTTTGTCTTGATTCCTGTCATGAATGAATAATAAGTTAAAATTTACATATATATTTTTTATTTACATATATATATATATATATATATATATATATATATATATATATATATATATATAGATTGGATATTCCTAAAGAAATTGCCGAAAACTTCGTTTCCGAGAAAATACATGAAAATAAAATGGTTCTGGTAAAGTCGAGGTTGTCAAAAAACCAGCGGTCACAGAAAATTCCAACTTAATCATTCTGATACAATTCGAACTTACAAAGAAATGGCAGAATAATTCCATCAACTTCATTTGATTATAAAATGAAGAGGTAGTTTTTAGATATCAAATGTTCACACAACACATTTTGATTCGTTAAGTTTTTATCATTACAACACTGTAGTGACGAATTCGAAGTATAGTAAAAAATTATTTAATGTAAAACGTGCCCGACATAAATGGAAATTAACAAATTTTATTGATAAATTATTAACAATAGGTATTTAAAGATTCGTTACCGGTTTGATTTTATACTGAAAGACAGTATCAGTATATAATTCATTCAATATTCTACAAAGGAGTTTATTACTTTGTACAGTAACAGGTTGTACATCACTGTAATATTACAATTTCATAAGATTTATAAATTAATATAAATAATTACATAAATTCCAATGGTATAGTTTTAACAGATTATTAGTAGCTAAAATATGGAATTATAATGTCTGTAGTTTGTACCTTGTAAGGCATTAGTAACTGACTTTAATCAACAAAAAAGTGCGATATTTGAAATATTATTATCAAGCCGCACGTTAAAAAAATAATATTTTTATATATTTATTTTAAATAAGTTATATAATTACTTAATTATTGACTATAATGTAGTTTTTCTGGCTGTTTTATATATATATATATATATATATATATATATATATATATATATATGTACGTTACAGTTAAAACTAGTTCTTACTAGACAAAACGCGTTACTCCGAAGCGAGTCAGTTAAAACTGTATCACCTGATCACCGTACTTAATTCCGATTGGTCGCAAGGTTACCTTATTCGACAAGCGAGCGAGAACAGCGTCATCCGCGCTCTGTGCGCTTACTTCGCTCATTCCCCCCTTGTTTACATTCCGATAAGCACGTTTAGGATTCATATCCAGCCCTGTACAGGAACAGCTCCCATTTCAAGGCCAACTCCAACAAACCTTCCTCCTATAAGAAATTTCCCTTACCCTCCCTAAAACTTTTTCTATCTTTCTCTCTCAATAGGATTCATTCGAGCGAGCGCAATTGTAATGGCACGATAGAAAGAGAAATTTTTAAACAAGTTATCAGCGATTCGTGAACACGAAAAAAAAGAAGACCACTTTTATATACGAATACGAAAATTAGTTCAGTTGGAATATCTGGATCCGTTGGTGATATTCGTACTGAACACACTGTTTACATCACCACTACACCAGCACTCACAATTACACTGTCTGACGCAGTTTCCTTCAGTCTCTGAAGACGATAACTTGGTTATCAAAGCGCGCATCAAACAGTGTAGTGTAGTGGTGGTGTAAACAATGTGTTAAGTACGAAATTTAGTGACTAAACATGAGCCCATGAAGTACTACTTGTATGTAGATTCGACACAAGGAGATCGGAGGTTAAGTTTATAATGGTATTAGCAGGACCGTTTGACAAAATTTGTTTTGTTACGTGCATTGAAAAGTAAGAGAGCCGTCGAGGTGATACATTTTTGGCATTTGGTGTTCCTTGCAATTACTCTCCGATAACGGTAGAGAATTTGTAAATTCTGTCTTGATCTCGTTTAATTTTGGCCCAAGGCAGCGTATAACCTCTTATAATACCACCACATGACAAAGACATCAAATAATGGCATCCAGAGAAACTGCACATAAAAACTTGAAAAAAAAAAACAGGTAAAGAGAATTACATTGACATTAGATGAGATAGAAGTTCCAATAGAAATCGGTGATAATGTAATTATATAAATCCCTGATGTTGATAAAATATAGTCGGAGTGGTTCTTGAAAAGGATGATCAGGGTTTTCACTAGATAGGAACGAAATATGGATGTGTGTTGTTTCATTGTTTTATCAAGTTTAATTATATCCCTTTTTTCCAACTAGTTACAGGTGCTTTCCAGGTCAGAATTTGATAAGTGCAAAGAAAAATTTTTGTGTAAAGAACATGTACTAAATACAAATTTATCTTTGAGGACTGTTGCTAATGAAGCAGCCATAGGAACAGGTAAAGGATTTATGCGCTGCGTATGCAAGAAAAGATGTATGTCAAAAAGGTGTCTGAAAGAAAAGTGGTTATCTTTGTAATTCAAAATGCCACGATAGTTTCCCTTGCAATAACAAGTAGATCCTCACCCTTTTTTAAATTTAAGTTTGACTGATTATATTTTATTGTGTGTTCATCAATTTTTCTTTTTGAAATTTTATGGTTGTGTTTATTGGATTATTTTATATATATACTTATAATTAATATTGTTATCTTGGCAACTAATTAAAGTCAATGTTCCCTTAGTGTTAGATTATTATTTGGTTCTCAGTGTCTAAGATCTTTTCAATAAATATGTTTAAAAATATATCTTGTTTTCAATCCCAAATTAGTTTTTATAGTGCTAGTTTTAATTACAGCTCGATGTGACGACTAGTTTTATCTGAAAATCAAATGTATCAGTAGTAAATTCCAGTTTTAACTGGGTATTTCTAGTTTTAACAAACGCATTAAGTAATAACTAGTTTTAAGTAGGAAAAACGAGTTCTAAGGAAAAATGCGTTTTAACCGTAACATATACAAATTGGTCAGACAAGTTGTGATCACAGACAACATAAGCTAATTTGGACTAAATATATAGTTTGAAATCAACATCATAACATATAGTCTTGATTTCCTCTTAAAATCAAGTACATTATTGATTAGTAACTGGGGACGAGTTTCCAACCAAAAGTTAGTGTATGTTGATATAAATATACTAAATCTCCCAGAGAACTGTTATAATTATCCCATTTTAAAGTTTCATACCTTCAAGTTATTTTTAAATTTCCATTAATTCTGGACTAAATGTATGTAGTAGTAGTCATCCAATTCCAATACTCATAAATAATTTTTACCAGTGAATATAAAAATATGAATAAGTAATTATGGAATGTTGACTACTTAAACTAACACCCACAATTACATTAAGTGTAATTGAGGCATATGAGCAAGTGAGACATTTTCTATAAGTATCATCATCTTCATTACAAGTTTCTTTATCATATTCATGAGTGTATGAGGCTGCTGTAGTTCTATTGTACAAACTGCTTCTCATAATTTTTCTTAGTTCCTTCAACTGCTTCTCATACTTCTTAGATTTGGCTAAAACTTTTTTTATTCTCTCAAGCTTCTCCTCTGAACCCCAGACTTCTTCTAACGCCCTCTTGTCTATTTGCAATAATAAATATAATTTCATATCTCCAATCGAGGATTATGATGATTCTTTTGTTGAAAAAATTTTAATATTTGTTTCCTTTTGTCTAAATCCCAATGTTTAAGCAAGTAGGTTTGTTTAGCTTCAGTTTTTGTAATTAATTTGTGTCTCAGAATTTCTACATCTATCATAACATAGGTCGCTGGTTCATATCCGGAAATGACGAGAAAATGTAATTGTGAGTGTTCATGTAGACCTAATCCCAATGCAGTGGGTTCATTTGTGTAAGAAGAGTATTGGTATTGAAGCCACATTGATACGAATCTTTTCGACCGTCTGCAATAATAATATAAATTAGATCTTCTAAAGTTGTGGTTAACATTTTTTTTATTTGAATGTTTTAATTTCACTAGTGGAATCGTATCTTGAAGCATTTATCAATAACGCTGGTAATTCTGAAATTTTCAACAAAACTTTTGTTTCATTAGATAAAAGTAAAATTCTAAATTCACATTATTAGTATTACACAACTTTTGCGAGTCATAAGTAATATTTGTTTTTGGTTTTGAATAATCAAGAAATTCCAGTCTATATGAAGATAACGTTTTTAATAATTAAAATTTTATTGTCAATAAGAAATAATTCCACTACTTACAAATTTTACATTATAACCTATAAAATATTAATAACACCCTAAATATAATTTACAGAAAGCAATTACATATAATAGCAAATTTTCTTTCACTCAAAAATGAATAATCATTATGAAACTAAATGGTTTTTTAGGTGTAAATTGCCTTCAAATATTGTATAGAAATCAATAGAAAATAGTTACAGACTAGCTAAATCAGAAAAACCATTCTTCCCAACTGAAAAAATTCGTTGAATACAAAAAAATATTACAAATAATGATGTACTTGAGACTCAGCATATAAATTTTTTAAAACCTCAGGTCATTAGGTAAAAAATTATATTTGGAGAGAAAAAGTTCAATTTATAACTCAATCCTGTACAATAAAATAATTTTCACATATTAAGTTATGTTTTTGTCAATCTTTGTATTTATCAAAATGGCTTTTGACTAAGCAAGTATTTATGATCTTTGAAAAAAGATGTACGAACATTGATTTGAATTTCAGTTTGTTGCAACGTAAATTCAAGATGTGATATTTTGAAGAGAGAATGATAGTAACAGATCACTCATCAAATTCCCCCCAATTGTAAATCACAATTTTTAATATCAAAAATAGGAACTGTTTTACATATTCTCATGCCCTATTTGTTCATATTATTTTACTTGATCTAGATCAGGGGTCTCCAAACTATGAAGCCTCCGGGCCAGAATAATTTTTTCAGCATGTTCCAAGGACAAACATTTTTTTCTTGAAATCTATCACCACCGATGGAGTCAAAAATATGTGTGGTAAAAATGTTTGGATTTGTCTCAAGTTCTAAAACCAGTCATATCAGTCATCAGATCCACAGGGCTAAATAATCCAGCAAGTTTATTGAAGATATTATAGAAAATGATTTGCCATATCATACTACTGCGCTTTTTTGAACTTCGAGCAGAGACCGAAATTTTTTTGAATGAGAAGCATCGCCTTTGTGCCGATTTAGAAAATAGTGAATGGCTGTGGAAATTAGCATTCTATGTCGATTTGACAAATCATTTGAATGAACTGAATTTGAGGTTGTAAGGATAAAATAAGCTTCTCTCTGTTTATACACAAATAAACCAAATGCATAGCATAAGAAGATATTGATGTCTATTCGAAGTGGTAATAAATGACCGTCCATCATTGGCTCGTAAAAATTTTCTGCAAACTTGAAATGCATCTCTGTAGAATACAGTTGGTGGGGATCGAGCGCAAGGAGTTATATTTTTGGCCCAAAATGAAAGTTCGCCACTTTTCAGGTACAGCTGCTACCAATACACATGTTCTCAGAATTGTTTGGATGAAAACCTCGTTAAACAGACCACTTACATTCTCTCCGATAGTCAAGCGGCCCTGAAAGGTAATGAGGGGGTACGACCTGGCTAGCGTGGGAGTGTGATCACATTCTAAAGTCACTAGCTGCTCCGCCACCAGGGTATATCAAGTAATGAGGAAGCAGATAGCCTTGTCAAAAATTGTTCAAACAGAAAATAATACTATTTTAATCGCTATTACGTAAAAAATGTTTCACACATTTAAAAACATGTGAAACATTCAGCCACACTACTGAGACTGATTTTCCCGTCTATTTTGCAGTTGAGTGTTTCTCAGACTTTGATGTAATGGCGAATGAAAGCTTTTTTAAAATCCTTTTGTTTGTGACATTGAAACCTTGACTCTGGAACTCCAAATGGAAATTATTGAATTGCAGAGCAGTGATATGTTTAAGAACAAATATCAGAATTCATCGTTGGAATTTTATAAGTCTTTCCCTGGTACAATTTAAGAATTTGCATATGTTTGCTCGTGGGTTGTTTTCTGTGTTTGGTACTGCGTACTTGTGAGAAAATGTTTTACAATATGAAGTGCACAAAGAACGTTGAGAGATCTAAATTGACCGATAAGCATCTTAAATCTCTTTAAATAATTGGTACAAGTAAAATGAATATCATTAGTTTTTTTTTGTTTTTGATTTATTAGTTGAGACTAATTTCATATTTGTAAGTTATAAATATACTTAAGCTTAGATACTTTAATTGAGTTTTCTGTGTCATCAAAGTTTTACCTTGCAAGTAAATAAAACCGAGTAATTGTCAGTCTGTTATTTCATTCTCTTCTATTAAACTTAATAACAGCAGTAAAACATTGGCTGTCACTGGCCAGATTGATGACAGTCTTAATCTGTCGCGAGTCGTATTGATGGCACTGGCGGACCAGATCTGGCCTGCGGTTTGTAGTTTGAAGACCCCTGATCTAAATAAAAATTTCCAAATAAAAAATTTAGAAAGAGTGGATGCTAAGTTATGAACTTTTTATCAAATTTTACTTTATTTGGCTTGGGCTTAGTAAATTAATTGAAGTACTGAGGTTATCACAATTATTTGAAATTGTATATGTGGCTTTTTCAATAACATAATACTAATTGAGATGGAAACTAAAAATATTTTAAATTAATTTTGTATATATGCATAGATTCTCAAGAAACATTATTTTCAGTTACCAAATTAAACAAGTTTGCCTTTGAAAATAAAGCTACATATATACAAAAAATAATTGAATGAATAAATGGTTCAACGAACGTTTGATTAACGTTTTTCCTGTGTCAGTATAAATGCATTAAAGGTACATATTAATTGGAATTTTAGCTGCTAATAATTCTTACATCTGTGTACTTAAAAAGTTCAAGTAAATAATATTTATACAATCCTTTAAACAATTAATACCCAGAGGAAATGACAATTTCAAATAACTTTCGTTAGTAAAATGGTAACAACTATTTTCTAACCTTAGTTTATTTTTTCTGGAACCAGAAATTTGAGAAAATTCAAAACAACGCACAAAACGCCAGTCATTTGAAATTATTCTCAAAAAATATATATAGAAAACAAAGTTTTTTTACTCAGTTTTATACAAAATGGAAATACCTGTGTAACATCACGACCAAATAGAGAAAATCATATCAAGTTTGGAAAAAGTTACTGAATGGTGTATGGCAAATATGACAGCACATGAAATGATAGGGATTTTTCACTTATTATTTGCATGCTATTCGCCAACACCTGTTAGTGGAGTTGGTGATGACGACACTGTTGACAGCATTCTGCACTGCTCTTTCACCACAGGATCTGTAAATAAAATTCAAAATTGGTGAAAACAATTATGATAACCTGTCATATTTGAAAACAATCACCATCCATTTTAACAACAATAGATTACATCAGTTACTTGATATGTACTCCACGCATATTCATAAACCACCTATTTTATAAAAGTTTCATATGGATGACTCAAGGTTAAATCAATTTTCTAATAAAAGTTGTGAGCTCTAGATGGATCTGCCAGCATAAGTTGATATCAAGTAGACGAATTTACATCAAACTGGATAATTAAATATTATTAATTGTTAATTATAAATAATTAATTATTATTGTTTCTATTGATGATTCATTATCATTGTGTTGTGCTCATATTTTTGTTTTTCTGATTATAGTTAGTTGTTTTTAAGTTTCTATACAGCATTAATTCATAGCATTTCTTCCAAAATCCTCATAAAATTCACGTTTTCATTACTGGCTAATTTTTAATTATGTACAAGAGGGCAAACCCCATTATAATCAAGCAGTTCGAGTGGTACTTGGTTTGTGGGTAATTGATCTTGGACTTCTGTATGTTGTAGTATTCGGGAAAGACGTTCATTGGTAGCTGATCCCACAGGCTTGTACATGGACGAATCTGGGTCCCGTAGAGAATTAGAAGCTGTTGCCTTAAAGAGGGCCCAAAGCTTTTGTGAAGCTGTCTTAGAGATATTGCTTCCAAACTCAACACCCAGCAAGTGAATTTAAGGTGATGATGATATTTTATGTCCAAACAGAACCAAATCCTGAGCCACAGTGCCAGCATTCTTTTTAAAAACAGCAGTGTGTGTCTTTGTTGCAAAAAATTCAATCAGGTTGCTTCCACTCCATTCCAAAATGTTGTCAAGATCAGTATTGATGGTAGTGATCTGTTGCTGCGTCTGGATTTGGGTGTTAGTCGAGTTTATTGGGTACGACGACACAAGTCGGAGAAGCTATAGATCAGGTTTGTATGTTTGTCGAGTTGTCGTTAATATACAGAAGATACATCCCTGTAAAACATTAACATTGCCCTCAAACATTTCCGAGGTGTGTCCTTCAACAGTAATTTGAGTAGATCGGTCGTTGAGAAAGCTACTAAGCTTGTAGATAATTGTATCATAGTTATTAGAGAATGTATTCTCTAGTACTGACTACTTACAGAAATACGAGTGATCCATTGCATCTCGGGCAGTAAGGCGTTCTAAATGATCATAACGTAAAAGTTTATCCAAAAAATCTAGCGCTTCTGGTGATACTAAATGCTGGTTTTCGCTATGAACAAAACGCTCCCATCTCTTTCGCGAATGTCTAAAAATCAAATCATATAAATAGGATTATATCAAATAAAATAAAACTCACCTTCCTAAAATGTCATTGAATCTAGGGTCTAAGTCTATATGATATTTATCCAGATATTCAAAGAGCTCTTCTGTTCCTAGAACTTTTACTATACGAACTAATTGGTCATAATTATCATGACCATGGAAAAATGGTTCCTTTCTGAAAATCATTGATGCTAACATACAACCCAAAGACCACATATCTAGGGAATAGTCATACATCTGATAGTCTACTAAAAGTTCAGGACCCTTAAAATACCTCGAAGCTACCCTAACATTATATTCTTGTCCAGGGTGATAAAATTCTGCTAAACCCCAATCTATTAGTCGCAATTTTCTATTTTCATGATCTATCATCACATTATGTGGTTTCACATCCCTAAAATAAGATATTAAATAAAGAATAACAAACTCTTTAAGAATTAAGATAGTTAGAAGCAGTTAATTTTTTATAATATATACATTTCATATTTGATTTTATATGAAATATTTTGTTTTCAAAGAATATGTCTTACCTATGCATAATACCCATACTGTGACAGTAATCCAAAGCTTTAAGTAATTCATACAAGTAATAACGAATGTCAAAATCAGTAAGAGTTTGATAAAGCTGCTTAAAATCAGTATTATTCACATGTTCAAATATTAAAGCAGGAGTCCTAGATACAGGATCTTTAACAACAGCTTCTAAGGTTATAATGTTTGTACCTCCCCTCAAATTTTCTAAAATTTTTATTTCTCTTTTAATTTTCTTCTTTTTTACAGGCTGTAACAAAAAGAAGACTACTTTTTGGAATACATACCAGATAAGCATTATTACATTTTCAACTGAAAAATTAACTCAACCAAACCCATGAAGCCCTCAGATCATATAAATACATTATAAATACGATTCCAATTTAATGTTTTATTTCTGTTTGAGAATGCCAGCAGATATTTTTATTGGTGTTTATTTTATGATGAAATAGTAAAATGTATTTTTAGCAAAGTTAATTGGCAATTTTTATCTATATTATGTGATTCATAGAAAAAAGTTATGTAATTGAAAAGTTCTGCTATAAAATCAAGAACCCTTCAATAATTATCAATATAATAAATTATGGAACCACAAAACTTTTGTTGAAGCTTTAGAATTATGATTTTCAAGCAAACTACACAAGAATAAAACAGACATGCAAATTAAAAGAGCATTGAAAATAAAAGTGAGAATAAATTAGGCAGTCTTATATCTTGTTCTAAAGTTATGCTAACTAAACAAAAATTTAATTCTACCTCATACACATAAACATTACCAATCAAAAGTTTTTGCCCAACCCATAGTTTGGTGGTACAAATATAAACAATACAATCGATTTTGGTATTTTGGCATTCTATAAGAATTTCGACAAATAATCGTCGTCTATTTGGTTCTACTCGTTTTATCAGGATATTCCAAAGATGTGAAGTGAAAGGAGGACACTTCTTTCTAGCTTTTGTGTCTAATTTGTCCCACAACTCAATCGGGTTGAGTTCAGGCGACTGTGATGGTCAAATCATTACTTTCAGTATGTTCTTCCTTTATAATTCTTTCAAATACTCATGTATTTGTCTGCTGATCAGGCGCTGGCCAGAACTTACTACATATATATTTATAGCATCCTTTCTTCAAAATCTATTCAATTTTTATCAGGCCCGCCAAGTTTTACAGTCGGAATTACACGTGAATCTAACATCAATTCCTCCTTTGATAAAAAACTTTGACTCAACACTCCATAAAACCCTTTATCACTTTTCATGCGTCTAATTTTTATGTTCTTTAGCCTACTGCAACCTCTTAATTTTACTTTGACGTCCTAAAAGAGGTTTCTTCACTGTACCCCTCCAATAAGACCACCTTCTTTTTCTCCTTTTCACTGTAGAACTACTCAAAAGCAGATCCCCAGAATCATTGATCTGAGCTGTTATTTGTGGGCCCGTGATTTTGGATCAATACAATATGTTTCCATCGCCAAAGCTCCTGGTGTGTGCATATTTTTTATTTTTATCTAGACTATAAAGACCTTCGATTAATGCACAATTTTCAAGCGATAGTTCCTTGGTTTACTCTTTTTAAAACTTCCAAGTTTGAACTTGTGAGAACAAAACAAAAAAATGTTTTGATCCAAAGGCTATAAATCACAGCACATTCTTGCGTCTCACAGGGTTAAATGGAACTAAACTACAATTATAAAACCAAAGAAATAATTCAGTTACATGCGGTCGTGGACACTATTATTTTTGGTTTGTGAGACACCGTTTCGAAATTCTATCGACAATATGAAAGACAAATTTGTTGAAGTGTTTTATTTTAAAATTTAATGAGTGGGTTGTGGGGTAAGCAAACACTTTTGACCGCTAGTGTATAACAGGTTTAGAAATAAAATATTAATAAAGTTTACTGAATAAACTACTTGACAGATATTAGCAAACAGCTAAAATATTAAAAAAATCTATTGGGCACTCTTAAAAATGCCAAATATTTATTATTAATTCTTAATTAAAAACAGTTTATATTAACTACCATATTAATAACATAGAACTAGCTTCTATTTGATGTAAATTCCCAATTGGATAGTTTCAGATTCAATATTTATTCCATCTTAATCAATAGCATTTCTAGCTAATTACTTTTTTGATTGTTTTCTTATTTAAAAAAAAATTGATTCCTCATTAGATTGCATAAATATAAAACATTGTTAACAGTAATCCTGTTTGTGCTTGACATTTGATGAATGTAAAAAAGAAATTATTTAAGTATTTAAAAGTTTTTACAAAATCATAAAACTTGAGCTTTCTATTATTAAACAATAGTATATTCAATTTTTGAATATAAACAATCACTGTTTGTTATGTAATGTAATGGACGCCAATACATATCCATAATGAACTTTTAGAACAAGACTTTTAACAACCTGTTGATATGAACATAAAAACATTGTTAGGAAATTGTATTTTAATTACATAAAAATGTAGGACTATTATTAACGATTTTCTAGCTATTTTAAAGAGAACTGCTTTTTTATTTTTAAAAACAAATGCATGAGTTATTATAAAATGGTATTTTTAGGATGAAACTTTCACATAAATTCTCTTTGTTCATTAAATTCTTCGCTCGTTTTTTATTGAAGATGCGTTTAGCTTTAACTCAATACATACATTGAACATATATTAAAATATTGTATCCATACAAATGGAAATGTGAATAAATAAAAGAAGAAGCAGTTAATAAAAGGGATTATTCAACAATGATGAATGCTTTTCGACACAACACAAAATCTTGAATTGATACCATATTTTGCATTGATCAGAAAACAGAGCCTCCCTATGTCAGTACACCACCATCAGTTCCTGATTTATTACTTTGAGTGTTAAAAAATAGAGTACAATTACTAATCTTCACAATTTCAGTAAAAGAAATTTTGAAACGTCAAAGCAATATGAGGCTATTTTCAATAGTTACGACAAAGTAACACAGCTTCTAGTGAAGACTTGAGCATAGTTATTACAAATTTGAGGTGAGGTGTTCAACTGTATATTTCAATAGGTACTGAGATTAATATGCGAGTGCACCCTCAGTCTTGAGAAAACTTCTTGACACAGGTCTTAAATAATGCACTGTTTCAAAACTTCTGAATTAATGAATTCAAATGAAACTAAATTAGGTTAGGAAATATGAGATTTTGCAGAAGTATATGTTTCAGTTCAACATGCTGATGGATGTGTTAAAATTGTGGACAGTATAATATTTATTTTTGTATAAAATACATTAAAAAACCAAATTCATTACTTTAATCAATATTTTCACATGTGTGAAAGTTACATTATTGATAATATTTACACTGTTCTAGAAATTATATACTACAGTGTCAATTAAAATAAAATATATCTAATCTGACAAAATGACCAAGGAATTGAATCACATGATATTGAAGATACAAAAAATGAAAATCTATTCTTGATACACAATGTTTTGAAATCTAATAAGACAGAAAATATGTGGTGTGTGTATAATAAAATATGTATTTACTCACCTTTAATATTTTTACTACACATTTTTCATTATTTGTTACATTGATAGCTTCAAATACTTCACTATATTTTCCTCTACCTAGCTTTCTTACCAATTGATAATCATCTTGCTGGCCCCAATCGACAACATAACTTTCGTAGTCCCAATATTCTCTTGGTTTATGGGAATTAACATCAGAGTAAACTACAGCTCGACTAGACACGGCCATCGTCTTATAAAGCACTTTATTATTTACAAACTGTCGCGCATAAGCTCTGCTTCCTTCGTTACAAACTGAAAACAAATACAATTTTAGAAAACTAACGAAAGCTTTTATTAAATAATACTGTCATCTAGTACTGGGTCAAGTTACCTTGTTCAAAGAACAATTTCGCTATTCTAGAAAAATTTATCAGCATAACTACATATCATAATCTTCAAAGTTTTCAATTAAATTGTATATTTTCATAATGAGATTCCTATAGGTGGTACTCGTCATTCCCTCATACTAGACTAGTAAGAATGGATAAAGCCTACACTTAAATGCATCATACCTAATTCATTCCGGGATAAATTTTATATTCTCGTATTTCCAGCTAATGCATCGCAACTTTGTGAACTAAGCTATTTATTGTTAAATTTTTCTTTTCTATATAAACTCACTCGTTTAGCCGGCTTCTTACTAAAGAATCTGAACCAAGATGGAAGGAAGTCCCATCCCGCCACGATAGACTGGATTGAAAGCTTATTTCAGTATACCGTATACCCCTCTAAAACTACATTGCAGCCAGCATGGGCGTACCATCCCCAATAACCACGTGCTAGTATTTAAAAACATCCCTTCACTCATACTCTAGTTGCTTTTTCATCATTTTAATTAAAACCATTATTGTAAATTTTATAAAATTAAGTTTAAAAACTTACCTCCTCTATTTTCTAAGTAGTTGATACAAAGATAAAAAAGTATATTTTAGCACACCACTGATTTTAATACAAATGTGCTAGCGAAAGGTGGCGTATGATCTTTGATATGTGCGCCAATATTCAAATAAACTGTTGTAGGGTTGTATTTATAAATATATTCTTCCAATATTTTATAGAAATTATGTCAATGAGAATTTTCTATTGATACCCCTCATTGAAAATAATAAATATTATTAATTTTACAATAGACAAATTTGATCGTCAGTTTATTTATGTAGTTGATGTGTGGTTAGTAAGTGAACTAAACAAATTGTCAGATATATCAAGTGTCAACGTAAGTTTTAAGTGATACCACCACAGATCGTAACTGCCACAAGTCATCCAAGGAGTGCTCTATTAATATCACAATTAATTATTCTAGGTGGTAGGCAATTTTCGATATACCCACTGTTATCATAGATCTAACCTCCATGCCCGCCCATAGAACTAGTGAAACTGTGTAAATCGTCTACAACCTATCGACTCATTAAAAAACGTTTGTCTCAAAAGCAAACTAACCTATACTTATTTTTTTAATTTGAATTTGTTTCCTATTATGCCTTATAAATTCTGTACTATATGGTCTAGACAGTAATAATAAATTATGGAAACCTTACCGTGAGTAGCGTTATTAATAATAATATCATTATTTTAATGGTGCTACTATTTTAGTGTTTGGAAGAGGATTTTCCCGGTAATTGCCTCCAAGAATCCCCATGTTACGGAGGATATTGTTGATGATGTATTAGATATATGCAAAGAAAATATTTTAGATATATTTTTACAGTATGAATTCTATTCAAAAGAAAGTTTTTTAAAATGGAAACAGAATCTTGGTGTAAAAGAGATTGTTTCAGATGATGAAATGTGCAACTTTATTCATAATTTAAGTAAAAAACTGGTATGTGTGTATAGTAGATAATTAGTTTTGAAGATTAGCTTTGTAATTTTTTATTTTAGAATTTAAACACTAATGGAGTTTGGACAGTACTTTGTAATTTTTTAATGTATGAATATTATGGCAAAGTTGATGAACTAAAAGGTTTGATAAAGTTTAATGCTAAAGTTGAATTTTTGATGGAGAACATATGGTATTTCTATTCTGGAGAACGTATGTTTTTGATTAAAACTTTGAGACATATTTTGGAAAGTGCTGAAAATAAAAATGATACATATTATGAGAAACTCCATTCTTTTGTTAAAGATATTAGTTTACCTACATTGTGGAAAAATGCAGTCAAAGTATTTGATAACTTGATACATGAAATAGGAAAAGATACACTACATTTAGTACCAGCTGACCTTTTGAAAGAATGGATTCATAGAAACAATAGAGAACAGCTGGAAGTGTTGTTGTTATTATTACAAATATTACAAAATTTAAAAATTACTGGCCCTGAATTAGAAAATACTATATCACTTTTTATCAGACATGGTTTTGCTAGACATCCTCTTTATGCAGACAGTTTAAAAATATCAAAACCAGAAGATCTACTTCAAATTAAGAACACAGAAATTGCGATAGTTTTATCAATTTTAAATAAATTTTGGTGAGCATTTCATTAAAAGCTATATTGCTCTTTATTACAACAGAATATTTTAGGGAATCTCCAGCTGTGGGTAAGACTTTGCCTGCAAATCTGGAAAGAAATTTGGAATTGTTACAAATACAGGGTGATAACAGTATTGTCATGTTTGGATGGTCAATATTTAAGTTATCTTGTAAATGCTTTAAACTTGAATCAGGCAAAGAACTAGAAAGCTCTCGTTTTATGGTAGAAGAACTTTTGAAGAAGAATGTTTTTGAATCTATATATGAGCTACTTACACATAGAATATTTTCAGTAACTATATTGCAATCAATTTTTAAGCTAAAAATGACATCATTTTTTTTAGAATTTTAAAAGTAGTTCTGTATCAAACGGCGTATTCAGATTAATAGTTGAGTTTTTGAAAATCTTTGATGTTAATTATTTCTATCAACAACCAGGAGCTGTTAAAGTAGTAGCCGAATTAGTTAATCAGAGAGGAATTGTGATTTTAGAAACCCTAGGATCAGTTTTTCAGCTATCAATGGAGGCATTTCCTTATGTGTTTGAACCATTTTTGGAGCTGTGTAAATCTCTATTATCAATTCCTAAAAGACAAAACTTTGTAAGTATATATTCAATTAACTAATTTGGAAACTTTTCAGCAAGTGTACATTGTACAGTGACCAGTGGCTTCTTTAAATAAATCATCAAAAGTATTTGACATGTTATTTTTAAAATTTACAAACCAATTTTTTGCTTTTATTGTATTTAATTATAAAAATATTAATCTTTTATATCATAAAAATGTTAAAATTACTGAATTTGCCACTAAATTGCTAATTGAAAGAGTTCATTGGTTCTTTATTCTTAACAAAGACCTGCAGATGTCTGATATTGATTCAACTAGCATCTGAACTCAAAATTGTATTCCAAGCTCAATTAATTTTTATTTTCAATTGTTTGTGTTTTTCTTTTCAAAAAATGATGAGCTACTAAGAAAAATCAACTTTTTTAAAACTGAACGCATTATTTTATCTGAGTCACTCTACACTGGTTTCTGAGAAGTACTTGATTCAACATGCTGAGTATTTATAGGACCACCCAGGTAGCTATTCTATTAAGACAGGATAAAGTTTGAGTATATTTACTACCCCTATATGTAACTTGGAATTTCTGGAACCATTGGTGATATTCATCTATCTCTACAAAAGTTTCACAATTATACTGTTTTGTCTTACTCGAGGTTCAGCAAGGAATTCTTGATAGAAGCAGTCTATAATTGCTGAAAATATAGATTAAGGACAAATGTATGTTTTAGTTTACATTCAGTCTCATAAGATACATCAGTGTAATTGTGACTGTTGATATTAGTAAAAAATGTGTTCAGCAGTCATTTATATAATATTTTTCTATCAAATGTGTACTTTAATGTTTATATTTACATACTTTCGCTAATATGCTTTATTCACTTTTCAGACAATGAAACTTCTCAAAGCATTACCAACATTTTTGGCTGAAATACCCTATATGCACCGACAAAGCAGGTATAGAATGACTAAATATTTGCAGTTATTTACCGACAGTGAATTATTCATGATCCCCAATGGTACCATAGTAGAAGAATTTGTGTATGGAGGCAATGAATTCTCAAAATTTCACTTTCCCTTTAGTTTTTTTTTACTTATGGAACAATTTACAAAATCTTTGGTAACAATAAGATATGAAAATAAGCCCGATTGGCATTGTCATAAAAATTTGATGAAAGTAGTTCAAATTGGGTTTCAGTGCATACACCATATTTTAAAGTTATATAAAGGAGATTATAGACGTGATGTTGAACTCAGAACTCTGGTGCAGAGATTAGAAATAGTTCCTACACAGTTCTGTGAAGAACCTCTTAAAAATTCGAACTTTATCCTATTGTACTTTTCTATTAATTGTACTTTAATAAAGAGAGAGTTATTGGATTATACCGAAGCTTTTCCCCCATTATTACAAAAAAGTTTCATGCCTCACATTATTAGTTATACCAAAAGGAACAGAGACAGTTTGTTTAGTCAGCTACATAACAAGTCATTATTGTATAGGGCATTAAAAGATGAAGAAAATGAAAAAACTCATAAATTACTTATTGAGTATTTGGAGCTAGTTAATTTTATGATTGAGGTAAGCAGTTTAAACAGATGAAGCTTTATGTAGTTTTTCCATTTTTAAATATTTTTATTTCAGAAAAATCTTTACCACCATGAAATACAATTAGCTGGAATATGGTATATATTGACTAATACCTTTCCTCTACACCAACAGTGGCACTATGAAGATTCATACGAGCAAACTAGAATTACAAAACTCTGTATTTCTATGTTTATTGGTGTTCTTAAACGTCATCTATTAAAAATAGAAAAAGAATCTGCTGTTATTTTTGAAATGGTTACAGACGCTTTCTATCATGAAGAAATTACTGTTTCAAGCTTCATGTCAGTATTTTCCAAAGATAAGTTTTATCTTCAAAATTTACTGGAATCGGAAATAAATTGGACTAATGGGCCAGCTTTGGAAAGCTTGGAATGTTTAAGATTGCAAGTAGTACTACTATTATTATTATATAAACATAAGATAAAAATGGAGACTGGGAAAAACCTATTAGATGATAATGTAGGTTTTTTTGCCAAAGCAGTAACACCATATATCATTAATCCTTATTCACTCTCATTAAGAAAATTATCCTGCAAATGTTTGGAGCTTTTGTCGCGGGTAAGTTTTTCATGAGAATTGATCTAGTGGTTGTGTCACTTTCACTTATAACAATGTGAAAAAACGTTTTCATATAAAAGAATTTTAATATATACTGGATTGTCATATTTTTTAGGATGAGAATATTCCATTAATGGCACTGTTGGGACTAGATTATGACCAAGTACAAAGGTTATATTTAGATCGATTAAGAGACTCTACAGAAGATGATGATTTGAAATTGCAAATTTTGGATCTCATTGGTACTTGTATCATTCATCAACATGGCATGACAGCTGCTTTCTTCAATGTTAAGCGATCTAGAAAATGGTATAGTGATAACAAAGATAAAACCATTGAAGGAGATACTGTCACTGATTTTATGATAGATTATCTAAAGAATATAAAAAAAGTGAGTAGTTGTTTAATATTTTGGATTATGACTATCGCGTTTGGGGCGCCTACATATCCCTTTATTGGGGTGGATTACTCCACTTATTCTTTTGTTATAGTTTTTTGTTGGTCTACTATTTCTAGGATTCTGGTATCTTCTTCAATTTGGTTTCTGTAGGTATTTTTTGGTCTGCCTCTTGGCCATAGAGGTATCCTCCTCGCAATTTCGGTAGGTTTCCTTCTCATGATGTGTCCTGCCCATTTTAGTTTTTGTGCTTTTACATACCTTACTATATTTTCTCCTCCCACTACTTATTCTATTTCTTCATTCTTCTTCAATCTCCTCGCTCCATCTCCTGTAATATGTTGTCTGAGTATAGTTCTCTTTATTTTTCTCTCGATTATCTTCAGGTCTTCTTCTTCCTATTTATTTATGACAGTTGTTTCCATGGCGTACATAATCACGTACGTGGTCTTATTAATGTTTTATAATTTTTTTTGTTATTTTTACTAATATTCTTGTTTTTGCGTCATTTGTTATTTTTTCCAAATGTTTGATTTTCTTTTTGTATTCTCACTCTTATTCTTTCTTCAAACGTGTGTCCTAGAATACAGTTTCAAATACATATTTGTGTCCTTAGATGGTCCATTCCTCTTTCGTTTTGTCTTGTTCTCTTCATATATTTGATTTTTTTCTTGGTTTATTCCTAAAACGACTTCTATTAGTAGTAAAAATTGGCAACAGCTCTAGCTAAACTAAATCCTGTTGAGATGCAATAAGCAAGGAATTTAATCCCGACAGTTAGTGTGGGAAGGACTTAAAAGCAATACTCACATAAAGCATTTACTGTGGTCGGATTCAGAGGAACCAGTAAATTAAAGGAAGTTGCAATAAAAATTCTTGGGCCACCAGTAACAGCTATGCCACTGCGAAAACACTAAACCATACTTGGCTCGATTCACAATATAAAGAGAAATCGGCTAACATGTGACAAGGCAGCAAAACTGACTTATCTAGATTTATATTGATATAATTGATACACAAAACTCCCAAGAAAATAATGAAAACAAATGACAAAGATATAGACGCAGAAAATAATGTTGAAGAGGAAGTCTCAGGATCTGTAGAATCATAACCAGTCGTATCTGAATTTAATCTTTATCTTCTGAGGATAACAGAAAGAGAATGAAGCTTTGTCAAAAATTAAGCAATTACACTCCATTTGTTTTTTATTACCTGGTCTGGGATCTGGCTTAATATATGTTATCGATACCAAAATAAAAGTATGTTGTATGTATATCTGCTCTACTTACACAAATAAAAAGCACAACAAAAATTGCTGTTTGCCGAAAAGGAAAGAGAACACAGTTTAAAATGCTAAGAAAACCACAAATGTTTTATTTATTGTGTTTTATTAAAAGATGTCACTGTCAAATAATACTAACATCCAGCGTAAAGAAGTTCCAGAAAAAAGTGATCCATTACACAAGATTTAAAAATATATAAATAAATAGAAATTAGTTCATTAGACTAAACATATGAAGATTGTACAGAAAAATTCATCAATAATATATTATTAAACTACATTCGTCAATAATTATCAATAATAAGTGCTTGTTTGACAATACTTCAATATTTTCTCAGAAATTTATAAATACTTGGGTATTTTGGGCATTTTTGTAGCACATATACCCCAACTTTGAATGACTGGGCATTTTATATCACTAGTTGTGGATCAAACCACATTTTTCTTGCTTCCTCTCAGAGGTTTCAATGTGTCTTTACGCATTGTTAATTGTTTTCTCCATTCCTTTCTTTCTTATATTTTTTCTCCAATTTGTTATAATTATCCTTTTGATACTTTCTGTATATTTCTTCCTACTTTGCCTTCTAGTTTGAATAAAAGGTCACAATTCCAAATTATGTAAATAATAATTTGTTTTAGTCTCCGGTATATTTAAGGAGTCCCCTTCAAATAGGAATACTGCATATAATGACTAACTTGTGGTCCAGTAGAAAAAGACACTTAATCGATGAAGTAGTAAATTTAGACCAGTTCTGGCCGTTGTTGAGTAATCCTTGGTATAGAGAATTTGATCAGTTACCGAAAGTGTATGCTTACATATTAAAAATATACAGCATTCAATTAGTGGAGATAGACAAAGATGAAAATTTTTTGAGTTCCATCGAGAAGTTCATCACAGATAAAAAACAAGTTAAAAGTTGGGTAGAATATTTGAGATCCACTTTCAGAGAACCTACAAATATTATTGAGGAGATTGAGGATAGACAATATTTGTTGAAATCTTGGACAGAATTCATGATAGTGCTGGAAAAAACTAAGGAGTTGAAAAAATTTGATGATGTGAACAAGTTTGAATTTATAACCATGAGTTTAGATGGATTAACCTTTCCTCTGGTTAATACTTATTGCTTAAAACTCTGGATGGATTTAGTACTTCTTCAAATTTCTTATTGGGAAATACCTCCTGTGTGAGTGGCTTTATTATTATTTATTACTTATCAAGAAATGTTAAAATTCTGTTTGTAGGGGCGATTCAAGAGTATTGGCCGAAAAAACAATCAATGCACTTTCTATTATAAAATTATATTACTGCGATATGGAACATTCAGCACGGTTAGCAGTACTTACAGTAATTCAAGAGATAACAGAAAATCTCCAAGACTACTTTCAGTCGTCTTCTCCCAATTTATTCAACCTTCTAATGCACTTTGGTCCAATGTTTGATTATGAGTACCAGTTAGTGGAAGAAGGGCAATGGAAAACTACTCAAGATGTTTTTGATACTGCTATTAGGGAACATCTTCTTCCTTGGATGATGTGTGTTAGAATCGTTAGTGATTTATTTAAGCTTACTAATATTGAAGAAATCAGTTGTTGGTTTACTTATAGAAACCTAATTGAAAAATTGATGAGTTCTACTTGTGAATTTATACAATACCGACCAACGATGTCATTAGCTAAAGTCGTAATTTATTGCTTGGCTTTATATGCTGGTTCTCCACTGTACTTAGATTTTTTGGGTAAGAGTATGAATGACTTTTTAGTGAAATTGGACACTTCTATTACTCCACTTTTGCTAGGACACAATAATAAGGTGAGTTTAATATAAAACTCTTATTCTGTAATTTAGTTAAAATTTCTGAAACTGTGGTATTATAATCACGCTGTCTACTACAACTACATAAATACTTATTATTACATTGTTTGGTTCTTTAAGCTTTCGCTGGTTCATATCTGGTGTACTCTTAATAAACAATGGGTTCAAACATTCCGTAATTGTTTTGTAAATGACGATAGCTCATTCTTTTTGTGTTATTTTTAATATTTTAATATTTTTAATATGTTTAAAATGTTTTAAATAAATATTTTAATATTTTCGTTATTTTAGATCAATCCAATGCAACTTGAAGAAGGCTGGGTAACTAGCTCTCTATTTATTCAATTCCTAACAGCTTACTTCAAATCTCTACAGTACCAGGCGTTACCAAATTGTTATACTTTTATAATACTTAGTGAACATATTTTGGGACATATCTTCAACATCCTCCAGACTACTGTCGCTTTAAAAGCTTTGGATTTAGTTATAAATACTTTAGTACTATTTGATTCTATGTTAGAAAAATGGCGACTAGAATGGTATAGAAAATCAAATGCAACATATCAATTTGTAATAGTAAGTTTTTATTTCACTTTCATCTATCTATGTGAAAAATATCTATAAGGGAACGTCCATAAACCATGTGATCATATTATAGTCCTTATGACTTGATAAATATTTAGTAATTAGTGATGAATCATCTATAACATACTTTTATACTATAACAACTTTCAATTAATATTTGGTAGTTACTAATAAATATTATTTAACTGTTAATAAATGTATGTTACTCTCAAATCAATTAATTTATTAACAGTTCATTATTTTTGGAGCAATGTATTCATGATTCTTCCTGAAAAATTAGCATTTATTGTAACCCAAATCAAATCATTTTCTTTAAAAAAATTCATCTGAAAAAAAACTACGTAGCTTTGCTCTCACCTTCTCCCTCTTACGTGGCACTTATCTCCCCTCTTGGACGAGCTACGTGGTTTATGGACGTTCCCTAATAAGACATTTTTCATTGAAAAAAAAATTTTAATGATATTTTAATTTGAAATGGAGTTGTTTTGTTATAGAAGGTAAATTTGAGGTTATAGTTGGGGTACATTCTAATTTACACCCAAACGATTGTAACTGTAACTTTCTACCTCAAGGCATAGTGCGTAGTCGTCGCGAAAGATAACTGGATGTTACTGTTATCGACTTTGTCGCGCCTACTTTTCCCATAAAATATTGGCTGGCTTCCATCCAAACATGATGGCAATTCCAACAATGTCACTTTGTATAATTCTGAAAGTGTGTTGTATTAAAAAGGTATTCAGTTTTGTCTAAAACGCCACCATAAATATATAAGAATCCATGTTGGATTTAATTATACCCCAGAAAACTGCTCGTTTTCACCAAGGTGCCATATTATGAGCCTGCAGTGTTAAAGATGTGCATTTCATCATGGCCTTTTTACTTTAGTGAAATGGATATTTCAACAGTGGGGGGCGTTGAGAACTTTAAGTAGAATACAACGCTGTTTGACCTACAAAATCTATTCTCTCTTAGCACATCAGATTTTGAAATCTACAAGATTGTATGAAGAAAAGATAGAGTATTAAAAAAAATGTATATTTTTTTACTTTTATGACCTGTACTGAAATTAAGCTGACTTAAGTCGATTTTTAAATAAAAGTTTTTGTGGAGTTAACTTTTACAGTTTTAGATTCTGGGCCACTAATAAAATTACACACTTTTCAGAAATAGAAGCTGATGCATATAATTATCACTCACTAGTAGACTTTTCTGCTATACCACTTTTTTATAGAAAATTCTGATAAGTTTCTGTTTTTTTAGAAAGGAGTCAAAAATATAGTGAATGCATGCTTATACACTATTTTGAGGCCAAAAAATATTATTGTACACATTTTGGATGAAACTAACCGATTAATACAATTAGAAAAATATCCTGTAGAACTGATGGTAGCTATAGTAAATAGGTAACTATTTGAAATGAGCTGCATAATGTGTTTCCATTTATATTTGTATTTTTTAGGTTGGTAACAGCTATAGGGCTGGGTTTTTCAATTTTATATAGGATTAATCCAGGTCTAACGGATCTTTTAGACCCATATTTACCAGACACAGTTGTTAGAATAATAGAGAATGATTTTAGCGTACCAACATTTGAATTGCCCATATCCAACAACTTGACATATGGAATGTTGTTGTGCTTAGCTCACTTTTTATGTAAAACATTAGATGTTTTGAAATTAAATAAAAAACATATGACTTCCAGCGTTCCCTCAGAATATTTCACAAGAACTTTTGGTATGGTAGAACACCAAGGTTTATCTGACAATATTCCAACGCAAAAACTAAGTGCCTTCTTACGACATGCCATGTACGAATATTCTGGATTGGCAGATCCTTGGATACAAGAACTAGATTATAACCGAGTCAAAGACTCTTTAGAAATTCTAATGATGTTTTTATCACAGCAAATATTTTTAGATATACAAATTCCTTCAGAAAACTCATCTTATTTTATACGTAATCTTAGCTCAGAACTACAGTTCTTTTATGAACACGTCAAGAGAATGACTTCATCGCACTTAGCTTCTAAGCTGAATTCTATGTCACCATCTTGTCAATCAGAAACTGACATTTTGAAGAAATATTTGATCCATCACAAAGAGACCGAATGTTTTGAAGAGGTAGTGGATACGAACTTTTGTATAATTATTTCAAATTGGTTCACAAACATATGCAAACTAAAGTAGTGTTTTTATATAATTTATATTATTGATTTTGTTAATATAAACCTTTCTTATTAATTTTTTTTCACTTTATTACCTAACAAATTTTTTTACACCAAAAGATCTTTAGGAATAAAAAAATTTTGTTTGTGTACCAAGTACACCGAGCACCACGGTAGACCATTGTTGACATGGTTTCAATAGATCATCTGGAGAGGAAAATATTGCCGCAGAAACGAATATGTAACGAGAGCAGCGACAGAGAAAAGGTAGCGGAATAAATGGAGCAGTAATACCAAAAACCACTTGGATTTCATCTCCATCAAAGATATCGTCTGGAGAGGAAAATTTTACCGCAGTAACGAAGATGAAACGAGAGCGGCGACAAAAAGAGGTAGCGAAATAAATGGAGTAGTAAAACCAGGAACCATCAAAAATATTCTCAAACTCTTTTTGTGTAAGTGCTCTCGTCGTTGTACATAGTCTCGCGATAATTACTGACGAGCAAGCGCAGTAAATACCAGCACTCCGTCGGATTAGGCGGCAGCGAACGTGTTAAATAAGGAATATATTAAACATGTGTGATTCATCAAACATTTTATTGAAAAAAATTACTATACATAAATTTACATTATATGATAAAAAATACTTTATAAGAAATTTATGGTATGGTGAACAAAAATAGGATATTTATTACATGATACTATATTAATTGTAATAAAGTTGCTTTCCAAGCAATACAATCATATTTTATATGGTTTAGTAATTGATAAACGTTAGTATTACAAATCTGCTTCATGGATTGTACAGCTAAACTTTAAATTATAAACAAGCATAGCTACAGCTAACTATTCGTTAATAAATTGAGCTTCCAAATAAGTGTTCTTAAGAGAAACACATGTCTTATAATAAATTTTATTTTTTCCGTTTCGATAATACTAAAAACAGTAATTAACTGTAGGTTTAATGGAAGTAATATTTGACAAATAATTTCTCATAACAGATGCTGTCGAAAAAAATATATGGAAATACTGACATCCTACACATCCTTATGGTGTAAGTACACCTCAAATGGATCTAACTATACTCTTAGTAGGAACACAGAAGCCAGTGTACTTCAGGGAAATATATTGGAGCCCATTATTTATCTTCTATTGATCAGGGGTACCCCATATTCGCAGCGAATGAATAATTCTTGAAGTTATTAATACTTAATGATAAATAACAAATATTAAATGTGAATTATTCAAACTAGAATGTGTTGAAGTTGTAAAATGATAGTTTATGGTACAAGAACAAAACATTTTTAGGACGAATAGGTGGAGTAAGATACCCCAGGAGTTTCCTTCTGAAATGAATTATTTTTTATTCGATAGCCGCCTGCATAAAGTTAAATACAAGATACTGAAGTTTCTCTTTTTATATCACAAAACGTTACACTAGTTTTATAAAAGCTGGATTAATTATTATTTAAAATCGTTTACAATCACCTTGAGTTTCTAGAAGTAAACCCAATTAAATCTCAGTAAGATTTTTTTTCTATAGCAGCTATTAAGATATGTATTTCAATTAGTATGATTCAAGTGGTGAGACTAGTTTCAACCTGTTCCGGTTTACCAGTCAAACATCTTGAGGAACGCAATCATATTTAATATTGTTTCTTGTTGACAAAGTGCCATGTGATGATAAAATCTGTCTATATTATTAATAAATAATTTGGAAGTCTGTTTACAAGTGGTATGAGCGATTTAAAGGGGAAATTAGTCAGTTAAGAATGAATATGTACCTTCTTCGACATCAAACAGAGGTCGTTGTGATACTGAAATGACGAGAAAGAAGATACTTAAAGAATTCTCTTTTTTATGATAACATTGAGCTATACCACAAACATCTTAGATTCGCGAGTTTTTGGATACAAAATGTCTGCTTACAATCAGATTTAGAACCATGCGATTTTTGGCTTTTCCAGATAACAATAATGTGATTGACATTGAGAAGACCATGACAGAGCCCTTTTAAATGCTTTCACTCGTCGATTTAACATTGGGAAAGCCATTTTCAAAGAGGCCTTCCAGTAATGTTTCTTATAGTCATAGATGTTATGTTGGGATAAGCTATTACTAGTCAACGATGGTACTTTGAAGGAGATGAATTCAAATTTATTTGTTTATTTTTTTTCAATAAATCACAATTTTTTTTCTGTCTACCTCTATCCAAAGTATACTTTTCCTGGCCTCGTTGTAAGGAGCAAAGTCGTACTTTTCCTCCCTGGGTAGGAAAACTAAAATTGACATTTATAGAAAATATATATCACTGAGCACTAAAACAGATCTCACACAATTATTTGTCTGCTATAGAGCAGGAAAACGTATCAACCAAATGGTTGGAAAAGATTGCAGAACTTTTAAAACTGCTCATTGCCAAAAATTATACTGGGCATAGTTTCAGAAGTACCTCTGCATGTTTACTTACAAATTTTGAAGTAGACATTCTTGCTTTAAAATAACACGGAGGTTGGAGGACGAATATCACTGAAGGATATGTGCAGCAATCTCTTGCAGAAAAACGAAAAATTTCGAACCAAATTATGGAGTCACTGAAATTGTTTGTAAGTATGAGTATTTCCGGGGGATACCAGCTGAATAATAATGTTGTTAATGAAAATATCATGAAAACTGCGTTGGGCCCAGCTCACTTTTAGTAGTATCCAAATAACTTCTTCCAAAAATTGCACGTTCTACATTTAGTATAAATAATTACCATTAATTAAAAATATGCCAGAAGCAAGAATAAAAATTATTTAAAAATGAGTTTGTTATTTGAGGAAGGCGAAAAAATCATATGTATAACATGCGAGTAAAGTGCCTTTTCCTCACTTGAATGGTTACTACCTCGGGAGGAAAATAACACTTTCCTTTCTTATATACAAATAGCTATTAATCACATATAATCAGTTTTGGGTGAGTTATTATACAATAGTTAAATGAATTTGACAACTTTGCTGCCTTCCACCAACTAAACATATTTCCACTAAGTAAAAATAATTCATACGTTTCGGCCAAAAAAATTTCATAAGTTTGTAATTCAAAATATATTATGAGACACCTTGCATTATTTATTTTGAAAGTCGTATATGGTTTGTTTTGAAAAAAATAGTGCATTTTATCTTTTTGCAATATGACAAATTTATTGACTAGTGAATAAGCCAAAATTTTCAATTCAGTATTAAAGATCAAAATCACAGCTAAATTTATATACATGAAAATCAAATCCAAATTTAACAATGTTTGTACAGATTAAGTTTTCATTCTAATTTAAAAAATTTTCGATCACGTTTGAACTTCAATGCTATATATTTTTTAATCTAGTAATATTACGCGAATTTAGGTGAATATCTCGGAAAATCGACATACCCAGTATATCACCACGTAAAAATTTGTATTTTGGCATTCTTAAGGTATTCTCAAAATTCACGTATAATTCGATGGTCGCAAGTTTCAAAGTCAGGGGTCAAAGGCTACAAAAATCGATTTTTTTTTATTTCTTGCAAATATGATTTTTAGGCTATTTGTTTTTCCTATCAATATTGTAGAGAATTTAATTCTCTACAACTTTTTTATCCAACATTTTCTAATACCTTGAACTGTTTTAGAGATAGAGGGCGTAGAGCACGTGGTCAGAGAATTATCTGAGGTCAACTGGTAGTATCAATGAAAAACTTGTGATTTATAATTGTCAAAATTAATAAAAATTTCGAGAACAAGTTCTAATTTCAATTCTCTCAAACAATTCTCTGAAAGCGCGCTCTACGCCCTCTATCTTGAAAACAGATCAAAGTATAAAAAAATGTTTAATACGAAAGTTGTAGAGAATTGAATTCTCTACAATATTTATAAAAAATAGTTATAGCTTAAAACTCATAGAAGACGAGATATTTGCTAAAAATGTAAAAAAATCGATTTTTGTAACCTTTGACCCCTGACTTTGAAACTTGCGACCATCGAATTATACGTGAATTTTGATAATACCTTAAGAATGCCAAAATCCAAATTTTCATGTTGTCATATACTGGGTGTGTCGATTTTCCGAGGTCAACCCCCTATAATGCCTGGATTATTTGACAAATATATCCATTTGCAATAATTAACTAGACACTAGGTGTCTATTGTAACTACGCCTAGATCCGGTTAGCTTGTTTCTTTTGGTGGAATAATTTTGTGAATCTTCAGAATGAGTGCTGGTTGTAGTCAGTATGCGTATTCCGGCTGCAAATTCTTTTCTGTAGTTATGATCTTCTTTTGTTTTAGGACCTAAAAATATCAATCTAGCATTTGACTTTGATTTAAAGCACTAATTTCTGTTAATAATCAAAAATGGAACTAATGTGTGAACATGAAGAAAGGAAAAGTTTACAACAAACTAATTTTTTTCTGTAATAGCCCAGTCATATTAGGTAAAAAAATAAGTCAACCTCGGAATGAAGGATAGCAAGCTGTAAATTGGTATAAACTTTTGTTTTGTCGTTCTACATGTTATCACAAAAGTTACAAATGCTATCGTGTTCGCGTCTTAAGATATTGAAGGCTAAAGCTCATAAAAATCGGTTTTTCGCTAATATCTTAGGTCCTATTACTTAAATGAGATTTGCACCTAATATGAAAGTTGTAGAATATAAAATTTTCTACAACTTTTGTATATACTTTTTTTCATACGATCAACGACTGTACTGCAACGAGTGCAGTACAGTCATATATGGGCTAATGCAAGGTCAAGCGTGAGTTACGGTTATCAGTACGTTGTATAAAGTCAGTTATTTACTAAAAAATTATAATTATTAATCGATGTCCATTATTTATGTACTAATTATTAATTATTTATATTTAACTAAAAAAAAAACATTTTATTTTTACACGCATTTAGGCTGTGACACCACTTCTGCGCTATTTAAGAACTGTCACTAGAGCATTGGAGAAAATTCCCAATTTGGATAAACTAGTGGAAATATTTCAATAAGAAAAATGCCCCATACAAACATTATTTAAAAATGGAATGCGCATCTAGTTGGCTTTATATAATGCTCCAAAATCTGAGGACAACATTAATCACTTCCACCAAGTGTAGCAGCTCATCAACATATAAAACATGTTTGCTACCAGATTCAAACGTGGTTAGAGAAGAACTTAAGACCTCAAGAATAGGGCTGGGTGCTCGAAAATGAAATCCTGGAGCCCATAAGAACGTTATTACCTTCAGAACCAGCCGAACTACTAAACAATATTTTGCAAATGCAAAAATGGTTGTGGTTCCCGCTGTGGATACGGAAAATTAGGGCTACTATGTTCTTAACCTTGTGACCAGTGTAATGGACAAGCTTGTCTCAAAGCTCCACTTTATACAAGTAATCCCGATGAAAAAAGAACATACGATCCTGAAATTCTGAGGTTTGGAGATGAATACCACCGAAAATGAGGATGATGACAATGAATTGAATATTTTTGAGCGACAACAAGAAGAAGACGATGATGAAGAAGATAACTAGCTTCCAATAACAATTTTATTATAATTAAAATAAAAAAAACTCACATTTTAATAAATGTTTAATATGCCATATTTAAAGATAAATAAAGATCTGTATTGCCTTTCTGTATTTAATTTGAAATATAATTTAAATACATAGTACAAAATTAATAATATACTATAGTTAAATATGAATAATTAAGTTACTTATTTTAATTAGATATAAAAAATCAATAATTAGTACATAAGTAATGGGAATTGTTCAATAATTATAATTTTTTGGTAAATAATTGACTTTATAAAAAGTTCTGATAATGGTTCTCCCCTCCTCACTAGTGTGACGTCACATATTTTGCAAATTACTTTTAGAAATTATTCCGAAATTCCGAAATCAAGTTTGTTTCCATTTAAATTATTTTTCAATAAAATTAACATTATAACAAACAATTAACAAAACAAAAACGATTAATTGTAGAAATTTACAAAATAAAAAATAATAATAAAATTATATTAATAAAAAGTTATAAAATTAATAAACTTCAGCCCACTCCTTTCAATTATTTATAACTGGCGTAGCAGCTACTTCGTTCTCGTTTGGGTTGTTAATGTTGAGACGATAGGTAAAAATTACCCAAATATTTTTTTTTTCATTTTACAGTTGTTTCGTAAGTTAAAAATCACAAAATAGCAAAACTAAGAACCACGTTCTTTCATTCGCGAAAGTCAGTGAATGAAATTGAATCAAAGAAATGACTACTAGGCGCAATGCGTTTGATGACATTTACCAAAGAGCCCCTAGGCGGTTGGCGCGTAATACTAGTAGAGCGAGAGGTTCATAAAGCAATTGGTTTTCGTAAAGTAATAGTTTGAAGTTCGTGTTTTAACATTTAGATTATAATAGATTCTGAAATGTGACATCACGAAATTAAGGACCACTCCCCCCCCTTGTCACACAATGTCACACTTCGTGGACCGCCTCCCATCTCCTTAATTTGTGACGTATTTTATGGTTGGCCCTTAATCGTAACTCACTCAATTTGACATGTAAATCTCATATAAATAATAGGAATCGAGATATTCGCGAGAATCCAATTTTTATGACCTTTGACCTTCAATATCTTAAAACGCGGAGCATTTGTGACTTTTGAGAAAACATTTAAAACGACAAAATAAAGGTTTATATACCAATTTTCAGCTCATTAACTTTTATTCCGAGGTGAAACCCCAATATGACTGGAATATAAGGAAGCTTCATGATTTAGATCTGACGAATAGATGGCTTTAAGATTTAATTTGATAATTATGATCTATTAAATCAATGTATTGATCAATTCAATAGACTGTAAAATGCGCGTTTCGATAACGAAGTTATCGTCTTTAAAGACAGTGGTTGAACTGTCTTTAAAGACAGTGGTTGAACTGTCTCTAAAGTTTATAGAAACACTCTTCAGATTGTGTAATTGTGCATAGTATGTTCTTAGAGTTAACATAAAGTATAAATAGAAAAGGTTTAAAGTAAGTTATTGCACAAAAACTAAAGAATTACCTTTGGCTTTGGGCATATTACATTTAACTTGAGGATAAATAGTTGTTTGTCTACTATATCCTTTATCAGAAGTAAATTTTATATTACTATTATAGTCTTTATAATTTCGTTGTGGTTGTCTATATTCAGATAATTCTCTGGTGAATGCTGATGATGGTTTATTTTCGAATTTAGACATTTTTGAGTGTTCTATTGTTCTACCGTTGTGTTTTGGTGAGCTTGATGATGATGAAACCGAAGAGAATGCACCGTCAGGTTCAGATCTACGCTCCTAAAATAAAGTTTGATATTATATTGATGTAGTAATTTGAATTATTTTTGATAAGAAACAGAATTGGATAAACTTAACAATAGTGTTGGAAAATTCATCAATTGTTATATTATAATTTTGATTCGATAAGGCTGAACCGCAATTGGAAAAGTGACAATCTTCATACCAAAACATTTCGAAATTCTCTTTCCATTATTATTTTTTTGAGTGTTATATTAGTTAATCCTCATCTAATAAATGAATTATCATTTATTTGTAGTGTTGTAGATCTGCTGACAGCTAAATTAAATTTAAGCGAAATCTATTTACTTACCATAAGTCAATGTATAAATCTTTACGTTCACAATAGCGCATTCAAAAAAAGTTAATTTAGGTTAAAACTTGAAGGTTATTTTTGATACCTACTTTATTGTCAATTTCAAAATTATGCGGTATACTGTGCCGACCAGAATTTTCATCTAATGAAAATAATCGCAATTGTTTTCTAATGTCTGCTTTTTCCCTAAAACAAAATTTTCGTAAATAACATTTGATATGAATTATAAAATAATTGATTGTAAACTAAGTACCTTGCTCTTTTTTTCTGAAATTCTTCCTCTACTTTCTGCATGGCTTCCAATTCTCTAAGTCGTTTTCTTTCTCTTTTTTCTGCTTCTCTAGATAACTTATCTGATAATCGTTTCTTTTCAATCTGCCTTATAGTGCTTTGGAATGTATATTTTTTTGGTTTTTTTTCTAATTTCCACGAAGATTCATCAGTACGAGCCGGGTCTTGGAGCGGCTCTGGATAATAATTATGAACTTCTAAAGAAATATCGTCACAAGATTTTGAATATACTGAGTATTTGTTATTGAAATTACGAGGTTTTTCGTTTCCTAAATCTATTTCAGGTAAATATATCAATCTAGAAGATGCATTCACATTTGTGGGATAAAGCAGGTCTTCTGCATCTTGCATTCTACATCTTTCCAACGAATGAAAGGTGTGTGTTAATGAATTCGGAGCTGATTTACTAAAAAACCAGTTTGCATTGTTTTCTTCTGCAAAACTTGAATCGGAAAGTACTTTTCTGCCTAATACTCCTGATAATGATTTTTTAAATTTTTGCATACCACTGTACTGGGGTGCGCTATTTTTTTCTATCATATAAGCAGCCAAACGATTATCTCTAGGAAGAGATAAACTGAAAGTGTGCGGTCCTAAGTAAGCTCTCGATTTTTGAGGAAACGTTTTGTCGTTAACTCCATCTTCTTCAGTGCTCGTATCATCTCCTAAGTCTTGTTGTGGAGTCCAAGATACTCTTTCAGGTTTGTTCAAATATTTCATCTACAATAAACAAGATATTACATAATGGATTGTATGGAATATATGAAAGTGTATTATTATGATGGGGTTTCTAAATTGAGGTGCCATGGTTTTATTTTCCCCTCGCTAGTATTTTATTTTCGCTGATATACCTGGAATCATAATTACAAGCTTTTTTAGTCAGCCTTTACTTTGCATATTTTTTTTGCCAAATCTTAGTCGTTATTTAAAATTTTTCTTCTGTTATAAAATATACTGGGAAAAATGAAGACGTTTCTACTTACTGACATCTTTTTTGTGTTTATAATCCTATTTGTATCATTAGCTGATGTGATATCGTCAAAACAGTAAGAAATTGGATTTGCGGCGTCTGGAGCGTCTCCAGATATTCCCGAATCTCCCGATTTATCATTACTAGACCTACAGAATAAAATATTATTGTGAAATTATAATTTGGTGGTTAATAAACTTATATTTTGTTATAAAAAATGAGATAACTGTATGGAACATTCTTTACAAACTTTCTCAGTTATATGCAACATATTAGCACCACTAGCGAATCTTAATTCCGATTCCAAATGATAAAATTTTATTAATACACGAGGTATGTCAAATTGAGTTACGTGTACTTCGATTTAATTTTATATTGGGCGCACCTCGTATATAATCAAAAATATATATAATTCGTTTTGTATAATTATAAACAAATTAAATGTAATATTTGTTAAAATCATTACCTTTGCCCGGCATTTACTAGAGGAGGTGGCGGTCTAGCAAATTTTTCAATGTGATCTTCCAATAGTACCGGTACATCATCGCTTATCATAGTACCATTTGTATTGTCATTATTTATTGATAAAAGTCTCCAGGCAGCTGATGGGGAAAATCTAGGAATCTCCAATTGTTTTTTAGGCAGTATTGGACGTAACTGAAGGTCTATTCCTGATCTGAAAGTATCATTTTCATCAGAGTCAATGTCGCTGGATAAATCTGATTCAGATGAATTGTCCTCGTTACTCTTGCTGGTGAAATTTTGGTACATTCCATTATTGGGTTGATTTTCGTTAGTAACATTTTTGTTCATACCGAAATAAAACAGTTGTTTTGAACAATCTTTTGCAGCTATACCTCTGGAAGTGGGAGATGGAGACATATCTGGGGTAGTCGATTCTTTACCAGAAGCTTCACCTCGACTGCATTGCGGAAAGGAGTTTTTAGAATTGGAATGATTTTCTATTGTTAACAACAATTTCTTTGTTAAATCTTTACTGATAGGTACATTAGGGTCCAAAGTATTCAACTTAGTTCTTGTATTATTTAATTCTTCTTTTTCTAGCTCTACATGTCTTAATCTTCTAGTTGCGTCCTTTAGTTCCTTGACAAATTCTTTTGAGTTCAGTTTTGTCTCTGGTAAATTCAACGTTTTCAACTTGTCCCTCACTTTATCGTTGTTAGTGATGTTATCAGTATTATGATTATTATTTAGATAATCATCAGTAGTTTCGTTTAACTGACTAGATTGTTTTTTAGTTTCGGCTCTAGTTTTAAACAAACGAGCTTTTCTAATCGGAAGTCCAGGATTAAGGAGATTCTCTGTAATTGATTGTGAATTGTCACTTCCCTAAAATTATTTCAATAAGTTAGTATAAGAAACTTCGCTTAATGCGACAAAGATAAATATTAGAAAGAATGCAAAATAGAAAGTTTTAAATTTGCTCTGTGCATTAGGTGTTAAGGTCAGGGAATATTTTATCCTACATATTCTATTGCGATAACTTACCTTTGAGGGTTTAGGTGGTGAAGGTGCTTTGTACTTTTTTCTCAATCTTCTATCTTGACAATCGTTATTTACATTTTTACAGGCATATCTTAAATCAGGTTCCGAAGCAAAATATTTAATCTAAAAAAATTATTATTTGTATCTAGATAGTTGATTTTTCCACTACAAATCTCTAATAACATTAATGGCACAAAGGGAACATGAAAAAGTATCTAGTGAGGATGAAACAGTAGCCAAATCATCAAAGTTAAAGATCGAATTGATTAATCACCCACCGTATTCACCAAATCTGGCCTCCAACGACTTTTTTTTGTTCCCTAACCTTAAATTTTCACTTACAAGAGATATATTTTTATCAGACGAGGACATTAAAAACATGATAGAGTCACTGTAAATTCGAGAAGTCTATTTACCTCACACTTTCTTCGCCATTACATTATGGCGTCAATTTATGAGAATATAACTGTTGGCCAAGGTGTATATTTTAGAATACAAATATAGTACATCAAATGACTCATTTACCTGCTGACTAGATAGATTATTAGATTGTTTTTGCTTGACCCTATGAAGGAAAACTTTTCGAGAAAGATCTTTTACATCGCTAGAACTACAATCTTCATAATTTTTGGTGATATTTCCCTAAAAAATAATTTTGTTTTGTCAAATGTTAACAAAACTATAAATATTCACAAACCTGTTGACTAGATTGATTATTAGATAATTTTTGTCCATGACGAGCAGTTTTTCGAGAATTTTCTTTCTCTCGTGAACAGTCTTTTTCTTCATCAGAACTATACCTTTTACAATTTTCCGAAACATTTCTCTAAAACATAAAGTTTAGAGGTTTTCCATCATGATAAACATGCTAATAATAATAAATATTTAGAATAATACAGTGTTTTCCAATTCTGTTTCTAAAAATCTAAGATACTTATTAGTGAAATGACGAAATAAAAAATAAGTGATTAACAATATTCTATGATAGAAAATAAAATCGAAAGCGCGTGTACCAAAAAGAAGGAAATAGATAATATTTTACTTTTATTAGTGTGAAATATTATCTTACATTTAGAGTGTCCTTTAACTCTCGTGTCAGTCTAAACTGTCTTCCACTGATGGTACCACCAGATTGAATAATTTCTCCATTACCGGTTGGTCTGAGTTTCAAACGCGCGTCTCTTTCCGGTAAAACTTTATGTTGATAATGTTGTTTTGAATGCAATGGCTGTGTCCTGGGATATGAATGAACCAATTTATCTAACGAATGTGGTTCAGTTATTGTGACATTTTGGCTACCATTATTTCCCATATCACCAGTCGTATCCTCGTTGGCGCATATTCTAAAACCAAAAATAAATATATGTAAATATCTCATTTATAAACATTTGAAATTAATGTAATTAAATACACTTTGTATATCTACACTCTAGAGTCTAGCCCTCAAAAATTATCCATGCATTGGGAAATTTCTAGTTAACAGAGAAATACAAACCGTAGATAATTCAATTTTTTTATTTAAAAACGTATGCATAATAAAATAAATCTATGTGCACGTGGAGAAAAGCGTGTCAAGGTCAACTTTCCAATTTGGAAAATTTGTTGATATTAAATACGTTAAACAATGTCAATTTAAATATCAATAAAAAATTTACAATCAAATATGTTTCCACGCACAGGTAGATATTTGTATAGCACAATAATATACAACGAGGGGATCTCAGAAATATTGGTACTGGAAGTTCTATGAAAATATGTAATATGTAATATTTTTTGAAAAAGAGATAAAATTGTTTTTATTATAATTGAATAATAAAAGTTTAATCGAATGAAAATTAATGTGTTTTAAGAAGTGTTAATTTTGGTTTAATAATGAAAAGTGTGAGATATAAATGTCAATGGAAGAAGTGTTTTAGGTTAATGTATGAAGGGTAGAGCAAAGGAGGAGTATCTCATTTGGGAGGAAAGTTGAAAAAATGTCCAGTTGTATACGATCAATAATCAAACACCTTTCAGAATAGCGCTGCCATAGACAAAGGGTAATCCTTTTATGTAAAAAGCAAGCACAAAAAGGCAAACCCTATTACACTCGAGAAGTTCGAGTGGTACCTACAATGTGGATATTGATATTGAACTTCTGCTTGTTCAAGTGTTCAGGAGAGACTTGCCTTGGTAGCTGATTCTACAGTCTTCCACTATTCCGAAAAATTGACGTGTTCAAGAGCTTCTGCCGTGGTAGTATCGGTAAAACAGAGTGAGGTCAGCGACCTTTCTTCTATGCACTAAGCTGTTCGAGCAATACTTCAAAGATGGACGAATCTGGGCCTTATAGAGGATTGGAAGCTGTTGCGAAGTATTATAGCTTTTTGGTCTTGAAGAGGGCTCTGATAGCCATAGAAAATTTGACCACGTGACTATGACAGGAAATATTGCTCATAACCTCAACACCCAACAAGCCAATTTGCGGTGATGGTGATATTTTATGTCCAAACAGGACCAGGTCCTGAGCTGTAGCCTGGGTGTTTGCTGCATGGTATGAATGTAGCGGACGGAAAAAATATTTGGCGCTCCATAAGTTAATATGTTCAGAATGAAAAGAAAGGTGATTGTTGTGAATAATCAAAAAGTAAGTGATACAGCCAAAAGAAGATTTTTGATGTAAGCAGTGCAATTTTGGAAGTAAGAAAGTTATACATAACAAAAAATAGGGGGAAATAGCAAATTTATTCATTTATTTATTAATCCAACATTGCAGGACGTCTAGTGCTTAGCGCTGCTACACTGCAGAGCTCCAAAAAAAAAATTAAGAAATAAAAAATATGATAATTACATAATTTGAATAATAATAATCTAGGCTAATACAATATTCTCTCTTACTTATACATAAGAAAAGTTTTAATTACTTCGCAGTTGCCTTGTAATATCTTTATCAGTACAGTGGATGAGTTGAATAATCCACCTATTATACGATTTATGCTGTTGCAGCATTATTATTCATCTGGGATCGACGAACGCGTTCTGCGCTCTTTTTCGATAACTCACGTTATAATTCCTGTGGTTAAAAATAATACGGCATGATTTAACTAGAGAATACTCGGCGGTTTAGGTAAATGGCTATTTTCGCAACTTTTCGATTGGTCTGGTTCTTTAGGACGATTTGAATTGAATAACAATATACTATAATAAGATTGTGTGTTATTTTGTGCAGTATGAAAGTTATTTCCACCTCGATAAATACCAACAGATTTCGTAAATATCCAAAAGAAGGCCATCACCGAATATTACTAGTGTAAGTAGAGGAACAAGGTACATAAGAAAATTTACTCAAAATATTTATGTCAAGAATGATTGGATTTGTGACAGTAGCTAAAAAATGCATTATATACCTAGATTGGACGGAAATTAGGGTTACCAATCTGAAGCACTTGAATTTGAAGACAAAAAGGTACGAAAACTGTAACAGCAACCTTCATAATTACATGAAATTTTGTTAGAATCAAACAATATCATATTGACAAAAATTCTTAATAGTATTTAATTGGCTCTCCGCAATACATCTGATGATTGCTGAATTAGATTAGAAACTCTGATTGAGTATTGTTGGATTAAGTGCTGATTATGTTTTTTGAAAGTTGGAACGTTGAGAATTTTTTCCAAAATAGTAATGTATAGTAAATGAACATTTGATAAATATAAAAAAACTTTTTTGGAAAGACTGCAGATCACCTTAATTTTTTTACCACGAGCCGCCAAATTAAAATACTGATAAACAAAATGCAATACAGAATTTCAGCTTGAAGAGTTGATTGGAAGATTAAAAATCAACCTGGAATTGAAGTGAATAGGAGTGCCTCTATTGAAGAAATTAATGTAAATAGACTAGTAAATTAAATATATGATTAACTTGTTTAGTAGATTGAGCTTATATAACTAGTTTAAGCTATTGAGACTTAAATTGTTTATTATTTACACAAATAACCCCCCGAACGAACTTAGTCGAGAAAATATTAGTTCAAATATTTAAAATAAAAGATTTTTGTTGTTTTTCAAACCAATTATAATCTGTGATATCAAATGCATCCTCCTCTTATAAAGTTATCTGCCTCAGTCGTTTGTATAATAATTATTATCTACAATGTAGAAACAGTTAAATAAATATTTAAATAGACAACTTTCTTAGCGACATCAACGTGAAAATTGTGCTTCCATGAATATTTTTTAACTGTATCGCATTACTATGATTTCTGATCTAAGATAGAATATCTATCATTATTTATATAAATGTTTTGTAATAATCTTCACTGTTTTTTGTATTTAAACTGTGAACAGACTGAAAGTAATATAAAAGTAATTTATTGTTTACATGTCAGTTAAATAAATTAAATTCAGTAACCTGTGTTGTTTTCTGAACTCCAATCACATAACCTCAACGCCGTGGCATACTTCTGATCAAGTCCTTCAAGTAATTTTGTTTCAAAATATTCCACTCCGTCTTTAAAATCACTCGCAGTTCATGAAGGTCATCTGGTATCAAATCTGTGGATCTCATCTTTCTGTGAATATTGTTCCACATATGCTCAATAGGGTTTAACTCAGGGCTGCATGAGGACCAGTCTAAAAATACAATATTTACCTCTTGGAGGGTACTGATGTACTATTCTAGTAACATGGGGATGTGCGTTATCATTAATACAAAGTTCTATCCTGTAAGGAACAGCATGAGGCTCCAAAATTTATGTACCTATGAGCAGTTAATAATCCTATATCTAACAGTGCTTATCTTATGTTGCAAGGAAAATAACTCTCACTATATCTTCTATTGTATTCTTCGACTCATCCGTGAAAACTAGGTTATCCCAATTTTAAGCATTCCAGTTCTCTTGTCCCAGGACAGTGTCAGATACTCTTGCTCCAATTCCAGCATTCCTTGAAACATTTTTCACGGTTTGTGAAGTTACTCTTACATTTGAAGCTTCATCTATAGTCTATTTCGGAAAGGTATAGAGCAATAAAATGGGGAGTTCCGTCCAGTTCGGCTCAATTGCGGTGTCGGCCATACGTTTTGCGTTTAACAGATACCGTTTAAACTTCTATTAGTTTCCTCTGCCTACTTCCAACCCTATTTCAGATTGGGCTTAACCATGCGCCGTAAGGGCAATGGTGTCTTACCCAAAATTTTCAGACCTTTATAAGTATATTCGTTTAGTTTAATGCATCAGTATTTGCTGTTAAGCCGTAAATAGTGTTCACAGCATTATAATATTAGTAATGAAATGGCGACATTTACACCAACGAAAAGATGTTCCAATAATTCTCTACTATCAGTGAATGGAAAACTTATTATTTTAAATGTACACGATTGCATAAAATACGATTTACTGTACAAGAAACTGTCGACCGATGTTCCCGAATGACTGGAGTTGTTGGAAAGTCCACCGTTTTTAAATTATTGCGGGGGAGAAAGACAGCAGGTCAAGTGGAACCTCCCAAGAAAAGTCCAGGAAGACCAGTAAAAGTCCGTGATGAAGACACCAAAAGTGTAATTCGAAGAAAAGTTCACTCTTTTCATTTAAAAAAATAAATACCCACCCTAGATAAGATTTTATTGGAGCTTGGCCAGGATGATAGTATTCCTTTTTGTATTTTTGTTATTTTCTAGTAGTGTAACAAAAATAAAATTCTACTAAAGTTGATTTTTTAATAAATATTGCAATGTTTCATGAGTGATGTGATACTTTTTAGACCGAATGTATTACTAGCAAATAACTTAAAATTTCGTGTTAATTCTAACACATCTTTATTAATTGGCTTCTGGATAGGAAATCATTTTGAAATCAAACTTTTATCGGCTTAAATAATTGTTATATATGTTGTTTATTTATCTTTTTCATTTATTTTCCATAAAATTTTGAAAGTATGTGTTAAAGAATGTTCAGCACAAGATTAAGAAAATGAAGAAGAGATGGAATAATAAGATGGGAAAGGATATAAAATACAGAAAATAAAACAAATTTGTCGATTACTTTGCAATATTATCAAACATAAGCATAAAGAAATGTAATAGATATACATTTTAGTTATAAATTGTAACTTAATAAGAGTGTACGATTCCAATTTGATGCTATAATTACGAAACTCTCGTAATTGAAACTGTATGTTATGGATCTGACCGTCATGTAGTTCCTTCAGAAGCACAAGAACTAATCGATTTATTGAAGTAACAATTTTCAGACCTGATATTCCGGTATCAACTGACTAATAGCAGAGCTGATACCCTACCCTGAGTAATACCAGCATTTATCTATTGGCATTTTACTGTGAAATGCATAATTTTCTTAAATATATATTAATATAAATAAGATACATCGAAAATGCTTATAAACAGTTGTAGGTCGAATATTTAAAAATGTAAAGGAAAGCCTCTAAGTCAACATTCTTTAAGGAATTAGTTGAAAGTGTACGGTAAATGTCTTTCATCTTACTGCAATCACTTTCTCAGATAGGTGTGTTCTTTCCGGTTAAAATAATGAAAGTCGCCGAAATGCATATGTTTGTAAGAGGTTTGTTCAATAAATATTGACAGAATAATTAAGTAATAGTATCAACAATTTGGGTGAAATTTCAAACTATCTCTTATTTATAGGAAATGTGATAGAAAGTGGACTATATATTGGAATTTAGTTCGGTTCAAACAAATTTCATATATTGAAATTAACTAAACTCGGAAAGGATATATCCCGTGCGATAATTTAGGAAAATGGCCCGTACGTGCTTTTACCCAAATTAGGGGGTTTAAACATTTGGCAATTTCACAAATACAATCATTAAACAGTACCTCATCAGATGAGGACGAATTACGGAAATTAAGCTAAAAAGAAATATTGAAAAAGTATTTTAAATTATTATTTTAATTATTTAGTCTTCATTTATCTTATTAATTTGTTTTGATATTCGAATACTATATTCACAATTAATTTAAAAATACTAAATAGATAATTTTATATCTTGTTTTTTGGCTTAAAAAATCGTAAAATAATCCGATTTCAATTATTTTTTTGAATATTTGATTTTATGGTGGATTTATGAAAAAAATATTTAGAAATAACTCATTAACTTTGACTTTGAATGTTATCATAAACGTATTTCTTTGAATATAATCGTTCATAAATTTTTGTACAGGATTAAAAGTAAAAAAGAACAATGTGAGAAAAAAATAATATGAAAATGTTTATTTAATCTTTTTTATAATTAAATTAGTTTTTCAAATCAACTTTTCACTTTAATAATTGTATATAATACTTATTTATGTAGTTAGCTTGTACTTACACTTCTCTCTTTCAATTATCTTTAACATTAAACGTTAGGAAGGTACAATTTTTTTAATTGGTGTTCATTTTCAATTTTTCAAAGTTAAAGAATTATTACTTAATTTTTATGATAACTTTATGAAAAGGATAATTTTTAGAGAAATAGTTAATATTTGAAGCTGTAAATCCATGCAAAATCAACATTTTTGTGTAATTATCTTAGTTTCGTTTATTTTTTTTGTATAGATTAAGCAAAAAATATAAAAACTTCATTAGATTACTTGGATTACTTAGACTACTCAACAATTATACGTGAATAAGTGCGTTTATACGAAAATTTAATGCTTTGAAACTAATATTTTAATTTTCCTTTAATTTTTTCGTACATCCATCGTAAAAATGATAAAGAAATTTTGATTTTTTGATTTTTTAGAACCAAAAATGAAGGGACCGTGATAGTATAAAACCCAAAACAGTTAAAACACTCACAATTTCCATTGATTAATTAGAAATTTCACATGGTGTCATAAACTTCATCAGGTTATCCATGTCAAAGTCGTTAAAAACCTGTTAGACTTCAATTTGTCTTCTATACTAGACAGTCTATACTAGACCAGCATGGAAAGGTAGAAAACGTAAATTGAGTTTATAGGAGCGAACAACTGAAGCCTGGTAAGCGGCAAGACATTAAGCAAAACATCGGCAAGACATCGGGCAATTCAATTGATTATAATGAATAAAATATCTAACAGCGAATCGGCTTATGGTTAATCAATTTATAAAAAACACGTCCGTAGGAATGCTTGAAAGGTGGTGAAAGATTTTTCTTACTCTAGTCGGTAATTAAGGCCTTCAACTAGAATTAATATCGTTAAAATAAAGTAATCGGTGATTGAAAATCGTTTGAGAGTGTTAGAAAATAAAAATCTCTAAAATTTCGGCTCAAAACTAAACAAAATCCCTCTGAAATGGTTAAAGTCAACATTCAGGTTAAACTGATCATAATGTCTTTGATATCAGCACTAATTATCTAGATTTGGATATAGGCAGTGCCGGCTTTAGCACCACCAGCGCCATGGGTAACATTTGAAATGAAATGAAATAACCAGTTTTTCATTAATCATTTATTTAAAAAACTAATAAAATTTGACTTTTCTAGCTCCACGTAAGTTACAGAATTACAAATTCCAAATAAAAGTTGTTCCCATGAATGAAAATTCGCGATTCGGTACCTCGTGAAATTAATTTTAAGGGCTCTAATTTGTACAGTACTTTTTCCTTATTTCCAATAACATTTTCCGTATAATAAAAAAAAACTAAAATTCATCAATTTTTTTGAAACAGTTGTGTTTATCTGTAGTCAAGGATTCCCGTCCTTCTTACTCAGCTCTCTTTTCTAAAGTTCATATTAAAAAGAGATAGATAATGTGTTCCTTTATAGTAGGATATGCCCGTTAAATTGAAGCGCAGAGATTGGACACTCCATTCTAGTGCTGCCAACATAATTAATTTTTCGTGAAATTTTGGGAATTGAAGCGAGGCAAATAAGCGCTACTTTATGTTGGTACCCTGGGCGGTTGTCTCACCATAACGCCGCTACTGGGTATAGGATGACCGTGAATTAGAATCGTTTACTCTATATTTGAGTTATTTTCATTTCATTTGGGTTTATATCTGTTGCATAATCGACAAGTTATAATCTATCTTGAATATAACTGTAATTTTTAACCATTCAAACACTATTAAATTTGATTCAAGTAATCAATCCTTGTAACTAATAAATGATAGCCTGAAGCGAAGTAGAGTTTTCACTTTTTATTTTTAGTAACATTCACACTGGTCCATCTCGAAATTGCGTCATTGAGGTTCAAGTATATGATTTTTGGTTCATCAGTAAAAAAATAACAGAGAAAGAAGATATCTTGAATAAAAAGTTAAGAAGAATTAAAAAATTTCCTTTCATTTTGCATATTGGCAGGGTGAGCGATGGAAGCGACATCTGATGTTTGCATAAAATCATGCTTGACAACAGATCCGTATAAGAAACAATGAATAGTATTAAAAAAATAATTGGAAAATTGGTATCCATTACAAAATACTGTAATCGTGTTTTTTGAGTTAAAAAAGTGATAAAAAGTTATTACGAGATGTTGAAAAAAGTAACCAAAAGAATTCTGTGAGGTGTAAACAAATCTGATACACAACTGCATTAATAAAAATTGATGAAACAATTGATTATTAAATAACAATTAGTGACAACTTTTAATTTTTATTTTTTAATAATTTTTAGGTAACTATTTACGTAGGTTAGGTTAGTACGGGCAAACTTTATCTTGATTGGTCTTGGTTCACTCGGAGGCATGATGCCTATTGTGTTACCCTTTATTTTCCACGATTTGGAAACTTAGTTAACTACACCCCTCTATATTTTCCCTTTCATAACTTATTTTTTAGCACTTCTAACCAAGATTAAAGTTTTTTACTTTTTCCATTTTTAATTCTTCAATTTTTTGATTTTTTAAAGACATCATGGTACTCTAATATTTGACGTCGCTTATCCGGCAAGGCAGTGTACCGGCAAAGCAGGTGCTCAATCGTCTCTTCTCCTCCATTACAGACTTTTTCATAGTTGTCCCCATTCCTGAAGCCTTCGCAAACATTACAACGTCCACTGATCACTCCAATGGTCTTCTGGATTAAGTGTTTTGTGAATCTTATTGATTCACAAATTCATTGATCTTAAGCCAAATCGCTTTGGATGTCGTGCAATCAATTCTGTTTGACCAAATATCCTGATGTTTGAGTTTGATTCCTGAGTACATAGCATATTTTAAGAATTCCATCGAAAGGGAGGTATTTGTCTCTTGGGCTTATCCTGTATTTGATTCTTGGCCTATCAGTGATCCTAGATATTCTGTGACTGTGGCTTAACAGCTACAGAAAAAATGGAATCGACTAAAGACGGAAAGAGCAGATAGAATATTTAGATTTAGAATATAAATAGAAGAACTGATTTATATTTTGAAATATCCGATATCCGACCAATTTAATCCAACCTAGAGACTAGTCGGCTACCAACTTGTATGAGTAACTTGGTTTGGATTCAACAATTATATGTGAATGAGTGTGTTTACACGAAGGATTAAAGCTCTGAAACTAATATTTTGATTTTTTCTTACCCCTTAACGTTTTTCGTAAATCCATCGTAAAAATAAGAAAGAAATTTCCATTAATTAATTAGAAAAACTGGGTCCAAAACTTCATCAGGTTCTCCATATGAAAGTCCTTAAAAAACCGTTAAACATCGATTTGTCTTCTATACTATACTGTTTGAATGCATAGGAAGATAGAAAACGACAAGTGAGTTTATAGGCGATAGCAACTGAAGCCTGGTATACGGTAAGAGGTATCAGCGCCTTCAATAAGCCACTTCATTTAAATACAGATCTGTACTTATTTCAAATATCGCTGTTTGAAAAATATTATTGACAACCATAGACAAATTGGCAAAATCGGGCAATTCAAAACTCACAATAATCATCTGAATTATATTCAATATTATTTGATGTTTGAATATTATTTGGTATGCTCACAAAGTTAATGTTTTCAAATATTCTTGCGATTTTTATAATGAATAAAATATCTAACAGCCATTCAGCTTATGGTTAATCAATTTATAAAAAACACGTGCGTAGGAATATTCGAGAGGTTGGTGAAAGACCAGGTTTGGCTACCAACTCGTCTGAGTAACCCGGTTTGTACCCGGTTTCTAGAAATTTTGAACTCGGTTTAAAAAAACGTAAGTTCGTCGATCACTACAAGGATATATTAAAAATTCTTAGACTACTATAGAAACAAACAAAATTTCAATGTCAAAATATTTCATTACTCAACATATTCTCCTCTTAAATGGATACATTTATTACAGCGAACCTGCAACGTCTCTAGACCTTTCAAAAAAAATGTTTCTTCTTGCTCTGCAAACCAGACATCCACAGCTTTTATTACCTCCTCGTTGGAAGACACATTTAGGACCTTTTAAACTTTTTTTCAGTTGAGGAAAGAGATGATAGTCGGACGGACGGAGCCAAATCTGGTGAATAAGGGGGTGTAATAGTAGGGGAATAGTAATCTCCAGTTATTGTTCTACCCTTATCCAAAAAATCAATCATGATTACTCCATGGCAATCCCAAAAACGATTTTTGGACACGAAACTTCTTAGGTCTTGGAGAACCATAGTGTCGCCATTCCATCGATTGTTGCTTTGTTTCTGGATCGTAGAAATTTACCCAAGTCTCATCCATAGTAACAATTCGGTTTAAGAAATCAACATCGTTTTCAAATCGAGCACAGATCGAACGCGATGCTTCTACCCTTCCTACACGTTCGTATGAAATATTCAGTGCTTCAGATCAGATCCGGTTTAGCCCAATTCGACGGTCTGATAAAATCATGTCATGAACTGCATCGGTATTTTCAGGGTCGGAGACAGAAACTGGCCTTCCCGATCGGTCATCACCTTCAATGGAAAGTTTACCTCTTTTGAAGGACATTGATCACCAAGGGTATTAAGCATATCTTCGATAATCTGCTTACTTCTTAACCCTTTTAAATACAGATACTTGATGGCTCTATTCTCCAATTTTTCGATTTTCACAATTTCGGTGGACATCTTTTTTCTTTTCATTTATTGCGTACCTCTTTTGACGTCAAACTTTACACTGACACTTCTAATAAGTTATTGTTCGCTGCTATGGTAACGCAATATTTTTTTATGCATGGAACTGATCTAGGGTAACTAGATATCAAAACATCGTCGTGACTAGAGAGAAGGGCGTAATTTTTAACTTTTATAGAAAGATTTCGGTTATCCTGAATTTTTTTTTACTTCAAAGAAGTAATTAAGTAACCAATAATTATTGAAAATATACTGTGGTTAGGTTTTGTTGTTTCAATTGTCTATAATCGACTATATTATGGGATTTGATAGTTGTATCTAATTATATATTTATTTGGTAACGTTCAATATTCGATTCCAGGACAATGTAAATAATTATTCTCTTCCATATTTTGAACCTTTCAACAAAGCTAATATTGAAAGTACTTAATTAAACGAGAAAGCTTTTTTAATATATCTTTTAAATTTGTTTATCAGTTCTCTATTTAAGTTTGCCGTTGTCTATCTTTAACTATTTTTAAAGGATGAATTCAATAAAAGAAACCTCATTAACCTCAACATTAATAATTTCACTAATGGCAATCAAGAATAGATCAATATGTAGGATGAGTCTAGAAAGTCACAATTTGTTTTATTATTCCTATTTTATATTCCATTTATTCGATTCGATTAAAAAAGTAACATGTAACCAAGCTATGTTCACACCATACATATAAATGTCCATCAGCTGTTGAAAAGGAAAGTTTATTTCCTATTGTGAAATCGATTTTTTTAGCGTACCATCTCTCAGTGGCGTGGACGGCATTCGGGCCAAGAAAAATGAAAGTGACAACATGTTTTGTGAATAATAAACATACATCAAACAGTGTCTACAGGTGTAGAGTAATAACACTACTATAATTAACATCAGTTACGTAAAAATGAAGAAGTCTTGTTAAAGTACATTGACATTAAGAAAGTAAATTTTTTTAGAGGATGTAGTTCGGAATTATATAGATTCAACCAAAAGATAAAAATAAATAATATTAACAAAAAAATTACAATGATTTTTATCATATTTATTTGCATATATTTTCATTTATTTCTACACACATAAAACAGTCTACTGCTTCAGACGCCATACCAGAATGTGTGGTGAAATGGCGACTAAATCCTTAAATAACCATATAGATGTACAATAGCAGCAATCACAACTGGGGATTATGAAGCTATTAACTACTCGTACGTACGTAACATATACCTGTGCGCATAAGGGCCATAAAAACCCCAACTATCATTATTGGTTATCGGAACGCAGCAACAACTGCTATAGTAACTTGAATGTGTTTGGCTTCTAGCTCCTGAACCGTATCAGAAACGTTCCAGTTAAGTGGCTGCTACCAAAATGAAGAATCTTTTAGCAGCACCCCCAACGTGTCGACTACGGCTACTATGCTACAAAAGTTGAGTTATGGTAGCCTCTCCAATTCCAATAGTGTTTCGTTGTCTGTTTCGCATAGCGTATTTTATATCTTTTATTTGTTACGATCTCGTGTGTCTTTCAAACTACGAGGATGGTCCTAGAAGTACCAGACCTGACCTGGAGATAGCGGTGGATCTGATGACTCCCATGAGGACATGAAGGCTGATGTTTTTAAAACATGGCTCGAACCAATGATAGATCTTCTTACTCAGAACTGCATAAAGTGATAGACAATGCAAGTTATCGCTGGAGACTTTTGGGAAAATTTCCCACAACCAAAAATTAGCTGAATTGCCAAGTCGATGACTTCATCCTCCAGCGAATGATAACTTAGAAAGTATGAATGCGAAAGAATTTGACCCGTCAACAAAGCTCATACTAAATAATTTTCAAGAGTATGTGCTGCAGTTTTCCTCTTCAGAAGTAAGAAAATAAAATGTCAAAGCGAAGTAGTTTTTGAATGAAGTTACTTTGTACGAAGATGGTCACAGAAATACCTGGCCTGGCCTAGGGATGGCGGTAGTTGCTTGAAAAATACCACGGTATTAGAAAATACACAATTTATACATATGTTTCAAGTTTGAAGATGCCACGTTGTTTAATATTTGTTTGGCAGACATCAATAGTGAAAGTTTTCAGTGGATTAACATGAAAAAAATTGGTCATCGTTATGTGCCGCAATACTTTTATTTGAAAGGCCTTAGTCTAACCAATATAAAAGCTGAACTAGATTCTACTCTGGATGAGACTGCTCCTTCGTTATCAATAGTAAAATATTGAGTAGCAGAGTTTAAACGAGGCCGTACGACCTGCGAAGACCAGCATCGCAGTGGTCGACTAAATGAGGTGACGACTCCAGAAATTTGAAAAAAATCCACGAAGCGGTACTGGATGATCATCGACTGAAAGTGTGCGAGCTAGCAGACATGGTAGGTGATTCAAAAAACAGCGTCGTGAAGATTCTTCCATCAAGTATTTGTCAATATTTCATAGAAATAATGCCGAGTTTTTGCACTGTTTCATAACCAAGGATGAAACGTGGGTCCGCCACATTACACTCTAAACAAAAGAACAATCAAAACAATGGGCTGAAAAGGGAGAACCAGCTCCAAAGAAGGCAAAGACCATTTGCAGGCAAGATCATGGCGTCGGTTTTTTGGGCTGCGCATGGGATAATTTTCATTGACTTCTTAAAAAAGGAAAAACTATCAAAGACGAGTATTACGCGAACTTAGTGCAACGTTTGAGCGAAGAAATCAAGCAAAAAAGTCCGAATTTGGCTGAGAAGAAAAGGTTGTTTCATGAAGACAAAGCACCAGCTCAAACATCCTTTATTGCAATGGCCAATACTGAATGAATCGAAGTTTGAATTGCAACTTCATGCACCTTATTCGACAGATTTAGCCCCTTTGGATTATTATCTATTACCAGAATTGAAAAACTGGCTCGGCGGTCAAAGATTTTCCAACAATGAAGAAGTCCTGTCGGCAGTTAATGGCTATTTTGAGAAGCTTGACGATTCTTATTCTAAAAAGGGTATCAAACTTATTGAACATCGCTGGGAAAAGTATACGGAGCTAAAAGGAGATTATGTTGAAAAATATATATATTTCAAAGTTGACACTTTGTTTTCACGATCAAGGTTTTCATAAAACGTTTTGTTTCTATTCACTCTCGGCGCTTGCGTGGAAAAACCCGCCATCGTTCGACTTTTTAACTACGAAGAAATATCTTCAAAAACAGAAGACTCCATTAACTAGAATACCATTATCGAATACTTGATAAGAATATATTTAAAAAATAGTGGAAAACTGCTAAATTATTTCTTTTTTCTGCTTATTTTTCTTCAAGAAATAAATTGTGATATACAATCATATCACCGAAAGAGTAAAACCCTTTCTAACATGAATGTCTACATTCAAAGTGATCTTACTTAATTAGAAAGAGCTTATTAGTGACAAAGTCTCAAATTATATCAGTATGTTTATCAAACCATAATCGATCTTTACTGAGATAGTAATTTTGAATAGTTCGCACGTGAAAGTTTGTATCAGAAAAGTTATAACGGATTCCATTAAACTGGTAAATGCATCCAACGGAATCTACTAGAATCTCTTAAACATAAAATTGGAGAATACTAACCTATTAGAATCTAGTGTAAACAATTAATTGACCACGCTACCATAGAATAATTGATAATAAAATCTTGTTCACTTAAGGAAGGAATTTCAGTTATTTTGTTATTTAAATAATTCTTTTAAACTATCACATTTCAAATTAATATATTATATTGTTTATTATTTTGATTTTTTATTGGAATGTATTCGAATTTTCTTCATATAAATTATCACAAGTAAATATTCCTCTACTGTTGTGACTGACGTTGTAAATTAAGTTGTACTTATCAAAACATGAAACAAGATATTTTTCTCCCAAAATCATTCTTAATTATCAACATAGTCTCCTTTTGTACACTTTTTCTTAACCTGCTCCAACCTTTTTAACCCTTTTAAATTATAATTTTTTCCAATTTTCCGGTTTCTCACATTGGGTTTTTCTTTCTCTACTGACTGTATGGCGGAGGAAAAGTCTTTTGTTTCTCTATTTCGCAACAACGGTTTTCCGATTCAAATCCTTCACTTAATAAGGAAATTCGAAGAATTCCTATAGTTGTTTCTGTCTACTCCATTTATAAGGATGTTTTACTGTCCCTTGCAACCTTCTTCGACTTGTCAACTCAAACCCTACCACGCTTGATCTTTGCCCTCGCTTGTAGGGTTGTCTATAAGTAAGACCCAAATGTAACTGTATCTAATAAACTTCGACTTATATTGCTAGTTGCGTACACAAAGGAGGCAGATTTTGTCAAGATGTTGTCTTTCACCTCAAAATACGCGTTTACGTATGCGACAACGTCTGATCTGATGAAAATCTCTCTTCTGCAAGTGAAACATTAAGGTTAGGAAAAAAGAAACAGTAGTTGGGTTATGTATCTGGTGAATACAGTGAGCGGTCAATCAATTCTAAGTGTAATTTCAGCCATGGCGATCACCAAAGTGTGAGAAGGTGCGTTGTTCTGAAGGAACAAGAAAAGGACTGTTTTTTCAAATGCGGCCGCTTTTTACCCAATTTTTTCTTCTACCTTATCAAGTAATGATGCGTGTTAGTCTCCTGCTATTGTTTTACCTTTTTGAAAATAGTAGATGAACACAAACCCACAATAACATCTTGTTTCCAACCAATGAAATTGTCTATGCATTTATCGGAGCAAGGGATTCCTTGGCAATTCACTGTCTTGACTGTTCTCTCATTTCAGGAGTATAGTTATAAATCGACGTGATAAATCCGATTCAATTTTCTTAAACCCTACTCGCGGATTCCTTACAGATGCCTAATTCTTCAGTCAGTACAAACCAAACTCGTTCTTTTGATATGCCAATAGCCCCTTCTATCTCTATAATCTCAATCCTATAGTTGTTCAGTACCATTTGGTGAATTTTTTTGATGATATAGCTCGTCGTTATTCAAGTTGATACAGCCACGTTTGAATTCAGTTGTTCACAACTTTCTGGTCGTCAATGTTGGTGCAGGCTCGATACAAAGTGATTAACTCCTCGCGTAGGTGTATTATCTTTCAAAAATAAATATTTAATGACAGTTCCATACTCAAATTTTCCATTTTCAAAAAAATATCCGATTGTTAAAGCATCCAAAATTGCTGATATTTCCCAACCAATGATAAGTGCTGATATCTTTGGGTTGAGTTAGGAAATTTTCTAAATAACCCTCGTACAATACAAAACATATTTCATATACACAACACAATAAAAAATATCAATTCAAGCAGAGGAAACTAATAGTATATCAGGACCATACAAATAATTCCAAATCCAAACTAACTAACTTAATGCTTCTTTCGCCAGTCAATAATAGTAACTTTTTCATTAAGTTGAAAGTTACATTTCCTCAACGAGAATTTTTTTTTATTTTACGTAGTGATGGTTGGTATGGATCCCTTTGCTACGTTCAGCATAATGATATATGTTTGTTGTTTCTGATCATGCACATCAATATTGTAGTATTCCGGAAAGTGAAACCGTTTATTTTTGAATTATATTTGCCATTAATTCAAATTTGCAATTTGTTGAATGCTGTCCTCTTTTCAGTTTACCTTATCGGATTATTTCACAGAAATTAAAATCATTCATTTTTCCAAATATAGATGTAGGCCAGCGAAACTTTTTTGATCATAAAAATAAAAAAAAAACAGTTAACAGATAATTGGACTAATGGAAAATTAACAAAGAATTTATTACATATTTATGAACGAGACAGGTCCGTCTTAAGCAATAACATAACTAGCGTCAAAAATGTGTACAAAGTAATGTAATGTAACGTTTTTCGTATTTATTTACAATCTTTCTATTCGTGGGTTATTACGTTATTAATTTATGTACACAATACACTTAACTTACAATAATTTATTTGAATGATAAACTTTACTAGAAATTATTTAAAAGAAATACTGTAAATAAACCGCCTGATATAATTGTAATTGGTAGAAATGATAAGCAAATTTTAAAGGAAAAATCTTGATTTTGAAATATTTCTTTTTATAATAATTTAGGATCACTATACGTGGCGGTCGTCAAGGAAAGGGATGTTTGTCATAATGTGACTTTTCACTTTACGGATTTATATACTTTAAATTAAGCAGAACCACATGGGAATGATGAAATTAGTCTTTAAAGATTATACATGCCATAATAACGTAGAAACTTTCAAGAAATCCAGAGAATATATAATGAAAAGCTCAAAATCACGATTCTATATTTATCAATATTCGAACCCTAATTTTTTTAGTGTTCACATGTTAAAAAATGTGTTTTTATTATATTCAGAGATACTTATGATTGGTAAAAAAAATAACAAATATTGATTTATTTTTTTCGAATTAAAAAACTGAATTGAAGAACATACAATACCAGTCAAAAGCGTTGCCCTCCTTATAATTGGCGTGATGAACAACAAATATAAACAATACGATCGATTTTGATCTTTTCAGGATCTTCGAAAAATATGAAGGGAAAGTAGGACACTGCTTTCAGACTTCCCTGTCCAATTTGTCCCTTAACAACTCAATTGAGTTGAGTTCAGGTGACCATGATGGCTAAATCACTTTTTTCACCACATTCTTCCTTTTCAATTCTTTCAAATACACTTTGCATATCTTCGAGGAATGCTGGAAGATACATTTTCTTCCGATCGGGGATAGAACAGAAAGTTCCTATATTTTTTTTAGCCTTTAAATATTCTTTAATTTTTAACAAGTCTCCAGTCGCCCTACGTCCAAAACATCCCCAAACCATCACCGAGCCTTCGCCATGTTTTACAGTCGGGATTACACATGGCTCTAACATCCGTTTCTCCTTTGACCTGCGCACAAACGCTCTTCATACGTCCAATTTATACGTTCTTCAACCTACTGCGACCTCATAATTTTATTTGGCGTCTTAAAAGAGGTTTCCTTACTATCAACTTTCCAAAAAGGCTAGTTTCGTTCAATCTCCTTTGCACTGTAGAAGTACCCACTCAAAGACAGATGCCTAGATTCATTGATCTGAGCTGCTACCTCTGGGCCCGTGAGTCGTCGATCACGTACACTAATCAATACAATACGTTTATCTTTAGCGGTTATGGTTTTTCGAGATCACCCTGACCATTTTCTATGGCTAAAGCTCCTGGTGGATGCATATTTTTTCACGTTGTCGTCCACGATAAGTGGAGGTATTTTTAATTTGTAGGCAATGGTACGATTACTTCTACCTAGACTATGGAGACCTGGTTGCTTGGTTTTATCTACTTTAAAACTTACAAATCTGAATTTGCGATAACGAATTTAATTCGTATACGAACTTGACAGAAAGATGTTTTGGTCCAAAAAGTATAAATCACAGCACGTTCTTGCATCTCACAGGGATAGCTGGGACTAAACTACAATCATAAACATTGAGAAAATAATAAACAAATCAGCCGGTACATGCAGGTTTTAACTTTTCGCACACACCGACAAAATATAAACATCTGCACGTCTAAAGTAAACAAATAACGGATACTATTATTTTTGGTTTGTAAAATACCGTTTCGATCTTCGATTGACAATATGAAAGAGAAATTTGTTGATATTTTGAAATTGAATGACTGGTAAAACTGAACTTCATATCGAAATTGTTCCGAATGAAGCTGTGATCACAAAAAAATATTTGAATTGAGTCAATTTGTAAAGCGACCTCATATTATTAATGAAATATTACGAATTCAGTAGGAATGCGGTTCAAAAATATATATTAAAGAAATGTCAAAAGAAAGTTATTTAATTTCATATCTCAACGAGTCTCTCGAGTATAATATAAAGGAAGAAATCGTACTGAATATTTCCGAAAGTGCTCCCGACTATGACATTCATATTGATTTCTTATCCTAGAAGTAATAAGCTGAACGTTTTAGGAATTTAGGAAAAGACTTGAGTTGAAGTTACTTGTCGTCACTCTCCTACACCAATAAAGAATTCCTATCGATGTTTTAGACCAGTTGAATGTCCATTTATTGCCAAATCTATCTCAATATGTAAATATTTTCAAAGCAATCGACTGAAAAACTGATAGCAGGGAGAAAATTTATTATACAAGTTTCTATTTTCAATATTGGTTTCTCTACAATCCTGACAAAATAAAATTTGATTCTTTTTATTTCTCAAATCATTTTCATAAACTTTATTTCAATTAAACTCATATTTTTTCATCTTAATTCTGACTGTATTTTTTCACAATTTTTGAGAAATTATCTAATTTTTACGTGGATACAGTGTGCTTATAGAAACTGATAAACTAAAATGTTAACCTCGAATGAATATACTTCCATATTATCTACAGAACTGTATAATAATCTCATTTTTTTGGCCCACTGTATCTTTTACTCGGTTGTTCTGGTCCATTATTGACATATCCAGACTTTGAGCAAATTTTAAGAAAGAGGTTCATCCGAATGGAAAGGGGATGGCATTTTTGGAAAGGATAGTAATTATTTACAATTAAGTAAAAGAAGGATATTTCACCAAGGCTTTGCAATGATGCACAAGTTGATGTAAAACATTGTGAATTTGGAAGATTCGTAGATGTAATTGCTTCCTTATTCACCTAATTAGGCTTCAGATGAGTTTTATCGTTCTCACTTCTTGAAAAGTTGTAGGTGGTTGTAAATGAAGCCTACCTTGATGTGAAATAAAAATGACTCTACAAAAGTACTTGACCCAACAAAGAAAACATAAAAATTTTGAAAAAAATATATTTATTTTTCAACGTAATCTCCTTTTAGCCCCATACACTTTTCCCACGGTTGTTCAATAAGTTACACTTTTTATAATAAGAGTCGTAAATCTCCGCTGTTAACTGCCGACATCACCTCTTCATTGTTGGAAAATCTTTGACCGCCGAGCCAGTTTTTCAAGTCTGGTAATAGATAATAATCCAAAGGGGGTCAATCTGTCGAATAAGGTGCATGAAGCTGCATTTCAAACTTCGATTCATTCAGTTTTGGCCTTTGCAATAAAGGATGTTTGAGCTGGTGCATTGTCTTCATGAAACAACCTTTTCTTCTCAACCAAATTCGGACGTTTTTGCTTGATTTCTTCGCTCAAACGTTGCAATAAGTTCGCGTAATACTGGCCTTTTTCAAGATAGTCAATGAAAATTATCCCATGCGCAGCCCAAAAAACCGACGCCATGGCCTTTCCTGCTGATGGAACGGTCTTTTCCTTCGTTGGAGTCGGTTCTCTCTTTTAAGTCCATTGTTTTGATTGTTTTTTTGTTTCGAGTGTGATGTGGCGGACCCAAGTTTCACCCTTGGTTATAAGAGGGCGCAAAAATTTGGCTTTATTTCTGGGAAACATTGCCACTATACTCGATGGAAACATCTTCACGACGCTGTTTTTGTTCCATTATAAGCAAACGCAGCACAGCTTTCTCATGGCCAAATTTCCAGTTAATATGCCATGTACCGCACTTTTTAAATTGCCTACCATGTCTGCTAGCTCGCAAACTTTCAGTCGACGATCATCCAGTATCGCTTCGTGGATTTTTTTCAAATTTCTGGAGTTGTCACCTCATTTAAACTCTGCTACTCAATATTTTACTGTTGAAATGAAGGAGCAGTCCTACCCAGATTAGAATCGAGCTCAGCTTTTATATTGGTTAGACTAAGGCCTTTCAAATAAAAGTATTGTGTAACATAACGACGAATTTTTTCCATGTTTACAAATTCACTGAAAACGTTAGCTATTGATGGCTGTCAAACAAACATTAAACAGCGTGGAGTCTTCAAACTTGAAACATATGTATAGATTGTGTATTTTCTAATACAGTGGTATTTTTCAAGCAACTACCGCCAGCTCTAGGTCAGGCCAGATACAGAGTAAGATGATTGTATTGCATAAAGTTAAATGCTGAACGGAAAAATGAGCTGCTGCTGGTACCTGTTGTATGTATTTTTGCGAGGGCGAGGGCGCTTGGCATGGTTGCCAAATAACCATGAAGTCATCTGGTGATTTCTCGTTCAGCGTGTGTCCAACAAAAGTATGTCACAGCTTAAAGACTTCACTGGACAGAATATAAAATTAGCAAAAAATATGGGGAATAAAAACAAATGGGAGGGAATCAGTTTATATAACCTTCACAAATTAATTCACGTAAATACAGTTAAATGGCATACATCTAGATTGTAGATTGAATTGGCAACTTTGCAAAGAGAAAACAACTTGGTTTACAATTACATTGCTGGATGATTGGCAGAAGATCTTAGTTATCTATATCCAACAACGTGTCATTATACAAAGTAATGCTTAAGTCCATCTGGACATACGGAGTATGACAAACAAATCAAATCTAGCCATTTTAGAAAGACCTTGGAATGATGGTAAACGCCCAGTGGTATGTTCTAAGTGACGTTATTGAGAATGATCTAAGTATTCCACTAGTGCTCTTCAACAAACTAATGGGAGAGAAATCTGAGATGAGAAGATTGAAGCGGTATAGGCCACCGAATAGACTGTGAGGAATGCGAGGAATAGACTAACTATAAACATTTAATGTGGTGTGAACAATTAGTATTAACCAAACATTTTATATCAATCATATAAGGGTCGATTCATTGGAACAATCCCTTTCATGTTTTTTCGACGGTCATACCAATAGATTTTATAATAGATGGGGTTGAAAAAATTGTATTTTTGATATTACCTTCCAATCGCACAATATAATTTTATAATTTTACCCTTATAAAACCCTATAAATGTAAGTGAATCTCTAAATCAAGTTGACGAAAAATGAAAAAAATTATTGTATTCTTTGTATCCTTAATTTCAAATCTTAATAATCCGTATATTTTTTATTATCTTTGTTTTCGGTATCTATAGAGAAGCGTCGACAGAATCTAATAAATAATTTATACATTTATTATAATTTCTCTCACTTATTAGTTGGATAATCACTCTTTTCATTTATGTTAAATAGTAAGTTAATGTGAAGATACAGTCGACTGTTTTTATATGTCATATTATTTTCGAAAAAGCAGTACAAACGAATACATTAAACTTTTATTTGTCCTATTTAGTTGGACGCAAAGACATTCGAAGAAAGTAGTCCGTTAATTTAAATTTTTCAAAACTATTTAATTATTTTCTTATAATTGCAAATCAACTATTCAAACTTCAATAGTTATAATCATAGATTCATTCAAGCGACGTCTAATTCTTTTTAAGTAAGTCGTGGTTAGATTGAAACTTGCGAGGTTCGTCTACTCGTTATTTATGTCTAGCATGGTTGAAGTGAGACCAAGGAAGCGATTATAAATGTTAGTGAAGACGTGAAATTAAAAAAAATAAATTTCTTCAACCTTTTAGTTCTTAAACCTTTTTAAATGGTTTGATGAATCGTCTTGATTTTAAGTCTGTTTTGACAGAAAATCAGTTTCAAATAATAGTTAAAAATTAAAGTTTCATATCAAATCAAAGTAATTATCTCATTTAATTTTAGAAAGAGTAACTTTTTATTTCACCATCAGATGCAAAGAGATTGATAATTCATAAACCTGACATATCTGTTCAACCAATTGTTTTAAGTATTCTAACTCCTCTCACTCCAGTAACTAATTAGTTGGAAAAAATTAGACCAAAGCAATCAAAATTACATGGAATTTCAAAAACTTATATCAAAATTCTTTACGAATATGTACTTATTTCGTTAGATGTAGTTTCTTTATAAACAAATACGATGATTGGTACTCAAGTTTTGAGATATGGCAAAACTGTTGTGGATATTTCATATCTGTCATTTTTAATGGTGAACGTACTTAGAAAGTGTTGTCATTCGAGTGCTATTTGACTTGTTTACAGATACTTCACAGACACATTCATCTTGTTCAAAAAATGGAATTAAACCCTGTTTCATGCGATGATTTTCTATGACTTTCGACGTAGATTAAACCAACAGCAGTGTGCCGCTCAACTTATTTCGACTTTTGGTGATGAAGCATCATATGTTTCGTTTCAATCGTGGTCGTACTTCGCTATAGGATGAATTTCGTTTAGGTCGTCCAATCTTGGCTGTGAGTAAACTGATATTAATCGTCATGTGACATGCCGTGAGAATAAGGTATACTTGGGCATTAGCTCTACTCGTATACATTCAATACTGCGTGAACATTTGGTTGTCAAAAGATTTATTCGTGTTGGATATCGCATAATTTGACAATCGCTCAAAAAAAAAACAACAATCGATTGTACAGGTCTTTCGAGACGAGCTAAATCCAACAAAAATTCTTTGCTCATGAATCACTACGAAGCAAATGAATGCCTGTTTTTTTGGAATACATGCGTATGTCGGTGCTGTTCTATTAGAGCAACATAGAACAGAAAATTATGAATGGTACAGTTGAATTTGTTTGCCAGAAGTGTTCGAGGAACTTAATCGTGGAAGTCATAATGCGAGCTCTCACACATCAGTTTAAACAACAATGTTTTTGTGTAGTCAAAATATTGAATTGATGGGTCATCGGCCGTACAGTTTTTGTTTGGCACCAATTGATTTCTTCTTTTTTCTGCAGTTCAAAAAGAAATTGCGAGGTCAAAGTTTTTCTACAACTGAAGAAGGGGTTGAAGCGCTCAAATCACATGTTTTGGAGGTACCTCAATCTTAATGAAGAAAAGTTTGAAAAACAATAATGCCATATCCAATTATAAATATTTGTTTTTATTTGTCTTAAAACTGAAGCAGCAACCCTCGTATTTCAGGAACCGAAATCAAATGATTTGAGCAAACATAGTCAAAAGTTTGAGTGCTATGCGGTTTCAATTCAAAATTTGAGACCACTTTTTTATCATATATTCAAAACGGCTTACGATATATCAATTTAAAGGAGTTTGATCAGTTAGTATTCTTGGACGATTTTGAGAAAATTTATATAAAACACTTTTAACGGAAAGGAGTTAAACACGCATGACCTTTATGAAAATTAACATATTTTGTTTTGCTGTTTATATTAGAGACACGAAATAATATTTATTTATTAGAGTATCCAAAAACAATCAAGTTATTACTTTCTAAAACATGCGACAAATAAGAAATAAGACTTATTAAAATATCAAAAAAATGTTTTGAATTTAAAATAAATAACACTATGTGAAAATTAAACTGAAAAGTTGAATGAATTGAATTCTAAATACATGATATTTTAAATATAACAGGTTCAAAAGTACTTATATGTGGTTAAAAAAACTCCTTTTCGACGTGGAAATTGAGTTGTTCATTTTTATTTATTGTGTCTAAAATGAGATTTTTAAATTAATATAGAATATTAGGAACAAAAAATGCATTCCTTTTCAGTGAGTTTTTTTTCAGTTTGAAAAGGATTTGTGGTGCTTAAGTACGTCAAAATCAATTTAAATTGTGTCCTAAGATTGCGGATTCACTAACAAACAAAGATTAAAAAAAGTTAGAAGATTAAGAAAAGTTAGAAGAAGATTTCAAAATTTTAAACCTTTCACATATTTTCTGAAAATCTTGGACAATATACTTTTATACTAGTGTCAAAAAAGTAGAATTACTTGAAGAAAAAACGAAAGGATTAATAATGATGTATCTCTAGTGAGAATATCAGCGTTTGCGATAACTACAGAGGGTGTTTTATGAGTAATGTCAAATTCTATGCCTCAGTTTAAACATGCCCTAAATTCTATGGAGAGTAAATTTGCTTTATTTGTGCGGGAAATATGACATTCTTCTATTGTCGAAACATTATTGGAAACAAAAGTTTGAGGCAGCTGTGGCAGCAAGGAAAATATATGAAATTGAAGGGGAGGACACAGTTAATTAGCGAACGGCACAGCGTTTTAATAGTGGAGTCGTCCATCTGCGTGTTATATTGAGGGTACAGTAGAAAACCAACCTAGTGCCAGCACTCGCCGATTATCGGAATCCCTTGGTTAGGTAGGTAAGATATATGAAAGTGGCACAAGAATTAATCGAGATTCAAGCGAGTAGTTGTGTAAACAGATCCTTGCCCTGCTGAAAGATAATCGTTTTATTAGACGTATTTTTACTTACGGGGAAAAATGGATTTGGACAAAGAACAATTACCAGAACCCGTCGCCCAGAGGCCGATTCGAGTCTTGTTGTGTATCTAGTGGAATTATGAAGGCTTAGTGCAGTTCATTCCAAAATCGATATGGACAGCTGATGTATAAGCAAGTAAAAGCGGGATCTTACAACAAGACAATGCTGGACCACTTACCGCGAAAGTTACGCGGAATAGGATTGAAGAACTTGGTGGTATCAAACTTCTACCACACCCAGCATTTAGTCTAGACCTGGTACCGTCAGATTACTATTTTTTCAAATCCATGGGGAAATTGTTGAGAGGGAAAAATTTGAATCAATCCATCAATCCAAAGGAGATGTTGAAAAACTGCAGTGTGACAATTTTTAGTATTAAAGCCAAAAGAATGGTTTTACTAAGGTCTCAAAGAGTTTGAATTGATACCATAGAATACGATGGGTTATACTTCGAATATCAAATCTCTCTATTTCTAATTTAATAAACAAAGTCAACAAAATACCTCGATGTAGGGTATGATAGGCAATGAGTTATCCTCAATTGAAAGTTGTATTTAGTAAATGATTCGCTGCAGATCTTACCAAAGGATCAATAATGATGTATCTCGAATGGTGAGAACATAAGCATCTGAGATAACTAATTCATGTCGTATCAGAATCAATCCCATTTTTCTTTTTATATGTATTACATTTTCAATAAATGTGAAATCTTATAAGTAGATGATGCTGTGGCATTGATTCATTAGCAGAGAATAATTAAAAAAAAGTAGAAAAATGACTTGTATCGAAGCCAATGGAATACGTCGTTGGCCTTCTCCAAAATAGGAACAGAGATATTTGATTTAATTTTGATCACACCAATTCGCTTGTTAAAAAATTTGTATTCATCAAGTATATAATAATTAATTGTGAATACAATATAAAAATATACTAATTCATTGTAATATTGCTAAAGTTGCACAGCTGTAGTGATATTTTCATTTTTTAAATAATAATTTCAATAATATTGCGGCTCAAATATCTGTTCTAACACAATTTAACGAAAATAATTATTTAATAACACCTGTTTTAAAAATAACGTAAGCATGAAATAGGAAAAAATATTTAATATGAATAACAAGTGAGAACTACCTACCTAAATTTTATTTCTTTTATTATTAAGTTGAACAACCAGAGTGAAATTCCTCCAGAGTGTGAAAAAGACGAGTTGATAATCCGTTTCACTATTTAATACACTGTATACACGTATCTATATCCTCAATTACATCGGTCACCAGTTGTACCGACAATGATAGGTATAGGTAGTACTTTCTCCGCGCACTTTGTTTCAGTACTGACAACTAAGCTACAACAGTTAAAACAGTACACATTGGTAGCGGTATATTGAATTTCGGTACTTCTAGTAATGGTGGGATAGAAGAATGGGCATTCTCTCTTTTCTCACTAATGGTACAACTTAGAGACGTACTATACTATGCAAAATAAGATTATTCAGTGATAATAATATTTATGAATATGTAATACATTTCAAAACATTTATTTTTTCAATTATCGTACTTTAAATACACTAACCAGCACAAAAAGCGACTCAATGTTATTTCTCTCTTTTAATTATTAATGGCGTTTTTAATAGATAATAACCTCAAATTCTCGACTTTATTTCGATTTTTAACAAAATTATTCATTTTTTTAACACCATGTAAAATGAAATCTATCTTATTAGGACATTAAGTAATTAGTAGATTAATTAACGACGGTAATGGAGAAAAATCCTTCAATAAGGATCTTCTTCTGACACTTACGGCTTTATCATACTAGCGGATTGCGATTGCTTCAAAGCGGAGTGGGTGCGCAACGATCACGGAACGCACACGCAGAAAATTCGTTGCGAACGCGCAACGAGATCGCTGCGAATAGTGAATAATGTTAATAACATACCTCACAGTCTCATCATACGAAAACGAAAGCATCGACCAATTTTGGGAGGACCCATTATCAATTAATTGAATGGAAGAGAGCGACCACTTTGTGTTGTTAAAATGATTTAACAGTCCCATAATGCCTTTAGATCCGATTGTTGTAGCAACAATTGTTGCGCTGTTATAAGATGGTCGGGGGCAACGTGAAACTACAAGAATTGTTGGTGCTAGTCTTTGTGGTGTGCAAAGGGTGTACCAGTGCTTTCTGGAGACTGGCCTGATCACTAGAAGACCAGGCTATGGGCGAAAAAGAGTTACCATTCAACGAGATGACCGTTTTTTGGTGTCCACAAGTTTGCGGAATAGGACAGCTACTACGGTTTAACTGCGAAATCAGTTGGAAGAAATGAGAAATGTCAACGTTAGTGAATGGACCGTTAGAAGAAGACTTGCTGCTGGACTGTCATGCAGAAGAATGACTACAGGTCGTCCTTTCCAACGCCAGCATCGGACTGCAAGATTGACATATGCCAGAGATCACGTTCGTTGGAATAATGATGACTGGAGCTGGGTGTTGTTCTTAGATGAGTCGCGCTTTTGCCTCACTGGGTCAGATGGACGTCGACGAGTGAGGAAAGATATGCTGAAGTTTGCATTGACGAGCGTCTTCCATTTGGCGTTGGAGATACTGCCCAACATCCTATACCATTAATTCATTGAGTGAGCATTACTAGAACTGAGAGATAGTTCAAAAAATTATGAGTGAAATTGACATAACAATAATTCAATAGTACTTTTCCATAAATTCTACATCCTGTGCTCAGATGTTTTTATTTGGGCTGGTTTTCGGGGGCACTTCAATAAAGTTTATAACAAAAATGTCAATCATTCAAAGGACACAAATTTTATGAACTGGACGTTTAATTTCACCACACTGTTTTGAAGTCTACTACACGAGTTACTCCGTCTTGTCCGGGATACAACTTGATGATTCTTCCCAGGCGCCAATCAGCAACGAAACTATGATTGTCTACCTGGACCAGGACTAAGGAACCAACGGTTAAAAGTTCAGACCCTTTGGTTTTCCATTTAGTGTAATTGTGACAAATATTCTTTTTGCCAACGGATTCAGTAATGCTGGACTATAGACTGCAGATGCAGTCTGTTCATCGGTACATCTTGAAGGAATAATTCTGGCACTGCCTGAATATTTCTGCTAACCAAGAAATGCCTCGGGGTAAGGGGTGTAAAATCTTCTGTGTCAGTAGTAAGAGGGGATAAAGATCGGGAGTTTAAGACACCCTCTATTTGAATAAGAACGATAAGATAATCTTCGTTAGTTAAATGATTGGTTAGGTTAGATTTTCAGACTGACTATTGCAAAGCCCATTTTTTTTCTTGGAAAATGTCATTTTATAACTTCGTTGCTACACCCTGTATTATTCACTATTTCCGATCTGTGAAAATAGGGTTATAGAGCACAATGCTCTTTTCATTTGATGGCCCGTTATTATTGTCACCTACAGAATGGCGATAATGTATAATTATATAATTTTGAAGATAGCAAGGATCGTAGGAAGATGATCTGGCATGTTATTTAAGAAACATAGTTAGATAGTAGGAAAAATATAATAATTTTATTAAATGCTGAAACCCTCTGTAGAAAATACCATTTTTCAATATCGATTGAAAGGGTATGGCGGCGTTTGCGCGATGTCACCAAAGACGCGAAACGAATCCAAATAGATTCGGCCGAATTGAGGCTCGGGGTGTGTACTATAGCCAAAAATTTAATTCGACCGGGTCCGGTTGTAACGCCTATGAAGGGACGCAAATGAATGAGCTTAACATGTGAAAACAGTGAAATATATTCCATCAGCGATAGCACTTGTTTCGAAGAAGAAATGAAAATTATAAAATGTCGAATTATTCGCTAGTCAACAAATTGACCTAGTAGCTAGTGTAGATAGAAGTGGAGTGAACATGTTGCGTGAAAATGTAATGCCGAACTCGTATACTTACATGAAAACTCTGATTTTACTCCTTTTATTCCTTACTCAAATAATGATGGTATTTCCCGAACAAGACGAAGACATACCACATAACGAGTAAGTCATAATAACATATTTTTAGTTGTTATTAAAAAGAACGCTATGAGATTGTTTTTGGAATATTGTTTTCTATTAATCCGCAGATGAAAATATCTAATAGTTATCAAGCAGACATTAATTATATTTTTACATACCAAACAATTGAATTTATTTGTTCATATATTAGATACCAGTATCTTCTTATAATTATTAAAAAAATTGCATATATTAAACGACTTATTATATGTATTTTATTATTATAATATCCAGATAATTGTCTTAGGTCCGTTACATTTGGTCTTATATAGGTCTTTATCGACCTCTTAAGCGTCAGAACTAAGTTTAGTTACCTACCGTTGTAGGCTTTTCCTTATTTTTATAGTTTCCTGTAAACCAAAGATATTGAGTTTGACAATTATAATTCGAAGTTTAAATATTACACGTGTATATTCTGATACGAAAATGAATGCTTCATTTATTTTTTGTTCACCTTACGTGGTGATAAGAAGCAGTAACATTTTTGGATTTTTTGGTTTACATAATAATTATATGTCAGCCAGTTTTGTTAATATTTTCATCTATAAAGAACATTCTATAAAAAACCATCTAGTCTACGTAAATCTGGAGAGACATAATTTTTTTTGTATTTATATGTATTTGGGATAACTTTACCCCCTCTTCATCGTCACACTCCCATTTTTGTAATGGAAAACTCTGCAAATGTTACTATAAAAATAGTTGAAATAACGAAACGTATAATCAGAACATTTCCATTAGCTCTAGTTTTTCAGTTTCAGCTATATAGGTATAAAACAGACAAAAACATGTGAGTGTGTAAATTTGTGTGGAAGAAAATAGTTTGAAAGCAAGTCATAGAAGTCATAGAATTTTTTAATGATTCTACCTAAATATTAATTTTATTATCCTTGTTAAAATTTACTAATAGAACTAAAATATGTCGGTCATCTATGCTTAAAAGGTGTGTGTATTTACTAATTTACTGAAAAAATTAATCATGATTTCTGAAAAACTTCATATTCATCGAATATTATATTCGTAGCGTAGAAACTCTGGTGCATACGCTTTCCCTGCTTTTCGCTCACATCTCCTAAATTTTCCGGAAACCTGTCCAGGTAACTATGGAAAGTTATGCTCCTATTGCACTCGATATTTTTTAATTGCAGTAGAAGGTATTTAAAAGTTCAATATAATTTTTATATTTTTTATTTCGGAGACAATTGTACCTCTAATAGTTTCAATTTTTCCTACTGTAAGCTGAGGAATATTTTGGCAAACATAAGAGAAGCAGTTCCCGACTTTATCTGGTGATTTAACAAACTTTTTCATGTTGCCCAGTTTTATATGTAATGGTGGAGCTACTAATGAATTCTGGAATAAATTTTTTCTTTACAGACTCCATATTTTCGCACAAGGACCAGTTTCTTCTTTACCAATGCTCTTGTTAATAAAATAATAATAAAACAGTGAAACTTCGTGTGACCGAGAAGAATGCTGAAAAATTTGCCATTTATGACCACCATATTTTATGTTGTTAAAGGCCCTTACAAGAAGAGGCAGCCAAGTTGCGCAACCAGTCGCTCACCCCGTCACCGGGCATTGGTTGACATGGAGCATATTACACGAAGGCAGCCAGTCGCGCAAACACGTTTTGTCTACCGACTTGTTGCCCAGCCAATCGCACTGACAATCACTAGCTAGTCATTCTGGTTGCGTTCCTATGTAGCATACGGATCTTATTACACTGGGCAGCAAATCACCTGTCACCACACAGGAATTCTCTCAGTCACAGTCACTACGCTGGTTATCGTTGTTTCTAGTGTTATGTATAATATGTATAAGTGTTTTAAAAATATGTTTAAATACATACCATACTGTACGATCATATATTTACTTTCCTGACTCTTCTGGACAAGCTTCTCTTCTGGAGTAATACATTTTCTCATTTGAGTATCTATTCTAGTTATGTAATCTCTTATTAGGTTTAATAGCTAAAACTTGGTTTCGAAATGCTGAAGTAATTAATTTGATGTTTTTAAAGACAGAATGGGATGTATACGCATTGTCCCCCTTTTTCATCTCTTTTTCATGACTAGCGCCAGAAGAAACAAATATTCATCTTTCATCTAAACTGTCATATTTACCAAACGTTCTTGTATATACTGAACAGCAAACTGAACTGAGCATTGTTTTTCGTTTTCGTCTTCTTTCAAATTTGGTGATATTCTGGCTGTTCTACTAGTTGCTCTATTCCACAGCTGAACTGTCGACTAGGTGGCCGACTGCTTGCGCCTATTAAGGGCCTAAGTGTATTTTCTTCCTTCAACTTTGTACTGTGGTCAATGGAAACCTCTACGTTTTATTTCCATTATGTAATAGAATATATTTCACGCTAGGTCTTGAGCTGTTGTTGAACAAACGTCAGTTATTTGGTTCGTATTGTTTCAAGCCCATTTTTATCAACAAGTTTTTGATACCCGAGCAAAAGATCATACCGTTTTCTTTTGGAAAATAACGCTGTAACTTTTCATTTCATCCACGATGAAAACATATTTCAGTGTCTGAAGAAAGCAAATTTGTTTTTTTTTAGTCTAGAGGCAACTCTGATGCTTGTTTAGAAAGATTTAAATTTCTTACAAGATCATCTAACTCATTCTGAGAAAAGTATTTTGGTCATTTGACATACCTTCAAAATCAGCATCATTTTGTGATCGGCTTAACCCTTCATTGTCATGTTCTAAGGGTTCAGATATATTTTTAGGCACTAGATTAGACGTTGAACACAATTAGTGCTTGGATACTGCCATTAGTTGGGAGCTCAAAACAATTCTGATATATATTCTTCGCTTATATAGCAAAACTGATCTGCACTGTTTAAATAAGTCTAGATGCTAATCTTAACACAGTGAAATACGCCTGTTATCGATTAATTGATAAAAATCAAAAATAAAGTAACTCGAACTGTATTTTGAGAATAAATTTGGCAAAAAAACTAATCATATGTGAACATTAACAACCTCTAAATTCGCGGCAACAGATAAAAAGTTAAATTTTGTATACTAGTGTTTGCTTCCATACATTAACTATCTTTTCTCACCTTTCACAGCTTCGTTATTATCTTCTCTTTGTAGGTTTTTTTTCGCAACTGATCTATTCTAAAAATTTTGCCATTGAAATTATGAAGGATTATTCCGTATTTGCTATTTCATGAGCAAAGATAACCAATATTATATTATTGATAAATATTATTTTATAATTTCGTAGTTAAAATGTCCATAGAAAAATTATTTTATAGTAGCTATATTGAATATGGAATCTTTCTATACAAAATTTGTAGGAGAATATCTAAAAGATGAAATGGAAATCAACGTATTAAATAAAGTGACTCCTCTGATGAGTCTCATTATAATTTTATTTGACACTTTGTTTTAAACGTCAAATAATATAGTATACAATTAAGATATTAATTTTATAGAGTGGGTAGTTTTTATTCATATATATATATATATATATATATATATATATATATATATATATATATATATATAGTATGTTGTCATAAAATTATTTCCAGTTTTTACTGTTTTTTAGAGTTAAAAATTGGGCCTTACAATTTGGAGTAGATCTTTGGGAATATGGAAAGCTCATGACTCGAATGAAAGAGCTTCAAAAGGTGAGTAAAAAATTTCTTTTCAGTACTGAGTTTAAAACAAAATTAAGCATCATTGCATACCAAACATTTTAGTGAATATTTTATTGCCAAATATGTCTTTAACCGTTTATATTTATGCGAGGTGTGGCTATTAAATAACGAGAGCGGTGATATAGAATATTCTAACATATACCCCTCATCTATCCCTACATCGCTTCATGCAAATATTTCATTGTTCAAAACAGTACGGGAAGTCTTCTTCTGTAAGTTCCTTCATGACGCGCTTCAACAGACTCAAATCCTGCTCCTTCGACCTTAAGAAACAGCTAGAAGTCGCAAGGTGCAAGATCCGTCGAGTAAGGGGGGTGTTTTAATACTGGGATGTTATAATTGGCTAGAAATCTTTTGACGAACATTGCAGAATGAGGCTCCAGTTTTGCAAATACTTTGTTATAAAATTTGCCGCACACATTCTTTGTTAATTCCTCTAGATTCAGCAACGGCAGGATTACTTAGCTAAATATTAAATCGAACAAGACTACCGATTTTTTAGATATTTTTATCAGTTTTTGACGTGGAAGGGCGACCCGAACTTGATTCTTGGAAACGCTTAAACACTCAAAAACACGTGGACAAGCAAACACTCATTACCTTACAATTGTTTCAATAAATTATTAGTTTCAGTTGCAGTTGTGAAATTTCACAACAATTTGTTGACATTTTTACGTCGATCACTTTTACGACAAAAACAAAAAACAGCCTCTAAATATACGAAGGCGACGGCTATACTGATTTATCTACAGAGACGGTGGACATCACATTCGAAAAGCTAAGCTGCGGGGTAAACTGTTGACAGTTACTAACTTTCGATGCATGCGTACTTTTTCTGAAGTAACGCTAGTTAATTAATAGGCAGACCTCGTAGCTGCAGGAAAATTATAATAAGAATGAGAGAAAAACCTGAAAACTATTTTTATGTTTATACGTGCACATCTAGAGGGTGTAATTGATTAATGTTCGTGCAGGCAGTGTAGCATAATTTATTCCAGGTGCATTCCTTTTGCTGGAAATCTAATTGTAAATCTTGGGACTACCATAGTGATTTATGAAAATTTTGAAAATAAGTACAGAGTTCCAGATTTTACAATAAGTCTTGTTTTTTTCATATAGAATACAACTTATTACAATAAAATGATTGAAAATATACCTAAACCCAAAACAAAATAGACAGAAATCTAGGAATTAATATAAATGATGAAATACATTTTATATTATATCACTACCGCCATTTTTCCCCGAATAAAATCCAATGGAATTAGTTAGGGATGCGATGAAGCACTTTGTTGATCATTCAGTTTTATTAAAGTTGCTGGTTATTAAATTTTTCTTGTGGACATGTGAAATTCGAGCCATACATTTCGGAACGAAATATAATGAAGACTATAATTATTGTGGAAGTTATGGCTAATATTTGAAATGGCTCTGAACTCAAAAAATACAAATTATATACATTTTTGCCTCATAATATGTACTACTCATATCATATACAAAAATATTATAAAAACCGATAAATTATTGAATGAAACAATGTTAAGTTAAATTTTTATTTATGAGTAAATATTTGTAAAATGTGTTTTCTCAAAATTTTGATATAAAAGTAGAATACAGCTACCTATTACATTTACAGCTTCCCCTCTAAGTCCTTCTGATTTATATTGGACTTTCTAGAACCATACTGTTTATACTACCACTGCATCAACACTCACTATTACATTTTGTGACGCGCGTTTCGATAACCAAATTATCGTCTTCAGTGTTGGTGTAGTAGAAGATAAGCTCCAGTCTCTGAAGATGATATCTTTGAAACGTGCGTCATACAAAATAATGGTGTTGGTGTAGTGAAAGTGTGAACAATGTGTTAGTATCAATGCACTCATTATTATTATTTTCTCAATTTGACAATATCCAATGCGCAAAACTAGGGTGGTCACTGAAGGTGAAAAATACAGAGAAACGCAAGAAATTGTACTCGTTTTTCATTAGTCCCAGTACTTAGTTTTCAAAAATATTTACTTTGAGTTAATCATAGTATAAACGCTCATTAATATTGAGAGGACTACTTGGAGAATATTACTCTAGACCATGTAGTGCCTTTTGCGTCATTTATAAATAGCTATATAATTAGTTCTCAAGCTTGTCATTAAAAACGTCCTTTCAAGAAACAATTAGCACTCCTTGTCTGATAAATAGACATTTTATTCGTTTGTTTCTAGTCAGGAGGTATAATACGGCGTTAAATTATAACATTCAACTTTGTTGTTCAAATAGTGAAGAAGAGCAACTTCGAGACCGTTTAACCAGCCCCAGAGTATATCGCTGAACTTGGCGATATTCATACTGAATACACTGCTTACACCAACACTACATCAACACTCACAATTACACAGTCTGACGCACATTTCTCAGAGAGAGAGAGAGAGAGAGAGAGAGAGAGAGAGAGAGAGAGAGAGAGAGGGAGAGAGAGAGAGAGAGAAAGTAAACTCAGTTTACGATAACTTGGTTATTGAATTGCGTGTAAGACAGTGTAATTGTGAGTGTTAGTGTAGTGATGGTGTAAACAGTGCATTCAGTATCAATTATCTGTTCAGAAGTCTGCTAAACCCAAAACACTTGTTTGAAGTAAAGTTGCTGTTGATCTGTTTTTTGAGAGAGAATCGGTAAATGACTTTATCCTCAAAGTAATAACAAAAAGACCATTGAAATTATTATTTTTTCAATAAGTGCGGTAAAACAATATATAATTATTGAAGGAAACGAAAAGATTTTTGGCAATATATAAAAAATCAAGAGAAGAATCAACTACACCTTGGTTCAGATATCTAAGAAAGGCAGTCATAATCCTCAGCTAATAGCCAGTAAAACACATATTTACGAGATCTGACTATTAAGTAACGAGTCTGGTTAAGAACAAGAGTTTTATTATAAAAATTATTCTACATTCGAATGCTCCCCTTCAATATACTTCCATCTCCTCGCCACACATCTTTCCATACGTAATTTCCATTGATCGAAGCAGTGCTGGAAGTCTTATTTGGTGAGGGACTTTACGAGCTCTGCCGTTTTTTGCTTTATCGCTTCCATCGACTCAAATCGGGTCCCTTTCGAAACAGATATAACTTTTGAAGGAAATCTGAGCAGAGCCGTTGACGCAAGAGCTTTTGGTCGGGAGTCAGATTTTTTGGCACCAAATTCGCACAGACTTTTGCCTCGCGTAAAATTTTTCTAACCGTTTCTTTATCGGCGTTTACAGCCTCGGCAATCATCCGGATGCTCATTCGACGATCTGCACGCATAATTTGGTTGATTTTGGTCACTGTTTACAGAGTTGAAACAGTCACAGGGCGACCTGGGCGCTGGTCATCTTCAGTCCTCTCTCGGCCCTCACTAAAGTGCTCACTCAAAAACACGCGCACGAGATGTCCCCATAGGCCGCTTGCGAGAATGTATAGCACTCAGTTGGAGTTTTTTTTTTAATTTAACGAGAAATTTGAGATTGATACGTTGCTCCTGTTTTTCGTTACATATGGTTTTCGACACGAGAAATAAACAAGTTCGTTTTTACTCCACACGTCTAGGGCGCCCTCTAGGCGTGCAGTCTCGCACTCAACAGAACCAAGTACATTTTTATGAAATTTTTTTATTGGGGAAGTAGCAACGATTTTAACATTACTTCGGCGGATGATTCCGTGACACTTTTCTCTAGTGGATAACACTGTTTCTTGGCCTCCGACACTTTATGATAAGAGGGCAAAGAATTTGGTAATTGTGAAATTATTTACTTTTTTAGTAAAAGATATTGGTGTTTTGTCAATTTGACCTCATTTATCAAATATAATACTTCGTTAGTGTTGAATTCCACATAAGTAGTGTTAGGTTAGATTTGGTTAGAACCATCTACCTTAGTCATTTGCTACAGTCCACTCAGAACACTTGTTGAAGGCTATATAATGTCTGTCGGCTGAACTTGCTACCAATAGGTAGCCAATATTTACTAAAATTAGTTATCCTATTTTTTAAGTCGCTAATTATGCGATTTTCCATATCTGACAGCAAATTGTGTCAGAGATGTGATGACGTCGCTCATTTTCGGTTCTAGATTTTTGAATAAACAGCTAAGTATAAAGTACAAGCATTCTTGTAAAACAACACTTGAGAACAAAATTCAAAACCAAACACAATTTCGATTTAAGTCTATAAAAAAAAATAATTAATGAACGGATCTTATCGTAGACCCTTTGTGCCACGAGTGTTTGCAGTTGATCGTAGATAACTTTGTTTTTGTTTAAAAGTAGAGACTTGAAATGTCATTTTGATATATAACTATTTAAGCCAAGAAATTCGTTAAAAAATATGTATTAATTGCACTGACGTAGCACCGTATTTAGTAAAATATATTTAAATAAAAACAATAATAAATATATATTGAAGATGGTAAATACTTTTAACTTGAACGTCCATAGCAAAACAACAGGTAACAAACAACTTATTTTTAGAAAAACGGGTAGAAAAGATAACACAATGAGCAATAGTGATTAGGTTATCACGGTTTGTTTTAATGCATTCACTTTCGATGCCGAAAAGTAACACCGACACGCGCGCGTGAGAAAGACCTTCGCGCTAAGCATCTACTCCTGGATAAATCCCCTGTCATTCCGACAGGTCCTCATTGTATTTCGCGTCGCGGTTTCGCGAGTAGTCTCCTTCTTCTCTCTTAAGTTCTATGGAAGATTCGGGAGGTCTTTTTTTGTTAAAGATTAGCCTGGTAACTACGTACACTTGTCTTCGCTGTTGTCTGGTCGTTGTAATGTGTTTTTTCTTCTTCTTCTGTACGAAAAGATCTGACCCAGTTGTCCTTCGGCTTCTTTACAGCTGTTCCCGATCTCTAACTCGCCATTTGCTTATGAATAACGGAGTTAGCGTGTCGGGGAGTAAGAAACAATTTGATTGTAATCCTATTCATATGCTCTAGTAGTATCCCAATTGTGAGTACTAGAGCGAGCTAACGACACATGAATTGAAAATCGATCTTAGAACCGAACCACAGTGAAATGGTCCAAATGCATGGGAATATTCGAAACACTCAGGACGGTCTATTTGAAGCGTAAAACATTTTAGAAACTTCCGTAGGTGCGCTTTAAACTGTGAGGGAAGTTCAGTGGTGGCTTTGGTACTAATTTCTCAAACTGGATTACAACTATAGTGGAATTGTAATTATGAGTGTATATTATTTTATTTTTCACCGAATGCGATGTTTGTTACGCAATACAAATTGTAAATACTCATATTATGCATATTTTATCAAATACTATACCATAAAAACACGTAATTTTGCGTGAAAGTAACTTAAATATGCTACTGAAGTAAACTACTAGTTTCTTCTCACATATTTCGTGAACATTGTTTTAAGCCGGAATATCAGTGAAATAGATCAAAACTGTTATCCAACTTATATTAGATTAAAAAGAAAACAATAGAACAATTGTATAAGTAGCTATCTCGTCAAAAATTTTGTGCATAATTATGAGAATATTGTTGGGTAATATCATCCTTACATGAAAAAAAATCATGTATGGTATGTACTTTCTTCATCGTAGGAAAATACTTGGGAAAAAAAATTTTTTTAAGGTAGGATCCTTACATACAAGGTGCGGCAGTACTGCGAAGAAGTCAGTTATCAAATGGGATACGAGAGAATTATAGCATATTTTGAAATACAGGGTCATGTTAACACAGGCTCTCAAATTATTTTTAAATTTCCACACTTATATCGTTATTCTCTAAAAATCATTAAAAAACACTGTATCCCAAAGCGAAGTTTCCGATATATAAATAGGTCATATTAAATTTTCTACTACAGTAGACTCCCGATTATCCGAGGTAATTTGGAATGGGACTCCTCGGATACGGGAAAACTCGGATAATATGAAGGTTATGTTCAGTTGCTGCACCAACGCTGTAGAAACAAAGATGTCGTGTGGCGTACACTCTTCTTGTTGCACTATGAAGAGCAGCGTCGATCGCCTTCAGCCCGTGACATTTTGGGAGTTATTACGCCCATTACCAAATCGATTATTTCCTCGTCAGTAATCTCCATCTGAACATCTTGATTGCACCAATCACGTTTGTCTTCGCTGTTAACTTGATCTTCAACAGTTAACTCATTGGCTAGTTCGACTAGTTCACTCACGGTCTCGGGTTTTGGCGCTTCAAACTTCAAAATCAATATCTGGAGAAGCCTTCGTCGGTAGATTCTCTTCATTGCTTCTAGAGCCCCTTGGTGTAGAGGTATACTACAGAGCTCCTTAATGAGAAATAATTATGAAACTTCTTTATCTATTGAACTACCTGAATAACATTGCACTATACTAGACTGGTGAGCAAAAAAATCGACTCAAGTCGTAAATTATGGCACCCAGTTTCCAAAACCCCATACCCAAAAAGCTGACGACACTATAGAACTTCTCTTTTATCATAACATTCACATTATGTATAAATATATTTAAAAAATAATTTTTTTAAAAAAAGTGATTTTCCATCTGATTTATTATGCGGTCAAAAGTGTCTAGCAAAAAAACCGTAGCTTCAATTCTTTTTCTGATTTTAGCATCTCAAAGCCATTAGTGTTAATAGCTTTATAATGGTCTATGTTGTTATTTTTTTCACGAAGAAAAAATATCAAACGACAAAGAATCTGAAACAATTAAAAACGGTTATAATCAACAGTAAATGAAATACAAGCATAAATTCGTCAGAATTATGATTGATTTGAAATGAACCTATCCAAATTTAGTGTTCGCTCCCTCAGCACTAATAACATCTTCCAATCGGTTTTTTATGGTTTGATTTCGTGGCTTGTGAGGGCTTCTAGCTTGAACCGGTCTAATCTATAGCGGCAATTTAGTTATCATGTAAATACTGACATACTGTACTATGTACACGGGAATTGCTCTGTGATAGGATGAAGTTTTCGCCGATGAAACTTGAGTAGAGAGCGACGTGATCCCATAAAAATTTTTCTATGTATCGGATCGCCGTTAATCCCCTCGCTCCACCGCCAGTTTAAATAAAAACGAACTCTGTTTAGCTTCCATTGAAATGTCCGCTCAAATCATCCAGGAACCTCCCGCAAAAGTCACGTTTTCTTTTATGCAGCACTGCTCGGATTTTCCTCCAGGTCTTCTGTAGACTCGTCCTCTTCTATCGCTTCCATGCAGCACACTCTGCTTTCGTCTGAGAAGAGGACGGAGCCCCGTCAGTTCAATTAACAGGTTCTCTGGCAAATCGGTGGGCTAAGGTTAATTTCGGGACAGCTGGTCTCTTCGGCTCAAGAGTAGTTGCCTTGAGTATTCTGTTGACTGTCCAGCCACTCACAAACACTCCTCGCGTTTCTTTGAGCTTAGGTTGGACTTAAATACCCAATTTCTCAGCGATGTGCTGACAACGGATTGGTCATCTCTCTCGAATGTGTTTTTTTTCCGGACGCGCGTTTTCGATGAAAGTTACCATTCTCTTGGTAACGACGGTAAACTCTGGAAACAGCAAACTGACTCATGTTCAGCGTACTGGCTACTTCTCGCTGAATCTGATCTCGTCGCAATAGGGTGACCGCTTGAACAGCTTAATCACTTTATTGCATGTCCATTTTCAGGTGGAATTCTTGTTTTTTGTCAACCGAGAAGATTTTACTAGGAAAAATAAAATTTTGTGTTCAGTTTGTCTATCACTGACTTGCGATTGAGTCAAATCTAATTGCACGATTATCTTTGCGAGACATACGTTTTTCAATATAAAAATAGATGCAGGACATAAAGCGAATTCAACTAAAGAAAGTCTTTGTCGCTTCTTTTGATAATATCCATGGCTAAACCATATTGATCGTATAATTCTTATAACATAAATATCATTGAACAATATACTTTTTAGGAATACCACGATCTTGAGATAAACGTCATAAGAAAAGATGGGCTCATATTGATAAGAGAAATGGCAATGGAAGTTAAAAATATGATGGATTTCAAAATGAGTGCAGTAATGGTAGGTATTCCTTGGAATTATCATTTTTGAATTGAGAAATACTTTTATGTAACTTTCAGAGAATAATGGATTCAGCCGAACAAGCAGCTCTTACTCCTCGCTCAGATAATGGTCAACCATTTCGATTTTATAACGCTAAAAGACTGAACGCATTCGGTGATGATGGCAAACCAGCCGAGGGTACCAGAGAAATGATACTCACCCCAAATGCTCATTTTGATCATCTTCCTGTTAATACTAGTCTTAGTTCAATACTTATGCCTAACAGTATTTCAGATTCTGGTAAGTTGAATGAAAAATATTATTTACAATTATGATAAAGTACGGTTTATAGATATTTCAATAAGTTTCAGTTGGAATGAAGATAATGAGGCCAAATGTTACCTCATTTGTGAAAACTCCTACACTTGAATTTAAACTTGTTGAGAGTAGTCTCTAATTATAGGAAGAGTACAATTGCTTCAATTTCTTTTAATAAATCTCTCTCTGTTTATGACGATGCAGTACGTTTTCAAAATAAGTAGTATGGAGTGCGATAAATATGAAATTCGTGTATTGTTAAGACATTATTGGAAACATAAGCTTAAAGCAGCTGTGTCAGCAAGGCAAATATATGAAATTTAAGGGAAGGATAAAGAACGAATAGTACAGGGTTGATTGTATTTTTTGATAGTGGAGCTTTGATGCTTGAAAATCGTTCGCGTCCAGGTCGTCTATCTGCGTAAGATATTACACCTTTGGACCTTCTAAAGACACCATACATCACCATTTAAAATCATTAGGTATGATCTATAAAAGTTATCAAATCTTGCTATACTATTTAATCGAGATTCAAGCGAGTAAAGTTGTGTTAACAGCTCCTTGTCCTGCCAAAAGATAATTGCATTGCTACTTCCGATGAAAAATGTATTTATCTAAACAATCTGAACATGGAAAATTAGTGGTTAGACAAAAGACAATTATCAGAATCCGTCGCCCGGAGGTCGATTCGAGTGGAAAAACTAGTTGCTTATGGTGGAATTATGGAGGTTTAGTGTACTTCGAAATCAATCCAGATGGTCGAGTTATCAATGCCGAAGTATGTAGCGAATAACTGATGCTAATGATAAAGATTTTGAGAAACATTTTTTCGTGCATATGATCTCAGATATTTGGATCCTATGCCGACTAGAATCTTTCATTAATCCCACACAATCCACAATTTTGTGAGGTCAAAAAGCAAGCATGTCGCCATCCTAAGAAAGATTATATCTTGGTGATATTAACCAAGAACCATGGTAACGTTACATCCGTGTAATATTTCTTTAATCTTTTGAGTTGATATATTCCTTCCCTTCAATTTTTTGGAACCGTTTTTCATTTTGTGCTTATATTTTTTTTAGTTACTCACATTCTAATCATCTTATTAAGTGATGTTTACAAGAAAGCAAATACATTATTTATTATTATGTTATTTGTTTTCATTTTACATTTTGCCGTGTAATTTGTGACGTCAGAAGACAGTCTGACATATTTGGTTAACTAGACCGTCTCATGTTCTGTGGAAGAGTCCTTGGACTAGAATAACCAATACTAGTTTCTCTCTTGATAATACTATAACAAATTTAGATGATGTTAAACTGCATGTAGGGGTATACAATTCGGATTATAATGGTAATTATTTATTTTCCAAACTTGATTATTGTAATAAAGCAAACATTAGAAAAAGTATGATAAGAATTGTGGATAATAAAGTTTAATATATAGGTGCTTCACGCAGGCCTTTTAGGCCCTTAGCATGGAAGTGATTCCCTTTCAGCCTTTCCTATTTTTTGCTTTCATTTTCCAGTCCTGAATCCTTCTCACTTTTTTAGGTCTTCCATCACCTCTGCGTACCATCTTTTCCTTGGTGATGTTATTGAATCAACACACGAGGTTTCACTTGATTCGCTATTTTTTAATCTCTACCCTCAAAATAACCATAATCTGCCGACATCAACTCTTCATTGTTGGAAAATCTTTGGCCACCGAACCATTTTTTCATGTCTGAGAAAAGTAAATAATCCAAATGGGCTAAATCTGACGAATAGGGTAGAAATATAAACTTTAATTCGTTAATTTTGGCCATTGCAATGACGAGTGTGAGCTGGTGGATTGTCTTGGTGAAATAACACTTTCTTATCAGCCAAATGCGAGCATTTTTGCTTGATTTCGTCGCTCAAATGTTGCAATAAGTTCGCGTAATTCTTGCCGTTGATAGTTTTTTGTTTTTCAAGATTGTCGATGAAAATTATCTCACGCGCATCTAAAAAATCGACGCCATGACTTTGTCTACAGATGGAACAGTATTTGCCTTCTTTGGAGCCTTTTCAGGCTATAGTTTTGATTGTTCTTTGGTTTCGAGTGTGAAATGATGGATTCACGTTTCATTCATGGGCCAAACATTCGATGTAAACATCTTCACGACGCTGTTTTTGTTCTCTTGTGAGCACGGGACACTCATCTTGTGCACGTCTTTCTCATGCCCAAACTTTCAGTTAATATGCGATGTACCGCACTTTTTGAAATGACTAGCTTGCGCAATTTTAGTCGACGATCAGCCAGTACCGCTTATTTTATTTTCTTCAACATTTCTAGAGTCGTCACCTCATTTAGTCGACCACTGCGATGCTGGTATTCGTAAGTCGTACGGCCTCGTTTAAACACTGTTACCCATTATTTTACTGTTGATAACAGTGGATCAGTCTCATCCAGAGTAGAAAATAGTTCAGCTTTTACATTGGCTCAAATAAAAGTTTTATATCACATCACGTTGACCAATTTTTTCTTTGTTTACAAGTTTACTGAAAACATACACTATTAATGGCTGCCAAATAAATACTAAACTACGTGGCGTCTTCAAACTTGGAACATATACTCTAAAGATTGTGTACTTTCTAATACAGTGGTATTTTTCAAACAGTACCGCCATCTCTAGGTCATGTCAGGTACGTCTTGGACCATCCTCGTATTTAGTATACAACCTTATGATTTGGTTATAGTTCATTTACCCCACTATTGATACAATTATCTTTTTAATAATATTTCGCAAAAGTTCATTGAAAAATCAAATACGTCTTGTGCTTTTGCGTTGCATATCATGTTTTAGTATTTTTTTATAAACGTATAAAGACCGTAGAGGTCAATAATTCTGCCCCAAGACACGATTATGATAGATAAAGTTACCGGAAATATTGATTATTTGGATGAATCATAAAATTTTCCCGTTTTTTTAAACTTTCTCTGCCTTATATTTATTATCCGATCAGGTCGAGCGAAGGCGATAGATTTTATTTATGATTGAAGTGCCTATTTTTTATGTTATGAGTAGACTTATAATAAGAATTTGATCTTTCGGTTTAAATTTAATAAAATGTATCCAAAACATTACACAAATAAAATATGAAGTACCTTTCTTCTGATGGCACATGCGGCTTTCAGAATTGATTTATGTGTTAACAACTTCCCTGTTACTTGGCCTAAATTTCTTTGACTTCACTTCAAACGCTATACGCATGAATCATTCTTACTAATTCAATGAAGTTTCTAAATTATGGAATTTATTTTTCGTACCTCTCTTATTAACTAACACACATTGATTGTGTAATTACATTATATTTAATATACGAGGGGTGATACCAAAATAACCGGAATTATTTAGTTAAAATTTTTCACAAAACAACGTTATCTTCTTATCTTCACAATACTCTCCATTCCAACTAATTCATTAGTCCCATGGGTGCTTCCACTTCCAGAAACATTTTTCATACTCATCTGTAGGCTGACAGCTCCTTTTCTTTTTTTCTTGGCCTCTTCACTGCTGTAGAGTCAGCGTCTTTTCATGCACCATCTCATGATGGAAGTTTGAACAATTTATTGCCGAAGAATTAGACCAGGCTCAGACTGTTATATCAAAATATAACACGTTTTAACTTCTTTCTGATTGTAAATCAGAAACTTCAAGATAATCAGAAACTTCAAGATAATCCACTAAATACATAAATTTGATCAATTATCCCTCGACGATCTGTGAGCACAAGATCTCGAATTTTTTCAGCATTTATGTCAATTCGGATAACTGAATAGTGAGGTTTGTCATCAATTGATATGTGGCCATTTTTAAGCTGAACAAACCACTCGTGCATTTGAAATTTTACCATAGCGTCATTGTTGCAAGATATTTTCAGTATTAAAACAGCTTTGGCAGCATTTCTACTAAGTAGAAAACAAAATCTCTCAACTGCTCATTGTTTACTTAAACTTGGCGTAATAAAAGCGAATCAAGAGCAAAGTAGCGAAAAAATCATATTTTATTCTATGGCCAAGGTTTTTGCATATTTTTTTCACAGAAACTCTTCTGCGTATGCGTCAATCATCATGACGTCTTACACACAGATAGATAATAATGAGATCTATCGAACAAAGTTATCTATGGTTCGATATCTGTTAGCCTTCCTGAGATAATTGCCACTTCCCGTATCTCCGGAAGTAGATGTTTCCGCATCAAATAGATCGATTTCTCCAAATATCAATAGTCTATGTCTAGAGTTTCATGATGATCGTCGTGGGGTGGCCTATCATACTCATACACATTTTTTATTCGATCTATCTTCTGTTTTGATGCTGAATCTATCCCCTTTCCTTTTTCACCCAGATTTATTTACTTATTATTTTGGTTCTTGTTTTATCTGTTTTTATAGTACTTTCGAGAGCAATACAGCCAAAACTCGGTTAATAAATCGCGATATATTTGTCAAATTTTTAGTTTTTTGGTCAGATATTTGTTCACGATGATAGCCCGTTATCGTTTTCCTTTCTCCAATCCGATTTGTCTCCTTTTCCTAAGATTACTATGAAAATTTCATTATTGTTCTACTTTGATGGATCTGAATTTGATATTTTTACAAAAAAATTCAATATTTCCAGACCCTGATGTTATGAACGCAATACAATGGTCAGAAAATTTAGATCCTTTGTTTATTAATAATTATGAAGGGGATCCTTCTTTATCGTGGCAGTTTTTTGGAAGCTCAAGTGGTTTTTTACGAAGATATCCAGGTAAAGCATCCAATTAGTGTATTCTTTACATGCATGCGTAGAAATTATTTACTTACGTTGGAATTCGTAAATGAATTGCTCTCTAATCATTATAAAGCACTGCTGTTAATTATGGGTAGTCCCAATCCCACACTTTTCATGTTCAATCTAATTGACTAAATATGATAAAACCAATACCCAACTCACAATTTCAAAACTTAATAATTATCAAAATAGTTTCATCATGTTCCATGCAGAATTGGAGAATAATAATAATAATAAACAGACGCAAACCGAGTTTCGAAGTTTTCATTACTTTTAGTGAAGGAAACTATTGATTTCAATGTGCTATTTCCTACGTTATCAAACTTGGAAACAAGTACAAGAAGAAGGAAAATGTAGACTCCGTACGTAATTGTAAAGTAAATACAACGTTGCAACGTATTAACAACAATTTGAAAAGCCTTTATGTGAATTGATGTAAAGAGCTTTTCACGTTACTACTACAAATTTCCATTATCGAAGTTAAATTGTTATGGCTCCGATGTGTAGACATATAAAAGCCTCCTTAAAATATTTTGTATTTGTGAGAAGAAGAGCCTGTGTAGTAAACAGTAATAAACACTTAATTATTTTCAAATTCCGTTAAATGCCAACCATTTTTATAATATTCATTGCTCTTCCATTGAGGAAACAATTGGCAGTGAAATAATATCGATTTTTCCGTGAAAAAGCTATTGCTTATTTCTTCTATAAGGGCTTTCTAAAAACATTATAAGAAGGGTGATCACAACAATTTTTGTTTATGAAGAAACGAAGCTAATCAAATGACAAGTTAAACTTTTTATATTTAGATACTCGTTTTCAAGACATTAGGCAATAAAACGTCAGTAATCCAACACAAGGTGTCTATTTGACTTATTTGGTCTCTATAAAGAAAGGAACCATAGTTAGAGCTACCTCACTTTAAAATCTTAATCATTCAACTACCACATATTCCACCATTTTTAGCAGAGACATTATTTTGGAAGCTCTAAATTCATTCTACGGCCTCGAAATATCTTTTTATTAGAATGGCCAGCATTAGTGTCTTTAGATTTATTCCACGACTTCGAAATTTAGAAGCGTAACGGCTACGTGTACAGTAATTTAGGCTCTTGAAATATTAGAGGGAAATTTGAGAGCAAACTCTATCACATCAGAAAAGAATTTCGAAAATTCAATAAAACAAGTTTGTTTCATATATAGAAAACATCGTTTATTTATTTTGTTCTTGCATCGTTGAAAAGATTACGCTGTCCATTTTTCGATATTTTTTCTGAAAAACTTTGGAAAACTGTGCTAGTTTTTGTATGTAGAAGTCTCCTGCAAACATTGTGACTTCTACTCGGACTTCACTGTTACTCCTGACTGGGTACTAAGTCTGCAGGGAACGAGGGATGAGGTATAACATAGTTTATTGTCGTCCCAGGTTGCATAAAATCGATGAGTAGTACCCCCTTCCGATACCAAAACACTGCGACTGGATTTGTTTGGATTTCTTTGGTGGTGATAAACTAAAGAGACGCCACTGACTAGATTATTTTAATTCGGGGGTGTAGTGAACCATCCTCGTTTCATCTTCTGTGACGATAGAGTCCAAAAACTTCTCCTTGTTGTCCCTCCCGTCATATTGCTGAAGAAACTTGCGAACACAGAAAAATCGTTGCTAATTGTGTCCGTCAGTCAGTATTTGGGGTCCCAACGAGCACCCACCTTGCGTAATCCAAAGTTATTTCTATCAATTGTACTATGGGAAGCTTTAGGAATGCGTTCAATAAATTCACGGACAGTGACCCTGCGATCTTCTGGACAATCTGAAGCTGACAGTATTCCACTTTGTTCTTCATGGTGAACTTCTGTGCGACCCTAAGAAAAAGCCCTGCACCATTCGCGGATGTACTTCGCGCACATGCAATCTTCACCATAAGCCGCAGTTATTTGCTGATGATTCATGCTCGGACCTCGTACTTGGTAGGAGCGGCGATCTCTGACAGCTGCCAAGCGAACACTCAACAAGGTAGCGAATCGCGATAGACGGGCTAACTTGGGAGTATACGAATCGCTGCGTACGGTACTGTTGTCGAATTTAGCTTAACACCTTCTTTCGAGGCTGAACCTTATTGGGAACCTTACTTTTGGTACAAGCCTCATAAGTGCAACGTAGCTTTGCATATTATTGTGTGTGTGTCAAATTGACACCATGTTTAATTGTTTCAGTAAATCTCAAATGCTGAAATCTTGTTGATTTTACCAACAATCCAAATATAGTATGGGAATTCCTCTAAAAAATCGTCTGTTCTGTCTTTATATATCTTTGTTGTTTTATATTTTATCAATATTATAACCGTGTCATTTTAGGAATTGCTTGGCCTCCAGATGATACAATTTCTAATGTCTGGCAAAGGCCGAGAGGTGATAGAAATGTGTATGATTTTCGGTCAACTGCTTGGTATGTGAACGCCGCAACTTCTCCTAAAGATTTAGTTATATTAGTTGATAATTCTGGATCTATGACTGGACATAGAGCTAATTTGGCGAGAGCTACTGCAGAAGCTATCTTAGAAACGTTATCAGATAACGATTTTGTAAATATTTTCGCATTTTCTGATTCTACGCAAGAAACAGTACCTTGTTTTAAGGATCAATTGGCTCAGGTTTGTACCGTTTTATTTAAAAATATTTGATTAAATCATATTTTTTACTTTGCAGGCAAACAATGAAAATGTTAAGTATTTAAAAGACTCTTTAACTGCGCTGAAGCCAGAAAATATTGCCAATTTTACTTCGGCTTTAATAACTGCATTTGAAATTCTTCAAAAGGTAGGAATAGTATATATTTTTTAAAAGTATCAATTTATCATAGTTCCTTTAGCTTTATTGCTTTATTACATTTTTTTTTATTTTATATTTTTTCATCAAAAAGCGTCTAATGTGTGAAAATGTCATGGAAAAAGAAAACGTTGGGAACGGGAATAATTCAATTTTTAAAATGTTGGGTGGTTTTTACTTCGTAGTGCTTGTATCAACTTATACCCTCTTTCTAGCTCCTGATATCTTGCAGCTGTTTTGTGTCAACTCATGTGGTCTATATTCTACATTTTTTGAGAAATTAGGGCTGCAGATTTTTTTCTTTATGAACAAAGATTATATGTCAATCAAAACTCTTCCTCTTTTTGATTGTATTCAGTGAGCATAATTCTCGTAAAAAATTTTGATCAAGATCTGCCTTCGACCATTTTGTCACTTTATAAGAATGGCGAAGGCTTCGTTTCAAATGTGATTAGAATTAATTCCCGTTTTTAATATTTGATTTATTCTATTTTTATATTTTTTCATGTTTATTTGGTTGACTGTTGTATTTTGATAGTTACCAACTATTTATATTCTCGCGTTTCCTTTCTAATTTTTTATTCTTCATTCCAGTATAACCGATCAGGTCAAGGGTGCCAATGCAATCAGGCAATAATGTTGATCACAGACGGTCCTCCATCATATTACAAAGATATTTTTAAGTTGTACAATTTCCCCCATAGTCCAGTGCGAGTATTCACGTATCTAATCGGAAAAGATTCTAGCAGTGCAAGTCAAATGCATTGGATGGCATGCGCACATAAAGGTATCAATAATTCACATAAAAAAATATACAAACATATTTAATTCTACGAATTTCAGGGTACTATACTCGAATACAACATTATGATGAAATAAAAGAAAAAGTTTTGCATTATATAGAAGTAATGGCCAGACCAATGGTTATGTACCAATATGATCACCCTATATATTGGACACCTGCGTACGTTGGGGGCAGAGTAAGCTACTTTTATTTTTGCTGTTTAATTTGAACAGAGGTTAGAGGTTCCCTTTCCCTTACCCGTTACATAGTTACTTATATGTATATTAAGGTGTAGACGAACACAAAAGTGAAATTGGATGAACACTGACTTTATTGACAGAAGTGTTTATATCTCTGACACAATTTTAGTTAACTTGAAAAAAAGTGAAGTACTAAAAAAGTCACTGCAAACCACGCAGACGCGGTTATACTACTACTACTGTTATAGTTTCACGATAACACTGCTTTCACCTTGACAGTCACAACAATAGTCTTTCAAGTAAAAGGGCGCTTTATGAGGACGGTTGGATAGACTGATATCAGTAGTGGGAGGCTCTGGAGCGGCCCCTGCAACTGGAACCTCTGGTGTTGGAGTCTGACTCAGGCCGGAACTCGAAGGTCTCCCCCGTTGAGTACGGTCACAATCTGGATCATGAATAGGTTGAAAGTCATGTAGGTTTGGAGGAGAATGAGCAGTTGAGCTAGGTTGCAAATCATCTCCGTCTGGTTCAGGGACAAAGCGAACCTTCTTCTTTGGAAGTACTGAACGCCGAAGCTGGTCAATGTGGCGCTTTATCTCCATTTGTTGATCGTCGAGCTGGACTATGTAGTGAAGTCTTCCAAGCTTCTTGAGAATGGTGCCAAGTTTCCACTGATTCCGTTGTTGTCGTAGTACCTCGATAACACGAGATAAACATGCGCTATGAATGCCGGTCAATTCGCACAGTTTCTAGCTGCGTTCAAAGAGGAATAGAAGAAGACTCAAAGAAGGAATCCTTCAAAATCTATCTTCTGAGATTCGAAAGTTACACGAAGATGAAGAATATTTCAACCAAGTTTGAAATGTGTGCACAGTTCCTTTTGAATTTTGTAGGTCCTTCGACTTCTCAACTCTCAAACACTGACTTTATTGACAGTAGTGTTTATATCTCTAACACAATGTTAGATGACTGAAGTACTGAAAAAGTCACTGCAAACTACGCAGTGACATCGAAATGTATCTTTACTTCGAAATAAATATTCAGCGTATACCTCACCAAACAGACAGAAATGCCTTTTGGGAAGTAAAACCTGCTTCGCAGTACTTCTTGGTGGCTCGTTTGAAGAGTACCAACACCTTTTCCGTTTTGTATTGTATTATCATACAGTGATCAAGCGATCAAAAACTGTTATGTATGATACCGTTGAAGTAATACGTTACATTTGATGGATCAGTTGGCTTTATTTATTCTTTTCCAACAAATTATGGATGATCAGAATACCTGCTTGATTTATTTTCCCAATCTACCGCAAATGTTCTTGGATTGATTAAGGGTGCCCTTAATGCTGATCGACAGGAGTCCGGGAGCCTCAGTTTACCTGTGTGTAGGTTAAAGAACTATACTTGGCATTTACGGTAAATGCAATGCATTGCAAAATGTTTTGGACACAACTGTTGCGCTACTACCATTGCGAAACTGAAAAAGCATGTAATGTCGGATATTTTCTTTTGGTATTTCATCCCAAATCACAAACAAATCAATCTGTGCAGAAACGACATTATATTTCGGTATCTCTATATTTATTTAATTTCATGTTCTTAATTAATTTGAAGTTGAATTTTAGGCTGACAGTTTTTCTGATGACAAACGTGGACAACTTATGACCACTGTGACAACTCCAGTATTTGATCGAAGGAATCATTCTGTGAGTTTGCAAATTATTCTGAAATAAATTGATATTTATACATGTTTTGTAGGTGCGTGTCGCAAATGTTTTAGGAGTAGTTGGTACAGACGTTTCCATAGATCAAATTAAGAAATTGGTTCCTTCATACAAAGTGAGTTATAGAATTTTTATATAAATTATCAATAATTTATTTGAATTTTAGCTCGGAGTGAATGGTTATTCATTTATTGTTAATAACAACGGTCACGTATTATATCATCCTGATTTACGACCATTGGTAGGTTTTGTATGCAGTTGCAGTATATTATTTTATTTCAATGCTCATAATTCAATTATAGGAGAGTAATGATCTGTATGAAGATACATTGGAACCTAAATACTTATCTGTCGATTTGACAGAAGTGGAATTAGTAGAAAATGAAAACGGTCCTAGAGAAAATCATACCCTTCTTCTAGATGTGAGAATAAGACATTTATTTGCTTCAAACATTATTAATATTTTTTTTATAGCTCAGACATGATATGATTAATCAAAAAGAAGGAGAAATTGAGATCGGTATTAAAGTCCATTACGACAATATGGTAAATAAAAATAATTTCAATTCAGTTAAATCATTTTTTAGACACATTTTCTCTTGTCACATTATTATCAATTAGCCACAATAATTTTTCTTCTAAATAATTTTATTTTTGATCGTATAGACTATAAATAATCAAAATCACTAATCCACATATTAATTCGTTTCAGAGACGAGTAACTACGAGGAGGAATAAATATTTTTATAATCCCATTGAGGGAACACCGTTTTCTTTAGGCCTTGCTATTCCGGAAGGATATGGCATGTATGAACTTTTGGCCGAACAAGAGATAAAGCATAGTCAAAAGAATGGTGAGAGAAAAGATAATTTCATCTGATCATGTTTCCCTTCAAACATTTTTGACCACCCCATTGTCACCCCTTGATTAAGACCATCCATTAGAGTAGAATCAAGATAGGGTTAAAACCAAAAAACAGGTTTTTCCTATTTTTCCACGTTATAAAAGACAATATCAAACAAATTATCACCTCATGGTCACCCCGTCACCAAGACCTTTCATTAGAGTACAAACAAGGTAGTGTTAAATCAAAAAAACCGATTTTACCATTTTTCCACGTTAAAAAAGACAATAATAAACAAATTATCACCTCATTGTCACCCCGTCATAAAGACCTTTGATTAGAAAACAAACAAGGTAAGGTTAAATAAAAAAACGCGATATCAAAAATTTATCACCCCATTGGCACTCCCTTATGAAGACTTTTATTAGAGTACAAAAAAAGTAGGGTTTAAACCAAAAAACACGTTTTTCCCATTTTTCTCTGTTGAAAACAATTTGAAACAAATAATCAACCCATTGACACCCTCCATAACCTTTCATTATAGTTCGAACAAGGTAGGGTTAAAGCCCAAAAACACGTTTTTCCATTTTTCCACATTATAAAAGATATCTAACAAATAATCACCTCATTGACACCCCCTCATCAGGATCTTTAAAGGTAGTGTTGAAATAAAAAAACACGTCGTTTCCTATTTTTCGCTTTATGGAAAACGATATCAATCAAATAATTACCCATTTAATACCCCCTCATCATTTAAGAATTTACAAAAAATTTTTGTTAATTTGTTTTCTCCACGATCTCATACGATTATGGATTTCATGAGGAAAAACGATGAAAATTTAAGTTTTTTTATTAATTCTAATAATTGGTATCATCCTAGTTGAGTTCCCAGAAGAAAGATTTATTTTTGTTAAAGAAATTTGCATAATACAAAAAATAGAACTCGGGATATTTACCAGCAAGGATCCACTTTAACTAAAGTAGATATGATGTTAATTGTGACATGTTAAATTCCTTTTAAGAAAATATACACGCTCTGGATCATTTTTCGTACAAAAAATGACGTTTTTTACGCTTTTTCCGGTCCCATAATTATTCATTGATTCCATTACTGTCAACAACTCCACGATCAGTTGTCACGTGACAGTTGGTTTTTAATTTATTGTAAGAGACCTCGAAAATGAAATATTAGAATACAGATCTAGATCACTAGATAGTGCCTGTAATATCAAAAACCCTTAAAAAATAAATAATAGTTCTCTTCTTCTTCTTCTTCTTCTTCTTCTTCTTCTTGTAGTAGGACGAGGTCATGTCAGGTTTGTCATCTGCCCTCTTGTGACGCCGATGTCCAGCTATCGTACCAGCGTTTTGGGGGCCTACCGATTGGGCGTCTTGTGTCTGGTTTCTGTGTTTTGTCCCATTTGGCAATCCGTTCTGGAGCCATTCGTTCTACATGGTCTCTCCATTGTCGGCGTCTTGCTCTTACCCATCTAACGACATCTTGTTTAATTTAACTAAATTATTATCACAAGAAGTAATTAATTTAGAATCATTATCATCTTGATCAATTTGTACAGCAATTACGAAAGTTTACAACAATGGATTTTCTAAGGAACTAAAAATTTCATCAATACTAACATAGGGTTACTTTGAATATAATAATTCCACGTTCACAATGATATTTCAACATATAGCAATATGATGCCCAACAAAACTTTTTTCAAGATGATGTTTTATGAAATAAAATTATAACTTAAAATCCTTGTTTATTTTCTATTCTTAATTTTTTCCCAAAACCAATAGTTGCAGAGAAAAAGAAATAAATACCCCGATTTATGATTTTTTTAATAAATTGAGTGGAAAACAATAAAGATGTAAAATGTAATACACCCTATATATTATTATTTATGTTATGTTATCATTCAATACTTGAAATTATATTTATTATTATTTTGCAGTGAGTGACTATTTTAAGGGTGATAACTGGCGAGTCCATCCAGACTGGTGAGTATATTCGATTTATTTCTATTGCAGAGTCTATACTCGTATCTTCATTTTAAGGACTTAAATTTACATTTTTTTTATTGATGTATGATTTCTATTACTCACTATGCAGTTTCACTGAAATATATATTTTTCATTTAAGGGTCTACTGCGAGTATACTAGTGGTACTTCAGGAGAACAGTGGTTTAAAACTGCCGAAGAAAGAGTACTGCATTTTCTTCTGAGAAGTCGTAGACCTGGTTGGAAATGGATGTCTTTACGACCCAGATCACCCTTACAGAGAGAACATCACCATACATCAACAAAGCAAGACAAGGACGCTTACTATTGTAAGTATGGCTTTAGAAATTGCAAGATTACATTAACTATATATAATAGGAAGATACTTTATATATATAGGGTGTCTAGCAACTCCAAACACAAACTACAGATTAAAAATGAGATTGAATCTCAAAATAACATATTTTGTCTTTATTTAATAGGCTCCCGCGGGAGAGGTCACTTTTTGGAGTACATTTTGTAAAAAACTGCTTTCGGTTATTCCAAACTTGGTACATTACATAGGGATACTAATATTCTAGCTAATTTTTTCAACATCTTCCAAAAATTCTTTACTATTTACTCAACCCAAGTGTGACGTTTGTGATAGCAATGAAAACATCTAAATGTAAACTCATACAATGTACCAAGTTTGATATTTTTTATGCCTGCTTATAAAATTGACTTAACAGTGTTATCTTCAAAGGCTGCTAGCTCCTTAGTAGAGAACCAGGGAGAGAAGCTCGTTGGTTTTGGTCGTTTTGATTTGGTTTGAAATTTTCTAATGTTCGATTTGTTTTTGGACTACTCCTTTGCAGGATGTTGAGCTATTTTTAGTAGCTCTGGAATAGGATTTGTTGGTTGGGATGTTTTTGAATGGAGCTTTTCCGCGTGTGGAATGCCGTGGGCTTATTTTTGGGTAGCTCTGGAATAATCTGGAATAATACTAGGTTTGGGTTGGAATGCTTTCAAATAGAGATAGATAGAGGAGGATAGAGAAGTGAAAATGTATCGCTGAATAGATATATCAGGAAATCGCAGAAATTTTACAACACTGACCGAGGTTAGATGAATCGAATATCTGTGGAGAACGTTTGGCAGGAGAGAACTATATGTTTTTGCGACTTAACCCTGTTGTCAAGGTTCTGCTTTTGTAAAAAGTCGTATTTGTCGAATTTATTGAAACCCAGGACGTAGTAGAAGAATGGCAAGTAAAACAGAAATAATTCTCGGTCAAAAAGTATAAATATTTGCTTGATACGTTAATTTCTATGTTGTATTTTTGATTTAGGTGACAAGACATTATTACAGTCTTTAGTCTTGGACGCAATGGTAACTGAAGGTTTGGAAAAACATCCAGTGCGTTCTGACAAACAGTAAGTGTCAGAAAAATAACTTAAATAGCATGGTATCAAAGAATATTAATTTTTCTTTATGCACTTCCACATAATTGTTTAACTAATTAATTCTTTGCACATTAGCCCTATTGGCAACCTTATGGTACAATGGTATGGTACAAGGTAAAGATATTTTCTTGAGACAGAACCATTATATTTTCTTAGAGTGTACTGTAGATAGAGGGATTGAATGATGATAGCCTATAAAATTTACTATTTTGGAACGTGTGATTCAACCGATTTAAAAATTAAATCAAACGTGGCAACGTGTTCCATAGTAGTTTTTAAAACCATACGTAAACTTAAGGATGATAAATTCCGCAGTACATCTAATTAATCTTTTATGATAAATTTTGCATATATTCATATATTCTCTAGTATTTATAAGTAATTAATAAAAAATATAGCGAATAGATTGATATAACAGCAATTCTGGTTGTATTTCAACTAGTACATCTCATTACCCCAAGTATTAAGAGATTCATTGATAAGTTTGAGCCCGCTTCTACTTGTCATTTGGCTATTAAAGCCATTTAGTACAGTATCTGTCACAAAACATCGGTCTTGATGAGCATTAAGTTTTGTTCTAAATTAAAAATAAATCGCAAAAAAGTTCATTCAATATTAAATTATGGGGACGAAGTTTACCTTCAAGGACTGTTTACAAATTGTGTAACTTCCAAGCTACACAATTTTGAAGAAGATTAATTCAAATTTTAATTTACCTTGTTAGTTTGTTTCAAGTCAAATCAATTTTCGTATTTACTTCTTATATAAAAAACCTATACGTTTCTAAAGACTTGTTTTTCAACTCGTTCGTTTTTCAAAAAATGAAAACGTGACAACGCGATGTGTCTGTGCAGAAAAAAACTAGAAATCAAATACATTTCAAAAATCAATGTCACATATTTTTTGGCGTAATAATGTTGTTAATTAGTCTTTTTTTATTGAAATTACGTTGGACATATCTTATTTTTCACATTTTCAATTATATTCATAAATGAAAAATGCTATTTTTGCATGTCATCTGGTTTTTTCCAACACACTTTAATGTAAATAAATAGTTATTGCGTGTAAAGAACTCGTTTTTCGACGAATGTGAATGTTGTCGACAATCACATGACTCGAAAAAAGTCCGTTACACACGGATTGCATACAATATTTTTTCTACTAGCGAAAATGTTATCAAAATACACAAGTTTAATGGTAACTTTTCTTATAAAATATATTATATGTTTATTAATCTTTTGAACATTTTAATCAAGTTCAAAACAAATTAACAACGCAAACAGACGATTTTGTGTTATTAAAGCTAGAAATATTAATTAAGTAGAAAAATAAAAAATGGTATCAGCGCGACTTGAACCTGGTACCTAACGCATGTACTATAGCCACTACACTACGAAGACCTTAATAATACTTTTTTACGTACTACTGCTTAGTTAAAGTTTTACGCACTCGAAAGTGTGTGTAATACGTACATTATACACGGTAGTAGAAAAATAACGTTTTATTATTGTATATACATATTTTATTTTCCAATGTTTTTTGAAATTTATGGGTCAAACCCCTTGCCCTTCATGCTTTAAATTTATACTGTACTGTAATATACTGCGCTGTAATATGTATATATTACTCAATGAAGAATATCATAAAAAGATCCAAGAAGGTAATCCATTATTACAGAGACTCTGCAACTAATGACAAATTATAATTTGTGGGATGCCTCAAAAGTTTAAAAGTTTGTTCCAATTTATTCCTATTTGATAACCTCATGAGAGTCGAGCCCATAGTTTTCGGACACAAAGCTCCTAATAAATTGGAAAAGTGTTCATATTTTTATTTTTCAGAAATTATGATCTAGAAAATTCCAAGCGACGCAAAACATTGGCATTATTTTAAATAAGAAAACGTAAATAAAAATAACACGTAGAGAACTAAAACAAAACAACATATTTTTGTAAACATGTTGTAATCAATATTTTTCAATATCAATAGGAATGTTTTAAAATTAGCGAGACTGAATAAATCAATTGTTTCATTCATTAATTTTTTCATTCAGTTTAAATGTAATGAATGAAATTTTTTAAAAATAGACTTCAGTAGAATTACTTACGTATATTATTTTATAAAATTGAATCATTAAGTTTACGTATTTAGTAAAGTGGATTTTTTTGTGGGTCTTGAAAATATATGCGCCCAACCAATGGCAACATTACAATATGACAGATTCTATATTGCGTAAAAATTACTGTATTAACTCTAAAATTTCTACATTTTTATCCTCAATGATTTATGAGTAATAAGATTCTAAATTAGAAATAAATTTTTGGTTTACTAAATTCGAAAAAATCTGTTAAATACGTTCATATTTTCGACATCCCTGTATACAATCATTTACATTCATATTCTGTATATTGACCATTCTGTATAAACTTACTAAATTTTGTATTATATCAGCATTAATTAGCGATATATAGGGTTGAAAAGTTGAAATCAATTGTCTGTCTTTCAAAATTCAAAAATCTGTATCAATGGGTGATATAGAATCAAAATTAAAGGTAAGAAGCGTAAAAAAATGCACGACCGTCAATATTTCCTAAAAAAATAGTGTAAAGACGATAAATCTGACGAATTGGTTGGCCACTCTTTTTCCAATCGTTCTATTTTGATAAACATAAACATTCAAACGAGGAAATTTATTTTCCTTATTATTATAAGGTTTTTTTGTTGAATTAATGATGATAAAAAACTAGAAATATATACAGAATGTACTTTGTATAAAATATGTTAATACGAGATGTTGTAATGATATAAACCTAACAAAAAGTAAATCTTAACAAGTTATGTGAGTTCTGGAACATTCAATACTTTAAAGGGTGGTAACTATCTTTCTGAATCCATTCGAATACGTTTTTTGCAAAAAAGGCTTCGATTCAGTGATGATATATGAAAAATAAGTGACATTTAACTAGTTTTGATCGAAATTATTGATTATTGAATTATTTCGTGACTTTTTCAGAACTATTCATGGTTTTTTGTTAGAAATAGTCAAAATAAATAAGATAGAATATAAACTATTTTCGCACATTTGAATAACAATAAACCTTTAAATGATGATGTTTTTATGGTTTACTACAAACATACAATTGTGCTCGGCGCTTATATTTGATTCATAGCCCATCATAAAATCTACTAACTCTATTTTATAACATTATGAAAGTCTTATTTACATTTCTTGGCAAAATATAATTGAATACTTAAAGCTAACCAGGATGTAGTAAGTATATTATATAAATCCATGAAAAAGTGATTATAACCGATTATTTTTTGATATAAAAGTGAAATTAATCAATTAAAATAAAAAAAGGTCTGATATTAAGTAACTAAATAAGAATGAAGTTTGTGCAACGTTTACCAAATTATTTACGAATAAAATAACAAAGTTCCTATTAATTTATTACAAAAATTTATTTATTTCAATCATTTTCTGAATATTCATTTAATTTATAACAGGATTAGTAATGGTGGAGGGCGAAATTAGACAATTTTATTATAAATCACATTGATCAATAAATCCCTTCACCTGTCAATAAGTTTTCATTTCATCCATCCAGGTAGCTTCCTTGGAGTTGATACAACGATTGTTTTCTAGCCCTAAAATAGATCTGTGTTTCTGCAATCCCTTTCTCCACTGAGAGGCATTTCTTCTCTTCTTCGTAGTCGCTGGGGACAGATCTGGAAAATATGGTGGCTGCGAGAGAAATTCGAAGTTCCATTTATTGAACCTAACCATTGCTTTCGTCATTTTGAAATGGTGCGTTTTCTTGGCATTAATCTTCTCCACTATTCTCCTCCACTCCCTTCTATCATTTGTATTCCATTGAATCCTTCTTACCCCATATATATTCCATTTGACTTCTTGTAGCCATTTTTTCTTTGAACCTCCAGCATCACTTACATAATTTTTTACTATGATAATTTGGCAATGTATAGTGTTAGTCACTGTTGATTGTTTTTCATTTTTACATATAGTCCACATGTAAAAGTCATGTGTATCCAAAGATACAGAGAACATATTCCTCCAATCCGATTGTTGCCTTTTCGTTTGTTGGTGGAGAGTTTTGTCATGTCAGATGACTGCCGTTTTGATTCAAGTGAGTAGAGGTTTATATTTGCTAGTGCTACCGTTTTTCCAGAAGTCTTGAATATTGTTGATTATACGACTAGGAATAAACTCCGTACACCAGTTGATTTTCTTGGAAAATAATCACCATATCACTTTCCGCACCATAACTTTGTCCCAACAGTATCTTTTCTGGTTAAAAATACTTTTCCACATTGTATAACAAAACTCATATGTTTTTTACTTTAAATAATTCTAAAAAACAAACTATTGGAGGGAATGTAAGAATATTCAACAGCTGTTGTTAAAAATGAAGTATTTTGATGTAAAAATCGAATTTTTAGCGACCTCTATCTGTTGTTGTTCAAGGTGTCATATACACTGCGACCCAAAGAATCTATTGTGACTTCAGTGCGTAATACCGGGGACTTATTGATCGATGACTTATGTACCGAAATATTTAATATAAAAAAGACTACTATGTAATTTGTTAATTTTATTTAAGTTAAGAAATTTTCATTCTATTCCTTTCATACAATCTATACATGAATTTTTTTCTTAAGAGAATGTCAAAAAATTACTGGGTATTGGTCAATTATCCACCCAAATTTATTTTATCGCCATCAAAGTAGGAATTTCACGCTACCAAATAATAAATACTTGTTTTTTGTTGATTAAAAATTAGTGGTATTTTAAATATGGGAAGATACCAAAGACCAGAGAAATATAAGGGTTGTTTCATAAGATATTCACATTTTAGTCAGAATACTCTCAAAATGTGTGAATACGAGGTGTGACTCTTAAATAACGAGACTAGCGCTGCTACAGAAAAAGTACGCGTAAGCGACTGTCAGCTGTTTAGGTTGAAGCCCACCCTTACGAATGCGCGATGTCTAACGTGTCTGTAGACAAACCAGTGCAGCCGTCACCTTCGTTTATATAAGGGCTGTAGATATTCCACATGAAACTTGGAAAAACTGCAATTGAAACTTATAATTTATCGAAACAAATGTTTGTCACGATTACTAAATTTATAGGAATTTATAAAGAATGTTTGCGGCAACTTTTGAGATGCGAAAACAACAAGAAGCTCGCAAAAACATTTGTACATATTGATAGTTTCAAAGCGATTGAATGTTAGCTCTTTTACCAAGATCTGAATTTGAAGCTGCGTCCTGAAGGAACTGATGACAAAAAACTTCCTGCACTCTTGTGCACAATGGAACATTTGCTTGGAGCGATGTAGAAATGAAGGTGGGGTATATATTGAAGATAATAATGAATAAATATACATATTCAAAATAAAATATTTTATACGACCAGTCTGGTTATTTAATAGCCATTCACACCTCGTACATAATATTATTATGCATGTTTACATTAGTGATATCAAATTTACTGACTGACAATAAACAAATTGTCATACGATGCTAAGCCATCCCTAATAACTATACGAAGAATTTTTAAATGACCAAATCCCAGTAAATTCTTGGCTGTAAAGCGTATTCCTTCCAAATAAAATATTACATACTTCCCTTCTCAAAATGGCAGTTTATTTCTGTTATAACAAATAAATATTTTGCAGTCAAGGATACGAAATATTTGGATCTACCTTGTCTTTCGTTGCAACTAGAAGTGGTTTATTACGATGGACCAATTTAACAGACATCAAATCTAATGAACCGTGAGTATTTGGTAGCTCTTCACATAAATAATATCAAGAAAATATCAAATGATATTTTTCAAACTCATCCATTATTTTTAAAAGGTTTGTTTCCTCGAAGTTATTTTTCGATTAATCTAGAACCCTGTCAAAATGCAGTGTATTCATTCTATCTGCTAGCCAAAGCAATAAAACCAAATGAACAGAATGAACAAAGCAATAAAATGCGAGGTAACAACAGATAAGTAAGGCTCCTGATTCTATAATGCATTTCAAAATGAAAAAGACCAGCACCTTGAACTATTTTTTCGACATTACTCTTGTGATTTTCTATTTATGTTTCATAGCTTGTAACAAGTTTCTTTATACCACTCTATAAAACAGTCTCTTATATTCAACCGTGAGGTAACGTATTCTTTCAGCTCGATGTCGGGGCTGTACGGACGAATCTATTTAGTAGGTTTCTTAGTACTCAATAGATCGTCGTCATTTCTCCATAACCCCACAGATTTGTAATCAATTTTCCTGTAATTTTAACGTTACCTGCATTCGGAAAACGAACTATTGATCGAATTTCACCAGCGGTTTGATTTTCTAATCGACCTGGTCGTTTCAATTATGATGTACGAGCTTAAAATAGCGCATGTTGTTTGGCTCGTTACTTAACATATATACCTCGTACGTTGTCAATAACACTACAAGAATTCGAAATCTTTTTGCAGTCACTTCAGCGAGAACAACGTTCGAGCTATGGACGAGACTTGGTATAAAAGAGCTGTGGACCAGCATTCAATAGAACCTGAAAGTTTCGTTTTTTCTGTACCTTTTGATATTGGATCATATGGAAAACCATTAATAACAGCAACACACGCTGTTTTCGTCGAGCATAATGGTCACAGAGCACCAGCGGCTGTAGTAGGATTACAGTATCAGCATTCCACTCTAGCATCTCACTTTTTCAATATAACTTCGAAAGTAAGTAGTTTCTGAATGTTTCCTTTAATACGATTATAAATTTTTGTATTTTTAGTGTACAGGCTCAAATACTTGTAAAAAAACGTGCGCTAGTGATAAATTAGACTGTTACGTTTTGGATAACAACGGATTTGTAATTATTTCTGAAGATACTGAAGATACTGGTCGATTCTTCGGCCAAATAGATGGAACAATAATGGATTCTCTCGTTCAAGATAGAATTTACGTTAAAATTCCAGTATACGATTATCAAGGAGCTTGCTCCAATAGTAAATTTCACTTCAGTGGTAGCTCAAATCAAATTTCAGTGAGTATTCTTCCTTGAACAGGTGTATTCAAAAACTATACATGAATATTTATCAGATTATTTATGGCATGAGGCGTGCGCTATAGCCTCGATAGTGATAAGGCGGTTCATAAACTTGACTTTCAGTTTACCGTTGCAGCTGACGTTTACAGTTAGAAAATTAAAAACATTGATATACATAAGACCATTCCTAGTTGCCGTTTACCGATCAGTCTGCCGTTAGTGACTTTCAAACTAAACAAATTTTATCTTTTTCCGTCGACCATTCATAGCAACTTTCGTAGCAATAGAAAACAGCCAATCACAATTTGCGTTTGTCACGTGGTTGAATTTATGAATCGGCCTACACTCCGAATTTGACAGCTTTCTTCCTCAATAGGTACTTGAGATTAAACTACTATTTCTAGAATCTTCATGATCATGATTAAATTAATTATTATTTGGGGTCGATCTAGCGGAAAAAACGTAATTTCAGATGCAATTATTATTATTATTTCATAATTCATATCATATCAAATAGATCCATCGTGAGAAAGTTAGTGGACCCATATTTACACTTTTAAGGCTCTTGCCATTGGACAGTTCAATTTGAACAGGAACTACTGAAAAAGAGATATAGTGACTTCCAGTACACAGAAGTATACATGGAAACGAAAAAGCTAATAAGTGGCGACACTCGAGACTGTTCTTCGGAAACTAGTACCGTGAAAGATGTAGTAAATACATCGAACTAAGCAGGAATAACTTACGCATTCTCACAGGTTTTGTGGAGAAGAATAGAAAAGAGATCAATGCTCTGGGACTGTACGAAGAGCTCTAGCATATTTGTCCAACCTAGCTCTTGCAAAGAGCTGTTTCAGGTTGCAGTGCATCTAAATACCTCTAATAACTCAGTTTAAGTTAGTCACGATGATGAAAAAGTGCAAATAAACTCGTTAGAGCTTAGTAAAACTGTATTTGCTGTAATTCGCTTACCGGTTTAAGTCTTGCTGCAGATGTAATTCAGGATTTGACGCTTCATTCGGAAAAACGAAAGCTTTGACAAGAATGTAAAAACATATTTAGTCAATAGATTGATATATTTGTTTTAGATATTTAAACCTATAAAGACAGCCCTCGCTATTCTTCTACAAACATTGCTTGTGCTGTTCTCAAAAATTAGCACTGTGTACTCCACGGCTCTAGCTTATAATCGCGAGGATCCAGGTGAGTCATACCGTGTTTCTCAGTATCATCTTAATTGGATTCGTTTTAAATAGATGATATGGTGGATATTTATTCCGACTACGATATCGAGCAGTATCCAACTGAAGAAGACACACCAGACGAATTAGATCCGATATTTTCTCCTCCTTCTAATACTTACTCTCCATCCTTCATACCACCATACGAATCTGATCCAATGGAAGGAGTAGATATGGGACAGTTCGGAGTTAGACCATGTGATCGCAAAGTAGACTTGTATATTTTACAACCAGAAAAGTTGAATACTAGTGGCCAAAGCAATCCTTTAAAAGGAAAGCTCACTAATTGTCATAGTAGCGGCTGTGAAAGGTAATTTGAATGAACTTTGAATATTTTGACGACATTTTAATTATTCATTTCCAGACCATTTAGTGTACAAAAGATACCACATAGTAATTTGATTTTGCTGGTGGTAGATACCGTATGTTCCTGTGGTAGTAAACAATTAAGTATTATACCTCAAGAGATTAGTTATGAAAATAAAAATGGGGGATGTTTACATAAGCCAAAAGATAGTTTGTACAGGAAAAGACCACCAAAATGTATCAATTATCATCCCGAGGTAAGATAATTATCGATTAAATACGAATTGAATAAATCACATGGGTTTAACTACTAATCAAAATTAGCGTTTGATTTTCTGGAAGTACTTTATATAAAACAGCTCATTATATTTGACGTAAAATATATTTTAAGGGCTTATAGATTCGTTAATTATAATAACGTTTAGCAAGCTTCTTGAGACCTGGGTTAGATGGGTCAGATGACTTGTGACCATCACCAACCATAGACAATAACAAACAAGTGCCCCACAGAGATCAAGAAAGTCTTGGAGTTCTTCAAAGTTATTAAGAAAGAAGCTGTTATGATAAAAAGACTCATTTTTAATCACATCAAACTTATTTATTGTGATTTGATATCTTTATCAGGTGCCTATGACTATTTCGGTCTAATATTAAAGACACAGTCAACTGCTTCATAGAGATCAACAAAGCCTTTGAATTCCTGTGGCAAAAAATATAATCTGATATATTTTATTTGTTGTAATGATATTTTACGAGATTCTATTTTTTTTTGTTAATGTATAATGAGGAAAGTAAGTTTTGGACATAGATTGGATTTACAAAAGGGCTAAATGGGCTATATCCAAGGGCGACAGAATTCTGGGGGCTAAAAATTAACAATTTTTTCTAGCAATTTGCTATTAAAATCAAATTGTTTCATTACATATTCCTTTTTTTAAAATATGTGCAAATTACAAAATAATATATTTGAGATGACGCAAATTCTAAATCTAATTATTTGCCAAATATTTAATGATGTGACATATAATATTTTATGGTAAAAACTGTATCATATAGGAACTACTTTTAATAATTAGTTGGAAAATCTGCTATTGAGTAAAGTTCAAATTCATTATCCTGGATACTCACGTACAATGTGATAAAGTAAAAATATTGAAAAAGACTTGTAATGATATGAAAAAATAGTTAAAATGTAAATAAACATAGAATTAAAGCAGAGTGGTAAAATTTCAAACGCCCTTATATTATGTTATTACCAATTCATGCCATATTATTAAATATTTCTCTTTTTATTGAATTATGTGTTATAATTAAGAGAGAAATGAAAAAAAATCTATCTAAATAAGTAGAGTTAAATGAAGTGTGATATTTTTGATTTTCTATAGCGGCCGAAATATAGAGGGTGTTACTTTTTCAAATTGATAACTTATATGTTGTGATGGTAATTAAATTATTTTTATTTCAGGAAACGGAGATTCATATCTGCGGGAAGTCATCGATGATATCTTTTAACACTTTCGCATTGTTGTTAGGTTTTGCAAATTGCCTTGCCGCTTTTCTATCGTGATTGAATCCACATCAACTTTAGTTTTATCACAAATAATGACTTTGGCGTTCTGATAGCATAACGCCAAGTATAATTTATACTAGTTATAAATTTATTACGTAAACTCATTTGCGAATAGGTTAAGTAGGTAACGTTTTTATATTGATAAAGTCAAATGGTAATAGTTAAATTTTTAATATAATTTATAAGATAGAGAAGTAATTTTTGATGTACATATCAAAAGTTGTAGACAGTGATTTTTCGAAACGATATATATTTTTGAAAAAACACTACAGGTTCCAAATTTTTAAAAACTTCTTACTGTTAACTTCTTATAAATATGTGAAAAGAAAAAGTATTTCTGTACAATTATTAATACTTTATTTGGCAATGCTTAACAATACTCTTATCGCCCTTAGGAATGTCTAATCATGCTTCCTTTTCCAATAATTTTATCTTCTTATTTGTTCAAATGTTTCTACAATGCAGTATCTCTTTGCTTTTACGTTTTAAATCCTTTTTATAGCACCAGCTGAAACAACGATATCTGCACAAATTGAATTTTTCGGTAATTTGATCACTATACAAGAAACCAACATTGGCCGCGGATGTTTGTGGAGGCTGAAATTGTACTAGAAAAGGTGGAGCAAAGTTCCTTCTGCGGAATCCATGTTTCAAATGCTTTGTCGACTATAAAATGCAATCATATATCGGCCACAAATAAATCGTTATTGATTGGTCCAGCGGCAAGTCGCAGTGGAATCGACCACCAACCTATCTTCAGGATGATTTTTACAACCAGCTTTAAAGCTAGCAAACTTGATGAAACTGGACTAGTTTGCTATCAGATAGTAAGCTTAAGCACGTAACAGTATCAAAACCAATTGAAAGATTTATTTTTAATTCACATTTATATTGAGAAAGTCAAAGAGATGAAGAAAAACAGCCTATTTGGGTCATATACTGAGGCCCAAATTATCATCTTCTTCAACTCATACTTGAGGGTAAGATAGATGGTAAACGGCAGCCGGAAGGAAGCAAATGTCTTGCTTGAGGAACTTGAGAGAGTAGAACAGGCCTGTGAAATATAGAAGATCTGGTTCACACAACGGTAGGCAGAGAAGCCTACGAAAATGTAATCGTCAACATCCAATAATAGTGGTTAGCTATCAGAAGAAGACGATAAACACTAATTATGTCATCTACTAGGTGCTAATGTGTGCTAGTGTTTTCTTTAGTGCTTGTTTTAGCTGGTGTTTGGTCATGATTTCCAAGAGAAGTATTGTAGATTTTCGAACGAGTAATTTACAGTTTTAGCCGTTAATAATTTTCGCTAGTGTGCGTTTTTTATATCATTGATCACAGTCGGACTGTTATGTTACTAAACTACTGGTTTGAATTTTATATTCAGATTATTTATCAATGAAGTATCGCTTATTTTATATTCAATGTACCTATCTATCAATTGAATTGGACACTAGAAGTATGCGATATATAAATCTCCAGGTATTTTCTCTAATAAAAATAATCGTATTTGTTTTCAATTTTACATATCCAAATTTTCAAATAAAATCATTTATTCACAGTTATACGAGCTAATTCATATAACAGACAATAAGGGCTTGTCGTTTATGATTCTCTTCATGTATGAACATTGTACATATTATATAATAATGAGAAATGTAAAGTTTATATCTTTTGACTTTTTGTAAACATTTATGTAGTACGTTTTAATATGAAATAGGTTGTTTTCAGGCGAGCGCCCTTTTGCCTCAGCAAAGGTCGAGCGTTTGTGATTGATGGCTCGATTTACAGAACATACCCCAAGACTAAATGCGAACTTAGTTGTTATTCAGTGGAAACAACATGGCGGATATTCGATGCCAGTTCCCTCGATGTACGTGGCAGAACTAATGTATTTTCGCGGTTCATTTGAATTTACAACACAGAATATCTACTCTCTGTAAACATAAACCAATAAATTGCAAAATAAATCAGCCTTCCATGAAAAACATCATCATTATGTCCTCCACAACTGTTATGCTTTTCATAATGAAAGCCTGTAGACAGAGGAATGTCATCAAAAATAATACACAGTGGCGATCAAGTCATGCATTTCATTCACTTGGAGCTTCAATTGTTCCTTCATAGTACCATTGATACCAGTTTCAAAAGGCATTCCTTTTAGTGCTAAAACTGAAGGCAACTGAAAATAATTTGATAAATACCTATACTATGCTAACCGCAACGTATTTTCTACATTATAAGGGGTGATGGAAGTCTGGAATTGACTGCTGGCACAAGAAAACCATGCTGCGGTTTCAAGAAGCGATCATTTATTTTTCAACCCCTTATAAGGGGTGAGTCATTTTCTCGCGACTCCGTAGACACGTTTAACGGTGAAAAAAATTCTGGCAATAGCTTGCAACAATTTGTATTGCACAAACATACGGTGTTCCAAATTACCTTTACTTGTCGCTTCTATTTGGTGAAACAAAAGTTACATTTAACATGTTGTGGTAAGTAACCTGTCAGTTATGCTGCCCATAAGAAAAAATCATAAATGACCATCTAATTAATAACTCTTGAGGCTAAAAAACAAACGAAACAACGCGTTAGCTGGTCGCATTTTGGTTTCCGATAATCCCTATAATTAATCGAAAAAATCCAAATTCAGAATAACTTAACCTAAAAATATGTTTATCTCTTGTCGATATACATTCAATAATAATGACAAAGATAATTTTATCAACACAATAACGATGCAATTTAAGTTTAGAACCCGAATATTTAAAAAAGGCGATATGACACACCACTAATAAGTATTACTACTCAATTCCAGAAAATTATTGTGAAATATTGCACATAACTTTTCTCTTTTTCCTTTTTCCTTTTGCCTTTTGCCTTTTGAATTCTATTATTGTAGAATCACTCTTGCAGTTTAAAATCGTGAATTTCAGCAATGAAACTATCTGTATCAAACGATTCGGTTTTACCAAGTACACCGTTGTCACCTCGTGTGAAAAGAAAAACATTGTCGATTTATAGTTGGAGACTACCAGAATTAGTCGAAAGAAGAAGCACTTTTTGTATGTTTTTAACTGGCAAGACAGGTGGCAGCATTCCAACACAAAAGCTCGACTTTATGCTGCAAATTTATAATACAAAATGTCGCCTGTCTGAAAGCTGTCTTATAGATTTATTTTATAGAATATTTAATTTATTGCTGTTGATACAAATACTAAAGAAATTAAAAATGCGTGTACCTACATCTTTTCTCATCTTTGGTTCCTGTTAGATGTTATAAAAGCAATAATACTTTTTTAAATTGCGTAAAACGTAAGTGACATATCTACAACATCATATTCCAAGATTTTAATAATGAGTAAAAGGAGAAAAACTTTAACTAAAATTTGTTTCGTGTTTTTTATCAATGACCAACATTAAAAATAAACTTGATGCTGCACGTATTTTTATCTTTATTTTATTATTTATTAAATACTCTAGATAGGTAAAATTAAAATTGCTTTCTCTTCATAAAATTGGAATATTCTCTCTTAATCTCTTAATACATCGATTTACAATTTTTTTAAGATTGTAATTTATGACAATACATATTATAAAACTGTGAATACTAAAATACAGGTTTACATAGAGTAGTCAACAAAATAATCACCTATAATGTAAATAATGTATGTATGTAGATTCGTAAGTTTTTCTAGGGTCAGCCTTATTTATATTTATCAGGAATATTAGGATGACTTTTTTATATAAAGAGATACCGTAACATATATTACACATATCTCTACATAAAACAGTTATATAAACGATATACAAGTAAAAAGTATAATGAATAGACAAGAAACTCCGAAAAAATATATTTTCCTACGACCACTTATGAAAATAATAGATTACACACTCATTTTTACCTAAGAAAGTAGCTTATTTCACACATGTACTAAAAAGTAACAAAACATACATGTATTGAAATGCTTCTTTTTATTATGTTATCTATATATGGTCTCGAAGGATAGGGGGAATGAATATGCGAATACAATATGAATCTGACTGGATGCAGAAAGGCAAAAGGTCAAATTTAAGAAGACTGAAGAAGTAGACAATATGATTTTTGAGGTTGTATTAGTGTTTACAATAAAAATTGAAAGTTTGTTGTGATTTGTGTTCAAATACATACTAGAGATACTACTGCAAGATAATTTAAACGTTGAAATTAAGTGTTATTACTATTACTGGGCAGTACTTAGATGACTTTGCAACTAATAGATTAATGACTACTAATAACATAATGAATGCCATTAGCAACACAAGCACATTAAAAAAGCTGCATATTGAACATAGTGTTGAACAAAATGCTGAACAACATACTGACACTGCACAACCCAAAAGCAATACAAGTTTGCGTACTTCATCTATACAGCAACAAGAGGCACTCCACTGTAATTTAGTAATTGTTATAAAAACAACTTACATTTCACTTTTATAACGTCTCAGTAAAAAGTAATACAAAATCATTAATAATTATTTAATTCTTGTTAGGTATCTAATATAATTACAAAAAATTATTGTTCTTTCTTTGTTCTTTAGTTACAAAATATCTAATAATAATTCTTTTCTTTTTTGACACTATTACAAATTAAAAAATATTTTGTATGATTTTTTAACCTTTCTTATTTAAAAAATACGTTTTTTTGAAGAATTTTTTACGTGGTCGAAGGAAAAATAGTGTACGCAACTCGTTGGAAAGTGTATTTTGTACTCGTTACGTTTCAGCACTCGCTGCTACATGGCTCGTGCAAAATAGTAACTAGTGCGAATTATGTTACTTTTAAACTCGTTATGTAATATACTATTTTTTGTTTATTTAAATAGCCTTAAATACAATAAACATGAAGTACCAATAGCTGTACGTCAAATACTACTAGTGAAATTGGTATATAAATTGGAGGACGAAGTCCAACGAAATACCCAGTTCAGTTGCCAGGCCTCACATCTTTGGATTTTTCCATTGGAGGTATCTTATGTTAACTCGATTTTTTGAGTCACTAGTATGTGTATGATCGTTCCAAAGAGACGATGTATGAATAGCACAGTAGACATCAAATAAGGAAGTATGTCAATATTTATTTTGTACTTGAGAAAATTGCTGCCTCAACATAAACGTAAAATTTAACATAACCTAAGATACTGTGAAAAATAAATACAATTCTAAAGATACTTGGTTTAAAATACTGAAATCTTGAAATTATAATCTTAGAATAACATTTTAAATAAGCGGAGTTTCTTTTCGACTGTAAATGCATACTTTTTATTGTATATTTGGACTGTAATACACTTTTGAAAATGACTGACAAATTGTATTAGTGAGTTAACGACGTATTACATTTAAAAAAAGGTGTTTCAGCTAAAAAAAATTGTTTCAGGTGAGATGAATTACATGAAAATATATTTATTCATGTTATTGAGTTTTTTCAAATCACCAAATCTGTCAAACCGTAAATAATACTAAGAACGTTGATGAATGATCAGTAATAACTGTGAATTCATTTATTGATATGATCATGTTATTACACCTTTAATATCAAATAATTCAAGCACTATAATAATGTTATTTAAACTCTATGAGCAGTAAATCTATGATTCATTTTTATTTTATAGGCGGGTTACACACATATGCATCTCGCAAGGTGCGATTAGCATTTTTCTTGCAGCTTGCATATACACAACACATTTATAAGTCAAATGGCCATACGCAGACAGTCTTGACGCTCTCGATCCATACTGTACTGTAAAGTCGACTTTACAGTACTAATTTAAGTCCGGAAAATGGCACTTTACGATTTCCTCGTACTTTGCAAATTCTCCCAATCCCGTTTGAAATCATTAGAAATAAAAAATGAATTGAAATCAATAACTTTTATTCTAATTTTTGAATGTTAACAGTAATGGTGCAACTACTGTTACCAGTAGTTATTGTAGGAATTACTGGATGTACTTCTTTATTTTCAATAATGGTTTTGGTTAAACACTTGTACAAAAGTTTCACCCCCTTCTATCATTCTTGCTATTTTCTTTTTGTTCTCGACGGCTCCTTCCACATATTTTTTAGCCACCGATGAACTCTTTCAGGAGATATTTTCCAGTAAAATTGTTAAATATGACATTTCATATTTTAATATAATTTTACTTTTTATTTAAAACCGAAAACAATAGGAAAAAAACATATTACGATATAACTTTTCTGGGTGTTCTAAGAGCTGTTTGCGGAATATGTTTTGGCTACTTTTAACATTTTGACGCCTATGAGGGTGTACCCAATAATCAAGTTGAATATTTATCTTTTTTGACGTCGTTCTCTTCTAATGACGGTAAGTAACAACAACACGACAACGGTATTTTCCAATGAACTGGGAGCCAGTTCCAATGAACTGGCTCCCAGTTCCAATCCCCACCTCTGTCACCTTGCACTAGCACGTGCCGCACACGGTGCTACTGTGCGATGTGTGTGAGATACATATGTGTATAACCCGCCTTAGTCTAACAAATCTTGTATGCAAACTTGATTCGAAAATTACAATTTTAGTTTTGCGTCCTGAAGAAGTAACTATATAGGGGTATAAATTGCTCGTATCACAAAATGGTATTATTTATATCAGGGAATATCATGATTTCAAAACATGAAACATTTTTTATTACTACGTATTGGAAACACAACTTATGTTACCATATCAGGGGTGGGCAAGAGCCGGCCCGCGGGCGGGATCTGAACCTTTTGCTTACTTTATGCAGCCAGTGGAAAAATCTTGCATGCAATTTTTTCAATTTATTATAAGCGATATTGATATAATCAACAATAATTTCGAATAGCTGCAATTATATCCCTACTTTGATGTATGCAGCCTACGCTAACAAAGCACATTCTTCTCACTCTTCGAGGGACTACAGGTCGCAGTACGCGTACTGTTTATTTTGATTTAGCATATACTGGTCGTCATTTTGCAAATATAACAAATTATAATCTAAAAATATTAATAGATATGATAGTAATAATAAATTGTCCGCTTTTTCAATGTTTTATAATTAATAATAAATTGAAAAGTGGACAATTTATTATTACTCTTATCTCAGTCAAATTTCTCTGTCCAAATGCTTTGGAATAATACTTATAGTGTTTTTGTCAGAAAAACTATCTTGGACAGGGAAAAAACTCCTCCCAAAACATTTGCGTGTGCACAGCGTACGCTGTATGGCCCGGGAGACATTTTGAAAATTTCATTTTGGCCCGCGCTTTAAAGTATTTGTCCTCCCCTGCCATATATACATATCAACGACCTATATTAAAAAAATATCACATATCCTTTACAGGGTGTTTTAACTATTTAATTTGAGTTAAAAAGTTACAATTATATATGACATAACATCAAAATAAAATTGTTTTTATGAATGATAAGATATATTCTAAATTTCAATCATATCAAGAACGTTTCTAAAAATATTTAAGTAAGTCTTACTAAAATGAAAATAATCCAACATTTCACCTCTCACTTTTCAATTTATTACGAAAAATATACCATTAATCATTAATAATGATATGAAGTAAAGCTAATAAAATTATTTTACTGATAATTTTATTGACTATTTTACCTGCTTATGATGGTTGATTTTTGGAACTTACTGTCATTTTCACAGCAAACAAGCAATATCATAATTGTGTCGATAATTACACAAACAACTTTATATTCTTATAAGGGTGCATTCCACTAAGCACTCACGACAATCACGTTCATGACCACGATCTTTCCCGTTCCACTTAGTCCAGACTGTTATAATCCTAAACCCAAGTAGAATGGCTAACGAGGCGTTTTGCGCGTTGAGATAAATATTAACGAATGGTGAACGCTTAGTGGAATGCCCAGCTCTGCAGAGGAGCAATTCCTATATCAGGGCCCACTCCAACAAACCCTCCTACAAAATTTTTTTTTATCCTACCAAATTCTATCCACCGAAACTCTTCCTTTTTCTTAGTGGAATCCAAATCAAGAGTTCGACCTATGATCTATGATCATCTTTTAGATGATTACGGACCCTTAACCAGAACTAGTTTCCGAAAATCGCGCTCTGTTTTCTGAGGAAATTTCAAATTTAAAACAACCTTTAAATTATTTCTCATCATTTTTCTGTGTATAACACTAAATCAATTTTATAATAGACTTAGTTGTTTAATCATCGCAATTATTCACTCACATGGATTTTATATTATATTTTAATACGAATAAGCTATTTTATTGAGAAGCCAACAAGTATAAAAGCCTCATTAACCTGTCAAGTATGCTGGCCACAAAAATTAATCATATAATTCATAAAATACTTGAGTACAAAACAAAAACGATCACGTTTACCCACGTGTATACCATGGTAAAAAAAATCATATTATTCATATCACTTTCCGAATACCACAGTTTCCGAAAAGCTCTATGGTCGTAGGTCAACTTATTACATTTATAATAAGTTTGGGAGTGAATAAACTCTATAAGTTTCTTTAGATATACTTTTTCAATGTAAAGAACATAGATGTTAAAAAAGACGAACCCCATATTTATGTCAATATATTTCTGAATTCGAGACATAATACCACTGGTCAGTATACTTGGTAAATATTTTGGACTACATGAATCGTATCAACGTTATTTTATATACGTAACATTATCAACTACAGGGGTTGTTAGAAGAGATGTGATTGATTGAATATGACGTTTAGGTATTTATTGAAAGATTGTTTTTTTTTGAAAAGTATATTTTCACCTGCATTCATAACGAAGTATAATTAATAGATTGTTTATATTCAAAGTGGTTATTTCCAAAAGTTATGTGTATATTGACAAAATGAAGGGTTGATGACGGATCTATTATGTGCACTTTTGAATTTTGATTTCAGTTATATCTTATAGGAGTATCTAGTACATACTTTTAAATGTTAGAGGATAATTCCTTAAATACAATATACTGTATATTTTTATATGGTGTTAAGATTTCGAAAATATATATAATATTATCACATCGTTTTGTAAATGACAACTAATATGTAATAATTGACATTTCGATTATGAAATAATTAAAAGTTTATAGTTCTAAGGAAAAAGATAAAAAATATGAAACAAAAATTCATTTAAAAAATTTTATAACTACTCGGAAGTTGATAAGAGATGAGTAGTTGATGATGAATAACCCTGTAATACGAGGGTGGTTCAAATATAAACCGGAATTTTTTACATTTTTTCTATATAGTCTCCGTGACATTCTACACACTTTTCCCACCTTTCGAATGCCTTTTTCGTAAAAATCTCGTCACATAGCGACAAATCGGGACTATAAATAGGCGTTTTCAACCAAATTCGTTCATCGTTTCCATCGTAAGCCCGTATGCAGTCTGGCGTTGTCTGGCAGCACTACGGATTTCAACGTGTTTTTCAGGAGGTTACTATAATTCTGTGCGTTCACAGTTCCTTTGTTAATCCAGTCAATTTAGACATTCGAAGTTACATAAATTCCCATCAAGCTGAAAATCAGTAAAATTGTTTAAAATACAATTGAATATAGAATTTGAATGTTCCCCATCATTTCCGTGTATGGAAAAAGTTCAAAAAAATCAGATCAATACTTTTTTCCTACAAGCCACTGTTTATGAGATATAATGATTCAAAAAGTTGTAAAAGTTGTCGCATTTAATGGTTTCACCAATATATTTTCAGCAGTAAACTACTTAAAACATTTTAATGAACCGAAACTTGTGAGTATTTGTAAGAAATTTCTGTTGACTGGTGGGAACTGTTATCAAATAAATTATCAATTGACGAAGATGTTGCTAAATTTCGAGGATGTTGCTCTGCAGCTTTGGTATTTCTCGTGCAACCATTATAGCTATTAAATAAGACAGTAAATCTGAAACATTATAACTTTTACAACTTTTTGAATCGTTATATCTCAGAAATGGTGGCTCGTAGAAAAAAAACTATTGATACGTTTCTTGTAAATAATTTTATGATCTACAATTTTTATCTGAGGTATTTCTATGCTACAACTTACCGTTTTGCTGATAATCGCGAAAAACTCATTTTTTTGACCTTGGACCTTGAATAAAATTTTTCCCATACACGGAAATGATAGGGAACATTCAAATTTTATTTTCAATTGTATATTAAACAATTTTACTGATTTTCAGCTTGATGGGAATTTATGTAGCTTATTTCTTAGCTCTTATTTTTTGATCTAATTTGACCAGACTATGTAAGTGAGAGAATCAACTGTAATTACTCCTATCATGTTTCAAAACACAACACGAGTTTTTCTACAGCGCTGACGTTCTCATCCGAAACATTTATTCCTGGGCGCCACTTGCCACCCCTTCTTGCCTTTTTGGAAAACGGAGCACCATTCATACACTTGAGTCTTGGAGAGGTACTCCGCGGATTTTACATTATTTTTGACCAAAAAACGAATAATGATGCGTTACACAACAAACTGGTACATCCTTCTCGCTATGGTTATAATTAGACTAAAAATCGAGGTTTATATTTGAACCACCCTCGTATATGAACTTTTTATTCTTATTTACTTTTCTAGGAATGTTTATATAATTCGTTTATGACTGATTTTGAAATTAGTTATCATTCATTATTGTGTTTCAGAATTTTAGTACTGAAAAGTGTTTCATGATGGAACCTAGAGGAGTTTTATAAAGTATTTTCATGAAGTTGCACAATTTTGATATTTATTTAGGTTATTAGATTGTTTGTAAGTGAAAAAATCGAATAAGGAATATAAATTAGTACATACATTAGAAGTAATAGTACATTTGTAGACAAAAAACTGTAATAATATTTATTATATATTTATATATATAATTTTTTGACTATATGTTCTTGATGTTGGGTCTTTTTTATGTGAGTTTTATTGAAAGAATTTTTTTCAACGTTTGGACTTCTTTTAGTCTTTATCAAATATGACCATACCAACTATAATTACTATATCATACTATATCAAAATCACCCAAACATACTTCAAAACAAATCCACTAAAGATGTAGAACTTATTTTAATACACTTCAAATTTGAGGAAAAAATAAATAAAAAAATGATGTTTGCATTATGGGGTCGTCTATATTAAGTATTGCAGCACAATTAGGGATGAAATATATTGATATATATATATATATATATATATATATATATATATATATATATATATATATATATATATATATATATACTGCTGCAGTAATATTATATATGAATTTCCTTTTTTTATAGGACAGATATCACAATATTTAGTAAATAGATGGAGAATTCATCAAAATTGATAATACAAAGAAAGAATTTTTATTTTAGGTTCATTTACACCAAAATTTTGAATCTATCAAGGATAGAAAAAATTTTAATGTAACTGATTAGGTTCTGAAATTTTAATTCTGACAATTAAAGATATAACAGAAAGTTGTCATTGTATTTATATTTTGATGTGATAGTTGATCTTCTAATTCATATATCTCAGTTATATGAATTAGAATTAAGTATTATTTTGATAGAAGCCAAATTTAGATCGACACATCAAAAATAATCTCTAAAAAAACTTTAAATACACCTAAAATCCGGAACATTTATTTAGAAAATTAAATGTAGAAATGTATAAGAAACAAAAACATATATATATATATATATATATATATATATATATATATATATATATATATATATATATATATATATTTAATATGAGTCTGTAATTTGGAATCAATTCAATACTTCAAATAGACATTTTTTAGATAAAATAGATATTTTTCTAAAGTTTGTGAAGTGAAAACTACTAATCATCAAATTTTTATTTCCTACCAATTATAAGATAATGAAAGATAAATAAGTAATAAAAAACAAGTAATCAAATAATAAAATTCATTGATGTTCGTAATTCGCTATTTGAAAATATCATAAACGGGATTGGAATTTATTTTGAAAATATCTTTGGTCTACAAACACTCATTCTCCTCAACATTTATCGGTTTGTTCTTAAGAACCTTCCAAATACTTACCTCCATAATGTCAAAATGTTTCTTTGGATCTCAGGGGCAATTTAATTGGGATGCTACGTGGATATTACGAATACCCCATCTTGTTATCTCTATTCGGGTCATGGACTGAAATTGCAGCACTAATTTTTCTGGCGGGAATTCGAAATGTTATACTACATTGAGAAGATTGGTTCTGTAACTTGATTTCCTTCAAGCCTTGTTCAAACATTCACGTTTTCTTGGAGCTAAGTATCCAGCATAGATAATCGAATCATTTGTGAAATTCCGATAAATTTCATTTAAATTTTCTAATTGAACTAATGAATTTATTCCAATTTACAAACTCGTGATATTGAATACATGTTTATTTGATAAGTTTAACTACGCTACTAAAACTGAGTCTTCCATTTAAAACAAATAATAATTGTAAGGTAAAAACGTATTCAATTTTAAACAAAATGTGTAGTGAAGGTTTATTACAAAAGGCACATTTATTTGTCAACTTATTGTTGTTTACCTGTTGTATGTAATATTCTAAGGATTTCAAAGAGTGTACCACATTTTTAAATAATGTGTATCATAGTAGTTGGTTTTAAGTTATCAATAGATCTTTGTACATGTCGCCAAATGTAAATAATTAGTTAAAAATGGCAAATAATAATTGTGACACTTGTTTCAGAATTAATAGAAATTATTGACGACTGTATATATATCGGAAATATGAAAAATCTAATTAGGAAAACAGTTTTTCACAAGTCAATATTTTATACAAAAAAATTGAGGGTTACACATCAATTGAAGTCTCATAAGATATCAATGTTTTTTTAGAAAAGATTAAAAGTAAAGATGCGCAACGCAAACTATTTAGGTGTGTAAAAATAAAATGCTAAATTTCGACTAAATTTTATTTTACAATGTTCTTACCTGCGGTAACCCCACAAACCAAATTACAATTCAAAGAATCTATTTTAACCACAAATCATTTCAATTACTCAAATTACGTCCTGGTTCAGAATTTTTGTTAGACAATTCATTCGTTTTGTTAAATATGATACGAAAATTCTCCGTTATAAGGGTTGTTATTTACAACTCTGGATATGGAGACAAAAAATTCGTACAAACTGTATGTTTTCCTAATTTCCTAATTGTTGTTTTCAAATATTGCATTAAATTATGTATAATGAGCAGTTGCCATATCTGGCCAAATTACAAGATTTCCTTCAGGACGCTTTTTCTTTCTGAACTACATCAATCTAGATCTCTTCCTCATATATTTTGGCGATTTCTAAAGGGACAAATATCGCCAACCATACCAACAGTTATCGAAATACAATTCTGAATTTACCTCATCGTCTTTCTGGCAATAAGTCCTATATATAAGACCGAGACTTATAATTTTTGATATTTGTTCTATTTATTGCTTCTCGGAATATTTGGGCGCCGATTTTCTTGATTTTTGAACTACATCCTCTTCCATGTTGCTTACCATTTTTCTTATCGATTTTGAATTTTCTGCCCAAATTTCACAAACTGACTCCCAGTTTTCCGTGAGCCACTGTAACCAATCGAATCATCTGTCTTAACACACCGACAGATATCGTAAATTATTTGACTATTCCCACTCTTACAAAGTGATTTACCGTAAACGATTTCTTCAAGTCTTAAGACTTTTAGATTTTCCATACTTGAAATTGAACTTTTTTATATACGTGATGTTTATATTTAAGATATTTTACAACTGCCAAATTACGAGATACAATTAATAACATACTCAGTCAACCCCTACTTTACTTTCCAAGCTGTCTAAAAACATACGGATTTTTTGTCCCCACACCCTTACACAAGTTTGAATCGCAATAAACCAAAAAAAGCCAAATATCCAGCACACACACTTTTCTTTTTAAAGTAAATAATCCAATGGGTTTAAATCACACCGTCTGAGTGACATGTAACGTTCTTGCTGTAACCCCATGTCAGGAAAATATACCTCCCCATCATTGACTGTAACTTTTTGATCATCATCATTTTTGAAGACAGATGGACAATGTCTGTCAACTCATATAGTGCACCAATCAGTGCTCCGAAAAATTTAGGTGAATTATGCTCTCTCCAAATGGAACAACTCAGTTTATTCACGAGCCTATTCAACCAAAAATGTTCTTAATAGATCAAAATTATGAATGGAAATCAATATTAATTTGTACTTCAGTCCATTCACCAAATTAACGGCGCATACGATGATCATGCACACGTACAAAAACTTCTTCCACCTCTGGATGTTCAACTTTATGCCTGGTCCATAGCCAGAACATGAGGTTTCAAGCTTCTCGTGGTTATTTTTAATATCATAAATTGTAAATCGACTAATACCGTATTCACTTGCTGAATTGCTACGATTCAAGCGAACCAGATTATCAGTACTTTCACCTTGAGATTTACCAATTTCTTTATAAATTAATAGTGATAGGCATGTCGGATTATGGAGAATCTGGATTACCGCGGGTCTACTTCATATTTTTACTCTAACTACTTAAATTATAAATCAAAAAAGATGTTTGGGAATCAGAATAGCTTTTAAAAACAAGTGTAGATATCATAGTGGTGCAAATAAATGTTATGTTTGATTTAAGCTGTTCTTTGCAGTCTATATTTGAACTAGATGAATACGTAGCATCTAATCATCCCAGCAAATGTATTAATTCCTCTCTTAGCACTGTTTCGATTATAGGTTGTTTATAAATTGCTCATACCAGATATATCTCCAAATTATTTTGATTATCTGGTTATGCTAGTTCATTTGAAGCTATTATTTGATTTATCGTAATACACATCTTATTTTCATATGTATGATATTGGGGAAACTTCAACGGAATTCCTCTTTCATTCTAATTTACTTCCAATCTACCAGTTTTAAGTTTGCATAGAACTTTGTGGTAAATTATAATAGACTTAACTGTTTCTACAGATATTCACTCCAATCTTTGAGTACTGATTTATTAGAATATAAATCGATCAATATTAAAACAAGAGCGAGAAGGTGTACATTAAGTGCACAAAAATGAGAATTTTCAAACGATAATTGAACGATAATTGAATTATACTAAGAAATCACAAGCGCGGGAGAATTATTTAACGAGATAAAAACTTAATTTATAAGGAACAATGAAATACCTATTATTCTGAAACGTGGACAACAATCCAAAAACGGGAAAAATATACAAACAATGGAAAAATTGAGAGTTCGTACCACGTAAGAAACTGAACATGCAGATAAATGTTAAATACAACGACACAGAAGATGGCTCGGACATTTCAAAAAGGATGAGTGAGGAAAGAATAGTAAAAAGAATCGAAAACAGAATAATAAGAAACTGGAGAGACCAAAATCAACAAAGCTACTGAGAGTAGAAGGAAACAACTATACCAGGTGCTACCACAAACAAAGAATCGAATGAAATGAGGAGAATACTGACATAAGGATTATGTAACTACGTAAGTAAGCAAGTTATTGAATTAGAAAAAATTATTTGTGACAAATTATATCATGAATATTTTAATTTAAGAAAGTTTTAATGTCTTTTTATCATAATGAAAAAAAAATTTTAAAAATGATAAATAGAGATGAAAAAAATATAACAAGGAATCGAATAATCCAACTTTTTTATCTAAGCGATAGTTCTCATATCTGACATTATACTACAAAGTTGGATTATTTTTATCTCGTCAAAATTTACAGCTTTTTAAGAACCATTTCCACAAAAATTTTGTTATCCATAACTCCAAAGAAAAAAACTGATTTGGACGTGGATCTGGCAATATGAATCACACCACGTGAAGAAAAACTATTGCTGAAAGTATTTTCCAAAGAAATCTATTATGAGCAGGCAAGCGTCTTGCTGGAACGAAATTTCTTCAAAGTTAACAAGAAGTGATAGCAATAATTTGCTCTCATAATAGTTGCAAATATTTATCTAACTCAGGATTCTAAAGACCTCACCAAAACGTTAATATTTTGGACATATTGAGACCGTATAGTAGCGCATGTTTACGATTTATCGAAATCGTAGATTAAACATGTTTATTTTCACTTTCCCTGTCCGTTTTAGTATCTCATAATAAATTCATAAAATTCTTCTCTTTCGTTATTTCTTTTTTTTTGTTTTTAACAGTAACTATTTCATTTCAACATATTCCAATAAGTAAACTTCTCCGTTTTTGATACATTTTGATTTAGATTCTAATGAATAGTGGAATGGAAATTCAATCAAATAGTTGAGTTCGTTAGAATTTACATTATATTGAAGTGGTAGATTGTAAGTTGGTTTGAAATTGAAATTTCTGTTCTGTGACCATTTTTCCAATACTGTAAATGAATTTGTTAACTTTTTATTCACGTTTGTATGTTGAAAAATATATATATATATCAAGTTGTAAATATATAAATATTTAACATAAGTTTTTTGATTCGGTGGTGCACTTTTTGATATCAATATATCTTGATCTTGATATGATAACGCGTAGTTTCAATTACAATTATATATGCCATTTATGCAAATGTGTTTTATTCATAATATTCCCACAAATATATACCTTCTATTAAAAAGAGAAATCTTCGTGTTCTATGAAACTGGTCTTCAACCCAATCATGCCAATCAAATCAAAGATTTAAGTACAGTTTTACAGGTAATATCTATTCCCATTGTACAAATCGTTGGTTGTCTTTTATTGGATGAAGGTTAGGTTAGTACAAACAATCTTGATATAGATTGGTCGTGGTTTACTAGGAGGCTTAAGGCCCATTCTCCACGTTTTGGAAACTCAGCTAACTAACTAACCACCCTCCTACATTTTTTCTTTTATAGCTTATTTTTAATTACTTCCAACCCAGAATAAAGTTCTACACTTTTTCCATTTCTAATTTTTCAGAGGCAATCTATTGTGTCGTTCGCCAGCATTTGATGTCGTTACATTCTTTGCAATAGTTGTCCAATATCACTCCCAATTCCTTTGTTCCAACAGTACAATGTCCAGTCAGCGCTCTATTGGTCTTCTAGATTGAATTTTGCAAATCTTGTTATCTATTTTGTATTCTCTTTATTGATGTTTCGCAAAATAGATCTGGATATAATGCAACCACTTCTCTTTGACCATATATCGTGTTGTTTAACTCTGATTCCATTGTCACGAATCCAGGAAAGCGCAATAGCTCATCAATACCTTTAATTTTACTATTGTTTTTAAGGCTCCTTGGTTGTCTGTGTAGATTGTTCTATTTTCCATTTGATCAACCACTTTGTCTTATCAATCTCTCAGGCTTCTCTATTACGTAGATTTGAACTTACATCCAGTTTTTAATCTGGACCACTTTTGTATGTTCAATTTCTTTGAAAACACGCCGGCTCTTGTTCCATATTTTATTACCGATCCATTTGTGAAAACTGAATATTGAACTATAGTCGGTGCTCTAAACTAACAGATCCTTTATTCTTTTTCTTTCTATTTCACCAATTTCCTGTGAAATAACTGTATTTCTATAATTTTTTTCCTCAAAAAAGCCTTTCAAGGCTACATCTTTTATGAACAATTCAGTGAACTGCAGGTTTAAGATTGCTTCTAGTGCTACTTGTGCAGTACCTCTCATAGCTCCGATGATTCTTAGTGCTGCTATCCTCTGCAATTTCGTGAGATTATTTTTGTTAGTTCCTTTGTTCATAGATTCCCATACTTGATTTCTGTATACAACCAATTAATTACCTTTAGTTGTAGTCTCCATTCCTTTTTTCACGTTTTTCTAGACATTCGTTTTCAATGAAAAATTGGAGTCTATTGTTTTTAAGTATTTGGCTTCCTTTGATAGGCAAAGATCTTGTCCATTTAATATCAGCTACAAGATCTTAGGTATTCTGTATTTTCTTATCAACAGAATTAGTTTGATCTTCTTATGATTAACTCTCAGTACGTTATTTTTCTCCCACAAGGTGATAATGAGATGAAATTATAATGAAATACGAACAAAACCAAGAAAGACAGAGGAGGAGCTAGACGTAGGAAATAAAAATGGCGAGGAAAACGAAGAATAAGATAATAAGAAATAAAACAAAAGGTACAGAATTTGAAATTTTGGAATAAAGCTGTAGAAAAGGGAACGCACAAAATGACTCAACTCCAATAATCCTTAGCCGTGAAAAGGGAGAAAGGCATCAAGATTTATAAAGCTGATTATGGTATTTCTATACATCAAATATCACAGAAAAAATACATTTTTGAGTTAAATGACCTCTTTATCCTCAGTCGGGAGTCAATTAAGTCCCTAGTATTATTTCGTGACGTCCTTGAAATAATTCAAATTGCAAAAGAATTCTAGGTATTTAATGTCAGAATTTGAAACATTGGAAACGGAAAAATATTCCATTGATCAGTAAAAAAAAGAACATGCGACTGGAACGGGAAGAGTTTGATATACGAGGTTTATCTGATAATTAGATGGCCGCAATTTTGAATAATTGGATACTGAATTAAATGGAAAGGGATAAATAAAACTATATAATACATTCAATAATTTATTGCGAATAAGTAATCTGACAAGTATAACCAATAATTATTTAATATATAAATAGATATTATCATTTACAACCTCAAAAATACTCTCACAAACTGATAAAAAATTAGAATAAACTGTAAGATCTGTAAAAGTGAATTTATTTGGATGTTATGAGCTTTGTCAATCGATTCGCAACATTGTGTAGCGACAGCTTTCACTTTTGGATAATATTTATTCCAGAACTCGAACGCTTTGAAATTCAAATTTCTAGAATTGCTCATATTGAAATTTCCGTCGATAATTAAAATACCTGGATTTTGGTCAGTGAAAGGTTCCCAAACCACTGGATATAGACTCTTCTCTATAGGATTGGAAGATTTAGCGAAATGTATCCACAAAGACATAATCGTATCGGAAATTCTCTTATCCCGTATATCCCAATCTTGATTTGTTGACCAATAAGGCACTCCCCAGATATAAAGAAGATCGAATAAGTGAGGTACTGTTACCCACTCGGGTAAGTTACTAATAGCTGCTGCAGTACTAGGTTTCATATCAAATCTGTAGACATAAGTAGGCTGCTCTTTACCTAAAAATGATGCTAGTTGTACCACGGAGGAAGCAACGTTTCTTTCAGTAACGAAGTTTATTAAAATTTCTCGAAGTGCTTCCTCGTCTTTCACTGGTCCTGAAGGACCGTAGAAAAACATTACGGCGTCTATAATATGATCGTAATTATAAACGCAAGAAGACTCAGTATTATTCAAGACTGGAATATCCCCGCTGATAAGGTCTGTTAATAAAGCTTGTAGATACTCGTTTGAAGTACCAGTAATATTTTTTAAGCTATCAATTTCTAGAATCTGTTCCATATGTGTATAACCAGTAAGTAAAGGAATTTTTTCATATTCTCCTCTTTCGAAATATTTTATGGGAAAATCTGTTAAAAAAGGAGTACTGCTATTACTGATTTCACCGTCTAAAATAGGTCTCCAATTAACATTAGATGTTTGTTGTACAAGGGATTCAGCATCAGCATGTCTTAAGCAAAGTATTAGTTCCGAAGTTGGTCTTCTGTTACAAGCAAAACTATTCGCCAATCTATCTAAAAGATCTTTATCTTCTTGGGCGTGTTTCACTGTCCAGGGTGATAAAAAATTACCTGCAACAGAATGATTTTATAATCATTAATTGAAAATAAAACTTCTTACCGCTCATAGCGATGGCTTTATTGAATAATCCCCTCGATTGAGGATTTATCAAATGAAGTCCAACACTGACTGCACCTGTTCCATATCCCATTAAACAAATATTATCAGGATTACCACCGAATAATTTAATATTGTTCTTAACCCACATCATAGCGGCTTGTTGATCCATCAATCCGTAATTTCCGGAAGCTTCTCCATCCATGGTAGTGAAAAACCCCATTATATTCAACCTCCAACTGACTGTCACGATTATTACCCTTTGACGATATACTAGGGTGTGTGGATTCCACATTGCAGGAGTGCCAGTAGTGAAATTTCCTGGATGGAACCATATGATCGTTGCGTAGCCTTGTTTAGGTTCGTCACCTGAAAAATAAAGTATAATGTGTGATCTTATTAGAAAGTAGTTGAATTTCAAAACCCAAGATGGCGCTAATTTAGTCAGAACTCATGAACCATCTAAAGACAAGGGTTGACTTTTTGCAATCAAACAAAAATGGAAATTACCCGTGAAGGCTCACTTTGGATCATTTTTTTATTATTTTGAAAAAGGCCTTCCTCGACAACAATGTAGAATCGTTTTGTGTAACTTTCAGTAATGAAGCACCATCTGAGAAGACTGGTTCGCAGAATTTCGTCATGGTCGTGCGACTGTCATTCCAAATCAGACAGACAGATAGAGACGTCTCTCGTAGACTGCAATACAATCGATTTTGCGAAACATGGAATTAATGTTTCATTGCTCGTATTCGCCTTCTTGTTCTTCACTGTCAAACAAAAGATGCGAACAGCGGTTTTCAACGATTCAAGAAGCTACTGAAGACTTTCCAAACCATATTCCTACGATATCAGCTTCAGAATGGAAAAATCTGTCTAGAATTGGTTTGAGCGTATGCAAAAACGTATATTTTTTAAATGTTTATGAAAAAAATATAGTAATCTAGACTTCGGATCATAATTGTAAATGTAAATCATTAGTAGTTTTTCTGAACTTGCTAGAAAACCAAGAAAAACTTTATATGAAAATAAAAGTATTAACTTTTATTCAAACGTTGGTGATGATGACGACCACCGCTTACGAATTTCTCTTTCGTGCATATCTGCATAATGGTAATGACTTTCACGCACGCAAAGCCCTTTTCTTTGTGCCGATTGAACCTAAAATGAAGGGTTGAGGGTTGTTTGCGGTTCACTAGTCGAGGCCCATGACTTTAGGTAACCTCGTCTTCTTTATGACAACAACAACATTCAAATACTGTTGCTTTCACTTCTAAATTTATCCTACTGTTATTAAACATTCGCGCCTGATTGTTAGAATTTTCATTAATTCATAGAATACGAACTAAAAAATGTTAATAAAGTCTATTGTTCATCGGCGTTGGCTATTTAAGATACTTAAATTCTAATATATAAAATTCTAGTGTCGCGGTGTTTATAATTGAAATCCTCCGAAGCGGCTTGAGCGATTCCCGTGAAATTTTATGTACATATGGGGTAGGTGTGAGAATCGAAAAACATCTACTTTTCAGTCCCCTAAATGTTCAGGTTAATCCACCCCTAAATTTTTTAGATAAAATTTTTTTGTTTTAATTTTTTCATGATACAGCATTAAAAAATACATAAAACCTTAAATTTTTAACCCTCTACGATCAACCCCTATTTTTCCATCGCGATTTTTTTTATTTTATCCAGTGCGATAATTATTTATTAATAACTAAAAAGACAGTTTTTACTTTCATGTAAATAAACACGTGTTGTGAGGTGCCGCTAACAACGGCCATTATCATACTTGTACATATTGTACTTAACCTTTTTTGCAAATAGTTTTAAATCAAAACAGAAACGTATACGTGTATGTATAAATATACGTATTCTATTATTGTGGAAGGTAAGTCAAATAATAAGCAAAGGAATACAATATTGAGTCACTGTTTCTCACACATAAGTATTTTAATTTGATTTATTCATAGGTTATATGTACAAGAGGCACGAGATGAACGAAATCAACAAAGACAATTAGAACAAAAAGAAACGCGTAGATTCATAGTAAACAGACCAACAATGCCAACAAATTCTTCGAGCATCAGATTTATTTCCTTGACTACCATTCCAGTATGAACCTGATATAGAATATTAGGCTCATTTCAAAATGGTTTTTGGACAACTATATGTGGCATATTGTCGCCCAATTGATAGTAAAAATGTGAATAATTACTTTTGATGTCTAGACAGCTATCAAAATTTTTAATTTGAAATATATTCGTTACTTTAATAAAGTATACTTAATTAACCTAAATAAAGCTTACTTCCATGTTCTATACAACGCTTTCGATTATAAGTACATCTCTATACACTTATAGTAATTTAGTTATTTTTATTGAATTAGAAAAATGTTCCGTTGATATAATTTATATGTCAGAACAACATTTGTCGGGTCAGCTAGTGATATATAATATAATCTGAAAAAATATATAGTAAAATACCAACAAGTCTCTAGGGTTGTTTAGCTTATGTAATAAAATGAATTGAATTGCATTCTACTTCCATAAATTCGAAACACTCTGTTATTTTACCTCAATTATCTCATAACCCAGTATTTGAATATTCCTTTCCAGAAATATTCTAGTAAAGGTAAACGAAACCATCAATTTGAATATCAACTTTAACATTTGGATACCCTCTCTTTTGCACGGTAATAATAATGCGTGGCAATGAATTTAGTAGATAGCGTCGGGGAAACGAGCGTATGAATTAGTTCTGTGAAAAAATTAAGTTATATGTCCCTTAAAGTTTCCACGAATATATTGGAGTTTACCCTGCCTGTCAACATATGGGATTTTATGAAAATAGAACATGCATGGCTATAGATCAAACCTATATAAGCTATACTGACTCACTGCCTTTTTTTTTTTCAACAACAAAGTGGTATCAGTAGAAATTTGGTTGGAATTTTGAAGATTTGTTCAAAACTGCCTCTTCTCAGCTCCGTAATAGGGTAAAGAAAAGGCGAAGGAAAAGAAGAACGCCAAAAATCCTTTTCAGACTTTATACGACTACTTCATCAGAATTTATAGAGAAACAGTTGTTTTTGGCCAATCTAATAACTTTGAATATAAAAAATTCGTTTGAAATATCACATCGGGTCAATGTAATTGCTTATTGAAAACTTTCAGTCATTTCTTATTGTTACTTGATACATGAATCCAATATCGATAATTAACATATTTGTTTTGCCAACTTTGTTTGCTTTTTTTAGTTAATAAATTAAAGATATATACATTTTTATTCCTCAATTTGTACCAAAATTTTCTCAATCGTTATCAACAAATGGTATTCCTTACTTAAGATAAAACTAAATCGTTTAAATCACTTTCTATCAATAAGTACAGTTGTTTTAAAGTTGACGGTTATAACTATCCTCAGATACCTATCGTGCAGACTTAACAAGTTCCGTAGCTCTACTCCTGACTTTCTGATCTGATTTGGAGGCTTTGGCAGGGGCAGTTCGGCATTTTGGGTACTGAATAGTGTGTTTGGACTTAGTTGTAATTCCTTTTGTTTGAGTCAAACAAAAATAACAATCACTTACATGATCCTATGGCACGGTCCAAATCACTAGTATAGCAAATGGCATATATCTGTGAAATTTCGACGATAACATGTCAACTTTAATTCTCCACACATACTTATAACTGTAAGATCATTTTGTGGCATGTATATGATGTAAAAAACATATATAAGATGTAAGACAGTTGCGTAAAAGTTATTCAAAAAAAAAACACATATACTACTGATCAGAAGTTTTTGCCTACCCTATAGTTTGTGTGGTACACAACAAATAAAAACAATACGATCGATTTTGATATTTAAGTTTTAAATAGCATATATAGATAAGAATATAGTAATAATAAGACTACAGTCTGTAATTATGAATACACTCTAACCAGAATGTATCATGTTTTGCTTCATTATATTTTTTAAAGCCTTCTTTATTTTTACCAGGCCCTTCTAAAACATTTCCAAACCATCATGAAGCTTCCGTCGTATTTTACAGTTGGGATTACACATCTTAGACCCAAAAATCTCAAACTTTGGCTTATCACTCCATGAAACTTTCTCCCACTCTTCATGCGACTAATTTTTATGATCTTTAGCCCACTATAACTTCTTAATTTTATTTTAAGGTCATAAAGAGATTTTCTTTACTGCCAATTTTCCAAAAAGGAGAGCTCCTCTCAATATCCTTTTCTCTGTAGAGGTACTCAAAGGCAAATAAAGATTCATTGATCTGAACTGCTTTATCTGGGCCTGTGATTCGATCACGTTTACTGATCAATAAAAGTTCACGGTACGTCGAAGTATTTTTAATTTTGCGGCAATGGTACGGCTACGTTTGCCTAGATTATGAAGACTTGCGACTAATGCACGCAGGGCCGAGCCTAGGGTATCCGCCGCCCGGGTGCAAGAAGAAGGTAAATTTCTAGTCTACTCGGATAGAAAAGTACCTGTTAATATATTCTGTCGTTTTTGCGGCAAGCGGCTTATTCTTTATTATTACCTATTTATTATCTTTTTTACGCCGCCCGATTCGCCCGAATGTACAACGCACTATTTTGGTATTGTTGTAATAATAAGAAAATAATATTTAGGTGAAATGCCGCTATCAAAGAAAGTCACTTTGCGCTTTGCGACTAAATATTTTTTGCATGATTGGGTTCTGTTATTTTTTATTAAAGACATTTTGCGTTTTGCCGCCCCGTCTGTTAGTGTCGCCCCGGTGCCATGCACCCCTTGTACCCCCGACACGGCTCGGCCCTGAATGCACGAATTTCAACCGACAGTTCCTTAGTTTTATCCATTTTAAAGTCTAAAAAGAATGAAAACAATTTGTTTACGAATCTCACAAAAAGATGTCTTGGTACAAAAAGTATAAATCACAGTACGTCTCACAGGGCTAACTGGGACTAAACTACAATCATAAACACCAAAGAAATAATTCAAAATTAAAGAATAATAAAAGTAAACAAATAGCGGACACAATTATTTTTGGTTTGTATTACACCGTCTCGTCCTTCGCTTGACAATATGAAAGAGAAGGTTGTCAACGGGTATTATTTTTAAATTTAATGAATGGATTGTGTGATGGCAAAAACCGGTAGTGTATATGAGGTCAGAAATAAATAGTTGTCACATAAAAACTGGACTTTATTGGAACAAAATTATATATCGTTAATGACGGTATATCAACATGAATAAAAATCATCACCACCATCACACTCGTAGTGTGACAAAAACAATGTTTACCAGTATAATCATTATTCCACTGCCACGAATCCAGATTTTCTGCCTCAACAGTCTGTCTTTTACTCAAATAAATATTAGTTTTAAGAAATCAGACACTATTTTCATTTATTTTGATCTAGTTAACTTGATCTAGTGTATCACTGTCCAAAATCTTCCAACGGTATAATGTCATGGTTTCTTCTGGATTTTATCATATTATTACTTTACTATTATTGACTTCTTCTCATGCCATTAGTTATCGAAAAAAGTTATGCCACAGTATAAGTCATTATCCTATATTTTTAATAAATTAGGAGGTATATCCATCAAAATCGTTTGCATTCAACTAGATCAAAAAATCCAAAACGAGCTTCTTTAAACCTGAATTGGTTTCCTTCACATATTATTTCTCTTTATTCAATAATAATGCAATGCGTTATTATTTTTCAAGGCGTGTAGAAAATTCTTTGTGAGATAGTGATTTCAGATCACGCAATATTTCCAATAATTCTGCATAGAAGTACATACTTGTAAGGTTTACACGAAATGCAAATTAAACTATAAAATATTTCAAAAAAATATAAGAAGCCAGCTTGTTTGCACTCTTACTCACTTTTCAAGCACTGTAACATTTTCCGTAATTTTGACACAAGTCCATCAAACTTATAAACTGCACGATGTTTATAACCTGATTCAATGTTTTTAGTCGCGATCTTATGGATATTGATTCAATTCTTCGGAAATTGACAATTATTATAATTATATTTGCATTTTCTGCTTCTGTGTAATCGATATGGTTTAAAAAACGACCCTTGAACTTCTTACGTTAGTTAATTATGATACAAGAATACCACGATCAATTTTAATATTTCTTTAATATCGCATTCACCTTAATGATTCAGTAGATAACGCTTGACAGTTGATGTGCCTGTCTCAGTAAATGAGATAACAACGAGGCTTAAATTCATTAAAAGATCATCATCATTAAGTTATTTACCTGTCACAAATGAATTCAAAGATATTTTTAATTATTATCTCTACCTAACGGAATAGCTTGAGAATTTTTGATTTTATATTCTTAAATTCTAAACTGTGGCTGCTGGGATGTTCTATGGGACGTCGTAACGTTTGCTTTCGAATTGAATATTGTTGAGCCCAATGCACCTTTGCTATTTATTGCAATAAATGTCAAGGAAGCCAGCACTTTGTACAAAACATGTATGTTTCAGTTCTGTATCAGTTTGCCACCACCATTTATTTCTGGAAGTCATTGGCCTACATACTCAAACTTTCATCCATCAAAAAACTTTCAAATGCGATTTTCTCAAAACAAGATTCACCCCAACAGCTGCTATCAAAAACTAATATTCCTCAAATCTTCAGTACGTATACAACTATAAGCTGAATAATTAAGATTGCTTCGTTAGTTTTGCTTTGCCACCTACGAGGATGGTACTTGGCCCAACAAAAATATATTTTTCCCTTCACAAGTTCGATACCCTTTTCATAAAAAGAATCGTTAAGCTCTTCAAAATAACCGACATCATCTCTTCATTGTTGGAAAATATTTGACCACCGAGCCTTTTTTTCATATCTGGGAACAGAAAATGATCCGGGAAGGCTAAATCTGGCCAATAGGGTGCTTGAGGTAGTAATTTAAACTTTATTTCATTAATTTTAGTAATTGCAATAACGGATATGTGAGCTGGTACATTGTCTTGATGAAACAACACTTTCTTCTTACCCAAACGCGGCCGTTTTTGCTTGATTCCTTCACTCAAATGTTGCAATAGTTCGCATAATACTCGCCGTTGATAGTTTTCCCTTATTGAAGATAGTTAATGAGAATTATCCAACGCGCATCCCAAAAAACCGACGCCATAAGATGGATCAGTCTTTGCCTTCTTTAAAGTCGATTTTCCCTTTTCAGCCCATTTTTTTATTGTTCTTTTATTTCGGTTGTGAAGTGATGAAACCACGTTCCATTTATGATTATGAAACTGTGCAAAAATTCGGTTTTATTTCTGTGAGACATTGTCAAACAGTCGATGGAAACATCTTCGCGAGGAATTTTTTGTTCCATTGTGAGCAAACGCGGCACCCACCTTGTGCGCAGCTTTCTTATGTCCAAATTTTCAGTTAATATGCGACGTACCGCATTTTTTTGAATGACTATTATGTCTGATCTTTCGTCGACGATCAACCAGTACCGCTATGTGGATTTTCTTCAATATTTCTGGAGTCTTCCCATCAATATTTTACATAACGGTCACCAAATTCACTGAAATTGTCCTCTATTGATAGTTTCCAAGCAAATACCAAACAACGTGACGTCTTCAAACTTGAAACATATGCTGTATAGATTGTGTACTTTCTAATACAGTGTTATTTTTCAAGCAATTACCGCCATCTCTAGGTCAGGCCAGGTACTCCTCGTAAATAGAGCTAGAGGAGTTTTTGTCTGAAGCGTGATTTTTTCACTGACATGTGGCGTTCGGTGTAAAGTACCTTTTTTCATATCTATTCCTGGTGGGCAGTGTATATTCGATGATGTTTTCAATGAACTATATCCAGGTAAACCAAATGCAACTGATAATACCGCAAAAATATTTCTCAAAAAGTATCATTAGTTTAGTCACTTAAACACCAAAAATATTAGAATGTAGTGACAAAAAATAATTTAAAATTTTAGGCTATTTTATGGCCTCTCCTAATCCCTCCATTGGAGATAATAGTAGAAGACAACTGAAAACCATGTTCGTATTATTTGACGCGCTATAATTAGGTGATCTTCAAATTTTAGAATTCCTGAAAGGTTTTTAACCAAACACAAACAAGATGAAACTTTTCAAAAAAGTCATGAGGTGTGATACAAGTTTAAAGAACATGAATTATTTTATCGTCATTCGTGCATTACCAAAAAAATTAATATTTTTAGATACTCACCGTAAGGTACAAATACATTGAGGTAAAGACAATCTTCAGCTAAAGTGAAATTGAGCTTGGAAATCAATTGCAGAAAAGGTTTCTCCGACTCTTTGTAATCCTCTTCAGTTTGTAAACAAGAAGGCGGATAATCCGTATCATTTTTGATTCCATTCCAACTTGGTAGAGGCTCAATAACAGGTGGAGCAAATCTTAAATTATTCACTGGAGGTAGAGCGTAAGGTATACCGTAATAAGCGATAATTTTTTGAATTCTTAATTTTGACAATTCCACTCCAAGAATTTTTCCTTGGTTTGGTATATCTATAGGCGTTTTGAAATCCTTAGCCAACGAATAACATATCACAGTTATATAAATAAAGAAACAGCTTGAGGAACTGTACCCAAAATTTTTTTCGAAAAAACCGAACATTTTTAACCGAAAGGAAACGCCGTTGGCGGCTTTTAGAGCGCCGAGATTTTGTTGCGAGCGAGGGTTGTTTCACGTTTCGACTGCACATTTCATTGAATCGTGATCGTGTCTTAAATTTCTTGCGTGATGCCTTCCCCCTGCTATTTGCAATCACAGCGATCAATTCGAAAATTTCCTGCAAATGGGTTAAATGAATCAGATTCTTTTTCAGGAAAAACACCTGGATTCTCAAAACAATGTTTTTGTCACATTATAATTGAAGTTTAGTGATTAAATAAGGTAGATTTCTTATTTACAAAATCACTGAGTATATTCGAAGTTATTATTTTCCTTCTTTGCCCATAATCACTTCAGTTTCTTAAAAGTACATTAACTTGATCTCCTATCTGTGATACTCTGATAAATACTATACGAAACTACATGTTTAAGCATCAATATGACGGCCATCAAGAAGATAGTAGGTCATTATTTTACTGTAAAGAAATTAATTGAACCCGCGCATAACCTGATACTAGAATGGCTGCATCGAATGGTGCATTGAAAAGTTGTTAGAGCATCAAACCAAATGGTTATCTCTTTCATTGGCATAACTGGTCATGTAGCAGCAAACATGTAAGAAGTTGACCGGAAGTTAAAAAATTCGGAAAACGTCAAAAAAATATAGCGCAAATTTGGCCCTTCCTGACTTCTTTCTTTTTCCCGCAAGGTCAACGGTCTTCTACTCGAGACGAAGCCGCTTTGTCTTAAAACTCCAGATTTTAGGTGTGAAAAATTGGTTCAAACGCATGGAAAAGTGTATTAGTCTAAAAGGAAAATATTTTGAATAACAATGAAACTATTGTTCAGCATAAATACTTGTTTTTTTTGGTAAATAAAATATAAATAGCAATCATCACAAATACTATTACCATTCTTTTATTATACATTATAGAAAAATACATTTTTTGCCAAAAATCGATTTTATTCAACTCTATAATCTCTTCAAGAGCAATACAATCGCTTCTCTAGCTTTTCGATGTCGTGCTTGTAGAAGGATTTGTCTTTTGCATCAAAATAGGCTTCAGTTTCAGCAATTGCTTCTTCACTTGAGCTGAATTTCATACAGGCGAGCATTTTTTGAGATCAGCAAATAGCCAGTAGTCACTAGGGGCCAGATCTGGACTATACGGTAGATAAAGAAGCAATTCAAAGTGTAATTCGTTCAATTCAACCATCGTTGCCATCGACTTGTGAATCGGTGCATTGTCTTGGTGAAACAGTGATTTTCTCTTTCTTTCTTCCTCTTTCTCTCTATATCCAAAATGGATATAGTCGATGAACAATATTCTATGCGCATCCCAAAATACTGAAGCCATAACCTTTCCATCTTCGGACGTGGTTCACCGGCTGCACTCCACTCAGATGATGATTGTTTTGATTCCGGAGTGAAGTCATGGATCCATTGTCACATATCGACGCAAATAATCTGATAATATATTACGTGTAAACATCTCTTACTGCTCTGAATCATCAACACGTTGTTGTTAACCAATTTGTGAACTTTTTTAATGTTATCTGAAGTAACCACCTCAATTGGACGACAGAACGTTCACCATCATCGGTGTCTTTACGACCACGTTTTAATTCAGCAAACCAATTCGATAGAGCAGAGCTAAGATTGTACAGTATTTTTTTCATCAAGAAGTAATGACAAATTAACACACGATTGTTATGTACAAAAGTAGCCTCACTTAAATGGCTGTCACTTTTTTCTGACTATTCGAAATGTAATGAAATTTTACATATAGTCTTTTAAAAGTTGGTTCTTCATAAACGTCATATGGATTTGACAATGGCAATATAATTATTGAATTACTCACTACTTATTATCTAGTATTTTCAGTATGTCTGCTATTGTCATAATTGTGCTTAAACCTGCTTCAAGTTCTTCATAGCAAACAGAGACAAGAGAATTATGTTGAAATATCGTGTTCAGCAAAACATGAGTCACATAAATATTTTATAGTATATTTTTCAAGCTAATTTACGAGTATCTTCAATATGGATCTACATTAACATCATGAAAAAATACAAGGTCAAGATGCTAATAACTAGTTTTCATGTTAATGCGAAAAATATAGGTACACGCATATTTAGGGTGTTGACATGGATATGAATAGTTATGAATTTACCACGATTTGTTTCTGAAATCAAGAACTGATTTGTGTAAAAGCAAAAGTTAAAAATAGCAATACGATTACGTGTTCTGCTCTAAATCAAATGCAACACCCCTTTGTAATACAGTATAGTTTGCTTTCTTAAAAAAAATCTGTAGAATTTTCAAAATACAGACTCAGATACTTTGTAATTTTTTAGTGTTTATATTATTTTTCTATTTCTGAGTACCTTTAACATCTATCTGAAAACATGTATATTAATAATAATAGTGATTCTACCTCATTGTAATGATCAGAAATCAAAGTGATGCGATACTTTTTTGTCGTAGTGTACTTTAATCACTATTGTATCACTATTGCTGTCATGATAACCGATTCTTAGTTCAATAAATGGTGTTCCTCAAAATCATGACAAATTCCAGTAATTAAAGTTGAGGAGCTTGTTCAATTGAGCAGTATAGTTGACTTCTTAAATGCTTCAGAATTAGCAGTGATGGAGCAAAGGAAAGCAATTAAGATATAGATGAATTACTGGTATCTAATAATCATTCAATTGCAATTAAGTTCGGTAAAGAATTCGATACAATTAAAAAAATTACTTATCAAAGTAGTCTAGGAATTGATCAATGAAGACAGATCAAGAGTATCTTATCTACTGTTTATGTATATCGTTTTATCCACCAACCGAATGTATTGTAGTCACTAAAACGAACCATATTGGAGATAACAGAGTAGTTTACTCTAATAAGTAAATGGCTTTGAAAGGAAGTTCTGGTCGCAGTACACAACAAGCAAAACCTTGGCATTAGTGATGATACTGATAAACTTGTATTTTCCTTTTTTCCTAACACATTCTTCAATAGTATTAAAACCATAATTTAGCAGGATCCCCAGCCATGTTGTTCGATTAAAGCCAGTCTACATCTTTACTGATCCGCTACCATATGCAAGCTTTGGTTATACGCAGCATTGACAAGAATTTTCATATAATTTTTTGTACACTGGAACACATCGAAATAAGCACATTAACCACTAGAGGTCTTCTTAGCCAAAATGATAACCAGAAAACTGCAGTTATGCCGGGACTAACGGAGATCCAGATACTGTGGATGTCAATTCAAACTGTCAAGTTGTCTACTTATTGTATCAGTACCAGTAGAAGAAACCTAATGTCTTCTTCTTCTTCATCGTACGTTAGGACTTAGTCCTGTGTTTGCATCAATGATTGCCTAGCTGCAGCTGGGATGATGAAGATCAGCTTTCATACCATCTTGTGGGTGGTGGTATTCGGTTTCAACCAGAGAAAAAAGTCTAAGACTCTGTATAATAAGAATGCTCCAAAAATCTCCTTCACTCCTTTCTCCATTCAGGAGAATTATTGTCGATTTTAATGGATCGTTACCTTGTGAAAATCACAACAAATAGATGCTAACTTTTGCTTTTGCCTGCCCTGATATGTCTTCATCATCAGTGATTTCCTGCCTAAAACGTTTGTTTTCTGTCTATGGTACTCGTCTGTATCAACATAGTGATCCGAGTCACGTTCATTCATGATGAGCTAAAAACTTATTTAACGCTAAATGGTGTTGCAGCAAATCGTACAACGTACCTATAATCCGAGAGGAAACAGACAATTTGAACGATATATGTAATGGGGTTATTTGGAAAACTATTCAGCTTGCTTTAAACTCAAAAAAATTGAATATCAGAAAATGTGCAGCAAGTTCTGACGATTAAAATTATTTATAACGCCCACCCACGTTGGGTGCGTCTACTGAACCACTATTCCATTATCAACCTTACACTATCAATAAAATCTAAAATTGATCGATCTGAAACTACCATAAAAAATACAACGCTAGGGGAAACCTAGATATGCGACAATGGAACAAAAATATCTGAATTATGATTATAAGAAAATAATATTAATTTGCAATTAATGGTACACAAACTGATACTAAACACAGTAGCTGGATGTAAATGAGAAAAAATCAACTTTTTCTTTAAAATCTTTATTAAAACTGTTATGTACGTACACAGAATATTTGTAAAGATTCAGGAATTTTAAATTTGTAAAAGATGTTTTAAATTTTCAAGTAATGACGAATATTGTCGCATAAGATACAATACCTAATATGTACAAAAAGTAGCAAAAAAATCACAGGTAATGTATTGCAAATAACGATTCTCCACAAATTTTTAATTTTCTTACAATGCCTAAAAAACTGAGTTTACACTGATTTTCATATTTGGAGTTGAACAAGAAGCAAAAATCAAATTAGAAAAAAAATTAATGGCTAGTAAAAGTAAAAACACACAGCCCACATTCAATAGAAAATTTTAGGATATGCCTTTTGTACAGGGTGTCAAACATAAGGTGACCCACAAACTGTATATGGGTCATCTTACGTTTGACAGCCTGTACCTAATAACTATGTTCATTAAAATATAAATATTAACCATCACCAATATAAATATGTATTAATTTATAGGCATTTATATAAATGTTGATTTTTTAGGTTATAGTTTGTCAAATAACAGAATTATAAATACTATAAAATATAAATAAAATTCAGAACATCTGGAAAGATTTTGAAATCTTACAATAACAAACATAAATAAATCGAACATAATGAAAATCGATTCAGTCCTAATCAGTACTATTAAAAAATTCAAAAACTAAAATTTCTAAGGATAAAAAATATTTGAGATCTGCTCAGACTACTTCAAATTAAAACAAATTGACTTTTTTAATATTTGAATAACCACACCTCCTCGTATATTCTGAATAGCAGACGTCCAATAAAACTTGTTTAAATTCAAATTACATCTACAGACAGTTGCGACTCGTGAATTATGAAAGGGGTGTGTATTCAAAAAAATTACTATCATTATATTTCTTAGAACTGTCTTTAGACATGGCCATATCGTTTTGGAACTTTAGTGAACAAGTTTCATTGTATTTTATACTAGTCCATTTGTACTTAAAATGGCTCCAAGGGTGAAAGCTGTGTTTTAGTTTGATTTCTCACAATGAATCATTTAAAAATGATATTATTTCTCTATAAATAATCTGACGATGTATCTAAAACCTAGATTGCTACATAAAGTTTAACAATAGTTGCTTTCCAATTGCACAATTTGAGCACACAATTGAGAACGTGAGCACCAGATAAATGCTTGGGCTTCATGAGCTTCTAAATTACGCTTTAAACACAAACTGTAAAATTGAGGTTATGTAGGCAGTTATTTATAATTACATTTGTGTTTTGAAATCGTAATCGGGCCATAAAAAAAATATTGTCTTAGATCGGTCGCATTCAGCGGACGAAACCGTTATACAACCCTAGCGGAATCGTTCGGTGGCACATACGCTACAAACTCAACACGTTCTAGAGCGGACGCCATGCTTAGGAGCGCTTTTAATTTGTATGTGGAGGTTAGAGGTAAGGAGGACCATCTTATATGGGAGTTTAGCTTAAAAACTGTCTACTGCTTATAGACGATAAATTATAATTCAAAATTTTACCAGAATGGCGCTCCTGTAGGACCAGATACCATATGAACTTAGTTATTTTAGATAGAGTGAAGTATGCAGAGATAGAAAATTTAATATTTCAAATGACTAGAGTCGTTCATTAAATATTGGTATACAGAAACTAAACTATTCATGTAGTCCAAAATAATTTTGTAAATATAACCTAGAAAAGCTACTGTGAGATAACGCTGAATGTTAATTAATTATTGTGAATTTGTAAGAGTTTTTGCAAGTAATTATGAAGTGTCAATTATCATAGACAATAGAATCATAATGGGAAAAGTTTACTCTGTGAAAAGTTGTCAGAGCGGACGTAAAATGAAAAGTAACTCAAGTAGTACGCCGAAGTCATTATCTTTCTTTAAACTTGTGCTATAGTAGCGCCTCCCTAACATGAAGGATTTGATGGACACTTTCTGTAGCACAGAGATGGTTCTCCTTACCTCTACCCTCTATAAATTTGTGATAGGTCGGGGTAGCGGAAGTGAAATTTGTTACATCTGAGATCAAACGTCAACTATGTCTATGGTTGTAAACTTTCATAGAAGAAAAATGATTGAACCGTTGATGAAGATAAAATAAATAATTTAGAACTGCATGAATTATTCTCTATAATTTCGTTTTGAATTATAATGACAATCTTTATATACATACAAAAGTGGGTGAGAGATGAATAAACCTCATAATTATTTGAAAAGAAATTAGACAAAGTACTTGAACATTTACCATTTAATTGTAACACTTGTTAAGTTCAATAAAAGCAACCAAAATAGTCTCTGTTTTGAAAATATATTTGTCATAAACTAACAAGACAGAAAACGAAAGTACAGCTAATGCTCAACATGTTCCCGATCGTTACCGTTACTGATAGGTGGCAGTAGCGCTAAGCGCTACATCCGCTGAATGCGACCATTATTGGATGCAGAAACAAGTTCATATTATGCATTGTTACTTAATAAAGAAGGCAATCTTTAGTAAAAAGTTAAGTTACCAAGAAGTACTTCTGTAGTATTAATATTTTGTATTAAATTAATCGAGTATCTGGTATCTCGGATACGACAACAAATGGTCGCATTCAGCGGACGTAGCACTTAGCGCTACTGCCACCTATCGGTATCTTGAACATTTATGTAAATTATGAATTTTTGACATTTTTTACATTTTTGTTGAGTATATTCAAACGAAATTATTTTTATTAAACTTTAAACTAAGAGTGTTACATTATGTGGTGTTACTTTGACTAGTTTTTTTTCTAAGAATTACGATGTGTATTCAGCATTCAATCACTTTTAAATGTATGTAAAAACGGACATTATGATTCAAAATTAAATTCTTTAATTAATTTTCCTCATTCTCATGACCGAAATCAAACAATTTTTTTCTGATAAGGTTGCAACTTGATCACAGAAAACAGTTGATTTAACAAATTTGTAGTCTGGTTCTGTGTCAGTTTTTGTTCACTTTTCAGCTCCGCTACCCTTACCTAGCACAAATTAAAAGCTCTCCGAAACATGGCGTCTGCTCCAAAACGTGTTGAGTTTTTAGCGTATCTCTCACCGAACGATTCCGCTAGGGTTCTATAAAAGTTGTACAACGGTTTCGTCCACTGAATGCCACCAATTTACAAATGTGTGGTATGTTTTAAAATTTGACACTTGACACAAAGCGCACCGAAGTTGGTTCCAATTGATTCTTGTGTGCGTTGAACCCATGGGTTTGGTGCTTTATAAATTGGAAAGCAACTGATGAATAAGATGACAGGCTTCAAAATTGGTTGGTAATGTTTAAACTGAACTATATCAACACTCACAATCACACTTTCGCGCGTTATAGTCTTCAGAGATCGGGGAGCGTCTCTGAAGACTAACAAACACATCAGAAAGTATGTAAAAATAATTGTTGGTGTACTGGTAGTAAACAGAACCGATATTTTCGCGAAATTCTGGTAGTTACAGTAACTCTTTAAGTCAGTGTCTTGCATTGCCACACTGTTAGCATGATTTTTAACGTCTTCGAGGTGACATTCTTTAGAGTTTTTTTGGCTTTTTTTGTTGTTGCATTTACAGGTGGTTCGGTTAGAAAAATAATAAAATTTTGCACTTATATGACCAGTAGAACTTCATAAGCAGTTCGGTTCGAAAACTTTTTTAAATGTTTATAATATACTAATATACATATGTAATAAAAATCATATGTCGCGTAACTCCTGGTATTTTGCGTAAATACCGAAATGTGGTAGTAAACACTGTGTTTAGACTCCAGACTGTAGAACAGGGTGGAACTTGACAACGAAGTCTCGAATAATGTTTTATAATAGTGGAAATTTCATTTCATTTCCTTTCCGCGCAACGAAAATATGTTCGTTTTAATTTTAAAATAAAATCTAGTGGTGCCGGAGAGTCCTTAATTATCGAAAATAACTTTAATTTATAATCTACCTCATATATTAATTAAAAATGTTTGGTTTGACCTTGGTCCCGATAATGCGTTCAATTCGTATATTTTACGGTAGTACTACTATGAACGGTAGAGCTGAAGTTATCAAAATACTAGAAACTAGGCTCAAAAAACCCTCACAATAGATAATTTGTCTACTACATGCAAATGAACTTCCTTTGAGGCACGGCACCTTTTTCAATATTTTGATGGGTCCTAGAAGATTATCTGGTAAACTGTTTACCGTCAGTCTCTGAAGACGATAACTTGGTTATCAAAGCGCGCCTGAGACAATATAATTGTGAGTGTTGGTATAAACAGTTTGTTCAGTAAGGTGCTTTGAAGTATCACCATTTTGATTCAACTGAATATACAAATTTAATAGATTGGAATTATTGCAAATGCACTGAAGCTCCAATCTTGTCTCGATTGACCAATAAAGAAATTAAGAAAATGGTTCAGATGGGAGATGCCCCAGATTTTTCATGGTGGGGACGTGTCAAAATTGTCACTAGTTGTATCAGGATATGAAGCTAGAGATGGTTTTGGTTTGAAACCAAAAAAGATTACAAGATGGTTGTTAATTAGTCAGATTAAACACATATGTTTTTTAAAGAGTAGGAGGTAAATGGATGTCGATACGCAGCCAAATCCTCGTGATGACTTCTAGGTAATATTTCGCTTGTTACGAGCAAGCTGCGTTTTTTTAAGTTTCGGTATTTTTTGCTACGTTATCAAATATTAACACCTTTGCGGCACCAGAGGACGAACAACAATGAACATTTATTTTAGTATTAAGTCAAAACAAAAAACTAGATTTTTTTGTTATTTTCAAGTTCCACCTTACTGTATGAATTTAGAATCATGAGATAGATTTTGATAACTCTTCTTTTTCAGTTACCTTAGTTTTTAATAAAGTTTAAAGATTGAATTTGTTTTAGTAAAAACTCAAAAACGAAAAATTTATTTCAATCAAATACTTTGTTTTAGTCCCATGATTCATATTCGAAAAAGACTAGCGGCAAATATGAGACAAGCTCAAATACAAATTTAAAATACAAAAATTATTCAAGAAGAAAGTAGACAAAACTATCCTACAACTTTCTTGTTAAAAACAGTTTGACTAGATTGTTAATACTTTTTTTAATCATATCAAAACAAACATTTTTTGTTTATTATTTTGTCCAAATGCTTTCTTTTTAAAATTAATATTAAATTTTTTTCACAACATAAGGCCAACATCATGTTTAGTTATTTTACTTCCTATGTAGCTGCGAAATCTATCGACCACATGCTATGGAACTATTAGAGAGATGATATATAATAAATAACCTAATTACCGGTTGATACATGATAAAGAAATAAAAATATCAAACATTTGTAGGAAGTAGTAACTCTTCCTACAAGCCTTAATTGCAAATTGATTATTTAAACGTAAATAAAATATACATAAAACAACATCGAATTGGTACACGCCGTTTGAGTTTGCAAACTGCTAGATAACAGTTAGTTCATCACCAAACAGTACTTCTGGCTGTTCGTTCTGGCCGCAAATCGAAATGGCAGCCTGTTTTCTATGACGAGAAATATGCCGGAAAAAATGATAGGGGACACCCGTTAAAGTTTGTTCATACTACTGTAGGAACCTCAAGTTAGCGCGGTGCAATAGTGCCAGAAATTTATCTGGTTAGAAAACCTCTGCCAGAAGCGACTCAAAGGAAAATCGATACCGAAACTTTTTTCATATTTTTTTCGAGAATAACTAACTTTTATCTAGCAGTTTGCAAACTCAAACAGCGTGTACCAAATCGATGCTGTTTTATGTAACTCTCTTGGACTATCATGGCACTTACTTTAACATAATGTATAAATTTGGGCTTATGTTGTGGAAAAACAAAAAATGCAGTTTGCTGATATATACAAATATGATAAAATATATTAATTGTCACTTTTTTTAAGTAAACCCCTCCGTTTAAGATGTTTTAAAGCACATTTGGCAGCTGTACACTTAGCAATCCTATAGTTTCTTCCAATTCCCTTAAACAATCCTTTGCCAAACACTTCCACAGTAACTCTAACCCTTCTCCCATCTGCCAACTTTTCAGGTTTACCAAATTTAGCAGTTTCTGGCTCAAGTTCTAATAATTCCCTAATAGGAGATTTTGGAACTTTGTTACTAAATTGTTCTATTTCCGATTTCATCATTCTGTAATACACTTTCCATACAGCATCTAAAGACATACCAGAATCCAAAAATATAGCACCTGCAACAGATTCAAACACATCACCTAAGGCTTTTGGTACTTCTACATCTTCTACTTCCTCGCATTCTGTTTCTATTACTAAATACAATTCGTCTACTAAAGAATGACCACTTTCTTCTTGCAGTCTTATAAATCTCTCCACAACCTAGAACATAAGGTTTTAATCTGTAAAATATCAATAAATCGAGAATACTTCAGAAAGAAGACTAAAATAATGAGTAATAGAAACAAAAACTATGCCATAAAGAGTGGAATAAGAAAAGATGTATTTCTCACCTCATTAAGACCTGGAGATAAATGCTTGAAATACTTATGAAAGTTATTTCTCACAGCCAATGATGCAAAAATGGTATTATTAACTAGCGCCGATCTCAAATCTGTTAAAGCACCAGGCGAGTGCATCCTGGGATCTTCGTATAAATGTCTAGTAATCAAATAATCTAGAACAGCATCTCCTAAAAATTCTAATCTTTGATAACAATCAGTGAGATGATTAGGGAAATATGACGCATGTGTCATCGCTTGCAATAAGTACGACCGATCTCTAAACTTATATCCAATGTGTTTTTCAAATTTATCATATCCATCTAGCTGTCTTTCTAACTCCCCCTCGGGATCGGGTATATTTCTAAGGAGTGGCGATCGAGGCAATGTAATTTCTCCAAATGTACCATCTGTTAATTTTGGTAAAACTCTAATTCCCAACCAAGCCATGAATAGCAGAGCACCACGGGGACCACATTCAATTAAATAAGCTCCTATAACCGCCTCCACGCAATCTGCTATACTTTTGTCAGGTATACTATGTTGAGTGACTAGGTTATAGGGAATGGAATTGGTTAAAGCAAAGCCTTCTCCACGTTCACGTACCATTACACAAATATCATCTAAACTCATGTTTCTAGTTGCAGCCATGTCAGCAACTGACCAACAGTTTGCAGGATATTGTGCATCTATTAGGGCTTCTTCCAATTGTTTCGGGACATAGAAGCAAGGAGGCAGCCAATTGTCATGTGGATCGAATTTGGTGGCTATCATGAATTCTCCTAAGCACTTTCGTCTTCCCAGACGATACAAATTCAAGTTACTAACTTGTTTTGATCGCAAATGACTGAGTTTTCCTTCATGTACATTTTCATATTTGGAATATAAATAATTTGTTATGGCGTATTTTAAAAAAGAATCACCAATAGTTTCCAGCCTTTCCAAGTTAATTCCATCATTTGCATTAGACATAGTTAAAGCTTGCAAAAGAACATTTGGGCTAGGTCCAGGATGGTCTGCTAAGTTAGGTTGTTCATCAAAACTAAAAGATAGTTCTTCAGATATATCATACTCATTAATATATTGATTAGATATAATATTCTCATCTAATACTGAATTGTTTCTATTATCTTTGTACAGCAAAGAAAAATCAACATTCTTATCGATATTATTTGTATAAACTATTTTATCTTGTTTATCTTTTAAAATAGTTTTGTCAAAAACATTGTCAGCCGTTACTAATATTCCACTAGATAGTATATGGTGTTTATTATTGGAGCATGCTTCATGAAATTCCTTTCTTAACAAATCTGTTTGCACACTTTCTTCTTCAATCTTCCAAGCATCAATATTATTGTATAATTTAAATACTTTGTCTTCATTGTCATCATCCTCATCATCCAAAGCTTCTGCTTGATTATCTCCTGTAAATTCAATCCTCAAACCTCCCCACTCTGAATCAGAATCATCCTGAAGTATTTCTGATTCGCTGTCGGAAAAATCATCATAGTTATTATCTGACTGCAACCAACTAGTTGGTGAAGCATAACGAATTAAGGAAGAACTTCCATTACATTCCATAGTTCCTGCCATTTCATTAGACCAAGTCCCTATCTCTATCCATTTGTCATCACATTTGGTACTTATTTCTACAAGACTATTGCATTCATCATCTGTATCATTGACGCCATTTTCAAAATCATCATCTGATTTTATTTCGGTTATTTTTAATGAGGGTAGTTTTTCTTCTAAATGGAGTTCAGCTACTAGTAACTTTTCTTGCTGCTTGCGCATCTCTTCTTCACGGGATTTTTTCAGTACATCAGATAAGTTCCATCCAAAATTCAATGATGGCCATTTAACTTCTGAAATAGATATATGACTATTATTTTTATAAATTGCTATTAATTCTGAATATCTTATATAATTCAATATATGTTGGCCTAAAAATCAATCTTTTCAATATTATTGTCACTCTTACCTTTAGGTAATTCACATATGCCTAAATTTAAAGCACTAGCTACAGTTCTTCTGATCTGATCTGCTAGAAGTAGAGCATTGATTCTATATAATATACAAGGCAAAGCTACAGCTTTCCTCCACAGAGAAGCAGGAAAAGGGTGAATAGCACATAGTTCCGGAACTAATATTTGCTTCTGTTCAAGGTTTTCTCTTTTAGCTCTTTTTGTTTCTTCACTACTTGTAGGTAGTGCTACTCCTTTTCTGTTTACATATCTTGGAGTGAGGAAATTCAAACGTGCAGAAGTATGATCTACATCCAACAAACACTGAGTCAGATTTTGAATCTGAATTCCATATTTTCTTTTATAATACTCCTCAAAAGTCGCATATTCTAATCCTGGAAAAGCAGAGGTAGGATTCAACTTGGAACACATCTCTGCTACATAAAAATACTGAGGTTGGTCCTGGTTACGATACCATGGCATGACTACAGCATCTCTGTAGAGCTCAGGATTAAAAATGTAGTTGGCTCTTTTTTCATCAGGTATGAATGCTGGAATCCTGTTTAGAAGAGTGAATATCAAATTTATAAATTTCCAATTGACTTTTACTGCATTATCCCCTAAAATATTTCCATAACTATATATTAACAAAAAATAAAATAATAGTTCATGTTTATAATTTTGTAATTCAGATAAATCTAGATTTGGTCAAATTTTTATACAACAATAAGAAATTTAAATAACAATTATAATGAAAAAAGTAAAAAAGTGCAAATTTTAATTATTGTAGCATGTAACTATAGAGGTTCCATTAAACATCTACAGATAGATATTTACTTACTTTTGATTGTAGGAACGATTAAATAATTATTAGATGAAGCATCTGGATTGAACAGCATCAAATACTTTTGTAATCGCAAAACACTTGTAAAAGTATAGTTTACAAACTCTCTAGTTTTTTTTATTTGTTCTTCAGTTAAAACCAGATTTGTAGATATTAGTTCTAAGTCCACACTAACTTCACCTGATCTAGTGAAAATAGGAAAGGCACTTATCTAAAAATAAACGAAAATTAATACTCTACTATCAATCATCCAAATTGAAAACAGGCAAATTATCCGATTTTTAGTCAACATGATGTATTCAATCTGCCAAAAATTCAAACCTTTGGAATCCTTTTCGATGTGAGAATTCCAAATCCTAAAGGAGAATCCTCAGGAGGATAAATTTCTCTACCCCTTGTGTTTTGCTCTTCAGGCAAAGGACAAGTTAAAGTCATAACAATTTTATAAAAGTATGTTGGTTCTCCCACTACAGGGTGACAATTCAATAATGCATCTGCTATCCTTTTATTATAATACTGTCTACGTTTAGTAGTACCTAAAAATTGATATATAAAGTTATATTAATTTCATTTTTTAATTTTAAATAAAAAACTCACCAGGTCGAACGTCCAAGTTTTCATCATCAGGTTCATCCAAAGCAAAGTTAACCCAATCATCTTCTGTAGCTTTAAAATTTTCTTTGTTGATAGGTTGCAAATAGTCATCAAGTTCACAAGTTTTGTGAAGTTGGCGGCACACCATGAAAGCTACTGCTCTCCTAGCGAGCAAACTATTTGGCATTGGTGGACTAGAAATAGTTTGCTTGACAGGTGAGTTAATTGGGAGTCTCAAATGGACAACAAACTTTCCACAAGAAGTTTGCTCTTCACTCCATATTGGTGTGAGCCTTGTGAAAGTATCACTGGGTAACTTAGCACAATATTTATTAAGTAACGATATTGCATTGGTTAAGGTAATACTAGGTGCTCCATCATCTGGTAATGGTTTATAGGGTGTGCATAAATGACTGTATAGATCTGCTATTATCTCTTCTTGTTTATTAGGTTCTAAACTATAACATCTTCTCAGCAAAGTATTTTCAACTTCATTATATTCAGCCAAGTCCTCAACAAACATGTTAATTTGATCTATATTTGCAAAAAGGATATAATGAGCATCAGATGCTCGAGCTCTTGCCTTGCTTTGAATATAACTATGAAAATTTTTGGGTAAATCAAATCTAATAACTAAGTTACACTTTGGTAAATCACAGCCTTGTTCTAGTACAGACGTTGACACTAATATATTACATTCATGACACCTAAATTTTTTGAGAACTTCTTCTTGTGTTTTATGCTCGTTTTCAGCCTCTTTAGGTTCACTTATTGTATCTGCTACTTTTTCCACTGTAAATAAAGCTGAAATCCACCAGAAGTCAGGATCTTGTTGAGAAAGAGTCTGAAATTGGGAAAAACATTCATGTAGGTAGGTAAAATAATATCAAAAAAATAAGATATATAACCAACAACAAGATGAAATATATTCTAATATACTCACACAAAGTAAAGCAAACAATGTTTTTGCTTTATATCCATTATGAACAAAGATTAAAGAACACAAATTATCTTCAGTTAGTGGTCTTTGAAAAAGAGGTCTCCTAGGTCCTTTGCATCTACCCTTGAATTTTACTGGAGAACTTTCATCAGGACTTTTCTCTTTTATTGGTGGTTTATCCCCTGGAGGTTTAAATTGTTTCAAGATTTCAATAAACTTTAATACTTTTTGTGTTGAATACTTTTTTAATATGTCCAGCTCTTCAGAATTTTCAAATAAAGATTCGCATGTAGCTCTAACAGATATCAATGTAGAAGATGTCATACATAACAAAAGATAATGGCGTTCATATGGTACTTTCACTTTGAGTTTTTCAATTTTTGACAATATGTATAGTGCAGCTTTATCTGCACACCATGGGCCCATATCTTCGAGTATTTCCAGGAAATTATGTAGTAATTCTAATGGTACAATACGTGGATCAGGAACTTGTTTAAATTCTTCTAATAAATCATCATCATATATTTCACTAGGATCATATCTATGATCATGTAAAAAATCTATGGTTCCTTGTACTATCTTCTTAATTTCATTTTGTAAGCTACTCACTTGTGACTTAGGACATTCTATCACAGTTTCATGGGGTCTACAAGACAATCTTATCAAAGTAACTATTTCAGATGAAGTGTCTACGTCTGAATTTAATAATTTTTCTAATCTTGATAGTTCTGCTTCTAATCTGTCTGGCTGTAACTCAGAGCTAAGTAATCCTGTAGTTAAACCCAGTATACGTGGTTTATTACCTTCAGGTAAATTGTTGTATTTATTCATAATAACTTTAATAAGGGACTGTCTTTGTCCATAGAGGCAATCATCAATAACAAGTAAATTAAATACAGAGAAATCAGCTATTAGACATGAATGTACCATTTCAATACATATTTCTGCAGTTGATATAATTACTTGATATCTTTGAAATAAGTCTTCTAATTCAATTTCTGTAGTTATTCTAGTAATACTTATACACTTCAAGTCGGTTAAATATTTAACGTGAGACGTCATTATAGGAACATTTTGAGGATCTAAAATAAATAACGCCTTTTTACCATGTTCCTGTCTCATCTGCCATGAATATTCTTGCAATAACTTAACTACAATAAATGCTTTTGAAGAACTTGTACTGGAGCATATTATTGTATTTTTTTTCTTAGCTGACTCCAACAATTCAACTTGATATTCTTTAGGCGTAAACGTATGAGTATATACACTTTCATTCGTAAAACTTGACATATTTATAGAAATATTAACATAAGTGAATGTTTAATATTTTTGTTCAGTCTATTTATAATGGGCAAATTTTATTTTATAATCATTGTTTTTTATTTCAATACATGTTTTCAATACATTATCAAAAATAGTTAGTCAAGTATAGGTTAGTTTCTTCTTCTTAAAAAAGTTTGACCCGGGAAATAATACAAACCAAATAATATTGAATAAAATCTTTTTTGCTCCAAAAACTTTTGCAAAAATTAAAATATAATCTATAAATTATAATATCTGAGTTATTTTGCTAATGCTGTAATTTAAATTAGAATCGTGTACAGAATAAGTCGTAATTTTTCTTTAGAATTATCACTTCTATATTTGTTACCCTGCTAGTTTAGACAACACGTAATACAAATTTATTTAAATATCGTTTAAATTTCAAATATTAAAGAATAAAATTATTACTTTGTTAGAAATAATAATTTGAACATAAATTTAAAAAAATCCAGCTGTTTCAATACGTTCGTGTTATAAATACCATTTCCAAAAAAAAACAATAAAATCTGAAAGAGATTAATTACTTTGTAGATGTTAATTACCCTGTGAAATCCATATTAGTATCTCATAAAAACAGCAAATTTACAATAAAAGTATGGTTTAAATATCTATTGAAGAAGTTGACACTAATAATTAAAAAATATAGATAGAATAGAATATCGTCTATGAGAATTAACGGATTATAAATCTAATTAATGAATTCTTCAATTTACCCAAAGCAATAACATGAAAAACAAGCTGAAACTTTTAAAAAACCATTAAAAACGAAATGACGCTCAAAGGAAAGATTGAATAATTCAGTGTTTGTATATAAGGTGCTCTCTCAAAATTCCAAGAATTATTGTGAAATTTTCCTTATATAACATGTTTGAAAAATCCCGATAAAAAGAACTATTTATAAAATTTATTTTATTTATTATACTAAATCCTTGATTGTTTGACAATGTACAGAATTTTCATAATCACTATGGCAAGTGAGTATTAGAAATAGTTATATGATGTTTGTTATTCAGTCCCTTGTACAATTTGGTACATCTGGATAACAGACAAGTGCCTCGTTAGTAGATTTAATCTACACTTAAAAAGGGCAAAATGCGGGCGCTCTACTATACAGAATAATCAGAAAGAATATTATTATCGCAGTCACATATTAATCGACATGGTATCGCAGCGCACATTCAACTTGAGTTTCATGTTTAACCTCCCATTCTTTTAAAGCGTCTTACCAGTAAGTTGCTTTTGCTATTGGTAGTGTGCTAGTAGGGTTCGGGCAATGGAAAAGTATGCACGAATGAGACAGTTATAGTTTGTTTATTTTTTATCTTGTGTATATGTACAATCAATGTGACAATTGGTGTGGAGGTACGTACACGCGTAGAATGAATTTGTGTAACTTGTAGGTTGGACAGGTAAATTAACGACGGCAAATTAGATGCTAATATACTCGTGACACACCTATTCTAAAAATTTTTTTATAAATAAAATAGCCTACGCTTTTAATCGGCAGTTTTGGATATCCCTAAAAATATCGTTCGAACGTTCGGTTTTTTGGCGCTTAAAAATTATACCTGTGCGGAATAAATCGCACCAATAGTTATAGTGACATTAGTTACAAATTTGTGTATAAATAACTATTCACGTCATACCTTTTAATGGGTGGCCAGGTAAGCAGGCACGACAGGAGTTTTAACGCGTTTTTGCAACATATATATTATGTCATTGTTTCTTATTTAAATTTTCTCGATTCGTGGGAACATTCATAAAAAATATAAATATTTATGTTTTTAAATTTCTACCTTTATCATGGTGTTGTTCGGGTTTTTGGGTGTCAGTTATAACAGCAGGTTGTAGTCAGTTCAGTAAACCTCTTTTTAATCCTGTAATACCGGAATCGGTAGGATCCATAGCGCGCAACTAGGGGATTATGGTAATTTGAAAATACCACAAATTCTTAATTCCTTTTGATTTCGAGAGTATACTTATTTTAAGGTGAAGTTCGTTGATAAACAAGGTATGTTGATATTTATTTAAATAATCTTATTTCCAGTCATAATAAATAAAACTTTTATGATAACTTTGGTAATAAACAAAACAGATTTTTCACATCAAAATATATTTAGAAATATAAATAGGTGCAAGGAATATTCTATCAGTGATCAGTTTTTTTAGTAAATATAGAAACATGTCATTAGTCTGAAATCAAAATATATTGGTTTTGACAGAAATCATCAAGTTAGACTGAATGAAATTTATTTATAACCAACAAAGCGACATTTATATAAGTTAAACACACCAATTATTGGAAAAGTTCAAAGAACTGCAACGGTTTATTTTTATATGGGTTTCCTCTATCCTGAATTCATTCACAACTCCCTGTCACTGACGGAACTATTTTCATTTTTTATTAATTCAGCTGGTAAATAATTTTAAATTTTTTTTTTTAAACGCGAAGTAATTCCCAAATGCTACTACCAGCGACTAATAGCAATATCAAGAAAGGTTTTTCCAACGTACGTAATTACTACAATAAAATAAATTATCTTGAATGCTATGCCATCGGGTTGTAAATCCTAATGACTTGAAAACGAGATTTATCATAAAAATAAGACGGTAATTTCAGTTAATTTATTGGGTAGAATTTTTTAAGCAGCTGCTTAATATTATTTTTAAATGCATGCAGACTATGTGGGCAAGTAACTCGATATTCCGTGTAAATGATCTCATGATTATCTTGTGATTTGTGGGTGTCAAAATTCATTCTTGGAAATCTGCGAAAATGGTTTTCAAAATAATTCAAAGTGAATCTATTTCTTTGAAGTATAAATAAAATGAATAAAATGAATGTTTAACAAATCATCGAACTAAATACGAGGCCAAAGGCTAGCGACTGTTAGCTGTTTATCCTGAAGCCTACTCTTTGGAATCCGATTTTTACCATATACGAGATCTGGCTATTCAATAACGAGACTGCGCGCCTAGAGGGAGCTCCAACTGAGTGCAATAAATTGTAGCAAAAGGCCTATAGGAACAATTCTCTATCTCGTGCGTGTGTTTTTGAGTGGTATAAGCGGTTTAGTGAGGGCCGAGAGAGCAAATCAAAATTCAAGGCAATGTTGATCGTTTTTTTCGACATTAACGGTATCGTGAAGATTGAATGGGTTCCAGAGGTTCAGACTTATCAGTTTTGGCAACACTGCGAAAACGAATTCGTAAAAAACGGCCAGATTTGCCAGTAAGCGCACTTCAGTGCTCGAACACCCGTCGTACTCACCAAATTTGGCACCGTGCAACTTTTTTTTGTTTCCGAAGATAAAATATGCATTGAGAAGAGCCAGATTTGACTCGATGGAAGCGGTAAAGCAAAAAACGGCAGATCTCCTTAAGGCGCTCTTCATAGAAGACTTCCAGCATTGCTTCGATCACTGGAAAAAACGTATGGAAAGGTGTGTGGCGAGGGGAGGGGAGTATATTGAAGGAGAGTGTTCGAATGTAGAATAATTTTTATAATAAAACCCTTTTTCGTAACCAGTCTCGTTATTTAATAGCCATACCTCGTATGTAATACTTCTATATGGACAGTTTAAATGGGAAGGAATGTCCCAATATTAAAGTGCCGACAATATTCATTCATTCTTGAGAATGCGCATAAGCGAGCTGGAGCCTCGGAGGATAGAAAAAGCATTATCATTCTGTCTTCCTTAGTCAGAACAGCTTCCACTTATAGAATCTGACCATTTAGAAGTATTACATAAATGATGTTTACCGTCTCTGTAGACAAACCATTGTAGCTGTGGCTTCGTTTTTATAGGGGCTATTTTTTTTGTTTTCCCGTAAAAATGATCGATCTAAAAATAGAACAACGGATTGTTATGAAATTTCATATGAAACTTGGAAAAACTGCAGTTGAAACTTATTATTTATTGAAACAAGTGTATGACAATTACGTCTACGTGTTTTCGAGTGGTTTAATCGTTTTCAAGTTGGCCGAGAAGATGTTGAAGATGATTCACGTTCGTTCGACATCAAAAACGGATAAAACATCGAAAAAGTCTTCCTGCACTATTTCGAACAATGGAAGATTCGCATTGAGCGATGTAGGGATACAGGAAAGGTATGTGTTAAAGGTGAAATAAATTATTTTATATAACTTTGAAACCACCGAAAAAACTTATATCTCGTAAGAATAACAAAGTGAACAGAAGAGGACGAAATGTCATATGAAAAAAGGCTTTGACAGCGACTTCATTCAATTTTAATAATCACAAATGCCTGTTGTACAGATTATGTATAGCAATGTTGTTTTGCACCAGAAATTCGCAGAAAATTCGGAAGGTGTCTAATAATTGAAGAAAGCTTAACTAAAAACATGGTAATACAAGAAGAATTGAAACGATTAATGGTTAGAAGTAACAGGTAAAGATTCGAAAGAAATAGTTATTGAAAAAAGTAACGAGAAAACTACGATAATGAAAATATGAAACAATGAGTATGCTGATGTCAGAATACAAATTTAGGGAAAAAATCAGGTCCACAGCTGGTACTTGTGAAATATGGACTTAATATGGAGAGAAAAAACTAGAAGATTTACAAAATTTATTGGAATCATACTGTTATATGTTCGATCGTTTTAGTCTAGAGTTTCATATTCATATGATATTCTCAATCGATAATTTCAGCATAAATATCAGTGAGAATCAGGAAGAGAGCTTCTTTGGATATACACTAGCAATATTCTAAACACATGCTAATGCAAGGATTCCATGTATTCGTATACGAACTAAACAAGCTGGCCAACTTCGTCGACACCAGTCCCAGATTTTTCTGATTTCTTGACTTTATTTTTATACTCTCTGTTGCCCAAGTAATCAATAGATGATGCCATCAACGTACTAATATTTTTTACGTAACGTGCTTTTTTATTTCAATTTAATATTTTTTTGAGATTAGTATTCTTGAAAATTTTTGCTTGAAAATATTCTACAAATGTCAATGACAGTTAGTTCATCCAAATCCGGCTCAAATCCTACGCTCTAATCGAAGAAGTTTTTCTGTACCTACCTAGAAACATGCGAGTGTGGAATGAAACTTTCATCTGTTTCCTTGTTACGAAAACAAGAAATAAAAACAGAGAACAAAGCGAGAGAAGATTATGCAGATCGGTTCCACATTAATGTTTTTCGTGTTTTTCTCGCGACATTCTCGTGTGAATTTGGAGACGCCTTTTGAAATGTACTTATAATTGTGAGCAAAGTTCGTGACATTATTTATTGCAAAAACTTTTCCACTGTAATTAATTTGTGTCACATTACGTAATTTGGATAATTTTGTCAATATTATGAATTCTTGTGCACAGTTCTCCAAAATATTATAGATGTCGTAAAATGTGAAAGGTTTAGAAAGTCATAACAAATGCCAAATGGCTTAAATTGATAGTAATTTAAATTACTATGCGCTAAATTAGTATGTACACATATGGTATGCGGGGGCAATAATTAAATAATTAATGTATTATTAAGTTTCCCACACTAAGAGATAAAAAACTTTTCAACGTACATTTAATAAAGAGTATCATTACACCAAAACAAACAGTGAGAATAGTTTTATTGAGATCTTAAAGGAGTGATAAAATATAAACAACTTTCAAAGAAAAAATCAACTGTCTGGATAAACAAACAAGAAGTTAAAGATGACATCTACTTTGACGTAAGAACGTGTTATTAATAAAAAAGTTAGATTATACCAGATGTTTAGGAAATGATAGGGTTGTCAACTTGGATGAAATAAACGTAGAAAATGGTTTGAATTAAAAAAATCTAAAAAAGTATTTGGAAGAAAATAAACACTTTTCAACTTTTATGTTTTTATTGCCTTAAAAACGTATTTTTGTGTGCTTTTCGCACAATTTTTTGCTTTTTTCAAATTTTTCAAAGTTAGTTTGACAATCAAAATTCAAATAAATAAACGGCTCGTTTTTAATTAAATTTATTGATGCTCTATTTCTTTCTTATCGCCACTTTAGATTTATCACAGAAAAAACTCTCATAGTGAAAACTGAGGGGCGGGAACTGAGAGTAAATAAGATAATAATATTTTTTTTACATTTAGTAAGCTAAGTTGGAATTTCTGGAACCGTTGTCAATATTCATACCGAATACACTGTTTACACCAACACTACACCAACACTTTAATTACACTGACTGAGGCGCGTTTCGATAACCAAATTTTCGTCGAATTAGTAAATTTCCTTTGGATCCTCTAAATTGTCTCGGAATATAAATCGTCCATCTGAATATTTAATCTGTCTCGTACTTTGGCCTTCGTAATTACCATTTCAAAATGTTCAAATTTAACCTCAATTTTCAAAGACATGCTAGGAAGTAAACAAAGAAATAAAAAAAGAGCCGTAGAAGGAAAAAAATATGGTGAGATACATAAAAGCACAAAGACTCAACTGGAATAGGCATATAATGAGAAGAAAACCAACTGAAATGATCAAAAGAATAACGCAATGTGGTTAAGGAGAAGAAGCAGGCCGAGAAAGACTTGGAGAAACGAAATAGAGGAGGACATAAGAGCATTTAATATAGTTAACTGGACGGCAAAATGCAGGAACCGAAAGGAATTGAAAATAGTAACGAAAGCAGCCAAGATAAACGATAAACTATAAAGAAAACAAAAATAGGAAACGAGAATTAATCCACCTCAAAAAAGAAATTTAAAGTGCAACAAGCGATAGCCATAATCCAAAGGATTGAAAGACTTGATGATGATGACTTTTCTTTGAAAATTCTTTATCATCTTTTGTGAATAACATTTGGATCTCTTTAGATCTTATTGTCTCGGAATATAAATCGTCCATCTTTATGTCTCGTAACTTGGCCTTCGTAATTACCATTCAAAATGTTCAAATTTAACGTCATTTTTCAAAGACATGTTAGGAAGTATTGAGAGCCAGTTATCTTCGCTAAAATAAAACCATTTTGTGATATAATAAATTAAATTAAATTCATATCAATAAAAAGTAAAAAATTACTGATAAATGTATTGAATGTTTCGGATGATGACTTTCCAATTTTTTGTAATTACAATTATAATTAAGTTAAAATTAATTTGATTCATAACCAGAGTACTTATCAGTTTTTCTTTGTTTTAATTAATATCTTAAATTATCCGTAATATTACAGATATCAAGTAAAGTTACATTATTTCCTTCCAGAGGTTTTATTATATCATTAAATATATTCAACCTTTGACTTGTAAAATTTCAACAACTTCCTGATCCTGTCGATCACTTAATCACTTAGTTTTAACAATTATCACCTAAACTTATAAAATAATTACATATTGGTGTAAAAGGGTGTCAATGGCTGGAAGTAGAGATAACCAACCAATGCCAGCTGAACTGATTGTAAAATTCATTACTTTTATTTTGAAGATCATTTGCAATCCAATTGTATTGTTTTTCCCATTCACGTTTGTACTTTTAGGAGACTTTGGTCATTTTAGCTTTTTTAGGAGTCATTGGTGTTGGTGTATAACTATCAGAATCACTCGTCATTTTAAACATTAATATTTACTTGAAAAAGGATTATAAACAAAAGCAACGGATAATTTTTGTACAATTTCGTCGATTGTAACTTGTAATCTCTATGACAAATGTCAGAATGTCTACTGTCTTGTCACATTCACATCACATCTGACATCTAGCATTTCGTTCAGTAATTATAAATCGTTTCCATCATCCGTTTCAACTTAGTACGTTTAATAGTTAAGTAGGTACCCATAATGTTTTATCACATGCATCACAGTAAAGGTTGGAAATAAAGTATTTTCATATACTTTATTTGTATGAAAAAGTATAAAATATATTTACCAAACATAAAGTAGAATGCGTTATTATAATGTATTATTAATTTTTAAAAATAAAATCATTTGTGTGTTATTTTTGTCAATACAAATTCGATATTGTAAGACTGTTAAATGAGAATTCATTAAATTATTAAGATTGGTCAAATCTTCTTTACAAATAATTTTGTTGCGCTACTGATTCTCAGAAAGTAGGTATTTCATAATATTTTCTTTTCCCACATATTAGACCGTGGAAAAGGAAACGTTTCGACACATTTTTATTAACAATTAAAACATGTTTTCATCAAGAAATAGTTTAGAGAGACTTTCAATAACTTTGCATCTGTTAAAGACGATTTTTAATATTAATTTCTCTTTATATGGCTACATTTACATACTTACACAATCTTTCTCAAGGCAATCTAGTATTTGGCTTGGCAATACGTTTATGATCGTGATCATATGTTTAAATTATTTTGAGTACCGGAAAAAAAACTCTGAAATGATTTTAAAAAATCTTCAAACCCAATAAACGATGTATGTGTATTATTGAAAAGATTGTATCGTTTTTCGTATTTATTTATACTTTTTATATTCGTGGGGTGAATAAATAAACACTGTCTCTTACGTTCTTAATTTATTTACACACTTAACTTATAATAATTTACTTAAATAATCCCTGCGTTTTCTTTTACTAATTCGTTCTTTTCACTGCGACTATTTATTTAAAACTAAACTAAACTGCGCTACATAAACTTATTTATATACCCCAAATATAATTCGACAAATTTCTAGAACAAAAAGAAACCAAAGAAATAAATAAATAGACTTTCCTAGAAATTATTTAAAAGTAATACTGTAAATAAACCTCCCGCTATAATAAAAAGTTCTGAAAGGAAACATCAAAGGCGCTTCCGCCTATTACAAAAAATTTGAAAGACGCTGAGCGAATTCGCCGAATTTTTAAAGTTACATAGTAGCTGGACAGGGCCGGCCTAGGGAACCATTTTGCGAACTTCTTCGTAACAATATGATACAGCAGCTTTTAACAATACAATAACAAAGTACTACTATTTCAAAAATTTATTCTACTTTTTCTTCACTTCTTAACTTAAACTTCGGTATGTCAAAACATCTGATCCTGATACTTCCTAAATTCTTTGAAATTAAAATTCGATGGATGATTATTGGTCGTTCAAAAGAGTTTTGAGTAGGTTTGCAACATAAAAAGCCCTGTGCAGTCTATGTTAATTGAAAGAAGCCAGTTAATACATACAAATGAACTATTAGCATAAACTGGGTTAAAAAATGTACTACCTGGTCATTAAGAAGGTGAATCTTAATTGATTGCCTGCAGTATAATCAACATCTATCAACCCTCAATCGGCATAGAAGCGTTGAAATTTATAGAGATACGAGCAGATCCCTCAACAAAATTTTTAACTAGTAACGGATCAAAAAATGCGTGTTAAATTCTCTGCATGCATTACTTACGTTCGTGATTTTTTAAATATGATTTGATTCGAAAACTGTAAAACGAAAACTGGTTTGGGTTTCAAAGACATGTTCAGGTCAGTAAGAAATTGAAACTACAACCCAAAACAATTTCTTTGGAGCCTATCAACATTGTTGAGAACCTTTCTTCCCAGACTTTTGACAGAATAGGTATTTTGGGGCTTTGTATATATTCAAAATTTCATTTAGTGTGCAGGTGTGCAGGTGTGCAGGATCTCGAAATACGTGTCTATTAAAGATAAAAATTGATCAGTCAGCAAAAAAATTTCGATATTGTCAACAGCTTGAAAAAAAAATGTTTTTTCTTAAAAGTTGATAGAAATTGTATGTAAAATCAAGCTTTTTACAATCAAAATTAAATTCTAGATACTTATATATTTATCTACATAATTAAATTTTTCTTAAATAATAATTAAACGCACAAATAAGATTTTTTCAACTGAAAAATAACCAAAAACTTCTTTTTAAATTAAACAATAAAACAAAAAAACTTGTTCGGGCTATTTTGATTATTATAGCTTACATACTGGTACCTGCGTTCAAGGTAACTCCTAAACTAATTCCATACAAGACCTCTAACCCCCAGTCGATTCCAGGAGCATATTCCAGTCTATAGTGTCGAACGCTTTCTTAAGGTTTAGCTATTTTTATGTTTGTTTTTTAGTTTTTACAAGCTTTTGTCTACAAATTGTAACCATTTTGTGACAATAAAGCATTTCTCTCTTTCTTTATCCGGACGTCTGGCAAAGTTAGGAGTAAGTGACATACTAGTTAATTTGGATGAAGCGTAATTGCTATTATGAAAATTCATTAACCTTGTTTTTTTGATCTAACCTTGTATCTATGGCATGAGAACAACAACTGTTGTTTATATGTTGAATATATGATGTTTACAATGTGAAATATCATTTGTAATGTTACATATGTCGCTATTGAAATCATTATTGAAGCTCAGAAGAAAAGCATGTGATGACGACGAATTACATCAAATGGCTGCTAAGGTATTGAGAGATTAAGAATAAGAAATTTTCCACTTTAAGTCTCTACTATTAAAATCATTTTAATTTTATTGAGAAAAATTGTGAAATACATTCGACATTTTCTATTTTTATAATTGATTCCCTTCTTTTTATAAATACACTGATAGAGAAAACCTTGTGCTCGTTTTGGGTTCTTTCGAGCAACGAATATTGGTGTTTATATATGCCATAATGGATTTCAATTACACAGTACCCGTATATCTCCGATATATCATTAGATAATAAAATAAATGCAGGTGAAAGAAAACAAACATTATGAAATATATTTCTGAATTTATTGCGAATAAAACTCATGCATTTTTCTTGTCACGTATCATGGCAGTACTGTAATACCAACGCTAATAATCACAGAGCAGAACGCTCGAAAATCTTTGAATATCAGTGTTAGTCATCGATAGTTATTATGATTAATAAGAATTGTTTATTTATAATGTTGAATCAACAGAGGAAACAAATATAGATAAAATATAAAATCTTCTCAATGAAATATATATTTCAACAGTAATCGAGTTGTGATTTCAGTACAATCAAGATACAGTGTATAGTAGATGGATATATGATACTATAAAGTGTTAATAGTAGTGAATTTTCAGTAGATTATATCATAGGTATGTCTTCAACTCGATTTTATCTTGAAAATCGTTTTCAAACTTGACCAAAATATCCGAATATTTAAAAGTAACGTATTGCTCATCGGGCAGAACTACAAAGAAGATTGATATGAGTTGGTATAAGCATTCATATCATGATGAATTCATAATTCGATGCTCTTAAGCAAGATAAAACAAGTTAGTATTAAAATAACTTCATCTCCCCTGTAAAAATATTGTTGACTTGTTTCAACTCCAAACAATTAAACAACAACACCTGTATTAGTTCTGTTGAAAAATCGATTTCATTATTCGTCCAAATTCGTTAATCTATGAGCACGGTTAATTGTTAATTTGGCAACGATCTAATTTATTGATTGAAAAAAAATTTTTTAATTGTTCTTTAAGGTCTAAATAAGCTAACTTCAAAGTTTGAAAAATTTGAGTTCATTTTTGAATGATATATGCAATATGTATCTTGTAGGATACATTTTTAAGGTTGCCGGCAGAAGTAATGGTTTGGGGTTGATGTCTCCGAGAACTAGTTGCTCCAGACTGATGTGAGGTGGTAGCTATATTATCATTGAGTGTTGCTGGCTCATTCTGCTGATCAATTGTGCTTACAGATGGACAAAGATCTCTCATCAGGAGGTCTGTGTAGAATTCATCTACCGGTACCGGTTCGTCAGCAATCGACCGGTCCATCATCTTATCCTTTGACACTTTTGACACTGGAGCTTGTGATGCATCCTCTGCATCAAAACGTTATTCAACGCATACATCTAAAAATTTGCTCGCTGCCTGAAGTAATACATCTTCACTTTTCAAATTTTCTTCATTTTCTTCCTCATCCCCAGAGTCCGCCTTTGGCTTAGGAAGTAATGAAAGTTTGAAATGAAAAATTTTTGGTCTGAAAACGAAAAAAAAAACATCAAAATGAGGTTGAGAAGACAAAAATGCTAACAAATTCCTAAATAAAATTAAAACCAAAATAATAAAACTAAATAAATTTTGAATTGAGGTAAAATAAATCTGATTTTTTAAATTATACTCCATTGTTTGAAATTAATATGATTTTTTGAAAAATAACACGTAAATTTACTATAATTATTGAAGTAATGACTTTTTTTCTCCTAAATCATAAGTAATGTTCAAACCATTAGCCGAATTGGCAATGTATCCTATAGGATACAGATGGTAAAACGTTATTTTCTATGTCAATATCAATTGAATTGATTCAATTTTTATTCAAAACAGATGTTTACATGTCAATACAGGTGAATCATAATTTAAAAAATCTGAATTCAGATGATAAATACTAGTAAATTGACTGAAAACTTACCCAACCGGAGGTTCATGCCATTTCTTTGGATGAGGCTGATTTCACTGTTCCAATTTGCAAAATAAACAAACTTTCACTCCAAGTGTGTGTTGGAACTTAATGGAGGTTACTGTATAAGTCCTAAAGAGACGATGCGATAGATAATGGAACTTTATTTTAAAGGCGCTAAATTTAAATAAAAAATCAGGGAAAGTCATGTATCTTGTGAGTTATACTGCCAAATTAAGGGTTTTAGTCTTGAATCACAAGATTGCAGCCAAAAACCTCATGTTTTACCTTTCCGTCTTTTGCTACCTCTCGCTTTTTTGCGACACTTTTGTATCCTAGATCTTCCATTATCATTTTTCTTTCATGTTTTCTTTTCCTTCTTCACCTTCTTTCTCCCATTCAACTTTTTTCACATTTCATGTTTTCCTGAATATGACTTATCTAGTACCTTTGAGGACCTAGCTACTATAGTATTTTATATAAATAATTCTTCTTTTCCATCCTAGGTTAGTTAAACATTCTGAATACCTCTCGTTGCCAAATTTTGGTTCAGATTTTGCAGCTGTAAATCATTATTTGTAGCTTTTCATTTTTTTGTAATTATCTATCCAGACTTATTCGAACTCTTTCCTTATCTTAAAATCTTTTCTCTGTTCAATACTGCTCTCATTGGTAATGCAAAATGGTTCATAAATGGATACCCATCTTTTGATCCTATTTGTTAATTCTACGGAAATCCAAACTTTAATTATTTAGTGTGTATATTTCCTTCATATTTTTAATATAGAGATATAGGATCTAGTATTTTTTCATCATATCCATGCTATATTTTTGGAAATTATTCCTTTATTGTAGTAGTCGTCTTTTGACTTTAATATGACGGCGTCGTTTATGGCATGTAGCTTCCATTATTTTTCTGATTTTAGTATTTCACAGCCATTAGTTTTACCTTCATAATGAATGTTGTCTATTGTTATTATTGACATTAACTTTTTTCGGAAAAGAAAAAATATCAAACGAAAAGTTATCTTGAACAATGAAAAAGGGTTATCATTAACAGTAAAGAATATACAAGCTTTAATTCGTCAAAATAATAATTTATTTGAAATTAACCTATCAATATTTAATGCTTCCTCCCCTGGCCCTAATAATAGCTTCCAAACGCTTTTTCATGGATCGAATAAGTTTCTTTGCTGGATATTATTCGATCCTATCCCATTCTTTAATGATCGCCGTTATGAAGTCGGATTTTGTGGCTGATGCAAGATCTCTATACCGAACTTTTCTCTTAAGTCCATCCCATAAATGCTCGATACGATTTAAGTCCTGGCTACACGCCGACCAATCAATAGCAGCAATTTCGGTATCCTGTAAGTAATGCCGTACGGAACCTGCAGTGTGTCCACAGGTATTTTCCTGAATTAGGATAAAGTTTTCACCAAAATCTTCAATTTTTTCTATGTATCGGTTCGCCGTTAATCCACCTCCAGTTTCAATAAAAACCAACTCAGTTTTTGCTTCCATTGAAATGCCCGTCCAAACCATCCAAGAACCTCCTCCAAAAGACACTTTTTCCAGTTCTATCGCTACCATGCAGGCAAAATTTGCTTTCGTACTTAGAAAAACGGTCAGTCCAATTAACGTATTCTCTGACAAATCGAATATGGACTACTCGGTGTGTTGGGGTTAATTTGGGGCCAGTGGCTGGCCTTTTTGTCTCAAAGTGTTTTAAGTTTTCTTCTAGCTGTCTAGTTAGAGCTCTTGTTGGACTTGAACATCAGTGAGGGCCATATTTTTCAGCGATGTCCTGACAACGAATCGATCAACTCTCGCGGATGTGCATCTTTTTCTTCCGGAACCGCGTCTTTGATGAAAGTTACTCTTAGTAATTATGGTGAACTCTGAAATTACCAAACTGACTTATGTTCAGTGCACAGGCCACTTCTCTCTGACTCTGACCTTATGGCAATAGGGTTACCGCTTGAGCAGCTTTATCACTCGTTGTGTCCATTTTCAGATAACCTTTTATAAGGTTCAGTTACCCCTAATTAGCACTAAATATATAATTTACAAGCTAATACTACTAGCTTCAAGATTTTACTAAGACAAATACTATACACACGATTGTAGTTCTGTTTCAACTCTTCGTATATTGCACAGCAATGTTTCCTACTAATATTATTGATTTATACTTCTGAAAAAATAACTGTATTTCTATGAACCTTGATGTATGATTCAACACAAACATCGTCACTAATAAATTACGGGAAATGACACGATTAGAATAATCGTCATTTCGAACTTCTACAGTACTTGAGTTACCTTTGCTATTAAAAATATTTTCAATGGTTGAGCAACCAACCCTGGGCTACTTTCTATTGGTTGACCCTAAAATGTTAAACTAATTAGTAGGGGATCTATGTTTCTATTTCCTTACTAATAATTGTTATTTGTTTGACGCTGGAATGAATAATTTACAAAGAAATTGAGTGTTTTTGCTATTAATGAAAAAATTGTATGAGTCGCAACGCTAATGACTAATACAAATAAAAATATTTCTTAGTTTATTTTCTTATCTTCCTAGATATTACAATGATAACGTATTGTGTTTTGTAGTAATAGTACTACTAACAAATTTGTATACATTAGTATACCAGAAGTTGAGATACTTTTTTACAAATTATTAACAGCAAGCCAAGCAGAAGATTCATTTAAGAGAAAAATTGAAATTTCCCCTTCGCGAAAATTGCTATAATTGGTAGCCAAAAGATTGTGCTAATACAAATAACTTTAATTTGGTATGTAAATGTCATTTCGTTTGTCAGTATTGTTACTGCCAATAAAAAGGTTATTCCATATTTAAATTTCCATAAGTAATATTTGTATGACTTTTCTATTTTCTTATTTGTATAATTTATTGAGACCCTGCTCGGTATATAATCCGTTCTAGTATTTATTAAAAAAAGTTTAACACAACAAAAACATGTGACTTTTGATTACATCGACTTAACTATTTCCGTTGTATTTTTTTGGTGGAATGAAATGGTTTAGTGTAAATCATTTTTAAAATAATGATCGTATCCTCCTTGTGCATTTATCACTGCAGGAAACTCATAAACAGATTCTCTCATGTTCATTCATATGACACGAGGAATGCATATCAAGTCAAGAAGACATTGACTTGTAAAATCGTTGAAAAGAGTATAAATTTCATTAGTTATTGGAATCTTCAAGTTAATTCAGTCTCGTTATTGTACAATAGCTGTTTGTATAAAACGTAATTACTTATGCTTATAATTATTATTAAATGGAATCTTTCAATTTAGTGAAGATATAAGCACCAACTGTGTATGTTTTATAATTAAACAAATTATATTATGAAATAGTGAAATGCGTTAATAATTTCAGAATTAGTCAATCAATCCCACTCAACAGTTTCTAAATATTGTAGCTGAATGAATACATTAGCACTCGAAATAGTGAAGTCTATCTTAAAATCTGATGCATTATTAGCATTGAAATTATTACTATTATCAAAGAAAAACCCATTTGTTGATATAATGAGAATCTAAAAATAATATTTGTAAAATTCCCACTTAAAATCGAACACGTTTTATTACTCCAAAACAATTTCAGCAAAATTAAACCTCGCTGTTGAATTAGTGGTTAGAAAGTTTACGTCGATCTCAGGACAATATTGAATCGGCTAAGAATAAGTTTCCCGATGATCTAAAGGTAGTTTAAACGGAGGATTCCAACCTAGCTTTTTCAAATTGTTCACATTTTTACAATATTGTCATAAGTACAGACTTTTGAAGATATGATATTGGATGAATTCGCTTTCTTTGAAAGTATCAACATTACAAACTGTTTTGGTAGGTCCTTGAATTCTCAAAATCATTAATTATATCATCATATAAAATTTTGTCCATTAGGTGTGATTCCATACATAAAAGAGCTAAAGCGTTTAGCGTTTCTTGACTTTTATTTTTGTAGAAATTTCAAAACTCGTCCTCTCTAAACAATATTTTTTTTAATTTTGTAAATCGAAAAAAAATTGAACAAAATTTGCCGCCATTTGAAATCTGCTTCGCTAGGCTACAGCCTACCTAGCCTACTGGTAAATCTACCACTGCTAACTAGCCTATATATGACTCACAATCTACGAGGATGGTCCCAGAAGTACGTACCTGACCTGACCTAGAGATGGCCACGTTGTTTGTAAACATGAAAAAATTGGTCATCGTTCTGTGATACAATACTTTTATTTGAAATGCGTTAGCCCAACTAATATAAAAGCTGAACCATATTATACTCCTTCGTTATCAACGATAAAATATCGAGTAGCAGAGTTTAAACGAGGCCGTACGACTTGCGAAGACCAGCAACGCAGTGGTCGACCAAATGAGGCAAAGGCTCCAGAAATGTTGAAGAAACTCCACAAAGTGGAGGTGGATGATCATCGGCTGAAAGTGCGCGAGCCAGCAGACATAGTAGGCATATCAAAAAATGCGATATATCGCATATTAACTGAAAATTTTGACATGAGAAAGCTGTGTGTAAAATGGATGACGCGTTTGATCATAATGGAACAAAAAATTGGTCGTGAAGATATTTCTTTCGAGTATTTGGCAATGTTTCACAGAAATCAAGCCGTTTCATAACCATGGATGAAAAATCGGTCCATCACTTCACACCCGAAACAAAAAAACAATCAAAACAATGGACCGAAAAGGGAGAACCGACTCCAAAAAAGACAAAGGCCGTTCCATCTGCAGGCAAGGTCATGGTGTCGGATTTTTGAGATGCGCGTGGAATAATTTTCATTGAGTATCTAGACAAAGATAAAACTATCAACAGCGAGTATTGTGCGAACTTATTACGAAGTTTGAGCGAAGAAATAAAGCATAAACATCCGTATTTGACTAAAAAGAAAGTGTTGTTTTAACAAGACAATACACCAGCTCACACATCCGTTATTGCCATGGCCAAAATTAATGAATTAAAGTTTGAATTACTACCTCATACCAACAATGAAGAGGTTATGTCGGCAGTTAATGGCTATATTGACGATTCTTATTATAAAAATGGTAACGTATTTATTGAACTTCGCTGGGAAAAGTGTGAGGAGCTAAAAATAGATTACGTTGAAAATTTTATATATATATATATATATATATATATATATATATATATATAAATATATTTTTTCCAAAATTTTTGAGTTTTCTTTATAGGCCATCCTAATATGCTACTATCAAGAGAATTTTTCAGGTCTGTACGTCACTGAAATCTCTAATAACTGTGAAACATTAACATAGTTTACATGAGAACTGAGATTTGAATATACAAGCCTTATTATTCACCCAATTGCATGTAACGTTAAATGTGATTAAATATATTTTTTCTTCACTACTAGTTTATTTTCAATTTTTTCAAATTTTGTATTGATACAGAGTATTCTTTTGTAATCAAAAACTTTTATTCGAACTCTGGGTAACTTTGTTGTTAATAGATATTATGTTTGTGAACTTCTTATGACAGCTATCACTCTAAAACCAGTGGCATAGGTATTTTTTTTTCATATAAAAAATCGCTAATTACATTTCTCTACTGAACACACTGTTCACACTCCCACTATACCAACAGTCACAATTACACTGTCACACAGGTAAACAGTTTACCTTCTCCAGTCTCTGAAGACGATAACTTGGTTATCGAAACGCGCGTCAGATAGTGTAATTGTGAGTGTTGTATTGTGTAGTGTGAACAGTGGGTTGTGTATAAATATCGCCAACGATTCTAAAAATTCTAACTTAGTTAATACATTTCTCTACATACACACACATACCCAAGAAAATGTTTTACTATCAAACCATTAAAATAAATTCATTAAAATCTTTTTACGTGTGTTTCCGCTCTAAATTAATTATATTTATGTATAAATTAATTTCAAAAATTGATTTATTTCGTTATTTACAAAAAACAGTTGATTGATACATAGTAAAATAGAAGGTCGAATATTAGAACATGTGAAAAATACGTGCATGGTCCTTTCAGCTAAATATTCACTAATATATACATATTTCTGTTTCATTAATGAAAGCACTGTGCCCTGCAGACCGCCTATGTATCTTACTTATCTAAGTCAAATAGTGTTATCGCCATAGCAGTATGGCTTTAGTTTGTTTACGCATACCCGTAAATATATAGTCCTTTATAAATATATGTTAGTATCTACCACAGGTAATATTAGATGGAAGTTAAACACCGATTTAAATTTCATAAATTTCTCGGTAAATGTGAGTTATAGAATGTAGATTAGCGATTTCAAGTAAGTACAGAGTATTTCTAAGAAAATTATGTTTTCTGTCATTTTACGCGGTATTTCCTTAAATATAAATTTCAAAATACATGTCTATACTACACCATGAGCACTAAGGCTTTATATACAAGGCCATAGATCCTATGTAGAATTCTAGTCGCTCAAATTGTGCTCTGATCTGGTAATTTGTGGGAGGTCAGCCCACATTTCATTACTACTTATTTACAGTTTGCATGTTTTACGGCGTCGACTATTGTTCTCCATTTTTTCCTGTTCTACATCTGCCTTTTTCAGTCACGTTCATTTTTTGGTCTTCCTAGCAGTTTTTTCTTGTTCGGTCTTTATTCTATAAATTTCCTTATCCTCTTCCTTTTTTGCATACTTTTAATGTATTATCGCTTTTCGATTTAATTATGTTTACCATGTCTTCGATACTCATTATCATCAACTTTCAATAGTCCATGAATATTCCTATCCTAAATCCTTAGTTATTCTTTGACTATATTTATTAGTCTTATAGTTTTCGCCGGTTTTATCGTAGTCTTGTAGACTCTTAATTTGGTTACGAGGTTTATTCTCTTAGTGTACGTTCACATTGGCGACGCTCAAACGGTGAGCGTCGAGCGATGCCGCTTTTGCGATGTCATCGCGCGCGTTCTCCTGTTCAAATTGGTTAAGCGTCGTTTTATGGTATTTGGTATCCAAATGATAATTACTTTTAGAAAGTACGACTGCGAAGAAAGAAAAGCAAAAAAATACAAGGCGTTCATGAACTTAATAGAAATAGACATTCCAAAGGGCTGGCCTGGTTTGAATTTCCGATATTAATAACTCACGATCAATAATCTCATTTTATTAAAGCTAGAACGTATAGATTGGTCGCATTCGACTCCATACTGAATAAAAATATAAACATGAACGTACCACAAAGGCGATGCCTCTTAAAAAAACGAACAAGATCGTAGCTCGAGCGGCGCGATGCGTTGCGGTGGTCTTTTGCAATGTGAACACATTCATTTAAACTCTATAGCACGAATTTTTTGCTAAAAAAACAAACCTATGATATTTTTCTATCATTGCAACCGAAGAAAACAGATAGTGATATGTCTTCATATAGTGATACAATGAGATGAACTGAATTGATTGACTTTACTCTCTTTTGACTGTATAACGCTATCAACTTTTGGTCTTGTTTGTAGTAGTAATCTTGATTTATTCGGTATCCTTTTATGTAATGTATTTCCTCCTCGCTTGCTGAACAAGAAATTTAGATTATAATTTGCTTTGTTTTCGTCGGAATATTTTGTGAATATTTTTCTTTCATTGGTTGCTAAGAACTACTCCACTTTCTGCAAATTTGTTCTTAAGTTCAGCTAAAGTATTTATCAAGTTCTCGCTATCAAATCTTTGCCAAACTTTGTCATTATTGAAAAATCGAATGTAGTAAATATATTTTGAAATATTAGCTGGAGATGTATAAAGAATGTTTATCAAACTACTTCTTTGAACGAATAGTTCTTCAAAATCTACACGCGACCAATAACGTGTATTGCTTGTGAAATTTATAGAGCCTGGAACGACAATTAATGCAGATTCATATTGTAAAACTTTGTCACGCTTGTAGAGAGCTATTCAAAACAAACGAAGAGGAGTTGTTCGGATCCACGACAATTCCCGTCTCCACAGCGCTCGTATAACCCAACGACTCCTTCAGCAATTTAGAAACGCCCACTATACAGTCCCGACCTAGCAACGAGTGATTTTCATTTTTTCTCTAAAATGAAGCAGTGACTTGAAGGTTGGTTAGGTCATTCACAGATATGACAAAAGCCTTAATCATCAGAAGATTATGTAGAGAAATAAATTTAGTTTTGGTAATAAAATATTTTTGTTAATATTATCTTTAAAGCCGTTAGGAGATTTGGAAAAAAAACACCTCGTAGATATTGTTAACAATATAATTTTGACCTCGTTTTAAAGGGTTTTCGATCTTATAATATAAAGAAATATAATGAAGGAATCATTGTAGATGTATCTAAAAAAGTTTTATTGTCGCTATCAATTCCATAATTGAAAAAGTTATAAACATGTTTTTTAAATATTATTATAAATTATTCGAGAATTAAATCGGGAAAAAGATAAAGGAGTTAAGTAGTACTAATAAACCGACAGCTGCAGCATTTTGTTGTCGATAAACTCTTCTGAAACTTATGATGTTGTTAATACAAATATGTAAACTCAACAGTAATAAAAACCGGACACGTAGATATCTTATAATTTTGTTAAATATATTAATCTTTCCAATGAATGGTAAGAATTGGTTAATTTATAGGTTATTTAAATAAAATCTGCGATGAGTAAATAATTTTTATTGATTATTTATAAAAAAATACAAAATAAAGAAAAAATGATAAATTAACACATCTTTGAAAAACGTTATTTTCATTTTTATTAGGTTTTCTAACAATTTATATAATTCTAATAGCGGGTGTTTCTCCATCTGCTACGGCGAAGGACTCTAATCCTGTCCTGTCAGACATCGAAGAAATTAAATTCTACGTACTCCACCGGCATAGTATCCCATTATTCTCGAAGAGCAATTTGGAGCTTATTTAAATCACTAGGAGGAGGATGACGACGTTTAACACGCCTCCCTAAATTATGCCTCTCTATGGGATTCATATCGGGAGATCGTGGAGGCTAGTGCAAAACTTTGATTCCCACTTGTTTCAAGTATTCTGTACCCTGAACTAAAATGAATTACTCACCAATAAATGGAGCAAATGGGATCACAGCCTCTAGGAGGACTTCCTCGATGTATCTCCGAGCAGTCAGAGCCCCATTATTTATGAAAATCACTTCAGTCCGGGCATGGAAATTAATTCCACTCCAAACCATAACTGCTCTCGTTTCAAACGGCCGTAATTCACGAGCGGTACATCGCTCTCCTGGTCGTCTCCACACTCTGTCTCGATTGTCCGAGTGGTATAGACCAAATCGAGACTCATCCGTAAATAAAACAGTTTCCCATTGCTCCAGGGTCCAATGAGAATATTGATTGGCAGTCTCTGCACTTACACGTGTATTTCGAGCCACTTCAAGCCTTTCCCGAACCACAGGAGCCGTTAAATGTCTCTCAATACCGACAGCGCAATAAATCGATCGTTTATTGCCTTTGTTGCCCTTGGACTTCAGCTCGAGCTATGTCAACATTTGAAAGAACTATTATTCTGAACAAAAATAAAAAACAACATGTCTGGTAATCACAGAAAAGGCTTGGTTAATAAATTAAAGATGTTTAAATATGCGAAAAATTTCTAGACAAATAAATCAAATCTGAGTTTTATCTACTTGTTTACTAATCCTGAAGGGACCCTACATTCTCTGTAATAACTAGAATACCCACAGAAACATATTGCTGAAAATTAGCTTTTAATAAAAAAAATATGAAATGTCCGGTTTTTTTTACTGTTGAGTGTATTTATATTCCTAAACTAACCAAAACCCTAAGAATAAACTAAATTTTCGAAAATCATGTTTGCAGCATTATGACTACATCGCTTTGGTTTAAATCACCTAGCACCGATCTTCCATTAGTTTCTCATTCTTATAAACGTCTTGTTTTCTTGTAGTCTAATCTATAATATCTCTACTACTATCTTCCTTTTGTATATATATGATCTCATTTCACCAGTTTCTTAAGTCAAGGAGATCTATATCTCTCTTTCTATTTCAGTTTGCTTTTAGTTTGAACCGTCTACTTTTTACTTTCTGCTTAACGCACTACTTGCTATTTTAGGTAATATTTCATTTACTATTTTTTGTATATAACAATGTTAGGGCTAGTAAGACCCTTTCAATTGTCGTGTACAATCATCATTCTAAAAAGTATAGTAGTTGTTAATGCCTTTTTGTTGCAGATTTATTTGATAATATGGATTCCAAGACATCTTTATTAGTAAATTCAAAAAATGAGCTGTACTGACCATTATCAAGATATTTTAAAATACTTAGAAGAATCTCAGGTAATGTTTAATTAGTATTACGTAGCAAATTATCATATACGTAAACTACAAAGAAAGTTATTAATGTGATAATCGGAGAATCAAAATTGGAAGAACAATTTAGAATGTAACAGATACACAGTGTCTTATTGAAAGTTGGGTTGTCATGTGATTTAAAATTGTTCCAAACTTCGTGGAGAGAGTTCGTAGTTCTGGAACGGTTTTTCCGAGTTTTTGAAAATTAATCTATCTAGAGTGAAATTTAGAAAAAAATGTAAAACTCATTAATTTTATCTCTATTGATGATATTGAAACAATTCAAAATAAACTTAAATACCTTTGTATTACGTAAAATCAATTTTTAAAAATAAACGCTTTGATCTTTCCACATTGATTATAAATTTTTGTTTAATTTATCATCTTTGAACTGCCAACCTCATTAAATATACTGACTAAATCTATTAAATCGTGACCCACTTAGATCGACTATCGTGGACTACGATTTATGACCTTCTACCCCTCATTATTTTTTTTTTCGTTCACATTGATAACTTATAGGTGATAATGAATTACAGGTAGTCAGTATCTATAAATCACTTACGGTAACATCTATCTTCCAATTTCCATAATATCTATGTATATTTGTTTCTATATCTTTTTTATCGAAGGAAGTTGTAGAAAAGGAAGAAAGAACAAAATATTAATTGTTAATACTTAGAATAGATTTAATGAAATTATTAATACACAAAATTTGTGAAAGACAAGTTCTTTTTAATACTATTAATATTTGAAAATATAAATTTAAAAAATGGATAAAATCAATTCTTGATTTTGAATTTTTTACCTCTAGCTGCAAAAAAAGGGACATCATTATCCTGTAAAAACTCTCTAGTTTCTCTCAAATTTCCACTGATAAATCCGTTCTCCTTTTTACCTCTAGAGACAAAAAATGGTTCTTCCTGATTATCGCTTCTTACAACCATCCAGTACGGTTCCTCTGCATACCCCGGTTCCTCTGCAAACAATGGTTCCCGAATATAAACTGGATCTTTTTTTCCTCGGTTTGCCCAAAAAGGACCGCTCTCACTAGAATCAAATTTTTTCATCTTGATATTATTACCGGTACAATCTAATTTATCGATTTCAAGTTTTTGCTGATGTAAATAGTCGTTTGGACACAGCGAATAACTTCGGCGACGTGGCTCTTGGGCCTAAAATCAACATAAAGATCATTGATACGCCTAAAACTGTACCGAATTTTCTTTATATTTTTAACAGTACGATTGATTTTTCTACTCACAGTATAGAAAATATATTGAAAATATGATTTAATTTTTAGTAGTTTTAGAAAGAAAATAGAATAAGGCTCAAAATTTATTTATTCAATTAATAAATAATAACAATTATAGATAATTGAATTAGAATTTCGTGAGGGGCTACTTTTATTGTTTATCTTTTCTGGATGAAACTTTTTTTCACTTCTTAATTAATTTTTGGAAATATTTGCAAAAATCTTAATACAGTTTTGTTTATAACTTCAATTTGTAAACTTGTCAACTGGACTGCTACTATTTATGCCTTAGCTAGACTTATGCACTACTCAGCTTAGAGCCTGTATTATTCACCTATCCCGGATACCAAGTAACAAAAGGATTAGGGTAGGTTCACATAATGAACTTGCACACTGTGTGGCAAGTATACAATATTACAGCCTTCTGGATGTCTGTGAAGGTATTTTTTGGTAATCCCAGTTTGACGATGTTATCGTGCAGGGTTTTAGGCACGACGCTGGTTGCTGACATAATAACTGGGACTATTTCTACATGTTCGCTGTCCACCAGTTTCTCCTGGTTTTTGCTGAGAACGTTATGAGTGTTCGGAATAGCTACATCGACAAGAAGGACTGAATTGACTCTTCGATCAACCACCACGATGTCAGGTCTGTTATTCGTCATCTGTCTATCGGTGAGAGCCTAAAATTGTCATTTTCGAGCAGTCTTTAAGGCTGGTAATTGTAATACGGTGTGTACGTATTGAGAAGACCGAACTTGTTAGTCACTTTCTGGTGGATGATGTTGCACACTTGGTTATGCCGGTGTAGATAGTCAAAATTAGCTAACACACTATAAGCAGATGTTGTGGAATGCATTGTGCTTTCTCTTCTTACTTTTTCTACTATAATGTTAAATGCTACAAGATTTTAATAAACGAGAGATTTGGACTACTGGACGTCTGTTTTAAAACTGATATTCAGTTTTTCACTTCTGGTCATATGACAACGTTCTGAAAAAATTCTTTAGTTATTACGACTATTATCACCAATGTATACTTCAATAATGACGTTATCATTTGAAATATTGGTATTTCATTGAATCGGAGACCATAATTTATGTTTTTTTGACTATGCTGGTGTATTTTTAATAGTAAGGGCTTCTTTTCGGTATAAAATACTGATTTAGAAGTTAAACAAAAAGGAAAAACAGTTTACCTTGTAAGTTTTGGAACTTATCTCTTTGACAGCTGTAAAAAATTTGCTTGGTAGCTTATTTTTTTCTTTTTGAGCCACCAATTTCATTGTTTTGTATAATTTGATATACAATTTAAAAATCGACTTGGCAACTTTGTTTTTTATTTTACAACGCCTACCTCCATTGTATTGAAGCCTACACCATTTACTTAGATAAAAATATTTTTGAAAATATATGGTTTTCTCTTCAATTTTTCTTCTTTATTCGCAAATTTACTAAAAACCTTTCCCATTTCTCTTCTCGATCTTGTGGAATGCATTGTGCTTTCTCTTATTACTGTATCTACTATAATATTAAATGTGTTCATAGAGAGAGTATCGCCTTGCCTCGGCCCTTTTTCCACTATTAATTCATTTTCAAAATGCTACATATAGTTTTTATATAAAGGAAATAAGACATATTTTGTTCGTATCTGCACACACTGTATATATAATTAAGAAGTAAGCTGTTATAAGCGTATGTAGCTTCTTTTTAATTTAATAACAATATAAAATTGAAGTTACCACCCTGTATATATATTTCATAACTGACTGATTATTAATAATAACCTAATTATGTGCAAATCTTCCTTATCTATTCATTTGTATGTAAGTTTTAATACAACATAATGCGTAGATTCAAAAACTGAATTAATGGATATTATTTCTGATTACTCAAAAATATCATTGTTGGTACTATAAACATAAATAAATACAATACAATATAAAGAGAGATAATAGCCCCGTTCGACAGTGAATTCATTATATCGGTAGTTTTAATGTTTTTAGGGTATTGACATCATATTATTCCTAAATTGAGGTCAGTAATTCCTATCACGTTCACATTTTCCCGTACAATACTTTGTATGTCTGCAGGACAATATTATACAATAGTAGGTGTTAATGCTACTATTACAAATAACGAGGAGACAAAATGTACCAAATATAAATGTAAAAAACTCAAATTCTATTTCAATGCAACTACTTATTATTAACGCCGCTTGACATGATTCACGACAACGTGCAATAAATTGCATGCAGTTAGCGGAACTCCATCTGCGAATGCTTTCTATCAAGAAATATTGCATCTTGCATTGCATTGCACGTTGTCTTGCATCGGCCTTAAGAAAACAAATGAGACTAATTCATCAAAGAAATTCAAATTCCGGTAAAAAAGGCGTATAACTTTCTAACTCCACTCCCCGCTTGGCATGACGCAAGACAACGTGCAATGCAATGCAAGACGCAATATTTCTTGATCAAAAGCATGCGTAGTTGAAGCTAATTATTATCTCTCGCACTTGCAACATTATCGATTTGATGCCATTTTTATTGCGTGTACATTGCAATTCTGAGGAGAAATGAGTTTCTGATTCTCTAATACTACTCACCAAGTATTTCTTAGTTATCTTATGTTTTATTTTCCTTGGGAATTTTTCTAATGTTTCTTCATCCATTCTCAATTAATTTTTGTAAATTTTCTCCTATAATTCTCTTGCTGAACTGATATATCCCCTTGTTCCATCTAGCCAAGACCTGGCCCACCATCGCCTGGGTGCTCTTTTCTATCCATGGGATGTAATCTTAAATTTTCTTATGGTTGGCGATCCAAAGTATTTCCAGTTCATAGATCCTTTTTTGATTTTGCGGACGAATTATTGAAGCTAAGTTTCGTAAACCCTAACGATTTTATCGATGAAATTCTGACTAGTAATACTGCATATCATTCGTATGGTGTTTTGCTAATTGGATAAAGCAGTGGAACCCAGCCAACACCTTAGAATATGAGTATCATAATGACACCATAACTAATAGCTTAAACTAGATTTCACCGTCTAAGATTTTGATTTATATTTGGCCAGGTGTTCCCTACCCAGTCTACCTGATAGTAAAAACACAATGTAGCTCATTACTTTTTTATAATTTCTAAGATTTGACTTTAAATTTTAGATGCGGTTCGTTTCATAAAAATCGAATCACAATCTACTTTCTCCATCTGTATTATGGACATCTGTTTCATTTCTGGACAAACAAGATTTTTCCACAATATATAGTTTTCAAATTTCATCCCACGTAGCTGCTAATGTGACTTGTCTTTGGTAATATTTGTTTCTTAATTAATTGTCTCAACAATAAACATCATATTTTTCATGAAACGAATTTTCGATAGTTGTTTGCTATCAATGTCAATAACCAAAAACAAAACGCAAAACTTTTATTTTTACGTCAGCTTTGTTATTCATATAAATAATATTCATATATATTTAGAAATTTGTTAATAGAAAAACTAATATGATCTTGACATTATTGTGTTTAATGGGAATTTTAAATATTTGTTTTCGTAATCAAGTGATTTTACGTAAGATATTACTAAAAAAATTAATAGGACAAAATAAATAATGACAATTATTCGTTGCAGCCGATCAAGGTTATTATTATTATCACATTTATTGAAAATACAAATTTTATATTAATTTAATTGTCATCTTCAAAAATCGAAAATATCTGATAATTAAATGTTTATTTTGATCAAATATATTATTTTCACTTTTAGAATACGCAATCGTTACACCTTATGTTTTGATTTGAATTTTCGAAAGCTTCACCCTGTACATTGCGAACGAATTAGTGTACGTTTTATCTCAAGTGTCTTGTTTTGAAACAATGATGTACTTTGTCCATTACATTCTCTAACCGCAGTAAGTTAAACCACGATAATATACAAGCCACCAAACCACTAATTGTGGATTTAATCAAGAACTTGAGGAGATTTATTCACAGTCATTCATCGTCCTTGACACTTCAGACTCTGATAAAGTGTCGCTGTCAGATAATGAATAACTACAAAGTTAACATGAAAAGTTAGAAGTGTACTATAATGAATTTCAATAAGAAATGCCGCTTAGAATATAGAAAATTTACGCAATATGAATGAGTTTACAAATATTCTGGAAACATATTTGAAATTAGAATGAAACATTTTCATAAAACAGTGTTATAAACAAATGATTTTGTTTGTAATATTTGTTTATATAGAATCTATGGGAGATCTCTTTGGGACTAATTAGAAGAAATTTATTATATGTTTGTTTGTTGAAATTAGTTTTTACTTTCTTAATGTTTTATTTGTCATTTAGACGGGGAGTTGGCTACAAAAAATGGGCGTCGATAAGGTTTGAAAACTGGCGGCCCCAACTTTGTACATCACCAAACGCCACTTTTTAAGGTCGGATATGAAAATGCCAGGCTGTTTTCCCGAACGGAAAAATTGGCTGAAAAACCTCATAACGTGCGCGCGTGAAACCTTTTGTAACGTGGGGATTAAACCTCAAATAAGAGTTGTTTAATTGTGCAAGAAGTTTTGCAGGCCGGAAACCCTCGTAAAAAGTGATCGAAAGTACTGGAAAACATTATAACGTGCGCGAGCTTTTTATTAGGTTTTTGGAGTCTCAACTAAGAGCGGTGTGATAGCGCAAGAAGTTTTGCAGGCCGGAAAACTTCTGAAAAAAATGGAAGAAAATCGGCATATATTTGAAATTAAAATTTTCGTATTCGGCATAATGGAAAATTATAGTTTATCATAAGATGCTGTTTGATTCGATAACTATCAATATTTTTTGATTTGTGGTCATTGAAAATAAAATGTGCGCGTTAGATAAGTAAATACTTTAACGCAACTCAAAGTTTTTTGGGCTACCACGAGCCGTTACTCAGTACTTTCTCAAAAAGCATAACTATTTCCAAAGGTTTTTAAAAAGATTTGATCAAAATCAATAAATAATCGGCGCAGTAAATGAATTCGAAAAAAAAGTAGAAGCCCGTTTTTTGCGGCTCGAGTAGGTAGAAAATGAGTAAGCTCTATAAAATCACGCGCGCGATAAAAATGATTATTTTTCATCGTATCCTGATGATTTTTTTTTCAATTTCGGGTAGCTTAAACAGATCATCAAAAATAATTTTCCATTAAGCCGAATACGAAAAATTTTCATTTCAAATATATGTCTATTTTCTTCAATTTTTTTTTTCGTTCCAGGTTTTACGGTCAGCAAAACTCCTTGCGCTATCACACCGCTCTTAGTTGAGACTCCAAAAATCTAATAAGAAACTTTTGGAATAGAGTAGTTTTTGCATGTCCTTTATAATCATCCTCCTTTCAGACTGTCGAATTGTTGTTTGAAGTCGATGAATAGCATTTGCATATTAACATTGTGCTCATAATTTTTTCTATCACTAGTTCTATAATATGTTGATTTTTCTTGTCTAAAATCTTTTTGATATTCCCCAATTTCTGGTTTCACTACTTTTTTCAGTCTATCATTTATTAATGTTGTTAGTATTTTGTATACGGTATTAAGCAAACTAATACCTCTATAATTATTACATACGTTGGGATTTCTTCTTTTCATTATTGGTATAATCAATCCAGTAGACCACTCTCTTGGCATTGTTTCTGTTTCCCATACTCTTTCTATGATCTTGAATATTTTCTACCTTAGGTTATCTCCCACATATTTTATTAGTTCATTCACTATTTCGTCGGGTCGTCCTGTTTCATTGTGTTTCAGTTTGTTGATTATATCATTACATTCCACTTCCGTCTGTTTTTCTTCATCTTCTAGTATTGTACCATTATCGCTTATATCATTTTCTTCGTATTCACTTTCGTTAATAGTATTATGAGATATTGACTCCATTATTTTTCATTAATATTTGTTCCATTTCGATTTCTATTTTGTTTCTTTATATGTTGATATAATTTTACATTATTTTTATTGTCATTTTCCAAATTGTCCATATTATCATTTAGCAATTTTATTCTCTTTGTCTTTATTATAATTAATAAATACGTAAAGCAATATCAACATTTGGGTAAACATCTCGAAGACTACGTGAATGTAATACATTCCATATTTTTTTGAGTACAACTGCGGTATTTGCTGAGGAATCTTTGAATAAATGTAAATGAATATATTCATTTCCTAATGTCTCTTCGAAATCGCGAGGTTTCCTGTCGACTAGTTTATTGGCAATATTTTTCAATTCGCTAGTATTTATTTCAGATAAATTATGGAAGAAATTAAATTTTTTTTTACCACGCACTTTTCCGCCCGGCCAATTTACACTCACTATCTAAAATAGGGTACTAAACATTTATGCGGAAAGTTTCTTGTCCAAAAAAAGGTGTTCTATTATTTACCTGACAAAATTTTTTGGTTGTTTTGCGACGAGTATCATAACGATAATAATCTTAGACTACGTATAGTGTTTTAGCTTTTTCTTCATATTCAGAAAATTATCCGTCTCTCATGTCCTGAAGGAATAGAGCAAGAGAACTAAAGATGAGACGGATGATAAAGCAGCTCGACATTCTTGAAGCTTCTTACTAGCTACATTGATTCGATCTAAAATTACATTCCAAACAAAGACTAGAATTGCTGTTACTAAATGCTTTCGCCGTAATCTCGTAGCTTCAGATCTTGTAGTCGGTTTCTCATCTCTGCTTTTAGCAATAAATTCCAGTGTATAAATTATTACAGACCATTATTTTTCTAACGTGTAAAAGACATCATGTCGAGCAGACTAACGAGTTAAAGACTCTTAACTTTTAAATTTGGAGGCACTAAGGTTTCCCAATGATAAGTGGATGAAAACATAGTGATTAAAAATTCTTTACAAAAATTAATCTGAATTGATTTAGTATTTTCCGTCTGTGAAATTTTAGCATTTCAAAAATTTTGCCGCCCCTCAAATCATGCCGTCCTAGGCCTGGGTCTCGCGGGCCTAGGCGTGAATGTGACTACAATTTTAGTCATTTTATTCTGGTTTTCGTAATGATTTTTTACTTTTAGATTTGATTAAATATAAAATCTCGTTGTTGAGTTTTTTAATTTATAATTTTTTCAAAACAAAAAACATTTTTTTAGGTTATGCTAACGTATAATATAATTTAAAATTGGAAATTATTTTGGGAAACTTTTAGTGACATTGACAAGGGTATAGTAATTGGACGATAAACTCACGAAACTATGTAAAAATATGGTAATTCTGGGGTTGCCTTTGTCATTCTAAGAAATAGAAAACAAGATTAAATCTGATGCTACTCATCAACGTGATAATTAGTTTGTATTTGGGGGGAGTATTTAAGTTAGGAGAAACTATTAATTGAAAAGAAAAAAGTATTACTTACCGATCCACTGCATTAATACGCAACAATTAAAAGAAAAAAATTTACTTACACGTACTGTGACTACAATAAGTAGTAAAATCCATTTTAACGGACCAGACATATTTTATCTTGATAACTGCAATAAGGATACTTTTATACTGTTTTTCTCAAAGAAGGAAAAGTGTTTAAATACAGTATGTTACGGTCTCTAGAGCAGAAAAATTGTGATAGCCAGAGGTCGACTTGAATTAGGAGCGGGATTTAGGGAATTGGCTTATTTTTTGAAATATTTAACAAGACTGAGACATCATTACACGATTACAATTTCGATAAAAACACAAGTAAATAATAGAAAATATTGAACAGTTTTTAAAAAATACCTAGTATGAAGAGACCAGTTCTATTGAATTAAAAGGAAAGAAACCAATCGATGATCCATATAAAACATATAATTACGAGATAACATAGGCTAAAAAGTATCATTTTTTAATTAACAGACCTTGAACATTTTTAATGATGATGACGTTACTAAAAGAATAGTATATTATGATTATTTTAAGTAATATGAAAATCTTAGAATATGATAATGTATGTCACATATATTTCACGCTATTTGAAAAAGTATAATTGCTCCTAACATCTAACAGGAACCAAAGATAAAAAAGATGTAGGTGAATCTCTTTCTTTTTTAATAAAGAGGTACCCTTCGTTAAACTCGTTAAACTTCATGGTTTAGGAGATACGAGGTCTGGCTATTAAATAACGAGACTTCGCGCTTAGAGGGCTCCCTAGAGGGGTGGGGTAAAAAACGAGTAGTGAGTTGGGTATCTAGATATCTTATCTATCTACGTCCCAAAAAATCTGACTCCCGATCAAAAGCTCTTGCATCTACGGGTCTGCCCAGATTTCCTTGAAAGGTTATAAAGGTTAGAAAAAGATCTGCTTTGAAAGGAACCCGATTTAAGTCGATGGAAGCGGTAAAGCAAAAAACGCAGAGCTCCTAACGGTACTAACCAAAGAAGACTTCCAGTACTGCTTCGATCAATGGAAAAAACGTATGGAAAGTTTGTTTGGTGATGGGAGGGAAGTATATTGAAGTATATTTGAATGTAAAATAATTTTTAGAATAAAACATTTTTTTAATAACCAATCTCGTTATTTAATAGCCAGACCTTATATGTAGCTTTTAAGATCGTTGAACATGTCAAGGAAACCGTTCGCCATAAAGAGACATTCTGAAGAAAATTATCACAAACTGTAATTATTTATTGACATTTCGATTAGTCAGATAGCCATTCAATTGAAGCTACTTTTGTTATTTTCAAAACAATGGATTGGATTCAAAACAATTTCGTGTGTTAATTTATAATTGCATTTTGATGAAAAAAATACTGTACAAGTGCAGCAATGGCTCCAAAAGTGTTATCCGGACTCTGCTTCATCGAACAGAACTATTTGTTGTTGATTTACTGAATTTTAACGTGGTGATGATGAACGTTCTGGTCGTTCAATTGAGGAGGCTACTCCAAAAAACATCAGAAATGTCCACAAATTGGTTATATCTAATCATAAATTGAAATTTCGTGAGATAGCTGAAGCCATGAAGATATGCATAAAAATTTGATCATGAGAAACCTTTTTTCAAAGTGGGTGCCGCGTTTACTCACAGTCGATCGAAAACAACAACAAGTTTCGCAGTGTTTGGCCATGTTTAAACGTAATAAATAAAAATGTTTGCATCGATATGTGACAATGGATGAAACATGGATCCATCACTTCACTCTGAGATCAAAACGATCATCATCTAACTGCAGCCGATGAACTTCGTCCGAAGCGTCTAAAAGCACAACGATAAGCTGGGAAGGTTATGGCTTCAATATTTCGGGATGCGCATGGAATATTGTTCATCGAATATCCCCAAAAGGGAAATACAATCAATAGCGAATACTGAATAGAGTTGTTGGTTCGTTTGAATGCAAAAATCAAGTAAAAACGGCCTCATATGAAAAAATCACTGTTTCACCAAGACAATGCACCGATTCACAAGTCGAAGGCAACGATGGCTGAATTGAACGAATTACACTTCAAATTGCTTCCTCATCCACCGTATAGCCCACAGTGGCTACTGGATATTCGCTGATCTCAAAGAAATGCTCGCCGGTAAGAAATTTAGCGCAAATGAAGAAGCAATTGCTGGAACTGAAGACTGTTCTGAGGCAAACAACAAAATCTTCTACGGCATCGAGAAGTTAGAGAAGCGTTGGAATTATTGTATCGGTTTTTGGTAAAAAATGCATTTTTCTTAGTTAGTCACACGACATATTGATTGATTGATTGAATACAAACGTGGTGCAGATTATCTTAGCTCTGATCGCCCAACTGAAAAAATTATTAAACTGAAAGTCTTTATTTAAATCTCATAGAGATAACCACTGAAATTAGATACCTCCATGAATCAATTCGTACAATTCCAAGTGATAAAACACGCTAATAAACTACAATTATAACTATTCATTCAAAGAAATAGTTCTTAGTGCTTATAGAAAGTAAGATGTAAGATAATGAATGCACTCTTTGTTATACCTATTAGAAAATTAAACAATAGGATACATATTAGAAAGGTGTTAAATATTATTAACAATTTTAAAAATAAAGCATTCAACCTTGGATTATCATCTTATTATATTAGTTCCTGGGAATCGTTCGCTTGAAAACAAATATTTACAGATTCAATATTTTTTAATGCACCTACGTACATTTTGGCCAATATCAACAAAATTATGACGCAAGAAATTTATACAATAATATATCAAAGGAATAGGTGAAGTAAATATCGCCACCTGCAAAGATCAAAATTATAAGAAACTTGTCGTGAAACGTGGTTTTTAGTATACATCTATTTAAATAACCAGGATCACAAAACTTTCAAAAGAAAAATAAAATCTCGCATAAGACACCTGTGATGTTATTTCAGGTAATATCGATTCTTGCCGACTAAAAACTTCATTTCTTCCTCATTTCCTATGCCTTACCACATTGGAACCGCTCTTGCATTATTTCGATGAGTGCATTGCTATTTCCTTCTCCTCTATGATTGTTCTCACTACTCTATATGAATTTTGAAATCGCGGACAAAAGAATAGTGTATTCTTCGTCGTTCAACTTTCCACAAAACCAGCGAAGATCGGTTACAGATCTCATCCCCTTGTAAAGGAACGATTCTAAACAGCCGTATCCAAATAGTGCTTGTGTGAAATAATCGACTTCGCTACACGATCAATTTATACCCATTTTATATCTGGGTAAGTCCATCGAGAATTGTACCAGTTGCCCAACATTCTTGCCAACAAGTGTACAAATATTTAAGTGCACTGGTCGCTATTATCTCTTCAATAAAGAGTTCCACTGGGGGGATACCGGCTATTACTCTTAAAGCCTCAGCCGAAATTGTCCTATACATGCTAGCTACTCGAATTGACGGAAGTTTCTGAATCCCTATTAATATTCTCTTAGTCATTCTCTATTAGTGACTTAAACCCACACGGGCGAAGCATAGAGGATCTGTGATTGAGCAACAGATGCTAGAAGTCGTTTTTGGAAGCTTTTGGGTTAACTACATTGGGTATAACACTGAAAAAGGCAAATATTGCTATATTCCTATTCCTATTCCACTTTTTTTGGTGTACGTTGTATATGATCTTTTGGTTGCTTTCAGTTTCGTGGATGTTGAAAGATACAGTACTAATTTGGGTTCCCCTAGTAAGTAGCTCAGTTTCTGTCTTCTTTGGTGCTGGTTTAAGAGAGTTATTTTCTATCCAATTTGACACCATCATCAGATTTCCCAGACTTGCTTGTTCCATATAGTTTATCTCCTTTTTATCAATAACCACCAATGCTATGTCATCGGCAAAGCTTCTCAGAGTAACATTTTTTTGGTCCATAGCGTGGTAATAATTTTTTCATTCTTTTCTATCTCTTGTTTTCGCCTTCCAGCCCTGAACTCTCTACATCTCATTTTGCCTCCTCATACTACCTTTTTGGGTCTCCCTTATTATCGTCTTCCTGTCATATTTATATCAGTATTTTTCTTTGACATTCTTGATTCTGGTATTCTTCTAAGTGTCACAGCTACCCTCTGGATCTTTTAATTTTCCTGGTTTATTTTTCTTCATACAAGTTCTTTATTTCTTGGTTTATTCTTCTTCTCCATTTTATCCTTTTTCCCTTCTAATATCCTCCTAGTAATTATCTCTTCCATACATCTAATTTTTTTCTATCGTTTTATCTAGTACTGTCAGTATGAAGTACTGTCGGTCTGAGGATTGTCTGATATAGACGTAGTTTAGTTTTTTAGGATATGTTTTTTATAGTTCCTGCCTGCTTGATTTCTTAAGTTAACCTTGCTTCTATGTTTTTGATAAGTCTTTGATAAGTGTATACTCCAGTAGATTACAAAAACCGGCATCTGACAAAGAATGTGGATAATATTTTGTAATGTGGAAATAAAAAACAAAACATACTTTGACTGAAGGTTCATGCAAATGTCATCGACATGATTCTAGGTTTGCTGTTGAGCGGCGTTTGCACAGGAGTGCTTGAGTGATGGTTTGGGAGATTATTGCTTTGATCCAATATGGCAGCTAGGCATTATCTAGCCATTTATTTCACTGATGTATCTAAATGAGCTCCCACATTGGTTAACAATAGAAAGCACTTCCACATATTATTGTAGATCGAACTAGGAGCTTCCCCAAGAATCTAGCTGTGATATTTCATTTTGGTAAACGTGATTACCAAGTTCAAATTCCATAGATTGTATGTGGGATGGTTTTAGTAGTATACTGTCCATTTTCAACCTTCCTCCACAGACTGTTAATTCTCGAAGCTCAAGCTGCTTGAAACGTGCATTTCCTTTTATGGATATTTAAACATGTATAGGAGTGTACTTAGTTCCAGGGTCGCCAACGTATTAATTTTTTTCTGGATACATATCGACGTCACGTTTTTTGGAGAATATGTATTCGTCGCGTATTATTCAGGAACGACAGGCGATGCTTTCGAAAATATAGAAAATATTTTTGACGTGTCGACTTAATTTCGGTTTTTATCAAAATATAATTGACAACTTATTTGATTATATCAATGGCACAAGTACGATTTTCGTGGCGCCTGGATTTAACTATGCCATTTTGTAAATCGATCCAAAATAAGTCGAAAATGAAGAATAAAATTTTTCGATATCTGGCTTCGTTTTCGAGATATTGATACTTGAATTTGGAAAAATTTATTTTTATTTAATATTTGTATATATCAACCTAACCTTCTCGTGGTGCACTTTAAGTGCAAAAAGTTCAAAAATCGTGAATTTCTTACAGCCCAAATTGTCATAAAAAATTTTCTTCTCGTGAGGATTATTATAGTTTTATTATTTCTTATTCTTATGGGGGGCTTCGCCCACTGGCCGCCAGACCCTGGTCTGCCCAAAAGCGACATGCCGCGAGGAACGGGTGAGTTTGGAGAGGGGCGATTGGGGGCATATAAATTCGGAGCGAGGAGATTTGGAACGATTTTTTTAGTCATTTTTCTTATTCATTTGATTTTGTCGTTAAAAATAGGATAAATGATGCAAAAATAATTGATAGAGAACTTTTTCAGGATAATTGCGAAATACTACAGTAGTCTGGCGTTTCAATTATAAAACTAACGAAAATAAATTACTTTTGAAAGCATTCGGAACGTACTTTTTGCTCGAAAGAGGATATTTTTACATTAAATTACTAATTAAATCTTCAAACTATCATTAAATATTTTTTTTATTTTATAAATATTGAAAAACAACCGACAATTTTTTATGAAAAACATCAAATTATTCATGAGTAAGTATTGAACGCCATCTGTTCAATAAAGCGAATTTTGAACTACGTTTAATTATAACTTTAAGTATCGATATATCGAAAAAGAAGCGAGATTTTGGCCTAATTAAGCCAAATCCGCGTTGAATTAAATCTCAATCAATAGAACACTCACAACACGGATATAAAAATCTCTTTTGCCCATAAAAACATTCTTTGACCATAAATATCGCATTTCAGTATATGAAAACAAAGTAACTTTCAATTAAATTTCTTCACAGTTAGTTTGATTTTTATAAGATAAAATTATGAATTTATCTAAAATCGTTTACGTGTTTTCTTCTCGTTTCTATGTATGTGAATTATACTTTACTATATTTCAAAAATGTATGTTTTTTCAATGTGTCATAGATTGTTAATGCATCCATAGAAGACTAAATTTTAATTCTTCTAAAAGTACTAACACTATAGTCAAGCAAAATAAAAATGGAATGAGTCATCAACATTTACGCACAGTAGGTTGTAAATGTGTCAATAGTTATTAAAGTATCTACTGTATGTTAAACCGATGTAATAAGCTCCCTCGATATCCATTTTAAAAATTGAGAACTGTTGTTTGCCACCGCCTTCGCGCACGCCTCCGCTTTGGCTTGCACGAGTCTTGGAATAGAAACAAATAAATCCGTAAGATATAAACGAGTGAAAAATAATATCCCATGTCATATTATTCTTTATAAATGTTAATATTGATATTTTGTTGTAGAATGAAATTGCAAAAGTCTTTGAGGTTCCCTGTAAAACCGAAACTATCAAGAAGTACGAAAAAAAGGAGAAAGAAGAAACAATAAAAGTCGATACCGACATTAGGATTTTAATGAAATTAAACGAAAAAATAGAATCAGATGTAACCGAATTGCTAGCAAAAAACGAATTGAGTAGAAACACTCGATACAACGATACTATTTTTAATAACCTAAATGGCAATGGAAAGGATCGTAATTGTAAAGATAAATATAGTAATCAAGTTATTCCTCAAGTCGGTTCATCGAAAAATCACTTGGTAAGTAGATACATATTTGCTTGAACTTTTAGATACTCACTGTATCTCTAGAGTTCGACGCTTATAGAAAACTCGGTTTCTGCCAATAAGGTCATCATCATATTATAAGATAAATTATAACTGTTCAATATTATGCTATTCCCAAAAGTCACTAATGACAATCTGCTAACAATATTACAACCACCAATGTAAATTTCTTGTGGGTCTTCATTCACCGGAATAGAAAAAAATAATAAAGTAGATCGAAAAGCAAAAACAATCCGAAAACAATGAACAACGGAGGCGGACACAGAACCTGGATTTAGAGGTCAATAGATAAATTTTCCTCATCAAATAAATGTCCAATAATATTATTACCAAGAATTCAAGTCTAAAAGTTCACTTTCTTCGGATACTCAATATGACCTTCCGTGAAGAGTCGCGGAATTTAATCGCTCTAGTAGAGATAATTTTGCTTGTTAACATACCTATCAAATATACTAATTAGTGAAGCAAATTTTATGCAAGATATTCAGTTTTTCAATTATAAAAATCGGCATATTTTAAAAAAATTTGCATTTTATCCGGGTGAAAGACATACTACTTGATATGTCACCTTACAAAATGGAGTGTTTTACTTTAAAAGTGCCTAAAACTTCTATTGTACTGCTTCATAAATATTGGTAACTATTAGTTATATTTATACTAATCATACTGTCATTACACTAGCAATGACACTATCTGACCTTCATTTCTTTAATCAAGGTCAATAATGACGATGATTTGGTTATCGATAAACGCGAGTAAACAGATTTTTTAATACTGCTTCATCACGGTTTTTTTCCATTTTTTGTTAGCAAAGTGACCATTTTTGTAAAACATGACAACTAATTCCAAAACATATTTATAATTTTGATTACTTATTGGATATCTTACATTAAACATTTACTGAACACACTTTTTACACTACCACTACACCAACCCTCACAATTACCCTGCCTGACATGCGTTCCGATAACTATAACGATTGTTATTCGTTTTTCTGATTCCTAAAATTTGTTTTTCAATATTTTTATCACACAAATTACTTTGACTTTTCTTTATTTTGAACTCCTTTATAATTATTAGCAGTTCTACAGCATGAGTTTCGTGTGACTTCTTGCAAATACTATGAATTGCTTATTCAAATAAATAACAAAGTCGAAAATCATATAATTCGTGTAAAAAACTAGATGCATTTCCTATTATTTATAAGCTTTAAAACATTTCAAGCCCTTCATTTTAAAAAATTCTTAGAGATCCCTTAACTGACTTCTTTATGGTAGGATCTCGATTTCCAATCTTATCTGAGGGCTACAAATGATCCCATTCCGGACCTGACTCGAATTTGTGTTTAAGTATCTATTGGCCTGTCAAAATACCAGTTCTCATCAGCATCATTGTTAAGTATTCAATAAAAGTCACTTCATATCGCTCGGTTCATAATAATAAGGTAATCATGAAAACACCTACAAAATGTCTAGGAATAATTTATATCCACGTATCCATTATTTATTTTGTAAGATACATAAGACGTTTTAATAGATTAATATATACCACATACTAGTGTGACATCATTATTACATAATATCTGGTTAGTTGTTTCACTTTCCTACAATAAATGTTTAATGAATTTATAGAATATTAGCATACTGCCTTACCTGGTTTGCTTCATTTAAAGGTATGTCCACACCGGAGCAACATGTGGCAACAATTTTATGTTGAAACAAGTTGGTAGATGTTCAAATTCATTAAACATTGATATAAAACAAACTGTCCTCTCTAATGCAACAATGTTAATGAATGTTTGCACTCATCGAATCTCAAATTCAGTTGAGTACAACATTCTGTCCACACTGCTGAAGTTTTGTGACATGATGGAGGAAGACTTATTAACTGCTACCGCGTGCTTTCTTATTTTGTGTGGTGATTCACGAAAACGGAAGCGTAAATGTTGGGTCCGTCCAAGTTTGAAGAAAAGGGAAGAATATGGTGGACGGCTTTACTTTTCTTGCATGGACGGACTTTGTTTTTGTCTCGAAGAAATACTAATGCATCGTAGGCAAACCACTGGGAATGAAAGTGCGCGCCTGCTTCAGATTTTTTCATGCTGCGATATTTTTTTCGCTCTCTATAAAACTGAGCCACCAAGTTATGGATTTTTCTTTTTGTTTCTTCCTGAGATAAGCACCCTACGGCAGTCGTTGAAAATATTAGTAGGTTCCCGCCATACCATTGGAATTGCAAAAGGCATTCATCCACCCATGACACGCTACAACTAACACAGCACGCGTGGGGGTCCACTACTTGTATTGGTCTCCAATTAAAGTACCAAAATAATTGAAATAGGCTTTTTTCACATTCTCGGAAAATGGCCTGGCTTGCGATTTCATCATAAATCTCCACAAATGTAACATTTGTTAGGAGAAGTTTTGCAACTGCGGCGCGTTTGACTCGACATTTTCGTCTTTATAAGCAATTTTTGCAGTATGAACAGAGAACCACTTGTTATAAAACTCAACAGAATACTAATTTTTAATGTTATTTTCATGTTATTATTCTGAATAATACAGTTCAGCTATTTTTTCGGTCATAAAATTTATCGATATTAACCGCCCCTTTATAAAATTACCTACCTGGTAATGTAAACAGGGATATTGAAAAGTGGTACGTGTTAGGGTTTAATAAATATTTTTTTCTATTATAGAACGGGTATTTCAATTTTAAAAATAAAGGTCTTGCCTGTGTTACGAAAATCTTGTCGGCTAGTGTAATAATCGTAATTTGTTTTTAAATGGTTTAAATATGTGGCAATTCTAGTTATTATAAGAATATTTTGTTTTTATGTGGTATTTACATAGTTCTTTTATATGGTAATTATCTGTTATGTGCCAATATGAATTATTGTTTAAAAAGCAAACCCTTCATTTTAACATTGACATGTGAAAATAATAGCTTGAGTTGCCCTGAAATTTTAACAGGGTAGGATCATAAAATATTCAATTCTTTGTAGCTTATCGAAAATCATCGTATATGCAATGACGTCAGCACCCAAACATCACCAAACTCACTTTCTCCCAGTTATACGAATCTCACATGGGCCTCAGATTATTCCTCATCGCCATGTCTCACTTCGGGTTCTGAATCAGATAACGAAGTATTTGAAGATGTGAGTAGTCTCACCCCGTCCCCTTTACAAAGACCAACGTTTGTGAAAAATGTTGAAAGAAAACAAATACTAGGCTCAAAATTTTCCTCCACGCCAGTTTTGAAAACTAAATATGATAAGGTAAGTTCAATCAATTTTAGACAATAAGTTGAATTAGTTTACAAGTAGTCATAACATTGAATTTCTGGAAGGATTCTATCGAAAGGAAAAGCTCAACCTTGAATTACAAGTACGAAGGCGATTCAAACATGATCCAGACGAACGCTGTAGATGACGCGCCTGTATGTTTTAAAGGTCGCGGCTTGATTATGTGTTAGCTGGGTATAGTTTTTTGGTCCTGAATGCAAGTTTCTCGCACGTGTTACGACTATGAGTGAACGTCAACGGCCGACCGCCGTTGCGCAACGTATTATCATTCGTTTTTTTGGTGTGATAAAGAGGAAATTGTACGCAGCTATAAAGATTATTGCGAAACCGTCACGAATGAGCCACATGATCGTCGAACGCGGACCAGAAGCACACCAGACAACATTCGCCGCGTTGAGCAACTCATTTTGGAGGACCGGAGAATGAATGTCGAAAAATTTCGACTAAATTCGGCATTAGTGTTGGTAGTAGAAGTTTGTCGCCGCTTGCTGAGGCAATACGAAGCGGAAGGGGTCGGTTTTAACGCTAATCTTCACTATAGATGAAACATGGGTAACCTATTACACTCCCGTGACGTGACGTCTAAAGAGTGGAGGAAGAAGGGGCGCCAGTCAGCGAAGACGACCAGATCCGCGTACTACATTCTAGGACCGACGGGGAGTGTTGTACGTTGACTGCTTACGCACACAACGTTCAATAAATGCTGCATACTATTCTAACCTTCTGAAAACACACATGAAACCCGATTGAAACTGAGGAATATCAAGGGCGAAGAGCGGATTACGCGCGACGTCATACCGCGCGTCTCACGCTCGATACAACATCTGAACTGGGGTGGGAAATACTAGCACTTCATCCCTATAATCCGGACTTATTATTCCGCGAGTACCACATGTTTGGACCACTGAAAGAAGCCCTAGGAGGTCAAAAATTCAGGAGTTTGTGTGCACGGCTAAGGAATTCTTCGAAACCACCAAAAATCTTTCGGAGGGGTGGTAAAAATGTGTAATTAGTAAAGAAAATTATCCAAAAAGCAACTGTTGATGATTTCGATAATAAATAAATTTGTCAGAGCGTTTGTCTCAATCGTGTTTGAATCGTCCTCGTATTATTACAATTTACCCGATGTTTATTGGATACAAAACGAATTATCTTGGAATATACTACATATTTTATGTTGTGTTATTGATGGTCAGTGAAATGCCAATGCTTTTCAATAAATTATTCCGTCGTTGTTTGTGAATTAAAAAAATCTATGATATTTTTATTAGAGCTCCTGAGTTTATTAACAACATTAGTTTTTGTTTCATATCAATCTTCCCATATTTATGTTCCTTTAGTTAAACACTCATCTCCATTTTTAATCAAAAATTATTTTTGTGTCAATATCTTCAATCAAGCCCACACTTATCTGAATACTGTGTGAGGAAAGAAGCAGTTTCTAAAATTAAAATAGAAAAATTATTACAAATAATCCCTTTATATGATCTTCTTGTGTACTTACATAGTGATGATAAACATATTGTGCCTTTATATCGCTCATCCTTTTCAGTACTTCGTTTTTGATTAAAAATGAAAAATAAGAGTGTTTGCATTGTGGATCATGACTAGGTATTATGTAGATATTATTAACGCGTAAGTAAGTTATGTCTATAAAGCTTTGAAGTCTCCAAACTCAGCAGGGAGATTATCCAGGTGATTGACCAAGCTCAATTAACGTTATATTTTCAGGTGAATAAGCAGTGTCGTTCCCAGTCCGACCGACATCTAGCTGGTGAGTAGATGTTTCAACTAATATGTCCATTCGTGTTAAGGATTATAAGTTTTTTCGTAGTTTAAGTGTTAAAGTAAATGACAATTGGCCTGTTCGGAAGGCTGAACAATTATGGCGGAACATGCGAAATCATAAAATCGCAGGTTGGTTATATTTGCATAATCCCATCTATCCCATTCCAGATTTTGTTCATCCACGTTCCAGCTCAAACTATATAATTTCTCGAATTACATGTCAAATTTGTCGTTTTCCAAACGTAATTCAATATACAAAATATTTCCGAAACTCCATATTTTACAACAGCTTATTTTTGGACACTTTTTTGTCGCTCAACTATTTATTATACACCTCTTCAATTAAAATGCAATTTACAGGTATTTTTGTGTATTATAGTTTTTCGGACATTTTGGTCGTAATTTTCGAAAAAGATTCGTTTATATTTGGTATTGACGTAAGATGCCGTTTGTCATTTACATCTTATTGCTGTTTCCTAAACGTGTAACAGAAAATTTAACATGAATAGAATTTCTCAAACTTCAACTTAATCTTACTAGATGCATCCAGAAGGTCCTTTCATTAAGCAAAGAGGAGCCAAGAAAAGTTACTGGTATACTCACTGAACATTGTTCTGTGAATTAGATCATCGGAGAAACATCTCCTCTGTGAGTGCGAGGCTATCCATCGGTAACTATTAAATCCAGAAGAGGTACGCCGTATAGGCATCAAACAGACTGCCACCTTACTGGAAATCAGTTTTGGGTACACAATAGATCAATAGGTTAAAGTATTAGTCAAGTTGATTTCCAAGCACTGGCTACTCATTTAACTTGTACTCAAATGTTGCGTTCCAATCATTAACATAATTCGAAAAATTTTAGAAAAAGCTTAATTATTTTCAATTGTGTGTCTAACCTAGAATATTTTTTTAGAAATCGAAGCCGCCGAAGCGTGTAAATGGCTGCGAGCGACTGGATTTCCTCAATATGCCCAATTTTATGAAGGTAACAGCATTTTTTTAAACCTCATATCTAGAAATCACTACTTACCTTATATTCTCAATATAATAAAGAGGTCTACGAGTATACATATATCGCATATACTCAAACCAATTCTAGAAATATTTTTTCCACTCTCAAGCTAATATCGTGAAAACATGATTTTCTCTTAAACAGCTTCTTGAGGTGATGAAAATCGCTGTTCGCATCTTTTTTCTGACAGTGTGGACAAAGAAGGCAACAAATCCTTCAAATATTCAGTTGTTTGACGTGCTTCATGAGAGCTAGCAAGCGAAACATATCTTTTTCACACCTAAATGTTCATGCAAACCTGAGTGGATTGCAGTAAGCGATATCCTAAGAGAATCTCTATCTATCTGTGTCACATGCCGATCTTTTTGTTGCGCACAGCATCGATATTTCTCGGAATAACAACCGATTTTGGCCGGCCTTCTCGACATTCATCACTGACAGTACCCACGACCAAGGTGAAATTCTTTAAACCAATTGTAAACAGTCTTCTCTGAGAGTTTTTGATCACCAAAAGTTGCAAGAAGCTATACATTGTTTTTGAGTGAGGTTTTTTTAAAATCAAAATCATAAAGAATTTTCGAATGTAAGTCTTCACGGGTGATTTCCATTTTGCACAAACTGTTTCTTTTAAACGTTCACTATCAACAATTGCCACTGGCAATGACAAACGTCAATGTTCACAAATATAGTGATGCAACAAAGCTACAAGGCAACCCTTGTGGTATTAACTTGAACGAGAATTACCTGCGTCAAATGTATATTCTTGGCACTCTGATTAAACTAACTAGAAGGTCTTTTTGTCTAAGGGGGACAACATTACCACTAATAACTCTAATAATAAATCTAAACATTCATTTGAAACCTACATGATATGAAACATGAAACATCCTCTTTAATTATCAATCAGAACAATATCATGGATTGATAAATTTACTTCAAAAAATATAAAAAAGAAATTTCTTTTCCCTGCCATATATTATACATGATTTATCAGATGAATTTTCTAGTAATTCCCTTCTTATCACGTTTTTATTAGCTCACTTTTGTGTCTGATGCTTAGATTAAATTTTGATATTGTGAATTGAGACACCTCCGATGGTCGAATTGAGCTAAAATATTTTACACAGTTTTCTGCCGCCTAATAGTTTAATAGTTTTCTATCTTCACAAAACCGTTATAGGTACTTAGTACTGCAAACAAAACCATTGAATCAAACAGTAAACAAAGCGAAAGTTAGAAAATTAATTGAAATTGTGAAATCTTTTGTGATTTAGTGATGTGAATGACAAGTTAAAATTAGTAAAATTGCAAAAGAATAAGGATATTTGTTTAAATTACGAAAATCCCTATTTTTAAGAAAAAATTTTTGCATATACATAGAAAAGAAGAAATAGAAGGGTTTCTTGAATCATTAAGGAAGTAGTGAGTAAAATTAGTGTTTTTTAAGTGGACTCAGCACAAAAAAAATAAGTATTGGAAATGTGAAAGTTCACTTCATAGGTGCAACTATACAAAACACGTGGTGTTTATATATTTTGTAATACTTTGAGCTCTCATCGGTTTCCAAAAATTCAAATCAACACTTGGCCGCACACATTTTTGATATTGATGCAGCCAACATATAAAGAAAATCGGGTTGTGACTGTACAAAGCATTGAAGATTTAGGTAAATTTAGAAAAAACTATTTTCGTCATAAAAATTTTCTTTTCATCTATTTTATTATATTTTCTAAAGCATATTTCGTATCTTAATCATAGATCTATAAACTACTTTAATAGCGCCATTAACTTTGAATTACATAACAAGAATATACCTACCAGCAAATCTTAATTTCAAAACAAAATTATTTTCATTTGTACACTCTCGATGCATGTAACACTAAGAAATTCTTACGTTAATAAAAAAATAAAAATTGTATTATCTACATGATAATTATTGCAGAAAACCGGTTTCCAATAGACATTTCTACAGTTTCTCAAGATCATCCCTTACTCGAACCAGACGTTTTGCATTCTCTTTTTAGAAGGTTACAAATTTTAAATAGTTGTGCACATTTGCACCAGCAAAAACAAGTTGTAAATACCGATGATTCTGAAGAAGATGAGTGCTGTGCTTTATCAGATAACTGGACATATCAAAGTGATATCAAACGATGGTCTAGAACTAGTTACCAACCACCTATTCGTAAGTAGATATTTATAGAATACTCATATAATTATAAAGTATATACTTTGACGCCTCGTATCTCATAAAGATCGGAATAACGTTTCTCATGATTTTGTTCTTCTAAACAAATCCTTGATATTTTAATTTTGTGTTAGGTGCTAGTTACACCCAGTAGAAATAGTTTCTTGACCTTTATTTTTGACAAAATCATAATCATATTTAGAGTAGTTTATTATAAAATAAATATTTCATCTTTAAACATGTTTAAATTTGTTTTCTTCTAATTTTTATGAAGAAGCCTGTTGCCGAAAGCCGAATAGTACAGATGTTTCGTTAAGATATGGGTATATTAGATCCTCTCAATTTTTTTACTCATATAATCTAAAACTATAGAACTATCCACTAAAGCCTTAGTAATGTTAACATACATATTTAATGCCATATTCAGATTACACTACTGGCCCAAAGAACTAAAAAAATCTAAAATTATCCTCATTCCAAAACAAGGGAAGCAGCTACAGGACGTCACATCATACAGACCAATCAGCCTGCTATCAACATTATCTAAGGTTTCCAGATCACCAATTCGGATTTCGCCACAAACATTCCACAGTTCAACAGTGTCATCGAGTAGTCGGCAGCCTTTCTGTCTAAAGTCTGGCATGTAGGTCTGTAGCATAAAATCAAACTCTTTCTACACAATTCATACTACACACTGCTTCAGTCATACCTGTCAAACAGAACCTTCAGAACAAAAGTTCGTTATGAGACCTCTGAATTTCAACCTATTAAAGGTGGAGTTCCACAAGGCAGCGTCCTTGGGCCAATCTTATACCTGATATCTACTTCTGACATTCCAGCCTCAAATTTGCTGATCATACAGTGATACTGGCTATACATGAGGACAGTGGCTCGAAAAGTGGAGAATAAATATTATCGGAAATAAATCCCAGCATATAACATTTATCATAAGAAAAAGCTAATGTCCTCCAGTTACTATTAACAACATTGTGATACTTCTTGTATAAAATAGCTGGAATTACACTAGACTCTAAACTCAATTGGAGCCAAGGAAGGAAAGCAAATCAACCTAAAGATCCGAGAACTATATTGGTTACTCGGAAGAAGATCGCCAGTCTCACTAAAAAATAAAATCTTACTATATAACGCAGTCATCATACCCATCTGGACCTACGGAAAAGGAAGAATTATGGAGATGTGCCAGCAAACTTAGTATTGCTCTTATACAACGAGGACAACTAAAATCCTTCGATCACTAGTCAGTGCACCATGGTACGTCCCAAACAAATTGATCCATCAAGACCTCCGTATTCCAACAATACAAGAGACAGATCTATAACTACAGCTACTAATCCAAGAATCAAACAACAGAAGATTGAAACAAAGCTAACCAATTAATCTCAAATAAATTCCAAGAGACCTTCTTACTAGAGAAGTCTCATCAAGACATTTCCAAGACCAACCTATAGGTCCAAAGCTTACAGAATAGCTCATATAAAATGTATTTCTAATTGCTGTTAATAGTACATATATATATATATATATATATATATATATATATATATATATATATATATATATATATATATATATATATATATATATATATATATATATATATATAATCTTGTCGCCATTGTAGTATGCTAAATATTTACGTTTTTAAAAGACCTACTTTACAGACAGACGTGGCTCATGAATACCGAATTCGTCTACAGACCCCAGCACGTCAATTTATCGAGACTCCTTTCGTTGGTGTACAAGCCTGTGGAATCAGCTACCAAGACACATCTTTTACGAACACTAAAACCTACAGAAATGCTTGTGCTTTCTTTTTTCATATATCTACTGTCTTCTCAGTAAAACAACGCAACGTCCAAATATTGTTGAATTATGGTGATAGTTTATCGTGGAGACTAGGCTCAAATTCTATAGAAAATGTGTAGGAGATGCTAGGGAGAAAACTTAAACATGGACTGCTACTTTTTCAATTCTGCACAGAAACAGGGAAATAGAAAAACGGCAACCAGTGGGGATCTACGATTCTCTTTCCTATCAACGGGAATTCAATTTTTCAAAAATCGTTACCAATTCAAGCATTCCTGTTCTTTTAGAATTTGAATTTTCAGAAGATAATTAATTTCTGATTACTTTTTTTAGAACTTATTATTTGAAATTGATTGAAAATTATATATGATGCTTCTAAAACAATCAAAAGTGTTGTCAACTTTACCAATACTATAAAAGCAATGAGAAACTTTTCGATCCTATTGGAACAATCAAAGGCAGTATAGAAGAATAGTGCGAGATTCTTTTTGGGTTGATCCTTTTAGGTGTTTTTCTACGTTTCGGCCATAGTAGCGGGTCATGTAATTGTCTGGTCTAAAGGAGAAAACTGTCCTAATCACACCACCCTCTACAGATTTAGTCGCTGCTAATCCATGAACTTTAAACTGGTAAAAACGAGGTGGTGCAAGTAGTCATCAACCATCTCCTTTTGTCGACGCGTAGACATGTATTCATCTACGAAGTCGCCAAAAACAGTAACTTTTTTTCTGAGTAAACGTTATAGTATATCACATAACGAGCGAGTGTGTTTATCACTTTCCAGCGAGTTATGAATAATATTTTTCCCACGATCCCCCAAATTATTTACAAACCAACTGTATTTCTTTTTATTTGTGATAGTTATAAAAATGTTTCCAATCCTCATGTCTCTTGAGGGTTCTTATAGTTGCTACCTACATTCACCAAGATTTTCGCCATTCACCTTCGAAAACTGTGCCCAGTATATAACTCCGGATTTTGTAAATGCACATAGCTAATAATTACTTTCGGTAAATTTTTTTACACCTACTGGTTGTTTTGTACATTTTTATTGTTGATAATCAAGAAAAAATCAGAGTTCATCTACGTTTGATAGCCTAGAATCACTATATTTATAATTTTCATAAAATTCATTATAGTGAAAGATCTTAATTTTATCGTTTTGGTGTCCAATAATTTAATAAGGGCTGCAGAAAAACAACGACTGATTATATCAGGTTTGATACATCTTTTGAAACTTGGAAAATAACGCCTTATGTTCGAAATCACCAACTTTCGTAGCTACTAGATCGAATGAATATAGACACTTTCTTATAGGGTCGTGGGAAATTAATATTACTTGCAAATATCGTAATTTCGTTAACATGAAACCAAGGTCGATAAATTCTATCTCCTGAGTGTAACACTTTTCTATTATCATTGAATATATATAAATTGGCTTCAGAGATCACGAATTTGAGTACAGAATTAAACTCAACTACTTTCAAAGTTATAAATTTAGTATTTCAAGATTTTTGCCAAATTTATAATCCGAACCGCTTATTTCAGAACATTCTAGTGATAACGTCCCAAAGGAATCTTCAATTGTAAATAGTGAAATAGTGAATAAAAATCTAGTACTTCCAAATAAACCAGTGGCTGTTCAAAAAGAACCGTTACTAAAAAGGGGAAGCATAAAATACCGGCAACGTAGAGAAGGGATCGTAGTATGCGAGAAAAATAATTTACTAGATAAACTTACACAGTTACAAGGATTGAAAGTATCCGATTTGAGACACAATTCAGATTCGGAGGCGACACCTAGAACGTCAAGACGTTCTAGAACTCTATCGCTGGACAAAACAGATACTTGGTCCACCACTAATATAAAAATCAACAGGTAAATAAAGCCTTTTTTTAACTTCTTGTTTTTTTCTAGTTCTATCAGTGGAATAATCATCTTTTTCAGAATAATTTGGAATGATGGACCTTGCCGTGATGTAGATTTGCCAGACAAAGATGTTGAATTTGAAATAGAAGGACCATATTTATATTCATTATGTGCCTCTCAATTGCAAGTACTTCGTAAGTTAGCTCTGTTGAAGTTGACAGCTCACATGGAAAAATACTGCCCCGCACATAGAACCGGATGGAACTGGGATTTACCCAAATTTTTAAAGAAAAATAAATCACCGCTGTACAGAGGTAAGGTAAATTATCAATACAAAAAGTTCCATTACGAGGGTGGTTCAAATATAAACTGGAATTTTACTATAAAAAATTTTTATTATCAAGTTACAGAGCTAAATTTTTTACTCCTTTACCTCTCCCGGAAGCTTCCGAATGCCTTTTTCTTAAAAACCTATCGGCGTGTCAGCATGAAGTCGCATAATAGTCGTATGGTCACAAATTGGGACTATAAGGAGGGTATTCCACTGTTTCCCAATCCAATTCGTTCAACGTTTCCGTCGTAAGCCGAGTAAGCGATACGGATTAGATTATGGCGTCGTTTTGATATGTAGACAAGTTTTACCGTGTTGTTTAGGAGGTAACTATAATACTGTGCATTCATAATTCGTTGTTCAGTGAGAAAATCAACCCCAATTACCCCTCTCATGTCTCAAAACTTTGCTTTAACTGGTGCGCCTTCGTCTTTTCTTCTTCTATTTCATAGACGTGCGTTTACTCTCAGGAATATAGTGATGGAACCAAGTTTCGTATGTAGTGAATATTCGGCTCAATAAACTTTCTCCTTCCTCTCCATACCGCTGCAGGAGACGCTTGCAAACTTCCCAACGTAGAAATTTCTGCTCAAAATTTAGTAGTATTGACACCCGAAATTTTGCGGTAACCGAGCGGTTCATTAATTATTTGCCCAATACCACCTACGCTGATGCCCAATTCTTCAACCATACACTACTGCGTCAGTCTTCCAGAATAAGTGTTTCTACAGCGGTGACGTTGTCATCGGTAATACTTATTCTAGGGCGTCGCGCATGTGGCACCAATTCTCGGCCTTTTCGGAAAGTGGAATGCACTTTAATCTTGGGGGGTCTTGCTAGAGTAATTTTTGAGGAATTACTGCGGATTTAACATTATTTTTGACCAAACAACAAATAATGATACGTAACAGACCAGTCTAACATCCAGTGCACTTACTTTTACGACTTTTTATATTTGAACTATCCTCGTATTTCTTATGATATGTTGGATTTTTTTATTTTTTCAATTATTTGTTAGCAAAGGCATGTTTTCATATCAATAACCAGTCTTGGTACAAATTCTACTGCGCATTTTGTTAATATATTCCTATAACTGCATTGAAACTGTGTAATAAGTAAATTTCTTATTTAAGTTTAAGATGACTGCAAAATGTCGCTTCTATTCGTTTGCTAATCCTCCAAAATTAAAAGTAAAGTAAATAAATAGAAGCAACGAAAATTACGAACCAACAAAATTTACAACAGAAGATGAATATGTTTTACAAAAGTATTAACTAGATAGATTTGCAAGATATCTTGTATAAGTCGATCTTGCATTCCATTTCATAGTGTCCTTCTAGGTGTCAAATGTAATTTAATATTAATTATTAATTTATAGACAGAAACATATTCGGTGTTCCATTAGCAGTAACGTTTCAAAGATCTGGAAGGTTTTTGCCTCGTCAAATCGAAGAAGCCATGCAGTGGCTTCAAGAAAATGCCTCAGATCAAGTAGGTATATTTAGGAAATCTGGAGTTAAATCGAGGATCCAAATGTTAAGGAACAAAATTGAATATAACTCAATGATAGATTACAGTGAAGAGCAGTGTTACGACGTAGCTGACATGTTGAAACAATATTTTCGTGAATTACCTGAAACTTTACTTACCGGAAAACTTTCTGAAACATTCGTTTTAATTTTTCAATGTAAGTTTATTATTATATAATTCCTTGTATTATTCATCAATTTCACACATATATATATATATATATATATATATATATATATATATATACCACAATTTTTCTTAGATTAAGAATTTTATTTCCAATTTTTCCAGATATTCCTGGATTTTTACGCATGGAATCTGTCACGTGTGCACTGTTGTTGATGCCTGAGGAGCACGTGCAAGTTCTTCAAGCCCTATTACATTTTTTATTGAATATATCTAGTAGGTCAGACTTAAATCAAATGAATGAATATAATCTGGCAATGTGTTTAGCACCCACGCTATTCCATTCTGCGTCTCTTTCCAAGCCTCTACAATGTGGTGGAGTACCACATCCAAAGGAATTGGCAGAAAATAAAGCAGCACAAGAATGTTTGATGTTTTTCCTCAAATATTTCCAGAATATATTCAAGGTATGTAAATTATTATGTTTATCGAGGTCGCTTAAAAAAATAATTTCAGATACCAAGAGATTTCATAAATCAGTGCAATTCTAGTGATATGAAAGAAATAAAACCAAAACTATTGACAGATATAGGTGATGATATAGGAGGTTGGAGAGAGTACTTGAACGAATGTCAAAGTAACCTATTAAAAGAGACGAAAGAGAAATCGCGGGGCTGGGTGCAAATACCCCCACCTTGTCCTAATTCAAAAATACTAATGTTTTATAAAAAAGTGGCTGATGGATTACCGCTAAGATTATGGAAGATTTCCGCAGAAATAGAAGCACCACCATCAGAAGTCACGCATAGAATTCTAAGAGAACGGCATATGTGGGATTCTGATTTAGTTTCAGCTAAAATAATTGCGCAACTAGATAACCAAACTGAAATATTTCAGTACGTCAGGAAAAGTATAGTACCTGTACCCAATGAAGAATACTGCGTTATAAGAACATGGAAGTCAAAATTACCAAAAGACTCTTGTACTATCGTAGAAACTTCCGTTGAGTACCCCGGGACAATTCAACTACCTAATACCATTAGAGGCATTGTATTGGCTTCTAGGTATCTTGTAGAACCTTGTGGATCGGGAAAATCAAGAGTTATCCATTTTTCCAGGGTAGACACCATGTAAGTATTAAATACGTACAATAAAAATTGGGAGTTGATTTTTTATATTTCCAATAATAAAATCTCCTAAACTATATATTGACAATAAAAAATAAATGATTAAATGGACAGGCATTTTTAGTGATATTTTTATTTTATAAAACTATAATATAATTTTATAATAACTAATTTATTTATAATGTAATATTATTATAATATTAGATAATACCTACCATTTAGTATTGCACAGAATTTCGAAAATAATAAGTTTCAATCAATAAAAACTTTTACTCACCACCTTGTACTGTGATATCTAGGCTGAAGAAATTTTGTGATTCAAAAAGTAAACATATATAATTTTATATGGGTAATCACCTCCCAAGTTTTGTCGCATGAATTTAGAAACACCTTGTTTGTGAACATTCTCAATTTAATGGATATTCAGAATAAATAATGCTGTAATGACTTTTTCGATTTTTCCTTTGAATGTTATTTGTACTAGATACAGTCCTGTGCTAAGTAACAATAATATTTTAATGTTACGACCAAATTTTTATATTTTCTTTCATGTGTTTTATTAGTTAATTGGGTCTGGTGTCAAATAAAGTCAAATTACATACCTATTCATTTTACTCTACGTATTTAATTTAAAACACGATATTATTTAATTCGAAGTGAAAAAATAATATCTACATATTTAAATGAAAATCGCAAAAATTTCAAATTTCTAACTACATATGAAAACGATTCTGATTAGTTTTCGGCTGTGATGTCATAGGTTGAATAAAAACATTGCGCAGTTGTCTGCCTGATGATAACGAGTTTATCGTTGCCTGCAACGTAGCGTGTGCTGTTATAATACAGTTTTTATTTATGTTACTTATAAATAAATCTCAAAAGTGAGTAAACCTTTTATACGTAAAGTTCTTACATTATTACATAATTACGTTAAAAATTGAAAACATAATAAACTTAATTACCATAAAATATTAAATTAAATTTGAATCTTACTTTCATTAAAATGATCCTCTCAACAAAAACAGTCAAATCTCGCGGGATCGTCAAAACGACCAATACTTTCAAACCATTTTGGTTGTAGTATATTCAAATTTCTTGGCATCATAAAAAAACTTTATCTGGTATTTGGGTCGTGGTACTTTTACATCCTGGCACAAAACACGATTTATATACCATTTTTCAGATTAATTAAAGTTCAATAATGACTCTTATTTTAGAATAAACGGGGGAATAACTGTCGCATTTACTTTGTACCATATGTTTAGCATTTATTTTATACCTATGATGTCACGCAATATGGCGGCCTTACTGAAATATTTAAACTACCTACAAAATTTTTGAATTTTCAATAATTTTTTCTCTATAAATATTTGATCAAAAAATTGAAAAAAAATTATAATAAAAGTTGTATATAAACTATCCAAAACTCTTTTTTTCGAACCAGGCAAGTAGCCTAATGTATTGGTATGCCAAACATTTTTAATAAAAGATAACTTGAATATTTTACAACATGTACTGAGAGATTTAAAAATCGATGTTCTTGGTTTGGATGATAATCAAAATTTATGGTTTTTTTAGGGGAAGAAGTCCAGATTGGTACCACAAAAACTATGGATATTTATGTGCAGTTTTTATCAAGCATTTACAAAGTTCATTTTACCAAAATACAAATGGTCCAGAAAGCCAAGTATAAATACCAAAGATTCTTAGCTAATTTATTGTTTTTACATCACATGACAAAGTCGCAATTTATATTTTTATAGCAAAATTTATAATAGTTCACTCTATACATTATATATATATATATATATTTTTATAGATCGTAAATAAATATGTACAGGGTGTCTCTTGGACAACATTTATTATACAATTTAGGAAGACAAATTCTCTTCCATTTTGTTATCCATTACTTAGAAAAAGTAGATTTGTGACAAAATATTGTATTATTTTTTTTTTAAATAAATGGATTGTCTATTTTGTATTATACAATGTTTCTAAAACACCCATTACTTATTGTTACTCTTTGGTTGTTTTATTCAATATCCCTCTTTTACATCACAAAAAAGTGCCTAGTTCTTATCCACAAGAAAACGTTTATTTATCCAGATAACTGGCATTGAATGTGATCACTTCAAATCACTCCAATTAAAAGGATTGTCAGCACTTGGAGCGCTTAAGTATATGAAATTCCAATAATTGTGGCATCTTCAGAAAGAAGTTTTTCTTCACTATGCAGATTAAGCTCAACCATGATTCAGGGTCATTGGAAGAATTTGCTTCAATACGTCTTCATAAGGATACAAAAATCGAAATGTAATTGTTCTTAACCTATATTATTTAAGTATAAATTTTAAATGCAAGTTGTTGGTGTGCATACATTTTCGAAAATATCTAGCTTAATTGCGAAATACTTCAAATTACCGAAAGAACTGAACTAGTACACTTGTTATTGCACACTTTTGAACAACTCTGGCGTAAGTATTGTGTAATTAAAACAACATGGAGGATGAGAATCGCTAGCAATCGATATCATTCCGAATTAAATAATCGTGCGATCTCTCGCATAATGTAACGTCACGTTGGAATCAAAATGTGGAGTATAATGTATGCTTTGTACCTGTTATAAAGCTTTATTTTGATTCCAAAAGTAACATTTGATACAAAGGCATGTCTATATATATATGATTATTGAATTTACCAGTTAAATTTCACGTTCTTAAAGCTTATTATGAATATAATTTCTTGTCTAAAATATAAAATAATTTTATAATATTGTTTTTGATATACCTTTTATGGCTATATTTTATTTATTTCTTTGATTGAATTATTTATAAGTAAATCAACAATGTTTTAAACTCTAGACACTTTGCATTATGTGGAACTATCTTCGAAATTAATGGAACAAATACGCGCTAAAATAAATTAATTAAAATAAATAAATTAAAAACATTAATAAGAGATATCGAATCTAAATATTTTCAACCAGAATGAAACTGGTTTTGTTTATAATTCTACAAGTGAATCAACAACAACATAAAATAAGTATAATTATTGGAAAAAATAGAAATTTTGTGTGTTATTATGTGATTTACGACATTTATTTACCATATTCTAAATTAAATTTATCATGTCGACGACAGTGTCCTGTCCACTGCTTCACCAAGTCTTCATTTTTTTGGAAACCAAAGTATTTAATACCTGTTTCATTGGTATTTCTTTTTGTTATGCAATATAAAATTAAGTTGGCATTCACCTTTTTATGTAAGTTGTTAGGCGTGACAGCAACATGGAATGATGTTTTAGTTGTTTTAATTTATCTAATCCTGTTCTACACTAAAAATAAATTGGATATTTACAATCACTACTTTCATTTCATTACTACAACATTTCTATTAGTGTTTTTGCATGTAACGACGGCGTTAGGATCTCATTATAGAAAGTACAATATTTTAAAAGATAATAATAACAGTGAGATTAACTCTATAATAGCCGCTAAACACAAAAATTTTCACAAACACACAAAAACCCAATAAATACGTATAACTCAAACCTAGTCTCAATGGCCAAGAAAACATTCTGATTTCAACGTGACGTCATGCGCGACGCGTGTCAAATTTGAGTTAACAATTCAGCATCCCGATGTATGTGTATCATGTTATAATAAAGTACTCTAGAAGTAGTGTTGGAATAACTGCTTCAAAACTTATCCTCGTATCTTCTTCGACATCAAAAATGACTATCAATATTTGCACAAACTGAACGTTCATGCTGAATATTGATTTAATTTTGCAGTATAATTAAAATACAGGATCGTTACACTTCATATTAAGATCTGTCTGCTATTCTAAGAATTAATTATCTATCAATTTCCATGCTATATTATCCTTGGTACATAAATAAATATTTTTCTTCAACTTTTTACTACTCAGAACTTTTTTATGATAAATCATCTTGATTCTAGGCCTCTTTTTAGTTTTAAAAAAGAAGTATAAATTGAAGTTTTGACCCATTTTGATAAATAGCGAAATCGTATTAAGTTAGGTTGAAAGAATTAGTAAACTAAAAATATAAAAAATCGTTTAATAAAAGATTAACATAACTTAAATATATTTTTTGTTTCATATTTTTGTACTAATTTAATAATAAATTCTAAAAAATTCTGCATCGATTCCATAAAACTTCTCTAATCATCATTAACATTCATAATGTGGGTTTAATAACTAACAATAGATAATAAAAAAACTGCAAATATAAAAATACAATTTAATGGAATTATACAAAGTACACATCGTCCCAAAATATAGTACCGCATATCAGGGGCCTATAAAATGCAATTCCCAAATAATTTAATCATTTGTGCTAAAAAGCCCAAGCTTTGAGGCATATTATTTAACCATTTATTTTTAAATTTTCTGTGTGTATTAGGATGAAGCTAAAAAGTTAATAATTATTCCAAAATACGACACTTAATTACTGCTGGTCCGTTTGAAAGAAGTTTCATTACTAATATGCGAAAATTTCATGAGGCTTTAAACCCAACCCCGTACCATACATGTTTTTGAAAAGGTCTGTATGCCACCAACGTCGTTTTTTTTTCATTTTTTCTTCCTGAGCTTCCATTAAGGATGGGAGACAATGTGACACAGGGTGAAGTACACTTTTTAGTAAAATGGCGAAGTATGTGGAAATTAAATAGTCACTCAACTCTATTCCTACTCCTACTATACTCAACTCAATATATATGAATATACGTAGTGCGATCCATGAATTTATGGACTCGTATAGTAAGTAGACTGCGTTCGTAAAAATCTTTATATACGGTCAGTGACAAGTTTTAACAAGGTTTTCACAAAGTTTCAACTTGCTGTTTCGATCCACTTTATTATAGTAGAGCTCGAACGACTACTCAATCGTTGTTTTGAAAAATGTCTCAAATTGAGTTTCGCGATTATACAAAATTTTTAACTAATACCGGATTAACACCAACACAAATCAAAAACAAAATGGAGGCTTCTGTCCATCATTTTCAACATTTGACTATTGGTCTAACCTGTTTCTCTAGGAACGAAAATTATTAGTAGATGACCCACATACGGGAGGTCCTATGACGGTTACTACTCCAGAAAACATTGAATTAGTGAAAGGGATTGCTCTGAGTGACCGCAGCCTAAACAAAAAAAGTTTCAGCACAAAATAAGTGCTCTAAGGATCCTATATGAGCATTTAAATATGACAAACATTAGTGCAGCGTGGATGCCTTGAATTCTCAGCGCAGTACAAAAGTAGCGTCGAGTAGAATGTTGTGAGCGATTTTTAGTGCTTTGCCCGAAGATCAAGAAAATGTAATCCGATCAATTTTACCGGGTAATAAACCCATGATCTTTTCCTATGATCCCACATTCAAAAGAGATTCCATGGAGTGGCATCGGAAAAGAGAACCCGTGCCAAAAAACGCAAAGGTCACGAAGAGTACCAAAAAAATGATGGATACAATATTTAAGGACTGCGAAGATATCCTTTTGATTAAAGAAATCAAATAAAACCATGACAGCGACGTATTACTCTGACTTACTAAGGCAGTTATCAAAAAAATCAGCCGAGGTGAGCACTTGTTTTATGACAATGCTCCAGTCCAACTGCATCGCTTTCCAAGGCAAGTATACACGAATATGGCTTCACTGAGATTGGTCACCCCCCATATAGCCCTGATCTGGCTCCGTTTGACTATTTTAGGTTCGCAAAGCTGAAGACCATGTTAAGCGGTAAAATATTTAACAGCGACGATGAAATTAAACAGACGAGACGACGCGTACGAACATGTTGACTTCATATTTTTATAGTGGGATAGAAGCTTTAGTCAAACGTACGGAAAAATGTGTGGAAATGAAGAGATAATGTATTGAAAATTAATTTTTGAAAGGTTTTTTTATTTATGAGCTTTCTTTTTATGTTAGGCTGAGAACTGAGTGAATTTGAATCTAATCCCAAGTTGTGAGGGACGAAATAGCGAATGCTATATTTACGAAAAAAAAACTGTCAAAAAGTGATTTCTTGAGGAAGAAAAAGGAACGCTTGTTCTTCAGGAAAAAAATTGTGACAACATATACAACAAATATTATTGATAAGATATTCATGACAGTCTCAAAGGAGACATAGAAGCAGAAGGATGTCATACTTCAAACACCATAATTTTGAAAATGGAATGAAGTAAGTAGCTGCTTCAATTCCGCAGAATAGAAAAGGAAGATAAGACACAAGGTTCCTACATCGAAAGGGTTAAGATCGTAGCGATTCATAAGTTCGAGGCGTTCAAATAGTGCGTGGCGTCTCAACATTTTCTAAACGTATTTATTTGAGAAATCTGCGGTTATTCACTCCGCGACGTCTGTCTAAATCAAGTCTTAGGGTTCGCATTACCTTAAGGGTAACACTATTCATCACCAATATTACATAACTCCCCTCACACGACAAAAACCTGATGATAACTAAACGTTCAATGCACGTTTGCCAGTTTTCTATGGATTTTTAAGAAATCAAATGCAACGAGGAGAGAACGTAGAGTTAATATTAAAGACAGAGAGAGAGAGAGAGTGAGAGCGAGGTATGAGACCTAGTTTAATCGTTCCTGAAATACCGATAGAGAAAGAAAGAACATAGGTATACCACTCTCTATCTACCTCTACTCTATTTTGATTGGATCGCCATGAAGCTGAAGTTTCAAGTGGTGGAAACGGCAATTGACGATAATAGCAAGTTTTGATTTTAATAGCGAGTCGAGAGTATTAAACCGATGCTCTATCTCTCTCTTCGAATATTACAATTCCACTTACATACCGCTCTCTCTATTTTTAATTTAACTCTATGAGAGAGAAGTCAAAACGCGCGTCGCCCTGTTAGTCTCGTTAGTCTCGATATGATAAAAAGAAAAGACTTACAGTTTTATTTCATTTGATAAAATTTCGTATGATCACGTATTGATAGGTTGTTGAAATGGGAAGTGGGACACAAAAACTCATTTGGGAGAATTCTACGTATTTTGGTATATCTATAAGGTATGAATATGCGTTAAAGAGTTTTTTAATCTGACTTTTCAGCCCCATCTCAACGCACATCGTTTGTCTTCCTGGTACTTCTACTTAATTTATATGAGAAGTATGCCTCTTTAATAAACAAGAACAATATAATAATTCTTCGTAATTACTAATCAGAATTGGGCAAATACTTTTCACAAACGAGTGAAATTGATAAATCTGAAATAATTTGATACAATCCTTCTTTACATAGATATGTACTAATTATTATTGAAAATATTTTAGATAGTCGACTACAGTATAAAACAATCAACTATTTCACCGACCTCATTCTTAATAATAACGTGAGATGGTTTTCCAAAGGTAGGTGTTGAAACGTTTTGCTTTGTACGTGATGATGTAAATACATTCCCTAATGAAAAAGGCATTAATCACCATGAATTAAAGAGCGACTAATGGTTGCTAAAATAACATTATTTCGGCACATTTAAAAAAGATGAATTTGCTGAATAACGAAATCTACATTGAAACATTTGAAATTGAAACTGGATCTCCAAAAATGCAATTGATCGATTTAAAAAGTAAAGCTTTGTGGTGTGGAAAATTTACAGAGTTGAAAAGCAAGTTGGAAGAATCGAAGGTTCAGAAATGTATTTACGTAACGCAACAGTCTTCCAAATTGCTACAATGAGGTGAAGATGTTGGCATTTGAAGTGCGGACTGCTCTTTTTTTATTAGAACGAGTGACATTATTCAGTAAACTTGGAATTTTCTACTTGAAAACCATACAAAGCCATTGAATTTGTACAAGTTAGGGTGTAGTGTGACTATTTTTTACTTTAATTGTAGGTAATTATATAATAATTCCTTATAAATATGTACGTATATTATTTAATTTGTTGTGAAAAACATATATGAATAAATAGATATTTTTTCTTATTAGTAGTAGTTAGTTTTTTTCCTAAAAAACCTTATTTATGCGACTACTATTGGCAACATAAATATTTGTGGCTGTTTAAAAACTTTGAAACTTTGTGACTAGTAATTTTTGATCCTCCTGACTCAAAATGTTGCCGACCTTTGAACTAGTTGAATTGTTTTGACTATAATAAACAAAACGGTCGGTAGTAAACTGGACCTAGTTCTTTAAGGCATCGCCCATTACGATATTTTATTTTGAAACGCCTGTATATCTAATATAATTTAAATTCTAGCATTTTCTATAAACTACTAAAATATTTTTAACGACTTTAGGAGTTAATGAATCGTGATGAACAACTATAGTATACTATAACCGTAAGAGCATTAAATAGTTACCGTAAACAAAATCACAAATTTATTGCCCTAATTTACAAAACTACAAGTCTGTTAGAAATATGTACCTTAACTACAAGTTCGCAAGTCTTCAATTTATTGTTACTACAATTTAATATTTTTTAGTTTAAAATAATATAATCTATGAAGTTAGTACAATATGCTTATGAGGAATCGTAAAAAATAAACAAATTAACAGTGAAAATCAAAATACATTAGCTTTATTTGATTCGTAAATACACTTCGATAAGAAAGTATCGCATCACCAATAAAAATGACAAAATTGCTTACAAAATCAGCGCAGGTGGAATTTTATTATCGTTATACCACTAGAAACTAAAATTACAAAAAAACGAGGCAACAGAAATATCGATTAGTTGAATTTTCAGAAAAATAGTATACGGCCATGCTTGCGTTTTAGTGGCGGCGACACAAACGTTGCGATCAAATCGTTTTTCTACTACAATTTAGATCAAACTATTGTCTAAAACTGTTGTTTACGAAAAAAGCGGAGGAGACGAAAATATATACCTCAGTATCCAACATTTCTTACTTTAAACTTCTTCTCGCAAACTTTTCCGTTAACATATTAAATGAAACGTTGTCACTACGTTGCTGTTGAAATATCGAACGCCTCGTTTGGATCGTTACCATGAGGCTTCTTTTATGCACGCGTTTTTTGTCGCTGGTCGCGGAGCGACAAAAAACGCGGCGTTACTTTATGAAACAACATCCAAGCGTTTTTTGTCACGTGTCACTTTCAAATTTGATCAATTTCAACAGTTGCAAGTATACCACACGACGGCAGTGATTAAAAATGGATCCGTGTGTTTTTACGTGCATCCAATTAATAGTGCAAAACTTCTCAGAGGCGTATATTATACACTTCATGCAGAATTAAGACTCAACACGGAGAAATTCTTCAATTATTACCGTATGTCGACAGGATCATTTGATGAGCTATGTGAAAAGCTAAAAAGCACTTTTATTACAAATCTGGAGTTGGTACGGGGATTTGCGTTTGAACCAGGAAATATGTTATCAATGACGTTGAGGTAAGTACTTTTATATTGTACTAATAGATAATACTGCTGATAAATGAATAGATATACAATGCGTTGTTAAAATACAACTCTAGCGAATAGACGAATTTCCTGCTTTTCTTATCAAGATTTTTAACTGAATTCGGAAATAATGCTTTTATTAATTTCCTTTGACGCATCTCTTTTCAATTGCCTGTTTTTGTAATCTTGTTATGATGAATCCCACAAACATGTTTTTTCTTTTATTGCGTCAATAAAAAATTCAACGTCCAGATTTTCCATGGTACTTCTTCACACATCAACACAACTCTGCAAACTGACTGTTCAAAATGACAACGACAAACGATAATAAACGCGCTGCACAAAAGCACCAATTGAAATCAATGTACTTTTGAAACGCCGGTTGCGACGAGTTTTGTAATTCCACGCGACAGGATTTCAGTACGCCGCGACACAGGCGGCGAGTGGCTGATTGACGTCGATGCATAAAAGCGCACATTTAACAACGTGCTTTTAGAAAACGCTGCGTTTCTTGTCGCCCCGCGACCAGCGACAAAAAACGCGTGCATAAAAGAGACCTGATCATCGACATTTTTGTCGCGGCGTCCCCAAAACCGCTCATAAAAGCGTTTTCAAAATCAATCGCGGTGGTTTGTCGTGAGCATGGCCACCCACATAACAAACTGCAACCTGGTCACAACGTTCGTGTCGCCACAACCAAGACGCGAACATGGCCGTAGACTTATTGCAGTCAGGAGTACGTTGCCAATTATTCATTCAACTGATAGTGGCGAGATATCGAGAGACCGGAGGATATGATAGAAGACCAGTGCAGAATCAGCCGTCGGGAACTACACTCGCAGATAATAGATTGTTGAGACTGCAAGCTTTATGAAGAAGACAACTTCAACAAGAGTTAGCTGCAGTTTGAAATCAAACCGTTTCAAGAAATACGGGGATATATACATTGCTCGTTAACTGTGCAGCTAAGTTGAGATACTCAATACTCAAAATTGGGGTAATGTACTTTTCAGTCCAGATTTTGCTTACGTACTTCAGTACGGAGTATACCTGTTTATAGCAGAGATGATGAAAGGTATTTTCCTTGCAACATAAGACCTTCAGCAAATTTTGGAGAAGGGTCTAACATGTTGTTAGGTGGAATATATTTAAGGGCTCGCGTAGAATTGGTTCTGCTTGATATAGTATCATTAACTGCTCATAGGTGTGCATTATACAGCCACAAGTTCTTCCTTATGCCCTTTTAATAGGCAGTTCCACATATTACACCAGTAAGGTAAATATTGTAGTTTTGAGCTGACCTGTAGGCAACCCGGACTTAAGCCATATTGAGTATGTATGGGACAAGGGTGAGATCCATAGATTTGAAACCATCTAAATATCAACAACTGCAAAAGGTGGGAACATTTGGACCAAAATTATTTGGAGGACTTGATCAGAAGCATGCCAAGGCGTTGTCCTGATGTAATTAGATCTCGAGAGGCAATACACGTAACTTAAATTAATTTATTTGGTATTAACAGAATTATTTTTTTAACATATATACAATAAATTAATTTTATATTACTTTCTGTCTGTTAAGATTATCTAATAGCAATGATAAGAAATAATAGTGATCCGATACTTTTTCGGCGTGTAGTGTATATATGTTTGAAATAAGGCAATAAGGCGGTTTCTAAATTATTATTCGATAAAGCAAATTTAGTAGGTATTGCGATTTTTTATGCGATACGAAAATTTATATTTTTATTTCTGCGATACTAATTGCTTTTGAGTTAAAAAATGTCTAATTCCCACCACACTAGCCTTTTATTCCATCTTATCTACGCCGCCTCTACGTTTTCAATTTTCTCATTTAATATATGAATTTGTTATAATTTGTGTTACATGGCTGCAACGAAATTTCTGCCGGTTCTTCGTAAATTAGCACATTGTATATAAAGATGTAATGTCATACAGAAAATTTTTGAAAACATAAACAGATTTTATAAAAATTGCATAAAAATATCTGCATTTTATATGACTTGTTCTGTTACGTGTTAAGTATAAAGGTACATGACACTCAGTTTTCACGGATGTTTTGAACATAATATCGTACCCAGTAAATACTTGTTCATCAAATTATGTTCCATTGTGGTTTTAGTAACAAAAATTTTAACAATGGTTTCAATAGATACTAAGAAGTTGTTCATTATTTGAAAAATTCATTCATCCTAATAGTAAACTTTATTCGTTTTTGAAGTATCCTTCACAATAGGCCCTTTTATAAATAAATATTAACAATAATTTTAATCTTGTTCCTCCTTCTTTGACCTTGATATGTAAGAATCCAGCTCTCACTACTTTCATGGACTAGATTCAACAGCTTGAAATATACAGGGTGTTTCTATATTCGACCGACAACGCTCTCAATAAATGATTCATTTTGATATGGGAATACGAACCCTTACGAGGCCTAGTTGCTGAGATATAGGGTGTTCAAAATTTTAAATAAAAAATTTGCCATAAATCAAGAACGTCTTTAAATTTTTTTTTAAATGTGGTGATAAATATGCTCCTTAATTAAGTAATATTTTAACATAAACAAACTATGGAAAAATTTAACCATTGGCGCGATGTCAGGGTTAGTTGCCGTTTTTATCCTCCTATTTTTTATGCCACTGGAGCAAATTCTTTTTTCAATTTTGTTTTGAATTGCCTGATAATTTTTAGTTGAGAAACTAATAACCTTTTATGGAGCTAAAATGAAATAATTTACAAATTAATAAATTATTCATTCAATTTCAAGTAGTTCAAAAGAAAATAAATATTAAGTAGTATTTTTGAAAGGCCACCTCTAAGTACTCGAACTATATGTCGCGCTTTATGGAAAGTTTCAAAACAAGTGGTGCATCCATACAAATTGGCCAGTTTTCAAGCATTAGAACCTAGAGATTTTCAGGTGCGTATGGAATTTTTAAACTGTTATTTACAAAAACGTCGTGAAAATCGAAATTTTCCAAAATGTGTGTTTTATACCGACGAGGCTAGATTTACTAGGGAAGGAATTTTCAACTCTAGAAATAGTCATTTTTGGGATGAAGAAAATCCGTTCGTGAAAGGGGATTTCAGTATAAATATTCGGTTAATGTGTGGGTGGGTATCGTTGGAGATTGCTCAATCGGGCTTTATATATTACCAAATAAATAAAATGGAGCAATTTATACGCGCTTTCTGGACAAAATGTTACCGTTAAATATTAGACAACACATGTGGTTTCAACACGATACGGCATCTTCTCATTTTGTTACAGTGGCAAGAAATTACTTAAACAGACGTTTTAGAGAAAAATTGATTGATCGTGGTGGACGCAATTGTTGGCCTCCAAGATCACCTGAGTTAAATCCTAACCCTGACAGCGCACCACTGGTTAAATTTTTTCAAAGTTTGTTTATATCAAAATATTACTTTATTAAGGAGCATATTGGTCACCAAATTTGAAAAAAAAATTAAAGACTTTCTTGATTTATGGCAAATTTTCATTTCGATTTAAAATTATCAAAATAAGTCATTTATTGAGATCTCTCTGTGGTAGAGCGTTGTCGGTCGAATATAGAAACACCCTGTATAACATAATCAATAACACCTGTTTTATCTACCTATTCTGCAAATTTTTGATTTCTCAACCATATTTTATACAAGGTGCGCAGTAAATAAGTATCAAATTTCAAAGGAATGCTGTGTAAAGAATTCTGAATATCTTTATCACGAAATATAGATACAAGGAGCCCGAACGGTATACAATTTTTTACATTATTTATGTATCCAATAATAGCACATAGTTCTCTTTTTTTCCACTGGCTGCGCAAGTATTCAGGAGGCGACGATTATTATTATTCCATATATACTGACTGGCACATTCGCATACAATTTCTATTACTGAAAAACTCATATGTTCCTTTCCTGTATTAGTATTAAGCAATAAAACTTCCCGCGTAAGTATTTGAACGAGTACTTCTTGAAAACTAGAGCGCTCTAGCGGCGTAATATCTGTCCCCTAAATTGATGCCGTTCTTTCAATACTACGTTAGGCCTCCTTGTATCTATACTTCGTGATCTTCGTATAAATTCTTACTTGAAGGAGCAAAACATTCAGCGAAAAAAATAACAAAGGATTCTGCCGTCTTTAGCGGCGTCCCATTGCTAAAATAACTACGAAAATGGATTATTAAAACTTCTGAAACAATTAAAAAAAATGTTTTCTCCCTACAACTCGCTTTGGTTATAACTATATACATTTAGAATTTTTATATGATAACTGACTCAAAATGTAATTCAAATGTTTTATCTTCGCTATCAAAAACGCTAATGTTATCAATGACATACTCGTTTTCTAAATTACAAATTTGTATAATTTGAAGCAACACTCTTTTATATTTTTAATTTTCATGAATATCTTATCTTTTTCGAAACTGGTGTTGGGAATTTTGTTTAATATTTGGGAAAGATGAGATTTGTTATCCATAACAATGACTAAATTTGGCGGAATGTTTCGTAGGAACTGAAACATCTTTCAAATAATGCTGCGGTCATGACTGGTAATCAACACAAGGTTGGGAAGTGTTTTTAGCAAATAATAACAATTAATTTGACACAAAACCATCTTTATTTCCAGCATGATTAATAATTTCTCATTTCCTCTCTTGGTCAAGGAGTACTTTAAACCTCCAGCAGTCGGGTGGTAGTACTTATTCTCCTAATTTTTTGTGCATGTTTTACAACCACTATCCTCCATTGAAGAATGTAAAAGTAATCATTCGTTTTGTAGCTTAGTATGTTGATCAAGTATTTTGGCCAATATAAATTTGGATTTTTCGATTCAAATGTGACAGTACTCCACTTGCCGTACTCAGTATTATTGACTAACTTTCTTTATTGTTCTTTATAATTTATTGTTATGGCAGCTCTTCTGTGTTTTAGGCTTCTAAAGGGCTTTTAACCGAAGACAAATTACATTACGACGTTGTTAATTTCGACGAGGAAAGTGGAGACGAAGATGAAGTAATTGGAGACAATTTAAACTGTAATGATTCAGAGCAAACTACAGATGATGAGTTACCAAATGTTCAGCCTTTACAGATGGATTATTGGTTCTATATAGGGAAAGGCACAGAGACAATTTGAAAAAGTGTTTCCGTGTCAAGCTCCAATGAAGCTAGAAATAAGCTAGAAAAAAAATTTCATGGTCCTACCAAGAATCTATCGAATCCAAAAGAATAATTTTTAGCTTTCACAATCACAAATATGATTGACACCCCAGTAAATTACACCAACAATTATATTGAAAGAAGAGGAATTTTCCTTGTTAGAGAGTAAGAGACTGTTCAAATAAACAAGCCGTATTAGACGTATTTTTCCTCATAGCAGTTAAGAAAGGTGATCAAGTAAACGTTCAAGAGCTCTGGAGCATAGACGGAACTGAAATTATTTTACTGTTTTCTCACAAAAGGTTTCTATTCCCTCTTTGTGCGTTACTCTTTGACAATATTACTAGCGCGGAAAGGAAAAATAGCTGCCATAAAAGAAATATACACAACTTTATGAAAAATTGAATATAAATATTTATTTTAGGAGCATATATGACAAACCAAATAAATTACAGTATAAAAATCTATGCCTTCTGCGATAGTGAATCTCATTACAGCCGGAATTTCGAAATATACTGTGGGATTCACGAGATGATCAATAAAAAATTCGGATAAGCTTCTTCATATAGTGAAAAGATTGGCAGAGCCTTTATAAAAAGACGAACAGAAACCTTAAAAAAATAGTATTACATTAATTGGACGGTAATAAAGAAATTGACGAAGAAAAAAGATGAGATAAAAGGAGAAGTAAACACAGTGGACCAAAATTATGCCTCTTACAAGATGTCAACGCTAAAAGTTTGGATATCTAATAAGACTTCTATTGTGAGAAAGGTAAGGAATTAATTCAAAAGCCTACAAAAGACACAAAAAGTTCTACTCGAAAGTGTTGGCGATATCATCTCATGGTTGTTCTTCAGCATACATTTGTCTTTCTGGAAATTCTTTAACTACCAATACATATCAAAAAGAGTGTGTTATAATTGTAGTTCATAAAGAAGAATTATCCAATTATTGTTTTGGCCAGATATGGCAACTGCTTATTATGCAAAGGTCGTTGTGAGAACTTGCATAATTGAAAATTCCATTTATTGAGAAATCTAATGTTTCTCAACTGAGGCCAATTGAACGTTTTTGGCGAAATTTGAAACGAAACGTATATTTTGGAGATTGGTAAGCACACAATTTTAAACAAACTCCGTCATACGCCATATTTACTATTTCATAATTAATTGCAATATTTAAACTTAGAAAACGAGCCGACTGGGTGCTAATTCAGTTATAAAAGATGTGTGTTATTATGGTGTACCAACCGTTGCTTCATAAACAGTTTGTACGGATGTTTTGTCCCCACACCCTTATCTCCATTTTCTTATCTCAGACAATTAAACATATTTTAAATAACCTTTTGACTTTGGACATGTGAATATTTATGTTCAACCTTTTTCCCATCATCCCCAATGAATTTGATAATTAATATTAATAAAACCAAAATACTGAAATTAGAGACAAAAACGCAAACTATATTCGAAAAACTATTTGAAATAATTACGTATAACATGCATTAAATATACTTTGAGCTGCCACTGTCAGCAGTCGGAACCAAAGGAAATATTTTAATTAGTACAAATTTATGAACTTTTTCATCTAAACCCTAATTCTCTACTTTTGTCGTGGGAGTTTGTATATTATACGAAAAGTTCCACAAATATTGGTTTGTTAGTTGAATTTGGATAATTTCAATTTTTCTTGTAGATTTACCACTACTCTATTTAGAGTTCTTATTTACTGAATACCCTGTATGTTTATCTACAGAAGAAACGTAAAAATCAAAGCAAATTTCTTAAAAATATAGTCGTATTTTACTGAGTACCGTTTCTTTTCATATATTTGTGCTATACAATTGGTAAATGCATAATTGATTTATTAGAAAAATATTGAATTTATTAGGTGACAAATAAAAAAAATGTATGAGTCGTCATGACTCAATAACTTATACTTTTCATAAAAAAAATATAGTTATACAATCCGGAAATAATATTTAATTAGAATATGTACGATTCTTTGAAAATTGTTGTAAACTCAAAGTATAAACTCTTTCCTATCCAATATTTTCTTATTACGCTTTGTATTATTTAACTTTTTTCGAATAACTATTAATAAATGAATTGATTAACTTCGAATAAATCAAACAACTCTCAAAGAAACGACCACATTTACTATAACTTTTTCATCTTTTACGACGGTCTAATAGCTACTAAATCTGAATGATAGCTGGTATTATGCCTGAGATCGACTCCCATGTTTATGGAGCCATCACTCAAATTTTGAATCCGTGGACGTCGAGGTCTTTTATGGTGAGTCGTAGGATGACATCGGCAGTCACAGTGCATTACGCAAAGAGCCACAGATGTGGCTAAAGTAATTATAAAAGGTACAGCGAAATAATTAATTATGATAGCAATCTGTTCATCTCTTTCATAATGGGTTAGTACCACAGTACGATTCTGACGCGAATGATAACAAGGAAACTCAGTGCCCTCAACTCCGTATGTTTCGGTGAAATTGAGACACAATACACTAGGAGGATACCCACATCCTTTGATGTTCACTAATAAGACTGCATCGTCAGTTTGATTGTAAGGTTCCTCCTGAAACAAAACAATTAAAGGAATACCTTTTCAATTATCCTTTGTTATTTCAAATATAGTAACAAAAATACCAAAAGATATATAGTGGATTATTGTATTAAAAATAGCTAGCAATGCCCTTATCTCAACGTCGAATCCATTACCGAAAGGCATTTGACAGAACGACTTCCAACAGCTTCTTCGTAGTCTTCTCTATGATAAAAATGTTGTCAAAACGTTTCCCTTTTAGTACATTTCTTGAAGAGCTAGAAGAATTTTACAGCCAAAAACTGGTGAATCAGAAGCAATTTGGACTACGAAGGGTTGTCCATTTGAACGAACAAGTCTGTTCATGTAGTGCACCTTTTAATCTATTTTTGAGATTGAGTTACGTCCCGACCGTTTTGGATCCTTAACTGTCTCATTTCTTCTTTTAAATTACCCATACCACTTGTAAACGGCCTTAAAAGGTACTTCATTATCACTATAAAGAGTTTTTAAGATTTATTGAGCTTCTTTGATACCAACTTGAAATAAAAACTTAATGACTACAACCACGCTCTCACTGAAATACATCGTCGGGCAAGTGAACGCTCGACAGGAATCTAAGAAAATTTTCTCTGTTAGATCTAATCTGAATATATTAGAAATGATGCAGCAGGCGTCTACCGAAACCAATAATATTTAGAAACCGGTCTACAATGAAAAAAAAATTAAGAATATCTGTTTTACGTGAATTTTATGAATCACTACTGCTTTTATACGAATGAAATCAGAGGTATCTTTACCTGTGGTACAGGGGATGCGTTGCATCCGGGCGCCGCGATCTCAATTAAGATACTCTGTTCATTTTATTTTCAGCAACATATCGTTACATGGTAATTTGAAGAAAAATTGTTCAGCATCAATATGATTCAATGACTTGAGATACAGCGCAAGTCTCTTCTCTATATATTCCATAATATGCTCGACATCATTTATGAAGAGAGGTTTCGTCATTTCGAGAGCACCCGATTAACTTTGGGTTCGTCCAAACACATTAAAAAACTATTGATCTGAATAGGGCATCGACTGTTTAGTTGTAAGTATTCGCACAAGGCTATTGGTCACACAAATTTTTCAGCTGAACAACTAACGTGTTGGCTGTCTAAACCCAGTCTAATCAATTATTGTTATCCACTTTTCATGCACCAATTTAGCTGGTCAGCACAGCCACTAAATGAAACGTCCATTATCTTAGCTATGTTTGTTTGGGACATTCTTTGTCAAGTGTTATGTAAAACACAAATTTAATCAAGAAAACATTTTTTGTACTTACTTTGCTATTATTATAACTCACGTATATGTGGGTACAATGATAAGCATCACTGGTGCACCCTTCCCGGCAAGAACTCCACGAACAATTAGCTAAACCGCTGAGTTCTTCTATCCTAGTTGTTATACATGTAACTGGTTCAGTTACAAAATTTGAGGCCAAAGTTGATATTGCTGGATCAACATATAAAGGTACTAAAAATAATAATGATGATCCGGCAGACATTGCGATTACTGCTAAAACACTTGTAGAATAAAAAATAGCTTGTTCTCGACATGATCGTCCAGTTGAATTTTTTGATTTTTTGGCAGCTGCTAGTTCCTGTAAAAAACATATCACAATTAATCTGCAAGATACAATTGTATACAGAAATATGTAAAACCTATAAATAACAGCTGAATCTAAATAGTAGAATTAGTTAGTATCTAGTACAGATAAAAGACTGTTGTTTAAACAAATCTTAAAAACAACCAACCATAAACAATATGAAGATATTTCTGTAGTATTGCAACCAGATGAATTGCGAATATTTTTTTGATAAACGGCAGCACAATATATTTTTTGAGTCTAAGTTACATACCAACCACCTGGTCTAAGTACAATTTGATAATAAGTACTATTACACGGCTACAAATTTTGAACCACATATAAAAGGAAACGCGCTCTTTTGTTAAATAAATAATATTCTTTAGGGAACAATTTCGTGGTATACTCTTGTTTATCAACATTCACGACATATTTTTTATACAAAGTGGGATCTATAATCAACTTATGACCAACTGTATACTTCTGTTGAATTTGCATATGAATAATTTCGCTTCATGTTTAATTATATATGGAAATAAACGGAGCTCATATTTTATACGGCATAAAAATACATATTAGTGAAAATTTATTCCCTTAATATAACGAATCAGGAGCTACTTTTATTAGAATTTAGAAACACACGTCAAAACTTAAAGATACTGTGACGTATTTTTGCTTAAATGTACTCGTTATCATTTTCCTTCAGTGGTTTAAATGAATTACTTCGTGTATGACAGTATTTCCAAACCGATTTTGTTCCATGCCCCATCTTACTACTACTATTCACTCCTGTGGCCACTCAAATCCAAATTGATTTTTGGCCTCGCCATAATTTTCTATCCTCAGCCATGTCTACCTGTCCACCAAGTCTCCTCACATCTTCCCCCACTTGGACATTTTATCTTGCTCTTGGTCTTCCCAGTGGGCGCCTCCCTTCTGGTTGACCTCTCCACACTCTTCTTATTGTTGTATCTTCATCCCTTCTTCTTACATGGCCTAATGCTTCTACTTCTTATCGCAGCCACAATATCTGGCTCTGTATTTCAGTATTCTTCATACTCCTCCTTCGAAAACTCCTTCTGGGTGTTTTGTTAATGTCCACATCTCAGCTCCATACAATAAAACTGGCTGTATTATGACTATGAGTATTCTTATTTTCGTATTTTTAGACAGTTTACTTTTAAATAATATCTACAGGCTCCAAAAACATCTAATGGCTGCATTTAACCTCATCTGGATTTCTATTCCTATTTTATTGTTGCTGTTCATAGTAAATCCTAGGTTCCTAATTCTTTAGCATTAAATGATTGAGCTCTGCAACTCTTCCCACTTTCATATAGTCAGACTTACCTTCATTTACCTCCAATCCTACTTTTCGTGCTTCTAAGAATACTTGTGCCAGTATTTTCAGGTCACTTTTACTGTCCGCTGTTAAAGCTACATCATCAGCATAAGCTCAAATATTTCTTTACCCTCCAATATTTGCTCCTCTTGGAATAGCTTCAGTTGCTTTTAAAGCTTTTTCTAGAGCAAGGTTGAACAGAAGGACGGACAACCCGTCTCCTTGTCTTACTCCTGTGGTGATATCGAAGGTATTCTTTTTCTAGTTTGACCTTTCCTTTGAGCCTTCAACAAACATTTTTACAAATCTTATTATCTTTTCTGGTATGTTATTCCCTCTGAGCTCATCCCATACTTTTGATCTTATTACGCCTTCTTAAAGTCAATATGCCCCATTTAAGTCGTTTTAAAATTCCTATGCCCCCCATGCAACATACATAATTTTCAATATTATATGGTTTAAATGAGAACTGATAGGTTTAAGACGTCTCTATAAAACATTAGGAATGGAAAATTATGCTTCTAAAATTAAATACTTATCAACGAACTTTTACAACAGTTTTTATGAACACTTAATTCAAACTAAAATCTGTGAAACACTACAAAAGTTGCGATAGGTCATTCAGGTTGTTGCACAGATTATACCCTAAGGGTTATGTTTTGTGTGTTATTTAGCGAGATTCTAAAACATCCGGGGTTATCCGCGGAGCCTGCCGTCTGACAACGCCAAATACACAGTTAATATTTTGGTCTCGTCAAGCCAAATTATACCTAATAATTAAATTGGGTACCGAAATTGAACATTGCATTTTTGTCCAGAACGAAAGCGAGTCCCATTTTCGAATTGCATCCCTTTAGGGCGTGTTCGTCACGTTGGGAAAATACGAAGTTTTTACAAATTAGACTCTCGAGGTACAAAAGTTTTTAAACAAAATACGTCTTGATTGTTTTATTGGCAAATAAGAACCAATGTTGGATCAGTCAAATAACACCTTTTAGCTCCTAATTTTTTATACTAATATTTGAAAACAAGGATTAACTTGGCCAGACAGTGCGAAATTAACCTACGCATTGTCTTAATGGGTCATCATTTCTTATTATTCCACTAAGTTCGGCAAAAAGGTAAAGGTGGTGATGGTGATCAGAAAATAGTTTCACCTACAGGACTCAGTGAAGATACATAATTACAAACCTAACCTAACCAAAAATATAGAAAAACAAATATCATGGTTGGGATATTTCATTTGCACAATTGATTTTTTTATTTCAAAGGAAGATGATGCAAATGTACGATAATATCATACTGATTTGTTTACAGTATCCCATTAGGAATATATAGATTATTTACGCCAGTGACCAAAGAAGAGAAAGAAGAAAGAAAGTTATAACGAATACATAAAATCCCATAGAATGATTTTTTGCATATTTTTTCATTTTTATAGAAGTGCTTACTTCAATTTGTATTCGAATGAATTGAAAACAGAAGCCTGAAAAATCTGGTAAAATCATAGGATCTGATATTTGTACGAAAATACGATAAATCAAAACCAAAAAATTAGAAAGGATATACGAGGTGTAGCTATTAAATAACGAGACTAGCGCTGCTACATAAGAAGTATGCTTGTGCCAAAGGTTAACCACTGTCAGCTGTTTAGCCTGAAGTCTACTTTTTCGAATGCAATATTACCGTGTCTGTATAAAACCACAATAGCCATGTCCTTCGTTTGTATAGGGTTTGTTTTTTTTTTTTTGTTTTGTCGTAAAAATTAGCGATGTAAAAATAGAGCAACCGTTTGTTGTGAAATTTCACTTAAAACTTGGAAAAATTGCAACTGAAACTTATAATTTATTGGAACAAGTGTATTGCAATAAATATTTATCGCGTCAACGTGTTTTTGAGTGGTTTAAACGTTTTCAAGATGGTAGAGAAGATTATTCGCTTTCGAGTCGTCCTTCCACATCAAAAACGGATGAAAATATCGAAAAATCTTGTTCGGTCTGATCGTTAGCTAAGATTCATACGATTTCTGAATCTATAGGAATTGACAAAGAATGTATGCGGCAAATTTTACATAAAAATTTTAATATGTGAAAAGTGTGGCTAAAGTCCTCACATTTGAACGACAAGAAGTTGGCAAAAATATTTGTATTCACACTTTGAATGCGAGTAAAAATTACTAAAACTTATTTGAAGGGGGAAAAAGTATGACGAATCACATCTGCATTAAAAGGAACAAGATTTTTATTTGTTGAAGCTTTGGAAGACTTCCTGCACTGTTTCGAACAATGGAAGAGTCGCTTAGAACAATGTAGGGATAGAGGACGGGTATATATTGAAGCTGATAATAAATAATAAAAATGAAAATTGATGGAAATATGTAATCTAGGATTTGCACTTAGTCCCAGTCGCGCAAATACATGTTTTGTTTGGCATTTCTCAAAATATTTTTAACACAAATAGACAATTCAAAAGCATTAAGTGTAGAAACAACTAACAACAACTGATAACATGAGATTATAAATCCAAATTTGTCTAACATATTCGAAAAAAAAAGTTAAATTTAATGATATGATAAAACTTGATATATGAATGGAACGTCAGCACATGTGAAATCGTAAAAATAAGTTGAGCACATGTATCTTATTTTTGTATAAAGATCCCACTGGAAGTAATTTTTCTATTTCTAACTTAGAGACAAGAAAAAAATATGTATAAAATTTAGAAATACCTTAAAACGAAACTGAAAAATTGTGACAATAAGACTATCAACAAACCGATTGTGTTATTGCGTAAAAGATGACGATCAGATGAATAATTATGCGCTAATATCCCTTTCACCGAATCAGAATCGTTCTAAAATAAAATTAAAATCACAGGCGTCTGCTAGTTGAATTAAGAAGGGAGTGAAACGTCTGAACACATAATTTCTGAATGTTCCGAGTAAGCGGGCACCCATGTTTGGGTTAACCGAGGTCAAAAATTAACCGTCTGTTATAATAGCATTCATTAATTATCTGTGCCTATACGAAGAACTTGAGGCTATATGTCCAGAGCAGCTCAAGCAAAGGGGGGACACAATAAATCTTTTAGGTCGCAATGCGTATTTAAACCCCTCCGATTCAGCCTACAGAGGTGATGAAAACTAGTTTAAATTGCTAGTTGATAACAATTTTTGAAAAAAGTAATTTTTTACTTTGAAAATAATAAAGTAAATGGGAGATTAAACGTTTCAATTGGTACATTAGACCCTAAGAAAAATCCTAAAATTAGGCGTTTTTTCGGAAATACATAGCTCTGTTTCTTTGAATTTTTGGAAAGAGTAGATATCATAATATTTTTCATATGTTTTATTTACGATCATCGATATTTGTTGCAACAAATAGAAAATAGCAGACACACTTAAGTTTCGTAATAGATTTATGGTGTTTTTCTATTGAAATCACCAAAACTATGTTACGTACCGGAAATAATCACATAAAACAACATTTTGACACACTTTCTTTCATTGAAAAGTAGAGTATCGTAACAACACATACCCTTATAATGGATGAATATATTCATTAAATGATAATTTTTTATAAAAAATTTGTTCACTATATGCAGATTACTTATAGATAAGGTTAAAAGTAACCAGTAGCACTTATCCATGAAGTGGATTTGACAAATCCAGAATATTACCTTTATTTTTTGTCTACGAAGCTCCTCTTGCTGATCTAGGAGCAGTTCCGAACTACTGCTCCTCATTTTAAAATCGAAACTATGACATTTGACCAGAACTTTTTCAAAATGTTCACAATTTATCACAATATTATTGTCATCAAAAATCGAAGTATAAATTGAGAGAAGGGCAACGCAAACTCACTACATATTCCATTCAACCTTTTATTTTCATTTTGATACACGCTTGCGCAATAGTTTCTGAACGGATGTTGTAAGGGGTGAAATAATCCCTTTTTATAAGAGTGTAGACGCAGACGCAAATTATATTTTTAGGAATTAATAGCTCAATAAATTTCACCCATTCACACTGGACAATTTTTAAAACTTTTATACCGAAATTAGTACAGAAATTTTATGAAATAATACACTTATTACAATGTTATTAAATAAATATAAATGTCTTATGATTTGTCTTGTGATTTTAATATTGATAAACGACAAATACTGATTTTTCAGCTATTACTTATTAACAATAAATAATAATTGAATTTGGAATATTATATAAAATCGTTCTAATTTCTTTTCATTTGAAAACCTTTTGAATTACAATTTGTATGAAGGGTAGTGCTCTCTATATGTGAATAACTTTTTAGTAGCTATAAATAATAAATTCGTAAAAGAAATCTTCATTTGCAGTACCATCTATTATAAAAATATGAAAGTATATTTATATAATTCTTAAGCTGGCTATTTAAGTTTAACATTCTTACGATAGGTGGTACACCTTTCTAGTGTATTATTTAAAATAAATACTAATGATAAATAATTTAGGCTTATCTTATCATACTTAAAATTATCGTTTTGAATTGTAAACGATGAAATGTAGAATCTAAATAACGTTCTCAAATTCATCTGACAATGATTTATCATGGTGGTAAACCTGAATAAAAGGCGGCAAATACGTATTTATAAAAACGTACGTGACTTGAAGCATGTTTCTTCCCAACATTAAAATTCAAAAGATTTTGGTGTTATGACTAATTGATATCGTTTTTTCTTCATTTTCAATACATGACTGCATTATATCTACAATGGTTAACGAGCAATAATTTTATATTTTGAAATAGATTAATTAGAATAGTGAATCGTGTGCAGTGCCGTGTAAAAGCGTAATAAGGAAGTCAAACCAGAATAGAAGATATTCTAAAAAAAATACGGCGTTAAAAGTAAATATTTAGTTTGATTAATATAAAAATATACTTTAGAAATATAAGCTTTAACATAATTGTGAAGTAAATACTGAAATAAGATCATTCTTGTACGCCAATGGTCGTTAAGCAGCCATTGATATGACGAGATTTGTCCGGTTATAAGCATGGCGGTAAGCGTGGATAATAACTAGTTTTGTGCGTTTTTTTCCGTCGTCCTCTCATAAAAAAATTGAAAGGAATTTTTGAAATATGTAAAAAGTTAGCCAAAATTGTTTTGAAATAATGTGAACTGTTTAGTGAATCTATTAAAACGTCAAAGAAAACAAGGGACGTCTTTTGATAGTGCAAACTATGGCGTCGAATGAGGATGGAGGTAATGATGACGAAAATAAAGTTTATTATGGAAAGGAATCTTCGTATGAACCATTACCTAATTGCTCTACGTGCCCCATGTGTTTATTACCTTATAATAAGTGCTTATGTAGTGTGACCCCTAGTAACTTCGAAGATGACACTTTAAATAGCATTAACGGTAAGTTATTATTTGTAAACACGGAAAAATAACAATACATTTCCCACCAAATTACTTCGATTTGGCAAGTTACTTATAAGTAGCAATTTATTTACAAAATTCACGTTCTCTATTTTTCAGATGTAAATACTAAATACCATCAAATTAATCTCCAATCTGCCTACTTGATAAAATAAGTACAAACTTAATCAAACATTTAGTTTCATTTGAAAGTAGGTACTTATATTTTTTTAGTAGTAGGCTTTGACAAAAAGAATTTTAATTTGTTTTAATACTAATTGACAGTTTTTATGTTGCTTTTGGATAAAAATCTGAAATAGCAAACAAAGGGTAAAAAAACTAAGTATTTAACTGGTAATTTTAAAGTTCAAGTTTGTTAATGTATACTATTATAAGAAAATTAAGTAGGAATAAATAAATTATAAATAGTGTCACTAACTTTATACATTTTCGAGTTTTTAACATCTCTACTTATCTTGACAAATCTTTATTGGGTGTAACTATAATAACAAAATGTGCAAGTTGTTTATATCAAATTATTCTTAGGTTTCTAGGTTCATAAGTTCTCTGAAGATATTTATAATTCATCAAACCAAGACAAATTTCATATTTCCAACATTTCACACTTTTGTTACGATATTCATATTATATATTCCATAAATATGTGAACTATAGGCTATAAATATTAATTGGTATATTGTGAAATTTCCTCAAAAGAAAAATAATAGGTTTTTTGTTGTTTTTTACACAAGTTGTTCAAAATCATTACAATAATGACCAATTTCAATTCAATTCAAATTCACCCAGAAAGATATTTTCTGAGCTTCTTGTATATATTTTTTGTTTCAGCTGTAACATTTATTCTTGAATGTGTAATTTACATGGAATTTGGCTGCAAATTTATATACTTTGTTTATCAACATTCGATGAAATCACATTCCATTTTTTTGTTTATGATTAATTTACAATTAGTATTTTGTTTTCCAATGCAATCATACTCATACCTTCATTCCAATAATATTTGTCATTAATATGACACATCTGTATTCCTAAATAAAAATATAATTGATATAAAAATCCAAAGTAACTCCCGTAGTAAGTGAAAGAATGATCTGCAAAGACTCTTCATTTGTGCCTAACATTTAAAGTATGTACTTGATGAAAGAGAATATTTACCACTTTACCATAGTATACTCACATATACACTATCTGATGCACATTTCAATATCCAAGTTATCATCTTCAGAGACTAGAGATAAATAGATATACCTTCTGTCTCTGTAAGTAGGAGTGTTGATGTAGTGATATTGTATTCATTGAAGCTTTATAAGATTCAATGTTTCATTTGAAAATGTTTAGTCTTGGAATTTTGTTTATGTTATATTTTTGAAATGCTATTGTTAAATTAAAATGTGAATTATAAATTTTTGAAACATTACTTTAATTATGGGCAATCTGTAAATTTTAATTTTCATATAAATGATATATTACATTTTATGCAGTATTTCAATCTGTAGTGGGATATTAATCTGTTGTCTTCTCAGTTCAAACTAATGAATTAGGTTAATTGAATCAATCTTTTCATTTTCAGCTACAACCGAAGATTTTGGTTCTATGAAAAATGGACACGCACAAGATGCATTCATAGAAAATTTGGATAGTTTGAGAAGAGGTTATAACTCCAATAATCAGTTTTTAGTGAATCTTCAGAAAACACCTGTAGGGTTTGATCCGAAGAATTTTATAAACAGTGTTGATAAATATATCAACGATGCACAAACAGATCCAGTAAAAAGTGAGGCTAAGCCAAATTGTAACGGTGATAAAGTATATTTTTCAAATTCAATTGAATTGAAATCTGATGTATGCGTTGATAGAATTGATAACAATACAGTTGATAATGATATTAACAATAAAGAAAACTTTAGCAATGACAGGTACTTCATTTTTATTCTTAAAATAGTACTAGAATTATATTTCATAAGTACTCAATTTGTCAAGATATTGAATTTCTTTCAATACTTCTTCCAAATGATTTTTTTAATTTGCTAAATGTTTTAATATTACTATGTAGAAATTTTTGTTAAAAATATCCTGATATTTTCATTGTTTTAATATAACTCATCCTAATCGTTATCTACATTTTTGTTTGAGAATAAGAGATACAGGTTTATTAATTTAGACTTGTTTGCATTAAAATATGTGTTGTATTATGGTTATTTGCATTTTTTACTATCACATTCATGATAGTATAAAAATGCAAATGAGTAACAATCATAATTTGATGAATAGTATGAGTTATATAAATCCAAACTAATTATCCTCATCTCTTGCTCTTAATATATTCATTTCATTCTAAAAAAATAATATACTCTATTTATTATGATTCATTATGATAATTAACAGCAATCAAAGCATATGTCATTGACTCATTAAGAAAACATCATGAAATAAGCAAGAAACTCTTTAGTCTGTACCCCTAGTCACATAGGGCCTACTATTTCACTCACATTAAAGGAGTACAAATTCCTTCTATATACCCAGAACCATTCTGTGCTGTAGGAAATGTTCTTATAAGAATGGTGAAAACCAAAAGAGAATGACTATGGTAGTGTCTTTGTTCAGTTCATCTGGAACTTGATAATGCTAGATACAAAAAGTATTTGGACATCAGTAAAACCAATCTATAAGCCAGAACATATACTGGAGTTCATTATAACTCTTAAAATGAAAAGCAAACTACTTAGCTTTTGTATACAAATTGTAACAATTTTTTGACAATAAAGCATTTCTCTCTCTCTCTCATATATTCATTATGCAAGTGAAATTCCTATGAACTTGATGTGTTACATTTACATTTTTTAAGTCAATGAATTTTTTGTAGGTGTACTATAAAAGAAGATCCCCATCTGCAAGTTCACACAAACAGTATGTCGCCCGTAAAATCAAAGAGCAAAAAAAATCATTTAACTAAAACTGGCTGTGATTTACCAATTGGCGCTGTGAAGAGTCCAATTAATTGTCATAATGATCCTGAAGTAAAGCAAGAGTCTACAGATAGCACACTTCAAGCTACTACTAGTGATAATTTATCTGAATCAGAAAAATCCAGTGTACAAGTAAATTCAAAACCAAAGAAGCTTTGTTCCCAGTTGGTTGATAAATTAAACTATGATTTGCTTAAAGGAAAGAAAGGTATTGCTCTTCTTACAGCTATTGAGGACCAATCAAATTCTAAAATTAAGGTAATGGATAGACACACGTCTAGTTCAACTGACTCCAGTAGCTGCTCTCTTAGAAAGTCAAGAACTAGATCTGTAGATGTCACAGTGAAACCAAAAAAGGGTCGCAAGAGGGCCCATTCCACAGATACCAATGATGTAGAGGCAAAAGTACCTAAAATTGATTTTAAATGTTATAAAACTGATAAAAAAAGTGAGATATTAACACCATCAAAAAATGGAAAGCATAAAGACTATAAATATAGTAGACATGATTCAAAAAGTAAAAGTTCCTCCAAAAAATCCTCGCATAGTAGTAGCTCAAGAGAGAGACATTCAAGTCATAGAAGTGACATTAGACCAAGACTTCTTACTAATGGCAATTATAGTTACCCCCCTGAAGATGTAAGTTTTGTTTTTTTACTTTACAAAATCAGTTTTTAATTTAAATTTGCAAACTAATACATTACCTGCATATTTAAGTTATTGCTTTGGATTTTTAGCTCTCAACTGAACTTTAATATAAAAAAATAACCTTAAAGGGTTATTTTGGTTTAGAAGCCCAGATTTTACACATTTTTGAATCTAACGTAAACGAAAAATATTTTTACTATCAATTTTTTTTATATATTTATTGGCTCTTCAAGAATATAAAAAAAATGTAAGAAAACTCAGATTTTTAATAAATTACAGGCTGGTAAAGTGGGGGCTACAAAAAAAATGGTGCATCCTGGTTAACATGATTCTGGCCTTTGTAGTGATCTGGAACAACAAAAAAATTTGAAAAATTCTCAATCTGTAAAGATGTCGAATTTTGAAAAAATACTCCAAACTGAAATTTTTCAAAATTCAAGACGCGATAGAGAGATAGATATATAAAAAAGATGTCCACCAAATTTCAAAGGAATCGGTCGGGTAGAACTTGAGATATGTCAACTATCTCAAAAAAGGTAGCTTCGAGAAAAACACATTTAAAATTAAAGAAACAATTCCGGTAGAATAATTCGTTCCACTCGGCCGACTTAGATGCTAAGAGTCTAAGCTTTCAAAATAGCAAAAAAAAATTTCTAGACCAGAATACCCCTTTAAACAAATTTAGTCAAATACTCTGTACTTATACATTATTATCTAACTTCATGATGTAGAACTTGATCATCTGAATGCATAAATTTCATTGTATTGTGATTAAACTTCTCAATTTTCTACTTATTCATAAATTGATGTTAGACTAGTAAAATTCAAACAAATATTTAGGTATTCCAATATAAATTTTTCTCTGTTATTGTCTAAATGAAATTATAATCCAAAGTATAAATATTATACATAATTTAATGCTCTTTCTAAAAATAACTTTTATCTTTACATCTTATATTCTTTTCGCAGAAATCTTTGAAATTTAGAAAATATTACCACATAGAAACCCATACCAATGGAGGTGCAAAAATTCTCAGAATGTACCATGATGAGATAAAACACCTCAGTCCAAGTGACTCAAAAGAACTAGCAAAGGAATTCTTCAAGTTAGCCTTCCATGAAGATAAAGACGGTTGGGCAACTTTTGTGATAGCAGTAGTTCACGGTTCTGCTTCTTACCTTCCAGACATTCTTACATATATGGCAGAGAACTATCCAACATTAACTGTTAAAAACGGGTTACTTAGCAAAAGCTCGGATATTGAAACAACAACATTGTCAAATTATCACGAAAACGTATGTAAACATTATGAAGCAGGGACGGTTCGATATGGACCACTACACCAAATTAGTATTGTGGGAACTGCCCATGAAGAAGTCGGCGGCTATTTTCCTGATTTGTTGGGAATGTTAGAAGAGAATAATTTCCTCAATCTGGTGAGTTTAAATGTCAATTTTACCTCATGTAGAACTCAACTTAGAAGCGCCGATATTTCACTAGTTTCATCTTATATGTATATGATACAGAGTTTCTTGTTGTTCCCCTACAGAACCTACACTTGTCAGTCACTTTTTGGCGGAATGTAGTTCTGAGAGAATCCATCAGAATAATTTTCTTTCAGATTCTAACTTCTCAAACTGTTTCTCTTTCTGAGTACTTCTTGTATGGCAAATATATAGGTCTCCTTATTTTCCTTTATTCCTGAATAATTGGGAAACCAACCTATGGGTCGATTGTAGGTATTAGATGGAAGATGATGTTATCTTTAAATATTATAAATGTACTCATGGCAGTTAATTTTTCAGACAATGCCTTGGGGAGCTTTATCAATTTGTGATCAAATGAAACCAACTGAAAGTAATGATGGACCTATCATTTGGTGTAGACCCGGTGAGCAACTTGTACCAACAGCCGATTCTAAAACACCAAACAAAAGAAAAAGGTAAGCTTTTTCTGTAAAATTTGTATTCTCTTTATTTAAAAGTCTTTTTTTTAAGAACTGGTATAAATGAATTAAGAAATTTACAATATCTGCCGAGAATGTCCGAAGCAAGGGAACATTTGTTCGAGGATAGGACAAAAGCTCATGCTGACCATGTGGGAGCTGGACTAGATAGGAAAACTACAGCTGCTGTTGGAATATTGAAAGCTATCCATGGAGGGAAAAATGAAGGTCCAAATAACAGGGTAACAAAGGATGTTGTAGCCTTTTCTGCTAAATATTTTGATATATTATCTGAAAAGTTACAACTTGATCTTCACGAACCACCTATTTCACAGGTAAGCTATACCATTTTGTTGATTTTACCAGTTGACAGGTAATTAATGATGAAAAATTCATATATTTTAATATTTTAGTGTGTCACTTGGATTGAAGATGCAAAACTGAACCAGTTAAGAAGGGATGGTATAGAATATGCGAGGATAAATTTGTATGATAATGATATATATTTTTTACCAAGGAACATAATCCATCAGTTTAGAACAGTTACAGCTGTTACTAGCATTGGTATGTTGACTATAAGGATTTATTTATATTATCTAAATTTTTATTCCCAAATGGTTTGTTTTTTGGCATTAAAAAACCATTGAAATATCAACATGGTCTGTGTTTACTATAATGAATGAAAAAAAGTTTAAATTAATTACTCACTTTTTTTTATAAAAGTTGTAAGTTACTCCAAAAACTAATTTGTCGGGATTTTGCAATCCTCGGATAACAACGTTTGCGATGGGAAGCAAATTCGGAGAAAGATTTTGTAGAAAAAGTCCAAATAGACCTGTTCTCTTAAAGGACCATCAAAAAAGTGAGGACCCATTAATTGGTGATTTATGACGGCAACTCATGTTAACTGAAAATCTGGGAACGACACTTTCAAATAGCATGGGGATTTTTTCCTTTCCCACACATGTGAATTACTGGAATTATTTATCCCGTCTCTTGTAAATTCTATTCTGTAAATAGTGTCCTGTACAGCATTAATCACTAAGTTCCTCATGACTCCCCATATCTATTATCAATGCATTTATTGCACTAATTTGGTTCTAACTGTTATTTATTTTTTTTTAAGCTTGGCATGTTCGTTTGAAACAATATTATCCCATAGAAGAGCCAGAAGTAACAGAAAATGCCCCACCTCTTCTCTCCAAACCAGTTGATCACATAAAACCTGAAAAAACCCCATTAAAATCTTCGAATCACCGAGATGAGGACAAACCACCTCTAAAAATGAAGTTGAAATTAGATTTAAATAAATACGCTGGTCCAGAAAAAGTTCGAATCCAAGAAGAAAAAAATAAAGAAAAGAAATATAAACACAAGGATCACAATAGAGAAAAGTCCAAGCACAAACATAAAGACAAACACAAAGATAAATACAAGGATAAAGATAAATATAAGCATCACAATAAAGACAGAAAACATCACAATTCTCACAAAGAGAAAGATTACAAACATAGTGACAGAGATAAAAAGCACAGTTCCCGCAATACTAGTAAAGAGAAAAATCAGGATTCTAGTCAAAAAAATCATATATCATCGAGTGATACCAGCACTTACAAGTCTAATTCCAGTGAGAGCCTAAAACTTACTCCAAGTGATACCAGCACTTACAAAACTTCTTCCAGTGATAGTTTAAAACTCACTTCAAGTGATACCAGTATTCTGTCGACAGATTCTGTTACCACGCAATCCCACGTCGAAGAATCTACAAAAAGTGTAGCAGACTCCGCGAGTGTATCTCCTACCAAAGTACTTGATTCGCCTGTAAAAAAACACAAAGAAAAATCTTTTAAAATAAAGATTCAGAAGCCGCAATCCACCGACGTTTTAGGTGATATTTTAAAAGATATGAACAAGTGCGATCCACATATTTAATATTAAGCTACAGGTCGGAGAAAAAGTGACTTTAGAAGTTTCTTCTGGATGACACTTTTTGTTCGAACTGTAGAGGATTTCAATCGTGGTTCTGTCCACACATTGGCAATTGGGTAGTAATTATATTTCTATACTTCCTTTACAGCAGGGAGTGAATATAAATAAACCACTAATGGTTTCACTTATCACAAATTATTTGAAAGATTAACTAAATATGTCAATTGTCACCAAATGTCAATTGTCAAATCACTTAATTCCGTCCCACTTAATCATTAGTTTTTATAACCTACAATTTGATTGAATTACTAATTTGAAGTGGAATACTGGGTGTTCCAATAACTGTTTCCTATTTCGGTGGCTCAATTTAATCTGTCAATTTTATATTTTTACAATCAGTATAGCCATTGAAAATTTAATTTGGAAATAACCTGAAATTTATAAAATCTCCTTATTTTTTCTGTTAGAATCGAAAGTTTCATAATGTACAATATTCTAGTACACTTTTTCTAATTAATCTATAGATTATCAGAAGAAATGTGACAGGTGACAGCTATTAGTTTCGATACACTGTTGTAGAGGGAGGTGTGAAAATTTTAATGGGGATCATTTTGTATATATGGGATCTTTTTCATAAACGGTGTGGTATGGACATTTTCAAATGGCGGCGAATTTTAGAGAGTTTATAGAATTTGTAAATATGATTTTATTGAAAATTTTTCTAAAAGGTATATTGAAACATATTTATTTGTATTTAAGTTATAAAATTATTATATTTAAGCTAAAATTTTATTCATAGTGTTCTAAGTGTGACATATTTTAATACAGGATTGCTTACTTAGATTTATGTCACTGTTCTAAAGTCTAATTTTTATAAAATGTGAGTATTTCAACATTTGTACTCAAATATATTTGCTAAGACGCTAAACTAATATTAATAACTATAATTTAAGCGAAAAGTTTCATTACATAAATAAAACAGTAAATTTTGTATTATCTTTTGTTTGATTGACAAAAAAGATTCATGATTATACAAAATTAACATTAGTTTAAATAATTACTGGCTAAACCCAGAAAGTTACTCCACATGTGTCCGATTCCCAGGAACAAGTTGAGAAGAAATACCTTCTTGGTAAAACATTTTGAGAGCTAGTCAAGAAATCCTCATTAACAAAATACAAACTATAGTCTGGGTATCAATCAACCAAGATGAATGAGTTAAACATCAATTGATACAGTCCCAGTGTGACCAGGAGTTTATAAAGGAAATACTGTGAAATCTTGTACTGAAGATTTCTATTATCCATTTATTGTGAAATAATTATTGAGTTGCTGGCTATTGAGATATCTTAAAAAGATTGCCCTCGCCTTGTGATTGGATAATGAAGGTTTCAATAATATACTAACAAATACCTTTTTTTTTTAAAGCAAATTTAATCACATCAATATTTTTTCGAATTCAATTTTATAAATCTAGTTTTTCATTTGCCTTATTCATTTTATCAAAATAGAGCTTTATAGAGCTCTATATAAAATTGATAAACCGAACGATGTGGTATTAGAAGTTTTTAAATTGATTATTGAAATATTCAAAATTTGAAAAAAATACTTATAGTCTCTTCCAGGAGCTAATAGTCTTTCATATTGGTCGATTTCATCGCATTTTCATATATGAGACTGTTTAACGTATATGCTTGAATTTGTGGAAGAAATAGCATATTTACAATTCCAAAGACAGTTTATCATGTCCTATGGGAGTCCCAAACAAGTTTTATAAAAAAATATATGGATAGTGTACTTATAAAATGAATCTATAATAATATCAACTTTAACAAGGTTCAAACATTCCTCGGGGTTTAATTAGAATATAGTATATTTTTGAAATTGAAAGAAATAAAAAACCCATTTCAAGAATATAATTGAAAATACACAATTCTCTTTTATATTCCATGCCACTGTACTAAATATTTTGCTTATTGGACTATATTTATGTATTGGTTGCTGTGATTGATATTATGATTGATTGATTTGAGTTAATTATATGAGTAATACTGAACGAATCTAATAACTTTATTCAGGTAGTACAAGCCTCTAGAACTATTTTTACTTCTCCTGGCTCTTCCTAAAACTATTTCAAGTTCTTGTTTTTGAAGCAATTGCTGATTATTTACTTCAAACCGTCTTTTCGTTCTTTATTTAGATTTTATTGAGTTTCATAAATATCTATCAGCTCTTCTTCTATCGCTTTGAATTAGCGATTTTTGAAGTTCTCTGGAGGTCCAACTAACTAATAAAAAATGTAAGAAAACATTGTATTGAAATTCTTAGAATCCTTGAAAAATCGAGCTATTAGGCTATTATAACATGGATATAAATTTTTTTGTTACCTGATTATACATGCACAAACTTCTAAAATAACCAACTATATCTTCTCTACTTCTCATTGGGGATTCCCGTAAAATCAGATACATCATCATCAGAGACTTGACTATCGAATTTTGTCAACATTTGGATCTTTTGACGTATATTTCTGGGTTGAAAGCAAATAATGAACTGAGAGGGTAACAACAATAGTTTTAATTTCTAATTTCAAATGAAAAGTTTTGTTTAATTTGTTTCAATTTATTTTAATTGTCGTTCATATTAATTATTCTATTTTTCAGTAACTATTATGATAAGAAAATAAGTTATAGTACAAAATTTGGATGTTGAAAAATATCATTTTATAAAAATTTGGTTTTAAGGAACACCAAAGACTTTCCCGTAAATAATGTGTAATTCTAATTTTACTTTAGTACTGAGTTCTGTTTCATTTACAAAAATTGATAGCTAATATCAAATTAATAACAGAAGCAATAATAACAACTTTCTTACTAACTCGAACGAAAGCCATTGAAGGAAAAACGTGAAATATCAAAATAGAAAGTATCATTGATCCTAAAAATGGAAATATCAATAATTTATTAAGGAAGTTGAACTAAGGCACGAAGTATTAGAAGAGAGTAAGTCAAACAAGTGGTTTATGTGTAACTAGAAAAGATTTATTCGCAAAATGTACTTGCCATACAACAAATAAAGTGCCTTTTAAAACTGTAAAACTAACTTATTGTTAGTATTCATTATTTTAAAGTCCTCTCAACTCTAACATAATATTGGAATTACACTTTATACAAGATCCGATACTTAATTTATCAGTTAGAAGTTGATATCTTCACATATTAGATAGTACATTTTATAGTAATGCAGTTTTGGCATAGATTCAACCTGAATCTGAAATCTGTACTTCCAGTCTTTAACATTTTACCTTGCAACTTTGCTAAATTAAACATATACAAGGCTTTGTGTGTATTTTCAATATTTTTTTAGTCTTAAAAGTGAGATTCCTAGAATTGTGATGTAAATATGTACATTTGGAGTATTGTACAGTTTTTTATATAGTGAAAAACCTCTATGCAATGTTGTATATAAAACTAAGTAATCTATTTAACAATGTTAGAATGTTTTAAGGATATTTTTTCATATCACAGCCAAATTTAATAGTTGTTTCCATTTTTTTGAATAAAACTTACATTTTTGCTAGATGTCTCCCAAATAATTGTAATTTTTATATGTTTTAATTGTCAGAAGAATAGTATCTTTTTTGAAACTATTGAATCCGAGGCTGTCACGAGCATAACAAAATATTGTCAACGGGTCTAATACCACATTTTTCCTATGATCATAATGCTTTTAACATAAACTAATAAATCTAAATAATAAATTACAACACCTCAAACTAATGAAATTCTATTAACTTTTTAACTTTATAACATATTTAAAAAATCATTTTTTTATAGAAATAACTCCTGTCATTATTTATTGATAATTTAAATCGTTAAAACAATATATACGAGGGCAGAAAGAGAAAATAAAAAAGTCACTTCTTCTTTAACCGGCGCTACTGTCCTTTGAGAACCAGGCCCTTCTTAACAATCAACTGCCAATCCTTTCTGTTCTGAACATGGTGCCTCCAATGTCGAACCCATAGCTGGATCAAGTCCGCCTCAACTTCTCCAATCATCGGAGGCGCAGTCTTGTTCTCCAGGAACTCCATACATGGCTCTGCGCGAGTATTGATCAGAGGGCATGTCCCAGCCACCTCAAACGCGCCCCCCGGATGAATGCCACCAAATCTGACTCGCCATACATTTGTTGTTATAGTACATTTCTCGCATCCGTATGCGATTACAGGACGTATAATTGTCTTGTAAATTGTGAGCTTTGACTTCGTGAGAGTCCTCTAAACTTGAGCGCTCTCGTGACTACCCGAAAATACTACTCTGTTTCCGGCAGCAACTCTTGTCTTGATCGGAAGCGATGTTCTCTGACTTGGAGATCGGGGTTTTCCTTGAGGTTCTCATGTACATATTCATGGATTTTGAGTCCTCTTGCTTCACCTACTCGCTCGAACTCCTCGACCGCTCCCGAAAAAACTGAAGTGGTTCGTGCCATGATGTCAACATCATTCACATAGGCGAGGCGCTGTGTGAGCCTATTGCAAATAGTTCCTCCAAGTGAATTGAACAGTGTTGTCGCTAGTGTATCACCTAACACAAGCCTGTGTTTACAGTAAAAATTCTAATCATTGTCATTCCAACTATACACACCAGCTTCTTTGGGACGCCAAACCCCATCAGGTCCTCATACAGCTGGTTTCTGAGGAAGTCGATGAAGAGGTTGTGAAGATCGACAGAAAGTGAAAATACAAATGAACTTTGTCACTAGAAAAGAAAATTTAAGTTAAGATAATTTCATTTGTGCCGTAAATCACTGAAGGAGTTCTTTTAAAAAGTGAGGGTTGTAGAAAAAATCTATTTTGTATTATAATTATTTATATTTGTTTAAAAAATTATTGGGAAGACACTTAGAATTATAAAATCAAATGTAAAAACATAGACAGTCATAGCAACAAGAGTATTTCAGTATTATATTCCTTAAGACCAATTCTTGTCTAGTGTTAACCAAAATAACAACTTTCTTTGGTTACTGAAAGGGTACTAAATTGTTTTCTCATTACAATTTCTTAATTCTTCAACCTGTTTGTATACATGTTCTTATTTTTAGGTATGATATTTGTTTTTCCTATAGCAGAAACATATTTTTTTCGTTGAACCAACTCTAACATTAATAGGAAAACGATAAACTATTCCCCCATAAACTAATTATTGTACAGAAAGACTCTACTTCTTTTAGTAATACAAATGGTAGTACCTCTATTGGTAATGATTTGCTTGATATAGTTACAGCGGCGTAGTTAGGTATTGGCGATAGGGGCCCCACAGAACACATAGGGGTGCAAAAATGCAAACAAAACACAAAAAGTTGATGAATTTATTACCAAAGTACCTATAAGAGTACAAATAACCTCTTTAATAACAAGTTCTATGGAATAAACACGGAGTGAATGGTAGTAATCAAAAAGCAGGCGAAAACAACTGTGGTAAAGAATATTAAAGACTTATATATTACATTTGGAGCATCTAGAATATCAACTTCAAATTCGTCTGTCTTCTCCACTTGTGGTCTGAAATATTGGTTTCCATGGACTGCACAAACAGCTGTTGCAAAGAAAAGACATATTTTTATATGCTGCAACAAAAAAAAAGTGCTTTAAGCATGAAAGTCCAAAAAAGGCATAAACAGGGATGGAAGACATCATAGCGCCAAATCTGTAGAGACAAGAAATTGGAGTTAGCTGTTGCTTGCATGAAAAACGTATTAAACTTAACCGTGAAGTGACTTTAGATTGGGAAAAGCGAAAAATTTTTAACGGGAATATTTTTGTGTGTATGTGTATGTCTGACTGTTGAAATGACGACCAGATCTTGCTAATAACTTTCAGTTTCTGGCAGATTCTTAATTGAAAAACCAATATTTAGGTATATTGGAAAATTGTGCAAAATACTTTGGCCTAAAGTACATTAAGATGTGGATAGTTACGAATTGTTGAAAGAAATCGGCATGATTGAGATCATTGAGAACATTCAGTCAGCTTCAAATTTGGATATTCTAGAAACTGTACATGCTTATCAAGTACAAGATGCGTATACAAATATCGAGAAAAGTTTGTGGATTTTTCTCACTATTCCAGTGAACATCGGAAGCTACGAACGTAGCTTTAGAAAATTGGAGCTTGAACTACCTCCGTTCACAAAAAGACCCACTATGCGTCTAGAAGTCCAGTCACTAGTCGTATTTCGAGCCTGTTTAGTTGGAGCAGTTGTTTGGTGTGGGTTGAATGCCAGATGTCTCTGTCCATCCCTGCCGAGCCCGCCTTGCGAGTTGATCGTTGAGAAACGCTATAGCAACGCTTTTAACCACACCAAGGATGGGTTCTGGGCCCATCGGTGAATTTGCCGATCTCAATCTAGCGAATAAATCCGCACCCAAACAACCTGGCTCTTGCAACATTCACTCACCAGATTCTGTAAGGACTCTACGCACTCCAACACAGGCATATAGCACACCTTTTCAGCCGTTTTGGCATGTATAGCAACTCTACTGTGTTCCCGTGGCGTCGATTGAGTATCGCGCATCCGCATTCTATCACAGCGAATACCTCGGCCTGGAAGACGGTGGCGTGTTTCCCAAGCGAACTGGACCCCCCTTTTGCTTGTAGGTAAACCTTCCGGGGAGGCAGTACAATTCGCCAATTACGTCGTATATTCTAGCTACGTTCCTGTAAACTTTTACGAATACTAAAAAAATATTTTTACATAATTTTGACATGTCTCATTATTTCCAACTACTACGAATACATAGAATTCACAATGGATTTCTTTTAACTAGAATTGAATCATACTGTATGATAAAAACAGTATAACGATTTTTATGTATTTATTTTTATAAATATATACAAACAGTTTAGTACCCTTGAAATTGTTTACTATTGTGTAAGTACCTGAATTAATGATTTTTGTCATATTTTTTTATGGGATTGGTATGTATGATAGCAGTTTTTGTTTGCATAAACAATCAAAATAGTAGACAATAACATGTAGATACGTCCAAAAATTGAATTTGACTATGTAATTACTATATTATTGTTTTAATGTAATTTTAGTTTTCTTATTAGTTAAAAGTTCTAAAATTGTATTTAATGTATTTGTATTGGTTTTAATTGTTGATAATATATTTTAAATACAGGATTATCATTGTTTATCACGACTTCTAATTTTTCCGTGAATTCGGTCTCGAGTTTGTTTGTCAACTCAAAATATTACATGCTGTATCATTTTCAGGAAAAATTCAGATTTTCCTATAATAAAATCGGAAACGAACAAATTTATGTAAAACAGAAGTTTGGAATTCCAGTTTTCATAAACTAATAAACTGGATTTAATATGAATTCGCAGGATAACAAGTGTCAACCTTATTATTGTAATGAAGTCAAATACATTTTAATTTCTGCCATTGGGAGACGTTCTAGATAAATAACATGAGATACAATCCAAAAATTAATTGATAATGGTAATTTTTTTGAGTACCAATCTCCTATAACCTTGACCTTTGAATATGTCATTTCTAGGCCCATTCTGAGCATGTCTATATATATTTATATAGGGTGTTCATGCCTCCTTCACATTTGTTTTTTATAACTTTTTTTTACTATGCTCTTGCTTTTATAACTTCAGCATACTGTTTCCATCCGTCAAGCAGGTACGAAACTAACCTAACCTATTTTTTAGAGTAAAACTGTCCAGTCGTTAGGATCCATTAGGGTACTTATTTTTTTCTTATTTCTCTTGCAGTGTCTCATCGCGAGCGCGCCTCCATTTTCACATATTTATTATTAACATTTTACCCCCTACCACATATCACAGCTGGAATTTATGGAACCGTTAGTGATATTCATAGTGAACACACTGTTTACACCACCACTCACAATTAAACTGTCTGACGCGCGTTTCGATAACAAAGTTATCGTCTTCAGAGACTGAAGGTATACGCGCGTCAGACAGTGTAATTGTGAGTGTTGGTATAAACAGTGTGTTCAATACATATCATAGGAGAGTTGTACCCTAAAAGACGGAATTCTCAAAATTTCTTCGATAGAACAAATAGTAACTATTATTTACTCAGGTTCTACGGAAATATAGCTTTTAAAGCAAATTATATACAGTAGGTTTTCCACAACAAAGTTATTTAAACCAGTCTTATAATTTTTTTATAAAATATAAATGATTACTCATTACAATAATATGTAGTGTTATAATTTTTATGAAATAATTTTCCATTGATCAAATAAAAAATACTATCATACTTAAATGGAACGAAATATCGATTATCATTCATTCGATAACCGAATTATATATTTTATATTAGATGAAATTAACGGAAAACTAAAGTTTTGTAATATTATTTTTTCATTTTAACGTTTGACTATATTTTTGACTTTTGCACATAACATAAGAAAATTTAGTAAAGCTAATCGAAATATGTTACCTAAAAATATTTTTTTTTATTTACTTTGGACCTTTTTTAATATATAATATTCCTCAACGAGCTTGATCGTTTTTTTTTTCTTAATTTCTTCTTTTCTTTTTGTACACACTAAGCTACTCATTTGAAACTACTTACTAACGTTAATCACCTATTAGTTTTCGTTGAGTCACTACCAATTTTATTCAATATGCCAATATAAGTTCCATTGAATAATAGTGGTAGTGACTCAACGGCACTAGTTAGTGATTAACGCCAGTAACTAGTTTCAAAGAAGTAGCTCCGTGTGTAGTAGGCCTTACCGAAATCGCAATAATTATGAAAACATACCCACTTAACGGAAATAATTTGAAGATGAAATAATTTTATTTTTTGTAATTATCCTGCATTTTCTGCCTTGGGGCCATTATAAAGAGAAGGGTAGGTTTGTTATTCGTTCATTGGTAAGAAGTGATCCGATTCCTTGGTCTAATCTACCCACTCCTCACAACGGATCACCCCTTTCTCTTGGTTGATTCCAAGGCCTCAATCTCCCTACTCCTCAGAATTACATCGAGGAAATGAGGAGTTGAAATAAAAAAATAGAAAATAAAAATAATATGCTTACCAACTAGAACACTGTTGACACTAACACAATCACTGCTGGTCATGAGTTAGCTCAAGGGAGAAGGCAGATTGTAGCCTTGGAATCAACCAAAAAAGAGTGATTCGTTGCATGGTGTAGGCAGATTGAGACCATGGAATCGGATCACTTACCAATAAACGAATAACCACCCTGTTCAACCCGTGAACCTAGTTCTTTTGTTCATATATATACCGGTAACTTTAACAGGTTACCATATGTATCATAAGTTGGTAATCAGTTTAAAATGAATGTGCGAAATTTATAAAATATATTTATTGAATTGAATTTCACTGAAGACACCATTTTGATATTGTGTGGTTTGTTTTAAAAGGCAATTTGAATGTTAAAGTTCCTTTAGTGCAAAACATTTGTCATCTTCAATATTTGAAATATCTTGCATTAAGGGTGTCTAGTATTTTTATAATGTGATACATTTTATATGTTAGAGGTTTTATTTCTGTTTTATTTTTAGAAACCATGATATTTATATAATCATATAATTAAAACTATTTAGTCTTGTAGCTAAGATTATATCATTAGACAAGAAATTTGTCTACATCACAGTTTTCACATTCCACGTGTTATCCTGAGTTCCCGCAAATATGTCTGTAGAAAATTTCACACACCATGTGCTTGCTTTTGTCAAATTTCATAAATTCTTCAACAGTAGAAGTATATTGACAATAATATTCATCTAAGTTAGTCTTCAATAATAAATTTCGTTGTTGAGTATTGTATTGTTGTATATTGAGTAATCTCTAACGGAACATAGACAAAGCTGTAACATAGTTTTGAGCATATATGTAGTACTTCTATATGGACAGTTTTATATAAGTGGAAACTATTCCGATTAAGGAAGATAGAATGGCAACGATTTCTCTATCATCCGAGGCTCCAGCTCGGTTCTGCGGATTATCAAGCATGCGCGGTATAGATAAAGTGTCCCGAACGAGAGAGAAAATGAATATTTTCAGCACCGTAACGTAGGGACGTTTTTTCCCATACTAACTGTCCATATGGTTTTGAGACACGCCAACCTAACCATCAAGTAAAGTAAAGAATTTGACAAAACAGTATTACGATAAGTGTGTGAAGTTTCTTTTATATATATTGCTTAATCAAATCGTGTATTGTTTTAATAATATTATTTCTTATTGAGAATATTTTAGCCATATAATGTTTTATCGCTGGACAGATAAAATTTTTGTATCTAGATAAATTTGGTTTTATTGTAAAACCTCGAATAAATCACATTTTAACACTGCTATTTGGTTTTTATTATTCAAACTTTTTCATCATATACCATTAAATATAAAAGACTCCCCATACGCACACACACTTTATAATGGGGATTTAGTTGACACAAAGTAAAAAAAAAAGAAACTCACAGATGTGATGCTAATAATTTAAATTTCAAACGAATTTGTTGTTTATTTGTTTTATAGTCTTCCAACAATTTTGTCTACTTCCATCCACCTTTTAAAAGTAAACTTCAATTTATTGGTCTTATAAATTATCTAGAAATAAATCAGAATCACCTAAAAAAATAAACAACGGCACTATTTTAGATTAAGACTATTTTTTTGTTTAATATTAAAATTTACGAGTTATTTCAACAATATGTGGCTTGTGATGGTACAAAATCAGTTCCAAAAAGATTATGCTACGAAGAGCGCCTGATAATTTGAGGTTAAGATATGGCGGGTAGAGGTAAGGAGAGCTCTCTCTTTTGGGGTTTATCTCTCAAATGTCCGTCTGAAAGCGAAAAATAGTATAATTAACAACTTTCAAAAATAACGCTCGCAAGCAATTTAGGGACGATCTGAAAAGGAAATGTTCTTAGTAGTGAAACGAAAATTAACTCTAAAACCTTATATTTGTAAGCGACGTCATACAACATTCTGAATGTTCATAGAGTAGCGCCATCTTAAATTTTGGTCATTGTTACGATCATTTTTTACACACGGAAAATTCTCCTTACCCCTACACTCCATAGGTCAAGCCACATGTCAACTTGTATGTAAATCTCGGCAACACAAATTTAGTGCTGCCACCTACCAATCGTGACGTTAGTGTAATAAAAATGTGTCATTACTGTCAATGTTAATATGTCATTCGTCATTTGAATTTGAGTTCCCACCAAATTTCCTTCATATTACGGTACACTGGTAGGTGATATAGTTATGATTTCTTGTTTAAATTGGTTTGAATGAAGAATATATATTTCTCATCATATAGTTATATTGTAATTTTATATTAATGAGAATTTTTTATAGAGCCAGGTAGGGAGGGATAGCCCTAGACGACAAAGGATTTTATTGGTAATATCTGAAAAATTAACTGCTAAGTATTCTTTTCTGTAATTTTGCATCGAATATTTATTTCTGGTTAGTATTTATTGACATATTACACTTTTCACTTTGTTAGAAAAATCTGTATTTTGTTAATTTTATCTTGGAAGTGATATTTTAATCATGTCCACTAATTTTCCTTGGTTCACTTGAAAGTGTATGTACATATTATGTTATAAATAAATGTATCCCAGTTTTCAATTGTTTTTTATCGTGAATTCAGGAAACCGCGAAAACCGAACTGGATGGAAATGAATAACATAGAATACAGTAGATATTCTTTATTGTAAATTTAAATAAACCGTGAAAATAGATTAGTTCTGCCACCTACCATCGAGGGCACTGACATCGGAAATCCGCCATGTTGTTTTCACTGAATAACAACTAAGTTTGCATTTATTTCCTTCTTAAGTTATGTTCTGTGCGCCATGCCATAAAGACATTTTATAAACTAAATATATATATTCTGTTTCGAGAAATTCCATAGGTCATATAAATAAACAAATTTACTAACGAGGGACACCTAGGTTGAGAAATCTGTAAAAGAATTTGACGATGTTTACAACATCGGCGGCAGATGGTTAAAATTCGCAGCCTCTGTATATCAAAAGAGTCTAACAGTATATTAAGTAGGGAGACTCATGTAAATATTAGAATTTATGTAAGGCATGAGCCGCAGACGAATGCGACAATCACATGAGTAGAAAAAAGGCCTTTACACACGAATTTCATAGAATATTTTTTCTAGTAGCGAAAATTTTAGTAAAATACAGAAGTTTGATGGTAATTTTCTTCGCGCAATAGTACGTAAAGTATGTTTCTTTACGCATTAGTGTGAAGTAAGCTAAATTTTTCGTTAGTAGAAACGGTTTTATTGATTCCTTATAAAATATATTTATACTTATTAGTATTCTGAACACTTTAATCAAGATTAGAAGAAATCAACAAAACAACAGACGAATTCAATTATTAATAATATAAATATTGAAAGGTGCACTTTGTGCAGGTATTAAATTTCTATTTGACATGCATAAATGCCACCTAAATATTATTACTACATAAGTAGAAAAAAATATTTGAATGAGGGCGACGAATTGAACGCATTAGTGCGTAAAGTGATGTTTTATGCACTCGAAAGTGTGTCTAAAGTACGTACTTTACGCATGGTAGTAGAAAAAATATATTTTACTTTCCTAATATGGTAACACAGTTAATATAAAAACAATAATCTGAGTAGATTTCAATTGGAAACTCTAAACGATAGTAAACAATATTTGACTCCAGATCAAACAATTTGCGAACGTGAGAAAGTCACATGAATTTTTAGATTCAATAAGTAAATAAATAATCCATGTCTTCCATATATTTTCAGTTAGTTTTTGAAACTTTATAATTGTACGAATTAATAGAAATCTATTTTTACCTATCTGTAAGTTACTTTGGTTATGTACTTCATAGATAGATGTCGCCATTAAGAAATAAATGTAAAACTAACTGGACAACCCAAAAAAATTGATTTAGAACCCTTTTTATTTATTCGTAGATATACAAATAATGATATGTCCTTTTACAATAATCACTGATTCATTTTATTCTGCGATTACATTACATACACAACTCCAACTAATCTTGTTAAATATTATATTGAAAAAACTGCGAAGTCACTAATCTATGAAGTTTCTGGGGATTTTTTTATGTTAGATTTAATTGGACTTAAATGTATTAGTAATTACGGGTGCTGACTACCTATGAATTAGAAGAATTGATCATTATAATTCTGTTATTTTTATTTTACCGAAGCCGTTAAGATAACACCATCACATTGTTTTTTTTTATTATTTATTGATTATTGATAAAATTACCTTGCTTGTTTATTGATGATATAACTTGAATGTTTTTACGCTTACAACAGGCCGAAGTTGATAATTAAATTGTGATAACATTTAATTACACGTAGCCGGCATTATACAGAATTCTTAAATTAGTAACTGTCAGTGCAAAGTTGAGGTTAGAATATTGAATTGAGTTTATTTGGTGTTTATGTTTTGGAGAATACATACACTTATATCGGTTAATGTTAATTATCCAATGTATACTATCAAGAATCCATATGAAGTCTCCATTGTGTAACTTTATCAAAGGAATTGGTTAAATACCATAATCGAAAAGACAACAGTCAACACCTTAAAGTGTTAAAAATTCTATCAGTATTTCAATATTTTTAAAAAGTGTTGTGACCATGATGATTGATATTCCTAAAGAGTTTAAAAAATATTCTAAACATTGCAACAGTCTTAAGCGTATTATACAAGATACTCGAAACTCATTTGAAAAAATTAATCCTTCACTTCAAATACACAGTAAGTTTATATGACTTAAACATTAGTACATTGTTAATAATGAATGTTTATAGATGTGAACTAATATTGGAAGTTTAGTATAACCAAGCCATTATTAAAATCGTCATATTATATTAAGAAGTGGTAATTTAACATTTTTTCCTAAACTAATACTATAACTTTCTTAGCAATAAATTGAAACTTAATGATAAAGAAGAAAAATTTTTATTTTGTAAAATGATTATTAATAGTCATCATTTTTCATTCTACTAATAAATTACTCTATTGTTAGTATCCATACTTGATAAATAATGTACTTTGATTGAAAGTAGGTTATTCCCAAAATGCATTTCACTTTATTTTGTCACAAAGATTTGAATATTTTTCCTTATAGATGAAGTTCAAGAAGAATTATTACGGATTGATATTGATAGATTGAATCCAAAATTAGAAAGAGTTCCAACTCTTTTTGTGTTTGGTCAAAATTGTCACTCAAAAGCTTTATTTGTTAATGCCTTATTAGGGCAGTACCTTTTACCACTATTTAGCTCTCATTGGAGATGGGTAAGTTGTTTTTTTATATATAGTTTTGTTCTAGTTCTAATATTTATAGTTAATATCCAACATTGACAGAAATGAATGTAATTCATCTGAACCTATCATTAGAGAGTCAGATTAGGAACTCAATATTTTATTACTGCATCTAAATTTTTTATTATAGTTGAAATAAACAAATTAAAGCTATTGTCACTGTTTTATTACTAGTTATTTTGAAATTGAAGATCACTTCTATATTTTTGAAACTTTTAGTAAAATTCTCAAAACTATATATAAAAATTATTACTAATTATTAATATTCAATCTGGTTGTTTCAATTGATAACCTTTTAGACAGTTCATCGAAGATCGGTAACATCTAATAATTTATTTATAATCTACTATTCCAATGGGAACAAAATGCTCTTTGTATTTTTTCCTAATGACAATGATAAAGAAGATACTTCTGATTTATTTGCAGTTCCTGTGATTTTTAACCTCTAGATAATTAACTTTTATTCAGAAAATGTTGCTTAAGTAAATTTATAGGCAATATATCTCACCTATATTTTTAAATTTAAGATAACTTTACTTTATGGCCAATCAAAAGTGATTCGATTAACATTAAATCAGGAAATTGAAGTAGTGGAAAAACTCCAGGCACATGAGAGATCCTGGATAACAATTCCCGAACCTGATTTACAGAGAAATACTCATGAATCTTTAGTAGATCATTGTCCGTCATTAGAAGTTGAATTGTCACATTCTTTCCTAAAGGAAAATGTCAATCTAATGGTGCCGCCTGACTGTTCAATAGAACAATTGAATGAATTGTGTTGTAAATATATGAATAATATTCTACCTATTGTTGTGTACACGATATCTGAAGGAATTCTGAGTGATTTGGTAAGATTTCCAAAGTTATTCATTTTGTTACAGTATATAGTAAATTCTGTGAGGACTTTTTATATACATCCATATTGTATATTGGTGCACATATGTAAGGATATGTAATAGACATATATCAATAGGGAAAATTTTGTCTAATATAATTAATATTATTTTTAGAATATTCAAGAAATAAAAAAATTGAAAGATATATACAAAGTCCCTTTTTTATTTGTTAGTGTGTCAACAAGAGAAGCGTTCGGGACAGAATCTTTAACAGAATCCGAACAACATTCATTAGAAACAGAACGTGAAAAAGAACATACTACTTTACGAAATTTGCGCGATCAATTAGTGAGACTGGGTAAATAACAATTATATTTTTAAATCAAGCAATAAAAGTGTTACTTAACATCTAAAAAACAATTAATATTTGGATTTTATTTTTAAGGATTCATAAATGACTCTGAAAACTCAAAGACTGATATATTGAAAACTAAAAAAAATTCGTTATGTTTGGAATATTATTTAGACACGTTGATTGGGGATGAAAGAATTAATGAAGACTTTTTAGAACATATAAGGAATGTTCTGAAATACACTGTCTTGAGATTAGCTGCGAGATTAAGCGAGGTAAGAAATTTGTCATTCAAGTACAAGTAAAACCTCTTATTGTCATGGGAAGGTCACTTCGCTGGAGAGTTCACATTAAGAAGAAACGTAAAGAGCTTGATATAAAATATAAAAAGATGTACTGGCTTCTAGGAACAAGTTCTGAATTATTCACACACTACAAACAGATAATGGATATCGTATACAGTTTTGGGGCTGTCCTAGTAAAAGTAACATTTTAGTTAATGCACCTGGGTACTGCAATAATAGTGATCCAAAGGGATCTTGTAGTAACTGTTGACCAGACCATAACCAAATTCTCTAGTATCCATGAACAATAGATGCTACAACATGGTAATGTTGAGTTTACCCAACTCTCCGACAATGCCAATTTATTAAGGTTCAATAGGATGAAGCCGTTTGAGTTAGTGAGCTAGTTTAAATGATGGTGTTAGTTAAAAGCAGAGTATTGTGTGAATATTTCGAAACATGTTAAACAGTAGTATTTGGTTGTTTTCTTGTAAAAAAAATTGGAAAAGTCACAGATATATTTCTTCCATATCATTGCAGGTTCATAATAAATGTTTGCGTCAGTTTATTCTTCGAGCTTTCGATATGGCTCGAGAAATACAAATAACTCCAAAACGTATTGAGTATGCGCAAAAATTGGAACTACAACTCTACGAAACATTGATGAATATAGCTTGTGAACAACAAGAACAAATAACGGGAATTATACAGAGGACTCTTCTAGATATGAAATCCAACGTGGCTGAAATTCTGGAAGGTTATAATAATCCAAGTAAGATATTTTACAGTAGCCTTACAATACATATCAATCAAATTTACTTTGCAATTTTTACTATTTAGAAGAACTATATCCAAACGTTTATTTTATCTTCTATTCCTGTAGATGTTGATCATCAAAGAACTTCAAAAACAGCAACAATAGAAATTCAACAACTAGTTTTGAAAAGACTAAATACTTCGGTAGCCACACAAATAGTCCAATCAGTAGGTTGTCTTCAAGACAGTTTCACTGGAACTTTACAAAGGTGTCTTGAAAATCTAGAAAAAAGTTGTCATGAACATGAACTAAACCTATCAGCTTCTGATGCTGTTAGACAGATCGTCAGTGCCGCTTACAATATTGATTTGAATAACTCTACATCAGTTTCAATAATGCATACGTGGCTCGATCGTTTGAGGACGCTTTTGTCGACGTTTGCATTACCTTGGTCCTCTTCATCTCAAATACAATGTAACTTCCAGTGGCAACTTCAAGTTGCCACCAACATGATCGACAAACTTAGTGCTTCCAAACTAGCTAAAACAATATCTGCACAGGTAAATATAATTATATAACAAACATTTTTTTGTGACAGTTAACTTATTCTTTTATATTATTTACTTCCTTATTTTGTAAATGAAAATATTTCAGTTTAAAGAACATGTGAAATCGTCCCATGAAGCTTTTCTATCTGCTATTCGTTCGTTGGATCACCAATTATCGGATCAATTGGAGCAGACTGAGGAACAAAGAATAGCGATTCGTAAAAAACACGCACCTAGTTTTGCTAGGCTTGCTTTAGAAAGCACTTCGTTGTGTGATCTCATAAGATATGGTATGCCAAATCAAATTAAAGAAATAGGAAGGGGACAGTATGGGGTAGTATCTTCCTGTGAACCTTGGGCAGGTATCAATCCTTGTGCTTTTAAGTCTGTTGTGCCACCAGATGACAGACAATGGAATGATTTAGCTATGGAATTTTATTATACCAGGTTTGTTGAAAACATTTCATGCTTGATTTTGAATTGAGGCACAATTTTACAAGTGAAGGTTAAACATCAATCATCAGTTTAAACCATAAATATCAAATTTTTCTCGTTTATAGTTGGTGTTTACCGACAAACTTCGGTTTGAAAATTACTGGCACTCCGGGGGTAGTTTAAACAATAATCTTATATGAAATTAAGAATTCCAACAAAAATTCTTCAAATTATTCTCGTTTTTACGATATTACTGATGAAGAAATTATCAACATTGTTGATTTACTTAAATATAGAGTTTTCGTTTGCTCAAACTAAATTATAGCAGCTGCCTTCAGCTTATTTTGATTATAAAGATGTTGACCAAAAGTACCACCTTATAATCAGAGAAGTTGCTTGATCTTTTTTGCCATTTTTGTTTATACACATTTCTTAAACAATTTAAAACTAATATAAGCATTTTTTTTCGGAAGTTAGGTCATGTTTCCATAGGGTGACAACTGACAAAAAAATTATGACCAGCTTGTTTGATTCTTGGTGTAAATTAGAGTTTATTTATAGTTTATACTTTAGCTTAATCTTCAGTTTTACCTTAAGTTTTAAAATTGTGCCTTAAGACTCTAAATATTATTTAGTATTTAATAATTAACAACTCGATTGGAATTCATTTTTTTTTTAAATTAAATTTTCTAAATTTACTGAACTATATTTAAAATAATTATATAATTTGTGTAGGACAATTCCGGGCCATCCGAGGATAGTGAAACTTCGTGGATCTGTGATAGATTATACCTATGCTGGAGGTAGCTCTCCAGCCGTTTTATTAATGATGGAAAGAATGACTAGAGATTTATACTGTGGGCTTCGAGGCGGGCTATCTTGGTTAGCAAGATTGAGAATAGCTATTGATGTGATTGAAGGTATCAGATATCTCCATTCCCAAGGGTTAGTTCACAGAGATATCAAATTGAAAAATGTACTTGTAAGTATAAGTTGATGATTGTTAATTTTTTTCAATAAATTATTGAATAACCTCTGTTGTTTCAGTTGGATGCTAATGATCGAGCTAAACTTACAGACTTCGGATTCTGTATACCAGAAGCAATGATGTCTGGAAGTATAGTTGGAACACCTGTTCATATGGCTCCTGAGCTGTTGAGTGGCCGGTACGATTCAAAAGTGGACGTTTATGCTTTCGGAATACTCTTTTGGTACATATGTGCTGGTCAAGTGAAATTACCTACTCACTTCGATCAGTTTCAGAATAAGGAACAGTTATGGAACAGTGTTCGAAGAGGTAATTGATCTTATGAAGCATTAAATATGGCTAAATAAATCTCTTTGTAGGTATTAGACCAGAGTGTCTTCCTAATTTTGAAAGAGAATGTTGGAATCTCATGGAGCAGTGCTGGTCAGCAGATCCTGCGGATAGACCGTTACTTGGTTATGTCCAACCACAACTTGAAAATATATATAAACGTGTCAAAATGAAATGTTGCCCATCTTTGGGTTGTGATAGTTCTTAATATATTGAAATTTTTATTGAATCTTTTTGTATCCCACTTCTATTTATTAGATGTGGTATTTGTTTTATGTTATGTTTTATAGAGTTTGTGATAAAGTATGATTCGTTTTTTACTTACTAACTTTTATTAATTTTAACGAAGCAGAAGTAAAGAGGAACAAACAATCAACTGATTTTGTTACTAAACCAATGAAATTTATAGTCAATAACATCTTTATCTTAATAAAAACGTATTTTTATAAAATGTGTTTTATTTCGCCAGTAGTCCACACAAAACAAAAATCTAGATTAGGTTACACCCGATTTCGTTAAAATTTTAGTATGTTATAAATGCTGAAAATATTCGTTTCTGTCCTCCATTTAAAATTAATCCACAACTAATACTTTTAATAAAAATCATGCACTACTTGCTTCTAAAGTTGAGTCAATGTGACCAGTATCACGTGACAAATGGCAAAGAACAGTACTAACATAAGTTATTCAAAAAAATAAAGTCAGTAAAAAGCGAAAGGTTAGTTGTCAACTGTGTGGCCCCTCAAATTATTCTTCATTGAAAAGTATGTAGATGATGTCCCTTTCATATAATGAAATTTTCATTTCAATAGTTTCAATACTCATATACATTTCACTATAAAAAAGGAAAATACTGAAAAATCGTTTCTGGTATAGGAAACCAATAAGCTATGGAAGATATATTAATTATCATTCATATCACCCATGTAACACTAGAATTAATTTAATCAAACAGATGAAAAATAGAGCTCTGAAAATATTTCCTGAAAACCTTGAAATACTTTACAAACATTTTTTTGAGAACTCATCCTTTGAAACGAATTCTCTATAACACATCTAACACTGACTTTAACATTGAACCAATATCATCTTCTAACGTCATTTCTGATATTTCTATCTCACCTTTTTATACATCTTCGCCATATGTACATTCAGTTACTCCTAAATTTTCTGGAATCTTCAAACAACACAATATTAAGATAGCGTATAGTCAAACTCTTAATATTCAATCTATCATAAAAATTATAGTATTAAGTATATTAAAATCCTTGTTTAAATTGTGACAAGTAGTACATTGGCCAGTCGAAAAGGTCACTGACGAATCGGGTAACCTCCCACAAAAGTGATAGCAAATGATATACTGACGGGTGTTCATTAGCTACACATGTCAACCGTGAAGGACATAATATGAATTATGAATCCGCCAAAGTTTTGACAAATGAGAAAAACTATAATAAACGTCTATTTCTAGAAACAACATATATTGCCCAAAATGATCAATGCATTAAAAAGAAAACTGATTTAAATAACCTTAGGGTAATATACGCATATCTTCTAGATTTTGAAAAAACATTCTATAAGAATTTAACGCCATTAACAACCAACTAACCTCACCTAACGGAAAACGGATAACCCATATATGCAATACCAATCTAATAATAAGGACAGTTTCTATAAGTGGAAGCTGTTCCGGCAAGAGAAGATTTAATCCGAGTGGTTCTACGCCTTCTTTACAGCTGTCCTCGATGTATAACTATCTTTTGAAGTTTAGGGCTAACTGAAAATCAGTTGAATTTAGTAGCACTATCTAAGTGTTAGCCTACGAACTTTTTAGCCCACCTAATATGTAAAATAAACAATCATCGATCTTGTTTAGGTACAGGGTGCGACAACGTAGTTTACTTTTTTTGAATACGTGCTATTCAGTCGGCTGATGCCTCAACCTAACGAAATCATGACCTAGTCTAACCTAATCGTGTCATAACCTAATCGTAACCTATTATCAACCTAATACAATATTTCTCAGCTTAGCTTAACCTTACTTTGCACCAACCTAACCTAATCTTATCGTAACCTAAACTTAATCCTAATTTTATCTTGACCTAACCCAATAATAACCTAATTCAGTATAACAATATATATTTTCTCATGGATATTTCGAAAATCATATCAGTTTTTGAGTCTGGGCAATAGTTCCGCTTCGTTTTTGCTCTTAATAAATTTTTTTCCGTTCCATTTTCATAACAAAGGGGTTTGAAAATTAAAAAACGGGCATATTGTGAATGTAGTCGAAAATCGACATAGTATTTTTTTACTAACTATGTAATAATAAATGTTGGGGTCCCTGCCATCCTGTAGTTACGCCACTGGTTGAAAAGCCTAGTATTGTTAAGTTATAATGTTGGAAAATAATTCCAGACAGCACATTAAAAAATATTATTAATTCATTTTGATTTCACTTCTATTAAGACGAAGAATGAATAATCACGGTCGATCCTAATTATTTGTTTAAATTGAATCCAAATTTCACGTTCGATGTACAAAAATAGCGCAAATCAAACAATATTTTATTTAGTTAAAGTTTTTACAGGTTATTAAATTTTCATTTTATATTATAAGTGTCTTAAATTGTGTTTCTGAATCGAAGTTTAATATTAATATGAAAATAACGTTTCTACATATTATACGGAGCACATACTCTAATCTAAGGAAAGGGCATATTTTGACGCAATGCGCAAATTAATTTATTAGAGATAGTTAAGGCTCGCTATTATTCGGAAAGTTGTGCACTGAGAGGGTCAGTATCATTTGTATCGATTTTTTTGAATTATTATCTACTTTTTTGCTTGACAAGAGGAATGTGTTGTTTAATTTAATTTACTATCATCACATGTGTACTATAAAGAGCTACTTATAAAACTAGTTAAGAATTTTTTATTGTATAAATGGTGTCAAAATAGATGGAAAACCAAATTAAGAAATTTGTGGGAATGAACAAAAATTTCTTATCAAATATTCCAAGTTTCAATAAAAGTATGTAAATATACATTTATATAACAAATTTTTAGATTAGAGCTGGAAGTCAGAGGAAGTCAAGTTTGGCGAATATATTGGATGTTACAACAGTTACAGTTGATTTTTTTGAGTTACGAAAGAGGGTGCGTTATATTGGTGAAAATAATTTTTTTTGTGTTAATCAGGTCTTTTTCGTGATTCTTCACATCTACAATACAATAAAAGTGGTCAACAAAAATTAAATTTTTATTTGTCGCACGAAAACTACAAAAATCACTCTCACTTAGAAAAAATATTCATTAATGCACAATAAATAACTATAATTTTCGTGAATATTTGGCTTCTGGTAGGTCCTTTTTAAATCTGCTGGCATTCCTGGACTTTTTTCCCTTGATGACGCTTTTCTATTAAGGAAATGTCCTGATGAAATCTTTCGCTTTGTTCGTCACTAACGCCACCCAAATTCTCAGGGAAGAAATCCAGATGAGAGTGCAGAATATGTATTTTTAAAGACATATTAAATCTCAAAACTTTGTATGAAATTATAAGCTCATTGATTAAGACTTTGTAATAGTCCGTTTTATGGTTTCCTTGGAAATTTTGAACAAAAATCCCAAAACATTTCCAGGCGACTTTTTCCATATCATTGAGCCTTCCTTCAAAGTTTGTATCCTTCATTAGCTCCCGTATTTGTGGACAAATAGTATTCCCTCTTTAATTTTTGACTCGCTGAGTTTGGGATATTTCTCTTTCAGGTATAAGAATCCACTGCCATCTTTAGGCATAGATTTTACAAAATTTTCCATCAGGTCAAGCTTTATATGAAACAGTGGTAGAAGTACGTCGTCAGGATTCACTAAAGGATCATTTTTAATAATCTTCTGCACTGAAGTGATCCACGCTTGGGACATACTTTATTTATGTAATGACTTTTTCTATCTCTGTCTCTCTCCAATCTGTCTCCCAAGTAAAAGAGCAACGACTTGGAAATCTCCACAAATTTTTCAAACATGTTCACTGTATTGAATTTTTTCAAGAACGAACTTCATGTTCTTGTAAGCCTCTTTCATATGAGGACCATGGGCAATCGCCACTGAAGGACATTTGTTTCCATTGTATAAGAAGACTGGTTTCAAGCTAGTTTTTGAGGAGTCTATCAACAATCGCCAGTGACTTGGGTCATATTCAAAATTCAATAAATTTATCACTACAGGAAAGTTATTACAATAGACTAAATTATCTGCTTTAGAAAAGTGAGGTTTCATTCCATCGTCATGATGACAAATCTTGTTTTTTAGACAAATAAATGCGGTTCTTTTGAAGTTGACAGTTCATAACTTGGTACATTCTCTTGAGATACCTTATCAGGTTGACTAAGAACAAATTCCGGACCAGAAACAGAATCCTCACTTACTGCTTAATTTGGAAGCTTTGGCACAGACACTATGTAGGATTGGTCTGTTGGCCGATGACAAGTTTGGGTACTGGATAGTGTGTTTGGACTTGGTTGTGACGCTTTTTATCTAAATCAAAAAATAATAACAATTACTTATATAATCTTTTGTACCGTCCAAATCATTGGTATATCAAGAGGCAAATGACTAGATTCTTGTTAAGCTCAACCTAATAGGAGTCAACACATGTTACACAAAATGTTTGTGGAGCCCAGGATTTATTTTGGTGGCACTAGGAAAACGAGAATAGTCTAAATAGCACTTCACAATTAATAGCGTAACTTTATCGTTGAGGTGTGAAAATTAATTCTCCACACACATAACAAAAACTGCCCGGGTTATTAGAACAATTTCGCGGCATATTTAGAATGTAACAAATGTAAGCTAAATGCAATCGTTATACAGGCGCCTAAATGAAGTTGTTCAAACAAAAACACGTACATTGGGTCAGAAAATAATATATATCTGTCACAAAAAACTGGATGTGACTAAAACAAAATAATATTTTTTTTTGAACGATGGTACATCAAAATAAATAAAAATAATCACAAAAACAGTGTTTACCAGTGTATTCTACCTGAGTGGAGATAATCCGCAAGTAAAATTTTCTGTACGTCCCAAAAAATGCTAACACCTTCATGTTCGATTTCTGGACCCCAATTCAGTTTGAGCTTTAGTACTGGGTTTACACTACTCATCAACTTCTTGTTATGATTCCGGAACAAAGTAGTAAACCAACATTTATCTAAAGAGATACGCACAAAACCCTGTTTAAAACACCCCAAATATTGTGACTGTTTGTTTTTGTTGAATGCAGCACTCATTTCGTATGTAATATTGCTCTCTGTTAATCGACGATTTAGTACAATCATATCCTTTTTGGACGTCCTTCTCGTAGATAGTCTGACTATGACCACTTTTAAAAGCAGCAGCCTGTCTTTCTACTGTTCAAATTGAAGTTGTAAGGTCCTTATACACTTTTAAGAATCGCTTGTGAATTTATTTTGATGCTACACCTTCCAAATATGCACAACATTTAGTTTCTATTGTAGAAAAATACGGAGATGCGCCAAACTTTCAACAAATGAAAGTTTACAAATTTGTTGATTGCTTTTCACCATACACAAGAACATATTAGATACCAATTTGAGTAAATTCAGATTACAAACCTAATAGCGCCATATCTTATTGAATAAACTTATTGAACAGTCGGTTAGAGCTAACAAGTTTAACAACTAACTTTATGTTGCTAGTGATTTCCGTATCCATGTTTTATATTACTAACTAATTTCAACTTTAATACTTTTTTCACAATTCTATTAGACATTTTGACTTCAAAAAATTTGTAAAGCTTATCTAAATGTTAATTGAGATTATGCCAAAACAATGAGATTGATTATTTCAAGTCGTGAAACAACAGCCGAGAAACTAGAAGACACCCTAATAATCGACTTCTGTGTCTGTCCGGCTTATAATCATAACGTTTTCGAGGTGGTACAATCCATTTATCGATATCCCAGATGTCGGAAATTAGTAATTTTAGCGATAATCTGAGAGATTAAAATCCGGGTAGGCTTTTTGAACTGGAAGATTTATGAATTAAACGAAAAATGTTATTTTGGATAGCCTATTTTCAGGAGATGGGGGCTTAGTTAGAGACGGAAACAAAGTATAGTAAAAAAAGTCAAAAATAATTGTTGGGAACTGTATTATTAGGCTAGATTTACTTTAGCTGAAGTTAAGCGCTAACTTAGAAAAAATATCTTTTTTTACAAAATACTATGACTTGTTTTTCATATTCAATAGGAACTGCCGTTTCGTGTAACTCATAAAACTATTTCACAAAGCCGAATCGGAAGTCAATCAATCCGAATATAGGTAAAAGTCCCAATTTCCGACATCTGGGACTTCGATAAATGGATTATATCACCTCGAAAACGTTGAATTAACATGTTTTTGTTATGATTCTAGACTGTATAGCCAAAAATCTGTTGCTTCCATTATTTTTCCGATTTCAGCGAAGGAGTGTTATTACTCAGTTATTTTTTTTCTCTCCCCAGGCTCCAATAACAGCTTCAATTCGCTTTTCCGTATTGTTAAGTTCATATTATAATTGCTCGATGGGATTCAAGTCCATGCTACGAGCTGGTCAATTCATAGCTGCAATTTCGACATCTTGTAAATACGAAAACCGCAGTTTTTTCTGATTAAATAAAATTCAGTTAACTTTCTCTTTGTTAATTGCTTCTGATGGGGAGTATTGTGCCAATCAAATATAATTTGTTCAATAAAATAATTTTCTGTTATGTGTAGTTTTATTTTAAAAATTTCTACAAATCTATCGATCTGCACGAGAAGATAATGTTTAAAGTTCCTGAAGGTGAATATATCGTAGAGCCGTTTAACATTGAACCTTAAACACTGACGTTGAATTACATATTTATTTTCCCTAGCGACCATTTCTATGGTTTTCAACGGATATACTAATATCAAATAAATTATAAGCATGCGCTAAAAATGTCGGAAAAACGTGCTTTCCAGTAAACCACCTAAATTAACTACTAACTGTAACCACTTCTAAAGTAACCATTGAGTTGTCACCATGTGCAAGAAGCATACGTAACTATGAATCAATTCGCGGAGTTGAAATCTCCTAACTCCGAAATAGTCCGGGCAAATTACAATAAACTTTCAGAGCATATTCGGAGGTTAACTCCCCAAGGGATTCAGTGCAGTGTTTTTTGTGGAGGTATTAATTGCAAATATGAAAACCCAGAAAATTGGAAACCAGATAGTTTGGCAATACAGGGAATTTATTCTCATTGGTAAGTTTTCACATCATATTTTGAGTGTCATCATTTCAAAAACATGAATTCAATGAGAATTATCGATGTGCACAAAGACGAATCTTTTATTTATAATATTGTTAATTTTATTCTTCTAAATGTTCTTGATTTTAGGTCTCTTCTGTTTTAAAATTCTTTTTTTTTTTCTAATATATTTGAAAGAAAGATAAAAATTAACGTTTCGACTTATTTCAGTATTTTTAAAAATATGATATTGAATATTGAATTGAACAGAAATTTGTTTAGGTCTTTTTTTATCATTTATAGCTTTTTCGTTCTTATGAAAACATAAATAAAAAATTCAATTCTTATCATAAAAAACTTCAATTCACAATCGAAATCGATCAAAATAATAAAATCAATTTTCTTGATGTCACATTATATAAAATTAACAATAACATAAGAACAGAATGGTACACGAAACCAACTTGGTCTTCAAGATATTTGAATTTCAATTCATGTCACAAAAAAGATCAGTGATAATAAGCTGATAGATCTATTCAACTATCAGATCCTGAATTTAGATGCAAAGCTATTGCATTGAAATAAAGGGATAAACAGATACTACAATCAATTACAAAGCAAAACAGAAATGAAACATCAAAACATATGTACAAGGACTTTCTCAACAATTATCGAATTATTTCAATAAGTATGATATTAGTATAAGTCATACATTATCCATATATTTCATTAAATTAAAATCAAAAACACCAAAAAACAAAAGAAGTAAGATTATATATCAAGTGCCTTGTACTAACTGAGACGCTGTCTACATAGGGCAGATATCTCAGTATTTAGAAAATAGACTAAGAGGTCATCAATACGATAAAAAAAATAAAACTGCATTAACGAACCATGAAATATCAAAAAAACATCGTCAGTGTCACTATCATATTTTGAAAAAGACTGGAATAAGTCGAAATTTTTCGACGTCGAAATTTTTTTCTTTATTTCAAAAATAATTAGAAGAAACTAATTTTAAAACAGAAGAGACCTAAAATCAAAAACATTTAGAAGAATAAATATATTTAAAAGGTTTAAGAAATAAGAAATTAATGAAAATTATTAATTTTTAGCCGTTCTTATGTTTCCTTTAAACATATTCTTGAAGGCTACAAGAACTGTTAGATTCTTCTTTTTAATTAATTAAAATATTAGCTACATACTAAAAAATCAAAATTTATGCTTTTTACGCAGATCTGTATAAAGTAAAAATTGCATTGGATGTCATGGTTGATAGGTAATTAAGCAAAATATCATGTAATGTTTACATCAAATATTCATTAAGATGTGTTATCTTTCAAAGTTCATTAATCGACATTTTACTGAAATAACCTGTTGAAATGTTGCGTGAAACAAAAAGATCTCGTTATTGTTAGCCGGGCAAGAATTTTTAATGGATATAAAATATAAACTAGAATGTTTATTCATTTTATATAATTATAAAATATTCGTTCTCACTGGGTCAATACAGTATTTCTTATAATCTTGTGATTTGTAAAAACTCCAATTCACGAATTCACGAATAATAATTGAAAAAAAAAATAACGTGAAATGAGAAGAAATTTACCATAGACTATAAAGAGAAACGTCTCATTCGTAATTTCGAATAAAAAGAAGAATTACAGAGGTTCGTAAACCGTTTTGCTACAGCCTATCAGAACTACGGACTGAAGCTTAATACAAAGAAGACTGAATATATGGTCATTAACTAAACAAAACAATGTACCAGAAGAAGAAATCGCAGTTAATAACGTAATAATAAACTAAGTATATAAATTAACGTATCTGGGAACTCAATAAACAATAAATAGGATCCTAACGCGGAGATATGAACAAGAATACCCATAACCTTACCATTGGTCTTCGTATGAGGTTAGCACGATATTACGTTTTTCCTAGGCTCTTATACATCCCAGAGCATGAACGCTAATCCGTTAAAACTTCTAGAAACGTTTGAGATGTTGGTTTATCGCCGTATTTTAAAGATTGGATCTATATAGATTCAAAGATCATGAACCGGACTCAAGAACGATCTTCTTTACTTCGTGGTTAAAAATTGATTCGAAAAATAAACAGCTCAGTTATTCTGCTATTATGATAGCCAACATGGGAGTCAATGATTGATTATGATGACGGCACGCGAAGAAGAAGAAAACGTGTTCTATAATAATTTTATCACCAAAAATATTAAGATACAGTTAGGGAGAGAAAAAATCTAATGGATAAAAAAGTATAAAACATGTTTTTTCACAACTTCAGTCTTTTCTCACTTACTCTTTTACTCTTGACCTTCTTGTACCACTTTCATCAATTTTGCACTTTTATTTTCTATAGGTCTTTTTCTACCTCATCTAATCACTTTTTTCTATGGCATCTGTTCTATCGTTTTCTTCCTGCTCTTCCTCTTCGAACAAACAAGTATTTAAGATAACAATCAAAACCAAATCTACTTCAAAGCATCCCGTTTGGGTCAAGACTGTTACATTTGTCAATAATAGAATTATTTTATTTTATTTAAAAAGATGACGAAGAAACTAGAAATGGGGTATCAACAACAACAAACAATTTGCTTGAAAAGAAATGATCCTGATATATTTGACACTTGTATCACCTCGTCATTGCTGGACAATCTGACCTTGGAGCTATTTGGAAACAAAAAATAATCCAAGGGGGCGACATGCATCTTGCGCACAGCTTTCTCATGACCAAATTTTCAGTTTTTGAAATGCCTACTATATCTGCTAGCTCGCGCACTTTTAGTCGACGATCATCCATTGGAAGAACAACAAGGATTCAGGAGAAATCGATCAACCATAGTATAGATCATAGATCTATAGACCATAGATCATAATTAAACAAGTAGTTGAAAAAGATATAGAATACAGCAAGCACGCGTATATGTGCTTCATAGATCTCACCATTTCATTTGAAATGTAAGGGAAGGCTAAGCGACGTAGTAGACATCCTAAAAAAGAAATTCGTTCCGAAAATTATAATAGACATCATAAGACATTTAAACTATAACACATCTACTCACATATTAGTTAATCAAAACCTGACAGAGAAAATACAAACACCAACGGGTATCCGACAAGGAGACTCCTTAAGCCCGCAACTGTTCAACCTGGTAATGGACGAAATAATAAATCATCTCAAGAATACAGCAAGAGGATATTCACTTACAACGGGAGTAATAAAAATAATTGTGACAGAGAGCGAAGACAACTTACAGCAGCTCCTAGATTCATTCTACGTAAAAGCTAAAACCTTTAACATGCAACTATCCACCGCAAAAACTAAAACCCTTGTCATCTCTAAAGAACCAATGAGGTGCAAACTCGCCCTAGAAAATGAAACCATAGAATAGGTAATGTCATTTGACTACCTATATACACAAATCAGCGCAGATCAGAACAGAATAAATGAAGTAAAAGGACAAGCAAACAAAGTCAGCCGAATATCAGGCGCACTCCGGGACATTATCTGGAATAATACCAGTGTGAACAAAAGGGTAAAAGTTAAAATATACGAAACATGCGTTAGTCCCATATTGACATATGCTATAGAAACAAGAGCGGACAACAAAAGAACTTTAAACATCATTCGAACAACAGAAATGGAAATACTCAGAAACATATGCGGGTACACACTAAGAGACACAAAGAGAAAGAGAAACACAGACATAAGACACGAATGTGAGGTGGAAGACCTAGTCAGATGAGGACGTAAACGTAGAAGAGCTTGGAACGAACAAGTGGACAGAATGACCACTGAAAGATTAACAAAGATTAGACGAGACGGTAAACCAGACCTTTAGGAAGACCTCCAAAAAGATAGATGGATTCATGGACATCAACATCTCAAGGATGACAAGTTTGGAACTACAGGCCTACAATACGTTGAAGAAGAAGAACATCATCCAGTACCGCTTTGTGGGTTTCTAGAGTCTTTACCTCATTTGGTCGACCACTAGTCTTCGTAAGTCGTACGGCCTCGTTTAAACTCTGCTAGCCAATATTTTACTGTTGATAACGAAGGAGCAGTCCTACCCAGAGTAGAATCTAGTTCAGCTGTTATATTAGTTAGACTAAGACAAATAAAAGTATTGTATCAAATAACGATGACCAATTTTTCAAAATTTACAAATTCACTGAAAACGTTCACTATTAATGGCTGCCAAACAAATTCTAAAAAACGTGGCGTCTTCAAACTTGGAATATTTGACGTCTAATGACGTGGAATTTTTCAAGCAACTACCGTCATCTTTAGGTCAGGGCAGATACTTCTGGGACCATTCTCGTAAAGTACTTTTTCTTTCTATCTAACAAAGCCACATATATATTGAAATCTAACAAATGCGTCTAATATTTTTACTAGAAGTACTATTAGTAGTGAAAGTTAACAATAGATTGAAAAAAATAATTTTTCATCTAATATTTATAGTGAAATTAGAAATGTGCGGACATATTTTTCTATTTACGATTTATGATCGATTTTTACTAGGTATAAAATTGTAGATTATTTTTTTTTTCGCTTCTGCAATTCTCAATTTCATAATCTGAAACACTTGTAATAATTAATCTCATTAAATATATTCATCGTAGTACATCGATAAAAAAGAAATACAAACAAAATTATCCAAATTCGTTTGAATTGGAAGTTTTTCATAACAAGTTTATTGATTTTACATAAATTAGTTTTGTTACTATTTGGAACGTTACTGAAATCCTCTTTTTACTTATTAAACTTGATGGTTCGTGATGTATGTGACTAATTTATTACTTTATTTGCTTATTAAAACAAAAAACTTTGAAAAAAAGTCACGAACAGAACGTTTGGAATGAGCTTCAAATGTCAAAAATAGAGATATGAATAGTATCAGTAGTAACAATACAAATACACGATTGTTTTACTAAAAAACTCAATACACCGATTTTACTATGAACGTTAAAGTTATAAACCTAACTATAACATAGGAGCATATACAATAGCCTCTTCATTGTTGGAAAATATTTGACACCCGAGCTATTTTCTCAAGGTTGGAAACAGAAAATAATCCGAGGGGGCTAAATATGGCGAATATGGTACATGAGGTAGCAATTCAAAGTTTAATTCTTTAGTTTTGGCTCTTGCATTTCCGGATGTTTGAGCTGGTGCATTGTCTTGTTGAAACAGCACTTTCTTCTTAGCCAAATGCGTCCGTTTTTGCTTGATTTCTTCGCTTAAACGTTCGCATGATACTCGTAGTTGATAGTTTTTCTTTTTTCATGATATTCAATGAAAATTATCCCACTCGCATTCTAATAAACCAGCGCCATAAGCTTGCCTGCAAATGGAACGGTCTTTGCCTTTTTTGGAGCCGGTTCTCCTTTTTCAGTCCATTCTTTTGATTATTCTTTAGTTTAGATTTTGAAGTGATGGACCCACGTTTCATCCATGGTTATGAAACGGCCTAAAAATTCAGCTTTATTTCTGTGAAACATTGCCAAACACCCGATGGAAACATATTCACGACGAATTTTTTATTTTATTGTAATCTGCTACCCAAAATTCTACTGTTGATGACGAAGGAGCCGCATCACCTAAAGTAGAATCTAGTTTAGCTTTTATATTGGTTGGGCTAAGGCCTTTCAAATGAAAGTATTGTATCAGCTAACGATGTTTACAAATTCATGGGAAACTTTCAATATTGATGACTTCCAAACAAAACCAAACAACGTGGCGTTTTTAAACTTAAAATATATGCTTGTTAGATGGCGTACTTCCTAGTACAGTGGTATTTTTCGAGCAGCTACCGCCATCTATAGGCCAGGCCAGGTACTTATGGAATCATTCTCGTACGCAGTAGTCGCAAGCTTTAATTTGTTGCCAGGTTTTTCGTTTTATTTATTCTTATACATATTCTTATCTTATATATATTTAGGACCGGTAAATGAACTTAATTTGGATGTAATAATACGTACACGATATTTGGTGCGTCTTTTCATCGAACTTTTTGTTCAGTACTTCTTTCACTATAATTTATTATTTAATTATTGAACTATAAACGAAATATTTTAAACTCAAGGTAATTGCAGTACTAAATATTTTGATTTTCATGCGATATTATCGTACATCATAGTCCGAAATAAAATTATTAATTCCACGCTCTAAGTGATAAATATCTCGTTTTCCACTTTTGTGCCTTTTGAATATCGTTTTCAATTGATGTAAATTATGAGGTGCTTATTTTAGCCGCATTATATCTATAAATAGGAAAACCAAAATTTGCATTACAAAACGTTTGCATTTAAAATCATATGCTACAAAAATATAAATCTTGGATCTTGGAAATAAAACACGTCCGTGCTTAAAAGTATGTGAAAGGTTAAATTTTTGTTTTGCTAAATCCCTATCCACAATTCAGACGAGAGTAACTGGTTTTCATGTAATACATTTTTTTAATATCCCACTTTATCTGCAATATGATAAGAAGTTTCAATAAGCAAATGGGTTGTTACAATCAACAGGAATTGTAAGAAGTAGTCCAGTCAGTGGCGGATTTACGAATTTACCGCCTACGGGCCAGACCTGATTTGCCGCCCTGCCCAATACCATGTAATTGGGGGGGGAGGGGGTGACTAGTGAGTAGGTGAAGGGGAGGTGTGATGATTTCAAGGTTGGCAAAGTTGGAAGCTAGTAAAATTTCTTGCATGACCAAGAAACTAAATTTTAATCAAATTGTCTAAATATAACGATAGAGATTAATGGGACTTAGCCTTAGCTTTTAAATTATCTCTGCAGTCAGTTGACTGATGAAACAGATTTGTCTCTATCAGAATGTCGTGAATCTATGATGTAATAATAATAGAATATTAACTTACCTATTATGTTCTATGTAGCTGAACTGAAAAAGCAACACTCATTGCACTAGTAAAAATGATTGTTCAATTTGACACTTGACAACGCGCGGCCTGGGAATGACTCAAAGCTACAGAAGCGGACTGCAGGTGGTAACACGAAAATAGTGTGCACAGAACGGCAACACGGAAAACTACTTCAACTTCCTGCTTCGCCGGTAGTCAGTATTGTCATCGCCCCGAGTCGCATCTACTTTATCATTGCACAATTCAGTTTACTCTATACAAGCACACTCTTGACTGACTGAACAGTCCTTTACATCGTGGGTTTTTGTTTTAATTAGACAATTTAAAAGGTTCGTAAAACGGAAGACGTTGACTTTGCCAAAGTGATTTTATCATTTATCAATTGTTCACTTCAAAATTAAAAAACTTTTCCTTATTTTTCAATTTTGCCGCCCCTAAAATTTGCTGCTCTGGGCCATCGCCCGTCCGGCCCCTCTGTAGATACGGCAGTCCAGTAGGTATTTCATCTTATTTACAATTTTATACAAATTACTGACATGTGTATTGGGCTCTATAGTATGCCAATTACTGAATTTCAGAGTTGTTCAGAGTGTAAAATATAAATCGTGGAGTTAGACAGGGCGAGGGACTATCAGCAACACAGTTTGATATATCCCTAGACGAAGTAATAAAAGACTGCAAGCTGATGGTTACAACTCGTACTAAAAACGTCCAAATATTGGAATACGAAGATGATCTAACGATAAAAATGAGAAATGTGAAGAGCTTAAAGAAAACTTTCTTGGAGATCGAGCAGGACGCTAGTAAAAAGGGCTAGAACTAAATGAGGGGTAGAAAATTTTTTAATGAAAACCGTAGGTCGAAACGTCAAATTTTTACCTGTCTTCAGAAAAACTACTTTTATAACAGAAGAGACCTAAAATCAAGACAATTTAGAAACAGAAACATATTAAAAGGCTTAAGAAATAAGAAATTATTTATATATTAAAACTGAATAATTAGGAAGTTTTTAAATATCTTATAACAGAATTGCTACTTTTGTATTTGCACATCATTTGGAAATAATTTCGCAGCCGGACATGTACTCTCTCTAAACAATGCGTGTCCATATGTATGGAATAAATTCAATTTTAGCGTTATTATGTACTATGTAAAAAAACCTGAAACAGGTCGATTTTTATTCTTAAATTGATAATTTACAGTATGAAAATATCATCTCCCCCCAACACCCCCTTCAAATTACAAGCACCCCTTCGAAAATTCTAAATAAGAAAAGAGGTCGTGTTTCACCTTGTTGGAAAAAGATTTTAGTCATTTGTTCAGTTTCTTTTAAATTTGGTGCAATCATAACTAAGAAAATTCATTTTTAAGATGTAAAATTTTGATAATGTTTCTTACACAAAACTTCACAAACTAATGTACTTCACAATTAAATTAAATGTTCAAAATGATCACCTTTCACTTTTTGAAAATAACTGAGGCGATTTTGCAATTCTCGTATAACATTTTGTACGACCTCAGGGGTTATTTTGTTAATTTCTTCCGTTATCCTAACTTTTAAATCAGCAATATTGTCTGGTCTATTTAAATATACTTTTGATTTTAAATAACCCCATTAGAAGTAATCGAGAGGAGTCAAATCGTGGTATCTAGCCGACCATTCTCTCGTTCCACGTCTTACAATCCACCTATTGGGAAAAACCTCGTTTGAATAATTTCCAACTGTTCGTGTGAAATGCGGTGGAGATCCGTCTTGTTGGTAGTAAATAGACCCAGAGGTCATATAAAATGTTATACGAGAATTCCAAAATCGTCTATTATCAAAAAGTGAATGGTGGTCGTTTTGAACATTTAATTTAATTATAAAGTAATTATTATTTTCATTCTACGTTAAGTTTTGTGATAGAGACATTATCAAATCAAATTTTATATCTTAAAAATTAATTTTCCCACTTATGGTTGTACCAAATTTAAAAAGACTTTATATTGCTGAACAGATGACTAAAATCACCTTTCCAACAAGGTGCTAAAAGACCCCTTTGTGAGGGTGCTTATAATTCAGAGGGGGTGCTGGAGGTTTTTTTTGACATAGTACATAATAACGCTCAAATAGAATTTATACCATACCTATGGAATTGTGGCATTGTATATTTGTTAGGTAATAATCTTATTAAATTCAATTTTCATGTAATCACCGATACGTCAAATGTCAAAAATATTATAGTATTATTGAATGAAAAAAAAGCAAGGTGAAATATCATTACTGGGGGACTGATAACTGAATGCAGTAATACCGTATTATTTCGATCATTTATTTTCCCACTAATTGCGAAATTATTTTAATGTGAGGTTTTCGAATTATAGGAATTACACACTTGTTTCATTTGATTATATATGTCGGCATGTACAAATTGATTTTTCTACCAACATATACCGCTTGAATATCTAAGTATCGTCCATCATTACCGAAGTGCTGTGAGCTTAAAGCAATGGTTCACTGAAACTTGTTCGATTAGAGTCATTCATTAGTGTGCATTATTATACAGGATACGTCAAAGAATGAACCAGAGAATGGATCGTATTGTATCAGTTGAGTTCAGAAGACAACTGAAAATGATCTTCGAAACTTTTGACCGACATTTAGATCTAAGGGAACTCTATGGGATATAATATCTCTTCTAAGATGATGCTAGTGTCACCTATTGGTCAAAGTCAAAGCTTTACTGATTTAATTTTTAACACAAGTAATTTTTGCTTCATTGAAGTTTTCTAGTAACGATTTGTAACTAATTTTTGCATCTAAATTAATTTCGATTGACAGTATTATAGAAGTCGGTGCTGCTTCATAGTTTTCGTTCATTTTTCACTCATGAGGCTCCTTTAAGTGCCATGCACAACGAATCAGGACTATCACTAATTTTCAATAGTTACACGAAGCCTATTTCTGGTATCCAGTGAATTGAGTAGTTTTCATGTGTGTTAAAAAATGATAAGAGGGTCCTTGTTTCTGGATAACAACATGATATTTGTATTAATAAATATTTTCATGTGTTGTACATAATAGCAATATTGTTTGAATGCTACCATTTCATCCTATTTAATTGAATTGTCACTGGTTTGATTTGATGTCTATAATGCTTATGTTTTTGCAGGATAACAGACGATATCTTGGCGATGGCTCGACCTAGCACTATTGCGATAGTTCAGAAAAATATAATTCAGCAGTTCAGAAGGTATCTCATTGATTTTTTAACTATTTCTATTACATCAATTTTTATAAAATGTTCTTATTAAAAAATAATTAATCACTTAATTATCAGTAAAAAGTGTTTTAGTTACATTTGAGTCAGAAATAAACAAAATAAATCATATCTAGAAATAATTGTCACCCATCTATTGGCAGTATAATTTATCGTAAATTATTTTGAAAGTTGTTTAAAAATCCTGTATAATAATTAGCGTTTCTGATATTTCCTGAGGTATTTTACTGCAATCTGCTAAGATAGGTATTTGATGATCATTATTGATATCTTTGGCATTCATCAAGTGTGGAAAGGTGGTTTCTATCACGAACGTATCCATTAAAAAGAGATTGAAATCAGTTAATGTTCATATACTCATTAATGTACTTTCATTAACTAATAATATTGTCCGGAACTAATCTGAACCTATTTACTGAAAGTTTTTATTACTTACAGCCATACGTTTTTTCTGAGTAATTATTAACTGACAATAAAAAGGAATTCATCAATCAATAAATAGATTTGGTTTTAATAATGCTTTGTAAATATATAATCGCTCAAAAATATCTCCCTGGCTATTATTATATTCTATTACATTACCAATTGATATTCTTATTTTAACTACTAATCATAGTTTAGGAATCAAATCTATCATAAATCTACAATCTCCAAAGGAACATGCTAGTTGTGGACAACCGTTAGAATCGTCAGGGTTTTCTTACGATCCAAACGTTTTTATGGAACATAATAGTAAGTACGATCTATTTTCACCGCTTTCCATTCCAAAATTAATGTACTTGGTATCAGTTTTAACTTTATTTCGTAATATTAACTTTATTGTATTGTCTTTTTACGACTCTTGAAGCTGAATCTTCGAATTTGCTTTTTATCGTAAAATAATATTTTTATTATTTAGCAATAAGCAATTAAAATTAGTGATTGGTTCCACTTTTTCAACCACAAAAACACGATTCAATAAAATTTTTGACCACACACTAAGCATCATATTAGAAATCTTCTCCTAGCTTGCAACAAACGACTAAACTTATTGAAAACTTTAACGAACAAAGAATGGGGTGCAGATCGACAGACATTACTAAATCTGTACCGAACACTTATTCGATCAAAACTAGACTATGGATCATTCAACAGCTAACAAATCGCTTCTAAAAAAACTCAACAGCTTTCACAATTCAGTCTTACGTTTGTTAACTGGTGCATTCAAAACAACACCAGTGGAAATTCTGTACTGCGAATCAGGGAAACTATCCTTAGGAAACAGAAGAATATATTTGAGCCTTACAAATGCAGTAAAATCCAAAACTGCTTCTCCAAGAAATTCCCAAATCTTTTTTCACATAAACCTAGAACCATCAAACCTATCTATGCTAGAATTAGACCAAATCTAGGCGAATTAAATTTCTTCCATCCTGAATGCCTTCCTATCGAATTTTCTCATACTTCACCATGGACAATAAAAAAGCATCAAATTCATCACCCATCTCAACTCATTCGACAAAAATCACACCAACCATACGCTAATCAAAAGATTCTTTAGTAAATAATCGATGAATAAAAAAGCTTTGAGCTTTGTACATATTTACATAGACGCATCGAAATCTCAAGATGGTACGGGTATCGCTATCATTATACTAACCTCCAAATAGTTTTTCACTGCTGAATTATATGCAATATATCGAGCTATACACATCGCTGCTTCGTCAGATGAACCTAATCACCTCATACTCACAAATTCCTTTAGCTCAATCCAAACTCTTAAGAAAATTCACACCGCAAATTCCTTGGCAATCAAAATCAAGCAGCAGCTTCAATACTTAAAAGATAACAACAAGGGTTTTGTTGGATCCCCTCACTTATTGGAATAAAAAGAAACGAGGAGGCTGTAAATAGTGCAGCCCTAAAACTTAAAGTGCACAATAAATGAAAGAACAAATAGTCAACGTCCACACACAAGCTTCATGAAGTGAAAGACTCCGTGAAACCATGGTCAGTGCTACCGAAAAATCGTAGAGATGAAGTTTATCTCACGCGTTTCCGCCATATGCGACGGCCATAGCTACTTATTTGATGCTAAACCTGAACCAAAATGTAGCAACTGCAATTACAAATTGACTATAAAACACATAATCGCAGAAGGTCCATCTTTTGACGCAGAAAGATCATCATCATCAGGCAGATCTCGAACATAAACTTAATTTAACAAATATCGCTAAAACCAGTATACGGTTGATGCGAATTTTGTAATAAAAAAAAACATTTGATTTTTTTTTTCATTATCTGTAGAATAGCCTCGAAGGCTCGTTTATGTAAAGCCAGTTAGGAGACTAGCTCAGTAATTGAGCTATCGTGTTTGCTACCAGCTAGGTAGCATTGATAAGTTTCATCATTATCAGAAGGATGATGTATTAATCCATGAAGACAAAGACGTCAAAGAATCGGAACATATGCTCCAAACCAAGAAAAAACTAGCCAAAAACTGGAGATTTATTTAACATTTTCCTATTATAAAGCCAACATTAGCTAAAAACATTCAAGAAGATCTTGAAACAACTTCTGTTTACACGAAATAGTGACCATTCTGTTTTTTGTCATGACGAACAGCTACGTCTTATGTCTACTTTTGAAGTTAGTGGATTGAAGCCTAATCTGGTAGATTCCACCGACTGGGCTTTTAATTGGTCTCACATTTACGACTGTGATTTACGGCCAGTTAAATTTACTCATTATTGGCCAAGACATTATCCGTAAGCAAAACTTGTACAACAAGAATTCTTACAAGCAATCAGCATAGCTATGGACGACTGGCACGGACCTTTAGAATTATCTGCCGTTCCTGCTTCCTAAACATCCCATATAGGAGCCCCCAGACTTGAACGACGAAGCTTAGCTTGGGCCAACGCTGGGACACCCAGCCTTGGCAAACCAATAATGGCCCAAGCCTAGTTGAAATCTGAGTAACTTTGAATAACTATATAAAGTTTTGTTCTAATGTCTTATCCATAATAGATATCTCAACATTAAAAGTAATAATTTTTTACGAATAAAATTCTTTTATGCATAGTTTTATTCATTATTTAATTCAACTAATATTTTATGTACATTAATTAGTAAAGTGCATTAATAGAAATTTGTCATGTATAATTTTATAAACAATACATTAAAAATCTATTGTTACAAGCAGCCAGACTGGCCCAGGGTTGCAGACCAGTCTTGGGTATATCCAGGTATAACCAGGTCTGGTCCAGTCTTGCAAACCAAGCAAGGGACATTGTTATCATCCCAAAGTCTCACCAAGTCTGGACCAATAACGGCTTCCAAGCTAGGGCCAGAGTTGTACATACTTGGCCCAAGTCTGGGTCTATGTGGGGCCCATCGTAAAATCCTAAATGATATTTTATATCCTCCCAATAATTTATACAGTTCTTCAATACACTGGCTAATACACGGCATTAATTATGAAAAGTTTCGCTACTAAATTTAAATATTCACATGGATATTGAAATATTAATATGGATATATTTAACAAATGTTTGGCAAAGCCAATTCCATAGATAAGTCTATGCCATGCAATGCGGTAGTGTTTATAATATTTCGTTTGACAAAAGTAGTTGTTAATTCCTGATAAAAGTTTTGTATTTGCAAACTAGTAGAATAACGTGATTACTTTGAACTATTTTCCATTTCACGTCATGTTCCTTATAATGGAAAGCGGGAACTGAGTTCAAGAAGATAAACAGCAAGTATTCCATCCTCTGGTATTTATTTCTGCTTAACAATCATTGTGTCATCAAGATGAAAATCTTGATCAGTATAATCCCAATATCAACTAATCACAAAAACAGTTGATTTAATATTTTTGATGATAAGGTTGTAGTAGTAGTCGTAGATTTCCTACGATATCACAAATATCTTTTATTGGGTTGAGTACTGCTCACAGGCCAAACTCTGGTAGGGACTCTCACTGCCTGATGATATTGCTACACAATTCTTCCAATGTGTCTTCTGTCAGATAGCAAAATATGCTTTTTAAAAATATCTGTAATGTATTTTTGTGATCTATCTACCAGACGAGCCTCTAAATTAATCCCACCTTATACTCAATCGCCACCATATATTACACATCCTGTAGCGTAATCCATCACACATATTTAAAAGCAAGACAGTTGTCTGCTATGATATCTGGTCAATAATAAGCCAGAGGGTGTCTTTTCAGTTACTGCAAAACGTGTTATATCTCTTGAAAAGGTTGAATAATTGACAGTAAATTGTTCAATAAATTTATTTCAAGTGTAGCCCTCTTCGTTACAATTCTATTGTAATTAGTTATATTGAGGCAAATTTCGACATTTTCGCTGTTAATATTTAATTTTAACTTGAATTTGAAAAATGTATCTAGCGAAACATATGAGGAACGTGTTTTCAATTTAAAGGCATAAAAGTATTAGTTTTACAGATAATCTAAATAATAATATATTATAACAAAAATCTAGCGACAATTTGAGGAAGTAAATATATTCATAGATTTAGACCATCAAGCGGGAGAGACTGGTTTTAATTAAATCTAGACCAAAGAAAAAATTAAGCGCGTTAATGTGAAGGAGACTTGTAATTAATTAAATATAAATCTATTATATTCAGACCTTTAAATTATATTGTTTTGTGGGGGTGTATTAAACTTGACCATTCAGGACACACATTTCCTCAATAAAATGAAATCAATGAAATGAAGTGCGTGACTAAAATTATTGTTTTACGAGATACTGAAAGTTTTGATTTAAGTAGCATTTCTACGTATATACCAGATATTTCAATAATGGTAAGTGATAAAACAACAGAAAATATTAAAAAGAGGACGTTGTCATAACAAAATTGGGTTTTAAAGACATAGAGAAAACCGAAAAAATGTAACGAAGATATCTTAAGAGAAGAATAGTTTTTAACACGAAATTGATTAAAAAGGCGGATAAGCACGAAAGGAAAAAGCTGAAAAAGAACACAACTTGATAGCGTAGCGGTAGATTTCATCTCCTTGGATTGCAATAATGAAGAATGTTTTCGTAGAAATGAAAGATTTACCTTTTTCAATCATCCCCAATTTTACTTTCATATGGATATATGAATTTTTTACTTATTGTTTTGTATCTGAACATTCAATTATCATATTTTCACATTAGAGTTGTATAGTTGACCCATTTGATAAGAAAATCAATGCTTGAAAGGGCAGTTTTAATTTATACCAGACTTTTTTCTTACAATTTACACAGCGCGCCGACGAATTCTGACAATAGCGTGTTAATATAGTTCACTGCATTTCTACAAGTATGGGGTGTTTTTTAAGTCGCAACAATTTATTAGATTTAAACATGTAACCTGATTATTTCATATTCTTTAAAAAAAAACTGTAAATTGTCGAATATTTACCGTAGCTACATTTTTATGAAAACTAAATTAGGTGCACACGATTGGACTAATTTTGAATACATTGTTATTTAAGAAATTGGATTTACGATGTCACAATCTGCGGAACAAAGAATCCATATTTATGATACAGTAAACGCAAATTCAAATAATGCATGTGTAAGAAAGAAGATTTGCCTTTACAATTTTCTACCTCACTGTCAGTAGGTAATACTTCTTTCTTCCTATTATAAAGGTTTTGTTTTTTATTTTGCATTTTGCAGTTAATGCGAATTTCATTACTTTTTTAAATAAATTTATTACTACTAAATTAGAAAATCTTGAACCGTTGGTAACATTCACTATCACTACACCAACACTTACCATTACACAGTTTACTTTCAATCTCTGAAGACGATAACTTGGTTATCGAAACTCGTGTCAGATAGTGTAATTGTGAGTATTGGTGTAGTGGTAATGTAAACAGTGTGTACAATTTAAATTTATCCTTAGCTGAAACTTTTTTTATTGTGTACAGCAATTGATATTGATTTGTAGAATGGTATTTCATTCATCACGTGACTAACTAAGGAAAACACATTTTCTGGCAAAAATCAATTTTATTCATCAATATAATCTTCATCAAGAGCAATACAATCATTCCAACGCTTCTCTAACTTCTCGATGCCGTGCTAGTAGAAGGATTTGTCTTTTGCCTCAAGTAGTCACTGGGGGCCAGATCTGGACTATACGGTGGATGAGGGAACAATTCGAAATATAATTCGTTAAATTTAACCATCGGTGCATTTTCTTGGTGAAATGGTAGTTTTTTCTTCGACATATGAGGCCGTTTTTTCTTGATTTTTTCTTTTAAACGATCGACCAGCTCTATGTATTGTCTCTTCTTTTTGAAGATAATCGTTGAACAATATTCCATGCGCGTCCCAAAATACTGAATCCATAACCTTCCCAGCTGACTGTTGTGCCTTTGGACATGGTTCACTGTTGGCAGTCCACTCGGATGATAATCGTTTTGATTCCGGATTGAAGTGATAGATTCATGTTTCATTCATTGTTACATATCGATATCTATTACGTGTAAACATGGCCAAACATTACTCTGAATCATCAACACGTTGTTGTTTTTTATCGACTGTGATTAAACGCAGCGCCCACTTTGAAAAAAGCTTTCTCATGGTCAAATGTTCATGCATAAATGTAAACACACTCACTTATGATATCTTTACGACCTCAACAATCTCACGCAATTTCAATTTAGGATTAGAAGTAACCAATTTGTGGACTTTTTGATGTTTTCTGGAGTAACTACCTCAATTGGACGACCAGAACCATCACCATCTTCGGTGTTTGTACGACCACGTTTAAATTCAGCAAACCAATAACAAATGGTTCTTTTCGATGGAATAGAGTCTTGTATATTAGTTTTTTACAATAAGAAGCAATGATAAATTCACACACGGAATTTTTTTGAATACATTGTTTTGAAAATAACAAAACGAAATGTAATGAAATTTTACACATAGACTTTTGAAAACTGGTACTTCATAAACGTCATATGGATTTGACAATGACAGCACCACCTGTGTGTCAGTCACATAAAGATATTACCATAGAGTAGGCATGCCTACAAGTGAAAGCGTCTCGCGAATGAAAAGAGAAAGAGAATCATTTATGTATTTCTATCTCTTTCTTTTGTTGCGTACTGCGCATGCGTGTTTCTGATTCAACGGGCGACGGTAAAGTGCGTACACGAAATCTAATTAACGCGCATTTGCCATTAGACAGAGACAGCAATACATAAATTATTCTCTCTCTCTTTCTATCGGCCAGACGCTCCCACTTGTATGGGCGCCTTTAGCATGCCTACTCTATCTGTAATATCTCTATGGTCAGTCACAGAACTTATTGAGTGATGTAACATTTTGTTATTTTAACCGAGAACCACTTCCTGAGGAAGAGTCTCCAGCCGGGCACGTTAAGGTTACAAAATTAAGAAAGATAGAAACAATTAAAGAAAGTGCTTACAAATATTATTCCAATTTTTTTTTTGTTACTTTACACATTACACAATTGTGCTCTATACCCGAATTGGATCATCATCTATTATCAAATTTATTAATAACAGCTTTCCAAAATACATAATGAATTATTTTATCTGATATTGGTACAAAACTGTTATTTTGTAAGCATGTACAGAAGATACAATGGTGGAGAGTATAATTAATGTTTTAATTATTTTATATATTTCATAGAATCTAATTGACGATTTTTGGTTTTTTTTTTCAGTATATTACTATAATTTTGCGTGGAAAGATTATGGAGATGCGACAATAACTAGCCTTCTAAATATGGTGAAAGTTATGGCCTTTGCATTGACTGAAGGACGGGTCGCTATTCATTGTCATGCAGGTATGTGTGATGGCGACAGTAACAAGTTAAACATACTGGCGATTATTGTTTGCTAATGTATCGATTTATCCCTCATTATAATTATTGAGTTCCGCTTCATGGTGGTGCGTTATCGAACATAATTTATAAGTAGAATGTGAAAAATATTGCAATCTAATGTTAGATTACAAATTCATTTGTGAATTGAGCAATTTCTAACGCATTGAAGATAAAAAAATAACGAGTTATACTTCTGGTTAATTATTGTTTTTTCAGGACTGGGAAGAACTGGGGTCCTCATTGCATGCTACCTAGTATATTCTTTGAGAGTTGCAGCTAACGATGCTATAAGATATGTGAGATTCAAGAGACCTGGTTCAGTTCAAACTAGGGGTCAAATTATATGTGTAAGACACTTTGCCCAATTTATTCTTCCCAAAAGTATAACTTATTTTATAAAGTAAGTAACTGAATTGTCACATATTATAGGGTGTGTCTCATAGTATTGTTTTTCATATCTGAAAATTCCTACGACTAAATTTGACTTAACTTATTAAGTCTCTAGTCCTAAGAAGAGTACAATTGCTTTAGTTTCTTTTAATCATCTTCTCTTTGTTTATTGACGACGCAGTTCATTTTTGTAATAAAAAGGATGAAGTTTAAAGCATACGTGGCAGCAGAGAAAATATATAAAATTGAAGGAGAAAACCTCAGTTAATGAGCAAACAGCACATCGTTGGTTGAATCGTTTTAATAGTGCAGAGTTGTCGCTTGAATATCGTTCACCCGTGTAGGATAAAAGGCTCCTTGCCCAGCTGAAATATGATCATTTTGTAAGATAAATCAAGATAAAAAAATCAATTTATCTAAACCGAATATGGAAAATCAGGGATAAAACGAAGGACAATCACCAAAATATATGTCTGGTGGAGCTATCAATGTCGAAGTATATAGTAGACAGCTGATATCGGCCAATGTGTACACAATTTTGGGCATTTTGCGAAAAAATAAAGTACACAATTGGAGGAGAAACATCCGTAACACAGCTCGATAACATTCTAGAAGATTGGGGAATTAACACGCAAAAGAAGAATTCAGATTACTATAAAGAATCGGTTTTAAAGGTAGAGAACCCAGGGCCTCTTATTTTATTCGCCTTTGACTGAAAAAGAAGTAGAAATCGAATTTCAAAAACAGTTTTCAATTTATGTCACCAATAAATAAGTTGTACATATTTATATTTCAGATAAAATTAAAAATGTATTTAAAATAATTTATTCTTCTACTATTATGATATTTGTATGTGACAGCTGTGAAGCCAGGGAAAGTATCACTTTGCAGTTAGGTTGTTTTTATAGCAACCTGTCAAAGTTAAGGCATCTGATTGGCTTAAAATGACAGGTATTACATTTTCGTAGAAATATCCCAGTTTGGTTAAGCGGATTTCCTTACAATAATACAATGCTAAATAACATACTGCGAAAGTTATACGTAATAACGTACTTAATAACGTAATAACGTAATAACGTACTTGGTGGTATTGAGCTCTTACCATATCCAGCATTTAATCCGGACCTTGTACTGTCAGATTACTGTTTATTCAGATCCATAGTGAAAGTCTTGCGTGGGAAATTTTAGAATTCGAAGTAGATGTTGAAAATACAGTACGTATAAGCTCAAAGAATGGCTTTACTAAGGTTTCAAGCAGCTTGCCGAACGCTGGGATAAAAATGTAGAATACGATGGGCATACATCGCATATTTTTTATGATTATTTAACAAAGTGAACATTGGAAACCGATATTATTTATAAGACACCCTCTATAGTATAATGGTTTGTTGAAACGTGATTTAGGCATTAGTGCCAATCAATAAAAGTTTCAATACTACCAAGTAAATCTTATATAAATTTGATTTAAAATTTTATATGAGTAACATTTTTGATTAATTACAATGCTTCTTTTGTATGTTCTAGAAATCTCGTAGGTAAAGACAAATATATGAATGAATTTACTCTCCATAGATTCTTAAGAAGACAGAGAGTGGTATTACATGGATACGACGAAAGGAATTTCAAATATATTCCAAAGGTATTAATTAAATATGAAATTAAAAAGCTTTTCTCCGTTATTTCCAAAAAATCCATTGGCAGACTTTAATATTGTAATGTTATTCTTCTTTCTTAATTTATTTAAACTGTTTTTCAACGTTGGGGTAAATTTATACATATACTTATTTAATTTATTTAAACACTTACATTATACTTAACTAACTTAACTATAACTTTTTATTATAAACGATCTCTCGCTGTTATACAAATAAAAAAGGCCTTCCTATAAATCATATAAAAAAACAATGAAAACAAATCGCCGCTTTGATTAAAATCAATCGAATTTTAGACTTCCATTATAACTGAACAGGACGATCCATATCTTGGACGAGTTCGTACCAATACAGCCAAATAATAATAACAAAATGAAGGTAACTTATTTCTTCGAATATTCTTCTATTTCTTTGGTGCTTCTATCGATAATTTCTTCAAATGTTGACTTTCTCTGGAGGGAGTGAATATGGTAGGGATAATAAAAAAGCAAGAATCAGGGATAAGAATGATGGTAGAGTGGATGCAAGGTGGGAAAGGAAGACTGAAGGGGAGACGTAGAAAGAATGGGAGATAAGAAACTGGTAACACATGGCTATGGATAAACATGAATGTAGAGAGAGTAAACAAACTGAAGGTGAGTGGAGTGGAGCTAATCCTCCCTTAAAGAGGGCTTCCCAGAGGTCGAAAGAGCGACCAAGCTACATCAAGGGACGTTCTATATATGTTCAGTTTTAACAACTTTTCATTATGTATGTTGTCTTGGTACAGGTCAACACAACCATAATATTTGGAAAGATTCATTAATTATCAAATGCATACTATCAAGTTTTCAAAAATTTGTGTAGTAAAAGCTAGAGATTGAATTGAATATTTACACTATTCTTCCACTGAAACATCTACATCTCATTCTGGTAACGATATCTGTCGGAAGCTAAGAGTAAAATATTGGTTTTGTATATAGGTAATATCGGAAATAATTGGCAAGAAGTTTTGTTTAATGTGTTTGTTTCTTCAAGTTTCGCGGAGGTGTTTTAAAGTGAATCGACTAAAATTGGTGGCTCCAATTCCTACTTTGATTATCCTCGGATAAATAAAAAAGAGGCTAGAAGAGAACGAAGTAAAGTATCTTATAAAAAGTTGAATGAAATATTTTACTAATACTTTGGGATCAGATTTTTCAATTCCAAGATATACGAGGATGGTCCCTGGTATGACCTAGAGATGGCAATATTTTCTTAAAAAATACCACGGTATTAAAAAGTACACAATCTATACAGCATCTGTTTCAAGTTTGAAGACGCCACGTTGTTTGGTATTTGTTTGGTAGCCATCAATAGTGAACGTTTCCAGTGAATTTGTAAACATGGGAAAAATTAGTCATCGGTTACTTTTATTTGAAAGGCCTTAGCCCAACCAAGCCCAACTATATTGTACTCTAGGTGAGACTACTCTTTCGTTATCAACGATTAAATATTGGGTAGCAGAGTTTAAACGACGCCGTACGACTTGCGAATACCATCATCACAGTGGTTGACCAAATGAGGTGACTACTCCAGAAATGTTGAAGAAAATCCACCAAGTGGTACTGGATGATCGTCGACTAAAAGTGTACGAGCAACCAGACATAGTAGGCATTTCAAAAAGTGCGGTACATCCCATATTAACTGAAAATTTAGATATATGAAAGCTGCGTGCAAAATAGGTGCCGCGTTTGCTCACAATGGAACAAAAACAGTGTCGTGAAAATATTTCCACCGAGTGTTTGGCAATGTTTCACAGAAATAAAGCCGAATTTTGACAATTGTACAATCAAAACAATGGAACGAAAAGGGAGAACTGGCTCCAAAGAAGGTAAAGATCGTTCCATCTTCAGGCAAAGTCATGGTGTCGGTTTTTTGCTAAGCACGTGGGATAATTTTCATTGATTATCTTGAGAAAGGAAAAACTATCAACGGCGATTATTATGCGAAGTTATTGCAACGTCTGAGCGAAAAAATCAAGCAAAATATAGCCGCATTTGGTTAAAAGAAACTGTTGTTTCAACAAAAAGACCATGCACCAGCTCACACATCCGGTAATGCAATGGCCAAACTTAATGAATTAAAGTTTGAATTGCTACCTCATGTACCCTATTCGCCAGATTTAACCCCCAAGATTATTTTCTGTTCCCAAACTTAAAAAAATGGCTTGGTGATCAAAGATTTTCCAACAATTAAGATGTGATATCGGCAGTTAATGGCTATTGTGACTAGCTTGACGATTCTTATTATAAAAAAGGTATCGAAGCTATTGAACATCGCCGAGAGAAGTTCATGGAGCTAAAAGGACATTACGTTGAAATATAAATATATTTTTTTTTTCCAAAATTTTTGTGTTTTCTTTGTTGGGCCAGGTACTTCTGGGACCCTCCTCATATTTGATATTGCACTTAACAATTAAGGAGAAGGTTATAATTTTCTTGCCGTGGTACATTTCTTGTTTCTCTGATGTTTTAGATTGTTCATTACATTTGCGAACGAATACTTAAACTCTGCGCCTGTTGGGTAGATGAATTTTCTCCATCAAATATTCCATATACAGTAGATTTCCTGACAGCCAAATTACATGGAAACCTAAATAGGGATGATAGTACTTACAGCATGAGTAGTTTATCTAGTACCAATTCAGATCGTAAGTAAAATACACAAATTTTTGATATATACTTATTTATACTTCAGTATCATGCGGTTTTATCTGTTGATCATGTGTTTATACATATCTACTTTTATCCCATACTAATTAACATAGTCCAAACTCATCATAGATCATCTAAAAATTAATAATTCAAAAACCTATAAAATATTATGAACCACCGATCAACATCATCTTTATAAGGGTAAATTTTTTTCCAAATCTTCAATTATGACAACCAATAATTAAATAAGACTGGACATTTTTTTTGTAACGGATTTGTCAAATTAACGTAAATAGAACGAGTTTTGGTACCAAAATCCATCGATTAAATTTTTATGTACAACATAATTTTGTTCAACACTTCAATTATACGTTTTATTATATTTTTTAGAAGTATTTATGAATAGTGAGCTTGCACAATCACCCATAGGAGACATTACTTCCCCTTCTAGCCCTAACCAATCAGAAATGGGTGATATAGCAGATTCTTTCTCAGAATTGAGTACACTTGATGGTGAAGAAATGAGCGAAGAACTATTTTTCGAAAACAGATGTTTCCAGGAATTAGAAAGTCAAAAATCTTTTGCTCAAGAGCAAATAGAAGATGAGATAGTTGTTCAAGATGTAAGCCTTGTTGTGAATGCGTTAATTGTCGATACTGATGCTTTAGAGAATGCCACTAAAAAAAAAATCAGAGAATATCAACATCAAATTAATTCTTCCCAGCTAGGATGGGCTAGATTAAGTGTGGAGACAGATTTAACTATTTTAAGTGCATTACTCTTCGATTGGTTAGAGGGACTGAAAATTCCTGTAATAAAAATGGAAGATTTTGAGAATATTGTTGTAAATTATAAAGAACCTGAATTGTGTTTCCAAAAGTTCTCATTGGTAAGCAACAATTAATATCTAGTTTATACTCTACATATCTTGCTTGAAAAGAGAGAAGAACCATTAATGATAGATATTAAGTCAAGACAAGCTAAGACATTAGCTCTTTTATGCGTAAGCAGATCTAGTGAACAAGATTCTATGCGATTAATGTATTGTATTATTTTTATAATTTAACTTAACCCATTAAAGCCCAAAGGGGTCGTTAATGACTCCCATAGTCATTATGGGAGTGATTGATGATTTCATGATTCCAATACGCATTGTGACTTGTAGATGGCACTAAGTACCTTACCAAATGGCGCTACGGTACTTGAAGAACCTTGGCCACTCGGACAACTATCCTCCATTCTTCTCGACGTTGTACTTTTATCCCTCAGTCTTTTATTTCTTATTCTACGTCGTTCTGTCAACGTATGTGTGGTCGTCCTAGTAGTCTGCGGCCTTCCGGCCTTTGTCAGTGTGCAAGTTTGACTCATGGACCTTTCGGGCAGCCATTCGACGTGACCAAGCCATCTTAGTCTCGCACCCTTTATCTCTGCTACCAGGTTGGACTCTCCTTACAGTAAATATCACCGTTAGTACATATGCGCCATTCTTCTTCGACTTAGATTGGGATATACATGCGCCGAAGTACTTTCCTCTCTCACGAATTTATTCTCAGTTCGTCTCTAGCAGTCATTGCCCAAGTTCTAGAAGCATACATGCAACTAGCCTTAGTACTGTACGGTAGATCCTGGAGAGTACATGGCTTTGTCGTGGTGGTGAAGCTTGAGTTTCTCAATGACTTCTTAAGCTATATCTGACAGAATAGTGTGAGAGACCAGACCAACAAGTACTGCGACAGCCCAGATAGAAGCTCTATAGTCGTAGTGAAGGCAGTTCTTCTAGTGGTTGGAGGCCAGGAAGACCATATAGTCCTCCTCGAGCTCGAGGTTGGGATAACGACCCCTATTCTGTAATGATTGTGGTAGGGGTAGAATAATGAGGGGTGAGAAGCTTCAAGTATAAGGAAAAACCGAAACAAATCACCTGTAGCACTCAATATAACCGAAGGTTAAGTTCCCGATATAAAGTGAAAATTGCAAAGGCAAAATATCTATTTTTGAGCACTAATAACATTTTATTTCGCCCACTATGTCCTGTAGATTTGTATCACTACTAATATGTCAAAATATTGGTTGATTAACTGTGTTGCGTCATAATACTAGACGTTCAATGTTACCAACCGACAGTACATCATATTTTTTATGGAATGATACTGTTTATTGCTTCTTTTAATGACATCCTTAACACGAACAGCAGTCTAAGATTTCTTGATTGCATCGTTTCTCCTTCTTTTGTTGCAAAGTTATTGCAATTATTTATTGAACAGCAGTTTTACTTCTAAATCGTTCGTTACTTGCATAATATTTTCACTAATATACACCTAACGGACTTTAAGACAATCGTACTTTTTTGAAGTTATGGTAATGTTGACGTGCAAATGTGAAATTAGCGCGTTTCTGTGTTTTGACTCATTCACATCCGGAAAATAACCAGATACGTTATGCTGGTATTTTGTCAAATTGCCTACAATTATCTGGTCAAAACGCGAGAAAGTTCTCGGGATCATGTTTTTCTGTTTTTTTTTTTCGAAAACTCCAAGGCTACTTATAAAATACATGAATCTGCATTGTGTCTACGACATTACAAGACATGAATGATGATACCTAACTTATTTATAGAACATGTTTTGTTTGGAATCAGCTGAAAGTTCACAATAGTTGCATTGACACCAAACTTTTTCTTTTGAACTTTAAGTATTGCTTGAGTAATAACAATGGAGATGAAAAACTCACTCCAAGCTGAATTCTACTTAGTTTGACATTTTGACTCAAGTGTCCAGCAAGTATCTCACCCTTAGTCATTATTATGTGTTTTATGTTGTGTTGTCTAAGCTCAAATACATCCCTTAAATATGTGATTATATGTTACAATTTAATTAGATTTATTATAACTAAAAATAAACTTTTTATCAAATATGTTTTTTATCGTTTCCAGGAGGATTGTTTTTTGATGGAGTATTTACTGAAATTTTTTTTGAAAATTCAGCCTGTTAATAAGGAAAACCAAGAAGATATGCTGAAAAGATTGATTGGTGCTTTGTCCAAGCATAGTGTTATTATCAATAATAATACTGTTCCTTCAGGTAAATATTCTTAAATCAAGCAAATCAAGCGGAAACTACATGTGAACTTACCAGCATGAGAAGTTCAGAGAGTGTTCGGTATGTTATTCAATTAATGGGATTTTTTAGGAAAAGGATTTAAAAGAATTGGTGATGGAACATTAACGTGTACATATCACTTCTTCCAATCTTTGGTTGAACTCATAGAACATCATCAAAATGAAAAGTCTGATCTGTTGTGCAGTCACAATGAAGATAAAATATATGAAAATTCTGATATCGAAGACTACTTCCAGTGAAACGCTCATAAGTTAATCAACGATATTACTAAAATATCGAATCTGTTAAATTTTTATTTACTGTTTGAATGGATTTTTTATTATTTGAATATCAAAATCTTTTAAAAAATTATTAATAAATATTTGAGAACATAAAGTGGTTGAGATTGTGTAGTGTCCTTTTATCTTATTCCGAACATCCATATCAGTAGATTCACGATTACATGAAGAATCTGGTTCAGAATATCTCATCTAGAGAAGACGGTAACATTATCATATCGTTTTAAATAATTGCTTTTCAATTAAAACTTTATTACTCTTAAGATTAACCACTGTAATTCACGTTTTTTTTTAATGATAACCATCTCCGATTTTCATCAAATTCTTGTTTTAATCTCAAATAACTTCAGAATGCTTTTACTAGATTTGTTCCAACCTAGTCTGGACTGATCTTGGAACGGTTATTGGAAGCGTTTAAATGATATTTTCTGCGCATTCTATGGCTATGCACGGTTCTTGTAACAGCTCTTGCTATCAACCAATTATCGAAAATACGGTTCACAAACGATACCTAAGTCGGTTGGAACCATGAAGGTTAGATACTCTAACCTCCATAGCTGGAACCATATATGTAATACTTCTATATGGATAGTTTCTATAAGTAGAAACTGTTCCGATTAAGAAAGACATAATGGCAACGATTTCTATATCCTCCGAGGTTCCAACCCGGTTGTGCGCATTCTCAAACATGCGCAGTATAGATAAAGTATCTCGTAAAAGAGAGAAAATTAATATTGTCCGAAGCCGTAACGTAGGAACGTTTTTTTCCCATACAATTGTCCATATAGGAGTATTACAAATATGGTTGGAACACAAAATAGAATCGTCACCTTACCAAGGACGGTATTTTGATGGGTTGGTACAAACCTGATATCCACGTCAAATGTACACATGAACTCAAAATTGGGTTCCACAGTTCTATTTCTGTCGCCAATCATCAGGGAAGTATTATTAACAACCCCATACTGCAGTACTTCGTTTATAAAAGATTACCTATCGCTATAAGTACTAAACGATATGGCTACATCACGACATGAATTTATTGGAACCGAATTTGTCAAAAATTACCACATGATTCACACTTCATCGAAAGCTTAATCGCATTTCCACCGAAAATTTAATCGAATATTTTCTAATTTTAAATATAATTGTGCAGTTGTTGAATCAAGAACATACTTTTCACACAACATTTTGATTAAATCAAATCACACATATAAATATAATATGTACAGTAGAACTAAAACACTGAGACAAACAATCACCACAATTAAAATTGATACAAATGATACCGATTGTTTTGGACGAAAGATTTGAATTTAAAGTATGCCGCCGAAAGCAGAAAGGAAACTATTGTTTCATGCACGTTTCTCACTGCTCTTGAATCAAGAGATGGCGCTAAATTGGGAACTCAAGTTGGCTATCGACAGGATGTTGTTCCATAGAGATATTACCTGTAATATCTCTATGTGTTGTTCATCTATGACGTTAGTGTTTCAATGGTATCAGAGAACGGAGAGAAGCTAATTAATTCTTGGCAACAATTCAATTGTTTGATTTAATAACTGAAGAAAGAGAAGAGAAAATGACAAAGAAATTGGTTTTTTCAATTTTTTTTAATTGTTCGTTTTTATGTACTTTTTGAATAAAAATAGAGCAGGCTACTAAAAAATTTGAAGGGTAGTTTTCGAAGATAAATTATTGCCCAAAAATTTGCTGAAATTTTGGTTTTCATCTTTAACTTAAATCCTCCGGAAATATAAACAAAATGAAAGCAAACTCATTGAAAATAATAATATTCGAATTGACTACAAACCACCTATACAGAATCTTTCAAAACGTTCGCATTAAGAGAAAAAAATCGATTAAAAATCACCAAACAATCTCATGTCTATAACGCATAGATTAATCGCAAATTAACAATAAGGTTTAGCCAATCAAAGCTTGTGGAACAGTAAGTTCAAAAATGCGGCAGCAGTTAAATACTTTTATGGCTCCCTCGACCGCTCGTTCCACGTTCCACAAGCTTTGATTGGCTAAACCTTATTGTTAATTTGCGATTAATCTATGCGTTATAGACATGTGATTGTTTGGTGATTTTTAATCGATTTTTTTCGATTAATGCAGTGATATACATCGCATGTGAACATTTTGAAAGTCCCTGTATATATTTTCGGTGGCATAGACAACCAATAATACACATATAGGTGCATAATAAAATGTAAACCTAACCTAGATAAAGTAGACATTGACAATGGTATGAGTAGAATTTAATATAATTTAGTGAAAAGATACATGGCAAAGTAATTAAAATGTCAGCCAAAAATTCGGAAGACTTTTGGAACACTAGCTCTTCTTCGGGCTTCAATTTTGATGAAGAAGAAGTATGTTTATTTTTTTGTAAAGAATGTTTTTAATACTTGATTTTATAGGAGCAATCCCAACCAGACTACGTTTTTACGACAATTCCTGAGGAAAACAGCTTCATATCGATACATTCTCTCATATCTAAAAACTCTTTAGATCTGAGTAAGTATATTTTTCATATAAATATTGGTCCTCGTAAAGATATATGTGAAAGTTGAATAATTTTCATAACTATATTATTTTGTTGGATTCTATAGTTCAATTAAAATTCTAACAAATCATAACGTAAAACAATTCAAATATATCCTTAATTTATGAACAAACAATATCTTTTCCGTATGTTCTTCATGTTATTATACTGGTAAATAAGTGTCAATGTTTTATATTTACAATCATTCCTTAGATATTTTGATATACACTTTCAACTGTTGACTTCCCTAGAATTATATTTCCCATATAATACAGCTTATAAAAGTCTTCAGGTTCCTTGTTGTTATCATAGTTTGTATTACTTTTATACTCATATTATTGTTCTTTCAAGTTTTAGGTGATATTAAATCAACTAATGAATATGTGGTCCCTCCAGTTGAAGAAGTAATTAGAAAAATGTTCATTGGTCAAACGTACTCTTTAGAAGTTTACAAAAAGTATAGTGACAAAATATTGTTACTAGAATCAGCCTTAGATTTAATGGATGGAAATGTTATATTGAATGTAAGGATAATACATAGTTATCTACATAGAACTTTATATTTAATATTTCTAAAGTAATCTAATTTGTTATGGACATTGATTCAATTTTAAGGAAAAACAGAGGATATCTCTACAAACAAAAATTGAAAGATTTGATTTGTATAAGGAAATTCTTGTTCCACCCTGAAAACAATATTTTTTTTATTTCAATAACAATATTTAAAAACTCCTACAATATATGATTTGCTCACACAAATTTAGAGTACAATTTTAAAGTATGATGAGTCTTTTATTAGCACCAGCACCTGTATTTATATTGCTATTTAAAGTAAACAGAAGGTGGCTATGCACCAATTTAGATATCTTGAGGCCTTGATGACTGAAGATAATTACATGACAACAGAGATCAAGGTAAGACTTGTTGCGGGGAACAGATGATTCTGGGCAGTCCAGAGAATGCTCAAGTGAGCAGATTTTGAACTGCTGGGAATGTAAGATCCTACTAAAGATTTTGGACCTTGTTTTCGAGAATGGTGCATGGTGGATCCTGAGGAATGTTATGCTGAGAAGATGTATGGAGAGCCAGATTCGGTGGCGTTCACCTAGGGGTTTGACATTGGAGGCACCATGCTCAGGACAGAAAGCATTGGCAGTTGATTGTTTAGAAGGCCCTGATACTCAAAGGACCGTAGTGCTGGTTAAAGAAGAAGAAGAAGGTGGCTATGGGAGATGTATCAATCTCTTTTTGTTTTCATGATCAAAGGAAAATGAATACCAGTGTTGTCGATAGTTTAATAAAGAATATAAAGAATGAATTGATATCCATATGATCACTAGAAATTATAGAGAAAGACATTGTACCTCTTTCAGTAATAGATGACATTCGATTGATCAAATACAAACAAAAACTAGATTATAGCCAAATATATTTTACTTCCAGCTAAATGTCTTTTATCAAAAAAAGTCAACTCTCTGCTTTACCATTAAAACTTTTGTCATGGAATTGAAAATCAGATTACTTTAGAAACATCATTTATTCCAATAAAATTATAGAATATTTTAGGTTATTCTATTTCTCAAATCAACTCTAAAACAAAATTTATTTTTTCAACTTGTTAAAAAAAAATTTGCCTTAAAACATTATGTTCATCATTTAATTGTTAATAATGGTTATCAAGAGTTAGCTGATTTATATATGTGAGTATAACTATTTATTCAATACAATTTATTTATTAATTTACATCTTTATTACAGGGCAATAGGACAAAGCTCTGATTTTGTAAGTGTGTTTGCCATTTGTCTATAATAGCATTAGTATATTTAGAAAATTATTTATCAAAAACTGATTTTTTTGTTTATTTTATGTTGTTGATATGAAATAATGTTTGAAAGATAAGTGGAAAACATTATCTAAATATTTAATTGAAAATATTAAAAATCTCAAATTTTCAACTACACAAGAAAACAATTCTCATTGGTTTTCTGTTGTGACGTCATAAAATTAGTTTCTTTTATAATTTTTTGAAAGACAGATGAAAATTTGATGTCCCGATTTCTTTTAGTCTTTATCTTCTTTAGTCTCTTTATCAAAATATTTTGATAAAAACTTAAAGAAATCGAAAATTCAAATTTTCATCTGTCTTTAAAAAATCAAGAATGCCAGGTTTAATAAATCAGTTGTCTGCTTAGTGATCACGAGGTTATTGTTACCGGTAACGTAGTGTGTGCTGTTATAATATAGTTTTTATTTATTAGTTATATATGAATAAATCTTTCTTAAGTTCTTACATTATTATATAATCTCGTTAAAAATTAAAAGTATAAGATACTCAATTACTATAAAATATCAAAATTTGAGTCTTACTTACATTGAAATGATCCTGGCAACAAAAATAATTACATATCATAGGATCGTCAAAACGACCAACACTTTTAAACCATCTTTGAAATCATATAAAAACTTATCAGGTGTTTTGTTCATGGTATTTTTACTTCCTGGCAGAAAACACGATATTTATATACCATTTATAGTTCTATAATAACGCTTATTTCAGATTAACCGAAAGAATAACTGTGGTATTTACTTTGTATCATAAGTTCAGTGTTTATTTTATACCTATCACGTCACACTATATGGCGGCCTTATTGAAATGTTTAAACTACCCACAAAAATTTTGAATTTGCAATAATTTTTTTTTCTTTATAAATATTGATCAAAGAATTGAAAAATATAATAAAAGTTGTATATAAACTATACAAAACTATTTTTTTCTGAAACCATGCAACTACCTTATTAGGTACAAGCCCAATAATGATATCTGCACTAAATAGATTTCAGTCTTAGTTTGTATACTCTATTTGGTATAATTTCCAATATGCCAAATAAATGTATAAATATACTGTATCATACATTATAGAAGCCAAGGGTGTATAGCCAACAGACTAACTCTTAACAAAAAGACTTCCTAGAATCTCCCATTGAAATGTGACGCGAATGAGGATGAGGACCTGTCGAAATGACAGGGAGTCGATGGAATGCCCTTCTTGGCACCCATCCGTGGATGCTTAGAGGGACGGATTTTATCACGCGCACGTGTGTGTGTGTGTGTGTGTGCGCGTGTTTTTGTGTGTGTATGTGTCATACATTTTGTGTAACTAGATTACTATTTACAATGATTAATAATTATTTGGTTTTTTAGAAACAGTTGTATTACTTAATAGGACGAGATATTCAAAATAAGGATATTTTATTCAAGAGATTACAAGCATTTATCACAGAGCATATGCAGAAAGTCTACAACTTGGATGATAGAATAGAATTAGATGCGTACACACAATTTTTAAGTGAGTAAATATAATAGTAATTACACATAATTCATAATTTAGACTTTTCTAATATATTTTTTGCTGTTTTCTTTATTTATACCATTAACTAATTCTCCGTAGAATTCCTATTCATCATAACAGTTTGCAATTCCATTTCTGATTTTTTATAAAACTAATTACTTTGACCCCAATGTATAAAATTTCGATAGTTTAGTAATTATACGAAAAAAAAAAAAAATATATAACATAGAATAGTTTGCTTTTGTATTTAGAAGACTGACTAAACAATGTTTTTCAAAATTTGCGGTTTTAATGTTTAATTGAAGATAGAACCATACAAATAAATATGTTTATAATGGTTATACTAACAAAATAACTTACAAAAAAGTGAAACATACTTTAAAAAGCTACATTGTTACTTTTTCTTTTATGTTCACAAGTACTTTCTTTTGATAAAGCCCATATATAGTCTCTTGTCATGTTTTCATTGTATTGACCTTGATAACGCTGTTCGAACTTCATAATGACCTGATGAAAACGCCCTCCTTGCTCTTCTGAGTATGCTCCCATATTGTTTTTAAATTTTTTAGAATATCTTCAACTAACCTTGCGTAGTTTTCAGCTTTGTTGTTTCCTAAAAATCCAGAAACTTCCCTTTCCAACTCGCTCTTTGAATATGATTCAGTAACTTTGGAAATTCTTCATTGGCGAAAATTTATCTAATTTGTGGACCAACAAAAACTCCAACTTTAACATTTGCTTCTGATAACTTAGGAAAAAACTTTTTCAAGTATCCAAAAGCTTCTGAGGTTTGATCGAGGTTTTTAATAAATTGTTTGATTAATTTTAGCTCAATTTGCAGAGGCGGCATCAACATCAACTGCTCTAAGATAGTTTTGACTTTCAGGATCCTTGTACTTTCTTTTCCAGTACTGTGACTTTCAATTTGATATATATTTTTAAATTGTACTCACTTACCTTAATAGCAAATGATTCTATTTTCATGTATATTAAATGATCGAGCATCAAAATTGATGAGCTATTGAACTTATTTATTTCTTGAAAATATGTTAAAATTCTGTAGATGCCTTTACTTTGGCATATATATGATTAAAAATAACTATTACATATTGAAATAAATTTCATATGAAAACTTTTAGGATATCAAATTGAGGTGAAGGAAACTTGTAATTCGGCAATAGAACAACTGGCAAGTTTATGTAAAAAAGAATGGAGCAGGAGTAAAAATGCTACAGATATTATTATGGAATACAAGATGAGGTTGAATATTGACAATTTTGCTTTTGAATGGACTGTAATGAATGTTTTAGCATCAATGAAAATGTGGCCTCAATTATCAGATTTTTTCATAAAACCAGTAAGTATGATATCATGATATTTGTCACCTGAATAAATTTACAACTACCTGGTTTTATTTTTCTGATATTTGTGATACTTTACAAAGGGATCTGATAGTTATTCTCCATAATATAAACTCTTGGACAAAATTAACACATCCAACTATTCAGTGGATGAGGAAGCAATTTTTGTATTTCGTTCATTCTAACCATTATTGCCATCTTGTAAATCGGTACATAGTCTTGGCAAAACAGTGTTTTTTTCTCCAATATATAAGGTCGAATTTTGTTGATTTTTGCATCTGTATCCCTAAGTGCTGAAGCCATAGCCTTCCCAACTGACTGTTGCGTCTTTGGACGCTTCAGACGTGGTTCACTGGCTGCAGTCCACTCAGATTATGATTGTTTTGATTCTGGAGTAAAGTGATGGATCCGATGTCAAAAAATCTGCTTTATTACGTGTAAACATGGTCAAAACTGCTCTGAATCATCAACACTTTGTTGTTTTTGATCGACTGTGAGTAAACGCAGCGCCCACTTTGAAAAAAGCTTTCTCATGGTCAAATGTTCATGCATAATTGTAAAACACACTGCCTTCTGATACCTTTATGGCTTCAACTATCTCACGCAATTTCATATTACGATTAGATATAACCAAATGGTGGACTTTTTTGATGTTTTCTGGAGTAACCATTGGACGACCAGAACGTTCACCATCATCGGTGTCTGTACGATTCAGCAAACCAATAACAATTGGTTCTTTTCTATGGAGCAGAGTCCGTATAACACTTTTAAAGCCATTGCTGAACTTTTACAGTATTTTTTTTTTCATCAAGAAGCAATGATAAATTAACACACGAAATTTTTTGAAAATAAGAGTTAGCTTCACTTAAATGGTTGTAATTTTTTTCTGACTCTTCGAAATGTCATGAAACTTTACACATAGTCTTTTGAAAGTTGGTACTTCATAAACGTCATATGGATTTGACAATGACAGCGCCATCTATGTATCAGTCACAAGACATATTGAGTATGACTTATTGAGTATGTAGTAAAAGCGGAGCTATTGAACTCGGAGCATTTTTTGTGATGTAGTAAGTTGAAATTCTTGTCATTTGGAGCAGAATTTTTAGATTGAAACTTGATGACTTATGTTGAACTTATGGTACTATTGTGGCTTTTTTACGGATTTTGAGGTCTAAATCATAATTAAACTCGTTATTATTGACAACGGGTATATACAGGTATTTAATTAGCACACATCTGTGTCCATGCTTGTAACGGGTATTTGATATATTGTGTTGTAAAAATTCTTTAACATCTTATCATTCGGGAAGAAAGGATTTCAGTTTTAGGTAATTCGTTTTTTTTTTATTAATGAGTACTCCCCATCAGGTAAATCCAACTTGAATGTTATTGCGTTCATCCAACAAAAAAAATTATAATAAAAGTTGTATATAAACTATCAAAAACTATTTTTTTTTCTCAAAACATGCAAGTTCCCTATTTCCTATAGACACTCAATAATCTTGTGCTTCCATATTTGATTGGGCTATACCAACAAAAGGTGGGTATGGACTGAGCATATGAATTTTTTTCCAGATTTGCATAATCTTTGTATTTGATGTTTATATTTCTAGTGCAATTATAAGATTTTTGCAAACACTGCAACATTTCCAATCTAGGATATGCGAAGATTACCAAGATATAGCATATATTATCTTTTAGAATTGGTTGAAGAAAAATTCTCTAAAAACAGTGATCCCTTCCGAAACGTTTGTGTGGGGTTTAAGTCGGCACGATCCACCTAAAGATGTTCTGGAACAATACTTACCTCACATACCGGATTCTGACAGAAGTCTGTATTTGGCAGAAAAATTCAATTGCCACAAGTTTGTTATTCAATCTTACGTTAATCAAAAAGATAGACTAGCTCTTATCAGTTATAAGTCAAAAGTATCTCCACAAAATGCTGAATATTTTTTGATTGAAAATGCTTTGCAAGCTGTGGTAAGTTTTTTTGTTGTTTCCTTCAGTATTACATTCTACTTTTTTTCTAAAGTATTTTAAGTAGACCTTAGTAGTTATCTTTCGATTTTTTAGAATAAATAATAATGCTTTTTTTTTCGATTTTAGGATAAAAAATGGAAAAATTAAATGTGATACAGGTGCAACCAGCCTTTGGTGTAGTTTTGTATATTTAAGATGTATATTATTATATCATTACATATATTATATTTTTGTATGGTAAAATAAATTCTTCACAAAAAAATGAACATTTTTATTTCGTTATTTTATAGGAAATAATAATAATACTGATACATTTTACATGCCTGCAATAATATAACTAAAGTATTTTTGTATTACTAAATATATTAACAAAGCAATAAATAATACACGTGGAAAATCAGTCATTTTCACACTGTAAAATAACAGATTATTTCATTAGTGAAGTTATATAAACACTTTATTTATTACATATTTTCAGGAACTTAAACTTATAATAAACTTATACTAATTCTAAGATAACGATAATATAATTTACAATACAGTATATAAACATTTATTTTCAATATTATAATAAACAATACTAATAACATTACAGTGATTTAAGTCATATCACATTTATGTTTACAGTAATGAATTTTTCAATTTCCTGTCTCGAAGACCACGTTCACCACAAAATCTAATTCAACCATAATTACTTTCTATAATGTTAAAATTTCCTGACTGTTTCTGTACATCAACTTAGATGTAGCCAAGGTAGTCCAGAATTATGTACATCCATTTCTTTAGATGATACTATGTCAAAAATGAAGGTATGAACTCAAAATAAACGAAGTTTTTATTTTGAGTCACTATAAAAATATTAGGATAATTGATTTCATATTACACCCTACCCTATCTCACATGAATAATGTGTAGTAATTATGGAGTAGATGATGATATAAAATCATTCATCCTAATGTGTCATAAGTTCTCCCAACATATGAACTTTGCAGATACATTAAGATCCTGCGTAATGGGGAGGATACTTTCCATCAATGTGGAGCGTAATGTGAATCATCTAGGTGTATCGAAAAGTGTCTGTTGAAAGGAAGCAAATTAAGGTAGCGATAGTAGCGAGTGGAAGAATTTTAAAAAGAGCGCTGCAAACTATTAGAGTAGGATAGTAAGTTAAAATCTTTTTCGAAAGTCTTAACTATTATACAAATATACAAATTCATTCGAAAATTGTACATAAAATATATAATTGCTAAATTCATATCATTTCCACTTGCTATACTAGCGCTATTTTGGCGAGTCTTCGTATTATAATTTGTTGTTTAAGCTGTACACTTTTTCAACTAATCCCCCATGCAAGACGCTTCTCCTTTCATCCTCCCTCCATACTTAACATGTAAATAATGGGGTTAGGGGAAGACGGATAGAAAATTGGTTATGTTTTAAATTTAGGAATTATGGTTTTAATAAAAATAAAACCAAATATTTATCTCACAAAAATAAAAATATAAACGAATATACTTATAAAAACTAATAAAACTCTAAGCCATATAGATTATTCAGTCTATTCTGTGAGATGCGATAGAATAGATATAAAGAGAGATTCGTGTGTGTATTTTGGAAGGGATGAGAAAATTTTCAGGGAAGGATTCACTGATATAGAAGTAGCTCCTCTGCAGGAGTGGAGTTGTGGTGGTAAGTTTGTGATTGCGCTGCTTCTAGCTGAAAAAAGAAAAAAAACGGACGACTAACCGGTTCCTTCTAGGTTTAGGAATACATTTTTGAGTTTTTTGTTTATTATTTGATAGGAATCAGGTAATAGGGGGGCGGGTGCATTATTCCCTATCGTCGGCGATAGAATAGACTTTACCCTTATATTTATATCTCTCCCTAATAGGGTCGGATTATATATGGTCCCAATGCCTAACAATGTAACCCAAATAAATCAAAATCAAATATATTTTATGAGATTCAAATTACTCTTCGAACCAGGGCTGGGCTATGATTTATAAGGCCTGGGTCTAAAATAATTATGGGGCCCCTTTAGGAATTCGGAAAAATTAAAAAAAATAATATCAATAAGTTAGATTTGTGGTGGTGGAATCCAGTAGTACGAAATTTTTTTAATTACAGTAGAAACTCGATTATCCGGCACTCAGTTACACGGATTCGCGATTATCCGGACTATCAATTGCGACCAATTAAATAATTAAGGAATATTGTGCCAAATTACAAAATTACATATGTACCAAAAGTCGAATTTATGCAAGCACAAACGAGTCGTTGCCCTACGCGTTTCGTTATTGTTTTAGTTAGTCTGATGTGCGTGTAGTATCTAAATATCTGAAAATGTCAAAGCGTAATGGTGGGTCCACACGATACAGACTTCCATAAAATTCCGTAGAATTATGTCTGTGGAAACTAGACAGTACAGAAAAATGTCGGTGCGATCCAAAAATCGGAGTATGCATGAAAGTCTAAGTATTTATCGTAGCTAAAAAAATTTAAATCGTATTTTCGAACTAAAAGTAATGAGAAGTCTGAACAGACATTCTATTCAGATATTTTACTCTGGCTACATAGTCTGTACAGATATCTGTACGAACAAAAGTCTGTATCGTGTAGACCCACCATAAGAGAGTGTTGTTATCACTTGAAGACAAAATAACTATTATTGATTCATTAAAAAAAGAAGAAACCGGTCGTAAGTTAGTTGATGAGTATGGTGTAGGTACATACACGATAAATGATAAGAATAATGCCGATTCAATTTTGTTGTACACCTGCAAATTTGATATTGAAGACGAGAGTAAACATCGGAAAATGATGAAGAAACCGAACTTTTAGAAGGCGCTTTGTATTTACAAAAACGATCAACTGGGCAACCGATATCTATGACATGGATTTTGTTTATAATGCTGATGAAACCAGATAAAATTGGAAATCATTACTTTCAAAATGTTTAGTTTCTGGGCGATTTAATTCAGGTCCAGGATATAAAAGTAGCGAAGAGCGAGTAACTATATTTGCTATGGGTACCTGTGTTAACGCTACCGGGACCCATTAAATATCATTGCTCCTCATCAGAAAATCAAACAAACCCAGATGATTAAAAATATCAGGGTGCCCTTAATTTATAAAAATCAAAAAAGCGCATGGATGTACTCTGAAATAATTATTGGTATGGTATGACAACACTTTTATCCCTGAAGTTAAACAAAAAACAAAACGAAATTGGTTAGCAAGGCTGAATTGTTAGAGAGAAAATGGAAAGTTTAAAGTAAAATTTTTAACTCCTAATGTGACAACCTTGCTACAACCAATGGATCAAAGTATTATCGAAACATTAGAACCACTTTATAGAAAACATATTTTACGTAGGTTGATGAAGATGATGTAGGAGTCGTTTTATCATTTTCTAATGGAATTTAAAGGAGTGTTGTTACATGGTTGTAGATGCGTGAGATTTGATTGAAAGGAAAACTTTAAACAAGGCTTGGAACAGAGTACTTAATCGGCAGGATGAAAATTCATTAACCAATACAGATGATTTTATTTTGGAGGATATGAATGAGCTAATGTTAAAGATACAAATATACCAGGATTGTGATGATGATGATATCAAAGAGTGGGTCACTTGTGACAGTAAAGATCGAGGCTTTCAGATTATGTCGGATGACGAAATCGTAGAAAACATATTGCAGTTAAATGAACAGCAGGAAATGCAAGAAGATGAAACAGAAGAAAATCTAGAAGTGGAAAATGATGATGGACCATCTCATGATGAAGTACTTCAGGCTCTGGAAACAGCTCTCAAATGGTTTGTAAAACAAACAGAGAGTGATACTGTGAGTTTACTACAGCTGAAACGAATGAAGAGAAAAAGTCAAATGTCAATTACCAAATATTTTAAACCAAATTAAACTTATTATTGAATTATTACTATTTTTGATTAATAATATTATCATTTATTAATAAATATTATTGTTATTAGACTTATTTTATTTCACAAAACCCGCTTTTCTTCATACATTCGGTTATCCGGACTTATCCGAATCCCTAATGACAACAATTAGTCCGGTTAATCGAGCTTCCGCTGCTTATACTTGTGCAGTTGTTTATGTACTGGCCTCTCAATCTCATTATTTTTAGTCTCGTCATATTTCCAAATGAACGCGTTTCACTATTTCTTCAACTAGATGGCAGCAGACAAATATTTATCTTCCCTCGTAAAAGGTAATTTTATAACATGGAATAGCAGATTACATTATAATATTGTTTTATGGACGACGTTTATACATGTAACCATTGTGATTTAAAGTACACAATTTGACACAATACTTAGCTTTAGTCCTTTCAATTTTTTTTTATTGTTATCATCGGCTGACCTTCTGCAACTCTATAGGAATACATTAATGAAATAATACAGGTGTGGTTTACTTTTGACCTATAGTTCAGATATGCGGTAATTGTAGAATACGTAGAGAAGTAATAGACTGTACAGAGTGGAATAATGGAATTATATTCGTTATTTTGTATACCGCGTGTCCAAATAATATTCGTATTTTTAGAAACATACAATCGACTTGAAACGGGGGTTATTTTTATTTATTTATTCTATTACTAGCGTGCTATTTATTAGAATTTGATAAGATTTACTTATACACAATATTATTTAAACTCAAAGGTGTTTCATATACATATCTGAAATAGAAATTAATTTGCAAAAACTAAAAGTGGGTTAATACAAATAAAGATATAAATAAAAGATGATATTGCATCATCATTAAATTGTCACTTGCAGGTAGGAACTGTTCATCGTTGTTTTCAGTTGTTAATCTAATTTTCTTGTTTAATAAAAACCTATGAATTTTCTATAGGCTCGTGGTTTTACTGGATAATTGTTTTTCACTAAGTAATGAATGTCCAAAACATGTATTATGAGCATAGAATTAATATTTTAATGATAGGGAGAGCTGATAGAGGGAAAGAGAGAGAAAGAATATCACTACACCACTCTATCTGTCTCTACTCTGTTCTGATTAGATCGCCATGACGTCTAAGTGTCCTGTGGTGAAAATGGCAAAGGAGGAGATAAAACAAGTTTTGATTTTAATAGCGTGGAAAACCCATTCTCTCTCTCTCTTGCATTAGTACAATTCCACTGTATGTTTAAGTATCTATAGTGGTTGTGAATAACTGCTATGCGGATAAAAATAAAAGTTTATAATCTTCTCATTTATTATTTACAGATACACTGTTACCGATGATGTCAACTTTGGTTTCTTTTTTATTTGAACGTATAAACCAAAGACACTCAACGAAAATAGGCATATTAATTTATTCATAAATCGAAAAAGTGATCTGTTATAAAATTCTCCTATAGAATTCTCCTATAGAACTCGAATGTCTTCACTTGGTAATGACGTTTACAATTATTAAGGATTCCAGCGTACGTTTTCTCTACGTGGAGCACGCAATGATTTACATTTTCCGAATTTTTGTCTTGACGAACTCTACACCTATTTCTAAATAAACCTATATTTTTAATGTTTTACCATTTCTAAACTCCCAATAAAAAAATGTTAATCATTATTATATCTAAATATATTAGACACAATCTGACAACAAGATTTTCCTATTAGTGGATGTCTTTGATATAAACCCACTTTAGTTACTGTTTGGCGCCAATATATTTTAATTTTATTTCTTGTGTACATACCTTGTTTACTAAATTGGAATTTTTGTAACCGTTGGTTAGATTAAAGTCTTTTTATCGAAGAAAACTAGTAAACTAAAACATATTCACGCATAGTGCACGTGATCAGTGTTGAAAAAACAAAGTCGAGCATGTAACAGGACCGTACTCGGCAGAAATAATTTGCGGATTCACATAACAGATTATTGAATGAATGAATTATGAATAATTATGATTACAAAAATATACAATGTGAACGTGAAGTTTGGAATAGATGTAAAGTGAACGGCTAAAATATGGAACACGTTCATTTAAAAATCAGATATTAATAATTTTCGAATTGTTTCGATGATAATATATAGCCTTTTATTGCTAGCACCGAATACAGAAATCGAAAGATAATATCTGTATTGAAACATTGAAATAAAATTCCTATTTTCTACAATAAACACATTTTCTTATTCCTTATCAGATGACGGGTATATTATGGTACCACTGACTTGGACCAATAACGATGCCGCGTCGCGCTTCGCCCAGGATGTTCACGTGCTGTTCACGTACTGATTATTATTTTGGTTTACTATTTTTCTTCGATAATTAGACCTTGATACTTACTTCACAGTAGCACTACACTTTTCGATAACCAAATAATTGACCTTCGTTCTCTGAGGACCATAACTTTTTTATCGAAATGCGCGTCAAATAGCGTGATTATGACATTTGGAAGTAAACAGTGTGTTGAGCATTCATTTTTAACCAAATTGGGTTACTTCTAGATAATGTCTCGATATCGGATATTTACAGATTGTTTTTATATCCGTGTTTTGGAAAAATCCATTGAGATTACCAAAGACGTTCATTCTGATATAATTATGAATAAATAGCAAAGAAATGCGAGGTGTACGTCTTTTGTTATTTTCGAGATACCCTGTGAAAAAATTCGAGTTTTGGACGTATTTTTTTTCATTTCACGTCTCACATTACAATAAAAGATTAATATACAAATAATAATTAATACAATTAACTGAAATATATCTATTTTACTTTTTTTATACAGGGATGGTATTTCAAACAGATATATTTATTACCCTGTCATTCCTTAACATTTTATTGTACATACTACAGGTTTATGTATACATAGTGCATCAAATATCCAGTTAATACTCGTATTCCGTAATATACACCAGTACCATTGCCAGTGATACTGCTCAGAAAAGTTTGACGTGAAAAAACATAGATAACGTTTATATAGGAAGTGAACTGGTAATAATTAGAATAATCAGAATCTTTGTTTCAAAACTGACACGATTTATTGTTGTAGTAGCTAAAATCTCCACGCTTTATTTCGATTGTAGTTCTAAACTACTAGTGAAAAAACATGACAGTTATTTTGAATATGGTGCCGATATATGAAGTAAAGTATTTTGGAACAAATAATTAATCTATGGCATCATTACCACTGGCCAGGTTAATAGTGGAAGTTTTGAAATGCTCAGCTTTATCATATGTTTTCGAATTTAGAAATAATCATATAACATTTTAACTAGTAAATAATCGTTTTTATCCCTGTTATTAATTAAAAAAAAATATTTGTGAGGCTAATTCGATTGACACATTGTATGCTTATACTATTGAGATCCTGTTAATTCTTTGTACTTAAACATTAGTAAGTACTACCAAATAGTGGACGGAACAGGACAATTATCATTTGTATACATTAAAAACAAAATTTAAAATTCAACTAGTCTAACAATAAATAAAATAAACCTAAATTGTATTGCACGAAGCAAAATTTTACTATTTATCACAAGGTCAAGGCGTGTTCCTATCACCGGACTCTGACCTTCCTGGACCGTGGCCCCTCTTTGGTGGAGGCTGAAGAGGGAAGAGTCTATGTTCACTCGGCCAATATATTGGCCTATCCCCATCTTCTAACGATGCTACCGATGCCATTGATGGTACGTATTGTTCTGGCATCCAGTCAAAAGAAAAAGCACTAGCTTGGGTACTTGGAGTAGCTGTAGGAGTTGGAGGAGTACTACCTATGTATGGACTTAGTTCTTGGTGACATAAATCTGGAACTTTTTGTAAGGTATCGGACCAAGGTGGACTAGGATTCCATTGATCCATTAATTCACTAGGGTCGACTTTAAGCAGGGTTCTTGGCCTTTCTGTCAAATGCGATATCACTAAAAGGCCACTACTACCCCCCTCGTTGTCGGTAATCTCATGATCTGCAACTTCTAATTGTAAATTTCGTAATTCTTTGGGTTTTCTTTTACTGTACGAATAATCTACTGGTTCTGAATCAGCCCGTCGATGATGGTGATGGTGTTGGTTGTGATGTGCATGCGTGGCTGCCGGATGATGCGTTAAATGCGTTTGTAACGTATTAGGCATTGCGGTTAAATGCGTATAGCCAGTTGTGTCATGTGCTGTGGCATATTCAGGAGTTGGTGTATGCTCAGGATAGTACAGCAATCGTGAAGATGGACCTACGTCGTAAGTGAGACCATATTGCAGCTTATTCTGTACTGAGTAATAATGATAAAGCCAACTATTCGTTCTCATAACTGCTGCTTCCGCTTCACTAAGTACTTGGTTAGTGCATACAATTACTGGTTGCTGATTACTTTCAGAGCTGTCCTTAACTTGTAGGACGCAGTGCATCCAAATCCATTCGCCTGTGCGTCTTTGGAACTGGGCCAGTAAGATGCAAGAGCGTTCTTGTTCCGATTGGGTGACTATAATTAATATATTATAATGATAGCAGAAAAAATATAAAGATTAAATAAGATTCATTGAAGACTTTTTTATGTTTTGAATAATTGATATTAAGAGAAATAGTGAGTCTATTTGCAGATCTATTAAAATGAGAGACTAATCTAAAGGAGATGTAAAAGAGAACAATCACGTGACACAAATAGAAAACTTTGTTCAAACTTAAATAGATCAAAATAATATAAAGTTGCACTTACAACCTCAATACATTAGTATATGTCGCAACGTATTGAAATTTTTGATGTTAGATCTGTGCCATAAATATTCTGTCTAGAATTATCAGGATAAAACCAATATGAAGTTTTCAAGTCATATTTTCACGTGATTTATTATCTTGCCTACGTTGTACACTATTTAGAATTCCAGTTTATACCGTAATTAAAAAAATCAGAGAACCGATTTTGAATCGTTATTTTTTATTACATGTATGTGCGTGCTTTGTGAGCATGCGAGTTTCCAGGGTAATTATTCTATTTGAAGGCGTTTATAAAGTAAACTCATTTTTTTCTCTATCATTCGAATTTAAGTAATTAGAACCTTTAGAACACAAAATGTGTCTTTGAACATGTAATTGGTCGTATTTCAATTCTAGGAATCATATACATCAAGTTAACATTATGTTCATTTTGAGTATATTAAAATGGAAAATATTCTGATACATTGTATTTCAAAGAAGGTTAACATGTTTTACTTATGTCTTTGTACGAGGGTTGCCTTTTAAGTTGTTACAATCGAAAAATAGATGGTGTTAATGACTTGTGGTAGCACTGTATCAGTGAACATTGACGTTTGTTGTTGCGAATGTGAAGCAATTGGTAATTTAAAAATTGACTGAGTTGTTGATAGTGAATGTTTAAAAGAACCAAAAATAGAAATCACCCGTGAAGGCTTAAGTTGGAAGATTATTTATGATTTTGAAAAAGGCCTTACTCAAAAATCATGCAAAGAATCACTTTGTGCAATCAGAGAAGACTGTTTACAAATGGTTTGCAGAATTTCGTCATGGTCGTGCGTCCGTCAGAGATGAATGTCGACAAGATCGGCCAAAATCGGTTGTAACTCCGAGAAACATCGATGCTGTGCGCAACATGATTAAAGAAGATCGCCATATCATTATAGACAGATGGAGGCGTCTCTTATGGCCGATCCACTCTGGCACGCGAATCGCAGGTTAGCTCCTGGCTCACAGTATACACGTCTTGTTATTTTCTCATTCAAAGTTTATTTGTAGTAGGTATGGACAGTGAAAACACTACAGCAGGTACTTTACTACTATGCGCTTTGACAATTCATAGTTAGATCATCCGTGCCAATTGCTATTGAGCGACTGAGCAACCCGCGAATGTGGATTCTTGTCGTGTGCTTCATTCCTGCGAGCCCTTGATCGGGGACAGAAACCGACAATTTTCGGGGAGCCGCGAAAAAATGCGATATGAATAAATCTTTTACTGACCCAGTTTCGTTAAACTTTTTTACTAATTTTCTGACAGTAGATCTTGTTATGGTATTTCGGTTAGGATATAAATTATTAAAGATATTACACGTTTCTTGTTGACTTCTACCCTATCACCATATCCTAATATCATTAAAATATCAATTCGTTCTTTTTCAGATAAACGATCCATTGTGACTTTCAATAAACTTCAACAATCATAATTTATGGAAACGTCAAATTTGTTTTTATAGCAGTCATATCTACCTAAATAAAACATTAGATGAAAAATAATAAGTAGTTCTGAAGGATTTCGAGAAGAGAAAAATATCACAAGACCCTTGTACACAAAAATTTATAAAAATCGTACAAGCCGTTTCTGCGATAATTGTGGCGTTCCATATATAAAACTCACACTGTATATTCACAAACTGTAATTTTCTCATCAATATGAAGTTAATATTATTCAATACACACCTTTTTATCATGTTTTAAGTAAATTATCTTTTATATAATTATTTAAAATGAAACAGTTGATGTGAGTATTTATTTTTTCTTATTTAAAACAAGATATCTCACCACTAACATCAATACTGTCAGGCAAGCTATCATTCCCAGTTTATTGTGACAATATTCGAGATTGTATTGATAGAATTTGAATAGCCCTGTACTACTCAGCGTGCTCGTGATTTTCTGAATATACGCCGAGCATACAATAGGCCCTAAATTCAATTCTGACAAATATTACGAGTCCATTTATTTGGTGGTAAGCATCGTACTATTGGTTTTATCTTTGTGTTTCTATCTAACACAGAATTATTTATCGATATTGGTTTCTGCTTCTGAAATTTCGTTTTAAGAATACATTACAGGAGTTCAATTTTTCTATAGGGAAATCGATTTGATAGATATGAAATAAATGCACAGATCAAAATAATTTTTTCTTCGAAGAATATTTGTATAAAAGTTTAAAAAAAATTAAATATTCTGCTGCCTAAGATGAATATAACGATAACATCAACTACACATAGGAAAAATTTTCATAGAAAAGTATTTTTTTTTTATGAAATTTACAAAATGTTTTGTATAAATCGTCTCAAATATAATAGATCTGCTCAAAGCAAATTTGTCAACTTCTTTGAAAATCAAATACATTTGAACGTTCATTAAAAATGTCTTCAAATTTCTAACATTCATTTTTCATCTACTAAATCCTCAAATAAAAAAAAAAACAATAAAAGTGGATAGTTAGGAGACGGATTGTACCAGCATCTCCAGCGAATGGTTCTTACTATTTATTGGAATAAATAAATTGATTTTGGAAATAGTATAAATTGCAATTTGGTTTCGAAGCTGTAATATATTGATTTATCAACATTATTTAATAACAATCAGATAAGATCAATAATGATCAGGTTACCTAACAAAATCAACAGAATAATTTATTTTTGGGAGAGCTGGCCCCTCCAAAAGATTATTAGGATCCTTCCAGTATATAGCTCAATACAATATTGAGTGACGTTGAAAGAAAAAACGAATATTTAGTTTGAAAAATCAACCGTTCCAATATATTTCCATACGGTCTATAAATTCTTATCAACTGTTATTACAAAACATAAAGACGAGAGAATAAAACAAGCAACTACTCTCCACTTCTACATATTACAAAATACATACCTCCCAAGTGAAGTGGGGGCATTTATACGATTTTTAAAATACTTACTGAGTCGATGTTTGGTTTGGGCCTCACGCGTGCATTCCCAGTGCAGCAGCCGGTACCAGGACACCCCCTGCAGATCTGAGCGCGGAAAGCCCAGGTAGAATTCGCCGCTGAAACACAAGTGTAACAGTTGTCGTGATTTACGGCATTGGATGTCACCGGCTCTCCCGCGACCCCATGACCTGCACCGCCCCGCCATCACGAGCAGACTTTGATTTATAGCACGAGCGAACAAAGCCCCATAGCACACCGGAGTCTACCTCATAGCGCACCTACCAGTGCCGTACAACTGCATAGTAGCACTTTCTTTCCACACTGAGTTAAAACTAATGAATTTTGATGATATATGGTTTGATTTTAAGCCTCTCTTAATTATTAATTGCTTTTTTAACATATACTACCCGTGACGCTTCGACCTAATTTAGGTTTTTATCAAAATATGTTGTGACATTGGCAACTTGTATTATTATGTCAATCAATAGATCACTTATCGCATAAATATAGAAAACTCTGTTTTAACAAAACTAAAAAATGTTTCTATAGTTGTCGTATGTATGAAATGGAATTTTTAAAATATTCTTCTCTTTCAATACCTCAGTTAAATAGATTAAATTAACCTTTATTATAGATTATTATAGATGTATTATTAAACAAGATAATTCTGGTCATAGTTCAAGGAATTAATCTCCTATCTAAACTAAAATACCATGTAATAAATATGCAATTACACACAACTAAATGACGTATTCTATATGAAAATTATTAGTTTGCTTCATTTCGTTTCCACAGCCAAAAAAATTAATTAAATTTCATGGAAAAGAAAAGTATTTAAGTAATATGAATTCTACAAATATGATTATTAACTGACAGATGGAAAAGGCTCAAAATCAAGCCTCAAAAGATGTATTTGTTCAAAATATATTAATTTCAACATTGAAATTATAGTGATTATTTCAACTAATTATTGTGAGTTTTTTTAATCAAAATAGGATATTGAAAATGAACAAAATTTGGTATTCAGTACCAAAAAATAGTTTAGCAAGATTGCATATTCTCTCACAAATAAACAACAAAGAAAAGAGGACAAAATTTACAATGAAATTTCTAAAACAGAATTATGAATTTCCTTGAAAAATAGATTTCGGTGTTACTGTGAAAAAAATTGGATTGAGGATTGACAAATAAGTCTTAGTATGGTTAGTTTGAATGAAAATGTGGTTTGGCAAATTCTTCCGAACCAACAAATGCCTGTTTTTCAATAAAAGTGCTTTCTCTGGCGACCTCCACCTCAGAACTATTTGAACGATGAAACAAATTTGATTTTTTCGTGCAACCCACGTTTGTTTTGGGTGTTTTCATGAGTTGAATTTGAAGTGATTCGATTACTTCAATAATGGTAAGGATAAATTGATAAGTCTTGAATCAAAAACAGGTGTTTCTGCGTCAAAAACGGAAACTATCATAACAGAGATATTGCTTGGCAAAAAAGGCAGAAAGTTGCTATGAAACTCAACAATACCAGGAAGAACAATTTTTTATTTTGTTTGGTAGTTTACATAATCATTTACATCCTGAAACACTCGAAAACTTTTCCGGTTGGTCTTGGAATTCTTGAAATAACATTTGTCTTCTCTATTAAAAAGTAACTGGTTGACATTCTCAATTTTTGCACCATGTAACAACAATAATTTCAAAAAAATTGAATACGCATAAAAAACTTGTGTTTGAACATTATAGAAAAGTTATATCAGATTTGTGCCTTTAATGTGGAACTTCGACTATTTGGCGAGAGCCACGCAATCATTTAGAGGACTGTTATTTTTGGGAACGTAAACGGTTTAAACATTAAATATCGAGTTGAATGATATATCCAAATACTAGTTTTGTTTAACGTCGAGTACACTGGTCGCCTGACTGTTCAGTGTCTAAAAATATATCTGAACTTTTAGAACAAGGTATTGAAGGACCATCATCAAAAAATGATACTGATTTTAAAGGTGTGTCAAATGAGCCAAAATGCTTTTCCCAGAATGGCTTAGATTATCTTGTAAGAAATTTAAATATTTCTTAATAAGCTTCATATTGTTAGTTAGCATCAAGATTGAAAGAAAAAAAATTCTTCCCTTAGATACTTAAAAGTTTTTATCGTGAAAGAGATAGATAACTACGGTGTTATTTTTCCGAAGAAAACTGTACCTTGTGTTCAAATATCAGAAATTCGTTGATAAAAAATGGGCTTAAAACAATACGAACCAAGCGTATGGCGTTTATTCACCCTAAAATGTATTATATTACACAATGAAAATATATTCGCTGGGGTAGCTATTGCTCAAATAATAAAGTTGAAGGAAGAATTGTTGAATTGAGTTTCTCTTTTGTCTTTTGAGCTAAACAATATCATTGGGTAAAAATAAATTGGTCCTCGAGAGAAAATATGGATCAATGGAAAGAAAAAACAGATATTTTTGATGGCCTCCAAGTTAGACAACTTACGAAAAATACTCAATTTAGAAGTTCTATGACAGAGTTCGAACTAAAAGTTTCGACATATTTCGTCTCATGATGCAGAATTTTATCGGAAAAAATTATATTGAACTAGTAAAGATCTGCTATAATTAAAAAATATGAGGTGCAATATGAGCATAAAACTCCAGCTTCCTCTATAATTACCTGGACGGGTTTCCGGAAAATTCATGAGATATGAGCGAAGAGCAGGGAGAGCGTATGCAACAAGATATGGAAGCGTCATGGAAGAGCACTATTAAGGTTTCTGGGAGAGATAGAGAAAGATAGAGATTTGTTGGATAGAATTTAGTAGGATGAGGAACATTTTTATAGGAGGAGGGTTTGTTGGGGTCCTGATATAGGAATTACTCCCCTGCAGGGCTGGGGTTGTGCCGGTTTCGTGGGGTTGTGTTAACTAATTGTTCTGGAGGAGGAAAAGCGAAGATTTAGGATTTTTGGAGAGAAGAAAACGAAATGTGAGCTTGCAACTGAAAACGGTTCTTCTTGGCTTGGGGTTTTTCTTTTTCGATTTTTTGAAAAATTTTTTGTTGTCTTACTATTGGTGTCTGAAATATCATTTTCACAAGTCTACGCATCAGAGAAGACGGTTAAAATGAAATTATTCAGAATTGAATGATTAGTTTTTTAAACAATTTTCTTAGTAAATACATTTTTATACCTATATAGTTGAAATTCAGAAACTAGAACTATCTAATTTTTTTGTTCAAAACAACATATGATATCGTGGGCTTACTACAAAAACCTGTTATTTACAACATTTATAGCTTCTAGATAATTGAGTTTTAAAGTTTCCATTTACTCTGAAAAATTTGTAAATGAATTCAAAAACTTTCTATTTGGAATTTGAAATATAGTTATACTTTTATATCATTTATCATTATATCACTATTGTTCATATCAATATGAATAGAAAAACATGATAATATACAAACAAAAATAACAAAACAAAGCAAAAAATGGACTTAGAGGTTTTTAGCAGAATAAAAAGTCAGTAAAATTGCAAAGAAGAATGTCTCCTTTTTTGCACATCCGCAATAAATTATTTTTTTTCTGCGTTATAGGAAGTGCTTTTGAATATAAATTTTTGAGATTTATTTCTTGATAATCCTTTGGACGTCAAAAACATAAATGTCCTTAAAATCTTCAAAATGTTTTTTTCGTACCTAAAACATTTCGCTTTTAACCAATTGACTGTTTCTCCTTCAGTATTCTTGTTTCTATTCTTCATTATATTTTGGGATAAATCTGTCAAATCTCTAGGATCTGGAAAATAGCAATTGGAAAACTTTATCAGCAGAACTCTTCTTATTTCTTAGGCGATTGGCTCTTACTTCGCTTTAATGACTTAAAACGAGTTTTGCTGTTTAATTTGCAGTGGCTACTAGAGACATTTTATACACCCAAACTTGGTAAGATACCTTACAGTGTTCAGTTATTATACCAAAAAGATTAAGTTCTATTGCTGCATATATCCGCAATTTTTCCAGTTTGATATTCACAAGCAAAATCATTGGATGTGCAAGAACCGGTAAAAATATTTAGAGTATTTTGAGTGTTTAAAAATTTTGCCTTTTGGACTTAAAGGATATGGTATGCTATGAAAACAGCATTAAACAATTTTATGGAATTACATGGTTTTTTCAGAACATTCAAAATTAATTGTATTTTTATTTGAAAATTTAACATAGCTGGTCTTAACAGCTTTTTGAAGTAAGCCCACGATATGTAGTCTGCAACTAGTGTTATCAATCCTATTTCAAAGCTATTGACGCAACACAATTTTCTTATTACTTTATTTTTTAAGAGTTACTCGTGAGCAGATAATCTTAATTTCAACTAAATATTTTTCTTGTAGAAAAAGTTTATGTATGAATATTTTCATGTGGAGAATTTCTACGGCACTGGTGGTTTAAAACAATAGATGAAAAAAGGAAATACGGAACTCCGATCAGCCGATATGCTTACATATATAGATAAATGACTTACTTGGTATCGATATGGATAAACCGCATGTCCATGGAATGAATGGATGTAAATACGTTGGTGGCACCCTGAACGACACACTCTCTGGTTTCAGGCATTGCAACCGGGGTACACGTAGCTAAAAATACTGGTTCGTTGCGGCTACATAGTGGTAGAAAGGAAAGATACCTTCCTTGAACTAATACTACCTGGAACATTGATAAAAACAACTCATTCTTTTTTCTAATAATAATAATTCTTAAATGATAATGAAGAAACGCATTTCTAATGATTTTTTTAGTAATTATGAAGAGAAGTTCTAAGACTGGTGTTAAAAAATTATATTGACTGAAATTCCTTTGTATTACTAATGTGAATTTTACCAAGAATTATTTCAACATTTGGCTAAAGAACAATCTTATAAAATCTTCAGTGTGGACGAAAATATGGTCAAAACCAAACAATTTTTATCGAACAACACGATATTTTCAAAGCTGACGTTTTTTTCTTTCTACAGGGTGCTTCAAAAAAGGTGATCCCGTCTCTAGGATAGATAGAAAACGATTTGCTCAGAAAAAAATTTTTGTAACGTACTCGTACACCCATTTTCACGATTTTTCCGTAACTACTGGCAACACTGGAATGAAATTTTATACGAATATGTTTTGGAAGCTGATAAATCCAATGTATTTGTTTTTATATCTGACTCTCATATTCAATTAAAAAATAAAATAAGTTTTCTAACCCGAATAAGTCTACAAAATGAGGCATACGCAAGTTTTGGCTGACTCAGAAACTGTATACAATAAAAATCATTCGTAAGGATATACCTCATCCCATCAAGAAACCCAAATCCAGTAAAAATAAATCAATCACTTATAAAAAGGGAGAAACGATTATATTTTCCTGGACAGATAAAAGGGTGGTTACTCTTTTAAGCACCAGTGATAGCGCTGGATTCATTGAAAAACATAATTGGTATTAGGAGGTGAGTAACAAAATGTGGAAAAGTCAAAAATTGTTGTTAACTACACGACTTCAATGGGTAGTGTAGGAAAATGATCTATTTGGGATTGGAGATATCTGCCATGTATGCATAAATTTTATATACGTGTCTAAAAAAAGCAAGAACAAAAAACCACTGTCCCATTTGAAGTTCGTCAAGAGATTAAATGATGAACTCGTAGGTGAGTTCCGCGAAGATAGATCAAGACCTTCCACACATGAAACAAGACTGGACAAAAGACTGCAGATATTACGAAAAGGCAAGAAAAGAGATTGACAGGAAAAAAGACAAAGAAGTGAAACTTCGTAATATTGTGATACTTGCCTCGGTAAACCGCATACATATGGGTAATTGTTTCGAAAGATATCACACTTTATGGAATTTTAACCCTAAAATTTATGTTTTTCTTCTATTTAATTAGTTAGGATATGTTTCTTTATAAAATAGCTAAGAAATAAATGTTTTGTTTCATTGCAACGACTCCATTTTTGTTCTACATTATGAGTACGAACTAATATAGTGCTGGAGTTATTGGTATCCTCATCATTTGTAACTCGAAATTCTCCCTTTTTATGGGGGTTAACCATAGGGTGATTAGACACGATTTTTTTAAAAAATTCTATATTGTCCTGCGAAAATAAAATATTTTGAATTCGGACACCGTGTGCAAATAATAAATGAAAAAATATATAGTGTGTCCCACGACGTATTAAAACTATATGTATATGGCAAAATACTTATAGTAAAATCATGAAAATTCTACGTTTAGTTTCGGATACGATATTTTTAACTAAAGTATTTTCAAACATGGCCGACTTCCGGTTCTATCTGAAATCTACGTAAAATTTAAGTATACTTTTGTTATATTTTTGAGATATTAATTTTTTTGGAAAAAAATTGACCGATGCAGACCCTCATAGATTATTTTTTTTACGAGTATACCCTTAAAGATATGAAAATTGTTTCTGCTTGGCTGCTTTTAGCAAGATCAGACGTATTTGAATCGATGCTGAAAAATTTTTAAATTTATAGAGGATGTGCATGAAGTTTAATATCAATTTAATGCATTTAGGGGTAAAATATGAGGCAAATTCATGTATACTTTGCCATACCTTAATCTTACCGTTATCCAGATATTAAATGTTTTCTGTAAATTCAATTTAATAACGAAGATTATGTAAATAGCAGCAAATAAAGTACAACTTTTTCACATTCATCATGAAGCAAATTTACATAATCTTCGTTATTAAATTGAGAAAGAGCCATTTTAACGATTTTCGAAAGTATCAACAATTGACTGATGACAGTTAAATAAGTGTCATTTATTACAAAGCCTACTAAAAGTATACATAAAAAATTAAATTAAATAAAATAATTTAAAACCTCAAATATCTCGGAAACGACTAAAAGTTGCAGTAGAATTAGTCAATACAATTTGATTTGATTTTTTTTACAGACCTTGACAAGATAGACAAAAATAATTTTTTATTTCTCAGTGCTTGTATCAACGGGTCAAAATTTAGACCACATCTGCATCTCTAAAAATTTATAGAAAACATTTAATATCTGGATAAGATTTAGGTATAGGAAAGTATACATGAATTTGCCTTATTTTCTACCTCTGAATGCATTGAAATAGGAAAAACCGAGTGGTTCTATTTAAAAAAATGAAGAAATTTGATATTTATGATGTTAAACTTTGAACACTGTTCATACACACCCTGTATAAAATGAAAAATTTTTCAACACAGATTCAAATACGTCTGACTTTGCTAAAAGCAACCGAATAGATATCATTTTCATAATTTCCAGGGAATCCTCGTAAAAAAATAATTTATAAGGGTCTTCATGATATTACTATAAGTATTTTGCCATATTTAGATTGTTTTAACTCGGCGTGGGACACTATGTATAAACAAGCACCGGGAGTTTGATTATGTATTGCATCCAATATTCTTTTGTCACCATTTCTGAAAACGCAGGAGTTATATATAGAACTAGCCATTGAGTAAAGAAAAAAAGAACTATAAAGCCACTTTTAATAAAGTTAATGCCTTCCTTTATTAAAAGATGGCGATTTATTGAAAACACTTTATTAATGACACCACGTGCGCGTGCGTACTTGTCAAATATTTCACAAAGTCGAATTCATTTAAATCTCCGTTCTGATAATTCCCTATTCACTCTTATCAGTATTTTGTTCTCTTTACGCATAGTTAATATGTTTTAAGTATCTGTTGGTTCTCCAAATCTTAATCTTGAATGTTACCACCCGGTATATCATTACGTACGTGATATGTAAAGTAAGTGGAGGCGCAATCGTGGTAGTACCAGTAGTAGTGTATGTTATGACGCCTACAGGCTGGATAATAAACAGCAATAGACCGGGAATCGAATAGGCATAAGCAATAGGGAATGCAGAATCCGCACTGGCGACAAGGTTATGGAAATTATTCTCTCATTGGAATGCCAACAACGCTACTGTTTGGCCATAGTGTCGCAGATAGTGAAAATAATCTCAGTGAAAAACTATACAGGGTAAATTTCGATTAAACTAATTTTTATATAATGAAAAACGTATACAGCATTAGAGATTGAAGAAGTGCAAACATTGAAAAACCTCTTTATGTAACTTATGAATCTTTTGATTGTTTTTGTGTGCCAATTACCAACGCTGTCGAGATACGTTAAACTTTAAGAAAAAAATAAGATTATGGTTATTTATTCCTATTCAAAGATAAATTGTAAGAAAAATGAAGAAGAACAAGCTAAATTGGTGTGAAAATATTCTCAAAATGAGATCAGATTTATAAAGAAAAGTGACAGAAACAGGAGAGGCCAAATAAAGGAGATAGACGAAATTGGGTACAATAGGAATCTGATTGTTCCTCCTATGTCTGCAGAGACAGAAGGAGGAAAGAAGAAGAAATTCTCGTGATTTGTTTTTTCCCATATTTTTATAATAAATCAAGCTACAAATATGCGGTTTTTGCATCTAAAATTTCAATTCAATATTCTATGGAAAACTAAAAATTTATATAGGGTTTATTTCTTAACAAATAGGTTATTTTGGAGTAACGATGTACACCGTATATTTCTAATCGACTTATGCGTATGGTTATTCATAAAATTGAACTTATATTCAACATATTTTTTTGTAAGCCCAACATAAATTGAAATTAGTAAGTTACCTCACTTTATGACCACACTGTATATATAGTCGGTCTAAGTTGCAAATCTCGTAGCTCCATAGCATCAAATTTTACAGTAAACACAAAAAACTTAACGATAAAAAATGTAAATGAAGACTTGACCTGTTTTTAGGATTGAAATAGTGACCAGGTATAAAATTTTGGAAAAATAACTGATGAAAAACAGTTCAAGTAAATTAATACGGAGTTCGATTAGTTTCAAACCAAATGGCGGTTTGAAATTGCGAGGTTTTTTATTTAGACTTTTAAATTGTAACATATATAATTATTTTTTTTTATTATCTCCTCAATTAATTGGAATACATCTGATTGTTTTCCATATTCTAATTATTTAGTGTGAATTTATATGTATGTATACTCCCATTCGGTAATAAATATTCATGTAAGTATAAGTAAGTAAAAGTCGCATGAACATCCAAGTGTGATGTATAGGACAAGCAAACTTGTTGCATACAATATGAGTAAATTCTCTTCAATTTATTCGTTGAAAAATGTAAGCCTCGTTTACTTTAATAATTCGTGCAATCTGACGTCGGCTTGCTATATTTGGTTGACATTTTCTTATAAGTACTACGCGGAATATAAACGTTACTATCTTCATTTTATAATTAATTTGAATACCTATAACCTCACAATGTTTTACTTTTACATTTCATTAACTTGTAGTAGATCCCACGGTCTAAACCGAACCAAACGTAGATGATGTTAAGTTACTACAACTAATGGCCGTTCCAGTTTCATCTCATTCTAAAAGATCTTGTTCAACGGTGTATTCTCGAGGAATGTATAAATAGACCACCCAGTACCATTTATCAGCGCTAACCATAAACTTAACTATAAATGGTTGTGGAAATGGGTCAGTAGTCACTTCGAAATGGTGTGTATGGGTTTAATCGTTTGAATAGGGTCGTTTATGTGTATAGTGTCATCAATTTGTAAGGAGTGTTTATTATTAAAGGCGTTTATATATATTTGCACTTTTTTTTATTTATACACAACATTGCTTACAAAATCAGTAGAATTTTATTATTGTACACTACAAAAAACTAACAAGAATACGAAAAACGACACAACAGTTATTTTATTCATCTTATTAACTGTTTTTGTTCACCACAGATTAAGAGTACACAGTTTGTGTTTTAGTGGACATTTATATATTAATATTGATTACGGAGGAGCGTGAAAAAAGAAATGGAAATAACATTCTGTAAACTCGAAGAGGCTGCAAAAAATTATGGATTAAGAATAAACCCAGAAAAAACATAGTATATGGTGTATATGGTGCTAATACTAAATGAAATTGGTAAAAAGGAATATATAGAGTTTAAAGCGGAAAAAACAAAAAATATAAGGTAAAAAAAGTTTGTGGATTGGGAGCAACACTGTCAAATCAAAATGTAGAACCGAATTGGAGTGCAAAAGAATTGTGAAACCAGTTGAAGAGAGATGAGAAAAGAAAAATGAGTCATGGGCCTTAAGGGCATGGTAGTACTGTACTGATTTTGGTGACTGCAAGTTTTATGAAGCAAACTTGAAACAGCAACACAGTTCAACAAGAGTCAGCTGAAGCTCGAAATGCGAGAGTAACTTCACAAGCCATGAGAAATATCAGACGAGTCCAGATTTTGTCTATGTACTCCAGATCGGAGAATATCTTCAACAAATTTTGAGGAGGGGCTATAATGTTATGGGGTAGAATAACGATTAACTGCTCTTAGGTAAATTACAGAGATTTTGGAGCCGCATGTTATTTCCTATGTCCTGTTTATAGGCAACGACTTTGTGTTAATGCAGGATACCGCACGTCCTCATGTGGCCAAGTATACCAGTACTTCAAGAGGTAAATATTTTAGTTTTGGGACTAACCTCTACGCAGCTTGGACTTAACCAATATAAGAAGAAAGGTAAGACTTGATATCAGCTATCTTTCAACTACTGCAAGAGGTGTTAATGACTGAGTGGGATAATATGAACCAAAATTACTTGGAAGACACAATTTAATTTATTTAGTTTTAAAATCATTTACTATATTTTTCGATTTCCGAGTTTTTCTAACTAACATCTATACATTACTTTTATATAAATTTTCGTCTGTCAATAATTTAAATTCAGATAACAATAAAGACTACCTGAAAAGATTTTCAAGAGTAGAATCTATTTTCAACATAAATTTCATGCTTTATAAATATTTTTGAAAGTTAAGAGCTTTTCAAAATTGGTAAAAAATCTTTTCTAAAGAATCTATATAACAAAAAAACTAAAGAACGTATGAATTTCTAGTTTTAATCAATATAAGGTAGACAAATGTGGGTTTTATTTTTTTAAAATTACATAGTCCAAATGTTTGCCGTTACGTCAGACACATTCTTGGAACCAGGCTCCGGTATTTCTTGCCAGAGATTGTCGCCAGGCTTCTTTCGTACATTTTATTTTTGAGATACCCCCATAGATAAGACCCGGAGACGTGGATGGTCAAGGGATGTCACCGAAACGGCTTATTAATTTGCTAGGGAAGAAATCACGAAGCAGCGCTATGGTATCCGTAGCAGTGTGTGGCGTGGCGCCATCTTGCTGAAACCATGTCTGTGAAATGAAGGCAGGATGTTCTCTCAATGTTGGGAAGAAATAATCGTTAAGCGTTCGCCTATAAGCACCACCGTCTGCCCTTAACGGTTTTCAAAAAAATAGGATCCAATTAATCTCTTGCTTGACAACGCACACCAAACCGTCACTTTGGGATTGTGAAGTGGCTGTTGATGTTTTGAGCGGGGGTTTTGTCTTTTGGGAAACCTATAACGAAAATTTTGCTTGTTTACACTTCCATTACAATTGAAAATGGGCTTCATCACTCAAAAGATAGTGTTCACCGTGCGAAATCGTTGTCTCACATAAATTTTTACGCTTAAGCGCTTGCACAACTTGAATTTTGAAAGGATGAAATTTGAGATTCTTCTTCAATATTTCGTGCACTATTTTTTGGAAGCCCGGACGGACTGACGCGAATTATCGCGCAAACTTCCTGCAACGAGTTCAATGTTTTCATTCGTTTTCGACGTCCCGCTGGGTCCCGGTCGTGGGTTGTTTTCTGCTCGGAACCCTCGCATCCATGATCGAATCAAATCTTCACTTGGGGCGTCACGTAACCGTCGAATCTTCGACGAGCAATTGCAGACGAATCATTTCCTTTGAAATATGCTTCGATTGCAAACGCACGTTGTTCACCCGTCCACTGCGACATCGCCACTAAATAATCCGCACGAATGACGATACCAATGCTGCCCCCTCCCCGCTCCACTGCTCAATGGTATCGGAGAAATTCGAAATTCAAATTCTGCCACTAGACACCCATTATTAATATTTTTCTTCAAAATAATAAAAAAAAACAAAAACAGTATCCTGTTATATTTCTATTGGTAATAGTTTGTATTATCAAAAATTGACAGAATAGCCCATTGTTGAAAAATCAAAACCAGACATCACAATCTCACTCGATTGTGGTAGAATCTACTTCGATTTAAACCAATCTAAATGTTCTGTTTATATTTCAATTTAACTAGATTTATTGTTATGAACCCGGATATCAAAGTTAATAAACATCTCAGTTTAATAAACAGTTTTTAAATATATTTTTTATTTGAGATGTTCTAACATCTGGTTATTTGCTATTTAATAATCTGCAGCTATAATTAAACATATTAAATAAGCTTATCTGGACAGACAATCAATATACCTTTATTCAGTGTTTTAGATCATCAATCTTGATGTATACATTCCACAACTCCCCTAAGTATGATAATAAATATTCAGTATTAGTTATTTGATATAATACTTGCAATGTCTTATATTTAGAAGGTATACTTTCTAATATAATCATGTTCCGAAGGATATCTTTTCAAAACAAATATTATTGAGATAGGTAAAATATTATTTCAAATACTAAAAGAATAATTTTTAGTAAAGCTAAAGGCCGCTTGACATGATGCAAGATAACGTGCAAATAATTGCATGCAATTTATTGCAAGGTCAATATATTGCATAGATGAATATTGCATTTTATTTAATATTTGTGTGCGGTTTAAAGATGAAAATAACAAAACTAGGTAAAATAAACGGGAAGAAAGTGGCAGTGCATCCCTAGCTTTAATTATAACTTCTACTACTTTGCTTTTGGACTGTGATAGACAGAAAAGAGTATTAATCAAAATCCCAACCTCAAATTTCATTTAATATTTTGTACGAAAGTCAAAGCCAAAAGTAACTAGATTTCTCCCTAGAATTGCAATTTGCACGCAATAAAATGACATCAACCCAAGTTGCTAGTGTGAGAAATTGCATGAAACAATCAGCTGAACTTCTGCGCATGTTTTTGATAAAGAAATATTGCTTCTTGCAATGCATTTCACGTTGTCAAGCGGCCTTAAGGTTACCACTGCAAGTGCAAGTTATGCATTATATATATACAGAGCAAAAATGAAATCATCATCAATTATGGTAAGATCAAGGACTGAATTCATTCAATGATATTTACAATGTAATTATTATTTTCTTTTTTTTGTATTAACAGAATTCTAGGAATAAAATGTGAAATAGCTCAATCAAATTCAAACGAAGCCAAAATAAGTACTAACTCGTACTAAATTATTGTACTAGTTTCGTAACTCAAAATTGTACATTGCATATAAAAGAATGCAAATTCGTATATATGAACCTCATTGTTTGGGATAGTCTTCAGATTCTATCATTCAAAAGAGACTAAATATTATAGCGTAGATAAGGGTGTGAATGTTTTTTAATAACACAGTTGTTTGACAATAGAATTATTAAGGAGGTGGTAAGTTGTAACGAGATTTATAATGTTTAAATAAGAAATTGATTATTGTAAAGAAAAACACGTATTTTAGTAGTAAAAGCATGAGTTTTATGAATATAATCGAAATATTATTCTGATTTTGATATGATCACTGGTCTGTGATAATGTAGATTTAAAATTGTGATAATCCGAAATGTGTTCCTAGCTATGTGATGAAATTGTTAATTTAATTAATATCTACATCAACAACAAACCCGATACATTTGAAAACATAATCTAAACAAAGATCTGAAATTTGTTATTGAAAAAATAATAAACGAGGGCCAAAGCTGCAATTAGTGCGTATTTCAAACTTTGAAACATGTTATATTTAATACAGAGATTTAGAAATATATTGAGTAACGGTTGATTTTTAGAGAACAATATCTCTACTTAGTCATGCATTGTATAATTTTAATTGAATTTTCTATTTCAACACTATCGCGTTTTATTGTTATTTAGCAATTATTTTCAGCTCCATTTTAAATAATGATTTATATGCAATTATTATACAGGCCTATTTTTATACGTTAATGTAATTCGATAGATTTAACATTTGTTTTCTCCTTTCATCTTATAAATCCTCTTCTGATTTCACTAAAAATTTCAGTATGGATTTTCAAAAATTCTTCCCATCGGTTGCCATTGTAGCCTTTTCTGATATTTCTAGTAAACAATGTGGAACAAACGGGTGTTATTGTTTTAAAAATAAAATAAAATGTAAATCACAATGTCACCAAGCCTCCAGGTGCTGCAATTAATGATTGATTGACATGCAAAAAAAAATAAATAAGACTTTTTTATCCTATTTTTTTTTATCTTATTTTGTAAACCCAATAGTCTGTTATCCGAATTTTAGCTAACGTCTCAGGAGAATAGATAAACGCTTGGTCATTTTTCGACGAATAATCTATTGACCGGCATTTAGCTAATACTCCGGGAGAATAGGCATGCGTGGCGCGCCATCAGCCAACTACCTATCATCCTGGGATATTAGATAAAATCCCAAGTTGTCTATTGACCAACGACATCTACATCTTCCCCATTCACTTACTTTTTCTAATATTTTTTTATTCGTTCTTCGCCGTTCCCTGGATCCAGAATTGTTCTTATTATTTTAAGTTCGTTTATCCATAACATCTCTTCTTCTATTTTCTTTATTGTGATGGTTCCTGAAGATACATTGATAGGAGTCTTATTATTGTTATGTTTATTTAGTCCTTATTTTGCTGGTTTCTTGCCATTTATGTATCTTCAATCTTTGTCTTCTATTGCTTATTATCACGCCCACGAATTTAATTTTGTATACTCCCCAAATTTTTTATTTCCCATCTTCATTTTTCGACTTTGCCCTCTTTTTCCAAATCTCATTATCTCAGTTTTCTTCGAATTTCTTTGTAATCCTATTTGAAGCCCTTCTTCTTCATTATTTTTTTATGATTTTCCTATTTTCGGCTGATTATATGACTTCAAGTTTTTCTTACTTTTATTTTTAATTGAAGGAATTCAAGAGCCAGATTTGACAGCATAGCTAACAGTCAGTCCCCTTATTTAGCACTTTCAATTATTCCAGCCTCTTCTTCTCTTTTTTGTGTAATTGCCATATCTGTCTGTTGTTTAATAGTGTGTATGATATTTTGATTTTTGGTCACTATAGTTTGATAGTGTAATGCATCCATAGTTCTTGCATTCTTGCTAATCTGGTGATAAAATTGAGAGAGATAGTAGAAAAATTTGGGCATAAATGCCTTTCTCTAAATAACTGCCGCGGTTTCCCATAAAGAAGGAAGGATAACTGATGTTTCAGAACCTTGTTTAGAGCTGTTTAGATAAAATCAAAGAGATTTATTGCATTGATATCTAACCATGGATGAAACCTGCTTTTACCACTACCTTCTTGAATAAAAATGGTTGTTTTCTGAATGAACTAGATTGACAAAACCGGACTATGTATGTTTGGATTCACACGGCTATTTGAATGAGGAAATTTCGAAGGAACGGACCCATATGCGGAAGAAAAAAATTCTCTTTCACAAAGACAATACATCGCCTAACAAGTCGATGGAAACGGTGGTCAAACTAAATTAATTGAACTTCGAATTACTTCTGTCTTACATCAAACCCCTAGAGACTTTCATCAGTGAAACAAAAGCATATTTTGAGCCGAAACAAAAGTTATTATTGTTGTCATTATTGTATGGAGTAACATTTGCTTCTTTAATTTCACGATCTTTTAGTCCATTTCACTGGAGATATATACTGGGTAGCAAAGACAGAAAAAATTGTTGAAAATCACTATGATATTTGATAATGGAATTATATAAAACCACCTTGTATGGATTGATTTAAATATGTAGCTGTGGTTCAATGTTGGAATTCCAGCCAAATGTTTTGGTCGTATTAATTAATGCTATACCCTAACATAGTCAACTGATTTATTTAAATTTATGTTTACAACCATCTTATAGAGATAGCACTCGTCGCACATTGTCGCCTAAATACATTGGATCTTCCAGGTAGTACTGCTTGTCAAAAGCTTTAATGTATGCACTAACTTTCGTAGAAACAGCCGTATGTGGTGTGGTGGCTTCTTGTTATAAATTACAATAGCTATATTAAAGTCTATTATAAAACTGTGTCTAGTCATGTTTTATGTATTATGTAATTTCTGAAAATAATTGATAAAATATGTAGTAATGAGAAACAATGTTTACCTGTGATTATTTGTATCGATGCGCATTGAAAACAACGAAAATTATATATATATATATATATATATATATATATATATATATATATATATATATATATATATATATACCTTCAATTTTTCTTGAATTGTCATTGTAAGTTAAATGGTTCCATACAGGATATGGAATTGAACTGATACTGTATTTAATACGATAAGCTGAAAGAGTAGCTGCTAACCTATGAGACTCAAAGGAAATGATTTGGTTTAATTATACTATAGAATGCATAAGTTATCATGAGTTGCTGTACTTCAGATGATTGCCATACTGAACAAATATCAACCTTAATATGATGGAAAAAATGGAAACTTCAAGTAACAGTCTTTTTTTTTTAAATAAATGGAAAACTACCGAAACCACCAGGTATATGATATTCACTGACGCTTCCCAATTGTAGGAGCAGCACAAATACATTATTAAAATTTAATTTCAAACCGGTAACTTCTTCATATACTGCAGAATTATATGCAATACTACAAGCAATCAAAAAATTCCCAATCACTAAATTCAACAGACTTAGCTCACTCCAAACTTATACCATCACTCAATAACTCGTGTGACTGACACACAGATGGCGCTGCCATTGGCAAATTCATATAACGTTTATGAAGTACCAGCTTTCCAAAGATTATGTTTAAAATTTCATGACATTTTGATCAGTCAGAAAAAAGTGACGGCCATTTCAGTGAAGCTACTTTTGTTATTTTTAAAACAATGGATTCAAAACATTTGTTATTGGTTTGCTGTATTTAAACGTGGTCGTACAGATATCGATGCTGGTGAACGTTCTGGTCTTCCACTTGAGGTGGTTACTCCAGAAAACATCAAAAAGTCCACAAATTGGTTATATTTAATCGTAAATTGAAATTGCGTAAGATAGTTGAGGCCGTAAAGATACCAGAAGGCAGTGTGTTTACAATTATTTATGAACATTTGATCACGAGAAAGATTTTTTCAAAGTGGGTGCCGCGTTTACTCACGGTCGATCAAAAACAATAGCGTGTTGATGATTTAGAGCAGTGGTTAGCTATGTTTACACGTAAAAAGATTTTTTGCGTCGATATGTGACAGTGGATGAAACATGGATCCAGAACTTCACTCCGGAATCAAAAAGATCATCATCTCAGTGGACTGCAGCCGGTGAACCACGTCCGAAGGCACAATAGTCAGCTGAGAAGAACATGGCTTTAGTTTTATGGGATGCGCATGAAATATTGTTCATGTACTACCTCCAAAAGGAAGACATAATCAATAACAATTACTACATAGAGTTGTTGGATAGTTTCAATGCAAAAATCAAGAAAAGCGACTTCATAGTTCGAAGAAAAAATCACTGTTTCACCAAGACAATGCACCGATTCACAAGTAGATGGCAACGATAGTTAAATTGAACTAATTACACTTCGAATTGCTTCTAGTGACTACTGGTTATTCGCTGATCTCAAAAAATGCTCGCCGGTAAGAAATTCAGCTCAAATGAAGAAGCAATTGCCGAAACGTGAAGCCTATTTTGAGGCAAAAGAAAAATCCTTCTACAAGCACGACATCGAGAACTTAGAGAAGCGTTGGAATGATTGTATTGCTCTTGAAGGAGATTACATTGATGAATAAAATTTATTTTTGGCAGAAAATGTGTTTTTCTTAGATAATTACTTACGAAATAACGATCTGCATGGGAAATGGAGATAGACTCTGTAAGGTAGGTATCCACTAAATTTGCAAATAGTCACGAACATCGAGGCAACCTGCTTCTCGACAACACCAGCCTATAGAGGAAACTGAAGAGGACAAAGCCCTCTGAGTTAATCATCTAAGTGCTTAGTGTAAAAGCAGGGCTAAGTGAGTAATGTTACATATTAGTGTTAGTATAAATAATAATAATTGTAGGCTTCTACTGAGTAAGACTTAGATTACAGACATTTATAGTAATATAGGATAGAACAAAATTGTTCATTGATCTTCATAATGATCTACCTAACCTAAATAAAAAGCGATCCCTTAGAGCTGAGCTATAGAGCTCATCTAAGCTAGAATTTCTGAAACCGTTGGTGATATTCATACTGAACACACTGTTTACACTACCTCTATACCAACACTCACGATTACACTGTCTGAAGGTAAACTGTCTTCAGTCTCTGAAGACGATAACTTGGTCATCGAAACGCGCGTCAGACAGTGTAATTGTGATTGTTGGTATGGTGGTGGTGTAAACAGTGTATTCAGTATAGAGCTCATGTCTTGTGAGAATTCTTTTATATCAAATAGAAACATTTGAAAGGGCGAGATTCGGAAAAAATCAACCCTAGAGACATATACGAATTGTAGACCACATAATACTTCATTACAAAATTTTTACTGAATAAATGGTTCAGTAGGCCTTCAATTTTGCTCATAAATAAGAGATGATAAGTTTTTGTTGATTCCTAGTAAAAATTTCCAACATAAACTCAATGTTTAAATAATAAAGCAAACAAACGTACCCAAAAATAAAAGTGTTGTCTAGTTGAAATAGTAGGATAAAATAATTGAATAATGATACATTTTTGATACATTATCAACAATATGCCGATGTAAGCAATTTCCAACGCAACACGTAGATGCAAATGTGTTGAAAACATTCGTATTAATTCCGAGGCAGTTTAATCAAGATACAAACGGTGTCATTTACACATTATGATCAACTGTTAATGTCGCCGATATTTATTATATAAGTACAAAAAGGCAATACCGTTAATTATAAACAAGCATTAATTGTTCCATAAAATATATTTCTATGAAAGGTATGTCTGCAGATGAAAAATTAATGATAGCGTAGCTCGAGTGGTTTATTGCTTCAGTTATAATTGTGATATAAGCGATATATTTGACAAAATTATGAATACATATAGATATGTCTATTAAAAGCGAGTACAACGAAGTTTATTATTATCACTGATTATTAAATATAGCTTGGTTCAGTTATTTATGTATGTACTGAATGAGGATGAAAAGTACAAGCCGTCTTTCAGATTGACTTTTTCAAATATCCATTTTTTACAGCTGGAAATAAAATAAAACAACAATTTGTCTTCTGGCAGTAGACTGCTAGTAAGTATCCTTACTATCCATTGAAAATTTTCTCCTTTCCCATCCCATCAGTTTAATATCACTAATCGACAATCAACTACCGATTTCTAGCATCATCGCGGAGTGCAATACTGAAATGAACATATAATGCACGTTGCATGTTGACTAAATAGCGACTACTGTTAGAAGAGGCATTGAAACAGGCGCTGTTTACATATATTTCGGTATCTGCAAGCACGAATTCCCTACTACAAAATGGGTATCCACTCCACACACAGGGAAAATAACCACAGCAACAACAGAGGATTTCAACAAAATGAAAATGCTCCTTAGCGAGTATAAAGAGATCGAGTGGTACACGTATTTACTAAACTAAGATAAAGCAAGGAAGCTAGTCATCAAAGACCTGGCTGTAAACATCCTCGCGTCCGATTTCGAAATCGAGCTGAGGAAAAATGGACTGAAACCCAAAAAAGTATGGCAACTCACGAGTCGTACACAAAAAAATGCCAACAGCAGCCGAAAATTACTACCGATATTTAGGGTAGTAATAGAGCCCGCAGATACATGTGCCACACAAAGATAAATGTGGTTGAACAGGACCTATACAATGCTACAGGTGCCACAACGGACAAAGCACGTGCAACATGAACAAGCACTGCGTAACATGCGCGGGAGCGTACAGGGTGGCGGAAAACAACCTCAGCAGAACAGAGAATCTGAAACACAAAAACTGCGGAGGTGAGCACCTGGTGAACTACATGGGATTGCACAAAAAACCCGTGGAAGACAGGAAAAATAAACAAGTCACGAACACCACTCAACCAGAAGGCAGCTACGTACTAGCTGCTAATAAAACGCCAGCTTCGGCAGAACAAGGAACGCCTGAGCTATTGAGTACGCTGCAGAATATGCAGACACTCATTGAACAACAGGTAAAGTAAAACGGGAGACAACAAGATCATTAGGCTAAGTTTGGTTATTATAACATTTATAAAAAATATAAAATCACAATAAAACAGAAAACAAAAAAATATTTTTCCATGATGGTGAACCCACTAGAGGACACACCAGGACACGGTAACTTCGCAGTTCATAAGCAAATGACGAGTTATACATACAAGAAGGTTAGAAAGAGTTGGTCAGACAACAAGGCTTACTAGGTAGATTGTAGCCTTGGAATCAACCAAGAAAAGGGGTGATCTATTGTGTGGATTAAAATCACTTCTTACCAATGAACGAATAACCACCCTATCCTCACCCTTCTCATGATAATAAAGTCGAAACGTCGAGAATTTTTAAAATTCCAACGCGGTTCAACCCGTGAACTTAATGTTTTAGTTCTACAGAACGCCTGGTATTTTAGGCGAGTTAAGGAACCGCAGTTGTAAAACAGCCGTTCGGCAACTCGCCTGGAATGTCAGGCGTTTTGCAGAACGCCGGAAATGACAAGCAATATAAGGAATGACGAATAATAAAATCTAGTCGCAGTTATTGACAAAAAATTTATTACTCTATGTTATCATGCGGCATTTCGCACGTAACACGTAATTTCACTTGATTTCATACGTAAAATCGAAAATTCGATGCGTCGATTTTTCCAGTTCTCTCTGTTTGCCAGAAGTAAATAATAACACAAACTGCCGGTGAGTTTTGCTTCTCGTATATGCGACAACGTATCAGTCGCGCTATGAAATCGTCTGTCACGCCACCTAACCTAACCTAACCTAACCTAGGTGTTCTACAAAAGTTTGCTCTTGCCTAAAAGCAAATGTCAAATGCAACAGTCACTGTCACCAATCGGGGCCTTGCAAAAATAAATAGTACTGCACAATTAACTCGACAAATAGTTGTTATGGCTTGATTTTTATAAATTTTTTGTATACAACAACGACAAAAACGCGACAAATGTAATTGAATAAATAATTTTACACATAAATTCTAATAGTTTTTATTATTCATCACTCATTATCATTGATCATATTGCTTGTCATTTCCGGCGTTCTGCAAAACGCCTGACATTCCAGGAGAGTTGCGCAATACTCGACGAGCCGTTCGGTAACTCGCCTGAGAAAGCCAGGCGTTTTGCAGAACGCCTGGAATTCCAGGCGAGTAGCCGATCGGCTGTTTAACAGCTGCGGTTCTCTCGCCTAAAATGTTTTGTTCTGTAGAACGCCTGGTTCGGTAACTCGCCTACGACACATATATTTAATAACGGTAAATGACAGAATCCATTTTGATACTGAGATGTGACTCTCGAATTCCGACCATGTTTGACTCATAAATGGACCTGGGCTGAAGCAACGGGATCAGCCCTCGTAGTTCTCTAATATGAACAAAGAAATGCTACATTTTTGTTTATTAGAATAAAAAAGATTTATTTATATTAACCTTATAACAAAAATGATTTTGAAATAATTTGATTAGATTTTTGGACAAAAAACACGTGAAAAAATTATTAAAATAGATTTAATTCCACAAACGATGCAAATTATCTATTCACAACTAAATTATTATAATCACGAAAACTGTTACGTCAATTGAATATTTCACTTCTAGTGCTTTTTCACTGGATATGTTGGTTAACGAAAGTATTAGTTTTGTTTTTGTTACAAAATATGTAACACCACTGCCAACAATTCTGAAAGATATCGTCTAAGGTAACTATTCTGAGGTGTGGGTGGGAATACTACTGGTTGTACTAGGTGGGCCAAAATTACAATACTGCAGAGTGAAAGGCAGATCCGGATCAGCCGCTTAAGATACAAGGTCCATCGGTTATTTATACCATACGGAGTAAAGCGAAAGTTCCTTTATTGCTGATCAATTTAATGTAAAATCTTGTTTATCGCGAAGACAAGCGGCACGAGACATTGGTACTGCTGTGAATTAAATTAATTATGTTAGGCAATCATTTTTTTGTGTTAATAAAAGCACACCCACATCTATATTTTGCTCTTACGCTTCAGGCAGTTATTAATAGTGAGGTAATATTTGGATTTCAACAACAATAAAAATTGTAACAATTTGTGTTACTCTAAAGAGAATCTGCAATAGCCTTCGAAAGAAAATGATATCATGAAATCATGATTAGTAAAAATTGTTATTTTCGATCTCTTAATCTCAAAAATAAGAGCTGAAGAATTTTGGTAAAACTAAATAGAATCATATCAATTCGTCAGTCGATTTTTATCGTATATTGATTACTAGTCAACTAGTATCATCGGGGATAAGTGATTTTTCTCATACTTACCTTTTGGTCTCCAAATCTCATTTGTCGCCTAGCATTCCTAGAAACATTCATTCTACATAAAAACAGCCGAATTTCATCACTAGGATTATTGTTGGATCCTGTATTTACTGGCCGTCCCAATTCACATTGGATTGCTTGGTGATCTTGCTTATCAATTATATCATACACACTATCTCCATGAATTAAAAGATCCTCCTGAAATAAATAATATATATTAGGCATACAGATTATACGTTCTTACCAATCTGCTAGACACTCCGAGTTTTTTGTAAGTTTAATGCGAATTTAGAAAAATTAAGGGCTAACAGAGAACTTGAATAAGAGCTTAAATCGAGTTTATCATATAAAATATTTTTTTCATTATACATACATCAAACATATGACCTAGCATATTCCAATATGATTGACATAAATGTTAAGACTCCGCGGAAATCTCTAATGAGGTAAACATTGAGAGCCCTTTTTTAAATCAAGACTGATAATTGTATAAATACTATCCTAAACACATCTAGACGTCGACAAAAGTAGGTGGTCAATGTCTACTTCTAGTACCTCGTTCCAAGCAACTTTGACTTCGTAGATTTACTGCGCCAGAGTCTGTGGAGGATGGCATGAATTGCATAGTTTTCTCCCATTTATATCCCACATATATTTAATGAGATTTAAATCTGGCGACAGTGAACGCCACGGTAAAACATTATCGCTAGCTTCTTGGAGAAACTCCGTAAGCAATAGTCTTCCAAACAGTCACTCCAAACTAGAACGAATCTGTCTACATACAAGGATAATCCCAGAAGTACCAAGCCTGACCTAGAGATGGTGCTTGAAATATACCACTGTATTAAAAAATATATAATCTATACAGCATATGCTTCAATTTGGAAGATGCCATATTGTTTAATTTCGCAGTGATTAACAGTGAATGTTTTCAGTGAATTTGTACACGTGGAAAAAATTGGTTATCGTTATGTGATACAATACTTTTATTTGAAAGAAATTTAGCCCAACCAATATAAAAGCTGAACTGTTGGGTAGCAGAGTTTAAACGAGGCAGTACGAAGATCAGCATCTTAGTGGTCGACCAAATGAGGCGACGACTACAAAAATCCACAAAGCGGTACTGGATGATCGTCGACTGGAAGTGCGCGAGCTAGCAGATATAGTAGACATTTCAAAAAGTGTGACACATCGCATATTAACTGAAAATTTGGACATGAGAAAGCTGTGCGCAAGACGCGTTTGCTCACAATACAACAAAAACAGCGTCGTGAAGATACTTCTATCGAGTGATTGGCAAATAAAGCCGAATTTTTGAGCCATGGATGAAACGAGGGTCCATCAGTTCATCCAAGAGGGAACTGATGGCTCCAAATAAGGCAAGGACCGTTCTATCTGCATGCAAGCTCATGGCGTCGATTTTTTTGGGATGCGCGAGGAATAATTTTCAGTGACTACCTTAAAAAAGAAAAAGCTATCAACAGCGAGTATAATTCGAAATTTTTGCACATTTGAGTGAAGAAAGCAACCAAAAACTGCCGCCTTAGCTGAAAAGAAAGTGTTGTTTCATCAAGACAATGCACAAGCTCACACATCCGATATTGCAATTGCCAAAATTAATTAATTAAAGTTTGAATTGCCATCTCATGTACCCTATTTGCCAGGTTTAGCCCCCTCGGATTATTTTCTGTTCCCAAACTTAAAAAAATTACTCAGTGATCAAATATTTTCCAATAATGGTGATCGGCAGTTAGATATTATCAACGAGCTTGATAATTCTTATTAAAAAAAAAGAGAATCGATCTTATTGAAGTTAGCTGGGAAAAGTATAGAAGAGATTACGTTGAAAAATAAATATATATTTTTTTTAAATTTTTGTATTTACTGATGATGGGACCATCCTCGTAAATCTATAGTTTTTCTTCTGTACTAACTAAACAACGAACTGTTTATTCTCAACAGTTTGAAATCGATTATGTTTCGAATTCATTTTTATCGTGACTGATTCTTGACGAAAATATATTTCATTGCATAATAATAAACATACTCACTATGTCGATAGTAAATTTTCTATAACCTTTTCTGTCATTAAATAATAATAACCGGTAACATTAATAATTGCTTATTGGTTTTTTATATTTGGGTCGATATTCTAATAGTATCCAAATATGACTCATAAATAAGCATAAACTTTGATTGTTGACTAATCGTTATTGGTTTTTTTTCGTACTTTACAGATTCTATATCAGTGGTGTAGTGCTATATGATTTTGAAAGGAGTTACTACTTCTTACAATTTTTTTCTTTGCTTCCATATTTTAATTTTTTATAAAATAGAAACCGTAGAGTAATTTTAGCTTTTAATTTTAGACATTTAAACACTGAAAGCAGCTCTTTATTTGAATTCGTCATTGAAAGGATGAGTAGCATGCCATTCGGCTTTTTTTTCTTCAAATATTTTGATTATTCCTTTGCTCACGTATGCACAGTAGGACTGTTGATATTTTTTAAAATATCGGATTTTCGATATATCGATATTTTTCAATACATCAACATCGGGGTTCGATATATCGAAAAAAAATATCGATATTTCGATATATCGGTTTTATTTAAAAAAAAAATCGTAAGTCAGCTTAAAAATGATTACACAATTTATAGTCCAATAGATTTATCTTATCTTAAACAAATTAAATTATGAATGTACATAAGTATTAGGTTATAGTTCTTAGTAATTATATTTTAAATATAAATAAGACAATTATGTATACCAATATTTTTCAGTAAAAGTTTTTAAAAATACTCTTTGTTTTATATGTTCAGTTATTTGGTTACTACGATTGTTAGGCACTAAAAGATTGATTGTAGAAGCAACTCGTTTAGATGCTACAGATGTAGCAGAAGAAAGTAAATATTTAAGTGCTATTTCTGATAGGATGGGAGTAAAATGCCTACTATCAATCCAAAATTTCAGGGCGTTTGATGACCTTGAAATATTTGGCTGATCTAAATACTGCTTTAATCCATTGTATTGCATTGTACCAAAACTTCTGCCAGAAACTTCATTGGCATTGGCCATATTTTTCAAAAGCATTTCTTCATGTCGATCCCATAATGATGAAGTAGGTGAACGATTTCCTCTTATTTTGTGCTCTGCAATTATTTTTTTTGATAGATCGGATAATGCATTAGCACCAGACAATGCTGATATGAAATGTAATTTTTCGAAGCGGGGATCTAAGATAGTTACTTTGGCCAAAAAAGAGTTATCTTGTAAAAGCACTAATCTACTTTGAATACCATTTAATAAATCATTTTGTACTGACGCTCCAATAGCAGTTGATGTTTTAGTTTGTTCGATTTCTTGTTTTAATAAATTCGTTAGTGGTATAACTAAACTAGCTGTGACATATTTTCACGAGTAGAAAATTTTAAAAATTATACCTGGAATTTTTGAAAAATAGTTTTTTAATTCTAATTTTTGATTAATAAAAAAAAACAATAATTATTGAATGTCGGCTAACTTAATTTTCATAAATAAAATACGGTAGATTAAGTTTACGATGATTTTGTAGATAAAATAAATTACGAAAAAAAAAATAAAAATAGAAATTTATTTTAAAAAAATATCGACCGTCGATATCGATATTTCAATATCGAACTATCGATATATCGTCCAAGAAAATATTAGTAATAAATATCGATATTTCGAAATAATAATATCGATATTTCGACATATCGATATTTTATCAACAGTCCTATGGCACAGTAGTCACTTTTATTTACGGATTTATTTATTCGAGCTTTTGAAGAAATTAATTTGTTATTTCAGAAATTTAATGAAACCTCTAAACTGAATCGAACTCTTCCTCTACCTATCTAAAGTAAATTTTAGTAAAATTTGTGGGGATTTTATTCTTTACATTCGCTGGTAAGTTTTTCCTTGTTTTTTTATCATTGTGCTCACAAAAATTTCAATTATCACTATGGATTTTCTTTTGTTTAAAGCAAATTCTGTATGATAGTTTCCATATAAATTTGTATTTTCTATTTATTTGGGGAACAGAACGAATAGAATAGAGCAGATTCCTGTTTGGTTATATTTTGAAAAATATAAAGCATAAGATCCTTTTGATCAAATCTGTTCTTTCTATTTGTTCCTTCTTCCGTAATTTCCATCTGTTTTTCCCGCAGTTCTACAGCCCCAAGTTCGTCGCCAATTTCATAACCTTATATAACCCGGTAGGAGACTTTTCCCCAGGAACTGGTATTCGGCCTGAGTTGAATATATAAATAACTGATACTCAGATGAGGTGAACAATTAATATTAAATAGGGTGCCATCACAAATTTACTGAAATTTACTTTGATTCGTGTAGATAGGTAGAAGAAGAATTCGATGCAATTTCGAGGTTTTATTGAATTTCTCGATTGCAGTAGAAAGTCCATAACAAATTAATTTCTACAAAAACTTGAATGTTAGAATAATTAAATCGGAAGTGACTACTATACCACAGTACGTGGTATATCATTGTCAGAAGAAGCTGGTTCTATTACTTTTACATCTATAGGTGGAGTCATGAAAAAAAATTTATTCTTGAAGCATTTATATATATTTCTACAAGGGTTGTCTGAAAAGTTTCCGAATAAACAGAAAGACAAGATTTTTTTTTAAAATCATTATCATAATTAAACTTACTTAGTCACCTTTTAACTCTATGGATCTAGTTCAGCAATGCTCAAACCTTTTTAACTAACTAATAATAGTTGCCGACTTTCTCCTCAAAATAGGCGTTTATGTATGCAGGTGAAAATTTAATGCTGGGGAACAGAAAAAAGTTGCTGGAAGCTAGATCTGGTAAATACAGTGGGTGGTCGACTAATTCGAAGTGCAATTTGTGAACTATAGTCATAGTGATCACCAAAGTGTAAGAAAGTGCCTTATCCTGAAGGAAAAGCAATCCATGTTTCTTCCAATGCAGTCGCTTTTGGCAATTGGTGAAACCTAACCTAACCTTATCAACCAATGATGTTTTACAATCTCCTGTTATTGTTTTTCATTTAGAAGACAGACGATGAACTCAATCCCATGACTATCGCAAAAAACGGTCGCCATCACTTTTCTGGCCCTTGAAACCGCCTTTATCTCTTACGAAGAAAGTTTTCCCTTTATAATCCAATGTCTTGACTGTTTTTTTCATTTCAGGAGTGTAGTGGTGGATCCAGGTTTCATTTCATTTAGCAACTCATTTCGTTTGAACCACGTCAATAAAGCTTGGGAAATGTTCATTTGAATGCGCTGTGTGCAAATGTGGCACCTAACGCGCAGATAGTTTACGCAAGCGTAATTATCAGTATCAATCAGTATATGGCAAACGCGTTCTTTTAATATGTCATTAGCCTCTTCTATATTTTTGAGTTTAATTAGAAGGTCTTTCAGTATCATTTGTTGAACTTTTTTAAAGATGTCGCAGTCCTAGGCCGTTCCGAATGTTTGTTGTCAGTGAAGCTGATACAGCGAAGTTTAAATTCACCTACTCAAAACTTTACGATAGTAAATGATGGTGCTGAGTAACCGTACACAGTGTCTAACTCCTCTTTGCGTATGCCCACAGACTTTTAAAAACAGAACATTTTCAGAAAAATCATTCACAATGACTCACCTACACGATAGTCAAACAGCAACTAAGCGTCCAAAATGGCTAAATGCTAGTAAGAATCTCTCATCGTATGAGTAAATATATCCCGTCCTAATATCGATAACTGCTGACATCTTCAGTTTGAGATCGGAAACTTTTTAGGCAAAATATAGAATGGAGAAGATTTAGTTGTTTTAAGAATCAATAAAATGAAGTTATATTATTGGTATTAATATGAAGGAATGAAACTAAATAAAGAACTATTTAGGGGGGATAAAAGTGGAATTAAAAAAAGTATAAATACTGAAAAAGAAATTAGAAATACTTCCTTTCGGTGCATTAACGTATTATCGTAACACAAAACAATTTTGAAATGACCCCATTTTAGAATTTGTTGTTATTATAAATAACAATATAAACGTTATATAAAATGAATTTATGGTAAAACTTTGTTCATAATTCATATCGAAAAGTTCGTTCGTTCTAATATATTATTTTATGAACTACATTACTTCGATTCTAGTCTTTATTTTAAATTTATTACTTAAAATGTCTAATAACAACACTATTTAACTGAAATAAAAACACCAACGCAAAAAATTTCTTGCTAAAATTTTCAACCATATAGACGTGATTACCATATTAATATCATATCATTTGAGTCAGTTATCAAGATAATTTATAGCAGTTGTTTAATAACAATGTTTTTTTAAACGTCTTAATTACGAAGAATTAAACTTGAAATATATATCATTTCGTTGGGAATATGGATGGTGGCATGCTGGACGTATTTATAAGACGAAAAATGCTCCGTCACTCATGTTGATGACATAGAATCGGCCGGTCTTAAAGTCATACAGTCACAGATTTAAATCCGGAACATCGCTTGTCGGTTAGACCATAAGGTTCCCTACCGACAAGAGACGTTTTATACAGGGCAATCAAATTATGAGATTATATATCTGAATTGAACCAGACATAAGTAGAATGAACGAACGTCAAATTTTGATTAAATCTATAATTTCCTTCATACACAGCTCTTGACATTTTTGTTACGAATGTTTGTTTATCCATTATACTTAGCTGAGATAACATAATGAGCTTATGATTTGTTTTTCTTTGTTATAAAAAGTAAATAGTGGATTATGAAAATCATTCAAATAATTAGTAGAAAAATTGTTATTAAGAAGTCTATTTCTATATGATTGTAATTTTAAAATAATTTATGACTATGATTATTTGTTTATTTCATAAAAACCATTATTAAGTGTCCCATTTAATTTATTTAAGGATATTCCATACAGAATGATTTCCTAAATTCTTTTTTCGGCCATAGAATTTATGTGACTTCATTATGAAAATTTCGAAAATAGTTTTTGGGGATTATTCATAATACTAGCAAAGTAAAAATTTCCGGATACATAAAATATGATACAGAGATTGCTTCGCAAACCGAAGCATATTACAGTTTCTTCGTTTTCAGTTAAGATTCAAATAAGTAGAAATCCGTTGCTCAATACGATACTATACGATTTATTAATAAATATGAATACAATAAGTATTTTGTGTAGACCCACTAGTAAATAAATGAGTATCCTGAAGTAAAAAATTCAAACAAAGCGAAATCAATTTTCATCAAATTAGATTTCTGACGTGATATGTATATAAGAATGAAATAAGCAACACATAATTGGAAGACATGTAGTTTCCAACTGTATTAAAACAATTTTGCCCTAAAAATTGCTTTGAAAGTTCATAGAAGCGACTCTAGATTATAATTTTTGTGTATACTAATCTAGAAACTTGATATACAGTCTTACGTCAAGTTTGATGCGGCAATGGTACAATAAGTTTATTCGCACTCCTGATGGTATAAATGTGAGCATTATAATGAGTAGCCTTATCTCTTACACCCCTAAGCATACACAGCAGGATTCCATATTCCGTGAAGATAATAATTAAATGAAGTTATTTGTTCGACACTGAAGTTATTTTTATGCCTCTTGTGATTACACAAAATGATCATCACTCCTTTATATACAGTAGTGTAAAAATAAAGCTAAATCTCTCGAAGGTCAACTGAACCCAAATATGGTTTTGAAATTGCAATGTTTTTAGTAGAAACTGACGCGAATCTCAAATTGTCATGACTAATTTGCATTAATTTATACACAAAAACTATTTTCCTCAATTACTCAACAAATATAATCATTATTATATTTTCGTCCACAATTCTGATTTTATCAGAGCTTCTCGATAGCACAGACCACTCACAAACAACCATGGAGCATTGATCTTCTTAAATTCAATACATCCCTTACGAGATACGACAAACACTCACCACCCAAACAAGAAATCTATAATTCTTTCAAAGAAATAACCAGTTGCAACTATGATCTGATTTGAAATTGAAATTATCTTTAATTCCACCAATTTGCTGTGCTCATATAGGTGAACTATTTAGTATTCTACAAGCTATCAATTTCATCACTCCTCCTTATAATCAGATAGCAATTTGTACAGACTCACTCGCTTCAAATTCATCTATTAAAAATATATTTTTAGAGATGACGCCATCTGTATTCATTTACATACCGAAAGTTGCGTTTTGAGTGTTCCATGTAGTGAAAGTGACTGCAAAACACTTTCGGGACGCTCTGGAGTAGACAACTTCCTCAAATATGACTCTAGCCACTTCATTGTTGACAGTTGACAGTTTCACTGATTTTGTATAACCTTAAAGTTTTAATTTTCTGAAATTATTTGTTTTATCCGAAGTTTTGTCTAAATTAATGAATAACAATGAATGATGATGAAAAAGAAAACTTCAGCGATGAAGAGTCACTCGAGTCCACGCCACCTGATCTCACCGAAGAAAGGCCCTTCTTAATTCGTTGCCGGATAAATCTTGTGCAAGGTACGGAAAACAGTACGAGTGGTGTCACCATAAAAATAATGGAAAGTTCCTTCTTTATTATCAATAATTTCATAATCGATATTCAAATCAGTTTGGTTTTTTCCAACAGCATCTGAATCATAAGGTTCCTGAACGTCTTCAAAGCACAAAAATTTGCAACTATTGAGTTGAATAAAAGTGTTGTTTTGTATTTATCCAGGTACGAGGCAATAGTAGCAAAACCACTTGTATTTACCCTGCTAGGATATTATTTAGACACTCTGTATCGAGAATAGTTCGTATTTGGTAATTTTACGTTTACCTGTTTTTAGTAAAACTTTTGGTAATTTTACGTATACTTGTAACAAATTTACAAAAGAATTTAAATGTGAAATACCAGCGCAACTTACGGAGACGAAATTGACAGCGAAGTGTAAATGTTGATTGATACAGTTGTTTTCAATAAATTCGTTAATGACTAATTAATTAATGACCTAACCTAACCTAACCATGATACTGCATATATTCTTTGTGAATTACATTATCAAATAGCCCTGTACTCATTAACAAATTGAACTTTCGATTTATTTATTGGTATCTGTAAAGGCAAACTAGAAATTTTTTTCAACCAGAGCTTAGTAAAATTTTTTTATCTGGTAATTATTGCAACTACAAATAAAGAGGAAGAGGAATCCAAATATTACGTTGAAATATTCAGATGGAGAGTGAAACCTGCAATTTTTATAATAACAAAGTTAAATTTGAATTGTTATTCATTCTTACGTGATTTATTAAAGTAATTCTATCGTTACATCATGTTTAAATTAATTAACGATTCACCTCGTACGCAGATTTTCAGAGAGTCATTCCTACAATGATTTATTACCTACCTTACCTCTTATAATGAACCCATTTAGTTGAAGGTATAAAAAAATTCCATTCATAAATTAGAGATAATAAAATATGATTTTGATAAATTAAGCTCACTCTTAAGCTTAGAAAGCTCAAAAAGTTCGCTCACCTGTAAAACACTCACCATGGAATGGCCCAGGTACTCTGCAGCATTATCCGATATATACAATAATTTTCCATTTTGTGTCATCATCATTAGAAAACCGCTTAACGCCTGAAACAAAAATACCATGAAACATGAAAAAAGGAAACTTTCATTATATGAATAATTAAAAAGTAATATTGAATGGCTGTTTGCAATTTGAAACATAAAATACAGTGAACACACACAATGAATTAATTGAAATTGTTTAAATTGAGTAATTACATGAACGTGTCAGTATGAAGAAGTTGGTATGAGTTTATTATATCCATGAAGTACATAGCGTCGACTTACTGTCAAAACTTTTCAAGTCAGTTTTGAATCATTTTACAGGAGGGATGAAAAACCAGTATGAAGTAACATACACTATTTATGTGCACTGATTTTCGATTAACCAGTAATTATGGTTGGTTATGATTTGTTTACAGATATTTCTACTATCTACCTACCCATTAATATGGGCTTTAAAGTAATAAATGCAACAGCCTAAATAGCCATCACTCCACTGCAACAACTTTTTGTGATTTTCCTTTCGATTGTGTTAATCATAATATTTTAATTAACAAATTGCAGTACTATCTAGACATTAGTGGTAAAATATGTCTATTTGCAGACGACACTAATTTCTCTTGAAGCAGCCCTGATCTCACGGCACTTCATAGGACCATATTTAGTGAACTAATCACCCTTAACTCATGGTGCAATTCTAATCTTCTCTCAACGTTTCTAAAACTAAAGTTTTATCATATCAAAATACATTGCAGCCTATTATTAAATAACACCACCATTGAAGTCGTTGAATCTGTAAAATTCTTAGGGCTTGTTGTGGACTATTCCTGACTCTTTCTTCCTTATTAATCTTTTTATTGATAGAGTGCGTTGCTTTATTTTTTGAATAACTTATGTTAATGCTAGTAGTGTTAAGTAGTGCGTGATTTTTATTGAAGGTATCAGTTGTAGGTTAATTTTAAATGGAGTACAGAATCGAACATTTTCGGCATATTTTACTTTTTTATTTTCGTAAAGGAAAGAAAGCTGCTGAGGTTCACAAAGAAATATGTGAAATTTATGGTGCTGATTGTTTAACTGAGCGCATGTGTCAGAATTGGTATACAAAATTCCGTTCTGGAGATTTTTCCCTCAAACATGAGTAGCGTTCTGGTCGACCTACTGAAGTTGATAATGACCAAATCAAAGTCATAATTGAAGAGGATCGTCATATAACTGTTGCGAAGAGGCTACATCAATCGCAGACAACAATTGAAAAACATTTAAAATGTCTTGGGTTAGTTGAGAAGCTTGATATTTGGGTACCTCACGAATTGAAACAAATTTGTTTAACATAAAGAAACAACATTTGCGATATGCACCCTAAACGAAATGAAACCGACCCTTTCTTGAGAAGAATTATTACTGGTGATGAAAAATGGGTCCTGTCGAAAACGATCATGGAGCAAACACGATGAACCAGCACAAACCACATCGAAAACTGAAAAACAACAAAAACGCTCATGCTGTCATTTTGGTATGATTACAAAGGTGTTTTTTGAGCTGCTTCCAAGGAACCAAACAATCAATTCTGATGTTTACTATCAACGATTAACGAAACTGGATGATGCAATCAAAGAAACACGGCCAAAATTGTCATATCGGAAAGGTTTAGTTTTCCACCATGATAATGCAAGGCCTCACACATCTTTGGCAACTTGAGGAAAACTATTGGAGCTTGGCTGGGGAGTGATGCCACATCCCCCATACATCCAACATGGTACCATCTGATTACCATTTATTTAGAAGTCTGCAGAATTCTTTGAATGGTCAAAGATTCAAAGATGATTTCATACTACAAAACCGAAATTTCTTTGTCGTCCACCCTATATATTTGGTTTTTGAATGAACTAAGAAGTATATTCTTTCAAAATGATCTAAAAAGGACGTTTACATGTCCTGATTTGTGTATTTAAATAGCCTTCTTCCTGGTGTTTGTTCCAATATAATTTCGATTGGTTAGTTTTTATTATTCTTTCGATGAAAAGTGTATTTAATTTATAGACTATTGTTATAAAGTGTATACAAAAACAACGGCCTGGTAGTTAACAGTGTGTGAGCAGCTTGAGCTGCTGCATTAAATTAGATCAATTAAACTTGGGAGCGCGGAAGAATGCAAAAAACAATGTGTAATCTTGGAAATATTGATTCTAATGTTTTGATAAAAATTAAGCCACTCTTTCACTATCGAGAAGTATTTAAAAAGAGACAAGATAATAAATAAGAAACCTGTTGCTACCTTAGCCGTACCTAACAAAATATTAAAAGGTTTTATCACCTTTAGGAATTTCCTTATGAAATTCACATCTTTAGAATAAGAATTGTAATTATTGTTAAATATAACTCTATACTTGAGGTACAACTATGTCAATTTCTACTCTTGTTTTCACAATTTACATCTTTCAATATCTTCGAAGAATTATATTCAACAATAGGATGATTCTAACCAAACTCTGTATATTGGACGCAGGTCGTTTGGTAGAAGATTAACTTTTGCTGACTAAACTGTCAGTGAGGTAATTATACTATTAGTTCCTGCTAATAGTATCTATCAGAATTTTATATAGATCTGACTCATAGATCAGTTTTCGTGAAGTATTTTCCTTGTTAGGTAAGTATAGGAAAAAAAAAGATTTCGATTATTAATTAGTCTATTTTTTACATGGAAAAACCGAGAAAAAGCTATGTAAATATAATCCCGAAAGTGCTCTCTCATATGGAATTATTTTGATGTGGTTATCTGTTTTTAAAATTGTCCAAATGAACCGGGATGAAATTGAATGAAGAAATTGTTCAAAAAACGTATAAAAACATTGAAAATCCTCGAAACTGAATAGCTTGCGGTATCTCCTGTTTCCCCCCACCTCGACATATCGAGCTCATATATATGTCAAAATGTCATATTTGACCTCTACTACTCGAATATCGTATAGAAAATTCGATCCTGAAAAATATATTCGGTCTATTGAAGAAAAACCGCAATTTTGACGTTTTTTTAACAAAAATCGGAAAATTAAAAATTAAAATTAAAACGTCAAAATTGCTCACTCCACTTTTTCACGGGGGGATGGAACCTCAAAAATCGACCCCATGCCCCTCCTGTGGCGAATTTCGAGGGGCACCCGATCTCTAAAATTTTCTTTTGGTATCATTGCCCAACACCAATTTTCACGCTTCTAACATTAATTGCCACTTTTGTGCAGTTTACCACTGCACTGAATATTTTGCTGATTTCTTGACATGTTTTGATGCCGAACTTAAGAACGATTACATATGTAGAAAAATCAGCCAAACTGTGTTACGATTTATTGCCTCATCTACCATATTCACCTGATCTGGGTCCCTCAGATTACATTCTTAAGAAAATAGTTTGCAGGATAGCAAATTCGATAGCAGGGAAAAACTCTTATTTCGCAGAACTTCCGGAAGATGAATTTTTGGATGGTAATCGTAATTTCTCCATTCATTAATTAATATATATATATATATATATATATATATATATATATATATATATATATATATATATATATATATATATATATATATATTCCACTAAATATGTAGGTCCCAACATTTTCTGGTAGTTACTTAACATTTTGATTGATTGATATTATTGTAATGTATCTATTATAAATACAGATTAGCATCTAATTGTAAACGCAAAGTCCGCCTATGGCTGTTGATTTTCAAATTGGACTGAGTTAAAAGTGTCAACATAGCCTTATTTCCTGTATTGTTATCCTTGATTTTATCTCTTCGGGCGCATTTACCTATTATGTTCTGGTTAATCTTCTGATATAAAGAAATTTGAATATAAAAGAACCATCAAACTGACTGGTTTGAAATGTTATTAATGTTCACATTTTCTTGAGATGCCCAATGGTATTATGGTAATCTTTTACAGTTATTTTTATCCTGAATTTCATCTACTCTCGTGATATTTCGTCAAAACGCTAAATAATTCAACATAAATGGCCGCAATGATCTTAATCTGATTATACCGGGTCAAACAAAAAGATTTCAAGATATATACACTCGATTACATTTCATTATTAATGAATCAAATTAAACGTGGATGTTAAAACATTTATAAAACGAAATACATCTCGGAAAACATCTACGAAAAAATTTATTCTATGATTGTCAAGACTTGACACTAAATTAAATTGGATGAGAAAAAACAAATTAAATAGACAACAATTATGATCGTAATATTTTAGACAGATTCAAGCTTTCATAATATTGTAAAATATTACTAGGTACTATTGACTCAAAGTATATGGCTTGTGAGATGAAATGAAATATAAATTAGACTACAGGTGTTATGTCAAAAGTAATAAGACTCAACGATTATACCCAATTATTCCAATATCATCTTATAACCTTTTCATCTCATTAAGTGTTGGATCTCATTGCTGAATATAAATCTGTGTTCATCTACAGGATGAACTTATACCCAATTCCTAGCAGATACAGGCTTACTTACTAATACAAAAAAAAATAAGGGAAATTCAAAACACCGTATCAATGTACCATCTTGAAACCAGTGTATAAGGTAATGGGGTGGTCCTAATAAGATAAGAAAGCAGTTAAAAACAATGTCTAGAAGATTTGAACAAGTGTTGAAGAAATTGGGGCTATTTATACAGGGTATTGCAGGAGTTGATGCATGAAATCGGATGTGAGAAAATGACTTGAAAATAATGCTGTGACATAAGAAAAATGTTTTAAAGGACCCCTCGTTTCTGAGTTATAGTATATATTTAAATAGATTTTTTTTTAAAACTAGCTAGAAATTAGTACTTTCCGGTTTATTTTTAGGTCAGAAAATTTCATTTTGTCGGCTTGAGCCAGAAAATTATTGTGATAGTAAAAAATTATAAAATAGTTAGTTTAAGATAGTGGTCAATAGGTTTCTATAGTAACCGAGTTTTGTATTATTTAGAACTATAAAATAACTTGACATATTTTGACGTTTAGTTGAAAACGTGATTTGATTGTGTTTATGGTACAACTATACCCGTTTTAAAAAAAATATTGTACGTAATACGTCCTGAAAGTGGTTTTTGCCCACACGTCCAGTAAAAGACTACTTTCGGGACTTGTTATGTAAACTATTATTCTAAATTATACATTCGAACATTACGAATTTATAATGGATGTCCATGTACTGTGTAATAAGCATAAAATTAAGTACAACTGCTTCTTTATTGACGCCTGCGAAAGCATCTAGCTAAAGAGTCCAGTACCTTCATTGTTCAAATATCTTCAATTCATACCATTTTATCTCACAGAAAAGATCAGTGATAATAAGTTTGGCTGATAGATCTATTCAACTATCAGATCCTGAATGTAGATGCTTGACTATCCAAAAAGCGAAAACTGCATTAAAAGAAAAAAAAAAGATAAACAACATATTCAAGAAAAGGATAAACAGATACTACAACCGATTAAAAAATAAAACAGAAACGGAACATCAGAACATAAAACATTTCTCCTTACCATATATACAAGGACTTTCCGAATACATTATCAAAATATTTCACTAAATTAAAATCTAAAACATCACATAACATATGAAGTACAGTTACAAATACAGGAGTGAATGTCGAGAAACGTACGATAGACACGAACTTAAAATGTGAAAGTATTCGGATGACAAAGAGGGTAATATGTGCTTGGTGAATTAATGTGGTAAATTATCAAAGTACTAAATTCTGTACCCCAGAATAAAATATATATTCTGTCTTGGTATCCAGTAAAAACAATGAAACTAGGTACCCACGCAGTGCTCTTCACTATCTAACAGACAAAATAGAACTTACAATAGTAGTCAAGTATACCTGCTTGAGGGACCGTACTAATCCCTACTACCATCATCTAGTAACGCAAATTGACGAGTGTGGCTATTTCACATTCATTTCTGTTGTTGCCAAAGTGTTAAATATCAAGTACCTTGTTCTAATTGTGACGCTGTCTACATAGGGCAGAAATCTCAGTATTTAGAAAATAGCATAAAAGGTCATCAATACGATAAAAAAATAAAACTGCATTAACGAACCTCGAAATATCATGAAAACATAAATTCAATTATAATCATTCAAAAACTATTGGAATGGAATCTAGTACAAAAAAAATGGTTCACATTCATAAGAACGGAAAAGCTATAAATGATGAAAAAGATCTATATAATTTAAGTGAAATTTATAGCCCTATTTTGTATACATGTTGTCAGTGTCAATATCATATTTTGATAAAGACTAAGAAGTCGAAACGTCAAAATTTTATCTGTCTTTCAAAAATTATAAAAGAAACTAATATTTATCATTATAAACTGAATTTGAATTTATTGATGATCCAAAAACGGACAGCAACTCTGACATTCAGATATGAGAAAGCTTCATTATATGTTATTATTTATTGTGATTTATTTTTTTCGTAGCCAAATAAGAATAAAACAGTATCATGATTCAATCTATCCTAATCCATATGATATATTTTGATTGTTGAATGTTGAATGTATAATGTATAATATCAAGCTACAAAAGTATGGACGTATGAAAATGTTCATTTTCACGTGAAAATTATTTTTGCTATATTGAGATTTTTTTATCAAAATAGAATATTAAGAACAATGAATACATTTATTTCTAGTATTTCAAGTATGGAAAGAATTTGAGGTGTTTGAGTATCTTAAAAAAATTCAAAAAAAAAACGTGTTTAGAAACATAGTAGGAGAAGTTTGAAAAACAATTTGATATATTTCATTTAAGAAATTATTTCTCAGCTTTATAAATAATCTTTTAATTACTATTGATCATCTTATAATTTCAATTGAAGTCAATTATATATTTTCTTTATATATCATCGCGGTGATACATCCTGGTTTGTAAACATTAAATAATTCATGTACGAGTATAAAGACCATTGCGTATATTACCCTGTTTCTATGAACACGTTCTGTAATGTGAATTATTTTATTGGATTTAGTTATTAAAATTTATCGCTACCTTGAAAGTAGAAAAACTATTACATATTCATGAAAAGTTATCAATATTTCAACATTTATGGTAGTAAAACAGATAAAGTTAGTTGTTAAACTTTGAATTATACAAACAATAGAAGTGATTGTAGCAGTTTGTCTTCTTTAAATAATATTCCTTTTCCAATGGCGTACCGGTGAAAAAGCCAACAGCTAGTACATAATTTCTATCAAACTATCTTCTAGAAATTCGAAGGAACTTATAGACGACTTTAAACAACTTTGCAAAGGTGTATTGATCTGTTTATATTATGAAAATACCATTCAATTAATGCTCAATAAATTCATTTGGAAACATTGACCATTCGAAGTTTTTTCACATATTTCTTCACATCCTGGAATATATTTGGTAACTATAGAGCTGAATAATATTATCATTTGTTGAAGTATCACTTTTGATTTGGCATTATCAATATATACATATATTGATATTTTAACGATATGTTGATATGCGTAGAAGTCAACAAGAAACGTGTATTACTCGTATCTTTAATAATTTATATCCTAACCGAAATCCCTTAACAAGATCTTCTGTTAGTAAATCAGTGAAAAAGTTTAACGAAGCTGGTTCACTATAAGATTTATCCAAATCATTATTAGAAATTTTCAGACACTAACATCCCAAAGGATGGTGCTCCACCTCAATCTGCGTGTGTGTTTCCCAGAAGATGGATTGGAAAGAAGAGTTTTATCAAATGGCCCTCGCGATCACCTAACATGAATCCTTTAGAGTATTTTCTGTTGGGTCACTTGAAAAACATCGTTAATAAAACAAAAACTGCCAATATTCTGGAATTGAAAGATTGGATTACCACAGAAATAAGAAGAATTGAACAGTCAGGGATGCTGCAAAATGTATTGCAAAGTTTTAAAAATCGCATCGCTTCTGGTAATAAAGTCAATGGACAACATTTCGAGCTTTTACAAAATTCGTAATTTTTCTACTTCAAAAATGTGGATCTACTTCTAAAATGACACAAAAATTTAAATATTTGTCTTTGTAGTTGTTGTAGGTTTTTCTGCACCATGATTTGTATTTTATTGCACCAGTTTCGTTAAACTTTTTACTAACTTATTGACACTAGACCTTGTTAAGAGATTTGTATTATAGCACATAAATTATTGAAGAATATTCAAATTAAACGAGTTTATTCGAATGTAGGCATCTAAATACACTATATTCGTTGTAACTTTAATAACTATTGTAAATGTAGCTATAACTCTGAGATTATGGCATTTAGGTATATAACATAATCAGTATTTCTGAAGGATTTCTAGAAATACATATATATACATAAATATATAGGGCGATCCATTTTAAATAACAAAGTTCATTATTTTCCCGGAATAAGGACAGATCTGACATCAATGTAGATATCACCATAATACCGGCCGTATCACAAGCCCCATGTACACAAAAATTTATAAAAATCATACAAGCCGTTTGAGGCGTTTCATACATAAAACTCACTCTGTATAATATTCACTTACAATGCCCAGATTGTCCACCAGTAAAACTTGGCTCCAAATAAATTTGGAACAATATAGCAATTCATATGACTCTAATTGTTTCTTTTGATGCTGTCAAATTATTATTCTAAATAGTCTGATGATACCTTAACAATAGTTATACAAGTCTAGTAATATCAAATTTCATAGTACAGCTGGTTTAAGAAATGATTAAAATAAATCATACCAGTAATTTGCTTTGGCATTGCATTACCGTTCAGTTCTCATTATTAGAATATGCGTTCAAAGTAAACTTAATAGAAATCAAGATAATTTTGTTCTATCTGAAAAGATATTTCAATATACAATTATTATTCGATGTGTTGAAATTTCACTTTCACAAAAATTTCTGATTCGATTTCATTACAAAGATACTAATAAAAAAAATAGGGAATATAATTATTAGCCACATAACTTTAGTAGGAACTTTTAATTGGTTTAAATCCGAACTAACTAATAAGTATTTGTCACTTTATTAAGTACTCAACAAATCAAAGTCTATTGTTTTTAACATTATGAAAGATGCCTATATAGCAATCGTCCATTTATTGAATAAGGAAAGAAATAAGCGAAAAAACGGTTTCCTATGCATAATTATTCATATTCATACGTGTTTTGTTAAGGTTAATGACGAAGTAGTCGCTAGTTGAAGAAATATGTGTTGGTCTGAAAATTATAGTTTATATTGAAAATAATTGATAGGAAAGGAAAAAGAAAACGGTCAAAATTGTAATGATCAATTTTATGACGAACGGAATAAGCTTATTCTGAAATTTCCTGTATTTCCTCAATCAATTTTTCATCAAACAAATCTTCTAAATCTTGAAAAGCATTCATATTAAATATTTAATATTTTGTATGACGAATTTTTTCAAAAATGATCTAATCAATAATAAACAAACAAACCACTTTTGATGTATAATATTTTAGGTTAAGTTTCTACTAAACTCTTTATTTGACACTTGTGACTGCCTAATAACTTATTTGGCAAATAAATCGATTTACTCGGAGGTTTAGTTTATTAGAAGGTGAAGACACCGAATTTTTGGTTATTCGGTAAATAATAGTTAGTAGGGACTTTATTAGGAAGTGAAGAAACCCGGCCTAAGTATATTTTTCACTTTTCGGATGATAGCTATAACGCTGACAAAGTTACCACAGTAGTAAATATTTACACGACATTATTTAACACGAGAATTTTGAGTTTTCTAGCTCTAATAGTACAACAAAAGATATTTTCAAACTTTTTGACTTACGACACTATTTGAGCGGATGTGCGATATGTATAGGTCGATTAACTATCGGGATAAGGGCAGGTTGTTTGGGCAATAATAAAGTAATAAGGCTAAACATATTCCAAGATAATATTTCTGTTGCATAAGAGTTATTTTTTTTGGTTTTTAATTTTACTGTATATTTATCAATTGTTTTTATCAAAATCAAAGCATAACTTACTCTCTATTTTGTTGTGATACATTTCCGATGATGAAATTGATAATTTGAGCTTTTTGCGAAATTTTCTAGTACTTTCGATTAGAAATTACGAGTATAAAGTAATATTGGTACAGATTTTCTAGAAAAACGTAATTAATCAGCAAGACGGCTCGGTTCAATTAATAAACTGTCACCAATAATAGGAGTAAATCAAACGTGTATTATTAAAGTTGAAAAAATGAGAAAAAATTATTCTTATCACTTCCATGATGATTAAAGTTCTGCTGGGGCATTTTCCACTACCATATTGATGACAGAAATTATATTCAAACATGAACTTGGACAAGGAGATAAAATTATATTAAATAATGAATATTTGAGGATTTATGAACTATGTAATTAAGAATATATCAAAAGATGAGGGTAACGTAAATATAGTTAAATTAAAAAGATCACAATGGTACGGACACATTGAAAGAATGGAAAAACGAGGATAAAGAAAATCACAGAATGTAGACCGATCGGGAAAAAATTGCCAGGTAGACCAAAAAGTAGATGGGATGATCAGATTATACGGGATATGAGTACAAGACAAGAAATAAAGAAAAATTTTAAACACTGTAAGAATAGGTTAATAATCAGTGATGAAATGTAGACTGATCTCTCATGAAATACAGGGACAAAAGACTTTAATTTGAGCGACTACAAGTTGAATCTATTAAAGAGGTTGTGAATGGCTACGAAGAAGTCCTTTAATGTTCGGGAGCATATATTCGCCCTGTTTGTAATAGTTCTGATACGTTTAATACAGTTTTGAGCGAAATGAATGTACTTTTGTATTGATTTTAAGAGAAATGGCGTATGATCAGTAGGAAAATATTTAAAGAATAGCGAACAATTTAAAATATGGAAATGAATACGTCACTTATTCGCTGTATAAAAAGTGAAATTGAGCTCCACAAACTCAAAAAAACAATTTAAATCTATGCCTTGACAAACTTTGTTTTGGGTGGTTAATTTTTTTCGAAATTATGAAATCTGCACAGAATTATTATGCATGGTTTTTTAAGACATTTTATGTTGAAATATTTCCAACGACCACATCCTCAAAAACTTTTATTCTTAAAAATTATGTTATACAATTATACAGTGACTCCATCAGAAATAGAAAAGGAATAATTTCAACTAAACCGTATCCCACAATATTTTATTTGGAAATATTTGGTCCTACTGCCATATTTTATTCCAAATGCTTAAATACCTATATCCTAATAGTTGTTAATCATCCTGTATAAGATGAAAATATTCTGAAGTAACTATAAATATATCGAGCCTTCCATACATAAGCAAATTATGAATAAATACATAATAGTATCGGTCACTGAGCACTTAGCATGATATTTAGAAAATTTAGTATACATTCAACTTGTGCGCCAAGGAATATCTAACAAGCAGAAAATTATAGTAATATATACAACATAAATCATCTCGGATTTAGATGATTCTTTATTTACACCACATTACCTACAAGCATTGCAAAATTATACAACAATGATTATGATTTATTTAATTTTAGTAGCTACTCAACACAAAGGTGTGAAGATATGTCTATTTAAGAACATAAAGAAACCAATTTCCGCAATTTTGAGCGTATTTAGTCCTAGAATAAAGCAAAGAGAAATTTACCGATGTATTCTTAGATTCACAATAGGCCGAACGAATGCGTTGAAAATCTATTTTCGATCAAGTGGAACTCTTTGACGATTAATTATTTATTGATCATTGATTCTCTTATAACTCGTTTGTTTTGTTTGACAATATACACATAAATATACCCTTTAACCTCACTCTTCATTCTCATCGTTATTCATTCAGTTCTATTTCCCACGAATACTAAATGTCCCCGCGCGAAATCTACAAACGGAAATTATCTTTTGATCATAATATCCATTCAGCTCTAGATGGTGTTTATCTCATAGTTCCGTTAAAGGTCATTTAAAAACCGTTCTAGTTTTATATAATGACACGGCCAGCTTAAATTTATGTTAAAATGTGTTTGCTTTTGTTCACATTAAACAAAATTGCTTGTTGTTACGTTCTGATTGTTGATCAAGAAGAAAGGAATGTTTTTATTACTAAGAATAAAATTACTTGATTTTATACTGTTTTTTTTCTGGTAAATACCAGCAATTTTGCAGCTTCTTGAATGATTTTATTCCTTAGTTTCGAGAAATTGATCAGTAGTTTTTTGTTCTGAAGTTTTTACTCTATGCATGCAAACGTTTTTTATAAATTGAACCAAAATTTTAAGTGAAGTCCGTTGACATTTAAAGTAGGTACTCTTTACTCGAAATGAATTTGTTCCAAAAATCATAAAATCGATTGGACTACCTCATTAACAATATATTAGTTTTAATGCTCATGTAAAGAAAACTGTTTTCGTTGTTGGATGAATATGGGAAAATATTTCCCATAGAAAGGTTATCTGTTTTTAGATGTAGAGGGATGTCAGGGATCGCAATTTACTACTCCAAAAAAAACATTGTTCTTTTGTTTCGTTATTGTCAAATTTAAGTACATAAAGTATCTAATCTCGCTCGTATTTAAAACTTCAAACATTTGTTTGAATATCTCTTAACATAATCCATCGATTAAACTTTTATATATTATTATATCCCATGAGAAAGAATACAGGATCAAAACAATGGATCTCATCTAGAGGAACGCACTTCTAATCTGGTAAATAAGTTCTTGGCCTTGGAATTCTAAATGCGAAAAAGGTAAATTATAACTTGCCAATATTGCTGATTTAGTTTTTATGCTGAACTAAGAAAAAACGACCTCATTTGTTGAAGAAGTATACAATGCGCCTATCCATTCGCTCGCTATTGTTGCCGCACTGCGTTACACTTTTTGTGATTTTTCTGAAGCTTTTGATTGTGTTAAGCATAATATTTTAATCAACAAATTGCAGTACTACGGTTTCAGGGGAACACCTCTCGCATGGTTCAAGTCATACCTTACCAACAGAAGTCAGATTGTAAAGGTTGATACAACGATATCTTCTTGCAAGCCAATAGGATATGGAGTGCCCCAAGACCCGATTTTGTTTCTTCTGTTTATAAACGATATCGCCTATCTACACATCAGTGGTAAAATACATCTATTTGCAGACGATACTAGTTTCTTTTGGAGCAGACCTGATCTCAGGGCACTTCATAGGACCATATCTAGTGACCTAATCACCCATAAATCATGGTGCTCTGTCTCAAAGTTTCTAAAACCAAAGTTTTATCGTATAAAAATATTATTAAATAACACTACCATTGACGTCGTTTAATCTGTAAAATTCTTAGGGCTTGTTGTGGACAATTCCTTGAAATGTTTTGTGCTGGGATCAGTATCCAAAGAACTGAACTTATCCATCTCCTTAACAGTTTATTATGCCCTTATTGAGTCGCATCTCCGATATATCCTTTACATCTGGAGTACGTGTGGTGCGACTCAATTTGAGAGCATCTTCAGACTACAAAAGAGAGCTGTAGATATTAACTCGTACTAAACAGCAGGACTCACTGCAGGGACTTCTTTAAAAGATTAAAAATTCTGACTCTTCCTTATTTATTCATTTTTGAATCTGTTTACCTAATTCGTAGGCTCGGTTTTCCAATTTCAGAAAGGACCTTTACATACCTACTCCACGTTGAGAATTAGTTAAGGGCTGAATATTTTACAATGCAAAAAAATGCACAATCACTTGCCAATTGAAATCAAATCGATATTCTATTTTATTTGTATCTTTATTTAGTTATTCTTATGTTTGTTTTTTAGTTTTTACAAGCTTTTGTTTGCAAATTGTAACAATTTTTTGACAATAAAGCATTTCTCTCTCTCTCTAGTTTGTCATATTCACCTGATCTGGCTCCCTCCAATAAATTTCTGTTCCCAAATATAAACAACGGCTTGATGTAAAGCAATTTCAGGTGAAAGGGATGATGGTAGAAACAAATACGTATTTATTAAAAATTTATTAAATATGAAATTTTTTCACAGTAATGTAACTTTTTTATTGAGAAGTCACTTCTACATCAAACCTATCTCGTACAATTTTTATCGTTATTAACTCTAGAACAAATCAGTTTAATGCATTGTATAAATCATTATTGAGCTTCGATGTATTGATCAATTTCACTAACAATGTTTTAAAACTATACTTGAAGCAAATAAGACATATCTGTTCTCGAGGTCTCACAATTTACTAGATACCACGGTTGTAAATTATGTTAATCTTCTGAAAATGTTTGCTTCAGCTTATTTCACAATATTTGCAATCAAACACAAATCTATTTTCTAGGTTAAACCATAGCACGCTCCGATCCTAAGAATCGTGTTCTCTACAATGCTTATTTCGATATTTGATAAGCCGTTACTTACTTTATACCACTACCTCTTGTTTATTTTAACATAATTCCCTTTTATTCCAATGAGAAAACATTACAGTTTTTGTTCTCGTTTAGACTCACTACACAATAGATTTCATCGCATCAATAAATTTTGTTCATCTTTAATCTGACTTTAATGCGTTTACAAAAATATTTAATGCTACCTACACGAGCGAGGATTCTTAACACAAAATAAGTGAAGCTCTAGATTTTTATACACTTAACTTAAAATTATTTCCATCACTGCATGCATAGAATTTTTCATTTATGAATTTATTCATCCTATATAACCCTGTTTAAATTTTACTCTACAGGTATATTGCTGAAGGTGACAGTGTCATGAAATATTCTGTTGTTGTTTCCGACAGAAACATAGTTGTAACTGGTAGGAGCATGGAATGATTAGGGTCACGAATTTGTTTCTTGGCAATGTTAATAGTGACGAGGTTGTACGTTTCAGGTCCTTGCATATTCCATTTGTATTTTGATTACTGGATCGAAGTGGTGATATGTAATACCAACGCTCAGATCATACACGAAATATTTTGTTAACTTTCAATCGGTGAAGATGTATTATTGGATTGATAAACTTGGGTAAGTTTGAGACAATATAGTTTTTGCTAAGAAATATGTGCCACTTGCCGTATTACTGATCATCATAGTGTGTGAACGGAGGATGAAAAAAAAACAACCTTCAAGATTAAATGTTAGGCTCCACTAATCTCTTCCTATATCTGCCCATTTTCCATTTTGTCTCAAGAATTGGGCAGGAACTGCCTTTTCTTTCTCATTCGAAATGAATCCTTAATAAAATATTTGTTTTTTGTAAGGGCTGGGGATGTAACATGTCACAATCTCTCTCCCAAACCATATTTCACCAAACTAATTATCTAACCAATCAGTAATCCTTTGTGTAGAATCAGTAGGGCAGCCTTCATGTAGAAATAAATGAGTCGAATGTTTGGAGGAAGTTCATCAATAAATATTAATAGAATTTTTGAATACGCTGATTTAACGTTTAGATTATTCCTAGCTCGTATGACACGTCACACTAGGCATTAATTTTTTTCAAATACTGCCTTCTTGCTTTAATTATGTAATGCGTATTGCGTTCCCTCCGATACCAAAAGTCTGAACACCATATGCGTTTTCTAAAACTAACTCCACTGGAGACCAATAGAGCTGCAATCGTCTTGCTTCGTCACCTTCTTCTTAAGTGTGATAACTTTGTAAATGTCTTTTACTTATGTTTGTAATTAATCATCGAGTTCTAAACGACATTTTATTCATTATAAAAGTAATGGATACTTAAATATTCAAGGTAGAACATTTAGGTCCATACTCTTGTAATTTCTCTCTCCCTTTTTTAGTCCTTTGCTTTTTTTCTCCAGTTCTGTATGTTTTTTCTCTCTAAGGTCTTCTTCCACTACTTCCTCCACCCCGTTTTCTTGGTCTACCTCTTTTCCTCTTCGCATCTGGTATCTTCCATGTAATTTGTTTCAAGAGTCTATTTTCGTCCAGCCGGTCTAAGTGACTTAGTTCTCATTTGTCATTTCAATTTTTGTCAAATTTTAACTATGTTAAGGCGTTGAAAATAGATATCTAAAAAAACTGACATAGTGAATATATTTGGAAAGTAGAATATTGTACTTTTTACCCTTCATAAAACAATTAGTGAATGTTCTGTTATAAAATTAATTTTTTTAATAAATTTAGAAAGATAGATAAAAATTTTGACGTTTCGACTATTTTCAGTCTATATCAAAATATTTTGATTGTTTTCGAAATGCAGGTCTGTGGTGCAATTTCTTTTATTTTTAGGCGCCTGTCGCTTTTTCCCCTGATGTTTTCTGGAGTAGTCATCGTCATTGGAACTCCTACACGCTGGTCATCTTCTAATGGTTCTCATCTCCAGTGATATTTGATATAATGGACAGAGGTCACCGTTACCAGCCTTTATTCTGTTTTTGATTTGGCGTGATGTTAATCCTTATTTATTATCACAGCTTTTTGAGACTACGCGTGCGAAAAAATTTTAGCGAACGCACTCTATTCACTATATGAGGCCAAAAACTCACAAGTGTATTGTAATTTTGTAATAGTCCTTAAACTTTTATATGTTTTTTTTTCTGCTACTGTGCGTAAAGTACGTACAGTGTCTAAAACACACTTCCGAGTGCGTTAAACTCCACTTTACGCACTAGTGTGTAAAGAATTATACTTTAAGCAGAAGTGCGTGAAAAAATGTATTATTAAGGTCTCCGTAGTGTAGTGGCTCACATAAGGGAAGTCCCAGGTTCAAACCATTTTTTATTTTTCTACTTATGTAGTAATAATTATTTTTAAATGATATTACCTTTAAACTGTATTTTGATAAAATTTTCACTAGCAGGAGAAATATTGTATGCAATTCGTATGTAAAGGCCTTATTTCGTCTCAAGTGACTGTCACATTTGTTGAAAAAGGGGTACTTTACACACTTGTTACATAAATAACTATTTTCTATACCAAATCTCCAGCGCAGTGGATTCGCATTAAGCTAAAATAAAAAAATACCAATTTTGGTTAATATATATTACTACTAAATGAAACACATTTTCTATGGACATGTTTGGATACAGGGTATTTTTTTATTTCAGTTAGCTTAAGAAGTTTTCGATTTTTCATTAATTAATCTTTTTGTGAAGTTTTGTGACAGTTATTTGAAAGAATTCATTATATATTCTAGTATTGTTTTTGTGTACAACAGAATTGTGTATTTTACGTATATTTTTCAAATCATTTAATGCCAGGTTCCTCCTCACCTTAATATTTCTTTTTGTTTTTCACATCTGTGAATTATTATTAACAATACACTTATGACGAAATCATATTCCAATGGAGGTAATCTGTAAATGGTTAATTTTAATCAATATTAAATATCGCATGTTAAGGTTTTCAAGAATTTGTATACTAATATGCCTTATCTGTGTAAAGAGTAATTTAAGCACTGTACTAATCAAGATATGATTTCAAACACATAAATAACTCCTTGAACTAATAAAATATAAAATAAACACAATAAATAATTCAAAAAACTGATTGGAAATCTTAATTTAGTATTAGGTACGAGAGAAAAGAGCCTCACTTCGGTTTGCTTTGGAGTTCAATCTGAGGTACATCAATGCCGTACGTCTGAGAAACTTTTTTAGCAAATTTTCACAAGATAAATTTAATTTTAAAGAAGTTATAAATTTACAGAGGCGAAGGAAGCAATCGAAGCGAAGCAAGAAAATAATATAAATTTGACATAAGAAAGATTAATGGCTTTACACTGAGAGAGGAAAATTCTTGATTAAAACAGTTACGAATTATAACTGAAAATTTTTAATTACCATTAAACGCGAGTAGTCATCTAGTACAGAGGAATTTTCCATCAGTTTCTATCAGTATAAAGGAGTTCTCAGCTACTGCCAGAAGCTCTTGTCTTGTAGTAACGATGATTCGTAAGAGATGCATTAATAATTCAATTAAGTGAAATTGATTCACCCTTCCTAATTCTATTTTTCCCACACCCTGCTAGAGGCTTTTTCTAAAATGAAAACGATTCATGGAAAAATGCTAATATCACTGGCCCTATAAGATTTTCGTAACAAAGGCGAGACCTTTATTTTTAAAATGGAAATACCCCTCCAATAATAGAAAAAATATTTATTAAGCCCTAACATGTACCACTTTTGAATAGCTTAATTATCTCTGTTTACATTAGCAGGTAGGTAATTTTATAAAGGGATGGTTAATATCAGTAAATTTTATGGCTGAAAAAAAGCAGAATTGTATTATTGAGAATAATAAACATAAGAATAACATTAAAAGTTAGTATTCTGTTGAGTTTTATAACAAGTGGTTCTCTGTTCATTTTTATAAAGACGAAAATGTCGAGTCAAATGCGCCGCAGTTGCAAAACCTCTCCTGATAAATTTTGATATATTTGTGGAGAATTTATGGTGAAATCGCAAGCCACGATATTTTCCAAAAATGTGCAATAATTTCAAACATTTTGGTACTTTAATTGGAGACCAAGACAAGCAGTGGGCCCCCACGCATGCTGTATTAGTTGTAGCACGTCAGTGGATGAATAGGATGAAAAAAAGCAGGCCTCTTGCAATTCCAATGGTACGGCGGGAACCTACTAACCTTTTTAACGACTGCTATTTTTGTCTAACAAAGATTGAAGGTAATTCTAAGAAAGGAAAGCACAAGATCGAGTATCCAGATTTACCAGTACCGATTGCGCCTTTAGATCAACAAAATATTGTTTTAAAAGATACTGGAGACAACGTATTATCAAAAAGCTCCGAAGAACAATGCACCGACCCTATTTTTCAAAGTGAGTTGAATGATTTAGCACGTGATTTGGGGTTATCAAAGCAACAGTCTGAGCTTATTGCTTCCCGTCTTAAGGAATGGAACTTGTTAGCGAAAGAGACAAAAATTACGACTTGATTTTGAGTATAATCCCAGTGAGTGGCGCCTATTTATTGACTCGTATCTGTGAAGAAGAAAGAAACTTATGAAAATATTCGCTTGCTTTTAGACAAAATTCACTACAACAAGTATAAGTGGCAGATATGTGAGGACATAAAGGTGATTGGAATTTTAACGGGAATTCGGGGAGGGTTTGCGAAACATTGCTGTTTTCTTTGTCTATGGGACAGTCTAGAAGTAGATCAAAACTATGTAAAAAAAATTGACAAACAAGAAGTGAGTTTCAACCGGGATCTCAAAATGTTAAGTTTATACCCCTTGTAGATCCCAAAAATGTCCATCTGCCCTCCTTTACATTAAACTAACTTGGATTGATGAAAAACTTTGTAAAGAATATGAATAAAGAGGGTGATGGATTCAAATACCTTAGAGAAGTCTTTCCCAAGTTGAGTGATGCCAAATTAAAGGAAATTATTTTTATTGGGCCACAAATGAGAAAATTGTTGATGACAATTTTGCAAAAAAGCTCACCGGACAGGAACTTAGAGCATGGAAGGCATCTGATAGTGTAGTGAGAAGATTTTTGGGCAACAATATGGATCCAAAATACCACCAGTTAGTTGATGAATTTCTAGACGCCTACAAATCCTTTGGTGCTCGAATGTCATTGAAAATTCAGTTCCTCCATTTCCATCTGACATTTTTCCCGGAAATTTGGAAGCTGTCAATGATGAGGAGGGTGAAAGGTTCCACCAAGATATTAGAACAATGGAAATTTGGTTTGAAAGACGATGGGATGCGGCCATGATGGGTGATTACTGTTGGTTTTTGAAAAGAGAAGGTGTAACCCCTCATAAAAGGAAAAAGTAGAGCTAATTGATATTTAAAGTGATTTTTTTTCAAGTTTTTGTTTTTAATAGATGTGAGGCATGTTTATTAGATATATAAATATTGTCAATATATACGGTTTAAAAAACGTGAAATTATTTTTAAATTAAATAAATATTGAATATTTTACCAATGAATATAAATATAAATGTAACTTAAAAACCTTACGTGTTACATTTATTTTTTTTATATTTCCGTATTTGTATAGGTCCATTTTATCACAATATGCTATTAATTCTTGTGTTACTACAAAAATTTTTTTTTGTCGACCAGTGATATTTTGCATGATATAACAATGGTAAACGGCCAAAATGAATTTGGGTCGCTCTATATTTTGTTTAACTTGTTAAAAATAGTAGTGATACGCTTGTGTATTACTAGTGAAGCACTTTTCTCGAGCATCGCGTTCGCTGTAAAGTACACTCTCAGCATGTAATATATTCTTTAATGATCTTCTATCGGACTCAGCGATCTTAAGAGTGGAGAGAACCTTTAATTTTTTTATAAGATAAATAATAAATTAAAAAGTTAGCTTGCTTAAAAATGAAACTGTCGGATTGGGCGTATACGGGGTGTGTCGATTTTGACTAGTCAAGGGCAATAAAACTTTTCCAGTTTGAAGAGGCTTCGGTTATATCTTTCGATTTCGATTCCATTAACTATTAAGATTACTACGGATAGAACATAAAGATAAGGATAGTCTGGTTTTGATCGGTACCTCGACGAATTGTAATGAACTTCTTAGTTATCTTCTAACAAAAACTGGAGTTATTTTAGTGAAATCGATTATCTTTCGATAGTAATTTGAATATAGAAAAAGGATGATAGCTAAAATCGTTTGTGAAGACTACTAGCGTGACTGATTAAAGCATTTATCGTAACAAATCCTCATTTAATTTATACCTATTACCTCTCACAATGTATGAATCGAATCCACCTTGTACATCAATCAAATGTAAGATGTGTGAAGTATTGTTCAATATATTTTTAAGAGGATAATTTTCTGATTGCGAGTACAAAAAATGGGTAAATTTTATTCTATTCAAGCTTGAAAATGCAAGTGTAAGGTGAATAATTACAAGCACATACGGCAAAAAATTAATAGTGTACATACACTAAGAAACTGTTTGGTGAATTGGTGAATTTTGAGATATGGCAACCCTGATCTGAAAATGTCGAACTCTATGATGGCAATATCGGATTTGAAATGGTGAACGTATTCAGAACGTGTTGTTGTACGAGTGCGACTTTCGACATAGATTAAACCAACAGCAGTATGCCGATCAACTCGCTTCGGCTTTTGGCACCATCTCGCTACAGGATGAATTTCGTGAAGGTCGTCCAATATCGGCTGTAGTACCAAAAAACAACAATACTATGCGTAAACTGCTTGTGCAAGATCGTCATGTGACATGATGTGGTATTGAGGCATACTTAGGTAAAGTTACACTCGTATGCATTCAATATCGAATGAACATTTCGCGTTTTTGTATACCGCGTAATTTGACAATTGCTCAAAAAAAGCTCGTGTCGATTGGCGCTGAAAAAATTCAATAATGTGAACCCGAAAATAAATAGCAATCGACTGCAAGGTTCTTTCAAGATGAGACAAACCAACAAAATTTGTTCGCGCACGAAGCACTTCGTAGCAAATGGTCGCCTGTTTTTGCGAAATATTTTGACATATCACCACCGTTCAAACAGAGTAACGTAGAACGGTAAATTATTAATGGTTCACTAGCATTTGTTTGCCACAGGTGTTCGAAAAAATTAGGGAAACCAACCGCAGAAGAGGAATCATTCTCCACCACTACAATGCGAGTTTTCACACATCAGTTCGACAAAAACGTTTTTAAAAAGTCAAAACATCGAATTCATAGGTCATCTGCCGTACGTGGAACCACCTAATGATTTCTACTCATTCCATCAGATCAAAAATAAATTAAGAGATCAACGCGTTTCTACACCAAAAGGTTGATGCGTTCAAATCACATGTTTTGGAGGTACCTCAATCGGAATGGAAAAAATGTTTCGACAATTGACTCAAATGTATGCTGAAGTGTGTTATTTTGAAAAACAATAGAACCATATCCATTTATAAATATTTGTCTACCTCGAAACTCAAGTAGCAACCCTTGTATATATTGATATAGAATTGCGGTGTCTGATTCTAATGTAATCAACGTAAGTAAGTTTTATTATTTTTATTCTTTTATAGATATTCTACGATGTACTTTGACCATAATTTCAGTTCCCTGGTAATGAATACATAAGTATTCGAGAGTCAGGAAATACATACTCTCTGTTATTTAATTTTGCCACGATCTCATTACGAAACTGTTCATAAATTTGCTGACAAAGACTTCTTCGTTTTAACATATACGTATATTTTGCACCATATCTTTCAATAGTGCATCTAATCATTTTTTATTTATGCACCGTTCCCTTAATATACCTCCTTCTTTATCGACCCTTTCTGTAAATCTATTTTTCGGCATCCTTTTAAAATGCCTCAACCGTCTTAGGTACTGTTTCAACTTTCATGTATTTTGTTGTTGATTGTTGCTGGGTATTTTCAGAAATCCTCCATATTCTAATTCAAAGTCCGTTTTGTTGCTTCTGCATCAGTTAAAACCCATATTTCACCTCCGTATGTAACTGTTGGTCGTCTTATTGTATGGTATATTCTAATTTTGGCGGTTATAGATAAACTTTGATCTTATTAACTTAACGGCTTCACTTCCTTTGGATATTCTTCTATTCATTTCAATCCGTTCTTTATTTTACTTGACAGTTTTGCCCCTAAGTATTTCTTGCTTTAATTACCATGGGTTCCTTTCTACCAACCACATTCTGTCTTAGCATTTTGTATTTTATTTTCTTTCCTACTTTATTCTTAGTTCATGATTAATCGTAGCTACTTTTATTTTGCATATTTTTTTAATTTTTGTCGTTTTAGCTAAATCGTCTGCATATGCAATTATTAGTCGATTTTGGTGATAAATAAGCCCTTGCTATCTCGCGAAATGTTTTCTAATACTAAATTAAAAGCTACTGTCAATATTGAATATTAAATTTCCCTGTTTTAACGTCATATTGACTAGTTTCAAAATTATTTTTGGATTTTTAGTAGATTAAAGATAAGACTGTTTAAAATCTATAAACATAATATGAAGGCCTAAATTTTGTTCTTTCTCGAAACCTCCTTGGTATCTTCCCGGTAATTTTTCTCGGTACTCGTTCAGTCTGTTTCTCAGAACTGTGCCAGAACTTTGTACAGTACATCCAGAAGTGATATCTCTCTATAATTTAGTTAGATATCCCATATCTCAGGCTTTTGGTTTTCATTCCAAATTTTCGGCATTATTTTGCATATTCTTTTCTGTATATCTTGCCAGCCGTATTTTATAATTTCTGCTGAAATCCCATTAATTATCCAATATTTCTTGATTATCTAATAAATACGTTTGAAAACATACAATTTCAGAGAATCTCATTAATAATGTGGCGTTATTTTAGTCACTTTACATTAATTTACATTTAAACTCTATGTAATAATAATTATAACAGATACATCTCAATTTTTGAGTAATGATGTTTTTTAAATTTCAATTAAAAATCCTAAATATGAGGTTATATTGAAAAATTCTTAGCCTACTATCGAACCAAACAAAATTTCAATGTCAAAATATTTTATTGTTGAACATATTCTCCTCTTAATTGGATACATTTATTACAGCGAATCTGCAACGTCTCTAGACCTTTAAAAAAAATGTTTTTTCTTGCTCTGCAAACCAGACCTCCACAGCTTTTATTACCTCCTTGTTGGAAGAAAATTTAAGACCTATTAGTTTCAGTTGAGGAAAGAGATGATGGTCGGACGGAGACAAATTTGGTGAATAAGGGGGGTGTTCTAGTAATTCAAACCCTAAATCACGAATTTTTTGCTTGGCAACATGAGATTTGTGTGCAGGGACGTTGTCCTGAGACAACAAAACTCCTTTGGATAGTTTTCCGCATCTTCTCTCTTTAATTTTGTCAGTAATATCAATTAGTAATCTCCAGTTATTGTTCTACCCTTATCCAAGAAATCAATCATGATTACTCCATGGCAATTCCAAAAAACTGAAGCAAGAACTTTTCCAGCAGATTTTTGGAAACGAATTTTCTTAGGTCTTGGAGAACCAGAATGTCGCCATTCCATCGATTGTTGCTTTATTTTTGGGTCGTCGAAATGTAACAAAGTTTCATCTATAGTAACAATTCGGTTTAAGAAGTCTACATCGATTTCAAATCGAGCACAGATCGAACGCGATGCTTCTATCCTTGCACAACATTTAAACATTTGGGGATCCATTTTGCAGCAATTTTTCTCATATCCAAATTGACGTGAACTATATGATGAACGCGTTCGTATGAAATATTCAGTGCTTCAGATATCCGTTTTAGCCCAATTCGACGGTCTGATAAAATCATGTCATGAACAGCATCGATATTTTCGGGGACTGACACAGAAACTGGCCTTCCCGATCGGTCATCATCTCCAATGGAAAATTTACCTCTTTACACTGACACTTCTAATAAGTTATTGCTCGTTGCTATAGTAACGCAATATTTGGTTTGTGTATGGAACTGGTCTAGGCTCACTAGATATCAATAAATCCTCTTAAAGCAAAATTTCAAAACGGACTGTAGGCTCCAAACATGCATGTTGATATTCGCAAAAGATGTTGTTGAGAGAAAAATCATAGTTAGGTTGACATGTTGATTTTATTCTGGCATAATATCTAAGTTTTATCAGAGGACATCGGGGACAACTTAATAAAAATCTAGCAGTCGTTTTGTAATGTCGACAATAAGTAAGTTTATCTTTAAAAGCGGTGATTACTATAATCGGCACCACCTCCCCTGGTAGGCGGAGGTGCAATATATGAGGCAATGATGGTCACAGATGCATTTTATATATTTCGAAAATCTTCCACTATTATTATATACTATATATAATTAATAATAGATAATATTGAAACATTAGTTGTAGAATTAATTCACGATTCAGATATATGCCCACAAAATAATTTACAATATGTAATCAAAGCAAATGTGGAAAATCATTGGATGATAAATATTTTGATAAATAACATACTTGTAGAATTACAGAGAATTGATGGAAGCAGCTAGTGGCAGCCAGGAAAACATGTGAAATTGAGAATGAAGACACAGTTAGTAAGTGAACGGCATAGAGTTGGTTAAATCGTTTTAAAGTGGAAATTTGACTCTTAAAGATCGTTCACCCTCAGATCTTCACTTTGAATATTGAAGTTACAAGGGAAACAGTAAAAAATCAACCCAGTACCCGCACTTGTCGATTATCGAACTCCATTAGACTTATTATATTATATTTTTTTCTCTTAGTTCAATAAAAGTATAAATTCATAGTCCATTGTTTCTAGTTAACATATATCTTCAACATTTTACGAAAAGTATGAAATCACCAATGCACATATCGATCTAATTTTTTTGTGGGAATAAGGCAGTAGATCAAAAAAATTTTAGGTCGTTATATCTATGAGATGGTGATTACGAGGATGGTCCCAGAAGTACCTTGTTTAATAAATAAAACATAAAAATTTTAGGAAAAAATTTTTATGTTTAATATTTTTGAACGTTTTTAGCTTCATACACTTTTCTCTGTTCAATAAGTTCGATACCCTTTTTATACTAACAACCGTTAAGCTCCTCAAAATAGCCATTAATTACCGATATCACCTCTCCATTATTGAAATATCTTTGACCACAGAGCCATATTTTTCCAAGTATGTGAACAGAAACTGATCCGAGGGGCTAGATCTGGCGAATAAGGTAGCAATTCAAACTTTAATTCGTTAATTTTGGCCATTGCAATAATCGATGTGTGAGCTGGTGGATTGTCTTGTTGAAATAACGCTTTCTTTTTAATCAAATGTGGCCGTTTTCGCTTGGCTTCTTGGGTCAAACGTAGCAATAAATTCGCTGTAGATAGTTTTCCAAGATAGTCAATGAAAATTATCCCACGCGTATCCTAAAAAACCGACGTCATGACCTTTTCTGCAAATGGAGCAGTCTTAGCCTTCTTCGGTTTTCCCCTCTCAATCCATTGTTTTGATTGTTTTTTTTCTTTCAGGTATGAAGTGATAGAGGCCCGTTTCATCCACAGTTATGAAACGTCGCAAAAATTAGGCTTTATTTCTATGAAACATTGCCAAACACTCGATGGAAACATCCTCACACTGTTTCTGTTTCTTTGTGAGCGAACGCGGCACCCACCTTGCGCATAGCTTGTCGAGTCAAAATTTTCAATTAATATACGATGTACGGAACATTTTAAAGTATGTACTATATCTGCTAGCTCGCGCTTTCAATTGACGATCATCCAGTAGCGTTTTTTGGTTTTCGTTCAAAATTTCTGGAGTCGTCACCTCATTTGGTCGACCGATGGGATGCAGATCTTCGCAGGTCGTACGGACTCGTTTAAACTCTGCTGGCCAATATTTTACTATTGATAACAGTGGAGCAGTCTCATCCAGAATAGAATCTAGTTCAGCTTTTAAATTGGTTGGGCTATTGCCTTTCAAATAAAAATATAAATTATATACTTTATAATATAGTGGTATTTTTCAAGCAAGTACCGCTATTTCTAGGTCAGGCCAGGTACTTCTGGGACCATCCTCATATAATGATACAACTAGAAAAAAATAAAAAAACCTCCTGCTTTTTCCACTCAAAAAAGATATCTTTATAAGAAAATATGAATTGCAAAGAATAGTCCTAAGTAACATTTACTGAAACAAACATAAATAATGTACAATGAAAAATTTTATGTTACGATTGAGATCAGAATTACTTATAATAAGGTTGAAATAGAGCTTCATTTATTATAACGCGTGATAATTTAACGGTAAATTGGAGTGCAAAAAAATGACAGAAATATTAAATAACAGAATTGAAGAGAAAAGGTGGGTAGTGTAATGGTTTCCCATTAGCTGTTAACGCGGATACAGTTCAATTTCACTTTAGGTTTTTTGCTTTTTCATTGTATATATTTTTTGAAATTTTGGTGAGAGCGCGACTAATTTCACCAAAAATTTCATAACCCTAATTAACTTCACCAAAATAAAAATGAAGCAAAATTGAATATTCTGTTTCAATGAAAAAAATATTTCAAAAATATATATTCCATACAATTTTTGTACGAAATTTTTAGATGTTGCATACCAATAAACCAAATTCTTCAGTCTCTTAAAACGATCACTTGTTTATCGTAGCGCATGTCAGAAAGTGTAGATTTGAGTGTTGATGGCGCTTAGTGGTAAATAGTATGTCCAGAATGGCAAAATATTATTGATAAAAAAGCAGGAAAATTAGTGATAGAGACGACAATGAATAGAAAATAATAGAAAAATAGATACTTGCTGCACACACATGGATATCTTGCTTTGTGTTGGTACTTTAAATATGTGTAGAACTCAAATACACCAATATTTTTATCGATATCAGTAATAACTAGCATTTGTGAGTGGGGAATGACAAGTTTAGGACAAATTTATCATTTTAGTTTTCTGCAACTTCTATCTGATTATAAATAAGTTATTTCCATTTTATAGCCGCCTATTGTTTCTATAAACAGATAATAATCATTCATTTTTCATTACATTATTACCACACATAGTGCAACAGCGAATTAATAACACCAAACTGTTTACAAACTGGTGTTTCTAGCGACTAATAGTTCCATATAAACCATAACATAAAAAACTTTTTTATTCACAACATTAATATTACAATAGAAGCGGAGGCGGCAAGCAACTATAATCAATAATTAAGATTTCATTCAGAGAAACATCGAAATTAGCATATTAAATAAATATTTTAGAATTTGATGAATGTCGAGGTATTTATATCTCCTTCTAAGATAACGTAACCTTTCTACAAGCCTTGTTCAATGTTCTGAGGTTGTCTTACCCGGAACAAACATTCACTGTACATGGTTTTCGTTTTTAAATATAGTCGATCACCATCAATCTTAATTTATTTGGAATTCAGTTTAACAACGAGCGAGAACTTCTTGTAGTTGATCTCAATTTATCTCAGCATCCCACTGACTAGCGGTAAATAGAGAAGCTTTTTTGTTGATTTTCAGAAAGCAAAGTACCATGTTACGAAAACAATGTCAGAGATAATTACAAATATTTTGAATGTGGTGGGTCTTTGTTTCGAATATTGGAACGTTAACAAATATCTCCAAAAAATGTTTGTGTTCAGATAAACAAAGATATTAAATACTGACTGTCTTACTAATTACTAGAAGCTGACGTAAATTAGATACATTTATTTTTTTATTATACGGATTGTGGAAAATAAGTTTCGGAGCTTAGATAAACACTTCATTCACATCTGCCTAGCAAATGGGCTTTCTCTCTCAATTTTATGTTTAACACTTTTGGTTTGTGTTTTGTGAGTATTTTTCTGAAGAAACTGTTCAATTAGTTTCGTGGGAATAAGTTACTATCATTATAAGCAACGTGTCGTGATTCAATTTCTTATGAAATATGGGAAAAACCCTCGGAAATCATTCGCTTAACCATTCATGTGTTGTTTGATGAGTTGGTTCATCAGTGTATTTAAGATCTCACACGAGGATGCAGCTATGAGGAAAATTAGCGCGGAGATGGTGTCAAAAATTAATAGAAATGAATTCGGATACATTCAAAACGACTGCATATACTGGATGAGTTAGCTAATGACTTAGAATGAGACCCAGACCCAGAAACATCCAACAAACAAAATATGTCCAAGACGAAACTGGATGCAATTTTTCTATATCTACGACATTGTTTATCCTGAATATGTTCAACTCCGCCAACGGTTGGTAGAGTTATATGTGTTAGCGTCGTGGAGCGGCCTCGGGTACACATTTTCAATTGGCTTGGAATTCATCAAAAAATCTTTTTTTGTATATCAAGATAGCGTTACAACTCAAAGGAAATCATCACGATGGCTGATTTTGAGTTGATTTTATGATCATCAATTCTTTTTAAAAAAATCCCCTATTTAATCTAGGAGGGCAACGATTCAGTTCATATAGATATGATTTTTGATTTTATAATTTTATGTTTAGTCAAGAAGTTAGCGTAATTTAACCAAACTCGCCGTCAAAAGTTAGGAATCGACAGTATGACTGATTGAAATGCACTTCTTTTGGTTTCATGACATACTATATGATTTTTTCTCGATATATTTCAGTCCAATTAGTTTTCAGGAAGTCTCGATAAATTCTTAGGGTCCATTAAGTTACCGAGTAATATGTTTCTTGGTTTTAAATCAAATTACTGAAAAAATTTCTACATATTGAAGTGAAAAAAGATATTCTTGAAGAATGAAAAAATATATTTAAGCCGTAGCATAATTTATACTTGTTTTTATTGATTATAGATGAATCGACCCCCCTTTAACTTTATTTCAAATAGTTATTAATAATTATTGCACCATAACGAATCAAAAAACCAAATTGGTCACATTAAGGTTCTTAAACATCCAAAACTTGCTTGCGGCAAATTTCTTGCCATATTATTTTCTCCAATTCTTCAAGAGAGAATATTTGGTCCAAAAGCTTCGCAGTACTGTTTCTAAATAAGTTTGTTTCTCGAAAAATTCATTACAGAATGAATTTGGAGTTTTTCTTGTTTGAATGAATTTCATTATCTGACTGATTAAAGCGAACGCGCCGTCAAAAATTGGGAATCAACAGTATAACTGATTGAAATGTAAAAACGAAAAAGTAGATACTAGTATTTTCGAAGCTTTTTCAATATATAGTATAGTGTTTTGTTATCATGACAAAATTTCAAGCTAATGCTAAGTTAAAATGCCAAAATTTCTAAATTCACTAACCAATAAAATATATATATATATAAATATATATATATATATATATATATATATATATATATATATATAATAAAATCATATATATGAATATTTATAGAAACAGGAAAATCATTAACTCCAAGTATGATATTCATTTTTTGTGTATACAGGTCAGACGATTATAATTTTAGTATGACAAGTTTCAAAGGCCAATTAGATGGTACTACATAATTTCAAGTTTACATGAAGAAAGCTTGTGCTGATACAGTCAGTTTAACTACACTTATCATTAAAATCAGTAAAAGTTTCTCCAGAATATTTTAAGTAGCTTCTTTAAGACTCTCACGTAAACTATAAGAATCGTTTTGATGTATTGTACATATAGTAATAAAAATGTTTAAGAAATAAGATGTTATTATAAACTGTATACGTCTTAGAGGTCAAATGTATTTATTCCAATCTCAATAGTGGAATATTTCGCAGTGGTAAATATATCGACTTTCAACTCCGTTTCTAACAGCAGTGAATAATTATTGCACCATAACTATTTAATTAAAAATAAAATCGAATTGGTCACATTAATGTTCTTAAACATCCAAAACTCGTTTGCGGTGACTTTCTTGCCAAATTGTTTCTCCAATTCTTTAGGAGAAAATATTTGGTCCAAAAGCTTCGCTGAATATATTTGTTTCTCGAAAAATTAATTTGGCGTTTTTCTTGTTATAATGGCTTACATTTTTTTGAATCGGCTGATTTATTCATATACCATTTCGGTAACTTTATGTCGTCTGAAGATGATAACTTTAAGTAACTTTAAGTAAATCAGAATTGCAGCAATATATATATATATATATATATATATATATATATATATATATATATATATATATATATATATAGAGAGAGAGAGAGAGAGAGAGAGAGAGTATATAGAGTATATAGATTTGATTATTTGATTGGTAAGAAATTAATCTTTCTAATAGTGTCAGTCGTAATAGCCGTTATCGAATAAAAATAAGAGTTACTACCTAAAAATTGTTATAATTCAATACATATCTAGTAACAGAGCGTAAATTATAAAAGCTGCCATATTGTTTCTGTCATTCAAGGAAGCACGCGAAGTTCAACCACATTTTTTTACAGTTTTTGTTTGGAGTTTGGCTCATTTTTACATTCACAAACTAAATATTCTACTTCCCAAACTGGGTAAGTTTCTGGAAGGTAAACAGGTAAACACTGATGATGACTTTTAGTTGGCATGCTAAGTATAATTTTTTGCAAGCACAGCTTAGAGCAGTGCTCCGCAAACTACTTGTGTTCAAGGTACACCTAGGAAAAGGTAAATTTTTAAAAGTTCACCACAAATAAAAAAAACATTTCCAAATAATAAAAATATATTTATTAATCATCTAAACAATATTTATGATTATCAAAAACGTAAATTGTAAAAAATGTATTTGATGCGAAACATCGAGTATAGACGGTCTGGATTTGGAGTAATAGTTGACAAAGTTGCTCTCATCTCTTTGTCGATTGTTTTGAGACGATCTATTTTTTTTTTTTGGTTTTTATTACAGTAAGAGTCGAAAATCTTAATTCACATAAATAGGTCGGTGGAAATGGCAAAGGTATTGCAAAAATGTTCTAAATCTGTTACTGAAAACTTTAATTTAAAAGTGCGATCCGTTTTAATTTCCATCAGTTCAATCAGTTTCATTATTACCATTGGTAGCGAGACTGATCCATAGTTTCAATTTAGCGCAAAAGCTTTCATTTTATCGAACGATGTTAAAATATTGGAATTTCTGCCTTGCATTTTTTTTATTGAGTTCATTTAAGAGAGCAAATATATCCGCCAGATATGCAAGTTTTGCAAGCCATCCTGCCCTGTGACCTAACCACTCAGTCTCATTTTTTAACTCATAAATTCGGGAAAGTATTTTCCCGCGAGAAATCCATCATATTTTTGTATGAAACAAAAGTGACCTCCCCCAACAAAAATGAGCTGCCCCAACAAAAAAGAGCTGCCCCATTTCTTGATTCTGTTTCAGCTCCAAAAACAGTGACCAAAATTAACCAAATTGTGCGTGCACATCGTCGAATGAGAATCTGGATGATTGCCGAGACTGTAAACGCCGATAAAGAAACGGTTAAAAAAAATTTACACGAGGAATTACACATGACAAAGTCTGTGCGAAGCTGGTGCCAAAAAATCTGACTCCTGTCCAAAAGTTCTTACGTTAACGGGTCTGCTCAGATTTCTTTGAAAGGTTAGAAAAATATCTGCTTTGAAAGGGACCCGATTTGAGTCGATGGGAACGGTAAAGCAAAAAACGACGGGGCCCTTACCAATGGAACCTTATGGAGAGGTGTGTGGCGAGGGGAAGGGTGTATATTGAAGGAGAGCATTCGAATGTAGAATAATTTTTATAATAAAATCCTTTTTCGTAACCAGTCTTGTTATTTAACAGCCAGACCTCTTACTTTATTAAAAAGGCAATAGTTCAGTGGTCGCGACTAATTTACGATTTTGAAAATTTCTTGGAGAGCTTCCCTGTGTAAACAACAAAGTTGTTTCTCACTATTGGGGTGTTTTCAGCAGCCTTAGTTATAAAGCCTTTAACCTTTCCTGTTATAGCTGCTGCCCCGTTTAAGCAAACACTTATACAGTTGCCCCATTCCAAATTATGTTCATTAAAATATTCGTCTGTTACTTTAAATATTTCTTCACCAGTTTTATGGTTAAGCAGTGGCAAACGAAATCAAAAATACTCTTTCAAATCACATCCATCAATGTATAAACATTTGAGATACGCATGACTACTGATATCGGTGGACTCATCAACTTTTAGCGCAAAAACTCCACTTAATTTCAATTTTTCAATCAACGTCGATTTAATATCGTTAGCTATGTCATTAATTCCACGAGAAATAGTTCCTGGCGATGCAGGTATTTTTTCATTTTCTTTAGCAGCTTCTTGGTTAATAATTATATTGATAATTCCTTCGCAGACAGGTAAATCTAAAGTTTCAGTAAGAGAGTGTAGTTTTTTTGCTTTGATTAACATGTTAACGATCACGTAGTTTGCTTTTTGTGCTTTGTTCGAGCTTTTGAAAGACGAATTCATGAGATTACCTGCTTTCTCGATTGGTCCTTCAAAGGTTGAAAATACGTTTTGTCTTTTTGGGCTACTGATGGGTGTTTAGTGGTTAAATATCTTATTAGTTTACTGGGCACCATTGAATTATTACCTGAAATTTCTCCGCACATAAGAATTTTGGGGTAGGAGAAGATTAGTCTCCGCAATATGTAAAACCGTAACTCATGTAGCTTTCATATTTTCGTTAACTCTTTTTCTTCTTTATTACATTCACTTGAAAAACTTACTCTACGTTTAATGAATTTATCCATTTGTTATAATATTTATTTCACGCTTACAATAATAAACATAATAATAAGCAACGAAATAAAAGCGTGCGGTGACTTTAAACATCGCACACGTACTGATTTGACGGGAGTACAACAATATGTAACGGTAAGAAAAATACCTAGGTACCTACATATCAAAATACTAAGTATTTTTCATACCCTTACTTATGAGTTTATGAGACAACCTTATTTTCCGAGGCACACCAATTAACGACCAAGGTACACCAGTACGCCAATATACTTACTTTGCGGAGCCCTGGCTTAGAGTACTCGAAATTTGATTATTTTACAACGATATCTCTTTTATTTGTATTCGAACAAAGAAATTTTATGCTATGTAAGAGATACAAAGCTTTTTATATTAGTGAAAGTCTATTTTTTAGAATTCAGTGACCTCAAAAAGTTTTTGAATTATGTTTTCTTCTTCCTCTTTGTTCAAAAGACAGGCGAGGCAAATTCTTTCAATTCAAGTAAATGAATGATATGTGCAATATTTGAATGAGAACATTTGAAGCTTCGGTATAACGAATGGTTACATATTAAAAAAATGCCCTTGACACCAAATGATTCTTCAAAACCTGGCAGTTATTCATATGGTGCCAAATGAAATGATTACTGTTAAAAATTCGATATGCCTATTTTTATAAAATTAAATATGTATATTCACAATGAATCAATTAAATTCCTTGCATTCATACTGTAATTTTCTATTATAAATGTTATTAACCGGTATGATTACTACATACAGGGTAGCTCTAGTGTTTTTTTAATAAAAGCAGCATGAAAATTTTTGGAAATAAGAAAGGTATCAACTGTACTAAGGAATGGAATTGAGAATTAACGATTCCAATGTTTTAGAATAAACAGTAATGAGAACATGAAAGAATATAATGATATTAAAGAAAAGATAGAACGGATTTAGATGTTATAGTGATTGGTGAGTGGAAAATTTGAGGTATTATTTGGAAATAAATGAAAAAAATAATAGATAGAGAATCATATATTATATAAAGTCTGGCCCTCGAAGAGCCCCGGACATTAACAAAAATCAAAAGATGAAACTATTTCAAAAATTCAACGCTACAATATTTCGATATTCTGAAATAAGCGAGGATGATTGAAAAGAGATTTTGTTCAAGCAAAGACGTTTTACTGGTTTGTTTTTACCTGAACACCAAAAAGTTCTAGTTTATATTGAAACTCGAAACATTTCATATTAAAACTCTGTACGGTGCTACTTAACTGTGTAAAATTGAAATTTGTCTGTTGATAAAGCTCCATAACAATTCAGCTACTTCATGGTGACAGAGTCCACTGAGAACTCCTAGTGACGAAGAAGATGATTTGAGCCCAACCATAGAAGCGGAAAAAAATGCTGACATGTGCTTTTTCTGTTCTGGTTGAAGTTACTAAATTTTGACTTTTAACTATCCTATATATTGTAAATGAATTTGTTCTTACCGTATCTTCTACCCAAGTAACATGTGAACGAGTTTATCCCAACTTCAAATAGTCGAAAATTCGACTTATGACGTCAGTAGGCCAATACAAATCCTCAAAATTCGTTTATAAGTTTGTCATTATTTACATAACACAAATAATTTCATAACAATTCATTAATACTGCATTCAATTTTGAAATCCATTATAATTATTGAAAGTTCCAATCCATGTGTTTCGTAGTGTTATGGTTAGCTAAAAATACAGTGAATGTCTCAATTGAATAAATAAGATCCTTCTTCCCAAAGCGTAAAAGCGTTTTCAAAAACCTAACTTTCCAATATGAAATTCCACTGAAGAGAAAGATAGTGAGTTAAGGATAATTTAGAAAGAAGGACAAGAATATGTGAAGAAAGATAGTAAGAAACATATAGAAGAACTAAAAACGAAAACTGCCACAAAATTTCAAGGGAATGCGTCCAATAGAAGGAAGACAAATCTACTGACCATGAATTATGCTTCTCCTCTTAATCTGATGATAATGCTTCTCAATAATCTAACCTATAATACGCTGTATCATAATTTCAACTACATCCATTTTACTGTTAATTTCTTCCATCGATATGAAATTCCATCACAATTAACGTAAACAACATAAGCCCATCATTCTATCCGTTATCATAATAGTCGAATCCTAACAGTTATTTTGTTATAGTGTTAAGTACGTGGAATTAGACCAACAGCGTAGCAAGTGTGACGATTTATCGTTCTATTCTCTTTATACTTGCGGGTTAATTCATTGCTTAATTAACATTTTCTAGATTTATGACCATCAGTTAATAACCTGTTTAGAGGTCCTTTTGTTCAGTGTATATATAAGTTAAGAGAGGCGTACTCCATGTACGATCGTTGATGGAATGCTTTACTAAAAACAGGGAAGAACTGTTATCTTAAAACATTGTGGGCGTTCATTTTGGTAACGCCTATCGCGCACTCAGAATGTTTTACACACTATATTTATATGTCAAAATCACATAACGAGCTTACACTTGAACGTATAATGCACTCATCAATGGGGTTCTCAACTGAAGTTATAATCAAATGAGAATCATTGCGTCTTTACACAGTGCCGCGGAAAATGACAAATTGTTGTTTTAATACACATTAAAAGTCTAGAAAGATATTATTATAAAATGAGAAGTAGATGTTTTTTACCGGCATGGACGGTATATGTTTTAATATCTTAAAATTCGAGGACAGTTACTTCTTTGACCATCATCGTATTACAACACTCACATTTCCAATTAAAACTTCTAGCGATGACGTCATCTTGCTCACATAGATGACGTCAAAAAAAGATCTTACGAATATCTCTTTTAAAAATAAAAAATTATTACTATTTTTAAATATGCAATCATACATTTATCATATATGAAAATGATAGTTATATCTAACAGGTATTCTAGATTGTTACGATGCCTAGTCTTCTTTAATTTCACTTTCATCGCTTTCCATATTATTTCAACTTTATTGTTGTCAGCTTATCACTTATCTTCTATTTCGTTTCAGCTGTTTCACACTACTTTCACATCCAGAAATACATGTCTACCGTCGTAGTATATAGAGTCATAAATAATTTCATTAAATACAAAAAAGTCTTGATATTTGAAATATTGCCCATCGTATTCTATTCTATCCCAATGCTCAGAAAGTTATTTGAGACTTTGGTAAAACCATTCTTTGGGATTAGATGCAAAAAATTGTCGGCTTCTCTTTGCGATGGGTTCTGGTAATTGTTCTTTGTCTAACCACTTATTTTCCATGTTCGTTTTACTTAGATTAATCCATTTTTCATCGCAAATAACAATAATTTCAATAAAATTATCTTTCAGCAGGACAAGGAGTTGTTTACACATCTACTCGCTTGAATCTTAGTTAAATCGTGTGGCACTATTCGACAACTTTTATACATCTTACCTAATGATTCCATATGTCGATTTATGGTATTTTCAGAACGTTCAAGGTAGTCTGATAATCGACGAGTGCTGGTACTATTGCTTCCCTTGTAACATCAATATTCCTCACAGCTGAGCGCGAACGATCTTTAAGGGTCAAATCTTCACTATTAAAACGGTTAAACAAACGCTGCCATTTGCTCATTGAACCGAAATTACCTATGAGATACCTTCTATATTATAAGCTCCGCTTTTTTGAGGTTTATTCTTGATCTTTTCCACTTTTCCGAATTCCAATTTTCGGAGTGGGATTTCATCAATTTACCTTGTTTTTTTTATTTGTATTTGTACATCTTCCAGCATTTCATTTAAATGTCGGTTAAATTCGTGTTAGAAACCGATCAGTATCGCTGCCAGACGATGCATCACAAAGTTTTATCTGATAACGGTCCCACGTGACATATGTATCGTTAACAGGATTCTGTAAAGAGTAAGTGAATTCAGACCTGTTAATATTTGCATAAAACAATCGTTTGACAGACTTTTCTAATAGATTTTCTACTTGGGTAAACGTGAATATAAATATAAACTTCTTTGTACTTAAGTTGTTATCAGTGCTCTGATTCTATCATGCTATAATTGTTTTAAATATTGATTATATTTATATATAAAATTAGACTTGATCATTATTTTTAAAATGAAACCATCCAGATTCTAGATTATGTTTATTTTTTTCTAATTTTAGAAAAAGGCTAATCTAGATAATTAACAAAAATTTTGTTCGTTTCGCAATGTTTTTCGATTCATTTCAAGGTAATCCGTATCATCTCGAATTGTGGAAAGATCTTCATCTACTGTCGGAAATTCTTCTCTAAAGAAGAACGTATCAACTTTGCCTCGAGGTCTTTCTTTCAAATGATTTTCTATTTGAAATTTCTGTTTTCCTGGACCTTCAAGTGCTGTTTGAAACTCGCCACATCTCTCTTTTTTAATAACTCTGGAAATCGTAGATTTCCCAACACCAAGCATACTACTAACTATTTCCACTGTGTTTGTTTGTCTGTAAATGATTTAAAACGATTGACGTTTTTCCATTAAAGGATCGATTTTTGAAGGCCCTTCCAAATTTTCCACAATCACACTAGAATCTTGCAAGTTTCAACCAAACTAAACTACCAAATGGAAAAACTTACAATCGTATTTTTAGTGAAATTTGATGGAAAAAAAAATAAAATTTCTAACCTTTATTGGCAAATAGTTACTAGAGTTCCTTACACTTGCCAAACGGACTAGAAATAACATGGAAAGAATGTAAGAATTGACTAGGGATTAACCGAAGAGTAGTTTATGGCATAAATTTTTCACTACGATGTTTTAATATAGAAGGACTGTTTCTTTAGAACATCTTACCACCCAACAAGACGAAGGAACTTTTTTATTAATTTCAAATTTTATAACCGCTACTTTCTCATTACAATAAATGTTTTTATGTTGCTAAATTACACAGTGAGCATTGAAAATCTGGCCAAAATCCAAATTTTCAAGTATTCACAAATTGCTAATTGTGCAAAAGGGATGTTGAGTTTGTAATGGGGTACAATAGAATATGCCTAAAACGTCGACTTTTCTTATTGTTCGTCACTTGAATGTACTTGGGATATAATCTAGTTATGGGTGGAAGTAATTTGGGTACGTTTGATATTAATATATAAATTATTTTTATTAAAAAATTTAAGTCAAAGAAAAAATAATAAATAGTAAACTTTTCTTAAGAGTTACGAAACTAGTCACGCCTGGTCACGTTTTAATTTTTTGTTCAAAGAACAGAGCATAGTATATAGAATCTGCTAAAAAAATTGGCTGCCCATGTGATAATTTCTATATAAGGGATATTTATATGGGGTTATTCCACTTTATAGCGTTTCTTTTGATACGTAAGAATCTTTTCACTATGTGCAAGAGCTGAAGTATAAAAATAATATGAAATATGTTCATGATGTTGTCCACACAAAAAACGAGAACTGAAACTGTTAAGTAAATAAAATAATCAATACTCAGAGTGACATCTGAAACATAATTTCGAAATACGAATGTTCTCCCTATTGAACATTCCCGGTTAGTTTGATTCTCATTATTACTCTGTTTAGTTTCATCGAAGGTATACTAAACTATCGATGTATAAAAAATCAGATATAATGGATTGAATTAATATCTTTTTCTTTCCGATCCGATCCTCTTCGAGTGTAGCCTCGGCATTATAAACGATTAATGTGCAACCACAGCTATTTTCTGGTCTTACGTTTTTTTGTGGTCTCTTTACAAACTGATTAACTACTGTTAGTTATTTTAACTTTCTAATACGACTTTTATATTTGATACTATGAAGCTTTGTATCATCTGATATATGTTGTTTGAGCTATTCGAAGTATCTCTATTTTTCAACTACGGTAGAACCTTGAATTCTTTAAATGTTGTGTTTCCTATAACTCGAAGTCCAAAACTTCTTTTACTTAATATAAGAACCGTATATAACTTAATTTGGGATTCGCATCTCAGTAATTCAAAGTTGTAACGACGACGACCTTTGTAAGCATCTTTCACTGAGTGCTTATAATCGAACCTCTGTAGTAAAAATATAAACCGATAAAAACTCTTTAACTAAACTCTTAATAAGTGAGAATTTTAAATTATTAACGTTTACCTTGGTTTTATCTCATAAAATACAACCACAATTTTATGTTAATGAAATAGGAAGACGAATGTATTAATTTGAAAAACTGGATGCATATTACTTTCAATCTAATAGTTTGTTTTTCAAAATTACTACAACTGCATTTTCATTACGATTCGTGATTATAAAATATTTATTCTAACGCTATTACGTAGATCAATGTTGTATCATTATCATTATCAAGCACTTCAACTATCTATTTTATACATGAATATATGTTGAAAAATATCATTTATAGTAATCTCATAGTAATCAAACAATTTCCATTATTTTATTTTCAATAGAATGATGTTGAATCAAGTTAAGTTTCTCACATGCTATTTTTAGTTTATTGATTTAATAACTATTATTGGTTTTTCATAAACTATTTATATTTTTTACGAAGAGATAACATTTTGAATTACGAGGATTTGAAGAAAATTACAAGTCTCATTCAAATTTACATAAATTACATTTTTGCCTCAGGAAATCATTGCAAATACCCATATCCGCATCATGTCATTAACAGAACAGAAAAGAACGATCTATATGAGAATTTGAAGCGTCAAAAGCGATAGTCAGTTGAAATTTCAATTAACTCAAATATATTTACAGTTTAGCTTTCTTGCAACAGTATAGTAATTGGATATGTCGCCACAATTCCATTAGAGCAACGTAAAACAGTTAATTCTAAATATTACACCTGCAAACAGAGAAACAAATCGCTAAAGACGAATAATTCTCCACCACGACATCAGTTCAATCAAAATCGTTTTTGAACAGTTAAAACATAGATTTCATGGGTCATCCGTCGTACAGTTCTTGTTTGGTACCAAATGATTTATTTTTATTCTTATTCCTGCAGATCAAAAATAAATTGCGATGTCAACGTTTTTCACGCCCGAAGAAGCAGTTGATGCGTTCAAATCACATGTTTTGGAGGTACTACATTCGGAATGGAAAAAAATGCTTCGACAATTGGTTCAAACGCATGCCAAATTATATTATTTCGAAAAATAATAAACCCATATCCAATTATAAACATTTGTTTATATTTGTCTATCTCAAAAGTTAAGTAGCAAGCCTCGTACTTGCTGACATGTTAATGTGGTCATCTAGCTCTGTCTTTCTTAAATTTGATGGAACTGAAAAATTATTCCGAGATCAATATTCTAGACTAGCTGAGTCTTCATTTCTCAATATGTTACAGATAAAAAGTGAAGAAATTAGCCTCGTCAAAATCATATCTAAAGCTTAACACTGCCTAATATTAACACCTAATTAAATTTCCATTTATTATGTCCACAGTTTTCGTTGATGATGACAATATTAAATTCCAATGATACAAAATTTATTATTTTGTAGTTTTCACATTTGAAGCACGCTGTATAACTTCTAAGGGAATGTATATAAAATGAATGGAAGGAATTGACGATTTCAAGAACGAATTACTTGTAATTTGCGTAATAATTGTTTATAGAAAATAGAGAGATTCTGTAGCATACTGTATACTCAAGTATTGCGAAAGTGATGTCTGTATTATAAACACGACCATTCATTACACTATAATTATAGCGTCCTTGTATTTTCTATTTTAAGGTGAAATAAATCAAGGAGTATGTTTCTGATTAATTACATTGTATCGCAAATAGCATATAGAAGATATGACATAAGATACGTCGGATATATTAGGAAACCAAAAAAAAAATTTTATAACTTCAAATACAAATTTATGAACTTGGAATTGGTTTTGAAAATTGATGCGAATTCATATTGATCTAAGTATAAACTCTTAAAACAATTATGTGTAATTTGATGAAACTTCTTTTAATCAGATATTATAGTTGGCATGCAAAATGTTCCTACAATTTTTTTCTACCTCTGTTTAATTGTGATATTGTATCTGATTCATATTGTTCTTAATCTGAAATAGTTTTTTCATTCCCGCTATCTTTCTCAGTACCTTCATTCCACACGTTGTTATGTTCTGCTCCAATTTGTTGCTTAGAACCCAAGATTCCAACCATAGATCAACATGGACTGGTAGAGTTTCGTTTTTGTACCCTTTGTTATCTTTTTTATTGAAAAATAATATATACTACATATGTGGATGGTGTTTTATTTAACTTACTGGCTATCTTTTCTGCAATTTTCTCATCTGGTCTAGCAATTGTTCCTGGATACTTTTGTTAACGCTATTATTTTCCTGTTCTTGTATTTGCACATTTATTTTTTCTGGTAGGTTTCATATTTTCATTACTTCTATCTTTTGCTCATTTATCTATTGTTTAATTTCATCGCTTAACTTCTCTATTCATATAAAACTCATATAACTCAAGTTCATATAAAACAATAATTTTATTACCAAAAGATTGGTACACTTATTACCGAATCGCCGAAGAGATTGAGACATTTGTCATATCTGTGGACAAGCTTTCCAATACCCTCTATAAAGATAATTGGTGCCAATGAATTCGAGTAGAGTAGAAAACAGACCTTGACACTTCTGGAAATTCCACAGACAAAGTATTACTAGTGAATCTGCGGTTTTCTTTAACCATTCTGTCAACTCGTTGAACCAGGTCATCTGAAACGACAAATTTGCGTCCTTGGCTCTCTTCATCATGCACACTTTCGACACCATCACTCATAAAGTTTTTCCCATACACACGACTCATTATCCGATGGATTTCTGCAGCATTATGGCCTTCAGCCTATAGAAAACGAGTCACACTTCGCAATTCACACTTGGTGAGAGAATCAATAATGGCGGACATGTTTACGTGGCTGTAGCACAACGCCGACTGACGCCTGAATGTCAACAATGGCGGAGTGTGTACTGCGAGAGCTTAGCAGTCGCCTACAGCGCATGTTCGCCTTCTTCTGTCCGCATAGCGTCAGCACGGAGCGATCGGAGATTGAAAAAACCGGTCCTCGTATTGTCTTATATATATTCTTAGCTATGTTCATCATTTGTTAACTAACTTCTCTATTCCTCATCTTTTCCTTTTTTTATTATTGAATTTATCATAGTTTTTGATCTACATATGATGAAAAAAATATATTCCGGATAATAATTTTGAAGATAAGTCTTGTATGTAGCCACTGTCAGCATTAGATAATTAGTGAAAATACTCACCCAACTTCTTCTTTAGAAGATTTTATTAGGGTCTCTTTAAGTTATGTTACCTTTTTTTCTCACCTTCCTTCATTTTTCTACTTGAATATTTTCAGACGAATTGATTATTGGTGTTTTTGTGATAAACTTTCTAAACTATTTTACTGGGAGAATAGAGATGAACTTAGCCCAATTAACTATAACTAGATACAGTTCAGATGGTATTTAATGTTCCGAAATGATGTAATTTCTGGTCACTTTCTTCTCCGAACAGATATCAGAAACATCCATATTTTCTGCGTTTTAGCACTAGCACGTATTTTATTGGAATGCTTTTACAATTTTCTTGTATACTGATTTTAATGTATTATTTCTGCTGACTAACCGTCAATCAATAATAAAAGCAATGCTAAAACTACTATAGTTAGAGAACTAAATTACTATATGAGAAAAGATTTTAAGATTATTTGTTTTTCATAGTGGGTATGATATATTGTATTTCCACCCGTAGGCAAAAATATACGAAACTATCATCCCATCATTCAAAAAAACGTATCTAATTATAAAACATTCTTTTCTCAGGTAAAGTTTCCAAAGTTGAACGGACTCGAAGGTTTACTACAATATCAAAATGAAATCACGGATTTGATATTGCCTTCATTCATGAATTTGTTTAATGGAATCAATGAACAAGAATTAGTTTTTCACGGTTAATAATATCTTTCCTCACGACTTACATGGTTTAATGAGAGTATAGTGTGAGTGCAACTACTGAGATTGTTGAATTAAGACAGAAATTGAATGATATGGATTTGTTAACTGGGAAATTTTTATAGCAGATTGAGAATAAATCGGAAAAAATGTGTGAACCGAAAAATGAAGATGAAGAATAAGAGGTCCAGCATTTGAAAGTTATCTGAAAAATCGAAAATAACAGGTGAAAATAAAAGATAAAATAAGCATAACAAAAGAAATGACATGTTGAGTGCCTCAAGGAACGGTCTTGGGCACGTTGTTATTCACTATTTACATGAATAATATCTCTTTATTGGAGAAAATGGGGCAAATCATCAGCAAAGCTGATGATACTGTGGTTATATATGAGGACACAAACTGGTACAATTTGAAATTAAAAATTGAAAGAAATTTTGTAGAAATTAAAACTTGGTTGTATTATAAATTATTATCAGTGAAGTTTGTTTACCATTCGGCAGTCTCGAGACAGCTTTTCCAAAATTTGATATAACAATACAAAAGTAAAACTAACAAATGAAATTAAATATTTGGGAATAATGTTAGATCGTACTTTCCGATAGAAAGCTCACGCGAACAAAAAAAAAAATAAGGAGCATCCTATATAGAGAAAATTATGGTTTATCAGAGTTTACTAGAAACACATTTGAGTTTCAAAAACACACTATAATGCACTAGAAATTTCGCAAAATTTTTGGAATTACTTTTGAACAAGAATAACAGGTATAAAACTGATACATTTTTCATCGTAGATGAAGTATTAGATATCCGCCAAATGTATTATTTACACATCAACTAAAACAGAGATAAATTACAAAAACGGAATGATATACATGAATTAATTAACAGTTCTTGATCTAAAAGAAACTGAAAACGTACTTGGATTGTGATGACATATTTATACAATAATGATTTTATATGAAAAAACTTTTTTACTTCCCATTTTGTTTTGCTTCATATCTTATATGTAATATTAACTTACGTAAGTTTAGAAATAAGTACTTAATTGCTTTTATATATTTATTTAGTTTTTATTTAATGAAATGTCCCACTACGTACAAACTATTATACAGATAATTTCTGTATTTCTATATTAAGTGAAGTAATTATTACAACTCAATGTATTTAATTATACCATATATACACCCCACAAAAATTATCGCATCATTATTTTTTAAATATTTTAATTGTGTTGCCTGTTTTTCGAATTTTATTATTATTACGAATTAAAACACTAATAGATACGCCTTATTTTATATCAATTTAATCTACAGAGGACAAAAAGTTTGATTTATCAAAACATAGAAAATATCAAAAAAATTGTACAAAACATCTATAAAAAAATGAACGGTGCTTAAGCTACAACCAGCCAATGAATTTCTAATATCGTGTGTTGCCGCCTCTCGCTCTAATTACAGATTACATTCATCTTGGAAGGCTTCTAAATAGGTTCTGGACGTATTCTTGCGGCATGTTTTCCCAGAAGTTAAAAAGAACATTTTGAAGATCATCTAGTGCTCTTATTGGTGCCGGATGTTGCTGAATTTGCCATCCTAGATGGTCCCAGATATGCTCTATTGGGTTAAGGTCCGGGCTACGTGCAAGTCAATTCAGGGTGGGTATCTCGACCTCTTCTAAGTACTGCCGAACCACTCTAGCAGCGTGTGGACGAGCATTATGGTGCATTAGCACAGAGTTGTCACAGATATGATGCATATAGGGCACTACATGGGGCTCTAGGATATTGGTTATATGTCTATTAGCATTTAGTCTTTCATCATTCACTGGTACTAATTCCGTGCGATCCTCGAAAGAAATTCCTATATACTGGTACATGGCTATCTAATGAATACAGACAAAATCTTGATTCATTCGTGAATAAAATATTGGACCAATCTTGAATATTCCAATTTGCGTGTTCTCGAGAAAATTCCAATCTTGCTACTCGATGTTCTCTAGTAAGATGTGGACCTCTAGCTGGCACTCTGGCTCATATACCTGCTTCTCTCAGCTTATTTCGAACTGTTTGTAGGCTATACGGACATTACGAGCAGCAAACAGATCTGTTTGTAGCCTTCGAGCGGTGGTATGCCTAATTCTTAAAGCCGTTAACCTCAAATAACGATCATCTACTACCGAAGTTACCCTTCCGCGGCCTTCTCTGGGTCTTCTGGTGAGCTGTTCTGTTTCTTGGTAGCGAATAACAACTCTGGATATGGTGCTATGTTGAACTCCAATTACCCCGGCGACGTAGCTTTGACTGCGGCCATCTTGTATGAGCAACGGCTTCTTCATTCGTCCCATGTCTTGTTAAACGTTGATACACATTCATTATTAACAAAACAAATTTAAATTTTCACTATACAATAACACAATTTGCTTAGAAAGTTTTCGATCTCAATGCATTCTTCAAGACAGAAATGATTTACTCGAGCATTTTTGCTTCCAAATAAATTTGTAAGAAATTTTGATATTTTTTTGCCCATGATAAGAAATCAGAAATATCTATTAAGTTGATACATATACAGATTGTCCCAAAAAACTAAAATTAAGTATTAAAAATATCGTAAAGTACCAGTGATGCGATAATTTTTCTAGGGTGTATATTTTTAATTTTTAAGTCAATAAACAGTATATATGTCTTATATAAAATTAACTATAATTCGTGATCGATTTAGAATTTCAGAATATTCAACATATTTCATTTACATTTTCTACCAATGTTATACTATTGGAAGAACTTAGCATATCATATCAAATTTTCTAAAAATAAGAGATGTCAATAAGGTATTAATGATAATTAATGGTAAAATTGTATAATTAAAAACACTGCGATAATAAAAATAAATCAACCTATCAACGAATGAGATTAATTCTAAAAGAATACTTCATTACTCATAACTCTACACGTGTTTACAATCAGGCATGAAATTAACTGCAACTTTAAGTACTAATAAATCAAAAAATGTCTTTATTTAGTTATATACAGTAGAGCTTTTCTTGATTGAAATAATGAATTTCACGTTATGAGAAAATTTGAAAATCATAGAAAATTAGTCCAATAATTTACAGTAACAATAATCAAACATGGAAAAGATAATGAAAAATATAAGGTCTGTTCTCTATAATGTTATCAATAATTACCTCTAGCAATATAAAGAAGAGATTATATAGGAAAATTGAGGATAGTCTATAATAAAATATTTTTTTCGTCTCCGACATTTTTATATGTTTTTCTTGATAAATCTTCTTTATTTTAGGTTCGTTTTGAAATGAATTGGAGCTGAATCTTTGCCAACTAGTTTATGAGTGTTTTTTGTAGTGGGATTGTGGCAAAATTGAACACCAAAGTGTACTAACTCTAATATATTTCCGAGCTTTCGAATACTTATGTATTCATCGTCTGGGAAATAAATGATTGAGATTTGTGGTGGCTTTGAGTTGTATAAATTCTTGTAAAAATTTGTGTAGAACATGAATATGATTAGATAATTTCAATTCATCAATATTTCTATCAACGTCTCTTTGAATATTGAATTTTGTATCCTATGAATTTAAAATTTCCTATAAAAACAGACCTTCAATCGAGACAATATATGACCAATCTTAAATTTGAGAAAAAGACAATAAGATCAATAAACAACTAAACAAGTTATGATAAGAGTTTGTAGAAAAATAGAAGTAGATCTAGGATAGAATTTAAAGTTGAGCAAACGTGAAATTAAGCATTTTTGAAAACAGTAGAAGACACCATATCAATATATGGAAGTTATTTAGAATATTTGAGCATTGAGTTAGATATTTTTTTCAATTTTTTTTTAGTAGAGGCATGGTAGTCTCCTATATGTGGTTTTCAATCCACACTGCTTTCAAGTGCTTGGATAATCTTATGTGCCGAAGTTTAATATAGTGTTTTAGCACAACATGATTCTAGAAAGGTTTATAATCTCATGGGAAATAATTTGTTGCGATGAATACATTCATTATTAGCCTAATTATAACATTTAGAAATTAGCAAACTGTTAACATATAATTCATTAAATGCGAACAAATAGGAAAGTACCAAGAAGATATATAGCTTTTCAGGCTCCAGTCGAAAAATTTTTATAATTGTTTGAGTATCTAAATTTGGTTATCGTTCACTACATAGTTCTTGTACACAACACGGATATCTGTTGGTGATTCTAATACTTTGTTTAAAAAAAATTTTCCGTTTCTATTCGTGTACGCCTATAGTTTCCGCCACTGCCGTAGTATAACTATAATTAAACTGATCACGCCTATAAAGCGGCCCAGAATTTCTCAGCACGTTTGTATTTATATAAATAACAAAATAAATTATTATTTCAACAGTTACGACAATATTAATTGCTAAACTGACGCATACGTTATTACACATAATAGCTGAAACATACATCAAAATTATGAGGTTCTAAATCACATTATTGTAAAATCTAAGATTTTTAAAATAATTTTACTTTTATTATCTATAAGCCATGGAATAAATGGAATTTATAACAGAATGGACAATCTAGATCAATTTCGTTTGAATATACGAGGGTTGTTCCTTAAGCTTTGAGATAGACTAATAAAAACAACTAGTTATAACTGGATATAGCTTTATTGTTTTTCAGATATTCTCCATTCAGATCAATACACTTTTGCATGCGTTTGAACCAATTGTCGAATAATTTTTCACATTCCGATCGAGGTACCTCCAAAACATGTGATTTGAACACGCATCAAACGCTTGTTTGTCCTCCGTTTAAGTTGAATAATACAGAAATACCACAGTGCCAATACTTAGGAATCCATATAGACAAAAAACGTAACTGGTAGTATATATGGACATATAGAATTGAGCTATGGGGTTGCGCTTCCAAATCTATTTCCAACATTATTCACAATCGAATATATTCTGTCAACTAATAGAGGCTCCATAGTATATATCATTCACCTGGACCTGGGAATGTCCATTGCACAAGAAGTTATCCGAAGAAGGATTATCAAACATCACTAAACTATAGAAATCAACCCAAATCTACTACTATAGAAAGGAACGCAAAAATACTGAGAAAAAATTGGCCAATAGACCTGGTATGATGTATTAGAGGTTACATCACTGGATACAAACCTCACCAAGACATTATAGAATCAGAATATGTATAAGATGTATATTTGAATAAATTTAATATTTTATTGGGGTGGATTATACTTATATTGTATGTTTTTGCAATTTCCATAGCCAGTTCGTTCTCTAGGATTAAATATTTATAACTAAAAAACATATTCACTAACTTTAGATTACATGAAAAATTTATTGAAAGCAAAATATTAGACAAATAATTGATACAAAAAGTGGTTTTTTGTATCAGCCCATGATATCTCATAAGATCGAACTATCTGATTTCGCAACTCATCCTGTACTTTGTAAAATTGTTGAGGATGCTTCAGGGTAGATTGATTCTCTTCCTAATGTAATTCGTAAGTCGTGAGGAAATTGTTAAAGGCCGAGATGAACGGTTTCATTAAAACAGACATGTGTGAGCTCATGTTAGGCTACTGTTTTGAAATCTTATTGTGTTTATGGGTTCTCTTTATCCTCCTAATTAACTGGATTATTTTCAGATCTTTCGAATTGATATATTTAAGATTCACACGAGAGAGATACTATATAATATAAAATAAACTATATAGAGACGGGATTTATTTAGTAGTAATGTAATTCAATACTTTAACGTAGTATTTCTTGATTGTCTGATCTAATGTATAATTGTCTATTTCTTTATACAAGATGACCAAACAGAAAATATTCGGAGAACCAAATAAATTTAAATAACCTCCGACATAGCCAGTAATCTTATAACCGACAATTTAATATTTCAAGATAATATGTGAAAACTATAATTTTCAAATAAACCTTCGTTATTGATATCAAGTTATGTAACAATAAATGAAGGCATTGTCTATCAAACTAAAGAAATAATGTGAAGTTCATAGAATTTGCAATTAATGCTCCTAGGCAACTTGGTAAATTGGAATCAATATTACGAGAATAGTCCCAGAAGTACCTGGCCTGGCCTAGAGATGGCGGTAGTTGCTTGAAAAATACCACTGTTTTAGAAAGTACACAATTTACACAGCAAATGCTTCAAGTTTGAAGAAGCCACATTGTTTAGTATTTGTTTGGCAGCCATCAATAGTGAAAGTTTTCAGAGAATTTGTTATACATGGAAAAACTTGGTAAGCATTATGTGATATAATACTTCTATTTCAAAGGCATTAGCCCAACTAATATAAATATTCTTCACTGACTGAGACTGCTCCTTCGTTATCAACAGTAAAATATTGGGTAGCAGAGTTTAAACGAGGCCGTACGACCTGCGATGACCAGCATCGTAATGGTCGACCAAGAAATGAGGTGACGACTCCAGAAATGTTGAACAAAAACCACAAAACGCTACTGGATGATCATCGATTGAAAGTGTGCGTGAGCTAGTAGACATAGTAGGCATTTCAAAAAGTGTGGTACATCGCATATTAACTGAATTTGGACATGAGAAAGCTGTGCGCAAAGATGGGTGGCCGCGTTTGCTCACAATGGAACAAAAACTGCGTCGTGGAGTGTTTGACGTTGTTTCACATAAATAATGCCAATTTTTGCGCCGTTTAATGACCATCGATTAAACGTAGGTCCATCACTTCATATACGAAACAAAAGAACAATCAAAATAATGGACTGAAAAGGGAGAACAAATTCCAAAGGAGGGAAAGATCGTTTCATCTGAAGGCAAGGTCATAGTGGGTTTTTTGAGACGCGATCCAAAAATGAAAAGGTAATATCGGCAGGTAATGGAGCTTGACGATTCTTATTATAATCAGGGTATCGAACTCATTGAATATCGCTTTGGAAAAGTGTATGGAGCCATAAAGAGATTACCTTGAAAATAAATATAATTAAATTATAATAAATTACAAATTAAATTTAAAGTTTTGTTTTATTGACATCTTGAGCAACGATTTGTTTCAGTTTAATACATCTTTCTGTATAATTTTTTTCATATTTTGAAAAACTCATAAGTAAATTACAGTGCCTTCGTCAAAATATAAGAGCAATTAAGAAACCTGGAATATCCTAATTAGATTAGTTGAAGATATTTCAATTCGAACAATAAATTCTACAATTACTTCTTCTTAGTTTGATTTGTTATTGAGATATGAATCGAATCTTTTATTCAACTAAAATTAAATACACTAATCATTTACTAGATATATGAATGGCGAAAAAGGTTAATGACAACTTCGCTCCAATTTCATTTAGTTGCATGAGAACTACTTTTCCTAAAAATCTTGAAATTACCCTCATTATTACAGTCTCCGATTCGAGCTAGATAAACAAATACCTAACCAGAAATTTAATATAGGCAATGTAAGACAGAGACGTAGTATTTTTTTCGAGTGCTTGAAATCACATTACAAATAGTTTTGATAAAACAAAACGCGATCAACGTATTCAATCAAGTGTGCTATGCGTCGCCACCAAAAATTTTGTAAATATTTGGTTTCATATGTATTATATTGGTAATATATGCGTTTTCATTGCTTGTATTATCTATTTCTGTTTAATTATTTAAAAGTGCTCACCATTTTAATGATTATTTATTTATTATTATTCATTTAACGGCTTTAGTATAATGTTTCAGTGGTCGAAGTTTTTGTATATGTTGGATGATTCCTGCTATAACGATCGCTTCTATAACCTCTTCCTTCGTTATTCTTTCTTCGTCTTTATTTTGATCATTTTTATCTTCTGTTCCCTGTTGCTCAAATTACAACTTCCATCTTTTCATTATTTATGCCTCTTCTGCTGAGATTCCACAATTTCCATTTTTTATATATATCTTGTTCTCAATCTCAATCTTTCTTAATGCGTTGAGCCCCAACCAAACTTCATAAACTTTCACCAGGGCCCAAAAATATTTTATGTGTTTACTACACTCCATATAGCGTGTGGGTTCAAGGAAAAAGAAAAGAAACAATAATTTAAAATAAAAAAGTGCGAAAAATGATGTTTTTTGTATGCGGTCCATGGACCAACTCTGAGCCAAAACTTTCCCCAGGGCCCAGAGCGGTCCTGGGGAAAGCGTCATTTTTTTCGCACTGTTTATTTTAAACAAATATTTTCACTACATGTCTTTGTAGGTACGCCCTACTTGCTGTATGGAAATACAAAATTTTTCTTTGATTTTTCATCCTTGGAATGATGATTTATGCTTATATGTACAGGGCACAAAAATTTGCGATGTATTTGGAAAAATATTATGTAAGATCAAGGTAATATTAAAGTGGCACAAGTTTTAGTCAAATATTTTTTAAATTATGTAATGTTTCAAGGGCCTAGGACGGTCCAAGTAAACTGTAAAAGACATTAAAATACAGTCCTTTGGGCCGTGGAGAAGGTTTGAAATAAAACACCAGGGCTCGACGTGTTAAAAATAAAATTGCTTTGTAAAACAATTTTTAGCTTTGCTGCCACTTTCCAGTCTGTCCAATTCGTTTTTATATCTCTACTATTTGTATTTTTCAAAGTTTTCTATTGATCCGCTCGCTATATATCGCTTCTATATGTCTCTTTTCTATTTTATTTGTTCCTTTATCTGGATCGTTCGACATGGTGTCAATTTTTTGTTGGCAGTTGTATTGCATATTCCACCTCTTCTGCTGTTTTGCTTATTGCTAGTTCCAAGTTTACCAGAAAGATTTTCAGTTCTATTCTGATAGTTCTGTCCGTGCTTATCGTTCTACCTTATTTAAGGTTCTTATGAAACATATTTAATTGCGAGAAAATAAACGAATAAGAGTTTCCGGAGAAGTTATATAATTAATAACTTTTTGTAAATCTTTTTTTACAATAATGACAAGAGAGTCACAACACTGAATATGCGTCGGGAGTTAGACCAATTTTGAGTATTTTGATGCATCTGAAATTATTTACTTTGCTTTCATTATGTTTCATCTGACATTAATATTTTATGATCAATATTAACGATTCAATATTCGATTTCCAATCGTGTCTTATATATACTCTATTGAAATTAATTAATTAAAATCAGCAAATTAATGTCATTATGTTAGTCGTTGATTATTTTATATTTTCAGATTTTCTAATTTTGGCATGATCAAACATGATATTTCCTAACTAGTTTATTCGACTATTTTTAGAACTAACTGTTTTCTGAACTAAAGCGTGCACAAGAATGGTATATATACGATTCATAACATTTAATGACTATTTCCGGTGAATTCCGGCGAAAATCACGACAACAGTCCGTCCCTGAGCAGAGGTCAAGTAAATTGCTGGACCATCTTTATCAAAGAACATTGGCGTTAGACTAGTGCACAGAGCACTGGGCATCTCGAGAATCAGAATTTACAAATAATAGAGGTGGCCATTAAAAAGTCGCACGTTACTTTATAATAGTTTTATATATTTGTCATTTGAGGTAAAATTGATATGAATCATAAATTAAATATAACTGATATATATTTTGAATTTTGAAGATAAGAGTAGAAACTTTTTGAACAAGTGAACAGTATTGGAAGATAAAAAAACAGTACATGAATGTTAAAACCTTTTGGCAGTGACTCTATTTCCATCGCTCGAGTCAAAAAAATAATTTTATGAAATAACTATTAGTAACCAACGAAGAAAAATGAGGTATAATCGTTTAAAAGGAAAACAGGTATGAATAAAAATAAATAGATACATTGAAACTATCTGCCATCCTCTGTTCTTTATCAAGATCTTAAGAAATGCGTCAATTCCATTGCGTTTTAATAAAGTATTGAATATTGTGATACGGTTAATTAAATTTCATGCAGATATCTCATGGGGCACTCAAACATCCAGTCAGTGATGCCTTGACATGTCACATACCGATCCAACTCAATAAGCTCAAAATTTCATCGGCTTTTTAGGTGAGAGGTCGATCGAAGCATTAACAACATAAATTCCTCCACTTCAATCTTTTATAATTTTCAGTTTTGACCAGCGAAACTTTATTTACAGAAATGTAACCTTAAATGCCTCCTGTGTCACGTTGCGCAAGAAAACAGACTAGAGATTTTTGGTATATAACCATCAATTGCTGTGAAAATTGGAAAATACCGTTTTAATAACTTATTATTCTTCATATTACATCAATTCAATTACGAGAGTTAAGATATGGCAACACTGATGTGAATATATCAAATCTGACATTTCCATCATAAACTTTGACATTTTTTATGGCGAAAGTATTCAGAACGTGTTATCATACGAGTGCTATTTGAGTTGTTTACAGATACTTGAAACATTCATCGTGCGATGATGATCTATGACTTTCGACGTGCATTAAACCAACAGCAAGGTGCCGATCAGCTCGCTTCAACTTTTGATAATGAAGCACCATCTCGATCCACCATGTTTCGCTGGTTTTCCTAATTCAATCGTGGTCGTACCTCGCTACAGGATGAATTTCGTAAAGGTCGTACAAAATAGGCTGTTGTACTAGAAAACTGCGTTGCGCTGCTGCTAAGCTGACAATGCAAGATCGTTTTGTGAAATGACGTGAGATTGAGGCATACTTGGGCATGAGTTTCACTTGCATACATTCAATATCGCATGAACATTTTGCTGTTAGAAAGATTTCTTCGCTTTGGATACCGCGTAGTTTAATAAAAAAGCTCATGTCGATTGATGAAAAAAAATGCGAAAAAAATTCAACTGAGGTGCTTCAAAAAACGTCTATAAGAGTGTGACGACGACGAATCAAATCCAACAAAAGCTGTTCGCACACGAAGCACTTCGAAGAAAAAGGTCGCCTTTTATTTCAGACTAACTAGACATGTCGCCACCGTTCCATAAGAGCGATGAAAAATGGACAATTCTAAACGGTACATCAGAATTTGTTTGCTAGAAGTGTTGGAAAAAATCAGGGAAACCAATCGAAGAAGACGACAATGCGAGCTCTCACACACCAGTTCAAGAAGAAACGTTTTTGAACAGTCATAACATGGAATTGATGGGTCATCCGCCGTACAGTCCTTATTTGACAGTTTTGTTATCTCTACAGATGCAAAGTCAACGTTTCTCTACATCTGAAGAAGTGATTGATGCGTTCAATACAATTATAAATATTTGTTATCATTTGTCTACCTCAAAACATAAGTAGCAACCCTCGTAAGCAATGCACGAAATCAACATTTACAATGAAAAAAATATAATAACTCAGAACCACTACTCTTATCACTCTCGTAGCATGATAAGTAAATAAATTTAGTGTTAGTAATCGGAATATTATGATTTAAATCGTCAAAATTTTATTTTAACTAAATTGCATTTCCTCGAAAAAACAAATGTACTAATTCATTTTATTTTTTAATAGTCAGTTTAGAGTAAATTAATTTCTATATTCGGAACGGCACAGGACTGTTATCGCCAGCTCTACAGAGAGCCCAGAGAGTGCTAGTTCAGGGCACATGGGTGGATCTGTATCGTGAATGGCGCGAGGTAGGGGGCGCTTCAGCGGGGTCAACGCGTGACCTCAAGCCGAGGGGTACACAGCTACTTTCCCACGGACCCGCCCGCTATATCTACCGCTCTTCATCTGACTCTAGCCTGTCATTAAATATGGCAATGTGTGGTGCTAAGCCACTCCAGATACATGAACAACTGTATCGCTTTTGATGGTGATTAACATTTTCATATGAACACTGTTATCCTTTATTCGCATAAATGTGTCCTTGCGGAGGATGTATGAAGAACATTCTTATATTGGTTCATTATATAAATACGAGGTAAACCAAATGTTGCTATATATAGGACTTCAACTAATGTTATTTTCTAATTCCGCAATTTCCAATAAAGTAATGAGAAAATTTAGGAAATTGACAACAAAACAAACCTTCTAAGATTCACGGGGAACATTAGTGAGTTAATCAAAGTGTGCTTAAGAAGCATTAATCTGAATATTGACACATGATACTGAGCGGAAAGTCGCATTATATTGATTTAAACTCCGATCAGCCCCATATTTTTATCGACCATTTTCTATCCTATTAAAGTAACATTGTCATTTCAAAAATCCAAACATTTTATCTGTGTAAAATATATGTAATATATAAGAAATGTATATTATGAACCAACAAATGTTCCACTACGAGAGTGGTCACAGAAGTACCTGGCCCAACAAAAAAAAACAGAAAAGTTTTGGAAAAAAATATGTTTATTTCTCAACATAATCTTCTTTCAGCTCCATACACTTTTCCCAGCGATGCTCAATAAGTTTGATACCCTTTTTATAATAAGAATCGTCAACCTCCTCAAAATAACAATTAACTGCCGACATTACCTCATCATTGTTAGAATATCTTTGACCACCGAGCCAATTTTTCAAGTCTGTATATAGAAAATAATCCGAGTGTGGTAAATCTGGCGAATAGGATGCATGAAGTAGCAATTTCAACTTTAATTCATTAATTTAGGCCATTGCAATAACGGATGTGTGAGCTGGTTAATTGTCTTGATGAAACAATACTTTTCTTCTTAGTTTCCGTTTCCACAATAAGTTCGTTGATAGTTTTTTCTTTTTCAAGATAATCAATGAAAATTATCCCATGCGCAGCCCAAAAAACACAACATGACCTTGCCTGCAGATGAAACGGTCTTCGTCTTCTTTCGAGCCGGTTCTCCCTTTTCGGCTCATTTTTTGATTATTCTTTTCTTTCCGGTGTAAAGTAATGAACCCACGTTTCATCCAAAATTATTAAACGGCTTAAAAATTCGCTTTATTTTTGTGAATATTTGCCAAACATCTTCTTGATGCTGTTATTGTTCCATTGTGAGCAAACGCGGCACAGCTTTCTCATGTCGAAATATGCGATGTACCATACTTTTTGAAATGCATTTTATGTCTACTAGCTCGTATACTTTCAGTCGACGATCATCCAATACCGCTTTCTGGATTTTCTTCAACATTTCTGGAGTCGTCACCTCATTTGGTCGACTACTGTGATGCTGGTCTTCGCAGGCCGTACGGTCTCGTTTAAACTCTGCTATCCAATATTTTACTGGTGATAACGAACAAGCAGTCTCACCCAGAGTCGAATCTAGTTCAGCTTTTAAATTGGTTGGGTTACTGCATTTTAAATAAAAGTATTATATACTTTCTAATACAGTGATATATTTCAAGCAGCTACTGCCATCTATAGGCCAGGCCTCGTACATTCACCATATCCTATGAAAATATTGGTAATTTATTGAACCTTGAACTATGTTAACAACTGAAAACTCACTGTAGACAATTGCCTGCCTAAAACGTTCTAAAATCAGCATTTTGTAGAAGGAATTGTGTATAATTTAATAAATATATAATTTTTTCATAACATCTCATTATTTTTATATAACATTTGTTAACTACCATCTGCTACAGAGAACGGAAATAATATTTGTGCTTATTAACTGTTTTCACTTATGAGAGTGATATTAAATTTTTACTTTGTACTATATTTGAACACCCTTTGCAGTATAACAGCTGTATATGAATGTTTTTATGTTAAAACAAACTATAATTCAAAATATATTATTAGAGATAATATTGAATTATATCCCAATTTTTCTGTAACGGCCGTAGCATCTACATTTCTGACAATCGTGTGGTACACATTCTCCACGATAATTCTATCAATAAACAAAGTGTTTTGAGAGTTGTAAATAAATTATATGCTCTATTCTCATATTAACTATAGTACCTGGCTTAGGTTTTCAGCCAAATTTCATTTTGTTTCTCAAGATAGTTTTCTTTGAGATTGACACAATGTTTAACGAATTCCTAACCAAATTTTTTGTCCAAGTTGAAAAACTCCTTTGTTTTTACACTTCCAAATAGCATTTGAAGAATCAATTGGTACTCATTTGGAAAGGTATACATGTGAACTGGTGTCAAAACATACAATACTCTACTTTCCCTTTCCAACTTCACTCTGCGGTTTTCCAACTCTCCAAATTTTGTATATCTTTGAGCTTGAACTGGCCTCTTAAATACTTCCTCTCAGTCGTAAACAATTACTCAATTCATTGTAAAAACTATACCAAACAAATTACAGGGGTATCGGACTTCTTTTGTGAAAGTGCTTACGTCTCAATTTAAACATGTCGTAACTTGTTAAGACTTATTCCTAATTCTATGACAGGGTTTATGGGCGAACGGCATAACGTCGGTTTAATCAATTTATTAATAGAGATTTGACAATTGAAGATCGTTCACGCTCAGATCGTTCACCAACGTGGGATATCAAAGTTACAAGGGAAACTAACTTAGTAACAGCACTCGCCAATTATCGGTCTCAATGGACTTTATGAAGATACATACATACATCGCCATTTGAAATGATTAAGTAAGATCTAAAAGTTGTCGAATGGTGCCACATAAATTAACAGATATTCAAACGAAACTTCGAATAAGGATGGATTTATCTAGACAACCCGAACATGGAAAATCAGTGCTTAGACAAAACGTCGTAATAAAGACAGAAGGATTAGAACGGAAGGTGTTTTAGAGTGCCGGGTGGAAGTGTGAAGGCTTAGTGTACTTCGAAATCATTCCAGATGGTTGGCGCTATCACTGCCGAGCTATATAGTTGACAGCTGATGCGTGGTATTGAACTCCTACGATATCCTGCCTTTAATTCGGACCTGGCATCGTTAGATTAGCATTTATTAAAATCCATGGTGAAATTGGAAAAAAACTGAGTCCAAAAAACATGCCGAAAATGCAGTGCGACAACGTTTTGTATCTTAGTTCAAAGAACCATGATCTCAAAGAAATGGATGAAAGTTGGGTTATAATTTGAAGATACGATTGGCTATACTAAATATATTAATTTTTTTTTTCATATAATTATTGATTTGATTCATCTCCGGGTATTTCCTTCAGACAATTCATCGATATGTTTAAGAATACACAAGAGCTATTATGAAGTATTGTTTTTATTAACTACAATATTCACAAATTCGATATTTCTGAATAAATACAGGATATTGTGTAATGATTAGTTTAATTTGGAAAAAATTGATGAAAAATACTAAAATTTATCTATTAGAACAAATATGCAGATTTCTTGTCGATGATAATGATAATATGATATGACATAATTAAAAATATGGAGATATCAAGTATCTGGATATTACTCAAACTAATTATTATACAAGATCCTATATTTCATCTAAAAAATACATTAAGTAACTTCTGACCAGTTTTCGAGGCTTCACTTAGGCTTTTAAAAAAACTATATTTACACAATGTATATGTTTTTATTAATATCCATACCTACATGCTTGCTTCTCGACATTCTATTAAGATATACATAAAAATTAATCAATTGTGTCCTGAGAGCCTTCAACTTCTTACTCATGGTGTCCACTATTCACTGTAATTATATATTTCCCCTTCGAATCCCTTGCTTTGTGGCAGGTAATATCAAATAAATTGACCGCACACAATTCAGATCACAGATCACGCAATTAATGACCTCTACTCTACATTAAACGTTTCGTGGAATGGATCAAAAATGAGATTTACATGAGTTATTAGCATAATTACATTTTACGCTACATTTGTTGTTAATTACTGAACTTGGTGTTAGGTCTTGAGAATATACGTAAAAAATTGGCAATATCATACTCAAGATATAGTTGTTTATACATAAATAAATTAAAAATTATACTTAACCTCAAAATCTAAACATTAAGGAAATAACGTTAATAGGATTGGTATAATGAAGTTTATGAAAACTACAGAGGGTAAAAACGAAAAGGAAATTTGAGAAAGTATCCATCTGTATGCGATAAATAACAAATCAAAATCTTCCTCAAAGCGATGGTGTAGGAATGGAGGAGGAATTGGAGGAATTGAAGTTGTAACTCAAAGAACAATCTCTCAAAGGTACAAAGACTGTCTTGCTTATGTGCAACTGGGACCATAAAATCTTGCCCAACAGCTGCACTAGAAGTTATTCTAAATCTGCCACCTCTTCACATACTACTGGAAAGTGTGACAGAGAAAACATCACTTAGAATGTTCAGAGACGGAATCATCAAAGAAAACCCGTTCAGAAATAATGTTCAACCTTGGGATATGCCTTAGGATGCTGCATCAAAAAAGTTTACCTTTGAGAAAGTGGGATCAAAATAACAAACAAGAAATTAACAGAAATGCCATTAAACGGCATACGGATGGATCGAAAACAGCAGACGGAACTGAAATAGGAATGTACGGGCCCAAAACTAAACACACTGAAAGCCTGGGCAGCCCACCAAGCGTTTCAAGCAGAAATCTATTGGAAAATGTGTTCATTTCAATCTGGAGAGGAACTATCGCGAATAGGAAATCATCATTCTGTTCGATAATCAAGCAACCATTAGAGCTCTTAGCTCTAATATAATAAAATCCAACTCATTTGGGATTGCCTAGAAAAATTAAACGAGCTAAGCAAGAAAAATAAAATTATCCTACAATGGATTCCGACACACAGGAGCGAAAGGAAATGAAATAGCTGATAAGCTCGCTAAAGCGGGTGCAGACAAGCCCTACATGCGACCCCAACCCTTCTCTGGTATCAGCTACAGAACAATGGAAAAAGCACTGGAAAAAAATTTATATAGAGACGTGGTTTACCGGCTGCACTCCACTCAGATGATGATTGTTTTGATTCCTGAGTAAAGTGATGGTTCCATTATCACATATCAATGGAATAAATCTAATTTATCACGTGTAGACATTGCCAAACACTGCTCTAAATCATCAACACGTTGTTGTTTTTGATCGAATGTGAGTAAACGCGGCACCCACTTTGAAAAAATCTTTCTCGTGATCAAATGTTTATGCTTAATTGTAAATATACTGCCTTCTGTTATCACAACAGCCTCAGCTATCTTACGCAGTTTCAATTTACGATTAGATATAACCAATTTGTGGACTTTTTGATGTTTTCTGGAGTAACCATTGGACGACCAGAACGTTCACCATCATCGGTGTCTGTACGACTACGTTTAAATTCAGCAAACTAATAACAAATGGTTCTTTTCGATGGAGCAGATTCCGGATAACACTTTTGAAGCCATTGTTGAGTTTCTACAGTATTTTTTTTTATCAAGAAGTAATGATAAATTATTACACGAAATTGTTTTGTATCCATTGTTGTGAAAATAACACAAGTATCTAGATCCACTAAACAATATTTGTATTTACGTCTATTGCACTCATTCGCACGTTAGAATTATGAATATGAACAATATTTATGAAAACGTAACAACTTTTGATAAACCTTGAAAAACGTCCTAATTTGTCCCCATATTAAGATTCCATCTATTTTGATATCTTTCCTATGAAACCTCTTCCAGTGTTCATTACTGACGGTGCCTAAATTGGCAATGAAGAAGACGTTATAAGAACCAAAGAAGTAGATTAAAGTGGTATTTTTCAAGCAGCTACCACTACTATTGGAACCATCCTCGTAAAGTGCAAATACAAATTTGTTCAATTCAAATTTTAAATTTCAATGGATGATATCGGGAAAATTTGCAGATTACCTAGTTAATATAAATATCTGCATTAGTGAGAAAACATTGAAATAACTAAATCGGATTGAAAATAATCAATTATCTGGTTTTAACTAGGTAAATGTACACAGTTTATTTTTAATATTTATAACTTTCCTTTTATATTGACACTAAATTAGAAAAAAAATCATCTTCTCATTTTGAAGAAGGTTTGGCATTAATGAATACATCAATCTAGTACAGTAATTCGAGTTTCTAGTTATGTTTCTTAAGCATAACTGAATATTGATTATTATAAAATTAATAAAAAATACCTGTTAGATGTTTGGTGAAATATCTGTAAAATTATGGGCATTTCAATTTACTCTTTCATTTATAAGATATCGACAGACTAATAGGTATTCAATCATCTATGATGACAGTAACGTCTAAATAATCATGCATATCTTGAGATGGGTCCAAAATAAATTACCAAACAACATATTTTCGTGATTTCTTGTTATAATTATCATGAAATGTATTCATAGTCGCCATCTTACATCAAGTTTTTGCACGTATTCAATAATCCACTTTCTCTTAAAATTTGTTTTTGTAGGGGATAAAACAATCTGTTCCCGGTGTAATAATTCTATAAAATATAAGCCCGCCACTGCTTGGAACTTCAATATTATAGCCCATAACAAGTCCGATCTCTGATCTAACGTGATGTATAATTATGTTAATTAATTGGGAGTGGAAATCTCATCTATGATCCGATAGTATGGCCACAAAAAGGTACTTAATACAGAGCCAGTGAGTCTAGGTGGATCCTTATGACTATCTTGAATGATATGAATATACCGAAAGAGATTTTAATTGGATGATAATCTTTATATTAAAGATAGTCCAAAGTAGAGGTCACTCAAAATTTTAAAAGATAGAAAAAGATACAAATTTCAATAAAAACTCACAAAAATTTAATAGTACCTTAGATTGATCTACATATATAAATGTTGAATAATTATTATACATAAATATCATTATGATTTCGGTAATTTTAATAATTTTATTTAAATTTATGAGAAATTAAGCAGATAGTTATTATATATTAATAGAAAGCTACCAAAAGATTCTTCCAAATGGCTGTTGAAACCATTAAAATTTGACCAATATCCGCAATGACTTTTCCCTGTCTTCCGACACTTTTTTATTATCTTTCCTTTTAGAATCGTTTGTAATATATTATAATATATAGTTATAATCTTCGAAATTCTTGCGTAGTTTTATAGTTTTTTTATTCCATTCCCTTCATTGGTGTTTTCTCTCTACTCATTCTGGTTAGGTCTAGCATTTGCAATTCTTGCGATTCGTAAATCTTCAACGTTCTCAAAACTTTCCAACTTTTTGTGAATATCATGGACTATCCAACTATCCGAACCTGAATTTAGATTAGATTAAAAAACAAAAATTGCAATGATACAAAATAATCATCCCGATAAAATGATAAATAACTTTAAAACCAAAGAGGTAGTATAATATGATAAATACCTTATAATAATTATGACGATGTTTATATAGGACAGACATATCAGTATTTAGAAAATAGATTAACACGTCATCAATACGTTAAAAACATTAGTTCAATTATAGAAAATGAGAAATTCTGGAAACGGAATTAAATATAAGAAAAGTTCTATGAAACTTCTTTCCAATGATTTGATTGATGACTGCTGCATATTGTATGTGAGAACCTAGAAAAAAATGTTTATTTATATTTTGAGTGATCTATTGAATTATATTTCGATGAAGATCGAAATAAGTTGTAATGTCAATTTTTACGTATTGTTTTGAAACTAATTTTCTGTCAAACGAGACCTAAAGTCAAGATGCTTTTCTGCATGTTGTGTAATTAATATTCTCCTGTATATATAACCAACATTTTCAAAATAAATGGTGTTAATGGAAATACCTTTTAGCTACATAATGGACAGCAATTATACTGGCACATATTGAAATACAATTCTTACTGCTCAGAATATAAATTACAATACGATGTTAAAAAACCTAAACTGTATAATGATTAATGATTAACGCATATTTAAGAAAACATTCATTTTGTAATAGTAATGTAACTCCGGTAACTAGTTGCATGAAGCTTCTAATTATTTTTGCCGTTTTTTAATGACTGGAACTTATACAAGTTCGATATATCATATATAAACATTGTACAGTACCGCATTCTCTTCTTTTATCCATTTGCTTAGGAAAACCCTCAAGACATTGTCAAAGTATTAAAAATTTACTTACAACGTCAATGATTTTGGTTCTATTCTTGCACACAATTCATGAAGCTATCAATGATTTTGTAAGATTTGCTCTGATTTTTTTTAAATCTTTATTTTCATTTTACATTTCAAAAATCAAAAAACTGGAAACAAAATAACAGATATATTTATATGTCAGATATGTTTTAAGATATTAGGATACACCGAAGTAAATAAAGAGGGAAATGTCGAAAATATATTTCATATTTCCATAAAACTCATTTTATGAGTTTTCATTTTTTTTATAAGACCAGCAGTAATCTGCCGTCATGTGACAATCCTATCGACACTGATACCACTTTTAGATCTTGGTAGAACCGCTTTCCATGTTCCTCACTATAATTTCCTATATTAACCGGAAATTTATCTAGATGATTGTAGAGATAGTATTACTGGGTATGAAAGTTTGTCAGCATATTTTGCACTATTTCTTCATAATTTTTTGCTTCATGGTTACCTAGAAAATTCTCGACAACCAAAATCACAACTTTTTCAAGCTTTCGTTTCCGGAACAGTTATAACCTTGATAAAATTTGAGTCTTAAATCAATTGCCGCTACTTCAAATTGCTTTATCGTCCCTAACTTAATATGTAACGGTGGAAGTATGATTTTGTCTCTGCTCACCAGCGGCTCACTCATTACATTGGCTTTACCGACAATTAAAGAATTTCTTCCAGGTCAAACATCTTGTTCCTAATGAAGTTATTTGCTCTACTGTCCCACATATAAATGAAACAAGAGTATTTTGTGTATCCACTTTGTTGGCCAAGTGAAAAATTAACCATTTTCAGATCCACACAGATCCGCCATTGATGTTCCGAATAATCAATTTTACATTTTCATATTCTTCTTTGAGTTTGGTTGAATGGGCAATTGGAATTTAAATGAGCAATTGCAGTGCAACAAAACGCCTTCTTTTGCCTCAATGTAATAACCTCTTAATAATAATAATCTTTTTCTCGCTTTCTGTATGTTGTAATTGTTACTGTTGGTGCCAATACATTCTTTTCTTTCAATCTTGAGATTAATGGTTCTGATCCTTGTTTTGATAAATTGAGATCACGTATCAAATCACTGAGTTCATTTGAAAAATAAGTTTGGCGTAGATCTTTCACCTGCCCATTTACTTCCACTAGTAGACGGTTCCGATTACTGTGAATTTGGCAACATATTTGTTTCTGAGGGCATGCGAATTACTTTTGATGCGTGAATAAGCGGAGGAAGACTTTCATGTGTAGAGCCGGACATTTCGTAGACTGTAAGTCTGGGTATATCCACATTTAATTTCTATTAAAACCTTTAATATCTGCTAGGCAAAAATAAGAATCTCTTAATAATTCGTAGGCTCGTAAGCTCCATACAGATCAGGAATACTAAAATCTAATCCAGAACGTTTTCTTTTTTTACCATAATTATAAAAACAACGCAGCGCTTACAAACTTTATTAGGAACCCATGGTTTACCTAATTTGTCCATTTTGAAACCGATATATTCAACATAAGCCTCTTCAACCAAGGATGAATTTTTTTTTGTTTTTTTGGTAAATAAACACCGCAAATGTAACAAAATTAATCACTAAAATATTTACAATGTCATCGTGACTAATTCTTATTTAGAAGACGAGACAAATATTTTAGAATGGTCATTTAATAATTGAAACAAAATATTAATCCATCTCATGTCCTGTGTGGGTCTAAGAGTGGGGATCACGTGATGTTTGTACGCGTGAAAAAGTTGAGCAGAAGCCTAATCAAAAATGGAAAATTAAATGTTATTTTGAACAAGCCGATAATTATTCAAAATATAAGATATGCAAAAATCATAAAAAAAATTAAATTACGAGCACATTGAGAACATTCATGAATATTTCGTTATCTGGGCACTTGAAAACGTAAAAATTTGCTTTGATATCCAGGGCAACAAAAAAAAGGTTTTAATTAAAGAGCTATGTAATTTTACATATTATTTCTAATATTATTATTTTTTATTTGATAATACACATCCACCGCCTGGGTCATTAGCGTCATTAAGGTTTACAAATAATGTTTTATATATTAATTAATTTAAATTTATATAATTTGCATTGACTAAAAAACTCTTCTGAATTTTGCACATTACATGAGGATCATAGAGGGTCTGATACAGGGTCGCCACAGGGAAATTGCGTCTGTTATCGTTTGGTTTAGAATCCTTGCTGATCAGATCGCCGTGTGTTAGCCGAGTGTGGAGAAGGCGTAGTCGAGTTAGCACTACTTGGTCTCGTTAATTTTTAGGGCTTTCTGACTTATTCACTTTATTTAATTCAGTTGTTACAATTTTCCACTGGTTTTTCCACGCACTAAGTACTTTGAAATTTATATCCGCTTTCACTAATGATGTAATAGTTTCCGTTGTCACTTTATGAGGTTTCTTTAACGTATTTATCTGCTTTTTCTTCACCATATCATGATGTATTCATATCTAGTTAGCCTAGACCAGTTCCACGCATAAACAAAATATTGCGTTACCATAGTAACGAACAATAACTTATTAGAAGTGTCAGTGTAAAGTTTGACATCAAAAAAGTGAACCAGAGTTACACAATAAAATAAAAGAATAAAAGATGTCCAATTGGAGTTTCGAGCCATCATCAAGTATTTAAAAGGGTTAAGAGGTAAGCAGATTTACGAAGATATGCTTAATAACCTTGGTGTTCAATGTCTTTCGTATCCGACCGTGAAAAATTAGTCTAGAAGCTTCAAAGGAGGTAAATTTTCCGTTGAAGATAATGACCGATCGGGAAGGCCAGTTTCTGTGTCAGTCCCCGAAAATATCGATGTAGTTCATGACAAGATTTTATTAGACAGTCAAATTGGGCTAAAACGGATATATGAAGCACTGAATATTTCATAAGAACGCGTTCATCATATAGTTCATGTCAATTTGGACATGAGAAAAATTGCTGCAAAATGGATCCCCAAATGTTTGAATATTGACCAAAAGCGTGCAAGGGTAGAAGCATCGCGTTCGATTTGTGCTCGATTTGAAAACGATGTAGACTTCTTAAACCGAATTGTTACTATGGATGAGGTACATTTCTACGATCCTAAAATAAAGCAACAATCGATGGAATGACGACACTCTGGTTCTCCAAGACCTTAGAAGTTTCGTGTCTAAAAATCTGCTGGAAAAGCTCTTGCTTCAGTTTTTTGGGATTGCCATGGAATAATAATGATTGATTTTTTTAATAAGGGTAGAACAGTAACTGTATATTACTATTCGACATTACTGACCACTCTACGAAAGACACGGAAAGCTATCCAAAAGAGTTTTGATTTTGCAGGACAACGCCCCTGCACACAAATCTCAAGTTGCCAAGCAAAAAATTCGTGATTTAGGGTTTGAATTACTAGAGTTAGTCATCAGATTTGGCTCCTTCCGACTATAATCTCTCTCCTGGCTGCAAAAAAGTTTAAAAGGTCATAAATTGTCTTCCAACGAGGAAGTAATAAAAGCTATGGAGGTCTGGTTTGCAGAGCAAGAGAAACATTTTCTTGAAAGGTCTAGAGACGTTGCAGGTCCGCTGTAATAAATGTATCCAATTATGAGAAGAATATGTTGAGTAATAAAAAATTTTGTTTGGTTCGATAGTAGGCTAAAAATTTTTCAATATATCCTCGTAGATTTATATATGAAATGGTATCCATATGAAAGAAGCAGTCTTGTAGTTTTGTTCGGCAAAATAAAATTCTTGTCTGATTTTGGAAATAGTGCGATGGTCTGGGTATGTGGTTTGTATTGCTTTCAGGGCACTGAACCATATGTACTTTTGAGGATTTAGTCATGATTAGAGTTCTGCTGAGTAGGTAGAGCTAGTTGATGAAAGCTTAAACATAAGAGTCGAGGTTGTTGTCGCTACAGCTACTCCGATTTTTTGGAAGAGTTTGAATCACCACTGTTAATGTGAAGGTAATTAGAAACTTTGCTATTTAGCATTTTTCATGTTTTGACTCACAGAATATTTTTCTTGGGCAGGAAGGCTGGCGATAAAGGTTGAAGTTGAAGATTTGTCAGGATGCGTTCGAATAATAGTTCGATCTGTTTTATGACAATCTCGATAAATTTTGTTTTGTATCGTCCTACTTCGTTTGCGATCTCTAATATGAAAGTACTCAGTTTCTTCGATGGAAATTGTACATCTTTACTTTGCATCACAAATCACACACACCACCCTTTAAAATGTTAATTTTATGGGTTGTATTGCTGCTCAGGGCTTTACCTTTTACGATTAATATTCACGTTCTGTTCGAACATACTCAAATATAACGCAAGGCTTTCTCACAAAATAGGTATTATGCTATTTAATCAACTTCTATTATGAAGTTCTTATATTTTAACTATTCTTATTGTTCGGTTAACAAAAACAACTGGTTTAAACAGATATTCTACATGATACCTATAACATAATGTCCACATCGGTCAATAAAACAAGCTGGAAACTTTTTCAGTAAATCCCGACCGTGCTTCTGCTACAATAATAACAAGAATTCACAGTAAATGCATGTATGTGCATGTAATTTGAATCCAATATCAAGATTTAATATGCAGTAGTTCACACAGAACATGGAATACAATTTATGAATACACGGTAAGAGCCGGTAGAAGATATAAATATATTTTGTTTTCTGTATGTGGTTATTTGAAATAGTAAAACATAAACATCAAGTCTTAGTTTTCAGAATTTGTCACAGTATTATGGCTGTGACTATATTCTTCTGAAAGTCTTCTGAAATTTATTCCATGATTTGTTTGATCGTATCTCTTAGTAACTCATAATGTGTGATAATTAAATAGATCACATTTATTTTCCTTGTTTTCATTTAGCTTTTATTTGATTCTGATCTTTTATCATATAACTGGTGACTTTGTATTTTTACAGAAAACCTCTATAGATTCATGGATACATGGATATGTTATTGTTATTCTTAAATTATTTTCACAAAGCACAACAATTATTTCATTCATTTCTACAGTATCAACAATTATGTTGGGGATTAGCCACAAAGCCAAATAAGCTTAACTGTAACTTGCTTAAAGAATTTAGCATCGTCTATAATCAGCTTTTTCAGTAGTACCATCCGCTTGATATTCTATTTCAAGATTTTACAGTGAGTTTCACTTCGAGTGGTTTCGATATGGAACTTGCCGTTGTCTCTTTGTTGAAAAGATTCATATCACTAAAGGTGGTCCAAAATCGCACTATCATTTTCTGCTACTTCTTTTGCCACTTGTTTACCTTCCTCATTACCTCATTGTGAGAAAGGAGACACACAAATTTGACATTTATTTGTGATTCTGTAGTTGAATCACCTTTTTTTTATTTCTATGGTAATAGGATGGCAACTTGTCTGATTGAATTTAATAATTTACCTTTTTGGATAATTTGGAAGTTTCCTTATCAACTGATAGTTGTATTTCAATTGGAAGTAGTAAATTTTTTATTTCTCATTTGTAATACGTTTTTATATAGCATTTACTTCATCTACATATTTGATTCTTGTTCCATTGACCGTGAATCAGAATCCTTCAAGATTCTATGTCCGTGAATTTAAGATCTTCCTTCCTAGTGAATTGTCTGTTGAATAACCAGCTATACACTTTTTCTCTATATAAAACCTGTATTAATTTACCACAAAATAGTTTGTAATCGATAGATGACTCAGCTAGGAGTTAATAGAATATGTTATGTCTTAACGTAAATTGTTATTGCCTCCTTCTACTTGAATTATGTATTCAGCGGTTAGAGTAATTGCTGTTTGTCCGCCGCAATGCGTCTAAAGCCCATCGTGGGAAATTCATGGGTTCGGTTCTTAAATGAAACAATTACCTAGTTGCGTGTTTGCAACACATTATTGAACCATTCTTGCATGGTATTTGTTTTTATTTTTCTATATACCCTTTCATATATTCATTTTTTAAGAAGAACTTATTCATCTGGTTTTTTCACACGGGTTAATACAAAATTTGCATATCGAGGACGAATTACCATTTAGGTACTCCGAAATAATGATGCTGCTACTAGAACCAGTCGGAAAATTAAGCAACATTACTACGTTCTTCTCATATTTAATTCATTGGATTACAAAGAGGCAACTTTTTAGTCTTTCAATTATTTTCAGTTGACTAACCTATGCCACACAATTAAGAATAATTTCAATGTTTCCTAATTTTATTTGACTTATCATTTTTAAGAACTTTTAATATATATTTCGTAATGATTTGTCAGGATTTTAGGTTTCTGAAAATATGTAGCAGTCATCAATTCAATTATTCATAGTTGCATCAAAATTTATAAAATAGAACTTTGAATTTTACTTAGATTATTCAAGTTTTTTATCATTAATAGCTTTCTCGTTCCTATGTCTATGAACCATTTCTAAAAATCTCTCTTTTTGTGTATTTGATTCCGTTTCAAGAACTTTTGTGAATGGAGTGTATGTTTTATTTTATATTTCAAGGTCTCTTCATGCCCCTTTCAATATATTTTCTAAATACTGAGATAGCTAAGCATCTAAATTCAGGATTTGATAGTTGGATAGATCTATAAGCGAAACTTAATATAACTGATCTTTCTTATGACATAGGGTGACATGAATTGAAGTTGAAATATCTTGTCCATATAAAGACCAAGTTGTCTTTATATATACCATTGTCTTAATTTATATAATGTGATATCAATTAATTTTATCATTTTGTTTGGTATAGAATGGAAAACGGAAAATAACGGAAAAAAATGAAATATTTGTATCAATTTTACTTAAGACAGTTTTCTCAACATCTTCCATTATTAATTGTGCTATAACACTAGATATGGAAGCTCCCATAATCATCAAAAATTGTTCATATATTCCATTTTCATATTTGAAACATGTTAGTTCTTCAGCTTTGATAAATTCGTTTTAAGATATGTCTGTGTAATCTTCAATTTCATCCAATTTATTCATTATTATATCTATCACAATCATAAATATATGTTGGAGAATTATGCTTTCCCAATAATTCTACTTAAAAGGGTATACGAAAATATGATTTTTAAAACAAGTTTCTATCACAAACTACTGACCTTACTGGAGTCCTTACCTCTAAAAAGCAAACTAATTCTATGTGGCGATCCTAATATTGATTATTCCAGTGTGTGAGCTGGTCAAGTTTGTCTCCAGTCAATTTTTATTCTTTTGGTATAGTCATGCATATAACGGCACCAACCAGAATAACTAAGACCAGTTCTAATACTTTAGACTATGTCGTTTCATCGTATGATCCAGAATCCACCGACTTTACTATTTTTAATGCAGTTCTCTCCGATCATGAAGCAGTGATTTTCGGTAAAATGCAATACTAAAAATGCTTTTTGGAAATTATGCCGTATCTTTTCGGAAAAAAATTTTCAAAACTCCAAGCACAGTTGTCAAACAATTAACTGGAACATGCTCTCTGGTGATATGAACTTCGAATTATTTAGATTCATAAAAATACTAAATATTCTGGCATCTAATTCTTTTCCCCTCAGTCGTATTAAAAATAAGCAAAATAAACCCAGGTCCATTAAAGGTTTACATATATTTGCAAAAATTACGTGAAACTGTACGAAAAAATTCATCATAATTTGAGATTCGCCAATTCTCGTAATGTTTCTAAAGAAACATGGACCATTGTGAATGATCTAAGAAATAGGGCTTCTTCATCAAGCATAATCTCTATTTCACCTGATAACTTTAATAATTACTTTGTGAATGTATTAATGACATCAAAAATAAATACTCATCTGGATCTGATGAACTTGCATCAACAATGTTTTTAGTCTGCCCGATTGCACATTAAATCACCTTATCACTTTAATTAACGTTTCATTTCAAAATGGCACTTTTCCCAATTGCCTTAAGATGACTATAATTATACCTCTGCATAAAGGAAGAGATAAAAATCAAGCATCGAATTATCACCCAATTGCACCCCAGGTTATCTAAAATCATAGAAAGATTGGTCAAGGGTTTTATCATTTCTGTTTAAATATAAATTACTGTCGTTTGAAACGACATATATTACTAGATTGTGTCAATACTTGATATTATTTATACGCTAAAATATTGAAATAACTCAAATTCTGTACTCTATTATCCTCTGGAAATAAATTTATAACAAGCTGCTAGTAGATATTCCATTAAAAATTATAAGTATATCTCAAACGCCTCTGGGGATATATATAACAAATCCAAACTATTTGGTTAAAGTATAAGTTAACATCAGCACTCGAAATTATCAGAAATATCAAGGATTACTAATCTTCTATAAGTCAAAAACTTTCACTTACTTCATTGGCTTTGAATAGTTAAGTTCAATGAGGAATGCTTGTTTGTGAGTCAACACATTATTATCACATCATCATTATCACATTAGACGGAATACATTTTCAGTAGAGTTATATACCTACTTGTTTTTTTCAAATTTATTGCTGCAGTTTAACGGGCTCCAACTACTATTAAAATAATTTGGAACAGTGACTTATGTGTTTTTTATTTCGTATAGAATGAAAGTGGCTTTTAAGTAAAACTAATTTTGTCTTTATCTTACATCATACAAAAAAAAATATTTTATCTAGTTTCCAGCTAAGTTAGTGTTGATTACCTATTTATACAGAGCGCTTTTAAAATTTAATTGTTCAATTTCAAAAAATTTCTTTTGAATATGTGTGGTAAGTATTGTCGTGTATGATTGACAATGGGTTGAATTCAGACTATACGTTTGTTTTTAATGTGTTGGTGTCCAAAAGTCGTATTAAAAAAATGCTCATTCTAAATAGAATTTAGGAGGATATATTGAAAAATTCTTAGCCTACTACAGAACCAAACGAAATTTTGATGTCAAAATATTTTATTTCTCAACATATTCTCCTCTTAATTGGATACATTCATTACAGCAAATCTGCAATGTCTCTAGACCTTTCAAAAAAATGTTTCTTCTCGCTCTGCAAACCAAACCTCCACAGTTTTTATTACCTCCTCGTTGGAAGAAAATTTACGACCTTTTAAACTTTTTTTAGTTGACGAAAGTTGATGGTCGGACGGAGACAAATCTGGTAAATAAGGGGGTTGTTCTAATAATTTAAACCCTAAATCACGAATTTTTTGCATGGCAGAGATTTGTATGCAGGGGCGTTGTCCTGTGAAAACACCTTTGGATAGCTTTCCGCGTTTTTTCTTTTTAATTTTTTCCCGTAGAGTTGTCAGTAATGTCGAATAGTAATCTCCAGTTATTGTTCTACACTTATCCAAAAAATCAATCATTATTATTCCATGGCAATCCCAAAAAACTGAAGCAAGAACTTTTCCAGCAGATTTTTGGACACGAAACTTCTAAGGTCTTGAAGAACCAGAGTGCCGTCATTCCATCGATTGTTGCTTTGTTTCAGGATCGTAGAAATGTGCCCAAGTATCATCCATAGAAACAAACATAGTAAATGATGGTGCAGAGTCTTGGTCTTCGATTGTCAAACGGAAGCGAAGTGTCCAAAATTGCTGAAATTCTCATCACTCAAAGTATGCGCTAATATATTTCTCATCTTATATTTATGGAGGGTAGAGAGAAGGAGAACGATCGGTGTGTAAGAAAAAGTGTCTGTCAAAATGTGTAGCACGATATCAGCATCGTGGTGAATTTTAAAGGAAGCGCCAAATATTATTCACAGCCGCACAATTTTTTCCTATATGACATAGATACTCCTCCTCCGCTCCACCCCCATACTTATAATCAGGTTAAGGGCGGAAACTTTTTAGACAATCCTCAGTATCTTATAATCTTTTATTGCATTATCATCGAATTCTTCTTACGTAGTAGGTATACTAGAAACCATGTAAAAAGCATTGTCCGTCTTACCTTACTTCTCAGCGGAAATCATAATAATCAGTATTAACTAGTTGTTATGAATATAATGAATATTCACACACTGTTGGTTTATTGGTCGGCGTTTAGAAAACGCCCAACCTCCAACCAATCAGTTAAGCGAAATATGATTCTACAATTAAAATGAGGAAATATCTAAAGATATTTTAGTGGTTCTAAAGTCAAATATTTCCTTTTTTACGCACTCAATTCAATAGAATGAATTATATGATGCAATATTAAATTCAATGTTCGATCCATTATGAGAATCGCAAAGTGCAATTAAAACTTACTAATGAAATACAACATTGTCAATCAAATGAATGACAGATGATGAGTTAACTCCACCTTAATATATTCTTTTTACTTTCATAACTGAATCAATTTTCAATCAGTCAACTAGAGACGGACTATATATAATTCAATAGTTCTGGCATATATCAAGTTATATGAAGCAGCTGATTATTTTACTCGATACTATGTAACTCAAATTTTCGGAGAAAAATGCTTATATATTGTTAGTTTCCGCCACAAAACATACCCAATGAGAAAGTCAACTTGTGCATGTAAATTTCGGCAACACAAATTTAGTTCTGCTATTTACCAATCATGGCGCTAATGTATAGTCAACCAAGAACATTCATATGCTGTAAACACAGATATAGTAGAAGAGCATCAAGATGATAGTCCGGCAATTTACCTTTCGAAGAGTCATTGGAGCTTTCAACTGAATTTTCAGATTCCATTGCTACAGAAGACATGAATAGTTTTGACAAACAAAAATCGGATTTTTTGACTGTAGCTGGAACCAGTAAGAACAATTTAAATTATAGAACTATATCATTGTAATGATATGCAATCTGTTCAACTGATTTACTATTTTATTCCTGGTTAGTATTTATTCACATATTAAACTTTTCACTTTGCTAGAAAAATCTGTATTCTATCAGTTCTCATATCAAAATTGGTATTTTGACAATTTCTACTTATTTCCTTTAGTTTAGTTGAAATTATATGTAAATATCATTTTATAAATAAACTCTAAGGTGTTTTTCTTTACTGTGAGTCAAGGAAACTGCAAAATCAGAACTGGTTTTAAATGAATAATATAGAATTCTGTGTTGTAAATTCAAGTGAATCGCGCAAATATATTAGTTCTGCCACGTATCATCGAGGGCACTAGCATCGAAAATCCGCCATGCTGTTTCCACTGAATAACAATTAAGTTTGCATTTCTTCTTATTGTATATTCTGTGGTTTCCGTCATGTTTCTGGTATCATTATTTTTACGTAAAAAAATCAATTGAAGCAATTGAGCAAACTTGTTCCCACTCATGGAATGATTTGTTAGTGATTCTCTACTTCTAATAGCGACCACATTAACACAGTTGATCCTGAAGGTCTTATACCTTCATTAATTCTAACTACTTCTGAAATGATTGATGAAATATGTTCCTTTGTACTTTGCGATCTTTAAATAAAAGTACATATGATACTTACACAAGTTAATAGCTTTGCTCGCGGTAGTTAATTTGAACACATTCCTAATACATTCTGAATATCTTCTCAAGTTTCAAATGCGCATGTGCATACATCCACAAACAATTTATGAACATCTGGTTTGACATTCTTATGCTCAATGGCACATTTAAACTTTCTGTAATATTTTGTATCGCAAAATAATCTATTGTGGATAGTTTGCTTTTATCTGAATCTTCGTTACTAGATTCAAAGTGATCGGACATCTAAAATTCTAATCTGGATTTAAAACTAGCTAGGAGAATAGAATGAACAATTAACTGGCCGAAGATTTATTCTTGATAAGTACAATGTCAAATACCACGTCTTCTTAATTACAAGAACGTAGAAAATCACATAGGTTAAAGGTTATTTCGTGGTAAATATCACAAAAATGGTAAGTAGGACGAATGCGCACGCCCTTACCCAGATTCGAGGATACATTAGACGTATTTATAACACGTGCGGAATTGGAGATGTGTGCTCAAAAATACAGAATTTTAAATGTAGAACATACTTTATTTGCATCGCGAGTGGACAATTTCACACTGCGCTTGTATCTATGGCAGAACATGTTCAGGATCTCTAGAACAAAGCCAATCTTTCAACCGAACGGATATGGAATATTTTCCATGAGAGGTTACATACTAAAGCTCTCTGTGCGGTGAGTACTGCGATTGATTAATGCTTATCAAAATCTCGCATGCATTACAAATTCAACAAATGTTTGCCTATACATGTGAATTTTTCCGTCAATATGTCACAGTATTTGAAACTTAGGTACACCATAGATAAGAATACAGTTGCAAAAAACTCGTTATCTTTACTGCTTATTTATTAAAAAGAAAAACGTGGGTGTGCTTTCTCATTCATCTGGTATTATTATATGAAAATTACATGTTACGATTTATTGCATCATCCGCCGTTTTTACCTGATTTACTCCCGATTACTTTCAGTTCCCAAAACAAATAATGGCTTGGTGGAAAGCGATTTCACATTAATAAACATGAATGTTTTGTTTGGTTTCAATAAATTGGAAACTCGCTAGAGTAAGTTTGAATTGATGATTGAATCGTGATTTTGTTAGGAAATAGAATATATAATTGATTTTTTTATTTTCCTCATTCAATGAAATATTTTTTAAGAATCCATTCTAGTATATATGGAATCAGATATTGCATTTAAAGCACAGGAGAATTGGGAAAATGAATTAGAGTGGCTCACCCTATTTTTTATAAAAAAAAATAGGAATATTGATGCTCTAATTTTTTTTCTTTTTCTTCCTTTTTTGGTTGCGGTTAAGATCAAAATGAGATCAAAAAATACAAAAACCAGAAATTTTCCGATTTGATTCCGAAAAGTGTTTTCCAAATATTGTCGTACATGTTTCGGAAAGTAGCTACAAAAACGAATCTAATATTACTTAAAATATATTAATTTTGAGATTTTTTATGAGCAAAACCAACGTTCGTTTTTTTTTCATATTATTCGTTTTATATGTACTTTTCAAAAATATTACATTCTCGAAAAAAAATTTTAAACATAGTTTTTGGATTTTTCATTGGTCAAAAAGTGTTTTCGTTTTCAAACGTATGTCTCATTTTCATCTCAAACGCACCAAAAAAATGGAGAAAATAAAAAAAAGTTATTGAAAATATTAATTTTTTTTTTTATTTTTATGACCAAAAATATGGTGGACTCCACTACCAAATAAGATTAGGTTAGATTTTATTTAAAATTGGCCCTTTTTGTATGTCCTTTTCAAGAAATACTTTATGCTTCATAAAAAAAATGTTTAAGTACAGTTTTCTGAAACAAATGAAGGAATTTACGATTTTTGGATTTCTTGTTGGTCAATTCTAATTTTCAAAGTTAGGCCTCATTTTGCTCTCAAATGGAACAAAAAAATTTAAAAAAAAGTTATTAAAAAAATAATTAATTTTTCTATTTTTTATGATCAAAAATATGGTGAACCCCACGCATTTACCCAAATGGAAACTCGTTGTAATTGGTCAGTGTTAATTTGCGTTACATAAGTATAATTAAACATAAAATCATATATAGGAGTGAAATCAAATGTCTGATATAAACACTTCTATTACATCAGTTTCACTAACATTCTTCGATTTATAATAAATGATTCAACAATATAATTTCGAACATACAGTTCTAAATTTCTTAATGTGGTGATCAAAACATATTAATCAACGTGTATAACATGAAACAGCTAGTTAATTTCAAACAATACCAAACCTAAGAAATATCAACAATGAATACTAGTTATAAATTTTTTTCGTTGTATTAGTTGTTCACTTCTCTGCTGGATGCGATTAGAAAGCAGTTTCACAAAACGTACCAACCCGCAAGGTTAAATAAACGTGAATCATAAATAAGGTAAAAATACATATTCTCATTCTCTCATTTACAAAAGAACTCTTTTTGACCCTGTACCCACTTTTTAGGAAAACCTACCGATTTTTTCACACGCGGGTACTTACTTAAATTTGCATACTTACCTTTCGTTTTATAATGCCGCTAATCATTACCATTAGCCTAGATTGTAAGCATGCATCGCCAATATTCGATATTGGAGGTAAAGTCTTCGAACATTGCTTGTGGTTTCTTTCCCAAGGAAGCGTTTATTCAATACGCTAAATAATTACGATAAAAAAATCACGGATAGCTTTTTAAGAAAATCAAATTGAAGAGAATTGCTCAATGGGAAGCATGCGTTCATAAATAGTCCGAAAATATGTAGCTTATTATAACGAAATATGAATATAAACTGATTTTCTAGTCATTAGTTACCGAATCAATTATATTACTATGAGCAATTAGAAATAGGAGAACTTCATAGGAGAGAATAACATTTTTTGTACAAATTAATAATTTTTTGTTCATTATTATTTCTTTAATTATCATCAATAATAACATTGTTTGGTATTTGATTATTGAAAATGAACAATTAATGATCTAGACCAGTGTTTCCCAACGTAGGGACCACGCCCCACAGGGGGGTAATTTGATTGTTAAGGGGGGCAATTCGAAAATTGCCATGCTAGATTTCGGTGCCAAATTTAATTATTAGGTTGACGAGACCAAAATATCAATTGGGTCTATGGTGTCGTTAAGTCTGTGGCAGACAACAGGCTCCGCGGGAAACTACTTGATTTTATTTGTATTTATTTCAATTATTTCAATTGAATGATTTATTTCAGCCGATAATCAATTAAGTGGTGCAAGCAAAAAAAACTCTCGTCAATATTCGGATACATATTTGGGTCCATACTCATTGTCCACGATGAGCGGATTCTTCTTAGTCTTCTGTGTCAGTAATGCTTGACCAACGAATCAATGATACGAGGTCATCTTGAGGCGCATTTGAAGATGAAAAGTGCTCATATTAGGTTTGATTTGATATATTCTAAAACTTTGAAATAAGAGCAACGTCAAAGTCTGTATTTACTATTCGTACTTCAAGTAATGATCGTGTTTTTAAGGCTACTTATCAAATTCCTTATTCATCGCTAAAACCAGAAAAAATCGTACTATAGCAAAGAATATAGTGAAACCGTGTTACTAATATGATGAAAAACAAAAATGGCTGTTTAAAATTGATTAGAGATGCGATTCGCTAGACTCGCCTGTTCTGAATGGAATACTAAATTTAGTAATATAGTGTGTTCATCTTTTAAAGCTTATACCAAACGTGAATTTCACTTTAAGCTATTTTGTGAAGTAATGAACGAAGACTATGTGAGATTTATATTTCAAACTAAAGAAAGATGATTAGGGAACCTTTTAAAAATCGATGGTAAAGCATTTATGAGTTATTTAGCTGATATCTCTCAAAAACTAAATATATTGAATGAAGGAATAAATAATTTTTGTTATGCAAATGCGAAGATATTTGGTTTCATTACCTTTATAGAATTTAACAGTTTCTTGGCTCTAAAAATGTAAAGTGAATCATACCGTTTTATTTATCATTTTCAATCATTCAATTATACTTTCTACTGATTTAAAAGAAAATTTTTTTCATTTAAGACAAATTGATCTATCAAAATGGCAGGCAAAGTTAGTGGATTTGTCAGATATATCATGAAGAACTCACAGAATTGCAAAAATCAATACTGATCTAGACAAACAAACTTAGATTTAGCATTTCAATTCTTGAATTCGCAACTGCTATTACTCTTAAAATATTTCCGAAATCTCCCAGATTGAAGTTTCCAATTGGTTTTATTTTAACATCAATGACCAATACACAACTCATTAGGCCATTTTCCTTTTAAGTAACTAAAATCAATCAATCAAAATTTTGACATCCTGTAATTTGCCAATGAGCTAATGCTGAAACTGAAAATTTCTCCCGTAAATTCGGTGATTCAATTACCAATCGATATCAAATATGTATTTCACACATAAAGCCTCATGAAAAAAATAGTTATTCATTCTGACAGCTGTCAGAAAAGTAGATATATGCGCTAGCAATTTTATGCTGTCAGTAGATTACAGTGAACGTTGATCGTAATATTTTACAGTGCATAAAAACTTTACTTTTCATTTACATTAATTCAGAGATGGGGAAGAGCTTAAAAATTTTTTGTTCTAAATTTGACGTACAGAACATTTTTTTGTTTGTTTGTAAAATGAAACATAAGTAAATGTTCTTATGGATGTTACTACTTTTTATTTCTAAAATTCATTCCTTTCACTGACTAATTTATGCGTGATTAATATAATCAACCATAAAAATAATTTACAGTTCAATACTACCTTAATATTATTCAAAATTAGTCCATTATCTCGACCAAATTGTAGTAAATCGTAACGGTGGTCTCCAGACTTTATACTATTGCATTTGTTTTGTTTTAGACACATGCCATGAGCAAATGAAAATACACGCACGAAAAAAAACCAACAAAACGGCTTCAGGCTTAAGGCCAGGAATGTCATTCATGCCATAAATACCCTAGAACAAATATTCTGCAAAAAACATAGAAATTCATATTCGGTTTTCATAGATTTCAAATGTATCTACTTATCGAAGAAAAATAGTAAACCAAAACATTTTCGCGTGAGCATGTAACAGGACCGCACTTCGCATTTAAGAAATAATTTGCGGTTTCATACAGCAGATTAATAATATAAATAATTATGCACAATTATTATTACAAAAATATACAATGGTAGCGTGAAGTGAATACAGAAACCGAAAAAAATATGTATATTGAAACATTGAAATAAAGTCTTCATTTTCTATCTTAATAAACACTTTTTCTTATTATCTTATTTATATTAAGAGGCTCAGCTTGCAAATAAATGACTATATTCCATATTTTGGTGTCAACATTTTCCTGGACATATTGAATAAACTTTTGCCACTGATGAAGTGTAATCCTTAATATATAGCTTAATGAAAAATTTTTTATATCGGTAGACATTTAAAGAAGATACTCCCGAAAAATTTGCCGTTTTCTCATCATTTTTTTGCATTTCGTTTTCATAAGAATTCACAATCATTTGTTTATAGCTAGCTTTATAATAAAGCTTTTTATTTCTCTGCTGTACTACACCTGATCTAACGGGTTCTTCAGCTATGTAGCGCTTACCCTCCCCACGCGCTTTTTATTTGTGGTATATTATGGTGCCACTAATTTGAACCAATAATGATACCGCGCCGCGTTCCACCTAGTATTTTCACGTGCTGATCACGCACTGATCATTGTTTTGGTTTACTGTTTTTATTCGATAAATACACTAGAAAGCAAATGGCAAATCAAATAGAAATAATGAAGGTCTCAAAAACATATTAACACTTATTAATACCTGTATGAATCAAAGAAATACTAGTGGTAATTGCAAAATTTTATAACAACACGTCTATTTGTACTAAATAGAGGGATCAAGATCCTCTATGTCCTGTAATATTTAATTAAGTACATGGCAAATTTGATAATAAATTAAAAACTGTATTGGAACAGAAAAGCATAGATTTAAGGTTATCGCTCACTTTGATTATTCAATGAGGACAATTGAAAGAGAAGTAAAAGAGTAAGGTATGATAAAGTAGAATCAAGTCTATGATCGGAATCGAGTAAAATTTAAAGATAAGTATACTCTATAAGTAAAAAAAGAGTGGAAAATAAGAATAATTCTGGGAACCGACGAGACAGAATAGTAAAACGCAAATTTAAAAAAAATAGATAATGGAATACGAAGGAATTTACAAAAGCACAAATATTATAAGCGACGGGACAAATAATAAGAAAAAACATCAAAAAATCATTAATAAAATTACAGAAATGTTTAGAAGAAGATAAACATATTTAATAGAATAACAAAGGGAATAGAAACGATAAACTAACAATTAAAATGTGAAACCAGAGTAGAGTGGAAAAGATAACGAATAAACTAAAATAAGTATGAGACATATGGGTCGTAATATTCGGAAAGCTCACATTTTAGCGGAAGAAAATTCTCGATTAACCTTGAATATTTACGATCGATGGTGTGTTAATAGAGTGAAAATAGAGTTTTAAAGGAAAGGAACGGTGTGCTCAAAATATAAATTAGGTAACAGTGAAGTTTGAGTTTATTGTATGAATAAATCAGAGAAAAAGAAAAGTAAATAAAATAGAAACAAAGAAATTACACTATTCAAAAATGTTGCTGAAATATTATTGCACACATTTATTGTGTAAGTTCAAACGTAAATTAAACAAGGCGTTTGAAAATTTAAAATACTTTCTTAGCCTTCTGAAGGAATACTACACATATTTGCTGGATCCAAACTTGGCTATAACAGAAGTACATTAAAGTTAACTCGCGATAGTATTGAGAATGGTTAACTACTTATCGCACAAACAAGAATCCAAGTAGCGGCGCCCAACTCTGCATCATTTACAAACTGATGCATGCTAGTCATTTGTTGAAGGTGACGTGGAAAATCAGGGTTATTAGCCATAATTAATGATCTTATTGCTTTCCAAATAAGGATGATATTTAACCTGTACTAGCCAAATTCAAAAATTACTGTTATAACTCTAATAGCTCGTGTTATATTCTCTGATGGACAAATGTTTTAATTGAAATCGTGAATGATTAGTAATCAATATACAAGTGATTTTAAAATTTCAATTCAAAACGTTATTTAACACTCATACATCAATTTATGGGATCTAGATAAAAAAATTTGGAAATAGCGAACTGATGATTATATAATATATAAAATGAGTAATCATATTGATTGTAGATAAGGTGAAGTTACAGGCTTTCACTAGTGATCTTGGTGACTAGAATGGAAAACAAACGATTGAAAATGTTTATGAAATCTAACCGTGAAAATCCATATCTAAATCAATTGAATAAGTTTTATGCTCAAAACTAGACACAGCTATTTCCCAAAAACATAATTATCTACAGTCGTTTTGTTGTTGAAAAATCATATTTGAAAATGATAGTCCTATATTTGATAGATTATTTGTTTGTTCATTCATACTTTTCTAGTTGTACCTATAAAACGTATAACACCAAAAGAAGTTGAAAAAAATTGAGGAGAAAACAAAATCGTTGATGCGACTTATAATGTCAACCTGTGGAACTATAATTTACGTCTACTTTCTCCTCGAACTATGGTGTAGATATAGTAAATATTAGTTGTACAATTCCAACTTTAGATACTAAATCGATGTTCATCACGCCTCGCCACGATGTAATAACCACTAGTATTATATGACACATCTGAGTTAAGTCTTGGATTGCAATCTTAATTACATTACTTGATTTTTTCCAATATTCTAATAGGTCTCTATCTGCATTCAATTCAATTTGTGATTCCTAATCAACACATAACGTAATGTAATACGAGTATGATCCAAGAAGTACCTGGCCCAACCAAAAAAACACAAAAATTTCAGAAAAAAATATATTTATTTTTCATTGTCATTACTTTTTAGCTCCATATAATTTTCCCAGCGATGTTCAATAAGTTCGATACCCTTTTTATAACAAGAATCATCAAGCTCCTCACGATAGACATTAACTGCCGACATTACCTCTTCATTGTTGGAAAATCTTCCACCACCGAGCCATTTTTTAAAGTGTAGGAACAGAAAATACTCCAAGGGGGGAAATATGGCAAATAGAATGCATGAGGTAGCAATTCCAACTTTAATTCATCAATTTTGGCCGTTACAATAATGGATGTGTGAGCTGTTGCATTTTCTTGATCAAACAATACTTTCTACTTAGCCAAATGCGATCGTTTTTGCTTGGTTTCTTAGCCCAAACGTTGCAATAAGTTCGCATAGTACGCACCTTTGAAAGTTTTCCTTTTTTACGATTAGTCAATGAAAATTATTCCACGCACATCCCATAAAACCGACGCCATGATCTTGCCTGCCGATGGAACGGTCTTTCTCGACTCTGAGGACTTCATTTCCACTGCTTGTATTTTGCTGTTTGCCCTCTCCATCAGTATCCAGCTTTCAGAACTAAAAGCCAAGATCGTTGCATACTTTACATAATTAGCTATCCTTTGTAATAAAAAATACTGTAGCCACGAACTTGGTATCACGTTTCTCGTATGTAAGTCGAAGTATTTATGTTTCTAGGTCACAATGAAGTACCCAAGTTGCAGTTATTGTGACATATCGACAGTAAAACTCACTTGGACTACGTTTGAAGGAATTTATAATACGAGCTTTTTATCCACATTAAGCAATTGCGGCACCCATCTTGCAGATAGCTTACTCATATGTCACTTTTGATGCAAAATATTGCATATCCATTTGGTTAGGTTAGGTTGTTTACTGCATCAGCTATCTCACGAATTTTCATTCGAAAATCGCCAAGGAGGCGAATTTTATGAACTATTTCTTAACTTTGAAGAGGAGATAACTAGTTCAGAATCACTCCATGGAAGGAGGCAGTTTCTAGGTGTCTCCAATTATTTTTCGACATAGAAAATAATGTATAATAAACATACAAAGTTCCTTTTTTCAATGCTCCAGTAACGAAGGCAATTTTTTTAATATTAGTATTAAAAACTAATCTATCTGTCAGATTTAATTGAATTTTGATAGATAACATAGGAAACATAGGGAAAACTAACAATACAATCACTGTAGCAATAACATTGACAGATTTTAATCAGAATTGATCGAAGCAGTGCTGGAGCTCTGCCGTTTTTTGCTTTACCGTTTCCATCGACTCAAATTGGGTCTCTTTTAAAGCAGATTTTATTTTCGAAAACAAAAAAAAAAGTCGCACAATCTGCCAAATCTAGTGAGTACGGTGGGTGTTTGGAGCACTGGAGTGCGCTTACTGGCCAAATACTTTTGATTTTTGGCACTAACTTCGCACAGACTTTGTCATGTGTAATTCCTCGTGTAAAATTTTTCTAACCGTTTCCTTCTCGGCCTTTACAGCCTCGGCAATCATCCGGATGCTCATTTGACAATCTGCACACACAATTTGTTTGATTTTTTTCACTGTTTCCGGAGTTGAAACAGTCACAGGGCGACCTGGGCGCTGGTCATCTTCAGTGCTCTCTCGTTCCTTACTAAAGCACTTACACCACTCAAAAACACGCGCACGAGATAGAGAATTGTCGCCATCGGCCTCTTGCAACAATTTATAGTACTCAGTCGGAGCTTTTTTCAATTTAACGAGAAATTTGAGATTGATACGTTGATACTATAATAGTGACGGAAACGTGTTTTGGGACTTGCATAGACAAGATATCTAGATACTACGCACTACTTGATTTTTACCCTGCCCGTCTAGGGCGCCCTCTAGGCGCGCAGTCTCGTTATTTAATAGCCAAACCTTGTATTGTACACAAAAGTACTGAAGTTATATATGTAACTTAATTACTTATTGAGAATTTTGAAATATATATCTCTACCAAAACTAGATTTCTTTGACATAATTATTCCAAAGGCTATACCAAGAAATAAATAAACATCTGCAATGAACTTTATTTCAAAATTTGCCAGTCCAAAGCTCACCATTTCGTTGTTAATTAACAAATAAATTTCGAAACACTCTGTAAACGCTAAACATTTTGTTTGATTTAGATTCACACCAATAATCTCATAACATTGATTGTAATTTAGTTTTATTTTCACAATCACGTTTTATGAGCTTTAACCAACCTATTGCTAGATATTACATTATGCCATTGATCATTGATTATGTATAAGTCTTCATTTTTCAGCATCGAGATGAAAATAATAATAATATTATAAAGAATATTTTTCAGCATTTGTTACCCGACAATGGTTTCATCTAAATCCAAACTCAAGAGTCCAAATCAATATATATATATATATATATATATATATATATATATATATATATATATATATATATATATATATATATTGATTTGATTCAGTTTTTTCCTGATATCCATATTACAATGTGGTCATCACAGTTTTCAAGCAAAGTATTTCAATCGATGAATCAGAAGAATAGGAATATTGGTGTAACCCCTTATCTTACTCCATAGGACTAAACTAACCTCTGCTTTTTTTGCGTATTAACTTGTGATAAATTATTGGAACCAGCTCAGCAAAAAAATTACCAATTGATTGCATTTCGTGAAATATTAATTGATATATTTAGCTAATAGCCAATTGAACATATTTTATGAGGATGTAGTTTATTTTAATTAATTTATTGTTCAGAATATAACAACTTGCTTTTCTACTAACAACAATAGAAGTTTTTGTTTTCTATATTTATTGATTTCATAATACGTACAACACATCGATGATTACACAATTTGATTTTTTAATACTCTGGTTTCCTAATGATCATCGTCGTTTGTAGTTTAAATACAAACATTTCCTTTTTCTTTCAAGCACTTCAAAAGTATTTTGAAAGTTTGTAGACTTACTGAGGACCGGTTTTCAGCTGTTTGCGTACTGAATAAGTTTACGGGTAGGGTACATTTTCGGCTTACCAGTCGCTCTGAAAAGATATTTTGTGCGTGATCCTACATCTCATTGTTCCACCTTCAGAATACGTAGACTGGACGAAATTTTTCTGAAAGTTTTAGTCCCACTCTCCAAACATCACTCCTTCTCTATGGCTTCCTCGCAGTTGCCTTCGTATAGTTTTAAAGTAATATTAACGGGGCAGTCACCGGTCGGAAGACCAACTACCAGTTTAATGTCGTTTCTGGACATCTACAGTAGCTCATCGGACTTCTAAGCTGATATGGCTAGGAATTTTTTGGATTGTCTTTGGCTTTGAGTGTTTGTCCAGTAAGACTCCATCTGATCCTTCAATCATATATTCACTTGTTGAGGCCACAGTAGGGTTCTGAACCAAAATATGGAGTTGCTTCCTGATTACTGTCGACTAATGTTTTCAGAGTTTCATTACATTTCTAGTTAGCTTGGACGTGCACTCAATAGCTTCAAAACTTTTCTCCTTCGAAGATGTAAATATGCTTTCTAGCGAGGTTTTTATTCAAACACCACTGAAGACATGTGTTTATTGCTAGCAACTTTCCCTGATGAAAATTGAGGGGTTTTTCTAGTGGTATGTAAAGCTTGCATATTGGTCCAAAAATGCCCAAACCAGCTCTTTGGACTACTGAAATCATCTTTATAGCAGAGGGATATATTTCAAGCTTGCAGGATATTTTTCTTTACTCATGATTGGAGGTTAATGATTACCACTTTGAATGGGATGTCTGTCTTTATGTTACTATACATTTGGTCCATCAATTTGTCAAGTTTTACCAATTCCAGAATAATTAAGTTAGATGTTAGATTCCCTGATTTCAATGTTTCTATGTGGATTATCTTGGCGTATGCCACTAAATATTTTCTATTTAAACTTTAAGGTGAAGGGATAGCAGGTTTAGCACCACCTCTAAAACAGTAGTGGGGTATGTTTACATGGCCCCTGTAATGCCCAATAGATCTGCCTTTGAATTTTGTTATTTTTAAGCTATGTTTGTACCGCGTACAGTTTATGAATAAAATAACTTGTTTCTTGATTCCTAATTAACGGACATAGACTCATGTAATTATGAAGCACGAAATGACTCATGTCCATATTTAATTTAACAAATGAATTAGTTTATAATACGTTTGGAAAATGCTTTTATATTCATGTCAAAAAAACTAGAGAAAATAATTATGAAAATAACAGTAAAATTATTGATGCTAAAATTAATGTCACTGTTTTAAAAGCGTTGGAAGTTAAATATTAATCGTTATAATTTTTTAGTTGATTCATTCCAAAACGTGGAAAAGTGTACAAAGCATGACACATTAATAACAGTGATATTAATATTTTTGTCAATCAATTTAGTCTTATACTACGGTTTTTTTACGTTTCAATTTGATTAACTATGAAAGCGTGTTTACAGTGTTTTTAAACTATATAATTACGTATAGTGAGGTGGACCACCATCTTGTTGAAACCAAATATTGTCGTTTGGCATGTTGTTATTGTCTGAAAATGTCTAATAATGAAGTTTTTTTTAATTGTGATTGAAAATACCTACCTGGATTTGGAAATACCCGAGCCAACACAGATATTTTCCAATAAATCCTTCAATACAAAAGGGACCAATAATTTTGTCGCCTATTATTCCAGTCCATACATTCCATACAATTATGCCTATTTACGTTTCCATTGATACAAAAAATGGCCTTATCGCAAAACATAATATTTCTTAAAATATTTGGATCGTTTTGATTGTAACATTTTCCATCATTATGTCTGCAAACTCTTCACGTCAATCAAAATCGTCGTCTGACAATTCTTGAATCAACGTTACCGGATATTTGTCTAGTACTCAAGTGTGGATCGTCTTCTAACAGGACACAAACATCTAAAGATTTCAGTTGATGCAGTTTTTCTGCGCCCTGATTTGGATAAATCCTCCACTGAACCAGTTTCGTTAAACTTTTTTACTAATTTACTGACAGTAGATCTTATTATGGGATTAAGGGGTTATGGGGTTAAGATATAAATTATTAACATTGTTACACGTTTCTTGTTGACTTCTACGCCTATCACCATATTCTAATATCATTAAAATATCAATTCGTTCTTTTTTAGATGAATGATCCATTGTGACTTTCAATAAACCTCAACAATAATAATTTATTGAAACGTCAAATTTGTTATTGTAGCAGTTTTAGTTCGGCGGAGATAAGCAAATTTAGCTAGAAATTATGCCATTTAGGTATAGGAATCAATACATGAAACATAATAAGTATTTCTTAAGGATTTCTAAAAACACAAAATATACAGGGTGATTCATTTTAAATAACAAAGTTGATTATTTTTCCGGAAAAAGGGAAGATCCGGCAACAATGTAGATACCACAATAATACCGGTCGTATCACAAAACTCTTGCGCATAAAAAATTATAAAAAATCGTATAAGCTGTTTCCGAGATAATTGAGGCGTTCCATACATAAAACTCACTCTGTATAAGAAAATAATTAAAATAATTGTATTGCTCAACTGTTTCTTGTTTATTGTGATAAGTGTAAATGTAGGATGTGATATCATGTGAGAATTACAAAGTCGACATACCTTAGAGAATCCGATATTAGGTGTTGGCGTTTGGTGTAATCCTACATCATGGCATTTGAAAGCTACAACAAAATAAAATCATTTATAACCTGTATAATTAGAAAGAAATATTTTACATTAAATGTGCATTAAACATTACCTTTACTGCCTTAGGAATATGAATTAACATATTAATGCTAGATGCACCTTATTCATACGAAAGTAAAAACCCTGAACTAAATATAGGTGGTAAATGGAAATAAATGTTCACTTTATTGGATCATAAATATTGATTATTCATTTTTCATTAGGTATGTGGCAAAAATCACGGAAAGGGAAATCGAATAAAAAATTGTTCGTTATGGCTGCCGAAGAACTAGAAAATACAACTTTGATAAAATGGTTCGTTGCATAATAACTTTAGAATTTTTAACGTTTAAAAATTTTCAAAGATATTTAATTTAGTTTAAAAAACTAAGAAACGCGCTTTAGAGCACATCAAACTAAAAAGTTAGAAATAGTTTCTAAAATAAACAATAATGAAGCTCAGTTTCTGAAGACGATAAATTGGTTATCGAAACGCGCATCAGACAGTGTAATTTTAGGTGTTAATGTAGTGGTAATGTGAACAGTGTGTTCAGTTTGTAATAATGAATGAAAAATACTAGAAATATTGTGAAAAAAGCGTCGGGCGCTCGATGTAGGAGAAATATGGAACAAAGCGCCCCACGTTTTTCTCACAATAATACTAGTATTTTTCATTTATTATTGTTTTAAGCTTATTTTAAAATTATTTTCAACTTTTTACTTTAATGTGCCTCAAAAGCGTAATTTTTGGTTTTTTAAAACTATATTTATTTTCATATGCGATGAAAGCGTGTTTTTTGATTTTTTCACACTACTTATTTTAATTAATATCCCCTTAACAGCTTTGTTGCTTATATACCTACATTTTTTTAAACTTATTTCGAAGCGTAACGGTGTAGTTAGTAAGGTTGTCGAAGTGCTTAATTTCCATACGGAGATCGGAGATCGGAATCCTCGAACGAAATTCTTATTAAATACTCAATTGCTCTTAGACTCAATTTTGCAAGTGAAATTAAAACCTCAAACGTCGATTTAAACTATTTTTTTTCACGTTTTATAGGTAGCGTTTACTGACAAACTTCGCTTTAAACGTTACCGGTGGTCTGGGGGTAGTTTAAACTTCAGTTTAACATGAAACGGAGGATACGAACCTAACTTTTTAATTTCTACAATATTTGAAGGGTTTTGATAGAGTGATTGGCATTCGCACTCAACGATGATGATGAAAAAATTATCAACATTGTAGACGCGCTGAGAAAACAAAAAGTTCTTAGTTCTAGAGCGAATCTTTAAATTATTCCACATTTTTCCAATTTGTTGTGGTTCCATCGAAAACATAACCGTTTTTATTATTTTCATCATCAAATTCTCTTGCCAACTCCTCCTAATTTTGTTTTGTTTTCCTCTTAAGTTACCGTATCACATCGGAAAAATTTTGATTATATTTGTGAAAATGTCTGTTTAACTGTGACCTATAAAATGGAGCAATCTTGCTTATTCTTGGTTAAAACTAGAGTTCAAACCATGATTTAAACTTTATTTTAATCACCGGTTTTACCCTAGGTTGTTAAATTGGCCCTTAGTCCAAAGAAGAGTTACAAACTTATATAATCGTGTTAAAAAATTTATGTATCATATAACATTGTGCAGTGATCACACAATATTATTAAAATTAGAGAACACAACGTTTAATATGAAATCATACATTCTTTCCCGGAAACAAGTTTTTGTCTACTTGAACTAAGAAGTGTCACTTAAAATGCTAGCTTATATTTAAATAACTGCCGTAGCTATATAATATGCATAGGTAGTAATTATCCTGGTCATTATTATTACACGGTATAATGCCTAGCGTACTGGGCGAATACAAACATAAAAATACAAAATGAATTCTTGATTCGATTATGATCTCTTAAATTTACAGAAACAATACATATAAAAGATACCAGCTTAATAAATATGAAAGAAAGTGATAAATGATAAAACTGTTGGCAAATATAATGTGATACTGCTCAATATAAGAAAAGATTGAGGAATATATTGGTTTATATATATTTTTTATAATGTCAGTGACTAATGTATTGAAAATAGATAGAAAAAATATACAATGGCCTTATTTTCAACTTCCTATGGTCTCAAAGAAAGTCGACGCCAATGACTTCAAGTAGAGTACAAAACAGGCCTTGACACTCCCGGATATTCCGTAGACAAAGAAGTAATGGTGAATCTACCGATTTTTTTATTAACCATTCTGTCAACTCGTTCAACCAGGTCATCTGAAATGACAGATTTGTGTTCTTGGCCCCCTTCATCATGGCCATCTTTAAACATTCGACAACATTCACGCACAACACCATCACTCATGAAGGTTTCCCCATACATACGACTCATTCTCCGATTTCTGCAGCGCTATTCCTTATTGCTTGTAGAAAACAAATCACACTTCGCAATTCACACTTGGCGACAGCATCAATAATATCGGACATGTTTACGTGGCTGTAGCAGAACGCCGATTAACGCCTGAATGTCAATAATGCCGGAGTGTGTAGTCCGAGAGCTTCGTAATCGCCCACAATGCATGCCCGTTTTCTTCTGCTTGCGAAGCGTCTGCACGGAGCGATCGGAGGTTGAAAAAAAACCGGCCCTCGTATAAACAACTGAGAAGGTATGTAAAATCGATCGTTTATAGAACACATCCTCTGGATTTGGAAGATTTGAAGAGAAGCTACAGCTACATATAACAACCAGGTAGAATTTTTTAGAAATTTTAGTGAGCCTTGATCACTGCATAGAAATCCCTATTTCAATTTGAGATTTTAGACATTTGTTTCCTCTAGACCGTTGATGTGATTCAGTTGAAAGCCAACTCTTGTAAATGATGTCTGTTTCCAATACTCACAAGTATAGCCCATGGTTTTAACCAAACGTTCAGCAAGCTCTTTAAGACCTTGGTAAAACCATTATCCACTAAATATTTCGGCATTGATAGCTCGACCATCTATGATGATTTCGAATACTGAATCTTAATAATAACATCTAACACACACTAAGACTTTCCGCTCTTTGTGACGGGTTCTGGTAATTGTCCTTCATCTAACCAGTGATTTTCTATGTTCGGGTTGCTTAGAATATAAGTAATAGAATTAGAAACTAGTCTTTTAAGCAAGTTTAGGCATGTTAAAATTGAGGTGTACTAATTTTCATAAATGAAAACCAACATTACTTATGAAATACTCTTTGTTGCTTCGACACGTAAAACGTTTATTTGAAAAAAAAACTATTTCCTAATAATAATCGTAAGTCTCATGGAAAGTTGGGAATATTTAAAAATTTTTTATCCTCGATAAATAATTTATAATCTATTCTATATGCACAATGCTTTGTTAGTTTGTAAAAACACGTTTTCTTTATCATCACCAACCCCAGTCAACTTTCCTTTGGGGTGGTAAATACCCCTTGGTAAGATGGTTGTTGGTGGCAAAAATGGGAAAACATATATTTCTGTCTTTTTCTAACGTATGAGGACTTCTGAAAAGATCTCAAAACTTCTGGAATGGTCTAGAAAGTTCTTAAATGAATGCAAACTATTGTAATCGATTTAGAATGCTCTTTAATTTATCCGAATGATCTGCTTTTTATTATGATCCATTTAGAATGATCGAGAATGTTCTAGAAATTTTTCGAATGATCTGGAAAGTTCCAAAATGAGTGCAATTTGTTCAATTTATTATGATCGATTTAGAATATTCGAGAGAGTTCTAGAAATTTCTAGATTGATCTAAAAAATTCTAAATTGAGTACAATTTATTATAAGCGATTTAAAATGTTCGAGGAAATTCTAGAAATTTTTGGATTAATCTGGAAAGTACCAAAATGTGTACGAGTATTATTATTGATCTAAAAAACCAAACCAAAGTGATGTACATATAAATATTCTGGTACTCGAGATTTCCATGTCTGATGGTATATAAACCGAAAGGTGCAAAATTTTTACATATATATTTTCCATACCATTAAGGGGGTATCCTGGTATAGATAGCTCAAAAAATCGATTTTGTTGTGCATAAATCGAAAGAATAACTTTTCAAAAATATGCTGTTAAAATTTTAGAGTGAAATTCAGAGCGGTATTGATTTTATCGCTACTTTTGTAAAGGTTGCTCGGAGCGCGGTACAGGTAGGCAGGTGCGCACTCCGACACAAAAGACCCCCGTCGAGTAGGTTCTGCAAAAACATTTGCTCCCCGTTTATAAAGATCTGTCAGAGGATGATTCGTTGACTAGGTGTATGGGCGGTTACACACAAAACGCCAATTAGGGTTTCAACTCCGTCTGGCTCCGAAGCATCTGCACAGTGGCCCAAAAACTGTTGAAATTGCCGCTTACATCTCGAGTGAAGCTTTCAAGGAATTCTGAATATGATGAGGGTCCTGGAATCGGAAATTGGCGGAACAACGTTTGCTTACGCCGAGATCGTACACAAAGTGCGCGTAAAGCGGCAGGATCATCGGACCGAAAATTGCACGAAAGAGGCACGGACTGCGAAAAGAAGAAAGTTAGCTGAAGGAAATGAAGCTTTTGAGTAAGCAGAAAAGATCCTTTATGCTCCAGGAATAGCCGACTAACTGAAAAAAAAAATATGTGATACGTAAGTATAGACTGAAAGCTTATTTTCATGTACCGCAAACTTTAAACGCGTTTTTCTCGAAAACAGTTTTTTTCAATTTTCCCATTTCACGCCACGAATCATTCAGCGAGATTTGGTCGTAAAAAAAAGCATTTTAAAGGAAACTTAATTATCTAATCCATGAACTAAAGGGATTTTGCGAAAAAAATTGCTTAACTATTTTTTGCAATAATAATAAAAAAAATTTTTTCAATAATCTGCCATTTTTTTGGAGAACATTTATATAATGTTTAATTTAGTTTATGGATGAGATTGATGTGACAATAACATAACAATTTGATTTTTATGCTTATGCAAATCAAGACGAAAAAAAATGATGGTCTTAAAGTAGTTTTAACTTTTTAATTATTTATATTATTTGTAAGAATTTTTTTTTCAATGTTTTTGAATAATAAATGAGCATGTGTCAAAATTTCAAATAAAAATATTAAATAGTTTTTGAGAAAAAAATTCCCAAAGTTTCCGTCAATTTTTAGCCCAAATACGCCGGGTTTCGCTACTAGTACACGGGGTCTTTCAAAACGTTTCCATGCGAGTTTTATCACTGCATTAAGCGAAAAAAATCGATTGAAAACCACCAAACAATCACATGTCTATAACGCAAAGTTCAAAAATGCGGCAGCAGCTAAATACTTTTATGGCTCTCTCAACCGTTCGTTCCATGTTCCTTAAGCTAAACCTTATTGTTAATTTGCGATTAATGTGATTGTTTGGTGATTTTTAATCGATGCTTTTCGCTTAATGCAGTGATATAACTCGCATGGGAACGTTTTGAAAGACCCTGTATATATGGTCTAACTAGAAATTTTGTTAATATTTAGTAACATCATTCGGGAGCTATCTTAACAGGCTGCAACAATTAACGTCATAAAACTTTCACCTCTGTTTAACGAAGACTACTTTTCGAGTTTTCTCGATTTATTGTAATTGAAAACGGTGCTAGAATGATTACTAATCACTGCTAACAAGTTAGTAAAGAAGTTGTTTCTACGTTGTTTAAATTAAGAAAAGATAAGAGAAAAGATATGTTTAATATGTTAAAATGCATTCTGCTAAAACGCTGGATATTATGTAGGGTGTATATATATATATATATATATATATATATATATATATATATAGATTTCGCGTAGAGATCGTAGAGTATAAATACAACAAAATTAATTATTAAGTCTTAGAACGTACATACTCTGAGAATATTTCTCACGAGGCCGACAGTTTTTCATCGAGTGGAACATTCATCTTCGACCTTATCTGTTACTCATTAATGGAAAATTTATATTATGTAACGCTAGAGAGTGCAGATTATGGGTACTTTATAATAATCATTAGTAACTAATAACCATATCTCATTTAAAGTAATAATTACACTGGCTAACAGATTTTTATTATTTCAAAATAAACTACTTGCGTTTAAGAAGCGCGCAACTGTATATACTCAAGTCACGGTATGTTATTCAACATCCCATTCAAACAAAAATTTGTCACCAACAGGGTGGCAATACTTCGACTGTTTAACAAACCATTACGCCCACAGCTGATGTAGCTTAGCCTTCATAATTATATTATTATATTATAATTTTTCGCCCTATTAGTATATAGTAAATTTCCTACTCTCTTTTCGACTACTATCCTCAATATCTATTACATAATATTCGTTTTTATTATTCTTTATTCCGTTATATTTCCAATTGAATCACTGTGTACTACAATCGTTCAAATACTAACTTAGACCTGTCATTAAGATATCATATTATTCATCTCTTAATAACCATAATTATAAAGCATGGCACGCAAGAAAATTTCAAGTAATGTTAGTAATTAAGTTGTCTCACTGCATTTAATCCAGTCCGACATTTCATGCATTTTTGCACTTAATTTAACATGAATCTGAGAAAAAAAATATGTTCCAATTATGTGTTTGAATGATTATTTAAATTCTTATCAGTAATAGATAATAAAAACTTGAATGCAGCTAGCGGAAGAATTAGTGGTTAATTAGTTCTCTAAACAAGAAAATAACTTAATAAATAAATTCGAATTAAATAAGACTCTGCAACAAAGTATTCAGTTGAAAAACGACATTCTTGACTATTCTGTTTAAATAACTCTACCATTCCTTTATATGATTGAAATAATTGTATTGTATTGTACCATAATTTTCCACTGTAGATTAAAATTTAGTAAAGTAGCTGAGGACGTAGAGGAGGAAGAAGAAAAATTTCAGGTTTGCTAAATCCCTTAAACTTATTGATGATGTACATTATTGGAGATAATAATTCTCAAGCTTTTCCGCAGATCACTCTTATCTTTATTAGTAGAAAGAAGAAATATTTGGGGTTTGCTCAGTAAAAAAATTCACTAACACCATCCGTTTCAAGATAAAGGGTATTGAAGGAACAAAAATAATACATATTTTTTTTTTATTTTGCCGCAACTACTGGCAACATTGCATTGAATTTTTATACAAATTACGACACATTTTATCAAAGTGTGGTGGAGCTTCATCGTGCATGAAAAATGGAGATCCTCGCTCGTTTAGCATTAAATCTTCTAATATCTCGAATAAGTGATTAAAAAATCTAGTTATACGAGGTTTGTTTTTTTCTCGTACCGAAAATCATGTTTAACGAAAAACAGGAGCAACGTAGCAATATCAAATGTCTCGTTAAATTGGAAAAAAGTCCGACTGAGTGCTATAAGTTGTTGCAAGAGGCCTATGACGACAATTCTCTATCTCGTGCGCGTGTTTTTGAGTGGTGTAAACGCTTTAGTGAGGGCCGAGAGAAAGATGATGACCCACGTCGCCCTGTGACTGTTTCAACTCCGGAAACAGCGAAAAAAATCAACAAAAATATGCGTGCAGATCGTCGAATGAGAATCCGGATGATTGCCGAGGCTGTAAACGCCGATTAAAAAAACGGTTAGAAAAATTATTACAGATATTACAAATTACTACAGAATTACGGATAACAAAAGACTACGAAGTTGGTGCCAAAAAATCCTGACCAAAAGCTCTTGCGTCAAAGGGTTTGCTCAAATTTCCTTGTAAGATTAGGAAAAGAACTGCTTTGAAAGGGACCCGATTTGACTCGATGGAAGCGGTAAAGTAAAAAACGGCAGAGATTCCAAAGGCACTCACCAAAGAAGACTTCCAGCACCGCTTCGATCAATGGAAAAAACGTATGGAAAGGTGTGTGACGAGAGGGGGGAGTATTTTGAAGGGGAGCATTCAAATGTAAAATAACTTTATTCTCAATATATTAATTTGTTACCTAAAGTTGTTGCCCAAACATTAACTTTAAATAAGTGTTGTTGATGTGATACCCTTATGACATGTGGATTTTCATCACACCAGTAGTGTGCATTATGGGAAATAAACATACCTTGTCGCATAAAAGTAGCCTTGTTCGTAAAAAGAATACATTTTAAAAAATTTGGATTAAGGGCTGTCCTTTCTTGTAATGTTTCACTCTAACCGCTAGATCGTCTGGCAAGAGCTCTTGAACTATTCTGTAATGATAAGGATGTAGCTGTTGCTCTTTAAGTATCCTCCAAATACTTGAAGAAGACGTATTTGTTTGTCTTCGTCCTCATTATTTTTTTAGATCTCACATTCCTAGTTTCATGACAACGTCGTTGACTGGCTCTAAATGTATTTTACTTGGCAAGTTTCTTCGAGGAAACTTTTCTGTATAACGCATAACATCTACACTAGAGTTTCCTAAACACTCGCCTAAGGTTAATAACATGTCATGTATTCAAAATTTGAGTACTGAGTACATTTTGATTAACGATATATAATTTCACAGATAAGAAGGTTTCAGAAATGTAATTATTAATGACGCAACCTCATAACTATCAATGAATGAAAATTTTCCATGTCAAACTCAGAAAATATGCTATTGCCGTGTAAAATTCAAAGCTAAATAATTATAGGTACTTAGCTATTGCAGGCCTTAGTATGAAACAAACAATAGTTTGAATCCCAGAACCGCAATACATGATCATCAAATTGTTGTTCTAAAGCCACCAATAGCTCAGTGCTCATACTCAATAAGATCCTATACTGATTATACTGCATTTTTGTGAAACGTTACAAGAAATGAAAGCTCTCAGACCTAAATGTATCCGTTTTATTAATTGGATCTCATTTGGGCGACAAAAAATTATCAATTCACATAATGCTTACTACTTAATAATAATCAATACTTTATCAATACTTTATCCCAGCATCGGTTATTATATCATAATTTTCCAAATATTTCGAAATCAGTACACAGTATCAAGTTTGATCTTTTTGAGTAAAATTAAATGATATTTAAGTTCAATTGAAAATTTGCTTAATAAAAAATAAAAAAACTGACACTGGAGCGTCAACACTTAATTTTCACCGTGAATTTCAATATACCATGTCGTAATTTAAAATTTTTCAACCAACCAGAGCTTACGATAAAGGTTGGGTCACGACCGAGCTTCATGTTTCAATTCCAATGCTTCTTCACACAAAATTGGCACAGAAGACCGTTTTAGGAAAAACCAGTAAATAGTACTTCCACCAATTCACTTTTAGCTTTTTTATAGTTTCACGATTTGAACTGCTCGCCTCACTGTCAAGATTATGTGCGTGCCTGGTGTTTGAATCGTTGATTTATCAACATCGAGCTCGATGGCTAATATCTGCCCGATTCACCGTTTATCAGCTGCGTAATAATTCCCATTTCATTTTTTAATACTAAATTAGCGACATAAAATGCGCGCAAGAACATAGCCACCTAAATTGGGCACGCGGTGATCGAGCCTTGCCGCCACGCGCTGCAACGTTGAGAAAGCGCTTAATTGTCAATCGCAATAAGTGCCAAAAGCCGGACCTGTACTATTATTGAAGTATATCAATTTGTACAGTAAGGTTCAAAGAATAAGTACGTCTTTTCAATTTTAACCATATCTTCTTAAAATGTGCCATATTTGCATAAAAATATATTCCGAACCGAAAAAACCATTTGTTTTAACAATTGCGATTCAAACAAAACGTACCAGTTTTTCGCAAAACGTCGGGTATATTTAGATTAAGCGGCTCAAATACGTACAAGATTTCCACTGTTTTATTCATAACCCTATGATTGTACACGGCAGCAATGACCACTCACGAACTATTCGTTTGGAGTAGTACAGTTTTTTATCAACTTTTATCAACTAAAAGTTATGTAATGTAAAAAAAATCAATGGATATTTTTCACTATAACATACAGTTTGAAAATACATTGAAAATTATCTTAAATAAAAGCAGATCACTTTAAATTGTTTTTTTTTTTCGTAATGTTTCTGCTTGTTGTAGATTCCTCAGATATGTTGAATAATACGGTTTATTAAGATATAAAACAAAGTTCGATGTATTTGTCAGTAATACTGTCATAGTGCAAATATCTCCTCTACTTTCAAATCTAGTTCGTCTATTTAATCATCCTATTCCATTTGAGACTATTTTCTTATTTTGCTTTTCTGATATTACTTGTACCCAATTAACTGTTGCGGCTTTTCAATGTATTTCTAAACATTTTTAAAATGATTTCTTAATCTGTCGATTAGAGTTACATTTATGGCTCGTTAACATAATTATTGTGGGTGTTACATTATTATCAATATTATTCTTTCTAATGTGATCAAATGAATGTAAAAATATACTAATTTTAATGATGAAGCTATCTACACTGAGAGACAGTAAGTATATGAACGGCTCTTATCGATATTCGTAAATTTCGAAGCGTACGCGCGGGTTTATAAATATCCATCAGTAATCCGTGTTGAAAATATGTCAGTTGTTTAATAATTACGCTGTGAATGAAGTGAAGAGTACAATAACGAGAAGGCGAAAGAGTCTGAAATGGACATTCAATTTAAATGCAAAAGGGAGTTGAAAAAAAGGGCAATTGAAAATTGCGGATAGATGACGTCAGCTAGACATATTCTTCAGGAATCCATAAACTTTTCACCGTCTTTAACAGTGACGGACGGATCAGATAAGAAGCGTTTGCAGGCACGTATACATGTCGACTGGAGAGTTAATTGACAGGCCAATCAATGGGGGATTTTGTCACTAGACTCGAAAACGACATTGATTGACTTAATATTCTAAAGTTCAATTTCAATAAACAATGGGTAATTTCAGGACTTTGAATCCGCCATCCGAATATATGCGTGATTTAATGCTATTCATTGTCATACATTCTTCGATTGTTCACAAAAAACGTGTCCTGTTTTCTCTGACATTCTGTACCGTTTAACGCATCGTGAGAAAACTATTGATGCTTCTGGTTATATTTATTACGCTTTACTTGAATTAAAAATCAATTCCTAATTAAATCAATTACCATATTAGTCGGTTTGTGTCTATTCCACTTTTTTAAAATTCTTGAATAGAGAATGCTCTTAAGTAAATTATTCAACAGTTTAAATTGGCTAATTTATATTCGTTTTTCGAACATTTTCTGGTCTTTTTTATTGTTATTGTTGTTTTAACGGCATTATGTGCTCAATCAGTAGCACGCTCCTGTCGTTTAACTAAGGTGGTCTAAGAAATTAAATCGACAGATTTAATAGCAGGTATTGGCGCCCCTTAAATGAACATCACATTTAATTAACCTGGATCAACAACTCAATGAAAAATTTTTCCACGTGATATGAAAAAAAAGGTTTATTTTAGTATAGAAAAATTAGAAATAGACCAGATAGACTTCGATATTTTTTATAAAGTCAAACTTTCAGATCAATTGCTATTAGTTGAGAAATACATCATTTTGATTTCTCTGCAAATAGTCCCGAATTATTGCAATATTTATTCTTGTATCTATGATATTCACTATAATAGGTCCATTGTCTGTCTGAACAACAAATAATATGTCAAAACTACGGATTGAATATTTTTTTTGGTATAATTTTGACACCGTTGTCGTTGTTTTTATTTTTAGATTGAATTGGAATTTCTGGAACCGTTGGCGATATTCAAACTGAATACACTGTTTACACTACCTCTACACCAACAGTCACAATTACACTGGCAAACTAAAACTGTATAAACAACTTTATGAATATATTAAATCAATGAACTACTTTATGTTTTGAAATATTTTATTTTTATTCAAATATCACTGACATTGTGCTTACAAAAATTTGGTTATTTTTTTGGTTTCAACGGATTTTATTCCTATTTACTAATACTAAAGTTTCCTTTTATACTTTTTAATTATTCGTTTACATTTGAAATTTTCTGAATCACGAAGTATAAATCGTCTCTTGAAAATTCACTTTTTTATAAACACTTTTATTAACTACGATTTTTACAAGAAATTCAACAGTATACACAATTAACAATATTACACAATATAACAAAAGTAAGACTAAAGTCATATTGAAATATATGATTTTGGTTTGGTCAAAGTATATAAAAAATATTGATGACTCGGCATCGAAAGTTCTTTCACTTAGATGATTTAACGAAATTAGAAATAATTTGTTCACTCTAACAAACTGTAATAATATTTTATTAATTTTTTTTTAGAATCTGCTTGAGTTAGTTAAGACCCCATCCGATATAATCATTGATTTTGAAATAAATGGAATGTTATATGTTTTTTTATGAATATTATCAGTTTTATTTGTTTCTTATGTATTTATCGACTCAATTAGTTGATTTAACCATCACTTAATGCGCATAGAGCTTGTGTTTTTCATAAATATGAAAAAATATTAGTTACAGAATTCCAAAAATTTCTCCCAATAAACCATTTTCAAAATAAACGATTAAATGAATTTGTTATATGAGTGTATTATCATTTGAAAGAGAATCCAATCAAATAATAATATTATCTTACTAGGACACTCAAGTTCGCCAATAAATCTTATCTAAATAATAAATACTCAAGCTCATTTCACGACACTTTGTTCGACGAAGATTATAAACAGGTTTTATGGATAAATTGAATATTATCTAGATTTATGCAGTTATAACGTAAATAACTTAACTATAAATGGAAAATAGTTGGTATATATTGTTGATTATACACATGTGTATGTACGCAGCATGGATATGTAAAGATTTACTACTGATAATTATTATCAGTGGCTCACCAAAATTATTCAGGTTATCATAGGTACGAGGGGCAAATTAGAAATTTTTAAATTCTTATGAAACCTTCACAATATTGTAAATAATTAGAATTGTTATGTCGCTTCGACTCCGAAAAGGGGAACACACCGATTGGATACAAATTTTCACCAAATTCTCTATTATACACTAAGAGGATTTTTGGCGTCTCGCAAGGAAAGGAGGTGAAAAATTTTTTTTATAGCTTTGAACCCACGAAAAATATAAATGTTTATTAGCTGAACCGCCAGACTTCTGCCTCAATCGATAAATAAAAGACGTAAACGTTTTTATAAGATAAAAGTAAAATAAACAAAAGGAATCCTTTTATTATTAAAACAAATAAACAAAATGCTCGGTATAAATGAAGTTTTATTATTACTTTCGATTAATTACACATAAAAATCGCTCACTTACTAGCCATTTAAAAGGTTTCAATTTGATATTGACATACACAAAGAAAGATATTGCTAATAGCATAGAAAGAATATGGTGGTGTTGGATGAATGAATATGCGGAGTTTTCTTGTGTCAAAAAATCTAAATATAGGCACAAAATGTCAGTAGCTAAAAATACGTGTTAGGTTGGGAATTTTTTATTTAATCCCTTTTCCTTGCAGGACGGTACAATCATCTAGTGGGTTCCTGTTTTCGGAACGCCGGCCTTCGTCAAAAAGAAATCAAGGAAGTATGTACGTCCCTAAAAAACTGAAAATCCTCTGGACCCAGCTAATTTTTGAAAATTCCTCCAAATGTAGATGATTGTTTCTATGGTTCTAAGCATAGTTTATATTTATTCTATTTAACTCTTCTCAGGAATGAAAACAGATTCTGACTTATGACTAATGCCTCTCATTTCTTTCTTAAACTACATTTAGTTATTTTTTAGGGTGCTTGGATTCATCTTGATTGATTTTTTTTAATTTGTCTTTATATTCATTCCCCATTCCAAGGTATAAAACTTGCAGGTATAATATAATTATTGGCACTTTTCTATCAAGTAAACTGATAGTTCCCTTATTCCATTTTCAAAATTCACTACTGAACTATATAAGTTTATCATCTCGAAAATTACCAAACGGTATAGAAACTACCCTTCTGTATTCTTATTTCTGAAAATTATAAAAAATTCTGGAACGTCAAGTTTTTAAAGAAATTATGGGATGTTTAGGTTGATTCTTGCAACTTAGCAAGGCTGGTACTTCAAACATACATGAAATATTGCTGATTTAATCGATGTGAAATATGTTCATGTTGTTCACCTTCTTGTTGGCAATAACACAGTCTTCTAGACAATTCATTTTAATTGTTTGAGTTTGGTGTGAAATATTGAAGATTTCTGAAGTTATTTTCTCTGCTAGTTTTTTATATACTTTGTTCTTTCGATAACCTCCCAGAACATAAGTTCATGCGATCCAGCTGGTTACTACATACTACAGTTTTATTCAATGTAAGTTCCTACACAGGAAGGAGAAAGGAGGGCAAAGAAAAATGGAGAAATAGAGAGAGAACTGGGTAAGGAGAATATAGTGACATACATAAAAGCACAAAGGCTCAACTGCGCTGGGCACATAATGAGAAGAAAACCAATTGAGATGATTAAAAGAATAACGCAATGGATCCCATTGTGGCCAAGGAGAAGGGGCAGGCCGAGAAAAACTTGGAGAAACGAAATAGAGGAGGACATGAGAGCACTCAATATAGAAAACTGGAAAGCAAAATGCCGGAACCGAAAAGAATGGAAAATAATAACAAAAACAGCCAAAACAAACGACAAACTATGAAGAAAATAAAAATTAGAAAACGAGGAGTAATCCACCTCAAAAAAAAAGGATTTAAAGCGCCAAAAGTGATAGCCATAATCCACATGGGATTGAAAGACTTGATGATGATGATGAAGGTCCTGCCATTAAAACAAAATGAGGTGTTTCTTTATACTGCTGAAACTATGTGTTCCGTTTGGTAGGGTCGGATATATGATTGCGTTAATAAATAGATGGGCTAGCGTTATATAACTATAAGTATAGTACCTATGATACCTAACCAAACATTCAGCTTTTCACGTATCCAATTCATGGTTCTCATGAATTTCCTTCCTGTTCAATGTGAGTTTTGATTCACCATAAAACAGAATCAAACCTGGAGCTATTTCATGCTACCATCAAAATGATTTTCTATTAGCTTCTGTACAAAAGTCAACTAAATAGTTGAATTTTCATTTTAAGGAGATCTACAATTCAAATTACTTCGACAGGCAATTTGACACAAACTTAACGTTGGCTTTTCGTCGACAGTTACATATATTCAACCAAGTGGGGTTTATATTTGATAGTTTGTCAGTTCCATAATCTCTGAATTAGGTATGAATTTCATACATACTACCTTGAAGAATACTTGAGAATACATCTGATTAAATATGCCTGCCATGTCAACTTAACTTGATTCAAAGAATTTCCATAACGAGTATGATTATATCAGGTATCATTTATTTCATAAACTTTTAACACTCATACTTTAGAAATTTGTACCGTATTAAGTTAATTTCGAAGAAAGTATAACTATTTAAAACGTTAATTAGGAAATATCTCTTGTTACTATTTATAATTGACTGCATATATGTTTGCTAAGAAACTTTCAAAAATATACTAGATATTTTAAAAAAATTAACCATGTGATTATTCTGTGGATATCCTAATTTATATTTAAAAAACGCACTTTTCAATTTGGAATATACCATTCTTCAATAATTCTAGAAATTTTAAATTTATGAAAAGATGTAAGGTAAGAAAATCCTATATAGTTCCATCACTGAAGCGTATAAACTATACGTACCTTGTTGAAAATAATTAGCTTTTCTGACGTAAACACACACAAGTGCCATAAGCTGTAGCTGAGAAAGTCTTTGCCTCGTGGATGGAGGTAATGGTAATAATTCACGTAAATTTGCTATTTCTGCATTAATTAGATCCCTTCTCAACTTGCTTGCTCCTTTTGTTGATTTATTGGCATCGAATCTGAGGAGAAATAATATAAAATTATTAATTTGTTGAGAAGTATTTGTAATACATGCAAATTATGAGTGCTAGATGTACTTTTGTATTATACGGCAAAACTATTGGCATACAATGTTTGTTTTAATGATTGACCTTTTAGATTAGTGACCATATGTTTTTTCAATCTTGTTTCACGAACTAAAATAATCATTATAATGAATTTTTGACGACCTTAATATTACCAGACTTTTGTTTTGAGATTTTCCATTCCATTGCAATAGCTCTTTAATGAACTTTCTGACACTTGCATGTTGTTAATGCCTTTTTATCGATTATCGTTTGATAAAAACATCGAGGACCATCTAAGACATCATTTCTCTTTCTCATAAGAGTAAATTTGTCTATTTGAGTACATCAATACCCAATTAATTTTGACTATTCATTGCAAGAAAACTTACAAAATTGGAGCATTTTTGATAGAAGAGTGATCTTTCCTCTACGACTTTTTCTCAAAAGATAGTATCACAAGTATTTTTCTAAATTCAATGCAAAAGAAAATTATTTTGTCCAAAATGTCATAGAAGTCAAATGTGAAACTAAAATCTTCATTTCTTATATTCTTATTTAATTGTTGAAATGTATTCGACAGATTTAAAACCTGGAGCCGCATCGTTACTTATTTTAAACTGTGTACTTTCTCAAGCTAAAGAAGTGTCTCCTATTGCAAATCTTAATTAGAAAGATTCTAAATTGTGATAGGAGGTACTGAGACTTACAATAGTCGATTTTCATTAGAATTGTAAATGGATATTCACCATTGCCCGCCGCTCAATGCAATTTTTCTAAGAATCTACTGACGTGTATCGAAAAATAAAAACATTCTTTTATTTTGTAGAACGTATTCCAATAGATCATTTTTACTTATATAGATATACCGGAATTACGTTTTCCAAATTTGATTACTAATATCGCTTATTAAAATGTGGGCTGTATTTGTACATTCTTCTAGGAAAACATTTCTCAACAGTTATTAAATTTAATTAAGTCTTAAAGAATATGAAACATATATAAAAAACTTCATATTATACAATGCGGTCCATATGTATGGAATAAATTCAATTTTAGCCTTATTGTGCACTATGTGAAAAAAAAACTGAGACAAGTCGATTCTTATTATTAAATTAACAATTCACATTATGAAAATATTATCCCCCTCCAGCATCCCCTCTGAATTATAAGCATTCCATTGAAAATACTAAAATATTAGTGAAAAAGCCAAATAAACAATTGATATGAATCTAGTAGGCTGCTGTCATTTAGGTATTTAAAGTTACCAAAAGATGTCGGTATAATATTTATGCGCGTATTAAATTTAATTACGTCTCAACACGTTTAGCAGTGTACAGTTAGCAAAATTGAAAAAGTATTTTGTGAATATGTCAAAAATATTGAAAAATCAGGTAGAAATGTTCAATTTACTGATTAAAAAAAATTAGACGGACTTCTAGAGATTGAGGAAAATCCTCATAAGACAATTCGAAAACTTGCCGCCGACAATGATGTAAGTAAATCATCTGTTTTGAGAGTTTTGCACAAAGAAAAATAGCACCCTTACAAAGTTCAGTTGGTTAAGGAGTTAAATTAAAATGATCCTGATAAAAGGCAATAATCTGTGAATTGATGATGGATAGAATGAACGCAGATTTGCAGTTCATGAACAAAATAGTTTTTCTGATGAGGCAACGTTTCATTCAAACGGAATGATTAACAAACAGAAATGTAGATATTTGAGCACAGAAAATCCTCACTGAATGTGTGAGGGTCACATTCAATATCCTGAAAAAGTGAACTATTGAGCTGATATCATTAACAATAAAATTATTGGTCGTTATTTGTTTAAGGATACATTTAATGGTGATGTTTATCTGGATTTTTTTATCAACTTCTTAGTGTCTACATTAAAAAGACTTTTTCCTGGTTTTAATCATCCAAATGAGATAGATCGATCTATTTACTATGAACAAGACGGAGCTCCACCGCATTTTACACGAACAGTTGGAAATTATTTTAACGAAGTTTTTCCCAATAAGTGGATTGGATTATTGTCAAAAAGTGAATGGTGGTGATTTTGAACATACATTCTAAATATTATGCGATGTTATAATCTTCATTCTACCTGAAGTTTTATGATAGAGACATTTTACATCTGAAAAATTAATTTTCTCAGTTATGGTTGCACAAAATTTAAAAACTTCATATTGCTGAGCAGAGGCCCGTTTCCAACAAGTTGCCACACGTCCCCCTTTCTTATTTAAAATTTTCAAGGGGGTGCTCAGAATTCAGAGGGAGTGCTGGAGGAAGATAATATTTTCATATTGTGAATTGTCAATTTAAGAATAAAATTCGACCTGTTTCAGGTTTTTTTCACATAATACATAATAAAGATAAAATTGAATTTATTCCATACATATGGATCGCATTGTGTATGATCGTTTTTTACATAGGAAGAATAAATCAGCATATAGAAAATAGATGAATGAGTCATATATATGATAAAATATGCAGTAACCCGCCAATTTTATATTTATATTATTTTATATTTTATCCATATTTTAGTATGGACATTGAGAAAATATGGAACAATATAAAAATATCTTTCATTTGATATGAGCTGTTTGTGGAGCTTTTACACAAATTTTTTTCAATGCATAAAATACAATAGAGGGTCATGAAGGACTGGGTATTATCAAGAATATTTCGGTAGTAATTATTATAATTGTTATTATCACATTCTCGCTCAATCTAGTGAATTAAAGATTCCGTTGGTCTGGTATATTTGCAAATAATAATTATTGTCAATATTCTCAACAAATAGTTTTTTTTGGAAAAATTGAGACACAATTGAACGTGTTGGGAGCGGAAATTATTAAAAACAACAATTTGACAACGTCGTGGTAACGTGACCAAATATCCAACTCATGAATCTAATTATTAACTGCCAGCTGTGACTCATAGATCTTCATTCAGATCAACCAAGGTACTAATAGGTAAACAAATTTGAACTGTGTAATATTTAATGAGATTTTTTCATTTAATAACTGTTATTTCATATAAACTCATATAAACTCATAAAAACATATGAAATTATATAGAAATTATTATATTTAACATAACAATTATTTGACTAATACAAAAAATATTATTAACGGACTAATCTGAACCGTTCGAAATTATACAAAATAAACGTGCATCATTTTTTATGTTCATTATCTCGATTATAAAAAAAAGACCCTATCTATTCAAATGGAATAAAAATTAAAAACATTTTTTCAAGTAAATAAATACAAAAAGATGTAAGGAATCGAGGAAGGAGAAATTGATAATTTCTCATTGGTTCTTTATTAAACTATGTCGTAATGTATCATTCAAAGCTTTCTTATTTCAAACAATAGGCAGACCTATTTTATATTACATAATCATTAATCTGTATTTGAGATTTATTCCATTATTAATGTTGTTTAAAGAAAAAACAATTGATCTGAACATTTTTAGTGAGGTACAAGATTTGTTGGGTCCAGTCAGAAATTAGAAAGTTTATTTCATCAAAGAATTAGAAGAGATATCGATTTGAAAAATGTCTTAATTATTGCCATTGACCTCAATTTTGTATTATATGGATATATAGGCAGTAATATGCATAAATTTTCAACTTAATATATGAATTATAGCTGACTTAATGATTTAAACGTCAATCGACTAAAGCCGGTACTATACGATGCGACCAACGTTTGCTACCAACATTCGCGTTCCAACGTATGGCTGAACATTAGGATGAGGACTAGATGTAGTGCATCAACGTTAAACGCTATTATAATTGGACGCTTCGCGTGGAAGTAGTGCGCATGTCATTCGACGAATGTTTTGCTTCCAACGTTGGCCATGAAAAGTCGTTTTGTTTGACCCGCGTCCAAGAACTGTGAATGCTACGTGTTTTGTATAAAAAAACCCAAAGCTTCCATTATCATCAAGTTAATTTTAAAACAATTTATATCTGTTGTATGATGTTCATCACTTTTTTGTCACTTTATCATTTCTTTAGGTAAGTTTAGGTTCCAGCCTTCGTCCAATGTTCTGTCAACGTTGTGTGTAAAGTGAATGTTGGTGCAAACGTTGGACGCATCGTGTAGCCGCAGAACTGGATCCAGTTTTCCTCCTTCCAATGTTCAGCCGTACGTTGAAACACGAATATTGGCGCAAACGTTCGACGCTCTTGTAGTACCGGCTTTACCTAAGCTTACCTGAAGAAATGAATGCGTAACAAAACACGTAGCATTCGCGCGGACAAGAAGTGTGTGTAGTTGTATCACAAGTGTTGGTTCCTACTTCGTTTCAATGTTGGGTACTACTTTGACGCGGGCCAAAAAACCGACTTTCCATGGTCAACGTTCCAATGTCATTAGATGACAAACACACTACGACCTCACTATGAGTCCAATCATACCAGCATCCAACTCACGCATCGTATGGTGCCGGCTCAATAGATCCAATAGACATATCTTCATGATAATGATTATTACCAAGAGTAAATATCCATCATATATGGTATATTAATCGACCATTATCTGATTTAGTGATTGTTAGAGGGAATACTTAGTTAAAAGTGATATAAATATGTTGAAGGCCACTGAAAGTTTTGCTCTGGTGTGATTCAAATTGTGTCCATGAAAAAAGATTATAATGCGTATCTTTATCTTATTTGGAAAGCATTAAATTAAAACAATATTTGTGTATAATATTGAAAAAACCAAAAAGATACATATTTTTTAGTTATCTAGTTATAATCGAAAATTATTTCTCACAATAAAATTTTAATAATTTTATAAATCTACTGAATTATACCGAGAAACAAAGCTTTTTTTAGTTGAATCGTGTCGGTGTCCATAACGGTTCACAATAAATATGAATGGTAACTAAGTAACCGATCACTAAGAAAAATTTATGCAGTTAATTCATTTTATATAAGGCCATATAATTCGATTTAGGCATTGTAAATACTTCGGTTTTTTAATGTAATAACCACTTTCATGGTATAATGCTCTGTATGATGAAGTTTCTGGCTTCTACATTACCCGTGGCTTTGAAATTTTCTACAGGAAATAAATAAAATAAGTAAGAGTTTATTGGCTCGTGCAGAGAAATTATAAGCTTTTTCAATAACAAAAAAACCAAAAATGTGAATAGAAAAATTCCATTCATAATAGTTGAAAAGATACACCGCTTTGTAAAACATCAGTTGAATTTTTTTTGAGTAGGAATGTCATTATTGCATTTCACGGATCTATTGTAATATAGACAATGTTGGAAAAAATTATAGTTGTCATGTTTCTTTATGTGTTAATAGTATATTAAAATAAAACCAACAGGAGACATTCCAGCAAGAGTTCCAAACCCGAAAGAACGAATGCTGGAATTGTCTTCTGTTACGAGTGTTTCATACTAATTTCTCTGTATCGGCTCTGTATTCACATTATTAATTTATAGAAAAATTGTTAAAAATATACATTAGGGAAATTATATAACGTAGGTGGTTGGTTGGCAATACTATTTCATGTTTGACAGTTCAATTTGGAAACATTGTTCGAATTTAAAACTTGGTCTAAGCAGCCAAAATTAAAGCTAAATTAAAATCAACATCAAGCTAAATTATCTTGGAGGTATTTTTTTTGTTTAGGCAGTAAATTGAGGATAATTATAATATACTGGTGAACCATTAGAAATACCCTGTACGGGTTCTTTAAGCTTAAAATCTTAATTGTCTGCATGTACTACAAGTACCAATTCAGTATCTTTAATTAGTAATTTAATTTGTTAGTTTAATGTTTAATTTTGACTGCATAAACCAAGCTAACAAGTTGGTTTAAGTTAGGTTAGGTCGTTACAAGAAATTTCTTCACTGTAGATTTTTATGTTTAGTCCATATTTCATAACTACAGTTACTATGTCTATAAACTCATTATAATTTAATGTAAATAATAATAATCTCACACCGCCCTGTCAGCTGTCAAATAGAAACAACTGTTATACAGGAGCACCAACTTACTACAAAAAATTACCAAAAATCTTTTAAGAATGGAGTCTATTCATACACGAAAATGCGTGCAAGATTAATGTTGTTTTAATACCGAAACAGAGAAATTATTATTAATACACCAAATTATTTCTTTCATAATTATCCATCCCATATGAAGTTTCTTTGTATTTTTCATCAAATCAGTTACCGTTTATGATGTAGTCAAACATTTGTATGATTTTTTTAATTTGAAGCGCTTCTGATAATAATCGGAAAAATTATTCAAAAGTACAGAACATTCCATGAAAGTTTCATTTTTACTGACGTCTTTATTTTTCTTAATGTATTTGCGTTACGTATTCGTGACATTGTATTTTGAATCAATGAGCTTAATGCTTACTAAGGATTTGAATGATTAATCAGAATTACATACTTTGCAAGTATATTTTCTATTGCCAAAATAGGAAATTCACCTAAATATATTTCATTGCTTAGAAAGTATTATCTGCCATCACAATAGTTATTACCAACAATTCGCATAGTCACGACGGAACAATGATTAGAGGAATTCTAAAATAGCAGGGTTTTGATTTTATCGAACTAATTTGATAATAGTGTTGCTTGATTAGAGGATGGAAGACCACACCGAAGACAAAAGTTAACCTACCGCGACCTAATCTTAACAGCCAATGTGCCTTGACTAATTTTTTGTATTGTCTTCAGAAATCAATTTACAGTGATCGTTTTTATAAGATAATATTGAATCGGTTTTATGTAATAATTTCATAAATTAATAAAATATCACTAGATATCAATAAGTTATGAGGGTTAAGCTCTACGTTATAAAATAAATTGACCCAAAGTTTACGTATCTCCTTAATTCTTAATCTAATTCCTATTTTCACATTAACACTATTTTGATCAACAGTAAGTTGTAACTAGATTCTCAATGAGTATTTCTTTTCCATTTTGCTTCATTTTGTTTAGCCTTAGAACTAACTATGTCTTACCAAGCCCATTAACAACGTTGGCTATATATTTACCCAGGATACGGTAGAACAGTTTTTAGAACAATAACATCTAATCATTGCCATGAACAATAATTCAAAGAATTCAATATTCCAATATAACTAGACCAAGAAAAGTTGATACAGATTTTAGGGGGAAATTGAATATCTTCTTTATGTTGAATATTTGTTTCGAGATTTTCATGAAAACTTAGTCTTTCTTGTCATTTTATAAGTAAATAAATGCTTTCAATGATTCAACAGACATCATGGCTGCTGTAATTACGAGGATATGTGGGATTTTCACCCATTAAAATCCCCTCCTCCATGCTTCTCAACAGACATTATAACGGAACCGCTACAAGGTATTACTTCATCATTCTGTTTGGGCTTATTTTATTCTATTTACTAAACCTTTCTGTTTTTGATTCATTATTTTTGTCACCATTTTCCAGACGCTAGTTATCATGAACAATATTTTGTAGTGACAATAAGCATGTATGATTGCTTTATATTCTTCCTGCCAACTTTGACCAGCAAATAGGTATCATCCGCATTCTCTTCCTATTCAGGACAATAAGGACAAATTGGTGAGTCTGTGTCACATGATTATTTACACATTCGTGTATTTTTGTTCAGCTACCTTTGTCTGCCATATTGTCCAATTTGATAGCTTTCCACGGATATCTTTTTCTACTTTACTTTGGTTACATTATCTCGACCATATGTCAAGCTCTTTTCCCTCACCAGTAGGTGTATACGTATCAAGTCAGCCAGTAGTACTACTGCTTCCGTTTATACTGTTTGAAAGGCGTTATAGATTCTAATGGCTAGTCTTTCGAATTTTTCTCAAGCATGTTCCAGTACTTGTGGAATCTGAGTGCTTGAGACCAACATGGAGCTGGTCCAACACCATCGTAGAATACCTACCAATTTTTTGGTAGGTATTCAAAATATGTCTTTTCAAGTTCCGTGATCTATGCAGACTCCAAGGTACCTTATTTCTGGTTTAGTTGCGACACCTGTATTTTATACCATGAGTATGTTCTGCAATATATATCAGAAAAACAAGTAATTCTTCTGATGCTCCAGTGACCACAACTGCAAGATCATCAGCATATCCAATAAAAGTGACGTTATGCGGCATCTTCAACGATTTAATATATTACTTGTCTTATATAATATTTTCATTGATAGTTAATTCATGAAATCATTCTTGATCAAGGTATAATATCTGTTAGCTTTGAAATTACTTTCTCATGATAATGACTCAGTCACTTTTAACAAAAACAGTGACCTGAAACGTTCTATTGAACACATCAACTTCTTCAATTTGAGAACATCAATTAAAGTTAATCTGATTATTCTCGGCATGAATGCTCAAAAATTAATCATTCAAAAAACTACACAGTTTTTGGATCAACAGTATTCTTTTAATTCAGTTCAATTTTTCGCCTAAAATTTTATATCGCGGTAAAACGAAAAGACCAATCGACACTCTAACCGTAATAATGTCTGTTGATTCTACTGACAACTTAATTGATTTTGATCAAGCCTGAAGATTGTCGTGGATAACGAATTTACCGAAGAATGTCCTTACAGGGGCTGTTTGATATTTTCTTGGTTATTTCATAACTTATTTTTGTCAAGTTGAACTTACGTGACCAAATCAGAAATCATATGAAATTTCTTCTATTAATTGTCTCATAATTTACCCTCTCTATTAGTTAATTTGCCAAAATAAGCCCCATATTACATCTCTAACCAATTTTTTCCATGTTTACAAATTCACTGAAAACGTTCACTATTGATGGCTGCCAAAGAAATACTAAACAACGTGGCACCTTAAAACTTGAAACATATGCTGTATAGATTTTGTACCATGGTATTTTTTTTACTTTATAATATAGTGGTATTTTTCAAGCAACTACTTCTCTAGGTCCGGCCAGGTACTTCTGGGACCATCCTCGTAATTTTGAAACAAAACTTTAAAATATATAGGAATTATTTAAACCAAAATACTTAGTTGATACCATGCAGCAAAGAATCGTCACTGGTGACGTCACTGAATAGTAAACTGAAATTGTTTATTGTTTAATTCCATCTATTTGTTATATTTATCTTTATTTGTTGTTAATTGATGGGGTTGATATTTTTTCTGGGTATTTTTGTAATCAAATGATATCATTAAATTTTCAAAATTTGGAAGGTCATGCAGTATATATATTTTTAATCTTGTAATGCGAATCTCCTTAATAGGAAAGTCGACTTGAAAGGCAGGGGCTCGTATAGAACAAAATTGACCCCATAAATTCTTGCTTTATATATGCAAAAGTCAAGTTAGCATTTCTATTAAGTATAAAGAAATTTTATCCACTTTCATATTGGTATTGACCGATTTCGATAAGTATACAAATCTTGTATTGGTACGAAACAATGCACACTTGCAAACATAATAAATTTCCTTGATTCATTGTTTATTACCAGCAACCACGAGTAATGGTCAAAAAGAGAAGAGTTTACATAGAAAGCAACACCATACATCACAAAATTATAAGCCGCAGGAATATATATGCCCCTTATCCGAAGCATTTCCTACAACAAGAAAATGCAGTTCAAAGCGTAAAACGACAAACACAATTATCCTCATTATGTCAGACTCAACCGCTGAGACTAAGTATGCATTGCTAGAGGCTGATTTTTTTATTTTCAGATATAAATCCTACTCGAATCATTTCGCATGTCAAATTAATTTTGTAAGAGCTGAGATCATCACGCCTTGTATCAAAATAAAAACCTAAAAACTCTTTTTCCTATGATCATCTCATAATAGTACATGCACAATTACTAGAATGAGATTGTGACAAATGAAAAAATTAAAAAACTTATATAAATTTGGATAATCTTCTAGAGGTAAGTAAAAAATGGTATTAAAAATACTAGATGGCTGAAGTAGCATTGTGCTTATAACAAAAAAGCATTCAAAGTATTGATGTTTTTCAAATCTGTAACAATAAAAGGAATTGTCCTTCAAAATTGACAATAGGATGAGGATAGGTTTTTAAAATCTGATATTCGCTAATAATTTGATATAGACTAAAAAAATGTAATATTTCTGAAAGTCATGATGTATCGGTTATGACTTTGTGGTGAGCTGATAAATAGTTGTATCTGAAGAGAAAATTGAAAAGAAAAGGAATAGTAATATGTTATGGTCAATTTTCAGTAAAAGACAATTTACTTATTTATCTAAAGTTCATGACAATTCGTTACGTATCAATATTCAATTTATGGCAATCTTTTCCACAAAAGAAATATTAATACATAATTCTGTTATTTTTTCTTTCCATCTCCATTTCGAATTTGAAATTGGATACAATTTTGCTTATTTCATTCCTATAATTACAATATATCTGTAAAATGATATTTTTGTGCGCAATATAAAAAAACATCCTCACGAAATCGAGAAAAGGATTTCAAAACACATTATACTCATTATACAGTGCTTTTCAGATAAAAGTATCCACCTTTAATAACGTTTGTAATACTGGTATTTAGAAAAAATCCAAAAACACGTCAATTTATGTTGGAAGGGGCAAGCATTATGGCTTATTTAAACTTACTGGAAAAGCCACCCCCTCACCCCTAGCAGCATCCCCTTTACTTTTTTAAATTACTTTTCATATTTTTTATGTAAAATTTGGATACTCCTCTTTGAGCTGATTTCAAAAATGTATAATACTTGTAGGTTTAAGTGATTAGTATATGAGATAAACAATTTTTCTTTTAAGAGCACAAATTTTACTTATTATTTACTTTCACCTTATTTGCCTTTACCAAAATGGGTTGTACAACAATTCAAACTCTTTAATCTTTTTAACTGTGCTATTTATTATGAAGTTACAATAAGTGTTCAAAATGAGTACCATTCACTTCCATACAATGGTATAATCTATTTTGAAATGCCTCTCTGACATTGCTTAATACGGCTGGATTTAATTGTCGACATTCATTTTCTATCCTCTCTCGTAAATCATCCAGAGATTCTGGTTGGGTAGCATAAACTTTTGTTTTTAAATACCCCCATAAAAAAAAGTCTAGGTGTGTTAAATCCGGTGACCTAGGTGGCCACTCCATCATCTGCCCCCTTCTACCTATCCAACGAGCGGGGAATGTTTCGTTTAAACATTGTCGGACAGGCATAGCATAGTGTGGGGGAGCTCCGTCTTGTTGAAATACCAGTAAATCTTCGGAAAGGTTATCATCATTTTCTATTATTGTTGTAATACGTGGGTCAACCTCTTCCCTGAGTAACTCAAGATATGATTCACCATTTAAATTTCCGTTGATGAAGAAAGGTCCGACAATGTGGTCACCTAGGATACCACACCAAACGTTTAACTTTTGGGGATGTTGTGTATGGAATTCACGCATAATATGTGGATCACTTTCAGCCCAATATCTACAATTATGCCTACTTACTAAGCCATTTAATGACCATGAGCATTCATCAGAAAAGCAAATATTGTTTAACAATTGTGGATTGTTATTGATAATTTGCGTCATTGATTCGCAAAACTCTAGACGACGATCAAAATCATCTTCATTCAACTCGTGCACCAACTTAACTTTGTATGGGTGGTACTTGAATTTATGTAGAACTCGGAAAACTGTAGAAGATGAAACACCGATCGCTCTACTTATTGTTGACAACGATTGTGGGTTGTTGAGCCTCTAAGCTGACTTGCCCTAAAATTGCCACTTGGATTGCTTCGTTATTTACGAGTCCCTCTCGCTTATGCACTTTATTGCAAACAGACCCTGTTGTGGTAAATTTCTCCATCAGTTGAATTACATACTACATATTCTAGCAGCAGCTCTTGCACAATTATTATTTTGGTAGTATAAACCTACAATTTCAATTCTTTCTTGCAAAGAGTAAACCATTTCAGAGAAACAAAATAAATAATGTATCATCAAATTACACTATCAATAGTGACTACAAATTCTAGTTGACAATGTCAAACTTTAATAAAAAGTAGAGTTTTTTGTTGTTTGGATTTTTTAAGTAGAATAAATAGCACAGTTAAAAAGATTAAAGAGTTTGAACTGTTGTACAACCCATTTTAGCACAGGCAAATAAGGTGAAAGTAAATAATAAGTAAAATTTGTGCTCTTAAAAGAAAAATTGTTTATCTCATAAACTAACCACTTTAACCTACAAGTATTATACATTTTTGAAATCAGCTCAAAGAGGAGTATCCAAATTTTACATAAAAAATATGAAAAGTAATTTAAAAAAATAAGGGGATGCTGCTAGGAGTGAGGGGGTGGCTTTTCCAGTAAGTTTAAATAAGCCATAATGCTTGCCCCTTCCAACATAAATTGACGTGTTTTTGGATTTTTTCTAAATACCAGTATTACAAAAGTTATTAAAGGTGGATACTTTTATCTGAAAAGCACAGTATAATATATTTCGACTAAAATAATATACGTAAGCCAATGATCCATACATCAAAATATCAATGGACTTTAGTTTTCGGGAATTCTGCTAAAAATGGGGCTTAGCAGGGATTATTTGGTTTCTGATAATAGTTCGATCAAGGTAGATCTAAAAATAAGAGTGAAGCTATATAAATTCCCTTCAAGCGAAATCATCAGTAAAATTGTTTAAAATACAATTGAAAATAAAATTTAAAAGTTCCTCATAATTCCCGTGTATGGAAAAACTTTATTAAAGGTCAAAGGTCAGAAAAATGAGTTTTTCGCGGTTATCAGCAAAACGGTAAGTTTTATCCTGAAAATATTTTAGACAAAAATTTTCGTTTTTGTGATATAACGATTCAAATAGTTGTAAAAGTTATAATGTTTCAAATTTACTGTCGTATTTAATGACTATAACGATTTCACGAATAATAAAGCTGCAGAACAACATCGTCGTAAAGTTTAGCAACATCTTCGTCAATTGATAATTCATTTGATGAACAGAAATTTCTTACTAATACTAACATCATATCTCGGTTCATTTCAATGTTGTAAGAAAAATTTACTACTGAAAATATATTGGTAAAACCAACGTCAACTTTTACAACTTCAAAAAAGTATTGATACGTAGATAATTTTATGATCCACATTTTTTGTCGAGGGTATTTTAATGATAAAACTCACCGTTTTGCTGAAAACTGCGAAAAACTCATTTTTTTGACTTTGGATAATTTTTTTCCATACACGGAAATGATGGGGAATATTCAAATTCTATGTTCAATTGTATTTTAAACAATTTTACTGATTTACAGCTTGATGGGAATTTATGTAACTTTGAATGTCTAAATTGACAGGATTATAAGGTGTGTTGAATAAGTCAGAAAGAAAATCATATATTTCTTTTTGTGAAGATAAAAGATGTAAACGAAGCTCTCGAATAAAACAAAAAAAAATTGACAAGCAAATCGAATGAATATTCCAATAAAAAAATTAGTATTCAAGCCAGTAAAATCTGAAGTAATAATATGACAGTCAAATAACTTACTAACAGTGAAAATATCGAAAGGAGCAAATCGTGATGATACAGAGAACATCCAACAAGATCTACAGGAAAACTTTGATATCTGGAACGAAACACTGAGCAGTTGGATATAAGAAGATATATATAGCAAAGACTGCACTCATGGCATTCAAACATCATACAATAAACATTGGAATAGAAGGACATGGGATTGAAGCGATGAAATATAAATACCTTAGAGACGCGGAGAAAACTTCATAAATACACGTTACAACATAAACAACTGCCATATAAATAAAAAAAGTAATACGAAACTAAATATTTATAAAGAAACTTATAGACCAATATTGATTCACGGCTGTGAAACTCTGACTAATAGTCAATAGACTAATATGTCACTCATAAAATTTATTGGGCAAAGACCGGCAAAGGTAGTGGGGTCATTAGCAAAGAATCGAAAATTTAAGACCAGGGAAGAGAGCATGGAAAGCAAAATTAGGCTGAAAGAGGAGGAAGACCTAAAGCGATATGGGACGAAGTAATTGATACTATACTTGAGAAAAGAGACACAACATGTATAGAAGAAAAACTAATAGCAATCATCAAACATTTTTAATTGGCACGTAAATTTAAACACACCACTATGTGGTATATGTATATAGATCCGATGATATGTCATAACAAATTTCATAACCCAGGTGATGATCTCCAGACGGTCAGAATGCAAAGTAAGAGATTAAATTCGTTTTCGGTTTGTAACTTGTTAATCAGATACCCACAGTAGAAACCAATGCCAGACCATTTGAACATCCTAAGAACCAGTTGCTGGATTTTGCATATTTGTTTCTTTCCAATCATGATGGGTTCACAGGTGGCAATCCTGTTTGTGAGAGGTTCCAATATTCGCTGACTGTTCACTCATTTCGTCATCCCCCTTTATAATATGTGTCAGGTGGTGACTGTCGACAATTTTTCAATCCTTATGTTATGTTATGGTTAAATGGACGTTTGAAACATCCAGTATAATCCTTTCATATCTTTTACAAATCTAAAAACAATTTTTCATCATCATTTTTCATGAAATTTGTTTTTTCAAAATCTAAAACATATGAAGAGATTACAATATTTCAAAGACCACATATCCTTCATATCTTTTGTACAATACATCTGACACTGACTTTGACATCTTACCGATATCACCCTTAAACGCCAATTACGACATTTGTATCTCACGTATTAAGATAGCGTACAGTCAAATCCTTAGTATTGAATCTATTTTTACTAAAATAATAATAGATAAAACACTAACCAATTAATTGCTTAACATAGTATATGAAATTTTTTGTTTAAATTTTGACAAGATGTCATTTGAAGAGATCACTCACCAATCGGATAACCTCTCACAAAAGCGGTAGCAAATTATATCCTATATTGAATTTTGAAATCGATGAATTTAATCTTTTTTACAAGAAATAACACTGCCGCAAATATCAACTAATTACTGTTAGTAAATTTTATTATTGTTATAATTTTATACATATTTTTATATTGTATTTGACCATAATTTCCAGACGATGAATATATGAGTATTCGAAAGTCCGAAATTTATTAGAGTTAATACACTTTGATATTTAATTTTGCCACTACGAAAACGCTTATAATCTTAATTTTATGTCTCTTTTGATAGACCTATTTCGTCACTTATCAAGTATAACTTGGCATTGAAAATTTGTATAATTATATTAATTGATAGAATTGAGTGAAATCATTAGTTTCATTTTATTTTATTAATTCTAATTGATGGCCGCTACATATTTTTGAAATCTATCAACTTTTTTTTTAATAAAGTTCATTTTTATTTTTATATTCAGGTTATGGGTATATACATAAGATAATCAGTATTTATTTAAAATAAAAATTACGTTATTTGTAGGGTGTGAATATATTAGAGATATATATCTCCCACTAATCAGAATAAATTTTATCGAAAAGATTTTAATATTTTTTTTTCATTTAAAATTCTAAGGATTGGCATGAGTTCCAGATGATGCGTATTATAGATCGCCCTATATATATACTTATATATTTTAGTCTATTTCACTGTGTAGCACGAAAAACCATCATTATACAAAGATTCACTAAACGCATTGAGGAAATCAGTATATCGTGACTATATACAATCAAAATTATGGATTTCATATCAGTTACCAGGGTTCGAGATAAAGACGAAGTGGTAATTTATCATAAATAATCATGTACTAATATGAGTTTTATTAATTTATTATGTTCGGCAAGATAAAACCAGTTCAGATGTTCTCCCACTGTTCTCACAAATAATGCAACTGGCAATATAACGTAATGACCAACTAGGAGTTAAGATAAATTATGAACCTATAAAATTGAATAAATTTGAAGCATATTAGTCTCAGTAATTTAGTAATTTGAATATACAATTAATGTTTAATTATGTAACATGATTAGTTGATATTTTCCTTGATATATTGAAAACCATAATTTATGGATATTATTAAATAAATTTTAACTGGACTCAATTTAAAGAATTCTTTTTATTAATTTTTATTCTGGTATTCAGTTTAAAAATAACTGACGTGGACGTTCCAGCAATTATGACTAAAAAACTAGTCGCCGAAATGGATGAAAGGATTATTGAAACCGTTATTCCACGATAACAGAACTTCACATATTTTTCCATAAGTTTAAGCGACTTTTTGGCTTAGAATTGTTTACCAAAAGCTGAGCTACTATAAATTTTGTGCAAGATGAGTCACAGATCACGATAAATATGAGCAAATAGGGCAGCATCATTATTTCTGAACGTGTACAACAGACTTGGTGATTGATTACTGAATCGAACAATTGCAAGACAAAAATTATAGTTCACTGAGAAGAAGTGTAGGAACAAAATTCAGCCTACCCGCTGTCCAAAAAAACAAATGATTATAAATCTTGTCACCAAAAACATTATAGCGATTGACTTTTGAGATAGCTAAGGAATAGTTCCGCTTGATTTTGTCGAACGTGGTACCATTGTTAATTTTTTCAAATTAACGAGAGTCTTGATTCATTCAAACGTGAAGTTTTCACTCATCCGCCCTATAATTCTGATCTTATGCCTGATGATTTTCGCTTGTTTTCCAAAAGACTGAGTAGCGCTTCGACGATGACAAACTGTAGGAGCTTATCACAGACAGCAGCATTCTATGATATTTGTACACCGTTTTGATGAGCGGCTTAAGTTGTTCTGTGACTAAATAGTAAAGTAGAAATTTCGACGCTCGTTATATTGAATATTGGATAAATAAGGCAAATTTTGGCAAGGTTTCGAAATAAATAAACAGTACTTCTAATAAAACAAAGTGGACGTACTGGCTCAGTACTAGGTCCTATTCTATTTCTTCTGTTTATAAACGACATCGCCTATCTAGATATCAGTGGTAAAATATGTCTATTACAATCCTGATCTCTCGTCACTTCATAGGACCATATCTAGTGACCTAATCACCCTAAAATCATGGTGCGATTCTAATCTTCTCTGTCTCGACGTTTCTAAAACTAAAGTTTTATTATATAAAAAAACATTGCAGTCTTTTTTATTAAATTACACCACCATTGATATCGTTGGATCGGTAAAATTCTAAGTGCTTTTTGTGGACAATTACTTGAAATGGGAGTTACATATTGCGGCCTTATCTAAAAAATTAAGTTCCTCCTGTTTTGCGCTGAGATCAGTTTCCAAAGAACTGAACTTATCCATCTCCTTAAGAGTCTATTATGCCCTTATTGAGTCGTATCTTCGATATGCCCTTCCCTTCTGGGGAACGTGCTGCTATCCACTTAGGAACGCGGAGCACGACCTTTACCTATCTACTCCACGTTCAGGATTAGTTAAGAGCTCAATATTTTACAATGCAAAAAATGCGCAATCACTTGCCTCTTGAAATCAAATCGATATCATATTTTCCCGCAATAATGTTTAATTCCGGGCAAGCTGCATACTGGTTTAATTTTGCTTTTGTGGTTTTCTTCTGTATATTGAAATTTTATTTTATTTGTATCTTTATTAAGATATGTTTAAGTTTGTTTTTTAGTTTTTACAAGCTTTTGTCTACAAGTTGTAACAATTTTTTGACAATAAAGCATCTCTCTCTCTCTCTCTCTTTCTGAATTTCTTCAATTGACACATGTATTTCTAATACTATTTTGAAGTCATGTTTTGATATATAATATAATTTCAAGCAGAAAATAAGGGTTAATATAAATAATAGAACATTCTTTACTATGAAATTATTTCACAATTTTATAATTTTAACATTTTATTTGAAGTAAAAATCGTGACGCTGCAAGTGTTTATAAAATCGAGAACATACTGTAATTAAAATGTTCCTTCCTTGTTGGTGTGTCCGATCAGTGCTTCAAGGACCTCAGGAGAATGAAAGTAAAAAGTATAAAATCGAAGACAAGTGGTGCACTCTGAGCCGGTTAATTTATAATGTAAAGTAAATTTATAGGTCACTTAGAGCTTGAAACTGAGATAGGTTGTGAAAAACGTGTTCTGCGGTGGTTTTTTACGGTCTCCGTCGGCCGCAAACAGTATCGTCCTTAAAACTGAAAGCTAGGGACATCATGGTATAGGTAGAACATAATTACCTACATGTTAAGTTAAGATACACGGTTTCAGTAATTAACAAGGGGATTTATTAAGGATTGGCCACATGTTCACCAACACAAACACAGCCTACCGTTACAAATACGAACACCTAACTTAACGGGCTACCCAGTCACGAAAAGCCACAATAGCAATATGTTTTTACTTCTTTAAATAAACACATTATCAGGGACGGATCGCACCTTTCAATACACGTCTTTTAATGGAAGTAGAAGTAATGTTTTTTCACATTTAGAAAACAGCATTAAATAACAGCCTCTTTGGAAAAAAGTATATCCCAAACAAATTCCCGAATCATAGTTAAAAGTATATAAGAATTCATTACTCATTATTGGAACAATACGTGAAGGATCTACCTGAACGCTAGAAAAAAACAAAAATACAGGATATGATGATGAAAAATTTAGTATTTTATTAATGAAATATTTCGTCTAAAGTCTACAAGAGATATCTGTACAATGTCACATCCACCAACAGCAAAATAAAACGCACTCATATGCAACTTTCTCAATAATATTTAGACGTTAAAGAATGAAAAGAATTATTTCATAATTGAAGGGCTTGGATAACAAGTCAGTAATTCACATATTCTGAAAACAAAACTATTAATCATCCACAAAATTTGTTTTCGTCACTCTATAAATAAACCAGCAATACCCGACGCGGCTTCGCCCGCGGTTTATTGAACCTCGCGTAATATAGAGATAATTCAATGAGAAATGACTTATGTATTCTATGAATTAATTTAATTTGGAAGTGTTATTGAGAAAAGATACATTATCATTTAAAAATTGCACACATTTATTATTTATACGATAAAAATATAATAAATACATACATACATTTCATTAACATAAAGATATTAAATAAATGATTTTTTATTAAAGTAACAATGATTACAAAAACGCAAAACAAAATATTGTATCAAATATAATGTCAATACTTCTCTGTAAACCACATTAGTTGTTTTGCCATCTTTTGCTAAAATAACTAAACTTGACGGGGAACTTACTCGTGAACAGGCTACATAAAATTAACCATGGGAGAAACAGTTCTCAAATCTCAAATCGATTCCTGCCACTTTCAAAGATTGACTTTGTGATAAAACGGAGAAATTAGTTTTTAGATATTCACACAGGACCCAAAAGAATCGCTTTGATATCTCATTTCGTCATGAAGAATTGCTAAATATATGGTTATGTAATAAAAATTTTTGTTCAACTCTTTGAACCCTTTCCAAGTTGAATTTTGAAAATGGCAGAAATTTGTTTGTAGTTATTTGTACGGAGAATGTTTTAGTGCAAAAATGAAGTCGATATCTCAATTAACGGTCGAGAAAAACGAAAAAATCGAATTTGCAAACATACCGCATTTTACCCCTTTAAAATCGAAATTTTGCAGAATCCTTTCTTAGCGAACTCTGCATACCGATACAAACATACCCTAAAAATTTCATGTCTCTATCTTTAATAGCCTTGGCTGGGCGTTGATGAGTGAATGAATCAGTCAGTCAGTCCGTTAGTCAAGAAATCCTCTTTTATAGATATAGATATATCAAAATAATCAAAAGAAACAAAAAAATTACCAAGTAACGAAAAACTTGGTAATTTTTAGAAAAAATAAAGCTTATTGCCTTTTTCAACTTCAAAGTTAGAACCCGTTACTTCAGTCCAAAATGAGCCCAGAAATCGTCAATCGTCATTACCACCACCCTTGTACAGCAATAAATTTTAAATATTATTCTAAACTTTTGGATCAACTAATCTGGTTCACAAAAGAAAATAATCATTTCTCACACATCTCAGTATAGTATCGCGAAAATCTGTGAATAAAAATTCTCACAGCGCCCCCCCCCTATTCACCACCGCCTTATCTAAAAAATTAAGTTCCTCCTGTTTTTCGATGAAATCAGTTTCCAAAGAACTGAACTTATCCACCTCCTTAACAGTTTATTATGCCCATCTCCAATTTGCCCTTCCCATCTGGGGTACGTGTGGCAGGACTCAATTTGAACGAATTTTCGAACTTCGAACTGTTAGATATTTACTCGGACTAAACAGCAAGGCTCACTGCAGGGACTTTAAAATATTAAAAATTCTGACTCTTCCTTCCTTATCAATCTTTGAATCCGTTTGCCTAATTCCAAGCAGGCTTATCTAATTTCAGAAAGGTCATTGCACGGCTATCCACTTAGGAACGCGGATCTCGACCTTTACCTACCTACTCCACGTTCAGAATTAGTTAAGGGCTTAATATTTTACATTGAAAAAAATGCAAAATCACTTGCCAATTGGAATCAAATCGATATCATATTTTCCCGCATTTCGCAATAATTTGGGGGCATATTTACTGGAAAGCGCCTTCTACTCTATCCTAATAATAATATTTAATTCCGGTTTAATTTTGCTATGGACTTATATACTAATTATTACCTATTACTATTAGCTATAATTTTGTTACTGATTGTGGTTTTCTTCTAAATATTGAAATTTTATTTCAATTGTGTTATTATTATTATATGTTTAGTTATTTTTATGTTTGTTTTTTAGTTTTTACAAGCTATTGTCTACAAATTATAACAATTTTCTGACAATAAAGCATTTCTCTCTCTCTCTCTCTCTCTCTCTCTCTCTCTCTCTCTATCCAGAATTCCATAAAACAAAGAGATAATAACAGCCGTGGAAGCATATTGTGATAGTCCCCCAGATTATCAGTTTAGGAATGGAATATATAAAATAGTATATCAATGAATGAAATGAAAAAGTGCTTTGGCGATCATACAGAATACAAGAAACCAAAAAATCTTGTTATCCTTATTGTCGGTTTTCACATGGAAAATTCCTACGCATCAATTTACGGTATATATACAACTTCTTGTCGAAAGTTGATCGTTATAATAGATGTATTGTTAGTTGCAACTAAAATTGGATTTACCTGAGAACCCGAAGAAGAAAAATGAGTGATTAGAAAAAGAGTAGAGAGAAAGAGAGAGAGAGAGAAATACTTTATTGTGAAAAAATTGTTACAATTTGTAGACAAAATCTTGTAAAACTAAAAAACAAACATAAACATATCTTAATAAAGATAAAACAAATGAAATAAAATTTCAGTATACAGAATAAAATCATAATGAGTAACAAAATTATAGCTAATAGTAATAGGTAATAAAATTAGTATATAAGTCCATAGCAAAATTAAACCAGTATGCAGCATGCCCGGAATTAAATATTATTATTGGAATAGATAATGTTTACAGATTAGAAAGATCTTTCCAGTAAATACGAGTATGTCCTCAAATTATTGCTGAATGCAGGAAAAGATGATATCGATTTGATTTCAATGTGCAAGTGATTGTGCATTTAGTGGCATTGTAAAATAATGAGCCTTCAACTAATTCTGAACGTGGAGTAGGTAGGTAAAGGTCGTACTCCGCGTTCCTAAGTGGATAGCCGTGCAATGACTTTTCTGAAATTGGATAAACGTGCTTTCGAATTAGACAAACGGATTCAAAGATGAATAAGGAAGAAAGAGTCAGAATTTTTAATCTTTTAAAGAAGTCCCTGCAGTGAGCCCTGCTCTTTAGTTCGAGTAAATATCTCTCTTTTGAAGTTCGAAGATTCGTTCAAATTGAATCGCACCACACGTACCTCAAAAGGGAAGGGCATATCGAAGATGCGACTCAATAAGGGCATAATAAACTGTTAAGTTCAGTTCTTTGGAAACTGATATCAGCGCAAAACAGGAGGAACTTAATGTTTTGGATAAGTCTCGTCGCAAAGTGAGGTCGATTCGAAAGGACAGTATTATTGTGTGTCAGATGGAATGTAGTAGGATAATTTTTACATATATGCCCAAAGAGTGATTGTACCAAGGTCCCGAAGAGCTTGCTGAACGTTGGGTTGGAACAACTTTCTTACCACTTTCTAAGTTGTTTTGTTATTGAAGTTGTTCTCCAATTTTTTTTCTGTACACATTTTGAAGTCACATTATATTTGTTCTTTTCTATTTTATCGCAATATTTCAATTAAATACTTTTCATTTCTGTTTGGAATTCTTATCAAAGGTTATATCATATTAAAAGAAAATGTTATTGCCCATTTTTACCAAATATCTTTTTATTACTTCCTACGGCAAGTAGGAGGATTTTCATTGAAATCCTCTGGTCACTGAAGAACTTCCAAAATTAAATATATACATAAAGTTTACTAACTTTAATGATAAAAATCGTATTATATAGAAAAGAATTTGAATGACAATAGTAAATCAAATATATATATATATATATATATATATATATATATATATATATATATATATATATATATATATTGTTCTACTGATTCAAGCTCCATGATTTCTGGCATTCAATAGTTTATCTATACTAGTTATTTATTGTTCATATATGTATAAAGAATTGTTATAAATAGAATATAATAGATTTAGAAGACTCACAAAAGCACAAATTAAAATAATTGATATTGATAAAATCCGTCCCTGTATATAGTTTTATCTGAATCCCGGCAACGTTTATTTATTTGTAGAATACTACTTATGTATCGTTATATGTAAATGTAAACTACCCACCCGGTTTTCTAGTTATCACTTCTTCACTTCTTCAGCCAACTTGATTAATTATGATACAGACTTTCCTGTACTGGGTACCAACTTTACAAGACCACTAGCTACCTTTATCCACGACGTGATTGTCACACCAATTTTATTTATGATACAACTGTTCTATCGCCTGGTGGGTATAACTTAGCTGGGGCTTCAACTTACTAATTCCAGTAGATATTCATCTGTCAAAATATGTTATTCGGAAAATAAATAAGAAATAACTAACACCTAATAAGATTAGCATAATTGACTAGATCAATAGCACATCATTTATTTATTATGAAATGTGGTTGTTGGAAAAATATGTCTCAAAACTATGTCGAATAGAAAAGTACAAGTACGTAATGAGATGGTGGTTTTATTCCTTTCTTTATAAGAATCTGAAGTTTGACTTCTATCAGAATCACATTATATAGATACAAAAAAATCCATTTTAAAGTGGAAAGGGTATAGTGGGGCAACACCCTGAATCAAGACTCTACAGATCAATTGATCATTGACGATATAACATCAGCCCTAAAAGGTCCTAGTCACGCGGCTGTCATTTTCACCAAGTCCTTGATTGTTAAGTTTAATAGTGTTGTATTATTATGGTTACACCATGTAATTCCTGAGAATCTAATGAACAATCGCAAATCAGTTACATAAGAATTGCAACCTGCAATTTTTGAACTTCAAACATGCAACAATTCTGTTGGTCAAAGTCATGTCTTGGATGTATATCCAAATATTATATATAGTTTTTTCTTCGATCTGTCGAAAAACATAACTCTCGCAAAGAAAATATCTTCATCGGTACTCTTGGAAATGCCATTACTGGTCCTTTATGTTTTGAAAAAACCTGGACCACCAATCTATATCTTGATATGTAACTCATGGGCTGTAAACTGAATGTATGTACTATTTTTAACAGATGAATGCTCTACCTCATTACCTCATTATTTTCTTCTTGTACAACGGACATTTTTTTCCTAAAGAAAACGATTTGATGGTTTCTCAGATTTAACTCCCGTATATTTCTTTCTTTGGGGACATATTTAATCCATTGCTTAGAAAAGATTTTCTAGTAATAATATATTATAACTTGTGCTCTAAAATTTGGTTTAATAAGTTGAATTTTGAAATAAAAAAGTGGAGATATACGAGGATATATTGGAAAATTCTTAGACTACTATAGACACAAACGAAATTTCAATGTCAAAATATTTTATTACTCAACATATTCTCCTCTTAATTGAATACATTTATTACAGCGAACCTGCAACGTCTCTAAACCTTTCAAAAAAAATGTTTCTTCTTGCTCTACAAACCAGACCTCCACAGCTTTTATTACCTCCTCGCTGGAAGAAAATTTACGACCTTTTGAACTTTTTTTCAGTTAAGGAATGAGATGATAGTCGGATGGAGACAAATGTGGTGAATAAGGGTGGTGTTCTAGTAATTCAAACCCTAAATCACGAATTTTTTGCATGACAACATGAGATTTGTGTGCAGGGTCGTTGTCCTGCAAAAACAAAATACATTTGGATATCTTTCCGAGTCTTTTCTCTTTAATTTTTTCCCGTAGAGTGTTCAGTAATGTCGAAAAGTAATCTCCAGTTTTTGTTCTACCGTTATCCAAAAAATCAATCATTATTATTCCATGGTAATCCCAAAAAACTGAGGCAAGATCTTTTTCAGTTGATTTTTGGACACGAAACTTCTTAGATCTTGGAGAACCAGAGTGTCGCCATTGCATCGATTGTTGCTTTGTTTCTAGATCGTAGAAATGTACTAAAGTCTCATCCATAGCAACAATTCGGTTTAAGAAGTCTACATCGTTTTCAAATCGAGCACAGATCGAACGCGATACTTCTACCCTTGCACGCTTTTTAAAATAAATCATGTCATGAACTGCATCGATATTATCGGAGACTGACACAGAAACTGTTCTTCCCGATCGGTCATCATCTTCAATGGAAAATTTACCTTTTTGAAGCTTGCAGTCCAATTTTTCACGGTCGCATACGAAGGACATTGATCACCAAGGGTATATTTAGTTTTTCAGAGCCGTGGTTCTGAGATATTTTTGTCTACCATTAATAACAGATTTTTTAACACAAAACAGAGCTTTTTTCTATTTCAATTACCTTTAATATTTTTAGCTGAAATGAGATAATTTGTTTGACAAAATTTGATGACTGTTGGGCTAATAACTTTTGTGGTTAGAGAACAATAAATAGTCAAAATCTGTTATGGAAGAATTTTTTGTTCATAAGCTACTAACCAGTCAAGATCAGCTGTTACATAGTTTCCGAGTTCGTAATATTATTCATTATGATTGATATAGAAACATACGAGGATGGTCCCAGAAATATCTGGCCTGACCTAGATATGGGGGTAGTTGTTTGGAAGATACCACTGCATTATGAAGTACACAATGTATATAGCATATGTTTCAAGTTTGAAGACGCCACGTTGTTTAGTATTTGTTAGGCAGCCATCAATAATGAACGTTTTCAGTGAATCTGTAAACAAGGAAAATATGCAAACATTTGAAAGGCATTAGCCCAACCAATATAAAAACTGAACTAGATTCTACTCAGGATGAGACTTCCTTATCAACAATAAAATATTGGGTAGCAGAGTTTAAACTAGATCGTATGGCCTGCGAAGACCAGCATCGCAGTGGTCGACCACATGAGGTGGCGACTCCAGAAGTGTTGAAGAAAATTCACAAAGCGGTACTGGATGATCGTCGACTGATAGTGTGCGAGCTAGCAGACATAGTAGGCATCTCATATTAACCGAAAATTTGGACATGAGAAAGCTGTGCACAATTGAACAATCAAAACAATGGACTGAAAAAAAAGAACCAACTCCAAAGAAGGCAAAGACCGTTCCATCTTTAGACATGGTCATGGCGTCGGTTTTTTGGGAAGGGCGTGGGATAATTTCCATTTAATATCTTCAAAAAGGAGAAACTATCAAGGGTGAGTATTATGCGAACTTATTGCAACGTTTGGGCTAAGAAACCAAGCAAAAACGGCCGCATTTGGCTAAGAAGAAAAGTGTTATTTCATCAAGACAATGCGCCAGCTCACACATCCGTTATTGCAATGGCCAAAATTAATGGATTGAAGTTTTAATTGCTACCACATGCACGCTATTCTCCAGATTTAGACCACTCGGATTATTTTCTATTTGTATACTTGAAAAATTATAATATAAAAAAGAGGCGATGTCGACAGTTAATGGTTGTTTCCAGAAACGTGACGATTCTTATTATAAAAAGTGTATCGAACTTATTGAACATCGATGAAAAAAGTGTATATAGTTATGAGGAGATTATGTTGAAAAATAAATATATTTTTTTTCCAAAATGTTTGTGTTTTATTTGTTTGGCCAGGTACTTCTCGGCCATCCTCGTATCAACATATAATTAGAATTGAGTAGCAAACTAAAGTTAAGAGAAGCTGATGTTGAAGAATGCGAATCTGAAGTATGCAATAATTACTTATATTTTGTGATAAATCGTACAAAAAGTTGTATGGTTTGTGATAAATATACTAAATCCGGTTGTAAAATCGCTGTATTTAGAAAAAATTTCTCGCCCATACCAAACATTCAATCAAGAAAAAAATAGATACATTACAATAAAGTCAAAATTTCACGACTAAAATCTCAGGTAAAGCTAATGTTACTCGCAATTTTTTATATCTAACTAAAATTGAATTCGATCAATGCTAAAATAACGTCATATAAATATTGATTTTTCTAAGTTTCGATTATTCATTTCAATACTTCAGTCAAATAAATTGAATTTACCTTAAAATAAGGATATTCCTAAGCTAGCAATACCTATAATATGCGGTGTGGAACAACCAAATGGAAAACGCTTAACGCTTAGACACTGCTTCCTAAATAGTGTTCTCTCCAATTTACTACAAAAATTAACATTGAAAAATTTGCTACGTTACATTGAAAACTAATAAGTAATACTGATCATTTCTCAAAATCATTACAATAATATCAATGTAGGAGATGTTCAAAATGCTGGCCGCGAACGTCTTGGCAACATGCTATATAAAAATGACATAAGTCAACATCTCAGGCGTGACTGATGTAATTGCAAGCGTGATTCGTGTTTTCAAATCATCTTACTTGAAGAGTTTAGTTTTGTATATAATACTTTTGACATATACCCACAAAAATATGTCTGATATATCTGGCGTCATATTATTATGAGTTTGCTAGATCAGGATACAAGAATGTCAAAGTTGGTTCGACATAATTTTTGAGCAGTTATTTATCTCTATATTCAAGTTTTCATAAATAGGAAATTAACATTTCAGGATATTGCGTTTGATCCTTTTTCAGTGAGGATTCTCATTAGACTAACAGTAGCAATTTTGACAATTAACTTAAACGACACTAGTTCTGACACAGATCACTTCTGTCATGAAGACAGAAAACAAGTTGTTTAGGCTATGAGTCGAAAATAAAAAAAACTTATTTCGTATTTATTATTGTGGTTGAAGTAAGCTCTTTTAATCAGAATAGAATATAGATATCTAGATATTATTTGTTTCAACGTCCATATATCTCCTACAAATATAAAACTTATTCCTTATTTATTTTACAAAAAGAGCAATTTAAATTCACTTTTCATATAGTCATTATTTGTCAAGAATATTGAAAAATGATTTTGAAACATATGCACAACAACCATTCATCAAAATGTATATCTCCAATGATTATCTGCTTTAAAACGCGAAATTTAATCTCGCCGCTACTTCATTAGGAATCTATAACTAGATATTGCGTTCATCTCGTTTGTTTGCAAATTCTTTATCTCATCTTCTTTGAAAATTTCAGCATGCCTCTTCTTACGCTGCACGTTTAGTAACAACATTGTTAAAATTGGATGTCAATTTAAGCCTATCGAGTATTTTATATCGCCTACGTCTTACAAATAATGTACCTTCATGAGAATAACAAATGGTTGAGATAAAATCATGACAGTGCTTTTATTTTATAGATTATAAAACACCTTTATTCCTTGTTCATTTAGAGTGTCAACGCTTATTAGCGAAGATATGTAATTTCGACAACTGAAAAAATTAATATCAAATAATTTGGAACTAGAAAAATGATCAATTTATACTATTAACTATTTAAATTTTCAAATGTCTCTGAGATTAAAAGTATTCATGTTTTATTAAGCCCTATGCGAGGATAAAAAATTAGTCAAAAAATGTAAGCTACCGTATCAAATATGCTACATCACTCAATAAGTCGTGTGACTGACACACATATGGTACTGCCATTGTTAAATCTTTATGACGTTTATGGAGTACCAGCTTTCGACAGATTATGTGTGAAATTTAATGACATTTCGATTAGTCAGAAAAAAGTGACAGCCATTTAAGTGGTGCTACTTTTGTTATTGTCAAAACAATTTCGATTTTCGTGTGTTAAATTATCATTGCTTCTCGATGAAAAAAAAATACTGTACAATTAAAAAAATTAAGCCATATATTAAAAATACATGATTAGAATTGATTGCATATGCACATTGCTCTTTCCTCGAACACTACTCGCTCCCTCCTCGCACATATCATTGATATAAAATAGTTATTGCCATGAGTACTCTGGTATCATTTTTCTCATGTAATTTTATTCTACCTCGTAAAATTGCTTTTGATATATCAAAATCATATTGAATTGGTAACCTTATGCACAACATTTTTGTTCCTGTAGGTTTCTAAGTTAATTCGTCCTTGACTTAATATTATATTGCTTGTCATTGTCATTTACAACACCCTTTCATAATAACTGTGCTTAATTTCAACCGTGCCCAGAGATACAACGTACTAACAAAAGAAATAACAGTACACCAAATTATTTTGTAAAAATTAGTCATCCCTGTATTTCCCGCGCTGTCTAGTTTGGTTCTAGATCAATAAATCCTTGATGTGAACTATAGTAGACACTCATCACTGTTAGTATATATCCACATAAAAAAATGCATTTTCTTTTATGCTATAGCTTTGGATAAATGTAGAGGCTCATTATTTCAATATTTCAGTAATATAAACGACATAAAGTTATTCAAAACAATTAATTTTGCTACGACTGAGTACTGGCTCTGAAATATATAACAAATTCTATATTCAGCTGACTACTGGGAACTAAACAAATGTGACTAGGATTTAGGTCTATATTTACCATGTTCGTAAAGATTACATTCTGGATAATAATTTTACTCTTAAAACTGTGTTCCGAGTAGGTATAACCAATAGTCACCTGCCTTTTATGCTAACCCATATAGGACTTTACGATGGCCCCGTATAGACCCAGAGTGGAGCCAAGTATGTACAACTCTGGCCCTAGCTTGGAAACCATTATTGGCCCAGACTTGGTGGGAATCTGAGATGATAACAATGTCTCAGGTTTGCAAGCCTGGACCAGACCTGGTTGCCTAGATAAACCTGGTCTGCAGCCGTGGGCCAGGCTGGTTGCTTGTAAAAATAGATTTTCAATTTATTTTTAATAAAATTATAGATTTATGATAAATTTCTATTAATGCACTCTAATTATTAATGTACATAAAAATATTAGGTAAATAATTGAAGAAATGGTACAATGGCACAAAACTTTACGATGGCCGAGGTCGGGTTACTCAGAAATCAGCCAGGCTTTGGTGAATATGGGATAGCCGAGGTAAATTTACATAGAGTTCAGCCAGGCATGGCTTACTATAGAATGGCCAAGGTCAAGGAATATATGACGTACCAAGAGGAATTCCGCTAGATCGTCTTCACGGTTGGATAAAAAAAGGGTCTAAAGAATGGGTCCAGCTACAGTGCTAATTTCAAACGAAGAAATAAAACCAGTTAACTAGATTAATGAGTTAGCAAAATGTGGCTTCCCTTGCAAAAAGAACGATCTTTTCAATAATGTTCAACAAACTGTATTTAAACAAGATAGAAACACGCCGTTCAATGAAGGACGTCATGGAGAAAAATGGAATAGATCGTTTTCGAAGAGACATCCAGAGTTGTCTTTCAGAGATGCTGAGGGCTTAAGAACATCAAGAAGTATGAAACAGAAGAATACTTATGAAAATGGTTCCGTGACCTTGAAGGATATTTAAAAGAACAGAATGTCTCTGATAGTACAACCTGCTGATGTAAGCGTATTTAAAGGACCCAAAATTGAGTAGTAAAAGATGGTATGATGTTGGTAGTCCAAACCAGAAAGTGTTCATATGTGTTTTAACAAAGACAACAGAATCCATTATATCCACTCAATCCTGATATACAAAGTGTGTGAAAAACCGAATCGAATATTCCGCTGCTCCTTGCGAAATATCAAAACCAGAAAACTGCAGAAAACTTGTGACTCTACTCAGATTTTTAAAGTCTGACTACCAGAAATTTCTCCAGTTGTAACTTTAAAAATTTTTCTTTGAATTTCTATATGTCAAATACAGAAAAGTATATAAGTAGTCAAAAACTTGTGTATTAATATTTAGTCTACTAAAATGGTTGATCTTTGAGTCTTGCTTGACTCTACTTAACATTGTAACTTTCATTTATTTATATTACAACTTATTTAAAACATGTACTTATATATTATTATCGAATAAACTTTATGTGTCGGATATTAGTACTGAAAAAAAGAGATTAAAAATCTTAGTGTAGTAAAAAAATATATTATCTATGTGACATCATTAATCCACAATTACCATAGTACTAACCATTTGGTAACTATCTCTTGGAAAATATACCGACCAGATTTGAGAGGTCTTACTACTGTGAGCATTTGCGATATTCCCGAACATGATAGAGCCTTTCTGTATCCGGTAATATCAAACTTTTTTCCAGAAACATCCTAAACATAGTTCAACAGTTATCTAATAACCACTCTCCATCTTTTTATAGTTTCCTCAACATTAACTCATGACTGACCCGTCAGATGGCATGCAACTTTGTCCTTGTTACAATATGAATGTTTAGTATGTAAACGATGGCTTAGAACCTCATTACAATAACTGGTTCTATAATTTCAGTCGCTTAATTTTTTATGCTTCATACGTTTATTAGAATAATTTTGAACAATTGGATAAATGACCTGTTGTCGATGATCGTATAATAATAGTTCCTGATCCAATACAAGGTCTTGTGATCTAAAATGAATATTGAAGTGGAAAGAAGAAAGAATAGGATAACGCAATTCTCTTTCTCTTTCTAATTGAGGTACAGTCGGAGGACTGACTCTCCTAGTCTATCTTTAATCTCTTTAAACATTTTTGTAACCCTTCATCAAAAGTCTTTTTAGTATCTCCAACAGATGACGGCCCTAGTTGTAATTATATTTTATGTACATACAGAGTGTCCCTAACTTCGACTGCCAACGCTTTAGGGGAAATTTCTTGGGTGAAATTATGCCTATAGGGATAGGGAACTGACCAAGAACGCATCCTTTCCAAGATACAGGGTGTGAAAGTTTTAAAAATAAAACGATTTGTGTCGATAAAATTCAAATGGTGTGATCGATTGTTATCAAAACTTCTTGGCGATTATAAGGTTGATGAACTACTTAACAACATGAATATATGATTTCTAGTTTTTCCCAGAGGCGTGTAGCGGGGATCAAGAACCCTTTTTCCACCCCTGAATAGAATCTTATTTTTTTTACAATTTTTGAATTCTACCATTATTCCTTAATAAAAAAGTGATACCATTTGACTACGTTAAAATTAACCGTGACCTTTCATATTTTGTCAGGTATAAAGAAGAACTTTATCCAGAAGTTCTGGTAATTTGTCCCTAATGTGTCATATAAATTTCTCCGTTCAATTTTTAACGAAATGTGTATGATCCTCACATTTAATCATCTGCTATTCGAGCCCATAAATTTACCGAAAATTTTTGCTGATGGGTAAAAGTAGCATAAGGGTTTTCATCCTTCCATACACGAATGTTTCGGGAAGTAAACATGCCTTCTCTAGTAAACATTGCCTCATGGGTAAATAATATTCATTAAGAAAATTCATCATTATCAGTATGTTGTTGAAGATATCCATAAGAAAAATCCATGCGAGGCGCAAAATCTCTTGGTAAAACATCTTGTACCTTGTTACCTTACCTGTTAATTTACAAGGATGTAATAAGTATTAAATTGCAACTCTCCATACAGAGTAATTGAGGGATCTCATACTTAAAAATGGTTGATTCTCTATATCATTCAAAACGTTGTTTTCAAAATTAACTTTACGGGTAGTTCGAGGTCGTCCGACGTTATTCCTTCCTATTTCTCTTAATCTTCTATCAATACTGGCAAAAATAGAACGGCACGGATGATGATTCGTTTACTACGATTTATGTCTATTTTCCTCACCTCCACTATCACTGAAGATCTCTGTGAATACGAAGGCTGTTATTCCTATTTCTTACCTTGCAATAAATAAAATCAATATTAATATATTCTATTTTTATTTTTACTCGTCTTCTTTTAATGTTGAAAATCATTTACCACGCAATTTGTTTCCAATATACGGGAATATAAAGAAATCGTTGGATACCAAATTAGAGCTGCATGGGAGATGGCCCCTAAACTCGATCTAGCTGATTCAAAATTCACTAATTTGAGCACCGCTGTGAGAACTTGCTTTGTTATGATAAAGACTAATCCATCGTGTCTTATTTTGCTCTAATGCAACTGTCGGCAATATTTGCTCCACCTCTGAACAACTTTTGATTTAATTCACTATGAAACATTCAAACAATGGTTTACTGTTTTCTTTAAAGTTCGTACGTATAAATCCATTATACGTTCACTCATTTTTTAAGCATTTATCAAATTTATTAATTCAAATGATCATGTAGAAACTGGTTATACTAGATGCCTTTATCTTATGCTGTATCATATCGATCTTCTTATCAAAGCATTGATGTCATCGGGCGCAACGTCAGATTTTTGTCGACATCACGTACTTCATCCAGATCGGCCACGTTTGAATTCATTTATTATAACAGTTTTTCTCTGTACTTTAGAATGGAACTTCAACGCTATATAATGTTTGTACAACACTAATCGCACTCAAATAACGAAATGTAGTGATTGAGGTTATGTGACTGATTATACCGGAAATCTCGGTGACAGTCGAAAATAGTAAGACACTTATTTATGTGGTAGCACAACAAAATCTGCCATTTCTCATCAAGATTTTCTTGGGGGGCTTTCACTGATATTATGACTACGTAAATTCAAATCGTTTTAATTTGTGTTTGTTTATATAATGGTTTATATACACTATATACTAGAAACTAAAAAGGCCTCATTTAAATTGGAAAATGGAGTATTGTGGAAGTGTGTGGTGTCCGGAACTAGTGCGGGATAAAAATCTTCTCAAAATAGTTCAGCGTCGATCAACCAGATTATCTCTCGGGCGTACAAGACCTAGTTATACAGAGAGACTAAATATAATGGATTTACCAACCTTTGAACAACGTCGTCTTCGTAGGGATATAATAATCACCTATCGCATTTTAAATTTTAATTATGGTATGTTAAGAAACATATTTAATTTGGACATTGATAATCGGATTCAAGGACACAGATGGAAATTGAAAAAATAAATATTCACTCGTCGGACAAGGCAACATTTTTTGTGTAATCGTGTTTTTTCAACATGGAATCATCTACCTGAGGATATTGTAACGGCATCGTCTGTCAATATTTTTAAGAATATACTGGACGCTTTTCTATTTTCTAGTCTTTTTTCCCTTGTAGTTTTTAATTTTCTAACTAGGTACTTTAATTACTTTAATTTTTGATTAATATATATATATATATATATATATATATATATATATATAATATATTTCAGGGCTTATGGATCTTAGGGTCCCTGCCTGTACCTTATTGTAATAATAAATTTGGATTGAAGGATTATGATATTAAAGGATATTTGAGAATTTCCAATTTTTCTCAATACAAATCTTAAGGTGCTAAATCAAAATTGAAATAAAATTAATTATAATAAATGAATTTTAAAATAATTTTTTCCTTGTGCTTTAGCTTAATCTTCTCATGATGGCTGGAATATCGAATGCTTTCTTTAGATAATTAATTAGAGTGAGAAATTATTTTAAGTTTTATGCCTTGATTTATTACTATTGTGATTGGATAGATTTCAACACATAAATCAATATCGATAGCCGACTATCAATATTTTTTTCTCGTATTTTACGGGTGACTAATGAAGCTATTCTGTATTTAGCAACGGAAAACAATTAAATTTATTGTAAGACCCCCCTAAAATAACTAAACTCTGTTCTTTGTCGGTACGACGGCTGGTTGATCTTAAAAAGGAGTGATGCGACAATAAATTATTATTATGTACACTGCTCATCAAAGATAATCCACTCCTAATTTGAAGTGAACAATTGTTTGAATCGTACAAATGTTTTATGAATCACTTTTCTAGTTTTGCTAATTTTTAGGTAGCCTTTTTTGTCGGATACTCAATTTAATCAAATTTGATTGGAAATTAAATCCATCTCTGCAAATAATCAATTCATTAGATCTCCATAATATTTTGAACACTCAGTAATGTTTATTCTAACTCATAAAATACTATTGCAACAACTCAGACAAAGCTTATATTTAGTAGCCCTGCACTAAAGATCTTTTCAATAAATTTTTTATAACTATTCAACTAAAAATCTCTGTTAGACTAAAACTGTTGGACTCAAATAATTTTAGCTAAATAAATTTTTAGTTTAAAGCATTGAACAGGTATAATTCTAACTACACGTGACATTAAAATGTTTCTACACCCCAATGACTTAATTGGAAGTTCTAGAACCATTATTGATATTCATAATGAACACACTGTTCAGAGTACCACTACACCAACACTCACATTACATTGTCGACGCACGTTTAGTTAACCATAATCATCTTTAGAAACTGAAGGTAAACTGAAGTGTTGATCTAGTGATAGGGTAAACAGTGTACTCAGTATCCCAATACTTAACTAAGCTTAATGCGACCTTTTTCGTATGGAATTTGTTTTGTTAGAATGAAAGTTGGATTTCTCAAACTCGTTGATAAAGTAAGCAGTGGGTTGTGGAAAGTGTGTAAGGCCTTCATAAAACCAGAATGTCGCGATCACAGATGAGAAGGATGGTCATTTGGTCAAAACAACCACAACAAGGTCAACCAGTGACTGGTGCCTTCTACGAGAACGTTTTCAAGAGACTGTGTGCTGATAGAGCTACAACGCGGGTGGGTTCTTTACCATGGCAATGCACATTCGTCGTTAACAGTTCAGCATTAGAGATCATAAAACGTTAATTATCACTTCTGGAAAATTCAAAACTTAGCTGATAACACATCGATTTCATTGGTTCTTTTAGAAAGAACGAGGAAAGAATCATTGATAGCAGTTTCTTTCGAGGAATTTGTAACTCTAGAGATTCGATTGTTGTCGGAAATCAACTTACTGAAAAAACAGAGAAATTATACAATTCACACCGACAAAATAATTGAAAATGTTTATTCACAGGATATTTGATGGTGTGCGTTCACTTATATGTTAACATATAGAACACCGATAATGATAGTGAGTGAAAATTAGGTTACGAAAATGCATACGAATGCTAATAAAATAATTATGGTCTGTACAAAATATAAGTATAAAATTTGTTAATAATAAAATGTCTTTGATTCTTAAGTTGCAAACCAAACCGTTTGATACCACAAATTAGAAAAAAAACTGTTTCGAATGTACACCTGAACATAGTTTATAGCTGGATTCAATTATTACCATTCTAGTATATCTGGCAGTGTCCTCTAAAGTATCTTGATCAAAAACCTGTTTGTATGCTGATGTAGATACAGTTGATTATAGGCTATCAAATTTGCCAATGTGATCCTCCATGTTTCTCAGTTCATTTTCTTTTCAATATTTAACTCCATCAACTAAGCTGACAAACTTGTATTGAATAATACGTTTCTTGTGCTTCTGCGATTCTCATTTTTGTAAAGTGATCTGAATGCTTTTCTGATAAATTTCTAGTAGTTTTTTGTTTGTCTCAAGTTTATTATACTTCGGATATCCCTATAGTTGAGACTATAATCAGCATGGCAGCTACTATTCTATCATTTTTTCGAGCTTCCCCCTAAACATATCGGTCAACTCGTCAAATGAAAAATTTAGAAATCTTGAGTAGTTTTTAATTACCTGCTGACTTTAGTTTAGAGGCAAATTTTCTACTACACCGTTCATTTTAGCTTCATAGAAGTTTTTTAACTAAAAATAATCAGGCAATCAGTAAAAAAAGAATTTGCTCCAGTGGCGTAAAAAATAGGGGGATAAAAGTGACAACTAACCCTGACAGCGCGCCACTGGTTAAATGTTTCCAAGTTTGCTTATGTCAGAATATTACTGTATTAGACACTAAAATACTACTACATACTACTAAAAGATACTACTAAAATAAAATTTAAAGGTGTTCTTGATTTATGACAAATTTTGGATTTTGATTTAAAATTTCTAGCATCGTATATCTCAGCAACTAGGTCCAATAAGGGTTCGTATTCCTATATCAAAATTAATCATTTATTGAGCGTTATCGGTCGAATATAGAAACACCCTGTATAATACTTTGAACTCATCATAATCTGCCTATTCGGAATAAAAATTCAATACAGTCAATTATAGTAATTCTGTCAACAAACTTTTCCATTTATTTGCCACAAAAAAAATTAGGAACAAGATTTGTGTTTTCACTATTGTTAGCTTAAAGTGTTTACATAGTTATGCATATTGTATGAATTGAAATAACAGCATAAAAAGTGTGATTGTCGGCATATGTTTGAATGAGCATAATTCTTGGTTATAACTTTTACACTGATGTCGTTCGTATAACATTTGTAATTTGTTCTGGTCAGGACTAAATACGTAAAAATAAGTTCAAACTATGAAAAAGGTATTTCCAACTTTGAAACAAAGTAAAAGTTTGGTCTTGAACACAAACTAGTTTTGCGTATTTATTTTTATATTTTCTATTTCTTCTTTCTAGCATAAGTTAATGATAAACTTTTCCATTAACAACTTTCTCTCATTTCTTCAAATCTCTTCATTTAATTTAACTTCTCCCCTTATGGTCGGAACGCGAAATATATCGCGAAATATATCAGAATATACGAGGATGGTCCTAGAAGTACCTGGCCCAACAAAAATTTTGGATAAAAATATAAAAATATATTTACTTTTATACACTTTTCTCTGAGATGTTGAATGAGTTCGATACCCTTTTTATAATAAGACTCGTCAGACTCCTCAAAATAGCCATTAACTACCAACATCACCTTTTCATTGCTGGAAAATCTCTGACCACCGAGCCTTTTGTTCAAGTCTGGAAGCAGGGGCTAAATTTGGCAAATAGGTTGTATGAGGTAGCAATTCAAACTATAATTCATTGATTTTGGCCATTACAATAACGAATGTGTGATCTGGTGGATTGTTTTCATGAAACAACACTTTCTTCTTAGCCAAATGCGGCCGTTTTCGCTTGATTTCTTTGCTCAAGTATTGCAATAAATTCGCATAATACTCGTCGTTAATAGTTTTTACTTTATTAACATAGATTATTTTTAGATAAAAATTATCCCACGAGCATCCCAAAAAACCGACGCCTGCAGATGGACCAGTCTATGCCTTCTTTGGAGCCGGTTCTCCCTTTTCAGTCCATTATTTCGATTGTTCTTTTGTGTTGGACGAAGTGATGGACCCACGTTCCATCCAAGGTTATGAATCGGTGCAAAAATACGGCTTTATTCTGTGAAACATTACCACACACTCGACGAAAACATCTTCATCACGCTGTTTTTGTTCTATTGTGAGCAAACGTAGCAGCCATCTTGCGCACAGTTTTCTCATGTCCAAATTTTCAGTTATTATTCTATAGACTGCACTTTTTGGAACGCCTACTATGTCTGCTAGCTCGCTCACTTTCAATCGACGATCATCCAGTACCGCTTTGTGAGCTTTCTTCTGGTTAGGTTAGGTTTCTGGAATCGTTACCTCTTTTCTTGATACCAAATGTCCATAGGTGTCGATGTTGAATTTATGTACTTTATGTACTAAAGGTACTATGGAAGTTATGAGAAAAAAATTTGAAGTCATGAAGTTTGGTGGTCGTATTAAATTTATAATACTGTATATATTAAATTGAATGGTCAGCAGAACTGGGGTGAGCAGTGAATAAATGCCAACAAGAAGAGTGAAATTACAATTACTTATTTTGAAACCAAACAAATGAACAACTAAGCTGAATAAAACCATTCAAAACTATACTTTTACTTTGGGTTCATCTTCATACTGATCTACTAGCAAATGAAGAAGCTGACCAAAACGCGCGACAAACAGCAATTAGTGAAAACATGAGTGATATGCAGACTAGGGTGTGTAACGATAGACAACAGTTACTCAAATCAAAAGTGCGAAAATTGTGTCAAAGCAATCAAAACTACTTAATGCGAATTTGTAAAGTGAAACCCTGGTCACAGTCAATCCCTCCAAGTTAAACTAACTAGGTAACGAATAGGCCAGACTATGCTTACTCATAGTTTTAAATCACTAAAAGTGAATCACCAAAACAAGACAAGACAAGACAAGGGCAAGTACATGGCAAAAAGTGTAATATCCAGAATTTCTAAATGAAATTAACATTTACTATTATAAATCCTAACAAAATATTATACGATAGTTTTTATTGCTCAAAATATATCGCGTTGAAATTCATCAAGACCTTTTTAATTTATAAATTTGATTTATCGCTAGACCGTCACCGTTTGGCTAATACTACACTGAGTCGAACAAGAAAATACTCATAAAATGTTGTTAATATGAATGTCAATTTACCGGCGGTACTTCTTGTGGTGTACCACAATTACCCCTTTTAAACCGTTACAATCCGAAATTATTCACGGTTTTTCTGAAGATTAATTGTTATCACACCAAAATTAATCGAAATTTTCACATAAATTGTTTAAAGATGATTTCACTTAATCGTTTATATGAATTTCTAGCTAAAGAGATATTTACAGTGCCGTGGACATATTCATTATTCTCCGAGGATATTAAAAATAAGAACAGAAACGCAATATTTGGTTTGTAACAAAATTTGTTGCTTAAAAATGAATATGAACCAGAAGAAAAGAACATAAAATAACTATTGATTGCTATTGGAAAAGAGTAGATATTATTTATGCTGCTGCACACAACAAGAGTTTTGGTTTAAACTAACAAATAACTTAAATACTTTGTATTAATAACAATTTGATATTAAAATTATGAATCGCTAGCTATGATCAATAAACTTTCCAATTTAATTTCACACTTTTACTTTTAATATATCTACGCCCTTGATTAAACTTGATAATTATTAGTTATGAACAATATAAATTAACTAGAAACAATAAGATTCTTAGATAATGAATTGAAATACCGCCTTCTGCGACGGTCATCAGGACTTATGACGTATAATTCTTTAAATAGACATTGTGGGAATCTGCACTTCTTAGTAAAAAATATCTATGAAATAATATTATTATTGAATATATTTATTTGCATACAAACAAACAAACATATAAATTATTCTTAGTTCTTAGATTTTTAATTGTACAATATTAAGTGTGACTAAGAAATGATTAATAAAAAATCATGTTTCTCATGAAAAATGATCATAAGTATAGTATAATCAAGAAAATAAGCTCGTTGGTATGAGCTTCCTTGTGATTATTTATTTCAATTCGTAAGCTGTCTCAAAAATTCGTAAGAAATATGTAAACACTCCTATCAACTAACTTGGTTTACTTCAGTGAGTTCTTATTAATCCTTTGAGTTAATGAGGATAGATAAGAGCTAGAGGTAATCGGCAACCGATTGCTTAGATCTCGATCAGCAATTTGCCACTTGACTCTATATTCGATGGATGCCCTTTCATTGAAAACCTTTGATTTGTTTTCACAGACTGACTTAGGTTTATAAGGCCGATCAAACTAAAATTTTTCTTTTTAATACTGAATACGAGGATATATTGAAAAATTCTTAGCCTACTATACAACCAAACAAAATTTCAATGTCAAAATATTTTATTACTCAACATATTCTCCTCTTAATTGGATACATTTATTACAGCGAACCTGCGAACGTTTCTAGATCTTTCAAAAAAATGTTTCTTCTTGTTCTACAAACCAGACCTCCACAGCTTTTATTACCTCCTCGTTGGAAGAAAATTTACCACCTTTTAAACTTTTTTTCAGTTGAGGAAAGGGATGATAGTCGGACTGAGCCAAATTTTGTGAATAAGGGGGGTGTTCTAGTAATTCAAACCATAAATCACGAATTTTTTGCATGACAACATGAGATTTGTGTGCAGGGTCGTTGTCCTGCAAAAACAAAATACATTTGGATATCTTTCCATGTCTTTCGTAGAGTGGTCACTAATTTCGAATAATAATCTCCAGTTTTTGTTCTATCCTTATTCAAAAATTCAATCATAATTACTCCATGGCAATCCCAAAAAACTAAAGCAAGAACTTTCCCAGCAGATTTTTGGATACGAAACTTCTTAGTTCTTGGAAAACCAGAGTGTCACCATTCAATCGATTGTTGCTTTGTTTCTGGATCGTAGAAATGTACCCAAGTCTCATCCATAGTAACAATTCGATTTAAGAAGTCTACATCGTCTTCAAATCGAGCAGCGATCGAACGCGATGATTCTACTCTTGCACGCTTTTGGTCAACATTCAAACATTTGGGGATCCATTGTAATACAAAAATTTTCAAGTTTCCGGATCTCTATTTATTTACTAATTTGATGTGAAAGTTATCTGAGGCTGCTTCCAAATATTTGAAGCCACTGCCAATGCAATTAATTTCTTTAAAATATTTGAGAGTCGACTGGTATATTATAAACATTATCCAATACATTTTTATACCCTATAAGTTATAGGGGTGTTAATTATACTACTTAGTTAATTTCTTATAAAAAGTTTGCAATCTCGAAGCAAATTTTTCACTTGGACCCATGATCTTCCCTTCTTTTTTAAAATTCTTACCAGCCATGGTATTAGTGGGGTTCCCTTTTTTTCCTGGTATTTAACTTTCCAAAATTTTCTTGACTGCCACTGAATATAAATTGCTTTGAAGATTTTTATTTTTATTTCTATAAACCTTTTTTGTTTATGAGCCTCTTACTTAATGCATATTTAACTTTCTTTATTATATTGTTTAGTTGTAAACCCTGTCTTCCTGTTTCTTCCAACATAATTCCTAGATATTGGATGCTTCTAACTTGTTCTATGAATTGTTCTATGAATTCCTCTTCAACCCTGATTTCAATTTTTGTTGATTTTCATTCCCTTTTCTGTCCATATTTGGTTCCAGTTGATTAAATTGATTTATAGATCCTTCTCTCTCTCTCTGTTTTTAATTTTCTTTTCTGCGTTTCTAATTAATTCATCCATGTAAGCTATGAATAGTAATGGGCTCATACTGCCTGAAATAATTTTCCGGATCTCTTTGTCATTCCATACGATTTAGAGCAAAGATCATCATACATTTTGTATGAAGTTGATATGTAAGAAACTTTACTAATTTCTTATGAATGTCTGAGGCTGTATAAAGCCACTATCACTCCAATTAATTTCTTTAAAAGATTTGAGAGATGACTGGTATATTGTTAACATTATCCAATACATTCATAATTTTAAATAAAGCAACTTCTTGAAAAATTATATAATATTTTGAAAAAGTAACCGAGGTGTTATATTGTGTTGGCCGAAAAATAATTCTCGTCGACTGAGTATATTATTATATTATTTATGAATAAAGTATTTATCCATTCGAAAGTTTCTAAGTCAATTCAATGTTATATAATAAAGAAATCACATTAATCCAATTTCCAATGAAGGCAATGCGCAATGTAGGTGTATACATCAACGATTAGTGATGTCAGACAATAGATTTTGTTCTTTATTAAATTTTTTTGCATTTAATGAATATGTGGCGCTTAACTGAAGTTTGTATGAGAAACCAACAGTGCGAATTCTTGATATAAATATCATTTCAAGCATCTTGAATGCAAACTAGGTAAGGAAATAGCGTAAGCGAGTCACTGTTCAGTGCTCAGATCAGCATCCACGACGGTATGGACCCAAACCGCAGGACCGGACCTGAAATATGTCGAATAGTTGTTACTGAAGAAAGGTATTGCCTTCAACTGTTTCTTTCGATGCATATTTCAAATTTAACACTCCAATTGACAATTCAGCCTGCTTTTTTATTTATATTATATATTATAATTTTATCCTATTGATATTTCTTCCTGCTTATTATAGCGAGCATTTGACTATATTGATAATGCAATTTTTCTGTTAAATTGTTACTTTTAGAAAGTTTTAAGCAATTCGTTGTATTTAAGCTACTCTTTCCGATCAGGTCTCCTCTCAAGGCGTTATCCGTAACGTTAATATATTAATATAGACACAAAACGTAATTTCCTTGATCCTCAATTCCTTATTGTTGCCCATTATTCATTATAGACATCATTCTTATTAGTACTATTGATGTTTATTTTGTGCTCTACCTTACCAGTAGTTATAAATACACACTACTTCCAAACTCAATTTATACAAGTGGTTAACGATTGTTGATGAATTTTTGACAATATACCAATTATTGTTCTGAAGATTATATACTAAGTAGCATGTTTTACAATGATGTAACCCCTAGATTTCAATTAGCCATCTAATTCTCAAGCTTCCATCATTTTTTGTCTGTTTCACTTCTTTAAACTTATTATTATAACAGTAGAATTGATTACAAGGCTGCTACTCTCATCTATCGGCAATAATTAGAAAGGGTTTGCTCGGTTTAAACCCCACCCTTTCATAATTTAATATAAATACTATTAAAACCTCATTTATCAATAGGAATATTGTTAATACGCTTGATATCATTTGATTAAAGACCGAAACTCACTAGCAACACGACACACATTTAATTTAATTGTCTGCCTACACACTCAGCCCACCACACACCACTCCACTCCACGCCACGCCAGTGTATTGATTCTTCTAAAAACTCTAGGTTACTAGACTAAATACTAGTGCTCTCTATAACGTGCTACAAACTTCTGAAAATTTTTCTTTTCAAAATTATAGAATAAAACTAGTCTGTCGTCACGTGATGTGTTATAAATGTGTACACAACATTGTACCACATGAATCGACATCGCATGGCGTGGGGTGGCGTGGCGAGGCATGTTGCCAGTGGGTTCCAACATTACAACTCATAATTAAATTACCATTAAACATAGGGAGGTTACTGCTTCGATCAAATATTGATATCTCTCAAAATTTTATTTTTCTATAGAGTTACTGTTGTGATTGTATCTTGGTATCGTTATAAATTGAACTGAAACTCTGTGAGAGGTTCTCCAATAATGGTTGAAATTGAAATGAAAGATTCCCAGTATCAGAATATTACGATATGGCACAATTTGTTTCATTAAAATATAAGTGTAAAAATTGTGAATGTGAATATGATTTAATCACAGTAAGTAAATGTCGGATTATAGAAAATTTCTAGTAGGTACCACATTAGCTATATTGTTGTTGTGATTGTGCGTATACATACATTTATCAATAAATTTCAGGAAAGATCGTTCTATAATCAATAATGCAATTAGTGTTATGAATTTTGCTAACCTAATTTGTAGAAAAACTTGGGCTTGACCATTTATAATATGTCTGAATACTATCTCTGAGGATGAATGTAAATAACTATTATCATTCAATTTCTGGGGTAGTTCATTTAGCTCTAGAAGACATCCACCCTTCACCAAGTACTGATGAAAAAATGATGATTTTCAATATCCAACTATATACCTAAAATGAAATTTTCACGACTGGTGTATGATGTTCTATAGATTGAATTCTATAGACAAATTTATGATCATTAGATCAGCTAACAAAGGATAATTTACTATGTGCAAAACTTTTAAAATGACACATATTTTATTACTATTTGTAATAATAAGTTTACTGCCATCTGCACTTACTATAAAAATATTTGTAGTTACAGATTAGTTACTCTAAAGCTTTTGACACTAATTAGTCCAAACAAAGAAACATAAAAATTTTTTCTCAACAGGATGGAGCTAATCGTTTTCCTAGACAATGTATAGCCGTGAATGTTATATCGAATGGCCAGTTAGGTCACCCGACTGAATTCCTGTGGAATTGTGATGCTACTTGAAGTCTGAAGTTTATCATCTAAATTTCTTCAAGAATCATGACAAAATTCCATAATTGTTACGAATAATTAGTAACGCATTTTCGAACAGGCTCTACAATTATTGCACATGGAAGTTAGAGATGGGCATCGGCTCTGTACATGATTAAAATGTTTTTAGAACAACTGTTCTAATCTAAGCATTTTTTTCAAAGAATGGAAACGGCTGGCCCTAACATGTTACTTAACTTAAGACCCCTTGTCATTTGAGGTTTTCAAGAGATGTTTTGTGGCGCTAGAGTGCTAAAAAAGGTAAATAAGTTCAAACACGTTATAAAAGAAGTTACTCGATAAAATAAGAATACAAATTTCACTCGCGACATTCTGTATACCTGATATGTGTACTAGGAGTAATTAAAATATATATTCTAAAAAAAAATAGCTTTATTTTGAAGCTTCTTTCTTATTCGATGGAGGGTATATTTTCCCCACATTCCTATCGATGCGTCGCGTATTTTTGTTAAACATCGCAACATATTTTCCATCGATTAATCATCATGGGTAATTAGAAGTTATAATGAGGAAAAAACATATCATTAAAAGCATTTATTTTCCATTCAATAAAGGTATTTACGAAATAAGCTAAATTGATTGTGACAGAAAATATGTTGGGTAAACTAAAAGTTATATTAGTATTCAGTTTAAGGGGCATCTAGCTAATTTAAAATATGAACCGACAGAAAAATTACGTATTGCCCAGTACCCTATCATTTATAATAACACAATAAGTATAAATAATGTGAATGTTGTAAAAAATGATTGAGCAAAAGATAAGTAGACGCATTGGAAAATATTGAAATTGTTAGATGTGGTAATAATTTGAATAGACACAAGCAAAAATGTATTTCAATTACGCAACAAAAAAACAGTGTATATGTGAATAGGATAAGTTGAAGCTTTACTTTACCTTCGGTCTTTGAAGACATTGTAGAAACACGTGGCAAACAGTGAGAGTTAGTGTGTTCAGTATGAATGTTGAAGAACTTCCAATTTAGTCATATTCATAAATCATGAAGATCCTTTCTTGACAAATTATCTGGAGATTTTGCCTGATATGAAGAAGTTATTAGAAGAATACGATGCTCCAGACTTATTTTAATATAATCCATAATTTATTAAAACGTTTTTAAAAGCAGTCACCTACAATTATTCTTTTCCTATTCTAATCTTATATTTTTGGTCTAGTGTTATTTTTATAAATTGCATCTAAAATATCGCACATTCAACTCAACTTTTAAAATCTCCATATTCTATCTTTTATTCAGTTATGTATGTTTCTTTCTTTAATCCTTTAATATTCTCTCGTTGAGTTTACAGTTATTTTCTATTTGGCATGTTTTTGCAAGTTGTAATCCAATTTGAAATATGTATTGTTAAGATCCTTGAAAATAAAAGTGAGTGCTGTCCTGTACATGACTTTTCAGCGTAACCATACGACATTAGCAGCCGCAAGGCAGGAGGCCGAGCCGGCGAGCCGACGTGGAGCCGATGATGGTGCAGCACATGCCCGATTGTTCACCGCTTTGTTACTCCCCCGCTTCTAAGATCCGTAACAGCGCATAGCGCACTGCGCACACTAGGTCACTACGTGCGCCCACTACTATGCTTTCATTTCAATTACCATTAGAAGCGATCGAGAAGTGCATTCGTAAGCTTATGGCTTCGGCTTTGCGTTACCGATGCGTATTATAATTAACTCTTTACGCAATTATTTCGCTCGTATCGTAAACATTAGGCTCCACCTCTTTTATTACGAATTCTTTCAAGCGATGCGAAATGCTTTGGAATATACGTTCACTGAAATTTCATCGGATTGAGTTAAAGGTGGACGAGATCGGGTACCTATTATTATAAAGCAATTTAAAATATGCTTGCATCTCATAGTCGATTTAATAGGATTTAGAAGAATACAATTACATTATCTGATATCGGGAATCGTCAAGAGCAAACATTTTTCCAATCAATGAAATATTTCGAAAATGAAAATTATGGATGACGTTAATAGGAGTGGTAGACACTCATTATCAAGATAGATATATATTTGAATGGTCAACAGGTTAACTTACATTTCAGTTCAATAGACGTTTCAATACAGTGACGATAATGATATAGATAACAACCATCTAGCGACGATGATTCTTCAAAGTTAGAAAGATCCTGTATTGACACAAATTTTCGATGTTAAATTTACTTCCGAAGATTAAGGAATTAAGGAAAATATTCCACAAGAAAAACAAACAATTCTACTATGTAATTATGTTCTGAAAGCCTATTTATATTGATTGCCCAATGCACCAATCAACGAATAGAAATTGTAGAAACAACATCTGAAAGAAATATTCCAAATACATCGAGTGATGGTTTCAAAAATGAGAAAAGGACAAATATCACTTGTCAAATGTGTATAGTAGCAGTCTACAATGTTTGTTTTGCTTCTTGTTTACCTTGTATATATGCAATAAAAAATAAATGTTAAATCACAATAGCGGTTTTCTTTAAACTATTTTACTATCATAAAATACTGTTGGGACACATATGACCCACTCTCCAATACTATTGGGACAATTATTTTGCAATAATAAATAAATAATATTTATTTGAATATTTGTTTTTACCCTCAAACTGAATTAGCAATAAATATTTTGTGCTATAAACATGAATTATTAAAATAAAAAAATCGTGTTGAGGGTTAAAACACAAATGAACAGATTCTTGTCTAATTATCTGATTGGAATGTCTTTGTCAACTACTATTACATAATATATACTCTATACGTCATCAAAAATAATGATATTATTCTGCAGTAATTAAATGATGTGATTAATGATCATTATTCACGGGGTGAAGCAACTAACGTCATACATTAAAATTTTTTTATTTGCAAGTCATATGAAGATTTTATTTTGGCACTACTTGACGATCTTGAGATAAAAACGAGAATTGCGATTGGCGAATCGACATTTTATATTAGTTGATAGTTTTTTCCAAACATAATTACTGTGTGAGAAATTATTTGAATATCATAGTAAACAAAGTCAAACTTTGATCGTTATATATTTAAAACGTTATATTGTTGTATAATAAAAAATGAATGAATGATTAGATTACATATCTAGTGTTCTACTCGCACATAATGGCTATTATTAACCCAAGTGATTTATGTCACTCGCCTTCGGCCTGTGACATAAACACACCTTCTTTAATAATTAGCCATCATTATCTTCTCGTTGTATAATATACTATTATTTCCGAATAGTTTATATATATATATACCACAAAAGACTAATAAATAATGGAAAAGGATCAAACTACATTCAAATACTCCTTTAGACTGAAGAGTACCTAGATATAAATATAGATATTTTTCTTTATTCCTCAGCTTCTCAACTATCAATACTGGTAAGTGAAAAATTGGATTTTCGACAAAACAAAGTATAGGTTTTGATGAATGGTAACTATATAAATATAAAACATAGTTCGATTATAGTAGATTTGGTGGGCGTTCCTCGTGATAGGTTATTTTAACGATATTTCTTTCCTATCCATAGATCGTCGGTGCTGCAGGTTTTCCTGAAGCTTGGTGAACCGGTTTACCAGTCAAATGACCGACGAAAGGAAATAATGCAAACCGCAGATGTGAGAGAAAATGCTTTATTGTCAAAAAATTGTTACAATTTGTAGACAAAAACTTGTAGAAATTAAAAAACAAACATTAAATAAAGATGCAAATAAAATAAAATTTCAATATATAGAAGAAAAATACAATGAGTTACAAAATTATAGGTAAGAGTAATAGGTAAGAATTAGTATATATGTCCTATATAAGTCGAATATAAGCAAATATTAAACCAGTTTACAACATGCCCGGAGTTAATTTTTATTATCGTCGTTTACAAAGTAGAAGGCATTTTCCAGTAAATATACCCTCAAATTATTGCGGAATGCGGGAAAAGATTACATCGATTTGATTTCAATTGGCAAGTGATTGTGCGTTTTTTGCATTGTATAATATTGAGCCCTCAACTAACTCTGAACGTGGAGTAGGTAGGTAAAGGTCGTGCTTCGCGTTCCTAAGTGGATAGCCATGCAACGACCTTTCTGCAATTGGAGAAGCGTGCTTAAGAATTAGACAAACGGATTCAAAGAATTTTTAATCTTTTAAAGAAGCCGCTGCAGTGAGCCCTGCTGTTTACCCCTAGTAAAAATCTATATCTTTTGTAGTTTGAAAATTCGCTAAAATAAAACGTTTTTGTCCATGCAATTTGGACTAGGGAAAAAAGGGAAGATTTAAAAATACAAATTGAAATTTTAGTGTTAAAAATTATTATGTGTGATATGGAATTATGTTGTCGTACAAGAAGAAGCTTGATTAACGTTAAAGGTTACAATAAACTTATAAAGTGTTATATTTTTTATTAGAAATTGTTTATTTTCAATTTTTCAGTTCAGTTAACAAATAATAAAAGCATGTTTTTAAAAAAAAAATTTCTTTTAAATTTTTTTATCTTTGACTTTGAGATTATAATATTGCAATACTGAACAGTTAGTTACTACTGACATTGGTTTCTAGTTACTTAATAGCCTCAAGTATTTTATTGATGAAATTTTAATGAAATAGAAGCACTAAATTTTTGCGATTTTAAGCTGGTTTGAATTTCAACTTCACAATGCCTCTTGTTTCTAATCTGATAATTTTGAATATCCGATTGCATGTTTTGGGGCTATTTTATCTTTGATGTTGAATCTATAAATAGTATATCTTTCTAAACTGTTAGTTACTTTCGACGTTTGTTTTTGATCACTTAATAGCTTCAAGTATTTGAATGACATAGATTTTTATAAGCTATTTTCAATATCTATAGCCATATATCGTGCATAACAGTTAAGGAAATCCCACTATTGAGAATTTAGTTGTACATAATAATCTATATAGTACACGAAAATTATACGAATACTTCCTTCTTTGTTTTCTCTTTTTCGATAACAATCAAACAAATTTAATTGAGTATATTTTGTTACACGAACGTGTAATAACTCATGATTTTTGAGAAATTCATGTATTGGCATTTTAATTTGAAGTTTCTACCTAAGACTTTTGCTTAACTAATAAATTTACCTTAGTCTAACGGGAATACCATTTACTTATAGTCATCTTTCTTTACATATATGGCGGTCTAAGAAGACACACCGCTATGCATAGTATACTGTAACTACAAATATAGAATGTTCAAAAAATAATTAAATAAGTATTTCATCTATTAAATCCATTCAATATCATAAAAAATTTGCATGCAAATGTTGATAAAAGAACATAAATCAATTTTTTATTAGTTTCTATAAAAAATTATGAATACTATGTTTGTTAATATTAAAAATAGTTGTAAATACATTGTAATCCATATCGTATTTTATTAATTATCAAAAGTGAAATGGATACGTAACTTTACTACATATCACATAGTATACAGCAGCATTGAGAAGTTTTTATTCACGTAAAAGAAAAAATCAGGCAATAATGCTTTAAAATCGGTTTTCATGAGAATACATAGTCTGTTGTTACATTAAAATATGTGGATTAGGTAAAATCATATCACCACTGTCGATTATACGAGTTCAATTAGTTACAGTAAGAAATGTAAAAATAAATATATGTATGATACACGCCATCGACAAACTCCTCAAAATACCCATCGTTTCAAGTCTGGGGAAAGAAAATAATCCGATTGGGTTAGATCTTGCCAATAGGGTGTATGAGGTAGCAATTCAAATTTTACTCCATTAACTTTGACCATTACTAATAGATGTACGAGCTGGTGCATTGTCTTGATTAAACAAAACTTTCTTCTTAGCCAAATGCAGCCATTTTTGCTTTTTTAATGGATTTCTTCGCTCAAACATAGCAATAAGTTCGTATAATACTCGCCGTTGATAGTTTTTCCTTTTTCAAGATAGTTAATAAAAATTAACCCGCGTGCATCTCAAAAAACCAACGCCCTGATCTTGCCTGCATATGGAACGGTTTTTGCTTTCTTTGGAACCGCTTCTCCCTTTTCAGTCCATTGTATTGATTGTTCTTCTGTTTCGGGTGTAAAGAGATGGACCCACGTTTCATCTTTGGTTATGAAACATTGCCAAACACTCGATGGAAAAATCTTCACGTCGCTGTTTTTGTTCCAGTCTTAGCAAACGCGGTACCCATCTTACGATCAGCTTTATCGTGTTCAAATTTTTAGTTAATATGCGATATACTACACTTTTAGAAATGATTAACTACTATGTCCGCTAACTTTTAGCCGACGATTTAGCAGTATCGTTTTGTGGATTCTCTACATTTCTGTAATCGTCCTAATTTGGTCGACCACTCTGATGCTGTTCTTCGCAGGTCATACGGCCTCGATTAAACTTTGCTATCCAATATTTTACTGGTGATAACGAAGGAATTGGCTCGCCTAGAGTAGAATCTAGTTCGGCTTTTATATTGGTTGTGCTAAGGCCTTTCAAATAAAAGTATTGTATCACATAACGATGACCAATTTTTTCTATGTTTACAAATTCATTGAAAACGTTCACTATTGATAGCTGCCAAACAAATACTAAACAACGTGGCATCTTCAAACTTGAAACATATGCTGTATAAATTGTGTACTTTCTAATAAAGTGGTATTCAAGCAACTACCGCCATGTCTCGCTCAGGCCAGGTGCTTCTGGGAGTAAACCCGTACAGAAAATTTTTATTTTCATACATATTAGTTACTTAGATTGTATTAGAAATATATTATAATTTACATAACTTAGAGAAAAAGTCAATTGTAGATTTTTTTAGCATAAGACATTCTAGATTTAGCTGCAATATTCCTCTATTTATTGGTCACGCCAGTTACTTTAAGAACCATCTTCGTAGTTGCTTACTCCGGGACATACGATCAATTTCATCAATAACTGACTAAATAATGGTTTATTACTCTTTTTAGTTCACTGCAATGAATCAATAAAATCATTTGTTCATTGTTTTTTATATCAATATCAGTACTACAATCTCAATAATTGTTTTTAATGCTTCCGGATTCACACTGTCCTTAAATATATATAAAATAAGGAGGGAGAGAGAGAGAGAGAGAGAGAGAGAGAGAGAGGTTCGATAACTTTTGGGAAGGAAATTTTCCATATATGAAAGGTTTGTTGCTGTTGGCCCTTTGGAGGACGGGGGTTGTGCTTGCAGTCCTGGCTGGAAAAAAGGAAAAGCGAACGACCATTAGCCAGAAGAGCTTTAGTGTTAGTAAAAACGGCTCTTCTCGTTTTGAGAATATATATATATATATATATATATATATATATATATATTTCTTTTTTGGAATCTTTTTGGTTTTTTCTTGGTTTTTTTCTCAATTTTAATGGGGGGCGGGCGGGTATAGCTGCTGCTGTATTATACTCTATCGTCCTTAAATAAGCGAAAGCCGATGCTCCCGGATACGTTAAACTTCTACCACGCATGCTCTGAACCGCATTTAATCGATTTAAAATCTCTAAACTAATATCTGATATTGAATAAGGATCTTCATATTAAATAATCCAAATTCAAAATACATCAATTCCAATAACTAAATTTCAAATTTGATATTTTCTTAATGATGTCATACTTAGAGAAATAACTAAATATTAGTCTCACTAACTGGAAATAAATAAATCAAGACTCAATAGAAAATTCTGTAAAATATTTTCTAATAACTGGAGAAAATATAACTATATCTTCAAGATAAATACGTGTAGTGTATAGTGAAGAAATGCCAGCGGATTGTATTTGGTATATTTGAATATAAGTATACATTGGAATTCAGAGAAACAAAGCGTTTATCTAAGTTAATAGTCTAAGAAAGCTAAAAGGTCAAATGGTAAGAGGTCGTGGTGCACATTCAAGAGAGTAATAAATATTTCGGTTTCATACAATTTTTATAACACTTAACCCGTAATCTGATGGACAATTAAATTAGTGTTTAATAGTAAAACAAAATAACGGACCTGAATATATTTTAAAATAGATACACATACTTCTCAACTAATATCGTTTTCTTTTTAATTGCGAGTCTTGTTTTTTCTTAACGATGTTGAGTCGTATAGAACACAAGAAAAATCTTGAACTTTTCGAACATACTAATCAAGAATCTATCTATTAAGTTGCGACTGTTGATTACTTCACTAGGCTTCAATTACAAAAGGTGATATTATCTCTAAGTAAATACTAATTAACTATATCGTAAAAAATAATTATTTGGAAGATTGCATATTATTATTATTCAGTGACCTTAAAGGAATAAACTAATTACTACTAGGAATATATTTTTAAATGTCAATTATTTTGATTACAGTATTTTTAAATGCAATAAATATTAAACAAATACCTTTCTACTAAGACTCATTATAAAAACTGTATGAAAGATGCTTCTATAAGAAAAATTAATGAAAAATTTGAGAAAGAAAGGCAAGTTAATCAAGCACAAGGAAGTCTAATAGATCAAAATAGGAATGGACAGATTAGAAAGAAACAACGCAAAATAAGAAAATTGTTAATGTATTTGATAAAGAAAATATTCCAAGCAGTAATAAAATGTATCTAATAATAAATAAAAAAATATAAAATTAAGTTAGAAGCATGAAAATACTACTATTATATAAACTTTGAATTCATAACAAAGTATTGAGGCTAAGTAGCAAATACTCCAGTGAACATCCAGTCTACCCACCAATCGCAAGCTCTACCCATTACCCATTAAAATTTCTGCATGATCCAATTTATACAAAGAGTTAACAATATTATATCATACTAGCTGACCCGGCAGGTACTCCCTCAATCGATAAATGGAAGATCTAAACTTGAAACAAACAAAAGGAATCCTTTTTTTACTAAAACAAATAAAAATAGCTCGGTATAAATGAAATTTTATTATTAATTTTGATAAATTACAAATGGCGTTGCTTCATTATAAATCAGAGTTTTAAGAAACTCCAAGTTGATTCCGCAAACTTCCAACGACTGCCCTTGCGATTTATTTATGGTCATCGCAAAAGCCAGACGTACCGGAAATAGTAAACGTTCAAAATCGAATGGTAAATCGGTTGGAAGCATCGGTACACGCGGGATTAAGACATCCTCTTCTTTGTTTTTTTCCCTTTACGATTGTTGACTCATTGACATTATTCATCAAAGGATCACCGAAGTTAAGTTAATCGTCACTCAGATAGAAGGAAGCACTGTTTGTCTGAGGTATCGATCGACATAGAGGATGGATCGACATATTAGTTGGTTGTCAAATGTCAAATACAGGGTGCGGCAGCATAACTTCCTTTTTTAAAAAGTTCGCCATTTAGTCGGTAGATGTCGTAACGGAGTGCTAGTGGTCTCGTTCGAGAGGGGGGACTATAAAGTTTTGTCCCGGCACAGTTCAGTCGCCATCATGCGTTGGAACAGTGAGGAGCGTGCGTTTGCCGTTGAAGTTTACTTTTCGAGCGGATGTTCTGTGATCGCAACCCAGCGCGCCTTTCGGAATCGCTTTAATTTAGCCCCCTTGGCCCCTGTCCCGGACCGGAAATCAATTGTTACGTGGGTCACTACGTTCAGACAAACTGCAAGTGTGACAAGACGTGTTGCGATCACCACGGCGTTCTGCGCGCAAACATGCGTTTGCCCTTGGACTTTCCGATCGTTCTGTGAGGAGAATACTTCATGATGATCTTCATTTTCATCCATACAAGATGGCAATTGTGCAGGAACTTTCTGAACGTGACTTCAATTCTCGGAGGAACGCGTGTGAGGTTTTTCTGGAAGTCGTTCCTGAGGATGCTATTGTTTTTTTTAATGATGAAGCCCATTTTCATTTGTGTGGATCCGTAAACAAACAAAACATGCGCTACTGGGCTGATACCAATCCTCGACAATTGCATCAACGGCCTTTGCATTCACCTAAAGTCACAGTGTGGTGTGCAATTTACTCACGTGGAATTATTGGTCCCTGGTTCTTTGAGGAAAATGAAGTCACAGTGACAGTGAATTCGCACCGGTATGTAAACATGTTACAGGAATTTTTTTTCCCACGGCTAGATGAGTTGGACTTAGGGGACACTTGGTTCCAACAAGACGGAGCAACGGCACACACTTCAAGAACATCGATGGCTGTTTTGAGGGAACACTTCCCAGAGCGCCTTATCTCAATTAGGGGCGATTTGGAGTGGCCAGCCCGCTCTCCCGATTTGACCCCTTGTGATTATTTCCTATGGGGTTTTTTGAAATCCCGTGTGTATGTGAACCGTCCAAGGACCCTACAACATTTGAAGACGAACATCCAGGAAGAAATTGCCAACATAACGCCTGCTATGCTGGCAAGAGTCATGACAAACGCCAGAAATCGGTTTACTCAGTGTATGGAGAATGGGGGACGTCACCTAACTGATTTGATCTTCAAAACTCAGTAAAACAAAACTTTATGTATGTGCCTGTATTATAAAAAACGAATAAAAATTTTCTGATTCATACAATAAGTTTTATTAACTTTTGAAAAAAGGAAGTTATGCTGCCGCACCCGTTATTATAGTTGGGTTCAGAAATTTAATTTGCGGCAAAACTCAAGATTTATCATTCTACATATAGTTGGTTGTCTAATATAAAATATTATGATTACGTTCAGAAATTGAATTTGTGACAAAACATCAAGGAAAAATAAAATTGTTGTTTTTATTTTCTATACCAAAACGAGCCAAATAGATTAACGCGGCTATAAGAGATCAACTCATAAATAATTGAATCGAAACTAATCAGCAGAAGCATTTTTTTCTTCGTATATTTTTAACAATAAATAGAAATCTTCGCATACACATTTACTTACTTAAACAATATTTCTAAAAGGTCTTAGTAAGTCACAAATCTAGCCTATTTTTCGATATATTTACATATACTTTTTTCTATGATTTTTGAAAATGCTTATCTTATCGTATACCTACATGGGAATACGTATTGAAATACAACCAGCTTTCATAAAAAATCACTTCAGCCGTAAAACGTTATTAATGTTAATCAGTTAAACAAGTTGGATTTATTAAAATCGTAACGTAGAATTGGCGCAGATATTAGTCAGACCTGGTGATTCTGCAACTAGATAAATGAATACTTGGAACACCCATGGCGTTTGAGACTTATACTTAAAAAACTCTTATTAAGATAAATACATGGATATTAGTCGTTAATGTACATACCTTTTGCCGAGATTGTTACAATTCGATTTTCAAGGCAACCTAATAACTACTATAATCGTTGTTCCATTCCGATATTGAACCAATGAGAAATCTTCTGATTGAAATGAGAAAATCTATTATGGGGTGACCGCTGCATAAATTATAGTTATAAATATCGCTAAACAAAAGCTGAGAAAGCATTTTAAAATAAAAATGTAATGGTTAACAAGCTATATAGATGGATAAAATAAGGAAAGTTTATTACATTGACATAACTTGCAATTTATAATAAACGGCTAATAAAGGCTTTTTGTTTTCAAAGTAATCCTTCAATCAAGACTGAAATCACCTCCTGTTTTTTTTATCCAAAGAATACTATGGTAATATTTTTATCCTTATTCCATATAATAAGATTGGTATTTTGATTTTTAATGCCAGTTGTTTAATTATTCAATTTTTTTCGTGAATAGTCAATAAGGAATTCTTCTTCTGTATTTTTACTATATATACTAGTTAATTTACTATTACTATATATTTATATATAGTATATATTTACTATCAAATTTTTATACTGATATTCTCGTATTTTGGTTCAATATTATTATATAACTTCAAAATTTGATGTCATAATTTATATGAAAGTCCATATATTACTTATTTCTGTTCATTTAAGTAACTATACATTCATGACTAGCTATAGATTGTTATCAATTGAGTACGGATTTATCCTTGAAATACTTTCGCATATTTTCGGTTTTCCCATTAGTATACCTTTGATCTTCTATTGTAAAATGGTCAATTATAAGCTTTTGTTTAAGTGTGGTCTTCTAAGTTTAATATTTTCACATTCCACCGTATCAATAACCTCTTCTCGCTAATTTAGTTTATAGTTTGACTTTGACCCCCGATGTGGTCCATAGGACCGCAACAGACCTTTCCCCTCAGTCCAGAGTGATCTCTCGGACTGCACGACGTTTTTTATTTCAAACCTTCTCCAAGGTCCAAGGGACTGTAGTTGAATTTGTTTAACAGTTTGGTTGGATCGTTCTGGGTTGTAATATTACCCTACACTTGAACCATTTTATTTTTTTGCATGATCTTTAACTCCATTGTAAAACAATTACTCTTCATGTTGTTTTCTTCAACATAATTCGGATAATATTTGTCTAAAATTTTTCATTTGTGTCACCTTCACATTACCTTAATCTCATATAATATTCTTTATAACACATCACAAATTTTTGTACACTTTATATAAAAACATATATTATCGTTAAAAAGATAAAATAGCAAACAAAATTTTCCATACTACAAGTATGTTGTACCTTTAAAAAAATATAATGAAAATATTTATTTCGAGTGAAAAGTGTGAAATATGATATTTTTTGGGGCCCTGGGGACAGTTTTAGCGGTAAACTTTTTATTTCAAATGAATTTTTCCTTAGATCCACACCCCATATATAGTGTAAAAACACAAAAAAAAATTTTTGGACCTAGGGGAAAGTTTATTGAGTTTGGTTGGGGCTCAACGTGTTAATAATGTTTTTAGCCCATTTGTTGGTTAAGTAACAACTTTGAGGTGATATTTGCGTAAACGTATTAAAACAAATCGAAATATGAAAATTTGAAAATCTTGATATGCGACTGTCGCTTCCAAATATAGAAATAATTAATTTTGTAATATTTTAATGATTATTTTCTGTAATGTGTGATAGAATATTTAGCGAGTTGTAAAATTAGAAGGCGTAACCCATTTCGGCACGAAATTATCGGGTATCAGGTAAAATCATCATCTTGAATGAATTGTTGAACAGAACCTGAAAAATAATGCAATAGTTCCTTATATTTGAGCTTAAATATTGTTAAGCCAATCCAGAATTATTTATAGACTGGTACATTCCCACAGTGTCAAAAATGTTTAATGGCTCTTTACGAAATATGGTTATTAATTATAAATAATTAAAACTGTATGTTTTTCGACACTGACATTTCGTTTCTAAAAGGAAACTTTATCAAAGTTCATTGTATGACCAAATTATCGTTTATAATTTCAAAACATGTTGAAATATTCATGAGATCACTAAAAACGTAGATGAATAATTATAGTTAATACTTTAGATACACATGTTAACAATTTTATGAAGAATGTTTGCTGAAAGTCATATATGTCCCAAATTAGTCAAAATTTCTTGTATTAGAAATTACTGCTTTTAGTACTTCAATTCTTCTCAATAGTTTTTGCTCTCAATAGATTTGCTCTCATTTTTCTGTCCAATTTTTTTAGCGATTCTTGATTTTCTTCATGATCACTGTTATTCTTTTTTTGCATTGCACTGATTCGTACCTACACTCACTCATGCTACGTAGATAGATACATGATCCCATCTAACTTACTGTGACAAGAAACTTGATGCTAGCTAAATTGAAGAATGAAATAGCCAGACAAGATCCAAATTTGATTTCTTGTCTTGGTGTGGTTTCAGTACCAGCAGGAATACCCAAATTATTTTGAAAATATCCATCATAAGCGAAATTTTTCTATCCTAGTGATCTGTTATTCATATTGGTCCCTTTATATAAACGGACACGTCAAAGTTTCCACTGAAAATAATTTCATTCTCATGGTTTACGATATAATTATAGCATATCTACTATATAATCACCTTATACACACTAGAACGTACAACAAAAATTGAATTCCTTTTGAGAGCGAGACACACTGTATAATTGAAGTTTCCCACATGTACGTATGCCCTTTTACCCAAACAAAAATGAGTTCTTGCCAACATAGTTCATTACATAATTGTAGTAATTATAGTGTATAATCGCGAAATCCATATTTAAACGAGTATGAAATTGAAGTGGCCGGCTACACAACATTCTTATTAGTCTTCTCTTTGACTTGTAATTGGCAAGAAGATCCACTAGATCTTCAATCACGCAAAAATCAAAGATGGATTGCTCAGATGTAGCAAATCGACATAACTCTATGCATGAAGAATTATAATTTTGTTTACACATAAGTATCGAACATTACTTCACTCATTTCATAATTATAGTTCACGGAAATCTTTGGCGATGAATTTTATACTTGTATGTCTATAAAAAATAACAACTAGAACAATACTATCACTAAAAACTCAGATAAGCTTCGAAAATGGATAAATTGGAAAATAAAAATGGAAATTCTCAATCACGCATAGTGGAGCAAATATAACTCATGTTTTTTGAAATGCTATAAGTTCATTCATAAAATATTTCTATCAACCACTTTGAACATTAAATTTTGAATCATGTGATTTTAAAATTTTTACAAGAATTTATACAATTCAAAACCTCCGAAAATCTCAATTGTTTCCCAGACGATGAATACATACACACAAGTATTCGAAAGCTCGGAAAATATATTAAAGTTAGTCCACTTTGGTATTTCATTGCCACGTTCCCAATAGGAAACCACTATTATATACATATACATATATATAAACGTTTTCTTATATTATATATATACAAATGTAGTCTGCCCTTCTTCAAAACAACTTTCCTGGCTAATGCCTCATCGGACATCTCCTCTGAAGAGCGTGATGTCACTCGACCTTTTTGTCGATATTAACATCCCCAATGGCTCACAATTGCAAGGTGAGGTTTTCAATCACTGATTAGTTTCGACGTTATTACCTCTCATCAAAGTGGTATAACAAACTGTCGTTCGAGCTTGAAATCCGAACTGAAGACAACGTCAAAGAGCGTCGCTATTTGGTTCATATAGTTAAACATTCGCTAGTGAACGCTAACGGATGCCATCTTCACTTCCAACTTCTCTTCAGGTCAGTACAGGAGGTCAGTGAATATTATTCATTATTGGTACCAATCAAAAAACAATTTTACATTTGTGTTCAGATGTTTATATTACATTCAAATTAGATTAAAATAATTCACCCTGTTATGTTCAAATGAAATTTTTTTCATTACATTTAGCACTATATAGTTGAGTTAATACATATTATCTATATCTTCATATTTAAATAACTTACTCAAAATTAGTTATGTTTAAATAACATTTATTAAAACTTAATCAATCGTTTTTCTTGTAACTATAATACAAAATTATTTAGCAAATATAATCAATTTATATCCAATAAACGCTGGAACTCAAAGAAAAACAGAATCTCATTCCATCGAATTACATAAAATAGAGATAGCCGTAGTAATAATTAAATTATAGAATAAAATTGGCGAGTTTTGGGTTTTTGGTGCGCGTGGGAAGTATATTATTGGCGGGAGGGGTAATACATGTGTGGGGATCGGCTTCTTTGGGGGTTTAAGAAGAAATGTTGTTGTTCGCCGGAGTGGTATTGGAGCGAAGTAGATGAAAAAGGTGTTTCCAAGTTGCCGGCAGTCTCTGACTATCGTCGCTTGTATTCTGACAGTTTGGACGTTTCTCTATTTCGATAGCTTCTCGAATAATCCTGAATTTGAAGAAGCGGAGTGGGACGATAGTTTTGGTTCTATTGAAATCGATTGTGTACCCAGTATGGACACATTGTTGGGCAAGGGTGGAGAAAATATCGGAATTAGTGACAGACAACAAGTGTTCCTTGGCTCTGATGGAAATACGTCGATTTGTCTGGCCAATATAGGAACAGGGGCAATCTGAGCAGGGGATTTCTTACAATCCATCTGATCTGATCTGATTAGGTGGCAGAGTTTTTGATTGGGTTCGAAGATTGTGCGAATACCTAGATATTTGGGATTTATTGTAACTATTTCGAATCAATTTTTGTTCACTGGATTCGTCACTCAACGAGATGGATCGTGATATCAAATCGAAACCACAGATATTGGCACAACTATCAATACAGTTTTAAAACAAATTACGAATCCTTTCATTCCCTGCCTTGAAAAATGGTTCATATATTATACCATTATATACTTTGTTAATATTTTTGACATGATTTAGAATTTTATAATCGATGATATCTGCATATATTAATACTACAACAACTTAAATTCTAAATTTCATATATGAAACCCTTCTTATTCATAAATTTCTACATTAAACATGAATTATTTCGAAAAAATTCTTTCTAATTATTTTCTCTAAAATCGACCTATTTTTTATATAACACATTCTATCAAAACCCTGACTGTCTTTCACGATAGGACAAGACCATTATGATACTTTTGATTTTTAAGGTTATATTTAACATTTGACTCTTAAAATTTATGATAAAACATTATCATATTTCTATCTAAGGGAGTAAAATTAATTAATTTTTAAATATTCTTATTACGTCTTTCAATTTAGATAATTCTGTTTATCTATAAATAATACATGAAAAATAGGTAAACATAGATACCCATAATTCATTATATATACCAGTTTCAATGTTTTTAGCTCTGTTTTATTATTTTTCCTCTACCCTCTTCACTATACTCTCCCCTGTGCTTTCTCCCTGCTCAGTTATTCCCACTCGACTCAAACCTGATATCACCTCTTATCTCCATTTCTTTTTCAGCCTGTCTTCCTTGTATTCACTATGTACACACGCCTCCCAATATTTGGACTCATTTTTGGCGAGTCTTTTTCTGAGGGACAATTAAAATTGACCATACCACACACTCAAGAAAATGCAACAGAAGAACTGATGATCTTAAAGAAACACTCCAATGATCATCCTATTCTCGGCTGATTTAAATCTACAGAGGAATATCTATGAAACGTTCAGAGTATAATTTCATTCCTACGGTTTCTTATAATGCATTACCTCTGGTCAAATCATTTAAGAAGATATTATTTACGTTTAATTTGAAAGAATGATGACATACTTTATCTATAGTTTGTTAGGTGTTAATATCCTTATTCTTGAATGGTCCTCAGTCATGCGATCAGTTTTTTTATAAAAAAAAGAAATATCTGACTAATATTTTCACAGGAATTCATCGGAATCGTTTATGTATCTTCTCAATTATTAATTCTGCTATGGGATTATTCTATGTTTAGATTGTGAGTTTCCAAATGTTATTCATAGATTTTGTATTCACTGAATACCTCAGTTAATTTGAACTATAATCTGAAACTATCTATTAAAAATTCTATTTCAATATAAACAGAGTTGAAAATAATTATGAATTTATTCGTTTTTTTATCTGACATTAACGGTATCTATAATTTAAGATTACAGTTCATTTAATCCTCACAAAGCTTATAATTATTATTTTAGAGTGGCTGTTCTGTATAAGCCCGTCTTTTTTTTGGAACAGTAAATATTACTACTTTTATAACATCTCGCTCCGTCTATTTTAGTTACAATTCAAATTACCCAACGTTATAGACAGTCGCTACATATATATATATATATATATATATATATATATATATATATATATATATATATATATCGTATTTATATTCATAATCTCATTTCCAGTATTATTATGAAGCTTTAATAATTTCAATTATGAACATTTCCACGAAATATGTACATTTTAATATAGTACCGAATATGAATTCTATGAATTTTTCCCTTACTTACTTAATTTATCTGATTCGGCAAGATAAATTCAAACACACGATGCTTCAATTCATTTTACTACTCTACTATTTTTAAATGCACTATTCACTAAATACTAATTTAATTTCACTCCAAGCTCTGAATGTTCACATTAAACTCTCCAGTCGTCCCGAATTTATATGGTAAAATCGTTTCAATAACCAAGTCTATTTCTTAGAATACATCGACTGTTCGCGATTGTATTCTATAAGGCGCGAGATACAGGGTGTTTCGAAATTCATGCGACAAAAATTCGGGAAATAATTGTTCATATGAAATTAAGATGGGTATTTCATATAACAAAATTTCCTCAGCCTATTCCTTTCCGAGATATTGCCCTTAAAGGGTGTTCACTAAAATTGAGTTTTTATTTATTTTTTTTTATCTAAAATTTCAGTAATGATAGAAACTTGAAATTCTGTAATATTCGTGTACTCCCAAAGGATTAACTACAGAAAACTTCTCAATATTTCTGTTACATTATACAGGAGTGAAATTACCATCCTTACTTCATTTCATTTCGAAAATTAATTTCCATCAAATAAAATTATAACTTCAATTTTAGTTACCACCTTTTAAGGGTGGTATCTCAAAAAGGGGTTTTAAAGGTGATAATATGTCAGCAAGGAGTTGGCTTAGGAAATTCTGTTATAGAAAATAACCATCTTAATTAATTACGATCAATCACCTCCGGACATTTGTCGCATGAATTCAGAAACACCCTGTATATAGAATTGTTAAAATAACTTGTCCGATTTATTTGTTTCCTACGCTAAGTAGAATACTGAATTGCTTACAGCATAGCATCCCTCTGAAAATTGAATATATTACTCAGAGATATCAACTCTCAATGAAAACAGAAACCCAAGTTGAATATTTTCGAGAATACTTGCAGTAATTGATTGAATTCTTCCTGATCAACTTATAAGGTCAATTTTTTTAAAGTAATTTTTGATTCATCAGTAAAAGAAGACTTATATTGAGACTGGCCCTGCGTTAGGTTAAAATTCTTTATTTCCTGGACTACTCATCACGCTTGCACCAATGAAGCCTTGTCTATAGCAACTGACTATTGTGATTTCAGATCTTCTAAACTAGATACTTGAAATTATATTCATTTTTTTATCCAAGTCTAAATCATTACTGCGAAAAGAATAATTTCAGTTTTTAGCTACCCCCTTACTTGTAAACCATTTACATCTACTATCGTAGTTTCAAAGTGTTGTAGTTACTCACATTCAATTGATTTTCCCAGAAGTTTTTACATAGTTGATAAAAATGTGCTCCGAAAATAGTAAAAATCAAATTACAATATACGGTTAGTCTGGGATTTCCTGAAATACGAACATTTCAGTATTGCCAGACGCTTTCAACGAATATTGGTGATGGGTAGTAAATTGAATGTTGCCTAACTGTCATAATATTTGAAATAGTTTTTACTGATCCTGATATAAAAATACTTTAAATTCCGCCTCATTAGGCACCTATCTTTTTAAATAAATAAAATATTTTAATTATGTTTAGGAATGGCAATTTCATACTTTCGCAGTCCCATCGTTTTTAGGCTCTAGAAAATCGAAAAATCATCCGATTTCGATGATTTTTTTTTGATTTTCGTTTTTACGGCGGGCTTACGAAAAAAATTATGGGGATAAAAAAGTGAAAACTTATATTGGTTTCAGGGCTTTAAATATTCATGAAAATACACTCATTCATGTATAATTGTTGAAAACTTTTTTCCAAATAATCAAATGAGGTTGTTATATTTGTTTTTTCATAATCCATACAAAAAACGAACAAATATGAACAAAATTGTTAAAATCACTTATTGTAATCAAGTGTACAATATTAAAGTTAACTTTGAAAAATAGAAAATTTTCACCATTAAAACAAGGTTGATTATTAGAAATAAAAAATAAATAAATTTTTCCAAAATGTTCGGTTTTTGTGTAGATTAACAAAAAAAATATATGAACTGCGTTTGATGCTTTGTAAAAAAGTTATGAACGATTATATGCGAAGAAGTGCATTTATGATCACATTTAAAGTCATACAACTATATGAAATTTCAATGTCAAATATTTCCCATATTTTTTTTTTCATAAATCCGCCGTAAAAACGAAAATTTAAAAGAAAATTCATCGAAATCGGATGATTTTTCGATTTTCTAGAGCCAAAAAATGAAGGCAGCGTGAAAGTATAAAATTACCTTAGGAATACCTATGAGTATTATTTTTGTTATTGCCTATGAGAATTATAAAAACTGTGCTGGTGAAGCCACGGACAACAGCTACTCCATTAGATAATAAAGATCTGTTCACGAACAAAAGCATTCTACCGAGATTGTTGAAGTTCCATTATTGTGCATACCAAACATTTTAGATTTATTAAAAATCTTATTTCAGTGTGTACGTTATGGAACATAATTTAGCAAAACTTCATAGTCACACGGCAACATTCATATGTAGGGACGCTCTAAATTAACATAATCCATTTTCTACGTAATAATAATTATTAAAAGAAAACAGAAAGGGTCAAATTTTATACATAAAATAGCTTAGACCTTAGGTATCCAAATAAATCTAGGAAATTGAAATCAAATTTCAGGGAAACCCACAGATATATTAACAAAAGAAGTAATAGCTTCATTGAAAATTAAAAAAAAAGGTAATTTGTAATAATACGAGGGTTGCTAATCAAGTTTAAAGATAGACAAATAAGAACAAATATTTATAATTAGATATGCCTTCATTGTTTTTCAAAATACTCTCCATTGATATCAATACATTTTTTCATGCATTTCAACCAAAGATCAAAACAATCTGATTGAGTTACCTCCAAAACATGTGATTTGAACGTATCAACCGCTTTTTGAGGTGTAGAAACACCTTGACCTCGTAACTAATTTTTGATCTGCGGGAATAAGTTCCCAATCAATGACTGTACAGCAGGTGATCTATCAATTCGATGTTTTCACTCTTTAAAAACGTTTTTGTTTGTACTGATATGTGAGAGCTCGCATTGTCGTGGTGGTGAATAATTCCTCTTCTGCGATTGGTTTCCCTGATTTTTTCGAACATATCTGACAAAAAAATGCTGGTGCAGCATTCAGAATTGACCGTCCTAGATTGCTCTAATGAAACAGTGGCGACATATCTAATTATTCCGGAAAAACAAGCGACCATTTTCTTCGAAGTGCTTCGTGCGCCAACAACTTTTGTTGAATTTGGCTCCAAAGCTCGATTATTGTTTAGTTTCGTAGTTCATATGATAGATCTATGATTCGTTGTCTGTTTACGATCTTATAGATGTCTTTTTAAGCACAGAATTTCTTTGCACCAAGCGACACGACCTTTTTTTGAACGATTGTCAAGTTATGCGAATGAATCGTTGTGACAGCCAAATTTTCATGTTATATTCTATATGTGCGAGTGAAACTAATGCCTAATGCCTCAATCTGACGGTATGTCACATGACGATCTTGCAATCTTAGTTTACGCACAGCGTTGTTGTTTTCTAGCATGACAGCAGATTACATTAGGAAAACCAGTGAAACACGGTTGCTCGAGATGGTGCTTCATCACCAAAAGTCGAAGCGATTTGATTAGCACACTACTTTTGGTTAAATCCACATCGAAAGACATGGCACGAGAATGTTCGCGATCTAATTTAATTTTTTGGCTAAGATGAATGTTTCCAGTAGCTATGAACAACTCAAATAGCCCTCGTATGATAATACGTTCTGAGTACGTTCATCATTAAAAATGTTAAAGTTTATGATGGCAATGTCAGATTTGACATATTCACATCAGAGTTGCAATTTCTGAAAATTTGTTATATGTAAACTACGGGTATATATATATATATATATATATATATATATATATATATATATATATATATATATATATATATACTTATCAATTTTCAGGTGGACGATTTGTAATAATATTTGAACTACTTAACTATGGTAAATAACAAGCTTTCAAATTTGATTACCATTGTTGCTTCATTCCTTAAGACAATTTTTCTCAGAAACTAAACTAACATAATTTTATCGCGTAATTTCACTTGTTTATAGATCTAAAAACTTCATTGATTGCAAAAAATGATTGAGTAAAATATCAAATAGACACCATGTACAAGGAAATTGATAGTTGTGCTGAAAAGATTACTGTTATTTCATTGATTAGTCTTTATCTGATCTTTGTTGTAATCTGTGAAATTCTAAAAAATGCGTCATCATATTTTGTGCAGGACCACACGATGAATGAAGGTCTAAAATTAACGTACCTACTTAGGAGATTGACAAGTTGATTATGTAAAATTGTAAACAGTTCCTTGTTCTTCAGATATTTCCATTGAAAAACTGCAGCTCGATAGATATGATTTCATTTATTTCTTTTACAATAAAACCTAGTACTTAATCTACAAAGATTTCAAAAATTCATAAATATTACTGTTATTAAGAATTTTTATTACTCATAAGTTATGGGAATAAGTGCATTATAATTAAACAGTTTTATTCTGTTTTTTTATATTCTATTAATCGAACGATTTTGCGCCTCTGGTATTATCAGATTAATCCGAAATTTATTCAATTTCTCCAATTTCGAATACAATACAATTTCATATATTTAGTTTCATTGTAAATTCAAGATGTTCGTTACCACAAAATGATGAATTTCGTATTTTATTTCACCACCAGACAAGAAATGTATTAAATGGAAGTACAATATACGACGCAAGGAAAAAAAATCTTCTGCTAGAAAATCGCAGATTTCGTAGTTTTATTAAAATGAATATGGATATTAACTGAATAAACTCAACTTATACAGGGTGTTCCTATATTTGACCGACAACGCTCTCAATAAATGATTCATTTTAATATGGGAATACGAACCTTTACGAGGCCTAGCTACTGAGATATAGGGTGTTAAAAATTTTGAATCAAAATCAAAAATTTGCCATAAATCAAGAACGCCTTTAAATTTTTTTTCAAATTTGGTGAACAATATGCTCCTTAATAAAGTAATATTTTGATATAAACAAATTTTGGAAAACTTTAACCAGTGGCGCGATGTCAGGGTTAGTCGCCACTTTTATCTCCCTATTTCTTACGTCACTGGAGCAAATTCTTTTTTTAATTTTGTTTTAAATTGCCTGATTATTTTTAATTGGAAAACTAACATTTTATGGAGATAAAATGAACGGTTTTGTAGAAATTTGCCTCTAAACAAAATTCTCCTGCAATAATAACAAAATTGGCAATGAAAATAAAAATAAGAACAGCACAAATTAAATTTAACAACACTGTATTGCAACAATAACAAAATCAACAAAGTTACAGAAGTTTTTCAAAATGTTTGCCGCTTACTTCAATATACCTATTATGCCGTTTTACCATTGAAAAACGTGTCTTTGAGAATAAATCTGGATGGGATTGAATGATTTTGCCGCAGCTTGAAACTTGTTCAGAATCGATGATTGTTTCGTACACTAAGGACTTCATATAGACCCATACAAAAAAATCGATAGGATTCAAGTCAGGTGATCTTGGAGGCCAACAATTGGGTCCACCCTGACCAATCCATTTTCCTTCAAAACGTCCGTTTAAGTAGTTTCTTGCCGCTGCAGCAAAAGGAACAAATGCCCCATCGTGAGAAAAACCATATGTGTTGTCTTATATTTAACGATACATTCTCCAACAATTCATGTAACATTTCTTCCAGAAAAAGCGTATAAATTGCTCCATTTAATTTATTTGGTAAAATGTAAGGCCCGATTAAGCAATATCCAACGATACCCATCCACACATTAACCGAATATTTATGCTGAAATCCCCTTTCACGAACCAAGTGCGGATTTTCTTCATCCCAAACGTGACTATTTCTAGAGTTGAAAATTACTTCCCATATTTTAGAAAATCATGTCAAATACAGTGGTAGAGCGTTGTCAGTCGGATATAGAAACACCCTGTATAATGTAGTGAACTATCGGAAAAAACTGAGTTCAATATTAACGCAGCCGCAAAATTCCAGATCGTACATACAACCTACTCAATATGAGAACATGTGTATCAAATGAAAGGAATTTACAAGGACAAAATAGTGTATAGCGGATTGTAGAGTTCGTATAGTAAATTAAAACTGAAATCCATGCATTAAAACAAGGAGACTTAGAAGCGGGAACCAATACAAAATTTCTTATTGTCTAGAGCTGTGTTCATGAAGAGAAAAAAAAAAGGTTAATTAAAGAAATGAAAAGAATTCTTATTATTTAATTTGTAAAATTTTAGCTAATTGCGGGATAAGCAGATATGTTATTAACGTGAAATTTTTTTAATCTATATAGAGTGACACATCAGTTAATCTTACTAGTTACGTAATAAGCAAAAAAATAAACATCGAAAGGGCTTCTACTACGGTTTTTAAAATGGGGATGAAAAACGATTACAATAACAAGAACTGGAGTAATTGTATCAAAAGCTACGACAACTAGGATTCTGCGAATGTACTATTGAAACTTATCGAAATGAACTGAGGAAGTAAAAACAAAAAATACTACATTGCGATCCATTCTGATGATCAGACCGGTATCAAAGCATTGAGCTCTTAGGTCATTAATTCAAAGCTGATCTAGAAGTACCAAATAAAACTAAATGGCTCATGTGTTAACAATAAGACTACTTACGTGGCACTGTTATCTCATGCAGCACATAATAAAATTATATACCAGATAATAAGGTGTGGAGAAAAGAAAATCCTCGAAAACAAACTATCTTTCCCCAACAAGCTAATATGCTTTGAGTTGAGGATTCAAGAATGATGTGTTATGATTAATATTTCAGTTTTAATTTTTGAAAATAAGAGACTGAAGTGATATTGTCCCAAGCATTAACGCAAACGGCGTAGCTACCGCCATCTATCCAAAAATTTGAAACCTCTTAAACATAGAAAAATTAAAGCTTCATGAATTAATAATTATCTATGACTTTGTTGTAGAAAAACTCATCTTCATAAATTATATCACATTTATCATAAGGGATTGTCTCTTACAGAAACAAAAACAGTTTTATAGTAAACTTTATTTTTCTATATTTTAACAGTTTTATGTGTACATATGATTATATACTGTGACCCAAATGACGTGTCCTCTTTTTTTGCTGTTCTGAGAATACATAGTGTTACAGCTGATCTCTTAGTTTCAGTCCTCTTGGAAAGTTCAGGATTTGGAATGGCTCTAACTGCCAGAGATCTTCTTCTAGTAGAACTTTAAATTGCAGGAGAAGCTGTAGACGTTCCAGCGGCAATAGTATCTATGTTGGGAGGTACTATAGCTCTTAGAGTTCGGATTGTAACTTTATATATAATCTACATAATGTACTGTGTACCGCATTATAATTTCTTACAAAAACTTCCAAACTGTCTAGTTCTGTGAGAAAATCTTTATTTTATCGAACACATATAAATTAAAATTCCATTATCTGATCATATATCGCCAAAATTAAATTTATGTGGATCGATGCTGATATAAAGTTGTTAGTGGTGAGAACACTAATGAAAAGTTTCAAACTACATCAACATAATTACACATTCGAAATGTATCTGAATTTACTACGTATATATGTATGGATTTGCTGCGATACTGGAAAACCCAGTGTGCAGCTGATCCATCAATTCCACTCTTCTGAACAAATCTAGAATGTGGGATGACTTCAATTGCCAGAAATCTTCTATAAAATAGAAAAAACCGAATGGTTCTATTCAAAAAAATAAAGAAATTCGATATTTATGAAGTTAAAGTTTGAACACTTTTTATACACACCCTGTATAAAATGAAATATTTTTCTACATACATAGATTCAAATAAGTTTGACTTTGTTAAAAGCAACCGAATAGAAATCATTTTCATATCTTCAAGGGTATTGTCGTAAAGAAATAATTTATAAGTATACTAAAATGTTAAATAGATTTCAAAAATGTATTAATATATGAGGTGTTTTATTTAAAATAACAAAGTTACAGTCGACTTCCGGTAGAAGCGGAAGTTGGTCATCTTTGAAAATATTTTAGTTAAAAATATCGTATCCGGAAACGTAGAAATTTTCTTGATTTTACTATAAGTATTTTGCCATATACAGATAGTTTTAACTCGTCGTGTGACACCTTGTATAGTTTCCCAGAAGAGTATTTACCTGTCTCAGCCCTTGTAGGTTGTCCCAATAATTGGTTCGCTCCTATCTACCTTCTTTTCCAGTGGTTTTTCCATTGTTCTTTAGCTGATACCACAGAAGGATTCGGGTACCTTGAAGGGCTTGTCTGTCTCCGCTTTAGCTAGCTTTTCATCTATTGCTAAAAGATCCACTAGCAAAATATAATATGTAATGAAAAAAATATTTCAACTTTTATAGTAATATTGGGTCTCATGATTTTTGTTATGCAATAATACAAATAGTTAAATTTAACGTACCACGGACCTGTCTAATGCATATAAGCTTGTGCGCTTCTCAGATACATTTGAAATATTTAGTGGCATATTTGAGATACTGAATGTCAATATGAAGAGATATATAATAAATCAAAGCTAAGCAGAGTGTAGTTCTATCGAAGACAGTTGTACTGTCTATAAGTCAAAATGAACACAATTAATGTACCAAGAAAGAAATTATATAATATCTTCATGTCTTTAGTTAAAAGATAAAATCGATCATTATTGTTTTCCAGGCATTTGTTGGAGAATTATAACGAACACGGGAAAAAGTGAGATTCCATATTATATACAAGGTATTTCTAAATTCATACGACAAAATTCATTCTCCTATGAAGATGGGTGTTTCCTATTGAATACAGTTTTTACCATCACCACCTTAAGTCTCTGAAGACGATAAATTAGTTATCGAAACGCGCGTCAGTTGGTGTAAGTGTGAGTGTTAGTGAAAACAGTGTATACGGTATAAATATCTCCAACGGTTCCAAGAACAAAATTCCGTCAGACCACCTCTTTCCGAGATATTACCCTTAAAATGTGGTGAATAAAATAACTTGAAGTAAAGTCGCGGATATTTTTTCAATATTTTTGTTATATCGTACGGGGGTGAAATTAACAAGACTTTATTTCATATCAAAAGTTTTATAAAAGAAAATTATAAATCAAAATCCTTATTTTATTTAAAAACAGTCTTTATTCTTAAATTTTTTTCTAAAAACCAATAGCTGCATAGAAACAAAAATAAATACTATAATTTATAATTTTTTAAATAAATTGAATGGAATTTGATTAAACATTAAGTGAATGATTTGTCGAAGTGACAACAGCCCTTCTATTCTAAAACTTGGTAATTAAAAACAAGGTAGAGGTGGTTGTTTCCAGAATTTATTATGGATCGTATTACATTTTATATCTGTACTGTTTTCCAAATAATTTATTATAAATTATGCTGCTTATTTTTTTGTCTCTGCAGCTATTGGTTTGGAAAAAAAATTAAGAATCAAAAATATTTTTTAATAGAACAAGTATTTTAATTTTTAATTTTGTTCCATAAAACTTCATCTTCAAAAAAGTTTTGATATGAAATGAAGTAAGGGTTATTTCACCCCCGTATAATGTGACAGAAATATTGAAAAGATACCCCTGGTTAGTCTTTTACGAATACACGAAAATTACAGCATTTCAAGTTTATAGGTTTAGTGAAATTTAAAAAAAAACAATATTCAATTTTAGTCACCACCTTTTAAAAGTGATATCTCGGAAAAGAGTAGTCTGAGGAAATTTTGTTATAGGATGGACCCATCTTTATTTCATACGAGCTATCACCTCCTGAATTTTGTCGCTTGAATTAAGAAATACCCTGTACCGTACACCTAACAATAGTGTGAAGAAGACTTTTAGGTAATTATGCGGTTTAATTATGCAATTATGCTAATTGATCTTAAAATTCTGAAGGAATATGTGTATTAGGCGAATCCTTATTACTACTATTTCTAATAAAAATGACATCAACGTGCGAAGGATTTGCACAAAATATTATATCCTCACCTAACCTAACCTAACCTAACCCAACCTTATGTAACCTAACCTAACCTAACCCGTGTTAAAAAAATAGTCAAATAATCATTTTCCAGACAACTTTTGAACACCACCCCCCTCTCGCCTCTACTTGCAACTTCCTTTTTCATCAGACATTCGTAGAGTATAATTTATATACATTTTTCAACCTAAAAAACTATGTGAAGATAACGTTTCCGCACACAACAAAATAGAAAAATCAATTTTTCCTTAGTCCTTACATCTCAAATATATAGTAGTACTTAATCAATCAAATTATTTGTAGTTTTATTAGAATTTACTAAATAGAGCTATGAATTTTACTTAAATTATTTAGATCTTTTTTATCATTTATAGCTTTTTCGTTTTTATAGATGTGAACCATTTCTAAAAATTCTCTTTTTCGTGTATTAGATTCCGTTCCAAGAGTTTTTGAATCTTTATAATTGAATTTGTTTTTTTAACATTTCATATTTTTTTATCTAAATTTAAAATTATCTCATATAAAATTTAAAAATAGTCGCCTGCAACATGAATATCAAAATCACGTTTTATCTAATTTTATATTCCAAATCATTTACCGAATCAACTATTCTAATAAGAAAATTAAAAAATGAATTAAAAAACATAATAATTAAAATAAATGAAGTAATTCCTATTGATATTTTTAAAAAATTTGATGAAACATGTCGAGAAACACTTTTTAATAGATGCAAAGAGAGAAATATTAAGAAAATTGATAACCTAATATTAAAACAACAACCTATTGCTAAAAATACAAATGAAACAAAATCAAAATGGATCGAAAATTTAACTGATACTGTCATACCAGATGAACTGTCCCATTTTTGCACAAAACATTTCTAGTGGCAAAGAATTACCTGACAAATATCTTATGTAATATTGAATGCAACACCAATCAATTGAATCAAATCTAGTTACGCAGTTTTTTATTTTAGTTTCCACTCTGTATAAATTGAGTAGAATACTGTTATTATAAAGTGAACGGCCCCTCTGGTAAATAAACTAATGAATATGAGAATTTAAGATCATTTTGGATAAAAACGTGAAACTCAATTCCTCTTTATATGATTTATTAGCAATTTTTTCTCATATCTACAGGCTAGCTTGGACTCAGAAGTAATCTACTCTTAGCAATTAAAGAAGCATACGTAATATACACAGGGTAATTCTACGGAACATTTTAGATATCATCTGTTAGTGGTGATCTTATTTGAAATTTATTGCTTCACTTATCTCATCCGCCATTTTTCATTGGGTTATCTTGAAATTTATACGTAGAAGTGTGAAATGAAAGCGATGATATTTTTTAATATATATTTAAAACTAATTGATGACTACATTTATCGAAAAAAACTTGACTTTTGTGTATGCACCAAATCTTTGAATATCTACCTTATCTAAATCTACGTAGAAACCTAAAATAGATTTTTTCAGATAGAACCCAAAAAATATGTAGGTTACGGAATATACTGGGAGAGTCTGTAATTTGGAATAAATCCAATAGTTTAACTACTATTTTTTTAAATGCTTGGATCCATCAAATAGTTTTCAAATAGCGATTTTTTACATACAATAATAATGTATATAGGGTGTTTGATTTGATATAACGTCGTCGTTGATTTTGTTAAATTTATCATCTCGATAGCTATATTTATAAAGTGTATAAAGCATTAAATAACTGTCAAATAAAAGATTTCTATTTATTTTATTTCATAATGTCTTAAGCGCAATCCATATTAGTTGTAATGATTTGAGGAGAAATTCATTTACATTAATTTGTTATTTTTGATTCTAACTTCTCAACATTTATCGGTTTGGTATATGGAACTTTGCTTTTCAAATATCCACATAAAAAGAAACCTCTAGCTGCGTACTGATCTGGCGTTGCTTTAATTAATTTTTAATTAATTGTTATAGTGCGAGCAAAATCGCAAACATTGTTGATACCAATTTATTACTTATCATATGACAATCCAACTTAGAGTTGGCAAAGTGAGAAAAACGCACCAAATTTTTTGTGGGTTGTTACAACAACAAAATTTTATATACTCTTTTTAATATATTTTTTGAGGTTTCGAATACTTATATAATCATCGTCGGAGCCAATAGTGTCCTTGTTTTTAAACACAAATTATTTTTCATTTTTTTTAAACTGTGTATTACTTCATAAAAAAATAAATTTAAATACTTAAATGACGCGCCGAAACGCATTTATTGTCACATAACTGAGTGTGACGTAGAAAGTAAGGGAACAAACTTAAGTGAGGTTAGAAGTAAATACAGTTTAAGTAGAGTTGTTGGAATTTTTTTGAAAAAATACTTGCACGGCTGTAAGTATTCAATTTTGTAGAGTACAAGATGACGTATCGTTGGTGCACTGAACCAGAATTTACAAACACTAGTATAAAAACAACAAATAAAGTTTTCGTGCAAGTCTCTCGAGAGGAAAAGCGACGAAAACGACGAAATGGTTTCAAGCTATAAGAAGGGATTATGCAAGCGTCAAACCTGGCAATCCAGTATATGTTTGATAAAACCATTTCAATGTAAGTTTTATCTATTGGTATTAAAAAAATGTCAACTTTTTACTGTAGCTTTAAACAAATTTTGAAAATTATATGATGTGGGAACTAATACAATGCAAAAAGCTGTTGTTCCAACCAAATTCGATTGCCAGAAATACCGGAAAAGGGCATTTTGTAAATTTAATTACACGCAATCCGTGGCTTGTTGGTTTTTCTCGAAACAACTAAGTGCCTTAGTTGTACCATTTCTCAACATACTGATTAAAAATTTGTATCGAAAACTGCATCTACGATCTACGCGTTTCGATAACCAAGTTATGGTTTTCAGAGACTGAAGGTAAACAGTATGAATATCACCAACAGTTCCAGAAATTCCAGCTTAAGTGAAGTGTGTGTTTCATTTTTCATTAGCACGTGATTGTTTGTGCGCATCTATGCTCACGCGCACTTTGAAACATGACATTTGGGAATCGGTCTGAAATTACAGCATCGAGATACTCACGAACAGGTTTTATGAAATGGAGAGGTGTGTGGGACCTTGTTGAAATCATATATCTTTACTTGGGATATTATGATGTACAGGGTTCGGAAACAAGTCTTTTTGCAAGAACTCCAAATGTTGAATTTCATGGAGAGTTACGTCAAATAATATTGGACATATAACTTGATTTCATACAAACGCTCACTTTTTCTGGGTGTTAAGTATAGACTTCTTATCTAGTGTGGATTCGACAATCATGTCGACTTATCTCAACATTTAACCATGAAAATTGAATCAGAATGCTTGCTATTATTATGTTGTTATTGAAAAATCTGCAGTTTTGTATCAAGATTTTATTCCAGTAAATCCTAGATGATTCTAACTTTGTAAATATTCAATTTAGTGTTTTAATATCATCTGATATTTGAGTAATGAAGATATTTAGATTTTTTTGTGTAGATAATAGTACACTTATTTTCAAATCCTCATTAAAGACAGTTAGTCAATGGTTTTTTTTACATATTTTTTTATTTTACTTACAGTAATTGGAGATATGGCAGTTCTCTATATTTTTCTTCAGTACGCAACGATTTCTACCAAAGAACTGACTGTTAATAATTGAAATTATTAAACTTCAAATATTTGTTGACTTATTGAAAACAGCAGCTATACCGTCTTCTTATTTGATATCTAGGTCAAGTTCTGGAACTTGATGCAAAAAATTCGGGAGTGAGTAAATGACGTGAAAATAATGCTGTGACTTTCTGTGAAATTTCTTGATCGACCCCTCGTTTCTGAGTGATAGGCTTTTGCAGTTACGAAATCAAAACTTATATTCGAACATTATGAATTTTTAATGGGTGATTACGTCCATGTAGTATGTTTGACGAAATAAATCGGAAGTTCAGGGGCGGCTTATGCCCAATGGTTAACAAACCGTAACTTTTAAAAGGACTATCTTTACAGTCTAAAGAAAGAAAAAAATGAATTTTTTAATCGATTTGACAACAAAAAGGTGCTCTTCACTTAACTTAATTTATGGTTAGGACATATTAGAATTTTAGATCGTTGTAAATGCCAAGGGAACCAAAAAAATTAAAATGTAGAAAAATTTACTTATAACTTATAAAATAAAAACAAAAAATACTATAATACATGTTCAAAATGTACACCTTACTCTTCTACACACTTTCGGAGACTACGAAAGATATTTCTTTCATCTTGGAAGAGTATTCCAAGAATCTGTCTTCTAGCATCACAATGGAAGTTTATTCTATCGATAATTTCGTTCCTTGTGTTTACTGATGTTGCATATATCAAGATTTTAAGTACGTCATTTTTTTTGTGACTCGATAATCCGAACTAATAAAAACCAAGGCGATTCGGATTAACAAATAATTAGGATTACCGAAGCAATTGTTTTTTTTTTCAAAATCTTCATTAGGAAACGCAAAAAACAATAATTACGAATAATTAACAATAAAAAATATATGTATAAAAAAGTAAGAATATGGTATGTATTAATTTTTAAAGTAAATTGTAATTTTCGCTTGCTTTACACATCTTTGAGCAGTGTATTTTAGGGCCACTAATATCTTAGTGTTATATTTTATATTCAAATATTGGTTAGATGTTGATTTAGTGGCCATAGAATGTTATATCAATGATTATTCTTGTTAATCTGACATATAATTTGATTTAAATTTGCAAAATATGTCGAAAGTCTTCACGTCAAATTGATGATATGTTTATACTGCTCAAAACAATAAAACTCATTTTTAGATCGGATGTAAATTTTTAGGAGCCAGCTGTAGAAAGAAAAGCACTAAAATTGTTTTAAAATTAATCCTACCTGTCGATTTTAGACTTTTTCTGTTTTATGTCATAGATTTTAGATTTTCCAAGCTCATACTCAGAGGCCAACATTCCTCCACTTTCTCTCTTGTTACGTCTTTCAATAATTTCACTTTTTTGTTTTATGGATAATGTGTTTTCTTTTAAGGGGCATTCTTATTTAAGCAAATATTAAAATAAAAACCCACTTATATCACCTAAAATGGCATTATAAATATCCCAGCAAAGTATGTAAATATCCCTGATCTAGGAAATAAGACTAAAAGTATAGGTTCGGATCATCGAGTACAGACGCGTTTACACATGAGAGGAACTCGCCGAGAGTGCTCTCGAGAGTTTCTGGCGGAGTCCTTTACACGTGAGCGTGAAATTAACCCTAGTCCACTCTTGGAAAGATACTCGCTATGGCAACTCTCGAGAGTACACTCAGACCGTTTCCACGGGCGATTTCTATTAGTTCTGAGATTTATTTAAGCAAGTTAACATCTCGTGATGTGTTCTCAGTGCTATCAGCTGTAGCGTTTTAATTCAACATATACATTATTCAAGATGTCTTCAAGGAAACGAGAAATAGCAGCGGCTTTGTTGATTATCTGTATGTCGAAGAAAAACGAATCGAGGAAGAAAAAAAAGGTCAGATCTTGGGTCCAAAGACAGAATAATTTAGTCGCTTACCACACATTGACCCGTGAATTGGAACTAGAAAACGCCCAGCAGTTTCGAAATTTTTGTATTAGTATTGTATTAGTACAATTAGTGAGCTCATTAATTTTTAAAGAGAAACAATATCTGTTTAGAAGAAGAAGCTTAAAAGATTTATAAATAAAAAAGTATTTGATTAAAATAAAATGTTATAAATGTACAAAATCACACAACTCGACAAGGTTGGTGAAGACATTCTTGACAGTACTCTCAGAAAGTCAAACTAGAATTGAATTTCTGAGAGTAACTCTCAGAAGTATTTACACCTGTTACTGTGACACAAAAGGGGGAGATCTCGGGCAGTTCCCCTTCTATTTCCGGCGAGAACTCTCAGGACCCTTTACACTTGCGAGTTTTACTCTCGAGAGTAATTAGGCTACTCTCGATAGTGAAAAACTCGCACCTTACTATGAAATTTGGATTAGACAGTATCCAATGTAATGAAATCGCTTGTTTGGACTACTGAAGAATTCGGATTATCAAATGTTCGGACTGTAACAACTTGAATGGTCAACGATTTTTCAATTGCCTAAAAAATGATTTTATATATAGCTACCCTACCTATATATCCACCCATATGATGTGATATTCCTCTAAACATTCGCAGAGACAGGTGGTTCATGAACGATGGAGCCCCTCCCCACTTCCTAAATGATGTAAAAAATCATCTTAATAACATTTTTCCTAATAGTTGCTTTGGTCGGGAAGGTTCATTTGCCTTGCCCACACGTTGCCCTGAATTGAATACAATGGATTCATTTTCTTGGGGATATCTTAAAAGCTACACGTTATCTACTCACTCCCGAATTTTTTGCATCAAGTCTCAGAACACCCTGTATACAAGTTGTTCAATTATCAATGGACAACATTAACAAATTCAATATTTTTTGTAATGAGTGAGGAATGAAAGTTTGGTATTTTGGAGTTATGAATAAACACTATTCTATAAAAGAGCCATCCAATTTCTAAATTCTGTATGTTTTATTTATGTATGTAAACAATCGGAATTGGAAATACCTATCAACGAATCGGGGAATTTAAAAAAAAATAAATGCTATTGAATTTATTCCAAACTACAAGACTCAATTGTTTAACTAGTATAAATAATAACAAAATGCCTCTCAGACAATTTAATAGCTGGATAATTTTATTTAATTATAATGGATACGTTTACTGTATTAGCGAATTCATTTGTTAGCCTGACGTATAGTTGGTTTTCTCCTATATTTTATTGTAACGCCATTTAGATGAGTAATTGATGTGATTACTTGTTAAAGAGGTTTTATCATTGCATCGCAATCTTGCAATCACTGGATAAATTTCATTAGAAAACGTTAAAAAACATACAATAAAATTAATTCTTTTGCAAAAACTGTAGTTTCTTCAATTTTACTGTTACTATACTATAGAAGAACAAAATCGGATTGATGAAAAAACAGGAACAAATAATGATAAATCGGCTAACGAAATATTATTGGAATAAAAGAGACATACTTGTGTTACTTAATTTATATTAAAAAATGCAAGAAGAAAGATAAAACTTATTAGTGACGGTATGTAGCAAGCCACTCACAAAAGCTAATAGGACGTATTGTTCAGATTATCATGCCGTAGTGATTTCCTAGTGATGCGGAAAGTAATAACCGAAATATCAGAAGTTTTATTGTATTTTACTTCGATTAATCGCGGAATTAGAAATACTAATTGAACATTTAACACTTGAAGTAGCACTGTATGATGGGTACCGACACCGTTCATTCTTCTTTAACAACATACTGCAAAATCATACCTATAATATCGTCCAAAATATTTTCATTTAAACAAAATCACTATGTTGATGGAATTTACTGTTGCGATCTTCTACAAATATTAGCAAATGCTATAATATTAAATTGATAATACGGATTAAAATATGCCATTTATAGAACATGGTGACAATTGAAATCAATTCAACCCTTAGTTACTACATATATAAAAATGAATTGCTGTTCGTTGGTCTCGCTAAAGCTCGAGAACGGCTGAACCGATTTGGCTCATTTTTGTTATTTATTTGTGGAAGTCCAGAGAAAATTTAAAAGGTGAATAAATGTGATAATGTTCGGAATTAAATAAAACAACAATTTTGTTTTTGCTTGATGTTTTGTCATAAATTAAATTTCTGAACGCAACCACAATATTTGACATTTGACAACCGACTAATATGTCGATCCATCCTCTATGTCGATCGATACCTCAGACAAACAGTGCTTCCTTCTATCTGAGTGACGATTAACTTAACTTCGGTGATCCTTTTTTGTTAATCTTTTGTGATAGTAACACTTCACTGCTATGTGGGCGAGAACTTTTCTCACTTTGAATAATTACAATTTACGATGCCGATGACAAGACGACCTAACTTAGGTCGTCGCAGTCAATCAAATGTGCGAAGACCTAACCGCACTGATAACCAGAGAGAGACAGATCAAGAAAATAGTCCTATTGCTATGTTAGAATTGCGAACAATCATAAAGGGAAAAGGAGACAAAGGAGAGGATATCTTGATCCCACGTGTGCCGATGATTCCAACGGATTTACCATTCGATTTTAACGTTTACAGTTTCCGGTACGTCTGGCTTGTGCGATGATCATAAATAAATCGCAAGGTCAGTCGTTGGAAGTTGGGGGAATCAACTTGAAGGTTCCCTGTTTCTAGCATGGACAAAACAGAAAGCTTTGAATTGATTAACATACTGTATCATAACTGTGTGTGCCTTTCAATATCAAATTGAAGCCTTATAAATAGCCAGTATATAATTAATCGATAATAATAATAGAACTTCATTCATAACAAGCATTTTTTAATTAATTTAATAACAAAAGGATTCCTTTTGTTTGTTTTAAGTTTATTTCACACAAAAGTTTATGCTTTTTCTTTATCGATTGAGGCAATACAAAGTCTGCTAGTTTCTCAATAAAAAGGTGGACGAAGAGCAAAAGGTGACAAATACAGATGAACGAGTTTGCCTTTGACTATGTGGAATGATTATTCTTAAGTGTAAAATATGTTGAGAGTAAACAAAGGAATCCATGTAATAATATATTTGTAATATTGCATGTATTTTTGAAGGTAATTAGCCAGAATGGTAACCAAGAATGTACATTTAAAAATGACGATTTTTGAAAGTTTTCCATTGATACTCCGTAAATACGTATTTACTTTCGAAGATGGTAACCATTTGCACTATCTTTGGGCTGGTAGCAGATGTGAATGATGCGATTCACACTTACGTAATAGAATTAGTTATATGCGTTTGGAGAAGTTTTATTACTCTTGCAAAATGTAATTATATTCCGACAATAGATAAATTAATAATCATGGCGTGACGAATATAAATTTTTTGATATTTACAAACCAGGCAAGACAAAAGAATATCTCAAAACTGGTACTTCTAAATTTCTCTATTTGGTTTGGTACCTAAATAAGAAGGCATATGATTTTGGATATTAAATTGAAATATATTATTTGTGAGGTGACAACTTAGATGCAAAAAAATGAAATATTCACTCGAGCTTTATCGTATAGTTAATTTATCTAAAATAAAGTGAGACACGATTTTATTTCATCATAGCGAATGGTTCTAAATGTATTCAAATATTTTCAACTTATAAACTTAAAATCCGATTGAATTTATATTAACTGTTTATTGTTACCATATGTAGGTAGTAAGTCGCAAAATAGGCAAGGTATCCAAAATCCTTCTTCAATGGAACAACTCGGACTTAAAAAGTTATTTATAAAGCAAACTTACGGATTTTATTCAGGCGCAAGTTATGAAACGTTCTTTTATGGAATCAAAACTTTCACATTAAAAATTCTGTCTCATAGGCTCCCCAATGAAATATGATATAGTTGATTGGAGGCAGATTGGAAACGGGAAAATGATTTATTTTCAAAAGCATCGTTCATTTAATGTTAAATAGTAATTCAACATGTCGCCGTAGAGCAACTGTAATACAGATAAAATAAATCTTTTACTTAAAATTTCTACTCTAATAAAACATTTTTTAGAGGTTTCACCCCTTCTAAAGATCCGACAGTGGTTGACTATACGGTTTATAGTAAGTTACATAGAATTAAATACTTTTAAGTTTCGATAAGTTTTTATGTAAAGTTACCTACTGATAATGAATAAAAGTACTGATAATAAATTATGAAAATTGATAAAATCAAATGTGTATTCGCAATAAAATAAGTTTATGTCATTTCAACCTTTTTTATATGCTTTTCAATAATCGTATAATTATTTTCCGGTAAATACTTATCTTACTTTCACATAAACCATATTAACAAAACTATTGTTAAGAGAAATTACTTCACCTTTATTTGAAAAGCTAGAAATATTATTTTCCAATTCATATATAATTAAAGCGTCTTTTACAAATTGAGAAATAAAAGAAAGAAGCTTGTAGTGCTTTCTAAGATAATTTTTGAAACTAATGATGCTACTTTTATCACATCACATCAAGCACCCGACACTTTTCACCATAAAATTATATCTTCTATTAATCACTCCACCATTCTTTGAAGTGTTAAAAAAATATTTTCTGATTTTTAGTTTGGTTTGGTATTAAATAGTGCTATCAATTTGATCACAATATTATCTATTTCACCACCTGTATCCGTTTTTATAGATATTTTGACTTGAAATGTTGCATTCTCATTTACTCCTGATGGCAATACATGAATCAATTAAGGAATTCACCGATCTGATTCACTAGTTAATTAGTAGTAATTAGTTTACTAATTCCATTTACGTGTGTGTGTTATAACACAAAAACACACTATTCATGAAGAAGTGACAAAATTCAAGCGTTCATTTTGAAGTATTGTTATTATTTACCAACCAACCATCATGATTTCTATCCTTCCCATTTTTTACCTATTATTGCACTTTTGAATCTATATTTCTTCTTCTCTATACCCTTTGTATATGTCTATACCCTTTCGAGAGTCAGAGTATTGGGATTTTAGATTGCATTTTCTATTTATCCATTTTTACCATTCTTTCGAATTCTCTGCTACTTCATTCAGTTCCTCTGCAACTTGTAACAAAGATTTCCTTGGTCTTCCTCTTCTTCTTTCCTTATATCTTTTTACTTCTCTCATTCTGTTCATCTCTTTATGTCCGTACCATTTTAAAGTTTCAACTATTTTGTTTCCTATTGATTCCTATATGACCCTTTCTATAATTACCTCATTTCTTATTCTGTCTATCATTGTTTTCTCAGTTGTTTCATCTCTGCTACAACGATTCTACTCTATGTCTTTTTGTTCAATATCCAAGTTTCTTCTTTTTCTTCTTTTTCATCGTACATTGGGACTGTGTTTGCATCAAGGGTTACCTAGCTGCAGCTGGGATGGTGAAGACCAGCTTTCATACTATCTTGTAGGTGGTCGACCTGGTGGTCAGGATTTATTCGGTTTTTCTTCCTTTGCAATCTTTACAAATCTGTCATCCGACATTCTTAGTTATGGTGTGTGGCTCTGGTCTCCGCCAAATTACATCAGTAGCCTTTGTGAGTTATCTTCATCTTCTGAGATGCTCACTGCGTCATCAGCATCGCATACTTTTTTTATTTCTTTGTTTCCCATCCGGTATTCTCTTTAAACTTCCTTTCTGTCTCCTTATCTGATACCGGCCGTCATAGATATTCTATTTCTCAGTTTATTTTCCATTCTTATATATGTGTAATTATCGGTGTTCGAAGATTACTTTTATTATGTTGGGGTGAATCTTCTTTCTCTTCAGTAGAGTTGTTACATCCCTCAATCGTACTCTATCAAATGCTTGGGTGAGATCGATGAAGCACATATAGTCTTATTGAGTTCTATGGCCTTTTCCGTAATCATTTCCATATATTAACGTGAGTAATGTTATCGACTTGTATATTTTCATTTTAATGCCTATTTTTTCCGAAAATTGTCTTATTTGGAGCCTTTATAAGTGCTATTCTTATATTATTGTGAATAGCCGCACATGGACGGACCTAGGGCTCTTAATATATATACACAAAAAAATCAATTCCCTTTTTTGATAAAATTAGATAAATGCCAACTTCATCTTGCTTAATAAAATAGATATTCCTCTCAAAAATTCACAAACAAATTATCTCTTTCCAAATAACACTTCTTAATGATTAAAAAGTAGATTTTTAAATTTCAGATACTTAATGTTTGGTTTGACAGTCGTTTTACTTCAATATTGAACCCACTCTTACTACTTCTTTGTACCTATATTCTTCCTGCTTCTCTAAGAATTATCTTTATCTTCTGTTGCTTCTATTGCTTGTAAATTGATAAGTAGTGGTTCTTTTGTATCTAAATCAGTATAAAAACCAATTTTTAATCTTTATACGAGACAAAATAATTTCGTGTTACTAAAATTATAAAAAGTGTAGTCTAATTCTCCTAATTCGCCGTATTCTCATCAAATATTAAAATTCATTTACTGCAAAGTAATAAATTCTTGTCTTTATACAACTGAAAACATAATTATCGTCATATCAGCTCTTTTTCATTTTTCACATTGTTCCATTCAGGAAGACAATGAAGGCAACTCCCACTGAAAAGATTGGTAAAATTTTGTGAAATATATATTTTATAACGTGTTCAGAATATAAAAAACGACCGCCACACAAATTTTAAATACGAGTATGAATCGGGAACTTTAAACAAAAAAATGACTAACTGAAATTATCATAATAACATATGACGCGACACAGTTTTGTTGTGAAGGTAACCATACGACACGTCAATAAATGTGGCAATACACATTCATGAATAGATTAATTCAAATTTGTAATACGTGATTTTTGTGGAATGAAGATCAATTCAGTTTTATGTGAACTGACATCAAATTAATTTACACGTACCCTACAGACTTACTTTGTTGTACCAACTTTGACTACGAATTAATCACCATCTAATTATTGATCTCTGTACCAGTTCGTGGAGAAATGACAGATGGTACGTTTATGCTAAATGAATGAGGGGAATTAGTATTTAGAAGAATGTCGATGGACTTTTCAATCAATTCATAATCATTATCAATTCAAAACAAACTTATTTTCATTTCAATTTAAAACTGTGAAGAACAAGACATTCTTTGAAATAAGAAAATAACTAGGTAATTACAAAACGTAAATTATAAGATGTATAAGATAAATAGTGTATACTATAATTATGAAATGTTAATAAATACTTTGTTCATCTCCATAATATGAGGATAAATATATGGATGCTCAAGGCCTTGAACGATGTGATATTCTTCAACTGATACTAAAATGGAAAGAAGAAAAAACCCAATGATTTTTAAATCTACTATTGTATAATTATTCGTGAAAAGTACGTGAAAATATTTCAATACACATCTAGCCTTTAAAATAATCAAACAATTGATAGGCTGATCAATCATATCGAGATCTGGGCAAAACAAAGGAGTGCATTGAAATGACTATTTATATTTAATCTTTTTTCATTTTAATTACTTGCAACATTCATTTTCTACACTGAATCTCAATAAAATTGCATAATTCAACGAATATTTAAAGAAACCAAAAAAGACGTAGAAATAGTACTTCTGGGTAAAAAATGAAAGGAAACAAAGTGAACAATGAGATTATGATAACAGAACCAAAGGTGTAGCTGAAGGAACTAGAACAATTAAGTAATTTGGATTGTATTCAAAAACTAACAAAATAAATTGAAGTAGAAATCATATGAAATTAAGGATTGAAAAACCAATAATAAGGTGGAAGGATCACATACGTTAAGAAACAGAAAAGAGAGAGAGAAAGAAACGTAAACAAACAGAAAAAATAGTAATATTGATAAAAGAATCGTTATTAATACTGAAGGCGTACCTACTCGTATGGCCTAACACGGAAATAAACCTTCCTGACACAACTGGGTCTCTAAGATTATTATCCTAGAGATGGTAAATTATTCAACCAATAAAAAGTTAATAAAGCTTTATTAGTAGAAGTAAATATGTAAATTATCTAGCAACACAGCGAATGTTTTTGTATAAAAACTTGCAACGCGGTTCGAATGCTTCATACAAACATAATGCAAATATGTAGTACTTTTCGAAACCAGAGTGCAGAAAAATTATTGCAGATGAAAGAAATGAAGGATGACAGAAAATTGACAAAAGGAATTTCTGACGAAGTTGATACCCAGATAGCTTGGTTGCTTGTTTTAGGAGAATATTAGAGCGCCAAATTGAATAATTGAAGACAAGGGATTTTTAGTAAAATTTATGGAAGAGAAACCATACGAGGATGTATTAATTATTATTATTGGTTGGCGATAAAGTAATATCGGTTTTGTAGTATAAAATATGACCCTTTTTTTCGAAAAAAAATAGTTTTTATTCAATTATAAATTTTCCATTTTGCTAAATGACCTTTTGTAATCTTTCTTTCACCTTGTATGGTAGCATCACTTCCCATCCAAGCTCCAATAGTTTCCCACGAGTTGCCAAAGATATGTGAGGGCTTGTATTAACATGGTGGAACACTAAACCTTTCCGATTTTACATTTCTGGCTGTTTTTCTTTAATTGTTTCATCCAGTTTCATTAATTGTTGACTGTAAACATTAGAATTGACCGTTTGGTTCCTCGGAAGCAGCTCAAAAAACACAACACCTTTGTAACCGCACCAAACTGACAGCATGAGTTTTTTTGATGTTTTTCAGCTTTTGTTGTGGTTTGTGCTGGTTTATCGTGCTTGCTCCATGATCGTTTTCGAACTATGTTACTGCACAGGATCTATTTTTCATCACCAGTGATGATTCTTTTCAAGAAAGAGTCGGTTTCATTCGTTTAAGGGTTAAATCGCAAATGTTGATTATTTGTGTTAAATGAATTCCTTTTAATTCGTGAAGTACCCGAATAAGTATTTTTCAATTATTGTGTGCGATACATGTAATCTCTTCGCAATCTCTCGAACAGTTATATGACGACCCTCTTCAATTATGACTTTGATTTGGTCATCATCAACTTCAGTACCGACCAGAACGTTGCGATAAAATTAATGCTTCTTCAGGAAACCTTAGAAGATGGATTATAGAAGATAACTTGAACACAGACTTAAAAGCCGCTTGAAATGACGCAATACAACGTGTAATTCAATGCAAGACGCATTATTTCTTAATAAAAAGCATGCTCAGATGAGAACATCACCTGATTGTTTCATACAAAATCTGCCACTTCGGTTTTGTGCCATTTTTATTGGGTGCAAGCTGCAATTCTAGGAAGAAATCTAGTTATTTTTGGCTTAACAACCAACCAAATATCAGTCTCAGATCAGCTGACCGTAAAACTAATCATTTCGGCCTTTTGGTAAATCTAGCCTTAGTTCGATTTTATTCTTGCTGTTATTTGTTTCCAAGATTTTTATTATTGTGATCGAGAATGGATAAAGTATCCAGCAAAAAGTAAGCAAACTATATATTATTTTGTCGTATGTACTGTTACTTTTTTGAGTTCACCTCTTTTTACATTTTTTCTCGAACTTGAGCCGACTGTCGAATTCAAAATAATGGATATCATTATATATTATAACAGATATAATAATTACATATATCATAATTAGTATGTAATTGTAAGTTAATCATAATATAAAGAGTTGTGTGCTTGAATAAGCCTGTGGTAGGCCTGAAAAAAATTGTAAAAAGATAAATTTTTTATATCAATTCTGACACGTGCCCCTCTTAAGCAATCAGCACTATAAACTTTAGTACGTAGTTGCCAACCTTATATAAAAAGTATCAAAATAAATTTGAACATTTTTAAATTATTATCTATTTAATAAAAATATTCATTTGAAAGCTGAAGTGTCCATATGTTCGTACATAAACAACTCCTATTAGATTGTTATGTTCTACAAATTATTTTATCTAAATCGCATTGCAGCAATATCATTCAATTAGAAAAAAATTTTTTACAATCATACAATTTACAGAAAAGTTACTGAGTATTGTGCAATCATTGTTTTATCAGAAATAATTACACACAATAAAATTGCAAATTTACTCCCATTTATCGAGAAGTTTATAACAAACAGAAAATCCTCCATTCAGAGATGAATTTAGCCTTTTAAGATAAATTTACTTGGCATTATTTTACTCTAGTCAGATCTTTTCATTTGAAATATAGTCTATCTAGAAATATCTCATAAATAATGTTTCCAATGTTCACTTTGTTCATTAAATAATCATACAAAAACAAAGCATTAATATTCGAATTATATCTCACCGCATTCTATGGCTTTGATTCTGATTTTAGCCCTCATGGGAGCTCACATAAACAATGCAAAAATTAACACAAACTAACGTAAGAGCATTAAGAGCACATTGCAATACCTCAGTACGCATGGAGAGAAAGGTATTCTTTGAAAATATAGTGCTTCCAAAGTGTCGGTACTATGGCTGCAGGTTGCAGCCCTAACTTAGAGCTGTAGGGCTCCTAAAGCACGCCGCGTCAGTCGCGTGGTACGCATTTATCAAATGTCTTACGAATCCGAACTAGTATTACCACAGACAGTGGCGGCCTTAGGGGGTGGCGAACAGGGCAATCGCCCAGGGCCTCGCTCTTACAGGGGCCTCGCGCAACAACCCAAGCAAATTTCAAAAAACATGATATTTTTCAACTATTTTTTTATATAATTATATATTGAGACAGTTCAAAGAAGTCAGAAGACGACGCAAAAAAAGACATTTTGATTATGAAGGGGTAGATGAAGCTCATGAATTGAAAGCGGAAGAAATTTTCAAAAAAAGACTATTTTTATGTCATTGTCGACAATGTACGCGCAAGCTGTTATCCTAGGTTTGAGGCTCTTAAACATCATGAAAGCATATTTGGTTTTATGTATAAAACAATTAAAGGAAATTAATGATAGTGAACTTTTAAAGCAATGCAGTGACTTGCAAATATCTATGACAGTAAGAGAATCATGTGGTATTGATGGACATGAATTGTACGAAGAACTGAATATGTTCATCCGTGTGTATGAAGGAAACGATGACATTATCTCGGTGCTAAAATACTTAATAGAAAAAAAATTAACTGAAGTTTACCCCACTACGAAATAGTCCTGAGAATTATTGGTACCCAACCTGTTACAGTTGCGTCTGCTAAAAGGAGTTTTTCGAGGCTTGAAATTATTAAAACATATTCGGAATTCGATGACACAAGATCGGCTTTCAGCCCTTACTATTCTTTCAATCGAAAATGACGTAGCTTATACGTTAGATTATTGTGCTTCAATTAAAGATTTTAGTCTTAGGAAAAGCCACAAACATCAATTTTAAAATTTATCATCTCTGTATTTGTTAATTTTGTAAATCTTTCGATGTAAAATATTTTAAAACTCATATTTGATTTATCTGTATAATTTTAGCATTTCTCCTTAAACATGACAAATACTTAAACCAAACAACCCGACCTACTTTCGCATCACATACTTTTCACGAAGGACAAAGGGCCTCGCAAAGACCTGCCGCCCGGAGCCTCGCAATGGGTAAGGCCGCCTCTGACCACAGATTTTACATCTGTATCTTTTCCTTTAATTTCGCATATTTGTCTGACTTCCACGGCTGCTTTTAACTTTTGTTTCCAATAATGAATTTCATACTATTTATTCTAAAAACGTACTGCTTCGTCAAGAGAGAATTATTAAAAGAAATTGAAGCAATTGTTTTCTTCATAGAATCAGATGCTAGTCTCAAAAGCATGTTTAAAACGAGACTTTTGGAATTTTCTCATATAAAACATACGAGACATATTCAAAATACTCTTACTGAAACGCTTATGCTCTGGGTTAATAATAAATAATGATCCAATGGCCTGCGATTTTTGAATTACTTCTGGTAAGCTCAGAAATAGACTAGTTATTATTTTGGGTCATCATTGAATACTACTGTTTCGTTCTTTGCCATCAGGTACATGCTACAATCGATTTTCAATACCAACTACAAACTGTTTTCATATAATTTACTCAAAGTATATCCAGTGCCGCAATTTTCACAAAATTCAAAGGTATATAAGCTGTTTGTATTGAACAGTAATAAAAGTAGTGAAAGTTGTGAATCATTAGAAATTTTTCAAAAATATAATGACTGTAGATCAAATATCAATCAATTTAATTTGATATATTTTCGATTGGAGCAGTTACAACCAAATCCAATTTCGTTTTCCCTTCTACAATCCCTATTACATGATTGTCAAGACCAAAAATAGACAGATAGATGATTATCCCTTACAAAATGATTTATTTACTTCCTTGTTTCATTTAAATTACCCATTTACTGTACATTGTGCTCCGCCAATGTATTTCTGAACCAGGTGTCTCATGCGGTTAACTTCTAGATAGTGACGCAATTTTTACTAGGAATTATAACTTAACAATGGTAGTATGAAGTAGACAACAATGTGTCACTGAAGACTTAAAAATAATTTATAATCAATTTAATCATAATTCTATAAGATATTAAAGTTTTCAATTTAGAAAAACATTTTATCGCGTCCAAATCCAAGTTGCCTGAAGGACCTTTACCACCTATCGCATTTTGAACATAACGTCTGTTTTAGATCTTGTTCAAATTTCATCCCCAGCATCTTCGAATATATAAAATAATTTTTGTACCCAGATTTTCATTTTAAATCGATTTCCCCTCTAACATATAAAGATAAATTAATATGTTTTAGACAAGTTTCATAAAATCTACCTTTCTTTTAATGATATCAGTATTTCTGTACTTTTTAAAGAAAATTATAAAAACAAAAAATGTGTAAAAATAATCGAAAAGTTCGTGAAAATGTTTCAATACACATCCAGCCTTTAAAATAATCAAACAAATGACAGGCTGATCAATCATACTGACGCGTCGTCTGGGCAATTACTTACAACATTCATTTTGTACACTGAACCTTGATAAAATTGAATAATTTTCCGAATATGTAAGAGAACATATGTAAGAATCAGATGAATTTCTAGGAAAACATATGGAAGAAATTGCAAAATCAACTAAAGACATGAAAAGAAAACATCACAAGTTTCAACTATATTGACGCAATGAAAGAAGAGACACAATAAAGTATGACACTCGACCGTGGACGTTAACAAGACATAACATAAGCAAAAACAGACGTAGAAATAATACTTCTGAGTAAAATGCGACATAAACAAGAAGATACAAAGTAGTTGTAAATGTTGGTAGTCAAAGAATAACAAAAGAAATTGAACAGTTCAGATGAAGTTAACGATAAAAAAATCAATAATAAGGTGGAAGAATCAAATACTTCAAGTAAGAGAAAGGTGAGGAGTTATCAGATTTTTGTATCTAGTTTTTTATTATAAATAACAAGTAATAAAAATAACAAATACAAATAAATAAAATTGCTTAAAATCAACTAATTTTTTATACCATATCACAAAATCTATTCTGTAATTTGTAGAGTAAATTGGAAAAACAAAAAGTATGTAGAAATTTTTCAACAATTTCTATATTTGTACATTATTTTACCTTTTTTCAATATGTACCTCTCAAAAATAACTAAAAACAAACTAGGTATCTATGATGGTATTTTTTATTGCTTTCTTAAGTTTTAAGATGCTGAAACTATTTGGAATTGCATTATCATAGTCCTACTTTAGATTATAAATAAATGGTCTAATATCAATTTTAGTAATTTCGTCACTTTCATTATCATTAAAGTGAATATTATCCTCCGAAAACGTCCTCAAAAATGTGTGCGACGGTGATCACAATGTTTTCACTTCCAAAACTCCATTTTGTCACCAAATTAATTGCTTCAAAAACTAACTGTCAAATTTGACAATATCTTTACAAAATATGTTTTTCTCGGTAACATTTATTCAAAAAATGTAATTTTTTGATTTGATTATTAATAAGACTTTCTTATGAATATTTGTACTTGGACAACTTTTCTCTTTTTGTATCCTCAAAATTGTTTACTTTCTTTAATAAATATTTTTAGTATGTAAAACGATTATTCATTCTAATACATAATGAAATTAAGTAAATTCAGTCTTTGTAGTACATATTGAATGAATTCTCGACGTTTTTACTTTTGGTTTTATGTAATGTGATGTGCTGGTAGTAATTTGTATGGCTTAAGCTGGGTCCTCTTCTATGACTCGTTGAACATATTATTTCATATTCGTGATACTCTCAGCTCTCAAAATTAATTATACTAACTTTATCTTCGTAATAAAACAATTTTTAGAACTATTTAATTCCATTCCCTAAGACGCTACGTTATTTCTTATAAAACTTTTAGAGGTTCTAAAAAGCCTGGTACAATCATTGAATAATTTTTATCACAAAAAAGGCAATGGAAGATATCTATTGAAAAAAAATTTTGGTTGAGAAAACCATAATGCTTAAGTTGCCGACGGACGGTGGTACTCCCCTATTTTTTTAGGTTTGGATTCATCCAATAATGTACCAATTTTTATTATTTTCTTCTATCAAATCTTTTTTATATGTACAGTGAGATGTCAATATATGTGAAAATATTGCTAACACGTTGGAACAAAAATAGGCGGCGTCAGATAATTCTGAGAGGCTGTAAATATTCGTGATGTGATTTTTACTCTAATTTCATTCCTCCTCTAACTAATTTAGAATTGAATGAGAAATATATAGCAGGTAAGCAGTAAGCTCATCAATTGCACCGAACATCATCCCAGTTTCTTATAAATTTGGTTAAGAGTAAGTAACCAATCTGAAATATAATTCGCTTTCGCTTCACAAAAATAAAATTAACATTGTTGGTTTTTAATTTAACTCTTCCGTATTCTTTATTTTTACGTCATCAAAGAAACATTTGTCAGTGAACGAATCCATTCATAATAAATAATCTTTTTGTAGACATGTTTATGGATGGAAGAGTTAGTTATATTAATACAAATATTAATTATGAATAATTATGTGAGAACTATACTAAAAATGCTGCTAGCTGTTTAATGGGACCAGTCATCTATATTAAAATATTGAGTATTTATTTGATCATCAAAGCAAAATTGATTCATTAAAGAGCACTCCAACCTGGTTAAAACAACATCAAATTAGTTTACCTTCATTAATTCCTGACACCATATAAGACGCATTGTTTATTATTAGTGTTAAGCTAATATTGTTTAACGCATGTTTTCGCCATTTAACGTTTATTTGTATTTTCATTAACTATTTATTATTGTATTGTTTAGTGGATAATGTATTATTCTTGCTCTTTCTTCAATTACTAAAATCAGTGAACTAGAAATCGTTGGTGTCAACAAGCGAAACTTTAAAAACGATATTGCAATTATTCAAATCAAAGCTTCTATTTTGAAAATCTCTAACTGAATAAATTATGAGCTGAATTATTCCAAAAACTATCAAAGAGTTAAAAAATTTTACTAGCAAATGGTTTTAGTTGAACAATTTGGTAACAATTATTAAATTTTTGCAAGAAAATATATACATTGAATATATTGTCCTAGAAGAATTTAATTTTGAAGCTAAAGAATATGCTAAGCCACTTCAATCATCAATAAAACAAACAACGATCTGCTTTAATCTAATCAATACATTTCGACAGATCCATTGATCCTTCTCGTCAAGCCACAAAAGATTTTTTCACGACCTTTCATTTGAAAGTGTAGACTGTTGTTGGACAATAAATTATCACATAATAAAGCCACACATAATTTGAATTTCGAAATAGTTTTTACGATTTTAATAGGAGCAACTGTTTATTTTGCACTAAGCAAAGTTTTTTTTATTAGTTAATCTTCTATGTAAAGCTCATAATCTTTTCCACCAACACTTCAAAAACTTTGTTCGCGGGTCAAGTTCCCAATCAGTTTAGGGACCGATCGCATGCCCACTTTCAAAATTGTCGATGAGTTCACCCCTCCGCAAACGACGAAAAATAACATTGAATTGTTCAAATTTTCTATTTAAATCCAATAGTTTATAATATGTTTTTATATGGTATATTTCATCCTCTTTAAAATCCCAATGCCGTGTCGGTTTTCTTCTGTTGTTTGCTTACACTACAGTCATGTTATCGTTGTAATACTTGAGGTGCCTGAGAATGAACCCACCATATCTTAAAAGGGAATGTTTTAGCTGCATTGCCTATTCATAATAATCAACTTCATGAGCTAGCCGCTACTTTTGGATAACATTATTGTTCATCTTCACAAAGTTGTTGAACTTATTTTCTACTTTGATGAAATGTTTCCTCAATATTTCGAGTAACAAAATATTGAAGAATACGAAACGTAAGATAAACGATCATTTTAAATAGCAGGTCCTACATCAAGTAAATCGTTTAGTTGACCGTCTGTACTTAAGGGAGCGACACTTATTCTAATTGTGTCACTTGGAGTTTTAATCACAATATATGAAGGGCAAAACAAACTTTTCCAGCTGAATGTATTCATCTATGATTGATTTGTCTTGGTCAGAAACCTCCGGATATCTTTTCAACTGATGTTCTAATGATAATCGGTCATGTTTCGTTAAGAATTTATTTGTTCTTTATGCGTATTAAAACCTCTTCATTTCCAGTAATATAGTTTTGAAGTGTTGCTCACATACTTTCTCTTCTTTTTATAGATATGAATGTCTTCAATTTCTCAAAATCTATCCATATCCTTTTGAATTTAAACCACAATCGCATGAATTGCTGAATAGTTCCTGCTCCACAACCCAGTTTTTGCAGATACAAATTTGGTTGAAGTGATTACCATATTATCATTAGAACCACACATAATAATTATAATAATTCGATGACATTGATCAAAAATTAAGTCGATTGTAGATGCAATTAGATAAATTATGAATTTTTGATCTTTGTTGTTGTTAAATAGAAACTCGTAGTAATTCATGAATTGGTTAAAATAGAGAGATCGTTTGATGTAACATGATATTTTTATCCGCGGGATGTAATGCACTTTGTTGCAAACTTGGCAGTTAGTTTCCTTGGAATCCCTCTTTAACTGACCTTTTCACAATAAAACAATTATAGAATGAAGTGGATGAAAGACCTAAATAGCAAAGAATTGAAATTCCTTGATACTATGTGTTGCGTCCAGCTTTAATACATTATTGTTGATATTTTGGCATCAATATTTTTCAATTGATTGGAACCTCACATTTAGTTATGATAATAAAGTGAATTCTGAGAAGCAAGTGGAAAAGATTCTATATAATGTTTTACATTAGAAAATGCAAAAAATTAATTAGAGCTTGAACTCTACAATACCAATACGATACTTTGGAAACTCTTAATGATATAGTTCAAACGAATTGATATTGCAAGTATTTAAGTTGTTTAATTTTTACCCAATTAGAATAGTCTTCATCCGAAGCCCAAAAGGTATAAACATAAGGCAAAAAAACGAAAATTACTTTCCAAACAAAAAAGATTATAATTTTTATGAATATATTGATATATTGATAAAATGTGAAAAAATTTAGAAAACGTTAGGCCAGAGGAAAGGTTTTTTATTTCAATATATAAATTATTATAATTATAGAATGAAATAATATCAGTGAAAAGTATTTTAAAGCTGGTACATGAGTTTTTGCAAAATTAGTATTACTTTGATAATTGGCTGATTTTACATATAAGTGTATATATTTGCACCAATGATTAACCATGAAATCAGATAAAGTAACTGAGCGCTAGTCATTAATAATCATTTTCAGAACTTTGATTTCAAGTTTAAATAGATTCAGAAGAAGGTAATAACTGGTTGCAGAATAAAAAATTATTTGTTGAATACAATTACGTCGTTGAAATCCAAGCATTTCAATGATAATTGAATACGAGTATAATTTTCTTTAATGAACAATTCAAATAAAGATAGAGAGACACATATTTCAATAAATATAATTCGACAATAGTTCAAGCATTGCTATCAATATTATTTGTAATGCTTTACAATTTGTCAAAAATAAGTCGCATAAAAGATTAATTTTTAAATAGAGAGAAATCAACATAGAGTAAAAAGGGAAAATTTCAATTAAAATTCGACATACCGCGTGAACATCTTGCAGGAATAAAAAAAATTCACTTAGATCAATTCACAATACTTCACACACATTGTCAAAAAATAAAATAAAAAACAGTATAAGATGCGCGCGATCTTTACCAAACACGCTTCACACGTGAGTTTTTAAGCACAAGAAATTGTTGCGTAGTTGAAGTTACCGATTCTTCGAGAGATGCACGGCAACTAACGTTGAAGTGCCCTTCCTCTTGGTTCGTGGTAGACCCCTTCTATCCTCTATAATAATGATACAATATAGGTACTCTCTTACTCTCTGTGCTATATTATAATATAAAGATGAACTGAAATGCATTAAATTGGAATATTTTTTGGTAATATCTACGCCCACGTCACGACTCCGCAAATCAGCCAATAAAACGATTTACGTGCGAAATAATGGATAATTTAACGATTTTTATCTAAATTAATTAAATGAATGGAGGAAGTCTGGAATAATATACTTTTGGAATCACACCTCAAACACTCAAAATGAACTTTTTTTGTTCTCATAATCATTATTAAATTGTGAACAGTTTTTTGTTGACTTAGAGAATTCTCTTGTATTTAAGGAATGCAAAAATTTTGTTGTTTTTTATTTGGAGCGTGAAAAATAATTTATTTTGTAGCTTAAAAGTAAATTAGTATCAATCAGTGTAGTTTAATTAATGACTTTCCCTTAAGTGAAACTACTGTATATTCTACGCATCTTTGACTTTTCCACTTTCTGACGGTATCTTCCAAAAACCGCCCTCTACCTCCTAATGAGCTTCAACAAAAATTTCAACTTACGTCACCAGCCTAGCGAAATTCTTGATAACAAAAATATAAATATAATAAAAAAAACTCCTTTCAAATGTTATCAAATATCTCTCATCATCATCCCTTTTTTGTTCCTTCGATCATTAATAGTAATAAATTTGTGATTGTAATTCTGGTATTTTGTTTGGAAATCGATCATACAAAATAAAACTGATTTTTGTAAGCTCACCCAAACTATATAAAGTATAAGAGTATAAAAGATCTTTTATTATAAATAATTACTTGAGATTGCTTCAGTATATGTTCATATAAAACAATAAATTTATTACCAAAAGATTGGTACACTTGCGGTTAAATTTCGACATAATCCCCGAAGAGATTTAGACATTTGCATATCGGTGGACAAGCTTTTCAATACCCTCTTCAAAGAAAGTTGCCGCCAATGAATTCGAGTAGAGTACAAAACAGACCTTGAAACTTCTGGAAATTCCGTAGACGAAGCATTAATAGTGAATCTGCGGTTTTTTAACCAATCTGTCGACTCGTTGAACCAGGTCATCTGAAACGACAGATTTGCGTCCTTGGACCTCTTCATTATGCACACTTTCAACACCATCACTCATGAAATTTTCCCCATACACACGACTCATTCTCCGATGGATTTCTGCAACGCTATGGCCTTCAGCCTGTAGAAAAGGAATCACACTTCGCAATCCACAATAAGCAATTGGCGGGAGCATCAATAATGGCAGACATGCTTACGTGGCTGTAGCACAACGCCGACTGACACTTGAATGACAATAAGTGGCGGAGTGTGTAGTGCGAGAGCTTAGCAGTCGCCTACAGCGTTGCCCGCGTTCTTCTGCCCGCCTAGCAATCGGAGATTGAAAAAAAAACGGCTTTCGTATGTTTGTAATTTCAGGGCATTCTAGAACTAGATGAACTGGAGCCTTTTTCATATAATCTACACTCGTTGCTTCTGTAGAATTGACTCTCATGAGATGTGGAGGAGTAGATTGGTTACGTGAAATCCTAATGATTTTTGAATCTATCATTATCTGAGTAAAGCAAAACTTCTATTATATATTGCATCACTATATCAAATTAAAGAATTTACAAAACGTAAAGTTACACCTTTTAGACAAAATAGAATTCTTAAACACAACCCAGCTCTTTGGTGTGTTCTCCTGTTTCAAATTTGTATCATAAAGTATGGAACAATCAACTTCAAAGTCAAAAGAATTTTTATATAATAAAAAATAATATTCTATGGTTTTGTTTTTCAATTATTAAAATTATACTCATATGATATTTTAATATCATGGGAATATAATTCAATGAAAGTTACGACAGATTTGATCTTCTCAACTTTAGATTTCCATAACGTCCAGTTTTTTACCATATTGAGACTTACATATTTGGGAACTTATCCAGTTCATTTCTGTTCTCCTCATATTGTCAACAACAATTATGTTAAATAAATTTTGTTTTACGCGATGTCTAATATTCGCAAAGATGAATTTTTATCAAGGAAATGCTGTTAAAATTCGTTAGAGTAATTAAATTTGATAAAATAGATATAAAACAGAAAAATATTGCAATTATGCTCTTAACATATTTTAGAAATCACGAACTTACGTACATAATCTTGCCTGTTGCACGATTTTCACAAATATTTTATCAATAATTTCTCGATGATATATCAAAATTAATTTTCAAGTGATTATGCATTTTTGACATGACAATTACAACTGTGGTATATACAGTAAAAAGCGACTTACTTCATTCCGCATTTTGTTTTATTTTATATGCCAATTAGAAGAATCGAATTTCATTAAATTGTTTAATCCTAAATTTGCTTGTTCCATCTAATTTTTATTTATTAATTAATGCATCTAAATGCTCTTGATTTTAGAACTGTTCTTTCTTTAAGAAAAGTCGAAACGTGAAAATTTACCTTTTTTTTGAAAATTATCAAAAAAAACTAATTTTAAAACAGAAGATACCTAAAATCAAGAACATTTAAATACATTAATATATCAAAAGGTTTAAGAAATAAGAAATTAAAGAAAGTTTTATTTATTATATATAATTCTTTGTACTGTTATTATCATTATGGGAAAGACTTATGCACTACTCAGCTTAGAGTCGGTATTATTTACCTATCCCGGACACAAAGTATCAAAAGAATTAGGCTTGGTTCACATAATGAACTTACGCACTGTGTGGCAGGTGTTCAATATTACAGCCTTCTGGATGTCGGCGAAGGTGTTTCTTGTAAACCCAGATTGGCGATGCTATCGTGCAGGGTCTTATGCACGACTCCAGTTGCTGACATAATAACTATTTCCACATTTTCGCTGGGCCACATCTGTTTAATCTCAATTGCGAAATCCGTGTATTTGGCCAGTTTCTTCTGGTGTTTGTTGAGGACATTGTGAGTGTTCGGTATAGCTATATCGACAAGAAGGACTGAATTGACTCTTCTATTAACCACCAAGATGTCAGGTCTGTTATTAAAAATGCCTTTATTTACTGTTTTTCTCCTTAATCACAAATCATCTAAAAGATATATCTAAAATAGTTTGGCCAGTGTACTGGAGATTCTTAGATGATTTGTGTATGTCTAGGAGTGTTGTTGAGGCTCCTTGCATGCGAGGCATTATCCAAAAATTCAATGCCTGTACAACATCCGGTATATAGTTGTGACTTTCAGAATCTATGCCTAAGAAGCAACTAAAAACAGGGTTTCAAAAATCGATCAGGGTTGTAGTTTTCGAGAAAGCAACATGGCTGACGTTGCTTCGTATTTGTTTGTGATTTTGGTATTAAATTTGGAATTTCACAACCAAACTATGGGATTAGCGAACCATCCAGAATCCTAAGCCCACAGTTGTGGATACTCGATTTGCGGCTTTGAGTTTTTCACGAAGATCTTTTTGCAAACAATAATTGCAGAAGTTTGTTGAGATTTCTGTTCTTTGACAGTGTTTATATGTAGGCTATGTCATATAACCATGAGGTTCTTGGAAGTTGTGGACAGCATAAGTTTTTAATCACCATACGGAGGCAGTTGTTTTGTACCACCTGCAGGGAGTAGAAATTATGTTTGGTACCTGTGTAATAGACTGGGGCTGCGTATGTTAAAATTGGTCTTAATATTTGTTTGTATGGTAAAATTTTGTTTATATTCCTTGCACAATGTACCCTAGGTATTGGACGGTTAATGTAAAGCTGCAATGGACACGAGCTGTTTTTTCTAAATACAGGCACTCTGTTTTTGAGGCATCTATTGATAGTTTATTGTTTTTGAAGTATGGTAAAATCTGGTGTTTAAGTGTATTTGGATATTTTTCAATGCATGATCGGTATGTTTTGCCTATGCTACAAAACAAGTGTCTTCAGCGTACATAGGATCTGTTGTGAAGTGGGTAGGTCATATGTAAAAAGGGAATACAACAAAGGGATTAAACTGACCCTTCCGGTACTCCAGCATTGACGAGGTATGGTCCCGCCATGTTTTCGTTATTTTTGACGTAAAATTTTCATTTATTACTTAGGAATGTAGAATGTTTATTAAATAGTTAGGCATATTAAAATTTATCAGTTTATAAATTAAATCCTCGATCCATTCGGAGTCAAATGCTGTTTGAACATCGATTGCGACCATGAGTCACTTGTTTTTGTCCTGGAAGCCTTCTCTAACGAAATTGAATACTTTTATTATTTGAGTAGTCTTCCTATACCACCAATTTGTTTTTTTAATAAAAAATAGTATTATGGATTTCCATGCAAGTTGTTTCTTAATGTCCGGATTAAAGAGCACATAGCTCATTTAAAATATGGACATACCAAAAAATCGAGTATTGCCAAGCACACTGTCAGTCATAATCATGGATTAGATATAAATAATTCAAAATTATTGAGCAATGGATTGTTGGATATATCTAAAAGCATTGAGATTCAATGCGAGAATAGTTCAAAAAGGAACAAAAGGGCCTATTCCTTAAAGCCCACTCTACAGTTTAGTAGTTAGAATGAATGTGAAATTTCCCAATGAAGTTGTTTTTTTACGCTCGAATTGTTTTTTGCGAAAAGAAGTTCATTGGTGGGAAAATTTAGTATGAATAGGTAGGTCATGTTAATAGATGTCAGCTTACCTCAAGTCTCTGAAAACGATACACCATGTCTTAAACTCTCAAAAGCTATGAATTTTTCTTTTTTTTTTGATATTTATGCCAAAACTGTAATTATTATCACTATTTTACTGCAAGGTTGGCACTGTCTTCCACATTGAATCATATTTCATAAATTATTTCATTTCTTCGAACTATATGTTTTCCTAAGGAAGTCTAATAAGAAATTTATTATCAAATAACAGAAAATGTTAATAAGGCTATTTAAAAACAAATTCAATCGTCATGAAACTATCATATGTGGCAATTTAAATTAATTGAAAAATACTTTACTCCCGGCTGATATCTCGCTTAGACTTTTCTAATTTAGTATCCGTTTTTTCTTCGTTTCGGTACACTCATTGAATATATAAGTGACATGGTTGATGTAGATTGTTTGATTTTGTGAACTTTGCTTTAAAAATGTGACAACTACATTTTATTTTAACAGACAGATGACAACCGTACGGTTTTTTACTATGGGCTTGGGAAGATAATGTATTCTCAACATCAATCATGTTAAGTGTTTCAAAAGTATACATTTATCGCGATTTAATATAACATTTCTGTACAAAGTGCACTCAACCATTTTACATAAAAACTATTTCATAGGATTTTACTTAACATTAGATATCTGATTTGTTAAAAATGTCGTCATTAATATAAAACCTGTGTGTGTGTGTGTGTGTGTGTCTTCAATTCGGATTAGAAACTCCGAACGAGAGGTCGTTACGCCATTCTGAAGAGACGCAGCAGCGTCTAAACTAGTCAGTGGTTACAACCCTCTCCTTATAATTGCGAGCTTGGTATTAACCTGGAAAGTAGTTGTTTTCACCTTTCAAGAACGGTAAGCTAACATTTCGAATCGGGAAATTCGAAATAATAGATATTATGTTATATATATATATATATATATATATATATATATATATATATATATATATATATATATATATACATATATATATACCTTTGTTTTCTTATTGGGAACGTGGCAATGAAACATCAAGGTGTCTAACTTTAATATATTTTCCGAGCTTTCGAATACTTATATATTCATCGTCTGAGAAATAATTAATTGAGATTTGTGGTGGCTTCAAGTTGTATAAATTCTTGTAAAAGTTTTGTATCCATATGATTCAAAATTCAATATTCAAAGTGTCGTTGATATAGAAGCGTTTTCGTGGTGGGAATATTAAATACCAAAGAGTACTAACTTTAATATTTCTTTCGAATACTTATGTATTCATCGTCTAGATTTGCGGCGATTTCATATTTTGTTATTTCATTTAAAAAACATTAAATTCATGGATTTCAAAAATCAATATTCAAATTGACGTTTGATAGAAAGAATGCCACATTGTCTTTGCGAAAACGCTCATAGATAATCATACCTCAATATTTCTTTATTGTTATTTGTTTTTGTTTATTGTCGATTCAGTTATTGTTTTCTATTTCTATTGTGAATTGAATTTTGGGGTTGAATATATTAAAATTATCTAGGAAATTATTACTTTTATCATTTAAAAAAATAATTCGCCCCTAAAAATGATCAATAATCAGGCCCTCCCTTCTTTAGTTTTCAACGCTGGGACAATTTGTTTTTTAAATTATACAGTGTATGTTATGTGATAACGTTTAAAAACAACCTCATGTAAATTATTTATTTGGTAATTTTATACTTTCGCGGTCCCCTCGTTTCTTGGCTCTAGAAAATCGAAAAATCATCCGATTTCGATGAATTTTCTTTTAAATCTTCGTTTTTACGGTGGATTTATGAAAAGAAATATGGGAAATATCTCACCTGGAGTTTTCATATAGTTTTATGACTTTAAATGTGATCATAAACGCACTTCTTCATATATAATCGTTCATAACTTTTTTACAAAGCATCAAACGCAGTTCATATATTTTTTTTGTTAATCTTCACAAAATATTTTAGAAAAAAAATTGATGTTTGTTTATCCATTTTTTATCTCACTTAAAGATTTTATATGGTTTTCTGATTTTAAATGTTATCATAAACGCTCTAGAAAATCGAAAAATGATCCGATTTCGATGAATTTTTTGAAATAATCTTCGTTTTTACGGCGAATTCATATGAAAAAATATAGGTAATATCTCTTTATCGGTGTTTATAGCCTCGACAATTATCCGGATGCTCATTTGACGATCTGCACGTACGTTTTGGTTGATTTTGGTCACTGTTTCCGGAATTGAAACAGTCACAGGGTGACCTGGGCGCTGGTCATCTTTAGTGCTCTCTCGGTCCTCTCTAAAGCGCTTACACCACTCAAAAACACGCGCACGAGATAGAGAATTGCCTCCATAGGCCTCTTGCAACAAAATATAGCACTCAGTCGGAGAAATTTGAGATTGATACGTTGCTCCTGTTTTTCGTCACGAGAGAAAAACACGTTCATTTCATACCGCTATTGCACAAATACTATAATAGTGACGGAAACATGTTTTGGGACGTGCATAGACAAAATATCTAGATACCCAACGCACTACCACTACTATCTCTTTTCTATTTCTATACTTTGTCAATATTTAATAAAAATGTTACCATTATCATAAATGAGTGATAAGCATTCTTTACAAGATATATAGTTCTTATTTAACAAAGGATTTTATAGTTTGTCAAAAGAAATAATTCAATTTGATGCTTAATAGACATTCAGTGCTTATCTAATCTTTATTATATCTGATCACCTATCAGAATCACATATTGTCCATAAAACTTATTACTTTAGATTCAAAGGCAGACATTGAAGAAAGATTCGTGCTCCTTAACGAACTCTAATAAAGAAAATTTACTATTTCAATGTTAAATCGTTGATTTTATCTGACAAGATTTTTCAACACTCAAATATCACACAATTTTCTATTGTTTCCATTTGCAGTATACGATCTATTAATTTTTAAATTTTTAATAATCTCAATTACAATTTCGAAAAAGGAAATAAGAAAAATCACCATATCAATGATGAACCATTTCACACAAGCTTTGAAAGACTAAAAATATCACGCGATTTTAACAAAAAGTCATATTAATAATTATACTGTCAGTAATTTGTTAAAAACCCCATGAATACATAAAGAAACTATAATATTATTAAATTCATCTTAAAATAACAACTTGCTAGTGGGTTCAAATATTTTTAACCCTGTATATAATTACAAGAAAAAATAGTTTCGAAGCGCAGCATTGTAGCGTCCGTCCGTCGCAATTCCTCGGACACAAGAAAGTAGAGGTGTATTCATGTTTATAAAATGTTCAGGAACGGTTTTTCCATGATCCATTATTTGAAATATAGTTACATTTACTAGACTACCTAGTTAATGACAAAAAAATCAAATCTCAAAATATTTATAGTAAAATTGGCAAGCAAATTTAAAACCAAACCGTACGTACGTATATACTGAACTCAATACAAATATTTGAAATAGTAACAACTTAACTAATAATTTTTATACAGCTTATGAATACAAGAAACGAAATGTTAATACGAGGATGTATTGATATCTAGTTAGCTTAGACCAGTTCCACGCACAAACAAAATATTGCGTTACTTTAGCAACGAACAATAACTTATTAGAAGTGTCAGTGTAAAGTTTGACGTCAAAAAAGTAAACCAGAGTTACGCAACAAATTAAAAGAAAAAAGATGTCTACCGAAATTGTGAAAATCGAAAAATTGAAGTATGGAGCCATCATCATGTACCTGTATTGGAAAGGGTTAAGAGGTAAGCAGATTTACGAAGTTATGCTTAATACCCTTGGTAATCAATGTCCTTCGTATGCGAGCATGAAAAATTGGACTGCAAGCTTCAAAAGAAGTTAATTTTCCATTGAAAATGATGATCCATCGGAAGGGCCAGTTTCTGTGTCAGTCCCCGAAAATATCGATGCAGTTCATGACATGATTTTATCAGACCGTCGAATTGGGCTAAAACGGATATCTGAAGCACTGAATATTCCATACGAACGCGTTCATCATATAATTCACGTCAATTTGGATCTGTACTCGATTTGAAAACGATGTAGACTTCTTAAACCGAATTGTTACTATGGATGAGACTTGGGTATATTTCTACGATCCAGAAACAAAGCAACAATCGATAGAATGGCGACATTCTGGTTCTCAAAGACTTAAGAAGATTTGTGTCCAAAAATCTTCAGGTTCTTGCTTCAGTTTTTTGGGATTACCACGGAGTAATCATGATCGATTTTTTGAATAAGGGTAGAATAATAACTGGTTTGCAGAGCAACAAGAAACATTTTTTGAAAGATCTAGAGACGTTGCAGGTTCGCTGTAATAAATGTATCCAATTAAGAGGAGAATATGTTGAGATATAAAATATTTTGACATTGAAATTTTGTTTGGTTCTATAGTAGGCTAAGAATTTTTCAATATATCCTTGTATATCGTCGAGGAAAATCAAAACGATTTCGGGGAAATCTAATTCTGAGTCACTGTTTCGTAAATCCCAAATAACACTAATTATTGTATGTATTGGCCACCAAAACGTCAATTATTGCTGTTTTATCAGACTTAACAGGTGACTTCACATGGCCCCAAAGGAAACAATCGAGAGTTGTTGAAATCGCATGACCAATTCACAAGTACATTTCTCGTAATCAAGTTATTGATAGGGTGCGCGACAAAAACGACACCTGATGGTTGCGTAAAATAATGCTCCACAATAGTATGACATATGAAAGAGATAAATGCTCTATTTTCAAAAAAATTGTTACAATTTGTAGACAAAAGCTTGTGAAAACTGAAAAATAAACATAAAAATAACTAAAAAAAGATACAAATACAATAAAATTTCAATATACAGAAGTAAACCACATTGAGCAACAAAATTATTATTAGAATAGACGTCATTTACGATTAGAAGGCACTTTCCACTAAATATGCCCTCAAATTATTGCGAAAAGCTGGAAAAGTTGATATCAATTTGATTACAATTGGCAAGTGATTGTGCATTTTTTTTGCATTGTAAAATATTGAGTCCTTAACTAATTTTGAACGTGAAGTAGGTAGGTAAAGGTCATGCTCCGCGTTCCTAAGTGGACAGCCGTGCAACGACCTTCCTGAAATTGAAGAAGCGTGCTTCGAATTCAAAGATGAGTAAGGAAGTCCGAATCTCTAATCTATTTTAAATAACAAAGTTCACAATTTTTCCGGAAAAAAGAATAAATCTGACAACAATGTAGATGCCCCATGTACACAAAACTTTTTAAAAATCGTACAAGCCGTTTCCGAGATTGAGACGTTCCATACATAAAACTCACTCTGTATAATGTGGAGTGTGCAGTATTTTTCATTTTGTAGTAAAGGTAATAACTAAAAACATATACAAACTTCAGCTGTTAAATACTTCATTTGATGATATTTAGAAGACAATATTCAAATACCTCTATCATTGTTAGTTAAAAAACAAAAATGATTGTTACCAGTTACGAAGGTAGAAGTGAAATAAATTTCAATAAACGATTGAAAAATTATTTCGAAGTATTAAAAAGATATTTTATCATACTTATTTTTTGCTACTGACATAAATAGTTTTAGTCATCTGAAGAAATATTTCTAGCGGTAAATTTTGACACGTAAACTCAGTTTTTATGATAAGAAACGACTGTATTTTCATAGTATAGTACATTTTGTAATAAATTACTTAATAATCATTTTAAAACATTGGTAACAATTTTTCATAAAAAAATAGTATTTATTTTAGAAACAAATTTGAAAAAGTTATATTTATTGGTGTAACCAAAATAACTATTATCAACAAACCATGTTATTCCCATCACTATAAGAAAGCGCGGCAGGCGCATTTCATTTTACCGAGGTCCATAGTTATGCAGCATCAGCATCCACCCGCACTAGAGCAAACCTGTTATTACAGCGCTTGGTCATTGTCCGCGTACTTTACTTGCTCTGTATGACCTAAATGGAGCACACCCAAACTATACGGATCACAAAGCATTTCTTTACCTTTTCACTTTTAAACCCGAATGGAATCGTCGGTGCACGTAAATCGACTATTTTCAACGGTGTTTTCATTTGAGCGTTCGCTACGTTTTATAATAATTATGATGATTAACAGAATATTTTTGATGAATTTTACAAAAATCATTTCTTGTGTGTATCGGTTTGCTTGAATATACTATATTTTATAAAGAGATACAGAACCAATCAACGTCACGGGAAATACATTCTGATTAAAAAATTGTAAATACAGGTGACATCAAATGTACAAAGAATAATCTTATTTAAGTCATCCATCAATAGAATTAAGTAACTCAATTCGCCAACTTGCATTTTAAAAACAATTCATTTAGCAAACTGAGGATTTAATAATTTAAAGTTACTCTACATACATAGTGGTTACACTAATCTGACTGGCGTACTAGACAAATATCAAATTTAATGAACCCAGTATTAGTTTTACAGGCTTCTTTATATATTAGTTCCTATCTTATACAATGATAATTATAAAATAAGATAAATATATTTATGGTTCATTATAGTCACATTAATAATAATTAAATAAAAAATAATTGAAGACGATACCTTAATGGGGCTGAAGTTGAAACAATAAAACTGACAGAAATAGTAAACACAGACAATTTAGAGTAACGATAACTTGTGGATTAAACTGTTTTTTACTGAGCTACAGTGGAGTATAATAATACTTTGTAGTGTAGGAATACTTTAAAGTATAATAATAGTAATAGCAAGGACGTCGCCAAGGAGGGACAGTTGCTCCTCCCCTAGAGATCAAATGTAGCTAGCCGCGAAGCGAAGTCCTAAGGCCGTGCGAGCAATTGACATCCTTACAGATTAATAAATTCCGCATCGCATGACAAATTAAGGTTCAATGTATATTGTAGAAAGTTTGAAATATTCAGAATAAGATTTTGACATCCTTTTTTAAAATCGCCATCATTTTCATCACGACTATATCAGATTTGCAAAAACGCAAGGCCGTTAAACAGTGTAAAAATATGTGTATGTGCATTGCTTTTCTTTCTATGATAGTCGTTCACCAGCATTCACGATAGTTTTGTATAATTTGTGTCCAATCTGTAGATTTGGACGTGGTCAAAAGCCTCGGAACACGTTAAAAGGATTTTACTTCTAATTAAAAACCACCGTGGAAATCCGGAAAAAGTGACAGACGAAATTATAAAGGAAGCTGCAGTTGTTACAGAGAAAATAGGACTGGAGAGGACATTACATCAATGCCGCGTATTACGGGGAAACGACATCATAGAAGCAATCATCCAGCAGAAAGCCCTTCAGAATACTGGAAGAGGTCTTCAGTAATACCATACTTGGATTCAATTATCACCTCCCTTAAAGTACGGCTTGCTGAAGAAAACACGCCATCATTCGCATTATCCAAGTTACACCCGGCGCAGATGTAAAAGATGACAACTGAAAATTTGAAACAAACTTGTGAATTTATTGCCAAGTTTTATGATTTACCAAACATAAAGAATGAAATCGAACTTTGGCAGCAATTATGGCACGATAGGCTTAATCTAACAAATATAAAAGTCGTTGAAGTCCTAAAAGAAACAAATTCCTTCTTTCCCGAAACGGAAAAAGTATTAAAAATTTTGATCGCTTTACCATGCTCGATCTGTACAGTAGAGCGATCCTTCAGCAACCTCAGAAGACTAAAAACATGGCTAAGAAGCACCATGGCAGAAGATCGCCTTAATAGTCTGGCCATGATGAATGTACACAGAGCTCTAGTAAATAAAAACCTAAATAATTTTAATGATAAACTGGTTGAAAGTTTTGCAAAATATCCCCGCAGGTTTTATTTAATTAAATATTATATTTGTTAAAATAAATAATTATTACTGCATTTAAAAGCTTGATTTAGTTATTGTGCTGTCGAGGGCTTGTGAAGTTTTATACATTGATATTGATATTAGAACCGTTCTTAGTACAATCGTCATCGAGGTAAAGACTTCTGAAGTGTAACGCTTCATACTCTCGACTGTACCAGGCGTTCACATTTTTTATCCTCCATAATATTACCCCATTGTCCCCCTTTAGTCATAAGCTGGCGACGCCCTTGAATTTATATACGTAAATTTATCGATTTCTAATTCAAGATTTCTAACCGATACTGCAAATTAAAGGTATTCTAAAGATGGGCTCTTAATTTGAAGTAGCTTTATAAAAGTATATTGATATTTACGAATATTTCCAAATCATACATCTGGTCCTGAAACGAATTAAATATAGAAAAGGGTGATGTTAAAATATAGAAAAGGGTGATGTTATGAGCTATTTTCATTGTATTAATATTTTCCTCGCCAGCTAAATTGCCTGAAAAATATTGATCAAGGACATATTTTTGTGACCGCTTTATTAGTTTGATTAAGGTTTCCTTAAAATTTTGAGTTTGAGTTGAACATAGTTTATAAATAATAGTAAAAGTTATTGTAACCAATATATACCGTTATCACTTTTCATTTGCCACTATTAAACACAGTGGTGGATTTTGGCTCATAATTATTCAAATTTCAACATTCTAATTTGGAAACCAAGGGTTCATATAGGATAATTGATTTTTTCCACAGCAAAGAACTGTTAAAAGACATTATTTTAACCAATGGTGAATCATGTACTACTTTAGTAAGGTAAAGAATGTTTTAAAAGTATTCAAGACTTATATACTAAGAATAAAGCTTATACAACGAGAATCGCTGATACATATTTTTCATTACCCTCGCAGTTTAATAACAAAATCATTAATTATATGGTCGTACGAAAACTTGTTCATTAGTTCTGACTTTATTTATTATTATTATTTATTTCTTGGTTTTAATAATTCTTCAATATTTTCAAGCAAGAAAAGCTTTTCTCACCTGGACAATTTTACTCTGGTGTACACAGAGAAATATGAAGTAAAAAGTGAAAGGTAGCTTTGAAAATGTACGCATTCTTGAACTAATTCTGTTTATAGAACATTTCTTGTATATACAATTTTTCCAGGAAACTATATTTTCTGTTAGAATCGGTTGTAGCATTTCACTCAATTTGTAGAAAATGAACATTTCAAGTTAAATCCGTTAAGGCCTCTTGCCGTTTTACTAATGCGGATTTTAGATAACTAGAAACGCGTTAGCTCTAATGTAATCATTCGCAACCTTCCCAATATCTTCATGAGGTGTTTCATCGAATTTGTCCAATTCTTTAGGGTGAATAATATATTTTTTTCAATTTTATGAATAGAAATAAAGAATTGTTGGACACAATTTGCCGAACTTTGAAATCTGCCGCACTAGACTACAGCCTATTCAGCCTGCTAGTGAATCCACCACTGATTACATAATGATTTAAAAAAAATCTACACCCATACATTTGATATTTATTTAAATAATAGCGACCTACTTCCTGCTACTCTAATTTATGTATCCAGCTCCATCTTTTAGTAAATCTCTGTAGCACGAACAACAGAATTTAAGCAGTATTCTATGTTTCTTTCAAAAATACACGTGTGTTACAATACATTCCAGCACAAGGTAAATGGAGTTTTACCAGGGAGTTACAAAAGTAGCTACAGGTTTTCGAAAACATAATTATATCAAAATAAATAAAAATAATAATTCCATGTCAGATTATGGGATATTAAAATTTATCAAAAATGTTAAAATCCCGACCTCTTGAGCTAATAATAATCTACCAAAATGCGGTGAACTGGTTCGTAATTTTAAAGGTCTAAAATTATATGTTTGACTGATTTTTTGCGTATTTTCATCGACGTTCGAAGTGATTCGGAATATTCTTTGGTACACAATATGAAATATTTTTGGCAATCAATGACTAATTTATATTTGACTATGACAGATTTAAATAGACATTGACGTCTGGATTAGAAACATCCCCGTTTCTATTCTCTCTAATTCACCATACCACATATTTTACAGGTGCTCAATTTTTATTGAGTGAATAACTATCAATTACAGTTAATTATTTTGTATAATAGAATTTTTCATTTGAATTTATTAGAATACTAATAATATATACACGTAAACCGTTTGCGACACTATATCATTGAATGATAAAGCATTATTTGATACATTTTATACATTTCTTATTTACGTTACAGCATACTTAAAACTCCTGTCCCAGAGTCATGGTATATACCCTTAAAATGGATATTATTGGCAAAAATCCATCTATGTTTTATTGTATTTAAATTAGTCAACAATTGACTCTGTAAAATCGCAATGACACTAATGAGAAAAATCCAAAGTTTCTTCTATACTACAAATAACAATTTTCTTTAGGACAACTTCCATCATTTATTATTATTATTATTACAATAAGGTACAGGCAAAGACCCTAAGATCCATAAGCCTCGAAATATACTATTTATATATATATATATATATATATATATATATATATATATTACAAAAATTAAAGTAAGTTAGAAAATTAAAAATTACAAGGGAAAAAAAGATTTAACTAGAAAATAGAAAAGCGTCCAGTCTATTCTTAAAAATATTGAGAGACGGTACAATATCCTCAGGTAGATGATTCCATGTTGAAAAAACACGATTACACAAAAAATGTTGCCTTGTCCGACAAGTGAATATTTCTTTTTTCAATTTCCATCTCTGTCCTCGAAGCCTATTATCAGTGTTCACATTAAATGTTTCTTAAGTTACCATAATTAAAATTTAAAATGCGATAGGTGATTATTATATCCCCACGAAGACGACGTTGTTCAAAGGTCGGTAAATCCATTATATTTAGTCTCTCTGTATAACTAGGTCTTGTACGCCCGAGGGATAATCTGGTTGATAGACGCTGAACCTTTTCGAGAAGATTTTTATCCCGCACTAGCTCCGGACACCACACAGTTCCACAATACTCCATAATTGGGCGAATATAAGTTTTATATAAACGAGTTGAATTATGTAATGATATCTTTCCGAAAGACTTGCGGAGGAGATACAGCTTACTTTTTGCTTTGTTGGCAATACTTATAACATATTCGGACCAACTCAAATCCGTAGTAATTGTAACACCGAAATCGTTATAAAAATTCACTTCATTTAAGGCGTGACCGTTTAAGAAGTATGTTTTTACCTAAGTGAAGAGCTACACACTTATCTGCATTAAGAGGCAACATCCAGTCTAAGCACCACTTAGAGATCGAATCCAAGTCCTCTTGAAGATTTATATGAAGAGATGAATCAGCGAATATTTTTGAATCGTCGGCATAGAAAACTTTGTTGCATTGAATATGAAATTGGAGGTCACTTGCGTATATTATAAATAAGAGAGGACCCAGTACCGATCCCTGCGGAACACCGCTTAATACGGGTTTCTCAGCTGAAAAACAATTTACCACTTTCACATAGAACTTTCTATTTGTTAAGAATGAGTCAATCCACTCCAGTAGATCACCTCGTATGCCAAGATGTTCCAATTTATACAGTAATCTTCGTTTTGGCACTCGGCCGAACGCTTTCACAAAATCTAGTTAAATGATGTCCGTCGGAATTTTGTCTAAAGATTTTGTCCATTCATTAACACACCAAAGTAGATTCGTCATTGTTGAACGTCCTTTTACAAATCCATGTTGTTGTTCAGGTATTATTTTTTCGATCAAAACAAATTCACTGACATATTCTGAAATTATAGATTCCATAACCTCACAGATGATTGGTGTGAGGCTAATGGGGCAATAGTTATTGGGGTCGTAATATTGCTAACACATATCAGATTAAAGTTTTAAAAAATAACAAAAATTTATCTCCAAAACTCTATATGCTTTTCAACTGGATGGCAACTAGTAAATCACATTCTTGTTATTCATGTTGCATATATTGTAGTTAAACTTTTAAAATATCTAGATGTCTGTGTGTAAAACTACCGACATTGACAGAAGTTTAAATTAGTATGTCAAAGTCAAAGTCAAAACTAGTGATGGTAGTTGCAAATCAAGTCAACATGGAGTTGTAAGAAAATAATAACAAAAAGATTTATTATAAGTTTATTGTTAAACATGATATGCTTGTTTATTAGTTCATCTTCTAAAAATCGTATTAACTTATTCACATAAAATGTCTTCCAAAAGGTTAGTAACACTAATATAGCAATGTCTAGTGTCAGGATGTTCTTGAATTGAAATGAAAATAACCTATTTTTATTTTTTGTTTCTGGGTATTTTGAACAGAAGTAAATTATAACATCAAAGAGAAAAATTTATTTTCAGTTCAGAAATCACGTTTCATTCGTAAGATTTGAGGTTACTGAAGGCAGTGTAAATTTAGATTATATCTTTTTATTTTATAAGGATAAATGATAAAACATTACGAAAACCTTAACCGACAACAGTTACCTGATTATTTTTATTTAAATATTAAAACTGGAGAGTTATACACTACATATATTTATTTATTAGAAAATAATCTCAAATTCTGTGAAAATTTCACCAATTTTACAACAGAATATTTAATTATCATTTTGAATTATTGATATTATTGTGATCAAATTGGGTTAAATTTTTATTAAATATCTAAGAATTTGATTCTTACACTACCTGATTACCTAGTTATGTTAGCTTATTATTATTTAGCTCTGTATAACACAGCACCCAACATTGACATGTATCAGGGAGTTGAAAAATATATAATTGTGCATCTTGATTTGTTATAAATAAATATGTATTATAAACTTTTGGTCTATAATTAAATTAAAAGAAAAAAAGTCGGAACAATTAGTCAACTGCTAAAAGATAATTGTTTAGAAAAATCAAGGTAAGAATTGTATAATTCTAATGTCATTTCAGTGAATTGAAAAAGTTATCTGAAGAAAGTTTGACTCGTCAACCTGAAGAAGTGTTTGATATAATATGCAAACTAGGAGAGGGATCATATGGAAGTGTATACAAAGCGCTTCACAAAGAGTCTGGTCAAGTGTTAGCAATAAAGCAAGTACCTGTAGATACCGATCTTCAAGAAATTATAAAAGAAATCTCAATTATGCAGCAATGTGATAGTACATATGTTGTAAAATACTATGGCAGTTACTTCAAAAATACTGATCTATGGATTGTAATGGAGTATTGTGGGGCTGGTTCAGTATCAGATATAATGAGATTGCGGAAAAAGACTTTGGTTGAAGATGAAATCGCTACAATTTTGTCTGATACTCTGAAGGGTCTAGAGTATTTACATTTGAGAAGAAAAATTCACAGAGACATTAAAGCTGGTAATATTTTATTAAATTCTGAAGGGCATGCCAAATTAGCAGATTTTGGTGTGGCTGGACAACTGACTGACACTATGGCTAAAAGAAATACTGTGATTGGTAAGTATATGTTTATAGTGATATCTGCTTACTGCAGCTTATCTATGCTGTAGAAAAGGAAAGTTGGTGATGAAAATACATATTTGTATTATATTGGTCAACTTTTTTGGTAGGGTACTTGAGAAAATTATTTCATTGAAGTTCATAGATCTGTAACTACTTTTTAACAAAAATGGCTTTATGTCAATTTTTTCTTTCATTGCAACCAGTTTTTAGCTTGACATATATTTTGTATTGTTGATCAAACAACTTTACAAACATACCATTAAAAGTTTACAAAAACACTTTCTTTTTATGAAACTAGTATATTTAAATGTTTTCTTATCAAATTTTATAAAAAAAACAAATAAACAATAAATGCCAATAACGTTTTTTTTATAATTCTCATACAACCAATACTTTAAAAAAGTGAAAAAGCCATTACAATAATAAAGTCTCCTCAAGAAACAAATATTTTAGTTTTGTTATATTGAATGCTTGAATTAATAGTATATAACAGCCAGAATATCAATTTCGTAGGTAGTACATAGAATATGCTAAAAATTGATTTCATATCAAGATCACTTCCAACATAATACTTGAATAACTGCCTTCCTGCAATTAAAGAAGTAAGAGAAGTTAAAACTGAAAAATGCTGTTTCAATTTCCAATAGAATAGTAGTAGACACAAAGAAAAAGATTATATTAATTGAATTCATTGTGTTGTCCTAATTTGCCTCATTATAAGTAAGGACCAGATTCTCCATTACTTTCCTCTTATCTAGAGATATTTAAAGTGGGAATATTTGTTAGTAAACTAATTAATCTGTAGACTTTAAATATTAATTTCAGAAAAAAATTGAGAACAATAGGGGCTATGGAGGTGAGTAAATTACTTGACAACTTATAATTGAAACATAAATGTTTGATTGTGTGATCATTTTAAAACTTCTTCTGTCTATTCAATTATAAGATAATGAGTTAAAATTGACCTAGATCAGAAAAGTTCAACAAAAATCAATATATGCATGAGTTTTGTATGTATATTCTCAAAGGTTTAGAACCTTCTATCACTGAAGTTGAAAATTAAATCAAAATAACAGTTAATTTATTAATTTAATATTTATATAGAATATTTTATGGAAATGTTGACTTGACTTGATTGTTAACTTATCTCAATAATGGAATGTTTTATAGCAACAATTCAGTTAAATGGAATTTCAATGCAAAGTAATTATTATAATCCAAACAAAAATCTTATCATTAATTCCTTCATACATGACCTTAGTAAACAAACTGATAATTTCTGGCATACAGGATGCACCTAGTAGATAATATATTTCAAATTGAGACTTTCATACACAGTGGAAAATGAAAATAATAATTTTTATATAATTTTATATTTATTTTCCAGTTAATTATCCCCAAAATATATTTTATTTGAATAGTTCATAATTCTGTATAATCTTCTCTATAGCATCTTTTTGAGATTATGTTTTGGGTTAATTAAAATATGTAATTATAAATAAAATAAATGAAACTTATTTAATCTATTTAGGGACCCCATTTTGGATGGCACCTGAAGTGATTCAAGAAATAGGTTATGATTGTGTGGCAGACATATGGAGTCTCGGAATAACTGCCTTAGAAATGGCCGAAGGCAAACCACCTTATGGAGATATTCACCCCATGAGGGCTATATTCATGATACCAACAAAACCTCCGCCTTCATTTAGGGAACCTGATAAGTGGAGTGCTGAATTTATCGACTTTGTTAGTATTTGTTTAATAAAAAATCCCGAGGAACGTGCCTCTGCCAGTGATCTTTTAACTCACGAATTTATTAGTAAGTTGAATAATTCTAAAATAATTTTATATGTGTCCAATCTGGTTAAATCCAATTAGAGACCCAGTAACAAAAACAAATTATCAATAAATCATAATCTATACATTAGAATAGGTTGAATCTAAGCTACTAATGCCCAGTTACATCATAATCTCTAATCCACTGTTTGGAATAACAGACTGTGAAAATTCAAATAGCAGTTTAAATCGTAATCACTTGCACCTTTATGTGGTTTAAGTCGAAGTTATGTCACCGATGTGGAGACATCAAATGAATTAACAAAAACACCTATTTCGTATTTTTATTTTCTATTTTAAGAGTTTCTTGTGATATGATAAATGCAAAATGCGTAAGATCATCAAATTCTTCTTCTGATGAAAAAATACAACTAATTAATATCATCGAAAAATTCGAAAACGATATCGAAAACAAAAAAACTAACAAAGATACAAATCAAAAAAACCACTTGGCATAGTAGACCTCACTTTTTAAACATTTGATATCTATATGCCATGGCAGATGTAACTCTCCCAATATAAAAGGAAAAACTAAGAACCCACATAATGGATTGAAACTCAGTAAACCAAAAGAATGACTTGTTACTTATGAGAGCAGAGACAATAATATTGTGTAATACCTATAGTGATAATTATTGTGTTTGCTGTATTTTTCCAACACAAAATTACCTAAATTATAGGTTAGAAACTGTTTGACTAGAGATTAAATCAGTTTAAGCCCCCGATTTCGGGGGTTTAATTTAATGATAGTTTAAAAACGTTTAAACTTGGTTTTACCCACTGTGCAATTCAAAAAACAGAATTAGGCCAGTGTTAAAACTTAAACCATTGTTAACCTTACCATGAAGTGGCCATGAGTAATTAAATAGCTGTAATCTGTACTATTAGATAAAATTAGTAGGACATTTATCAAAATTTAGTATTTATACAATTTATTAAAAAAAAGGAGACATGTTGTAAAAACTTTGCCAAATGATAGTTTACTCATAAAATAAATATTTTGAGTGTTTGTTTCATTTATGAATTATTTATAGAAAATGCCAAACCCCCGAATATTTTGAACAATATGATACAAGAAGCTCATGAAATCAGAGAGAATCAAAGTTACAAAAATATACACACGGCTGCAAATGTGCAAGGACTGAATAAAAGTATAAACGATGAATCTGTGAGTATAAATAATTATTTTATTTTATATTTCACTAAATTATAAAATATTTATTTACATAAATTTCCAGAACTGGAAAGGGTACTATTTCGTTTTTTGCTTAACTGAATAATAAGGAAGGTAAAACTATTTAAATGGGTAATTCGAAAAACTCATTTTTTTTTAAGTATTACCCTAACTGTTTTGATTTCAGATTTCATATTTTTATATATTTCATAGTTATTATATTGAGATATTTAATTTAATGTCACCATTGACCCTATCCAATATAAATACAGGGTAGTTTTTGAGTTTGAATAAATAGAAAATGGAGAGATCTGTATGATTTTTACAAGGATGGCCTTTTGTGTAAATAAGATAAGGAAACAAATTTTTAGAATCTTATTCAAAACTCTTTGCAGATATTTGCAAAAATAAGGTTTAAGGGTTGTATCTAAGTAATTATTCAATTTCAGAAAAAATGTATAATCAGCTCTAGCAATTAATTTCCATAATTTTGAACTACCTTGTTAACAGGCTTCTATTACATATAGAATAGAGAGTAAATGTAGAGTTTTATGAAACAAACATTGTTCACCTTTTACTTAATAATATAAATTAATTTTAGGATGAAGACGTTGCCTTAATAAATCAAACCATGGTTTCATGCACTGATGACGGTACATTAGTTCCTGGTAAAGGTGGTACTTTATTATCCATGTCCCCAAGTGGCACTTTGGTAGAACTCGAGTCTGAGTTAGGAACTATGGTTATAAATAATGATGTGGATGATCAAACTATGAAACGTAAGTAACATTTTTTATTAATAATTTGTTATGTGATGTAAAAGCTATGCAAACTTCTTATTATCTAAACATAATTTTGTTGTAGGTCATGATACGAATTCTCAGGGTGGTAAAAAGTATAGGCCAATGTTTTTAGATCATTTTGATAAAAAAGATGCTGATGTGAAGGTAATATTTTTTTTCAAATGTGTATAACTCTTATATAGTTTTATCAGAAAGTATTTATCACATAGATAATGAAGGATCTAATAAAATGGACTCAATTTCAGGGTAATGGAATTGCTAGTCCTATAACATTAGATGTTCCTGATAGTACCACTGAACAACAAAATTTCCAAAGTAATTTTCAAGTAAAATTAACAGAACCAGCTCCAGCTCAGCAGCAGGCTCAGCCCACAGAACAAAAACCTCCATATCAACCTTTCAATGAAGGAGATTTCGAATTTGTAAGTACCCAATCGAATTTTAGAAAAGAATTTAGCAAAATTTTGGAATCTTTGTTCCTTTCAACACATTTTTGTCGTGTATTGTACCCTACAAGTTTATATTTCAACTTTTTCTCAATATTCGGAAATATTATGATATTTAATATTCAATCATTTCTTCTATTTTTTTCATTTTATTTATAACCTTTTTCTTTTTACATTTGTACATGGTCATGATTAAGCTTCCTGTAAACTAAATAAACGAAGATGTCAAAGTCCTCCATATGATAACTTGTTTTCTAATCAAATAACTAGCACAATTTTTTGCTGGACAATACTTGACCTAGGTAAATAAAAACCTATTAAAATCGTATTTTGCAAATGGCATGAGTGTCACAGTGAATATGATTGCATTTTTTATGAAAATCAGGATTTAATTATATCAAAAATATATTTGTAAAGTAAGTTCTACTTTGAAATAAAAAAAGAATCAGTACAGCGACAGCAATTGAATGTATAGCAACATTCTTACACTATTTTTTGAAACAGCTTCTGTGATTTTCAAGTCATTTCTCTCAATTTTTCTACCCTGCCACCTGTGCGTTGAACCAGGAGGTAACATGTTCTTTCAGTTTGTACCTGTAACCATTAAGGTGATTTTTCAGATGCCGAAAAATTGAAATGTGTTCAGGAGCGAGATCTGGATTGTACTGAGGCTGGTCAAAAACGTTCTTTAAAAATAATCATTCCTTTATTTGAACTGTCCACCCCATTCTCTAATCATTGCCAACATAACTCTTGAAATTTCTTTTTGTTCTTCTTGATACAAAGTGGTTCCACCTATATGCTGAACTACAGTCGCAGCGCTGCCGTGGCGAGTAATGGAAAAGGAACTTATTTTACAAATATAAATGTTAGTAAATTAAATTCATTATTTTTTACTTGATTTTTTTGTTCAAGTTAAAATATTTAAGTTATGAAGAATTACAACAGAGGATGAACACTTTGGATTTAGACATGGAGAGAGAGATAGACGAACTTCGTAAGAGGTATGAAATCAAGAGACAACCTATTCTAGATGCAATGGATACAAAACGTAAAAGAACCCAAAACTTTTAATGAAAAAAAAAAATATGAACTCTCTAATAATTACTTTTGGGTGCTCAAAAAGTTGTTTTAAACCTATTCTACAGGCTGAACTAAAATCTGAAATTCCTATTGGGAATTATAGTTTTCCAAAAAAGTTAAAATACACCCAAAACCGCAGATATAAATTGGTATGACGAATCACATAAAAGAATATGATTTGAGAGAATTTGCCTCGTACTCATTCAGTTTCTATTCAGTATTCTTACTAACCCTTTTAGTGCCATACATATTTCACCAATATGTGCTAAAAATGTCAGTAAAAAAGTGCATTTTCATAGATAACTAGCTGAGCTGGCAGACTTCGTACTGCCTCAATCAATAAATAAAAGACCTAAACTTTTTTATAAAATAAACTTAAAACAAACAAAAGGAATCCTTTTTTTAATTAAAATAAATTAAAAAAAATGCTCGGTATGAATGAAGTTTTATTATTATTTTTGATTAATTACACATGATGTTGTTTACTTACAAAACAGTTTTCTTGAATAACTGGCTATTTATAAGGTTTCAATTTGATATTGACAGACACACACAGTTATTATATAATCTGTTGATGAGCTTAGAGCTATTATTCCATAAATATTGAACACTACTTTTTTCCAAAACTTCACTATCTTTTTTTCCATCTAAGTATGAATATAGCATTTTATCAGATTCATCCACACAACCCATGAATTGATTGTAGATAGTTTCATAATTTCCACTTTTCTTTTTTACTGTTATATTTCCAACATTGCTATCAGTGGTAACAAGGATGACTGGAGTTTTTATGGGATGTTTGTCGCTTTGAGAACACATTAGAATTCCTCCATTACTAAAATATTTAGACCCACCAACTTTGTTATTTGTATTTCTTTGGGTATAAGCTTTCTGTTGCGCCTTATAGTGCCAGTTATGTATCTCACTTTTTCCAAAAGTAATAAAAATCTGTTCCTTGAAAACATTTTAGAAAACCACGGATTATGACGTGAATTCATATTCCAGTAAGAAGAAATAGTAGGCGCTCTTGTGATAACCCTTTCCAGGATTACTGCCACAAATGCTTCCATGTCTGGTCTTGTGTGTGCAAAAAATATTAAAAGTATACTGATTGGTTTCAATAACCATTTTGTTATACAAAAACTCTGTGAAAAATAAATTGAAATACTCCAGTGTGGCTGCGTCACCTTGAAGTTAACATACTTCAAGAAATGCATGCTGAGTTTGTTTTGTAAACGTGGCATTTGATGGTAGTTCCACAAATTGCGTATTTGGTTGGGTTGTAGTTTCGATAACCATTTTGTTATACAAAAACTTTGTGAAAAATCTTGACAGGAACCACAATATCACTTGCGCTATCGTTCTCATAATCACTAATGCAATTTTCAAAATGTTCTTTCATTTCAACGTCTGCATCTGAAAGTTCACTTGTGTCCGATATTTTGAAATCAAAATTAGAAATATCAAAAAAATAATAATCGCAATGTTATAAAAAATATGCTATCGAAGATAGCTAGGATGCAATATAATGAATACAAATACGAACACGGTAACACGTCGTTACCTGCGCGCGCCAAAAGTGAACTGACAAAAGGAGCACTAAGCGACTCTGATATTTTTCACAACTAACGAGAGGAGCGCTACGGCAATCTTTAGCACTAAAAGGGTTAATTAACAAGGCTTGATGTTTCGAGTTAATTTAGTATCAAAAATTCATAAAATGAAAACGTAAAAACCATTCAAATTATTTATTTTCTCTTACTTTTGTACATACTTACAATCAGTATATTTTTTTAACAGATCAATATTGCATATTGTTGAAACTGTATTCTTAGATATGTTTTTGTTTGGTGCATTGAAATGTTCTACAATAAGCACATAAAAAAGACCCAAATTTTTTTCAAAAATATAGTTTGTAAATGACAGAAGTAGAATATTTCAAAACGTTTCGAATTTTATTCAATGTTTTATTAATTTTTGATTCGTGTGTTTTTTTTGTATAACTTCTCCGAGATGGACTGTGGATAATTCTAAATCAGTATATATACAGGTAACTCAAGGAATCGAAATTTTCTAGACATAAAAATATCAAATTTTCTATTTAATTAATATGCAGTATTAACAAATTATGACAATATTTCAAATCAAACATAAAATACTTGATATAACATTATTATCTTTCTCTGAATAAATTTTAGAAAATAAAATATTATTACTTCATTTGTATTTAATATTAGGGGAAGGTGAGGTAAGCTATTTCATAAATAAAACTCTCTGTCTTTAATTGCACAATGTAGGAACTTTTATTCAGAAAATCATGAGTCTTTCTTCCTATAATTATAATAAGTCAAAACAAAAAAAAAATAGTATTCTCTTAGAAATATCAACTATAATAAAATAACTTACCCCACCTATAGCGTCCTTCTCTTCACAAATCGGGCAAATATGGACAGCTTCGTCATTATATCTTCCACTCCTGCACAGCAAGACTTACTGCAAATCTGGCAGGTGATCCATCCTTCAGAAGACTCAGAATACAAGCCGTGGCAGTTCAGACATTCTGTATCTTCGTTATCTGATGTCTGAGCTCCATCGTCAGCTTTCTTGGTTTTTTTTAGATCTCTTGTTTGTATTTTTCATTTTATTTTTGTTTGTTGCCTTTGATGTCGATTTCATACTGTTTTGTCTTTCTTCTAATTCTTTTTTACATGAAAAAGCAGTGATAATAGCTATTTCTCCTCTTCTTCGAACTTGCCTTAGTCTTTTTTCCGGCAATTCGTGGATAAAACATCAACTGTTTCAGTTGGTTGAAGTAGTGTTTGCTGAAGAATTTAAGGCAATGCCGGAGGCCGTTTGTGTATCGGGAACTGACGATATTACTGTAAGTGGAACTGAGTTGTATTCACTTTGGGTTCCTTCTCAGCGTTCAAGTGACTTCAGTGGCCTCTAGCAATGAAATCGTCTTTGGTAAAAATGTGTGTATTATAAGGCTAGATCCCACATGCATTAATGGCAATTGACATTGTTGCTGCCCGAATAAACGCTCCCCCTAAAAGTTCAGCCACGAATACTAATTTCTACCACAATACTAACACTCATATTCACACTTAGATATTTTGGGACTCGATAGTATGAATATGAGTGTTGAAGCTGTGGCAATATGAATATTATGAACTTTTCCAGAAATTCCTACTTAATTGTATAGATCAGGGGTCACCAAACTACGGCCTGTGGGTCAGATCCGACTAATGGTTTCGAACCACCATCATTTTCTACAGCCTTTGATACAAATGCGACCACTTCTTTATTTTCACCACATATATTTTTACTTCAATCGATGGTGACAGATTTCAAGTTTTTCCAGTGAAGGTTCTTTTTAATAATGGCATTTTCAACTTCTTTAAAATATCTGCCTCAATTGTCGTGCCGGGATTACTATCAATATAAAGAAGCTCTTAATGCACTTCAAAGCTTTTACCTACTCCATGAATAGAAATCAACATTTGTGCAGTATCTGACACATCCGTTGACTCATCCAGGCCAGAGAAAACCATTCAAGATGTCCATTTTTGTCAGACATTTGAGATGATATATTTTCTTGCACACTCCAAGCCACGGTGTTTGCTGACAAAATGACACCTTTCAACTTGCGCGAGTTGCAGTCTCTTGCTCAGTATTTGCTTTGGAAAACAAAGATTGCTGCGATTTCAGTCCGCGCATCAAAGCCTCAAATTTTTCTGTCCGCAAACGTCCTATATATTTAAAGTAATTTTAATGATGCTTCGATTCCTAGTGACGTTTAATGTTATATTCTTTGAGAACAGCTATAGTTTCATTACAAATTAGACTTAGCGCCTTATTATTGCACTCAATCACAAAATACTCAAAGTTCCATTCATCATTCCTCTACATTCACTGTCTATTTTTCGCTTCTTTCCCATACTAATAAATCGCATATAAAAGAAGTCTATCAAAAATACTCTTATGTACAGATATTACTTCATATCACAATAGGCACGTTTGCTTCCTTAGTCTTTCACTCGCAATGGCGTCGGGGAGTCGCCCCACCGCGCCGCTAGACTTTTTCTTCATCGGCATTTGCCTAGCCAGAAGTACATGGTATCTCTATTCGCCACTAGATGTCCTTAGGTGTCACAATACACTGTAGTAATTAAAATGCAAAAAAGACTAGGTTTGCTTAGGGGGGCATTGTTTTGGCCCTTGGAACATACCGAAAAAATTATTCTGGCCCGAAAGTTTGGAGACCCCTGGTATTGATAATCGATTCCTTTTATACCCCGTACATTAATGCCATATTATTCTTACATTCGGTAAATATCTTAGCGATATGTAACAAATTTTAGTAAAGGTTATCTTGAGACTGCCTTATTAGGTTTGTACTTTAATTTGAAGTTTTTAGATGACTTATTAACACAATCGGAAAACCAACTATCACAATTAAGTACAACTCTTTCATTTGCTAACTACCAAACTAACTTTCTTTGAAAATCGTTAAGAATATTTGAGAGTTAAAAGCAGGTTTGTTATGATAGTTCACAACATTACATATACTTTCTGATTATCAACCAAAATTTTACTTTTGGAATATCTTCTGTTACCTCATTACTATCCAATAGAACTGATGATTTCCTAATTTGTTAGCCTTGGTAAGAAAACACACACCCCACACTTTGTATTATTCAACTTTGTACAATCTTCAGATGTAATTGAGATATTCCCCTTTAGATCTATCAATCCACCAACTACATTTTGTTTGGGAAAAGAAAGTGAGAAAAGTCTGGTTATCCATTAACTTTTCACATTCCACTTAGGAGAGTTTGTGTTGATACTTTGATATGATTTTCCATACTGGAAACAATCACTCGAGGGCCTAGACTTTGTAGAAATAGTAAACAGTGTGTTCAGTATGAATATTACCAATGGTTCCAGAAATTCTAATTTAGCTGACATTTAATTTTCTTTATTCTTTCCATAACCTTTTTCTTTATTTAACAGAGATCCCTCTAATTTAAAACATGATAAAACCGGTTAGAGTTGTTATATTAGTTACTAAATGCAAATATTTAGTGGAATATATTGCCCTCCCAACAGATATTTTGTGAAACAACATTAAAAGTTACAGATACCTCGGAAAAACATTATCTATTAAAATAATAAATCTTTTATCGTTATTTTGAAGTAGATTCCCAGAATAAAAAGTTCTTATTTTTGTGTGTAACAATATGTCATGCAAGAATGGATAAAGAACTCTTTGAAAATCTTTGTTAACGTTCGCAAATTTGTCCGAGATGTACCAAATGTTTCCGAGGTATCTTACTAGGTTACTTTTAGCATATATGTAATACTTCTAAAAGTGGAAGCTGTTCCCGACTAAGGAAGACAGCTCGGTTCTGCGCATTCTCAAGCATGCGCAGTATAGATAAAGTGTCTCGAATCTAGGGACGTTTTTTCCCGTTCAAACTGTCCATATAGGAGTATTACATATATGACTTTTAGTGTATACTTATTTTGTGACATTCAATTGAGTTGTGACATGATGAGATGTTAAAAAGTAAAAAAAACTATGAAGGTTTTTGTGATGAGTTTTTGTCGTTGTGTTCTTTTCCTTATATTAGTCATCCCTATATGTATCTAGTCACTCGATAATATCTATATTAGGGTGGTCGTTAAAAATTCAATTTTTACGACGTTCCCTGAAAACCTTCTTGTTCATAAAAAAACCAAGATTTTTTTTATTTAACAAGAACACTTGCCTCTACATTATCTAAATTCATTTTTTGATGTAATCATCTTTTTTGGGATTTTTTCAGGAAAAATACAATTTTATTGGAAGTATAAAAAATTACGGAACTAAAATCAATAAAAATAACAATATTTGATCAAAATAACAATAAACAAAAATCTAAATTTAAAAATTTGCATTTTTTTAAACGGAACAAAAATTAATGCTGAAACAAACTAAGAATAATAGAAAAAATAATTAATTTAAACATTGATCACAATAAATATTAACGTGTTTCAGGCATAAAAATGTATGAAACTTTTTACAATAGTATTTTGATTTATTGTCATTTTTACACTTAACACCGTAGCAGTAGACCCATTTGGCAAATTTTCTACAATTATAATATTTGTTGCTTCTTGACGTCTATTTCTTACTTACAGTGGTACATTTTGAGCTGCTGATCTTCTTTTCAAGCGTTCGTCTAATGATGATAAGGCAATGGTTGTCAAAAACTGTCTGCGTTTAATAGTTTGATCATTATTGTTAAAATTGTATATGATTTGTGCATTTACACCTGCTACGTTCATAGTTGAATAGAAAATTACCATGTGGGCCACCTCCTGGTATTACGTGCCACATTGTACAACGAAAAAAGTTGATCCAGTGTATCAACTCCACCTTATAAAAAGTGACAATTTCTGCTTTATATTGATGCACGAAATCTTTATCAATCATGTCGTTGTGGAGTAGACTGGACACTAATAAGACATTTTTATTTTGTTTTGGCACATACGACACAAGGGTAGTATCTTCTTGAAAACCAAACATACTTGACAAAAGGGGTCTTGGGGGTTCCACAGACCCAGCGCTACCACCGCAGGGTTAAATAAAAAAATGAAAGATATTCAAATTGATATTTTCATTTTAAATTCACATTTATATAAACTTTATTTTAATATTTAGATTTCTTCACTCAAAGCCTCGATTAAGTTTCTACTATAATCATGTAAGATTTGAATGAGGAATTTTTTGTCCTTCATCTTTTGTAAAAAAATCTTTGTACTCTTGCATTAGTCTCACGTTTAATTAACTTAGATCGTGTAAGAGGTATGTGTTATTTTCAATGAACAAAAAATTTCCTGTGTTTTTTCATCAAAAAGAAGCTTTTTAGAAGGCGTTGCAATAATGTTATTATTAACGTCCTTCCTAAAGTATATTATGTTAAAATTGAGAAAAATGTTCATTTTCTTTATCTACTACGAAAAATTCGTTACAAATTGCTTTACTTCTTGCAATATATGTCCAATTAGCCAATTTTATTAGTTACGCATTATAAATATTTGTTGTTTTCTATATATGTTGTACTTAATAATTTGGTTAAAGTTTAATTGCGCCATGTCCATTAAATGGGACATGGGATATTTATTCTATTGTAAACGTGATTTCTTCTTTATCAGATACCGTATCTGACCCTTTGCAAAAATGTGTAAATTTCAGTTTATAAACAAAAACAAACGCATCACCGTTTTGTTGGCAAATAATACTCATTGATTCAATTTGCAGCATATAATAAAAGTATAAATTTACTGTTGGGAGTTGGGTTCCCGAAATTCAAGCACATTACTTTTATGAATATTTATATTGATAAGAATATCCAGTATTAAGAATGAGAATTTACAATTTTCTGTGATATTCAAGCTCCTCTAATAAATTTGGGTGTTTCGGAATTGAAAATAAAGCTATTAAACAATATAAATTATTGTCTTGAGACTGATTATCTTGTATCAACCTAGTTATCTATTTATAATCTATGTCGTTTTTGTTTGTAAAGTCTATTTTACTTCATACATATCTGATATTTTGTTTTAGGCGATATTTTAGTATCAATGGAATCGATAGTTATTGTAAAACATTTTGAATTTGCAAAATAAAAACTGCTTGGTAGCAAGGGCCTCATTGGATTAATAAATAATTACAGAAAACAGTTTCTATTAATTTGTGCCAAGTTAAATATTTTTTCAAAGATAATATTTGATATTCAAAAATCTAATTTTAATTTTCGTTTGGCCACCTTGTATACACAATATTTATAGGTTTTTTATTGTATATACTAAAAAACTGCTAATTTTATTTTTTACAATATTTTCATACCTGTATCATGACAACTTGATGTGCATTGTTTCAAGATTTAATTTTTGCAGGGGTTCTGATACACATTATTTATATTCGGAAAATTTATTAGTTTGTATCGACTTTCCCCAACATTATTTGTACAGACTTCTCACACTACAATTGTAACTTTAGATTTAACCTTTGTACGATAAGTACGCTTGCTGTGCCTTTAGTAGATCTAAGTAGTTTTAGATTGAATTAGGATTGTATTCATATTTTTTGATCATCCTGAATAAAATTAACATGAAAAACCATTTGTGTGCTTCAATCACCCAACTATGAGTAAAAGGAAGAAACCATTTTAGTTATGAGATATACACTTAACTTAGTTTACTTTAGACAGTTAGAGAGTTGTAGATGAAAGACAAGTGGATAGTTATTTTACTTGTGCAAACGAGCTAAATTCATATTTTCAAATTAGTCAAACAGCTTCTATCTTCTCTAGTGTATAATTCTCAAAAAATGAAACTACTATTAGAATGTTTTCTTGATATATTTACAACTGATAAGTCTAATACAATTCACAAAAAACAAGTTACAATACCAATCTTACTGTGTTTATTGGAAAAACATACAAAATTTGATGTGGTTATAAAATTGTTACATTAAATATACAGCATTTAAACGAAACACAATAAGTAATCAAAGTGAAAAAATCTTCAGCATGTGTGGCCTTTTCTAATTCATTTGTCACATCTTAGCAATATATACTTAGTATGGGCACATTAATTCAATTAAACTCGAAGGGACAAAGAAGAACTTTAACTATACCTTCTAATTTATTGTTTTTATTTGTTTATATTTTGAATGATTAATTTCTTACCCTTTTAAACATGCTAAAAATTTTAACCTTCAAAATAAGAAATGAAGACAAGTGAAAAAAAATACTACCAGAATATAAACTGGTAGACATATTAGTTACCAATAATTATACAGTCAAAAACAGCAAGTTTATAATTAAATAAAAGGAGTTAATTTTTCTACCGAAATTGTTGAATTTGAGTAATATCTTTAATAGAATTTATAATTTATCAGCTCCAGTCTTTAAACCTTAAAAGACCTCAAGCTTTTCCAAAAAATACATAAAATTAATTATGTAAAAGAAAGTGTTTCATGGATAACATAAAGAAGAAACCAAATAGCAAGACATAAAGAAATTGGTACTAGATTATTACTTTTTGCTGTCAACAAATAATCCATAAAATTGTTGCGTACGAGACAACTAAAATCGAGAGATACCTTTAATCATGCTTAATTAAAACTGAGGAAAGAAAGGTATTAATTATTAAGCTTGCTGTCACATAAAAAACTATACTACTAGAAAGTATTATACCGAAATTAAACGATTTTGTTAGAAATATTTACGATAATAAGCTAAATATATTTATATTAACCTGTTATTTATTAGTTTCAATAAAATATCTAGTATGGAATTTACTTTATAAATTGTTGGAAAAGAACCAAATCAAAAAATTACTTTTTGCAACTTTAAAAATCCCAGGGTAAGAAAATGACATTATGAGAAACAAACCCCTTACTTGGTATTAAATGCAGGAAAAAAATTTGATTACTTTCATTTATATATTATTAGATGTTAGAAATAATTGAGGCTGAGAGTTCCATATATTTTGATCGAATATATGAATATATAAATATATAAATATATATATATATATATATATATATATATATATATATATATATATATATATATATATATTATTAGTACTTAGAGAATATATCAACCCAACAAGTCCCTCTTCTATTCTAAAATATTGTCAGCTGTTTCACCATCTTTTAAAGTGCAATTTTTTCTTTTGGTTCGACATCCCTCTCTATTGGGAAAAGTCTCTTTGAAACCCTCTATTTACGTTGTAATAAAGTGTGTCATTAATTGCCTCACAATATGCTCGATCCAATAATGATTAAATATATTTGTACTCTCATATATGGGCTATAAAGTTGCAAACATGTCTAACAATAATAGGTTAATATCAACGATATATTATTATTAATAATTACAGTTTGTACGTTTTTTCACGTTAAAACAAAAAAAAAAGATTGATAATAATTATGGTACATTTTGCCAGCAAAAGTATACCACCATCAGTGATGACTTGGTATTTTGTTTAAACTAGATAAGTAAATCAAGCTTCTATAAAGGTATAAATTGATAAGCTTAAACTCTTTTAACACAGTTGTCTATTAAGAAGGCACTCGAAATATATATCAATTCACATTTATTGAGAATTTTCCAAAACCTTTGAGCCTTGCCTAGCTATAAGTATATGGAAAAAGGTACACACTGCACCTAAAACATTTGCCCGATGAAATATCAAATAAACTCATGAGAAATATAATGTGAAAGTTGATAAGGAATGAACGGAACGAGACCAATGGTTGGAGAATTTATTTCGACCCTAAAGTATGGATATTATAAGGTTAGCGTGAAGGACCCCTTTATAATTAAAAATTAAATAATTTATTGTTGATACCTGTCGATATTTTTTAAATGATATCATTAATTGACAAGTGGTATTAATATGGATTACAAAAACAACAGCAGATAATAAAGGAGAGAAAGAAGCAAATACAAATGATATCACAGGTTGAAGTTTAATTAATTATTCTATGTATGCATGTGCCATTACTCACTCTTTGAACAAATAAAAGATATTAAAATATATGTCAAGATTTTTTTAGGAAAATTTTCAATAATAAATTGTATGTTAGGCAAACTGTGTTTGTATACAAGTACATAACTTACATTTAGAAACGATTGTCGATATATATATATATATATATACAAATATTAATAGAAGGCACCAAAATGGATGGATTTGTAATCATATAAATATATAATGAGCATCATGTTTTCTTGATAACGTTCTAAGTTATCAGAAACAGTAGTCAATTAATTTGCACTAGGATCTGTTCACAATATGAACAGTCAGTACAAGTTTACTATAAAATAACATTTAAACATGAATATATCTATACAGGTTGTTCGAATGAAGTTTGAATAGTAAGGTCTAATAATAATTTAACTATTTGAAATTTTTTATTTAATAAGTAACTGAATTGGTCTAACCATTACATAAATTGAAAAATTAACTGTACAGTTAATGAACATATCCCAATAATGTTATAAACATATATTTATAAATCATTTTCGTTAAAGTTTTAGAATCACTGTTCTATAGTAGAAAATTTAGCCACTGACGTTGTTATAGTATAAATAAAAATTAAAAGTAATGAAATAATGATTGATTACAGAGTTAGAGGATTGAACCTCTCAATCTTACATCTTAACATCCTAGTTTTCATTAAACTTTTTTTGGAATTTCTGTTAGTTTTGATAACAAAAATGCACACTTTTTGTTAATTCAAAATTCACCTGATAATTACTGGTATACAGTCAAAGACTAGATTTTCTACCTTAATCCAAACTTTTAATATATTGAATTAATTGCTTATTTAGACATCCTGTATATATTGGCTTAAAAAAATTAGTCAATTGTAGTTGTAAATGTCAGTGCAGTACGGAAAACAAACAAAACAGGGAACATCTTGAAATGCCAAAGGAATTTTTACATAAAGTGGAACAAAATATAGAAAAACTTGCGTTATCCTTAATAAGCTTCAGAAAAAAACATGTACATTTCTCAAACAGCTTTTATAGACAAAAAATATAATTCAACATAAAATATATAATTTTATATAAATAGAAACGCATAACCACCTCTTCAACTATAAAAAATATTGCACTGTCACTTTCACTTCCAAGATTTCAAGAAAACTATTACCCATATTTGTTTTCACTCTGTATTTTATATTAACAGTAATACCTAAACTGAGTGCTGATTTTGTTATAAAATTTGTGTATAAAATTATAATTGTATAAAATTGTCATCGAACCTAATTATATGCTATTACACAACAATAAATAAATATTAAAAAAATTTAGCAATCTGGAAGATAAATTAGGTCCACCCACAACTTTTATTTCACAGTTGGGCCATCAAATTCTTAAGTGCATTATTGTGGTAGAGGGTATAAAACATATTCTGAATGTCTTAAAACTTTCCCGAATTGAACAAAAAGAATTGATATCAATAAAAGACAAAAATTTATTAATAATACCCAAACATTTAATAAGTCGTAGCCTTCACATAAAATTATTTTTTTATTCAAAGTAGAATCTCCAAAATTAGTTTTGTCTCAATACAATATGAAGTACTCAAATTATTTTTCAATGATTTTATTAGTGAACGTAGTTTTAATACCCTCTTGAAAATACAAACATGTTATTGCAAGTAGTATTTTCAGCATTTCAAGGGTCTTCAAAATCTTTTTTATAATTTTTTCGTTGCTAATTATCTGAATATAATCATTTTCTTGTTTATATGTTGTTATTATCTGTAGTTTTTCAAATTATTACAGCATTCTGTTTGAAACAACATACAAACTCATAATAGCATACCAGACAATTATCAATTTCACAGAAATAAGTTACAAAGTAGTGGAATAAAAATATAAAATCCAAAGTGTAGCTGAATTTGTAAAACAAAAACAGTCTAACTAAAATACTAAAGCTTCTTATAAAGAAATGGAATAAAAAAAAAGTTTACAGTCAATATGGGGTCAAATATTCAACATCAAAGAAAAAGAACTCACAATTTAAAAAAAACACTTTTACAATGAAAAAGTATTTTTCGTTTAAATTAACAATATATAAAGTGATTAGAAGCTTTCCTACTTTTCATTTGAATATTAAAGATAATGAAGAAATTAAATTATTTAAATTTAAAAATTAAGTTATTTTGAAAACATGTAAGAGACCATTCAATAATTATGTAAAGATGGTTTTGGGTGTTATTGAACTCCTTGCCTAACCTCCATGTAAGGGTACGTAAAATTTTAAGATACTCTGTCAGTTCTTATGTAATTACATTACACCACAACTCAGAATTTTACGGTATGATATTTTTATTAAAAAAAGATGAAAATGAATTTTGGAATTTCAATCAAAAATAAAACTTTGTAAAATAAGAAGATTAATGAAAGGGTACATTATAGAATGAAGTACATGATTCTGCATCTGAAATAGAACTAGCTATCTAATATTTAATTTTAACTTATTAAATACTTTCTCCCAAAGATGAGCAAAACCCCCCCCAGGTTTCTTACATAATTATTTTATGACCTATTATGAAATTTTCTCTATTTCAAATAATGTTAGCTACAAATTTTGTCTGGGCTATTTTTCAAGCAAATATGATTTGCCCAAAAAACTACAAAATAGACAAACACGTTTTTAAAATTATTTTTTGATCAAGTGTAAGTAGACCAATTAATGATAAGTTAACAACTAGCTTACTTGATATTTAAAAACTATATATGTATGAAAAACATACCCAACAGTAAAATAACGCTCCCATAAACTGTGACAAAACTACAATATTACAAATGCTAAAACTTCATACTTAACATTTTTATAAAATATCAAAATATTATTGCTGTTTGTTACATGATATATTGCCAAAACAAATGTGTTCTGTCTAGATAGTTTTTCCTCAAAATTTAATTTATATTTACGTAATCATTCTTCAGAAATGAACTTAGGTTTTGAATCGTTTTTTTATGTATCAGAAAATTTATATACAGGGTCGTACATATTTCTTTGTAGCATACAGCTGCTTTTTAAACTATTCAATGACTTTTTAATTCAAATTATGCGATTAAAATTTAATTTTCATTATTTCAGTACAAAGAATATAAATAAATAAGAAAAGTTTCAGTTTATTTTTGGAATTTTGTGAATAGTATTAAGTTATTATAGGCATATTTTGTGATATAAAAAACAATTAAGTACGTTTCTATTTGCCATGTACCTTGAATCATTTCAGCGAAATGCAATTTCCTCGCAATGGAGTTTTGTCCACCCCTATTTACATTAGTATTTAAATTCATAATTCCAAAATTTTTAATGCATAATATACCAAATCAAAATGAACATTTACATTTTTGTTTAGTCATAACAGTACTGATACACTTTGTTGTTTTTATTTAAAAAACAAGTTGATTGTTTTAGGATTGAGTTGAAAACTATTTGAATGGTTTCAAATAGAAAGAAAGTCAATTTATATAAATATTTACACTCATAAATTGTGTAATTCAACCTTGTTTTAAACATAATAATATAGTACGCACTCCTACATAAAATCAATATTTTGAAAAAACCAACTTTGTTTCAATTGAAATGTTTATTGTTCAAAATATACTTAATATATATTATAGTATTAATGTGTATATAGTGTAAAATAATAATATAGGAAAGATATTATGATATATGCCTGCTATTATCATTCATTATGAAACATATTAAATTTAGAGGAAGTTCTAGAACAGAATTGTTTCATGTGTACAGCAGTTTATAAAAAATATTAATGAACAATTTACCTAAGCGAACCATGAGATTGGTCTAACAATATAAACTGCAGAAAGTCGTGAGCAGGTCTTAGGCACTTAAATTACAACCAAATGAGTACGTTGTCAGGTCTTGTAGTTGGTGGATTTATCAAAGACTGCATATCATCTAACATTGGGAATTCTTCTTCTCCAAGTTGAAGGGTAGGCACTAAATCATCTGTGGAGTCGACATTATCACTTAACGTGGATATGTCTGGAGTGTCCATAGTATGACTTTCACTACCTACGTCCATAGTGTCATCCATATTGGCTAGAAAGTCTTCCGGTGTATGTGGCATAGAATATGTTGTCCCCATACCTATTTCACAAAATTACTAATTAATTAACAACATTCAACTATTTACAAGAGCACAAATAAAAAGAGAGAAACAACAAATTTCTATTGTAAGTTTTACTTTTTTATCACTTTTTAAATCCTCCTAATAAATAGTCAAACCAAACTTCTCATCTTCCATATGTTTAATTTTATGTTGTTTATACCTTGGAAATATTTATACACCCTGTTTTTAAACTGGGAGGATTGATTTGAGTTTAAGTTGACATTTCTGTAAATTCCTGATTGGTCAAATCGCAGCCGGTTTTACACAACACTTTTGACATATATTATTATCGACATTTGTATAATTTGTGAACAAATAGTGTTATCTTGCATTCTTAGTACTCTTTTAATAAAATATAAAAACAGTTCTTGTCAGGACTAATTTGAAAGTGGACTCAGAGAATATTCCAAATACTGGTAGACATCATTCGCATTAAAAAAAAATAGATATGAATAAATATATATATATATATATATATATATATATATATATATATATATATATATATATATTTAGCAAAAAACGTTATTTATATGAATACTATTTACAACAAAAAAGTAATTCCCTATTATTAAAACGATTTTCTTTGTTTTATTTTAATTTCAATCAAAATACGACACTTTGATGAATTTTCAGATATGATAAGGTAAATAAAAACTATATCTAATGATATTCTTATAATTTCTATTATGTTATCGACCAGTGAACATTTGAATATCTTTTCCAGATATCTTCTTATAATTATAAAGTGATCAGTATCAAATAAAGTTTTCAATTTTTCTAGTGCATCGCAGAGCATTATAATATTATTAACAGTCCATTGTTTTTTTAAATTTACGCTTGGATTTACAAAACATTGTCAATGAGATTGACCCAGTGGCTATGAAACTTGTTTATTGTTTATAGCCTAATCAGAATCGAGCTTCATACTTAAATCTGTATCTATTGAGACAATTAAAGTTCGTTTAGTCACTTTGAACATTAAAACTTATAAAATAATAACACATTAACAAGAGTGAAAGTGTATAGATATACAGGGTGTTCCAGGATGCAAAAAATTCGGAAGTAGTGAGTGAGTAGATGACGTGAAGCTTTTAAGATGTTCCCAAAAAATGAATCCATTCTATTCAAATCAGGGGAACGTGGTGGCCATACAAATGGAATTTCCCAACCAATCCATCCATCTATCCATGGGAAAAATGTTATTAAGATGATTTTTGTACATCATTTAGGAGGTGGAAAGGGGCTCCATCGTGCATGAACCACCTGTCTCTGCGAATGTTTAAAGGAATATCACATAACATAACATAAAAAATATGGACCAACTAAATTATAACTCACTATTTCTGTCCACACATTAACACAAAATTTTCCACAACACAACAAACATTTCTTGGAGAACTAATGAATAAATGAATAAACGTTTGTACTACATCCTTTCAAAGATCATATCACTGGCGTCAGAAAAAAATTTGCATGGCCACCACGTTCCCTGGAATTAAACACAATGGAATAATTTTTTGGGGGTATCTCAAAAGGTATATGTGCTACGCTCAAAGACCGAAAACAACTAGTGGCCGTTTAAAACATCTACAACGCGTTCTGTGTGCCTTGCGTTTACCAGGACGCTGTTCTGATATAGTCAGAACCCGAATGAAATTACTTTAGATTTAAAAGACGTCAGCTCATGTAATATGATGCTGCTTATTAATAATCATTTGGAAAGAAAATAGTACAACACTCATTATTTGAATAAATGTTTAATGACACCTTTTTTACATATCTTTTATATCCATATAGTCAATAGTTAATATAAATTATTAACAGTCGTTTTAATGTAAAAAAGTATATTACTGAAATCAATCTTCACCCATATCCACCTATTTGTTTTTGTATGAGGAATTGTTGTGGCATTGTGAATTGCATTGAACTTTATGTTTGACGCAGTTAGGTTAGGTTGAGTTAGGTTAGGTTAGGTTAGTTATATACGAATTACTTGATAGAATAAACTTCCATTGTGACGCTATAAGGTAGAATTTTGGAACGCTCTTCCAAGTGCAAAAAAATATTCTTCGTAGACTCCGGAAGTGTGTAGAAGTGCAAAGTGCCTAATCCCACCATCTATTATAATTTTTTTTCCACATTTAAATTTTTTCCTTATGTAACACGATGTTCGACAGTATGCAGTTCAATGTTTAATTGTGTTTTAATACCTCCTGTAAGTTTTTCAATAAATAATTACAATTTCTGATAATTTTCTTCAGAATTTCTCTTTATGGCGAACGGTTTTCTTGGTATATACAACGATCTAAAAATCTACATATCTTGTAAACTATAAATATTATCGAGTTAAACAAAAAAAGTACCTTTTTGTAAAAATATCTTTTGAAAAATTCATTTTTGCTACCTTTAGATTGTACAGGTTGTCTCTCTAAAAGTTACGGATTGTTAACCATTAGCATGAGCCGCCGCTGGCCTTCAGATAGTAGTGTAGAATTATTTATTCCGTCATACACACTACGTAAGCATCTATTAAAAATTCATAATGTTCGAATGTATAATTTAGAAACTTGATTATAAGTTCTGATTTCGCAACTTTAAATGCCTATAACTCAGAAACGAGGAGTCGTATGAGAAAATTATTTTCACTTCATCTACTCATTCACGAATTTTTTGCATCAAGTTGATGGTAATGTGAACCACAATAATTGAAATTTTTACTGTATTAGAATTACAGTAAACGATAAGATTTAGCCACAGTAACTAATTTAAATGACGACAGCCAGATGGCCCAATGAGAAATATCCTCTAGCTGACGTCATATGGCAATTGTGAAAATCTAATTTTAAAAATCTACATTTCCTCACAACTAAATTGAACATACCAGTCACATTATATGTTCATTAATCATTTGCTTTGTAAAATTAAATAATTTACATCATAAACACCAATTCCCTAAAAAATTAATGACCAAGCGACATTCCTTAAAATTCTAAAAACTCCCAAAAACGGGTATTTCAATGTTAAAACTTTATATCTACCAGTGTAAATTTTAACTCAACTGTTCCACTAGATGTCCACCCTATTATTTATTATAATCGAAATTGATCATTATCAAACCAAGAGTTGACAGGCGCATGTCTAGAACTACATCGTAGGTCCCTTTTGGAGATAAATAATTGGAACTTCTTATGAACTTGGTTCCAGCAAGTCGGGTGTGCTGTTTATAAATAACGCGAGGGTTAATAATATATAGAAAATACTTTTAACAATAGAATTATTTTTTTCTCATGAAGTGATCTTCAGGTTTATACCAATATGTTTTTTTATTTGAGTTATTTAAAACTAAATTTTTATAGGCATGAATATGAAAATGCTTGAAATTAAATAAAAACAACAATTTTATTTTTCCTTGATGTTTCGTCACAACTTAAATTTTTAAACGAAACCATAATATTTGACAACCAACTATATTATGTAGATTGATAAATCTTAAGTTTTGTCACAAAATAAATTTCTGAACGCAACCACAAATGGTTATAATGGCTATAATGGTTGTTATAATGAAACTAAAAAATTTTGAACCCCACTTTCTACAGTTTTAAGTTTTACTTACCAAGTCCACTATCGCCGGACTCCTGGCGTGAGTGATCAGTCAGACTGGATAGGAAAGGGTCCATAACTGGTAAATCGCTAGAACTTCTCATCATGATTTCTTGTTGTCGCCGAATTTCCTGTTGCCTCTGTTTCAAACGTTCTCTTTCCATTTGTAGCTGCTGTAACCGAATTTGTTGAGCTTTTGCAGGTGAAGAAGATAGCGTTGGAGTGTGCCACGACGTACCAATAATGTTACCACCCGATGTACGTTGCTGTAAATGTGTTGCTGAAAATAAAAGTTTTCATTAATTTAAATTGAAAACTTATTAATCCATGTATTTCAAATATATAGTTCGAAAGAACTACTGTAATATAATGAATTTATAATATAACAACTGATTATACGAGGTTTAATCGAAAAACACGGTGAATTATTTAATCAGAAACAAAATACAAAAGTGACAGAAAATGTGGAATTTATGACATTTGTGAAAGATTTTATTTGAAATCTTTTTCTTTTTCTCGGACGCGGCAACAATGTTTGCGAAAAGCTAGTGTTAAATCTGATGATCTGGAACTTGTTAAAAACTGGAGTATCAAAAATGACATGCAGCACGTGGTATTGTTATGAGAGTGCCATTTTGTAAGGTCTCTTTATTGGCAGATCGTTTTTCGCAAACGTTCCTCAATTGCCTGTTTAAATGAAAAGGCTTTTTCAACTTTTTGCACGTTTTCATTCCATTCCTCGCTCTTAGCTGATCCATTTCTTTTCAAATACGATCTCACGATGTGGCTGTAGTAGCAGCTTGACAAGTTAGAACGCCGTTCAAACATGTCACTACTTAAGATTATATAAATTTGTAATGTTGTAGATATCACTTTTATTTTGTTACTAGCCACTTTTTAATACCCCGTATGTTGTATTAACACGAGTTCAACCATATCTAATATTTGAGATTTATTTTATGTATTTAGGCCTTAAATAAATAAAATTAAGCCGAGCTTGTATTTGAAATGAGATTCCACTAATAGAAAAGTAGAAAAGGGACCATTAACTTGACAAAAACGGTATACCTGGCAACATTGCAAATTTTAACATAAAACCTACGTATCCCAAAATAGATATAATCAAAATTTTGTATATTCCGGACTTTTATTCCTTTCTGGTTTTAATAATAAACCAAATAAATTATTATATCTTTTTTTGAAAAATCGAAATACGTATTTGAACAAAATTTGAAAATAAAAACTTGAACAAAGAAAATAATTGATTTAATTTTTAGTTGATTCCAGCTCCTAGAGGTTATGAAGCTTTTTCTTCATATCTTAGATTGGTAAATTTGAAAATATTTCACTACAATAGCTTTGAAAAGTGACATATTTTTTATGGCTCACTTAATTTCAAAACCAAATATTGCTTATATTGTGAGATATATTAACAAAAATCGATAAAAACTTGTTGTGGTTATAACATTTTGAAATGTCTGTTCATATTTAATAATAAAGTTACATACAGTAGAAATATTAATAATACGTTGGGAAATCAATTAAAAATAAAATTAACGTTGCTAATAAAATCATCATCTAGTGAAAAACCAGTCGAACTCTATATTGAAATGGAGATAGAAACTGCACCATATGGGAAACAACCCTCAACGTCTACAACTAACATAATGGATTTGTTCCAACATCAACTAGAATTTTGAATAAAACCTTTAATAGAGATGGTGTTTTTTAGTTTTATATAGTAAGTTTTAGAAGTATTCTGAGATAGTTTGGTCTTGTTTGGTGATGTGGCGTTTTTGAGTATATTAACCAGAGCCCTAAACATATTCAGTACGGGCATGAGACTGATTTTTTATTCCAATTAGTTCCACGTAAATTCAAAACTCACGACAACATACATTCTAAAATGCAAGTGTTGGAGAAAACATCTAGAGCTTATCTCATATACCAACAAGATTTTCAATTAAAATGAGATTTAAAAATAACTCGTTATTGTGTATGGTGGAGATAATCTTTTGTTGCGAGCATTAGTATAGATTATATAAATATTTACTGTTCCAAAACCATAAAATATAGGTAAGGCAAAATTAGTAAAATTAAGTAACATATTTAATAAATTTGGTATTTTCATTTTGGTTGAAGTTAATAGTTTTTACCCAATAAGATAAGTTAATTTTTTCAGTTTATGATCTACGAACCTAAAAAAAATATATACGAACATATTATTATTATTATTATTGGTGAGGTATATGACATTTGCTTAAGTTCTTAGTGCCTTGGGTTAAAAGAAACATTTGATTTATGTTAACTTAATTTGATTTGGCACATTCTCAAAGATAAATTCCATATAACCATATGATTAGGATATCTTTCGTAATTCGTACTATTAGTCGAAACTTGATGTCTACTTGTCTTCTTTCAGTATCTATGTCTTTTTATGTAAGTTTCTGGTCAAGATGGAACCTAGATATTTCGTTTCCGTAACTTATGTAATTCGTGCGTTGTTTATAGTTACTGGAAAAAAAATTTCAGCGCGTGGTAAAGTTGACTTGCACTAATTTGATGTTGATCTGTGTTCACCACTTGATATACCATTGTTTGAGTGAATCAAGTTGATTTTGCAGATATTCAAAGGCTTATAGTGGATCGTCACTAAGCAAATGTGGCTATTACGATGTTGTTGCTTTTCAATATATCTAAAAAGAGTATATCAGGAAGAGTAGTGGTCCCAGGACACTTCCCTGAGGAACGCCAGCTTTTATAAGATAAAAGTGATCACGGAATTGAAAACTTTCTCATCTAAATCTTCGTAAAAATTAGTGGATGCGATGGAAAAATTCATAAGTTAATATATAAAAAACTACCAACTTTATCTAACCTAAAAGACTAATCACCAATTACAATTAGCAGTGAATTTAATTATCTTATTTCTTCGTGAGCTTCGGCATGTAATATTGAAAAATGATTAAAAGGAAAATTTTTGTTTCCTCAGATATTAAATTTATTAATTTGAACTAATAAACAATTGTTTATACCATTTAATAGTGCTGCTAGGCCATTATTCTACGAAGGTTGCAATTTTTTTATTACACTGCCATGCACACATATTGGTTTAGTAGCATTTTACCGCATTATATTGACAAATATGGTGTGTAAAATTTCTTGTAATAACGTTTTCCAATACGGAGGAATGCTACTTGATTTAAAGTTAATTAGTCTCGAAATCGCGAATCGAAACAATAAGAAATTTGATTGGTAAACGAAATACATCGATGAATTTTAAGTACGTGTATCGAGATTTTTTCAAAGATAACGTCAATACAATTTTATAAAAAAATATTTCCTGTTGTGTGAAGAATTTTTACCTCATTATCACATTTTTTTTTAATAATTAAGCCAGATATTACGGATATTACAGAATGCATATGTCCGTATAATTATTTACATTTACATTTTTTGGACAAAAATAGTTGAAGAAAGTTGTGGAAGTATTTTTGAAAATTATTTTTAACAATTTACCTGTATCTGGTCCCCTGTAAACTATTTATAGTGTATGGCTATCTCATTGAAGATAATGAAAACAAGAAACAAAAAACTTTTAATGTTATGATGAATGTACCACAAAAATATTTTTCGTTTGTCACTAAATTCATAGTTTTTTGTTTCTTATTTTGGGTTCGTTACCCAAAAATAATAGGTTAGAAGTTAGGAAGAGGTTTTTAAGGCGCGTTCCCAATTGCAACAAAACCGCGAGAAGAACGCTACCATGAACAACATCGTGTTTTTGTGTTGACGTGAAAATGCTTTCCACAACGTAACAACGTGGTGTACATCGCAAGATTGAACCGTCACGTTATAGTTTTTCCAATATCAATTGCAGAAGAATTCGTTGAATATCTAACAAACCGTCAGTCCACGTGGACTCATCATCTCCACTGTTTACTAATGAAGACATCGAATCGTAAACATAAATGCATTTCTATTGGCCGAAGCTGTAGGAAGGCGTATGTACACAATTTCTTCAAAATATTCCTGCCAGAAGTTCTAATAGGCACATAATTTATCTAAATGAAATATGGTTTTATAGACTCGATGTAGTTAATTTCGGTTGGGTTGACAATAGTAAAAATTGCTGTTTGAATGGACCATATTCTAAAGGGAAACGCATTATAATCGTACACGCTGGAAGCAAAGACGGTTTCTTGACTAAAGCTGTATTAATATATGCTAAAAATATTAAAAACTGTGCTAGATATGACAGCAGAATTATTTTACTTAACATTTCACCACAATCAGTAATCGTTATGAACAACGCATCTTACCACTCGCGGCAACTTCTAACCAACAAACAAAGAATTAAAGGTCTTAAAGTTTATTATATTGACAAGTTATACAAAGAACAGGATCATACTCTTCTCAGAATACCTTACTATTATATATTTAATCCTATGGGCTTAATATGGGCAAACGTAAAATCAGAATTACGAAAATGAAATCAGTCTCCAAAACTGAGTAAAGAAATTGTAGAACTCGTAAAGAAGGTTCTAGCAGTAGACCGCCAAGAGCTTTGGAAAAACTGTGTTGAACATGTTATCAAACAAGAAGATGAGTATGTGGTATTACCCTATTTACAACCCATTATAATTCAATCAAATGATGACTCTAGTTCAGACGATTCTGAGTACAATGATTATTTATACTTTAGAATTGAAATGTTTTTTGCCGTTTGTTTAATTTGCAAAAAATTTATTTTCCTTCATTGTTTTTGCTTTAAAATTACGTTTTCCAGAAAAATAAAAACGAATGTGGTACAAAAAGTCCTCACTTCACGACTAGTACCCTGTTTAAACCAAACTCCCTTACATACAGGTACATTTTAATCGTCTATTCACATTTTATAATTTAATATTCAGTTGTAGCAAGTTAACGAGGTATAACAATGATTTTTTCTAAGTTCCAAGTAGGACTACGATGAAGTGCGTTTGTCTAAATAACGGCGAATAATGCCGTCCAATTAATAATGATTCGATTGCCTTTTTAAAAGTATTTATAAAAATAATAAATTTATAAAATGAGGTATATACGCCTATGGTAAATCAAACAGAAGAACTGTACCTTCGAAAGCAATGTATAAACAGCTATATGATTGTTTTAGCAGTTTTATCTCTTCGTTTTAGAAGAATAAATAGTTTGGCTTGTACTTTGTGCAAAAAACACAGTTTGGTATTTTGTTATATTCGATTTTTTGTACTTGATTTGGAAAGGACAGGACATAAGAGGTAACTTAACAGCTTCCTGAGCTGTATAGGAGAAAATAACTTTTGTGGAATGCAGATGCAGAAAACAGATATTATAATCAAATTTTAAAACACGATGCAAGGACTAAGAAGATGAAGATCTCTGGCAATTAAAGCCATCCTACATTCTAAGGAGTGGGATAAACAGATCAGCTGTAATTACTGGGTTCTCCATTATGGCAGCAAGAAAGGGGGACACAATAGATCCTTTGAGACGCAGTGTATACGAGACCCCTAATGCATTCATACATACATACATACAAGGACTAAAATATTTTCTGGCTTCTACTGTACATTCCGTGTCAGCTCAACAGAAAAAAATAATGAAACTTTGAACTCAATAATGAAGTATTAGAAAATATGATCGCGGCTACGGCGTTTGGTTCGTGGTTTCTTTGCAAATGGGGACGTGCCTTTAGACAACCGATCAAACCTCAATTTCCAGCCAATTACGTCTCGAGAATTTTATAAGCAAAATAGATGTTAATATTTTCTTTCTAGGTAAGTAATTCGAATCAAAAGTTTCTTGTTCTTCTTTTCAAGGAAGAATTAGGCCAACTAGTCAAACAACAAATTGCAAATTATTTTGACTGTTCGTTACATTGCATTTTATAAAATATCATGAACTGTTATAAGTATAACAGTCATTAATATCAAGAAGAAAATAAATAACTAAACATTTTGAAAATTAAGTTTTGAGCAATTTTTAAAGAAAAAACTAATCCTGCCCTTCGAAAAAATTTTCGAAGTTAATTTAGCAGCTGGAAATTAAAAACAAGAATGATTCAGTCTTCAAATTCCATAAACGTTAAAACATCGAGTATTATTATAAAATGATTATTCTAAATAGTTTCTTTTCAAAAACTTCCAATATTTTTGTAGGAACAGTTTATGAACTATTCATATGAGGCACATAGTTCGATTTCCCCCATAACTAATAAAAAAAATCGAAAGTTAAAACTTACGAATTCTAGGATCGAACCACGAAGTTGTACGTGTTTGATGGTTTATGAAATAAACTTCCCCTTCGGGAGTTTGTGCCTGCTCCCATCCTTCAGGTAACGGCCCTAAATCTACATCTGTATTTACTTTGGCAGCTGTGGAAAAACAATTCCAATTAGAATCATTCTGTTTTTCAACAAATAGAATAATAGAATGAAACTACTGCCTAACAAAAAAATTGCAAGAGCTATTATTACATTTGAAGGATAGGGTATTAGCTTCAAGCGACAAAATAATAGAGTTTACAGGCAAAAGCTTTGGTGCAATCAAATAATACATTATTATATGGTTGAGGAAAAATTAATTTCAGTTTCTACTAGTTTTCCAAAGATAATTTATTATTAAACTTTTTAAACATCAATCAATGGTACATGTTTCGATCTGATCTATGACCTTTCGACACCGTAGGACTTGTGAGGTTTCTGTGTTAAAAACTGAACCAAGTGATTTTAGCAAGCCTCTTATGAAGTCAGGTTTAGGTTATTAACAGAATTTTGCAAAAAGAGCAGGATAAATGATAGTATAGTTTGATAGGGAAGAGTGAATGCATCAAAACATTCCAAATTATTCCAATTTTTGAGTCACTAAGGATATATGTGGTCTAGCGTTGTCGTGATGGATAATATCGATATTAATCAGTTTTTGCTATTTTTTAACAACCCCCTTCAATCGCATCAGTTGTTGACAGCAGATTAATAAATCAGCCCGGCTCGAGCAGCTCATGATAAACAGTTTTCTTTTACACTTACCAAACAGTAAGCAACAATCGCATCAATAAGTGATAAGTGATTCAATTCGTATTGTTCGTAATCAGTTGTTTTAAAAATAGATCGATCTCACTTCGTTTCAGTAAGTAGACACAAAATGGATTCTCTATAATACGTAGTGCGGTCCATGAAATCTTAGCACAACACTAAAAGAAAGATTATAGATAAAAAAACTGTGATAATTTTTCCAATTTTCTTCCTTTATTACCACACACTTTTGAAAAGGTCTGACTAAAGCTTCTATGCCACTATAAAAATATGATTCATTTCCTATTTAATTTCATCGTCATCCTTTCCCCCTTAACTCGGCCTTTAACTCTGCGAACAAAAAATTATCAAACGGGGCCAGCTCAGGTCTTTATAGTGGGTGTAAAATATCATTGAGTCACAGTCGTGTACAGTAGGAAAGCGAAGCAGTATGGACTGGAGCATTGTCATGAAGCAAACGCACACCTCGGCTGATTTTGTCCCGCCTTTTTCGATAATCTTATGACGCAACTGCCTTAGTAAGTCAGAGTAATATGCCGCGTTCGCGGTTGTATTTGATTCCGTGTAGAATACCCTCGCAGTTCCAAAATACTGTAGCCATACTTTTTTGGTGTTTTTCGTGATTTTTGCTATAGTGGCATCGAGTTCTCCTTTCCGATGCCTCCGATGGAATCTCTTTTGGATGCTGGATCATGGTAAATGACCATGATATAATTACCCGATACAATTGATTGGATTACACTTCTTTGGTTCTCTCGGCAAAGCTCTAAAAATCGCCCACAACATTCTACTCGACGCTCAAATTTAAATGCCCATGTAGGATCCTTAGAATACTTGTTTTGAAAATGCCGGTCTGTGCTACAACTTAGACTAATTTTTCATTTTTGACTGATGAGCACAAGCCTCCATTTTGCTGTTTATGTTTTATAACAGCGCGAAACTCAATTTTAGAAATTTTTCAAAACAACTTGACTAAATGGTCGAGCTCTACTAAAATGGATCGAAGTAGCATGTGGAAACTTTGTAGGAAGTTTATTGAGACTGACGCGTCCATAAATATTTCTGCGAATACGATCTATTCACTGTATAAGGTCAAGAATTCATGGACTTCATTACGTAGTTGTCGATGAATCGAGCTCCTTTTGTTGTATAGTCGATACTTACTTTCGTAGCGGTGTCATGACATGAAATATGTCAGTGTTCCATCAATAATTGGCCGGCAAAGACAAGAAAACTGTTTTTAACACTAGCACCTATTTTCGACGATCCTGTGCTGCAGCAAAATGTGACGAAGTGGCCTACGGGAATCTCCAATGTTGAGGCAATTTTTGAATGAACAAACGAATGACATGACTTTTTACTATACACTGTAAGCCACTAAATCTTCTATAGCATGGCTTTATTGAATAAGCATTACTAGAGGTATAAAACTGCTAAAAAGAACCGAAATTATTTTTCCCTCAATCTATTTTTATTAAGAAGTGTATCCTTTCAGTGCCCACTAAGTGAAAATGGTAATATTTAATGTGAAACTATTGTCGCATGTACGGGGAGCGTTCCAGAAAGAGGAAATAATATTTCTTCGATGAAATATCAATTTTCAATCCGTTCACTTTTACCATGCATAGTTATTTGTTTAATTTAAAGAACTATGGCACTATAATGAACAAGTTGAGTATAAAAAAATTTGATAAAATTATGTAGTAACTTTCAACCGAAGTTTTACCTTAATTTTGAATTTGTTTCAAAATGGCGTTTATAGCTAAGTAAAAACCTTGTTGAAAATATCATACCGAGCCGTTTCAAATGCTCGTGTTCCAATAAAGCCTACCAGTTACAAGTAGTATTCATTTTGTGCATTTTAAATATTGTGTTCTCATCCAGACGATGATACGTTAACTTATTGAAGACAAGACAACTGTTAGATTATTTGGATAAATTTAAATGATTTGTTTGCTTCTCTTTTACAGCCAGGGCTAGATCTAAGAAATTTATTTGTGCAGAAGTAATAAAATAAGAAAAGTTCATGAGACTATAAAATTGAAATAAACAAAACAATAAAAATACAACATTCCAAACAGTTTAAGCTGGTGGTTGATAAATTAATTCAATAAATGTAAGAAATTTGGAGCAAAAACCAATGGATTAAAAATGTCGTCTGTGTTTACAGATTATATCAAAATAATGCGCAAGGAAAAAATCAGAAGCAGGGTCGGAATTTTTTAAATTCCGTTGATAATTTTTTAGGTCATTCCAACACCTACTACTGCTGTATAAAATACGTACTTTGGTTACAATTTCGAAGGTGTAGTTAATTTCGCTAATTTTTATAAACTGTTACGTATCTACATTCCAGAGATTTGATGAATTTGATCCAGTATTTTATCTCCAATGTTTTTGTTATATCTACATGTGAAAATATTTTTATGCCACAGAATGGATACACCACGTAATATATTTTTATTTTTGATTGTACCATGGCTTGTTGGATTGTTTACAATTATATATATAATAATATATTTAAACGATGAAAGCCACCATTTAAAATCGAAATTTTAACTTATAGTCCGGTCTATTTAGACATTCGAAATTACATAAATTCCCATCAAGCTGAAAACCAGTGAAATTGTTTAAAATATAATTAAAATTAAAATTTCAAGGTTCCCCATCATTCCCCTGTGTGGAAAACATTTTATTCAAGATCAAGATGAGGTAGTGTAATTAGCGCGTTTTTTAACGTGGTTTCCCCAGGAGGCCTATTACACTGGTCTGCAGAGATTGAAAAGAGAGAAGCGATTTAAATTAAACCTTGCCTCGTTAGAATCAAACGCATCCTCCACTGTTGGTGATTCAATATTAGAGCCTTGAAAAGGTGTACATGCCAGAGAACAAAACAGTCAGACTTTTTGCAACAACATTTAGCACTACATCCCTTATGTAGATGCAAAAAATTGTGTGTGGTAGAAGTACAGTATGAACGGGTTCTAGCGTATTGTTGACTAACTCCAACCCCAGTCTGTAGGGTCTAGCTGATAACTAAGCCACACTTGAACTTGTTAATATACCCGAAAAAGATGTTGATGAGCAGCAACTGAGGTTGGAGGAAGACAAACTAATTGAACTTGTTTTTTACTTTTTGTATTTTTAACTAAACATGCATATGGGTACTTATCTAAGCAGGAACTTTTTTTAGGAGCTCCGTACATAGAAATAAGAAAGCGAATGCCGTTGGTAATAACTTCTTGTCGAATTGAATTATTTTGATGAATAGGTTTCTGACTGATGTTGAGCTTTTTTTCTGATTTTAAGAAGAAAATAATTTTTTCAGTTGGAGTTGTTTTTATTGACGATTACAATTTTTCGAATCGTTATATCTCAGAAACGATGACTCGTAGGAAAAAAAGTATTGACATGTTTTTTGTAGATAATTTTATGATCTGATGTCTAAGGTTTTTTGATAAAACTTACCGTTTTGCTGAAAATCACGAAAAGCTCATTTTTTTGAACTTAGACCTTGGATAACATTTTTTTCATTCAGGGAATGATGTGGAACTTTAAAATTTTATTTTTAATTATATTTTAAATAATTTAATTGATTTTCAGCTTGAAGGGAATTTATGTAGCCCGGACTATTATTAGAGGAAGTTTAAGCATGTCAGACGGAAGTACTGAACAACTTTTTAGGGAACGAGCCAAAGCGGTTAAAAGTAAATTGTTTTAAATTTGTATACCCTCTATAAAGTGCTAACAAAAATAAAGAACAGAATAGATAAGTATGCAGAGATTGTGCTAGGGTAATATAAAGCAGGTTCTAGGACTAATTAGACAGTTACGGACCGGCTCATTCCCTCGCAAAATTAAAAACCACTTCTTATGTATGCAATATAACTTTTCATACAATGTTCGTAGACTTCTAACAGGCAAATGAGAAATTGAATAGGACAAGCTTATATGAAGTACTTAGCAGACTAGGAATTCCGACAAAAAGTCAACTAATATTTAATAGAATTCTAGAGATCGTGATCTGAAACTTCCAATTATATAATGATAGGACATATTACGAATGTCAAAGTCTTCTGCAGATGACATAATTCTTATAGCTAAATATGTGGTTATCAGGAATATTCGGAAAGAAGCAGAGAAACAGAATATATCCTTTATGTTAACAATAAACAGGCAATTTAAGTTCGGAGGGTTTCTAATACTCACACACAAAGAAAAAGTCCTATACACGGCAGATGAAGACATGTAAGATAGATGGAAAAAACGAATTGGAGATGAAGCATGCTTATTATGGAGCGAGAGTTTAGATGGCTGGGAGATTTTGAGAGACTATGTGAAGATCGATGCTAAAAATGGTACAACAGAAGAAACTAATAGGCAAAAAGACAAGGAGGAGACCAAGGAATAGATGATATAAGTAATATTGGAAGACTTAAAAAATAATAATATTCAGAATTGGAAAGGAACAGCTGTGACGTGGAATAACATAGAAGCATTGAGTGGTAGTACGAAAAATTGAACAAAAAGCAGTTTTGAAGAGAGCTTGAATTGGAGAAAAGCAACTGTATAGTTGGGTACGCATATCGTTGGAAAGAACTGTTTTTAGAAGATTGTACGAGTACATAAAATTTCATCACATCAGTTCACAAATTACTGTAACTCTTAATTTTGTTTTCGCTTGATACGTTCTTGAAGATGCAGTCTGCCACTAACCATTGAATATTTTCTAATGATAAATCTGTGAAAGTTCAACTAGAACGTTTTATTAGGTTTTAATGATTTTCGCCGCTTTCCATATAGATTCACTTATAATTTATGATATCAAAGCAGTAATATTTTGACTTTCATCGTTTATTTATCTTCATAATATAGTGTAAATGATAATTGAACGTATAGAGTTCCAAAACAGTTGGAATAAAACAAAAGTCTACAAAGATAATACTCTTCACCTGACAAAAAATGTCAACAAACAATATATCAGGTTACCAACTAAGTACAACAGTATTGTTAGTTTCAACCATTACTATACATAATCGAGTCACAAACCTAAACAAATCACAGTGGTATCAGTTTCATCCAAAAGTTTATTGACTACCACAAACTAAGCCTTCGATTTTATTGCTATATATTGTAAATACGAGGGTTGGTTGATTCCTTGCTCCGTCCTTGCCCTATTTACGATAAAAAAATTTTTTGCCTGAGCTATTACGGACCTGTGATGGAATACGTTAACCTGATGCAGGAGAATACAGGAATTTACCTGGGCATTTGTCTTCCATCTCCTCCCGTTATTTGAGAACTAAATGGCCATAATCAGCACCTACAATTGTGGATCCCTTGTGTACATTTACTAAAGTTACTCCTCCAAAATATATTTTAGCATGACTGCGTAAGAATGTATCTTGAAGTTTTTCGGCGATGTTCACTCCTTACTCTTCATTTTAATCTTTACATGTGATAAATCCCTGGCTCACCCATTGTTACTAGTCTTCCTTGTCTATAGTGCATTACGTATATTTCATTTTTCTTGTTTGAATCTTTCAACATTCGTGGACACAATTTTTTCACGTTCAAGCCGACAGTAAGTCTATTATGCACCACAAGGTACGGTCAATTATTCGTAAATATTGCAACACGATATCATGGCCTTTTTCAACATCTTTTTATATGGTAGTGGTGCTCTACCTGTATGCTTTGTACACGATAATCTACCACAGTTATACTCTTTACACCACCTTTTTCACTAGGTCATATGGTACTACAGTTTCCTTACTATACTGGCCAAATCTTAGTGATTTTGCGTCTTTGAAATCGAGTTGCTACTGTTTAGATAGATTCAGAATTATCATTTTTTTTGCATGAACTTATACATAATAGATTACAATGTTACGTAATAATAATTATTTTGATTTATAAATAGGTCGGGAGCGAAACAAAGGCACTAGCCGTCGTATTTAACAGTTCCCAAATTTTCCATAAGAATAAGTATCGATTTATGTTTTAAAAGCAGCTGCTATATACCATTATTATAAATATCTTGCTGTCAAGCCTAGGCATAGAAACTTATCTGTAGGTATTAATGTTAATGACACTTTATTGCTTCCATACACTGTCATACTATTTATAAAACTAGCAAAAGCTGCTTTGATAAAACAGCAGTTTATTTTGAAAAATATAATAATTCTCTAATGATATACAGGGTGTTCCGGGACTTGATACGAAAAATTCGGGAGGGAGTAGGAGACTTGAAAATAATGCTATGACAAAAAAAATTCTCTTACGACCTCTCGTTTCCGTTTCCGACAATTTTCTTCGGAATGTCTCTTTATGGCGAACAAAGAGTAACTTTTTGTAGAAAAATCGATTGAAACATTAATTTTTGCTATCTTTAGAGTATACAGATTTAGAATTATTTATTTCGTCAAACACACTACCTGGAAATACGTAATCATCTATTAAGAATTAATAATTTGAATGTATAAAGTTTTGATTTCGCAACTTTAGACGCCTATAACTCAGAAACGAGGGGTCGTATGAGAAATTTCTTCAGTGTCACGGCGTTAGTTACACGTCATCTACCCACTCCCGAATTTTTTACATCAAGTCCCAGAGCACCCTGTATATAAAGTCTTATTTCACTCAATGTTCACTGTTCAAAGTTCACCAACCGTAAAAATTGTTTATAGCATTGCACTAAATATGATTTTTGAATAATATACTAGATAAACATTTTTTCGATATTATAATTCATTATTTCCATGTTTGTCATTAACTTTGTTAAGTGTACTTAAGAAATTCACAATTTTCCTGTTCAAGGTATTTTATTTCTATTCCAACGAAATGCGTCTACAAAACGATGGAATTTCATCATTTAAGGATGGTTTCAATACAAAAGTTTATTATACATTTCAACTTGGAAGGGTTATTTTTGATGGTTTTAACATTTTTAATTCTGTCTGTGTTAGCAATATCTAAACCAAGCTTTAAAAATACTAAACCGACAAGGAAAAATATCTACTCAAACCAAGTATTCTAAATAAGAATTTTCTTTTTTGTCATGCAATGTTTTAGATGTTCATTTATTACTGACTAGTTTGTAACGAGTTTCAAATTTCAAAATTTATGTACCACAATTTAAATAATTATTATTCAAATCTTATTTAACAGCTAAACAACCTAAAAACGTGTAGAAGAATTTTCTGTCTAGCAGCTTACGAAATCAAGGTCAATCGATTTCATTGAGTTTGAGTTCATCAAGTGTAGTAAATAAGTTTTGTTTTTTACAAAATTTCTTTTAGTCATTAAATAGAAAATAAACTTGCCTTTAAGATCTATATTTTTAACTGGAACTATACAGAGTGTTGCTTAGATACTAAATACTAAAAATAAAATTCCCTTAGAAATGAATCGAAATTTTACTTTCTTAGTGAGGTTATGGAAAAACGAAGTTATCAGGCAATAGATTGATCAACTTGACGATTAGAATTTTATGGAAACATTATTATCGAATTGAAAAAAAACTTTATTAAAGGTTTGAAAACAGAAAAGATTTTATATTCTAACCAATCGCAGATACTACAGAAGAAGAAAACTGAGTCATAGACTTATGGTCTTTTTCTTTTTTGCTAATTTAATAAGTGACCGTAGCTTAAAAAACGCTTTACCTCTTTGTAACGGAATCTTAGGACACGATTTTCACCCACTAAAAATATTGAAAATATACGAACTTTTAAAGACTAACGATAATATAATAAATTCATGAATGTTTCATAAAATATTGGATACTGGAATACTGGATCTTCAGGCCTATTATTAAATTCTGTTTTATTATGAATACAGTTTTTAAATAATACAATTAATATAATTCTAACTAAAATCAAATGAAATATACACTACTGTCCAAAAGTGTGAAACACATCTGCTTTTTAATTTCTAATTGTACGCAGAAAATTAGCAAAATAATGTTTGTCGCATTAAAACTGATAAATTGCTAAAGAAATTGGAAGAGAATGTCTGGAAGTTCCAATAAACTATCAGAAAATGAATGTTATAAGATAAATGAAATTGATTTCAATAAATTAATTAATAAAAAGACTAGAATATACGAGGTATTAAAAGACCACTTTGATAATGAAATAAAGTTAAAAAAAGAAACTTATTTTTTTTTAGGTTGTTCTCCATTCAATTTAATTAAATTCAATTCAATACCAATCAATTAAGATGATCTATTTTCTAGAGTTTTGGACGGTAGTGTAATAATATATAAAACTACTAGGAGTCAAAATAGAAGAAGTATCTGTTCAATTTATAATTTAGTAGTACAAGGTTACTAAATTCTACCTTTAGTATTCCCGAAATATTTCTAATAAAAAAATGCCAAATTACTTACAAATCTCATAAACCTTCGTAACAACAACAAAACTACAAATTTATGGGGTATAATACAGACTTACTAGTATTAGAATTAGGCGATTGTGGATGTGACATCTGATGTGCAGTTAATAGTTGCTCGGCACTTTGGTGTTGTTGAGCAGCAGCTTGTGCAGCTAGTGATTTTCTAGGGTCTTCCCACGTCGTTGTGCGTGTCGTGTGACTGTAAGAAAAATCATATAATGAATATATAATAAAAATAAAAAATCAATGCTTTTTTGGTCGATTTACTGCATGAAAAAACTGTTGAATGAGCTATGTGCTTTCGCAAAAGGTAGCATCAGTTAATTGAGCCAAGATGAACATTATAAAAAAACAAAAAAATTATTGTTCCCTTGTACCCTCGTAAATTGCAAATAAATAGACTTTAATTATGAGTTACATTCAATTTCTAACTTTATAACTGCCCCCGTACAATACCGACCTCGTCCGTAACTTCAAGCACATCCTTTAAATTTGTTATGCGGACTTTGGACTACGAGAAGCAGAGTTCAAATCCATCAAGTATGAGTCGCCACCTCTATTCAATGTTCCCAACTACACAACGTTTATAGTAAGACAATCATGATCAGCAGTGTTGTCATTAAGCCTAATATGTCCACGAATCTAATGATTTACAGATAAGTCAATTTTCTGTTGAAACACATCGTGTTCCTAACAAAAAGGAGATTTTTGTAGAAGTTATTATGTTAGTTATGAGATTAATTTGAAAAAATAGATATTATTCAACAAAAAGCATAAATTAAAAGGCGTACGTACCAGAACGAGATGTAAACAAATTATGACAGCCAAAAAAAAAACCTCTTTGTGTGCCAAAACATATATAAAATATTTGTAGAGTTAGAAACAATAAATAAAAGTCAAAAAATTAGAAGAACCTATTTATCATTTTTTACTAACAAATCAATTAAATGTTAATAGACCCTCATTCGTACACATCATTGCTGGGATGGTCTATCTGTGAATTGCACAATATTTTGAATGAATAAAAATAAATTTACATTTTTTACAAACAAAATTTTTATTCTTAGTTCAATTATCAAACGAAATTCGGCCGTAACATATATTAATTGACATAAAAAACACCCATATCAACGAGTTCATTGTAATTTTTTTCGATTACGCGTTTCTTGGCGTTAGGTAGTTAATCGATGAAAATTGTAGAAAAACTCAACTTCAATATACGTCAGGCATGATTCCACCTAGATGTATTGCACAGATTCATTACCAAGGAATGGTAGGTAAGACCAACTGAGAATAATATGAAGTAAGTTCAAAACGAAAGCTCTATCCACACTCTTTCAAAGTGTGAAACACTAAGGAACTCCAGAGCCCTACACCTGGGTTTGTATGAAATAGAAGACAAAGATCTTTGGCAGCTACAGCCATCCTACATTCTAGACTTTTTAAGAGGAGTGAGATTGATCAGCTGTAAAAATTGGATTCTCCAGTATCGCAGCTAAAAAGGGGGACACAATAGATCCTTTGGGTCGCGGTATATTCGAGACCCCAAAATCCATACATACATACAAGTTCAAAACTTTTGATTTGGAGATACACAGTTCGCATTATAATAAGAATGCTAAGCACTAATTTGCAATTGACATAGTGGACGATGTTGAAGTGGAATAGTTCTTCTGACACGTCTTGTATCCCTAGCTCTCGGCTTACTGCCTTTTCGATTCTATTCTCGACTAAATCTAATACACTTCCTTGTATCCTTGCAGTTATTTTCATAGAGAACAAACTAGACTTCGTGAGATAAGCTGTTGAATCTTTTCTCGTCTTTTTAATGTAGGGAGCGTCCATAAACCTTTCCTTTTGGGACTCCTTTTTCTCCTTTTTTTATGACCCCACCTCTCTGTCCAATACTACGTGATTTTGTTTTAAAATATTACGCCTGATGAACAATTTTCTTATATATCGTAGAACTTAATGAATAGTTAGTAATAATGATAAATCTTACAAAAAATGACAATGTATATCTTTCAATTAATATTTGTTAGCTACTAATAAATATTATTTAACTGTTAATATTTAATGATTTAATTTATTTATATAGTTTATTATTTTTTGAACAATGTATTCATGATTTTTCCTGAAATATTAGCATTTGTGAGCCAAATAAAATCATTTTCTCTAACAAAATTTTATTTGGAAAAAACTGCGTAGCTCTGCTCTCACCTCTTTCCTCCCCCGTCAAGTGGCTCAGTGTAGTATTTGAACTTAACCCTCTCATCTTGGCAGAGCTACGTGATTTATGGACTTTCCCTTAGGTACGATGGAGCTCTTCACTACGTATTGCACCAAAATACATAATTATCGGCATGCTTTTTTTGGTAGAAAAATTTATCTTGACTTCAACAAGTATTTTCCTAGAAATTCTATCTAATAAATATTTTAATCCATCTTATATCACTTAGTATATATTCAAAATCCGTAACATGAGGACATGGGCAAATTAGGATTAAGTTCGCTTAACATAGTGCACAACATTGCATGCCATTTAATGCAAGGTCAAAATATTGCATAGATGAAAATTGCACGTCGTGTCTCTTGTCATAGCATGATGATACCAAAACTAAGTAAGTAACGAAGTGAAAAAGTGGTCAGTTGATAGAACACTGTCAATAATTATATTTACTGCTGCCTTGGTTTTGGAGCCTGGTGCCTGATGTCTGGGCCTGATTTTAAGCCAAAAGTAACTCGATTTCTCCGTAGACTTGCAGCTCGCACGCAATAAAAATGGCACAGAACCGATGATGTTGCAAGTGCGAGATCTTGCATGAAACAATCAGCTGAACTTCATGTGCGTATGCTTTTTATCAAAAAGTATTGCGCCTTGCAGTGCATTGAACGTTGTATTGCATCATCTCAAGAGGTCTTTAGAAACATTCAAAATGTTATACTTTCTCGGTAGCGATTCTGACTTTGAATGTTCCAAATTCATTTTTCAAAGCTATCGTTTGTGGAATCAATAAAAAAATGATCAAATTATAGCGTATTATAAAAAAATTACTGTTATATACTGTATTTCGTGTTTAAACCAAAAATAACATAGACAAGATTTAGAAAAGCCAAGTTACTAATACTGTATAATATCGTTTGGTTGAAATTTCTATGGTAAAACTTTGAGCAACTTGGCAACATGGTTGAATAAAAACAAATATTCTAGTCTGCAAGGCTTGCTAATTCCCACAAAGCATACTGCTCAGTGCATGCGAATCGTCTTCTTGTATAAAACAAACAAGATGTAAGTCAATATTAAGAAATTTAAAAACCTACGTATTTGAAAAAGTGAATGGGTATATTACCAAATGAAATGAGAACTCGATTTTATATGAGGTTGTTAGGGATTGAAATTAAGAAGAATAATGAAGTTTGGATTCCATACTTTTCTGCATGGATTGATATTTATTATAAATTACCTAGGGCTAGTAGCGACGAATTCAAAAGGTGGCTAGGGGATTTGCATTAGTACCAAATATTGTTTGAGTAAAAGTAAACCTCAAATCATCCCAACCCCTCTTACGTTTTTATTATTGCTCGTAAAAAAGATTTATTCGAAAATTGTGTGTTTATCACCGCATTTTGTTAATGTGCAACTAAAAGTTCAGTATAGTTAAAACTTTGGAGAAATTATTCAGATACAAATATTTTGGGATTGGAAAATATTAAAATACTGTAGCTCATTTGACAATGAGCGAATACAAAGTTGTCGTGACACCAAATTAAACCCCAATATAACATCATAAATCAGTGGTGGAGAATTTTTTAAATTAATGTTCAGCATGTTCCAAAATTAATTTTATAAAAATACCATTGGATTCAAAACATTAATGGAGACGAAATTTTGTGAAGTATAAGAGGCACATGAATAAGATTTCGTTTGTGAGACGATCGACTGAAACATTTTGAAAAGCTTCTCTTAGATTTCGAGATTGCAGTGATGGCGTAGAAAATACAGTATAAAAATCAAAATACCAAAATTTATATAATAAAGTTTAAATTATTTTTTTAAAAAATCAAACATTTATATATACGATGCATATTTTTTAAGTACCGTTTTGGAATTAATAAAAAAGAAGTTCAAAGATATCGCAATAATTTTATTTTTACATGAAAGCCTGTACCTTAATCTACTTTCCTACATAATTTCCGTAAATATTGAGGCACTTGTCATAACGTGGCACCAGTTTTTGAATACCCTCCTCATAAAATTCCCGCCTGACTTGCTAACCACTGTATCACAACTGTTTTGACTTCGTTATCGTCTTGAAGAGGCTGACGCCCAAGTGTTTCTTCAAGTGCAGGAACAAATGGTAGTCACTGGTCACCAGATCAGGGCTGTAGGGAGGATGATCTAGAGTTTCCCATTGAAAAGATTTGATGAGATCTTTGGTCCGATTAGCCACATGCAGGAAAAAGATACCCTTACTCAACTTGCCACGTCTTTTTTTCTGGATTGCATGACGCTGCACTGATTGTCTCATTACGAGGCCGAAACTCCACTAGCAATACTCCTTTTCTGTCCCAAAACACTGTGCACATGATTTTCCGGGCAGAAATTGTTTGCTTAAACTTCACTTTTTTGGGTGATGATCACTCATAATGTTTTGTCCGTAAACTTCTCAGATCTCACGATGAATATCGATCGGTTTTACGGTCTTTAGCACTAAGAAATCGTATAACAGCCCGTACTTCACAATCTGCGGGATTCACGATTGTCGAAGGCATCTTAAACACTTAGTAAACAACGTACACAATGAGACAGAATCAGACTGTAATGGCGTCAGTGCGTAGACATGAGATGTAGGTAACCAGTATTTTAGTTTATACAAAATTACGAGGTAGCTAAAGCTAAAACATTTCGTCTTATTTTTATTATTTGTTTGAAAAGAATAAAAAGTATTTAGGTAATTCAGTAATAGTCAGAAATATTATTCTGTATCTCCCTGTATATTAACCTTAAACAATGGTGTAACTCGAATCTATGAATGGAATGAAATTATGTGAAGTCTGTAACAACTGAATCGTGAAAGATGAAATATACTCAGGAAATGGATTGATGAAAGATAGTGTGTCCTACAAATTATTAAGCATAAAACTGTCAAGACCATTCTTAAAAAAATATAAACATTGAAAATAAAATTTATTTTTATACTAAAAGGTTTTAGAAATGTTTCTGAAAACGCTAATTTTTCGAAAATCCTCTATATACTTCAATAAAAGATAATATTGGCAGCGTCAATATCGAATACGGAAGTAAAGAAATAGGATTTCTCTTACAAACTAAATTATTAGCGTTACCTCATTATTAAGATTGGGATTTAAATTTCCTCTGCTGCTACTGACATTTTTCTCAAAAGAAAACTTCCTCCCACGCAAAAACTCATTAAAAATTTTATTTTCACATTTCAGCCACTAGGAAAAGATGTTGATTTTTACTACCACCGGAAAATTATTATTTCATCACACGTTATTTAAACATGCTTTATTAAGTTTGTTTATTTGTTTTTAACCTGTTAAGCTGAATTTTTCTAATCGTATTGACATGAAATTTCGCATACTTTCTCGCTCTTGATGATAATACAATAAAAAATATTTGATAATATTGCGTGAATTGATTAACTTCGTCTTTATTCAATACAGAATGTATTGTCATTCTAAGACATAGGACAATTATTATCAGAAACCGTCGAAAAGAGATGTCGGATTTGAGCAGATAATCTTCTAGTGTCATGAAGTGCATTTATGAAAGTTCAATTTACTTCGTAATCATCAATCGAATTATCAATGCCAAGGTAAATAGTGGTCAGGTGATACGACTGTATGATTTTTCATAGGCCTTGCACTGTCCGATTACTATTCATTCAGATCTATGGCGAAATTCTTCCATAGAAAAAAATTTGAATCCAAAAATGTTAAAAATGCCTTGCGGCAAGTTTGCATCTAAGAAGTTTTACTGAAGGTTCCAAGGGCTTGCTGAGTTAAAGAGAGAGATATGGTTAGAATAGAAGTCGTTTACTGAGTAAAAGGCACTTTCCAGTAAATATGGGCTCAAAATATTGCAATGGAATGCAGGAAAAGATGATATCGATTTGATTTTAATTGTCAAGTGATTCTGCATTTTTTTGCATTGTAAAATATCGAGCCCTTAACTCAATGCGACTCAATAAGGACATAATAGACTGTTAAGGAGGTGGATAAGTACAGTTCTTTGGAAACTGATCTCATCAAAAAACAAGAGGAACTAAATTTTTAGATAAGGCGGCAATATGTAACTCCCATTTCAAGGAATTGTCCACAACAAGCTCTAAGAATTTTACAGATTCAACGACTTCAATGGTGGTGTTATTTAATAATAGGCTGCAATGTTTTTCTATATAATAAAACTTTAGTTTTAGAAACGTTGAGACAGAGAAGATTAGGTTACCAGATATGGTCCTATGAAGTGCCCTGAGATCAGGGTTACTCCAAGAGAAACTAGTATCGTCTGCAAATAGACATATTTTACCAGACGATTTCGTTTATAAACAGAAGAAACAAAATAGGGCCGAGTCTGAGCCTTGGGGCACTCCACATTTTATTGGCTTGCAAGAAAACATCGTTGTATCAACCTTTACAAGCTGACTTCTGTTTGTAAGGTATGACTTAAACCATGCGAAAGGTGTTCCCTGAAACGTTTTTGCAGTGAAGTTGAGTGATGGCTGTTTAGGTTAGAGTACCATTATTAAGGAGGGAGAAAATAGCATCATATGTGAATTTGTTACTTAAAAACCCAAATTGATGGGTAGTAATTATTTTATGTTTAAACAGAAATGATAGAAGCCTCTTTTTGACCAATCTTCTATGACAAGAAACAAAGTGAACATTAGAAACCGGCATTATTTATGAGATTCTATATTTTTAATCAAATTAATTTGATTTTAAGAGTTAAAACAAATTTTTGTCAAATAAATAATTCATATGAGCTTCTATCAAAATGAGATGTCAAATGTGAAATAGCTTCGAGCGCTAATTGGTTAGTAACAATTTTATGGGTGGTAGATCAAATCCCATTAGGGACGTAAAAAAAAAAGACAATTTTTCTTAAAAAACTTTTAAGGTCAACTCTAAAACTATTTTTATTTTGATGTATACATCAAGTTCGGGAGCAGTGAGATTTAGATTTAGCTCCCACAACCATTTTCAAATAATTTCAACTTTATTACGTTGTACGATAGTATACATGACATTAACTTTACACAACAGCAGATTTTTCAGCTAATTATTAGAAAGTAATAATTCATGCAACTATCTTTTACGTTATTGTACCGATATTTTCCCAATATAGTCTTTCTACAGACCAATTGTAAAAAGATTTACACTAAAAATTTAATTATTTATCTTTTAGTACATTTTAATTAGTTTAGGGTAGAGGTTCTCAAACTTTTTCTTCTTGTTGACGACTTTCCAATATTTTGGAGAACCCCTGCTGTTTCATTTTGAATATATTCCAAAGTAGTCAAAAAATGTGGAGATCGGATTAAACGATGGAAATTTGTCTAGACCTCTATCAAATCTCCTATGGACCCTTGGGGTTTATCCGGACCAATTTAGATCAATGTTGTGAAGTTCTTGGGTTCCCAGTGTGACTATTCATGATGCTGAATGAGAATGTATTCGAGAAAGCATGCCAGTTGAGGTATAAATGGCATTTAATATACAGTATTGGGAAAAAGGATTATCAATATGAAATCTTTGACTAAGTCAATTCCAATCTAGGGTAACTGTCAATAGAACGTTGCGATAATAAACTCAACTCATTGAGTACCTTACTTATTAGTATTAAAATCGATGTATCAAAACAAAATACGAAATTATTTTGAGGTTTCCTGATGACAATAGATAGAATTTTGTGAAATTGTTATGGAAAACATCAAAGCAAAAACGAATTTTTTCCAAAAAACGTATATTTGACGAATTAATTTATGTAAACATAATTTACCTATAGTATTAGACCCAGGAAACTGAGCATACTCGTATGAATATCCTCAAAACGCTGGAATAAGAATATATTATAAGCCCCCTTTTGGTTTAGTGGAATTAAGTATATGGAACTAAAAAATCAAATTATGTCTACAGATCCATCAATTATTATTGATAACTTTAAGGAGTATAGGTACCAGCAACACCTGCACACAATAAACAAAATTATTCAGAAAGTACTTCTAATGGTAGAATTATTTCTGCCCTTAGTGTGATGAAATCTCCTAAACTACCAAATTTATATCCAAATGATTTTTTTTAACAAAATAATGTGAAATATTTGAGATTTATTATGATAAGATTTTGTATAATATTGTTATTATATTACCATTTTTAAAGTATCGTTTATTCTCGAAGAGGTATCGATATTTACTTTTTTCTATTTAAGTTAAGAAGTAACCAGATTTACGAATATATGCTTAATACCCTTGGTGATCAATGTCCTTCGTATGCGACCGTGAAAAATTGGACTGCAAAATTCAAAAGAAGTAAATTTTCCATTGAAGATGATGACCGATCGGGAAGGCCAGTTTCTGTGTCAGTCCCTTAAAATATCGAATCAGTTCATGACATGATTTTATCAGACCGTCGAATTGGGCTAAAACGGATATCCGAAGCACCGAATATTTCATACGAACGCGTTCATCATATAGTTCACGTCAATTTGGACATGAGAAAAATTGCAAAATGGATCCCCAAATGTTTGAATGTTGACCAAAAGCGTGCAAGGGTAGAAGCATCGCGTTCGATCTGTGCTCGATTTGAAAACGAATTGTTACTATGGATGAGACTTGGGTACATTTCTAACGATCCAGAAACAAAGCACCAATCGATGGAATGGCGACACTCTGGTTCTCCAAGGCCTAAGAAGTTTCGTGTCCAAAAATCTGCTGGAAAAGTTCTTGCTTCAGTTTTTTGGGATTACCATGGAGTAATCATGATTGATATTTTGGATAAGGGTAGAACAGTAACTGTATATTACTATTCGACATTACTGACCACTCTAGGGGAACAAATTAAAGAGAAAAGACGCGGAAAGCTATTCAAAGGTGTTTTGTTTTTTCAGGACAACGCCTTTGCACACAAATCTCATGTTGCCATGCAAAAAATTCGTGATTTAGGGTTTGAATTACTAGAACACCCCCCTTATTCACCAGATATGGCTTCGTCCGACCATCATCTCTTTCCTCAACTGAAAAAAGTTTAAAAGGTCGTAAATTTTCTTCCAACGAGGAGGTAATAAAAGCTGTGGAGGTCTGGTTTGTAGAGCAAGAAACATTTTTTTTTGAAAGGTCTAGAGACGTTGCAGGTTCGCTGTAATAAATGTATCCAATTAAGAGGAGAGTATGTTTGTTTGGTTCTATAGTAGGCTAAGAATTTTTCAATATATCCTCGTGGATCATTCTTGAAAATCTTTTATAACAGCTCACAACCAATCCTTTATTTCTTTTTTACTCTGAAATGCCATATGGTTTTCTTGTCTTGATTTGCAGTAAAGCAAAGTCAATTTTTGGTTGTAATTAGAGGTGAATGAACAATAATGCATCTTTGCCTAACTTTATGTGTTCTAAGAAGTTTTTCGAATTGATATCATTATCATTGAAAAATTTGTATTGAATCCAGTTGAAATTTTTAAACAAAATATGGAGAAGCAATTGTACCGACAGAAAAGATATAATCGCCGTCAACAGAATATTTTCTTAGAAATACGATCACGATGTTGAAGTATCGTTGCGGCATCTCGATCCTGTATATAGTGTCGTTTGGTCAATGTACTGCTGGTGATGATCAGCCGTCTTACCTGAGTTTTGACCTTAAATTTACCTGCGTGCGGACTGTAACATTAACAAGTGGTATGACCATCTCATTATCATAGTTTACAAATTTATTTTTACAAAGGCCGGTTCTACATTTTCAATTTGTTATATTTGTATAGATAGAAAATGCCAATTTTATTGATATCAGAAACCATTTCTAAACAAAACAAAAGATTGTCAACCATAGAGGCAAAAATACGCATTAACTTTTAGTTTTACAGAATTTGCAATTGTTTTAAACAAATTCGCATGGTTAAATATATAGTTATCTGTAATTTATAGTCACTTTTTAAAATAAGCCTTCATTCAAAATCCGTCAGATCTTTTTTAGAAAAAATACAAACGGTTTTCAAAAAGCATATAACTTTTATTTAATTGTACTCTAGGAAGGTAAGAAGTCCGTCTTCTATTAGCTGATAACAGTATTAAATAGAGAGTGAAGAATTATATTGGGCTTTTAATAAAATGCTGTAAAGTTGAACAATCTAAAAATTAAAACCTAGAATTTGGAAACTCACAGGGATTAGTGTCAAGCAAGTCAATACGGAAGTTATAAATAAATAATACATCTATTCAATATATAAAAAACCTTCACAAAATATATGGAACCTGACATTAGCTACAGCTAATGTTATTGACAACACTATAAAAAATAAAATCTTACATAAGTTTATGAGTAATAAAATAAGTTTTGTGTTTATATGAATATCTTAATGAAGAAGGCCACGAAGAAAATCACCACCGTAATTAGTTAAATGTCTTGGTAGTAAAAATAAACTATTAAGTAAAAAAATCTTCTAAAAACTAATGAAGCTGAAACTTTCCAAAAAATTAACCTATGAAAGTGGATTTTTGTGCGAGTCCAAATTATTTTCCATGTTCAAGGACACACAGAATACACTTCAATAAAAGATAATAGTTACATAGATAATAAATTTGGAAACATTTATTTGAAAAGACTTTTATCTGATATAGAATATTTTCAGGTTAACTATCGATTACATTTCTGAGTAATTTTAAATGATTTAATTTTTGAATGAATAAACACAGACAATCATTCCAATCGTTTAGCTTCGGAAACATCATTGGCAATGGTAGTAAACTGAATTCGTTTTCAAAAATAGAACACAATATGATTTCAATGCAAGTGATGGATTAATTCTCGCGAATAATATTAAAACTATTTTTCGTTCCAACACAACCTCTTTCTTATTTATATACGGCGAAATGTCACTATGGGACCTACTGTATATACGACGTCATTCATTTTTTCTGACGTAAAGCGTAATGCTGTCCTTCATTCATTCATAGTCATAACTACCTATGTTTTATTTTAGAACACACATTGATGTATTCAACCGGCAAGATATTTCTCTGTACCGACTGTATTACCATATATAATATCTGGATAAGCATCCCAGTATTTTGAATGGTGAATTGTGGCAAAACAAACACCTTTTGCATTTAGTTATCAACTAAAATTACAATTTCAGCATCCAAAAATAAGGTTAACATGCTCTTGAAGGTCGCATCTTGGATTCTTTGGTCTTTACATTATAGTGATTATAGTCTGCGTTAAAAAACGTCGGCAAATGTTAACATTCGCAGTACCCATTATACAGATAAGTACTTCTTGTTCAATTATTTGTCTACTAGTCACACGCTGATTGTGCAAACCGCTATCATGATTTTTTATGGTGTCGGGACACATTGGAATGAAGGAAAATGAAATAGCAGGCAGACTTACAAAAGTAGAGGCGCAAAAATCCGTAGGACCTACGCCCTTCTTTGGAATCGACATCAGAACAAAATAAGATCAGTTACTGGATTAATCTATAGTATTTCAGACAGGCAAAAATACTCTTGGGAGCTTATAACCAAAGAGGATATATAGAATGTATCAATCGTAAAAAAAAACAATATATGAATATCAACAGAAACCTGTCGTGACATTTCGAACTCAGTGGATACCTGAAGATGTTTCGTTGAGCATATTGTGCAAATTTTATAACATTCCTATAGGACGAAACCTCTATCCACATTCTGTCCAAAGTGTGATAGCAGTATACCTGGTTGCCTATGATATAAACAATAAAAATCCCATATCTGGGATCAGCCATAAACACTTCACCTAGTACTACAGCAAGAAATAGATCTTTTGAGCCGCATTGTATAGAACAACCTTAATCATACATATATACAGGGTCCTTCACGACGAGCTGAATCAATATGTATATGGGAAAGTACTGCGAATAGTGTTCTAAAAATTTGCACGGGTTTTCTAAAATGCTCATTTCAGCTAGAATAATTTCAGTTTCCTGAAACTTCCGGTTATACCGGAAGTGGACCCTAGCTTCGTTATTTTAAACGGAATGCTATGGTTTTTATTAAATTTTTAGAATCTACGCAAAATTTTAATGAAACTTTATATAAGGCATCGTATGCCTAAAGTCCACTAATTTTTATTTATTTCACATTTTAGAAATTTTTGGACACATGCAGCTCTCCACTAAAAAAATAATAAAAGTTTAAGTGAGTCAGGTCTAATATTTTTAGCTCGTCGTGGAGGATCCTGTACATGGACTTTTTCAACATTTTTGTATTTTCACATCCATTTTGATACCAATATGTTACAATGTGATTTTGAATAATTGTTCTGATTTAAAACCTATTTTTGTTTTTCTGGTCACGTAACCCGCCTCATTTCCATCCAATTATTTTCACTACCACATCCGTTAAACCTGTCTTTTTCAGTAAGAGATAGACCTAGCACAGCTCGTTTCATTCTTCGCTGCGTTACCTGGATTTTGTTTATGGTACCTTTTGTTGAGGTTAGAACTTGAGCACCGTATGTTAACATCGGTAGAATGCATTGTTCGAACATCTTTGTCTTCAAGCAAACAAGGATTTCGTATTTGAAGACATGATTAAACATACCTTGTTATCGCCAATGTAGATTTCGTGTTCCAGATATTTTTAGGAGCTTACTTATTCAATACTATCACGTTCCATACAGTCTGTAGGTTTCTTTAGTCATTCTCTTGCAATTTTGTGGCGGTCACAAATAATCAAGTAGAAATGGACCTGGATAGCATTCTTCAACGTATATATCTATGATTTTTATCAATTGAATACAGTCAAAAAAGAAAACCATTATAAAATGCTTACTATGTTATTTCTAATTACTCCTCGTGGCCACTTCGTTATTTAAATTGTTTAATCAGAAACCAATCAGTCCTTGTTAATACTTATGAAAATTTACATTGAGTATAAGTGGTAGCAAAATTAGACAGCACATATTTTGTAACGTTAGTTTTCGTTTCAGTGTTTTCACATAAGGTAATATCCTAGATGAATCTCACTGAAGGTAAACAGTTTACCTTCAGTATCTGAAGACGATAAATTGGTTATCGAAACTCGCGTCAGATAGTGTAATTGTGAGTGTTGGTGTAGTGGTAGTGTAAACAGTGTGTTCGGTATGATATACAGTATCACTATTTGCTGTTAGAAGTTAAATAATAAATATTTATTTAAACGTAGGGTAGTTAAAAATAAACATTCCAGAGTAACGGACCGCAAAATTTGAATGTTTTAAGTTTGAGTTTTCTCAAAATATATCTAATTTTTTGTGGTTAAAGGAACATTAACTAAATTTACCGTTTTTTGTAACCTTGATAATGACATCAACGTACTATCATTTTGAAATATATATTCATAGTCTTCCAATTTTATATTTCAGTAAAAATAAGTGCCAGAGTTTAGAAACATGAGTTAAATACGAATTTCAATTGCAGCAATAGCAAACGTATCATAAAATGAGATTATACCAGATGTGAAGGTCAGGAAAATTCGGTAGTGTAGCAGGCGCTTAATCCGACTTTGATTTTAGTTTGAACTAAATTTAAAATGTAGGCTTTTTTAATGCATAGTATCAGTTATTTTGAATGGTTTTTAGGAGTATAGACATAAATATAGTTTTGGAACACTATGACAAGCAACAGAACTCGACTTAAAAGTTTTGGCGCCCATGCTGATAATTCTAAATTATATTACTTTCAATAATTTATTGAGATTTATAGTAAAAACGAATTTTTTGTTCAATCTATTTTCTAATATAACATTTTCCAGTTATAGCATCGTAATTAGTATCATTTAATATCGGTAAAGATTTTTTTTTACATTCAAGACAACAGCAGCTAAATATGACACAGTAAAGAGCAAAGAAAAATTAGCAGAAAGTATTACAATACTCAACAATTGCTATGTATCATAAATATTTTTTTTAAAACGAGCTAGAAATGAGTACTTTCCGGTTTAGAAAATCTCATTTTGTCGGACCGAGCCAGAAAATTATTGTGATAGTCTAATAAAAGCTTTTACCGGACTCATTTTTATTTATTTGCATCTTTAATGCAAAAAATAATAAAATAGTTAGTCTAAGATAGTGGTCAATAGGTTTCTATAGTAACCGAGTTTTGTATTATTTAAAACTATAAAATAACTTGATATATTTTGATGTTTAGTTGAAAACGTGACATTTATTATAAAATGGATGTTCAAAATGATGCATTTGATTGTGTTTATGGTACAACAATGCCCGTTTTAAAAAAAATGTTGTACGTAATACGTCCCGAAAGTGATTTTTTACTGGACTCGCAGGCTTACCTACGGCTTGCCCTGCAATTTGCCAGCTCGTCCAGTAAAAGACCACTTTCGGGACTTGTTACGTAAACTACTATTGAAAACTTCTAAACTTTCTTTGTTTCGATTTTTTCATTTTATTCTATAGTAAGTTCATTACCTATTTTTACATAATAGGACCACAGTCTGTTATACTCCATTCGGAAAGAGTGTAGAGTGATAAATCAATCCCTCTCCTGGCCACCATAGACGTAGTCACATTTAAGAACAATTTATTATTTTATTTTATCAAACCTTAGCAAATGAATCCAACATTTATTTTATAAGAAATTTATTGCATCAAGTTCAAATTTCCAACTATGTTTACTTATCGGCCAAAACAATTCCTTTGGGGTATTTTAAGAAAAAAATGATGTTGACAGGTAAATATTTCACGCCCTTTATAGCATATACCTATACCAGACAGGTTAATTTGAGAACGATTTGTAAAATGTTTTCTGGGAAAAATGATAATTAGGGTAATAAAAGATTAAAATATGAGTTATACTTAAATAGTTATTGACAAGTTTCCGTTTAAGAAAAAGTCCTATAAAAGAAAATTCTCAATACACAACTGCATTTCTAGCGCAGTGTTTGTTACAGAAACGTTTACAAAATTTTAGTGAATATTCAATATGTCGACCTTTGAAAACTATACTCCAATACATAAAGTGAAGACGCATGCACTCTATGTTAACGAGAAAGCCATGGCTCTAAATGTATATGGTGCATTAAAATATCAGTACCCTTCAGTGAGTGTGGATGATCTAACAAGTATGTGTTCGAAGATGACAGGTCTAGGAAAATCAACGGTCTACAAACTTCTTAAGGAAAGGAAAACAAGTGGATGTTTAACTGGTCCAAAGTCTCGGTCAGGAAGTCCAAAGGGTTACATTGATGAAGATTACAAATATGCAATCCGTCCACTCATTTTACTTTAAAGAGAAAATTCTTACCATTGATAAAATTTTGGTGTTCTTTTTGGAAGAAGGATGACCACCAATCAGCAGAAATAAGCTTTGGCAGGTTCTACATGAACTACATTTTTGTTGGGAAAACAACGTAAAAATTCATATTTAAGTTACCACTCGAGACAAGTTGAAAGTCTACCTACGACGTTATGGAGAAAACAAGACGTTATTAACTGGTTAATACAAAAAAATATTACATTCAACAATGATTTGGTGAAAAACGAACTTTTGTCGATTGTCAAAATAAATAAAAATTCCCACAAGAAATACAATATTGATGAACTGGTAAGAAATCGCCAATCCGATCGAATTGATATGGGCCTAAGTTAAAGGCGAAGTAGCTCGGAAAAACACAACATTTAAATTAAAGGACGTTAGAATATTACTAAACGAAACTTTAAAAAACGTTACTGTTGAAAACTGGCAAAAATGCATTCAGCATGTTTTCAAAGAGGAAAAAAATGTGAGAATTAGACAACATTATTGATCAAACTGTAGAACCTCTCATGATTAATTTGAACAATTCATCCACTAGTTCTTCGGAATAAAATACATATATTGCAAATATGTACATACTCTAAATATGTTACAGGAAATATTTGTAGACTGTTGTATGTAAGTCTGTATGTAAGTTGTATGTAAGTCTGGATAATAATACCAATTTAACAAACTATTATATTGTCATCCGAAATTAATAAATTTACAAAATTTCAAATTAATCCGACATTTTGATGTCGATTTTAAAGATTTCCTCACATAGATACATACTTAAAAGAGAATGAAAATGTAGTATAAATTCATGTTAAAATAACAAGTTTGATTAACTAAATTAAATTGTTTATTGATGATAAATAAAATGTCTTTTTGCTTGTTTTTATCACCTTCAACAAAAAGTTGATGCTATGTTTCTTCATTGCATTGGTTTTGATTCAGTTCATGTGATAGTTCTCATTGTATAATATGTACAGAGTCCGCTCACATGCATTATATAGTGGATCAATGCTCAATGTTTGAATCCTACATCAAGTTGCAAAGTCTCGCGGGAAACCGTTTAGTCACGAATGGTGCAGCCATATACGTTCTATGTGGAGGGCGACAAGATACTACAATTCAAGCTACGTAATACTAGTAGCCCAATCGGATTAGTCATTTAGATTGACGAAAATTCTAAGCAGCAAATTTCCTTCGAAATTCGTTATGGGAGGGGGGTTACTGGTAGTCTAAATTAAAAAGGTAGAGGTACCAGACTTGTTGCTGCATCCGTCATCTTGACTTAAAGGATTATTTTTTGTCTTTTGAATAACTCGTTTATTATTAATTTTACAAAAGTTGTTTAAAATTAAATTTCCTACAATTTTGATTGCCATTAATTTTTTCCTAGGATCGATTTTCTTCGATTTATACTCGAAAAGAGGGGGTGAATTTTTGGTTATCGAATAACTCGTTTATTTTCAATTTTACGCGAAAAATTGTAATAAAAAAAGTTGTTTGAAATTAAATTTTCTTCAACTACAATAACTTACAGTGGACTGGAACCTATCGCTACAATCGCCGATCCAGCACCAGAATTTTTGCTGAAAATGATATCATGTAAATGCAAAACGTTTCGTCTTATGCAACAACTGGCAACGGAGAAACGTGCGAAAATGTCTCAATTCGAGAGCTGCTGGTAACTAAAATGTACTCAATTGTATAACAAACTGTGAACAATTTTCATTATCGATACTATGAGAAAAAGACAAAATTAATCATATGATTTAAATTGGTTCTGAATTGAAGAAAAACATAGGAAAATATTGTTATAAAATCATCCCGTGGGAATTTTCCACAGGAATATACATCTTCTAAATACGTTTCAAAATTGAACATACAACTAATGAACCGATCGACGAATGTATAAAATTTTTTTATTCATAGTTATGTTAAAGTATATTACGTTAATTTATTGTTAATTTAGATTCCCACTGTTTAATACAATTGCGACAGAAATTATACTATAAATAAATCACTTAAGTATACCAACTCCTTTTCTACTCCAACACGAAACAGTTTTATTTGTACCAGTAGTTCCTTTATAAAAATGCATCGACGAGTCACTTCCGGTATGATCATATCGGTTGACCTTTAAAGGCCGTTAGTTTGGTTTCATTGAAAACAGGTAACAAGTAGAATATTGTGACTCAGTTTAGTCGTTAGTTGTACCTCTTACTTCTAAGAAAAAATTGGCATCTAGTTCAATGGAAAAATAATATTAATGATTTCTGAATGGACATTTGATGTTATTTCATTTGCCAAACAGGATGTTAACTATTTAAAGATGACATCTTTGGCTATCGTATCGATAATCACTATAACTTTTAAATGAATAACCAAAATTTAAATAGAATTTATCAGAATAAAACATAGCTGGAGAGAAAAAATATTCTTCTACCCAGTTAAGCGTTTTGCTTTTCAAATTCACTTTTAAAAATGAAAATTTATTAAAATTTTGCTATAAATCAACACTATCTTTAACATAATCTATCAAAAAAGGCTTTTTTGAAAACCACTCTTTATAAAGGATTTAAAGTGTGTTAAAAAATAAGGTCAGGATAGGGGACGTGGCGGACCAAGTTGGTATGTATGACGTCAGAAATTGGTAATAATAGTTTAATAAAAATTATTATAACAGTACCAAAAGTGTGGGCTCTTTATATGAGGATATAACACAATATATATATATATATATATATATATATATATATATATATATATATATATATATATATATATGACAAAGTATGACAAAGATAAATAAAATTTATATAAAATTTAAGAGCCCACACTTTTGGTATTGTTATAATAAATTATTAATTTTTTTTTCAACTTTATTATTACCAACTTCTGACGTCATACATACCAACCTTGTTCGCCACGACCCCTATCCTGTCCGTATTATTTACTTTTTAGTATACTTTGAAACCTTTATAAGCATAGTTTTTCGTAATAAATAATTTTTTCTTTTTAGTCTTGTAATTGTATTAGTAAAATTTTGTAATTAACATTTCAAAAACCTCCCATGTTCTATCAATTGTTTACTTCTCAAATCAAATTCCAAAAAAATATTTATTTCCATTGAATAATAGATACATGTTTGGAAAGCTTAGAATTAGAAACCAGTTTGACTACGAGGATGTATACATGCAAAATTTCAAGTTGTTTGGTTAACAGGAAGTCAGTTAAATATTGATTACAAAAATTTGTACCAACATACAGTGCGAGTCGAATAAAATATGGTAATAAAGGAATAATTGTGGGCAGTAAAAAAATGTTCTCTATTTACTGCCCACTGGGGAGAAAAAAGAAAGGGACACAATTTTTTTCCTAAATCTATTCCTACAATTCATTATAAAATAATAATATAAAAAAAGTAAAAGAAACAATTGTTCCTATTGTTACGAACTCGTCCCCAACATGGGCCGTGACGGTGGCCCTGTCCGGTTAAAATGAAAGTCTAAAATTTAGTAAAAGCAGAATTCGTTAGATATTTATTTTTATCATAGCGGCGATTTGTTTTCTTTTCAAAACTAATTTCTAGGAAGGTTTTTTTATTTGTTTTTTTGTTTATTTTCTAGAAGGAAATTTGAGGAAATTAATTTTGGGTGTATAAACGAGTTTGTTTAGCCGGAGTTAGTTAATTTATAATAAATAGTCATAGTGAAAAGAAAGAAATACAAGAGTAATCAGTTGATTTAAATAAATTCGAAAAGTAATTATACAAGTAGTGATAAGTTAATAATTATATAGTTAAATCTAATATAAATGTTTAAATAAATTAAATAAGTAAGAGACCGTGTTTATACATTCACCCCACGAATTGAAAGAGTGTAAATAAATAAGAAAAACGTTACATTATGCCACGTTTAATTGAATAGTATTAAAAAACAGTTAAATGAGTGCTTTCTACGAAGATAAACCGATAACGAAAAATATGATATTATGAAACATGTTTAATTTGTTTAAAATCCATTCACGCATACACTTCAATTGATAATAATTCATTCTGAGTATGTACTCATTGTAAACACGCTTCTATATTTATTTAAAACGTTTGTTCATCATTATAAAAATTTGGAAAATAGCGATATTTCTATTACTTAAGGTGAGGATAACATTAGAATAATTTTCAACCTTGAAAATGTGATAAATATATATCCATAAAATAAATATTTATTTGTTTCAAAATTTAAATTTAGGGAATAAAAGGATTTATTTCATTCAAATTAACGTGAACCAAGACCTACAGCCATTAACATGAAATCAAGTATAAAATATAGGGTCATTTATAAAGTATTTTCTGATCTATTTTCAATATATTTTTTCACTAAAAATCAATATATACAAGTAGATATACAGAGTGAGTTTTATGTATGAAACGCCTCAATTATCTCGGAAACGGCTTATACGATTTTTATAAATTTTTGTGCGCAAGTGCCTTGTAATATTATGGTGGGCGGTATTATGGTGGTATCTACATTGTTGTCAGATCTTCCCTTTTTCCAGAAAAATATTGAACTTTGTGATTTCAAATGGATCACCCTATATATTTTGTGTTTTTAGAAGTCCTTAAGAAATACTGATTATTTTTAATGTAATATTCTCTATACCTAAATGACATAATTTCGGTACAGTTATAGCTACATTACGTAAAATTTTCATTACGGATGATTGCGAAATATCAAGTTCCCTGGATATTTGTCGAGTACTCAAGATCTTGCTTCAGTTTTTTTGGGATTGCCATGGAGTAATCATGATCGATTTTTTGGGTAAGGGTAGAACAATAACTGGAGATTACTATTTGACATTACTGACCAGTCTACGGGAAAAAATTAAAGAGAAAATACGCGGAAAGCTATACAAAGGTGTTTTGTTTTTGCAGGACAACGACCCTGCAACCACCTGCATGGAACACGGAGTAGAAGTCGACCGACCACCAAAGAGATTGATTGACAACCTTGAACCAGGTTGAGGAGAGATTTTGATGAACGAACAGACGATAGACCTATTATGGAAGCAAGAAGAATAGGAAGAAGAGAGAAACTGAAGAACTTTTCGGAAATTTCATTCCAATTATCAGCTGACTACCGATCCTAACCAAGAACGAGATTTTTATCAATATTTTGTTGTGTTCTGTGAAAATTTGATTGGACCTACAAAAACCTTTGATATTTATTATTTCCTTGACAACTTATGATAATTCTCACTCTTCGAAATAAAATTATTTTGACAAACTAACTGTCGTCAAAATGTAGACATTTTCATTGTTTACCGTTTCAGGTGAATTTTGAGAAAATATCTTCCACTGCGACCAATTGATACCATATCAAACTCTTTTATTTTTTAATAAACAAGATGGTTAACGCGAATGTAATTTCTGAAAACCTCCTAAGGCTTGTATTAAAGCTTCTGCGCAAAAACAGACTTTTGATGTCAAGTAAATTTTGTTTAAACAAGCAAGTTGGAAATAAACACTGAAAAATTAATAAACTAAATAGATTATTGATGTCGATACCAATAGAATAATCTCAAATATTTGGTTGTTTATAAATCTTAATTGATTCATAAAAATAGCAATATTTTTGATTTAAGTGGCACTTCTCACGATTTTACTTCACGGTACGGATAAAGTGTTTTTGGTTGTTAACACATTTTATTGTAGAATGTCATAATTTAAACATGCAGTTAATCTGATTTCTTAAGTGTCATTTTTAACTTGTGTGGGTAGGCAAGTAGTTATTTTTTTTAATAACGTCTTACATAAAACTACTGGCTTTGTGCAAATCATGTAGCATTTCTCGTTATATAGTAGAATGTACCTGGTACGATTGCTATCTGATAACTTTCTAAAATAATAAATAATCTAATTTCTCATTCTTGTATAGATATATGTCTTGCTAATAAAATTTCATTATTATTAAATCATCGAAGTTTTTATTCAGATATTTAGGTATAATTAGCGTTCTATAATTTTTGACAAATAACAATGAAAGTAGAATTCAACAAAGAGGAAACGAAACAATGGTTCCTGACTACGGATTTTGGTACTTTTAGGGTCCCTAGAAACTGTTTTCCAAAATAATTCAAGGTTGCTGACTTCATACTATACAGGGCGTTCCGTGAATTTATGCAAAATATTCGAAAGTGAGTAGATAACGTGAAAATAATGCCGTGACATAAAAAATATTTCTCAATGACCCTTCTCATTCTATTAGATGGAAATAATAGGGGAATAATACAGCAGGTAACAAGATTCAATTACCTGGGAGTGAATATATTTAGTGAAAGAAACCTGACAGAGGAGGCAGGAACATAAGCGATGAAAGCATCAAAAGTCAGTGGCTGTCTCAGAGATTTAATCTATAAATCTTGTATGAGACTTATTCTCACATATGCCTCAGAAAAATACTGCGAACCATCAAGGGAGTCACCCTCAGGGACCGAATAAGGAGTGATGACATAAGAGAAGAATTGGGCGTACAGGATGTGGTGAGATGGGTCAGGGTACGAAAAAGATTCTGGAGGGATCATGTAGAAAGAATGCCAGAAGACAGATGGGCTAAAACTCAGAGACCGAACACACGCAGACCTATAGGCAGACCACGAAAAAGTTGGTACGAGAGCTGAGAGCTAGAGTTCAGCTTCTCAGGAAGATCCAGGAAGAGGGCCAAATATATAGGATAGAACAGAACCTGGTCCTATTGAAAGAGGAAGAAGAAAAAGACTCTGTAAAATGGTAGTAATAAAAGATAAGGCACCAAAATTTTGGGGTGGTGGATGAATGTTGAAATTTTCAGTTGAAAGTTGATTCTTGATTTCTCTAGTTTTGTTTTATTTATTTTAAATTGATTTTTTTTTTCATATTGGATGCTCCGTATTCTGGAGTAGTATCGTATTTTACATAATTGGTTTGAGTAATGATTTTCCTCTTTGTATTCTGAATTTTTTTTGTGTTGTCTTTTGTATTATTTTTATCAGTGCAGTCGTTTCAATTTCATGTATTAATCCGTATAGCATTGGGTGGAAACATTTTCTGTTTTTATAGCAATAATAATTTTTGACCACTAAGGTTGAAGTATTAATTGTATAACTATTTTTTTTTTGTTTACGAACAACAATGCAAAAATACATAGACGTAAATCAAGAAAAAATAACAAAAGACAATTAAAACATAAAAAATGTCTATAAATCAAGTTTATTGTGTATATAAAAATGTTATTGTGTATGTATAGCTAAGAAAAATGCGTTTTTCATAATTTTATATAAACAAGTAAGTTTACTTGTATACACTAACAATACTGATCGAAGTAACGTTTTCAATTTCCTGCAATGTTCAAAAATTACACATTAAATAAAATTAGAACGTGTTTCATAACGTAGCAACCCAAGATTACTTGGTATAGTTTTATCAATATCAATTGCAGATTATTAAAACCCTTACCGTCAAGTTTATTTAATCTACCATAGGCGTAGATCCCTCATTTTATAAATTTATTATTTTTATGAATACTTTTGAAAAAATGTATATTTCACGCGAGAAAGGTTTCGTTAAAAGGCTATCGAATCATTATTAATTGGATGACATTATACGCCATTTAGACAGATGCACTTAATTGTAATCATACTCGGAACTTGGAAAGAATCATTAATAAACCTCGCTACCAATATTAAATTATAAAACGTAAATAGACGAGTAAAATGTACCTGCCTGTAAGGCAGTTTGGTTTAAACAGCGTACCGGACGTGAACTGGGCCCTTTTTGTACCCCATTCGTCTATTACAGAGATTCCCAAAGTGGTGGATATTGACCCCTTGGGGTCGATATCGGTTTCCAAGAGTTCGACATAAACGAAAACTGTTTTTGGGGGCCGACGACGGCCCGTATTAACTAACCCCAGTTCTTATTTGAAATTTTTTAGATACTGTATAACTTGTTCTAGGGGTGCCGACTTGTTATGAGAATGACTAATATTTTAGTAGGAAGTATCATTCTTGTACTTTTACAATCAATAAGCGTGCACACGATTATGATAAAGTTGAAGTTGAGAAATGCTCCGGATATTGGACTATAATACACGCTTGCACTTATGTTAAAAGTGTATATTTGCGTTTTCAATTTCGTCGGAACTTGAATGATATTACTGTAGTTTTCTCGCACTCGCACATAACATAATTTTTTATTTTTTTATCTTCACTTTGCGATGTAAATGTTTTTTCAAAAAATAATTCCTACTCAAGTATTCCTACGTAATTTGTATTAATAATTATTAATTACACTTGATATTTACTGAGTTTTATTGTATTTATTTTGATAAATTTTGATGAATGTTAATTTCACTCAACCGCAACCAACCGCAAATTTTCTAAATTGGTAAGTATTTTGTATCAAGAGAAAAAAAATTTTTTAATTAAATGTAATTACGGGGGTCTGAGATATCAGTTCAGTTAGGAAAAGGGGCCTCTTACATAAAATGGTTTGGGAATCCCTGGTCTATTAGAACTTCAGTAATCTTTTATCTGACACAAATAATCTTGTCGCCATCGAACTATCCTTAACGATTCGGTTATTGCCATCCTTGACGCAATGTTTCTGGTATATTTGTATTCTGAATAATTTGCTACCTTTTGCTACATTACTTATAATGTCGCAGTCCTGTTCTCCTTATATAAATGATAAATTGTCTTACTTATAAAACATTGAGTAGCTTTGTCAACTGATTTCAGTTTTTCTTTACATGTTTTTCGGTTCTGTGAATGATCCACAGTAACTCCTTTCGTGACTACTCGATATATGGAAAATTTATTCACTCTAATTAATTCAGCAATTCTTATTATGATTGCATCATCAGATTGCTGAATATTTTCCTTTCGAATATATTTAAATTAACTTGCTGAGTTTGTATATCTAAATCTTTATTATTAAACTCATACCTGTCTTTATTCCCACTACACTGTGCAATTTCATTGTCTTCATTCGCCCATGGTCTAAAGAACGCCATATTTCTATTTATTTAAAGAAATTTATGAATTAAATAAATCTAGCCGAGCCACGCCACTGCTTATCGCAGACGGTCTAGTAGGAATATTTCAAAGAAATTGTGTACATACGCCTTCCGAAGCTTCAGCTAATAGAAATGCATTTATGTTTACGATTCGATGTTTTCATTGGTAAACAGTGGAGATGATGAGTCTACGTGGACTAACGTTTTGTTGGATGTTTGCCGAATTTTATACGGGGAGCAAACATTATTTTTCATTTATTAATTTGATATGAGTGCCGTGCATATTTATGAAATACTGATTGTTTCTCGCATGACTGTCTTCTGCAATTGATATTAGAAGAACTATATATATTAATAATTTACACTAAACAAATAGATTCTGATAAAAACATCACTTTGTGATGATTTAACTTCAATTCGACATATTTCTATAAACAAGGTTCATTTCAACTATGAAACTTTGAAAACAAAACAAGATAAGTTATGACAACAATAAACGTGAAGATAAGAGTCGAAAAGTCATGTCTGATATCGAAAAAAAAAAGATAAATAAATAAATAAAATGAATCAAAAAAAATATTTATCTAGCTTGTAGTGGAGAAACAGAGCAGGTGAATAATATTTATGTACATGGAAAAATATATGCAGGAAACTCTCTGAATCAGTCTATTTTTATTTTTTGTGAATGAAACAATGTTTAAACTGAAACTTCAGTTTATAATTGTGAAAACTTGTTATTGTGTGAAACGATACTAAGTGTGTAACATACAGGATCTACCGCAAACCTCTAGAGAGGACATTAAGAACAGTGAAAGCTTGAAACAGGACCGTATAAGAAAAAATATGAAAACGTTAATAAAAATTAAGAGAAAAAGGGAAACGACATTAAAGACCAGTTGGATAGTTTATAACTTCTGAAAGTCATCAAAGTCAAAGAAAATTTACGTGAAAGGTTGATTGTAATGCCTGAAGAAAATAAACTCAAATATTTTATACAATATCCAATACAGAAACAGTCTACATGAAAAAAAAATTGAAAGAATTTGTAATGTTACTAATAATTCTGAAACTGAATCAAAGAATGAACAATAAAAATCTAACTAACATAAAAAATAAACAGGACACTAAGATTTCGAATCAAAAACAGGTTTTTATTCCACCAACAAGTTCAAAGCAATTCATTCATAATATTATACCTCCGAAAATATCTGGGCCTAACCTGACAAACATTTTCGATCAATCGTATCAAGTATCCAGATATTTTTTTTTATTTATCAGAAAATAAGCATTTGGTTAAGAGTGTTGTTTCATCATGACAATGCACCAACTCACTCATCCGTTACTGAAGTGGCCAAAATTAATGAATTAAAGTTTGGGTTGCTACCCAATGCACCCTATTCGCCAGTTTTAGCGCCCTCGGATTATTTTCTGTTCCCAAACTTGAAAACATAGCTCTGTGGTTGAAGATTTTCCAAGAATGAAGAGGTGATGTCAGTAGTTAATGGGTATTTTGAGGACCTTGACGATTCTTATTATAAAAAGGATATCAAACTTATTGAACATCGTTGAGAAAAGTGTGTGGAGCTAAAAAGAGATTACTATAAAAAAAATAAACATCTTTTTTCCAAAATTTTTGTGTTTTCTTTATTGGGCCAGAAAACATCGTGTTCTTATATCTTGTTATAAAATTTGAACATTTAAAAGGTTCAATTATTTTAATGTTCATTCAAACATACCGCTATTATTTTAATTTTTTTTGTATCTACAATCTAAATAGGTAAATAATTCACCATCTCACATATTGACTCCTCTATAACAATACTAATTGTCATATTAGAACTATTTATTCTCTTATTCTATCTTAAAGTGGTTCTTTGTGGAAAGAAACTTAAAGACACGACACCTCCAAAGTGACTAAAACAGAAAAATAATAAATATAGAATCCAGAACGCATTTGTCCATGATATTCACCAGCTTTAACAGAAATGATAATAGATATGGCCCCCTTAACCATCATAATTTCATAAAATGTTGATAAAAGTCTCTCTAAATTATGATTTTACCGAAGCTAACATCCAGTTTCCATTGAGCCTCTTTATTACGTCACTTCATCTGGTTGATAACTCAATCTATATGCTCTTGGATAAAATAAATCAGTAAGAAAGCTACAACGACCACCATCTAAGACAAACGGCGGGAATGTAGCCTCCGCATACTGCATTAGATGTATACCATGAGCAACAGTCGACGAGGCGGTACCTTAGCAAGGTAAATAGACTGGTGGCGTGTGTCTATATCACAGATTGTCCAACTACCTAACTAAATAGCATAGTGTCGGGATGTTCGAAGGCGGAAGAAGGCCTTGAAGACGCTCGTAGCAAAGATAACCCTCCTAGAAATCCCAATATATGATTTACAATAATTGGGTAACTTCGAGGAGTTTTAGGTATTGTTGATTAACAAGAAGAAATGAAAATATAACACACTTCAATTGATCAAAAATCATATCATAATATTGTATATAGATACCTCCAAAATCGTATCAGAAAAGAAGATAGATATAGATGGATCAATAACAATATATTCCGGATCAATAAGAACCCATTCTAGCACATTCCAAGTGAAAGTTCTAGTCATTGGAAGGTGTGCACAATTCCACTTGGACAGGAACTACCGGAAAATAGATATAGATATCCTCTCCGATAGTCGAGTAGCTATAATAGCGATTGATTCACAAATAATCAAACCAAGTTAATCACGGATGACCTAGGCTTAGGAAAAAATGTTGGGTGTCCAAAACAGAAGTATTCATAGAAACGAAGACGCGGATAGTCCACTAGACTCCTCTTACCGGACCAGAGCTATTCTGTTTCTCGTTGAGAAGCAACTTAAAATCAGTACTAAATAAAATATCACAATCGAGTACTCGACTAGGATTTTAGATACTCGAGACTATGACCGCGAAAAATTTAATAAATACTGGCACTGTCATTTAAATGATCACTTGAGAGAATACAAATGAAGAAAACCAGCGACTGCAGTTTTGTAAAGATCAGGGGTACACAGCCGCACACACTTTTTACAGTAGACCACGTGTATTTGGATTAACGAGCTCTAGGAAAGTGGGGACACAATCGTTCTTTCAAGTAGAAAAATATAACATTGACTTTTCTCCATAGTTTATCAAGGAATGTATCAAAAATCTATGTAATATATTGTTGGTTCTAGCACACAGTTTGATCTGGAAGTTATGTTAATTTTGATCACAAATTAAAGTTATAAATTTCATATTTATTTCTAGCAGGTGCATAGATGATTTTATATTACAAAAAATACTTTTTGAGAAACTGAATATTCAGTAAGCGGTAAATAATATTTATAAATATTTATAAATGTGATAGAATTATTCTTCATAAATATGATATCCGCTTTGGTTAATCAACATGATAATAACCGTTTTTATTTATATATACTCAGTGGCATTCATACCTAGAAGGAATAATTTCTTGACCTTATTTTTTCCCATATTTATAAAAACAAATTTTCTAATTTTTTCTGAAGAAATCTGCTGAAAAAAGCCCTAATAGCAGAGTTAAATAGCTGAACAATGGTTTGGAAATTACCCTCTCAACGTTTGAACTGATGGACTGTTAGAGTAATGAATTGGAGGACTATTACTTATTAGTACGATAAAATGGGTAGTCAAATGTGAATTCAGGAGTATCGGAATTTTTAATAAAAGTTACTTTGAAATTTCCGAAATGAGTTAAGGTGATATGGGAAACCGAAACAAACAACAAAAAGGGAATATACAGACCAAGAAAGAAATGTAAAACGTAAATAGCAGAGAACCTGGGAAAAAAAGGACTGAACTGGAGACGGGTTGAATACAAAGCAAGAGATAAAGTCAAATAGAGAAGAAATATTATGTGTACAGCTATGGCAGAAGAGGCTACGGATGAGTAAGTATATAATAAAATATTAAATATTCAAATCTTACATCACTCAATAAGTTTTGTGACTGACACACAAATGGCGCAGCCAGTGTCAAATCCATAGTACCAACTTTCAAAAGACATTTCGATTAGTCAGAAAAAAATGAGAACCACAATTTCGTGTGTAAATCTATCATTGCTTATTGATGAAAAAATACTGTACAAGCTCAGCAATGACCTCAAAAGTGTCCGGACTCTGCTCAATGGAAAAGATTCACAAGTTGATAGCAACGATGGTTAAATACACTTTGAATTGCTTCCTCATCCACCGTATAGATAAGATCTAGCATCAAGTGTCTACTGGCTATTCCTTGATCTAAAAAAATTCTCTCCGATAAGAAATTCAGCTCAAATGAAGAAGTAATTGCTGAAACTGAAGCCTACTTTGAGTCAAAAGACAAATCCTACTACAAGAGATTATAGAGATAAATAAAATCGATTTTTGGCAAAAAATGTGTTTTTCTTAGTTAGCCACACGACTTATTGTGTGATATTACCTATAATATAAGTCAATTTAGAAAGTACAGAAATGAAATATCTTTTAAAGTATTCAATCAAAATTGATGAAATTGCTCTTCATCACATTTACCTTCAAGCAAATTTATATCAGAGGAAGTCAGGTCAAAAGAAAAATATGATATTTTAATGGACTTCACTAGTTTTTCTTAGATGATTCCTTGTTTATGGAGAAGGCCCACTCTGAGATCTCCAAATTAGATATGAAATAGATTAATTATGTTAATTATGAAAATTTTCCATCATACTCGTACAAGTGAGAGATGCCTTGTTTTCCCACATCGGTTCACACGATTCTTTATAAAAAATGTTCATATAATGTTCCTCCCTCCCTTTCAATAGTCTTATTACTTTTTCAATAGCCTCTTGTAGATAGAAATTCCTTTTGGCCCCATTATGTATCACTCGTTCACCCGAGGGAATGATCAGAACTAATATTTAGTTCTGATTGATAATACAAGTGGAAGAAAGTATAAATCAAACAAAGATTAAGTTGAGAGAAGGTTGGAAGCACTTTTGGTACTAATATTGCATTAAGAAATTTTTTTAACGGCTGTAATTCGCTATTGTTCGCCTTGTATTTTTGGCCAAATCTTTGTCACTGGTATATTTACGCAATTGGGTTTTTAAACAATGAAGTAGTGGTTACAATCTTTAAGTGTTAATTGTGCCATAAATGAAGTCAAAAACAAACTTGTGGATACGTTACTCAAAAAGGGACCCCTTAACACGTTGGGCCTCAACTAAAATTGAGAAACTTTCTCCTGGGCCCAAGAATGTGTTTGTGTTTTTACACTCCATATGGGGTGTGGATCCAAGGAAAAAATCAGTTGAAAGAAAATGATGTTCTTTGTGTACAGTCCATTGTGTAACTAACGGTCCATAAGGTCCCTCTGGACCAGAGGTAAAGTTTAGAGCTAAAACTTCGTTCAGGGCCAGGGAGGTCAACAGAAAATATCATTTTTGCACTTTTTATTCAAAATAAATTTTTTCAATATATTGTTTTGAAGATATACCCTACTTGCAGAATGGAAAAAGAAAATTTTCTTTGCTTTTTTATACTTTCAACGATGATTTATACTTTTATGTGAAGTGTACAAAAATGTACTATGTGTTTTGAAAAATATCAAATGAAATCAAGGAAGGTACTGTAAAGATAGCGCAAATCAAAAATTGTATTCAAATATTATTTGAATTATGTTGAGGAAACCAAAACAAAATATGAAAAGTAAGATTTTCTATTTTTCAATGGAACTGAAGGTCATGAAAAACAAAATGAAATGGACCAAGTACAGAATAATGTTTCAAGGACCCAGAACGATCTAATCAAACTGTAAAAAACATTTAAATACGGTCCCTTGGGCCGTGGAGTACGTTGGAATAAAATACGTCGTGCGGTCCAGAGGACCGCCGCTCTGGGCTGTGGGGAGAGTTCAGTTGCGGGCCAATGAACCGCACCGGGGCTCAACGTATTAAAACGGGAAACCCGCATCATCGGTAAGTCGTATTCTTATTTATGATTTCTCGAATTCTCATTTACAGATTAAGCATTGATTCTATCTATTTTATTAGCTAACGCTCGCTTTGATACCAGAAGTTATATTTGGACAGTCCATTTTTTCTCTCCTGAGACTCATTATATTTGTTTAAATTTATTCTCAATAATTTGATTACGAAACATGGATAGAAAGATGTACACACTTACGTCCAGAAATTCCCAGTCAATACTGGCATAGGAAGTATGAATTACACCTTTATAAAATAAATATAGTAGATTCCAAATTTTGCGATTTTGCGTCTTGGAACACATTTCTTTTGAATGTAATAAGTATATGCAGCATAGAGAGAAGAAATTTATGAGAACCCAATAAAAATCGATTCTATTAACATTCTGTTAACATTTTTTAGAGATTGCAAGTTAAAACTATAACCTAGTTAGTTTCGTCTCCTCTGTTACTCAACCAAAGAGACCTGTTCCTACCTGCACCGTGGTCTACCTATCATTAAATATTATTATTCACCCTGAACGACCCCTGGGTATGAAACATATAGCCTTAACCCATCCAATGTGATAGTGACAACAGGTGATACCTTTAACACTGCGGTGGCTTATGGCTAATTGGACGATGCCCTTCAGCAAAAAAATACGTAACAAATGTTAGGTTTCGATTGCAAATACCTTTTTCATTTATTGTATGAATCTGCCAACACAACGCCTATATTATTTTTCTAGTATTTAACTTCCTGATAATGAAACCAGTTACTTACGACACTTATTGTATAATCCGATAGATTCTTGGTACACAACAGACCGATCAAACAATTTACCCGCATTCGGATTTGTTTATTGGAACGAAAATGATTTATTATGAGAACATAGGTGAAACGACAAGAACAGATCAGCTATAACGTGAAACGTGGGCTTTGTATATGAATCAGTGGTAGATCAATTAATAACAATGTCTTACAGAAAATTTTATTTTTTATACAAAAAACCTACTTCATACATTAATACTAATTATATTATTGAGAAAAACTTTTTGGTAGATTTACTGAATCCTGTACTCATGTAGGTGTAGAATATTTGATGCAGTTTTTTACCTGATTATGTCTCCTCATTAGTGAATCATCAAATATTATTATTCAGAATCTTCTTTTATACTTCTCATATGTTTCAAATGTTCGTGTTACTTTTATCAGTTCTATCATTCTTGTAAGTGGCCTCGATTGACCTTTTCGAGTTCTTTCTTCTAGGTGTGTTCAGTTACAAGTTTCCTTCTTTGTTTTGTTCTGGTTAATTTCTTCTATTTCTTTTCATACATACAAACATATTTTTATACAGTTATATAGTCCTATGCAAACAATTTTTTTCGTTCATCATTCCATCTTCAGATTTTGTTACTATTGGATTATGTTTTCGTTGTTGATTGCTCTTTTTCCTAGTTCTTCATAATAATTGATTTTGATTTCCTGTAGTGTTATTTCAAATTTGAGTTTTTTAACTTATCGAATCCTCAGAAGAGTTTTTCGATATAATAAAATGGAAGATTTCGTATCGTTAAGAGTACGGTCGCAACCGACTGACTAATTCAAAATAAATAATGTCTAAAAGAAAACTTATTCTCTACGTGGGCCGTCAAAAGTACTTTACTGTTCAAGAAAATAATTTGTTTTCCAACATAACCTGGTTCTAGTAAAAATTTTTTCTGTCTGTCTATCGAAACAAAACATGCGTTGGTCTGTGCTACCAGCTCTTCATTTGTTTGAAATCGCTTTCATCAAAGCTAGATTGGAATGTTAAACCACGTGAACATGGCAGAAAAGGCAGTAAATCGAAGGGCTACTAATTTTTCTACAACAATAAAGTACGAATGGGCAGGTACATTGTCGAAATGGAATCAAGCTTTTTCCTTCAACAAATCCTGTCGTTTTTTCCCAAGTTCGGCCACAAAGCATGTCAGCAAATCAGCATAAGATTGGCCAATTATCGTGTTTCTATTTTTCTACATGAAAATAAATACTATGAGATATGTCTGAAAATTTTCCGACATTAACCTGAAGATGTCAATTGCGTAATTGCGTTGGGAGATTATTACTAAAATTTCAGCGATTTTTAACGCTTAGTTTGTGATTTTTCTGAAAATGAAAAATTGAGTATCAACATTAAATATTTGTTTTGAAAGGCAATACGTCTGAACAAATGAAAAAGGAATTAGACGTTTTGTAAGGAAACTACTCCATCATTTATGATAGTAAAATTTTTGCAGATAAATTCAAATGTGGACGTATGGGCTTCACGGATAACGAGCGTTTGGGACGGGGACATCATCAAAAACGTTCAACAAATGGTACTGGACGACCATCGGATTGAAGCTAGAGAGATATCGAAAGTACTAATGTGCCATATACTGACTAAAAAATTATACATGCGTGAGTTATCCGTCCGTTGAGTACCGCTTTTGCTAGCTTTGAACCAAAAGGGTATTCGAATGAAAATTTCCCAAGCCTTCTTGTAGCGATAAAAACAATCAAGACAGTAAATTGCAAAGATCGAACCTGCTCCGGACAAAGACGATTTCATCGGCCAGAAGAGTAATTTTTTGCATAGTCATGGGATTGTGTTCATTGACTATCTTCAAAACGGTAAAACATTAACAAAAGAATATTACCATCACCACTTCACATTGTGGAGAAGTAAACTGCAAAAAGCGACCGTACTTTCTTATACTTCCGTGCATGCCATGGCTAAAATTCACGAATTGCACCTCTAATTGGTTGACCTCTCACTGTTTCTACCAGTTCTAACCCCCAAGGAAATTTCCCTGTTTCCCAACGTCTTAGTTTTACATACGGTACATAAGACGTGGTCGTTATCGCGTACGTTAACGTCTATTTAACGATAAAGACGCCAACTATCATTTTATGAGAAAAAAATGTCTTATTTCTTCGATAAGGTAGTAAACCCAAAACACGAAGACAATGACCTTAGTGACTGAAAAAACGGCTTTTGCTTTCTTTAAAGTACGTTTCCTGGATGTCAAGTCAATTATAGTTTTGTTTCTGGAGTAAAATGGTATACATCTTCTATGGAATATCTAATAAATTAACTTGGATTCTGATTGAAAATATGTAAACATTTGCGAATGTGATTCTGATCAGTTGCACGCCGCAGGTAGCTTTTTCATATGTAACCAAAATATTGCATACCTCCGCAATTGTGTTAAAGGTTTATTCTTGTCTCTAATGTTTATTTCTATACGAGCTTTTTATATCATTAATATGTACTAATGTTCGGTTTGTAACCTGTAATTATTGCTAAACGAATTTACAATTTACTCTTACGGATAAAAGCTTCACCGACGTTTCCAAAACACCTAATGGCCTAGGAGCTGCAGTAGTAATAGAGAACGAAATACAAACATTTAAACTATCTCCACACAACAGCGTCCAAACTGGAGAAATCTATGCCATATTACAGACACTAATCATCGCTAGAAGAAATCAATACAATAGAATAGCCATAATTACACACTCCATAAGCTCGATACAAACCATTCAACAACTCTTTCCCAAACACCCTAAAGGTATCCTTATTAAAACCCAATTACACCTTATCCACCAAACCAATTATCAATTATTTGGGTCCCATCAAACACAGGCATCCCAGGAAACGAAAAAGCGGATAAATGTGCCAAAGAAGCAGCTTGATAACAACGAAGCATCAATTCTACGGGAAATGATAGCAAACGACTATAAAGGGACAATCAAAATAAAAGTACAGTGCCAGTGGCAAAGTTAGTGGAACAGATCGCAGTCGATATTAACATCTATAAAACCATCCGTCCAACCATGGAACAACAATTTCAAAAATCGTACGGACCATAAAAATCGATCGTTTAATGTTGGGACACACCAAAGTGACAAACTCCTATTTATTTAAACGAGACAACTCACCAATACGTGAAACTTGTAACGAGAATCTAAATGTGAAACACTTGAACTGTCAAAGGTTCAAAAACGAAAGACTAACTAACAACTTCCCAAACACCATGGTCGCTCTGCTAAACAATAATTGTAATACTGCAGACTTAATCAAATATCTAAAAGACACTCAACTGTATCATAAATTGTGAACAACTGACATGTCGCTAATAACCTTGTAGTTGATGCCACATTAAATAAATAAATAAAAAATAAAAAAAAATTACAATTGAAGAAGATTATTTGTAATTCCGATATTATTCAAATAATATCCTTTGTTTTATTCGCTTCCAACATTACGTCTATTTTAGTTGTCAATCTTCAACCGTTATTTAAAATTCTATTATATTAATATTAATATAATGCTTGTTAGAAAGTTTGAATACCTACGCCAATGTTATTATGCAATCCCACAGACGCCAATACATCACTAAATATTACTTTCTCCGTTGAGAACGCTCCCTTAAGGACATTTGATACAAGGTTATTGCACAACTAAGTTGTGGCTTTTTTGTTAAATTCCCTAGCTTCTCACGGTTTATAATTTGAGGCCTAGTGTACTAATACATCTTAAAAATGTTCATTTATGCCATTTTAAGAAGATTAGGATATATAGAAAAATTACAAACTTGGTATTTCAATACTAGATTTTAATTCTTTAATAGTTATTTATGCAACAAGTAAAGTAATACTTTTTTTCAAAACTAGGACGATTTGACTGTTTCCTACGAGTGAATAAAGTTTACTTTACTCGCGAGTTTCATACGAAATTTTTTCTACGTCTGTAGACTTAAAAAAATTCGACAAAACTTTCATCAATTTTTATTTTATAATAGTAATATTAAAAGTAGAACTGTGAGCATTATTAATTTGAAGTGAAGAAGAAGTTACATTACTATTGATATTTAAATTGGCAACATTTAACGAGTTCAAAGAAATAACAGTTGTATTAGTACTTATTGGATTGTTGGTAGGATCGTGAATGTTTACTTGAAGTCAAACTAGTTGTTCCCTTTCAAATTTTCACTGTGAAATTAATTTTGTTTTTCATTGAGTCGTCTACGTAACCCTCCGAAACGATGTTGGATTTCCACCCACCGTACTAGTTGAATTATATCTCCACCGGTGTCCACTAATCATAAAAGCACAAAGGCTCAACTGTGCCGGGCACATAATGAGAAGAAAACCAATTGAAATGATCAAAAGAATAACGCAATGGATCCCATTGTAGCCAAGGAGAAGGAGCAGGCCGAGAAAAACTTAGAGAAAAATAGAGGAGGAGTACTAAATATAGAAAAATGAAGAGCAAAATGCCGGAGCCGAAAAGAATGGAAAATAATAACAAAAACAACCAAAGCAAACGACAACCTATAAAGAAAATAAAAATTAGAAAACGAGGGGTAATCCACCTCAAAAAAAAGAAAAAAAAAGATTTAAAGCGCCAAAAGCGATAGCCATAATCCACATAGGATTGGAAGGCTTGATGATGATGATGATGATAGTGTCCACTAATAGAGACGCCGAAGAGCGTCGAAATGTATGCCCAGTGTATTTTTTCTGGATTAGGTAAATTCAAATATGTTGCGATAAGCGAGGGAATTTTTGAAAAGGTATTAATACCTACAACTTGGGTTTTGCATTTTCTCTTTCTATACTGCAAAAAGAAATGATCTGTTTTGACATTTGTGGGTCGTTGGTTTTTATATTTTTTACAAATGTCTACCAAGTTTAATCTATTATCAGATATTTCATCAATAACAATAAATCGATGTTGAACATGAGTTTTTGTATCAGGTACTGTGATAATTAAAATATATCCGGTATTATTAATATCGATACACTTCATTTTATATAATTCCTTCCTCCGCAGAGCTCCTGGATTCCGAATATTAAAGCAACATGCAAGATGTTACGAATAATATCTAAGCTTATATTAAAATTTTTTGCTGTCATACCTTATACATAAGATAATGATTTCTGAAGCTTGCAACAGAAACTTAATTTCTTCACGGGCAAATGTTTCAGATTTTTTGGATCTATAGCCAACTGAGTTATTTTTCAAATATACAATGCGTTTCGAGTATTTACTGATGTCTACGTCGTTATTTACCATTAGGATGCCATTCAGTTTTGAATAAATCGATCAAAGTGTTGAAGATTTTCACATTTTGGATTTAGTTTCAAAGTAAGCTAGTAATATTCTTTCCGTGAAGCTGTTTATGTCTTTTTTAGTACGCCACTCCATAAAAGAATTATATTCCTTTAAATACTGTTCCATGGATTTCTCAGAGAGAAAATTCATAGTCGCTGCAGTTGCTATTCAACATCTTCTGGTGTGCAGTTTCTGGTGTGCACTTTCTTCACTATTACTCTGAATCACTAATAATAATTCTACACTCCTTCTAATTAGATACAAAATGGATTTTTTTGAGCGAATATCAAGATATAAAAGTTTATCGGAAAAAGAAAACGTTCACAGCGCACTATTTTGATATAACAATTTTATAATTGCGTTAAAAAATGACATTACGGCACTTTTTATAACGCAAAAGCGTGAAAAAAGTACTTTTTTTCACGCTTTTTGACCGATTCGGAAGTTACATTCTTTATGAATGTAAATGAATGAAAAAAAAAACGTAAATATTATAACGGATGTAGAAAAAGTTTATTTTAATTCGATAAAAAGTGATATTTATGGAGTAGATTTTTTTAAAACAGAAAAATGGGTAATAGGATAAAAGCAAGCATATCAAAATATTTACTTTATTCCTAATAAATAGTCTAGATTTTTGGTCTCTTATAGTAGAAAATTAGTGTAGAAAAATAGTTCAAAATTGTCATTTCGACCTATTTCGGTCTTTATCAAAACATTGACAATTGCATCAATCAAAAATAACAACCTGTTGATGATTCAGACCAGTGTTTGGCCATTTTTACACATAATAAATCAAATTTTTTGCATCGATATGTGACATGGATGAAACATGGATCCATGTTTTCACTATGGAATCAAAACGGCCTCATATGTTGAAGAAAAACACTTTTTCACCAAAACAATGCACCGATTCACAAGTCGATGACAACGACAGTTAAATTGAACGAATTACACTTCGAATTGCTTCCTTATCCACCGTATAGACAAGATCTGACCTCCAGTGTCTACTAGCTATTCGTCGGTAAGAAATTCAGCTGAAATGAAGAAGCAATTGCTAGAACTGAAGCCTATTTTGAGGCAAATAACAAATCCTTGTACAAGCACGGCATCGAGAAGTTAGAGAAGCGTTGGAATGATTGTATTGCTCTTAGAGGATATTATAGAGATGAATAAAATCGATTTTTGGTAAAAAAATGTGTTTTTCTTAATAATTAGTCACACAACTTATTGAATGATATGTTAGTTAATAAATTATTCTTCCGGGTATAACATTGAGTTTATTTGTACATATTCCTAAGATTTTGTAAAAGTTTCACTCGTGAATTGATAAAAAGAAATTATAATAGATTATATTAATTATACGTATTGGTGTGTACAATATTTCTAACAGAACTATGTACAAGGTGTCCGCCGGGAAGGTATACTACTTTGTTTTGTCGCCATTTTGGTAAACATTAGTGTTGACAGTTCATATTTGGCAGTTGTGAAGTAGAGACGTGGCAAATTTATTATGGAAAAATATTCGATAAACCAACGTGTTTTAATCGTTAAAACATTTTATCAAAATCAATCATCGATTACTGTGACGTGAAATTTTTGGGAGAAACAACGTGCCAACAAGACGCACTATTTTTCGTGTAGTGAATGATTTCGAAGAAAGAGGGACTGTAGCTGATAGGCCCAAGTATGGATCACATCGTAATGCAAAATCATTACTGCTACTCAGTGTTCAGTGTTCAAAACAATCCATCAACCTCAATTCGACGCCGTGCTTAGGAGCTTGGTTTTCAAAGAACAACTTTGACCACAATTTTGCACTAGAATTTGCATTTGTTTCCATTTAAGATTCAGTTGAAACAAGAGCTTCTTCTAGAAGACCATTTACGCCGCCGAACATATGCCAATAGGATGTTACAGCTCGCCCATGACAACCCATGAAAAAATCATAATGAGTGACGAGGCACATTTTCATTTGAATGGATATGTGAATAAACAGAATAGTCGGTTCTGGGCAATGGAAAACCCTCAAATTATTCATCAGACACCTTTGCATCCATTAAGTGTGGTGTGCAATTTGGTCGAGAGGAATCATTGGACCTTACTTCTTTGAAACTGAAAACGGCGTAACGGTAACTGTAATGGGGAGCGATATGGTGTTGTGATTGAAAATTTTTTAACACCACGACTGCATGCTTTGGGCTTGATTAACATGTGGTATCAACACAGTGCCACATCGCATACAAACCAGGATTACAATTACTGCGAGACCTCTTTCCACAACAAATTATTTCAAGAAATGTTGATGTTGATTGGCGTTCACGGTCGCCTGATTTGACTGTTCCGGACTTCGTTTTGTGGGGATATCTGAAAATCAAGGTTTATGCAAACAAACAAGAAACTCTGGAGCAACTCAAACAAAATATTCGTGATGAAATTAATGAAATACCGCGTGAAATGTGTGATAATGTGATGAAAAATGTGCTCAAAAGCACATGTGAGGCTAACAGAGGCGGATATTTATCTGATATTGCCGACATTAAATAAAACATTTATCAATACAAGATCCAATCTCTTTCTTTTAGTTAAAAATTATAAACAAACAAAGTAGTATACCTTCCCGGCGGTCACCTGTTATTAATTTATATGAACAGTGTATTTTGGAAAAACAGCATTCATGTATTAACGTATGTTTTTTTTTCATATTTGACGAAATTTTATGACTAGTCCTACTAAGTTTGGTGTCACTACTTAAAAGATTAAAAATAAATTGTTTTGAATGTATCTGGCAAATAAAGATTCCTTATTCATTCACTCATTAACGTTGGTGTTATGGCGAGAGTTGAATAACCAGCCTTAATATACCACGAACGATCCAGGTAGTTAGGAGGAAAATACACTTCCAAGAGAAAAACAAAGTGACTAATCCAAAGTGACGAGTAAATATCTACATGAGGTTCAATTCGCTTTTCGAAAAGTCAAAATTAGAACAAGGTAAGATCCTGATGAGATAAGTGTGCATGTAAATGTTAACTGCAGATAATGATGTCTAAGTTTTTAAAACGCAAATATTATATCACCCAAACTAAAAATAGTCGGACTGTATTTGTGTATACGAGGTATACAGTTAAATAATGAATTTTATTGACAAAAAATAACAAATGCTTTAATCTAATTTCATTTTTTATCCAAAATTAAACGAAAAAAATCGAGAATAAAATTTGAAATATCCAAAATAGTATTGATGAATGCATAAGTGGGGCAAATATGGCGATAAAATATTCCAAATATTATATATTGGAACGAAATCTTTGCCGCCTAGTTTATAAACGTTTCCGTATAGTATAAGTATAAGGATATCAATTTTTTTACATTAATTGATATAGAATCGTGGTGTTCTGAAAACTTCTCTTCTAAAAATTATCAAATATTATCAATATTTGATATAAAATATTATCAATAAATATTTAATGTCATTCATAGTCTAACCTATGAGGATTAAATTTCATTGATGGTTTAACCAATGAAAATTCACTCTCACTCATAGCAACGGGAATCTACAAAACTTAATATTCAAATTGACACATGACATAAATATGGAGCTTTGTTGATTCCCGTTGCTATGAATGAGAGTGATTTTTCATTGGTTAAACCATCAATGAAATTGAATCCTCATAGGTTAGATTATGAATGACATTAAATATTTATTGATTAGGTTAGATCATTATGACGGAAGTTGAATTTTATATATTAAGTGAGGTTAATTGGTTACTAATGACATTGAATTTTTTATATAATTAGTTTTCTCAAAATTTAAAAGATATGCATAGATTACACTAAGTTTATTTAAATCAGTTTTTTTTATTAATACACTTATCATTTTGACCAATGTATGTTGTTTCCAAACACAGGCGTTTACGAACTTGTTTTCAGTTGTCAAAACTTAGGCAGATTCATAATCCATAGAATGATAAACATAGAAAACCTGTGAGGCAAGCGAGCATCTCTCGGAGTACAATTTGCTGTCACTTTTGTCAGAGGTTATCCGATTGCTGAGTGATCTCATTCAACAAGGAATTTCATTAACTATGGTATAATAATAAGTTAAAAAAAATTTATATTATTTGAATTTTATTTTCCTATCGCTTCTTTTCTCACTAGGAGTCTTATTTCAATATCGATAAAAATTCTCATTTTTGTGAAATCGACGTGTATTTCAATAGTGGTTGAAGTTGAGGTGAAAGAACTTGCCAAAAATCAGTAATATACACGATACTAATAAAATATAAATATATGGAAAATTGAATGATGGAAAGAGAATGAAACTAATACAAAAACTATTGAATCAAAAATGACTTCCGCAACAGTATTCAACAAAGCTATTGTGAAAAATGAGATTAAATAGACTATCGAATTTATTTAGAGAATAATAAATCAGACTGTATCTACTAAAGATCATTTATTATTAAATGAATATTACTTACCCACCCATGAATTGTGATTGCAGAGAAGATATTAAAGAAATCCTTTAGGAGTGGTTTTTAAAAACAATGTTACATTAACAATACTAATATATTTAAATTATACAGTACATGAAAGATTTAATAGATATCAAGAAAGAATGACTGAATAATATATTATCTACGGACATATGTGTTGAATTTCGAATGTTTTTAAAATTAACTATCAAATTAGAATCCTTGGAAAGTCAATTTTGTATTGTATAATATTTCCGTATTTAACATACCTTCACCGCAAAAGTTAACATATATACATAACCAGATCAAATAATTCCAACTGATAAAACATAAGAGGTTTGATCAAAAATACAGTGAATTAATTTTGTAAAAAGCAATCACATCTATTTTAACTAGAATTTTTCATATCCTCATATGACAAGTCAAACAACTGTTCCGCTTTTTCGGTCTATAGACGTTTTAAACAGATTGTCTTTGCAATTTCTATTGTGGAACATAGATCTTGAATAACGCAGTAATTGTGGAGTCCAGGGTATGGAAACTCGCTAGTGCGGAAGGGGAAAATGAATCATAGCTCACTCTGTTGGTTCATTAGCACAACTAATACGTTTATAGATTTGACGGTAGATAATAATAGAGGCTATGATGTCAACCCATTCAAAGTTTAGCATTGACATAAAATAGTGAATGCGCAGTTGATCTAACACCAAACCAAATTATCGTGTTCAGGAACTATTAACCTTCAGTCTTCAGTATGAATAACGCCAACGGATCCAAAAATTCCAACTTAGTTTGTCGAGGCTGTTCAAAGCATCTACAATGATAATGTAGTGACTTAAAGACGGTTTATATGTGGTATGAGTGATTTAAAAGTGGAAAATAATTCTGAGGAGGAGAAACCATCGGAATGTTCTTGTATTACTGAATATATGTACATATATCACACTCTACTTCGATAAAAATGTCAATGATCAATAGTGAAGATTCATCCCTCTGGCTATTGATAGAAGGATTCCTTAACTTCTATAAATTTTTTAAAACACATATAAAGTATCCACCCAGCTCTTATACAAATGAGATCTAAAGTAAAATGTCTTTAACATATAGAGCAAGAAATAAATAGTCCAGGAAACTAAAGTCGAAAAGTGAACCTCATCTATTTTTTCTGAGATGGAATCTTATGTCCCCAATTGAAAATAAAACGACTTCCAATCATTTTCCAGTATTTTTCGATAAATTCTCTGAAGCTTGCACACTTTATGGCACCCAAGATTTGAGACTCATACGATTTGATTTTTGCTCGTACGAAAAATATTTTGGACATTCAAATTGTCCATGAGTTCATGGCCTAATATAGTAAATACAGTGTGTTAGCAAACGATAAAAAACTTATGTCTACAATACGAGGATGCATTGATATCTAGTTAGCCTAGACCAGTTCCATGCATAAACAAAATATTGCGTTACCATAGCAACGAACAATAACTTATTAGGAGAAGTGTCAGTGTAAATTTTGACGTCAAAAAAGTAAACCAGAGTTACGCAACAAATTAAAAGAAAAAAGATGTCCACCGAAATTGTGAAAATCGACAAATTTACGAGATATGTTTAATACCCTTGGTGATCAATGTCCTTCGTATGCGACCGTGAAAAATTGGACTGCAAGCTTCAAAAGAGGTAAATTTTCCATTGAAGATGAGGACCGATCGGGAAGGCCAGTTTCTGTGTCAGTCCCCGAAAATATCGATGCAGTTCATGACATGATTTTATCAGACCGTCGAATTGGACTAAAACGAATATTTGAAGCACTGAATATTTCATACGAAGAGGTTCATCGTATAGTTCACGTCATTTTGGACATGAGAAAAATTGCTGCAAAATGGATCCCCAAATGTTTGAATGCTGACCAAAAGCGTGCGAGGGTAGAAGCATCGCGTTCGATCTGTGCTCGATTTGAAAACGATGTAGACTTTTTAAACCGAATTGTTACTAAAGATGAGACTTGGATACATTTCTACGATCCAGAAACAAAGTAACAATCGATGGAATGGCGACACTCTGGTTCTCCAAGGCCTAAGAAGTTTCGTGTCCAAAAATCTGCTGGAAAAGTTCTTGCTTCAGTTTTTTGGGATTACCACGGAGTAAGCATGATCGATTTTTTGGATAAGGGTAGAACAATAACTGGAAATTACTAATTGACATTACTGACCACTCTACGGGAAAAAATTAAAGAGAAAAGACGCGGAAAGCTATCCAAAGGTGTTTTGTTTTTGCAGGACAACGCCCCTGCACACAAATCTCATGTTGCCATACAAAAAATTTGTGATTTAGGGTTTGAATTACTAGAGCATCCCCCTTTTTCACCAGATTTGGCTCCGTCTGACTATCTTCTCTTTCCTCAACTGAAAAAAAGTTTAAAAGGTCGTAAATTTTTTTCCAGCGAGGAGGTAATAAAAAGCTGTGGAGGTCTGTTTTGCAGAGCAAGAAAAAACACTTTTTTTTAAAGGTCTAGAGACGTTGCAGGTTCGCTGAAATGAATGTATTTAATTAAGAGGAGAATATGTTGAGTAATAAAATATTTTGACATTGAAATTTTGTTTGGTTCTATAGTAGGCTAAGAATTTTTCAATATATCCTCGTATTATGGGACTGCGAGGCCATCCTTTTGTTTATCAGATTTTTATTCGCACAGTAGTGGACCTTGGAGTTTTATGAACAAGAGAGCTGTGACATGAGTTTCTTGTTGATGTAGTTTTGTAGCTCTAGCGCTATCAAATGAGGGTCTGGCAAATACAGACGGCTCACTCTAGCCAAATTCATCTAATAGCTATATCAGACTATTTTAATTAATTATTGTGGCTAGAGTGGTTTTTTTTAATAAAAATAAAATAGGAACTAAAAATAAATCGATTTGTATCAGGTATTTCAAGTTTGAAAAGATTCGATGCGTTCCATTAACTCAACATTGTGTCTCGAGATGGAGGATTCACTCATAATCAAACAAGACAAGAATATAAAAAATGTCTTCATATAAGAGACTTGAAGCTATATAACAAACGATTTTCTAGCGACGAGACATATTCTTATAGCCGGAAATGAAGGGAACAATAAATTCCACAGATAACAGAACAGGTAGATGAACAACAATAGGAAAGTTGAGCATAAGCAGTATTAGTACACGTGAGAGTTTTCTAGAAACAGGACAATAGACCACACATTTGAGATTGATGCATGGTCAAAAGATTTATTGTAAAATCAAAAACATCCCTCACACGTACAATCTTGTGTCATGCGCAATAATTTTTGTACAGGATATATTCAGTTGAGACTTTTTATAATTTAACACCCAACTATTCGTCGTGTTTATTTGTTCTTTTTTTGAATTATTTTTATATTTCAACGTTGCAATAGTCAGATTTAGCCAACGAAATGCATTTATTGTTGTAAAAAGTCAACATAGTAGAAAACAACATAATTTATTTTGGGATATTCTGATGGAAATATATCACTATACTGAAATAGAAAAGAATTCACCAAAAATATGTAGGGAGCAACGACATCACCAATTGTGACAGATCTAGAAAATACGGGATGATAGCGGATATTGCGACAGTAGGTCAATGATTGAATTAAGCTGATGTTTCAATTAAAAGACAAGATTCTGTTGATGTACTAATTGGTTGTTATTTTACCTAAGTGAAAGCAATTAAAATAAGGTTAATCTTTATCAATAATAACCGTTCTTATATAGACAAAGTATTTTCGTATAACATTGTGATGGGTCTTTCTTCAGTCCATTCTTTTGCGAGGTATACGAGGTGATAAGTGGAATTTTCATTTTTGATAATAAATAAGCAAGGCTTGATTTCATCACCTTATCATATATCAGAAAAGTTGATAAAATGACGGTGTTTGGACCTTCGCGATTGCACGAAATTTACAAAATGTCAAATTTCTATTATCACTTAATTTCGTCGGAATCGAAATATATAGAGACGATTAAATCGGCGCTCGTTGTGGAGAAAATCTAATGGAATCATTGTCATATTCCATATAACTAAGTAAACATTTAACAAATAAAATAATTATAGTTGTTGAGTTGTAAATTGCAAAATTACAGTCACAAAAGTGTAATTTTTACACATTCCCAGCTGCAAGTTGAAATATAGACCTGAAACAAGTCTAGATAAATGTTAAAATTGAATAATACATAACCTTAGTATGTATGTGCCACACTAGCATAGAATGTTTTAACGTGATAAATTATTTTGCATCTTTATATTAATATTAAGTACATATAACATCACTCGATAAGTTGTGTGACTAACTAAGGAAAACACATGTTTGCCAAAAATCGATTTTATTCATCTCTATAATCTCTTCAAGAGCAATACAATCATTCTTCATCATAACTTCTAGGTGCCGTGCTTGTAAAAGGATTTGTCTTTTGCCTAAAAGATCAAAGAATAGCTAGTAGACACTCGATGCTAGATCTTATCTATACGGTGGATGAGGCAGTAATTCAAAGTGTGATTCGTTCAATTTAATCATAGTTACCATCGACTTGTGAATCGGTGCGTTGTCTTTTGAAACAGTGAATATTCCTTGATTTTTGCATTCAAACGATTCAACAACTCTATGTAGTATTCGCTATTGATTGTCTCTCCCATTTGTAGATAGTCGATGAACAATATTCCATGCGTGTCCCAAAATACTGAAGCCAGAACCTGTCCAGTGGACTGTTGTGCTTTTGGACGCTTCGGACGTGATTCACCGGCTGAAGTCCAGTCAGATGATGATCGTTTTGATTCCGGAGTGAAGTGATAGATCAATGTTTCGTCCATTGTCACATATCGACGCAGAAAATCTGTTTTATTACGTGTAAACATGGCCGAACACTGCTCTGAATCAACCGACCCCGTTTAAATCCATCAAACAAATTGTTCTTTTCGATAGAGCAGGTTTCGGATAACACTTTTAAAGCCATATTGCTGGGCTTGTACAGTATTTTTTTCATCAAGAAACAATGATAAATTAACACATAAAACTATTTTGAATCTATTGTTTCGAAAATAACAAAAGTAGCTTCACTTAAAAGGGTGTCACTTTTTTCTGACTAATCGAAATGTCATTAAATTTCACACATAATCTGTCGAAAGCTGGTACTCCATAAACGTCATAAAGATTTAACAATGGCAGCGCCATCTGTGTGTCAGTCACACGACTTATTGAGTGATGTAATAAATTGTAAATAAATAATTAAATGTGCGTTCGTATTATAATATTTGTAACTATATTTTACTTCATTATAATACAAATATTTTTTTGTTTCTTTTACATATCATGTACTGTAACTAATGACTGTCTTTTATTCATGGTTTGCAGTTAAAATGAAATTTGTTGAGCAATCGTCTCAAATCCTGTTTGAACGATTTGTTTTAATATTAGTCTGAAAAGCACAAAAAAATTTTTTACTTAGTTAACCAGGTATCTGAAAACATTTTCAAGTTATAAATGTTTTTATACTCATTGTTGCTATGAATAATGTTCTCTTTATGCAATAAATAATCATACAAAAAGCCTTGATATTCGAAATACACCCCATCGTATTCTAAGGTTTTAACCCGACGTTAGGCAAGCTCTTTGAGAACTTTACTACTTTTTTATTAAAATTATGTCATACACAAGAATTTCATCAAGTATAGCGTCTATATTTTCCATGTTTACAAGAAAAAATTATAGTTTACTTATTTATTCAATTTTAGTAGCTTTGTTAATTATATAACATAGAATTATAATAGTATTAATATAAACCAGTTGGATACAAAAAATTTATCGCCATAAGCAATCGAAAGTACGCTAACAGATATAATTATTGTTTTTCAAAAGTGTGTAATTTAGCTTGGTAAATATTTTTCCTACAAAAAATTGTATAATAACATTTTTTTCGTAAAATTTTCTCGCCATCATTTTTCTACTGAAGTAATTTTTTTATATTTTGCATGGTTAACGATATTTTATCAAACGTTGATTTTGCCCTAATTATTTGGCGCTCATCTTTAAGTGCCCCTTTTCAAGTTTCATTTTTAACCATAATTGAAGTACCATATAAATACTTGGCACTTTAAGGTAATTTTATACTTCCTTTCTTGAACTGAAAGCTTTATTATTCCACCAGACATACAACAAGACTTTCCGATCGAATCGGCTTCTCTTTTCGACGGGTTCTGGTAATTGTCCTTTCTCTAACCACTGATTTTTCATGTGCGGGTTATTTAGATAAATCCATTTCTCATCGCAAATAACAATGCGTCTAATACAACGATCACCTTTCAGCAGAGCAAGGAGCTGTTTCCACATTCTATTCGACGTTTCGCTTGAATCTCGCTATTCGATAACTTTTATACATATTACCTAATGATTATAAATGGGGATGTATGATATCTTTAGAAGGTCTAAGAGAGTCCGATGAAACCACAATATCCCTCCCAAGTGGACGACTTAAGCGCGAACGATCTTCAAGCATCAAATCTCCACTATTAAAGCGATTATTCCAAAGCTACGCTGGTCGCTCATTAACTGTGTCTTCCATTTCACATATTTTCTTTGCTGCCACGGCTGATCTAAACTTAGGTTTCCATTAATGCCTTAACATTATATGTATTTCGTATTTATCACACTCAATACTATTTATTATAAAAACGTACTGCGGCGGCAATAAACACAGAGATAATTATTTAAAAAAAATAAGGCAAATCTACTATTCAAATAATTAGAGATTAGTCTCAACAGGTTACGATCTGTTTAAATTAAGGTGTAATAATTTACACAAACGAAAATCGACATTACTCAACAATTTTGGTTCATTTTTTTTATAAATCTTTGGCAGATATGGAAAAACAGAAATCTTTATTCAAAACTACATTGAACACGTAAAAAACCTCGGATCTGTATTAAAAATGTCCTGGCCTTGAAATAAAAATATTATTAACTTTGTTGAGGGTGACACCTGGGACGATAATGACGGTGACATTGAATAAATTTATTTTGTACTTCTTTTTATTAATGTTTCGATACATGTTTTAAATAATTAGTTTAATTTGACGAAACCATCACGCTTGATAAAAAAAACTTGTGAAGCCGCCAAAATAAAACGTTTTCGTAATTTTAAAAAATTGCCAAAGTCGGGAAGTTATAGTGTTGTATAATTTTTAAGACAAATATAAATGAATGAAAATTATGTAGGCTGTTGTATCTAGTCTTACAGGTGGACTGCTAAAAATTGCTCTGCTTCTCTTTAATACTAATCCTACTTTTTGCGATGTATTAAATCATAATTAACAATCATAACTTAAAGTATTAATTAACATAGTTCGCAAAGTTGCAGATATACCGGTACCGATAGTCATCAGGAACGTGGTGAAAGTTCGCTTTCAAGTTGTTTTTGTTTTCAATAAATTGTTAGTTTTTGACAGGAGTATTCTTAATGTAGATTTCTTTTGGTTACTTTTTGTTTTGTCCAGTTTATACAAATGAAATTATTTTTCTAAAACTTAATTATAATTATGGAAGTTACTCCAATTAATTTTCTTCATCCTCATAAACGAAATCGATCATTTTTCTTCTAAGAAAAGCGACTACTTAACTGATCACAGAACACAGTTAACTTGACAAATTTCTGCTCTGGTTCTGTCCCAGTTTTTGTTCACGTTTCACTTCCGCTATCGCTACCTAGCACAAATTAAAAGCGCTCCGAAACATGGCGTCTGCTTCAGAACGTGTTGATTTTTAACGCATGTGCCACCCAATGATTCCACTAGAGTTTATAACTTTTGCTGAACGGTTTCGTCCGCTGAATGCGACCATTGTGGCGAGTTATATTCTTATATCGTATATAATGCTCCTTCGACATTCGGTCTCGTCCGTCATGGCCGATACTTTGATGTGCGTCGTGAAGTACTTGGAATAATTGACCACCAGCGACGCAGTATGTAATATTCTTATCTGGGGTGCTTACAGAAAATATGTTGTTATGTAACAGTTATGAAATCGTAATGTTCCAATGAACATTAAATGCTCACACCTTTGATTGTCAAAATAATTACAATTTTTAATATTCGCTAAATTTATTTCAATACGCAACTGCAAATTAAATCTTCCGAACTTCCGAACAACGCCAATGAAATTTTACAGGTGACGTCGATATTTTTAAAATTCCCGCGAACTCGCAAGGTCGAAAATCGCGGTTATTTCCTGCGCAGGTAAGTGGGAGCAGAAATATCCAACCATCAAGGGCACTTCGGGGGCCTACAACCAAAATATTGAATCCAGCTGGAGGCACATGAGAAGAAGAATATTGAGGGGGCAATCAGAAGTAACTTGGACCTGCATCTTTGTGAATTTCTCCGGTGAAAAAATGTGGATCCATTCGATGCAATCATTGTAGATACAAAATTTTTGTATCCTGGAAAGAATGATCGACCTCCAATGGAAGAAGATGAGGAAAGTGACTAAATTTTTGTGGAATGAAATTGCTTTTCATTTATTACTATTGTTTTTATACGTTCTTTCAGGATCGGGAAATACGTCGATGCTATCGATTCGGTCAGGTTAGGTTAGGTTAGGTCCGGTGCTTTTATTATCGGATTTCTCTTTCGTGGCATGAGTAGGCCTTTTTTGACCGAATATTTAATTCACTTTTCCGCGCTTGCACACATTCCTAGGTATATTTTCTTAGTCCTTAATCGATTGTGACCATTCCCTATCATTTTTACTTTTCGGAAGTTTATCCAAATCTTCTTCTCACTTGAAATACCTGTTGGAGAACCGCCATTGTATGACATAAATTCATTTGCTTAAAAAACTGAATATTACGCAATGAGATCTTTAGTCGCAACGTTCGTCCTCCGACCAAAGTAATTATGTAAGCAAGTGAACAAGACGCAACGCATTTACTGCCTCCCCGCAAATCTCTCTTATTATATAGAAAACTCGATGATACCAAATACTATTAACATATCATATACAGCTCGTTAAAAAAGCTGGTAAACGCCATTCCGCTCGCTTATGTTTTTACCTTACTATCATCATTTTAGCTACCAGATGCCCACCGAAAAACATAGACCTTCTGGAAATAACGCCTACTATCGTTGCCCTTTCCGTTTAATTATATTTTTCAGAAATATACGTGTAGATATATACACCGCGATCAAAAGGATCTATTGTGTCCCTTTGTCTTGCTGTAACACTGAGAAACCTCGATGTTCACAGCTGATCTATTAATCCCACTCTTTAACAAACTGGGATGGCTCTAGCTACCAAATATTTTTGTCTTCTATTTTCTTCCAGATGTCGAATAAATGTGGATTGAGGTTTCGTCCTATGCGCAACAGAATAAGCATGTTGCATTCTCTACTTAATAGAGCATCTTCATATATTCATTGATGCGACAGTGCCCAAACAAGACTTCTGTTAGTATTCGTAGGTTGCCTAAGTTGTTACATTCAATAGATCTTCTCTGGTTATAGCTTCCCAGGAGTGTATTTATCTGTCTCAACACCTGTAGATTTTCCCAGTACCTGGTTTCACTGCTATCTACCTTCTTTTACAGTGCTTCCTCTATTGTTCTATAATTGTTACCACCAAAGGGTTCACGTACTATAAAGGGTTTGTTTTAGCGAGTCAGCTGTTTCCTTTACCTCTACTCCAGTGTGTCCCGGAAACCCTTGAATGGTTACTTTATTCTTTTAACCTAACTCATTTATCTTGTCCAGACATTCACTAGCTGGTTTATATTCTATGATATTAGAGCTCTAATGGCTTCTTGACTATCGGACAGGATGATGATCTTCTGTTTGCGATAGTTCTTATATAGATTGAACAGGACACATTTTTCAATTGCACAGATTTCTGTCCGCTCTTTTTGAGCTGTATACCATTTGATGGTATTTCTATTCATTTCTTGTATGCTGCTTTGATCTATTTGCTTTTACAGCTTAGTTTTGAGGTAAATTTTTTCTCAAAGCTAAATTTTTTCGATATTTCGTCCTGAGACGTATTCTACATTTGATTATTTTTTGAGGACAATTTATCCTTGTTGATTCCTTTTCTGAATATCTGAGTGATGTTTTTTCCGCAAATATACATACCTCGACATGCATATTTGCTTTTTAATTACAATTATACTCTTCCAGTCTTTAATTTGGTTAATAGATCCACGAATCTCTCTTAACATTATGATTTTACATTGATTCGATTAGCGGTGATAGAGGATTGCCAATAACTTTTAATTTGCTAAAATTAAATTCACACTTTTCGGATTGATTAGGAAGAGTAGTGTACATTTACAGAGACTTAAAGATATACAATTGAGAAGAATGTCTGCTTTGCAATTGTAGAGTTGTCCATAGGAAAAGGCTACTACACATTTAGGCCGGATCAAGTAATGGATCAGAAAGGTAGTGAGGTTTATTGAAAGCTCTTACTGTCGGGATAGTGAGCAGTGTAGGGATGTATAGTGAAATGTTTCATAAGCAAATAATTCGATAACTAATCAAGTTACGTATATATCAAAGAAGAGTAACTTTTGACATCGGTATTTCACTCATAGTTCAGTCGAAAGAAATTTATTTACTAAGCCCATTTAAGAGTAACTAGCGCCCTCTATTAGCCACGCTAAATTGGCGGTCCTCGTATTAAAAAAACGTATAATTGTCAATTTGCCAATAAAAATTGTGGAAGATAAAGAGTTAAAGCGAATATTAAAATTTGTATTTAAACTTTAAGCACCCGGTATCTCAGAACTTCACAATATTTGTATAAGGAATGTTGAGCTAGATCCTAATATTTTGGGTTCTAGCTTATACAGTTCAGAGATCGAGAATTCTTAATGAATCACCCTTTTTACGAAAATAAATACTTTCCCACGACTGCCAACAAGGTCTACGATTTATTTAACTAAAAAATTGACCTGTTAACTTGTAGGAAAAAATATTTTGTTACGTTTTCATCGCCTCTTTCAAGATTAATAAATTACCTCTGTTCAATCATACATAGAATGTACGTATGCAATCTGTGAACAAATGGACGTAAAATTAATTTTACTTGAATTCAATTAACCTGAATAATATCACAGTTTATTGAGAGACTTGGTATTTTAATTGTGTAATTTTTATAGCTGTAAGTTAAGACAAACCTTATAGAAGTTGATCTGAATAAATAATGAAGACATGTGGCAATATGTGAGGTTTAAACATAAGGTAATTTAGAGAAAGAAAATAGACGTACAAACAATACACTTTGAAAATCATAATCCCAAAATCCTACTTGGACGAATTTTAAAAATTCCTCAACTGCTGTGTAATTTTCCAGTTGTGTGTATTAATTCGTGGCTTACTTAAAAAGAGTTAAAATAAATTTGATGAGTAATGATACGACATCTGACAATTAAGTAAATGAGACTGATTTCATTGCAGCGCTTGTGGTAATCCTGGAACAACAAATTTCTTCAGCATGATGTGCTCTATTCATAAATATATTTTTCAGTCTCATCCGATCAATAATTTTCTATCGGTGTTTTGTAAAAATTTGTAAGTGTTGCTTCTCACAAAAATGGTGGTACGAAATCTCGAACTCATCTTGAAATTGGACGATTCGGCAATTGGAAAAGTATATTATTGAAGTGTTTGATGATGATTCTATTGCAGAACGTTCAAAGATCTTAGTGTTCTTTGTATATGAAGTTATTGACTCAAACAATTGGGTGCTGCACCCTACCACTGCGCGTTGAGTTTTAGCTGTCAGAAAGATTCCAAGGTTACTCTCGGAGTAATTCCAGAATTGCCACAACGCCTGCAAAAGTTGCTGGATTCAAATTATTCATAAATCCATACGAGCAATATGTCAATTATTTTAGTGATGATTTAAATTTCTATGTGAATATAAAAGAGTAGAGAAAACCCATATAATGAGATGGTACTACGAAACAACTGATCCAAAGAAGAGAGTGCCTTAATTTTATTTACAAAAAAGATTTATTCCATTATTATTTTAATATTAGTGTCGACCTCGTTTAGAATAATAACAAGAGATAAACCGATTAGGCGCTTGGGTTTGAACCTTTTGACGTCATTAGGCAAGCTGTGAGGCTTTCCTAAGTGTTTGCACCGCGCCCGTGTGAGTGCTGGGACGTGATCTGCAGTTTCTTTCTCCTCCATGTATCAGAGTCACTCCGGGTTTTAACTCACCGAATTCCGCACCAATTTAAGTAATAAGAGAGGCAGGAAAAGGTGCCTCTAACAATCTCCGCGGATCCTGCCTTGCAAGCAGACCGTTGAGAGACGTAATAGCAACACTTGGTTATACTAAGAGTGTTTTCTGGTTCCAATGGTGGATTTGGCCATCCCAATCTGGCGAGCCTCGTCAGTACCCTTGTTGTCAGAGTTACCGGGCACCTAAACGAGCTGAATTTTGCAGCCTTGACTAGAACTTTCTTATACTCCAGTATAAGCCTAGAGTATACAATGCCGGCCGTTATGGCTTGTATCGCAACTCTACTAACTGAGTAGATTGAGATTACTATCTTTTTCTGGCGTCGATTGAGTATCGTGCCTCCACATTCCATCATAATCAATACATCGGGTTGAAAGATGATAGCAAAAAGTTGGGATCACATAGTTATAGTGTACGCATAAATCCAATAGGGCAATGTAATAATGAATTGGTTAGTTCATCATTGAATGACTCAGATTCAACAAGTGTTTATTGATTTTCATATCCAGGTATTGTTAGTTACGTTAAAATGAAATTTTGAACTTTGTATTTTGCCGAAGAAAGTATTATGTCTTCTAGTTTAGAGGAATTATTAAATGTAGCTTATGGTTTTGGATAAACACAAGTATTAAGACATCTAGAAATAATACAACTCCATATAGGATTTTACGAAGGGACTAGTATAGGTCCAGACTTGGACCAAGTATGTACAGCTCTGGTCCTAGCTTGGAAGCCGTTATTGGCCCAGACTTGGTGGGATTCTGGAATAATAACAATATCCTTCGTTTGGTTTGTAAGCCTAGACCAGGTCTTAAACATATAAAGAAATAGTACTACTTTTAATTGTCTTTAATGTATAACACAATCTTATTCATAAAAAATTATTACTTTTTATGTTAAGATATCTAGTATGGATAAGATATTAGAACAAAACTTTATATAGTTACTCAAAGTTCTACCAAGCCTGGCTGACTATAGGATGGCCGAGGTCAGGTTACCCAGTGTTCAGCCCGGCTTGTGTGACTCTAGAATGGCCGGAGCTAAGTAACCCAGACTTCAAACAAGCTTGGGTCATTATTGGTTTGCCAAGACAGGGTTTCCCAGCTTTGGTCCAAGCTAAGCCCCGTCGTTCAAGGCTCCTACATGGGACGCCTGGACTTGAATAACATGAGAATATCAATAATTTTGACATTCGTTTCTGATGTTATATGGATCATAGAAATTGTTCATTTTCAAATATGTAAACTTTCTTATTGGTATCAATTTTAGTGATCAACAATTCGGAATTAGGGCAGGTTTAACACAATCTAATATTATTATTATATTATCAAAATAATCCCATATTTGGAAATATTCGTAAAAGTAGTATTGGAAAACAAAGTAGTTGAATTGTATCGACCAATCTTTAATCGATTAGAATCAGAATTAAACTGGTTTTGTAACTGGCATCGTAGTATATGAAATTCTGATGTTGCCAAGTTGATTATTGTCCTCATTCGACACTTCCGTATAAGTAATAGCAGTTCGGATTCACTAGCAGATTATTTATGTTCTTCAAACAGCACATTTTTTCTACAACGATTAATGATCATTGTTTATGAATGTGTTAAAACAATTAAATAGACACGGCTAATAATTCTAATCCTCGTTAATAAAATGTTGTGAAGGATTTCGTGACAATTTTAGCGATGTTCCAGAGGTATGTTAAATGGGACAATATTAATACTTTTCATTTATTTTCGGTCTTTTATTGTAGCTATATGTTAATCATAGATAATATACAGTGCGTCTTGACTACAATATACATCAGGTGCCAATATCTGAATACGTAGTGGGTAATCCCAAACAACTAGTATAGGTAAGGACTAAAATAATAAAATATATTAAAAACTCAACTTCTACATAGGAAAACTTTCCTTTTTAATCCAATAATGCATCATATTTTGTCGTGAATAGTTGTAACTTGTATATTGCAATCATTTGAAGCGCAAGTGTAACGATGTGTCGCCCCCTTTTTTGTTTCCAGTTTTTCTCTCTGTTTTTCTATTTTTCTTTCAGCAAATTTGGTGATTTTTTGTTTGCGCGATATCTTGATTAGCCATTCCTTACACAGTATCATAAATTTTGAAATATCTACATTTTTTTAGTCCACCAATTTTATGCAGAGAATCGTACACTAATCTTTGGCCTATCAGTGATTCTTCTTCCAAATTTTGAACCAAAATCTCCTTATTGACAGAAAATCCTCTCTTTTCAGTCGCAATGCCGTGAAAAATTATTAGAAGAAGTTGCACCACAACACAAGTTTACTACAATTAATGTTTTCGATTATTTTCGTCCAAAAATAATCTACTCTATCACATCTGGAATAGTTTTTTATCTTATTTAGAATGATTCGATTCGTTAGAATATCTCTAAAAGCCTTGTCTGCTTCTTCCAATATATTAGCGTTGCATCTGTTTGCAGTCAACAAAAAGTCAAATACTTCAGATACCAGTTGCACGGATTGTTCTGAATCGTGGACAGTCTTATTGGGAATAAGAAAACTTGCTTTTGTTAATTTAAATGCTAAAAGGCATTTTTCCAATAGTTTGGAAACCGTATGCATCAAACAATTTATACAATCCTTTCGCAAGATCTTTGACCTTAATGCGGCATACCCTAAATCGATACCTTCCACTTGAGATTACACAATAAACCATTGGTATCTTTTTTGAAAATGTCTATTTTATACATAGCAGTACTTTGAATTTCGCCTGCGACGAACCGCCTCATTAAGTTTCGAAATCAGATCTTCATAAAGAAGAGTTGGGGGCCAATCACTATGAAAATTATCAAGGAATGGTTCTAATTCTTTGGATAAGCACTGAAGAATGCTGGTTGCGCCAATAGTAATAGTAATATTATCCAAAAACTTTTCCATAATTTTAAAGCTTTCACATGATGGTTTGTAATTCGTGCTTTGCAGAGAAGATATGAATTTTTTCAAGTGGATATAGCGGATATAGGGACCGATTTTTTTGAGAAACAGATATGTTTTCTAGCCATCGTACTGCATAGAATTTCGGAGGGAACTCAGAGCAACAACATGGATAAGAACATTCCTAGTCTGGAAGGACTGTCTTTGAACAAATTGTAACATGCTATCAAGTTAAGCAATCCTAGGTACGTAAGCCCGTAAGAGTGCAGTTACGAGAGATGTTCACCTTGTTGTTTCGATGGGATGATACAATTTTCGAGATCAGTCGGAAGGGTTTTGAGTTATAGCAACACCAACTTGCTATGTTTGGTTGGCTCACTCGAAATTCCCGTGGAATCTCCGATTTTTTCCGGCTCTGCGAAATTCCCGTCTTTTCCCGGTTTTCAAGGTTCCTAGGCACCTCGCATATGCATCATACTATAAATAAAGGTTGGTAGATTCATCTAAGGAAATTTTTATGACAGAAACATTGCACCTTAAGACTTGCTGCCTTGGAACCTGCGGAATATGTCCTAAATATTGAGAAATTCCAACATTTCATTGTGTATACGCTTATAGAGTCGTTCTTTGTGTCATTCAGCTATCAGTTCAGCTTCATTCACCCGTTTCTTCTTTTCAGTGTTGACTATGGAACGCCAAACTCTTTTGAGGGTGCATTGACGCTCATTCTATTCTGAACTTTAAGCTGCTCATCCGCCCAATCACCATGACTGGATCCTTGTTTTCTTTTATAAATCATAGGCATTTTCTCAAGGATTATTGTTATAAATGGATCATGGATCAAATAAAAAAGTTGACTAGATATAAACTTTCCTTGCTAGGAAAAGTAAAACATGATGTTACTCGGTTGGATCATAAGTTTCACATGGAGATGTGAGTGGGATGTGAATCAACGCGCTATGCATAATAAAAGTCTTTCACTTTCATATATTTGCTATAGATGAAATAGTAAATAACATGGAAAAAAAACAGATATTAGAATCAACGATTTTTAGGTTATGTAGTATAAAAACAGTCCCAAAAGACTAACATAAAGAAAAATACCTCGGTGAGATGCTTGGTGGTATACGCTTTCTTTGCCTGCGACATTTCGCTGCTTCAAACTGTACGCAATCTTTGCTCTACTCAATATTTGCTTATTCGATTTATGTTATCATCATGATTTACTATACAGTGCTTTTCAGATAAAAGTATCCACCTTTAATAACTTTTGTAATACTGGTATTTAGAAAAAATCCAAAAACACGTCAATTTATGTTGGAAGGGGCAAGCATTATGGCTTATTTAAACTTACTGGAAAAGCCACCCCCTCACCCCTAGCAGCATCCCCTTTATTTTTTTAAATTACTTTCATGTTTTTTATGTAAAATTTGGATACTCCTCTTTGAGCTAATTTCAAAAATGTATAATACTTGTAGGTTAAAGTGGTTAGTTTATGAGATAAACAATTTTTCTTGTAAGAGCACAAATTTTACTTATTATTTACTTTCACCTTATTTGCCTGTACTAAAATGGGTTGTACAACAGTTCAAACTCTTTAATCTTTTTAACTGTGCTATTTATTATGAAGTTACAATAAGTGTTCAAAATGAGTACCATTCACTTCCATACAATGGTATAATCTATTTTGAAATGCCTCTCTGACATTGCTTAATACGGCTGGATTTAATTGTCGACATTCATTTTCTATCCTCTCTCGTAAATCATCCAGAGATTCTGGTTGGGTAGCATAAATTTTTTTTTAAATACCCCCATAAAAAGAAGTCTAGGTGTGTTAAATCCGGTGACCTAGGTGGCCACTCCATCATCTGCCCCCTTCTACCTATCCAACGAGCGGGGAATGTTTCGTTTAAAAATTGTCGGACAGGCATAGCATAGTGTGGGGGAGCTCCGTCTTGTTGAAATACCAGTAAATCTTCGGAAAGGTTATCATCATTTTCTATTATTGTTGTAATACGTGGGTCAACCCCTTCCCTGAGTAACTCAAGATATGATTCACCATTTAAATTTCCGTTGATGAAGAAAGGTCCGACAATGTGGTCACCTAGGATACCACACCAAACGTTTAACTTTTGGGGATGTTGTGTATGGAATTCACGCATAATTTGTGGATCACTTTCAGCCCAATATCTACAATTATGCCTACTTACTAAGCCATTTAATGACCATGAGCATTCATCAGAAAAGCAAATATTGTTTAACAATTGTGGATTGTTATTGATAATTTACGTCATTGATTCGCAAAACTAGACGACGATCAAAATCATCTTCATTCAACTCGTGCACCAACTTAACTTTGTATGGGTGGTACTTGAATTTATGTAGAACTCGGAAAACTGTAGAAGATGAAACACCGATCGCTCTACTTATTGTTGACAACGATTGGGGTTGTTGAGCCTCTAAGCTGACTTGCCCTAAAATTGCCACTTGGATTGCTTCGTTATTTACGAGTCCCTCTCGCTTATGCACTTTATTGCAAACAGACCCTGTTGTGGTAAATTTCTCCATCAGTTGAATTACATACTTATGAGTTGCATGTCTTCCGTCATGTAATTCGTTAAATATTCTAGCAGCAGCTCTTGCACAATTATTATTTTGGTAGTATAAACCTACAATTTCAATTCTTTCTTGCAAAGAGTAAACCATTTCAGAGAAACAAAATAAATAATGTATCAAATTACACTATCAATAGTAACTACAAATTCTAGTTGACAATGTCAAACTTTAATAAAAAGTAGAGTTTTTTGTTGTTTGGATTTTTTAAGTAGAATAAATAGCACAGTTAAAAAGATTAAAGAGTTTGAACTGTTGTACAACCCATTTTAGTACAGGCAAATAAGGTGAAAGTAAATAATAAGTAAAATTTGTGTTCTTAAAAGAAAAATTGTTTATCTCATAAACTAACCACTTTAACCTACAAGTATTATACATTTTTGAAATCAGCTCAAAGAGGAGTATCCAAATTTTACATAAAAAATATGAAAAGTAATTTAAAAAAATAAAGGGGAAGCCATAATGCTTGCCCCTTCCAACATAAATTGACGTGTTTTTGGATTTTTTCTAAATACCAGTATTACAAAAGTTATTAAAGGTAGATACTTTTATCTGAAAAGCACTGTATATATATATATATATATATATATATATATATATATATATATATATATATATATATATATATTGAATAGAATATAACAATTAGATTTTTATTATTCATTAAGTGAGGAAAATTTTAAAAATTGTGAAGATTTGTACGATTGTAAAACAAATAACTGTTTTAATTTTGACTCCACGAGTATAAAAGCATGTGACTGAAGTATCATAAATGTATTTTACGCTTATTATATTTTATTATTATTTTTTAACACGCTAGAGTTGCAATAATTTATAAAATAGAGTTATAAATTCGATTCTATTCGGTAATTATTGCACCCAATTGTTCTTGCATTGTATTGTGTTACTCATTTCTATTTTAACAATAAAGGTTTTTTAGTATTCATATCTTTATCATAAAATATGATTGCCATTTATGTAAAAAATATCACACTGAGGTTAACAGATAATTATAATTGATTTGATTACAATTATGTAATACTAAAAACAAATAGATTTGCCATGAAAGTTAGGAGGGTAAGGGGGCTTTTCTGCACAAAATACTCTGATTACCTACCAGTGAGATTTCATGAAGTCAGGATGTCGAGTTCATCCTCAGATGAAGAGTTTGTGCTACTGGAAAATGTTTAGTTACGAATGTAAAGAGGCAGGCATAAAAATACATCCAGTGAATCAAAACCGAGCAGTTTATGGAGAATATCATCATTTCTTCTCGACTTTGAAGCAAGATGAGCAACGCTATTGCGCTATTGGCAGTAAATGAGGATGACATTAGACACATTCAATCATATCTTAAGAAAAATTGTACAGCGTTTAACAAAAACGTGGTGCAGCTGGCACAAGCAACCAATTTTCCCCGAAAAAAGACTTATTGAACACTTTAGTTATAAGAATACAAAATTATATGATCCAAGGAAACAAAATTCATCATGAACTTATTAGACATGTAGATATAGTCAGTTTTGTGAAGGAAAAAAAATTTGTACAGTTAAGCGCAATATATTGTTATCTTGAACGAAGCCAATCCACCATATGGAATTTTTACTTAAACCTTTTGGAGGAAAAAACTTCCCATTGATCAGGATTATTTTAACAGGAATGTTTTAATAGCAGACTCGAAAAACAATAGAATCTACTTTTGGAATATTGAATTCAAAATGGCGTATCTTGTCCAAACCCATCGAAGCGAATATACTTGTGGTAGACAATATTATTAATTGTATTTATGTTTTACATAACACCCTTATCGATAGGTAAGGTTTTCAGAAACATCTAACTGAACTAGAAATTGTGCAAAAGATTTCTGAGAATCACAGCGCTGGAAGGCCGTCAAATCCAGCCAGAACAGTTAGAGATATCCAGTAATCCATTAATTTTCCACAACTTTCCACAAATCCACAAATTCTTTTTGATTATATTGCATTGTTTATGTAATTCACTGTATGAATTATTTACTTTTCATATAATATTGGACATAAACAGGCTGTTATTAATAAAAAGCTTAGAATCTATTCCCATTTCCATCCACTCCTGTTCCACAACTTTTGCTCAACATTTTGATTGATGTGAGATTTTAGCCGCTTGTGCCACAAAGCAAGTCTTCCAAAAATTGTGACGATCAAAATTTCAGTACCCATCATTAATTAACAATTATGTGACCACGTCAGGCGCTGACAACAAGCGACCAAGAATTGAAAATTCATTCCGGTAAATTAATCGGTGCCGGTTTACGCTTGTTACAAGTTCCGACAAGTTTTTTCTTTGTCCATAACCATTGACGAGCTACCTAAATTATCGGCGCTCATCTGCGTCCGTTGCAGACAATCTGCTTTCTTTATGTGTGCGGCTCTAAGGCCTCGATCAAATATCGACTCGCTAGAGATATTGAAACGGATCGCTGAAACTTTCAAAAAAAGGTGTCGCGCCATAATTTTCACTAGAAGTACACAGTTCCTAAGTAAATAAGCTGCTTCTCTTCACAAAAACACAAGCAAATCATATGAGACTTGTGTACCATTCAATTTGGCAAACGTATCGTGAACAAAACTACCAAAGTTTAAAAGTCTCTCATTGCATATATGATATACAGAAGACGTTTGATAGAAATATTTCTATCACATGTCATTTTGAATCCCATGAATTTCAAGTTAGCAGTTAGCTCAAGACCAGCAGTGATTGTGTTAGTGTCAACAGTGTTCTTGATGGTAAGCACATTATTTTTATTTTCTATTTTAATCATTTTATATTTTTTTGTATCAGCTTTTCCTTTCCTCGGTAAAATTCCAAGGAGTAGGCAGATTGAGGCCTTGGAATCAACCAGATAAACGGGTGATTCGTTGCGTGGGGCAGGTAGATTGAGACCACGGAATCGGATCACTTCTTACTACTGAACCCTATCTCCACCCTTCTCTTGATAATAACTTCAAAGTGGGAGTCGAAACATCGAGAATTTTTGAAATTCCAAAGCGGGCCAACACGTAAGCCTAGTTCTTTTGTTCATAGATAGATAAAAATGATCATTTCGACTTTTCTTTAAGTTTTTATCAAAATATGATATTGACACTGAAGTATTTTATACTTACCAATAGATTACCTTCATCATGAATATCAAAATAAGACTAAAATCAAACTAGAAAAGTTCTAGTTTGTCTAGTCGTCTTCAGTTCGGGTATCAAGCCCGAACGAGGGGTATTAAACTGCTCTGATGAGACGTAATAACGTAGTTACACCCTCTCGTTGCAATTGCGGCCATTGGGGATGTTAATATCGACAAAAAGGTCGATTCACATCGCGCTTTTCAGAGGGGTTGTAATTTAATATTCGTCGAGGCATTAGCCAGGAAAGTAGTTGTTTTCCCCTTTGAAGAACGGCGGAATACATTTTCGAAATATTGATTTTCGAAATTATTTCAGAGGTGAATAGTAGAAATCCTTTATTTTGTTTGCCGAAAAAAAAAATCTTCGAGGTTGTTACAATACACTGATATTTACATCAAGAAAATTTGGATACACGGGAAACGCAGCACGATCTACATCAAGTTTCAAAAAACGAGATCCAAATTATAAATTTCATAAAAGGACGACCATGGAACTCCCGTATAGTTCGATTGAAATGCGAGTAAATGATTTCCAATCACCAGAATCCTCTTTCTTCATAAGCAGAAGTAGAAATAGTTTCTATTGATAAAATTCACTAATTGCGCTGATCGTGTCTCAAATAAGTCAAATTGGGATAATGAATCTGTTGAATGCAAGGTCACCACCGCACTTTGGTGGACATATATGAAAAATAAAATAAATCTATGGCAAGAAAAAAATGGAAATCGTTATTTAGCAGCATTCCCTATTTTTAGAACAGTGGCAAGTTATATCCCCATATAAGTACTGCAACCTAAATTTTCCCCTGCAAGATTTCTGTACACTATTAGAGCAATTTCTGCTTACTGTGCAGTCACACGCTTAGATACTTGATGTCTTGTCTTCATTCAACATTTTTTTTTCATCAAGTTTGATGGATTTAAGATTGTGTTTATTATTATTAGAGGCCGGTTGACATGGGGCAAAACAACGTGCAAGAAATTGCATGCAATTTCTTGGACGATCAAAATATTGCATAGACGAAAACTGCACGCTGCTTAACATTACGCAAGTCTCTTTCCATGGTATCAAGGATGCCACTAATAAAAATTCCATGAGAAAAAGTAAGCAATTTCCTAACCTCAACTTTAATTTTATACTTTGTTGTAAGTTTATAGGGTGCAGCCTTGCTTTTGGAGTCTAATGGGCAGAAAAGAACACCTAGGCGATGGTGGGCTAAGCCCTGGTCAGATAAAATAAGGGAAAACATAAATTCAGTTATAGAATTGCAACTTGCACGCAATAAAAATGGCACCAAACCGATAATGTTCTAAGTGCGAGATCTTGCATTGAACAATCAGCTGAACTTCATCTGCGTATACATACTTTTCATCAAGGAATATTTTGTCTTGCTTTGCAATGCACGTTGTCAAGCGGTCTTAGTGAAGGCAATTTCATTTTACTAAGGAAATTGATTCTTATGACTTGAAAACACTAAACACATATTTTGTTCCATCAACACTCACATTATAAAAGAGTAACAGAAACTGATAAAATTCATTTGTTAGATTTCAAACGCATTTCCTTATGTACCGGAAGTAACAATTTGTACGGATTTCTATTCGGTTTATCTGTTTGTTACTATGTCATGGTTATTAAATCATACAAAAGATTTGAAGCTATTTTTAAAAAATATATAATCTGAAAATTAATTGTTTTGTGGTTACTTTACGATGTAGAGTAAAGCTTAAACCTTATTATTGGTTAATTGTACCTCTCACAATCCGATATAACTGAAAATTTTACCACATTTAAGCGGTTAAAAACTCACTAAATAATTTCTAGCCGGTGTAAAAACTCTCCATACATACCTGTAACAAAAGAAATAAATATTAGAAATCCAATTATGTAGTATGTTAATAATAATTAAATATTCTTGAGAAATCAGCTCCGTAAGAAGCCGCAATACTACACTTCAGTGTCGGGTTTTTAAAAAAATGCTGATGTTTTAGTTTTTTCTCATAATCCGTAATTATAGCCTTCATTGATACTTCCATGTTTATTGCTGAAACGGATTCTTGTGTAACTTAGTGTGATGTCGATTGTATTCTTTCGGAAACGATAGAACTTTTACGAAAAGAATGTACTGAAGTATGTCATTGTTGTTTATGACTGATAGATCGATTCCTAAAGGCCGTTATAATTTCTTCTTTTCACTTAAAAATGCTTCATAATTGGTAAATATCCAAAATTTGAATTATTAGCTAACTTTTCCCGAACGAGCTGGATTCAACCTTCTCATTTACATGCATCTAGAACAGTATTGCCCAAGCCCTTCTAAAATTCTTATGCTCTCATTAGTAACACATACATGACAATTTTTATCGCAAAACTTGACGTAGAATGAAGATAATAACGTCGCATAATATTTAAAATGTATTTTTCAATGTACTTTACAATTAAATGTTCAAAATGACCACCACGATTTTGGAAATCTCGTATAATAATTTGTATGTTATTTTGTTAATTTCTACCGTTATCCTAACTTTTCAATCAGCAAAATTGTCTGGTTTATTAAAATATACTTTAGATTTTAACTAACCCCATAAGAAGTAATCTAGAGGAGTCAAATCTAGCCGTTCCACGACTTCCAATCCACCTATTGGGAAAAGCCTCGTTTAAAAAATTTCTAACTGTACGTACCAAATGCGGGGGAGCGCTCCGTCTTGTTGGTAGTAAATAGATCGATCTATCTCATTTGGATGATTAACACCAGGAAAAAGTCTTTGTAATGTAGACACTAAGAAGTTGATAAAAAATCTAGATAAACATCACCATTAACTGTATCCTTAAACAAATAACGACCAATAATTTTATTGTTAATGATACCAGCTCAATAGTTCACTTTTTCAGTATATTGAGTGTGAGTCTCACACATTCAGTGAGGATTTTCTATCCTCAAATATCTACATTTCTGTTTGTTAATCATTCCGTTTGAATGAAAAACTATGACTTTGTTTATGAACTGCAAATCTGCGTTCATTCTATCCATCATCAATTCACAGAATTCTTGCCTTCTATCAGGATCATTTTAATTTAACTCCTTAACCAACTGAACTTTGTAAGGGTGCTATTTTTCTTTGTGCAAAACTCTCAAAACAGATGATTTACTTATATCATTGTCAGCGGCAAGTTTTCGAGTTGTCTTATGAGGATTTTTCTCAATCTCTAGAAGTCCGTCTAATTTTTTTCATCAGTAAATTGAACATTTCTACCTGGTTTTTCAATATTTTTTACATGTCCAGTTTCACGAAATTTTTTCTCAATTTTGCTAACTGTAGACTGAGAAACGTGTTGACCGGGGTATTTATTATTAAAAATTTCACAACCCTCGTTTTGAGTTCTTGATTTATTTTCACATCCAATCATAATTAAAATGTCTATTCTTTGACTATCGGACAAATGAGCCATAATTAAATTTAATACGCAAACAAATATTATACTGACGTCTTTTGGTAAACCTAAATGACAGCAGCCTACTAGATTCATGTCAATTGTTTATTGCGCTTTTCCACTAATATTTTAGTGCCTTCAAAGATTTTGTCGTGATGTGCACTAAATTAAAAAAAAAACTGTATATTGCTGAACAGAGGACTAAAATCCTTTTCAAACAAGGTGCCAAACGACACCTTAAAAGTTTGATGAAAATGTTTTCATACTATAAATTGTCAATTAGGTTTTTTTCACATAACAACGTTAAATTTATTCCATATATATGGACCGCATTGTATAGTTCCTCACAAAGCCTCATTTTATATTGAATAAAGTTTTAACTGACCCATCATTTTGCATTTCTGCGAGTTCTTCTTGATACTGCATATTTGATATATCAGACAAATCCACTAATATTGGCTGCACGTCCCTACGAACTTCTCTTTTTATAGACATCATCGAACCACAGATTCTATACGAATCGCCTCCGTTTACCTTCTTCTTCGATTCATATGCGAACAACTGCGTTGTTTAGCGAGATTTTAAAGTGACTGGGGTTCCACTAGGAGTCTGCCGCAGTGAAGTTAACTTGGCAACGTCAAAAGCCCGATTGATATTTTGGTCTCGTTAAACGAAATATATCAGAATTTGCATTTTCCTTCAATTTTGGCATTGAAATCTAGCATCGCATTTGAATGGCTCAGAGCAAAAGGGGGTGGGTTTCACGTTGGGAAACACCGATCTAGAATCTCATTTATTTGAGGCTACGGCCTTCTATATTATTTCGTATATTATCGTTAATGCAAGGATGGTGCATACTCGTTTTTGAAGATATTTTATACAATTAACAGAACGGGCCTCATGTTGAAGAGCCTGCACCAGGTTGATATGATTTCTTTGATTTTCCAACGGTATTAAAAATATCAAAAGAAAAAAATAAATAAATAGAGCATAATCAATTAGTGTTTAAAGTAATAATCTATATAATAATTTATTAATTTATCCATTGCTCTAGTGAATAACTTAATTAAATTAAAAATTCGTTGGTGTATTTAATGAAGCATGGAGCCACGCTTTTATTAACAAATTCACTTTCCAAAAAAGGTAATTAATAAGATAACTCGTATAATAATTAAAATTCAAGAAAAATCATTAGGAAATTATTCTCAACTCACAATTTTATTTAATTTATAAAATTATTTATGATAAAATCATCATTTGGTAATTATCTAGATTAGGTTACACCCCTTCGATTTCGTTAAAATTTCAGTATGTTATAGTGAAAATTATGCTGAAAAATTTGATATATATATATATATATATATATATGGCGCGGAAATCAACCCTTCACATGGTTTTTTGAAGTTCCAGAAAAAGAAAAATAATTTATACATCATAGTTTAGCTTCACATCAATCAAATATTCATAGAATTTTATCTTTTTCTTGGTCAAACACGAATAAAAAAAAACAAATATTGATGGATTTACTAACGATAGTAGTATGTAAGCAAACTAGACTAAATTTTCTAAATTATGATACATGATGCCATCAGTAGGTAATGAAGCTAAACTATGATGTATAAATTATTTTTCTTTTTCTGGAACTTCAAAGTTGAAAAACTATGTGAAAGGATGATTTCCGCGCCCCAAATATATATATATCAAATTTTTTAGCATGATTTTCTCTATAACATACTGAAATTTCATCGAAATTGATGGTCAATGAGCACAATCCCATAACTATCCCAAAAATCGGTCGCCATCACTTTTCCGGCCGCAGAAACCGTGTTTTCGAAGCAGGTTTGCCGTTTAACTGTTATTTAATTTCAGCAGTGTAGTGGGAGATCTAGATTTCATCTTCAGTTATGAATTAACGAAAAAAATCGTGAATAAGGCCTGGAAAAGTGAACAAACGTGGCATCCAATGCGCGGATAGCTTGGGCATGCATAATTATTTGGTCAGTATAAACAAATGCGTTCTTTTGATATGTCTTCTAAATCTCTCTAATTTTAACCATCGGTTTGTTGCGCATTGTACTGGTAATCCCTTTTCAATTTATATTGTTCATCATACAAAAAGTATTACATCTAGAGCATTGTGCGATTAAAACATTCCAAACCGAACTTCTGAGCTATTTACCTGTGTTTTATAAAGAGGGTTAGTTTTATTTCTTCACAAATCTGCAAAGAAAGCGATCGGTACCTCCTTTGAGACTAATTCGTAAGCTTGCTTCTCCAATTTCAGAAAGGTCGTTGCACGGTTATTCTCTTGGGAACGGACCTACCTACTCCACGTTCAGAATTAGTTAAGGGCTCAATATTTTACAATGCAAAAAATGCACAATCACTTGCCAATTGAGATCAAATCGATATCATTGCGGGAAAAGATAATAAACAGTACAAATGTGAATAGAAGGCGTTATAGACAATATTAATGAACTAAATCGATTCTCTAATAGAAACCAAGCATCCAAACTGGAAATTTTAGTGAGAATCTCTCAACGCATCCGCAAATATATTTCCCAACTTATTGATAAGTGCTAATATCTTAAGGTTGAGGTCGGAAACTTTGCAAACAACTTTTCGTTAGCTCAATGGTATACGTTCGCAACAGATTTTTCCAGCTTGTTTCTTATTAGCGTCTATTATATACATATATATATATATATATATATATATATATATATATATATATATATATATATATATATATATATATATATATATATATATTAAAATCATAAGACGAATAATACAAACAGTTACGCGAAAAATTTCATTTTTTAGTATCCTTCAAGCTTTAAAATTTATCTCTCCTTCCCATAAACATATCGCCATATGTACTTTCATACAGTGTATTACAACCATATTCATCGATCATCCAATAGTCCAAAACATTCACGACATCTACCAAACTCTTATTGCTCTTGATATAACACATCTGGCTTCCATCGCTGGAAACGAATCTGCAGATCGCCAAATAAGCCGCAAAGAATTATCCCGAAATTCCAGCTTACCAATGATCTGAAAACTAACTTCAAAAACCTCTTTCAAAAATGTTGGCGCGATATATGGAGCAAGAGTACAACAGCATTACATAACATCCACCCATCTACTTCTCACTTTTTCCTAAACTTTTTGAATAGGAGAGAAGCTGTGACAATAAGAAGGCTTCGTATCAACCACACAAAACTTACTCACGGCTATTTGATGTCGACAGAAAGTCGTCAGTTCTGCCAAAGTTGTCAAGTTCCTGTGTCTATTAAGCACATCCTCACTGACTGCTGAGAATACTATACCGCATACCAGTAGTTTGATATGAAAACCAACCACAAGGAGACACTCAACTGCCCGACAGATATGAAGAGTTTCTTAAAGCCACCAAGCTGTATAAGAAAATATTAATTTATGTATTTGTGTAATTGATTTTGTAACAGCCCTTTATTTATTTATGTCCAGCGCTGTCGAGGAACTGAAAAAAAAATATATTGTGGTATTTAAATTTCACTAAATATGAATTAAGATATTCAAATGTTGTTAATTAAATGTAATTAGCATTTCAGGTTTGCCTTAGAAATTAGACGATAAGTTATTACCAATATTTTGAAATATGACTTTGCTATTTTCAAAAACTGTCTCATCAATATAAATTTACGACAGGATGACAGCAAATAAATTATTAGCACCTCAAAAATTATCTTCTAATTATTATTTTTATTTCGTTTGTGTGAAAATAAGTTCTAAAAATAAATGTTAGATGATTATGCAAATTACTCGGTAAAATAGATATGTTCATAGTGGCTTTTTATTTTTAATTTCAATGAAAACGAAATTTAATAATTTCAGGTTCTAGGTAACTACTCAAACTACAAAAGGTGTTAGATGAAAAATTTATTAAAAATAAAATTAACGATACTGATATCTCAACTCAAGCTGCACAAGAGACTAGTTTTTCAAGCGAAAATCGCATGTATTACAAAATAGACGAAAGAAATCGTTCAAGTTGTACTGAAAATATCAAGTATTTTCATGATTCATTCTATTGAATGAAATATTCATAACTATGTCCTCGACATAAAGAAAACAGAATTAACAATCTTCACATGATTAAAAATAAATTTTCCATTTAACTTATTTTTGGTTGTGTCTCATTCTACAATTGATGGTAAACTATGAATGCTTCCAAATATAGATTCATAATTCACATTATTGGATTACTATTTCTACGCATATGTGTTTTGCACGATACGTTTTATTCATTAAAACTTCACCGTCAGTAAATGTGGAAATGTTCTAATTTTATTGGGATACTACACCCGCTCTATTTATAGCTTGAAATTATAGACCAGACAACGTTGACATATTTAGAAGACCAATAAATATTCTACGTGTTTACACTGTTAAACTTCTTCATCAAAAATAAAAATAAGAAGTTTCTGGATCGACGTATACGAAGGCGTTTGGACTGGAGAATAACTTTTCAATGAAAAAATATACTCAAAGTTAAAAACACTCTTATCTACAGTTCCACAAAATACACATATCATAAAATTTTAAGAGGTGATGACATAAGCAACATGACGGAAAGTCAAACAATTAAACCGTCTTTGTACATAATTCAAATGAAGACAAAGGCATCAAGATGGGATTTTAGCCTACAACAGGTATCCCCAAAATATAATGGGCAAGAAACTGTCTTTCCAAAATTAATGAAAGAGAGAAATGTTTTTGTCAAAAAATTGTTACAATTTGTAGACAAAAGCTTGTAAAAACTAAAAAACGAACATTAAATAAAGATACAAATAAAATAAAATTTCAATATACAGAAGAAAACCACAATGAGTAACAAAATTATAGGTTATAGTAATAGGTAATAATTACTATATAAATATTAATATTAGAATTGAAGTCGTTTACAGAGTAGAAGGCACTTTCCAGTGAATATGCCCTCAAATTATTGCGGAATTCCGGAAAATATGATATCGATTTGATTTCAATTGGCGAATGATTGTGCATTTTTTTGCATGTCCCTGCTGTGAGCCCTACTGTTTAGTCCGAGTAAATATCTAACAGCTCATTTCAAGGAATTGTCCACAACAAGCTCTAAGAATTTTACAGATTCAACGACTTCAATGGTGGTGTTATTTAATGAAAAAGGCTGCTATGTATTTTTTTATGATAAAAAACTTTAGTTTTAGAAACGTTGAGAGAAGATTAGATGGCACCAAGATTTACGGGAGACCAGGTCACTATATATGGTCCTATGAAGTGCAGTGAGATCAGGATTGCTCCAAGAGAAACTTTAAAAAAGAATGGATCATCCAGTGTTACTTATATAGAATATACAGAGAAAGAAACAACAATAATTTTATTGAAGAGATAAAATTGTCGGATTTATAAAACAGAATTGAGAAGAATTCCAATAAAGACCAGACTTGAAACATGGAGTGGATCTACAAAGGCTGGTTATTAATGACAAAGAATTAATAAAGTATGAAAATTTAAATCAATTATAACAATTCAGTAGTATTGACCACTTTGGGAATCCTTGCCTACATAAGACATTTACAATGTGGATGAATGCGACAAAGAAACATGAAATTCGAATGAATACTTTTCGTTGTTTTCATACAGAAGATTAATTAGGATATTGAATATGGATGTAGTGTATCTTCCTCGTTTTCCAATATTTAAGTTAAACCAAGAGATTAGTAGAGGAGACATTTCTTTTAGGAATTGCAGGTTAGAAGGAAAAAAAATACTAATAATCAGATTTTTCGGAAAGATCTACTTATTCAATATGTTTATGAAAGAACATGTACTTCAAATGAATGAAGTTCAAACGTGGCATGTTACACTTAGCATAAAGGAAGATGTTTCGATTGAACATAAAATTGAAATTGAAAAAATGGATTACCAACAAATAACGATGTATTGGGTTTTAAAATATTACATATACTTTACAAATTCAATAAAAAATATTTGAAAAAAGAGAGAAATAGTTTTTCTAGCCAGAGAACAGTTAAATTCCAAGACATTATTAAATCATTTTTCATAACAAAACAATTAAATTCAAATTTATTTCGTATAGCCAATTTTCGCTTTTGTCTTGAAATACATTAAGTTTAGACCATTACTATGTAATTAAATTCAAGTAAATTGGAAAAAACATAACGTAGACTGCATTAACCTATGATGTATTTAGTTTCCTTTATGGATAGTTTATGTATAAAATTATATATGTACATTTTTATGATTTGAATAAAAACCAGTCCATTCCAGCATTATGAAAAGAATTTTATATGCACCTGAAATCGTAAATCCCTATTGACTTATTAGTTTTGGTATCCAAGGTTTTCGAGAAGTTGATAATCAGCAAACTCTTCTAGAAAACAAGAAATTAATACAATCACATCAATTTGGATTCAAACAGCAACACTCTATAATTTAACAAGCAATATTGCTGGACATCAGTTGGGCTTTTGACAAAGTCAAAGACCTCCTATGTAAACTAAAACAGAACTTCCAATAAATTACGATGAAATCATGTACTAGCAATAGATATTTTCAGGTAAAATAAGACAAAATATTTTGATAAAGAAAAGAAATCGAAAGGTCAATTTTTAATTGCTTAAAGACACAGCAAATAAATTACCCACATACAAGGGTGTTCTATCTAAATAGGGTACCAGACGCGAATTGAGCCCTTCTTGTACCCTGTTCGATTTTTTTAATTACTATTTAGTATATTAAGAAGTTACTGAATGATACAATGCGTCATCCATAAAGATTACTGACTATGGTGTTATATTAAAAGCTGTTTTCTCAAGACATGGAATACTACTCTAGCAAATTTTTTGGGGCGGAGTGCAATACAATGTGTACAGCAACTCGAAAATCCGCATGGGGTATGCAGCTTAGCTTAATTCTAATTCTTTTCTATCTTTTTAGGTGTAACGCTTGTTGGATTTAACTCATTGCATGGACTCTTTTTTCCACAACTGTTCCCAATTTTTCCTAACTTGTAACTTTTGTTCTATTTTCATTATCTTATTCCTCGTTCTTTTTCTGCCATCTTTCTTCTGTCCAGCTCCTCCTTGGTCTTTCTTTCTTGTTTTTGTAAGTTCGTTCTCCATATGTCTTCCATATCAATCGTTTTTCTTCCATTCTTAAAGCAAAGCAAAGCATCTTAATTGTACTTTCGCGATGTTGTTTTGAATTTGTTCAAAATCACATTTTTTTATGATGTTACTCATTATTTTGTCGTATTCTGTTTTAGTCTTTATTTTTCTTGTATTGTGCATTTTGATTTTTGGTTTCTGTGTAAGTGTCCACATTTCTGATCTAAATTTTCAAAATCCAAAATATGGGTATGGCTTTTTTTATATATTTCTATTTTTATTTGTTTGTTTGTTTTGCTATTCCCTTCTCGGCTGGAAACGGTGGCTTGATTGATTTATGTCAAGATATTTAAAACTTTTGACCTGCTCTATTTTTGATTCTTCTAATATGTAAGTACCCACAAGAATAACTGCGTATGGACTATACTTTTGAAACATTATATTTACAACACCAAGATTTTCAATTGAATTTAAATATTAGACAGAAAAGCTAACAAAATTAGTTTAATAGAAATGTGGTAGAAAAAGTGTTTTTAGAAATCTCTTTGGTAGAAATTGTAGACATGTGGAAAAGCCCTGTACATATGTGTAATTAAAATAAGTTTTATTTCCTTTTTTCAAATGTATTATGTCGTAGGAAACAACGTATGTTATTTATGAACAAAAATATCATGAATTGTTTGATTTTTCTTAAAATATAAGGTTCATTAAATATCCTAAAAATAAATGATTTGTTGATCCCATTTGCCAAACAACTAAAAAATAATAAATCCTGGAAAATTGTACAAAATATAGAGTTGCCTGGTAGGATTTAAAATAAGATATCAAACTAAATCTACCAATATTAATTGTAAATCATTTGGAAATGTATTTATTGTTTCAGTGAATCATCAACTTTTGAATGCCGTGGGAAGGCACTTTTGAAAAAAATGCAGATATTTAGAAAGTAACTCTTATTCAAATAAACTGTAATAGACAACATTATGGGTAATAGAGTAAATAAAATATACTGAATGAATTTATAAAATATCGAAGAGCAATAGATGAAATATCAACAATTAGATACCGCTACCTAACCGTTAGATTCTGTGAAGATAGGAGGTACAATTTGGGGATACCTATCTTAAGGCAAGCTTATCTTTTTAAACGTTTAATACTTACATTAAACTTTATCGATGAATATTAATATTTTTTAAGGATTAATTGAGGATATAATATATCAATGGATATTAAATTGTTATAAATCATTTACAGACAACCGTTTATTTAAAAATGTTGATGACGCAGTGGAATTAGTTAGTAGTTGGTGTTGGGAAATGTGGCGAGATTCAAACAGCACCGTAAAGCTCTAGGAAAATGGTCATGACCCCCCTCCCCCCTAAATCCTGATTAATTAACTTGGTTTTTTGTTTCAAAGTCGATGAGGAATTGAGGTTTAAAGTAAAAATTGCGTAAAATTCGTCATTATGCTGTCAGAAACAACGTTTGTAATGACCCTGGATCCGCCTTTGCATTGGAATCGTTGTGTGGATTTAAAAGGAGACTATTGTGACGATAGATAAAATAATAGAATTTTTAAATGAAATTTCGTTTCCTTGTTTTTTCTTGATAAACTTCCGGAACTTCATTACCACGCATTGTAGGTATATAAACGTGATAAATATAACATATTTGACTTTATACAGATGTCAGCAAAGTGATTTACACTTGTGTCTTTTATTATTAAAGAATATATTATAATTGAAAATAAAATTACATTTTATGCTTGTTTGCACTTTTCTTTATTTCCCAGGTCAAAAAAGTAATCTTCGGTAACAAAGTCACGTACAAACGGATCTCTTATCGAGTTTCGTTCCCACAAATATATCTTAGACTTAGTCTGTGTAATTCAATACCCAATCTCGCATTTGGTAAGGCAAGCCAAGAAATGCCAATTATTGATGAAGAAACTACGTTATGGCCAAAGTTGAAAAAATGGCGAAACAATTATTTCGAAAATAACTTGAAACAAATTTATGTTTGTAGTCTCACGAGACATTTTTTCAAAACGGATAATATTCTTGGCTTTAAATCATGAGGAAATTACCTACAAAATTGGTGGTATATGTTAATTACAGCATTTTCTTATGTAATTTAATTATTAACAACTAACTGTTCTTGGGGTTCATTTTAGAATACATAGTTTTTAACTAAACATGAAATTAGTCAGCTTTATTATCGGCATATAAAACATACGAATTCAAGAATTTTTGTCCTCATTAACGTATCTGCGTCTCAAAATGTTTTTTCTTTGATTTACAATTTCATAATTCGTGACGATATCATAATTTCCACCTGTGCAAATGTCTTTCAAGTTTTTATTACAAACAATCCGTTTCAAGTTTTAATTGTTAGCGGCAACATTTCGATCTATATTTATAGCGATTAATTTTACTGACTTAGGTTTCATCTTTATTGTGTAAAATGACATTTCCATGTTCTAAAATATATTATAGAATATCCCCTAAGAATTTAGTTATGAAAAATGGGCCTGAAATTTGTAATCGTCTGGTGACTTTTCCGAAGGAAATTCTTTTTTATTTTTCCAACGTAATCTCGTTTTTGCTCCAAAAACTTTTCCCAGCAATGTTCAACAAGTTCGATACCCTTTTTAGAATTAGAATCGTCAAGGTCTTTGACCACCACAAGCCATTTTTCCAAATCTCGAAACAGAAAATAATGCGAGAGAGCTAAAACTGGCAAATAGGGTGCATGGGGTAGCAACCCAAACTTTAATTCATTAATTTTGGCCACTGCAATAACGTATGGATGTCTAAGCTGGAGCTTTGTCTTGATGAAATAACACTTTCTGTGGCAGTTTTTACTTGATTTCTTCGCTTAAACGTTGCAATAAGTTTGGATAATACTTGCTGTTGATAGTTTTTCCTTTTTCAAGATGGTCAATGAAAATGATCCAACATTGATCCCAAAAAACCGACGCCTGCAGATGGACCGGTATTTGCCTTCTTTGAAGCTGATCCTTCCTTTTCATTACATTGTTTTGATTGTTTTTTTGTTTCGGGTGTGAAGTGATGGACCCACGTTTCAACCATGGTTACAAAACGGCGTAAAAATTCAGCTTTACTTCCAAGCACTCGATGAAAACATCTTCACGTCGCTGTTTTTGTTCCATTGTGAGCAAACGCGACACCTATCTTGCTCACAGCAAATGTCCAAAGTTTCAATTAATATGAGATCTACCGCACTTTTTGAAATGCCTCCTAAGTCTGCTAGCTCGCGCACTTTTAGTCGACGATCATCCAATACCGCTTTGTGAATTTTCTTCAATATTTCTGGAGTCGTTGCCTCTTTTGATCGACCACTGCGATGCTGGTCTTCGCAGCTCGTACGGTCTCGTTTAAACTCCACTACCCAATATTTTATTGTTGATAACGAAGCAGTCTCACCCAGAGATTAGTTCAGCTTTTATATTGGTTGGGCTTTTAAATAGAAGTATTGTACCACATAACGATGTTTACAAATTCACTAAAAACATTCACTATTGATGGCTACCAAACAAATACTAAACAACGTGACGTCTTTAAACTTGAGACATATGCTGTATAGATTGTGTACTTTCTAATACTGTTGTATTTTTTAAGCAACTACCGCCATCTATCGGTCATGCCAGGGACAATCCTTGTATATGAATGGTATTTAGATTAATGTGTCCAATTTAATATTATTTTTTCATTTTATCAGTATCAGTAAAAAAGCCACTTCCCAAGGAAGAGTCTACAGCCGGCAACCGGGTTGGATAAGTTCTTCGAAATCTATGAATTCAATGAATATTACAATCACAAGAGCGATTTTTTGAACTTTCTGCCGCCGACATACGTTCATCAGCTCCAGTTCTAGTTGAGAACTTCTATATTTTTCGATAGATAATTTTAACACTTGATGCTTCACATTTTTATCAAAAGTCATTCAAACTAATGAAATTTATGTCAAGTTTCATTATTCCTCACATTTAGCAATACCTTATTATCTTTTTAATCATTTTTCATTGCTGTAAAACCTTTAAATGACAAGATTTTTTAAATTTTGAATACATGTATAGAACAAGAAAGTGGGTACTCAAATGCAAATGCCCCTCCTATTTAACAAACATACAGAATTTAATTGTTTACTAAGGATACTTAAATTTAATTAGGTTTTAGGAAGAAATCATTAGGTAATTGTTATATTAGTTTTCAAATTGTCTCAAGGTGATGAAACCAAAAATTTTTGCTCTGGCATCGACAAGAGTTTTATTTGTTCCTAGATTTAATATATTTATTTTTTTAAAGACAAAGAAATAAAATCAAGTACTAACTATATCAATACAGTGTATATATTTATTGAATAAAGTTTTTACGGACACTTATTTTCATTTCACACCAACTGTAAGCTGAGAAATACTGAAGCGAGAAATTTACTTGACGACGCCAAACACCTAGTTGATATTTTGGTCTCGTCAAGCCCGATTATACCTAATGATAAAATTTGGCACCGAAATCTAGCATTGCATTTAAATCACCCGAAGTAAAAGAAGTAAACTCGTTTCGACTCAATTTTCCAATTGCCCCCCTTGAAAATAGAATCGCCCCCTCATGTTCTAAATTTTCAATATGAGTCTCTTCGAAGTATCCGAAATAGATTTGTCAAGACTTTTTTCAGGGTAGGGGTGAAAAAGCATACGAAATGATAATTACAGGTTTGAAAATTTTTTTAACAAAGTTCAAACATACTTAAAAAACTATATACTATAATTTTTTTCTAATTGTTTATAACAAAATTAAAATTTGAGCCACTACGATAAATGGAAAGAAAATTTTTCATGTATTCTTAAACATTCCATTGCTCAATTCAGAAAACAGAAAAAATTTATTGGGCGGAGATCATTTTTTTGTGAAATTGAAAGATCTACAAATTTGATCAGAACCTTTATTTTCCTACTGTTACCAATTTTCCAATATTCAGAAAAAAACACCAATCATGTTTTTCATCACTACAAAAATTTTTGAGAAATCTAGTTCTGACAATTCAAAGCAAATTATATTGAAAATTTATGAATTAGCATTTGGAGATTCATTATCTTGGACTATCAGTATTAAAATAAAAAACATGATAAAAATCATCTTTCATTTGTCATGATTGTCAAATTTGATATGCCACACATTGAAAAGCAAACACTAGACTGTCTATTTTGGTATAACTCTGGAGACTGTCTACAGCTTAAGGTTATAAATAAAAATGCAGCGATGATTCTCTACAAAGATGCAAACGTCTCTTCAGTTCTGTTTTAATCGGTTTCACAATAATAAGTTATTATTAGGGTTCGGTCCGTTGCATTTATTTAAATATATTTTCAGTGTCTTCCATATTAACCATATTAATGAAACTTCTTAGGATAAATGGATGTTTTTATTGAAGTTGTATTTTTAGTAAATAAAACGACCTCTTTATTAAACTGGGTGTTTAGAATTCTTTTGAAAGATAACAATTAATAACGAGAACCGAAATAATTTTTTGTACAACTGGTTTATTTGGAGACATATAAATTGAAGCCAAAACATTTCATTGATAAATATAAAAAAAAAGTTTAATTTATTATATTACAATGAGTAGAACAGAATCTTATCAAGTGCGATCTTATTTTGTATTAACATATACAACGGCTATTCAGAAAGTAATGAACGTCTCCTTCACGCCGCTAAGTATACGTCAATCACGTATATTTTGGTGCCTGCGTGCGTGGTCCCAGTCGGCATACAGTCATGACAATATGAACATAGGTACTCACGATGCCCGTTTTTTCTATATCCAAATTTAAAATGTTCGCTACAATTGGACAGATTAAACGTGGGAGTATGTTTCTCCAATTATTGTATCAAAATATTATCGAATATATGTAGGATATAATGGAGAGGCAACTTTCTAACTCCACAGAATTTGGAGCAGTTAACCCACGAAGATATAGACTACCTCCTTTGGTCGATACCTATTAGAACACAAGAATGTGTTCAGCTACAGGATCGCCAAATAATCCAATGTGAGATCTAACTAAAACCATTCATTGGACTTAGACCGCACTGCATTTTCAACATCTCCTTTGGATTCAAAGTTTTCGCCATAGATCTAGATAAATATTAATCTGACGCTGCAAGATCCGGACTAAATGCTGGATGTGGTAGAAGTTCAATACCACCACGTTCTCCGATTTATTTCGCGTAACTTTGGAGTAAGTGGTTTAGAATTGTCTTGCTTGTAGTAAGAAACTCGCTTCTGGTTAAACAAACCTGTATATTTCTTCAATAAAACGTCATACATTCGCATTAGCTGACCACTATATACCTCAGCATTGATAGCTCGACCCTCTGGAAGTACATTAAACCTTCATTATCCCAGCAAACATCTTATAGAGTTCTTCTTTTCACGATAGGTTCTGATTATTGTCCTATGGCTGATTTTCCATGTCAGATTGGTTAAATAAATACATTTTTCATCACAAGGAACAATGCGTCTAGCTGAAATGGAATAAGGGCAGACAGACACCATTTAAATTACTGCAAACAGGGGATGTCCACATGGAGGAGACGCATCCCCACATATGTGGAGCTTAGTAGTAGACGAACTCTCATGTGGACTGACTTAATTTGGTATACCCCGTTAAGGACAACTTTTACAGATTTTACCTAATGCTTTTAAATGGGGATGAATGATATTTTTAGAAGGTCCAAGGGAGTCCGATAATCGACGAGTGCTGGTACTAGATTGGTTTTCTACTGCTTATCTTGTAACCTCAATATCCCACGCAGGTGGACAACCTGAGCGTCAAATTTTCTACCACTTTTGTTGCTAATAATGTCTTAGCACCACACGAATTTCAAATTTATCGTTCTGAATATCACATTATGCTAACTTGCTTTTTTCTGACTTTCATCTTTAAAAAAACATAAATATAGGTGATTATCAACCAATTATTAAAGATTTCATGTTATTACCACAATAAAATTTTATTGCTACTTCTAATTGATATATCATGGGCACGGAAAAACCTGATGCGGGTATTGTGTTCAAAGCATTAATTGTTAACCCTGACGTGGCATCAAATAAAAAAATTAATAAATATGATGATATAAAAAATATGCAGTGATAAATATAGGAACAAGTTTCCATTAAAAGTGATGAAAATTTTTAAAAATATCTACATGATGTGTTGGTTTTATTTTAGTTGAACTATGCAAGATAATCTAATAAGATATTATACGCTATAATCATATATTATTCACAAGTGTGTAATGAAGGTTTTTATTCACGAAGTGAAGTTTACTGCTACGAGCGCTAGTGAGAGGTATAAATTACCGATTGAATAATAACTTATTATACGCGAGTAGAATACTATATTTCATCCAAGACTCCAAAATATTTATGTGGAAGTTTTTTCGTTACGTATAATATATTATTCATGTACAGAACAAAGTAGGTGAAAAAAATTATAATAATCGTATAATACCTCCATAATAATCATCACAAAAATCTATGTATTAGTTTAACAAATACTGGATATCTAATGTTACGAAAGGATGGTATTTATTTGTAGTTATTAAAAATCCTTTTTTCCAGTTTAAAATTCATACGTCTTATTATATACTTCCCTTGACTTTTCCGGCATTAAAGTTAGGCAACTTCAGCAGATCCTCTAATTTCTGGTGGAGTTAAAGAAAAGTCATTTTCATTTTCTATATTCTTTTTAGTTGTTTTTTAAACATAATTTGACATAAAATATCAATACACTTAGAAATATAGACATACGACAATGTTAACAGGCTTGAGTCAAATTCAAATTGTTTCAAAAGATACTGCAATTTAAAAATTGTTTGGTACGTTGAAAAACGGATATACGACAAACACATTTAATGTCGCTTATAGCTCAGTGTTAATGCTCCGTGCCTTTAAACTGCAGGTACCAGGTTCGAATTTGGCATAGGGAAATTTTTTCATGTGTACCGAACTAAATGGAAAATATTTAGTAGTGTATCATAGTAAATCCAGAAAGCATCTGACAGCAGTGATTAATGATTCATTAATCAGTGCCGTGATTATTGGGTATTATTAAGGTCGATCCAGCAAACATACAATGGGTACATTATACAACAGTCGTGGATACAATAAGTAAACATTTTATTAAGTGTAGTCTAATATCTATTATATAAGTAATCACTGTTGACTAAGCATTTTATGAAAGGTCATATTTTTCAACATATATAATTTAACTATAATTTATCGTATTCGTCTCTATTGTTTAATAGTACTACCATGTACGACTTAAAAGTATATTTATGAACTCTTGAATTGGGATAAGTTATTTTTATCCCAGAAATCATTATTATGTAAGTGTAGTGACTCATTACACCCGGCATAGTAGTTAAAACTTAACGACATATTGTAATTAATTGAACGAATTGTCTTGTTTCATTCTTAATTCGAAATGTGGTTTGTTCTATTTATAACTGCTTCTCGAAGAGACAATACTCCTTTTATAACTCTACCCAGACAATTTGAAACAGCATTTATAAAAACTAGACAGGAGCAGATACCAACGAAATTCGTCAAATAATTAAGATACTAACTTTTAAAGATTTTGAAGCAATGTACTTCGTAACTAACCCTTCACTAATTCTAATACTATGAATTTTTAGATCTTTTATGCTGTCACACTAATTCACTCGTTGCGCCTATATTCATAAATATTTCTAGGCATCAGTCTACCCCTATTAAAAATAAAAAAGATTACGAACTAGGATATCATTTCCACTACATACGAAGACAGTCACAGAAGTACCTGGCCTTACCCAGAGATGGCGATAGTTACTTAAAAAGTACACAATCTATACAGCATATGTTTCAAGTATGATGACGCCACGTTGTTTAGTATTTGTATGGCAGTCATCAATAGTAAACATCTTCAGTGAATTTGTGAACATTGAGGTGACGAGGTGATGTTGAAGATTGGATGATCGTCGACTGAAAGTATGCGAGCTAGTAGACATAGTAGACATTTTAATAACTGCGGTTCATCGTATATTAACTGAAAATTTGGAAATGAGAACGCTGTGAGCAAGATGGGTATCGCGTTTGCTCACAATGGAACAAAAACAGCGTCTTGAAGATGCTTCTATCGAATGTTTGGCAATATTTCACAGAAACAAAGCCAAATTTTGCGCCGTTTATAACCATGGATGAAACGTGGGTCCATCACTTCACGACCGAAAAGAAAGAACAATCAAAACAATGGACTGAAAAGGGAGAACTGGTTTTAAATAAGGCAAAGACCGTTCCATCTGCTGGCAAGGTCATGGCGTCGATTTTTTGGGATGCGCGTGGGATAATTTTCATTGACTATCTTGAAAAAGGAAAAATTATCAACGGCGAGTATTATGCGAACTCATTGCAACGTTTGAACGAAGAAAAAAAGCCACAAAAAGTGTTGTTTCATCAAGTCAATGCTCCAGCTTACACATTCATTATTGTAATGGCCGAAATTAATGAATTAAAGTTTGAATTGCTACCTCATGCATCCTATTTGCCAGATTTAGCTCCCTCGCATTATTTTCTGTTCCGAGATTTGGAAAAATGGCTTGGGGGTCAAAGATTTTTCAGCAATGAAGAGGTGATGTTGAATTAATAGCTATTTTGAAGAACTTGACGATTCTAATAAAAGTGTATGGAGATGTGGCAAAACTTCTCAAAGGCTTGGAAATCAATAGAGCTATTGGCCCAGATAGACTACCACCAATCGTATTGAAGAAATGCGCAGCTGAACTAACAAGTCTGCTATACTCTTTTCTCTATCATACAAAAGAGGTCCGATTACTTTAGTCCCAACCATTGATAATGTCATGGAAAAAGTCATTAACCAGCAATCGTGAGATATCTTGAATCTGTTAACATCATCAGCGACCATCAATACGGCTTTCGTAAACATAGATCAACCGGGGATCTCCTGGTCTATGTCACCAGCGTATAGACTGAAGTTATAGAAAAATCCGTTGGCAACAACATATCACCTCCATAAATACCGATCTTGAAAACATTCTGGAGTGTGGTGAAAGCAATCTGATTGAGTTTACTGCAGTAAATATCCAAGCTGCTGTTTTTACAAAAAATGCTAGCACTGCGGATCAGGATGTGGTTCTGTCTGGACATAAAGTATCATCATCACCCAAATTTGGTTTTTGAGTGTTGAGGTTGGGAGCAATATTTCCGGACATCGTCACGTGGCCAAATTAGCTAAGGCAGCCTCACAAAAACTCTTCAAGACCAAAAAACTATATACTCCATAATAGCTCAGATTCGTCAATCTTTGGAGTATTCTCCATGTTTGGAGCTCGGCTCAATACATAAGATAGCAATTTGACTTATAAGCTTAGAACGGTCGCTGACCTGATTGTGTTTCCCGGTACGAGTACAACGGCGGATGCTTTTCTGAGCTGTCTAGCGTAATCCCTTTTGTGCTTACTTTTCACATTAAACAAAAAAATACAAATGAAGCAATTTACATTTATTACTCATTCTGTGTCTTACCGCAATAAGTGTGAGAGCGGATACTTGAATGTCTATATTTTCTAGTAAAATTCCTTCACTCATTTTGAATAACAACACATCGAATTAACTATTCAGACATCGTCCAATTACCCTTACTTGACCCGTTATTTCTAATTTAAAAATCTAAGCACGCTACTGATGTGCATCTTAAGCATGTCTATTTACTAATTATTTGCTTTATAATACCAGATGTTACTAATAAACGTACCTATAGTATGTGTAAAAATTTACACTACACTGAGAAAATCTCTTAGGTAAATAACTTGAATCTGTCATTTGTGAAACATCCAAAAAACTAAACTTAAAACATAATTTAGCAGCATGATTTTTAAAATTTTTTTGTATGTTTCTACAGGGTTTTTGTAAGCTCATTCTACTAAATATTTGCATTTATTTTGATACTTTAAAAAATTATAAACAGGTATGAAATAAAAGGTAAAACGATTCAAATTTTCTATAATTTTTTTTCACAGTTCAACGTCATTCACATCGTTGGTTAGTCACAAATGTTTGTATAATATTCATAAAAACTTTCAAAGGGACTTCATTGAGGTTTCTAATTTTGTTGATAAAGATACACATTTTTGCGAGCAGACACTTTTTTTGGTATCTCTGGTAAACCAGTTCCCAGTTTTTTCAAGTTAAAAGTTTGGTCCTTGAGTCCACATCAAAAATTTTTCATTTCAACTGAGCCTACATTTTTATAAGTATTGAAACTAGAAAATGTTTAATCGGTCTATCCATCACCAACAGTTTAATAAGACTATTTCAATTTAAACAAAAAACATTAAACAAACAACATACAAACGACACGGTCATCATAGCAGACCATTCAGAAGCCCTTCAACTCCTTATCAACAAAGTTGTAGAAGTGGGAGATCAACTAGGCATGAAAATTAATGTAACAAAAAGTAATGGCCATAATAAGACTTCCACAACTGAACATAAACATCTATGACACCGCAATAGAGAAATTCAAATATCTTGTCAGCTGCATAACAACAAATATAAACCCTGACGTCGAAGTAAAATCACGTATAGAACAAGCTAGAGCCATATTCCTAAAAGTGAAAAACCTATTATGTAACGCAACCTTGATCTTAAACATAAGATACCGTTTTGTAGAGGCGTACCTACACACAGTTCTTTTGCATGGAGCAGAAACATGGACATTAAAAGTGGGTACCATGAACAGACTCGAGGCTTTTAACATATGGATCTTCCGTAGACTACTAAAAATATCATGGACTCAACATATACCTAACGATGAAGTGCTTAGACGTTTGGGAAAGGAGTTACTGACAACAATGAAGAGAAGGAAGGCCGCTTATCTGGGCCACATATACCGTAACAACAAGTATGATATATTGAAATTAATAATAGAAGGGAAAATTGAAGGAATGCATGGACCTGGTCGCAGACAACATTCATGGTAAAAAACATACGCGATTGGACTGGTATGAACACATCATCTTTAATTGGCACCACTCAGGACCGAAATAAGTATGCTGAAATTGTCGCCAACCTTCATTAAATGGAAATAGTACCTGAAGTCAATTTTAGCCCAAAATGGACATGATTGATTCACTTGTATTTTCCACAGAAATATATACATTTATAAAAAGCGCCTAACTATGTTAAGCTAACAAAAAAGATCCCAGCACATATTAAAATAGGTGGTCAAATTATTTAGACAAGACTCAGATTTTTCTATTTAGTTTAGTTTCGCTGGAGAAATAATCGGTTATAGATCATGTAAGTATCTTTTATTTATAAAAAATTATTATTAGGATTTTAAAAACAACATTTTTCGTAAGATCAACACAAAACTTAAAAAATTATTATTGATATTTAGTGCCGCAGTCTCTGGTACAATCATACTTTCTACGCGTCGTCGGGGTACGCTCTCTATTTAATGTCACTAAAGTGAGCAGAGCAGAACAATAAGCTTAAAACTGAGTGCTAATTAAGTGCCATATTATTTTCCGCGAGAAATTTTTCGCTGTGCAAGTTTTTGAGAAATTGAGAAAGTTAGCAGAGCAAGCAAAATCAATCGATAATTGATGTAGAATGCTTCAATAATCAAATGCTAACCAAATGCTCAATTGTTCAATGATAAAAAAAATCTCTATTCATCCATGGAATCGGCGACTTTCACGTATGTTTGTAAGTGAAAAAGCTTCACAAAAAGACGAATAATTAAGTGCTTGGCTAATTCTAATTAAATGCTGCAGAATAGATGAATTTTCCGGAAACGTCACGAAAAAAATGACTTTTTCCGAGTTGTCTCAGCAGAACACTATCATTGGCGAGAAATTATGAACTTGTGTGCCCTCTGTGGGGCTTAAATAATAAAGTGCTCTACTAATGTGAATTGGGATCTAGCAAAGTCATATTTGCCTGTAAGTTTTCAATAATGATCGTGTTTTATTGAAAAAACTCGGAAAGTCATTTTTTTCGTGACGTTTCCGAAAAATTCATCTATTCTGCAGCATTTAATTAGCATTAGCAAAGCACTTAATTATTCGTCTTTTTGTGAAGCTTTTTCACTTATAAACATACGTGAAAGTCACCATGGGAGAATAAAGATTTTTTTTATCATTGAAGAACTGAGCATTTCATTATTGAAGTATTATACCTCAATTATCAATCTCAACTTGCATTGCTCTGCTAACTTTCTGAATTTCTCAAAAACTTGCACAGCGGAGAATCCCGTAAAATGGCACGTAATTTTCTTTATTTAGCATTTATTTTCCGCTTTTTTCTGTCTGTTCATATTGCTCTGCTAACTTTAGTAACATCTCTGTTTAGACCCTTGCATGTTGATGTCATGTCCAGTAGTTTATAATAAACGTCAACTAAATATGACACAGTCTCACTTGTTAACTGACGCAGACTGCGAGTGATATTATCAAAAATATTAATAATTATATCAACATTAAATTAATTAAATAAGTTAAATAATTTCATGAAATTTGTTTGCTCAAAAAAGTAATTTAAATCAAAAAATACACATTTTGGCCAACTACTGTCTTTGCAGTATTAATACATCGAAAATATTTAATTTATGAGAAATATATTTAACGTATTTAAAAGGATATTTCAAGAGTAACATCAACTTCAGTATACGATAATTTCAACGGATTTAGTGAAAAATGTCAACAAAAAAAAAATGAAACCCGAAAATGATGAGAACGACTCTCAGTCCCACGAAATGGGTGATTGTTAAGTTTTGAAGATATTTGATGAGATGCCAAATGATTCAAAATCAGGTGAATTTTCAGATTAATTGGTAAAGTATGATATTTCGGAAGATGCTATGTTTCCACTTAATATTTGGGCCAAAAATTTGTAATGTTGTAAATCGTTTTAGTCATTGAATAAATGTATCCGTTTGAATTAAAATTTCATCACTTCCAACGAAAATATAAAATAAATCTATATAAATTTCTTCAATTTCTCAATTCTCAGACCACTTTATAAATATATATTTCAAAGAATGAATGATATTGATTTTAGAACTACATTAATAAAGATTTTTTAATAGAAGTTTTTTGACAAATAGAAAACTTAACAAAACTTTTTCTATAAAAAATAGGTTACTTATTAATATAGACCTATAATCAAAAAATAAATTTAAGCAATTTGTGTTTTTGGAGATATTTTAGGTATCTTATCAGTTTAAAATAACAGGTAAAAATAGACGTTTCAACCTATTTCGGTCTTTATCAAAGTATGACTCTACATTGACAATTTGCGTAATTATATTAATCAAAAGATCACTTACAACATGAATATCAAAATAATGTGTTTTAACCAGAAAAATGAATGTTTCTTCAGTTGCTACATTTATTTTTTTCAAGGTATTGATGACGTTTTAGTCTATTTTCTAAATACTGAGATGTCTGTCCTATGTAAACATTGTCACAATCATTACAATGTACTTATTTGATATGGGTTATAGATTTTGATTTAAATAATGTTTTGTGTCTTTTATGACTTATACTAATAGTATATTTATTTAAATAATTCGACAGTTGTTAGAAGTCCTTGTACATATGGTAAGAAATAATGTTTTACGTTTTAATCTTCAGATTCTGTTTATTCTTTTCTTGAATATGTAATTTACATTTGTTTCAGGATAAATTGTGTTGTATGAAATATGTATTGAGCATTTTAACGACTTGAAGCGACGTTAATTGTTGCTTCTTTCTTATTAACTCCTCACCTTACCCATTTAGTGTTGTTTGAATTACTGAACTTTTGTTAAGTTACAGACTCGTAACGGTTTATATAATCATCATATTTTGTTTGTACCTATAAAATATTGAAGAGTTCAACAATCACCCTAATCTTGTCCAATTCAACTAGTTTCGTTTTTAATCATCAAAAGATGTACCTAAAAAAGTTTTTGGGTTTAAGGCTCCCGTTTTAAAAATTTTCATCAGGTTGTCAAATTGAGTACTTGAGAAAACTACAAAGAGTAGTTTTCTCCTCTTTACAGAGCCCTAATGAAAGATAATGTAATTCGAAAAGTTCATTTGAAAGCTTACAAATAACCCTATAACACTTGAATTATTCACTATCTACTGTTAAAGAATTCTAAAATCTATAGAAAAGTGACCGAAAGTATTTTCACGGATTCAAAAAAAACTTCTAGAATCGTATATAAAGGAGTTTATTTGCATCTGCCTTGATTTAAGGTACTTTACATTTCTAAACTTTTTATAATAAAATAGATTCTCTATTTCTCAATCCTTTATTACTTCGAATCACTTGAAAAACTATTCATTTTTAAATTTTTAAAAAAAATTGCTTCCAATGAAAATCTACTAAAGAAGTGAAAGACTTGCAAGAGTCTTGGTGCAAGACCTAGACCACATATGGAAGATCCAGGCCAAGAATAACCTGGTCTTTGTTTTAATTTTACATTTACTCATCACTATCTGTTTTATCGTTTTAGAATAGAAATTTAACGTTATTTCTATTCTCTATCAACTGTTAAATTACGTTTTTTTGTGTATAAAAATCACTAAAAAGTTTCGTGAAAAAAGCTGGCACCTAAATTCATCATCGGGAATCATACACATGATATCTCCTGGGCCAAAATATGAATTATTACATTGAAAATGGATTGTATAGGTATAGAGCTATACTTCTGTGTCGATTGTATCAAAGAATATTTGGTTCTATAATCATATTTTGGTCGCAGTAATTTCCCCTTGGCCTATGTCTCAATAGTAATGAATAATCTTGTATAATAATGACCTACCTCACCCAATTATTAAGTATTTCCCTATATTTCTTATGAATATGCGGAATTTATCAATATTATAATTTCTGTTTTTCATTCAATTTTCTGAGTAAAGAAAATTTTCAACTATTTTTTCAGTGTACTCTTTGAAAATACTTCGTGCAACATCTACCACATTACCCAATACATTAGAAGTTTATAATAAATTTGTTTGTTAATATTTGGAATGCTGCTACCGCGAAAAACATTTTCCAGAAGTGCTTTGTGTAGAAATTCCCTTGGAGGAATGTAATGATTATCAACTGGAGTGTACGTAGAATGTGTTATGAAATATACCTAAAATGAAGTTGATAGTAATAAAATATATATTTTTTTATTTCTCATTTTGATTTGATTCAGTCCAAATATAGCACAATATTCGAAAAATAATATCTATCACTACAAAATTTAAACTTTTTTTGGCACACGAAAACTTATACCAAATTTTGAACGTACTATCACTAAATAATAAAATATCAATGTAAAAAAATTGACACCTCAAGGGAACGTCTAAAAAATAAAAAAAAAAGAGTTCAATAGCGGAGAATAGTAAGGGTTGTTATCTTAAATTTATTTATCCTTTAAATCTATTGAATTTGAATAGTGTTTATATCAGGTGTGTAAAAAAGTACAATATATTCATTTTTTTTTAATGATTTGATAATCTGATTAGATATCAATTTTCAAATTAAAATATATTATTAATAAATTAATTTATAAGTAAATTATGAAATTATTGATACGAATCTAAAATTTTAAATATCGATTATAAGAAAAAGGTCAAAGTCGTACGGTAAAATGGAAATAAACAAATTTACGAAGTGTAACTATAGAATAGCGGGATTGATGCTAAAAATTACTTTTTCACTTTAGTTGTTTTCTTGGAAATCAACCAATAACATCCCACTATTATTTCATAAAACCTACATTAATGCCAGTTGAATCATATGTCATTAGTGTTGAGCTGTATACTTGCAAATTGTGTAAAAATTTTAATTAACATTTTATATTGCTTTGAACAATTGATCATAAATTTTCCAGACTTATTTTAGAAGGAAACCCTTGTCATTTAAGTTTAGTAATGACTACCCAATCTTTTTCTCAAATATAAACATATATCGTGTGTATATTCATAGTAAAAAATAGAATCTCATACTTTCTTGATTATTTTATTTATGTGGTTATTGGGGAATGAGAGAAATTATTTATAAAATACAAATACATTTTTAGTGATATCCTCTACCCTTTACTTTATGCTTCCAAGCGACGACAAAACCTAATATCGGTGGGTTATCTTAAAGATTGAATAAGTTTGTACCAGGTTTTGCTACACACAAAAAAGTTAAAAAACATTATTACAACAATGTTTTGTGTGAAATGTTTTAGTGCAACTTGAATAATCATCATTAAAATATTCTTATCTATTATCTCACCAGTTGTACAAAATGACGGTATTGTTTGGAAGGCCAAAGAATGCTACTTTTGGGTCTCTAATATGAATTTTGAAGAAAACAGTTAAATATAGGTATATCGTTTGTTAGAAAAGCAGTGTCACATTAAGAAGATCTTCCAATACCATCTAGTGCTGAACAATGTCAACTATATCTAAAGAGGAAATTTTCAGTTTCTAACCAAAATTAGTCAATTAAAGAAGTCATATATGTTAAGGTCAAAATTAGTGATACAATTTCCGTTGGTAGAATGTTATTACAAGCGTCATACTTCTTCTATAAATTGAAACTTAAGGCTCGTTCAGACGGTGACATTCATGTCGTGGCATCAAATGCTGTGACAGCGTTTGACATTCGACGTTATGACATTAGGTGTTCACACGTACCAACACTTATGTTGCGACATACTATTATCAGAAATGGCGGAAATCGTAACTGCAGTAGCGGATGTATTAGAGGAACCAATTAATTCGAAGTCGAGGCAAAAATTAAACGACTGTGGGTAAGAAAGTGGATTAGACGTAGCAACACATTAGGTGCATCAGGAACACTGCTGAGGGAATTGCAATTGGAGGATCCCAAGTCTTTTTGCAATTTGCAGTTCAAATTCTTCGTTTTTGGAAAGGAACGCGTGAGCAAAATTATACCAGTGGGACTTATAAATTTCATCAACACCAAAACCAGTTGTCATTGATTTTTTCACCTTTCGAAATTCATTGTTGTATGTTCCTCGAATTGATCTAATTTTTGCCCTCAATGCTGTCACATTTTCTAATTTAAAAATGTTCAAAAGCGCTTCTTCCGCTTGATCCCGTTTATTTCTATCCTTAAATGTTGAAATTGACTTATCCCATAGACAAAGGTATTGTTGGTAACATTCCAGAAATGTAAGTGGATATATCAAACGAATACATGATCGAATAACAAACAGCAGATTCGCCCAAAAAAATACGTATTGTAGTATCGCACTCTCAGTACTGTTACCGCCGCCGATGTTCAAACGATGAAACAAGCGAAACATTTGATGTCACTGCCGCGACATCGCCGGTGTCATGATGTCTTATATCAAAAATTTTTGATATGCGGCACTAGCGTCACGACACCTTGAAATCGAGACATTCAACTGTTCAGACAATGCATTGTTGCGGCATTAGGTGCCACAACATAAAATGTCATTGTCTGAACGAGCCTTTAGTCTATTGTTTTGCTAACGAAAGTCTGATATGAGGATGGTCCTAGAAGTACCTGGCCTGACCTAGAGATGACAGTAGTTGCTTGAAAAATACCACTGTATTAGAAAGTATATATACAGCATATGTTTCAAGTATGAAGACTCCACGTTGTTTAGTATTTGTTTGGCAGCATCAATAGTAAACGTTTTCAGTTTGAAAGGCCTTAACCCAACCAATATAAATGCTGAACTAGATTCTACTCTGGGTGAGACTGCTAGACATAGTAGGCATTTCAAAAATTGCGGTACATCACATATTAACTGAAAAATTGGACATGAGATTCGCGTTAGCTTGCAATGGAACAAAAACAAACGCCGTAAAGATGTTGCCATCAAGTGTTTGGCAATGTTTCACATAAATCGAGCCGTTCCATAACCATGGATGAAACATGGGTCCATTACTTCACACCCGAAACAAAAGAACAATCAAAACAATGGACTGAAAAGAGAGAACCGGCTAAAAAAGAAGGCAAAGACCGTTTCATCTGCAGACAAGGTCATGGCGTCGGCTTTTTGGGATAATTTTCATTGACTATCTTAGAAAAGGATAAAACCATGAACGGTGACTATAATGCGAAGCTTTAAGTGAAGAAATCAAGCTAAAACGGACGCATTTGACTAAGAAGAAAGTGTTGTTTCAAGATAATGCACCCTCTCACACATACATTATGCAATGGACAAAATTAATTAAAATTTGAATTGCTATTGGATACTCTTGGACTTGCACAAAAAATTCAGTTGAGCAGTATAAGTTACATTAAACTGAAAGTGAAAGTCATAATAAAAGATGGTACATTTTTTGGAACAAAACTAGATGACTAATGTTATTTAGGAATATTCAATTGATTTGCAGACTGGAGTTTGTTCTCTTTCACGAAATTGTCAATTTAATAGTTTACCAACCTGTGCCTGCGTATTCGCAATAAAAGTATATCATTGTTGATGATCAACTTCATCATACGACCAAAACTGAGATTTTGAAAATGATTATTTAAGGTATAAAGTCCTCTTATCTGTAAGGGAATTTGAGACAAACTGTACTAAAGCAATAAAACATATAAATAAGGCCGTAAGCGTGTAAATAAGTACATTATTTTGCGTTTGTGTATTCGGAAAAAGGTTCGATGTCCGACTTAGGCGCCTAGAATTTTAAAATCTAAAAATACACAGTCTCGTCGACTAATTACAAGTTAAACGGAATAGAAGGCCTTACTGCCAAAATATATTATTTGTAACTCAAGGTTTGAAGCTGGACGAGTGTTCTTTAGAAACTAGTCTAGTTAGATAATTACTGGAATATATTTGAATATACGAGGTAACTTGAATTTAACCGAAGTTTGTGACAAAAATAGTTCAAGAATATAAGTTTTATTAGACTAGTGAATATAACTTTATCCGAAAGTAACGGAATAAGTTGATTTGTGTACAATCAACACTTATAAATCAAATAATTAGGTCGTTTCAAGTATAAATCCGGCAAAAACCACATTTCAATAACTTCAATTATACCTATATAACAAGAACTATCGCGCCTGCTGTCTTAAAATGAGTAGCCAGGTTTCAATGCTTCATAATATACAGGCTGTTCCGGCACTTTATGCAAAAATTCAGGAGTGAGTAGATGACGTGAAAATAATGTTATGACATAAAAAAAATTTCTCATAGAGCCAGGGGTGGGTCAATCCCAATTATTAACAATCCGTAACTTTAACAGGGACAACCTGTACACTCTAAAGATAGCAAAAATGAATTATTCAACAGATGTTTTAACAAAAAGATACTCTTTGTTTATCTCGATAAAATTTATGATTAAGGAAAAAATTGAAAGTAAAAGTTACGGACTGCTAACCATTGGGCATGAGCCACCCCTGGCCTTCAGATAGTAGTGTAGAATTATTTATTCCGTCAAACACTACTTGGACTGCTATAAATAGTATATCGAACGAAAGAGCACACGTCAAGATGAGATGCTTGTTCTTCCCAAAAGCTCTGATCAGTGTCTCTTGATTAATGGTTGCAACAATTGCTTGATGATATTTTTTTTTGATTCGGGCACATACAAACGATCTTTTATAAATTCACATAGATAGAAATCAAACGTTATCACAGGGTGATAAGTAATAGGTAAGCAATTTGAAATATATCAAAATCTAAGAATGAGAAAATATTTTCTACACCAATGGGGTCCAGTACGGGATGTGGAATGTGTATTTTTGGCATGGTGGATAACCGATTTTTCTTAAAATAAAAATTGTTGTTGAAATTAAAATCAAAAGATTTTTATTCATGGTCGAATCTCGATGAAATCTATGGTCAAATTAGTTTCTGATTTATTATTGAAAATAATAGGTATTAACCATTGTTCAAAAAATTAAGTACTATTTTGCTATTTTGCTGCAAATCTGTAATGTAGGTATCTTTAATATAATAAAATCAAATATTCAAAAAGTTCCGTTTATTCATTTGAAAAAATTAACGTCTGTTCGTATTTCTGTCCCATAAATGCACTACTATAATAAAATTTACCTTGTAGTTACCATATTTTAATACCTATTCAAATAATTTTTTATGACATACCACAAAATCCTGTTATCGACATAACTAGGTAGATATTTAAAAAAAAACACAACGCAACAATTATGAAATTTTTTTATTAACCAAAAACCATGTCGTAGTATAAAACATAAACTTGGAAAATAGAAATATGAAAAATGAAAAGATATATTGAAAGAGAAGACGTAAACAAATTATTTAATTTCATTCCCCCCATAAATCAACAGGCAACCTTTCAATTTAAGTAGGTTTACAAGATCCTTGTTTTAGCATGTAATATCACAGGTAATATTGTGAGTGAAATAATTTGTTCAACAAACATATTTTTATTTAAATTAGCTATACTTATTCAAAATGTAAATTACTTTCATGATCTTTTGAGGTAAAAACACACATTTTTTAAGAATTAATTTGGAATGTTATTGAATAAATGAAAAAAAGCAAGACTGCAAGAATCTTGCACAATTCGGTCTTGATCTTGCAAGCCTTTAGCTGCTCTTGCTCTTGCAGTTTTTGCAAGACTAAGACCAAGACTAGTCTCGCTCATCACTACATTGGAAAGACATCTCCAATTTTATTTCGACTGTCAGATGCGCTAACAAAGGATTGAGACCACACTGTAAGTGACCGTAAAGCATATAATTTTCATATGTAATAAAGAAACTGATCTACACATAATTTTATTAAATGTAGAAGCTTGAAATATTGATTGACATTTGTATCTGAGAATGCTTAAAGGTTGCAATCAAGCCTTCTCACCCAGTCTCAACATTTTGCAGTAAGTGTCTAAAAGTACGCGCGGTTTTTTGCTTGCACATACTAATTTTGAACACTTTTTTGCAGAACGCCATCATCAATATTTACTTTTCCAACTTTTTACATTTATTATGTTTGGTATTCAATGATCCAGCTTCCCTCTTTCGCGAATTTTTGCTAAAGTAATTATCACGAAGTTGTGCCTCCAATGACGTACATTTAAATATATCATGCACCATTTCACGATCTTGCGCATTCAAAATTTTACGCTAAGCGACTAAACGTAGAATAAACAATGTTTACTCTACATTTAGTCGTAGAGTAAACACTGTTTACTTTACGGCGTTCTATTTATCAATGGTACCAGCTACGACTGTTGGCACGCGTGAACAAAGCTTAGAAATAAAGAAAAAGTGTAAGTATACGAGAGTTTTCTGAAAAATTTCCAACTTCAACCTGAGGATGAGGGCCACAACTTATAAATTGGGAGATAATTTGCGCGTCCCACCTGGGGCAGAAAGGTCCTATACCTGTCAATAAATCGAAAAAGTAATTAGCAAAGAAAGCCTACTTTTCATAATTTTTTGAAAAAACAATATCTCCTTCATTATAACATAGGGAAATGTTATCATTAATCTCAAGCGTTTACTACCCATCCCTGTACTAAAGTCAGTTTTCTACGGATAGTGTACGTGTACTGTTGTAGATTTGAATTTTGAATTCTTTTTGTGGATTTAAAGCTTTATTTTCACAGTTTCTGTTTGAATTTCAACATGGAACCTTCGACTTCGGGTATGTAACAACATTTTAATAAAATTATATCCGCAGAAAAGTTTATATATTTAGTTAATATTATTTAAAATAAAACAATATTATTTTAACATTTTCCAAAATATATGTAAGCTTTTAGTTGGGTTCTAATATAGTAGTAAGTTTTCAAATAATTTTTTTTTATAATTGTTATTATTTTAGCTTTTCAAAATTGTTTAGTTTTCTTGCACTTATTTGTACTTTTCTTTAAAAAATTTTTTGTCTGTGCACTGATGAAATGAGGTAGTGTAAGAATAATGTTTTAAATTTTATCATTATTTTATTTCAGGAACGAAATCAAACACCATGTTTATTTCAAAGAGAGAACTTTTTAATATTCTCAGATTTTCGAATAAAAATGAAATTGATGAACAATTTGATTATTTAAAAGATGAAATAATGAAGCGAACGAAATGTGAATGTGAAGAGCTTTTAAAGCGCTTAAATAAAACTTTATCATATTTCAAATCACAGTTTAAATCGCACTGGATGAAAACGTTCAGGATAGAAAAAAGGTTTCTCAAAAATAATGCTGAGTGGCTTGTAACATCAATATCATTTACAATAAGAGAATATGTAGAGACTCCTAAAAGGAAAAAAGGTCCATTTGAATCTAGTTCCGAGACTACAAAAAAAAAACAAAACAGTTGAGAAATTCTACATCAATAAATGTACCAAATCATGCCACTCAAATGAGTTTAAGAGCTACTGGACAAACGAGGATATTTTTAATTAATTTTCGACCCCTTAATAACCAGTAAAAGAAAAATTCAAAAGAAAAAAATTGAGTGCCTTCCTAAACAAGCAAGGGATTTATTAAAACCGGAACTTCTGGAACACTGTGGTTTTGACAACATTATGACGCCAACGATGATAGTGAAAGCGATGATAAGAATAGATCTTTTGATTCTCAAGATGATGGAATGTAATAGCTGTACATTTTTTGTATGGATATGTAATTACGTAAATAAATAACTAGAAGAAAATAATTATATCTTACGATAATGTCTTTTTAAATAAAAATAAAACTCAAAATGTTAGCTATGTGTTTTATTTGTAATAATAAGTAATAGAGTTCCTGATTTATTGCCAGATACAGGACCTTTTTGTCCCAGTGTGCGTCCGTTGAGAGGTACTCAGCCATTTTGCACGTTTAGATTCTGTTTAATAATCGTATAATAAGTCGTTGTGAATATTAGTTCTTGGAAGGCAATACGCCTACGCTAATGAAAAGGGAATTATACGCTGTGTACGAAGACTCTTCACCATCATTCACGAGCTTAAAAAATTTCAAACGTAGCCGGTACAGCTAAAAACTGCGATAACCATCGAAAAATTCACCAAATGGTACTGGACGACAATCAGATTAAGTTTAGAGAGATAAAAAACAAAAGCGCATTCGAATGAACATTTCCCAGGCCTTCTGATACAGTTTAAGCAAAGACAAATATGTTTTCATGGTTTCATTGCACTTTGAGTTGCTTGACCTCACACCATATTCACCAGATCTGGTCCTCAGCTTGCGGAAGAAATATTTTCATCAGACAAGAACATTCTTGCAAACGTAAACACCTTATCTGATAAGAAAGTCAGCAATTATTATCTAAAAGGGTTAAAAAGATTGAGGCATCGCTGGAAAAGTGTATAAACTTTATAGTATGTTGAAATATAGAAAATTTTCAGATAACCCTCGTATTGTGATAATAATAAACAATGTTTCAGTATGAATATCACCGACGGTTTCCCATTGCCCATTATTATATTGATAATTTTAAATCTTTGACCAGCATGTTTGTATTCTCAATATAAGATTTTATTTGTATTAATGATAACAATCAATGGAAACTGTTTAAATTCAATGAAAATTAATTACCAAAGTACAATATAAATAAATAATTCCAACTGTTTCAATATTTTTTAAATTCATACTAACGACTTTTCTTCTTGTCGAAAAAAGTACGATTTTAATGTCATATTTTATGTAGAGGGTGAAATTGTGTGCCTAAAACCATTAGGAAGTAATTTTCTGCCCCAATTTACAGGGTTTTTAACCCCGGTATTGTAATAACGATACTATACACGCGATCAACTCAATCAATGAACTTTATGACTCAGTTATTTTTGTTTGTATTGTTATTTTCCATATATTGTGCTGCATGGAAATTTTGTTCTTTGTCCTTAAAGAGACTGGGCGCTGCAATGAATTATGTAAAGTGATACATGGGGAATTTCGATTTATTTCTTACCTACACGTTTTACAGCAATTTGCTTTGTGAATCAAACAACTTCAGTTTTCTGCGGTATAAAGTAGGTCAAATTATTTTGAAATGAATATTTTAGTTATCCCTAAAGCACAAGTAAGAAATGTAAAAACGTCATAAATTAACGGTGTGTCAATAATTAAAACAGTCCGAGAACCGGCAATTTGAAAGCCATATGAAGGAAATAGAAAATGTTTCGATAACATCTTAGTAAAAAGACCGAACTCCCTAGGGCCATTTAAAATCATTACGTAAGATCTATAAAAACTGTCTAATAGTGACATACGAATTAACCAAGATTTAAGCTAAACATTGAGTAGAGATATGGAAACAGCGTCTAGCCTTGCCCAAAAAATAGGTTTGGAAAATGGAATGGAAACATGGAAAATTAGTGGTTAGATGAAGGACAATTACCAGAACTCGTCTCGTAAAAGAATCTTGTTCTGTGTCTGGTGGAATTATGAAGTTTTAATGTACTTCAAAATCGTTCCAGATGGTCGAGCTTCCGATTGCGAGGTATATAGCGGATAGCTGATGCGAATGTACAAGATTTTATCAGAGAAATATCCAGGTTTAGTTCAGAACAAGACAAAGCTAAACCACACACTGGTTAAGCGGATTAAGATCGAACAACTTAGGGGTATTAAGAGTTTGCTGAACGTTGGGTTAAAACAATAAAATACGATTGGCCATACTTCAAATACTAAGGTTCTCTTTTTGTATGTTTATTTAATAAATAAGTGAACATTGGAAACCGATTTTATTAGACACCCTCTATATATTCGATAAAAAATGTCATAAAATCTGTTGGAAGTATTCCAATTCAATTAATTCAATTCCAAAGGGGCTTCATATCAAATATAATTAGAGATAAATTTGTTTCATTTTTGCGAACGTTTGTATAAAAAATATTGTTTTCCTCTCTATCCCCAATCTGATGATTTTTCCCTTCATTTTGGTGCCAACTTTGAATGGTGAGGTGGGGCCATTACATTACGAAGGTTCTAGCTTATTATTTTTATTACTTGGCACTCTACATTGGGTCAGGTCACATGAATACAAGAAAGCCAAGATAACGGCCAAAATATTCAAAGAAATAAAAAATATTGCTTTTCATTGACAACTGTACAACGTAATTTCGCTATTGAAAGCTGTAAAAACCAAATCTCTTCTATCCAATACAACATCTAAGCTACATATGAAGGAATAATAAAAAACTTCAAATCCTTCTACAATAACAGTCTGCTTCATATATCAATGCATCAATGCAATTAAGATATAGACAGGGAGGGCTTGGAGAACCGTACCTACAAGTACAACATCAAATATTCGAGGTAACAGGAAGAACCATCGAAAAAACCTCTTGCACAAAACAAGGGTTTAGAGCATTGGTTCCCAAACTTTTTTGTTTCATAGACCACCACTTTCAAAATTTGGCTGGATCCAGTGGACCCCCAGCATTTCCACCAACTTCCAAATCATAGTGAATATTAGATCTATCCAGGGAAACTTGCGTTGTGGCTCAGTTTCAACGACGAATTAACAGTTTTCGAAAAAAAAAGTTAGAATTGATTGCTTGATAGGGTTAATTATTTGTTAATAAAATCAACTAAACAAATTTTCGATTGAATTTTAATTGATTGTGCTGTGAGTGAATATCAAAAAAGCAAGGTAGGCCAATCGAAAAAGCGACTCCATCCAATTTTTCTTTTTTGAAATCTAAAGTGACTCACTGCATAACAGTCAATCAATTCTCACAAATTTTATTTAGAAAACTTATAATTCGGAATAGTAGAAAGCAATAAAGGATATGTTTTTGTGTTGTAGGTATTTATTCAAATATATATATGATTACTTCTACAATGGTAATAACAAAAAAAATATAATTTTTATGAGAGGGATGTACTTGATGGATTGACGGCAAATTGTCAATAGTTGGCTTGAGTTTTGTAAGGAATATCCACAAATCTCTCCGTTGTGTGATATTCAATCTGCTCTTTTTATTGTAAATAAGTTTGAAATGGCATTAAAACTTTTTTCTACAAGATATGAAGAAGGAAACACGATCAGAAACTTTTGCACAGTTCAGGATATTTATGGCTATTTCTACCGGCATCCAAAATTTTTGATACCCTCTTTTGAATATCACTATCAGCTCTTTATTAGAGCTTAGCTCCACTTCCGTTTCATCGAATAGATTCATGACTCATGGTGGTATTCCTATCGACAGAATATCTTGTGAAGAATCAAACAAGTTAACGCACATACACCACAAGTCGTATTAATCTGCACGTGTAAACAAGCGTTGCGGACAGGACGGCACAACCAAGTCTCGACGCGTTGTATTGAACATGCAAGTTTTTACAAGTAACAGTCGCTGGCTATATTGATAGGAGAAGTCAAGACATCATTTTAGTTCTTTACTATCGAAACCAAATAAAATTTCGAGTTACGATCGAGTCTCCCTGGTGGTTCACCTGTTCCACTTTGGGAATCAGGGGTTTAGAAACTGACTGGAATAAACTTCGAAATTGAATTTGAAGATTATGTTACTGGTGATGACAGTCTAGCTACTATTGGTACATTAACTGACGCCGAAATCATTGACATGGTTAACCAGAATAAAGATGACGATGCTGTTAAATCATACTAAACATCATTATCAAATCAAGAAACTAGAGCAGCTATTAACACATTATAAAATTACATTGAACGATATCGCGAATCATGTATTCGGTTCATTGTTTGAAAAAATAAAATAATTAAATTTTCTGTTATTAATGGGAATCGAAACCATATGGAATTAGATTACTTCACCAGATACTTCCGGTAAATTTTCCTTACATGAATTGGAATTAATTTGTAGAAAACTTTAATCCCCTTTGACATATTTTAAATCCAGCTTTTCTATCGAACACACTGCTTTTTTTTATTAAGAGTTTTTAAATTATTTTCGACGTAATTTTGGTCGTATAACTGTATCGATTTACATAAAAATTCGACTCCCCTCCCGATACAGCGATTATAGATTATAATTAAAATACCTGGAATTCGTTTCATTATTCGGAAAATTTGTTTGCGTTGTGAAGAAACAACTTAATAAATACAGATGACTTTGTATTTAAATTGGCTTTCGGGATTGTTTTTGCTTACATTTTTGATGTTAATATGATTCTGTCATAATTGAATGTGTGGTATTTATAATAAGTTAATTTCAAAAGTAACGATTCGATTTCGAATATCAAACTAAAAATAAATACATGAATTAAATCATGAAAAACATTATTTTTTAGATAATGTTGACAACTTATACAATCAATACGAAACGTTACCAATATTTCACTTCGAATTATATTATTAGTGTAGGAATTTATAGGTACACAGGGGGCGGCATATAACCCGAAAAGTGCTTATTTTTCCGCGAAGTGTTTACAGCTGATCTATAAATCCCACACCTCTTAGAAATTCCAGAATACCTGAGATTTTCGACTTCTAATTCATACGCTCCAAGGTGTAAAGCTCTAGAGTACTTTAGTCACTCACATTTCGTGAAAATTTGGATAGAGATTTCTTCCTCTACGTGACAACATCTGCACGTTGCTCTCTCTGGAAACATCAGAATCTTCATATGTCTATTGAGGCGACAGTGAGAAGACAAGACTTTTGATACATTTAACAGATATTAGTGGATAAAGTTTTTCATAAGTATCTATGCCTGTCTCAACCCCTGTAGATTGTTCTAGTAATTGGTTCCACTCTTATCTACCTTCTTTTACAGTGCTTCCTCTATTGTTAAATACGTGATACCACAAAAGGATTAAGTTTCTGTGAAGGGTTTGTTCGCCCCTACTTTAGTAGGTCTGTCAGATATTTCGTTTCCCTTCACCACAATGTGTCCCAAAATTCATTGGAGGATAACTTCATTCTTCTTGCCAAGCTCATTTAGCCTAACCAGTTTGAATTTCATGTCATTGAAGCTTTGAACTCTCGAAGTAGATACATCATCTTCATAATTTAGAAGGATGTTTCGTCTACTGCTGGACGTAAGCGTCTTTTAACCAAGACCATTTTGATCTATCTTGGACATCTTGGATGCAGTTGGAAGATAACCTAATCTTCCGTCCATCGCGTTGGTTTTCGTCCACTATTTCTGTATGCTTCATCCCTGGGACCCCATTCTAGTATTCTTTTCGTCCATCTACTATCTGACAATTTGGTGACATGTTTCTTTTCAAATCTGTGACTCTTTCAATAGTAATGTGGACTCCTAACGTGGACTTCTCCATGTCTCATTGACAATGTTAGTGTTTTCGAGCTTTGGTCAAACACCTTTCTTTTGAAACTTATCGGTATATCTGACTTGATTACATGTTTTAGCTTGCCATATGCCGCCCATGTCAGTCATATCCTTCTGTTTATATCACAGGTTTAATTGTCACTGTCCATTCAGATCTACAGTCCCAGATATATGTAGGGTGTTACGTACTCGAGTTGTTTGCATTAGGTTCATTAGGAAATCATCCTATTTGCTTCGTCTAGTTGGTCTGAGATGGGTACAATATCGTCGGCAAAACCATTTACGTTTATGCCCTGTCTAGTTCGGTCTTTTTCTTATATACTAAGAGTGTTGTGTGAAATGTTTGAGAGAAATTGTGTCAGCTTGTCGGACGCCCTTTTCGATCCTAAACCGATCGGTTTCTACGTGTATTTTGACCTTTGTTGTTGCCTGCTTATATATGTGCCATAATAAAGAAACAGCTTTAAATAATTCGTGGTGATTTATATAGTCAAATGCCTTTTCATATTCGAAGAATATTAATACTAGGGGCATGTTATATTTCAAATTTTTTTCTATTAATGATTTTATCACCTAGAAATGGTCATTGGTTGCATATCCAGCTCTTAAGCCGGCTGGTTCGCTAGACTGATATAGGTTAAGTTTGTTAGACAGCCGAAGATTATTGACTTTGGTGAATAATTTATATAAATATATAATTCTGTAGGTCGCTCATGCTGTTTTTATTGTGCATAATAGCTATAAAATTGTTCCATAATCGTGGGGTTGTTTCTAGATACTATTTTATCTAAATAAAAATCAATTTACCAAGTAAATTTTCCTAGACCAGATTCAAACCTGGTACCTAGTTTCAAGGCACGGAGTATTAACACTGAGCTATGTACGACATTGTATGTGTTTGTCATATATCTGTTTTTTAACATACCATGGTTTTTGAAACAATTTTTAAAATTAAGTACCTTTTGAAACAATATGAATTTGACTCAAGCCTGTCAATATTATTCTTTGTATGAGTAGATTTGTCAGTGTTTTGATAAATTGTGTGTTGAAAAACCAACTGAAAATGGATATAGAAAATGGAAGTGACTTTTCTTTAACACCACTAGAAATTAGAGAAGCTGCTGAAGTTGCCTTATTAAATTTATTGCCGGAAAAGTCAAGGAAAGTATGTAATATGGGATATAAATTTTGCACTGGGATTATTAATAACTATAAATAAATACCATCCAAGTATGAAATTTTACAATCCTTAATCTCCGTTGTAGCCTTGATATCTCAATAAATTATTAAACCTCAAAGTATTACAATAATACACACGAAAAGAGAAATAAAATGGACTTGAATATTAAGAATATTTTTATCTTTGCATCTGTGGACAAGTTTTTTATGGAATCCAATACGTTTAACGATATAGAAAGTAAATGATTTTCGCATCATGTTTTACAGTTATAAGAAATATTTAACGAAGGTTATCTTTACATGTTTTTATATCTCTATTAAATGAGGATCTACGATTAAATATGTGGTGTTTAAAATTTTTGTAAAATACCACTTAATATATAGAATACATCGATATACGGAATTTATTAAAATTTTATGACTTTATCTACCTACACGTATTCCTTATCTAAAAACCAAAATATCTATGCAATAATTTATGAAAACACAACAAAACTTAAAATTTAATCTAATAAAGGATCAAATATACTGTTAGTTATTCATCGACAAGTATATTTAGAAAAATTTTAAAAAACAGGTTAACTTTCATGGCTTTATTCAAATATTGCTCCATGTAAAAATGCAAGGAGTAGAAGAAAACGACATCAAAATCTAGGGGATGATTGGGTTTATCAAAAACTGAATCTTCATTTATATCCTTATGTCATTTTAGGTGTTCTCTACCACATATTCGTAATTGTTTGTCCCTGGCACGTAGTTTCATTTACTTACTGCTCAATCCATTGTTTTATTGGTCTTTCTCTTTGCATTTGCCTTGGTTCATCCAACCCCATAATTCTCATTATACGTCCATACCAATTCAACTATTTCTCTTTAGTTTTATACAGGGTGTCTCAAAACGATCCAACTATTTCAAGAGTGAGTGAGAAGCAAACAAGGCGCATGGGAGGGGCGGCGTGGTGGTCATTTACTAGGGCGTTCCTTAATTTTTTAGTTGCCATCATGCAGTACACGGGAGAGCAACGCGTGCGCGCGTATTTCGAAAACAATACTACTGGACACTATTGGCGAAATTCATTACGGCCGCCCAAGGACAGGAAGAACTCCTGGAAACATTCAGTCAGTAGCAGATTCTATAAGCAGATAGCCTCGACTCACCGTCAGGAAGCGTCTCAACTGGGTTTATCAAGAGAGACAATTCATCGCTTAATGCGATCTGATTCACATCTAAAGGCATATAAAATTCAGAATGTGTAAGCTCTACATGATTACGTTATAAGATTGAATTTTGTGAATGCAGTGTTAGAGAGATTTAACAATTTCAAGATGTTCTTCTGCGAAGAGGCACATTTTCATTTGGATTAATACGTAAATCGCCAAAATTGTCTTTTTTGAGGAGAAAAAAATCGACAGACCTTACATAAACGCTCGCTGCATACCCCAAAAGTCAGCGTGTGGGTTGCGAACTGCATTATTGGGCCCTACTTTTATTAAGTTAGCAGAGACATGCAGTGACTGTTACTTCTACACGCTATGTGGACATGATACGCAATTTTTTCGGGATTCACCTGCATCAATGTAAGCATTAGAACGGGCTGACATGGTTTCAACAGGATGGGGCCACATCGCACAACACTAACTACTCTTTATATGTATTGCACGAATTGTTCCCAGAAAAGGTGATTTCACGAACAGGTGATAATGAATGACCACCTAGGAGCAAGGACTTGACCCCACTTGATTTTTTCTTGTGAAGTTATATTAAGAGCTTGGTCTACGAGAATAATCCACGAAATTTGACATATTTAAGAAACGATACTGAAGATCAGGAGTATTCCTCGACCACTTCTCAAAAAGTTTTTGAAAATGTACGCAAACGGTTTAAGGAGTGTCGTCAACTTTTTAAACAATGTTAAAAAATAAAATTTTGTTTCTTATCTTTCAATTCATACCAATAAATACATATAAAAATAAGAATGATATATTTTTTTTCAACTATCTCTATCATTTTCCTATTACATCCAACAAGGGTTTAGAGACAACCATTGATTTGATTGTAATTACATAGAGCTTGCGAAAGAGATTTTATTACAAGAAAAGAATAAAATGAGAAATCCATCATAAAGAAAAAAAGATATTTGAATATTTACAGATGGCTCAGTAACAAAAACAGGAGTCTTACGAAAAATGTTAAAGTAAAGTGTTGAATCAAGCAGAAACACTACAATCTACATAGATAGCCAGGAAGCCTTAAAAATCAAAACAACAAAATACGAGGGCCGGTTTTTTTTTCAATCTCCGATCGCTCCGCACAAACGCTACGCGGGCAGAATAAAGCGGTGTAGGCGATTGCGAAGCTCTCGCACTACACACTCCGGCATTATTGACATTCAGGCGTCAATCGGCGTTGTGCTACAGCCAAGTAAACATATCCGCCATTATTGATGCTCCCGCCAAGTGTGAATTTCTAAGTGTGATTCGTTTTCTACAGGCTGAAGACCATAGCGCTGCAGAAATCGGAGAATGAGTCGTATGTATGGGGAAAACTTCATGAGTGATGGTGTTGAGCGTGAATGGTGTCAAAAGTTTAAAGATGGCCGTAATGATGTGCATGGTGAAGGAGGCTAAGGACGCAAATCTGTCACAGATTCACCATTACTGCTTTGTCTACGTAATTTCCAGAATTTTCAAGGTCTGTTTTGTACTCTCTTTGAAAAGCTTGTCCACATATATGACAAATGTCTCAATCTCTTCGGTGATTATGTCGAAAAATAACAGTGACTGTACTGTACCAATCTTTTGGAAATAAAATTATTGTTTTATATGAACTTGTCTTTTATTTATCGCCTATCGGAGGTTGAAAACAAAACGGCCCTCGTACAAAGTGGTAATGAGTTGTCGCAATGCACTCTCCTATATTCGTCTCTGCCGGTTACCTGGACATTATGAACTATAACTATGAAACTATAACGCAGATAGACTTGCAAAAAGTGGAATGAGGCAAGAGGATTCCGAAGAGACAGTTACATTGCTGCTATCAATGGAATGGTTAGAAGATACTATCCACATAAGAATCAAGACCAAACAGGTCATTTTGCTAGCATCACAATGTGTGACGTGACCAATTTAGGTCATTGTCATGAGTCGTTGCGGAGGTTAGCTGTCGAAGTTCCTTCCCAAGTGTTTCGGAGTAAGAAGACCCTCAAATGAACGTAGCTCCAAAACCAGAGTTTGCAAGACGGTCAACGGAGTCGTTATTATACTGGATAATAGGGTGTAAGGGATATATTTGTCTAATGAAAAATATGTGAGTATAGCTGATTGTTTGTCATCAAGGAATATGGAATTTAGATCTTAGAGGATTGCATATTTTTTTCTTCTTCTTCTGTGCAGACACTAGTTAAAGATGGTAGGCAATATTGTTTAATTATTGACTGCATTTAGATTTAAAAAGATTTATTAAATATTGGTTTTTTCTTTATTCAAGGATGAGAAAGGAATGGCAAGGGATTACGTAAATCTCGTTTTGAATTGATTTTTTAATAAATTTTATAACAAAAAAAAATTAAATTTATCGTTTTCGATAAAATTTGTTATAATTGCCCGACGAACCAGATGACTTTTCGGTTTTATTGTGAGGCCGTAAACGGCAGAAGATGTACCTGTCATAAATTCAGGTGATTCTTGAAGTATTTTATGTTTTGAAACACAATAATTGCAAAAGTTTTCAAAATAAAGCAATAAATTCGATTATATTCGGTAATTATAGAAACCAAACGATTATTTGTTTTCTTCATGTTACTTGGCCGTTGTAATTAAGTGTTTATAGTACTCATCTTTTAAATCGTAAAAAATTATTGCCGTTTATATAAATCTGTCAAATTAATGACAACTTCATTAATTTTGCAGTTAACAGCCATTGATTTCAATTATGTCGAGTTCAATACCATTTTTTTTGCCTTTTTCCGATCTTGTAATAGTAATTAAAAAATTGAAAACATTCTTATGTTGAAGATATCTCTTCTCATCTGTCGTTTATCTCATAATGCCTTACTTCTACGTTTGCACTCCATTTACCACAGATAGAAGTGACCTACAGTCAACGTCTTTAAGGCCTATAAGAAAAATAACATCAATACTTTCCCAGTGTCTTCGGACAAGTGACAGGTCGAATTTTCATATTTGAATGTTATCTGTATCTGAGTTTCATCTCGGATTGCCTCTGGAAGTACACAGAACTTGATTCCGTTACCACGGCGGCTACTAAAGATGTACTGGTATAGCCAATGTAATTAATTCGATTTTTAATTACGCACGATTTACAGAAGATACAAAAAGAATCGAAGACGTTCTCAGTAATGAATCGTGACTAATTTATTAAGTTTTTTTTTTTAAATTAAACACTTATAAAGACATTTAGGATATTACAATCTGGTCAATAGAGAGAGTCAAGGGGACTTGATACAGCACTCTAAGAAAATAAAGAAAGAGTGTAGGAAACAGAAGCAATGCCGAGAGAGTGATCTACTGGATTATGCAAAGTATGAAGGGAGGAAATCGCAATATATGTAGCAATTATAGAGGTATTAGTTTGGTTAATACCGTATACACAATACTAGCAACATTAATAAAAGAAAGATTGAAAATAATAATGGAAACAAAAATAGGGGAATATCAAAAAGGTTTTAAACAAGGAAAATCAACAGTAGATGCGATACATACTATAAAATAAATGATCGAAAAAAGCTATAAGTACAAAATTAATATGCAAATGCTTTTCATCGATTTCAAACAAGCGTTCGACAGTCTAAAAAGAAGAATGCGTGCATCGAGCGCACAGATTATATAAGGAGGTGCATTGAACGCACATTTGAAGGTATAAAGACAATATCTTCAAAAGGAGGATAATTATAAAGGGCATGGGAAAACTAGAAGTACTCCAAAAGTTCATACGATTGGTGAAAATGACTATGCTAAATTCTAGGGTATATTTTGGGAGGAATTTGAAATAAATGCTTTAGTAAGGCAGGATGACGGTCTCTCAGCGGTATTGTCTAACATTGCAGTTGAAGGCATAATAAGTAATTGTAATATGGATGGAAGTATCATTAATAAGTCAATTCAAGTAATAGCATATGCTGATGATTTAACTCTATTAGCAAGGAACCGAAAGAGTCTTGAGAGCAAATTAGGAAAAATTATAAAAGAGGTAGGAAAAACAAGATTGAAAGTAAATTAGGAAAAAAGAAAATATATGGAAGTTGAAAGAAAGAAGGAAGTTCACAAACAAGAAATAGTAAAGTTAAATGACCTCAGTGGACATCTTTAAGTACTTAGGAACAATGACAAGTAACAAAAATGAGAGAAGACAAAGAATGCTTGCGGAATATAGGGCTTATAATAAGTACAAAATTATAATGCAGAGCAAGATAAAAAGCCGAACAACCAAATTAAGAGGATGTATTGATATCTAGTTAGCCTAGACCAGTTCCATGCATAAACAAAATATTGCGTTACCATAGCAACGAACAATAACGTATTAAATGTGTCAATGTGAAGTTTAAAAGAAAAAAGATCCACCGGAACTATGAAAATCGAAAAATTGGAGTATCGAGCCATCATCAAGTACATGTATTTAATGGTTAAGAGGTAAGCAGATTTACTAAGATATGCTTAATACCCTTAATACCCTTGGTGATCAATGTCCTTCGTATGCGATCGTGAAAAATTGGACTGGAAGCTTCGAAAGAGGTAAATTTTCCATTGAAGATGATGACCGATCGGGAAGAACAGTTTCTGTGTCAGTCCCCGAAAATATCGATGCAGTTTATGACATTATTTTATCAGACCGTCGAATTGGGATAAAACGGATCTGATCTGAAGCACTGAATATTTGATACGAACGCGTTCATCATATAGTTCACGTCAATTTGGAGATGAGAAAAATTGCTGCAAAATGGATCTTGTACACATTAAAATAACGGAAAAACGGAAAGGTACAAGGAAAATTCCATGGAAACCGAACCAGAAAAGGTTACCTGGTAGACCAAACCATAGATGGGAAGATCAAATTATACAAGATATACAGAGTACGTGACTGGAACAAACAGACGCGGGACAAAAAGAAATGGAGAACAATAATCGATACTTCAAAAATATGTTATAAGCTTTATTTAAATAGGGATAAAATTAATGGTGACTATTCACAAAAATACAGGGTCAAAAGAGCTCATTTTGAGTGGCTACAATTCTTCTACTTGATTGTCTGCGTTCATTCATCTTGTTAAATCCTCCCTAAGTAAGAACGTATAAAGTATACCAGATTTGCTTGCATCGATTAAGATTATATACTCATTCTACTTACAATTATTATTAAATGCAATATCAATTATTTTGCAATTATAACCTCTTATAGTACTACATATTAGTATGCAAAAGTAATATGAGATAATTAAAAAAATTAATCGGTGATTTGACATATTATTAATCCTCAAATAAATTTCTTGTCGGCTTATAGATATCAATAAGCGATTGTAAACTGTTTCCATTTAAAACTTTTTCGAAGTATATCTAGGTACAATTTAAATTCAATAAACAAGTTAAAAAAACAAGCGTTTCAACATTACTGCCTTCACATAGTAACAGAGAATGTTACTTTTATTTATAAATGTATCTATATGCAATGCAGAAGATAAAGGAAGGCCATTTCCTGAATAGAAAGTAACCACAAGACGTAAGAGATTCGAATCTCGTATAGAGCCGTAATAAAATTTTTCAATGACTTCTACGACTTCGTGAATGTTTTTATATGTATTAAATTGAAAAAGATGACCCTAGGTATTCACAGATGGACTACGCAAGAAGTATTACCTACATTCACTTATGATTTATTGCATAATTCATAGAGAAGGAATTTTTTGTTTTTCTAGAAGTAAATGTTTTATTGTCGGTCTTCGAAATTCTTAATTAACAAACCCTGAACTCATTATTATAATAGTTTAAACGGTTTTTATATCCAAACTGGAAGTTACCAATTATTGTTTATTTACGTAATACGCCAAAAAGAATTCAGTCTGTAACGTCTAGTTTTAGAAATACTTTATCTATATAATATGAAAATGAATTGCTGTTCCTTAGTCTTGCTAAAACTCGAGAACGGCTGGACCGATTTGGCTAATTTTGATCTTGAATTATTTGTGGAAGCCCAGAGAAGGTTTAAAACAATGTCATGTCAAAGATACGGCCTATGATCGTAATGTGTCACAAACAGAAGAATTATGTTTTTTAGAGCTTTCAAATTTCATTCGATTCCTCATCGGTTTTAAATACTCAAATCTACGGATTGTTATAAGTAATTTCAAGGGCAGCATGTGCATAGACAAGCGAGAGACGAAGACAGTATCACCACCGCAGCAAGCGGAATTATCCTATTATTTTTGTAGGGAATCTCTTCAAGTCTAGACTAAAACCTTCCTTAACCATATAAAACGAGTGCGCCGGCGCGACGTGAGTCAGTTGAGTAAAGTAATCGAGCGATACAGTTGGAGGAAGAGAAGGATTGTTTGTGTCGTGCGCGTGCGATATCCATAATTGTTGTGTCGAGTTCGATAATTGTTACGATTTTAGCATAATGTCACAAAAACGTAAAGTTGATAGTGAGTGCTGAGTTTTTCAGTCTAAATGGGAAACCGCATTATTTTTTCATAGAATGGAAAGGTAAACCACTGTGTTTAATTTGTAATCGAACAGTTGTTGTTTGTGAGGAGTTTTATTTAAAGAGACACTATGATATGAATCATAAGTCAAAATTCGATTGTTACACTGAAAAACTAAGAATCGACACATTGTCATCTTTAAAATCTAAACTTCAAGGTCAACAATCGATATTTACTAATGCTAATACAGAGAGCGAAGATGTCCTGAAATCAAATTTTATTATTGCATTAGAAATCGAGAAAAGATCAAAATCTTTCACTGATGGTGATTTGATTAAAGATTGTATGTTGAAAGTTGCCGATGTTTTATTTCCATCTCAAAAGTCAGTAATTCAAAATATTATGCTCTCAAGAAACACTGTTGCTTCAAGAATAAATGATTTATCTCAAAATTTTCTTTTTCAACTGAAGGAGAAAATTAAGAAATTCACACTTTTCACTGGCTGTTGACGAGAGCACTACTCTTGATACAGTTCAACTTGCTGGTTTTATATGAGGCTTTAACAGGAACTTTGAAATAACTGAAGAACTATTAAAGTGTAAGTGTAACTAAATTAAAACAAAAAACATCAGGGAATTTTATGGGATTTCACTGTATAATTCATCAGGAATCATTGAGATCCAAACATTTAAAAATGGACCATGTCATGTAACTTATAATTTGTACGAAAAGTTTTCCGATATCCGTTATTACACCAAAGTTCGTTGGCTCAGTGAAGGAGTAGTTTTAGAAAGATTTTTTGCATTACGTGACCCTATTCAAGCTTTCATGTTAGAAAAAGGCAAACCAATTGATTATGACAATGACTGGTGGATTGATTGTGCCTTTTTGGTAGACATGAATAAACACTTGATTGATCTGAATATAAAGTTACAGGGAAAAAATCTGATTAACGCTCAAATGTATTCAAATATTCCAGCCTTTGGAACAAAGTTGAGTTGAGTTGAAGGAAAATCAGGTAAAAAATCAAACTTTGGACCATTTCCCTCATTTAAAATGATTTGGCATAATGAACCAAAAAAATTGGATGATTATTTTTAACTTCTGCAAAATTTGATTACGGAATTCAACGATCGTTTTGAAGACTTGCCCAAAATGAATGAAATGGAATTCCCAATTTTCAACAATCCATTCAATTTTGAAGCTTCACAGGCACTAGTTCATTTGCAAATGGAGTTGATAGATCTTCAATCGGACAGTATTTTGAAAGAAAAATTTAATGAGAATAACACTCTTACATTTTATACACAATATTCCAAGAGTTTGGATAATTACCCGGAATTAAAAAAGCATGCAGCACGCATCCTCTGCATGTTTGGTAGCACCTATTTATGTGAGCAGATGTTTTTCGTCAATAAGAACAAACATCGCACAACACTTACGAATGAACACCTCCAATCAATTCTTAAAATAACTACAATGAATATGATACTAGACATCAATGAGCTTGTCAAAAACAAGCGAAGTCAGGTATCTGGATCCTCGAGCTCAACATAATTACCTACCATCTTTTATAACTTTAATATGATTTTTAGCAACCGTATATTATATACTTATATAAATTAATAAATAAAACGTTATAATAATTCAGTTCATTTTTTTTATTTTCAATCTGGCCCACCTACGAATTCAACATTTTATATATGGCCCTCTGCAAAATTGAGTTTGACAGCTCTGGTAAATAAATATAAAAATGTTCGGAATAATAAATCATATTTGACATTTGACAACCAACTAATATGTCGATCCATCCTCTATGTCGATCGATACCTCAGACAAAAAGTACATACTTCTATGACGCTACGTGCGCTAAAACTTTCTTTACTTCGGTGATCCTTTGTAATAGTGACATTTCAAGTTATGTGCTCTTTTTTTTGTTGATTTTTTGTGATAGTGACACTTTACTGCTAACATGTGAATATTTTTGCAACAAGATGAAACTTTGGGAATAATAAAGTCGCAGTGGACACCTCAACCGGATTCATCACATTACCCACAAATTTCTATCACAACACAGACTCAAAAGAGAAGATTATTCAACGTGTTTTCCCAGTTTTAGCGCAACAGTTCATAATTCATTCATAATAACCATAATTGGCTGGGTGAACGAGCAATATTGGCGGCGAAAAATGAAGATGTCGAGGATCTCAATACGAACATTCAGAATTTCCTTCCGGAATATTTGGTTTCCTTCAAACAGTCGACACCGTTATCAACCAGGATGTAGTCAATTAACCCACGGAGTTTGTAAATTCACTGGAATTGCCTGGATTACCACCTCATAATTTGCAGTTAAAAGTAGGATCAGTTGTCATCATGCTGCGTAACATTCATCAACCTTAACTGTGCAATGGAACAAGACTGGCTTTGAGAAAAGTGATGAATAACGTCATTGATGCAACAATCGTAAAGTGAAAATACAAAGAAGAGGATGTCTTGATCCCACGTGTACCGATAATTCCAACGGATTCACCATTCGATTTTAAACGTTTACAATTTACAAAACAAAAAAAAATTATGGTCTATCAGAAAGCTTTAAATTGATTAACAGACTGTATCATAACTGTGTGTGTCTGTCAATATCAAATTGAAACCTCATAAATAGTAAGTATTTCAGGACAACTCTGTTTAGTAAGTAAGCAGCATCATGTGTCATTAATCGAAAATAATAATAAAACTTCATTCATATCGAGAATTTTTTTATTAGTTTCAATAAAAAAAAGGGTTTTTTTGTTTGTTTTAAGTTTATTTTATACAAAAGTTTAGGTCTTTCATTTATCGATTGAAGCAGTACAAAGTCTGCTTGGTCAGCATGCTACTTATAAAATTTGGTTGAAGGTTATTTCTTCAATTAATGAAAATGAACTTCCTTGCAGGAGCATGGTCTCAAATCTAAAAGCAACCAGTAGTCGCTGATGACCTGATCTGGAAAATAGGTTGATAGATGTTGAAGTTGGTCATGGTTTGTGACTTTTGTGATTTTTGACACGATATACTGTCTTGGAGAAATAGACTTTTTTACGCACATGGGGCCGTATCTTTTTGATTTCGTTGTTCAATCCGTCTAATAATAGTCACATTTATTGTTGTTTCAAATAATCAATGAACGATATACCGTGTGTATCTCTAAATACAGACACCATAACCTTGCTAGCCGATTATTGCGGTTTTTAGTCGCTTCGTACTTCTGATAGTAGTGAATCCAAGTTTCTTAAATGTTCAGAGATCGATATCAAAAACCTTCCTAAGCAACGCTTTGAATCATTGATTAGTTGTTTTTGTAAGAAAATCCTTTTAAAAATTTCGTGACGTAACGACATAACGATTTTCAGGACTTTTTGGTGGTCCTGATCGTTGAGCATCTTTGGTGCTCAGCGAATAATGGTTGATTATTCTTAAGAAGAGTCGCCATAATTCCAACAAACTATTGATATGAGTAAGCTCGAAATTTGACAGCTATCGCTTCAACGTTACTATTTCAATGTGATTTGTCTCTATCATTTAGAGAAGGGACTAATCAAAGTTTTACTACTATCTAACACCTAGAAAGTGAGGAATGTGATTTTTTAGTGCCGTTTAAGAATTGTTTTACATAAATTTCTATGAACAATAATAATACTTGTAATAAGATTAATTTTATTTTTGAAAATATTTCAAAGAACATCATTTTAATTTGCAATGGCGTACAAAAAATACGTGGGAGACCTAATTGTAGTAAAATGTATCTGATTTAATGGTTCACACGTGTTCGTCCTAAAAACTAGAAATTAAATCAACATGTTTCCATAAAATCTGTCAACTATCTGTTAAATAAAGTAATTATATCATTTTCAAAAGTACATTAAGAGTAAATTAACGAGAAACCCAACTCATTTAATTGCGGTATTCTCAATGAAAGTGTCTGACAAAATTATTCAAATCAAATCTTCAAAAATAACTTAGTAAAATTTTTTCTAGCGTTATTTTGGCCATTACAGTAAGAAAATTTTCTACTGCAAGTCTTGATAAATAGTTCGCTGGAAACTACTTTGCATTCCTATTTAATATAAATATGAATACTGTGTCGTTCATTGATAACACAATTCGCTTGTTTCAACATCTCTTGAAATGAAATAAAACTGCCACAAACAATTCATAGCGTGCCATGTACAACCTTCTGCATGCCCAGAAGCCGCAGGTGGCCTTTTTTATTTTGTTGTCCACGTGTTCGTACTACAGCAGTTTTGTACCCTGAGTTACTCCCAGATATTTTACGATTCTAGAGTACGTGAAAGTCTCTACGTTATATTTGGGAGCGTTCCATGTTGCACCTCCTAGTGAAAATGAAGAGTTCGGTTTTCCTTGGGTTAATCCTTGGCCCTTCGGACTGGCACCGCCTTTTCACCAACCGCAGGGCATAGATAGCTTAGTCATCAGCGAAGGTCTATATATACAAACCTGCCTTATTTAGATTAGCAATCAAGTCGTCAACGACTAAACACCAGAGTTGGAGACAATACTCCGCCCTGCTGGCAATTTCGACATCCGCATTGTATGATTCAGCCGACACTTGCCCTTATCCATCTAATACGACGAAAGAACACTTTTTTTTCTATCAATATTCTTCTAATTCTATAAGAGCCAGATGGTGTTAATTCCAATCTCATTTTCAAATATTGAAGCTGTTCTTTATATTTCTAGAATTATTTCTTTATCCCAATCTTTACTAAATTTAGAAAGTGTTAGATGTACACTTAAGCTTTAATTTTAGCATTATCTTATGACTTTTAGTTTTTATTGAATAATATGTTCTCCATTCCAGTGTTTTGGTTCTAAACTTTTATATTAATTAATTAATATATCATTTCGAAATTAAGTAAATAAAAACATAAAAATTTATCTTCAGAAATGAAAGACAAACAAACATAAGTTTTCAAATGTGAAATTTATAACAGTAAAACTACCTAATTAACTTATAAATATACATAAAATATTATTTTATGTATATTGGGTAATCTGAAGACACGTGTTCACTAAAAAAGGTTACAAAATTTATAAGTAGAAAAGGAGAAAATGATTTTGTGATTGAACAGAAATATTTGGCTTTCGCGCTCAAGTCTGCATAACAGAAACCATATTTAATTTCAAAAAGTTATTTATTAGACTCATTGTCATCAACGTATGGTCAAATATTTGCTCAGCAATTATTTTGTGAATAATAAGTCGTGTACATAATATCGTTATACATGAAAATAGTAGTTCATATGAAAACTATTTTGATGATGAAATTGAAAATTCTCTCTCCTCGTGATGTTTTAAATACATTAACGTTATCGCCAAGTATTTAAATTGACCTGACACATGCGTTTATCAATTTTTATTCAATAGTCACGAATTTGTGAAAAATATGATTTATTACAAATAACGGAATTCCTGCAGAGCTCAGCATTGAATAAATATAGTAAAAACAATACAGGTAGAAAAAATTTATATTATAGTTCATAAATGGCCATTCAGCTCATTCGAACTAATCAATCATTTTTAATCATAAGTTTTTCCCTCGCACACAAACCAAACCTTAGAATAATTAAAAAAATAAATATTTGCACAATTTTTTGAAATTTATCACCTATATTTTTTACTTTGCACATTTTATGAAGCATATTCTGTATCTACACGGAATGGTACATTATAATACTCTAAGCTATGTTTTTTTTCTTAGCTAAATTTTCGGTAATGTTTTCCATGAAGCCAAATAAAATAACTAATTATAAATACCATAATTGTTATTACTAATTAAATTCTAATCAACGTAATTTATTGTGTAAAGAAGGTAGGTGGAATTCAACACCCGAATTCGCTCGTAAAAACAACCTACATCCATTTCTAATTTTTATTTTTAAAATACATCTCAACAGGTCTGAGAACTTGGAATGTTTTATATTCCAATAGCAGAAAAGCAAGGGCATTGAGTTTCTTCGCCATCACGAAAGGTTAAGAGACACCCGAAAACAGGTCCGGCCTTGCTATATTTTACTCCAAATTAAACTGTGTCAATTTACATGCCAGTTTTTTAATTTTGTCGAACTCTTTCGACGTTTGAACAGCATTGGAAAGTGTTTTTTAAATGTTGAAATTAGTTATGTTTCAAAAAAATAACTCATTTTACTTACTTTTTAAGGATTAACTAGAGGCTGCTTTCTAATACAAATGTAAAGCAATAAACATAAACAGTATGGTTAATTTGATGCAATCAAAATTTGAAATTGAAGAAAAAAACGAAATACTAAATGATTTTTAGATTATCTTTGAATTTAAAAAAAATAGATTCTAAAATTTTGGTACCGATTTTACAACCCAATGTATTTGTTTGTTTTACACAGTTCAATTATATCAAATATTTTTTTTATTGAAAAAGGTATATTTAATAAAAAGATAACTTTCAAGAGAAATTTCAAGTTTAAACAACCTTTGTTGTTGTATGTGCCCTTAAATACAAAATGACTGCTACGTGTAGCCACATGAAATTAAAAATTATAGGAAAAACATTTTTCAAAGCGTTAAAATATCAGATTTTTATTATGATCACCTACACATAATTTCTTATATTCTCATATGAATACTGGGTCAACAATCTTAATATGTCAAAAATAGAAATCAATTAATACAAAATTGGATTCTCTCCAATTAGAAATTGGATATCTTAAGATGCCACCAAAATAAACAATTCGTTGGGATCCCATAGTCTACTTGGATAAATATGCTGCAAGTTTTTGGAAAATTAATAGACCCAACCAGCTTTTTATGAAACACTATAAATTACAAGAACTATATTTGTATTTCCACAAAAAATATTGTGGACATACTTAGTTAAACTACAAGAAAGTTTTACAAAAATTGTCGAATTAATGACATTTGCACTACATTTTGTGATTAGTAGTTTAATAATAGCCTGTCAGTTAATTTATACCTAGCTTAAAATGAAAAAAAGTAGATATACAGTTAAATAACTGTCATTGTTTATTTATTGTAATTTTTGAAGGTTAAAAAGTTTGGTCAGGTAGGTTTTTAGGACAACAGTAGAACAAAATGGTAGAAAAACAACAATAACTAACGTAAACATACTTCTTTTTACATAAGACAAATACACATTAATATGTAATTAAATAACATTATCTACTTAAGAGAATGATAAAACATTACTGAAATTAAAACATATAAAAAACAAAATAAAGTAATTTCCTAATTATACCTGCATTAAATCTAAAAAACTATTATAAACAAGACCTTAATAAAATACTGACGTATCAAAAAATTTATATCTAGAGATTAAGTTCAAAAATTGATTAACTATCAAAAATTTAAATATTTGTGTCTTTTCTATTTTCACTAATTGTCTAATAGCTGAACTGCAATAAATATTTACAGGTATATATAATAAAAATCTACATTTTAGAGGTAGGTGTGGTTCAATAAGTAAAAGAACTAATTATTGGAGGATATACTGAAACAATTAAAACTATCTTTTAAATAATGCAAACTGATATAAAAACGATTAGTAATGAAAACCACTCTGTAATACTTGTCAACAATGTTGTTTACATATAAAAATGAATATGTAATACCTACTGAACCAAGCTTTTTAAAATAACTACTGAATTTCACAAACATCCTACTTGATAGTTAAGGAGGTTATGTTGATAGAAATAAAATACCTACTTCTAAATTGTGTACATACAATAGCTGGCAGACCTTCCTTGCGCGTTGTTTTTTACATAAACTTCGACAAATCATCAAAAAATATATAAAAATGAGTTTTGTTCACGTTTTCAATAATCACCATATAGCAAGGCCGTCCCTGGAGCGGCCAATTTGACCTGGATAACCTGTACTAGATTCTTTAACAGGTACCTACTCACTTTAAATAATACACCTGTCCTTCTGGGGTGCGAGCTTGTTCCCATCCGGGAGGCAAGGGGGTATTATCTTCTGTTTTACTAGCCACGTCGTAAGATCTTTGTTTTATATGATGAACGGGTGCCTGTTGCTGCCCTACGGCATACGTTTGTTGAAGAGATGCTGGAGAACTATGTGCCCTATGATGTGCAGTTTGTAAGGGTACGGAATTCACGGAGGTGGCACCTGTAGCACCACCTCCAAATGCAGAATCCACTGAATTTTCGCGAGAGTGATTTATAGATTTTGATCCCGTAGACGGCGGGTTAAAAAACGAATCCGGGAGTTTTCGCATACTCCATGGCACCTGTAAAGGTCTTTTTGAATCTGGTTTTAAAACGCTGTCAAATAGTGCTTGTAAGTCCGTTTCAGAGTCTTGATCAACTCTTACAACTTGTTTAGCTTCGTCTTGATTTAGTGCCATTGTTATAATAAGGCACTACTTGGCCACTGAACACAGTGTTTATTTGAAAAAATCACCCAGTTCTCACTGACATAAAACACCACTACAAAACACTACCTTCTAACTTTTAAAATTTCTACCGTGAATCCGCGACAACGATTGTGTTGGGACTAATTGTTTTTGGCCTGTTGCTTCGCCCGACCGCTTATCCCCGAGATTTGGGGGACGCGGGAACTGTCACCACGAGTGAGACGGAACGGACCCGGTAATCCTGCGCTATTTGTATGCAGTGTTTCTCTTGCCTCCGCTCTGAGCGTATTACAAACAGATAGGCTGACAACAGCAAAACATCGAGTGGTCTCCTTCCACTCGAACTCGATTAAAAATCTCTATTTCATTCGATTATTTGACGGATATGTGATCTTTCTGCATCGCCATAGAAAAACCATAAACATAAGAAATTTATTTATAATTTTTTCGTAATCAAATATGCTACTAACTAATAACAAGTACAAAACAAATGTTGTTTTATTTTAGTAAAACAAAGTTTATAAACAAAAACACTAAGAGGAAGTACTCAATAAAAAAATTTAGTGTAGTTATAGCACCACAAATCGAAACATGATTATAAGCGACATAGGTAGGGAAATTATGTGCCAAAAGCAACAATTATATATAAACTTTCTGGCATTTCACTTCCTGGTTCCACATATTGTTTATTAATTTGATGAAAAAATATGGAAAAGGTACCGATTTGCAATACAAATTATTATTTAATCGAAATTATTTCTTCAATATAAAAAATAAAATACATTAACTACATGGTGTTTCGATTCTAGTTATTCGATCTTGAAGTATCGATTTGGATTCAATACACTACATTAAACTCTTTTGGGTTTGTCTTCTTTTTCAATTTTTTCTTGGTGTAAATTAGTTTTTTATTGATAAAATATTCAATAAAATAAATGAAAAAAGTAAATATTTGTTAGTATTCATCGTTATGGATGATGATATGAATTATGTCAATAGCGGCCATAGATAAATGAAACGTCAAGTTCTCACAATAATGAGAAAATATATATCCAACATGTTGCTTATGTCTGGACAATACCAAATCATTCTTTGGTAGTTAACTTTATGACACTTTTAAAAAACTTAGACATGCTCGCACAAGAAGGTAGTGTACATTTTTATTTATTGTGACGTCATTCCTAAAATCGAAGAAGTTGGCTGCGAAAATATGGCTAGAAACAACGTGGAATGACGTTGCGTGGCGTTAAGACGTGTTATGAAAATGAAATACAACACTTATCACTTCATCTAACCAAATCACCACATTCACAAATTGTCTTCTGTAGAGTGAAGTGTTCGTAATAAAAACAATTATTTGTGCTAAAGTGTAACAGAAGCGAATTACAAATATGTCCAAATTACAAAATAAAGGCTTCACGAAAGAAGAAGAATTATTATTACAAGATTTCAGTAGAAATGTTTCAACAAAATCTTCAGCATTGTTTTACGGCAATGCCCTAATTGTATCTGCGGTTCCAATATGGTTATTTTGGAGGATACATATGATTGATTTGTATTCATCATTAATAGTATTTGCTGTGGTCACAGCAATATCCACATATTTATTAGCAATGGCTTACAGAAACACAAAATTTACTTTAAAACATAAAATTGCCGTTAAAAGAGAAGAAGCTGTTACTAGAGATTTGACCAAAAAGCTAGCAGATGATAAGAAAATGAGCAAAAAAGAGAAAGACGAAAGAATACTATGGAAGAAGAATGAAGTAGCAGACTTTGAAGCGACCACTTTCTCCATCTTCTATAACAATGCATTATTTTTGGCTATTGTGATTCTGGCTAGTTTCTACTTACTGCAGTCATTCACTCCAGCTGTAAATTACACTCTTTCCATTGGAATTACATCAGCATTGTTGGCATTATTATCAACTGGTTCTCAGTAGTCTAATGACTATAACATAGCTGTTAACTGTTTCTTGTAAAGTGCTTTTGAACATGCCAGCTGGCATAGTAGATTTATAACAATATAAATGGCCTTTTTCATTAAATGAAACATTAAGTTCTCTTCAACGTGATTATTTTTATTTGTTTATTTCTTATTGGTTAATAAAAAGACTAATTACTTTCCAATTTAAAAAAAATTGTTACAGGTTCTTTTTGGATTATATTTATTTTGTTTATTATTAAACTCTTTCCATAACATGTGTTTTTATTTAAAAAAATTTTAAAATACCAAGTTAGCACAAAATTATTTTATTGTTTAATTGATTACTGCTTGTGTTTATGTTGAATTCCAGGAAATTAAGTTAATTCTAGTGTGTTTCCAAAAAGTAAGAAATTTTAAAGAATGTACTTTGGTCAAGTCAACAACAGGAGTATTGCATTCAATTACCATAAAAGAATGGTACTAATGAATTCATATTACAGTTAAATAATATTGATGTAAATTTGAATTTAGATTACAACCATTAAAAGTTGATATTTTGCTACGCACTCTTATGTATTGTATTTTTATGACTTTACAAAAAAAAGAAGTTACTTCTCTATTAAGAATAAAAGAAAAAACAAAACTCAAAATCTCAATTTATATAATAACAGTTACAAATAAATAACTATAAGTCTCTTGAAAAAAGTTAAAAATAAAAACAATCTAATAATGTTTCTATATATTATTCATCATCATGATCAATCCTGTAGGGCCCAGGACAATTTTCCTCGAGGTCTTTGATATCAATACCCGTAATTACACAATAAATACAGTATAAGTGTTTCTTTCTGAGATAGTCTATTAATGTGAACAAATTCTCTTCACTGATATTTGTCTCAAATTCCTCATCGTCACTACTACTGTCTGTATCTTCATAAATCTCATCTCTCTCCAATTTCTTTCTTTTTTTGATAGTGTCTCTAGTCCAAAAGAAATCTTCAATAGGATCTTTGACTTTCTGAAAACAATGTTTGTATCAAATTTATACAAAGAAATAGCATAGGAGATATGTATTTATATCACCATAGTATTTTTCAAACAATTCCTCTACTGTCTTGTGTAGAATTATATTTTTAATAAAATATGCAAGTATCTATAATGTAAATTCATTATCCTCAATTTATCAGACAAATATATAAAATAAAAATTATAAAGGTAATGTAATAAATACATAAAAATATTTGAATGTATTTATAGCCACATTTAAATAATAAAATACAGTATCCTTTCCACTGTTTCAGTTTTAATAAATTTGTATATTTTGTGATGACTAGAAATATTGAAAAATGTTGCTGAGGCAATTTTAACAGTAAAACATAAGTATTAAAGAAAAAGAGCGAAAATAATTAACTTCAAATATAAATTATATGAAAAGTTTTTGTCAATTTCAACTGAGTACAATTTGACTCCCGATGTTGATTAACTTCAAACTAATTTAAATTAATAATTCTATCTTTCAATGTGTTAATTGTATTAAATACTCTTCAACAATACACAATAATTCAAAACAGATTTGATTTCATAATCCTTTACTGCAGTTGGTTATTAAAAATAGATGTAATACTTACAGCTCTAAAATCTAATTCTTCACATATTTTCTGTGCTTTAAAGAAATCTTTTCTCATTTGTGCTAAGTTCTTTCTTTCTTTATTGGCTAAGTGGAACTGAGTTTCATAATGCCTTAAATAACTTATTTTCCTTTGCTGTTTTTTATTTAACACTTCCTTTAGATGAGATTCACGACCAATACCTGATGTTCCTTGTTTTATAACAATATCAATAGGTTCCTTTATGCCACTTTTATTTTTTCCGAGACTTTCTCCATGTTTAAAACCCATTTTTTCCAGTAATTTGAATCCTTTATTTTCGTCAGATATGGCAGTATTTAAGCCCATTTCTCGGTTTTCTCTTTCAAGTTCTACTAAGGATTTTTGTCGTTTATTTGAGGCTTCAATTTTCTTTTTAAACACATCCATTTTACGTTTTTCTCTATTAAATAAAAGACTTGGACGTACGTCATCTTTGCTGAAATTAGAATGTAAAAAATTTATATTGTTTTATCTTCATAGCTTACCTATCCACCAAAACTTTAAACGACATATAATCATCTTCAGAATCCGACATAATTACTAACTTACATATATAATGTACAAAAGATTTAATGGATTGATTAATTTACGTTTTGAACATTGATAAAGCACGATCCTTATGGACATTTCTCTCAAAGAAACAAAACAAATCGTTTGCAAGAGTTAAAAATTTCATGAGTTAAAACTCAATTTGATAAAAAGATACTAATGGTGCATTCCACTATCCACATTCACACTTGAAATCATCGAGTATATAATCTTAGTCTGAAATACTCTTTAGATCGTTCCACATTGCGACTACGATCGTTGTGGTCGCAGCTAAAACGTCATCCATGACGTAATGACTAACGTTAACGACGACCCTCGTCAAGAGATAGGTCGAAGCTAGCGTAGCAAGAATTAGTGGAATTTTCAAAATTCGAGCAACGCAAATTGCAACCATAAGAATCTATCTCCTTATTTGATGCCTTATCGAATATCCGAAGTACTTTTGAAGCATTCTTAAAACTTATGCTTTATTTTTTCTGTTTTGCCATTCGTTAATATTTATCTCAATACTTAAACACCTCTTAAGTCATTTCACTTGAGTTTACGAATATACTGGACTAAGGCGAACGAGAAAGATCGTGGTCGTGAAAGTGATTGTTGTGAGTGCTTAGTGGAATGCAGTGTTGTTTGTGAACCATAGAATTCAGTCGACATTAAGATTGAACTGATCTTTATGTTCCTAATAAGATGGTGACGGGCAAGGACTCCAAATCGTAGTGTATGTTCTGTGCAAGGATTCTTCCACAAAGAATGCTTGGGTGACGGGTTCCAGCCAGTTCAAACTGTATAGTAAATTTGACATAATATTCAATAATATATAATAATTTTGAATATATCAATAATATTATCCTTATAATGTATCTATTCAGATATAATAGATTGATTGTCGATAGGTAATATTTGATTAGTCTTTTTGAAATTGCAAGGAAAGTAATACGTTTTTTAGTTTGTTATAAAAATACTTTTATGTATATTATGTCACACAGCACATCCAATAATAGCATATTTGGTAAAAATAGTTATAAGCAGTTAAGTTGAAAAAATAAAGAGAGAAACCGCCAAGTGCGTAATTTGCAAAACTCTTGTTACGTGTCTTTATCTACTTCAATAAAAATGTTTTATTTGGGGCCTCTGTTCGGATTTCAGTGATAATATATAATCGTTTTCACTTGACGAGATATTATATTTCAATGAAGCTTATTTGATCACTCACAATTTTTAATTATTGAATGACTGATGTTTTTACTGCACTATTGGCAGATTGATGATACAATTTTAGACAAGGCGCAAATTGGGACACGTATAGCACCTATTGTAATCTACAATATTGAATACATTGACGACGTAGCGCGACCTAACACGACACGCGTGAGCTCACAGACGTGTCCTGTTGTAGTTCAGACACAGTTTGCTGTGCCAAACGAGTGGGTGACTAGCAAGTCTTTCTTTAATTTTTTTAGGAAAAAATGACAGAAGAAAAGTTAATCTAAACGGTAAGGGAATAAAGAGGGCAAACTAGCTTCGATTCATTCGGAAGTAATTAGCAAAATCAGTATCACTCATTTTAGTTGTAATTGTCCACTGTTTTTTATCTTCGATAGAATAGATTTATTAAGTGGTGTAAATTTCTTCCTCATCAAGGAATAAAACATTTTTTGATGCCTGCTATAGTAGCGAACTGCCAATCAAATCCAAACCCCACCAATTCCTCTTTGAAAACGCGTGTCTCAATAAGCGAATCACCACGCGGCACGTGTAGCATGTACGAGTCTTGTCATGCCACCTGACACGTGCTATACGTGTCCCAATTTGCGCAATCAATATCACTCATTTTAGTTGTAATTGTAAATTGTCCACTGGTTTTTCTCTTCGATAGAATAAATTTCTTCTTAAAGAAGGAATAAAACAATATTTCCTCCTCGGCATTATCCGATTCTGATTCAGAACTTAATTACAATAACAGCAATTGTTTTGTTCGATTGTCAAAAATGTCAGACATATTTTGATGCCTGCTAGTCGCGAACTACCAATCAAATCCAAACCCTTTCGTTTCCTATTTGAAAACGCGTGTCTCAATATGAGGATCACCACGCAGCACGTGTAGCATGTACGAGTCCTATCTCTCGTGTCACGCAACCTCACACGTGTTATACGTATCCCAATTTGTGCCTCACCTAATGTATGCTGCTAAAATTTATTAAATTACCATTATTTTGTATAAAAGTACAGATGAATTTGTCTCTTTGATTACTAGGTCTTTTGCCAGACCTCTTATTATACAATAAATATACTATGATAATCATTCGGAAATAAACGATTTGGAAATTGTTTTATGAAAAACGTCATGCTATTCTCGATATTGATAACTTTGAAATGAGTTTTACTATAAACATCTATTATGATCGTGATATAAGGAATGGAAAACGTTTTCAGTTCAAGATGTTTATTCATGAAGTACTATAAACCACATATGCTGTTTTCAAGAACTATTCAATCCAAAAATCAAAAATTTTTATAGTGCCTTATATATTTCGAGATAGTCATATAATTTTGGATTTTTTAAACAACTTCCGTTTATCGTCCAGACTAGTAGGCACCACACCACTATGGTAGTATTTATTATATATTGGTGATATAAATATATTTTTCAAAGAACATTCCAATAACAAAATGTGAATAAATGTATAAATGACACAAAATAAAAATATTTATAAAGAACAAGAACTAGCTGTCGGTAAATACAAAGGTATATGGTACTGTTTGCACTGCCAAGTGGTTTCTTTTCTAATTCTATGTTTATAATATACACGGCACCGTTGAAGAACGCCCACGGGTATTATAATTTGGCAGGACCCCTTGCGCCAATAATTCTTCAGCGACTTTTAAACGAAATTGGACAATGTCTGTTTTGGTTCCACTATTGACTTTATTATGTAGACCATGTGAATTTTCTCATAAAAATGAAAGCACGTTATCAACTGGTCCTGTTTATAAACGCCTTCCATACCTGTATTATATTTGACTACATTTGATAATGTTTTCATCTTTCTTTTTTCTCTTCCCTGTCAATCAATACTTGTATGTTTTGTACTAAGTATGTATACATCTTTTTTATCTTTCCATTTTAGTGCTAATAAACCGTGGGATGATAATATTTTGGCCTCTCATTTTTTTAATAGTTTGAGGAAAGCAAGTTTTCTGTTCTTTCGCAGTTCCAATTACATTTGTATCTTGTTCCAGTAATTTGAAATATAATTGAGGAAACGAATACGAATTGTTCATGTACAGTATGTAGTTTTTTTTAAATTGGTTGTGCCACTTCTAGGACAACATTCTCAGACGCCGGTATTTTGTCTGTGCCAACATAGATTTTAAAACGAATACAATAATCTGATAAAGACTCTCAAAGTTTATAAATTTTTATTCCAAATCGCGCTCGTTTCAATTGATTCGGCGCTTTCTAAAGTATAAAAATTTTCGAATGTAGTTTTCAGATAATCAACTAAATTTCTGATCTGATCATTTTTACTCAACTTTTCCTTGTCTGTAAAGGAATCTTAAGATATCAAAAAACGTATCCCCTGGCATAGTGGCTGAGAAAACTTGGAGTATTTATAATAGTTCTTTTTGACCAATATGAACTCAATTTAGATTTTTTTATTTGATATATAAGAATACATAATGCTATATATCCTTTCATTTCATCCACAGTTACTGGAAACCACATTAGATTTCGTTCATTTGCACATTCTTTCACAATTATTTGACTGATATATCTATTCGTTTCTTCAACTGTCATTTTCCAAAAAAATAACTTGATCTAGCCCTTTCAATGGTATAGGATTATCACCCATATGTACAAAACATTTATTCTAGCTATTTCTTGAAATTATTTTATATCAGCAAGATTTTCTTTTTCGTCCCAAACCATTGTTCTTGCAATTGTTCGATAGATGATTCACTATCGCTCGATAAAAGCAGCGTACGTTTTTGACGTACTGATATTACTTCAGTTATCGTTAGTTTAAAAAAATAATAAGTGGAATTAACTTTATTTGCAATTGTAAGATGTCAAAAACCAACGAAAGGAAATTGTTTGCGATCAACGCCAACTGGTTGGAGTACTTGAAAAATCAACGCCTGCTTCTCTAATTCAGATGACAAGTCAAACTCGTCCGTTTTGCATAACTAATGATCAATCAAGGTATGTGATAACTAGTTGACTCACAGCTTTTGCTTAGCTATACAACCTTCAGCATTTATGGAATAGAAAGGAGAAGATCTATGATTTTAATGGATATATATGTTTATTGTATAAATAATGTTTTTCAAATAAAATACAATAGAAGAACTAAACAAAATTTATTTGATCATTTTTTTCCGTAAATTCTAATACTGCTTAAAGTACAAAAATTGAGGATAGAAGTTTCTTAAAAATGTGAAACTAGTACGAGTATTAAATATAACATTAGATATAAAAAAAGTCACTTTTTTGTAATAACACATTGAATAGGTAATAATTATTAAATAAATATCAGTTCTGTTACTATATAAAAGTATTTTTCTTTTTTTTTTTATTTTTTCTTTGAGTCAACACCTACAGATTGTTTAGTGATGACCCATTTTGAATGCAGTGATATGTGGGAATAAGGGCAAGGGACAAGAAAAGACGACCTGAAGAGCTATAACAAATGTTTATTTTAAATGAATGACATGGGCTACAACTATAACGATGAACCTCACACTCAGATTGACACACACACTCAATCGAGACCGAGATCTGAATGTAGAATAATGCACAAAACCCTTGTTGGCCTATCTAACATTCAAAGTTTAGAGAAAAATACTTATGACAAAAAAATATCACCATTTACCCTGTGCAAGTCTCTGTTGTTGTCAAATGCAAGTGACCAACTGTACTCAAGCGGACAGACTTGCTAGGTACTAGCTGAACATATGGTACAGGTACACAACATGAAAACACACTGACGTAAACCAATCAGAATCCTCCCAAATAGGGTGGGTAGCCTGGTGGATGAGTCGGTGTAGCTTGGGGGTAACTATAATATGGATAGTTTGGACTTGGAACATGCAAACCTGGTGCATAGCTCTGAGCATACGGTATTTGTGGGTAACCAATAGGCATTGGTTCATAGTGACCACTCCACGTTGGAGTAGGATACAGGGGGTACCCTGAACTTGGGGGATAATTATATGGAATAGGACTAGCCCTAGATGAGGATGATACATTATAATTATTGAACTGGCCGGCATATTGGTCAGGTGCTTCACCTAGAGGAGCATCACCTTCAGTTATACTTGGTATTTGATCTACTAAAGATTCCAAACCCGATAAACTTTTAGTAGCAATATCTTGTGTTTGTCTTGGAGATGAATATTGTTCTGGTTGATGAGGGGGATCCATATTATACGATTGGTAATGATAATGAGCTTGCTCACTATTTGTCGAAGGAGCTGGACTCCCCAAACGACATTCAGCTTCTTCTGCCATGCTTGTAGGAGGTTCAAAATCTGGAGGACCAATAGGGGAAGCGGGCGATCCCAATTGTTCAGAACTAATTGCCGCACTTATTTCTGAGCTTAAGTCAGAATGAGTGAAGGGTTGGGAATGAGGTCTTGGGGATTGACTGTAAGGGGGTCGAGGGGACTGGCTATATGTGGGACGAGGAGACTGACTATACTGTGGTCTGGGGGACTGACTATATTGTGGTCGTGGTGACTGACTATACTGAGGTCTAGGAGACTGACTATATTGTGGTCTTGGAGAATTTGTATAGGGTGGTCTAGGTGACTGACTATAAGGAGGTCGGGGCGATTGAGTGTATGCTTGTGGGGGTTGAGGAGCATAAAGGTTTCCAGACCCATTGGGTGGAGTCATAGCTGGGCCCATTTGATAGAAATTGTTGGGAGACTGGATTGGAGATGGGTTTGAATAACACTGAGATAAATTGGTCGATGTATTATCTGGTGGATTTAAGTCCATATTTTCAACCTTAACCTTTTTAGGCCGGCCTCTTTTTTTCTTTGGAAAATCACAGTTATTATTCTGAGTAGAGGGAGGTTTCCGAACTACTGGTTTTGGAGGAGATTCTTCACCTTCTACTTTTATTTTTTTCGGTCTACCTCTCTTCTTTTTACACGGTATAATTGTACCATCTTCATTTTGGATCACAGCATTACTTATGTCAGTGAGCTCTGGAGAAAATGGATCTGGCTTTGGTTCTGCTTCGTAGCACGACTTTAAACTTGGTTCAGAAAATACCATTTCGTTTTCATCAATTTCTGTTATCAAACCGTTCAAATAATCACGGAATTTTTTCAATGCCGCATAAAAAGGAACCTTGTCAGCAGCTCTTGGCAGTTGGGCACACCTTGCACTTGAAGATGGCATCACCCACATGTGCTGTAAAAATATTTACTCTAATTACATCAATTGAAAGCATTTTATTTGAAAAAAAAATTGAAGTTACCATAATTATTGAACTAGAATAATTTGTATCAGTTAACTAGATTTGATTAAAATCATGGTTAGTAATAATTAAACTTTATTGTAGGTATTTTCACGTTATTTCGAGGGAATTAATAGTTTTTTCTCAATAAAACTGCTCAATACATTTTCTACATAAGGGATAACTCGACCAACTCACTTAGACTGTTATTATTTACTATTAACATATATTGTTCTGCACTTCTACAATTAGTAAATCCTCCAATAGATTTTAAATAAATTGTAAACATGACAACATAACCCTGGAAGTGTCATCATATAATTTTACCAGAAATTATAACGGAAGTTGATAATAATAAAAAATTTTAGTAATATTACTGCTTGATTTATAGCACCAAAATGCAAGTCCTGGTATATGCAAATGACATAGTGCTCATAACCAGAACAGAACAGAACAGGAAGTACAGAAAATGTTTTTACTATTTGAAAAGACAGCAAAAAGATATGGCCTACGTGTCAACGAACAAGACCAAGTATATGGAAATGGGCAACGACTTTTCAAGTAACAACTAATTAAAGATCACAACAGAGCAAAACAAGGAGTTCCGATTTGAAGTTTGAATACCTGGGACCTGGGAATACAGGACAGTTATACAACCTAAGGTGTTATATGATAGTGAATGTTGGGCCATGAATAAGAAAGAGGAAAACAAGCTAAATGCATGGGAAATAGGAGTGTTAAGAAAAAGTTTTGGAGGGATACGAGTGAAAGAAGATGAATTGAGAAGAAAAACGAATGCAGAGATTGAAAGGTTATATGGTCAGGCAGAGATCGGCTATATAGTAAGGAAAGAAAACTAGTGAGTGAAAAGAGCCTAAACAAGTGAGGAAGGCGGAAAAATAAGAAGAGGATGTCCATTTGGGAAATGGCTAGATGCGTATAAGGAAGACTTAGGGATAGTGAACTGACGCAATGCAGCCATCAATAAAAAGAGTTGAAAAAAAGCAGTAGAGAGACTTCAAGCCATAAGGACTGCTTTGTTGTTTTATATATAGTATTACTGCTATAGTGACCATACGTCCCGGATTTTTCTAGAAGCAATATTTATCCTAGATTCAGGTTGTTTGTCCTATCCAACCAAAGGTGGGTTGAAATGGTCTCTCACTTTAATAGTCGTGAACTTCCATTTTCAAATTTACGAAAATTAGCAGAGTTCTTTTTCTACCTTCCTGGCACAAATGCTTCTACGAAAAGAATATTTTTTTAATGAATAGCTTTTGGATAAGTGACAAGATTCGATTTGAAATAGACACACTAAAAGCGATATCACTTACTAAAGTTAATTATGAAGAAAATTGTACAGAATTTTATATACAAAAATCTAGTGAAAAAGTTTTGTACTCAGTAATTCTGATTAAAAAAAATCTGATTTTTATTATGTCTTTAAATAGTATTTGTTATGTATAATTTATATTAAAAAAATAATTTCCTCCCTCCCGCTACAAGTTCCCGTCACGGATTTGAAATAAAAAAATCTTAATTACTGCTGGTAAGCTTAGATCAGAAACTTATTTGGGAATGAACTTTAAAGAAAACCAATAAAAGGCTAGGATTGTTCGTGGCTATTAATTAATTATATCTTTGTTATAAGGAAATATTTATACCAATTAAGGTAGAGAGACATATATGTATGTGTAAATTAACGGTTTATAATAACCAACCAACCCAACCTAACCAATAATAGATTTAAACCTAATAAATGAGACAAACGGATATTTAATAGTAAATAATGTACTAGGAACAATATACTGCTATAGAATTAATCAATAGGAAATGCAGTAATATAGTTAAATAATTGACAAGGAAGTTATTTTTTGAGTACTATTTTGTCATCCCTTTATTTTACAATCCAAAATTGCATTGACGTAATGTTACTTACCGTAGTTGTACCTTCAACTAGATCCGGCTGCCTTCCAAACTTGAAATCCTTTTTCCCCGAAAACACTTCATAAATAAGTTTTCCATTAAATACAGCTATCTTAGGTCTAAACTTTTTTAATTTTTCTAACAAAATTTGACTACCCTCTTTAATTTCTTTACGAGTTAGATCAGCACTACCCTTTGTGGCACGTTGTACCATATTTGTGAAACCTATGCCTACTTGAAGTAACTTATAGTCTTCATCTGCAGACATTTGTTGAGGTGTTAAACCAGAGAGGTACAAACATTTCCAAAAATGGTTGCCTGGTCCAGCATAGTGGTGACCTTTATAGGCCGCAAAAAGTCCAGGATTTATCCCAATCTGAAAATGAAGATTTAGATTATAAAAATGAATTTTCATTGAAAGATAAGAGTTTCTTTGAATTCAAAACATTGATATTGAAAAATGATGATCAATATAACGGGATAACTAAAAAGGGAGACCAAAGACCGTTCCATCTGCAGGTCATGGCGTCAGTTTTTTAGATGCGCGTGGGATAATTTCGGCTAAGGAGAAAGTGATAATGCACTAGCTGACACATCCGTTATTGCAATAGCCAAAATTAATGAATTAAAGTTTGAATTGCTACCTCATGCACTCGCCAAATTTATCACCCTCGGATTTTTTTCTGTATACACTTGAAAAAATGGCTCGGTGGACAAAGATTTTCCAACAATGTAGAGGTGATGTCGGCAATTAATGGTTATTTTGATGAACTTGACGATTCTTATAATAAAATGGGTATCGAACTTATTGTGCATCGCTGGGAAAAGTCTATTAAACTAAAATGAGATTACACTGAAAAATATAGTTTTTTCCAAAATTTTTCGGTTTTTCTTTGTTGGGCTAGGTACTTCTAGGACCATCTTCGTATATTCGAGCTATAGGTTCATTATACTATTTACTTGTGTTACGAAATAATAAATTTTGGAAATGATATAAATATTTCTTCAAATGAGAAAAAAAATCGCGCAATTACTGAAACTATTCCCAAATTTCCTTTTAACAATAGAAAAAAGGGGGTCTACTTGTCTAAAGACGGTTTGGTTGTTTATACTCGAACGTGTTAAATATTAGGCCTTTGTGAACTAGGAGGAGAATTTATTGTAAATTTGAATGAGTTATATACACAAAAGTTAGTAAAATAATTGAGTTACTTTTCAAATTTAAAAATTTTAATTGAAAAATCTGGTATATAAAATCAACTGAACAGTTTACGAAATGAAGACAGTAAATAAATAATACTTACTATAATTATATCTAAATTTTCAGTTAGATGATCTGGTAATGTCCTTTTGGATACTTCTTCCTCTGGCATTCCATTAAAACGATCATGTTTTTTTCGTTCTTTTATAGGCCGTGGTACTCCCCCGTTCATATCTTGGGTAAATTCAGGCCTATTAAAATTCATATTTTTTTATAAATTCACTAAAGCTGTAAATATAAACACAACTAACAAAACTTAAAACAACACACGATATTTAAATAAAAGTAATGAAATGTTAACAAGAATTTAATCAAAATATCATAAATAAAATTAAAATAGTAACTTTTCATTAAGTTATTCAAAAAATGTTACATAATGGAAAAAATCACACTACATTTTAAGAGACTACATTATAATTTATGATATGAATTATGACCCATTTATTAGGGGTCTAATTTTGTAGATATCATATTTTACTTCATGAAGCGATTCCGGTGAATGATGTTGTGTTATCAGTCTTATCAACGTGATAACTAACATGATACACGATCTTATCAATGATAAAAACTCTTTCAATTCTCAAAATTTTGACTGAGTTATTATATTGACATGCGGATTGAAGAAAATGAAAAGAATAATCCTTTGGATCTATCTAAGTCTTCATTACGTAGTATGAAGGATTTAATAGTATCAAGATACAAATATTTACAGAATTTTATTCCATCTGATTAGATGCATTCGTAATAAATGTTTAGTGAGATTAGGTAATTAATATATTAGATTATAATACTTGAACTTAATAGAAGTATATTTAATTTTATATACGGATACTGGTAATAACTTATTGAATGTGATCACAAAAATAATAATAATGTTTTTATGATTATACATAAGTAAAATTGACTTTTTATCCATATTGCTTAAAAAGAATTCCTGCAACATCATATAAGTTGCTAGAGGTCTTTTATATGACCACGACGAATAATTGTAGAAGTGGTAATTATAGCCAGCCATAAACCACGTTTTGGGTATGAAATTTTACTGAATAATATATCATTTCTCATTTTTAGCCAATTTCCTAATCATATCCTTTATTCATTCATTTTAACCCCTTATTTAGCAATATTCACTCCTTATTGATTCATTTTTGATTGTCTCCTTTATTTTAACATCCTATTGATTCATTCTAATTCTTATTTCTCTATTTCAACATCTTGTTCATTTATTCTAGCCGATTTTTCATTTTTATGCCTCATTTCTATATTTTTACCCCTTATTCACTCATTTTTACTCCCTTCTCACTATAGTTTTCCGATCATTTTTTTAAATCTTTATTCAATTTCTAATTTATATCTTTTATTCATTCATTTTAACCCCATATTTATTAATCTTCACTCTTTATTGATTCGTTTTGTTTCTCTTTCCTCTATTTCAAATCTTGTTCATTTATTTTAGTCGACTTCTCATTTTTATGTCGCATTTATTTATTTTACTCTTCTTCATTTATTTTCACATCTCATTTATATATTTTGACCCCTTATTCAATAATTTTTACTTACTTCTCATTAGAATTTTCCGATCTTTTTTATTTTTAACCAATTTCTAATTTATATTCTCTATTCATTCATTTTAACCCCTTATTGATTCTCTTTTCTTTAGTTTAACATCTCATTGATTAATTCTAATTCTCATTCCTCTATTTTGAAATTGTGTTTATTTATTTCATCCGATTTTCTCAATTCATTTTTATATTTTTACCCCTCACCCATTCATTTTTTCTCCCTTCTCATTTTAATTTTCCTGTAATTTTTTATTTTCACCAAATTTATAATTGAGATATCCTTTATTCATTCATTCTAACCCCTTATTTATCAATGTTCACCTTTTATTGATTCTCTTTCCTTTATTATAACAGTCATTGATTCATCTCAACATATTGTTGATTTAATTTAGTTTTCTCATTTTTACGCCACATTTCTTCATTTTTATGTCACATTTCATTATTTTATCCTTATTCATTCATTTTCTTAACTCATTTATATATTTTTACCCCTTATTCATTCATTTTTACTCCCGTCTCATTATACTTTTCCGATCATTTTTTATTCAATTTCTAAGTTATATCTTTTATTCATTCATTTTAACCCCATATTTATTAATCATCACTCTTTATTGATTCGTTTTGATTATCTTTCATCTATTTCAATATCTTGTTCATTTATTTTAGCCGATTTCTCATTTTTATGCCGCATTTATTTATTTTACTCTTCTTCACTTATTTTCACATCTCATGTATACATTTTAACCCCTTATTCATTCATTGTTACTCCCTTCTCATTTCAATTTTCCGATCCTGTTTTTATTTTTAACCAACTTCTAGTTTATATTCTGCATTTATTAATTTCAACCCATTACTCATCAGTAAACAAATACTAGAGGTATTCAGAAAGTTTGTTTGTTTATTTATTTGGGATTTTACATACCATTTAAGTACCATAGGTTTACCCTGAAACAGGTTAGGTTAGGTTCAAAGGCAAATAATCATTAAAACGACTTACAAAAAAAGTAAGTTGCTTGATTTACAATTCGTAAAATTTGAACATTATTAAAACTTTTTTTTCTTCTATACAGTAGTTCTTATACATTTTTATGTCGTAATCTAATGTAATCTAATAATTTAGTATTATTACTTGGAATATCATACGTCAACAATTATTTCAGTATTTCTCAATATTTTTGCTATTAAATTTGCTCAGATTTCTGAATAAGGTCTCGCTATTAAATGCTATTAATTAGATTTCTTCTCGTCCTACTTACCCAGACATTTCATCTAATTATGAGAGTTGTTCCCACTGTTTCGCCACTGAGCATGGATCGTGTCGAGCAGCGTGCCGTGATTAAATAATTGCGTTCAAAATAATTGACCTCAACGCAAATTTACAAAGATTTGGAGGATACATTAGAGAAATCTGCAGTGATATACTAATAGGATGGTGTCGTGAGTGTAAATAGTCATGCTAACCGTATTTTGGAATGGCCGAAAACTATGTGAGGTGATAAATAAGAAACGACGGAGGAAGGCATTTGGCATCCAGCTATTGCTTCATATTTTCAAGCTTTTGCGTGGTGAAGAAGAAAGGAGCACACATAGTAATGGATAATGCAAGTCAACACTCGAGAAAAATCGCCTGCAACCAAGTGGTTAAGAAAATATTTACAGAATCGGCTAAATTCAAAGAATATTAAGTTCCATCTAGTTCTGTGAGAAAAGAGATGTATTCTTTTGGATTTGACGTATATCTTCCAGCTTTTGTTTTGATACCTATCGTCTTCGATTCTAATAAGTGGGGTACGTAAAGAGTGGAATATGATTTGAGGGAGATTGAAGGTAAGTGTTTATATTATTCTGTGAATTTTGTCCAAACCGTATTTTAAAATGTAGTTAATTTGTATTAATGTTTGACATTTTGTCCATGTATTTGATGAAGAAAGTTATGTTTTAAACGTTTCCACTTTAAACTTCCCAAGATTAACTTTAACCTTTTCTAAGGTTTTTAATAATTGGTTTGTGTTTATTTCATATTTCTATGTATGTAAGACTCTAATTTCAAATTACAATCATTCAAATTTCTTTTAGATACATCAGAAAATATCAAAGAACTTTACACATGGCATTGTATTCTGACTTCTTTTGTTTTTTTCTTTAATTGAATTTAGATTAGTAATTAGAAAATTTTAAAATATACCGACTAACATTCATAATAACAAATAGGTTTTAAATTTATCCCTAAACTACTAGCGATATATCTAAATTAATGAAATTAGTAAAAATATTTAGATAAACACAAATATAAAATCAAATATGACAACAGAGGAATATGATTGTGCAATAATTCCTTGACCTTTGAAAATAAAGAAAAGTACACAGATCACGTTAAGAAGTTTATCATACGAAACAGAAAATGTTGTAGATGAAAATACGATCGACTGTGGGTGGAGTTATTCATATGAGGATCATAAGATGTATCTGTCTTTAAGTTATTAATTAGTCAAGATATAAAAACTAATATATAGGGTGTTCCTAAATTCATACGACAAAATTCAGGAGATTGCTCGTAATTAATTAAGATGGGTCTTTCCTCTAACAAAATTTCCTCACTCAAAGTTTTTATTTTTTTCCTAAAATTTGCTGCAAGGACCAAGAAAGTATAATCCGAAAAAACAGATGATGAAACTATGGCCTCTACTATGATCTGACATCCAAAATAGACTCCATGGAGTGGTATCAGAAAGGAGAGCCATAGGTCACGAAAATCACCACAAAAAAGTAATGGCTATGATATTTTGGGACTAAGAGGGCATCTTTTTGATTGACTATGAGAAATCGAATACAACTATAAATGCGGCATATTATACTGATTCACTATAACAGATGCATGAAAAAATCTCGAAAAAGGCTTGGCGAGATGTGCAGTTGCTCCAGTCCATACTGCTTCGCTTCCCAAAGCTACTGTACATGAATGTGGCTGCACAGAAATTGAACACCCATCATATTATCCTGATCTGGTCCCATTCGACTATTTTTTTTGAAGCTGAGGGTCGAGTTAATGGGTAAAAGATTTAACGGGGACGAATATTGTACGAATATTTTGACACTAGAGATGTATTATTTTTTAAAGTGACATAGTAGTAACTTTAGTCATACATTCTGAGAAGTATGTGGAAATAAAACGGAAATATATTGAACTCATGAGCCGCACTACATGGATCTTTATCAAAAAAGGTTTTGGAAATTAATCGAAATTGGAAATACTAGCCAACATAGAAGTTAATATGCGATGTACCGCACTTTTTGAAATGCCTACGATATCTGCTGGCTCCCGCACTTTCAGTTGACGATCATGCAGTAAATCGTGGATTTTTGTGAACATTTCTTCAATGAATAGTCTCCTCATTTAGTTGACCTCTGCAATGCTGGTCTTCGCAGGCCGTACGGCCTCGTTTAAACCCAATACGAGTGCCTTTTTTTTCAAACTCCGATCGCTCCGTGCCGACGCTACGCGGGCAGAAAAAGCGGCCATATGCTGTAGGCGACTGCGAAGCTCTCGCTCCCGCTCTATTTACTCCGCCATTATTGACATTCAGGCGTCAGTCGGCGTTGTGCTACATCCACGTAAACATGTCCGTCGTTATTGATGCTTCCGCCAAGTGTGAATTGCAAAGTGTGATTTGTTTTCTACAGGCTGAATGCCATAGTGCTGCAGAAATTCAGCGGAGAATGAGTCGTGTGGATGGGGAAAACTTCATGAGTGATGGTATTGTGCGTAAATTGTGTCAAAAGTGTTAAGATGAAGGGGGCCAAGGACGCAAATCTCATTTCTGATGACCTGGTTCAACGAGTTGATAGAATGGTTAAAGAAAACCGCAAATTCACCATTACTGCTTTGTCTACGGAATTTCCAGAAGTTTCAAAGTCTGTTTTGTATTCTACTTGACATTTTTTCAAAAACATTGCAGGATAAACAACTTTAGTACTAATCGCGAATTTTCTTTCATGAATTCTCAAACAATTATACTATGCCTGTTAGGTTTTGGAAATTAATCGAAATTGAAAATACCAGCCAACATAAAAGTATTATGTATTCTTCATCAATATTTCGAGTATATTATCAAATTTTAATGAATAAATATTGACATACCTCTCAATAAAGAGCCAACTTTAACTTCACTATCATGTATAATATTCAAATGACAATAATTAATTTCTTGAATGTCCGGTTTTGTATAGGATAAAAATACGCAAAATTATCGAGAGATAACACTCAATTAAATTTATTATATAATTTCATATTTACTCAAACTTCCCGATTATAAAACAAGAATTACACGATTAAATACATCAATAAAAATTTGGCGACGACTATGTAGTTATACTGACTATCGCTAACATTTTAATTGAGATGTAATAAAATAACTCAACAACAAAATTTATAATCAGAATATTTCATTTTGAATTGATACTTCGAACCAAATTTTGTTTCAGTAGATTTATTTTTAAATAGAGAAAATATTAATGATTAATTTTTTTTTATTTTCTAATTGTTATTCAAACTAAATTAAAATCACATCAATACATTTTATTCCAAATAAATGACAAAAAATTTCATCTGTAGATTTTTATGAGTTGAAAATTATTCGTGAATCCTCTTTTGTTGTTTTCTAGAAACTTTTCGAACGAAATCGAACTCGCATAAAACATTACTTGATTCCAAATTAATTAAAGATTCTACAACGAATAAACAACTGTATTATAACTAAATACTAACATTCTAAATATTCTCCTTCACTGATTCTTCTTTTAGATATAACTTGAAGAAAACTTGAAGTTTCTTGATATTTTTGTATCTGCTTTTCTTTAAATTGATTGAATAATGCGTACCCAACGATGGTTCCACTTCCTGAAGCGGTCCTAGAGATTAGTTCATTCGACACCAGATCAAACCGCCTCTTTATCATCGATCCGATGTTTTTTGTGTAGCATAATCTGGGGAAGAGCCAAGTTTCAAAACTTAGTGTTTTGTTAAATCTTGCTGCACAAAGTCCGACATGAAATAGTCAACAATCTTTTCAACATTTCAATGTAGAATTTTTTAATGATCGTGACCTTTAACCTTTTCTTTGCGACGCCCTTCTATAGTCGGGCTAGTGAAGCTTTTTCCCTGCTTTACCCCATTTTAGTAGGTCCAGACGAATGTTCTGTGCTTGCGGACCATCCCTAAAGTCGGGCGCGAGATTTTCAACAACTGATTAAAATAGTCCCGTAAACCCATTCTAATGGATTTCAGAAATGATCGATAAAGTCTTACTAGCAGTGAATAGGTTAAGAGCGTTATCGTGCTACATAACATCATATTCAATATTTTTTTCACTTTGTTCAGATTTAGACTACTTTTTTTGGGCGTGGCAATTCTCTTTTCGGATAGCTCATTTATAACCAGTAAAAATCTGGGCAAGGAAGAATAAGGCAAAATTTAAAGCAAATTTTTTGATCTAATTTTTTTACAAGCCGATGAAACCAGATGCACGTCTAATCGGTAATAGCTCACATTGGAGAGTTTAAGTTGGAATTTCTGGAGCCGTCGGTGATATTCATACTGAACACACTGTTTATACTACCACTATTTTCACAAAGTGAAAACCACAGAAATTGAAGGTGGTGAAATTTTAATATCCTTTGATTTAAGTTCAATAATACCCAGCATACCGATTCCGCAGACCTTGGAGTACCTAGAGGACTTCTGAGATTTAATAGTTTGGGATCTGATGTAATCAAAGGATATTCACAGTTAACAAAAATATGTATGGAGCAAACGAATTCTACAAACAAGACGAAGGAACAGCAATGGTCAACTGCTTATTACCGTTTATGGTTGAACTGTGCTTTAGTCATTTTGAAAAGCAAACTAGTCAGTATTTTCCCAGATTATGGTACAGGTATGTGGATGATATTTTCGCCATATTCAACACGAAAAAGCCATTTCGAAATTGAATTCAAAATATCCATCTATAGATTTGTGGAAAATAATGAATAGTTACTATTTTTAGATACTACATCATGAGATGCATTGAGGAAACGACCTTTATTGAGGATGTAGTTATACTCTTTCTTCTTAACCAAATGCGGTCGTTTCTGCTTCATTTCTTCGCTCAAACGTTGCAATAAGTTCGCATAATACTCCATCCGAAAAAACCGACGCCACGACCTTGCCTGCAGATGGAAAGGTCTTTCCCTTCTTTGGAGCCGGTTCTCACTTTTCAGTCTAATGTTCTGATTGTTCTTTTGTTTTGAATGTGAAGTGATGGTCCTATGTTTCATCAATAGTTATGCCAAACGCTTTTTGAATTGCCTACTACGTCTGCTAGCTCGCGCACTTTCAGTTGACGATCATCCAGTACGGTTTTGTGGGTTTTCTTAAAAATTTCTGTAGTTGTTACCTCATTTGGTCAACTACTGTGATGCTGGTCTTTGCAAGTCGTTCGGCATCGTTTAAACTCTGCTACCCAATAATTTAGATCAGTCTCACCCAAAGTAGAATCTAGTTCAGCTTTTATATTGGTTGGGCGAAGGCTTTCCAAATAAAAGTATTGTATCATATAACGATGACTAATTTTTTACATGTTTACAATTCAATGAGAACGTTTACTACTGATGGTTGCCAAAGAAATTCTAAACATGGCGTCTTCAAAATTGAAATATATGCTGTATAGATAGTGTAGTTATGATATTTTTCAAGCAAATACCGCCATCTCGGGCCAAGTACTTCTAGGGCCATCCTCGTAAGTATTATACATTGTATATTATCAATACGCTTGTTGGTTCATCAGAAATTTTTTTCAAAACATTCTAGGAAAAACAACTTCAGTACTAATCGCGAATTCTCTTTCGTGAATTCTATCAACTGAAAATAAATGTCTCGAAATGGTAATTAGAGGTTAGCAAATAAAAAGAGATGCAAAAAACAGATCTATACCTAAACTTCGATTATTTGTTTATTTGAAGACGTTGATGGCCGGCAAGATCGTATCATATCGTCCACAACATCTCAATCAATTTTAAAGAATTGTTACCAATGATATACCGCATATTTTCGTTAAAATTGTAACTGTGTTCGATAATTTTTTATTTTTTGTGAAACACATTTAAGCTGAACTGACAAAATGACTCACTATTAACACAATAAATCACGGACGTCTAAACTCCAAATTAATATTAAGTGCAGTTATGTCAACAAAAGGTTCAAATAATAGTTTCATCATTAATCTTATAACAATTTGTAATCGATAACTTGGAAGCTTAAAGCCTATAATTTGGAATGCTTTTAAAAAAGTAGTAAATAGGGCGGATGTTTAGTGACTTACATTATTCTCACGTAAAAATTCAACTGCTTGCAGTTTGTGACGATGCATTATCATGATGCAACATTAAGTTGCATCAAAAATTGACTAACTCAAAAGTTGCAGGTAAACATTTTGTGGTGTGCTAGTTTGCTGTAAATGTACGTTGGTCTGTTAATTACAAATCTTGAGAGTTGCCTCAAATGCTTGATAGATATATGTTGGATCTTCTTCCATCGTACATTTCATTATAAAATTCCGAAAACAAATTAGTGACGTTTATCTTTACATTCTTATTTATATTTGTGAAGAATCAAACAAGTTTATTCAAGATTACAAACACATACACCACAAGTCGTATTAATTTGCACGTCTGAACAAAAGTTGCGGATGGGATGGCGGTTGGCGCAGCAACGGCAAGTCTGGACGCGTTATACTGAATATGGAATATGCAAGTTTTTACAAGTAACAGTCGTTGACCTTCTTAACTGCCTATATTAAAAGGAGAAGTCAAGTCAACGTTTTAGTTCTCAACTATTGAAACCAAATTAATTTCATGGCTTCCGCTTACTATTGTGGACTCCCATTTTTTGTCACGCCCAACGTAGAGCCCCGTCGAGTCTCCTGTGGACTCCTGGTGGTTGTTCCAGGAGTCTATTGGTGGATCCTGGGTTCATCTACAGTTATGAATTGAGTAAACTGCAATACTAAGGCCCTATTATCCTCATGGTTCAAAATGAACAAATACGGCACCCAACGCGAGGATAACTTGTGCATACAGTATATGACAAGTGCCTTCTTCTGAGATGTCGATAGCCTCTTCTATCTCTGTGATGTTAATCTGACGGTCTTTCTGTTTTACACAGTGTCTAACTCCTCTAAATATATTTTCCAACTTATATTGATAGGTGCTGACATCTTCAGGATAAAGTCGTAAACATTTCAAACAACATTCGAATTTACAAATTTTGGACGTAAATTAGATTTATCATTCGATCGCAGCTCTCTGTTCAAGTTTACAGTGTTTCCGGAAACGTCTTTAATCCAACTCGCCGAATAGTCAAAATTGAGACAGTTTTCTACAAAAATTAAAAAAAAAATGATATTGAAGAATACCAAATTATGGGCATACCCCGAGTTCGTAGCAGCATAAACTGTTGGTAAAGTCAACAATTTGTTGTTGAGATGACACGTTTCTAGGCCTAGATCCTAAAGCATTCGCATTAAGCAAAGGTTGTGTTTTATTTATTTTTCTTCATTGCAGAGATTGTGAATGATTAACATCGTATTATAACTCTTTTTTCTTTAGCGGAGTAACTTTTTCGAAGAAGTTATTTTTGTAAACATACTCACTCATCACCTGCAATTAGACGTCCAAATAAGGGAGGTGCACGTGTTATTACCTACGTCAATGCTTGTCGATGTAACCGAACAATTTTATATAACCTTCCGCCTTTAAAAGCGGTCGGTCAATGTAAACGGAATGATACGGGGGCGGTTTGACGGACGAGTGACTTAATGAAAAAGTTACTTAACTGTGAAAAAATATCTTATTTTTCAACATAGCCTCCTTTTAACTCTCCAAAGAGTTTCCAATTTTTTCAAAGCATCTCTGTTAAAATACGCATTTGTGTCTGCCATTTCCTTTTCATTTGTTTAAAATCGCATTCCGCCAGCCATTTTTTGGCAACATAAGGTAATCGGAGGGAGCCATTTAAGGTAAATATGGCAGTTGAGGAAATAAATATTATTGCGATTCGGCTAATTTTTGTTACTTGTTATGGACAAAATTATTATTTTTTTAATAAATGCAGTAATTTTTACATTTCGAGTCAAAATGTGTTCGTAAATCAGCATAATATTAGCCAGTTATTGTTTTCTGTCTTTCTAAATAATCAGTAATTATTGGATTCACAAAATACTGTGGCCATGATCTTATTAGCATTAACTATGTCACGTAAGTAAAGGGGTTCAGATTTTTTTAGTAACCCATTCTGGATTAGTAAATAGAATGCCAGACGTTCAGCATCAGATATGTTCATATATATATATACCCCACAAAAATTATCGCATTACTCATTATTTTTTAAATATTTTAAATGTGTTGCCTGTTTTTCGAATTTTATTATTATTACGAATTAAAACACCAATAGATACGCCTTTTGCAACATTTATTTTATATCAGTTTAATCCACAGAGGACAAAAAGTTTGAAAACATCAAGAAAATTGTACAAAACATCTATACAAAAAAATGAACGGTGCTTGAGCTAAAACCAGCCAATGAATTTCTAATAGCGAGTGTTGCCGCCCTTCGCTCTAATTACAGCTTTCATTCGTCTTGGAAGACTCCTAAACAGGTTCTGGACGTATCCTTGCGGCATGTTTTCCCAGAAGTTAGAAAGAACATTTTGAAGATCATCTAGTGCTCTTATTGGTGCCGGATGTTGTTGAATTTGCCATCCTAGATGGTCCCAGACATGCTCTATTGGGTTAAGGTCCGGGCTACGTGTAGGCCAATTCAGGGTTGGTATGTCGACCTCTTCTAAGTACTGCCGAACCACTCTAGCAGCGTGTGGATGAGCATTATCGTTCATTAGCACAGAGTTGTGACCGATATGAGGCATATAAGGCACTTCATGGGGTTCTAGGATATTGGTTATGTACCTGTTAGCATTAAGTCTTCCATCATTCACTGGTACTAACTCCATGCGATCCTCGAAAGAAATTCCTCCCCAAACCATGATAGTGCTACCACCAAAGCTTTCAGTTTGACAAAAATCAACCTGATCGTGCCGTGCCGTTGACCTCGTCGCCTATATACTGGTACACGCTTATCTGATGAGTACAGACATAATCTTGATTCATCCGTGAATAAAATATTGGGCCAATCTTGAATATTCCAATTTGGTGTTCTCGAGCAAATTCCAATCTTGCTACTCGATGTTCTCTGGTAAGACGTGGACCTCTAGCTGGCACTCTGGCTCATATACCTGCTTATCTCAGCTTATTTCGAACTGTTTGTAGGGTTATCGGACATTACAAGCAGCCAACAGATCCGTTTCCAGCTTTCGAGCGGTGTTATGCCTAATTCTTAACGCCGTTAACCTCAAACAACGATCATCTACTACCGAAGATACTCTTCCGCGGCCTTGTCCGGGTCTTCTGGTTAGCTGCCCTGTTTCTTGGTAGCGAATAATAACTCTGGAGATGATGCTTTGTTGAACTCCAATTACCCCGGCGACGTATCTTTTACTGCGGCCATCTTGTATGAGCACGATGATTCTAACGGCTTCTTCATTCGTCACATGTCTTGTTTAACGTTGAGGCACATCCATTATTAACAAAATAAATTTAAATTTACATTATACAATAACACAATTTGCTTAGAAAGCTCTCGATCTCAATGCTTTCTCCAAAACAGAAATTATTTACTCGAGCATTTTTGCTTGCAAAAAAATTTGTAAGGAATTGTGATATATTTTCCCCATGATAAGAAACCAGAAATATCTTTTAAGTAGACATATATACAGATATTTTCATGTGTCTTTAAAAAATTATAAAAGAAACTAATTTTCAATCAGAAGAGACCTAAAACCTAAGATAAAAAAAGAACATTTAGAAGCATAAATATATTTTGAAACAAAGATTTTTAAAAGAATTAACAAAATTTAAAACCACCTCCAATCTAAATTATTAATTTATTTATAAATTTATACATAATACAAAATACAAAAGCTCGGAATATACTAGGATATCCTGAAAAATTCTTAGCCTACTATAGAACCAAACAAAATTTCGGTGTCAAAATATTTTATTACTCAACATATTCTCCTCTTAATTAAATACATTCATTTCAGCGAACCTGCAACGTCTCTAGACCTTTAAAAAAAAAAAGTGTTTTTTCTTGCTCTGCAAAACAGACCACCACAGCTTTTATTACCTCCTCGCTGGAAAAAAATTTACGACCTTTTAAACTTTTTTTCAGTTGAGGAAAGAGAAGATAGTCAGACGGAGCCAAATCTGGTGGGGGGTGTTCTAGTTCAATCCCAAATCACGAATTTTTTACATGGCAACATGAGATTTGTGTGAAGGGGGGTTATCCTGGAAAAACAAAACACCTTTGGATAGCTTTCCGCATCTTTTTTCTTTAAAGTTTTCCCGTAGAGTGGTCAGTAATGTCGAATAGAAATCTCCAGTTATTGTTCTACCCTTATCCAAAAAATCGGTCATGACTATCCGTGGAAATCCCAAAAAACTGAAGCAAGAACTTTTCCAGAAGATTTTTGGTCACGAAACTTCTTAGGTCTTGGAGAACCAGAGTGTCGCCATTCCATCGATTGGTGCTTTGTTTCTGGATCGATAGAAATGTAGCCAAGTCTCATCCATAGTAACAATTCGTTTTCAAATCGAGCACAGATCGAACGCGATGATTCTACCCTTGCACGTTTTTGGTCAGCATTCAAACATTTGGGGATCCATTTTGCAGCAATTTTTCTCATTTCCAAATTGACGTGAACTCTATGATGAACACGTTCGTATGAAATATTCAGCGCTCCAGATCAGATCCGTTTTAGCCCAATTCGACGGTCTGATAAAATCATGTGATGAACTGCAACGATATTTTCGGGGACTGACCTTCCCGATCGGTCATTATCTTGAATGGAAAATTTACCTCTTTTGAATTTTGCAGTCCAATTTTTCACGGTCGCATACGAAGGTCATTGATCAACAAGGGTATTAAGCATATCTTCGTAAATCTCCTTATCTCTTAACCCTTTTATAAATACAGGTACTTGATGATGGCTCGATACTCCAAGCTTTCGATTTTCACATTTCGGTGGACATCTTGTTTCTTTTAATTATTGCGTAACTGTAATTTATTTTTTTGATATCAAACTTTACACTGACACTTCTAATAAGTTATTCTTCGTTGCTATGATAACGCAATATTTTGTTTATGCATGGAACTGGTCTAGGCTAACCAGATATCAATACATCCTCGTATATTAAAGTTAGTCTACTTTGGTGTTTCATTGCCACATTCCCAATAAGAAAACGCCCCCTATATAAATATATAAATTTCTTTAATTTCTTAGACCTTTTGATATATTAATGCATCTAAATCTATCAAAATATTTTGACTAGAGAAAGGTCGAAACGTCGAGTTTTATCTTTCTTCCAAAACTTATTAAAAGGACTAATTTTGGAATAGAAGAGACCTAAAATCAAGAACACTTAGATGCATATATATATATATATATATATATATATATATATATATATATATATATATATATATATATATATGTATATATATATATATATCTGATAGGACAAACGTTGCTGTCGTTGTTTTCTATTGAAAATTTGCTTTAAGTACACTTGGAATACAGGATTATATTCAACTCTATTTGTTACAGAGCCATCGTTGTTTGATTCGATACAAAAAAAGTGTCTCAGGCAAGCAGTAGGTTCCCCACATCTCCAAGCTAATTCTATTGCGACTATGTGATACAATTTCCGTTGCAGTCCTTCAGGGGTATTTTTCATTCGAAGAGAGTGTAGAGTAACAAATCAATCCTTCTCCTGGCCACCATAGCCGTAGTCACATTTAAGAACAATTTATTATTTTATCAAACCTTAGCAAATGAATCCAACATTTATTTTCTAAGAAATTTATTGCATCAAGTTCAAATTTCCATCTATGTTTACTTATCGGCCAAAACAATTCCTTTGGGGTATTTTAAGAAAGGAATGATGTTGACAAGTAAATATTTCACGCCCTTCATAGTATATACCTATACCAGACAGGTTAATTTGAAAACTGTATATATTAAAATCCAATAATAATATTTCATGAATTACGAAAAACTCATTACGACTATGATGATACGGGTCTTCTTACTTTTGGGGAGATTCAGAGGTTGGTGTGAAAGCATTAAAATAGAGAGAGAAATAAAGATATTCTTCAATTTTGGAAAGAAAAGGATGGCCATTCGAATTATCCAGGTAACCGCTTACATTTTAGTACGGTCAATTATGGGGAAAATATATCTCTGTCCAGTTACGTAAAGTACCGTATTAAAAATTTTATGGTTTTGCATTTATGACGAGCATTTATTACTCTACGCCAAATAGAGTATAATAAATTTCATTTTCGTTATTTCTACGATATTTGTTTCCTTTTACAGGGATACATTGCAATTTTCGTCATATAGAAATGCGGACAACTTGCGCTTGTTGAAATACAACACTTTTGAATGGGTCAATAATATCTTTCATTTCTTTATAATACTTTTTTTTTGTAACAGATTACTTGTGAGGTTCCACATGGTTTTGGCCGTACTTTCTTTAAACTATGTTCCATATTTTCTTTTCATGTTCACAACCCAATCCTTTTAAATCAATGCCAATTCTTCTGCCGTCCGATTTCCATCCAATTGTTACTTACGAAAGTTGATAAATGCTTTCGATACAATGAAAGGTATTTTTTGGTATGTTTGATTCTTTAATTTCATTAATCTCGTCAGTCAGTTAGTCAATCATGACATTTTGAAATATTTGAAACGTCAAATTCGAAAAAAATCAATATGTATCCATCTCAACGTGGTAAAGTGGAAAAAGTCCAGTATAAAGTACTGATTGGTTGTCTTCAATCAGATGACTTCAAATTAATTGATTTCACTGGATTTCGTTTTCATTGGAAAAATTTTATGCAGATAATGAATGAAACATGAATCAAACATTATGTTTTACGTTTCACTATAATACAGGGACGCCCAGCGAGTAAAGCGAAACAAATTATATTTGAATAACAGTGTGACTTCACGCAAGGTAAATCCACAATTGAAGAGATGTAGAAAAATCACATGAACGCGAAATCAATAGTGTAATGCTGTTTATATATTTCCAACTCAACTGATTCAATAAATAGAAAAAAAGATGATGAAAGTTCTGAAAGATCACGGGACGAGAAGACTTATCGCAATCTTATCAATGTCCTTGGGTTATTACTTGACTTTCCGTTTGCATTTGCTGGTGACGTTTGCCGTTTGTAGCAAATTCTACACCCTATTCATAAACTTGACGTTGCTACCTAAATATTTTGTAATTATTTTTGGTGTATGTACTATTTTTTGTTTTCGTGATATTTTTGTGTTTTTGTTTGTAATCCAGTATTTATGGACGATATCATGGAAGAGTTTCTTTTATTGGGACAAAAATGACAACTCAAACGACGGGAAAAGATAAAATACAGACCGATGATCAGCATCAGTGACATCTAACGGCAACTATGAATGGTCTTATGCATTTCAATTTAATTTTGCAAACGGAAAGTCAAGTTCATGAATCGGCCATTAAACTAATACGGTTATTTGTTAGATGCGAAGTCGTACCAAAACGAACTACACTGTATTGAAAACAATATTTAAAGGTAAGTTTCATTAATTATAAAATAACAATATCTATAATGTGAGCACATTTTCCAACGTTGTAAATTTCTAAATACCTTGGGGAAATAAATGCGCTGTTATTTTGAATTTTACACATATTCTAACGTTAACACTTTAAACGATCTAGTAACTTCCTTGTATGTCATAATATGTAGTTATTGGCAGTTAGCAACGCAACTGTAGTTGAAGATGAAATTACGGGACCCAATAAAATGAATATTTTGTTATCCACTTGTTTATTTACTGTATTTTTCAAATTTTTTCAAACAAATTCAAATTTATTCTTGTTCAAAATGCATTTATTGGTATTTTAGAATCACAATTTTAGTATTTTGGTCGACGAATTTTGGTCCACGCGTAGTCAACTGCTATTATCCCTTAGGAACTCACCTACATAGTACAATGAACATCAAAATTTGAATCCGATAATGAAAAATCAAAAAAATGCTCATAAATTATTATAGTAACTCATTTAATAGGGTCCTAATACAGAATCACACAAAATTTTATAAATTTATATGAGTAGATGCTATTGAAACAAAAATTTGTCAAATAATTCGTGTTCTATCAGAATTTTCAATTATATTTCTATATCGAATCACTTCATGGTTGATACCGATTATTTGAGCAACTTGCTGCTTATGAACTACAAAGTACGAGCTAGGGGCGCAGGGCTTTAGAGCTCCGCGGATAAAAAAAAATAAAATCTTCGTCGATCCCTAGCGTCACTTCATCCTCGATAGATTATTTGATTTAGGTCAAAATGAATTAGATAATTCATAAATTCATAAAATAATAAAATAGTTCTATAAATTAAATTAGAATATAATTTTAATCTTTAATTTAAAAAGTTGAATTAATTATGTACCATGTTCTATTCTTAAATATTCAATAATCGAGATCTATGGAAAAAGGAAAGATCTGACAACAATGTAGATACCACCATAATACCGGCCGTATCACAAGACCCTTGCGCCCCTGCAACCTGGTGAACCGGTTCTCCAGCCAAATGGCCGAAGATAGGGAATAATACAGCCGCAGCTGTACCCGCCCACCCCAAATTAAATTAAAATAAACAAAAAAAAACAAAAATTGAAAAATCCAAAAATTAAAAAAACAAGTCGTGAAGGGCCATTTTAACTTGCAATCCCAACGAAACCACCACAACCCCAGCCCTGCAGAGAAGCTATTCCTATATCAGGGCCTACTCAATCAAATCACATTCCTTACAAAAATCCTCCTTATCCTACCAAACTTTAACCAACGCATCTCTTTCTCTCTCTCTTTTAAGATCCTTGCGCACAGAAGTTTATAAAAATCGTACAAGCCGTTTCTGATTTAATTGAGGCGATCCATACTTAAAACTCACTCTGTATTATGATCGATTACTTTGTGATTCTTTGTAATCGAGTACTTAAGTATATGTTTAATTTTTTTAATAATTTCAAGTTTTTCAGGTACCGGATTCCACCAGGAGTGCTGATGAGGGACGTCCGTAGCCTAGCCACTAAATCGCTATCTTCATCTCAGTCCAACCAGAAACTATGGTGATATAACATCTGGTTGTCCACGTATGTCTTGTTGTTCTTTTTCTATTATATTATCATAGATGGCAGCCGTTTGCATTCTTTTGTCAAAGAATTGTCTCTAGGTAGCAGAAACTTGCTCGGGTTCAACCCATACCAGAAAAACAAAGGAAAAAAGATGGTTCCGTCCGATTGCTTTAGTCCCAGTCATTGCCAAGGCCATGGAGAAAGTCGTTTACCAGCAATCTTGAGCCTGCAAACATGATTAACTGCTATCATAAACATAGTTCAACCGGGGATCTCCTGGCCTATGTCATCAACATATGGACTGAAGCTATAGAGAAATATAGGAAATCCTGAGCAATCGCACATGAAAAATTGAAGGCTTTTGGTAGAGTTTAACATGCCAACCATCTAAATAAATCAAGATCGTCTTCACTTATCGACAGGCTTAGTAGCTTTCTCAAAGATCGATCCATCCAGATCTCTATCGATGGATATAACTCAGAAAGGTTTGAGATCAAGAGAGAATCAAGAGGTGTTCCCCATGCGTTTTGTTACCTACTCTCTATCTCCTGTACATCAACGATCTACTCGATCTATAGCTTTGCCGACGATAGCACACTGGTGTTGTTCAAACAGATCACCACCATCAATAACGATCTTGAAAAAATTCTGGAGCGGGAAACTTGGAACCCTCTTTAAGACCAAAATGCCAATCCTCAACGCCCAAATTCATCTATTCCATTTAATTATAATATATTCAAAAATACCTCATGATTAGAGTGGGAGTTTTAACGTTCACATAATGTCGTTAGTTGGCATTCAAGTGCTAAACAACGATTAGGTTTTTTTGTATAAGTTTAGAAAAACTTAAAATATCGTCACTAAAATGTAAATATGATTCTGATATTAATATAGTAAAGATCTAGATGTAAAATAATAACGGAAGACATGTCACCTTCTATGTGAAGCCTCTGAAGCATATTTTAACTATCTTGTTCAGCATCAAAACAAGCCATTGGCTCTACTTGTAGCTTGTAGTTATTGTAAAATATCTTTGGAATGCAAGCAACCAGTGCCTGAGCCATCAGACCAATTAACACAACATCTTATAAGAGATTTATTTAAATTTACTAAAAATAAAAGCAAAAATTTAAGGTTGTTGGAATTTGTTTGTTGTTAGCGGACTAGGTATAAAACATTCTCAAGGATTTGCAAAAGAAGATAGTTTTGTTTTTGTAATGACATAAGAGGTATGTTCGAAGAAAATGAGTTCTAGCGAATGGCGTTTATTCTTTGATATCTCATCAAAAAGCTTAAAAGCTGTTTTATTACACAACCGAAATAAATTCTACCTCTTCCTCGCGAGTATAACTAGCAGCTGATGAGAGATTTTAAAAATGATTTTTAATGGGACCATACAAGGATGTATTGATATCTAGTTAGCCTAGACCAGTTCCATGCATAAACAAAATATTGCGTTACCATAGCAACGAACAATAACTTATTAGAAGTGTCAGTGTAAAGTTTGACATCAAAAAAGTAAACCAGAGTTACGCAATAAATTAAAAGAAAATATGTGACCACCGACATTGTGAAAATCGAAAAATTGGAGTATCGAGGTATCATCAAGTACCTGTATTTAAAAGGGTTAAGAGATAAGGAGATTTACGAAGATATGCTTAATACCCTTGTTGATCAATGACCTTCGTATGCGACCGTGAAAAATTGGACTGCAAAATTCAAAAGAGGTAAATTTTCCATTCAAGATAATGACCGATCGGGAAGGTCAGTTTATGTGTCAGTCCCCGAAAATATCGTTGCAGTTCACCACATGATTTTATCAGACCGTCGAATTGGGCTAAAACGGATCTGATCTGGAGCACTGAATATTTCATACGAACGTGTTCATCATAGAGTTCACGTCAATTTGGAAATGAGAAAAATTGCTGCAAAATGGATCCCCAAATGTTTGAATGTTGACCAAAAGCGTGCAAGGGTAGAAGCATCGCGTTCGATCTGTGCTCGATTTGAAAACGATGTAGACTTCTTAAACCGAATTGTTACTTGGGTACATTTCTACGATCCAGAAACAAAGTAACAATCGATGGAATGGCGACACTCTGGTTCTCCAAGACCTAAGAAGTTTCGTGTCCAAAAATCTGCTGGAAAAGTTCTTGCTTCAGTTTTTTGGGATTGCCATGGAGTAATCATGATTGATTTTTTGGATAAGGGTAGATCAATAACTGGAGATTACTATTCGACATTATTAACCACTCTATGGGAAAAAATTAAAGAGAAAATACGCTGAAAGCTATCCAAAAGTGTTTTGTTTTTGCAGTACAACAGAATAACAGAAATCTGGGTCTTAAAACAAAACGTGAAATTTTTAAAACGGAAAAAAAATAAAAGCTGTAATTTTTATTCGTCCACAAATTAGACAGATTTTCGCAGATGAAAAATTTCCAGCGTTGCTGAATCGTGCTCAAAAAGCGAGTTGGAATAGTTTTAAAGGATATGTTAAAAATACGTCAAGGCCATAGCCTGCAGGATGTCATTAAAATACTTACTCTACATACTCATTTAGATAAAGAAAAAAAAACAAGGGAGCGTATTCACAAGGACCAGAAGAACGTTGTCTCTAGGACATAATGAGCGTTGAAGAACGTTATAAAGGTCCATACAATGAGAATTGAGAGAAAGAACCTATCAAAATAAAAGGAAAACTGAAAACATGTATAGCTCTTCCAATATCGATTGCAGAAGACAGTTATGCGAGGAACAATCAATATTTCATAGATACGCACGGAATTCATACCAAATTAAGGAATTAAAAATAATGTTTACTCCCCGTATAAAATTCGGTAAAAATCTAACAAATCGTCAGTCCACGTGGACTCATCATCTCCACTGTTTACCAATGAAAACATCGAATCGTAAACATAAATATATTTCTATTGGCCGAAGCTGTCGGAGGTCGTATATACACCATTTCTTTGAAATATTCTTGCTAGGCAGTCTGCGATAAGCAGTGGAGTGACTTGGTGAGATTTATTTTATTCATAGACAATGAAATTGCACAGTGTAATGAGAATAAAGACAGTTATGAATTTAGTAGTAAACAGAGTTGCTACTTTAGAAGTAATACAGCAAAAGGTAGCAAATATCCAGAATAAAAATAAACCAGCTTAGAAACATTGCGTCAATTTTTGTCATCATGTGGTTTTAAACATAAACGGATGACAATAACCGAATCGTCAAGGATAATTCGATGGCGACAAGATTATTTGCGTCAGATAAAAGACTACCGAAGTTGTAATAGACGAATGGGGTACAAAAAGTGGTACAGTTCACGTCTGGTATCCTGTTTAAACCAAACTCCCTTACATGCAAGTACATTTTACTCGTCTATTTACGTTTTATAATTTAATATTCAGTTGTAGCAAGTTAATAATAACTTGTTTCTAAGTTCCAAGTAGGACTACAATTAAGTGCAACTGTCTAAAAGACAGCGTATAATGCCATTCAATTTATAATGATTCGATTGCCTTTTAACGAAACCTTTCTCATATGAAATATACATTTTTTTAAAAATATTTATAATAATAATAAATTTATAAAAAGAGTTATCTACGCCTTTGGTAGATGAAACAAATGCAATTGAAATTGGACGAACTATACGTTAATTTGATAGCAAAACTTGATAAAAATATTTATTGTCATGTGAAAGGTTTGTTCAAAAGTTATGTGACGTCACCATAAACCTCATCACGTCCAACTGCGTTTTTGAAAGTTCAATTTAAAATTATATATTTTCAGTTTTAAAGCCTATTAGACACAAATATTCACCATTTTTTGGTTCCGGGTAGATTTTTTCTAGTTATTGAGGGGCAACTAATTTTAATTTTGCAACTGGGAATCGAAAAACCTCGAGCCGCTCCTGATTTTTATTATCATTTTATGACACCTATATTTGAAATAGTTAAATATATTGAACGGTTTGATTTATTTAACAATTTTTAATTAAAAAGAGATGTTATCTTATTTTAATGGATCTGAAAATACCAAAAACAGATTTGTGATTTTATCAATTAAAAAAAATGATCAAATATAAAAATTGTCAATTAACTATTACCGTCCCCGGCATAAAATTATTTTTTTCTAAGTTTTCTAATAAGTTTTGATTTAAATTATATAAGATATAGGTAGGATTTTAATCACTTCATAGCTAAAAAAATCAATACCAATACAATTGCAAAGGAATTCAATTTGTAATCATTCGGTAATGGATCGTAGGGAACATTATTACAACGGAAGATACCGAATGACTCCTGCGGTTGGTTATTCTTCAATCAGTTTGACGTTACTGGTGTATAGTTCGGTGAAAAAGTTGGTTTTTCGGTTTTTTTTTTCAATTTCAAAATAAAAAATGTGGTCCGAAAAAACCACGTCGTTAGATCGTACATCATCATCCGATGAAGAGGAATCGGATAAAAAAAAGTGGCTTTGCATAAAAAAAGTAAGTGTATTTTATATCATTTAATCAACATTAAATTTCGAAAATCTTCAAAAATTTAAATTATTAAATTGGAACAATTTTTTTCTTACGAAGTTATTTTAAATATATTTTTGGATAATCGAATAATTATTTAAAACAAACATATCTTTGTAATTTTAAAATATAATCCAATTATACCAAAAATACAATCAAAAGTTACCCTAAAATTATTGTAAATAAAATCAAGTTTCTGAAAAAGTTTCATTCAAATATTTTTATAAAAAAATCCATCAACGAATTTAATGCATACAAAAAATTAATAACCATCAATTAATTTGGATTTTTTGGAACCGTTAGTGATATTCATACCGAACACACTGTTTAAACCACCACTACACTAACACACAATTACACTGTCTGACACGCGTTTCGATAACTGAAGGAATTGAGTTTACTTTAGCCTCTGAAGACGATAACTTGGTTATTGAAACGGACGGATCTAACGCGGCAGACGGGAAAACTGGATTAAGAGTGTACGGGTCTAAAACCAAACACTCTGAAAGCCTGGGCAACACACCAAGCAGAAATTCAAACAATTTGCGATTGAAAAATGTGTCCTATTCAATCTAGAAAGGAACTTTTGCAACCATCACCATCCTGTCCCATAGCCAAGCAGCCATTAGAGCTTTAAGCTCCAATATTATAAATTGAAAACTCATTTGGGATTGCCTAGAGAAATTGAAAGAAAAATAAAATTACCCCACAATGGATTCCGGGAGTCATTGGAATGAATGGCAATGAAACAGCTGGAGCAGACAAGCCCTTTATGAACTGAACTGAACTGAAAAATAGGAAAGCATTGGAAAAGAAGATAAATAGAAGCAAAACCTTGATTGGGACAACCTACAAGAGTTGTGACAGGCAAAGACTTTTATGGGAAACTATAACCAGAGAAGATCTGCTGAATGTATCAACCTAGGTAAGAACAATCCACGAATACTAACGGGAGTTCTATCGGTGCACTATCGCCTCAAAAAACCTCTGAAGATGCTAGATCTAGCAGATAATGCGGCATGCACTGTCGTTTAAATAGACTCAACTAAAAACGCTAGACTTAGCTGATAATATGGCGTGCAGATTTTGTTACACAGAGGACGAAACCTCTATCCATATTCTCTCGAAGTGTGGAACACTAAGAAACTCCAGAGCACTACACCTAGGAGCGTGTGAAATAGAAGACGGCAGCTACAGATTTACTAAAAGGAGTGGGATTAATGGATCAGCTGTAAATATTGGGTCCCCCAATATTGCAAGAAGAAAGGGGGACAGAATAGATCCTTTGGACGTACATATAGTATCAGAGTTATAAAAACTCTAGTATCTTTGATAGCTTCAAAGAAGTTATATCTACAACCCCCACAAGTTACAAACTTACAAGTTTGTTTCGGATCACAATGGCAATTCATTCTATATACAGGTGATCTGGAGTTTCTTTCTCCACCCCAGAGAATCTGCAGTCGTCAGTTTAGGCTAGACCTATTCTTATGAGGTAGTACTTCGAAGCAGAAAGGCTTGCTCTTTTTCTGATAAATGTATTGGCCTCTCCATTTCCTTCAATTCCTGTGTGACTAGAGAGACTCTTATTCTTTCTCAGTTCATCAAGTTTTCTTTGGCTATCCCATATCAACTGTGAATCTATTGAATGGAAGCTTAATGCTTCAATAACTGACTACAAGAATGATCAGACATGTTACATTTCTTATAGTTTCTTTATACTTTCCCCTCCAAGTAACTTTCAATTGCAAGTATTTTTGCCTAAAAGAGGTTTCGACACTAATAATGGAACTTGAAATATAATAGTTGAAAATTCACTTTTAAAGTATTTTGAAAGTATTTGAAAATATGTTATTGAATTCTTTCATAATTTGCAGATATACATGTATGTACCAGGTTGATTTTATTTCTTCTTCTATTCAGTTCATATTTATTAATAATAAAAGTTGAAAAAAGGTTACAAATAGAACACAATAAATGAATTAAATATTTTTTGTTTATTTCATATCCAATAGAAATATTTAAAATATTATTTTAAAGGTTGTTTGTCAATTTCTCATTATTTCAGTACAATTAATACAAATTCAGTACTATCAAATAATATTTATCCAAAAATTATTTTTTTCTTTCAGGTACTTTGTGCTAAAAATGTAATCTAATTCCAATGTGTTATAGAACTTATAATTATTATTTTTTAATATTCCTAGTAATAATTAAATTGAAATAATTTTTTCATAAGCAAAGGAAAACAAAATTTTTTACTTGTAATTATTATTGATCTTGACAGCTTTATCGGAAATATATTGAATGAATCTTATATGTAAAAAAATGTGACTATGGTACATATATTACATATCTTATTATTCATAATATTTACCATTAAAATATTGACTCATCAAAAGCAATATATTATCTAAATAAAAACAATACTGAATTCTTTTTTGCATCTTATCTATCAATTAAACTTATATCTATAATGGAACTATCAAGATATTTGATTTGAGTGAGTAAGGCAGCTAGGGGGAACAAATTTGGTCGAGTAATTTGTTATAAACAATTTAATTGTTTATGAAGCTTTAACTCTCAAACAAAGAGAGATATGGAAAAAATTTTCAAATAAACAAGATTTGTTTTAAAAATATCTACAAAAAAATTTTTTGAAAAAAATCCATATTTAAAAAGTTTTCGTCAATATAATGCATAATTATTGCAAGATTGACGTCTTTCTCACTTTAATAGTCATTACTTGGTTCCTACATGATGTACAAATATTTAAAACAGCTCATTTTAAACGTTAAAGTTTAAGCTTCAAAATAAGATGTGGTAGAACTTTTATATAGTGTCTGTTAAAACGTCACAGAAGTTTGAATGTACAAATTTTCATGAAAAAAAGAACCGTAATTTGTTTATAAGTGTTTAATGGTATATAAATTAAAAAAAAAGAAGCAACTTATAGTAGATTAAAGTGTTAATAAATACCAACATTTTGTTCACTTCTAATTATATTTTCGACTCTTAGTTGTAAAGTTATGCAGGTTTTAAACTGCGCGATCAGAGGCTAAATTGCGCGCCTGTAGTTTTTTACAGTAACTCAATTGAAGTTAATTTTTTATGGTCTCAAAAATAAATTAATATTAAAATATATTTGTCATTTCATTGCACCTCACAAATATCTATTTTTTAATTTATAAAAAAAGCTAATAATTTTAATCGTTTGTTGTATCAGAATGATTCTTGCGAGTATTATTTTAAATAATGATATATTTTAATTTACAACTTGATTTTTACGTATAATCTTTATAATATGAAATATATTAATTCTTATACTGAGTAAAATGTTGAAACATTTCCAATTGTAAATGTTAGCAATAATTTTTTGAAAGTAAAACTATATGGAATTGCCACCTACTTCAAATTCTATCAGATACCATATTTTAAAAGCTTTCTATGCTACTTATGAGCAAATTAATATTTTAAAATTACAACGTAATAAATTAAACCCAAAAGATTTTGGATTTGAGATATATGAAACTATTTTAGTTCCAAAAAAGCAGCTTCTCTGTACCCACCTGCTCAAGAATCACTATCGAATTGTTATTGCATGAAATGTAATACAAAATACTGCACTTGTAAAGATTCTAAATGCCTTTCTTATTGTAAATGTAACAAAGATAAAACGTGTAAAAATAGATTGAAAATACATATTGGTACTTGAATGTTAGTCGTAATTTTCGTTGAAACAAGTTTTAAATGAAGGTAAGGTGGAAGGAAACAATAAAATGATAAATAGATTTTAATATCAATATACTTTTGAGGCCATAAAAAATCAACTTCAATTAAGTTACTGTAAAGAACTAATCACAGGCGCGCCTCAGATCACCTACTTTTAACCCCTGGTCGTGCAGATTGAAACCTATTTATCAACACTTTAAACTATTATAAGGTCCATCTCGTTTCTCTAAATTTATATTTCCTTAAAACACTTCTAAACAAATTACGGTTCTTTTTTTTATGAAAATTTGTACATTCAAACTTCTGTAACTTTTTAACATATGATATTCAAAAGGTCTACCACATCTCCTTTTGAAGCTCAAACTTCAACGTTTAAAATGAGTTGCTCTAAATCTCTCTAGGTCACTTAGGAACCAATTAATGACCGATAAAGTGAGAAAAACGTCAATTTTTCAATAATTTTGCATTATATTGACAAAAACTTTTCAAATTCAAAATTCTGTTTTTTCATTAACAGCTAATTTTAGCATCATTTCCAAATTGGAATTAGATAACCCCAGTTTTTTAATCATGCTAAAAATGAAACCCCAACTCAGTTATGTTTCAGTGAATGTTAAACACTGAATGGTTCAAATTCTGTTCTTTTTTGTCAACAGCTAATTTTGGAAAATCATTTCAGAATTGAAATGAGAGAACTCTAGCTTTTTAATCATGTTAGAAATGAAACTACAACTCAGTTATGCTTCAATGAATTTCAAATACTGAATGGTTCAAATTCTGTTTTTTCTTTTTTAATTATCAGCTTATATTAGTTAATCATTTCTGAATTGAAATTAGAGTACACTAGCTTCTTAATCATGCTAAAAATGAACATTTACACTTTTTATTCAGAAAATCAATAGATATTTTGTCACATACTGCTTCTTAACAATTTTTATGGAATCAACTTTGTACATTTTTACATACTCCCCTCTTATTCTTTACATTGCTCTATACTCTGCTTTCTTTTCTATTTGTTTTCCAAAGTACTACTCTACTTTTCAGAATTTCTATAATTCGTTTAACCAATGCATCTTCCTTGTATTTTGACTCCTGATTTCATTTGTATAATTCTATATTTATTAGCTAACTAATAAAATAATGTTCAATTTTTTCTTCACACCCATTGTTATTTCATTTTTATCAAGCATATCACTACAAAATTCTATGTTTTACAATTATGACTATGCTGTGTGCATATGTAACTATTTAATCTTCTCTTGTTCTTATACTTTCAAAATAAGGGAAATGTTGATAATTAGCCCCTCGGAAGTGACTTTTATAAAATAAATAGCATATATACAATTTAATATTGAACCTGTTTGGATTTCAAGTTCATTATTTCAAGATAATTGTCTAATAACTACAATCTTCACAATTACTACACTTTCAGTTTAGAATTAAATACCTGTATTTGAATCTTTTATTAACTTGAATGGAATTAAGGAATTATGGATCAGTTTACTTATTATTTCATATGGTATAATGAAATATTACCTACTTTATTTTGATAATGACATGATTCTGGATCACATCTTATTATTTGGTAAACAAAATTATAACAAGAATATTCAAATTACATTGATATATCTTCATAACCATAACAGCAAAAAATTATTTCAGAGTAATCTAATTAGAAACTAACATAGATAATACTTAAATAGAATATAATGATTTGGAATCATTCTATTGTATAGGGTTGTGTTTCAACATGGGTTCTAAAGAATATATAAAATTGTGCCGAGGGCTTGAATGATTTAGCAATTTGCTAATTTCATATACTGGAATTGATATTGAGGTTAGGAAATAATATGTGAAACATATTTGAAATTTGTATAAAATTACTCACTCAGGTTTAATTTTCTTTTTCCTTCCCCTCTTTTTTGGTCCAGGAATAAGTTGGTTATTAACTGGGGGCATTGGATGCATGAGATGAGGGGGCCCTGGAGCCGCAGGAAGCATTGGAATAGGATCATCATCAATGAAACTATATGGGTCCTCCAATTTTTCACATTTAACTTCATGATTATGTGTAACACTGCTGGGATTTAACATCAAATCAGCACTAGTTTCATAACCATCATCATGGGGTTCGAGTTTCATATTTCTAAATAAAAAGGAGGTAATGATAAATTAACATGATATGAACGTTTTCACAAGTATCACTTTACAATTTGAACTTACGTACTTTTGAGGGCGTGTTTCAAATGAATTGTGAAAACATCATGCAGGCAGACTGTACAGGAGGCAGGATGGATTCAAGGCCTGAAGGGATGTATTCTGCTATGTACTCTTTTTTTAGAAATTAGGCAACACGTAAACACTGAAGGCAAACTGGTGTTGTGTAAACATAATACAGTGGTCATCAAACTGTTAACTAAACATAAAATAAAACGAAAATAGTTACAAGGCTGTTGAGAGAATATATCGAGCGTAAAATAAATCGTTATGTCTAACAGTGACAGCCAAATTAGAATAAAAAAGTTTGGAAATAATAGTATGACCAGCAATAATTTTGACTAAAATTTTGAAAAAAAATATATTAAACAAGTACTGATGGTACACAATAATCATTGATGAAGGAGTAAATAAAAATGTTTACATGCGGCGCGTGCGGGAAATAAGCCAAGCATACAGGGTCGCGGAAACTACTTACAACTTGTACTTATTCGAGAAGGTCACCGGATGGTTGTAGGAATCGTAGGACAATGGTCCAGGAACAAGGCTAGAAACACTTGAATCCTGGCCACCACTGCTTCCGCCCGATTCCATTGTCGCTCCCAATAACGTGGAGGACTCGCGAAAAAGAGTTGCCACCTGCATTAGAGGATATTAAACGAGCTCGCGCTCGTTCCAAATATTCTAACTACACACACATTATACGTTTATTTCCGCACTAACTTTGTAAAAAAGCTAACAACAACCTCACCCTTTAAAAATAGTTCTATCTCTCTGATTGGTTCAACGAACGTTTTGAAAAATCAATAGGATGTTATCGGCCTGTATTTTTGTGGAACTTTGCTCTGGAGCTCATTGTCGGTGTCTCCGCCAGCGTCGCTTACTTCGACGCTCGACGTCGCTTTTTCAACAGCGCATTCTATGAAAAATTTTTACCAACCAAAAAAAAGATAAAAGACACACTTTAAATATCTGTATACAGTTAACTTCATACTATTACTTCATCTTTTACTCGACAGATAGCATAGTATATGTTTACGTCTATTTTCGTTCGGAATATAACAACTATTCATGTAGGGAAATAAAAAGATAAAATTTATTATCCAAATCTTGTAATTTTATATATCATTTTATTACTTTCAAAAAGATACTTAATCTCATTTAATTTGATTAATTATTTTAGGTTAGTTGTGTTTAACATAGACAAAGTTGATAACAAATGGCAGTTTATAAATTTATGGATACCATAGAAATAATAATAGCTCAAGAATTTAATAGCTTTGAATGAAATGTTTCTAAATGTAATGAAATATCTTGCTTAATTGGATATAAATACGTACAAAAATAATATCTGAGTTAGGTTTATATTAAAAATATTATACGGAATTGCATTAGATTTGTGGAAACCGCTCAGCACTGGTCGTTATTAGTAGTACGAAACAACTATTTTAATAAATTGTTTGTACTTTGTTTATCGTTTTCGATTGGTGCAATGTGAACATTTGTGCATAAAAATACCTCAAGCTATAAAAAAATTTTATTTGGAATATACAATAAATTTATGAGGAATTATAAACAAGCCGAAGATATATTCCAAATGTATTAATGTTATTGTGTATTCAGGCTGTATAAATTCAACAGTTATATTTATAATAATAGAATACAACTTTGGTGTTAAAATCGACGAGCCTCTTTGTTAATTCGGGCCTTGATATGCTTCTTCAAGACACTTTTTCATCGACATCGAAACATTTTCTAATATTTGCACTAATTGGATACAACGTTTAACGCACCTGAAGTTAGAAATAAGTTTGACTTTGACATTACAAATTACAAGTTGAAGCAAAACAATTTAATCTTAAAAGTAATTTCATTTTTTCTTGGTATTAATTTTAATTTAAATAGAACATGGTGTTAAAACGGGTTTTACAATTATATGGAGAAATTTGTACACATTTGACAAATATTGGTCTTTATGATGAAATTCCTCCATGTTGTTTATTTGACAGCATTTAATTTCATTCGATTTTGTAAAAAAAACTAATGAATATCTTTAAAACAAAAAATATTTCTTACTATATCATATTTGATAGCTGTAAATCATAAACTTACGATGAAACTTTCATGGGAAATTGATATGAGACATCAATATGTGATGCGCGCCTATTTTCCAGTGATTCCTAACCTCAATCAGCCAGTGTTTTGATCATTAACTGTTTGTAAATATTTTCGCGTTATTATTATTTTATGACAATAGTGATTAAATGCAGTGGCAGTGCTATACTATATATTTGAACTGAGTTAGTCAGACAAATACGTGAAAGCAGTTTAATAACATGGAACAATTTATTTCTTCGCAGAGAAATGGAAAAGACATCGATTCCCCAACAAAAGATAAAATATTTGACCCTTCAATTGATATGCTAGTGAATGATTTTGATGATGAACGTACATTAGAAGAGGAAGAAGCTTTAGCTGCTGGAGAGTTTCAAGATCCAGATGCTGAATTGTCTAGTTTACAAAAGGTGAATGTTTCTTCTTATTGTACATACTATTATTCATATTCTACTTTAGAGTGTGAATATTCTTATTTCTTCTTTTACATGTTTAACTACCATGCAATATTAATGCTTCTTTGGCATATATTCCCTTTTGTACACATACTCTATTGTCAACCTCTCTTTTACGACACAATATTTTATTTTTATGGTGACTAGACATTTCAATAGTTTAAAAACCCTTTTATTATGGCAAATTGTATAATTAGTGCAGTTCGCTGTATCTGTTTGCACTAACTAATATAACAAATTATTTTAACTAATGGGGGATATGCTTGTAATAAGGATTTTTTGTAGGAGAGTAATATGCCCCTTGAAGAATTATTAGCTTTGTATGGTTATAGAGGTGAAAATCAGGAAAACGAAAGTCCTGTAGAGGAAAAAGAAGAGGACGAACCCAATGATTGTAGCCCTGGAACATCACGCCAAATGGATGAACAAGAGAGTCTACCTTCTCCTCCAGAGGAACCTTCAAGATTGAAAGAACTTTATGAACCTATACCTGAGAATGACCATGATGAGTCACGTTTGTTACGCTGTAAGTACATACAATATTTAATTAATCAATAAATACCCACCCAGGATGACAAAAATATAATTCTACTTTTGATTTTATTTTAGCTGTGTCTAGAGTGAGTGAAGAAGAAGAAGAGGACTATGATTATAGCCCAGATGAAGAAGATTGGCGAAAGGTTAATAAGGTTATTACAATTTTCATCATTCATTCTTGTTTGCATGTTCTTATCTAATTATTTAATATTTAAAAAACCATTTCACTGTATACATTGTGGCTTTCAGTACCTTCATGTTTAATTTTCATTTCTGTGCATAGAATTATTCAATTATCAATTTAATGCTATTGTCTTTTCCATTCATCCTTTCAATGCTATTGTCTTTTAGTATGATTAAATATACCATAACATAGCTATTAATTCATATTAATTATTTATAATTAATGTAACTTAATAATTATTTAATTATTAGGTTACATTTGTAGGATGACACCACTTCAAATTTCTATTTAATTGTTTTCACAACTATTTTCAGACTATTATGGTTGGTAGTGATTATCAAGCACAAATTCCCGAAGGTTTGTGCCATTATGATGATGCCCTTCCATATGAAAATGAAGATAAGTTAATTTGGGACCCCTCTGTACCTGGAATTGATGTAGAAGAGTTTTTGATGAAAGCGTCTGCCATAACTAAACCTCCCATACCCTTAGGTAATAAAAAACCAAAAGGTATCTTTTTTCTAATCAAAGTAATTCTTGTTTTTCAAAAATTAGTATAATTAATTATGTACATCTTACTCAAACAAATTTGGAGAGAATATATGGACTATGTTTGTTAATGAGCAAAATAATTATTGTCTTAGGTGCATTCGACTACGCACTCACGATAATCACGTTCATTACCATGGTATTTCCTGTTCCACTTAGTCCAGAGCATTGTAATCATAAACCCAAGTGGAATGGCTTATGGGGCGTTTTGAATGTTGAGATAAATATTTAATAAATGGCAAAACAGAAAAAATATAGCAAAGCTTCAAAAGGTTTTCTTATAATTTGTTAGCTATTGAATTTTTTAATCTAAAAAAAGGAGACAAGTAACCACCTTTTTAGAGTAGAAAAATCAAATATGTTATCAAATACAAAAATAGTGTGAGTTGGATAAAAATAGAATGGAACCCAAAATAAAATAACATAAAAAAACCAACATAGTGGAGTACTTAACTTATTTACATTAAAAAAAATTAAAATATCTTCTGCAGTGATAGTAAAATATTTGATTGTGCGTCACAAGAATGCTTCCAAAGTACTTATAAAGAGTATTTTAGATGCTGTGAAGGCTTAGTAGAATGCTCTATCAAAAATTTCAAATTATCAATAATTTCACTTTGCTTCCAACTTTGGATTCTTATGATGATGGTTGATATTTTAAACTGAATTCGTATTTCTCATTTTAATTTAAAAAATGCCGAAAAATGTTCAAACTTTCGACATATATTATGATTGACAATTGTATAAATTGTAAACAAATAGAGTCCATTTTGTTCATATTAATCTTTAATTAAAATATAAAAACAATTCTTGTCAGGACTACTTTGAAAATGGACTCCAATAATATTCCAAGTACTAGCAGACATAATTCACCCCCACTCCTTCCCTAAAAAGGATCTCTGCAATTTTAAACCACTTATCATCTATAGAAAAGCATATGAATGGTCAATGTATAGTGAACTTAGGAAGTTTGAAGAGACATTAGTCAGGGCTGATGCAAATCAGTATTGATTTTTTTCTACTTCAATTATCAAGATTTTTATGGTCCTATTAAAAGAAATTACTAATGATACAATAATGTGATGAATAACATCAATTACAGTTTATTAGAGACAATTAGATTAGAAAGAGCATCATCAGTGCTTGAATGCAATACTTCCAGTTTATTTCAGATTTTGTCTATATGAAAGTGATCATCGTATTCCAAGGGTTAGCATAATGCCGCATACATAAGTATTCAGATTCAGATAAATTACCTAGAAGAGATGAAAATACAAGCATTGATATAGCCAGCTTATTACCTCTTTGCTATGTAATTGATTGTCGCTTATGAGCTCTATTGAAATATAGAATGCTTTTGATCCAAATGAGACTTGGAGCATGTCCAAATGCTATCAAGCTATTAATATAGATCCTTTCATCTGTTTTTAAAGATTTTGTACATTTGTTTAATCTGTATTTATGTGATTGAAATTAGAAAACATATTAAGTGTTAATTCTTCTTCCATATAGTAATTTCTGCTAAAATTCATTGCACTTTTTTTAACATTAAAAAATCGATATTCTGGCGTTATATTGCTGGAGAGTTTATTTATTTTCAAAGTCGGTAGACATCATCTATTATCTAAGTATTCTAATTCACTGTGAAATTGTTTTTAGTGCTATAAGGACATTATTCATTACTATAAAATTGTTTTTTGTCCTTGTGCTATAAAGACCATATTTCTCACTACATATCCATTATTACATAATAAATATTTTAGGTACACAGTTGAGAGATGACGAGCAAGCTTTATATATGTTACAACAATGTGGTCACAACATCGATGAAGCATTGCGCAGGTTGAGAATGACAATACCTGCTAATTCAGCAGAGACTATGAATGAAAGTCTTTGGTCTGAAGAAGAATGTAGAAATTTTGAATCCGGTATAAGATGTTATGGAAAAAACTTCCATAAAATACAACAAGATAAGGTGAATGAGTCAAATTGTGAGAAATAAAATGTTTTCACTGTTCAAAATTTTGCATGTATTGCAGGTTGTGAAATAATTTTATGGGAAGGGCTTGGAAAATGTTTTTTCTTAAATGTATTTGTATTCAATGATGGAGTTCTTATTTGGGGCATATTAAAAACACTTGTTAATAAGCTTTGCTTTTTATTCAAATTTTCATTTAAACAAAATGGCTATCATTAATTATTTATGCTACTATAAAATATGTTTGCTCTACATCAATTCAAAATTATCTCATCTTTACACGTTTTATGGCAATTTGTTGTGTGGCGTAATTGCTTTGTAAATATGTCTTCTGAGCATAAATAATAAATGTCTCCCATAAACGTGCTTTTATCTAATTATAGCTGATTTTTCAATATATTTGCTATCTAGTATCATATAATTATGTTTTCATAGCACTAGTTTTTGTAATGTCCTCCACAACTTTTACTAAAAGTCTTTAAAAACAAGTCTAGTTTTGTGCTACCTCCATATTGAACTACAAAAGTACATTTTTAACTTTCAAATCCGTTAGGTTTCTATGGCTATTTTTATTTTATGTATGCTACATAATGAAGACTTGATAAGAAGTAAGAGAACCTGCAAGATCAAAAAATTGCATATAATGAATCTTGCTCATTTTTTGACATTGTGCAAGGTTTCATTGAGTTATAGCTGATATTAACCAAAACTATCCCTTTTCTATAGATTATTTGGTTAATAGTTGCTGCTTACTTTTTCTGACGACTTGCTGAGCTTCATCTATAAGTGCTTATGATCGAGACACAAGTTTATTGGCATTTACTATTAACTTTTTTTTTGTTTTCTTTTATTGTGACCAGGGATGTATATCTCTGCAGAAAGTAAATAGCAGAAGAGAAGGGTTAGGTTTAGTAAGTGGCAGACTTGGCAAGTACATTGTATAGTGTTGAACAACTTGGAAGATTCATCATGCAATATTTTGGCCTTGTCAGGTTATCTTGCTCCATACCAATCTGCATAGGGAGTTATTTGTTTCTAGTTAATGACAATTTCTTTTGGAGTGGTGTATTTCAATATAATACATTTATAATATTGAAAAAATTGATTTAATATGTTTTAAAATTTTGTAAATTGAGCTACACTCTAATAGTAATTGATTATTTATAACGCTAGTGTTTATAATTATTTAACTGTAATAAATTGAAGATAGAGGGTAATGGCACAAAGTTTGCACTTGAGCTCAAAGTTAATATTAAACAACTATAATTCTGTATATAACTTGTGATTGTTTGAGGTAAAAAATTCTTAAATGCTTGATTTTCTGATCACAGATAACATTTAAGTTAATTGTTGTGTTTATCTATTTTTATCTTCAATTTGTATTAATTCCTTTGTTATTAAGAATTGATTATAGGCTTTAATAAACACAGTAGCGGTACCATGAACTTGTATAACTCTAAAATTTTCTTGAAGAAGACTACCATATTAATTAATCTGTTCAAGAGGTGGACATATCGATAACTATTCACATTTGCTTGAAACTTTCTAAAAGTTCCTTAAATTAATACAGCATAAGTTATTTGTTTTTAATGGTATCGGGACTGTTTAAATCGAAACCTTGTACCAAAATCCCATAACTGTAAAACCTTTGTATTATTAACAAGCCTCTCTCCTTTACCTTGTGTCACTTTGAATTATTTTGCTTTGGGGTGGTGTAAGTGTAGTTTATCACATTAAATAACTCTAAATATGAGTCGGTATTTTAAACTAAGGTTAAATTTACCATTGGCTTTTATTAAAAAACCATAGTAAAATTAATGTTAATAATTAATATTAATTAAAAATTTTTGAGAGGTTCTGAAGTAGGGTGTAAAGAATTAATAGAAAATTAAAATACCAACAACAACAAGAGTAATAATTTCAGTTTTTTTTATATTTTGATTAAAAATAGCATGGTATAATAGGAATTAATAATTTGTTTGAGTAATTTAACAATTCAGTGCATGTTCTACTAACTCTTTTTATCAAGGAATTCTGACAAAAGCAACTTATTGAAACAATAAAAAATTGTGAGGAAATGGAATTACTTGTAGTCTCGTTTTTCTTTAAACAGTACTTTGGGCATATTGGAAAAAAATACTTCGTTAGCAATATAATATAAATCCGTGAGTATTTATGAATCACATTGTAGCATAAAAAGTTTTATTGATAAACTTTGATAAAAATTGAAAATGTTACTCAACGAATAATATAATTGCTTGTATATTGTATCATTAAACACGTAATTAATATAGTAATTTGTTGCAAGTCCTGGAATTATTGATGATAATATACACGGACTACAGTTTACACTATTACTATAATAGTACTAAGGACTCTCGTTCATCAGGACCAGATAGTTGTGAACTACAAAACTAAAGTTCAGATTAACATTCATAGAAAAACATACAGTGCCTCAATATTCGTCTGTATTCGCAATAGACAAGTTAGAAAAATTGAACAGTTTGGCACTTTTGATGAGGTCCTCAACTGAGGCATATGTTTGTATAGTTGGATTTCACAGCATTTCACTTCCAGTGGATAAAAATTCTTACGGGTTTTAAACCCAGTTCAATAATTGATTTCTGATGACAATATCTACCACTATTTAACTTCCGTCTGATATTAATGTAGTGGCAGTATAAGATATGTTTGGTATAGTCACTTAGGTAATAACAAACAAAATGCTTTTATAAATAATAATGAAATTCCATCCAAAAACATTTTGTATTGAATTTCACTTATTTTTTTTTAATAAACTGCACTTATAACACTGTATGATTTTTTTCAAATTATAACTTACAGGTGCGAACAAGGTCTGTAGGAGAGCTTGTTCAATTCTACTACCTCTGGAAAAAGTCAGAAAGACATGACATTTTCGCAAACAAAGCTAGGTTAGAAAAGAAAAAATATGCGCTTCATCCAGGACTAACTGATTTCATGGACAGGTTTCTAGAAGACCAAGATAGTCGGGATAGAAGCTCTTCTCCTAATGTGCCTTGCAGTGGTGGAAATGGGAAGGCATCACCGGATGCTTGATCTCTTTTATACAGTTATTGGTTACACAGAATGAACCAAATTATAGCTATAAAATCTGTATCCAATTCAGTACATCACTTAATAATATTATCGATTGAAAGTATATGAGTTATTTTCAATTTTACATGTTATTAGGTCTAAATTTTTTCCATTCAGTGAGTTAATGTTTCATAAAATTGATTTATTTTAAACATTGTTGTGTGTATTTATCGGACAATTTAATTTTATGATTTGTTTTATGCTTTTCATAATATTGTTATTACAAGTATTTATTAAGGGTCTCATCTAGTGATGTCGTGAGTAACGTTTTATAAAGTGCGTCTACTTGTACAAATCACGTAACTCATTAAAATGAAGACAATATAAACTTCTCATTTTGGTCATCAAAAAAACCGTCGAATATTTTTTAAATTTATTTTGCATCAAGCTATGTGGAGGTTTTCGTTCTTACATTGTATTGGCTACATGTCATGAAGGGCGAAGCTTCCTTGGATATGCCTTGCTACATTTCCATATAAAACAGTCAATTGCTAATGTCAAGATATACTCGCTTTGACTTGATTTTACTTAAGTGCTTCCGTATAATCCCATTTTCTCTTTGCCTTTCATTTTATTTTTCTTATGTAAGCCTAAACATGAATTTTAACGTTATTAGTAATGCTTTTCAACCCTTATTTGACACACTTATTGCCACATGGGATCTATTAAACCTCACGCCGAAAAAAGTTTATTATTCCTCAAGTGCTTAATATTTTCATTTAAAACATTTTTTGTAAGATATTTCAATGTATTATTTAGAGATCGAATGCATAGTAAAATTTGAATTTCAATTTTTAAGTGCTGAAAAAAATAAAGTATTCGAAAAAGTGAAAAACTTTTCACAAAAATGAGCCGCATTTTTACAATTTTTAATATTTTAAGAACAAAAGTTTCGAGGTATAGTACAAAGGTATTTATTTTGCAATATAAAGTGTGAAATAAATTTTTTACATAAAAAATGTGTATTACAAAAACACGTAACTATTAGCAACAAATAAACATAAACAAAAATACAATTCTAATCATCACCAGCACAATAAGTGCATATATATGTACGATGCAAATGGCGCATATGCCTCGCGCACGACGGCACTGCAATTTGTTTTGCAATCAGCTGACCATTTGCATAACGCGCATCTCATTGCTAATCCTTCTCCTCTGTAGGCCCAGTCTAAGGTCTGCACACAAGGTTAGGTTCTTGTGCCGATTTTCCAAGAATGGTTTAATCAAGTACCTTGCTAATTTTTGTTAACAATCTCTGCTTGTTATGTGTTCTTTAGAATTGATATTGTGTTGACAAATGGTAACCGTTGGCCACGATGTCGGGTACGCTCTCTAGCGTCTAATAGACGGGGGTCGTTTTCTTCATCTTCCTCCATTTCCATGGAACTTTCACCAGAGATGTTGTCTTTCGGAAATGAATTGTCATCTTCGGAGACATGTTCTTCCTCGTCGGAAGACGCTTGGCTAATTGGCTCGATATTGTCATCCTCAGCAAAGAGCATCTCTCGAACAGCTCGTGGTCGCAAATTATACGCCATCTAAAAAACTTCCAAATTAACTTGAAAATAAAAAACATATAGCATAGTATAAACTTCCAAAAAATTTAATATTACAAACATTTTTTTTAATTTTGAACTCAAAAATAGTTGACACCTGCTGGTACAATGGACCCCACCTCAATTTCGACACTGCTTTGAGCTAATGCTGCATACAACTGATGCCTTACAAGTAACAGGTGGTCTAACATCTGAGCTATAGGTAGAGGGCGCGGCAAATCATATTTTTAGCGGGATCATTTAAATACATAAAACTATATATAGTATGGGGTCCACTGAACCCCACGAGTCAATTGAGGGTTAAAATCATTCATTACATCTAATTTTAGATTGGCTACAGTACAAAGTTGAGAATTTTCTATTATAACGAGTAATAAGAAATATTAATTTCCGATTTATTCCCTTTATGCGAGGCAAATAATTGTGAAATTATTAATTCTTTTCATATTTCGTTGAAGTATAACATGATTAATAATTTGATGAATGGTTTTTACTTTTGAAAAATGACACCAAATTTTTACTACCCACTTGTCATCTGTTTCTTAGATTATCATTATTTAATTTAATTCCTTATGTTTAAAAATTATAATATGGACTATATTTTTATATTATTTATAAGACTACCTCATTAAAATATCAAAAAACTTACATGACTATTACTGGTATTATGTAATTAACAAATGTCATTGCAAAAACTTCCAGAGTGGTAGATTGAATGGTTATAGCATTATTCATTTTGGAAATTATTGTGGTGCTATAAGAAATCTGTTGAACTTTAACTTGAAAATTACAATTCACAATTCAATTTTGTATGGAAATACCTCCGAAACAGCTTGAAATTACTCTAATATTGCTCTATAGTTTGCAATAGTGGCTCTTCCATATAAATGTTGTTCTCTGCTTTATTTCTCAATTTTAAATATACGACATGACTGACACCACAATTTTTGTACATGTAAATGGGTTAAGTTGGAACCTTTGATGGTATTCGTACTGAACACACTATTTACATCAACACTCACGCGTGTTTCGATACCAAGTTATCGAAATACGGACCGGACAATGTAATCGTGAGTGTTGGTATTGTGGTGGTGGAACAGTGTGTTCAGAATATAAATGTGTTACTGTATTAGGCTGCAGTTACAGTGAACACGTGTTTTGATGATCTATAATTCTAACAAATTGAGAATATAGCAAATAATTTGCAATTTTGGAATGCCTCTGTTTTCATAAATATCTACCATATTTAACGAACAAATTAAAACACTTTAATTAATGAAAGGTGGAACTCATAATACTTCAAAATCTGTTAGATCGCCCAAACAAATTTTGCGAATATTTTAGAATGTTTTCGTACATGTTTAAATAGATTCCTGAAAGGATAGAAGAAATTATACTAACAAATCAAATATTGACAAACATAAGCCCCTATTATGATAGTTTTTCAATACATACCCTAAAAAGATGAAATAATTTTCCTGACAAACTTTTATTTATAAAAAAAATTTTTCTTTTTATACTTATAGTTAGTCATTAACTACATAAGAGAAAAATACAACAGACTTGAGACTCTTTTCTGTAATATGTGGTGGAAAATATTCAAGTTTGGTGTAATGAGATTTAAAGCAACTGTATTTTACTTGATAATTTTGATGATCTTTTTTGGACGTCATAGTTCAACAATTTTCTTATATTTCACAGTTCTGAACAATATTAGCATTTAGTCAGGAATGTTCTTCACCAAATATTTTCCAATTTTCTATGTTTACTTTCTAATTCAAAACAAGATTTAACTCATATAATTCATATTAGTTTTATAATTTAATATATTAATATTGGTATCTCTGGCAGAAGCGTGGCTTAAAAAAATCCCCCAGCGGCAAAAATATGATAATAATAATTGAATTAATATTTGACAATCACAGTATCACTATCACTCAAGCTTTACAAGTGATAAAATCTGTAGTAAACTGCCTTAATTTGATATTTATTGTAACATTTATATTACCTAGAAGGAAAAACTGCTGCAATGATTTTAAATATAAAGTAGAACATAAATAAATGTTTGTTATAAAAAAAGAATAGTATTTGATTACTTGAATAAAAGGAATAAATTATCAAAATATTTTGAGAAAGACTTAAAATTAGTCGAAATGTCAAAATTTATCTCTTTTAAAAATCATTAAAAAAAACTAATTTTAAAACAGAAGACACCTAAAATCAAGAAAATTTAGAAACATAAACATATCAAGAGGTCTAAGAAATAAGAAATTAAAGAAATACATAATTTGATATCGATAAATTAAATTTGAAAAACAAATAAGGAAAAAAGAAATAAAAATATTAATTAATTATGGTTTTCTTTACAAACAGGCATCGCCCAGGGGTTCGCGAACCATTGGTTGTGAATCACTCCTCTATTATAATCGGTTAGATGTTTTTCGACACTTACATAACCTATTGTGATTTACTCCAACAGTTTATTTACTATCAGTGGTTTTTATGTTAAAAAAAAATGATTTCAATGCTTGCAAATGATCACTTGTACTGATAAAAACTACATATGTAATAAATAAGTTTATTGATTGAACAATTCATAATTACCAGAAAAAATAATCGTTGAAAATACTTATGTGATTGTAAAAAATCATACTTAACAAAATGGAGTGAACAGACTCTCATACTGGGAGTTACATTTTTTCCAATTTGCAACGCTCTTATCGAAGCTATACGTATATCAATCATTTCTTTCTCACCAAATTTGTTTATTCTTTAAACAAAATGTTTATTAGAATGTGGAAAATGGAAAAACTCAAATTTTCCATCACGACAAACTTTGCTTTTACAACCAAATACACATCAACACACTTTTATTTTTTCTTGCTGGGAATTCTATAACAACAATTCTTCAATTTTTAGATACTAATTGTTAAAAATTATCACTTTAAATAATATAGAATCAAGCAATAAAATTAAAAATATAATTATTTCCACATAAATATTTGTATACTAGCAATCAACTGTTATTGGTTCGACCTACCTACTCTGGTATTAAATATCTCCACTAGATGGCGCACCTGAGTGCTAGAGATCCCAATAGATATTTAAACAGATTAAAAAATATTAATGAAATTCGATTCGATAAATTTCTTTGAAGTTTTAAAATGATGATAAAATAAATTGGAAAATCTCGTTAAAGGATTTAGTTTGTTGGATTAGTTCTTTGTAGAAAAACTTACTACTTAGAGTTACTGCTCTAGAAAATTTGGAAATATTTTAATTTTTGATTGTACTAATTGTTTCTCTTGTTGAACAGCACAAACTTAAGCAATGTACTATGTAGCTGACAATCTCGTTAAATATATAAAAAACGCGATTTAAGTAGCACATTGAACATTTTCTTCGTTCTAGTGAATCTATATTCACCTGGAACTGAAATAATTTATGAAGTTGCAGATAGGTTAAAAGTGTATATATCATATATTTACATGCAAATGACGATCATACTTTTGTATGTAATAAATAATCATTAGGTAAGGAAAAGCTTCTTCGAAATAATATCAAATATTGTTGGGCCTCACATTAGTAGAAGAAACTATAATAATGTCGTTTTCCTAAACAAAATATGAAACAGAAAATTGACAAATTTTTACAAGGGTATATTTAAGTTGATTATTGTATTATTGTATTGTATCAATGAGTTAATTATTTTTATTAGATTCAAAAATCGTTCCAGATGATTTGAAGAAAACATACCAATGATCTTGATAATTCCATCTAAATAATAAACTGTTAATTTTGAATAACTAGTAACTCTTACTGCCGCAGTAGTTAAAGTTCTATTAGTATATTTTTTAATAGGGTACTTGAATTTTTTAAAAAGTATTTATTTCTTTGTTTATTTTAAAAGGACTTGTAATAAAATAATGTCAGAAAGTAAAATATTTAATCAAAAGTGAAAAAGTAAGATCTAAATATTCAATTGAAATTCCAAAAATTTCAAATTCTCAATCACATAAGAAAACGATTCTCATTGGTTTTCAGTTGTGACATCTTAGGTTTAACGAAAACATTGAGCAGTTGTCTGCTTGATTATCATGAGGTTATCGTTGTCAGCAATGTGTGTACTGTTATAATACAGTTTTTATTTATTAGTTACGTATAAATAAAACATTTTTGTGTGAATGTGAATTGCTAAAATCTCCTCGAGATATCTATCAGCCTTCTTCCGTGAACACAGTCGCCCCTATGAATGAACACAGGGTCGGTTAGTGCTCCTATAGAAATTGTATCCGAAATCAAACAGCAACCACCTTCGTAAGCACTCCGCTCTTCAAAGCAGCAACCACCTTCGTAAGCACTCCACTCTTCAAAGCAGCAATCTGTAAATTGCTCTTTTGGTCTTCGGTAAACTTCAGTGGCTACCATGGAGGCATATTCTGGTCACATCTGAGAACAGCACAGATCCTCATTGTTCCAACATCCAATTCAGATGAACCTTTGTAAAACGCAGGCATGCTTGCCGATGAGCTGGAGTAAGTTTTGGACCAATCTCAGGTGTTTTAGGGATAAGGTTCTTTTTCTGCAATCTTCGTCTTACTGTCCACTGACTAATAGTTACTCCTCGTACCACACGGAACTGTCGTGACAATTGACGATTTCTTAATGTTGTTGACACAATAAAGCGGTCATCACAAGCAGTTGTAAATCGCCTTCTGCCTGTTCCAGGTCGCTTGTGAAATTATCCAGTCTCCACATAACATAATAATTTAAAAAAATATATAGTAAAAGTCAAAAGTTTACAGTGGCAGTCATTTGGTAAAGAAACGAAGAAAATTTGAGACGAATAATTGAGGAAACCTCTGAAAAGGCATCTGAACAGTGTTTTGAAGTGTGGTATTTTTCGATTGCAAAATCATTATAATTTGATTCGCTTGAACCAAAATTTATTTTGACATTAATTTACTTTTTAATGGTGAATTAACTAATATGTGTTGATTAAATTGAAACTAATAAGCTGAGGCAATGGCTCTAAATATCTTGAGAGTTTGATACATTAATTGGTATTTAATTATTGGAAAATACATTTTGAAATGAGTCAAAATCAATGTTCATATATTGTTTCGTCAATGAATTGTTAAATATCCAATAGAGCAAAAATTTAAGTTAATTCTTTTAATTTTATCAATAATTGAAAATAATAAGAGCAATAAAAATCAAATTGAAAATTCTTTGTCGAAATTTCAATTGCCAGTATTTAACATTTGGTATAAATGAAGTTAGTCCGTCCATTTTCTTATGAACTTTCATTTTGATTTTAGTCTACTAGTAATGCAAATATTTTTTGTAGTAGTGTCTTATCAACGTTGCCATCATTCTCGAGTAAAATTTTTTTATTTGCATCGGCAACAGTGGGCTAGTTTTTGAACACCCTAATAATTATTCAGAATTTTAATCAAGTTGTAGTTTTGTTCGCGGTAGATATCCTGAACATGTTTTGGCATGGTTCGAAATTGTGCGTTCGCAGTGTTCGTGGAGCACATATTTCTAATTCTGAACGTGTTCTGAATACGTCCAATGTATCCTCGGGCATGGGCAAGGCTCTTGTACAAATATCAAAAATAAACCTTCGGCCTGTTAATTATATACATTTTATTTTTCTAGCTAGTTTTGAATTCAAATTATAATTTTAGATGTTTATAAATCGTTCGTGGAGGAATGTATGTTCAGAACTAATCCTGAACAAAGCATGCGCATTTGACACGTTCAAAAGATATGCAGAATACCTTCAGAATGTGTTCACATTATATAGCGCGAACGAAGCTAAGTTGTAATTCTAAATTAATGTTAAATGTTTGTGAAAATTATGTGACATTTAGAAATCCAAAACATAAATTTTTAAGTCCATACAACATCATGACTGTTACCAAACATCAAAAAATTGTGATGGACTCATATATGTAATACTTCTACATGGACAGTTTCTATAAGTGATCAAACTAAGGAAGACAAAATAGCAACAATTTCTCTATCCTCGGAAGTTCCAGCTCGGTTCTGCGCATTCTCATGCATGCGCAGTATAGATAAAGTGTCTCGAACGAGAGAGAAAATGACTATTGTCGGCACCGTGACGTATGGACGTTTTTTTCCATACCCACTGACCATATAGGAGTATTACATATATATATATATATATATATATATATATATATATATATATATATTACATATATATATATATATATATATATATATATATATTACCTTATTTACATACTGGAGAATAATAACAGTTGTGTAATTCCCTAAAATTTAATACAAAAAGGATTATCCCATCATAAAATAAATTTTACATATTTAATTATAAACCTAATTTATTGTATAAAATTATTATAAGTGACCCTATATTTGACAGACATCAAAATAACATTCGACATTGTTTTTGTGTATAATATTTACCAAACACAGCGTTTTGCTTTGGAAAAGTATATTTTTATATTTGAATGTTCTATAATGTATATTGGTGTTTAAAAATAACTTATATTAAGTGTGAATGAATTAACTAAAATATTTATTTAATTTTGTGTTAACATTATTTGCAAATTAATGTCACAAAAGACTTCATACAAAGATAATGGTATAGAGGATTTTCATAGATTTTTTCCAATACGTTATATGGCACTTTCAATTTCTAATTATGAATTTAGTGTTATAGAGCTATTGAATGCAAATTGGTAAAATCTCTTTAACAACGACTTTGATATGATGTCTTCTATAATGTTATAAAAATACTATATTAGTATTGAAATTTTTGTTTATAAGCGGTTTGCAAATAATGTATTCAATATCATTTCAAATATACATTTTTATAGAATTGGAAATAGTTAGTAATTTTGCTTATCTCGAAATTAAGACAGAAATACTATTATCTATCATTTCCATTTAATTTATATTGTATGGACCGCTACTATATTAAAAAATCTGTATAGTATACAGTGTGAAATTAGTTCAAAAATAAAACCAAAGTTGTCACTATTATCATTAAAAACATATTTTAATTTATTCCAATTTACTTTGGTTGACAATTTTTATTGGGAACTGTAGACATGTCAGAATCTAAAAACAAAATAAATCGGTCGTATAACTAGAAATTGTTACCTGAATTTTATATAATTATTATTCTGTTTATGCATATTTATATAATTTATATTTAATACTAAATATATAGCAAATATACAAAACCACCAAGATAAGTATTATCAACAATTTATAAGTTTGTTTTAATATGTCCCATTATATGGGTGGTCCAGAATCATCTATATTGAGTTCTAAAGTTAATAGTATGTCCAAAAACAATGCTCCTTCTTGCAGTGGCGTAGCGTGCCTTCGCCCACAATATCGCACTTAAAGGGGCCCCGCGAGACCTCTTTAAATGCGATGACATTAAAATCGCTATTGCCAATTTGCGAAATTTTTGTAACTGGATGCACAAATGTCGGGGGGAAACAGACTTTAATGAATACACTACAAAAGCCTACGAATTCGTAAAAAATAGCAGTTGTGAGATTCCAATGACTCGTAACGAGAAAAGGCTTCACAAAAAAAGGTTTAATTATGTAGAGCTGTAGATTTTTTTATTACCAAGGTTGACGCCGTGATACGAAACAACACAAAATTTTCTGCACTCACAGAATATTACACACAAATATCGAGCTTCTGAAGCACAATCTTATGAACTCTAAGTAGAAATACAACTTTTAGTGCCTAATTCACCAAACTCCATTAAAGACGCCAATCAGATGATTCAATACATTATTACAAATTAACTGAAAAATATCTATCCTAATGTTTAGAAGATTGCCATTAGAATTATATTGACTATGCCTGTAAGTACAGTTTCCACAGAAAGAAGTTTTTCCAAGTTAAAAATTATTGAAAACTACTTTGGAAACATCTGGTTTAGCAATACTTTCGTTCGAAGCAGATTTTACAAATCTTTATTAGAGGACTTTAATGAAGTAAAAAGTCAAAAAACATTACTTTTGTAAAAAATTGAATCACTCAAGTTATAAATTAAAACCTTTTCTCTAATATATATGCTTTTTAATAATCTTCCACCCCTCATACATATTTTTTCACTACCATAAGTGGGCATGTCGTATCAAAGCATGTTTGGTGAGCCAAATTTATTAGATAGATTTTAGAAACGAAAGAAAAGGAAGCCTCGTGATGGGATTTTGCTCACGTCTATATTAGACCACGCTTGTACACTTTTTTCTACAAATTAATGATGAGGGAAATGAAAATCTTTATAAGAGTGAATTTATAGCCTTTTTCTTCAAAGATTTGACAAACATATTTAATTGTACAGTTTATATTTAGAACAGAGGTGTCAAATTCAATTTTGCAGAGGGCTATATATTAAATTTTGAATTCGTAGGTGGACCAAATTGAAAATAAAAAAAATGAACTGATTTATTATAACTTGCTTGCTACTGAGAGATGGCGATACTGTCGTTCTGCCCTTGAAATTACTTATCCGTAAACTTGAGAGTACAAGTATTGAAAACATCCGTAGAGTAATCGAATGAAGTCTATAAGCTCTAAAAAACATGATTCTTTTTTCTGTGACACATTGCGATCACGGGCCTTATTGATATGGCCCAGGGCCGGAAGCGGCCCGAGGGCAGTATCTTTGACATGACTGATTTAGAGTTTTGAAGAGCATCACATACTCTTGATATGATTCAATATTTATCACCTTTTTAATGTATTTAAACTCGCAGGTAAACATATACTTTACTGTAATCTACAATGTGATGTAACGAGTTTACTCTCCAAAACTACTCATTATTTATATAAGATACAGTAGATAGTGTGATGTTAATTATCCTTATGTCTTATAATAAATGCCAAAATATTTATTTCGTTTTTCAGATAAAAATGTAATTTCCCAATTCACTCCTAACTTTCCAGTTTTAGTAAAAAGTTCACATAAAAAAACCTTTATTTTGGACATACTATAACTACTGTCAGTTACGGAAATTTATGTATTAAGTTTGGACTATCTTGCATATTGATAAAGGTATTTCCATCTGAACTCTTGTTTACAAAATTAATGAAACTCAGGTTAAATTTAGACAAATTATGTGTTTATCTTCTTACTGTTTACTATTGAAGATTTAAGGTTAATTTATTCGTACAAAACTTATAGGTTACATAATATATTTTAACTCAATAAATAAGTACAAGATAAGGCTGATTTTGTTTACTAAAACCACAAACATCTACACTAAAATTGCAAACCTGTGGAGACATTAATAGACTCCATACATGTATAAATAATTACAATATTCAATTTCTCTTTGCACAAAATTGAAGAAATTATAACTGCTATAATCGACTAGGTTTCAGTTTACTTCAGTTTCTTCATTACAATTGTATATATATAAACAGCTCAACACAGGCCTTATAGGCCCAAGGCTTGGAGTCGCTCTACTGCTTTCCTCCATTTATTTTTGTTCATGGCTGCTTCACGCCAGTTCTCTATTATTCCTATTCTTTCTAAATCTTCTCTACATTTTTTCTGTGGTCGCCATATTTTCCTTTTCGCTCCTTTTCCCTTTAACAATAATCTTTTAAAGCTTCTACAACCTTTATTTTTTTAATTCTGTAAGATTAAAAGTTCGAGTGAAGAAGTCATCAAATTACTTATATCAGGTATGCTGTTGTTCTGTGGCTCTTATTTCAGCTCTAGGTCATAGTCTACAAATTCTGCTGCTAGTATGGCACTATCCTCAAAAATAAATAATTAAGTAATGCCTCGAAGAGTTGATTAACAGATGATCCTTTCTTCCCCATGAATTTGTAGTAAATTATGTTACAATTAAAGGTAAGTGGAATGGGAAAAAGCGTGGTTGTGAGTGCTTAATAATATGCAACGAAAGAGGAATTAATTGCTTTGTTCACAGATCTGATTTCAAATAATTTAAGGGAGCAATCACATGCGTACTTTTCAAGTTCTGAATGGGTGTGTAAGCAAGCATACCAGTTACAGCGATCTAAAATTGGTTACCAATTGATTGGTTCCTTGCAAGCATCTATGGTTTGCTTGCAGGTATTTCCCAAGACAACAAACATTACACGATTTTTGGCACTAGGATTTCAGCGCTATTTGCAATAAGCAGCATTTTTGTTGTCAACTGCTTCAGTGCAGTTTGTATCAAACCATGGAATATAGGCGTCCATACCTGCCAAGATTACTTCTGAAATCTCTTTTACATACACTGAAGGATCATTGGAGTTGAAGCAATAATAATTCCAAGGAAACATAAAAAAGGAATCCATTTGGTCGATCCATAATGCCAAATTTTACGTTGTTTAGGTGGATCCTTAGTTTGGATTTCTAGTTCACACGTTGCTGTAATTGGTTTGTATTCTTATGTTTCGAGTGGTACATATACGGTCGCCTTGTACAAATCTGGGTCTGTTGTTAGAAACAGGTCTAAGATGCTAGCAAAGTCACCATCTCGATCGGGAACTCTGGTTGGTTCATTGATACGTGGGATCAACATTGCATGTTGCGTTCATCTTAATCTATACGAGAGCCAGAATATGAAGTATTTTCGACTGCAGATGTTGATGTACAGCGTTTATATACGTATACTGCAGAATTCTACCTTAAAGATATTTTTACCTGATAGACCCTCCAGACCAACCCCCACCCCGAAAGGGTAGCTATTTTAACTCCGAAATATTTTTTTTGGTCTAAGAGGTGGCAACTATTGACCTGCGGATAAAGCTAATAATTCTTAAAATTAAAAAAAAACATATTTACTCAATTATTAGGGTACAAAGGATACTGTTATATAGCTATGACTCGTTAGTTTCATAATTCATGAACAACGGTGTATATAATCTGGATCGTAACATTTCGATCACGATTAAGTCAAAATCATAATTTACGAAAAAGTCTTGTAATCGATTGAGGAACGTACCCCTTAATATTTGACGTTAATATTGCAGGTTATGTTTTTGTATTTCAATGATAAAAAAATATTTATTTAAGAATTATTGTCATTTTCAATCAAGATGAACATACAGGAGTTGACTAAATTGAATACAAGTCTAGCTACTGAATTTCCAAATGAGTATAGAAATAGAATTTTGAAATGTAGGTATGTCACTATTATTCCTTAATATGGTTTATTGGTGATTGTTCCTTCTAGTGGCATTTTCTACATATCTTCCTACAACCCAAGATCGCTCAAAATCTATTGATAATTTCTCAAGAGATACTGGAATTGCTAGAGAAGATATCTATGAAGTCTTGGGGATTTATATAATATTATTAAAAACATTTTTGCAATGTAGTGATAATGAATTTCAAGAGAGGTTAGTGGAGCTAGGATTTTCTTCAGATTTCATAGAAAATCTTCCATTTATAGGAAATAGAGAAGAAATTATACTCAATCTTCAAAAAAACTATTCTAAAGATTTTGGAAAACTGTCATCACTAAAATGGAGAATTGATATAAGTTTAAGTCAAAGGTATAACATATTTTTTACTCATTAAAATATTATCGATACCTTCAGTTGACAGGGATTAGTTTTTACTGGTATGAAAATATTCTGGGATTTTATATTGAAATAAATGGATTACTCTATAATGATTTTATACTAATATTACGTGAATCATTTTATCCTAAGCCTAGTAATCCAGGAAATGAAGTATTTTGCTCAGAATTTTTTTTGGCCTGTCTGGATTTACTTGAATTTTTCACAGAAGGTAAGGAATATCCGGATCAGGATAAAGATCAGTTTCTATATCATGCAATTGTAAGCTAAAACCTTGGGGGTTGTTGCCACCCCTTCTCAGGTGTGGAATTTTTTTACTTTTTGACTACAAGAATTGAGGGAAACATAAATTTTAAGAATAAAATATTTTTTACTTTTTCTTCATAAAACTAACTGTTTTTTGACAAAAAAATCGAATTTTTCTTTTGTGGATAACTCAGAAAATTTGCTTATTATCACAAAAACTGTAGAGAGGAAAATTGTAGCTTTTAAAAAAACAATTTTTTTTTCTAATTTCTCTATGATCAACAACACAAACTTTCAATTCCAAATTTATAGAATCTTTTTCAAAGTATGTAATTATAGCTTTTAAATAAAAAAAGTTTCTAACATGAAAATTGAGCAACTTATGATCAAAATAAGGGGTCTGTTCCAACTTTTTTCTTTGAAAAAATCAATAAAAACAACCCACTAATAAAAATGGATCTCTACCCTTGTGTGATTCTTTTTATATGTGTATTGTGTTATTTTATACTTATGCGTAGTTTTTACCCTTAAAAAACAGAAGTAGTTTTTATCCTTAAAAAACAGAAAGAGTGCAACAGCACAATATAATAAATGAACTAGAGGGTGAAATGAGCGTAATTCCAAATTTTAGTCCAAACCAATGCAAGATGAAAAAATTTCGAGGTTTTGCCCTTTTTTGAGCTTTATTTTCTGGACTCTATGGGTCAGGAAATTTAAAATATTTTGTTTGGCTTTCACTAATTTTTCTCAAATATTTGAGATTAAAATCTTCCAACAATTCAATCAAACCATTGTATACCTCAGCTGTTGGTTAAAGGAAGTCTGTAATCCACAGGTGCCATTGGAAAGATCTATTTTTTTGTTTTTTAGTGTATTGGCTAAAAGAATTCCCAATTTTTTGGTATTTTCAATGACATTAACCAATGGAAAGAAGTATATTATTGAAATGGACCCAAGAATGTTTCATAAATTAAGATTTAACATTGCATTAATTTTGAATGAATTAGATTCTCTTAAATCAAATAAATGACAGTATATACATGTATATGAATAAAATTAACATTGTATTGATTAACCTGTACATTTATTAAAATAAATTATTTCACATTTTGTAAAAACTTCATGAAAATTCCTAGCGATTGCTTGGTGCATACAAGAAAAGGATAATTAGTACCCATATATGTAATAACACCTAAAAAAAAAGAGTTAGTTGAATTTTGTACAGAAAAGATCAGTAACTTCTATCTAAACACACTGATATATATAAAACAAGTCATACCATATAACAAAATACAAATACTCGAGCTACGGGATATCTCCTAAGAAATATACCAGTTCTGATACTAACAGCATCCAGAGTAGAATATGCATGTTTTACTCTACGAGTTACACCTGCATCAAATGGAGATACTCGCATGAATTTTGGAACAGGTATTGAATCTAAAATGTGATAATTTAGGTGATTCTCAAGGAATTATACACATACACATTTTCTTACCATCTGGTTCTGTTATATTAATAATCTTAGCTTGAGTTCTGTTTATCTGGGCCAAATTTTTCTTATATTCATTCTACAAAAATATTAATACGAACTAAATATAATTGACTTGAGAAATCTAATATTAAATGTAAAACAACGGCACATATTTTTTTGTAGAGAAAAATTTAGAAACCATTAATTTACATTTGTGAATGTTAAAATTATTCTTTGTCACACAGTTTTTGTAACTTTTAACAAATTACTAACGAAATGCTCTCAAAAACTGAGGATTACAAAAATGTAATGTCTGGAAAGCATTTTAAAGACTTGCAAGTTTTTCAAGAGATCAGTTCACTTATTTTGTCTTTACAACCTGTTTTTACTAGAAATAAACCCTTATTATGTCTTTAGAACTTTTTTTCAAAAACACTACACCATTTGCCTTTTGAAACTGCTTCTCATTCAAAAACAAACCATCATTCATCTTTGAATACTTTTTTTTCAACAAAATGTCATTTGCTTCTGGACACTGTTTGTTCAAGTCAATATTTTTTTTCAAGCATATGTGATCCCAGAGATGGCGTCACTTTAAGTGGCTCAATAACACGATTTTGAATAGAAAAATTTGTCAAGGGGAGAGACTATATTAAATGAAGCTCATTCAAATCAATACCAGAGCTCAGAAGATCTATTAATGCCTGACTTGTGACTTCTTTTTAGATTGAATTTCTGCATACAAAAAGATGTTATTATCAAAATTCACCAGTGGCTTGGAAATGAAAGCATCCGAGCAACAGATTGGAGATGGCATTTTGATGAAGGTTTATTACACCCCTACACTTGATGTACTTTTAAAAATGATTTTTTTTCAATGCAAAAAAGGGAGAGACTATAATTAATGAAGCTCATTCAATTCAGTACTGGAGTTCAGAAGATCCTTTAATGTATTGGTGACTTGTGACTTTTCTTTGTATTGAACATCTGCTGAAACATAGCTGGAAAACCAGTGATATGTTGGGTAGGTTCTTTGAAGCAATTGTGAAGAGACCCCTATTAAATTCTTTTTTGAATAAATTTTGCTTTTATTTTACTTTGACATAATATGTAAATATAGATTTGGGGTATCATATACACTGCCACCCAAAGGATCTATTGTGTCCTCCTTTTTTGCTGTGATACTGGACAACTCTGTGTTTACAACTGATCCATCAATCCCACTCTTTTCAAAAAGTCTAGAATGTGGGATGACTTCAATTGCCAGAGATCTTCGTCTTTTTGTTGAGGAGACAGTGCCCCGATACACCTCCTGTTAGTATTCATAGATTATTCTTACTTAGGTTGAACAGATCTAATCTGGTTATAGTTTCCCAGAAGAGTTTTTGCCTGTCCCAGCCCTGTAGGTTCTTCTAATAATTGGTTTTACTTTGACATAATATGTACAGTGGATGAGCCTTTTTTCTTCGAGTATGAATTACTGAGAGCCACATAGCAATAATAGTTGCATAAGGACAACATATAGGAATAATAAAATGGACAATTTTAATCTGAATGAAATTTAATTCAGATTTGAGAGGACTCTAAGAAGCACTACAATCTGAAAGCAATGAACTAGGAGATGACTGAACATTGCAGACTTTCAGCTCTGAAAACAATGCAAAAGTTCAGAACTGAACTAAATTTTGGCAAATTTACTTAGAATTGAGTATTTAGAATGAAAAGTACCACCACTTGTTGAGATTTCTATCCTTTGTCAAAAAATCTGATCATTATACTTACTTCTAATTTCTCAATTTGTAGTCTCAGAGCATTTCTTTCAGTTGTTACAGTTTCCAAATTATTTTGCTTCAACATCAAAGTTTGTGTTAATGATTTGATTCTAGATTCAATATCTTCATTGACAACCCCATTGTTTTTAGTTTTAAGGGCTTCTTGTAAACTCATGATTTCATTAGTTTTTGTTTTCAATAGTTGCTGTAAGAAATTAATCTCTTGATAGGCTTTATACACTTCCTGAAAAGATTGAAAACATTTTATTTACCAATTCAAAAAGTATAGATAAATTAATAATTATAATCTTCAGAGGCTAAAAGTAAATTGTCACTTCTCTGAAGAGATAACTTTGTTATCAAATATGTTCTGTATGAACCACCTCCAACTTAAATATCAAAATAAGTTATAGAGTAATTCTTAGACAATTTTTATTGTCTTACATTTGTTTTTTGTAGACAATCTTCTTCAGCAATTGCTCTAATCTTTTTTTCATTCGCCAAGGTTTGTTCAAGGCTTTGATTTGTTGATTGCAATCCATTTTGAATTACTTGATGTTGCATTTGTAATGATTGTATCTCTTTTAACAATTGTGAATTTCTTTGAGAAAGTTCCTCTGACTTATTTTGTTGAAACTCCAATTCTCTCCTGAAATCATATCCATATTTGTTTATAGAACATAAATAACATTTTTGTATTTTGACCAAAAATTATTCAGTTTCAATAACATAACTAATTAAATAAATAAAAATTTGAAATACACTTACTTTAATTCCTCATTGTAAGTTGTGAAAATATTTTCATCATTTTCATCAGAATTGTTTTGCTGCTTTAATGATATTAGTCTTTCTTTTTCTTGCAAAATTCTTTGAGCTCTAGCAATATATTGATCTTTCTCAATTTGGGCTTCCGCAACTTGCTCATTTGCTCTTTCTATTTGAAACCGCAGGTTGGAGTTTTCATTTCTCAGATCTGAATATAAATGTTGCATATTCAATAACTGTTTGTTAAGATCTTGATTTTCTAATTCTAATTTGGCAATTCTTTCATGTAATAATTGGGTTTCTTCTGCTAAAATAAAACTGTAGACAGCATTACATGAGAAATATCGAACATATTGAGTTAAATACTATGAAATTGAATTTTGACAGTGTTACTTAATAGAAAAATAAAATCAGATCAATCACAGCTTAATTTTCAAGTAGGATACAATAATAAATATAATATTATTGGAACATTATTGTAACAGAGCAAGATTCAATTTGATTGATTATTCATTCCACTCTACCTGTTGTGTATTGAGCTTGATGATGACATTTTATCACTTTTTACAGAACTTTTCACTGATTCATCTATTGCACTATCATCAACTATACTACCTTGAATAGAAAGCTAATTAATTATAGTTACTAATTTCATCTGGATACATACTATTTGTTTGTTTCAAGGGTTCATTTAAAGTGGTTGGTATATCAGAATCTATAAACACATTTCTTGTTTCTAAAACTGGACTATGCTCTTTTTTTGGTGAATTTTGAAAACTAGAATTACGGTGGGATGTAGTATATGAACTATTACTTGATTTACTTTTACCATTTTCTTTTTCTTTATTTATAAATACTTCATTTATAAGTTCTTGTTGGGAGTTTCTAAAAATATAAAATATATGAATCTGGTGATTGTTAATGTTTAAAACTTACTCTTTCACTTCATTAATTTTAGTAGTGGCTTCGTTTAAAACGGTTGCTGCGTTTTGATCAATTTTATTTAAGAGGTCTTCAGCTCGACCAGCTAAATTTTGCAACCAAGCCATTATTAATTAATTCATTACAATTATATTTATTAAACTGCGATCTTATTCATTGGGATTGAACACCACCGCAAGTTACTGTTTGTTTGAGTACGTTGTCATTACAGTTGTCAATAATCTTAGGTTGCCACTTATATTTTCTGCGTCTTGTCATTTCATCAACACAGTGGTTTGTTTCGTATTTTAGGAAGGCATTTTTTAGTAGGAATACATTATGAAATTTTCATCATCTAGTAATATAATTATTTTATTATAAGAAATATATATGAAGAAATAGAATTTGAGTAAGTTATGAAACAGAAAAGAGAATAAACTATTTTGCTTGGCGTCTATCACCTACAAAGCTTTTTCAAGGATAATGTGAAAAAAATAAATATTTATAATATACTTCAAATCGACAATGGCAGCTAATACAGTTAGGGTTTTTTTGTTAGTATTGGTCTGAGTTATTGGAAATTGGTAATTTAAAATTCACATTTATTTGACAATTGCTTTGACAGCTCCAAAATTAGAAAAAGAAAAAGACATTGTAATCCTGAACTTCATTATTTCATTGTTAACCATTTATGTGTCAATATTTTTACTATTAATGTGATCTTATGTTTAAATATTGCAAATACAACGATATCGTTTGCAATAATCATATACACAGTAGAATTTACACATGTATGTAAAAATATGGTCTCGTAATATAATTGGTAAATATGACATTAATGGTTATTATGAATACAACATAATCGTATGACGAGCATAATCATGGGCAACTGCTTTAGAAGATCAACTACAGATGATATTTCATTATTAAGGGGTAGTGATAGTGTAAGAGAATCATCATCTGATCAGTTAGGACCCCCAGCTTATCAGGTAAATTACAATCAGCTGTTTATAGTGTTTATTGTGTCTGTCAATCAATAACAACATGTTTTTCTCAATTCTCTGTTACTCACATCATTTATGTGAAAACAATTTTTATGGGATCAAGGGTATAAATGAGAATTTTGTTAAACAAGTTGAACAAATTTAGGTGTCATTTAAAAATAGAATTTGACCCTTTCCATTTGTTATTCTAAATCTAATTGTAAACAACCTAACTATATATCTAGGATAGAAATCTTTTCTAAAAGTGTTTTTGGATAAAGAAGTATATTATTTTTCTTACTTTTTTTATGGGATTAAGGGTATAAATGAGAATTTTGTTAAACAAGTTGAACAAATTTAGATGTCATTTAAAAATAGAACTTGACCCTTTTCATTTGTTATTCTAAATCTAATTGTAAACAACCTAACTATATGTCTAGGATAGAAATTTTTTCTAAAAGTGTTTTTGGATAAAGAAGTAAATTATTTTTCTTACATATGACCAGATTTATCAGCTTATCGTTTTTAATATTCTTTTCTCTAATGATAACTATTAAAAAAACATTACAAGCTTAGGCTCCTCCGATTGCTCTATAACAATCTAACATAGGATAAATAAACTTTGAAACTTGATGTGGAGATCTGTGTGTTGAAAAGCATACTAAGATCAGATGGTTATACTACAGATTAGGGTGATTTATTTCCAAAAATTTTTTTTCTGTGCTCAAGCAAAATATTAATCTACATATAGAAAAAAAAATCCCACCAAGTTTGAGTTCTTAATATCAATTTAAATATAAAGTTTAACCATTTAAAATGCATGTAATTTTTTTTTAATTTCTTATACAAACTTTTTACATTAATGCAAATCAGTTAGATGAACCTCGTGGAGAATTTTATGCTCTTCGAAATCGCTGTAGAGTTTTTTGTGTAATTCGCACTGATTCACCAATAGGAGTTATAAAAGCACAGTTTAAAAAAAATTCTCCTATGGGAAACCATTGCGAGTTAAACAAAAAAACTTTAAAGCAATTTCAAAGAGCATAAAATTCCCTACAAGGTTCGCCAAACTGATTTGCATTATTGTAAAAAGTGAGTAAGTATTAGAAATTTGAAAACAAAAATTTTGACATACAATTTTTTTTTGGAAATGAATTACCCTACTATAGGTCCTATACCTTTCATCTTTATAAAAAGATGATAAATAAAATTTCAAACTGATTTAGTAATACCAATGATGCTTCAAATACTAACTACTAACTGTTAATTTTTGAAATTGTTTCATTTTTTTCGACAGGAAACTCTTCCAATTCAGGCAGCTTCTCCTGTATTTCATCCATCACCAAGTGTAACTCGCTCAGTTACCCAACTTACAGAGGAAGAACAGGTGAAAATAGCCAAAAGAATTGGATTAATCCAGCATCTACCCACAGGGACATATGATGGATGCAAAAAAGCTAGAGAATGTGTTATTTGTATGGGAGAATTTCTAGTAGGAGATGCACTACGATATCTGCCATGTATGCATACCTATCATATGACATGTATAGATGATTGGCTTATGAGGAGTCTAACATGTCCTAGTTGCCTAGAGCCTGTTGATGCTGCCCTGCTCACTAGTTATGAGACCAATTGATAGCCAGTGCCTTTGCATCTGAATCAGGCCAAGTTGTGAACTATTCAGTAATAACATGATAGGAGTACATTCCATCAAAAATGTTTAAAAATATAATGTGGTTCATTTATCTATTTTCAGTATATAATTATGTATTCATTAATATTAGATTTCAGTTGTAAAAGTATCAGATGCTAGTAATAGAATCAACATATTTTTTTTAAAACTACAGTGTGAATAATTCATTATAGTAAAATATAAAATATTTTTCTATTTTTGAAACCGAAATGAATTTATAATAGTAAGACAAACATTGTGTTTATTAAACTGCTTGATGGAGTGCACTTCTGTTGAAAATGTCCACATTTTGGCCAATAGTGAAACACTGTGATCTGAACTGATTGTTTTTAGGGGGCGTGAATGTTTTGTATGAAAGGAGGCTGTGATAATTTAGCAAAGGAATAACTATAGGATGCTTGGTCTATTATATTTTAACTGTCACATTTTGACATTTCAGATTTTTATTTTTTAATTGAATATAGTGAGTACTTATCTTTATAATTTTTGAAGTTCTAATAGTCAGTGTATTGGTACCAGTAAAAATAACTTCAACAATTCGATTTGCACTTGGATCCTGTAACTGATTGAAGCTGACATACGTTATGAGTCCAGTGGACTTGGTCCCGGATCGAGGCACATGTTTGGATCATTCAGGCAGCTTTCAGCTTCTAGTGGCCAATAGGTCTACTAGTAAATTACATACAATATTTTTGTAAAAAAGTAACATTACTGATAGTGAGCGCTATCAGGAGTGTGGTTGTGACCTGTTTGAGCTGGGGGACGAAGATATGGATGAAAATAACGACCTCGCGTGACCGAATTAGATAGAATGGAGTACCAAAGAAGTTATGACGAGTTACAAGAGCTTAGAAACTCACAATTTCCTCATCTGTAACCTTGCATTTCCTCATCGTGTGAAAGTGCTGCCAGGAAAGCGTGCCAATTGTTGTGCAATCAGGACCGTAGTGTTCTTATTTCCTCTTGTTCTTCTGAAATCAGGATTTAACTCTTATCACATTTTGTCTTAATGTCCGAGTAACTTTTCTTCTCTCTTTCATTGCTTTCAATTCTCCTAAATCATTTTGTGCGTGTACTATATCTTTCCATTGGAAGAAACAATATACAACTGAATAGTGTTTCTTTCTTTCCACTTTTAAAGATTTAAATTTCCCTGTCTTGCGTCCAGAGGAGTAATTGAGATTTGTTTCAGATATTTAGATATAAAACTAATAAATTCAGGGTCTCAAATCATCTTTGACATTTCGATATTTCCAGTCTTTTAGGTAGTCTTGTTCAGTCTCATTATTTTTTGTACCAAAAACCCAAACTAATTAGTCCTTGGTAGTATCTTTCACACTTTTTTCATCAATCTAGGCTTTTGCAAAGACTGAAAAATGAAATTTGGCGTAATAGTTAAATAGCAGTTGATATATATGAGGGGTCAGGTTGTTGATAGCAATTTCACGCACCCTACGACTCATTTTTTACTACAACATCGCAGTTCACCATCTTTTAGTAATTCTTCAAAAGAATTGATAGGTATGGTGCTAAGATCACCATGATTTGCTTACAAAAACGCATCAACAAAATGGCTGACACCCAGTTGTCGTATCTGACCGTTACATGGCGCTCGCGTCACAGGGGACAAAAAATGCAACCCGCATGAATCGTTAAAATCGTTTTTATTCAATGTATTTCTCACATTCAAGTTACTGGTGCCTTTACCATAAATTATAATTATTTTTAAGAGCATGATTAAAAATATCGTGACTAAGTATATTTTTCAAGATACATAAAAAAACATAGCATTAGTTTCACTACACTCTTATTGCATTCTATCAGTATTATTATTTAAGTGATACAACATTTCTATAATAGATTTACATATCACGTTAATAAGAATAACAATTTTTAATACTAGAACTGAAAAACGAATGCAATTTATGGATCGCACTTATATGAATAACTACCAATAAGAAACAATAGAAAAATGTTCAAATTAGCCTTTTGAGTATTAATTAGAACTAAATCATGATAACAAGATAGTTTATTCAATTACAGAACAATAATCCTTCCTGTTTTTGAACTTTGTTTATAAAATATTGCATTTGTATGGTCATAAGCTCTTTAGATTGTGTTTGGCGTCATCAAACTTCACAAGATCCAACTCGTATACTAAGCTTAACATATGAAGGGCCACGGGGAAGAATGATCACAGAAAAATTGAAGTAATTAAATTTTTCAAAGTCTTGATGTTGCAATACGTTATTTATTACATTGTAACAAATTAAGACATGCATTTAGTACATTGAACCTAAACAAATTATTTAAAAACTGATCGTTTTTGCCAGATAGCTACTGAGGAGGTTTATCAATTGGTAGGTCTTCTACTAACTCGATGTGATCTTCTTCAACATACAGAAAAGGCGATTACTGCAGATGCTCAAAATATTGTCAAACAAGCTATGCGATTTTCAAAACTTTGCAATACATTTTGCAACATCCCTGACTGTTTAATTCTTCTTATTTCTGTGGTAATCCAATCTTTTAATTCCTGAATATTGACAGGTTTTGTTTTTTATAAACGATTTTTTAAGTGACCTCACAGGAAATAGTCTAAAGGATTCATGTCGGGTGATCGCGGGGGCCATTCGATAAAATCATGCCTTCCAATCCATATTCTGAGGTAGGACACCATCTTGTTGTCGCCAAATATTGTCGTTTAGGATATTGTTATTGTCTAATTTCTTATATACAGGGTGATCCATTTGAAAAAACAAAGTTCATTATTTTTCCGGAAAAAGGAAAGGTGTGACAACAATGTAAATACCGGCCGTATCACAAGACCCTAGTACACAAAACTTTATAAAAATCGTACTAATTGCATGTAGTAATAAGCCAGGACAAAGAAATTGGTCAAGGGAATCACATTTTGGTTAATTTGATTAATTTTTTTCTACTAATACCCAAAATTTCTTTCGATTCGGGACATCTACATCTAATTAACTGCAAAAAAACCTGACCTGCTATTTGCTTCAAAGCGCCCTACAAAAAATGCGCTCAAAATAAAGATTTTAATTAGTGAGAGCTGCTTTTTTTGCCCAATACATGACAAACTCAATTCCAGTAGTAACGATCACTTTTTAATGGTTATTTCCTATTAACAAATTTTCAATGGAAATTTGATTTAAAAAAGTTGTTGCTGCTAGTTTAAGGTTTGTTAGATTGTACATTCATGTTTATGTATTGAAAGTTCGTGATATATCCGGTTTCGAACGGCTCTTCAAATTTTCATAAAATGCTTGTACGAATGGTAGGGCTAATACATTAGAAAAAATGATGTCAAACAATTGTAAAATTGTACGTTATCTGTTTATTATTTAAATCTGAAAATATGATCAAGTGCAGTATTTTACATAGATGCGCTGCGCTGTGTTTATTTACTAGAATTAATGATTAAGCTTATCTTTTTAATCTTGTTTATGCGGATGTTTCATATGGTTATTTCTCAGCTATTAGATGAATCCTATTGTATATACATAAATGATTGTTCACCTTGTGTTAATACAGTCAGTTTTTATTTTATTTCAAAGTGGTGATAGTCTTGGGTCATTCCATATTGAATCGACCACTGCAAATATAATTTATGTATTTTTAAATATACTTCGGTTAGTTACACTCAAAATTATCAATTCGACAATATTATTTTAATCAATGACTGTAAGTTTCAGATTGATTTTGTATGTTGGAATGGCTTCGTTCATTATGTATGTAAAATTTAAGATAATTAAAAAATATTATTTACACTTCGTTTTTTTATTTCAAATCTTCACAATAAATCATATACAGGGTCGTCACGATGAGCTGAATCGAAATGTTCGTTTCAGGTGAAATAATTTCAGCTTTCTGAAACTTCCGCTTATACTGAAAGTGGACACAAACTTCGTTATTTTAAACGAAAAGCTAAGGTTTTTATTAAATTTTTGGAATCTATGCGAAATTTCAATATAAATTTATATAAGGCATCGTATGCTTGAAGTCCCCACCATTTTTTAATTATTTCACATTTTCGGAATTTTCGGACATATGCAGCCTTCCACTAAAAAAAATATATTTCTAAGTTTATGTGAGTCAGGTATAATATTTTTGGGATTTGGTCAAATTACACTTACAGCTCTCAAAATCTGTGAAAACCTTGACAAAAATTTATATTGGGTGTTCAGAAAGTGGTGCCGAATTTCGCTATTTAAAAACTTCGAAAACTTAATTTTTTTGAATGGAAACTCCCATTTTTCTCTTTAGTATTGGATTCTACGCTTTAAATTAAGGGAACTTCGTTAGTAAATTCATATTCATTATTTGTCTAAATCCCAAAAATATTAGAGCTGACTCACTTAAACTTAATGGATAATGTACAAAAAAACATTTGGATCTTCAAATTAGGCGAGAAATTGATGAGTAAACAAAAAAAGAACTCTAGAAAAGGAATCAGTTGGACTGAAAAAATTTAAAATTATTGTTGCTGAAGAACTCCTTTTATATGAGAGACCGAAAAAAGGGAAATCTCGATCATCGATTCCACAAAGACCAACAGCTGCACCTTCATTGAGTGTGATGAAAGATGGTTTGTTTGGGACACCTACGAATTTTTAACAAAAGAGGGAAATGTAGATGGTGTCATAGTTAAGTTTGATAAATGTAAAGTACGTTTTTGCTTGACTAGTAAAAGAAATTGTTTCTTTGATGCCCATTCTTAATATAATTTAGTATGGTGAATCTTTTGTTTTTATATTTAGTCTCATTATTATTTTGTGTATTATTATTATATGTATAAATTGTTATTTTTAATAAAATTATTTTGAGATAAGATGCGTTGTTGTTTAATTTATTGCTCTCACCTTACTGATATGATTGAATGGCACACAATCAAACATTTTTAATTGAGCTGCATGCTGTCGAAAATCATGTTACTTACATAAAGAAAAAATTGAAAGGTAGAAAAATTTAGTTTGTTAGCCTACAACTTATCAAATACAAACATAAAAAAACTATAACAGTGCTCGTAGTGAGCACCTTAAATTTCTACACACTTCCGGAGTTTACGGAGGATATTTCTTTGAATTTGGAAGAACACTCCAAAATTCTGCCTTATAACGTCACAATGGAAGTTTATTCTATCGATAATTTCGTTCCCTATTTTTACCGGTGTTGCATATACCAAGGTTTTAAGATATACTAAAAAAATGAATCCATTGTATTTAATTTGTAATTAATTTTCTTCAGAATGTCTCGTTATGGCGAACGTTTCCTTGGCATCTACTACGATCTAAAAATCTATATATCTCGTAAACCATAAATATTATCGAGTTGAACAAAGAGTACCTCTTTGATAAAAAATCGATTGAAAACTCCATTTCTGCTATCTTTAGATTGTACAGATTGTTAACCATTGGGCATTAGCCGCCCCTGGCTTTCAGATAGTAGTGTAGAAAGCATCCATTGAAAATTCATAATGATCGAATGTATAATTTGAAAAATATACTTAAATATAAGTTCTGATTTCGCAACTGTAAATGCCTATAACTCAGATACGAGGGGTCTTATAAGAAAATTTTATGTCACAGCATTATTTTCACGTCATATACTCACTCTCGTATTTTTTGCATTGAGTCCTGGAGCATCCTGTATACGGTTGCATATAAAAAACTAATCTGCTATGCAATAAGTTCTGTCGCTGATTGAGGGATGGGTAACCCACCATTTTTAGGAACTGATTATATTACAGCTTCAGGGAAAAAAATAACTAAAGTGGCCCGAAAAAAATTAATTTCTGAGTTTTAAGTCCACCACTAAAGACTTATTTGAAAATAAAGAATTAAAAAATTAATATTTTTTGAAAATTTACCCAATGAGTAGCACTTTATATACGATAATCGAATTCATCAACAAAGTCTGCGTATTTCTCATTTCACAAATTTTACTACTTACAACTACAATTGTTGTGTTTGTTGCATTATGCTGTTTCAATTATGAGGACATATGCGTCATTATGAGCTTGTTTTGAGATACAAATAGGTATTTATATTCGGCTTCAGTGTCTGATATGTACATGTATAATGTGAATCTTAGAATTGCGATATGTCAGGTATAGTAACTCAGGAAAAAAATCACTGGGATCATTTTGTAGAGAATTTTAAGATCTACAACTTTGGTTTAAGGTTTTTTTTGATAAAACTCACCATTTTCGAGAAAAATCCACAAAACCTCAAATTTTGAACTTTGACCCCGAATAACTTTTGTAGCACACATAGGATCGATGGGGATTCATTTGTAATGGTGAACCTCAGCTCTCCACCAATATTTGGCTTTCCGGGAATCTTTGTTATTTCACCACTATTTCATGCCTAAATTGACCGGACTAAGAGTGTTATTGAACAAATACCTGCAAGTCGCCGATTTTTCTAGACTTGATATTGTTTTAAAGAGATTTTGTCCAGCAATGCAAAATATATAAATTCTAAGCAATTTACTCAGCAACGTGATTGCTAGAGGGCGTAGTTTTATATATTTTAGATATTGTGATATTAAAATAGCGAAAACCACATGTCGATATCTTTTTTCTGTCCCGAGATATACTGAGAAATGTGTTAACGGCGAGAATTGGCCTACCTGAAATAATTTAAATTATTCTCATACTAATCTTATTATTACTACTATATGGCGTTATATTAATATAAAGCTAATAATAATAAAAACAGATAATTGAATAAATTACGTAACAAATCTAATAATGAATAATTTAATTAACTAACAATGTAATTAGTGGCGCCCTAGGTGTTCAAAATGTACTTCCACATTTTCTTCAATTTCTACCATTTAAATACTAATATTCCTTAGTATTAAGAAAGAATTAACAAAAATAATTGAAAAATAACTATAAATTGTTCAACTTTAAAATACTTACAACTAATAACAAACACATTATTGCATTTTGGATCTAATTACTAATATATCATTTTCCACTCTGGATATTGTAATTTGCATTAGATAAAATCTGTTTTATTTTATGTAAAATCTTCATAAATTTACTAATATTGAGTGAATGATGCAATAATAAGGAAATATGACAAATTTTGCAAATCATTGTATACAATAAAATTTCGTAATAAAAATGATTATTATTTTCTTACATTTAATCTCAATAATTTTCAATTTATACGTGATTTATGGCTTATAATGAAACATATGCTTATTTTAAACTGTCACAATCGTATAATAATTTGAGTATTATTTTTTTGGTTGGAGATTTATATTGTAGAGATTTTGGAGGGTAGAGTAAGAAGTACCACATATGGGAGAATAGTTGAAAAAGTGTCCAGTTAAGTATCATAAATTTCAGACAAAGGGAATGGGACATGTTCAACGCTGATAGAGGTAGAAAGAAACTTGGTATACCACAAGGATTCTTCCACAGACAATAGAACGAATAAACAAATCTATCAGACTGTCTTATGATGTCACAAATTACAATTAATGTTTGTTCCTGCCTGCTAATCTGGATATTTTCTGCGCAATCTCCGCCTAAGCACGGTTCTTGTAACAATACTCGCTATCAACCAAGTACCGAAAAGTCCGTCCTGGAAACGGTTCAAAAATTATACCTAAGTTGATTGAAACAGAATAGTTCATATAACGGTAACGCATATACATAGTACGAGGTTTGGCTATTAAATAACGAGATTGCGTGCCTAGAGGGTGCCTTAGACGGGTGGGGTAAAAAACGAGTAGTTTGCTGGGTATTTAGTTATCTATAAATTATGCGTGCAAATCGTCAAATGAGCATCCGGATGATTTCCGAGGCTGGAATTACACATGACAAAAGTGTGTGCGAAGCTGGTGCCAAAAAATCTGACTCCTGACCAAAAGCTCTTGCGTCAACGGGTCTGCTCAGATTTCTTTGAAAGGTTAGAAAAATATCTGCTTTGAAAGGGACCCGATTTGAGTTCATGGAAGCGGTAAAGCAAAAAACGGCAGAGCTCCTAAGGTCACTCACCAAAGATCAATGGAAAAAACGTATGGAAAGGTATGGCGAAGGGAGGGTAGTATATTGAAGGGGAGCATTCGAATGTAGAATAATTTTTATAATAAAACCCTTCTTTGTAACCAGTCTTGTTATTTAATAGCCAGCCCTCGCATTACAGTCATTGTGAATATTTCAATATTTTTGGAAATCCCAAAAGTGTCACATGATGTAACAGTATACTAGCATTTACTAAAACTCGCCTTAAATAACTTATAAACAAAGTCAAACGAATTTAACGTTACGAAATCTGGTTATAAAGATTATCGAGTAGGATTTTTTTTATTAACAACATTAAAATAGTTGAGTCCGGCTCTTATTTATACTTTTTTACACATCTCGTTGTGTTTTTAAATTTTTTGTAGCCTACTCTGAATAATCTCAAGGCTCTACGCCAACCTCGATCTTGGGTTGTGAATTTGAATAAATATCATTTATGTAATACGCCTATATGGACAGTTGGTATGGGAAAAAACGTCTCTACCTTAGAGTGTCGACAATATTCATTTTCTCTCTCGTTCGAGATACTTTATCTATACTGCGCATGCTTGAAAATGCGCAGAAACCTTGCCATTCTGTCTTCTTTAGTCGGAACAGATTCCACTTATAGAAACTGTCCATATAGAAGTATTACATATATACGCAGAATCGTCCTCACCAAGAACGGTTTTTTGTTAGAACGAACCTTTAATCACTTATTAATAAAATGTAAACAAACAACATAATAATGAATATTGTGGTTTATTCTATGTAAACCTAACTTTATAAAGTGAATAAAATGTGAGCAGTTTGAAAAAAAATTATAACCACTGTATGAGAAACGGAGCCAAAAAATTGAAGCTGGCCAGCATATCAACTCAAAAGGTTGAAGAAATTTTAACTAGACCTAACTCAAGAAAATTACCAAATGTTCGATTGTTTGAGGATAATTTCCCTCTATTTTGATTGTATCGCCATGACGTCGAAGATTCATGCGTTAATTTTTCCATGATACTTGTTCAGTTGTATAATAGATTTGAGATGTTTAATCAATTAGGCTGTTTGAGAAGTAATCGTAGATAACCATATAAGAAGAATTCAATAATTTCAATATTCAAAAATTCAATAAGTTTAAATAACACGACAAAATCAAACAACTCGTCATTCATCGCATTTATCCACTTATGTACTAAGGTACACAGGATCGTATCATATGACTACGAGCCGATCAGTTCCCGAACAACAATGAAGGTTATCCGGATTAGTTTCCGAACATTCAGACCATCATCGGTTTAAACCGATCATAGTCTCATTAATTAATTAAATAACCAAAAATTTGCTTTCGTATTCTAGATTTTATGGTCGACAATTCGTTTAATACAGTTTGAGGCTTTGTTTTGAACACTCTATGTTTTCAAATTTCCGAGCAATGAAGCTGTTTATGAGAATTAATAGTAGACATTCAAGAGGAATAAATAACTTCAAAGTTCAAAGGACCATAGACAAACGAAACAACCCTTCAGCTGATCGCATTCACCCTCCGGTATACCAGGGTAGAATGGACAATTGAGTACGACTCGATTAACTCGGATCAGTTTCCGAATAATAATGAACGTGATCCCATTTTCAGCTAGTTATTCCTTACATACCAGTATGTTTGGGATAATTGTGACATCTTCTTACACTAGTAAATCAACTTTCATGAAAATTGTAGCTAGTAGTATGTCTTGGAATTGAGGCATTGTTTTGAACATTCTATTTTTTGAAATTTCCTAGCAATGTCGTACAAATTCGGGGGGTCGTGAAGCTTACATTCACCCCCTACGAAAAGTTGTACTAATACTAGAAAATTGAAAGAAATTTTTGGTCATGATCTGAATGTTTGGAAAGAAATTCGGATCCCATTTCCTGTTCGTAAACTGAACGATGTATTCGGGTCATGTCGTATGATCTTTTCACTCTAATATATCGTGGACGAATGCTATCAGCTGGCAGTTGGTTTCGTTGTTTTAATTAAGTTGAACCTCCTGTATGGAGTAGAAACATGGACATTAAAGGTGGGTACCATGAGAAGACTCGAGGCTTTTGAAATATGGATCTTCCGTAGACTACTAAAAATATCATGGACTCAATATATACCTAACGATAAAGTGCTTAGATGTATGGGAAAGGAAAGAGAAGAAAGGCCGCTTATCTGGGTTACATATATCGTAACAACGTGGACTGGTTACAGACAACATTCATGGTTAAAAAAAGGATCGAAATAAGCATGCCGAAATTGTCACCAACGTTCATTAAATGGAAAGAAGAAGAAACCTTGTAAGCTGTTTACCTCCCGTAGTTTTTTTGATTACAGTTTACAGATTACAAAGGCTTGCAGCTTGTGGTTTTTCTGTATGAAAATTTGGCATAAAATCTGGTGAATCCCTGATAATAATTATTAAAATTTAAAACATCTATAACACAATTGAATTTAGATCTATAAACACAGAAAAAGTTATAAATTAACTCACAAAACTAAAGTAATGAAAATAAAAGGTTTTTAATTTTAAATTTTTACTGAAAACAAACCGCGACGTTCGAAAACTCTGATCAATATTTCGTTCTGGGCTAGGATCCGTAATCAGCTGACAGGTGATCTTCCTACCCCGTATAATAGTTACCGAAATCCATCGTTGAAAATTATCACTAGATAGTCCCCGTGATTATTAGACTCCATTTTCAACTGATAATGATAGAAAGCGCATAAAAATATAGGTACTCCAAAAATTAATCCAATAGAAAACAAAAGAAAAATGTGGCTACGAATGCGTATGATATGAAAGCCAAAGTGTAATTCTGAAGAATATTCAAATGAATACATGGAATATTGGAATGGAATGAAAGATAGGTTATATTACATTTCTCTTCAAAAGGTTATTTAATAAAAATGCGCCTCATAGCATCGATGACGATTTTTATATTTTTTTCTAAAAATATATATTGTTGTTAATATAATTGGTAATGAAATAAACAAAACATTTCTTAGCTCGTTAAATCATTTATTGCTAATAATACAATCGACAGAATGTGTTGAAACCAAAATGTATATTTAAAACAACTACTTAACAAGGTGTCGAGTGCACATTGTAATTAAGAAATAGAGATAATAACGATGCAATGCCATATTTTATGATATAGATATGTTATTAATTATTATTATCATATCTTTCACATTGGTATTGTTATTCCCTCTTAAAAACAGTATTGTTTATTGATTTTCTTGTATAGTAAATCAACCGTATATTTAAGATCAAATTTTGGTGAATAAAAAAACGGCGAAGAAGTGTTATTAGTTATTGAAATAAAATAATTCCATGGAAACTGATAATTAAATATACATATTTAATAGATAATTGCAGGTTTCAGAAAGCTATCTTGTATAAAATATGAAAACGTAGTTTGCAGTTTGATACATAATGCTTCCAATATCAATTGCAGAAGATAGTTATGCGAGGAACAATAAATATTTCATAAATACGCACGGCACTTATACCAAATTACTCCCCGTATAAAATTCGACATCTAGCAAACCGTAAGTCCACGTGGACTCATCATCTCCACTGTTTACCAATGAAAACATCGAATCGTAAACGCAATTGCAAATGCATTTCTACAGTCTGCGATAAGCGGTGGCTTCGTTTGGTGATATTTATTTAATTCATAATTTTTCTTAAATAAATAGAAATACTCTTCTCAGAGTACCTCCTTACTATTGCATATTCAACCCTATAGAGTTAATATGAGCAAATGTAAAATCAGAATTAGAAAAATGTAGTCAGACTCCAAAACTGAGAAAAGAGGTTGTAGAACTCGTAAAGAAAGTTTAAACCAAACTCCCTTACATGCGGGTACATTTTAATCGTCTATTTACGTTTTATAATTTAATATTCAGTTGTAGCAAGTTAACGAGGTATAATAATGATTTTTTCTAAGTTCCAAGTAGGACGACAATTAAGTGCTTTTGTCTAAATAACGGCGTCCAATTTATAATTATTCAATTGCCTTTTAACAAATACTTTCTCGCATAAGATACATATTTTTAAAAGTATTTATAAAAATAATTAATTTATAAAATGAGGTATCTACGTCTTGGTAGATCAAACAAAATTGTCGCCAAGGGTTTTTATATAAGTTTTTATAATCTGCAATTGATATTGCTATACCTATAACCTAACTTATAACACAGACCAACAGATATTTTAGTGCCTGCGTTTTATCAACTGTTCCAAATTACTTTTTGGTTGAAGAATCATAAATAGTCCTCTATTTTTAGAGACATCCATTTGAACAACGGCTTTAACAGTCGATAACGACTCGAGAAGAAGAAGCGAGAATCTTTTGTCAAATCCATTGTTACTAACAATGCCTTCATACGGAATATCGGTTTATTTTTCTTTGTAATAAGTAGTGATTGTTTTTCTGTATAATCTTCTGGAAGTCCAAAAAACTGCTTGAGGATTGAACAGGTTTTTTCGTTCGAATGCGCTACAAGTCTTTTTGTAGAATTTAGATCGAGGTATATCCATTATATATCTAGAGACTGATCCGTTTACTCCTCCTCTGATCCATTTATAATTTAAAAATTATCTTTTCAAATTTTAACCATTTATGTATAGTCAAGATAGAAAATGACAATACTGTTGCTATTGCAGCGGGACTACAGTAGAAGCCGAAATTTGAGAAAATGGCATCTCTGTATTAAAATGGATCGTGTCTAGCAACGTGTCATGATTAAATGCTTGCCTTTAAAACAAGTCATCTCAACGCAAATTCACAAGAATTTGGTGGATACATTAGGGGAATCTGCTGTATCATATGGCATAGTGAACAGATGTGACTACGTATTATTTTGACGATAAATCCGTGAATTTGTCACTTACGACGAATTTCTTCACGTAGATACCTCCAAACAGCCATGTAGTACTTCTTATTGACCGCTTGACCCTCTGCAAAGAGCTATTGATTCATTTTTGATGCTCCATTTGTAAGATTGTTGAACAGTTGCAACATTATATTAATAAACCTACGTCTTGTCATCAGTAATGATGCCATTGATAAATGTAAGGTCCTCAGCTTCGTTATCAAGCAACTCTTTTGTGATCTCTACTTGATGTTATTTTTGCAAGATTGTTTGTTTGTCTGTTTCTATTGGGGGATCATATACACTGCGACCCAAAGGATCTAATGAGACCCCCTTTCTTCTTGAGATATTGGGGAACCCAGTGTTTACAGCTGATCTGCTAATCCCACTTCTTTTAGACAATGTAGAATGTGGGATGGCCAAAAATGATGATGAATAACGAAAAAAGATGATCCAAAACCTTTGTCTTCTATTTTATACGCTTCTTGGTATAGTGCTTTGGAGTTACGTAGCGTTTCACACTTCGAGAGAATGTGGATAGATGTTTCGTCCACTGTGCAACAAAATCTGCACAGTCTAGCATTTTTAGGTGACTATTGAGGCGACAGTGCCTCGATAGAACTTTTGGTAGGATTCGTAGATTGTTCTCACTTAGGTTGTTATTTTCAGCAAATGGTTATAGTTTCACAAAAGAGTCTTTGTCTGTTTTAGCTCCTATAAGTTGTCCCAATAATTGGTTTTGCTCTTATCTAGATTCTTCTATCCAATGCTTTTTTTTATTGTTCTGTAGCTGATACCAGAGAAGGGTTCCGTTCCATAAGCAGCTTGTCTGCTTCCGCTTTAGCAAGCTTATCAGCTATTTTATTTCCCTTCACTCCGGTGAGTCCCAAAAGAGTTTAGATTTTATAATATTGGAGTTTAAAGCTCTAATGGCTGTTTGGCTATCAGATAGGATGATGATCTCCTGTTTGCGATAGTTCCTCTATAAATTAAACAGGACACACTAATCAATTGCATAAATTTCTGCTTGAAAAATGCTTCGTGTGTCTCCCAGGCTTTCAGAGTGTTTGGTTCTGGGCCCGTACACTGCTATTCCAGTTCTGTCGTCTGCTGCTTTAGATCCGACCGAATACCATTTAATAACAATTCTGTTCATTTCATGTATGGTGTTTTGATTCCACTTACTTCTACAGCTTAGAATGGAGGTAAATTTTTTTTCAAAGCTAATTTTTTTCTATGCTTCATCCTGAGGTCAGTCCCAGGTTTGGTCATTATTTAGGGACGGTTTTTCTTTAGTGATTCTGTCTCTGAACATTCCAAGAGATGTTTTATCTGCCACGCTTTCCGGTACTATATGAAGAGGTTAGAGATTCAGAATTACTTCTAGTCCAGCTGTTGAGTATGATTTCATGCCTCTGGCTTCACTTATGCAAGCCAGTCTTTTTACCTTCGAGAGATTGTTCCTTGCGGTATTTAGACAAGTTCTGGTACCACAAACCAGTGCCACATATGTGATGATTAGTCTTACAATTGCCGTAGGACACACAGTAGGATTTTTGGGTTACAAATCCAATTTCTCCTAACAAAGTTTCTGCACTCCATCAGGGTTTTTGTAGCCGATTCTGTAGCCGTTATTTCAATGGAATTAAAAACTTTTAATCGTCAATATCGCCAAACAAACTTCTTGTATAGCAAATAACCATCTGATAAACACACGCTAATTTAAATATTATGTTCAAATTTCACACGAACATCCAAAAAATGTTGTAATAGTTAAAGAAAAAAATGTTATCGATTAGACTTACTAGCGTAGCTTATATGCACCAGTCTAGGTCAAATTTAATCAGTTCAGGTATATTGAAAAATGAAAATGGTATGTTCGCCATTTTTATTGTTCAGAGGTGGGAAAAGAACATCTCTGGTAGAACTCTCAATTTAAGTAAATTAATTCTTAAGTTTGCGCAATTGATATTTCGTATAATACGAGAAATATTTTGCAAGCCATACACTACTTCTTCTTGTCAATGTTTACCAATATTCTTCGATTATATTTATTCATATTACTTCTTCAGAGTTGTATACTAGTTGTTATGTTATGGTACAACCACATTCTAAATCAATAATCCTATTGTCCTACCAGAAACCATTCAGAGTGATGAAATGATACTATTCTATCAATTGAAACGTCATTTTGATTTCAAAAATAAATTTATTAAGAGAATTGCTTGTCAGTTCTTTCTCCTGGTATAATTATGTTGAAAACAATGAATCATTGGCGACCTGCCTCAATTTTTGTTAATTTGCGAATATTATTACAAGTTTATCATTTTATGTATTCGAATAACATCGAAAGGTCTGTGAATTTCTATTTTTGGATTTGGTAGTTCCATTTTTAGAAAGAAACATTATATACCGAGTGTTGCGAATATATATTGAGTTAAAAATGATTTTCTGACTCTTTTGTTTGCTTCGCAGTTGATTATGAAATGATTTTCAATGTTCAAATTTGAATAGAAGCTATCCTCAAATTGTTCTTTTGTGTAATGGATATTGTTTACAAGAATCATTGAGGCGGCAATGGAAATTATGTCATGAAGATCTTTTCTTTAAACTGATTAAATGTAAAATTTATATCAATGAAGTAGCAGCAAAAATTTATTGCAGGAGAATTCCATATAAATTTGACTATAAATTTTCAAAAACACATTAATATAATCTACTTGTGTGGTATTGTACAGGGATTGAAACCTGTGTAAAAATTATTACTCACTGACAATCCAGATTAATAGCAATCGGCTATCGACGAAGCTCTTCTGCTTATTGTACTGCGTGTTTTAACAAAAAATACAAATTATTTTAGAAATTGAGAAGTGTACGTTATAAAATAAATTTAAAATAAATTATGTGATTTTGTTAAAATTGTTTGTGGTGGTTAAAAATAATCAAATTTCAACTTAACACTTTACTGAACCTAACATTAGCCATATAAGTGTTAAAGGCTTGGTTTTAATGAATAACAGAAAATAAAAAAATAATTTAAGATTTATAAGTAGTAAAAATAATATAATACACCTTGTAATGCGTGATAAATCTGAAATGTATTATGATCTTTTATTTTTAATTATCAGTTTATGTTGTATTAGTACCAAAATATGAAAGTTATGTTTTTGAATTTAACCACGAATTATTTTTCATCACCGATAAGAAAATGTAAAAATAAGAGAAATGATGTATTTTGATTATAAATCGTGCAAATCCGGTTTATAGTTATTTAAAAGAGCCATGTAAAAGTTAATAACCTTCCTATCTAATAAAATTAAACGTACTGATTTTATTTTTGATGACCTGTGTCACTTAATATTAAGAGTTTTAAGTCAACTTGTGAGAATAAGAATTAAATAATATACTATAGAATAGACCGAGCACTGTAAAAAATACTTCGTCTAAAAAAAATTCGTAAAGAAATTGGTTTCCAAAATTTTTTATGATTATTTTTGAACTATGAAAGGTGGAAAACCTTCCGTCGAAATGTGTTAAATAAGGGTGGCGCCACATTGGAAGCAGAGTAAATTTTGAAGGAAGTCTTGGACAACTTTTCACACTTTTGTACAACGCAAGTTGTTGACATTCTCAATATTCTCAATTCAGTTTATCTACAATTGCTACATTCATACGATACTCTCTGTCTACACTAGCGCCATTCTGGAAGGTTTCTGCAATGTTACACTAGATACATTTTCTTTTCTCTCATATAAGGTAGTGCTCTCCATAGTTAAATTACCGGCAACGTTCTAATAATGAAATGAATATACATACGTTATTAATGGATCAACGTTTTCAAAAGTGTCAAGAAATATAGGGGTTTTTGGAAAAATATTTTCTGTGTATACTCTTATTTCAAATTGGAAATTAACCTTTTAATTTAATTACTGCGCAACCATAGAAGTTAAATATTAAGATGTTTCCATAGTTTGAACGAACCCTGTATATAAACAAAAAAGGACGTATCAGTGGTTACAAATAAATACTTTATTTATATACAAACAAAATAACACAGATAATGATTAAAAATATAGTTATCTTCAAAAATATGTTTACTTCACATCATTAAAAAAATAGTTTTAGCAAAATAGTTTCTTATTTTAATTACACTTTATCAATTGTTTTTAACGAACAGAAATTATTTTATTCCTTCAACTGACGTAATTAAATCTATATTGTTTCATATTTTCATTATTTACCGGTGAAAGTTTCAGATTAAAATTTCTCTAGTTAATTCTAAGTGTGTTTTCCTTTTTTTACTTTGGCTCTATGTTATTTACTTCACTGATTGACACAAATACAAATATCTTAAACAGTTTTATCCATAAGACTAACAAATTCTGGATACTTCCACTCTATTTAAATTTGCTCTTGTTGGGAACTGGATTTCATAGAACATAACAAAAAATAATTTAGATCTTTAGACAAGCCATATTATATTAAAAAGTTTACATAAAATTATCAAAACTATTAAGCAAAACTATTACAACAATTGTATCTCGAGAGCTAAGAATTCCTCAAAAGAAACTTGGTCTGTTATCAATGATTTGAGAAGCAAAACCTGCTCATCAAACACTATTGACCTCGACCTAGATGAACTTAACAATTAAAGTAAAGTAAGTAAGAATATTAGTTTTAAAATATCTCTAAGTCGACATGCTCTTTCTTTCTTTCTTTCCTTGTTGCTTCTAAAAGAATCAGTAACAGTCTTTTCCTCAGACCTGTAAATAGATTTGAGCTGGAGCAAACCATGCTCATCATTCAAAACAAGACGTCCTGTGGTAACGATGGGTTATCAGTTATTTTTGAATTTTCCAGGAGTGATTATTAACGTTTTATGTTCTTTAACCAACGAATCCTTTTAAAAGGGGCTTTTCCCTAGCTGTCTAGAAACAGCTATAATTGCACAAGGGTTGTGAGAAAAATAACACTACCAACTATCGTCCTATTGCTATATTACCAATCCTATCGAAGATAATTGAACGACTAATGAAAAACCGTCTATTACCCTTTCTTCAGAAAATTCTTGATAGCTCAACAATTTGTTTTCCTACCTAGAAATACACTAATGACGCTATATTTTGTATTCTCAATGAAATATATGGCTCATTCAACAATAAATTTTATACGGCTCAGTTTTTTGTGATTTTGCTAAGGCCTTCGATTGTGTTGATCATGAAATTAATATACTAGAGTATTATGGCTTCCGATAAGTTCCCTTGAAATTGTTTGTATCTTACTTTGAATTTAGAAAACAATAGGTGTTAGCTAATGGCGAAGTTTCAAGTAAATTGTCAGCTTGTATGTGTGTAGTGGTGTACTTCATGGTTCAGTTTTGGCTCCAATTCTTCTTTTGGTATTCATCAATGATGTCACAGACTCACGAATTAATGGTAAATTCACTTTATTCGCAGATGACACCAGTGTAACTTGGAGTGGTCCAGATATACAAGCTTTATATTCTACCATAGGCAAAGATCTCATAACTATTAAATCCTGGTCTGACGTAAACGGTCTCTAGAGCTTAACAATGACTTAATACTATTCTCAAAATCGAGTTTCTCGGTCTACATATTGACGGTGCCGTTCAATGGTCTGTACATATAGAAAACTTGTCAAAAAAATTATCCCCTGCTTGTTTTGCGATTAAATCTGTGTCTGAATAACTCGATTCTCGTACTGCTTTAACTACTCGTTGTTCGAATAACAACAATTTTGTAATTAAAATAAAATATAGCTGATACAACATTACTACACAAATCAAGGTAAATACGAAACGCTAGTTAGGTTATAAATTATTCTAATGAAATAAAATATACAGGTCCACTGTATTATTACCGCTGTAATTTCTGAAATCTGGTACTGCACTGGATGGAAACCTGGTAGACACATATGTGATGTTAATGTATATAACATCTCGAAAAAAGAAATTTTTTGCATTATGAATTTTTTAATCTTCAAAACATTTCTTCAGTAATAAGTTAAATGATGCAATACAACATTTAAACATATTTTTGAAATATTTTAGCTCTAATTAGTACAAGCTTGTTCTCTAATGGTCATTTAAAAAACTTATTTGCTGTTTTTATAAATTTTGTACTATTTTTTATCAGTCATTTTCAATTGTTATTCATAAATACTTGAAGTGATATATTCACGGTTTAATCAGTCAGTATCAACTTATGCTGATGTAATATTCTTATTTTCCGTATCACAAGTTTATAAAAAATGTTTTTTTTTTTTATAGACTGAACTAACCAAATTGTATAAATTGTTCCAGCATGAGGTAGGTCAACAACATACGTCGTACGGACATGGAAAAAGGACATGAGCATGAAATAGACATAGAGTTGCTTTTCATAGATTTTCAACTGGACTTTGACTCAATGAATAGAAACAATTTATTAACAGCTCTAAAATAATAAGATATTATGTAAAACTACGAAGATTAATCAAGTTGACTATGAGCGAAATAACGGTCAGCATACTAACACCTAAAAGAGAATCTAATGAGTTTGTGGTTAGAGACAATATTAAACTAGATAGTTACAGAGGGAAAACGGACGGATTTCAAAATAAATGAAAACAAAACAAAATGAGATTTGGAAAGGAATATCAAGGGGGAAAAATGAAATTTGGCGAGTATGAATTTATGGAAGTAGAAAAGTACATCGGCGTTATGATCAATAATAGAGGAGACAAGAGTACTGAGATCGAAGAAAAAATAATTGTTACAAAAAGGACTTTTTATGCTAATAGGAAATTATTGAAAAGTAAACTACTCACAATGTATATAAAATGATGATTAGACCATTAATTATGTACTTAACTAAAACAATGACACTAACAAAAAATGATGAGGAAAAATTGAGAACAGGAAGAAAGAACAATAATGGGACTAGTAAAAGTTAGTGAAAGGGAATATAGGATAAGATGGACCCGAGAAATAGCTGACGAACTCAGTGGCGAAGAAAATGAAAGCTCAGCGAAATAAGTGGTTGGGGCGAGAGAAGGTACAAAATCTAAAGCATTCAATATGATGCAATGGGATTCCGGTGGTAGAAAAAGAATCGGCAGGCTTAGGACAAAATGGTTAAAGGTGGAAGATGACCTAAGTAAAATGGTAGTTATAAACTGGATGAAAAGACAGGGAATAGGAAGTTTTGGACATGAACTATGGGGATTGATGCACCCCAACAAAAGAATCTACAGATCATGTCTGCGGCGCAACCCCATTAGAGGTGTTAAGCCTTTATTATTATTATTACTATTCAGAGGTAGAAAAAATATTATTCATCTTAAGGCAGTGCTCACACGTGTGATTTAGACGTACCACGTAAAATAGAGAATGACTATGTCAGTGATTGTTCGTTCATGATTTTGGTGTTAATAATGTCCCAACGTTCAACTGAAACTCACGAGTGTGGGGTCCCGTTGCTAAAGTTATTGTAGATAATTCCCAAATATAGCATTAATCTAATGGTTTACATAAGAAAATATAATTTTTATTGATGTCGATAAATATATTCATTATTTATATCTTCACAGAAACAAAATTTTAAAGTGTGTTAAATTCTAATAGATAATTTTTCTACAGGCCAGCAAACAATGTCTGTTTGCCTTTTGTACTATAGATGCTTAGCTAATTTGAGTATTCTGATAAATTAATCACACTTTCAGAACGTGATGATCATAAAAATAAATTGTTTCCTAAGTGGTAGTTATGAGGGGTCAACCAAAAGACACAATGTGTTTTACATTGAAGATAAGTCAATTGAACTGATACTAATGATAATAACTTATAAAGTAGTATGCGCTTGTCGAAGAAAGTGGTTTAATTAATTGTATGTGACTCAAATTGACCAAATAAACATATACAGGGTGGATTGTTAGAGCAGAAATATAAAAAATGAATATCCAACTTTTTCATTTCAAGAATTTTGACAGGATTCGACTTATTTCTGTTTGTTTATTATTCTGGACACTGACAGTAATGTATTTTTTTGTTGCAAGGTGTTTAAAGCTAATAATATAACTAACGTTAGCTATATTTACCACTAGGAAAAGTAATAGATAAGGTTGGCTATTTTGGATGAACTATTATTATTCATCATTTCCATTATTCTTTGCGATAACGTGGTTTTTGTGTTGATGTTGGTGGTAAAGTTTCTGGAACACAAGACAGACTATTTTTTTAGTAAATAAAAAAGTTGAAGGCCAAAATTTTCTATTTCCGACATAGTGCATACTTGAAATTTCATCGGAAACGGATTGCATGTATAAATAAATTTTGTTGATCAAGAAGTTTGGTCGGGCTTGGTTTAAACTGTGGTATAAAAACCTGATCTACTTTATTTACATATTACTTAATATTGTGAGGACGGCCTTATTTAATACGCAAAGTATTCGACAGTTACATTGCTCAAGTTAGGAAAATTGATGTTGTCCTGGAATTAATTTGAGCTGCTAGCTTTTTATTACATGTAATATCGTCGAGATCATAGAGTATATATATACAGGTATATATATATATTTAATAAAAGTTGTCGTAGATAGGGTTTTTTTCTCGTATCGGATGACAACATAATTATTCTTCCCCATTATTTCCATGTTCTTTTGTGTTTTTTCTCCCCCTGTACTATTTTCACGAACCATAGAACTTCCATCCTGTGAATTTTCAACTTTTTTTTTGTAGCGGTGTCAGTAAGCTTGTTTTTGTTTTTTTTTGTTCTTTTGTTCTTCTAGAACTTACTTTCTAACCATTGCTTGTTTGTTGTTTTTGAGTCTCTTGATAATCTATGTTTCCTTTCTATCTGTTTTCAGTTCTTTTTCATTTACTGATAGCTTTTCTTCAGCTTCTTTGATTTTTTCTGTTCTGTTGTCTACTGATAATTCTGGCAGTCTTCAGATGAAACCACTGCCGGATTCTTCCTTCTGTTCAGTTTATTTTTTTTTATAGATTTTTTCTCTTAGCTGGTTCTCAAACTAGATATTTCTTGAATGTTGACATTTGCTAGTAGACTTCTTTCAGTTTCTACAAAAGTTTCTGTCGGGAAATTTTGCTCACTGGAGAAGCTATTTTTTATAAGATGGACTCAAATTTCCTCATTTGTAGTTGCAATATTTGATTCTGTACGTCTTATTATGCCGTTATAGTTTCTTCATTTCGATTTTGATTCAGAAATGTATCGATGTATCTGGGGACGATGATCTGGAAATGGTTTGGTTCCTTCATTAATTTATGAATACTGAATACATAACTATTTCTTGGTCAAAGGAAAATACGTTTATGCTTATTGATATCTAGTTAATTAGAATAGTCTCTGCTTGTTCTGCAAGTATACTTTACAGTATACTGCAAATCTTGCATGTCTTCTGTCTAAAAGTGCAGTTATGGATATTCTAATGCTTTTGCTTGTTTTTTTATGCTCATACCATCTCAAAATATTTTAAATTATTAGGAAAGGAAAATATGACTTAAAATAAATTGAAACTGTCTGTCTATTTGTTTATAGTCGGAAAGACGTCATAGCTCTATAACCTGAATATACAACACATTTTGAATGAAAATAGCTCAAAAAGCCTATAGAGGGATTCCGAATTTAGGACATTTGATCGAAAGACATTCTTATCGATTTTTTTTTTCGATTCTAAATACTTGGAAGTGTGAACAAACCATTTGAATAGACTCCTTTTTTGTGTGGAATTCCGTCATATCCGATGGCTTTCCGACTCAGTGGTTCTTTGTAACTCAAAGTACGCCACTCCCTTTTTCCAAGAAAATGTAGAAATAAAAATAAAGATCACATTTTAGAGAAATATGAAATTTTTTATGACAACAACTTAAACATGGATTGAATGATAACATGGAAGTCAATCCGATAAGAGCATTAGCTTAATAATTCAAAAATAAAAAGTGACGGAATTTGGGTGGGTGCTGGAATTCGGGTCGCATACGCATATCCTCATGGAAAATGTGTACTTTGTAAATAAATTATTGGATATATATTCCAGCATCTAAGGCCGAGAAAACAGAAGTGAAGACAAAAATAAAAAAGAAAAAAGCAAAGAAAGAAAGTAAACCACGTATTAAACGGTAGGAACCGCTTTAGCGAGTAGCTCTACTCTTTAAGGTCGTTACTAGAAGCTGTGTGCTTTGTATTGATAAAACAACACTTTTTTTAGCCAAATGAGGCCATTTTGGCATGATTTCTAAGTTCAAACGTTGCAATAAGTTCGCCGTTGATAAGATAGTCAATGAAAATTATCCCAATAGCATCTCATAAAACCAACGATATGCCTTGCCTGCAGATGCAGATCCTTTTTCAGTCCATTGTTTTGATTATTCTTTTGTTTCGGGTGTGAAGCCATGTACCCACGTTTCATCAGTGGTTATAAAATGACGCAAAAACTCAACTTTATTACTGTGAAATATCGCCAAACACTCGATGGAAGCATCTTCAAGACGCTGTTTTTGTTTCAATGTGAAAAAATGCGGCACCTGTCTTGCGTACAGCTTCCTCATGTCCAAATTTTCAGTTAATATACGATATACTGCACTTTTTGAAATGCATACTATGTGTGCTATCTCGCGCACTTTCAGTCGACGATCATCCAGTACCGCTTTGTGGATTTTCTTCAACTTTTCTTTAATGAATCGTCTCCTCATGTGATCGATCACTGCTGGTTTTTGCAGGTCGTACGGCTTTGTTTAAACTCGGCTACCCAAAATTTCACTGTTGATAACGAAGGAGTAGTCTCACCCAGAGTAGAATCTAGTTCAGTTTCTCTATTGGTTGGGCTTTTAAATAGAAGTATTGTATCACATAACGATGTTTACAAATTCACTGAAAACGTTCACTATTGATGGCTGCCAAACATATACTAAACAACGTGGCGTCTTTGAACTTGAAATATATGCTGTATGAATTGTGTACTATCGCATTTTTCAAGCAAACCGTCATCTCTAGTTCAGACCAGGTACTTCTGGGACCATCCTCGTATAATCAACACTCAATGATTCAGAGAAAATTTATTCTATACTATAGGTTAAAGTTTAATCTGAATTTAGTTGATTGGATATATTTATAGTTGTCCTAATCGACTAATGTTGAGATTCAAATTGAGAAAATCACGTCTTTTTTATCAAGGCAATTTCATCAGCCAAAAAAATACGGAGTTCTGCTTATTTTTACTTTATAAACTAAATGCAGAAATGCAGGAAACAACCGTAAACAGTGCTTTCTATAAGGGCAATGCTAATACTTCAGCGATCACCAATGCGATTACATTCACGAATTACTATTTGAGTCAGTTGTCAGAGAGAATTCTCAAAATTTAGAGAAAAACGACTCCAATCTGATTAAACCTTAGAAGTAAATATATTTATAGTTTTCCAAATACATTGATGAATCAATTGTGCTTTTTCTACACATTATCAGCTTCCTCTTGATTCTAATATTTCCTAATGTAGCCAAACCAACTTTTTTAATTTAAAGATAACAATGCAGAGTACGAATCACATTCCAGAAACAGAGACAAATGATAACCACGTTATTGCCAAAATATTTTTTTGGCAGTGGATTCTGATAAAATGTGGAAACAGTTTCAAACTGTTTTCATATACCTACATTTTTTTTTATCCAAAGAAACTTCTCGTTAAATCAGAAAAACTCTTTTATTTATCTGACTGCGCTGTATATTTTAAATGGCGAAGTTATTGATTATTCAGCTTTTCGTAGTAAATTGGAAAGTGGCTGGTAAAATATTTTATTAAGTGGATAAGCGTACACGTAGTATTCTTATGGGATCTATTCATTTAAAAGGAAAGTAAAGTTGATACCAATTTATTTAAAAAAATATTAACTATGTTATTTTAACCTCTGATAGAAATGGAATGTTGTTAATACATTACTGAAGTACACAAGTTTAGGAGGTTGAGGATCATTTACTTTATTTTAAATTCTTATCACGAGCTACCAAAACTAAGTGGTTCGGGGTCATAAATAAGACACCATAGAATTTAATTTTACATTTGCCTTTGATTAGCAGAAACAAGTCACTGATATATGGCTCAAGTAAAACAGATTAAATTTGAATAATTTAGATTTTTTCGTATTCAATCAAATAATCCTCTTCGAAATTGATGGAGCAAACATGCACTAAAATAAATAACACATAAATAAGTGGTAATTATTGGAAAAAAAATAGGAATTGTGTTTGATATTTTGCGATTTTCAACATTCATTTACCACATTCCAAATTAATTTTATCCTCTCGTTCACAAGGTCTTATTCACTGCTTCGTCAAGTTTTTTTTTTAAACCAAAGTATTTAATACCTGTTTCGTTGATGTTTAGATTAGTGTTTTTGCATGTAGCGACGGCATTATGATCTCAAAATATCCCAAACACAAAAACCCATTAAATATGTACAATTCCAACCTAATCTTAATGACCAAGAAAACATTCTGATTCCATCGTGACGTCATGCGGGAGGCGTGTCAAATTTGAGTCGACAATTCAGCATAACGGTGTATGAGTATCGTGTAAAGATCTAGAAAATGCTGAGTTTTAACCATCAAATGAGTCTAGATTTTACTAGATTGTTCTAATGATTGAGAAAATAATTCAAGAAGTTTTTAACTGTGTTTATCGATTACTCGTTTCTATCGTTTCTAGAATGATCTTAATACCAGGGTAGTTTGAAAAATTGTAATATTGTAATGATGAAAAAAAGTAAGAACGTTTTTCGGAGTGTCAATAAAAAGAACAAACACATTGTAAAACGCGACTGTAAAAAAATTACGATCGTTAAAAAAGCTATAGAAAGGGACAAGGTTTAGTTGGTTAGTGAAATATTATAAAAATATTTACGTATTGAGAGTTACCAAGATTATTAAAAACAAAACAATCAAAAATATTAAAAATTGAATTACGTGCCGAGAATTAGCTTAAAAAAATTATTAACAAAAATTTTGAATTCACGAGTCGAGAGGTATGACAAAAAAGGAACTCAAAATCTTGTGTGAAGGCTGGAGGATAAAAGTACAAGAATATTGAAAGTCTAGATTCACGACTAGTCGAAAAAAAGTCTTAATCAACTATACTTTTCATTTCAAATCAATAGCTTGCGGTAGTATAGGTCTTTCAGTGAAAAATTTTGTAATTTTAATTAGAGCACACCTTTCGAGAATAAGTGCTGTTTGGAATTATAATGGGTTTCTCCTATATATCTGAACTATTAATTGAATATCGAAGATATAAAGATCAAAATGTACATGTAAATAATTATAATTATATTACTTTAAATTTATTCTGATAAAAATGTTTCAAAGCTCAAGTATTGTTAAAGGTATGTATAACGAGAATTCGCAGATGAGTCTTAGACACAACTGGGAGCAAGAGCAACGCCGAAGAGCCGAGACTCTAAGGATCCTCATATTTCAAGCAGTTATGCAAACAGAAGTACAGGACAAGAACATTTTTATTTGCTATCACCTCTAAAGTGACAAAATATTTATTGAGTGGTTCGAGAAGCTATCGATCAATAATTAAGCTTTTGTGGGTTCGTGGACACTCTGGTGTCCAAGGAAATGAAAGATTAGAAGAGCTAGAGTGAAGACAGCTTGAACAGGTGGCTGGAAAGCCCCGGCATGTAACACACCAAAATCGTTTTCAGAGAGCCACTCAAAGTAGGAGGAGACAGTGTTATTCGACTCGAAAGAAATCAGAAGGTGATCGTGTTGATTACTAATCACTGGTATACATCATGTAAGATATTCAATACTCAAGTTGCAAGAGGGAAGTGAAGAGGAAACCTCAATCTACATTCTTTTTAACTGCGCTTCTTCCAGGGCGTTCGATTAGATATCCTGGAAAGGAGTTTGAGAAAACTCATCAAAGTCAAGGAGGTAGACATATGTAGGCTCCCTTGCTTAACATACTTAATCGATTTTCATAATATGTATACCAATCCATGAATCTGAATCGAACGATAACAATATTGGATCTCATGCATTATTTTTATGATATGTGCTACACTTGGCTGAAAAATACTGGATCAAGTATGTGATTACCATCTAAATAAGGCTTTGAATGGTTGAAATAACTATATCGATGTTAATTATGTACATTTGGAAGTTCATTGAAAAGACGTGGATGAAGTTCATCTGATCGATTTATGCAAAAACTCGTAATTGCATCTATTGGTGCCATTTCTTCAAATAAATATTCCAATGCCAATGATTGATTGGAGGACTTTTGTGAAACTTTTTCATTTTCTACTGTCTGTCTAATTTTCTAGTTGGTTCGCGATTTTTGTTGTTACTATTTACGTACTTTACTCCAATGAGAATCAAGAAACAAGGAAGTTTAAATTAATTATGCAAAATTTCGCATTTCTACGTTGTATTTGTGATGTTACTTGTTTGTAAAAGTTTTGATTCAAACATATGAACAAAAAACGTTTGTTTACCATTTTTTGTAATAAATGTGAATAGTGAAATGTAAGATTTTACTGTTTTTCTTTCAATTGAAATGAACTTATGTATGGGCGTAGGCATTTTCTATTATTTATTAGTGGTAACAATAAAAAAAACGTCACTAATACATAGAAAAAAGTGGAAAGATGGAAAAACCATATGTATAAGCTGGCTATTTTAATAAATTTTAATAGTAAAATCACTGAGCTGTACTACATGCTAAAAAGTCTCTAAATACGAGAAAATACAGTAATACTTCTTGAAAAACAGCTTTATTTTCAATTGGTGGTATTTTCACAGCCACATAAAAGGAAAAAGGATTTGTTAGTTGCAATCATAATGTAGTAGCAAGAGCCTAGCATAATTACAAACAATTGATTTATTATTTGCTATAGTTTCAGTAGCAAGAAATTACTTGCACGTTAAGCGACCTTTAGGTGAGGTTGTTAAGAATTTTTTTAACAAATAAAATTGAACTAAATTCTGATAAAAAGAGACAAATAATGTTTTGCCCTATTTTGTTTATAATTAGGTGCTTATCTTTAAAAAATATTTTTAACAATGAATATAATTTTGGCGCCATGATTGCGGAAAGTACATAACAATATGAAAAATAGTAAAAAACCCGAATAATATGTTAATCTTCAGAACACACCATTTCCATTCAATGATAAAAAGTGAATTTACAGAAAATATGAATTTTTTAAATGATTTTATGTTATAATTGACCCATGAAGTCGACCGCAATTCACATAACTAATTTTTTACCAAACGTATCACTTTGTTATATAATTCTGATGTGTGGAAAAACAAACAGATGTATGACATATAAATATAAGTTATTTGAAGCAGCGCTGCCAAATGTTTCACATAGAAAAATAGGCGTTATCGTTACATTGTAGTATGTGGTACGAGGAACAAAACAGACAAGATTCAAAAATTATGAGACACTACATATTCGCCAATTGCAACGTGATTTAAAATAAAACATGTACATAACCCACTTGGACAATTTAGAAAAATTCGCATTTTACTCATATTACATAAATTTTGATCATCAAGACTTTTACTTAGATAAATTAATTCATATACAAAATGTGTCATTTAAATATGACTGTTTTGTAATTTATACAGCGATAAAAAATGTGCATCGTTTTTTATCACCGCTAAAAACACCTGTTCCTCTTAAGCGTCTACATCTAGTGACTTTAATGTTTGTCCTGTCAGTTATTCAAGTATCGTTGATAATTGATACTGAAACATTACAACATGAGTCGTTTTAGTGAAGTTGTGACCCAACAAATAACAAAAAATATAGAAAAAGCAATCCCGCAATCCACAAGAGTTATGTTAAGTACGAAATTACAAACTGTCGAATATAATTAATTTACAAAAAGTAGCACATATATTAAATGATTGGGCCTTTAATATGAAAAAGAGGAATGGAGAAGATTATAAAGAATATGCCGTTAAATCAATTTGGAATTCGTGATGCGAGAAATAGAAAGAATTACAAGTTATTCCAGAGAAAAAAAAAGTAAGTTCTGTACCATTGACAAGAAATATATAGTAAAAGCTGCAAAATTGTGGAATATTGACAACCCAGAGGGATTACAGAAAGTTTTTTTTCATATAGCTTCTTATGAATTAGCTTGGAGGGAGGGAGAAACTGTAAAATTTATCATTTTTAAGAAGGAAAAAATCAAGATTGAATTTCAACAAGAAGGTTTGATTACAATACAATATTATCAAAGACGACACTAATATATTTGCGACTCATATGTGGGTGAAAGAAATTATCAAAAAAAGCACATAGCAATATGAGAATGTTGCAGGAATCTCAATGATTTAGGCAAGAAAAAAAAATAGTAGATCATGTGATTAAAATTTGACTCGAAACGAAGATATTTTGATACAAATTTCTATTATTGGCCTCACAATAGTAATCTTTCTATGCCAATGCTTAAACCAATTTACCATACACTTATCGTGAACCTCGGCTTGAGATGACCTTCATTACCTTTAATGATTCATTTTTATAGCTACAATAGACAGTTGGCACATTTCCGAAAAAATTGGCAGACAGTAAATGGATAACAAAAGATGAAATGGATGAAGGTATTTGTCCCGTTGCATCGTTAAAATTACTATTACAAAAAAGAAATGAAAACATAACATATGAACGACTTTTTTTAACTCCAAATCCCTTTTGGAAAAACAAAAATTCTAAAGGTTGGTACAAAAACGTTCCACTGGGTATTAATACGATTTCTACTTGGACCAAATATTCTGCAACTAAAATTGCATTAGACATTACAAATAATAAAATTACCAATCAATTGAACCGTGCTAGTACAGTTTCCCAGTTAGCCAAAGCAGGAGTTAAGTGATTAACAACTTATAAAGATAAAGATAATCAAAATGAATATTCTACATATGTGAATACCAGACAAGAAAATTTTAAAATCAGTACATCAAACTAAACAATTTATAATAATTGTGTATTTAGTAACTCTTCATTTAATTGTATCAATATAGATAATTATTCTTGTTATTCATTCATATATTCGGTCGTTTTTATTTTGCCAAAAAACACTTGAGCTTTTCTTTAAACGATTTTTTTTCTCTTAAAATTACTGATTGGCAAAATTTACAAAAAGAAATTTATCCACTAAAGAAAAGCTCATGCATTTTTACTGTTGATAAATATTTGAGTTATTAATTTAAAAAAAAGTTTATACTTTATTTTCTTTTGAAATATTGCGGTTTGAAGTGTTTAAAAAAATATTTATTTAGGGTAAAAATAGATAACAGTGGATATAGTTGTTGAATCTAGTTCCAATTCATTTTTATGAATATTCACAATCATCTCTTTTTCGCTAGCTTTAAAATGAAGCTTTTCAGATCTCTTCTTAGGTGGAGAATAGCTAATGTCAACAATTTCATCATTTCTCTCCGTGTCAGACATATTTTAAAAATTTACGCATAATCTCACTGCAGTACGATAATACGATGCCGTTCTTGTACTACACTTGATCTAACGGTTTCTTCAGCGATCCTTCTTCCATGCGGCTTTTTATTTGTGGTATATTATGGTCCCACTGATTTGGACCAATAATGATGTCACGCCGTGTTTCGCCCGGGATGTTCACGTGCTGATCACGCACTGATCGTTATTTTGATTTACTATTTTTCTTTCATAAATAGACTTTAGCTACGATATGTTTAAATTGAGGCATGGGAATTTTCACGTATGAAAACTGACATTACTTATGGAACACATTCTATATACATCATATTATCTTATTTTCAGGGTATTTATTTATAATGAAGTAAGTTGGGTTCAATCCATCCATTTTTGGACTCAGATGGGCGTTCAATTTAGATCCACTTTCCTGTTTCCCCTGTATTTAAAAATACGATTCGATAACCTCATATTTTTTAACACATTGGGGAATACCATTAATCAGTTTGTACTTTGAATAGATGAGTTTTATTTCAAATGTAAATGTTAAACAAAATGTTAATTCCGTTTACATCGCATTGTTTATGATAACTAAAACAGTTCAGTGGTGTTAGTTCATACAAATCACTGCTCAGAAATCTAGAGTACCACAAAAGTAAATATTTGAATATTTTTGTGGATTATCACGATAACCTCGACATAAAAGATAATTTCATTACGATTTAGTGTTTTGCACTATGGTTAGTAATGATAACTGAGACATGCGATTTCCTGGTTTGTGTCAGCGGTATATTTAAACCAAATCAAATTCTTTTAATTCAATATATATGTTTCGTCATTGAACTAGGTTAGTAACATAGTAATTAGCTTGGTTTGTATACTTTGGAAGAGAAAACGTAGTGGATAAATATACTACACGATAAATTATGAATAGAATATATAGAGGGTGTCTCATAAATACTATTGGTTCCCTGTATTCACTTTGTTTATTAATCAATCATCCAAAAAAGCTTCGAATATGCAAAGTATAACCTATCGTGTTCAATGGTTTCCACTCAAGTTTCAGCAAGCTCATTGAGACCTTGGTAAAATCATTCTTTGGGTTTAAATACAAAAAATGTCGCACTGTATACCACTATAGCCTCTTATCCCGTTCAGGATTTAGGTAGTCGGTTCTGTTCGAAAAATGAGCTACACAATCCTTCGGCTAGCGGCGATTGCAGCGTGTCGCCGAGTAGAGCTAGGGATAATCAACACAATGGAGGAACACACCAATAACCTTCCTCCACCGACTCTTGGTGTTACTACAGCGACGCAAGTCAATGCGCTTACGACCACAACTTCGTATACGACCGTGAAAAATTGAACTGCAAGCTTCAAAAGAGGTAAATTTTCCATTGAACATGATGACCAATCGAGAAAACCAGTTTTTGTGTCAGTCCCCGAAAATATCGATGCAGTTCATGACATGATTTTATCAGACCGTCGAATTAGGCTAAAACGGATCTGATCTGAAGCACTGGATATTTCATACGAACGCGTTCATCATATAGTTCACGTCAATTTGGACATGAGAAAAATTGCTGCAAAATGGATCCCCAAATGTTTGAATGTTGACTAAAAGCGTGCAAGTGTAGAATAATCGCGTTCGATCTGTGCTCGATTTGAAAACGATGTAGACTTTTTAAACCGAATTGTTACTATTGATGAAACTTGGATACATGATTGATTTTTTGGACAAGGGTAGAACAATAGCTGGAGATTACTATTCGACATTACTGACCACTCTACGGGAAAATATTAAAGAGGAAAGACGCTGAAAGCTATCCAAAGGTGCTTTGTTTTTGCAGGACAACGCTCCTGCACACAAATCCCATGTTGCTATGCAAAAAATTCGTGATTTAGGATTTGAATTACTAGAACACCCCCCTTATTCACCAGATTTGGCTCCGTTCGACTATCATCTCTCTCCTCAACTGAAAAAAGTTTAAAAGGTCGTTAATTTTCTTTCAACGGGGAGGTAATAAAAGCTGTGGAGGTTTGGTTTAGACACCAAGTGGTACCAGCATAAACCGCAACCAATAATAAACACACAAGAAGTTACATTCAGACAGAAAGATGATAGCAAACAAACCAGTCCTAATAATGGAGGATAAGAACAGAAACAAATCAAAAGCAGAAAGTTACTTCTTTTTATAAGGACCTGCAGATCGAAATACATAGAATGTGGAGTCTTGAAACGAAAGTATTACCTATCAATATAGGAGAAACTGGCAGTGTAGAAAAATTTATAGTGAAACTTATACATAATCTTGAAAGAGATTATCGAAATATTTAATAAGCTACCTCAGTAAAAAGATTTACTATGTGAAACTATCAACAATGTAAAAGGCTTCTGGATCAAAGTAATGATTAAAAACTGAGAGAAAAGTTTTTTGGTATATGCTTAGTTAAATTTGGTGAATGTCACATATCATTTACTAGGAAATAACTATTATGGTATAAAAGGCTAGGTTTAGCTTGACTTGAGAGCATCAGCTTTAAAGTTGCCGTAATTACAATTTTATCAATTAATATTTCTTCAGGTTGACATTTCAACTAGTTACTTAGCGCTTTAAAACATCTTTAAGTTGATTTTAGCTGTAGCTAGACAAAATGTATGCACCATAAAAATGTTTAAATTATTGTTATAATAATAATCGATGATAATGATTTTCTAGTAATATATGTGAACTTCGATAGACAATCCCCCATATTGTAAAAGTTGTATGAGATTGTATATATGTTTCATTCATTCATTTATCACGTGAGAAATTATGGTTTAAATTGTTATATAATCATCTCCTAGGACACGTGTCTAAATGTCAACTAGATAAAAAAAATTCTGATAAAGATAGTTCAATTGAACCCAATTAAAATAGAAGATAAAATTGAAAAGTTCCTACACAAGTTGCGAAATTTGTAAGCAAAAACTTAAACAACATAGGCGGATATTTTGTAGGGATAAATCTTAGTAAATAATGAAAACAAATAAAGGTTTATAAAATATATATTCATCCTAATTTTCTAAGATATTGTGTGTCGCATCAAAACAGAACAGAAAACTGTTGAGATGTTTCTTAATGAAAAATATTTATTAATAATATTAACACAACAGCGAGCGAATGTGAGTGAGATGAGTGTTGATGTCAGACCTGGTATATTAACTACGGAGTGAATAAAAAAGAGATAAAAACACAACTAAATTGAATACAGATACGAGGTTTCCTATTAAATAACGAGACTGCATGCCTAGGGACTGGTTTTACCAACAAATTTCGGCTTAAGCGTTCTGGCGGTCTAGGGGTAGTTTAGACTTTAATCTAATATGAAACTAGGAATTATAACTTAGCTTTTTCACGTTTTATAGGTGGTGTTTACTAACAAACCGATTTAAACGTTACCGGCAGTCTGGGAGTAGATTAAACTTCAGTTTAACTTGAAACGGAGGATCCGAACCTAACTTTTTCAAATTGTTCACATTTTTATATTATAAAGGGTTTGGTAGAATGATTGGAAATTTGCCTTTTATATTTGATGAAATCGACGATGATGATGAAGAAAAGATAAACCTCAACATTTACTTAAACCCAATTTTATAGCTGGCGTTCATTAACAAACTTCGGTTTAAACGTTACCGGCAGTCTGGGGGTAGTTTAAACTTCAGTTTAACATTTAACGGAAGATCCGAACCTAACTTTTTCAAATTGTTCACATTTTTACAATAGTCTAAGAGGTTTGCTAGAATGATTGAAGATTTGCACTTTACGAGACTTGGTTATTAAATAACGAGACTGCGCGCCAAGAGGGCGCCCTAGATGGATGGGGTAAAAAACGAGTAGTGCGTTGGGTATCTAGATATCTTGTCTATGCAAGTCCCAAAACACGTTTCCGTCACTACTATAGTACTTGTGCAGTAGCGGTTTGAAACGAACGTGTTTTTTCTCGTGCCGAAAACCATGTGTGATGAAAAACAGCGCTTTAGAGAGGGTCGAGAGAGTACTGAATATGACCAGCGCCCAGGTCGCCCTATGACCGTTTCAACTCTGGAAACAGTGATCAAAATCAACCAAATTGTGCGTGCAGATCATCAAATGAGCATTCGGATGATTGCCGAGGCTGTAAACGCCGAAAAGATATGGTCAGAAAAATTTCACACGAGGAATAACACATGACAAAAGTCTGTGCGAAGTTGGTGCCAAAAAATCTGACTCCTGGCCAGAAGCTCTTGCGTCAACGGATCTGCCCAGATTTCCTTGAAAGGTTAGAAAATGATCTGCAATGAAAGGGACCCGATTTGAGTCAATGGAAGTGGTAAAGCAAAAAATGCCAGAACTCCTAAATACCCTTACCAAAGAAGACATCCAGCATTGCTTTGATCAATAAAAAAACGTACGGAAAGATGTGTGGCGAGGTATTCAAATGTAGAATGATTTTTATAATAAAACCCTTTTTCGTAACCAGTTTCGTTATTTAATAGCCGGACCTCGTATACCATTTTCACAGAAAATCAATAATTAAGCTGAATAAATTTGATAATCTTTTCGAAAAATTGAGATACCACACTTCATTAGAAATTAACAGTTAATGGTCGAAGGTTAATTGTCACAGTTCTATGAAGATGATTCTTCATCAAATAAAAATTTCATATTTTCTCTGTGTATTCAAGCTAAGACTCATCACAAACCACATTTTCATATTATTCCCTTCAAGTATCATCTTTTAAATTATAACTGTCGTATTTTGAGCTCATAGATCAGACAAACACTGCATTATTTACTGCATTTTTGGCAGTTTTATTTTTTTTCCATTTTTTTGATAAAATACCTGCATTTTTTACGGTTCTGGTTGTGGTAGGTAGTCTTACAAGTTAATATACTTTTCGTAAGGAGGAGAACCGCATCAAACATGTTATATATCTTGTTTTATTTATTTATTCCTAAGCTACATTACCGTGAAGAGTAAGACTGTTTGGTTGGGGTTTATAATAAATACTTTTTTCTTCATGCCTTTTTATATTTCGTTTGTTCTTCCATCCCCTCCCATTTTATCCCCTTTGTCTCAACTTCTTTCACAACTTCAATATAATTTTATTAGCTGAAAAATATATGCTAAATGCTGAAGCATTCTGACAGAAATATGTTTGAATCAAATTTAGATTGATATTCCCGCTTTCCGTATTTCATTTTTCTATGTATTATAATTTGAACATCGTGTTGCAATGCTTTACTTCTGAACAGCATTTTGTAGATGTTTGTCAAGTTATAATAGGTTACTAGATTGTTAGATTGCAGAAAGATCTATCAATAATTAGTTTTTTTGTTTTTCAATTAAATAATATATCGTATAAGTGTTCCCGCCACTGTAGAATTTTTAATAATAACATTAACACAATCTGCCAATTGAAAATACTTTTGTATACAATCAAAATATAACAAATAACCTTTTTTCTTTTTTTTATTAAATATACGAGTGATGATAGTTAAACGGTTTCTTCATCAGTTTTTTTGGAAGTGGAAAGCACGTGCTCCGATACCAATAGTGAATAAATATATACCTTATTATCTAATTTCATATACTCTAGATCCGCCGGAGTTCAAGGTTCAAACCTATCATTCATTACAGAAATGTTAAGAAAAAGAGTGGGGCAAATAAAGTTTATAATGATTTTGAGCCTGCACTTTTCAGGATCAATAAACAATTGTACGTGGTCCGAACTGAGTCAGCATCATACACAATGAATTTTTTTACGGTAGCGGTGTTGGTTTTGGTCGCGAATTCCGTGAATGTTACCAAAGCGAAAGTTCCATCCGTATTCGGTGTGTTTTTTTCAAATTCTAAAACAGAAAACAAGGATAATAGTGTTGAAAACGACGAAACAAAGGATTATTCAGTGATTAATGATGAATTTACCAAGTTGAGGATAGAATATATCAAGAACCAGATTTTGAAGAAATTGCGACTGAAAGAAAAACCTACAATAACAATATCTGAATTACCCAAACCGGTTAAAGAGTATGAAAGTCTCCTTCCAAGTCAAGATATGAGTATGCAAAGTAGCTATTCGGACGATTTTTATGGAAAAACGACACAAGCCATTGTTTTTCCTTATGAAGGTAAACCCAATTTTGATGAATCATTTTAGTTTTATACTTATATCTTTATATTTTGGGTCAAGGTCAATTTTATTGTTGATATACACTCTCGAGGAATCTAATATATATATATATATATATATATATATATATATATATATATATATATATATATATATATATATATATATATATATATTTATTGATATAATACAAAGACCTGAGTATCATTTTTTAATATGAAATGTAGTTTTTTATAATTAACTAAAGATTCACTTCAAATAATGTGAAAAGTGCTAATGAATAATTATTTTTCATTCTCTAATATCTGAAATATCATATAAATAATCATATTTATCAAATAACAATGAATTTCTGAAACCATTCTACTGTTCGTGAAAGTAAATTTCCATTTACATTGATAAGTAGGATATAATTTGAAAAATGAAAATCGAATTTGATGATATTGAAAAATCCATTATAATATGATCATATTGTTGATTAAGAAACGTTTTTGTAGGAAACTCCAGCCAATGAATCGAAAGAGTAAATAACTAATTACGAAAAACTGTCAAAATTATTGAAAGTTTGTGAATTATTTTTAAGAAAAATACTGTACCTATACTGTACTTATTGTTTTAATAAATGTATTACGCATTCCACATTTTTTATTTATTGTCTGAATTGTTTAAAGCAGTATCGAAATCAGATAAATAGCACTGCAGAAACATGTCGACAAGGTATTTCCCCCATTAATTGGTTATTATAACTTCAGTTTAACATTCCAATATCACAATTCATAAGTTTGTGTTAATTTACGTTTAACATCGTTCAAAGTTTGAAAAATATTAGTTCAATATTTTGATATAAGAAAGTTTGAGCAGAAAAAACCTTTCACATAAAATATGATACTCTTCCAAACATTAATAAATCATACAAAAGAAATGTAATATTGACAATTTATGTCATCATCGCACAAATATCAAAAATTAAAACTTTTTTCAATAATAATTAAATACTTGTTTAACTCAATTACTGTTACTTTATATATTAAATATTGAGTCTATTCGGGTTATTGACTAATCTTTTTCTATAGAAAGAAAATTATTGAATAGTATCAAACCTCTATTCTAATTAAACATAAACATTTACATTTTTTCTTTTTTACAGATGAAGCCCGTTGTTGGAGAACGATCCGTTTTCCTTCTGCGTGTTTGCCTTTTCAAATGCCAAATGATATTCATACTTCGGAAGTTGCGATGGCAGAATTGTGGTTTCACAAAGAAAAAGATTTTTTAGATGAACATAATCAAACTTTTGTTATATACGAAGTTGCCCATTGGGATACAAAAAGAAGCTTTCAGAAAACGACGCCTATTGCCATTACAGAAACGAGCCTCACTGGTAAGAATTTTACACTCGCAGCAATTCAAATATTGTTTCATACTTTCAAAGATTATAGATTATAACAGCTTATTCAGCAGATTATAGAGCTTTCAAATCTAGCAAAAGCATGCTATATTTAAAGAAATTGCTATTTAGCATCATGCGATTAGTTACGTCACTAGATACTCACTTTGAGTATACTTAAAAATGAAGCGTCGTGTGATTTTTGCGCATGTTACTGGCCGAAAAAGTGACAAAATTTTAGCACAGTTGAACATAGATTTGTTCTTCGTAGCTGTACACTAAAGCGTTCTTTGTAGCAGAATCAGCGCTAGTGTCGCTGTTCTTAGTAGTAGTGCAAAATAACTAGTTCATCCAGTTCACTGTATTGCTTGCACTGGGTCTAGAGTCAGTTCGGCCAGTGCAGTACAATAAGTGTAATCTGGAAACGGTGGCACTACATCTTCGTCATCGGACGAACGTAAAATATCAATAAGTACTAAATCGTTTTCCATTATTGTTCATACTACAAGGCCTGAATCGCATCAAATAACCTCAAATACAACAATCAACAAATACTCCATTGCTCTCTGCACTACTCTGCACTATATCGTTCTTTGTATGCGATCGAACTAATTCTATACACTCATGAACTGGCCTGCACTGATCCAGTTTAATACAGTTCCATTGCAGCACCAAGAACAAATCTCATGCTTGTTTATTAAGAATGTTTGTATAAAGTTATTCGTAGTAGGTGTACGTCGACCACAAAAATGTCCCGCTAGGATGATGAAAAAACAATGAATGTCTGAGATAATCACAATAAAAAAGCAATTTTGCTAAATATTAATTATATGACAATATTATCTATTAACAGGAATGATCCTACTTTGAAAATCAACATTTTAAGATTTCTTGGTATTACATTGGTTATCACTGACAAAGGGCCCGTTATTAAATTACATTTGTGTCCTGGCTATGGGTTTTGCGTTTCTTCAGCTTTTTACATATACCTCTTCATATGTTTGTCTTGATAAATCGTCTTTGGTAAAAATTAACGTTTCGATCTATTTCTCAATATTTTGATAAAGAACGAAATAGGTCAATTTCGAGAAAAATCGAGCTCTAAAAACAAAGATGTTGCTGATGACAACAAAAAGTTAAAAAAAATTATATCTTGACTAATAATACATGAAATCTATATAATATTGGAACGCGAATATCTGCTTTGTCTTGATATACCTGAAAATGATATTTCAAAATAATATGTTGTTGGAGTTTACGTATTAATATAACTAGAAACTTTTTAGAACAATTAAATAAGATAGTTCGTTGTTAAAAATATATCCGTTGTTTCTGTTACAGAGGGATGGTTAAGAGTTGATTTAACTTACGTAGTGAAGAATTGGCTGGATTTTCCTGATTTTCCTGTTCATGCCGTTAATGTAGTTTGTAAAACATGTGGAATGGATAAAGGAGAGTCACCAGTATCATTTACCAACGAGTTGAAACCATTTTTAGTAATATATACTCATACCCAACAAAGAAGGACGATTACGCATAGACGACAAAGAAGATCCGCAAACTGTGATTCTGGAATAACAGAATGTTGCAGGGAAAGTCTTTACATTTCATTTGCGGACATCGGTTGGGATGATTGGATAATTAAGCCAGAAGGATATAATGCTTATTTCTGTAAGGGTTCTTGTACAACAGCTGCAGCCATGACTCTTAGTGCCACTCAGCATAATAGTATACTACAAGTAAGTATGTCTAGGGAGAAAAAATTAGATTTATTATAACATTAAATTAATATCCTAGAGAGTATTTGAAACTTATGTAAAGTATTTTGTTTGTTAAAAATGAGTTAATTGATGACCTGTACAAAGAGAAAAAAAACAGAAATCTAAGGATAATATCTCTTCGGTAAATGTGCAAGCCAAAGTCTAAATGTCACAGAGATAAGACTTATATTAATTCTTCTTTACAATCGTATAGTTCACAACCTTTCCATTTTATTTTAAAAATCAGAAAATCATAAAAATAATTCAAATATCAGAAAACTACAGTGGCCAATATTGTTGTATTCGTGTTTATTTTGACAATAAGAGAATTGATTATTTCTTTTAATAGTATAATAACTATTACTAACACTGTAAATATTATCATGTTATTTCTATTGTTAATTATTTTTGAATCTATCCAAAATTAATTCCCGATTATCGATATCTAGATACTTTGCAAACATAGATATTGAAATTAAACAAAACTTTCCATTACTGGATGGTAGAGGGGCATTTGTGGAAAGTAATTGATAGTAATAAACGTCGTTGTATCCAGACTCGGCTGGCATTACGCTTTTTTTCATTGTTCACTTTCAAAAAATATTTTCTCTAACGGCAAAAAAGAGAGAAATGCTTTATTGTCAAAAAATTGTTACAATTTGTAGATAAATTCTAAAAAACAAACATAAAAATAACTAAATAAAGATAAAACAAATGAAATAAATTTTCAATATACAGAATAAAACCATAATGAGTAACTAATTTATAGGTATAATGTAATTGTTAATAATTAGTAAATAAGTCCATAGCAAAAATTAAAGCAGTATGTAACATGTCCAGAAGTAAATAGCTGAACATTTAATTTTTTCCTAAAGTAACAGCTTAATGCAGTTACAATTTTAAAAGCAAATATGCAATATATACAAAAATTTTTTTGAATTATTCGATATTAGCTTTATATCACATGCTGATCAAAATAAATGACAATTACTGTTTTCCAATTACACAATTTACGCACCCAATCGTCATATGGTTGCGCCATGTTTCAAACCCATGTTACAAATTGATTTAAGATCTGTGCGTCGAACACTGCTGCGTTTTCCACTTGCCCCTCGAACACCAGATAAATGTTTGTGCTCCATGAGCTTCAAAATAGTGCTTTAATACCACACTGTAGAAATGACGTTATGTGGGCATTTACTTTAAACTCATTTCGATTTATTTAGATTTACATTTGTGTTTGCTCGAAACAAAATTTTCTCATATTACTGGATTAAGAGGTAAAATGGGAATATGCATTATTTCTTAATGAAGAAAACTTTAAAAAGGTCTAAAAGGTATATACAGTAAAAAGTATAGTTTATATACTATTTTAAACTCAATTAATCAAGTATCTTGTATTTCGGACCCAGCAACAAATACCAAATAATTTGTGACATGTTTTCAAATTTGATACTTGACACAAAACTTACCGTTTTGTTTGTTCCAATTGATTCTTGTGTGCCAAGCTCATGAACATCGAACCCAAAGTGCTTAATAAATTGGAAAGCAACTAATGTCGTTAATTTGAGATAGGTGGATCAATAATTACAATAGTGTTGACAAGATTTTAAAGTAGTGTGACTGAATTTCCATTTTAAACTAATTTTATGATAAGATTTTAATGTTATGTTTTTTTTGCAGAAAGTTATGAATGGTCATAAAAAACGAAGAGTAGCAGGACCCGAAATAACACCATGCTGTGCTGCAATTCAGTTTCAGCCCCTACAGTTAGTGTATATGCATAGCAATAAAACTTTAACGACGAAACTCTTATCTAATATGATAGTGGATAGTTGTGGGTGTATGTAGCAATAATCAAAGAACTTATTAGTTTCTTGACAGTATTGAGATTCTAGTGATATCTGAAGATCCCAGTGAATACATTTATCAATGTTTCAAATATAAATGGCTATTGATGCTATTGATGCGTGATTGTAGTATTGAAAGATGTGAGACTGTTTCGAATTTCGACATGTACATTATCAAATTTTCAAGTAAAAATTATGGTACAACTTTTCGTTGTTCTAAAACTCCTCAACATTCATATCACGTTGTGCGTCACGATCTTTTCTTTCAAATGTATATTATGTCATATATGTAATAATCCTATATGGATAGTAAGTATGGGAAAAAACGTCAATACGTTATGGTGCCGACAATATTCATGATCTCTCTCGTTCGAGACACTTTATCTATACTACGCATGCTTGAGAATGCGCAGAATAGATCTGAAAACTCGGACGATAGAGAAATCGTTGTCATTCTGTCTTTCTTAGTCGGAAGAGCTTCCACTGTCCATATAGGAGTATTACATATATGCATTATGTGATAAATCTCTATATGAATTATATTTATGTTTCTTAGAACAAAATCTAAAAGTTGTCTCAGGGAATCCTCAGGTATGAAATGTTGATACTTTGTGTCTATTAAAACTTTCTGTTTTTTGAAAGCTGTCTTAAGACTTTTTAATTTAAAAAGAGTGAACGTTTATGGAAGGTATTTCGATTACGAAACTGTCGTTAATGTAATTGGAATTTCATAAAAATGTGTTCTTTCAAGTGAGTGTGATATTAGAATAATAGGAGATTGTTTGGAGCTAATTTATTTATATGTATATGCTAGGAATAGTTAGTGTATTATTTATTTAATGACAATAAAACATGTATTAAGAACTATAACAAATAGAAATATATTAAAGAAATTATATTTTTGACTCATTATTTTTAATTAAGAAGGTAAAACAACAAGATAAAATAAAGACGGCTGATATACGGTTGTGAATGAATAGATTTATTGAAGTGGCAATTTTACAAGTTTAAACCTCAAACGTCACTTTGAAATATAGATATCGACTTCTTCATGGGTTTACTAACAAATTTCGGCTTAAATATTCTGTCGGTCTAGGGGTAGTTTAGACTTTAGTCTAATATGAAACTAAGAATTCTAACCTAGCTTTTTCACGTTTTATAGGTGGCGTCACGTTTTATAAAGGGTTTGGTAGAATGATTGAAAATTTTCCTTTTATATTTGATGAACTCGACGATGATGATGATGAGGAAAAGATCAACCTCAACATTTACTTAAACCCAATTTTATAGCTGGCGTTCATTAACAAACTTCGGTTTAAACGTTAGCGACAGTCTGGGGGTAGTTTAAGCTTCAGTTTAACATTTAACGGAAGATCCGAACCTGTGTGACGAAAAACAGGAGCAGCGTATCAATCTCAAAGGGCCCGAGTTGTGGAAGAATAACTCGTGAAATTTGGAATAGGACAACGTACCTGCCCATTTCGCGTTATCTGTGAAGCAGTATTTGGCCAGTAAGCGTACTCCAGTGCTCGAACACCCGCCGTATTCATCAGATTTGGCACCGTACGACTTTTTTTGTTTCCGAAGATAAAATCTGCTTTGAAAGGGATCAGATTTGAGTCGATGGAAGCGGTAAATCGAAAAACGGCAGAGCTCCTATTCACCAAAGAAGACTTCCAGCACTTCTTCGATCAATGGAATAAAATTATGGAAATGTGTGTGGCGAGGGTAGGGTAGAATATTGATGGGGAGCATTCGAATGTAGAATATTTTTTATAATGAAACCCTTCTTCGTAACCAGTCTTGTTGCTTAAGCTAAGCTAGACCTCGTATATTTGTTGAACTCTACGATGATGGTAATAAGGATTTATCAACATTCTCAACGCGCCAAGAAAATAAAAGATTACTTGCTCTAGAGCGAATCTTTAAATTGTCCCACATTTCTTGAATTCGTTGTGCTTCTATGGAAAACTTGACGGTTTATGTTATTTTCATCATTAAGTTCCTTTGCCAACTCTTCCCAATTTTTTTCCCTTCTCCTTCCAGATACCTTATCACTTTTTTTGGATTCGACTATTAAAACGATAGTTTAAACCTCAGTTTAATCTTCAGTTTTCCCTAACTTACAAAATTGGCTTTTGGTTAGCTCAAGCTTAATTGTACTAGCTGCCTTAATTCGATTACGAAGACGTTGATTAAATCACCATCTCATCGTCAGATAGCTGCATGTTCTTTTTTGTTTTCCGTTTATTTTTGTTTATCACCATTCCTCAATGATTAACATTTAAAACGGATTAAAGCGACTTTGTTTTTTCACGGAATAGCTAAATTCCGGCGAGGGCGACAACTGACGAAAAATCTGGGTTCAACAGCTTTGTTTATTCTAGGTTCAAACTAGAGTTTGATACATAGTTAAATCTAGAGTTTAATTTGCACTACTACTCCAAGTTGTAAAATTGAACAATTGATAACCTCCAAGAATAGTCACCGAACATACTATTAAATCCGTAATGAAAATCAACTATCATTTGTCTTCTGTCGAAGATTTTTGTCTTGGACTAAGGATACTGGATACTAAGTTAGATCAAGAAAAATTTCATATATACTGAAAATAATCAGTAACAGATAATCAATTAAAGAAAAAGAACAGATTGTGATGCTCTTTTAATGCCTAGCGAAACATTCAGTTTGCGATTCATAAATAGTACGACTCTGATTTGAAAACGAACAAATAATCTCATTAGAATGTAGTATATGATGTAGACCCTGAGAAAATCCTGTTCTTTTTCAACTTTTCAAAGGAGAATGAGTTTGTTGATGAAGAATATTCTGAACTATTGATGTATTATGTTATAATTCATAATTTTATGGGCTGCATCGCACTGCAACCCTAAGGTCAATTGTGGTTGATGAGTACGAGTACGTTAAAATATCCAGTGAAGTCTTGTATCACAATCAACCCCATACATTATTGTACAGAAAGTGAATAATTCCCTGAATGAACGACCAATTTCTAAAATCATACGAGAGTAACACTGACAACACTGTATTTTTGAATATCACCTTTAAGTGGTAAGCAATTAAGTCACTGTTATCACCGAGTGATTAGTGGTGCATCCAATTTGCCATCGAAATGGAAATTGCCACCATTTTTATGGACTGCTGCATTTAATCAGAATTTGTTTTTATGTAATAAGCAAGCACAAGAGAGTAAACCCTATTACACTCAAGAACTTTCGAATGGTGCCTGCCGTGTAGAGATGTCTGTGGATATTGATATTACTTCTGTAGTTGTATTGTTGAGGAAAGAAGTGCTTTGATAGCTGGTTTCACAGACTTGCACTTCTCCAAAGAAAGGAATCCCAATAAATTGACGTTCTGGGTGGCTGCAGGTGAGTTCTGTGTTCAAGAGCCATGTCTGTCGGTCGAATAGGCCTTGCTACTACTGTTCTAGGCGGGATTATGTTGGATCACTCGGAAGAGCATCTGCCATGATAGTATCGCTAAAACAAAGTTAGGTCAGCTACCTTTCTTCTATGCTTCAAGCTGTTTGGGTCGTCTATAAGTCGAATTGTTCTCTTCTGTATTGCCGAGCTACAAATCTAAAGATGGACGAATCTAGGCCTTGTGGAAGATAAGAAGCTGTTGTGAAGTATATAGCTTTTTGGTCTTAAAGGGAGCTTCCAAGTTTTTGTGGAGCTGCCTCAGTTAATTCGGCTACGTGAGTATTGCTCCCAACCTCAACATCCAGCAAGCGAATTTGCGATGATTGTGATATTTTATATCCTGACTACACCAAAACCTGAGCTGCAGCGCCTTCTTTGTGAAAACAGTAGTCAAAGTCTGTCCTGCATTAAACTCAATCAGATTTCTTCCATCTCACTCCAAAATGTTTTGAAGATCGGTAGTGATGGTGGTGATCTGTTGCTGCATACGGATTTGGGTGTTAGCCGAGTTTATTGAAGGCTGATTTGAATGGAAATACCAGTGTGCTATCGGCGGCGAAGCTACCTATATATTATCGAGTTTGTAGTTCTATTGAGTAGATCGTTCATGTACAGGAGAAAGAAAAGGTGTTATGAATGCGGTGAATGTGATGAAATCATTGAATGCAATTTAGGAGCCAATGCTCAATTAGAGTTTCCTCTTATAATATGTGGAAAAATCAACCACATCTTTGATAATTCAGCAAATGGTACTCAGTTATCTTACCCAGTTTCACCTCAAAATCAAATATTTGGATCTTTAGCGTATTTTGCCCTAGTTCTTTCCAAAGAACTTTATTTTTATCGTAGTATATTATTGTTGGTGATACCAAATATTTTAGTGTTTAGTGATTAAGACCTCTTGATACGGAGCAAGGCAATTTGCTTCAGGTTCCAGTTAGATCAGCGGGTTGATTAAAGCACTTCTGTCAGATGAACTTTTTCTCTAACCTTCTTTTTGGTACCTGTTTGTTTGGAATGGAATTTATTTTTTTACTATCAGTTTCGCATGATTAGCCTTTTGGTTAGGTTGAGAGAGAGTTGTTCAACTTGATCAAGGAGCGAAAGGTTGGATACTTGGGTTACGTTCTTAGAGGGGAAAGATATGTAATACCCCAATTGATCATACAAGGAAAGATCGAAGGAAAGAGGGGCGTAGGGCGAAAACAAATGCCATGGCTACGCAATATAAAACACTGGACTGGCATAAATAACACCGGCGAGCTGTGTCATCAAATAGATGTCTGACCATAAGATAATCGCTAACGTACTGTAGGTGTAACTAACTCTCACTGTTTTCATTCATATTTCAACTTGTACCACCCTTAGAGGGACGCATGTTCCATCATTAATAAGTTCTCATTCAACAATGTTAATTAATGAGCTACGAGATATTTAGTTGATTCAGCATATTCGCTCTCAATTCTTGTACCGAGTCACAACAAATTTGTTATTTAAAAAAAACAGTGTTTTTAGTAATGATATGAGTAAAAATGAAATTGAAGCAATACCAACGTTTTGAAATTTTATAAAAAATTAACGATTATAGTCGGAGAGCTAGTTGCCACTTCGACTTTCATTTCGACTTTTCATTTCAAGGTACTTTCACAAGGCTGAAACTTTTTCTATATATTATTTATTTTTTTTTTGTTTAAAAAAAATGTATATTCACAAATCTGGCTTTCAATTATATTTTTAATTAGACAATTTTGAGTAAAAATGCTCGGTTGCAAGTATCTGTAAAATGAATTGAAAGTTAGTAGTACAGTATTTCTGATACAGATATCTTGATCAAAATGTTAGGATACATGAACCATTTATCAAGCTCATCGTTGCATATTTTTATGGAATATGGTGTTGAAAATGAAAGAAAAGTAATTAAAATATCAGATCTATATAATGAATTGAGACCATTACTATCATCAAGCTTACCAGCATTTTATGCACTGACGGGTTGCGATGTCAATCCTTAATTTTTCAGAAGAGCAAAAAAAACCTTTTTAAATCCTTTAGAAATCCGTACCATATCCAAAAGTATTAACAAATATGGGAAATGCTCATATGAGATATTTAAAACAATCGATAAATTAATTTGCCATATTTATATGGTCAATTAAGCCCGATACTTCAAATTCATCTCAACATACAATGCAAATGATGAAAATAGGTATAAAAAAATATGTCAATTATGATGCATCCAATTTACCACCCTGTGAATCAGAATTAGAGCATCTAAACTTTTATGAACTCAATATATATCGAGTATATGGTGCAATGCCCATTTGAAATGTCCTACAGCAGACGATTATAGATGGCTAATAGTGGAAGAAAAGTATACTTTTCAATGGAAAGATGGAAATATTGTATCATCATCAACGTCATATATAACGTTTTGTTAAAATCCAATGAATTAGACAATACTACTTCGGGTGAGGAATTTTTAACATTAATTGAATTAAGTGTTTGAACATTTATGTGTATTATCATGTGTTTTTAATAATTTCTTTTCCAGGAAGCGAAGAAAATGTAGAGGACGACGATGTAATTTCGAGGTACGAGATTATTTCTGATGAAGAGGGAGACAAATGATTAATTATTGGAAAAAAATTTTTCTTAACTATTGTAATTAAACAATCAAGATTTTGTAATTGAAAAAAATATATATATGAAATTACCTGTATCACGATATTTTATTATAAATGTCTAACTTTACAAAATAGTTTACAAGATATTTTCTTTATGAACTAGATTTGGAAGATCGTACCAGCGGTCTTAGCAAATTTCGATTCATTTTACAGATACTGGCAACCGAGCAAATCATATATGCAGGGAATTTATTTCATTCTAATGCAATGTCTCAAGCTTGTAAGTGTGAAGCTTTCAAACTTGGGTATGGACGCAGGAGTTAATTAAGAAGTTAAGTTCTTTTCTACTAGAAAAAATTCAAATTTTATTCCCAAATTTGTTTTCCCCGCGCCCCTGCAAAGTGGTCAAAAGGATTTCGCTTCAGTATAATACTACACCTCCACAACGAATTATTGTTTTAAGAACAGGTTATTACGATAAAAATTTTGAAATCGATCCCAATACTGAAAATTCGTCGAATATGCTCTGAAAAAAACAAAAATAGTGGCTCCTTAAATGTTAAACAAAACGTAGTAACAGGCTCAATAACGAATAGGCTCATTGTTCGAGATTTATATTCACCATACTACTACTATTAGTTATACTTCAAAATTCCTCACATTTTGTACAGAGAAGAAAATATTCGAAAAACATGAAAAATCCTCGAAACTAGGCAACTTGCGGTACCTCCTGTTTCCCTCCACCTCGACATATCGAGCACATATATACGTTAAAATGTCACATTTGACTTCTACTACTCGAATATAGTATTGAAAATTCGATCCTGAAAAATGTATTCGGTCTATTGAAGAAAAACCGCAATTTTGACATATTTTTCACAAAAATCGGAAAATGGGGAAATTTTCAATTTGTAATTTGGGGCACTTCTCGAGGTCGGATCTTGAAAGCAATTACATATTTATGTTCAGAAGGGTCAAAATGTGTAGAATCGACCATAAGAACGTCAAAATTGATCACCCCACTTTTTCATGGGGGGTGGAACCTCAAAAATCGACCTCCTGCCCCTCCTATGGCGAACGTACCAATTTTAGTGCTTCTATCATTAATTTCCACTTTTTTGTAGTTTGCCACTGCACTACTTAGTCGAAGTGGTGACCAGCTCTTAGACTAACTGATTGATCTTCAATTCTAACAACCTAGGAATTATTACATCAATAAAATAAAATGATTTAATTTAGGATATATTCATAATACGATATCTGTAATTTTGAATAATGTGGTAAACTATTACCACAAATCTAATGCAAACTGTTTAAGATTATAGAAAACGGTAATTAGTATTGAAAGTATACTGTTGGTATAAAATTTGTAAACGAACGTCTGTAATTGAAATATTGCTTATCAAATATTGATATTCACACGTTTTCTATACAGAAATTAAAACAATAAACATTGATTGTATATATTTATTCATATATTTCACTTTATCTCATTTTATATATTAGGTAAACAGTGATATGCAGATAGAAATAGGTTTAATAGTATTTGAAAATGACAAAAAAAAATAGAAATCATCATTTATTCGTGAGAATATTTCTACTGACGAATTACTACTGTTCCCTCTACTCATTTTATTTGGAACAAGTTTGAGGAACTTCCATTTGTAACTTTTTATGCTCTTTTTTGTGACTAAAGTCGGGGTTGCCACCAGTATCAATTTGTTTTTTCCATAATAAAGCCACGTTGCTCTTAACGATGCAATGCACTGGTATAGTCTTGGTGATATATCCTTCAGCTTGACAAACACTACTACATGTAGGTACTACTGAAGTTGTGAAACATATTTCGGTACTTTGCTCAAAGTATCTAGTCTGATGTCGAGTGCAGTTATTACCTTCAGATTGTTCCACATCAACAGCTGGAAGGAGATCTTTAAGACTGATTATATTGATGTGAAGAGGCATCTTCTTTTCTACACATAGATGGGAGTCTTGAGACAACTCTTCTCTAGTTTGCTCACCTTGTTGTCCTTCAACTTCGTAGCTCCTTATAAACTTTTCATGATTACGGGCGTAGCAGTTTGATGGTGTCAAAAAGTCTTCGTTTTGTTGATCACTAAATGAACCGCATAATCCTCTTGTTGAGCCTCTTAGTAAACTGGAGACAGCTTCCAATTTGATACGAATACCGTCATATGTTAAATGCAATATATTTTTCACTTCCATTTTTACTTCTCCATGGGACAATGCAAATATTTGTATATAACCATTTCTAATATCATGGCAGTCAAATTCTGATACTTCTCTTTGTTGCCCATTTACATAGATATCAACTGAAGATCGTTTTTGATTGAGTGACATAAGTATTTCAATAGTTTCAAAGTCAGTGTCGGGAGAGCTGATGACAATTTTGACATCTTTAGCTGTTTCTGATTCCGAAGCAGACATACTCTTGCGAGCTAGGATTACTAAGTTTGTCTCTTGACTTTCAAGTTGTTCATGAACAGAGTATATTTCTTCTTCTTCATTAGCCCTAATTGGAACATATTGAGCTAGTACAGTCCAGTAATTGGATAATACAGATGGATACGTCAAATTGCTGAAAGTTGTTACTTGTGATTGATCAGCAACGCAAACAGCTGAAAAAAATAAGCTGATGTTAGAACATCATACGTATACGTATATATTAATATTGGATTTTTGAAATTTATTGAATGAAGAAACTTACGGTTGATTGTATCAATTTCCAAAATTTTACTGATAATTCGACTTGAAAGAGAATACGCAGGATTGACTACGAATAAACTTCTAGAATATTCACCAGCCTCAATATCCTTGAAATTAGTTGTCTGCTCTTTAGTGGTAACAGAAATGTTGAGGAATTGCAAATCTTCATCAAATTGTGATTTAATTTTGATTTGGTTTCCAGCTTCAGATTTTTGTACGTAATCAGTTTCCACGCTGGGATAGTAGTTATATTTCAAGTGATCATAAGCTGTTTCAACAATATCTTTAACAAGAGGACTCAAGTTATCATATGCCAAATTTATATCAATTTTATTCAACAACTGTGCAGCTAGGGTCATGTTAACACAAGCAGGAGATTGGTTGTTATTCACTCGCATGTCTCGTTTACATTGTTGGTACATTGGTAAATCTTTCAAAAATTCTTTACGTTTTCCGCTTCTAGTTAGCATAATATCAGCTTTAATTTGCCCTTTTTCACCATTATCAGTATCAAATGTCAATATAAGCAAAGAATTTACTTTGGGTTCAGCTGCTAAAGCATAGTCGACGTTTAAAGTGTTTGTATTTGGTATATCATTAACAGCTTCTAATTTCATTTCGTAAGGTTTACCGAAGTCGCTCTTCTTCAGTTTGTAAAAAGCGAATATACGGGATTTTGGATCTACGTTACTCTTGGACACAGCACCAGAAACAATGTGCTCTATGTTTTTGCTACCTATGAAACGCATTGAGGCATCAATAGCTCGGCTTTCAACATTTCTAATATCGGCACGAGCTCCTTTCAGTAAAGTATTAATCCTTTCTGAATAATTATCAGCTGAACTCACATAATTCCAGTTGAATGAATGAGTTTCTCCTTTCTCTTTATAGTCCTGGTAGTATCTCAAACGAAGTTGTACGTTTTTGGTCAAAGATTCTTTAGGGAGGTAAGTGAAATTAAATTGACTGTATTGAATGTCACCGTTTCTCCATAAATTGTTAATAGCATCTAGATTTCCTTTTTGCCAAAACATGTAAATATCAGACATTTGTATAGTATCTCTGTTATGTTCAAATTTGATACGATATGATAACCCAGTTTGTTGTTTACCTACAACCGTGTTAAAAGTGCGAATTCTATCTGATTTAATATATTGATTATGATGTTGGGCGACTAGAGTTCTCAAATCTGTAATATCTCTCCAAGAAGTGAAAGGCCAAGTACTGTAATGGAACAAAGGAGCCTCGTTATGTATCTCTTTAGGTTCGATATCAAATGATAACTCTTTCTTTTCCAAATTCACTTCAAATGTTCCCGCTATGGGAAGATGTAATTGCATTGTTTTTTCGAAACCAGAATAATACTCTCTACGATCAAAAGGTGTGAAAAACGAAATGTGACCCTGTATTTTTGAGCCAAACGTAACTGCCATATCTGTTCTGATCTTAATAAAAGTAGGTTTTTGGAATCGACCACATTCGGACAAATTTGGTTGAACCGCAGCTTTTACTTTTCCGTGGACTTTCAAAACTGTTGGAGCATCGTACATAAACACAAATGGGATACCCATTTCAAGAGGTAATGCCATGATTGCATCATCGCTGTTAGTTAATTTTACTTCGTTAATTTCTTTATCCTCATTCAAGTACTTTTCAAGCTGTTTTAGCACTGCAAAATAAATTTATATCATGATTATAATAATTCAATACTATTATTATAATATTTAATATTCTTTTAGTAGTAATGTTTCGTACTTACGATGGGGTAGTTGTTCAATTGTATTGTTATCAAATGTCAACATCTTTAAGGGTAAAACAGCATCCATAAAGAACATAATTCCTTCCAACTGTTCATCTGCTTGAGCTTGCATGTTTAGAATACGAGCAATATTTTGACTGCTTAATGTTACGTTTTGCTGTCGTTTCAAATTTTGTTGTTGTTTTGCCAGATGAAATGATTCTGTTTGTTCATAAATTACTCGAGAAAGTTGGTCCACGCTTGTTAACCATGTTTGTATATTCAGTATTTGGTTTCTACGCCCTCCTTCATTGGACCTCCAAGCATATTTAAATCCTTTTGGTATAAAATTATCACTGCTTCCATACAGTTGTAAAGTTTCTTTATATTTTAGATTTAGCTGATCAACAATATAAGTTCTCAGATAATTACCGCCTTGATGAAGCCCATATTCAGTTTCTGTTAGAAGTGGTAAAGCCATTTCAGCAGCATAACGTCTAGAAAATTTATATTCAAAGATAATATTCGATAATAAATATAAAATAAAGTACGTTTTATTCATTATTTGATCAATATTTAGAGTACTTACAAATCTTTAAATTCGTCCAATTTCAGAGATGCGAAACTTTGAATGGAAGTTTTAACAGCAGCATTGACTTCTTCCTGTACATCTACGTTAGTGTAAGAGGCCATAAGCTGCAACATTTCGACTGATGGCTTTGTACGCATCAATTGATATACGGCAGCAACCCTCAGGGGTTGATATTCACCACTATTTTCATATATTCTATAGAGTACATCGCGAGCTATATCTGGATATGTTTTCACAAGTTTATCCATTGCAATAACCATTAGTGTGCGTTGGTATTGGGAGCACATTTTTTTGCCCTCTAAATATGGTTCAAAAGCTTTGAGTATTTCAGTATCCCCGATGAAACCCAAAGCGCGAATATAAGTATGAATTTTAGTAGGTTCATCTTGAATTATAGCTGAATCAAGACATTTCGTGAAGTAAGGGATAATTGTTTTTCTGACATACTCACGACCTTGTTCATCTCTCAAGTTTTTATAGCTTTCTATTGGGTAATTTGTTTTGTAGAATGCATCATCGAAGAATACTTTACGGGTGAGCTCAGATAAACTCAATATTGCTGTTTCGTTTAACGGCCATTGAGAAGAAACGACCGGCTTTTTAACAAATTCGAACAAAGTTTTAATATATTCAGTAGTGGGTGTTTGAACTGAGTTCATCATTTGAGCAATAACGTAAGCAGCTTCCATTAGTTTAAGGTTCCTAGATTCAATCCAACTTTGTATAACAAGTAACGATTGTAAACTTCCAGATTCAGCTACTACATCACGGTAAGTTGCCCATGCTGCGTATCTGGATAGATCTTCATTGTTGGTATAATATAAATCATTTCCAGCTCTTTTCAATTCCTGTTGATCCATAGTGCGAACTAATTTGATTAAGTTTATGAATTTAGCTAAAGTGTTTTCAGCTAGAGTTTTTCTGGGATCCTGTAAATCGCTACCGATCTCTTGAGCAATACTTACTACTGATTGGACAATATCGATATCATTTTTTATAGAAAAACCTTTGTTTCCAATAGTATAAGGTAGCATAGGATATTCAGTAGGTTTATTTAAATCCGGTTTTTCTTGTTTGTAGGTTTCGGCTGATCTCCATGTAGAATCAGAATAGTGCGAGATTGATTTAACAGTCCGTTTCCATGGTACTTCCTTATATTCAAAATAATTGTATTCTCTTTGTTTTTCTTCTACTTTATTAGAATGAGAGTGAGAATTTCCATAAGAATAAACGAGTCCACCTAATCTAATTGGGTCTATAACATCTTCTAAAACTTTATTTTGCAGTTTTATTTGTTCTAAGGTAGCGTTCCACATACTGACAACTGATCCTTGTTGGTTGTCGCTAAAAGTTGGACTAACTGATACTTTATTCAATGTAAACGTATTTTGTATTGTTGATTGTTTTGAACATCTTGTAACAAGTGCTCTGGTCATTGTATCTCTTACAAAGAATTCTCCCATTACATTGGAAGCAGCTTTCTTTCCAAATACGTTTCCTAATCCGTATATGAAAGATGGCAGTTCAATACTATTAGTATAGTTTTTGTGTTTTACAACTTCCAAAATGTCACAGTCATCCTCTTCTATACTTTGAAAGTCAGGCACTATTTCTGAATTTAAAAGCAAATATTCGGGTATGCGATTTATTTTGTATGAAGTATCAGTGGTACCACTTACAGTTTCTTCGGGAATTATAAATGAATCTGGATCTGCAGTACCCCAGTGATCAATATTTAATTGTAGCTGACTTATAATTCCTTTGAGAATATTAGCTTCCCAATTAGGCATACTACGAGTTACAACGAGATCAGATATAACTCCTCGGTTCATTACTATTTGGAAAGGTTTTCTACTCATTTCTAACTGTTTCCAGTTCACCTCTGCACTTGGAATGTGAGTCAAGGGACCTTCTGACAGTTCAGAGTGAATTTGAGCATACTGAGGATTCACCAATAAACCTTGTAGGTTCCCATCTGGTCTAGTTTGGATTCTCAAGGTAGTCCTCATCAATATTCCAGAGAATACGTTGGCGATGTCGAGGCTGGCAAGAGTGCGTCCTTGAACTGAATAAACATATTCTCGGTTATCTATCCAAGCAGAAGTAGTTGCAGTAGTTATACATCCAACTGAAAAGAAAAAAGCGAGCTATAGTAATGGAAATTTTATGTGCAATTTTTGTTTTCACTCTGAATATATTTAATCGGTGATGACGAGTTGTTCGTGGCTTACAAAAACTTGTGAGTTTAGATATTTTATTCACAAAGGAGTCACGAGCATTCAGGTTCAAATTGTGTCCATGGTAGTAGCAGATACGTCAATTGACTAGATTTTCAAATTTTTTTGTGCATATATTATCTAATAATAAATTACGGATGTATCAAGTTGGAGTCGAAGGTCATACCTACATTATACACAGTGAAACAATGAAAAATACCCACCTTAAATAACAGCTGAGGTAATAATTGACTGAACAAGTGTAAAAATACGTCGGTCTTCAAATATATACTTTACGCTATATAGTCATCCCATTAAAAACTATTACAAGGAGGTTGAGTGATACCCTTTAAAAATTTGCTTCACAATCGTCTATAATTTGTTATAAAATTTACGAATGACTTTGTGGGACTCAAGATGTTCAACAGAAAGTATAGTATTCAAATTATCTTATAAATTTTTTAGCATGGTCTTAATTAACTTCCATATGGTATATATATACTTTCCAGATATTTTAGACTAAATCTGGAGTCAATAAACGGCAGTTTTCATGTGAATATAAAGATATTTAGGTTGTGTTGTGAATACTTTCGATTTGAAATGACTCCAGAGAAATAAATCTTAAGGCTTTGAATCGAGTGACCGGGCTGACTACTCCACAGGTACTCTTCTTCCAATTCATCGTCTAGGAAATATGCAGTGGTACAACAAAATGTAGAGTTGCATCATCTTGTTGGAAAACATGCTGAGGTGACTCACATCGAATTTGGCAATCATTAATTCTATGTAATTTTCCACAATATATAACTGACTGGTGACATCTAGTTTACCAGGAACAAAGGATGGCACGACAATGTGCTCCTTCAAAAATCAAGGTCGACTTATTTCATCACTTATTTAGAAAGTTACATATGCAGTTTAGGGTGTATGAATATATCTGGTTAATTAGAAATGACTTCTTCTTTGCTTTAAGCTATAGGGTCTTTTAGTGTAATTTAGGTTATTGCAACTAGTTTTCTACCATTTATTTTGAAGGGCTTACGGCACAAAGAGCAGGAAACATGGCTAATTTTAAAATAATTTTGAATAATGAGTCCTTCTAATGTTCTGTCTAAAAAAGGTATGTACAACAATATTCACCACATTCTTAAATGGAGATAACGAAAATTTTTAAATTATAGTGAGTTTGATAGAAAATAGAAGGGACTAAGAATGGCATAATAAATAATTTGTACAGATGATCATAAACGTTAAGGCCGCTTGATGTATTCCAAAGCGCAATATTTCTCGATAAAAAGCAAATGCAGATGAAATTCAGCTGATTGTTTCTTGCAAGATTTTGCACTTGCAATAATATCGGTTTGGTGCCATTTTTATTGCGTGCAAGCTACAAAATTAGGGGGAAGTCGATTTACTTTTCGCGTGACCACTTTTTCACTTCGTTATTTACTTAATTTTTTGAACTGGCCACAAAATATTGAACAAAAATTGAGGTTAGGATTTTGTTTACTTTCAATAATGGAATTTTTCTGAATGGTGGCCATAACGCAATGGCAAGTGACTTGCACTATTCATCTATGGAAAATTTGACTCTGCATGAAGTTGCATGGAATTTTTGGCACGTTGTCTTGCACTTTGTCTATCGGCTTTTAGCTAACAGGCTACAAGACCAGTTAAGTTGATCAAAATTAAATGAGAATGAAGCTCTCTCTCTCTCTCTGTCTCCGATTTATTTTATAAGTACTAAATCTATTTTGCTAAAATGCACAAATAATAAATGTGTCCTAAAAACTAAATGTGAAAGCTACTTACCAAGCAGCAAAAAAATGTATTGTGACCACATTTTGACCAATTTTTAAGTTAGGTCAGAAGTGTGAAGAAACTTAAGTCCAAATCTTTATATAGCAAATATATACCTTGTAGTAGTTATTTGTAATTGATAAGAATTTCATCAAAACACTGAAGACTGCTATTTATTGTGATATGAATGAAAATGAAGTAAGCTGACAAAATACAGAGATGTAATCAGGACTAAAGTTTTATATTTTATAATTTTTTTGAAGAGTTTTTTTCAAACGGTTATTTGAAAATAGGAAATTGCAAATTGACGTGAAATTTTGGGAATTACGTAACTTTGTATAATGTATATATCATATGTATTTTTCTTTGAAAATAAAGAAAATTCCAAAGTTAGCGATCAAAATAACTGAGATTATTGAAATTCTTTATATACATCCTAAATTAATAAATTAAAAAAAATATACGGAGAACAAGAATGGAAAAAAATAAGTGATTGAATAATTAGGGATGAGGTAAAAGTAGTGAGAGAAGTGCAAAAAAAGGGAAAAGGGAATACAGATATAGCAAATACCATTACAAGAGGATTGCATTGGGGCCAAGCTAAGGAAGGACTAAACAGTAGGATTATATGGAGAAGAACTAAATTCTTCAACCAATGGTAGATGTGGTTGTAGATAAGTAAGTATATTCAACATAGCAAATGAGATACGTCGAGGTAGCAAGGAGAAAAGCTGTCAATAATAATTAACAAAACTCATGACTTAGAAATTTAACACTAATAGATACATTTAGTATGGATACAATGGATACACGGAAAAAATACGTCACAGACACTAGAATCGATGGATAAAATTCTATATATTTTACAGACATCTCTGACTTTAGTTTTTCTGTGTTCGGTTTATCAAAATTTTCCAAAAAAATTATATAATTGACTTGTATGCAGTTATACAAAGCAAAATCAGCAGTGATAATAGTTGTTATGCTAAATCGCAAATCTAAAAGTAAACTATCAAATTTCATTTAAAAATTATAAAATTACAAATCTTGGAAAAAGCATATGAATAAAAAGTAATACCAGTATAATAGCGTCTTTTTGAAGATAACAAATTTTTATTTACACGATATTTTAGGTATGGATAAGATATCTCGATACAGCTTTAGTTCAAATTTTCCAAATTTTTAGTAGAATCTGTGTTAATATATCAAAAAACGCACTCTGGTGCCATCAATAAGAGTTATATATATCACATGTTTAATGGAACAATCAATGAATCTACAACAAGATTAAGTTTGTTAAGATCTGTTCAAGTGTTTATTAAATTAATCAAAGTCTCTTTTATCGTAAAAGATCAAAAAATCTTGACTTATAACTCGTAAATATTATATTATAATATTTTCCCAAAGTTTATTTGAAAACTATTGACTCACATCCCACCTTTTTATTTCAATTCATACGTTGAAGAGTATTGAGGAAGACAGTACTCAAATGAAGTAATAGACAAACTAAATTTTATTTCTATTATAAAATAGGTATTACGTATCCAACTTGATGAAAAAAGTCTAAAAATGATTTTGGATATTTAGATATCAATGCTACGAGGTATAATTGAATCCGCTTACTGAGCTTTATACCCAAAATGCCATAAAATGAAATAAGATATGTTAGAACGACATATTCTTGTAAACTAATTGCAGCTACATCAATGATATGTTATAACTATATACAAAAGTCAGCGCTTAAGTCTGAATAATGCGCTGATGGATATCAGTTCTGCAGTATTCATATTCACACATTCAAGCTTACATGGCACTTTCGAGAGGTACAAGTCTGGGCGGGTTACATCGAATTAATGTCGACGTTGAAAGTATTAAAACGTAATAATCCTCAATTTGTGATTACAATAGACTAAGAAGCAATTTCCGTTCAGACTCAGTCAACAGTTTTAACATCAAAGCCTCCAAGAAAAGCCCATAGAGACAGGGTGTAGTATCGGAAAAGAAAAAGAGGAAGATCACCTCCAAAAATATGAAAATCTTCTAAGACAGATAGTGGGTCTTAAGAAAATTCGTGGCTGGCATTTAAGAAGTAGAGGGTAAAGGAAACAAAAAAAGTAGGTCTATCTACGAAAAGAAATGAGATGCCATTAAAAACAATAATTATAAAGAAACTAAGTTTCGCAACTCAATTCTTCTATCGTAAAAAGTTGGCATATCATGGTAGGGGACCTTCTGTCTGATCAAATTAATATTGAAAATCTCTTATGTTTAAATAAAATAGATTGAATGGGCCATCGCAATGAAAAAACAATGCCATCAAAAAAACCAACTCAATCAGTGCGATTTTCCAAAGTTACATTGTGTTTTCGTGCGATGGCGAAGTCAATCTATTTTATTTAAACGTAGAAGATTTCAAATATTAGATAATTTCTAATATTAAGGTGCGTTTACACGTGAGAGGAACTCGCCGATAATGCTCTCGAGAGTTTCTGGCGGAGTCCTTTATACGTGAGAGTGAAATTAACCCTAGTCCACTCTCGGAGAGCTATTCGTCATGGCAACTCTCGAGAGTACCCTCAGACCGTTTACACGAGCGATTTCTATTAGTTCTGAGAGTGACTTAAGCTAGTTAACATCTTGTGATTTCAGTTTAGTGCTATCATCTGTAACGTTTTAATTCAACATATACATTATTCAAGTTGTCTTCAAGGAAACGAGAAATAGCAGCGGCTTTGTTGATTTTGTGTATGTCGAAGAAAAACGAATCGAGGGAGAAAAAATTTTTGTAGATTTTCAAGTGTGGAAGTTGAATTATTAGTACAATTAGTGAGACCATTAATTTTTAAAAAGAACACTCCAATGAGAGAAGCAATATCTGTTTAGAAGAAGAAGCTTAAAAGATTTATAAATAAAAAAGTATTTAATTAAAATAAAATGTTATTAATGTACAAAATCACACAACTCAACAATTTCTTGGGATGGTGGGTTATTCTTATTTTCGGGCTAATTGGGATTTGTAGGCAAAGGAGAAGGTGTCGTCGGAAGTGGGGGTGGAGAAAAAATGACATATGAACTGCAACGTACTCTCCGAATTTGTCGTGATCATCGGAGTTTCTAGCGAGCACTTGTAGTTCTGCTTTAATGACACTGTCATTGTCCAAATATCCCTTTTTTTCTTTTCTTCGCAACTTAATTTTTCGTTTGATGTGATAATTGGAGTGGCTTCATCAGAAGAAACTGGCGTTTTCTAAATGAATATGCTGGACAAAATTTTAAGTTGGCATCTAAAAATTGATATACAATATTAGTGCACTTTAAATATCTTAAATATATTTATGAAATTCACAAATATTGATCAAGTTTTGAATCATTATGCATGTTATTTATTTAATTATTTGATTTTTACACATTTGAATTATAAACCAAGTCAAATTCGGAGAAAATACCAATTGAAAGTAGTGGGTTTGAGAATCAGGTGTCTCCACAGAATGTATTGTTGTATAAGCTCTTCCTTCCATTCCAACCGATATTTATACCTAATTTTCTGTAAAAATTGTCTAAGAAAAACTTAGTAGATTACATTCAGAAGGAGCGGATTCAAGAGATGGGACAATAAAGCTCAATACCGAACAATAACACCAATAGCAAGTTTTCGTTTCACTGGTTCTATTTCAACTCTTCTTATTTTTCATTTTTTTGAGTTCCTGAGAAACCTGTAATTATTTAGAAAAACAAAGTTTGATAAATTGTGAATTGTTAATTGAAATGTATAATTTTTATTGTTCATCAGAAATAAATTTAGTTGATTTCTCAAGTTGTATATTTTTCTATTTATTTCCACTATATTTGTCTCAAAGTCTTTGGCTAGCTTTGAGACATTGAATTTCTGAGAGTAGCTCTCAAAAGCGCTTACACCTGCTACTGTGACGAAAGAGGGGCAGTTCTCGGAGAGTTCACTCTCTACTTCCGGTGAGAACTATCAGGACCCTTTGCACTTGCGAGTTTTACTCTCGAGACTAAATCGGTTACTCTCGATAGTGAAAAACTCGCACGTGGAAGCGCACCTTTATATGTTGTTAGATAAGCTAATTACGTAATAATTTAAAACACAAGGTCCCTTGAGTAGGGACTGAATAAATCAACCGACTTAGTATTACATCCTCATTCTATACATTCTTACTGTTACTTACTAATTATTTGTAATAAATGAAACCTTTTTTAATCAAAGGTGACAATCTGAATCAAATTATTATGCACAACTAGTGAATGTGGTATTATTCTGATTACTTATTGACCAAAAGACCGTGCGCACATTGAGAAGTAGGCATCGTAGCGCCATGCAGGGCAACGCAGCGTCGTTTTCCGTAATCTATTAGCTAGAACTCACTAGAGCATATTGGGTGGCAGGGTAGAACAGGGAAGTATTATGCGTATATTCAGGTGCATCATGTAGTTTTCGGGATACAGTTTTCTGCAAACATGCAATGACATTTAGGCCGCTCCTATTTCTAGACGCACATGATGCAGCGCAGCGGAGGGTAAGGCAGTGTAGAAAAAACTGCGGTATCTAAGTAAGCGTATATTAATATACAGCTCTGACGTTTAAGCGTCCATTGTCAGTCATGAGTATGAACGATAATGATAATCAAAAAGTTAATAAATTTAATTTCTGAATAGAATTTCGGCCAAGAGTTTGGTGGTCACGATGAATTTAATTTGTAATCGGAATTTTCTGAAAAATAACTATAGGCTTCAATTAAAGTCTCTTATATCGTAAAAGATGAGAAAATCTTGACTTATAACTCGTGAATATTATTTTATAATATATTGTCAAAGCTCGTGGCACGTTTGCAGTTAACTGTATTGGGAACACTGCGTGACGTAGGCCAACATAGACGCAGTACAGCTCTGCCTGCCTCCCATTATGCTAGTAAATTTTGACTATTAAATTATAGTAAACTAGGCCTAATGTACAGCTTGGCACTTAACATTACCTAGAACACATACCACGACCAGATAATTATAAACGAAAGTCTTACTTTCGCAAAAACAAACGAAAGGAGAGAGACGAATCTAAGATGCAAGATATGCCAAAGTAAGCCTGCTCTCTGTGCAGTTCCATGTTTCGAGAATTGGTATCTTGGTATAAATAACTAATTACAAAATTGTTGGAAGTATCATGATCAATGAAGCAGTTCAAATCGTTTAGTCCGTTCGTTTTTATCTATGACTGCAATAACCGCTGCGTCCTACCCCAAACAAAAGGCTTGTCCCGGCAAAATTAGTCCACATATCTTTTCAATTCTATTTATTTGTAGAAGCAATATGCTATGCTTGTAACAAAAATACTTTAAAAAATAACTTTGTAACGTAAGTGACAAGATGGGGCCGGTAAATCATTATAAAGGTAATTAAAAGTGCTACAACTTTTTTTATTACAATATATAGTGAAAAACCTTTTATTTTAAAACGGTGAAGGGTCAAAGCACTCGAGAGAGACTGCTGTGATTGCGCGGTCGTGCGCTCTTTAAACAATCATATCTCCGTCAATTTTTGTACGTATCATTCATCATTTTTGAGATATTATAAAAAGAATGTGGTTTTTTTAAAAATTCGAAATTTTTTTCTTAATATCGTGATTTTTTTGAAAAATATATGTCCTAAAGTAGCCAAACTGCTAGAATCCATCAAACTCTTTATATTAAAGTTAATTCTAGACGGAATACGATTAATTTTAATTTTGGTGGAAATGGAACTTATGAAACCCATTGATTTAAAAGAAAAAACCATTAGATGTTCCTTTTATTTACATTACAGCTCACTCATTTTACGTGCAAAAGACTTTTAACAATGCTAATTTTAAAACTTATTTCAAGCACTAAAAAACCCTATTTCATTAGAATGCATAAAAAGTATTTGCTCGCCGCTAGATGGCATTGAATACATTAAATTTTACACAAAATAAAAAACGGCTTGGATCTTTTATATCTCGCTTAATATTGCACTTAGAACACTTTATAAAAAACCGATTTGTCCAGTTTTTTACCTGCTACAATTTTTTCATCATAAAATTTTTTTTGGAGATATTTGCAAAAAAACGATTAAAAACGTGAAAAACATCGAATTTTCAATTGATAATAACTTGAAAAGTATTAGGTTTCTTGAAAATCTTTATAGAACATTTTTATCTCAAAATTAGGCCTTCTATCGATATCCGAGATTATATTGAAAAAAATTACATCACCGAGAAGGGATTGCCACCCCCAGGATCATTTTCACTTTTGAAGTTAGAGGTAAGATGAGCCTAATTCCGAAATTTCATGCAAATCGGTTCACAGTAAAAAATTCGGAGCAATAACGCTTCAATGACTGCACTATACACCTATTATCATCACAATCCAATTTGTTTAGCTTTTATCTATGGTGTGTGTGTGTTATTTTTTCCATTATTCCATTTTCAGACGTTGATTTGATAAATTTTGTTCTTTCCTTTTAGAGCAGCCGAGGTGGTTATGGTCTTTTTTAAAATATTTGGGTGAACTAACTCGAAAAGGATATAAGAACAAAGCAAACAGCAAAAGAATAATTATTAGAAAATTGTAGGAATGAAAAGTGTGATCCCTAATGTGAAATATAATGAAAAAATTTCATTATAATAACGACGAACTTATTATTGTAAAAGTCATTTTTGTGTAAGTTATAATTAGGCAATTCAAATAGGTGGAAATAAAAAATGAATTTTTGTATAGATAATAGTTTATTACTCTCTCTTTTTTTTACATTTTCTAGATGCACTTACAAACTAAAAATACAGATAATAGTCGTCAAATGATTCACATAGAGCAGCTTTCTGGGGCTAGAATTTCTACAACTTTGTGTTGCTTCTTATTGCTGAAGTCTGGAGATAGTCCTTGATCAATTTGGTTCTTCCACAACTGAGCTACTCTAGTTTCTTGTAAACAGTGTACTCCAATGGTCTTCTTCTTCTGTGAACTAGGTTTGCATGGACTTTTGCAAGCAGGCAAAGGTTTAGTAGTGAAGCAGATTTCACCATTTTCTTGAACGTATCTTGTTTGACTAATCATACAATCGTTTTGATAACTTCCTCCACGACTTAGATAACTTTGATGATAAGCATGTTTAGTTGTAATGACATTCACGAAGAGAGGAATTTCTTTTTCAACGCATTGTTTATTATCTTCAGCGAGTTCTTTTCTTACTTGCTTTCCTTCATCGCCTTCTATTTCGAAACTTCTAACGAATTTTTCAGGACTACGGGCGATACAAGTTTCTGAAATAATGAAATCTTCAGATTTTTGGCCATTAAATTGTCCACAAAGACCTCTTATAGAATCTCTGAATTTTCCATTTACAGCGGTTAATCTAACATCACGACCATTGTAAATGATATAGAAACTGTTGTAAACTTCGACTTTCACTTCTTCATTGGGAAGGAAATAAACTTGGATGTATCCACGTTTGAAATCAGCACTTTGTATTTGGCTGAGTCGAAGTTGTTCTCCATTGATGGATACCTGAGGTTTATATTGGAAGCCTTTGGTTGGTGTCAAATCAATTTCAATAACTTCGAAATCAGTTTCAGGACTGCTGACAACTATTTTCACGTCAGTTTTATCACGACCGTTACTGTTTCGTCTTACAAGTACAGCATAGTTTTCTAGCTGTTTCTCCAGTTGTGTCTCGAGATATTCATCTGATCTTTGGTAGTTTGATTCACGTGCTTCTTTTGGAACATATACAGTCATTACTGTCCAGCGCTGTGACAATTTGGCATCGTAACTTTTGTTACTGAATGTGTTTACATAACTTCTATCGATGGAACAGAAATCTAGAAAAAATGATAATGCTGACTAATGTGGAATCAATTAAATACCAGTGCCGAGTGAAATTTTCATGCTATCTATCTAATTCCTTTTCACTTAATAAGTGATCCATGACCAAACTATAAATTAAATATCAAAGTGAAAGTTTATATTATTAAAAATAGTGCATCCTACTAATATTGATAATTATAAGATTTTTATCAGTGTATTTGGAGTTACCATTAGACTATTCGGAAATTATATAACTGAAGTCGATGTTGCTAAGAAATTGACAACAATTGAAATATCTTCAAAACTATAATATCATAATTAATATAAAAACTGATGAGCAAGAATGGTTCTTATGGATGTTAGTATTCAAAAAACTGTTTCCGGTGCAGAAAAAAGTTGAATATTAGTTATAATCGCAGAAAGACAAAGGTTTTTTTGTGCTCAAATAAACAGTATTTAATATCTAATGAAAAATGTAAGACTCGAAAGTCTTTATATTATGGCGATGCGAGACTAAGACCAACTTGGTTTTATTCCGCTCATAATTAATAATAATAAAGATGAGAAAAATGATTGAAAAAATATTTTTTGTATCTTCGGTTTTTAGTATTTGATATGCAAAAAACTGAAATATTTACTAATTAGAAAAGTATTGCTTACCTCTGTAAGTATCAATGCCTAAATAATAACTGGATAATCTATTGGGTAGATGGAAAACTGGATGCATAACGAACGTTTCTCTTACAAGATCCATAACTTCAATGCTGTGAATTCGGGATAATTCTTTAGGAGTAGTAATTGATAGATTAACAAATCGTAAATCAGGATCGAATTTGACTTGCATTGAAACAGAATCCTTTTCGCCCGATACTGGTTGGACATCAGTAAGAGGAAGTAAATAATAACGAAGTGCTTCGTAAGCCGTTTCAATATAATTTTTCCATTTTGAATCCAAATTCTCAGTGTGAAGCTCAACTTTCATAAGATCAAGTAAATTGGCTTTTGTGGTCATATTGGTACATGTGTACGATTGTGTATTACCTTTCTGCATTTGTTGCATACATAGTTTGTACAACGGCGAATCTTTCAAATATTTTTTACGTTCCTCGCTTCGTAGATGCTCAAATTGGCCGGTGATCTTAGTTTTCTTTTCATTGGTTGGTTCAAACGTGAGCTCAACTTCAGTAAATACTTTAGGTTCATTATTTAGAGCAAATTGGATATCAAGAGCGTTGGTATTTTCAATTGTACTTTTTGAAACAAATTTGGCTTGATAATCTTTCAACTCGCTGTGATTAGATGTTCTCTTAAAGAAAACAGCTACACGAGATGTGGGGTCGACGTTGCTCTTGGCATAGGCTCCGGTAATAAGATATCGAATAGTCCTATCTCCTTGTAGCTCAATAATAGTATCTAATGCGTTAGCTCTAGCATTATTGATTCCATCTGCAACATCATCCATCATTTGATTTTGTCTCTCACATTGGTCCATACTGTCATTGAACTTAAAGGAAGGTCTTAGGTGTTTGGGCTCCATTAAGTACAATTCATTATATTTAGACTTAACAATAATTTTTTTGAATGATGATTCTTCAGGAAGGTATCTAAGATCAAATTGGCTGTTTTGTACATTACTATCATGCCATAATTCTCTAAGTCCTTCAAAAATGCAACCGTGTGATGTGGCGAAGTATAAAGTCTCTAAAGTTAAAAAGTCTCTTTCGTGATTAACCTCAATTTCAAAGGCAGCACCGATATATTCTTTACCAATTAATTGTTTGAATCCATGCATATTTCGTGGTTGAATTGGTTTTCTATGTCTTTGGGAGGACAACGGTTCGAAGTTTCCAATATCAGATTTTGCTGTGTAAGGCAAGGTATGATAATGCAGCATATCCATTTTATCTTTTTCTTTAACTTCAATTTCAACTGTTACTTCTTGATTTGGTATGTCAATACTGAAATTAGATTCTAATTTGGGTACATTTACTTCCCAGTGTTTATCGTAACCACTTATAAATTGTTGATGAATTGATGGAGTGATGAACATAAGACGACCTTGACTTTTTCCTGTTAATGTCCACCTCAACTCAGATTGCATTAGAATGTGATTGGGCACTTGAATTTCATCGTTTGAAGATAATTGCGGTTCTGCGGTAGCACTAGCTTGTCCTCGAATTTTGAAGAGTACTGGATTGTCAAATTTATACACCATTGGGAAACCAGTTACAGTGGGCACAGCTAGGATCAATTCTCTAGCATTGAAAAATTTAAACCGACGAATATCATGATCCTTGTTGAATATTTTTTCAAATTGTTGGATATCTAAAAACACATATTCATTAAAACCATTTATATGTACTAGTGAATCAAGATCGCTAAAGCAAAATACTCACATTGAGGAAGTTGTTCAATTGTTAAGTTGTCAAAACTGAGCATTCTGAGAGGAGATCCTAATTCCATATACAATTGCCCTTCGAGCTGTTCCCGTTCCTCAGCTTTCATGTTGAGTAATTTTGCAATATTATGGCTCGCCCAAGGATTTTCTTGGAATGAGCTTTCTCGCTTAAGTTGTTCTTTTTCTCTGTAGTTCTTGGTTTGTTTGTATGTGAGGTCAAGTAATTGATCCACACTGGAAACGATAGCTTGTATGTTTACAAGATTACGATGAAGTCCATTCAAAGATGCTTGTAATGTATATATCATTCCCTTAGGAATATAATCATCGCCACTAGGAACAAAGTTGTGAGCTGTTCCATAGAGTGTCCTTAACTCATCCCAAACATAAGAACGGAAATAATTAGCGCCATGTTGCAAACCGTAGTCTTTGTCATCAAGTAGAGCTCTGGCTGCCTTAGCTGCTTCACGTCTGAAAAAGTTTGAATTTGTGAAAAAAAATGAAGACGAAATAGAATGTGAGTCAACTTACATGAAAGTGTAATCGTCACCTTCCATTTGAGAAAGAGTTTCAATTGCTGATTTGACTGCAGCATTAACGTGATCATCTACTTCAACATGAGTGTTGCTTGCCATAATTTGTAAAACTTCAAATGTTGGTAGACTGCGCATTGCTTGGAAAACAGCGGCAATTCGTACAGCCGGATGTTCGGCGGGATTTTGATATATTCTGAAGAATACGGCAAGAGCTTTCTCTGGTTGTGTTTCGGCCAATTTTTCTAAAGACAAAACCATCAACATCCTTTGGAATTGCGTGCAATGCTTCTTTCCTTCCAAGTAAGGTTCGAAAGTATTCAAAATTCGCGAATCAGCTAAATTTCCAAGGGCACGAATGTAAGCGTGTATTTGGTAAGTATCAGCTCGTTGTACTGCGTTGTTAAGCATTTCAGTGAAGTAAGGAATAACTTCTTCTCCTATAAACCGCCATCCGTCTTTTGTGCGAAAACTTCCAAAAGTATTGACAGGATAATGAGAATCTGATATATTTCTGTCTGCGTAAACTTTGCGAGCAAGATGAGTAAAACTCATGAGAGTTGTATCATTGAGAGGCCATAGGGCCAACACTTTCGGATTTTTAGCGAGTTTGAAGAAAGTTTTCATATATTCTTCAGTAGGATTAGTGGCGGAATTTGCCATTGAAAAAACTACTTCACTGGCATCTACACCTTCAATAAATCCTCTTTCTATCCAGTCTTGGATCACTAGCATAGCAGGACCAGTTCCGGCTTCCGAAACAGCATCTATAAGAATAGATACGAGACTTTCATCTTCATCGGAGGAAAGACGGTTAATCAACGGTTTAAGTTCATCCGCATCGAGTAATCTTATGAGAGAAACCAAGTTCACGTATCGTTCCAAAGTTTTTTCATGATGATCTCTTTCTTCATCTTCCAAATCTTTGTTAATTTTTCTTGCAAGTTTTTGTACCTCTTGAACAATATTAACCGATTTTCTGATTGAAGTTCCACTATATCCGCTAAAGAAAGGTAACAAAGGATTTTCAGGAGCTTGATCGATTCTCGGTTGCTGATGATAGTAATTGTATTCACTTCCGAAATATTTTGGTCTAAGTAGGTTTAGAGATCCAGGACGACGTTGACGATCCTCTAATACAACGTTATCATAAGAATATACAAGGTTTCCTAATTCGACAGGCTGGCTTATGTCTTCGAGTTCGTCGTCTAGAGGTTTTATTTCTAGTAAATCAGCCATCATTGCACTGTAAACAGCAGCTTTTTCCTTATCAGTAATTGTTGGATTAACAAAAATACTGTTGACTGAAAGTGTGTGTAGAATATCATAACGGTTCAAGTTTCCTAATAAAATAGCACGGCTTGTAGAATCTCTGCTCATATAGTTACCCATTTTATTTGTTGCTGGTTTATTTCCTCTGAAATAGTCACCAAATCCATATACATAGGCAGGTAATTCTTCATCTTCGGAGAATTTTTCATGTTTAGTTACTTCTATTATATCAGCATCCAAATTATCTCTCAATTTGAAGTCTAGGTAGCGAGCATTTTCTTTTGAATGAAGAAGTTCGTAATCCGGTATAGGGGCGATCTTATAAAGTGTTTCGCTCACTCCTAAAATAGTATCTTCCTTGGTTAAGAAAACGCCGGAATTAGATTCTGCATCAGGTAAGGTATTTAATGGACTTGGAAGAGTATTTTCTCCATTAGTATTTATTTGGAATAAACTCACTATACTTTTGATTAAGTTTGCTTCACTGTTTTTACATTCGGCGTGAACAATAAGGTTGGAAATCTTGCCATTTTGGAGATGAGCTTGGAATGGTTTTGTACACGTTTTAAACGGTTTCCATGCAGTTTCTTCCTCGGGAATGTCAGTTTCCCATCCCTGACTCAAAACTGAATGAACTTCTGAATATTCTGGGTTAATAAGCATCATTTGTAATTTTGAAGCGTCTCTGGGTTGGATTCTAAGGGTTGCTCTGAATAGGGTACCTACATATTGATGAGATACTTCAGATATTCCAGTTAAAGTTCGTCCTCGTACTTGGTATACATATTCGCTTTCTCTCTTCCACGCAGAATAATTTGATGCGTAGGCCAAGCCCACTGAAAAAGATAATCAACATGAAATAGTTTATATATAAATTTTATTTTGTCATGTAAGTTAAATTGACATTTTCATTGTGGGAAAACTAGAGCGGTTTTAATGGATTTTAAGAGATATATCTTAATATACGAAACCTGCGACGCCAGTATACTTAATTGAAATAGCACGATAAATAATAAGAAATATTGGAAGGTAGTAGAAAATAAGAAAGATGAACTAATGAAAGAAAGAAAATTAATATAAAATATTGGTATAGAGAGGTATGCTGTGAATAAAAACAATAGCAGAGCTGATGATGATTACTCTTAATTGCCGAATAAATTGAAGAGAAGAATGCGTGCAAAATTTTAATTGAACTTTCAACGTATTTCAAATAGAATGGATTCAAAGAATTTCTAGTATTTATTCAAAATAAGCAAGAGTGAAGAATTCCATACATTTTATTCAGCATTAGATATTGTCGCAAAATTTCTTGACATTTTCCAAAAAATTTAATTCGATGCATCCTATAACAAAAAATTCCAAAAATTCAAGCAATACAGTGTTGGATGGATAAATTGGATCTGTCGTTTGGTTTTTAAATATTAATATATTGTGTGATTATAAAAGGCATTCCATTTAAAAAAATTATTAGCAAGTAAATATATTTATAAATAAAATCAACTTCTTGTTAACCTATAGGATATAACGGGAACTTAACATTGAAAATTATGGTAATAAAATATCTTACCCAAGATAAAAAGGACAAACTGCGACCACATCTTGCACAACTGAATACGGTCGAAGTGTGATCATCTGGATTTTGAGAGAGAATTTATATCCATTATGTGCTGATAACATTTTGCAGCTTTGCAATTTCCAAAATTTTACTGATACAGAATTTATGAATGAAATTTGTAGTTGAGTTAGTAACAGATAAAAATAATTCTCTTCATCATCAACGTCTTTGAACACGATTATGCAACCGTTTATTTAAATTTCAAATTATTTTATCATGGGATAAACATTAGACAGACAATGGACAGAAAATCCAAAAGGAATTAAAAGTCACACGTGCCCGTCACTTTTCGACATATTAAACAATTTAGTTAGGCATTTATCAAAACGCAGAACCAATTTTTTAGCTGGAATGAGGTCCATTAAGTAAGTTTTCGGCGGACGTTCAACTCTCCTAAAAGAATCGGAAACAAGGAATAGTTACTGGCTGCCAAATTCCTGCGATGTTTTTGCAGTATGTAATTATCATGGAGGAGGTTGAAAATAAACTCAACATATCCGATTGTTTGCGTTGGAAAACTTAATGTAACTTTATTAAAGTGGCATAATAACGCAATTTGAATTAATGATATGGTCAAGCTCCAGGTAATCGATAGGTGTGTTGGGATAAGTCAAGATTCGTTCCGTGTAACGAAGTGATCCATGGAAAGCTGGTCATCAGAGTGGTAATGCTGACAGGTTAACATCATTTATGTCCAGGCCATACCCCTTGGAATATCGCAACAAATCAGAACGATATGCTACAAGCTTCAGCTGGAGATTTTGATCACAATTACCCTTCGATAATTTTAAATTAATTCTTCAACTCGTACCTCGTTTATTTTTGTCGTTAAAGAACTTATCTTACCATCTTGCGATTTTCGATATCATGTTTGTCCGATCAAAAAGAGCGCCAATATTTCGCTACACGTTATTTGCTCATAACATATTCTTTACCCATAACTACACGAGAGCAATTTTGGCATCACAACCGTCCTGAACCATCGAAAACTCTTATTGCCCACCAGAATTTGCATATTTCATATGTTTGTAATCTTTATTCTGATCATCCTGAATATTTACCTCCTTGATTTAAATATCTGATAACTCTGTAGTATCAAAGAAGTATTTTCAGTCAAAAAGTGATAAACGTACTTACAAAAATAACAATCCGTTTCTTGATAGTCCCATATAGGGTAATAAAAGGGGCTGAATCAATTGTGGAATAGGGAATACCAAAAAATAAATAACTACCATATCATAGGTACATTTTATGAAACCGGATTTCAAGAAAACACCAGAAATAAAGAGGAAGGTCTTTAAAAGATGGCGATAAAAGGTACTGCTCTAGAAGTGATGTGACTGTTGTTCTTAGTGATGTTAAATACAAATGTTTCATTTAAACATGTTTTCTCTCAGTTCATACTTAAACTTAAATATTAAATGGTAGTGCGTTTGGTTGTTTCTTTCAATCTAACATATAAGTACCCCGATGGTTCCAGAAATACCTGTCCTAACCAAGAAAACACAAAAATTTTGGAAACATTATATTTATTTTCCAACATAATCTCCTTTTAGCTCTATACACTTTTCCCATCAATGTTCAAACTCCTCTAAATAACCATTAACTCCAAACCTCACTTCTTCATAATTGAAAAATCTTTGATCGCCGAGCCATAACATCGTCTGGAAACAGAAAATAATCCGAGAGGGCCAAATCTGGAATAGGGTGCATCAGATAGCAAATGTTTACAAATTCACATAAAACATTCATTGATGATGGCTGCCAAACAAATACTAAACAACATGGCGTCTTCAAACTTGAAGCATATGCTATATAGATTGTGTAATTTCTGATATAGTGATATTTTTCAAGCAACTACCGCCATCTTTAGGTCAGGCTAAGTACTTCTGATACCATCCTCGTACAATGCATACATACATACTTACATACATACAATTTTTAATATAAGTAACAAAGCAGATAGTTTACTTTTATAATACACTGTGTGAAGATATATTACTTGGAAATCTAAGGAAGCCTGGATAGATTTGACGGTTGAGAAACCCAATAGATTTGTTGAGCAAATCTAAGATGTGTTATCAAGTTATCATAAAAGCTAAGCAATAAATAATTGGATAGAAAGTAATAGTTTGGTACAAACATATTAATTAATTTTTGGATAACTTGACTTTTCATATGTTATTTAATACGTATATATTTCCTTTGTAAACAAAAACATGCTTTATCGCAGAAATTCGATTGCTCGTGTGGTTGATTTTATCGTGTGGCCTCCTAGATCTCCAGACTCACCATCGTGCTATTTTTTCCTTTGGAAATACATTAAGGACTCTATTTAACACCTGGACGCGTATCATATAACAAAGGAGACATCAGCATGGATAAAATCCCCGAGCATTAGTAAATGCTATTAATGAAGATGGCTTCAACTAAGAATTTAGTGGTTATTTTTATATTTGAATTTCTGGAACAGCTAGTGACGCTCATTCATTCGATAGTGGGGAAATGTTTACTTTCGCTCTCTGAAAAGGATAATTTTGTGTAAAACTTAGGATATCGTAATTGTCTGTATTGGTGTAGTGGTAGGCAGTGTTTTAAGTATTTTCCGTTTTAAAAATGTATAATTATTCCGTTACAACCCTGTAATTCTCATTTTTTGTGTGCAATCAAATACTGTGATTTTTATTGATACTTACTAAAACTAATAGTTTCCGTTACAGCTTTAACCTCTGTAACTGACCGATATCGATAATTCTTATTTTTTGATATTTGCATACCTTAGCAAATTTTGATGTTTATGAATAAAGATAAGAATACATTTTGATATAATTAAGAAATTTTTCCTTATCAAATACGTTCCAGAACGTGGAGTTAATTTGTTACGAAATTATCAGCCAACACGTTTTTTAAAAATAACTAATCGATTTCAAGATAAAGAAACTTACATTTCCTCAAATACCTATTTGTAAATTTGAGCTCCTAGTAATTAATAAGTATCATAGAAAAGTTATTAATATGCTTAATATACTATCATTTCAAATTTTTTAGAATGATTATAGAAATTTAACATTTGTTTACAATTTAACATTGAATATATTGATCCATGTTCTCGGGGATGAGATAAAATAAAGTTCTGTAATGGTCACAAGAAAAATGAAATCAATTTTTAAATACTATAGCTATAACTCTTAATGCAAGTAAGATTATTTAGTAGGTAATAAAAAAGTTTTTAGGATTTACGATATCTGAGGCTCTTTTGTTAGTATAGTTTGATTTCCTATGGTCTCATAAAAAATAGACCCGTCCATGTCAATTATTTTTATCCATGTCCCTTATCATTCCAATTTCTGTCAACAATATAATATATAAATAAATCTCTTTATTTTCTATTTTTTTTTTGGATCTTTTGGCAGGTCTTCTGATTTAAATTTAGTTTTTTCTTATTTTTTAAAGACAGATAAAAATCTGACTTTCCGACCTGTTCGGACTTTATTAAATTATAACACTGACAATTTGCGTATTTAGATTAAGAAATTAATTAATAAGGAATTCATTTTTCCATAGTTTTCACATATAAAAAATATGTAGCAGCTGTCAAATTATTCGTAATTGTATTAAAATATAATATACGAGGTGTTTCAAAACGTTCGCATGCGAGTTATATCATTGCATTAAGCAAAAAAAATCGATCAAAAATCATCAAATAACGTTCTCAAAGACCCTGTATATAAAATATAAAAATAGCGCTATAAATTTCACTTAAATTATTTATCATTTTTTATCATTGATGCTTTCTCGTTCTTTTGAATGTGAACCATTTCTAAAAATTTCTCCCCGTATTTGATTCCGTGGTTCATTAATGTAGTTTTATTTTTTATCGCATTGATGACCTTATAGTCTATTTTCTTAATACTGAGATTTCTGTCTTATGTACGCACCGTCACAATCATTACAAGATACTTGATATATAATATTAATTTTACTTCTTTTGTTTTTGGTAGCTTTAGAATTAAGTTTAGTGGAATATTTGGATAATGTATTATGTCCTTATTCAAATAATTCGATAATTGTTGGGAAAGTTCTTGCATATAGTAAGGAGAAAAGTTTTGTGTTTTGAAGTTCAGTTTCTTTTTTGTTTCTTAATCGATTATAGTATCTGTTTATCCTTTTCTTAAAGATGTTGTTAATTATTTTTACCGGATAATGCAGTTTTTGCTTTTTGAATAGCTAAGTATCTAAATTCAGGTTTTGATAGCTGGATAGATCTATCAGCCAAACTTTATATAACCGATCTTTTTTGTGACATAGGATGACATGAATTGAAGTTCAAATATCTTGAGGACCAAGTTGATTTCGTATATACCATTCTGTTCTCATTTTATTGTTAATTTTATATCATGTGTGATCAAGAAAATTGATTTTATTATTTTGTTCGATTTCGATTGTGATTGTGAAAAGTTTTTTAAGTTTCCTTATGATCTTCCATTACTAATTGTGATATAACACTTGATATGGAAGCTCCCATAGCGCAACCGTCAATTTGTTTGTATATTTCATGTTCATATTTGAAGTATTTTTTCATTTCTCCCATATAATTACAATCTATCCCGTAAAATGAGGATCATACGTAATTTGAATGACTAAAAACAGACGCGTAGGGGTATGTTCCGGTGAAGAAACTCCTTTAAGTATTTAGCAGTATAACTGCTACTCTGTATCAATTTCTTTTCACCTAAATATAAATAGTATAAACCAATAACAAAGTTAACATGACGTAGTGATATAAAACATAGAAGTCACCATATTTTTCACTGTAACGTTTTATTTCTTCTATAATTGAATGCATTTGTAGATCTTTTTCTATTGATGATGTAACGTACCAGGGGGCGTTGAATAAGGATCGTAAATTTTGTTTTGGAAGCGTTCTAAAATACTGATATTGGAATTGCTCGTAGTTCCCCATAACTGTATGCCATACGTCCACACTGGCTTAAGGATAGCCTTATATACTAGCAACTTGTTTTCAATGGTTAATTCTGAGTTTCTATCAATTAACCAGTAGATCTGCCTGAATTTAAGTCCCAGTTGTTTCCTTTTGGTAAATATATGCTTTTGCCAGGTTAATTGTCTGTCAAGATGAACGCTTAGATATTTTGCATCGGTAGTTGAGTTGTTTTCCGTTTCCCATTTTGAGATGCTTTTCTAGAGTTTGGATGTAAAGCTAGGATTGCAGTTTCATCTCCAAAAGTTGCAACTTTTGTGTTCCTACTGGAATGGTATGATATTTGAAGTATATTGCACAATTTCAATAGGAATATTTGTATATAAAGGAACTACATCTAACGAAATAAATACATATTCGTTAGGAGTTTTCATATTTTAAAATTTTTCTTTGGAATCCCATGTATTTTTAATATAGTATTTGTTTTGGTATAATTTCTTTTTCAAAATATTTCTCAAATAATTAGATAATGGGGTAAGAAGATTTTACATACTACAATCGGTCGAAGAGGTATTTGAGGTTTGTGCTGTTTTGGCAAACCATATATTTTAAATTTCTCAATTTTTTTGTATCTGATAGTAAAATGAAAAGTTTTTCTTTCGAATCGATTGAATTAGATCATTATTTTATTTTTGAATACATAGAATTCATAGGGTATCATTTAATTTTTTTGTAAGTTGTCTCAACATTTAATAATTTCATCATTTTTTTATTATAATCTTGTAATTTCATAATAACCGTTTTATTAGATTTATCTGCGAGATTTACGTAAGATTGGAAGATAGGTCAGACAGTTCAATAACACGATGAACAATGTTTGGACGCCCATCTTTAACTACTGATGAAATATTTTACGCACTTTAAGATAAGATAGAGCCTTAAGTTTACAATAAATCTTCTTGCTATGGAATTTGCGTAAATCTCATGATCACTACTTCATGAAATTGTTACTGAAAAATAGAAATTTCCAAAACTGTTTACTCCTACAGGAATTTGACTGAGACGTATTTTGTCATGCCCCTTACATCCCGACACTTACTCCTATCTCTTCTTACACCTAAAATCTTTCCATGGTGGCCAATAATTCAGCGATGATGACAAGCTGAACGAACATGTTACCACATGGTTCAAAACACAAGCGGCAACCTTCTATGAAAAAACTTGTACTACGCTATAACAAGTGCCTACAAATTTTGAAATTTATGTGCAAAATACGTTTGATAATTGTAGATTTTTATATAATAAATATTGTTTCTGTATCTGTACACGTTTTTTTTTATAACCAAACAAAGTTTACTCTGTTATTATACGTTGTATAATCTAAACGCTGCTTTCATGCTAGAAATACTGTTCGGTTCATTCCTATAACTAAAGATGGATTCACACGACATTGTCCTGCACGATTTTTTGCAGTTTAAGTCGAATAAATATTGGCACATCTATTATTTATGTCTTTTATACTACAAAAAATCGTACACCGCTTATAAGTGTGAACCAATACTCCTTGAACTTTTTAATCAAATCGATTGAACTTTACCGTATTCTGTTCATAATAGGAAATGTTCTGCTCTGTTTATTCCATACGGAAAGATATCATACGTTTTATCTCATTTGATAGCAATACTAAAAGTACCACAAGCCATTAATCCAACAGTGACAACTGTGTGAGAGCTTCTATTATTAGTTTTGACCTTAATGGTTGCATTCAGCGGACGTAGCGCAGAGCGCTACTGCTAACTATGGGTAATGATGACGATCGGAATATGTTGAGCGTTCGCTGTCAAAACTTTTATGTTTTCTGTGTCTTGTTAGTTTATGACAGACATATTTTCAAAACAGAGACTATTTTGGTTGCTTGTATTGAACTTAACAAGTGTTACATCAGGTTGTAAAGTGGAGGTACTTTGTCTGGTTCCTTTTCAAAGAATTACGAGGTGTATTTATCACTCATCTAATTTTATATGTATATGAATATTGTCATTATAATTCAAAAACGAAATTATTGAGAATGCAGGTCCAAATCATTTTCTTCATCTTCATAAACGAAAATGATCATTTTCCTTCTAATAAACTTGACGTTTCATCACAGATCTGTGACCCAGTGTTATTTTCATACTGCTCTTTTTCAAAAATCTCAAACCATATTTTTTACTATCTCTGAGATCTGTATTTCTAGATATTATAACGTACATTAGGCCTCGGTCTCCTATTAAATGCTATGTGTGACGTCCGACCTGAGTGTAAACGTTACGATCGACGTCTGAACGCCAGGAACAGCGTCAGTGGTCAATACATCTCATACGCGAACAATCGCAATTGCTTAAACAAATTGTTGTTTCGGTTCGGACAATTTTTTTATGCAAATATGGCCCATTTTAAAAAGATAAGGTCTTTTGTCATTTTTCCGTATAATGCATATTTAAAAATTTATAAATTTATGAAAGTCGAAAAATCGACGATTTTTAATAACTTTCGAAATTAATAACTTTTGACCAACTGAACATATTTTAAAACTGAAAAATCGTACTTATTCTTTGAACCTTACTCTACAAATTGGTATACGTCGATATTAGTGTAGGTCCAGCGTTTGGCACTTATAGCGATTGACAATGAAGCGCTTTTTCAACGTTGCAGCGCTTGGCGACAAGCCTCAATCACCGCGCGCCTAACGCAGGTAGCTCTGTTCTAGCACGCATTTTATGTCGCTAATTTACTATCTGCCTTAAAAAAAAGATAAAGAACAAAACTTTGTCGCTAACATTAACAATATCATTGCATAAGCTCTCTAATTACACTACCAAATAAATTACAACTTGAATTATTGTAACTGAACGCATTTAAGAGAAAATGAAATGAAAACGTTTGTTGTTCGATATAGATAATTAGTCATTAATATGAAATAATGAAAATCGATATCAACTTTAGTAAGTGAAAACATAGTGTGGAGATTGAATAATACTAATGAGAGTCTTAAATAAATTTAATTTAAATATCAAAATTCAAGGTGAGTAACAGAAACAAGACAGTGCTTGTTTGTGTGTTTTTTTCTACTCACGGTATGGGCAGATAGTAACGACATAAAATGTGCGCCAGAACGGAGCCGCTTGCGTTCGGCGCGCGGTGATCGAGACTGTCGTCACGAGCTGTAACGTTGAGAAAGCGCTTAATTGTCAATCGCGATAAGTGCCAAACGCCGGACCTTTACTAATATCTAAGTATACAAATTTGTACAGTAAGGTTCAAAGAATAAGTACGATTTCTCGTTCGCAACAGTAGTCAAGGAGCAGTGTTAGCGTGTAGTCTTGTGTTATAAAATTGATATAAATTCGACATTTTTGGCGGTGCTTGTGCCTACCATTCAATACTACTATTTCGCTAATTTTTTCCCAAAATTTGTGTTTATAAATATTAGTTTTATGTTCCTTATCAATTTTATTGTAAAATACGCAATAACATTGGACTGATTCAATCAATAATTCGTCTTTTTCTTTATAGAATTTTGCTGACGCCAAATACGGCGTTTATGCTCTAATAGTTTGAAATAACTAAAGACGCGGCATACGCCATGACGCTGTACGCGGCCGACGGCGTTTATAGGAGACCACGATGTTTTAATGTTAGTTTTCTACGATGAAATCAAGCTTCGCTTGGTAGTATATGTAAAAATAATGTTCCGTTTTTGTTCATAAGCCTTATGTTTTTATATAACATTGAATTCCACTTATGACAGATATTCTGGAAGTGGGAATGCTTGTGTCAAATAAATGAGCGAATTTAATGTTGATTCACATCGTTTTTGATATTGTATTATTGTTAAGTATGAGCAATTCCAGAATTTACCTCCGATTTTAGTGGAATTTTCGATGACTGAAGTAACGGAATTAACTCTTAGAAACTCTTTTTAATTTTAATTTGTCCATTCTCTTCTCCCTAATTCCACTAGTTATCACTTTAAGAAAAACGCTCTCTCAGTATTCTTTTTTATACCCATATTGTTCAATTATATTTACTTTTTTGGTAGTCGGACACTCAAATATTCTTTGCCTTGGAAATAACTAAAAGCCAAATGGAATCATTTCGCGCGTGGTCCAATATTTTTGGTACAGTATAACAGAATCAAAAGTACAGTTATCTATTTTCTGGCCCTCATCTACTGATATTATAATTTCGACTTTTTTTATACCAATATTGTACAGAATAAACAGAAGAAAAATTGAATTATAAAATATACTTTATTTTCATCTTCTTTTTTTTACATTTTATGAATGCTCTTAATAACTAAAAAATACAAATAGCAGTCGTCAATTTATTTAAGGCGAACATCTTTCAGAGATAGACATGGATAGCATTTGATGTACTGGTTTACCACTGAGATCAGGACCACTACCATTATCGATAAGTGTTTTCCACATATCTGCCATATTTCTTGTTACACAATGTACAGGAAGCTTCTTAGATACTTGTTTCTTATCTTTGCAACGACTGCTGCAAACTGGTTGAGGATGGATCGTGAAGCAAGTTTTAGCACCTTGTTCCTGGTATTTAGTTTGGTAATAGGTGCATCTGTTGGATCCGACTATTTCCTCTTGTTTCCTTCGGTAATCGTTCGGAGTTATTACGTCAACGTATAGAGGTCGGCGTCTTTCTATACATATGCTTGAATTGTGCCTGAAAGATTCTCTAGCTTGTACGCCTTCTTGTCCTTCGACCTCAAAACTTCTTATAAATTGTTCAGGATGGCGAGCGATACAAATTTCTGGTGTCATTAAATCTTCTGCAACGTCTTGTGTATATATTCCACATGCTCCAATTATACGGTTTTCAAATTTACCATCAAAAGTGGTAATTCTAATGGTGGATCCATCACAAATTACATAGAATGCGTCCTCAAATTCAGCTTTAACTTCTCCATTAGGTAAAGCATAAATTTGGATGTATCCTTCATTTACGTCATAACTTTCCTTCTCGCTCAATTGAATTTGGTTTCCATTTACTGTAACTGTAACACGAGGTACATTCTGGTTTTGTCGTTGATTTGGTGTGATATTGATTTCAACAACTCTGAAATTAGTTTCAGGGGAACTGACTACTATTTTTAAGTCTTTTTTATTGGGAGCTACAGAGCTCTCACGGGCAAGAATAACAAAGTGCTCTAGTTGAGATTTAAGTTGGTTTTCTAGTGAATCGCGATTCCTATCAGAGTTTCCAATAAAATATTGTAGCAGAAGTGTCCATTGTTTTGATAGGTCAGCAGGATAAGTCAAGTTGCTGAAGGTATTGATATGAGTCTTGTCAACAGTACAGAAAGCTGTAATAAAACGAAACATGTTAATTCAATCACTTACAGCTATTATATAATCGTATTGAAATACCAAATGCAATGATAATAACTTTCATAATATTACTGGTGATTAATATAATAATAATCCATTTGAAATATTTTTCTAGTAGTTTCAACAAATTTGATTAATTTAATAGTGTTTCAATAATTTAATCAGTAGCTCATTTGTGGTCTAGTTAACAAAAAATACTCACTTCTGTAAGTGTCCAATTCATAGGCGTAACTTGCCAAACGAGTGCGAACATTGAATACTGGATGAACTACGAAAAGCTCTTTAGAAAGATCATCAATTGGTATGTTTTTGAAAATATTTTCTTCTTCAGGTGACTTTACAGAAATGTTTAAAGCCCTCAAGTCCGGATGGAAGGCAGCCATCAATTCTAATGTGTTTCCACGTAATGAGTTGTCGCTGTCAATTGTTTCTAAAGATGGCAGTGCAAAAACTTTGAGTGCTTCGAAACCACCTTTAATGTATTCCATTAAAGTTTCATCCAGATTTGCATAATGAAGTTTTGCACTAACGTGATCCAGAAGATTTGCTTCTTCTGTTATATTCACACAAGCTGGTAATTGTTTGTTACCAACTCTGACTTCGTCCTTACATTGTTTATAGGAGGGCATTTGTTTTAGGAAACTTTTACGTTCTTCACTTCTGCGGTGATCCATTTGAATTTCGATTTTGGAAAGAGATCCTTTAGAGCTTCCAAATTTCATATCAACTTCATAATTAGCGACAGGTTCGTTCTGTAGAGTATAATCCAAATCAATACCATTGGTATTGGGAATGTAACTGTTAACCGTAACATGAAATTCGTGCGGGTATAAGTTGGCTTGTCGTTTGTATGCAATCATGAAACGAGATTTAGGATCAACGTTACTTTTTGCCACTGCTCCAGTTACAACATATTTAATTTTGTTCTGACCCTCAAATTCTACTGAAGCATCAAGAGAAACAGTTTGGACGTTCTTTATACCTGAACTAATCTTATTTATGAGTTCCGTTTGACGTTGTAGTGGTTCTGCGTTTTCATTCAAAATCCATTCACTAAATGACTCTAAAGGAGATTTGGATTTGTATATATTTTCATAAGATAGTTGAATTACCGCTTTACGATTGTCTGAAACTTCGGGACGGAAAGTGAAATCAAATTCACCATATTGAATGCTGTTATCATCCCAGATCGATTTGATTGCATCCCAACTTCCTTGTGTTGTTAAAATGCGACTCAATGTAAGCATATCTAAGTAGGCTCTTGAATGTGTTATTCTAGCACGGAAAGCCATGCCTGTAGATTTTTCACCAATAGTTGTTTCGTAAGTTCGTAAATCGCCTTGTTTGATAACTTTGGTATGTGGACACTTTGATATGGCCTCAAACTTAGTTACATCAACTTTAGAGACATAAGGTGAAGTTTTATAATGCCAAAGTGGAAATTCTTTATCGGCATCAATTTCAACTTCGATCTTCGCATTCATTTGCTTAACATCGATTTGTATTTCTGCACTAACAGGAATGTTGAGTTCAAAATGCTTATCAAAACCAGCAATATACTGCTGATGATTATATGGTGCTATGCTGGATAATCTGCCTTGTAATTTTGAAGTTATGGTCAACTTCATGTCTTCGGCAATTAAATTAATTCGGTCAGGCATATTAATTTTTCCATCTTCAACAAGACGGGGATTAGCTGATGCTCTAAATTTACCTTGTACTTTAACTAGCATAGGTTGATCGTGGGTGAATACGAATGGAATTCCTAAAGCTGTTGGGAATGCAATAGTTCTTTCAAGAGTTCTTAGTTTATACATATTTACATATTTCTCTTTCTCAAATTCTTCTTCCCATTGACGGAGAACTTCTGGCATTTGTTCCAATGTAGTATTGTCCATTCCAGCCATATAATATTGTTTACCCACTTGCATATACATGAAGGCTTCAAGATGTTCAGCTGTTTCAGTTTTCAAATTTAATATTTTTGCAATATTTTGACTTGACCAAGAGTTCTTTTCCTGTTCTTGAGATCGTTGTTTTTGTTCAGTTTCATTTTCATCGTATTTTTTTGTCAGTTCACGTGTAACTTGGAATAAATCGTCGACACTGGAAACTGTGGCAATAATATCAGCAAATGTTTGCCTAACTCCACCCATATACTGTCTAAGATCATAAGAAAATCCTTTAGGAATTCTTGAATCCTCACTACCAAATAGTTGGTATGCCTGTCCATATAGTTTACTCAATTCTTCAACAACGTAAGTTCGAAGATAGTTTGCTCCATGACGAAGTCCATAAGTTTTGTCTTTGGTTAAAAGAGGCATGGCAGCTTGAGCACCTTTCCGGCTAAAAACAAATCAATAAGTTGATGAATTTTCAAAATTAAAAAAAAACTTACATCTCTTCGAATTGATAGCCTTCCAAAGTTGAAGCGGTTTCGATGGAACTAATGACAGCTGCGTTAACGTAATCGTCTTCTTCAATATTAGTGTAAGCAGCCATGTCCTGCATCATTTCGAATGGTGGTTCTGTACGCATTAGTTGATACACGGCAGCAATCCTAACTTCTTTAACATCTGCAGGATTCCTGTAAATTCTATAGAGAATTGATCGAGCTGTTTTAGGATGACTATCGGAAAGTTTCGACATAGCTAAGACCATCAGTACTCGTTGGAATTGAGTAGCATATTCCTTTCCCTCCAAGTACGGTTCAAATGTTTTCAAAAAGGTGTAAGACCCAGTGTTTGCAATAATACGAATGTATGAGTGAATTTTGTGTGTATCTGATTTTCTGATAGCTTCGTTCATTTGTTCACTCAGATAGGGGACTATTTTTTCCTCTACATATTTTGACCCTTCTACGCTATAGAATGATCCAAAACTTTTGACAGGAAAACGGCAGTTAGATTCCTGTTTATCAACGTACACTCTACGAATAACATTAGTCAAACCCAGCAGTAGGGTATTATTAACTGGCCATTGATTTTGAACTTCTGGCGATTTAGAAAGTTCGAACAAAGCCTTGATGTATTCCTCGGTTGGTTCACGTACGACACTTGTCATAGTTGAAACAATTTGGTTGGCTTCTTCTCCCCAGATTTTATTAGTTCTTAACCAGTCGGCAATACATTTTAAAGCTGGTCCGGTTCCTAATTCTGCAATAGCATCGCGGAAAGTTACCCATATTGCTCGTTCTTCCCCTTCATATTTAGTTGTGTACAGAGCCTTAGCTACTTCTTGAAGCTCATCAAAGTTCATAATACGCATTAAAGAAATCATAGTTTGCCATTCATCTAAGAGTTCTTCATGGTGGGTTTTTGTAACATCATACATCTGTTTACCGGTACTTTGAGCCAGTTTCTGTACTTCCTGGACTATATTAATCTTTGATTTTATAGAAATTCCTTCGTATCCAATTGTGTAAGGTAATAATGGACTTGCAGGTGCTTCGCTCAATTGTGGCTTGTCTTGTACATAAAAATCTGTATAAATTTGTCCATTGTCCAGGGAACGTTTCTGTCTGTTCATATTTCTGTAAATCTCACTTCGGAATTTTTTTAGCATAATATTCGACGATTTTGGTACCACAGTAGATTTGGAAGAGAAAGGTTTTTCATACGAATAAACTAGATTGCCAATATTAACAGGTTGAGGTATTTCCTCAATTGTGTCTTCTTGCGATTTGACTTCCTCTAGAGTAGCATTAACGACGGTAAGAACACTACCTTTGTCATTATCACTCAAAGTAGGACTAACACTAATTACGTTGACGGTAATAGAAGATTGAACGGTGAAATTATGTAATGTTCCTGTCAAAATAGCACGACTTGTTGAATCTCTCATCAGAAATTTTCCCATTGCATTATATGCTGGTTTTCCCCATTCCATTGAGCCGAACCCGTAAGAATATGAGGGTAATTCGATAGAATTGCTATAATTATGATGTTTAATAACTTCAATTACTCTTCCTTTGTTAACACTATCTAGATATCTTGCTTCATTACTTCTGCTTTGAACTACATGGTCTGGTAAAGGTCTAATATTGTAGGTAGTTTCAACCTCACCGCTAACGGTGTCTTCCATAACTAGATATACAGCATCATTATCCCAATCACCGTCTTCAGGAAGACTGTTCAAAGGACTTTCAATGAGCCTGTCGGCGTTAGTATTCAATTGGAATTGGCTCATAGCACTTTTCAAAAGATTGACTTCCCAGTTGCTACATTCTTCATCAACAATGAAACTCACAATTCTACCATTTTGAAGGCTAACTTCAAAAGGCTTGTGACAAAGTTGGAGACGTTTCCAATTGTATTGTTTATTGAAAAGGTCCAGTTGACGAGAGGGTTCGGGAAGGTTTTCTAATATATCAACAAATTGAGGGTCTTCTATTAATCCTCTGATTTTATTGTCTGATTGCGGTTGCAATCTTAATAAAGCCTTATATGCAATTCCAGATCCATGATCAGAAATATCTAATGAGGCTACAGAGTATCCAGATAATTTATATACATATTCCTTGTCATTTTGCCAGCCGGGATTTGAAGCAAATGTTAAGCCCACTAAAATAAAAATAACCAGCTTTATAAACATCTAAGAAAAATTATCATTTTGTTAAAATTAAGAGATAACAATTTTAAACAAGCAAACTCAATTTTGTTTTCTGATAATGGTAAAAAAATAATTTATCTAATAGAGAATTTCAAATATTAAATGCAGGAAAATCACTTAAACAGTTTATTAAAGAAATTAACAAAAATTTTCCTACTATTAGTAGTAAGAATAATACAGTCACAGTATTTTAACAACATGGAACTTAGATTCATGAAATATTTTTTGTTGAACCATTAGAAAATTTATCGAATCATAATTTCCAATGTTATGAGCTTTTGTATGAAATAAATAGGGCATTTTCATAAAAGAACAAAAATTAAATTAGGGATGGTGATTCTTCCCAAAAAAGATTGATTTTTATATCAATCTGAATCGGAAACTAATAAATCGATTAAAAAAATTGAGGTCTAGAAGATCGATTTGTATAAAATAGTTTTTTTACCAAGTTTGTATTCACATTCAAGAAAAACTTTTATGAAAAACCATTATGAACAATCTCTGTGATATGTAATTGTAAAATGTGGGATTTTATAGTTCAGGGAATTCGATAACCACAAATCTACCGGGATACAAGCGGTTCTTCATTATTTACGATTTTGCCGGCAATAGAAAAAAGGCGCTCACGAGGATCCCACGATATTCATATATATCACGGCTATTGAGTGAACATGTTAATGAATAGAGTTTTTTTATCTATTTTGTACAGGATGAAACTTTACGTGCAGAACTGCCTGCGATAAATAATGTTTAAATTCTTCGTTTAAGTCGCAGCTATCTCTTGAGTTTTCCAATAATTAACCTTTTTACTGGCAACACCGTAATGTTACGATTACATTCATCTAATTGTAAATAATTTTAATGTTTTAACCAAAAGAAAAAAAAATCGAATAACGATTTTCAAGGGTGCAATATGAATTTACTGAATAGATTTAGTACAACATATATATTTGAAAAAATCGATTTGTTTGCTCTGAGGACTCGATTCTTCGATTAATCGATTTCAGATTGATTTCAATTCCTAGTTGAAATTAATGTTTTTGACGACTGTATTTACGTATGTACCGCATAAATTTACAACATTATAAATAAAAGGGAAAATGTTGGAAAACGATGATGACAGCAAATGAAATAAAAAAATAATTAACATCGAATCAAAAGAAACGCCTCAAATTTTTCATAATTATAGAATCAGGTTTCGTTGAAGCATGATACTTAAAACACTCGTAAGCGAATATATATGAATACATAACCGAAATTGAGCCGAAAAGTAAAAAAAATATAGTAAATTCGAAAAGAAACATTGACACCAAGTGATATATTGATAAAAAGAAATGTAAAATTAAACTCACCTACAAATAACAGGACAATTGGCGACCACATATTGTAAGATATGAGTGATCGACGAAATGTAATGATCCAGTTGGAGTCTTAGGTTTATATAGTTATTCATTTGATAAATTTCTGCAAAATTGCAATAAATTCATGAATGAATTTGATAAAAGATCAAGCACATGGAAACAGTACTAATTTTTATCACACAAATTTCAAATATTTTACATATAAATAGCAAAGTTGTTATTTTTAATAAAAAAATTGAAAAACATACCGTATTTCTTTTTCTTAATTTTAGGAGGCATATCAATGTATGATACCTTTTCTAAACTACATTTGCAATCTCCAGGTAATGAAACATTTTTCGAAATAATCATTCTCTATTCAATTTTCTCGATAACTAGAGGCATTTATGTTAAAAAAATTAATACCGATCACGATATTCTGCTGCACTTATATGAATATTAATATACGTCAAATTGTTTTAATATGTAAGGTGATGTAAAGCTCCTGAATTTAATGTGTAAGTATGCATATTTTGCTTTGTACTTTGTATATTTGTCTTATGTACAAGTAACACTTTGAAGTCACGTTGATTATATTATTAATTTCTATATGTGTTAATAGATATTGAAGTTTATTACATACTTCTGCTTCAATAATTCCTATTAAATTTGACCTCCGATTAAAGACATATACTTTTCATCGTTTTCACCAAAAATTAGGTTTAAAGTATAGTTTATAATATAGCATTGTGGACAATGCCCTTTTTATAAAAAAAATTGTGATAACCGGAGGGTTACAATCTTAAATAGCAGTAATTCAACTCGAGGATCGTACACTATTTTTTAACCAGAGGCATTCTCATCTTTTAGGTGTACGGTCAAAAATTTCGTTATCATATAGTTTAAATTATAGAGATTTCGTAGTATGTAAATGTTGGGTTGAAACGATTTATTCCACAATAGGGGCGAATAAACATCTTGTAGAACTTGAACTTTTCTGTGGAATCGGCCACAGGATAATAGAAAAACCATTAGAAAAGGAGCTAGGTAGGAAAAGGATAGTTGATGGGATAATGTACAGGGGTTGAGATAATCAATTATATCATTGGGCATCTAAACTTGAATAAGATCTACTAAATATATCAACCTAAGTAAAAACAATTTACGAATATTATCAGTAGTCATTGCCGCATCAAGGAACACCTGATAACGCTAGGTTTAGTATGCATATTCTGTTATGTAGAGGACGAAACCTCTATCTCTGGAAGTGTGAGAGACTAAGGAGCTCCAAACCACCACACTAGGAAGCATATGAATTAGAAAATGATAGCTAGATCCATCCTACATTCCGATATTCTTGAAATAAGTAAGATTAATAGATCAGCTGCAAACTCTGAGCATACTGAGCATGTTACAGCATGACAAATATATATATATATATATATATATATATATATATATATATATATATATATACATGATCAATATCCTTCTACGATATGTATGGAGGGTAAAGGAAAAGAGATATCTGTGAATATAAAAAAGTGTCCGTTGAAATGTACCTATTGAATAACGGTAAATTTCAGTAAACAGTAAACCCTTGATAACTTTTCGCACTTTTGTAGAAAGGTTCAATAATGAATCAAAATTGATACTGAATCCTTTAACTCGTCATAATTCAAATGATCTACAATAGCTACATTCAAACCGCACCCTTTGTCGACACCAGCGCCTTCTGGAAGGTTTTTGAGTTGTTATTTATCGTAAACATCTTGATACTTTTTCAACTTCTCTCCATATGATATGTAATTCCATGCCACTCCTATTTTATGTCAGAAAAACATCAGAGTTTGAAGAGCGCACAGTAATTTTCTTAAATGTCTTATGTCCCACAAATGTTCCGTTTGGGAACGAATCTTGATTCCCAAAATGGATTTAAACCTGGTCAGATCAGTGCAAAGTTTGTCTGAGATTATGTCGCCGTTGGGTTTTGAAATGAGATAAGAAATTAGATGAGGTCTCAATATTTTTTTGAATATTGTTCATTTTGTCCCTAATGAATACTTAAGATGATATGGTACTTCGTGACTAAAGACGGTAGTGGTATATTCCTGATTTCACGCTAGTCGTGCTTAGTAAAACGAATAACGTTTTCCTCAACATTCCAGAGTTAAAAGTCACACCAACTGAGGTCAGTATGAATGAAGTCCAAACCTTCTTATCCCTCTATAAACATTTCGCATTCAATAACTGCAGGGGTAAATGAGACTGGTTTTTATAAATAAGTATCTGAATACTTTATTAAATTTCAAGAAGCAAAATCACTCTGAAATTATAATTCTGTTTTAATGACCCAAAATATCGTTTGTTGTCGTTTTTTTTTTATATGTAAACTGACATTTCAACTTCTTCTATTGGTATTAAGAACTAATAGAAAAAATTAATTGTGTATTTCAACATCTTTACAGTAGAATCATTTAATTTGTTCACATAGATTTCACAACTCTTCTGACATCACTCGTTTTCTTAGCAATAACACATTTTTTGAATTGTGATAATTCTATATTTAGTGTTTTGAATATCTTTATTATCTTTATAAATATGAAGTAATAACCATTTTATCTACCATTGGATCAATAAAATTTATTGAAAACAAAGATTAGAAATATATCAGATTCTTTGGAACTTACAGGTATGTCATAAAATGGCATATATGGGAAACAACATTTGAATATATTATACAGAATCTTCTTCCTTTTCACCTATAATATAAGTAACTCTTTTTATTTTTGAGTTATTATTTTATAATGGAACGTAGACAAGGTGATCCGCTCTCCACTGTATTATTTAATATAGTTTTAGAAGTAATTAACCAAAATCCAAGAAGCACTTACAGAAAACAGTAATAAAATTGGAAGAGAAAGCCAAAAATTTTGGACTAGAAATAAATCAAGATAAGACAAAATATATGATCATGGGAGATACACAGAGAGAAACAGAAGATTACTTGTCCTTTAGGACAACCAGACACAAAGAGTACAATTTCGAAAGAGTTTCCAACTTTGTGTATCTATGAGTAGTAATAGAAGACAAGGAAGTGGAAGAATTAGAACTGAAAACCAGAATAACTAAGGGAACACAAAAATTATTAGTATTAGTATTAGATCACTGATGAAGTCAAAATACTTGTCAAGATAAACAAAAATAAGAATATATAAAACGGTAGTAAGACATGTAAGACATGGGTATTAAAAAAGGCTGATGAAGCCTGGTGGAAAGATAGGAGAGGAAGATACTAAGAGTAATCTACGGAGGAGTACACACAGAAAAGTGCTGGAGGAGAAGAACTAATAAAGAATTGGAGGAACTTTATGGAGAAGCTATAATAAGGTCGTTTATCAAGGAATAGAGAGTGAGATGGTTGGGACATGTTGAGAGACTACATAGAGAACGGATGCCAAAATTAATACTGCAATAAAGACCAATAGGGAAAAAGAGAAAAGGGGCGAACAAGAAAGAGATGGTATGACTGTGTAATGGAAGACCTAAAAAATAATAATGTTCAGAACTAGAGACAAAAAGCTGTGAACAGGAAGGAGTGGAAAATGCAAAATAGAGGACTTTGATATATAATATATTCAACTATGTAATATTGCCATTCTTGCACTAGGCCTACATGGCCTCTAGATCATATTAATAATAATAGAACGTGTCAGCTATAACATTAGTAACATAGGCTAAACTGCCAAGTTGCGCAACCAGTCGCAAGTCTGGCTGTCGAACGAAGCAACCAGTAGAACAGCCAATTTCAAAGAAGAAGAAAAAGAATGACAATGTATTGCTTAGTTCGCTGTTCAGTATAGACGAGAACGTTTGATGAATATGACAATTAAGATAAGAGATAAATATTTAATTATTCTGTCACTACTTATGAGAAAGAAGAGGACAATGCATTTACATCCAATACTTTCTTCAAGAACATCAAAAGGTTTATACTGCTCACTTTTTGATGAACTACGTGTAGATGACAATAAGTATTTTAATTACTTTCGCATACCGAAACCAACTTTTTTCCAGGATAGATACACAAATGAGCAAAATATATCCCACCAGAAGATAAGCTTGTATTTACTTTGAAGTAAGTAAGCATTTAAGCTATAATCAATTTAGGCCCTAATAGCAACTTTCTATGACTGTATAGTACGTATTTAAATATATTTTAAAACACTTTTACACGTAATGCACAACATCAGAAACAACGATAAACAACATAGCTATACGTACATCCTTTGTTATAATTTGTGACAGAGAGAATTCTTGAATGGCGACGGGCGATTGGCTACCTACTGTAATACACAGATCAACCTCATCCTTTAAATAGCAGTTCCCGTTTCAGCGCCCCCTCTTGGTACATTAGCAATGCTAAACGTATATGAAAACAACAGTTTTCATTTTGCTTTTGGCGGCATACTACAAATTCAAATCTTTCTCGAAACAATTTAACAACCAAAACAATCACGATCGTTTTGGTTGATACAACTTCATTGAATTGTTTCGAAAAATTACTGGATAAAAGTTGGTCTTTAATATGATGCATCCTTTCATTTTTAGTTATGGGGAGAATGGGGCTTTAAAAATGATACAAAAAATTAAACAAACAATAGTTTTCTATTACATTCGAAAAAATACAAAATGAACATATAGATAAATGTATGTACGTATATATTAGAATATCATATACATGCGACCCGAATGATCTATGTGTTCCCCTTCATTGCTTGGAATGTGGGATGGCTGTAGCTGTCAGATATCTTTTTCTTCTATCCCAGACGCTCCCAGGTGTAGTGCTTTGAAGTCCCGTAGTGTAGTACACTTCTAGAGAATGAGGATAGAGGTTTCGTCCTCTGCGCAACAGAATCTACATGCTGCATTATCTGCTAAGTCTAATGTCTTCAGGTATCCATTGAGGCGATAGTGCCCTAGATAAATACATAGTTATAAAACTACCACTGTACCGGTGATCTTTGTATTTTCTTTAATCTTTGTTTGCCACTTTAAACAAGAGATCCCCATCTTAATATTTCATCTACACTGAGGTGGTGGTACCGCTCACTTTACTAACCCCAAACCTTTATCATCTTATTTTACACACAAGGGGCTGAAATTTTTTGAACATATTTGCAAAGTTCCTGTTATGTTGCCCATATATGGGCCCAGGTTAACCAGGCAGTCCTCAATTGAGCATCAAAAGGAAGAGCAAAACTATAATTAGCACAACTTCAACATAATTACATAATTAACCAACACTTTCCTTTTATATATATATATATATATATATATATATATATATATATATATATATATATATATATATATATATATGTATATATAACATAGATAATATATGAATATTTATATCCTCACGTTCTAGTTGTCCCTAACACTTTTACACATCCATTTCATACACCCAATAAAGTGAAATCGCTTCTTTACGACTGAACACACGCTTTTGGTCAACATTCAAACATTTGGGGATCCATTTTTTAGCAATTTTTCTCATATTCAAACTAACGTGAATTATATGATGAACGTGTTCGTTTGCAATATTCAGTGCTGCAAATATCCCTTTTAGCCCAATTCGACGGTCCGATAAAATCATATCATGAACTGCATCGCTATTTTCGTGGACTGACACAGAAACTGGCCTTCCCGATCTATCATCATCTTCAATGGAAAATTTACCTTTTTTGAAGTTTGCAGTCCAATTTTTCACGGTCGCATACAAAGGACATTAATCACCAAAGGTATTAAGCATATCTTCGTAAATCTGCTTACCCCTTAACATTTTTAAATACAGGTACTTGATGATGGTTCGATACTCCAATTTTTCGATTTTCACAATTTCGGTGGACATCTTTCCTCTATTAATTTATTGCGTAACTCTGGTTTACTTTTTTGACGTCAAACTACACTGACACTTCTAATAATTTATTGTTCGTTGCTATGGTAACGCAATATTTTGTTTATGCATGGTCTAGGCCAGAGGTTCTTAACCTATGGGTCGCGTCCCAATTTTGCATATTTCTTGGGTCGCGCTGAGTCGAACGAAAAAAGTTAGTAATACACCAAATAAGAAGTAATACCAACACCTCCTCGAAGAGTTATTCCCTAATACAATGTTTCGGTTTTACCGCTCTTCGCGAATGGCCTTCCGGAAGTGACATCCCATTCCTGTCCTGAGGCTTTCTCTTCTTGGAGGTTTTGGTAATACGCAGGCCATTGCTTTGCGTGCGCGCAGACTCAGTAAATTCTCTGTCAAAAACTCGTTTCTGCATATTGCGTTGTGAATAACACTGAAACGTGTAATAACAGTGAAACGTGAATACAAGCATTTTAGAAACATATTTTATCTTATTATTAATAGTGGAGTGATCAAGCTGCAGTGCGTATTGAAAAATTGTAATCACCCTAATAATGGCAAAACGTGAATACAAGGAAGCATTTTTAGAATTAGGTTTTACTTGCATTTATGATCGAGTGAACAAGCTGCAATGCGTGTTGTGCAGTCAAATATTAAGTAATGAATCGATGAAACTGAACAAACTTAAAAGACATTTTGATGCAAAACATAAAAATTTTTCATTTGAGGGAAAAGATCGTACTTTTTTCGAAAGAAAAGAAGCCCATTTAAAAAGACAGCGTTTGGATAAACCAAGTAGTAATGGTTTTATAAATTGTGCCAAACAAGCTACATTTGCTTCTTTTTATGTGGCTTGGCATATTGCAAGACAAAAGAAACCCCATAATATTGCTGAGAAACTTAAAAAACCTGCTGCCATTGACATGGTACGTATCATGTGCGGAGATCAAAGAAATTACAAAAGATACCATTATCAAATGATACAATTCGTTTACAAATTAAAGATATGTCATTTGATATTAAGAATCAACTTATTTCTGCTATAAAAATTGCTGGTTTATTTAGTATTCAACTGGATGAAACGACAGATGTAAGTAGATGCTCAACTTATGGTTTACGTGCGGTATCCAGGTTTAACAGATATACAGGAGGACATTTTATTTTGCAAACCAATGTCAACAACAACTAGAGGTGAAGATATTTTTCTTATGGTCGATTCGTTTTTTAAAGAAGAAGGATTAAATTGGAATCAGTGTTTCAGTATTTGCACCGACGGTGCAGCTGCCATGACAGCATCTCAAAAGGGATTTTCGACAAGAGCAAAACAAATGAATCCACAAATTATATCGATTCATTGGTTGTTACATAGACAAAATCTTGCTTCAAAAAAATTATCACCCGAATTATGTATCGTTTTGGATGAAATTGTTGCGGTAGTCAATTTTATCAAATTAAGAGCTCTTAACTGTAGTATTTTCCGCGAACTACAGGTATGTTTCGAATTTGGTACAGAATACGAACATTTATTATATATTCTGAAGTTGTTCAAAGAGTATTGATTAATTTAATTTATTGATTGATTGATATTATCATTGCGGACAGAAATCGAATTTTTTTTGAGAGAAAAGAAACACCCATTAGCATCTAAATTCTCCGATTTGAAGTGAATTCCTCAAGTTGTTTATTTTTCAGATATTTTATTTGAAATAAATAATCTAAATACGTCTATGCATACTATTATTGAATTAACTGAAAAAATTACATGTTTTGAAAATAAACTCAAATTATGGAGAAATAAGGTTGAAGTAAAGAAACTTGCTCCATTCCCAACTCTTAATTTACTTGTTGAAGACAATAATATTGATATCACAGATTTTGAAATACAGAAATTTATTATTAATCATTTAGAAAAACTAATAGCAGACTTTTTCCCTGCAGACGGTGTTTTCAAATATAATTGGGTTCGAATGCCATTTAATTTTGATGTTAGTGATTTGCATGAGGAATTTGTTAATATTAATCAATTTCAAGAATAATTAATAGAAATACAAAGTGTCCAAACACTTCGATACAATGTCTACAAAAACACTGAATCTTTATGTGCTTTCTGGTTAAAATTAAAAGCCGAAAAGCCAATAATTGTTAAAGAAGCCCTAAAAGTATTATTGCCCTTTTAAACAACATATATGTGTGAGGCTGATTTTTCGGCTATGTGTATAATCAAAAACAATTACCGGAACAAGTTAAATCCTGAAATAGATATAAGGTGCTCCTTGACAAGCATTCAACCGAGGTTTGAAGATCTTTCAAAATGTATTGAAGCACAAGGTTCTCATTAAAACTGTATGACTTGCATTTAAAATTTAAAAGACTTTTCATATGTATTGATATTTCTTTTTTTTTTATGAATAAGTTAAAATGTCAATTATTTTCCAAAAGTTATAAATAGAATTTAATTTGGTCAATGAAAATTATTTAGAACACTTGATTATTAATTAAATTTTCCTTAGATCGAAAAGTAGTTTTATTTATTTATATAAGTTAAAAAAAATCATCATCGTAGAATTGAAAATTTTTTAAAAATACGATCTAAAATAACGCAATGAAAACATTTTGACTTTTTTTTGGGTCGCGACATGAACATATTCCTCAAATTTTGGTTGCGGCTTAAAGAGGTTAAGAACCATTGGTCTAGGCTAACTAGATATCAATACATCCTCGTATATTATATTTATAATATACAAAGTATATTTCGTAAAAAATAGAAGATGGGTCTTTTAACAATAATGGTAGTTTTACTGTATGCAATATAAACGAAGCTGTACATATTCAACAGGTTACCATTTCAGCGAGTATACATTCCTAGCATTGTTATGAAATAAAAGAGAAAATAAATACTTCCATTATTGATTTAAAAAATTTTTTCGTGGAATTTTATTTTTCTCTATACGTATAATTAAGTTTTACGATAACCAAACTTTGATCGTATAGACCAGTTAAAGCTCATCCACGCGTTTTCTCTTGTCGAAAAACCAGTAAAAAAATAGTCCTATCAAATATTGCGACTTCAACGCACTTTAGCATCGGTAATATATAGTAGCATCCCGACGTCGGGCGTCCAGTTATCCTCCACATTTCTGACATGAAATGATATCCTTACAGAGTGGGATAGTGTTCACTCTTTTAGCTTCTCGTGCCAATTACATCCAGTCGCAAATTTAATCGTAAGTGTGATTTCATTTTTTTTTCTAAATTCTATTCTAGTAAAAAACGGTTTATGCTAAATGTTCATTGGTTACCGCATAAACATTTATTTTTGCTTTTTTAACACGAAGCTTCATATAAATCATGATAAATATAAAAATTTGCGCTATTTTGGCAAATGTGTTTTTGAGTTTTTGGAAAGTATTTCCGCATGCAACTGTTAATCATCTTGAAATGTCTTGTCTAGGTTTTTAAAGTGGGTCTTGATGTTATACAGTTCTAGAATGAATTATTGTTTTAAGTTAAAGGAATCCAAATATTACACTTTCATTTGAACGATTATTATATTAATTTGAAAAATGTTGAATGGAGTGAAAATACATTAATAGGTGGTATTTTTTATCAGTATAAGCTCGTGTAATTCTTTTTGAGAAGTTAGTGATTGAATACATTAACTGCGTTAAATTTTTAGCTCTCACTGTTTCACAGGGGAGGAAGCTCATGCAGGGATTATTTCTGTTGTCTGCCCGTACCGACTAAACTACAAGTCATAGCCATAAAATAATTACATATTCGTAATCAGCATAAAAATCTGATCTAACAAAAACTAAGTTTGGTTTATTGAATATAGAAAGACCTCATTTCAAGTAGTCCGTTTCAATCTTCATTTGCAAGAACTAACAAATTCGATGATATCGTTAGTAACTTAAGACCACATTCAAAAGATTACAACATATTTATATTTTAAAAAACATTTTAGAGATTATATTAACATGAAAAAATACTCAAATAACTAGCATTTTGGTTCGTTGCTGAAATGAATGAAAAAATTAAGATTACATTGTTCAAATTAATGACATCCATTTATTTCATTTATAACATTTTTAAGCACAAGAGCTTTTACAGAAAATATATCATTGAAATCATCGATTAGCCTTTCCCTGTAACTTATCTAGTAATGGAGATTCGGGCTTTTGGAATTTATTAATAATTCACTAAATAATACCTCAGAGCTTAGATAATTTCATCATTTCAAGAATCAAGTAGCAATATATTCTACAAAAATTGAAAAGTATTAGTAATCACAGTTTATTTTTTCTACATTTTTTGTATAGAGTTTTTCCGAATATCTATTATTTAGATAGTTGAGAGTTTACTAGCATGTTATATATTTTGTTTGTTAATAAAATACGAAATTACAAGATACAAACTAATATTTTTGGTTAGCATATGTTTATAAAAACATTCCTTTTTGAAAATTTCAAACTTTAGTGGTTATCGCTCACAGAATGATGGTCTAATCTGTATTTTAACGTAACATATGGCGAATAATTCCAGTAAAAAAGCTGGTGCATACTGGGAGATTACAAATAAATTGGTGATAATATGTGACAACGGTTTTTGATGCATTAGGACAAATATAATAATGATTTCGATATCGTGATAGGATATAATTTATTTCGGATAATTTTTGTTAGTTTTATGTATCTATTATTATTATCTAAATTTCGTATTTTTTATTTCAAAATGGAAATTATTTCAATGAGAATAAATTTCAGATTTCATATGCTTTACTTTGATTAATAAATTATTCATTACGCGACGTTTAGCAATAACAAAAATCAATCTTAGAGCGTACTTTTAACTACTTTGAAGCAAGTTAATTTGGAACTGAGTCGAAAGAACTGTAAAAATTGGAATTTGCTACTAAATGGCTTTAGAATGATGATAAATAAGTCTTATTTATTCTTCAGACGGGTTGAAAAAGTATGTATGAAACAACCATCAAAGGCAGTTGGAAAGCTAAGTTTTCAAATACCAATAGATGTTTTTCGTAACTTATAGAAGTCTGGAGAAACGTATTATGATCTTTCCATCTAAAAAACTTAATTATAACAGAATATTTCGTTTACCGATAATGTAGCTGATTAATTTCATTTTTATTTCGATTATGCATGTCTAATTTTTTCAATGAAATACAGAAGAGATGAAGATAAGATCTAAATTTCTATATTAATTCTTAGAAATCTGGCTTAATAAAATCTACAAACTCTTATAATTCTTCCAATATCAATTGCAGAAGACAATTATGCGAGGAACAATCAATATTTCATAAATACGCACGGCACTCTAACAAACCGTCAGTCAACGTGGACTCATCATCTCCACTGTTTACCAATGAAAACATCGAATCGTAAACATAAATGCATTTCTATTGGCTGAAGCTTCGGAAGGCGTATGTACACAATTTCTTTGAAATATTCCTGCTAGACAGTCTGCGATAAGCACTGACGTGGCTCGGTTAGATTTACTTCATTCAAAAATTTCTTTAAATAAATAGAAATATGGCGTTCTCTAGACCATGGGCGAATGAAGACAATGAAATTGCAAAATGTAGTGAGAATAAAGACAGGTATGAGTTTAATAATAAAGATTTAGATATACAAACTCAGCAAGTCATTTTAAATATATTCGAAAGGAAAATATTCAGCAATCTGATGATGCAATCATAATAAGAATTGCTGAATAGTGAATAGTGAATAAATTTTCCATATATCGAGTAGTCACGAAAGGGATCATTCACAGAACCGAAAAACATGTAAAGAAAAACTGAAATCAGTCGACAAAGCTACTCAGTGTTTTATACGTAAGACAATTTATAGTTTATATAAGGAGAACAGGGCTGCAACATTATAAGTAATATAGCAAAAGGTAGCAAATTATCCAGAATTCAAATATACCAGAAACATTGCGTCAAGGATGACAATAACCGAATCGTCAAGGATAATTCTATGGCGACAAGATTATTTGCGTCAGATAAAAGACTACCGAAGTTCTAATAGACTAATGGGGTACAAAAAGGGCTTAGTTCACGTCAGGTAGCCTGTTTAAACCAAACTCTATTACAGGCAGGTACATTACTCGACTATTTACGTTTTAGAATTTAATATTCAGTTGTAGCAGTTCCAGGTTCCAAGTAGGACTACCATTAAGTGCATCTGTCTAAATAACGGCGTATAATAGGTGTACCATATAATATACACATACATATTTTAAAAAGTATTTATAAAAATAATAAATTTATAAAATGAGTTATCTACGTCTATGGTAGATCAAACAAAATTGTCGGTAGGGGTTTTTATGATGTTTAATTGATATTGGAAGAACTATACCTAGATTTGAGTTATTTTCTATCCATATAAGTATTTTAAAGTTAACAATTATTAACCTCTAAACAAAAACTCCATTTTAAAATGCTCCATAATTCCTTTTTATTGAATGAATAAATTAAAACCATTTTAGTTTCTTCTAAAGATGTTTATCATAAATAAATGTGTTGCATTGTAAACAGAGCAGAAATTGCTCAGTTCAAATTCAAATCTTCCATTATTTCTGACAATCAACCAATCGACAATTATTTCTGACAAACAATTGACAGTTGAAGAATTTCTAGTAAAACTTGCGTGGATAGCGACCAGCTGTTTTCAAACAATATAAAACTTTTGTGTGAACGCAAAAAAATGGATTGCGCAAAGTCTTTTTATTTATAATTCCTGTGAAAAGAAACCTGTTGTTACATCAGGTGAATCATAGATTCAATTACATAAAAAGAAAACAACGGAATGTTAGTTTACAAAAATATTAGATTTGGAGTTAAATTATTTAAGCAGTATTGACAGCTATAAGATTGAACAGTAGATGAGTTCGTTTATTTTTTAAACATTTGTGTTTTATGTACTCTAATGCTAGTTATGTGAAAGCTCAAAATTAAAGTCTATCGAAAAAAAATAGTAAACCAAAACATATTCACGCATAGTGTACGCGATCAGGGTTGAAAAGGCCAAAGCCGAGTATGTAAAGCAGGACCGAACTTATTTCATACACCAGATTAATAATATAAATTATGAATAATTATGCACAATTATTATTACAAAAATATACGATGTAAACGTGAAGTTTTGGAATAGATACTACGTGATCGGCCAAAATATGGAACACATTCATTTAAAAATTGAAAAATATGTGCATTGAAACAATAAAATAAAATCTTCATTTTCACCTTAAAAAACACATTTTCTTATTCCCTATCAGATAACAACTATCGTCAACATTTATAATTAGGGGCTTCAGCTTGCACATCAATGACAATGTCTGTACTCCACATTTTGGTTTCAACCTTTTCCTGGACATGTTGAATAGTGAATCTGAATAGCCTCGTGAAAAATATTTTTAACTTCATAAAATTTAAATGTTTAATTTCTGCTGCAATATATTGCTTCACATCTGGCCAGCTGAACTCAATGACAAATTTTATTAGTCTATTTCCTTTTCCTAAAATTGAACTTCCCCTATAAAACCAGGCTCTCTTGATTTGTAATGAATATAGAAATTATCGAAATTAACCCAATAATAAATAATAGTAAAAAAATCTTTTATTTACATGAAATTTTAGAGGTCTCACAATATGGCTTTAGAAATGGAAGAAGCTCAAATAACTTGATATTTAGAATTAGACAATTGAGTGAGAAATTATAAATAAAGATAAGGAAATTAATTTATGTTTTATAGCTTTAGAGATAGCTTTTTATCAAATTACTTACACCCATAATTGGGCAATATTGTATAGAACTAAAAACATATTCCAAGTTCACTGAAAAGTTAAAAAGACCTCGAACCTCGCAGGGAGACCGTTTATTTGGGATTGGTATTTACTCACACATTATTGGACAACTGATATCAGTAATATTCTGGACACAGTACATTGATGAATCAATTTTATCGAGACACTCTGCAACATAATAAACTCCTTCCTATCAAGCAAATGGAGTAATACAGCTCTAGCCGTACCGCCCTTCAATTCAGTGTCTACAACCTAACAGAGCTTTTTTCTGCGGATCATTTTACTTTAATTAACTCATTTCTCAAACTCAAAAATTTTATGACTATATCACCCACGATATTTGGTGGACACACACCCCGAGCAAAGCAAAATCAACACTGCAGAGGAGAATTTTTCCTATACTCTCTAAAAAACTAGGAAAGTGGGACGTCAGAATTTTATAAACAGAATTCTGTAAAACTTATAAATTTATTATATCAATACCAAAAATGTAATTTTATATAAGCTTTATCTTTATATTTATTTCCAACTTCTACGGACCAACTTTGTCCGTCACGAACCTATCCTGTTTTATAAAATATGGCGTTTAAAAAAGTTTTTAGATAATTCTAAATGTACGTGAGATAATTGAGAGAGGTTGGAAAACCGAACGAACAATATTCTTCATATGAAATATTATAAATGAATTCCCACTAATTGACTAGTTAATTAATAATCGATTTTTTTATTGATTTATTTATTTCATCAGGTGTGAAAGTAATCATACGAAATTTCAAGTCAAAATATTAAACGGAAGGTAGTGTAATATTGATTATAGAATTTGTACCATACAGACAGTACATTTGATAAAGTGTGGTAATGATGCTTCATTAGGGTACTAAAAATAATTTTAAATCAAATACTATCTCCCCCTTCTTCGTTATTAGTTATTTCAATATCTTATAAAATAAATTGAGATTGTGAATTCCTAACTTAATATTATTACTAAAGTGTGAGAAATTACACTAACAAACATTAAAGCTATAAAAATTGCATTTACTACTCATATACATAGAATAAATGATGGAGGTACTCTTAGTTTTTATTACCAACAAATATTTCCAATAACATTCGTAATTTGGATGAAATTCAAAAGTAGGTAAATACGAATTGGTGATAGTACGCTGTTAAAATTTTTATCAAACAATTTTATATGTACATGAATTAGACATTTTTCTGAAATTATATGAAGCATGCGAATATTGCAAATTCTTTAGATAAACAACTTTATATATTGCAATAAAATTGATAGCTGATTGGAAAAAATATTCAAATAATCAGGTCCGTTTAGAATACTAAACAAAGATCAGCAGCTATGTTTTATTAAGAGGATGTGGAGTTAAGATTTACGTAATAATGAATGTTGTATAAATTATAGATTTAGTTCATATTTCGTATCACTTATCATATTTTAGTTCTCTTAAAAAAACATGTAAAGCCACGTGATACTTTATTTTGAAGGTCGCTTAACTACTTTTTCAAAAATGGCAAATACTTGATCTTTTGTTTTTAATAATATGGAACCCAAATATAATTATACACAACTCTGAAACACAAATTCACAAAAACTATAACGTGATATATCCAAGTCGCGATAAATTGGCTAATGACGAATTTTTTTTCTCTGCATGATCTACGGTGTTTTACACCATTTTTTATTTGAAAACTGCTTGTATCTGTCAAAGTTTGTCTGGGAACCCAAACTTTCACTCAACGTACTCGAGCTGTTCAATCGGACCAACCTTGTCTGGGTACTTAAAATGCGCAGCTATAAATTGGCAGATAAGCTGACAAGAAAGACTGTACCTTATTGAACCAGAGCTGTTCTAGCTAACAACCAAGCGACATTTTAGGTAAACATTATGTTAAGATCTTGGAAAATGATAGAAAAACAAAGATAGTCAATCATTGCCTATTCCAAAAATTAGGTTAAAAAGCCTATTATCATGTTTATCATTAGTGGAACATAGAAAAGGTTTCAGATTACACCAGTTGTATCAGCCTCTGAGACAGCTTAACACCTGCCTTGCAATTGTGAAACTGTCCATAGGAAAATACTGCCACACCTTGGCACATTTTTCTTAAATGAGAAACAGTGCAGCAGTGCACATTAGATCTTTGAGTCAAGGTGTCTGCGATGTTTTCTTAGTCTATTCGCCCCTTCCTTGTTGTATGCAGATGGAGTACAGTATTTACGAAATCAAGAAATCAATAAAGATAAGGAAAATGAAATTAGTGAAATAATGTAATCTGAGATTGAAAGAATGCTGGAAATAGAAACAAACCGACGAAATTTATTATAATATAATAAATCAAATGCATAGAAACGCTGCCGTAAGCTTCACCGTATTTTTTATCACCTCATACATATGTTTGAAAATAAATATATTTTGACGAGAGTTTTGACAGGAAAAAAATTGATGTAATTTGTTTTTCATTCAATATTATAAGAATAGAATGTTATACATAGTAATGTAACAAATATAAAAATAGATACGATACTAAAAAATTACGTGCCAGATCACATTTATTTTGTTAACTGGATCTCCCAGTTTTAAATAATATTACCAACAATGCTGGAATAAATAAAACAGATAACTGACATTAATGATACAGAAGAGTTTCTGTTTTAGATGATCATTATATGTTTTGCGTTTACCGTAATAATTTAATTTTACTTTCAATTTCCAACATGTTTTGTCGGGCTTAATAAAAATTGTGTATTTTATTAAGTGTGACTAAGTGAAATATTTCAATTACGACAAAAAAAGACAAAATGAACAATATTGATTTTTTTTCAAAAATTTGGTAAGTAGTTATGTATGAAATGAATATTTAATGTGATATTAACAGTTTGAAAAAAACTTTTTGGTTTTCTTAGTATAAAGTAAACCCGAAACTTATTCAAAATCAAATAAAATGTGAATATAGAAACCAATAATAGATATAATTGATAATAAATAGAAAAATGTTGATTAACTCCTTTATATCCGTTTAAATTAGATATTATTGGTGACCTTTAGGTTATCATAGACTTGTCTTAAAGTTTGATAAAATATATTTTATTCTTCGTAACGTAAAATTGTACAACGAATGAAAGATTTCCAACCGCTTTATATCTAAGTGATAAATGACATTATAATTGTGCTCTTTATAGGCCTCTTTTATTATTTCTTGTTAATATTTCGCAGATTTTTTGTGTATCTATTCACAGGAATTAGTTATGCTATCAAAAACTAAACAAGTCTCGCAACTCAGTTCTACTACCATAAAAAGTTGTGAGATTCATGTAATACCAAGTCGGTTGATTTATTCAATCCCTACTTGAGGGACCTGTCTTAACTTATTACGAAATTTGCTGATCGAACAACATCAAAGATTTTTAATATTCATGCCGTGATAATAAATGTTGTTAGATTAGCTAATTACGTAATAACTTAAGACACAAGGTCCCTTGAGTCTTTTTACGGTAGAAGAACTGGGTTGCAAGACTTGGATTGTCTTACAAGTTTTGTTTTTGATGGCATCTCATTTCTTTTTGTAGATATACCTCCTTTTTTCCTTTCCAGTACACTCTATTTCTTAAATGCCAACATTGAATTTTCTTAATGCCCACTCTCTGTCTTATGTGCTTTTCTTATTTTCATAGGTAGTCTTTCTCTTTTTCTTTTCCGGTACTACTTCTTGAGCTTCAGCTACAGTTTGAGACATTGCGTTCATGCCTCGCGGTCTGGAAAACAAAATTTGGTCATGTGGTGTGGACAATGTGGCATCGAAGTATTGCCTCGGAAAAATCGTGTTTATTCGTGTCCGCGCCGCAGAGTTTTTAGCCGGTAATCGGTTCTCAGTTCAGTGATGATCAGTACGACATTAGCTGTTCGAAAAAGAGGTGCTCTATGGATTCGTATGAGAAAGATCATCAACGACTTCAGCAATTATGGGACGAGCTTATGTCTGACGAGATCAGATTATTCTATTGTAGGAAAACAGCCTCGAAAACGGTCGAAAAGTAAGACACCTTCACGTAAAGAAGAAACCGCAAGGGATGATATTTAATTAATAATTATTTCCGTTATCTTGAAAAAGTTAAATTTCTACAAGAAACTAGGGTGATGCAAGTAAAACTAGATCTCACAGGTTGGGTCCGAGCTGACTAACAAATGTTTCTGAATTAAGCTGATATGAATGTTTGGTCATGGATCATAGCAAGAATACTCCTATTCAACTGGGTTATATTGTTACCTGAAAGGATATGAACTAATCACAAGATATGTTAGATGCGATCTAAGATTATTAGAGAAATAAGATTTTTTAAATGCGCAGTTAATTTTAATGTTCTTAAAACACCATTAATTTTCAAAGAAATAATGCGAATTCCATTATTTATATCAAAAACTATTTCCAGTCATCTAAACACTTAGCGATTCGAGAAAAATAAAAACTCGTTATTTATAAACCACATATATGTTTGTGAAAATATGGATCTAATTGTAATATAATTAAAATCCAAATAAACTTGTGTTATCCATGTCGCACTTAACAGAAGACATCACTATAACTCATAATCAGTCTAATTCTGAAGTAAACGGATTACATTTGAATAATAGAAAGAAAATTTTTGACTACCTACCATCAGTTGAAGTGACTGTGGTCATGAAGAACAATAATTGAAAGTTCTATGTTAATCACATCCAATACTTTTCATAAAGTGGGAATGATTTATCGATTCAAAACAATTCTGTTTTGAATATAAAATTATAAAAAACTACATCAAGGCAAAACCATAAATGTTTATCGAAGACGAAAATTGAGAATTATTATTAGCAATTGGTTTACAGAAAAATATATATACCACTGAATTCAAACAGCAGTAACAGAAATCATATTTATTAATGAGAAAGTAAAAACAACTTAAATTTTGAAAAGTTTAAAAGCAAACAGTTTCATAATAACAGCATATGTTTCAAGTTTGAAGACGCCACGTTGTTTAATATTTGTTTGGCAGCCATCAATAGTGAACGTTTTCAGTGAATTTGTAAGCATGGAAAAAATTGGTCATCGTTATGTGATCCAATACTTGAAATGCATTAGCCCAACCAATATAAAAGCTGAACTAGATTCTACTATGGGTGAGACTGCTCGTTCGTTATTAAAAGTAACAGATTGGGTAGGAGAGTTTAAACGAGGCCGTTCGACCTACGAAGACCAGCATCACAGTGGTCGCTCAAATGAGGCGACGACTCCAAAAATTTTGATGAAAATCCACAAAGCGGTACTGGCTGATCGTCGGCTAAAAGTGCGCGAGCTAGCAGACTTAGTAGGAATTTCAAAAAGTGTGGTACATTGTATATTAACTGAAAATTTGGATATGAGAAAGCTATGTGCAAGATGGGTGCCGCGTTTGCTCACAAAGTAATAAACACAGCATCGTGAAGATATGTCCATCGAGTGGTTGGCAATGATTCACAGAATAAAGCCTAATATTTGCGCCGCTTGATAACCATGGATGAATCGTGGGTTCATTACTTCAGACCCGAAACAAAAGAAAAATGAAAACAATGGATTTAACAGGGAGAACCTACTACAAAGAAGATAAAGACTGTTCCATCTCCAAGCAAGGTCATGGCGTCGTTTTTTTTGTTTTGGAATGCGCGTGGGATAATTTTCATTGACTATATTTAAAAAGGGAAAACTATAAACGGCGAGCATTACGCGAGCTTATTGCAACGTTAGAGCAGAGAAATCAAGCAGAAATGGCCGCATTTGGCTAAGAAAAAAGTATTGTTTCTTCAAGACAATGCACCAGCTTACACATCTGTTATTGCAATGACCAAAATTAATGAATTCAAGTTTGAATTAGTACCTCATGCACACTGTGGGTGTGGGGTGATATCGGCAGAAAATGGCTATTTTAAGGAGCTTGACGATTCTTTTTATAAAAAGGGTATCGAACTTATTGAATAGATTACGTTGAAAAACAAATATATATATATATATATATATATATATATATATATATATATATATTTAAAAGTTTTATGTTTTCTTTGTTGGGCTAGGTACTTCTGGGACCATCCTTATATACTAATACTTTTGGAATTATCTACCAGTTGAGAAAAAAATGTGCGAAGTAATGTTAACATTCAATTCTTAAATAGTTTCTAGATGAAATGGTATTAGGTTTATTTTTAAAATAATTGGAAATAAAACAACTGTTCATAAATAATATTAATGGTAGTATGAATGAATTAACAATGTCACTAAAATCTCAAACAAATATATAATTTCCATGTCAAAATTAAATGGTAATATTAAGTGTTATTATTCATGCAATTGCCTGTAGCTTTAAATTTAATTCAGTTGTGTAGTTGAATATTAATATTATTTTCGAATATTTTGTTCACAACTGTTAGCTTATTCTGAAAATTTCTAGTAAGTGGAACATAATTTTCACGTATTAATGAAGAGTTTTCTTTTGTAACTGCTGGCATAGAAATTATTAAAAGCGTTATCATAACTTTGTTATTAATCAACATTATTTTGGTAAAACTTAAGTGGCAGTTAGTTGATACAATTTTGAATCCAAATTTTTCTCGCCAAATATTAAGCCAGGGCATTTACGTAACAAATTTAATAGTAGAAAAAAAGCAACGCCATCGTGTTACAGGGATTAAATAAAAGTTATGAGGATAAAATTCAACAAATTAAACTCCAAGCTTTGCGAATATGACATTGGTATTACGATATTTTTAAAATGTTTAAAAAACAATAAATTGTTTATAATTTTTTTATCCCTTTTGTGAACAATTTTTTGAGGTCAAAAAAAAACTGAGATGAGGGATTTTTAGTTCTTTCCAGCGCGACTTTAAAAAAGCTTATTTTGAAGATTTTTCAATTCCATATTAACAAAAACGAGTCTTGCATAGGTTCAGTGCAAAACGTAAAAAACAAAATTTGTATCGATTTTTTGGTGTTTTTATTGTTTCAAAAAATAACGCATAAACAAAAAATGTTGAATTTTATGCACATAACTTTTATTTCACCTCTAGAACACGATGGCGTTGTTTTTTTCTACTATTAATTTCGTCACCAAAAGCATTTTTTTTCGTAACTGCCCTGACTTAAATAGATTGCCCTGGAATAAACAATTAAAATTTTGTCTCGAAGTATACGTCGTATCGTTTATCAATTATTAAGAAATTATGTAAATTCAATATTTATTTCAGATTTTACATGACTCTCTCCAATCTAAATGAGTCACACTGTACACACGAAACATCCATACTATTCCTACTGATTCTGTATACCTATTCCTTCCATGACTAGTGAAATGACCGGTGTTTGTAATAAATTTTTATCCAAAATAGAAAACGGGCCAAGATATTATATTTTTTTTCAAATCAAAATTATAAAATGAATATTTCAACATCATCAAACATTTTCCGCATTTTATATCATTATCTACACATAATGATATGGTAAATGCCATGTGTATCTACATATGTGATAGATGCCGATCGCCGGCCGTTTTCTAGCTAATTTTCTTTATATTAGATCAAATATGTTGAACATTAATTGCAATATCAATTTTGAGACATTTTTATACAAATTTTGTGCTAGAGAATTGTCTCTGATACATGGCTATTTTATTCGATTTCCACGGAATCAGGCGTCGAGTTGAGAATCAGAGCTTTGATTTGAAGTAGTTCAAGTATCAGAACATCATTTTGTTGAAAAGCATACCATATAGGATTGCCAGAAATCTGAAAATTTCAATCGGGACTCCTTCACTTCTAGGTTATGTAAAAGTACACTCTCTTTTACGGGGTAGTATGTTCCTAATGCTATGGATATTTTTACTGATTAGAAACCTAATTCAGGGCTTATAATTAATGGCACAATTACAAATTGTTACAAAACATGTTCATATTCATAAGTTATAAGTAAGAAAAAATACTTTGAATAATAAATAAAATTTTCATTGGCTAGGCCTTTTTTTAGAAAATCTTTTTTTCCTTTATCTTGTAAAAATTTTAATTTTACAATTTTAATTGTGGATTCCTTCATCAAACCTCTATCTTCATTTCATGCGTTGTTCATAAAAGAAAATACTCTCTCAACTGGTGCTGATTTCCCAAGTAAACAGAAGGCATACTCAACAATCTGGATCTGATCGAGAGCTGCTGTATGATTCTCGTTGACTGAGTTATATTTCTTATGCTTGAAATAATGTGGTAGTCTCTTCTTGTTTCCACTGTTCCCAATTTGACTGCAAATACTCTTTAGCAAGCACAACTTCGTCAAACAACATTGTTTATTTTCATATATTCATCACGAGGACTGCTACTGATGATTTCAGCAGAAGTTTCGGCTTTTATTTTTCCCTGATCTTTCCACACCGCCGAAGTTAGTATTGCAGCGGGACAGAGCATGAGTGATTAGTAAGAATTTCATATGTTTCACTCTGCACAGATTTGAAATCCAACAGCTTCATCTGCACACCTGAATTAGGATTAAAGTAACGCACAACAATTGGCACAAGTTCTATATCTTTTCTGTTGGATGCATCTATACTTACAGATACTTTAAGTCTTCCTGAGCTAATGGGGCGAAACATTCAAGAGTATTGCTTCACACTTAGTTTTTTCCAGTGGGAATTTGGGTTCGATAAACTTGGAAATTAGTTTTGATGATCAAGAATTAGAATTGAAACTTGGCTATGGTTTGCTGTATAGTAAGCAAAGGTCGCCTCTTTTGATCCTAAATCTGAGTTTTTGTCATTAGAACTCGCAGTTTTAAAAAACTGGTCAGTTTTGATGAGCTAGCAGCATAAGCTAAACGCATTTTAACAATGAAACAATAATCTTTTAACTTAGAACATAAATAAAAAAGCACTAGCTCGCTAACACAATATGCACCGCTGACAAGGACTGCCTACTTACTGACTTTCATCTGTATCGCAAACCCAGCGCCGACGTGGGCGAGTCCAATCTTATTGCACGAGGGAGTGTACCGTGCAGCTAAATCTACACCCCTTAGTTTGTGCCCAGTAGTAGACTCGCCCAGAGAGACTATCTCATCGCGTATGGTCACGGTAGGCGAAACAAGTCGAAACGATGACAATGTCTCAAATTCCGAATCAGTTTAGGACCGATTGCAATCGTACATAAGTCCTAAAATGTTTCCTAAAAACCTATTAGTTACTAGAAAACCATCACTCTTCTGTAGTTTTTACTTTTCATACAGTGCAAAGTTAAATGACGATATAATTATGACACAATTAATCACTTTAGACTTATTTGGTCATATAAAAAATCAAATTTAATTTTAACCGAAACGTAAAGTAAACCGGCCGTGACACTGGGACGTTTGGCACTCCTACGTATAGTCGTTTTTACCTTTGACCAATTTCGGTAGTTTCTTTTTGTTTGATCTGATTGTGCTTACAATAATTGGCTAGCAGTAGAAACGACTGTTAGTAGTTACACTTCTTCAACATCACATATACGGTTCTTCTAATTTCAATGTAACCAATTCTCTCTGTATTCGAATTTTCAACTCAAATTTTGAAAACAGTCATTTGACCGGTCATGGTAAAAATTTCATTAGTATACCTCTCGACTTATCTTGACCACCCCGTGATCTTACTTAGAATAGGACAGAAGCATCGCTCTAAACTATGTTAATATCTATGTATTAACGTCTTTTATTACCAATTGCATTCACAAACGTTTTGATCAAAGCAATATTCATTTAGTTTTCAAGAAAAAGTGGTTAAAAACCCACTCAATTTTATTTTACAATATTAAAATTTATTTTCAAAGAAAATCAGCAACTTAAATTTTATTCAAAAATTAAAATATAAAGTGACCCAAAAAATAAAATATATAGTTGATGTTTACGACTAGTCCATTCTTGATTGCCAGACATGCGTTGATCTGTAAGTAAATGTACTGGTTTTATTCCAATTAACTAATTCGCCTAACAAAAATAGAAAGTCTCTAAAAATAAGTACCTACCAATATTTATGGATTTACAGTTGTAACTGCTGTTGTTACTGACAACAAAAAAGGAGACATAGCAATTTTATTGTAACAGTATAATCGGCGTACAATTATGTGAATTTAAGTTTTAATTGGAGGTTCATTGCTCCATAAACGACTTTGGGAATAACCCTAAAATAGCAAGGATGTGGGAGCCGCTGAATATCGTACATAAAAACAACATTCAAGGTTAAGTCTGCTACGGGTAGTTCAGAAGAAGTACAGTTCGTGAGGAATTTAAACATTTTTAAAACGGTCAAAAAACCTTTTCAATTACAGTCGGGTTAAAGCAAATGTGTGTCGATATTGAATCAAATTTGGTAAGCATACAATTTAACAGTAATTTTATTAATCATAATGACAATAATAAACAGGACATTTTACTAATGACAAAAGGTCCCTTAACCCGCTGTTCCACGAATGAACGATCGCGACACATTCAGACGGTTGGGGTCTGCAACGAACAATTTTAAATTGATAATTTCTATCACCTTTGTTTTTTTTATAAGTAGGTTTATATAAATATGCTCATTACGAATATTTTTCATAGATAAATTCATATAAAAAATGCATTGAGACATTTTTTCTACACATAATTGTTAATAGCCTAAAAAGCTACAATTTCGTCGTATTTTTTTTTCATTTCAAAATTAACATAAATTTAAAAATACACATCATAAGTAATGAAATATTTATTTCAAATATTCTAAAAAGGGTAAAAAAATTAACACAAATGGAAGGGGATGAAACTTAGGCATTAAATTTTACAAGAAATTCTTGACAGCAATCCCTAATATGCTCCATACACAACCAACTTTCACAATTTTTGCAATTGCATCTTGCAGTATTTGCAATTTCCATTTTTTCTGGATGGGGATCTGGAGCATCTTCTTCAGCGACACCAGCACTGCTCTTAAGATACGTTTGTCAAGCGCTCTTCTTTTTAGGTTGTCTTGTAGTAATTCTAGCGCTAAATATTTCTGGAATAGTCGTCAACATTTAGCGAACTCTCAATTAGGATTGTTGCCTCTGAAGATGCATTGATTGCAGCTAAATTCAATAGATTATCACCATAATCACCAGCCGTAACATCAATATTATCCTCTCAGTGAAAGAAGAAACGAGAAGCACATTTCTTCATGTTTTAGGAATATAAGAGACAGCTTTTTTCATTGAATGCAAATAATGAAGAGTGTATAAATTTGCCTTATACTCTTTTGCGTAAATTCGGGGAAAAGTTTACTGAACTACGCTTTAACGTTATAAATCACGTCTGGCACACATCTTGCAAACTTGGGCATATTTTCTATAAGTGACATATTCGCACGGATGGGGTCTATCAAGACAAAATATTCATTATTTTACTAATTATTTTCACTAATCGATGCTGAACATTCTCAAAGGTACTGTAAATATGAAAATTTAAAGAATTATTTAAAAATTTTGTAGATTTTTGTTTTGTCATGGACGGTAGAGCACTTCAGGTGGAACGAAGGGTTAATAGTATTTGATAAATGTGCTCATATTCCTATGATTTCCTAGTCCTTGAGGATTTATTACATTCATCCTACTAATAATGCTAAACATTACCAAACATTTTATCGACTAAAAAACTCGATTTACATTTTCATTCCATAATAAACAAATATCTAGAGTTTTCGTGTCTTACGGTTTTGTATAAGTGCCGCCTTATCTAAAAAATTAAGTTCATCTCGATTTGCGCTGAGATCAGTTTCCAAAGAACTGAACCTATCTATATCCTTAACAGTCTATTATGCCCTTATTGAGTCGTATCTCCAATTTGCCCTTCCCTTCTGGGGTACGTGTGGTGCGACTCAATTTGAGCGAATCTTCAAACTACAAAAGAGAGCTGTTAGATATTTACTCGGACTAAACAGCAGGGCTCACTGCAGGGACTTCTTTAAAAGATTAAAAATTCTGCTATCCATTTAGGAATGCCCGACCTTTACCTACCTGCTCCACGTTCATAATTAGTTAAGGGCTCAATAGTTTACAATGCAAAAAAATGCACAATCAGTTGCCAATTGAAATCAAATCGATATCATATTTTCCCGCATTCCACAATAATTTGAGGGCATATTTACTGGAAAGTGCCTTTTACTCTGTAAACGACTTCTATTCTAATAATATTTAATTCCGGGGATGCTGCATACTGGTTTAATTTTTGCTAATACTATTACCTATAATTTTGTTACTCATTGTGGTTTTCTTCTGTATATTGAAATTTTATTTTATTTGTATCTTTATTTAGTTATTTGTATGATTGTTTTCTAGTTTTTACAAGCTCATGTCTACAAAGTAATAACGAAGTTTATGTAAATAGAAATGTTAACTACAACGAATTATCCTAACAAAACAACCATTTTATCTGGATGACGTGTGAATACGATAAGAAATCTATTTCAGAACTTGTAAACAAATATCTCTTAAGAGACTTGAGCAGCATCATAAAAAAATATGAGTTTGATCTTGTCCCCAAATTTGAAACTGAATAATGTTTATAGTAGGAAAATTAGCAGTTGCTATGACATGCTGCTGAATTTCGTGTAATAATTTCTTAAAAAACCTCTCGAAGAATTTTTATCTTCACTTTGCTATAACCGGCTGCTTCAGATGGTATTTGAAATTGAATAGTCTACATTATGAGACCCTATAATCGTTCAATTACGTCTTTTCGAATTCCTCTCCTATTCTATTGAATGCATTGCTTGGTCTATAATGTACGAGAGATGATCACAAACAACAGCTACAAGCCACAGGTTCTGAAAACGTTTCCAAAGAGTGTATACAGATTAGTAGGTCATACTACTAGTATATGAGTAGGTTGTGAAAGTTGTCAGGTGATTCAGGTCTATTTTAATGGCAAAACGCTAGATACTGTCACTCTGTTCAACCCGACAGGATGTCTACAACTGCAGTATTGCAGGAAGCAACAAGCCAAGTTCTTCAACGAAATAATAAAATACGACTTGAGGAAATGATTCAAAATATTCGATCTCTGCGTAAAAGGAAAGAAAATTTCCTCATCACTTTGTCTCCACAGGCAAAAAGTCTCGTGCAGAAGTGCGAGCCGTGATTAGATTCTTATGACAAAGAACATGTTCACATTTGACATCCACTGTCAACCTTGGAAGTTTATGGTGAAAAACCAATAAACGTGTAGCGAAATGACAGACAACATGTGGAAATCAACACGACATGAATTGATTTATGATTTAAAATCAATGAAAGGTGTCTGCGACTGAGAAATGGTATCATATTGTTTCTGATAAACGATATTCAAAGGTGTGTTTTCGTTGGCTCCCCCGTGCGTTATTTGTTCACCATAAAGCAACGCAAATAAGTGTAGCTTCTAGTTTTTTTCTAACAGTCACCACTTCAATGATCATATCGTAACAAAAGAAAAATGTGGCAACTATGGAACGGAAACAATAGACAACTAATGACAAAGTTACTCTGCAGGTGAAAACATGGATCTGATTGATTACACGGGGCCTTATCAGATCATTATCGCAGATCGTAGTCTGCAATTTTGACAAAGTTTTTGACAGTCGTATGTCGTTTTTCTATATTAACAATTGGTAATGTATGAAAGGTATTCATATGTACAAGTCTGAATTTAGACACAATTAGTTAATTATATTTTTCCCAGTATACTACATCAACTGTTACCACTTAAAATATTTCAAACTACTACCATAAAATTCTAAACTAGATTAGTTTATACATAATATATATGAATTTTTCAAATGAATCTTTCTGATTCTTTCTTATTTACATCCCATTTACTTACGAATAAGAACCAGTTATTGTGGCATAACCTTGCAGGTTATTTTCGAAATTCGTTCAAAAATCTGGGATCCTCCAAAGAACGCACGAATCCAATTTAGTATTTACCACAAACAATGGATTGAATGCCTGATGGTCAAATCGGATGTCGAGAAAAGCGAACTAAAAACTTTGTGAATTTCTCTCGAATAAGGAATTCCTTAATTGCTTAATGTTTTATAAATTATCACATTATCATGTCATCTGTGCCTACGATCTAAGTTTTATATAATTTAACATAAACAAATGATAAATCAATCAATAATCTGTTCTCACAGAAAACTGAAATCCTTACTAGTTCATGAATAAGTATAATCCGTAGATGCTCATTTTCAAAATCTTAAATTAGTCTCGGATTAAACCAGAATACCTTGTTAATCGAACCTCTAAATTACTCTTCAAAGTTAAATCAAATCACTTGATTTAACTTTCTTAGGAATCGAATCACAGATCTGATTTAACAAGCAGTGGCATTTTCGTTTAAGGCTGACATCATAAAGCTCGCGGAGCTAGCAGTGATCTGAAAATCGCGTACATTTCTTCTGCTTGAGTAACTGCCGCGCATGGTCGAAACTGCGATTGCAGCGCTACCGCTGATAGAAAGAGAACCAGAGCATACATTGTGCATATACCTCGTATGAACCAATTCATCTAGTTAAGCTGCAACTTCTTTATCGGGGTATTGCGATATTTTCTTGGCCCAAATATTTGTCTCACCACGTTTTCAACTCACTGCAAAAATTATTTTTAATCAAGGTTATACTCATCGTCTTAACGCTTATTAACTGTTTTTATTAGACTAAAACTAACATGTATATTTCGATAATAGTCATAATAAAATTTACATACAATAATAAATTTAAAAATATCGAAGGTATTAATGAGAAATTGATATGATACGCATACTGAATCAAGCCAGTAAAATAATTCGAGACGAATAGATAAGTACAGTCGTTTAACCAAAATAGCAAATGCATGTCGATTAAAAAAACTATTAGTATACATTCGAACTTCATTCCAATGTACAAAAATAAACACAACGAACATATGTTTGATAAGACTGAGCTGGTTATATATATATATATATATATATATATATATATATATATATATATATATATATATATATATACGACTTTTTAATCTACAAAATTGTACATTTAGTAGGCTTCAACTGAAAATATACAATTTTTTATTTATAAGTTTAAGTAACCTTGAACCGGTGTAGCAAGTTTCATTATTGATATTGAATCAAAAGTTTTTTTTTCCTACATACATCGAAGTCTACCTTGTGCATAGGTGTGGAATATTTATCTCATACTTTTCTGAGTAAAATTCAATATTTTCTTCTTATTTACACCAAACACTGATTTGGATGGATGTTATGGATATTGTTACCATTTTATTGTATCATTCTGTTTTCTCGGTAATTTTATACTTTCGCGGTCCCCTCGTTTTTTGGCTCTAGAAAATCGAAAAATCAACCGTTTTTGTTATCATTTCTTCATTTGTATGAAATCGTTTCACAACAAAACATTTAATCAGCTTGATTTAATCAGCTTGGTAATCATAATGCAGTTCGTTTTCTGCAACGATAGCGGACGAATTTTATCAAACAAATGCAGTAGTTTTTTCGTAAGTTCGGCCTCAAAACTTATCAGTTATCATATTCCAAAACACTGCAACCATGGTCTTATTGACCGTTCCTCGAATGCTTCGACACCGTATTTTTGTGTCTGCAGATAATAGTGTACCCATGTTTCATCTACTGTGGAATATCTATGAAATAAGTACGTTGAAAAATACTCAAATTCTTCTGAAAGAAAAGTAATTGTTTTTCTCTTGAGATTATATTTTCGAAATAATATCAGGAGTAAATAGAAGAAATAATGTATTGATAATAATGAGTAATAATTTGGCGCATCTCGTATATCAAAATTTATTTCAAATTATTGGCGACCTCGGCTCGATTTTACCACCAGGCACCAGTGAGTTTCTACTTGAGAGTGGTGAGCTCTACGAACCAAGTAGCAGCGCCCTAGCTGATGTTATCTTCAGTTTGGAGTAGAAAATCCGCTATGATGGGATGCATTGAGATCAGAACCAGTCAGCGCATTACACCTCTCTTTTTACAATTGCGAGCCTTTAAGGATGTCAACAAAAAGGTTGATGGACGTCACGTTCTTCGCAGAAAATGTAATTCTATATTCGTCGCGATAGTTATTTTCTTTTTTGGAGGAACGGTAGACCATATTTTTGAAATATCAGAGTGAATAATAGAAATTATATATTTTGATAAATTGAACGAACCTCGTATATTTTCAAAATTTCATATATACAGGGTGTTTCTATATACAAACGGCAACGCTCAACCACAGAGAGATCTCAATAAATGATTCATTTTGACAGCGCGCCACTGGTTAAATTTTTCGAAAATTTGTTTATGTCAAAATATTACTTTATTAAGGAGCATATTGATCACCTAATTTGAAAAAAAAATTTAAAGGTGTTCTTGATTTATGGCAATTTTTTTATTTTGATTTAAAATTTTGAGCACCCTATATCTCAGCAACTAGGCCCCGTAAGGGTTCGTATTCCTATATCAAAATGAATCATTTATTGAGATCTCTCTGTGGTAGATCGTTGTCGGTCGAATATAGAAACACCCTGTATCATTCACGTGATTGATTACAGAGACTATCTTTAACAGACTTTCTAAATGATTAATTTGCAGTGAATACCGTCTATAAATATATTGTTTCCCCTAACACAAGTGCGTCACAATTAGAGTGCTCAATGAATTCATCCTTGAAAAAGATTTTTTTAACATGAATGATTTATTCCATTTATCCCGGTTGTTTCTTACAGCCTTTAGACTAGTCCTAGAACGTTTTATTTAGTTTAGTTCTGTTGCCTTTATTTCAAAATATACATATTTGAGAGGAAATGACGTCATAAACCCGTCGCCATACTGAAGTAGTTCGCCTCCATATTGTAAAGGTGAGGAATGAGTAAATATATAGTAATTCACCAGGCGTATCTACATGAGTTTTGCTTCTGTGTTTTCGAAGTATTCATTACTTATAAATAACGGCATCTCAACTAATGAAACAATTAAATATCTTCTTCATTTCGACACAAATTTCACATGGTAGTTGAGGCTGTAGCTGGATTCGTTTCTAGTCTAATCAAAATTGCGTAGTATCATTAAACCAATATCGAACATATTTCTGTAACATAAAAATGAAATGATTCTGATATCAACTGGACTACTATTGTATTCAATCATCATTATATAAAATAATGCAATTGTTCCGAATCTAATATAGTATTTCTTCCAATTACAGAGATCATTCAGCTAACAAGAAGTTATGATAAATAACGACTTCAACGATTACGATCTGGGAAATGGCACGAACGTTACTTACGACACGAACAATCTCGATTTCAACTGGAACGAACTTCTTCCAACATTAATTGTGTATAGTGTCACGTTTATTTTGGGCCTCACGGGCAACATACTAATTGTCTTCACTACTTACAAATACAGAAGAATGAAAAGCGTTACCAACGTTTTTTTGTCTAGTTTAGCCTCTTCTGACTTGATTTTGATCATTGTTTGCATTCCAGTAAAGGTAAGTTCCCATTTTTTTGAATATACAGAGATTAGTTCCCAATATGTCAAAAATATTGGTACTAGAATTTATAAATACAAATTATTTTCGTTATTTACCTGTCAAATACCAGACGGATGTCCTTAGTAGGAGATTAGTACTCAGGCTAAAATTGAGCTCCTCATTTTTTTTAGAATATCATCCGACAAAACTCTTATTCTTCCTAACACTGCTAGCTAACAACAGAGATAAGAATAAAGTTTAGTAACAAATCTTGTGAATAATATAGACATCTGCGTTCTTAATCACGATAGTTGTGACTGTATTTTGTGAAAAAACTAACCCTTGAACTGACTAGTACAAGTGAATTTGATCACTAATCATAATACCATATATATCTAAAAACTAGGAATTACTATTAATAAATCAATCATAAAATTTCATAGCACAATTGGCATTGTAAAATCCCTTTGACTGGTGTCCCACAAGGCCCCATACTAGTATATATCATTAATACGTATGATACTCCAGCTCCTAACACATGGTCTAATTATATGTGGACATTACCACACTATTTGCTACCGTCCTTTCATCGTTCGATCCCAAAATCTTCTGACTCAATTATCGAATTGATACGGGAGCGATTCTCAATTCTTGAAAAACCCAAGCCATTTTGTTAACAATCACGACACTCTGATCGTAAGACCTCTACTACGTAATTTCCATTTAATATGTCTAGAAATACGTAGAGAAGCTGTCATTTGAGAGTGTTGTCATATTTTCTATTGGGCAGCTGATCTGAACGGTACTCTAGACAGAGTACAGGAGCGAATCGGTCTAATCAGGGTACTCGGAGAAACATTCGGACGAATACATCCCTCTACCCTACTTCATAACCATAAAACTACATTTGAACCATAATAGAGAATAGAGCAAACACTAACGGCACCCTACTCAACCAAGAACTCAAAAGGTGCTTGTACTACAAATCTGATACGTAATTCATCGGTCAAGTAATGTCCTTGCCACACATGCTGGTCTTCTAGACGGCCTTTCCTTAAAAGGTAACGGAAGCTAATAACAGTCTATGAAAAACTCCTGGGAAATGACCTAGCCTCTCTTCCCTGTAATTCGTCGAACCATAATCCTGAAATAAACCATAATCAAGATTTTCCCCAATTAACAATTACCGCAACGAGCTCTTCTTTATTCAGATAGAGGACTAAACTCTGATTCGAAGTGGTAGAAATATTATTGTTATTATTTATTTTGAAGTGATTTTAAAAGCTTTAGGCGAATAAATACTGTAAATAAAATTATTGTTCATAAAAATTAGTTTTGTTTTTGACCGTAAACAGAAGCTGTTATTAACGAAAATCCACTGTGTAGAAAACAGCACGTCTAAATGATTGCTTAGTTGGCGGAGTATAGTAAAGTGTTTTTATGTCATGCATCAGTTCTATAAATAATTTTATTCCGTATATACCTTGGAAATCTTCCTCTTAAAACCTCAACATGAAATAACATCGAGTGAATCTCTCTCTGTATTTCGTGTTCATCCATTTAATAATCTTGAGTGTATGTCTGATATATTGAAATTTATGAGCACCAAAATGTTCTTATGTATGAGTTTTATAGTTTTATAATTTTAGTATCATATCAAGATCAAATGCACATTTCTAAAAATTTTATAATGTACGCATATAATACAGAAAATTATGAAAAAAATCGATGTCTAGCTAAACTCTAGATTTATTTTCAGAGATAGAGAAAAAATAAACAAATTATACATCAATCTGTTTTTAAATTTATGTTATTTACAAAAAGAAAAGAATTCGTATAAAAAAATCTTTTAATTCATCCTCATTTTCATATAATAAAAAAGAACGTTTTGCTTGTTTTCATAACAATATTTTATTCAAGGACAGATGAAAATATTTCGGTTACTAGAACCGTGCGATAAGGAAAGAGGCCTCGAGATTTTACAGCCTTTAAAAATGATAGGAATTATGATTTTATTTAAATTAGGTATAAAACACAATTAGGTATATACCAATATAACTTATGCAAATAATCATTTTCCAGCTGTCACAGAATTTTTCAACTGACCTAATAAAAGAGAGGATTGTTTAAAAATTAATTTGTATACCGTCTCATTCATATAATGCACAACCATCCCCTTAATAATTTTTTTGTAGACCATAGACTAAATAACTTATGAAGATCGATTAGCACAATGTTACTTTGTGCTATATATTTATCAAGTAGAGTTTTGAGGAACCATAACGTTAAATGAATAATAACAATAAGAAAATTTTGCCTTTTTACATCCAAATGTCAAAAACTATATGTATTAATGTTCTTAACAACCTCGTTAAATTTCTCACGTGACTTGAATAACTTAATTCACAACTTTCAAATACTATTTATTAACATAAACTTCAATAATCTGATTACTGTTCTCGTTGGATGTTAAGATTATATATGACAAGTTTATTCTCTCTTAAATACTAATTCTATTGTATACAAACGGAACTTCAAGTGCCTCAGGGACACATGGAACCACTTAAATAAGGCATTGAGGACGGTCAGTCTACAATAAATCTTACATTACAATTACGAATATAATAGTAAGTAGGTAGATTTATGATTCTTCAAAGTCACATTAATATAAGATTCTGGAGGTAATCCGAGATGAAGTATAAAATAAGAAACATATTGTATAACTTAATATATAGTTAACAGACCTTAAATGGTTCCCATCAGGAGTGGCGAGATAATTCCTCCCTTCGAAACTAGTCGGGTTGATAGGGACTGTCGGTCACATCTACTGGAAATGAAGTTTCTTGCTAACTATGGTTCCTCCAATTAGAATAACAGGACAATAGATGATTATTGTCCATACACTGGGCCTTGAGTAGATTTCCTGAAGTTGTGGTCCGTTGTCGTTGATTTGAGATTTTAATTTAGCTTGATTTCGAATAACAATCTGCTGTAATATTGATTAGGTAGGATTACCTCTTGAGTTTGGCAATTTAATGTAATTATTTCTTTGAAATGGAAAATGGCAATCCAATCGTTTGTTCGTCTAATCTTTGTACGAATGGATGATTGATGATTCGCAAGAACCTTCTTGGTGATTATCTTGTAGTTCGATGTTCTTGCAGAAGTACTGATACATCTGATAGAATTTAAGACAGGGCTTGCTCATAAATACGTTGTGACAACTGTTTTTTTAATGTCTTTTAGGAATTACTGTTTTAATCGATCTTAATAACCATTGTTATTGGACATAGATGATAGTAATCGAAATTTTGGTTAAAATTGTAGGTATTCGTAATATATGATTCTATTATTAGAAATATAACTATTAATTTTTATAAATTTTCCAAATGGAAATATATTTCCTAAGTTTATTCTTAATAGTAATTTATATTTTTCTAAATTTCTTGGTAGTGCAATTAACTCGTTGATAAGCGGGTTAAGGTCGTAATAATGTATTAAATTGCTACCCAGAATTTTTAGGGTGATTTTATTTAACGAGGATCCGAGGATTCCAAGTAATCTGACGGGAATTGAAAAGAATAAAGGTTAATTAGGAAAATCGTCGGTATTTTGTAAAGGCGCTTTTAAATCGTTCATGTGAATTTTTGGTTTTAAGTTCGTCGAAATTGTTTTGTTGTGTGCGTTTACCTTTTTTATTGTTGTAGGTTTGTTAAATTTATTTGCTTGTTTTTGTCTTTTGTGAGTTCTAACATAAGCCATTTGATTCTATTGAAAAATCTCTGGATCATTGCGGTTTTTATTAACTTTGTCAATTCGTTTCTGTTTTTCATTCAAAAGTCTTCATTGATTTTAGAGTATAGTATTTTAGTTCTTTGCTATATCTAATTAGGAAATCCGAGATGATACGTTAATGGAGCATAAAATAAGAGACATATTGAATAACTTAATATATGGTTAACAGATCTTAAATAGTTCCCATCAGAAGCGGTGAGATAATTCGTGATAATTTCAATTTGCGGAAGATTGAAATAAATTAACATTTACGCCATTAAAATATGAAAACTGGACACCACACTAATATCTGTTCAATATTTATCTGTTATATAATGTGCACCAATTGGAGCAATGTTTTATATTAGAGTTAAGTTTTTACAAAAAGTGAAACAGAAACAAAAGAAGTGTTTTATTTTTTATATAGTGGGAACAAGGAAAAGTCAAAAAGTCACGCCCAAATATTCATCGATTGTGATGCAGTCTGTGATATCCTGAGACACGCCTCTATCTATATGTAAGTCACATGCCAATGCGATGTTTCTTGGAATGACAACTGGTTTTGACTGACCTTCTTAACTTTCATCACTGACGACCAACAAGAAATTCTGCAAACCAATTGTAAAAAGTCTTAAATTACGTTGAAAAATACCCAAAATTAGTTGAAATTTTTAATGCGAGCTAATTCAATAAGATGGAGAATTATCGTTTGACAGATAAAATCTTATGTAGCTCATTTTCTAAGAAACCGCTATTTTAAAAGACTATTTCTTTGACTTAGTTTTATTACAGTTGAATGTAAATATTACGGCATGGTATAATTTTAGATGTTTACTACATTGTTTCCGTTAGATGTTACTTTTTGATTGAGAGTTTAGATTTTGAATATTGAGCGTTTTATTAGCTGTAAACTGTTTTAAGTGTGTAGTGATGAAGCTGTCAAATAAACAGCGGAAAATAAAAATAGTTTCACTTGTTCCTGACACTATACCCGATAATATTTCTACATTTCTTATCTTGCTGCTACATCTGGAAATTTGCCAATTCAGTTGCCATGCCCATATATCTAACAACTTTATTATATTTACATTATCATAAACAATGTACTTTATAAACATCAAAATTATGTGTCTAGATAATTAGACATTTTTATTAACTATACTATAAAGTCTACACTACTACACTGTATCTTTAAATACCAACATCCCTAAGTACTAAGCTCTGATTACAGTTGAGTCGTTACTATCACAGAGTGAATAGTGGTACATTCGATTTGCCATCGAAATATGAATTTTTTAAGAGAACATGTGTTGATTTCAAGATGGGTTTAAATGGACAAAAAAGTCTTGAATGATTGCAGCGCGCATTTGGTGATCAAAATCCTTCGTAAACTACTGTGTTTCACTGGTATAACGAATTTATTAGGACGTATTAGGAGTACGTGCAAGTAGACCAGGTTTTTCAGATACTGTTAGAAACATTGATAAATATTGCTTGATAACAATTTATGAATTGGATGAAGTTCCGAAAAGATATACCTCCCGATTTCGCTGAAATGTTAATCAAAGCTTGTCATTGGCTCAAGAAAATAATCCCTAAAAGGATTTATGCTGACAAAACTTCTCCTCTTCAAAGTTATAACAATTTCTCCGAAAATATTGGTTTTGAAACAAAAAATAAAACTCATGGAATAACTTTTCATTGTACGTGAACCTATTTCTTGGTTGATATGTACCAAAAATCTACGTAGGATTCAAACTTACTAACCTAACCTACCCTAATCTCCTCCAGGTGCAAAGCGAGCGGTGCGAGAGCTAACGCTCTCTGCAAACACCTCCTAATTTATTAAGCGAGCGGTAGCGAGCTTTAGCTATCCCCCTGTAAAAAATAATCAATTTGATGTCTGCTAAGATATTTTGAGTCATAACAGCCAAAAAAATGTCTACGTGAAAAACAATACAAGTTTTTCATTAGCTTCATTTTTCAGAGATATTTAGGAAAATTATTATTTACTTTAATGAGGGCTGGAGAGAGAAGGAAGCTTTGTCTGGGAGAATCAAAGACAAGCTTTGGCAAAAATTTTAACGAAATCGGGGGGCTCATATTTTCGGAACTACACCCTATCAATTTTTTAGAGCATTTCAAAAGATCACCAGCTTCGAGCTTTTAAGTTGTGGAAAATTTGAACATAAATAATATCATTTTCCTAAAACGACTCGTAGCTTTCTTGTATCTCAAAATATATAGTGTCGCCATAATATTATTAATGTCCATCGTTACAAATATGGAAAAATGTATTTGATTTGACAGTTGATTTATTTATACTTGAGTTTTATGTACAATAATGAATTCAGTTGCATGAAGTTGAAAAAAGCTAATTGCTGTACCGATCGGAATATTACAAAGGTACATATTTTCATTATAAAAACTATCGTCTCGTCAAAGTTTCCTAAAAACATTTGTAGTTTTTTTGTATCTCAAAATATATAGCGTCATCTATATATTTTTATATTTCAAAAGGTAGTTCGAACTAATAAAGCTCGATCCTGTGTATACTAGGCAGTTGAAGATGACTCATTATAATCAGCTTACTTAAAATATATATCAATCCCCCTACCTTTGTAGGCCCTTCAAAGTTTCCTAAAAACATTTCTAGTTTTTTTATATCTGGAATACAAAGCGTCATCTATATATTAATTTGAAAAGGTACTTCATACTAATAATGCTCGATCCTGTATGTACTAGGCAATTGAAGATGACTTATTATAAACATGACTTAAAATATGTATCAACCCCCCAAACTTTGTATGCCCTTCAAAGTTTCCTAAAAACATTTGTAGTTTTTTTGTATCTCAAAATATATAGCGTCATCTATATATTTTTATATTTCAAAAGGTAGTTCGTCTAATAATGATCGATCCTGTATGTACCAGGCAATTAAAAAGTTTTCTTCTAATTATGTAATCTTTGACCAATTTTAAATAAAAGCTTCAATTTCGTACCCCTAATTGGAAAATCGAATTTACTTTGCTATCAGTTAACATGTTAACAGAAAATTAATCCTACACTCAATAGGCTAAAGCCCATGTAATCCATAAATATAATCAATGGAACGTTTTGAATAAAATTGATAAATTTATATGGGTCATTAAGTGATGGAAGCATCCTAATTGATACTTTATTGATAACATATCAATGAATTAGGATGCAGATCCGAGCTTTTGATGATTGTATCTGTTTGCCGAAGTAAGTATTAAGATAAACTTGCAACATGTGTTTAATATTTACACACTTTAGAGGCAATAATGAACTATATATGGTAATCTAACCATCTAACTTCTTTTTTCTATTTAACTAATCAATGCGTCAGTAAAGTAGATAAAAAGTAGTTAAAAACAACATTTATTAATCAATAAATGTGGAAGATATACAGAGAAATATTTATTCCCACTTTCTATGTCACAATTATTTTTTTAGTACTGCATATTTTCTGTGAAGTATTAAGTTTTGTCAACTTCATGTAGATCAGTATTATAATCATTAATTGATAGAAGGTTGGAATTTTCAATAAAACCCGTTAGAAATACACAGAATTTTCATAGTATTTTCCTCAACTACCTTTGGTTTTCAAGGCACAACGACCATATTGTATAACATTCGGCTTATCCTTAGATTTAAAATTCCTTACCCAAATAAATTTCTAGTTAGTCTAATCTTCGATTTTGTTAGGATTTGCAAAATAGTGATAGATGCTTTATTGTCAAAAAAATGTTACAATTTCTAGAAAAAAGCTTGTAAAAACTAAAAACCACAATGAGTAACAAAATTATAGGTTATAGTAATAGGTAATAATTACTATATAAGTCCATAGCAAAGATTAGCATGCCCGGAATTAAATATTATTATTAGAATAGAAGTCATTTACAGAGTAGAAGGCACTTTCCAGTAAATATGCCTTCAAATTATTGCAGAATGCAGGAAATGATGATATCGTTTGATTTAAATTAGCAAGTGATTGTGCATTTTTTTGCATTGTAAAATATTGAGCCCTTAACTAATTCAGAATGTGGAGTAGGTCGTGGTAAAGGTCGTGCTCCGCGCTCTTAAGTGGATAGCCGTGCAATGACTTTTCTGAAATTGGAGAAGCATGCTTACGAATTAGGCAAACGGATTCAAAGATAAAAAAGGAAGGAAGAGTCAGAATTTTTAAGTAAGAAGTCCCTGCTGTGAGTCCTGCTGTTTAGTCCGAGTAAATATCTAACAGCTCTCTTTGGTAGTTTGAAGATTCGCTCAAATTGAGTCACACCATACATACCCCAGAAGGAAACTGATCTCAGCGCAAAACAGGAGGAATATGTAACTCCCATTTCAAGGAATTCTCCACAACAATCCCTAAGAATTTACAGATTCAACGACTTCATTGGTGGTGTTATTTAATGAAAAAAGCTGCAATGTTTTTTTATATGATGAAACTTTAATTTTAGAAACGTTGAGACAGAAAAAAAATTTGTCCATACCAATTTAACTGTCCTCTGTATTTTTTCTATTAGGTAATGGTTCTTATCAAGTTATTTATCTTATTTCTTCATTTCCATGTTTGTTTTACTTTGTTTTGCTTGCTATTCTTAGCTTTATCCTACTTTATCAATGTTCCATTATCCTTAATTTTCATTTTCGTATTATGTCAATATCTCTATGTCTTAGTATTGTCTTATTTGGTGTACGATCTGTTCGATTTATTTCCGTATTTGTTATTTTGGCTTCTATCTTCCGATCATCTATCATTAAAAACTTCACAAAGAATAATATTTTGACTGGTACACTACATATTTATTCACTATTAATAGCTCCATTCATCAACGACGTTCTATATAGGAATTGATAAATAAATATTCATACTATTTAAAATAGTATTTGTTTTGATAAATTAACGACAGGCTCTTAACTGAAAACCAATTTTTAGTTAAAGCTAAAGCTGCCGTAATTTATATGTAGCAATAAATTTTATTTTCTAGGTTAGTTGGTCTGATTTTTGAGATAATATTCCAATAATAAGTATAAACATAATTCCTATGTCCTTGGTGGTATTTCAAAACAAAAATCACAAATTTTAATTTGTCATGAGCAACTATAAAAGTTTACATGATCTTAAGTGTTTTAAATATAAATATATTTATAATCGAAGCATTTTACCATAATTATTAACTTTCGAACTCTTTATTTAATGCAAAATGTTATTGTTAGTACACTAATATATAACTGCTGTGAAAAATCAAGGTCATAACTTTTGGGGGAATTGTTTATACCACTGTTTAGGGTCTACATATAATTTTTTTGTATGGACGAAGTTGTATATATACACCCCACCAAAAATTATCGCATTACTAGTATTTTAGAATATTTTTAATGCTTAATTTTAGTTTTTTGAGACAATCTGTATATGTATCAACTTAAAAGATATTTCTGGTTTCTTATCATGGGCAAAAAAATATCACAATTTCTTACAATTTTTTTGGAAGCAAAAATGCTCGAGTAAATCATTTCTGTCTTGGAGAATGCGTTGAGATTGAAAACTTCCTAAGCAAATTGTGTTATTGTATTTAATACATTTTGGATTTTATTATCAATTCTATACATCAACCTATACCTAGTTTTATGACCTATGGCTCGAAAACCTTTATTTCTTCATTTTAGGAAACACCAAAATATATTCTTTAACAATGTGTTAAACAGATAAATTAGAAAACTTCCTTTTCAAAATTATATTAAAATCAATATTGTAAAAGTACAATATCTTAAAAGAGAAGGATTTTTGCATTTAATATCCCCACAAGTTTAGTTATTATTCATACTTTTCAAATCCCCATAGCTCTTTTCACAACAAAATTGCTGCCAAAGAAACTCTTTTTACCCTCTTGGCTTGCCAATAGACGGACCCTCGCCTCAAATCACAAGAAGAAATTCCCTTATCCGCCCTTTCGGCTGCTAGCAACAGCCTACGAATACCTTCCTGACATCTACCTTAACTTCTTAGACAATTTTCCCATAGACATTAGATGAAACCCATCTCTCACATTTCTTCGATCGGCGATGTTGCAAGTTAGCTGTGGTTTTCCTGTCAACTGGTGAACCGGCTCACCAGCCAAATGACCGATAATGCCGCAGCTGTGCCCGCTCTCCCCTGCAATTACCCGCTTTGCTATTGAAAATGAAAAAATGAAAACAAACAATTTCAAATAAACAAACAACAAAAAAATTACGAAATATATACCCATACTGGAAAGAGCCTAGGTTGGAGCTCTCTTTCCGTCTAGTTCGAGCCATTCAGTCGTCCATTTTTCAACCAGTTCAGAACAATCATCAAACAATCCCCACAACCACAGCCAGGGCTGGATTAAGATTTATAAGGCCCGGGGTTAAAATAATGACGGGGCCCCCTTAAGGAATTCGAAAACCCGGAAAAATTCACAAAATAATATCAATACGTTAGATTTGTGGTATCAACACATCAAAAAATACAGAATGATTTACAAATGATGGGGCCCTCTTGGACCTGGGGCCCGGGGCTATAGCCCCCCCAAGCTCCTAGCTTAATCCGGCCCTGACCACAGCCCTGCAGAGGAGCAACTCCCATATCAGGGCCAATTTCAATAAATACACATTTCCTTATCCCACCCAAAATATCCCCATGAAATCTCTCTCCCTCTCTCTCTCTCTCAGTAGCTGTGTGATGGCGTACTAAACAAAAAAAATATGTGGCACTCGCATATTAATTTTCTTTTGAAAAAAATCTCATTTGACTAAACTATGTTAGTCTATTGTATAATATTAATTCAGCTCGTTATCAACACGCTTAAAAAAAAACAGTAGCGTATGAGTCAAAGTTATGATAAAAAGGAAGCAATTAAATTTTCATTGGATTTTAAGTCTATTATATGAGGTGTTATAAGAAATACGGTGAATGAGTTATAGCGGCAATTATTACACCGAATTTATTTCTCGTATAAGTCTCATACTCATGCGTTTACATAAGCATTGAAAAGCTTGGTCCCGTTCGACTGGTACTAGTAAGATTATGGAAGTATGGAAGAAGTTTAGCACTTGAACCATAGAAAGAAGCTTGAAGATGGTTAACTTACAGTAATATATAACAGAGCGTATTATGGTCGTTTTTTTCTTGAAATGTTCAAACTTCTGTTACGTATCCTGACAGATAAATATATTCTAAGTTTAAAATCGAATGGTTTTCCTTAAAAAATCCCAATGGTTTATCGATAATTACGAAGTATTAGTAAAAATATAAAATTCTATACCAAACTCTTAAACAATTTTTGTGGGTGTTAAGATTCTTTCTAGTTTGCAAATTCACCAACTAGATAACTTTCTTGATTAGAGCTATTTCTGAAAAACAGGTAGATATTAAATCACATTTTATTGCAAAACAACCAATTTTAAAGAAACAAAAACACAGTAAAAATGATAAAATAATTCCTTCAAAGGATAATGAAATTTGACCAGTTCATTTATCTTATATATTGAATATAAAACTTGATTTCATCAATCGATAAAATTAAAATAAATATATAATTTTCATTTATATTAAATCTATTACTTTTGTTTCCTATTTTTACAAGTACGAATATGCTTCCGATAAGTGGGAGGCGGTGATACTTCTACCTCTTACCATACTACAGGCTTCACTTGCACGAGTCTATAAGCTCATATATGTGCGTTATCTACATTTTCTATTTCCATGAGTAAGATCGTGTTCGCAGTGAAACACACATTAACATTAAGTTTTGTTCCAAGTTTAGAAAATTACCAAAAAAATCCAACGAATGTTTAAATCTATATATTGTGATAATCTAGTAACTTTACGAGGATATATTGAAAAATTCTTAGCGTACTATAGAACCAAACAAAATTTCAATGTCAAAATATTTTATTACTCAACATATTCTACTCTTAATTAGATACATTTATTACAGCGAACCTACAATGTCTCTAGACCTTTCAAAATATTTCTTCTTGCTCTGCAAACCCGACCTCCACAGCTTTTATTACCTCCTCGTTGGAAGAAAATTTACGACCTTTTAAACTTTTTTTCAGTTGAGGAAAGAGATGATAGTCGGACGGAGCCAAATCTGGTGAATAAGGGGGGTGTTCTAGTAATTCAAACCCCAAATCACGAATTTTTGCATGGCAAAATGAGATTTGTGTGCAGGGGCGTTGTCCTGCAAAAAGAAAACACCTTTGGATAGCTTTCCGCGTCTTTCCTCTTTAATATTTTCCCGTAGAGTGGTCATTAATGTCGAATAGTAATCTTCAGTTATTATTCCAAAAATCAATCATAATTACTCCATAGCAATCCCAAAAAAACTGAAGCAAGAACTTTTCCAGCAGATTTTTGGTCACGAAACTTCTTAGGTCTTGGAGAACCAGAGTATCGCCATTCCATCGATTGTTGTTTTGTTTGGGGATCATACAAATATACCCAAGTCTCATCCATAGTAACAATTCGGTTTAAAAAGTCTACATCATTTTCAAATCGAGCACAGACCGAACGCGATGCTTCTACCCTTGCACGATTTTGGTCAACATTCAAATATTTGGGGATCCATTTTGCAGCAATTTTTCTCATGTTTACATTGACGTGAACTATATGATGAACGGGTTCGTATGAAATATTCAGTGCTTCAGATCAGATCTGTTTTAGCCCAATTCGACGGTCTGATAAAATCATGTCATGAACTAAATCGATACTGACACAGAAACTGGCTTTCCCGATCGGTCATCATGTTCAATGGAAAATTTACCTCTTTTGAAGCTTGCAATCCAATTTGTCATGGTCGCATATGAAGAACATTATATTAAGCATATCTCCGTAAATCTGCTTACCTGTTAACCCTTTTAAATATAGATACTTGATGATGGCTCGATACACCAATTTGTAGATTTTCACAATTTCGGTGGACATCTTTTTTCTTTTAATTTATTGCGTAACTCTGGTTTACATTTTTGACGTTAAACTTTATACGGACACTTCTAATAATTTATTGTTCGTTGCTATGGTAACGCAATATTTTGTTTATGTATGGAACTGGTCTAGGCTAACTAAATATCAATACATTCTCGTATACAAGCGATTCAAAAGTAGAATAGAAACGACGAGTTATTGCCGGGACATCCTTCGACCATAAAAACATATAAAAATATGCCAAAAGTTCGTTCAAACATGCAATTAGCTCTTCGAAAACTAGCAAATCTAGTGTTTTGAGTTAAACCACAACTCATAGGTTAGTCTAATCTTCTAAAATACTATTAAAAAAATGAGACTCGTTTTAATAAAATTGCGTACAGTTAAAAAGCATGAGGCGCGGCGCTACCTGTCTTGTAAATTAGTTTTATTGTCCTCCAAAGATAGACCATCAATTTATTAAAAGTTTTGTTGGTTGAGCCGAGATATTTCTCAAAACTCATGTCTCATACGTTATATCTGTGTTGAACTACTAATGAATAGAATATAAAATAACGTTTAACTCTGGACAAAAAGAGATGTTGTTGAAATATTGGTTTTTGTGGAGACCAACTTGTACCATTGAAATACGTGCAAGGATTCAAAAAGGGAATTAGTGCTATTACAGACAATATTGTACATTAGTTTCATCTTTTTTCTGATGACCAGATTCATCGTTTGAAAATTTCCTCTAGTAATACTACATAAAACATAACTGTAAAATGTATTAGCACCCCACAAGCATTTAAAGTTTACAATGAAGGAAACTATGTAAATAAATATCCTCAATGTCTATAAACGTTCTAAAACTGTATGCGTGTATATGCATGATCTCCAAGCTGATTCAAACACTTTGTTGATGTTTCAATTAATCGATTATTTGTACGAGTTTCAAAGGAAAATTTGAGCAATTATTTATATTGAGAATAACCAGTAGGTACAAACAAGTATTAATTGTGCATGTAATTCCACGTGTAACTATCATTAATTTTATGAATCCGTAAATCTCTTAATTCAACAATTTATTTTTGTTGTTACACGGTGGTCTGAAATTCATTCCGCAATAAAACAAAATCTGTTTCCGGTAATCAAATTTACATAAAACTGACAATAATAAGATAGTTATTTATGCAACAAGTGAGTAAAGTAATACTTTTTTCACGAGTAGGACGGTTTGATACTTCATAAGAGTGAAAAAAAGCTATTTTACTCACGAGTTTTATACAAACATTTTTCTACGTTCGTAGACTTAAAAAAATTCGACAAAACTTTCATCAATTTTTATTTTATAATAGTAATATTAAAAGTAGAACTGTGAGCATTATTAATTTGAAGTGAAGAAGAAGTTACATTACTATTGGTATTTGAATTGGCAACATTTAACGAGTTCAAAGAAATAACATCGTCTATATTATTTGTATTAGTACTTATTGGATTGTTGGTAGGATCGTGAACATTTACAATAGTGCTTGAAGTCGAACTAGTCATCTACATAACCCTTCGCAACGGTGTTGGATTTCCACCCATCCACTAATAGAGACGCCGAAGAGTTATATTTTTTATAAATGTTTACCAAGTTTAATCTATTGTCAGATATTGTATTAATAACAGTAAATCGACTTTGACATGAGTTTTTGTATCAGGTAGTGTGATAATTAAAACATATTCGGTATTATTGATATTGTTACACTTCATTTTATATAATTCCTCCCTCCGCTGAGCGATTCCGAATATTAAAACAACCTAAAAGATGTTACAAATAATATCTAAAGCTTACATTAAAATTTGCTGTCATAACTTATGCATGAGATAACGATCGTCTGGAGCTAGCAACAGAAATTTCTTCACGGGCAAATATTTTAGATTTTTTGGATCTATAGCTAAATGATTCATTTTTCAAATATGCAATGAGTTTCGAGTATTTACTAATGTCTACGTCGTTATTTACCATTAGGGTGCCTTTTAGTTTTAAATAAATCGATCAAAGTGTTGAAGACTTCCACATTTTGGATTTAGTTTCAAAGTAAGCTAGTAACACTCTTTCTGTCAAGCTGTTTATGTCTTTTTTAGTATGCCACTCCATAAAAGAATTATATTCCTTTAAATAGTGTTCCCTGGATTTCTCAGAGAGAAAATTCATAATCGCTGCAGTTGCCGATTCAACATCTTCTGGTGTGCAGTTTTAACTTTCTGCACCATTACTCTCCATCAGTAATAATAATACTACACAAACATACAGACACAACGGATTTTTTTGAACAATATCAAGAAATAAAAGTGTGACAGTTTATCGGATAAACGAATTGACATGAGGAAGAAAGCGTTTACAGCTTTATTTTGATAAAACAATTTTAAAATTGCGTTAAAAAATGACACGTTACGGCACTTTTTTAACGCAAAGGCGTGAAAAAATTAACCGTTACTGTACTTTTTTTCACGCTCTTTGACCGATTAAGAAATTACATTCTTTATGAATGCAAATGAATGAAAAAAAATGTGAATATTATAACGGACGCAGAAAAAAGTCATTTCAAAACAAAACATAAATTCAAATAAACTGTAACCATCGTAACTTCACTTTTTAAAGTGTTTAGGTCATTTTCAAAAAAAAAATATTAAATAAATTCTCTTGATTTTTGAGTAGTTCCAATAAACAAGGGTTTATATTTCGTCTGATCTCAATTTTGATAAACACCAAAATGTTATTTATTGAAACATGCCAAAAATAAAGAAAATTGATACACGAGGTCAGTTTAAAAACTCTCTATTTCGGCCTCTATATGCAGTGCCATACTTTTTAATAGGTCAATCTCTAGTCTGGTTTTCAGTTGCATTACATCGACCCTCTAGCGGTGTTTGACACACACCTACACTCTTAAACAAAAAGGTGGATTGATTTTTGAAAGACGTTCAATTTCCTTTTCAAATGTACTACATACTTGAGTTTTTTTTTAAATAGGTCGCGAGACATCTGGTGACATCTGTTAACAAGATTTATGTGATATTAATTCAATGAACTGAAATGAAACTTTTACTTCTAATATTCATCAAAGAGATAAAAGAAGCAGTTATTATTAGAAAGTATATAATTCACCTGGACTAGAATATAATATGATAATAAAGTACAAAAAAATGCAAAATTTACTTTGTTGTAGAATTAGTTTTTAGTTGAGGGTTGTGCGTTTATTAATTTTTTTCAAACTGAACATTGTTTACACTCCAACAAATAACTGGAATTATTACTTTTGGCAGAAGTTACACAAATAGGTAGTCAATAATGAAATATATTTGAATAGTAATTCAAATCATAAATATATTCTAGAATTAGTTAGTGGAACAAGAAATAATTTCCGTGTTTTATATTAAACATGACTCCTTTACTACATAACCCTCCATATAAAGTGGAGATGTCAAACAGAAACACAGCCCTTAATGTCACCTGTATTGGAGGAAGGATTGCTTTTATAATGAATATTTTACACAATATTTACTTCACTGATGACTCTTAATGGATATGGTAAGAAGCAAATTTTAGGGAAGGTTACATACGCAACAGAAAGAAAATGAAAATTTGGTCTGGTTTTACTACTTTCGAATCGTCATTGGGGAAAATATAATTGATGTGGTTTACTTACATTTGCTTCTTAATGACAATTAGCTTGGAAAAACCCAAGCACGATTGGTGACAGGATTTCGCAAGAAAAATCATGTTCGAGTTCGACAGCGGCAAAATGATAAAATTGCTGACAGAAGAATTAGTTAAAGAAGAGCAAGAGGACACCCTCCGCGATCTCTCGACTAAGCGGTTCAAGATTTCTTCCCATGGAGCAGCTAAAATCAATCGTTCGTAAAATACATCTGCATGTAGAGAGCTTTAGGCAAAAAAGTCTTTTGAAATAGAAGGTGGTTTCGGAGCAAAATTTACCACTATAAAATAATTTCATAAAATAAGTTATTTTTCATTATTTTTTTTATTGCAAAACAGTTTATAGATAAAATACGGTTTAATAAAATTTTTTGGAATTAGTAGATAGTTGATATTTTTGAAAAGGTAGCTAAACGACTTTCATAATAAATGATCAAACAACACATCGCCGCTAAAGGTTAATTTGATACAATTGAAAATCATCCCTGTTAAAAATAAAAGTGACGTGGATTTTCTGTTGGAGCCGAAATATAGAGGTTGGTACATTTTCAAATTGACACCATGTATATGTGTCTGAACACACTTCAGATTTATAATTAAACGTTTTAAGAATTTCCACTTGACTCAAAATTTATGCGAAAACTTTCTAATCTAAGATCGTGGTTATTTGTAGATATACCAAAATAACTACAAAATCAAATGACAACTTTCGATTACTCATAAATTCGAATGTATTAATAGAAACTAAAAATTCATCTATTTTTGAGAAGAATAATTATGGAATTAAAAAAAAACTCAAACATATTATCGGGTTTATGTGTACGTTATCACTAATCTTCAATAATTGCAACTTTGCTAATAATTTTTTTTTGAATATCACATTTTCCTATTGCAATTAACTACCTATGTAATTCAAATATCAGTATTTGACAGGGTTGTCTGTTAATAGAAAAATCGGCTGTTATATTGTAATTATCGTAAAATTTCCGTATTTGAAGCGTTTTATTTGCACAATCTCCCCTGTAAGTATACTGTTAATTTATTTTTCTGCTGTTCTTTATTTCACATGGCAACAAACATAAATTCAGTAGACAGGTAAGTATTAATTATAAAAATTCCTATTGTTTGAATATCTTTTTTTGTTGATGAATCGTTTTGATTTTTTAGGTCTCCTTAAACTGACACTCTTCGTTTAAAAACAGATGAAATCTTGACATTTCAACCTATTTAATCTTTATCAAAATATGACTTAATATTGACAATTTGCATAATTATATGCATTAGGTCACCTACAACATGAATAAATATCAAAATAAAAATCTGTTAAAATATAAACTTAATTGCTAGAAAATTATGGAAACACAATTTATGTTGAAATTTCGAAATGATTCATTCTGATATCTGATGTTCACAGTTATTTATATTTCTTTATTTTCATGCAAAGTTTAGGAACCAATACTACTACTAAAAGCTACTAATAGGAAGATAAGCTGTATTGGCATTAAAAAATTTTACTATTTGGATAATATAAAAATATAAAATAACAAATTGAGTCTATAATAAATTGTAGAATTCTGCCACAGAATAATAAAGTCTTTCAAGCAGAAATGTCTTTGTAAATCTTCGGAACTTATTAAATTTATTTACCATTTTTAATTCCAAAGGTACCTGATTGAATAATTTTTTGGCACTGAAGATGATGGAATAGTTAAGTATAGTTAAGTAAATGTTCAAATTCTTTCTTCTAGTAGAGTAAATATGAATGGGTCTCTAAATTGAGGTGTGAAAGTGTGCGAACCAAAAAAAAAACAGATTTTAAAATGAAGGGAGCGGAGAGAACTAGAATTTTGTGTTTTTTAGAATAGAATTTGCAATGTGTTCTACTATTCAAACCAAAAATATAACGAATAGCTCTTTTTTGTAATTTTAAGATAGATTCGAAGAGGTGCAAACTACAAAACCTCCGAAAAGGCAAACCATACCGAGGGTGGTACTGGTACTGGCCTAAGTATTTCTATAAACAATTATATAATTCAAATTTAACCATTAATTTCAATAAGTAGTTTGTTGTATTTTAGTTCATTGTTGGTTTTTATCGTTTGCCATTATAATATTTATCAATGTGTATTTTTAAATATACAAAATATTCATCTAGAATAGATGAGAAAAATTTTAACGATCACAATATTTTAGAGGGCAGGAAGTTTTGGCGGTAAATGAGGACGGGAAGTAGAGGTGTGTAATATGACACTTTCTAACCTTCAACATTACTAATGACAGCATTACATATATGATTGTAAATAAACTTAGTTAACAGCGGTCGTTGTGGCATATGCCCATTACTGGTCATCTGATAGCTGAAATAATGATGAGGTAAAAATATTGGCTAGCCAGGGCGCTAAACTAAGTAATTTCGTTTATAACTGTACTATTATATAAGTACCCGTCCGGAATTTAATTTTCGTTTAATAACACTTTTCAAAATGTGTAATACGGATTTTATTAGTCATACTACTATTTCACGCTAGTACAAAGCATACATTTTATTAGTTTAAATTATAAAATTCAGTTTGAATTGAAATTTGAAACAAAATATTTACGTATTGGTAATGAACTGCTTGTCTATCAAAGAACTTCACATTTATTAAAAATAATTCTTTCAACCTAATTTTAAAAGCAATTGATATTGGCGTAGTAAAGCAATTCTGAGTAAATTCTGAAAGTAAATATTTATTTTAATAATAATAAAAATGAAAAGGATGTTAAAAATATTCTACGGTAGTAATAATCCAAATAAATTCTAAAATAAAATTCATTTTTCTGTGATACTATTTTTTTCTACGGTTATAACACAAACAATGAGCAATTACTTCATTATGTTACAGTTATAGTTATTATTACATAATAAATCAAGTCATCTATGGAATATTAAATTTCAAACAATGATTTATCTACTTACTTATAATTGTATAATTGTGAAACAATATTTGCTTTCAATTTACATCAAAAGAAACTCATTTGAGACGTCATTACTCAGTTCCATGCACGTCCCTTTTCAGTCTCACAAGTGAGATCTGAGTTTTCACAAGTAATCTGTACAAGCTTGAGACCGTGTGCTTTATTGAGTTTTGTGAACTCAGATTGAAAGTGAGGTTGAGGACATCACGTTGTCAGTAAGTCAGTGAGTCGTTGATGTAAATAATCTTATAAATAATATTATCTTAGTTATGTCGTTTTTTTGGATCACCAATGATAATGGTGAATTCTATGTGGTTATGTAATTAACTTAACAGTGCGCGTCTCTTTTATTCACTGAGCAATGACGTCATTATCTGAGTATAGGATACTCACATAACTGAGTGTTTAATTTCTTCACTTGGATGTAAGTAAATGCTGTTAATATAACCGTCTATATTGAATAATTAAATATTAGTTTCAAACCTTCTAAAGAGAATGAAAATGCCGTTTCTTTGTTATTCAATGTGTAATTTATATTTTTATAGTACCTAAATGGGAATTTTGAATGACATTCAATTTGAGGCTCATGTTATTCGTTATATCATTTCGCTATTATCTATTAAAAGAAGTATAGTGTATCGAATACTAATTTCCCACTCCCTACTAGTGGGAAATGGCTATAATTCCTTGCTCTTCAAACAATATACTATTATCGCATCGCCTCACTGACAAATGATTCAGGTTTCCAAACGATTTAACATATGTAATACTCCTATATGGACAGTTGGTACGGGAAAAACGTGTCTACTTTACGGTGCCGAGAATATTCATTTTCTCTCTCGTTCGAGACACTTTATCTATACTGCGCATGTGTGAGAATGCGCAGAACTGAGCTGGAACCTCGGAGGATAGAGATATCGTTGCCATTCTGTCTCCCTTAGTCGGAACAGCTTCCACTTATAGACTCTGTCCATATAGAAGTATTACATATATGCGACTTGAATTTATCTATGACGCGAAATGAGAAAAATCATAGAAAGCTAAACACAGAACAAGTTATTCTTGGTTAACTACGATGTGTGATCACAAAATAATTTAAGTAAGTTAAAAGAATTTGATTTAATTTTCTTTGAAATACTTCCCACAACTCCCAGCGTTGGATACATGAATCCGGTATTGATAGGAGACTTTCATCTGATTTGTCGAAGCCTTTTCAATGTTAGGAATGGAGTCAAAATGTTTCCATTTTATCACATTTTTATTTTTGATTATAAATCACATGGTGCTAATTGTAGACAGACTAGAAGACTTTTTACAGCCAAAAACTCATGAATCCAAATGATGATGGTATAGCCATTTCTCTGTTCCGTTCTTTGTTTGAATTAAGAATATACAATTTCATCTGTTTTTGAAGTCGACTGACATTCTGATTATTCTTCGTCTTTAAATCGCTCATCTTCAGCAGTCATCAAAGTTACGACATTATTACTATAGATTGATTTTTTACATTTCATGAGCTTCATTCGCAATTTTTCTCGAAACAAAATGTGTGGTTTAAGATCTATGCTCCACGACAGTTACTGAAAACACGATCTCACTAAAGTGGCTAACAAGCACTTTGTTATTGTCTGAAATAAGAGGGTATGAGACAAATTAGTTGAAACAGGGTAATAGTTGCCAAAAAATTCATTTACCGCGTATTTTTTAACACATTTCGTATCTGATATTATAAATTATATGCTAATTAACTTGAAAATGAAAATTTTCGAATTTTATCTACACAAAAAAGCAAACTAATACAGTTTAAACATAACCTAAACGTTATGTAGGACTAAAATTACTTGTTTCGATAATTAGGATTAAATATGTCACTTGTCTTTCCCTTTTTTTCCCCCTTTTCCCTTTTCTAAAATAAATGAACTTTATAAGATCGAAATAAAAATTCTTCTAAACATATAATTACTAATTACTTACTAAGCATTAATGTTGTTTTAATCTTGTTTGTTATAGGTGGCAAAACTATTTTCATATACATGGGAAATGGGCGCAGTAGTTTGCAAAGGTATACACTACATGCAGTATGTTTCAGCTATATGTTCTGTCTTGACATTAACAGCAATAAGTATAGAAAGGTAATAGGTAACTAGTTTTATTATGCTTATTGTAACCTTTCCTCATTAGATATACAGGGTGTTCTAGGAATTCGTTCAAAAAAATTTTTCGGCAATGAGTAGATGATGTGAAAATAATGCTGTGACATAAAAAAATTCCTCATACGGCCCCTCGTTTCTGAGTTATAGGCCTTTAAAGTTGCGAAATCAGAACATATATTCAAGTATATTTTCTAAATTATACATTCGAACATTATGATTGTTAATAATAGATAATTACGTATGTCCATCTAGTGTGTTTGACGTAATAAATAATTCTACACTACTGTCAGAAGGCCAAGGGCGGCTCATGCTTAATGATTGACAATCGATTTTTTAACACATCCAGAAACTGCATGCAATGAAAAAGGAGGACTATCCAGCAAGACTGGCCTACTTTCGTTGGTTTTTAGATAAACAACGAGTTGATAATACATTTGTTGGAAAAGTACTGATTATCGCTGAAGCTGGTTTCACACGAGACGGTTCCCATAATTTGAATTTATGGGCAGATGAAAATTTTCACGGTACAATTTAGTACAATTTAGTAGATCCATATTTTCTTGAAAATAAACTGAATGATCCGCAATACTTGAAATTTTTCCTAAATGATTTCCCACCCATGTTATAAGATGTTCCTCTAAACATTCGCAACAACAAAGACATACGGTTCATGCATGACGGAGCACCTCCCTCCTTACTTCCGAAAATCACCTTAATAAAATTTTTCTTCCAAGTTCAAAGAAATATCCTCCGTAGATTCATCAAGTTCCGGAACACTCTGTAGAATACCAATGTATAAACTATGCATGAGGAGAATTATTTCACAAAAGTCTATACCACCATGTAATCAAATTTGACTCGGAGTGACAAAAAAACATTTTGGCGTATTGTAATACAAATCGTTATTATCAAAATAGGCTCCTTTCGAGTCAATACAAGCATGCCAACGCTTAATCCAATTTTTCCCAAACTTGTTAGCCTCGGCTGGGATAGCTAATTATTACTTTACGTAGACGTCTAAAACACCAAGTAGTGCACTATATTGACTGTTGGACCCTCTGGAACGAAGTCACCACTATTTTTGACAGACTTTAGCGTGGTTTTCACGATTTCGGCTCTTCGCTATACTGTTAGTTAATTTCGAAGTCATATTCATTAATCCACGTCTCGTCAACTATGTTGTTACGCTTTTCTTTTACGATATATTCTCGACGTTATTTTTGCAAAAGATTCATAACCAAAACATATTGAGTCCTTACATAAGAGATATTGAGGCCTCTGCTTTCTCTCGGTTGCTGACACCATCTCTTTCTCTCGTCTTTAGCGGAGGTGGATGAACTACTCCCATCAGTTAACCTTTCGACGACTTCACGACTGTTAGTAAATGCTTTTTGTGACTTAAATACTTACTTACAACAACAACTTCCGTAATATTCTCAACAATTCCGTAGCTGTTATTCCATTAGAAATCAAACATTTCTAGCAATTTGTTCCTCAACTTCTTTTCCCATAGACAAATAGCTTATACTCTAATTGAGGTATGGTGCTCAAACTTCACATGAACATCGAAAAAAGTTGTTAAGGAAAAAAAGTGTTACCGATTCGATATACACGCGCAGTTTGAATGCAAAATGCCGGGTCAAATTTAATCAGACCATAATGGCCATATGTACTAAAATATCCAAATCTGTACCTGTTCTATGGAGTATCAAGTTTAACAACTGTATACTAACGTATACACTAAATTTTTTTCTTTTTATTTTACTAATTTTTCTTCTTCATATTAATGAATTTTGCAAATTTCTAACATGATATATTTGAAAACTGTCTTACTGAACTGTAGTAAGAATAATATTCCAACAGAAAAGAAGCCGATAAACTAATTTAAGGAAAATACTTGAATTAGTTATAATAATTATTCTAAACTGCATTAGGAAAACTGTGTTTTTTACAACATGAAAGATATTAGAGAGAGTTGAAAGAACAATGTTCACCATTCACCATTCATATATTAATCCAACGACAAAAATCTGTTCAAGTGAGCAAAATTTCGCTCCTGAAAAATTGGTCTCAATCGTAGTGAAAATATACTGGAAATGATCATATAAATATCAACCACTGTAGATAATGAGGACACATACACAAATGGAATAGTAGGAAAAGCAAAATGTCGATTTTAGAAGGCTTGAGAAAAATTATACGCTCATACACAAGACTAGTTGTTTATTTAATAAAAACATGCTGACAATGAATTACAATAGTACCTTCTCAAGTCCCCACTATCAACTAAAGAAACATTTCTATGCAATAGAGATAATTTCCATAACGTTTTGTTGAAGGAAATGAAAATATTCACTAAATAAATGAGTGAGAAAGTGGTCGACTCTTCTAGAAAGATGCTCAAATATTAATAATAATAGAAATATAATACCAAATGGAATTAAGCGGCACACGTGTCACTCAAACCAAATCTATTTAGACAATAATCAAAAGACAGAGTCAACTCATTTAACCTTTGTTGGTAGAAACGAGGTACCTATTCATTTGACCAGGTCTGGGTATACTAGATAAGAGCTCATAGAATCTTGGAGACAGGAAATAGTCTCTGGGTGTCAAATTTAGGCATGCTCATGGAGGGGCTGAAGATTTTGTTGCATAATCGACCATTTGCGTCGGATAGCTTCGAGTTGCTTTATGAAAGAGGCTTGGTGACGATATGCGTTATTGAGTTGACCATGTTCAAGGATATACCATCATATGGTTGCTACATCTTCATCGGCACAAGGTCAACTTCAAATTTGATAGTCATCGGTGGCTCATTATTTCCATTCCGCGGCTGATTTTTCCCCTGTAACGATGTGATAGTTGAAGTTTTGGCTGAGGCTTAAAAAACATCATTCGTGTGTCTTTGTGGTCACCAAATAACGTAGAAACCAACAGGAGCAGACCTTGGAATAACGCTCATCAGAAACCCTACCATATTTCAGCCCCGTCGATAATTTTGAATCATTTCTTCAACTCGTGTTGTGCTGATTTCGACAACCTGTCTGTCTTAGGTACACGTTATCCGCTTATTGCTGTTTCACCATAAACTTCCATGATTTAACTATGAATGCCAGAAGGAAACACATTCTTTGTCATGAAAATCTAATCACGGCTCACACTTCAGCACAAGACCAGTTTTCTAAGGATATTACTACTTCACTCTAGGGGTACAAAATGTCTTCACAATATATAGAAATGATTCACACACTTAAGAAAAACTTAGAGATATCAAGTACCCACGACTCAGTTAAACACCTAAGAAGCCAGATTTACAAAGCATCCGCACTATCAGGATGCCTACGAGATATAGTCTGGTCCAATCCGTACATGCGCAAAGATAGCAAAATTAGAATCTACAAGACTTGTATCAGACCCATCATGACGTACGGCACGGAAGTCCGCGAGGTCACCAACAAGACGAAACAAATGCTGAGGGTGGCCGAGATGAAAACACTGAGAACAATAGTGGGGAAAACAAGAAGAGACAGAGTAAGAAATACAGATGTCAAAGAGCATTGCGGGATACAAGACATTGTGAGATGGGGAAGACAACGTAAGAGGCAGTGGTACAACCATGTAAGACGGATGGACACCACCTAAAAGGTGGAAAGATAGTTGGCAATCTACCCGATCTCCAAGAAGTCGAAGAAGAAAAACTTTTAAAAAAACTTTATTTTCTACACAATTACCTAACAATTTATTGTTAATGACAATTATAATTTTGCGTAAATAAATAAACAAGAACAACAATGATAATTTGTAAGAGAATTTATAATTATGCTGACGACGCATCTTTGCATCATTCTTGGCTTGACGTTCACATTTCTCTTCCCTCATTTGTATTTGACTTCGTCCTCGAAGTATGGTTGCCTCTTCAAGAAAATCTTGTAAAATTCTTACTTTAGAGGGTTGTAGTTTTGATCCAAAAGTAATTCTGAAAATTCTTTATTTCTTCTTTATAAGAATATTTAATGAAATGTCTAAAGCGGAAATTATTAATAAAAATGCAGTGATGCTGAAACCGGTCGAGATCTGAGCTAGAACTTCTGTTTCCTCTATTGGTCGTATGGGTTTCAGTAATTTTGAGCTTTTCGATTTCTAATTTGTGCTCAGGCATTAACTTCATGGGTACGATGTCTGGAAGTGATATTTCGTGAAAATTCTTTTTACCATACAGGCTTCTATCTATAACTAGTGGTTCTTCTGAAATTATAAAGCTGCTGGTTTTGACAGTTTTCTCTTCTATTTTTGTGGGATTAACGATACCCAACAAAAGTACTTTGTTAGTTTTCGGTTACAGTTGTTTTCGTACAGTTTTGAAGGATCGGTATTTGACATCTGGATCTAATGGGCTTCGTACAGATTAGGTAATCCATTTCTCCTCTGCACTATTCGAACCATTTGTAATTGGCATAGAAAAATGTGGGTGGTAAAATCATTAAGTGTTCATCATTAGGAATCGGATAAATTTTATGCGCTAGAAAGAAAAGTGTTGGTATATATGGTAAATAGGAATTTTGATTATTATGAGCATTTTCTTTGGAGTCACACAGATTAACGATCTAGAAGATTCCACTAATTTCCCATAGACAAATAGCTTACACTCTAATTGAGGTATGGTGCTCAAACTTCACATGAACATCGAAAAAAGTTGTTTAGGAAAAAAAGTGTTACCGATTCGATATACACGCGCAGTTTGAATGCAAAATGCCGGGTCAAATTTGATTATTATGAGCATTTTCTTTGGAGTCACACAGATTAAAGATCTAGAAGATTCCACTAATTCGTAAGGGTGTTTATCTTTAATAAGGAGGGCTTTTCTTGATTAAATTTTCATAAGATGCTTTTTTAGTTCAATTAAAGAGAATAAAGCAGTGCCAGAAATGTTTCACACACTTAAGAATAACTTTTAGAAAAACTTCATTATCTACACAATGACTTAACAAATGGAACTTTCTTAGAATTTTAATTAATGATAGTTACAACTTTGCGCAAATGAGTAAAAAAATAACAACAATGACAATTTGTACGAGAATTCATAATTTAATTATATTGATGTCGCATCTTTACATCATTCTTGGCGTGATGTTCACATTTCCATATAGTTTTCAAAGCTGCTATCTGATCGTATCTAATGGAAATATATATAAAAAAAATAATAAAGGTGCATGATCCCTGTTTTATCCTCTAGTATTTTTATGAGCTACATAATTTAATTATTTAATGGGAGCACAAAATAAGCATATAATCTTTCTAAAACCACACAATGATATTTTTAAAAAATATTTATTTAAAAAATATTATGAAACGATATACCAATCGTAAGAAGTACTTATCAATTTTTTTGAGAGTTAACGTTGCAAAATATTTGAAAAATTACTGAGCAAGCGCTATATAAAATTGATTATTTTTCATTTGATAATAAAAAAGGAAATTACAAGTTATACAAAATTTTATTCAAATTAAAGAGGTTATCAAATTGTATTTTTAAAATATTTCCAATCATCTAACATGCGCATATTTTTTCAGATATTATGCAATCGTACATCCTATGAAGGCAAAATATGTGTGTACGATTAGCCAAGCGAAAAGAATTATTCTTGTAATATGGATACTGGCGATCATTTTGGGAGTACCAACTTTAAAAGCACAAGTAAGTTTCACTTCACCAATAAGTAGAGAAAATATAATAACTTCTATACGAAATTCAGTAGTTTTTATTAAAATATATTAGTCCGGTCAATTTACATAAATTCCAACACCAAGCTGAAATAACATTGTTTAAAATATAATTAAAAATAAAATTTGAAAGCTCCCCATCATTCCCGTGTATGGAAAAAATTGTATTAAACGTCAAAGGTCAAAAAGTTTTTCTCGATTTTCAACAAAACGGTAAGTTTTATCATAAAAATACCATAGTCAAAAATTGTAGATCATAAAATTGTCTACAAAAAACGTAGTAATACTTTTTTTCCTATTAGCCACTGTTTTTGAGAAATAATGATTAAAAAAATTGTAATCTTCATAAAATGCACACGTTTTCACGCCCCCTTTTATGTTTAATTTGAAACTATTGGAAATTAACTGATATTGAAAAGATGAAAGCGATTTAAATTAAAAAAATTGTGAAACTTAATCATCCGAATCGTAACTTTCAAATTCTTCTTCTTGTTCGTCTTCTCCATCTTCATTCTGAGTGCATGTAAATTGCGTCAATAGCGATGTATCGCCTCGTTGGAATCAAACGGATCCTCCACTGTTGGTGATTCAATATGAAAGCACGAGCGGCCTTGACAAGTTGTACATACCAAAGAACAAAACATTCCGACTTTTTTGCAATTACATTTAGCACTGCTCAGCAGTTTTTCCGATCCAGACAGGAGTGGAGTTCTAATGTATTGTTGACCAACTTCCAAGTCTGTAGGGTCTATCTGATAACCAAGCCACACTTGAAGTTGGTAATATACCCGACAAAGATAAAGATAAAGTTCCAGATATTTCATCATCATTTTCAATATCATTGTATGAAAGAGTATTTATTATCTAATAATGCTCAATATTTATTATTAGATCTGTATCCATGATATAATTAATTTCAACTTATTTCAATATTATAATTGCTAAAGTAAGCTGAAGAAGTGTATGAACTCGAATAACTCTTGCGTAAGCATGACCATTGAACTTTTTTTCCAATGATTTTACCTCATAGATTTCTGCGAGTACTTCTTTCATGCCGCTTCCTTGCATAATATGCCAGAAATGACATCAGTAGATGAAATCATCCGAGTCTGATGTTGATTTCCAGAGCCCTTCAGAGTTTTTTGTAGATAATTTTATAATCTACAATTTGTGTCGGAAGTATTTTATGATAAAACTTTTATGATAAAACCGTTTTGCTGGAAATAGCGAAAAACCCATTTTTTTGGTCTTTAGCCTTGAATAAAATTTTTTTCATACACGGAAATGATCGGGAACATTCAAATTTTATTTTTAATCATATTTTGAACAATTTTATTGATTTTCAACTTGGTGGGAATTTATGAAGCTTCACTCTTATTTTTTGGTTTAATTTGCCGATACTATATAAAAAAATTTGTAATAGCAAGCTTAGTTATGTGTTTAAAAACATTAAAAAAAAACAGTAAAACAGTGCTGATCATATTCGACTAGTAAACGAAATAAAAAAGCAGATTACTCCCAGTTTAAGAAACTCATCAAAAATGATAACCAAATGAGAAAAACAATCGAAAAATTACTAATTCGACATAAGCTTCTAACCAGGTGCGGTAGTGTATAAGCGCTGCAAAGCTTGAGAGCTCTCAAAAAATTGAGAATTAAAAAATGATAATTATTTCATTTGAATTATAATCTTAACTAATACAACATTTTCTTTTACTTATCCGAAAAAAATTTTTAATACTTCGCAGTCGCTTGGTAATACCTACAACTACCTTTCGAATCACGCTACTGCAGAATTATTATTCATTTGGGATGCACGAACGTTCTCTGCGCCCTCTTTCAATGACCTTTGTTATATTTCTGGCGACATAAAACAATGTAGTGTAATTTAAGTAAGTTCGCTGTATTCAGTTCAGCGCAACGCGTATTACACGGTGGATTAGGTACCGAATAGCTTTTTTCACAACTTTACAAACTGTGTAGCTCTTTAGAACGATTAGAGCCCAATGACAATATACTATAATAAATTTTTTGTGATTTTGTGCATTATAGAAGTTGTTCTTAACTTTATGTATATTAGATTTTGTGAATATTCAGAAAATATAAAATTTAGAACCATTACCAAATATTATTTTAGAAAAACTAAGCTACCCAAGAAAATAGATTCAAGATACTTATACCAAAAATGATTGGATTTGTGGTTGAAACAAAAAAAATGCAATATATTGTTAGGACAGAAATAGAAGGCACCCATCTAAAGCACTACTTATTAAGATAAAAACAAAATCCGTAGTCCACAAAATCAAACACACTCTATTATGGTATATTGTTATTATTCAGCTATTTTCGGTATTTTAGTACCGTAGTTTCGTTGGGCTCAATGCAGCAAACTTCTTCAGTTAAATCCACATCACTATTTTAGATAGCCGGTACTTTAATGTTGGTCGTCGTAAGTCATAGTAGTCATAAGAATGCGCAGAATACACTTATGTCCCAAATGAATAATAATACTGCAACAGCGTAAATCAAAAGAAGGTGGCTTATTCAACTGGTAGACTTTACTGAGTTGTTTATAAACGTATTATTAGACGACTCCGAAGTATTAAAATTTTTTAATAAATTATGTAATTATTTTTTTAGTTCTAAATTTGTTTAGAGCCCTCCAGTACTGAAGAGCGGATGCACTAGTCACCCCTACCATCAACATTTCCATAATAATAGACATTAATAAACATTTAACAATGAAAAATTTAGAACAATTCGCATTAAACATAAGATAGTTATTGTTGTTATTTGTTGTTATGAACTAATTCATATTCCGAAAATTACTCTACCTACTTGTTGAAAACGAAACGAACTATTGAATTAAGAATATCTCTGTTTATTTTCCCCAATTACATACTCAACACTTATAAATATGAGAGGATTTTAGAATTTTGTGAGTAAAGTTTTCATATTTTTAGTTACATCTACCAGTCGGTAAAAGAAATGAATCAAATTACTGCGTCAGAGGTTGGGACGATAACCCAACGATTCACAAGTTTCACGAACTTTATATGTTCATTTTAATATTTGTTGGTCCTTTTTGCATCATGGCATTTTCTTATGGATTAATTTGTTGGGAAATTTGGAAAGTTATAGAAAGAAGATCTACAATGACCAGTGAACAAGTGTAAGTTAGAGTAAAAATTTCCTTGTTTATCTTATCATAATTGTAAAAAACTTTGTTTGATACATTTCCACATTGACCAAAGCAGGAGTTTATTTTGGTTAATGCCCTTGAAAACTAAAAAAACTAATCGTAGATCATACAGTTACAGAGACTGCTATTTTGACCGAGCAAGTTTGCAAAACATCTACATCTAAGAGGACTGACGTCAAAACTATCTTGCAGACTATCCATGGTTCTATCATTCTTTGACTGCTTTTAATGACATCAAAAGTATCGAAAAGCGTTTTAAATCATATTTTGATTCGAAAATGTTTTGGATTCTTTTACAAGAACTGAAACTATTTTTTTGTTGTAAGGCCACTTGATATGATGCAATATAACGTGCAATCCAATGCAAGGTGAAATATTTATTTATAAAGCATGCGCAGATGAATTTCAGCTGATTGTTTCATGCAAAATCTCGCACTTGCAACATTATCGATTTGGTGCCATTTTTATTGCGTGCAAGTTTCAATTCTAGGTAGAAATTTAGTTACTTTTGGCTTAGCAACAAACCTGTCAATCAGGCTCCAAAAGCAAGACAGTAGCAGATATAATTATCGGCAGCGATCCACTGACCACATTTTTTTTATTAACTTTACTTAGCCTTGTTATTTTCCCATTTTTAAACTGGTCACAAAATATTAAATAAAATTGGAGGTTAGGAATTGGTTTAATTTACAAATGAAATTTTTGTTAATGGCAGCCATGATGCAATGGAAAGAGACTCGCATAATGTTAAGCGACGTGCAATATTCATCTATGTAATATGTAACCTTGCAAGAAATTGCATGCAATGTGTCTTGCATCGTGTTTAACGCGGTTAGAAGAATCAGAGACAATTGCTATTCTTTTCAAGGAATCGAAATCGATTATAAAATTCTTAAAAAAGAATCGAGAAGTAATTTTTCTATTCTTTTTTGATAATTGAAATGCGAAAATAGGAATGCGTGAATTGGAATCGATTATTGAAAAATTGAATTCCAGTTTTAAACAAAGCTAATAAAAAATCTCCGCCTATGAACGTGAGTCATATTAAATATTATATCACTCATCTCTTACTGAAGAAAATAGGAGTAACAGTTCTAGTTAACTGTATGATCTAAGATGTTAATACTAGCCAAACAAAATTAGACTGCAGCAAATAAATTAACTCTCACAAAAACAGTACCATCACATTGCTGCTGCGTAATGAAATATGGAATTATTCTTTAAAACAAACAGGGGGAAAATATTTTAAATGTAAATGAAATAAGAGGTTTTCGATTTAACCGTTATTGAAGATTCATAGCGATCTGAGGGTAGTTCCCTCTTTGAAAAACGTGTAAATCTATTTCAATTTTTCGAAAACTACTATTGGTAATAAAATGGTCATTATTGGCGATATTTTCAAAATTATTTCCAGATTATATCATATTTTTTTATTTTACAGTTTATCTCGTCTTCCTGGGAAATATACAATATCTCAAAATAAAAAGTTGATCGAGAATACTAATACAAATAATAGTAGCAAAACAAAAAATAGTGCTAGAGATGATACTACCGTAGTCAAGCAAGTAATATGTATGTTAGTAACAGTTGTAGTGCTTTTTGCAGTTTGTTGGACTCCTATGTTGATAGATAACGTCCTAACGGCTTATGGTGTGCTACCTTTCATGAAATTTGGAACTATCAAATATATGTCAAACGCATTTTCCTTAATGGCCTACTTTAATAGGTATGTACATTCCAATTCAGTTATTCAAAATATTTTAATTTTTTACAATACATTAAATTAATTGGTAGTATTAAAATATATATAAATTAGAAAAGTGCTGCTTTAACTTTCAAATTAATAAAGTAATAAACTAGATATTTTTACAACAATGTTCCTAACCTACCTTCAAACAATAGCATTAATCAATATAGCAAACTCTAGCAAAGAGGGGATGGATATTTCAGGTCCCTCATTATATCTCAGTCTAAGTTGAAGTGTCACATTTTTCTGAACCTCATTGAATCTTCTATTACCTTTATGCACACCAGATTCTTCTTCCTCTTCATCTCAACAGTACCCTTTTCCATTCTAAAACTCCATGCTATTTCACCCTTTTTTCATGGTTTACTGGCACTGGCAAGTATTTCCATTTCCTCCAGAGTTGTTCTCTGATTTCATCCTATTTTCCATTTGTCTCTCTCTTGGTCCCTTCACCTTTTCCTTGGTTTACTTACTAAAATTATTGTTTCTCAATGTAAATATTTCTGATTCCCTCACAATAGTTGTAATTCACAATCTTGTAATAATTCCTTTCTAGAATTTAGAAATCGCATGACATGCAAGATCCTAATTCACGTGATGTTGAAATTATATATTTTTATCTATTTATTTTAAATGCCTGCTATAACATCAAAAACGATTTAATTTCATATTAATTACTTTCTTTTTAGTCATATCACATAATTGATAACATAATAAGATATTGCTATTAAAAATTATTGTTTTCAGTTGTATTAACCCAATAATATATGGGTTCATGTCTAAGAGCTTCAGAGATAGCTTTGTTCAGGCATTGTGCTTACAGAGAAGAGCTCTACATGAACGAGCAAATAGCTACAGCCTTCGCCATGTTTCAACAAGAGCATCATCTGTCAAGAGTATTGTAACAAGAACTGCGTCATTGAAATGAAATAAACTTATGGGAACTGCTCTTTAATTTCTGTAAATATTCAACAGCAGTCCCAAAAGTTAAAACGTATTTGTACGATTTTCTGAAAGTGTTTACTGTGATATATGTATGATTATTATTTATTGTGTCCGCTAATATGTGGAAAAGCTTCGGTTCTCAGCAGCATCTAGTATAATATGTAATTTATCAGATGTTTGCTAATTTTATAAAAAGCTTTTAATAACATATTTTCATCTCAATTTTTGTAAGAAGTATTACTAAACGAAAAAAATGAAAAATCCATTGATCATTTTTACTGATCAGAATAAACGTGTTGATCATTTTTAAAATTATGAGCATTGTCGACTGTTAACAAAAATGCTAATAATTAAAACAATCAATCGAAAAACATATTAGGAAAACCAAATGAATACCCCTACAATATACGCCGCATTAGTGATGTCATCACACCGTCATTTTTAATTTCCGGGTTACAAACTTGATTTAAGCCGGTACCACCCCATTACTTACAACGTTGGCCGCTAGTATGATTGGACGCATCGTGTGGTCGTAGTACGCATATCATTCGACGAATGTTTTACTTCCAACGTTGGCCATGGAAGGTCAGTATTTTTGACCCACGTCAATGGAAGAACCCAACATTGTAATGAAGTTGAAACAAACACAAGTACAGACACATGAAAAAACCAAAGTTTTCAGTATCATCCAGTTTATATTAAAATAATTTATGCAGTTAATAACTTTTTTGACATGATTTCATTACTTTACCCAAGTTTAGGTAATGTCCAGCCAACGTTGGAAGGAAAATGTTGGCGCAAACGTTGGACGCATCGTGTAGTGCCGGCTTTATACTCGAGTCCCTAAAAGCGAAAATATATCTTGGGGTAACGTAATTTTAAAAGCATATCGAAAAACTTATATTGTGAATCAATTTTGAAATAAATTTTTTTGGAGGCTTGTAATTCAAACAAAAATAAATATTTTGAGGTAGTAATTGTGAACTTATATTGGTATCATTCGATAATGATCATTCTTTACTAAATTTTTTCTTCTTCTTCATCGTACGTTAGGACTTATTGTTAGTCCTGTGTATGTATCAATGGTTGCCTAGCTGCAGCTGGGATGATGAAGACCAACTTTCATACCATCACGTAGGTGGTCGGAATGTATTCGGTTTTTCTTTCTTTGCAATCTTTGCCAACCTGTCATCTCACATTCTGTACAGGTGGTCTCTCCATTCCCTTCGCCTATTTCTCGCCCACCTCACTACATCCTGGAGTTAATTGGATAAAATATTAGTCTCTAGAATTGATTTATTTGGAACAAAGAAACTGAATAATATTAACTTTATACGTCACACTAATGCGGCGCATTGGATGCCGTTAATAAATTGTTTAACAATTTTATAGTAATTTCAAGGTACCCTACAAACATGAAAAAGCTGTACCATAGATGATTTCCATTAATATCTTTGTGATTTGAAAGTCGAAACATGCTTGAATGTTACAAAGAAAATGTTGATTACTTTTGGTACATTCCACTAAGCGTTCACGGCGCCTGAAATACTCTTTTGGGCCTTCCACATAGCGACTGCGATTATAACAAAACCTCTTAAAGCTTTCGCTTTATTTTTTCTGTTTTGCCAGTCGTTAATATTTATGTCAACGCTCAAAACGCCTCGTAAGCCATTCCACTTGGGTTTACGATTATAACGCTCTGGTGGAACGGGAAATACTTTGGTAGTGAACGTGATCGTTATGAGTGCTAAGTGGAATGCATCCTATATCATGTGAATTGTTTTGGTACATAAATAGATAAATTTCTAAAAATAAAAATTTGTGAATCCCATTTTCTACACCTACAAAGTCTTGGATATGTAGAATCTGTACATCTATGAAATATTAAACATCTCGTATTCTAATAAATTTTACATTCCATAAACATGTTTATTATTTCAAGCGCGGTAACTGAATAAAATATATTTCATTTCCTAGAAATTACAAAGTAAAATCGTGTTGCACAGTTCTGTTTATAAGCCTTGAAGATTATAATTGCTTTCAAACTTATTAAGCACTTTGGGCATAAAACCTATAAACTAGACGCTCATGAGCACCAAAAATCAATTTGAACAAAGTTTGGTGAGTTTTTTGTCAAGTCAAATTTTAAAACATAACCACAAATTATTTATTTGAAGCCGTATCAAAAATCCATGATACTCGGTTAACTGAATACAAAATAGGAATACTATGGAAGACTTCTTTGTAACTATACTTTTTACTACGGATTACCTTCTTATGCCCTATTAAGTATTTTTCATCGAGTAATAATACATATTCCAAACTAGTTCCTGCAAGAAAATGTAAGAGAATATTATGTTGAGCAGCCCGATTGTGATTCAATTTTAAAAACACAGAAGAAATTCTAAAAAATCGACAATAATGCCTACATAACCTCAATTCTAAAGTTTGTGTTTAAATCGTAATTTTGAAGCTCAAACATGTACTTGGTGTTTGAGGGGTGAAGGGAACTTATGTAACACAAATATGTTATGCTCCTGGAGAATCCTATGAATAGTTAATACGTTAAATTGTAGTGACATTTTGCGAACGCTAGTTGTGGGATCAGAATTAACTTCATCTGATGCATTTCGCCCTAAAGCTGGGGTTCGTATAGTTTGTTGTTGACTTTCGCCACCTTTTTTTTGGTAAGACTTCCTAAAATATAATTTTATAAAAAACAATGTAAACTCGTTTACTTAATTCATGTAGACAAACCTGTTTCCCGTATTCTGCGATCAACCCTAACAAAAGTATTACATATATAGTTATGACCTCCAAACAAATAAACAGTGACATTTGACATATCATTTCAAAGACCTCACGAGACATCAGCGTGTTCAGCAATAGATTGTTACATATAAAAGGGTAAAAGTGGTTGAAAAATAATATATCATTTGTATTCGTATGGCAACGATAACTTCGTGACCATCAAACAGACAACTGCTCAATGTTTTTATTAACCCTATGACGTTACAACTGAAAACCAATGAGAATCGTTTTCTTATGTAGTTAAAAATATGGAATTTTCGCGATTTTTTCAATTCTGATTGAATATTTTACTTTCTTTTAAAAAAATGCAAGTACCCTAAAAAATGGTAATTATTAAAAATAGTTACTAACGTAGTATAGAAATATATTTGAGATAAAATTTGTACAGAAAGTTCAAATTACAACAAACAATAAAACACTTTTTGTTTTTAAAACACATATTGCTTAAATACAACCCTATAACCACAAACAGAACACAAATGTCAACAAAAAATTTATTCCATTATACTTTCAACAGAAAAATATATTGAGAGATTTTTAAATGCATGTGTAGAGGGATGGTCCTTAAAGTTAATGTCAACATTTTTCATTTTCTATACTAATTTATATTATTATACTGCCTAAAAATTCGTTGTTTGTATATATTTGAGTTTCGTCTCAAATATAAATGGTTATTGTTCCAAAATATGAATTATCAATGGACAATCACCAAATTTCGTTAATTCATTCCGTGAAATACTTATTTAACCAATGATGGTATATTCCGATTGCCATTTGTAACAGTATGAATAACCAGACACTCATCAAGTAGAAGATACACTACCAAATACTTTAAATCAGCGAAAAAGGTCAAAAAATTGAAATACTAATATTTGGAAAAACAGAAAACAAAATCACTTTCATTTGTTGAATCCTACTGGTTGATATGTAAGTTAAAGAAGACTCATTCAGAATGTCAAAATACCAATAAAATCCAGAACGCTTCAATTTTCCTTTGTCACCGAAAAATATATTTTGATTTTTAAATTGTGGAAAATATGGTTGAGTGTTAATATGACTTGGGTTCAGTGAAATATTTTTGATAATTCCAGAATATTAAATACCAGTTGAAACCAGAATTTCATTGAAAGTAATATATTTGAAAGACTGTTAAAACGTAACAACTAAGGGTATTTGACTGTTATAGAAATAAATTATAAGAAAGATCCATATATTAAGTTTGTATAAAGAGAACTTTTAGTACTTTTTAAATAAATAATAATAACCAATAGCTATATTGATAATATTAATTTGTGTTACGTAACTTCAAATACCAAAGACCCTGCATCACATCATTTTACTTATACAAAATACATTTGAAAGATAAGTTTCTACAGTTAATGTATTCTGGTCTAGAAATTTAGAAAAATCGATTCTTCTGCATATTTTCAAAGCTTAGACCCTTCAAAGAAGAAAAGCTAATGGTTCACAGATTAAGAATGTTTCAAATGTTTTTGTTCCATATCAATACAAAGGCTGGAATCATATGAACCAGGGTGCACCGTTGTTTTGTAGCCTCCTGTTTACCGGCCTGTAATTTATTGAAATTATGATTTTTTTATATTCTTAGAATATCAATAAATATTATATTATTAAATGGATAGTAAAAATGATTTCCATTTTTTTTAACGTTAGTTTCAAAAATGCGTATGATTTAGGCTTCTAGACTAGAATACCCCCTTAAGTAAAATTTTTTTGGCAAGTTTTTGATAAAAATTGTTACAAATATATCGTTATAAGACTAAGACGACACCCGGATCTCTAATACTAAAATTTGCTATATAAAATTAAACAATATATAAGTTTCCGATCATATGGAATTTTTCGGTGATACTGACATTAAAATGATCTTCATATAAGAAAGTTCTACTTTTGATTGATGGTTATTGAAATTTTTCTGTGCTCCTGATATCGATCTTTACAAAAGCATAGTTTTGAATAATCGTTGTTTCCAGTCTCTGGTGCCAGCTCCAACCATTTTATTATTATATTACTGTTTCCGGTTAATGTCGCACAAGAATAAATAACTGATTATTGGTACACATAATACATAACATTTTCCCGCATGTTCGGCATAAACTTATCAATCCTACTTTTTAAGTAACGTAACGTCACACACGCCAACTGACATTTAGACAGCACTTGGTACATAATTTTGATATTTTGAAAATGCGTGATTTGTTCAAGAATTTTATTTTTTTAATGTAGTTTTTTGAAAAAAAGGGATAAATTAAAATAGTTTTTTTAACTGTCAAATACCCTATTTAAAAAAATATATTTGAATTGTAATTGACATAATGTATAATTTGTATAGTGAAAAACTACTTGAAACAACTAAGCCTAGATGTTCTATATGAAACGAAAATTGACTGTTATTGTTATTGGCCAGTTTTTGATCGTTTTTTATTCACACAAATAGTAGTTACCATTCAAAATAAAGTATCAGTGTTTTTAAAATGTAAGAAAATAACATTAGTATTTAAGGATCCACCGCCCCTTATATATATTCATAATTACTTTTAGAAAATATTACTATAGATAAAATTTTTATTCATAAAAAAATTTAACAGTAAATACTACAACTACAAGATGTAGAAAAATTATCTAACAGATCTGTCAAGAGATTTAACAAAGAAACGACTATGAATAAATTATTTAACAAATATTTACGAAATTGTTATCAGATGTCTCACAATACAGTTTTTTACCTTGAAATTTTTTCAACATTTAATTTAAAGAACTCATATCTCTACACATTTTATAATCTACAAGTTCAGACTTTTTGGATTCCTTCCAAAATTAACCTCCTGAAGCTAACGTGCCGTCTCAGAGACCGAGAGTTTACAATTTTTCCGAAAATTTACGACTGTGTCACGATATAGCCCAACGGCTTCCAGTACCTTCCTACCACAAACATCTCTCTTCAGTCTTCAATACAAAATTGTGAGTTGCATGTGTCAAACGTGTCAGTGAGTTTGAGTGCATTCAGTCTCGGCAACAGATATTACCTTTCGTTTAACACTTGCTCTGTTAAAAAGGCCCGAGATGCATAGAGATGATATCATAGACAGAGCAGCTGATAAACCTGATGATCATTGATTATAAATCAACTAAAGGAGGCGTAGACACCGTAGATAAATTATGCGCAGCATAATTTTTTATGGCGTACTAAATGAACAGCCATTAACTCATATGTGATATATAATACAAATGTACAGTCAAAACAACCCAGAAGAGTGTTCTTAGGAAATCTTGGCAACTAATTGCTTGAACGACACCCTAAGAAACGCTTCTATACCAAAACAATACCAAAAATCATAAAGATGAGAATTGGGGAAATTTACAAAATTTCTGATACTGCAAATGAGGCTCCACCAGATTCTGTATATGACTGATGTTATTATAGTTCGAGTACGAAAAGCAGGAAGATCAAATATAAATGCTATAAATGTAAAAAAATTTATATGCTTGGAACACGTATTGCCAGTAATCAAAGAATATATTGAAATCATAGACTTATTTCAACAGTAAAATTTCGAGAATTGTTATAGCTTGTGCTTTTATAATGAAAGACTGACGTTTAGGAAATTCTCATTTTAGTTTCTACTACAATAATAATAAATTTTCAATTTTCCGTTTTTATCTTAAGTTCATTACTTTGATTTTCTAGAAATTTATTTAATTCCGTTTAATTCAATTATGCATGATGAATAAAGAAAATGATAATGAATAAGAATGCTTTATTCTCCCAAATTCTATTGTGAATGATATATTATCAACACTTTGCCTTCCAATGATGTGCCATTTCATTTAACTGTCTCGGAGACTGATATCTTGTATGTTACAATTAAACATGTTAGTTACGCAAGGTTAACAGAAAAATGGATCATGATTATTAAGTGAATTGGAAACATACTGTTTGTCTTAAAAACAAACTCAACTTGCAGTAATTAAACTAGGCTAAATCGAACTTGTCCAATATATTTACAAGTATTTATATCTACATTTTTGGCCGATATTACATTAATAACGAGCAGTTCTTCAACAAACACAACAGGACATTTTTTTAAATAACTAATATGGCCAAAATTGCAAATATTTGTTATTGTAATATGTTAAACTTGTATGAAACATTAATAGTTCTTTCAAAAGTAATCATTACCATGTTTATTTTCTTATTTGGAGTTAATAGCTTTTGTGAGACAGCCAGAATAATCAAAATCGCATGATTATAATCAATATTATCTAGAACAATAATTTGCACAAATATAATAGAAGAAAAATACTTTAATAAAAAATATATATCACCGGGATGTTTGAAACTAATAAAATAAAAATAAAAAGGAACTGCGGCACACTAAAATTGTGCAATATTTGAAACCATAAGAAATTAGAAAGTAGTCATGACAAAATTATAAATTTAAAATAATCAAAACTAAAACAGCAGAACCAATAAATTGAAATAAAAAAAACAAATTGCCCAAAAACTCTAACATTTAGCTAGGAATCTATTCTACGTATCCTAAGTTGAAGTTTTGAGCAATGAAAGATCTATAATTCCTTCCATATCAATCTGTAGACATTTTAAATAAAATAAAACTAAAATATAACAATATGTGTGAATATTTAAACTTGTATAAAAATATAACATAAAATACGTCTTATTTATTGGCTATCAGATTTTTTCAACTGTTTAAAATGTTTACAGAGTGTCTATACGATTAGTTTTTCCAAGACTAGCATCTAAGTCAAATTTGAAGTTTGCAAATAAGCAGAATTGGAACTTAAAAGCCCCAATCTCTGTTTCTGTTTCCTTTGTTCTGCCATCTGATCCTTTAGCTCCATGAGCTGTTGACTCAAAGTAGTCACCAATAGTTCTGTCTTTTGCAACTGAACTTGAAGACTTTTGAATTCAATCTGTTCCCCTTCTCTTTCCACGGCTGCTAATGATATGGCACGCAATCTCGGGAACCATTCCAAGTTTGCAGCTTTAACCATTGCATATACGTAGCTTTCAGGACCAGTAAATTCGGTGGGATCTTTTACTTGAATTAGAACTATGAAGTACAGATAGTGCCACATATTATGCTCACATTTTATATGATCTTCGAAACTTACAATTTTGTTATCAAAAGCAGACCTATTTAGACCTAAAATATGAACTGTCAGTTAACTTATTTATTTTTTATCTTCAATCTCTGAAATGAATTTGTTTGTTTTAACTGCATGAACCAACATATTGATTTCATTCATGACTATAATGATTTGCTATTCATATTACTTCTCATTAATACATAAACTTTCAGTATCTTATTTAAGTTCATGATTTAATGTGCAATAAAGTAAAATTTTCAAAATTCTCCACACATATTGTAAATTGACTTCATGAACAAAAAATTATTAGTTAAAACAAACTCATAAGACTCAATAAAGAGACCTATCTCCTACTGAATTACAATCTAATCAACATCAAACCATAAAGACCGATTTATACTTGACATTCCGTTTGCTGTTGCCGTTCGCAGGTAACGTTTGCCGTTTAGCGTTCGTAGCAAGTTCTACATCCTATATATAAACTTGACGTTGCTCGTCGTTAACATAAAAATTTTGTTATTCTGTTTGAACGTGTGTACTGCTTTTTGTTTTCGTGATATTTTTTGAGTTTTTGTGTGTTTATGGACGAAGATATTATGGAAAGTAACGAAGAGAAAACAAACAAAGCCAAAAGACCACCATAAACAAACAAACAAAATCACGTAACAAATGCAACCGGATGTGATTGGCTCTTTTCTAATGCTACGAACGGCCGATGGGAAAAGATTAATTTTTTTATGTTGAAAGTCACCAACGATCGATCAGCAAACAGTGAAGTCAAACGGCTCAATATTTTTAATTCCCTCTACCAAAACCAAAAGACCCAAAAGTTACGTTTCAAAATGCCGATTAGTTTACCAATTTTATTACATGCGGTTAATTAAAAGAAATTTGGAGCTCTTTTCTAAAAAATTTTACTACTAGCTATATATACATATAATTAGTAATTTTAATATCCATGCCATAACTAATGTTAATGTTATTAAGACTAGTTGTCAATCAAATTGTTAGTTCACGTACTTCCATGCATGTAAATAATATAAAGTACTTACCACAAATGAAGCATGTATTTTTCAAAATCAGTTCCTTCTGTTGCTTTTCTGATCTTAAATCAGCGAAAGTGTCAATAATGACACCAAAAATGAGATTAAGTACAATAATTATAACTACGAAGAAAAACAGCAAATCATATACAACTCTAGCCAAAAACAATGGTTCCTAAAAAATACAAATTTCCAATGTAAATCTACTTGATTCCATTAAAAAGTTAACGGCAAATGATTAATAAAAACATATATAATATAAGGAATAAATTATTATCAAAAAATACTTTTTGTTATTCTGATTGTAATATAGAAGATATTAATAAAAATTCAATATATAAAAACAATTTTTCAGCTTACCTCACTACTCGGAGCTCTTAAAATATCACCAATACCTCCTCCGTTTCTTAAGCCCTGGTTCAAAGTAGTAATAATACACATTCTCAACGAATCACAGGCACGTTCCTGTTTCTCATCACCAGCATCCACAAGTTCACAAAACTGACCAGTTTCATCTTCTTCATAATGTCTGCCAGTCATTTCAGATATAGTTTCACACGATTCATCTAAAAATCAAACAAAATTCAAAGTAAATGTTATTAATACTAAAAATTACAATAACTTTAACTTACTTTTTTTGTTTACACTGACTATAAAATCGTTCTTAAAGAAAATATATCCTATTATTGAAAATATGTATACAAGGAACAAGGCTAAAACTGCTGTTAAGAACATAGATCGGCCATTTCTAGTAACTGAACGGATCACATTTAATAATGTTTCTTCACGATACACGACATCAAACAACTAAAAAAATAATGAAAAAGTTAGAATATCGCACTATTATTGAATCTAAATTGGAATCTCTGGAACCGTTGGTGATATTTATACTGAACACACTGTTTACACCAACACTAACAATTACTATATCGAACGCGCGTTTCGATAACCAAGTTACCGTCTTCGGGGACTGAATGTAAACTAGAACCTAATAACTTGACTTACCTGTTTTAAACTGAATTTTCCCACCAATAAATTAATTCCAGCAGGAAAACTTCCTTGGCGTTTATTCCTTGACTACTAAACTATAGAGTGCGCAGTAAGGAATAAGCCCTTTGTCCCTATTTAAAATGTTCTTACAATTAGCAATTTCGAAGCTTTCAAATGCATCTAACAATTTTACTATTATTTATTTTGATAATGACTTTCCCCATCAAAAATTTACTTTGGTACCTTTCAATCCTGTTTATACAAAGAGATCTGAAGGGATATTTAACAAAGTGGATTTTAAATTGGTTTATAAATCCAACAAAACATTAAAACAATTATTGGGTAATCATACATTCCAAATTTGGAAAAAGAGTGGTATATATGAAATTAGCTGTAGTGATTGTGACGGTAGGTATATTGGGCAGACTAAGAGATCTGTTAATATCCGGTTTGAGGAGCATATATCTTATTTAAAATCGAATATTAATAACGTAAAATTGTTAAAAAATCTATCCAATTATAATTGATAAATGCATTTGAAAACATTGAAATGTCTCAGTCTCAGTCTCTGAAGACGATAACTTGGTTATAGAAACGCGCATCAGTGTAATTGAGAGAGTTGGTGTAGTGGTAGTGTAAACAGAGTGTTCACTATTGTTACATGAAATATTTATTTCTTCTTATAGATGAAAAACCGATAAAATTGAGGGGTAGATTAAAAAACCTGATACATCCAGTTTTTTGGTTATTTTCTTTAGTTACTACGTACGTTCACCGATGTAAATAACCCTATTTGGAAAATTTGAACTCAAGTAAAATATGATTAATTCAAATTGTGTATTAAATGAATTAAATAATATATTTATATAAAGGATATCTAACTTACCAGGACACTATAGAAAAACGGATGTACAAGACCCAAGACACAAAATATTAAGTACACCAAATGATATACTAGCTCCGCATCTGTTATAATCTGTTGATATGTTTTAGTAAGTGTACCATGATTTCCCATTATACTGACTAGATGAATAAACTTTAATGCAATTGTTAAGGTACCCAAAAGCGACAGTGTTGGTTCAGGACCAAATGAGCAAATCAGTCTGAAAATTGTAGAAGCTGCTAACAGCTGAATCGCAGTTTCTCCGGGTGACGTCATCACTATAGCGATGGAACACATTATTACAAGCCAAATAAATATAGATATTCTAGAATCGACCGCTAAAAAAATTAATATAATATAGAAGGTCGGGGTTGTACTAGAAAAACGACTTACTTGGAATGACATTATCAAATGGATAATAGCAAGCCACTATTAAATTAATAGCTCTAACAAAATTGAAAAGTATAGTACTCCATAACGACATATAGTTACTAATCCAGAACCTCACAGGTTGTGCTAAAAATAGAAGATTAAAAAAAAGATAATGAATCAAAAATACATACCTCTAAGTTCTTTTTGCCTCTTCATTTCGTTAAACATATCTTCTGTTCTTTTAAAGAAATCAGCCACTTTAGAACCTTGATCATCTCTCTCTGCTGTGTTGAGAACTCGGAATTTAGTGTCATCTGTTAAATACTCACAAATTTCTGGTATTGGAAACACTATCTGCTCTAAAGTACGATCCTGTCGAACGATTTCAATTTGAGCAGTATGAGAAGCATAATAGTCTACAGCTTTTTGAGTTTTCTGGTCTCCGGTTTCAGATGGTTTAAGCAATGTGGCCAAGTCTTTATTATGTTGAGCTAACTGGTGACATAAAATCCAAATATTATGTCCGACTTCTCTTGGTGATACCATATCATCTCTTTCTGAACCGTTGGAGTCATTGTTTTCATCTTCTTGATGAAAAGCATTACAAGCGACATCAACTAACTGTTTTGGAATCATATTTGATAAGATTCTTTCGGCATTCTCACTGTCGCCGCGACTTTCCATAATAGCCAGTAACAATTTAGACGCGTTATTTTTCAATTCCAACACTAAATCCATCTTTGTCTTTCCTAATGGATTTATGTCATTCAAAATTAATGCTATGATAATATCCAAACCATTTGACTCATGTGTTGCTATACAATTTTGATTTTCATGACATGGTCCTTGACAATATTCTGTTAAGGTTTCCAGGGTTTGATTTATAAGTGAAACATTGTTTTCGTTAATGTATAGACCTAAAAGGCCTAATCCACCTGTGGTAGACCCACAAATGCAATCCAAGAACATTAAACTTTCCGACACTAAATTAAAGTTACTTTTATTGTTTTGATTGCGTAACAGATTCTGCAGTGATGAATTATGGTTTTCGCATAGTAACTGCAGAAATCTTAATATGGGTTGCATTATCAGAATTTTATTAGATAAAGCATTGGCATCATCACGTTCTCTTTGTTTTTCAAATTTTTCAGCTAATAAATCTTCAAGTGAAGAAGCAGTTGATACAATTGTGCCGTCTTCCCCTTGAGCATTGGTTTCTGCAGCAACACAATTCAGTTCATCCCTCAATTCAGGAGTTATAAGTATTCCGTTAGATTTACTATCTGACTTTCGAGCCATTTTTTCACCTTTGTCATCCTGTTTATTTTCTTGAGCTTTTGCTGCTAGCTCAGAAGTATTAACAGTTACAGTAGATTTAATTTCTTGCTGAGCATCTTTCATTTTGTCATGGAATACCTACAAAATGTATATTGATACAATAAATGTAAGGTAGGTATAAAAATTTATAAAATTAAGATAGGAAGATTCTGGACTAGTTTTCCTAGCCACCTACTACTTACTACCAACAAATATTCTATTCTACATATCCAAAGCCATTTACCTTAAAGAAGGATTGACTCATGTCACCTCCAACTAACTTATTGAACATACTTTTCTGTATAATCGGATTACCCCCTTCAAGAAGGGCTATGCCCAATTCAACAGCTTCACTAAATATTGACGGCGAGTTTCCACTCTTAATAACTAATTCTACAACTATATCGGAGGCTCCTTCTCGATCTAAATGCGTTTGTACTTCATGTAATGTTCTGCCTGCTCTGCTTAAAATTTTGGCTGAAAAGAACATAACTTTTAATTCATAAACTGCCTAATACTGTTTCAAATCATGAGAGTTAATTCAAAGACTACATAATTTTGTTCTTCCTTAATGTATTTTTAATAAAGCTTACCTCCAGGACCATGGGTAGCAGGCAGAGGAAGTCCACTGCTTAATTCCACAGAACAGTTATTTAAAACATAGGCCTTTTCAAAGTATCGTGCTAGTAAAATGTTCCTAAGAACATCTCCCTGTAAATGTTTCGAGTTAATTAAAAGGTAGAAACAAATATATATATTTAAAGAATGGTTATTCTAACTCCAAACACAAAAAACAGAATATTGTGCAGATTTAATTTAGACATACACCCTGAAAAACGTTACTAAGAGTGGTAAAACTACGAAAATTAAAACAGGCTAAAAACAAAAACTTCACACTAAAACTACTACACTTAAAACTTCAATACCATACCATCTCATTTTCAGACTGATTTTCGTTCTAAGCGGCATGTGAAAAAAAGAGATGTCAGTTTTTTATATGAAGAGTAAAAATTTAGATAATATATAACCTTTTCACCATATTCGCAGTTGATGGCCATCATTTCCCTTAAGGTTCTCAAAACTTTTACACATAGTTTTTCTTCTTTTTCTTCCATAAGTTTTTCAGTATGTTTAATCAACCTGAAATTATTATAAATTAAACCAAGAAAATTCTACAATGATGTGAACTTTACATCTAATTTATGTTTACGATGCATCAAAAAGCAATACTTTAAAAAAGTTACAATAGTAGACAATAGGGTCTTGCATGGTTTGAATAAAAAATAGTTTTGGATAGTTTACATACAACTTTTATTTTAATTTTTTTCAATTTTTTGATATTTATAGAGAAAAAAATTATTGAAAATTCTTAAATTTTCAGTAATGCCGCCATATTGCGTGACGTCATAGGTATAAAATAAACACTGATACATATGATACAAAGTAAATACGACAGTTATTCCCCCGTTAATTCTAAAATAAGAGTCATTATTGAACTTTGATTAATCTGAAAAATGGTAATGACTAAAACACCTGATATAGTTTTTTATGATGCCAAGAAATTCGAATATACTGAAACAAAAATGGTTTGAAAGTGTTGGTTATTTTAACGGTTTAGCAAGATGTAATTATTTTTGTTGCCAGGACCATTTTAATGTAAGTAAGCTTAGTAAATCAACTTAATTTGTTATTTTATAGTAATTGAGTTTATTATGCTTTTTATTTGTAATGTGATTATGTAATAATGTAAGAGCTTAACCTATAAAAGGTTTATTCACTTTATTCTTATATATAGAAAAATGTTTCATTTATATGTAACTGATAAATAAAAACTGTATTATAACAGCGTGACTACGTTGCTGGCAATGATAAACTCGTGATAATCAAGCAGACAACTGCTCAATGTTTGTATTAAACCTATGATGTCACAACTGAAAACCAATGAGAATTGTTTTCTTATGTAGTTAAAAATTTGAAATTTTTGCTATTTGTAATTAAATATTTAGATATTATTTTTTCACTTTCAATTAAATATCTTACTTTCTGACATTATTTGATATCAGGAGGTTATAAAATAATCAAAAAAATTAATACTTTTTAAAAAACGCAAGTACCCTATTGTGGACATAATGGAGGATGATATTTGAACGAATTGAACTTTTCATAGCAATAAATGCAATTTTTAATAATAATTACCTTCTAATGAATCCACCACTTTCACATTTTTTTCTAGGTTCAGTTCCTGGTGGAAATAATAATTCAGGTCTATACAAAACGTCAACTAAGAGAGAAAGTTCTGATTGTACTAAAGGTTTCAACTGATCTTCTAGCACCGATACTATGTCTTGTAAACCCTCTATAATACTTCTATCCAATCGCATAATCTGAAAGTAAATCATTTCAATTGATATAAGATCCAAATATAAACTTTATCTACCTGTGATTGAGATCTTTCCATTTTTGGAGCTTTAGAAGCCTGTAACCATTTACTTGTCTGTCTTGTCAAAATTGTTGCTCTATTAAACATTGCAGTTACTTGACTTTCTAAATCCAAAGGTATAGCAATACCTCTATTTTTAGCTACAATAAAATATTTGGCATCAATATCAGCTAAGAGTGAAAATACGTCACTGGTACACGTAGGTTTTAAATCTTTAATTAAAATACTGAGTGCCTAATATTGAAAATAATCAAAAAATTAATTATGGAAAACTAAGCCTTAGTTTGTAACAATAACTGAAAAAAATAATGACAATATGTTCAAAGAGAACAGTAAAATAAAATTTAATAAAAGTTGGATTGAAGATGAAGGTATAACAAACAGAATTCAAAAGAATCTTAAAGTAAGAAGCTCTAAATATTTAATTTGAGTCCTGAATTCAAGCTCAATGGAAAGATAATTAATATAAAAATCATCAATGAGAAAATAACTGAATATAGGAGGATTTTTTATTCCAATTATATACACCTCTAAGTATTATCATAACCACAACAAACACTACCAGTGACGTAGTGATATTGAGTTGTAGTATATTAATATAAATAAATATTTGGATTAAAAACTAACCAACTTCAGACAGAGTACGAATACAATTTTCAACATTAAAGCGTTGTGATGCTGCTAGCCAAGGACACTGAGATACTCTGAATGCTGATTGCAATAGCTGTACAAAAATGGGTTGCCTTGTCTGCAAAATATATTTATTTAAAAAAAATGGTGACGATTGACACTAACAATGATAAAAAAACGTGTATAGATGTGTTACATTTTAGTTTTAAAAATCGATAATGTCAAAAACAAACGCAGTTAAAAGTTTCAAAACTAATTTCAACTTTTGCCAAACAATCTTTATCATTAATTTTAATATATATTAGTGTAACTCAACTTTCCACAGCTATAACGTTTTTTCTACAAAGCAAAATAACATCAATAAATTTTGACGCCATATACACAGGAAACTATAAAAAGCTTGGTCTAAAATATACATTTGAAGTTACGGAATTCTAAAATCAGCTTGTTATTTCAAGAAATTGTAAGAGTAGGAGTCCCTATAATATAAATACCTATCGTCTGAACTGTTACATGAGGCAATACGTTAATGATTAATCATTTTATATTAATCGGATACCGACTAGTGTTCCTCTTGTCTGGAGTCAGAATTTAACTCTTATCATATTTTGTCTTAAAACCGAATAATTTTTCTTCTCACTTTCATTGCTTTCAACTCTTCTAAATCATTTTGTGTTTATCCCTATATCTTATCATTCGATGAAACAATATAAAACTGAATAGTGTTTCTTTTCATTAGATTTGAATTTTCCTGCTGAAATTTATGCCTTGCATTCCTAGGGGTAATTGAGATTGTTTTCAGATATTTAGATATCAAACTAATAAATTCAGGGTCTCAGATCATCTTTGACATTTCAATATTTCCAGTCTTTTACGGAGTCTTGCTCATTCTCATTATTTCCTGTCCGAACAACCCAAAATTTTCTCTATTATATTCATGTTGAACGTTTTCATTGGGAATATGGATTGATGATCCGTGTAGAGTAGATGTAAAAAAAGCAATATGGGTAATTAGTCCTTGGTACTATTTTTCACACTTCTCTCCACCAATCTAGGCTTTTGAAAAGACTAAACAACGAAATTTGGCGCAATAGTTAATATATATGTTGATAGAAATGTCACGCGCCCCGCGACTCATTTTTGGTCTAACAAGTTCATATGAATACAGTTCTCTTCAGCGCAGTTCACCATTTTTCAATAATTCTGTAAAATCATTTAAAGACAACAATATGATACCCTGGTTGTTCGTTTACGAAAACAACAATATGGCCGATGCCCATCGTATATGACCGACAGATGGCACTCGCGTCACAGGAACAAAAAATGCTATCCTCACGACTCATGAAGAATATGGTGTGCAATGAAAATATGTATTATGCAATTACAAAAATAATACATCTATGAGATTGAAAACACTAAACTAGCAATTTGTGAAATTAGTCAGAGTAGCATGCAGACAAATCACTCAACAATATTAATCCAAACAAATTGACACCGAATTTTCATTAACCCATTGACAATTCCAACAATGGACCAAACATTAAAATGATACCCACTATAGGTTTTAGATACGATCAAGTTGCACTAAAATACCAGAGATTAAAACGTATACCTTTACAAGATGCTATAGTAGCAGCCAAAACACAAAATTCTTTACAGTTTATTTCAATCTTCGATATATCAACTTTAGGGGTCTATTATTTATTACTATTACGTAAAAAATAGGAGCAAGGACATTTGTATTTTGGCAGTCACTAAGAAAATATTGAAATCCACTGAGATTTTGATGAAATATTTTTATTTTCACTGTTTTTTGAATAAAGATTTAGTTTTTGGTTTAATTAGGTTTTAATATTTTAATTTTGACAAAGTCAACCAGGTACACTTATTATTTGTAATATAATTAGTAATTTCACTAATAATTATCTCACTTAAATATCGGTTTAAAATGTGAAGCGGGATCAACTAAAAAAAAAGAAACAAGGAACACCGTGAAGATTTTTAGATAATTATTGAAATTTTGACTCAGCTCATAAACGAATTAATGAATACTAATTTCTCTATTACATACTCTATTACAAAAGTAGTTTAAGAAAAAGTTACACAATTAAAGATATTTAATTAAGAAGTACCTGGTTGGTTTATGTAGTCAATGCAGTATGTAAGAAACATGAAAAACACATTTTTTGTATTTTTAATAAGAAATTATTATTGCAATTCTTCTAAAATCGACTCGACTTAATTAAAAGGAGCAGTGTTTATGATTCTCTATTTTATATTATTTCCTATGGTTCTGTCTAAGAAAATAAAAGTATTTTATTAGGTGAGTATAAATGCTGTTTCCGCCGTTTCCGTTCTTCTCCTGATGACGTATTTACGCTCCGTCAGACCCTAGAGGAAACCTACGATTACAATGTCGATCAACACCCCTTTATTAACTTCCGCCAGGCGTACGACATTATCCTCAGATATTAGCTGTATGAAGACCTGGTGGGGTTTGGCGTCTCAAAGAAGCTGGTGCGTATAGTTAGAATGATAATGCGGAACGCCTCTGACAGAGAGAAAGTATCGGGGTCTTTAAGCACAGTTTTCACTGCGAACACAGGCTTGCGCCAGGAAAACCCACTAGCGACAACAATGTTCCATTTCTCACTGGAAGGTACCGCAAGGAGCATTCGAACGAATCCCGGAGGAGCTAATTGCAATAGGCTCACATAGCACTTCGCCTATGCGAATGATGTTGACATCATGGCACGAACCACTTCGACTCTTTCGGGAGCGGTTGAGGAATTCGAGCGAGCAGCTGAAGCAAGAAGATCCCAAGGAGAATATCGATCTCCCAAACCACGTTCTAAGTCAGAGAACATCGCTTCCCTGTGTGCCACCAATTCAAATATAATGACGTTGTTGCAAGGCAAGAGCTGCTGCGGGGAACAGATGCTTTTGGGTAATCCAAAGAACGCTCAAGTTTAGAGGTCATAGATCTCAATTTACAAGACAATAATCCGTCTCGTAGTCGCATACGAGACATGTACTACAACGAGGACAAATGAGCATATTTTGAACTGCTGGGATCGTAAGATCCTACGAAAGATTTTTGGCCCTGTTTGTGAGAACGATGCGTGGTGGAATGCTGAGCTGAGAGAGACGTATGGCAAGCCAGATTTGGTGGCGTCTATCCGAGGTGGGTGGGACAAGCCTTCTGATCGATCCTCGCGTAGAGCCATGTAAGGAGTTCCTGGAGAGGAAGACCACGCCTTCATTGGTTGGAGGACATTGAGGCGGACCTAATCCAGCTAGGGGTTTAACGTTGGAGGCACCATACTCAGGACAGAAATGATTGGCCTTGGTTCTCAAAGAACCGTAGCGCCGGTTAAAGAAGAAGAAAAGTACTTTAGTTTTATTTAAAAGTTTCAGTCACACAACTCGATCCCTATGACATTTAGTATTTATTGTCTTTGATTACAGTTCCAATGAAATAAGTTAGATAGTCATTTCTATTGAAATAATAACTCACAAAAGTGGATTTTTACAGTTCCATTTAATGAAGTTAAAATATTGGAAAATGATTACACTGCATGGTGTGAAATAATAACCCCATTACACCTGCAGACAGTGGTTTTTTCATAAAAAATCTTATCATTGCCATTATAAGTGCTAGAAATAATTTTGAAAAATTTTAAATACGTGACATGGGTATATATACCTAAGAGAAATTATAATGAAAATTGGAGGAAACTTAACAACTATCTGATTACAAGTTCTAATTAAAAATGCAAATTTAATTTTCCGACAGTGTTTTCCTTATGTTTGCTGTACATTAAAAAAACAACAAAAAACTAATGAAAAAATAAATCATTGTTAACTTTTTTATCACTGATCACAATTATAGTCAATCCTACGAATTATTAAAATTACTAATTTCAATAAAAAAAAACAATGGTTTGAAATAATACGAACTTGAATGATATGTGCATAAATTCGAAAAGGGTAAATAAGATGCAATTTCTTATGTCCATGTGTAAACATAAATCTATATACATATACACAAAATATAAAATAACTAACGTGCATCATTTTAGGAAAATAATTTACAAATTAATTATGATATGATATGACTATATTAAGAAAACAGTTAGACAACAAATTACAGAATTCAGAACGGATTTCTTACTACTTCAAAGTAGTAGTCTATATATATTATGTCTAATAACATTCAATAAAGTGTCACAGAAACTATCAAATATAATCCATTTGTTTGAAAACGTTTTTCGGCTACATAGTTAAGAATTTAGTAATTTTTATTTGTTGGATTCTACTATAACAATTTCAGTGCATAAAATTTTAGGTTAGTATAAGCTTAGACATTTGTTTAGTATCATGTTCTTAGACCAGATGATTTACTTACGTTAGTAGACAATGGAGATTGTTTGAGTTGAACATTACCCGAGAAAGGATCATAATCATCCACTGTAGAGTCGCTCCAAAATACCCTTGCTTCATGCAGATGTTTCTAATAAGAAAGATACCCAAAAAAATACCATAAAAGCAGGTAATCCGTATTTATAAGTTTAAAAAATGGTATTTTTAGGTTAAAAAACAAAAATTAGAACATTACTATCAATCTGTACCCAACTATAGTGAGAATTAAATGAAGCAATAACTAATTTATAAGCTCATGCAGTGTTAATAAAGGACTGTTTAGGATTGGAAATTTTCTATTGATGGTGAACAAACGTTTTACATACCTGAACCGTAGTACTTTGATCAGAAAAAGGACTATTAAAGAAAGTAGTAATTATATTCATAACACAATTCGTAACGTAGTTTTCGAGTGCTTTGTCTGAGTGTTTTCTGTCGTTTGGCGCTGTTGCTATGTCAGCCATATCAACAAGAAAAGATTTTTCAAATAGCGTCCACATATGACTTGAATTATAAATCTCTTTCATTTCCACTTCTGTATCTATGTAACAATGATTCAAAAAACCTACGTATGCTTCTTTCACTTCTGGTATACAATCTGGATGAATAACCATTGCAACTATATCATCTAAAGGTAATAAACTATGACACTTAATTTCAGTATAGACGTTTTTTCCCATTGTACAGCAGGAAAGTAGTTTTACTAACTCTACATGATATTTCAAGGGACTTCCTTCATCCATACAATGACGTTCAGATCTCATCATTTCTATAAACTGATTGAACGAAGCTTTATCATTATAAAAAACTAGCACATCTTCACCAGCATTAATCAACTGTAAAAATAAAATATAATGTAAATCGAAACTAAATAAAATTACAGGAGTTTTTTTAAATATTGGAAGTATTTTATTAGGTTCATTTCAAAATATTCAGTGGAATAATTTTCATAAAATAAAATCTGTATTTTAACCCTTAGCTGCCGTACTGGGGTCGTTCGTGCCATACTTTTTAAATTGCCCCCTCTTAATGTTCGGAAACCGGGTCCGTAGTGCCATCTAGTGATAAACAGTTGCTCTTCCGCCTAGTATACCTACCGATAGGTCAAGTGCGTCATTCTATCTGTGACACTCGAGTGAATTGGAGTGGGGTCATCAGCAACCCCAAATTGACAGCTACAATTCTATTTGATTTTTTTTCGAATTTTTGTTTTGGGGTTCAAATAATCAAAAAAGGTGAGTACACTATATTTTGAAAGTGTGAATTTTTTTCTTCATGAACTAATAGTATTTTGTATCAAGTAAGATGGCCTACAATCTTCGGAGTCGAATAATTCAGCAAGAGCTGCTCGATGAAGTTTCTGAGCATAGCTCTGATTACTCCGAGGCTTCGGATACATTGGATAACGGATAACATAATTCATCACTACAACGAAACAAAAGGAAGCGCTTATAGTTTTGACCAATTTTGTCTTTTGAATACGGCGAAGGACGAATCGGTGGCTAATGCGGATCTTTTACGGTATACTGGACCAAGCTATGGTAAATACTCGGGTTCTGTTGGCGTGTAAACGTAAAACCGTCACCTCAACGAGAAGCATTCTGCGATAGCGGGCCTTGAACAGATTTCACTGCACCGTACCTGCATCAAGCCGTATCTACTCAAACGCTACGAGTCGGTCACTTGAAAATCGGCATTGCTGGAATTCTGAGCCTAGACGTCCATAAAGAAAGACCCTATTAAGTTATTGAAAGTCCAATCTGTGACGAACACCGTTTGATGTTCTGCAAAACGTGTGCTGGAATGTAATAGATATTCACAATAAATACCTTTTTTCAGCGTCAAAATGTAACTGAAATTCAAGCTTCCAATTCGAAAAATTGAAAGTTATGAATTTTCAAGTATAACTAGTGATTTTTCGAATATTTTATATATTTTTTAACATATTAAATTGAAAAATTTTTATATGACACATATATTGTCATGAAAAGGAGAAGTTAATGTACAGAAATACTTTTTTTAAGATAAAAAATACCTTAGTTTACTCAGAATATACGATTTTGTGGCTGGGGTCACAAACGTCCCTGTACAGAAGCTATGGTTGGAGCCAAAAGTGTGATAGCTAAGGGTTTTAAAATAAACTTATTTATATTTATAATTTCTTTTATGAAAAAGTACTTCTATCTAGAAAATTTCAAACATTCATTCATGAATGATTGCTTCAGCTATAAAAGAATAAAATTTTGGAAAACAAAAATTAAATTACTGAATTATATAATGCCCACATCATTATATTGTCTGTATTAAAATTCAATTATAATAAATATTATACTTAACACCATTTAAAACAACAACAAATATTGTTAAAAATATTAAATTTGTAAGTTACTAATAGAAATTTAGTTATTTTGAATCCAATAAAGTTCTTACCGCTTGCATAACCATATCTTGGCACTTGCGAATAAACTTATTTTCTGCTTTTACTATAGTCTGTAAAAACTTTAAATATTGCACGTGTCTTCCATGTGTTGCAATACAATATACAAAATGTTGTATAACTTTTTCATTCTCTTCATTGCATAGTTTTGAATTATCTTGAAATATTGCACATACTGTCTGAGCTTCTCGAATCTGAAGAATTGGTAATATAATAATTACAAAATAGCATATTTAGTATATTCTTACCCCTGGATTAAGAAAGAGATCTAATTGTTTATACAGTAACACTTGATTCTGTTTATTTCCCAAACAGAAGTTTTGTAGAAACTCATGAGCGAGCCTCATAAGTTCATTCATTCTAATATCTTCTTTTTCGTCATAAGGAACCTGAAGAAGATCTAGAACAACTGTATGGACTCCGACATTTCTTAATAATCGTTGTTCGTGTTTTTGCGGTTTAATAACTCCCCCTGGTGAACCCTGAGTGCACAATTTATTCATTCTTATTAATATTTGTTGTATTTTTTTATACTCTTCAGCTTGGTCAGGATGTAATGGAGGTCCAACGTCTAGATTTATAGCAGAGCCTTTTTTCTCTAGTACGCCCATTGTAGTGGTCTTGCTACTAGATGTAGTTTCTTCTTCATCATTTTTATTCTTCTTAGTAGGGGCATGATCTTCTAATGATCTTGCTTTATACACCCAAAGTTCGGATTTTTCTACAGACTGTCTTAAAACATCTAAATCAGCTTTTATTTGTTTATATGATTCTACATCACTATCAGAAACTAATAGTTGAACTTGTCTAAATGCTTGCAAAACTTCTTGTCGCTGGCTAAAATGTCTAAACATTAACTGTAAAGCGCCTGATACCAAAGGAGGATAATCATGCATAGTTAAATGTAGCAGAACTCTTAAAAACGTTCTTCCCCCGTGTCCATCTAGATCTAGGACCGCACACTCTTCACTACTCCCAAATATTCCCTCAGCTTGACTGGCTATTCGTTCTAGATCAATATTCTTCTGTCCCAAATTAACATCCCCACCTCCGCTACTTGTATTTTTTTCGTTCTCGTCGAATTCTTGTTTAAAAATACTAAGAAGGCAACTAATGCGGTAATCCAGCCTTACATCTAGAATGAACTGGAAATATAACATCAAAATAAATTTAATTCATAAGAAAAAAGATATAACAAAAGTCAATTTAATATTTACAAAAAATTGGACATTGATTCTCTAAAATATCCAATTAAACATAAGAAGAACTATAATTTTTTCTGTGCAATCTAATAAGATTTCATATGAAAATAATTATGGTTAGTAATTTTAGATAGAAAAATAAATATGAACAAACCTGTAAAATCTCTATGATTTTAAGTTTGGTATCCATGACCAACGGATATTCTTTCATGTACTGAGTAGCTTTACCATGTGACACAGAAGTAGGTGATAAACCGCCTCTACCTCCTGATCCTAGTGTTAACGATGTCATAACAGCTCCCATATCTCCTATGGTTCTCAAAACACCTCCCTCGGCTGTTTAATAATGATATTATTATATAAATATTAGTATTATTTTTAGATTAAATGTGTTTTATAAGTGTGAATACAATAAATTTAGAAAGTGTGAAGGCTATAGAAACAAACATTGGTGTGTGATTATATAAGAATTTTTGATTTGAGGGACTAAAACATACATCTATAATTTTCTAGTTTCAATACTTCATATTTAGCTGGTTTTAAATATTTCACTATTTGAAATATTTCTTAACATTGGCGAATTTTACACCCTCCTATAGAAGTGCTACTTCTTAGCTGACCAATGTTGGCGCATAGCTGTGGGATTGTAAAAAAATGTATGTTCGATTATTGGTTTCTCCCGTTAAGATTTTCTACAAAAATATCCTGTTGTAATATAAACTCCTGGACAAAATTATCGCACCTTTTTAATTAATTTAAATATTTACAATATAAACACAAAATAAAAGTTACACTGAATACCTACAAATTAGTCGAATATAACCTAACATACCTCCAAATTAAAAAAAAGATAAAAATCAGTAAAAGACAATAAACGCATAGAGGTTAATGTTCAACAAAAGCTTGCGGTATATTCTCTCATTCAAATCCTCTTTTTGAGATAGTCCCATAGATGTCATATAGGATTCATATCCGGACTGTTGGGTGGCCACTCTAATACAGGGATATTGATATCATGTAAGTAGCCAATAACGTTTTCCTGCATGAATAAAAAATTATGCCCAACAAACGCAGCAAAAGGCATTACATGTTCGACAATAATGTTGTAGTAAGTACTATTGGGCATTCATAGATCTTGTACTATAGGGACCAATTCTTTATAAGCATCAAAGCAAATTCCTTCTCAAAACATTTAAGAGCCACCTCCAAAAGGCACTTTAGGAGAGATATTACAGCTAGAAAAACTTTCTCCTTGCCTTCGCCAGACACGCTCACGTCCATCTGAAGCTTTAAGGCTAACTTTAGTTTCATCGATAAACAGAACCCGTTTCCAATCATTGATGGTCCAATTATGATGTAGTCTTGCAAAACTTAATTCTGAACTTTGTGTTCTCTGGTAATCTGGCCTTCCTGCATCATGTAAACGTCTTCTAATCGTTCGAGACGATATTTCGAACATCTGATCATTCATTTTTTAGCATATTGCTGGTGACTTTCCTGTTTCTGAGGGCACGTTGTCTTAAAAAACGATCATCGATTTGATAAGTACAACGTTTTCGCCCTTGTCCTGATCTTTGATGGTACGAACCCGTTTCATTATGTCGCCTCACTATGCGATTGATGCTGGAATGATGTCTTACTAATAAACCAGCAACAAATCGCATTGAATATATTTCATTCAGGAGATTCGATGCTCGCACTGCCTCCTACATTGACAAATTTCTTTGGCGCTTAATTTTTTTACTTGGTATACTTCCAAATAATTTCCAAACATGTATGTAATAAAAACAATTATAATCAACAGAAACTTTGCTTTAATCAGCACTTTTTAAGAAAATGTTGACACAGTTTTAGTTTAAAACGAAGTTTAATACGAATTACTCTGAAAACAAGATTATGTGTTACTATAGTTAACTTAAATATCAACTGTCACTGTCAAACAAGGTCCATGGCCTACTTGTTGAATAGTAAGTTATCAATAAATAAAGAATATCGAGAAAAATATGAATAGTGCGTTAATTATGCTCAGGAGTTTATATTTTTTAGAAAAAGATGCAGAGTCCAACTATTTTTTTGTTCCTTCTTTGTCGGTGACTGTAGTAGCTCCAACGAAATCCAACTTTAGATATGGACAATCTTAGTTACACCCCAATAAGTGCATATAATCGGCCAGTGCAATAAAAGTGCTACATTTATTCAGATTCAGGTTAGAAAATTGAATTGAGAAGCAAGTAAACATCATGCTACATTCGCAAATCTAATCTACTTGTATATATTTTTCAGTAAATCAGCTACAAACTTACTAATATACTTCATAAACACACTCCAGAAAATATTTACAGAAATGCAAATATATTAGAAAGAATAATCATAAAAACACATTAATTGCAAACTACACAGAATACCTCTACTCCCTAGCGTTGGCTCTCCTGCTGTATAAAAGAAAGTGGCATTCAATAAGGGCTGGAGGAGTTAAATTGGCTATATTTAAATTGGTTAAATAAAAAATACTATACTTGTTATCTGTCGACTATTTCATTATGTCGTTCACCAAAAACATTAACCTAGCCAACTGATTAACATAAACTATAATAGATATCAATGAAAATGTATGAGAAGGACTAAAAAAGTACTTACAATCAATATCTACAGTGGGTACACGTCCATCCAAAAAATCACTCTCAGATACACAGTCCAAAATATTGAGTAGTGTTTTTGTTAATTTAAGCAAATCTGAGAAACTATAAAAGCCAAAATAAATTAGTTCTTTAGCTAATTTCACGACCTGAAATTTCAATCAATTAAATTCTCACACCAAACACAAAAATTACTAAATATTTTACCTCCGACGTTAACTTATTTTGCTCCTGATCAGCAAAAGACCATTTTTTAGCTACTACATTACAGAGATACTCTCCAACAAAAGAAATAGTAGAAGAAAAATTTTCTCGGACGGCTTCTTTATTAGCATTCGGAGTTTTATTGGAATCGTAGCTGAAAATAGTCTAATTTTAGTATTTGTAAGATCAAAAAAAAGGTCAAAGATTAGTTTAAAATACAAATCATCTCTTTAAGGGGATATTCTGGTCTAGAAGCTTATTTTTTAGGCTTTTTTGAAACTAACGTAAAAAAAATGACAAACATTTTAACTATTTATTTTTTATATGATATTTATTCACATGAATATAAAAAAGTTGCAAAAAAACAGAATTTGAATAAATTACAGGCCGGTGTGAGCGCTACAAAAAAAACGGTACACACTGGTTGACATGATTCCAGCCCTTTTAGTGATCTGGAACAAAAAAAATTGAAAAATTCTTAATCTGTAAAGATTTTTTTTGACCTTTTCGATTTCTTTAAAAATATTCCATGATCAAAATTTTTAAATTTCAAGGCAGACGCGATAGAGAGATATATAAAAAAGAATTCTACCAAATTTCAAACGAATCAGTCGCGTAGAACTTGAGATATCATGTCAACCACTTCAAAAAAAGTAGTTTCTAGAAAAACGCGGTTAACGTTTGATCGATTATTTTAAATTTCTCGACCAGAATACCCCCTTAAGTTGATTTTAAGTGTAATTGTGGAAATTTGGAATAAAGTGTTAATAAACAAAAACTTACTCTGAGATCGACATCTGAGATGGAATTTCTGACCAAAGTCTTGCATACTTTACAGAAGTAACAAGTTCCTGCGGGTCTCTATCGACATGCAAATTCTGCATAAGTCTGCAAAACGACGCCCTGAGATCGAAACTAACGTTTTCATCTGACATACATTTCAATATTAATTCGATTGAGAGTCTAGGAGACAAATTATTCAGAGCCAAGTATTGACGATTTAAGCACATATTCGAAAATAGATCTAATTGGTGACGGTAATAATCTAAAATTGCTTGATCTTCTTTATTTCCTAGACGAGCATTTCTACAGAGATCTGTGAGGAAAACAGTTTTCTTTGGAGTGCCAAACGATAATTGTATTTCGTCCACATCTGTAATAACAGATTCATCTTCTCGATCTATTGAACCATCTTCATTGACTTCTTGTACTTCAACTTGAGTGTTTATCATTTCAGTTTCAATCAATATATCGGAATTTTTTTGGCTAAGAACACTTTTACAAATAAGTTCTTGTGTTACTGGTATTGCTTTTTTATTAGAAATACACAGATCTGACAAGTAATCTAAAAATCGAGATTCCCAATTTTTCATATTCTTCCTAACTAATCCTACAAAAGTTTCTATTTCCGCTGGAGTTATATGCTTTTCTAATAACTTCCTGTTATTGTGAAGTAGAGCAGTTATTGTATCTTCCGCCAAAATATCGTATCCTATTTGCTTTTGCATAAATCCAAAATGTTTTGCTATATATTCTTGATTTTTTCTGTAATCTTGCTGACTTAACCTTAAAATTCTGTAACAAAGTCTAAATATGTGTTTGTAAGGGGCATGTTTAGGATCATTCAACTCTTCTATTTTCAGAAAAGGTCCTTCACCACCTTTATCCACAAATGGATCCTTAAATAAGAAAATATGAGTGTATCAACTGCATTAATCTCTAATCCATACTGTATGGTTATGTCATTATAATAAATATAGTACATATATTAAAAATTTTATAAAATAACTCAATATGTACCTGTAATATTTTAAACAGTTGTTTTAGAATAGATTGCTCTCTTAAAAGTTTTTGGCGGTCCCGATTTGGATTTGTTACTATTAATTCTAAGGCTTCTGCTTTATTCTGTTCGTTTTCTAGTTCAGCAATGAAGTACACAATATCATGGAGAAGTGTTGTTAAAGATCTGTAACAGAATAATTCAATAATGAAGAATTGAATTTTAGTCCAAATTCTCACATAATCTTACTGATTTTAATAACTATTTATACAATTAATTGCAGCAGCCAATTATGATGAGAATGATAAGTTATAAAGCTGACTCTATAATTTGTACTAGCATTGAAATAGCTGAGTAAACATAGATCGATTATATTAATCCACAATTATGATTCACAGTTTTATTCTGTGTAAAATCTGATTTTAAAATTTAAGTAATGTAGAGATTTACCTTCTTTCATTCTGAGATATAGTTCCTTGTTCTAATGTAACTGATAAAGATGTCAGTAGCTTACAAGCATCATTAGCAAAATCTAAATCTCTAACTTCGACTGGAGAAACAGCAACAAGAGCAAATGCTTCCTTATCTTCCTTCGTTACAGCACATCCAACTTTTGACATAACTGGTTTTTCTTCATCCTTATCTATTGATTCAGAAGTTGAATGTACCCAACTATTTGTTATCATATGATGTAACCTCACATAGCTTGATTGTGGTACCAAAGAATCTGCTCTTGTTAAACTTGTAGGATCTAATTCGAATAAAGTGGCTATGTCATAAACGCAGCCCAGTGGTACAAGATGATATCGACGATTGTCATTGCGTTCAGATTCGCTTTTATTTTTGTCTTCTTCGGATTCTACATGGTCGTTATCTACATCTACAGCTAAGTACTGTCCTGTTGCTAAATGTTTAAACCTGAATAAAGAGTCCCAATTACCAGCTCCACCTCGGCATGGATCATGTCGAACTACTTCAACTTCCCATAAAGCTAAAATGATAAGATTTATAAGAAAGAGTTTAAATTTGATTCAATCACTTTTTCTTTTCCAAGTCTACCTCGAATTTTTATGAGTTTCTAATCTTAAAACATTTGAACTAACCTTTACTACTAGTAGCTGCTGTAGCACTAGTACGGCCGGTGGTTCTCAAAAATACATTATACTGTTTCTTATATTCATCCATAGTGAGAAATTTCTCCTGTTCTGCATGAAACAATCTCACTACATCTCCTCCTTTCAAGATATCTTCCAAATTTTCTTTATGTTCCAAGAAAAGTGTAACTTTCCAAGATGTATTTCCATTAACAATATTAACTTCTTTACAACTAGGATTGTCTGGTAATTTATGGTTCGAAACATGAAGTTGTTGACCAGGACTTAAGGGATTTAAAATTACTTTATCACCAAGAACAATATTATCACCTGTGGCTCGGAGTTTATAAAATGGCAAAATATAAAACCAAGATCCTTCATTTCCATTGCTATCTAAGTACACTCTCATTGCATTTTTCTCTAGTAATGCAGGCAGTCGCTTATTGACTGTTAAGTACTTATTTGACTTGAGGTGAAGTAACTAAAAATTATTAAATTTAGTGATACCACTGGAAAACAAATCACATACATACTTGCGATTTTTTAGGAACATCAAATTAGATATAAAATCAAATAAATACATTGTAATTTAAACCAATTAACTGTTATCTTTAAAAGAAATAAATGAACATATTTTATTTCTTGAGAATATACTGGTAGAACCATTTGCTTCAACCTGTTTGATTCTAGACATGTATATATGGATTGATGGTAAACAAAGAACATTTCCATCAAAGAAGTATTAGAAATCACACACTTCTTTATGAAGCCCCTAAGGTTGAATTTTAGGGGTGTGTAGTGATTAATGTCAAATTTTTTCAAAATAACTTTTTCATACATACAAAACCTAATTTTAAAGCATAGGAATTTGAACAATGAAAAAAGAATTATTAGCTTTGTTCGCGGTAGATATCCTGAACATGTTCTGTCACCAAATTCTTGCGCAGTTTGAAATTGTGCGTTCGCGGTGCTAATAAAACAGTTCAGGATTTAGAATCCTGTGTTTCTAGTTCTGAACTTGTTCTGAATACGTCCAATGTATCCTCGGACATGGGTAAGCATTTTTAATCTGGCGCATGTGCATTCATCCTTTTTGGTGATACATAACCTCTAACTGTTTACGTAATTATACTTCAAAAACGTGGTACTTGACTTTATACTAACAAATATTGAAAATAAACCTTCGGCTAGTTAATTATATACATTTTATTCTCCTAGCTAGATTTGAATTCAAATTACAATTCAAGATGTCCATAGATCGTTTGTGGAAGAATGTATGTTTAGAACTAATTCTGAACAAAGCATGTGCATTTGACACTTTCAAAAGATATTCAGAATACATTCGGAATGTGCCCAAATTATCTACCGTGAACGAAGTTAGTAAAAACAATAGCTTTGTCGCATTTTGATATTATCTACAAAATTTTGAGATTATGGAAAGGAAAACAAAAACTTTACAGATTAGCAAAACTCGTAGGTCGGCGATAACAACATATCTGATACAAGTTATTTATAAAATATATTTAGAATAAATTAATCAAGTGATCGACCGCTAAATATAAATTAATTGCTAATATTTATCAGAAATTTTGATATTGGAATTCAAAAGTTACTATAAATACGTTACTGAGATGCACTATTTTTTTATTGTGAATATTCTCAACGAAAATATTGCTACAAAGAAAACGTGTTACTCAAAATTGGCAACTAAACAAAAAAAATAGACACACATGGTCTGAGAATCTCAAAATTTGTTTTAGAAAATTCTAACGGTATTGCAAACAGATTCATAATAAAATATATTTACTAGGGTTTGTTATAAATGTTTTTGGTAGTTTAAATATATCCTAAATGATACTATGATTAGTTCCTACGCAATCAATGATTGTAATTTGTACACCACAATCTATATAACATGTAATTCAATTTATAGCATTAGTCAAAGGAACTTAGATGTATAAATGATCAAAATGTGCTTTCCTATTTCCAAAAACTACAAGCTATTATGTAATGTGATATATATAATCTTCAGTTCAGAGAAACTTGAATGTATTGATTAAATAATTTAATATCATTTTCCCCTACATTAATTTATAGTTTTCTAAAAGTTGCCAGTAATACGAAGCAATATATAAAACACACAATTATGTTTGGATTAAAATATGTAAGTACGAAAAAATATAAGTGATTCTTTACTTTTTATTACGCGAGATATACACCATAACAAATTTATTATCATCCTTATAGTTTCAATAGATAAGTACAAATAGTCAGCTGACATCAAAATAATTAGTTTTGATGAAGTTGGAACTAGGAAAACTGTAATTTATCATAAGATACTCCCCTTAGTTTTAGAGCGTTTTCCTATGTTTTTTATGAGTAGAGTCGTTTTTTTCGAGTTGCAAAGCCCAAATCTGGTCGAGTAATTTGTTTAATTTTGTATAAAGTTATAACTTTTAAAAAAAAGAGAGATATGAAATAAAGTTTAGAATAAAAGATATTTGTTTTAAAAAGATCTACAAAAAAGTTTTTGGAAAAAATCAATATTCAAAGAGTCAATATAATGCTAAATTTTTGCAAAATCGACATTTTTTCTCAGTCATTACTTGGCTCCTAAGTGATGTAGAAAGATTTAAAGCAGCTCATTCTCAACTTTAAAGTTTAAGCTTCAAAATGAGATGTGGTAGACCTTTTAAATATTATCTGTCAAAAAGTTTGAATGTACAAATTTTCATGATAAAAAGCACTGTACTTTGTTTATATATACTATATATAACAAAACAATGGAATTATAGATATATTTTAATACCAATATATTTTCGAGACCGTAAAAAATTAACTACAATTGAGTTACTGTAAAAAACTTTAAGCTACTATAAGGTGTATCTCGTTTTTTAAAATTTATATACCCTCAAAATACTTGGAAACAAATTAAAGTTATTTTTTTCATGAAAATTTGTATATTCAAACTTCTGTAACTTTTTGACAGATGATATTTAAAAGGTCTAACACATCTCGTTTGGAAGCTTTTTGTAGAACTTTTTTATTTGAAACTTTTTTCATATTTTCCTTTGTATGAGAATTATAGCTTTATAAACAATTGAATTGTTTATAACAAATAAAAAAATCGATTCTAAGCAACAAAAAGCAAAGGAAAACGCTCTAAAACTGAGAGGAGTATAAAACGGCTAGGGACCCCTCCTAGCTGCCATACTAATAATTCCATTCCAAAAAATATACTACTAATACTGTGGCCATTCAAATCCAAGTTGATTTTTGGCCTCGCCAAGAAGTTGCCTTCATAATTTTCTATTCTCAGCTACTTCTCCACCAAGTCTCCTCACATCTTCACCCACTTGATCATTCCATCTTGCTCTTGGTCTTCTCAATGGACGCATCCCTTCTGGTTGACCTCTCCACACTCTTCTTATTATTGTCTCTTCATCCCTTCTTCCTACATAGTCTAATTCTTCTACTTCTTATCACAGCCACAATATCTGGTCGTCTGTACCGGTCCCTGAGTCCTCTGTTTAGTATTCTCCATACATCTCTTTCGAAAACTTCTTCTGGGTGTTTTTTGTGAGTGTTCGCACATCAGCTCCATACAATAAAACTGGCTGTTTTATGACATGTATATTCTTATTTTCGTATTTTTTGACAGCAGTTTACTTTTAAGTAATTTCGATAGGCTCCAAAAATATCTACTGGCTGCATTAATTTTAAAGTTGTATCCCAGAACGTCCAGCGTTGAATGATTGGGCTCTTCAACTCTTCCCACTTTTATATATTCATTCTTACCTTCATTTACCTCCAATCCTACTTTTCGTGCTTCTTCTTTTTCACTCTTACTGTTCGCTGTTAAAGCTGCACCATCAGCATAAGCTAAGATATTTATTTTCTCTCCAATATTTGCTCCTCTTGAAATAGATTCAGTTGATTTCAAAGCTTTTTCTAGAGCAAGGTTGAACAGAAGGAGGGACAACCCGTCTCCTTGTCTTACTCCAAAGAATATGCAGCTCGCAATTGCCTTTTCTAATTATAATTCTGAGAGTAGCAAATAATTCCTTTTAATATATGGAATATATTTAGAATTTGTTTAACAAAAAACGCGGTACTTGATACGTCGGTATATCCAGGTTCGTACTTCAAAAACCTGGTCAGCTCAAAAATCTTAAAGGAGATTATAGTTTTTGGCATACATTTATATAAATTATAGTGGAAAAATCTTACCTGAACCACATTTCCATACTGAACTTTTGTACCCAATAATTTTTTGTTTTCAGATTCATTTTGCTTTTTTTCAATTTCAGCAGCATGCTACAACAAATATTTTTATCACAGTTGGTGTATGGGGGAGGATGAAACTGCAGACAAAATAATCTCTGACTGCCCAGCACTCACACTTGGGTAAGTCTCACAGTTTGCCTAATAACATCAAAGGGTTCAAGCCAAAGCCCCTGATCGGTTTCTTAAAGGACATCGGCTTTTGGTAACTTCAAGTAGGGCACGACGGATCTATCTAAAGGCCTATGTGATCAACGGCCCCGTGGCAGCTCACAATGTAATTATGAATACATGATTCAAAGTTATCCTCGTATAATACACACCTTTTATTTCCAATAAGGTATTTAAAATTCAACAGGCAATACCCATTTTCTTCAGGTGTATTTGTTCGCTATTTAAGTAACCCACATTAGTTACTAGAATAATTGTATTATTTTTGAAGTTTGACATGATAAAAATAGTGAATTGTCCATAACTGTATTAAAATGTGAACAATTATTTCCAATTGGCAAAAACCAGCTGCCGAAGAAATTTAAAAAAATCTGTATGTCGCTGTTCTTATTCTGTACAACACAATGATACAGAAAGTGTGTCAGCAATTATACTTAATTCAGAATGAATCAATAATTTTTTTAGTATTTATCAATTTTACTTGCATCTTACTTTTGCTCTCAAATTATATTTTTACAGAGTCTAAACAAAATTACATACATGAATGATATTTAAGTTTGGTTTATGCAGCCAAAATTAAGAATTAACATCAAATTACTAGTTTGAAGACACTGAAATGATACTTGTAGTTCATACAGAAAATTAACAGTAAATAGTTCGCCTACTTTTAACTTCTTAGTTTAATTCCTTAATTTTGTGAGGTTATGAGCACAGAATATTTCAGGTCAGTCAGTATTGGTGGTATTGTTATGTTTACATCATCCTTGTTCTTTGGTTGTGAAAATATTATTAGCATTAGTGCAGTGATTTCCGCCTTGATGTTTTATTTTTAAAATTGATATAAAAAAATAGAAAAAAGCAATGTCTAAAAGTCAGCAATGTTCTTTAGACGATGGATCACTGATAGACAGTGTCAGGAACTTTCCATATTTGTATGACAAAGAGGAGCCATAGAGGGAATTTGTTTTGGTTTACCAGTAATTTATAATTATCCTTAAAACCACTGCATAAACCAAAAAATCACAACCAAGAAAATTTAGTTTTAATTTGGGCTTCATAAACCAAGCTCTATGTTTGTATTTGTCATTTACTCACATGTAACCTTTTCAAAAGACTTGTGTCTGTATTAGAGCTCATACTCTGTTTGGCTGCTTTCCAGAATTGCTTCTGGGCTGAGTACCTGTTCATGGGACATATTTTGAACAAACAATCCCTGAACTTCTTTGGTGGATATGTTAAATTTCCTGATTCAGGGCATACCACACACCTATCATCTACTAACCTAAAATACATATTTTTGTCTCAGCATTCTTGGTTCTCAGTGAATACATAGGATTCCCCAGAAGTAGTTAAATGAATCAAACATAAGACTTTTCAAAATGAACGCCTTATATTCGATCACATTTTTAATTTTACGCAGAAAAAAATTTTTTATTTTGATTATTTAATAATTCAAGAATACCTAATGTTCAGAGTTGACGTATATATACATAAGGAAAAATCTTTGAAGATACTAAAATATTAGTCAAAAAGCCAAATAAACAATTGATATGAATCTAGTAGGCTGCTATCATTTAGGTATTTAAAGTCACTAAAAGACGTCAGTATAATATTTGTGGGCGAATTAAATCTAATTATGGCTCATTTGTCCGATAGTCAAAGAATAGACATTATAACTAGGATTGGTTGTGGTAGTAAAAGTAGAACTCTAAGGAGGTTTGTGAAATTTTTGATATTAAATACCCTGGCCAACACGTTTCGCAGTCTACAGTTAACAAAATTGAAAAAAAGTTTCAATTTACTGATGAAAAAAGTTAGACGTACTTTTAGAGTTTGAGGAAAATCTGCATAAGACAACTCGAGAACTGTTCGCCAACAATCTTCTAGTTCGAAAGTTTTTCATAAAGAAAAATACCACCCTTACAAATTTCAGTTGCTTCAGAAGTTAAATGAAGATGTTCCTAATAAAAGGCAAGAATTCTGTAAATTGAAGATGGACAGAATGAACGCGGATTTTCAGTTCATAAGCAATATAGTTTTTTCTGATGAAGCGACGTTTTATTTAAACGGAACGATTAACAAACAGAACTGTAGATATTGGAGCAGAGAAAATCCTCACTGGATATATTAATGTTAGTTAAGGATGTGGTTTATCTAGATTTTTTGATTAACTTCTTAGTGCACGTACAGTGAGAAATTATTTAAACGAGGTTTTCTCCAATAGGTGGATTGGAAGACGTGGAAGGTCGAATGGCCGGCTAGATTCCCTGATTTGACTCCTCTCGATTACTTCTTAAGGGCTTATTCAATATTTAAAGTATATTTTAATAGACCAGACAATATCGCTGATTTAAAAGTTAGGATAATGGAAGAAACTAACTAAATACCTAGTTCTTAGTTCTATTTTGTATCTGTTTGAAATATTAATATACCTTATAATATCATCCTTTTTTATAGAGGCACAAATATTTCAATAATTTTTCATGTTTCCATTAGTTTGCCTAGAAATACTTCTAAAGTAAATATTTGTAATATTGTTTATTATCTTTATTTCATAACTATATGATATTATAAATGTATCTTTACATATACACTTGCAGATTTTCTGCATTATTTATGTTATTTATTCATGCCACCAAAAGACTATATATCATGTTTTACCCCATGAAATATTTTCAAATACAAAATTTAATACATTTATATTTTCGTATTGTGCCCTATTATTGGTAGTTAATATTTTGTATATACACTTTATGAAAGCGTTTCTTAATGACACACATTTGGTGGATTAACTCCAATGGAGTTTTTAAATTTACCGGATGTAAGGAAACCAAAACTGATATCATTATTTATTAGCTGAAAAACATACTGCCAACACTGATAGTGAACCTATTGAAGTATGTTAATTAAATAAACGAGGTCTTATCGTGTGAACTTATCATTTGTTACAATCTGAACTATTTTAGTTTTTAATAAATCCTAGCCATTATCCTTTAACTTGGTTCTTTATCAAACTTAAAATTTATATTCGTTCACAAATTATATTGGAATTTTTAGTTCAACTGCATTTTTTAAATATCTACAGAAATACTCCAATTATACAATAAATAGTTATGTTCTCAAAACCAATTATTCCATAAAGATGGGAAGCAATGGGGAGTGATTTATTATCATTGCATTAATTGCTTTGTTGTGAAAATAAAAACTATATTTGTGCAAGAATATAAGCAATATCTTACATGTATAATTAAGTGTTTTATGGTATAAAAACTATATGCAACTTTATTCTCAAATTAAAGATAAATTTCCTGTAGATCTAGCCTGGAATATCATTTAAAGCTTGCCACAATTGTCGTGTTTGTGAATAAATTGTTGTCAAACTAACGTACGTTTAATCAGTTAATTATTCAAAGTAATTCATTATAAAACTACTTAATAACATAAAGGTAATAACACATTAAAACACTTCTGAAATGGAATGAACCTGAATAGTTTAATTATGTTGAACAAGGAAAATGATTTTTTATATACCTGCTATATATTAGATGTATTCATGAATGGAATATCCCAAAACATTTTAAAATAAATTTCCAACAATCTCAATATATAGCAATGAGGAACAATTTTGCTTTAAGGTTTTGAAATACTGATATTACTCTATTAGAATAGAAAAAAAGGCAACATATATTTGATCAATAGATTTGCTAATGACTAGATTATTATCATAACACGATTTTTTGTTCCATGAAAGAATATCAGGTCATCACACTTATCTACTTTTCAGAATCAGAATACAGTATAGGCTCCACTTAACACTGTTTCAGTTTAGCGCCTTTTCTTTCACTTCGGGGATTCCCCAAAATTGTGCGGATCGCTAGGTTTCCAAATAACATATACGAAACAGTGTAGTTTATTTTTGTTTGGTGCGGTGCTGTATAGACGCATTTTTTATCATTTGAAACATTATTCTAAGTGTATAAATTTATACAATACAATAATGATGATTACAGTCAATATCAATTTAGTGCTGCACTGAATTTGGCAATTTCAACAATAGAAATAACACTATAGAGGAAATGGAAAACAACTGTCTATATAGATTGTCAATGAAATTGAACGCAATATGCCATTAAGCCAATCTCTCATAATGGAAAAGCTAGAAGAATTTTTGATTACATTCAGGCTGAGGCAAGTGACATAAGTTATGAAAGCAAGATGGGGTGTTATAGATGCTTTATCCACTTATCAACATCTTTCAACACAATGCAAAAGAAAAACGCAAACGAACATTAGATATCTTCTTGACAAAAAGGCAGTAAATTGGAAGCACATAATAGACTGAATGATTTGACTGACTTAGAATGCTATTTATTTTTATAAGTATATTCATTTATATTGTTTTAATGTTTGTGAGAAATAAGGTTTTATTCTTATTAAAAAAAAAACATTATTAAATTTAATACCTAACCAATTTTCTATCTATCTTCCCGTAACCCCATTATTTACATGTTAAAATAGAGCTGTTTGACAATACTTTAATGGAACATAACCCCTGTGATAAATGGAGTCTTACTTTACCAAAAGCTATATAAACAAAATTATCATACACAGGTGTCACAAATATGTTTTTTCCAAAGAATATTTGAGTACAACAAGTACATTTTAATCAAATATGACTATATAAAATATGCAGGAACTTATAAGTGGTTAGAATATTATTATCTTAAATCTCCAAAAAATTTAGATACAAAAACAATGTGTATTCACTTAAATTCAAGTGTCAATATGTTTCAAATTTTTACAGTTTATTTCAAGATTGGTTTAGTAAGTCCAAGTTGTTATTATCAACATAAATGTTATTATATATTTAAAAACTACTTTCGTAATAGAACAATATAAGCTACAAAAACTACAAACTGACAAATTATATGACTTAAACATTTTCAATGTTTATTCAATTGTATTTTTATATATAATAATAGATGAACAATAGTTACTATTAATCAATTTCATATTTACTTTAAGTATCCATCCTTATGATTATAATAAAGTAAAGTTTAAAGTTCAAGTTACTTTATAAAATCAAATCCAAAATACTTAAAAATAACAATAATTTATTTTGTAGATTATATGGTTATACCTAGTGAGATCAATAATTTGCTTGGTACTTAGAAATTGAATAGTGTTCCATCATTATAAATTGAATATCAAAGTGTTTTGACAACCTTTCATAATTGATATTATTATTTATAATATTAATAATAAGAACCTATTTAAACTTACAAGTGCAGTTTGATTTAGTAAATACAAAAAAATAAAATCAATAGTTTTCACATGTCATTAAAAAATATGTGCTAATGTGTAACTAATTTACAAAGAAGCAGTTAGAACCAATATTAGGCAGAGAATTATTTAAGTTAAATGATTTCAAATATATAGATGTCATTGAACACAAATTTAAAAATTTGATTGTTAAATGTATTAATACTATAAATTTTCAATTATTTGTTCATAAAACACAACCATATATCATTTTTATCACAGTGTTTATGTTGAACTTACCCCAAAGTGCTTAGAAATCCGCAAACATTTCCCTCTGCATATAGGGAAACGATGTCTCCCATATGCAGAATACTTGAATTTCCTAATTCCATTTTTATGTAATTACTGTTGCAACATCACAGGATCTTCATATTATTGAACTTCCATAAAATAATCGGGTAGGTGTCGACCTAATACTAAAAATAAAATTAAAACAAAATATTTAACAATTAAAATAACATCTGTCAAATGTCAAAGTGAGCTGCTGGTATTGTTTATATTAGATTAAAATAGAAACTTGCCCGTACTAAGGTTCATAACAAAAATAAATGAAGTGGATAACATTTGAAAAAGCGAAAAAACGACCTAATAACATTTAAGAAAAATAAATATAGGTTATGTGCCTAAAAACAATACACTCACCAATAAGCAATCACTTATTCTGACTTATTCTGACTATGTCAAATGTTTATATATTATTATGTATACATTATACTATTAGAAGATAATTTCACTAGTGTACAAGTAAACTAAAGTTTATTGACGAATTTTCTTTTGAATCCAACTATCGACTATAATGCCTTTTGCGCAGACGTGAAACGTATACGTACCTGTCACGTTAATTCAAATATGTTGACCATTTAAATTTTAATTAATCGAAAACTAAAATGCTTTCAAATACCAACAAACGGCAATGCCCTACTTAAACTAAAAATGTTTATAAGCAGAAGAACATTTTGAAATACTTATCAACTCTAATGACCATCGGCGTATCACATGATTCAAATAACTTTCTTCCTCCCATTTCCAAACTACGGAATATATCAATACCCGCACACAATTTCAGGTCAACGGGGATTTCAATTTTCAAAACATCAATCAAACTAAATATGAACTAATTTTATTTACTGAGAAGTTAAATTAGTAGCTTTAGTAGTAATAAATAGAAATAATTTCACTTACACGTAAATAAAAACAACTATAACTTGGCGTAAATACAAACCTAGATATTTTATTATAAATCAACGTAGCAAAAAATCGCACTATAACTACAAAGAAAACTATATTCTTTTCTTTACACAATAATCAAACTGTTTAGTCGCGATCCGAAAATGAAACGTACTGGTGGAACAAAATAAATGAGCTTGAATTAATGAGTTATTCTGATATCAAGTTGATAAAGCCTCACATTAATAATACTTTAAAGCATATGCAGTACGCGCAGGATTAAAACCAGCAAACAATTTTAAAAACAGTATAATCAACAAAACTGTATTGGAAAAATTTATTCAAATAAGAGGAAATACGATTCTTATAAGTATTATATCTTATACAATGGTTTTAAATATGTTAATTAAAATAAAATTCAACATATTAATACCATAAATCGACAATTACTGAAATTTTATAGCTATCTGCACAAAAAATAAAATTTTAAATTTCGTTAAGATAAAACCCCAAATTTAACCAGAAAAATGATAAATCATAAACTCTTCTTATCATTTTCACTAAAGGATATGAATTTTTCAAAATATATTTAAAATTTTGATGTTGGGGCGCCGCCAACTGGATTTTACGTATTTTATAACTTTCATTCAATAATTTAGTTCCTTTATCTATTTGGTATCTTTGGGAGAAATAGCAACACAATTCATAATCGTTATATGTAATTAGTTCATTTTTTGTCCCATGATAAGGTACATTCAAGACTAGGTTACATTTTAGGTAAACTATTCAATAACTTTTCAGAGCTGCAGTTACATAATATATAAAACTAATAAACTGTGGAACATCGTTACTGTACTATAGGCAACTAATTTTACAAAAGTTATGGAGTATTTAAAATAGTACGTATTATAAATAGTAATTAAAATTATATAAAGTAATAATATGTTGTCTGTGTTGCCTAAATTGATTAAATTTGAAATACTATTTCTAATAAAAATGTACAAAAGTTAATTTGTCTGATAAATGTGATGTCTTAATAAGTATGAACTTTTTGTCTAAAAAACGTGAAACAAACAAACCAAGTGAATACTAATTACTATCATAATTCACTTTTACATCGTTGCTGGAAAGCTTACTGAAATTAGTGTTGTGACCTTTTCACAGATGATATTTCTCTTCATCTTTGAAAACTTTAGAGAAGTTGATTAAGAGTATCATTGCTTCGTTTTTAACTGTAATTTTTTGATGATTTATATTTTCTTTTATTTTCAATTTTACTGAACTACTTCTTTAAAGGTGTTTTATATTAGGAGTAGAATTATTAGGAATAATACTTATAATTCAGCCTGTGTCTATTCCAGTTACAAAAACATTTGCTTACTAGTATACAGTGCGTAAAAGAAGAATATTTATTTTAAGAAAATGACTATAAAGGAATCGAATAAGTGAAAAATAAAGACCTGAATACATAATAGGAATAATTGGATATAAAATAAAACAACCATGTTGTTAGTGTTTTTTAATTCAATGTTTTATATAAAAAATAACCTCATAATATATCATTATTTTATTAGTTGGTAACAATATTTTATAAAACTGTACAAAATCATAAACATAAAAATACGCACTATACTAAAACAACACTCTTATAAATCAACTGTCATGAAAACTGAAAACAGTAAATAAAATTGAATCAAACAAGTATATTTCCCAAGTAAAGTCAAAAACTATATTTGTTCCAATTATTGATAATATGACTCGCATTATATGAATGCCTAATAAATAACAAATTAAAAATTAATTTCTGAAACAATACTTAAATGACGGAAAACAAAACTTGCTTTTATCATTTTCAAACAGCCAATTTAGAATAGACCAGAAATGTTCTTTCAAAATTATGTGATATTAATGATACACATTGTATAATATAGCCCACGATGTCTAAATGCATTACTTCGTAGCTCTCCAGGATATGTCATGGAGGTTTTTCTGAATTTTAATTTTTAAGTTGGGACTTCATTTTCCATCATTTAAGTTTCAATTAGCATTTTAGAAATACCAGAATGCTCAAAATTATTGTAACTTTGAAACTATCACATAAATATACTCTATTTCATTTAAAATCTAAGCCACTAAAGTTTATATATGTCTAACAAAATAATTATATGAATTGAAAAATGCACATCTAATTAATTCTACTTTCTGAATACACATGACAGTTGGCACTTATTACCAGTCTTATGCAGTACTCTTCTTACTAAATATTACAATATTTGTTAACTACTGAAGCTTCAATTATAATTTTTCATTTAAAAATCTTGGTTCAGAAAACTAAAAATAAATGCCATATCTTAATTCAAATTGATATACTACAAACAAGCAGTCTGCAGTTAACTTAGAATTTCTGAATTCTTTGGTAATATTCAAACTCTTTACACCACTGCACCAACATAATTACACGCGACGTGCATTTTTATAACCAAGTAATTATCTTCAGACACCAAAGTTTAACTTTTCCCTTTGATCTTGGTAATCGAATCCCGCGTAGACTGTAGTATTGTGAGTGTTGTATTGGTAGTAAATAATGGGTATACCATATGTTATGAAATCGAACTACTATTTTAGTTAGGTCATTGATGAACCAAAAAAAGAAAATTTCATGTTGAGAAAAGCAAATAAGAAGGCTTGGTAATAATTTTGAAATATAAATGAAGACAAGTTTTATTTGGAAAAAGTTGCCGAATTGTAAAAGAAATGATACGTTCTTGGAATTAAAACATTTAATATACTTCAGCCGAGTGAATACGGAATTGTTCATTTAGAATCACTTGATGAAGCACCCCATTTTTTTTCAATTACAACTTATTTACCCCTAAAATCTTGTTTTAGGTACTAAGTAAACAAATTTGGATTTACAATTAATATTATATTTATTTAGAATAAAAAATTAAGAAGCATTTAATTCTGCAGAAAAGTGCAAACAATTTAATTTCTTGAATTGAAAAAGTATAATAGAAATTTTAATTTAATTATAATTATAAGTTTAGAATGTAGTTGATAGAAAGTTCATTAATCATATTGCTCTGCATAAAACTGTTCATAACTGCACCAAATTTTTGTCTTGAATAAATAATGTACGTATAAAGTTATTGAATAATTGCACATTAGTTGCCATTTAATAGCACCAAACTTAAAATTATTAATATTTACATTTAATTTCCATAATAACATAATATCAGTCTTATAACTAAATTTGTGATGAATGATTTACTACTAATAAAGAAATTAGAAAGTTGAAAAGCTGCAAATTTGTTATCCTCAATTTCGTTCTAAATCAACAGATAATTACGGAGGATGTTGTGGTTTGAGGAATCGAAATGAAACAATTTTTTAATTGCCAACGTTTCGATCCTTTATTTCATCTTTATCAATGCTAAAAATATAAGGTACATTATAACTCAAACATTGAGGAAGATAAACAAATAATTTAAATTGTGAATTAAAAAGTAAAACAATAATCAGAATATTTCAGTGTAACAATATAAATAACATTGGATAAGAGACAAAAATTTAGATAAACTATATAACCAAGACAATTAACATTTTTGTATAAACAGAAGAATAAGTAGAAAAAGAATCATTTAGAGAAACTTATACTCATACATAAATAAATATAAATAAATGCCTTTTAGAGGTTAGTCAAAAGATTTTTAATTCACAATTCAAATTTCTCAATTCCTTAATGTTTGAGTTATAATGTACCTTATATTTTGAGCCTTGATTAAGATCAAATGAAGGATCGAAACATCGGCAATTTAAAAACCCTTAGATAGTTTTATATCGAGTCTTCAACCCTCAACACTATTCGTAATTTCGTACCAAGAAGGACAATAACATCAAGAATTAACAGTTAATGTTAATATTGAACAATTTCTGTTTAAATGATCGATTTTTTCGAATTAGTGAGTATATACATTTTGTTAAATAAGATCACCTTATATTTTGTTCAAAGGCTACATTTGATTTTTTAAGGTAGCAAAAGTTTAATCCCTCGCCAAATTATGTCACGTTTTAATATGTGGTTACCCCAATGATGTTTTTAAAAAATTTAATAATTGTTTCAATTTCTTAAATAGTGATTTTATATTAATTTTATACCAGAAAATGCATAATTTTTAATAAATATTAAAATCTATAATTGAATTATGTTTTATTAGTTTCATTATTAACCAACTACAAAGTGTTTATTACTAAAATTATGGCAGAACTTAAATATTAATTTTTTGCTGCATGGATTATAGTGACAAAATTATTCAATCCAATCAGTATTTTGAAAATTTGGGGAAATCATTTTTATTAAAAATTTCTGTATCAAAAAGTTGCGTTAACCTTTCAAAATATAAACTAGTCGGTTTTCATTTTAATTACAAATTTATTAAGTTTTTTGTATTATTTTTGGTATTTTAGATTAGATTTTCCAAATTATATGGCACTTCGTCAGAAATGATTAACTTATATCATTTTAGAGTATCTTCACTAGTTTGATTCTCTCTATAAACAAAAACTAAATGACGAAAATATCCCTTACGTATTTTTATTTAAAGAAAAAAATTTCACTGTCGTTCACCTATCTATACATTAGAGTTGACCGCAAATGCAAATACTAAAAAAATAAAAAGTGAAATATTGTCCTTTAAAATGATATAAATTCCAACCAGATGTTTGTAATAAAAATTCACAAAGAACTTGAAAATTTATTGTGGTTCTGTCGCGCAACTAGCTCCATTTCGACTTTTCCACATTTGATGCTTTTAAAGAAACTTACGGCATCACGGTGGGATAATTCACGAAAGGAAGTACCATTCACTGAAATTATTTCGTCACCTAAAAACATGATCATGTTATTTAAAGTATATAATAAATATTTAACGTATGTATGATGTATGACTGAATAAACAAAGTTGTTTTAAAGTTTAGAACTTGTTTTTTCGTCGATCATTTTCACGGCAAAACAAAAAGCGTCACGGCTACACTGGTTTTTCTACAGACATCGCATTCGAAAGAGTGGGCAAAACTCTTTGGATATTTTTTACAGTACTATCTATAATATAAATAAAATTGTATTGTGTACTTATGTATACTATATTATTAACATTTCATTTGAATGAATCATTGTTTATTATTTGTACGATTCCACTAAGTTTGGTTGTTAATTTTTATACATGTTTCTCTCACCCACTCATAGACTGTTGCGCTCTGGGGTGGTGTGAGTAAATAATAAATAGAAAAATAATAAACAATATAGCAAAATAAGTTAAAGTTTTGATCCGGGAGTTACAGATACGTTGATAAAAGTTTAAATAGGAATGTTTTCAATAATGATAAATAAACTAAATAGTCTTGACAGGTTGATTGTTTTTACAGATCTAGGCTGTATAATACGAAAAAACCACTACTACGAGTTGAAACTTCTCTTCCAAGTCGCTTGTTTGAATTTCTGTTATACCACCATTATTTTTTTCTTCAAGAATGAAATTACACTCTCGTTTGATAATATTATTCATCATATTAAAATAAATCACACTAGCAATGAAAAAATAAAGATTTTTTATGGCAAAATTATACACAGACGTCAAACTAAATACAATTCACCAAACCTAATAAACTGCCCATATTTTATAGATACATTGCAATTGATTGAATTGAGCATTGAATGTTTCCTACTTAAATTTTTTTATTTCAAATATAAAAGAATATGTATAACATAATTTGGAAATATAAAAAATTAACATCAACTGACCTTCTTTCAATATTCCAGAATCAGCAGCTTGACCAAGTTGAAAAATTGTCTTCACATATATTCCCATAGGCCCCCTTGGCGAATCTTTGCCTCCAACAATAGAAAAACCAAGTGATTTGCATCCTGGGCCTTTATGAAATTCAACCGTTTTGTAACCGGGGAGATACTTTTCCATTCTACTACTTTCCACCGTTGTACTCGATTTTCTAGTACACAAATCCGTTGAGATGGAAAATTTTCTCATTCCTGTGATGGAATCTTGATCGAGTTGCTTATTTCTTCTGTCTGAAGGTTTCTTGAAAATATCATCGTCTGTCCTCGGCTTTTCGCTAAAGGAAACTTTAGTTTCTATGTCATCATTTTTATTATCAAGTATATCAGATAATCCAACGTATTTTTTGGCTGGACAGCTATCCATATTTAACACCGACGAAAGACTACATTTTGAGGTGTTAGTATTTGACATGTCCATTTTAATATTAAAAGTATTTCTTGTTGGGCTAAGTAAAGGTATTTTTATGGTCGGTACGTTATCCATTTTAAAGGCAATGCTTTCCTTTAAATTTGACACTGGTGGTTTCTTTTTAATGATCGGTTTAACTGACTGTTGAGGGTACGTTCTACATATCGTTATTTGAAATTCCCCATTTCTTGTTTGCAAATAACTCTTAGCTACAGATATAGGACAACCTTTTAATTGATGATCATTCAATTTCACTACTTGATCTCCTACTTTTAGAACTCCATTCCTGGAATAAGAACAAGTCAAATCGAAGAAAAGTATGAAATTTAACAAATTTAGATTAAAAAAAGGAAAAGAAACATGCAATAAAAATAATTTCAATACTTGATTGAATGAATTATAAATAGATGTTTTACCTTTGTGCAACGGAGTTTGGTAGTATATCAGTAATGCTATAGCTTATTATGGAATCTCTTCCATAATTTGGTCCTATTTTAATGCCCAAATGTTCGTTTCTCCCAACTTTTAGATTAACACATTTATAATCCTTCTCCAAATGACCTGTGCTTGAGCATGGTCTCTTTTTAGATCTCATTTCTATGTTTTCAGCACTTATTTTTAATTTATCACAATAATTTTGACTTAAATCTTCTATAGACATTTTGAGTTTTTCTTTACTTTTTACGGGCGATTTTTTGAATTTAAATGATTTTCGTCGTGACAATGAGTCATTATCTTGACTTTGAGAACGAGATCTCTTTTTGGATTGTTTTTTAAAGAAATTTGTTATTGTCATTTCATGGTCATTATTATCTTCTTCAGCTGTATCAGTATCGTCATAATAAAAGTCACTAGTAGCAGCTGTGGAATTCTCTTCAGTAATATCAGTGGATACTTCACTATTTTGAGATTTTAAAGATCCTATAGGCGAATCGATACTGGTCATTGTCTTCGTAGAATCACTTCCATATCCACTTTCATCTGATTTAATTTTATTTGGTAACTTTGGAGAGCTATTGGAAGTATATTTTCTACTGGGCATTATAAAATTAATCAGACTGGTGAGACTATCTGTAGATGAGTTCTTAGGATGTAGTCGTAAATCACATTCATCGTCAGATTTGCTGGAAGCTCTCGAGAATATTGATCTAATTCTAGATGTTCTAGTCTTTCTCTCTTCCGAAACCATTAGTAATCTTTTTGATTCTTGTCTCGGGGGCTCTTCGGATATTTCACTGAATATTCTATCAAGTTCATGAGCTTCAGGTTTCATGAGAATTAAATAATCTAGTAGCTGCTGTTGACTAAGTTCTAAATTATCCGATATACATCTAGCTTTTCTTTTACTTTTTATTATTCTTTCACATCTGTCTTTATCGTTCATATTTCGATACATATCATATATTTTTCTTAAATCGTTTTGCGACAGTTTCAATTCGAATTTTTCATCTCCAAACTTAGATGTGCTCGAGGATGTACTATCATGTTTTTTGAGAGGATACCACATTTTTCTTCTATTTGTAGTAGAAGGTAATTGTTCGGAAGAGTCGCCGCGTTTAAGCTTGTCCCAAGTTCTTCCCCAAGCGGAAAGATCTAAAAATACATTAGTTATATTATAATGTCATTAGAATATGTCATATATATTTCGGTGGTGCTCAAAATGTTGTCACTATTTCAATTATATTCAGTACTACATAAACAGATAATAGTTTACGAGGTCTGATTGGTCCTTAAATGAAAATTACAGACATAATGTAGAAAATGTTATATGTAATACAACATTAAATTACTTTTCGCATTGGTTGTTCCGATTCATCGTTCAAGGTACCGTGATACCAATTCTTTAATATATTAGTCAAAGAAAGTAATTGCCTTCGTTTTCATTCAATTATTTAACATGGTTTGCAGCTTTACTCGATTATTTGATTCACCTATTATATGCAGCTGACCGTGAAATTTTGGGAAACAAATTACTCAACCCAGATATTGTGAACTGACGATATCGCGACGAAATCGCTTGATATACATACTGAACTGATCATCAGTTGACACTCGCTTTCCTTCAACAATCAATCGGTCTCGTACAAGAACTGAATCACGTCAACAATTTATTGAATTAGTTTCAAATATTTTTCCAGGAAAAGCAAACAGGTTTCTTGAATATGGTACAATCCCACTAAGCAGAGGGTACAAAGGCTCTTGTCTGGAAAAATATTTAAGAATAAATCGCTTTAAAACTTTTTTGTTTGTCTTAACCGGATTTAATTATTTGAGTTTTTTTTCGAAACTTATTAGCGTTATAAATCTTGATGGAAATTTATTTTAATTCTTGGCTATAGTCACTTTTGGCCGGCTCGAAAGCGCTTATGATTAGCTTGAAGTTTTTTTAATTACTAAGGGGTGTCTGAAGTTATTCTTTAAATTGGACAAAATTTTAATTAACCATTGAGCATATTAACTAAGCTAAAAACAGGCCCATACTCAGCACTTATGTTGAACTATGTTCAAATTCTAAAATGAATAACTAATAGTCAAATACATAAAACCGATAAAACGAAACAAACATGTACTAAATTTGAAACTACTGAGATTTGGAGAGAGGGTTGAAGTTTTATGGTAGCTGAAAATTTCTTTTTTCATCCTCTAGCACCTAGAAACACCACTTGGGGAAACATTAGAATGGTAAGGAGGGTCGAATTATACATCATTTTCAAGCTATCTCCATGGTCTATGCAAACCTGTTATTTTCTTTGTTTTCAAGAAATGGAAATGGTTTATTGTGTACCAGAGATTTCGTAAAACTGTACCATCAAATAATTAGTAGTATCGCTATTAGACTAACCAAAATAATGTTTATTAAAAATTTTGAAGTAATAAATTCAAAGAAAATACATAGTAAGCGTCGTATCAGATTTGGTACTGTTTAAATAGCTTCTAATGTATCCAAAATCGGATTAAAATAATCATAAAATTGGTCCATACAAGAGGACATTGAAACAAGAATTACAGGAAGGTAATCCGGTTGAATGCTTACACATGTTCACAATTTCTCCGATGAAAATACGTTTACTTTGTATGGTGAATTCTACAGGCATTATTGTATTATTATAGTGATACTCGCCAACACATTTTCAGATAAAGTCGAACATAAACGCGCCAAAAATTGGGGGTTCGCAACTTTTTAGATCCTTGTTTTCCTGGACAATGAATATGCCGTAGATGTTCCAATCGAATGGCCCGCTACATCGATCTATTTAACTCATAGCTACATCGATCGATGTAACTCCTATGGATTTAATGAAACCAGAAATGTTGAAAAAAGTTAGAAAAGCTTTTGAATTGTATGGAAGTTTGAGGAGGTACTTTGTGCAGTAAATTCGTTAAAATTAAATGTTTAGAAAAGAATGGGGTGCATAGATAATGGAAGTTGCTTCAGAATGATACATTACTTATTAATATCTACTACTTTTTAAGGTTTTTAAAAGTTGGTACTAGACACAAGGGGGTAATACACAATTTAAAACTACTAAAAAAAATGAGCACCCTCTATGTTAAAGTGCCTTTTTTGAAATTTTTGGCATTTCATAAACATATTGAACTGCAAAAATTTAGTATTTATATATTTATCTATTTAATAAATATTTGGAAAAATAATTACTGAAATATTGTTTATATATACTAATTACTATTTACATAATCAATACCAAACCCTTATTATAGTAAATTTTGGATTACTTCTTTTCTAAATCAAACTGCATGGCAGCATTTAAATTTAAAAGAAATATTAAATGTTAATTTGATTTTGCTTCTTATCACTTTTTGTTCGGCACAGATTGAAAGAAAGTACGCAGTTTGTATTTATTGAGCATTTTTAAATTAATATTGACTATGACTAAGAGCTTCTAAACAGAAATTTAAATTTAACAAATGGAGCAAATATTTAGAATAATTGGTAATATACTTCAAATTAATCAGTTAACTGTGTCCTCGGTACTTTCAAGGATATGATCCAGTGCATGGTCGTCAACTCCACCTGCAGATTATAGATTTTTCAGCCAGAAAGCTTGACGAAGAAGACATATAACGGCAAGATAGCTTCAACAAGAGTTAGTTGAAGCTCGAAATGTGAGAGTAACTTCAAAAGCCGTGAAAATCGTTTCAATCAATGCTAGAATTAGGTCCAGAGTACCTGACACTCCTCCTCAACTAACCAGGAAACACCGTGCAGCTAGGTTAAGTTCACACGAGAACATGCGAACTTAATCTTTAAGGAGGAGTCCAGATTTTTTTTATTTAGTTCATGTTGAGGAATACTTATTCATGTACGAAATAGTGAAAGATATTTTCCTTGCACCAAAAGACCCTCAACAAATTTTGGAGAAGAGTCTATGATGTTGTGGGGTGTAATATCTTTAAAGGCTTACGCAGGATTGGTACTGTTAGATAGATGATCATTAACTGCTCATAGATATTTTAAAAACACGTGTTATTCCTTATGCCCCTTTTATAGGTAATAAGCTTATGTTAATGCATGTGTACATGTCGTTAGAATAATACACCAATTCCTTTAAGACTATTAAGCATATGTGGAGCAATATTTAATGAACGGTGAGATCCACAGATTTCCTTCAACAACTGCAAGAGGTGTTAATGACTGAGTTAGAAAATATGGACCAAAATAACTTGAAGGACTTCATCAGAAGTGTGCCACTGCGATGTCGTGATGTGAATAGAACTCGAAAAGTAACACACGTTACTAAATTTAATTAATTAAGTTTGAAAATAATAACAGATAAATGAAAAAAGATACCACCCTTAGATCACTAATAAACGTATCGTGAACATTTTCCTTTCATTAGGTGAACAATATATCGATTTATTATGACTATTAAGTATTAAATAAAGCTTCTCATAGTTTTTATTGTAATAGCAAAAGAAAAGTACAAGAAACTATCAAGCATCAAACTATAATTTTTCAAATTGTGAGGCTCACAATTCTAAAAACGTCGATTTTTATTAATTATGTGAAACATTAGCCCTATTTACTATCCCCGTATTATTCTGATCAAATATTAAATCATTTTTTTTTTCATTGGTATTCAAAAAAGCATATCGTGATCAGCTATAACAATGAATGTATGCAATGTACAGAATTTAAAAAAAAAACATTTATGTTAAATAATAAAAAAACTAACCTAGCTTACCCGATTCTTATTAAACAAAAAATTCAATAGGAAAAAACTGGTTTAATTATACCACACACATAAATGATAGTAAACGTGATAATGTTCTCTCAAACAAGGTTGATCACAATTTGAGACAATTAATAAATCTTTCCTGAAATACTGACTGTTATCAAAACGGTATTTACAATAACTGACCGCTAAAAAGACGGCGAGTCTCCGCCACCACATTGACAAATCCGTGATAAGAGTGACTAATTATTCTATGACAAATGCACCCACAATTTTATCATATAGATATATCTTACATGATTTTGAAGCTTCTTCTCCATGATCGATACAGTTTTCAGAAAGAGTCGATAAATGTTCTAGCTGTGGGTTCGGATCAGAGCTCCGTCGTTTGAATAGTCGCATTTCGGTTACTGAAAAAGTAGAAATAGTAATTGACCTAGGTTTTCAAATTGAATATAATAAAAAATAGCGAAAAATTCTTTATTTAGCACGCCCATAGAATATGCTGTCCCACCAGATTCAACAAACACAGATTTTGCATGTACAAGAGGCTATCAGATATAGAACATATTCTCAGATTGTCGGTCGTCTTGGAAGTCAATAGGCGTAATCCACAAATTTCGTGAAAATGATATATGCATACAAAATAATTCAATTTGTGTCAATAAAAACCGTGATTAATGTATATATGTACGAGGATATATTGAAAAATTCTTAGCCTACTATAGAACCAAACAAACAAAAATCAAACAAAATTTCAATATCGAAATATTTTATTACTCAACATATTCTCCTCTTAATTGGATACATTTATAACAGCGAACGTGCAACGTGTCTAGAACTTTCAAAAAAATGTTTCTTCCTGTTATGAAAACCAGACCTCCACAGATTTTATTACCTCCTCGTTGGACGAAAATTTACGACCTTTTAATCTTTTTTTCAGTCAAGGAGAGATGATAGTCGGACGGAGCCAAATCTGCTGAATAAGGGGGGTGTTCTAGTAACTCAAACCCTAAATCACGAATTTTTTGCATGGCAAAATGAGATTTGTGTGCAGGGGCGTTGTCCTGCAAAAACAAAACACCTTTGGATAGCTTTCCGCGTCTTTTCCCTTTAATTTTGTCTCGTAGAGTGGTCAGTAATATCGAATAGTAATCTTCAGTTATTGTTCTACACTCCAAAAATTCAATCATGATTATTCCATGGCAATCCCAAAAAACTGAAGCAAGAACTTTTCCAGCAGATTTTTTGACACGAAACTTCTTAGGTCTTGGAGAAACAGAGTGTCGCCGCCATTCCATCGATTGTTCCATTGTTTCTGGATCGTAGAAATGTACCCAAGTCTTATCCATAGTAACAATTCGGTTTAAGAAGTCTACATCGTTTTCAAATCGAGCACAGAACACATTGCTATGGTAACGCAATGGAACTGGTCTAGGCTAACTAGATATCAATATATCCTCGTATATATAGATTTGGGGTCATGTATACACAGCTGATTCGTTGATTCCACTCCTTTAAAAAGTCTAGAATAGGGGATGGCTTTAATTGCCAGAGATCTTCGTCTTCTATTTCATACGGACCTAGGGGTAGTGCTCTGAAGTTCCTTCACGCTTCAAGAGAATGTGAATAGAGATTGGTCCGGAAAAAGTAATGTGGCTAAAAGTTAAATGATTCTAGAATCGCAAAAGCAACTCTAAAACAATAAACCATAAATACCAGCTCAGTGACAAGCACTTTCAATCACTGATTACACAGCGACGACGGTTTCGGAATCAATCCAGCATAGATAATGTACCACAGCTCTACAAAGCCAATTCTACGAAAAACTACGAAGATTTATTAAAACTATGTAAAAAAGGCACTATTCCATCCGCATACTACGACCTCTACATAAATTTGGAGTCAGAAGACAAAATTGATGATGGAGACAACAGCTACTTTGATATGAAGATGATAATTGCAATTTATACATCTGAGTCAATAATAATAACATTTCAAAATCATTTTTGGTTTTATTTTAAATAAAAATTTACAGTATGAATGCTGTTTTTAGTGTTGAGTTTACAAGAAAAGATCGTGATCATAAGCAGTAAAATACCATATAATTTCGGAAATTCTAAGATATGGGTGATAATTATTGTAAACATGGCAATATAAATAAATAACAAATCCTAAAATTTCTTTTCATCATCACAAATAAATGAACAATAAACAATAACTTGAATTTTATAAGCCTAAAAATCTTTGAGCGCCGATTTCTCTGAATCAAGATGTTGTGGACAGTTGAGTTGTAGATTTATCTGTAAAATTACCACCCATTTATTTTGTACAGTGTTCTTCGTATTGTATTAACCCATTTGAAACATTACACTTCATTTGTCGTCAATCAAAATTATTATAAATATTCCGTAAGGAAATTCTATTTATAACCCCGTAAGATTTACATAACTAAGGTATAAAATGTTGGATAAACATACTATTCTGTAGATAACTGCTGTACACTTGGGAGGGTGTTGTTTAATAGACTCAATGCACTTATGTATTCAACGAAATTTAATAAAAATAACGCATTCAAATTAATATGCCATGTCATAAAATATATTTATTTTGATAATTTTTACAAACTGGTAGACAATTTTCTTTCAATTACATCAATATATCTCATCACAAATAAGTTTAATTAAATTCTTAAGGATCGTTACTCATTATATCATGATAGTTTAATATTTACTGGCAGTTTTGTTGTATCATCAATATTTTATAATTTATGATTGATAAATCACCCGTAAGAATTCACATATAAACAAAAAAACTGTTATTACTCTCCATTTTATTTCAACTTACATTGCAATAACGTGATGTCAATGATATTTTAATTTTCCAAGTGACTAAATACCTACATGTAGCACAGAAAATGTACAAGGTGTTGCTTAAAATAAATCTGTTAGGCCAGTTGTTCATTTTACTTTGAATGAAGATGAAAAAGAAAATGTAAATGTCGTAAGGACATCCGGTGTGAGTTTCTTATTAATTTTCCGTGTGGAACAACTTTTATAGATCTTACTTAATGATTTTGAATGGAGGTGTATAGTATCTTTAGGAAGGTCCGAGGGAATCCGACAATCGGCAATTGCTGGTACTAAGTTGGTTTCCTACTGTTTTCCTTGTAACTTCAATATCCCACATAGGTTGACAACCTGAGCGCAAACGATCTGCAAGCGTCAAATCTCCATTAAACCAATGTTGTGCCGTTCGCTCATTAACTGTGTCTTCCCCTTCAATATCACATATTTCCTTTGTTGCCAGGGCTGCTTTAAACTTTTGTTTCCAATAACGTCCAAATTTCATATCTATCACAATCCATACTATTTATAAAAACGTAGTGCGCCCTCAATAAACCAAGAGAAAATATTTGAAGAAAGTAAAGTATTTGTGATCTTCATAGAATTAGAGACTATGAGACACCCTCTGTTTATAACTGATGAAATTTTTGGTATAGTAAATTTATCTAAATATTTCGACTTTTTTCTTCTCTCACTTCTAAGTTCTTGCTTTAGAAAACCATTTTTGTTAGTTATTATTACTATAAAAGAGAAAGAGAGAAATGCTTTATTGTCAAACAATTGTGACAATTTGTAGACAAAAGCTTGTAAAAACTAAAAAACAAACATAAACATATCTTAATAAAGATAAAACAAATGAAATAAAATTTCAGTATACAGAATAAAATCATAATGAGTAACTAAATTATAGGTAATAGTAATAGGTAATACTCGTAATTAGTATATAAGTCGTATATAAGTACATAGCAAAAATTAAACCAGTATGCAGCATGCCCGGAATTAAATATTATTATTAGAATAGAAGTCGTTTACAGAGTAGAAAGCACTTTCCAGTAAATATGCCCTCAAGTTATTGAGAAATGCAGGAAAAGATGATATCGATTTGATTTCAATTGGCAAGTGATTGTGCATTTTTTTGCATTGTAAAATAATGAGCCCTCAACTAATTCTGAACGTGGAATAGGTAGGTAAAGGTCGTGCTCCGCGTTCCTAAGTGGATAGCCGTGCAATGACCTTTCTGAAATCGGAGAAACGTGCTTACGAATTAGACAAACGGATTCAAAAATGAATAATAATGAATATTAATCCGAGTAAATATCTAGCAGCTCTCTTTGGTAGTTTGAAGATTCGCTCAAATTGAGTCGCAGCACACGTATTCCAGAAGGGAGTGGCATATCGATGATGCACAATAAGGACATAATAAACTGTTAAGGAGATAGATAAGTTCATTTCTTTGGAAACTGATCTCAGCGCAAAACAGGAGGAACTGAATTTTTTAGATATGGCGGCAATATGTAAATCACATTTCAAGGAATTATATTCAACAAGTACTTAGAATTTTACAGATTCAACGACGTCAATGGTGATGTTATTTAATAAAAAAGGCTGCAATGTATTTTTATATGATTTTGGTTTTAGAAACGTTGAGGCAGAAATTAGAATTGCACCATGATTTAAGGGTGATTAGATCACTAGATATGGTCCTATGAAGTGCTGTGAAATCAGGGTTGCTCCAAGAGAAACTAGTGTCGTCTACAAATAGACATATTTTACCATTGATGTCTAGATAGGAGATGTCGTTGCCTTGTGGCACTCGACATTCTATTAGCTTGCTAGAAGACATCGTTGTATCAACCCTTTCAAGCTGTTGGTAAGGTATGAGTTGAACCATGCGATAGGTGTTCCCCTGAAACCGTAGTACTGTAATTTGTTGATTAAAATATTATGATTAACACAATCAAAAGCCTTAGAGAAATCACAAAAAGTTGTTGCAGTGGAGTGATGGCTGTTTAGGCTAGAGTACACATTATTTAGGAGAGATAATATAGCATCATTTCTGCATTTGTTACTTAAAAACACAAATTGATGGGTAGTAAGTATTTTATATTTAAATAAAAGTGATAGAAACCTCTTTTTGACCAATATCAGATAGTTTCGAGGAACTGTAGATCTATACTTTGAACTAATAATATTTAATTAAATTTATTGCTAAAAAACTCGAGTTTATATATCAGGGTGTCTGAAAACGGTTTATAAAACTGAAATATCTTTAATTCTAAAATACAATAAAATTAAATAGAGTATTTTCTGGTGAAATTTGATAAAATTATTGAAACAAAACTTGAGAAGCTACAAATTATGTAATTAGTATTACAAATATTTCCAGAGTGTGTCGCAGATCGAGACGTTATTTAAATGAATTTATTGAACAATTTATCGTGTTTCTAAAAATAGATTTAAAATGTTACTTATTATTATAACTGAATGTACAATCTAATCATCTTCCAAAGGATGTATGAAATGATTCCAATTGAAAGAAAGATCGGTGATGTAATGGTGCCCACTCAAATGACATTTTGAATAATAAGAGCAGTTAGGTACTGGTTTTATAATATTTCAATGTAGTAGTATAAAGTGTATAGTGTAGTATAAAGCGTAGACAATTTAAGTACTAGAGGAACTAGAAAAACCTATAACCTATATAAGTACGGCCATACTGAGTACCCAAAGATAAAAAGCCAAAAGTAAGACAGACAAAATGGCAATTGACATTTGACATTAATGTTTGAGTAAAACAAGGTGGTACATTTTACAATTGTACTGCATAAAGTAATAAATGATATCGACCAAAGAACAATTTTCACAAGGTCTTACGCTGTCGATGTTGTTTCAATACCATAGAAAAAGCACAGACTGATCAAATTAGAAACAACAAGGAAATAAATGGCACTAGATGTGAAATTAAAACAAAATATATGAAATGATTAGCGGTGGAGGAAAGAAGTCAAGACAGAAATCTGGGAATATAGCAAAACATTTAAGTTTCAAATATCTGGTTGAAGTTGTGGAAAACATAGGAAAAACAACAAAATTTTCTTAAGAACAGCTTGAATACAAGGAAAATTGAGATGAAAACCTATGAAACAATCATATGACTAAGAAGGATAGATGAACACATTAGTATAAATGAGAAGAATACCACTCTGAAGTCAATTATGTAATGAAGACAACATAGTAAAATTCATAGAGTCACAAAGGTTGAGATAGTTTAGCCATATGCTAGGGATGGTGAAATATAGAATGCCCTATAAAAAACTTCTTCTTCTTCTTCTTCCCTGTATTAGGCGTAGTCGCATGTTTTATCTTCGACATCCTTGCCTCCTATCCTGCTTCAAGGTTGTAGCTCCACCTTTTTCTGGGTCGGCCGATACTCCTTCGGCCCAATGGGGATTTATCGCGCGCTATCTTGATCAGTCTGTTGTTATCTATACGACTTATGTGCTCATTCCATTTTTTTTTTCTTGATAGAACCCATTCGTTGACGTTATCTATTTTGCACAATCTTCTGATGTTCACATTTCTTTTCCTGTCCAGTAGGGTTTTTCCGGCTATCCTGCGTAGCACTTTCATCTCTGCTGTTTTCATCATTCTTTGGTTTTCTCCGTTTCTGACCGTGTCTCAGCGGTGTAGGTCTTACCGTGGCCTTGCATATTCTCGATTTGGCTTCTATTCTGATATGTTTATTTCGCCATATGGTTTCGTTCAAACATGGTGCTATTCTTAAGGCTTTAGTTGTTTGCTCTCTTATCTCGTTCTCTACATAACCAAATCCTGAAATCTCGATTCCTAGGTATTTGAATTTCAATACTTGGTGAATTATCTGGTCGTCTACGACTAACTTACATCTTCATCATCGGAGTTTTGGATGTGGTCATACACTTTGTTGTGGATGCAGATATTATCATATTGGAAGATTTAGCTGTGCTGTTAAACACATGTAGAAGTCTTTGAAGATCATCCTCATTTTGGCGACTAGAGCAGCATAATCAGCGTAGCATAATATTCTATATACCCATAATAGACATTATCGTAGATGATCTGGTTATTGATTTAAATGATGACGATAGCGACACTGAATCAGAACAGGAAGATGAAGATTGTAATCTATCCGAAATCGAAGAATTACCTGACGAAAACCAATCAACAGATAAATAATAATTTATTCATTAAATAATCATCAAATTAAAGGTTATCCATTTTTTCCAAATACTTGCTCATAATCCGATATGTTTTAATCTCCGACTTTTATTTAAACGAATTTTGACTAGGATTACAATATAAAAAATTCAATCAGGTAGAAAGGATATCACTATGTGTTGTGACTATTAATCCATTTACAATAAATACTCTCTAGTGATTATCATATTATGCATAATTCCTTTAATTATATTCTACTTGCGAATGAATAAGGATGTTGGGATTCCTATCCTCTACTGTTTTATCGTTATCGTCAACTGATACCAAATTTGTTTCGACGTTGATTCAGGTACTGCATTCAATCAACGGTTTCGACTGTACTTCGATTGTACTTTCCGGTGAAAGGGCGGTCTTTGTCGCACACTAACCCTCTCTGTTTATCGTTTGTGAATCTCAGAGGCAAAGCTATGTTGGTCGATCTGTACTATGAATCGACTTTAGCACTAACTCCTAATTATGTTTTGTGTGTTTTGAAATTGAAGTATCAAAGTGATCGCAGGTGACCATATCATAAAGAATACGGTGTTTGTTCGATGAGGTCTAAGAAGTTCTCAACCAGAAAGTCTTCTTTACCCGAAACGGCTACTGTGAAAAGTGATACACCCTGCTTAAGGCCGCTTGATATGGTGTCAGACAACGTACAAGAAATTACATTTAATCTCTAGAAGATCAACTATTACCTATAACGTATCTCGCGTTGTTCGATATTATGCAATGCAGTTTCCATTACAACATGACTGCCATTACCCATAAAAAAACTTTCAAATGAATGCGCTAACAACAAGAACAAAAAAGTTTCACTCGAGATGACGAAAAAGTACTTTTTCAAAAGTGCCCAAACTATCAACTGTGATATTTGACATTCAGTTGATTGTTAAACCAAAATTAACTAGATGTCTCCCTATTACAAGCAGTATAAACAATATGCACCCCACAGAACATACCAAAAAGAACGTCATCTTGTATGTAAATCACGGCAACACAAATATAGTTCTGCCACCTACCAATCGTGGCACTAGTTTAATAAAAATGTGTCAATATCAATATGTCATTTGTCATTAATTTCTGAATTCCCGCCATATTTTCTTCAGATTTCGGTATACAGGTAAGTGATATTATCAGAAATGTATTTTATTATGATTTCTTGTTAAAATCGGTTTGAATAGAAAATATATACAGTTCTCAGCATACAGTCAGATTGTAATTTTATATAAATGAGAATTTTTTATAGAGACAGGTATGGAGCATAGCCCTAGACGACGAAGGATCTGTAAATTTCCATTGAATATTTCAAGATGGACTTGAAGGTAGGTGACAGAGTGAAGTATAGATGTAAATTTTCAGGCTGCAGTAGTAAATATATAGAAGGAAACATAAATAAACATTGTTTTCGATTTCCCAAATGCTTTCCTTGTGTGTGTTCTAAATGGGAAAAATTTTGTAGAATTCAATGCTCTACACCAAATTATCACTTTTGTGAAAATCATTTTCAGGAAAGTTATTTTATAAATTTCAAAAGAAAACATTTGAAGTATAAAGTTTTCCCATCTATTTCTACCTCTCATCTGCCTTCATTGCCTACTCTAAATACAGGTATAGTAGACATTGATATGATCATCGAAGAGGATCAAGTTGATAGTCCGTATGTTCATGCCTCAGCATCTGGCAATTTACCTAAAGAAGAGCCATTGTAGTTTCCAAGTGAATTTTCAGATTCCATTGTTACAGGGTTTTGACTAAGAAAAATCGGATTTTTTGACTGTAGCTGGGACTAACAAGAGCAATTTAACACCTAGGAAAATGATAATGTATCAAGTTCATCGGAATACAATGGTCAAAATATCAAAATTGAAAAACAGTCTAAAAAATAACAAAGAGCGGTTAAAGACGTTGAAGAAGATGTGTGAAATTGGAACATTTGAGTGTATAGAAGAAATAATGTAACGAAAAAATTCATTTATTCATAGTTAAGAAATGTTCGTAAACAAGGTAAACAAGGAAAACAGGAAAACGACGGACTGTAGAGGATAAAACTTTTGCTACTTCTATGTACAAAACAAGTTCCAGGTCAGGTTGTATAGGTATTTATCAAATGATTTTCAGTTGCCTTTAGTTTCAACACTGCAAGATTACCATTTGAAATTGATATCAATGGTACTATCATGGAACAATTGAAGCTCCAAGTGAATAAAATGAATGAATTTGATCACCACTGTGTATTATTACTTGATAAAATTTCTCTTCACTTTGTTAGAAACATCTGTATTTTTTTCAGTTTTCATTTTAGAAGTTATATTGTAATCACGTCTACTAAGTTTTCTTGGTTTATTTGAAAATATATGTAAATATTATTTTGTAAATAAACGTGTCCCAGTACTAACGTGTTATTTTTTTTGGCATGAATTCAGGAAACTACGAAATCGGAACTAGATGGAAATGCTTTAAATTTAAATGAACCGCGAAAATAGATTAGTTCTGTCACCTACCATCGAGGGCATTGGCATCGAAAATCCGCCATGTTATTTCCATTGAATAACAACTAAGTTTGAATTTCTTCTTAGGATATGTTCAGAGACATCTTGAGTATTGTATTGCTACATGTTAAGAAACCTTTATGTTTTTTTTTCAATAAGTTGTAGCTGAGATATTTTAGCGTAATTACAAAGTAATATTTTAAAAAAGGAAAAGAAATTAACGTACTACACTCGTTTTCGATTACAGTATGGTGAATCTTGAATGCAATTAGCAGAATCTACTCACGTTGTTTTCATAATCAACAATTATTGTTAGTGATTTAAAAAAAAATTTTTTTGCACGATCTTTCAATTTAATTTAATTTGTTTGCTGAATGTATCGATTGATTATAATCGCGTAATCTGTTGTAATTATTGTGTCCGTAACCGATTCGACAAGTAAATGTTAAATAAAATGTTCTTATCAATGAAACAACTCAAAAATGAAAATTTTTAATATTAAATATCATAATTAGTATCATTAGTATAATTAGTATCACAATCTTCCTCATTCAAAATAATTCTACGTCATATCACTGATAACTGCTTTGGAGGTCAGCAAAATGATTTGTTATTGTTGCAAACGTGATAACATTTTGTGGGGTTAAATATTTCACCTGTCTCTAACAATCAATTGGTACTGATGAACACAAGGACATCAGATCATATGTTTCTAGCCTCACTAACAATAAGTAGTTGTGAATCTTACATCTGAAATTTATTTATATAATTTAAGTATTTTAAAACTAGGTAGACATTGTTATTCATCGTTTTTTTACTAACTGCTTTTAGGCCGATGAATAAGTCATGAAATTTCTTATATGTTGATTTTAGCTAAATACGAGGGCCGTTTTTTTTTCAACGGGCATGCACTGTAGACAACTGCGAAGCTCTCGCACTACACACTCCGCCATTGTTGACATTTAGGCGTCAGTCGGCGTTGTGCTACAACCACGTAAGCATGTTCGCCATTATTGATGCTCCCGCCAAGTGTGAATTGCGAAATGTAATTCGTTTTCTACAGGATAAAGGCCATAGTGCTGCAGAAATTCATCGGAGAATGAGTCGTGTGGATGGGGAAAACTTCATGAGTGGTGGTGTTGTGCGTGAATGGTGTCGAAAGTTTAAAGATGGCCGTAATGATGTGCATGATAAAGCGGGTTGACAGGATGATTAAAGAAAACCGCAGATTCACCATTACTGCTTTGTCTACGGAATTTCCAGAAGTTTTAAGGTCTGTTTTGTACTCTATTGTGACTAAACGGTTAGGCTACATTGGTGGCAACTTTCTTTGAAGAAGGTATTGAAAAGCTTGTCCACAGATATGAAAAATTTCTCAATCTATTCGGTGATTATGTCGAAAAGTAATCGTAAGTGTACCAATCTTTTGGAAATAAAATTATTGTTTTATATGAACTTGTCTTTCATTTATAACCTATATAACCTTTATAACGTATTTCGACCTATAACAACGGTCTCAAGTTTTCTTCCAATCCCTAATCCATTCAAAATAATACACTTTAACAAATTTCTCTTTCATATTGCCAAGCAAAGGTCGAAACGGTGTAATACAAACCAAAAATAATAGTATCCGTTATTTGTTTATTCGTAAATGTTTATATTTCGTTAAAGTTAAAAGTAATGGCTGATTTGTTCTTTATTCTTGAATAGTGAATTATTTCTTTGGTGGTTATGATTGTAGTTTAGTCTCAGTTAGCCCTGTGACACGAAATGACGTGCTGGGATTTATACTTATTGGATCAAAACATTTTTTTTTTGTGAAGCAAATTGTTTCAGACTTGTAAGTTTTAAAATGGGTAAAACCAAGGAACTATCGGATGAAACTGGTGTATTTATAGCAAGTCTTCATAGTCTATATAAACGTAACCGTACTATTCCCACCGCTTTGGACGTCCATCAACTGCCCGAATCGATGAAAATGTTGAAGGAATTCGAGAGCTTGTGCGCACAGAGCGTCGACAGACGATTGATCAACTGTCTGAAATCATTGGAATACCTTGGAGCTCGATTCAGCAAACAGGTGACTGGTTCTTCCACCATGAGAACGCACCGGCACACTCAGCCATCACTGTTAGCCAGTTTTTGATTAAAAATGGTTCCGCTGCCCCCACGCCTGACCTGGCCCCGTGCGACTTTTTCTTGTTTCCACGCATGAAAAGGGGCATGAAAGGACGGCGATATGAAAACATTGAAGACATCAAGAAAATAACGAGACAGGAACTTGCAGCAATCTCTAAAGATGAGTTCAAACAATGTTCCGAAGCACCGCTGGGACAAATGTATTACTTGTAATGGAGAGTATTTTGAAGGTGATAAAATTGTTTTGTAAATATTTGTAAATATGTATATAGCATTTAAAAAATAATTCCGGTTATTTTTAGGTACCCCCTCGTATTTTCTTTACAATATAAATATTAGCGTATGTTGTTATATATATATATATATATATATATATATATATATATATATATATATATATATATATATATATATATATAGAGTGGACAAAAACTTTTGACCGGTAGTGTATGTAAAAAAAGAATTTTTTCTTTTGTCACTTATCGTATGAGTTCTTGCTTAGAAAACAATTTTAGTCGGTATCTAAGAATCTAATTATTAATGTAAAATGAATTTTCAATAAAAAAATCATAATAATTAAGATTTTCTATTATTTTCTTTGAAACTACAACATCAGGTATAATTGGTGTGAAAGTACAAATAAACAAATTTTACAAAATTTCCTTAGAAATGTTAATTACCAATATTTTTTGCATTCTGTTTACACATTATCATTGTAGTAAATAAATAGCTACTTTATACATCATGTAGGTTGGTGCGTGGGATCTGAGAGACGTTTTTTTCTTATTCACAGCCTTCTAAATAATATTTAAAATGCGAAACCGACAACGTAGGTTTTCATTTAGGTTTCGTGATCATAATAATAAATAATATAAATTGAAAAACTATTAATTAATAACAAGTAACAGTACTGGAAACTATATTGATTAAATGTAATGATTCTGAAGGTATTTCCATGTAAATGTGAACATTTACCATTTTATCAACTTGTCTAATGGTATGTTCATAAACAAAACAAACAAGATTACATGGGACTGTTTTTCAATAAGCAGCAATTCGTTTCCATGCATATTTTGAAGCCTTAGTGATTTTGATGTACAGTCAACAGCTAGGAATCCCGACAAACGTGTATGAACGTTCTGAAATTCCTCACTAACAAACACATGAAACACGATTAATCAAAACATACGTATAGGATGTGTCTGAATTAATGCGACAAAATTTAGGAGGTGATTATAAGATTATGACTAATAATAGTTCCTATAGAAAAAGTTCCTCATCCCTTTCTCTTTAGAGATATCACCCATACAAGAAGGTGTGTAGAAGTAAGTTTTTTTTTCATATTTGCGAGAAAATACAAACTTAAAGTTCTGTAAATTTCAAGAAATCGCAAAGGTTTAAACACCGGCATGTTTTCTACATTCATATTACAATATAAGGGGGTAAAATTAGAAGCCCTCGTCGTATTTATTATCAAATCTCATTTTTCCACAATTTTGATTTATAAAGTAAAAAAAAAGATCGTAAATGATACCCTCAATACGTAGTTTATAATTTAGTAAAAAATCAAAACATTATGTAGCTAATTCAACTTTTTTTATACGAACATTGAGAAAAGACGTTTTACTCAATATTTTATTACATAAAACTGAATCCCCAAAAAATATAATAAGTTTAGAGTTGCTAATTTCATCCCCTTATCACCTAACAGGAATGTTAAATGAATATCAATGGTCAAACCTCTGCGATTGCACGGAATTTACAAAATGTACTCCTTGTACTACCTTGTGGTATGTCCGAAGAAGGTAAGCTGGGGAAATTATTTGACACAAAACATTCATCATATGGACAATCGCCTCTTCAATTTTGCCGCTTGAATTTAGAAACATTCTATATATAGCTGGTTTTGCTAATTTAGAAATACGTGTAGTGATAGCTCTAAATATTTCTAATTGTTTTAAACCAACTAATTGACCTCATTATTTTTGCATAATTTTTTATATAATCATATCTTTATTACAATTAATATTTATTTATATATTTTCTTTTTATTAGTCTATTTTCCAAATATTACACAATTATTTTTAAAACATCGACGAAACTTATGGAAATCAAATTGTTATGATATAATAACAAATTGAGGTCACATACCTGAATCTTCCGCTATTAAAATAATTGCAATTAGATATACTATGAATATTAAGATTGTGATATTTTATTAAATTATCTTTCGAATCGTTCAAATCAGATTGTATGAAAAGGAATTTATAACATATTTCTCGAAGGTCATATTAAATAAACTAGAAATATGAAATGGGATTCTGAACAAACTGTTATTTTAGTAAGAAGAATTCTTTAAAATTGAAATTGTCTATTCATTGAGTATTTCATAATATGTGTGTTCAGATTTTTTCTTTATTTTTGTTTTTCCAAAAAAATAAAATTTTCCTATGATAGTTGGTGATGTAAAGTTTCAAGTATTTATTGATGAGTAGTTCTTTAAGTTTTGTTTAAATTAAATGGAACACACAAACACAATTAAATCATGTCTGCTTTTTGTACTTGTACCCCTACACTACACTAATCACTAAAACCACTTCTCACTTCTTTTTTGATACATCTCTCTTTTCTTTTATTTTTAAATTGCTTGCTGCCTTGCTATTCCAACCAGTCTAGCCATCGAATATAGCAATACCTTCATATATTATCAATAACTATAACAGATATGTTTTTTATGAAATGTATTTGTAAGGAATATGATTTTCGAATTTCTGAACAGACTATATCCTAAATCACTGATTTACCTTAAATACGATTTCCTTCTGAAGAATCGTTAACACGTAAGTATTGTTGTGATTGTAAATAAGTCTGGAAAATATGCTTAACTTATTATAAGTGTGTCTGAGCTATTCCATCTGATACAATAGCGAAACTAGGACTGGGTGCGTTATCCTTATACAAGAGAACAGCTTAGTACAACTTCTCCCGCCGTTTTTTATCGTCTCACGTCATTTTGGAACTAATCTACTAATATTACGCTTAACAGCACTCCAAAATGCAGTTAGCCTAGCTTTCCCTGCTGAATATTGCATATATTTTTCAGCAGTGGCGAACTTCCATGTTTCTTCTGCTTACTGTACATTTTAGTCTGTCTATTATAGTGAGGGATCAATGTTACTAATCCTGTGAAAAAATATATACTTCTACATTATTTTTAATATTCCTGCAATAAGTATATTATGTACACATATGAGAGACTGCTATCTTCAACTATTTGTTAAATAGTCACTCATCGATTTTGTATAGCCCTCCAACAAGTTCTGCACATGACTGCCTGCCACATTTAACCTCACGAACCACGTTTTCACTGTAGATTTGCCTAGTGCATTCACCAAATGTTTGTTTTTGCGTTAAGATCAACTCTTTTATAATCCGATATTTAATCACCGAGTGTTGCTCGACACGATCCATTTTGATACCCTCTGTAATTCAGTTTCTAATGGGATTCTACATGATAGGTTACAATGTGACATAAAGATAAATATGTTTTTTGACGGATCACTATACAACGTTTATATGCAAATTAGCAGAAACATTTTTTGAGTGAACTATGATCACCTTTTGACTCTGATGAAAATCTATAACCTTGTAACATCTCTACGTGTGCTTATAAAATATGTTCAAGTTCTTAACGAGTTTTTTGTGACATCTGAACTTTTTTTATTCTCACCACTGTCATTGTTAATTTTAGTACCTTCTACCTATCTACCCTATTTACAAACTTCTCAGTATTAATGCTACAATTAACGTTGAGAAAATTTTGATATAATAACTTGAGAAAATCAAATATATCCAATAAATAATCTAACCTAAAGAAATTAAATCACTAATTTGCATGATTTATCGATTAAGAATAAATTAATATAAATGTAAAGTGTTTGTTACCTGTTCGGTCAGATGAATAAATTTTACTTCATAAACCTGAATGATTAACATTTTATGAAGAGCAGTATGCATTAAACAACATAATAATTAGAACTAAATTTGTTATTATGGTATTGCATTCAGCGACAATATTTTCTAGATTTTTCTGTTAAGAAATAATATAATGTTTCTAACAATGCCGTTATTTGCACCAATGAATATGTCGACATAATTGTTACCACTAATTACTAATATTTCAACACGAATGTTATTTGAAATAATTAATAAAGAAACACTATCATAAAATTCGTGATAAACATAACTGCCTTTTGTTTTGAATTGTTTATCCACTGACGAAAAAGAATTTTCAATTTAATCATTACACTTGGTAAACAACGTACCAAAATAACAGAAATAAAAAATTCGGTAATGTGATTAATGACTGAAATATAAAATTTAACAGAAACAATATGTCTTCCACAAAACGAAGAAATAAAAAATTTGAGATTTTGATGAACTTTTACATAAAGCATTTCGATTTTCATATTATTACTGTAACTACATGACGTGAAAATTTTAAAAAATATGGGTGTAAACAGCGGCGTAGGGTATACTAATATAGAGGTGGGCGAAGTCGCACCAGCGGGGCCCCTTTTCTTTCGTTCCCAAGATCTACCCAATAAATCACTCTTACCAAACATGTTTTGACACGACATCCTACACATAATAATGCAAAAATATATATGAACCGTGGGAGAATACGGAAAAGCTGAAAAGCATATTGATTTGAAAAATTCTCTAATTTCGTAACTTGAGTGATTTAATTTTTTACCTATTTGCCCCCACTTTGGATCCGACGACAGCAACTACTTCTTTCCTATGCTGCCTCTGTATCATATAACCCTTGTCTACCCACTATTCATAACCACCACTAAAAATTTATACCGACCATCAATCATTCCACCAATATTGCCCGTCTCATTTATTTTACCACAGCTTCTAGAAGGCACAGACCTCTCACAAACAAGCCCTTCCCCAATTCCCACTACCCCACCATGGACAATTGACCTTCCCAAATTCAATACATCCCTTACGAGATATGACAAACACTCAACCGCCAAACAACAAATCGAAAATGCTTTTAAGGAAATAAAAATTAGTGGCAACTATGATCTAATTTTATATACGGATGCATTCAATAATGAAACAGGAACAGGCTGCGCAGTTATAACGTCACAATTTCCAATCAAATCATCTCTATTTAGCAATCAATCTCCCTTCCTTACAAGCAGATTGCAATATGTACAGACGCACTCGCTTCAATTTCATCTATTAAAAATATATTTACATATCACCCTATTGTCCAATCTATACATGACTCCTACCAATCTCTCACATCACCAAAAATAACAGTTACTATCATCTGGTTGCCTTTTCACATTGGAATCGTAGGTAACGAAATAGCATACCAACAAGTGTTTTAACTCCCATTACAATATAACTATCCACAAGATCTAAAAATCTCACTTTAAATGTGGCAGCAAAAGTTGAACACTACCTTACACTCTATATATCACACTCAAGCAAGTAACTTCACAGGCCTCTCCAGACAAGACTTAGCCATTGTAAGACGGATAAAAATCAGACGCTCAAGACTCACCTATGGTTATCTGATGTCTTCTACCGCCAGACCCATTTGCATCAGCTGTTGTTCCAATTTGACGATAAAACACATATTAACTGAATGCCGCAAATATGCCCCCTAAAGATTGCAGTTACAATTCAAGACCAATTACAAAGACATCCTGAATGATTTGGAGCAAATCTCTTTCGTGCTTCAATTTCTAAGGGATGTGAATCCTTACCATATAATTTAGAACAATTATTTATTGATAATGTGTTAATGTATGTTGTATGTATATGTTATATGTATGTATGTAATCTATGTTTCTGTTTCTAGTGAAAAAACTGCAAATATTTTCCGAACATGGGTTTCCAACATCGAAGCCTTCTTCATTCACGTGATTGAAACAAGTACTGCATATCGGACATGAAATTTCTTGACCATTATCATGATTTTCCGCTAATACTCCTTCCAGCTGCTTGGAAACACTGCCATCGAGCATACGGCCTGAATCGCAATAGTCCGTATATAAACAGTCTATAAAATACCATATTTTTTATATACGGTCTGCCCAATTTAGACCGTATGTATACGACCTAGGCCATATACATACGGTCTGATTTTTACTAAAGTAATGTTTTTTTGGCTTTTTAGTCCTCTAGTAAGGATTTGTAATCACTTATTGGAGCTAATCTGCTTCGATTGTGAGTGTAATAAAGCCAGTCAGTAGGCCCTACTTCAAATGGTTTCTTGAGTAGTTTTTAATAATTTTTAAGGTGCGAAGTCTTCCTGAGTCCTACTTCGCCTGCACCTAGGTAAGTTAAATACGAAAGATAGAGGAGAACCAGATAACTCCGGATCCTGTATTTTCCGAGGAATGACAAAAGCATGCAATACTGTCCCGCTAACCTCATTTCAACTATCAGATGCCACTGATAACCATAGGCTTCTCGGAACGAACACCCCATGTTAGCGCTTTACGTGCTAACCATATTTTTCACAAATATAGATATGAATATGGAAGGAACGAAATATAATAATGTATGAAACAAAAACAAAATTATATTTTTATAATGCATCGCTATGCTGTGAGATTCCTTAACATTTTTGGATCGTAAAGCATAATAAGTAAGAACCGTTGATTAAATTCGTAGAGCGATGTATTCAAATTGTGTCTATATTTTCACTGTTCCATCATGTTTTCTAAATGTTTTTGGAAAACTTGAATAGGTTGAAGCGTTTCTGATTGGTTATCACACATCTCATCACATTTTCTTATGTGGGATTCTTTATTTGGTAGAATAGGCCTAGCACCGATGTTTTTAGCAATTTTTCTACTCTTTTTTATCCAATTTATAATTGAAGTTACTGCCATTTTTTAGTAGACAATCCATTGAAGCAACTTATTGATTTGAGAGAAAATCATCAAATTCATCACAAATTCAAAATTCAATATACGAGCAATAAATGACCTGCCCCTTACTTGGCTTCCGGAGTATAAGTTCTCTTAACTTATTTTCAGGCTTTAAGTACGGGAAAATTAGATAATAGGGTATTTCCAGTTACATGTTTTGCCGACTTTTTCGTCTAATTGCTTCTTTTTGAATTTTTTTTTCATCGTATTATACCGAATACTAAACACTATAAAAGAGCGAAATACTTTTCAAATTAGTGCTAAAAGGCTTATGCTATGAACACCCACAAGTATGTTACAAATTCAGTCATCTCATTATTATTTGCAATTAAGTTTTCCATTCCTTTATAATTGCCAACCATATTGGACCCACTATCCTAAGATTATTCAAGGCATTGTTCTTAAATTGAACTGTCAATTAATATCAAATTTTCTGTAATCTGTCAACGAACAGAAACTATACAATCCTGTCTTTCCAGCAACTTAAATGAAATCAAAGACGGACATAAATTTGTTATATAAGCAAGACATGATACGAAAATCGTGAGTGACTGCAGGTGTTATATTTGATTATAGTATTATTCTGATAATTAAAAAACAACAACACACAATAAAATCAGTTTGGAGATACATGGTGCATTGAGGAGTTATGACTTTATCACAATATTCACGTTTAGTTAATGAAGAAGAACTAAATATCATGTAGATTAACGCAAATTTGATAATTACATGTATGTAGTTACCAACGAAAAGAGTTTGTCCCTCTTAAATATGTCTGGAACCAGATAGATATCGAAACTGAAATACACAAAATAGGAAGAAAGAAATAATATGGACCGAATCAAAGAAACTGACAAATAAAACAATGAATAATAGAATATTTTCTATTATAAGTATCCATAATTAAACTAATTCGAGTTATATAAAGGTTTCCAATGCTATATAATCTTATATATTTCTTTTCAAATCAAATTTCATGTATCACGATTCATCCCACAGCATCAACATTAGATGACCAGATACATACGAGGTCTGGCTATTAAATAACGAGACTGTGCGCCTAGAGGGCGCCCTAGACGGGTTTGGTAAAAAATGAGTAGTGCGTTGGATATCTAAATATCTTGTCTATGCACGTTCCAAAACACGTTTCCGTCACTACTATAGTATTTGTGTGGTAGCGGTTTGAAAAGAACGTATTTTTTTCTCGTGGCACAACGTCTAAATCTCAAATTTCTCGTTAAATTGAAAAAAAAGCTCTGAATGCTATAAATTGTTGCAAGAGGCCTATGGGGACAATTCTCTATCTCGTGCGCGTGTTTTTGAGTGGTGTAAGCGTTTTAGTGAAGGCCGAGAGAGCACTGAAGATGACCAGCGCCCGGGTCGCCCTGTGACTGATCAACTCCGGAAACAGTGAACAAAATGAACCAAATTGTACGTGCAGATACTGAATGGGTTCCAAAGGGTGAGAGTGTCAACCAGACTTACTATTTATAAGTTTTGGCAACACTGCGAGAACGAGTTCGTAAAAAACGGCCCAAGTTGCGGAAGAACAACTCGTGGATTTTTTGTGAAGCAGTATTTGGCCAGTAAGTGCCCTCCAGTGCTCGAACACCCGCCGTATTCACCAGATTTGGCATCGTACGACTTTTTTTGTTTCCGAAGATAAAATCTGCTTTGAAAGAGACCCGATTTGAGTCGATGTAAGCGGTAAAGCAAAAAACGGCAGAGCTCCTAAAGGCACTCACCAAAAAAGACACCAGCACTGCTTCGATCAATGGAAAAAATGTATGGAAAGGAAAGGTGTGTGGCGAGGGGAAAGGAGTTTATTGAAGGAGGACATTCGAATGTAGAATCATTTTTATAAAAAAACCCTTTCTCGTAACCAGTCTCGTTATTTAATAGCCAGACCTCGTATACCAGCAACATAGGCGTAACATAAGTATAAAGAGTGGAAGAAAATATGCTGCCCTCTTATTTGGATACTGCAATCTGAAAGATCTTGAGATCTACTCAATTGCGAAAACATCACTCAAGGATCAGTACAGACGATCTTTATAGTCGCTTCAAAGAGCAAGACATTTTGAATATTCCTTTGTACACGTATTGAGGCACAGTAGTCACTTCTGATTTATTTATTCTAGCATTCAAGTTTATGAAGAAATTAATTTGTTATCAACCCTCACTCCAACTGCCAGGTTTCTTATTGGGAACGTGGCAATGAAACACCAAAGTGAACTAACTTTAATATATTTTCCGAGCTTTCGAATACTTTTATGTATGTATTCATCGTCTGAAACTGAAATTAATATAAGAAATATTAATTAATTATTGTAAGTAGAACTTTTATTATTTTTATACATATTTCTTATATTATATTTGACCATAATTTCAGTCCTAGACGATGAATACATAAGTATTTGAAAGCTCGGAAAATATATTAAAATTAGTCTACTTTGGTGTTTCATTGCCACGTTCCCAAGAAATCTATGATGGTAGCAGCCCTCAATTGAATTCCCAGTTGAGTTGCATTAGTTTGTTTGTGGTGTACCGGTTGAGTCCTTTGGGTGTGGTTGAAACCTAGCAGCTGTAGAACTGTGGGAAACTGAAGAAGGAACGAGTAAAAAGAACAGATTTGAATAAAAGTAGCTTATGCTCTAAAATATGAAAAAACTGAATTTATATTTTTTGAAATATAACATAAATTTGCTCAGAACAAAAGGAAATCCATAAAGATAACTGGAATTTTTGTGAGCGCAATAAAAAAAGCAAAGAAAAACTTAGTAGCGAATATAAAGAATAAAATCACCTAAAATTTATTATGATAGATGTAGTGTAGATAGGTAGAGAAAGAATTCGATGCAATTTCGAGGTTTTATTGAATCTCTCGAATGAAGTGGGAGGTTGATAATAAATTAATTCCTTCAAAAACTTATGCTAGATTAAATAAATCAGAAGTGACTACTGTGTCACAACACGTGAACAAAGGAATATTCAAAATGTTGAAGAAAAATATAACAAGCCGAATGTATTTCATTACAGTTTACAGTTATTTAATATCCCATGCTTATTTCAGTCGGTCTGAAACGTAGGCTCGATAAAAATATTCAAATATTGTGCAATTTCGCCTCCACTACGCTACGCCACTGATCTACGGAAAGGCCAGAGAAAATATGAGGTGTATAACTGTGTGAATAGAATGAAAACATGAAGATATGTGGATTTTCGTGAGACTTATAATAATACATTTTGTTATACATTTATTATGCGTACCATTGAAAATTAAAAAATCATATTTAATATAAGCGCTGTAGAACGTTGGCGGCGTCAATAACCATATGGGAATAATTTCAGCGTTGCAACATATCGACAGAGGCGCTATGTAAAAATGATCAAATGCTATAATTACAAATCTGCATGAATATATTAAAAAGATACTCTTGTATCTCGCAATAAATGAAAATGATATACACTTCACCAACTTCAAGGACGTACATTCTCAATCTTACAGGGCAAATGAGGAGTTTCACATATTATTTATTATTCTTATTATTATAATTCGAATAATAAATGGAAAATACGATGTTATACAACTAAAAAATAAGCGATCAACTACACTTGCCATCTATCCGGTATTCCCCGGATTTGTCCTAGTTTACTGGGTATCAGGGAAGCGTCCGGGAGGCTTCATTTGTTTAAAAATTGGGAAAATGGAATTAAAAATGTTTCTCACAATATATACGAGAATCTAAACCCAAACATGATTATTGTGGGATGCTCTGTACATGTCATTAACAATGTAGTGCACCACGGCCAGTAGACATGGACATCATCATCAAATTTTTTGCTACTTACACAGTACGAATCGATGCTCCAAAAGAATTTTGAGAAGTGAGAAAGAGAAAAGAAATTTTGTTGTTTTCGTGTTGAATGGTGCGTTCATTATGTGACGTTTTGGCTTGATGAAGGGAATGTTTAAATCATGGTGTATCTGATTACTTACGTACCATGGGGTATCTACTATCTATTGTAACACTTTAGATTTAAATCTTTGGATGATATTCAGCGATGTTGAATTTGCACGTCACCATAGGTGGAGTTCGTATTTTGATTATTTTACTTTGATTTTCGCATCAAGAGCCAGTACATTTGCCGGTATTTTAATTCAATCTGTCTTCTTTAGTCTGAATATGTAACACGTTGATCAAAATGTAGACCAAGAAATTTTGTGTCTGATACTGCAAAATTTTAAAATATTGAGCCCTTAACTAATTCTGAACGTGGAGTGGGTAGGTAAAGGTCGTGTTCCTAAGTGGGTAGTCAATAGAAACTAGTGTAGTCTGGAAATAGAAATATTTCACCCCTGATGTCTAGATAGGCGATGTCGTTTATAGACAGAAGAAAAAATAGGGCCCTAGTACTGAGCCTTGAGGCACTCCGCATTCTTTTGGCTTGCAAGATGACATCGTTGTATCAACCCTTACAAGCTGACTTCTGTTGGTAAGGTACGACTTAAACCATGCGAGAGGTGTTTCCCTCAAACCGTAGTACTACAATTTTTTGGTTAAAATATTGTGATTAACACATTCGAAAGCCTTAGAAAAATCACAAAAAGTTGTTGCAGTGGAGTGATGGCTGTTTAGGCTAGAGTACTTATTATTAAGAAGGGAGAATTTGTTACGTAAAATCCCAAAATGATGGGTAGTAAGTATTTTATATTTAAACAGAAAGGATAAAAACCTTTGTGACCAATATTTCTATGATCTTAGGTAACGTGGGAAGGAGTGCAATTGAGCGATAATTCGATACTTGATTGTTATCTCTTCCTTTATGCAGAGGTATAATTATAGCCATCTTAAGGCAATTGGGAAAAGTGCCATTTTGAAATGAAACGTTAATTGAAGTGATAAGGTGATTTAATGTGCAATCGGGCAGCCTCGAAAACATTTTTGACGTTAAGTCCATCAGTTCCAGATGAGTATTTATTTTTGATGTCATTAATTGTAAAACTGCTAAAACTAAGGACAAAGTTGTGTGAACTGATTAGATTTTTATATATAACATGAAAATATTATATTTTTAATGAATTGGTAAATCAAGTATAAAGAAATACCAAAAGAGTTTAGTCTCTTATGATATAATATCGTTCAACAGTTGCTAAAACTTTCAATAACGTAATCCAAACTACAATTCTCGGTATTGTTTTGTTTATATAAAAAAAATATTAATTCTAATTATAATAATGGAAAAAAACTAGATTCATCATTCTATCAAATTTTAATAGGTAACCTCATTTTTATTTGAGGAATTTGTTTATTTTATATTTATAAGAAAATAAGTAACAAGTGTCATGGATCAGATTCATCAAAGTGACTCATCTAGTTCAAAAATAGATTTAATCTAATGAAAAACCACTAACAAGAAGTGCTCAATCAATTTTAAAAAATTTTTGCATCTCTAGATTATGTACGTAATATCAATTGGTTTGTTTACATTTTATTTTTTTAAAAATTCGACAGAAAAGGGTTTTGTACGTTCATGTTGCACTTTTTATGATTAATTTGGATTGTGAAATATGACGATGACAAATTGTTTTTTATTAAAATGAACTATCAATTAAAATTAACAAAACATTATAAAAATGTAAAAAATATAGTAAATTATATCAAATTTTGTGTACCTTATTCTATTCTATTCGAGTCGTTTAAAACACATAACTTTTTATTCATATTTTTGAACTCCTTTTTGATAAGTTGGAAATACATCCTCGTTGTTACAAACACAAGACACACGAAGACACAAACGAATACACAAACTTACTTCGACTTAATTATTAGTTTTGAAACAATCACTAAGCTAAAACACATGTTTAACACGTTGACCGTCAACTACAAAAAAACTTTTTTAAAAAGCCTATATTTCCTATACTTTGTATTTAAATTGTCTTGGCAGTCAACATCTCAAGTCTCGAAACAGGAAAAAAAAAGAAAAAAACCAGCAAAATAAAAAAGACAAAGGAAGCACTTGGGGACATCGAAAACTTAACCTTTAAACTTGATAGTTGATTCTCATTGATTAAATTATATTTTAGGGGACTACACAAAGCTAGAGAAATCCATTCTTATTTTTACAGCAATCCGTAAAGAGATTATACTATTTAATTATTTAAAGACTGTTTCTTTTGAAGATACCTTTTCGATATATTCTGAGATTCAATTTTCAGGTAGAATTATGGATTTTTTGTACATTTGGTGAAACATAGGAATGCGATGTAAAAGAGATCATCATCACCAATGCACATTATTGTTTATAACTTAATCTATTCTAACTGTCGACACATTTTAGACTTATCCACTTGACCTACACAATTTTTTGATATTGCACCTATTATTTATCATGAAATTGATATTTCCCCGTAGATAAGTCATGCAAATGTGTGAAATGTACGTGGTTCATTAGAATAAATTCTAAATAAACTCAAATTAAATAAGAATAATAATATTTTATATTTGAGTTCATGATTACATTTAGTTCAATTTGTCGACAGGCGACTCTGCCTACGGTTTTATTCATACTATTACTCCGTTTTATCTTTACATACTGCCTACCTTATTTTTTTATTGTTTATAGACAGGTATTTGATTTAATTATCGATTTATAATAAACAAACAGGAAACATTTCTGAAATTTTTATGCAGCTATTTAAGGGAGAAACCTGTAATTTTTTACGTAAACATTCAAGATGTTATAAGTAAAACTAGAAACTCCCCAATATCTTGAATTATGTTCAAATTTGGAAAAATGTTGACAAGGCTAAATTTTCATAGTATAAATTTTTCACCCCACTAAATAGAACCATCTGTGTTGAATAATAAGTATTTTTCTCTCTAAATTCTTGTAGAGGTACTAGCGCCACATAAAAATCCATACAAAATCAAATCGGCCACCTATCTGGTCATTTTATAAACCCCCTATCAATTATCTAGAAAGACTAGGTATTCTATCCTGCTTAAAAATTTACTTTTTGGGCGTTTCTGTATGACCTTCTGTGAAAACGTGTGGGTCGGTATGATTCCAATACCGCCAATTATGTATATTGGCTTCACTATAAAGATACTTTCATCAAAAAAACAAATGTTATAAATAAACCTGCGCAATTATTCACAAAACTTTTATCCTCGAACCGGTTCATCTTCAATTCTTGATCCATATTATCATCTTAAACTTAAGTTTTTGTATGGAGCAGCTACTTCCCTAGCATCGTTTTTGATAGAGATAGAGTCAGTTTTTTCCAAATTGCTTGGATTAAAATGTAATTATTGACTTACTTGCTGTTTGACATGGTTTCAGTAAAAAAATCATTCAGCGTCACTAGTACACTCATTATTTTGATAATTTTACTAATTCTACATTTTTGGTATACGAAACGAAATGAAATATATTAACTCTATGACAAAAAAACCACATGAAAAAATGAAATGAAATGAGGATATTACCTTTCAGCACTTTCAATCAAAAGCAGTTTCGAAATCATATATTACTTGACACCCCAAATTTTCTAGCTCCTTCATTTGAACACGCCCTGACCTTTCGCAGCATTAACAACCGTACGTTTTGGAAAACATTGGGTGTCTTAGACATTCAACTTTACTTTGACTTAGAATATTAGGAGGTTTTCGAAACAACCGTCTTATTGTTAAAATGAAATTGTTTAAGTTTGATTTAAGTAACGTTAATGTGAAAGTGTGCATTAAAAGATAAATTAATAAAAAAATATACAAAGGTCGACTACATTCGAGATTGGCGGAAAGACTATATAGAGAAAGGTCGCCTCATAGACATCATCCGTTCAATTTTTGCCAGTATTGATAGAAGATTAAGAGAAATAGAAAGTTTAAATATTAAAAGGAATAACGACGGACGACTTTGAACTAGCAGTACAGTTCATTTTGAAAACAACGTTTTGAGTAATAGAGAATTAACCATCTTTAAGTATGAAATCCCTCAGTCACAGATTGTATACAAATAGGAACTCTGTATGGAAAGTTGCAAATGAACAGTTATTTTACAGAATGTTACAGAATTTTCTAATTGGTATCTTCAACTACATGGATAATGATAATTTTCTAAATTAATATTATTTACCAATGAGGCAATGTTTACGATAGAAGGCATATTTAATTCCCGAAAGAGTCATGAATGAGCGAATGAAAATCCGTATGCCACTTTTACCCATCAGCGAAAATTTTTTGTAAATTTATGGTCTGGAATAGTAGACGATTAAATAATAGGACCATACATGTTTCCTCAAAACTTAAACGGAGAAATTTATTTCATTTATTTGACATTCTTATAGGACAAAAGATGATACTTCAGCATGATGGAGCTTCTGTACATTTTTCAGCAAATGTACGACTCCATTTAAATGCCACTTATGTTTAGAGCTGGATAGGTCTAGGTGGGCCAATTGGTTAGCCAGTTAGATGTCCGCATCTTACTCCCCTTGTTTTTTTTTTAAGTGGAGGCATATGAAGTCTCTCGTCTATCAGAGTTCGGTAGAAAATGAGGAAGATCTTGTTGGTCGTTTACAAGCAACAAAATTTCTAATACGCGTTATCAATGCTGTGAAAAATTGGAGCTTGTATAAACGAAAAAAGTGGACAATTTGAGTAGTTTCTTTAATTTATTTTGTTTAACCTATTTTTTGTTAAAGATGTGTTAATTGAATGTAACATTTTCATTCTGCATGATTTATTTGAAAAATTATCATCTAAATGGCATTAGTGTTTATTAATAAGTTCTGGAAAACCGTTTTAGCGTAGTAGATGCCAACTTTTTCAAAGAAAACGTATAGTTTAACGAACAAATATCATTTTGTAGGACACCATTAACCTATCGATGTAAGTTGATTCGGAAGAAACTGTTTTGTAATTTTCTAAATAATCACAAGAGCGATCAAAAAATGATGTTTTTCATCATTTGCCTTGGCAGTCGAATTTCGGGACCCTGTATATTTATTAAAAAATAAAACAATTTCAACTTGTCTAAGAATTGCATTCATTGTAGCTTTAAATGGATACATAAGTGGAAAAATGACAATAAATTCAAAACCTGTCCTGATTTTTAAAAATAAATATAAAGATATCTCTTCAGCTTGAACAGCGTACATTATAATTTGGTCATTCCACTTTAGTACCAGATTTTGAACATTCATTTTGCGATAAACTTAAGCTTGTTCTTCAGATTAAGAGAGATTATTTAGTTCCATACGTCCGAGAGTGAAGATCTGCATAAATTAAGAAAACCAGGTTTTGACAAATGAAGAGATAACAATGAATTGGTTATAAAAATCAGTGGCATGCAAAAAATACTTGAATGGCAAATTTTCTTTACAGGATGTTATTACTAAATTTCTATTGTATTATTGTAATTATCGATGTTTGCGAATATCAACCTAAACAAACTTTTTCCCAACCAACTACAATATTTATGTTAGTAGGTTGAGAATTAAAAATTTTGAACATTTTTTTATTGTGCTGAATGTGGAATTCTAACAATTTGCTTACTTACGACCTTTATTATTGTTGAAATTTTTTGTGATATTCATTCTTCGGCCCTTTTCAAATTCAATTCAATCCCATTTAAAGATTGGAATCTTCAATTTTCTTTATCGAAATAGTGTCATCACGCAATAATTACTGTGTGCGCCTTGATGTAATTCATTGTCAATAAATAAAGCCAAATAAGCCCACGATATTGAAAAAAAAGATTGGGAACAACAGAAAAACAATCCATTATCCAAACTATTATTTACAAAGAATGTTGATTTTCTAAGGGAGAGTGAGTTAATCATTCTTAGAAAATAATGCCGCGTGAAATTCAGCAACAGGAAAATTGAGAAGCAAAAAATTAAGGACTTAAGAAGAGGTGGGTTAATCCAAATCATCCAATCCAAATCATCATTAATCCAATCAAATGAATCGCGGGGCAGACGATTACAGAAGAAATAAGTAGAGGTAGACCTTTAAAATTTTTTAAGCAAGTGAAACAGGCGGTTTTGAGAGAAATCTCAAAAACAGGAGCTTTATCCGCACAGATTGTGAGTCGAAAACCGCAGTTCAAAAAACACCATTTGCAGCGAGGGAATTTCGCTGAAAATTATATTTAAAATAGCCACAAATGGTCGTTTATCCATTGAGTTTATATGTTTTCACAATAAAATAAATCTAAAGTATTTGGACTGCTTCATTACGTTCAACGAGAGTTCTTAAATTGTTTGACGACGCACCTCTATACTACTTCAAGAAACTTTTTAAGCAGCAACAGACACTAATATTAATATTATAGGTATGATTAAGTCAAATCTCGTCTTATAGCCATCTTCAAAATTTCTTTAGTGTGATCAATATGATCTATAAAAACGCACTAGTGGGTAAACATAGCTTCTGGTCAGAAAGATGAACAGGATCTCTTATACAGCTTAGAAGTTGGTTAACTTTTTAAGGTCTGATTGAACGAGGTGGATGGGGGTAGAGTGTATTATTCTTTGAGGGATGCACGCTAGAAGGGAAGAGTTTGGTGGTGTTTAGTTCTGGCAAACTAAATTACAAGTGAAGTTGAAACTTTTCATATATTTAAGGGAGATTGTGATAACTAAAGCTTAGAAAATCTAAAACTAGTTTAATTGGGCATGTTATATGATCAACTCTCTTGTTTACAGTTATTGTTCCGAAAGTATTATTATACAGAAAAGTGGATAATATACGTTTTGATCACACTTATTTTTTCTCTACATATTCAGTTTTGTATACCTTTGACTGCCATTTGTTACTTATCACACATCTTTAAAATCGGGAACTCTTCGTCAAACTTATCTATATTTCAATATCATATTTTTCGTTCATTGAGGAAAGTAACACCGTTATGGTTGTATTTACCTCCGCACTCTATATAAATATACGCAGGCGTTGAGTTTTAATATAGCAGTTATATTATTACCACCTCATTCTAGAAAATATTCCGGTACTTACTAATTTGTCGATTATGAAGACTTCAACATCTCGTAGGCCAGAACTCCCACACTGTTTCGTTGAATACGCGATTCTTGGGAATGGTTTTCAACTGGACATAGAATGGGCCTGAATCACAATAACCTACTTTACATGCACATTTAAACAGTTTTATAGATGATGAAATTATATCTTATATATTCAATTTGCTTTAGAAATATTTGCCTAGCTCGATTCAAATCGATCTAGATGATAAGTATTCTATAGCGATACACGCCATTAGCAATCTCAGTTAGGGAGTACAAGATGTGGAAATCTGTTTGCTAGTTTCTTGATTTTCCAACATTTAAGCTATCGAAATATCATCAATCAGTTAGATTGTGTCTATTATAAATTCCGTATTTGGTAAAATATAAATGGAATTAAACTTTCATCACGTATAAAATCGAATGAAAAATTTGATTTTTGATACAGTGATTATGTATTATTAGGTATTGCTATATATTATACAAAGCAAAAAATTAAATAAAATTTGCTCAAATTTAAAAACACAAACATTTAACGAAAAATTACATTACGAAATAAGGATCATAACATTAACGAAATATATTCCAAAAAAAATAAAACAATTCTCAAAATATATTTTGAGAATATTATATATATATATATATATATATATATATATATATATATATATATATATCTTTAAAGTACCTATTTTACTGGTTTGTAGCGCTTAAAGCTGTTGTTTATGGTTAGAGTGAATAAAAGTAAAATGTCGTTAAAAAAGTGACATGAAGTTAACATTATTTCACGCTTTCCATAAGGTAACAAAGTTTATTAATGCAATCCGTCCGCACCTTTATTGAAAAAAAAAAATAACCAGTCATTTTGAAATATGTACTCCTAAAGAAATCATAGAAAAGGCAAATGTCGCAACATTGGATTTAACTCCGGAAAAATCCAAAAAAAATAATCTTAAGAAGCACTTTTATGAAATAGGTTGGGTACAAACCTAAAAAATCTAATACTTTAATACTAATACGACAAATATTTAATGTTTAAGGTGAAAGTTTTAAATATTTAATCACTTTTTTGTTTAATTCGTAGAATACATTAATACTGGGAATAGCTAGAGGTTGCCGAAGAGAAGATTTGTATAAAATGAAATATAATGACAATGAAAATAAGGGGGAGTTTCTACTCATCACAATTCCTGTTCAAAAACGCATACAAGTTGGCATTTTATAGATATGGGAACCAGTTTAAACGTAAATTTAATACATTTATATAAAAAATATGCTAATCTGAGACTTCTACTATCAAATAAAAAGGAGAAATGTACAAAAGAAATTGTTGATATAAACACTTTTTCGAAAATACTTTTACGAACAAGCTCGCGAAATGAATCCTTAGGCCGACCCTTTCCAGCTACAATTGAATATTTTATAAATGGCGGAAGCGCCTTTGATGTGTCCTTTTGAAACTTTTTATTATAGCTGGCGGGTTATTTACAGTATTTCTTCTAAATAGTTTCTAGGAAAGTCTATTTATTTATTTCTTTTTCTTCTAAAACTTTGTAGAATTCTATTTGTAGTTTATATATAAATTTATGTAGCGCAGTGAATTAGTTTTATATAAATATTCATAGTGAAAAGAACGAATTAGTGAAAGTAATCACAGAAATTTTACTCCTAAAACTGTTTTCTAAGTAGGTTTAACCAATAGTTAGCCGCCTTTCATACTAACTGGCTGAGCAGTGGATTTACCGGATTCAGTAGTCAGCCTCTGTATATTTAGGATTATTAAGTAGGTAGAATGGCACCTAAAGGAGACTAATACACCAGTACCCTGCCTTAGAAAAAATCCATACGTGATGATCAAATGATTATTAGAGAAGCAAGTCGAATACAAGGCGTACCAAGAGGTACTCTGCAAGATCGCTTTCACGGTCGGGTAAAAGAATAGTCTAGAAAAATTGGTCCAGCTACAGCACTAACTCAAAACGAAGAAATAAAACTAGTCAACTGGATTAATAAGTTAATAAAATGTAAATTTCTCTGCAAAAAACGATCTTTTGAATACTGTTCAACAAAAAGTAATTAAACAAGAAAGAAAAACGCCGTTTAATAAAGGAAGTCCTGGAGAAAAATGGAATAGGTCGTTTTTGAAGAGTCATCAAGAGTTATCTTTCAGAGAAGCTAGGGGTTTAACAACATCAAAGGATATTTAAAACAACAGAATGTTTAGGATATTTTGGAACACCCTGAAAGAATATTTAATGGTGATATGCCAAGTTTCTCTATGTGGTCTAAAAAAGGGAAAGGTTCTAGAATCAAAGAGTTGGAAAAAATTTATTCGGTTATTAAAGAGATTCAAAAAGGTAACGAAAAAGAGACTATTTCAGTGTTGCACACCGAAAAAATGTATATCTAATGGTAAATTTTTCCATGTGTGAGGTTACCCCAACGCAGTAGTGGATAGCATACTTTCAAAATGACACTTGGCTGAATTTGACAGCAGCTGGATACGTAGCGATGTCTTCTACGAATATATGGTGACTGGCATCAACAAAAGGCTTGAAAAAGAATAATGAAACCAATACTGTTACTGATTGACGATCACAAATGCTATTTAACTATGGAGTTGAGTGAATTTTGCAACATCAATGGGATAATTGCCTTCCAACATTACCCACATAATGCAACCTGCTGTGTTTTACTGTGTTTTAGCCAAGACAACATTTTGCCTTTTATAAATATAAGTACTTGAAAACGGCACTGTCAAATTCCATCATCAATGATTTTAATAAGTGCGTGTTGTATCTATTTAATCCTGTTGTATATAAAGTGTGTGAAAAACCCGAATCGAAGATTTCAATATGGCTTCAGATGCTCCTTGCGAAATATCAAAAACAGAATTTGACGTATTAGTTGAACTGCAGAATAAATTTGAAGAAAAAACATTGACAATGTACAAAGTGTCAGGCAATTTATTTTAAAACTATTTACCCGTTAGTTTTTTCTGGCTGAACACTGGCTATACATAGATTTTCAAAGTCTGACTACTATAAGTTTTTCCGATTGCAACTTAAATTTTTCTATATGCCAATTAACTTTCAATTCAATCATTATTCGTTCGATATTAATTATTGTAATTTACCGAAGGAACTTAATTAAGATATCTCAAATTTCTATTTGAATTTTATTTTTGGTATTGGGCTGTAGAAAAAATAATGTATGCAACATATGCATTAAGTGCCTTTTTTCACGAATAGAAAAAGTTGTTGAATAAATTATTGTTTTTTTACCATGGCTCTTTTATATCAGTGGAAGTCCCTACATTATACTTTTTTTAATATTTGAAATTAAATATCTATATGATCATAAAAGTTACCACTGGATTTTAATGACATTCTATTTCACATGAGCGAATTCCGTTCTTCGTAGTTATGCAGAAAATTTGCAGTTAAAAACAAAACGAAAAGATCTATTTTAAAAATACCCAAAACACGACACGTGCTTGAATTAGCGCCTCTTTGTGCATTCAAAAACAAAACAATCAAGATCGACATGACTAACACAAGGAATTATAAATTATTCAATTTTGTAAATATGAATAAAATTATTAACAAACCTTTTATTGCAAATACAGCAGTCGGTCACATTTGAAATTTATTACAAAACAAGACCGGTTCATATGGTTTTTATCATGCGTGCACTCAAATCAACAAACTCACAATACTTGGTAACGTAGGGTATCAACTGAAAACGAATGCGATTGTATATGTACATTTGTACGACTGTATACCTTAGCAGTTTCCCCGCCTTCTCTGATTAGATTTTTTGCACTGATTTAGCACAGAGTATAATACATTTGATAGAATTTGTATATACTTTGAGATTTTGCTTTTTATGATTTAATTAATACGAAAGATTGTATTTAAGAGCAAAATTCCTTTTGTAACTTTCGAATAAGTACATCCTGTCCTTGTTTTTTTCAAATAGATCCTCAGTTAAAAACACGAAATTTAGGTCAAATAAATATTTTATATCTACAAAATAGATCCTTGTTTGACAAACAATCTAGTTTAAACGTATATACAAAGTTATGATAGAGAATGCACAAAATTCATAAAACATACACAATAAATTTTGAAGAAAATCCAAAAACACGTCACATAAGAAAAAACAAAATAAATTTGATTTTGAATTTATGATCGACATAATTAAAAAATTAAAAATTTACCTTGTAAGAACATCTATTTTTATCAAATTTTTCAATTATTTTAATAAAATAACTGTTTGTCGGTGTAAATCTAAAGGCCGATTTCCACCAAAAAAAAACTAGTTTTTGTATCGAAAGCGAACTTGAAACACAATTTCAACCAAACGGACTGGGAGTTGCGTGTTTTGATATTTGGTTTCCACTAGACTCGTGATTCCTAAAGTGGTCCAGGTGGACCACCAGCAATCCACGGGTGATTCGACGGTGGTCTATGTTGGGCGTGACAAAAAATGAGGGTCTGCCATCGTAAGCGGGTGTCCATGAAAATTTATTTTCCGATAATGAAAAACTGAAATGTTGCCTTGACTTCTATCAATGTAGGAAGATAATATGGATAAACTTCCGAAAAACGCTAAGAGGAATTGGAAGGTAAAAATGGTAGGGAATAGTCACAATCGAATAAGGACTAAGAAAATATACCTGGGATCGTGTGCATGCGCAGAATACGTGAATTAAAAATTTGGTCAAAAAAGGCCTACTCGTGCCACGAAAGAGAAAAGAGAAATAGAAATCCGATAGTAAAAGCACCGGACCTAACCTAACCTAACCTAACCGAATCGATAGCATCGACGTATTTCCCGATCTCCCGAAAGAACAATAAAATCAATAGTAATAAATGAAAAGCAATTTTATTCCAAAAAAATTTAGTCACTTTCCTCATCCTCTTCCATTGGAGGTCGATCATTCTTTCCAGAATACAAAAATTTTATATCCACAATGATTGCATCGAATGTATCCACATTTTTTCACCGGACTCGCCGTCTCCAGAGAAATTCACAAAGATGCAGGTCCAAGTTACTTCTGATTCCCCCCTCGATATTCTTCTTCTCATGTGCCTTCAGCTGGATTCAATATTTTGGGTGTAGGCCCCTGTTTCAGGGGCAACAAAGTGCTCTTGATGGTTGGATATTTCTGCTCCTACTTACCTGCGCACGAAATGACCGCGATTTTCGACCTTGCGAGTTCGCGGGAATTTCAAAATATCGACGTTACCTGTAAAATTTCATTGGCGTTGTTCGGAAATTCAGCCGATAATATTATAAGTTCAGCGACTGTTATTTGTAAAAACTTACATATTCCATATTCAATACAACGCTTGGCTTGACTTCTATCAACAGAGGCAGATAATATTATAAGAAGCTCAGCGGCTATTACTTATAAAAACTTCGAGACTTGCCGGTGCCGCGCCGGTTGCTTTTTCGTCCGCAACGTTTGTTCAGACTTGCAAATTAATACGACTTAAGCTGGCTACTCACGGTACTGCGTCGTCGTTGGACAAGATCAAACGACAAGATCGTACAATTTGGTTGAAACATTAACGAGGGCACACACCATACTACGCCCCAGTATAATCTTCGCTTTCGGTCGTGTCAGATCATAATGATCTAACTTTATTGGCGTCTCTCGCTCTATGCTTAACCAAAAATAAAACTAAAACTAAAATTAAATTATTTGCTCATTTTGGTGCAAATAATGGCTCAAGAAAAGGTGTTCACTGAGTCACGTTAATTTATTGGAAGAACTACAAAACTACGGCTGAATCCAGATGATTATAGAAATTACTTACGGATGGATGAATCCACTTACGTGGGATTGTTGACACTGTTAACTTGCTTCATTGAAAAAAAAAGACAGCTTTGAGGTAAAATTTGTAAAAATTCAACGTTTTATGGATGATCATGATGTTCACATAAATATGAAAAGTTACCTTTGGGTTCAAATATTTTAGATTTCTGCCCACCGGAAGGAGCTATGAGGATTTAAAGTTTACCAGTACCCGAAACTTGTTATGCCATTTATACAGTTCTTCATCAGGAATATTTGAAGGTAGTTAAATATATAAAAAAAATTACATATACAAATATGTAATATTGCTTTTTATTTTGTTTATTTTTAAAAATTATCACTAAAAGTTGAAAAGAGCTGAGATAAGGAAAATTCTGCATTAGCACTATGTTGGGGTTGTAGCTCAGTATAAACATTAATGGAGCCCCGATACTGATTATGAACAGCGCTTGATGGCGGTGTCAATTACCATCCCCTGCATAGGGAAGTATTTTTAGTTTCGAACAACACGTCATTTATTAATTTTTCAGCCATGTTCCTTTGATTGTTGGGAAGGGATCTTAATTTTATAGCGACATTTTCCCCCAAAATATGGTGTATGTGCTTGCAATACTTCAAGAACTTGTTTGATTATTCACTAATATATACGGATGGGGATATGGTGGTAAACCAATGAACCTAGTACCAAAACGGGTAGTCTTTGTTGACTAGCTAGAGCAAAAAAACCAATAAATTGGGGTCAGGGCCGGATTAAGCTAGGGGCTTGGGGGGGCTATAGCCCCGGGCCCCAGGTCCAAGAGGGCCCCATCATTTGGAAATCATTCTGTATTTTTTGATATGTTGATACCACAAATCTAACGTATTGATATTATTTTGTGAATTTTTCCGGGTTTTCGAATTCCTTAAGGGGGCCCCGTCATTATTTTAGCCCCGGTCCTTATAAATCCTAATCCGGCTCTGATTGGGGTTGCATAAAATTTTGGAAAATGAAAACTCTTCGTTAAACTATAAATCCAAGCTTTCGGGATGAGTTTTTCACATCATCAAGGAAACTACAATATAAGTGGAAAAGTAGCTTAAAAAATCAAAGTGTCAAAAAGGTGTATTTAAAGATATATTATAAAATTGACTTACGTTTAATTTGAGGATGAATTCCTAGGTGTTATCATATCGGAATAATCCATGGTATAAGTTAAGTTTTATATAAAATACACTTGTATTATGTATGTTGTAATAAATTAAAATTTGCTCAAATTCATGAATATATAAAAATATGTATTTAAATGTATATGTCAATCTTAAATACATATTTTTATATATTTTTACATATTCACGAATTTGAAGAATTGAACTTGAGTCAATTCCATAATATATATTTAAATACACCTTTTTCACATTTAGTTTGATTTTTTAACTTACTTTGTAGTTTCCCTGATGATGTGAGAAACACTTCCCGAAAGCTTGATTTACAGTTTAATGAAGAGTTTTCATTTTCCAAAATTTGCTGCAATGGAATTCCAAATTATATTGTTATTAACACGTTGACTGCCGTAATGGCAATCATTTTTAACATTTCTGGAGCCGGAGCTTTTTTTTTGTTTTAAACGTTCATTCCATAATAAGACTTTATTTGGTCTGTAAGTATATTTTTTAAGTGCGAAGCAAGAGTGCATTGCGCGGCCCCAAAGACAAATTTTCCATGCTGGCGCCACGCGATGCATCCGTGCTTCGCAGCGAACAGGAATAGACGTGCATCACATGGCGGTCAACGTGTTAATATACATTCCAGGCTTTCGAATACTCATCTACTCGTTATCGGGACTGAGAATATGGCCAAAAGTATAATGTAAAAACTAAAAAAATTGATGATAATTTGGATAATAATAATCTTGACATTGATAAAAAAGCTGCAAACCAAAAGCCAACCCTTAGTAAAGTCGACCAATTGAAAAATTCAAATATATTCCGATTCATTCAATCCAGCGCAACGGGTAATACACGTTAGGTTAGGTTCGGAGTAAATAGCTTTTTTCACGACTTTCTAAACTGTCTAGTTCTTTAGGACGATTTGAACTGAATTACAGTGAACTACTATCCGAAGAACATCAAAGAAACTTCTGACATAGACAAAGGTTGCGGTACTTACATTGAAGCTTCTTAAATTTAGAATAGGTAACCAGCGTAGCCCCCAGACAAGTAGCTCACTTTGCAACGTCATTGCTACTTGACTAGTAAACAGTTTCGGGGTACACAATAAATCAATAATTCAAAATAATAGGTGAGGTAGATTCATATCCTTTACGTACTAACTCATCTAACCGGATCTAAGAAAAGACGGAATTGAAAACGAAACGTAGACCATTCATAAATATTATTATGGGAAAAGCTGTTGGAATCAAGGGAAAAGCTACAAAAGAAAATTTACTCAGGAAATTTATGGCAAAATTATTGGATTTGTGGTTTTTTCCGCTTACTTTTAGGTGGCGATAAAGTAAAGGACGGAAATAGGGATTCCCGATCTAGAGTATTTGAGTTTGCGTATTAGAAGACACTGTTGTTCAAAAAATTATTCTAAGACAATAAACGGAAAATCGTACTGTAGACCCTCGGTAAAGACGTAAAGTAGTGCTTGATAATTCACATTTTTCTGATGTGGTAATCGCTCCAACAATCCATCACTTCAGAAGGAAAGTCGTTGAAATAAATGGAAACTTGACAAAGACGACGAAACTTTTATGAGGTAAGTTTTTTGAAAACATCGCCAACCGCCACTGCCTTGCTTCAAGCTAATTATTAATGTTAATCATTCAAATGCTTAAACCGGAAATATTTCGCGGTTTCATCAACAATTCGATAGAATCAATACATTTTACTACACTGTTACATATAACGTATAACTAAATAATAATAAAACCTTTATTTCGTACAGGTAGAATTCCGCAGTTCTCAGGTCAATGCTTCACTGCCATTTGTAAGAATTGTTTTTCTGTGGACGTCTAATTATATATAGAGAAATTTCTAAGAATTGATTATTTTAGATAGCTATCAGTTAAAGAAAATGTTGTAATTGAAAGTAATGAATCAGTTAACCACACATGTACCCAATTTACGAAATAAATAATTTGAGTTAAATATATTACGTTTACACCATTTATAATTTTTTCATAACCTAATCGACATTTTCATGTAGGAACCTAATTTTTGTTTAACACAATGTACGTATAATCACATTTTTGAGATTTTTTAAATGGTGTAGATCAACTTTCAGCGGATTTTTAATGTGCATTTTTGAGACATACCTGCCATCTATCGCATATATTGTACAATCATAAGCTACAGAAATTTCTACATCATAAAACAATCGAATTATTTTTACAGGACTATATTTGTTAATAAATGAAAATGTAAAATATAAATTTTATCATTCAATTTCCTCAATGTTTGTTTTTTGGTTATTTTAAAATATAGTGCTTCCTTAAGACGAAAATTGTATAGCTAAACGCTCCAAGTGGAAATTTCTACTAGTATTAATTCGAAAAAAGACGCAGATAATGACAAGACGACATTGACAATTGACATGTAGATACAGAAGTCGCCATATTCGTGACATTGGAAGGTTTCGTTAATAACACAATTAATATGTTTTAAATTCAATTACTAATAAGTTTAAAAATTAGTTCAAACGCTGCAGTTACATTTTTAAAACAGTGCATAATTAGTGGTATTTCAATCAGAATGAAGAAATTTCCACACATTTAACCAAAAAATATTAATTAAAAACAATTACTATTAATAAGAATAATTTTATGAGTACTTTAATTAGTATTATCTTTGTGAGTCGTTCTAATAGTATAATGTATTCTGTAACTTAGTTCTTTAAGTGGGTCCAAATTTCAAACATGCTAAATTTATTATTATAAGGTGGATTTAGAAAATAATTAAATTAAGTAGATATGGCTAGTTCATTTGATCACGAGGATAAGGATTCGTAAGTATTAGAAAATATCTGTTTTATCAATTACCCATCGAATTGTAATTTGTAGTTGGTATTTTGGGGCCATAGGCAGACATGAAGCTACAAATTTACTCATGGAGGAACGAGAAGGTGGTGTGTTTCTTGTGAGAGATAGTGCAACTTGTTTAGGAGATTATGTTTTATGTGTTAAGTAAGTATATCCAAAAATAATCTTAACAAAGTCATTTTTACTTATGGATCTGTGGAAAATGATAAAATAATGACACTACATCTTAAGTTTTAATAGTAGTTACATGTAGACAGTATTCTTTATTATCTAGAAATGCTATAATTATGACTAATTGTTGGGTATTACTCAATTATAATTTGTTGACTTGATTTTGAATATATTTAGAAATCCAAATGTTCTACCAAAATTATTACAAATTCATAAATTTAATATAATTGAAGTAGTTAATAAACATATTTAAATTGAAAGAATTGTTTGCTGCAAAAATTCTCTACTAGTAAAATAGTTGATAATATTACCTGTACACAAAACCCATATATGTTACAAATTTGATAATGTACCAGGTTTACTGTTAATTTATGAAGTATACAATACCATGGACCATAATTTATTATATAAATATTGTTTCAGGGAGGACAGTAAAGTTAGTCATTATATAATAAATAAAACACAACTACAAGATCAACCACGCTATAAAATTGGGGATAATTTTTTTAAGAATATACCAGACTTATTATGCTTTTATAAAGTACACTACTTAGATACCACTCCTCTAATTAGACCTGCTAGTAAAAAGGTTGAAAAAGTTATAGCAAAATTTGACTTCGATAGTAAGGTAATATATATTTTTGTAATAAAAAGCAAAATATTGTCCTATAACTGATGTGAATTTTTAATGAAATTTTTCAGGAAAAGGATGATCTTAGTTTTAAGAAAGGAGATATATTAACAATATTGTTCAAAGATGAAGAACAATGGTGGACTGCAAGGGATAAGAATGGTAGAACTGGTTCAATTCCTGTACCATATGTTCAAAAAGTAAGTTGTGTAATATTGAAGTAGTCTCAAATGTTACTAGCTTCTATTATTGAATTATTTTTTCATACTGAACAATATAACACTCACAATTACACTGTGTAACTTGCATCACCAACAGCTTTAGAAATTCCAATGTAGTTACCCCTTACTTTCTTTTTCTTACTCATGGGAGTCAATTTATTGCAAAATTTGATTGACTTTAAAAACACTTAAGCATACAATAGATTTAATGATATGTATTGAAATCTAATGAGTTTCTTCAAGATACATCCTTGTTGAAATAAATACACATAAATATGAAGGAAAATTGTGCATGAACATTGTATAAAACATTAGATCCAAGATCAACAAAATTTGTTCAAAGAAGGTGGTTTAGAATTGTGTTTATCAGTTTCTGAAACTGATCATACATCCGAAGTAACTTTTCATATACACTTTTTTCTAATACTGAGAAATAAGGTACACACATCCCTATTAAGAGGTGAATTAAGAACCTTTTTCTAAAACCATTTGCCAAATGATTATGTAGAGTATGTATTTTGAAAGATGATTAATTTCAAGTCACCACCTCTCATGGAATACACGGTAGTTTTGGAAGGGAAGTGAGGGTTAAGTGGTGTTTTTTAATTTATGTACTTAGACATGTGATGTAATTAACCTCACTTACCTTCCAAAACTATTCTTTGTTCATATTGGATAGGGTAGGAGAGGAAATTAATTATCCTAATTCCTTATAGTCACTCCCAAAATATAAAAATATAAACTTCATAAAAATATCCCCTCTAATAATCTTCCTTATTATTTAGTATAAGAAATAAGTACCCATAGTTGTGAAAGTACAATTCTCTAGTGATTGTGATGATAGTGATCTAGTGATTCTAGATCACCTTATATATATATATATATATATATATATATATATATATATATATATATATATATATATATATATATATATTCATCAATTCCAACAACTGAATTATTATTAAATTAGATATAAAAGAGTCAGTACCTAGAAATTAATGATTTAAAATATTTCATAAACTAACATTTTTATCTTAAGTATAGAATTTATTCAAAGATATCAGCTGGCTTAAATAATAATTTTTTTTATTAACTAGAATATGCTTAGCTTAATTTTTTGCTTTATACATCTAAAGCTTTCAAAATCTCAACATTTACCATTCAGAAACTACTCCTGCTGTGTAATCATTCAAATATGTTCAAAAAAATATCATTGGTATCTTGACTACAAAAGTTTATTATCTAAATAATACATTTTTCTATTACTGGAATCGTATTGTTATTTTAGATAGAAGAAAATCACTCTCCTGTAGAAATCCCTAGGCCTGGATCAGGTGGTCCAGCTAGTAATATTTCTTTACAATCAGAAGCAGCCAAAAGGAACCAAATGCAGGTTAGTGTTGGAAAGTGTAATATTTAATATTTTTTCCAATGCAATTGCATTTAACCTTTTCTTATCTTATGGGATGTAAGAAATTTTGATCCATTGAATGAGCAAGCAGAATAATATGTATGTCTTGGGAAATATTCTAAATGTTGTAATGACATGAATATCATAAATTTCTTGCTTTTTACGCTTTCACAACCATATAAAAAAATCATTTTAACTCAACTCTTCAGTTGTTTTTTGCATTAATGCATGCTTTTTGTCTTTAGTAAACATCTTTTTCCCCTTAGTTCTCCATTATTTTTGCATGTTTTACAAAATATTTGTATTTTTTTTAAATATATATCAATTTCAGAACTTTCAGATCCTTTTTTGCAAAAGTTAACAATAATCTGGGTTTTCTTCAAAAACCTAATCTGTTAGGGTTATTTTTTTCAAGTTTTTTTTGTGGTCATTGTAGTGCAGTGCAATGGTCCTAACACAGATCAGCCTGGATCAAAGATTGATCTGAACAACATTGAAAATATAAATTCAACACGCCACCTATTAAAAGGCAATGACAAACCACTGACAGTATATGGTGCTTAGTATAGACTCTCATATCTGTTGTTAAGCTGTAGGTCCCTCTTATCTGTGACCAATGGTGAGCACAACACAGGTAGAAGTGAGATACCACCTAAATCCTATTACAGACTTGGTACAAGAGAAAGAGAAAATATTCTAACATATAAATATATAAGTTGATAATAATTATTTTAAGAAAGTGATTTTCTAAAAGAAACTCTAGGTTGAGTCGGCTGAGTCTAGAAACATTTCATTTCTTAATGCTTAAAATTAACTATTGGTTATAATGAGCCATGTGGAATTTTTAGAGTAGTAATTTTAGATTAAATTGTTTTTAAACACATTTTCCACAATTTTATAATTGTGTATTTACTCGTAATTATCTGCATAGTCATGACCCCTAAGCAAACAGATAAGGTATATAAAAGAATTAGTCGATAAAACATAGATACACAGAAAGCACAGAAACTATTCTACTGAAACATGAACTACAGATATCGGATAGCATTTTATGCACGCCTAATTTACCTTTATTCAAAACTTTTTCATAAGTCAGTGGGTGAAAATGAAGGATACATTTTAATGAAAAATTCAGTTCCTCTATATAATCTACTTATGCAGGTCTGTCAAATCAAGTAGAGACCTATCAATCTGGTCCTTATATGTAAATTAACTTCGACTGATCTCTTGATAAATGATAATTTTTTAATCCTCGATTTTTTATAGCATTTTATCAGTATCATAATTATAAAATGTTATAATCATTTCAACATTCACAAAAAAAATATTTAGATTTTTCAAATATTTTAAATATATGTAATGGTCTACAGCATGTGTGCTTATTGAAATGTATTGGTGATAATTATGAATCTTGAAAGTTAATATTTATGAGAAATTTTTATTTTAGCGAAAACTACCAGCAAAAGCGCGAGTCAAACAAGTAAGAATTCCAAATGCTTATGATGATACTGCTTTAAAATTAGAAATAGGCGATGTCATAACTGTGACAAAAACTAATATAAATGGACAATGGGAAGGGGAACTTAACGGTAAAACTGGATACTTTCCATTCACCCATGTTGAATTTTTGGATGAAGAAAATGAAAGTTAGTTATTCATATACTCCGAGATGTAAATTTTTTTAAATATTTTGCTATTTGTATAGAGCTCGAATTTTTATTGTATATTTATTGATTTTAATTGTAATTGGCACTAACATTAATCCCATCTTTATATACATATAAATATATATATACATACTATCTTGATTTATTTATGTGAAAATATACAGCTGCGCTGTTATATTCAATTTATATTTTTATTAATTACATATCAGTATTTTGGTCTCTTTATTTTATTGCAGATTAAGCATTTCAGCTTTTTCACCAATAAAAGATTTATGATTCAGTATCTCGTTTTGTTTTAACCTCAAATATATATAAAACTGTTTCTTTGAGACAAGTCAGATTACATGGATTCGTGGTATATGATATGCTTGGATAATTTGAAGTTAAAAAAGAAACAATTTCGTCCCTGAAAATCTGGAAGTTGACACAATTTAAATTAAACCTTCACATTACTGATAAAATGTTATGGTTGTAGTTAGTGCAGTGTTGCAAATAGCTAGATACAGTATAATTTAAAAATAAAAAATTTAATAAATTCATCTTTCCATTTATCAGCACAAATGCATTTGTTTTGCATGTATAGGGCTGCGTTTGAAACAGTATATAGTTGACTCATGAAAAAAAAATTAGTGGATTATTTGAATATATATACAGAAATGTTACACTAAAAACATGTCTTCATTTATATTTTTTTTTGTACTCTGGTGGAATTTAAAATAGTCCAATGACATTTATTAATGTCTGTGTAAATACTGTTTTTTTACTGCAATAGATTATGAAATGATGGGAAAGAAGTGGACTTATACTGAATTTAAAAAAAAACATTTACCAAAAATACAAATATATTAAAAACTACATCTAAATTGTCAATTAATACAGAAAAAAACATGCTTAATATACATATAAACAACTTTATAAACAGTCTATATGTGGACGGAAAATATTATGAAAATATATATATTAGATAGTTATGGCCACAGTAGCTCAATATTCGGCGACTGCAACTTTTTAATAACTTTGTATTGTGAATAAACAACTAGCCAACAATATGCCTAAAACAAAAAATATGATAAATTGAAAGTTTTTGTTAAATACCTGATGATCTTACATTGTATACCATCCAACTCCATATAACCAAAGAGTATAGAACTGTGTCAAGCTGAAAAAGAACATATTGAATATTTTTATATCAGTTTTTAACAAAGGGCTAGTTGCTACATAAAGTGCATTCCACTAAGCACTCACGTCGACCACGATCTTTCCTGTTCTACTTAGTCCAGAGCGTTAACCCAAGTGAAATGGCTCGCAAGATGTTTTGAGCATAGAAAAAATGAATCGAAAGCTTTTTGAGATTATGTTATAATTTGTAAGTCATTGAGTTTTTTAGTGCTCAACTGATTTACATTAAAGAAAGATCAAAAGATCTTCTGCGGCAATAGTAAAATATTTGGTCGATTTTTATGGTTACAATTTGCGTAGCTTGATTTTTAAAAATTCCGCCTATTCTTTCAATGCTTGCTTTGACCCATCTCTTGACTAGGGTAGTCGTGACATCCCGAGTGACGTTCTCGCCCAAAAGGCGCCGTGAATACTTAGTAGAATGCACCAATAGTTGTTTGAAATTAAAAACTAGCACCTGTTAATATAATATGTACCAATGTCAGTTAAATGTTTTCTACTAGGAGGTAAAGATTAACTTCTCCGAAGACAGTACCATCAAATGTTCTATCAAATTCTATTTTGAATTATCTATAGTGTGCTTCTGTCCCTTTTGTACAACCAACATCAGATAAAAACAAATTAAATTGTAAGAATAAAATAAGTCTTTGGTTATATTTATTGATAAAAACAGATTCAAAATGTGAACTTCATTAAAAATAAATAGTTGTTATATAACAAGAAATTAAGTTACAAAAGGTAGTTAAACAAATCGATTTCTACTTCAATGCAAATTTTTGCACAATTGCTAATCGAATCAGGAACTATGTAGTATGTTCTCATTTATAAATGTCATATCGGCATAAAGGAGGGCTACTAAATCTCTCAACGCATTTGAAGTAAACCTTTTCTATCAAGAATCCTAGAAAAATAAATGATGTAATACAAAATATTCCTTCAAGTCGAAGAATTGGATAATTTAGATAATAAAGTTATCACTTGGAGCCAGCAACTCAACAAATTGCTAATGGAGTTTGATCAAGAAATGGCAGGGGCAAATTGTCATTAAAAAAATGTCAACATAGCACTGAATTAAGTTGGTTGGACATAATGTGTGAGTCAATTACATTATTATAGCTCTAATGTTCATCGAACATTGTCTTGGACATAATCCATTACTTCATATCTTCATGAACCTTTAAAAATTGTAGGTTCAGTTCTAATTACCAGTTTTCAGTGATCTTTCTTAAACAGGTGAGTTTATGCTTCTGAGTTATATCACTTTTTTTACTGTATAAGTTCTAGCTCCAGCATAGGGATTATTATATATATACTTAATACTTTTAAGGCAAAAACATATTCTCAATTAGTGTAATAACAAGTAATTTCTAAAACAAATAATCATAGAATTTTATACTAATAATGACAGAACTTATCAGTCATTTTCTTAAGTTAACATTATTAATATAATTTCTAGATCATTGCAATAATTCAGTAACCAAAGAGAATATGCAAAATTTCATTCCAAAGATTCAATTTGTTTTTGTTATCCAATAAATCTTATGAAATGACATCAATTTTGCAAACTACTATTCTAAAACTTAATTTCAAATTGTTAACTAATATAAGACTGATTTATTTGGATACACAGTATTAATTCAATAAGTGTTATGTGTATAAAGGATAAAAAGTATCTGAATACTTTTTACCCAAGAAATTACTCACATAAATATAATAACCTCCAATCAACCACAAGCCAAAGACAAGTTGAAACAAAATAGCAATTCCAAAACCAACCATCCATGGCACCATAAAACCTCTTATCATTTGCCTTATACCCCACACAAGGGAGAATGAGGCTGCTATTAGTAGCATAAAATAAATAATCAGAAGAGATCCTATCACTTGCATAGCTACAAAAAAACATTACATAAGCAAAGCTTCACATGCAGGATGATCTATAGATTCATAATTATAAAAAATATTAATTTCGTGTAAATTTTTTCTCTACTAGGATTCTGAGTAAAATACTACAAAAGTTGCACAAAAAATGTTTTTTATTCATAAATTTTAAACCGTTGATACAATAAACTGATATGGATGCTCTTTGAAATTGTATTGATACATAAAAAATCAAATCTAACTGAAATGTTAAAAAACATGAATGAAAAACCAATTTATATTTGTAACTTTGAGGTAATATGTCCATCAATAGTTCATAGAGAAAAATGTATGTTAAGAACTAACATTGTTTATACCTTACGTATGAATTTTTGATACACCCTTCACTGTATACAAAAAGGATACAAATATAAACATTCAATACTAACCCAAAATAATGTATGAACATACAAAGATAATACTTATTTACTCACATAATCGAACATCTGCTTCAAATAAAGGATTGTATAATTGTGTCGAGTCTCCACCAGTCATATCAAATATAATAAACGTTATTAATACTAAACTCATTGCTCCAGTATAAAATGCAATTGCATTGCACCCAGATTTTAAGTTATCAGTCCAAATACATGGAGACCAACAAGAATTCAATAACACCATTTTGGAGTATTTATAATTGCTGCCTGTGAATGTTCAAAATACACGGTATATTAATATAATAATTAAGATGATTAAACTAAGACTTACCTTATTAATAAGGCACACCCAGTTGAGCGTGTCAACAAGTCAGAAGTCAACCTCAAATTTAACTGTAAACAAAATACATTTTCTAGTGATTTGTCGTTTTAATAGTTGGTAGCATTAAACTGGTTAAAATTTGTTTATGGCAAAAGTTAATTTTATGCTCAATAATGTACATCTTTATTAGTAATCTTGATACAATGAATAATAGTACCAAAAGGAGTCGATAACTAATAAACCTTTCTATACATTGTTATGTAACATTAAGAGACGAAAAATCATTTGTTTTATTGATTTCATTGTTCCCAAAGTAATACGCTTTGTTTTGTCCCAACCAATTGTTTGAGACATATCATTAGTATTGGTATAACTGGTGTGGCAGATTGGTAGGACCAGAAAAGAGAGCGGCATATCCAATGTTAGAACCATAAAAATATTTGTATTTTGGCATAATATTAATAGTGAAATAATATTAGACGTATTTTTCCAAAAATCGCTTGATAATCTTTCTATAGAAAAAAAGCCAAATCATTTTAAAAATTATTGTTACAAAGCCGTCAGTGGGTAAATTTAAGTTGTAGAATTAGAGAACAGAAACCGATAACGTTTAAAGATCGTTGAACACCGAAAACTACAGATTTCTATGATAAAATATTCATATTTTATATTGTCATGGAAAATTATATTAAAGCAACTGATTTTGCAAATTCAATCACTTATTACCTACCTATATGAAAATGTTTCGTTGAAATGTCTTACTTTATATAAACTCTCAGTAGTTTAAAAGAACACACAGGTTTTGGATTTAAAAATTGTTTTAATTCGATTTCGAACATCAATCAATCTTGTATTTGTAACTCTTATTTCATATCCAATATAACTGTTTGTGTAAACATACAATCAATTTCTATTAAAACAAATAAATGTTGTATACTTACTCCTACCTTCGTTTTCATTACTTGTCGTTATCTGTGTAACATAATAAAACGGTTGTGCTTTCACCGAACTCTTTCTTTAACGAGATAAACTTTTTATTAGATTTAACTTTGCTGTCCGGGCCACAAACATCGCAGATTTTCTTTTCACGCATTTCCAAAAATACAATAAAATATGATATATTTTACTTTAATACTTTTGGTCTTGGTACCCAGATATTGTATTTAGAATAGCACAAAAGCATTTATTGAAGGGGGAAAATGTAAAACCAGGAAGAGTCCTGGATAACTTTTATTGCATTCCTCTAATATTTTCATTATTTAGAGACCTGCAGAGATTTATTACTATAAAATCTTTTCTGTTTGATCATCATTCTACATTTTGATCATTCTAGTAAATGTTTGTTGGACAACACACTAGCATGACTTAACTACACAGTCCTATAATAAAATTGTGATTCACAAATTAAATCAGAGTCAAAAGTTATTTTGATAAAACATTTATACAAATGTATACGAAAGAAGTTTTAACTCTTTAAAAATACAAAATGAAGGTCCATTTTATTCAATATCTTTTGAACCCAATAAAATTTTGCAATAAAAATCCTCCAAATCGTTTTTTTGAAAGTTTCAGTTTTGAAACTTTTTGGCTTTTAGTACATCTTTGAAAAGTAACTATCCCAACCAAACTTATTGAATATCATGTTTTTTGAATGTATCATTATTGTTAAAATCAATGTTTCAATAGTATCCGCAGCAACAAGCTTCCATGAAATCAATAGTTGAATAACCACAAGTGACTGAAAAGTTTCAAAATATGCGCATTGATTTTATCATTTTCTTATCACCACGTGTCTCTTTTCATTATAATGAAGATCACAACTTTTAAGTATAGAAAGTTTCTTACGGTTGCAATGTTTTTTAAATATGAGAATGCAATATGTCCCTTTTCATTACAATAATAGTTTTTAAAAGATCATAAATCCTATAAACTGTTTTCTATGGTTACATGGTTTTCTAACCTGAAAATAGTGTCTCTTTCCAGTACAAAATGTTATACCAATATTGTAAACAATATACTGTAAAGATGTTAGAAAATGAATCTACAATATATACTATTTTATGCCTCAAATTATCTATATTTATGATTTTCCTATGGTTTCTAGGTGTAATTGTTGATTACATGACATTACATACAACAATAAATTAGGTAGCTTTATATACAGTGAGTTTTTTTTCATTTACATGGAATATATTAAGGGCAAAATATTAGATAAAGAATTAAAAAAGTGTGTGAGAGATCTAGAATATGTAATATATTTTTTATTTTTACTATATTTTCTTTATACGACCTTCGACGTTATAAGACTGATTATATCAGATAATTTAAGAAATCGTTAATTAGATCTGGCGCCTCCTTATTGGATTCTTACGTTCATGTTTATGTTTTGTAACCCCAGGATAAATATCTCAAATTATTAGAGTCAAATCACATTCAGAAGTAAAGCAAAATGCGAAAATGATGCAAATATTGTATCGTAATTCTTCTCTCATATAATAATATAAAAGTGAATTTTGATCATATTATAGGTAGATTCCTTAGAAGTTTGCGCATTGGCAACATGGCCGTTCAAGTGGCAGCTGCTGTTGCAATGTGCACTTTCACTTATATTTTTGTTCCAATCTGAAAATCTGGACCGTCCTTGGAACGGTTATTGAAATCGTTTAAATGTTATTTTGCACGGTTCTTGTAACAGTACTTGCTACCAACAAAGTAACGGAAACGGTTCATAAACGATACCTAAGTCGGTTGGAACACAAATCAAAATCGTTCGTATAACGATCATATATGTATCTCTATTCTACGAGGCTCCGGCTCGGTTCTGCACATTCTCAAACATGCGCAATATACGTTTTTTTCCCATACCAACTGTCCGGTTGGAGCACGTAATCTTTATTGCGCAGAATCGTCACCGTACCAATGACGGCTTTTTGATAGGTTGGAACGAACACTAACATAATTTTTAAGAAATGGATAAAAAGAAATTGTTGAATAATTGCAATGAACACAAACAGAACAAGGTGAATTCATATATTGCTAGTAGAGGTCTGGAAAATCATGCAGAGACCCTACGATGCAGATATACATATATCCGTCATCTGGACTTAAAATGCTATGCGCATGCCCAAGAATGGAGCATGCTCACAAGCGCAATTGTATACGTAGATGTTGAATTTGAGTATGGCAATTAAACATTACGAAATTGTAATTTTCAATTATTTAAAATACTTTTGTATACATACATATAAATAATTCATAATAACAAATAAAAAAAGAAATTAGCCGTGTGATTCGACCCACGAGCCAAAAGTGGTTACTATGACTGTATTATACGCTTCCGGTGTATGGAGCTTCTCCCACTACACTTCCCTACTACAGTTGCAACGCTTGCGCACAACGTATAGTGTCTGAATAAGTGAGATGGAAAAATGCAGTTGCTGTTTCTCTTAGTGGGTAACACTTCCCCTTACGGGGAATGTAATACTTCTATATGGACAGTTTTTATAAGTGGAAGCTGTTCCGACCAAGGAAGAGAGAATGATAACGCTTTCTCTCTCCTCCGAGGTTCCATCTTGGTTCTGAGCATTCTCAAGCATCACAATCTGAACCAGGTATCTAGAACGAGAGAGAAAATAGTTGGTACCTTAGTAGTGGGACATTCTTTCCAGTTTAACCTGTTCATGTAGAAATATTACATATATGCAAAACGCAAACTGAAGTGTGTTTGTTTGAAGTGATAATACGTTCGCTCCGGCTACTAAGATAGGAAGTGTTAACCATTACCAAAAATAGATTGATCTACATGTTTCAGGACGGACTCAAACCACAGTACAAAGTGATTCGTGTTAAATTTCTGGTGATAGTCGCTAGTTTTGTTATGCCTGATCAGTTTCTCCACGAGGCTACGCGAAGCAACTCAAGTGCCAGATTGTATATGGTGTGCTCGCCTTCACTCGTATCTGTCTGAGTCGGTTAATTGGGTGCGAGTCAAGAGACGTGAGTATACTTTAAAACGGTAGTGTAGATAGTTACCAAGACTCGTGTCGAGAGCTTCTAGGAGGCGCCTCGCGAGATATTGGACATTAGATACAAATATCATGTTAGTTTTCTCCAGAAATCTACTGAACTTCCTAAAATCCGCTGCCTGTTAACCTATAGATAACTTTTTAATTGCTGATGATGGTTATACTTTTTAAAAATGATATATTTGAAGTGACCAATAAACACTAAATTATTCTTTAACGTTTTTCGCAGTTGAGTAACTTCAAATCGAGCACCTCCACTGCATTTGTTATAATATTTCTAATCATTCTTGTAAAAAATAATCGAATACTGTGTGTGCTATTAAATTCATAATCTATTATGGACTAATGTAAGTATATCGATTTTTTCTTATAAAAAGTTCCATTATTCACATTTTTAGCAACAAATTTGTTCTGTACGTAATACCTACTAATTAAATGAGGCTTCAATAAATCTATCCGATCGTTTTGTAAATTTAATCGACCGCGGGGAAATAGAAAAGTTTCTAGTGTTTCTTTAACGGAAATAGCGAATTTGAAAAGTATACGGCATGTTTCCAACTTGATATTGTTACTATATTTACCGAAGGGCTTCTCCAATTAAATTGATTGGCAGGGGTTACAGCAGATCTGAGCAGACTAGTCGAAGCGGACAATTATAGCCAGCCCACCCCTGGCTATAAAAGTTACTCCAGAAGTTCGAAAAACTACATTCGTGTCAGATCTTTCTTGTGAATCACTTCTATTCTCAAAATGTATAAAGTTATTCTTATTTTTATCGTTATGATTATTACATTGTGTACGGCACAGGTGAACTTCTCCCCTAATTGGGGTAAAAGAGCTCTTAATCCTGGAGATGAAAATGACAACAATTGCAGAGAAAATATGGATACCCTCATGCTCATCTATAAAATTATTCAGGTATGCTTCTCAAATAGATAAGATAATCACTTAATAGGTATTATGTTGCTGTTAAATAAGTTATAATCATATAAAATGTATTTCCCTATTATTAAAATTTGTACATCATCATATTCACACCGCTTTCATCATCAAACTTAACTATATACACCTCACTTGCACAGCAAATTTTAAATGCTTTCCTCTATGTAAATCGTTAATTTTACCCCTAAAATATTTGAACAAAACCCTATGCTGTACTTACATTCACTTCTACCTACCCAATGCTTTAAGATTTTTATCATATTCAAAATATTAATATAGGATTGAAAATTTTGATAATGATTATAATTGTCTTCGTCATCTAGAACTAATTTTTTTTCTTAAGAATGAATTTTGAATACCAGTGGATTTTATCCACCACCAAATATATTCCAAGAGATTTTATCTCTAGTTGAAGAGTTAATTTTTGATTGTTTCAGAATGAGGCCCAAAAATTGATGGAATGTGAAAAATTTTCCAACTAAATTTTCATACTGTGTCCATGTGAAAATATGTTTGTAGAAAAATAAATTATTATGAATATAATGTGTACTTGATTTGGTTTAAATAAACTGCATAAATAGGCTGGAAATTATGTTTCTTATTTTATATAGATTATATTTTTGGTAGCAAAAAAAATTGAAAAAAAAATAATTCAAATAGAAATCAAATTAATAGCTAATTAAATTTCAAAATTATACTAATTTTTTTTGTCACTAAAATTTAAATACATTTATAGTATGTACAGAATAATTAATTTAAATTTATTTTTCCACCCATACAAACATTAAATTGTATGTATTTTTTGTTCTTGAAAAGTTTAGTTTAAGAAAACAAGAAACAGAAGAGAGCACCTGAACGCCCAATATAAAGTGCTTGGATCAAACAACTGCAGACAGTACAGAGCAAAAGATATATGGGGGTTACATTAGACATTCTTATGATTTGTAGTAAAACTTGTGCAAAACCCAAACATTTATATTCCTCTAACCTAATCCAACTAACATAACGAAATGACGCTAAATAACCTCTATTCTATAAATTTCTTTGAGTAATAAAAATATAATAGTTTCTTAAATATAATAAGTGTAAAGTCTGTATATAATAGAAGAAATTATAATGATAATATAAATAATTCTACAGCGCTATCAATTTCGAAAAACTGGGAGTTAGATTGATACACTTTTGCAGCAAGTGTCCATTTATTTTCTTACCTTGGGGCCAGGAATTATTTGAAGTACAATTTATCTGAAGTAATAGAATAATAGCAAATTTTAGTATCCACGCTACTGGTAAAAGCATCATTCATGTAGTTATTTTTGTTCTAACTCGACTGAAAATTCCCTAGATTCATTCGTATTCCCACAACTTAACGTCAAAATGCTCTAATGTGATGTGATAGTGGTCGCCGATGGACAATGATGACAAAGTGCTTGAAATTGTTGTAATATCAATAAAGAAGATAATTTAATAATATGATAGTATGCTAGCATCGACAAATATTGGCAAGGAACATATTTTTTTGTACATTCAAATATATAAGTGATTTATCGGCTTTGCATACCTCGGCGTTCATTTCATTAATTTGCTAAAATGTTGTCTATAGGACCAAAAATGGATGGGGGACCAAATATAAAGTATTTTGAGTCCCCAGAAACACTCACTGCTCTAGAAGCAGTAAAAAACTGGTTACAGAAAAATGGGAAAAAGGTAAATTTTGCTTACAATCAGTAGTATATACAAAATTAGTTATGATCTGAAACGTATATTGAAACATGTTTATAATGTTCTTTTATTTTAAAGTACGTCCAAAACGAACAACTTACAAATAAAACACTATCCACAACTACAGTTCAATTTATGCAATTTCAAGAGGATTTTTTGGGAAAGAATGCCCAGAAGCCAACAATGACGCGTATACCTGTAAGTACTAAAAAAAATTATCAATCTTTATTATTTTCAAATATTTAATTTCGTTATTTATAATATTATCCAACATTATAAAACATTTGTGAATTTTACATCAATATTGTTGTGGTATTATTATAAGTTTTATTTTTAGGTTAAATATTTCTTAGATTTTAAGCCAGGGGGAGGTCTTTGTCATATGCTTTTAGCTGCCTATAAATTTAAGAGTGAACATGGCTGGAGAAAGTTTGAAATACCATCAGGAAAGGTAATATTTTGTTTCCTCTTTTCAACTATAATTCAAATGGTAGCAATAGAAATTTATTGTTAACATCTTCAGATTACAAGTGCGTATAACTTAAATATATGAACATTAAAATATATATGTTATGGACTTTGTCAAAACTGTTAATTATAATTCTTATAAATTAGGTTAATGTGATATACATCAGTGATGATATATATAAAAAATTGTGAATGCATCACTTCCTAGTTCCCTGTTTTCAACATAAACATAACATGTTTTCCCGTTTTAGGCATTGCATATATCTATATTTCATTTCTATTGAGTTTTTATATTCCGTTCAGTTATATTCTATTAAATATTTGTTGAATTAATAATCAATCACTAATTACTTCATTCCATTTGCAGATATATTTTTAATACATTTGAAGATAAGTGATATTTGTCAGAAAATATTTTAAATGTTTGTAAACGATTATTTTCTATTATTTTTAAATCGTTCAAATTTTTTTGGTATGAATTCTTGGAATGAATGAGTAGCATTAAACTTTTATTTTGATATCTTGTAATGAAGGACACATAAACTTTTTTCTTTTATTATTTGAATAGATCTATTATATAAAAATATTGCATATCTTTGAATGCTAACCTAACACTTACCATGATAAACAAGCTATACCTTATTTCGGGAATACTTTGTTTACATTATGTAACATTTATATCCAGTTTTTTTTTAAATTCCAGAATGTGTCAAAACTGGAACGTGTATACGAAATGTTTCAAAGTATGGAAAAGGCACTAATAACTGCAAAACTATATACCTTGCCTATTGTATTTATAAAACCAGAAATCGATAAGGCAGTAGCTCAAAAAGTAAAGGAAATGGTCAGAAAAAGAAATGGGCAAATAGTTGAAACTGAAGATACAGCTACCCACATAATATATGGCTCAGTTGATCCACTTAAGGATGAATATGGGAGACCTACATACAAAAGAGATAAAATGGTTATGATGCACTGGTATTATTTTCCAAATTCTTTCGACACTTGGGTCAACCTGGAGTCAGCTGGACTGGAGGGACTTACGATTGAAAATAATTCTAGTCCTCACTCAGGACCATGGAGGGTTAGTTGTAATTGGATTTATGAAACTGATCAGTATAATGAATGGATGTCGGAGGAGGATTATGAAGTAGATGAAAATGGAGTGAAGAAAGTACATCCTAGATTAATGTCTGTAGAAGATTTAATGAATCCTTCAGAAGATAGGAACAAAAAGAACAAAGGTAAAAGGAAACGCTCCCCTTCTCCTCCGTCAAAAGTAGGCAAAAGAAAAAGTGGAAGAAGTCCTGCTGTAGGGAAAAAAACAAGACCAGAGGATCCCGAATCTGAAGATTTAACGAAAGACATGGAAGAACCAACTCCAGAACCTAATATAGTTGAAGTTAATCCTACTCCACCACCAACAAATCAGCCTGTTAAGAAAGATCATGAATTACAACCACTTAAAGGAGGATCTATAACTGATTTAGAAGAGAACGAAGAAAGAGGTGATGATTCTCAAACTGGTAAAAATAGTGATAGTAATACACAAGACGATGGACAAGAAGATAATGTAACTGAGCAAACTCATCACATCATTATTCCATCTTATTCTGCATGGTTTGATTATAATTCAATACACGAGGTGGAAAAAAGAGCAATGCCCGAATTTTTTAATGGAAGAAATAAATCTAAAACCCCAGAAATATATTTAGCTTATAGGTAAGAAAGTTATTCTTAAGAAATAAATTTTTCTTCCCAAAAATTTATTTTGTTTTCACGTTTATTTCACTTCTTTGAATAATTTTTGATATTTTATTTGCAGAAATTTTATGGTTGATACCTACCGGCTTAATCCCACTGAGTATATAACTAGTACAGCTTGTAGACGTAATCTTGCTGGAGATGTTTGTGCTATAATGCGAGTCCATGCATTTTTGGAACAATGGGGTTTGATAAACTACCAAGTTGATACAGATTCCCGGCCTACACCTATGGGTCCACCGCCCACATCTCATTTTCATATCCTTTCAGATACACCATCGGGTCTACAACCTATTAACCCACCGAAAACTCCACAACCTAGCGCGGCAAAAACTTTATTGGATCTTGACAAAGTTCAGGATGTTAAAAAAACTGAAAATACAACAGAAATATCTAGTTTTGGCCTTAAGTTAGATCAGTATGCTAAGAAACCCGCTGTTTTAAGAAACAAAAGTGCAGCATCTCTAACGAGGGATTGGACTGAACAAGAAACGTTATTACTACTAGAAGGATTAGAAATGTATAAAGATGATTGGAATAAAGTGTGTGAACATGTAGGATCTCGCACTCAGGATGAATGTATTCTGCATTTTCTTAGGCTACCTATTGAAGATCCTTATTTAGAAGATCCAGAAGCTGGAGGGGCCTTAGGACCTCTAGCATATCAACCTATTCCCTTCAGTAAAGCAGGAAATCCAATAATGTCTACGGTTGCATTTTTAGCATCCATAGTTGACCCTAGAGTGGCAGCAGCAGCCGCAAAATCAGCTATGAATGAATTTGCTAGAATCAAAGATGAAGTACCTGCCTCTGTTATGGATGCTCATTTAAAGAATGTTGAAGCTTCAAATGCTGAAGGTAAGTATGATCCTGCTGCTAATTTATCACTTACTGGTATAGCAGGAACAGTACCTGATAAGGAAGAAGAAGATAAAATTAAAAAGGAAGAAATTAAAGAGGAAGATAAAGTTGCCGAAGAAAAGAAGAATGGTGAAAGTAAAGAAGAAAAAAGTAGTGATAAAATAAAGACAGAAACTTCAGATGTCGAAAAAGAAGAAAAAATTGATATATCTGAATGCAAAACAGAAAAAGTTAAAGATAGTGAAATGCAAAGTGCAGCGGCAGCTGCTTTATCAGCTGCAGCCGTTAAAGCCAAACACTTAGCAGCTGTAGAAGAAAGAAAAATTAAATCATTAGTAGCTTTGCTTGTTGAGACCCAAATGAAGAAACTAGAAATTAAACTAAGACATTTTGAAGAACTAGAAACTACTATGGAAAGAGAAAGGGAAGGTCTTGAATATCAAAGACAACAACTCATCACAGAAAGACAACAATTTCATTTAGAACAGTTGAAAGCTGCTGAGTTTAGAGCTAGGCAACAAGCACATCAAAGGTTACAAGCCGAACAAGGACAATGGGCTGCTCAACAACCGCCCACAACACATTCAACCCCACCTACTGAAACTGGACCAAGTACAACTCCTACACCTCCATCTCCCCAAGCAGCAGCAGTAGCTTCTCCACAAGCTCCGCCTCATATTCATATATAAAAACAAGATTAGAGGGGAGGTTCACGAATCGCACTTTCCCAACTAATGCCACAGTTTTTATAATGGCTGAAGTATTAATTTAGGAAGTCTCAATTTATAGTTTTTGCTATAATTTTATAAAAATTAGATTAAGTGAACTTTTTTTAATTTTTAGGCTACAGGTAAAAGTGGCTTTGATAGCCTGAATAAATTTCCATTTATATGGAATACTACAATCATGATGCTTTATGCTAATTATTTTGTCTTTTGATTATTTACTTCTACATATATATTTAATTCAAATTATTGTGTACATTTAATTCAATTTATCATGTATATTAAATTCTATTGAATTGATGGTTAGGAATCACCTTTTTATGGGATATATAAATATGTAATGTCCCATTTTAAAACTTAGGGTATAAAAATTGTTAAAAACGATACAATAGTTGAACGAATTGTGAATTATTGCAACTAGACGTGCTGAAATTATGGAAATTCTCCGAAATTTCATGACAAACTTCACGGTTTGTTTAGGGACTTTAATGCATAATCGTCAGTGTTGAAATGATTTTTATTTCTTCAAGAGAGTTTTGAGTTGTGAAAATTTATGTCCTCATTTTTTTTTTCAAACAAAAAGAAACTGATTGATATTTTCTTCAATTTTTTACTTTGGTAGGAACTTATATTTACATTTTGTTCTGAAGTGAATAATAACAGTAATCTCTCACTGGTGGTACCTTCAGTAGCCTTATTAACCTTTTGAGTACTGATTTTATGGAAGACTTTTATCCACATATAATGGATTTAATGATAATAAATACTAATATTGGTGATATAAAGAATATTTTTCTAAGAACATTCCAATAACAAAATGTGAATAAGTGTATAAATGAAACAAAATAGAAATATTTATAAAGAACAAGAACTAGCTTTATACCGTGTGGTATTTTTTAAAACATGTCAGTAATTGCATAGGTATATGGTACTGTTTGCACTGTCAAATGTTTTCTTTTCTTATTTTATATTTATAACATACGCGGCACCATTGTGTAGGGTGTTTCTTTAATTCTGTTTCCAGAATATTCTCTGGAAAATGTGTCGAATTTTTCGCTTGCAAACGATGTCGTGCATCGTTACTTGAAGGACGCCCACGGGTATTATAATTTGGCAGAACCACTTATGCCAATAATTCCTCATTCAATAATTTTTAAAAGAAATTGGACAGTGCCTGATTTGGTTCCACAATTGACTTTATTATGTAGAACATGTGAATTAAAAATAGCCATTACTTATAGATAAAACGCCATTTTTTGTAACCTTTTTCGCATTTTCTCATAAAGGAAAGCACGCTAGCAATTGGTCCTGTTTATAAACTCCTTTCTTACCTGTATTATATTCGACTACATTTGATAATTTTGTCGAAATTGTCATCTTTCTTTTTTCGCTTTGTTTCAATATTTGAATGCTTTGCACTAAGCATGTATACATCATTTTTATCTTTCCATTCTAGTGGGATGATAACATTTTGGCCTCTCCTTTTTTTAGTTTGAGGAAAGCAAGCTCTTTTGGCATGTGCTTTCTATTCTTTTACACAATTCTATCTTGTTCCAGTAATGCTAAATATAATTGTGGAAACGAATACCGATTGTAAATTGGTTGTGCCACTTCTAGGACAAACTCTCAGATGCTGCTATATCAGTTTCCGGTAATTTATCTGTACCAACATAGATTTTAAAACGAATACAATAACCTGATGAAGACTCGCAAAGCTTCTAGATCAAAACCGCGTTCGTTTCGATGGATTGAATTCAATATAACTCAATTTTCCTTTGAACTTCATAAGAGATTCATCTAGTGATTCTGCGCTTTTTTCGGTATAAAAATTGTAGAATTTATTATTCAGATAATAACTAAATTTCTTATTTTCCTAATTTTATCATTTTTATCCAACTTTTCGTTGTCTGTAAAGTGAAGGAATCTTGTGATATCAAAAACGTATCCCGTGGCATAGCGGTTGTAAAAATTGAAGTATTTATAATAGTTCTTTTTGACCAATATAAACTCAATTTAGATATTTTAATTGAGACATAAGAATATATAATGCGATATATCCTTTCATTTTATCCACAGTTAAAGGAAATCACTTCAGGTTTCGTTTATTTGCACATTCTTTCACAATTATTTGATTGGCATATCTATTCGTTTCTTCAACTGTCATTTTCCAAAAAAATAACTTGATCTAGCCCTTTTAATGGTGTAGGATTATCACCCGTATCTACGCAGGTACGAAACATTGATTCTAGCTATTTCTTGAAATTGTTTTATATCAGCAAGATTTTTTTTCATTCTCTAATTCACTGCTTTAATTCTACTTGGCACTATCATTTTCGCTGTCATAAAATGGATTTTTTAATTCAGACATCTCCAATAGCGTATCAAAAAGAAAACAGGGATAAAATAATAATAAGTGGAATTAACTTTATTTGCAACTGTAAGATGTCAAAAACCAACAACAGGAAATTGTTTGCGAACAACGCCAACTGGTTGGAGTACTTAAAAAAAAATTAACGCTTGCTTCTCAATTCAGATGACAAGTCAGACTCGTCCACCGTAACTTCGCTCAATAAACACATGACGAGGCTCATTCATTAAATGTACTCAAAGGGTTAAAAGGGATATTGGTACTTTTTTTTATAAATATTCGTATTTTCAATGGTATTTTCTAGTGTTAGATTTCACAATAATATTGCGGTTTTTAACACTGTTGATCTAATTTTACTAACTTCATCAACTTTATTGATTTGAACGGTGATGTTTTTAGGGGACATGTGTAAATATATGCCACAGTAACTGTTTCAGAAAGACTATTTATTTTTGGAAATAGAGCTACATAATTTTTGATAAAGTCTATAGTTTCTTTTAATTTGATATTTTGAGTATAAGATTTCAATAATTGCCTCAATCACACCACTAACATGAAAATTTCAGGGAACAGTTTTTTATTGATCGGGTGCTTCTGAAATAATTTTATTTATATAAGCAGTACAATATCTTTTATATTCAACAATTGAAATTGTTTTGAGGGCTTATGTTTTTGGACAAGTTGGGAAAATCAGTGAGTTTAGTTGTTAACCTCGAATAAAAGTGTATGTCTAATCGTCCAATCCAATATTTTATTATACACAATTATTGAGAATTAACAGTTGAATGGATTGACAAAACAAAACTCACTTATTTTCATTAATTATTAACATTAATATTAATTTGTGTTGGACGTTTAATCTGAAAATTCATAACTTACTTTATATACCAACTCATCAATTGTCAAAACTATGGGTTTTTCTAGTGTTAATCCTTTTCACTATATTGAATCATATACATTGCAATTTTTGTACTTTTTACACTATTTTTTTTTATAAAATATATATTTAATTATAAATCTATTAGTTAAATTGTATTGACCGATGTTTATTAGTATGAACGTTACCTTAGTGCAGGGGTCGGTACCTTCTTTGGCCGCGGATCAAAATAAACCAAAACTCGAGTATTAAATAGCATTTTAGTAAATAATAAGATACAGTGGAAACTCGATTAACCAGACAGATTGTTGTTGTTAGGAATTCGGATAATCGAATGTATGAAGAAAAGCGGGTTTTGTGAATTAAAATAAGTTCATCTCTTAGGTGGTTGTCCGGGTTCTCTTTTCCCTATTGGTTTCCTTTCAAGTAAGATGCATGGCAGTCTACTCTCTTCCATTGCCAGTATCTTTTTCTTTGACTCCCCCATCTTACGGTGTCTTGCACCCCTCATTGTTTCCTGATGTCAGTGTTCCTGATTCGATCTACTCTACACTATAGTCCTGAGCTTTTTCATTTCGGCTACCCAAAGCATGCTTTTCGTTTTGTTTGTTTCCTCTCTGGTTTCTATTCCGTATGTTATGATTGGCCTGATACAAGTCTTATAGATCCTAACGTTGCTATTCGTTTGCCCATATTATCTGTCTTAAACAGCCCCATATGGCAGTCGCTTTGTTGATCAAATCAGCAAATTCGAACACAAGCATCTGAATTTTCAATAATTAATCTGCTCCTGTTTTCACTTGAAATAAATTTCATTTGTTAAAATATTTGCTCACATTTATAAGTGGACAAAATGGCAAAACCATTTTTTTAATGATGAAAACCTCGTAGGAAGTAATGCCCAACATGTTGATATCTTGAGAAAATTATTGTCTTCTGTATTTTTCAAATCGTTCCGCAATTTCTTGAATTTTTATAATCAATTTCTAAACTAATATTGTAAATTTTAAGATATTCAAAATTTATACAAATTTATAATATTTTCTTCTATTTCATCGGGCTTTATTATAAATGTAAACATTTCTCCATGTTTCTTAAAACTTTGAAACCGATATCTTATTCACTTTTAATGACCGAAATCCAACTTTCGAATATATTTAGATTGCGTTCATCGGTATTTTCTTTTTTATGTTCCCTTTCTAACAAGGGAAAGAAATGGAATTTTTCAGTTTCAAATAATATCAATTTTGAAGTAAAACTCTTCCATTCCTCACACATTTTCACAATACATTGAAATCATTATAATGGTTCATTATGTCTGTTAAGAATAAAAGTCTTAAAAACCAAAACCATTGTTTATCATTGACTTCGAGATCATTTTCGCCGATTTCGTGAAAAAATATTTGTATATCATCAATACACTTTCCAAATCTATTAAGAACTTTTTCCCGACTTAACCATCGTATTTCAGAATGTAATAAGAAATCTTCATATTTCGATTCAATTTCCTCAAAAAAAGCTTTAAAGCGCCTGTCAAATAAATATTCTTGATGTATGATAAAATGAAACGATAAAAGTGAACGGCCAAGTTCCTTTTTCATTAGTTTTACAAATCCAACAGTTTTCCTTTCATACTTAAAGCACCGTGAGTTGCTGCAATTTACTTTTTAAATCTCATTTAAGAAATTTGTAAACTCTTGTATTTGACGAAACATATCAGTGACTTTGCCCAAATAGGATTTTACAATAGACCCAGACTTGGGCCATGTACAACTCTGGCCCTAGCTTGGTAGCCATTATTGACCCAGACTTGGTGGGACTCTGGGATGATAACAATGTCCCTCGCTTGCAAGCCTGGACCAGGCCTGGTTGCCTACATAAACCTAATACTAGTCTGCAACCGTAGGTCCGGCTGGTTGCTTGTAATGGGATGGGATGGCCGAAGTAAGGTTACATAGAGTTCCACTAGGTTTGGCTGACTGTAAAATGGCCGGGGCTAAGACTTCAACCAGGCTTGGGACATTATTGGTTTGCCAAGGCCGGGTTTACGAGCGTTGGCCCAAGTTAAGCCCCCTCGTTCAAGTCAAGAACGCATAGTTCTTCATTAACATTCGAGATGCAAATCTAATAATTATTGCAAGCCTACCAATACTTTCGTCATCTGCAATGCTAATTATGTCACAAGATAAATCATTTTTGACCTGTTCATCAATATTCTTGGCCATATCTTCAACGCGACGCTGGTCTGTTCTAGCTGACAATGGTATTTCTTTGATTCTCTCAATTATTTGTTTTTTATTTGACAAGTCATTAAATGGTTTTCCATATGCTTAGAGCTGCACAAAACTGGCAGACGTAGCGTGATTGTTGCTGGTAACAAAACTTTAAGAATTTATTTTGTTTTCCCAAATTTAATACACGTTTAGCAATGTAGTCAGATTTATCTTAATTTGCCATTTCACTCACATCATGTTTTGAAGAAAAGTGTCGTTCAATATTATAAGTCCTGGTGGCAATTATATTTGTACATTAAGTACATATCAATTTGTCACCATTTTCGATACGCCCATACTTTTCTGTCTACGCATCTTGAAATAATTTCTTTTTTGCTTTTTGTTTGTTCGTGGTAATTTTTTTAAATAATAATATTTATTTCACCAGGTCAATTTTATTGTGCTACTGTACTACACGTACTATAACTATAAGTGAGATAAAGACGCTCACATCCAGGAATGGTACAGCGGGGGTGGGGCTTTAACTGATATTTTTATATGTTATACTGGATTCAAATTTGGTAAGTTCATAACTTTGCGACAAGAAGTTTATGGGAAAAAAATGTTATATCTTTTACTTTATTTTCGGAACTAAAGTGGGTCATTTGAAATAACCAAATGGGTCACTCGGTGACCCACAGGTCGTAGGTTGTCGACCCCTGCCCTAGTGTATACCATCCATTTATTAAGTTGAACTTTGAAGAGTTATTTCAGGCAAATTTTTGTGCAGAAATTCACAAAAATTAAGATTTTTGGTTGGAAGTAATAAGGTTTATTATTATTTTTTTATTGAATTTATAAAAGTTTAAAAATTGCCACAGCTTTATTGAAATGTATACAGTCGACTCTCGTTAATTCGAAACTCGAGGGAATGTATTACGATTTATCGAGTGTTTAAAATATCAAATGGCTCGAAATTTGTGAGAGAAAATAAATAAAACTTCGAATTAATAAGTGTAATTATAATTTATTACTACCATTCTACTCGTATAACATTGTCAAAAGTTTAGAGGTACATACATGTATTCATAATGTGAATTAATTAATCTTTCGAATGAACTCTGTTATACTGGTTTGCTCCAAAACACATTGCTGCTGTTTAATAACTTTTTCTAAGAAAAAAGTGACTGAAATGCTTTTTCATCACTTTCGTTTTGTAGACAGAAGATTTGTAAGGTATCGAATCAGGATCTTCCTTAACTGACACTTCTGCCAAAAGTTCTAATGTATTGTCCTCATCTTCATCGTTACCTTTTTTCATTCGTATCTGTCACAGATAAAATTTCATCATCGGTTAGTGAACCTGGGACAGCAACATCTTCATCCACTTGAACAAAGTCAGAGAAACTCACACCGCTGATGTCAACTAATGGTTCTATTGCTGGTTCTTCATCATCCATAAGTATTGGAAGATCTTCTTTTAAGAAACCGGATTTTTTGAAGCAGTTGAGAATCGTTAGCGGTGTTACAGCTCTCCATGCCTTGTCAGAACCGTGATATTTGCAGTTGGCTGCTTATCGAGAGAATATAAAACGAGCTTATAATTTCTTTACGATAGAACGTCTTAAAATTATGGATGATCCCTTGGTCCAATGGTTGCAATTTGGAAGTTGTATTTGGCGAAAACAAGTAGAGTTCCACGTTGGACAATGTAGGAGGACTGTTGTGGACAGTGCAAATGTATAAAAATAGTAAAATTTTCCGCTTTTGTCGTTTCATGTCCTCATCAACTGTTAAAAACCAATTGCTAAAAAGTTCTGTCGTCATCGAAACTTTTTTGTTACCACGATAATCAGTCCATATTTACTGCAAGTAAAAGTGTCAACCTCTTATTACTACGTTTTTCCCCATGACATTTTTCATTTTTAAAAGTAACCGTCTTATCCGGTAAACATTTGAAAAATAGGCCAGTTTCATGAGTATTAAAAATGTCTCGGGCATCATAGTTCTCAATCAAGGTCTTTACCGGAATTTACTGTGCCAATCTAACCAAACTGCTTCATCAACACTTCCACTTTCCCCACAAACTTTTTCAAACACAACATTTCTTTTTTTGAAATTTGTAAGTCACCCTTCTCTTACCCCAAAGTTTTTGATGCTTAGAGTAGACGCGAACTCTTTTCCTTCTTCCGCTAATTGACACTTTTTGTCCTCTACGTTGTCTTAGCCAAATGACCAGGCTTTCTTTCAGACTAGGAAATTCACCTTTAGTAGCTCTTTTCCATACTCAAACATTAATTTTCTCCTTGTGCTTTATTATGGTTGAGAGAGTACTCAGAGCAATGTTAAATTCTTTTGCAACACCACTTTTCTTCTCACCTTCCTCTACTTTTTCGATTAACTTCTTCTTTTCAGCAATCGTCAAATATTTATACTTGCTAGTGCTCATAACTAAGACAAACTTTTTATCAGTATACCAACGAAAGAGTAACAGTAACTGAAGGATAACTAAACAAACCCATTTACGATAAGTGTGTATCAAATAGTCAAACTAATCATAACATAATCACGTATCGTGTACGTTGATACAAGTTTGAACTTGTCGCAAAATGTACTTACAATTTTTTCGCCTCTTTCTCTCTGCAACTTTGAATTGTCGAGTGTTGGACGCTTATGAGTTCGAATTAACGTGTCGTTTTGTTATATAGTAATGATTTTTTCATTTGAATTACCAAGTACATAAAAATGTATTGATTTAGTTCGAAATATAAAGTGATTTTGTGTGGGACTCGTGATAACTTTGAATCATAGAGAGGTTCGAATTATCGCAGATTTGAATTAACGAGAATCGAATGTATATATATTTAAAAATGCACTTTTTTGTAATACAAATCTAATACCCTTCGAAGTTTTAAACAAAGAGATTCTGACACAATTATTTTATTCAATACTTTGTCAATTATGCATTTTTTTACATAACTGATATTTACTACTAATTATTGTATCAATAAAAAAGAACTATGAAATTACAAGTTTGTTTGATTAGACAAATAGGTGAGTAAAAACAATAAGCAGTATCAGGATTATGTTACTTAATGAGGACTACCACGTGAGGTCTCCGAAATGATATGTCAAATATAATTTTTGGATGAAGGTAATTAAAAACCGGTATTTTTAACTCACTCCTTTCACAAGCGATCGATCACCAAAGGAAATGATTTGATTGGTAGCGATATGGAATTTTTAGATTCTCATGTACCCTTCCGCTCGCACATTTCTAAGTGACTAGTTACGACAACACCGGTATACGAGGTCTGACTATTAAATAACAAGACTGGTTACGAAAAAGGGTTTTATTATAAAAATTATTCTATATTCGAATGCTACCCTTCAATATACTCCCCTCCCCTCGCCACACACCTTTACATACGTTTTTTCCACTGATCAAAGCAGTGCTGGAAGTCTTTGGTTACCGCCTTTGGAGTCTCTGCCGTTTTTTGCTTTACCGCTTCCATCGACTCAAATTGGGTCTCTTTCAAAGCAGATTTTATCTTCGGAAACAAAAAAAGTCGTACGATGCCAAATCTGGTGAATACGGCGGGTGTTCGAGCACTGGAGGGCACTTACTGGCCAAATACTGCTTCACAAAAAATCCACGAGTTGTTCTTCCGCAACTTGGGCCGTTTTTTACCAACTCGTTCTCGCAGGGTTGCCAAAACTTATAAATAGTAAGTCTGGTTGACACTCTCACTCTTTGGAACCCATTCAGTCATCTCGATACCGTTAATGTCGAAAAAAAAAAACGATCAACATTGCCTTGAATTTTGATTTGCTCTCTCGGCACCCACTAAAACGCTTGTCCTCATAGGCCTCCAATTATCCCAGGTTCATTATATTTTAAAAAGAGACTAAAACATTTCAACATTATATTCAACTGTGTAATTTTTTCCTTTCTTCTAATATCATTTAACTCAGGAATTGTTTGAGGAACTTTTATGAATGCATCTATTATTTCTTGTCTTTTGAATACCTCAATAATTTTGTAAAAGCATCGACTCAATGTTGATTGGGAGATACCCAAACAATAATTATTACCTACATCTTGCTGGTAACTACCAGTACCAAAAAACTTCAATGCTGCCAGTAGCAAAATGAAATAATTTCATTTTAATATTAAATGTCAAAGGAATCACGAACTACATATTCAATAGGTGCATCCAATAAATATCAATATAATCCATGTTAAACATAAAAAGAGACTTGAGGAAAGAAGAGAAGGCTCAATCACATATGTCCATAATTGATTCTCCTTAACATACTCCTTCTAGATGGTAGGAGTATATTTTCGCCCTATTTATTCCAAACTTATACTTTAGTATCATACTCCAGAGTGGTGCACACCGACTACATTTTACTCCTCGGAGGATATTTTAAAAACTTCAGTTAATTACCCCAGATCTAAAGATATTACATTAGTATTCAAAGCAACTGAGGTCTCCAACATTCCAATCTTTTACTAACTTAAGTAGTAGGCACCTGCTTGGTGCTCGTTACCATTGGAGATCATCAACCACTTTTAATAGCCACATATTTGTAATAAGTTTATATAAATCAAAAAGTAAAATAGTTCTTACTACTTCAGTCTTTACAGGCTCGTCCAGATTCATTCTTATTGTGTCAAAACATATCTGAAAGTTTATTTGGATAGCCAGAATATTTTTTCAAATTGGTCATCACTGATGAGTTGTATTAAAGGATTTCTTAAAAGCCCTCAATGGTGCTCTGCAACAATTTCTTCAGCTTCTTCTAGTTCTTTCAGCAATTCAATATACATTGGTACAATCCCTTATATTTATATATGTCTACATTTAAAAATGATTTATATACAATAATAACATTATTAAAACACTGTTTCAATAAAAATAATAGGTTAGAATTGTCTATTTCAAATACGAGTGAAATAAAGCTCTTCCCTTTGGCGGGAGCGTTCATATTGCGAGGAGAGGGCATGAGAATCGAGACAACAATAAATTTAGATCCCCTCGGCTTCAAAGACATCGATGTCGCTCCAAGCGAGGACCTGAGAATGCCGGCCCTGGGCTGAAATGCTTTTCACAAGAACGCGAAAGTGAAACTAACCAATGCCTTATCCGAGTTTTGTCTTTCGTGTACTTATGTCCTTGTTAGATATTTTTTTCAACTACATTTTAATGTAATGTAATAACAAATTTTTAAATCTATACTTCAGGACCGTATTCGCCGGCAAATAAGTGGAACTCGTGAGCAATTAAGTCACAAGAATACTGATCACAGTAGAATAAAATCAAATAAAAAAATCGGTGTCCGTGGAAAATGTTTGAAATGAATAAATACGCACACAACTCTAAGAAGGGCCACTCACGATACTGCGCTGGAGTGAAGTCTTCGTTGTTAGTCATATCAGACCAAAATGTAATTTTATTAGCGTCTCTCGCTTTGTGCATAATGAGGTCAGAAACACCTGCCCGGGGTACATTTTGATCATTCAGGAATGGCAGCAATTCAAAATACCATAACCTTTTTCGAGATTTAATCGAATTTATTAATAGTTTTAGTTCCCTTTTATACGATCTATCTTTGTCGCAAAATCCTCATTGACTTCTTAGAATGATTCAACTAAAATGTCCATAGCTCTTCTTTGGCCGTTTCTGTTATGATATATATCACTCTTTACTTTTCAAAGGCACTCTTGTTCTCTGTACAATTCACAAAATTCTTCATATGTGCCATTTTCCACATTAATTATTCAGACGACAAAAAGCAAAGCAATTACACGCAATTATTGACGGTTTAGTACTACAACACTCCGACCTCTCTGACTGCGGTCAAATCGTACGATTTCGTTGGATATCCGGCATACGCGATCAAATTCGTTGGTTACGACCAAATCGTTCAGTATCGTGAGTGGCCCGATAAAGTTTAGTATCCATAGCAAATATTTACGTATTGTAATTCAAATGTGTTGTTATAAAAAAGCTACAATAGGCATTAATAATCTCATATTAGACAATGATTTTCTGAAGAAATCCTTCTAAAAAAATATCGCTTACTTCAATGGTGGATTTTCTAATTTAAACAATGAAATATTAAAGTAAAATTGTTGCTTATCTAAAAATGTTTATTTTGGTTATTTGAATTCTGTTAAACTTTTCCGTTGAAAATATAATGAAAAACAGAAAATACTCAACTGTAGACGTTTCTAGAACTACCTTAGGCATGAGCGACTATACCATAATTATAAAATATGTATAAATCAATAATGACAGAAAGGAATCCTTGTAGGCGAACGAGTAAAAATTACTTCGTTATGGATTGGAAAAATATTCGTATGATATTATTTTGGCAACAGAATTTCAATTTGTATATTAAAAAATATCATTTTCAGCAATTAAAAAGACATAAATATGTGTATAAAAAAAGAAGTCCTATTCAGAAATGACGTTTTGTTCATCTGCCTGCATTTACACTGAAAACTATTTTTATAGTTGTAATCTATCTGTGTTACGTTTTTTCTTTTATTTATTGTCTAAATTTAAGCTTTATTTCATTGGTATATGTACAAAGGAAGCCGGCCATTTTTAGTCCTCATTTGTTCATACTGGCTGATTTTGATTTACCAACGTAAAACGATTTCTATCGTACTACTTAATTACACATATTTAAAATGATTAACATAATATTACATAATTTTGAGATATTCATAAAATGTCAGGTAAAGACATGAGATGTCTTTGATTAAGAATAATTTTTTCACGAATATTAGTAGTAGATACAAGTCAAACTGAAATACGAATTTAATTATAAAAAGGAAAGTAAAAATAAAAATCCACTTTTTTCATAACCATACATTTTTTTTAATTATAAATTATTTAAAAAATGAAGTTTTGTAACTGGTTGACAGTGCGCACACGCGTCAAAAGTAGGTTGTTCATTAGGTACATTTTAGAATAACTTCCACCATTTGCGATTATTCTAACATGGCCGCATGTTAGTTACTGATTTTTCTTTATTGTTTGCCAACGTTTGTTAAAGATTTAGTAGTGGTGTTTTAAAATAAATTTAGATTGATCTTAACGGATAATCATAATTGAAAAGGATTTAGTATAGACATATACAGATAATTTTTGGAATAAGTTATACCGGTCTTGGTCTTGTTGATCTCCTCCCTATTGAGGTGAATTGTCAACTATAGGTATTTCTAATTTCCTACTTTTGATTATTTCTCAAATTGAATGATGTTGCAAGAACATCATCATATATCCCAAAATGGAATGCAAAGGAATGCCAGGTGAGTGTATTACTATCCACATGATTTATACAGGTATACTAAAAAATCAGTTGTCTCTATATTCGATTATCAGTATAATGCAGGTATTTATTGTTATTGTTTTAGAATGGGGATGCAACAAATGGGGCCACCACCCAATCAAAGAATGCTCATGAGTATGCCAGCTACTGGTAAGTAGGCGATTGCTAGAAATCTTGATCTATCAAATTATTTTTGTCATATATTCATACTAAAAGTATATGATCATATATCCTATACCTATATCCACTTCAATTATGACTTACAACAATCTAGTATTAGTCTAACCAAACTGTGGTGACTGTCACCTTTAAATTTCATTTAGAGATGCAGATTTCACATTTTAAATAGTTTATAAGAAAATTATTTATAACATATTTTCTTTTATATATTGTAAATAAAAATTGTTTTTAAGGTGTTTTGGTTTCTATGCCTCCTGGGCCTGGACCAACTTTGATAACGACAACATCCATTCCCCAGCAACCACAACAACCTAAGGCAAGTATGCAACAGCAAGTCTATCACTATGAAAACACTGGCCAACCGACAGAAGTAGATCAACACAGTACAGAACATCAGAACTGTTCAAACACTAATACTTTGTCTACGCCCAACTCTACTTTGGCAAACATAAAAGAAAAAACACCAATGTGTTTGGTAAATGAATTAGGTAAGTTGATAATATTAAGAAATTTTCAGTTCGTAATTTTTATGATATGTTTATCAATAGCTGTGAAATGGGAGTTTTTAACATTAATAAAAATACATAATTTTAAAGAAAATTTTGAATATATAGGTATAAAATTATTGTGATCATTAATGGTACGATATATTATCTCATAACTTATTTTATTCTTGGGAACTAGAGCCAACCCTGTCAATTAGAAATAGAGATAAGTAATTTAAATGATGTACTGGTGGGAATTGCTATATTAATTTCATTGTTATAATAGATTGAGCAGTAAGCATATATTCTCTTGGTATATCATACAGTTTTTGTTTTTCCTTTCTTTACCAACTAGCTGTGATATTATTTCAATATTCACTCAATGTATTCAAGTATAGGGGAATTGATTTTTGGCCAAAATTTCTTGAAAATTGCAATGTGATGAAAGTATTGAAAAGAAAATGTTTAGTCTCCCCTTTTATGTTCAGAATGTTTCTGGACTTTTGCTTTTGTTCTAATACATTTTGAGCACCTATAATAATAATAATGCTATTTTATTGAATTGCATATATACCTATAACATATTAGACGATGAATTATAATATTGACTTGATAATGCTCTAATACTTTTAGTATATTTGCATTGTTCCAATGAATTGTTGATAATTTTGCTTATTCTAATTATTTGAGTGCATCTTTGAAATTCATCTATTCCGAGCCTATTGATTACATTTATATTTATTACAGTAATAAATAATCTGCCAAAATTCATCAGCATAATTAGTAAAATAATTGGTACATGATATTAATATCTACATGAGAAATATATTATTGTGTGGAGTTATTTATTTCAAATTTAAAAATGGAAAAGTACAAATTATTGTATTTATTTTTAGGAAACTTTGAGTTTAATTCATTTACAATATTCACTTATTTGTCTTGAAATGAAACATATCCAAAACTAGGGTGAATATTTGATTTATCATAATATTTATGCAATTTCTTTTAAACTGTTAATTTTGTTATTTATTATTTAATTTATATACAAGATCAAAGAACTGGTTGTGGGTGCAGTAACAAATATTTAGAGTTGATCTAGTCTTGTCTACGTCTAACAGTAAACTTGATGCAGGCAGTTTCTTCGCTTTTGACCACATGCACAGTTTTCCGTATTTTGTCTCACTTGTGATGTGCCAACGGGGAATTAAGTGAATATTGAGAATTTTGGACTGCTTTTCTACATATAGTGATTTTTGTATAACAGAAAACTAAATGTAGGTGATCAGTTTTTGTATATGTTTATCCTTTAAATGAATAATATATTGTTTTGAAATATATCAATATTATTTTAAAAGGTTTTTAGAAGGTATCATAAATTGGTTGTTTCTAAGATTTTTGGATATATTGATATGAAAACCTTCTTCTCATGTTATCTTTATACATTTCATGTGAATGGCACCAAAGTGTCTTAATATTTTTTATTTTTTATTTCCCCAAGAATAGATATATATTTTTCGAATATCCAGAGTCATTATTCTCTCCTTCTCATACTCTAGTCATTATATTCTGTGTAAATTGACTATAATGATAATACCAGATTTATTTACGTTAACCTACTATTATGAGACATTGAACTTCTTAGTAGTTACTGTATTGTTTTTCTTTTCTATATGTCTAGCGTAGACTAAAATAATGAACTTCATTCACTTATATTTATAAATTTGAGTGTACATAAAAAAATAAAAATTTGATGATCCTATAGCAAGATACAACAAAATTCAACACCAGTATAGACTCACTGGGGAACAAGGACCTGCCCATAAGAAAATATTCACAGTTACCTTGAAACTCGGTAATGAAGAATATGAAGCAGAGGGGCCCAGTATCAAAAAAGCCCAGCATTCAGCTGCCGCTCAAGCTCTAGCTAAAACTGAATTCAAGCATCCACCACCAAAAACGGTAAGAAATCGTCCAGGAAATCGACCAACTAATCCGGGAGTTGTTACTCCAACTGTTGAACTCAATGCTCTTGCTATGAAGAGGGGGGAACGCACTGTATACGTTGTTGAAAATGGGGGTGCCCCACCACATCAGGTAAGATTAACTGAAATCCTGAACAACAGATCATTACAAAACTGTTACTTTCACCATTAAATTCGCATTTTTTAAGTCAATTAAAGTATCATTTATTTCTATCACACACTCACATTTTATTATGACAATGTGCTTTAAATTTGATTAAATAATAAGTTTTGATAGTTTAGTTTCAATATAACTACATATACTTGAGAGTTGTAGACTAAGTGGAACCTTTGAAAACACCTAGTTACTTTGAATTGTGTCTAGTTAATTCAAACTTTCTTTATGTGTTGAAATATGGTTATTATTCTATTTCCTTATTAACAGTGGCCTTTCTCAATTTCATTGTTTTCCCTTAAAATTTTTCTCATCAAGAAGTAATTATAGATTGGGTTTTTTATGCAATGTCATGAAATATATTATATGATGATGATTGTGGTTTTCTTAACTAAATTTTCACAATAAGAGTGTGTGATGGACAGTAAATTGGCAGATGTTCTAGTAATTATTCAAATTAGGAAATTCATTTCATTTTATAATTTTTATATTATAAATTTTGAAATATATAATACAGTAACTAACTAGAGCAGTGATGGTGAACCTTTTTGAAAAGTGGGTCATTATTTTTTTTAGATCTTGCTCGTGGGTCACTAAGTATTTGTATATATATGAATAATGAAGTTGATTATAAAGTATGTAATGGGAAATTTGTTGCTGTTTGTTTTCAGACAAATTTTGAATATTTGGTTCATATTTTGAGTTTATCAATTTAACACATTTCGCAGTTAGTTTTCAGTATCAAGTCTATTTCTGATTGAATATTTCACAAAGTTCATTGATAGAAACAAATTTTCACACGAATTTGTGGACTCAACAAGTTTCTTTATTGATACAAAATTATTTGGTAATGAATCCCATATGTTTCAGACATTTTCTCTTATACTTCCAAAATCAAGTTTTAAAATTTTGTTTTATTTATGCTGTTTCGAAATTCAATTCCATATCTAAATGATTGATACCTAGCCATATAAAATTAACTCCATTGTTTCAAATTCTATTTTGTGTGGATATAAAATAAAATTGAATATATTTTGCATTTTTTAAATTGATTGAATTTCTCCTGAAATGTTTATTTTATGACCTGTGTAATCATTAAATATTTTTATTGCATTTTCTTGAATATCAACCGTGTTTTCATAAACTACTATGTTTTGAAAATGTTTTTGTATTTGAGGAAAATATTTCATGACTTTCGTTTCCAAATCTTTGGTGAAGATATGAAGATCAAATCATAAATATTTTAATATTATCAAACGTCATTAAAACAATTAGTCCACGCCCTTGAAGTTCATTAAAATGCTGAGTGATGTCGCATAAAACATTGTTTATCTAGATTTTTTTATTAACTTCTTAGTGCCTACAATACAAAAACCATCACTGAACTAGAGTCCTATAAAAATAGAATTACCATCAATCTGAGATTAGAGATTTTCAAATTTGTCATATATAAAAAAAAAGATAGAAAAGCCTTACAGATTGTAGCAACGTTAAAACATTTGGTTTAAGCTTCTTTTAGTCCCAAAGTTCAGTGTAGTAGAGAAGAAATATATTTTAAAAATTATATAGAGATAATATAGATAAAATAATATAAATAGACCACCAGAAACTATTTGATGTACCTAACTAAATTTGAAAGATGAAGATTTATATAATTTTCAAGTATACAAAGTAAAAATTGTTATTTCAATGTTTACATGAAAATTAGATGATTGTTTAAAATTGCTCAGCTACTGTAATCAATAAAAAATTTGGAAAAACGCATTTTGTTTTGGAAAATTAGGAGGATCAAGCTGTTTTGTTACTTATGAGTTGTCAGAATTAACATAATTTGAAATTGATTTAATATATGCAAATGGTGAAAGTGGCTTAACTTTGGTTGAAAGTAACAGTTCAGTAAATTTCAGTTTCTTATCAGTTAAATTAAAAAAAAAATTATATTTGATTGTACCGGGTGTCCCAGTTTAATTTGGGTGAAAATTTAGTTTAACCTTAATTCATACAAAATCAGTAAAAGGCTCAATTTTTGTATTATAATACTTTATATTTGAACAGAGATATTTTCGTGATGAATATTTATTGTTTATTGTACAGGCTGCGCAAATTTTTTTTAGAATATAGATGAAGATACTACTTGCTGATTGTTAAGAAATGATAACTATCATTACGTGTACGTTCAGCGTGTGGTTGTTTTCTTAATCACTAGATAGAAGTTGAAACAGCCTTCACACCTCTGTTTAGTATTTAATGGTCTTAACTGTTTTATGTATTTTCCGCTTCTTCACTTTTCATTTGTGAAACTGAAGATAGATAAGGCTTAAGGAACCAGGAGATATCGAAAGGGCAACAGAACTATTTAACTCACAACTTCAACTAGCAGCCCAAACTGCTACACGAAACAGAAAAAAGAAAGATGTCCCACTCAAAATAAAAAGACTAATAGCAGGAAAGAGACAGGTAAAAAAACTTCAGAGTCTGAAATAAGTCGAAACGTCAATTTTTATCTGTCTTTCAAATATTATTAAAGACTAATTTTAAAACGGAAGAGACTTGAAACAAAGAACATATAGAAGCATAAAAAAAATCTCAATCGAGTCATAAATATAAGAAAAAACTCAAATAAATAATATATAATTTGAGGAATACGTGTCTAAATTAACAAGAAAGGATAATTTTATTTGGAAGTCAATAAAAAAATTTTAAAAAAACATAACAGCCCCACCTGTACGAAAAAACGAACATAAACAGTGGATTAGAAGCAACAAAGGAAAAGCAGATTTATATGCAGATCATTTCAGCCACTAAGTCACGAAATAGACCAAGAAGTAGAGCCAAAATTAGCAATCTAATAAACACAATACGCCCTATAAAAGCAATGACTCCAAAAGAAGTACACAATAAAATAAAATTACTAAATCCGAAATCCATTTACAATGCTGCACAAATCATATTGGTTGGTAAACCAGGCAAAGACCCAACCAATGTGTCATCTTACCATCCAATAAACCTTCTACCTACAATGTCAAACTCCTTGACAAATTACTCCTACATAGAATAACTTCAGACCTACCTCCACAGGAATGGATCCCCTGCCATCAATTTGGATTCCAACAAAAACATTCTACAGTGCAACAAGTCCACCGACTCACGCAGAAAATAAATAAAGCACTGGAAAACAAAGAATACTGCTTTGCTGTTTTCCTTCATATCGGACAGGCTTTTGACAGAGTGTGACATCAAGGGCTGCTATACAAAATTAAAAGAACTTTTTCCCCATACTACTATCCAGGCTCATCTTAACCTATTACAAAAATGGAGGATTGAAAATAATGAGATGAAATCAATACTCCATCAACTAATAGATTCTCCCTTGTATGTGACAAATCAAACCATTCAGGTGGATCTGTGAGTGCCCACTGTATAAAAAGTCATCAATACCACAAAACTATAGAAACCCATCCAAATCCACTACTAGAGGAGTTGTTAACGCCAAGAAACGCAGGAAGTCTGAAAAAAAGTTGACCAATAGATTTAATATGGGGTATAAGAGGTTACATCACTCTAACACTCGCGAACAAATGAAACCATCAAATGTGTGTCTGGAATTTTCGTTTAGAACAATCTTGATCATTGTTCTCGGTTTAACTGTCACAATAAACATTGCTAGGTGGGTGGTGAATTCTCTAGGCTAATTTCGAAATGACAAAATTGTAATATGTAAATTCTGTGATTATCTTTAAACAAAATTGTAAGCACAATTTTTAAAATATTTTTTATTCAAAATATAAAAATATGGAAGTAAATATTGTGGCAATTCAACAGTTGAAAAAATCCTATTTACAAGTGTTAATTTTGAAAGGAGTTCGAACAAATTGAAATCTTATCAATTAAATTTTAAAAAAATAATAAAAAAAATTATGAACTTTGAAGTTACGAGTGGGGGGAAGGGGTAAAAATTTGGGACACCCTGTACTGTACGCATGTATGTGGGACACCTAGTATTTACTTACAGTTGAGATCTGGTTCATAGTGAGGGGCAACTGAGCAAGTGAGATGTAGAAAAGTGGAACTTTTATATATTATGAAACCATTAGATATTCCAAATTATTTTTAAAAAATCATGGTTGTATTTATTAACTATTTTGCATTTATTTAAAAATTTTTTATTATTTCGATAATACCTTTTCATAATATCTGAAAGATTCAGTTCTCATAAATAAAAATAAATGTCTTATTTCTATTTTTTTATTTTACACATTTCATTTTCAAAGCAACTTAACATATTTATATAGTGATATGTGAATAAATTAATTTATAACTATTGTAGACGGTCCCTTTTCATAACAAGAAAAAAGGAAGCAAAATATGGATAATAGTGGAGAGAAAATCAGTAGTAGGCATCTTAAATATATGAATTTTGCAAACAGTTTTTCAAACAGTCTGAATGGCTTCAGTATGACTTGTGGTGTTCGCCAAAATTTGAAAAAAATTTTGGTGTAATTATAAAATAACTGCTGGCATTTTACAAGGCAAAATATTGTCAATTATGTACAAGAAAATGTCTTTTCTTCTATCAAAATTTAGAATACATGGTGATACAAATAATTGATTGACTATTATAATAATTACCATAATTCAGCTGTTTGCAATTTCATTTTTCTGATTATATTAGTTTAAAATATGGTTTTTCATTGATAACTTCAAATATTGTGCACTAAAATATGTTTTATATTCAAATTTCATGTTCTACCCAAGGTTTATTAACTTAGTTATATAATTTGATTGATTGGTTTGATTCTTTGTAATATCTTGTGCTATTACATTCATAATTATATGCTTACGAATATTAAGGTTCTATAGACATTGAGCAACGATTTGAAATTTACTATTCAGGGTAATTAAAACCACTAAACAACTAATTGTTCTGTTATTAAGTTGATAATGACTTGTTTGCATTGCTTATCAAAATTTGACAGGACATATCAAGATTTAAGGTTCTTTAATGAAACCCCTCTCACTTATAATTTGTTTCAACAGACTTCCTACCGAAAAATTATAGTTTGAAGTCAGTTTAGAAAGTTTTTGTCAGAAAAATAACAAAATACATATAAGCATATTTCCAACCTTGTTGCCACATTTTTACAAAACATAATTAGTGGCAATATTATACAAAAACACAATGCTTATAGAAATAAATTTTGTGTATTCTAGCAATCAGTTAATAAACTATGTTACAGCTTCAAAAAATTATTTGGATGATTGTGCTTAATATCATTTAGCCCTTTAAGTTTAGAAGCAAGATAGGATGTGTATAAAAATTCGTTACTTTTCGTATCATTACTAACCCACATTTATACATCATTTGCATATCTTTAGTTTGCACCAGTCCTATTTTTTCTTAGGGATACTTAAGTCAGCCTGGCTACTATCCTCGTCATAACTTATACAACGCCCAAACACAACCTCAACGTTATGGCTATGATGCTCGTCGTAATATTAGAGGTCATTATCCGTACCATGATAATCGTTATTATGGGCAGTTTAGACCCGGAGCACCTCATAACCCAGGAGATCCATTTACGGTTCGCTTGAGAGTTGGAGAACGAGAATATCCTGGACAAGGATATACTGTTCAAGCTGCAAGACACGATGCCGCTTCTAAAGCTATCGAGCACATCAAACAACTAGGTAAATATTAGGAAATTGCCTATGGGGATTCAGTTGAAAAGTCATCGTTCTGTTGGATCTGTTATAACAATTTATGTAGTAATTGTCAGACTTTCTCAAATATTTTTCATCCTTATAATTCCATGGCCTGACTACTGCAAATTTATTAACCTATTCACCCAGATCAACTGTGTGCCGAGACATTTTTTAGACATATTACATCATTCAATAAATTGTGTGATTGACACACAGGTGGCGCTGCCATTATCACATTCATATGACGTTTATGAAGTACTAACTTTCAATAGACTATGTGTAAAATTTCATGATATTTAGATCAGTCAAAAAAACTGACAGCCATTTAAGTGAAGCTATTTTTGTTATTTTCAAAATAATGGATTCAAAGCGATTTCGTGTGTCAATTTATCATTACTTCTTGATGAAAAAAATACTGTACAAGCTCTGCAATCGCGTTCATACAGATACCGATGGTAATGAACGTTCTCGTCGTTCAATTGGGGTGGTTATTCCAGAAAACAAAAAAAAGTTCACAAATTGGTTATTTCTAATTGTGAGATAGTTGAGGCCGTAAAGATATCAGAAGACAATGCATGAACATTTGACCATGAGAAAGCTTTTTTCAAAGTGGGTGCCGCTTTTACTCACAGTCGTTCAAAAACAACAACGTGTTGATATTCAGGGCACGTATTAAATCACATTTTTTTCATCAATATGTGACAATGGATGAAACATGGATCCATCACTTCACTCCGGGATCAAAGTGATCATCATCTGAGTGGACTGCAGCCTGTGAACCACGTCCTAAGCATCCGAAGGCACAACAATCAGCTGGGAAGGTTATGGCTTTAGTATTTTGGGATGCGTGTGGAGTATTGTTCAAATTTAGCTCAAATGAAGAAGCAATTGCTGAAACGTGAAGTCTATTTTGAGGCAAGACAAATCCTACAAGCACGGCGTCGAGTAGTTACAAGATGCGTTAGAATGATAGTATTGTTCTTGAAATAGATGAATAAAATCGATTTTTGGCAAAAAATGTGTTTTTCTTAGTTAGTCACACAACTTATTGAGTGATGTGTTACATACCCTTATCTATCTTTGGCCAAAGTATATTTTTAATTATAGCTTGTGTTTATTTCCCAAATTAACTGCAATTATTACCTATTTATGGTTGTTTACAAAGGTTTGATCAACATTTTTGAGTTCATAACACCTTATATTTCACTAGTACAAACATACGAAACAGCTGTCATACTCCTAGGATACAGATGAGATACAAAAACTGTTTTATTTAAAAGTTATATAACATTTTACAGTTTGAATTCATGTAGGTGATCAAGAACAAAGTGAGGGTACAATGTCTCCTGATTCTACCCAACAAATCTCTAATGAATCAGTTCAACAAGGCAGTGCTGTAAGTGACATCAATTCTGATCTGAAATCCCCAATTTCACTTGTCTACGAAATTGCTTTGAAAAGAAACTTAAATGTTCTTTTTGAAGTTTTGAGCGAGAAGGTGAGCTGATATTTTTATATTTATTTTTATTTTCTAATCTTCTAACATATTTATAGAATTACCTGAAACCACGATATTACACTCGTGTCCAAATCTGGTTAGGAAACCCTGTATAATATATTCTTTTTTCTAGATATGGTTATGTTGTTCGAAGACATTTTTTGTTTTATTAATATGATACTGTTTATATTGCTCTAAAAGAGTCAACATTTTGTAGGGACCCCCACATATGAAGGTATTCATTACGCAGTGTCGCGTAGGCACCTTCGTAGCAGAAGGCGAGGGCAACGGGAAGAAAATATCAAAGAAACGTGCTGCTGAGAAAATGTTGGAAGAGCTATCAAAACTTCCTCCCTTGCCCAACGTTATCAATATTGCGCAATTAAAGAGAAAACGAGTTACAAACAAAAAGAAGACTCGCAACTTGATTAAAGTAAATACAGACAAATCTACTGAAGTTGTTGAAGAAATAAACCCTATATCTCGTTTGATTCAAATTCAACAAGCCAATAAAGAACGAGAACCTGTTTACACAGTATTAGAAGAACGTGGAACTCCAAGGCGCAGAGAGTTTGTTATTGAAGCTTCTGTCAATGGACACTCATGCACTGGAGTTGGTCCCAACAAGAAGGTAACGAATCCATTATGTGGTAAATTTTATCATTAGATTTTCTTGAATTGTTTTTTAAGTATTTATAATGCTATACTTGTGAAAAATATTTGGGAGAACTTTGATGCTTTTTATTTTTTATGATAATGATTTTCTTAATCTGACCTCATTGTGCTTTGAACGGTTTTCTTGTAATTTACATTGAAATAATTTAGCATTAAGTATCTAATTCTGTACAGGTTGCTAAACGCAATGCTGCAGAAGCTCTTCTTATGGAACTTGGTTACAACAACACCACAAATACAAACAAACCCATGATTAAAGATAAAGATGACGTTACAAATATGCATTCAAGCATGGATAAAAATCGTAAGGTAACTTTTGTTGAGGAAGTTCCAGAAGTTCAACCAACCCAATCTATTGGTGGCAGTGGCGGTAGACAGTTGGTGCCGGGGGTTCTATTGGTGACAGAACAAGCTGGATTCCAAAAACAAAAAGATAATATGGAGAAGCCTATACAATCTCAACAACCTCAAATAAAATCTCCATCTAATATAATTCAAGTAAGTTGTATCGTTTTGTTGAATATGGGGGTCAATCTCATACTAGAAAATCAGTTTTTAACAAAAACCACATATATTCAGATAATTACAGTTCAACCAGACACTCACCAAAACTCAGTTAATTTGAACTTAATTTTTTTACTTTTAGAGAATGAATGACTCCAATTCCCTTTTTCCTGTTACCTTTTTTTGCAATTCAATTAACAAGAGAACTCAGAGTCGTTGTGCCTTTTGTGAAAGCAGGTTGACAATGTTCTGATTTATTGACCAGGTGATTCCTATATAACGCTCCAAACCTTTCATTTTACTAACGGTGAGATTATTTGTTTACATTTCTATTTTACCTGTATGTTTCATTTTAACAGAAATTAGCAGTTCGTTATTAAACATTCAACAGTTTTGGGTTCAAAAAATGGAATTTATGCCATTTTCGATTCAGCTTTAATATGAAGAAGAATTCATCTACATAGCACTGATGATTACATAACTAGGTCAAAACACTGCGCTCTAAATTTGTTACATGTGCATGTTGCCGGATATTATAGAAAAAACGTTTATAATATGCATTACCATCTCAAGAAGAAACAGGAATATTGTGAAACATTTACAGTGATTAAATTTTTTTTTCTCGTAGGAACTTCGTCAGTCTCTGTAGATTAGTCTTAATAAAAGGCCTCCAATATGTTAGTATCGCTGAACTAAATGTTGTTAACAAATTTTTTACAGGGTGTACGTTCGAAGGATAAGCTGCTTTACTTAGCTCAGTTGATGAATATTCAAGTTCAGTTCTCAGATTTTCCAAAAGCTAATCATGAGATGTTTTTGACTTTGGTTTCTCTGAGCACTAATCCACCTCAAGTATGCCATGGAGAAGGTCCAACAACTGAAACTTCACATGAAAAAGCTGCTTTAGAGGCTCTGAAGGTACTTTCTGAATTGGGTCTCGACATCGCACCTAAAGACGTTTCTGGTGGACCCGCTGGGAATGATAGGTAAATTATAATATAGGAAAATTTTTCAATAAACCAGGAAGTAGCACATTGTCTTCTGGTTAAATATGATAAATAAATTATTTTCATTTATTAAATTAAGGCGTGAATAATTTTAGTTTTATTAGTCAACCATCGCTATTATAATTTATCGATAGTTTTGGAATTTTTGTATATAATCTTGTAATTGTAATAAAGTTTCGATTGGAAATATTTTTTCGTCTCATTTCTAGACTTGTGTAATGTAGTTTAATTTGAAAATGTACAATATGTTTGATAAATCTTGAAAATTTATTCGTTTACAGTGCTCCCCCAGTGGTGTCCAACAAAGGGCCGGTGCACCAAAACGGCGTGAAGAAGTAAACTTTGAACTCAACGTAAACTGTACCAATGGCCCCCCCTTTTAGAATTGCATCTCCCTTGTTGATAGCTTTTTTCAGTCATTGGTACAGAACATTTATACATGAGTTCCATGTGGCCATGTAAAAATTAGCATACTTCATATTCAAATAACTACGAATTATTTATTTTCTTATTTCATGTGATTTCATTCAAATATGATGTTATATGAAATGATTTCATGTATTTATGTATAATTCTGGTTATTGCTTAAGCACCGTATGTTTCGAGTTGGTGCTACCCATTTTCGTTTTCGTGGGCTGAAAATGAATTTGGGAGACAGTAGTTCAGAATTGGTTTACAAAATTCGTGTATTCAAATATACACATTTAGGGTTCGAATGTTTATAGTGTTTCTTAAACATTTCTAAGTATTTTAATCATCAAATGTAGATCAATGTTAATGTATAAAATATAAAGATTGGACTTCGTATACAACTGTACAAACAGAATCTGATGAAGCTGTAACAAATTCTTTCAATTTGTTTAATCTAGTATATTTTCACGAAACTCTGGTTTGTATTGAATTTTTTTTTATTCATTTTAGTAATGTAACTACGTTTGAGGTGAATAAAAAGCAAAATGATTGTGAAATTATATCTGATACTCTATTTATTAGAGTGAAACTTGCTGGCCGAGTTTATTTAAAAAACATATATTCGTACAGCTTCAAAGATTCAATAGTTCATTAGTTGCATAATTTTGTTTTTTCATAATAACCCATAAGAGCCCAAATAATTTTTTTCAACTTCAACTAGTTTTTCAACATATTACTAAACTAATACAAAAAGTAAATTTTTTTTCTATATGAACGTTCATTTAAAAAAAAACACGTGTTGCCAAATGGCAACATTAGACAAAAATAAGTACAGAATCCCAATAATTTTAGTAAAAAAGAAAAAATTAGCTTTTCGTATGAAAAATAGGATTGCATTCTATACAAAGTTCTACGTTTCACTTTTTACACATTGTCCTCATTACAGAGCAGCATCCTTCATCTGCACATTATTTCTTTTTTCTTTATCTGGTACACTTATCAGAAAGTGGTCGAGTCTCTGATGTCATTGCTTACCCTGTTAAGTGTAATGCTATTTATTGAAGTACTAGGTCTTCCGGCAGATTTATGGGAAGTTCCATACCTAGTTAAATATACTTGCACTAATTCGCGTTCAAATTCCAATTAAGTCATTGTTCTTCCACTATTTCTGTGAAGTAACCAGGCATTTGGAATGGAAACGTCGATTAACCTGGTGAATATGCACAATACTCTGTATCAATTGATATTCTCGTCCATCAAATCGATACTCCCCATACCTTTATTATATTCGCCGATTACATGTGGTCTATTGATATGTATGATTTTTTCTTCAGTTTTTGCGTGCCGTTTTATTATCGAGGAGGGATGGGTACCAAAACAGATGCTCGCTATGGTAACAACGTTGTTGTCTAGCCATCTACTTAAGAAAACTCCTTTCTTTCGCTCTAGCGTACATTCGTGCGCTCCTCTTTTATATTATTTACTCATGATTTTTTTGTTAGGTAGACTAGCAGATTGAAGTTTGTAAAAAGGTTATCAAAGAAGAAGTTGTACGGCAAGTGTTTCTCCTTTGATATTTCTGTTAACATTGAAACAAATGGGGGTGTACATTTACCAAAAAACTGCTTGTCTTCAGAACTGCAGATTTTATTTTTACCATGGTACATATCACGGCTAACAAGATATCCAGATGTAGCATTGATTCACCAAATTTTAAAACCAAACCTGATAGTTTTACCACGGATGCATTGCTTACTTGGATAACTGCCAAAATATTTGATTATTGATTCATTATAGTTTAGGTTTTGATGGGGACAAATTTTTTAAGAAACCTTTGATTCAGCGTATGGCCGTAATTTAAAAAGCTTATCGTTTTTATCAACTGCGTTGTTACTCGTATATTGTATAAATTGTACAAAGTCGATTTATATTGTGCATATCAACAATAACTACCTTTTCCGGGGAGAATGTTATACCCACTAAGAACAAGAAGTCCAATAAAGCATTTCAGTTCATCAACTGTGTTGTTTGGATCAGCTTAGTTTTTAAAAAGTGCGTAATCTCGTGTCTCTGATGAAAATGTTTGAAAACATCCTCATCGAACAACAGGAGACATAATATTGGTTGTAGTCTGGTTCGGGCAAGGATTTAGACGTAGGTTGAAGGTCGCCAACAGTCCAACGGTAATTTTTTTCTACAGTAGCTGAAACTGAAAATAGTGCTGTTTTTGAAGATTTCAGTTTGATCCGCTTCTGTGATATATGGTTTTCCTTTAGTATTGATATCGTTGGTTATATATTCTTCAGTAGGACCAATTCCGCACCAGCTGCTAATTGGTGACCGGGAAGCCTATCTATGTTACAATCATTGTAATCTTCATCCCCCGATTATTCATTAGTAAGAGAACTAGATTCGAACCGTATATCCATTTTTATCGGCACGGCCACGAGGAGTAGACAAGACGTTATACACATCCAAGTAAATATATAAGCTGCCATCTATCCAATACTTTCCTGATCCAAGCTATTTTGAAATTCGCGCTGTAAAATTATATATTTACTGTGGCTATTTGGAAACACTAGGCCTTAATGGGTTAGCCTACATTTACAACAAAGGGTTATGAGCTGAATAATGCACTAAATTTTTATATATTTTTTCGATAGCTTTTGTTATCTACTCTAAGACATGATACAAGTTTAGTACTTGTTTAGTTCACCTATGTCTTCGAACAATAATGGTGATCTTAAGAATGCTGAGTAATGTTAGTTAAAGTGTTTTTCTGGTATGTCTAGGGTAACATTAGACTTTTTGAACTCTAGGTGGTTTGGAGAAGTTCTCTCAAACTTCCTTTTGATGGTTTGGAATTGATTTTACGCTAAAGCTTTTTATATAAAGACAAAGAATTGTGTTTTGCTTGTGGATATATGTATGTCTGTGTTAATGAAACTAAAGTATCTTTTTGTTTCTGCACGGATTGTGGATCATGCTTTTTTATTTAAGATTTGGTCAAGAATTAAATATTTCAAATTCTTGAGAATGCTTTCAGCACTATTCAAGTTCCATAATGGATTGATTAGTTTCATAGAATATACTTGAATTAAGTATAAGGGTTTGATGAGATCAAAGGTCTAATAGAATAAGTGTGACGAAATATATTATGTCAATATTGAGGCACATTATGATTTTTATTTGACATTAGACCACTAACTGATTTGATTAAAATATGATATTTTACTAATTTCTAGACTTTTTATATTTAGGATTGAACAAGTAAAAATAGAAAATACTCAGAAATGGTTAAATAACACTCTTAGTTGTATCTTATTCCAATATTTCATGTAGATATTTTAACAAATAATAATATATATGAAATACTTTGAAGTGTCCACATTGTGAGTAACATAGAATAATGTTGAATACATGTTATAATTGTTACAATGATTTCGGACCCTAATATTAATCAATATTATTATTATGTTATATCGTTTTTAAAGCTAGTATTTGCTAACCATTTTCTGACAAAATGCATGTATATTTATATATTGTCAGTGAATGAGATAAAGTTAGTTGTTCTCTCTAGATGCGATGCAATTCTGATCTGCTGATCAATACACTTTTTTGGAGATTGATTTCAGTATTCCAGGGGCTTTGATTTTGTTTATAGTGTATTAAATGTAAACAAACTTATTATGAGATGGTAATTGAATTGTGTAATATGATGAATACTTGATTTATTAATTTATTAACTTGAATGTTTGCGTTATGAAATTGCCTCCAAAAAGAATTTGAAATCAATAAACATTCTACACAAATAAAAAAATTGAGTTTTCTCTTCAAAATAATCCTCATAAAAATGTTCCTTGTCAAATTTTAAGTGTTGTTTCAGGTACTATTCCTAAAATAAATGATCCTATTATCACATTGCACTTGTTACCATCAAAATCTTGTTTAGCGTAAAAAGGAAATAGACTTTCCATATCATACTTTGCATAATTAAATCCTCCAACTGAGTGTGTTACAAAGTATGATATGCCGTTCTACAGAAAATAATATGTTTACTCAATAAATAAAATTGACGTTTTTCCCAGTTTCTGCGTTCTTGGGGAAAACTGAAGATACTTCCTTTGATGATCTGGTGTGAAAAGGAAACACTATATCTTCTTGCTGCTAGGCAGCGGCTTTGTAATCTTGCATTTATAAAAATTTATCTCCATTATTTTTTGTAAACTGGTGACTGCAGATTGTATCAAAATGCCACTTGATTTGTTTAGCTTTAAGTGCATTTTGCGCCAGTTTAACTTGAAAAACATGAGCATTGAGTCTACCATCCCAACATCACAAGAATAATATAACTGCATTTTTACAGAATTTTCTCAAGATTGTAAAATCTACAAAAAACAGTGTCTCAAAAGTGGAAACATTGATAAGATCTAAAGAAATATTTTTAACCCATTAATACCCAAGAAATAAAAATAAAGCTGGTTATTGCTACAATATCTAGATACCAACACAATTTTTCGACTTAGAAATACACGTGTCGGTTTATTATCATTACCACGCGACTCCTTCAGGCACATACTTGTTTCTAACATGTAGTTGAGTACGACAAAAAATAAAGATAAGGGCAATGTCTTCAAATTATTATTATCTCCTTTTAATACTTTCTTGATATTCAGATTTTTATTTCGGATTATTGTAAATATTTATCCACATTTTATATGATTTCATAAAACTGTATGGAAACATCGAGCTGTTTTTTTTACTGGCTCCTTAACGACCCCTTGGTCACCTACAGTAATATTTTATTGTTTTTTTAGGAAAAGCCGCTGACTGAACTGATAGATGAAGCCGAAAATTTGACATAAATAATGGTCAAATATTACTATAAGACACATATATGTATAACCCCCCATCCCCCAGATAATAATGGCGAAAATACAGACTGCCTCAGGAAACGAAGAAGATACTGATCCAAATCATTTGAGAATCCGGCAACTCAAAACAGAAGGAGAGCTTACGTAAAGTAGAGAGAATAAGTGTATTCAGTTAAATATCAAGGATGATATAGAGGAATATTCAAAAGATAACTCGCTTGAAATTTTGAGCAAAACAACGTTTCAATGGGAAAAAGGTGACTTAAATAAGTCGATTCCAAAAATCTCTTGGAGTTGTACCATGGTATCACTTTTAATATTGTACAAAGATAGTCACCATATTGATTTTTTTGTGCTGTTTATGAGTTAGTTAGTTATCGAGGACCTCGTTAAATATACTGTCACGTGCGCAACTCAAAAAAATATTCCTGGATATGAACTCTCAAGCAAAGAGATGGATGTGTTTATTGGAATTCTTTTGGTTAGTGGTTATGTTCCCTTACCATGTAGGAGAATGTTTTGGGAAGAAGCTGAAGATGTGCATAATGCTTTGGTGTTGTAGTCAGTGAGACATAATCGATTTGAGGAGATATGCAAGCTTTTCCATTTAATTATTGATGTTTCGAATAATAAATTTTTACAGCCAATCCTATCCATTGATGAATCAATAATTCCCTATCATGGGAAACATGGTTGCAAGCAATTCATACGTGGTAAGCCCATACGATTTGGCTATAAAGCTTGAGTTATCAGTACTAAGCCAGATTATTGCTTGCAATTTGAAATTTATCAAGGACGAAAAACCACAGTAGTTGCCAATACTACTAGTCTAGGTCTTGATGCTAAACTTTATTGATTTTTTACAAGAAGAATACCCTGGTTTACATACGGTATGGGAAAACAGAGCTACGAAATGTAAATTTAACGATTAAAAAGTAATGAAAGAAGAAAAAAAGGGAATTATGGATAGTATGTAAGAACAATAATGTAACTATTGTCGAATAAGTATGGTGTAGAACCCATGCAAAAATATCGAAGATTTTCAGTGAAAGACAGAATGAAAGTAGATGTGCAGGAACTTCATGCAATCAAAATGTACAAGTACATGGGAGGTTTAGACCAAATGGATAACATTATAACTAATTACAGGAATGCTATGAGAAGAGGCAAAAAAGGTACACACCAATATTGCATTGGACGATTGACTTGTGCCAGTCAATTGACCCACGCTTATGGATACGACAAATAAAATCAAAATTTTAGGAGAGAGATTGCGCAGTACTTTCTAAAAAATATAGATAGAACTAAGTCGAAAATGCCTGGACCCAAGAAAGCTTCTGTGTATTGTACCTCTTCAGAAGGACGACACCTAATAATATGTCTACAACAAAGCGAATAAAAAGGTAAAATTAGAACCACTAAAGCATGCAAGAATTGTCAAGTTCCTCTACATGACAAGTGTTTTGATGAGTTGCATAACATGTAAAAATTTTAATAGTGTTTTTGTTTCATTTTGTTGAATAAAAAAATATATTAGCCCTTTTCCATTGATTTTCATAAGTGCCCAAGGGATCACTAGCAACCCACTCTCAAAATCAGAAACTATAACTCAAAAAATGTTTGTTGGCATATTTTAGTTTACCTTTAACAAAAAATACTCTACCACTACTAAAATCATCTCAGGAAAAGTTCATAATTCTGGGCATTAATGGGTTAATTGACTTGGTCAGTTTAAAAATTTCCTATGGCCAATTTTTCGATTGTAAAGGAGATGTTAATTTTAGTAGTGCATACATCAGCATTTTCTAAAATTCATTTTATAGCAAAAAAATTGATTGAAATATCTAAGAAATGTTTTAATAATGATGTGCTACATGTGAGACTCTATGGTGGTAATTATTTCTCATTAAATAAGTTTTAAAATATAGTGTGAAATAACTTTCCAGTACTTCCCCTATTTCAAGTGTTATATTTGATTCAAAACAAAATAGTGTGTTTTTAATTTTGTTGTCAATATAATAAGAGGTAAGTATAGTTTTGATGATAATTTATATAAACAAAAATACTTTTTGAAATGTTTTTATGTTAATACGAATTTCTCATTGAATAATTTCAAAATCAATTATAGGTACCGTTGGTATAATTATCAGGACAACTTTCTCTCTAATTTATTTTATTTTAATATTAGCATATAACCTTTAGCTATATATAAAAACTAACTAAATTAACTGGTTTTCCCGTTAAAAAAATACTCGGTATTTGGTGGTTAGCCGCATTATTTTGAATTGAATGAACATTAGAAAAATTTGATAGAGTTCAAAATGAATAATTGGTAGTTGAAGTAGTATTACTATTGATCAAAAACTTTTTTTATTTCACATTTTCATATACTAGTACACACTTTAAAATTGTAGAAATAGAATGTAGAAATTCATGAACAGATTTTCTTTTTAACATGGAAGACTGTCAACTGGTATTCAGAACAAAGACATTTTATTAACAAGAAAAAGAGCAATTGTATAACATTATTATAAAAATATAAACAAGGTTCTATGAAAAGATAATATATTACTGATTAAAATATGATAGTCTATTCTTAATAACTATTTGTTTAATCCTTTACTCCATAAACTGATAAATTAATGTTGAAGAACGCTCCTGTCATGCGTCATTCACTACATACTTTGACAAGTGCCGAACGCAGTAAATTGAGGTCATGTGATATGAGGTCGTTGTCCTATTGGTGAATGTCTGGAACGCCATTACTCTTTCATTTCTTTTTATTTGCAAGTTTCTGTGTAATCTTTACTGTGATTGGTGGGGAGAGAGATATATTCGAGGTCGAAAGTTCATTTTGATTTTAAACTAAACAAAAATTAACCGTCTCAGAAAGTTTAGAGAGGTTCAGTCAGTTGCAGTTGCTGGACGTGAAAATTTAAGGTAAATGTAATTTTGAATTTGTATAAAATTATGCATTTGTAATGTTTGAATAATAATAAAATTTATAAATGTACGTTAGTGATACATTTAAGTCAACTTCTCCCTTTTACAGATCAAGTGAGTCATCCGGCATTGAGACAATAGAATTTCAGAATTACATCGAAAATTAAAAAAATTTATGTAAGAAAGTGTTGATTTAGCATGTTATCATTGATTTTTAGAATTTTTCTTGTTTCAGAATGACTTCTACTAGTTTCAACGTTGGTTTAATCGAAAAAAAAAATTCCAGCAGAGTTCTCAAGCCGCCAGGTGGTGGACATACCGACATTTTCGGCATTAACTCTGATACCGAAATTGTTACTCCTAGCAAGAAAAGAAACATTCCTCCAACTACTATTACAAGCTGTTTCACTGAAGAAGTTGACTCTAGGGAAAAATACCAACCAAATAATAATCTAGAAAAAGCAGAAAATGGTGAACAAAATGGAAATGCAAATATTGTTGATGAAAATACCGAACCTGCTCATGATAATAAAGAAGATGAAAAGAAAAATGGACAAGAAGCTCCTAAAAAAACTAGAGTACCTCCAGGAGGTTTCTCATCTATTCTCTGGTAATTTTTTAAATTTATACAGTGTGATCAAAATTTTATCTTTATATTTAAATGAGTTTTAGTTTAAACAAAAAACTTTCAAGTGCAGTTAGTAAGTACTCAGTCTTTCTATGAAAGTATAAAAAGTGCCACAAATAATCAATATTTTGTCTTCACTGATAAGCTGTATTAAGTTTCAATTTATAAAAGCAATTACCCAGAATGTTCAAACCTGGAAAGTGCAAAAATACAGATTAGTATATAAATAATTGAAGTAGATTAAATAATTATGTGAAATTATTATGTATTTATGCACTTTGATACTGATTTTTGATACTCTTAAATAACTTATATTATTTTTCAATCAGATTCATATAATTATACATTTGTCGCATGCTTTCCCTAATGGATGGAATCTTAAATTTCTTATTCTATAAAAAGGCTGATAATTTTGTAATAAATTATGAATTTAAATAAATTTGTTGTATTTCTTATTCCCCAAAGTAGCTGTTCCTACATGTGGATGTACATTAAAGGATAGTTTTTAACCTAAATATTTGTAATTAAACTTGTTTTCTCAAAATTAAAAATTGTGAACCTTCAATCAATCCAAATAGTTTTGTTTTACATACTCATGTTTATCATTTTGATACTGAACTTTCATTAATAACATCAAACTTTTTTTAATAAAAAATTTGGTAAGACTAGTGATGATTTCTTGAAGAATCGGCAAAATATTATTGGATAAAAGATTAGTTGTCTTTATGTGTTTATTCCTACATTGTTTCTTACTAAATCAAAGGAAGGGGAAAAGGGTTTGCATTTGTTATTAGAAATTTTGATTGTTTGCCTTCAGCTCTTGACTTTACTTTGAATAACAAGGATCATTTTTATTAATTTATATAGAATTGAAATTTATTAGTATGCATCAAAAAAATCTACTCTCAACAAGTTCTAACTAAAATTAGAAGCACAAAGTAATGCAAATATGTCCAAGTATCATGGATAGGTAGAAATAATTTCCTAGCTGTTTTAATACATTTTTAGAAATATCGAGGTGATTGACCTATTGTTTCCAAACAAATGCATAAACAGTTTTAACAAATCTTTATAAATAGTAATAATACATTCCTATTTAATTGAAGGTTACTAAGCGTTCAAGGTTATGGCTTCTTGGGTTTCAAGGTTGACTTTACAGACAAACAAATGAACAGACACGCAATTTTTTGAATATATAATTAGTAACATAGTATGCAGTGAATGTTTTCAGAATAATACAAAATAAGTGTGATATTTCATAGTCAAAATTTTTTATTCAAGTGGGCATTTATTCCTATAAATAAAGTTTTAATTTGAACAGATATAGAAATGTTGATTTTTATAATAAAATTAGTGACTCAGAAATTTGGAAAAAATAGGATTCTGTTTTCTATCTACATATCCTTACCTTTCTCAACATAGTCCACATCAACTGAACAATTCGATTTATTGATTTCAGTTGATTTCTTTCTCTAATCATGTTACGCTGCTGGATTTGAAATTAGATCTGATCCTGTGAAAATATTTTTTTATAATTTGAGATTTCTAACTTTAATATAGTCTCCAATATCAAGGTCAATTTATACAGAATTAAAAATAATAAGGAAAAAAATGGTTGTAATTCTTGATTGTTAAATAATGTTGTGGAACTCTGATTTAAGGATACATCAGTGCATATATGTACTAAAAATTGATGACGTTAATTATTAATTTATTGAATAATAAATAATGTGTTATCAGATTTAGACAGACCATGATTGATTTACTATTGAGCTGAATATTTATTAATAATTATTTAAATCGAGGGATAATAATACAAATTTTTACATGAAAGACTTTCCAGAAATAGAGGGATAATTTGATGTCTTATGATGTGAAAACTTCGCTAACAGTGGTGTGCCCATAATTTTGCTCTGGGAAGTCAGGACATAAGTCCGCGGACGAGGGATCTAGAATGCCCCCAAGTGTAGCTAGGGGTCAATTTTTTTATAAGATAGCGTTTGAAATTACAATAAGAATCTAGTCATATCTTGCAATACATAAATTATTTGATTTTGTTTATAGATTATTATATTTTTCGAGGTCCGGCCCCGCTCGTTAACCTCGTCGGCACGCAACTATTCGCTACCAAAACTTTTAGTCCCATTTCTTGCTACACGTAGGTATATGTTTAACAATTTTATTATAATTGGCCTATTATCACCGATAGGCAGAAGACCAATAACGTCGAAATTATTGGATAATTCAATGTCTAAGTTCTTTTCTTAATACCCTGTGTCTTCTTATTAGTATTTTAAGTGAGTATGATCGATCATAATTTTCATCAGAATTTCTCTCTAACGGTTTCCTTAGTATGTACTACGATCTAAAACTTTACATATCTCGTAAACCATGACTTTTATCGTGTTAAACAAAGTATTTGTTTAAAAATCGATTAAAAAATTCGTTTTTCCTATCTTTAGATTGTACAGGCTGTCCCTGCAAAAGTTACGGATGGTTAACCATTGGGCATGAGCCGCTCCTGGTCTTCAGATAGTGTAGAATTATTTATTTTGCCAAACACACGACATGGATATAAGTAATCATCCATTAAAAATTCGTTAGGTTCGAATGTATAATTTAGAAAATATACTTAAATATAAGTTTAAAGGTCTGTAACTCGAAAACGAGGGGTAGTAAGAGAAATTGAAAGTATCTGAAAAAAAATATATTTATTTTGTTTAAATATTGTATGGAATGTGTGATCGTTTTATAAAGTATGTAAATTCATCTCAAAGCAATTTTTAATTAAGAATGTCATTTTCCTATAGTTTATTTAATATTTGTTTCCTCGATGTTTATATAAAGGTGTGTGAAAATCAGGTTTAAGTGAGGATTTATATGTATATGGGCGTGAATACAAAATGCCCAATTTTCATTTGTCAACAGGAGCAATTATTTGTGATGATTATAATAAAAGTAATCTCGGCTATAAGAAATCATTCTAAAAGTAATAATTATCAAATATTTTTCTTCTCTAGAAAATAGTGTGCATTTTATTTGTCTTTAAAGAAAGAATTTATTTAACGTATTTCAAACTATTGATTACTATACCATATTGTACCCAATCATAGTTTATGTCTACTTTTATATACATACATATAAAAGTGTGCAAGCACATCTGTTTAAAAAAAAACATTATTACCCACAATATGGGGTACAAAATAACAATAAAATTAAGTTTTATTACTTTTTACTATTCTTCACTAGAAATATAAAGATTGTCTACGCCCATTCCCAAATTTTAACATGTTGCTTAATTTTAACGAAATATGTATGTAAAACGATCGGAATTTCCGTATACGAATTATTGAAAACAAAAAGTGAAAATTGAAAAAGTAATCAATAATACCTGAATGAAGAGTTTAAATTCACCAGAATATACTATACTAAACGTAAAAAAGTTTAATATATTACCGTTTAGCAGTTATAAAAGATATTATGAGACACATTTTCAAAACGTGATTATAGATTTATTTTTTAACACTGAATAATTCTCCATAACCATATGAAGTGGAACTGATATATATTTTTCGTTGCTGATAAATCAATTCAATTAAATATTATACGAAATCAAATACAATATATATATATATATATATATATATATATATATATGAAGTTCCACTTCATATGGATCATTAAAAGTCCACTTAGTCACTAGATTTTTGAGTTCCTAGAATATATCAAGTGGTTTATTTATGCCTTTTTAAATTGTGTCTTAAAAGTGTTATGGATCTATGACAGACTACTAGCAATAAACAAACCTTATTCATCTAAAAGTCAAGGATTATCGAAAATACGATATACATAATAGTTTTATACACATTTCCTGTTTTGAATAAAAGATAAAGAGTGTTGACCAGAGAGATTAGTCATTTGAAATGATTGTTTTGTTTATGGAAGTTGAGCGAGGCTATACACGGAGAGTAGCAAAATATATTAAGAATTTTCATGACTCATGATCTTGGTGTTTTACACAAACCGTTAGCAGGGCGCCATTATAACTAAACAAACAATCTCGATCTTTCACAAATATATAGTCTCAAGGATATGCGAGTGACTTTTATACACCACATTTGGTTGTGTATACAATATATTTGTTTGTAAAAGTAATTGAAATATTAGAATAAATTTATATCTACGGGGTATAACTTATTGCAAGAATGATTCCAACTTAAAGCTAAAATACAACTAGAAATTCAATTACATTAATTAAAGATATGAACTTAATAATCTCGAGTCCAAGGACTTTGAATCCATTCCTTTAAATTATTAATAACTGGCGTAGCAGCCACTTCATTCTCGTTTGTTATTGTTAATGTCAGGAAGATTAGTTGTGTCATAATTTTTTTCATCTAACCATACAGCATCATCGACATCATCCACACAAAGAAGTTTTCTGGCACATCTAGCGGCAATTCTTTGAGGACGCAACTTCGCGATAGTTAAAACTTCTTGTTGCCTCTTATGCAATTACTTGTGTTGATTAGAGGCTTTGTATGATGCAGAATATAGTTTACGGTAAAGATTACATAAATTACTTTTTTTCGTCTGTTATAAACTTGTTTCGTTAGTTAAAAATCACAAAATAGCGGAAATATGAACGACTTTGTTTCATCCGCGAAAGTCAGTGGTCCAAATGAAATAAAAACAAAGAAATCACTGCTAAGCGCAACGCACTTTGCGACATTTATCAAAGGCAATTGCTTACTGTTATTAAAGGTCTAAAGTTAGAGAAAATTTATTATATTGACAAGCTGTGCAAAGAACAAGGTCTCTTCTCAAACTACCTTCAAACTACCTTGCTTTGAAATTTCGTTTTCCAGACAAAAAAACGAATGGGGTTCAAAATGGGCTCAGTTCACGTTTAAACCAAACGCCCTAAACAAGCAAGTAAATTTTACTCGTCTATTCACATTTTATAATTTAATATTCAGTTGTAGCAAGTTAACGAGGTATAATAATGATTTTTTCTAAGTTCCAAGTAGGACTACAATTAAGTGCATTTGTTTAAATAACGGAGTATTATGCCGTCCAATTTATAATGATTTGATTATGTTTTAACGAATATTTAGCACGTTGACTGCCACGGTAAGGTTCAGAATTCCGTTTAAAATGACAATTTAATTTAATTACATTATATTATTAAAAACTCAAATTCTAGTGCATAGTTGTCATAAAAAGCATAAAAAATCTGTTTTTTTTTAAAGTGTTACGAATTATCTCGTAGTTGGCTTCTGTAACATAAATCTCTTCGCGGAAGCCAACTACGAGTTAATTAGTATGCAGACACGCACAGACACTATTCGACCTGTCGCATCTCTAAAGCTAAATCATATATACGCGTCCATATTCCTCAGTAGTATCTCAGATATTATCGAATGCATTACATTTAAGTTTTTTTTTGAGTGTTTTGTTTTATAATTAATAACCACTGACTTGAAATGAAATTAAGTACTACGCAGTGATTCCGAATTAGACGGGATTTTTGGCGAGGGGGGTAGCATTTATGAACCTTCTTAGAATTCAAGTGATGGTGTGAAGATGAAGTCGTCTCCGAACCTGAAGTTGATCCCGAATCTGAAGATAATGTCGATGATTCCCAAGCAACAACATCAAACGCGAATAGATAATTTGTGGACAAAATTCAACCAGTTTCCAAAAAAAAAAAAGAAATTGCAAAAGATCCATTATTTAGGGAGTTTACCATTTACTGAAAAAAAGCAGCATCCGACAAAACCATGTCGTATATGTAACCAAGCAAAAAAACTCAGAGAAACGCGTTATTTCTGTCCAGCATGTAAAGAAAAGCCAGCCCTTTGTGTGGAAGATTGCTTTAAGAAGTTCCGCAATCAATAAAATATTATTTTATTTCGTGAATTTGAACTAATTTTTATAATTTTTTCGAACCGGTTTTTATAATCTGCCATTGATATTGTCCTGTCTGCCCCAAAAAGGTTTTTTTCTTTATACACAGCTGCTCCTGCTCCTAAACATGGTAGAAGAACCATTCTTCTATCTGTCTTATATTTACACAGATATAGTTGTATATCTTTTTAAGGTTTTCTTGAAGTAATAGTTTAAAGTTCGTGTTTCAACATTTAGATTATAAAAGCTTTTGAAATGTGACGTCACGAAATTTAGGACCACTCGCACTCTCTTGTCACACTTCGTCGACCCCTTCCCACCCCCTTAACGTGTAACGTAATTTATGGATGGCTCCATAGCTCACTAAAGGCATTTACATTTCATAATTCAAATGTTAGTTCATTTCAAACCGAATTAGACTATGACTAAGATTTGTTTCACTATCGCTAATCACAAATTATTCATTTCATTATCACCATTTTAATCATTAATCATTCAAGTCCAAAAGTCGGCAAATTTTAATATGACAAATATGACTCCACTAAATGATGAGTTTATTTTTGACAAGGGATGTAAATTGGTCAAATTAATCACATAACTTATTTTAATACACTTAAATAACATCTCTAAATTGGATTTTTATATATTAGATAAATGACTGGGAATGCATTAAGTATAGCGGAACATAAGAATAAAATTCTTTAAAACTCAAAATTATCGTTAGAACTCTTTTGGGGTGTATGCAGTTTTGTTTATTCAGTTACTAAAATATTTTCGCACTGATGACATCATGTTTGAGTTGCATCCACTACACGAGTAGAGAAGATAAGGTATTATCTTGATATTTCAAAAGCAAGAGGTTCCAGTGAATATGGTTTAAAAATGAGTCACTGTTAATCAAAATGTTTCAAAGTTTTATTCCTATACACTAACACTAAAGGTAAAAAATAATCATATAACAATTAATATACACGATGTTTCTGAATCTGTGCGACAAAATTCAGCTAACCCTCGACCGTAGCTCAGAGGTATCACCCCAACAAAGTGGTAATAAGAATTGAGTTTTAATTTTATTTCTCTCAAATTTGAGTAAAGATAGAAATTTGAAATTTTGTGAAACCCATTGTAACCACACAGTTCTAGCCACTGGATTTTTTTCAACATTCCAGTTATAATATAAGGGGTGAAGTTAGCAATACTTATCTTATTTATTATCAAATATTATTTCGAGATTATACATAAGAATGTCATTTAAAATGTGTATTTATTGGTCTCAAAATTTTTCCCTAGAACCAATAAATGTGAAAAAATATCCAAAATGGTTGCATTTCTAAATTATGATTTCGATTATTGAATATAAAGTGTTGCTAACTTTATCCCCTTATAATAATATCAGAAAAACATATCTGTTAATAGATTATATTTGACATCGTTCCAAAAGTTCATGTTTATCAAAATAATTACTTTATACAGTGAATAATTTTAGCAAAAATAAAAATACTGCATATTGGTTCTACTGAGAACTAAATTATTCTTCGAATGTGTTTCAGTATTTTTCTAAATATGATAAAACAATTTATTACTCAGTAGGCGTCTACTCATTGATAAGTTGAACATAGAACCATCTTCATAAAATGAGGATGATTAAACGAAAATTAGAATTTGCAGTATGGCTAATTCTTATTGGTACCTATTTGTTTAAAAATGTAAATTGTTTCGTACCTATTTATTTTTAGTTTTATTTTAGATTTAAAAATAGTCAACATTTGTAAAATCTTTTCATACAAATTGTAATATTAGAACGGTAGTAAGATGCGGAGCTATTCAGTATAAATTATGAATAATAGCGCTCGGGCCTTTTTATCCCTTTCTGAGAAGGCTTCGTTTGCAAACATATTTATTTAATTGCTTTATTACTCTGTATTTTCCCATTTAAAGCAATATTTTAGAAGATTGTCATTCGAACTGACTTTCTTTTTCTGATCACCACCCTTCAAATTATAACGCAAAAATAGTTACTTCTACTTTATTTTGAATACCTTTAAATTTGATTAAAAACACTAGTAAAAGCAACCAAGGGTATATTATTAGAATGTTTCTAGCAAAAATTCTAAATTCTAAATTTTATTCAAGTTGAAAGGGCGTATAACCAAACAACTTTTTATCCTCATTGTAAAAGTATCAAAATAAACATATTAGCGATGGATACAGGGTTGTTGTCGATATTCCCTATACATTTATATCGTAGTAATTCGCAAAATATTAAAGCTCTAATATTGTGATATCAATCTTCAAACGACAATAAAACAAGAGACGGCAAATTGTTGGTTGCTTTATGCCCAGATCTGTGTAAGAAACTATTCAGAAAAAAGAAAAGTAAAGTGGGTGTGCGAGTCTTAGGTTGATGAGACCTTGGGGTTAAATTGTGTAAACAATTATTGAGTTTCATTAATACATTATTAAAAAGAATACCGTATCCAATGTCATTATCATCCACTTTTTATTCACCTATTCAGAATTATCGTCACTTACATTAATAATAAAAATATCTATGAAAATTCTGATTTTCTAAAAAACTTCAGTTTTTTTCAATTATCTCACTACTCCTGATGGAAACCATTAGGATCTGTTAATCATATAGTTAAGGGATACAAAGTGTCTCTCCATTAACGTATCGTCTCGGATTACCTAATTTTTGTCTTTAATTTAAGACAATTATGAAGGATCTTATCTAATTTCTAGTTATTATTGTATTAGTTACATTAACGTATCAAATTATTTACTTTTATTTTACATTACATGTGAATCTAACGACCATAAATATCCATTTCTATAATTAATTATTTATAGCTTTTGTATAAAATAAGATTTATCATTTAAGACAGCTTGTACACGGACACTGTGTTCTTAATAGTTTGATACTCGATAAGTACAGTAGTCGAATTATGGAAACCAAGTTTAATTAATTATTTTCTTTGCTTAATAAATAGTTTTTACAAAGTTGTGAGTTGAGTTATCTAACTCGCGTGATCCCTACGTTTTTTTAATCAACAGTATTAAATTCATTGAAAAAGTTACCACATAACTGTTGAGCATTTCTAATATTGTGATGAGCGGTAATCGCAAAATTTCGTGATCGTGTTGTATTATATATGTCGGGGTAGAATATATTAGGGTCGAGGTAAATACTTTTAGGTCACAACTAGGCTATCACAATATGTTTCCTGTACGTACTGATAAAACGGAACAAATAATAAACTAACTTCTAATAACAGCTCTGTACAGCTCCATTATGAAACATAGAATGCTACTTTTGTCGAATTAGTTTCTTCCTACAATTAATGATTCTCTTACATTTGCATAATGGAACTATCTAATTTCTTTATACCTATAAAAGCAATTGGAATGCTGAAATAATAATTATTTTTAGAAGAAAAGATGGATTAGAATATACTAGCGGTTCTTCTTGTAATATAAAATATTTGAAGGTTCATTTGTCTTTTCTTAATATTCTATGAAAATAAAATATTTTAAGACCCAACAAATATTTGGATCAGATTCTTTTCTAGGGGGCTGTTAATAGAATCACGAGTTAAATAGTTTAATTTACTACTGTTCTCGTTGGATGTCAAGACTATTTTGAACACTATATGCTATAATTAATTATATTTATGATCGTTAGAGATACATCAATACAAAAAAAAGGGGTGAGTAAGTAAGTTAATGGAACTTCAAGTAGCTAAAGGACATATGGACCGCTCAACTAAGACGTTGAGGACGGTCAGTTTAGAATAAATCTTACGAATACAATAGTAAGTAGAAGTAAAAGTTAAATATGATTTTTCAAAGTATGGAGCGTAAAAAAGGGACACATTGTATAACTTAATATATAGTTAACAGATTTTAAATGTTCCCATCAGGAGTGGAGAGATTATTTACGGCAAGTTTGTAAAGTACTTTTTGAGAAGTAAAGTCATCTCTAGAAATAATATTTATACGGCTCAACTATCAAAGTATTAATATCGAAATAATAAGCTTTCTAAAATTTAAATAAAATTATTTTCAGAAACCCAATTTCCCAACATTAAATTTCTACATTTTGTTAAATTAAACAGTTAAATCATTTCTGTGTCAAATGAATTGACCACAAAATTGTGCAGTCTCCGACAAATAGATGCTTATTACTACCAAAGATTTTATTTTTTTTTTTTTCAAGTTACAAAATTCTAAGCAACTTATAACTAGATTGAACTAATTCTTTTTGTTAACTGGTAATAATAAATTTGCCAAAGTTGTCAACGAATTTGTCTAACTGAATTCTAGAGAGTGTTTCATAAACAACATCAGTTACCAATGTTTTAACCCAAAGTTCAGAAAGCTCTTTGATACCTTGGTAGAACCATCATTTGGGCTTAAATATAAAAAATTATCATGCTATATTTTCAACATCTCCAACTGATTCAAATTTATCCCTCGCAAGAATTTCGCTAAGGATCTGAATAAATAGTAATCTTAACATGCAAGGTCCGGACTAAATGCTGGATGTGGTAGCAGTAGCAGTAGCAGTTCTTCGATCTTATTCTGTGCTACTTTCACAGTATGTTGCTTAGCATTGACTTGTTATAAGAGATCCCGGTTTCTGATAAATATATGGATTTTTTCCTGTTAAAACTTCAAATATTTGGATCAGCAGTCCACTATATACCTTAGCATTGATACCTCAATCATGTGGAATGGTTTCGAAGTACCCTAAGCCTTCATAACTCTACCAGACACACCAAACTTGCCACTCGAACCGACCCACTGATTTTCCATTTTCGGATTATTTAGATAAATCCATTTTTTATGGCAAGTAACAATGCGTATTACAAAACGTGCATCTTTAGGAAGGGTGAGGAGCTGTTTACAGCCTGTACTCGACGTTTCGCTTAATTTCGGTTAGTTCGTGTAGGACTAATCGACAACTTTCATAGATCTTACCTGATGATTTTTAATGGCAATATATGGTATATTTAAAAGATCCAAAGGAGTCCTATAATTGGCGAGTGCTGGTACTAGGTTGATTTTCTGCTGCTTATCTTGTAACCTCAATATCCCACGCAGGTGGACGACCTGATAACGATCTTCAAGCGTCAAATCTTCACTATTAAAACGATTAACTGGGTCATCACATACAATTTCACATATTTTCCTTGCTGCCATGACTGGTTTAAACTTTTGTTTCCAATAATGTCTTAACAATAATGGATTCCATATTTATCACACTCCATAGTATTTATTAAAGGAGTTTTCGGAAACTATGGAGGGTTAACTCGATCATGATCTGAATGTTCGCAATCTGATAAGATCTTTCCTATTCTAGTAGACCTGCGGATAAATGCTATCAGCTGACGGGTTGTTTCATGTCTATGGTTTTTTTGAACATTAAAAATTATTCCCCTTAAATGGCTGGCTTCTGTTGATGTGCAGCATCATTGATAGGTTTGCGTTTTCCATTCTTTTTGGCATTTTAATATAAAAATAGCTTTTTAGTATAAAAATTTTGGTGCTAAATTTTACTAATCAATAAAAATTATTAAACATCTAGAATCTATTATACAATTAAATAATTATCATGGAACATCTAGAATCTATTATACAATTAAATAATTATCATGGAAGAAAAATCTGAAATTTCCACTGAATCTCATCCTAGGTTAGGATCCGCTATCAGTTGATGGGTGACCCACCTGAACTGGTTATAGTTTCCGACAAGTGATTAAAAAACGTACTGCGTCATAAACATCAATAAACAAAGACTTAATGATTAAAAGAACGTGAAGCAATTGTACTCTTCTTAGAATTAGAGACTAGTCTTAACATCGACATTACTTATGATACACCCTCTGTATTATTGAAGTAAAAAAACATTTCTGATTATCCTGATGGTGTTTTATGATGGAAACCAGTTTATATTTTTCTTTCAATACCGCAATATAATACTACATCATTGGTGTATGGTGTTCTTTAACCAATGAACAATGAAGTGTTTATGTCACCTAACATAATGATATAAAATTTTAATACGCTTGGTTGTTCTGTAAGAAAAGTTTCGGGTATAATAAACAAAGATTATTTTGTGTGAGAGTACGAGATAAATGCACATTCCGATATGTTGCATAGTGGAATATTCATAGATCAAAAACTTGTTCAGTAGTTAATCTTTAATTTTAGCTATGATAACAGTACGCTATAAATAGTTATTCTAATCTTGACCAATTTTCTATAAACCGTTCCCTTAGATTGTTTATGTTTGATAATATAGGGATATATTATCTTTTCACAGAAGAATATTATCAAATTATTTCATTTATACAGTTTGATATACTTTTTCAATATATTAGCATATTTTGTAGATATGAAATTTTACCATTTCTCGTTATTCACAAATACAATGCGTCAGTTTGAAAACGAGCGACCCTACGTTTATTTTTTAACATTTCAAAAAACTTTCTCCTGAAGCTCTCTACACGTAGATTTTAAATGCTCCTGCGAGAAGAAATATTGAAGCGTTGAACCGGACTTTATTGGTGGCCATTTTATTGCTCCTCCTTGACCAATTCACCTGCCAGAAAATTGTCAATTTCCTTACAGGAAGAAAAAAATGGACAAACAGAGCGGTTGAACCTCAATCTTTCAGTAATACGATGAAGAGAGAATAGTAGAAAAATCACTATTAAAAATCACTATTAAAATATCAAAATATGACATAAAAATTCTAATAGGTGAAGCAAAGGTAGAGATAGAAGAAAAAAATAAAAAGAGATCAGAGGTTGAATATGAAATACCATGAAAACTGCTGGTCGAATTAGCAATGAAAATTTAGGATAGTAAGCACCCACCAATTATGTCACACAGCTTCACATATCTACTTGTACATCTCTGATGGAAGAACTCGAACCAGATAGACCACGTTTTAATAGAAGGTAAACTTCAAGGATGCGTTAAAGATAAAAGAAGTTACCGAAAACACCAAAGATAAAAAATCAAAACTCAAAGATAACGTAGGGCAGAATCAAATGGAGAAAGCTACTAAAGATTATTGAGCTTACAATATAAAGAAAACTGATAGTTGCATTTTAACTTTTGGACCATGCAGAACTTTTTATCCAGAATAACTTTTTTTCATAAAACCACTAATAAAAAAGTTTTCCTTATCGTTCCAACTTGAGTATTTAAGGAGTAAAAATACTTTGAGACCTCACTGTTATGTAATAAGTAGTTTCATTTATTTTAATTCATCAAAATATCTAAAACTGGTTTTCACCAGAAGAAAGGTCGAGTATGTGGGTTAAAAGATCTTTAAAATGAGGTATAAATCGAACCCTTTTCCATTCGAACTTTAAGGGCTTTCTATATTTGAATTTTCTATAGAGACCGACAGAAAACGATACATTTTCAAATGAATACCTTGTATGACTATACTTTGGTTCACATATAATCTTACCTCTTAGTTGTATAATGTCCTCCTGAATTGAATAAAAGATCGTTCAATCTTTTTTAAACCAGTAATCGATTTCGAGCCTCGTCCCATTTCAGTTGACCCAATTGAAAAAAATTACTAATTATTGCTTTTTCGGTTATTAGAAACCTGCAAATTGTTTCGTCGTTTTCAACACTTTACATTTCCAAAAAAAAAACAAATGTAATCAGAAAAGCATAAATATTAAATATACTTTTAAAAGTTACCCTTGCGTAACATCCCCTTTATTTTTAATAACAGTAATTCTTTGAGGCAGTGTGTAGTCTTTCTTTTAATTCCATGACAGTTCTAGCTGGATTTGCAGGCAACTGCATTTTCATTTCATGCCAAAGTGTTTCTATTGGTGATAAATCTGGACTACTTGACACCCACTCTAAAAGTGGAATATTGTTGTCTGAGAACCATTTTAAGGCCTTTTTTGATTTATGGCATGCTGCTCCATCTTGCTGAAAAATAAAGGGTTTCCCAGCGGTTGAAGTTACTTCTCTTGTTGGCAACAATGATTCTTCTAAAATATCCAGGTACTTTTCAGTATTGACAATTCCGTTTATGAAATGCAGTTTTCCCACTCCTCTTGCAGATACCGAGCCCCACACCATCACAGATGTCGGAAATTTTACTTTCCGCTTCAAACAATATGTATGAAAAGCTTCATTTTTTTGTCGAATAACTCTACTTCGATCGTCACCCACGCAAACTTCAAAACGAGACTCATCACTCCAATGTATACAGTTCTACTGTATACTGTTCTACAAAATTCCAATTTTTATGCTCTTTGGTCCATTTAAGTCTATTTTTCTTTTGGCTTTGAGTCAATAATGGCTTTTCCTTGGCCTATGTAAAGAAAATTTAAATTTAGAAAAATATGCATTAAACTAAGGTGTTACAAAATAGACCTTGTATGTCCGAAATCCTAATTTTTGAGCCTCTCTGTGACATGTGGATCTTGAAACCCGCCCACCCACTGCATTACTCCAAAGTACACTCAGTTGACCATAGTTAGCACCATTTGCTTTATACAAGCGAACTATATTTCGAACAAAATACAGTATTTTCACATGTTTACAACTTTCGCGATTTCTGAGTTCTTTTTCCTAACTTTTCCTCTACCCATTTTAAAAATTATACTCACCTTATTACTTATTACAAAAATCTATCTGTCACTTAAAAAAAACATTTTGTGAAAATATGACTTACACAGCCTACTTTATTATTTGCGTATTTTAGACCTAATGAAACTTTGAACACAATTTTGGAAACAATGAACCCTTGTATATGAATAAAAAATTATTATCAACAATACCTATCTATTTCCATCAAATTAAATATCACTCAAAATATTTGACAATATTCATCCAAAACCTATTTTAGACGTAAAACTAAAAGTTAAAAACATTTTACTAACAGCTACTTTTTGGCATTTTAAAATTAAGTTTAATAATTTTGAATTTTTCTAAGTGGGCCAACTGAAATGGAACGGGGCTCGTACCTACTTTAATTTTTTATTAAAAAAAATTGAAATCGAAAAACCATACGAATCATATTTTCTCTATTAGTAAATAATTGTTATATCTGATTAACTTCCAAAACAAATTTATTTTTTTTTGAGTGAGCTATATTTGTTCCAATGTCAACATTTCACCTTAACAATAATGGAGACATATATGGAATGTTGTATATTTTGTGTAAATATAAAACTGTTAAGCTCGTTTAAGTATAATCAGCTGCTGTGTCATTGAATTCACTTTATTTGTACATAATTTTATAAACCTCCAATAATCCCCTTCATTCTGTTTTATATTGTAACATGCAGCATGGTATATTATTTGGAAGATAAAAAAACAATTCGCCTTCCCTTGGACTTATGTTTCTGTATAAAGTATGTAGCAAATTTGGGCTAAATGTTTTATCACGAAAAAGGTTCAAGTAGCTTCAAATATGCGAAACCCTTAAGCAGCTTCTACACCCACATCGCAAAAAATCCCGATTTGCAAGTGTGGATGGTTTGGCGGATGCGTGTAGAGGACGCTTCAAAGTGGAAAAGTGGAAGCCAAAACGTCGAGAATTTCAAAAATATAAATATGTATACACATATGAACAGACGGGTGGGGATAGAATGATGATTCGTTCATTGGTAAGAAGAGATCCAATTCCGTGGTCTCAATCTGCTTACTCCTTGAAATTTCACCGAGGAAATGGAAAACTGAAACAAAAAAAAAATACAAAATGCTTAAATTATGTTTTTTTTGGTTTAATATGGTTTCGAAGTGCTCGCGTGGACATTGGAAGAGATATAGTGATTTCTGGTTCGTTCGGGTTTATTAAACCCCACGTGGTTCACGGAAAGTTGATTCGTTCCTAAAATAATTGTCGGAATATCAATAGACCGGCATCTACAACGTTCTATTATCAAAGTATTGATTTCCGATTTGATACTTTTATCTATTGTTTTGGGTCTTTACCCCCAGGAGGTCATAATATTTTCATAATTGATATATAAACGAAGGAATTTTTGTATAAAAAACTTCCACACTCCTAACAAACAGCATACTGAATTAACTCTATAATACAAAGTATTTAGGACATTTTGTTGAGTACACAATTATAAGGAGGTATTATAGATAAAATTAGAGATATTATTATACAATGATATATACCTTTTAACAATAGCGGCTTTTGTAGTTAGTTTTCTAGACATTCTCGTGGTAATTAGCGCGTGTGTCATTTCAAAATTATATTCAACTGTGCTCTTTTATTATTTGGTAGGTGGATGAAACTTGTTAATTATTAATTTCAAGGAGTGTCCCTTTATATTGTATACCTACGGAAAGTTGCGTGCCTAGGATTTATAGCAACACACCTACCTACCCGTTTTAAACATATTCATCTATTCTTGTTTTTATACTTTCAAATATATATATCAATAACAGCATACAAAAATGGATGTTTGACAATATTTGATCATTAATAATGTCTATAGATGACAAATTTGTAACGCGGAAATAGAAAGTTATTTGTTTTTGTAATGAAAAAAAATGGTTCAATTTAATTCAACCTAAACTTGAATATAACAAAATATATAGAGGAATGAATAGCTTTTCAGGGGTATTTTTTTTCACTATGATACTATGATGAAGATCGAGCGGATGTTATAAGTAGTTAAAATTCAACTACAGTGAATAATAAGTGTAATAATATTGTCTAAATAAAATATTGTTAGGAAAGGCATTCCCTTAAATATGGGAAAGATAAAACACGAACAACTATACCATACCATACAAGGATGTATTAGCCTAGACCAGTTCCATGCATAAACAAAATATTGCGTTACCATAGAAACTAACAATAACTTATTAGAAGTGTAAGTGTAAAGTTTGACGTCAAAAAAGTAAACCAGAGTTACCCGATAAATTAAAAGAAAAAAGATGTCCACCGAAATTGTGAAAATCAAAAATTTGGAGTATCGAGCCATCATCAAGTACCTGTATTTAAAAAGGTTAAGAGGTAAGCAGATTTACGAAGATATGCTTAATAACCTTGGTGATCAATGTCCTTCGTATGCGAGCATGAAAAATTGGACTGCAAGCTTCAAAAGAGGTAAATTTTCCATTGAAGATGATGATCGATCGGAAAGGCCAGTTTCTGTGTCAGTCCCCGAAAATATCGATGCAGTTCATGACATGATTTTATCAGACCGTCGAATTGGACTAAAACGGATATTTGAAGCACTGGATATTTCATACGAACGCGTTCATCATATAGTTCAAGTGCAAGGGTAGAAGCATCGCGTTCGATCTGTGCTCGATTTGAAAACGATGTAGACTTCTTAAACTGAATTGTTACTATGGATAAGACTTGGGTACATTTCTACGATTCAGAAACCATGGAACAATCGATGGAATGGCGACACTCTGGTTCTACAAGACCTAATAAGATTAGTGTCCTAAAATTTGCTGGAAAAGTTCTTGCTTCAGTTTTTTAGAAATGCTATGGAGTAATCATGATTTATTTTTTGGATAAGAGTAGAACAATAACTGGAGATTACTATTCGACATTACTGACCACTCTACGCGAAAAAATTAGAGAGAAAAGACGCGGAAAGCTATCCAAAGGTGTTTTGTTTTTGCAGGATAACGCCCCTGCACACAAATCTCATGTTGCCATGCAAAAAATTCGTGATTTAGTGTTTGAATTATTAGAACACACCCCTTATTCACCAGATTTGGGTCTGTCCGACTATCATCTCTTTCCTCAATTAAAAAAAAGTTTAAAGTTTAAGAAGTCGTTAATTTTCTTCCAACGAGGAGGTAATAAAAGCTGTGGAGGTCTGGTTTGCAGAGCAAGAAGAAACATTTTTTTAAAGGTCTAAAGACGTTGCAGGTTCGCTGTAATAAATGTATCCAATTAAGAGGAGAATATGTTGAGTTAGAAAATATTCTGACATTGAAATTTTGTTTGGTTATATTGTAGGCTAAGAATTTTGCAATATATCGTCGTGTATACCAAAACTATTTATTACATTACACCGGGCTACAATATTTTTGAGCACGGGTTTTACGTTATTTATATTTATTGCTTGTATACCTAGAAATAAAAATATCAAAAAAACAACAGTTTTAAAATGAAATTAAGAAATTTTTTTTACTTTTTTTGTCATGTCCGGTACAAGTTTCTCTTATTGACCCCCAAATGTAGATCAAACTTTCAGTATACTGGCTTTGGTAACGTCTCTCAAATACCACTATGTCTTGATGGAAGCGTTCCTCCTTGTTTTTCCGAATAAGCTCCCATATTATCTTTAAATTTATCTAGATGAGAATGTAACATATGCATTTTTAGAGACATTCTACATCCCATGATAGAAAAATTCGTGATCATGTCAGTGATCAGCTTTCCGTACTTTTCAACTCTATGTTTCCAAGAAAACCATGAACTACTGCCTTAAAACTGACCCAGGCTTTTTTCTCTTTATTGCTGATTAACTCTACAAAAATCATAATTTTTTTTATTTGAGGACCAACAAAGACTCCAGCATTAATTTTCGCCTCTGAGAGCTTTGGGAAAAACTTTTCAAATATTTGAAAGCTTTAGACTCATGATTAAGAGCCTTTACAAATTGTTTATTAAGACTAAACATAATATGCAATGGTGGCATTAAAATAGTTTTGAGATCTACAATTGCTTCCCGTGTAACATTGTATTTTCCTACTTCGTGCTCAGTATGAGCAGGCCAATGTTTTTTCGGTAGTGAGTTAAGTTCACAGAGATAACCCAGATAACCGATATCGGAGAATGAGCTTCAGAAGAGAGAGTTTTACTATGTTTATTTGCTATGAGGAATGCTTATTACTTTATGTACAAAATGAGAAAGTGTCTGCAATATTTATATTTATGATGAAACATTTACAATCTAATAATTCGTGGAAATCATAAATTTCTGATACATCGGATTTTCAGTATAGATAATATTTAAATTTTGCAATCTTCCAGTTGTCGCAAATTAAAATTCCGATTCAATTACAATTACAGTTTGATACAAAACAATTCAACTATGAAAATGTATGCGTAATTTGTAGTAATGACCTAATAACTAATCTGTACAGTAAGGTACTAAGGAATTTATAATTCAAATTAATTAATCGAATTATTGTTAATAACAATATGCAGATTTATTTGAAACAGTAGACTAAATGCATCTGTGTTAATTGTGAAAAGCATTTCTCATATCCTGTGGTAAAATTGACAAATTTTTTTACTGACATGTAAGTAACGCATATCGATGATAGTGAATAAGCGAGTAAAAGATCATATGTCAGTAATTTTCGAAACCACATTTATTTTCGATTCGATAATATTTTCTTCAATGTTAGACTTAGAAACTCAGAAGAAAAATCTTCCAATTACATAATTACTTACTATTCAGTGAAAATGTAATGTAGGACCTACGAAAACATGTATTCGTGTTTAAAATCTCAAATATTCGATAAATATATTTTTTGTTAATGAATAATAAAATTTTTAAATTGCATCTATCAATAATACTTTGGTTGAATAAATATAGTTTGTTACAAAAATGTCATAAAACATTGCTAAATGTTCATATATTTTTTCTTCAATTCCAAAACAATACTTTCACTTTTGTGTCATGTAGAGTCCAATTCTGTGTCTATATCAAATTGGAATGCACTTTTATGATCATTAATAAGACTGCAAATTCAGCGAAAACGTATTCCTATCAAAGGAATGAACATTATTTTGATTAAAGACACAACGTGACTTCGAATATACGAAAACAATGATTCAGATATTTTTTTATTCGTCTTTTATTTTTACATTGAACATTCTGAATAATTTCCGACTTATTTATTAAACGTTGTTAAAAGGAATGTAAATGCGTGAATTAATATGTATGTAAGAGACACATCACATTGTTTGAATACTTTGATAAGAAAACTTGCCAGAAATACCGGATGTTACGATGAGAAATCATCCAACTTCATTAAAAAAAATCAGTATAAAGTGTGTACTTCGGATTAAAAGCTAGTTCACATTAGAAAAATATGACTGACATATGCAAAGATATTAATAAATTTTTTTTAATTAAAATTTCATAGTGGTCTGTTATCATTTTTTATCTGCTTATAAGTCCTGATTCTATTTTCTTTATATATTATAGTTATAAAAACAATCCAATTTTTTTTAAATTATAATAAATAACCACATTCATATATCAATTGCTTTTGTCCATAAAGGTTATACGCCAATATAACTTTAATTGTCATATTTTCTTTCCAATAGGTCGACAAGAAAAGAGAAAAACAGCTTCACTATAGATTGTATTTATTACAAGTTTTTTTACACAGTAATTTTGGTTCTAACGGTATTACATACAATGTTTTATTCTCTTCATGAGTACCAGTGTTTGTTAATTCTCAATATCTTTAGTCATATAATTTAGTTTCCTGAATATATTAAAAAAATACACAAAGAAAAATTGTCTAAAAAGATCAGAAATGCTCTGTAATTTTTATTTTTTAAATGAAACAATTTAAATAAAACCATAACCAGGCATTTAATTTCTATAAAATTAACGAACTAAAACCTAATTTACACTCTGGGTATGAAGGGTAGAGAGAAGGAGAACAATATGTGTATATCAAAAGTGTCCGTCGAAATGCGTTTAATAAGGGTGGCGCCACATTAGTATCTGGGTAAATTTTAAAACAAGCCCCAAATATCATTCACGCCTTGGATAAATTTTCACACATTTGTTTAAAACAAGTTGTTGAAATTTTCAATAATTAACTATAATATTAAATTTCTTGACACGATATACTTCAATTAATCTACAGTGACTACATTCATAACCCTTTGTCTACATCAGCACCACTTTAAAAGGTTTTTGAAATGTTATTTATCGTATACTGGTAATTTTTTCAATTTTTGTCCCATATGAGATATCTTCCTTCTTTTTGCCCTCTATAACTATGGGTTAAAAATAATGTTAGATCCGTTGCTAAGACAAAAGTAGACAACTTCTATAATGTAGTGTAATGTGTATTACATATTGATACATACATAGTGTATATTTTCATTTCAAAAAGTGTACTATATAAATATGTGATACTGCTCTTATATTCCTATATAGTATATAAAATAAATAATTTTAATGCTGTAACATTTTCTTACGTTTTTTCAACAATTGATCCCATATATCATTGTTGTTAAAAAATAGAACCTAATATATCATCCTAACTCCCGGTTTAATGAATGGGTAGCCACTTCCATTAGCTTAGGGTGTGCTCACATGTGAAGAATAAAGAAAATTGTTACTTTTGACACTAATAATTATTTATCATTATTTAGAATGGGACTTTATTCTTTATTATCATAGTATTTCTACACCGAGACCTCACCCTTAAAGTTTTCAAGTGGATATACGATTATATATTTTTTTTAATTGCATTCAACGTTTATTGGTTGAAGGAAGTGTGTGATGGTTTCACTACCCCCATTAGAAATTATTTTAATATGTCAAAACCTTTAAACTTCAAATCGGCATAACCAAAAACAGTCATTTCTATCTTTAACATATTTTCTTATCATTCATGCATTTTCTCTTAAAAAATAGGTAACAACCGATTTACGAACTTTGGTAATATTGTAGTTCAATCAAATTTTAGGAACTTTTTTGTATTCATTTTAACAAGAAGAATGTCTTTCAAATATCCAGAAGCTCGTAGAGACGAATCAATCAAAGACAACTATTTTGGAACTGAGGTATTATAATATTATTGCCCTATTTTTTGATGTATTTATAAATAATTTTAAAGGTTACCGATCCCTATCGTTGGCTAGAAGATCCAGATTCTAAAGAAACACAAGCTTATGTTAATGCTCAAAACGCTATTACTGGGCCATATTTAGACGAATGCCCCTATAAACATCAAATAAAAGAAAAAATTACAAATCTATGGAACTATCCTAAATATTCTGCACCATTTAGACATGGACAAAAGTATTACCAATACAGAAATACAGGTTAGTACATCTTTATGAACTGGTTCTATTATTTTTATAAGTGATTTTTTAATTAAATACTATAAATCAACTTAGTTTCTACTTAAATCAAGTAATTATCCTTATAGGCTTACAGAACCAAAGTGTAATATTTGTGCAAGAAGCTTTTGATAAAGAAGCTACGGTATTCTTAGATCCAAATACTTTTTCTGAAGATGGAACAGTTGCTTTATCTGGCACAGCATTTTCTGAAGATGGTAGTACTTTTGCTTATGGACTAAGTGCTAGTGGGTCAGACTGGATTGAGATTAAATTTAGAGATGTAGAAACTGGTAAGTTTTATATATCTACTAAGTATTTCTCAAAAAATGAAATGTGAATAGTAATAATTTCAGAAAAATACAATAACACTCCAGGTTTTTTATTGAATGTGGTTTTTATTGGATTGAAGGTTGTTGATATGACCAAAAAATATATCTTTAAATTGATTGTATTGAAACATATATTTGTTATAGGTAAAGATTATGATGAAATTCTTAAAAAAGTGAAATATTCACCAATGACTTGGATGCATGATAACAAAGGTTTCTTCTATGGGGTAAACGTAACACACTGGCACCTTTTTAAAAGCATATTACTTACTTTGTTGTAGGGTTACTTACACCAAACTGGTAAGACTGATGGTTCTGAAACCAAATCCAGTGAAAACCAAAAACTTTATTATCATAGATTAGGTACAAACCAGTCTGATGATATTATGGCTGTGGAATTTGATGATCACCAACTTAGAATGTATGTATTGTGTTGAATTTAGATATTATTATTTAATGTATGACAACTAAGTACAGTTACTCTTGTAATTAAATATTAGTGTACTTCCTCTCTGTACTTTTTGAAGTTAAATTTAAATAACTTCTATACTTTGTATTACAGTTACAAATTTTAATATCATTATATCGTGGGCTTAGTACATCAACTAGGTATCTAGAAAAATCATTTTTCTGGGAAATCCTAGTGAAAAAAATTGGTAGTTTTTATGATTGTTAATTTTTTCCTGCTTTTGAATAATGGGTAGTTATTGTATTTTTTTATTAAATAAACTGTAATTTTTAGATTAATAAGAATTTTTTCCTAGCATATTAATTGAAGTCAAAATAAGTTATCCATTTGTGATATTAACAACTCAATTAATATTTTATCCAGTTACCTAGCTGTTAATAAGGCCAATGCATTATTTACTTTTGAATGTAAAAAGTTATCAAAATAAATAAAAAAAAACTTACTTATATGAACATACAGCCCGAGTTTTAAATCCTCAATGAAAAAAAATAAACAAAACCTTTTGAATATTTGAACAAATAAGTAAACTAGTCACTTCCAGATCGAGACTCTTCAAGTTCTTGGTCACATGAATTTTTAAATTTCTTATTTCTGGTATTTTCTTTGGATAAATATTTTCATGAAATGGTTTGCATTCCAAATTTATTGTTGTAGGGATGGATGTAAAAAGAGAGTTTAAATCAGTATACTTTACATTTGATATTGGCAATGATTCCACATACAAACTTTTTTTTCCACCAGTAAAAAATTGCTGTTGTTTCTCGTAGTCAAAAGTATAAAACAAGAAACTACTTACCAGTGCGTACATTGCGGTTTTTAAGGGCTGCTTCTAATACCTTTTTGCTTCTAGAAATCATATTTGTGCATAACTTTGATACCCCATAGAAAAACATATAATCAATTTATTTATAATATGATAATTGAAAAACTAGATAACTGTATGTAGTGAGGTCTAGGTCAGGCAAGAACTAGGTAACTTGAAATACCTGCTGCAGTAACAAGAATTATTCTGATTCAAGAGATACCTATTTCTAAACATATTTAGTGCCACCAATTGAAATGTACGACGACTTATCTAGTAATAGCATTAGAAAGAACCGAATCATAGCATTGCAAATCAGTATGTAACATTATTTTCCAAAAAAGTCAAGTTACCTAGTTGTACTAAGCCTGTAATATGGTCTCAGTTCATATGAAACTGAAATGAAATATCATCTTTCATATAACACAGAATACAATCAAAATTTATGGATAATTCTTTTATATCATCTAGTATTGTCTTATATAAAATGTATCAAAACATATTTTAATCAGGTACATTTATTGTTATTAAAACCAGTGAAATTAGAAATAAATGAATTTAAACCAAATAATATCTATGATTTGAGTCATGTTATTAATTTGTGTAGGACTTTGATAAAATAAAAGTATGGCAGCAGTCTTAGGTATTTCCTTCTTCTTTTAGGGGTGCACATGTTAGCCATTGTGGAAATTACTTAGTGGTTACTCCAATTAAAGGTTGTAAAAACAATTTACTTTATTTCAATAAATTTGATAGTAAACAGATTACTGGAACACTAAAACTTACTCCTGTTGTTACAAAGTTAGAAGCTGATTATGAGGTAAGTAGTTACTTTAAAATAAAATCTTCAATATATGTATATATATATATATATATATATATATATATATATATATATATATATATATATATATATATATATATATATATATATATATATATATATATATATTGTGATATAGAATTAGTTTCATATCACTACATACTCCATCTCAGATGAATACAGGATAGTTTCAGTTTTGTATATCTCCTTTAAATTAATTGAAAAATGGCGATATCTATCCAATTATTAAAAGGGCATGTTATATGTGCAAAATGTCGAAAAAGTTTGCATATATCTTCTGAGAAAAATATGACTTGGTAACTCTTGGTTACATTCCAAAACTACACTGTATTTGAATGAAATGGGTAAGAGATGACATGAGTTTAATACCACTTACTCCAAAAATTTAAATTCTTAAAACCATTTTGCTTATATGTATTTGAAAAGTTCCTGCTTTGACTCTTTGAATTATTTTATTTATCTTATTGAGTTTTAAAGAATTTTTTAAATGCCCTTATTTTCAAAAATTCTACAAATCAGTGCACACAATTCTGGACTACTAAAAAAATGCCTTGATGTAGAAACCTTGAATAACTAGAATGATTTGTTAAAAATTTGATTTTATTTTTAAGTTTGTAGTTCATAAGAGAGGGATTTGGCATAAATACAATTATGATTTGTACTAAAAATTTATAGTATTTCCTGTTCTTGGAAATATAGTTATAATAAAGCCAAATCCTTGATTCTGTTTTCATAGAATAAAGCTTTAATTATTTTCCAGTATTTAACAAATTTGGATTCGAAGTTTGTATTTAGAACAAACAAAAGTGCACCAAACTACAGAATAATTATTATAGATTTTGAAAATCCTTCAGAAGACAATTGGGTGGATTTGATTCCAGAGCACCATAAAGATGTTTTGGACTGGGCTCACATTATTAACAATAATATGATAGTTGTTTGCTACCTCAGAGATGTAAAGGTAATACTTTCCAAAATTTGTTGATATATTCCACTTTAATACCTCATTATACAGCATTGATTTATTTAATTGAATAAATTCATTAAAAGCTTATAGTTAAAACACTGTTTACAACACTCACAATTACACTGTCATTTCTTGGGATGCAGTTTTAATTTCTTACTTAATTACAATTACTCTGAACATGTTTCTTTGGAACTCACACCAGTTTTTAAATTCTAAATTGCTTAATTTATGTATTAGTTTTTTATAAAGTCCGTATGCTTCTATTTCAAGAATCCTTCATTTACTGTTCAGATATTTGATTTCTAGGTCCAGTCATTTCCCTTTTGCAAACACGAACTTTATCTGAAACCATACTCTTACTTAGTCAACTTTGATAAAACCTGGAAAAACAACCAACAGCACGACTTAAGAAACCAAATATCAGTACTTATAAATCTGATTTAATAGATAGTAAGTTTTACTTACCTGTTCCGTTGACTGTAGAGTCATGACAATTAAGTTGGAAGTTCTGGAACCGTTAGTGATATTTATACTGAACGCACAATTACACTGTCTAGGTACTTACTCGAATTAGTTGTTTGGGATTACTAAGTACCTATTGAACACACTGTTTACACTACCAACAAACAACTAATTCGACTTTGTATCTAGACAGTGTAATTTGAGTGTTGGTGTAAGTGGTAGTGTGTTCAGTATGAATATCACTAACAGCTCCAGAAATTCCAACTTAGTTGTGATGACTCCACGGTCAATGGAAAGAAGAGGTAGGTAAAACTTAGTATTAAGATGAGATTGGTAATTGCTGATATTTGGTTTCTTAAATCATGCTGTAAGTTAAGTGTTTTTTCAGTTTTTATCAAAGTTGACGTGAGCAAGAATATGGTTTCAGATAGAGTTCGGAAGTTTGCCAGAAGGAAATGGCTGGACCTAGAAATCAAATATCTGAACAGTAAATGAAGTATCCTTGAAATAGAAGCATACGGACTTGACAAAAAACTAACACATAAATTAAGTAATTCAAAATTTGAAAACTGGTGAGTTTCAAAGAAACATGTTTAGGGTCATTGATTCAAAATTTAAGAACAAGTCTGTTTCAAGTAAGAAATTAATGGAATTGAAACTACACCCCAAGAAAATTTCTTTGAAGACAGTGTAATTGTGAGTGTTGGTGTAAAGAGTGTGTCCAGTATGAATATCACCAAGGGTTCCAGAAATTCCAGCTTGTTAGTTTACACTAACTTGCTTGCAGATTTAAAAAAATATTTAATTGTTTTAAATGTGGTGAAATAATTTTACAGAATGCCATGAGTATATACGACCTTAAGACTGGTAATAAGATTTATGATTTCAAGTTAGATGTTGGAACTATTTCTGCCATATCAGGTAAACATTACCATAAAGAAATGTTTTACAGCTTCTGTTCATTTTTGACTCCGAATATTATTTACAAAGTAAACTTTGATAACAACGAAATCAAGGAATCTGTAAGTTACCTCAACATGAAGTTCTAATCGAATATTTAATTGCTTAAATTATTACAGCTTTGGCATGAAACTAAAGTTGGTGATTTTAATGCTTCGCTCTATGAAACACAGCAGGTATTTTATAAAAGTAAGGATGGTACCGAAATTCCCATGTTCATAGTAAATAAAAAGGTATTTATTTATTACTATTGTTAAATTGTTACAGCAATCAGGTAATCTAGAATTTAATCATATTGCACTGCAACTTTAATAACCTGTTTATTATTAATTTAATATAACACACATAAGGACACTTTCTAATGCTGCTTTTTATAATCAAAATAAAATCTGCTTAGATCGCTGGTAATAGTGAAAAAGATGGAAATGTAAATCTTGAGGGAGAAAAAATATTAAATTGGAAATGAAGGACATAATGGGAATAAGGAAAATATGGAAAAAGAGACAATGAGACTGAAGAAAAGTATGGTAAAGCAGTCATCAGGAAAAAAGTGAAAATGTGAATTAAGACTGGAGAATACAGCAAACGTGGGAATATTCAGGCGATGCTGAAAAATGTGGAAAAAGACATATTATATGTCTTGGAAGAAAATAGTAAAAACTGTGGAAAAGGAAGTGTACATTTTTGTAGAAGAATAGTAAAAATTGTGAAGAATGGAGAATAAATAAATAATATAAATAATGAGAATAATGAAAAATATGGGAAAAAGACGAAGTTTGGAAAATAAATTCAACAAAGAATAAGAATCTATGTAGGAAGATAGTGAATTCCATAATACTAGCTCATTCTTGTACAAATTAACGCCACATGCAATTTTCAAAAAGTCTTAAATAATTTTTTTGTGTTAATATTTGTATTAGCTCAGTTTCCCCTTAAAAAAATGACCCAGAATTATGTACATTAGTTTTTAGGGTAAATTACAAGGTGATTATTAATTTGACGGTATTGTGGAAATTCGTACAGAAAGAAATGGAAAATTGGGTAGCTAAATGGCAATTGTATAGACAACTTTGTTTTCAGAAGGTCGCGTCAGACGGTATAATTATGAATCTTAATGTAATGGTAGTAAACTGAGTGTTTAGTATGAATATCACCCATTCCAACTGTAGTACTGAAAAAAATTTCATTCCCATATCTTCCAACTGAAAATTGCAGTGTTGTAGCTAGACTCACTGACTACTATACAAGAGCTTTATTAATTTAGTTTATATTTTAGGGTTTGATTAAAGATGCTACAAAACCCTGTCTGTTGTATGGGTATGGAGGCTTTAATGTTAATTTGACACCATCATTTGGAGTTTCTCGTCTTATATTTATAAACAATTTTGACGGCATTTTTGCTCTAGCAAATATTAGAGGAGGCGGGTAAGTAATTCAGAATTCTGTTAAGCTCTTCGAAACTATGCAAAACCTTATTTTCATCAAAACTTGTCCGTGGTTAGTCATATATCACATTTTTTTGTTCTACATTCATGATTACAGAAGAAACTACTACCACTGAAGCCTGTTATGCTGTTTTTATATATAACTACCAAAATCTTAAGCGATTTTTGACTGAAAAAGGGATTTTCCACACATTTTATGTGTCATGTATCTCACGTCTCAGATTTTCGTTAGTCTATTAGTTATTATATCCATCCTGATATTCAGTTAGCTTTTGTGATACTTAATTATATAAACATTCACAATTTTTCATTTTTTTTATTATAGGGAATATGGAGATAACTGGCATAACGGAGGTCGTTTTGGAAATAAACAAAACTGTTTTGATGATTTCCAGTATGCAGCTAAATACTTGGTAAAAGAAAAATATACATCTGTAGAAAAACTGACCATACAAGGAGGTTCGAATGGAGGTCTACTAGTAGCAGCTTGTATAAATCAAGCTCCTCATTTATTTGGAGCCGCTATTTGTCAAGTTGGTGTCTTAGATATGTTGCGTTATCACAAGTTTACCATAGGTTATGCATGGAAATCTGATTACGGCAACTCTGAAGAAGAAGATCAGTTTAATTATCTATACAAGTACTCACCATTGCATAATATTCGGGTGCCGCAAGGTAATTAATATGATGCAGAATATGCCAATTTTAAATAGATATAAAGCAATCACAAATTATCTTAGTAAGTAGTTGGCACAAAATTTAATTAATTTGTTCTTATATACATTCCTAACAATAAAATTGCTAAAAACAGTAAATCAAATAAGAATTATTGGAAAATATTTTTTAGTATTCACACTATAGGGTATGTTTAAACCAATTAGATGGAAATAACCTATAGGATTTCTTTTAAGTTTTGCTAGTGACTTATTTATAAAATGGAATTGTAAATTTATATTTTTTGTAGACGAAACACAACAGTATCCAGCAACACTTCTGTTGACAGCTGATCATGATGATCGAGTGGTTCCATTGCATTCTCTCAAGTTTATAGCTGAGCTACATTATAGAGCAGGCAGGTCTCCATTTCAGAAAAATCCTTTACTAATCCGCATAGAAACTAAAGCTGGTCATGGAGCAGGGAAACCCACATCCAAAATTGTAAGTGTGTAAAATAAACTAATTACAATAATTAGTCTTCTAATTAGATAGAAAAATTTATACTGAAAAATGAAATATCTTCTGAAGTTTCCGTAATACTGAAAGAATATTCTTTGTTTTAGATTGAAGAGGTGACAGACTACTTTGCTTTTATATCCAGGGCATTATCACTTAAATTCATCGAATGAATCTAACAAGGAAAATATAAAAATACAATTCAAATTGTACCTTATCACAATTGCCATTAATGTTGAAAGTATTTTATAACTACTTTATACGTTTATATACATTACCAGAGCTAGTTACAAACATTTATCTTAGAAATAAAGATAAAGATCTATTTTCAAATTGTTTCATTTTGCTTGACGAATTTCTATGTTTCTTGTAGAAGATTTTGGCAAACTGGAAGTAACAGATTTTCTTTAGTTTGGTCTCACAGGAATCAAAGATAAAAAAGAGGCCAATATACTTGGGAGCGCAGATACCTTTTATTAGCCTTTGTGTGGTGTAGGGAAAAAGAATTTAGAAAGAAGGCTTTAACCAACTAGAAGCACTTTAGCTGTGAGATAATTTCATTTGTTCTTTTTTGAATTCCAATACCACCTGATACAAAAATTATTAGGTTCTCCTAATTAGAATATCTCTCGAGGAATGTAGATCTTTTAGAGAGAAGAAACTCCCGATAATCTAGTCTCATAATATTTTGCCATTGCAAGCATAATCAAGAAATAATACATCACTCAATAAGTCGTGTGAATATATAAGAGAAACACATTTTTTGCTAAAAATCGATTTTATTCATCAATGTAATCTTCTTCAAAAGCAATATAATTATTCCAACTTCTCGATGCCGTGCTTGTAGAAGAATTTGTGTTTTGCCTCAAAATAGACTTCAATTGCGCTGAATATCTTACCGACGAGCATTTTTTTGCGATTAGTGAATAGCCAGTAGTCACTAGGGGGCCAGATCTAGACTATACGGTGGATGAAGAAGCGATTCGAAGTGTAACTCGTTCAATTTAACCATCGTTGCCATCGACTTATGAATTGGTGCATTGTCTTGATGAAACAGTGAATTTTTTTCTTCGATATATGGGGCCATTTTTCCTTGATTTGTGAAGTCAAACGATCCAACAACTCTGTGGTATTTGCTATTGATTATCTCTCTCTTTTGGAGACAGTCGATGAAAAATATTCCATGCGTATCCCAAAATACTGCAGCCATAACCTTCCCAGCTGACTGTTGTGCCTTTGGACGTGGTTCACCAGCTGCAGTCCACTCAGATGATAGTCGTTATGATTCCAGTGTGAAGTGATGGATCCATGTTTCATCCATTGTCACATATCGATGAAACATGGCCAAACACTACTTTGAATCATCAACACCTTATTTTTAATCGACTGTGAGTAAATGCGGCACCCACTTTGAAAAAAGCTTTCTCATGGTCAAATATTCATGCATAATTGTACCCATATTGTCTTCTGATATCTTTACGTCCTCAGTTATCTCACGCAATGTCAATTAACGATTAGATATAATCAATTTGTGGACTTTTTTGATGTTTTCTGGATTATACGACCAGAACTTTCACCATCATAGGTGTCTGTACGACCATGTTTAAGTTCAGCAAACAACAACAAATGATTATTTTTAATGGAGCTGAGTTCGGATAACACTTTTGAAGTCATTGCTGAGTACATTATTTTTTCATCCGGAAAAAATGATAAATTAACACACGAAATTATTTCGAAAATAACAAAAGTAGCTTCACTTAAATGTCTGTGTCTTTTTTCTGACTAATCGAAATGTCATGAGAAAATTTACACATAATCTTTTGAAAGTTAGTACTTCACAAACGTTATATGAATGTGACAATGCCAGCGACATCTGTATGTCAGTTACACGACTTATTGAGTGATGTAATACTAAAGAGCCAAATAAACCTTAAGGTTGTGTAAAGTAGCTCCTATTTTCTATTGGAAATACATTTACTTATTTCTGTTCGTTAATTTACTACTTTTTCCGAAAATTCAATTTTCTCCATAATATTTAATGAGAATTAGTTGGATTTTTGAGTAATGTTAATTGAAAAGAAAGTATTCTTTAGAAAATTTATTCAAGATTACTTCAAAACACGACAATCTTAAATAGTAATCCTAGATCTAGAAATAAATTTTTATTAATTGAAAAAATTTTTTTTCCAGTTTTCACTAGAGAATAGACACAACAAAAATTGATAGAAAGCAATATTTTAAAAAAGATTATTAATTTTATACTTCCAGCCACAGACAGCACACTGACATACATATTTTTAATTTAACCATTATTGTTTATCATATCTGTACATTCATCAATTGGAAAGCATTAAATATAGTACAATAGAAATATAGACCAGTTTTTACATTTCCTAAAACATGTCCAACTTGGTTAATGTGTTACAGACTGACATCACTTTCATACCATTTAGTTAACAATGCAAGCAAATGATTCCATATTCTCAGATTTTATTTTATTTAAAACTGGTAAATCCTTGGGTAAGTCTAAGTTGTTTATTTGATCAAAATACTTCCCTCAATTTAATGAACAAAAATGGTTCAATTATTCAAAACATAAACGGTGACCGAAATGTCAGAGCATAACTATATCTAACATTAGGATAAATTAATCATTTTCAATAAAAGTAACAACAGATATAAATACCAAATTTCAATTTTTCTAATAAACATACAAAATAAGCCATTCCATGTGGCAATTCAGTACCCACTACATTTCAAAAGTACAACAGTCTCATTACAAGGCAGCGTTCGCAAGCTATTAGATAATTTAAATTTGGAAATTTGTAAGAAACAAAGATTTTTGATTTTAGAGTTAAATGTACATATTCCAAACAAAATTTGATATTACATATTCTTTTCTCCTGATTATACTACTCATTTGCTTTTAAAAAACAAAATATGATCTTGTGACATAACTTTTGATAATGTATATCTTTAGTGCGTGTTATATTGACTTCTTAAATGAATTTAACAAATTCAAACAGAAGTACTTACACAATAAGGAGGCAAAAATGTTTTCAAGGTTCCTCCTCCTCCTCAAGAAATTAAAAAATTATAACAAAACTGATATTGAGATGTTTTCATCACAGAACTTCCCCAATTTACATTTTAATGATGTTGATATTAAATATCTGCAAAAATTATGAAATGAATAGAATTTAGGGGAGAGGTAGAAGGATTTATGGTTATTAGGAGAAAATATGTTGACTAGAGTTAAAATTATTACATTATCAATATGGATATATCGTTTTATTAGAAGTATTAAAAAAATTTGTATATTCCACTAAATATTCGACGTTGTATTCATAGAAATTTTTTTCCTGTTCATAAAAGGATACTTGCATGGTTTGAGAGAAAAAAAGTTTTGGATAGTTTATATAAAACATTTATCATAATTTTTTTTCAATTCTTCGTTCAATATTTATTATTGAAAAGTTAAAAATTTTGTTTTCAGTAAGGCCGCCATAATGCGTGACATTATATAAATAATATATAGGTATAAAATATAAAATAAGCATATACATCTGTTATTCTAAAATAATCGTTATTATTAAACTTGAGTTAATCTGAAGTATTATACTTTTTGACGTTATTTCATATCAGAACTTGTAAAATAAACAAAAAAATGAATACATTTCAAAAAATGCAAGTACCCGTTTCTAATCAACAGCTTTGTGATTTTTGATGTAATTAATTCAACTTCAGGTGTGATTACTGGTGGAAAGTAAGGCAAATATAACATTGAGTTTCAGATATATAGGTGAATCATTGTGTTTCTAGAGGACAATTTGAATCATATTCAGAGCACAATTAATCCTATACTATTAGCAATTGGAGGTTGGTGAGGTTTTAGGCATTAGTTGTACTGCACGGACACTATGGTTAACATAAGAAGGAAACTGAAAAACAAAATATATGATACACCAACTGATACAAGAGTTTGATAGTAATTTTATGCTTAGTAAATATTGAAAATTGGGGGATCGAAGGAGGAGGATTTTGAAAGGAAATTGAAAAAATTTTCCAAACTAAATATTAATATAAATTAACGGTCAAAAGTTTTTGTTAACCCCATAATCCATTCATTTAATTTCAAAATAATACATTAATTTTTCTTTCATATTATTGTTCGAAAGTGTCTTATGAACCAAAAATAATAGTGTCCTTAGTACCGGCTGATTTGTTTTTTATTCTTCTGTGAATTATTCTTTCGGTGTTTATGCTTGTAGTTTAGTCCAAGTTAGCCCTACGAGACGCTGTGCTTTTTGAACCAACACAATTAACAATCCCTTTTTTCTTTAGTGAAATATTGCACGCACAATGGATGGAACTTCCTATTTTCTTTGTTCGATGAGTTTGTTATAATAGAAAACAAACTTTCCCTAATATTAATACAGATTTTATATACATTGGGCACAGTATATTCTGTTTTAGTTCTTCTTTTGTGACCAATTTTGAGTCATCATATAGTTTAGGTAAAAACTTACAGACTGTAGTTTCATTACTATATTATTATTTATATATGTTCCTCAAAATATGAATAACAAAATCGATCGTATTGTTTCTATATGTTGTGTATGACGAAAACTAGAGGGTGGGCAAAAACTTTTGACCTGTAGGGGATATTAAATGTTTCAGAATAATTTTTTTGAGTATAACAGTATATTTTAATATGTTTTTTCCAACAAATCAGTGGCTAACAGTATTACACATCTAATTTACAAATGATAACCAGGTGGGACGAAATAGATATGTCAAAATTCTGTACAAACAATAATTTTTATATACAATAAAGAAACAAAGAATTCATAGTTTTTCGTTCTATATAAATATTTTATGGCGGATTTATCTATAAGGAATAAAACGAAGTGGAATATAAAAAATTATACTTTAAACATCTTTTATTGATAACAAAGTCAATTAATGAAAAAAAAATAGGATGCAATACTCAATGAATCTTTATGTGATCTAACATTTAATTTAGATATATACTAAAATTTGATACAACAGAATTGTCACACTTTTTTTTTGTTTCATATCCCGCATATATATATATATATATATATATATATATATATATATATATATATATATATATATATATATATATATATATATATATATATATATATATATATATATAGTGTACGTTATACTTTCAAAATCACGTGACAAAATCATCTGTATGTTAGGTCACTTTAAACAGAAAACAAAAAAAAAGCCATATAAAAAATTAAACATAACTTGGAACACTGACCATTATATTTTTGTTTAACGAAATTTAATGGCTGAAACAAAAAATCCGTGCTTACTCAACCATAAACCCACTCCTGTTCCAAGTAGAAGGGATACGAGGTTAGTCAGGAATAAAGTGCAAAGACCTTTACGCGAAAAAATACTATTTTTACCAAAGCGTGCATATCGAATACTGAGATCTCTGTTGTGGGGACGGAAGGTCCAATTCTTTGGAGGCAGGGAGGCAGGACGACTACTCCAGTCAGACGAATCCTGTAAGGAAAAACAAATATTGTAAAACGCTGAATAAATACAGATTAACCTATCGCTTTTCTTCAGTCTTTATTTGATAGGAAAATTTGAGCAAAAACATTTTTTAAACAAAAACAAAATATGAAGCCAAGTTTACACGTGCCAAGTAGCTAAAGCAAATTACTAAATCAAGTGGCTCAATTTAGTTACTTGTATGGTGAAAACAACTTGATTTAGTACTTGCGCAAGTACCTAATTTAGTAAACTGTTTAGTCATTTGAATAGAAACAATTTCTATTTACTTGAGTTATAGAGGGTAGAGGTAAGGAGGACCATCTCATATGGGAGCTTAGCTTAAAAACTGTCCGCTTGTAGACGGTAAATTATAATTCAAAATTTGACCAGATTGGCGCTCCTGTCGGACGAGATATTATATGAACTTAGTTATTTTAGATAGAGTGAAGTATGCAGTGTTAAAAAATTTTAAATGACTAGAGTCGTTAATTAAATATTGGTCTAAACTATTCACGTAGTACAAAATAATTTTGTAAATATAACATAGAAAAGCTACTGTGAGATAACGCTAAATGTTAATTAATTATTCTGAATTTTTAGAAAGAAAGTCTCAATTATCACTTCTTTATTTCTCTGTCCTTATTCTTAAATTTCTAGCGCTTTATTTAAAATTTACACTCATGCGATAGTAGCGCCTCCCTAACGTAAAGAATTTGATGGACGCTTTCTGTAGCACAGAGATGGTTCTCCTTACCTCTACCTCCATATACTCGAGCAAGTAGTTTCTTCCACTACTGCTTTAAGCTCGGGATTCGTTGTATAAAGAAATTGAGGTGATCATGGGCATAAAAGGATTCCGAGTGCCCGAAATTAAACAGGCGTTGAGGTCAACTTACTCTCAATAGCCGATCTCATTACTGTGTTGTTTTTCGTAATTTGATCCAGTAGTATTTCAAACCGTTTTTTACTCATCTTCAACCAATTTCTATATTCTGGTGCGTCTTCAGTTGCTAATTCTCTTAATCAAGTAGAAGAAGCACCATATACATCTCTTCGACTGATTCATTTTCGTACCCAACAACGCTTATTTTTCTTTTTCTTCTGCAAGTGTTTCTGATAATTCACCACATATGTTCATGATACAATGCCGTATTGCTGCACGCATTTTTTCAGCCATGTTTAATTCTACAGTATTAAATAACAACTAAACCGGAATACTTATCAAAATGTAGGCACATGCTAAAAAACCGGACTTAAATTTTAGTTACTGGGTGTAGTAACTTTAGCTTTAGGTACTTGAAACGTGTAAAATCGGCTTAACTTTCATTCATAAGTGAACATCGTTCTTTGTACATTGTATGATTTTATTACTCTATAAAAAAAATTAAAGGGAGTAATAACTTTATTCAGTATGCAATGAATTCCGTTATCAGCGTTTTAAAGTGTTTAGTTTGAACTATTAGAATACATTAAAAAGATAAAAAATTTATAGTTAACGTGGCAACGTGATCAACTGACGCCAATAACTATATTGTATTTGTAAATAGATATGATAATCAAATATTTTGTTAGGTTATGTTTCTAGGATGATAAAATATTGATATTATAGTAAAACTTAACCACAGATGCCACACGGTGACGATATCTGATATTGACTTGTCGGGTCAAGGCAAATTTTAATTTATACAAAAGCCGAACCGATCAGATTTTAGTAATGAATCCTTGTACCAGGGGCGGGCTACTGCATGAGCACTGCAAGTTCTAATTGTAAATGATAAATTGATAAAACAGAATTTTTTTGTTACTTCGAGATCGCTTTGTACGATGTGTTATTTTAGTGAAAATATTAAAAACTGATGTATTCATCAATAATAAAAACCTTTATTACTATTTTCAAATTAACGAATTGAGGTTACGTTATGATTTTGACTAAAACAAATAGAAAGATGTAAGAATATTGAAATAAATTACTGAAAAAGAAGAAGAATAATAGTGGTATTATATAAATAACGTATTTGTAATGAGAAATTACACATATAACCTCAAATATATCGTATCTTTTAATTTTTATGTTAGGATTACTAAATTTTGAATAACGAATTAGTTCATTTGTATGTATAAATTGATTTTCAAATCAATTTCGGCTTTTCAAAAACATCATTTTTTTATCGGACCTATATAATCAGTTATTTCCTTCTCACTGGTATTAAAAACAACAAAATGGCGACGTTTTATTTTCGAATATTTATTTAATGTAAATAATAATAAATTTTGAGTTGACAGGATGAATTATCCACCTAGCTTTCGATTTACGTTCATAGTAGCGAGTAGGCGGCCAAGGGCCGTTGGGAACATAAGCCTTCTGATAGGCCCATCGTGCCCCACTTGACATTACCGATGTCCTTTGAGAAGCTAATCAGGCGCTTTGAGCTTTTGATGTCATTAGGCAAGCTGAGAGACTTTCTTAAGTGTTTTAATCGCGGTCGAGTGAGTGCTAGGCACTTACAGATGACGTGATGTACAATTTACTCATTCTCCGTGCATCAACGGCACTCGTGATCGTTCATGATGCACATGCTGTAGATATGGCATCTAAGATGATCGCGTCTAGTTAAAAGTCCAGTCTATTCAGATTTCACGTCTATATAATTAGAGCAGTTGATTGGTAAGAATCAATTTACGTTGTTGCAGTATTATCAATTACCTTGGATACAGGAACGTGCTATGCACACTCTGACCTACGTTATAATCCTGGAGGTTGAAAACTATGTGGCTGATTCAACTGGAGAAGCTGGATACATTTAGTCCAGCGCAACACGTAACACACTGTGGGTTAGGCGCCGAATACCTTTTTTCGCCTTTTTTCCAGACTGCTTAGTTCTTTAGGACTATTTAAACTGCATAACATTATACTATAATAGAGTTTGTGTGATTTTGTGCCGAATTAACACGAAGATATTTTGTAGATATTCATACGAAGAAAAGGTTAAAAACAAAAGGTAGGCAAATATTATTAAGGAATAAACCGAGGTGAGTAGGAAAAAAACTTGCATAAGAAAGTTTACTCAAGATATTTATACCAAAATAATTGTGTGGTTGTAAAAAATGCATCATATTGTTTCCCCTGTTTATTTTTTAGTGGCGATAAAGCGTAGACGGAAGTAGGGGTCAGCGATCTAAGGCACTTAAAATCTGAAGAGACACGAGAACTTCGAAAGCCATTATCATTGCATAGAATATGCGTTATTATAATCAATCAATATCTTGGGTCAATTAGATTCTCATTTAGGTTGAATATACCGAGGTATAATGGAATATAGGTATAGATATATATATGTATAGATATATATTTTCGAAAATTGTATTATGTTTTGTTGTGAAATTGTACAACTCCCATATCAATACTAGAAGCCGAACGATGTTTTCCAATGCTAAATCCAATTAAAACGTATATTCAATGACCGAGGATCTTCAGCAGCTCTTTCCATGTTATCCATTGTAAACAAATTGATATCCAAAATAGACAGTTTTAATTACAAAGCGCTAGCCAAAAAGAACCTAATTCTTACGAAACAGATTGTTACATCGCAACGAAGGTTCTGTCCTGACTCCCAAACTATACCTTAGTTTCTTTAGTCTCTCAAGATCAGTTGTGGATTCACCAACAGGCTGAGCGGGCTGAAAAGCCTAGTGCGTCTTGTTTCAAAGGGCGGCAAATTATTTATTTTATTGTTTATACGAAGAAGACGAATTTAATAAAAATTTAAATGCAAGTATACTAAAGCTTTTTTTGCTTGAAAAGATTGAAGAACTATTTATGATAGATATTAAGTCAAGAAAAGCTAAACTACAACTAATAAACTAAAGTTACCGGACAACTGTCCTCCATTTCGGGCGCCCAATTTTTTTAAGTCCTGTTTGCGCCGTGGTCGTCCTGGTAGTCTGTGGCTTTCCGGCTTTTGCCGATATGCAAGTTAGACTGTTGGCCCCTTCGGCATCCGTTCGACGTGACCAAGCTATCTTAGTCTCGCACTTTTGATCTCTGCTACCAGGATGGGCTCGCATTGGGTCGAAGATCCGCTGAAGTACTTTCCTCTCTCACTAATTGAGTCTCAGTTCATCTCTAACATTCATTTTCAGGTTTCAGAAGCATACATGACCACTGGCCTTAGTACTGTACGGTACATCTTGGGGAGTACATTACCTTGTCGTGGTGATGGAGCATGAGTGTCTTAATGACCTCTTAAGCTATGTCGACGGCATCTTAAGCTGCTGGTAGAATCTCTGACAGGTTAGTGTGAGAGACCGAACTATCAAGTATTCCAACAGCGCCGATACGGTGCATAAGCGGGCAGAAGAAGCTCCATAGCCGTATTGAAGGCTGATCTTGTGCTGGTTGGATGCCAGAAAGACAAAATCTCTCTACTTGGCCTTGGGGTTAACGAACACATCCCGTAAAACATCAGCTGTTATGAAGCCAGATAACAAAAGCCTCGGAATTGGACAGAATAAACGGAAGCGAACCTTGCAACGAAAATTTTGCACTAAAAGTACATCTATATAAAAGAACGTAGTTGCTTTATCGAATTCTCACCCCCGTGCGACTCACCAAAGCGTACATGTGTTTCTAGACGCTGCGAATTACCAACGTAAATATAACAAGAAATATTATTTTCAAACTTTTATTGATAAGAAGCTTCCGTGTCATTAATTTTTTTCATATAATAATGTTTATGTCTTTATTAGGTGTTCTTGTGAATGTATGTCTTCTTTTTATTGTATTTAAATAGGATGAAAGGTGACCGTGTTTGTTCGCTGGGTCGTTAACGAATCATCTATCGAACTACTTACAGCTCTGATTTTTTTAGAAAGAAACTACTTTCAGTTGCTGAACTGCTAGAGAAAGCCGAATATTTGGACGTGGATGATTCACAATTTCTTACAGTATGCATATACATAATCCTCTTGAACATGATGGCGAAAATAAGGTCTGTGCATGAATGAATTCATCAAGGAAGAAGAAACCAAGAAAATACTTTAGAAAGCTAAGCCTTGGAGAAAGAATTCCACTGTATAATTTCTCGATAGACAAGAAGAAGACGCTGCCTGTGTAAGAATAAAACCACTAAAATTTTGTTGTCTAGTTCCATTACACGATAAATGATTTGATGAATTTCATGAATTGTGCTTACATTACATAGAATTAAATAACTTTCCGTAAGTGTCCAAGGGGTAGTTGAAAGGATAAATATCATAAACTACAATTGGAAGATTTTTTTAAACATTTTTTGAATCATACATTTACTCTAATCATTTTAAAACATTTCCATAGTTCTGGCTTTATTAACAGATAAGCAAATTAAAATGTTTTATTGAAGAAAAATGTGAATTATATGATTGTGAGTTTCAAAGGAAAGTAGAGGCGGCAAAAGATGGATAGCCTTCAGGCGCCAAATCTGTAAATCCGCCACTGCTCTAGGTGGTTAATTGTTAAATCTTCTCGAGTTGTTCATGAAGTTTTCAAAATTCGAGCCGCCACTGCTTTTTATACATTCTTTTATAAGATAATTCCTTTCCATTTTCTGATTAATTTCATTTGCTACTTAATTTATCTTTCATTCGCTTAAAGAAAATATTCTAATATATTTTTATATTTTACAGAAAAATTACATACTACACAACGTCACGACACAAGTAGTTCAATGGTTCAATGCAAAGACTGTAATTTGGGTAATATTAATTAGTTAGTGCAAACACATTTATCTAGGTTAAATATACTTTTTGGATTGTTAAGCAAGCAACCTAATTATAATTTATTGATTACAGATCATTTATGCTAAATAAATACATTACAATTGCTTTGGATAAGAATAGCGATCAATTCAACGGAAAATCCCCAACAAGAGAATCATGAATGTTATATTTTAGTAAAGAATGCTCGTCTATAGTTTAAGTTACAATTTGATGAAGCTATAAACGACGTTAAACAGGAAACGAACCAATCAATAATTTCATTGTGATAATATAAATAACTATGTTATGGGCTATTCAAAAAAGGAAACCCAAAAATGTGCGCTAATTATAGATCTGTCGCCCTACTATACACGGTCTACAATATTTTTAATTCCATCAAAATGGATTTAGACCCGGGGGATCAAAAATACATATTTTAAATCAAATTACAGAAAAATGTTACAATCAAGATACAAATATCCACATTCTATTTAAACAAGCTTTCGACAGCTTAAAAAGAGACATAGCACGTCCCAAAAACATTGATAGAGCTCACCAGAATGATGATGAGAAACTCGAGAATTCGATATAAATCGAGGAGTCAGACAGGGTGTCGGAATATCAACAACTTTATTTAATATAGTACTAGACGGGGTAATAAAATACTGCTGACAGGTACAATTACTAATAAGGACATCCAAATATTGACATACGCAGATAATTTGGCGACAATAACGAGAAGTGTAAAGAGCCTAAAGATCGATCAAGAAGCTAGTAAAAGGAGACTAGAACTAAATGAAGGGAATAATGAGAATAGGGAAATATATATTCGAGGAGGTTGATATTTTTTAAAACTTAGTAGTAATAGTTAACAACCATAATGAACGAGGAGAGGAAATTGTGAAGAGAAAAACCCTGAAACAATCCAAGAGAATCATGAAACTCATAAAATGCCAACAGTAACCTATGGAGAAGAATGAATCTAACAAAAGCTGATAAAGAAAAACTTAACACCTTCGAAAGAAAAATAAGAATATATGGGCCAAAAAAGTTAAGTGAAACTGAAATTATAGAAATCTTAAATGAAGAGACAATAACCAGATATCTAAAATCGCAGCGAATACTGTGGCTAGGACATATACAACGGATGAAAAATAATCGTGAAGTGGAAAAAATAACAGAATGGAAATCCTTAGGCCCAAAGGAAGACCAAAAAGTCAATGGGAAAGTCAAGTAACAAGTGATCTGAATAAAATGAGAGTCCGTGGATGGTGGAGTAATACCCAGGAAAGGAAAAAGTAGAGAAAACTAGCGGAAAAAGCCAAAACGTACAATGAACTTTAGTTTAAAAAAGAAATTGGTTAGAACGTGGATTGAATCACCACAAAAAATGAGTCAAAGAACTTTTGATTGAGCATAAAATAAAATAATGTTCCTCTAGTTTATAATTAGTGGCATACTAAAGTTAGAATATTTAATTAAATAATGGCTGCCTTTGGTACATTTATTTACATCTGTTTTAGATCTTCGTTGAAGGTTAACAAACACTTAAATTGCGCGATGTCTAACAAGGATGAACCCATTTTAAGCTCAATCATTTGCCCGTAAATAGATATTTTCTCCCGGCGCCGTGCGGCGTGTCTAGCCACCAATGTCAATCTCCTCGATCTTAAAAAATCAATACCACCATCTAACTAAAGTCTTGTACATTGTTATCGTTGCACGTTGCAAAAAAATGGTGGTAGTTATTTTTATTTTTTCCTTAATTCATTATTTATTCTAAAAATAGCGTAAGCTTGCTAGCAAACAATAAAAACGTACAAACAACCGAACATAAACGTGAAGGTGTGTTTATTAATAAACACAATTAAAAACAGTACAAAGACGAGTATTTATCACATTTAAAATATTGTTTAAAGAAAACAAAAGTTTTTAATAGAAAACAATGAGATATGAGATATAAGTTCATCTCTTATTTATAATGACAGATATTTTCAATGCATTTCCTATTATTAGAATTGTATGCTTAATTTGCTGTGATTTATAAATGATGTTTTTATATGTAAGCAAATATTAACCCTCGAAATAGTTTTCAGTTTTATATAAGTACTTGGGAATGTACACAATCTCACAAACGAAATATTCAGTTTCGTTACTATAATTTATAATATTTGACATTGACACTGCGTCATATTTGTTGCTTCATAAAGGTCATATTCCCTATGTATTTATAAAAAAACATACAACACTACAACGCAAAAGCCTGGGGCTATTTTTATACACAAAAGTGTCGGTACTTGAGAAAATATATATAAAAATCTCAAGCGTACGAGGATGTTCCCAAAAGTACCTGACCTTACAAAGAAAACACAAACATTTTTCAACCTAATCTTTTAGATCCATACATTTTTCCCGATATTCTTAATAATGAGAATCGGCAAGGCCTTCAAAATATCCATTAACTACCGAAATATCTTGATTGTTGGGAAATCTTTGACCAACGAGCCATTTTCTCAAGTCTGGGACAAGAAAATAATACGAGGGGGCTAAATCTGACGAGTAGGGTGCATGAGGTATCAATTAATTCATTAATTTGGGCCATTGTAATAACAGGGAGCTTGTGCATTGTCTGATGAAATAACACTTTCTTTTTGCTTAATTTCTTGACAAGACATTGCCTACAGAACGATTTTTGCCTTCCTTGGAATCGGTTTACCCTTTGCAGTTCATTGTTTTGATTGTAATTTTGCTTCGGGTGTGAAATTATGGACCCACGTTTCATCTATGGTTATGAAACTGCGCAAAAATTCTGCTTTATTTCTGTGGACCATTGCCTAATACTCGATGGAAACATTTTCACGACGCTGTTTTTGTTCCATTGTGAGTAAACACGGAGCCCATCTTGCGCACAGCTTTCTCATGTTCAAATTTTTAGTTAATACGTGATGTACCGTATTTGTTGAAACGCCTACTATGTCTGTTAACACACAAACTTTCAGTCGACGATCATCCAGTACGTCTCTGGAGTCGTTACCGCATTTAGCCGACCACTACGAAGCTGGTCTTTGCAGGTCCTACCGCCTCGTTTTAACTCTGCTACCCAATATTTTATTGTTGATAACGAAGAAGCAGTATCCCCCAGATTAGAATCTAGTTCAGCTTTTATATTGGTTGGGCTAAATTCGTTTCAAATAAAAATATTGTAGTACATAACGATGATCAATTTTCTCCATGTTTACAAATTCACTAAAAACGTTCACTATTGATGGCTGTCAAACAAATATTAAACAGCGTGTCGTTTTCAAACTTGAAACATATATAGATTGTGTACTTTTTAAAACAATGATATTTTTTGAACAACTACCGCCATCTCTAGATCAGGCCAGGTACTTCTGGGACCATCATCTTATAAGCAGCTGTTTTAATTTTCTTTCAATTCTTCTGCCACTCATTTATGTATATTTTTTCTTGAAATGAATTCAGATATAATTTGGTTGTTTAAAATGTATTTAATTTGTATACCATATGTTGTTATTACAGTTGTTAAATCAATAATGTATTTAATTTGTTTATGGTATAAGAAATATAACATGGATAATATATTAATTTAAAAAACGCTTTTGACTAACAATATGTGAATATATAAAAAATATTGAAAACTAAAATTTGCGAATTACCAGAAGATACAAATTGACTAGGGACCGACTCACTTATTAGTTATGCAGATGAAAAGCGGTCATTGGAAACTATTCTCTAAGGGGGAGCGTCCAAATACAAATATGGAAAGTGATAAGACAACAACGGAAAGAAATAACAGAGGTTAGCGAATCAAGTCAAATATCAGAAGACAAATGGATAGACTACTCAACAGAGCTAGTTAAAGAAGATGGTAATATTAAAAAAACTGACCATTAGGAATAACGTGGAAGTCACCATTCAAGAAGTCGACTAAGCCCTGATGACCTTAAAAAACAGAAAATCTCAACAACTTACAAATCAATAAAATTTTTAAGTGTTTCTAAAACCCATCTGACAACTTTTCTCCTTCCTACCATGCACTGCTTGTATAGTTATATACCTTTACTCAAACTTCAGTTTTCTTCAATAAAAACTGATTTTTACATAAAAAAAATTCAGGTACACAAATTTTAATTTCATAATTTGATGAGTAACATCACGTTACTTCCTGAATTGCCATGTTTGTAGCCATAGTTTGAAATTCCACTATGTAGAAATACTAAACAATATTGAATTTGATTGTATAAATTTTTTTTGAATAGTAAACCATTATTTTAATTTGGAAGCACAATGAATATGCAATAAAGGAAAATCAAGGTATATAACTTTTATCTTGAAATTTGGAAGGGTTTCTAAAGCCCATCTATCATTTTTTCTCCTTCCTGTCATGAACATAAGATTATTTTTTTACTTCTAATCATAATGATTACGCTTCTTAAAGTCAATAAATTTGTACAAAACCTCTTCTTGTGGCTACCTTTGCGAAAAACATTTATTGTAGTTTGGAGTTTTTCAAATATAATTGAAAAATGTAGCTGTCATTTGAAAACAAAAAAATATGTAGTAAATGTCAATGTTTTCGATATTAATATTGTTTTCTCCACTGTGATAGATTCCATATGAAACAAAGAAGAAATAAGAGGTAACTGTTACACTTAAATACACAATTGTTGATTCGAAATAATTGAACATAGAATTACATTTTTGTTATGAACCCTTAGTAAATTAATGACGTTTAAATTTAGGTGTATTGTTCAAGGGCGACATGTTTTTCTAACAACTATTTCCTACGTATTCAAATTACTGTTTCATTAACATACCTAGTGTAGAAATAAAATATATTTTTTAAATTATTCGTAGTCGTTGCAAAAAACTAAATTATACCCCGTTTTTAAACTATACCCAGATTTTAAACTAGGAGGACTTATTTGAATTCAAGTTCTGATTGGTCAAATTGCAGCCGGTTTTACATCGCACTTTTGACATATATTATGATTGACAATTGTACAAATTGTCAACAAATAGTGTTCATTTTGTTCTTTGTTGCGTTTTTATTTTTGTTTTATTAAAATATAAAATTCTTGTCTGGACTAATTTAAAAATGGATCCAGATAACATTCCAAGTACTAGCAGACATCATTCGCCCTCCAAAAAAGGGGGCTCCGGAATTTTAGGCCACTTATCGGCTAAAGTGAGGAAAAACCTTGTGAATTAATTTGCGATTAATCTATGCATTATAGACATGTGATTGTTTGGTGTTTTTTAATAGATTTTTTTCGCTCAATGCAGTGATATAACTCGCATGCGAAAGTTTTGAAACGCCCTGTATATTAAACAGTATAGGCGAGAGCAGAGATCCATTTATTATCTTAATGAAACCTGGCTAAATGAAGGTCATACGAATTCCAAAATATTGATGGATCTATTCGAGATAAAAGAGATGCTGTTCTTAAAGGATTGTCTACAGGTCTGAGAAAACCATCTGGAAAAGGCAAACGTCCTTCATGCGGATTCTGAGCATGAATTTGTTAAAGATGGATTGCCAATATTTGAAAGTGAAAAAACTGAAGATCATCATGACGATATAAATGAAGTGGTATTGGTATAATTGTTGAAGGAGATGTGATTGTAAAGAACAATGCGTAATACCACAATCGTAGGGTAGAAAAGGTTCCAACAACATCTACAGTGAAAAAACGTATACAAAAATGGTTTCAATCTAAGAATATACAATTTGATATGAATATTGTACTTAGGCTGCCACCATATCATTGTGAATTGATCCCTATAGAATTAATTCGGACTCGAGTAAAAAATGAAGTGTCAATCAAAAATACTACTTTTAAACTTGAAGATGTAAAGGGTCTTAATGCAAGCCTATGGATAAAGAGGGTGATGGATTGAAATACCTTAGATAAGTCTTTCCCCAATTGAGTGATGCCAAATTAAAGGAAGGTATTTTTATTGGGCCACAAATAAGAAAATTGCTGGACGATGACAATTTTGCGAAAAAGCTTACCAGACCGGAACTTGAAAGAGCATGGAAGGCATTTGTTAGTGTAGTGAGGGGATTTTTGGGCAACAATATGGATCCATACTACCAAAAGTTAGTTGATGAACTTCTAGGCACCTACAAATCCCTTGGTGCTCGATTGTCATTGAAAATTTATTTCCTCCATTACCATCTGACATTTTTTCCCAAAAATTTGGGAGCTGTCAGAGATGAGGAGGGTGAAAGGTTCCACCAAGATATTAGAACAATGGAAATTCGGTATCAAGGACGATGGGATTCGGCTATGATCGGTGATTACTGTTGATTTTTAAAAAGAGAAAATGCAACCACTCATAAAAGGAAAAAGTAGAACTAATTAATATTTTGATTTTTTTAAAGTTTTCGTTTTTAATAGATGTGAGGCATGTTTATTAGATGTAAAATATAAATATTGTCAATATATACGATTTAAAAAACGTATTTTTATAATAAATATTAAATTTTTTACCAATGAATATGGTTCTATGAATGTAACATAAAAACCTTACGTGTTACAATCATTTTTCATTCTTTTGGTACTACAAAATAATTTTTTTTGTCGACCAGTATTATTTAGTTTGTGGTTCATCATTTCTAGAGAGTACAATTTTAATACGACTAGTATTTTATGTCCAATCTAGTAACTTTTCTAATGGTGTGATTCAGGTTTCCTAAAATGGTCCTCCCAATTTAAAAACAAGGTATAGACATTGAGATGTCATTAATACCACCAAAATGATGATTCCAAAAAAACGCAGCAAGTAAGAAATAGAAATGGTTTATGAATACCTGGGCACCAGTATCCCCTAGCAAACACCATAAACTAAGGCACTAGTCTTCCAATAAAATGAACATAAACTTGTGGTTTTACAATCCCCAAGCAATTTCTATAAATTTTTTATTCATTGCTATGGAGTATGCTAGTCTAAATAAGGTATGATGTTATCATTGTAGTAGTTGTTTTGTATTAAAGATTCTTCTTGCTTGAGGAAATTTTATTTATTTTAATGGAAATTTCATGATTTTACGTAAATCGTAACTCGTCTAACTTTATTGATGCCCAGTTCATAATAAAACCACGATATTTATGTAACTGTATAAACCCTTTGTCTATTAGACACCAACAGAATAACACTACAATATTGATATTATTTCAGTTAAATAACCAGAGATTAATTACATTCTGTTTATTCACTGTAACATTACCACCATTGGGTTGGAAACAACATTACGTGTATTATCCGGTTTCGTTGTTATATGTGTAATGGATATGCAACAGATTTTAATAGTTCTGGAATTAATTATAAAAACTATATTTAGTTTAATGGAAATATTGGCATTCGTATGATTAGCTTCCTGTAAATTAAATGGAAACACGAAAAACTGTGTGTAATAGAAATATTAGGAATGTACCAAACGGTTGCGAAAAATAAAAGTTAGTCTAAAATGGTAGAGAATAACACGTAATGCAGATAAAATCAGTCAAGTGTTATTGACATTGGAACAGTTCACGGTAATCCCAAAATAATTTCAAAAACTAAAGATATTTATATTTTACGAATATCTGTAACTAACCAAACTCGAATAAAATCACAAACTGTAAACATGATCAATTATAATTACACATAAAATTGAAATAAAAATAATTTGTTAGTAAAATATCGTAAACTGGAAGTGAACAGTGTAAAGTAGAAATCACTGTTTTATTTGGAACCAAAAAAAATGATGATACATTAGATATTGAAGGTCAAAAAACCCCTGTATCTAGAAATTATATAAAATGCAGTGATTATGAGGCGTCATTAACACATCAACAAAATTTAAGTAAGGAAAAAACATTTTTTTGCCAAAAATCGATTTTGTTCATCAATCATTCCAACACTTCTCTTATCGATGACGATTGTGAAAGGATTTGTCTTTTGCCTCAAAATAGGCTTCAATTTCTTATCAGCGGGCATTTTTTGAAATCAGCAAATAGACAATAATCACTGAGGGCCAGATCTGGACTATACGGTGAATGAAGAAGCGATACGAAGTGTAAGCGACATATGAGACCGTTTTTTATTTTTGCATTTAAACGATCCAACAACTCTGTGTAGTATTCTCTATTGACTGTCTCTCTCTTTTGGAGATAGTCGATGAACAATATTCCATACGCATCCGAAAATACTGAAGCGTTAACTTTCCCAGCTGGCTGTTGTGCTTTTGGACGCTTCGAACGTGGTTCACCGGCTGCAGTCCACTCAGATGATGATCATTTTGATTCCGGAGTGAAGTGATGAATCGATTGTCAGATATCAATGCAAAAAATCTAATTTATTACGTGTAAACATTGCCAAACACTGCTCTGAATCATCAACACGTTGTTGGTTTTGATCGACTGTGAGTAAATTCGGCACCCACTTTGACAAAAGCTTTCTAATGGTCAAATGTTCATGCATAATTGTACACAAACTGTCTTCTGATATCTTTACGTCCTCAGTTATCTCAGTAACCACATCAATTGGACAACCAGAGCGTTCACCATCATCGGTGACTGTACGACCATGTTTAAATTCAGCAAACCAATAACAAATGGTTTCTTTCGATGGAACAGATTCCGGATCACACTACAAGCCATTGCTGAGCTTGTACAGCATTTTTTGCATCAAGAATAAATGATAAATTAACACACGAAATTGTTTTGAAAATAACAAAAGTAGCCTCACTTAAATGGCTGTCACTTTTTTTGACGTCATGACATTTTACACATAGTCTTTTGAAAGTTGGTACTTCACAAACATCATATGGATTTAACAATGGCAGCGCCATCTGTGTGTGAGTCACACGACTTATTGAGAAACATTGGAAATTTCTTTCAGGTATAAGAATCCACTGTCGTCTTTAGACATAACTTTTACAAAATTTTCCATCATGCCGGGCTTTATATGCAACAGTTGTAATAGTATGTGGTAAGGGTTCACTAATGGACCATTTTTAACATTCCTCTATCCTGGAATAAGTAATCCAAGCTCGTGTAGTGACTTTTTCTTCAATGCTGTCGCAAATGAAACAGCAATATTTTGTGTAATCAAGCTGTAGCTCAAGCAAACGAACAATGACTTTAAAATCTCTACAAATTTTCCAAACATGTCCACTGTATTTAATTTTTTCACATAATTTTCTTGTGAGCTAAAGTATCTTTATACCAAAACTGAAATTTGGTTTTTGGATGGATTTTTTCCCTTTTTTAAAGAATTTCATAAAAACTAATCTTACTTGTTCCTACAGATTTGTTGCCAGCTTGGAGAAGGAGTTTCGTGAAAAATTATTTTTGCTTTCTTTTTTAAATTATTAAAGATTTGAACAGAAAGCTTGAAAAATTTATTATCGATAGCAGCCACCTGTCACTTTTGAAAAAATTGAAAAGGGAGATGATGTAATGAGTCAAAACTCCACGAATTTCGAAACCTCTCACGTCCGCCACTTTGTATTTTTCTTTGTCTGTAGGCATTTTTTCAGTTGTGTAATGGATTTTTGAAGTTTAATAATAATTATTGAACAATTTACCAACGCACACGGATTTAGCACCAAATTGTAATACCAATAAGCTATTTTCATGTCGACAAACCAAAAAAGTACAAAAGCCTTAGTAACATGTCAATTGATAACCATGTATGAGGAATTTATAAATACGAATGATTAAATCAACCCATTTTTATACTAGAATATTTCCTATTACTAAGAATGTGGAAAGGCTTTGCTTGTCCTAGTAGCCTGGATGCAATCTCCTCGGTCGTTCTCTCTTAGTTCCCTATGTCAGGGGACCAGAGTAACTTTACCACCCTTTTCCAGACAGTAAATTGGGTATCTTATAGGATTCCATTACTAGACTAAAAAGTATCTAATCATATGATTATGACCCATTCACTTTGTCTAGTTTCCTAACGCCAGTGAACGGATTACTTTCCAAACATAGTTTACGCAAAGCCATAATGTTAATTGCTTTTATTAAAATATTGTACATGTTTTCTGATTCCATTCACAACAATGATGATTAGATATTTTAAAAACACTCTGTCTGGAAAAAATGTATTGCGTATATATTTGGACTGATAAGAAAAATTCTATTTGTAGTATTAATCACAAACTAAATATAATAACAAGGTATTTTTATATGCCTTTAAATTAATAACAAAGATTCTAATCAATGAAAACAAAAAATAAACTTGTATGATTCACCAGACATAAAGAACAAATTTTATGGACTACCTCATCAAACATGGACAAAATATGTCTTATATTGGGATAACAGAAATGCAATGTTCTAAATAACAAAGTAAGTATTGGAAAAAGTAGAACAATATCAAAAGAACGAGACTTCTCAATTATACACAAATTAAAATAACATCCATAACTGAACATGAGATAGATTCAGAAACTTGGTTAGTGTCTTTTGATGACTCAGGTATGGTATGATTCCTCCAAAGCAGTTACTTGAAAAAAAAAAACAAAAATTGTGATTTATCTAGTTTTTCATTGGATTACAAATAATTTTGTTGTATTGCAAGGAACCGGATGCTCCTTTCTTATCAAATATCAGAGTGAATATGTTGTTGCTTATTTTAATGCTTAATTGGAATTTTCAAAGCTCAAACTACTCCTAAAACAGTCAATTTTTTTTATCTAACTGCACTACAACATTTGGTCTCCAGTCATCACGGTCCAACGCACGGCGTCTCAGCCCCCTCACATCTAGCTCCCAAAGATCCTCTTCGATATCATCCAGGCAGTCGCAGGCTCTCAGGCTTCTCCTTATATATATATTTATATGTATATATAGATTTGGGATCTCGTATAAATTGCCATCCAAAGGATCTATTGTCCCCCTTACAGCTGATCAATCAATCCCACTACTTTTAAGATATCTTCGTCTTCTATTTCAAGCGCTCCCAGGTGTAGCGCTCTGGAGTTCCTTAGTGTTTCACACTTCGAGAGAATGTGTATAGATGTTTCGTCCTCTGTACAACAAAATCGGCACGCCACATCATCAGCTAAGTCTAGCGTCTTAGGGTGTTTGTTGAGGCGACACTGCCCCAATAGAACTCCTGTTAGTATTTTTAATTGTTCTTACTTAGGTTGATATATTCAGCAGATCTACTCTGATTATAGTTTCCCAGAAGTGTCTGCCTGACTCAGCCCCTGTAGGTTATTCCAATAATTGGTTTTGCTCATCGGGCATAAGCTTCAAGTGGCCTAGCCATCTAAGTCTGGCCCTCTTGACTTCTGTCACCAAGCTGGGGTCTTTATAGATATGGGGTCCATATTTTCAGTTTAAGATCTTTCGCTCCCACGAACAAAATCATGTATTTGAGATTATGTTCAAAGAACGAAAAGAAGTCTTTTTGTTTCAATGATAAATATTTGTAAGATAGTGTAATCTAAAGATTTGTTTAACTAAAGAAAAGTGGGAAATTTAATTATCTTTAATTATTCATTACTTTCTTTTTAATTTGCAACATTCTTCTTAATTATAATCATATTATAGTGTAATTATAAAATCTTTTTTTTAAATGGACCACTTAGGTTCCTGTTATTTATTATTACAGCAGTGAAACAAATCAATCATAGTTTTGTTTAAGTTTCTACATATTTTCCATCAAAAATGTATTTTGTTTTCAATACTTTGAAGGTTAGGCTAATGTCAAGTTTATTTTGTACAAAAAATATATTTTCTGAAGATAATATGATAAAATAATAAATGATGAATTGTTAATACGTATTTTTGATGAAAACGTATTTTATGTACCGAGCAACAGTACCTGCAAGGTCATCAGATTCATAAATTATTAAAATTTCTACAGGTTACCCAATATTTTTGTTTGCAATATCAAATCATCAAAAATGATAAATTTAAAATGGACAAAAACAAAGGCATAAACATTAAAAAAACTGGAGAAGATGGAATCATAAGAAAACAATTAGCACAAACATAGACAGAAGAAAAATAATTAAAAATATTTTACCTCTATTTCCGGCAAATCTACAAGTCTTATGGAAAAAAGATAGATAGCGAAGTTGTACGTAATAAGAAGATCTACAACTTGTATTTACACTTTTTTCACATAACCTCAAAATTTATGTGAAAAATACAAAAAACCAAGTTTTTCATTTCATTTGTAATTTTTATCTTTTACAAAAAACATTTTTTTCCACGGAATTTTGTGAAGAGTTAACTTTTTATGTCCAATGTACGTTGTGATTTATTTGAAATGAGTATTTTTTCACGTTATTTTGACATAATATCGAAAAAGCACCTTAAATTTCGAACGAAAATTCTCCCGTCAAATATCTGCTTTTATAAAAAAAATTGGTGGGATTTTTGTACGTTGAAATCTCTACTTTCTGTTAGTGTAAAAAATATTACCATCACCGCGGTAAATTTTCTCAGAATAGGAAAAAAATAAGACACAAAAAACTCGCATCCGAATTTTTTTCTAATTCTAGTTATTCATTAAATTTTTTCATTCTAATTACACGAAAAACGTGGATTCCATGTTACATTGATAAATATAAGTAATAGGATTGTAAAATTTTAATAAATGTCCAAAAATTGTACATATGAAATTTTTGGATGCGAATTTTTTGCCTTTTGACTGAGAAAGTTTACCATGATGGTGGTAATATTTGTTTACACCATCAAAAAGTAGAGATTTCAACGAACCAAAATATCAACAACTTTTTAAAAAAAGCTGATATTTTAACGGAGAATTTTCTTTCGAAAATTGGGGTGCCTTTACGATATTATATAAAAATAAAAATTTCAATTCAAATAAATTACAGTATATTTGGGACATAAGATAATTTTTCATCAAATTTCGTGGAATTTTTTTTTTTCGTAAAATCTGGCCTTTTTGAAATTTTCACATAAATTATGAGGTTATGTGAACAAAGTGAAAATACAAAAGTTATAGATCTTTTCATTACTTACAAGTTTGCTATTTGACTTTTTTCCATAGGAATTGCAGTTTTACGGGAAATCGAGATAAACCGTTTTTTACCCTTAAAAACTCACCCCCTTTCCCTTTCCGACCTCAGATCGCCCGTAAATTATCTACCTTTCATTTTTATTATAATCTCCTCCTTTTCCAATAGGTTTCAGCCTACTATTATTTTTTTTTCACTCTTATTTTTAAAGGGTTCTACCCTGTAGTATGGGAGTATGTACATAACGTGAAATCGCGAAGTTTTACGAATTAAAACATAATTTCAAACTTTTGAATAGAAGTGTATATGCAGTGTCTCTTGTTCCATTGATCTCAATATACTACCAAAGAGTAATTATTTACATTATTTAATAGGTTGTAAACTTACCTCTTTACCTTCGGAGTTGATATAATAGTTTTGCCATTCAAGGTTCATAACAGGGCCTTGTACTGGGCTATTTGGTGGAGATTTTGGGCTGCTTCTTGGGGTATCTCGTCTTGATCCTGCCAAGGAAACTCGAGCAGATGATTGGTTAGATTCTTGAGCTTCTCTGAGTAGTTTTAAATAGTCTTCTACAGAAATTGTATGGGTAATAGATCCTGGGGTAGCACTTCCTTGGGATCCACATATTGATCCAACACTAACATCAACCCATGATTCTGAAAATAAATATTTAAGGTGAAGAATGTGGTTCAGATCACAAAATTATCAGTTAACATTATGAGAGAAGAAGAGTGTCCCTTGTAATGTTTCTGATATTTAAAATATATCATAACTGGTTAACTCCTTGATGAATATATATAAGAAATTAACCCACATATATTATAAACAAGGCTATACATTCTATTGAAAATTGTAGCCACTCAAATTGAGCTCTTTTGCCCCTGTATTTTTGTGAATAGTCAGCATCGACTATTGTTCTTCATTTATTTATGTCCTGTATCTGTTTGTTCCAGTCACGTACTCCCAGATTTTGCTTATCTTATACAATCTGATCTTCCCATCTATTTTTTTTTGTCTACCTGGCAATTTTTTCTCATTCCGTATCCATTTTGTAATTTTCCTTATATCCTGCTATTTTTCCATTTTTCTAATGTGTCCGTTTCATTGTATTCTTTTTGCTTTAATAATGTTAACTATATTCTCATTTTTTAATATATTCTCAATTTCAAAGCTCATAAGTCCTCTATACTCATTATTTTCAACTTTCGCTGGTCCATAAGTTTTCCTAATTATTCTCTTCTTATGTATCCTTAGTTGTTATTCATCCATATTTGTTAGTCTCATAGTTTTAGTGGTGTATGTAACTACTGGTTTTATCGCAGTCTTGTAGACTCTTAATTTAGTTACTCGGCTTATTTTATTGCTCTGCATTATGATTTTGAACTTATATGCCCTATATCCATCAGGATTTGTTTTCAATTCTCTTTTTCCTGCCTCACTTACAATTTTTTCTAATGTGCTCTCAAGACTCTTTCGGTCCCTTGCTAATAGAGTTAAATCATCATCATATGCTATTGTATTGATTTATTAATCATACTTCCATTGATATTACATTCCCTTATTACACTGCTGAGAGTCTATCATCTTGCCTTACCCCAGCATTTATTTAAAATTCCTCAGATGGGCTGTTTTTTGTTATTACCCTTGTCCTAGAATTTAACATAGTCATTTTCACCAATCATATCAATATCTGGGGTACTTGTAGTTTTCCCATGTCCTTTATAATTGTCCTACTTATGGAATGTCGAATCCTTGTTGGTAATCAATCACTTGTTTTATCGCATTTAATGTCGATTTTCCTCGTCCAAAACCTTTTTGATATCCCCCTATTTCCACTACCTCTTTCAGTCTTTCATTTATTATTATTGTTAGTATAATTGCTGCTACAATGTCAGGATTTCTTCCCCTTATTATTGGTGTAATTGATCCAGTAGACCACTCTCTCGGAATTGGTTCTGTTTCCCATACTCTTTCTATGATCTTGAATATTTTATCTCTTAGGTTATTTTATTAGCTCATTCACTATTTCGTCTAATCCTCCTGTTTTATTGTGTTTCAGTTTGTTGATTATGTCATTACATTCCTCTTCTGTCGGTTTTTCTTCATTTTCTTGTCACTCATATCATCCTCATATTCACTGTCTTCTTCCATTATTCACATAACTTGCACAAATAGTATTATAAAAAAATTCCGATATACAGAGATCAAATATGCACAACAAAGAAAATACAATACATGGGATTTTCTATGTAAAATATCATCATCGCCAAAAGCTAATTTCTAATCTATAGTGATTACAATACAGAAAATATGTTTCCTATAGAATTCTTCAAAAAAATCTTATTTCCTATGTTGAATGTGAAAAATGAACGATCTGTAGATGTAGATAGATTACTGAGATAATAGTAATTCACTTTTCAATCAATTATTGATCAACCAACATCAAGGTATTTGGCTAATTCAGTATTGAAACAGATTTCGTAAGCTGAGGAGAAGGAAAGATTGAATTAATTTATAATATGATGTTTTGAGGATCTAGGACCTATAAACTGTTCCTATCCTAATTCAGGAATGAAAGTATATCTTAAAAAATATTTTTTTTATTAAACAATTTACGGAATTCAAATCTGTATTAGTTAGATTTTGGTTACTTTAACAATAAAAATTAATTAAAATTAAATACTATCCAATTTGTAGCAATATCTGATAAACTCCTATTAGACATTAAAATTAATAATTTTTTTCATTCATCAAAACCTATTGCAACCTTCACTACATTGTTGGCAAAGTGTTAATGGGTATTAATATCCATTACAAATTTCAAATAACAAATTTCTGAAGTGTGCAAATGTGCATAATAAAAAGTAATTGTTCATTAATGCTTCAGATTAGAAAGTAACATAAAAACATTACTGTACAAAATTCCTGAAACAATGAAGAAATTATATTGGGGGTCACAAAATAGAATTCTGATTTTATGCATCAATAAAAAAAGTATATGAGCAAGGAGAGAATTCCTCAACTGTTTGTATATTTGATTAGAATTTAAAATATAGGTATATATAAAGAAATTAAATTTACAAATATGACAAAGAATTTTCGAAGAAAATCATTAGTAAGTATATAGAAATTATATTTTAATAAATGAATATATTTATAAACTAAATATAAATATTATAAAGTAAATTAAGACAAAAGGAATATAAAAAAAGCATGTATAAAAAGAAAATGTACATCTTTTTGTATTTAAGTTTACAGAAAATTATGACAACCTAAAGTATATAGTATACAGAGAGAATGGTGACAGATTTATAATAATACAAATAATCCACAAATAATCCAATTCAGGAACATTTTGAATTTGTTCAGTAAAATAGACAACTATTAAAGTCCCTTAATTTCAAAAATAATAATTGAGATTGTCTTGAAACTGGTTCTGAAAAGTCATTGAGAAAAACAAGTTTTTATATCAAACCACATAATACCTATATAGTATACAATATTAACGTTTATATATTCAGTCCATTTTTTTCTTCTTCTAATAATCAATTAAAGGGTACGAAACTAATAGGGTAATAATTATTTATAGTATCATTTACAGAAAAGAAGTAAGGCTAATTAATATAATTTTTACACATTTATAAATAAGGCATAATGAAAAGCGACTTTGTGTAAATATTGTTTCAATTCAGAAAGTGAAATGGATAAGCAGAGAGTAAATATAAAACCATGTAAATTACTTTAGGATTATAAATTATGGCTTCTGTAAAAACATATTTGTGTAATTTTAGAAGTCCAAATTTTGTTTCTACTAGAGACTAATACCAATAATCTTCGAAGTTGTTATGCTTGAAAATTAATAAAAGTTTTATTTATTTGATGTACATACAGAAATATTTCTTAAATAGTTTTGAACTTACCTATTATTTAGCTTAACATTATGCTTGCATACTTGTATATCTTAGTAAAAAATGTACCTAATGGTTTGATCAATTTATACAGATATCATCATATCATCAAGACAACTATATTGGTAATATTTTTTGAAAATATGCTAAGTAAAACTTTGTAAATATTTCAAGTTTAGTATATGTAAATAAATGTATATAAGTAGGTATATTAAACAGGTTTCTAAATTGAATTGCAGATCTGTTTAGTATGAAATCCTGGCGCATGAACATAATATTAATTTTTGTACAAAAGACTAATACCATAGTTATTAATTTAAGTCAGTAACATTTGAAAATATTAAATTGAATACTTAACATAAAAATTTCTATTCATATTCACTGCAAAAAAACAAGCTCTGTCCGAATAATGATAAATATAGTTTGTTATATCGTAAACCTAAATTTATTCTATTTTTGAGCGATCAGACTGTAAACATTATGCTATTTACACACAAAGCTTTTTATTGTTGGTATAATGATCCTTTCAAAATTGACAAATTTTACTTCTAAAGTCAATATTATCTATATTAATACTATAAAATATCCTAAATATAAGAATCCTTATAATATTACGAATATTTCATCCAAGTAATGAAGAAATAAGGCATATTTACAGTCAAGATCAGTCGTAAATACAAATAGCAATGACACACGACATACCAGATGGGAATATAAACAATAATTCTTACCTCCAAGATCATCTACGCTTGATTTTGTAGATGACATGTTTAAATTCCTTTAGAACACAAAGAAACTAAACGATATCAGCACTCAAATCGTTTTATTTTACTCCTGTTAACAATTCACAAGAACTTCTTGTACGTATGGTACTAAACACAACTTTTCGGCGTACGTGACTTGACAATCTGTTGGAAACAACAAACATCTAGTTTGCGTTCATCTTTGTTCAACAATGACGGCGCGGGTCCACGTGATCTCTTACGCCAATCACAACCCACATAAAAATACCAAAATAAACAAATAAGATTTAGTGGGCATTATATTCAAAATAATATAGAGGGCGATTTTTAAATCAAGGATAGAAAACTGTAAAAAGTATTAGAGGTTAATTTAATTTTAAGATTAAAACGAAAATAATTTTTACAATAGTATCAGATCATAATTTCAAGAACAGATCTCTTTGGTGATGTATATTATGTATAAAAATAATAGGATTTTAGTAATTAAGTTTTATATCGTTTCAAAGTACAAAACTGTTGTATCTCATGGTAAGTAAAATGAATCATTCTGTAAAGTATAATAATATTGTTGAAAATCTTAGTTTTGCTTCATGTATTTTTGCACAGAGAAAATTTTTGAAATAAGAATCATACATCACTCAAATGTAGGGCCAAAACCACAAAAAGGATTATTCAAATTTTAATTCTTAATAACTTTTCTTCAACATTTAGTCGTATTTTAATATGCAGAGATAGAAAATAATAATTATGTTTTTAAATCGTCTTGATTTTAGGTTTCTTTCAAACATTATAAAGAAAACTAATTTTATAACAGAAGAGACCTAAAGTCAAAACGATTTAGAAACATAAATATATAAAAGGTCTAAGAAATATAATAATTTCGAGTTTGGTTACCCTCATAATAGATGTGAATCAATATTTGCTGTGAATAGCAAATTAAAAACATTTATTTATTATCTTCAAATAAATTAAATCAGTATCTTAAGCAGTCTTTCCCCTTAGAGTATTAAATAGGATAATCAATTACATGTACCATCAATACTTTGCTCACCAGTATATCTCCCAAAGTACTTTTTTCTATTTATTTAAAATCGATATACTGTTCAATGCAAATGGTTCTCTGCCAGTATGTACTAAGTTTTTCTCAATTTATATTCAAGTTCAAAGCATCTTGATTTTATATCGATTAGAAAGCCTTTCATAAATGTATCCTTTTTTGGTAATTTAAAACAATTCAAAACTTAAACATTCAAATGTACAAAAAATTGAGGAATTGGCTTCAGAGTTTATTGAGATAATGGAATACAAAAGTGGTTATCAATACAAGTGTATATGAATTATTTGGACAAATAATTGGAATATAATGATGTAATTTGTAGGTACTAAGGTAATTGAAATTCTGTTTTACAAAGTTCTTTTCCACCACGTGAAACTATGCATATGTAATGAACAGCATGGTTTTTATCCTTATAGATCTACGGTCTTGAATTTAATGTGCTTAATTGAATATGCAGTAGCACACTTGGACAACGGTGATCAGGTTGATGCATCTATACAGATTTTTCCAAAGCTTTTGATCGCCTGGATCATGCCATTCTTCTTATTAAGATATCCAACATAGGTTTAATTAAATAATTTGCCAACTTTTTATGTCATATCTCATGGATATAAAACTTAAAGTGACTTAACATGGTTTCAACTCCATAGAAATTAATGCATCTTTTGGAGTGCCCCCAGGCTCAGTTCTTGGACCACTGTTATTTTTAATATTTATAAACGACATTGTCTCAGGATTAATTTCTAATATTCTTCTTTATGTTGATGATCTGAAGCGATATCATTTCATTTCTAACATTAATGACTACCACTTACTTCAATCTGATATAGATAAAATTTGTGACTAGTGCGATAAAAATGCACTTCCTCTCTACATTTCAAAATGTAAAACTTTATCTTTTATTTGAAAACTTGACCCCCTTCATTTTAATTATCACATTTCTAATAATGTGCTTAAAACTTCTGAATATTCAAAGATCTTGGTGTTACATTTGATAGTAAATTAAACTTTGTTCAGCATATTAATATTATCCTTGGTGGAGTCTTTGGAAACCTCGGTTTCGTACTGAGAAACTCTAGGTAGTTTGTTGGAGTTAAAACTGTATCTTTACTTTTTAATGCATTCGTTTTTCCAAAACTAGGATATGCTTTTCTTATATGGGACCCAAGCTACCAAATTCATGTGGTAGCTTGGTTCAGGTCTGACAATATTTATCCACCACTCAAAACACACAGTTAGAACGTTTTAACTTAAACGACCTAGCGACTAGACCTATATGTTCTTCCTTCACAAAATTGACTGCCCAGAATTGTTAGGTCGTTTAAGAATACATAGTCCTCGAGTTGCCACCCTGTCCCACTTTTTATTCTACTTTCCAGTTGTTAGAACTAATGTTCTCAAATGTTTTCCATTACATCGAATGAATCTGTATCACTGTGAAATGCAGAACTCTGGATATTTTTTTGCAGTACTATTTCTAACATAAAAAAAATTTTTTTCCGTTTCATAACTTTCTCATTATCGGTATTTGGCAGAGTTAACATGGGATTCAAGAACTGTTATACTTACCGTTTTTTGGGCTGTAGGGTGGTGTAAATACATAAATAATGATTATTCAAATATCGATGGAGGGTATCACATCTTATCTATTTTTAGATGTTTTCTAAATCTATTATTATTCATGCGTTGGCTTTGATTAATTATTAGTTTAAAAGCTTCACTTGATACCTATTTTGTTTCTTCAGCTGATCTTTAAATCTGAATTATGTATATATTTCTTTTCATATGTATAGGTGATACTTATGCTCAAATATATTTGCTCGTAATGGTGATTTCCATTCAACCCTATATGACCAACAGTGAGCTATAATGAGAAACGTGGATTCTTAACAAAGTAGAGGAAGAGAAGTTAGATATATGGAAAAGAAAAATACTTAGGATACTAGGCGGTAAAAAGGACATAGAGGTATGGTTTACGAGAACAAATAATGAAATTAGGAATCTGTTTAGAGAAGCAGAACTAAGCAAAATAATAAGATCTAAAATAATAGAGTGGCTGGGTCACATAGAGAGAATCTCAGATTTTGGAGCAACGAAAAAATAATGGACAGGAAAAGATGGTACACAGAGGAGATGGAAGACATAAGAGAGAGAGGAATTCGAACTGGAAAACGAAATCAAAAAATAGGAAAGAGTGGAAGGGAACCACTTCCATACTATGGGTCTAAAAGCACCTATATATGTATTGTTTACAATATATATTTAATTGAAACCTGCACTTTTTTTGTCATTTTTTCTTTGTTTTACTTACAACAATTTCAAACAATGAATTTTTATGTATTCATTGATACCTTATTAGTTTTAATATCTATACTTCAGACCAAAACAAAACTGACTAGCTGAATGTATCGATTTTATTTAGGAATTTATTACAAATTTCATATGATTTGTTAATATACAATATGTACATATATTACAGGTATGTAAAAAAAAGGCACATATAGTGGTTGTTAGTCTAATAATTCTCTAATTCCAGTCATATTTCATACAATGAAGGTGATGGCGGTTCCATTTTTTTCTTTGCCAATTCAAAAGCACTTATGATAGCCTCCCTAAAAAGTAAAAACATCTATATTAAAATTCACCAATACACTTCCCGGCAATGAATTTGATCAAAAAATTATATAGAGGTGGAATTGAAACAAAAGACCCTGTTCCTTAAATTTTAATGTAAGTATTCTTGTTATGAAGTCATGAATATCAAATTTCTACTAAAAAGAAAGCAACGGGTATGGCTTGTAAGCATTAAGGTGACCTGTTTCAATAATCACAATGTCTATGGAATCCTCCATCTTTATGCCTCATACCATACAATAACTATCGCTGCTCCACCATATATATATATATATATATATATATATATATATATATATATATATATATATATATATATATATATATATATATATATATATATATATATATATATATATATATATATATATATATATATATACTGTCAATCATTGTCCAATAGGTGGGATTTTAATTCATCTGAGAAGATGGTTATCCCAATCTAAATAACTCTAATAAACTGTAGTCTTGCACTTTGACATGCTGGGGTTAACAGAGGTCCAGAGACATTCTGATATTCAAATTGAACTCTCTTAAGTCGACACAAAAACAATCATATCATACATAAGTTAAATAAAGGACTGTTACAGAATCTATTACAATACATAAATTATATTAATTATATTTACTGAAACAGCTTCGTAACTTTTAAGAAACTTTCTTGATTTCTGTCGGGCAATTGAGTGTCTCCTTGAGGTTAGTTTTCAGATCAAACTGATAGTATACGGTACAGTATTGTCTGCAGTCAGTGAGGATGTTTTTAAGAGACATAGGAACGCGACAACTTCGGCACATAGGATGACTTTCTGACGGCATCAAATAGCCGTGATTAAATTTTGTGTGGTTCTCTCCAGCTCAAAAGGTTTAGGGGCAGGTGAGAAGTAGAAGGGTGGATGTTATGTATTGCTCAATATATCGCGCCAAGATTCTTGAATGAGGTTACTTTAATTCATTTCGCAAGAAATTGAAGATTTTGTCATTTGAAATCTTCTGAAAAGTTGTGTCCAAAAGAATTGTACAAATGACAAGCTTATAAAAAGAATGATTGTATTCTTGGGGTTTACGAGTTAAGAGTTTGTTACGTTTTTCGTAAACAAACCAGGATGATCATGGCACCATATTTAACATTACTCCAAATTTCGTTCTTTAGTCTTCCCAAATGACTAGATTGATGGCAAGAAGTGTGAAGGATACTACCAAGGACTATTTACCCATATTGCTTTTTTTACATCTACTCTACATGGATCACCAATCTGCATCCCAAACTTCTACTTCTTTGGCCTTAAAGTCTAGGTACTCCAGTTTGTCTAATTCGGTCACGCGTGGCCACTGGTCCTAATCTTCCTATATATTTTCGTACCACAGCTCAAACCGGTCACAACCACACTCGTGTACTTTTTCTGATAGCGCTCACGGTCAATTTCTCACCATATCCCCTTAAAAAGGCCATACTTCATCAAACAATAATCACTAGCATGATCAACATGGCCGATGCCTTGTTGCCATATCTGTTCAATAGATGGCGCTCGATTCGCCCTACCGGGGCCTTGTACACCCCAATGACGACTTCAGTATTGTATTAATAATTTATATTCAGTACTTCAACTTCCATAACTATTTCGAATTTAATCTTATTAATATAGAATTTCTTCAGGCCGGTCCTGTTTGATAGTTATATTTTTTGGAAATTTGCCAATCAACAGTAATTTATAAAGGATATTACAAGCTCGGCTGTGTACTGAGTGAACATTTGTTTTGCCCAATATCTAAAAATAATTTTCATGTGTTTGTAAACAATACAGGGAAAATTGTCGCATAGGATTATTGCCTTATGTTGCAAGGAAAAACTACCCAATTTTTCCTAGATTTTCAATACAAATTTGTATAACATTTTTCAATTAAACTAATAATAATTATGATATGGAATAATTTTGTACCAATTAATACTATGTGGAAAGGGATATATCCCTTGTGTTCCCACAGTGATTTATAACTTTGAAACTGGATAATATACAGTTTACTTCCACTTTAATAACGCTCTGGTCCTTCGAGCCTCCCATAGGTAGCTGGTTCATATCTAACTCAAAGGAACAGGCACTGTAATTGTGATTGTTGGTATAATGGTAGTAAACAATGTGTTCAATATTTTTTCAATTGTACAATCTTGAAAATTATCCTTACTCAGCTTAAAATTTTCTCCAAAATAATTACTTATAAAAAGTAGTTACCTAAATATTTTTCTATACCAAACATAAGCTCCGACATGTCCACAATCGACATACTTTATTGTTACCCCTGGCCATATATCTACTAAATTTGATACTCCACTCCTAGGAACATAACCATCAGCAGTTGCACATATAGATATTACTAAAGATGTATCATAAGGGACAGAGAAATTTTTCAAATGAGTACATTCATCCATTATTCCTCTCATGAACCACAATGCTTCTTTAGTTCTACGTTTTATTTCTCTAGTTTTTTTACTATATCCAATAGGGGGTGGTTCTTTCAATAAATTGAGTAGTGCGAATTCTCTAGATGCCAGTAATTGTTTTGTTTGACTAGATATTTTGTAAGTTATGTCACGGCAATTTGTTGAGCAATTTAAGAAATGTATTAATTGGTGAGGTGTTATGTTCCTTACATTTAAATCATCGAATAGGTGTATAGGAAGATCTAATGCACCTTCTAGAAAAGAAAAAAAATAATTAACATATGTTTGCAGTTTTACCAGTTCCAATTTCTTGCTGTTTAGATTGAAAAATTATATTTTTTACTACAGTAATAATAAATAATCATTTACACAACAATATGAGACGCAGATTTGACATCATCTAATTTTCTAAGCTGCTTGAATAAATGAACTATTCTGTACAATTCCATTCAGTTGGCAAACCATAGCAAAGATGGTAAAAGCCGAGAAAAATATTTAGTTCAATAAACCTACTTGCTTCTACTTTGGTTTCCACTGTTTTAATGAAAGCATTACCTGGTACAGATCGACTTAAATCACATGCAAATGGATTATCAACAATTTTACACCTTTTAGAGAGAGTATCGCAGTACAATTTGTTGGTTTCATATTGAATTTGTAGCATTTCCCAGTCTATAGACTCACTCATTACTCCCTATAAAAAAGTACAAATTGTAATATATATTTTTTCGTTTTACGCAAACCAAAATTGCTTAAAGTAAAATATAGTTTACCCTTGATAGACTTTGGTTTGACATAAAAAATGTCACCATAAAAATTCAGATTTGGTTGCGTAAAACTAGCACATTCAATAAAATGTTGCTAAAATTGCAATTAAAGTTTCAAACTCAAATATAGTTTCTTACAGTAATTTAACAAATTTTGTTTTTGACAGTTAGGTTCAATTTGGGATTAATCAAAGCATTTATTGTCTATTTTTAATTGAACCCAATATACATATGAGGCTGTGACTAAGCCTATATTGAAACGTTAGAAAGTTAATTGGAAAAATGACGAAAATTCGTTTACATGAAAAATCTTACATTTCAGAAAGGAGGATCGTCTAAATATAATTGATACATTCCACCAAGGATGAGTTAATCCTATCTGATATTGCGAGTTTATATTCGAAATGAGGTCTGAGTAGAACAAATCGAAATACCAATCTATAGCATAGAATCTTCCTCCACTTATTTTCTTTGTAACATATGTTTGTATTTATTTATAATTTATTTTAGTCAATGCTGTATTGATGATATTATTTATTTCTTTTGTGTTTGGAAAAATATAGCAGAGTATAAAATACATAATTATATTAAAAATTATATAAATTGATTTAAAACAAAAACTTTTTTGGGTTATCAAGGTTGCATAAGGTTAGATGTCTAATTAGCCTGAAAAAAAAATTGTGTAAATGATTGTAAGAAACTATATTTGAAGCATCAGAGCAGAATGAATTACCTCGGTGAAAACAGAGGATGCAGTAGACCATGATAAGCAGGGAACTAGCACTAAAGGTTTGGGCCAATTGGATGCTGCCAAAGAAGCCATCTAAAGAAATGTGCTTTGATTTTATAAAATAAAAATTGTGTAAAAATAAACTAAATATATTCTGCCCATTGCCAGAAAAGGAGAGAACTTAAAATTTTTCTTCTATAAAAAATAAACATTACAAGGATGTGAATTTTTTAAGTATACTTTTAATGAATCACCTCTTACCAATAGTATTTTCAATAATTAGAATTAAAAAGTGTATGAAGAAAGATCTTTTGGCATGCAAGAACAACATGGTAATAGTGTTTCAAGTTGATGACAGCTTAATCTGTATTTTTTTCTAGATTTTATGAAAAAATATATATCATATAAAGTATTGTAAATTACCTGGAATTCTGATTATTTTAAACCTACTAATAGAGTAACAAAATAATACACTACAATAAATAATTTTATCCACGACTGTTTCATAACGTACCCATTATACACCTATTTGCTCGACCTTACTAATATCACACAGTGATTAATGAATCATTAATCACTACTGTCAGGTGCGTTTTTGATTTAGCTATATTATGTTGTATTGCTACAAACAACCAGTTTCCATAATTTTTTCATGTAAAACACTACTAAAAATTTTCAATTTAGTTCTATGCACATAAAAAAAATTTAAAACGCAAATTTTCCTAGACCAGTATCAAACCCGGGCCTGTAATTTTTAGGCATGAAGCATTAACACTGACATCGATATTAAATGTGATTGTGGTGTATCTATTTTTGTTAAACAATTTATAAAATGAAATAGCAATATAAATTGGACTCAAACCTGATTGTATGAGTAGATTTGTGAATTTTTTGATATGTTATATTGAATTGTGTGTTGAAAAACATTTGAAAATGTATATAGAAAATGAAAGACTTTTCTTTAACACCACCAGAAATTAGAGAAACTGCTGAAGTTGCCTCATTAAATTTATTGCCGGAAAAATCGAAGAAAGTATATAATATGGGATATGAATTTTGAACTACATTTAGTAGTCGTGGATAAAGTATAGTATTCTACTCGCGTATGAGTTTTATTCATCTTCATTATATACTCATGAATAATATACTATTAAACGCTAATCTCTTTTTTATTGGTTAATTATTGAAGATTTTAGTTTTAATAAATAAAATATAAGTTGAAGTAGTTTTTAAAAATTGATTAAACACAATATTCATGTAGAGTTTAGACTAAATGTATTGATATACTTGAATTTCACTCATTACCCCATTGTAAACACAAAATATTTACAATAATATCAATAATGTTGTAAAACTTACCATTCTGTTGAATATTGTATTTCTCTACCCCTTTTCTGGCTAAATTTTTGGCTCAAATGCTTTTTACTGTCTGAAAAACTAAAAGCTTTATGTTTTGAAAAAAGAAATGTTTTTGCTCTCAATAGCATTGAAGTGAAACAAACTTACAAGCAATTTTTATATTTTCATAATATACCTGTGAAATTTTAATATGTTAAACTACATGGTGTAGATCAGTATCGGAAAGCAACTAAAAGTTTCAGCGTCTACCAAAGAAAGTATTGAATCAAAGATTTATAGATCTCCATAAAAATAAAAAACTGTGATCAATTGAATTGCATTCTTTTCAAAATTACATTTGGCATAATAGTTCCATAGTGAACACAAAAAATTATTTCTGTATTTTTCAAGTATTTATGGCTTGTGTAGTCCGTATTTTCAATGTGTTAAAGAGATACAAAGATATAATTGTTACTTGGTTTGTCATACAATGGATGTGTACCTTGTTTGAACTCCAAATAATATCTAATAATCAAATTTTGAATTTTTTAACGTTATAAAAAACAAAAGTAATATGAAAGTTTTCACGGCATATTAAGAACATAAAAATTATGATAAAACAGCATAATTACTAAAATAACAGCAAAATTCTTTTTGTTATAACAATTTTATATAATAAACGTCTTGTAATTATTTTTCATCTTATAAAATCAACGTTAAGCTGTATATTCATAAAACAAACTGAGGTAAATAGCTTAATGAAAATATGTGTACAAAATATAGAACATACCATATTTACTAAGAACTCTTTCTCTGAAAAAAAAATTTTACAGTACGTTAACTATTTTCTTGTCGTTATTAATAATAAGAAAGCCATAACTATTCATCTTATGGTAAGAAGTTGATATTAATCATTTTGATACCTACAAGATACATAAATGTGAATAAATATGTTGATTCCGTCACATATCGTTTGTAATTATCCATTATTTTTATAATTATTTTGCTATCATATTCAAATACTAGATGTTTGAAATCGAACTTTATTTACTACTTCAAGTAGATTTTAATTATAATTATTAACAAACTTATCAAAATTATACAAATTTTAACCACTAACATATAACAAACCTAGTTGTTGAATTTTTATTGTAGCAATATATAAATAGATAATTCTTATAGCATAGTATAGATACTTACATGGCCTCCCATTGAAATCCCGGTAACACCAAGAGGACCAAAACCAAGTCTCTCGCACCAATTTAATAGAACTAAACATTCTAATATCAGGCAACCACCCATTACAAATATATCAGAAACATAATGAACACTAGATCTTATCTGATCTTTGGGTTTTCTAACTCCGTAGTAAGGATTTTCTAAAATTATAGCACCAATTCCGTTCTTTAACAGAGGTTCAGCCATCATAGTTCTCCTCCTCCAAAAATACTACAAATATTCAAGGATGACAATTACTACTATGGGTATATCTTACCTTTCACCTTACATGGTCACCTGTTCCTGCCAAATGTATGCATATTGGTTTATAGTTACTTTTCCATTTTAAAGGAAGTACCATCTGAAAATAACAATCTTGGACTTCTTCAGGTACCAAACCAGGCAAATGTAAAGCAAAAGGGCTTCTAAATGTACCTTCTATTATTCTACAATCTGACCTTCTAACTATCTAAAATGCATTAATGTAGTATACTTAAAAAAATATGTTGTAAAATAACTTCAGCAAATGATACCTACATTTATTACATTAACAGGATAATCTTTTGGTACTAACTTGTAACAAGAATTTCTATCAGAAATGATGTGCCTGAAATCGAACAACCTAAAAAATTTATAGTATTTTACTTTATAGTAAGAACTATATAATGAACATTTATTGAAATAGATATATTGCAAAATCAATGCTCAGAATAATCTTATGTTGTAAGGTACACCGCTATAAATCAAATTATGGAATAATTGGGACCTTTTTCTGTTGAGAGGGATTATGTGTATAAAATTATATAAAAAAGTTTCAAAATATTTGTGGAAAGCGATTGTCACGAGATTCGAAATACACTCTCAATGTTGTAATCTAGAGCTGATCTAAATGTAGCATTTGCAAATAAAAACTTTCTGCAAGGTTGATCATTTTACGATTAAATCCCTCATAACTTATCTAATGAAGTTCAAAATCTTAATAAACTTTATTTGATAAGAAATGTGCACATTTGAAAACGAATCCTTGATTTTATATATATATATATATATATATATATATATATATATATATATATATATATATATATATATAAACTAGCTGTATCTTAATTAAAATATATTTTTTTTCAAGAACTAACCTATGCATATTCTCAGGTGATCCCCATCCTTTTGTAAAAAATTTGGATAAAAGAAGTTTTCTATATAAGACGTCTAAGCGGCTTACCCGCATGATAGAATCAAATTTTCCACTAAAAATTTGGAAACACTAGAATTTTGTAATAGCAATTATTTGCTTAAAATCATGCGAAAACTTGAAAGAAACATTTTGAATGATGTAAAAATATGAGATGTCAAGTGTCAATAATAATGTCACACAGATTTCATCATGCGATGAGCTTTTAAGGGTGTATTCCACTAAGCACTCACGACCACGATCTTTTCTGTTCCACTTAGTCCAAAGCGTAAACCGTAAACCCAAATGGAATAGCTTACGAGATAAATATTAAGGAATAGCAAAATAGAAAAAATAGAGCAAAAGCTTTGAGAAGTTATGTTACAATTTGTAAGTTATTGAATTTTTTAGTGGAGTGGTGAAGTAATTTACATTGAAGTAAAATCAAATTATCTTATGGGGCGATAGTGAAATATTTGGTGGTGCGTGACAAAATGCTTCAAAAGTACTAATAATATCCCATGCTGCATCAAATAATGAGATATATTCTCATGGTTGCAATCTGCGTTGCTTGAGTTTTGAACTTCGCCTCACCTCATGATAAGGGTCGTCGTGAACGTTAGTCATGACCTTATAAGTGACGTTCTCGCCATCCCTTCCTCGATCGTAGTCGCTATGAAGAATACCCAAAAGAGTATTTCTGGCGCTGTGAGCGCTTAAGCGGTAAACACACTGAACGCGAGCATGTCAAAGATAGTTTAACTTGTTTAGAAACTCTGATAACGGACACAATGATCGAGCTAGTACGCGTTCTTGACTTCGAAGTTACCCAACTTTCTACTTTTTACGCGGTGATCGTCTTTAAACGTCAAAAACATAACCTCACTTTTCCAGTGTAGTTTGTAGTTGCAGATACCCTGAAAAACCCCAATTCATCTCTCAACCTCTAATCAAATTGACTCACCAACGCTATGTCAAATGACGCTTTGTATATATTTCTCTATGTATTTCATACAGTAAGTACATTTTAAATAATTCAAAATCGTTGATCACTGTTCAAATTTCTTTATATACATGCACTTTCAAGGTTATGTTTACGAGCGAGCCAGCCTCATGTTCGCGTTCAATCTGTGCATCTCTTTAGTGAAATGCACCATGTACAATGCAATTAGCGATGACTAAATCAAAATATCCAGCCAGATAAGGTTTTTATTAAAACGTTGCAGGAGTTCGCACAATAACACTTCTTTTTTACAATTTTGAAATCGTGGAAGAGTTCATTTAGGGAAATTCGCGTATAAACAGTAATGTTAATATTACAATTCCATCCAAATCTATGCGAAATATTAATAATAAACTGAACGTGTTCAAGTTGGCAAATCTCAAGATGTGCGTTCCACCCATAATTTTTTTCTACAACTCCCCAAGTCTTTTTGCGTTAGTGGTCGTGAGCATTATCGGATTTACGTTGAATAAACCTTTCATATTACTATAGCCAGAAGTTTCCTAACAAGTTCGGTATGCCAGACCTGATCGTAAGCCTTCTGGACATCCATGAAAATGGTGGAGACGCAATGATGTTGGTTCATTGCTTTGGTCAAAATAGTTTGAAGATTGGTGATGTCGTTGTGCGTGGAGTGTGCCTGAATCTGTATTGGAGTTTTAGCTAGTTCCTAGTAATAAATAGGAAAAAATAACTTGAACATGTTTTTGTTTCATTTGGGATTGAGAAAATTGAAGAATAAATTTTGAATCAAAATTAATTCAGAATAAGTATTTCAACTTGTGTTTCGTAAGAGATTAATTTTTTTTTCAAAATTCAACAGATTAATAATATACTTTGTATAAAAACAAATACAATAACGAAAATAATAAATAATCTTTATTTCAATAAAATGTATACACGAGTTATGAATATAATTTTATTAGATTTGAAAAATATACCTACATGTTTCACTCCGTTATCTAATACAAAATTTTTCAAAATATATAACAATTCTAAAATCAATATATGCACATACAAATTTAGTGCTTTCTAGCATTCACATAATCATTATAATAGATATTTGTGTCCAAATAATTGTAAAAAAGAATATCATCATTTTTTCAAAACATGGTACATAATTATATACATACTGTATCACAGGTATTCAAACAGACACATATTAAACTATTTCAATTGTTTCAAGACACAGCTCTATAAGTCTTAAGTACTTAGTTAGCAAATCCAAGCAAGACCTGATGGTGTGTAGAAACTTTGCTGGGAAAAATTGGGGTTGTAACCGAAAGATTTTGCTGTAGATGTACACAGCCTCCAATTATCACGTATGGGGCGCTAAAACTGGTACGAACAACACGACAATTAATCTCTCGAAGGTACAAAGACTGACCTGCATATATATCACTGGGACCATGAGAACATGCCTAACAGCTGCACGAGACGAGATTCTAAATTTTCCACCTCTCCTTATATTATTAGAAAATTGAGGAATAACCTCACTAAGAATGCTCAGATAAGGAGTAAATATAGATAGCTTTGAGAAAAAAATTACCTCAATACTAAGCTGCAAAAAACCAGACTAGAAATGCCATCAAATGATATACGGACGGCTCCAAAACAGCAGAGAGAACTGGAATAGGAGTGTGCAGCATAGAGCCAAACCCTCTGAAAGCTTGGGCAATATACCAAGTATTTTTCAAGCGGATATGTATACAATTGAGTGCAATTCAACTTATGACATCAGTAATCAAAAGGTGCTGAGATAGCCAAATATATTCCTGGAAAAAAATAGCCAAAAAAGATGTATCGAATGTACCATTCTAAGTAAAAACAATTTAGGAATATTCTCTCCAAGTGTGAAATAGAAGATGAAGATCTTTGACAGCTTCAGCCATCCCTCATCCTGAAGTTTCTGAAAGGATTGGGATTAACAGATCAGCTGTAGCAATGAAAGGGGATACAATAGATTCCTTGGGTTGCAATGTATATGAAACCCAGAATTACACACATACATATCAGTGTAAATCGCAAAACTTCTTATCTGTAAATGGATGCATTTCAGTGTAATTGAGTAAATAGAAAGCATTAATAGTGACATCGAAAGAGAAAATTTGTTAAATTACACAATTAACATGTTTCAATTATCCTTTACAATTAAAAAATGAAGCACTAAGGTGCAGTTTTATGGGGACCAACAAATATTGATCACAATTAGAAACAGTTTAAGATGTTTCAGCATTTTATTGGCATTAAAAGAACTGAACACTCTTTTTTCTACAACACCAACACAACTGAATTAATTGACTGTTTACCTTCAGTCTCTCAAAACAACTTTGTTTAAAAACGAGCATCGTACACGGCGGCCGACATATCATCTAGAGAAGGTCTGGCGTCCAGCGTCCAAGAGCCCCACGATGCTGCGGAATATTAAGCGTTTTTGTATCGGAATAAGTATGTAAATCAAAGATAATAATTACTGTACGGTCTTTATACATATCTAAAATAACTAATAGACCTTATCACCCACGCTAAATATTCGTTCAGAGTGTCTGGGAACTATGGACCAGCTTCCGAACGTAATTCCGGAAAGCCCAGATCGACCTAGCCGTTCATAATTTGATTCCTACTATTTCCAGCCACATTTCAAGAGTTTTTTTGAATTTATAAACAATATTATAGAGTGGGGTGCTTAAATAAGTATTTTTCGTTCTCACTGAGAATATTTCTATTTTTGCATATTATTTTATATTTTTTATCGGTGTAAATATAAATACTGAGAAAAAAATTGAGTGTAGTATATTTGTTATTAAATTAAATACTAAACTGACTATTATACCTTGATAAATACGATAGTGAATAATGTAACCCTTCTTTGCATGATGATGGAAATTTCCATCATAACATCGAAGACCCCAGAATTATATAAAAGAACAAGTTCACTTCAAGTTGATCGCGCCTATGTTTTTAATTTCCATTGCATAAAAAAACATATCTGTCAAAAATAAACAGGTCTCACTATCAGGAAAACGAGTTTGAAGTTGTCATTCCGCTGTTTGTTGTAGTTGCAATATACGTGTGATTTCATTTAATTTTGTTTTATTATATTTCAGTTTATATTGCTAACAAAGTGAAAATGAGTGGAAGAAAGGTTTGTAACATGTGGTTCTGTTATTTTTAAAGCAATTTCTGGAAAACTATGAGGTTTTAATTTTTTCCTAACCTCAAAATTTCCATTATAAAATGGGTTTGAACGCTAAAAAATAAATTGAATCGCGAATAACTCCCAAACTACGTAGAATTGGAAAAAAAGTGCCGGAGCCAAAACTGTAAAGCACAAAATGAGTACCCACATTTTTGTTAAAGAGAAACTATTAAGAAGTTTGTGAATATTGAAATAATAATTAACCGAGATCGAAGATACTGTTCAAGATCGCGTTTTTTTTAAAGTTAGTTCATTTGAAACCAACAAGTAGTTCATGTGTGTTATATACATGATAATATTGATAATAACACAAACGACAAATCTCCCGTTGGATTTGCTTGTTTATATGGCGAGTGATGAAATATATCCATTGAAACTTGAAACACCAAAGTGCTTATTTGGCATCTCGCAAGATTTTCCAACTCGAAAATTATGCTAGCTCACCCGAGGAGAAAATAAAGATCTTGATCATCATTTTGATTTTTTGAAAACGAAGTAGTTTTTCAAGAAATAAAGCGTAAATAGACTTTCGGCGTTGAGGGAGGTTTACTCAGAAATAGTGGCTCCAACGAAAAAATGGCTGGAGACCTTTTTTGTAGAAAATTTTATGCTCCTCATGTTTTCTTCGGTCAGTTTTTTTCGAATTCCTCTTGGTTTTCGAGTTATTCGCGTTTCAAAATTTTTTCCAAAATTTCGAAAACCCGTGCCCGTAATTTTGCTAGGTTTATTCAGTAACCAAAAACCTCTGAGAATCTAGAAAATCAGAAGCGCCCAATTTAATTTAGGGTTTAATCCTATTTCACTTGTACTAAAAGAAAAAAACATGCAAAGAACGGGTAATCTATGAATGATTTGTGAAAAGGGGGGAAAAGGGAAAATTTTAATTTACAAACTGTTAGATCAAAATAATTTTAGACAGGTTTTATCCTTGATAAAATATTTTTGTTTCCTTACTTTTCACGTAATACTCAATGTACCTTTTAGGGTGATGCTTGAAAATGACAGTTAAAAAATTCAACGGTTTACCCTCCCATTTTGATCTCTCATATGTAAAATGGAGTTAACTAAAATTTTGTTGGATTTCATTAAGTTTTAGGCTTTAAATTTCATAAAAAATATTAAAATTCAATAAAATTTCCATTAGTAATTTTGATTATTATAAAAAAACTTTATCGCTTTATTTTGTTGCCAGGAAGAGTCCAATCTAACCACACAACCACTCCCTTCACTCTAGAACAACTTTCCCCCCTCTCCCACCAGCTTGAGGAGCCTGTCAGTGTAGTCGTAGTGGCTATCTATGATCAGTGCAGGTGAGTGCACGTGTGCAGTTAGTCTAACCTTCAAAACAGTGTATATATTTCCTTTATATTATAAAGAGTGATATATTTTTCTGTTTTTTTTTTCGCAGTGAATAGAAGTTTCGTGAGTAAGAGTTTTTATTGGTGGGAATTATAAACAATAAACTATATAATGAATAAATAAATTTGAATAGACTGGAAGGTTATAACACTTGTTTTGGCTGTTTTTAACAGACTTCAGATTAATGTGTTTAGGCCTAGGACTCAATTTTTGGTTTTCATAATTTCATTTCATTTAAAAAGCCTTCACTGAGCACGTTGGATGACAAAGTCTATCTACTCACTGAAAATATTCTTGTTTCGAGAACAATTCAGATTGACAAAACATGAGGAAAAAGGTTCAACCCCAAGAAACGACTTAGAACTCCTCAAAGATTTAAAGAAGTGTGAGGATGTAAACCCTATCATAGCTAGGAAAGTGGGAAATGAAACTAAGAAGAAAATGGTGGAAGCTCTAAAGAAAGAAGAAGCCCGAAAAAAATTAATGTAGACATTTAAAACACTGGTAATAAAAATTCAGAAGATTTTGTCACTAGTAACACCAAACAATTATTTTCTATTGCCGGATTTATTTCCGATTTCCTCAAGAAAAAAGTTGAAGACTGGGTCAAAGAAGAGGAATATATTCAAAGTAAGAAGATAGTAACAAAATTTATAGTAGTCAATTATACAGCAAAGAGAGGGGTGTCCATAATCCAAGAGTGCAACAAAATACTGACCCTAGATGAAGACCAGAAGCAGTATATTTTGCTTTTTGTGAAGTGCTTCAGATAAAAGTTCCCGAACTACAAAAAAGCAACTTTGCTGTCTGCATAATGAGTTTTTTTACGTGTTAATTGTGCATCAAAATCTTTTTGAGGACAACTATTATAAGCTTATATTAATTCTGTAAAAAGTTTTTTAAAAATTGTGACAATTAAGTGAAAATCTGTGTTTTTTGTCTAATTTTCCTCTTGTTTGTTCACATCCCGAAAGCAAATTGTAACACATATATGATACAAAATTAGGGTAACATATATGGACCTTAGAACCTCATTTTAAATAGTCACTTTTTGGGAAAATATTGGTTTTAATAAATCATTAGTAGCGACCTTTTTTCAAAACATTAATTTAAGTTTCTCTTATTAGGTAGAACAAAATGGGAGGGTGACCCAAGAGAAAAGAAACAAAAAATCTTTTTGGGTCTTTGAAGCATCACCCTAGTACCTATTAAAAAATGTCTCAATGTACTTTTAGAATAGACAAGGGATAGTGTGGTGGTATGAGACAGTGAAATTTTATGGAAGTAGTAAATAGTGTGTTCAGTATGAATATCACCAAGAGAAATTACACCTTAATAGATAAATTTATTCTATCTAGTTGACACTCCCCGTACCATCATACTAACTGTATAGAGGAATAGCGTCGGGCGTTTTCTAAATAGCATAGTTGACAAAATGTATTAGTCTGATTTGAGATTAAAACAATTACAAGACTTCAAACCAAAGTTAAAAGATAACGAGGAGTGTCAGATCCAGGGCCGGATTAAGATTTATAAGGCCCGGGGCTAAAATAATGACGGGGCCCCCTTAAGGAATTCGGAAACCCGGAAAAATTCACAAAATAATATCAATACGTTAGATTTGTGGTATCAACATATCAAAAAATACAGAATGATTTTCAAATGATGGGGCCCGGGGCTATAGCCCCCGCAAGCCTCTAACTTAATCCGGCCCTGGTCAGAACCAAATAGTATTGATAAACATAATACTTCTAACAATACTATAATTACAACAATAAAATTATCATAGAAATTGACAAATAATATCAATTTTCATATTTGTCTATATCACATAAAAATAAATTCGATAAAAGCTTCATTATTGCATATTAGATATTAATAATTAAGTGATATAGTAATACATATAATTCTTAAATTTTTACTTGTTTGAAATTTTAGGTAATAAGGTACTTTTGCATGGTTTGAGAAAAAAATAGTTTTGGGTAGTTTATGTACAACTTTTATTATAATTTATTCTTCAATTCTTTGATCAATATTTATAGAGAAAAAAATTATTGAAAGTTCAAAAATTTTGTAGGAAGTTTAAACATTTCAGTAAGACCCCCATATTGCGTGATGTCATAGGTATAAAATAAACACTGAACATATTATTAAACTTTGATTAATTCGAAAAACGGTATATAAATCATGTTTTGTGCCAGGATGTAAAAATACCACGACTAAAACAACTTATAAAGTTTTTTTATGGCGTCATGAAATTTGAATATACAACAAAAATGATTTGAAAGTGTTGGTCGTTTTGACGATCCTGTGAGATGTAATTATTTTTGTTGTCAGATTCATTTTAATGTAAGTAAGATTCAATTTTAACTTATTTTAATATTTTACAGTAATTAAGTTCATTATGCTTTTAATTTTTAATGTGGTTATGTAATAATGTAAGAACTTAATCTATACATAGAAAAATGTTTTATTTATACGTAATTAATAAATGAAAACTGTATTATAACAGCACTAGCTATGTTGCAGGCAACGATAACCTCGTGATCATCAAGTAGAGAACTGCTCAATTTTTTTATTAAACCTATGATCTCACAATTGAAAATCAATGAGAGTTGTTTTCTTATGTAGCTGAAAATTTGAAATTTTCGCGATCTCCAATTAAATATTTAGATATTATTTGTTCACTTTCGATTAAATATTTTACTTCTTGACATTTCATATCAAAAACTTATAAAAATAAATATCAAGTACCCTATTTCAAACAAAGTTTTTTTTAATAGAAAAGATTTGACGTTTCGACCTGACGACTAGCGCCGTTATAAAAATTTTATTTGACATTGACAGCCCTGATATCGCCGCCCTAGTGATGATAAAGGTTCTAATCCACTGAAGATACTACAGCTTTCTTTTTGCAGATGATCTGATCTTTTCCAAACTGAGCTGATAATATCAGCTCATCTGTTTTGGTTCTGGTAGGTCAAATGGAATAACAAATAGAGACATTTATTTGGTTCATTGTATTTTAACCCAAAATGCACTTGTCAATACCAAAGTAAAATAAAAAGAAATTCGCAAACTTTAATCAAAAAACAAGAAAACATACCCTCAAACTTTCCATTCGCCAAATAACTAAGCTGAGTTAAAACAAAAGTTGGTGTTGCATCGGTAAGGGGAGGTAAATATCTCATTTAATCTGATTTGAGTAAAATTAAATGGGGCGTAGAATTCATTGATCTACACTTGAGTTCAAATTATCTGAGATTTCATACAAAAGGAACGCAATATATATTGCTGCTTTCATACAAGACCGGCACAACTGAAAAATTGTTTGTCAGTAGAAGCGAATAAAGTATTTGTGTCTCAATTTTAGATAATAAAGTTCTACTAGACTGAAAATATAAAAGATAAATGCAAAATTATACTTGATTGAGAACAACTGAGGTCTAAGGTAGGATTTTATTATTTGATAATTGTTAATTATCATTTCCTTAAATAAAAAAAAATAAAAGTGTCATTCTTGCATGAAATATTATATCTAATTGAGGTTTTAGGTCATTCACTAAATATAATATGTTATATTAAATTATAAGTGTTTCTTATAAAAAATGATAAAACCAAAGGATCAATATCTACTTAAATCTAAAAAAGAATACAAATTTTATGCTTTTACTTTTGATGCCAACACAAGCATACCTAGATACACGAAAATACAGTGCATAGAAAGAAAATCTAAATAATTTACTCACAAAATATGCAAAAAACTCTTAACGGAAGAATCTAGAAACATTAATTTCATTTCTCTTTTGCTTCCTTGGAATATTGTTGTAAAAATCTTAGCAAAAATTAGGCACAATATTTTTTTTATTAGGCCTAATGTGTGTGATTTCTTCGTTTCTGATATCCTAGACTTTTTAGTATAAGCTTTTTTAGATTAATTTTAGTACTCGTCTACACACTGTACTAATCTTTTTCTTCATAAGATGTTTTGTACCAAAAGCAGTGTGGGTCGGTTTTCTGGACTTTAAAAACTTTAATGTCATTTTACAATTTTGATTTTTGTACACATCTTTTAATGCCAGTTGCTCTGCTAAATCTTTTAAATCTAAAAAATCTAAGTAAGACATTTCTATCACGTGGTATGGGTTTCCGGATTTTTTAGATTGTCTTGTTAAAGTCACATATTGTTCTGGGACAAAAATTCCAGCCGATTTTTTATATTTAGTGATTTGTCTGTTTGTGTATGACCACTTATTAAATATTTATATTTTTTCAGTACAATTATCTGTACAAAATATGACATCAATCATCTTATCAAGTGCTTGAGCTTTTTATCTAATTCGTTAAGGTGATACCAAACGCAAGAGTCTATTTCATTTGCACCTCTTGCCAACTTCTCCCTCGTGCCAGAAACGGCAAGTCACCTCAGAATCAACAGGAGAGACAAAAGTTAAATTCAAAGAACTTTATTTCGAAACGTAATAAAAAGAAGAAGCTGTTCCAATGGGACAATGAAGAGTTATCTGCAATTGATAGTTGTGAATATATTTGGGAGGCTGGTGTTGGTTTTGTACTTCAACACCACGTAACCCTACTTTTGATTCTAACCACACTGAATTATTAAAGCTTCTTTTGACTTGCTCTAGTTAAACTATGTACTATCCACCAGCTGATATAACTACCAACCCAAATAAATGGATACTGTAAGTATATACTTAATATATCTAGAATAAATTCAAGGTGTTTATCCTGTTTTGAGTCTTTATTTCAAAATATAATATATATTTTCAAGCCTTAATTCATGACCCTATCGACTGGCTTAGGAACTTTCTCAAAGACCAATACACCCAAGTCGCTATTGATGAATATACCTCAGAAAGGTTCGAGGTCAACGCTGGTGTTCCCCAGGGGTGCATCTTGTCCCCTATTCTCTTTCTCATGTACATCAAAGATTTACTCGACTTCTAAATAAAAAAAGTGACGCTACTATCATTTTGTAAATATTTTTCTTTTCTGCTTAAATATTTTGCCAATAAATGTCTGTCATATTTTTCTTTAATTCATCTCTTTTCATCTTCAGAAGCATTTCTAAACTCTGTGCCAAATGGCACTGATCCTTTTTTGGAGTAAAAAATTCAATATTATATTCTTTTGTAAATATGTCATAAAAGGTTCTGTAGTTAGTAGAAGGCATGCCATTTTATAGTCTCGATGAAGGTCAGCGATACTTTTGGATCCTTCTATAAATTCCCTTTTAGTGTCAGCACTGCAGTAGTGACTTTTTATTCTCGGAATAGAATCGATATGTTTCTTAACGCCGTTTTTAACGTTTTCATCAAGAGAAACATGATTTTTTGTGCTACTTTTTTAGATAAAAACGACACAAAACTAATTGTTCCAATTTTTCTTACAAAAACACCAATCTTTGTTGGCACATTTTGTTTTGGGTCACTTTTGTTGGAAAAAATCTTCCAAAATGAAAAAGGTATTTTAGCATTTTTGATTGTATCACTATCTTGTATTCAATTTTACTGAAACTGCGATACATTCCCTGCGGAGACAAACTGAATTAAAGCGCTTTTTTCCACAAAAACCTCGAGATCAAAAGACGAATTTACTAGCTATAAGTTTATATATCAATTCTACGACGTTTTTAAGCCTACTGGTATAGAAAACTTGAAATTGAAAAATTTTGAGTTGTGCCGGTCTTCCACGAAAGCAGCGATACGTTATTTGTAAACTGAATTTTGTTTTCAGTAAAATACGATTATTATTTTGTTATAAGTTATAAAATTATTTATTTAAATTTTGAAAGTTTTAACTCAACTACATAAACAAATAATCTTGTATATATATATATATATATATATATATATATATATATATATATATATATATATATATATATAATGAATTGCAAAAATATTCTATAGAAGAAAATCATGCAATGTTATAAAAATATTATTATACAGCTTATGACTTTTCACTTAGTAAATTTGCGAATTTAGCACTCACTATTAAATTTATTAAACTAAATTAAACCCAAAATTATTTCAGTTAAATAGTATCTTAATAATCTGAAGAAGTTAGAGTCAATTTTACAACTTGAGATTAAAATGAAGTTTAATCTAGGGTTTAAACTAAGAATGAACAATATTGCTCCGATACTTGAATTGAAGTTGAGCTATTTAAAAAAGTTTTACAAACAAAAACGAGACTATAGCTTTTACAAAAAAAGTTTAAAGGACTTCACCACAGACTGAAATAATGGGAAATTTTGAAAATCAAAATAATTCTCGGAATTTTTTTTACTATGAGAATCGATAGACCTCTGAAATTTTTTTTATATCAATTAGTCTACTTTAAAGTACCAGTGAAAAAAATTCTGATGTTTTGCTTGTAACTTGTACCTCCAGCAACTGGACTAATGTTTAAGCCGATAGTTTTATAATCAGGTTTTTCTAAAACTTCATATGTACTTCTATCAACAACTGAAATAATGTCAACTTGACATATTTGGTATATTTGGTTTGAAAATCTACAGACAAAAACACTCGAACCAATATCTGAATCCTTTTTTGACGATTTCCAACCTGCACTTAATTATGTAAAACCCTGAACACCCAGTGTAATATCTTTTGTACATTAATGTTGCATTGTATTTTGACATTGATTCATATATCAGGGATGTTAATATTAAATAAAATTTTTATAAGGTTAAAAATTTGGTTACATGTTTACCAATTTCTATATTAAAAACAGACCCAAAATCAGGAACATTCGTTTAATGTAATAATATGTATATGAGTAAATATGAGAGATTTCCAATAATCCTATTGTGTAAAAGTGGATTTTAAATCAGGTGTTTTTCCCTCTTTGACAATTCTTAAAGCTCTCAGAACAGAAACCTTATCAAGCTCAGCTTGTATTGGTTTTTCATTATCCAAACAAATCTGTTTTGCTTTGTCACCAAAGTATTCTAAAACTCTTATTCTGTAGTCAATTGTAGTGGCTACATTATTGCCCGTTAGCAATAAATTTTCTAAGCATGGTAAATCTCCAAGAAACTTAATATCTTCTATGTTCGTAATTTTATTACTGCTTAAATCGAGTGTTTCTAAAGAATACAGTTTACTGAATCCTTTACACGTGGAAATATTGTTCTGTGACAGATTTAATAATCGAATATTACCTACCTTCATATTAAGATCTGTGCATACAGTTATTAGATTGTTAGATAAACTTAAGACTGATAAATTTGGTAAATGAGACAAATTATTTATTGTAGAAATTTTGTTGTCATTTAAGCTCAAATATGACAGCTTTGGGGCCAATCTAATGGTGCTGTCGATCTCTGTTATATTATTATTATTTAAATTGAGTGTTTCCAGTACTTTCCATTTCTGAAAAAAAAATATAACTAATAAAATAGAAATGTTTTATTTTGAACACAAGAAAAAAAATCAAAAGTTGGAAACTAACGTGGGCTATTTAAATCTATTTTAACAATTATTTGTTCTTTGTCTCTATTCCTCGAAGGGACAAAAGGATTATTTCCATGTTGATTAGTACCTCTATCATGATTTTAACTATTAAGTGCAAACCAGTTGAACCATCATTGATTATATAAAACCTAACAAACAAATATGCTAACTCAATCTATACTTTGATTTGGCCACTATTGAACAGGTACAATGGGTCACTAACAAAATAATCCAATCTCTAGAAGATAAAAAGTATTGCTCTGCTTCTTTTTTGGATGTGAGCCAGGCTTATGACAAAGTCTGGCATACTGGACTGTTGCATAAAATTAAGAAGCTCTTTCCCCTTAATCTCTTCCTCATCCTTAAATCCTATTTAACTGTCTACCAATTCCTTATTAAATGTCAACATGAAGACTCAAAGTTCCATCCCATAAAAGCTGAAGTTCCACAGCGAAGTGTACTTGATCCTCTTCTATTATCTACTTCGGATTTGCCTACTTCTAAGAACGCCTTAACGGCCACATTTGCTCAACGATACTGCCGTTTTATCTTCACACAAAGACCCTCAAATAGCATCCCAACTTCTACAATCACACCTGGATAGTCTACACGTATGGATAAAATTGTGAAGAATAAAAGTCAATTAAACAAAATAGCTACATATAACATTCACAAATGGAAGAGGGAATTGCCTACCCGTGAATCTTAACGGCAAGGAATTCACTTGGACCACAGACTAAGGTGAAAAAAAAAACATCTTCACTAAAAGGAAACAACTTGGCCTCAAGCTGCATACACTCTACTGGATCATTAGACGAAACTCCAAGCTATCTCTTGAGAACAAGGTCCTGATATACAAAGTTATTCTCCAACCAATTTGGTCATATGGAGTGCAACTCTGGGGCTCGGCATCAAACTCGAATTTAGAAATTATCGAAGGGTTTCAAGCAAAAACTGAGTAATCACTGATGCTCCTTAGTTTGTGCCTAATTGTGCTATCGCTTGTGAAGTAAATGTTGACTCAGTTAAAAAAGAAATAAAAAAGTTGAGTGACAACTTTAGTTATAGGCTTAAAAGGCATTCAATCAGACTTGCTAAAAATCTAGTGTCGCAACGTATTATAAGATGTAGAATCAAACAATTTACTCCATACGACTTAGTTAATAGATTTTAAAATTGTGATTTTAATCTTTAAATTTTAGAATTTTAAGCCTCACACCTTTCTATTATAAATATATTATCAATATTTTTATTATTTTAGCTTGTCAAAACTTGTCTTGTCCTTAATTCTTGAGTAGCTCAATAGGAAATAACAACTGAGTTATTAGTCCTACATGTCTATTTAACTAGTATTCAAAAAATGTACTTTTGTGAACAGATTGTAAATTAAATAGGAAAATTAAAAAAGTGTTTCCAGTAGTTTCTGAAGAAAAATTATATTATAACTAATAGAATACTTGTTTCCAATTCAATTGCAATTTATTCTCGCTGAGAAAATTGAAATGTTTTATTCCAAGCCCCCAAAAGAAAAGAAATTTGTTGGAGTTGAAAACTAACGTGGGCTATTTAAATCTCTTTTACAATTACTTTTGCTCTGCCTCAAGTCCTTGAAGGGGCAAAAGGATTATTTTGAAGTTGATTAGTACCTCTAAAATGATTCTAACTATCAAGTGGAAATCAGTTGTACTATTATATAAAACCTAACAAACACATATGTCAACTCAATCTATACTCTGATTTGGCTGAAAAAAAAAGGATATTTAAAACAAAAAAGTGTGTGTGTGTGAAAAGACAAAATACCATATTGATAATACCTGACTTCCTTCAATATTATCCTTATGAATTACGTCACATTGTAAAATTTGAGAAATGGAAGTTACGTTTGTGTTATTAACTTGTAGCTTGTGAACAGTATCTCTTAAATTTCCAAGTGAAGTGATATTTTCAAAAGAAACATGTTCTAAAATTAATGTGTGTAAAACCTGAAACAGAAGTCATATGAATCATTATATATCAACACATGAAACTTTTGTACAAAAAAATACACTAGCACTGTATAAAAACAACTCATTGTTCAGCAAATGTTAAGACAGTGGCATAGTTTGAGGTAAGACTTTACCACAGATGAAAAAATTATTTGATCATTTTTATGCTTGCAGAAAGGATTTTCTCAAAGATAAAAATCATTGAAAAAACAGTGTAAAGCATGATTTACTATTTGGTTTACATATAGTCTTAATTCAATCATTTTTTGCTGCAAAAACTATCAAATCTTTAGAAAAAGAACTTTAATAAAGCAAATGGCTGAAAAAACATTACTTTTGTGAAAATTGTTAAAAAACTATTTCTTTTAAATTTTATGTTAATACATATTTATATCTTATCACTATCAGCAGATGTCTAGTCAAAAAATTTAGGCAGGATAGATTTTGGTAACAAAATATTGGATGAAGACACATAGGGCCTTCTTAGGACATTCTCACCCTATTAGCTACAGTAGAAATATCATGGAAGTTAACTACAATATACACATATCTATATTCACTTACTTTGAATGCAGAAAAATCAAATGATAATTTATTTAAAATAATGTTACTCTGCAAATATGGTATTGATGCTCCACGAATAGTAACATACTGAAGTTGAGAATATGTATCTAGCACTGGACTAATATCTAAACTATTTTCAGTTTGGTCCAACAATGGTTTTTTCAAAAACTCACACAAAGCATGAAGCTAAAAATAAATAATGATTTATAAATTAGTTATTCAAATTTTGATAAACACCAACAAGAATTTATTATAATTATAATTGTGGATTTCACTAGGGATATTTGGATATAGGAATAAATTGATATTTAAATTTATGATAAATTATGAATTAAATCTTACTTCTAAAGTTGTCATACAAAACATGGATGTTTTTTGTAGAAAAACATCTGATTGTTTGAATAATCTTGGTGCCAGATCTTGCAATAAAAAAAATATATCATAAAAATTGAAATTCAGAAAATCTATGAATACTTTGGGCATGGTTCGTTTTAAAAAAACCAAAGTTTTCTGTAAGTACTCTTCTAGACCTTTTCTTCGAGTTTCAATAAAAATTGGGCATTTATTCCGAATAACTTTTTTTGACGGTAAGATATCTTTTGGCAGTCCATGATCTAATACAAGTTGGTTATGTAGTTCATAAAATTCGCTGTAGCGATGTTCCACGGTCCAATTAAAATCCCCAACAGAAACTACTATGCTGTAAAAAGTTACATTATTATTTTCTTTGGTAGATACTATCATTATTTTTGTTTCCTTTTGATTGGACCAAAAACAAGCCATGTGCCATAAATACTAGTTTTTACACGGACATAACCTACAATAAAACAAAGAAAATTAAAAGTCATATATTACCCAAATAATTGGTGCAAATTTAGAATTATATACCTATATTACGATTTTGTTATCCAATACAAATTGGATAATACACTTTTACAATATTTATAATAACATAGACAAATAATGCTAAATGTCAAAAATAGACTCGGCGCACACTCAATTCTCTTTAATTATGTCTGGCTGATTCAGCATGTAGACAAAGTATAATGAAGAATTATATCATCTGTGGAGGAATTCACACGATTAATCGGGAGAAAAATATATATACAAATTTTTGAATATATAAAATTATCTGAAAATTGCTTAGATAATAAGTTAGATTAGTGTGTATTAAACCACTTTGGTACAAATAGTTATTGAAATAAAAATATTTAATATTTTAAACTCGTGTTTCCAATAATTTTCTAGATATCAAAGATATGTATTATATCTGTTATTAATATAGTTGATTTATATATAAAAAATAATAAACATTTCAAATGTATAGTTATTTGTACATTATGGGTTGGTAATTGTTTGACATTTGACAATTTTTTGATAACTCTTGACGTTGACGCCATTTTTATTTTTTCTGCTGTTTTGTTTGTGCAGATCGTTAAATGTGATGTAAAAAATGAAGTAAAAAGTTCTATTTTGAATTCATTTTCTTCCAGCAACGTTCTACTCAATGGTAATCATAAAAGTCAGTCAGTGTAACAAACCAGCATTTCATATTACCTGTGGAAGAAAAGGCTCCCTAGTTGATTTGTGGTTTTTATTTACTTTTTACTGAAAAAGTAAATGTTTTTAATGTGAACTTTAATTGTCATTTACAACTAAAAATAATGAATTGTGATTTTTGGACGTTTAAATACATGGGTGGCAATTGGTTGGAAGAAGTTGGCTCCAAATAATTATCAATCAATTCAAATTTGTATAGGTACTTATAGGTCACAGACCTATCACACTATCTTGGAAACATATATATTGAATTTCTTCAATTTGCGAGTTATGCAGAAAATATGCAATAGTGTCAGAGTGACCGAATTTGGCTTGAAATGGGGGATTATGAATTATACCAAGCATTTAAATCTTTTACTTCTTCTAATGATGAAGACCTGAGTTTTCAAAGAGGAGATGTCTTTGAAGTGTCTGTTCAAAGTCCCTTTGAAACCAGTCATTCTGATCGTCCTGGATGGTTATTTGCTTATAGTAGGAGAACCAATGATGTAGGATATGTCCCAGGTACTGTTATTCTATGTTGCATCTTATACATTAATATTTTAATCATCCATAAATACATTTGATACATTCTGATAAATAATTTGTTTTATTTACATTTTTTCTTGATAACTCACTATAAAACTCCTATATCTTATATTCATCATTTTGGAATTGGGTGGGCTTAGAGATTGAAAATTCATAGTAATTTATACTTATTCTTTTTCTGTTAATATGGTCAAAAAACTATTATTTATTATAATATTATATATATATATATATATATATATATATATATATATATATATATATATATATATATATATATATATATATATATATATATGTATGTCATCTCATAGGGAAATGATGTGGTGTTATCTTATTTCAAAGACCACTTAGTGGCAGCATTTCAATGCTTATCGTTCCTGTTTCCTGTAGCTAATTATATAACTAAATAATTTGTAGGATAAAAAATTCTGAAAACAAACAAATACAGAAACTGCTTTCTGTAAAAAATAATATAACTGAAGAATATGTTCAAAAATCAATGAATTTAATGTTTTTTAAAAAGAATAAACAATTTTAAAATTTTTGTTTAAATATTTCCCAGACAATGAATACATAAGTATTTGAAAGCTTAGACTATATCAGAGTTAGTACACTTGGGTGTTTAATTTTGCCACATTCCCACTACAAGAAATATATATTTACAAAACTTAGTCAAACTGAAAAATCTATGAAATGAATGAAAGACACTAGTTCAAATTTTATTGAAAAATTCAAAATTCTTCAAATGCACTTTTAAAAAACTGGTAAAGATAGTTGTGTGCACATTTTTCTTATATTTAAGCTGAACAGCACTGGCAAAAACAACAGACCAGGTATTTTATGATGATAATATTATATATTATGTTGTAACAGTTAATGTTACAATACATTCCCTTTTTGTTCAATCAGTGTATGTATAATCATATCAATATCCCTCTACCTGTAGCTTCTAATTTCCAAATATTCCACAATGAATTTGAATGGATAGGAAAGAAACGTTCCAATGGAGTTTCAGTGAACTACAAAAACAAGATTTTTGTACCTATACCAAATTTCTTGGTATAAAAATATCCTACCATAAATCAACCTAAGATTTTATAGTTGTGTTGTTTTGTTGAAAAAGATACTAACAAACATTATCAAAATATACAAAAATTGATAAAATATTATTAGTTATGAGCTCCTATACATTTTAGCTAAGTGAGGACCCACTAATTTTCTTCTTACACAAATAAAATTAGTTGAATTAGACATTGTGAGATTTTAAATGTAATGAATTAATTAATTAATTTGTTATATTTTTTATTTTAGTGGAATATGTCAAGCTGTTGGGCTCTGAAGTTGGAAAAACAATCCATCATCCATCAGCATGTGGAGTGGAAGTATCCAATGTTAAATCTGGTAATTAGTTTTTTTTTTAATGAAATAAAGCTTTTTATTTTCATTGAATATACAAGCTCGTGAAACTGAATTATAAGTAACAAATCTGTCAATTTTTCTTAAAATCGGCGACAACTTTATTTTTAGTTCATCTGTTGTTCCTTTATTTCAAAGCTTATTTTTTTCGCTTGAACTGTTCACAAAAAAACGCAATCACTGCTAAATTCATATAAAGCTAGCATAAAATTTTAACAAATCAATGAATATCGAGTCAACTGTTGAACCAAAATTTGTTGCTTCAAGTAGGTACTACCTGAAATTAAAAAAAAATACATGACAAATTTTTGCTCAGCAATGATTTCTTAACACATGCTAGCTTGGACTCAACTTGCTGAAGAAAGTTTGTGTCACTAACAATTTTTTCTACACATGCTAACTTGAACTTGAATTGTTGAACCAAGCAGAAAACAAAGAAACTTTTATTTAGATAGTCCAGTTCAAGCTAGCATTTATAGGAAAAATCGTGACTGACCCTGATGATCAACTGATTTTAAGTTTCTATTTTGTTGCTCGTTATTTAGACTCGTTTGGACATTGTTCAATGTAGCAACAAACTTTCTTAAGCATTTTTTGTTCAGCAAGTCGAGTTCAAGCTAGCATGTGTTGATAAAATCATTGCTAAGAGCAAAAATTCGTCAGGTCTTTTTTTTTTAATTTTTGGTAGTACTTACTTGCAGCAACATATTCTTTGCTTAATAAAAATTTTCTTCTAGCTTTATATGAATTTAGCACTTATTGCGATTTTTTGCGACTGTCTCAAGCAACAAAGTTGCGGTTTTAGCAACTAAATAGCAACACAACAACAATTTTTTATTGAATTTTGTTGATTTGATGAATATACTAAGAACCGTTGAAAGCACAGCAGATATCAAAATTAATTATGTTTTCTCACCAAAACTAGTAGAATATAATATCTATTTTTGTAACTTCAAATGACATCATGTTTCACAGTTCATTGTACGAAAATGTATTCAAGTATGCTACCAAAGTTATATATTTTGGGTAGATATAGGAAGTTTAAAAAAATACTTTCTTTGATTCAACAGGCTTCCTATTAAAATTTTTCTGTTCTTGTCGCAAATTTAGCTTCTCATGTAAAGTCTCCATTTAAAAAAGGAAAATTTTAAAACTTGTATGATAAGAATTTCCATTCTGACGTATTGGTTTTTAAGATTAGTTGTTTGTAGATCATATGTATGAATTATTTAGTGGACCTTTCTTGATTCTCATAAATTGACTATTGAATAAAATTCACATTCATATCCATGACATTCTCACAGACATATGCAATCAGATAAGCCTCAATATGCCAACATTTATGAGTTTATGTACCAAATAAGTCTTGACTTTTTCAAATTTATTCATATCGTTGGGTTGCGCGAGGCAGGACAACGCGACGCGAGCGCCATCTATTGAGCAGTCATGACAACAAGGCATCGGCCATGTTGATGGGTTTGAAGGAAAGAGGATATTCCGGGAGCATTGCTAGTGATTATTGTTTGATGAAGTATGGCTTTTTTAAGGGGACATAGTGAGAAATTGATTCATTATGATCGTGGGCGCTATTAGAAGAAAGTTCAGGAGTGTGGTTGTGACCCATTTGAGCTGCGGTACGAAAACATGGAGGAAGATAAGGACCGGTGACCACATGTGACCAAATTAGACAGATTGGAGTACCTAGACTTTACGGCCAAAGAAGCTATGAAGAATTATAAAAGTTTAGAAGCTCACAATTTCCTCACCACTTCAGTGCAGTTCAATAATTCTTTAAAATCATTTGAAGACAACGGTATGGCGATCACCTTGGTTTGTTTACCATCAACAAAATGGCGTCCAGTTATCGTATCTGACCGCTTCATGGCATTTGCGTGATAGGGACAAAAATGTAAACCGCATGACTCGTGAACCCAAGAATTCAATTTACAAACCTTACATATGGTTGCTAAGTATATAGGTACATTTCCTTACTTTATCATTCACCTTAATATATGAGACGTTGTTTTAAAGCAATTGCAGTACATATTGATTATTTTGTGATTTCTAAAAACAGTCTAGCGTCATTTTATTGTAGTTTCTCTATTATTTCAACTTTTAATTCCATACATTTTCTGCCGTAGCCTGTATATACAAGTTTCGCACATAATGTAGCTAGACTTTTCGACGCCGTTTGTCACACATTTAATTTAAGAATTGGTGCAGAAATTCAAGTAAACAGGATAAGACGCCAACATGAACTTTGACGACAGAAATAACCTCGGTCAAACTTTTCTTCTTCTTTCTATACAGACTGTTCTACTAATTTCTTTTTATTTTTTTTCATATGCTAAGTAATCATCATCTGAACTGATTTAAAATTTCTGTTATGTACATTTTATTTTTATATAGAAGATGTCAAGTTTTTAATATACACATGGGAAATTGAAACAATAAAGAGACATATATATGTCTCCAATTTTAGTAATTTTATTAACATAATGACTAGCACAATGAGAGTCTTACAAATATGATTTCAGTGGATAGCGTCTTAAATATAATATAAACAAGTACTAGTACGACAACATGCAATTTTAACCTATGTGTGGGATACTGAACACACTGTTTACACTACCACTACACCAACACTCACAATTACACTGTCTGACGGACGTTTCGATAACCAAGTTATTGCCTTCAGAGATTGAAGGTAAACTAAAACCTAATAGGAGCTGTAAGGAATTGGCCCTGTGTCCTTATTTAAGCTTTTTCTAAGGATTTGGCCCTTTGTCCTTTTTTAAGCTTCTTAAGGATTAAGAAAGTATTAAACAGGTAAGTCAAGTTATTAGATTTTAATTTACTTTCAGTCTCTGAAGACGATAACTTGGTTATCGAAACGCTTGTCAGACAGTGTAATTGTTGGTGTTGGTATAGTGGTAGTGTAAACAGTGTATTCATAATGAATATCACCAATAGTTAATTCTGAACTTTTGTTAGATAACTCACACAAAGGATAAACAAGGTGATTATTTTCTCTATAACGAGTTTTTGAAACCCTAAATATCTGTCAGGTTCGGTTAGACAGTATCATTAATTTTTTTTTCCCTACATTTTTAGCACTACACTGTATTAGCAATTAGTAATGCATGATTAGTTACCCCAAAGTTTGTGGTGTCAAATTCAATTTCTTAATTTTTTCTGCTTGTTTATCCTAATGTTAATCACAAATCTTTTTTGTTTTAGGATTATCAAGACGTATCCAGGGACTATCAGTATCAGGTAAATAAACAGCAACTTATTCGGATGAAAAACAGTATAAACATCTTATTCAGCTAATTGAAACCAATACATTACCTCATTGAATTTCATAAATATCTTAGCGACACCTGATGTCAAAAAAATTTCGGAATCTCTTGAGATTAGATTCACAAACTCCTTCCACGTGGATTATTTATTTTTAGTTAGTTGGTGATTAATTTCTATAACTGATAGTACCTCTAAAAGTAAAATTATTGCCTTATATACACTTTTTAAAGAATGAAGTAGAATTCTTTAAAATGGTGCATCGTAATCCTTATTTTTTTCAAATATGTGTCAAAGTATTTTTATTATTGAATTATATCGATACTGGATAGTTTTGTAGGGCGACTGAAGATTATAACCTCATTTTTTTCTAATTTTTGAGTTTATTGAAGCATTTATTTAAAAAATTGTTTCCTTTTCTTCGTAAAAAATGTTCTCTGGTAATAATTTTTATAGATTTAACCGTTTTTAATTTAAATCTGGAAGTATATCAAAATATTTTGATAAAGACTTGAAAAAAGTCGAAACGTCAATTTTCTTTTTCTTTTAGAAAATTATTTAAAAAAAAAAATAATTTGAAAACATAAACATATCAAAAGGTCTAAGAAATAAGAAATTGAAGAAATAGATACCTTTTATACTATTTTGCATACTCTAATTCAATTTTGGACTCAAAGGCAATATCATTACTAATGACTTTTCCAGAAAACCTTCACTTCAACAATGCACAAAGAAAATATTCAACAAACAGCAACGTGTAATAATTCGCGAAAATTACGAAGTGGGCGACATTTGTTAATTTTCTTTCAAACTTTAATAGGGGTGAACAACAAATTTTAGTCTAAATTGTGAAATAATATACCTGTATAAGTGTAAGTGCTTTTCTGAGATGAAAACAACCACACATCCATAAGGTGCACTTCGAAAACAATAAACACGTGGTGAAAGTTGTACTATTACAAATTTACTAGTTGCTGAAATCCTATTCTAGTGGCCAATAGAACTCTTGTGCACCTTTTTGGTAGTTTGGGGTCTCTTGCTCCAAGAACAAATGCATTTCCAATCTTTAAATACATCATTCAGATTAATTGTTATCTTATGGGGCTGGAACTTTAATATATTCCATGATGTTTTTCGTCATTTTTAAACAGATTCTTAAATACAACTTTTTGTTCTAACCACAAAAACAAGTTTATGAAATAACGGAAATTACAAAAATGAAAAAAATCTCTCCAAAATTCCTAAAAACACATAAAAAACTGGAAAAGCATCGAACACCCTTACAGATCGTATTGTTGTTGACTGCTATAGAAGTCAAATTCAGCATTTGGGTAAAGTTAGCCCAGCCTTTTTCGAAATTAAAAAATAAAAGTTGTGCTGAATTGTGCTAGGTTTGTGCTGCGAAACGATTTTTTTTAATATTGAGTTCTATGAGCTGATGAATAAATCAAAAAAAAAGTTAGCTCAGCCGTTTTCGAATTTTGAAAAAAAAATATGGTTGTATTGTGCTACTAGAGAAAAATTAGAAAAATTAATTGGAACACCTTAAAAAACTTTTTCTTTTTTTTTTTTTTTCGAGAAGTTGGCCAGCCACTTTGTAATTCGACACAGAAATTTTTCATCGCAAAAGTAAAGGTTGTGCTGAGTTCTGCTAGCATCTTAGACCACGGTGCAGTCGATACGAAAAATTATATGGAAATTAATGATAAAACTTCGATAATTATGGATTTCATAGAGGCAACAATTTCTTTTAAGGTGTTCCAATTAATTTTTCTCTAGTAGCACAAATAGCACAAAGCTAGCACAATTCAACCATATTTTTTTTTTTCAAAATTCGAAAATGGCTGAGCTAACTTTTTTTGAATTATTCATCAGTTCATAGAACTATAGATATTAAAAAAAATCGTTTCTCAGCACAACTTATATTTTTTTGAATTTCGAAAAAGGCTGGGCTAACTTTACCCAGATAACTTTGAGGGTGCCAACAAAATTTTTAATTTTGGTTACTTTTCGATCGATTTCAGCGCTAATTTCTTTAATCGCTTCATCTGCTATAATGCTCGAAACTAATTGCAGCACATTTATTTTCAAAGGCTTCCACAAATTTTTCTAGATTTTCGACATCGTCTCTAACAGCTACCAGGGTATCTGCAGTCCTCTTGCACCTAGCTCCTACGCCAAATCGGCTTCATGATACGTAATTTAAAATATTGACTGTTCGACTAAGTTCGAAGACAAAGTTCCATTGGATTTTTTTAAATTGTAGAATATTTATGTGAAATACATAGGTCTCATTTACAATCAAACAATATTGATTTGATAGTATAATTATTCGATTAATTAATAGATACTTTCTCTATTAATTTAGTCTGAAGTAACTACACTGCTTTGGTGACATGTCAGGGGACTGGTTTTTAAGAACTATAAAAAAGTTTTCCATTTAATAAAGTTTATTTTAAAGGATTTTTAATGTTGGGCAGCGGTAGATTGAGGTATTGATCTTCGGAATTATCTCCGAAATATTTAGGATCTTTTATCTGGGACAATGAGGTTTCCAGTTTACAGAAAAATGCCCGAACGAATTAAACGGGGTGTAACAATATGTAATCTCATTTATTACATCCTTGTGTATGTTTCAACTATTGATTTTTGTTTCTGGTGTTTGTGCTTTTGTATATTTCTTGTAATTTTTGTCTCCTTCTATAATATATTGGCGAAAGGAAGATAATCCTACTTGATTTTAGAAGCGATACCTCGTGTGATAGTTTGATCTTTATGTTAACGAAAAAAATGATAAAATATATTTGTACAGTTTTTTAAAATTTTTCACTTACAAATTATACAAACACACCTTGTTTTCAAACACTTTTTGGTAATCGAAAGTAACTGAATCTACAATAAAAACGTTTCGCAATCGTCTGTTTATTCTATGAAATATTCATATTGGAAGTAAATTAACTTGGAAAAGGAAACTATAAATCCTATATTATATCTCAATATCGGTATTTTATGATAAACAGTTTACATTTATGTCTTCTTATTAACATTTCAAGGGTGAAATATGTGAAATCGAATCCTTTTTTGCAAATGACCCAAATGCTACCACTTGTTTAATGAAATTACTGTTACACTGTGGGTGTACTAAATAATGCAAATGATTGCTCCTTGTTTGTTCAAAATTATCAATGCAGTATCGGGTTAGAACTAATTTCTGTTTTTTTATCTTTCAGAAATGGAAAATAAGCCCGACCATAAATTCGAAGATGTTTATTTCCTGACACCGATTCTCTGTAAACATTGTAAGTAATATATTTGTTTCATGTTGCACTTCAAATTATACTTGTAATATATATGTAACGCTCAAAGACCGAAAACGGCCAGTGGCCGTTTAAAACAACCACAACGCGTTCATTTAGTACATTTTGATGTTTAATTTTGCCACAATCCCACTACATATCACAATTTTTAACTAATTCTCAGACGATGAATATATAAGTATTCGAAAGTTCGGAAATATATTAGAGTTAGTACACTTTGGTGTTTAATTTTGTCACAATCCCACTACGATAATACTCATAAACTAGCTGGCATAAGTCACTAAGTCCAATGTTTAGCAATTTCATATATTCACACCAATCGTTTTTAAATTAGCCGACCTATAAACTAACAAAACTCACCAAGTCCGACATGTAGTTGTTTTTTAATAGTGAAAGTGCCTAATGATTCATCTACAGCGCTGCTTTATTTACTCTAAAGCTTCAAACTATTCTACTACAAAAGTGTCTTTCGACTCAGTGATTTATGCCGAAACAACGACTATACATAAATTTACAGTATTACATTCCTTTAAGGCCCTGACTTATTTTTCTTTCCTCATCGGTCTTCAACTGATTTCACGATTCTTCTCCACAGGTTGCGATTCTGTACTTTTGCGCTCCAATTCGTTTCTACCTCTCTACGACATGCGACAGTCACATGACTATTTTTCTATTCACTTTAGGTGTTTTCCGATAGTATAGGAAATATATTTCACGTACTAGTGGTATAAAAATACTTTATGCGCTAGTCTGCGAAGAATACCTTATTTATTTAATAGTATTACTCCAATACAGCATTTCATTAATAAGTGAATCTCAATTTTTTCTTATAGAAGATTTATCATCATTAATTTTCGTGGGATTAACTAAATTATCTAAACTTCTAGGTGTTATCTCAAATCTCAAATCTCAAAAAACGAGTTGGGAAATGCATCACTTCAGCTTTAGTTGATTTTAACTCATAAAAATATTTCTTTCAGTAGGCCACTTCTGCTTTGCACCTTTTTTCCATGAAAAATTAGGAATGGGTTCAACGGTGCATTGTGATAAGAGGCATTTTCTAATACCAATACGCATTTTGGAGCATTGGGAGTGAATTTTTGTTTCAACCACTTGACAAAACATGTGTTGTTCATGTCGTCGTGAAAGTGTCCGGTTTTCATTCCGAAATATTGTTCCACCTCCAGCATATAAGATAATGAGCCTTTGACCTTTAGACACAGGTACTTTTAAGCATTTATATTTGCCATCGTCCTATTACCCTTACTGTCAAGAAAATTAATTCACTAAATATTTTCACAGATTATTGTCTACAAAAGTCCACCAAATTAAACTCTCTCACCTAATCAGATCTGTCAAAAATATCCAATGAACACCATGGAGTGTATGGAATCCCGTTCCTATAATGGCCAGACAAATCGACGTATTTCCGTCAGAGCAAAGGAACATTTTTTGTCTGTCACTAATATTGATATTTCCTCCACCCTTGCCCAACAATGTGTCCATACCGGACACAATCGATTTAGATAGAACCAAAACGATCGCCTTACTCCGCTCCTTCAAGTCCAGGATTATTGGAGAAGCTATCGAAATAGAGAAACTTCCAAACTGTCTAAATACAAAGGACGATAGCCAAAAATTACTGGAAACTTGGAAACACTTTATTCATCCTTTATCCTCTTCGCTCTAATACCACTCCGGCTAATAATAACATTTCCTATATAACCCCCCGAGAAGTCGATCTCCACACATTTATCACCTCTCCTACCAATTATATACTTCCCACGCGCGCCAAAAATCTGAAACCCGCCAATAGGTCTCTTATAATTACAAAGTTCAGGCGACTAGCCCACCAGTTAGCTCAAGCGATTGTGTTAGTATCAACAGTATTCTCGATGCTTTTCATTTCCTCGGTGAAATTTCAAGGAGTAGGCAGATTGAGAAATCAACCACTAAAAGGGGTGATTTGTTGTGTGGAGTAGGCAAATTGAAATCACTTCTTACCAATGAACGAATAACCACCCTATCCCCACCCTTCTCTTGATAAATGCTCCGAAGCGGGGACTCAACCCGTGAATCTAGTTTAGTAACAATTACTACGAGGATGTATTGATATCTAGTTAGCCTAGACCAGTTCCATACATAAACAAAATATTGCGTTACCATAGTAACGAACAATAACTTATTAGAAGTGTCAGTGTAAAGTTTGACATCAAGAAAGTAAACCAGAGTTACGCAATAAGTTAAAAGAAAAAAGATGCCTACCGAAATTGTGAAAATCGAAAAATTGGAGTATCGAACCATCATCAAGTACCTGTATTTAAAAGGGTTAAGAGATAAAGAGATTTACGAAGACATGCTTAAAACCTTTGGTGATCAATGTCCTTCGTATGCGACCGTGAAAAATTGGACTGCAAACTTCAAAAGAAGTAAATTTTCCATTGAACATGATAACCGATCGGGAAGGCCAGTTTCTGTGTCAGTCCCCGAAAATATCGATGCAGTTCATGACATGATTTTATCAGACCGTCGAATTGGACCAAAACGGATATTTGAAGCACTGGATATTTCATACGAACGCGTTCATCATATAGTTCACGTCAATTTGAACATGAGAAATATTGCTGCAATATGGATCCCCAAATATTTGAATATTGACCAAAAGCGTGCAAGGGTAGAAGCATCGCGTTCGATCTGTGCTCGATTTGAAAACGATGTAGACTTCTTAAACCGAATTGTTACTATGGATGAGACTTTGGTACATTTCTACGATCCAGAAACAAAACAACAATCGATGGAACGTCGACACTCTGGTTCTCCAAGACTTAAGAAGTTTCGTGTTAAAAAATCTGCTGGAAAAGTTGTTGCTTCTGTTTTTTGGGATTGCCATGAAGTAATCATGATTTATTTTTTGGATAAGAGTGGAACAATAACTGGAGATTACTATTCAACATTACTGACCACTCTACGGGAAAAAATTAAAGACGCGGAAAGCTATCCAAAGGTGTTTTGTTTTGCAGGACAACGCCCATACACACAAATCTCATGTTGCCATGTAAAAAATTCGTGATTTAGGGTTTGAATTACTAGAACACCCTCCTTATTCACCAGATTTGGCTCCATCCGACTATCATCTCTTTCCTAAACTGAAAAAAAGTTTAAAACGTCGTAAATTTTCTTCCAACGAGGAGGTAATAAAAGTTGTGGAGGTCTGGTTTGCAGAGCAAGAAGAAACATTTTTTTAAAGGTCTAAAGACGTTGCAGGTTCGCTGTAATAAATGTATCCAATTAAGAGGAGAATATGTTGAATATTTTGAAATTTTGTTTGGTTCTATAGTAGGATAAGAATTTTTCAATATATCCTCGTAAATATTTTAAATACTCAGTATAACCAGAAACTAAGAAAGAATTGATTTAAACGAAACGAAAATCACTGCACTATTAAAATATTCTGAATCGGAAGAATCCAAGAGAACGAGAGAGAGATTGAAATAGCCCAAAGTTGTTAAGATTGGTAATAGGATCTTATTTCAAACGTGAAATTGTATGACTCGTAGCTCTACTCGATTTCCACTACCTCCACTATACTTCTGTTGGGGAGTATAGGAGTAGCAGTTCATGGTCTACGAGAGTCATAGATTTATCAAATTTTGACTGATTCAATTAAGTCACATATTTAAATAGATAGACACATACATGAATAAACCAACACAAAAAGCTAAATATAAAAAAATACGGTAAAAACAGTATTTGAATAATATCGAAAAAATTATCTAATTGTATGAATAATTTCGTTATGAAATGAATAATAAAAAGTACAGAAATCTTCGGAAATGTATGATAGATACTATTTTTAGAATATAATACAATGTTAATTGATTCGTCTATTGTCAATGTAAAAGTAGGTCAATCTATAAACATAGAATCTAATTAATGCATACATGTAGTCAAGTATAAAAAATAAAATTTGACAAGAACATAATTTCAAAGAAGCTCTAGTGGTAGCTTCCCAATCAACTGAACATTTATTTAAAACTTTTGGAAGGTCAAATAAAAATATAATGTGGTCCAGATTTTTTAATAAATAATTGAGAAATACAACTCTTCAAAGCGGTGAATTGAGAAATCTCTTTTTTTTTGGGAAAGATAATTAATTTCATATTACCATTCACCCCGTTCCATATAAATACCAATTAAGTGAGGTTTATTACGTCACATTTTCCATTAAAATTTATTCAAGGAAATTGTCTCCTACATATACTTTAACTTGAATATTGAAGTCGCTTACATCTTTGAGGGTCGATGATGACATGGAATTAATTGATTGTAAATGTTTGACAGGAACTAAGTTTTCTATTCACTACTTTAAAGTGTGATATATAAGGTTCGTTCCAACTCATCATAAAACCGTTCTTGGTACAGTGACGATTCTGCGCAATAGAGATTACGTGTTCCAACCGGACAGTTACCGTTATACGAACGATTCTGTTTTGTGTTTCAACGTTTTTGAACCGTTTCCGAGAGGGTCTTTTGGATACTTGGTTGACAGCAAGTACTGTTACAAGAACCGTGCATAGTCGGAGATTGCGCAGAAAATATCTATAAACGCTTCCAATAACCGTTCCCGACTAGCAGGTTGGAACAAACCTATGATAAATAGAGTGCGTTCTTACGTTAGTATTAGACAGATTGATAAGATAACTTCAATTCCATATTCTACCATTTATCGTGTTATACAAGTGGAGGATGTTACGATGTCAATAACAATAATGGAGTGTTCCCTTTCGTCCAATCGGTTCTCACAAAAGTACAAAACCACCTTGGAATTTTTTCGTAAATAATTCGGACAAATTTTGTCGACTTATTCTAATATGGTAAGTAAGGGGTTTTCCAATAAGGACTTGACAACTTTTTTTCAAAATAAAATGAAAACCATTTGAGATATTCGAAAAACTTTGTTATCGGGTTGAAGTACATTCAAAATATTTATGAATGGAACTCGACTTCGCTGATATGGCCACCGCGGGCACATTTGCAGCGGTTGACTGACCATGACTCGGCCACATATTTCGGCCGAAACGACTGCTATTTCGTGTTTAATGTTGGCTTTGAGCTCTTGCAACATCGTCGGCTTATTAGCATAGACCAATGACTTGACGTAACCCCAAAGAAAAACATCTAGAGGCGTTAAATCGCACGAAAGAGGCGGCCAATCGACTGGTCCATTTCTTGAGATAACACGCTCATCAAACTTGTTCTTCAATAAATAAATTGTAACGTGTGTTGTGTGGCTTGTGGCGCCGTCCTGTTGAAACCCCATGCTGTTTAAGTCCATATTCATTCACATGTGGATTTTCACCCGCCCAATTCCGCATATTTTATTTATTGACAAACCCATTCAGCCAGAATTGAGCTTCGTTACTGAAGATGATTTTGCGATGAAATTGATCATCTTGGCGCATCTTTTTCAGAGCCCAATCGGAGAACGTACGTCGCTTCGAATGTTACTGCCTGTTTACTAGGTCGAGAATTACGACCGAAAATCGGAGCTAACGCTCTTAAAGTAGCGACCGTCGATTCCGAATTTCTGTAATAAATTCTTAAGATTTGCAAACGTTGTTTGTTCGTGTACTTCACCATGAGGAAAAGGTTATGTCTACTGAATAAACTGACAATGACAGTTCGATGTTAACTAAAAAAGGTGCGTTAACAAACTAAATTCAAAATTGTCAAGTCCCTATTTTAAAACCATTTATTCAATATTACAGCCTTCTGGATGTCGGCGAAGGTGTTTTTTGGTAATTCCAGTTTGGCAATGCTATCGTGCAGGGTCTTAGTCACGACACTGGTTGCTGGCATAATAACTGGGACTATTTCCACATTTTCGCTGTGCCACATCTGTTAAATCTCAATTGCGAGATCCGCGTATTTGGCCAGTTTCTCCTGGTGTTTGTTGAGGACGTTGTGAGTGTTCGGTATAGCTACATCGACAAGGACTGTATTGACTCTTCTATCAACCACCACGATGGCAGGTCTGTCATTTTCGAGCACCTTCTGCGGCTGGTACTTGTAATACGGTGTAAACGTATTAAGAAGACTGAACTTGTTGGCCAGTTTCTGGTGGATGATGTTGCACACTGGTTATGCCGGCGTAGATAATCGGTATTAGCTAACAAACTACACGCAGATGTTATATGTTGGATAGTCTTGATGATGTTTGTTGGCACTTTCTGCATTAGTCAGATTGAGTGTTCGGATCCTTAATAACATTTTTCTTGTAGTTATTCTTGTTAATAACTTGATCCTAGATAGCCATCATGAAGCTTTCAGTCTCTGGAAAGAGAAGAGAAGCTTCTTTGTCAACATGTGGCTGGTCGAAGTCGTGTAGTGCCTTTTGTGACAATTGTTCCAGCTTCTCGATGTCCATTACTATATTTAAAGTCAAATTCTGGCGATGCGAGGCTGCAGGGTGAGTAATCCTTATCCGCCTTGGATATAATCCGATGTAGGGCTGAGGTTTCTGATCTGTTAAAGAAGTCACGCGGTATCATTACCTGTCTAGAGTCTAGGTTAACAAGGTCGATCAAGCCTCTTCCACCCTCTTTTCGGGGTAATGTTTATGTTTATGTATGTTTATCATCATTATTCTAAATCTAAATACCCTCTAGGTCTGTTTTCGTTCACTTCAGGATTGTAAAAGAATACGTTAAAACAGGTGTAGCATAGATGTTTATTGCCTGCATTTAATTCAGATTTCATAAACGACTTCACTTTTTTGATGTACAGATCCTGGATTATAGCCATTGTCTACTTGTGGTGAAATCCCAGGTATTTGTAAGTTTTTCCTCTATTATCTGTACAATATCTCTGTTGGGCAGCTGCACATTTCCGTCACCCTGGTATATTTTCCTATGAATGGGTATTTCGTCAGCTCTGAGGGAGTTTGGACCGATTTGTAGATGAAGGTTTTTTCGCCATCTGTCATCGTTGCTTACAATGGTTAGGTGAACTTTGTAATTTTGCAAGACTTCCAAAATTTAGGAATGAGGTACACTATCAAACGCTTTCTTGTGATCTATTGAAGCAGTGTGTATATTTCGGAGATCTTTCTGGGCCACATAGTCCATAACAAGTTTTTCTTTGCACCCTTGATGATATCTTCTGTAACCTATTTTTCTCGACGTGCCTGTAAATTCTGTTAGTGATAACAAGCTATAAGTATCTTCTATATCTATAAAAGAGGATGTCCTGACTGATTGACTGACTGACTGACTGATTCCTTCACTCATCAACACCCAGCCAAGGCTATTAAAGATAAAGACATGAAATTTTGAGGGTATGTTTGTATCGGTGTGTAGAGTTGCGCTAAGAAAGGATTTTGCGAAATTTCGATTTTAAAGGGGTAAAACGGGGTATGTTTGCAAATTCGATTTTTTCGTTTTTCTCGACCGCTGATTGAGATATCGACTTCGTTTTTGCACACACATTCTCCGTACAAATACCTAAAAACAAATTTCTGCGATTTTCAAAATTCGATTTAGAAAGGGTTCACAGAGTTGAACAAAAATTTTCATTACGTAACCATATATTTAGCAATTCTTCATAACGAAATGATATATCAAAGCGATTCTTTTTTAGAAATGGGTCCCGTGTGAATATCTAAAAACTAATTTCTCCGTTTTTGGAAATTTCTTTTTGATTTCTTTAAAAAGGGTCAAATATGAAATTGGGTTTCCAGCGTTTTACGCTGCCAATTCTGCATAGATATATGATTTTTTCATAATGTGAAGGAGACTGTTTTTAGAAATCATAATAATTTTGTTTCATGAAAATATCTCTCACCGCGACATACATGAAATATCGGAAATGGTTCTTTATTTGTTTTCCATTCAAATTATTAATTAGAAATTATGCTAATACGAATTGAAATACGAATTAAATTCCTAAATTACTAGGAATTAGGAATTAAACTATCGATTTACTTTTACTATTGTTTATTGTGGGTTAATAAAAATCTCACATCAATAGGTGTGATATTTACCGATAATTATGTGACGATCTTCACCTTTTGAAGTACATGTATATTACGCGAGGTTCAATAAACCGCGGGCGAAACCGCGACGGGTATTGCTAGTCTTATACAAAGAGGGAAAGCATGTGATAGGTCTGTACCTAATGGGGAGCTATTTGGAAGCAAATGAGTGGAGCCCAGTGCTAAAAACGATGAGATATCTTCTGGGTTCTGTAGGAGGTGAGAAAATTGCTTCGCCAATTCCCTGGGTACGCTCGGGATTTTCTTATACAAGAAGTTTTGGATATTATCAACTCCCGGTTCTTTCCAGTTGTTGGTATTATTATTATATCTGATATCATCGAAATAACAATCAACCCCCCGTAATACCCAAATAAAATAGTGTTGTTAATTCACTTAAATGACAAATATGGCATTCAGTTATCAATAGATACGTAAGAAGAAGTGAAATCGAGAGGTCAGTTAGGTAACACTTATAATTCAAATTTTGATGACCCAGCAGATTTTGGACGAAATGTTTAACAATTTTAATCAAATTCTTTAAATACAGTGCTATAATTGCACTATTTAATCTACTTGCTATTTTGCATTGAACATTTTGTAAATTCAGCACTATTATAAATGTATAAAATTAAATAAATACCATTTATTTGAATTCATTAGAGCGATAAACAATATAATTAAATTTATTACGTACTAATGCATATGAAATAATTATTATAATGTAGTTCGTAAAATGTGTAAAAGTAAATGCAATTTTATCGCAAATTAATTAACTGTATCGCACTGTATTTTAGACGCAGAGACTTATATAATTACTTATCCTGTCAGAGTAGAGACAAATATATCAGCGAGGGTAGAAATCGATAAGTTTTTACATCCTCATGTGTCACGAACTAGTCAAAAACCTAATTTATGAAACTCGTTGTAAGAATAATCATGCAGAACAATTAACGATTTACGGTGATATGTAAAAGAAGTCAAAGTATTTGAATTGCAGAAGTACATTGTGCCTTGAAGAAAAAGATGAGAGTATGGATTGTGTTGATCACTTTTGCCATCTATAGACCAATTGATTTGGAATTAGTTTCTTCATTGTCAATTGAAGCAAAGTTTGAACGAGGCCGTACCACCTGCGAATACCAGCATCGCAGTGGACGACCAAATGAGATGACGACTCCAGAAATGTTGGAGAAAATCCACAAAGCGCTACTGGATGATCGTCGACTGAAAGTATACCAGCTAGCAGACATAGTCGGCATTTCAGGCAGTACATTGCATTAACTGAAAATTCAAACATGAGAAAGCTGTGCGCAAGATGGGTGCCGCGTTTGCTGACAACGGAACAAAAACAGCATCGTGAAGGTGTTTTTCGGAATACGAATAGGATAATTTTCAATAACTATCTTTAAAAAGAAAAAACTATCAACGGCAAATATTATGCGAACTTATTGCAACGTTTTAGCGAAACGGCCGCATTTGGCTAAGAAAAAAGTGTTGTTTCATAAAGACAATGAATCAGCTCACACATCTGTTATTGCAACGGCAAAAATTAATGAATTGAAGTTTGAATTGCTACCTCATGGACCATATTCGCCAGAACTAGCCTCCTCGGACTATTTTCTATTTCCAGATTTGAAAAAATAGCTTGGTGGTCAAAGATTTTCCAATAATGAAGAGGTGATGTCGACAGTTAATGGCTATTTTGAGGAGCTTGACGATTCTTATTATAAAAATGGTATCGAACTCATTGAACATCGCAGGGAAAATTATATGGAGCTAAAAAGAGGTTACGTTGAGAAATTTTTGTATTTTCTTTGTTGGGCCAGGTATTTCTAGGACCATACACGTAGATAATACATCATTTTGACTGGAAAAAAAGAAATTTGTATTCTTCAAAAACTTTAGTGAATATTTATTCCTCTAGCAGCATCTTGGTGGTTTGGTTGGTGGAACCGTTTGATTGGAATGCGAAAAATCCTAAGATTCCTAAGTAATATCAATAGTATCTTGTGACTGCTATTATCTATATATAGGATTTTTTTTCGTTAAACCTTGTTCTTAGTTGAATTCATAGAAATTAACTGACAATTGTTGTTATACCCCATTGAATGTAGAAAAATCGTGTGTGTACTGCATCGTAATAGTGGAGAGCTACCATTTTAGAATGTTCATATGGATTTTGCAACAGTAGAAACGATCGATTATCTTTCGGGACTCAATAAGTCATGTCACTAACTAAGAAAAACACAATTTTTGCCAAAAATCGATTTTATGCATCTATGTTATTTCCTTCAAGAGCAATACAATCATTCCAACGCTTCTCTAATTTCTCGATACCGTGCTTGTGAAAAGATTTGTCTTTCGCCTCAAAATAGGTTTTGGATTCAGCTTTTAATTGAGATCGGCGAATAGCCAGTAGTCACTGGGGTCCAGATGAGGACTATACGGTGGATGAGGAAGCAATTAGAAGTGTAATTTGTTCAATTTAACCATCGTTGCCAACGACTTGTGAATCGGTGCATTGTCTTGGTGGAATAATTGTTTATGAGGCCGTTTTCTCTCGATTTTTGCATTCAAATGATCCTACAACTCTATGCAGTATTCGCTATTGATTGTCTCTCCCTTTTGGATATGATCGATGAACAATTTTCCATGCGCATCCCAAAAAACTGAAGTCAACACCTTCCCAGCTGACTGTTGTGCTTTTGGACGCTTCAGTCGTGGTTCACCGACTTCAGTCCGCTCAGTCATTGGCCCCTAACTCCATTTCTTTACGAAAACTTTATTTCGGTTCTGAATAACTTAATGAGGAGGTTCGTTGCAGCCGAAATTCTTCAAAGCACTCTTATTTCTAAAATAGACATTTTCAAAAAGGATAACAATGTTTTATTCTGCAGTCTCAAAAAAGTGCAAGATATCAATTTAGGGTATGCCGCATTGGGTTCAAAAGACTTGAGATTTCGCAAGGATTGTAGAAACTGTTTCATGTATACGGTTTCCAAATTTTTGAAAAAATGCCTCTTAGTATCCAAATTAACTGAAGCAATACGTTTTTTGTCGAATACGATTGGCAACGATCCAGAACAATCCGTGCTACTGATGCCTGAAGCATTGGACATTGTGTTGACTGCAAACTGATGAAATGCCTCTACATTAGAAGAAGCAGACATGGCTTTTAGAGATATTATTCTGGCTACTCAGATCACTCTAAATAAGATGAAATACTATTCCCGATGTGATAGAGAAGATGATTTTTGGATGGAATTCTCGAAAACAGTAGATTAAAAAGGTGGTGCAACTTCTTCTAAGAATCACTTATAGGCCAAAGATTAGTTTACGATTCCCTATAAAAAATTAGTTGACTAAAAAGACAAAATATATGATACTCTCTATGAAGAATGCTTAATCAAGATATGGGGTAGCAAAACAAGATAAAAAATCACAAGATTTGGTGGAAACTAGAAAAACTGTGTGAAACTGTGAAACAAAAAAAATCCTTGAAGAAAAACAGCTTGCAACAATGGAATAAGGATTAGTTAAATAAAAAAAATAACTTGGATGTTCATCATAATAAAAGTGTAGTGGAATCACGAAATTTCAACCGGGAAACCCACTTGGAAAAACCGGGAGAAAGACAGGAACTTGATTTTCAATTTTTACTAGACACCCTGTGTATACCTAATTGCAAAACATATGTTCTTCAATTTAGATAATGTGAACTGATAGATAAACAGAATAACAAGTTCGGTACCGACAAATTGAACACTCCTGTTTTGCAGTAAAATCGAAACACGAAGGACAAGTGATGCTTGTTGCTATGGAAATCTGACGGGATTTTAGTTCGGTTTCATTGAAATAGTAAATAAACGAAATCGTAACTTTTGATTGGAAAAATTCGTCGGATATGGCGAATAGAGAGAGAGAAATCGCAAATTAGAGATAACGTGAAAGCTTGAATCACAAAATTAGATTTTCTGTACTTTAATTAGAATTTCCATTATTTAATACGGATTTTGATGTAAAGACGTATAATCCATCATAATTACTCTAGAGTGATTATGACATTTAACTTAATACATACCGTTTTTATATAGTTTATATAATAATTTTTTTAAGGAAAAACTGATTAATTTCTTGATAATCTTGTGTAACAAATTTATAATCCCGCACTCGCAGTGTACATTAAAGACCCACATTTTATGGTATTACTGCGTTCATTTTCTTTTTAACTATTTTGTCACATATTACAACTATTTTTTATTAATTTTAACTTTATTCAATAGCAGATTTTTCGGCTAATTTTTAGAAAATAATAGTTCTTATATGATCAATTTTTCTTCACTTTGTCGCCATTTTGAATAAAGTGTGATTTAAGAAATTTTTTCCACTAAATTTTTTTATACACAACCAGAAAAGATTTTTCTGAAAATGGAAGGAAATATATTAAATTTTGAATTCGTAGATGGGCCAGATTGAAAATAAAATAAATGAACCGAATTATTATAACATTTTATATATTAAATTATACAAGTATGTAATATACGGGTGTTAAAAATCATATTAAAGTTATAAAAGATGGTAGGTAATTATGTTGAGCTCGAGGATCCAAATACATAACTTCTCTTGTTTTTGATAAGTTCATTGATGTCAGGTATCATATTCGTTGTAGTTATTTTAATAATTGATTGGAGGTGTTCATTCGTAAGTCTTGTGCGATGTTTTTTTTGACGAAAAACATCTGCTCACATAAATAGGTGCTACCAAACATGCAGAGAATGCGTGGTGCATGCTTTTTTAATTCCGGGTAATTATCCAAACTCTTGGAATATTGTGTATAAAATGTAAGAGCGTTAATCTCATTAAATTTTTGTTTGAAAATACTGTCCGATTTAAGATCTATCGACTCCATTTGCAAATGAACCGGTGCCTGTGAAGCTTAAAAATTGAATGGATTGTTGAAAATTGAGAATTCCATTTCATTAATTTTGTAAAAGTCTTCAAAACGATTGTTGAATTCCGTGATCAAATTTTGCAGAAGTTGAGAATAATCATCCAATTTTTTTTTGGTTCACTGTGCCAAATGATTTTAAAGGAGGGAAATGGTCCAAAGTTTGATTTTTTACCTGATTTTTCCACAACTTTGTTCCAAAGGCTGGAATATTTGAATACATTTGAGTGTCAATCAAATTTTTACCCTGTAACTCTATATTCAGATCAGTCAAGTGTTTATTCATGTCTACCAAAAAGGCACAATCAATCCACCAGTCATTGTCGTAATCAATTGATTTGCCTTTTTCTAACATGAAAGCTTGAATAGGGTCACGTAATGCAAAAAATCTTTCTAAAACTACTCCTTCACTGAGCCAACGAACTTTGGTGTAATAACGGATATCGGAAAACTTTTCGTCCAAATCTTGTAAAAATGGCCTGAACTGTCGGTGATTTAGTCCTCAGCTCCTTATAATATTTACAATTTTAATTATAGGTTGCATGACATGGTCCATTTTAAATTGTTCGAATCTCAATGATTCTTGATGAATTATACAGTGAAATCCCATAAAATTCCCTGATGTTTTTTGTTTTAATTTAGTTACAACTCCCGAATATTTGCCAGCCATGACAGGAACGCCATATGTAGTTGTACCGCCAGTCGAGTTCATATTCTGCTATCAAATGCTCAGTTGCATAATAAATATAATTTGCTGTTGTAGTACCTGTCAATGGAACGCACTTTGACAGTTCAGTTTCAGTTATTTCTAAGTTATTGTTAAAGCCTCATATAAAAACAGCAAGTTGAGCTGTATCAACAGTATCAGTGCTCTCGTCAACAGCCAGTGAAAAGTTTGTAAATTCCTTGATTTTGACCTTTAGTTAAAGAACCAAATTTTGAGATAAATCATTTATTCTTGAAGTAACAGTGTTTCTTGAGAGCGAAATATTTTGAATTATTGACTTTTGAGATGGAAATAAAACATCGGCAACTTTCAGTATACAGTTTTCAAAAAAATCACCATCATTGAAAGGTTTTGATTATTTCTCGATTTCTAATGCAATAATAAAATTTGATTTCAGGACATCTTCGTTCTCTGTATTAGCATTAGTAAATATCGATTGTTGACCTTGAAGTTTAGATTTTAAAGATGACAATGTGTCGATTCTTAGTTTTTCAGTGTAACAATCGAATTTTGACTTATGATTCGTATCATAGTCTCTCTTTAAATAAAACTCCTTACAAACAGCAACTGTTCGATTACTAATCAATCACACCTTTCCATTCTATGAAAAAATATGCAATTTCCCATGTAGACTTAACAACTCTGCACTCACTATCAACATTTTTGTGACATTATGCCAAAATCGTAACAATTATGTAACTCGACACAACAATTATGGATAGCGCACGCGCACGACACAAACAAATGCACAATATCTCCACAATCACTACTTCGCAGTACAATTAAAATCCTTCTCCAACCGTATCGGTTCCATTACTCGATTCAACTGACTCACGTAGCGCCGACGCACTCGTTTTATATGATTAAGGAAGGCTCTAGTCTAAAGCGCGTGGAAGATTCTATCGTTCTCGACAAAAATAATAGGATATATCCGCTTGCTGCTAAGATGGTGATACCGTCTTTCTCTCTCGTTTGTCTAGGCACACGCTGCCCTTGAAATTACTTATAAACATCCGTAGACTTGAAACTACGAGTATTTAAAACATCCGTAGAGGAATCGAATGAAGTCTAAAAGCTCTAAAAAATATTATTCTTCTTTCTGTGACACATTGCGATCGCGGGCCTTATTGATAGGGCCCATGGGCCGCTTCCGGCCCATGGGCCGTATCTTTGACATGACTGAGTTAGACACAGTATACTGAGACTCTGCACTATCATTTATGACCATGAAATTTTGCATAGATGAATTCAAACACGACGATAATATCGAATCAGATAAAAAATAAGACTAATTTTTGCGTCGATTCGTAACAGTAAATGACAGCTTGATCCACCAATACACTCTTAAAATGATAAAACAAGGCAGTGGATTTCAATCAAACAAGTTCATACAAGATTTCAAGCAGATACACCACAAGAATTAAGTTGCGTCACGTCCGACAGCCAGCTCGGCAACGGCAAGTTTCGACGCGTTGTACTGAATATGGAATATGCGAGAAACAGTCGTTGAGCTTAAAGTTTAAAATTATCATTTGAGTTCTCTACTATCAAAATAAATTTTCATGGACCTCCGCTTATGATTGTGGACTGTGGATTTTTTGTCATTCCCAACGTAGACCCCCTCGAGTCTCCCGTGGACCCCTGGTGCCACCTGAACCACTTTGGGAATCAGACAGTTTATACCCATAGCTGGAATTTGCATTGAGGTCAAAGTTAATTTTTTCACTGCGTATTGTGCGAATATTTTTTTTTATTTCCAAACTTTGGACGATCATGAAAATGTTTTGTATACTTTATTTTGTTGAATTTCAACAAATTTACGACTTATCCATATGTATTTTTCCAACGACAATTTCCACCTAAGAAATTATTTCATAATGAAATTAAACAATTATAATTTGAGTCGTTTCTACTAAAAACATTTTCACATAATGCTATTAGTATAATTGTAAAAAAAGGGCAACCAAACTATGTATACGATGACATAAAGCTCTTAACTAATGAGATCACTAAACTTAGCGCTGACATAATAGACTATGCAGTTTTTTTTTATATTTACCTTGGTGCCTCAAAGTATGACACACCTTAACGATATCGATTATGCATTAGATATTTTCAAAAAAGTCTATTGATAAATGCGATAAGTTCAACGACTGATAATGATCATATTTTTAAAATAATCCATAGTCACATATTGTACGATATGGTTCAAGTATAATGTAAATGTTTTCCACGTTATAGTATATACAGGGTAAACTACAGTTTAGGTGATTTTGTATACATATATATTACATACATACTAGGAAGATCAATAATATCAAGAACGACATCTTCTCCTGGGTTTTTCAAATCTATCGATAACACATATGGCACAGAGCCTTGATAAAGACCAAATAAAAGATCGAAACGTTGGTATACTAAAAAAATTCTTCATCAACAATTACGAGTAATAATATTTTTATAATATAAATACCTTTTGTGAAAAATTCGGTGGTTTTATCGAAATTATTAATGCAAAGTGATTAGTCTTGACGTATCAAAAATCACCTAAGCATTTTTTCGATGAATTTTTTGTTTTGAAATTTAAAACCAACTAACAAATTTTAATTAAGTAATCTCTTGTTAAAAACAGGCGATAACTATCTGCTCACTTTTGCAAAACAGCCATTTTCTCACTGATATTTCTGTGAAGAAAATGCTGATCTAGATTTTGTATAATGTATATAACGAGGGGTGTCCAAGAGTTTGGTGCATTTGATCCCAACAGATTTTATTATCTGAATTATGCCCAAATTTTGGTTACATATAATTGCTTAAGTTAAAGTTGGTGATGTTTAGATCATACTATGTATACTACTCAATGTTCTAGTTTGTGTCCACGAAGTTCATTATATTAGCAAAACTGACGCTGAATTCAAATAAACTTTAATATTATGGTAATTCGGATATGGGTAAATATAAATTTGATAAAGTTATTTGACTTAGCAACCCCAACGGTAATATTTTCAAGTAACTATTTGAACAGGGTACGGATCCTGTTTCTTGTTATTAAAATCGCGAACAACTCTCAAGTGACCTAAATTTTTATATTCGCTATATGGGTAACGATTCAAGCGATTATATTCCGTAATAAACTTTTATGATGATATTAAATTTATTTTCTGATCCAATAATAGCCAATTTCAAACAGTTTTCAAATATTGATAGAATTATAGCAATGAAATAAAACCTTTTAGAGTTTATATCAAATTATAGAACAGTTTCTTTGCTGTGAGAAAACGTAAAGTATATTTATAACCCGTGAGAAAATATCGTAAAATAAGAATCATGGTTTTAAGCGATTTTATTCAATTCGGCGATTTCCTACTAATCGTGAAAAAATCAAGAAAACCAAGAATTTTTTTTAAAATGTGTTAAATCTTCAGCAGTTATCCCATTTAGTATTTATGCTTTATTATGATTCTTTTTGTCTGTATGAAATCCGAAAGATGTGTATAAAAATTTCCAGTTAAAAATACGGAATATAATATACGAGGACTATCTGAGAAGTTTCCGACCTAACAAAGAAACAAGACATTTCTTTGTCGTAATCAATTATTTTTCAAGAAAGTCTCCTTTAGAGTCTATGCGCTCAGTGCTCCGAACTTTCTTAACCCTTTCAAATAATAGTTGTTGTCTTTCTTTCGATGAGACTTTAAATCCTGCAGTGACTGTGAAGTTAGGAAACAGGAAAAAATCGCTGGGGGCCAGTTCCAGTGAATCAGGTGGGTGGTAAACCAACTCCAAGTGCAATGTGTGGAATCCATGGAATCCTGCGTTGCTCTGTTGGAAAAGCACTTTCTTTTTCTTAAAATGCATTTCTCCCTATACCTTATCAAATAATGATGCGTAATACTATCCTGTTGTTTTACTTTTTTGATTTTAGTCGATAATTCCATGAACATAAGCTTTCCGGCCGATGAAACCGTCTTTGCATTTTCTGAGCAGGTTCGCCCTTTGACTATTAACACTTTCAGTACAACCGTCACTTTTTCATGGCATCTCGAGTTAATACTGTATACATTTTTTGCCTTTATTGTGAATTTTGCCAACAAGTTTCCATCAATACAACTCAAAATGAAAGCAGAGGCTTTTGATGTATTTATACAGGGTTTTCCAGAACTTGTTGCAGTTAAAGTTGCGACATCAGAACTTATGTACTACGATATATACTACAAGACTACGGAAAATATTTCTTTGAACTTGGAAGAACATTCCTAGATTCTGCTTTATAGTGTCACAGTGGAAGTTTATTCTATCGATAATTTCTTTCCTTGGGTTTACCGGTGTTGCATATATCAAGCTTTTAAGATATCCCCAAAAAAATGAATCCATTGTATTTAATTCAAAGGAAACGTGGTGGCCCTTTGATAGTATATATTATTCATTAGTTCTCCGAAAAATGTTCTGTTTTTCACACCTCCTGTAAGTATCTTCAATAAATAATAACAATTTATGATATTTTTTTTCAGAATGAGTCTTTATGGTGAACAGTTTCCTCGACATGTACAACGATCTAAAAATCTTTATATCTTCTAAACCATACATTTCATCGTGTTAAACATAAAGTACCTTTTTGTCTAAAAATCTATTGAAAAATTCATTTTTGCTCTCTTTAGATGATACAGGTTGTCTCTGTAAAAGTTACCGATTGTTAACCATTGGGCATGAGCCGCTCCTGGTCTTCAGATAGTAGTGTAGAATTATTTATTCTGTCAAATACACTACATAGACATTCGAAATCATCCATTAAAAATTCATAATGTTCGAATGCATAATTTGAAAAATATAAGTTCTGATTTGGCAACTTTGAAGGTCTATAACTCAGAAACGAGGAGTATGAGAATTTTTCACGTCATCTACTCACTCCCGAACTTTTTGCATCAAGTCCCGGATCACCGTGTGGATGAAGTTAAAACACGGAGATGCCCATGGTTAATCTACCATCTATTACAGTATGTGCCCACCACCTCTGTCTTCTTCGCCTTTCTTTGTACTTACAGTAATACATCCAAACTTATCTTAACTCTCCAAATTCCATTGTTTGACTGTGGTTGATTGAGCAAAACCGCAGCGTCTAGCGCTGTTATGAGTACAAAACCACTTTTTTTCCCAACGCTAGTCATTCCGCCGTCTGACACCCTTATGAGTGAAATGCATTCAAGCGTTGAAAAATTAGATTAATATTACAGGGTTAATTATAATGTAAAAGAAGCATTTTGCAGAAACTGATACCCAGAAATTTTCAAAATATCTAAATGACATTACCAAAAGAATAATTTATAATTTTATCCCTAGTAGTAGATGCGACCTGCAAGTAATAAAATATTTCTTAAATCAGCTGTGACAGATTTTCTTAAAATGTTTCTTCTTAACTAATAAACAATTAATTAACAATTTTCAGCTGGATTATGAAAACAGTTAAAACTAATCGAATTAATTACAAAAAATGTTTACGACTGCTTATAAATACTAAAAAATATGACAATATTCAAATTTTTTCTTAAAATAAAATTAAAAAAAATTAATCAGATGTTCTGTGAAATTTTTAATGGTATATAACCTCTAAATGTAATTTGACTTTTATGTCAAACAGTTCACACTGATTTTTTAATGTATACTCGTTATTTCCGTATTCTGTAGTAAAATTAATTATCACAGACATTTATGTGTACATCAAACTCATCGAAAATGTTGGAAAAAACTTTTGCTGATGGTAACAACATGTGAACCGCGACCAAACATATCAGCTGTTAGAATATTGGAATTTCATATAAAAAATTGTCTAATTTGGATATTCGTTCATACATTTACAGGCATTATGTTTTATACGAGGCTTGTTCATTATATAAGGTTCCCAATGAATTTTCATAGCAAAAAACATGTTTATTGGCAATTAATAATACATGTTTGGAAAGCTTAGACATAATCGCCGTTCAGGTCAAAGTATTTTTGCATGCCCGAGTCTGCTACCTCGCCGCGAAGATAGCTTAAAACCTTTTCTTTCAGATCTTCATCGTTTATGAAATGGCTCCGTGCAAAACTTGCTGACATCAGGTATCATATCGCTGATGTCTTGAACCGTCACCATTCGATCTTTCAGCATTGCATCACTTTATCCGAAACCGATGGCTGCTCAGATCTTGCTCCTCCGTCTTTGAATTCTCTGCACTATTTGCTCTCTTATTAAATGATATATGAGGCGTCCGACTTGAGCCTAAACATTCCGATCGACGTCTGAACGCCAGTCACAGCGTCGGCGGTCAATACATCTCACTGTGATGGATACAAACTCGACACTTTTGGCGGCGCTAGTGTTAATTGGAGAGGAGGCACAAGACGATTACATATGAAAAAAAAATCGGGTCACCGAGTATTTATGAAGAGGAAGAAAGAAGGATGTTTCTATGTAATAAAACTGCCATCAAAAAGGCATCCTAAGCCCATATCACCTGAAGAAAAAGTTGCTTTTATTGTGTAATGCACAATAACCTTGGACTTATTCAATTAATAATTCGTCTTTTTTATCGAATTTCGACATATTGTGCTGGCGCCAAATACGACGCTTACGCTGTAATGGTTCGAAATAACTAGAGACGCGGCGCAAAGCATTTGATTGAAGCCTACGGTGTCCACACATCAATGTCAGCGTGTGAAAACAGTACATTACTATAGTGAGCTTCGTGACGCGGCGTTCAGCGTGACGCTGTACGCAGCCGACGACGTTTATAAGTGACCAATAATCTTATACACTCCCTATACACCTCACACAGTTGGGAATGAATGTCCACCACAAAAACGTTTTTTGCATCTGGCGTGAGAATAAAATTAAATTAATCTTCTCTACCTCAACGTTTCTAAAATCAAAGTTTCATCATATAAAAGTACATTGCAGCCTTTTTTATTAAACAACACCACCATTGAAGTCGTTACTGTGGACAATTCCTTCTCTAAAAAATTAAATTCCGCCTCTTTTGCGCTGAGATCAGTTTTCTCTTATCCGTTGCCAGGGACGTCGTTAACCCTTTGTCTTAAAAAAATCTTCTCTTGTCTCACAAAAAAAATGTCTCATGCCTAGAAAGAGATCTTCACAGATATCTTACAAAAATAAAATACCAAAATAGAAGCAGTTGAATTTTTTATTACAATAAACAAAAATATAGTAATCTATTAATATAAAGAAAATCGATTATAATACATGAGATACAAAATTAATAAAATCACATCTAATTTTAATTTTAACGTATTGAAACAAAATACCGAGAAAAAAATGGTACGTCTATAGTCCATTTTTATGACTGAGAGAGTTATAAAATTATGGCATATCACTTCTCGTGCAACTCGTGATAGTATTGAATACACTGTTTACACCAACACTCACAATTACATTTCAGTCTCTGAAGACGACAACTTGGTTATCGAAACGCGCGTCAGACATTGTAATTGTGAGTGTTGGTCTTGTAGTGGTGTAAACAGTGTGTTCAATATGAATATCTCCAACGGTTCCAGAAATTCTAACTTAACTCGTGATAGTGGTTGTCATGAAGATTAGACAACTCGTGACGAAGCTCGGGGTTTCAATTATGTACGTTGTTGAAAGTTTATATGGTAAAAGGCAAAAGATCAACGAAATATAATGTTCAATGTGAACGCAATGTCAGATCAAAAACTGAAAAAAGTACTTTGGACAGTATTTAAAATATTTCAGATTTCAGAACAATTTCAGATGCAAATGTAGTTATGTTATTAGTTAAATCATTGTCCAATAAAAAATATTCTCGTCGTTAAATTTTTAAATGATCTGTATTATTTAAAAATTGTGAATTTAGGGTAAGTTACCTAACCTAAAGGATTTAGGAATTCCAGGTTTTAATTTTTGGATTTTCCAAGTTTACAAATTTTATTAGGTACTAAATTATAGATAATAGTTTCATAATCTGTTTGTTATTTTCAGTGGGTTTGGGTTCTTTATTGAGAAATGATGAAGTCCAAAGTTGACAAAATGTTCAGTTTATTGAACAGAGTTTCAAAAAGTACCTGTCAATGTACACAAAAATCAGTATCTAACTGTTACAATTTCAATAAGAAAAATATTCACGACTTTATATAGAAGCAACTTATTTGTTTGTTCACAATTCTGTGAAAGAAAATTAATGAACAAAGTTTTGGCATGTGGCGACAAGATTTGAATACAAAAATAAAGCTTAATTTGATACGAAATGAACATACCTTTTTGACAATACTCGTTTTGATTAACAAAACTCTTGCTAAACAATCGTCGGATTGTTGCTCAATACTTAACAATTCTTGAGATTACAAATTGGAGCACGTTTGCCTGTCGCCATTTCATTTCGCTTTTTCGATGCCGGGTGAACATATAAAAAAATGCTTATCGCCTGCCAACTTAACTAAATTAAAAATTAACACGAACATTGTTACCAACTTTGAACCTATATAAAACAAAATAGTGCGAGGTTAGGATAGGGTCAAGGTTGGGATAGGATCAATTCTCAACATAATCTTTCATACAAACGGCTTTTCTATAGGGCTTTTCTATAGTTCTGCGCAGCTTATGGTTATAAAAGACCGAAAATTAAATAGGGAAATTTTTTTGTAGAGCTATGCAATCAAATTTTTCGCACAATAATTTTCCAGTTACAACAGGGATACGCTCATTGGTTCACCCAGTACATTGTTAGTTTATATTGTATTTTACTGTGTTTTAGAAATTCAATTCTCCCTTTGTCGAAACAAAAATTATTTTCCCTTTGATAAAATATACAATGTTGATTTTCTCGAAATATGTCAAGGACTCCATATAGTTTTTATTACTCTCATTTCTTTGCTCCCGCTGCATGTAAACATTTTATCTTCAGAAACTTATAGTAAAAATGCTAATGATAAAATATTTTCTCTAGTAAGAATAGAAGGTCCCTACATTGATATTAACTTGAAACTTCCACTGGAAAGAATGTTGAAGTAAATATATTGCAACAATATTTTTAATAAGAAGGTGAACATGTTACATATTAAAAAATTAATGTCAGTAGTTATAAAATAATATCAGTATCGTTTACAGGATGACCAATTTTAATTTATACAACATCATATTGTAACCTGTAGAACAAAGTATTCATTGGATCGACTGTTCCTCATTTTAAAATATCTATCTACCTTGAAAATATACGAATAATAAAATTAAATATATTTTTCTTTCTTTTCGAATATCCTTCATTTTTTGGATTTTAATAAATTAAATATAATGAGCCGCACCCTTTGGTTATTTCAAATTTTATCGTTATTTAAACTAATAGATTTAATGATGATGTTTTTAAAGAAGGAGTCGCATATTTGACCCCGATATGGTTAGTCGGTCTGCTACTGCTTACTTAAGTCAGATCTTATTTAGAATACCTCAATTTACATTAAGTTTAGTTTTCAACACAAGAAGCGTGGAAAATGGAAATACTGGTATCAATACACAAGAAAGAAAAAAATACTAAAACTACAGAAATATAGTGCTACGAGGATGTATTGATATCTAGTTAGCCTAGACCAGTTCCATGCATAAACAAAATATTGCGTTACCATAGCAACGAACAATAACTTATTAGAAGTGTCAGTGTAAAGTTTTACGTCAAAAAAGTAAACCAGAGTTACGTAATAAATTAAAAGAAAAAAGATGTCCAATTGGAGTATCGAGCCATCACCACAAAGGAAAAAAACGACGAGAAGTTTTTCAATACAATGATGAAAAAGTAATGAGAGAACAAGTGCAAAATTATGTGGTGGATTATCAAGGACGATAATGACGAGGGAGGGAATATAGAAGCAATAACGACGAAAGGAAGTAAACAATTGGGAGCACTGAATGCGATAAATTGAAAATAAAACTGCAGAAAGGCAAAACTACGTCTATACAAAAAAGACCAACAATGAGCTATGGAGGCAAATCCTGGATTCTTAAAAAAGCAGAGGAAGAGACGTTAGATATATGGGAAAAGAGGATACTAGGGGGAAAAAGAAGGTAGAATTAGGGCTGACAAGAACACGTAACGAAATAATAAGATCCAAAAGAATAGAGTGGCTGGGTCACAAACAGAGAATGCCAGATTTTAGAGCAGCAAAAAAAAAGATGGACATAGAACAAGAAGGAAAAAGGAAGACCAAGGAAAATATGGTACGTGGGGGTGATGGAAGACCTAAGAGAGACAGAGAGAGGAATTTAGGACTGGAAAATGCAAGCAACAAATAGTATATACTCCATTTTTTTGGATTTTAATTAATTAAATATAATGAGTCGTATCCTTTTAGAGGAAGTGTGAATTTATCTTTATAGTAGCAGTTATTCATGCGGTACCTATTTCAACTGATATGTCTAATATACCCTAATGTCTTAAGACAAGCAGTCGCATATTTGACCCCAAACTGGCTTGTTAGTGTGCTACTGCTAGAACTTTAAGGACGAGGAATCTTATCAAGCATCAAAAACAGATGAAAATGTTCAAAATAAAATAATTCAAATAATAATGTGTTTACGAAACGTTGCTTGAAAAAAAAAGACCTGAAAAAAAGGCCAACGGCTCTTTTCTTCATCATGAAAACGTAAAAAAGTATTGAGACCTGTCAGGGAAAAGGCCACGATAAATCAGCCGAAAACCTTCTAGATGCTTCCAGTAATGGAGTTAACGTTGGGATATTAGTTACATTGCTAGCAAAGAGAGATGGAGAATTTTATTGTAAGGTTTTCTTATTTATATGAAAAGTTTTTAAAGTACAAAGCGGGTGGGATGAATTTATACATACAGGGTGACTTACTTACGTAATTTATTTATTCACTAACACTCACACACCAAACTATTTACTAACACTCAATACACTACACTATCCACTAACACTTAACATCTAATTTATTTAAAAACACTGTTCATACTATACAGACAGGATTATAGTGATGAGGGAAGTGCAGGGAAAAAGAAGTAGAGGCCGATCGCATATGAGAAGTCACAGACCAACCCTTCACGTATCGTTACACCTGAAGATCGATAAATATGGAAGGAGACAAAAAAAGAGACATGATCAAGAAGGTGGTGATCTTCAAGACCGGAGAAACGAGCAGAGAGAACAGATATTGAAAATGACATACGATGTTGTTCAATTGAATGGCGACAAATATTCCCAGATTCAACACTATTAGATGACTTTCTTCGACGAACCAAATCAATTCACGTGTCACAATATTGAGGGTGAGAAGAGTTCAAAATACGTATGTGATTCTAGGTGCTGTTGATTAGAATTACTGGTGGGTGTATCTATTATTCCTATGTAATATAGTAAAAATTTAGATCATATGACCACCCTGTAATTGTAAATAATAATGCAGCTCATAACAAATATTTCTTCTCGTTCATTAAGTGTTCATTGTAATGTACGCAATTTTATTTCCGGTAAAAAACAAATATAATTTATTATTATACAAGTTCACACTAAGAAAACATTAATCGATAATTGGATAGAGCATATAAAATTACTATATAGTAAATTATTGGTTACCTGTCAAACGTTAAAGTTGGTATGCTGAGTTTTCATACCTCATTTTATTCTAATTACTTAAAATAATAGATTGAATTGATGATAGAGCTGGATCTATCAGGTTTGAACACATTGGTGACGTGTACTAGCTCTAACTTGCCAAGTTTGATAGTATCTAGAAACGCCAGTGGAATTCCAGCGATGACTCAGTAAAATTCCTCTATTTTTACCAACCTGTTATTATTTCATGATGTTACTAACGAATGCGAGAAATAAATGGTTAGTGGCATCAGAATGTATTTATCTGACAGTATGAAATCTGACAAGTTGTTTCTGTTCCGGATCATTTTTTAATTTTAAGTAATTTCTCATGTTTTGATTACTTTTTTACATTTTCCAATTTCTCTTTACTCAAGTATTAAAAAAAACGTTTCATAAAATAACTAATTTACATTATCAATGTCAAAAAATCCGAAGAAAAATATTTAAAAAACCTAAAGAGAGTACTGAAACTGGGAAGTAAACAGAACAATTAGGGCAATCATAACCTCGAAATTCGAAACGTTTCCCTTTGTACTCGGTACTCCTGTGAACATTGACTCTCACTGTAAGTATGAGGGTTTCACCAAAAGTAAGTTTTCCCATATTTTTTACAAATAGAAGAAATTGTTTATTGTTCATAACTTATACACACATCGTTGGAAAACTTACACTGTTGTCTGTTTTTCATTATAGTCTTAATTTTTTTCCACACACTTTTAAAGAAGGTGCTGCAGCTTTTTTATTACAAGTCGAAGAAGTCTCCCGCCAATCCGTAGAGAAAGCGTATAACCTCTGCTTGGACTCCATCGTCGCTCTTCAAGTGTTTGCTACTTAAGTGGTCCTTTAGCTTGGAGAAGAGGTTATAATCGCTGGGGGATAACCCAGGGCTGTACAGAAGATGGGACATACAATAATATATATAAAAATGCCTACGTTTCATCTCTCGTCACAGTAAAGTCCAACAACTTCTCCTTGCCGCCTACCCTTCATATTGTTGAAGAAAGTTGTGATCAAAGTCGAGACGTTGCTTCGGGAATGCGTTCAACAAGTTCACGGATCTTGATCTTTGAGCAGCTCACTGGTGATCATCTGGACAATCGCATCTGGACCGGCGGTTCTTCATCGTGAATTTCCGTGCGAGCCCCTGCAGAAGCCTCGCACCATTTGCAAACGTTCTGAACGGACATCCACTTTTCATTATAAATCGCAGTTAGTTGTCGATGAATTTCCAAAGGGGTTAACTTTCTTGCGTGGAGAAACGGAGTTGCTGCTCGAACCTGGCACTTGGCGGGAGGGCAATGAACTATCTGATCTCTGACGGATGCCAAGCGAACACTGGGAGACAAAGCATATCGCGAGCGGGGGAATCACTGCAATCATAGCATTTTTGTCGGATTTAGCCCATCAAATTGTTGTAGCTCATTGAAATCGTACTTTTGGTGCAACCCTTGTAAGTCATATTACAGATAAAAAAATAAGTTACAATATTCCTAGTAAATTAGTTTTCCGATGGGATGGAAAATAACGCATGGACTTATATTAGAAAAACGCAACTTTTTCAATAAATTATTCAGGAAAAACGTCAGAAAAAATGTATATTATCTGATTCTCGAAAATAAATGTTTAATTAATGATACTACCAGAAATATTATTCACTTATAAAAATTAATTGCTCTCCATAAATCAGTCTGGTTTCATGCACAGGCACTCCTAAGAAAAAAATAATTAATCAACTTAAATATGCAAGTGATAGAGATGTTATAATTGCAATAACTTATTACGTTTTTTAACAGACAGATTTGAAGGTGGTGAAGATAAATATTTTGTGTATAGATTGTGAAAAATAAGCCTATACTTTTTTGGTTAAGGACCTGCTTTTCGAAAATCGCCGGGCTGGTTTCCTTTTGTTAATATCGTTGTCAAAAATCTTTCCTAATATAAGGAAATAGTACAATTATTGTAAAGGGCGATGTCCAACATAGCTATGATCGTAAACAAATGATCAATCATATATAACCGATCTAAACATAATAGTTTATAGTACGAGAGAACATATATTAAGCTCTGGAGGCCATTTTGGAGGGCACGTTCTGGACCTGGCTTATAATTTATTGCTAATTTTTTACTTGATCATTGATTTTGTTGCTCCAGCCGCTCCCCAGAAATGCGTGATCCCCTACCGTAATATTTCGAAAGCGAGACCAGCTACCAAAACAAACCAAGCGGCATATTTAGCATATTTCATTGCTTCAAAGTGGCTTTATCGCAATTTCCAAAACTCACTCTCGCGACTACTTGCAGAATTAAATTACGGTAGATAACTACGATATCTCGAAAGCGCGCTGAGCTGGCAACCACTTTGTTGCTTTGCAAAATGATGAGTGTGAGTTTTTATAATTTCTTGATAAAGCTATTTTATATTTTATAATAACTGTATAGCAACAAAATATGCCAAGTAGCAACTAATTCTAGTCTAGAGATAAAGCTGCCGCAGCTTAATATCGCGGTAGCAAGGTTAGTTTTGATTGGCAGCTTAAATTCGGGAATGTTCCATGTTAGACTGCCGTAGCTTAATACCGAGTAAACAGTGGGTTTGGTAGTAAGGAAATTTTTTAATTACACAATCATATAGCAACAGAATCTGAAACTCGGTTCTTGTCGCCAGTTCACCCGAGATATCGCACTTGGCTACCGTAATTGAATACTGCAAGTAGTCTCGATGGTGAGTTTGACTTGGCTACCCTAAGTTAATATCACGGTAGAGGACGACGCATTTCTTGAGAGCGTCTGGAGCAACAAAATCAATTATCATGTAACAAATTAGCAACTGAATAGCAACAAATTTTGAGTCAGATCCAGGACGTGCACTCCAAAATGGCCCCCGCAGCTTAATATACCTTACGAGAGCTGCTATTTACATTCTTGGACTGACAATGACTGTTTATGACTATCGCTGACAGTTCTAGTCTGAAGTTTACGTATAGTTGAACATAATCTCAATCACAACATTTATTTACCAGAAGTGATTGAAGAGATTCGGAATTCGATTTCCAATTTTCCTGATTTTTCATTATTTGTGTTTTCATCGGCCTAAACTGCGTCAGTTATCCCTCAGAACAGTTGCAGTTGCGAAAATGTGGGGCGCAGCAAATTGGAGAAAATATGGCGAGGAGGATTTATTTTTGCTAGGAGTTGCATATTTCATGATTGAAAATAACAAAAGTAAACGTCGGTTTTGGAGTAGGCTATCTTTAATGCCAAAATGAGGAAATTCGACGCCTAAACTATTGCAAAATCTTAGTTCCTTTCCGATGTCCATGTTTCTAGTATCCAGAAGTAAATACACCTGTTTGTAGGTGTATTTTCATAAAATAAACTACTCACATAAGACATTGTGACTTGTTTCTTTCACGCAATAAATCAGACTACCGTTAAATCATAACAACGAAAATAAAAACAAACTGGTTCTAATTTCAAGGACGTTAACACCAAACTGATAAACATTCCTAAAATACGTGGATCCTTTGAAGTTACCTACTTTCGACGGGACACTGTTTGTATTAATGAAAACTCAAGTCGTGGACTATCTTAGAAAACGCTTCAACAGTTCTTATGCTGATCATCGACTGTCACAAGCGGACCTGTGCGCTTGGTGGAAAGTCGACATAAGACGAAGCCGTTTGTGCGTTCAAAACGCATATTTTGGAGCTTATCCCTTGGAATGAAAAAAATACTTCAAAAATAGGTCTTAACGCATGGAAAAATGATTTAATCTAACGGAGAATTATTCAAAAAGTCGTTTCGATCATAAATAATGTTAAGTTATGTTCTTTAAATTAATTTTGAAAATTCAACTCAGTTGTAAGAAGAAAATTAAACTCTATTCCTAATATACAGACTAAATTCATACAATTGCTTCACGCTCTTAGTGATTCATTTCCTATCACGTGAAAAGGCTCTATTCTATAAAGAAGTATAGATACACAATAAAATTTAAACATTGAAACGAGTCGAAATTTTTAGACATCCGGTACAACATAAATATTATTGATTATAATGAAACTTCGTTGATTAGGAACTTGGTGTGTATACAAACGTTATACAAGAGGCCTTTAACAATAATTCCTTCATTAGATATTGAAAGTGTTTATCTTGATAAAATTATATTCCGATAGCCCTAGGTCATCGTTTGTTTTACCCACTAATCTACATTATAAATTCAATCTAATTGAATAAATTCGACGGAATATGCAAAACGCATAATATGCATGTTGAAACCAACAATTATAGTGACAAAGCAGTTATGGAAATGTGTCAAGAAACCCGCAGGGATGTAGCTAATTGGACGCTGAATATGGCCTACAAAATTTCTGTCGCCTTTTCGTTATAACCAGAAGCATACACAAAGTTTTAAGGCGCAAAGGAACGTGAATTAAAACAAATTTTGGTGGAAAAAATATAACCCCGATAATATAGAGAATTAGGGGTAAAATCACCCTTACCCAAAACCGACAGAAAGGAGTGACGTAGAAGTGGAATTTTGATATTTATCGGTAGGTGCCTTATATGTATGTGTGTGCGATGTTGCCGTATATTCAGTTAAAGAGGGTGGATTATTTTGTCCCGCCCTAGGCACAATGCATTTTAAAATCAGGCCCGCAAAAATTATTGAATTTTTTCTAAGAAAATTCAATTGTTTGAAAATAGAAGTAATCTAATGTCAAATAACATATGTTCAATGGAAATGAGGAAAATTTTCAAATTAAAAATGTTTAAAACATTATTCACCTAATTAAGACATTCCTTGTGACATATATCGTTTAAGACGGATATTTTTGTAACTTCAACATTATTCTCAATATTTTTTACATATTTTCTGCCTACTATATTGGACTGAGAACATACCGACTAAAAAATATCCTCTATTTCTGGCTTCTGTGTCCTCTTCGGGTCCACGTTAGGCTCTACCTCGTGTTCGGTGGACCTAGCTTTACAGGTGTTCTGTCAATTGCTTTCTCCCTCTCGATTGTGCTTCTTCCTTCTCTTCTCTTCACAGCGAAGATTCCTCTCGTTGCTAATCAGGTAGACTCTGGTGAGAACATACTTTCAGCCGTTACCTCTCCTCCAAGTGCAGCTCTTCAGGTGTGACGATGCATACTGAAGCGCGGGCATACGAAAATTCTTAGCCTACTATAAAACCAAGCAAAATTTCAACGTCAAAATATTTATTACTCAACATATTGGATACATTTATTACAGCGAACCTGCAACATCTCTAGACCTTACAAAAAAAATGTTTCTTCTTGCTCTGCAAACCAGACATCCACGGCTTTTATTACCTCCTCGTTGGAAGAAAATTTACCTTTTAAACTTTTTTTCAGTTGAGGAAATAGATGATAGTCGGACGGAGCCAAATCTGCTGAATAAGGGGGGTGTTCTAGTAATTAAAACCCTAAATCACGAAGTTTTTGCATGGCATCATGAGATTTGTGTGCAGGGGCGTTGTCCTGCAAAAACAAAACACCTTTGGATAGCTATCCGCGTCTTTTCTCTTTCATTTTTTTCCGTAGTAATGTCGTATAGTAATCTCCAGTTATTGTTCTACGCTTATCCAAAAAATCAATCATGATTACTCCATGGCAATCCCAAAAAACTGAAGCAAGTACTTTTCTAGCAGATTTTTTAACACGAAACTTCTTAGGTCTTGAAGAACCAGAGTGTCGCCATTCCATCGATTGTTACTTTGTTTCTGGATCGTAGAAATGTATCCAAGTCTCATCCATAGTAACAATTCGGTTTAAGAAGTCTACATACTTTTCGAATCGAGCACAGATTAAACGCGATGCTTCTACCCTTGCACGCTTTTGGTCATCATCAAACATTTGGGGATCCATTTTGCAGCAATTTTTCTCATGTCCAAATTGACGTGAACTATATGATGAACGCGTTCGTATGAAATATTCAGTGTTTCAGATATCCGTTTTAGCCCAATTCGACGGTCTGATAAAATCATATCATAAACTGCATCGATATTTACGGGGACTGACACAGAAACTGGCCTTCCCGATCGGTCATCATCTTCACTGGAAAATTTACCTCTTTTGAAGCTTGCAGTCCAATTTTTCACGGTCGCATACGAAGGACATTGATCAACAAGGGTATTAAGTATATCTTCGTAAATCTGCTTACCTCTTAACCCTTTTAAATACAGGTACTTGATAATGGCTCGATACTCCAATTGGACATCTTTTTTCTTTTAATTTATTGCGTAACTCTGGTTTACTTTTTAGACTTCAAACTTTACACTGACATTTCTAATAAGTTATTGTTCGTTGCTATGGTAACGCAATATTTTGTTTATGCATGGAACTGGTCTAGGCTAACTAGATATCAATACATCCTCGTAAATACCTTCATGTTTGAACCTGTGGACGTATTCTCTGAAGCATCCGTGTCCAGCGAGGATCTGGGTCAAGTAGAAATTCATCTCTCCGTGAAGGCAGCTGACCCGCAGAATAAGTTGGTGGCTCCATCTTCCGTTTGTCGAGATTTTCCTTAATATTTGCCAACGACATATACTATTTCTCCGCTCATCTCTCTTTAACTTTGTTGCGCTCAACGCGCTCAATGTTCTCTGCCAGTGATGGGATCCTTTTCCTCCGTTAACATTTCAATATACAGCATATCAGCGATTTCACACACTCCTACCTCTGTAATGCGTCGACCCGAATAAAAATTTTATTTATATTGAATTCCTTTTGATAGTGTGCAAAGAGAACGAAGACGTACATCCAATGATAAGTTACTGTACTTAGCCTCAGCGCCATATGAAGACACTTGGAAAACATGGTAAGAAATAACATTTGATTACAAGGAATCTTTGAGTTACAAAGGACGTTAGACTATTACTGAAGTGGAATACCCACATTATTCGTTTAATTTGTACAGGATTCGTATCTTAACTAAAGAAGTTTTGGTCTCTAAGGGCAAGGAAACACAAAGTGTTATGAATTCAAAGGGGTTATAACGTTATCAAAGTTTACCTCAATTCTAAGCTGAACCATACATCACCATACATGAAATGAATAGAAATGCCATTAAATAGTATACGGATGGATCTAAAGCAGCAGACGACAGAATTGGAATAGGAGTGAACATTCCCAGAACCAAAAGTCTGGGTAACACACCAAACAGTTTTCAAGCAGATATTTATGCAGTTCAATTTAGGAAGGAACTATCGCAAACAGGAGATCATCATTCTATCGTAGCCATCGGAGCTTAAATACTATAAAATCTAAACTCGTTTGGGATTTCCTAGAAAAATTAAACGAGCTAGGCAAGAATAATGAAGTTATCCTGCAATGAATTTCCGGACACACTGGATTGAAGGAAAATGAAGCTGATAAGCACGCTAAAGCCAGAACAGACAAGCCCTTCATGGGACCCCAACCCTTCTTTGGTATCAACTAAAGAACAATGGAAAAAGCATTGAAAAACACGGTAGATAGTAGCAAAACCAATTATTGGGATAACCTACAGGTCCTGGGAAACTATAACCAGCTGAATGTATCAATCTAAGTAAGCACAATCTACGAATACTAACGGGAGTTCTATAGAGACACATAAAGCCGCTAGACTTCGCAGATAATGAGGCGTGAAGATTTTGTTGCAGAGGATGCAACCTCTACCCACATTCTCTCGAAATGTGAAACACTACGTAACTTCAGAGCACTACACTTGAAAAAGTATGAAATAGAAGACGAGATCTTTGGCAATTACAACCATTCAACATTCTAGACTTTTTAAAAGGAGTGGAATAGATGGATCATTTGTACACAGTGGACTCTCCAGTATCGCAGCAAGAAAGGGGGACGAAAAAATTTGCATTGTAGTGTATATGATACCCCAATTCATACATACATCAAGGTTATCCTATATTATTAAACTGTTTTATGTTTCAGTATTCATAACAGATCAAGACCTTGGTCTTGTGAACAAAAATGGCCACGCCCAGTGAATATTGATCATTATTTTCAACTATTAATCACTGTTCAATAATATACGTCATCATTATAATTCAGGAAACATCCGAATTATGTTTATATTATATTACCTAATATATATTGCACAAATATAATTTATTGAAATAATAACGAAAGAAAATAAGAATCTCCGATTTGAATAAAATTATTTCCATTCTTATGTAAAACATAAGAATTAATACTGACAATAAAAATGATTACAAGATTCATTTATATCACTTAACAAGGCGGATTACTGACAATTTATGGCGCCAATCGGTTAAAAATACAGGGAGCCTAGGAAACCCCTCCACCATCACAACAATATAAAGTAATAATTCACAATAATAATTTATGAATATTATGTAATATTTTTAAAGAATCTTGAATTTCTTTGTCACACTTCCATAAATCCATCTTATCAAGGCCACCATTTGGAATATTTATAAAATAATTTTACAGAGTAAACATATATGAAATTTCTATTTTTCTGTGCTAGGTGTTCAATCATATCTCAACAATATAAGGGTTTATACTAAATGATAGACCTAACGTTTGTAACAAAATTTTCCGGAAAATTTTTGTAGTGCAATTTTGACACAACGAAATAATGTTAATTAATATAATTTATTCGGCACTTTTTTCTTAACATATAGTTAACAAGAAACACGATTTAAATTATACTTAAAGAGCCATTTTCTTCAATTGCGCGTAATTTTTGCGCGTTGCATCATATACTGGACATTGTGATTGTCAATTTCGCGAATTTTTTTAAATATTCTACGTCAAAGCTGTTGCAATAATTGCAGCTTCCTGAATTTCAGACTCTTTTTAGATGAAAGACATCTATTACAATTATTAGACCAGAGGTGTCAAACTCAATTTTGCAGAGGGCCATATATAAAATGTTGAATTCGTAGGTGGATTGAAAATTAAAAAAAAATAACGGAATTATTATAATATTTTATATATTTAATCATACAAGTTTATAATATACAGTTGTTAAAAATCATACCAAAGTTATAAAAAATATGGTAGGTAATTATGTTGAGCTCGAGGATCCAAATACATGATTTCTCTTGTTTTTGATAAGCTCATTGATGTCAGGTATCATATTCGTTGTAGTTATTTTAATAATTGATTGGAGATGTTCATTCTTAAGTCTTGTGCGATGTTTGTTCTTATTAACGAAAAACATCTGCTCACATAAATAGGTGCTACCAAACATGCAGAGAATGCGCGGTGCATTATCCAGACTCTTCAAATATTGTGTATATAATGTAAGAGCGTTAATATCATTAAATTTTTGTTTGAAAATACTGTCCAATTTAAGATCTATCAACTCCATTTGCAAATGAACTGTTGCCTGTGAAGCTTTAAAATTGAATTGTTGAATTCCGTGATAAAATTTTGCAGAAGTTGAGAATAATCATCCAATTTTTTTTGGTTCACTGTGCCAAATGATTTTAAAAGAGGGAAATGGTCCAAAGTTTGATTTTTTACCTGATTTTTCCACAACTTTGTTCCAAAGGCTGGAATATTTGAATACATTTGAGTGACAATCAAATTTTTACCCTGTAACTCTATATTCAGATCAGTCAAGTGGTTATTCATGTCTACCAAAAGGCACAATCAATCCACCAGTCATTGTCGTAATCAATTGGTTTGCCTTTTTCTAACATGAAAGCTTGAATAGGGTCACGTAATGCAAAAAATCTTTCTAAAACTACTCCTTCACTGAGCCAATGAACTTTGGTGTAATAACGGATATCGGAAAACTTTTAGTCCAAATCTTGTAAAAATTGCCTGAACTGTCGGTGATTTAGTCCTCAGCTCCTTATAATATTTACAATTTTAATTATAGGTTGCATGACATGGTCCATTTTAAATTGTTCGAATCTCAATGATTCCTGATGAATTATACAGTGAAATCCCATAAAATTCCCTGATGTTTTTTGTTTTAATTTAGTTACAACTCCCGAATATTTGCCAGCCATGACAGGAACGCCATATGTAGTTGTACTGCCAGTCGAGTTCATATTCTGCTATTAAATGCTCAGTTGCAGAATAAATATCATTTGTTGATGTAGTACCGTATTGCTTCGATTACTCGATTCAACTGACTCACGTCGCGCCGACGCACTCGTTTTATACGGTTAAGGAAGGTTCTAGTCTAGACTCGAAGCGCGTGGAAGATTCTATCGTTCTCGACAAAAATAATAGGATATTTCGCTTGCTGCTAAGAGATGGCGATATTGTCTCTCGCTTGTCTAGGCACGCGTTGCCCTTGAAATTACTTAAAAACATCCGTAGACTTGAGAGTACGAGTATTGAAAACATCCGCGGGCCGTTTCTTTGACAAGACTATATTAGACCCCTTTTTATGCAAATATCCATTTTTTTGTTTTCGGACTTAAGACGGTTATCAAAGAGATATGCGATATCTACTTTGATTTAATCCAATGGGTAGGGAGGTGGTCAATATTTAGATACTATTATATTCAAATTATTATTCGATCTCATTGTAAATAATGATTTTTTTAATGTTCAGATATGTTTCTCGTGTAGTGATAAGTAATACTGATTCTAGTGAGATCTAAATGTAAAATTCATTTTCTTATACTTGTCAATGACCTTATTTGCATATGGGGCCAACGCGTGCACAGAGATATTTACATCATATTGTAATGTCGCTATATTGTTGATGAAAAGATGAGGAATGCCGTTTAAATACTACTATCAGTAGTATTTAAACAGTAGTTGTATCCACATCTTGTTTAAACGTGCTTGTCAGCATAATACTAAACTGTTCCCTAAGCTTTCTAGTTATCACAGAATCGTTGGGAGACTTACCGAATTTAAAAATATATTCTACAAACACCGAAGTTTTGTTTACATAACTACCCTATAAATTATTCAAGATTTATAATATTAACTTGAATATACGCAGTGGAATATCGCATCCTAAATAAATAGAATTATATGTTTTAATAATGTCTAAAAGTCGAGACACGCATGTCTCATCAAAAGGGATTTGTACGATGAAAAATAAAATCATATTTCCGTACTGACACTATTCCCTTATCTTCTCATCGATTCGTTAGCTGATTCTTCTTGTTTATAGCACGGACAAACCCTATCAGAAACAGACAGCGAAAAGCACCTGGGTATCTGGACAAGGGACTCACCTGGAAATCACATATCCTTACCAAAAGGAAACAGCCAATGTGGACCTATGGGCTCCAGTTAATGGGGACAGCAGCCAACTAAAAACATGAAAAATTGCAGCACTGACCGACATTTCCAAAATAAATGTTCCTAAGATTCTACATGGCTATTCAAATATGATCGAATTCTTAGCTTAGTGCAAAAGCAGCTTTAAGTAGAATGTTATGAACGATTTTTAGAGCTTTGCCTCGAAGACCAAGAAAGTGTAATCCGATCAATTGTAACGGGTGATGAAACTATGGTCTATTATTCAAAAGAGTGACATAAGGCTACAATACCTTGGGACTGAAAGGGTTTCCTTTTGATTGACTTTACGGAATCAAATACAACCGTGAACGCAGTATATTAGTCTGAGTTAAGACGTGAACGCCCACCATATAGCCCTAATCTAGTCCCGTGTGACTATTTTTTGTTCGCAAAGCTGAAAGTCGAGTTAAAGGGTGAAATCAAGCAAGTGGTGTACGAAAATTTTGATTCCAAAGATGCATCATATTTTAATAGTAGCTTTAGTCAGACATTCTAAAAAAAAATGTGTGAAAATAAAGCTAGAATATATTGAAAAAGTATCAGTTTTTTTTATTTATGACCACACACACTGTTTTATACGTATACTAAACATTTTCTGTTTAATTTAAGGATTCCTTCACTTGAAAGAGGGAAGGAATTGCTGATGTAAAAATTCATTTTTTGTTTATACCTCGTATGTTTCCATGTCTGCGTAAACTAACTCTATACAAGCAAACTGTGAACGACATCGACTAATATCAAGTTGCAAATAAACTTTGAAACTTATTCAAATAATTTAATCAAGTGTTGGAGTAGATGGATTTGTGTTAATTTTATTGTTTGTCATGTTATTTGTATACCATGGTCGTTAATTTCTTCAAAAAGAGATTTAACTTGATGAAACTAAAACTCTGAGGATTCTTGGTGATAACCGATCACACTTTTGCTACAATTTCGTTTATATTGAAAAATTATATTTGGAATAAATATTTACACTGAAATATTTGACTATAAGCTGTACTATTTTTAGGATGTTTCTAATAAATAAATAAACATTATATGTAGTGGCAATTTATAAAGTAATCATAAAATTTAGTGTGCAGACTATAATGAACGTCAGTATCGTCATATAGTCACATATTGAAGCGATTTGCTAATAGATGTAGTTATTATTGTTAAGGCATTTCATCAGGAATATATTTTTACATTTGATTTATTTTTTATCCTGTTAAAAATACAGTGTTGCGCATAAGTGACGTTCTATTAGTGAATTGATAACATCACTGTACTCGATTGTTTTTAATAGTTATGTGCAGACCAATTTTAAACAGGTATGGTTCAAACACCATTTTTTGAAATTCTATATTATGTTTTCACTATAATTAAATCTCAATTCACCAACTTGCTTTTTAAAAACAATTTATTTAGCTGAGGATTTAATAATTTAAAGTTTCGCTAATCTGACTGACGTACTAGACGAAATTGAATGAACCCAGTATTAGTTTTACAGGCTTCTGTATATATTAGTTCCTATCTTATACAGTAATAATTATAAAATTAGATAAATACAATTATGGTTCATTTTAGTCAAATTAATAATAATTGAAGACGATACTTTAATGGTGTTGAAGTTGAATCTATAAAAGTGACAGAAATACTAAACATACACAATTTATAGTGATGCTAACTTAATGTTATCGTTACTATACTGCTGTGAAAAGGGCTGTTTTGGATTATTTAACTTTATTGTCCGACCGAAATAGATTTTTCAGCTGAAACCGAATCCGAAACCGAACTTTCGGCCTTAGTCTCAGTTTCGGTCGAAACCGAAATCTAAGCTAATATTGAAGATTTACCCTTGGAAGTAAACTTGTAAAAAAACAACATCAAGCTATACTTAGATAAAAACTACAGACTACAATTATTGCGTTCACAATATTCATAAGATTAATTTTATAATATTTTTTTTGAGATCTATTATTTAGCACTTTGGTTTTACGTACTAATCAGTCAATGTATATAATCTAATCATTAATCATACAACTATCAGTCTCAGTCTCAACAACGATATACCACAATAATTTGTACGACAATTATGTACCTATTTACTAAGTTACAACTTAATTTAAAAAACAGCTATAAAGTTGAATGAACAAAAAAACGAAGCATTATTAGATTACTAACTAATTCAGTAATTTTAGTACTCGACATTAAGAAGTCTTATATGCTAAAAAAGCAGTTTTTCGACGTTCTCACCAAGTAGATTATTCCGACGATCTGAATTTATTTGTTCAGCAGCACTAAACATCTGCCCACTTGGAACACTGGTGAACGGAGCGAAAAGATACTTTAAAACTGATTTTCTCAAAGTAGGATATGGACTACTGCTCCGACAGATAAGATTGAATTCTTTCTTTCAAAATAGTTTTTTCATCTTTAGATCTTGTTGTCTCCATCTGATTAGGTGTATCATCGTGTACACCCCAAAGACTGAATGTTGGAAGCTTGCGAGATTAATCCAGTTGAAACTGAAGGATTCTTTCCGCCACGAGACAGTACCGAGCCATCGTTATTACGCTCAGTCAAAAAAGATGTTATTTCTGTCAAAATTGCTCATTTTGGAAACTCTTAAATGTTGCTGATGGTTTTTCGTTTTGTCTTAATCATTATTCGAAAGTTTGTATGTTGGCCCATCTCTAGGACTCAATTCGACAGATCAAATTTTCTAGTGCGCTCGTCGAAAGATCTTTCGGATTTGTCACAGGTAGTGTGCGCTAGAGGCACGAAATGTTTTCTAAATGTTCCTATGCGCTCGTTGCACGTGCACTCCTCGCACCCCACTGTCATTTATATTAGGTTATATTACATTTAGTATCCCTGGGAGTCCACGGGAGGCCTTACAACAGAAGTATACTTAAATTTCCATAGTTAGATCTGATTTCTTAACGATTTGGAAATATGGTGTAAATGTATGAACTAAAACTAGTAATAAGTATTTTGAAAGCAACCGAACAGAAACCATTTTCATATCTTTAAGGGTATCCTCGTAAAAAATAAAGGGTTGTCGAACCAAAATGCACGATGTAATTGTAAATAAAACAAAAAGTTTTCAGAGAATTATCTTAATATTTTTTATAATAATAGAAAAACCTATGACAATTATGTATGAAACAAAATATCGGCCAAATGCTCGCCACGGCTTTGGTGGCGTACCTCTATCCGTTGGTCCATATTTTCAATGACTCTGAGACATAATTGAGGTTCAATGTCGTTAATGTGCCGAATTATCTCATCCTTGAATTGTTCTTGGCTTAATGACGTACAGTTTTTCTTCCTATCCCCAAAGAAAGAAGTCCAACGGTGTCAAATCACATGATGGCGATGTTAATTGGCCGCCACGACGTGAAATAACACGACCGTTGAATTTCTCGCGCAAAAGAGCCATTGTTTCGTTGGTTGTGTGGCAAGTGGCACCATCCTTTTGGAACTACATATCGTTCAGGTCCATATCCTCAGTTTCTGGCCACAAGAAGTCCGTTATCATCTTGCCGTAGTCAACACAATTCAAGGTAACTGTTTGGCCGACCTCATTTTCGAAGAAGTACGGCCCGATGACGCCGCCAGCCCATAAACCGCACCAAACAGTCACTCTTTGTGGATGCATCGACTTTTCAACAATCACTCGTGGATTCTCATTTGCCTAAATGCGGCAAAAATCACGAAGTGCACGAAATGCATTTTGATTTCAACGCCCATTTTCGTAAAAGGCTTCAACAATCTTAACGCGCTGCTCAATTGTGTACCTCTCCATGGTTGAATTTGTCAAACACCGAAACAAAGAAATGTCAAATTAAGTTGGGCAAAAAACTTGACGTTAAGGTGCGACTCATAATTAACATCGTGCATTATAGTTAGACCACCTTTTAATTTATAAGGGTCTGCAAATGTCAAATTTTTTACCAAAAAATTAATAACTCAAGTATGCATTTTTCGAAAAAAGTTTATAGGCAATAGTATACTAACATTTTACGTAATTTCAAAATTGTATTAACATACAGGGTGTTCCATTTAAAATAACAAAGTTACGGTCGATTTTCGGTAGAACCGGAAGTCAGTTATCTTTGAAAATATTTTAGTTAAAAAGATCGCATCCTAAAACTCAATCGTAGAAATTTTCATGATTTTACAATAAGTATTTTGCCATATATAGATAGTTTTAATTCGTCGTGGGACACCCTGTATACTGTACAGTTGTCATTTATTTTCACATTCACGATAATCTACGTTTCTTTAAACGTATAACATATTTTCGGACGAAGAGAATATGTATATTATCATCAAGAAGTTTGAAAGCTTACCAAATTCATTCGAACTGATGTTATTTTTTTTCTTGCTTTGTTTAACAATTTTTTGTAATTTTATTATTTCAACGTAGTTGATATTTTCTCTCTATCACAATTTAACGGCGCGGAGGTTGATTAAATTAACGTCTGTTATGAACTTAAAGTCTCCTAATTTGATGTCAACAGCTGAGCTGATCGCAACAATTTGACTAACAAATTTCTGAAATCAAATTAAGTGTTTACAGGGTAAAAAAGTAGCTCTATTGATTTTTCTTTCCAAGATTAATAACTATACAAGTATTCCGCGGGGGAGTAAAGTTAAAAATTTAACTTAGAATTACAAAGTTTCCATATTATCCAAGAATGAAACATTATTTCTGTAGAAAATTATATAGAATTCCAAAAGATAAAATATTGTAATGAAACAAAATGTTCTGGTTGCTTAGACATCGTATTTTTTATCTGCCTCTCGTACAGGACGGTAGTTACAGGACGCGCACTGTATAATTTCAATCATAACTTCCTAAAGATAAATTTTTTAACTTATGAACCCAAACATCATTCAATGTTACACCAAAGATGTACAAATTCGACAGGGGGTATTGTTTGAAAATTTATTGATTCAACTAAAATTAACTAAAACATGGAATTTGCAATCAGTTACAGTGAAACAGGATTTTTCCTTAGACATAAAGTTTCATCAACTGCTACTATCCTATTCTCCTCAGCAAAAGGAAAGTGGTGGAAGATATATAGACCTAACGTCATCCATTACAGATTTTCGATTCGCTTTCTTAAAATCGGGAAGTCAATTTTCCAAAAAGCGATTCCATTCCATGTATTCCTATTTTTTGCTTTTAAATTATCGAAAAGAAAAGAAATATTATTTTCTGATTAATTCTTTTGGAATTGACAATCAATCTCGATTCCTTGATCCTTTTAAAACAATTAAAATTATTGTTGATTCTCCTGTAAGCATTGAAAGTGAAGATGTCTGTGGATATTGATTTTACTTCTGTAGTTGTATTGTTGAGGAAAGAAGTGCTTTGATAGCTGGTTTCACAGACTTGCACTTCTCCAAAGAAAGGAGTTAATTGATAAATTGACGTTCTGGGCAACTCTTGATCGCTTGTAAGTTTAATTGCTCTCTTCTGTATTGAGTCGAGCATCCTCAGGATATACTTGGGAGCCAAGCTCCAAATGGGCGAGTAATACGCCAAAGATGGACGAATCTGAGCCTTGTAGGGAAATAGAAGCTGTTGCGGAGTATATAGTTTTTTGGTTTTAAGTAGGACTCTAAGTTGTTGTGAACCTGCTTTAGTTAATTCGGCCATGTGACTATGCTAGGACATATTGCTCCCAACAAAAATTATATTTCAAATAAAAAATGTATATATAATCAGATAGCAAATGCAGTCAATGCAAGGCAGATAATTGCTTCGCTGCTGTCAAAATAAAAATTTTCTGAATCAAAATTTGACCCTTTCGAGTGAAAAAAGAAATCTCATCATTACATACGGATACTGGCACACAGATTATGCTTAAAACATAGGAAATGATGTAATTAGTTAATATTAACATATAGTTAGTGTTAGTTATTATGTGGAATGTGAAATGTGTGAAGAAATTGAAAGTTAATGTAAGTGGTCTAAATAAATGTGCAAAGAAATCGAAACCGGACTCTTTCTTTAAATAAATTCGTTACTTTATCTAAATAGTAATATATGACTAAAAATACAGTAGATTTGAAACTTAAATAATACGAAGAGTTTGTGACTTTTGGAATATCAGTATTATGGACTGGTTTTTTCACCGTTTCGTTACCGTGCACAAAACATGGATTGTCTGCGGCACATCAGGAACCAAATTTGAAGAAAGAAATTGCATGTCCATTAGGACAACGCATTTTCTCACACTTAGCTGACATCCTTAAATTAACGAATCGATTGACCATCCATCGTATTCACTAGATCTGGATCTCAGCGACTTTTTCCTGTTTCCTAACCTGTAAGTTTCATTTGAATGAGATAGATTTTAGGACGTTATCACATACGTAAACCTTTATTTTGATAAAAAATGCGGAAACTAGTATTTGGAAGGATCAAGGCTGGAGGCTGGAGCGTCCTGAAAAAAGTGTATAGACAAAACGAAACTATGTCGAGAAAAAAATGATTGAGGCAGAAAGTTTGGGCGAAAACTTTTTATATAACTCTCGTAATGAGAATTTGAAATAACAAGCGACTGCATTTAGGCAGTTTCTATGCGAAAAATTCTTCAATTAGGCGGCTAGTGCATGAACGTTGCTAATTGTATTCAAAAGAACATTTTCAATATTTCCTATTATACATGTCATTGGAAGGGGTTCGAAGGCTGAATCGCATTTTCACATTGAGGAATATCAATTTTTAATTTAAATTTGTTTCAGGATTTTTTCTAATTTTACTTAGTTTCTATAGTAAAAGTATGATATGCCACCCCACGACGATCATCATGAAACTCTATGTATAGACTATTCATACTACGAGAAATCTATTAATCATATCTATTTTATGCGGAAAAATTCACTTCCGGATATACCGGAAGTGGTCATTATCTCAGGAAGGCTAACAGATATCGAACCATGGATAACTTTGTTCGATAGATCTCATCAAGATCTATCTGTGTGTGAAAAGTTTCTGTGGAAAAAGTATGCAAATGTATTAAATTCTTGCTTGGCATGATTGCTAATGATGAAACATCAGATTTGAAGCTTGCCTAGACAGTGAAAGAACTTCCGAGGTCTTGATTCCTCTAATGAAGCTTATCATACTTGTGCCGTTTCTATAAATACACATTTATGAAAGGTGAAAATCAAATTTCGTGTCCCATTACAAAAAACATTTTCGATCGTAAAAAATATGTCCTCCCATATGGAGACTTTTGTATACTCTGTATAGACCTTGATTATTCTATTTATAATCAAAATAGCTAATCTATAAATAACTTTTCATAAGCTAAAAACTTCACTTGAGCTCTAAGCAAGAACCTTCTATGAAAGTCAATGGTAAAATAAATCTAATTTCAATTTTCATTGTCTTGCATAAGTGTTATGAACTATTTTACCTCATGACATCGACATATGTTCCCTGAAATTGATAAATTGGACACGTGATACGTATTGTAAATATTTGATTCCCATAAAAAACCATAAAAATGATATATTATTAATGAGAATAGGTATATAAGAATATAGTTTCTGACATACTTTGTACTTGTCATGGTTATAATTAAAACACCGAATTGCGGAAAAAATATATTAATATAACATATAGACATAAGTTGATTAGAGAATTTCCCACCCTGAACACATTTTGAGGCGGGTGTGGGTATTAGTTTCACTAACTGTTTACTATTAGCGACCGGGTACTGAAGTACTGAAATCAGCTGAATAATGCAACAGGCGTTAAATGGCAATACATTCTTTGAAATTTTTAAGTAAATAAAAAAATATTTCACATTTTATGTATATGTCAGCATGTCTCTTGAGCTTGTTTATATGGCTAGAATCAGGCTTATTGTTTATGCATCGTAATCATCGGCTCTTTGTTCTGCCATATTCTGATGTATATTTCAGCATCAGCACATGACTTTCAGAAGATGTTTTTTACAAGATTTATTTTTTCAATCAATCACTGATAACATCCGGGATAAATATTTGTAAAATTGAAATTCGTTTTATGTTTTAATTACAAAAAAAGGTATTTTTAATACAAGAGCTAGACAAAAACTGAAAAAATTGAAAAAACTAAAATAATGTCATGAACAGCTAACATAAGGATAAGCGTCAGATATATTATACGAAGATGGTTCCAAAAGTACCTATCCCAACAAAGAGAGCACAAAATAAGTAATCTCCTTTTAGCTCCATACACTTTTTCCAGGTCTGTTCAATAAGTTCGATATCCTTTTTTAAATAAGAATCGTTGAGCTCCTCGAAATAGCCAACTGCCAACATCATCTCTTCATTGTTGGAAAATCGTTGACCATCAAGTTATTTTTTTAAATCTGGGAACAGAAAATAATCCAACAATGGATGTATGAGCTGGTGCATTGTCATGATTGAACATGCCAAATGCGGCCGTTTCTGCTTGATTTTTATTATTATACTACGTGTATCCCAAAAAACCGACGTCATGACCTTGCCTGCAGAATGTTTTGTTGTTTATTTGTTTCGGGTGTGAAATGATGGACCCACGTTTCATCCATGGTTGTGAAATGGCGCAAAAATTCGGCATTATTCCTATGAAAACATCTACCATTGCGAGAAAACTCGGCACCTATCTCTCGCACACCAAATTTTCAGTTAATGTGCGATGTACCGCACTTTTTGGAATGCCTACGATATCTGCTAACTTCGCGCACTTGCAGTCGCCGATCATCCAGTACCGTTTTGTAGATTTTCTGGAGTCATCTCATGTAGTAGACCACTACGAGGCTGGTCTGTGAATGCCTACGGCCTCGTTTTAACTCTGCTGTCCAATATTTTACTGTTGATAACGAAGGAGCAGTCTCATCCACAGTAGAATCTAGTTCAGTTTTTGTAATGGTTGGGCTAAGGCCTTTCAATTAAAAGTTTTGTATCACATAACGATGTTTACAAATTCACTGAAACCGTTCACCATTGATCGCTCCCAAACAAATAGTAAACAACGTGTCGTATTCAAACTTGAAGCATACGTTGTATAGATTGTGTATTTTCTAATACAATGACATTTTTTGAACAACTACCGCCATCTCTAGGTCAAGCTAGGTACTTCTTATGCAGAGAATATAACACCATAGAGAACAATATTTTATTGGTTTTGAACAGCCTATGCACAAAGTTGGTTTGGTGGGCTATTTTTATGGTAGCCAATCACGGTACGTGTTATGCTGGCGTTCATCGCTTTTTCTAAGAGGGCGTTCACTACACACGTTCACATATGAAATTTGTTCCAGCAGACTGTGTTCAGTTTGTTGCGTATGTCACCTAACGATTCTGCTAGGGTTGTACAACGTTTTCATCTGCTGAATGCAACCAACGTTCTTCATACCTTGCGGAAAAATTATTTTAGAAAAAATTGAACTTTTTTACCTTGAGTTATAAGGTTTAATTGGGTGAATATACACCCGATATATTCATACAAATCTTGTTTCATACGAAAATACTTGAGATGTAACTTGAAAGAATATTTTAATTGTCTAATGAATGAACTACGCCTATGGATTACGAATGTTCTATCATTTTATTACTCTTTTATTCATAAAAATAGCTCATAGTTCTAATAAGCTCCCTAAATATTCCAGCAAAACAAATTACAGTGTTTCCCAGGAATACTCCTTATTTCATTATCATTATTTCACGGCTTAACCAACCGAATTTTATTTTCTTACTGCGTCTCTCGTTAAAACCATATATTTATTGTGAATGTTTTTCCGCTATTGTTAACACAATTAGTGAAACACGTGTAGAAAGCGTAGAAAGTTAATTTGATGAAAGGCAAAAAATGTTCGGAGATATTTTTTGCCTTTCCTCTTTGACGTATTGGAGACTTCAGAAAAATTGTATTAAAAAATGTATCCAAGAGCTTCCCCATCAGCTATATCTGCCGCGCACATTTCTGTTGGAAACCGGAAATTGTCAGATCCTGTCTGAATAGAATCGTTATTACAGAAGAAATTGTTTTTTTTTCATGATTTTCTGCTAAAATAAAAAACACCTTATGAAAGTTTTGAAAGGCAATTTTCACATTTACGAAGATAATTTGTTATACGAAAAGTTCATTTAGAAAGATGTTTATAAAAAAATGGTAAACGAAACTGGAGTTATATAGAGAATAAGATAACTGATTAAAGTCTTCCAAAGTTAGTTTAAACTGATTTAAAGTAAAAAGCACACGAGAAAAAGAAGTGGAAGAAGAAGAAATTGATCAACAGTGTAGAATTTAATGAAGGTAACAGAAAACTTACAAACTTCCAAAGAGAATTAAAACAAGGTCTTAAACTGATGTAGATCAAAGGTCAAAGTTACGGTGCTAGCAAGTAGGGAGAAATTATACGTGACGTAAAGGAGATAGCTTGAAGAATACTAGAAGGAAAGTTTTCCAAAAATCTGATCAGAACAAGCTCCCGAGACTTTTTGACAAAACACTTAGTCAGTCAAATTCTGTCCTGCTTGGTTGAACATTAATTTCAAACAAAATATAAGTTTCCAAAAATTTCAAAAAACCCATTTCTCTCTAATGTAAATTGCCTTTAATGTGGCAAATACAACAAGTGATTGAGATAAGTTCTTTATTATCAACATTTAGATCTCTTACAAAACTTCTAAAGTATCGGTGAACTAAAATTGTTTTCAATTTCATCTCACAAATCAAAAACTAATATTTGCAACAAATCCTACCATGGAAAAACAAAGTTTATTATATTGATATGAGGTTCGTTCCAACTCATCAAAAAACCATTCTCCGTACGTTAATGATTCTGCGCAATAAAGATTACGTGCTCCAACTGAGCGGTTACAGTTAAACGAGGAGCGATTCTAATTTGTATTCCAACCGACTTAGGGATTCGTTTCCGAGACGATCTTTTCGATACTTGGTTGATAGCAAGTACTGTGCATAGTCGGAGATTGCGCAGGAAATATCTATAAACGCTTCCAATAACCGTTCCAAGAACGGTCCAGACTAGCAGGTTGGAACAAACCCATGTTGAAATGAACTGTTAAACACTTCTTTATCAGACTTAAACTAGTTTTAAATACAATGGTAACCTTTGTATAAAAAGTTTGTATGATTCAATGTTATGGAATGAAATGCTTTGTTCAGTGGAAGGTATCCAAATACTGCAGGGAACTTCAGTGTTGCTTGCCGTTCGATCAACAGATTTCTTACAACAAAAGATACGAAAGCTTATTATGAAACTACAAGTTCTATAGTTACTGTCTATAACTATAGTTATGTCACTCAGATATCCAAACGTTAAAACAGACATAAGTAAAACAAATTTACTGACAATTTGTGATGCTAACAGAATTTATCTGTGAAAAGTCAAAATGTCACAATTTAGATGACGAACCAAGGCGATTAAAGTTCTGTTTGCGTTACGGGGATCTGATTTTGGAGAACAGATATTTTCATTAATCTATAATTTTTGTGAAATACCATAAATAGTGTTTCGTCTTCCCAAAAGTGTCAATATCGGAGCGAAGGCAATCCATGTTACGTAATTAAAGCAAAAAGGTGTAGTATTTCAATCAAGTGAATGTTTGGTGTGCCGTATGTTACAAGCTAGGAATCATCAGACCTTCTCTTATTGACCTCTGTAAAATAAGAATTCCGGGATCACAAAAAAATAGTTCCCATCATAATCAAGTCATAGAATGGGAAATGGAAAAACACGTTTTATGGTGAGGGTGCGAGAATGCTATTTTTTTACGGGAAGATTGGGCTTACAAGGGCAGAAGGTCCAAGGTCGAAGACATAGGCATTGACGTGCAGAATGATCAGTCCTGGTGTGATGTAAAGTGCTGCCAGAGTGTCGTCGAATACCTCCAATCCCACTCCAAAAATGCATCGCCTCACCGTGTCAAGTCACGTATGACAACTGTGAGTTCCAGTGCGCCACCAGTCTACCTCCAAAACTCATCGTCTAATCTAACTGGACCCTCAGAACTCAGCACTCAAGTATATTCCTCGATTATATTAGGTGATAAGTTTTTGGAGTGATATTGGTTGGATTCGATGATACTTTACAGTATTTCACATCCCACCAGAATTGATCACTCTACACGTCAATGTCTAGGTTTTCGACCGTCGTCCTTCTGCCCCTGTATATCCAAATCTCCCGTAAAAAAGTAGCTGTTTATTTGAAACCATCTTAGCACTTCATTTTAGATCGAATCGTAACCGACATAGTATTCAGAACTATCCAGAACCCTCACCATAAAACGTGATTTTGGACTAATCATTCTGATGCATCGAAAATGAGCCTCTTAGAGCAGCACTCTGGTTGAAAAGGTCAAAACATTAAAGCATAGTGTTGTAAAATGTATTGAAATTTAAAATCTTTGAAGAGAATTAAAAATGTCATTTATCAGAGAAAAAAATGATGAGACTTCACTCTATGTCATTGTACTATTATGAATTTCCACATTAATTTAAATGCATGTTTTCAGTTATCTGGTTGATTGACATCAGTACGATGACTTTGAAGTTGACGGCCTTGTCATATTACATTATTTCAATCAACAAAATTGACAATGTATATCTATAAATAACAAGTTTCGATTTGATTATTGATAATAATTATATTGTTATTATATTTCTATTTATATTCAATGATTATCATTAGATTTAATAAGAGGTAATTCCTCTCTCTCCGAGTCTATTGAAAATTATAAAAAGTTCAAACTTTTTTATTTATCACTAACTAGTAATGCTAACAAATTACCATAGCCCAACCAATATAAGAGCTGAACTAGATTCTACTCTGACTGAGACAGTAAAATATTGGGTAGCAGAGTTTAAACGAGGCCGTACGATCTGCGAGGACCAGCATCGCAGTGGTCGACCAAATGAGGTGACGACTCCAGAAATGTTGAAGAAAATCCATGATCGTCGACTGAAAGTGCGCGAGGCTAGCAGACATAGTATGAATTTCAAAAAGTGCGGTACATCGTATATTAATTGAAAATTTGGACATGAGACAGCTGTGCGCAAGATGGGTGCCACGTTTGCTCACAATGAAACAGAAACAGCGACAAGATAATATTTCCAGTGTTTGGCAATATTTCACAAAAATAAATAATTTTGCGTTGTTTCATGACCAAGAATGAATTGTGGATCCATTACTTCACAACCGAAACGAAAAAACAATCAAAATTATGAACTGAAAACGCAGAACCGGCTCCAAAGAAAGCAAAGACCGTTCCATCAGCAGGCAAGGTCAGGGTGTCGGTTTTTTGGGATACGCGAAGGATAATTTTTATTGACAATGTTTAAAAAGGAAAGTATTATGCGAACTTATTGCAACGTTTGGGCGTTGGCAATAAGCATTTGGCTAAGAAGAAAGAAGAAAGTGATGTTTCATGAAGATAATGCACCAGCTCACACATTCGTTATTGCAGTGGCCAAAATTATTGAATTAAAGTTTGAAATGCTACCTTATTAACCAGAATTAGCCTCCTCGGATTTCTTTGCTATGGCCAGACGTGAAAAAATGGGTCGGGGGTGAAAGATTTTTCAATTATGAAGAGGTGATGTTTGGATTTAATGGCTATTTTGAGAAACTTTTATACGATTTTTATTATAAAAATGGTATCGAACTCATTGGACATCGCCGGGAAAGTGTATGGAGCTTAAAGGAGATTGCGTTGCAAAATAAACATATTTTTTCCAAAATTTTTGTGTTTTCTTTGTTGGGCCAGGTACTTGATGATGATGATGATGATGATGAAATAAAAATAGTTGAAATGTGAACAAAGTTTACCAAAAGGATTGATTTAACTAGGGCAATCACCTTGTAAATATCTTATTATCAAAGATTATGCGGAATAGATATTTCACAAAGTACTTCGACGTTGTTGATTGAGTCCAAATAATATTATCTTCTAGATTAGGGTGACCAAATCATTTTCAGAAAAAACCGGGACTCCGCCTATAATGTAATGTAATATAATTTAATAAAAATAAAAACACAAAATGTTGGGTTTTCTCAACAATCACTGCCAATACATGGAGTGGCTCTATCTCTATCTTGAAGGAAATGGTATTTCGTACTGTTTCCTCATCATTTCCTTTTCTTTCAAAAGTCCATTTTATAGTTGTAGAGAATTTGTAAAATTGACTCAAGGACTCCACTTCCATCCTGCTTCTTTCATCAGTCTTGTATAGTCATGAAAGAAAAAATTCTTTCTACGTTTGCGTTGTGGGCTGGTATTGCAAACAGATATGGTGCAATTTTTACAATCTCGGAATATTGGTGAGTACTGTCACAATATTTAAAAAAACTCACCCATTTCTCATGAGATCGTAATGAGGATTCCTTTTATTCATTATACTTTTCAAGGTTTTCTTCAGTGAAATTTTTTAGTATTCCAAATAGAATGGAATCGTCAATTTCAATTTGCTTCTCTTTAAAATAAGCAACTGTATTTTCAAGACTTTCCCATTTTGGCACTTTTTTCAATATATACATCCAATCGAAAACTAACAATGGTGAAAATGAAATGCTCCACTTGCTTAAATATTCCACACAGGTGCCATAAACTTGTCAACTTCCTCTTTAAAACTTTGTGCAACTGATTGTGATACTTCTGCTTTTTTAGTGAATCAAAAGTAACCAAGCAAAATCTTTGGATGAAAACATTTAAAATTTTGAAAACTTAATTCAAAATTGAAATCCGGGACTTTTATGGTCACCCTATTCTAGACAAAACTTATCTCTAAAACTATAGAATTATAAACAGGATCGGGCAAAATCGGCGGAACACTTATGACTTAATTATGAGTTTTATGAAAAATTGTCTCAACTAAAAATTTTTATATGCTCTGTACACTCTGCAAAATTTATGTTTATATCACATTTTTTGAGATATGAAGTCAACTAGTAGGAATTTGAATGCATCACCAATTATATATAATTTTTTAGTGGAAATGATATTGCTGACTAGTGATACCAGATTTAGTGGGTCTCTGATTCACTAATTACGGTTTAACAACATCAAATTCAATTGTTAATACCATTATTAATATCTTAGTTATCGCAGTATGCCGAAAAAATTTTGTCCATTTGGATGTTTATGTCAAATCACACTTATTTCAAATTGGTCTTTACGTACATCCGAATAACGAAATAAAGTTTAAAACTCCGGTTTGCTTTAACTGTTACATCACATTTAATTTCACAAGTTACAAAGAGATTGTTACAAGAAGCCGCTGATTTGTTTAATGATACATAACCTGCAGTCTGCAGTGTCTCAAAAGTTGGCCCTCGTATATTGATTATTTTTTACTTTTTATTGCAGGTAAAGATTATATTTGGGGCCAAGGCCATGTTGGCGTAAAATGTAAAGGTAAGTATTTGTTTTGTTTCTAAATTTTTGCTATAAAAAACCTGTCTCAATGAAGTTGGTCCAACTATGGAAGGTATGTTTTTCAAAGGATTTAATCTTGTAACAAAAATGTATTCGAAACTATCATGTATTTCTGAAAACATTGTTCACGACAAATCACCTTTTGTTCTTTGTATGAACGCCAAGAAGGATCAAATAAATTGCCTAAATTGGGGGTCGAAAAAGTGCCAGTATCAACATTTGTTCTTGTTGATATGAGTGGCTTTCAAAATACCATTTTCTTACCCGTACTTTTTCAACTTTTTTTTAAAGTTATAATGTCTGATGTTTAGGGAGAATCCAGTAGATTTATCCCGACCTTCTATTGTAATTTACATTGGTAGATTCGAAGTTGTATTTTCTTCGATAACAATGGTTGACCAAATTTTTTTTCACATGAAAACTTAGTATGTACTAGGGCCACTAGACAATAATATTGAATGGAAAAGAACACGTCAGTTTTCGTTGTGACATCCAAACATATATTTTTGTAAAAAGTACAAACATGAGCTACAATTAGAGATATTATTGCTTAATATAAAATGTATTAATAAGATTTTTGTGAACATTTGACATCTGGAAGACCTATTTTGTCTCCAACAATAAAATGGACTCCATTCCTATCTATCTATCGCCTTGTTTGTCACTCATCGTACACAAATTTGTCGAAAAAAAAATATCCAGTCGAAAGCGTTTTTATTCAATTTTTTGAAGAAGAAAGCACATAGTCACTTCCATATCAGAACCATGAGCAGCCGGCACTGGAGGAAGTTTATGCAGCAACACTGCTTTCAACTTAGATTTTGATTGACTCAACGAATCATCTCTAGTTATCTTCATCTTCAAATCTTAATAAGTTCATCGAAATAGGAACGTTATCACAATAGACTAAATCACCTGCTTTAGAAAAGTAATGTTTTATTTTGTCGTCACGATGTTGAAAATAAGGAAATCTCGTATCAGGATAAAGTGATGTTCAATCGTTTAATCTAGTCCTCAAGAGCTCAGCCCAGTTTTCAGACAGATTCAAATCACGTATTCCAATTACCTTTTGTCAATAAGTGCGGTTCGTTTGAAGCTGACTGTGCATAACTTGGATCATTATCTTCAGGTACCTTATTTGGGAGTAGTATCCTGACTTTCTGATCGATTTGGAGGCTTTGACACAAGCAGGTCGGCACTATATGAAGTGGGTTTGTTGGTCGAAGACAAGTGTGTATACTGGATAGTTTATTTGGACTTGGTTGTGAAGCCTTTAGTTTGACTCAAACAAATATAATTTTGATTCGGTCCAAATCATTGGTATTGCAATTGGCATGTGCCTCGGCTCTTGTTTAGCCCAGCCTAATAGCAGTCTCAATGGAAATTCAAAATATTCTTAATAGCAGTATCAAAATTGATGATGTGAAATTTCAATGCTAAGACGTGAAAGCTGAGAAATAACAAAAAAATCTTATGCTGTCAGTTTGGTTGGATTACAAAGGTGTTTTGTTTTTTGAGCTGCTTCCGAGGAACCAAACGGTCAATTCTGATGTTTACTATCAACGATTAACGAAACTGGATGAAGCAATCAAAGTAAAACGGCCAGTATTGCCAAATTGGAAAGGTTTAGTGTTCCAATATCATAATGCGAGGCCTCACATATCTTTAGCAACTCATGGGAAACTATTGGAGCTTGGCTGAGAAGTGATGCCACATTCCCCATACAACCCTGATCTGGCACCATATGATTACCATTTATTTTGAAGTTTGCAGAATTCTTTGAATGGTCAAATTTTCACAAATGTCGATGATCTTCAATCGCAACTGGTTCAGTTTTTTTGTTGTTAAGGATCAGAAATTTTATGAGCGCGGAATCATGAAATTGAAAGAAAGTTAGCAAAATAGCGTTGATCCAAATGGAACATGTATAATTGATTAAAAACTATTCTTTGTTAAAAAAAATTATTCAAAAAAGGTGCGTATATAACTCGAATATAGCTATCAAAAAAAACTGGACGTGATTGAATCAAAATTATTAAAATTGTTAATGAGAACTATCATGAATACAAATAATCACTCGAATGACAAAAACAGTGTTTACCAGTGAAAACTTATATTTTGTAAATATTTCTCCAATACTCCATATTTAAAACGATACAGTGAATAAGAATACAATAAAAAAATTAGTATAATTATGTTATTCTTTGACGAACGAATGAAATAATGTTCATTTATCTTTCTCAACTCTACTCTGATGACTTCAAAGTAAAGTCAAATTAACCAATTTGAATAATTCTTTCATGCTGCTGTATTTGAATAGTAGAGATGGAGAAATTAGTGCCGTTTTGGTGGGTATTTAATCGAGAGTCATTTTCTCTTATCTTCCTAATTGTTGTATGTCATTTAAATTAGTTTACTGCGTAGAAACTTCAAAATTACATTAATTAATACTTATTCGGGAAGATTTGGTATTACAGAAGCGTCAGTCTTTATTAAGATATTCGCAGAATTAAATCAAGCTAAATTTATTATTCGTTATCTACTACAGTGTGTCTAAAAACATCTGTCAAATTACAAATATATTATTTCATAAATGGTTGACAGAATTGAAATATAAATGTGCAAAAACAGTATCGGATATTTGTTTTCGCGACACATTCGAAACGGAGCGACGAAAGGAAGCGGGGAGGGGTTCGTGGTGTCCGCCATTTTGTGGAGTTTTAGTCACGATGTTTAGTAACTGCTCAACGCCTGTATCGTGCCGAATATCGTACACGCCACGCGCCAAGCGACGATAGCATTAGGAAATGGATCAGGATGTTCGAGAATACAGGTGCGACAGTTAAAATTCAAAACTCTGGTCGCCCTCGTTCAGTTCGCGATGAAGAAACAATTGAAGAAGTTGAGGCGTCTGTTCGTCGAAATCCATCTTTTTCCATCCGAAAGCGATTTGATTTTAAAGGAAGATTTGCATTTAAAAGCCTATAAAATTCAATTGGTTCAATAATTGAAGGATACGGACTATGCTAATCGACTGAATTGTGCGAACGTAATGATGCAGCGATTTAACAACTTTGAAAACATACTGTTCAGCGACGAAACAAATTTTCACCTTAATGGTCATGTTAATAAGCAGAATTGTCGGTAGTGGGTAGTCGAGAATCCGAGACGAAAGCATGAACGATCCCTGCACAGCCCAAAGGTCGTTGTTTGGGCCGCTATGTCTGCTAAAGGAATTATTGGTTCTTATTTCCATCAACGAGGCCGAGAAATCAATGTGAATAGTGACCGTTACTGCGATATGTTGCGAAATTTTTTAGTCCCAGAGTTACAGGAGTTTGCAGGTTTCCACTCAAGAACGTGGTTCCAGCAAGATGGGGCCACTTGTCATACCTCGAATGACTCGATGGATGTTTTGAATGAATTATTCCCTAATAAAGTCATTTCGCGGAGGGGTAACATCAACTGGCCTCCCAGAAGCCCCGACCTTAGCCCGCTTGACTATTTTGTATGGGGATATCTTAAAAGTAAGGTTTATCAAAATAATCCAACGAACCTAACCCAATTGAAGGAAAGCATCAGGTCAGAAATGGCAGCAATATCAAGAGCTTTGTGTCGACGTGTTATCGCCAATCTTCGTTCCCGTTTAGAAGAGTGCCAGCAACGTAACGGCCATCATTTGGATAACATCATCTTTTCCAAATAATTTTCCAATTCATATGGTATCAAAAAACAATAAAAGTTTTTATTGCTTATAAATATTTTTTGTTTACTTGAACTTACAAATACCCGATACCCTTTCTGGACACCTTGTACATTAATATCTTAATGATTAATATCTTAATTTTCTCGTGGTATGTAAACTAAATGAAGTATAAAATGTACACTAAAAAATAAGATGTTTTTATTACATCTCTATACATTTGGTCTAAATCAATGATTTAAATAATAGATGATGATGTTAAAGTAGAAAAAGTATATTGTGCCCCGGAGGTAAAAGACACCATGTCCAGGTTTGCATTCAATCAAGACTTAACGCCATGTTCTTAATGTTTATTTTTTGATCTCTACAATGTTACGTCCTAGTCCCATAAATAACGGAGATAAGAGGTTGAAAAAGAAAACTATGTCCATTTTCAAGATAGGTAAAAGACGCCAAGTGGACTTTTTTTGTAATTGCCTATTTCTGCTTTTAAATGGGTCAACTTTCTTCTTTTTTCAGAAAATATCACCCTTTTTTTTATTTCCAAGTTTGTAGATAACATAACAAAATTTTTGTTGCTCCAAAGTTAGGTAAAATCTTCAATATTTCGGTAGTGCTTTCTACCGTTTCTCATTGTCTCCATTTTATAATTTTTTTTTTCAAATTATCGCCGTTTTCAAGATTGTTACTGAACGTAAAGTTTACTAGACTTAAAAGAAGCTTTACATATGAGCAGCTGAATCAGGTATTTCATTGAGAACCGTGAAAAAGATACAAGTACACCATGAGGTACTCCCCAACGTAATAGTCAAATTCAGATAAATATATACAGAGTGAGTTTTATGTATGGAACGTCTCAATTATCTCGGAAACGGCTTGTACGATTTCTATACATTTTTGTGTACAAGGGTCTTGTGATACGACCGGGGTTATGGTGGTATCTACATTGTTGTCAGATCTTTATTATTTCAAATGGATCACTCTATATAATTTGTGTTTTTAGAAATCATTAAGAAATACTGATTATTTTTAATGTCATATTCTCTATGCCAGAATTTCGGAGTTATAGCTACATTCCACCGAAGTTACAATAAATATTGTTCATTTAGATGGCTACGATTGAAGGAACTGGTGCAGTCATGCGATTTTTAAAATTTTTGCAATACATTTCGCAACATTCCTGACTGCTCAATTCTTCTTAACTGTCGGGGAATCCTATCTTTTAATTCCTGAATATTGGCAGGTTTTGTTTTATAAACGATGTTTCTTAAGTGACCTCACAAGGAATAGTCTAAAGTATTCATGTCGGGTGATCGCGGGGCCATTCGATAAAACCACGCCTTCCAATCCATTTCGTTGGATTCCGTAATGTAAATGTAGCTATAATTGCGAAATTATGGGATTTAGGTATAGGGAACATTAGATGAAAAATCATAAGGATTTCTTAGGGATTTCTAAAAGCGAAAAATATACAGGATGATCCATTTGAAATAACAAAGCTCATTATTTTTTCGGAAAAAGGTAAGATCTGACAACAGTGTAGATACTTCTTGCGCACAAAAATTTATAAAAGTCGTACAAGACGTTTCCAAGATAATTTAGGCGTTCCATACATAAAACTCACTCTGTATATATAGAGAGATAAATTTCTTAAACATCGGTACCATCTGCACGGTTACAAGGCGTTGTGTTTTAGTCGAAACGAAAGTAGGGTAGGTCTATAACATTTTCTTGGTAGCATTCAAAAATTAGTCATTTAACAAGAGAAGATTGATCCAAATAACACACTTTCAGTCCTTTTAGTGAATTCTTGGGATCTTTCTCACTCAGGTGTATCATGATTTCATTTCGATGAAAGCTTCCGCTGAAAATTTAATTTGATATACGAGGGTTGTTTTTTTTATCCTCCGAAGGGCTCTAAAGAAAGGAGTGGGGTGAATAAACAAAAAAGATGTTATTACCAATAGTAAGGTAAAATATAGTTTATTTCTCTACATTTCGTAATTAAGGCATTTGTCATATCTGTGATCAAGCTTTGCGATACCCTCTCCATCAAATGTAGCCGCCAGTTGAAGGTTTCTTTGAACTTCACGTCAATTTGTAATCGCCGCCCACCAAGCCACTACTTCAGTTCAGGGAAAATATGAAAATCTCTCGGTGATAGGTCGAGACTGTATGGTGGGTGATCAAAAATGTCCCATTAGAATTGCTGAAGGAGTCGTTAGGTTACACAAGCTCTATGGGAACGGGCATTTTCAGAAGTCAGTGTGTCTCTTCGTTTCTATTGAATAGCTCTTCATAAGCGTCGCAAAGTTTCCCTATATAAATTAGCATTAATTGTTGTTACAGGCTGCATAAACTACGTAAACCAGACATCTTTATGGTCCTAAAAAGTCTTGCGACTGTTGAATCTTCATTTGAATTTTGTAGGTCTCGTTGAAGAATTTGTGTGCATCCATTGTCCATCAAAAAATCTTCTCCATCAGTATTATAACGGTCTAGAAACTCCTTTGTGATTGGCAATTAACATCGTTAGAACCCAGCGTAGATAATTCACATATGGCGAACCTTCGAGTTTCCCTAACTCTTGGTCAACTCGCTGAACAATGTCGTCTGTAGCGATAAACTTGCGTCCTTTACCCCCTTCATCATGAACGTCGTTCCGTTCTGTCTGCAAGAAATGGATAATAGCTCGAAATTGACACTTAGTGGAAGAGTCATTAGCGACAACCATGATTATGTGACTTCAACTTAACTGGAAACGATCTGTTTGAATCGCCAGTGACAGAACGTTTGAGTGGAGAAGATGCGCAATCGCCTACTACGCACCTAACCAATCACCAATTACATTCCTGACCGTCATATAATGCGATCGGAGGTTGAAAAAGGTGGATTCCACTGTAATGTATTTTTCTCGTGAATTGTTATTGGGGGGAGGAGGCAACTAATGCAAAATATTTTTTTATGTAGCATAATTCAAGTACAAAATTTCGTTGAGGAGAAACTAGCGTTTGCTGATCATATTTTCTCTATATATAAAGAAACATAGTCTTTCTAGGGTTTCCAACTAGTTGTATGGTTTTTCAAGTCATTTTTCATCCTTAGTATTCCAGTATTAGGATTATGCTACGTGACGGTAGGCGGATATATGCGCAATGAAGTAATAACAACCACATTTGCAGTTAATTCCGTTTATAATTCACGTTATTGAAGTAATAGTATCATTTCTTATTTCTTAGACCTTTTGATATGTTTATGTTTCTAAATATTCTTGATTTTAGGTCTCTTTTGTTTTAAAATTAGTTTTTTTTATTAATTTGACGTTTCGACTTTTCTTTAAGTCTTTATCAAAATATAACATTGACACTGACAATTTGCGCATTTATATTAATCAATAGATCAGCTGTATCATGAATATCAATATAAGAATAAAATCAAAATAAGAAATTAATTTTTCCTTAATCGTTACATCTTAAATATGTAGCAATACTTGATTAATCAAACTATTTGTAGTTTTATTAGAATTTACAAAATGGAGATACAAATTTTACTTAAATTATTTAGGTCTTTTTTATTATCTTCTTCATTTTCATGAGTGTGAAAAATTTCTAAATATTATCTTTTTTATGTATTAGATTCTGTTCCAAGAGTTTTTATAATTGAATTTATGTTTTTTTGATATTTCGTGGTTCTTAACGCAGTTTTATTTTTTTTTATCGTATTGATGACCTTTTAGTCTATTTTCTAAATATTGAGAGATCTGCCCTATGTAGACAGCGTCACAATTAGTACAAGGCACTTGATATATAATATTACTTCTTTTTTTTTGGTGTTTTAGATTTTAATTTAGTGAAATATTTGGATTATTATATGAATTTCAAAATTAGTTTTCTTAAGTGATTAGTTTCACGTTAAAAGTAGTTATTTGGAAAAACTATAAAGTCTTCCCTCACTTTTGGCTGGTTAGTAGTATCTGTATATTATTTTTTTTATCTTTTTTTTATCGAAAACCAGACATTTTCATATATTGAGGGCATTGAAATTGTTATCTCCGATTTGTTTTTTTTTTTATTTATCATATATAATTGAAGTCGCATCTTATTTTCTGTCTTACAATCAAGAGCCAGCTACATTTTTGATACTAATTAAAATAATTTTTCTAGACTTCATCAGATATATGTAAAAAATTTGATAAATTTTATAAATAAAACTAAATTAAATACAAATATTCTTTGAATCGTACATCTTGTATTTAGCATAGTTTGAAAGATATAAAAAATATAAAATTTCCACCATATCGTAGAAACTAAGTGAAATGCTAAAAGGTGCTAATAAACCATTTTTGTAGAGATTTTAATTTTCAAATTTCTCATACAAACCCTCGTTTCATTCATTAAAACATTATGAATTTTTAATGGATTATTACGTATGTCCATAAAATGTATTTGACGGAATAAATAATTCCACACTACTATCTGAAGGCCAGAAGCGTCTCAAGCCAATGGTTAACAATTCGTAACTTTTACAAGGACAATCTGTACAATCTAAAGATAGCAAAAATGAATTTTTCAATCGATTTTTCAACAAAAAGGTACTCTATGTTTAACACGATGAAATTTATGGTTTAGGAAATATCTAGATTTTGTACATAAAGAGACATTCTGAAGAAAATTATCATAAATTGTAATTATTTATGGAAAATACTAACAGGATATATTGAAACATTTCTAATTGAACTGCGTACTGTCGAACATCGTGTTACTTACATAAGGAAAAATTGAAATTTAGAAAAATTTTGTTGGTAAGCCTCCAACTTATCAAATAAAAACAAAATAAAAAATTATAATAAATTTTCCAATTTCGCACCTAACACTTGGAATGGAAGTTTATTCTATCAATCATTTCGTTCCTTGTGTATAGCTTTCAAGGTATCTCCAAAAAATGAATCCATTCAATTCAGAGGAACGCGGTGGCCATGAAAATGGACTTCCCGGACCAGTCTACCTCTTAGATGACTTTTTACATCTTTTAGGAAGTGATGACGGCTATGTGATATTGCTCTAAACTAAAAAAAACTTTGTACATAAGTGATCAAAATAAGCAAAAAGTCTAAAAGAGCCAATCTGTCTTAACTGACGGTGCCCTTAGAATCTTATTATCACGTATATGGGTAATTATTATGAAATCTTGAAACTCATGTCCTAGAAGTTTTTAGAATAAACCTAACCGACTTGGATATATATTTTTTTTTTTTTTCGAAAAAACATCATTTTTTAATTAGTATAATAAAATTAATCTTAAATTGTATATATTCCTCTAAATAACTATTTTTCTTCTGTACATATTTTATTTTACTCCCCATCTTTCTAACCCACATGTTTCCATATTTCTATCTTACTTGCATTCGCTCGAGGACGTTTTTCGCTCTGGTAGATTATTGGTGATGGAATTTCGTTCTGGCATGGTGAATTATTCATTGTATATAATATATTTTATATCGTTTGTTAAAATTTGAAGACTGATAAAGTGACACAATTGAATTTTTTTATTAATATTCATGACATTTTGTTAACAATTAGGAGAAGTGTAAATGTTCTGGAAAATGTTTCATGAAGTCCAAAGTAATTTCCTAAAATTTTAGGGCTGATACTTTAACTGAAATAAGTCTTAATTCCTACCCTTCTTAAATTTTTAGGGTAGTCTACCTCAGCCACAAGGACTGCCAGAAGTGCCTTTTCATTTTCAGTAGGGGTAAAAGATTTATTGTGGAAAGTTTCATTGGTCACTGGCTCTTCCTCTAAAACTCATTCATTCTGGGGACTAAGATATTTTTCACTTCTAGTAAGATAAATAGTACAAATTTCAGGGCAAATAATGATGAATTAATTTACATATTTTTCTTTAATTTATTCATAGGTAATTTCGAGATTTCGAGTTACCCATACATTCATTAAATAACCTTGATACTTATCGAGAGTTTTTGAAACAATAAATATATCTAAATGTGTACGTGATCTACAACACACTGTTTTTTTTTTCAACAAATAATTTTTGTTACTATAACTCAAATGTTAATTTCTAGAGCACATTAATAATCAACGTCCTTAACGTAGATAATTTAATTTATCTCATCACATACTTATACAATTACTTAAATACCGGTATATACAATTTATCCTAGCAGCTAAATCAACGATTCATTTTTTGTGTAAAAAGAACCAATTTTATTTGTTTTACCCCCAAGATGCTGGTACTTATACAACAGTTTTCATCAGTGACTGTAAATTTTTGTAATAATAGTTGATGTAATTAAGTTTTTATAAGTTCGAATATTAAAATTGAAAACGATCAGTATAAAAACAAGTTTGGGGATTTATACGTCTAGTGTATACAAATGAGAATTTTTCCAGACGAAAATTCATACGAAATTGAAAAGAGACAAGCCAATAACATTTCAAAACGCTTGCCAAAGAAATTGAATTTGCAATTTATCAATGCATTATTAAACAGAATAATTCTGCTCATATTACAAACATAATTAGTGTTGAAAGAAATAATACTAAAGTTTCGTTAAAAGTCTACAATTTTATACATCTTGATTGAGCATTCTAAAGAAAAATCATGATCAGTCTGCTTCGTTATTAACGCTTGTCAAATCACCTCGAAAGGATCAGTACATTTACTGTTGGTTGTTCAAGCGCGAAATCAAGATTATTTTTTACTAGAAACTGAATTCAAATTAAAAGAAGAAAACCAGAGAATTTTTTAATTAATAGCATTTTTGACAATCATATCGTGGACTTACAACCAAAACTGAGCAACTCAAATATCAACTACTACTCGCTCGCAAATGTCAAGTATAGAAAACTCAGAATTTTATAATGAATATGCTCAAAAAGCATATTATATTTACCTTTACACCTTCTCCTGTACATATATAGAAGACACACTTGGTCAAAATGGAATGTACCACAATGTAGTCAACACTAAACTATTGGAATTCTACTTTGAATCACTTTTACCAACTTTGGGGGAATAACTTTAGGTAAACACAAGGTTATTTTTCTTTTTTACAACAGACTCATATACAAATGTGTGTGATATCAGCTGAGCTGTCTCAACCACAAACTCGTAGAGCATCAATATACTTGTTACTTGTTTTACTTACTACTTATATTCTCTGATAGAGATTTAAATTCCTGTATTAGTTGAAATACTAATACTGAACTTACTCTAAGCTGCCCGTATTCATATCATTGTTCTTTCTGGAACATTCGATTTCTAGGAATGCCCTCGCAATCGCCAAACGTGAATACTATTAGACAGGGTCGGTTTCGTGGTCTATACAAGTGTGTGATTCCGTTACACTATATTTGTATATATTTCCAATTTAATTTATTATTTCTTAGACCTTTTGATATTTTTAATCAGAAGAGACCTACCTTGCAACTACCCTTTCCCCATTGGGGACAAAAAGGTTGATTGACATCACGCTCTTCAGAGGAGATGTAATTCAATATTCGTCGAGACATTAGCCAGGAAAGTAGTTGTTTTCTCCTTTGAAGAACGGCAGAATATATTTTCGAAATATTAAATTTCGAATTTATTTCAGAGATGAATATATATATATATATATATATATATATATATATATATATATATATATATATATCATTTAATAAATCATAGTATGCCACAATAAAATTCTGAAAATAATAGATATAATATGAATCAATCTAATAACTCACTATTAAAAGAAAGTTGCGTGTATACAGGTAATAATTATAATTTGAGAATATATTTACATGACAACGGTTCGTTTAAATAAAAATCAAGAACATGAGTGTCACATTAATATCAAATAATGTCGCTCCTATGGCCTATTAAATAATGGAAGTCATAAAAAAAATTTAATGGTCGACTCGTTTTATGTTCCAATTAGAAAATGGATGAAATGATTTTTATACAACTAACAAAAAATCTATTCATTTCATATAATTTCACTACTTCATATTCCATAATTCAAAGGTAAATATAAGTGGGGCAGCTTGATACTATTAGGTTTTTCATTGTTTGTCGGAAACGTGATTTTTTTACTTCACCCTAAAAAAATATTCATTTTCCAACATAATATCTCAACTCTACGCGCCCAATCTGAACTAGAAATCATGAATAGAACGAGGAAGAAGGGATAAACGTTTTTAACAGGGGAAGGAAAACTCTGACACAAAAAATCTTATAAATAAACAAATGAGCGATTGAGAGCTTTAACCTTACAAATCACTTACGCATAGACGGCGTTTTTTCGATCATGCCATAGAAAAGCTTTGAAGTAATCAAAAGTGTTTTAAACCAACTCAATTCTAGGCTATAAATCCAAAATATGGAAAAAAGCGAAAGGAGTGTTCATACCAAGGAAAGCCGAAGAATAAAGCTTCAGAAGCACGGCTCCTTCAAATAAAATAGTTCGCTTATCAAAAATGCAAGACTACTGTAGTTTAAAGATAACACCTCACGTCAATACATCAAGATGTCGTTCGAAGATGGGATCCCTTCCCTTTACCTTAAAGTGAAAAATGTATTCATCGACTGAATCAAAAAAAAGTTGATGTCTAAGAATCTGGCAGGGCATCAAAAGATTCTTGAATTGATAAAGGTAGAAAGCATTGATAAACCAAAGGACCAAAGCATTCTAAGTGGCAATCACTCACTGCAAATTTTAGGTTAATAAAGATCTTACGCAAGTTCAAAATGCATCTCTATGGTAAGAGGGTTACCAAGTTTTCACAAAAAGTGAAACAGAAACGAATAAGTTCGTAACAAAGTGTTTCAGCATCTTTGAAATATTCGCCCCCCACATGTTTTCCAGTCTGAAGATGATATCGTGGAAACGTCTGCGTGGAAACGTCTTTGACAACTTCTTGATGTGATAAAAATCTCTTTCCGCGCATCTTCTTTGGGAACAAAAACAAGTCATGCGATAATGAGATATTAATTCGATGTGTTTCTTCTTCAAATATTCAGTTGTGCTATCCTAATGCCGATCTTCTTTAGTTTTCTCTGATGGTGCTTCATTACCAAAAGTTGCACAAAGCGTTTTTATTTGTTGCCTTCTCGGGTGATTTCCATTGCTTCTTTTAAACATTCACATTCAACAACTTACACAGTCCATTTGTAAATTGCCATTGGCTTCGCAATAACAAATTTCAATGTTCACAAATACAGTGGTGCTTCAGGCAACTCTTGTATACAGATGGAGTAGGTCTTTGTTGACCAATCTACATTCCACTAGGAAAATCACTAAATCATTAAACATTGCTTAACGCCACTTTTGACATGATGCAATACAACGTGCAATGCAATGCAAGATGCAATATTTCGTGATAAAAATCATGCGCAGATGAAGTTCAGCTAATTGTGTCATAAAAGATCTCGTAATGCAGCAATAGATATAATTACTGCTAGTGATTCACAGGCCACTTTTTTCTATTTACTTTAGTAAGTCAAAAATATTAAATAAAATGTGAGATTATGAATTTGTTTACTTTTACTAACGAAATTTTTGTTAGTTGCAGCCATGATGCAAGAAAACATAATTTCAAGCGACGTGCATTATTCATCTATGCAATATTTTGAAATATTTGCAATTTCTTGCACGTTGTCTTGCACCATGTCAAACGGCCTTTAGAAGTGTTTGGATAAAAACCTCTATAGAATGCACCTTTACATTATCTACCAAGCGGCCTTAATAGAAAACCGAGTTTCTGGATGTTCCTTGTAATATTAACGTCAATATTGAATAACATTACAAATTGATGTTAATCAAATATGATTAATAAATTTGATTTGGTTAAATAAGAAAGTTTGAGATTATTGGAGATTTTAGAAGCACGAAATTCCTTTGTAAACTCATGTATTGCAAGGACATTATGAACATTCCTTTTGAGCTTGAAGTATGTCTAAAATTTACCCTTGTGTTTATTTCCCACCCCGGCCAAGAGTGGAGCTAACATGTAGAGTATGTCAATATCTTTAAACAACGATGTTAACATACTGAATACAGAAATATCTTGACAGATATTTATCAAATTAAATAAAATAAGTCGCGTCATTTCTCATTCTAGATGGAATGCTTGAAAATGTAATAATCAAGAGAAATAAGGTCAACATGTTTTTGATAAGGGAAAGTAGTTTTGAGCTCAGTTACATAAATCGAGTTGAATTATGATATTTGAAACATGTAGTGTTTCTCAGTCCAGTTGAGGCCAAAATTGAGTTGGCCATATTACATTCTTGTGAAGGCTAAACAACATTTCAACTTTTATGGGAGTTTCATAACTCTAATAAACATGTAGGACAAGTTAAAGTATAGAGCTTTAGTGTTGGAACGAACTTTTGACCTGTTTCACGAAGGCTTCCTAAAATCAGTGCTTATTCGCAAAATGAATGACTTAATAAAGTCAAATTAGGTGTTTCGTTTATTAAACATTAAAAATTATGAAACAATAGAATGCGTGAACTTTGAGAAGTTGCGTCCTCTACTTGATAAATGGAAAGAAGACAGCATTCACCAGGGCTTCTAACTTAGGGGTTTACCCCCAAATTTAGGAGGAGAAATGTGAAATGGGATGTTTTTTAGAGGTATCTTTAGGGACTTCAAATAAAGATATATAATAGTGTAAAGAATAAGTTGCGTAACAGAATATCGATTGAAATTTTCCAAAATATATTATGGTTCGATCCACATTGCAACGGAATGGTGGATTATCAACATTTTAACCACCCGCAAAAATGTTCATAGTTATTCAATGTCATTATACATGATATTAAAAAAATCAGAATGTGAAGAAAATGATTTGTTACTTGAAGTTCTCAATAATTTATGAATAAAGAATTTTAAAAAATGATTTTGCTGAATGAAATTACTGATTGTTTGAAAATTTGTATCAGCTTAATGATATTTTATTAATTTTAATATTATTTATTTAAATTTATTTAATTATTTAATTTATTAAATATTAAAATTTTCTAGGAGGAATCCCCAGTAATTGTGGGAATTTTAGGAGTTTTTGATTAGAGCTTTAGGGAGATAAATTTTTGAGTTGGGTTAGGTTAGGTTACGTATACGTAAGAGTAAGCGAAACGGTGCTTGGTGTGAATGTATCAAGGAAATTTCGTTAATTTTGTTACCACGTGTTCTATTTATTGTAATTTACAGCCTGCACTCAGATTAAAGTTGTTAATGTTACAAAATCGAAAGAATTTCATTAGAAATTAGTGATAAAAATCGTACAAAGGATATGTTATATGCATATAGACATTGTTATTGAATTTATTCAAAAATTTATAATTGGCCAACTATCGATATGGTGAGACGCAATGGTTAAAAAAATTATTTATTATTTGAAATGATCAACCCTTTATTTAATACCAGATAATACGAGATCTGGCTACTAAATAACGAAACTGGTTACGAAAAAGATTTTTATTATAAAAATCATTCTACATTCGAATGCTCCCCTTCGCCTCGCCACACACCTTTCCATACATTTTTCCATTGATCGAAGCAATGCTGGAAGTCTTTGGTTAGCGCCTTTAGGAGCTCTGCCATTTTTTGCTTTACCGCTTCCATCAACTCAAATCGGATCCCTTTCAAAGCAGATATTTTCCTAACCTTTCAAGGAAATCATAGCAGACCCGTTGATGCAAGAGCTTTTGGTCAGGAGTCGGATTTTTTGGCACCAACTTCGCACAGAATTTTGTCATGTGTAATTCCTCGTGTAAAATTTTCCTAACCGTTTGTTTATCGGCGTGTACAGCCTCGAGAATCTTCAGGATGCTCTTTCGACGATCTGCACGCACAATTTAGTTGATTATGGTCACTATTTCCGGAGTTGTAACAGTCCCTGGGCGCTGGTGCTTTCTCGGCTTTCAACGAGAAATTTCAATTTCAAACCGCTACTGCACAAATACTATAATAGTGACGGAAACGTGTTTTGAGACGTGCATAGACAAGATATCCGAACGCACTACTTGTTTTTCATCCCATCCGTCTAGGGCGCCCTCTAGGCGCGCAGTCTTGTTATTTAATATCCAGACCTCGTATATCGTTCACTCAGTTATTTAATAAAAAATACATGTAACAATGCTTATAATTTTTTTAAATATCTTAACAAAAATTTTCTTTTCGTAGAATTAGCTCACCAAACCACTGTAGAAACATAAAAAAACTCAAAAAATAAATTAAATAAATTATAAACCGGTTTTTTATATCCTTTTTTTGGATATGGGCCTCAAATGACTGATTCATTTATGATTTATGTCCAATATGTCATGGACATTTGGAAAAAAACCCTTTTACTGGAAATTTCCTCTCATCACCTTTGGCGCTGAATGAGGAATATTTCATAAATTCATATTTGAGATTGCATAACGTTTTTATTAGAATCAGTAAAATCGATATTTACGTCTGTATAAAGTTGAAATGGAAACATTTATTGAAATAATTGTAGTACTATTCAATGTCAACAATAAAATATTTTTTTCCACAATATTACTGTCGCCGTTCCACGACTTGGAAATATATAAAAACAAGTAGTGGGTCGTGGAAAAATATTTATTAAATGAATATAAATGATAATAAATTGATTAACATAAAATTATTCTTATTGAATTCGATATAGCTGCTTGAATCTGATAGTTCTGTTTCAAATCATGAGCATTTGATTTGAGATATGAGTATATGACGATACAGAGGTCACTCAATAACACAGTTAATTTCTTGACATATTCAATCCTGCATTGAACACTAGTATAACACATATAGACTTATAAGTATGCAGAATCTCAGTAGAAAAGAATTTGTTTTCATTCAAACTAAGTTTCTATAGATTAGGTACATAATTATGAGAGAAGAGGACCAGCAAAAGGAGAGTGATAAAACATCTTTCAAGACTAACGTCAACAATTGGTGATTTTCGATTGACTTTCTTAATAACGGCAATGAAATTTTCAAAAATCGATTCTTGAAACGATTTCCGATTCTTCTAAAACAATTATATATTTTTTTCAATTGTCGTAAAAATCATATAAGCAATGAAAATGCTTTTCGATTCTATTGTAGTCATTAAGAGTGGCTAAAATAATATAGAATCATCTAGATGTTTTACAACTTTCTCGGTCGAATTGTATCTCTAACAGTGTAAGTACCACTGGCACTACGGCCCTCAAATAGCCACCACATTACTCCAGTCATCACGGTCCAACGCTCAGCGTCTCCACCTCCTAATACCTAGCTTTATACACTTATACACTTTCAATAAAATTTGAGTTTGAATTGTACTCTTCCAGGTGTCACGTGTCAATTCGTTATTCTACTGATATAATTAACCATCACAAAACCAAACAAAAATTGGAAAAAGCGTAATCTTCCTATTCGATGGATTTTCTATAATTGCTTACCCTAAGAAAGACAAAACTAATTAAACTAAACATTAGATTGTGCAATTGGAATCGACCGATGAAAATTAAGAAAAAATGTTCTCAAATGTAAAAGTAATCAAAAAATGTTCCAAGCTCAACAAATTAATGGAAAATGTGGTCAAAATGAACAATTTTAATTTGTATATGCATCATCCTTTAATTCAGATCTGGTTATCAATAACTGATCTCCAAAGAATGTTCCAGTGAACAATTAGAAACTGAATTCTATTTCGAAAACAAGGACAAACGGTTCTACGAAAAAATGTTTTATTCCACAACGTTTAAAGCTAGTAGAGGTTATTTTATTCTTTAGTTTATAACTGTTCAAAATATTTTCTTTGTATTTTATACAAAAAGAATTGATGTTCTTCATCATTTCAATTTATCTTTGCTTGCTTTGGAAAATGTAGCTCCTTCAATTTTAAGCTGATTGAAATATTTTTGAATAAAATATTTGTTTTTGTACACTATTTGCATATAATAAAATAAAGTTATACATTACTATTTTGTGTAAAAAATCACGTTTGGAAATGGAAGTATGAAAACTCAAAACTGTTAACCGTTCGTTCATTTAGAGCATCTGTTGAAATCATGAGCAACAATAATGTATCTGAGAACTAGAGGATCGTAAGTCACAAATAACCAAAACACTTTCACAAAATGTAGTGAACTCACCCCTACAGTACAGCCAAAACGGACATGGGATCCACTTATGGGGAACAACAGGCAACTCTTACCTTGAGCTTATAGAGAGGTTGCAGTCTAAAGTATTACGCACAATCTCCAAGTGAATAAATTGCCATTTAATTAGCTGGAACATCATACTCGGACAGACCCATCAACCAGAAGTAATATCACAATAGTCCCTGGTTGGATGTAGATGAGAGAAGGTGGCGGTTTAGTGGGTAGGCTACGGGAGTCTCACATATCCATCCGTTACTTGGATTCCACATCTTTTAAAAAAAGTAGTAGAAAAACAAATAAACTTTACAGGAAACTCCAAAATCCTTAAATCTCACTTTCTTTTAAGAGCTTATAATACAAATATCTTTTTTAATAGTTTCATTTACATTATAGTCATTCCCCCAATTATGAAAAATACGTTTTCTCTCAAAAATTGGGAAATATTGAACGTTATTGTGGCTCAAAATGAAAATTAAACGATTATCGATTTGATAATGATTTATTTTACGTAATTATTACTATGTTATCACAAAACTTTAAGTAAGCGCACAATATTCTCTTAAAAAATCATAAGAACTAAGCTTTTATAGTTTATTTCAGAAAGGTATAGAGTAATAAAACCTCATTAGGTATGCAAATGGACCACAGAGTGACCCAACGAATATTTAAGCCACTTTCATAGTTTGGCATTGATTTCATTGTAAAATTCTTTCTTTTTATCGAGTGCAGGTTGTACCACCCGGGTTGGAATCAATATATGGGTTTAGTCCACAAACACTGAAAATGGTGTGCCAAAGGCGTGCCGGTAGGATACTCGTAAAAAGGAAAGGCAAATCTAAAATAAAGTTGCAGAGGCACAAATAGAAGGTTAAACGGTACCTGTTAAACGCAAAACGTAACTGTAACAGAAAACATACTTTTCCTAATTCTCCATAGCCATACAATTGTTAATATCATAAAAGGGTCTTTATTAGTTTTCAATTTCCTTGAAATATGTTATTTTCTCATTTTTGAAATAAAAATCAAGAAAGTCCTCTACATTCATTAAATGGTTCCTCTTACTGCCTCAAGGAAACGATCAAACAGCTGCACATCTATACTGATACGAGGATGTATTAATTTAATAAGCCTAGACCAGTTCCATGCATAAACAAAATATTGCGTTACCATAGCAACGAACAATAACTTATTAGAAGTGTAAGTGTAAAGTTTGGCGTCCAAAAAGTAAACCAGAGTTACGCAATAAATTAAAAGAGAAAAGATGTCCGCCGAAATTGTGCAAACGAAAAATTGGAGTATCGAGTCATCATCAAGTACCTGTATTTAAAAGAGGTAAGCAGATTTACGAAGATATGCTTAATACCTTTGGTGATCAATGTCCTTCGTATTAGACCGTGAAAAATTGGACTGCAAACTTCAAAAGAGGTAAATTTTCCATTCAAGATAATGACCGATCGGGAAGGCCAGTTTTTGTGTCGAAAATATCGATGCGATATGACATTATTTTATCAGACTGTCGAATTGGGCTAAAACAGATATCTGAAGCACTGAATATTTCATACGAACGCGTTCATCCTACAGCTCACGTCAATTTGGACATGAAAAAAATTGCTGCAAAATGGATCCCCAAATGTTTTAATGTTGACCAAAAGCGGCTAAGGGTAGAAGATTCGTGTTCGATCTGTGCTCGATTTGAAAACTATGTAGACTTCTTAAACCGAATTGTTACTATGGATGAGACTTGGGTACATTTCTTCGATCCAGAAACAAAGCAACAATCGATAAAACGTCGACACTCTGGTTCTCCAAGACCTAAGAAGTTTCGTGTCCAAAAATCTGCTGAAAAAGTTCTTGCTTCAGTTTTTTGGGATTGCCATGGAGTAATCATGATTAATTTTTTGGATAAGGGTAGAACAATAACTGGAGATTACTATTCGACATTACTGACCACTCTACGCGAAAAAATTAAAGAGAAAAGACGCGAAAAGCTATCCAAAGGTGTTTTGTTTTTGTAGGACAACGCCTGCACACAAATCTCATGTTGCTATGCAAAAAATTCGTGATTTAGGGTTTGAATTACTAAAACACCCCCTTATTCACCAGATTTGGCTCCGTCCGACTATCATCTCTTTCCTCAACTGACAGAAAGTTTAAAAGGTCGTAAATTTTCTTCCAATTAAGAGAAGAATATGTTGAGTAATAAAATATTTTGACATTGAAATTTTGTTTGGTTCTATAGTAGGCTAAGAATTTTTCAATATATCCTCGTATACAAAAATTTGACGAAATTGTGTGGAGATAGTATTCACAATATTCTTTATATTCTTGATCTTGGAATTTTGGTTCGTTATATTGTTATTAATCCTTTTAAAGTGATTTATCTCTATTTATTTTTGATGGCTACATCATTCTAATTTTCGTCGAACAATGTAGAGATCATGACGATCAAATATAAATTTAATATACGTCTTGATAGATATTGGGTATTTAACAATTTGTTCCGGTTTTTGTAAAAGGCAAAATATTTTTTAATTTGTATATACAGTGACCCCATTTCATTTCAACGATCCCTTGTAACAGCCTCATACGAAATATTAATTCATTAACATTCATGTCTTGCTTAATTTTATATGTTGATTGCAAGTCAATAATAATTGCCTGATACTTATTTCAGATTCTATACACTCGTATCAACCTTGAATGATAATATGGAATAAAAAAAATTATCACAAAATCGGATATAGAGAGAATTCATAGATACTAGTCAACAATATTTCACTTCCTGGAAAAATAACAATTTAGTGAGAATTGGGGTATCGACTCATTTCAGTTAAAAAAGGAAAAAACGTTACGTAAGAAAACAATGGCCAGTTCGGGACGAAAGTACTTTCTCTAGTATTTACAGAATCAATATCACAAAAGCTAAACTGAAATAAGGGTATTTGTTCGCTAGAACCGTAAAGTTCTAAGAAATCCCCAGTCTGTTGTTATTACAATAATGGTAGTGGAAAAACTTTTGGTTACTAAAAAACTAAAAATAATGAAAAAATTTTGAAAATTGAAAATAAGATTTAAAAAGTTGCCAATAATAAAGAGTGGTCCAACCATAACACATGATGTTAATTGTAAATAAAACAAAACATTTATCTTAACATTTTTTATAATGATATTTCGGTCATACATTCATCTGATGATCAATGTTCTTAATGAAGCTGAGCGGTAACTGATGTTCAATGTCGTCGTTAATGTGCTCAATTATCCCATCTTCTGCTATTGAATTATTCTTAGATTATTAACGTGAACTTTAGTCTTTACCTCCCTCTTACCGAAAAAAGTCCGACGGTGTCAAAAGATCTTGGTGTCTAATTCAAGCCAAAAACACGCTCTTTGAATTTCTCGTACAGTCTTATTATGTTGGCTATGTGGCAAGTAGTCACTCAAGTGTCTACCGTCAAGTGGCAACCGTCTTTTTAGAACCACAATTCATCTGTCTCCATACATTCAATTTCTACCATTTATCATTTTGAAGAAAATGATATCGCCAGTCTATAACCGCAACAAACAGTCACTCTTTGTGGATGCACCTGCTTTACATCATGGGTTTTGATTTGTCCAAATGTGGCATTCATCGCTGAAGATGAGTTTCTTCGTCATCACTAACTTTTGCCTGTTTAACCAACCATTCGGCGTATTGCCGAAGCTTGAAATGGTCAGTTAGCTCCACCTCTTGTGTCAAATCAACCTTGTAAGCATTTAAATCCAAGTATTCCTTTAAAATTTGTATCAGTGATGTTGGAGTCATTGAAGATAAAATCTAGTCGAGGTTAACGGCTCTTCTGTCACACTATCGCGAAGAACACTGCTTTCCGAACTTGGGAACAGAGTGATTGAGCATACACCAGATCTTCACATCTTCTACAGATTTGGTTGGCTGAAATTTGGGCATTCATTTCGTCAATTAAATTTGAAATACTCTAAATACACTTCTGCCTATTTCACTTACCATTCGGCGTATTGACGATGCTTGACCACCGTGCGCTCTACTCACGTGCGCTCTACTCACGTGCGCTCGAAGCACGCATTCGCTCATTTTTTCTCTCGGTAGGCACAAACCGTTGTTGTATATATGAGCGATAAGTCTAAGCAGGTCACGCTATGCTCATTTTATATTTCCAAAACAATAGCTCGATCACCAACACACACATACACCGTAATAATCTTTAGATAATCAGAAATTATTTTTTAAACACTACACTTCTTTATTTAAATGTTTCTTTAGGTTACTTTCCACATTTCCCATCCCACTCATAGCCTTAAGGCTTCTTTGTATAAAATGAACCTGGTTTTGTTTGTTTCATAGAAAAAACGTGCGAACACAATAAATTTCCATCGTAACTCTTTCACTGGCAAATAAATAGGAAAATTATTAGCAGAGATAACATTTGACAGTATTTGTCATACAACTAGATGTAAACTAATGAGAGACAACTTTCGTTAGATCCAAATGCTTCCAATATAAATACCGATGAAATAATAGAAGCAATAAATTTCATATTATGATGTTAACTATATTGAGAACTTTCTATTCATATGAAGATTTAGATATGGTTTAGATTGATATCAACTTGTCTTTATATTATTGACACTTTATTTCATATCCAAGTCAACACCAAAAAGAATAAACCACTTCTAAAGGTAAAATAGGAGGACTATTGCATTGAAATTCAAAGGAGGTTCAAATTAGATGGTTTAATTGAATTAATTGAAGTAATTGCAAAAATATATTATATTTCCAGTAAGGTAAACCTGAGAGATTCCTCGTATTAACATGGTCAAGAAGACCCGATGAAAAATAATTAATTTTCAATAGGGTCAACCTAATGTAATCCTAGTGTGGGCCTAGTCAGGATAACCTTATTGGAAATAGTCTTTGTTTTAGTAAGGTGATCCTGAAGAGTTTCCTTGCATGGACATGACCAGGAGAGCCTGAAGAAAAATTAATTTATTTTCAAAAGGTTCGACCTAATGTGATCCTAGTGTGGACCTCGTCAGAATAATCTGATAAGAAATACTTGAATAAAGTTTCATTATGTGTTTTGCTCAGATTATGCCTCAGCAGTAAAAATCTGAGATTAACACCAAATACGCGCCTTCTACTCCTAATACTATAATTTACTATTATTTTATTACGACTTGTATATCATTGTATATTATTGTTTTTGGATATAATTCGGCACTTTTGTTCCACTCTATATATTTTATCTTTTCCTTTCTATCTTTAATAATAATGTTGTGTAATAACAAGTTTTGTTTTGTGCTAAAATTATTATTTTTCACTCGAAGAGATTAGCGCTAAGATAAAAATGACTATAGATATACATATAAAAGAAAAAATAGTGAAGTATATTTCTTTGATTGAGGATTTACAAAAAAGTATTTTTATGTAAATGCCAAAAGGCTTTAAAGTAAAGATAAAATAGAATCTCGCTTTATTATAATGAAAGAAACAAATGATACGAAGAGAAAAATGAAGAGGGTCGGCTTTTTTCATTAAATTAAATTGACTGCGTATGCCTTTGTTCTCGATATTTTTAATCAACCACAGCAGAGAGAGGAAACATTTCTGATATCAAAGATTTTAAATTGTTTTATCATCAGTTTATTGAAAAGTTTATGGAAATGGTTCCACCACTTTTTAAATAACTTCTCTTGCCATTTAACGATTGAAATCAGCAGTCTTGTTTCCTTTACTATAACCATTTGCATAGATTCGAATTTCATAACGTCACAAACATTTCACCAAATTCTTTATATTATTTTAATGTCTAAAAATCCGGATTAATCCGCTTTCATTCTTTCTTCTCAAGTAACCATTTCATCAATTTCTCATTTTCCAAGACCTTTTGATACGTTAATGCATTTAAATGTTTTCCATTTTGAGATCTCTTCTCTTTTAAGATTAAAAAATTCTTAAAATAAAAAAATTATAAAATTCTGTTTTTTTAATAATTTTCAAATTAATTTAGAAATTATTGAAAATGAATCATTTCTTCCTCAGACTTCGTGGCCGTGCCCATGCAACAAATCTTTCAGGATCCCCTTACTAAAATAAATACTATTTCTTATCAGGTTATCCTGACGAGGTCCACACTAGGATCACATTAGGCCGAACCGTTTGAAAATAAATTAATTTTTCTTCAGGCTCTCCTGGTCATGTCCATGCAAGGAAACGCTTTCAGGATCACCTTACTAAAACATAGACTATTTCTAATAAGGTTATCCTGACTAGGTCGACACTAGGATCACATTAGGTTGACCCTATTCTTATTCTTGAACCACGACAGAGGCTACATTAAAAATATTGGAATATTTCGAAATGTGAATATATCGGCTTATTTTGAAAATATCCTGGGCGGAGCACTTCCAAAATGGAAGTTATACAGAGACTAGGGAAAAAGAAGGAAGTGGTTTTTACATAAAAAAGGAACTGGAGTATTTTGGTCACATACTAAGACATCGTAAGAGAGGACTAGGACAAAGACGGTATTCATGGTTGCACAATCTACGCCAGTGGTTTGGAGTGCCATCTGTTGATCTGTTTAGAAACGCAGTAATCAAGATAAGAATATCAATAGCCAACGTTTGCAACGGATAAGGGATTGAAAGAAGAAGGAACTATAATATTTTAAAAAGTTCAAGCTGAAAAAGTTGAATACGTAATAAAGGTGGTTAATTAATTTTGGTTCGTCAAAATAGTTGTGGTACTCAAAAAAAGGACATTTTTCATGATCTTTTTAATAAGATATGGAAATTTTTAACTAAAAACACTGATGTTGGACAATGATAATAGAAACTAAGAAGAACACTGCATAGATTCGCCCCACTGTGCATCGGAAGCCCATAGATACCGTAGGTCTTCGTGTCCGGATTTAAAATAACCCAGTAAATATAAAAAGCCAAAAAACGCCTCTATTCCAAATTTATTTGTCTCTTAGTTAAAGACTGGTAGAAATAATGACCTGTTATTTTTACGCTTCTTGAAAGTTGTGTTCCGTCCTTGCATGGTCTTAATTTTTTCATTTGTGTGATGAGAAGCCTTCAAGATTCTAGCTCCGATAAAGAGGATTCTGACTAGCAGGATCATTCAAACCTAGAAGTATTTTAATAACATTGGAGCTTCTCGTTTCACTCGATTACACTACCGGTGTCGTGTTCACTATATTCTTCAGAGTCACTTTTCTCCAGATTCGGCTCTGAACTCCAGATCTTCCCAGAAAGAATTATCTTGCACTATTTTTAATAATTTGGCGTCAGTAGTAATCTTGCCTCAATCTGGTAACTTATGCAGTGTAAGTGAATATGCCTTGAGTTATTTTGACCCAGTGGGTAGTAGTTAAGGGTTAAGCAAAATAAGGTATTTGATTAAGAGTTTAGAACATCACTGGAAAAAGTGTATAGACTTGAAAATATGCTCAAAAATAAAAATGATTCTTTGTTAGAATTTTTCAAAATCCTTTCTATTGCGTGCTTAGTCATTCAAGGAACATATGTGCAAATTACCTGCAAAATTTCTGAATTGATTGGTGTAATGCACCTACCTTCTCTTTTTGCCCTATTTAAGTGGTGAAATGATACTAATTTTTTAATTTCATTTAATATCAACATTGAAAGATTGCTGACTCTTTTATCGGCCCTTTTATATATTTAGTTGAAAGTTAAGATCGAGTCTGGATTATTATCCATGTAGTATTTTCTGAATCCTTGACATTGTTCAGTCTATCATCAGAATACAATTGTGGCAAATCCTATTCTTAGTGTGAGTAATGATTTTATTATAAAAATAAATTAGTATAAATCTTGAGCTAGCTATTATATTAATAAAACTGACATACGAGAAATAAAGTACGTCCCTGGTTCATGTATAAACATTCTTATTTATACTAGTTGCTTAAGATTGTATATCCGATAAGTTAAACTATATTTTCGAGCATAATGGGACCTATTTATTATACCTATAGTTACAAATCGTTATCAATTCAAAATAATACGATGAGATCTATATAGTACATGCCTTTCAAAATTACCTATAAAATATCATCTGGGTCAAACACTAATTCAAAATTATCAGGCCCCTAGCTCAACCCTGCTTGAACCTTTGTTAAATTGATTAGTTGTAGATAAAGTTTGTCACATTCTATAATGATTGATTTCAGAAGTCCAATCTAGGTTTGTTTTGTATAATCCCTTTCAACTGTATAAAGATGCGTTTGTAATTTGTAATTTCATTTTCAACTTTTTATTTTATTAAAAAATGCATATTTTGTATAGTTTCCTCAATCTGATTTTACCCGAACTTATCCTTCTTCTTTATTTGAGCTTAACGGATTTTTGTTCCTAAAACTTCTACGACTCGAACATAGTTGATAGCAGCATTCAGATCGGAGTCAGATACATACTAAGGAATGAACTAGTTTTACGGAAAGCCATGTTATTGTAAGTTTAGGTCTTAGTTAAGCAGATTAAATTGATTAAATTGACTAAACTGGATTCCAACAGTAAATTTATTAAACCACATTCGGTATTAATCTGTGTGAATGCAGTATTATATGGATACGCAGCACTTCTGCAAATTATGCAAGCGTAGTGAGGAATATGTACAATGGTAAAGAACGTTCATGTAAAATATGAAACAAAGTAGAAAAGAATTTTAGTAACATAAACAAAAATGTACAAGGCATTTCAAATTGAGTAACTAAATCTGTCTATGGCTACAAACGTTGCAAGGTAGTCACAAATTCACACGAATGGGAAATTGAAGTCGCCACGCCGAATCAATTCTCAATATGTCAAAATTAGGAAAAAAATCGAGAATATGAATGTGGATAAGACACACAAAGATTATAGAAGAGCCAAGCACGAAAATAGTAAAGATGGATTGAAAACCGGGATTTCACTTGTCCGAGTGAAAGTCTGATATAATTTGTACATGCTCATGAGTGTTTATATAACAGTCGGCTGGATACAAGAAAACTAAAATTTGGCAGAATATAGGGAATCATTTTCCCATTAGAAATTGCCATGAAAAAACTGGTGATTAACTCAGGTGTTTTTTTGAGTCTCTGCTCAATAAGTGATCATATAAACCCCGATTCATTCATCTATCTTTTCGTCTGGATTTATTTCGTTTATTTTAAAATGTGATGTAATAAAGTAACTGCAGATATTTCTATTCCAATTGAGGGGTCTTACCCACCAACCCCATATCAAATAACGCTTTTTATTTATTTCATACAGTAAAGTAAGTGTCTAAAACATTAAAAATACTTCAAAATAATGATCACAGTCAAAAATTTCTTTATAAACATGCACTTTCAAGGTTATGTTTACTAGCGAACCAGCACTTTTTAAATTTGGGGCGTGTTTTAAACATTTATGAACGTTTAGAGCACGTCATATTCGCCTTAATAAAAGTTTGAATTGCGGTTTCACGTCAAATTTTACATCAGTTCATTGGTCTACTGTTACTTTTCCATTGTTTGCCAAAAAAAAATAAATTCTAGCGAATAAAGGCTGCGGCTAAACGGATTTGTTCACAATAGAGCCACTTAATTCGTAACAACGACAAAAGCTGTCGATTGAATGAGTTTGGCACCTGTTCACTGCTTCTGTGTATGTGTGAAAATGATATAATTTCTTTGATATTTCACTTCTCAGACTATTCTATTCATTTTTTGGATCATTATGACAAAATTCAACTCTAAAAAAATACGTTATATATTGAATTATTATTTATTAAAAAAATTTCTAAACTTTGATCTAAAATCCTAAAAGGAACACAAGAAAATTCTTTGAACTTTCTGGAAATTGGTTGAACCATCTTGAAATCTAATTTTGCTGCAAATGTTTACCTCATATAGCCGGCAATCATTTGTTTTAAAACAAAGGTGCCTCCAAACTTTCGGACGGTAGTTAAATTGTTGGAAATAAACTTTTCCCGACTGAAAGACTTGTGATCACACTTACTAACTGTACAATTAGATAAAGTTTTACCATTCTTCTTTTTTCCTGTTTTTATCTAACACGAGTAACGGCGTCCCCATTTCTCTTACTGTAAAGAGTTGAACTTTTCTGTCAAACAAAACTGCTTCTATTCAACATATAAACTAATAAAAATACTCAAATACCTGGTAACTAATATCTTTTTGTCTCGTTTTTTGTTCCTTCTTTAATTTAATTAACCGATCGGTGCTTCCGCCCAATTAAGCTTTTCCTGATCTTCGGTCCTGGGATTCAAAAACTGCTTATCTTACCCCAGTTTTTAGTTATAATTAACCTAATAATTGGTTTAAAAAGTATCTATAATATTATCTTTTTCTCTTGATCATCATCGCACAATTTGGTTTTAATTGTTGTTCTAGAAACTGGATATTGTTTAAATTTATTGGAAATTATTGGAAAAACATATTCAATGTTTACTTTTATGGAAGTTAAATTGAATTCATACAAAGTATTCTTCAATTATCATTCTGATTACAGCTAAGTTGGAATATCTGGAACCGTTGGCGATATTCAAAATGAACACACTGTTTACTCCACCGCTACACCAACACTCACGATTACACTGTCTGACGCACGTTCGGTTTTTGGTTTGACGCAAGATAAACTGACCTTTAGTCTCTGAAGACGATAACTTGGTTATCGAAACAGGCAGTGTAATTGTGAGTGTTGTTGTAGTGGTGGTGTAAACAGTGTGTTCATTCTAATTACAAATTCAAGAAGCCGTATTCGCTTATAATAGTTACTCAAAATAAACTCTTTTTACTTCCTGCCAGTAAATCATGCTATTGAGTCCTGAATTCTATCCTGTTTTAAAACATTTTCAGTTTCATTGGTGTAAATAAGGTTTGTTAGGTTGATACGGCCAACCTCGACCTATATGCGTTCACTAAGCCTGAGGCCTATTGTATGAACTTATTATCCACAATTTGGAAACTTAAGGTGATATCAGACGGTTCACTTTTCGGTTCATTCGGATGGATGATCACTCAAGTGAATGTTCTCTTTTTTCATTCCACGCTTACAAGACACACACAAAATGAACTTTATTAGCTCATTTCCTCGAATATGTCGTCAAACGAACTCGAGTGAACGTTCTCTTCGTGTTCATACTTTTCATTTTTCGATTTTTCGTTCATTCGGAGTGCGAGTGATTGATGCCGAATGCCGAAATCCAACATAGCTGGATTGGTTCACTAATAAATTAATTTGTCACTTTTGATTCATTTAATGCCTGGACGTTTCAATCTTAATGAAAGATGCTGAATGAAAGACAGAAAGGAATAAAAAGTGAACCGTGTGATGTCACCTTTAGCTAAGTACCTAAGCACCTTTCAATCCTTTTTTATAGCTTATTATTTAGCATTTTCAAACAAGAATTTTTTTCACTTTTCTGTTTCAAAATCTACTATTACTTCGACTTGTCGAGCTGGCACTTGACGTCAGTATTCGGCCAAGGCAGGGCGCTGGTAGACCAGACGCTCGATCGTTTCTTTTCGGCTACCCTGTTTGCAATAGTTGAGTCGTATAATTTTTTCTGTTTTCTCTTCAATGATCATTAGCCATTATGGTTCTGGAAGCACCTCTTTTTGACGATATATATGCTTTTTCACTTTTTAGCGATTATCGACATATGCTTTGTGACCAAGATTTTGATTTGATTTAGATATGAAAAATATTCCATCCTCACATATATAAGAATGGCAAGGGGCTAAGATGCTAGCAAGAAAAATTCTTTCGAACTTGTTGAATTAAACCCTCTGATTTTTTTCCAGCAAATTACTAGAGGCTAACATAACAAACCACAATATTGCACTTCTTACCAAGTTATAGAATTTTGACTTCACAGTTCACACTTCACAGTTGATACGAAAGAGATTTAGAAAAATTGCCACTTTTTGATTATTAACATACCAGAAATTATGGACTATTTTTATGAATAAGACAGTAATAAAATAAGGAAGCAATCGTATTCCATAGGCGTATCACAGAACTGGGATTGACATCAATATTATTTAAATTTAAACAATTCTGCAAATCTTTTTTTAACCACTTGGTTGTGGGTACTATCTTACAGGTTCTGAGGAAGAAGATCTACCATTCGTTTGAACCATGTCCTTTGATAGTCACCGAAATGAGTAGATCCAAAAGTCAATAAATCAACTTTAACAAAATCGTTTGAACTGCCGATGTGTACTATTATCAGTTTGCGATCCTTTCCTGTTGGTGATTTGAAAACAGAAGACGAATTATTTGAAAAAGTATCCCTCATTGATCCACGTTACAAATAAATAAAAAATATTTCTTCTTTTGTTTCTAATTTTTTTTATAGTCCATCCATTTCTTCTCCATGCCACATTATCGTTTCTTTCTATTAAAATAGACAATATTTTTACAAGTAAACGAATTTTCGCTATTTGCCAATTCATTTCTGATGCGAGGTCTGGCTATTAAATAATGAGACTGCACGCCTAGAGGGAGCCCTAGACGGGTGGGGTAAAAAACGATTAGTGCGTTCGGTATCTAGATATCTTGTCTATGCACATCCCAAAACACGTTTCCGTCACTATTATAGTATTTGTACAGTAGTGGTTTGAAACGAACGTGTTTTATTCTCGTGCCGAAAACCATGTGTGACGAAAAACAGGAACAATGTATCAATATCAAATTTCTCGTTAAATTGAAAAAAACTCCGACTGAGTGCTATAAATTGTTGCAAGAGGCCCAAGAGGACAATTTTCTATCTCGTGCGCGTGTTTTTGAGTGGCGTAAGCGCTTTAATGGGGGCCGGAGAGCACTGAAGATGACCAGCGCCCAGGTCGCCCTATGACTGTTTCAACTGCGGAAACAGGGACCAAAATCAACCAAATTGTGTATGCAGATCATTGAATAAGCATCCGGATGATTGTTGAAGCTGTAAACGCCGATAAACAAACGATTAGGAAAATTTCACACGAGGAATTACACATGACAAAAATCTGTGCCAAAAAATCTGACTCCTGACCAAAAACTCTTGCGTCAACGGGTCTGCTCAAATTTCCTTGAAAGGTTTTGAAGAAGATCTACTTTGAAAGGGACCCGAATTGAGTCGATGGAAGCGGTAAAGCAAAAAACGGCAGAGCTTCTAAAGCCGCTAACCAAAGAAGACTTCAGCATTGCTTTGATCAATAAAAAAACGTACGGAAAGATGTGTGGCGAGGGGAGGGTAGTATATTGAAGAGGGGCATTCAAATGTAGCCAGAACTCGTATTGGGCTCGGTCCATTAATGCACTCACCGCCTAATATTTTGTTGTAACACTATAAAACTCTCATTAGTTTTAAAAAACGTGATCTTATATATGAAAATTTGACTTGCCCAATTAACTGTTCTTTCCCTCTTCTTATTTTCACTGCTTCGTTCATTTAATAATCACTAACTGTACACAAATTTCACTTACTACATCTTTAATGTTCCATAAAAAAATCCTCATTTCTTTCGTATTTATGCGTAAAAAAAAATCATTGAAAATTGTGTTGGAAATGTAAAGTATTTCGTAATTTATTACGCATGGGACTCTCGATATTTAAATACTTTTTGCAAAAAATTATTAGGCGGGCTGACACGTAGATGACACTATTTAATAAATCCATATAATGGTCAATTAGTCCTCATCTTCAAAAGAAACGTTTATAGAAACCGTTGAGAAATGGTTTGCTAAGTTTAAATAATGTGAAATGAGCACAGAGTACGATGCACGCAGTAGACGCTCCAAAGAGACTGTTGACGTAAACATAAAAAACTCACAAAATAATTTCGGATAATCAAAAAGGGAAGCTGATTGGAATAGCTGAAATCCTAAAAATATCAAAGGAACGTGAATGATCTATGAGAAAGCTCTGTTCAAACTGGGTGCCTAATAACAAACCAAAAACAACAAGTTTTGACGATTCTGAGCAGTGATTGCACTTTTGAATCGTATTAAACCCAAATATGAATTCTTTATTTCACACCAGAATCCAATAGATTCAATTGCAAGTGATGAACTGACTTGCTGGTGTTCAAAAATAGTTGCTTCAAATGAGTAGCGCGTTCGACGACAGACGCACATACTCGAGCTTCATTTTCGATTTTCGCTCATATCCCCGTCCGCGCTCGCACATGTTGTTTTATGTGCGACGCGCCACGCCATTACTGCCAATTGAAGAAAATGTAATTTCTGATAATAAGAAAGCTGTACTTGATTTTTGTTTGATGGTCGCGGGCTGTAGTTTCCCCATCCCTGGTCTAGTTCTTAGTGACTTTTTCCTGTTGTCAGACATCAATAGTATGCTTGCTGGACAAACATTTTAAGCCGATAAAAAGGTAATTACCAAAACTGGAGCCTATTTTGGAGTTAAAGACAAATCGTACTATAAAAATTGTATGGATAAATTGTATGACCACTATAATCGAAAGCAACAATGTTGAATAATAAAATCAAATCCAATCAAAAAAAGATGTTGTCCTACTTTTCATCCCACCTGTAAACTGTGAGTAAGCATTGAATATTAAATTGCGTAAAAAATGTCAGCTTAAATCGAACAAAGTGCTTCAAATTACAATGTCAAATGTCAAAATAATTTTTATGGAAAACCAAATGGACTGTTCCAAAATTAAAAATACAGTATTTTGATAGAAATATAATCTGTATTAGAGGTGAATATTTATTGTTTTATCTTATATGTAATATCTATCCTGGTCATAGTCCACCTCATATTCCAGATAATCACAATCAAAAATGTGTTACAGGATCATAGTAGATTCAAGAATCCGTTTCCAAACTGTGTTTTTATGCCTAACTATTATTAGGTGTTTTTCTTTTCAAACTATTCTAATTAACTAAAAGGTAGTTGAAACCACATTTCAACTCGTGTTAACGTTCAGTTTAATATATGTTAAATATCCGTATTTCGTGCTAGTATTCACTGCCATTAAAATTTCATGATACATGGATGATTTATATCGTTCTGGGCGGTCATTTGATTACCTTGACGTTCGACCATGACGAGTTGGATTAGACGTGGCAACATTGTCGCAATCCACGACCGCGTGTGCATATCAAGGTCATTCATCACACCATTCCACAGCTCGTCTTACTGAAGTTTGCCAGATTTGATTAAAATTCGTAGAAACCGGTAGATATTTACAGATAACTGATACATTCAGTGGTATTATTTATTTTTAATTTCATTGAATGAGTAGCAACAGCGTATTGATAATGAAATAAATATTTAGACTAAATTATGTTGATTTTAATTTTTTTTATATATTGAAAGCGTTTGCTAAATGAATTCTTGAAAGGTTTTTAATTAATTTTAACAAATATTAACTGGGTACGTATAATTTGAGTCAAAATGGTTATATTTTTTCAATCCCATTTTGTTATATAGATTGACTATTTACAGTTAATACAGAAACAAAAATGGTGATCGATGATTTAATAATTGTATATAGTGTGAACATAAACTATAGTTAACATTACTTTTCACTAATCCAAACTTAAAAATTTTAATTTAGTTTATTCTAAACCTCAAATGAATATTACACTTTAGAATGTGTCAAGTACGTATTTCACTTCACATGTTTCGTAGAATAAACGTTTTATTCCTTGCTAGTTATCCTATTATCCTTTGCTTCCGGTATGTGTAATGCTCTAAGAGCCAAACAGTAATTAAAGCTACATGATGGATGGCAATAACTGAAGATCCAGGAGTTCTAAGTGGTTCACTCTCATTAACAAGAGTCTCTGGAGACGATATCGTATAGAAATACGGAAGAAGAGTCATTAGTTGGAAATAGTATATAATAATTTTTTATAGATTCCTAAGTTTGTCAAATTTTTTTCAAAAATGGGAATGTGTACAATCTGAATTTATTCAAATAATTTGAAATTATAACTAGATTTACTGAGAACGATAAACATATTCTAAAAGACATGACGTCAAGTTAACCCATTATACTATTAGGTTCCTTAAAATGGTATATCAAATTTTGTGAAATATGAAAATATACACCCAACTAAAATCAATACTAAGTAGATTCGGTTATCAAATATTTCGATATAAGTTATACCATTCGATGAAAAATTTAATATTAATGAAATCATTATTTTTTTACTGAAGAACTCCTGGTACTTAATCAGGATATAAAACCAACGATTTTTGCATATGGAGCCGTTGTGTGGTGGCCATGTACGGAAAAAGTAAAAACTACAGTACCAATGGACAGAGTTCTGCGCCTCTCCTGTCTTAGTATCTCATCATCCATACGTTCGGCCCCAAATAGGATCCTTGAAGTCCTTGGACCTAACGAATCGTAGCCATGGGGAATATATTATCAACGAATTACAGGCTGGAGTATCTAGCCATGCGAAAATCTGGTTTTAGGTGAATGTCCTATTATTTTAATTAGCAGTGACCAAATGGCGCTTGGAGGCATACGTCACTGTCAGATAACAGCGGATGTGGACTCTAAGCCGACAATACAAAATAATGGAGCCATCTGTTGTATGAAAACTCCAGAAAATAAGCTAATTTTTTTCTTCCATAACAGAGAATCACATGAACTTTTTCCTTCAATGTAAAGAATTTAAATATTTTTATGGTAGTCTTTGTTTTAAATATTAGCCTTTGATTTGTGAAATAAACATAAATATAAGACAAACATCTCATTACTTAGAACATAGATTGAAAAATTATCATGATAAGAAACATAAAACTGCATTAACAAACCATGGAATATCCAAAAACAACATATATTCACTTATAAAAATTCAAGAATTCTTAACACGGAATCAAATACTATAAAAACAACATTTTTAGAAACGATTCACATATATTGAAGGGAGAAAGCTGTAAATGATAAAAAAGACCTAAACAATTTAAATAAAATAAATTTTAGCTCTATTTTATAGATTTAAATGTAACTGCGAATAATTTAATTCACGGCTGCTAGATATTTTTGAAATGTAACAAATAATTTTACTGTATATAACAGATTTTTATTTTGATATTTATGTTGTAGGTAATCTATTGATTAGTATAAGAATGCAAGTTGTCAATATCAAAACATTTCATACGTCAATTTTTACCTGTTTTTTAGAACTAATTTTCTTATCAAAACATAAATAAAAAGTTCTAAAAAGTAATTAGCTGAAAGGGTTTAAATGTTGATTCTAAACAACTTGTCAATTTGCTGAATAAAAAAATAGGTTTTTTTAAAAATATCCAAATATTTAAAAAATATATTATGTTTGATATTTTCAAATATTTAATTTTGTTTTAAAACATTTTTCAGTTCTTATTTTAGTCTGGAATTTCATGTAATCGAAATTGAATCCATACTAAATATTTTAGAGGTCTAGTTATGAGCAATATAATGACTATTATCCACTAAGGAGGTTTATTTACTAGAACTTTCCTAAATAATAGCCATAATTATATGCTCATCAAATGATTTACTATTATGTATCGGATAACAGATTGGTTTCTATATATAGTTTTAATAGCTAATAACACAATAACTGTTAAGCAAATAAAGTAAAAAAAGCTGAAAAAATTGCGTGATATACTTTCCAAATTTGTAAAAGACCGAATTGTCTTATCTAGGGTCCTTCCTAAGTAATTTAATGTTCTTAAAAAATTATTTTCCGATAGGTAATTTTTTGAAATATTTTCCTATCTATCTATCCCGAAGAAAAGGATTGCCAGATAGTTAAATTTGACTCCTGGAAGTAAAAATAACAGTGCGGAACAAAGAAGACTCACAGGGGTAGGAAGTTTTTCTATAATATCGAATATGGTAAAAGATTTAACTTATTTGTTCTAGAATTATGTTAGGTTAAGTTAAATTTATACATAAGTTCTACTTCATATCTCACTGATCATGAAGCAGTGTTAACAAAATCGGTAAAATCCAGTACTAAAAATGCTTTTCCCTTCCTAATTCGGACCACTAAGGCCAAATATCTAGGAGTCATCCGGGATTCATGAAGCACGTTTACTACCTAGAGGACAAGACTAGGAAGACGGATACACTTCCAAAAGTCATTGACAGAAGCAGAACATCAGACTAAGCAAAAAAATGAATACCTCCTTTCACATCTGGATTCGAAGAAATGAGATAGGGAAGCTGATGGAATACTTCAGACCAAAGCCAAGAAAACAGCTGGATTGCGACTAGCAAAACCAAGAAAAATAACGGAAACGGAAGAAAAGAAGCCACCTACTGGAGAGCTTGCTGGAGATTATCAGGATTTCGAGTGAAGACAGCGTTAGCTTTCTCTTCAAAAGTATGCGAAAGCACATACATACCTAGAACGTCAAACGAAGTGCATGGCACTATCCTGAAGGGAAGGATAGCCGGATAGTTCAATTTAACCCCTGGAAGTAGAAACGACAGTGCGGTACAAAGAAGACTCAGGGGTAGGAAGTTTTACTCCAATGGCATCGTTCTTTGAGGGATGCATTCTGATATAGTATGTGTGCGAAGGGCTACATTTCCAATTACTTGAACTAGCAATATAGGATATATGAATTTACATTGTTTTTCCAATCAACTAGACTTCTTAGAAGAATATAACTGTTTCTATACCATTTCTAAGTCCAGATATAACGATTGTTTTGCTTTTTATCCCAGTCAAATTCAATTCAACAATGTGAAATTTGTGGATTCCACTAATATTATCACGAACACTATTATTATAGTTTCTTAATGTAGTAGAGAGAATTCAATTATAGTGTCTTCTTGGAACAAACTAATATTAATAATATAGAAGAATGTGAAGAATTATTAACTCTCATTATCAACTTTTCCTTTTCTGATCTACTTAGAAATTCACTTAAGTGAACATAATTTTGCTATGAGTTTTTATTGATTTCAATCTATAATACATGGGGTTTCTAAAATTTTTAGCAATTCCCGAAATTTTGTACGTTTTAAATGATCAAAGCTTGCGCATGTTTATTGAAAAAACAAAAACAATATACTAAATTTACGTGTTTAAAATCTCTCTACTTTGTTTAACACTTGATACAATTTTGATTTTTGTAATGAATAAGACATTTTCTCGTGTTGGAATATACAATCAAAATACATTTCATCTTCATCATTAGAATTAGAAAAAATTATAGCAATTAATAGAGCATACCATGCAAAAGAATATTAGAAACAAATATAATTAGAATTGTTAAAAATAGATACAAACAACCTATGAATTATGGAGAACTTGAAGGGGTAGATGTAGAAGGAATAAGATGTTTTGGACTTGGACATCTGTGAAGGGTAGCTTTTTCACTACTAGAATCCAGAAGGTAGAAGAATTCCCATTTAACTTTTATATCATAAATTTTTCATATTTTCTAAAAGGGAGAAATGGGGGAGTATTACTTCCCTATTCTGTGCACAAAAATTGAGTAGGAAAGGATTCTCTAATCTCTAATCAATAGATGTGTTTTTGATAATAATAAGACCCAGCTTGTGAGTAATACATGTATAAAACTTTTTGTATTGATAATTTAATCAAAGAATATTTTTATTTTTTTGCAATATATCTAGGTGGAAAGTTGCCATTGTATCATAAAATAATAAAGGGATGACTAAACGTGACTAATATTATTGATAGTTGTATTAATTTACATACAACAAGCAATAATTGAATCGGGAGCAGTCATTGATTTTCTAGTTATTTATTTACACCCCATACGATTTACTATTTCAACATTTGAATAGGAAGAAAGCTCAAATTCATAAAAGTAAGCAATAATAAGCTATACGCGTGTCGTTTAATATGAATTTGTTCCACGTGTTCGATTATTTGTTAATATTAATAAATCGAACTTTTGAAATACCATATAAGCTTAGGATTACTGCTGGTCGTTGGTTTTAGGCCTCAAATTTCATTTTTAAATAAATTTGATTTCTAGAGTTATAGAATTTATTTTGGGATTTTTTATGATTCTCTCAATGAATTTAATGTGATTGGTCGTTAAATACTAAAATCATCTACAAATAAAATCCAAATGGAATAAATTCTATATTTCGGTTTGTATAAATTAATTTACAATCCCAAAACACGTAAAATTTAAATCATAAATTGACATTTACAAGGGTGGTCCCAGAAGTATCTGGCCTGACCTAAAGAGGCAGTAGTTGCTTGAAAAATATCAATGTATCAGAAATTATTTGTTTCAAGAAGACGTCACGTTGTTTAGTATTTGTTTAGCAGCCATCATTAGTGAACGTTTTCACCGTGTGATATAATACTTTTATTTGAAATGCATTAACCCAACTAATATAAAAGCTGAACTAGGGATGAGACTGCTCCTTCGTTATAAACAGTCAAATATTGAGGCCGTACGATCTGCGAAGACCAGAGTCGCCGTGGTAGACCAAATGAGGTGAAAACTCCAGAAATGTTGAAGAAAATCTGGATGATCGTCGACTGAAAGTGCGCATTAACCGCACTTCAAAAAGTGCGGTACATAGCATATTAACCGATTGTTTTGCAATGATTCACAAAATAAAGCCGAATTTTTGCGCCGTTTCATAAACATGGATGAAACGTGGGTCCATCACTTCACACTACAAACCACAGAACATTCAAAACAATGGAATGAAAAGGGATTACCGGCTCTAAAGAAGATAAAAACCGTCCCATCTGCAAGCAACGTCATGACGTCGGATTTTTAGGATGCGCGTGGGATAATTTCCATTGACTATCTTGAAAAAGGAAAATCTATCAACAGCGACAATCATGCAGATAAATCAAGGGAAAACTGCTGTATTTGGTTAAGAAGAGAGTGTTAATTCATCGAGATAATGCACCAGCTCACACATCCGTTATTGCAATAGCCAAAATTAATGAATTAAAATTTAAATTTATACCTCAGGTACCCTATTTCACAGATTTAGCCTCCTTGGATTATTTTCTATTCTCAGACTCGGTGGTCAAAGATTTTCAAACAATGAAGAGGTGATGTGGCCAGCTAATGGCTATTTAGAGGAGCTTGACGATTTCTATTATAAAAACGGTATCGAACTTAGTGAACATCGCTGGAAAAAGTGTATGGAGCTATACTTTTTTTAAAAGTTTTTGTGTTTCCTTCCTTATGCTTGTTACATCTGGGACCATTCTCGCAATTTCCTTGGAATTACAGGTAGAACCCCAATTTTCTAAATGGGTAATTTAGGCCAGTGATATATTAAAAAACTATATGGGTTTTAAGTTTTTGTGAAATGATTACATATATTCGTTATAATTTAATCAGATTTTTAGTAGATATTCATTAAAAACACTTTATATGGCAACGTTACTTTGTTTAAAATTTTTTTACAGTTATAAGTTATCCGCATTATAATTTTAGTTTGGAATTCATTACTTCAATTCTGAAAAATGGTTAAATTAACGAAAAAGCATAAAATCACAGTTTTACGAATGATTGGGTACAGAAATAAAACCCGAACACAACAGGAAGTAACTTTCCTATTTCATGAGAAGTTTCCTGACTAATCGCCAATATCCCATGGAACGCTAACTAAAATAGAGAAGCAATTTCGCGAGTTTGGTCATGTAGGGTAGATAAAAAAGCAGCTACCAGTGCACTGAGGGATGAAATCAAATTAGATGTGATGCTTAAGTTTGAGCAAAACCCGCATACATCAAGTAGACAGGCATTCACTACATTTAATGTTAGCCATACGTCGATAGTAAACATATTAAAAGAAAATAAAAGGCTACCCTATAAAATTATAATATTCAATTTTTCATTTAACAATCATGCTAACCGGTAATATTCCTGCTACCGGCCAACACAAAATCATCGTTGGATGAGGTAAGAACATATGCAATACCCTTAAAAGACAGACAGGGATTTATTGAAAACCATATCATTGGTCCCAATAAGATGTGATTCCAATTTACATTTTCTTCCGATCCAGGAAACTATCAACTTCTAGAGGTTTAAGCAAGATTAAGCACCAAAATATTACTAACGCAATGTCCGGCAATACATCAATGCACTATTCTCCAATTGATGAATAAGGACGCGAACATATATAGAATGGCCAACGTGATAGCCTGATCTTAATTATTTGATTAATTTTTATGGGAGTACGTTAAGGGTATTGTATACAAAAATGAACCTTTTGATGTTGTATGTCAAATTTTTCTTCTTCAAAACTTTTCGCATCACGTCGTCCTTTGTTTCTTTTGGTCTTCCTCTGATTATTTTTGTTGTCCTTTAGCTTGCCAAACATTGTTTCCTTGTTTGGAATTACCCATTCTCTGTAAATGTATTCTCATTTCTAATTCTATCTTCTATCTACTCATTTACTTTTCTGTAATATTTTATCCCTGTAGCTTATATTTTACTTTTTGGTTGCTGATTTAGCATCCATGATTCGCAGTCATATGTTAGTATGGGCCTAAATACAGTTCGAAATACTTCCTTTGATTTGATTGCTTCAAGTGGTAAAAATGGTTAATCGATAACGAAATACAAAGAAGAATTGCCACAGACAGGTTCTCTTGCTACTTGATGGTATTGAGCTCCTACCACATTTACATCAATGCCGAAATTCTAGTGTGGGAAAAAATGCGAATCCAAAAGAGATGTTAGAAATGCATCGTGACAATTTTTTGCATCTGATCCCATAACATCATTTTACAAAGGTCTCAAAGAGATTGCTGAACGTTGAGGTCATTGAACATTAAAAACCGACATTATCTATGAGACAATCTGTATATTTATATGTAGAATCTCAACAGTCTGGGAAAATACTCCAAAAACAACGTATTTAATCCATTTAAAAAAGCAGTCACTATAAAAAACCTCGCTGACTTTATGCTGATGAATTTTCCGTTTTCTGGAAGTCATCCATCTTGGCTTCTCTCGTTAAAATCTTATCGCTATGATGACCGTTCGATCATATTTTTTAAATAATTTTCAGTAGTTTAATTAATTATGTTCTTATTTTCTATAGAAATGAACCGGTTTACGATGTATTAAATTGGTTGAAGTAAATATAGCCAGGGAAATGAATTCATGTAACAAAATCAAAAGATACAAAAAAAGTGTAGGTCAAGTAGAGCTATTTTAATGGTTAAATAAATTCGAATTCTAATTTATACCATATCATGATTACGTAATTCGTGCACTCGAAGAAATGGAAAGTTTTTGTACTTGGATTGTTGAACAATAAATTATTATTTCGTATCCTTTCAATGATAAAATATACATTTTATTTATTAAAATATCCAATAATTTATCGATTATTACAATTTTTTGAATAGTTTACAGCATAACACATTGATCAATAAGTCCCTGATCTGACTGATAGAGGTCACCACTAATTATATATTTTTTTATTTTTTTTTTGAAATACCAACTTTCAAACGATATATATCAGCTTAGCTCCATAGAATCTTTTAAAGCGAAAACAAGAAAGAAAAAAGATGTGTTGATGTATAATTGTTTTTCAACCGAAAAAAACACCATAGAAGCGAAGGTTTAGCCGCGAAAAAAAACCATCATTGACTGGTATGCGATGTTAACGTGGTTGTACAAGCATCGACAATTAGGACGTCCAAAAGATATGATTACTTTGAGAAAGTTTGAAAAAGCCCTAAAAATAGTGATAAAAATCCGCAAAATGTTCACGACGATATGTTTACAAGAATTTACAAGAAAACTTGTTTTCAAATAAGTTTCCTCGAAAAACCAACAAGGAAAAGATGATTTAGAACGCCGCGCAGATTGGAGGCTTTTAGACAAAATAAAAAGTACTTTAAACCAGGTTGAGATATAATTCAACCCAACTCTGATAATTTCTGATCCGACTTTCTTTATTTCCAAATAAAGTTACAAAAATAACTGAAAATGTGGACTTTTTAGTAATATTCATTGCTTCGAATAATTGAATTCAAATAATTCAAATTGAGGTAATTTTTTACTTTCGCGGTCCCCTCGTTTTTTGGCTCTAGAAAATCGAAAAATCATCCGATTTCGATGAATTTTTTTCCAAAATTTTCGTTTTTACGACGTATTTACGAAAAAAATTATGAGAATAAAAAATAATAAAAACTTTTATTGGTTTCAGGGCCTTAAATGTTCATGAAAATGCACTCATTCATGTATAATTGTTGATAAATTTTTTCCAAATAATCAAATGAAGTTGTTATATTTTTTTTTCATAATCTATACTAAAAAACGAACAAATTGAAAAAAAAAAATTATACAAAAATGTTGATGTTTTTACAATTAAAAATAATAGCAATTTCTCTTGAAATCAACCTTTTCTCACATATAATCGTTTCTACCTTTTTTATTAAGTAATTGTGTGATTGTGTTGTGCATGAATGGTGTCGCAAGTTTAAAGATGGCCGTAATGATGAAGCATGATGAAAGAGGCCAAGGACGCAAATCTGTCGTTTCAGACGACCTGGTTCAACGAGTTGACAAAATGGTTAAAGAAAACCGCAGATTCAACATTTGTCTACGGAATTTCCAGCAGTTTTGTACTCTATTGTGACTGAACGGTTAGGCTTCATTGGTGGCAACTTTCTTTGAAGAAGGAATTGAGAAGCTTATCCACAGATATGATAAGTGTCCCACTCTCTTCGGTGATTATGTCGAAAAGTAACCATACGTGTACCAATCTTTTTGTAATAAAATTATTGTTTTATATGAACTTGTTGTTGAAAAAAAAACGGCTCTTAATATCCATACAATGTTGGAAGAATACAGTACCATTTGTATTACTCGTGAAGCAGTATACCGCGAATCGATAGAGAATTTGAACAAATTAACTTAGATGTTTAGATTCAATGCTCTAATTCCATTAATATATTGTTTTTAGTTCAATATTTTAAATAAGCTTTTAAATAAACTAATGTTTTGCATCGCCATTGATATGATTTTTGATTATATTCAAATAAACAACAATGAAATGTGTCAGTATAAATATGCAAAACATGTAATGGCACCCTGTGAATGACCGATTCTGATTGTTTAATTTCCATTTTACTACAACAACTTTTAATAATTATTTTGTACAATTTTATAAAAAGACAAATTTTGACATTTCTATCTAACAGGAAGTAGAAGTGGTTATTGTTTACAGGCATATTTTTATTTCTGGAAAATGTTATTAGAAATCCACAATAGTTACATGCTATCCTACTGTTTCTGACAAGAATAATGATATTAATTACTGGCTAGCTAGAACTGGGATATATTGAGTTTTGCAGCAATTTCCAAATGAGAATTTTCCATGGAACAACTATTCCAAGCTTCCAGTAAGGGTACTTCCCATTAACAGGGAGAGTTTAATTTGAGGGTGCTTTCCAAAGTGCTGAAAATACTATTGAATTGTTCATAGGTGCGAATCATTAATGCTCCAATCAGGCACCATGTCTATTTTCTTCTAACACGGCATCAGGATGATATAATAATTTTGAATAATGTGTGTATTGAATTACTGTTGATGATTAAGAATATCATGTGATATATTGAAATTCAGAAGTATTTATATAATCTAATCTTAAGATTAAATAGCAATCTACAGCTAACTTAAATTAACTAGCTAAGGTCTTACTCAACAGCATCATTGAATTTCTGATACATTTTGTATACCTTGTACATCTCAACACTCAAATTACTCTGCTATTCAATTCTCTTATATATTACTGGATTACCTCAGCATTGTTATGGTGATCAAGTCGTAGTTCATGACTCGTGGCAAATTACACTATAGTTTGGTTATAACAGTGTCTATATCCATATCCTTATAGAGGCTACTGTTTCGATAGTACCAAGGTGCATCTACGATATTCTTGAGTTCTTTGTTTCGAAATATTTGAATGATTTGCAGACTATTTTGAATATTAGCCCATATAGTCTGAGATCCCTTGATCTTGCAGGTATCTGTTTTTTTTTTGATGAAATTAATTTTGAAGGAATCTTGAGGATGTATGGAATGGATTAAGGATAGGTTGCCTTGTAAAAATTAGCCGCAATTACCTGTAATTCATTTTAATGTCATTTAATATACTAATATGACTTGCAGCTATATGTTTTTTCAGTCAATCTTACAGTTTACAAAACATTATTATTATTCTGTGGTTCTTGCAGTCTATCAGATCTTCATATATCCTTAAGCAACTGACATAACTCTTCATACACTTATTTTCGAGTCTTGGTGCATTTTATCGCTTCTGTTTTTTTATCATTTCTGATGTTTGTTGTTTCTGATACTTCATCATTTTCTTCTTTTTCCTCTATTGTTCCTACTCTTCGGTCTAATCGAGTTTGAAGTTTACATCCATACATCATACTAAGCTACTAAAGGTGTATCAAACACACAGAAAAACAGGTTTGTTGTAGTTTATCTTAAAGAGTCATCCAATCACTAACTAACGTATTTTTTCTTTTACAATAAAGTACTTTTTGTATAATTCTTCAACCAATAGTTTCATTACTTACGATTTCCACTCATTTAATTTAACGTCGATTAAATTTTTATTATCTCATTAAGAGATAGCTTTTAGTAATTTCAGTTACAATCTTTATTTTATTGCTATATAAATATTTTGTAATTAACCCAATAAATTGAAAAATTAATTTTTTTATTATCAAGTTTCCTTTTTAGTAATAATAATATACCTACTTTTAGAAGTTTATTAATTGTGTGAAATGCGAGACGAAAGAAAGAAAATTGTGAAATTAGCAACAATCATTAATAGCCAAATCGATTAGAGGCTGAAACATGGATTGAAAAAAATATTAGAGCATGTGAAACAATTGAAAATAATATGTTATCTATAAAGGATTCACTGCCAATATTATCTAAGATCCATTTAATAAAGGGTTGCCTGAAAAGTTTCCGCCCCAAGTTTTCACCTTAATCATTTCTAGTTTTCAAATTAAAAAAAAATTTTATTCAAGGTAAAAGGTCAAAAAAATGAGTTTTTCGCAATTTTCAGAAAAACAGTGAGTTTTATCATAAAAATACCTTATACGAAAATTGTAGATCATAAAATTATCTACAAAAAACGTATAAATACTTTCTTCCCACAATCCACTGTTTCTGAGATATAATGGTTCAAAAAGTTGTAAAAGTTGTCGTATTTAATGGTTTAACCAATATATTTTCAGCAGTAAACTTTTCTTACAACATTGAAATGAACCGAGACTTGTGAGTATTTGTAAGAAAATTTTTGTTGACTGGTTGGAACTGTCGTAAGTTCATGAAATAAATTATCAATTGACGATGTTGGTATGCAGCATTGGTATTTGTAAAGAAATCTGAAACATTATAACTTTTACAACTTTTAGAATCGTTATATCTCTTATGTGAGGATAATCCGGGAACGGACCGGCATACATAACGTTGAACAATTGTTCATAGTGGCTGAAAACAGAGATCAGATCACCATTATCATCACCAACATCTTGGGATCCTGACAAGGCACAATAAGACATTTAATTAATACAAGATACACATAACTTATTGTTTTTCAAATTCGAATCGTGCATTGTATTCACATTCATGTACACTTTTCCAATGAACCACGCAAGAGAAGTGATTAAGGTAGTTCATTAGTTTAATTGTACGTATTCTAATATGATACCCAGGTACCATTAACATGGAGAGGGTAGCGAGTACGCGTTTTAATGCGACTGACTCGCTAATGAATCCATGAATCCTTGGCAGGATGTAAAGTGGCTATTAAAAGTTTTGTTTTTGTATATATATATATATATATATATATATATATATATATATATATATATATATATATATATGAATTATATATTTAATTAAAAATAAATAATTTGCCCGTTTCCTAAGCAGAGTTTGAGTATTTTCTTTGGAATTAAAAGGTACATCGTATTTGAAATGTACGTAGGCAAATAACTTCTCTAAACTCATTTCATCCCTCAATAGGATACAATACCCTTGTTAATTCAAACCGGGCTCTCATCACTTCATAATTATTACTGATCGTGTTATAGAAATTAATGATCCAGAATTAATGGAAATATAATAAGTAGGTGAAAGGAATAAGGATGTTATTAATTATGGTTAAATTAGTATCAGTTATTTATATGCGGGTGTTGTTCAACTAGAAATAATTATTCAAAACATCCCTTTTTACACAAAAATTAAATTCTTTGAAACTTATTTTTAGTATTCTGAACAGTAGATTTCAAAAATGATCTGTTTGTTCTTGCTTTTGTGATTTTGGAACACTTTTAATCTCTTTTTGAAGATGCTCCAAACCTCGCTTACAAAAAACAACGACTTTTTGAAACTACCACTTGACATCGTTCAGATACATCCTGCCTTATATTCTAAAATTTTTGAATTTTTAGAAGACTCTTGACCCATCCAAATGGCTTAGAAATATTGTTAGCTGACGATAAAAAATTTATAATGTTACCGTAATACGAGGATGGTCCCAGAAGTACCTGATACAACAAAGGAAACACAAAAATTTTGGAAAATTTATTTTTCAACGTAATCTAATTTAAGCTTCATACACTTTTCTCATCGATGTTAATAAATTCGATACCCTCTTTGTAATAAGAATCGTCAAATATCTCAAATTAGCCATTAACTGTCGACCTCACCTCTTTATTGTTGGAAAATCTTTGGCCATCGAGCCATTTTTTTAAATCTGGAAATAATCTAACAACGGATGTATGAGCTGGTGTATTGTTATGATGAAACATCATTTTTTTCTTAGCCAAATGCGGCCGTTTCTGCTTGATTTTTTCGCTCAAACGTTCGTTGATCGTTTTTCCTTTTTCTAGATAGTTGATGAAAATGAAAAACGTTTTAATCAGAGAGATCTGACAAAGAAAAATATCCATATGGTAACTTACAAGGTTACAAATCCTGTGAGTGGCGAAAACTTCGAAGATAAAACGTAGTATCAACTCTTGAAGCTACTAATATTAAACTTGGTATGAAGCAGATTGGACTCACCGATTTTGTTAATCACGATTTCCTATAAAATATCACTCATGATAAGATCGTGTTTCAACTATTGAATCAACTTGAAGGATTTTAGGATTTCTCAATATAATTTAAGAAATAGTTTCCCTCTGACATCGTATGAGTGATTCATTGTAAAGATTTTCGTGGAAATGGAAAAATATGAGTATCGAGATGTCATTGATTTGTTTTTGAGATGCAATATACCTACGCAAATAAAAGAGGAATTAGACTAGACAGTTCACCATCATTTACGACCGTAAAATTTTGGACAGCTGAGTTCAGACGTAATCGTATCAGTTTGACATCAGAACAACGCATCTTATCCGTGACTAAAATTCACGAATTGCACTTCGGATTGATTTACTATCAATTGTATTCACCAGACCTGGCTCCCAGCGACTTTTTCCTGTTCTTTAATCTTGGAATTTCACTTGCAAGAGAGAGATTTCGATAAAACGGGAATATTATCGTATACGAAAACGCCTATTTTGGGGAGAAAGGCAGCAACTATTATTATAAAAAGGGTTAAAAAATTGAAGCATCGCTCGACCAATTGTATATACTTATGAGGATATAACCATGTTGTAAATAAAGATTATTATGTATCTGAATTTTTTCAGACCACCCTTGTACAATATGTCGATCAGTAACACTAGTTTTGAACCAAGAAGTTATATATTTTGTTAGCAGATAAAAATATCCGCAATATGAGATATAAGAGAAAATTTAAAGTCAAAAAAGGAATCTACATTAACATTGGACGTTCGAGGAAACATTAAAACATTAAAACTCCACAAATTGGTTATATCTTATCGTAAGTTGAAATCGCGTGTAATAGCTGAGGCCATAAAGATATCAGAAGGCAGGCAAAAACAACGTGTTGAGGATTCAGAGCAGTGTTTGGCCATGTTTACACGTAATAATTCGGATTTTTTTATTCGATATGTCACAATGGATGAAACATGGATCCATCACTTCACTCCGGAGTCAAAAAAATCTGAGTTGAGTACAGGCGAAGCACGTCCAAAGTCACATCAATCAGCAGAAAGGTTATGGCTTCAGTATTTTGGGATGCGCATAGAATATTGTTCATCGACTATCTCCAAAAGCATCGACAATCAATAGCATAGAGTTGTTGGATCGTTTGAATTCAAAAATCAAGGAAAAACGGTCTCATATGTCGAAGAGAACCACTGTTTCACCAAAACATTGCACCGATTCACAAGTCGATGGCAACGATGGTCAAATTGAATGAATAACATTTCTAATTGCCTCATTATCCACCGTATAATCCAGATCTCCCCAGTGACTACTGTCTGTTCGCTGATCTTAAAAAAAATGCTCGCTGGTAAGAAATTCAGCTCAAATAAAGAAGCAATTGCTGAAACTGAAGCCTATTTTGACGTAAAAGATAAATCATCCTTCTACAAGCACAGCATCGAAAAGTTAGAGAAGCGTTGGAATGATTGTATTGCTCTTGAAGGAGATTACATTGATGAATTAAATCGATTTTTGGCAAAATAAATGGTTTTTCTTAGATAATCACACGACTTATTGAGTGATGTTATACAATTTGTTACACCGATACGTCGCAGATTAGTTTAAATTAAGACGCAATCAGTTATATCATCAAGTTGGCAGAATATTCCAAAGTTATCAGCATATAGTAAATAGTTGATATCATTATCATCAATTGCATCATTCACGAAAACGTTAAATAAATAAGGGGCCCAAGTTACATCCTTGAGAATTGATCTACTGAAAAGACTTGTTACTACTCAGTATTGAAAAATATCGAAAAAAAAAGGTTTTTAACAAAATTCTACCACCATACAAGAAAAAATTCTTCAAAAATATCGGTATTTCACTGGAATTAAGAAATCGTATGCAATTTCTGCATTTTATAGAGCAAGAGCAAGTATCATTTTATAATGACGAATCATAAAATTTTCAAAAGACTTTCTGGATCGCGTCATTTAAATGGTGCGTTTGTATCAAGGAACAACGAGTATTGATATGAGATTCCAATCAGCTCATGTTGGGTAGTCAATGAAAGAGATATTTGACAATTTCTACCATCAAAATCGAAAAATAACAGCACTTGTTAATTTACCAAAGAGCCATTACGAAGACTTACTACCGGAAATATGTGGTTCAAATCTGACTGTTGCAACTTTGGACGCTTCGAACGTGCAGTCCACTCAGATGATGATCGTTTTGATTTCGGAGTGAAGTGATGGATCCATGTTTCATCCACTGTTACATATCGACGCAAAAAATCTGATGTATTACGTGTGAGCATTGCCAAACACTGCTCTGAATCATCAACTGGTTTTTGATCTACTGGGGGTAAACCATCAAAAAGCAATAATAAATTAACACACAAAATTGTTTTCAAAATAACAGAAGTAGCTTTACTTTAATGGCTGTCACTTTTTTCTGACTAATCGAAATTTCATTAAATTTTACACATAGTCTGTCTGGTACTTCATAAACGTCATATGGATTTGACAATGGCAGCGTCATCTGTACGTCAGTCAGACGACTTATTGAGTGATGTAATAACTTGCATTAACCATTAGTATTATACAGTTCTGAGGAAGATTTATCATTTTTTCGAACCATTCTTTGAAAACATCAGCATTCATGTCATGGTAGTCTCGGGTACGAGTAGATTCAAAAGTGAATAAATCAACAAAATCGTTTGAACTGCCGATGTGTACTATTATAAGTTCGCGCTCCATTTTCTAATGATGATTTTAAACCAGTAGGTAAATTATTTGAAAAAGCCTGTCTTCAACTTGTAACACTTTCATCTTGCCAAAATTGATTTCGTATATGTCCTTCGTTGATTCATGTTTTATCCAAATAAAATATATTTCTTCTTTGATTTCTCATTCCTTTTATAGTCCTTAGGTTATTTCTTCTATTCTCCTCTATACTGTTCTTTCTATTGAAATAGACTGTCTGGAATGCTTTCTTTCCATAGTGACTCGTTTCATGGTAATCTTCTCTAATCATCTCGAACCGTGGCAAGAAGTGGCAGTCTACTGTCAGAAATTCTTTTCTAAAGAATAACTTTCCTTCGTAGTCTTTTCTTCAAACAATTTTTTATCAGAAATTTTGGTTTTCCTGGAGTTTTGCTTTTTGAAATTCTCCAAATTTCTCTTAATCGTAAATCGTAGATTGCCTGTTCACTTTTCGCAGCATGCCCATTGCCTCAATTGATGGTATGATTATCACTCCATCTATTTCGTGGCCTTCCCATACTTCATCTCCCCAGTGGTGAGTTGTCTCGTGTTCGTCCCATTCGCGCTTTCTGTTCAGTACCCATTCGTTAATATTTTCCACTCTGCATTTTTGCCTGCATAGTTGCTGGTTGGAATGAGTAACTCATGAGTAGTCATGCTGCCGGTCCCAAGCCCGGATAAAGGAGGAGGGTTCCCAGGTTAGGTTAGCACCCTGCCTGAGGTCAAAAAAGCTCATAGAACCGACAGTCTGCCTCTGAACCGGATTGAACAAAAGCTGACGACGCACGCGAAAAAAGGACACAGAGATGGAAAAAGAAAAATGTACTACGATTTGCAACATAAAGCATCAGATCCCTCAGCAATAGAGAACAAGAGATAACAAGGGAACTAAATTATCACAACCTCGACATTTGCGCCTTACAGAAAACTAAAAGAAAGGTAAAGGCCAAAAACCAATTCGAAGAATACCTAATGATCTACAGTGGGGTCAAAAAACAGGAAAGGGCCAAAAAATAAATGTAACATCAGTATATGCACCGGAAGACAATAAATTCAGGCATGAGCGGGATTTGTTCTACGATCAACTTCAAGACACGATCGAAATATTACCAACGAAGGAAATGTTGATTATTCTATGGGACTTCAATGTACGAATTGGCAACGAAGGCGTACCAGGAGTCAAACATCGCCTTAACGAAGATGCAATGAATGATAATGGAGAGATTATGATCAACTTTTGCACGCTAAATGTTTGTCTGTGTATGAGTTAAAATAAAATTGTGTTTTCGGTGAAATATGTTGGAAATTGAAATAAAACAAATTTTTTATTGTTCTGAACAGCTTACGGTTATAAAAGACTGCGAACTTTTTGAATCAAAAATTAGGTTTTAATAATACACTAGTGGTACGACAATGGATGAAAAAACTATTTTCAAGCTATTGAATCATGATAATCAGTATTATATATTAGTCGACAATGGCACATAACTTCTTAGGAGCTATTTAAATATATTAATATTGTTTACAGAATAACGGAGCACATATTATTTGAACGGTAAATACGGTAAATACATTATAATTTATTTGTTTTTAATGTTATCTGCAACACATACCATAAATTTCTGTTAATAAGAGTAGATTTTTCTTGAGATTTGACTTGAATAGTGTATTTCTCAGTAGGAATCGTCATAATTTGAGAAACACAAATGACGCCGCATTCATTTGGATTTGCAGTCATAATTTCCTGAAATGTATACAAATTTTCTAACAATATACTAGGTTTTAAATACCTTTATCTACCTATCCATCTGTAACAAACAAATCACTATTTCAGCGTCATTAATAACGACATAAATTACTAAAAACACTCCTTATCATTAAGATATTAATTTTCAAATATCGTTTAGGTAAAATTGCTTAAATTTTTTATCACTTCAAAAAATAATTAGTGCAGAGGTTAATAACCTTGATATTTCACGATAGATTAGACAAACTTAAAAAAAAATATGAGAACGTAGACTTGGACGAAATTTTTACGCACTGCGAAATCAATTCTATTAGTATATCAATACAGCGGATTTAATGTGGCAAAATAACTTTTCCTCTTAGAAATATATTTTTGAAAAAGTTGAAAGGTCCTTCGAAAAAATCGCAGGAGTTATAAACAAGGGGCTTGGTTTCGGCTTACTTCTCAAAAACTTTAGGATATATTCCCGTCGAGGGAATTGAAAAATTGTTAATCCTCACACTGTTACCGATCATTTACGTCGCGACGCTAGACGTTAGAAAGTAAGCGTAGACAATAGACCCAACATAAATTGTTGGAGGGTCCATCGCTGTGTGTTAACCTCACCAATACAAATAAAAAATTAAAACTGGAGGTTTTATACTACCCACAAAATCAAATATTGTCTAATACATTCAGAAATATATCACTTTATATCAAATTAAATTGAAGAGAAATATGTAGTTATTTGTATGCCGAGGACTGAAAGTGCTACTTTGTTGGACAAGTCTGAAACAGACGAGTCCAACAAAGTAGTATTTCAGCCGCGGCGTACACAACATTTTTTAGACGACGCATAAGATCCAAAACTTTTTCAATTACACTGAGGAAAGCAAATAAATAGTAGAGAATTATAAACATTTTATTTATTGAACAGTATAATGTATATCTCTATTAGATGTTGATGGAATCTCTGTAGATGTGTTTGTGCTTGTGTCTTCGATAGAATTTGTTGATTTATTCGTATTTGTGGCGGAAGAAAGTTATGCAAAATCATCGAAGTGAAACTGTCAACATTGAAGTGGTTAGAGTCACATTTAAGGAAATTAAAGTTGTCTACTCCAGAGCGTTCCGAAAGTGTTTTGCAGTACGGAATTGTTATTTGACATTATTTCCAATCTATCGAAATATTGGATGGAATTTAATTGGTTTCCTATCGAGGCATGTATTTAATATTATTTTACTTATTGCGAACACATTTTTATAAATTCTTCTTTTTTTAGTAACAACACATTAAAACTTGATAATGAAACTTTAAAGCAACTTGAAAGATCAAATAGTGCAACTGATATGCTTGATGGGGAAAATAATGGCGTCGGTTTCAGTAAATTTTGATATTTGAGGTTGGTATTTAATGAAAGTACCAACTGTCTTCACTCAAGCATACATGTTTCTCTTATCCGATAGGTTTGGATGTAAAATTCTGGTTTCCATATTTTTGTTTCGTTTCATTTAAAACTTTTTAATGAATCGCCAAATATCTTCTCACTATTTAATATTCAAAGTTAGTTCATGGAATTGGTGCAGATAGGAACCCTTAAGGGGAAGTGAATATAGTGAATACCGAAGGAGAAAGTCAAAGAGGAATGGTTTATGAAGGAGATATCGAGGGCAAAATAAATCGCATTTTTATTAAAATGCGTTATTCCTGAATCAGTTTCCCAATGGAATATGCGTTCCAATAACAGTACAAAATTGAAACTCGAATATTTGTGGTACACATCAGTTTTATCAGCTAACGCCATTAATTTTCTGTCAGTATGTACAAACGGAAGAATTATTCCGAATCATACTTAAACAAATAAAGCCCCTAAACGTAAATCTCCTATAAAGAGAGTAGTGGATAAAAGGACGAAAATAAATTCTCAAGGGATTCGAAAATATTGATGACATTGTGGAATCACAGGCGTCTTTAACGTTGTTTTGAAAAAAGGAATTAATGAAAAGTAATTGAGACAGACGTTTTTGAGTTAAAGAAAATTGGTACAAATGGACGGACTAATATTAACGCCTGTTACCGGACTTTCTACCATTCAAACAAAAAATATATTACCCTTTAAAGTGAAATTCAGTATATTACGTCAAAATTAAATGAAATTGGCTTAGAAACTATATTACATGTTTCCCGTCGTAAAAAACTATTTTTAGAAAATGCAATTATTCATAAGTTACTTATAAACCGTCAAAACTACGACAGGATTGACCTGTATATTAATTCATTCATCATATACCAAAGCGGGTAAATAGGTTCGTGACTTTTCAAAACTTTGCAACACTGCCTTTGTCTATAAGCATATGTCATTTGATTTCTGTCAAAATCAGAAAAAGCTAGGTTAGTTTGCGTTTCAAACCTATTCAAAGTAGACTTTTTGGTCTATACAATCGAAACAATCGAAAAATTTCTCGCCATGCCATCGACCAATCGACAGATTGAAAGATGCCATCGATAAATTACGTCATAGCATTTTAGGTTGATTACACACTCACCGATTTTATACCGGTCCTCCAAATTCCATTAGTGAACGAACTCTAGCGGAAAATGGGCCGAAATAGTTCAGCGTTCGTTTTTAGTTCAGCGTTTGTCCGCTAGGGGGCGCTACTTTTGCTTTTTTTTTGTCGGTTAAAAAGTTAACAAAAAGCCGCTCCGGTTCCAGGGCATTTCGAATCCCCTTCACGGGCCGGTTCGCGGCAAGAACTAGACGTGAATTATCCTTTCTACGGGTCTCCTCCACGTCAGGAGCTGCGAACCGATGACTCCAAAGGGAACTTTGGTTCGTGACCATTTGTTCAAGACGCTATTTTAGTCTGTTTGGAAGAAGTTGTTTGACAAAGGCAACGAAGAAATGTCATAGGCGTATCATTAGAAGGAAAAAGAGGGTTGTTGTCGTAAATCATGAAAATATGAAGACTATCTTCATATTTTTATGACTTAAAACCACTGGGACGACCTATGACATTTCTACATTGCTTGTTCGGAAATGACGCGAATTATTTCCAAATAGACTATAGCAAGATCTTACATGAAGAATTTTTCCAAGACAGAAACGTGCGTAGTAATTAATGCATAAGGGGGTACCTGTTACAGAGAGTATTTGAAAATAGTCACACCTGAAACACACGCCGATCACTAATCGGTGCCGGTAAAATGACGGTGAGCAGCCGTTTAATGCCATTGTATCGCCGGCACTACCGGGAAGTAGTGTTGGACGTAACTTAATACACGCTTACACACGCACCGATTTTTTACCGACCATTCCAGTCGACTTTGAGGTGAAATAAACTAGTTTTGGTAGTGCGTGCTAATTACGATATGAGTGATTTTATTGATAACTAGCAACTCATTGTTGGACCGATAAAAAGCCTTATGATTTTCTACTGATCTTGTCCCGGTCCCTATTACACCTTGTCACATTTATCAGATTTACTCGTCCCTCACAAAGTAGGCAAATGTAAAATAGCCTAAAACATACTCAAAACTCATCTTTGTTTTTTACATTTCGGTTTTGTGTTATGCTATTTCATTTCCATGTGACGTTGAAGTGCAAAAGATTGTAGAAGTCACAGGCATCTCACGTGGTTTCAATTTCAAATGATCGACGTCCACAAGATAGATGCCTCGTTTGTGTGCTTCAACTGCAGTATGGACCATAGACTGAAATGCCAACATAACAGTGAGCTGGTGGGTTTGTCACTCAATAGAACCATGTGGGCTGAACCTGGTATCAATCATATTGACCACCTTCTAAAGAGTGAACCAAATAAATCTCTAATATCATGTCAACTTATGAAGAAAAACTACTGCATTTGGCCAAGAAAAATGTTTTTTGCAACAATGTCAATAATCCACAATACACAGTCCTTGACCTCGTATATATAGTAAATAGAGTGCGTTCGCACGCGTTATCAAGTCTCAACAAGCTTCACACAAAGTTGCAACTTGCTGCTCCGATCCATTTTGTTATAGTAGAGCTCGAACGACCACTCAGTCAAGTAGTTTTGAAAAATGTCTCAAATTAAGTTTTGCGTTGTTATAAAATTTTTTACTTAAGAAAGATAAACACCAGCACAAATCGAAAACAGATTGGAGGCACAGGGATCATTAGAAGATGACCCAAGTGCGGGAGGTCCTATAATAGATAGTGACTACTTTATTAAATATTAAATAAAAACAAACCGGCAGTTCCAAAACAAAGGTTCTGAGGATCCTAAATGAGCATTCCAATATGACAAAGATTAGTAGGTGTCTCTAATTCTCAGCGCAGTGCAGTTGAGAGGACTAAGAAAGTGTAATCTGATTCATTGTAATGGATGGTAAAACTATGATTTATTAGTGTGATCCGACATCCAAAAGAGATTCCATGGAGTGGCATAGGAATGCGAGTCCGTGCTAAAAAAAGCAAAAGGTCACGAAAAGGACCAAAAAAGTGATGCTTACAATATGTTGGGACTGCGAGGTTATCCTTTTGATGAACTTAAAGGAATTGAATAATATGAACGCGGCATATTTCTCTGACTGTGGCTTCACAAAGATTGAACACTCACCGTATAGTTCGGATCTGGCCCCGTCCGATTATTTTTTTGTTCATAAAGCTGAATGCCGAGTTAAGGGGTAGGATAAGAACTCATGGACCGCACTACCCTTTTGATGACCTCTATAAATATCCAAAAAGGTTGGATAAAGAGTATAGAGCTCAAAGGAAAATACGTTGAAACATTTTTTATGCAAAAAGTGTTTCGTTCACTAATTTGTAGATGTATTCACTGCTCGATTCACTCATCGTATTCTGAATAATTTTGAATTCTTATCTATCCAAAATCATAAAATAGAATTAAAAAGAACCGGAGGTATAACAATCTCCTACCTTATCAAATAATTTTTCCATGTGTTAAATATTCGGTAAATTTATTCTGTCTGATGTTTCCTTGAATAAAAAACTCAATTCCCTTCTGGCAACGATTTTCCTTACAAAATAAAGTATTAAATTTTGATATCAGTCTAAGGTAAGAAAAATAATTTTTTATACCATACCAATTTTTCTAGTGTGAGATACATGTGGTCTATTAAGATTATTTTACGAAAGAAAATATGTATTATTTGAATTTACGGCATATGTAAATACAACTTCCTTCATGGAGAATCTTACGTAATGAATTATTTAAACGAATAAGTGACTGAATATGAACTACTTGGAGGCAATTTACATCTATACCAAATTGCATCCCTGAGGAGTTCAAAGTTCGAAAAAAATGAATTCCTTCACATTACTTTAACTTAAAAATACCAAATTTGATAAACTCTATGAGACTATTAAAGACATTAAGTAATGATGAGTACAATGCGATCGAACCATTCTATGGGTTAATTAGGGGTGATATAATTTTTAACTTTCACAAAGTTTTTTATCTATCAGTTTATTCAAATAGTATATTACACTGCTCATAAAATCTTGTCATTCTCAAGGAAAAGTCGGATAACCAAAGACATGTTTTCAACCATGTTAATTGAAAAGTCACTAAAAAGTCAAGAGTCGAGAGCTATGAATGTATATATCATCGTAAAATTGAAAATCTATTTCGCGAGATTCTGAACTATCGAAAGACTGTGGACCTTGACATATTCCTTACAATTTAATCCATTATTTTTCGGTAGATTATAATCTATCATATTGTGGAACGGAAGGCACCTCGCGTGCAGATTGGTTGAACGGCGCCATATTTGTGTGTAAATTCGTTTGTTTTCGAATCTAAACAACAGTGTTTTGGTGATTGGAAATTGATTTCGTGTTGAGAATAACTGATAGCTTTAGAATTAGTTATATGAAATTGTTAGCTTAGGTTAGGTAAGGTTAGATTAGGTTAGGTTAGGTTAAGTTAGGTTAAATAAGAAAAAAATATATATACACATTTTTTACGATTTCGTCGCAACTACTGGCAACATTATATTGAAATTTTATTTTTGAAAGCGTAATTTTCAAATGAAAATATTCCGAAAACGGTACACAGTATCGAGTTTTATCAAAAGTACATTTTTGGTGTAAAATTGAATGATGTTGTAAGTTAATTTTAAATTTTTGATCAGTAAATCTAATATTGAAAAAGTTATGTTCAATACTACTTGGTACGAACCGCGTAACTAACGCCCTTTAAGAGAGTCAGACATAATAACAAATTCATTGGATGTATCAGCTTCCAAAACAGATTTGTATATACATAGTTACCTCAAAATTGTAAAAAATTGAATTTGTTTACTGAGCAAACCCCAAGTATTTTTCACTTTTCCAACTATCCTAAAGACGGGATCACCTTTTTCAAAAACACCCTGTATTTACACGTCAGGATCTTTATTTGTAGGAGGCAACGTAAATAAGAAAAGTAAAAAAAGTCATAAATCATTCGAGGCTTTGACCCGCCCGATGCAATGACAATCGATTGGGATTGGTGCAACGTAGTTTCTGGTTGGCTTGTGTTTAAATTTTACAGTCTCGCAAACGATGTGCCGATTTGTTGCTGAAAACGTTAAAAAACGTTAAACGGTAAATTTTCAATAACCGAAATAAAATTTTCTAAAACATGGTATCCAGTCAAAATATTGTGGTTTGAAGTTACCTAATTATGATGCTAATTAAATATCTCCAAAGCTCCCGTGGAATTTCATTTCATTCTATAATAACGTCAATGTCTTTTCTTGCCTTTTCTGTTTCGGGTTTACATGCAGAGCCAGCTACATAATAACTTTCTCATCGTACCTCACTAGATAGACATTAAAAACTACTTCTTTTCCAAATAACTCGCAGCTGGTTTACCGCTGGTAATATTGGCCGTGTGCGGCCAGCCTAGTCTGATAAAGAAGGTAAATATTCACTAGCCGCAGTCAAAAATTGAATCCGTTACTATCTACCCTTCGCTGGCAGTCACGTGATATCCTGGCTGATGCCAACTAACTAATGTGAATACCTAATACCGCAGAAGCGGATGGTGAAATAAGTCTTCTTAGTTTTGTTATTTATTTTCTTAATACTGTATTTTCTACTTTCTGTCATTAACATTAACAATTTACAATATGGTAGATAACAAGTGGTCTGGTAAAAACATTATAACATTTCTAGATTTATATCGAAATTATCCTTACCTGTGTGATGCTTCATCCGCAGATATATCTAAAGGACGCAGAAGAGTGGTGCGGGTATAAGATTTACTTATAATGCGAACCCTTCTGATCCGCTGGCGGATAGCGATTTTTGCCAGCGGCTGGTAAACACCCCCTAGTGTGACCACTGTATAACACTCGTTTAATCGAGCCTTTATTATTTCACAATACTTATTTTCTAAGACTAACTCAATATATTCAGGTTTCTATTTATTTCTCTTGGAACCTTTATATCCACTAATTAATAGTCTTCAACGTTACTAAAAACAGATTCAAATCTGAATATATCCCAACATCTGAATATATAGCGGATATTATGATCCCGCATAAAATGCTTACATTTTTTGTTAAAATTAGCTTTTAGTTGATGATTAATATAATCTGTTTCGTTTCTAAATTCATAAGACTACATCATACCACTATAAAATTGAATTTTTTCCACACGGTTCACCCACCCCTAAATATCATTTTCCAGTTCCTTATTAGAATGTCCCGATTTTTGTCTATCATATAAATCACCCTCAGTGATCCACAAAATAATTTTTTTCCATATATATAACTTGCAATTAACGATTATGGTATTTAATAAAATCGCGACGTCTACGTCACTGTGCCAATGAAGATCAGCTATAGCAAAAAATCAATATCCATTATGATATCCTATTTATAATAGATGTGACAAAAAAATCGATGTAACAGATACCGACCACAAAATATTATGTTACATAATAATTAGTAAGTGGGTGCAAACGTTGTTTAAGAATTTGATGCCGATAGGATTAAAATATTTCATATTTTGACATAATACCGGTTACCTCGATTTTTTTTTATATATTTTCTAGTAGGAAGAGTGAAGTTTGATACCATATTCTTTGATCATTTATTTTCCCAAATTAGCTTCAGAATTTGAACTTTCCGTTCCCCATTTTCTGTATACTATAATTTGTTCATGATTCATGTCCACTTATTTTTTGAATAATTGGACGTATAGCCAAATTTCTTTAACAAAGAAAAGTGGAAAATTACATGAAAATTCAATTTTCTCGCGAACCATCGCTCGGGCTCAAAAACTGATTTTAAAAATCTCCATATGAAATTATGTTAGTAGTATATGTAGTTTTTTGAATAATCTGACCATCCACCATATTCTTTTATCATACCTTGTAGCGTTTATACGATTGTACAGGAGGTCTCATAACGACCCAACTACATTATAGTTGGAAAAAAATGCATTATAGTTATTTTCATATGTATTTATTGGTATCAATTCAAAGATAAGAAACAATATTTAACTTTTTAAATACGACATTGTTTAAATGACGGCCATCACATTGACGACACTCCTTAAACCGTTTGCGTACATTTTCAAAAAGTCGAGGAATACTCCTGATCTTTTCTTCAATATTGTTTCTTAAATCTGTCAAATCACCTCTTCGTGAACAATTCTTGCAACGCAGCTAAAGAGTTGATAGTGGTGACCCCATACTATTTCCGCCGGTTATAATGCTCACATTGCTGCAATTGAGGCTCGAAAAAAATTCGTAATATGTCGACATAGGGTGCAGAAGTAACAGTTCATTCAGGTCCTCTGTTATTGATAAAAGTAGGCCCCAATAATGCAGTTCGCCGACATAGCGACCCATACGGTAACTTTTGGGTTATGCAACGGGCGTTTATGTGAGATTTGTGGATTCTTTTCTCCCCAAAAACAACAATTTTGCCGATTTACGTATTCGTCCAAATGAAAGTGTGCCTCATCGTTGAAGTACATGTTGTTATAGTCCTTTAGGTGTGAATCAGATCGCATTATGCGGTCTTGATAATCTCAGTTGAGACTCGCGCTTTCAAATGCTGAATCGAAGCTGTTGGCTACTGACTGTAGGTTTCCAGGAGTTCTTCCTGTCCTTGGACGGCCGTGATGAATTTCGCCAATAGTCTTTCCAATAGTATTGAATGTCTGGACCCAAGCCAAAATTGGTGCATCGCTTGGAGCTTCCGCAATGATGCGCAGTCGATAATGTAATTGATACAAACGTCGAATAAGTGATCGATTGTTTTCGAAATACGCGCGCACGCAAAACGGGCGTTGCTCTCGCGTGTACGGCATGATGGCCACTAAAAATTCAAGGAATGCGCTAGTGAACGACCCCCGCGTCGCCACTCCCCCGCCCCTTGTTTGCTTCTTGATCACTCTTGAAATAGTTGGATTTTTTTGAGATACCCTGTATATTTGCCAGCATTTTTTCATCAAGAAAAAAAACGTACAGTAATAGTTAAAATTAATCGAATACAGATAAAGTGATATCACACTTTCCACGTGCCAAAGGACAGGTGTGGCTGAATAAACTCTACCAAATATTTTCAATAAGTTCACAACATTTCATAAATGAATGCACCCGGCAGATTGAGTCATAAAACACGTGTTTCTTAAAAATGGAGTGATTTCTTGAAATTCAATGAATGTATTTGTTTGTAAACAATCGAAAAAAGTCGTAAAGTTGATTGTTTTGCTTATTTTTCACTGTATAAAATCGAAAATTTTGGAGGGTTATAATACTTCACAGTTAGCTTCTAAATTAGAAATCCATGACTGCTGCTGAAATGAAATAATATTGTGAACAGCTTCAAAACGAATTTGCGTTTTCTTCTTACAAATATTATCAAAAATGATATACACTATACACACTTGAGTCGCTGACTTGAATCACCCTCTTGGATCACCCACCTCTCAAAGGTTTCAATGGAAGGAGGTTACTTTGTCTTCAATCTGATCACGACTAAAATTACTGTTATTAATTCATTTATGTTTGGATTTTGGAACTATATTTCTTATTTTTTTATCTAAAAAGCAAGCTCAAGATGCTAAACCTTACATTCAAGAGTGGAGATGCATTAACTATTGTTAACTATGGGATGTTAGTGAGGTTTCGTTCTGCGGTCTGCTGTGTGTAGAGACATGTCACTAATCAGTTGGAAACAAGTTCGTGACTTCAGTCACTTTTGAGTTTAGTTTCTTTTCAATTGCTCCATGTTTATTGGACCTAAGCGACCAATACAGCGGAATCAATCTATAGTTGATTGTCCAAAAAGAACCCACATATTTTTAACTGGTTACTAAATATTGAAAAGGCTTTCAGTAATCGATTTCAATTTTCAAATTGAAAAATAAAATAAATTAACGCAGATTCAAAAGTGTATATTTACTCATATAAATTTCTGTTATATTTCTTTATACCGTTTAACATTTTCAATTAACGTTACTGCCTCATGTAATTATCAAATCACATTCAATCATTTTGACCCAGTAGGTAGAGGTACATCACAACAAAAAATTTCTGAATATCAGAATCAGAATTAAATTTTTTTAGTTTGTCATTTGCAATTGACATTAGGTTTGATTAATACTAAGAGAAAACTAAATTATTTGTTTAAATTTATGAATTTTTGGTTTATTGATATAAATTGAATCAGATTAAGGTTAAAGAAAATTTTGGCGTATTTTAATAAAGAAAATAATGTAATATTTCAAACTTTCATGCGGTTCAAACGTATTCACAATGTCTAGTTTTTAGAATTTTTTTTGGTTTCTACGCAACACCATATTAAAAGAAATAATTCCAAAACAGTAGCTGCGGTATTGTTGTCATTCTATTACCTGTGTTGCCAAACTCAAAATTTGTACCTTCATAAAATCAATGACACCAATAATAAATAGTACAAATTTCTGATTTTCTAATTTTTTTATATTGATGATTTTCTTTCAGTTGTAAATGAAATATTACTAAAAATGTTACTATTTCTTATAATTATCAAATATTCATATTTTTTACGTCTTATATTTCTTCAACAAATCTACGCCTACTTTGTAATATTTAAAAATCACTTTGTGCTCTTGAAAAAGCAGTATCTTTGATTTGTCAATCTAAATGAAATATTAAATACAAAATTTATTTGTTTGAAATATTTAAGCATCGTTTCTGGTATCTGGTAACAAATCTGTTTCGTCTGTCTCACCGTATAGTACATACTTCAACAATGATATAGGTTTGTTTTTTGGAGCTCAAGGACGATATATATATATATATATATATATATATATATATATATATATATATATATATATATATATATATATATATTTATATTAATGTATCACTTTTACGAATGTATTAAACGATCTGAAATAATGTTAACGTGGCAACAGCAATATCTCCTCGGTGTGTGTTGTTGGTTGCTGACTACGCTGCATTCGAACAAGACGAAAATGTTGGTTCTCGATCAGGCGGATAGCCGCTTCTACGATATTACACAATAAATGCGTTGTCGATAAGTCGACCTTTTTAATCCTTGAAAATGCCGGTTCTATGTTGTTTTAATATCGAAACTGTACTCGACTAAGATACTAAAAACATAAATTGGGTATATTTAGAGATTGTCTCGTGACATTGGTATGCTCTGTAGGGATGATATTTATGTTTTTTAGGTATTTGTTGGATTTTGGGTAAAAGTTATACTGGCTAGACAAGGATATTAAATTCTCAGGATATTTCTAGATAAAAAATCAATAAAATATCTACAGGGTATATCCAACAAAGATAATATAAAGCGAATTTTGGATATTACAGTTTTCATAGAAACTCCGACCTTTTTTTATTATATATACCTACGAGGTGTAGCTATTAAATAAAGTCACTGATGATGCTAGCTTTACCAAGAGGTTTCAGCATCTCATTTACAGGTCAACGCGATTTTATCTGTTTCAATAGATAAATCTATATTGAAAGGAACAATATTCAAATCTGATGAAGCTGTAAAAGAGAAAGCGTCACTCGTACTGAAAAAGCCGTCGAAATAAAACTTTCAGCATTGTTTCAAACAATGTTAAGCTCTTATGGATAGGGGTATAACTCAAAATATATGAAATCAAAATGGAATATTCTATACCGCCAGCTTCTTTATTTAATAGCTATACTTCGAATTTTATTTTAGATACAAATGTGACCAGTATATTACAATAAATTATTGTAATTCGTTAGATAATTGTTGTCATTAAAACAAATATAAATGATTTTGTTAACTGCAAATGATAAACCACATTTGTTTATACAACACGACAACTTAGATAGTCTGGTTATTTTACCATTGCATAATTTAATGCTGGGCGTCTCAAGATTGACGCCCCTTCTCCCCAAAACATAATATTTCAATTGTTGAAAAATATCCGCCAAAATGAGCTCTCGAATTGATATAAATTACAGGAATACATGAAGAAACCTGCAATTATAACATTCCTAGATTTATAAATGTTTCTGGGTTGTTAAGCTGTTCTAACGGTTGGTGATCTAGCAGTGATTCGTTATAGTAACCTACCCGTGGTCTAGCAACTGCAGTTGAATATCAGAAAATCGAGAAAATAAAATACAACCAGACAAAAATCATTTCTAATCGTCCTGTTGCCCAAATGAACATTAAATGCAATTTCTGCGAAGCTAGAAGGGATTTACTTAAAATATGATAGGTGAACGCCATCTAAGACGCCATATCTACATCATGGACATCACGAACGATTCGGAGTGTCATTAGTGCATAGCCTAAAACCTCAAACCACGTCATCTGCACTCACACGAGCGCTGTTTAAACACTTGGGCAAGCCTTACATATTGCCTAATGTCATCAAAGGGTTGTAGCCAAAGTGCCTGATCGGCTTCTGCATTTGGTAACAACAAGTGGAGCACGGATCTGTCTGAAGCCTTATGTGCTCGACGGCACCTTGACCGCCCACAATGTTACTATGAACTATGATAGGGAAACATTTCTCGAACTAATTATCCGTCCAATTATCAATTTCAAAAACGAAGTAATCAACAAAATATTTATATCTATTGGTAGTTATTATATAATCAAACAAATCAATACTATGGGAGCTAGTCTTAGTTTTGAGGGTAAGGCAGAGATAACACAATAAACAAAGTTCAATAACTTAAACTTACTATATAGACAAATAAACTGCGTCTCTGGAAACGGCACAACTTTGGTGAGATCTCGGCATTCGAGATCTGATAGCTTCGCGGTCTCGAAACATAATAAATATCTTCACGATTCCAAATGTCTCGCCTGGGTTCGTGCAAATATGGAACAAAGAGGAGATAGAAGGTTTTTGGTTGTTTCCAAAGTCAGGTGTGAATGGGTTATCGTTTTATTGAGGGAATTTGTTCGGAGAAATGTCTACCTGTATTTTAAATGCAGTGTCTCATGACGTGGTCGCCCCAATATTTTATTATAAAATTGAAACGCCACATTTCTTGGTTAATTAATTTAATGTATATATGTACTCTATTCATATATTTACATTATATTCGTAGCAATAATTTCAGTCGCCAATGATTAACGTATATAAAGCTCGGTATTTTATTGCCACAACCCCATAACAATCAGTATTATTACCAAGTTGGCGAAGACTTTGAATTCACACCCTGAACTGCACATATATACAGACACACACACATCTGATTACGTATTTGCCCTCGGGTTTTATTGAGAGACCTGGGTGCCTCATTTTCCCTTATAGAATATGCGATGTAATATTATTAATATAACCACATCAAATATTTTGTTCCTATTTGTTCACTTATAATTAAAACTCACTTAATATCTATAATTTTATATACAAGGTGTCAAAAGAAAGTTCACCTTTATATTGCTTATTGCGTGAACGCAGTTATTCGCAGGGGCGCGGGAAATAGCCCGGCTTTTGGGAATTTAGCGTTTCTCGGAAGCGATCCATGCATTGTGCGATGAAGAATCGGTCGAGATTTTTGAAGAGACCAGATCAATACTAGACAATCCAAAATCCGGTCGAAAACATAGATAGTTTTACTCGATCTGTTCGTAACGAGCTTGACTCGTCTATTCGGAAATGTGCTGTTGCTTTGAACGTGCATAAATCATTATTATTTCACATTTTACATAAAGATTTGAGGCTGCATCATTACAAAATTCAGTTGGTGCAAGAATTGATGCCTTAGGATGCTGGTCAGAGACTTAACTTCGTAAACCAGATGATTTCCAACGTTTACCAACATCTTGTTTTCGGATGAAGCTCCTTTTCATCTTAATGGACACGTCAACAAACACAATTTCCGCTATTAAAGTGCAATCAATCCAAAACACAAACATCTGAAACCACTTCATTCGCCTAAGTTATTTTCAAGAAATAAATTATCAAGCGATGGATTTTAGTATTTATCAAACATGTTTTCAATAAACTCGTTACCATTATAAATGTCTTTAAATGTGAACTTTCTTGTGAGAAATCTTTTTCTTGAAATTTTACATACAATAACCTTTTTAAAAGTGGTAAAACTTTTTCGAATTTGCTTTTTAATGGCAGATCTCATGACCAATTATTGGTACTATATTTTTGCTATGTATATCCAACTTTTATAACTAATAATTTAAGTAAAAGACAGATTTAGTTTCTAGTAATAATAGTGAAGCTCATTACGTACAAAAATAACTAAGAAAACAACATATATTTCTCCAGTTCCATTATTTTCCAACATTTTCTGTGAAGCAATCGTGTCGAATTGTTTTTGTTATATCCCGTATTTGTTCAACCATTTCATAGTATCTTTCATGTTTGAACATCCATGTCATTTGATTATTGTCAGTATTCTTTTCAAGCCCCGCGCTACCGATCTATCCTGATTGTTGTTTCATAAATTCCCACTACCTCATAACACAAAAATTCTTTATCTTTAATTAGAAATATAAAAATAGGTAAACATTCAATGAAATTATCAATACCTACGTGAACCTAGATAAAATTAATGATAATTACCGGGAAGTTATTCCTGGTTATTATAAGTTTCTGTGCCTTAATCTAAGACATGCTATCAAAATTAAATCATCATATAAACATCAACATATACATATAAAGATATGTTCGAATTCATTACTAATTAGTTAAATAAAACAATTATATTTTAATTTTAAACACAACAAATATTTAAACATAATATACACCTGTGAATTCTAGTGCCTAAATAATGAGGAAATTTGTTTTCAAAATCCATTCTATTACCTAGATTTAAGGATATTTTTTATGGTTTTTGATAATCATGTGTGTGTGCGTTTGAAAGGAAATATTATTTCAATATCCTTGATAAAATTTACTAATAGATCTAAAGTACGTCGGTTATCTATGCTTAAAAAATGTATGAGATTCAAAGGTAGGGACTAGTTTTGTTTAAAAAGTGACAAGTTACAATTTTTTTTGTTGTATGAAGGTGGTTGCTGCATCCGAATAAAATGTCATTGAGATCAACACAAGATTTATCTTCGCAGGTAGCAGCTGATGATTGTATAATACCCAGCTTTGCTAATCATAATCTAATTAAAGGAAGAGGGGAGAAAATAGAACGTATGAAAATAATATTATGTAAGAAAAAATGAACCATTCGAAAAACTTCAAAGTATTTCTGCCATCTTTGGAATATTTCAACTCAAAAGTCACCGCCATGATCTTGTACATTCTTTCATCATTTCATTGTAATGACATCGATTCACATCCTGTTAGTATTCGTAGATTTATCTTACTTGATTGATACTTTCAACAGATCTACTCTGGTCATAGTTTTTCAGAAGAGTCTTTGCCTATCTCAGACCCTTAGGTTGTCCCAATAATTGGTTTTGCTCCTATCTATCTTTTTCCATTGTTCTGCACTGTAGAGTGATTTTATCTTTCTTGCCTAGCCACGAATATTGTTATAACTGGGATATATATCTGCGTTTTTCATTACACTTCTATTCTTATTTTTTGGTACTGACTTTTTGTGAATTTTGCTTCAACAAAGAGCGCCAATACTTCATCTGGCGTATAAACCGTTATTTACATTTTTGTCACGATTCTTCCAAGCTTCTCTTATACTGAAGGCGTAGTATTCATTACTTTTGTAATCTGTTCTTAAACAAATTTTGTTTTACTTCTTTTAGTTATTATCAGGCAAATAGACACTAAGTAATGAAAACAGTTCATTAAGGCAAGCAGCATTTTGCTCCAGAAATCTTGTTTCCATTTTATTAGTGATTTGCGAAACACAGCTGATGAATAGTACGTTCCATTAAGTTTCTTCACCATTCCTTTCAAATATTAAATGATTGCAGACAACATTCTGAACAGGTTGACACGATAGGGAATAATGCAGCCGCAGCTGTACCCGCCCGCCCCCCAATTACCATTTAGCCGAATAAAAATAAACAAAAAATCAAAAATTTTCAAAAAAACAAAAAAAAAGATAAAAAAGAACAGAATATAAAGAAAACTACAAAATATAAAGAAAATTAAAAAATATAAAGAAAACTACAAAATATATGCCCAAAATTGGAAAGAGCAGTATGTATTTACGCTGAATCTCTTTTCGTCTTCTTTGAACCACTTGGTAACCATTTTTTCTTTATTTTCCTAGCCTAGACAGCACAATCTAAACAAATTACCATAACCCCAGAGGAGTAACTCCTATATCAGAACCAAATCCAACAAACCTTTTTTACTATAAAAAATTTTCCTTATTCCACCCAAAAATACCCATTGAATCTCTCCCTCTTTCTCTCAACTTGATTACAAATAGAATTAAACAAAAATGTTTATATAAAAATTTTTTTTCTAATTATTTCATCAAATACAATAAATACAAGGTTGACGTAATATTAAACGCAACTGTTGTTACTGAAAAATATATATTTTTAGTAGCTATTTTTCTAATAAAAATAACAACAATAAATAATCAAAAAAAGGAATCAATACTACCCCAATACAAATTAATTGAATTAAAATAAATAATTAAATATGAAGTTGTATCGTTAATTATTTTGAGTTGGTATTTTTTACTTCACCAAAGTAGACATAAGAAAATTGAGCATAGTTTCGTCCTTACTTGACAAAAAGGGTTTGGGTTTAATTGTACCCTTGAGATCTTTCTTTCGTTGTTTGAAATTATAACAAGATGCTGTTTATTTCACCTTCTGATAGGGTTTCGTACAACTTGGAAGAAAATATGAAAGCTCTTGAGAATGTGTTATTTTTTTCTTAGCGATGTGGTGAAACGATGTTATTAAAAAAACATGCTTTTATAGCATTATTGACATTAAAACAATGCTCCATTTTCAGTGTATCACATTTAGCTTTTCCCTTAAAAAATCAATTGTAGTTGAAAACAGAAAGTAGATAGCGAAGTGAGTGAAAAGTATGTCGTAAAAATGAAGAAGAAATAATTGTGTAAAAAATCTATTTGGAAGGTGGGATGTCACGATTATTTGATGCTAATCAAAAGCTCGCTCGCAATAAAAATTAAAAAAAAAACGTTTGGATATCTTCGAACGTAATCTAAGTGAATTTTTCCGTCGATATGTCAAACTAAATGATAGAGACAAACGTGTATGTTGTGAAGGTTCCGAATGAATATTTATGGGCGATTTTAACAAAATTGGAAATTCTTAACATAACTCTTTCATCACAAAATCTCTTTTCCAAACTGCTCTCGTAGGTTATACGCTGTACGAACGGGAAGGCCACGATTAAATGAAATGTTTTTTTATTTAAAATTTTCATTATTTCTTATGTCTATAAAAGTTTTTATATCCATCCATTATATCCACCAATCTAAGGCAAACATATCAATTATTTGGATACCATTGCACACCTGCATCCCGGTGAACAAAAAAGTGGATCAATGTGCCAAAGAAACAGCAGATAACAACGGAGAATTGGGCGCAAAGTGTTAGCCAATGTCTATAAAATAATAATCAGAACAAAAGTTCAAAGCAAATGGCTAAGTTATTGGAATAGATCGCAATCAATATTAATATCTTTCAAACCATGGGAAACAGTTTCAGTCGTACGAACCAAATAAAAATCGATTGCCTAAGGCGAGGGCACACACTCTTATTTATTTAATCGAGAAAATCCACCGATATGAGAAACTTGTAATGAGAACCTAAGACCCTCCGCACACGAGTTGACTCATTTGCAATTTGAGTTTGCAACTTGACTACGCAACGCGCAATCGAAATCGTGCAATCGGAGTTGTGCAACCTGTTTGCAACTGGAGTCCACATACAGGAGGGCCATGTATGCAATTTCAGTCCGCAACTCTCGGCAACAGAGATCGGACGAGTGAAATTATATTTCTATAATTTTATTTTATGTAGTGCTAGTTTTTGAAAATGCATTCTAGCATTAGTGAGTCTGAGGAACAAATGATAGATTACTATCAGTACACACGGTATCGTATATTCAAAAAAACTTAAACCGCAGGCTGTTTGTTGCTGCCGAAAGAACTGAAAAAAACAGATGCGAAGTTTGTAGCATTCTATAAGATGACAAAAGAAAGCTTTGAAGAATTGGTGAGATTGGTTGATCCTACAATACATCTTTTTTTGAATAACCAGGAAGGTGGTAGTTGTACAACACTTCATGCTTCTCCACCTCTTCAACAAGAGAAATATTGCTTGATTGAGATTGATCACTCATTTTAAATAATATAAGGCCCTCCGCACCCGTGGTCTTCTATTGTACGGCACGCAACTACGGGACTGAGATTGCAGGCGACCGGGAGTCAGCGTTACGTGCAACTGATGCGATTCACGTTGCCAACTGAGTTTGAGTTGACGGCTGGCAGTTGGCCCGTGTGAGGACTCCCACTGTGAAACACACACAAAGTTACACGCGACTCCCGTTGACAACTCGAATTACAAATGAGTCGACCCGTGTGCGGAGGGCCTATATGCTACACATTCATTGTTGAACAGTCAAGAGTATAAAAACGAAAGACTACTTATCAACTGTTCAAACGATATTAGGAATTTTCGGAAACTATGATCGGGTTAACCCAATCATCTTCCGAATGTTCCGAAACTAATCCGGATCACGTTCATTGTTCTTCGGAAACGAGTTAATCGGGTCGTATTCATATGTCCTCTCCACCCTGATAGACCGGTGAGTAAATACGATCAGCTGATGATTGTTTCACTAGTACATGCTTTTTGAATATTACTAATTATTTATTCCCCTTAAATTTCTGTTCACTATCAATTCTCATGAGCAGCGTCATTGATAGGTTACTCAGGTTTTCATACTTTTTGGAATTTCAAAATAAAAGTAGCTTAGTATTATTTAACTTAGGGAGTAAATAGTTGATCAATGCTGAGTAACAATTATTGAACTATATATTATACATATGAATAAATATCATGGAGAATTAACACACAAAGAAGTAATAAAAATTTTGTAGACTCTGTTTTAAATTTGAAATTTCCACCGAAAATTGAACGCGGCATTCGGAAATTGGGATCTGAATCTCGTTCTGGGCTAGGATTCGCAATCAGCTGATATGTGATCTGCCCGTACCCGGGTTATAGTTTCCGAAACGTCCTTATCTCGTTCTGTGCTAGGACCCGCAATCAGCTGATAAATGCTCTACCCGAACCCGGGTTATAGTTTCCGAAAAGTCTCTATGTCCTTCAGGGTTAAGATCCGCAGTCAGCCGATAAGTGATCTACCCGAACCCGGGTTGAAGTTTCCGAAAAGTCCTTATCTCGTTCTGTGTTAGGATCCGCAATCAGCTAATAGGTAATCTACCAGAAGCCGGGTTAGACTTTCCGAAAAGTACTTACGTTGATCGGGGCTAGGGGATAGGAGAGATACTCAATTGTGCCACAAACTATAAACTGACATGTCGCAAATAACCTTTTGCAGTTGATACGACAAAAAACCAATCATCAATATTAATTTGACTAATGCGTTTAATTTGAAGAGTTTTGCATTTAAAAATACTTATCTTAATTTAGCAAATATTTCCTTCCATCGAACAATATTGACTGGTCACTTACTGTGTGGGCGATTTTAAGAGATATTCAATAGATGATTTTATAATATTAGCTTATTAATTATAGTGTTAATTATATTCCTGCATAATTTGAATTAGAATTATGGAATCAAGTTATGTGTTGAAAGGTGAAGGAGCCTACTATATTTTAAATCTTCTGCGTAATAATCAGTGTATATTCTGAATAAACAAGTTTCCGTAAAATGTTGAATCTATAATGACTAATGGCGATTGGTTGTGTTTGCATACTATCAAACAAAGTAAATTCGAACAATTTCTTTGAATGAATTTGATTTTTAATATTTGACAGCTTCAGTGGCTGGCGATATGAAGATTTAAAAGACATTGAATATATTTGATAGCTGGTACTATATATAAACAAACACAAAAAAATAATGACAAAACCATGAAAGCCGCGTTATTTTCTTGTACAAAACTTTCTAACGAAGTTAAGAGAAATATTAAGGATCTTTATCTCGTGGAAAGATGAAGTCAGGATCAATGACTGAGTTCTAGCCAGAACTAGCCCCCTCAGCCTTGTAAAAACGACTCGGTGTCAAAGATTTCTCAACAATGATGAAGTGATGTTGGCAGTTAATGGCTATTTTGACGAACTTGACGAGTCTTATTATAAAAAGGGTGTCGAACTTTTTGAACGTGGAAAAGAGTGTGGATCTAAAAGGAGATTACGTTGAAAAATGAACACATTTTTTTCCAAAACTTTTCTGTTTTCTTTGTTGAGCTAGATAGTTCTGGGACCATTCGTTAACGAAATAACGAGACACCTTGTACTTAATATCGTATTTACTTCACGTGTTTTGCTTGAATAAAATGCAAATCTAAAAAAAAATTTTTAAACTGAATTTCAAAATAAGGCCCTAGTCTGTGAATTGTTAGCCTAGATATTAGTTGAATCAATACTTGAATAACAATTTCCAAGTGATTTTTTTTTAATTTGGAACAGAACAATTAACAGGTACCATATACTAATACAACGAAATATCTGGAGCTAGATTCGTAGTTACACTGAAAACCTCATAAACCTAAAAAAGAAACAAGAAAAACTAGATATTAGATCCAAGAGAATTGGTTGCTGGGAAGACAATCCTCTCTGTTAATTTTAAATAAATTACTTGTATATGAACAAATCCTGAAACCGGTATAGACCTACGGGATTCAGCTATGGGGATATGCCAGCCAGAGCAACATCCAAATAATCAAAATATTTGAAAATAAAGTGTTAAGGCACCCTGGTACTTCCATCGGGACCTGATAGACACTGAAGGTAGGTATCCACTAAATTAGCAAAGAGTCACGAACAGCGGTTCTTAAAACATGTAAACATCGAGGCAATCCACCAACACCAACCTAGAGAGAAGACTGAAGAGGATCAAACCTTTTGATTTAGCTATGTTGGGGTGAGATCAGGGCAAAGTGCGGAATTTTACATATTAGTGTTAATGTAAATAATAATAATTATAGTTATAATAATTGAAGGAACTTCTACTGAGTAACACTCGTATTTCACAGACATTAATAGGAATTTAAGATTGATCGTGATAATGATCATATCAACCTTCCAGGTTATCTAGAAAAAAATTGGAATTTCAACTATTCTAATTTATTTTTTACAAAAAATCAGTGCTCTATTTATTAATTCTCTAGCTGATTAAGCAATAAGTGAGAATTTTATTCAAATCATCATTTTTTTTGTTTATGTAGCGTTTCAATGCTGAAAAGTATTCCCCAAGGTGACTCATGTGAGGACAAATGAGACATTAAATTATGGATTTCTGCTTATATTGCGTTACTTAATCCTGTGTTGTAAGATGAATCGTGTTGAATTCAACATTACACGCAATATTTTATAAGTTATACCCGTTTTGATTGAAACTGTATTCGTGATGTTAATACGAGCTGCGTGTATATTCTCTTGGCGTTGTTTTTAAAAATTTTTTGCTTATAAAATTGATTGCAACATTATTCGAATTTCACACTTAAAATTCAAACACACAATACAAATTATCTTTCTTGAATTTATAATTACCAATAGCTAGAAGTATTTTCTTGTACGCCTACCCTCACATTTTATTAAATTCCTTCTATAATTATGAATCGAGGATTTATTTTGCCTTCACAGAAACTTTTCTTTAGTCAGCAAATTATGTTCAAACCAAAACAAAGTATATTTCAAAAAGAATTTGAAACGTCTCTTATTGCTGTTAAACGTAAACAAAATATTTTTATCAATTATTCTTATTTCACTACGAGAGTTAATATTTATATTTCTCGCTTGACGATGAAAAAAAAAATAGATTTGTGATTATTGTTTTTTGAAAGATTCATAAGATAAATATACTTGTCAATCAGTTTTTGAATCACTTCGACGTAGACAGTTCCAAAATACGCCTTTTTGAAACAGTTAGTTTTTAATGTGTAGGTATGGAATCTTGGCTGTGTAATGGAGATATCAATCAGATCTTTGGCTTGGTTAAAATTCAATTGCTTGAGGAGCGCTATGAGACCTTGCACTGTCATAACGGGGAATCATTAGTCTCTCTCTTCGATGTTTTCCAAATTTTTCCAGTATAACAAAGATTGTGCTGAACTGACCGTATCACGCCACTATTCCCACATGATCCGTAATGCCAAGGAAGCAGGCAACCATTTGATTCCGCTACTACGAACAACTTTTTTGGATTTGACTCGTCTTGAAAGAATCCACATACAGTAAATTTTTTCAGCATCGTTCAGAAACAATTCTTTTTTAGCCAAATGATAATATATCATGCTAACGCTAGTCATATTAATGCCTATATCTTTCAAGGCGATTTTTTTTAACGATAGATTTTAGACGTCCTTCACGGAATTCGTCCTGAAATGTCAACGGCCATGTGTTTACAGAGCTGTAAGATGAAGCTTTATCACTATATAATGTATTCATTGATGTGCTCTATCATTATTTCCCACCTTAAAATGAAAAGAAAAAACAGATTTTTGCATATCTTGAGATATCTAAGAGTTGTAATAGAAAATGCGGTCAATGTATGTTTATAGTAGTAATCATCACGGTTCATTTAGAATTTTTTATACCCTTATATGTTACGACAAGCAACGACAAGTTTAAACCCGTTTTGGCTAGTCATTTACCTACTTTAGCTGCTTCAGTATCAAGTTCTGCGCTTAAAATTGAAAAAAAGTGCCAAACAAACTGTTTATAGGGATAATATAGTAACTTTGGAGACGTGTGCATTCAAATTGACAATTTGATAGCTTAGTACAGGGATGGGGAAACTTTTTTCTTCGCGTGCCAATTTTTGCTAACGAAATATATGGCGGGCCTAGTTGAGGCATTACATTATTTACTAAAATAAAAGTATTGCCATAATTTTTCTGAAATACTAATTGTGGGTCTGGTCTTTAAGGGAACATGTGACATGTGGAACTGTTTTTGTTTCTGCATGACTTCATCATAAGCCGAAAAATTTGTGATGCTGAAATTTTTAACAATGAAAAAGGAGGTGATCTGAAAACCTATTACGAAGACAATTTTTTCATTATTGAAAACGTTTGTTCGCACAAACAACTTGTACCAAACATAGCCATTATTTTCTGAGCGTAGGCAACTATATTTAGGTATTGTGTCCGACATAAGGACTTATAAAATTCCAATTTGCTGGTGTTCAAAAATAGGGTTTTATACCCGAAGTGTACTGCCTTTACTGCCAATTCATGAGAATGTAATTTCTGATAAAAAGTAAATTGTACTTAACTTTTGTTTGCTGGTCGCGGGCCGGATTTCAACGCTTTGCGGGCCGTAGTTTCCCCATCCCTGGCTTAGTAGAAAGCTTAAATTCTCGGACAGGTCCTTGCAAAACATTTTAACAGTGATAAGTTGATGATAAATTTCTTCCGAAAGCTTTAACAGATGAATAAAAAGAAAATAATGTTTTAATTTGCAGAAAATTGAGATTTAGATTCGGATTTCATCACGAAAATTGTTACTGAACGAGTATATGAAAATTTAATCTTCAATCGAAGTCGAACATCAAGATTATAGTCATCAAGAGTTTGATTCAAGAGGAAGAACTATAAACTCAATTTTACTGGAACTTTTGCGAAACCATGTGCTAAGAGACACGAAAAATGAGCCGTTTGGTTAGTTCACCGTACAAGTCGCTTTTGATTCGCTCGTTTTCGACCTCTAAATACGTCCCTATCAATATGAGCCTCACTCATCAGATTTAACATCATGTGATTTATAGCTTGTACGTTTTGAAACCTGATTTATAGCTTGTACGTTTTGAAACCTGGCATCGAGAATACCACGACAGAGGTCTTTCAGAAATATTTCTAGCCATAGAATCAGTGTTGGGATATTGCTAGCCAAAAGCAGTTTCTAATGTTCTATTACTTTTGTACTTTGGTTTCAATAAAATAATTGTGGGTGTATGATAATCACATATCGTTTGTATTGAAGATAATATGTTCATGAAAACTTCATTTGCTCTAAATCAATACTCTTTGTTAAATACATAATGATCTTAATTTCAAATATAGAATATTGACTGTACTATTTTTGTCCAATAGATTTAATAATTCTTATTCAAACGCTTTTTTTGCACGGCACTTCGATATAAATTCTGTTTGTATTTAAGTTTTGCCATTATGGAAACAGTAAAATTGCCTCTATAGCTTGCAAAATAGATAACATGTTTCAAACAGAGTTAATTATATTTAAAATAATTATAAATTAAGATAATGAAGACCATTTATTAAAAAAAAAAAATGAAAAATTCATTTAGATTGAAAATCTAAAATTTTTGTTCCCTAATTTTTCCATTACTATAAATAGTGCGCTAAAATCATCACTCATTAATCGGGGTGACTAATGTTTTGCTTAATTAAAATAATAACAAATATCCAGGAAATGTCTGATGAAAATGAATGAATTGATATGTTTCAAAACCTAATTGTATTGCATAAATGTAACGGCTTAAATCAAAATATACTTTTTTTGAATAGTGTTGACAAGAATACCACGCCAAAATGTTTTTTAAAGGCTCTAACAATCACAAGTTTGTTTTTTTGAGAAGGAGAAGAGAGAAACAGGCAGCATTCTTGTTATGAACTTGTTATGATTATCTTATCTATCAGACATCTATTAATAGCGGCCTGACACAGCTCGCCGGTGTTATTTATGCCAGTCCAGTGTTTTATATTGCGTAGCCATGGCATTTGTTTTCGGCCTACGCCCTCTTTCCTTCGATCTCTCCTTGTATGATCAATTAGGGTACCTTGATCAAGTTGAACAACTCTCTCAGTCCCTGATCTTAGTACATCCTCGTTCCTCACTCTGTCTGTCCATGGTATACGCAACATTCTTCGAAGGGTCCACATTTCGAAGGCTTCTAGTTTATTGATCTTTAATGTCCATGTTTCCATGTCCTATTTTTTTCTTTAGTTTTCTTGTCCTGAATTCCTCTCTCTCTTAGCTCTTCCATCACCTCTGTGTACCATGTTCTCCTTGGTCTTCCTTTTTTTCTTGTTCCTCCTTGTTCTATGTTTATCATTTTTTTGGTTGCCATATGTGACCCAACTACTTTATTCTTTTGGATCCTATTATTTCGCTTCTCCAAATAAATTCCTTATTTAATTATTTGTTCTCCTCGGCCATAAATCTCCCTCCTTTTTACCCTCTGCTTTGTTAAGAATCCACGTTTCGCCTCCGTAGCTCACTGTTGGGATTATTATTGTTTCGTATAGATGTAGCTTTGCTTTTCTGGAGATTACCGCATTTAGCCCTCCCAACTGTTTACTTCCCCTCGTTTTCCTCGCTTCCAGATTTTCTCCATTGTCACCGTCGTCCTTGATAACCACCCCAAGATAAACATAACTTTGAACTTGTTCTAAGCTCATTCCTTTTTTTTCTTTCAGTTGTATTGACAAACTTCTCATTGGTGTTTTCCTTTGTGGTGTTGTCATTATTATGAACTTCGATTTATCTTCGTTAGATCACTGTCTCTGTTATGAAGGCTCTGCAAGTTTCCTTAAGTTCATTTTCCCATGTTGAAAGGATTACTACATCGTCTGCGTAAGTCAGTTGTTGCGTTGTTTTTAGTGTCCTTGTTCTGTTCAAACCCATTTCACGTACTATCTAATACTATATTGAACGGCGTAGTGGATAAAGGATCTCCCTGTTTTGGTCCTGCGTTGGTCTGGAAACATTTTGATATTCTTTGATTTGTCTTTACCTTTGTTTTTGTATGTTGGGGTGTCATTTTCCTAAGACTTATAATGCTGTACAAATGGTTTTTGTTCACAATGTCGTAAGATTTTTAGAAATCTATGAAGACATTCTTTGAGTTTGCTTCAGAGTGAAAATGTGGTCTGTGACTGATCTTCCAGATCTAAACCCGCATCGATAGTATCCGAAGTTTTCTTCGTATACTCTCAAACTTTTATCTATTGCTTTAGTCAATATTTACTTATTTGAAACTTGGATACAATGTAAAACAAGTAATTGTTTATTGATTTACTCCCATATATTTTTGTTTTTATACCTGATCTGTATTTGTATATGCTGTGGCAAAAATATAGGTCAGAAAGTACACTCTATACACACACTGATATGGAATCTCCGTATTTGCGACACGATATTTTGTAAAGAAAAGACTAGATATACCTAACTAAGATGTTTTTGTATCCAGTGATAAAATATAGTTACTTCGGTAAATTTATTCCGATTTAAATAAGATAATAATGCCTTATCGTGGACTAACAGATGTGTAGAGGGGAAAATTATTGCTCCCATTGAACAAGGACAAAGACATAGATAGCTGAGATAATGGCCGTTTGACATCAAAGACGTATGCAAGGTATTTTGAATTAAGAATCTCAGAAAACAGGCCAAGGCAGTATTGTGAAAAATTTACAACTGACCAACAACGGCGGCTATAACGTCAATTTCTGGAAACCACATGTTTAAATGTTTCTTTAAAAATCATTCAAAATGTAATATACTCGAAAGCTGTAAAGCAGACGCTTCAAATATCCAGTCAATATGAAATTGACCGGTTATATTAGTGTCTTTTTATACTAAACAATTAAAGATAAGCAAAATGCCTTTCATCAAAAGAGAAGCAGAGTTTCCGATTAAATAATCGTTGTACTGCTGTTTTTAGGACTCTGCTAAGGTAAATTGGACTACAAGATATTAGATCTATCGGAAAATATAAGAAAGGATCTGTGATATTCTGTGGAAATACAACTGAACAACAGATTCGATTTGTGTTTCATGCTGTAGAAGATATCCATTAGAGACTAAAACGTCAACATCTGGAACCAACTTATGTGAATATTTTATTAAAAATTATTAAATATATATTTTATAGTTGTAATGCTATTTGTTTAATGAAGAGTATTCGATATTCACACCAAATTCTATACAAGTTTGTATGCCTTTATAATGAAGAAGCCTTCGAAAGCAACATAAGCGGGGTAACTGCTCAATTTGTCTTTATTACATGATGGTTCTCATCGAAATGTCCATTAAAATTAAATAAACCATAACTCAATACTGTAATAATTAATGTTAGTGGAAAAATTGCAGTTAATCATTCAGTTGGGTCAGTATTTCGTTTTTGTTCGCCCATAAATTTCAAGATTAGGTGATCCACCAATATAATGAAATTTTCTTGGAACGCATTGATTTCGCTATTTTCTTTTCGCTAGAGATAAATTAACCACGGATCTATTCTCTTTACATATCTAAAGAAAAGTGATTTTCATTTTATAACGCCAAATTACTAAACTCAACAGAAACAAAAAAACGAACACTTAAATTTGGTCTTAATTTTGTGAAATATATTAGTATTTTTAATTTACGGTAAGAATTGGTTAATTTATAGGTTATTTAAAGAAAATCTTCCAAATGTAAATAACTTTTATCAATTATTTACAAAAAAATTCAAAATAAAGAAAAAATGATTAATTAACACATTTTAAAAAACATTATTCTTTATTTTTATTAGGTTTTCTAACAATTTGTGTAATACTAATCGCTAAATTTAATTTTGGACGTACTTCACCGGCATAGCATCCCATTCTTCTCGAAGAGTAATTTAGAGCTCATTTAAGTCCCTAGGAGGAGGATGATGACTTCTAACACGCCTCCCACAAATGCTCTAGAGGATTTATATCGGGAGATCGTGCAGGCCAGTCCTCAATTGTGATTCCCACTTGCTCCAAGTATTCGTTAACAATTCTGGCGGTATGTGGACGAACATTATCCTGCATTAAAATGAATTGCTCATCAATAAATGGAGTAACTGGGATCACAACCTCTAGGAGAACTTCCTCGATATATGAAATTTATGATTATTATTGAAAATCAGTTTATGAAAATCTCCTTTCAAAAGGCCGTGGTTCACGAATGGTACATTAAGCAAATCGTTCCGCTGGTCGCCTCCACACTTTGTCTCGATGGTATAGACCATATGTGAACAAAACAGTTCCCCATTGCTCCGGCGTCCAATGAGAATACTGATCGGCAAATAATCACCTTTCTCTTTGATGCCTTTCCAGGTATTGGGGCCCTGTCGCGGGTCGTCTTGATAAGATTTCATGCTCCCTCAGTCTCCGCCGCACTGTGTCTGTACTTACGTATATTTCGAGCCACTTCAAGTCTTTCCCGAACCTCAGGGTGATAAATCGATCGTCTACAGCGTGGTTGCCTTTGGTCGTCCACTGGAGGCTGTCCTATCGTAGCTACCAGTCTTCCGGAGACGTCGGAGTGCATCGTGAATGGTAGACTTCGCTACCCCAAGCTTTTCAGCAATGTACCGTAAGCTCCGGCTTTCTCTGGCCAAGGTATCAGCTCGGGTTGTGTCAACATTTGAAAGAACCATTATTCTGGATCAAAATAAAAAAAAAACATGTCTGTTAATCAGAGAAAAGTTTTGGTTAATGAATTAAAGATGTTTAATGTGCGAAAAACTACTTACAGTTTAGAATAAGTCTTAAAGTTTAGAATAGGTCTGACAGGTAAATCAATTTCAAGACAAATAAATCAAATTTGAGTTTTATCTAATTGTTTACTAATACTGAAGGGATTAGTCCAATGGACTTAGACCCTACATTCTCTGCAATAACTAGAATACCCACAAAAACAAACACATTGTTGAAAGTCAACTTTTTATAAGATAAATATGATGTGTCCGGTTTTTTTTTGCAGTTGAGTATATAAATCCCCATTACTTTTATATTTACCCGTTTGCGCAATTAATTTTCAATCTCTCCTATACGTATTAAGGCGAACTACTTTCATAACTTAAATGTATTCTATTACTCTGAATATAGGAATATTTTTCTCTTTTAATAATATTTATATTTTTCTATTCTGACATTAAATGTGGCGTACTCATTTCTAAAGGCATTTTGAATTCTGATGCGTAATTCATTTGTGTTTTAGAATAAATCATGAATTTCGCATAGCTGCACACAATGATGTATTGTATTGATTCATTTGCAGTGTACAGACTCTATAGAAAATCAACAAGCTTCAAGCAGTCCAAAGGTGTAGTGAATTTTTTATTTAGATTTTAGATTATCATGTCATATCTGCATAAAATATTGGGGTATAGTCTCGTTTCGACAAATGGTCTGTAATGAACTTATATGATTTGACAATAGTATTCCACTTTCAGATAATAATATGTAAAGAATGTTTATATATTCGTTGGCTTTATATAATAAGCGACAGGGATTTATAATTAGCCACCTTAAGTTGACAGTACTGCGTAGCGCGCAACATTCTCTTAAGAAAGAAAAACTTGGAATCTCTTGTATATCATAGTTAACGTCGTAATCGTGGTTAATGAGGCATTTAAAATAATATGCTAAAAGAATTTTCGGTATGAAAAAAATATTTTATCAACCTCAATCAATTTAATCAACCTTATCTTAATTTCGTTATATAAATAATTTGAACATAACTAATTAAGCTTTATGAGCTTTTATGATGAACTATATAATGCATAAAATTCATAAAATGTGCAATATTCGTTTTTTAAAGAAATGTTAAAACATGTTCAAGTTTATTTTTAATATAAGTCTAAAAATAAAACGTCGAATTTATCGAAGTTATGACGTCATCAATATTTTTTTCCAAACCACCTTAGTTCAAACTGGTTATCTAGAAACGTGCTAAAATTAAAACTATAATGAAATTATGTACAGTCTTGCTGGAACCAAATAATGGGATCTGAATTTTCCCTATTATTTGGATCCGCAATTAGGTCCGGAAACATTGCCATACAAAGATGCTTCAAATATCGCTCAGATGTTAGGGAAATAAGAACCAATCAATTTTCCTTTGACCCAAACAATAATTTTTGGGGGTCGCTGGGTGTGATTTGTCTGAATCCAGTAGGAATTTTCCCAAGCTAGTAGCGATAATTGTGTACCACGTTGTAAAAGTTTGAAAATATTACACTATTAGGAAAAATTGGAATTATTAATGATTTCATAAAATTCTAAACGTCTGTCCGGATCATCTCCTCAGAGTTCGTGAACAAATTGAACACTATATGTGCACATTTTCTCTATCTTTAAAAATTTCACTACATACGATTCACTAACAGTTTGTTGTAAGGCAATATTTGCTATAGTTTAGTGACTGTTGACTTCTAATAATAGCCCAATAGTTAACTTCGTATCGTCGCTTATTCCTGGTCTTCCAGATTTTGGAGCAACCTTCCAGTTTCATTAAATTTTCCAAAATTCTGCTTACTCCCCCTTTTTAAAATTGAAGGTCTCTCAAGATGTATATCGTTAAATAGAAAACAAGCTTAGACTTAGACATCATTAGAATTTCTACGCTTATCTTTCGGTTAATTGTTAAATCCATATGACGTTTTTGAAATTTCATGACATTTCGATTAGTTAGATTAAACTGACAGCCATTTGGTTGAATTTGGAATTCAAAACAGTTTCGTGTTTTAATTTTTCATTGCTTCTTAATGATGAAAAAAACTGAAAAAGCTCAGCAATAGCTTCAAAAGTGTTATCCGGACTCTGCTTCATAAAAAAAATCATTTGTTTGTTGAATTCAAACGTGGTCCGATTATGGTGAACGTTCTGTTCGTCAAATCGAGTTGGTTACTCCAGAAAACATCAAAAAAATCCGCAAATTGGTTATATATAATCGTAAATTGAAATTGCGTGAGATAGCTGAGGATATCAGAAGGCAGAACTATCGATCAAAAACAACAACGTGTTAATGATTCAGAGCAGTGTTTGGCCATGTTTACACTTAATAAATCGGATTTTTTGCGTCCATATGTGACAATGGATGAAACATGGATCCATCTCTCCACTCTGGAATCGAAACGATCATCATCTAAGTGGACTGCAACCGGTAAACAAGGTCTGAAGCGTCCAAAGGAATAACAGTCAGCTGAGAAGGTTATGGCTTCAGTATTTTGGGATGTACGTGGAATTTTGTTTATCGACTATCTCCAAAAGGGAGAGACAATCAATAGCAAATACCACATAGAGTTGTTGGATCGTTTGAATGGAAAAATCAAGGGAAAACGGTCTTATATGTCGAACCACTGTTAAACCAAGACAACGAACCGATTCACAAGTCGATGGCTAAATTGAACGAATTACACTTCGAATTGCTTCCTCATCCACCGTACAGTCCAGATCTGGCCCACAGTGACTACTGGCTATTCGCTGATCTCAAAAAATACTCGCCGGTAATAATTTCAGCTCAAATGAAGAAGTAATTGCTGAAACTGAAGCCTATTTTGACGCAAAAGTCAAATCCCTCTACAAGCACGGCTTCGAGTAGTTAGAGAAGCGTTGGAATGATTGTATTGTTCTAGAATAAATTGAATTGAATAAAATCGTTTTTTGGCAAAAAATGTGTTTTTCTTAGATAATCACACGATTTATTGAGTGATGTGTTATTATACTAATTGTAAGACTGACATTGACAAACGGTTGTACTAACACAATCGAAAAAATTGATAAGAACAAATGTTCTCACTGGGTAGTTTTTTTCATAAATTCAAAATCAAGTTTGTTTTGTTTTTTGTTTTTTATTAATTAAGTTTTTTTCATGAACGTTCATTTACATGTTACGAATTCTGTGCATTATTTTATCATGAATCTGTATACACTTCACACTAATTTCATTTAAAACCGTTGAAAATATTTGTTTATATTTTTTTTTGCTAATGGCACTGATATAGTTGAAAGGCCAGTCGCCAAAATGTTTGTATTCAAACTAAATGTTGTAATATAAATATATTATCAAATTTATTAGATTACACGTAAAAACGAAATAATAATTTTGATTATTCAGTACACGTTGATATAAGTATATTAGTTTTAAGTGAGAGAGCACAGAGGTTTGGATCGAAAGACCGGTTTTATATAAAGTAATGACGTGAGGCTATCTGCCTCTTGGGAACAAAAGTAGACGAAGTGTGGACTGCGGGGCGCGCGCGGTTGTATCCACAGCGTGATCTTAATGTTGATTGCGCATGGCAGTATCCTGTTAGTTGTGCGAGTAGGGCCAGTTCCGAGTTCTGCCACCCGGTAGTCTGAAGTGAAGAGTTGTGGGATGTAGATGTCTAAGTGAATGTGTCGCTGAGTTAGTTAATATCCGAAATAAATGAAAAATAAATATGAGCATAAACGAAGAAAGTGGGGACAACGATAATAGAAGAAATATAATGCCAAAAAAATCAGTAGAAACAAAATTCTCGAATATATTATCTGTTGATGCCGAAAACTACATGCTACGAGGAATCAGCCGGCCGGCCTCTATGACTGTTGTATCAGCTGAGGGTACGTACTCAGATGGGGAAACCAATCAACAGGGAACTACATCCATGGGACTGAACTCTAAATCTCGTGATAGAGAACTTTATTGGGGATATAGTACCAATGAAATTGGTGCTGAATTTTGCTGCGCTCGAATTGTTTCGTTCCACAACCTCTTGTGCTCATGTGAGTTAACTTGTTGTTGTAACTGTGTTCCTTTATGTACTTCAGATTGTCACGCTTGCTTCCACAACTTCTGCCTCAAGTTCAACCTTCAGTACATGTGCCAGAAGGACAATGATGCCCTTCCTCCAGTTACCTTAGATTACGACAAGGTGAGTTTTTAAATTTTTTTCTAAAGTGCACATTAGTAGTAACTACTCCAACCGGTCTTTTTTTGTTTTTTTTTTAAATAACAATCAATAGATTATAAAAATATTCATTCAAAATTGTAGGTATATACATTTCTACAAAAATTTCATTTTCTTTGTTTTCATACATATTTCTTTGTCACCCTTGTGTTATATTCTAAGAATGCCAGTATAACATTAACTACTGGTACAGGCAGCAACGATTTTTAATATAATTTCATCTTAATAAACATTATCGAAACATTTAAAAAATATATAAGGGTAGTTTTGAGCTCTGTCCGCCATCTTAGTTCGATTTAAACAAATCCTTTGTTTATATATTGTGGATGTTATTATATCAAATTATTGTTAGACGTTTGTGGTTTATTATCTATTAAATATCTATAAACGGCATCAGTGACTGACGAACTGTCGTTAAATAATCCCTTACTGTGTATCCACGATCCTCGAACCTTTTGTTTGCTGTGAGGGTGAAAATCGAAAGTTACATGCCTACCTAGGTCGTTTGCTAACAGCTGATGCAAGATTATATAATTTTGTTGTCAGTGTTTTTGAATTTATAGGTTCCTGTTTATTCAGTAATTCTATTTTTGGTCGAGATGAGACTAGAAAGGATCAAATAAATAAGTTTTAATTACTTGAAATATAACTTATTTAAGCTGCCAAAAAATAAGGAATTTAACTCAAAAATATTAACTTAGTTTGTACTTGGATGAATTTTGATCAGAATCAGAATGTTTTTCAGTAGATTTTTTTATTTTTTCAAGATTATCCACTTCACAGCTTCTTTCTTCCTATTTGCTTTAAAAAACTTTGTACTCAATAATTATATTCACATCTCTGTTTAATTATTCTTGACTTTATAATTGCCTTGTGATTATAATAAATTCGAAACAATTTGTTCGACCAGTGAACTGTGGTTACTTTCTGGAATAAGTATAATTAGACTGCACATCGTATTTCATATTTTTCCATAACTATTTTCCCATAAGGTATCTAATTTGTAATCTACTCAATTCAAGTACAAAAAGTATTATATAATCTTGAACGAATTAACAAATTGGGACGATTCCCGTCAAGTCGTAACTTGAACAATAATATAATCAAAATTATTCAACACCACAATCAAATGCCTCTAAGGAATTTTATTAATGCTAACTCTGCTGCGTTTAACAAGGTATATGGAAAATCGGAATCAAATGAATCAAGAGGATTACTTTTTAATAAATGTCATATTCTTTTTGCAAAACATTTTATTTAGAAGCACAAGCGGATCCCATTCGGGCGTTCAATTACGTCGGCGCTAATTAAGAGCTAGCTAGCTCTCTTCATTTTTCATTTTGATTTAATAAACTTTCCCATGTTTCAGTTATACGAGAGCTGACATCGTTAAAATATTTGAATAAAGTTTCTCGATTCAGCTTAAAAAATTTTCATTTACATAGAGAAATATTCATTTCGACTAATTAATATATTAACAACATAATATCAGGAACGTAGCCAGGGGAATAACGTGTTTTCCAACCCATCCAAGACTTCCATATTTATTTTCTTAGAAAATCAGTTTCTCATTAAGCAGCATTTTTAATTAAAACTTCTATGTGTGATGTAAATCTTCATATTCGAGATTTTTATAGTTCTTGTTAGATGAGATACTAGTAATATGATCTCTATTCGAATGAGTTTGTTGAAACCTCTTATAACAGCTGTAATAACTCCAGAATCATTCTTAATTATTCCAAATATATCGTTAAATGGTAATAAAACCTCAGTTAAAGTAATAACTTACGAATTTTTTCCCAAAAGCATCTATTTAAAAGTCTTTAAGGCATTAGCGTTAATAATATGTCTTTGGGAACTTTTTGGTGTTCATAGTTACCGACTGGACGTGTAAGCTCGTGGACGCGAGCGTTTGTCAGTGTTTTCCGCTCTTCCATTTTGTTATTGTGAATAGACTTCACAGTGGAATCATTCGAGATCACCAAAATTAAAAAACGCAAGTCAAAGTAGGACCAAAATGGAGTCAATATTGAGTATTTTCTTTTGTTCTGAAGGTGTGTGTGTGTGTGTGTGTGTGTGTGTGTGTGTGTGTGTGTGTGTGTGTGTGTGTGTGTGTGTGTGTGTGTGTGTGTATGTGTGTGTGTGTGTGCCGATGAGGTGCAAGAAGCGCACGGGCATATTAAGGAAATATTTCGTGCATCTAGCGCACACTACCTGTGACGAATCCGAAAGATCGTTCGCACAAGAAAATTTGATCTGCCGAAGTGAGTCCTAGAGATGGGCCAAAATACAAACTTTCGAATAATCATTAAGACAAAACGAAAAACCATCAGCAACATCTAAGATTGTCCAAAATGACCAAATGTTCAATATTATATAAAATATTGAACAAAAATTGATAGAAAAAATTCTTTTTTCTAAGAACGTATGCATTTTTGGTATTAGGTTAAAAATAATTGAAAAATTGCGTATTTTGAATTTTCCACAAAAAAGCCTTTTAATTTAAGAATGGTTAGGTTAAGTTAGGAGACTATGACTATAATCGCATTGGTTTGAATATAATTTTTCTTCTTTTATTTACATTATATAAACATTTGAAGCTAAATACAGGGATCAAAGATACCGTCTTTTTAACTAGAAATGTGCCCTCGATGCACCCTCCTATATAATTTGTGCGCTCGACCCACAGTGCGCTCGTTGCACGCATTCGTGTGTGCCACCTATACGTTTCATTTGTGCAGCTTCGTTAGCCTCTGTGTAGCCCAAACATACTTTCCCGGAACTACTTTATCTTCATCAATTTCTGCATCAATAATATGATAATGTTTGATGTCTATATTAATTATAAGTTTTTAAAAAGAAAATATTGTAAAAACGTATTAAATCAAATATGTAATATTTCGTTTATAAAAATTTCTGTAAAATGTAAAGCTCCAATATGACGAGAAACAATAGAAAATTCAGTCAAAGTGTAGGACATTTTTAGAAAAATGATCTTAACTAGGAAGAATGTTGTGAAGCCTGTTAAAGCTGTCACTATTATCACTGTGGAAATAAATTTTGAGCTGCACCCCTTCTGAACCCTCACGATTTTCTACCATAGCAAGATCATCAAGCCCTTCTTTGTCTTTTATGTTCTTTCAGATACATTTTTATGGTCACAGGTGGATTAAAAAGTGGTTTTCGATTACCACTTATCTATTTTTCAGTAGTTGCTGTATAAATATACAAATTTCTTACTTCTTCGACCTGCATAATAAAATTATGCAAAATATTTTTGACGTTTCAGCCTGGCTTTAATCAAAATACAAACCGACTTTTAGAACCCTGATAAGTAATGAATCTTTGTCAAATTATATACATTATTCATTAAATCGATTTATTTGAATAAATGTAAAATTAGAATAAGTCATAAAGGACATATAATACTTAATCGGAAGATTTTAGTAGTTTAAAACAACTAAAAATTAAAAAAGATGCTGTTCGCATAGGACAAACATCTCAATATTTGGAATATAGATTAGGAAGTCATAAGAATGATTTAAGAAAAAAAACATTAAAGCATTGAATACTAAAGAATGAGTTATAAATTATAAAAATTCAGATCCAAAGTTAAGGTTTACTGAGCAAGAGATTCAAGTCCTGCTCCGTCAGTCCTAGAATTCTGATATCAATCCAATAGAAAATTAATGAGCATATTAGAGAAGTAAGATTCATATAAAGCATTTTAAAGAAACATGTACAAAAATAGTGGTAACTAATATCACCGGGATACAAGGAAAAACAATTTTTTTAAGTTGAAGTGGGAAATGAAAGTAATGTTCAACACAACTTTTTTCTTAAAAATTTGAAATACTGACTTAGCTTTGTATCTTTCATAATTTTCTTGTCATGCTTAATTACGTAAAGATTAATTCTTCAAATTTGTGGGATTATACACGAAATTTGAGTGATAAAATAAAATGAAAGATTGAGGTGTGTATAAAATAGTTGAGATTTTGTATGGTAATAAAATTTATATTTACAATAGTGAGTAGTGTATTAGTATCTAATAAAATCAATTTCACTCAAATAAAAATAACTTTTTTATGATTGAAACGAACAATTTTATTTCTCTATAAAGCTCTTTTTATCCTACCCTCAATGTACCATTAATGGTAAATAAATGGTTTAGTTCACTAGATGTAATGCCGAAAAATAGAGAAAAAGCTCCTAAAAATACGTACGAAAGCTCATTCGATCGGGAATGATACATGAATAATTAATAAATTAGAAGAAATAAAAAGGTTATAGAAAGGTTAGTCCCACCTCTCGAAATTCTATTACTAATAATTTTAACTTAATGCTGAAAATACTCTAAAGTGCATCAATTTCCGGTTGCGGCTTCTAAAAGGTGTACGTGATATGAAATTTTTAAAGCACAAAAACATATTGTATAAAGATTTCAAAGAATTTATTATAGTTTTAAATGAAACTTGAGTGAATTTTCTAACAAGCTGGGTTATTTTTTAAGTAAGAACCGTTTTGTAGTGAGTAGGAGAAAATTTTGTTATGGAGGTAGAATTGTAATGTTGAATAAAATATGAAAATTTTTCCATTTTTAACATCAACACGTAGCACCTAACAGTTTCTTTCTATTGTCATCATTTCCAAGCGTTTCCCACCAAGAATTTTAAAACAGATGAAAGCCTGTTGACTGTATGCGATTTCCTCATCAAACTTTGTTTTTTCTGCATCATTTACGCACATTTTCATCATTTTTGCACCTTCAACATAATATTCAAGAAGCTGACCATGAATTCCAGCAGGACGAAATTTTTTGGCATTAAAAATCGAGTAGCTGATCATAATGTAATTGCGTCGTAGTGAGAGACTAGCAAACCCCAAAGAAGTTGGCACCGCAAGTTTGAAAAATTTTGAATATTCCTGCTTGTTTTATTGTGCTCCAAAACCGCATGGGGCTGAAAATTAAAATTGAGAACAAACGATTTTTTAGTTGGCACAGAATGTTCAAGGTATTGCGATTTTGGCAATTGCTCTGTTTTGCTCTAGGTTTCTTCTATATTGTAACAAAATATACTGTTAAAAAATTTTTGTTTTCAAAAATTTCGCGAAAAATAATTTTTGAGATAGCACCACTTCTTCGAGCAATCGCAATTTTAGTCGTTTTTCTGAGTTGTTTTAAGTTTGTTTTCAGTTGTTCCAGTATATTGTTGTGGAAAAAAAATATTTTTTCGAAATTTTAAGAAAATTGATTATATTATTCAACTAATATCTCACTACCACCTGAATTTTCGCTGAATCGCTATTTTAGAGTTGTTCTTGCTTTTTCGCGATCGTTCAAAGTTGGTTTTGTTCTACTTTGTTCTAGCACGGAATAAGGCTGAAATCTTTTTCTTTTGGAATGAGATATTTTGGACTAATGTAGAACAACCGCTAAAAAGGTGATGTCTCGGAATATAATAATATCGATTTGTTAAAATTCAGGCGTCAGTGGGATATTAATTAAATAATATAATCAATTTCCATTAACTTTCCAAAAAATATTTTTTGTCCGCAAATAAAATTCCAATTGAGAATAAACTTGAAACAACTCATAACAACTATTATAATCGTCATTTATGGAATTTGTGAACGTTATACTTTGGAACAACATACAACAGTCCTAGAACAACTCAGAACAAACGTCAAAATTGCGTTAACTTGAAAATGTGGTGCAGTTTTTTTCTCATTTTTTTTTATAAAAGTTCCATTCTCAGCCTTATGCGGTTTTGGAACACAGCATAACAAACCTAGAACATCCCCTAAACAAATTCAAAATTTTTGTAACTTGTGTGCGGGCCTAACTTCTTGGAGGTGACTGGGAAACAGTAATAGACTTATATGTGACATCACTTGACAAAACGTGGGGAGACGATGCTCAATTGGTTCTTACTTAAAAATGTTCCTTAATTAAAGAAATTTATCTGCGACCTCGCAACAAATAATGTTAAAATAATTGGCCAAACAATTGTCTGTTTCGCGGAGTCTTTTTATCTGCCCAATTGATAATATTAAGTTACAAAATTTTATATTTCATTTATTATATTTTAATGAACATCTAGTTCTTGGTGGAAGAAAACAATCATTGCATTGAAAAAAAATTATTTTTGGTCATTTATTTATATGATTAATCACCGTATCACCGTTAGATCCAATTTTTTTTTTAATAATGGAGATCAGGAAATGAGTTTTTTTTGTCGAAAATTCAAGAAGATTTTTAATGTAATGGTCAATTATTTCACGAAATTTCTCTTCATCATTGATATCTTTCTAACCTTCATTCTATCAGTTATACTATATTTTTCGTAAATTCCATCTTCCTGTCCCAAACCCTTATTAAGAAATAATCAATATTACTTCTTAGGTATTTAGTGTATTTTTGAAATAAAATAATTTTCTTTTTTTTAATGTTGAGTTTTATAGAAAATCTGGAAAGACTTGAAGATTGGTATAGAACATTCTACATCATTTATGTCTAGAATTTTCTGAAGAATCCCAAGAATAAAAAATATAAGGGGGGCTGCTTTTAAAATTGGTAAAGTTGGTATTGGCCAATGTCCAACTTTTCTTCCAAACACGCCCTCATTTAGTTATTTGAATTAAGTAATATTTTGACAGTATGCGCAATAAAATCATTGAATATTTGGCTTTCCTCCCCTTTATCGACTGCCAATACTAGTTATCCTCCGAGACATCAAATTTTTTGCGTATTAAACTTTCAATCCAATGGAAATATTTTATTATAAATTCATTTTATATACTGGTACTCTAGGAATGATCAAAACCTAATAAAAACACTTTTATTATTGAATATACAGTTTAAATTAATATTTCCTTTCATTGCAATAGTTTGAGTTGAATAATAAATTTCTCGTTTTAATATATATATATATATATATATATATATATATATATATATATATATATATATATATATATATTTTAATTTAATGTAAATATGGATAATATGGAAACCAGTTGTCACATTTTAAGTATATTCCAATAATGTTTCAAGTTAAATTGAAGTAATTGAAAACACGCTTGACTTATCAATATTTTACGTAGGAGGTAGGAATTAATTCCAACATTTAAAAACCATATACTGGATGCTTGGACGCTATCTGGACGCTTTTTCATTGTAAGATTATTAATTCGAATCGAATATAACTTCAAGGGCATGGCCAGCTTATGACTATTATGTATAATATTATGGAGGATAAAAAATATGAACGCCTGGTATAGTCGAGAGCATGAAGCGCTGCATTTTGGAAGTTTTTGCCACGATGGCAATATCAATATCAATGTATAAAACTTCACAAGCGCTGGACAGAATAATAACTAAATTAAACTTTTGAACACAGTAATAATTATTTATTTTAAAAAAAATAATTTTTAAATCCAACATGAGGGGATTTTTTGCAAAACTTTCAGTCACTGTATCAAAATTATTTATGTTTGTATTTACTAGAGCTCTGTGTACACTTATCATGGCCAGACAATTAAGGCGATCTTCTGCCATGGTGCTTCTTAGCCATGTTTTTAGTCTTCTGGGGCTGCTAAAGGATCGCTCTACTGTACAGGTCGAGCATGGTAAAGCGATCAAAATTTTTAATGCTTTTTCCGTTTCGGGAAAGAAGGAATTTGTTTCTTTTAGGACTTCAACGACTTTTATATTTGTTAGATTAAGCCTATCGTGCCAAAGTTCGATTTCATTCCTTATGTTCAGTAAATCATAAAACCGGGCAATAGATTCACAAGTTTGTTTCAAATTTTCAGTTGTCATCTTTTACATCTGCGCCGGGTGTAACTTAGATAATGCGAATGATGGCGTGTTTTCTTCCGCAAAACACGTTTTCCGGATTTTCATGGTGGTTTTTAATTAAAAGTAAAATCATTTTAACGTGTTTCGAGGCTTTAACCACGTCCAAAACCACAGATTGGGCACAAATTATACAAATCTAACATAATGCTGGTGAACGGCTGACGTAAAAAGAATTGCAATGCACACACACATATTTTTACACTGTTTAATGGCCTTGCGTTTTTTCAAATCTGATATAGTCGTGATGAAAATGACGGCGATTTTAAAAACGGATGTCAATGTTCAATACTTTTCCACAATAAACATTAAACCTTAATTTGTCAAGCGATACAAAATAAAGAAAAAATGATAAATTAACACATTTTTTTAAAAAAGTTGTTCTTCATTTTTATTAGGTTTTCTAAACAATTTATGTAATTCTAATTGCGGTTATTACTCCCTCTGCTGCGGAGAACGGTTCTAACCCTGTCAGGCATCGAAGAAATAAAATTCTGGACGTACTCCACCGGCGTAGCATCCCATTCTTCTCGAAGAGCAATTTGGAGCTGACTTAAATCACTAGGAGGAGGATGACAACGTCTAACACGCTTCCCTAAATTATCCCACAAATGCTCTATGATATTCATATCGGGAGATCGTGTAGGCCAATCCACAATTATGATTCCAACTTGCTCCAAGTATTCGGTAACAATTCTGGGAGCATGTGAACGAGTATTATACTGCTTTAAAATGAATTGCTCTCCAATAATTCACAGCCTCTAGGAGAACTTCTTCGATGTACTTCCGAGCAGTCAGAGCTCCATTATTTATGAAAATCAGTTCAGCTCGGGCGTGGAAATTAATTCCACTCCAAACCATAAATGATCTCCTTTCAAAAGGCCGTGATTCACGAATGGTACATTAAGCAAATCGTTCTCCTGGTCTTCTCCACATTCTGTCTCGAATGAGAATACTGATCGGCAAATAACCGCCTCTCTCGATGCCTTTCCAGAAGTTTCATGCCCCCGCAGTCTCCTCCGCACTGTGTCTGCACTTACATAGTATACAAATACTGCAACGAACAAAAGTAATACTTGGCGTTTGTTCAAGAGATTTCTTACAACAATAAGCATTTATTATAAGAAGGAAGATACAAAAGCTCATGGTGCAGGAATTTTAATTGCTTAAAGTTTAATTAAAGCAAAACCCAAAATGTTATTTGGAATTCAAAGCCTGATTATAAACATTTACATAGAATTTCAGAATTTAATCGTACTAAATCAAAATTAGTCTCACTGTAGAAGAAAGTGACGAGGAAAAGCGATAGTTGTTCTGTTTGTCTTTTAGAAAATCAAACATACATTAATAATTTCTTCTTACCAAAGGACTATCCCTATAAATCTTGTGGTATCTTTATATACAAATATCTCTTTCATGTGTTGCGTTGTTGAAAAATTTCATAAAAGTTCTTTCCTTTCTAATATGATAATCCCATCTTACATTTGGGCGCCGGTTCATTCTTATGCCGCCTCTTGTGTACCATTGTGTTATACTTATGGTCCACCTATTGTCGGTAATTGTCACTAGATGTCCTTCCCATTGTCACTTGGTGTATTTGATTCTGTAGATGACGTCCTTTACCTGGGTCATTCGTCGAATCCACACGATTCTCATACATTTCTATGCCCAGCATGCATCGCTGCATATATGGTTGCGAACCCTGGATTTTCTTTAAGAACTATTGTTTTCTAATTCACTCGTGGTGGAACTTCGCTACAAGATGAATTTCGTGAAGGTTGTCCAAAATCAGCGGTTGCTGTGCGTAAACTGATATTGCAAGATCGTTATGTGACAAACCGTGAGATTGAAGCATACTTGGGCATTATTTCTTCTCGCATATATTCAAAATTGCATAAAAATTTGGCTGTCGAAAAGATTAGTTCGTGTTGGATACCACTTAATTTAACAATCTTTCAAAAAAAAGCTCGTGTAGACTACTGCAAAGAATCGTGGTGCTTTAAAAGACGTGGCCAATAACGAATCATGGACCTTTGCATACAAACCCAAAACTAAACAACAATCGACTGTATGGATCTTTTAAGAGGAGCCAAATCCAACAAAAGTTGTTCGCGCACGAAGCAATTTGCAAATGGCACTTCGGAATCGCTGGACATGTGGCCACCGTTCTATTAGAGTTAGAGCAACGTAGAACGGTCAATTCTGAATGGTACAACAGCATTTGTTTGCACGAAGTGAAAAAATTAGGGAAACCAATCGCAGAAGAAGAATCATCGAATTTATGGACCATTCTTTTTACCGCAGATCAAAAATAAATTGCGTCGTTAACGTTTTTCTACATTTGAGGAAGAGGTCAATCAAATCACATGTTTTGGATGCACCCCAATCGGCATGGAAAAAATGCATCAAGAATTGGTTCAAACGCATGAAAAAGTGTATTGATTTTAATGGAGAATATTTTGAAAAACAATAAAGCCATATCGAGAGTAAATATTTGTGTTTATTTGTCTATCTTAAAACATGTGACCAACCCTCGTAACATCACTCTTTGGTTAAACAAATAGTTGAGAAAATGAAAACGATGACATGTTAGTACTTATAGATAAGCACACAACGTTTTGGTGCACACATATTGAAATTCAACGATGAAGTGCAACAAAAACATTAATAAAAATAAGATTGGATCATAAGGCTACAAACAAAAAAAATAATATATTATTAATAAAATATTATTATCAATAGATTTGATTTCAATTTAACTATTTTAGAGAGGAAATAGTTAGACTGGGGACGTCTAAAATAACCTGTACTTGCAATGAACTAACAACATTACTGATAATTTGACGATATATTAAAGTTCTGAAACGTTCCTCAGTTTAATGAATAACTAAAGCACCTGTTTCTTGTTCTAAATATGTTATGAATTATTATGTATCAGAAATATTTATACTGACAGCACTTGAAAAATACAAGACAGTCTACATGTTTATGAACCCAAGACTTAATTTAAAACATATTTAATTTTTGGAGAACAAATTAAAGTTAGTTTATTGTTTGGAAGTTTTTCATCAGAAATTTTATCAACAATATTTCTCCTACTAATACACTAATGAGACTACCCCATTTATAATGATAATTTACCTATTTTTACCAATAAATGATAAATATGCACTACGTCAACGTCAAATTATTTTCATAAAAAACGTCTTATCAAAAATTTAGTTGATAATCTGTGAGAAATATCAAAAAAATGAAGCTTTGGAGGCAAAAAAGCTGAATCCAAATGATTCAGGATAAGAGAAAACACATTTCAACTGCTTTTATAAGAAAGGCGTATACGTAGTGCGGTCCATGAGTTCTAGGGCTCATATAGTACAGCACAGTGCATTAGGAAAAATCTTTATGATTTCATTTTGTTATAGTAAAGCTCGAACGACCACTTAGTCAAGTTGTTTTGAAAGATGTCTCAAATTGAATTTTGCTGAGTTATAAAATTTTTGATTAAAACAAAGATTAACACCAACAAATATCAAAAACAGAATGACTTGTAACTTTTTCAATAATTAAAGATTGGTGTAAGTTGTTTCGCTGGGGACGAGAATCATTATAATGAGCCAAGTGCGGGAGGCCTTGGGACGGTGTTTACCCCAAAAAACATTAAATCAGTGGAAGAAATTGTCTAAAAACAGAAGAAATTTCAGCGCAGACCGACATTTCCCAAACAAGTGTTTTAAGAAACATATATTAGCGTATAATATGACAAAAATTGGTGTAGTGTAAAAGCAGTGTCAAGTAGAATATTGTGAGCGATTTTGAGAGCTTCGCCCCGAAGACCAAGAGGGTATATAATCAATTGTAACGGGTGAACGATCTATGGTCTTTTAAAGAGGCTACAATATTTTTGGGGCTGCGAGGGTATTCTTTTGATTAACTTTTAGGAATCAAATATAATCGTGCACACAGCATATGACGCTGAATTACTAAGGCAGTTGCTTTCCAAGGCTACTGCAAACGTGGCTTAACAGAGATTGAACGCCCACCATATAACCCTGATCTGGCCCCGTTCCACTATTTTTTCTCGTAATGCTGAAGGGCGTAATGGCAAAGAAGCTGTAGTCGGACGTTCTGAAAATTGTGTGGAAATAAATAATTATTCTATTTATGGTAAAAATAATGATATTCGACGTAACCTGGAGAGGAGGGAAGTAACATGATATAAAGTACACTTTTCGGAAAATGCTAAGCCAATTGGAAGATTTGATACAACCCGATTTTTTCCAAAATAATTGGAGCTCAAGAAAAGATTTAACAATAATGGATTAGTGCTTATCCTTAGTGATTCGCACTCGTAGTTTATTCAAATGCAAATCCTGATTGCCTAATAGTAGACGACTTATTATTTCAATTTCAATTCAAGAATCTCTGAAGATACTCGAGAGATGGCAGGAGGGAAGAATGCGTAGAAAACAAACACGCATATGAAGGGACATTGTTTCTTTGATACATAATCGTATTGTTTTGTTATATATAAATCACATTCGATTAAATAAAGTATTTTTAGTTTTCTCAAACAAAATAAACGGCGAATCACTACAACCACCATACCGTAATTTACAGTGTTTGGTGTGACAAAAAATGGGGATCCACAATCATAAGCGGAGATGCATGAACATTTATTTGGTTTCGATAGTGAAGAGCTAAAATGTTGGCTTGATTTCTCCTATCAATATAGGCGGATAATATTTTAAACTTTAAGCTCAGCGACTGTTACTTGTAAAAACTTGCATATTCCATATTCAGTACAACGCGACGATACTGCTGTTGCCGCGCCGGCCGCCGTCCTGTCCGCAACGTGCAAATTAATACGTATGTATGTAATGTATGTGCTTACAATTTTACATGAACTTGTTTTGATTTTTTACCAATATAAATACAAATGTCAAGTGGCCAGTGAAGGAATTTGTTTCCAGACTTTCAAAAAGAAAATTAAAGTGAATTGATATTAGTGATTGCCAGTGTCGGAAAATTGAGTACCTACCTCCTCATTTCTTATATGCGTATAGTTTTATTTTATGTATTATTTATATTAAACAAAAAAATGGAAATTAAATGGAAAGAAATCTCTTCCAACCAACCTGCTATATGAGATATGTAGATTAACAATATATTATTCCATGGAATTATGTAAGTTCAGTATTTAATTTTTACTACGTGCCTATTACACATAAACATCACAAATACATTCTTTATCTAAACCCTTTAGGATTCAAATGACAAAATATATAACCATGTTATAAATTTGTGGTAAATTCTACTACCAAAAATATTTATATAACATACAGAATTAATGGAAGTAGAAAAAATCGTTTGAGCAAGCTTTTCACCGTTTTGATTCTCGATTGTGTACCATACAATTAAATACATATTTATCGATAACAAAGTAATCTAATATTTACTTATGGAACACACAGAAATAGAAGATTTTTATTTCTAAACTACAGGGTGTTTAAAAAAAGTGATCCCGTCTCTAGGATAACTAGAAAACAGAAAAATATTTTGTTCAGTGAAAAATTGTTTGCTTTTGATTTTAAATTACGAGGCATATGTTTTAAGTAAGTACCATTTTGGAATTAATAAAAAAGAAGTTCAAAGATATCGCAATAATTTTATTTTTACATGAAAGCCTGTACCTTAATCTACTTTTCTACATAATTTCCGTAAATATTGAGGCACTTGTCATAACGTGGCACCAGTTTTTGAATACCCTCCTCATAAAATTCTGCCGCCTGACTTATTAACCACTGTTTCACAACTGTTTTGACTTCGTTATCGTCTTGAAGACGCTGAGCGCCCAGGTGTTTCTTCAAGTGCAGGAACAAATGGTAGTCGCTAGGCGCCAGATCCGGACTGTAGGGAGGATGATCTAGAGTTTCCCATTGAAAAGATTTGTTGAGATCTTTGGTCATGCACATTTGTGCGGCCATCTTGAAATGCTCTCACCAATTTCCTTACCATTCCATCACTCATAATGATTTGCCCGTAAACTTCGCAGATCTCACGATGAATATCGATCAGTTTTACGTCTTTAGCACTAAGAAATCGTATAACAGCCCGTACTTCACAATCGGCGGGACTCACGATTGTCGGAGGCATCTTAAACACTCAGTAAACAACGTACACAATGAAGAATCAGACTGTAATGGCGTCAGTGAGTAGACGTGATGTGAGTAGAGATGTAGGTAACCAGCGCGCATGTGCGGAACGCCGACCTTGGGGTTGCAGCGGCACAATCGTAAAACGGTACTTACTTAAAAAATATGCCTCGTATTATTACTTAGAAAGCATTATGTGAATTAAATTTTTTTTATTACGAAAATGAGACCCCATCGATAAAACGGATACATTAAAAAAAATCGAGTCTGAGAGCTTTCGTTTCTTGTAATGTTTTAGAAAAATCCAGTCTAATCAGCATAGGATTTTGTTTTTCAAAGTTGAATAAGTATGGGCACTGAGCTGCTATTGGTATGGAACAAACATCAATTTGATGATCATGCATTGCGGTTCTAGGACTCTGTTCTGTTGAGTTTTAAACAGCAATAGCATTTTCTTTGAGTTTGGTATAGAAAACTGTCATTCATTGATAGTTATGACGTTGAGTCAACAATAATTACATTTCTGAAACCCTGTTATTTGTTAAATAAAATATTGTTATTCAAAATGTACTTAAATTTTGAATAAACTGACATGTTATTAGCCTTAGGCGAGTGTTTAGAAAACTCTAGTGCAGTTGTTACGCGTTATGCAGGAAAATTTCCTTGAAGAAACTTACCAAGTAAAAATACATTTAGAGCCATTGAACGACGTTGTCGAGAAATTGGGAATGTGAGAACTGAAAAAATAAATTTTGGTAGGCCAAGAACAGCAAGAACCATAAATAAAGAAAATATGATTTTAAATTTATTTGGTCAAAATCCAACAATCCATAAGGAATTTGGCAAGACGAGCAAATACGTATTCTTCAAGTACTACCATTACAGACAAGTCTAAGAGCTCTTGCCCGACGATCTACCGGTTAGAGTGGATTTTTGTTAAACATTACAAGAAAGGACAGCTCTCAGTCAAATGTTTTTAAAATCTATTCTTTTTACTGATTTAAACTTTTTAAACTGATTTAAAGTTAATGTTTGGGCAGTAACTTTAGGTAACAAATTAATAGGTTATACATTTTACCTGGAAATTTTAATGGTGATATGTACCTGGATTTTTTAAGTAAGATATTAGAAGATTTAACGCTAAACGAGCGAAGATCTCTATTTTATAGGCACGATGGAGCTCCATCGCACTTTGATAGAAGGTGTCGTAATTGGTTGAGTAACCATTTTTCAAATCGATGGATTGGTAGAGGTGCAGAAGCTCCTATTCATTGACCTCCTCGGTCATGCGATTTAATCCCTTGGATTACACAATTTGGTCGTATCTTAAAGAAAAAGCTACACAGGTAAATTCACCTCAAGAATTGAGAGATAGGATTCAACGTCACCGCATAGCTGACTCCCAACCGTTTAGGAGATTAATGGATTATTTAGAAAAAAGGATAGATTTGTAAAAACGGAGAACATTTTGAACACCTACTCTAATTGAATTCTATTTAATGTTATTAGTCTTTTTTTTATTTTCATCTTGTTTAATCAACAAATTCATCATTACTTCATACCAGCATCGGTCATTACTTCATAATTTTCAAATGCAAATATTCCGAAAACGGTACATAGTATCGAGAGTACCTTTTTGGTGTAAAATTAAATGATGTTTAAGTTGAAAAAGTTTTTTTCAATATTACTTGATATGAACCGTGTAACTAGCGCCCTCCAAGATAGGCAGAGATAAAAACAAATTTATTGGATGTATCATCTTCCAAAACATGTTTGTATAAAATTTCAATACAGTGTTGCCAGTAGTCACGGCAAAATCGTAAAAAATGTGTATCTTCAACACCCTTTATCTCAAATACGGATGGAGTATTTTTCAATTTTCTTCTCTGTCCTAAAAACGGGATCTTCTTTTTTTGAAAAACCCTGAATAAAATAGTGAAGTGGAAAGAAATTTTCTGGAAATAGATGGGATTGGCATTTGTTTTCATTCTTCTGGTAGAGGAACTTGACAATTTTAGCTCGTAAAGCAAAGTTTGTTCTACTTACTGAATATTTTTTTATTTGCATTTTTTGTAGTACGTAAATTATGAGTCTAATTAATTCTTAACTGTCTCCAGAATATTTAACATCGTATCAAAACAAATTATTGGTTGAATTGTTATAATAAATATTCATGTTTAGAATTCAGAAACCGGAGGTTGAATTTTTTTTCATATTAAAAAAGATTCTTTTCTTTCCATTTTACATGATTTATACACTTTAGCTTTTTTTTTCTCCTTGGCCAACACGCCCACGAATATGAATATAATATAGTTAGAATAAATTCCATCAGTCTACGAAACTGTATATTTTTCAGGCTTTGTATCGCCGTTAATGGAAATTTGAATTTAAAATGTAATAAACCTGTAGTAAATATGAAGTACTCCCAAAAGTTAAACCTCACCGGAATTTGGTTCGCGGTTATCTTTTGAAAGAATTAGGGATATAATAATTTCATTTTTATTTTCATTTCGCGATAACAAAGAGAATTATACGCCTCAGGTTCATGATATATTTAGTTATATATATAAAACATACGAGGTATATCCATTGACATCTCAGTTTATCTGTCTGTAAAATTAATTTATAACTAAAGTCATAAGCGCCAAATCAAATTTTTCACTACGTTAGTTTTCTCGTGGATAAGTTTTAACTACTTAGTTTTTTGCAAAAACAATTAACTGACTGCTGCGTTTTACTCCGTATCAAGTAGCCTTGAAAAAGTATGTGACATTGTATTATAGTCGATTTTGAGAATACAATATCCTAATTAAAACACAATTATTATTTAAGTTGATGCAATAGCACCCCACATAAAAAGAATTCATCACAAAAAAAAATTTGGAAAACTTTTCCAGTTTTAGAAGCTAAATTTGTAGACTAAAACACATTCCTCGAATTGGTAATTTGTATAGAAGATCTAAGCTATAATTTTGTCTAGGAATTCGTTCATATTGAAAGTCTATTGTAGAAAATTTAAGACACGTTCTTCGTCCTTGTGAAAATGTGATTAAACTGAATGAAACTCGTAAATAGAAGCTACAACAGGAAGTTATCCATTCCGCCAATCCGGTACTGTTTAAGAAATGCACTCGATTATTGTATTCATTGAAATTTTTGATTTGAGTTAGTCAAATTCCTACCTATTAGTATGAATCTATTCTTCTAAGCTTCTACGTAGATGCCAGCGCCCTTACGGTAAAATTTGTATGTTGAACAAGCTCTCTTCCTTTGTAAATTACTACCCCAAAATAATTTTACCAAGAAATTGTTAATGTATCTTCATTTCTAAAATGCGGGGCTCTCTTCTATCAGCGATTTTCCTGTTTTTTTTTTTGTTTCCTAATAAACTTTTAAATACTATTCGATACTATTTTCTTCAGCCACGAATTACAGCTAAACACACAGCAATGTCATAAGCTCTTCATTCTTTGCCAAATCGAATGGAATCAAATTATTATTTATTCATAAACTGTCCATCAAAAGTTGGTTTGCACATAACGTTGCTTAAATAGGAAAAGATAAGGATTGTGGAACAGAGAAGAAAAGCTGGAGCGGAAAAGAGAATTGAGAAAAATAGGAAGTTTAAAAAATTGATAGTAATTATTATACAGCATATTCTTTAGTTACTTAGCTTGAAAAATACAGGTACAGGTTGTTCCGGAACTTGATGCAAAAATTCGGGAGTGAGTAGATAACATGTAAATAATGTTGTGCCATACAAACAATTTTCTCATACAACTCCTCGTTTCTGAGTTACTTATTGTTCACTCCCGGATTTTTTGCATCGAGTCCTGGAAGATCCTGTATATTATGTACCTCATCACCATCATCATCAAGCCTTTCAATCACATGTAGATTATGGCTATCGCTTTTGGCGCTTTAAATCCTTTTTTTTAGGTGGATTACCCCTTGTTTCCTAATTTTTATTTTTTTTTTATAGTTTGTCGTTTGTTTTGGCTACTTTTGTTATTAGTTTCCATTCTTTTCGGTTCCGGCATTTTGCTCTCCAGTTTTCTATATTAAGTGCTCTTATGTCCTCCTCTATTTCGTTTCTCCAAGTTTTTCTCGGCCTGCCCCTTCTCCTTGGTTACAATGGGATCCATTGCGTTATTCTTTTGATCATTTCAATTGGGTTTACTCGCATTATATGCCCGGCTCAGTTGAGTCTTTGTTCTTTTATGTATCTCACTATATTCTCCTTCCCCAGTTCTCCCTCTATTTCTTCGTTTTTTTTGCTCTTTTTTCTCCTTCTTGTGTTATGTTTGGGCCTTTTACAGTTCTCATTATCTTTCTTTCGTTTTTTTTATTATATTATGTACCTAGATATTTCAATTACTTGTGCGATAAAGCGATAAATTTATTTAAATTTAGTACTGTCACTTTAATCCGAAGACTTTTGTTCTCTCAGAACATAATCTTGAAGCAACTTTGACTTCTTTTGCAATTCAATAACCAAATTATTGGCGTGCTCTTCCAAAAAATCGATTTTTTCCGATTTCTTAGCGCTGATTTTCTGCAACTTCACTATATGTTTTATGAGAGTTTGTTAATCGATGATCGTATGATTATCGTTCGATGAAGAATTCGAACTGCTGTTACTAGTTTTTTCTAAATCCTCGAATTTCTCCAATTTTTTATGATCATATTGTAATTCTCTATTCACTACTCTCAACGACATATCGTATTTTCGTTTTATTGAAATATTATCAGATTTTTGATCTACGGCTGTTTGTTTTAATTGTTCGCAAATTTTCGATTTTTCTGTTAATTTCTCGACCAATTCTTCGTAATTTCGTTTTTCCTTTGTAGATAATTTTGACATTTTGTATTTTTTGAAAATTCACTATCAAATAAAAAAGATTCTGACTAGCAATGGTAATCGATTTTAGCTGGTTGCTTGTATGACTAAGTAGACAGAATTACATACATAACAACACATCCGTATGTTTTATTTTAATTTGCATTTCAACATACAATGAACCAGTACGTTAATGTGATAGATTTTGCACATCTCGTATAAATATTCCGAAAAGGAATAAATTTATTGTCGAACAAAGATTATTCTTTGAAGGAAATTGGTAAATGTTCATGTTAACTTCATGTATGTAAATGTTTAAAAAAATTCCAATTGCAAATGAGTAGGAATCAAATTTCAGTTCCTTGGTACACGTGTGAATTATACTGTCAACGTCCATACAAGGTTGTCTTATTTCACATATTCACTATACTCTAATCATCATAATGCAAAGTCAATTTAGATGTACGAGGGCCTTACAGAAAGTGAAGAACATGTTGGACTTCGTCATAGAATTCTGCCGCCCGCGATCTCTGCCATTGAGTAACGCGGACTCTCAGCTCCTAGCCGTCGTCATGAAAGTGCAGAAATAAAAAGAAAATAATATCAAAATGAATTATTGTAGAAATTAAGTTCATTGAATAAACTATGAAAATATATAATCTGTTACAAACAAAACAAACCGAAAAATTGCTGCGGAATACTGGTAAAAAAAAAATATAAAAAATATAAAATATAAAATAAGTGACGACATGCGCCAATCTATATATTCCGAAATGTATTAAAAACTTTTTTGCTCTTCTGGAACAAGTTCAATTTGTTGTTGTAGCGTAAAACCTTTTGTCCATTACTTTCCATACAGCGCATTATAAGTAGTTAGAGACAGTCTTGTGGAACAAATTTAATCTGTGAACGTGGGTGGTCTTGATGAAAAAGAACTTGTGGACGCCCTCTTAGATAAAGCGGCGAATTGGTTTAATAGGACATCGTCAACATAACACGTACGTGTTCGGCTACCATTGAAATTGTTGTCTACGGCAGTATATTCTCTACAATACGAGAATGGTCCCAGAAGTACTTGGCCTGACCTAGAGATGGCGGTAGTTGCTTAGAAATACCACGATACCAATCTATACAGCATATGTTTTAATTTTGTTGTTTAGTTTATTGTTTGACAGCCACCAATAGTGAACGTTTTCAGCGAATTTGTAAACGAGAAAGCTGTTCGCAAGATGGGTGCCGCGTTTGGTCACGATGGAACGAAAACAGCGTCAAAAGATATTTCCATTGAGTGTTTGGCAATGTTTCACAGAAGTAAAGCCTAATTTTTCAGCTGCTTCATAACCATGGATGAAACGTCGGTCCATAACTTTACACTTGTAACAAAAGGGTAATCAGAACAATGGACTAAACAGAGTGAACCGACAGCAAAGACCGTTTCAATTGCAGATAAGGTCATGGCGTCGGTTTTTTTGGGATACGCGTGGGGTAATTTTCATTGACGATGTTTAGAAGGGTAAAAAGTATCAACGACCATTATTATGCGAACTTATAGCATCGTTTGAGCGAAGATATCAAGCAAAAACAGCCGAATTTGGCTATGAAGAAAGTGTTGTTTCTTCAAAACAATGCATCAGCTTACACATCCGTTATTCCAATTGCCAAAATTAATGAATTAAATTTTAAATTGTTACCTCATGCAAGCTATACGCCAGAATTAGCCTCCTCGGATTATTTTCTGTTTCCAGACTAGAAAAAATGGTTCGGTGGTAGAAGATTTTCCAACAATGAAGAGATAATGTTGGCAGTTTTTGGCTATTTTGAGGAGCTTGACGATTTTTATTGTAAAAAGGGTATGGAACTTATTGAACATTACTGGGAAAAGTGTATGGAGGTAAAAAGAGATAGAAAATAAAAAGAAAATAAATATATTTATTTTTCAACTTAATCCAAGATTTTTGTGTTTCCTTTGTTGGGCCAAGTACTCCTGGGACCATCCTCGTATTTCCAACGTTGATATAGTGATCCGCAGTCAAAGAGACCTGTTGTGTTGATTATGTGCTTCAAAATACTTCCCTGTTGAGCACGACAATGCACGTCGAACTATGTAACGTCTTCGAGAACTGACTTTAATTTTGTGCCGTGGTCACTTCGTTGCCAGGTTAAAGTTCCATCGAATATGTGTGCATTAAAAGTTATGCACAGATTCCACGATGTGGTGGTACTACTCCTACTCTTTAATTTGTGAACAACCTAGTATAAATAAATGTTTTCAATATATATATATCTGGCCTATTCTTTAAATATCCGTTTCTTTTATATTATCATAATATACAGACTATTCCTCAAGTAGTGTTTATTTTTATCAAGGTAAATAAATTATAAGTAATCGATAGTCATTCTTAGAAATCAACTGAATTTCTTAGATTTAATATTCTTATGAATAATATCTCTTAAGTATGGAAATAGATAATTATATAATTTCCATGAAAATGTTCCGATTTTTTTATTGGTGTCTTGGATTTTGAGTATCTGATAAAATTTTTATGTAAGTTGATGGAAGAACTTTTGTTATACTTCGATAATTAATCAATTCTTGCAAAACCGTTATTACTTTGATAAAAAAACTTACTCAGATGAATTTTTTTTGATCTAATCTTTTCAGAGTGTTTGCAAATCTTATCTAAAAGTATATCAGGTTACCTTGACAAATAGATATTCTTATCTCCCAGGTATCTGGTTTTTAAAATTTAATATAACTACACTGTTGTATTAGTTAGTTGTTTCGAAATATAAAAAAGGATGGTTTTTACATAAAAGAGTTATTATTACTATGAAAAACTCACAACAGAATAAAAATATATAAAAATGTTTGGAAATCAATTTGAATTCAACGTTTAAAAGAAGCAAGTCATTCCGAGAAACATCGATGCTGTGCGCAACATCATTAAACAATATCGGCATGTTTGTCATGAACATTTAGGTGTGAAAAAATATGTTCTATTGTCTCATTGCCCATATTCACCCGATTGATCGCCCAAAGACTTTTTCTTGTTTCCCACTGTTTATCATCGCAAGAAGCTTCAGAGTGAAGTGGGTGAATAGTATAGAATGTTTCATTATTATTTAAAGCTTATTTAAAGAATTAGTTTTTTGTTTGATATGCTCTACAGTTTTTTAAACTATATTTATATACCGTTCTTTTCCATTTTCTTTAATGCTTTGCTAAATCTCTCGCATATTTCTACCTTTTATATCTCACTTGACTTCTTGCAGCCATTTTTTCTTTGGGCATCCACTTCTTCTTTTCTCACATTCTTCAGTTCAATTCTCACAATTCTCTGCTTTGGTATTTTGGCAATTCATCTTAACCGTCTTGCTCTCTGTGCTTTAAATATTGTGTTATTTCCGGCTTCTATACTTCTATACAATATCTTCTACCGGAGGATTTTTCTCTCTCATTTTTAGTTATTTTTTTTTTCATATTTCTTTGTCATTGTTTATGTTTCTAATACATATACGAGGATATATTGAAAAATTCTTGGCCTACTATAGAACCAATCAAAATTTCAATGTCAAAATATTTTATTACTCAACATATACACCTCTTAATTGGATACATTTATTACAGCAAACCTGCAACGTCTCTAGACCTTTCAAAAAAAATGTTTCTTCTTTCTCTGCAAACCAGAACTCCACAGCTTTTATTGCCTCCTCGTTGGAAGAAAATTTACCTTTTAAATTTTTTTTCAGTAGGATGGATCCAAATATGGTGAATAAGGGGGGTGTTCTAGTAATTTAAACCTAATCACGATTTTTTTGCAAGGCAACATGAGATTTGTGTGCAGGGGCGTTTTCCTGCAAAAACAAAACACCTTTGGATAGCTTTCCGCGTTTTTTCTCTTTAATTTTTTCCCGTAGAGTGGTCAGTAATGTCGAATAGTAGTCTCCAGTTACTGTTCTATCCTTATCCAAAAAATTAATCATGATTACTCCATGGCAATTTCCAAAAAACTGAAGCAAGAACTTTTCCAGCAGATTTTTGGACACGAAACTTTTTAGCTCTTGGAGAACCAGAGTGTCGCCATATAAAATGTACGCGTTTGTATGAAATATTCAGTGCTTCAGATATCCGTTTTAGCCTAATTCGACGGTTTGATAAAATCATGTGATGAACTGCATCGATATTTTCGGGGACTGACACACAAACTGGCCTTCCCGATCGGTCATCATCTTCAATGGAAAATGTACCTCTTTTGAAGCTTGCAGTCTAGTTAGAAGGACATTGATTACCAAGGGTATTAAGTATATCTTCGTAAATCTGCTTACCTCTTAACCCTTTTAAATACAGGTACTTGATGATGGCTCGATACTCCAATTGGACATCTTTTTTCTTTTAATTTATTGCGTAACTCTGGTTTACTTTTTTGACGTCAAACTTTACTCTGACACTTCTAAGTTATTGTTCGTTGCTATGGTAACGCAATATTTTGTTTATGCATGGAACTGGTCTAGGCTAACTAGATATCAACACATCCTCGTATATAATACTGCAGTCTGATGATTTCAGAAATGTCTCCTTTGCTCCTAATTTACCAATTTCAATTGTTTCTGAGTAATATTTTCCATTTTGAAAATTAAAAATAATATCCTTTGTAACGTATCGATAGGACAAAGATTTAAAAAGATGATTATTAATATTGATAACTAACTCGGAAGTAAGTGTCGGTTAAAAAAAGACTTAAGTAATAGGTCAAGATCTAGAGACATGTTAGTTTGTATAGCAAGTCTGCATCCCACACTCCAAAAACCTGCGACACATCGTGGTTGACAGCCGAGCAGTATATTTTGGATCAAGGTCTATGTACTTGCTCGATTGTTGGTGTCAAAATCCAAAACTGGTGGTCCGCAATGATTTTATTTCTAGTTAATATGGACGTCATTCTTTCAAGTTCTTTAGACAAAACTGGTAGTAGACTAATTGGTCTTGAGATGTTGGTTATTAAGTGGGCGTGCCAGGTTTTGGAATGAGTATGTTTTAAAAACGGTATGATTTGTGCTACTTTCCATTGCGGAGAAATGTAGTTCATTTTTAGAATAGCATTGAAAATTTCATACATACACCTGGCATCTCTTTGGACAGTGTACCAGTAATTCGGTCGTAACTCACAGCTCTCCTAGGGTTTAGATCATTTTTATTACAGGTTTGATATCAGTTATATTGAACTTTTTTAAAGGTAAGCTCATTTGTAAGAGTGACTCTGTTGAATCTGACTGTTGGATGTCTTCACTATTATAAAGATTTTCAGTTTAACGTGGTTTGAAAATATTCCTCAGGTGGATTGCAAATAGTGTAGCTTTCTCTCCTTTCTCCTTGGTATTCTCAAACTATATTGTCTTACTTACTCAACCTATGTCTTCGCACATAGTCTTAACGCCTTTTTTTAAATCAAGCATTTTAATGCCTTCCTTCATATATCTTAATGACAGGTTGTTTATATTCTTTTGTTCTTTTTTTCCATTATATTTTATGATTTATGCGGAGATTCCACTTTTATTGTTTTTCAGTTTATTTATAATTGTGTATACTTCCTCTTCTCCATCATTTTGGTCTACAGTATCCCTTCATTCCTCATATTTAGATGTCTCCTGGTCTCTACAACAATTCTTTCTTGTTGTCATATGTTGTCTTCATTTCTTAACTTCTGTATACTCTCTTTATTATCTTAGTGATCTTTCATTTGTTTTTCTATGGTTCCTTGTTTTTTCCTCGTATATTACTACTTGGAATAAGTAAGGAAAAGTTCCTTTAGTAATTTACAGTTTACAACTTTAACCTTCAAATACCAATAAACCTAAAAAGTTAATCAGCCGATTTTTAATGTACGCTCGTATAAACAAACTGTAAAATGTAAAACTACTTTATCTTCTGTATCAAACTCACCATCTTGTGTGTTTAACTGCATTAAATGAAAATTTAATTTCATTTTTTTCAATTTAGTTTTATTGTTAATCTTCGCCTCCTTTCAAATAATATTTTCCAAGGCAAAATTTTTAGAATTCAGATGTAGAGCATACGCTGCATGATTAACGAAATCAAAGTGGTACTTCGTTTTCTAAACGCGATTTGGTTAACTTTCTATTATCAGATTATTAATTTCTCTCTCTATTGCTTCACCCAATATATGTATATAACACTAGCCATCATCTTCCCGACCGTTAGAATTGTTTTCTTCTCAATCCACCGCTTTGACTGTTCTGTAGTGTAGTATTGGATCCAAGTTTCTGCATTCAAAAGATCTTGATATGTTCGAATACTTTCTTTAATTCTAAGTGAGTAAACGCGGCACTCAAAGCTCTGATAGCTTCTTTAGTCAATATGTACTAAGCGCGTTCTTGAAATATACGTATCTCTGATAATTTTAAGTCTACGATCTACGAGTCTACGATCATTCAGAACCGTTTGATGAAAATGTCTGGTCTTCCTATAATTATTTTCCAATTTCCAATTCGTTGACTATGTTAATAGGCTATATAAATCAGTATAGACGTCAATCCGCATTGCTAATCTTTCAAAGTTGATATAAAAATCAATTTATTTACTCTTGGTTAGTAATGTACTTATCATAATGTTGAAATAATGACTGTAAGTATTTCTATAAGGCCTTTTCAGATCGATTTTCATCTGCTCTGTCGTGGTCTTCTCAATACCAGATGTGGTGTCAACTAGCTTCCCTCTAAGCACATTTAGTTGACAGAAATTCACGAATCAAAATCGATTTTTGACATAGCGCTTTGTCATGCTGGAAGACAAAGCTGGTGACCCATTTTTTAGGTCTTAATGCGCACATTATTTCGCAAGCGATCCACTACCACTTAAAGAAATTTACAGTATTTCTCGTTTGAATAAACTCAGCCTAGAATTGAAGGAAACAGTCACCATGATCTCAAGGTACGAGTTTCATTGACAAGTCCTTTTTGGAGCAAAGGAAGTCTTTAGTTTTCTATATAGCCATAGACCAACTTTAGTCTCCAGCAACAATTAAATCTCCATCTTTCATTTACATGTCAGTCAAATTTGGCAGCTCCTATCTCATTTCTAACATATCTATCAAACTATCTTACACGAGTTCTTTGGAGAAGTTATTCACTTGTGGTAAGGTCTAGATAGTTTTAACGAACAGGTTTGGCCACTTTTTGTGTATTCATCTGCTTTTGAGGTCGAAGGACATCTCATCCTTAACTCCATTTTTTCAATTTCAAATCGCCAGAACGGGTTTAAATATGTCCTTGCTTATTTCAACACATGATGGTTTATGATATTCTAGTTGAAGTAAATGCAGCGTGAAAGTAATCAAAATTTATTTGTCATATTTTTTCATCGCATTTTGTACAGATGAGGATGAACATATTTCTAAAATCCATTCATATATATATCTTGGGTTCCTCGGTGGTTAGTTTTCTCCATAAATATGTAGAATTTCCACTACTTGTTAAAGAAACTGAAGATACTGGTTTGTGAAACTAGAATCTGTTGAATAACTATATATATTAGAGTTTTGTTTTTAACTCTTAAGTATTAACAATGTTCTCAAAATGTATTTAATCTTTTTATTATTTTCTGGAGAAATATACAACATTCTTAATTATAAATTAAGGACTTATTTTTTTGCTACAAAAAAATTATATATACCTTATAAATAAATCAACCTTTTTTCAAGTGTAGGTTGGTTTTGTCGATTTTTTACAATTTTCATCGTTCAAAGTTGTTTCATGAAGAATAACCAACATGTCTCAAACGGATGACTACTTTTCGGGTACTATAACATACTTTAACCAAAAACTGCAATAATTTAGCTGTTTGGTTTGAAACTTATGAACTGAAGGAATTAATGAGTTATATATTACTATTTTATTCAATTTCCAGTTACTATAATTGAGATAGTTTTTAAAAATTTAATTTTTATGTTGTATAAGTACAAACATTGTTTAATTATAAATTTTTTACAAGCTCATTTTTACTGTCTTCTTTGTTAACAGTAAATATAAGTGAACCTAGAAAAATCCTTTCCTGAGAATGTACTTTTAGTTATTATTTTTTCTTAGGGCTTTTAATAATCCTATGTCACCCATTTTTCTCTTCGCCAAGTCACTAACTTCCATGATTACGTCACACAGAACAAATTCAGAAAGTATTTACAATCTTGAGACTGTTTAACGATAAAGGCAGCATGTTAGCTTGACAAGGGTCAAGAATAAATGATTTATTACAAGCACTTAAACAACTGTCAATGTTCTATCACTAAGGCTACCATTATACTAGGATGCTAGCATCCGGGTTGCTGACATCTGGGAGATTAGCGGGGCATTAAATCAAATGGGATGCCAGCATCGGATGCTAAAAGAGCCACCAGGAGGCTCAAATTTGTGCATCCCGGCTAGGATGCTGAAATGCGAGCAGCCGGTCGCTTTTTGCATTCCGGGATGCACAAAATCGGTTGTGGTGCATTGGTTCAAATGCGGCGCATTATACTAGGCTGCTAGCATCCGAGCAGGCGCTCTATTTGACATATGCGCGCGCACGCAGATTGATCAGAGTTATGACTAGTTTCTCTTCGGGTAAAATTGGTCTGAGGAATCTTGTAAATTGTTTAGAGATGTTGCTTTGGATGTAGCCTAGAAGCTCTTTGAAAGAAGGAAGTGACATTCTAAAGTAATTACAAGATCTTATTTCACTTTTGCACAGTTCATCGAACAATGTAAAATACAGGCTTTTAACACGATGGACGTTGGGGCCATATTGACGACTGGCAAAAAATTAAAATAAAATAGCACAAATTCGACTCAAACTGGGATGCTAGCATCCTAGTATAATGGTAGCTTAATTTTTCGACTTTTGTCAAAAGTAATTCAGTTTTCATTTCTTACGAAGCTCAGTATTCAGTATAAATCGATAGTCTTAAATTTATCAAAATATGACTTAAATAATTCAAAACTGATAAGAGGGGCATACTTATCACTTCCTAACCTCAAGCAATTTTTTTTATCGAATTGACCGTTAAACAACTCGATTAAATTTGTTATGTTATGATAAAAACATGTCATGTCAAATGAACCAACCCATTTGTAGATTATTCAGTTATGTTGCAATTCGTTGGAAGCGATCAAACCCTTCCAGCAATTTTTATTTTAGTGTATGGGAATCTTGAATTAAGCAATATAAATTATTAAGATTTCCAGAAATATGCTTATCGAACTTATTTAAATTTCTTGGCATTTATCTGTTTTCTTCTTCTTCTCTTAACGTGGATTCGACACCTTAAAATTATTTCAAGTTTATTAGTGAATCGGATTTATTGATTTTACTTAAAATTCTTTAGAACAGTGTCAGACATTTTTAGTCTTCTTCTTTGGGTGCCCTCTTCTAACGAAGGTTGGTGATAACCCCCAGCTTGCTGCATACTGGTTCAATTTTGCTATGGACTTATATATTAATTATTACCTATTACTATTCCTATAATTTTGTTATTCATTGTGGCTTTATTCCGTATATTGAAATTTCATTTGTATCTTTATTTAGTTATTTTTATGTTTGTTTAGTTTTTACAAGCTTTTGTCTACAAATTGGTAACATTTTTTTGACAATAAAACATCTCTCTCTCTCTCTCTCTCTCTCTCTCTCTCTCTCTCTGTTTTGACTGAAATCCAGTGATTTGAAATTGCAGAGTAATTTTTTGTGAAATCGAGAAAAACCAATCATAAATTTTTTTCGAAAGGGTTGAGGCTCTATAAAACACAGGACCGACAAAAATGCCCAACCAAAATCCAAGTAAGTCTTTGGAAGGTGCTTCTACGAATGACTTAATTAAACTAAATATGATACCAGTGGTTTGTTTTTAATACTTATCTGACCAAGCACAAAACCGTATCTTGAAAGTCAGTTTTGTTTTATAAAGTGATCCGAATGGGCTTTGGTATCCCATGCACAGAAAAAAACAACAATACTTCTTACTATCAGTTGGCAACCCTAAAATTGAAGATACAACCTTTAATCTACGCATTCATGCCAATCGTGTTCTCGATAATTGATCGGTTCCAGAATTTGTTTGAAAATATCAAATTGCACCATATGCTATAGGCAAATATGGAAATAATTATCGTTATGCCTTCGTTTTGACTCTTCAATAAACCATTCACTCTTTTGATTTACGCATGTGACCTGATTGAGTACATCATTTCATCTATTTTGAATCAAAGCTGTCTTAAAAGATAAGACATTTTCGATAAGTTGTAGGCTTAACTCCAATTTGCAATAGTTTCCATTGTTTTAATCTTCTATTTTTCTTCGGTAAAGTCTAAATTCATGACAAGGTTATGTAATTCTGATTGACTAATCAAATCTGGTCCATTATGTTTTTCATTTATAAAAGCCTCTTCACTATTAAAAAAGCCAGCTGCGTCTTCTTCTTCCTGCATGAACTAGAAAATCTATTCGGCACTAGAAAATATGTCAACAGCGTTTACACTGATGATACTTTAGCATACCTCACCAAATATTTTGATTTGTTAAAAAAACCGCCCACAGATCTTCATCTGTACTCCAAAAGATCTCTGCAACTGATTATCCACCTGATTGAGATAAAAATACAAATATGTTAGTATTTGGGATCTCTCCATGATGCTACTATGACGGTATTTTCTGCTAGTCTAACTGGATTTATTCTATGAAACATTCCAAAAATCTGCCTTGAAACTACATCATTGTATAAATTACATTGTCAGATTGAGGATATTTTTTATATTTTTGACCTTGTAATTTTTGGCGCACGCCGCATAGTTTATACATGTTTCAACAGTTCTATGACTTTGGAGATCATTTGATTATCAAAACGCTTACTAAAATATTCAAAGGTCACTTGAAACATTTCGATTATTTATAAGCATTTTAGAATATATTGAATGGATATTAGGCCTGTTTTGAGACAAAAGTTTTTTGACTCTGTATTGATTACAATAAAATCTACTCCACGCCGTCCATTGGAAATTTTAAATTCACATTCATAATATACATGTACGGTTTACTAAATATTTTAAAATTGTTTGTAAAAGTCAATTTATCCTGAATCATCCTAGTTTTTATGCAACATTTACAAGTATGATTGATGTTAATATGAGAAGTTCATTGTTACTAAATGCATTTCAAATTTATTAACAACATTTAGGACTATTTTTAAATGTGAAGTAAATTACGCTTTACGAGTCACTTTTCAAAAATCGACAACACTTTTTCTATGGTGATACCATTGTTAGTATTTTTTGGTTACGTTTTTGGACGAAAGTTACGTATATATTATTCTTGACGTACTCCGTCCCATGGGTTGATTTGTGAGTGGTAATCTGTTTCTAAGAGTAGTTGCTGAATATCCAGGGCTGTAACTAATCAAGCACATATTACATGTGGAAAAGCTATCTGCAATGTGGGTGCCGCTGATCCAAAGCTCGCATTAAAAATTCAAACGAATTTTTGGTATCTTCAAACTTATTTAAAGGGATATTTTTTCTATAGTATGAAAGTTGGGTACACAATTATATCTCAAAGATAAAAACACAATGGGCTTTATTGGAGGAATGTGCTCCCAAGAAAGTTTTTTCGACCAATAAGATCGTGACTAGAGTACTTTGGGATTCTAAGGGTGTTATGTTTATTTATTTAGAAAAAGGGGAAATCATAACTGATCAATATTTTGCTGCTTTACTGAAAAGTTTTTCCCCATTACCACAATGCGTCTGTCCTTTCGCCCGTTTTTGTTATTGTTGGTTTGCCTCCCTATGATTACTTTCTGTTACCAAGCTTAAAAAAACTTGTTGGAAAGTAATTTGAAACAAATGAAAAAGTGGGGGCGGAACTTCCGAAAGGTCGTTATAAGAATAGTTTAGATTATATTGAACCATAACTTTTTAAACAAATCTATAGTTCAGGTGAGAACGTTGTTTTGGCCCTTACTATTCTAATATAGACATTCTTATAAAATCAGATTTTAGCCAGCAATATAAATTTGTTCCTACACACGAAAAAAATCGTCATGGTTACACTGCATTACTAATTCTAGGTCTCCGCTTCTCTTATACATATTTCTTATACCGAAAATTGTTCAAGATCACATTATCAATAATTTTCCTTATAATTTAGTTGCTTGCTGATGAGGATGTATTGAAAAATTCTTAGCTTACTATAGAACCAAACAAAATTTCATTGTCAAAATATTTTATTACTCAACATATCCTCCTCTTAATTGGAAGAAAATTTACGACCTTTTAAACTTTTTTCCAGTTGAGGAAAGAGATGATAGTCGGACGGAGCCAAATCTGGTGAATAAGGGGATGTTCTAGTAATTCAAACCCTAAATCACGAATTTTTTGCATGGCAACATGAGATTTGTGTGCAGGCGTTGTCCTGCAAAAACAAAACACCTTTGGATAGCTTTCCGCGTCTTTTATCTTTAATTTTTTCGCGTAGAGTGGTCAGTAATGTCGAATAGTAATCTCCTGTTATTGTTCTACCCTTATCCAAAAAATAATTCATGATTACTCCATGGCAATCCTAAAAAACTGAAGCAAGAACTTTTCCAGCAGATTTGGACACGAAATTTCTTGAGTCTTGGAGAACCAGAGTGTCGACTTTCCATCGATTGTTGCTTTGTTTCTGGATCGTAGAAATGTATCCAAATTTCATCCATAGTAACAATTCGGTTTAAGAAGTCTACATCGTTTTCAAATCGAGCACGCTTTTGGTCAACATTAAAACATTTGGGGATCCATTTTGCAGCAATTTTTTTCATGTCCAAATTGACGTGAACTATATGATGAACGCGTTCGTATGAAATATTCAGTGTTTTAGATATCCGTTTTATCCCAATTCGACGGTCTGATAAAATAATGTCATGAACTGCATCGATATTTTTGGGGACTGACACAGAAACTGGCCTTTCCGATCGGTAATCATCTTCAATGGAAAATTTACCTCTTTCGAAGCTTGCAGTCCAATTTTCACAGTCGCATACGAAGGACATTGATCACCAAGGGTATTAAGCATATCTGCGTAATCTGCTTACCTCTTAACCCTTTTAAATAAAGGTACTTGATGATGGCTCGATACTCTGTACTGCACATTAGTGTGGTACTATAGTTGTTTTAACGAGATAGCAATTCCACTGTTTGCCGTGAGGCATCAAACAATACATTGAGCTTCGTTTAAAGTTGAGAAAATCGCGAAAGAATCTCACGAAATGTTTTGTAAAGAGCTGGCAATGAGTCAATCGAGGACGATGAACAGTCGGGATGTTTGAATATAATATTCGACGATTACTAAAGACCTGACAAATTGACCTAGGATAACGCAACGTGCCACAGGTTACTTTTGATTCTCGAATTTTTCCCGCTAAACAAAATTCGACTTAGTCTCCAAATTTAAGGCCATGCGATTTCTGTTTTTTTTTCCGAAAATAGTAAAATATGTTGAATGGGAAACGTAGTAACAAAATTCTTCACCTTGACAATTCCACGACAGAGCAGATAAAAATCTTTTAGTTATGAATTCAACGGTTGTGTAAGTATATATATCCGCAAAGTATTAATTGGTTATATGTATATAAAATACGTGTACAGATGAAGGAAAAATATTTATTGTACGAAATTTTACAACTGTTCGAGTTAATTTTCTACATATCTTCCGAAATTTTGTTGGCACTTGTCATATAGCGTTGCAGAAGGTGCCTGCGTTTTGAACCATGTGGTAACATGTTCTTTCAGCTCGTCATAATCGTTAAATTATTGATCATCAAGGAACGATTTTGGTGTAAAAAGAGTGAAAAAGTCGCTTGTTGCGAGGTCTAGGCTCTATGGAGGATAATCAAACACGTCTCCGCCAAATTCCTGTAGGAGTTTTTTGTCACGTATGCAATGTGAGGTTGGGTATTATCATGAAAAAAAAAACAACATCGATGCTCGTTCTGTATTGCACGTAGCAATAGTCTCGCAGTAAACATGTGCATATTGATTGTTTGGCCTCGTGGTAAGAAATAAATCAGCAAAATGCCTTTTCTGTCCCAATAAACAGTGCACATCCGTTTTTGAGGTTTAAAGATCTGTTAAGGCTTAACTTTCTATGGGGACCAAGTGTACCTTCATTCCATTAATTCCAGTTTAATTTTTGGGGCGTTGTAATACACCGTTTGTAGCTTGTCAAAAACTTGCCCTGTCCCTCCGATGTGTTTTTGTATGTTGTATGTGTATGTCAAATAACATTTGAATCTACATGGGACAAAAAAATTTAGTTGACAAAATGACTTCCCAGTACTTTTGGGTTGATTGACTGCTACACTCATTTTTGGTCTATTTATATTTAAAAATTTATATTTCCCGTTAATCTATTCGAAGGATCTAAGAGATAGCACTAACTTCAACTAAATATGTTTATTACCTTGACTCGAGCAAGATCTATAGAGATGTTATGAACACAAGCTTTTCCACTATTGGATTATTATTAATCCAGCGTCAAATTTTTCCAGTACGTTACCCTTGTTTTATTAATAATTTTTTATTACCTAATAATTATTATCGTCGGTTGAATCATTTACAATTTGATGGAAATTAAAAAAAAGATTATAATAAATTAACATGTTAAAATAAAATGTTAAGGTGTTTAAATTTTTGATAATAATGTATATAGAGATATTTATATGGAAATTAGTTTTAACTGTTGATTTCACGATCGTGAAATCTTATTTATGATTATTCTAAATCTAGTACAGTACCTTCATTATAATTTACATTTTAATCACATTTCTAATTTATACGATTACTATTGCGGGTCCCGTTAAACGTGATTTGAAGAAAAATTGTCCCTAAAACATATTTCGCGGTTTTTATATAATTCTTTCTCAATATGCTTATATATACATAGAGTGTAGTAAGTTTCAGCTCGAAGCGTCTTTCGACTTCATCCTCTTACCTTTATTATCTTGTCGGTGTGGTCCTTGGTCGTCCAGTTGATTTTTTCTCCCGCTATACAGGGTGTTTCAAAAAAGGTGATCGCGTCTCTATTATAGATAGAAAACTGAAAAATATTTATGGTTTGATCGGTAAAAAATTTTCGTAACGCTTTCCGTATTTGTTTTCGAAGCTGATACATCCAATGAATTTGATTTTATGTCTGACTCTCATAGAGAAAAACCTCCTTGTTTGGTATGACTAGAGTAATATTATGAAATTATCACTAAAAAAGCGAAAAAGTCGAAATAGGTCGTTCTTATTTTGACTTTACCGTTATGTAATAAAGTGTATAGAATGGTTCTAAGTTTGGACCACTGCAACAGTTTTTCCTAATGATTAACTTCATATTTCTTTGACATATAGATTAAACGAATTCTTGAGGCTCAAAACATGGGGGACACAACGTTATTCTATCGGCGTATTTAATTTTTCTGGATTTATCTAGTTTAATGAATCCCAAAAAGTACCAGGTGATCTTCCCTGGGTCCACGTCAGAATCTGCATAAATTTCCATCGTTAAATATGATCATTACATAGTCTGACGAGTTTTGGGAATATGGTAAAAATATATCAGAAGAGAGTCAGAAACCATTATTTTCAGAGGACCTACGAGGAAAAGAAGTTTGGATGCAATTTAACACTACTGGTCATTATTATCTCGAATCATCGTAATTCTTGTAACAGTGAATTTATTTGCAATAAAACATGAGAATTTGTTAAAACAACATATTTTTTGTGGATGTTAAGGATCTAATAGAGATGAGGAAATATTTTTATTATATATTTTCCGAACTTTTGCGTTTGGCTCGAGCTCTGACTTCGAATTAAGGAACGGGTACAAAATATTATGGAGATTAACGTAACAACAACAAATACATATTCAAATATTTGGCTTATTCCGAATATTAATGCATTTCAAAATATATTTTTACCACGGTAAATATAGATTGCATGATGCTTTTTACATTTACTCTTCTGCGATGCAATTATAGAACAATACGTACCATATTATTTTCTATAAATATTTTCTATTATCTTTTTTGATACCAGAAACGTGGAATTATGTAGCAACCCAAAAATTGGTTTGTATTTGAATTAATCTAATTTAGTAGACTATATTTTAAAAGCAGTTGACGTTCTCTGGGCCAACAAAGATAGAAACGTGATAAATTTATTACATTCACCAAATTTTTATGACTTTGAAATAGTTTGTTTCCTTGTAAAAAATATTTTGACCTACTTTATATATTACTGAAATAGATTTTGTAAATTCAATTTATACAAGAACATTTTCGTATATTGCTCTTAAAAAATACCCTATCTTCATATATACCTTTTAATCTTCTTGAAAGAGTTTCTTTTATCAAATCAGGAAAGAATATGAATTGGATATAAACTGTTTATATAATAAAACTTGATTTCATCGACATTAATTTTTTTTTATGTGTTTGCTCATAGTTTCGACAAGACTATTTCAAATGAGCAATGTAACTTGCGCAGATACGAGATATTCGTTCTGCCAGGTAGTTAGAACCGCCATTTTGTTCTTATACACTTGAAATAGTCGAAATTATAACATATCAAAAAATTTCATTATTTCCGTGACATGTTGGGGTGCTCTGCTAACCTCTAAGAATCTTTCAATCGATCTGCCAATATTATATCGATGACTGCCGACTACCAGCGCACTACTAAGAAGAATGTTAGTCTTAACTAAATAATAAAAAGATTCGCGTGTTTTACATATTGAGGGCGTCCTACCACCCCCTTGTAACTACAATCAGGGCTTACCCTGACGGTTGATACCTATTTAAGCCTTACGAATTACTATAAAGTTTCGCACCAGCTCTTCTACTATATCTGTTGTTATTCGCCTACTAGGGTTCCTCAATTAAAAATCCCTTTCAATGACTAACTCCGTACTTTAGAAACTCAACTAAAGTCGACGCTAATATATTACAATATTTTTTGGCAAATATAACAGAATTTTAAAACTTATCGTGCAATCCAAAGTTTTCATTACCGCAAAATGCCACATATAAATTAATTTTGGAATTAGATCAAAATTTATCTCGAATACTTGATATATTTTTGATTTAAAGTCAATCTTGGTTGCGATTTCTTGATTATACTTCGTCATTTTTTTGTCTATTCACTACATTGATTAATTTTTTTATACGATTGGGGTTGTAGCAACATCACAGCGAATAGAACTTATTTTTATGTCAGGAATGTGATCCACATAAGATTTTTAATCTACATATCATAACATGTAATTGTGAGGCCGTCAAAATAAAAGTTGATAAAAAATGGCACCGAATTATTCTGGATAACATATATTTAGCTGCTAAATTTATTTTTTAACCGACGTGGAACGTGCTTAAGTGCAACAAATATTTCACAACTAAATCATGTTAAAAGTCGCTTTCGAAAATACACAATCGAAACAACGAGCAAAAATAATGTTTTGTTTTTTAATCAGGAAATGCGTTCCCGTCAAAATAGACTGTTAGCGTTTCTAAAATAATTTACTATGCAATTTTATTAGCAAATGTAACCTTGAAAACGGTTGTGAAAGACTCGTAAAAATTCTAATCGTCCACTCAATTCAAATAATATATCACTGGTTCTTATTAACTAATGAACATATCACTTTATACTACTCACAAGTTTTTCAAAGCAAAACAAAAACGATCACCTTCATCAATTTGAAGCGTATATTGTACAAGGTGTCTCAATATAAAGTTTCCGACCTTAACGCAATTGAAAGAGGAGTTACAAACTGTATACAGAGACTATGTACCAAATTAAGTAGAAATAAGCAGCATAATATCGAAAAAGTTTACCAAATAATCCTAGACGGATTAACGTTAAATATATAGAAGAGGCTGTCAGCATATAAAAAAATGGCATTTACCATTTAACATTATGCATGTGTAAGCTATCCCCACATTATAATAATTACGGTTTAAACAAAATGTAACTGGTTTTTTGCGTCGATACTAACTGTAGATATAACCTGGATCCACCACGACACTCCTGAATCGAAAAAACAGTCAAGCCGGTAGGTTGCAAAAGGTAAACCTGTTCCCAAAACGCAAAGACGGTTTTTTTTTCGTTCGAAAAAGTGATGGCGGTCCTTTTTTGGGATAGTTATGGAAAGGTAAAAGAAGACATTGCAAAAATGCGACTGCAATTGAAGAGGCTTTTCCATCAAGGGAACGCACCATTACACACGGCAATCGCCAAGGCTGAAATTCACAAATTGTACGTAAAATTGGTTGACCACCCGCCGTATTCACCAGATAAGGTCCCCAGCGACTTTTTCCTATTCTCTTATCTTAAAGATTGACTTGCAGGAGAGAATTTTTTATCGGTTAAAGATATTATCGCATATGTAAACGCCAATTTTTAGGAGAAAGACAGCATCTATTATTTGGTTAAAGATTAAAAATGTTAGAGCATTGATAGACTAAGTTTGCAAAGAAGACCATGTAGAAAAATAAAAATTATGGAAAAAAATTTGTTGTTTCATAGTTAGGTGGGAAACTTTGCAAACAACTCTCGCTATAGCACGTCTAGTAATTCATTCGCTATGAAGTATCAGAAACTAGTTTAATGGCTAAAAAATTGAAATCTAAGCTGCCAAGGTAATCAAGAACGGCAGAAAACGTGGAAAGTATAATCCTGTTTCTTCATGAGGATCCGAATCTCACAAGTGTGAAAGCGAGTAAGAGCTTCATATGTACATAATTACATCCGCATTTTGCACAAATATCTAAAATTGTACCCGTACAAAAGCCAATTGGTGCACACAACCAAGTATTTATGCAGTTCTCATGTTTAATTACGTCTTATTTTCATATAAAGTTTTTTTTCCATCTTAATGAGAACGCAAATAAACTATATTGGTCGTCGCGAGAAGTTATTGGATTTCACTCTTTTGAGGAGAGTAAATTCAGAACGTTCTGTGAAATTTCTTGGTGCCAGAGCTTTGTTCACAACCAATGTACATAGTTTCACCAGAAAGAAGGAACCTCAAACAAATGCAACACCTCTTTGATAAGACTATATGGAATTTATCATTGATTTTCCCAGACTTGGTTTATCTCGGCGGATCTAAAATCTTAAGTTTATCATGATAAACTAAATTCTTTAAAGTTTGACTGAACGAATATCGTAAACGCGACGGTTAATATTTGATAATACTATTTCGAAATAATAAATACCCAAATACTGTTTTTTAGATATCTAATTTTTCATTTTATTTACTCACAAAATATAAACTTTCTCCTGAGACACCCCGTGTAGAACTACAATAAATAAATGTGAATATTTGAAGATAAAAAATTTGCATATAGTTGGTTTCAGTGAACCGATAAAAGATTTGGGAAAAACATTAAAGAAATAATTCATCAAGTCAACTCAATCCAAACAAAATAATAAATGAAAGGACATAAATATAATAGTTGAAATAATATAACATTTCCGTTTGATTTTCTGATTAAAAAATGTAATATCCATTATATTTCGAACCAATTATTTTGTAACTGGTCTACATGGAAAATTTCTTATAAGACTGTTTTCTATTTCAATTTATTTCCAAGAGTAAAATTGTTTTATAGTATGGGCCACAACAGACATGTTCCCAATACAGAAACGTCGCGCCGGGATTTTTATGCTGCTATATCAGCACACATAACTGTATACAATATCTTGCAGCCTTAAATTATTATATCACAATTATTAACATATAAACTAAATAATCATAAAAATAAAATAGTTCTAAATGTTCAGAAATTTGTTCGCGAGGAAGACTAAAAAGATTTGATTTTCAATTGATGATTATTTTATGGCAGATGGGTAAATATTTTTGGAATCAAGTATTCATGGAATCATTGACAAATATTTTTGAACGATTGATACCATAATCAATTATATCAAAAATTTTGTAAAGTAGATTTGATGGATACTGATGGCTTTTAAAGTGTATTATTTTTAATATTTCTATGCGAATAATGTTTGGTTTAAGTGAGTATCTCATGCTCTCTTTCAAGCCAAAGTTCAAATCATACTCCACTTTCCACAAGAGCGTAGTATAGGGTAGTGGAATAAAGATAGCCCTACCTTAGGCGCTGTTTCTGTCTGTAGAAAGTATATAAATGGTGTAGTCTTTTCATAGACAAAGTAATACTAGACTACGTTTTCAATAAAATTCGTGCTCCACTATTAGTTCCAGTTTTTTCACCTTCTAATAAAGTGCCAAATAATTATTAGCCTCATAACTAAAGTAAGAACTTTTAATTGTCGAATAAATGTTCACCGTTTCTTCAGTTGGTTTAAATCCGAACTAACCAATAAGTATTTGTCACTTTATTAAGTACTCAACAAATAGTCTATTGTTGGTAACATTATGAAAGATGCCTTTATAGTAATCGTCCATTTATTGAATAAGGAAAGAAATAAGCGAAAAACGTTCCTCTATTGACGGTTTTCTATAATCTATTTTTTTGACAACGATCTGTGCTTAATTAAATTTTCACGTGTTTTGTTAAGGTTAATTTTGAAGTAGTCGCTACTTGGAGAAAGATCTGTTGGTATGAAAATTATGGTTTATATTGAAAATAATTGATAGGAATGGAAAAAAAAATTCATCATCGGACCAAAAATTTTATAACGAACGGAATAAACCTTGGAAAGTATCCATATTAAATATTTATTTATTTGTATGACGAACATTTCCAAAAATGATAGTTGTGACTGCCTCATAACTTATTTGGCAAATAACTCGATTTATTCGGAGGTTCAATTTATCAGAAGGTGAAGAAACCAAATTTTTGGTTATTCGGTAAATAATAGTTAGAACTTTATTAGGAAATGAAGAAATCCAGCCTTAGAATGAGATACACTGTCAAGTGTTCCTCTTAATTTCTCGTATAGTATTTTTCCCACCTTAGTCCAGAGGCTGTTTCTTTCTAAAATTGGCCGCACTTTCCAGTATAGAAATTATATATATTCAGCAGTCTTGAATTACTATGTCTATGGTTGAACAGATTTGATTATATTCAGTGGCTCATTAAGGAAATCGTTTTAATCTAATTCACTTCTATAGATTATTGAATACTTGACACACACACATTATTCCTTCAAATCCAATTTGTTATTCCAAGTCTAATTTCCATTTCACAATTTGCAAGGGCCACGAGATCAGTTTAATAAAATATTTCCATAACTTTTCATCAATATAGAAGGTTTGTGTGGGGTTATTTTTGATTTATTATAACAAGTAATTAGAACCTCGGTAAATTTTTGTTTCGCTATAACCGATGTTGTAACAAGTAATTTGAACTTCAGACAATTTTTCCACTACGGCTAGACAAAATATTATTAACGCAAACAAACAAGTGTAATAACCTAAACTCGAAATGATGATTATTCAAACCTTACTTAACGCAGACTGCATTTTTCTCGTTTTCGAAAAATATAAGCCATTAATCGTCTTTTGAACTTCAACATTGTCAGATCAGCTTTTTTATTAATCAAATTAATCCATTTCCAAGTGTTTAAAGTATCATGTTATGTTTTTATTGCTTTGTTTGTCTAAGTTCTTTTGAATTTCAATTAATACCAGTTTTTTTTTATTTTTTACAGAATATTCATTATGGTATTAATATTCAAAAAGATTCATTGAAATATTTTATAATAATACGAGGTGTAACCAAAATTTTTTTATTAAAACCAGAGTGGAAGTTCCTGTACAGTTTGAATTGATGTCATTCAGAGTACTGCCTTGACTAGATATGATTAATCCATTACTGGAAGGCTTGCTAAACTCTCAAGTTTATAATTACCATTTTTAAATTTCCCATGATACAGTTACTCCATCCGTCTCTTTTGGGACCAGTGCTAAGGTATTATCCAGGAGAATAAACAGGATTTTAACTAAAAAAATGTATGCAAATATGTATATTTCTCTACGCTAAACACATTGAAGCAAAACGTGCATTATCATTTTAACATTTCGTGAGTTTCTTTGGCCCTTTTTTTCAATTCGAACAGAATAATTATCTGTGGATGTCATAATAATACAAAAATATTTGATTCGCTGTTTTAATAACACTGGTTTTGTCATACGAACTTTGTGATGATTTACATCATGTAAGTGATTGTTATTTTTGTTTGATTCAAAGAAAAGGCGTCACAAACAAGTCCGAACTTACTGTCCAGTACGTAAACTTGTCGTTTGCTTGGGCTAAAGCTTGGTTAAACAAAATATTGCTGCTTCATTTACGAATGGAACAGCAGAGACAGAAAAAGTTATTAGTCAAAGAAAGTATGGCCAAGTGTGTATCACTAACTCCAAAATATCGAAATAAGCAATTGTCCACTTAAAGAGTTTAACAGGAATGTATTGGTAAGGTTGAAAGAAAATCAGATATGGGAACGTTTACAAATTACGTAGGGCATTTTTTTGGAATATTGGATATGCCCTACCCCCATGTAAGGAAACGCCAGGTTTGAAGATATCCACCCCCCTTCTTACGAAAGAAATATGGTTGGAAATATTTATATTTAGGTATTCAAATCACATAAAAAAATTCTTGTATAGTGACACTACTTTGGTAGTGTAGTTAGATATATGAAATATGACTCCCAAGTGGCGCCGCCGTTGGCGCTTGTTTTGTATGAAGTATGCATCAAGTTTCATTCGGCATTCACGTGCTTTCTTAAAAGCTTGAGCTCGTGTTTTATATATTAAGCTAGTATTTATTAAATAATTACGAAAAATAGCATATGTATGTTATCAATGACCTGACGTAAGAAAAAGTGAATCTCACCCTCAACTCTCATGTCAGGTTTCATAAGGAATGTTTAACTCCACCTACCCTCCAATGACCTTTACGTTATTTCAAACGTTCCCTATATTATCTTAACCCGGTAAATGTCGAGACTTACCATTTTCTCTTGTTATTGTTATATTAGAAAATGAAATTTTATAGAAAGAATTAATTATTGATTCATTTGGAGTTATATATAACATTAGCTGCCTTAAGTGGCTTTTTTTGAATATCATTTTGTTTCCAAAAAGCATCCTTGCATCCTTGCGAACCACAAATAGATGCAATGTCACGAAGAGATTTGAAACATTTTCGGCATGATGTGAACCGGCTCATATTCGACTCGAGCTGAAGGTCATTATATATTCAGAAATTAACCAACTGAACATGTTATTCTCGATATTAAACAGATAATACTGAGATTAGCTTGATTTCGTACCTTAATTGGTGGTTTATTCCAGAAATGTTGTAACTTAATGTTAGTTCATTTCACAGAGAAGTGTAATGATTATTTTTATTTATTGTTTAACTCTGTATTTTCTAACTTTCTTTAATTTTGCCCATCGCAATAACGGATATGTTATCTGTCTTAATGAAATACTTTCTCCTTAGTCAAATTCGGCCATTTTTGCTTTATTTCTTCGCTGAAACGTTGCAATAAGTTCGCTTAATACTCGTCGTTGATAGTTTTTCCTTTTTCAATATAGTCAATGAAAATTATTCCACGCACATCCCAAAAAAATCGACGCAATGACCTTGCATGCAGATGGAATGATTTCTGCCTCTTGGGAGCGGTTCTCCCTTTTCAGACCATTGTTTTGATTGTTCTTTTGTTTCGGGTGTGAAGTGATGGACACTTGTTTCATCCATGATTATGAAACAGCGCAAAAATTCGGATTTATTTTGTGAATCATTGCTAAATACTCGATGGAAACATCTTCACGACGTTTTTTTCGTTCCATCCTGAGCAAATGCGGCACCCACAGGTTTCTCATGTCCAAATTTGAAGTTAATATGCGATGTACCGCACTTTTTGAAATGCCTGCTATGTCAACATTTCTGGTTACTCGTCACCTCATATGGTAAACCACTACGAGGCTGGTCTTCGCAGATCCTACGGTCTTGTTTTGATCCTCCTACTAAATATTTTTTTCTGTTGACAACGGAGGAGCAGTCTCATTCAGAGTAGAATATAGTTCAGCTTTTACATTGGTTCAAATAAAATTATTATATCACATCACGTTGACCAATTTTTTCTTTGTTTACAAGTTTGCTGAAAACATACACTATTAATGGCTGCCAAATAAATACTAAACAACGTGGCGTCTTCAAACCAGAAACATACGCTGTATAGATTATGTACTTTCTAATACAGGGGTATTTTTCAAGCAACTGTCGCCATCTCTATGTCTTGCCAGGTACTTCTGGGAGTATCCTCTTATAACTGACTGCATTAGTATTGATCAACGGTTCGTACATATCATATCTTGTAAAAAGACAATCAACGTTCGATTCAACTTGAAAAAGGTTTAGAGTTCAGTTTAAGTGTGTTGCAGTAAGATTGTAATAATAAATTAAATTCTTCTCATGTAACATTTCATAAGTAAGATATTAAAAAATTGCTTCATTATTGGTATGTTTAAATTCAAAGCCCGTGAAAGTTACTGAATAGTTTACTGCTAATAATATCTCTATTTCTATTGCAAATATGTCAAGAGTTATTCAAGATAATTCTATATAAAATTCTTTTTCAAATTTTTTGATGTTTTTGAAATATTTTATAAAAGTTATTTTCGAGGTATCTAGCCTCTAATAAAATTATATATATTTTTCAACTTCACATCTTATAAATTTATTCTGAAATCAATTGGAAAAATGCAGACTTGCCTTTTGGATGGCAATTCACACCTCTAGAAATAATTGAAAAATTACTAGATGGGAAGCGGATGATATAAAATACTAGTCATACTACAATTATACAATCTGGAAATGATGAACTATAAACTAAATAATAATTAATCTAATAGAAATACGGTAAAAGAGGAAAAGCATATTACCGAAAACAATGATAAGATCTGAGTCGTTTCTGATCAAATGTAAATAATTCAGAATAAAGGGAACACAATAGACGAAAATTGAATTATTCGGAGAGCAGAGAATGTTTTTTTTTTTTGAAAATTCGAAAATATGAAAAACGAAGATCATTTCAATAAGAAATTGGTTGAGTATGAAATATAAGAAAATGTTTCATTGCACTTATTCGATTTGAAACTACAAGAAATATATTATTTTTTTCTAGAAATAAATCATCAAAAATATCTGTATGTGATACATTATAGAAGAATAATCTATTTGTCATCACTTCTTCCATAGATTTTTTATTTGGAACATTTCGAAATGGTATGGTATTTCAATAGACAACTTACTACAAATAGTTAATCCTCATTCTGAAAACAGTAAAAATAGTTTAATCATCGAACTTTTCCCAAAATGTTTTATCAAAGATTATTTGACGGTATATCATAATTATTAATTTGCTCCACTGTCATCACTGGAGAAAGAAACGATTATCGGTTCTATAAGATCATCCACAATCCTATCCAACTTAAACATTTCATCCTCTTCTTTTACGACGTGTGCAACACAATTTTGGTAGTGAATGTTTCCCACATTTTCCCAGGCTTGCATTAGAAGACCCTTTTAATAGTAGTATTTTTGACGCTGACACTTCATTTTTTATTCGAGCCCAAATCAATTCACAATGATAAGGTGGCAGCCTAAGTACAAGTCATATCAAATTGTATATTTTTAGATTGGAACCATTTTTGCATATGGATGACTTCCACGATGGTTAAAGTGCTATTTTCTATGACTTACCCAACGTTTTTACAATTTTAAACACAATGCTATTCACCTTTGTCTTGGTTGATTATTTGAGATTTGTTTATACAAATACAATGTTTTTGGGGGTACGATTGATATCTGCTAGTACTTGAAATATTATCTGAGTCCATTTTCAAATTAGTCGTGACAACAACTTATATACTTATATTTCAATAAAATATGTCAAAAGGTGCTATGTAAAACCAATCAGGAATCTACAGAATTGCCAACCTTAATTCAAATCAGTTCTACTAGTTTGAAAACAGGGTATAGAATAATCGTTTTATCGCACTAATTAAAACTTATTCATACCAACGTTAAACTTAAAACCGTCAAATATTCCAAATAAAACCACGAAATTGCTTAAAAGAAAGTATCTGACAGATTTAACCATAAAACAGAAATTACGGAACTTGTTAAACTTGATGAATGTGGGAGGATATCCCTTATGTTTTAATGTAAACAATCGTAAAAGGTCGTAAAACTTTTTATTGCTAATTTTTACAGCATACAGACTTTTTGTTTTGTATAAAAACATTTGCGCTTCCAATGTTTTGAATCGCAGTATATCAGTTTTTATTCCTTGCGTTTCAAATTAACCAATTAAGTACATGTGATGAAATGAACAGTTCTGACTGAATATAACATTTGAAGTATATATAAATGACTCGGGTCAAGTTGTCTATTGTCATTAAAAAACTATCTCATATTATAATATTCGTATTGAAAGTTCATTGTTGTCATCCAATCTTCAAAACCAATCTTTCGAACAGACGTCGTTGCATAATTTTTTAAACAGCAAAAATATCTACTTTAAAAAGTTTTTATCTGCAAAGCCTTATTTCTATGAAAATATCGACAACAAAGGAATTTTGTAATCTACTTTCTTCTTTTTTATTTATTCTGGTTTTGAAGTCATGTACTCGACCCAAATGGCAGTTCTGAAAACGTCTTTTGTGTAGAATTTCAAGCTTAGAAGAAAAACAGCAACTGCTTTTGTTCAATCCATGATTTGTTAATAACAACTGGACGAACACAAATTTATCAACATAAGTGGAATTATGAGATACATAAAAGAAATTTCAATATGTGCGATCATTGAATTAGTAGACGTATAAAATGCTAATCTACCAAAAAACTGGTCAGTTGGTAACCAGATTACTTTCTACCATTTTCTCGGGAATTAAATTGTTTTTCATTCAGAAAACGTATGCATTTGCAAATAAAAATAATTTAATTATTAAAAAAAAGCTTTGAAGTTGTTGTAAATTTTGATTGGCGTTAAAAATATGACATGACGTGATTCACTCGTACTAAATGTAAATATTGAATACAAATAGACCGTAGGTAATAATAATAAAAAACTTGATAGTATGTTTCATATGATTTTTCTCATCGTTGACTGTTAATATTCATCAATATTATAAAAAATCTTATTTCTTCAGGTCAATTTTCACCTTAATTCTAATTTATTGACCTGTTTGTTCCAAATAAACTAGGTTGTGTTTAAAGATGATCGATTTTCTTTATTCAAATGGGTTAAACAGCCAAAACTAATTTAATAAACTTTGCTCATCTCTAGAGAAACATTTTGTTTGTTATGTTGAGATAAAACTCGCTTTAAAGATGTTGCGGTCTTTTGGTTTTATTGTAATTGTTGTCGTTAGTCTTTATTACTCCAATGTAGAAACTGGAAGTTCTGAAAAACTGTTAAAAACTTTGAGAGTATTTTTTTTGTTTTCCGTGAATCAAATTCCGTTATGCATTATTCAAAAGTTTTATTGACTGTAATAAGTGTTTTCACATTGTATGCAATGAAAATGAAAATTTTACCTTCAGTTTTATAACAAGAATTGTCTTTTTAACTTACATCATGAATATCTTCGTTCAAAAATTAATTACACTTTTTATTTCTAAGATTTCATGTTATATTTATTTTTATTCGCGGCAGGTGTATTAAAAGTTTCTTGGTCTCTTATAATTCATTTTCTGAATCATGGCTAGTTCCATAAAAAACAAGGCATTTTCTTACCCAACCTAACCTCAAATTTGTAATCATTCTATAAAATTTTTTTTCGTTTCATCATTTGAAGTAGCCTATTATTTACTACTTTCGATTTTCTGGTGCATTTCCGGTACTGTCTCGTCACTAACATCGTTACGTTGTTTGTTTGAAATAATGGCTTTTACTTTTTTTTTGTTGTTACAACAATAGTATATAGTGTGGCAAAAGTTCAACTTTTCTCTTGAGTGCTGTGAACACTCCAGTGAGAAAAGTACTTTCCCCTCATGTTGCACACTATATTTTTTCTACAACTGCACAAATTTAACGCTACAGGTAAAGTTAACTTATTACTTATTATTTATTTTTATGGTTAGTAAAACTTAAATAGAACTAGGGTATCCTATCTCTAATGTGTTGAATATTTCATTTGAAATGATAGTTAGTGGTGAAGTTTGTTCAATTTTGTATAGTCAAACCCACTTTTATTTTTAATAAATTCCACCAGGGCTTCTACGCGTCCTGAAAAACCTTAAATAGTCCTGCAATTTCATTCTTTGTCCTAAAATTTCAATTCCTCCATTTAAATATTGGGATTCAGTTTGTGTTTCCATATTTATTTACAAATATTGTTCAACCAAAAAATTAATTTTTTGGATTATAGGTTAATTCACTGACGGTTCTTAATTCTAAGAATAGAGGTTAGTTGTGGTGACCAGCAGAATTAAAAAAGTTTGCTAATCATAAAGACCGCTTGACATGATGCAAGACGCAATATTGCTTGATCAAAAGCATGCGCAGATGGAATTCAGCTGATTGTTTCATGCAAGATGTCGAACTTGCAATTTTATCGGTTTGGTGCCATTTTTATTGCGTGCAAGTTGCAATTTGTGAGTGAAATCAGTTTCTAATCTGCTGAAATTACATTTTATTTTCCTTTTCATATGTTCCTTCATGTTCATGTTAAACTGATATGAGCGGTCCAGGGAATTCTCAGCATCCTCCGAAAGAACCACATTTCGAAACTCTCTAAGCGCCTTAGTGAGTTCACCTTAAATGTCCAAATCTCCGTTCCGTATAATAAGTTGCTGTATTTCACCATCTAGTACGGGACTTTAAGGTCGAGTGCTCGGTATGTAAACAATTGTCTCATTTTTAGAAAGACATTCCTTGCTTGCTCGATGGGAGATTTTATTTCTTTATCTGGGTCTATATCTTTTGTTATCCAACACCCCAGATATTCAAATTTCTCGACATTTTCGTTGATTGACATGGGAGGATGGTTGAATGTTTTGGAGATAATCATGGTTTTGGTCTTTTTGATGTTGATGTTAAGGCTATAATCTTCTCCTATAATTTCTATGCGATCTAAGAGTGCTTGAAGATCGTGTCCACTGTCTGTGAACTGTAAGAACGTTCCATAAGCGTATCTTATGTTATTAAGAATTTTTCCATTGATTTTGGCAACTTCTCTTGCTTCATCTAACGCTCTGGCTTCTGACTTCTTCTGAATATATATTGAAGAATAGAGGAGGCAACACACATCCCTGTCGCACGCCTCTTTTGATGGTGTATGGTTCTGTGTCGCCGGTTTCAGTTCTCACCCCTGCAGTTTGGTTGGTATAAAGCGTCTGTATGATTTTGAGGTCATTCTCGTCTAGTCCTTTCCTGTAATGCAGTCCATCAGCTTTGATATATACAAAAATATAGATCGTGTCACATGTCACATGAATAATGTTAGTGTCCAATGTTTACTTGCTTATTGAATAATCAATACAAAAAGAAGGTCTTACTATTTTCGAAGGTTAGCTCATAGTATTTTATGGTTGTAACCCAACGTTCAGCAAGGTCTTTCAGAGCTTGGGGGATCCATTATTTGGGCTTGGATGCAAAAAAATTGTCGTACTGCATTTTGGATTCAAATTTCTTGGTTCTTGGTGTTGGTTTTGTATTTTCTCTCTACTTTCGGTTAACTAAACCTGGATATTTCTCCGATAAAATCTCAAACATTTGCATCTGTTGTCCTCGGCATACCTCGGCATTTATAGCTTGTTAACTTTTATAGATCTTATTTAATAATTTCAAATGGTTATGTATGGTATCTTTAGAAGGACCAAGAGATAATGGATGAGTGCTGGTGCTAGGTTAGTTTTCTACTGCTGCTTCCCTTGTTCCAATCTCCAAGTGTCAAATCTCCATTATTAAAGCGATTAAACCAACGTTGTGCCATTCTTCTGCTTCAAATATTTTCCTTACTGCCACGACAGCTTTAAACTTTTGTTTCCAATACATGAATTTCATATTTATTGCACTCTACACTATTTATTATAAAAACGAACTCCGTCGTTATTCAACAAAGAAAAATGATTGGAAGGAAGTAAAGCAATTTTACTCTTCATACAATCGGAGCTAGTCTTAACAAGTTACGACATGTTAAAACTGATCCATATGAAAACCGAAATTACCTGTGAGACACCGTCTGTATAATAGATTCCTATGGGTAAACTACATTTTATAAAGTATTTATAACTTGTTGATCAACTTTAACAATAAAACTTCACCTGTTGAAATTTGAACTTGGCTAATTACTTGTTTGTTGATCTTTGTTATCAATTTGATAGCGGTACGTTTATTACGATTCGGCGTTTTAGTAACAGTAGATATTCATAAAATAGTTTGAAGAATAGACAGCGAGGAATTGGTCATTGTATTGAACTACTTATCAATAAATCATTGTCCTCGCTAGAAAGTGACGAATGATCCATCATCCAATACTTTGACAATATTGTTTCTTTTGTGTTTTTCACTCATTTCCAAAAATGTCTGTTCTTGGTAAGTAATAGTTACAATTTTGAAACTTAGGTTATTATAGTATTTTATTCAGCGGTTCATAAGAAATTATGATTCAGATACACTTAGTTGACATGTAAAATAAAAGATTTATAGTGGAAATAATTTCTCGAAAACCCATTAAATTTCTTCTTTTTTATATCTTTGTATATTTCCATTCCATTAAATCGCTACTTTTCTAGACATAACATCTAATATTTTGTTGAACACAAATATATTGATTATAGAAACTATTCAATATATTAATAATAATTAGCCACCTTATAGCCGGCTTCAGTCAAACTTTGTTCTATTTACAATGTAATAAAACATAAGTATTATGACCAGAAAAATTTGCAAATAACTGAACTTCGATGTTATGTTCAATTGCAACTGATAGATTCATACTTCCATATAGTGTCTAATCTATTAATATACGAGGGCGGTTTGACGGAAGATTACTCTTAGTCCATCGTGTTCCCAATTTTTTCAAACCATTCAAAAAGTAGTTTCTGCGAAGTATCCATTCTCTTATTTATCTCTAATGGTTTTTCAGCTAGCCATTAGTTTACGGCAAGTAAATAATCTGAGAGAGCCAGGTGAATAATTTTTCTACAACAATAGCGGACGAATTGGCAGGTGCATTATCCTGATGGAACAGAACGCATTTCTTCAACAAATGTGGTCGGTTTTTCTTAAATTCGGCATCAAAATATATCAGCAAATCAACATTATATTGGTCAGTTATGGTTTCCTCTTTTCTGTCCCAAAAGAGGAGTTTTTGCTTTATTGAGAGCACGTTCCTTGGTGGAGATCTATTATTTCGACTTTATTTTTGTTTCTTGGATATAATGGTGCACCCAAGTTCCATCACTGTCACATATCGAAGAAAAAATTCACTTGAATACGATTGCTAACAATCCTTTGATGAACATTAAGCAATCCATTAGGAAAAATAAAATTTGACTCACAAACAAGAATTTGTTTGTGAGATAACGTCGAATCTCTTTCCGCCGATCTATTTCTTCAGATTTGTAGGCTAAATTTTCGATAGACCAACTAAATATTGCGAATTTTTTGAATTGCTTCGAGTGTAGAGGTCTCAATTATCTAGATCATCTACAACATTCGACATCATACGTACTTGTATAGCAATAAAGAAAATATAGAAAGACATATAGAAGACACTTCTTATTATATTAAAAACAGAAACGAATTATCCCACTTGATGTAATTAAAGCTGATTTTATCGCCCACATATATAGTAAATTCATATCTAGATGTACCAACATTTTTTTCATTCTAAAATCGCGTTTCAAATTGGTTTTTTATCAAAAATTTATTTTAGCATCACTTTTTGTCTTCACTCAAAATACAGTCCATTTATATCCTTTGATATAATTATCAAATTGAAAATTTGCATCTTTTTACGTTTTTATATAATCGAATAATAGGTGGCGTTAATGAGTTGTGGCACCACTGTATTTGTGAACATTGACGATTGTTATTCTAAAGCCAGTGACAATTTTGAAATTGCTTTCTATCATATTATCAACGACAATAGTGAACGTTTAAAAGAAGCAATGCTTACGTTGGATGATTTTTTGTGATTTTAAAAAAGGCCTTATTGACCAAATAATGCATAGAATCGCTTCGTGCAACTTTTGGTAATGAAGCAATATCAGAGAAGACTGTTTACAATTCGTTTACAGCATTACGTCATGGTCGGGCGTGAAGAATGTGGAGAAAGATCGGCCAAAATCGGGTGACATTCCGAGAAACAATGGTGCTGTAAGCAACATGATTAAAGAAGATCGGCATGTGACTTACAGACAGATAGTACGATATCACAGATTGCGATTGTCCATGAGCATGAAAAAAAAATGTGGCGGCTTTCTTAATCACTACAATTCCGATTCTATTACGTCAAAAAACTGCAAATTTGATATATTATTCACCCGATTAATTATGTAATAACTTTTCTTGTTCCTCATTGTCAAGCAAAAGTTGCGCGGACAGCTATTTTCAACATCTCAAATAATATAGAAAATTTTCAAAACCATTTTGTTTCTGTTTTAAAATTTTGTAAAAACCTAAGCGGTAACCGTCGTATCTGGGTGTAGAATATGAAATTTGGAGCTACTAAGAAGGTATTCACAAGCAATATGTATTATTGATACAAATCTTCAACAAAACACGACTCTTCTTCGTCCGGAGCTTATTCAAAACAACAAATTCTGATTTTTCTACGGAAATACTTTGCCATTTCCTCGTGCATCTGTACGTAATGCCACTGTTTCTTTATCTCTGCAAAACGTGTTAATGTTATAAGAAAATTGCATGTACCTTTTTTCTCCATTATCTTGTAAAAGTTCCCACATGTCCTGTTTCCTTAAAGGATTTGTTAATTGTCCGATTGGGAAACGTACCCGTTCAATGGAAATGACCAATACACCCTACTTTATACTAAAAACTCTTTGATTATTATTATGGATCCACTAAAACAGTTTTGTACTTATTTTGAAACTATGATTTTTTCATTTTATGAATATCGTAGTATATAGCTTTTATTTGTCCTGCTTTTAAAACGTCTTGTTTCTGTTAAAAATCAATGAAGCAGATGCGTTATTTGAAATAAATCTTTACTTAATTTACATCCAGTATGCTCGCAAAATCTCTCTGTTGGAACATTAACTTTTTAAGTGGAAAGTTGCAGAAAGTTCGTACCTTTGAAGTATACACGAAAGTTTTGGTATATGAAATTCCCTGAGGTCCAATTTTAAAAGGAATATATTCCTCTCATTTTAAAACCTTTTAATGTCAATTAAAATATATATTTTTAGAATAAAGTAACATTTTTCTTAATTCTTTACTTCTTTTTTCCTGCATTCATTTCCTTCGAAGTATCTGGAAAGGAAATTGTAAGACTTACTATAAGTGACAGAAGTATCATTGCAGTTAATAATATGAACAGAGTATGAAGTCGTCGAATGGTGAAATTTTTAGGTTCAACTGTTTCGATCTGTGGTTAATAATTTTGGTCGATAGTAGAGCTTTTGATTTTCTGTATATTCTGATGTGTTATGCCTACATCAATTTTCTGGAACCAATCTACATATCCTTTGATTTGTAAAAATAGTGGCATTTTATTTATCTATCGAAAATATAATTTACCTGGAGAATATTACCTTGTTATGATCAATTCTTTCTACCGGTAGCATCAACGTATTCTAAAAGGCCGATTCATAAACTTGATTTTACGTTTGTCGATGCCGTTGATGTTTGCTGTTACAAAATTGAAAACATTAAAAGACAAAAGACCGTTCATAGTTGCCGTTTGCCGATCCGTCTGCCATTGGTGACTTTCAACCTAAACTAATTTTATCTTTTCCCATCGGCCGTTCGTAACAATAGAAAAGAGCCACTCACATCCGTTTGCGTTTGTCACGTGATTTTGACGCATGACATTAAAGCGTGATGTTGAGGATATTTCTCTTTCTATTTGTTTAGTTCTGGTGGTATTTTAGCTTTGCATGTTTTCTCTTCTTTATTTTCCATAATATCTTCGATAAATACCGGATTATAAACAATAGCACAAAAATATCACGCAAACAAAGCAGCACACACGTCAAAAAGAATAACAACGTCAAGTTTATAAAAACGTTGTAGAATTTGCTACGAACGTCAAGTGGCAAACGTCGCCCGCGAACGACAACGGCAAACGGAAAATCAAATTTATGAATCGGCCTTAAAACTTGGTCTAGATGAATACTTAATTTAAACTTGTATACATGTGTTTGCGGTTGTCATGCCGATACAGCTTAACTACTCAATGTTAATAAAAAAAATAACTTGTTGAAACTTCTCTCCTAATCTTATTTCCTGTTTTGTACACTGCTTTTAATAATAATAGTTGAATTAATAGTTCCTTTTATATATTGAATATTATTTGCAATAGAAAACTCCATTCTTAAAATAAAAGTATGAAAGAGAGTCATTAGACCGTCGAAAACAGGTTTAAGACTCCTAGTACCGACCACTTATCTCTAGACATGATTGCAGTGGCGCCATCACATAATGCTTTCTAATTATAACCTTTCATAAAAAATAGCTTTGGTCACAAATTTTCAGACAACCGTTCGGTACCATTCGATAAATATTATTGTATAAAATTGTGTGGTTACTTCAGAATTTACTTAAAATGTTCTTAGAATTAGGTTGCGATTATACAGAACAATATTTTCAAATTTACTACTCTGTATATTTTCCAACAATGTTTTTTATAACAATGCAACTTACATTTGAAATTTTTACGTTATAACGATGGTGGGAGGTGGGTAATTTAAAATTAATAACCCCTATATATTAATCAACAAAATTTATAAAACTTCACTCTATTTTCAAGCAGATGATGAAAAAATCAAAATGAGTAAAATTCATAGTTCTATTAAATAGATTACAAATAATTTTGATTTGATTTTGATTGACGGCTGCTACATATTTTTGAAATGTAACAACTAAAAAAAATAATTTTTCGGGCCCCAACAAATTTTTAGTTTGATTATTCATGTATATTAGTATAATATAATTAGTTACTTATTATTGCCAACTGATTTACTGTCAAAAGAGACGAATCATGAAACATATATAAAGAGATCTAAGGAATTAAAAGTTGAGGAAAATTTTAATGTCTTTCATGATATTTTCCATTAAAATTTGCACCAATTTTCCTACTACTTTCCGCTCTAAAAGATGATTCTTTAACCTAAAAACAACTTTAAATATTGTTGATTGCTTTTCATATGTGAGAACAGAAAGTTACTGTGTACCAAATCAGGATGTATGACGGTTGGTCCATCAACTTGACCTCCTGGTTGGTTGAAAAATCAATTTTTTGAACAGCTGAGAGATCTTGCAATGGTATGAAGAAGAATAATCCTTGCCCGAATTTCCTCTGGTAAACCAATGGTTGCATATCTTTTGGATTTGGTCGTCTACACCACCGTTGCCACATGACGGGTCATGGCAAAGAAATAGGCATCAATATGTATTTAATATAAATATATAAAGTTTATACTAAAGTTTATACTAAAAATGTAAGTGACATTTAGAAATTGAAAAAGCCAAAAAATACAAAGTACAAGATTTACGGAAACTGAAGATTTTATATGAATGTGTATTTTGTGGTTAGGGGTGAGTTTAAATATAGTTTTGGCTGTTTTACATAAACCAACGGGGCGCGTTCATTAGTTCATATTTTCATATTCTTTATAATTTCGATTTTGTTATTTACAATGTTTTGAATATATATTTTGCAATTTCGTAGCTTTTGTGCATTCAAAGGTTATCTCTCCGATAGAAATCTACGAGTACAGCCACTTTATAAGGTTCTGAAGTTTACATTAATTGTTATATAATACATACTTTTTCCTCAATATATGTCAATATTAATAATCACTTCTTTTAATTACGTAGTATTATGAATGTATAAATATTTACAAAATATGTTATAAAATTTTATCTATAAGGGGTCAATAAAAAATACGTAAAATTACCTACTTTTTAATTCATAATTACTTAATCAAAATTACGACTAACCAGTAATGAGTAATATCCTAGATAATTGATTTCCTAATTTTAAAATAAGGAACATCTTGTCATTATTGACTGTTCGCTAGGTAGTTTGCATTATTAGATATATCACAAACTAGACCTATTTGGGAGATTGGAATATATCTTGAGCCCCACATTACGTGGGTGAAAAATGTGATGAATATTTGAAAGAGTAGATGAATGAAAAAATAAAATACCGAATATTAAAGGCCGCTTGACATGATGCAATGCAACGTGCAAGAAGTTGCATAGAATTTCGTGCAAGTTAAAAATATTGGATAGGCGAATATTTCTTGACATTAATGCCGCTTGACATGAAGCAATACAAAATGCAATACATACAACAAGCAATATTTCTTGTGTCATTTTTATTGCGCGCAAGTTTCAATTCTAAAGGGAAATCTAGTTACTTTTGGCTTAACAACCAACCAAATGTTAGTCTAGAATCAACTGATTTTCGTAAAATAAATTATTTCGACCTTGTTAACAAATATAAGCAAAAACAAAATTGAAATATGGTTGAATTACCTACACAACAATCAGCTGAACTTCATCTGCGCATGCTTTTGATCAAGAAATATTGCGACTTTCATTGCATTGCACGTTATATTGCATCATGTCAAACGACATTCATAAGAAATTGCATGCATTTTTTTGCACATTGTCTTGCATCATGTCAAGCGACTTTAACCAAGAACGGTTGAAAAGTTGCAGGTACCAATTTCATTTCAACATCAAGCACAGCATCAATATCGATGTCTAAAACAGCGTGCGAAAAAGTGGATACAATAAAATTGCACATTTAGGTCAAAAAAGTCTCTATCAAGTAAAAACTGGTACCTCGAAGTGGTAGAGATTTTACATGGAGAAAATATCAGCGGCAATAATGGGGATAATCGGCAATATTCATTGAGCATTTGGTCTGTAACTAATGATCTCTTTCTTTAAAGATGTAATTTTGGTAAAGTCTTGAATGTACAATACTACTTATACGTGTATATTATAGTAGAATTTTGGACTACACGCGTAATTTCACTTACAAACCTCGAACTGACTAAATGGAATACTGTGAATAAAAAAAATGATAGATGACTTCCAGACTAACTGTCTGTTTCCTTTTAGACAAAATGTCGTCGACTGAAAACAGTCCTTGGTAAAACCATCATCAATGCCAGGTAGATACTTTCATTTTGCAAATAATAAAAGCAGGATGGAAATTACTGAAATGACTGATTTTAGGGTTCATCTCGTATTAACGTGGAAATATATTCGCGACTTGCATTTGGTGTAATGAAAAGATAACAATTATAGAATACAGTATTGCTAACTAAATTGAATATAAATATTGATGATTTTTTTCATAGTACAGATCTGCATATATTGTCGATGTTAGTGCAGTTGTGATTTATGACTGTTGACCTAAACCAAAAACCATTCCACTGAGTATTCATGATGAATTTATTGTGGCAAAACTTCCTTCAGTAATAATAGTAATTACCTAATATTTAATGGAAAATTGCGATATTTTAAAATGTATTTCTTTTAAAAAAATTATCAAATTCATACGATTCGAAAATCAATATTTAAAATGACACGTAACATGAATATGGAGTTTGTTGATTCTTGTTTCTATTCAGATTTTCATTGACTGTATTATAAATGACATTGAATTTTTTTATAGGTTAGTTTATACATATAAACACACACATACACACCAAATTATACTAACTTCAATATATTTCTGACCTTCCGAATACCTATGTACGAGGATGTATTGATATCTAGTTAGCCTAGACTAGTTCCGTGCATAAACAAAATATTGCGTTACCATAGCAACGAACAATAACTTATTAGAAGTGTCAGTGTAAAGTTTGACGTCAAGAAAGTAAACCAGAGTTACGCAATGAATTAAAAGAAAAAATGTGACCACCGACATTGTGAAAATCGAAAAATTGGAGTATCGAGCCATCATGATATGCCTAATACCCTTGGTGATCAATGTCCTTCGTATGCGACCGTGAAAAATTGGACTTCAAGCTTTAAAAGTGGTAAATTTTCTATTGAAGATGATGACCGATCGGAAAGGCCAGTTTGTGTATCAGTCCCCGAAAATATCTCGATGCAGTTCATGACAGGATTTTATCAGACCGTCGAATTGGGCGAAAACGGATATTTGAAGCACTGAATATTTCATACGAACGCGTTCATCATATAGTTCACGTCAATTTGGACATGAGAAAAATTGCAGCAAAATGGATCCCCAAATGTTTGAATGTTGTCCAAAAGCGTGCAAGGGTAGATGCTCGATTTAAAAACCTAAGAAGTTTCGTGTCCTGCTGGAAAAGTTCTTGCTTCAGTTTTTTGGGATTGCCATGGAGTAATCATGATTGATTTTTTAGATAAGGGTAGAAAAATAACTGGAGATTACTATTCGAGATTACTGACCACTCTACGGGAAAAAATCAAAGAGAAAAGAAGCGGAAAGCTACCCAAAGGTGTTTTGTTATTGCAGGACAACGCCCCTGCACACAAATCTCATGTTGCCTTGCAAAAAATTCGTGATTTAAGGTTTTAATTACTAGAACACCCCCCTTATTCACCATATTTGGCTCCGTCCGACTGAAAAAAAATTTAAAAGGTCGTAAATTTTCTTCCAACGAGGAGGCAATAAAAGCTGTGGAGATCTGGTTTGCAGAGCAAGAAACATTTTTTTTAAAGGTCTAGAGACGTTGCAGGTTCACTATAATAAATGTATCTAATTAAGAGGAGAATATGTTGAGTAATAAAATATTTTGACATTGAAATTTTGTTTGGATCTATAGTAGGCTAAGAATTTTTCAATATATCCTCGTATTCATCGTCTGGGAATCAATTAATCCACATTAAATCATCTATTCCAAAAATCAATAACTTTAATATGAACCGTCGATTGATTGATTGATTTTTGAAATCGATGAATTTATTGTTTTAAAGAAAACAAAGAAATTTGAAACGGTACAATTCTTGACTTATTGTTTCCCAGATGATTAATACATAGGTATTCAAAAGCTCAGAAATATAATAGAGCTAGTACACTTTGGTGTATATATATTATCGTATTGATGACAGTTTAATATTCTGAATAATCTAGTAAGACCCCTTGAAATTTCATACATTTTCACTAAAATATATTAAACCTAACACGATTGTGCATATGTTAAATATAGAAAAAAGAAACAAGATCTACTGTGTTAAATCGATGGTGGTTTCAACGCTAAAAATGCCCGAAATTTGTTTCAAATTATTTTCTCATCCACCGTATAATTCAGAACTACCTAGCAACTATATCGTTGTCTTGGAATTATACTCCAAGGATATGGTTCTAATATTGAAGTCATAATCGACTGTAATATGATGTTTGTTTTATCAAATTCAGTTAGATTTTAATTCGGTATATCATTTAGCAAATTATAATGATTAGAAAAATATACATTAATTGAAGTGTTTTGACCCGAATAAGTGAAAAAAAGTTTTTTAAATAATGGCAATGCAGAGCTTAAGATAATAATAGCTTTACAATCACAATTATATGAAATAAATTTCGCAGTTATCACAAGTGTTTGACAGATCTAGGCTATACAAATTTCGTTTCAAGTACTTACATTTATGCATGTTTGTTATTTAATATTAAAAAACGTTTCATTTGTAATATAAACTAAAAATTTCGTTATTATCAGAGAAAATTAATGGTAAAACAGTTTTATTTCCTTTCCTCCATTTCTGTATTTGTCAATTTCAACTTCAGATGTAAAATAAAACCATCCTTTATAATACTAATAAATTTGATATTATAATATTTAAGTTACTACCCTTATGTATAATGTAAAGGAATATCGAGTATTTCATTGATTTTCAAGAAATTATCAAGATGGGTTCCCATAGAGGAAAGTTCCAAGGGCCTAAGCTTGGCCCAACCTTGTGGAACTCTGGGCCAAGCTTGTAAGCCAGGCTTGGCCCAGTCTTGGTAAAACTCTGGAGTGATAACGAAGGGCCAAGATTGGGCCAAGCTTAACTGCCAGGACTGGGCCAAGATTAAATACCAAGACCTATTCATTACATAACTTTTTCTTTATTTCATTTCTTTATTTATTTTTTATTCAATATGATTTTTTTGATTTTAAAAATAAGCAAACATAAATTTTTATATTTAATCTTACTCTTACTGTAATTACCTAACAATATAAAAATATCAGTTAATTAGTTAAATTAAAAAATATTAAACACTTGTAGATTGCACAAGTCTGTACCACTATCGTTAACCTCACTCACAGAGCTGATGTTCACACTTAAATTATTTAAGCTTTACGCGTTCACAATTGAGTTTTTTTTCTCTATTCAATGCACGCCATCTTTGAACTCGAAGATACGCATCAGACATAGTTACTTTTAGTAGTAATAAATAATAAAAAATGTGGTAAGAAACACACACACTGAATAAACTAGAGATCGGATTGATCTGACCCATAATAAAAAAAAGTATGGCTGCCGACGGACGAAAATACTCGAACCACGCCGTATGTGACCGAACAATCGAAGCTTGGGTCCCCATTGAATGGCCAAGGCTGGGTTAACCAGGATTGGCCCAACCTTGGTCCAAGCCTGGGTTGTTAACGAATGGCCAAGGCTGTAATATCCACGCTTGGCCTAAGCTTGGCTAATCATTGGTATGACCAAGGCTGGGTCAATCAACCTTGCCCGAGCCTGGGTTGGCAATAAATGGCTATGGGTATCTCAGTTGGCCCAAGCTTGGGTAATCATTGGTATGGCCGAAGCTGAGTTAAGTAGCCTGGCCCACGCATGGACCAATATAGGTACGCCGAAGGTAGGCTTCCCAGGACTGGCCCAGGCTTGGCCCCTTTGTCAACTCTGAGTTTCCTGTATGGGTTAGTTGACGTGTACTGTGATTTCACCGAAATCGTTTTTACACTGAATACTAAAAAAACGAAATTTGGAAAGCGCTATAACCAGAAGAAATCACAGCGTCCCTAATTTTTTGGACTTCATTTACCTTTTCTGAAGAATATTTAGGTATTCCAGAGTAAATTTTGATATTTTAATAACCGTGTATTTTCAGAATGGAAACATCAGAAAATTCGGGACATACTTTGGTAGTAAAATAAAACGGTATTAATCGTTTGAAATAGCAAAAACCCTTTTTTATTATATATGATTAATAAAAAAGATCTAAGCAGATTTATATTACATAATGAATGTAATATTTTTATATATGTCCATTTCAAATTTTGTAATGTACTGACTTCAAAAATAACACCAGTTTTTTTTCTTAGCTATAGTTTTTGAGATAAAGGTTTATTGATGTTAGTTGTGATTCGAGCCCAAAACAAAATTTCATTGTCAAAATAAGAATTTTCTATTCGAAATTAGAATCTAAATATCTAGATATACATCTGAATTAACTAAGTTAATTGGACCTCCTCAATCCCAAACTAATTAGTTATGCTCTTTGAGTTGTATATGATCCTCCGCCTCCCATGCTTGTCCCATTTCAACTAATTTTTAAATCGGGAACATCGTTTCATTATCTAATTTTCGCTAGGTAATTTGCATTTTAGATATAAGAAAAACTAAACCCATCTGGGATGAATATTTACCGTAGATAGTTGAAAAAAGAAGATGCTTGTAACCATCCTGATGACTGAATATATTGTTTGGTTGGTTCATTTGTTCAAGAAGTACAAAACTTTATTTGAAACCAAAAAAGAGAGAATTAGAGAAAACTATGATTTCAAATTCTCGGAATATAATATAAGCAGAAAAGTTCACTATCTCCACAGCCACATAGACTAATATTTATATCAGGTTAATTAAACTAGTAATAGTAACATTTGATAACGTAAAATAATATACACAAGTTAAAATAAACCTAAGAAATGTGAGGCATATCTTAAATAATAGATCTGATGACTATTTAGAACATATTTTTTCAAAATATTTTAATTAGATAAAAAATCAATTATTCTGGATTCGTTCTAATACGGATTGTTTTTATGTAATAATTGAACAATTGTAAATTATTCACCTCAGTGACACAAAAACAACTCTCAATTAATGGAATTGGGTACACATGCTGATGAGATTTTTAAACCAAACTGAATTTATCCGTAATAGAACAACGCACACAAATAGCACGTGATTACTAGAAGGTTATAGTTATTTAGAAGGATTAACTAAAGGTTTATCCAAGAAAATTAGGTTACGTTTTAGTCGATTATCACCAACAATATGTTTATTATAGCATTAACTAAAAGCAAAGCAAAACATAGGCAGGGGATCTAATTGGGGGTCATTTCAATTTACTCTGTGCCACTGAAAATCCTAATTTTCATATCGTGTACATGCGTATGTATTACGTGATGAAACGTGCTCTGCATATTATTTTGTTGACAGGAAAATATAGCTAAGCAGATTTTAAAAGGTTCGTACTTAAACAAACAAACAAACAAACAAACAGTGCGTGTACATACAATGAGATATATATTGATAGAATATTGTTATTTGATATAAAAGAAAAACTTGACACTAAATTTATTCCTCCTCTTTCCACATGCAGTTATCCATCAACTGTAACACAACCACGATAATAATAGATAGACAAATCTCTAAATCGCGATTTCCTTTCCCAGCTCCGTTCTTCTTATGAAGTCTTTTGTAGGTTCTGGTTCAAATTAATGGCATCCACACAACTTGTTTAGCCCTTTCGTCTGCTATTTGGTTACTATTATGACTCTCGTGTCCTGGTATCTATGCAAATTACTTCACACAACGTGTTTAGAGCACATACACAATCCCACAAAAGTTCAATGTTGACCTCTTTAAAATTGAATGCTTTGAACGCTGTTAAAATAAGAATATATTCTTTAGATTTCATCCATTTAGTAGTAGATATCTGTTATTTCCGCTTATAAAATTTTCCTTCAACTTGTTCTATCTGATGAACGTATAAAGTATTTTTGATGAGTTAAGTAGAAGGTGAAATATTTTAAGGAAAGTGTCTTGAACTAGTAATTAGTAACTATTCCTTATTTAGTTGATATATATCGGTATTTGTTCAATGTCGTAACGCATCATTACTATTTGAAATAACATGAAAGTTACTGATATCCTAATCTAAGCAGTATATGTTTTTGGTTTACCCAAATTTCATATTATCGAGATGGTAATTTTTTGCGTTGAAATTATGTTAGCAACTGAATATCGAGACATTTATGAGCTATTAATGAAAATTATTAAAACGACGCGACGTTGTAAACTAGAATTTTTTGAACTTAGTTATTTTAGAACTTTCAACAAATTGCATATTATTTTATGGTATTATTATGACTTTTTAATCAATTTTCTGAATATGTGTTCTTCGTAAACAATATTACAAGGAATCTTAAATACAAAATTACCTTTTTTATTTGATGGTGTTTCATTTATTCAACAGAAAGTTAGTAAAAGGGGACAATGAATACTGAAATTAGAAAAATCGCAGTGAATAAGATTGCTAGGACACATAAAACGAATGAAAAGTAATAGTGAAGTTGAAAGAATAACAGAATGGGAACCCTTAAGAAACCGGCCCAGAGAAATACCAAAAAGCCAAAGGGAAAGTCAAGTAATAAATGATCTGACCAAAATGGGAGTTCGTGGATGGTGGAGTAATACTCAGGACAGGAAAGAATAAAGAAAAATTGCGGAAAAAGCCTAAACGCGCAATGAACTTTAGTATGAAAAAAATGAATAGAATGTGGATTGACTCACCACATGAAACTAGTCAAAGAGCTGTTTATTGGGCGGTTACTATTCCTATTGGAATGCACAACCGATTATATATATGATAATACATAATACATTTATTTATATAATTGGTTAGTTGTTGAGAAGGTCCTTGTATATAATGTAACAAAAGTTTTCGGAAAAAATTCTTCAATTTAATAGTAAATAACTTGAAATCTTGTTGCTATAGGTTTATGCTTCATTTTCATATGTCATTTCAATTTTTGTCAAATTTTAACTGAGTTATGGCATACAAGTTAGTTATCTGAAAAAGTATATACAGTTTAGTTGGACGATTGACAACAACCGATATTACAGTTTTGACCATTCATACAATAATAAGTGAATTTGAACAAGGATACCATGTTTAAACTTTGGCGGCCCAAGGCTTTGACCAATGCCCTTTCAAATAGATTGGTGGGACAAAAGGCAAATGACAAATCAAGAACATTAACTCGAAGGTTTACTCGCCGATTTCGGGTTTACCATTTGACTCATCAGTCAAGAACTAAAAAGAAAGGTAGTTACACATCGAAAAGGAAGAAATATTCGAAATATACTAAAGATCATTGCGTAGAATTCCGACAAGCTACCGTGCTTTAACAGAGTTGTGATCATGGATGACGAAAAATATTTCACCTTATCACATTTAGAATATAGAATCAATGATAGATTTTACGCTGATGACATAGAAAATTGTCCCAATGAAGCGAAGCACGCATTTCACATTCTTATGTCAGGCTTGTGAGGGGGGATGTACATGTTTATACAGGAATATGTCTTCCAAAGTTGGTTGATTTTATTAATGCACATCGCCCAGCTTCTTGTCACACCGCCAGAATAACCAGAGATTGATTAGAGGCTCACCATTTGTAACGAAAGTGCCAAAGGAAATAAGAATGATACGTGTGTGTGTGTGTGTGTGTGTGTGTGTGTGTGTGTGTGTATGTGTGTATGTGTGTACATTATTGTCTGAAGAAAACCTTCTGCTAGATTCGCGCTCGGAAACAGAAAATAATCTGCATAATCTGAGCTCTATAGGGGATAGCTGCAAATTTCTTTCTTGCGTTACTTAAAAACAAACATTATGAGACCAGGCATTGATACACAATGACACAAGAAAAATTTGCATTGATGGTTTGACAACTATCCAGGCAATCGATTGTTATAACACCACTTGAAACTAGTTTTGTTCTCTGTAACAACGATGAGGTGCTGGCTGTGTGCTTCTTGAATGATGCACGTAGAACACAGCTGCCACACCTTGGAATATCGAAACGTATCAGGAAAGATATACTACTATACGACGCTGTTATAACAAGTCTCTGTTTAGCCGAGATTTCACGTTAATTATTTTGAATGATTTTTCCAAATCGTGCAGTGTTCATTAAAAAACTTGTACGGCCGCTCCCTGCACTGTCTGCCTCATTAAATAGAGCGACACTATTACGTCACATGTTTTCTGCTCATCATTTCACCATACACTTCCACGATTTGACTATGAATGTCAGACACATCTGTATCCATAACAATCCAACCACGACTCGCATTTCCATACAAGATCCACTTGCTAAGCGTCTTGCTTAGAGGTAAGGACAACCAACTCGGTGTATCAAAATGTTCGTAGAAGCAAATTAAGGTTGCACTTTAGTAGCAGATGAAAATATTTTAAAAACAGTGGCAGAAATTATTAGAGAAGGATAGTAAATTGATTTCTTATTCCAAAGTCATGACTATTTTAACAAAATTATTAATATATACACGCCACAATAATTATCGCATCACTCATTATTTTTTAAATATTTTAAATGTGTTGCCTGTTTTTCGAATTTTATTATTATTACGAATTAAAACACCAACAGATACGCCTTTTGCAACATTTATTTTATATCAGTTTAATCTACAGGGGACAAAAACCAAAACATAGTAAATATCAAAAAAATTGTACAAAACATCTATATTAAAAAATGAGCGGTGTTTAAACTAAAACCAGCCAATGAATTTCTAATAGCGTGTGTTGCCGCCCCTCGCTCTAATTACAGCTTCCATTCGTCTTGGAAGGCTTCTAAACAGCTTCTGGACGTATCCTTGTGGCATGTTTTCCCAGAAGTTAAAAAGAACATTTTGAAGATCATCTAGTGCTTTTATTGGTGCCGGATGTTGCTGAATTTTCCATCCTAGATGGTCCCAGACATGCTCTATTGGGTTAAGGTCCGGGCTACGTGCAGGCCAATTCAGGGTGGGTGTCTCGACCTCTTCTAAGCACTGCCGAACCACTCTAGCAGCGTGTGGACGAGCATTATCGTGCATTAGCATAGAGTTGTCACCGATATGAGGCATATAGGGCACTACATGGGGTTCTAGGATATTGATATGTACCTGTCAGCATTTAGTCTTCCATCATTCACTGGTACTAACTCCGTGCGACCCTCGAAAGAAATTCCTCCTCAAACCATGATAAATCCACCACCAAAACTACCAAAGCTTTCAGCTTGACAGAATTAACGTGATCGAGCCGTTCACCACGTCGCCTATATACTGGTACACGCCTATCTGATGAATACAGACAAAATCTTGATTCATCCGTGAATAAAATATTGGGCTGATCTTGACTATTCCAATTTGCGTGTTCTCGAGTAAATTCCAATCTTGCTACTCGATGTTCTCTGGTAAGACGTGGACCTCTAGCTGGCATTCTGGCTCGTAAACCTGCTTCTCTCAACTTATTTCGAACTGTTTGTAAGCTTATTCGGACATTACGATCGGCCAACAGATCTGTTTGCAGCCTTCGAGCGGTGATATGCCTAATTCTTAACGCCGTTAACCGATCATCCACTATCGAAGTTACCCTTCCGCGGTCTTGTCCGGGTCTAACGGTCTAATCCGGAATAACAACTCTGGATATGGTGCTTTGTTGAACTCCAATTACCCCGGCGAAGTATCTGACTGCAGCCATCTTGTATGAGCGCGATGATTCTTGCGGCTTCTTCATTCGTCACATGTCTTGTTAAACGTTGAGGCACATCCATTATTAACAAAATAAATTTAAATTTTCACTATACAATAACACAATTTGCTTAGAAAGCTCTCGATCTCAATGCATTCTCCAAGACAGAATGATCGAGCATTTTTGCTTTCAAAAAAATTTGTAAGAAATTGTGATATTTCTTTGCCCATGATGAGAAACCAGAAATATCCAGAAATAAGTTGATACATATACAGATTGTCCCAAAAAACTAAAATTAAGAATTAAAAATATCCTAAAATAGCAGTGATAATTTTTCTGGGGTGTATACAAATCAATTTGTTAGGTATATATAAAATATATAATATATGAATGGAAATAAATGACAACCTCCACACTGTACGTACTTTTAAAATTTAGTTCGAACAATTTTGAAGGTTATAATTACCAAATTATTTTTGTCTACCTAAGTAGTTAATATTTTAAATACTACATATTTAGCAACTACACAAGTCAAGGAGAATAATAAATTCTACAACCTAGCATTTAATCTGTTTATAACTACTAAATTCATATGATTGCCACTAGCGCTATTTTGGTGAGTCTTCGAACAATACTTTACTATTTACAGATGCACATTTTTCAGTTACCTCCCCCCCCCCTCACTCAAAATGGTTTTCCTTACCTCTAGACTACATAAATCATTCTGAACTGAAAGCTGTCACTACCTATTCGAACACCAGTTATATGACAAGTAGCGCCATCTTTCCCCACAACGGGAAAAAAATTTCTTTGCAGTATGATGCGTATTTTTGTGATCATGCTCGTATCTCGAAACTATCCTGAACAAACTTATTACTTAAATAAACAGTTTCCATTTGTTTGACATTCAGGTTCTAAATTTACTTTTCTTGTTACAGGTAAGACTTTATACAAGATGGTCTAATAATACAGTAGTGAGTATACGGTAACATCTTTATTACATTTATATCTCATGATTATTATTAACTAGGAAAACTGTATATAATATAACTGTGTATAAAAAATGTATAAAATTTTAACTTCTACTTTTATTTTGTTAATATTTTATAAGCAAGATGAAATCATTTGGGATTATAGGTAAACTCTTCTCATTCGCGTCACATCAAATTAATGGTGTATCAAATTTGCATTAACCAGAGCCGGATGTAAACAGTTCCATGCAATTAGTAAATCCCATATTATCAAGTGCCTATTCGTATGTTGGACTTCCTTACACAATTTATCAAATAATTCGATAGAATACAACAATATAAAATACTTTAAAACATTTTCTAATCGAACTTCAATACGTATTTAGATGTCTTTCATTAAATTAATTTTAAAATAAGGAGAGCCGGCTTAGGAACAAAACATGTACCGTTTAATATATGTTATAAAATTAGTTCTTTTTAATAATTTAAAAAGACATCTTACAACTTCCATCAAATTTATCATCACTCATATCCAACTATCTGAAACAGCCCCCCATTCCTCTCTCATACTTTCCTCCTTGGAAAAGGCAACAACCAAAATTTAATATATTTCCTAAACATGAAACACACAGCGATATACTGAAACAAATATTTCGAAATATTATAAATTCCACTCACAATAATAATATTCTGTATACTGATGCATCTAAATCTGAGGTCGGCGTAGATTGTGCCGTAGCCAATTCACATCAAATAATTAAACGAAATCGTCTACCATCTTTTGGTAACGTCTTCACAGGAGAATTATATGGAATACTCCAAGCCTTGAACTCCCTATCCCCTGACGACAAACAATCAGCTATATGCACAGACTCACATCAATAAATTCTATTAGACAAATATATTCAGTATCATTCAGCATATTCATGATTCTATTGACCGTCTTGCAAGCTCTGGTCTTACCATTACTTTAATCTGGGTACCGTCTCACACTGGCATACATGAGAATGAACTTGCAGATCAAGCTGCAAAAGAAGCTTCGACGGCTATCCTCCACAGCGACTCGATACAAATCCACAATGCTGTCATAGCTAGCATGAGACGTTCTTTTCGCGACCGATGGGCAAACAACTGGGCAAGCTGCAATACTAAGTTACATGAAATTCAACGGTCCATCGACTTCAGAAACCTACCTCCCATGAGTCGTAGAGACTCAGTTGTTGTACGCAGACTACACATCGGGCATACTTGACTGACTCATGGATATTTAATGGCCAGTTCTGATCCTCCCAAATGTCAGCACTGCAAAATACCACTGACAGGCAATCACATACTAACAAGTTGTCCACAATACTCCAATAAACGCCGTAGCTACCAGCTAGTAAGTTCGCTCCAAGAAAGTTTGAATAACGTGAAACAGTTACCGCGCCTGATCCGATATTTGAAAGACATTGGTATATATAGTGAAATTAAATTCTCAATGTATGTAATCCAAACAGTTTGTTAATGTTGAGGTGTCGTAGTTATAGCTAATAATTGTATCATAACTGTACCATGTGTCAATGATCTTATTGTCGAGACACGTTAATTAAAAAAAATTAAACAAGATCCTACGAATTCTTATCAGAACAGAACACTTTTTTTTCGCCATCAAATGCAAAAAAATTGAAAATTCACAATGCGTTACCCCCTAAAATATATGATTTTTCAAAACTTTACAAACCTTACATGTCTCTTCTCTTACCCCATTATCTAATTATTTGAAAAATATTAAAAAAAAAATTTTATATCAAAACAAATACTATATCAAAAACACATGGGATTCCAAAGAAAAAATTAAAAGTAAAAATTCCTAACGAATATGTATTTATTTCGTTAGATGTGGTTTCTTTATATACAAATATTCCAATTAGCTATTCAAAAAGCAAAAACTGCATTGAAAGAAAATAATTATCCAGAAGAAATGTTAAACAACATAGTCAAGAAAAGGATAAACAAATACTATAATCAATTAAGAAACGAAACATCAAAACATAAAACATTTTTCCTTACCATATGTACAAGGACTTCCCCAAATATTCCACTAAACTAAAGTCTAAAACACCAAAAAACAAAATTTTGGTGCTGTCGACATAGGACAGACATCTCAGAAATTTAGAAAATAGACTAAAAGATCATCAATATGTTAAAAAATAATAAAACTGCAAAAACGAACTACGAAATATCAAAAAAAAAAAACATAAATTCAGTTATAAAGATTCGAAAATTCTAATCTAACACACAAAAAAGAAAATTTTTAGAAATTATTAACATTCATAAGAACGAAAAAGCTATAAATGATAAAAAAAGACCTAAATAATTTTAGTAAAATTTATACCTCTATTTTGTAAATTCTAATAAAACTACAAATAATTTAATTGATTACTGCTACATAGTTTTGGGAAAAAATAAATTTCTATTTTGATTTTATTTTTATTTCGATATTCATGATGTAGGTGATCTATTGATCAATATAAATAAGCAAGAAACTGAAAGAAGCCGAAACGTCAAAATTTTTATCTATATTTCAAAAATTATATTATTAGAAAAAACTAACTAAAAAACATATATAAAAGGTCTAAGAAAATAAATAAATATATCTGTATAAACGTAACAATAATGAACATACTTATCTTATAATACAAACACAAAATGGAAATTCAGTTTAGATTTCTAAAATATTTAAAAATTTCAATCCAATAACTGACAAAGTGCACCGAATATCAACAAGATATAGACCACTCGTCCAAACTGAATAAAGGTTTACTTTTTAGAAAATGCAAATTCTTTACGTGTGGACTGGAAAGAATCCAGCTCCCTTTCAAATGAATACAGATTAATTTTCAAAATGTCGACATTCTTCTGAAAACAGCCATGTGTTTTTTAACAACTTACAAACTGTCATGTCTAAAACACACACAAGTTTATAAAATGATTTTTCATAAATATTATAGGCCCCTGGCAACGTGCGAAATATTTAAGGGCGCACTCAGTTTAATTTTATAATGGACAAAAAAATTCATATAAATATGGCATTCCTCATGGAGACAAAATTTTCGATCCTATAAAAAAAGATAAATAAATTCAAACACATCAAATCATGTTATCAGTGAATATTGATATACGTAGAACTGAAAATTTTTTTATACATAAATGTAATATAATAAAAACATCTCCTACAGTTCGCTACAAATATGTCAAAAACATTCCGTATTGAGTCTAGTTTGAAACTAATTTTTCTTTCAATTATTCAAATTTGCGAATACTGTTTGTTATAATATCCACAAAAATAAAAAAAATTACATCATTTCACATCTGTAAAACAAAGGTGAAAACTTTCTTTTATAGGTGTAAAATTAGAATATTATGGCGTAATACCAGGTGGTACTTTTTGAATGTTATATTTTATTATGTTTCCTCTTGTAAATTCAAATTAAGAACACCTCGCGATTAAAAATCTACACGATATAAACTACAAATGACCTAAACTCGTTCTAGCAAAACTTCATGAGTAACAGATGACAAATGTTATACAGTATACGAATTTCTTCGTTTTATACCCCGGTTGGAATTTAATTTTGACGTAATAAATAACTTTCCATGACTAACAGGCGGAGTAAATATGTACCCCATTCAATCAAATTAGTTATAGTTCCGAATATACAAATTGGATCAAATATTTAATTCTAAATTTTAAATATCAAAAGACAATTAACACCCTAGAAGAGGTGAACAGAGTTATGGTAAAAAAATATCATTATAACGACAGCAGAAAAAATATGTTGCATAACAATCATCGACATTAACAGAAAACAAACAAAATAATGGTCAAAAGAAAGAAGAAGAAACAAAATGAACCAGTGAAACAGTCTAAAAAAAGTGTCATGGGAGGAATTTTGAAAAGGAGAATAATGCAAAAGCAAAGCTATCTTATAAAACAAAAAAGAACGTCAGGAGAAACAAACACTATGAAATAAAACAAGTAAAGGGAGAAAATAACGAAAGGATAACATATCATATCATCAATATTTACAGAAAGATAGAGAAGAAGGAGAAAAATACGAAGAGCATAACAAAGACAAGAACCAATAACAATGGAATAGATTGAAGAAAGTATTGAAATACTAAAGATAGTAAATCGGTAGGGTAATACAAGGTATCACCTGAGATAATAATAAATCTAGGTAAATACGGAAAAAAACTGTTAGTGAAAATATTCAATGAAGTTTGGAAAACGACCATAGGCCCCGACTATTGGAAGTCTGATAATAAAAGACGGACTAAGACTTAGAGGAATACTTAATTCAAATTGTTGTTCATAAAAATTATAGATGATATAATTGAAGCCACAAAAAGACAATCCAAAAAAAGGTCTTTTTGTGGCTTCAATTACTAGGTTAAACCTAGTAGAATTGTCGGATTTAGAATTGCCCTCATGACATGTGCATCTACCGAAAGGAGAAAAACGGGACAGGTTGAAATAGATACACATATCACAAGAACTGACGACGCGGAAATAAATGAAAGAAAATAAATTGCACCAAAAAGAAATCATCGGAAAAATTTAAATAACGGTTTATAGTATACCGAACAATATTAACATAAGGAAGTGACAGCTGGATAATGACAAACAATAAAAAGCAGAACACCAACAATGGATATTGGATAAAACAGGTCACAGCTTGGCACCAAGCAATAACTAAGGCAAAACTTAAAAAAGAATGGAGTTACTCATGAAAAGGATGATAGGACTTACCATACACCTTCGGATATATATATATATATATATATATATATATATATATATAAAATTTATATAAACAAGACACAAAAGATATTATAAAACACCCCTCTCGGTAATTCGAAAGTTATCAGAAATAATTATAAATATATATCATGATTTAAGTACCTTGGCACAGTAATCGATTAGAAAACTGATAGGACATATGAAAATAAAAATAGAATGCACCGACGATTAAAAATTAGATCATGTTCATAAAATGTGAATATTTTTATTCATAAGCAAAAAATGTCCGTATTTAAAAATTAGTGGTGTCAAACAAGATTCATCGTGGCAAAAAATGTTGTAGACTTAATTAATAATGAAAATAATGTATCAATAATTTAACAAAGAGCTACAACTGATAGCAAGTAAATATTATTTTGTGTAGCCCACGTTTTATCAACAATTTACGTATTATTAACGTTAGCCAGGGGTTTGACTGTCGGTTGGTTTAACCGAAACGAAAATTCAGTTTGAAGTGTCAACCAAGAGTTGAAAGGTACTTTCTAACATCAATTCAATTTGGCTTGCGTGTGATCAACTTAACTTATATATAATTTTTTATTAATTGAACCATTTTAACGATTTCGTCATCATCTTCTCCCAAAATTATACGTAACAGTCTACTTTGGATAGATAATAGTAATGATGATTGATCTGATACTCTGATTACTCTTTTTCCTTCACAATTTATCTTTTTAAATTTATATAATATTAAAACTACAAGTGGAAACTTCAAACGAAACTATAGTTCGTCCTTTGACTGATACACTCTCCCCGGCAAATGTCAATTCACTCAGATTTTATTGGTCGAAATTGAACTCTCAGTGCAGCCAACGCAAATTTTTTAGCACAAAGCTCCGATTGGCCAATGGATGTTAACCATCGGTGGAATTTCGACTAGAGATTGAATAACGTCCGGTCGAACAAAACTTTTATAATATCGACCCTTAGTAGTAGTTATTTGTTATTATATCATATGTATGTACCAATATTAATTATTCAACTAATTTGTGCTAATTTTATTCAATCAATTCGATATTGCCTTAAAACGATTAAGAGTGTTAAGGCAACCATACTTTTTTACATCCTAACTTTAATATTGCTATTGGAATATTTAGACAAACCTAGTTAAATTTATGCCTCGTAGAAATTCACCTACTCATATTTAAATAATAGAGCAAAATCTACATTTTTATCCATTCCACTATTCACCGTTTTCTCATTATACCCATCTGTATAAACAATAAATATCCGTCAAGAAATGTATGGTTTAAAATAAATTGATTACTATAAATATAGAATTCCAGAAATACGTAGAAATTACATAAATCCTTGACCTACAATTTTCCATGAATTCACCGCAAATCTAATATTACATTTGCTCGGTTTATAAGTGGATAATTCAGCAATTTTTACTTCCTAAATTGAACCATATTAAGTTCATTTTAGAATATTGAACTGAATTTAATATTAAAAAAACATCATATTACATACTCGGTCAGCAAACGTAATTAAAAAAATACCCAGCCGTCCAGAAGATTTGAAGCATGTAGGTAAAATCAAATGAAGCAAAACAAATCAATCAACATTTATTTCTATTGAAATTGAACACATGTTTCTTTGGATCGCTTCTCCCACATTCTTAAAATAGAGTACTTGGAATCATTTTATTGACTGGCTTTGAATTAAAATATATTCTTCCTTCTAAATAAATCCCGCCACAAAAACATTCTACAAACCTCCAAAAGCAACTCGTTGTTTATTACAAGCCTGTTCAAGTTGTTGTTCATGTCTTGTTATACTTTTGTTAGTGCATCGTTGCGATACTAAATAGTCCATGTTGCTATACGCGGTGGTTAATTTTGGTTTGTGAAACAAGCATACAAGAGACAGTCACACCACAGATAGGAGTCAAGTGCAAAAACTTGTAAGTTGGTAATCGGTATATCGTGATCATTCAGGAACAGAGACAAGTACAGACTCTTCTAGGAAACCATAACCAGAGAAGATCTGCTGAATGTATCAACCTAAATAAGAACAATCAACGAATACTAACAGAAGTTCTATCCGGAGCCCTGTCACCTCAACGAACACCTGAAGACGTTAGGCCTAGTGAGAAAGAAACCTCTATCCACATTCTCTCGAAGTGTGAAACAATAAGGAACTACAACTGGGAGCGCTTGAAATTGAAGAAGATCCCTGGCAATTGAAGCCATCAATAGATCAGCTGTAAACACTCTCTCCAGTATCGCAGCAGAAAGGAGGATACAATAGATCCTTTGGGTCGCAGTGTATACGAGACCCCAAATCTGTATATTTGTATTTCTTATTGGGAACGTGGCAATGAAACACCAAAGTAGACTAACTTTAATATATTTTTCGAGCTTTCGAATACTTATGTATTCGTCGTCTGGGAAATAATTAATTAAGGTTTTAGCTGCTTTTGAATTGTATCAATATATATTTTAAAAATTTATGAACGATTTCTAAATTTTTGTTTAGAGGTGCAAACTTTCGTTTCTCTATCGATTAACAAGAAAAGGTATTTTTTTGAACTTGAACGACGATGTGCGGTCGGTAGCCTAAACTCTTTCGGAATCAGTCCCACGAACAAAGCTGTAGATACCATGAAACGCTGATCTCGCTCTGAAGTGGCAATTGCTATGTCTACTGAATTTTCCAGTTGTTAAGAACCGTTGGTACACTGAGAGTGTACGTTTTTATAGTCAGTTATTATTAAAGTTGATAGGTAACCAAGTCAATAAGAGTAATTTGTCTTTTTATAAACTATTTTGATAAACATTGCAATGTAACTAAGTTAAAAATGTTAATTAAGAGTTCCCATAAACATTTGTAATTGTTGTCAAAAAAAAACTTATTCTTTATACATCGATTTTTTGCACGCGAGTTAAACTAAAAATATATTTGGTTAATAATTTACAAATGTGAATAATACCAGATTTCTCTAAATTAATTGAGAAAATTCATTTTCTCATTTTGAAGAAACGAATCAATTATAATACAGTGCTGTATTCCGAGAAAATACTCAAAACTTATAAGAATTTTTTGAATGAGAACAAAAATCAAAACAAAGACGCAAGAAAAATACATGAACTAGGAAGCAATGTATAGAAAGAATAATTGTATATAGTTTTTATAACTTCAAATATTCCTTATATACATTTGTTAAGCTCCCGCAACATTTCAGTGTATCAAAATTATAATAAGCATTGGAAATTAAAATTTCATTTTTCAATTTACAATTAGTGATGTGATGAAAACATACCATAAATGTTTGTAAAAAATACTCTAAATAACATTTTGAATGAATCCTTAAAGTTTCATGTTTGTTTTTGCTATAATAACCCTGAATCATTTTACTGTGAAATAGTTTTCATCACATTTGCAAAGGCATTTTAGGAGAGAAAGACTGAAATTTTATTGAAATATTGTGCCATTAACAAATATCAAACAATATAGTTTTTACGAAACGTTTAAATTCAAAATTTGTCAATAAATGGCTTCTGTTTGTGTATAATGGTTTTCTAATCCAATAAATATTTGACATGATTAGATTGGAAATTAGATCCTAATACCTAAAGTTCTATTACCATTATGGATAAGCTAAATGCATATCATTTTGTTAAGATTACTTTTAAATTCATTTGCTTTCACTAAATTAATCACACAACGCATTGTATCATTTTTTTACATCTTATGAATGTACTAATAATAAGTTTAATATTAATTTTTGTCATTTACATTTTTGTTATACCTGTATAAGCTAAAAAATGTCCAATACAAAGAATTGATTAGGTAGTTATACGAAGATGGTCCCAGAAGTACCTGGCTTGACCTAGAGATAGCGGTAGTTGCTTGAAAAATACCATTGTATTAGAAAGTACACAATCTATACAATATATGCTTCGAGTTTGAAGACGCCACGTTGGTTAATATCTGTTTTTTAGCCATCAATATGAACGTTTCCAGTGAATTGGTTCGTTATGTGATATATTAGCCCAACCAATATAAAAGCTGAACTAGGTTCTACTCTGGGTGAGACTGCTCCTTCGTTGTCAACAGTAAGATGATGGATAGCACAGTTTAAACAAGGCCGTAGGATCTGTGAATACCAGCATCGCAATGGTCGACCAAATGAGATGACGACTAACTAGAAATGTTGAAGAAAATCCACAACGCGGTTCTGGGTGATCGTCGACATTTCTAAAAAATGCGATACATCATATATTAACTGAAAATTTGGACGAAAGATCTGCCGCGTTTGCTGTTTCCATTGAGTGCTTGGCAATATTTCACAGAAATAAAGCTCCACAACCATGGATGAAACGTGGGTCCACTTCACACCCGAAAAAATGGACTGAAAAGGTAGAAGTGGCTCCAAAGAAGGCAAAGACCGTTCCATTTGCAGGCAAGTTCATGGCGTTGGTTTTTTGGGATACGCGTGGGATAATTTTGAGCGGAAAATAAAGCAAAACGGCCGCGTTTGGCTGAGAAAGAAGTGTTGTTTATCAAGACAATGCACCAGCTCATACATCCGCATTATTGCAACGGCCAAAATTAAAGCATTGGTACCTCATGCACTCTATTCGCCTCCTATGAATATTTTCTGCTCACAAACTTGAAAAAATGACTCGGTGGTCAAATATTATAAAACCTATTGAACATCGCTGTAAGGAGCTGAAAGGAGATTACGTTGAAAGTATTTTTTCGAAAATGTTCGTGTTTTATTTATTGAGTCAGGTACTTCTGGAACCATCCTCCTATTTATGATATTTCAAATTTATAAAGTTGTTCACTGGAAAATAGTAAAGGCTCTTCTTATGTACAATTTCGGCATATTACTAACTTTATTGGCTAAGATCCAAAAAACAGTATTTTATATTTCTCATTCCATTACTAAGAGTTTAACCTTAAAATTAGTTTTTTCTTTGATATGAGTCTACGATCTTTACTTTGTAGAAACAGCCCTAGAAACGACACTTAGTAGTAGCGTATCGTGTTTTAGCAGCTTCTTACATATTGATGAGAAAACAATCACTTGTTAAACACCAAGAATTAATGTAGACGTGTTTTTAATAAACTCCACCTACTCCCCCTAGTTGTCAACCTGTCATTACATATTAATTTAGAAAAATCGATTTGCTACTCTCACTATACTCTAGTCTAGTAAGTATTTGATGAAATTACAATTTAAAACTTCTTGAAAATCAACAACTTTGGCAATTTGTTCCAGTATCGAAAATCGAAAATAATTTATGTATTACCAAAATTTTTTACAGATTAATTACATAAAATTATCTAGGTGAAACTATCGAAGTTCACAGAATTGTTAAACAAATCAACGATAATCTCAAAACAAAAGATATTGTTCGTTTGCATTATATAAATATTAAGTCAAGCCTTCAATAAAGTATAGTACAAAGGCCTGCAAGGTAAACTAAACAAACTAGTACGCACCACACCAATTCTACAGTATCTTCAAATCAAACTTAAAGAACAGATACTTTCTGATAAAATATTAATCGGAATACACAGAATTATATCTAATCAATTCGGGGTTCCTCAAGGTAGCGTGCTTGGTCCCCTATTTTATTTAATACAAGCAGCGGATTCACCCACGACTATATTCCCAACCATCGCAACATTTGTAGATGACACAGGTTTGTTTGCGTCGTATCAAAATCTAAACATGTTCAATTGCATCTGAATAAACTAACAAAATGGTTGAACAGATGCAAAATTGAAGCAAATGAAATAAATATGTGCATGTAACCTTTACCTTAAAGAAAGACTCGTGTCCGATAATCAATCTCAGATATAGAAAAATGAAGTAAAGTATCTTGTAATCCACTTAGATGAAAAAGAAACAGTTAGACATGAAACTAAGACTATTGGTTAATTCGGAGACAATCCCAACTAAATCTGGAAAATAAGTTGCTGATACATAAAGCTATATCAAAGCCAATATGGGCTTACGGAATACAGTTATGTGGTACAACCAGTAATTTGATCCTTGAAATACTACAACGGTTTGATAACAAGTTACTATGCATCATTACCAGTGCTCCATGGTACGTCGCAAACTAACTAATCGAACGAGATCTTGAAATTCCATCTGTGAAAACCGAAGTCAGCCGTTATAGTGAAAGTTACGAAATCAGAAATAGTGCTCACAATTACGTGCTTGTTCAACGCAGAAAACGAGGTACAAAGTTTGAAGCGTTTTAACCCAACGGAACTAATAAAGAGGTTCTACTAACAATACACTTGTGACTAATATCTAGTTGATCGGTAGTTTATCTGGTTAACAAATACACTTACAGTAAATTGACAACTAGTTGAAAACGAACGAAAAAAATATTCTTTGAAAAATACCTTAATTAATTTTTCAGGCTCTAATAAAGAACATGAAACCATCTGACTAAGCCTCAATAAAGTTTCTGGTATGAGGGGATCGATTTTCCCTCGTTCTTTTCTATTAGAATATCTGACATTAAGGGCCTCATATTTTTGTATTTCAATGTCGTGAATGATACTAAATTCTTAGAGAACAAAAACAAATCTTGACCATATATTCCGATTCCTTTGTTTCATGTCAGGCACCCTAAAAAGGGAGTACAACCTCATTTCACCGATGGGGGGTTGAAAGTCGTTTAGTGTACAAAGGACGGAGGCAGAAAGTATCGCGGAAGCCCTTTGGGTAAACGTATTTTAGGTCGAAAATAGGGACTGACAACACTGTTTGTTGTAATCTGGCGACCGAAAAGGGGGTGGACCGGGTCTCGGGGTGACCTATTAAAATTCAGTGAATAATATCAGGGGCGCTGCAATAAATTGTCTTTGTTTGAAGTTTTTTTTTATTATATTTAATTTTTATACACAGAAATTTTAGGTGAGGTAAATTTACAACTAATTTGAGTCTAATGTTGTCTGAATATTATATTTTGGAAATAAGTTGTTCTTCTACGAGGAACTGATTCACTTTATTCACCTCACATGCTGAATTAAATGAAAGTTCGATTCTATACCAATCCGATGGCGCCTCATGGCGTAGTTTGGACACTCGAGAGAATATGTTTCACTGTCAGCTTCGTTTGGAAATGCTGACAGTTTGGAGGAGAAGATCCTGACATAAATCAAACTCAGTGGAATTATAAACTGTTGGTTGAATGTCACGTAGAGCTGAGGTAACTTGATTCCAATGACTTTACCAGGTGTTACGATCTAGATTTTTTATGTATGCTTTTGAATATGCAGAAATTTGGAGGTTAGACATGTAGGGTTCTTTTGCAAGGCAAGTGGCTCTTTCTTTACCTATAATACCAACGTGAGCAGGTATATAATAATTATGAAAGTATTAGTAGGAGTCGTGCATATTGCTAAGCATGAATTTGTATGCTGTTGCGCAAGTTTAAACGCTTGTCATATTGAGAATAGTTCACCAGTGTTAACACTACAGAAAGAGGAGATTTTATAGGATTCGATGTGTTTTTCTAGTGATGTTACAGAGCATCCAACTCCAACTTTGATCTTTAAGGCATCCGTGTAGAGGACGATGTTGTATTTCTCTCTAACCAGCAGTTGACCGCAAAACATATGAACTGGTTTTTTCCTTATTGAATTTGCGAGGGAGATATCAGATAGAGGTAAAAATTTTAACCAAGGTGGTATATTCGAAAGTAGTACTGGTCTGGTATGAGATAAGTTTATATTTTGGATTAAGGTTTGGACTAGTAAAGGGAGTGGATGTGCGATTAAATTAAGTGGAGGATTGTGATGTTGGGATGATATTATCAAAGGATGCGCCGGATTTGACGGATTGGATGAGATAGAAGCTGAGTAGGAGATATTGTCATCTTAGCCAGAGTGGGGGTTCATTAGCCTCATAATAAAGGCTTTTAGCGGGGCTAAACACCTAAACATAGTCTGGTAGCAGTATTGTTGTGTATCGAGTTGAATGTTTTTAGTAGGGCTTTACTTGCAGTCCATGCATATATACACGAATATATCATTTATTGCTATCCTTATATATAAATATAGAATATTAACCAAAAGATTCTAAATTTTTACTTAAATATCTTTTAGTTATAGAACTTCAAAAAGTTATTTTCCATAGTCCTCTTAATAATGATATTCATATTAAACATGATATAATCATAGTTTTGTAAACACTAAGCATATGAAATATATTTGACCCGCATATATTTCTACTGTCTAAAAAATTACCGAAACTACGCCCCTGAAGAAGATTGGGATGGTCGTCAAGGTTATATTCCGAGTTTCCTGTCGAAATCTTGTGTGCTTTGTTACGATATTTCGGTGTTGCCAAATCGTGCAGAAGATATTGTGTTTCAAGGGAAGCGGAAAAAAGAATGTAGGTATTTGGTATATTATCAACCCCAATTTTCCTTGGAAACCGTTCACTGATCTTTGAGAGAACATTAATCTTATTTTTGTTAAGAAGTTAATAAGAGACGTGATGTGATACTGTATTTATAAAACACGTTTGTATATTTGAGTAATTTAATTCGTTATTTGGAACGGAATATGTATTAGGACATTTTGCAAATGATATGAAATTACACTTCTTTTCGGTACTATTAAATTGGTATACACAGGTTATGTTATGTAGATTAATACGCTATGACACTTGCATTTTATTTGAAAATGTCCTGGTGATAATTTACATATACATTATCGATATGTTTGTCCTAAGAACTTTTAGATAATTATGCATTCGGTGTTACCTCTATATGGTTGTTGTAGATGTTTATTCTTTCAAATTATCCTGTATATAAAAATTGTATCATTATTTTTCTCTAGCTTGCTCCTTTTTCTTTACTCTGTTCAGTTAAGGTTTCAGTTCAAGATGTTTAGTGGTATCTTCATTATATTTCGGCAGAAGTTTTGTCATTTGAAAACACTTATGTAAAAAACAAAGATAGAGTGGTATATTTATATATATCTTAATTATTAGTCAATTTATAATTATATCACAATTTTTATAGTGTGAATTGATAAGTCAATGTAGTTAAAACATTTTTTAATTTGATAACAAAAGAAAAAATTCAAAAGTTGACCTCTGTTATCATGCTACAAACAGTAAATTAGTTGAAAGTTTACACGTGTTCTCAAATGCAAATAAATATAACTTTTATTCTGTTAGCAGATAAGTATTTTGGATACAAGCCAAAATAAAGGAAATGTGAAAAGTGCCAAATCTACATGAAATTTTTTATTTTCTATTATATTATTAAACGTAATTTCTAAATTGATTCGTAATTGTGAACATTTTAATGGACTACTATACATTGGTTTTACTTATTGTACGTTATGTCTAGGAATAGTACTGTAAAATTATGGTAATTGAAATGTTGATAAAACGTATGCATAATATCATTTTTATCAATTTTCCTCAGTCATTATTGATGACTCACCGATACTTTTTTCTAATTATGCGAATAGTCTATATAGTCGGTCTCTATAACAATGGCGATACCACAAATACTTCACTAGGTGTATAGGTGAAATTAGAACGATAACTTTAATGTGTATTTCGGTTTTAACTTTTAAAATAATGCTTGAAATTTCTTCACACTGTATTAAGCTATAGAATTTTATCCAGGAACTTAATTTTGTATAATGTTCTTCCTTTCTTTCCCTTTTTTGTCATATGATCCCTGTCTATTTCACATTTGTGAACTGTTTTTTTGCTCTCTAACAAATCTTCATAATCTAAATATGTCAGACTAGAATCCAAAAAAATAAAGTGAAAAAGTTCCTTGTAATAATTGTAATGCTGTTCACATAGGACAGACATCGCAATATTTAGAAAGTAGATGAAAAAGTCATTAAGAAGATAAAAACATAAATCTGCATTAACAAACCATAAAATAGCAAATATTCAATAGTCCTTTAAAAGGAGTCAAATAGCAAAAAAAATTTGGACATGGTACAAATCATGAGATAAACAATACCTGAACAATTTGAACAAAATTCATAATTCTATTTAGATTTCATTGTAATTATAAATATATATGTAGGGCAGACATCTCAATATATAGTAAATAGATCAGAAAATCATCAATACGATAAAAACATACATTATAAATAATCGTTAATCCTTTAAACAGAATCAAATACAGATAATTTTTGAAAATGGTTCATATTATGATTTGAACAATACAATTTGAACAAAATTTTAATTTTTTTAATTTCAAAGTAATTATAAATAATTCGATAAGTATTTCTTCTTATATAAAAAATTTAATGTTAACAATTAAGGACGGAAAATATTTGCAACAAGCATATTTGTATTTTATATACCGGGGCGGTTGTTATCAAGTAATATTTGATAAATATCGATTCGTTAAAATAGTTTCTATTACAAAAGAACCTCCAATATCGTTTTAAGAAAAAGTACAACCACGCTGTTAAAGAACAGATAAAAATCCTTTTGTAATATTATAAAATAATCCTTAGGTCATTAGTATTTTACTGTTTCAAGTACATAAATGACAGTAACGACCATTTCAATTACCCAAGCAAAGATATACTAAGTGGCTATAAAATTTTATATTATTTTCAATTATGTGTCCTTAATCTTCCAATACTCCACTAACGCTGTTAGATAAATCATGAAAATTTGATACAGTTTAATGTTTTCACTAATTCATTATTAAAATGAATTTGTTGAAAACTATAAGACTAAAATAGAACTAGGAATGTGAAAAGGACCTGATGGAACTTTTGAAATAATATTTTGTATATTTTTTTCAGATAAATTCTAATCGTAACTTAGAAATATCTCTGCATACCTGTTGGAATGAAAAAGATCTACGAAAATTTACATATTAATAGAATGGAATCCATCTCTTCTTTAGATATTTCAATTGATTATGTTTTCAGAACTATAGTAATCATTTATTTTGATTTATATATTGTTATTTTCATGTAACATAATTTTTAAGCTGAACTCAACATCAAAAGGCTTATTCTTGTACTACTCGCCGTCATTTCAAGAGGCATTAAGAGAATGTAATAAAAGACGTGCCTATTATATTGTTTTTGAAAGAATGTGCACACCTGGGCACTAAGGGAATAATTTAATCTACTATTTTCGATAATGGCATTAAATAACAGAGCTACTTCAATATTTGAAAAGCTTTGCGTCCTGTCCTCGATATTTTTATTAATCCTTTGATAATCATCGCTGAGTTTCGCAATTAGTATTTCATTTGTAATAAAATTAAAAAGTTATGGATTAAATATTTTCTAATAACTGAATAAATTTCAAAAAAAAAAATAACTTATTATATTTTTTTGGAAAAAAAAGTACAAGGAATTTATTTGTATTCGTCGATAAAACAAAAACAAACTCAAATTAAATAAAAATTCTTCTTGAAATATAAAACCAAAATTTATATTTCGTCTCTAAATATCTACCTTTTTACAAGCTTTTAATCTATCCAGTCATAGAATATTAATAGAGTTGATATTTTGTGGTCCTAGGAATAATAAATAAATTGAAATTAAACACAAAAGAAGTACCAGGAAAAAATTGTTATCTAGAAATGAAATTCTACTTTTTCTTCATAAGCTAATCATTTTATAGCAGTGCACAAGCTTTTATATTCCCGCTCAGCAACCTCAGCATCTCAGTGACGCGCTCACAGCTCCTTATCTTCGACAAAGCGCTGTGAAAACAAGAATAAAACCCTAAGGTGCAACTTTCCTTTTGAATGAATGAAGGAGTCCTTGACTGCGTTTTGCAATATGATGTCCGGCATTTTCATACAGAACCAAAATTTTTAGTCGTGATTGTTTTGAACTGCTCTCTTAAGGTTCCATAAAGTTTTGCCCGTACCGCTCTACTTTTATTGTAGCACTGCCTTCAAATAAATGAATTTGAACCACAGCTTACCTATCCCTTAGTGACAATGTTTCTAAACATTTTCTTCTTCTCATCAGTTACGATTCATTCGATTCAATAATGAATTAACTTGTTTATTGCAAGCGTCAAAGTGCGACATTTTGTAGGAAAGTTGGTAAAATTTGTGGGCACCTACCTTTTTCGTTTGCCAATTTCCAATATTTTTGCTCTGATTACATAACCTATCATCTCAGCTTGACCATACAGTACTTTGATCTCTGCATCCGTTCTTCCTCTCCACTCTTTTTGCTCATGCACTCCACCGAAAATCCTTCCCACTACCTTTGTTTCCCATATATTTATCTTCTTTTTCTTTCTTTTTCATGATCCAACACACTGCCATACAGCACCGTTAGTTATATAACTGACGTAACTTGGAAGCTCTCGAAATACCTTTTGATCTTGATAGTCCTCCTAGTGCTCCAAGCGTTTTGTTCTGTTTTGCCAGCCTTTTTTTGATTTCCCTTTCACTTACTTTGTTTTTCACTGTCGCTTGCAGATATTCGAACTGCTGGACTTTATAAAATCTATATATTTTCTCATTAGCACTCGTAGTTTTTAAAATATATGTAGTTACTCTTTATTACGAATGGTCTTCTGTAAATAAAGTTATCACGCAAAAGGTGCGTAATAATAATTATTCATCATCTACAGGTTACATATTATTACTATATGTAATTGCTTCTGGATTATTCTGTATTTAACACGTTTCTTCTGTGTGTACGACAGTTTATGTTCTTTGTACAGTAGATGTTTTACTGCCTGCTGTTGTGACAACCGACGACATAACATTTTATTGATACTTAACGTTTTTAGAACCTATCGATTTTTTTGTGTTTAGCTCCACGATGGTTAAGGTGCACTAAACAAGATTTTTTACACAGACATAAATAAGTAGAGAGCTAATTCTAAGACTAAGTTTACTAGGACACAATTATCGGTTATATAACAGGGAAGATGCAAAAGTGATATTTATGATAATTTTATGATTAGAATGTTAAAAAAATATAAAAACAATAATTAAAAAAATAAAATGACTTCAAAGAAAATGTATTTGAAACCACATGTACATGCTTGTAACTTTTTGTCTTTAGAACGCATTATACTTGTTTTATTAAAAATTTGAAAGTTTGTCTGTATTATAATAATCAATTTGAAAGAATAAATCAGAATTATACTGGTGAATAATCATTGCGCTCAAGAACTTTTTAGTATTACTAATCTAGGTTTTAGTGGAATATTTCTATTTTGCCATTCTAAAGTTATTCTGCTCATATTTTAAACTTTTACCGTATATTCGCCGACTGACGTCAAAATGATCTTCAAAACATCGAATTATGGTCTAAGGGGAATAATTGTCATTTCTCTCGCAGCTTGAAATCACTTTTTTTAAAGTTTTGGGTCTGAAGGTCCAGTCGGACAATTTACCCCGAAAGGTGAAAAAATATGCGGAAATATGAAAGCCAGCAGCGAACATTTACGACAAGTGACAGACAGGAAAGACGTCATAGAAATCGTAGGTCCTTTTTCGCGCGAAAACTGTCAATATAAAACCGCATTTTTTTCTTTGTGGTCTATTTTACATGGAATTCTTTAAAATGAAAACAAAATTAAAATATTGCTTGTTACCTATTGAGATATTTTTTTGTTAGAACCAGCATAAAATTAAACGGACATTTTGTCACTTTCGCAATTATATTTTCACTAATTTTAACTAATATTTTTATCATTATATAACATTCTTATAATTTGTCGTACAGCGTACAAGGCAATATTTTAATACTTTGAAATATGACACGTTAAATTAAATATTTAATCAAGATTAGAATCACATTAATAAAGTTTAAATATAAACTGTCAGTTATATTTTATTTTTATTTATCACATACATTGTTCACCCCTTCTCATATGATATTACTCCAAACATATTTTCCGGACATCCGGTCACATACATATTTTTTTAGCTTAATTCAAGGCAGCTGCGAAATTCATAGATCAATTCACATATTTCTTCTTTCCCTAGTTACTTGTTATATTGAATTGTAAACAAATCCAAATTGTAACACAGAATCAAAGATGACCTTTCACAATTTTATTGAATACTCTTAGACAAAATGAAACATCGCAATTTTGCAAAGAAAATGTACATTTTCCAAAATACTAGTGCAATAAAAATTTTCATACAAATAATGTTTCACTTTCCCAAAGTTTTTGAATCATTCTAGAACTTTTAATTGGGCCAATTTTTAGAATTATATAATACTTCAAACTTGGCAACCATTTAAAAGGAACATTAAAGATATATATATATATATATATATATATATATATATATATATATATATATATATATATGTATTTAAATGAACACATGGGATACATAAAGATTTCAAAAAATCTATTAATAGGCATTTTAATAAAATATACTCAATTTTTTTGAAGCAACATTGAGGTAAACTATAGGTAAATGTACATGTATACGATATTAAAAAAAATTCACTAAATTTCTGTAGAAAAACGCGTTTAATCATAATAAACTCAATTAGATTCTCAATCGCTCTTTGAGCAGACTACTTATTAAAATAATAGCGAGTCCACATAAGTAAGCAATAAAGTGAATTCTAAAAAATAGATTGAAAAAAAGAATAAAACAAATTTTTAAAAAATTAAAATAAATATTAAACATAAAATCTTATCGTAAAAATTTTTCAAATATTGCACCACTTTGAACAATAAAGTTCCCGGCTAGAAACTTTCTCATGTAGTTGTAATCTACCTTAGTGTATACGTAACTTGTACTCAGATGGGGTGAGCAATTAATATTAAATTGGATGTTCCCAACTAATTAATCGAAATTAAAATGAAAGAAAAAGGTGGAAAAGCTACACACACCTAAAAACTTGACGTTATATTAACGAATATTTTCCAAATTCATGTTAATTGCTGAAAAAAATCTTCAGCTATAATATATTAATTAAATAGGGGAATAAAGTTCACATTAACTGCATATTTAAGAAGTCGCAACGGATATAAAGTTTTAAAGTTAAAACAACAATAACATATGCCAAATAGAACTTAACTAAAGAGAGCCGAGATGGTTTCAGCCGTAATTGTAGTCTAAATTTGTGGAGATGTTTGTTGCCTTCGATGTGGTGTGGCTGTTTGATAATTTGTTATTTCGGAAATTACAGAGCCGCAGAAAAAAAAATAAGGGAACAAATAGAAATGACATAGAAAATGAGTAGGTAGAACAGATCTAGATGAAAAGAAACTTATGCTCTAACGTATGCAAAAACAAAGCGTATTTATTAAAAATTTGACTAGACAGAAATCTATTTTATTCGTTCTGTTCAGTGATTAACCTGTAATTCTACCACAGATTATTTTTCATCTAATTCGTTAATATTTGTAACTATTTCAATATTTCGTTTTGAGTAAAAGCAAAGAAATAAAAGCTTTTTGAGATAAATATGTTTGGAAGCCCGACCACTTGATCGCACCACACCAAGAATTGATTTTGTTATTAAAAGTACTTTCCAAAAAAAGACTACGATGTCACCTATAATTTAGTCCGTATAATTGTGCTAGTGTATTTACTTTCCCAAGACCAACAATCTATGGTGGAAATATTATGTTTACAAACATGTTTCATCGATGAACAATGTTTTTCCAAATTCTAGATTGCGTTTTATTTTCCATCATATTTTCACAACATTTCATCCTTTTGATGATATCTTTTGATGTACTACCTTTCTACATTTGTTTTAATATTGATCGATTTGTTTCTAATTAAAGGTAGGGTATATAAAGAGTTTAAATTTCTTCAATTTCTTATTTCTTAGACCTTTTCATATATTAATGCTTCAAAATTGATTTTAGACCTTCTCTGTTTCAAAATTAGTTTATTTTAATAATTTTTGTAAGATTGATAAAAATTGATGTTTATCAAAAGAATTTAATTTATATAATTGAATGATGATTTGGAAGTAAGTTGGTTAAAGTGTTAAATTAAAATTTCTGTGTTCTGAAAACCGAAAATTTTTAAATAAAACAACTATTCATTGAAACAACAGTAAATTCTACTATACAAGGTGATTCGTAGCAGTTTAATATTATATTTGTATTTTTTGAAGTTATAAGTTTTTAATAGTATGGTCAAATGTAAAAATAAAAGTAACTTCACTGAATTTTTGTTCATATACGAATATAATAAGAAAGAAAATTTTCAAAAAAAATTGAATAATAGAATAATTTTTTGAATAATTAGAAACTTCATAATTTGATAATTGATGGATATACATTCTAAAATGGTAGCAGGTGCGTTTCTGAAAAGTTTCGTTACTATAATCTCGTTATGTTCAAGTAACCATTCTATAGTTAACTAATTTAATAAAATTTCGATATATATTATTTTGAAATAACGTATGAATATGTCAGTGGTTCATGACCGATTCTTTTAATACCGAGTTAAGAATTATCTGTTCAAGACTAGATAATCTATTTTTTTTTGTATTCCGTAGATGTAGGGGTCAATATTTTTATCTAAGCTTTTTTGAGGTTAATAACTAAATTTTATTTATATTATTTAAAGGCAGCAAGAATTATTTGATATATTTGCAGAATGACAAATTTATCTACAGATAAAATTTATTTTTTCTACGTTCGTTATAATATTCACATTTGTTTTCCATTCATTTGCATTCATAAAGAATGTAATTTCTGAATCGGTCAAAAAGCGTGAAAAAAGTACCGTAGCTTGTGAGTTGAAAAAAGTGTCGTACGTGTCATTGTTCAACGCAATTATAAAATTGTTTTATCAAAATAGTGGGCTGTGAACGCTTTCTTTCTCATGTCACTTCGTTTCTCCGATAAACTGTCATACTTTTATTTCTTGATATTCGTTCAAGAAAATCCGTTTTGCGTCAAATTAAAAGGAGTATAGTATTGTTATGGATGTGATGGAGAGTAATAGTGAAGAAAGTTTAAACTGCAAACCAGAAGATGTTGTTGAATCGGCAACTGCAGCGACTATGAATTTTCTCCCTGAGAAATCCAGGAAACATTATTTAAAGGAATATAATTCTTTTTTGGAGTGGCGTACTAAAAAAGGCATAACCACCTTCAAAGAAAGAGTGTTACTAGCTTAATTTGAAACGAAATTCAAAATGTGGAAATCTTCAACACTTTGGTCGACTTATTCAAAACTAAAAGGCACCCTAATGGTAAATAACGACGTAGACATCAGTAAATACTCGAAACTCATTGTATACTTGAAAAATAAATCAGTTGGGTATAGACCCAAAAAATCTAAAATATTTGCCCGTGAAGAAATTAATAAGTTTCTGTTGCAAGCTCCAGACTATCATTATTTCATGCATAAAGTATGACAGCAAAAAATTTCAATGTAAGATTCGCTTATCACAACATATTTGAATTTACCTAATCCAAAAAACTACACTGGGCGTACATTTCGACGCTCTTTGGCGTCTCTATTAGGGGATTCCGGGGGTGAAATAATTCAACTAAAAAAGCACGGTGGGTGGGAATCCAAAACCATTGCGGAGGGTTACGTAGACGACTCAATAAAAACAAAATGGATTCCGCAGTGAAAATTTTAACGGGAACTACTAATTCGACTTCAAGCAACATTGTAAATGTTCATGATCCTACCAAAACTCCAATAAGTACTGATACAACTATAGACGATGTTATTTCTTTGAACTCGTTAAATGTTGCCAACTCAAATACCAATAGTAATGTAACTTCTGTTTCACTTCAAATTAATAATGCTCACAGTTGTACTTTTAATATTACTATTACAAAATAAAAATTGATAAAAGTGTTGTCAAATTTTTTTAAGTCTACGGACGTAGTTGTATGAAACTTTTTTTCACTCGTAGAAATTGCCGTCCTACTCGTGAAAAAATTATTACTTTACTTACTTGTTGCATAAATAACTCGGTTACTATTTGACCATTTGACTTTCCCAATAAATTACACTGGTTAACAAATTTTAAACCTTTTTTTTGTCACACGAAAACTCTACCAAACTTTGAATGTACTATGGTCACCAAACAATAATATATCAATGGAAAAAAATGACATAAAACAACTGGAAAAAATATTTCTTAGTGTACAAAAAGTAGCTATGATTTTCGTGAATGTTTTGCTTCTGGTAGGTTCCTTTAAGTCTCCTACAATAATCTGCCAGCATCTCTGCACTTTTTTTCCCTTGATAGTGCTTTTTCATTAAGGATATGTTCTGATGAAATCCCCAAATTCTCGGGGAACAAATCCAAATCAGAGTGCAGGATATTATAATTATATATAAAATTATAAGCTCTTTGATTAAGTCTTTGTATGGTTTCCTAGGAAAATTTGGACAACATTCACAAAACATTTCCAAGCGACTCATTACAGATCATTCAGCTCTCCTTCAAACTTTGTATCCTTCATTAGTTTCCCGTATTTATGGACCAATAAATATTTTCTCTTTAATTATTGCCTCGCTGGGTTTGAGAAATTTCTCTTTCAGATATAAGAATCCACTGGCATCTTTAGGCATAGCTTTTACAAAATTTTTCACCAGGCCGATCTTTATATGCAACGGTGGTAAACGAATGTCGTCAGGGTCCATGCTTGGGCCATACTTTCTTTGTGTAACTTTTTCTGTCTCTGCTATCCCTTTCGCAAATGCAATATTTTGTGGAACCCAGCTGTATCCCAAGCAAACGAGGGATGATTTTGAAATCTCCAAAAATTTTCCGAAAATGTTCACTGTATTTACTTTTTTCAAGAAGGAACTTCATGTTCTCCTAAGTCTCTTTCATATCGGGACCATAGGCAACCGGACATTTGTTTCCGTTGTATAGCAACAACGCTTTCAAGATAGTTTTTGAAGAGTCAATGAACAATCGCCAGTGACTTCAATATTCAAAATCCAATAAAATCATCACTACAGGAATGTTGTTACAATCTAAATAATCTGTTTTAGAAAAGTAATGTTTCATTTCATCAGCGTTATTATCGAATATTACGCGGGTCCCTTCCACTTTGCCAAACCGATTGATTTAGGAAAAAGTATAGTTTGTGTTTTTTTCGGTCCCTTTATATTGAATTTGACCGCCATAAATTTGATATATAAAATTATTATTTTGAATATACGATCAGTGCGGAATATTTTTGTAAACTTTCTATTGCCACAACTCTCAGGAATAGGATGTAGCACGTTTTAAATGGATTTATAGAGACACTATTTATCATGTTATTTCGGCCTGTTTCTAAACTCGCATTTTATATACAGCTGTATGACATAAATAAAAAATAAAAAAACATTCTCACCGACATGGGCCGAATAAATTGTGAAATAATATCTCAATTGAATATCAATTTCATAATATTTTTAGCAGCTGTGGAAAAGAATAATTTAGAAATGTTCGTTACTATTTTTAGGTCATAGCCATTTTTAAATTTATACAGCATACGATTGATATATTGAACTTATGGATTGCCATTCTATCGTTATTAAGAAATTACGTTTTACCCTGATTTCCATTTTTTATATAAATGGCAGACAGCCTTAAAAACAATAGCATCAAAAATGACAAAATTAATAGTAGTAACTAGCTGTCGCAAGGCACTCTCCTGGATTCGTGACACTGGATTAAGCCTCTACTGGGTACCTGGACACTACAAAGTAGAAAGATTCTCGAAGAGACCTTAAAAGTGCTATGGAATTGTTAAAAGATATTATGGACACAGGAATCGAGATATATAGTCAAACATAAGTGATTGCACGACATCCAGAGAGATTTGGCCAAGGATCAATGGAAAGAATACTATAAAGAATGAAATACTCAATCCAGAAGTCTTTTAGTGATTACTAGATATTGTCCTGTTGGCACCGGACTTCGCAAATGGGGAGTAACAACGAACAACTATTGCAAAGACTATCGAGCATCTGCTCTGCCGGAGAAGTAACTTCAAATGCTAGAGGACGATATATTGTCTCGATTAATTTCAAAATTAGAAGTAGGATGAGGGTTGAAATTATTAAATATGAACTATAAGAAGAAAAAAGATAAGAAGGTGGTTAGCTACTTAACTATGTTTCTAAATCTGCAAAGTAAAGAGTAACCCAATACGCCTCAGACATCTTAGGTCAATTTAGATCGAGATTGCCTGTACTAATGTTTTGTTTATAATAGTCTTCATTAATTTCATAATTACTGATACCTACACTGCAAATGACTATAATAAAGCGTTTCCTTTGAGAATTTAACTCAACGAGTACTCCTCCTAGGTTTCCATTTTTGAAACTAGACATATGCACATTTTTGAGTTTGGAAAATACTGTAGATTCTTGTTTTTCGCTCTTGTATCCAATAAAATCATATTATTGCAATTTTGAAGAGCTGAATATTGTATTAAGTAATACAGTGAAAAAAATGATTCTAGTATTTCAGATTAACATTGTTGTGACCCACGATGTAATTATTTAGCAAAACGATATCGTTGTAAAACATTCCACGAGAAAAGTACATCTTCAAGTATTTTTAGGTTATATTGTTCTCATTTTAATCAGTGAAGTAGACACTCGTTCTACAGGAATAATATTTCTTTAATAATTTTTCCCATAAGTTGACTACAAAAAAGAAAAATGTGAAAATATTAATTTGTTAGAAGTTATCTTATTCATGAAAAGTTCAGTAAAAAGAATTAGATTCATTTTCCAATTTACTTTAATCATGTATTAAAGTATATACTAAATGTTTTCTGATCTTTTTTACATAGAATATTTTTAGAATCCTTAATTGAAAAAATATGCGTTTATGTTTTGTTTAGATACCTCTATGTATTTTTTTGCCATGATGCTTCACTAGTATCAAACTTTACGCGTTATGGCTATCATAGGTAGGGCTAGGCAATTATCAAAAAATATAATCGATGATCGATTATATAAAATAATAGATTATTTTCCATTAATCGATTGATCGAAAATAATCCAAAATAATAAATAAATCGGAAATCATCAATTTTTGGATTATTCGAAAATCGGAAATAAAGCTTAAAAAGAAGGATTGTGGTTTGATTCCTACAACAAACAAGATAAAGAGCGAGTATACCACTAGGAACATACAGAACACATTATGGTTTGATTCCCAATAAAAACAAACCAAATAATGAACCTACAGAAGATATTTGGAAGTAAGATTCTGATTCTGAATTATGTTGAGATAATTATTCAGAAAATAAATTTTTAAATCGTTAAATTGATTATTATATTATTTGATTATTTTAACGATTGTACGAAAAATAGTGTGTATGCCATGGCCGCGAAACTTTTTAACGACCTCAAGATTATCTTGCCTCGGCCGCAAGCGGTCTCGGCGATAACTGTTCTTTCGGTACGTTAAAAAGGTATTTCGCGGCCTAAGCATACAAATAACTATTTCAGTTTTTTACTTTGTAATAAAGCCACTTAAAAACTCTCTTTTAAATTCAATTAAACTGTACCAAAACCATTATGCATTTTTGAGAATGAAAATAGGCAAGAAACAGTGTATTTCATAAAACCAAATTAATCGATTATTTTGCCCGCCCCTAATCATAGGTTCAAAGAGACCTTTCTTTCTCCCACTCACTAACAATTCCATAATAATCCACATTATATGGTATTGACTTGTCTTTATATTGTAATGTTTTAAAATTTCAAATAAATCGCAAATAAATATTGTAAATAGTTTGATTAATACACTTCGATGATCAAATATCAATAAACTGACAATACGATTTGAAAGTATATTTTTTATACGTTCCGATCGAATCAAATTGAATATGGCGCTCAGTAAGTTGCTATAGATTGATAAATTAGTATGACGGTGTGTTTTGTTTGATAAGGATTTTTTTTGCTTACTTGGAGTGATCGTATCCCCCTTCTCAAGTACCTTTTTTGTATGCTAGACATTTTTTATTTAATTTAATTTTGTCATTCGAGTTCGAGTTTTATCTTACCGTTCACGGTGGTGTGCATTGGTTTTGTATTGCTATTGGTGATTATCGAATTTTTTTCGGATTATTGTTACAATTAGTTCAACAGTAAGTCTTTTTATCGATTTTTTTTAATTATCATATTTTATTCGATAGTTATGATTAATTTTTGTTTTGCTTTTTTTGTAAACATTTTTTGAAATCTGCTATATAAACTTGTTTTTTTTTTTAATTTTCGTGATTATCAACATATTTTGGTTGATCTGCCATTTTAGTATATACACCGAAAATACCTCAAGGTGTAATATAATTTTAATCATTTTTGTGTCGTGAACTATTAAATTTTCTTGTTTTTTCCCCTAATTATATGTCCTAAGTTTCTAGACGTTCCTTTTGGTTTTTTTTATTTCCCTTACGACAGACACTTTTCGTTTCTCATTCATTTTTTAAATGTTTCCGAACCAGCTAATCTAATTTTTTAATTAATTTTGAAGTAAATCATGAGTGATCTGTTTTTTTGTCTATCGAATATCGTTTATTCATAACAAATATTGAAAATGGTCATATTGCATAAAGGCTTGAGTGAATTAATTAAAAAGTAGTATTAACATATAAGTACATATATACTCATTCTTATCTGGAAGTATAATTGAAATCAGATCTTCACTGTATTCTGTGTCTTTTTCATACTTTCTCGTTGTGATTATGGTATTCGTATAATAGTAATATAATGTAAAAGTTGGTTTGAATATGTTTGGTTCACTCTTGATAAAATAGGAATTTTTCAATTTTACCATTTTCCCGTATAAACTGATTCTTGGTGAAAGTTCTAATTCCAATACTTGACATTTAGATTTAGTGTTCACATGACCAAAGTTTTCCCAGGATAATTCCTCTTTTTAAAAGAATTTTTGGATTAATAATACGAGGTGTAATAAAAAATACGGTGAATGCATTTTTATAGCGGCAATCACTTACGCTACATCTATTTCAACTACAATTTCACAAGCCCTTATGTGTCGAGACAAGCAATGACAAGTTTGAATTTGTTCAAATATGTCAGTCTGCTACTATATCTGCTTCAGAGAGATTGCGTTTTCGCATGTCGTGACACATGGATCGTGAACCAGGCATTTTGTTTCAAGCTGGAAAAAGCTCACAAAATTGAAAATCTGTTTACGGTAGCTTTGAACACTCTTTTAGTAATTTAAAATTGGACTTGTGTCAGTTAGAGAATAGAAACGATCATTTCACCTCAAAACAGATACCTCAGACACCTCAAACAAGCTGTGGATAAACCTGTTAGTTAAAAAAGTGATGAATCTAGAAATTAGTGAAATCTCCTACAGGCTCATAAGATGAAGCTTTGGAGACCTAAAAAATGAACTGAAATCATTTTTGATTAGATTTTGGCCGCTAAAAACCACATTCAGCACTATTCGATCAGATGAAGCTTTGGAGGCCTTAAAAATGAGCTTTCCTCTTGATCGTGACAACGTGATGTGCCGTTAATCACTTGTGATTCGATTTTGGCCGCTAGAAGTCACACCATTTAACTTTCGGATCTTGCCTATACTAAAAAATTGTTCCACATAAAAATATTTTAACATCATACCTGACGTTCAGAAGGCCACGATAGAGCAAATGAAAATTATTCAAAAAGGATCCTTCCAGTCATGGATTCCACTTTGGGATAAGTGCATCCGTAACCGAAGACAGTACTTTGACATCAATTTAAATTCTATATTACCTTCTTACTGCACTCTATTTTACTTCGCCTGGTAGTTAACTAGATTTAGTTATATTTTGAAAAGAGTTACTAAACACTTTAACATTAATTATATTTTAAACAGTTGTAGGTAATTTTCTGAACTATATATTGAAAGAATGAAAATGAAACTGAATGAAGCCATGACGGTAGAGTATTTAATGAAATTAAAAATTTTGATAAAGACCGAAGTAGGTTGAATCGGGAAATTTTTATCTGTTGTTTTCAACTGATTTTCTATCAAAAGAGATCTAAAACTAAGATAAATCATGAGGAAAAACAATATAAAAATTCCTAAGAATAAAAAGTTTGAGAAAATTTAAAAAACTATATGTCGTCATCATCTTGGGACACACTGCCGGATTTTTAATTGAGATTACTGTTCTACGAAGAAAAAATTTTACAGTTTTGAAATAAATAACTAATTTGACCGAACAACGATATAAATAATCTGAAAACGAAGAGACAAACATTTATATCGCCGTGTTCACTTAGATACCTATTTAGTTTAATTTTGAACTATAATATACAAAATATACATTCACACACACTCTGTACATAATTTCTCTGTGGAAACACTCTCGATTTTGTAGTGCTTGTGTTTTGATAGGTGGTTTGTCCTCCAATAGTAGACTCTGTACGTTGCTATGCGGCCGTATACCGTCTTCCTATCTCTTTTTTTCGTATCGCTACTCTTCTTTCGCTCGTTACTTTATACGCTGTTGTCAGAACGCATCAGTTATCAATAAGCCCGAGAAAATCGGAATATATTTATTCTTTCTTTTAAATATTGTACCTAATTGTTTTTCGATAATTGCGTTTTTGTCGATGTGCCTTTTTACAAAAAGCCATTCATACACATTTCATAATGTAAACACTATAAAAGATTCGTTGCCGTGGTTAGTATTTATAGAAATCTATTAAGTTTTTTTAAATCTGAGTTGTGACCTACTTTTGCATATATTGGCAACATTGCTTTTAGTAGTGCTCCTAGATATACAGGAGTTGGTAGCTTAGTTCGTATTTGATGAAATAAGATTGGCCCAGTCTTAAGCCCATACAGGAATATGCCTAGCAATAAATAATTTTTGCGTTGTTAATTTCCGTTAACTTCCAAATATTTCCAAATAATTAAATTTCGGATAATAAAACTAACAAAATTGTTCTCAACTATTTTTAGAAAAGAATAATTTATCATCGGTCTAGTGTATAGTGTGTTAAAAAATGCTGTGTTTTCTAGTATGAAAAATTTAACAGTATATTTTGTTTTCACAATCTTTCATCACTAAAATTCATTATTGACATAATATCAATATTAGTAATGATTTATTAAATGATATGATTTAGAAATTGTTTTATAAATGTTTAGAGACCAGTTAAGTTAAAATGTCAAGTTATGTTTTAGTAATTACAATTCAATTTCAATTCAGTGTTATTGGTATTTAAATTTATTTATTACATTTGAGACTATTATTTTCACTGTATATAACGTACTTATACTTGTTTTTAAATAAGACATTTTTATGCGTATGCATAATTCTAATTCATAAATTCTTAAACAAAAGTGTTAATATTGCTAGAGAACGCCATAAACTGTCATTGTATAAGGTAACGTAACGTTTATTATCGTTGATCTATTAATATTTAATTTAATATTCGTAAAATAGAGAATTGATACCATTTTCATGATGTATACGAGGACATTTTTTGCTGTTATACCTATTTTAATATCTTAGAAACCAGGCTTCAAACATGTCAGTAACTTCTGCTTTGAAGGTAACTGTAATTTGAAATATAAAAATATTGCATTTGCTATTAACAACCGTGTTGAAGGCGAAATTAACTGAGGATTGTTTTATTTTATTGGCAAGCATATCGTATTATTTTAAGAAGATATAAATCATAACAGTTAAGTGTTAAATTAGCAATAACCAACCTTATTATTACGTGTTATTGATATTATACTTTTCGAAGATTTGTGGAATCTTGGAAACTAAAAAATTTGCTATAATATTTATTGGGTGAAACACATAAAAATGTTCCAAATTGAAAAACGTGTCAAAAGTAATGGTTATACGAGGTCTGGCTACTAAATAACGAGACTGGTTACGAAAAAGGGTTTTATTATAAAAATTATTCTACATTCGAATACTCCTGCTGCTATTTTTTGCTTTACCACTTCCATCGACTCAAATTTGGTCTCTTTCAAAGCAGATTTTATCTTCGGAAACAAAAAAACAAATCTGGTGAGTGTGGTGGGTGTTCTAGCACTGGAGTGCGCTTACTGGCCAAATACTGCTTCATAGATAGCGGAGTATGAGCAGGTGCGTTGTCCTGGTGCAAAAACCACGAGCTGTTCTTCCACCTCCGTTTTTTACGAACTCGTTCTTGCAGTGTTGCCAAAACTGACAAATAGTAAGTCTGGTTGACAGTCTGGCCCTCTGGAACCCATTCAGTCATCACGATACTGTTAATGTCGAAAAAAACGATCAACATTGCCTTGAATTTTGATTTGCTCTCTCTAAAGCGCTTACACCATTCAAAAATACGCGCACGAGATAGAAAATTATCCCCATAGGCCTCTCACAACAATTTACAGCACTCAGTCGGAGTTTTTTCCAATTTAACGAGAAATTTGAGATTGATTGTTGCTTCTGTTTTTTTCGTCACACATGTTTTTCGGCACGAGGAAAAAACATGTTCGTTTCAAACCGTTACTACACAAATACTATAAAAGTGACGGAAACGTGTTTTGGGACGTGTATAGATAAGAAAACTACTACTCGTTTTTTATCCTACTCGTTTAGGGCGCCCTCTAGGCGCACAGTCTCGTTATTTAATAGCCAGACCTCGTATGAATCACCTGTTCAACAAATTGACCCTTAAAATTTGTAGCACATTCTTGAAAAACTAAACAATAATTGTGGTAATTTAAACGTCAGTATAAATATATATAAATCTGAATATACACCCCAACTTTGCAAATGAAAGCAACATAAAAATTTCGTTATACGCAACACAAACGTTTACTAGTTAAAAAATTATTAAACAATCTATTTAATGTAATTGAAGAATCTATTTGACCCATTGAAAAATTAAATGAAGGTCATTTTTATATGTTCTTATCAACTTTACGACTATTACTTAATTTTTACTGCTTTTACTAAACAAATAATTTCAATGATAATATTGAATCTATAAAATGGCTTAATATAATCGATAAAGTACATGATATACAAATCAGTTTCAAAAATTTTCATGTTTTTTTCTGGATTTTACCTTTTCAACCTTCTTTAAACCTTAATACACAAAAGTGAAAATAATACATTCTGCATCTGGAAGATTTCGATTACTAATTTGACTGTTTCTGAAAATGATCAAAACACAAGCAAATCATGCTCTAACAGTATAGAATTTTTCTGCTCTACACTATTACCTGCAAGGAAACAAGAAACTGGGGAAAATAAATATAGCAAAAGATCTGATAAAATAAAAATTTGATGTTGACTGCACCACAAATTAAGAGAAGCGCCCATTCAAATAAGAGTAAAAAAATCTTACTAGGTATCTCTGGATGTTTATTTGTTTATTTAAATAACCAAAATTAACAACCAGCTTTTTAATAAAATATGGATTAGAACCGGCAAATCCGCATAAAAACCGAACCAGTGAAACCAAATTTTGCCTTGGAGTAATGATACAAAGCTTTAAATCTTGTCGAGAAATGAACAAATGTACAAGGAAAAAATACTTTAGTTTGTGAATATATCTCATGGACTAAACATTTAACATTGAAAAGATGTAAAAAATGATGAAATTAACATCTCAATTACCTTTTTTGTTAAGTTGACCTCCCATGAGCTGTGACACCTACGACTGAGCGAACAAATTAAATTAAATGAAGGATTTTTGAAAAAATTGTAGACGATATAATAATATTCTCATTCTCAAATTCAGATGTATTCGTTTGATTTTACTGAGCTGCTTTGCTTCATTCACTTTACATTACTGGCCAAAACTATTATACATTAAAATAAATCCTCCTCGTATTTATTTTCAATATTATAGTATCGAACGTTTGACATACGCGCTTGTGTAATATCGAAATTTATCACTTGAATGTTTTTATTATATTATATAATAATTACCTATTATTTTTTCAAATCTAAATTGCCAAGTAAAAAATGAAACTGTTTCTTGTTATCATTGTGTATAAAAATGAAATTTTCATTTGATCAAAAGCCAAAAAGATTTATTAATGTGGTCGTCGTTTGTGGAATTATTTAGCGTAATTGGCAAAAATAATCTGTAATTTAGAAATTAATATAATATTTTTTTTATTTCAGCCAATATCCGAGTGGACTTGTTCAAATGTAATAGAATGGATGGCGGCATTAAATTTATACACTTACGCAGACGTTTTTAGATGTAAGGATATAAAAGGTGCAGACTTACTACATCTTGATCGAGAAAAATTAATTGTAAGTATAATTTCAACTTCATATATATATGAATGATATTGTCGTTAACAATTAGCAACCACATTATCTGTGTACTGTATCAATTTTTGTTGATACACCATAAGTTTTATGGTTGTAAAACAATTCAAAAGTTTTTTCATGTTTGCTCAAGACTCAAGCGAGGTTTCTCTGACAAAATGTGTGTCCAAATCGACGTCTCTAATGGCTCACAACTGCAAGGAGAGGGTCATAATCCGTTGACCAATTTCCATCTTATTGATTATTTTCAGAACGGTACAAGGTCTCATTTAGAAGCTCTAGTTAAAATTGTAGAAAACAACAATCAGGACTTCTAATTCGTTCTGATCTAGAGATGGAGGTAGTGCGTGAAAAATCCTACTGTATTAGAAAGTACACAATCTATACAACATATGTTTCAAGTTTGAGGACGCCACGTTGTTTAGTATTTGTTTGGCAGCTATCAATAGTGAACGTTTTCAATGAATTTGTAAAGATAGAAAAAATTGGTCATCGTTATGTGATACAATACTTTTATTTGAAAGGCATTAGTCCAACCAATATAAGCTGAACTGAATTCTACTCGTTTAAGCGAAGAAATCAAGCAAAAACTGCTGCATTTGGCTAAGAAGAAAGTGTTGTTTCATCAAGACAATGAACCAGCCCATACATCTATTATTGCAATAGCCAAAATTAATGAATTAAAGTTTGAATTTCTACCTCATGCACCCTATTCGCTAGATTTAGCCCCCTCGGATTATTTTCTGTTCCCAGACTTGAAAAAATGTCTCGGTGGTCAAAAATTTTCCAACAATAAAGAAGTCCTGTCGGCAGTTAATGGCTATTTTGAGGGGCCTGGCGATTCTTTTTATAAAAAGTGTATTATTGAACTTATTGAATTTATTGAACATCGCTGATAAAAGTGTATCGAGTTAAAAGGAGATGAAAAATAAATAAATTTTTTCCAAAATTTTTGTGATTTCTTTGTTGGACCAGGTACTTCTGAGACTAATCCTCGTAAATTAGATTAATTAACCAGCAAAACAATAAAGAGAAAAACTAGACTAATAAATTTAGTTTACAAATTTGGAACGAAAGAAGCTGAGATTAATGTCATCAAATAGTAGATACATTTCGTAAAAAAATATAAAGTTGAAAATACTATTTTATTGGCAAATATGTACAACTTTTTAAATCATATTTGGAGATTTCATCTGGCGAAGAACATTATAGAATAATGGAGCATGATAACATAATGAAACCTAATTTCGTTCAAAATTAATGAAAATTGTTTGGATCAAATTCACGTAAATAACAAATTGAAATGAAGATGATTTGTTGTGATTCTTCCACAGTTACATAACCATTTTTCGCTTAAAAGGAAAATCTAAAATGTTCTTTATATTTTGGATATTTTCATTAAGCTGCTTTTGTTGTCGATAATTTAGGAAAATAATCATTATCGTTGAAATATTTTTTGTTTGAATGGATGTCTGGGTTTTGTATTCAATTAGAGTATTTCGTCTGTTTGCCTCTTGATGGCCTGATTAGTTTGTCAGATAATTCACCAATTGTATATGATACCATATGTAAAAGATTGTTTTTAAGATCCAAATTACGTAATTATTTCTTAGTTTTCATTTTATTGGCAGATGACACTCAAACTCTGCTTTAATAGGATATACAGTTCTACCAACTAAACTTTTTTAAATATTAGGTATTGTATACATAAACCAAATTCATAACTTTATAAATAACTGACAATCTACGGGGGTTAAATATTATTTGATAACTTTTTCATTTATTGTTATATTAATGCATTTATATGTTTTAGGCTATGGGCATAAAAGATGAATTCCACCAGAAAGCTTTATTATCCTGTATAGATGAATTATTAAATAAGCCAGACAATACAACCCCTCTACGAAATGAAATTGAGGAAACAGTATCCACTGACACCACTTATACTCACAATTTGAAGCAGCGCAGCTTTAGTTCATTAGAACGATGCGATAAATGTAACAAATATCTTCGGGGACTCCTTCACCAAGGTTTTATTTGTCAAGATTGCGGTGTAGTTTCCCATCGTACATGTGCAGCAACTGAACTTCCGTCTTGCACTCACCGTCCAATGGATGAAAGTTCTCATTTTATTCAATTTAAATCATTCTTCGGTCAGGGACTTTGCAGCCAGTTCAATTTAAGTGAATCACCAGCTCCAATGCTCATCATAAATTGTGCTTTAGAAATTGAGAAACGTGCTAAGAATAATGAATCTCTAGAATTATATAATTTATATTGTGCCACACCTCCTGCAGATCAGTTGCAATCTCTAGTTAAGAAAATAGAAGAAAATCCTAACAACATAAACTGGTCTGAATACAGCCACGTGTCCATTGCTAGTGTTTTCAAAAAATACTTAAGAGAGTTACCTGATCCGCTCATTCCTGTACAGTGGTATGATAAATTTTTGGAAGCATCTAAAAAAAGAAACGATGAAGAGTGTACTACCATATTGAAACAACTAATAGAAGAACTTCCAGAGCATCATAAATCAACCTTGAGGTTTATTATGGGACACTTGTGTAGAATATGCCAGTTAGAATATGCTAGAGGAAACAAAAGCCCACCTACTGTCTTAGTTCAAGTTATGTGTCATATTTTCCTAAGACCACCATGGGAGAGAATTATGTAAGTTGATACATTTTGATAAAATTACACATTTATTATGCGATTACAAGAATTTTTATCTTCAGTAATTATTTCTTCATCTTGAATTCTCTAGTGTTTGGTTTTTGTTACTGGCATACATCAACATTTTCTTTTGTCTTGAAAATTCGACGTATCAACCATCTTTGCTTCTGTGCTTTAACAAAAAGTGAATACAGTGCTACCTCAATATAACAGATAGGAAGAAAATAAGTAAATATTCGTATATTAAGTCATTCTTTAAACTGAGGTTTGTTATATTAACGTTAGGTTGATCTACAATTTGTTTTAAAGAGTTAAAAAAATAGTTTTATTCACCTCAACATTACTCATTTTGTAGCGAACAACTTCTTTTACATGATAACACATTTTTATCAAATTACTGTATTTCCTATTTAAAAACAATAAGATAGAAAAGATATGTTTCCCTTAGATAAATTATCAAAATTAAATGCAGTTAAATCTGTAAAAGTAGGTATCAAGATAGCTTATTCTTAATTTTTTTTATCTTTATTCGTCAGGTTCATAAATTTCACCCCCTTCTTCGCCTTCATACACTTCTACATTAGTAACTGACAACATAGATATGACAATATCAGCATTGGGATCAGTTAGTTCTCCACATATGGCTAAATATATCAAAGGAAACGAATTCATTGAACTTTCTTGAAAGTGCAATTCTTCTTGATCTCTTTGCCAGGTCCTATCAATTTCGGCGAGTGGAAAGTCATCTTTTTCATTTTCGTATGTTATATTGAACACACTTTTCTTTGATGCAGTTTGCAATGGTCCTTTCATTGTCTGACAACTTCTTTTCTATAATGCATTTTAAAGCTTTGAATGATGCGTTAGTCCAGGGGTTGTAGTTTTGAAGTGGAGTTTGGAGGAAAGTAGTTCATTTTAAAATTTTTCGAGTTAGGAACTTCCCGAACAATTATCGATGAACGTAAGAACTTCCTTCATCTCTTTATCCAGACTGCATCACTGGTTATCCAAGACTTAAGGTTTGTCGTGTAATCTGTTGGCAGATTATTGACATGTTTAAAACGTCGCGTTTTTTTTATTTTCTGATTATGAGTGGCTAAGTTAATTAGAGATACACTTTTTTTGATAGTTAAATTTACTAATAAAATCATTTTTTATTTCAACAAATTTATTCTTACGCCACTTAGATTGGGTATTTGTGTCATGTTTTTTAGATTTCTCCTTATAGGCATCAACTTTTAACATTCTTTTGAATTAAAATTATACAATATCTGCAAACAACTGATGGAAAATAAATTATCTTAAAAAATTTCATCCATAATTTGCACATTCCATAAACTTTCATATAATGAGCATGATGTAGATATTCAAATTTTAAAACAATTTTTGTATAATGATATTGAAATGTCTGACATCAGTTGATGAGAAACAAAGCATCACTATCTTATAAAATGCAAAAGGTAATAACTAGCAGATTGCTAGCTACAAAAAACAAAATTGCCTATAATCAAAAATTGATACTCTAAAATAATTACTTCATTTAAAACTTTTCTGTTGATTAAGTTTATTGAAAATTAATCAGTACAGTTTCCAAACTGGGACTTTTCAATTAAAATTGATGTTTTTATATATTTTCCTCTGTTCTATATTGGATATTAAAAAAGTTATAAACGCTTACTCATTTTCTATTGGGATGTATTAAAATCAACTTGTAATAAAAAATTGTAATGAGGAAAATTTACCTATCATTTAATTGTTTATTTAAAACTCTCTTAAATGGAATCAGAAGTTATTTCAATTTATCTGTAATTCAGTTAAAATTTTTCCTTTCACATATTATATGTTAACTTAAGTGTTTCATAAAAATGATATACTTAAATCAAAATCTTATGACCACGCTCAAAATATCATCCCAAACCCCCAGGGTCCAATCAGGATGAAAATACCTTAATTCAATGCATTAACATAAATATTCTTTATTAATTACATAGTACTATTCATTTTAACATGCCTAGTGTATGCAGAAGAATATTAATTGGCAATTTTCTCGAACCTGCAATAAATTCATTATTAAATTTTATCTTTGTGTCTTATTGACCCCATTTACTAATAGAATAATTCACAATATCTTTATTATCCTTTGTATGAGGATTAATGTTACAGAGTAACCTTTTCTTATCTCCTAACTATCTAATCCTTTTTATCAGTAATCTCATTAAGCGGGGTGATGCAACTTGATCATACCATTCCAACTTTTTGTCTTCATTTTTATTTCTTATTTCTTATATTTATATATAAACAGATAATATTGCATTACATCATTCTAATGTATAGAACAGAGCAGTAGACTACTTATTTTCCTACTAGTGTTGAGTACTTGTTGGCTCAAAAGTATTCCAGTTGATAACAAGTGGAAAAGTTTCCCAACTATTGATTAACAACAAAAACCTTAGTCGTCAGCTCATTTAGAGTCAATAAAAACCTTATTGTGTATATCTAAGGATATATTATAAGTTTGTTAAATTACCTAGAGTGGAAAATTATAGAACAAAAAATTAATTTCTAAATAGTTATGAAACGTTCATTACATTTTACTTATTCAGTTTAGGAGCATATGGATTCATTTTAAGATACTAATTAGTTAATTAACACATTAAATAACTTATTTCTGTATTTATGCACGTATTGGTAGAGTTATGTATTCAAGAGTGAGATAAACGTTTTTGTAACTGAAAATATTAATATTAATGTTTTTCAACAATTCTAAATTATATTTTTGGTGAATATAATACCCTATTGTACCTTGGAGTTTCATTTAGTAAATGTTGAATAAAAAAGTCATCCTTCCTAATTTTTGACTTGAAAATTATAAAAATTCATGCTGCTATCAATAATTTTTGATAAATTTGATAAAAAAATTTGAATGAGTTTTAAGATTTTTTGAAGGCAATTGGTAACTAAAGCTTGTCAATTCTTATTAAATAGAAATTACAAATATCAATATTTTAACCATGAAAATTTTAAATCATCAGAATGTTTATCCTTACAATGATTACAATGACCCAAATTTGCACTTTTGTATAAATGACCTCAATATATTTATCAAATTTGCCATAATATATTTTTAGTGATTAAAAGATGCATCTTTTTAATATCGTTTGTTGTCAGTTTTAATTGATGCTTTGTCAATAAATAATTGAATATAATATAGAATACATTCAATAGACATACTGTCTACAGACTACACAAGCTTTTCCTGGAACAGCTAAATTATTTATCTATGTATTTTATATTTAAAATTAAACTTCATTATCTCCCAGCTAAATAAAATGAGTCTTATCCCCATTAAAACCTGATAAGAGAAATCAGTTGTATTGTTGACCCAGATAAGATAATAATCTTACAATTTTTTTATATACATATTTGAAATGATTATAGAACTTAGCAACTAGATAAAGTATATCTCAATTACTAATATGTTTTTTTTTTCAGACAAGTCGTCTACAACACACAAGCTCACAACCGCATTGTTGAACTGCTTTTACTATACTGTGATTGGGGAGAAAAATTACCAGAATTTGCTTCAGCACCAGCTATACCCCCTAGGAAAGTCTCTCGTATGGGTAGTAGTGCCTATTATACGATGATAGAAAGAGATAAGGAAAAAAGTAATGCTGCGATGAGTCTCCAGGATGCGGAGTGGTATTGGGGCGACATCAAACGTGAGGAAGTGAACGAAGTGCTTAATGACACTGTTGATGGTACATTTTTAGTTCGTGATGCATCTAGTAAATGTGGTGAATATACTCTGACTCTTCGGAAAGGTGGTGCAAATAAGCTCATTAAAATTTGCCATCGGAATGGTATGTACGGTTTTACGGAACCTTACACGTTTCCATCTGTTGTAGATCTTATTAATCACTTTAGACATGATTCTTTATCTCAGTACAATGCTTCTCTAGATATAAAATTACTCTATCCAGTTTCTCGTAATAATCAAGAAGAGGAATTGGCGAAAACAGAGAAGATTGAAAAACTAGTAGAAAAGCTGGTAACTCTAAATAAAAGTTTGGCCGATAAGAATAAAGTATCTGAAACGGTTTCAAAAGACTTTAATGATACATCAATTGAAGTACAAACTAAAAGACAAGCTCTTGATGCATTGAAAGAATTGGTACAAGTATTTAGAGACCAAACTGTTGTACAAGAAAAATTTCAAAGTGAAGCACAACCTCACGAAATTAAAAATCTGGAACTTAATGCCGAATTACTTAAAAAACGTCTCAAGTTAATGTCTGAAAGCTGTGAACAACTAGAAGAAATTCTGAAACAGAAAGAAGCTTATAGGAAAGCATTAGAAAGAGAATTAACAGCTTTAAAACCGCAAATTCACAACTTGGTACGAGAAAGAGACAAGCACACTAGATGGCTACAACAAAGAGGCTTTTCTATTAGTAAAGTGAACCAAATTTTGAATAGAAATGCAGAAGAAACGATAGGGGACTGTGAAGTAGATACAGATTCATTACCACATAATGATGAGAAAACTTGGCTCATGTTGAATTGTTCCCGTACTGACGCAGAAAAACTGTTGGAAGGAAAACCTGATGGCACATTTTTATTGAGAAAATCCAGACAAATGAACAAATTTGCTCTTTCTGTACAGTGTAATGGAAGCACTAATCATTGTATTATCAATGAAACTCAGAAAGGACTTGGATTTACAGAACCATACAATATTTATCCCACATTAAAAGATTTGGTATTACATTATGCTACAAATTCTTTAGAAATTCACAACGATCTTCTGAACACTGTTTTGGCTTATCCCATTAACGCGGTTAATAATGGTAACCATAATAGGGATAGTTGCATATACGTTCCATGAGAGTTTTGTGATAAAAAACTGACTTTTATATTCCTTTATTAAAATATCCTTAGGATGATAATTATAAAGAAACGATTTTAACAAATTTTTATTCATTTATGTATTTCATTCTATATATATTATATATATACATAAAATTAATATTTACGTGACTTGGTTTACAATTGAATACACTCTTTTGCTTCAACACCGGGTTAAATACTGTGATAATGTACTAAAGATGACTTTCACATGTACTTATACTTGGCGAAATAAAGTGTATTGGCCAAAGTAACAAAGTTGTGGGTTGGTAACAGAAATGTTTCAATTACTATGGAGACTTTTCAATGACAGTATGGTAAAAAAAACTAGATATTTCTATACATTCTCCATTAATTAGTTAACAATGTGTATCTATATATGCTGTTGACGTTGTACTGTACAAACAGTTCGATGTGTACAAATAAACTAGTGGAGTTAACCAGTGATGTATACTTTCTTCTTATTTGAAAGTCTCATAAAGTGCTCCATTGTTTTGAATTCTTCTACTTGATGTATTACATAAGAAGTCTCTGTTTATTAGATATTAATTCAACAGAGAAAATTTAGTTTTTTTCTCCTGCTGTATATTATATTTTGGTGATCTTTACTAATAATCAAGTCAATATGTAGAAGTTGTTGATTTAAGTTTGATTATTAGCATTTATTTGGAATTGGTTTTTAGTGTTTTATTTTCAAAACGTAAGGTTTTTTGGAACATTTCCAATGTTAAAATTTAAGAAGAATGAATGGTAATCAAACTTAGTAACAAGCTTCAATATTTGTTGTATGCTGTGATTTACACTGCTGATTTACTGATATATAATTTGCTTGATTTTTTTAAAAAGCATTCTAGATATAATATGTTGATAAACATATTATTAATAATGTATATTTTAGTTATATTAGAAATGAAGAAATTTCTTTTATTACAGATTTTTATACATCAAATTTATATACATGCGTTCGTATGTCGTGTGTGTGAGAGAGAGAATATTTTTTTAAAGAAGTATTTTTTACTAATTAACCTTCCTATCATATTTTATGTTTGTTATCCCATATTTTTTTAAATTGAAGCTAAAGCGAAGCTGATGTTTAAGAAAAAATGGAATATCCTATTGCTAAAATTAAAATGAAAAGACTACAGTTAATAGATCTTTAATAATATGTTCTAAGAAATTGATATTTGAACAACAACCCTCTTTCCATAGAAAAAAAATAATATACCTATTATTGATATATACAAGGATGTTCAATCTGTTGTATAATATTCAAATAAATAGATATACATTTTTCTCAATACACAAAAGGTATTTATCAGTTTTTTTTATTTTTTATGATTAGTAATACTTCACTGTAATTGGTTTTGACAAAATAATTCTTTTACAGTGTTGCCTATCATCATCATATTTTAATGGTATAATTATATTCTATTACATAAAATTTTGCAAATGGACCTTCACATGACTCAAAATAAAATTTTTGGTTAGTGCTCCAAGACAAATACTATTTATGGATATGTTAGAATTTTTAAAATATTTAAGTAGAAAGGAAACCATGTGACGTTTAATTCTCTGTTGCTATGGTTGTTTCTGTTTTGATCTTTTTTTGTCAAACTACCATCGTGGGTATAAGCGTTCTAAAGAGTCTATTCTGTAACTTTTTTGGTTCAAAACAATCAAGGGTTATATTTAACTGCAGTGTATAACCTTTGTTCGTATTCTATAATCAAAACTCTGGTTGTACATGTAACTATTATAGTGTTTGATATAGTATTTTTTATATCGACAAGGTGAAAAGATAAAGAATAAAATTACAATAACATTTTGTTTCGAGGTTAAATGGCTGCACGTCTAATGAACTGAAATTTGTGAGAAATAAGCGACGTTTTTCAACTTCCAATTTCAACATTTGTAACACACAATATATCATAACATTTCAATGCTGTCCTTCCTGATGAAGAAGTTATTCATTGTACAAGATTGTGATCGAGATCATAATTTTAGTATCCAAGGGAATGTGATTTAATATGTAATGAATATTTTACTTAATAATTAATAGAAAAAGTTTTTCCATTATATTTTGATAATTTTATTAAACTATTATATTGAATTTACTCTTACTTCATTGTTTTTGTAACGTAATATTGCTCTGTAGAGGGAAGTATATCGGTCGGGAAATATAAAGCTATAAATACTATTTACCATTACACTCCTTTTTTTCTTTCTATTCTATTTTTCTATTAACTGGTATTTCATTGTTTACGTTCTCATTATCACTAGAGATCGGGGCTGAAACTACACAGAATATAATAATCACAAATCTGACATAGTATAATCATGTGTGACGATATTCATACAATTTGTCCTTGCCATTATCATAATTTAAATAAAAAAATTTGTTTTACCATTACTACTTTCTGAAACTGGCTCCAAAAATCAATCATTATCGACCACAAAATCTTTTTGCTCACATTGAAGTTCATCTTCAGAATTATTTTACCCATCTACCACAACTGGATTAAGAAGTTGAATTATTCTGTGATCCTTTGTATATGCTTTATTCTAAGTTTTTTAAGTATTTTATTTGAAATCAGCGAATACCTAAAACGTGTTTTAAGTTCAATAAGTTTTATTTTAATTACTACAAACTTACTGATTCCCATTGTTTGGCATTTTTTTTTCGGCCCATCAATCAAGTAGTTGTTACTCTTTCCCAATTTTTTTGTTATTGTTGATACTCTGCAGCTTCATTTGGAAGGTAAATCAAATCTATATGTTATTCAACTTAATTTATTAATGCCGACAATTTTGGTTGATCGTTCTCTCTTTTTCTCCATACTAAATCACAAAAACACAACTTCGCTACCTAAATATAACTGTATCGTTAAAACTTAAAAATTAACCAGGTGTTTAAAACTGAACCATACAGAATACTTAACTGGTTTAATTTTATATCATGTAGTTATAAATACATTAATAACCTGAAGGTTATAATACTAATAACCAAAAAGTTACAGAATAGACCCCATATTATTATGTGTGTATGTGTAAACTGTCAGCTTATTTAGCTAAAATTCAAATTTCTTAGAGCATTTACCAAAAGCATAATTATTTCTCAATTTATGTTTACATGGTAACAAGTGATATATATTTTTTCAACTTTTTCTATTGTAGGTTTATTAAAATTTGAGGTTCAAAAAATGTGAATTTGTTAACTTGTGATACATGATTTTTGTTTTTCATTAATGCTGTATCTTTTGGTTTCATTTAAAAAAATGTTCTGGAAACTCCTAAATTTTTGTGAAAATAATATAATATGATATATGTGAATGTGCCATATTAATGTTTATACCTTTCGGACTAATTGAATGAAAACATGATTTTGTATAGTAGATACTCAGAAATAGGTTTTGTACTTTTCAATTTGCCGAAAAATTTCATATTTGGAGATAAAACTGAATCACTTATATCTGTATTTAATAATTTGCCAATAAACTATAGGAAGTGTCATTTTTTATGAAATTATACCACATAGAATTTTCGTATTTAAGGATTATGCACTAAATGTAAAAATTTTATAATTAATTTGTAAAATGAAATTGGCTAATGTAAGAGTACAATCTTCCATAAATAGGTAACTTCTAGTTGCCCAGTTTTGCTTTATATGAATTTTTTATTTAGAAGTTTTGAATAGAATGATCCACCTTTAATCATTGTATTTGAAAGAATGACAATCTTTTACAAAATACTATATTGCATCAATATAAACTGATCACTGAAGAAATATATAACATTAACTATAAATTTACTTAATTTAAATGATAGCACAATCATATTTTTCTTATTTTAGAGTCAATTATTCCATCAGCTCTTTCAAAATTTCACTTTTACAAAACTTGTATTAAATTTCCAATTTAATTTAGTCAATAAGATTTATCTAATGAATACCTGAGCGATGTATTTATTTCTGACAAATTAAGCTGCACATTTTTGAATCTTTTTTCAAATCACACAAATTTTAAGAGAGTAATTTGTATAACAAATATTGGATTTTGAGATGGATGTGTTCTAAGTATATTGTCAAAAATTGTATGAAAGACATAAAAAAGAAATTTATTATTGTGGAATCAGTTAAGAACATGACCAAAGATGTGATATTAATAATTTCAAATTGGATTTCAATGAAAATTGTGTACTGAAATTACAATGTTTATTAACTAAAAACCATATTATTGGAGTAATGTTATTTTTTATAAAAAAATGGTTAAATAATTTCATAAATTTAAATGGTACAAATTTATATTGTTATTTTCAAATCATCTAAATGAAATATTCTATATTATTATGCTGTAAATTTTAATATCTATAATTGGTTTTAGTGCATAATCTTAAGACAATTCAGTTGATATTACCACGTGTCTAGAATGTTTTTTTACAGTTTAAATGCTACTATAATCGATGTGTAATGTATTGGACTTTTAAAGAGCAATTTGAAGTAATTGATGATTCAACAGTTCTTAATTTATACCCGTATTTTCAATAGATTTCTATTAATTATTTTATGTCTGTCAAATGAAAATGAGAAATTATCCGGACGTTTTAATCAGCACTTTTTTGTAGTGTAAAAGGCCTAAATTTTAGAGCAAATACCAGTGGAACTCTTTCATATTTCTTTTATAAAGAATTATATTTCATTGGTACCACAAAGTAGTAATTTATTTTTTATTTTATAAAAATATTTACTACAACTTTGCTTTATGATTTTAACAAATGAACAGAACTGTGTTCTGGTGGTTATTGCATTAAAGTGGCTTATTTTCTTTAGAAAGTGTATATTCAATTAAAAGAAGTAGCAGTAATTGGAGAAAGTATTCATTTTGCTCTTCCAATATTTTCCTTTTCACATAGAAATATTCAGATATTCTTATTTTCATACTACAGTTCAGATTCCTAGATACCGACGTTTTTCTCAAGTGTTTTGGTGGTTAAACCAGAAATGTTAATTAAATCTAAAAACAATAGGGAATAATCGGAGCGGCACAAGGTGCCATTAATTAAGTGCTTTATGGTTCTTTTATGTTTACCCGACCTATATGTCTAGGGTTGCCAGACGTGCACGAAAAAAAAACAGAGAGTTTCTAATTTCAAAAAATAAAGCTATTTTATTCCATAATAAAAAGTTTAAAAAACAAAGAATATTTAATATTTTTATAGGTAAATAAAACTTTTTAATATATTTCACATAGATGCCGATGCTTTTAACAACTCCCTATTACTTGATATCTCATTTTTAAATTCGATGCAAGTACTGTTTATGTTGAAAAAAATACAGAGCTCACACTCAACGCTTTCTACAGAGAGACGATTTATTTCGTTTGTCCAAACATTTCCCATAACACTAAATATCCTTTCTATGAAGGCATTGGATAAGGGAAGCTGCAAACATATTGTACAAGTTTCAACAAACTTGGTGCTACCTCTTTCTCAAAGAAGATACATCACAATCTACTGTTTTACCTTCAAGTACGGGAAACACGGTGTGCAGTGCAGCCAGTGCTTCATATAGATTTTCAGGAGGTTGCTCTTGTTACCAAGGAGAAATTAACCACAAATCTATTAATTCATCCAGGTTGGGCAATATTCCGGATTCTAAATTTAAACAACTAAAAGTCTTAAAATGGTTATTTTCGAAGCTATACCACTTTGCTATGTAAACCAGAGCTCTTTGGTAAACATTTAGAGCATTCGTCACAAATTATTTAGAATGATATTCTTAAAGATAGCCTTTCTTCAAGGCCATGTGTATTTTTATGCTAAAATGTTGGTCGCTTATTTTTTTTAAGAGTGTTCCTGAATTTAATTCCTTATGAGGACGATATTGTGTTAAAGTAAATCGTCACTAATAACCCTATAGTTGACTCTCTTAACTACCACCACTTTGTAAAAAAGACAAAATTTCAGGTTAGAAAGACCAACTGTGTCGAATGCGACCATGTTCCAATAAGGGAATTATAGAAATAATGGCCATTTTATTAAAGCTGACTTCACTTTTGATCAATAATGAAGTCGACTTTAAAAATAGAGTTATCGGAACATTGTTAACTATAGGGTTATTAGACACGATTTCTTTTAAAAACACAATATGTATTATATGTATTATGTATTAAAACTAATATTGTTTCTATCTCCATTTCTGAAAACACATCAAATAAGCAACTAGCTATCGATTTAAAAAGAGAACCATAAGGCTGATGTTAATAAAGCTAATGCTTTCCTTTATTAAAAGACGGTACTAACTTGAGCACTATTAATGGTGCCTTGTGCGTCACAAATAAAGTCGATTTTGTTAAAATCGCCCCATCGATAATTCCCTAATACATATAAAAGAAACAGATTTGTCGAAGGATAACGTAAGGTTTTTTTAATCGAAACAATTCACAACAAAAAAGAGTTTTCAAAAGTCTTGAGGTAGTAAAGAAACACGAAATTACAAACATCAAATCTGGAAGTGGAAAAACAAAATAACACCCATGATTTCTATTAACGATCCAACATTGATCAATGTAATTTGATCAATATAGTGTGTACACTGATTTTGGAATGAATGGAATACGCATGAGCGTGACGAAAAATGTTCAAAGAGAAATAACCTACTGAAATATATAGCAAGCGACGAAGACAAGTGAATCAGGTATTTTTGAAAGATTATGAGTTTATGAGACCAAACTTTTTAGGAGGAAAAAAAGTAAATACTGAAAATAAAATATAAAATAAGCATAAGCTTAACTACACCAATACATTCTAGATTGTAATGAAATTGACGAAATTCTGAAACATTGGATGATTGTTTTTTGTCCCTAGATAATTTACTTCCTTTTGATTCTTCAGAGATGACCTTCTTTTTGTAATAATAAGGTCACCATTTCGTAAAGCCAATAAATATTCATTCTTAAACAGTTTCAATTCGAAATTCCTTTTTTTCCTTGAATTTAATATTATTTCGGCTCCTCTTCATGACTCATAATTACATCAAACAATAAATTCGTATCCAGAAAATAACCGAAAATTTTGGAATAAACAATCGACCAAATGAATGATGATGACAGCTGCCGTACAATGTTGCCACTAAAAAATAGTAGAAAGAACATATTTCCAGTAACTAGTGTTGTTTCAAAAATATTTCGATTTGACACAACTATATTAAATGGAAAGAAAAAGACTTGAGTTGTTTCAATTATGTCAAGGGTGTATGGCATGAATGCCAGCATAAAAATACAAAAAAGTCAACTTTACCAAAAAGTGGACTCATGTTGTTTCAAACATACCTGATTCAAGTAGAGTAAACAAAGGTTTGTTTATAAGTGTTTTGGACTTTAAATATCTTTATTATAATGGACTTGAGTTTTCTTGAAAACTGAAAATAAATGATATAAATAAATTATGATCAGTGTTGATCCAAATGAAGTAAAATGGAAATCTTGGTGATCTCTTGAATTCATTATCATTCATTCATTTTTCTTGGTCACAATTCCTAGGATCCTTAGTCAATCATTTCACTGGTTATCCAATATAATTATAAAAATTTAATCATTATAAGTGTAGTTTTCACTATTGAACAGAAGACTTATTAATTTCTGAGCTGTAAAAATTGCATTTCGTTCCATTTTGTTGTTCACTTCATTTTTAAACTATCACTAATCTTCTGTGTTTCTATAATTAATTCTCTAAGAACCTTAGTCCTTCTATGAAGTATGTTTGGATATCTCATATTATTTTGCAATATTAGTTTAGAATATATTATGATGTCAACTTGAACAAAAGTATATTTTACACATTACACTTGAAAGAAATGTTTTTATTATTGAACAAGATATCTTATATTATATATGATGTATTGTTGGTGTAACCACAAAATATTTATTTATACTTTTAATTGAGGTTCTATATACTTTAATGGTACATTCTTATTCTTTAACACATTCGTATTTTCAATTCAGGTTGCATAAAATATAGGCTGTAATAAGATTTTAGAAAACTTTTGCAATCATTAAATACTGTTTGTATGAGGTTGAATGAATTTTGTATATTAATTTGTAAGTATGAATTGATTTTTAAATAGAGGTTTCATTATATAGTATTTTTTAAATTTGTAATAAACTGTTCTTTATATACTGTTGAATGTCATCTCAAATAAATAATTGAAATAATAAATATACTTTTATTCTGTAACTCACTTCCTTTGTATTGATGAGAAGAAAACATTTCTCATCTTATTGCAAATGACACTATGGTACATAAGCAAAACTGATCAGCCCAAATGAGTACATGAACACTTCAATATTATCGCAAAAAATTCAATTATTTTTCAGTATGAAGTAGCACTTCATATTGACAGGATTTGCCCAGGCAATAGATCATCTTCACAACTAAACTAACCCCATAATTATGTAAGTGATAAGAATATTAAGCTATCTAAGGGGGAGATGGTGGTTTTGTATATGTATATAAAATCATGATTCAAAAAATGTGAAACAAATTATTATATTAAACCAATGCATAGGCAGCATAATTTGCTATTCCACAACGATTTTTATTCCTTCTCAATCGCATATATCCATTTTCTCCCCAATGCTTTCCCCACCAATTTTTCAGAATCCAGAAATTTTTAGTATAACCCACAACAAGCATGGCGTGATTCACATGATTTGAAGAGCAAGATGTATCGTCGTAGATACCTTTACTGAAAAAAAAATTGCCATTACTAAGAGAAACAAATTGTTTTTAACATTGATAGTGCCAACGCCACATTTATGATACTAATTGCTGAGGTCTATTTGAAGCAAAGCTGCAAAATAGGCATATTTATAAGAAAAAAACTTTGTAAGGATGGTGGATAAAATGAAAAATTCATTACATCATTAGGATCTGCAATGGAATTGTCAGTTTTTGATTTAACTACAAATTTTTTGCACTTAGCAGAACAAAGATATAGCTGCAGATGGCGCTTCGGCGTTTTTTGAATTGACTGTGAGATGCCTAGGTCTGACTTCCATTGATTTCGTTTTATAGGGGCACAAAAATATGTATAGCATTTCTTACGACCTTTCTATAAGACCAAATAGTATTAGAGAAAAATATTTTTTTTATTCATGTCACAATAATTTCATTAAAATTTTTTTATTAAATCATGTTATCGGCAGCGAGAAACTATGCCATATAGGTTGATTAAAACAGTCAAACTAACAGATTAAGTTTGGTAATAAAAATATTCAATAATGAAACAAGTTATTATCGACAGTTCCATTATAGTGAGGTAGCGAGGAAGATGTTAACAGACTAGAAGAAGACGATTTAAAAAAGAGATTTATTTATTCTTAATAAGAATCTGGGGATTTTATTAAATTGCATATAATAAAAGTGAAAAATTGTTATTTATTATATCCATATTTTTGGCGTTTATTCATTAGTACCAAGTAGTCTTAATGCTCGCAAAATTGAGATATTACTTACTGATATAGTTGAAATGTATGTGGACTAGCATTAATTGAAGCAGCCACAGGTCCTATTTTAGCTAAGGCAACTTCTAATGCTCTTTCGTCACGTGCTGGTAATACACTCCAAGAAGTAATATTAACCAAAGTCAGGTGATTTTTGTACTTGCATTTTTGTTTCTGAAAAATATTAGAGGTGGATAAACTATCATGCTTTTAATATTACATATTACCTATTGAAATTGAGTATATATATATATATATATATATATATATATATATATATATATATATTGAACGCATTGGTGTACATGTCAGGCTAATGGATATAAATATACGTTTAAACGTAAAAAAATACAGAAAATAGGTAATTTTGATATTGTTAATAAAGGATAATAAATAAAGAGACTCAATTACCACTACATACATTATAATGAAATATTAAAAAAATAGAAAGACATTCAGACATTGTGTTGTACTCAGTTACAATCTTTATTGCCATTTGTTTAGACATATTTTCAAAATGATATTAATAATTTAAATATTTTTAAAAATTTCTCACCTTTGATACATAAGGGTAATCCGTGTACGCCATGAGGCCTCCAGCTTTTTCGATGTATCTTAGTGTATTCCTTAACGAACCTCCTGCACATCCATAGTTTCCAAATGATGAGCTGCAATCTACTATTTGTTGTTCACTAAAAAAATACCTCATTTTTTACTAGACATATATTTAATCGTTCTTCGAAATAAAAAGTAGAACTAAAAGATTGTATACTATGCTTTTTATTCATAATATTTACTTTGGATAAATGAAAAGGTACGGAGATTAATTTCGACAAACAAATTGAACATTAAAATTTAAAATGGTTATCATAAGTAGTACTGAACATGAAGGTAACGCAGGAGTGATTGTTTGATGTGGATTCGGCGGAGTGATGTACGATCCGATCAAGCACTTCATAAAATATTTTCGAAATTGTGCGCTGCGTACATTCTAATTTTTTAGAAGTCTGTGACAATGGTCACTTATAAGTTTTTACAATGGTTGTAAACTGAATGATAGCTGTCCAACTACAGAAAAGTTAGGGTGAGAAAAGTTGTTTAAACGTACATTCCTTCTCTAAGGAACAAATACTTTGTTTAATAAATATTGAAACCGAAAAACCTATTTAGAGTAATCTCATCGAAGCTTATCCCTTTCTCTTTTTATTTTTTTTTTGAAAGCAAAAGTAAAGGCTTCTGTTTATAAATACGACCTATCGTCATTTTTGAACACAGTTGTTGTCTTGAACTAAGATTGAATCGTATCAAAAAATAAGTTGAACTATTGAGATGTAATGTTGGTTGCATATTGAAGTATCTCCACATATAACATTTTTTACCAAAACATTACTTATTAAATCGAATGTTCGTTAGTTAAGTTGTTCCATCATGACAGTAATTTTTGAACTCATTGATATCCCAAACAATGCAATATAAAATTTTGAATTAGTTCATATATTTTATCCTTCACTTCGTTTTTGTTTAATTACTCTGTAGCCAGTTGATGAAGATTTATGTCAACCAATATATTATTTGATTATAATAATCTAAAATTTGCTCTATTTACTATCACATATATTCTTACCTCAATGGTATTAATTTTCCCGTTTCTTTGAAAATTTGAGCTTGAATAGCTGAGGCTATGCTAAATGCATAACAAGATCCACAATCTCTTTGATTATACACGGGAGTTAAAAATCCTTTTTCAACCCAATTAATTTCTGATGGTATGTCCAAAACTGAACCATAAATGTCTCCGACCTCTTCTGGATCGACCTTCCTATGTCTGCTCTTCGTTAATTTTATCATGTGTGTCAAATACTGGTAATTAGACTGAAAGTGAATGAAATATTCCTTATAACAATAACGAAAAGCATATGATAGGAAAATAATCTGGATCGTACGGAATTTAAATTCTATTTTATTCCTTCTACTAACATACATATTTTTGGTTGATTTGAAAATTAGGAATTTGATTATAGTTTCTTCGAAATATACAATTCTCTAAGATTTGTAACAGATTATTTTTAAAATATACATTCTATTCTGCTCACCATATCCGTTAGATGATTCTCTTTAATCGTAAATGAGTGAAGTCCACGAGCAGCTTCTTCATTGTGCTTTCTGATTTTTTCCAAATTTTCTTCCCATGCTTTTCGTCTTGTATAATCGTTAAACTTCGAATAACTTTTATTAAATTTATCCTAAAAAATTAATTTACTATAAGTATTTCATTTGAAACAAAGTAAGTGAGGTAACAAGAGGATGCAAAGGGAGAATATAATAAAGTAAACACAACATGAAAACGAAATATAATTAGAATTTTGACTATTATTATAAACTAAGAAGGGACAGTTTCAACAAGAAAAAGCTGTTTGAACAAGAAAATAGGGTGACGGTGTTTAAGAAAACTCTATGTCATACTATTTGGGTTTTGACAAAATTACTACCGAAGAAAAATACCGAGGAAAAAGTAAAATGTGTGCCATAGTAATCTGGGTTGGGTCGACTTACCATACCAGATAAAAAACAAATATTTGAGGCAGCAAAAACGACCATTGAATTTGGAGCATCTGCGGACGACAGAACTGAGAGATTCAACAAAGATCAGTTTACCTTCGGTCTCTGAAGACGATAACTTGGATATCGAAACGCGCGCCAAACAGTGCAATTGTGAGTGTTGGTGTAAACAATGTATTCAGTATGAATATCGCTAACGGTTCCAGAAATTCCAACTTCATTTCATTTAATGATTGTGATGAATTAAATAATAAAGAGTGATAAGTTGACGTAGATTACATTTATACAGGACGCAGGATGTCCTACATGAATGACATACGATGTAAAGCAGAAACTCAATATTAAAACCAATCTTGAATTATGTCATTCACTGCTCAAGGCCTTCAAATTGAGAAATTCTTGAGTCGTAACTCATTGTTGATTTGTGTCGAACCAAACAATCCAATATAATGTTTATTGCTATTATTATTTTTTTTAATTTTCGTATAATTATAAATTTTGACAAAAATCCATATTTAACATAGCATTGAAAATTACTTGGAAAAAGTAGATATGATGGATAGAATTAAGACAGCAAACCGTTTTTTGGCATTGTGTCTTTTGTTAATACATTTATTAATTTGTATATTTATTGTACAAATTAGCTTAAATTTTCGCTCAATACCTTGAAAAGCTCCCACTCTTTGTCCAAATCACTAATTGTCGAATCGACATAATCGTAATAAATATCAGCAAGTACATACGTAATTATTAAAACTAACAATATTAACTTTAACAAATATCTCATATTGATATTCCTGTTTGACTAAAATATATTGGACTACATTAGTATGTGAATAATTTAAGGTGTTTGATTTTCGCTGATCGAAATGTTTATATTGTGTAATATTTTGCTTATATTTAAATTTTTATTTAACTGTTATGTTAGCTATAACGCAGAGGCGGTTTTAGCTTTTGCATGAATTGATTTATTCAGCATTTTTTGATATTCACGAGTACGAAGATGATTGGGAGGTGAGGTTCTTAAATCTAAATCAAATACATTCATTTTATGGTAAGAATTTAAATATGTAGAGTGAATGTTTGCTAACCAATAACGGAAAGAAAAAAACAAAATAATATCTCAAAAGGAGAAACACTGTTTATATATAAAAAACGGGAAATGTCGTAAAATGTAATATTGTTGAGATTAAAAATTATTGAAAACAAGAATGGAGTAGTAGTAAAAATGCTCATTCAGCGAAATAGTACCTGAACGAATATATCAAAACATGAAAATTAATCTAAGAAATGAAAAATATAGTTTGCTTCAGAGATATAAAGATAACGCTTTCTTCCAACCAGTGGCATAACTATACAGTTAGAGACACGTGGCAAGTTTGTCGGATGGGCCCCTTTAATATAAAAAATCTGAATTAACAAGAATAGTATTTTTTTATTTTATAATACTTATTTATACATTTTGACTTGTAAGAGTTTAATAATATATTACTACGAGAAGTAGACTCATACAAATTTTATAATAATTTGATTTTCTAACAATTCACTTTAAATTAAATGTACCTTAATTGACGTACACTGTTGAAAAAGCATACACTTACATTTTACCTATGCAAAACGAAGTTCCTACCAAATGTTACTGTCATTGTCAAAGACAGATAATTCAATAATTAACTTGAGTTTGAATTGAAAGGGTTAATAATTATGGTATAATGATTTTTTTTAAATACTTCCCTGATAAATTAATATTGTTAAACATGACGACAAATGTCTGGTCAATTTACCCTACTAAAAGATTGCAAAAATCCCTTGTAGGCTATTTCAAAGAACAGAAGTGTACTTACTGAAATCACAATTGTAGTTCAAGTACACACTTTTAATTAACAAAATTCTTTTCCTCGGACTTTATGTTCAGCAAAAGTGTTAATGAGAAATTCTCATAAGTTTTTAATTTCAGTTTTGAAAATGATCACTTGGCTTTTGTTGTATTCACAGAAATGGTGATAAATATTAAAAGTACTGTGCACACTTCAGAGAAACTTGAAGAAACTAAATGATTCTTTATTATGTCAACAAGTTCTTCTATACAAAATGACGTTTCTACTTGGTGTTTAAAAGAGGATCGAAAATGTCTTTCAGATATTACGAACATAAATCTTAATGCAGGTAGTATACTCTCGGCGAGACATTCCAAGATGCCGAGCAAATATCATTGTCGACTTGCAACCCTGTAGCTACTCCACTGCTCTAGACTGACATAATGGTGCTCAGTACAATTTATATCGGTAGACTCTATCAAATGCTTGGAAAAGTCTAAATTAACAAGGTTCATAGAATTGTTATGGACAAGAGGGTAGACCAATTTGTAATATATCTCTCATTATCAAGGAATCTCAAATATGCGAATGAAAAAATACATTTTGAGAATATGCAAAAATATTCTCATATATTAATTTATTGATTCATTGAAAATAGAGATTTCAATGTTTTTACGTAGATACTTAAGTAAACCTCATTATGTGTTTATTATAAAAATTGTCGTTAGTTACGAAAAAAGTAAATCACTAAATTTTTTTGGAAGTTCAATTACAAAATTTTGTCTCCTGTCTGAGACTGCCTCAGTTTTACTTTTCGGGTTAATGGCGAATTATATTTGTGATATTGTTCTAGAAACAAAGCTATAATTGGTTTTTATAAACGAAAGTTGTTTTATTTTTGAGTTTTCGAATAATTGCTTAACATCAATAAGATCAATAAGATTCGCCAGACAATTCTGAAATAAATTTTTTACATAACAAAAATTCTCGCAATAAAAATCGGTTTCCAACGAAGTCCCCTTGTCTTGTAATAATAGGTTGAGGTGGAAGTGGGTAATTTTTCTTTATAGAATTGAACCCTTATAGTCACTTTCAGGAAGATTTTTTTCATGTGTGAAATTAAATTATTTAAAAGAGGAAAATGTTTTCTTATCTCTTCAGCAACCCTATTTAAAGTTAGGGTAAAAGATTTTCAAACATTGCCCAGACTTTTTCATGTAAGGTGACGCATCAGACAAAATGAGCAATAAATTATCTCCAGGAACAAGCGTAAGAAGAAAAAATGTTGGAAGAGCCTCTTGTAGAAATTTGGCCACTGTCAGTGCATTTGGTTTTTCTAACTCTTTAAAAGCAATATAAAATTGATATAATACTTTCGCATTACTAGGAATAAATCGATGTTATCTCTACAAAAGCATAAAATAAATAAGAGCAGCATGCAGACCGCCCGTCAGAACTTAAGGGATTGAAACGACTTATTTTAAATTTCAGATTGGGAATACCCATACATTTTCATTGAACCATTTGACTACCTGCTGCAGAATAGCAATTGTATTTGTCTTAAAACGCCTGTCAAAACTCTATATCTTTCAAAGATTGTTAAATTATGCACAATATGCTATTTACTAATGATATATGGAAATATTCAGAAAAACGAATTAAGAAAGTTCATGAAGTGGTCATAATTAATAAGACAATAACCAATAAATGGATGAGAAGCATTGGAAGCAGGAAAAATACCAAAAGTAAACTGGAGTAATTTAATTTTGAAGTGATATTAGTGGGTTCCAATAAGAAAATCTGTTTGCTTGATGCTTGGCATAATTCTAGCATTAAGCATTTAGCTGGTGGATCATTTAGCTTAAATAATTTTTCTTTTAAATAATTGGACAATCACTTGAGAAGTAGATAAATGTCGTGTTTGTATACCTATAATTAAATAACCATTCTTCGTGGAATCGTTAACTGACTATATAAAAATACTTGAACGATGAAATAATCAAAAACTCCCGTACATGTTTTTCAATATTTGAACCCCACTTGAGTTAAGAATGCAGTGCAATTACGTAATTGTAAACGACGTAAATGTTATCTTATTATCAAATCACAATCTACTATAAAATTTAATTTTTATATGAGCAAAAGTAAATAAAAAGGAATTTTTGTCTTACAAGATAAACGTCAGCAACAGTTTCATATACACTTTATTTATGATATGTTCTTTTGAGCAGCTAAACTTTTTTAGTTTACATAATAAAACATTTTAAAAATGTTTATTGGAGAGCATTGGTTGCAAACTCAAGCTCAATTAAAAACTGATAATATAATTTCTTCAACCTCGAAATGGGGATTTATGAAATCAAATTTACGTCAGCACATTTTCTATTGATTGATAGAAATTATCTGAATTTGCGTCTTTTTGATAATAATCGAAAATTACTTCTCCAATTTGCTTATTTGCTTATACTATATAAATTACAGCCATTTGAGCAGTGGTGTTACATCTCAAAGGGAAAAAGAGCGTCATGTTATGTTCACATATACAATTAGTTACAATAATGTGACTTTTATGATTCTAAAAACCATTTAGGAATGCAATAAAATCTGTGGTATCTAGAATATTCGAACCCAATGATTTAATCTTATATTATTTGAATTTATTTAATTTTACATTTTGTTTAGCAATTTCAATAATAAGAAACATTGTTCTCATTTACATTTTTTTTGTGAGACCCTGTATATATAATTAATTTGTATTTGAGATTGTTTACTTTGGACAAGGTGTTAAGGTGGAAATTTTCAAAGGAAATAATTGAAAATAATGCCAAGATTTTGAAGACATCAGCGCGCAGTTCAGTTGCCGTCGTTTTTAGACGAATCCGTATCAGTGCGTCGTGATCCGAGATCCGCAGTTGTTTTGCCAATTCGCATTTCCCACGCGAACTGACTTGAGAGTGAACGTCCAAGTACGAGTAGCGCACATCACGCTTGGCCCTGACATTGCGTTGCCTCAGCATTAAAATAAGACAAATCAGTTGCATTCGAACTAACAACTCCCTAAAGATGGCGTGGTATAATGCGGCAATTGCAATGTCTGTCTCGTTTTTTTTTTATTTTGTATAACAATTTGTGAACAAACTGTGATAAAAGAATGGCTGAGTCAGGTATTGATATAGGATATGATCTATCTGCACTCCTCTCTGAGGATTTTGATATTGAAAGTGCTATTGATTTCGATGATCTTTTGGGAACTCCGAAAAATCAGGAATTTTATGAACTTACATCTAAAACAATGCCTATTATGGAGAGGTGAGCCGAGGACTACTGAGTCATCTGCTATTTCAACTGTTTTTTTTTTCTTGGTCTGTCATTACATTTCCCAAAAACACACAATTTCATTTATGAAAATATCAAAAATAACGTATACACCACAAATTTTGTTTGCTTTACTAGTTTCTTAATTCAAACATATAACGTTAAATCTGACTTTGTTTTAATTAATATTTCAATAGAGAAAATAATATTTCGAGACTTTTATAATTTTTTACGTTTACGAAATTTTATTAATATTTATTGTCTGTTCAAACTGTCACAGGAACTCAAAAGCTTAAATTTTATTTATTTTGTTTTTCATGAAACAATTTAGTACAATAAAGATTATCCGGACTTTTGTTAAATGCGTCATTTGATTATGATTGGATAATTTAGTTAGTTACACAAACTGTTCTCATTATTACCACCAAATTATTTACCAGAAAAAATAATTTTTAAATTTGATTTTGTGAAACTAATTATTGTTATTATATTTTTAAAAATTTCGGTAAGCATAAGTCATTTTTTCATTTTCGTTATGTTTTAATTAAAAGCTTCCAATAAATTGGGGTCGATGCCACTCAATCATCATTGTCATAATTTCTGTGGATTTTGTGAATGATTTAAGTTTTCATAAATCACAATGTCAGTAATAAAATGCGAACTTACTTAATTGATGATATTTAGTTTGTTTACACACGGTAAACTTCATTTTTTTTTAAATCAAAAACTTTTTCAAAAGCAATAATATAACTAGGTAATCATATACCCGAATCTGTTTGCAAATTAGGTACTAATCATTCTTTGTTTATCCAAATATGAGTATACAAGGCAATGTACTGTCAAACATCATAAAGTTGTCCAAAAATATGAGTATGATTTGAAACGGGGGTTAAAGAAGGTCAGCAACCTCTTTCTTCTCTTATAAAACATTTCCTTATGAAAAACAAATTGATTATTATTTTTTCCTTATAGCATGAGCTGCATTTTTTCACAAAATTGAAGTTTTGGGTGGTTTTATAATATGAATTGCTGGGTCTAGTTCCAATGTCTTACTTTAATGTGACCTCATCCTGACTTTCACATAATTCTTGGGGAATTGCAACTAAATAAAAATTGAATTATTCTAATATTTCTTTAATTTGAAATCACGTTTTGCGTTAACTTGCTTACGTTCTACGTAGACAAGGTGCTAATTTATATTTATAATGCAATGTAATTTTTACAAACATTTTGACGCAAATGTGTATACAAGTTTAATGTTTACAAAATTCTATGAGAAATTAAACACTGAGGAAAAATGTCTTCATACCAAATCTTTAGTATTTATTAAATTTATATTTATTTGGGGCAATTTATTTTCATCGTTATCGCTTTTAAAACGTATGCCACGTATATTTTTTTGTATAATTTTATTTACACTTGTGTAACAAGACTCAAAAAGGTTGAGCGGATTAATTTTTATTTTAATACCACTATTTTTAGAGACCGGTTTAAATCTAATAAAGTTTGATATATTGCCAAAAGTACAGTTTCAGTAGTTTAACAAATACAAAGATTTAGTAAATCTATTTTAATATTGCCAATAGGTGTAGTTGAGGGATGAGGCAGAGGAAACTACATATTGCTGTCTATCGAGTAAACTACTATAAAAAATATTTTCGTACAGGCCGCTTGACATGATGCAATAACGTGAAATGCAATGTAAAACGAAATATTTCTTGCTCTAAAACTTGCGCAGATGAAGTTCAGTTGATTGTTTCATGCAAGATCTCGCACTTGTAACACTTGCAATTTTTATTGCGTGCAACTTGCCATTTTAGGGAGAAGTCTAGTTACTTTTCGTGTAACAACTAACCTGTCCATCAGGCTCCAAAACATTTTTCTAGTTCATATCACTCTCATTTCACTCTATGAAATATTTTGATTTTAGAAAAAATTTCATGCATTTTCTTGCACATTGTCTTGCGTCATGTTAAGCTGTTTTAAAAATATTTCTTAATACTACAACTTGCCCATATAAGAATTATTTCCAAATATTTAATTAGTCCTTGTGGGATTATACGATTGCTACTTTTTTTTTCAGAAATGTCACTAATATTTTTCAGAATATAAACAAAAGTGTGATAAACTAACAACATAGTATAACGCGTATGTTGTACGAGGATGGTCCCAGAAGTACTTGGCCTGACCTAGAGATTGTGGTAGTTACTTGAAAAATTAGAAAATTAGAAAGAACACAATAACACAGTCTATACAGCATATGTTCCAAGTTTGAAGATGCCATGTTGTTTAGTATTTGTTTAGCAGCCATCAATAGTGAACCTTTTCAATAAATTTGTAAACATAGAAAAAATTGGTCATCGTTATGTGATACAATACTTTTATTTAAAAGGACTTATCCCAACCAATATATAAGCAAAACTACTCTGGAGTAGCATCGCAGTTGTCGACCAAATGAGGTGACAACTTCAGAAATGTTGAAGAAAATGCACTGGATGATCGTCGACTGAAAGAGCTAGCAGACACAGTAGGCTGTGTCCATATGGGTGCCGCGTTTTCTCAAAATGAAAAAAATACAGCGTTGTGAAGATGTTTCCATCGATTGTTTCACAGAAATAAAGCCGAATTTTTGCGACGATTCGTAATCATGGTCCATCGCTTCACACCGGAAATAAAAGAACAATCAAAACAATGGACTGAAAACGGGGAAACAGCTCCAAAGAAGGCAAGGATCGTTCCATCTGCAGGCAAGGTCATGACGTCGGCTTTGTAAAGCATGTGTGGGATAATTTTTTTATTGACTATCTTGAAAAAGAAAAAAACTATCAACAGCGAGTATTAAGCGAACTTAATGCAACGTAGGAGCGAAGAAATCAAGTAAAACAGCCGTATTTGGCTGAGAAGAACCTGTTGTTTCATCACATAATGCACCAGCTCGCACATCCGTTATTGCAATGGACAAAATCAATGAATTAAAGTTTGAATTCCACCCTATTCACTAGATTTAGCCCACTTGTGACAGTATTCCGTTCCCAGACTTGAAAAAATGTCTCGGTGGTCGAAGATTTTCCAATAATGAAGAGGTGATGTCGACAGTTAATGGTTATTTTGAAGAGCTTGACGATTCTTATTATAAAAATGGTATCGAACTCATTGAACATCGCAGGGAAAAGTGTATGAAGCTAAAAGGAGATTATATCGAAAAATAAATACATTTTTGTCCAAAATTTTTGTGTTTTCTTTGTTGGGCCATGTACTTCTAGGACCATCCTCGTACTTGTTGAGCACATAAGCTGCCTGTGACATTTATTCTGTTGAAGAAAGGATGAGCTAATGCACCTTTTCTAGTATAGTAGTGTGAATCAATAACTACTTAAGTTCAAATTGAAAAAAAAATAAATTTATTCATTACTCATTCATACTACTTATTCAATCCTCAACGAACAGAACAGAAAGTTGTGAGACAACCCGAATACAATAAGAGTCGTAAAAAATAATATAAGAAATAAAGTAAAATAGGCAAATGTGAGGAGATTTTTTTTATAGGGTTAGTAACCAACTTGACTTGATACAACATAACCACCAAAGCTGATAATATTAAAGTAAAATGTTTTTTAAAAGGTTTTCAACTTTGTAATGAAAAATTATATAAATTTAAAAATATTTCTCGTAAATCGGTACGGGTTTTTTGTTATAAATTTTGCAAATTCCATGAAATATGTATAAATTAAGTTAATAATTTGGACAAATTTGTAGTGGTAAAAAATGTAAGTTATCTGTTACGCGCAAAAGAAATGGAACAACAATCAATCTTTCAATCAATTAGAAATTCTCTTTATAGATTTACTTGAATTGAATAATCACACAATAGTTGGTTTAAACAGTGAGAGGATCTACAGTAAGTTTATTTTTTTATATTAATTTAAAATATCGAATAATTTTTTACTTATGAAGTTACAGTAACCTTGGGGTTGAGCCATTTCGAATGATTCTCATTTATTTAACAAGAAATAAACATTTTTATATCTCAAAGATACCTTAATATCTTTGAAGCAAAAAGCAAGACTAGAAAATAAGTGAAGGTTGTACATTATAGTATAAAAATTAATTCAATTTCATCCCATTGGCTTACTTATTAAGAATCAGATTATAGTAAACAAATTCTCTTTGATTGTTATAAATTCAGTAAATTTTCGTATTGTTAGGAATATACAACTGATTAAGACTGTTTTCATTCTACTTTTTTTTAAAGAATTTCATGTATCCAATTTTTTGTTAATACGATAAACATAATTATTTACCTCACTGTGTATAAAAGACAATTGAATATAAAATATTAAATATTGATTGAACAAACAAAATTTTATCTTGCAAGCTAAAATGCTATTTAAATAATGTTGTAATATTTTTTACAATGTTCGATTAACATATTTTTGATAGATTAAAATAAAATTTTTATATTTTATTTTCATAAAAGATATATAATTAAAATTAAAGTTCCTGGCATTAACTAATGGTAATATTTTCCTAGTACGCACCTGATATTACGAGAAATTTTATCGATTTATAGCAAAATTTTGTTGAATGGTTTCGCAGCCAATTTGTCAATTAATCATAAACGGACTGCATTTACTTTTTTAGCCTTACAAAGTAACGTAACTAAGGAAAGTAATTAATAATGAGTGAGATACCTACATAAATAAACGTTCTTACAAACCACAATTTTGCATCAAAATAGTTACGTAACATTACTCGATCATAAACGTACTGTAGAAATGTTAGAAGGGAGAGCAATTTTACAAACAATTTCATGACAACATCATTTATTGAAATCTATCATAATTAAAAGTGTCCAGATTCGAAAATGTACATATAAAAGAGAGAGCAAAACACAGATGCAAGTTACGTATCTATATTCAGAGCTGATGTCCATGTCGCAAAGTAGTTAAAGTCAAATAAAACAATTTAGGACAATATATACACTACTGTTCAAAAGTTTTTGCACGCGCCCAATATCCATTCATTAAATTTCACAATAATACACTTTAACAAATTTCTCTTTCATAATATCAAGCGAAGTTCGAAACGGTGTCTTACCAACTAAAAATAACAGTGTCCCTTATTTGTTTACTTTATAGAAGCGCTCGTTGAGTGTGACAAGTTAAAACTTGCAAGTACCGTCTGATTTGTTTATTTTTCTTTAACTGTTAATTATTTCATCGGTGTTTATGATTGTAGTTTAGTCCCAGGTAGACCTGGAGGACGCAAGAGCGCGCTGTGATTTACACTTTTTGAACTTTTCATGTAAAGTTCGTATTCGAATTGTAACTGTTCGCAAATTCAGACTTGTAAGTTTTCAAACGGGTAACACCAAGGAACTATCGGTTGAAACTCGTGCATTAATAACAAGTCTTCATAGTCTAGGTAAAAGTAATCGTACCATTGCAGCCGAATTAAAAATATTTCGACGTACTGTGGACTATAACGTGAAATCTGCATCCACCAGGAGCTTTGGCGATAGTAAATGTTCAGTGCGGCCTCGAAAAACCACAACCGTTGAAGATAAACGTATTGTATTGATGAGTAAATGTTATCGATAACTCATGGACTCAGAGATACCAGTTCAGATCAATGAATCTAGGGATCTGTTTTTGAGTATTTCTATAGAGAAATTGGTCTTTTTGGAAGAGTCGCAGTGAAGAAACCTCTAGTAAGACGTCAAAATAAAGAGGTTGTAGTGGACTAAAGAATATAAAAATTAGAAGCATAAAGAGTGGACGAGAGTTTTATTGAATGATGAGATCAAAGGATGAGGTTTTTGGATCTCAACAGAAGAGAGTTTGTGGGGAAGATGAAGGAAGAACGGATGTTAGATCTATGTGTAATCTCGACTTTAAAATACGATGGTGGGTACGTGATGGGGATGTTTTGGAGGAAAGGCTACTGGACACTTGGTAAAAATTGAAAGGAGTTTGAAGAAAGAAGGCTATAAAAATAGTATATCTCTACCAGGCAGATTTCTTATAATGTTGAAATTAGCTCGTCAGTAGTAAGAATTCCTAATGCAAATAAATTAAATCTTTACAAACTTACAATTCTACACACATTACTAAAAGATGATTCTGATAGAAGAATGTAGTTTTGTGAACAAATCGACTAGTTTCAAACATATGGTGTGGATTTTAGAAAATAAAGTTGTTTATCGTTGTCTAACCCTGTACATGCTGATTTCCTGAGCAGAGACGACTGGTCTCCATTAGATGGTGAGCTCTCTATTTCACAAGAGCTGATAAATAGAAGGAGACCTATTCAATGGACACCGAGATTCCCATATCTCAATGCTTGGGTACTTGGAAAGTTTTTAAGAATAACCGGCTAATTTTAAAAAGCCAAAAGCGAGAATAAGAATTGATTAATGTTGATTAATTTCGCTCCAAGTCATTAAAAATGCCAAATATTTAAAGTATATTATGATCATTTACTCAGTTGAAATAGATGAATTAAATTATTTGATCACTTATAAATAATAATATTACAATTTGATATTTTGCTATTTTCTACACCCCCTATGAAAATATATAGAAAGTCCAAATTACAGTCGCTTCCTTTCTAGAAGGATTCTCGTACGTACATTTCATTTGGAAATATATAGATCTTATGCATGAAATTTCTTGGAACATATGGAGTGATAAAGTAACAATTTTTGAGAAATTTGTGGATGTTGGAATCTATCGAAATGTCTTTTAAAATAATTGTTTTGTTAAGAAAGAATCCAGCATTATTATAAGAGAAAATCGCGAGAGTGATAATAGTTTTTTATAATATCTCGCATGTTACTTGAAGCGTATTTCCATCTTTTTACCCGACTGCCAGGAAGGGTTATGTTTTTAATGCGTATCTTGTATGTATGTATGTAATATTCTTTAATACCTTGTATCTCCTGCTAAACGGATTTTCATATTTGAGGTATCGTTATATTCGTTTCATTAGCCCAAGAGTTCTTAGATAGGGGACATTTAAAAAAAAAACCTAAATGGCGGATTTTGGACGCCATGTTGTGAGATAAAAAAATTTTTTTACTACCAAGCATATCGAGTTGGGTATCAAAATGAAGGATTTTAAACACTGATTGTAAATATGTATATAACTTGCAGTTTTAATATTAACCGGAACGATAAAAAATAGCTAATTCAAATAATTCAGACCTGTGCGGATAGATGGTACCACTAGGTTTTTAAAACGCGATATCGTTGTGTTTTCTTAATATTACTTATTATGAAATATCGGTCAGCGCACAACAAACAATTCGGATAGATGGCGCCACTAGGTTTTTAAAACGCGGTATCGTTGTGACTTCTTGTTATCTAAGACTAATATATTTACTACGAGGACGGACCTACGTTGTTACTATAATTATAATTGTCTTGTGTGATTTAAATGTCTTCATTATTGTGAGTTGCCCCAAAATATGAGGCAAGCTGGAGATACAACTTTTGTGGACATATTAAACAGTCTTGGCGTTTGAGAACTTACAATGCAGCAGTTATCTATCATAGAAAACCGCAGAGTACCGTTGATAGGGCCATTTGACGATGGTGAAGCTGTCAGAATTTTCCCAACAACTAGATTGGTTGATACATATAACGCGACTAAGACAGAAATGTTAAAAAAGCTCACAAAAATATATACCGTTAGTGCTGTAGACATCTCATTGGATCCTAAAACATATGGTTAAAAACCACGAGAGGAATACTTACCTGAAGATCTCAATAAAACAGGTGGTATACCAAACCAACTCAAATTAGATGTAGGCTCTCGAGCCATGCTAAGACGGAACATCAATGTTAACCTTGGGCTGGTTAACGGTGCTATAGGTGTTATCCGACGAATAGATTGGCCAGCACTACGTAGAGAGCAGGTGGAGCCGGAAAAACTGCCACAAGCAGTATTTGCGGAGTTCGATGACCCAAATATAACAGGGAACCGACTGGTATTGGAATCCGGATAGAGCCTTGTGCTACAGAATTTGATGCTTTACGTGGTGAAGGCAAGATCGAGCGACGAATGCTTCCCTTAATTTTATGCTGGGCCGTGACGTTGTATAAATTACAGGGCACAACTTTAGACCGAGCAGTTGTAGATTTAAGTAGAAACTTATTTGCAAAAGGTTAACTTACGTTGCTTTGAGCAGAGTGAAGACTCTCTCCGGACTTGCTATTAGTTCTCTTGACCCTAACAAATTGCTTAATCAACCACATGACATAAACTCATTCAAGGAATTAATTCGGTTACGTAATCTTAACTAAAAAGACATAAATAAAATAATAATTAAAAAAATCAAAAATCCGCCTGCATGGATAATTACAATTAAAAATCAACTGAAAAGACTGAAACAAGATGAAAATTCAATGATAAGGTATAGTATTAAAAAAATAATGATTAGGTACTTAAAACCAGAAACATAAATTGATACAGTACCAAACCAATGTACCTGCATATTGTACACTTAGAAATATCAGCACGGTAGTTTTTTCACTTTTTTGCAACATTATAAACAGAATTGCAGTCGGAGGCATGAAATTGAATGCTATGATAAATTATTATCTCTTTCTGCATGCCTCCGAATGTAATTCTGTATATATAATGTTGCAAAAAAGTGAAAAAACTACCGTGCTGATATTTCTAAGTGTACAATATGCAGGTACATTGGTTTGGTACTGTTTCAATTTATGTTTCTGGTTTTAAATACCTAATCATTATTTTTTAAAATACCTTATCATTGAATTTTCATCTTGTTTCAGTCTTTTCAGTTGATTTTTAATTGTAGTTATCCATGTAGGCGGGTTTTTTGTTTTTTTTTTTAATTATTATTTTATTCAGTTAATAGATAAGAAATTTGAAGATTTATGACTTCACAAATCCATAAATCAAAATGTTTGGTTATAATTACAATACCGTGTAGCAAAAAAAACCGACCCCCCTAAATATAACCTGCAAATGATTGTTGAGTTTATGGAAAATTGTAGGCCAAGGTGGTCAATGCTTGCGAAGGTAGTTAATGCTTTTCTTCTTAGAATAATCGAAAGTAAAAATATATTATTCAGGTCTACAAACACACCTCGACATAGGCGGAGTTGATTCATTATAAAATAATTTTTAATACTCATGGAGCTGTTTACATACGGCAGACATCTCAATATTTAGATAATAGACTAAAAGGTTATCAATACGATAAAAAAAAATAAAACTGCATTATGCATTAACGAACCATGAAATATCAAAAAAACATCCATACAATTTTAAAAATTCGAGAAAATTGATTTCTCTGGTTAAAATAGATTGTCATTTTTATTTTGATAATCATGCTGTAGATTGATGTATTGGTTAATAAATTACGCAAATTGTCATAAGTTGACCGCAGAACGTAAAATTTTTGACCTGTTATTTTGAACTAATTTTTTATCAACATAGATTTTAAATGAAGACACCAAAAACACAAAAAGGTCTAAGAAGTAAAAATAATAAAATATTAAGTTACGGATTATAGGAAATAATACAATGTACTATCCGTGGTATGAATTGATTCATTGATATATGGCACGGACATGACAAATTGACAATAATGAGATTAAAAATGCTAATGTATTGAAATTATAGAATATTTGTATAGTGTTAATGATGGAATCTCTAATTTTGAAATATTGTGATATTTATATCACTTATTTTTAGAGGTACTCTCAAAAAATACCTTTTACTATTTTGTATTGGTATTATATATAATAATAAATGAAATAAATACTTCAGTTTTACCCTTGGATTTGTTCCCAAATTAACTACTTGGAAGTCAATAATTCACGTGTGTCAAATCTTACTCAGAGGAATTTGTGTTTTGATTTCAAAATATCTATTTGGCTAGTTTTTCGTTTACATCTTTACTTGAATTTATCTAAAAAAAATAGAAGTAGGTAACTAAAACATTGGGCAATAACCCTAACAACCATAGAAGGTCTAGAAGCAGAAATATGAAATGAGCGATATTTGAACGCAACAGGTGGAAATACTTTCATTAGTTTAAAATAACTTCATTGTTGTGTAATGAATGCTAGTGTGGAGTGGATATATTAACGTAGTTTATCATTTGGCATTACTAATAACTTGCTTTGATCGAAATATTGAATGAATAGTTTCAAAATTTAAAGAATATAAATAAAAAAAGTGTCAAAATTAGTTGTCAGGATACAAAAACAATTTACGATATATATACAACATATTCTTACATTTAAGGGGCCGTCCATAAATCTCGTGATGGATTTTGAAGCATTTTTGAACCCCCTACCCCCTCACGTGATTGAGCAGGATTTTTTTGTGTCACCCCCTTCCCCCTTATGTAGCACGTGATAGTTCATGTATTATAATTATTAAAAGAATAACACATAATTAAACCTCAAAACGTTGTTTATACACCTACCTAGTACTCGTTAGACACAGAGGACTCGGCCTAGTAAGCCATAATGTAATCGGCCGTGTAATGGGCACTTAATTGAATAGAATTATCTTCTATTTCCTCGACCGACTAGGTAGGTATAATTGGATCATTATATAGTATTTTAATAGCGTGTTGTTTACTTCGGAGATGGAACAGAGATTTTTCATTATGCGAATTTTTTTGAGCGGTGAATTGTTTCAGCCAGGAAATTTTGTGGAGTAGGGTATCAGCTCTGTTTTGGACAAACTTCGTATGAACGTTTGTTAAGTTACGAAGAAAAAAGTTGTCCAATCTATGTATTTCGTATTTACAATAGTAAACCAGTGAACCATAAGCGGTACGTTAAATATATTGGGCACTATTTTGTAATAATAAGTCCAAAAAAAAATGAGGATGGCAAAAACATAAAGTCTGATGATCCAGTATTCAAAAAATATTTTTCTTAAGTAATTATTTTCTTGTAGACGTTCTCCTCAATGAAGTTAAATATTTCATTTTAAATTTATTGGACGTCACAGTCTTTATTACTTTAACCAGTGGCACAATCAGTGGCAACAAAACATGTGATAAACTCATGGATATGACCTTAATAAAATGAAATCGCCTTGCCAGCTATACTATACCAGGCAGTTTTCAAATCAACTTTTAGTGATGTATTGTTTTTAAAATATTGTTTTTAATGGAATTTAATCGAAAAATTCATTTCTAATATTTTATTTTTGTTAAAATAATCCACAAAAATAGCAGTATATTACCACAATCAAAAAATGCAGTAACGGTAATAATTCATACTGATGATAATGTATGAAATTTATTAGGTAAGAGGTTGAAAGATTTGAAAATTGTTTCATTTTATGAAAAAACGTGAAAGGATAAATAATAAACGGAATAATGTATAACGAACAAAAGTAAAATGAGAATCGATTGAATCAAGCTTAGATTAGTCTTCAAGGAAATGTTTCTGGAGTATGGAATTCGGTGAATACTTCAAAAAATTCCAAAATTAGCTGGACATATACGAATCTGAAATTTACATAATTTATATCATATATCAATTTTCATATTTTAATTAATTTTGTATCTGTAGATACTAGCTACTAGGTACTCAAAATTAGGTAAGCATAAAAAATGTAAATACAAAAATTAATCATACTTAAATATTATATATTGTGAATATATTTATATGGAACTTAAGATTACTGTAATTCTTTATGACGTTAATATATTTCATTGTTAATTAAATTAAATGGGTAATAAAATATTTATGCAATACTAAAGCTTTGGGGACTGTAATAATTTCAACCAAGCATGTAATAATATTAGTTTTGCAGTTATTTATGTCCATTAATGCATGAGTCGTAACTAATATTTTTTCTAGAAAATAAAATCCACTCAAACTACGAAATGATTATTAATTGTTTCATATCTTTCTAATTGTTTCATCTCCTATCATCAATGGCTTATTTCTTCTTCCTATAATGATGTAGTATTGTTTTATTTGTTTCAAACCTACAAACCAAAATTAATTGTTTGGTGATTGAATTGCAATTCATCTGTGTGTAAAGTTTGACTAGACTCTTCATTTTACTCGTCATCGTTTCTTCAGGGTTCAGTGTTTATTATTTATATATTTTTATTTGTTTATTGTTATGTTGAATTTAACAAAAATTTTGACTTTATTTTGTGTTTTTAGCACTCCAAACTTAAAAACGACTAATCCGGTGTCAAGAACACAATTGAAGCTACAGTTAATGAGGGATCACGCCATTCTACAGCAACAACGACAAAATCAACAAAAAACTCAACGCCAACCACCTCATCCTCAACACCAACCCATACAATCTAATCATGTAGTCTCTAGTCCTATTAATAATAATAGCAATATACAAAACCATAATATTCCTGAAAATCACATAAAAGTTCCCTTAAACAGTATAGCAGAAGTACCTCCTCAAGTTTTACAAGTTCAAACCAAATTAGCAAATCCCACAAAGTACCATGTTATGCAAAAACAGAAAAACCAAGTGAAACAGTATTTGAGTGAATCATTTCAAGTACCTAGTGCCGCGCTTTCGAATCATAGATTAAATCAAACTCATAGTGCTCCAACTTGCGGTGCTAATACTAACGGATATAGCAATATTAATAATATTTCAAATTCTCAAGGATATTATCCACAAGGACAAGTTTCGCCAAATTATGATGTTCCTGCTATGTCTCCTGCTTTGAGTTCTGGTGCTACCAGTTGTACTTCCGAGGTAAGTTTTCCATCATAGTACCTACTGTTTTATTTAGGGATGAGTCGATCCTCAATACCGATTCTCGATACCACCGATTCTTGGACATTGGTATCGGTATCGAGAATCGATTGCAAAAAGTTGACACCGATACCAGTAAATGGACGGAAAGTCCAGTTTATAATGAGATTATCATATTTTGAAAAATAATTTGTTAAAATATTTGTCTTTGTTTAAACAACTGGCTGCCTCAGTACATTTATTGCTCCGACAAAGTAGTTCCATATCGTGTTTGATATATTAGGTGTAGAGTGTAGAAAAATCCTGCTTTTAAAATAACTTGGATACTGATTTTGATTTTTGATACAACAACCAAAAAACCAAAGAGCTTAACGTAGACCATGTGTTTCCATCTGTTAAGGATTGGTCCAATTTGATTTTAGAATTAAGCCATTGTTTGTTTTTTATTTGCGAAATTGCCTCATTTATCCCTGTATAGGCATAGATATTTTAAAATTGGTTTATAGGTTGTTCGAACAAATTATGAATATGTTTCTAGTAAGAGAACTTTTTTTACAAGGGGCTATTATACATCGATGGTATCGGTATCGAGAATCGATTTTTTAGGTATCGGTATCGAGAATCGAAAAATTTTGGTATCGACACATGTATCTAGTTTTATTCAACAATACAGTTAATTGTGAAAAATACCAATCTAGTAAGAAGTAAGAAATTTTTTTAAATATTTATAGAAATAGTTTACAAGTTGGTAAATAAAAAAATGTTTGCTCTCTTTTAATTGATATAGTATTCCAAATATAAATTTTAGAGTAAAATTAAGTAAGCAGTTGTGATTGAAAGTGTTTTCTAAATAAATTCGTTCTCGTAAATACGAGCCTATCAATGTAACTGAAATTTCATTAAATATTGAAATATAAAATAATCAATAAAGCTAGTAGCATGGATAATTCTAAAATTTTCACTAAGCTAATTGAACTCATATGCAAGAATCTGACAAAAATCAAGTTGTTTACCTAAAGTTTATTTATTTGGCATATATTTGACAGAACGGCATACCATTTTAAATGAGATTTATGACTTCCATTAAGTGAGAAACCAGTTATTTGAGCATATTTCGAATTAGTATCTTAATTGAATTAAATTCAATTGAGCAATAAATCAATTTTTCATTTTGTTTGAAACCTACGAATTTTTTTTGTAGTGTTTAAAAAAAAGTTAATCAGAAAGCATGACCGAATCTTTTTCTTCCCAAAAAATTTTAAAATTTATGGAAATAAAAATGAAAAGCTCTAAGACTCTCTCTAAACTCTAAACTAATATCATAATAAAGACTTTGTGTACAACTAATGTTCATGGAACGAAGGGGTCACTAAAAATATCGATGTACATGTTTCTTTAAACACCTTGGTTACTTCACATCCTATTTTAATTTTTATTTATATTCGACTTCATTTCCGAGTTAAATAGTACAAAAATATAGATTATGTTGTTTGGAACGGATTTATAAACCATTCGCAAATATGTAATAGGTAAATAGTTCCCAAATACAATAAATACACGTTTAAAAACGATATGACGTAAGGTAACAGTGTGATCTAGTGATCTATTTTAAATGATTTTCCGTATACATTATCTAATTACCTATTTTTAAATACTGTTCACCTTCGACGCTCAACTGGTGTCTACGGAAATCCAAACGCGAAAATGTGTGGATTACCATACGGCAACATTGAAAGTATGTTTCTTTTCATTTGTTTTGAGAAAATATATTTGTTATATTGAGGAATTGCTTTATTTAACGCAAGTAGTACCAAATGAATCTATATTATGAATACCCATTAATTCGACGTTACGCAATTGGAAATACCAACCACATAACATATTCTTTGGGATAGTTTCATATTCCATTATAAAAGACCTTGAATTACTTAGACCCTATATTTTTTAAGGTTAAAAATATATATGTATTACAGTTTTTAGTCACAATGCGTTGTCTCTGGTTCAATCCAGTTTTACTAGATGCCTTACAACTAGAATTAAATGCTGCTTAAAAATGTATTTCAGTGGGAATCGCTGTTATATTTACGAGTGTTGTTGCTCCTTGTATTTTATACACTCAACAACTAGAAAATTCATTAAAAAAATGTTCACTTCGTGGATAAAAAAATGTTCATTCTTTAAGTTCCAAAATACTAGTTTTAACTAAGGTTCAAAATTAGAACTAGTTTTGATAATGTGGTAAATTCTAGTTTTAACTAAGAAATTTTTGTTTCAACAAATGCATTTAGTCCCAATTTTACAAGTGAAGGTCAAACTACCCTATATCAACTTTTTCACGTTTTATAGATGGCTTTTGGTTCAAATTTTACCGGCGGTCTGGAGTTAGTTTAAACTTCAGTTTAACACAAAACGGAGTATCCGAACATATCTTTTTCAAATTGTTCAAATTTTTTCAATATTATAAAGGGTTTGGATAAAATGATTAAAGATTTATACTTCATATTTGATGAACTCAACGATGATGATGAAAAAATTATCAACATGTCGATGCGTCCAGAAAACAAAAAGTTATTTGATCTAGAGAAAGTATTTAAATTGTCTCATTTATTTTTGTTTAATTCTTGTGCTTTTTTAGAAATTATTTTTTCACCGAAATTACTACTTCATTGTCAAATAATAATATTCTTTGTTCATTTTTGTTTATACAACTTTCTTAAACGAATATCGAAAAAATTTTTGTTATATTTCCGCGCTAGTGACATCTGGTAAAAAAATGTCTGCTCAACTTTCACCTGTAAAATAGATCAATCTTGTTTATTATTGGTTTAAACGAGTTTAATCTCCAGTTTTACCTTAAGTTGTTAATTGGCTCTTAGTGGAAATTAGTTTCAACTAGAAAAAATGCGTTTCAACTAAAATATTTTTTTTTTATCTAAAACTTTCCTCTCAATTTTTTTAACTTCTGTGTATAATTATAAGTATGTTTTGAAGAATTTGACTACGTATTGTTGCAGATATTACTTTTTCACTGAAATTACTAACTATTTTTACAATGTACTGAATATATAGAATTAGTCAGTTCGTAATGAATGTTGCATAAGCAATCCACAAGTTATTTGTTAATATTCTTATTTTATTGTAAATATTTATTTTGAATAAGTGACTTTATCGAGCGTAGACAAGCATTATAAGATAATTTTCTTAAAAAAACTGTATAAACTTTTTCAGTGGCTCATGAGAATTGAATTTAATTTTATTTTGATAATTATTCAAACCGAAAACGATCTCTCCCAATACAACACGATGAAAAAACTCCGTTTAATAGTAGTTTAATCAGTACTAATCACCTAATTATTAAAACACAGGGAGGCGCCCATATTTATAGGCAGTAGCGGAGTTAGGGTAGGTCTCGGTAGAGTGACCACCTAGGGCACCAGGCATAAAAGAGCGCTGCTGGCGAGATATTTCATCGAGTCTGTCTTGCCGAAAATCCCCTAAACTTTCCAAAAAATTCGATATGTTGGGAGCACTATAATGAAACGCAATCTCCAATCGCTGCACTGCATATAGTTTATTTCAACGGGCATATCCTACTATAAATGAACAATTCTTTCTTTTTATAACGTAAACTCTCTAAAAGAGAGCTCGGCAGACAAGATGGGATTCCGCAACTACAGATAAACAAAAATCGATGAATTTTTGTTTTCTTTCTTTACCGGAAATGTTGTTGGAAATGACGTTAAAAATACTGTGCAAATTAGAACTCTTAAAATTAATTTTAAGAAGTGCCGAATGGTAAATTTCCATTTCTCATTTCAATGACATGAGAACGACGATTTGAAATTTGGTAACTCATTTTGGGCACGAGATTTTGAAACGGTCAAGATGTATTCTTGTAAAAAAATTAACGCTCTACAAAAAGCTTCCTAACAATTTTTTCAATATATTCACTTTTGGAAAAGTTAGAAGGTAAAAGGTTAAAGTTAGATTCATAATGAATTTCAACATTCTTCGATTTCCCGGCAACTTTGTGAATCGAAAATGAAATTGCAGATATCGACTTCCACTGATAACTTCGCCCATAGGCTAGAAGAGTGAAATTTTATTAGTTTTTTTTCAATAAATGGTTGAAAAAATTGGTTTTTTCATTATATCCTTTTACGTGTAAATTTAAGTAGCGATTAAGGGTTGCCATAAAAATTTCTCCGAAGGCACTGGTGATGCTAAAACCGGCACTGCTTATAGTGCATCTAAATGAGACATAGTCTCCTTTTAAGTCTATACACTTGGTCCTTTTCTTTTCTACCTTTTCTACTCTTTCAAATAATGCTTACCATCTCTCTCCTAAAAGCAGGCGTTAACGTACGTGATAAAGTCCGCGTCTATTGAGAATTTCTCTTAAAAGTGAAACTTAAAATTTACGAAACAGGAAAAAGTCGTTGGAGGTGAAATCTGGCGAAATCGGTGGATTTCAACCAATTTGAGGTGCAATTCGTGAATTTTTGGCAACTAAATGTGAGAAGATGGTTCGTCGTTATGAAAAAACATTTTCTTTTTCTTTAAATACTTTTTTGTTATTTCTCTCTTCACTTTATCAAGCAATGATGCGGGATGCTCTTTTGTAATTGTTTGACCAGCTTGAAGATAGTCGATGAACACAAAAAACAGTTGCCATCACTTTTCCGGCCGATGAAACCATTTTTGGCTTTTTCGGAACAGGTTCGCCCATTTAAATGCAGTGTCTTTACTGTTTTTTCGTTTCAGGAATGTAGTGGTGGATCCATAAGGTTTCATTTGCAGTTATGTATTGACGCAAAAAAATCCGATTGATGTTGCTCAAGCCGCATCTGGTAAGAACTGGTAAATTCGTTTATGGTTCAAAATAAGCAAACGCCAAACATCTTACGTATGCATAAGTTTTCAATCAGTAAATGAAGAATGCGATTTTTTAATATACCCAAAGCCTTTTCTATCTCTCTAACCTTAATCCGACGGTCGTCCAGTACCATTTGGGGAGCTTTTTCGATAATATCGTTGGTTGTCGTAATTTTGGCCATCCTGAACGCTCATAGCCAGTCAAGCTAATACGGTTAAGTTTGAATTTAGCTACTCAAAATTTAATGGTCGTATATGATGGTGCAAAGTCTAAGTGTCTAACTCCTCTTTTTGCGTAAATGTATTATCTAAAGATAATCGATTACAGAGTTAAACTCTAACCACAACAACTAATTTGAGTGAAATTTTTCTGCCGAATTATTGGTATTCATAGAGTAAGTAACGTACTCGGTTGAATTTTTGCCAGTCTTTGTAAAATTAAAATTCCGTCTTATAGTTTCACTGATATTCGATCATTCTGTGTAATATTTAATAAAATATATGATATTCTCATTTAGTACTTTAATGTGTTAGCAGGTAATTGACGTATATTTTTTATTTAAGATCCTGCAAGGTTCGATAACATACTAACTTCCCACGTACTATAAGTATAAGAGGTTCAAACTTTTTAGAAGCATAAATTATTTTCATTTTGTTTATTTTTACGATTTTCATACGCAATCAAATAGCTCTAAGTAACTATTGAAACCTACGAGTTTATCAATTATCTAAAATTAAACGTTGCGGTGTTTTATATCTTTGAAATATATAGTTATTGAATAATTTGATACAAAGGTGTCAGTCATAAAATAATTAATATGTATCTTGCGATAAGATGCGGAGTAGTACGTGGAGAATTGATTGAAATTGAGAATATTCGTTTAACCTATTACCTCATTATGAAATTATTTAACTATCCTTCGAAAAATCGGAAAATCAATATTTCTATCAATGTCACTTTGAATATTGGATTTTGCATTCTATGAATTTAAAATTTTCACAAGAATTTATACAACTTGAATCTACCACAAATCTCAATAAATTTTTCCCAGACGATAAGTATTCGAAAGCTCGAAAAATATATGAAAGTTAATCTACTTTGGTGTTTCCTTGCCACGTTCCCAATAAGAATTGTCGATTGGTCGATTGAAATAATGTTAGATAGGTTATTCGTTCAGACATTTTAATGACGTTTCGGTCTTTTCTTTAGATCTTTTACAAAACTAAAAGTAAATATATTGTGAAACATACAAAACAAAGAATAAAAATTACATCAAACTTACTACTTACTCAAAGAAATTGAAATATATATAATCGGTTGTAGATTCCAATAGGAATAGTACCCGCTCAATTAAGAGCTTTTTGATTCGTTTTATGTGGTGAGTCAATCCACGTTCTATTCATTTTTTAAACTGAAGTTCTTTGCATGTTTTGACTTCTTCTATTTTTCTCTATTTTTTCCTGCCCTGGGTATTACTCCACCGTCCAAGGATTCCCATTTTGTTCAGATCATTTGTTACTTGACTTTCCCATTGGCTTTTTTGTCTTTCTCTGAGCCGGTTTCCTAACGGCTTCCTCCTCTCCTTTTAACTTCACTATCATTTTTCATTCGTTTTATGTGTCCTAGTCATCTTATTCGCTGTGATTTTATGAATCTGGTGATATTTTCTTCATTAAACTTTTCTCTAATTTCAGCAATCATAAGGATCCTATATTGTCCGTCATCCAACTTTTTTGTCCATATATTCTTCGTATCATTTTTCTTTCGAAGGTGTTGAGTTTTTCTTCATCAGATTCTTTGTTAAATTCATCGTTTCTTCTTCATAGGTTACTATTGGCCTTATTGCTGTATATTTTCATTTTAATACATCTAATTATTTTTTTGCATAGCATTAGAGGTCAGAATTTATGGCATGCTCAGTGTCCTGCTTGGATCCTTTGAGTGATTTTCTCTCCTCTTATTTTGGTTGTTAACTGTTACTCCCAAGTATTTAAAATTGTTAACCCCCCCGAGGGCCTTTTTTTTCAGCTTTTGATAGGTTATAAATAAAATATAAGTTCATACAAAACAATGATTTTATTATCTAAATATTGGTACACTTATTTTTCGACATAATCATCGAATATATTGAAAAATTTTTCATATCTGTGGAGAAGCTTTTCTATACCCTCTTCAAAGAAAGTTGCCGCTAATATAGCCTAACCGTTCAGTCACAATAAAGTACAAAACAGACCTTGAAACTTCTGGAAATTCCGTAGACAAATGTTGAATCTGCGGTTTTTTTAACCATTCTGTCGACTCGTTGAACCAGGTCGTCTGGAACGACAGATTTGCGTCCTTGGCCCCTTTATCATGCACATAATTACGGCCATCTTTAAACTTTCGACACCATTCACGCACAAAACCATCACTCATGAAGTTTTCCCTATACACACGACTCATTCTCCGATGGATTTCTGCAGAACTTCGGCATTAAGCCTGTAGGAAACGAATCACACTTCGCAATTCACACTTGGCGGGAACATCAATAATGGCGGACATGTTTAAGTGGCTGTAGCACAACGCCGACTGACGCCTGAATGTCAAAAATGGCGGTGTAGTGCCAAAGCTTCGCAGTCGCCTACAGCGCATGTCATCCTCAACCTAGACTCCTGTCGAGTCTCCATCTGGACCATTTTGGGAATCACGATGTTAGATATTAAAATAAGCTAAAACACTTTAATTGATAAAATGTATTAGTTATTATTGATAATTGATGTTCATTACTTTTATTCGAGGATACTAATCGATTTTTAATATTTTAATTGGTGATATTCACAATAGTAAATAAATTTGAGTGTTTTTTCTAAGTTATGATAAAGTATCTAACAAGTTAATCATTTAGATATACGACATCGCATTCTCCTATTAATTTTATTCTATTTATTCTATTATCTATTTTATTCTATTACTTAAACTACTTAAACGTTGTTAACAAAATAACTCTTAGAAAAATAAAAAAAAATTGAGAACCAAGTAACACAGTGACGCAAAAGAGTTTTAAAACGATTAAATTCTATGAATGTTCCTACGTGCACTAGAAATAACAATTAAGATCAATGAATTAGTATATACCTGATGAAATTAAAATATATATATATATATATATATATATATATATATATACGAGGATGGTTCCAGAAGTACCTGGCATGATGAGAAAATTTTTGTGTTTTCTTTGTCGGGCGAGGTACTTCTGGGACCATCCTCGTATATATATAAATATAATTTGTTGTGAATTAACTTGATTTTAAGTCTACTTTAATTGAAACTTCATTCAAGATCTTGACGTTTCGATCTATTCTGGTCTTTATCAAAAATAATTTGACATTGATATATTTCATAATTATATTAATCAATAGACCACCTACATCATGAATACTAATATAAAAATTATTATAAACTAAATAATTTCGTATGTTATGTAATAAATAAGTAGTAACATTCAATTAAACTATTTATAATTAAATTGAAATTTATTAAATAGAATCATGTATTTTTCAAATTATTTAGGTCTGTTATTGTGAATTTTTTTGATATTTCATGCATTTTTATCGCATTGACGATTTTTTATTTTCCAAATTTGGAGTTGTCTGTCCTATGTAAACAGAATCACAGTCATTATAAGGTATATACAATTTCACTTCTTCTGTTTGGTTGTTTTACATTTTAGTTTCGTGAATAATTTTGATCAGATTTCACCTATATCCTTTATGACTTGTTCTAATATTATATTTATTGAAATAATTTGCTAATTGTTGTGGAAGTCCTTGTACATATGGTAAGGAAATTTTTTCTACATTTTGATGTTTAAGTTCTGTTTTGTTCCTCGATTATAGTATTTGTTTATCATTCTTCTGAATACGTTATTTATAATTTTCTTATTTTGTCCTTATGTAGCTTTTGCTTTTGTAATAGCTTTATTAATTCTCAATTCTGCATCTAATAGTTGGATAGCTCTATCAGCTAAACTAATAATTATTGGTCTCTTTTGTGACTTACGATGACATTTATTTCAAGTTTAAATATCTTGAGGACCAAGTTGGTTTTGCATACAATCTGTTTTAATTTAAATTGTTAATTTTATATAATCAAGAAAATGAATTTTTTTAATTTCTTTATTTTATCAGTGTCAAATTATATTTTGATAAAGAGCACAATAAAAATTACTTACATTGATTAGTTAATTGATTCATTTTTATTATTTTTATACATTTATAGATATTTTTAAATCGAACTTGACCATAATTTTAGTCCCTGATGATGGATACATAGCTATTCGATAGCTTGGAAATATATTAGAATTAGTAGGCTTTTGTGTTTAATTTTGCCACAATCCCACTACGAAAACGCTTATATCTATACATATGAAGCTTGAAAATAAATAAACCGCAAGTATATGAAATATGTATATGTTATTTCATGTTCATTAAAAGACATATTACAATTGACGGTAGGAAAAACCTAAGCGCAAATGTACTATCTACTAAGGTGTAATGCATTCCATAGTTTACTATCCAATGTAATTCAAAGTAGTTTTGTATATGAACGTTATGTTTTGTATCTTCATGATGATAACTTTTGTAATTATAATACAAATGAGAAAGATGTCAGAGCTGATTTCGTAAATTTGTAAAAGACAAACATAAGACGACAAGCTTCTTAAATATTTCAAAAAACAATATTTTTATACAATCTTCTCTTATTGCTTACTGTCAAACATTCCTAATCGCTAAAATGTATCGTATGATTCTGTCGTAATCTTACAATAGCTTGGCCATGACCTGTCAAGAGACAAACTATAACTTTGTTTGCTAGTTATATCTGGTTTAGTAGATACTTCTTAGTATGTCTCATTTACGGAGACTTAGTTAACTAACTAGAACTTGTATTTTACTGCTCCCTACATTTAGCCACAAGTTTGCTTTATTAAATAGAAGCCCTGAGCTAACTGTGTTACAGTGAGACCCCTATAAGGGATTGGCCCCGATTTCCTTGGTGCGAAATTTTGTATCTGCTGTTAGTTGTATTTACAGTTTATAGAACAAAACCTGCCAATATCCAGAAATTAAATGTGGGGACGTTGAAGAATGTTTTGTAAAATTTTAAAAATCGCTTGTTCAGTGCTAATGTGAAATTAAAACTAAACAAGTCACTATCTATAATTTGAAAACAATAATGAAATCGTTCATCCTGCATTTAGCGGTATGTATTAGTTGCGGTATGTCATATAACATTGATTTGAAACAATGATTATCCTTAAATGATTTCAAGATAAAAAGTTACGTAATTATTATAATTTTGTTTGTACTCATAAATGTGAACAGGTAACATGGAGGTTGAACAATTTATAGTATACCATAACTGTCATGAAATCGCTTATCAAAGAATTACCTAAATTAAATAAACTGTATATCAATTTGAATTGAATAACACAATTTGGGCAATTTGTGTGTACTATATATTTCTAACAAATTTTCTGCATAAAAATAAACATTTCATTTTTCGTTATTAGATATCGATACATTGTTATTATCCACTAAACAATTAATTTTATGTTAATTCTTGACAATTAGTTGGACGAAGCATGAACAACAAGCCGGTACCACACGATGCTTCTAACGTACGGCTGAACATTGGAAAAAGGCTGGAATCTTAGAAGAAATGAAAACGTAACAAAAAAGTGATATAGAATACAAAAAATATAAATTTTTTTAAAATAAATTGTTTTTTCATACAAAGCGTTTACGCGAAAGATAACAATAAATGTGTATAGTTGTACCATAAGTTTTGGTTCCAGCTTCGTTTCAATGTTCGGTACTCTTTTGAAGCGGGTAAATAAACTATTTCATGGCCAACGGTGGAAGCAAAACATTAGTCGAATGACGTGAGCAATACGAGCAAACGATTGGACGCATCGTGTGGTACGGGCTTTAGAAGGATAGCCACTCAGAAATAGTTTTGTCTTGAACGTGGATTTATAGATATTTAAAAAGCTTAGTCATGTCTAGATATATTTAGCCTATGTTAACGAGTAGCTGCTCTTCAGTTTAGAGTTGAAATTAATTACCATGTTTCGTAATAACTTTTACACTATGCTACTCAAGGTTTATTAACCAAGAAACGATTTTGATAAGAAAAACTTTGTTGCGAGTGGACCAGCTTCTGTCGCAGGAAATTTTGCCCAAACTTTTTTTTATTATCCCGTTTAATTTACAATCTGTTCACAATAGAGCAACAAGTAAATATTTTGAATAATAGTTGAATAGACTTGTGGTTATTTCCTATTGACCTATAGTTACAACGCAACTAATTAAGCACTAGGGACAAGACAAGTTTTGACAGGCTAAAAGAAAAGTATTGATAGAATATTCATAAGAGAAAGGCGTGAGGTTTAAAATTCTAAAATTTAAAGATTAAAATCACTATTTTAAAATCCATTAACTATCCATTAAAGCGTATAGAGTAAATCGTTTTAGTCTACGTCTTATAATAAGACACTAGATTTTTTGCAAGTCTGTTTGGATGCCTTTGAAGCCCATTACTATAGTTTTCATTCAACTTTTTGATTTCTTTTTTAACTGAGTTAACATTCAGATCACGAGCAATAGCACTATTAGGATAATTTCATACTTTCGCGTTTTCCTCGTTTTTTGGCTCTGGAAAATCGAAATATCATCGGATTTCAATGAATTTTTTTAATCTTTGTTTTTACGGCGGATTTATGAAAAAAAATATGGAAAATATCTCACATATATATATATATATATATATATATATATATATATATATATATATATATATTGTATATCAAGACCTTGTTCTCAAGTGATAGCTTAAGGGGCCCAAACTTAAACGATAGAAATTTAAGAAATATTTATTAAAAACATAATCTGATTAATACGAATGTTTCTATAAACTTACTTTATCATGGAAGTCAAGGTTGAAAATGTTATCCAACAACCCCCATACAATAATATAGATAAATTGCACTTTTTTTATATTAATCAACGATAAACACCCGTTACATTAGCCAATTTTCTTCTCATACTCATCGAGTTTATTGAATTTTGCTCCAATTCTAATACAACTAAAATTTCATTTAATACTGGATTTATTCTATGCCTCTTTTTATTTTGAAGAGGACTATTTTTATAAATTAGACAGTATTAAAATAATAAAGCATTACAAGTTTCATATGAAATAACATTCGTATGAATGTACTAATCAAAATTACGGGTATACACTTATATTTTCATCTAATTAATCTACTTATTACTTCTAAACAGTTAAAAATACAAAAATGCAATATTTTCTATATTTTATTTGTTAAGAAAATTGTGTTGTACTGGTTGTAAAGGTTTAAGGATTTAAGCAACGTTACGTTCATAAATGATAATTTAATATAAAAACTCACCAGTGTGAGTAGTGCTAGTTTTACAAATCCAAATTAGAAAATGAACTGTTCTAGCCAATATTTATAATGAGTAGCTCGATCATTTCATTAGTAATATTGTCCACATTTTCTCTTCTGTAAATGTATGAACTGCCTTTTCCTAGTTTTCAGGTTTCACATGATTTAAGTCACCAAAAACAAATGTTTAACATCACTCATTTTAAAGAAGTTATTTTTTCCGAAAATCTTCTGCCTTTATCCAAAAATTTCCCGATAAATTGACGCACTTTTCTGTAAAATTATACACCGCGATTCACGGAGTTTACTAATATTCTAATGAACGACATAGCTTTCTAGCAACTAGTCTGTTTCGATAATTTTTTGTTAGAAAAAAACACGATTATTGTTGACTCCGTAAAAACCAACTACCGACCAGCCGAAATATTTTGTCAGTAGTAAATGAAAACAGACAAAAAACAAGTAATAGATCTTATCGACTTTTTGAACATAATATGAGGACAGATTTTTTTTTCTTATGTTCAAAGCTAATGATTTATAATTTTGAAATGATTTCATTAGACACATTCCAAACTTGTGAAACATATTTTTCTATTTCGTTTAGACCCATAAGAAATACTATAATATATGTTACGACTAAAGGATTTACTCTTTTTTACTGAGTAAACTCGAAGTCTGAATAATCCGATTTCGAACTAAGCCACAAATATTCAATTTTTGTATTCAATTCCGATATGCAATTTTCAAAGAACTTTGCGGGTTGAGCAGTAGTCTCCTACACAAGGTTGACGACTGTTGACTTCGCTCGGCTTTCACGGTCAGGTCGGTCTGATAGTCTGGAGTTATTTCTTATTGTTTATACCTTTTGTAGTTAGCACAGCCAACAAAAGACAATAATGACAAAATTTGTTTCAGCTGTAGCTTATACTGACATTTTCTATACTACTACATCTTCAAATTATAAAGCCACTGCCATCTATGAACTTTTTATTTAACTGAAATATACTAACTGATAAAATAATAAAGTACGAGTGATTTAGTTTATTTAGATTATTGTATGTTAATTTTCAATAATACATCAAATACTTTATAGAAGTATTGAGTAATTAATTAAAAACAAATTAGGAAAAATAAACAATGTTCAAACTGGATTTGTGGGACACATAGAGACATTTTGCAAGTTGACGATAAGATAAAGTTATTCAGTGGCAATATGATGTATATCTTTTCTATATAATTGAAATTTATGTCAAGAGTAAAGTGACAATCTATTTGTAAACGACAAGAAAAATATGCTAAATCCCAGTAACAGCCAGTGTTTATAAAAGACTTAGAAACTAGGTGTAGCAACCTTCTTTTTTAATACGTAAAGAATATTTACCATAACCTAAAAACTTGTTTTCATGTTCAAATTTCAATTATTGATTTATTGGAAACATATAAACTATTTGCCTTAACATACTAATCTTATCTTCAAAATAACTGGAAGCGTGAAGCTCCTGGTAATTGAATTCTTTCTTTTTTCTATTCACCTGTCAGAACGACATTAATCGTTGTAGATTCCTTCGTCCTGTTTTAAGTAGTACACCTACTAAACTTTTAAAGTTAACTCCAAACATGTTACTTCATATCTATTTTTTTAATAATTAATTAAGGAATAACACTTAAACGTTTAAAAATATTTATTAAATATGTAAATTATATAAAAAATTCACCAACCAATCATTTTTATCTTATTCGTTCACATATTAATTGGTAAAAATTTAGGTTGCTATGGAGGATACGTCTAACCATTTATGAATTGCTAATTTTTATTGTGAGCAGTAAATATTGTACAACATTTGTGTAATTTATTAAAGTTATTTAATAAAGGAAAATAATATTCCAAAATTGGAAAATTGTTGGACATATCAAGGTACAGTTTTAGAAATATAAGCACATTGTGAACGAAAAACAATTCAATGACCTCAAAACTACGTAATACAAAGAAAAACAAACTCTCTGAAGAGTTTTGAAACGAAAAATTGGGATTGGAGGACGTATGTTAAGACCCTCTACACAAAAAAAATAGATTTAAACAAACACCGACTCTTTCGTGAAAGAAATGAGACGTTTTAAGTAGATTGTCAGAAACGAAAACCTAAATTCCCAACATCAGTTATGGTGTGTGAGTCGATGTCGACCAAAGGTGTCGGTTATATTAAACCATTTTATTGGAACGCTTGTTACCCACGATGTATGAACAAAAAGTTGCGTTTTGTCAAATATAGTATAGATTCACAGTGTTATAAATGTAAACGATTACACGATTACTATTAAAAAGGAAACCATGGTGGGATTCTGCGTCCACCAAACGACGACAACCGACAATTACAATGACCGATTCGAAAAGATTAATCGAGCTGAGAAAAGGAGAATGAGAGAATTTCTCTTGAAGCGTCGAGACTTATTTGGTGATGCCAAGCCAATCAGACAATCAACTTGCAGACTTCAAAGAACAAAGAGAGAGGAAGCTGAAAAAATAATTCTAGAGATGGAAGAAGAGATAGTAATAGAGCAATCTACTAGTTCTTGGATGTTTTCATTAGTGCTCGTGAAGAAAAAGAATGGAACAACGAGATTCTGCGTGGAATAGTGCCAGTTAAACAACGCAACAAGAAAGACAGCTATCCTCTACACCAGATTGACGGATCACAGTCTTTGTAAATTCGAGTACAATGCCCAGGAGAAACCACGTCGTTATTAAAGCTAAAAGCAATGTAACACAATGAGAAACTTAACAGTTGTTTATGTGAAGTTCATTTGATTGATTTTTTTTCGAAACAGGATTTCTTCTTATGAAATGTTATTCTCATCGCTCAGCAGCTGAAAGAGCAGCAATCAATAACCACCATGATCGCACCTCTGGATATCATCCTATGAATGTATTTTAAATAGATTTTTCAATGGTTTTCCTTGTTAACGATTTATGAGAGAATATATTGGGCATATTTGAGAAAAAGAAATATTTCACGACAAGTGAATACCCATTTATCAATATTGATGTTCACTATTTTTATTTCATTTGAATAATTTCAATCACTTTAATCATATGTCAATAATAAAAACTTCCTCGTGCTTCAGTAAATCCTCACGTGATTAGTGCGATTTTTATTTGCATTATTACATTGCAAAAAATATAAACAATTGAAATTCGTCATGTATATTTTTATATATATTTTTCGGAAAATTTTGTATAAAAATATGGATCTTTTAATAGAAAGTACCCATATATGATGTACAGCTTATACTACAGTATATACCAAGATTTGTGGGAGGAGTCTTCTGGCCTGTATTAAATTTGTTATATAACAGAAATTATTCCTCATTTGTTTATGGTAGTGACAATAAAATGAATTTTTTTATCAATAATATTTTTCTAAACATTAAAAATATAAACAATGCTCAATTAACTTTATTTGATACAATTTATCAAAATTTTAATGTCATCCGTGTTGTAATTATTCTAAATACCAAGATTTATCAAAATTGTCGATGAACAAATTGCTTCTTACCAGACATTTAACCCTCTCTTGCTATAGCGTCAAACTAATCTTAGTCATAGTTAACCTTTTGGCTTGGGCGTGTAGGAGACAGTCGGTACCAAACGATCGTCCAACGTTTGCCAACATTCGTATTCCAATGGTATCCGATTGTTGAAAGAAAGGCCGGATGCATTGCTGCAACTGCACGATGCGCAACATTCACTTTCCAACGTTTGCTGAACATTGGATGAGAAGACTGGACGCAGCGCTGTAGACAAGCGTGAAAAAATATACGTGTACTAAATTATTATTACGTGCACAGAAACTAAAAGTTCACAGGCTGGAAAATACGACAATTCTACTGTAGATTTGCTAGGTACAATGGCTTCTTGATCTGAAGAAAGAACCATTAGGAAAATTCATAATCTTCTGTCGAATATCAGCAGAAGATTTTGAATTTATCTCCTCAAAAATTGTATCCCAAAATAAGAGAAGAAGATACCAACATGAGGAAAGCAATACCAATTCAAGAACAGTAAGCTGCCACTCTTGGATTTTTCACTAGTGGTGTTTCCTTTAGTAGCCTTGCGTATTTATTTAGATAGATATCACAGCAGGCCATAAGCCTTATTGTACCTGATGTTTGTAAGGCCATTATGGATTTGCCGAAAGATAAAATACAAATAAGAAAGAATACTTGACTAATACTCTATTTGTTATACGAAATATAAATGAACAGGAGTACAAAAACATTAGGTTGCAAATATACATATTATTATCTTGAAAATTGCAAATTAGTACTATTTTCTTGGGATACTTAGTTGGTATGCGAACCAGTTAGGACGATAGATATACTCTGTCCTGCTTCCAGTCATTTCTGACTCAGTGACTATCTTTCTTAAGTTTTGGTCCGTCGACATTAGTAATTCTTTTTTTTTCTTCAATGTCATCACTGTTATCCCTGAATTCGCTCGATAATTTTCTCTAAGCATCCAACAGAAGGTTCTTATAGCCAGGGCTATTTCATAGAATTGGATACAGTTCGAGAAATTCGAGGGGTTGGATGAAATGGGTCGATCTATCCTATTTGAAGAAGAAAATACAATTGTTTACTTAACGAATATCCACCAGACAACATAGAAAAACATGAAAAATCTATTGTAAACACTGTCGTAATTGTATGTACTGTATAAACGTATAAACGTATTCCTTGTATATAAATAAACTGGCAACTTTGGTTTTTTATACTAAACGCGTAGCATTCACGCGTAAGAGGTGTGTGGTTGTACCACAAGCGTTGGTTCCAACTTCGTTCCAATTTTGGGTAGATTTTTGACGCGGGTCCAAAAAACCGACTTTCAATTCCAATGGAAGCAAAACATTCGTCGAATGACATGCGCACTACGACCACACGATGCTTCCAACGTTGGAAACATTGGACGCATCGTGTAGTATCGACTTAAGACATATCGCTTCGACATTACTTCACATTCATATATTTTTATGATCCCTTTATATGGAACAAGTATTTCCAAAAGCGAATTTACCTGGAAATATAACACATTACAATATATTAGAGATTGTTTTGATGAAGTCAGGTTACATCAATATACAACATTATTAAAAAATATCTTGTAAGATAACTGATAATAAAAGTTTATTTTGTGAAGTGATAATTGAGATTTATAATATCTGATAGGAGTCCAAGAGATAGGAATGTAACACAAAACTATCTGGTAATGTGATAATTTGAAATCTAATATAAAAAGCGAATTTAGATATGAGAAACAAAAGAATATAATTTCAATTTTGGTAAATATTCGTCTTAAAGTGCATAAAAAATGAATCTGAAAGCTGACACAGCAATTTGAAAAAATTACATCACACACTGAATGTTATTATTCAAATATCAATAATCAGTTAAAGTAGCTGCAAATCAAAGCTCTTATTAATTCTGTTTATTCGTAATACAAAGATTAGGTTTTATCCACCTCAGGATAGATGTAATTATTTTTAATTGATATAGACAGCGTCTAGGATTTGAAAGAGATTCTTTGAAAATATTATACATATATATTTATTACTAATTACCGCTATTACATGTGCTTGGCCAGTTTATACCTATCATTACTAGTTTAAAAAGATTAATTCAATTGTTAACATGCGAAAGATTAAATGTTATTAACGAAAACCACAGATATTAATTTTGTAGTAAAACAAGTTAAACGAACTAAAGAAGTGTTTAGTAATCATCAAGCTTCAATTACTTTACGTCATACTCCAATATGTCAATCTAAAATTGAGCATTGTTCTCAACAAACTAAAATTGATTTATTACATTAAGCATTTTTTAAACTGTAATTTAAAATTATAAGCTAAAGCTAATGGAATAAATAATCTTAAATGAATGAAAATAAACAAAACAACTAAGATATGGGAAACAGAGAAATTAGGGCAGCTTTGACAATTTAGAAATCTTTTCCTAAAAATTTTATTCCGCAACTTCCTCTTCTCCTTACGCCTTTGCAGACATCGGATTGAAACTTAGTGTTCACTGTCTCCAGAGTTTTCCTTGTATTTGGTCCTATTACATCTATATAGTTAATCTATTGTCTTCTAGGTCCCTGTTTGTCTTTCTTTGGTTCACCTTCATTTGGCTTTTCTTTGTTAGTTTATCATTATATGTCTATACCAGTGGTCAACAAACTTATAAGCCAAAGAACCAAAATATGATCATCACAACCATTTAAAAAAAATCGGAGCCACATCTGCTTGATTAGTTAACTTCATTACACCAAATAAAACTAAATTAAGTCAAGTTTGTATTTTGTTGTTTTTAAGGGCATAATTCCAAGTTCTCATCAGTTAGACGACTTCTCATATACCTCTTAATAATTTTCGCATTGTTCGCATATATATGTAGAACCAAAAAGGAAGAGAACGCAAACGGGACCTTTTTAGCTGATCGTAAGCGTTGAAAATGATCATTTCTTCCTCCTCTAGGTGATTAAAAGCAAAACATTTGTGTTGTGTCACATTTTTTACCTCCAATATATCCAATTCAACACAAAGACGTTAGTATTTAAAGTGCCTTATCTCCTTGTTTTAAAATCCACCAATCGTATTTAAAAGCTACCAATGTTACTATCAAAAAGAGAAAATTTCAACTCGGTTATTGTAGCATTTAGAGGATTTTTGACAAACTTTAAAGTTGCTATGCTGTTTTCAAATTCCTGAAACTTGTTGAGAAATGCTTCCTTTTATATTCAAAATTATTGTTGTTTAAAATGGTATTTATCAATAGAGGAATAATTTTCTTGGGGATACTTCAGCAGGGTCAGAAAGTGAAACAATGGTTTCCTTTCAAAATCCTGAGCAAAATGGATAATTTTATTTCGAATGTTATTACTTCTTTTAACATAAAAAATCCTACCATTCCCTACTTATCTCGATTTATTGAAGAATTTTTATTTGTCAAAATGAGATGTAATTTTGTTCTTGCCTAGTTTTTTTTGAATGGAAATATTATTGCACCTTACGCAGATATTTGTGCCATAGCCACACTTAATGAGCGATGAGCCACACTTTGCCACCACTGGCACTATACCAATACATTACCCAAATATTTCATTAAATTAAAATCGAAAACACCAAAAAAGAAGTAATATTATATATCAAGTGCCTTGTACTACGTTCTCTACATAAGACAGACATCTCAGTATTTAGAAAATAGACAAAGAGGTCATCAATACGATAAACAAATAGAACTGCATTAACGAACCATGAAATAAAAAAAAACATAAATTCAATTATAAAGGTTCGAAAATTCTTGAAACGGAATCTAATACACGAAAAAGAGAATTTTTAGAAATGATTCATATTCATACGAACGAAAAAGCTTTAAATGATAAAAAAGATCTAAATAATTTAGGTAAAATTTATAGCTTTATTTTATAAATTCTAATAAAACTACAAATAATTCAATTGACTACTGGTATATATTTGAGATGTATAGATTAGGGAAAAATTAATTTTTCTTATTAGAACAAAGCTCTAGTTTGATTTTAGTCTTATATTGATATTTGTGATGTAGGTGATCTATTGATCGATCAATATAAATAAGCAAATTGTCAGTGTCAATATCATATTTTGATAAAAACTTAAACGAAAGTCGAAACGTCAATTTTATCTATCTTTCAAAAATTATTAAAAAAACTAATTTTGAAATAGAAGATTTAGAAACATAAACATATCAAAAGGTCTAAGAAATAAGAAATTAAAGAAATTTACCATTTAACTATATCTTTCGTATTTTATTGGTTATTAATACATAATCCTTTATTTTCTTTGTACCTTATTCTGGTGCATTTCGTTGTTCCTACTATTTTTCCGAATGTTTCATTGCTTCAATGTTGGTTTCGTACTTTCTCTGAATTAGACAAGTCTCATTCCCTCCCTATTACATTTTGTATTATTTTCCGTTTCTATGTTTATTTGTTTGTAGCATAAAACGTTTTAATCATTAAATAGTTATTTATTATTATCCTATTAATTTATTGATAATAAATACTGCGTTTATTTTTGAATTTGATTTCTTTTAATTAATATTTGTTATTACAACGTTCGTATTTTTTATGTTGCAGTTTTTTTTCTCAGCATTCCATAAATTCACTCATTTCTACATTCAACATTATGAATTTGAAATTAATGGTATTTAACTGCATAAACATCTTAATGAATCTTGTTTCGACAATATTATACTTAATGATAATTATGTATAATGACTATATTAGTTCTAATACAGATTTTCCGATTCTATTCAATCTGTTTATCTTTTCAATTATAATAGATTATAAGTGAGAATAAGCATTGATCTTCAAGTAGTGTCTTACACGTGCACACCGTAACAAGTTAGTTTTCAATGTTTGCTGATGATAATTATTTTTAGAGCTGGTTTTAAATATTTTCAAAATATCATAAATCATCTGACCATTATTATTTCTTATTATATACTTATTTTTCCTCAATAATGAAATCGAAACCTAAAAAAATTGCTGTTAATAATGATATATTTGTAATTTGTGTTATGATTTTTCGTTTTTGACAATATCATAACAATAAAAGTTAAATAATTGAAATTAAACCGTTAAAATGAGGCCGTAATGTTGAATTTCCAATTTTTTCGTCTAGTGTTATTGGTATTATTGATAGTCTGCTGACCCCACAATATTAAGTTAACAAAAATAGCAATTTTAGATTCTACTCATGGTGAAAACATTTAAGTGGAAATTGGTTGTAGGTGAATAAAATTAATAATTTGCCATTTAATTTTCAAAGCAAACAATACAAAATATATTTCAACAGATCGATCAATTCTAGCTGTGTCTTTCATAGTAAATGTTGATTTTTGATTTAATTCAAGCTCCATTCGTTGAGAGTGGAAAATTATTTAAGTGGCCTAGATTCAAAACCAGGTAAATTCATTTGCCCAATTTTACAGAAAACTAAAAAAATACAGGTTTCGTGAAGCCTAATATGGTTTAAATTATTGCCTAAGCTGAACTTCAGTTGGCAGGCAATTTTAATAGTATCTCAAATAATATATTGGAGTTAGTTCATGCTGAAACAAATATGTGGAGCTGGCTTCCTTTGAATATAAATGAAATAAAGTTAACTGAACTCAATTCTTATGCAGTAACAAAATGCATTTTCATTGGTTAATATTATATTTTTTTGAAATTTACATGCATTGTGTTTTAGGTATGGAGGTAAGTGGAAAGAAACTAAACTAATAAGTTAGAGGTTTTCATCATTATTCTTTTCTTTTTCGGGGTTTTCTGAGTCGTACAATTTCTATAATAGGTTTTTAATGAAATAATAAGCTTTCCATTGCTTAAGTTTGAGATGTTTCTCAAAGGCCAAGCTCCTACTAGAATGGTACTAGATTCAACTAAGCTTCCAAACTTTTTTGAAAACATTTGCGCTACTCTTTTTGCTTTTGCACTTTTGCTTAAGTTAATTGGTCCAACAGATGGCAAAACCTAATAGATGTTAAAATAATTGTGGATTTGGATGAATCTGATGATAATAACATGTGCAAAGTAGTGTAGACTGTCACGTGGTGTGAATAGCTGAAAATCTAGGGAAATATATTTGGTTGGCTTTGAAACTAGACTATTCAGTAGTAGGTATCGTAAAATACAATAATTCCTAAACTGCTCGCGTAAAATCTAATATTCAATAATAACTACTATAATTTTATCTTTTTCATCAATTGAATCTGGGGCAATATTCCTTATGTAAAACCATTTGAAACTTTGAGGTTACAGTTTTTCCCATATTTAAAAGAAATAAGTCGTTTAGTAGTAGAAGTGGGTTGCCATAGAACACATAAGTATTCATATCAGTACGATGTCGAAATAATTACTTATGATTGAAGTACTAACTTAGAATATCAATACAGCGGTTGTGAAATTTGATGTAACCACTGGAATAATATTAACTTGGCAAATTTAATGCCTAACCCAGGTACACAATTTGCAAACAAGAATGTAAACAAAAATACCTTCCAGTTGTTTTGAAATAAGAGAGAGTGATAAATTTTAGCTAATTATTTATTCCACTCGAAAAAAAGTCCCGTTATCAGATTATGTACTGTTATTTGTTTTATTTATTATTTCGCAATACTAAAGAGCAGCATATTTGAATAAATAGGGTCTACGAATCAAATTTTTATCAAAAAACTATTATATGTTTGCTGAACAAATCTTTAAGTCAACTTAAAATATAATTAGTTTGAAACTATTTTAAAACACGGTCCACCAAGGAAGTATCGCATCACCTATAAAAATGGCAACCTGCTCACAAAATCAGCCTAAGTGGAATTTTATTATTGTTAGGGCTCAATCAGACGGTGCGGAATGACTATTGTCGAACGGAGTCAAGCAGCACTTTGACTTATCTTTTTGTTATTGAAATAATATTTGACTAAAAATCAATTATAGTTATAATAAAAAGTTACTGTCATTTGATTCCTAATCAACATTTTCAATCAAATTAAATATATGCGAAATAATTTTTTTATTGTGATTGTTCATTTTTGAAATAATTTTGACATATCCTGTTCCATTTCCGCTATTATGTGAACATAGTGGACATATTAAATGCGTCAAAGCGTCAAAAAATAAATTCAGTTATTATTTGGAAAACAACAAAATCAGAGAGAACATGAAATTAGGAAAAAAATAATAAATAATAATTTTTAAGCAATTGTATTTATTTATTCACGAAAATATCGATTTCAACTAAAAACTTGCATCATGGGTTATTCATATTATACACTTCTAAATTGAGATTTCATTACATAAATGGTACACAGAACATCAAAATACAAACTGAACGATGTGACGTTTGACACTTTCATGACGCACACGTTCTGGCCACGCGCCGGATGCGGAATTCAGTGACGCATGCGTCAAAATGCTGATTGCTCACACTGTCACACGCAATAGTCGTTAGGCACGTCCATTGTGCAACGTACGATTGAACCCTTACACTACTAGAAACGAGGCAAGAGAAATATCGATAAGTTAAATTTTCAGAAAAAAAAATAAAAGAAATGTTAATTGGATTTTTCTTCTTATTAGTTTTTGTTCGGCACAGATCGAGAGTACACAGAATGTGTTTTATTGGGCATTTTTGTATCAATATTGACTATACCTTTGTCACGGCCCAATTCGAATCAGTTAAGAACTGATTGCATGCGTCCTTCGTGGGGGGATGTACTGGTTCAACTCATCGATTTGCGAACGACAATTTTGAAAATGTGAACGCAATCGGTGTTAAACTGATTTAAACTGATCGGAATTTAACCAGCGAACAAAGCTTATGTAAACAGTAATTTAAATGTAACAAGGAGCAAATTGTTAGAATAATTGCTCTTATTGTAGACAGGTCCAGTTAGAGGTACGTTAACAATATACTGGAAATTAATTAATCAATTTTCTCGCGGATATTTGCGTGATATCGAGACACTGGAGGATAGAATACTAGTGTACAACAGATTTTTGAGACTGCAAGCTACATCAACAAGAAATATAATTGCAAGACAGCTTCAACAAGTAAATTCACAAACCGTGAAATGCTGGAATTACATCCAAAGTACTGATCTTCAACTGTCCACGGAACACCGTGCAGTTAGATTAAGATTAGCGCGACAATATGGGAATTGGAATGTTCATTATTGGGGTAATTTACTTTTCACAGAAGAGTCCAGCTTTTGTTTATGTAATTCAAATCGGAAAATATTTTTTAACGAATAGATGATGAAAGTTATTTTCCTCGCAATTTTGGAGGAAAGTCTAGCGTGTTTTGGGGTAAACTATCTTTAAGGGCTCACACAAAATTGGCACTTTACGTGTTCTCTCTAGAACACCAGTATCTTCAAGAGGTAAATATTGTAGTTTTAGACTAGCCTGCATGCAGCCGTACTTAATCTCTATTGAGCATGAGGCTGATAATACTGAAAGGAGATTGAGATCAGCTAATCTTCAACAACTGCAAGAGATGTTATTGGCAATATATTAATTTTATACCACTTTCTGTTATTAATTTAAATACAGAAAACTATCTAAAAACATCCGTATAAATAATAAGAGTTATTCTATTTCATTTCAATGATGTGGAGCGTATTTCTTTTTAAAATTTGGTGGTTTTCACGTAAAGAAAAGCAATGTACTAGTGAGAAATATAACAGGATGGGGAAAACAATTAAAAAGCTAAAAGGTAGATAAAAATCTTCATGGAAATAACAAGCGCACAAAGACTTTAGGAAGATGATGATTGTTAATAAAGAATATAATTGATATAATATAAGAACATGAAATTAGTTGTAGCTATTTTTATATTAAGTATAAAAAGTAGTTTTTACGTTTACCTATGTGTGTAGAAACTATCAATTAAAATTTGGTAGTAGGTACTGAGTGATCTAGGTTGAAAGCTTGGGTATTATTATTACCAAATAGAAAATAAATATGAATGAATTGACCTTGTATATCCAATTCGCAACAAAGTTATGGTAACTTGAATTTAGCAATGGTTGCGTTACAAAAAAGTGGTTTGGTATTATTTTTAATGTCGTCAAGTTTAGTTAACCTCTGAAGCAACTTTTAGGACTACTTTCATTCTAATTTTTGATTATTTTTATTAGTTTGGGTAAATAAGTTGGGTAAATAAGCATGTATTTGAATTAGATAATAGTATTATTTGGAATAACGTTTTAGTTATATTTCTAATATTTGTGAAATTTTCAATCCAGTATTTGGAGTAACTATACAAGGTTTTGATCGTTCTAAACCGAAAAATACAATCTCACCCGATATATTTGCGAAAAATATGTTGATTTGCAACATCCCAACTCACTCAATTTATCGGTACATACGAGGTCTGGCTATTAAATATCGAAACTACGCGCCTAGAGGGCGCTCTAGACGGGTGGGGTAAATAACGAGTAGTGCGTTGGGTATTTAGATATCTTGTCTATGCACGTCCCAAAACACGTTTCCGTCAATATTATAGTATTTGTGCAGTAGCGGTTTGAAACGAACGTGTTTTTTCTCGTTAAATTGAAAAAAACTCCGACTGAGTACTATAAATTCTTGCGAGAGGCCTATGGGGATAATTCTTTATCACGTGCGCGTGTTTTTGAGTGGTGTAAGCGCTTTAGTGAGGGCCGAGAGAGCAAATCAAAATTCAAGGCGATGTTGATCGTTTTTTTTCAACATACACGGTATCGTAATGATAACAATGGATTGGATTCCAGAAGGTCAAACTCTCAACCAGACTTAATATTTGTCAGTTTTGACAACACTGCGAGAACGAGTTTGTTAAAAACGGCCCGAGTTATGGAAGAACAACTCGTGAATTTTGTACCAGGACAACGCACCTGCCCATAACGCGCTATCTGTGAAGCAGTATTTGGCCAGTAAGTTCCCTCCAGTGCCCGAACACCCTCCGTACTCACCAGATTTGGCACCAATCAACTTTTTTTTGTTTCCGAAGATAAAATCTGCTTTGAAAGGGACTCGATTTGAGTCGATGGAAGCGGTAAAGCAAAAAACGGCAGATCTCCTAAAGGCGCTAACCAAAGAAGACTTCCAGCACTGCTTCGATCAATGGAAAAAACGTATGGCGAGGGGAGGGGAGTATATTGAAGAAGAGCATTCGAAAGTAGACTAATTTCAATAATAAAACCCTTTTTCTCAACCAGTTTCCTTATTTAATAGCCATACCTCGTATAATGATTTTAACTTTCCCAACCTCTTTCATTTTCAATTTGTTTAACAACTAGATTTGGATAGTCGTTCTCCCGATAGTAAATCATATTACAAGGACTAAAAGCATCATATTTACCTAAATATTTTGTTCTGCAACCGATCCAGGAGTGCAATATTCATAATTAAATGTCGTAACTCTATATCAACTTTTTGTAACAAATTCTCATTGCCAATTTTTTTGCTCTGAAAAATACGCTGTTTTCCTCAGCAGTTCTAAAAATATTATATTACGTAACAAGTTTAGAAAGTGATACATTTCGTATTACTGTTTTGCACGAGCTGAGTAGCGGTGAGTGATGGGACGTGACGAGCGCGAAATACACTTTCCAACTAGTTGTGTACACTATTTTTCCTACGACCATGTAAGAAATTTTTTTAAAAAACGTATTTTTCAAACAATATCACACATATGTTGTATTTAAAAACAAGCATACTGAAAAGTTAAAAAACCCTTCAAAATATTTTTTATTTTGTAATAGTAATTTTCATTCATCTACTTTATACATTACCCAGTAATAGTAATAACACGTAATTTCAACGTTTAAATTATATATAAATAAAAATAGAAAAATAAATAAAAAATAAGCATTTCAATACATGTAGGTATGTTTTGTTACTTTTTTGAACATGTGTGAAAAAGCTACTTTCTTAGGTAAAAATAAGTGTGCAATCTATCATTTTCCTCAGCAGGTGTAAAAAAAGTACTTTTCCACACACGTATGGAAATATTTGTTCAAACAGGTGAAATTTAGTGTAAAGATTTATCCATTTTTATCTGTGTGTGTGTGTAAACAATTTTCCATCGTCAACATGTAAGTTAAAGAAAAATATTTTCGTCGTCAACATGTTAGTTATGGATATGATTAATTGATAAAAATAGTGTCGAACTGACCAGATGTGAAACATATTATTGTAGAAGGATGACTGTGTATGGATATAAAGTTAACAATCACTTGAGACTCCATAAACATATATGCGGAAAATTGCGCTTGTGCTGACGCAACCTCCAGTGTATCTGAAGCACGTGGTGCGTGCGCATTATTACTTAAAACACGTTTAGTTTCGTTGTGCTTATGTTGAACAAGATTCGAGTACTCGCATTCAGTACTAAGCGCGATAACCCACATCGATAGCGGGGTTCTCTTTAAATTACTACAATCGTATCTCTTCAGTATTTATTATCGGTCTTTAAGTGACTTGCGTTTACAGACTTCTTATTTTAAGTGACGTATTTGTGCGGCAATTAAGGAATATGATTTAAGTTGCATAGTCGACTGTCCGGTGCTAGATTAACCAAAGTCGTTATAATTCGTATCGAATGACTAGGAAAACTAGACAACGAAAAATGCCTGTCTACAACATCATCACTAGGAGGTGTAAGGTACAGTGGAGCATTAATCTATTAAATAATCTCTCTTGAACACCGCTATTGTGATACATATCTACATACTTATATCGCAGAACAGAGATTACAACTATATTTTATCTTTTTACGTATTTCGTTCAAAATCTGTTTGTTATCATATAAAACTACATGAATTATAATTTGCGAGGAATTATAATAATTTACTATCTAAATTAGAAATTGAAATATCTAAATATTCCATTAAAAGTTTTTTGTGAATGTAGGTGGTAATTATTATCTTGTTTCCAGTGGTTTTATCTAATTTGCGATATTCTTTCCTAATTGCTTTAAATGTCTGTGTACTATTCTAGATTTACGCAGATTTAAAAACCAGACAATGTTATCTCTTGGGAAATAGAAAGATAAATTGTTGTATATCTACTTTGCAAATATTAAAAAATGAGATGCAAGATATCTTAATTGATTCTATCAGAAAAAATACAATATTCACATATCTTCTTGCGGTTTTTTACTTTAGATTTTTTTTGTCAATTGAAACATTGGATCGAATTTAATATATACATAATTTTATGTAAACTTGTCATAGGTATTAGAATTAAAAATATGATTCTTATCCTTCCAAAATACATAGTAATTTCCATATTCTTTTCTTCACGAAGGAATAGAAACAATTGAAAAACTTTCGATATTGAAGATATTTAATTTCAAGTTATTATCGTGCTTATTTAAGGTTTAAATTATTTACACTCGTTCAAATTCATAAAACTAATGTTCCTTACAGATAAAAAGTAACTAGAAATTCGTTAGAATAATTAGAATGAGAATAGAGTTTATTCAAAGCTTTCAATAATTAAAACAAATATGATACTATTAAAAAATTGTTTTTGATTAATTTGGTAAGTAAGATAAAACAAGTGATTGGACGTATTTATAAGATTATTATTTATATATTCCAAGAAAATAAGAATTAGAAAATTTACATTTAAAATTGTTAAAATATAATTCACTATATCATTTGAAATTATAATTATTATATTTTCTTTTTGTTTATTTAGAAACTCTCCAGCCAAACACAAACTACGGATACTAGATGTTATTCTGTTTCTATCTAACCTAATTCACTTTTAACCGAAAGGGGGCTAGCAGCTTTTGAAGATAACGTTTTTATGTGTATCTTAAGGAAAATTTATTACTTTGGTACATTGTATAAGCTTAAAATGCTAAATTATTCCCTATAACTCGTTTTTCATTACCGTTTTTAACACGAGATAGGTAACAGCGTAACCTTCAAACGTGGTAGGAAATAATTTAGGTGAGATGGATATGAAATAGAATCTAGTATCTGTTTGGCAGTTTTTGGAAACTTCGTAGCATAGAGAAATAGCATTAGAGAGGGATAAGCTTTATTGTCATTATAAAACAATTTTATGGACAAAACGACACAATTTTTTATTAGATAATATAAAAATAGTAATTATAATACAAATATATTACTTCACACTAAATTGATTTATGCTAGTCTTTTAAGTCTATGATAAATTGTAAAATTATGTCGCAAAATAAGCAAAAATGCCTCTAGGTAATTGTTATATTGTTACAGTACAGTACAATTAATATAAATTCGAAGTAATGATGCCTGGACACGAAAAAACCATTCAATTATTGTGCTGTATCTAACATTTGATACAATATATTGAAATGTACCGACGTATCAAATTGTGAATTGTAAAATAATAATAAAGTTAAATTAAGTTTTTAAAAATAAATTTAAAACAATACACAGTCACTGAAATTTAGAAAAATATGTTTTTCTAGTTCAACAGTGAAGTTATTTGTGTGCCAAGGTCTGAAAGAGCTACTTCGTTGGACAAGTCAAAACAGAGACCAACAAAGTATTATTTCAATCGTGGTTTGAACAAATAAAATCCACGTACAACTAGTTTACAAAAAAGAAACATTAGAAATTATTCAATCTATAGTACTTGATGTACAATGATTAACAAATCTATCAATCTACCAAATTTGTATTGTTTATTGTATTTTTAAAGATATTTTTCCTATATTTTTATTATTTAAACGCTAACAAATCACATATCTACATGTAAAAAATTAAATAGCAAATATTTCATTTTTTATATTTATTTATATTTATATCTAATCTTCTACGTATAATTAATTATCAAATGATCTCAGTCTACGATTATTGTTAGATAATAATTTAGACGACTCAAATAATTTATTACCCTTTTAGCACAAACTGATAATATATTTTTGTTATCCTTCATTTTTACGTCTGTACCAAGCCGTTAATTTCGATTATACTTTTAGTTAGTTCTTCTAAAATATACAAAACTTCATCTTTTGTTATCAATTCTTCATTCCAATTACCAATTATATAAATTACATATTAATTTTCTAGGAAAAAACTTGGTACGTCTGAAAGACGGAGATACCACATCTTATAAAAATAAGTTTATCGGATGAGAATGTCATTATATAAGGTGGTTTAGTATTATGTAAATTAGTTTCTAAGGATCTCAATTATTTATCTTATGGTTAGTGCACATAAAGTACGTTTCCTTATTTTTTATTTAATTTAATTGAAAGTTTTACTTGTAATTTTTAGTTGCTTTTAATACTTCTGTATAGAACTCGAAACACTTTGGGTTGAAAAAATGCAGTTAGTTGTAAAAACTTTTTGGAAGTGCAACTAGTCAAAATTTTTCTCTTTTACTGGGTCCACAGTACGTAACTACGATTCGCCACCTTCAAACTATTTCAAATATTGAAATAGCATTTTTAAATCATGTCAATTTTAGTAGTAAAACAGATTTAAAAGATCATAGATCAATTTTACGTTGAGTGTATCAAATACAAAAATAGTTAAGAAATATTTGAATCTTCGTCTCATCGATATATCGCATAATTCTTGAAATGTTAAAATGGGAAATATTTTAAAAAATTGGTGTTACTTAAGTTATTGCTGTTTCAAATTTATTAGTAGATATATCGGCATTGAAACTCCATGGCAGTTGACGCTCAACTACTGTGGTTGCAGGATACGTTGATGATTCCCAAAATAATACGACAGATACTGCAAATAAAATTTTTAATTCTATAATTACTCAACCAAAACATCAACAACTGATACGCAATAAACACAAAAAGAAACAATAAACTTGCATAATTCAGTCCAACATTTTTATTTTACGGGTTGTTGAAATTTTGCAGTTAATTTTATTAATGACCAAAATGAGTAATTATAACTGTAGCAACTTTATAGCATTGTTATAAGTGCCTATCAAAATTTGTTAACCAAGTTCTTTCTCTGCACTTATTGTCCTAGATCAAGTACATAACTTGCGATGATGTTCATAACTTAATTGATGTATTATACACTTCATCAGCGTGAGTTATGACCTGTATTACAGCTCGTTAAATATCATTTAAGGAACCATGATTATTTTATGACCACATGTTACTTTTGTTAACCAAGCTCCATTTTTCTGTCTTGCTGTTATCTATTTCTCTTTATGTTGTAATGGATCTCTGTTATTGTAATGATCCTGCTCGATTTTTTACATAATATAATACAAATTAGGTATAAACCTTGATTTATAAACATTTTGTGCAAGTATATATCAAGATTTTTTCTTATCGATAATGGGGGTTTATCGCAATCGACTTTGAGTACAAGATTAATAAAATAGTTAATTCAAATTACATAGAAATGGAACGTTAAATACATGGGTTTTAAAGGTTTAGGTAGATAGGTATATGTTCGGGTTATCCTAGTCATAAGGGCTTTTCAGAAATCCTGGGTCAGATAGATCACCCATCAACTGATTGCGTATCCTAACCCAAAACAAGATTTTAATCACAGTTTCCGAACGTCACGTTCAATTTTTGGTGACAGTTTCAAATTTAAAACATGATCTACAAGAATTTTTGATTTACTTTCTCATACGGATTTTTCACTAGAGTTTGATACCAATAAGTTTATGCCGAACAGTATAAAAACTATAAACCTCAGTTACCTATCAAGTACCTTGTTAATGAGAATTAATAGTAGAAAACCATTTGAGGGCAATAAATAATTTCATTAAACCATAGACAAATGAAACAACCCGTCAGCTGATTACATTTATCCACGATCCACGAGCAGAAAAAATCTTATCATATAGCTATGACCCGATTACTTCGATCAGTTTCCAAATAACAATGAACGTGATCTGGGTTCGTTAACCTGATCATAGTTTCCGAGTCCTATAGACTCATCGGTATTTCTACCGTTTCCCTCTAACTTAGTGAACCCAAATGGCAGTATTTTATTCTCTTTCAAATTCCACGCGGTCACACACAAATTGAGTGAAAGCAAAATAAAAAAAAAAATGCAACACAAAAAATTACCTTAATCAAAGCCCCGTACAAGACAATTTTTCCTATATCAGGGCTATTCCTAAAACAAAACATATCCCACACTCCCTTCTAGTCATACGATTTCGTAATTCTTAGAAAGAAATATAGATAGTGAATTATCAGAATACTCTATTCTGTTTTGTACAACCATTTTTATTTCAAATTAGCACGTGAATAATGAGATATAAGACAAAAAATATTTTTCATTTTTAGTTCAAAATTACGAAGTAATTTTAACAGAGAGACATGCAGATATTTAAAAGATAAATCAAATCTGATTTCTCATTATTATCAGTGATGTTCAATTGACGCCTTATCTTATTCTTTAATGAATCCGTTTTAATGATATCTGTAAACAAGCTGCAATTTAATTATAATAATTTGTGAATAAACTCTAAATGACGTAAAAATTAACATTAAGTTTATTTAATTCGTTTGACAGTATTAACAAAAATACTTACTTGAAAGCCACTCATGGAACTTACAGTATCAGCGGAGATATGAGGTATGAGTCTCCCTTTCCCTTTAGGTTTTACAGAGGATTTGAGGCGGAGATATTAGATAATAGTATATTATGCATTGAGCGAGGAATCATTACTATTACACATGAAGATGAGGTGTAATTCATCTGAATGAGCATTTTCTATTAACTTTATCCGTCATATTATGAGTAGAAAAACCTTCGGCAACTGAGATCAATTTCCACTTCCTAGTTTTTTCACAGTTGTGACATCACCACCCCCAGTTACAGAAGTTGTTGCGACGATATGAATGACCCCTGATCCGGATTTTCCAGTTTTAGAAATATACCAATTTGTTTGCCTATTGCACTCAGCTTTTTGTATGGCGCATTTAACATTCTGGTAATTCAAAAATAGAGCGTTTGATGTGGTCGTAGTGAAAGATATTTTTGGTGACAGTTATATTAACTTTAAGAGCTCTGCAGTAGGCTCCCATTGAACCAACGATTAATGCAACCTGTGCAAAATATTGACTTACTTTAGTCATATATGGTGACGGCTTCCGTTCTTGCGTTTTAGGAACGCTTACAGCTCCATATAATTTCACATGGATGTTATAATGAATATTTAGGGTACTTTTTTGCATCGAGTAGAAAGCCCATAGTGAGGAGGATTTCTACTTCTTGCTTAATTCAGTAAATTATATGAGTGGCACGTATTAGAAAAAAGAAGTTGTTTTTTGTGTATAATACCAATTTATAAAATTGCAGGTAGCTCATTTTCTATTTTACTTGCGGTTAACTCCAATATATTAGGAGGAATACTGCTATGGTTTCGATTTTATCAAAAACACTCGCACTAGTAGTATTTATCGACAAACAGACAAAACTCAAGGTATACATTCACAAAATTTCACAATTAATGTTTGTATAAAGAAACAACTTTACTTGTAACCTTCCTTCCCCGGCTGGAGACTTTTCCTCAGGAAGTGATATTTGGCCTCAGTTCAAGTATGTAAATAACTGGTACTTAGATGGGGAGAACAATTAATATTAACGACGTTAAAAGTGAATAAAAAAGGTGGAAAAGCTACGAATTAAATTAATAAAAAAATAAAACTATATCCGGACATCATTGTATAAATTAATATTTATTGCTGTGAACAATAAAAAAATTTTCAGCTAGAGCTCAATGTATTAAAAATATGATAAATTCGCATCAACTACGTATCCAAAAGAGCACAACGAATAAAAGCCGTTATAAATTAAAAACAATTCTGGCTGCAGCCCTCAACTGAATTCCAATTTGTTGGACTTGAATTTGTTGTTACAATTGTGGTTCACTGGTTAAACTCCAACCTGGCAGGTGTAGAGCTGAGGAAAAACATAAAATGAAGAAGGAAACGGGAGCACAGATGGAAATTACTAAAGAGGAATCGAGAGGGTAGAAAAGATTCGAATAATATTATATATATAAGAAAAACTTACCATAGAATAAAAAGAATAGGAACTTAACCACAAATTTACTTAAATTACTTATTTCAAACTTTAGTTGTAGAATGTAGATAGATAGTGACATTTAGCAATGAATCTGGAGTTTTATCAAATTATTTGAATAGAGTGGGGGGTCGATAATAAATTAATTTCTCCAAAAACTCGAATGTTAGAATGAAGTGATTACAGTGCTACAATATGTGAACAAAGGAATATTCCAAATATTTGAAGAAAAACGGAACAAGCCGAATGGCATGTTATACGCTATAGATACTTCGCACCACATACTTTCGCCAAAATATGATTTAATTTTGACTTGACTGTTGACAATTGAATAATATTTTTCCATCGAATTACCAATATTATTCAATTGACAAGAGTAGAAACTATAATTACTTTACAACATTCTAGAGGAAAGGAGAACAATTTGTGAATATAAAAAGTGTGAAATACGTTATATAAGGGTGGCGCTACATTAGGATCAGGGTAAATTTCTTTTAGATTATATTTACTACGTCATTTTGTACAACGCAAGTCATTGAAATTTTCAATAATCGAGTCTTTTAGTTAAAAATGAATTTTTATATCGGCATACTTTCAATTCATTCACAATTGCTACATTAATAATATACCCTTTGTTTACTCTGGAAGGTTTTTAAACTGTTATTTATTGTATAAACTTTTTCCGATTTTCTCTCTTAAGAGATACTCCTCCTTCTCTCTACCCTCCATAGTTATGGATATTCTTATAGATAAAATTTATTCTTAATTTTTGTTTTCAAATTGTGAACATTTTTATTGTATTTGACGTAAATTGTCATATTTTATGGAATTCGTCAACATTTATTCATATTTTTATCCAATAGTGACTTCAATTATATGAAGTTATGTAAAAGTGGTCAATAAACGGATATCTATCTATCTATTTTTAGAAACAATTAATTGAATCATTTACAAAAAGCCGATTGTTCACTCACAACGCTGATATTGCATTCTCATGAGATTATAGTTCACAATATTAATAAACAGTTTTTGGAAAGTATCACTTCAGACAATATTTTGCGTATTATATACATTTATATCAACCAGAGACTCAAGTTTACATTATCGTGAGAGGCCAAGGTTGTTAATCAAGTTTGGAAATACGCATACTGCAAATAATTTTGAATTATGTACATAACCATAGTTTTTTAATAAATTTCATATAGAACACGACAGAAATAATTTTTAAAGTTCCCACCTAACTTAATCAAACTATTATCTGAGAATGCCACTCGTATACATGAGTCAACAGATCACTTACCACATGAATATCAACATAATGTGATTCAGTCATACTAATATTTTCTTTATCTAAATATCAAATTCAAATTTCTTTCCACAGAAAGAAGCAAGAACAATTAAAATTATTTACGTCATTATTTAAGCCATAGAAGATAACTATAAACTGATCAAATTACTATTGATTGGCATTTGTATAAGAAATGGTGTAAGAAATGCAAAATGTGAGAAACCCGGAATAGCAGTAAAATCAAAGAACACTCAGAAGCATATACATATATGCTTTTAAATATATATGCCAATTAGCAAATTATATAGTTATATTCAGTATTAATTACTAATCAAGTGTTTTTGTTGTTAAGCAAGAATCAGTACCCAGTATCTGTAATGGGTTATTAAAGATGTGCTGACCATTGCTTTTGAAAAAATGTCTTCACGTACCTGGTCCGGTTTCTCCGACGTTGACGAACAACATGTCTAGCGCATATCTGCTTTGTTATGATGGAAAAAAAACATATTAAACTTATATAAACAAACTGAGGAAGCCAGAATGTTTCAATGTCTGAACGAAGTACCGAGAACATAGTAATTAATTCAAAATTATTGGCATGACGGTAACAGATTTTCAGATATGTTAAGTGTTAAAAAACTTCGTTGTCTATAGTAAACAATATGAACGCCAATGGAACGTATTTACCCACTTACAATTAATTTCAAGAAGTCGCTGTACAGAATATTCAATTGAGAGTATTGAATCTTGTATATTAAAATTTGAGTAATACTATTCCGCCACTTTCACATGAAACTTGTTCTTATGTAATATGTTATTTTGAAAAACACAAAAAAGCGATAAGTGGATTCGAAAATAATAAAGATTTAAATTTGGTGTTTGCATCGTAACATTAAGATTAGCCGTAGGAAAAACTACAATGATAAATATTGTTATATCTGCATTGGATTTTATTCTATATTTTATATACGAACCTACCTGTTATGTATGATACAGTAATGCATAAAATTCATAAAATGTATAACGTTCATTTTAAAAAAAAATTTCAAACGACCGTTTGCGGATTTACGAGAATATATTGAAAAATTCTTAGCCTACTATAGAACCAAACAAACAAAAACCAAACAAAATTTCAATGTCAAAATATTTTATTACTCAACATATTCTCCTCTTAATTGGATACATTCATTTCAGCGAACCTGCAACGTCTCTAGACCTTTAAAAAAAATGTTTCTTCCTGTTCTGAAAACCAGACCTCCACAGATTTTATTACCTCCTCGTTGGAAGAAAATTTACGACCTTTTAAACTTTTTTTAGTTGAGGAAAGAGATGATGGTCGGACGAAGCCAAATCTGTTGAATAAGAGGGGTGTTCTAGTTCAAACCCTAAATTAGGAAATTTTTGCATGGCATCATGAGATTTGTGTGCAGAGGCGTTGTCCTGCAAAAACGAAACACCTTTGGATAGCTTTCCGCGTCTTTTCTCTTTAATTTTTTCCCGTAGAGTGGTCAGTGATGTCAAATAGTAATCTCCAGTTATTATTCTACCCTTATCCAAAAAATCAATCATGATTACTCCATGGCAATCCCAAAAAACTTAGCAGATTTTTGAGCACGAAACTTCTTAGGTCTTGGAGAACCTGAGTGTCGCCATTCCATCGATTGTTGCTTTGTTTCTGGATCGTAGAAATGTACCCAAGTCTCATCCACAGTAACAATTCGGTTTAAGAAGTCTACATCGTTTTCAAATCAAGCAAAGATCGAACGCGATGCTTCTACCCTTGCACGCTTTTGGTCAACATTCAAACATTTGAGGATCCATTTTGCAGCAATTTTCAGTGCTTCAGATATCCGTTTTAGCCCAATTCGACGGTCTCATAAAATCATGTCATAAACTGCATCGATATTTTCGGAGAGTGACATAGAAACTGGCCTTCCCGATCGGTCATCATCTTCAATTGAAAATTTACCTCTTTTGAAGCTTGCAGTCCAATTTTTCACGGTCGCATACGAAGGACATTGATCACCAATGGTATTAAGCATATCTTCGTAAATCTAATTACCTCTTAACCCTTTTAAATACAGGTACTTGATGATAGCTCGATACTCCAATTTTTTGATTTTCACAATTTCGGTGGACATCTTTTTTCTTTAAATTTATTGCGTAACTCTGGTTTACTTTTTTGACGTCAAACTTTACACTGACATTTCTAATAAGTTGTTCGTTGCAATGATAACGCAATATTTTGTTAATGCATGGAACTGGCCTAGGCTAACTAGATATCAATACATCCTTGTATACGAATCATTTCATATCTAATTCGTTTAATATTCTAAATTATCTGGTCGCTTAATGTATATTAGACTTTTTGAATGTCCTCATAGAAAAACAATTAAGGGAGTAAGATGCAACAAATTTGTCATTTAAATAAATGATTGTTGCAAAATTATGTGGTTTAACATTTCCCATGGAGCATGAAGAGATTTGATAATTTTTTCATTTAATTGGGGGCTTAAGTATTCTCCAGTTTTTTACATAGAAAACCTACTGTCAAACCGGGCAGATCGCCAAATTTGAACAGCCTAGTGGCAGGTCCTCATAGGAAACTTTTTATCATCATTTGATTTGTTACTGTACGACTTTAAGTTTGATACAAACAGCTCTCAATTTCTCAATGATCCCCGACACAGAGTTGAAATTGTGAAATGAGTTATTCATTATTCTCTGAATAATGTTTTCACAATGATAGGTATTTCATTAGTTTGAACTCGGATATATTTGTAAAAATAAATTAGTCGGCTCCAATAACATTTAAAAATTAATATTATCACGGAGTAAACAAATATATTTAACTGATTGGGGCAAATTCAATGATGATAGTACGCATAAACATTAATCATAAAAGAAGATAAATTACTTTTATTTCGTTTCACTTGATTATAAAAGATTTTGCGGCTAAACTTTAATAAAGATTTTGTTAAAATCAAAGTGCGCAGTAAAATGTATCTACTTTGGGTATCAGGGATTAAAATCGTTGTTTGATTAGAATCCAAATATTAAATCGAATTCTCAATTTCATAGGATGAATCACAAACGTACATCAGACGGAATTTCAATATAAGAGATTATATTAAATATATAACATATATCAGATATATAAAAATAGCAATCTATATTTTTACTAATTTTGTACGTCAAAAAGTACTGACCAATAGACATACATATACATACTTACATATATTTACCTTATAGATCTATTTTCTCGAATATGACTACGCCGCCACTTATCTTTCATTTTTAGATTTTTTGGCTAAACATATATTTATTTTATAGTTTTTCTTTTATTTGTCAAATTATTACTATGTCTGACCATACCATGTATTTTCTTCTGAAAGCATATAGTTTGTACTCCATTATATGTTTTTGATTTTAGTTCTCTTCTGATTTAAAATTAGTTTTTTTCATATTTCTCTAAGATATTGACACAGACAATTTCAAAATGGAAATTTGTTTTAACAAAAAATATTAATTTGTTCTTAATTTTTATATCTCAAATACCTAGCGGTAATCAAATAAATTATTTATAGTTGAATATATGTATAGAGTTATAAATATAAATTTTACTCAAGTTATTTAGATCTTTTTTATCATTTATAACTTTTTCATCCTTATGGATGTGAACCATATTTAAAAAATTTCTTTTTCGAGTATCAGATTCCGTTCCAGAAATTATATATTATATATATATATATATATATATATATATATATATATATATATATGTATATACTCATATGATGAACTGTTAAACGCTCATCAAAATTTCTAAATGTTTTTGTCACGTATAAAAAATAATTGAATTTTTAGGCTTAGCAAGTTTTTATAGTGATTGCAGAGAATGTTATAGAGCCGATGTTATAGAGCTGGACGTTGTAAATCGATACCAGAACGACAAGATTGTTGTATGAGGCTTTTGGCTCTGAACGACCGGATATCGCGAAGCAGCGGCCTGAAGAGCTGGGAAGGATGAATAGTTTGCGTACAGTTTATCATCGAATATGAAGTTTTTCTCTACCATAAGCTGTCTCTAAAAGCTGAATATCGTCGTAGCTGTTTGCTTTAATGTATAGATAGAATACAGTAGGTTGAGTAAGGGTAAAATGGTGACTTGGGGGAGGACGAAATCCACAATTTGATTTTGATAGAACCTCCCTGTGGACGTTATAGTATAACTTTTGGGCACAATAGCAGACCATTTTAGTTTTTATTGGAGGCAACTTGACACCCAGCGCTACGTTTAGAAAGTAGTGGATATTTGCAATTTCATATCTTCGCACTATTCAAGTCAAATCAGGGTAGTTTGGAATAGGATATGAACAAACTTATTAGAACCAAATATAGACGTATCAATGAATGCTTGAGGATTCGCGGGTTCATAATATATTATTTTACCAGCGTTCTAAATAAATAAAAGTCTACTGTAAGTGTGATAGAAAATGGTTTGGAAGCGAGTTCATTTGCAATAGGATGTTTTTAATGATTCTATCCAGGTATTTTTACGAGTAGATTTAAAGTATGACGGTCATCTGTGCTTAAAAAGTTCGTGAGGTTTAAGTATAATAAATAGTTGTAAGACAAGTGACAATGAAACTCTTGATATAAATTTTTTTATAATGAATGTTTTTTAAAATTTAATATTCTGATAGATAGGTAGGTAGTATAAGTATACCTAAAGTTTATACATTTGCGATTTAATGATAAAAATATTGTTTGTGTTAAAAAATAATAAATGAATATTAGTAAAAATAGTAAAGAAAAGCAGTAGATATATTCAATTATTTTGAATTGAATTGATATCAATATGAAGGACAATATTTAATGTTATATAGGTATAGTATCGACTATTCTGTGGTTTTATAGTTTTTATGTTCCTATTGTTCCAATTACGTAATTTAAGTTTTGTTGATAGTCGATATTGTTGTATAAAACGAAACTGAATTATAAAAATAACTAAAATTCCGACATTAATTAATTCCCAGGCATTTATAGTCACAAGCTGGCTACAAAAACAGGGTTGATAAGGTGCGCGCCACTTCAGCTTGTAAACTGGCGGCCCCAACTTAGTACATCACGAAACGCTACTTCTTAAGATTAGCACAGGTCGAATATGAAAATGCCAGCCTGTTTTCCCGAACGAAAAAATTGGCTGAAAAACCTCATAACGGGCGCGCGTGAAACCTTTTGTAACGTGCGGTTTAAACCTCATATAAGAGCGGTGTAATAGTGCAGGAAGTTTTGCAGGCCGGAAAACCCTCGTAAGAAGTAATCGAAAGTGCCGGAAAACTCACCTGAAAAACCTCATTACGTGCGCGCGCGAGATTTTCTTATTAGGTTTTTGGGGTCTCAACTAAGATCGGTGTGATAGGCCAAGAAGTTTCGCAGGTCAGAAAAACCCCGAAAAAAATTGAAGAAAATCGGCGTATATTTGAAATGAAAAATTTTTCGTATTCGGCTTAATGGAAAATTATTTTTGATGTCTCTCTCCTCTATTGAAAATATCTATTGAGCTACCCGAAAGTGAAAATAAAAATCATCAAGATACGATGAAAACTCGCTGATATAGAATCATTTTTTTCGCGCGCTTGATTTTATAGCGCTTACTCATTTTCCACCTACTCGAATGCAAACAACGCAAAAAACTGTCTTGAAATATTTTTTAATTCATTTACATTTACCAATTATCAAATAGTTTTGATCAAATTTTTTTTAAAACTCTTTGATAAAGTTGGTCAGTATTGAGTAAAGGCTCGTGGTGCCCCAAGAAACTTTGAGGAACGTTGAGGCAAGATGATAATATCGACGCTCGCCTCTATCATTGCAAAAATGCGTTAGACTATTTACTTATCTAACGCGCGCATTTGACTTTCAATGAACACAAATAAAAAAATATTAACAGTTATCGAATCAAATAAAATTTTAAGATAAACTATTATTATTTTGCGATGTTTGAAATTTTTTTTCTTCTGCTCGATTTATGTCATATAAATCGCTGCAATTTGAATAAAATATATCTCGTTGTTGATCTTAAAATAAACTATAGCTATGAGCGAAAATTCCTTTTCGCACATACCCCTTTCGATCACTTCTTACGAGGGTTTTCCGGCCTGCAAAAATTCTTGCGCTATTACACCGCTCTTCTTTGAGGTTTAAACCCCACGTTACAAAAGGTTTCACGCGCACCCGTACTGTACTAAATTGGGGCCGCCAGTTTTCAAGCTGAAATGGCGCACACCTTATCGACTCTATTTTTGTAGCCAGCTCCCCGTCTATTACTACCAATACTTTTCACAATAGTTCGCAAAATCTTTATCAAAATTAATCAATTCCCGGTCTTAAAACGAAAATAAACAAGTTAATTTTCTAGTTAGATATTTTTAAATAATATCTTTTGTAGTAAAGTTTGTGGTTATGAAAATATCTATAAAGAAACGATTTTACAATTTTTTAATTATGGAATTAGTTAGTTTTTTTCTTGTTTACTTATGTGCATCACTATAAAACTTGTATAAAAATCAATATATCATATACTTCTACATTCTATGATTATAGTTCAATACAAATAGAGGCTATAAAATAAAATTGTCTATTGGTATTCAATATGTCCCTGTATTCTGCTATGAATTAAAACCATTACAAAAATGGATATTTGATTTTTAACAATTCAACATTGCTGATGTGTGTAATTCATACTTGCAACTCTTATTGCATACTGTAATTACAGTTTCGTAATATTTTACTGCTAAACTAGCAACAATGGACTTTGCGGTGACAAAAGTGGAACTGGCACAATTTAATAGATTTCAATAACTTTTTGAAGGACAATCAGGGTTAAGGTTGATCAAACTAGTAATATTTATCAGCTGCATATACGGTGGATATCTAAAAAGTTGTATGAATGTAAAAAAGATATGAATCAGTCGCGATGTTTTCTTTTTTGGTAATGTGAATATAGCGAATATTATTTTTCACTATAGTTATAAAATAGCAGTGGAAAACCACTGCCTGAATGGAAAAATATGAATAGAGCGTTGTAAAAATGTAAGATGAATTATTACAACAAACATTTACAAACCTAAAAAAAAATATTTATTATAAAAGTACCATAAATTGCGTTTTCACCTCAATTTTCGTCGCTTTATTAAGGTAAGTATTTTATGACGTTTACGAAAAACTGGTGTAACCTATTTAAGATAATAGTAATATAGTGCGAGATAGACATATGTACGTTATTATATTACTTTATTAATAATTTATTAGCTGCTGTTGGATAAACATTCTCTTACATTGTTACCTCATCAATTTCAGATGTAACTTACGGTTCAAAATAAGGCATAGACATATTTTTTGCAACTATTCTTCTTTCTCCTATTTGCAGTTCGATGAAGAATGAAGTATATGAAACTAATAAAATCTAACGATGATATATTTGGAGTAACTACATGCACTTGACTTGAAATGTGAAATGGCATTATTTTATGAACTATATGAAATATTTTGCAACCATTCATAAATCCTATTTTATTGGTTATTGTTCTCATGAAACTTCATTATCATTTGGAAATAAAAAAAACACATGGTTTTGTAGATTTACTTGACAAAGTCAACTAACATTTGATGGATATTTTAACGAATATAAAATTAAAACCATATTGTAATAGAAGACTAGAGCGACCTGGCATATATACAGTGCAACCTCAATATAACGACTTCCTTGATTTACCAAATTTTTCGTAATCCCCTTGAATTGTCCATAAGAGTCAATGTAAAAATACCTTTATATTACGAACAACTTCTTTATAACGAATTTTCAACTTTCAAGAAATAGTATAAATTGTACCTCTAATTAACGAATTTTGTCGACCCAAAACCTATATAAAGTTCCCACCAATGTATAACTCTTAATATCATAGTATGAGATTCATGTCGCGACAGGTTTCGACACGTTTTTGTTCGTAAAACAATCATTGTTGTTTGATGAAAAGTAATGTAAACACTTACCTCTTTATAACGAATATAGACCAACCTAACCTCAACATAACAAACCTCAGTTCAACGAATTACTTGATATAACGAATATTTACTTGTTCCCTTCCGATGTGTTATATCGAGGTTGCACCGTAGTATACGATTAGAAAACTGAAACTAGAATAAGAAGAAAGAATCAATACTGAATACGTATACTGAACTTGTCGCCATGAGATAAAAGACATAAAAACATATAAAAAAACTTTGATTTAATGCGGAGTAGTACTTTTTGGGGCAAAATAAATAGGAAAGAAATTATGGCAACCGAAATGGACTTCTTCAGAAGTGTCTCTTACATTTCACATTTTAGTTGTTGAAAGTCTTATGTGTATTGTAGATATTTTTTTATTATTGAGATGTAATGGGAGCATAGAATATATTATCGACTATGTTCATTCCTTGATCCAAAATGTTTTAGTAGAATTAAAATTCTATTTTCAATTGGATTGCTAAGGCACATGAATTCTTTTTTTTAAGAAAATATTGTCCGAAGAGCTGATGGATATGTGGGACTCCCATAGATGCCCACTAAACCGCCATTTTCTGTCATCTTCGTCCAACCAGGGACTGATGTTGTGGGTCTGTCCGTGTATGATGTTCTATTTGTTACGTTTCTATTATGATATCGTCATACCAGGCAGCCGTCTACATTCTTTTGCATAAGAATTCTCTTTGCAATCAGTTGCCAACATTCTATCTTGTGCAGTATCACTTGAACGATATTATCAGGATTTAAGCTGCCGACAGTCTCTTCTACCTCCTCTCTTGAAACCCTCCAGTGGTTACACACGAAGAACGTGTGCTAGGCACCCTCTGAGTCGTTTCCACTATACATACACTCAGGTGTGTGTACTTTCTTCATTTTGTGAATATACCGTCTCCTGTCAAAAGCTGAATAAAGTAGAAGTTCATCTCTCCAAACTTCCCTTCGGTTCACAGTCTAAGGTCTTTTATTAGTCGTCCATTCATCTGATTTCTTTTCTATCCATCGTTATTCTGTATTATTCTAGTGCGTTTGATTGTTGCCGCATCTTGTCGTGTTATGTCTGAGTGCTTCTGTATATCCTCTTACGCTCGAAAGCCAGGAGGTCCACGCGAATTATAACCGCCACCACTAGGACATCTTGTGCAGAGTTATTATCGATTTTATTGATAATTCTATGAATTGACAATACAAGGTTACTACAAAACACATATTAAATATATTTACTTTGGTTTAAAGTTTGCGTCCTGTCTACTGCAGTATCCAACGGAACGTCCAAGAGTTATAAATTATGTGATTAAGAATGTACATCGGTAGGCTATTGTTGGAAAACAAATGGCCGAAATTTTTAAAACTCTCTTGCAAAAATTATTTTAATAGAATAAATAACGAGGTTTTTCATAGTGATAATAGTGTTTCTGGTTATAAGAGTGGTTAGAAAAACAGTTAATATCTTGAGGATGCCACCAGCTTTTGATAAGGCATATTTAAAAAGTTTTATTTTAATTATTTAGTAAAGGCTGTTTCCCAGTTTTACTAGGTATGGTTGATATTACTTCTCAACTTACCTACTTACGAGGTTGCTACTTAAGTTTTGAGACAGACAAATAAAAACAAATATTTATATATGGATATGGCCTTATTGTTAATCAAAATATTTTCCATTAAGATCAATAAATTTTTTGCATCGAAATTTATTTTTGATCTGCGGGAAGAAGACGAAATCATTGGATACCAAATAAGGATTATACGGCGGATGACCCATCAATTCGATGTATTGACTTTTCAACGCGACGATTAAATTTCATTTTACTAATCGACACGAATGTTTGCAAGTAGCACCAAAGCTGAAGTATGCCTTAATCTCATGGTGTGTCACATGCCGATCTTGCAATATCGGTGCATCCACAGCATCGATTTTTTCTGGCACAACAGTCTATTATTCACAAAATTCATCCTGTAGCGAAGTGCGATCACTGTTATATTCTCAAAACCAGGTGGTTCGAGATGGTGCTTGATCAAGATGAAAGTTTTAAGTATTTGTAAACAACTCAAATAGCATTCGTATGACAACACGCTCTGAGTACATTCACCGTTAAAAATGTCAAACTTCATGATGACACTGTCAGATTTGACATATTCACGTCAATGTTGCCATATCTCAAAAGTTAAGTAGCAACTCTTGTATATATACACGATTTTATCATATTTGACCTGGACTGGTGCATTTAAACTGAGAATGAGAATCGAATTGGTGTTTTTATCAATTTCTATGGCCATATCTCTGTTAGTGTGCGTTTGTCAGCTTTTAGTTTATAATGCGAAAACTTTGTCTAGCAATATTGACTATGAAAAGAAAAGGTAAGCAACGAGTTCGCTCGAAATTTTGTATTTCCAATGAAATTACTGATACCAAATCATTAAAAATGTTTTGGGGAGTCCACTTTATCGCGAAGGCGAGTATTTGATGGCAAACTTGTCTTATGTGTTTACGACAATAACATCAAAAAAATTGAGGAGTTCATGCTCGAAAGTCGTCTTATGGGTATCCGAGAGTTAGCAGAATCTTTCAACATCTCTTATGAATTGACTTAATGATGTTTATGAATAAGTCGTATAAACTGCTCAGAAAATGAGCCTAAACCGTAGAAAACACGTGGAAGTCGGTCTAAAATGATGGTGATGCTTATCGTTTTCTCCAATTATCGTGGTGTGGTTCACCAGAGGGTTAAACTGTCAAAAAGAAGTACTGCTTGGCCGTTTTGTAGTATCCATGTGAATCAATTAATCGTAGGCATTAATCCGATCATTTGTTGGCAAATCATTTTGTATCGAGATAGTGCGCCGTCACACTCCAGCAAGATTGTGATTGCTTCTTCGGCCAATCACGAAACGAGAGTCGTCGGTCAGATACCGTATTCGCCAGATTTGGCTTCCTATAACTTTTTCCTCTTTTTGAAATAATAAAGATTTATTTATAAAAATTGTGTTTTTTTAGCCAAATTTTGATCACATGGTAAATGTAAATATATTTTAGCTAATTTTTTTATAGCCGATTCAAAGTTTTTTGACATTATGCAAGCAACTTCATCAATATGTTTTTCATTATTTAGATTACTTGATTGGTAAGATATGCTCTATTTCTAGCTACTCCTGTTACAAAAATGGGCTGTAATTCACCTTTCATTTGGAAATAAAACAAATTAACGTTGACGGTCATGGCATAGAAAAAAAAATACGCGATAACGATATCACTGTTTCTACTCATAAATAGGTCTATTTTTTTATTAAGAATTCCAGTTTGTTGTAGTGCAACCGAATATTCGGGGCACTTTTATATTATATATAACTTCAGTTGATCAATTACATCCCTTTTTGCCCTTGTAGATTATATAATCTTCCTCGTTCATAGTAGTTTTGTGGAGAGTTAAGGATAAGTTTTGTCGACTATTGATCAGATCATTAAAGCATAATGTTGAAAGCTATTGGGAAATTGAGAAGAATAAAATTGTCGACACTGGTTTGAACAGAAAGGAAGACCTCTTACTATGCCTGTATTACCACATTCAAGCCTTTGGTGTCTTTTATACTGTCCACGATTATTATTTCGTTTTCAGGTACGCGTAGAAGATTAATACGTTATATTGCCTTTGCTTCTAAGATTGTAGTGCCGTCCATGAGGTCTTGGCCTCATATAATAAATACAGTGCGTTCGCAAAAATCTCTATGCACGCGTCAATGACAAGCTTTACCAAGTTTCAACTTGCTGCTTCGATGATCCATTTTATTATAGTAGAACTAAAGTTGTTTTGAAGAATATTTCAAACTGAGTTCCGAGTAGTTGTAAAATTTGTTACTGAAGTCGGATCAACACCAACATAAATCAAAAACAGAATGGAGGCTGTTTTTTCCACAATTAAAAATTGGTCTAAGTTGTTTCGCTGGGGACGAGAATCATTAGACGAAGACCCGAAAACATTACTATTATCCGAAATCCAAAAGGGATTCAATAGAGTGGCATCGGAAATAAGTGTCCTTGACAAAACAAATCAATGTCCCGAAAAGCACCAAAAAAGTGATGGCTACAATATTTTGGCACTGCGAGAGTATCCCTTTGATTGACCTCAAGGAATCAAATACAACCGTAAACGCAGTATATTACTTTCAGTTACTAAGGCAGTTGCATCAAAAAATCATAGAAAAAAGGAATGGCATAATCAGCAGAGGTATGAACTTACTTCATGACAATGCTCCAGTCTACACTGCTTTGCTTTCCAAGGCCACTGTACACGAATATGGTTTCACAAAAATTGAACACCCACCATATAGCCCTGATCTGGCCCCGTCTATTTTTGGTTCGATAAGCTAAAGACCGAGTTAAGCGGTAGAAGATTTAACAGCGACGATGAAATTAAACAGGCGATATACGAATATTTTGACTTTAAAGATGCATCATATTTTTATGGCAAAGAAGCTTTAATCAGACGTGTCAGAGTGTGTGGAAATAAAAGGAGAATTTATTAAAAAACAATAATAGGTTTATGATCTTTTTTTTCTATGTTAGACTAAAATATGATGGCCGATCACCACATCACGTTTTTTCGTTACAGTATAACAGCTGGGCTTTATGTTGATAATGTTCTATAAACCAAGACAACGCATGTTTCTTTAAGAAGATGGCCATGATATTTTGCTGTTATCATCACGGTCACTAGATTTAAATATTATCGAACACCCCTTTCGTCGGTGCCTACACATATACAAAAGTATATTCAGCTAGAGAGTTTCAAATTCATATAAGGCTACCATATTACTTAAAAATCGAAATCGATAAATTATGCTTTCTGGTTGTGATACTTTTAATGTCACTGATGATAGTGACCATTATGATGTTGATATTTCCTGTTTATTTCTGCTATAATCTTTCCTATAAATTATAATGATCGTTACCTTGCTATTTCCTATCTATTACCTTTATAAGTATACACTAGGTCTTTAGAAAATATTAATTTTAATTTATTTGGTATCTCATTTTTCATCACAGCTAAAAATATAATATTCCAAATCAACTATATTCATAAAAATAAAATAACTAATTCATTTAGAATCCAAATAATACCACAACTAAAAAACTTATACTGGTATAGATTATTTGAAAAATGGAAGTTATATCTCTAATATTAGAACGAGTTTTATTTTACTTCTCCCCATTTCTTTTATCTTTTGTTGTTACTGCAGAAGGGATTAATACTTTTGTGTTCTGAAATGAGTGAACCGTTGCAGTTTTTTTATCTTCATGTGTGCGTTTCACGGTCAAGTTAATATCACAATATTTAACAAATATTGGTATTATATTTTTTTCTGTTATATTCCCTTATCGCGTTTAAAACGGAATGGACAATATCCTGGCTGTCAATGCTGCGTTGGTATAAACCAAATAATAGACTTCGCCTTTTTAAAGGAGTAGTGACTAATGATAACAACTGGAATTTGAGATTAATATTTTAACCTAGTTTCTAAGTTTTAAAAAATCGTAATAAATTTCAAACGTAATTCAGTCAACTTGTATTATATCACCTAGTGAATATATTAATATGAAAATATGGTACTTAAATATTTACAGAGCAGTCGTGATATATTAAATTGTTTACTTTACGTAGTATAGTTTGAAATATGTTAACACCAAATAAGCATATTGATGTAAGTGCAGAACGAATGATCTGGGATGAACCTTATCTAATATGAAGTGTATTAGCACATTATGTAACATAGTAAATTTAGAAAGAACATGTTACAATTTTTACAAAAAATTTTTATTATGAATTTGAACATGCTAAATTGATCTGATATGACGTATGAGTGTTGCTAACTTAATTATTTTCCATCATTTCTTTCTTAAGTTTATTTTATATAATTGTTGTATGGTATATAATTTCTACTATATATTGAATGTTATTGATAATAATGCCGAGAAAAGAAGTAAAAAAATGTAAAATGAGAAGTTAACACATTCCTTCAGTATATATATATATATATATATATATATATATATATATATATATACATATATATATATATATATATATATATATTTATCACAGCAACAAACACACTTGTCAATACGTAAGAATCAGCTTCAAATTATGCATTTTATTTAACTTTTTCTGGTGCTAATAATTTTTGACCGCAAGAGTCAATGAGAGCCAAATCAAAGTAGTATGGTAGAGGGCCTCGACCTTCTGGTTGGTTAAGACTCAATTGTTTGATCAACGGTATGAGATTATGCATAGAAAATGATTGCTCACTTCTTAGACGTTTTCCGATTTCTCCATTGCTTTTTGTTTGGTTAATATCTCACTTTGCTCTAACGCCATAGTTAACACATGAAAAAGTAATTCAAAAGAAATAGTTAACCTTATACTTCCTCCACGAACAACTTTTGTTTGAAATGCTCGTCTCGGTAGATTCATAAAATTGATTTCTGTTTTATTTCGGGGTCTTCCAAGCACGTTTAGTATTTTTTTCTTCAGCATTTCAATGTAGCAATTGAAGTGAGCATTCCTAGGATCATTGGTCAGTTTATGCAGGATTCAATTTTAAAACTAAATAATTATGTACTATTTTGTTGATGTTAGTCATACTAACGCCCAAAGATGCCTAAATATCACGGTATGTCACATAACGATGTTGGACGGCTTTCGTCATGAAGTAAGCATCATCCATTGTAACAGTTTTTTCCTATTTTGTAGCATGGGGCTTCATGTCTATATCTGAATTGATTTCAGCAAAGTGTTTACCATAAGTAACCATAGGAAATTCTCTAGCGATGGTTGGGTTAACTTCAAAAATGTCAAAAATGACTTCTAAAAAACGTGATCGAGGTTGCTTACCGTTTCAATACTTTAAAATAGAATATTGTTTTAATGGCTTATTCAAGTTTCTACTGCTTTTCAAAGAATTACTAAAGTATTATGAAAATTTGTAATATTTCAGCAAAGCAGAGGTAAAAAATATATAAAATATTATTTTAGTGTAATATGTAATGTCCCGTAAAAAAATCAAAAATTTTCTTACAATTCAAAATAAAAATACAACTAAATAGGAAGTAATTATTATTTAAAAATGTTTATAAATGTTTTCTAATACTTCGTCGGAGTTGCTTCTTCCAATACAACATGCGAATCCAACACCAAATTGTCTTCTTTTCAATATATATTCCAAGCTTTCGAATATTCATCATCAAGGAAATAATTGAGGATTGTGGCGTGTTGAAATTTATTCTCTTTTAACGAAATTATCAAATTCATAATTTTCAAACAACAAAATTCAACTTGACACGTGATAATTTTGATAAAGAAATAAATTTGATGATGAATACTTTTGAGAGCGCATGATCTCTTGTATGGGTTAATAGACCCTATGTAAGATGTTCTATTGTACAGAAGTTTTTTTTATTGTTATTTATTTATTATAAGGCAGTAGAGCCTTTTTTATTATGAGTGATTTGTTTGATTAACCACGTACCTTAACAAATACATAAGTAAGAAGTATTCGAAACCTCGGAATATCTTTTAACTTTGGTGTTTGATTTGCCACACTCCCACTAGTTCTTTAATGAAAAAATGGTGAACTTTAAGATATTAAAACGGCAGATAACCTGCGATCACGTTTTAAAAGTTGATTGAGACGTAATTGGACTGGGCACGCTTAAAGTAATCATCGTGAGAAGGTCCTAATTCTACATTCGGCAGGTGGAGCGTTAATGATTGTATAATGAACATACACAATACTCTAGTTTTTTTTGTATTATAGTAAAAATATTGTAAAAGACCGTCCTAAAAGTACGAACTTCTTCACGGTGATACTTTTTTGTTCTGAAAACCGATTAGCTTAACGTAATGAGTCACATTATGTTTTATTGGTTACTATGATTGTAAGTTCGATGGTTTCAATATTCAATAATATTTTTTTTATTGTCATTACATATTTGCGGCATCAATTTGGCAGCGTGAAAATGTGTTCTGGCCCGCTACCAGAATTGTAAACAATAGGTACTTGATTTTAAATCGAAAAGATTAATATCTTTTATATTAGTTATGTAATCATACGGATTATTATCCAAAATGTAATACATGAAAATAATCACTGTGCTAAAATTGTAATAATGTATATCCATGGTTTATCAATTTCGTAGATAATATGAAAGTATAATTTGAAAAATTGTAGAAAGGTATTGTGTATATGTCCATTATCGGTAGTTGTTAAGTGAAAGGCTTTATCTTTTGTATATTACTAGTTCCTCAGGTTGTAACATAACTATAGTTTGCATAAAAGTGAAGCAAATTATACACTAACAAGTTGTTAGTAACAACTGCTGAAGCAAGCGCAAGCATTTATTGAAGTTTTTCTATTATAACTTCTTCAGAATATGTGTACATATAGTTTCCTAGAGATCCTTACCATGTACAGTTTATCATCATTCACGTATTTCCTTCAATAATATATTGCTGGAACAATATCTATTTAATCAAGTATTTAAAATGTCAGTACTCTAACGATAGTAGTGTGAGTTGATTATGATTTTCTAGACATTGATAGAGAATCGTGCATGATTTGTTCTCAAAGCTTCGCCAAATTTATTGATTTACTTTTGAGAGCTCCACTTTCCGAGGTTTTTGAATCCAAATACCAGTTACTACATTATTTCATAGGTCACATTGAAATGACCTCTCAAAAATGCAATAACGTCATAAAAAAAAGTCATTACAAATCAAGAAAAATTGCAAATATTCAATCCGAAAGCTATTTATTTGAAACAAAGAGAAATGGTTTATTGTCAAAAAATTGTTACAATTTGTAGACAAAAGCTTGTAAAAACTGAATAACAAACATAAAAATATATAAATAAAGATACAAATAAAATTTTAATATACAGAATAAAGCCACAATGAATAACAAAATTATAGGAATAGTAATAGGTAATAATTAGTATATAAGTCCATAGCAAAATTGAACCAGTATGCAGCAAGCTGGGAATTAAATATTATTAGAATAGAAGTCATTTACTTTCCAGTGAATATGCCCTCAAATTATTGCGGAATGCGGGAAAAGATTATATCGATTATATTGGATTTCAATTAGCAAGTGATTGTGCCATTGTAAACTATTGAGCTCTTAACTAATTCTGAACGTGGAGTAGGTAGGTAAAGGTCGTGCTCCGCGTTCCTAAGTGGATAGCCGTGCGACGTCCTTTCTGAAATTGGAGAAGGGTGCTTACGAATGAGGCAAACGGATTGAAAGATGAATAAAGAAGGAACAGTCATACTTATTAATATTTTAAAGAAGAAAATTCGCTCAAATTGAGTCGTACCACGTACTCCAGAAGGGAAGGGCATATCGGAGATGCGACTCAATAAGGGCATAATAAAATGTTAAGAAGATGGATAAGTTCAGTTTTTTGAAAACTGATCTCAGCGTAAAACAGGAGGAACTTAATTTTTTAGATAAGGTGGAAATATGTAATTCCCATTCCCCTAATTTTACAGATTCAACGACGTCAATGGTGGTGTTACTTCATAAAAGGACTGCAATGTATTTTTATAAGATAAAACTTTGGTTTTAGAAACTTTGAGACAGGGCACCATGATTTAAGGATGATTAGGTCACTAGATATGGTCCTATGAAGTGTCGTGAGATCAGGGTTGTTCCAAGAGAAACTAGTCTGCAAATAGACATATTTCACCACTGATATGTAGATAGGCGATGTGGTTTATAAACAGGAGAAACAAAATAGGGCCTAGTACTGAGCCATGGGGCACTTCACATCCTATTGGCTTGCAAGAAGACATCGTTGTATCATTGTTGTTAGGTTAGAGTAGACATGATTTAGGAGGGAGAATATAGCATCATTTGTGCATTTGCTACTTAAAATTGATCGGTTATTAGTATTTTATATTTAAACAGAAATGATAAAAGCCTCTTTTTGACCAATCTTTCTATGACCTTAGATAACGTGGGAAGGAGTGCAATTGGGCGATAATTCGATGCCAGATTTTTATCTCCTCCTTTATGCAAAGGTATAATTGTAGCCGTCCTAAGACAATTAGGAAAAGTAATCTTTTAGCAGAGAAGTTTTATTTTACTTATTTTTAATACGCCTGAGAAGAAATGAATTAGATACCAAACTTTTTAATAAATCTAGCAAATTCCAAGTCCACATCACCCGAGAGCATGTTCCACTTTTTTCCGAAAAGATACGGCATAATTTGCAAGAAGCATTTTTGGTATTGGATTTTACCGAAAATTTTGTTAGCATTGCTTCATGATCGGAGAGAGACCTGAATTAAAGTCAGTATAGTCGGTGGAGTCTGGATTTCGAAATAGATTTATCCTAAATATCGTCAAGTTCAGAATACTAGCTTTCGTGACATAGGGATTTATTCAGACCATCAAGATTTTTATTTTAATGATCGATTAATTTTTCCCACCAATGATAAATCAGATCTGCCAGTGTCTTTAAATTGGGAATCTTAATACGCCCCATATTTTCAAATACTTTTCAATAGTTATAGTTTTTATATCATTTTTATGATAATAAAAATGAATATTCTGCAAGAAAAAATATCCATTCATTATAAAATAGAGTTCATAGTACTCTGAACCCATATCTGACCTAGTTAATCAAAAGGAAATTCAAGTACTAGTTAATCAAAAGATATTGTTGATATAATATCAGAATTTTATTATTATCAAGACTAGTAACTTATTTTGATTAAGGATATAAAATTATTTGGTATAATAAACAAATTCTTCTATTGGAGTTTCATTTCCCTAATTAAAATAAGTTACTAGTGTTTTTGAAATTACCTACAATACCTAATAAAAAAAATTAGTACAATATACATCTCAGTTATATTCTACATTAAATACCTATAGAATCGGTTGAGCTAATTAGTTCAAAAATCCAAAACGTCTAATGTTGATAGGAAATGCTATGAAACTCCAAATAGTTACTTTTAGATTCTGACTAAAAAGTTGTAGAATCATCAGGCTTCGGTTTGGTGGAGATAAAAATATATATACCCTAATGGAACATAAAATATGTATCACTCATTTATATATAGTGTTACTTTCAAATTAAATATGTATACTCAAAACCCACTAAGTATATATTACTGACAAAAGGCGACTGGAGGAAAACTGTTTACCGCATCAGACAATAATTGAGGCTTCACACGACAGCGAGATTTTTCTCGTCTCGCTTTATCGGGTCGATACGAAACTTTTTGAAAAATAATATGGGCGACATAAGGCAACCCCATAATCTTGTTTTTGGTTCTCGTTAAATTTATGGACATGTAAAATATTTCTGTATAATAGCGTAATAAATTAGAAATCATTCATTATTTAGTTTATATTATATTTATTATCGACGAGAAGAGATTGAGACTTGAACAAGTCTTTTTTTCTCACTATCTCTCGTCTCGTATGAAGCCCTACAGACAGTGGAATTATCTTTTTGTCAGTTGAATTGAATTAGTAATTTCAGTTTCGGGAAAATAAATGTCTTCTGAGAAGAGTTATCGTGATACAGTCAAGTATCATACACATAGTTTTATATAACGTAAAGAATAACTGAAATGATCACAATATAATCGATGTACATTAATTTAAACTTAGACGTCAACGATTATAAATTATAATACTTTTATTATACAATTTTGTTATCAAAAAGGAAAAGAAAAACGTTGTGAATGCGGTAGTTTTTTTATACAATTTCGACCTTAACAACTACCACTTAGAGTGACGATCACAAACAATTAGATTGCATAAAAGAATTTCCACCATTAGCAGCTGTCTCCTAAATATGAAATCCAATTAACTATTGTTGACATGAAAATTCTGTAATTGTAGATTTGATCTATACAGAATAAACTAAAATATTATACAGAATCAGAAGAAAGAATTTTTATAAATTATAGAATGTAGCAAAGAAACTGTGGTTAAATTGCCCGACTTATCTTTAAAAGAAAAGGGTCAATCGTACACCATTCATGGTAAATAATTAGTTTAGGAAACTCTGGGAACATATTCCTCCCATATACCATTAATTTTATTTTCTACGTTTCATTTCTTTCAAATAACCTCGGATGAGGATTAAAAGAATAATTGTGTTTACAGATAATTTCATTTAATAGTATATTAAATCATAAAGACATTTGATAATCTGAAGGGTGACTAATTCTTTAATATTTAGATTACCTAATCAAAACTTGTATTGCCAGATTATCTATTTATGTCAAATTATCTCTCTTTTAATAAAATGATTCAAAGGATCAACAAATGAATATATTTTCATTGATGTTCATACATAAGCCACAATCGAGATTATTTTGAGAATATATGTTTTATATAAGATTCATCGGAGCCCATGGTATCTTGACAAATAATTGTTCTAAGAATGGTACTGATGATTATTTCAATCATTAGTTCAAACAATTTATTAATGAACACAAATTTCAAACCAATCACATTATAAGTTATACAAATTTCTATTTCTTTAAATTCTCTCCTTCGTAAAGTTGATTATACCCCGTTTGCAATTTGCAATAACAATCTGATTGATTTTAATTTTATTAACATACATACGTTAATAATTAGTATGCTTTCCTTTAACATCAATTAGAGCCAAACGACGCTTCTGCATCCCTACTTCTAATAAGTCGTTGAAATAGCTTTGATCGATTCGTTTCCAAACTCTGCCCATATTCTTGCAGTATCCGTGAGGGCGTTCTTTGTAGTTGGTAAGTAAGGTAGTACAATAAAGTGGAACCATGAAAGTCCAAAGCTTGTTCCTACGGCTAGGTTGAATATAATCGTTTGAAAAGTGGAAAAAAGATCCAATAGCCAACATATCAGTTAAGTTCCTACACTGCTTTTCAATTGTGTTGACACTCTAAGTAGTCCATACACGAATGCGTCAAATATACTTTTTTAAACTGTAACTGAAAGTTGTTAACTTTTGCCAGTTTTCCCAGTGCTGGTTTCCTCTGCACTTTCGGGAGATTCTTTTTAATTATTTCATTGCTCATAGATTTCTACAATACTGAGTCATAGATTGTGATAGCCCAATATATTCTTTTGGTTGAAGTCCCCATTTTCTCCCAAACATCTTCCTACAGGTGTAGAAATTTTTGAACCTTTTTCCAATTATGTCCACATTTTTTTTCCAGGAAAGTTATAAAGACGTTTCTATGATGTCGCTGATTGTTTGTGGGTCTCTACCGAAATCAATATGTACAACTGCAACATCAGCATACGCTATTGATTTAAGTCTTCTTCCTTCCAGGTTTTTCCAATCTATCAGTCATAATAAGGGTGATATTACTTCCCATTGTGGAGTTCCTCTAATAGTTCTTTCCCTGTTTTGGATGCTGTTCACTTGTAGATCTTCCATACATTCTTTATCGACTTTGTTTTTACGTTGTCAAAGACACCCAGAGTAAAATCTTTATTTTTTCGATGATTTCTTGATCATACTCATTACTTCATGCAAGACTGACTAAACTTGCTTTTTAAATTTGCAGGCTGCGTTGATGAAACTTGCAAATCTACGTACGAATTTAATTAGATCTATATTTTATGATATTCTGGATATCATCGTGCTTTTGAAATTCATCTTATCTGTTTCATTAAAACACTTTCTAAGATAAGGTAAAAGTATTTGATTCGAATGAATTATAACACTGGTGATATGTAGATGCAAGCTTTTGTATATCATTTTTAATTGTGTTGGTAATTATGAATCAAGTGTGAAATGTCAACACAGGAAAGTGTGTCGCCATCCTTCAAATGTGTTAAACATTATTAACAGAACTACGAAAATCGATACAGTTCATTAGAACGATTAATTGAATAAAATATTGTCATTATATAAGAATTTAGTGAAGGTCTTTATTTTTAATTTATTATTTTGTGAATCACGTTAATACGTCATCAATACTACACTCTGATTGTTATATTAATTATACTATTGAATATTTAAGTCATGTCGAAATAAGTAAAGTCACGGGAAAACCTCGATAATAAATTAAACGTGCACATAATGATTTCACATTAAGGGAAATCACTGACGTAGTCCGAAATATCAACAACTGTAAAGTACCGGGAGTTGATAATATCCAAAATTTCTGATATGAGTTTCCAAAGAGCTCCCAGACGGATGAATCGACTCATTACAGACCTATCACGCGCCTCCCCGCTTATATAAGACAGTTAAAGCTTGTATCACTAACAGAATTTATAGACACGACGCGGAAAACATCTCGTTCCTGGCTTGTAGAGGTCTTGCAGATTCACAAATTCCACCTAATCAGTTAAGTTTCCTTTTAACAACGATTTCGAAAAAACCTACATCTACAAATCGGTCTAACCTCCATCATTACTGACAAAATACCCATTCGTAGAGAAATATACCAAGGTGATTCTTTGATCCCGTTGTGGCTCTGCTTTGTACTGCTCAATGTTACGACGGATGGTTTCAATATCAAAGCTACCAGAAACACCAACTGTACTATCTCTCATCTTCTCTACATGGATAACATCAAGCTATATGCAGCAAATGAGCGTCAAATCAATAACCTTTTCGATATAACATATCAATTCTTCACTGTTGAGTTTAGGTGCAGGAACCACACATTGGGAAAGGCATTTCATGAACGGAAATGTGCAATTACCCAACGGAGATGTTATATAGGCAATGGAAAACGGGGAAGCTAAGATAACAGGATAGGTTATTGGACCACAAGCAGGCAAATTCTAGAATCTAGGTTCAGTACACAAAAAGAGTAGAATTATTTATGAAGTTGAAATTAAATGCAACTTAATCCAGGTAATCAACATCTGTTTTAAGGTACTCTTTTGGAATCTTGAAATGGGCGAAAACAACCACCACCCGAAGTCATCCACTATTAGAACCACATTATCCCCAAAAGAGGGTTAGTTGACCCTGAGCTACGTGAAATCAGGAAATCAGAAACCTCAGCCCTTTCCAGAGAATTCGAATACTCAATCCGACAAATGCAGAAAGTATCAGCAAATATAGACATATGCTTCTAGTGTGTTAGTTAATACTGACTAATATTGACTATCTTCATCGGCATAATCAAGTGTGCAACATCATTCACCAGAAACTTGCCAACAAGTTAGATCTTCTCATTACCTATACTATAACGTACTACAAGTACTAGCCGCATAAAGTACACGAAAATGACAATTTTAGACTCGATAGGTCTATTATCACCGATAGAGAGGTAACGAATAACAGAACTGATATTGTTGTGATTGATATAAGAGTCAAATTATTCTTGATTGTCGACGTAGCAGCATCACCCACAACATTCTCAACAAATTCTAGAATAAACTGGCCTAGTAAGCGAAATTCGCGATTGAGATTAAATAGATATGGCGCGGTGAAAATTCGAAATAGTTTCAGTTATTATGTCACCAGCCGGCGTCGTTCGTGTCTAAGACTCTACACGATAACATCATCAAAATGGGGTTACCAAAATACACCTTCGTCAATATCCAGAAGGCTGTAATATTGAATACTTGACACACAGTGCACAAGTTTATTGTGTAAACCGAGTATAATCCTTTTGTATGATACCACCTCGAATCTGAATGGTGCATAAATCTCTCGAATGATTATAATAATTTCTCTAGTTTCATTTAAAGTGACGATTCACAAATTTTATCTTAGAATACGTAATTAGTGTAAAGCGACGAGCTAACGGAAGGTTTTGCTAATCGATATTGGATTTTCAACGAATACAAATAAATAAGCTTGTAGTTTTCGGTAGCAAGATTCATAGAAAGATATTTAGAACTCAAAAAAAACAACAAGAGTTAGGAGGATGCGACACATGCTTGGAATTAGATTTTCAGTACATTTTTGTTCACAAAAATGACGTATCGAAAATAAACAATTACATATAATTTATATTCCTATAATCTCTTATCAATAAAGCATCCTGTCCAATACTAGAAAACATTATTAATCGGTTAACCAGTAATAATCAGAAATATTTTACACGATACAAAATGAATAGTATCGCTTGGGTTTAATTACTGCGATAATTACTAAATATTGTGGGAGATTGGCCAAATGAAAGAGTTAACTTGAAACTATCCTGTTGTTGTCGGCTACTTTCAATTGAAATATGAGTTGTTTCATAATTTCGGACGAATAATTATTCTCGTACATGCAACTTGGTTTGAAGCGTATATGTTATCCTGGGTGGCCTATTAAACATTCATTCATACAAACAATAAGAAATCGATGATGACATCAGGATATTAAAATTAGTTTTCAAATGAAATAATCTACGAGGACATAGGAATTATCATTTATAATAAATATTCTCTAAAATATTAGTAGATCAAATATCGATTCAGGAAAGATTATGAATAAACTAAAACTATTAATTTTAGGCCAAATTTTACAACCTTGGGTAAAACTGGAGATTAAACTGAAGGTTAAACTATATTTTGCACTCTAGTTTAAGCCAAGAATAAACAAGGTTGCTATATTTTCCAAGTCACATGTTAAATAGACATTGTCACAAATATAACCAAAAATTTCCCGATATTTTTTCCAAATTGAATTGTCTAAGAAAGTTTTATAGACAAAAATGAAATTTTTTTCATTTTCTCGGCGTGTCGACAATGTTGATAATTTCTTTAACATCAACATCCTCAAGTTTATCAAATATAAAGTGCGAAAAATGAACAATTTGAAATAGTTGGGTTCGGATCCTCCGTTTCATATTAAACTGAAGTTTAAACACCCGGTAACTGCCGGTAACGTTTGAGCCGAATTTTGTCAGAAAACGCCATTTATAAAAGAAAAATAAAAGTATCTGTAGCTTAAATTTGAAGTTCAAACTTCACTTGTAAAATTGGGCATTAAACTTGATATTTTCTCAATTTAAATGCGAACTGGTTTTGCATGTACTTTGAAGTATTTTACTGGTACCATAATTTTTCTTTACCTACTTTGATACTACTGTTATCTATAATGCTCAATAATGAAACGATTCAAATTTTATTTTGAGAATCAGACATGTCTTCCTAGCAACAATAAACATTGTGTTGAGGGAGGTTTGACGACGAGAAAACAGTTTGTATTAGATAAATAAAGATATTGTTAGGAAATATTGTGAGCTTTTACTGATTTGTATTATTCCTAGATTTATTATTCGATCTAAATCACTATATAAAGATAAGAGATCGGCAACAAGTGCAAAAAACATTTTCCATAACTTTGTTAATACTTCACTATCACGTACACACATGACGGGGCGTTTTGATAACCAAGTTATCGTCTCCACAGAGACTGAAGGTAAACTCTACAGTTTCCTGCGGCATGATTAAACTGGAGAAGCTGGTTGAATTAAGTTCAGCGCAATACGTAATACACGGTGGGTTAGGTTATAGAAAAACGGTTGATGTCAAAGACGATTGTAACCGAAAAAATTCATTTCTTTTTCTTTGCTTACTTTTTGGTGGATATAAAGCTTGGACGAAAATAGTGGTCGTCGATCTAAAGTGCCACCGAAACAACCAATTAAATTAACAATCGCGATTGATGGGGCTTCAATGAACACTTCAATATTTTATCAATCGTCAGTTGCTCAGTGAACCACTCGTACTATAATGTAGACTCTGGAATTTCATCACTGATCTCTTTTTTCCTCTACCTTCTGGAACTCCACTAAAATTTGTTCGTAGGATATACATTTTCTTATACAATTTTTCCTCGATAAAATGTGGTTTATACTTTTTTGAAACAAAAAATACTTGATTTATTTGTATCTATATAATCTTTACGTTTTATTTTCCACAACTTAGGGTGATCGCGAGATGAGGCATTATCGTGGCTGTCAAGCCGCTGGTCCATTGTGAATCGCTCGATTAGACGATCAATCTCGCGTTTCTATCAGATCTGTCAATGTTCTTCAATCAAATATTCTTCGATCGCCGTTAATCCATTCAATCGTTTCTGACTACAAATCGATGAGACCGATTGTCAATCGTAATTGTCAATTTAATTGATTGTTTCGAGGGCACTTAAAAGCATTTAAAATTGAAGATAAAAAAGGAAATTTGTCGAACAATGGGTATATCTTGTCAAGAATTATTGATTATATTAAATTTTGCGTGTCATTTGAACTAATCTCCCATGATTGTAATATAGTTCTTAGACTTGAATTAGATGCACGAAAACAATAAAATTAAAGTATAGTAAAGACCTTGGTAAATATGTGAAGTAATGCCTAGTAATTTGTAATTCTTATATAGCAACTCAAAATCTATCATTTCTAAACGGAAGCCGATAAAAAACTTCTACAAGGTGAGTTTTTTAGGAAACATTGCAGAACATCTAGGTATACTCTTTACTACGAGCCGCCACCGCTCATCGGACAGTTTAATAACAAGTACATCTTATAATTATATTATTAATTGATAACGTACTTATAAACAATGTTTACATACGGTTTCTTAAATAATTTACAGGAGTAACGACGAGGAAAAGTATATCCTTGTTTTTTATTACTTCAAGAAGCTAATACACAGAAATTTAATTTATAGTGTATGTATAATCAATCTGAATATTTGTTTTGTATTTAAGAAAGCTAGAATAAAATATGTAGATTAATGATTTTGTTGCTATAAAAATATGAAATTATGAGCACTACGATGAAATAATCATGAAAAGTATGATTATTATTATTGGGAAAACTATAACAAACGTAGAGAGGTGATAATGAAAATTGAATAAATATAAAATCGATACAACAAATTTATGACATCGTCAACGTCAAATATACGATTGATCAAATAAATCTGAAATGCAGTCTGCCTATTCTTCGATCTATTCAACTCCTTATATTCAAGACTATATATTTAGATTTAGGCATAATCAGAATTATACGAGGTTAATCGAACTATAGTAAAAATCAATTATTGGGAAAACCAAACTAGCAGTAGTAATATTCAAAGATCCTTAATAAAAATGATGTTCATAGTTGACATAAACTATTTAATACTATCTATTCTACCCAAATTATTATATAATAATCTCCAATTTTATATATGGGCACATAAAACAGGGTGAGCCATAATAACTGATTGTAAAACTGGCAATGTCGCAAATTTTCAAGATTTAAATAACTAGAATGATTTTGTAATGCTTTAGATATACTTCTCTAAAAATTATGATTCAACAAAATGTTCGATACAATTTATTGGAAAAATTGAATTTTCTAACCCAAACATATGCCTACACTATTTTTTATTGTAGTAGATATTCGCAATCAGGTCGATAAATGTGGGAGTATATACGTTCCGAGAAATCAGCGCGTACATTTCGAGATATAATAAAAAAATACGCTGAATTATTTTATTAAAAACAAAATAAAAATGTATCATAAAATTTGAATTAATTTACTTCATAGTATTGCACTTACGTAGCAATGCATTCATCCATGGTCTGGAAAAATAATATCTGAAAGGCTTAATCCGGAATGGCTTTCAACTACTCGGTGGCTTAGTGAGTCAGGTGAATATAGACGGACAAGATGATGATCTCATGAATGAAAATCTCATGAGAAATAAAAAACAATAATAGAAAAGATGTAATTACGTTCCAAATATGAAATTTTAATGTACACAATAAAGATAACTTGGTTAAAGAAACCCGAGTCAGACAGTGTAATTGTGTGTTGGTGTAGTGGTAGTGTAAACAGTGTGTTCAGTAAAGATAGTAAGTAAGGCTAAAAAACAAAAATAAAAGCATAAATGAAAATTAGAACAAGAGAATGGGAAACACATCTATCAACAAAAACAGAAGATTAGAAAATATACAAAAAGAGGAAAAATATTAAAATACTAGTTAACACAGCAGAAATTGAAATAATGGTTTGGAATAAAATGGTGAAATTTGATATTTTATGACATTTTCCAAAATACCTTTCCAAATAATTCACCCACTCCAAGCTATTTCATTCATTAAAACATTTTTCCAATACATATTCATGAATCTGTCCCAATTGTTTGAAAATGTGTGCCTGGAAAAGCTTCCATATAGTTGTACCTTGTTTAATGTCCTGAATGTCCACGAGTAGCTAAAATGGTACAAAAGAACCACCAGGAAGTAGAAATTAAAAATCTAGCTTGGCACACAAGTAATCCCATACCGGGCAAAGCTATCATGGGACAACAACAAATAACCGAATTTATTTTTGCATTTGCAGGCATTACAAAGTCTGCTGGGATTATCATGATTTAGTTTCGGAAGAACAAAAAGACATATGATACCTGATTCAAGCTAGAAATTTCCATGGTAGCTTTGTGAATGGTTGATTGTGGTACCCAGATAAGACTTTAACAAAAATAGTTGAAATTTTGATGATAATTCACAGTTTCATAACGCGACAGGTTTTTCTTTTAAATATTATATACAACAATAATTACTGGAAATTCTAATAATTATTTAATTTGAAGGAATGGTAGGATGTTATTTCATAAAATTTGTTGAGTTGTCTAGAAATTAATTAACAGTGCTTTATCGTAATGCAGCCAAGTACTTTATAAAAATATGCAAAAATTCCTCAATTTCTTTCAATTGCGGCTATTATGATGTAATTTATATATTAGCACATGCATCCGCTTTTTAATGGAAAATACGAGCTCAAGGAAAAAGTTTAAAGACCATTTTTTCTCATCCAAATTCCTCAAATAATTCAATTAAATAACACAAATATTCGCATTATTTTTATTAGTGTATTGGATGACTTAAACATGCTGAACAATAGAGATCAAGGCTCGCGTTCAGTTATTACCTACTATCTTCCATATTATATAAAATTAAAAAAAAATTCTCGTAGAAGACGAACTTTGTATACTCTGTATCCATTATTCATATTTTTAATTTAATCTGGAAAATAAACAGGTTCAAAGAGACAATTTTCTCAACCATTGAATATAATTTAAAAAATTAAGAAAATCCAATAAACTGGATGTATATTTCAAGATTTTTACGTGATCTTATTAAATAGGCATATTAATAAAAAAAACATGGCTAATTACTTTAGAAAAAAATTGTTTTCTTCCTTCATTGTAGCATAGTGTAATGTTAGATATCAGTGGCACAGCTTCAGTTTCCAATGATAAATAAATTTTTAGAATACACCAAAATCGTTACAAAATTTTAGAATAATATTCAATAGTATAAAAAATTTATTTCATGTGCCGTATTCCCGTAACGAAATCTGTTTCCATTGCAAATTTCCTTCTCTTCAACAATAGTTTTTTCTATTTATCGATTGTTTAATATTCTTATGATATTCACAAAAAATAGATTCCATTTTTATCTTTTTATGAGTTTTTTATGTGATTTCTTATACCCTTATTTAATGTCAACTACACTATCAGTTATAATTGAATCTATTTTTTTAATAAGAATATTATTTCATTGAAAAAAAGTTGGTGGATCGAACGATTTATTACACTAGTAACCTATAGATTTTTTTGTTTATTTTTTCAACAATTGCATTTGTAGGCATTGGTAATTATGAAAGTGTGAAATATCAACAAAAAAGTGTGTCGCCATCCTTCAAATGTATTGAGCATTATTGACTGAACTACGAAAATCGATACAGTTCATTAGAACAATTAATTGGATATAATATTTTTTCAGTGAAGGTCTTTCCTTTAAATTATCATTCTAAGGATCACATTACATCCTCATTTGATCACATAAATAAGTAAAACAAGAATAAATCTAATATTTTATACCATAGAATCCTGAATGAGTATTGAAGAATTGTTAAAAAATCCTTCAGAATGAATCATAAAACGAAATTATTATGTAAAACCCTGAAGGCACTTGTAGACGTGGTTACTATTATCAGATAATTGATTAGCGCTTCTAAATTAGTCACGTGTAAACGCTACACTAGCGAAAATGACAGTTTCATTGCTTCTAGTAGCTTTTGATATGTTCGATAATACAAGCGTTAAAAAGAGGCGGGGAGAATCACGTGACAACTAGCACGTCATTATCGGTATGTGCACGCTTGCCTAGTGCTAGTCGCCATTCGCCAGTTGTTTGTTTGTCAAGCACAGTAATAGACAAAGTAATAAGATTTTTACAATTATTCAAAACTTACCCTTGTTCGTGGGATACTTCGGATAGCAATTTAACAGAGGAAGTGTGAAAGACAATGCTACGAATAAGTTATTGGAAGATCTTCAATTTAACGACTTTGGCATTACTTCAAAAGATGTATTGAACACCAAAATTCAATCACTAAAGGACTGCTATTAGATCGAACTAAAGAAAGTTAAAAAATCAATAAAGAGTGGGACAGGAACAAGAGATGTTTAAAAACCAGTGATGGGGATCCATTCTCAGGAAGCTTACAGTACTCTGTAGGGTCTCCATCTGCCAGTTTTTTCAAAAGAGTATTTAGAGCATCAATATTTTCTCGCTTCTCAATCTAATTTCAAACCTACAAAGACCGTCTGTTTTTGTTAAGTTCCTTTTCCTTTCCATTACGCAAACTCTTAAAATTTTTTATAGAATCCGGCGTTTTAACGAAACAGAAAACATTTTTAAGAATACAATAACTGCAACTACTGGACACTTTACATGTGTAGCTAAGCTAAGCTAAGCTAATAGCGAATATTAGCTGCTTGTCAACTAGCCACGTGTGTATATGTGCTTAAGAACAAATAGAAAATTAAAAAAAAAACAGTTATTACAGCATTATGTGACCAAAAAATGGAGATCCTGTTCAAATTTGATACAAATATCAAGATAAAGAAAGCGGGTTCTTTAGTTCTATTCTCATGAAAAATAATTACTGAAAAGTTTTGGATTAATTTGATGACATATGATATCAATGATTAGTTAGATATCTCAGAATCGAGAGTGCTATGTAGCAAGTATTAAAAAATCATTTGTTTCTCTATTATATAAGGTGGCGCAATAAGAATGCATGAATTTCAAACCAGTACAATTTGCATTATTTCGATTATATACAAAATGAACTCACATGAATACAATGTTTAGATTATCCAATTTATGTTTATTGGAATATCGATATGCACTGTTTGTAGTGAACTAATCACTTTTAGAAGATTACTTTAGACAGATGGCGTCTTTCTGCGTCGATAAACATCAAAAGTATTTCTTCGAAGGTTTCTGTTACTTTTGATAATCATCATTCAGGATGCGCTGCAGCGAGCATTGATACAAGTTAAAGAGTTGGAGCGCGCCGCCTAGTGGAGCGGCGAGGCCTTTGAAGAACCAACGTCATATGAACATTTTGTGGAGTTCGCGCCGTACGTGGGCGATCAGACGACGTCTGCTTCATAACTATCCAATTGTACGAAAAGAGGCAACCCTACGAAGCATTGGTGTCGAACCATTTCGTGGAACATTGAACTCTGTGCGGAAAATCCTTGGAACAGTAAAACAGATTCATTACTTTTGAAGAAATGTTCAACAGAGAAAACGCGACGCGCCACGGTCCACTGCGCCATTGCTACTGAAACTGAATGCTCTAACCTACAAAACAACTCAACTCAAATTCATGCGTTCTTTTTGCTCCACCCTTTATTAGAAAGGAACGAATTCAATAATTTACTAGTATATGATACATAATTAGTGCACGTTGGCGAAACTTGAATCCACATTCAAACTTCGAAGGGGAAGAACAAGCAATGGTTAATATTAAGTTAATATATTTGATCGATGTCAAGAGGATTAAAAAAACGACTGCATTTCGCAAAGAAAAAACAGTTTTAGCCCTGAATATTTTCTGTTTTCACACCTTAAGAAACGGTTTGGAGAAAATAGAAACGTTATGTACAGATCTCATAGAAGATTACGACAAAAATCAGTGTTTCATTCAAAAAGTCAGACTTATTGACCCCCTCGCAACATCTAATCATTTTTAATTCATTTTTTAAATGGACCCCTATATGTCTGATATTGCAATAAAGATGAAGCATATAAACTACATCCGAGATGAAATAATCTCGCGGAACAAACTACGTTAAGTGATTAATAAACGTCATAGAAGCGCCACAGCCACAACGCATCACTGCTGAATTATATTCAGAATCGGACTAACATTTCTTTGTTAACATTACATAATGGTTTAGAAAATTTATATGACATGGAAGAGTGACATAATTAAAACTGTTTTTTCATTGTCTTATCCCATTTAATGAATCAGTTTTTCACTAATGATGTACTAAGACAGAATTGAAGTTTGCCAAATACTACAATTAAAAAAGGTTCATATTATAATCCGTAATGTTTCAAATTAGCTTAATGTTAATATTTATTTTTCTATATGTTTATTGTGATTATTTTTGGGAAATGGAAAATGAAAAATTCTTATTGTTCAGAGAATAATTTTGGAAGAAGAAAAATAAATAAAGTAGTTCGTTGTTATCTATTCTTGATTTGCAGTAACTGGTTTTATTATTAAAATATGACTTTTTTTGCATGAGGTCAGTACACCGGACGTTTGGATGGCGAGTACATCTCTTATATTCTTAATTGATAACGTACATCACAAACAATGTTTACAAGGACAGCATATCAAATGTTTAACAGAAACGTTTATACCATTCTAATAAATGTGTGTGCTTCAGTTATTAGGAATGATTCGTTCTTATCATCGACGAGAGAAAAAATGAGACTGAATATTTCACACTAACAGCTTTATATTAGATAGAATAAAGAATATATTTTGATTACTCTTATTATATTATATTATTGTAATTGCTATTTTATTGCAATGTTTTTTTTGACTGAACGATTTCTATTTAAGACCTACGAGTGTTGTCTAGAAAGATTCCCACCTAACAAATCAACTTCTCCAAATAATAGTCTTTCTTCTCAAAATAGACGTTTACGTATGCATTAATGATAAAAATCTCTCTCCTAAATCCAGTCCACGCAATTGCGCTTTTGGTCCAAGTGAGCAAATTCGTCACACAACGTTCGAATAGCTTATGAATGATTTCTATTTTAGGCATACGAGGTTTGTCTAAAGAGATTCCGATCTAACATTGAAACAAGACATTTTTTCAACCCTTCCAAATAATAGTTAACAAATTCGAAGTGTCCGCGTCAGTGCGTTTTTGGTTCAAGTAAGCAAATGCGTTACTCAATGCTGGGATTGCTTCCGCATGCTTATTTCTTCATTCAATATGTGACAAATACGTTATTTTCATGTGTCAACGGCGGTCCAATACCATTTGGTGAACTTTTTCTATGATATCGTTGGTTGTCGCAGTTTTTGACCTTCCCGAACGCTTGTCTTCAGTCAAATTAATACAGTCACGTTGGAATTCAGCTGCCCAAAATTTTGTGATGTTAAATAGTGGTGCAGAGTCTTCGTACACAATTTCTAACTCTTTTATTTACGTAGGTATATATCTCCTTTCAAAAACAAATATTTAATGAGAGCTTGATACCAAATTTTTCCCATTATTAGAACAATCTTCACTTTTATGATTAAAAAATAGCGTCCAAAATGATTAAAATTTTTGTTAGAATCTCTCAACGCATGCCCAAATATATTTCCCAGCTTATATTGATATGTGCTGACATCCTTAGGTTGAGGTCGAGAACTTTTTAGACAAACCTCGTATTTTAAAATTATTTTTTTGTACCATATAAAATGGAAATATGAATTAATTATTCATATCTTAAGATGAAAATCTTCACATTAACAACCCATGTACCGTTAATGACTTAACTTGAAAGTGACTGTAGTCTCTTGGTATTAACGTCTAAATGTTATTTTGTGAAAAAACTGATCTGCGCTCAATTTAAAACAGTGGCTAATTTGCTAGAGGGATTTTCCTGCAACTATGATCGGGTTAACTTGATCTATTATATAACTGAATAAATATCATAGAAGTATTAACGCTCAAAAAACTACAACAAATTAAATGTTCTTGTAGATTATGAAATTTGAAATTTCCATAAAAAATTCAACACGACGTTCGGAAACTGTGATCTAAATCTTGTTCTGGGTTAGGAACCTAAATCAGTTGATGGACGATCTACCTGACCTGAGATTTTAGTTTCCAAAAAGTCCTAGAGACATGCATGCATCTGTTTTACACTCGTCATAACCTCACTCTCCAGATTGAAAGTGGTGCTTTATTGCACGTAGTCAAAAAAGCTCGCGTACACGTCACGTAGAAGCTTATTTCCATATTTTCAAAATGTATTCCAGTTCCTAAACATTTCCCTTTCTCTTGAAATAAGTCATGAATAAATAAGATATTTATTTGTTTTTTTTTTCTGAAATAATATTTCTCCTAATGATAGTATATTGACAATTGTTATTGTACTGTTTACTTTCCGCGTTATCAAACGACATCTTACTTTTACGTATAATGTAATATTTATTGAATCAGTGTTACATTAATATTTTAAAATGCGTTATTGCAAAAATGTTTATTATTTCTGTTTATCAATAAAATTTTTTTGTTTTTTACATCTCAATACATAAAATTTTATGTGCACTTGATATAAATAGTATCTATTATAATTACAAAATAAACTACAGGAACTCTTTGGGTTTACGCAAATCCAATAGAATCAATTAGTATAGTTTTCTTACAACAAATATTTTGGAAATTGTTCTATTCTAATAACCAATATTTTTTATTTAAGTTGAAATTTCGTATTTCGTAATTTTTTTTGTACTTTCTTACTCCACCCTATAGTATGCAGATTGAAGAAATACACATGCCCGCAACTGAACTTTCTCCACTGTCCAGAGCTGTCCTATGGACCACACGACGTATTTTATTTCGAACCTTCTCCATAGCCCAAGGGAATATATTTAAATGTGTTTTACAGTTTGGTTGAACCGTTATTGGTCCTTGAAACAATACCTTACACTTGATCCTTGAAACAATACCTTACACTTGGTCCTTTTGTTTTTTTCAAGATTTTTTACTATACCCTACACAATCTTTCCTTACCTTGTGACTTGGACCTTCTTTCTTCACCAGGGGCAATGGATTTTTTGGTTTTGGCGTCTCTTAATCAGCAACAGCCGTAGTTTCTTTCGTCAGTAACTTCTTTGCTACCAACACTGATTTGAGAATCAGTGATTGCTATATTCTTTTATAAAGATTATTGGCATTTACTATTTCTGTACCAAATAACAGTTCAATAGCAATATGCCTCTTCAACGTCCTTCTCAAAGAAGTGTTGTAGCTTGGCATTTGATCAGATAGATGTATAGAAGATTTGTCTTTGTTATATAGTCGACTACGGCTTAAGACTTTACAACCATTTCTGATCGTCTGTCAATGCTTATTATCTCATCAGCATACTTTGTAGAAAGCATCATTATCCTTCCATTTTAGTATTGTTATTCCTTTATTATTTTCTTTGCTAGTAATTTCATCTCTTCAGCTTCTTTTGAACAATACCTATGGCTAGTCCTAGTTTTTCGCAATGTTCCCAATAAATGTGTTTGGTTTCCTTGCAGCTTCTGATTAACTCCAAACCTGTATAATACACACAAAAAACACCATTTTTTGCACTTTTCATTCGAAATAAATATTTTTATTATTTTGCCTTATATCCACACCCCATATTGGCCATGGGGAAAGTTTATCAATTTTGGTTGGGGCTCAAAATATTAATTATTCATTATATCCAAAGTATCAATTCCATTTCAATATCATAGTCACAAAGCTGAAGATACAATCTAATCCAACTATGTTTTCCCAAGCCTATTTTCATAAAAATATTTCTATATATATAATTTAACTTTGAAATTATATTCATACCATCATCCCATTTTGAGTTTAATTAAAAGTTTTTTAAAAGTTTCGAATAATTAGACAACGTATCTGTATCTACAGTATGTACCGGGACTTGATATAAAAAATTCGGGAGTGAGTAGATGACGTCAAAATAATGATGTGACATAAAAAACTTTTTTTAGACGACCCCTCGTTTCTAAGTTGTACATGCCAAGGAAACCGTTTGCCATAAACTAACATTCTGAAAAAAATTATCATAAATTGTAATTATTCAATGAAAATAATTACAGGAAGATTTAAACACAATTAAAATGAACCACATATTGTCGAACATCGTGTTAATTACATAAAAAAAAATTAAATGTAGAAAAATTAAGTTGGTTGGCCTACAAGTTATCAAAAAAAACTATAATAAATTTTCGAAGTGGGCATCTTGCACTTCTCCACACTTCCAGAGTCTACGGAGGATATTTCTTTGAACTTGAAGGGGATTCCAAGATTCTACCTTATAGTATCACGATGGAAATTTATTCTATCGATAATTTCGTTCCTTGGATTTACCAAGCTTTTACGATATCCCCAAAAAAATGAATCGATTGTTTTTAATTCAAGGCAACGTGGCGGCCATGCAAATGGACCTCCCCGACCAATCCATCTATTGGGAAAAATATTATTTTTTTATATTTTAATTATTGATCTCTTTCAAGTTTCTCCTTATGCCAGTAAAATGATCTCGATAGTATGTAGTACAAATATTTATTTTATTAATTAGTTCTTCAAGAAATGATTCTGTTTTAATATTTAATATAATTTAAATTTATGATAATTTTCCACAGAATGTCTCTTTATGCCGAACGGTTTTCTTGGCATGTACAACGATTTGAAAATCTCCTAAACCAAAAATTTTATCGAGTTATACGAAGAGTACCTTTTTGCTAAAAAACTGATTGAAAAATTCATTTCTGCTATCTTCAGATTATACAAATTGTCCCTGTAAAAGTTACCGATCGTTAACCATTGGGCATGAGCCGCCCTTGGCCTTTACTGTAGAATTATTTATTCTGTCAAACACAGTACATGGACATACATTATCATCCATAAAAAATTTATAATGTCCGAATATATAATTTAGAAAATATACTTAAATATAATTTTTGATTTCGTAACTTCAAAGGTCTATGTATGAGAAAATGTATTTCGTAGCATTATTATTTTTGCATCAAGACCTCATGATACTTTAGTCGAATTGGACTGCATCTTGGACATGGCACGTTATTAAACTGTCGACTAGAATATTGAGTACATCTTATACTTCGTAAACCTGAAGCCACAAATTTTTATATTCACCACCACGCCACCAATTTGAAGAGGATAATAAATTAATAAAATTTTATCATCAAACCCGACGCATTTTCTGGGTAATTAGAAAAATGTTCAAATGACCGACTAATCTAAAGTCTGTTATACCAATTGATTATTAAATATGAGCTGTAACTATGAAGATTACCATTTTTACGATAATTTTCATGAAAAGACAGTTTCTAAAGACAAATGATGGTTTTTTTTAAAGAGACAGTTTATAAAAACAAATGGCATTTTCTTTAAACAACAGTTTCCAAGGGTGTGTTTTTTAAAAAGAAAGTCTTTAAAGACAAAGAACGGATTGATTTGGTGAAATACAATCTCTAAAGATAAATGGTAATTTGTTTTTGTAAAAGGCAGTCTCTGAAGACTTACCAGAGATTGTCATCTAGATTCAAGCATTAATGCAAATGAGGTAAATTTTTTAAAAATCTTAAAAATAGGAAAATTATGACTTTTTGAGTTATTTCGGTTTGTTTTTGTAAAAGACGAATAATAGGTTTGTTTTAAAGAAGATGACATACTAACTGGAACTTGAAAAACCTTAAATATAATACCTTGAAATAAATTCGTGTAAAGATCAGAACAATGAAAATGTGAAACTTGTTATGGAAATATGGAGTGTGAAGGGTAAGGAAAACTATCACTGTGTTGGAAAGTGTCCGAATTAATGCGTAGAATTAATGTGGCACTTAGAGGAGTTGTTTAGGTTATAATTACAAAAAATTTGAACTAGCTAATAGTTGAGATTATTAATCTCACTAACTCGTCAAAAATATTGAATTTGATAACTCATTTCGTCTACAACAGCTATATTCATACCGTATCTGCACGTGCGCAATCTTGGAATGTTTTTCAATTGTGAGTTACAACAGCTGGACACTTTTTCGACTTTTTCCACAAATGACATGTTAAGATATAGGATTGCAATCGTTATGCAAAAATAGTGTGTAATTTCTAATCAAAGATGTGTGACCATTCCAACGACTGCTTGATAATTATTTTATTAATTGGAATTTATAATTAAAGGAGGAAGGAATAACATGTTTGCGAGGAAAAAACTGAAAATAGGTAAATAACAGATTTATTAATACAAAATTACCAGTTTAATGTGATCATTGGACTGTTTGAATATGTTATTACTCTATATCTCTCTTAATCGAAAATTATCTTTATTTTGCCTCATACCACATTCTTATAGTTTTTAAACAATTTGTCTGCCTTTCATGTCCTTTCTAATCGAACTTTATTTTGTTGTATTTTTATTCATACCAAGATTTTACAAGCTAAAATATACTTACATCAGACTGTTACAAACAGATGGAATAATTTTTCGACATTGATTTTTTTGATGATTATTTTAAGAACAGATATTCAGAAAAATATTATTAATGCGTTCGGGCAGCCTCATAGTTGAATACACTCCTGTATTTATCTAAGTATCGCTTGTACCTTGTTCCAACTACGCCTGTGAAGGGTGGCACAAATTGGACTGCCTCTTCTTCTGATCTATCTCTATATTAACTCTATATTAACGATTCTTGAAGAAACTCCATAGTTTCACTATATGGGTACACTCTAATTTACATGTTAATACAAGGCTAGGTTCTGTTAACTTAGATGTTTTTAATTATTTTCAAATTTTGTTGTATATGTATGTATTTTTATATTTTTCAAAATATAAGTTTACATATACCTATCTGAAAGTTGTATACTTCAATTTTCCTTATTCAATTGAAATATTTTTATAATATCTAAGTTTTTTTTGTTTTTAAAATATCACCGGAAAATGTGGCAGTGTTTACATGTACAAATATTGCAATCAAAATTTTTTTGATCGAATTTACCACAGCGAAAGGTAAACTAGTTGCTACCTTGCCGAATTCACCACCGCCCTCTTGAACAGAAAGAAATTAATATACAAAATTTGTTTTTGTAAGCATGGGCCAAGATAAATATTATCATATCCTGCATATGATTATGATGGTCAATGTCGAGCAATTATTTTCTCAGGGGCTTTTTCTTTTGATGTCACTAAGTTTTTAATGGGAAACAAGCTTGAAGACATTTACACATTGATCTCGGCAACACGGTTTTGTGAAGGTAAATTAGTGTGCAAAATTTTTTAAAACCGTGTGTTCATTAATAAACCAATTGAGAATTCAATGTCAAATTAATATCATTTTGTAATAAATTGACTGTTACAAAGCAGTGGACCAAGTACAACTAAATAGCATAAAAATAATTTGTGGTTTTCACGGTATTTGATTTCCAAAGGTAACACATGGCATTGACAAATGGAAAATCGAAATTATTTATAAAATTGATAAGAAAGGCTCCATCCAACTAACGAATTGCATGAATAACTACAACTAACTAAATAAAAATTAGGTGTTCATATACCATGAATATAATGTAAGTGATATCATAGAACTTAAGTTCCGAACAGGTTGTTCTTCTTGATTATTTCTTTTGCACCTGACAACGTCGAAAGAAATTCTTGAGATATATCCAGTTTTTTTATGAACACTTTGCTCCAGAATGAAATTTAGTCTTTGAAAAGTTACCTGAAATTAATAACGCTGAACGTCTTTCAGGAAAAATTATTTTTGTGGGATCAATAATAATTGTTGGCGCTAAGCATGATTGGTTATAGGCAAAAGAACTTCCTGCGATTTACAAAGTACAGAAAAGTGTATGGATGAAATCCAACATCTTTACAGTCTGCTAAAAACAATACTCATACTAAATGTGAAGATATACAGAAAAGAAAAAGATTTTAGGGTCCTTTTAGCCCTGAAAATCATAGACAATGCGCCGACGCACCCTTCTATTGATGTATTGAACCCAATTAATTTGAAATGATGTTTTACTACTAAACGTAACCTCATTAATTATAATATATATGAAAACGCTGGTGAAGACGACACCAAAAAGGAAGAAAACGAGAATGCAAAAGAAGTAGTAGATCTATGCAGTTTGTTTTAAGGGAATTTTCATTAATACAGTTTTTACAAAAAAAATCTACTTTATCTAGGTAAAATAATGTAAGTACATATTACATATTTCAATTAGTATGTAGCTTTTTGTATTAACTATTCCTTATAGATGAACTTTGTATATATTAAAAACATTATATTTCATTTGATGGAAAACAGTTCCACTGTTCCACAGTTGTAGCCCAATTGGTATTTTAGAAATATTTTTCAAAAATCCGAACTAACTATGGTTCTGATTAGTTCGTATTTACTGTACATTTGATACAGATCAGTTCACTACCCATAGATCTGGAGCTTTTCGGGCGAGTACTGCTAGTTTTTATAATATTAAACCATCTCTGTATTTGTTTACAACCAATTAGAATATGTAAGTACATGAAAACTTTTTTAAAAATTGCTTCTTAAGAATTCAAATATTATATTCTGGATTCCATATTATTAAATTGATGTTAATTTCCAAACGAAGACCGCTTATATCACGTGAAATGATTTGGATATACAATAATATCTGGCCTGAAACGTCTAAATAAAAGCAATATTTAGCAAAAAGGATATCTTCAAGAAAAAATTTTATTCAAAATCTTGGAAAGTTCTATCCAGTGAATAATAACACAACTATTAGTTGTTAATAATACAATGAAATCTTTCTGCATAGCATTAAAAACATCATAAAACCACACGACGTTGCATAACAAGTTTAATAACCATTTTTTTGTTATTCCAGCTATTCTTCTCGCCATTATTAAATTAGTATAATATTCATAACACAACTCAATTTTATCAGCATATATCAATATATTTTTATTTTTCACTCACTAGAATCTTTACTCTTGTAGGAGAAAAAGGTGCGTGAACTGATTAACTTACATCAGAAATTTTTCCCACGTTGATCAAGATATATTGTAACTTGAAAAATAATTGCTGTGGATGAAATAACGAAACCAATATATCAATTGTCATGTTTTGTAGTATAGGATCCAGTTTTCGAGTCATATACTATATAATTTTTGTTGATATCGTACAACTTGAATTAGGTTAATATATCAACTGTTACATTCACATTTTATGGGCATGAACAATTAAAATTTTCGACAGAATTAGTACTTTGATGTTAAAAACAGACAAAATTATATTAGTGTTACGTCATACTAATTATGTGATTCTTTGAATATATTCAAGAAGTTGAATGACGTCCAACGTATTTTTAAATATTTCGTTTTGTTCATGAATCTTGTAATATATGACTTGCTTTGTTTCCAAAAGTTCTTTATCGCGATTATGAATGAATAAATAACAAAGAGGGAATTTTTTTATTAATGTTACGAACAACTTCGCGATATGGGTCCTGAAGCCAGTCCTGTCCGGTTGTAGTGGAATTCAACATTCAGCGAAGTCGCGGCACCGTGAAATTTGTTTGATGTTTGTTTTTATATATTTTTTTATCATAGCAGGCGATTTGTTTACATTGTTTCTTTTGAACTAAGTTCTAGAAATGTCTATTTATTTATTTGTTTTTTTTTCTTCATTTTCTAGAATTTTTAAGAACTTCGTTTGGATATATAAACGAGTTCGTTTAGCGCAGTTTAGTTAGTTTATAATATAATAATAGTCATAGTGAACACAACGAAATAGAAAAGAAGCTGAAGAATTTAAATGAATTATATAAAGTTAGTTAAGTGTATTGTAAAGTGTTTAAATAAATTAAGAATTAAGATACAGTGTTTATAATATAAATTCACCCCACGAATAAAAACAGTGTAAATAAATAAGAAAAGCCTTACATTAATCTGAGTTGGAAACTGATCTATACACCAAAACATTAATATATAGACCACCAGTTTTATACACACACTTTATCAACAACTGCAATTTCTGCTGGTTATTCATAATAACTTACATAAGTATGGAAGAGGAATCACAAAACTACTTTCCTATAAACTACTTGTCATATTGGTAACGCATGAACATGATTCTTAAATTGTTTGTCATTATATTAACCGAATTCTCTTAAACTGATAAATTGTTAGAGTGAATTATTGAACTTTCTTTCTCATAGTTTGCATTGAGAGCTGATATCCCCAAAATATTTGTCTTTTAATTATTATTTTATAGAAACAAAACCATTATTTTGGGGAGAAATACCAATATGATTCTAGAACTTGAAATATGTTGCTAGATATTCAATTATTCATTCGAAGATACAAATACGAAGAGTGTGATAGGTACGAAGGTTGCCTGAAAATTTGTGAAGTGTGAGAAGGTGCGTTATCTTGATGACAACGCAGTTTTTTTTCTTCATTATGCGATCACTTTTTTGGAATTTCTCCCTTTATCATATCAGGCGATCATGCCTAATACTTTCCTCTTATTATTATACCTTTTGAAAGATAGTCAATGAACACAATCCCATGACTGTTCCAAAAACAGATACTATCACTTTTCCGACCGATGAAACCGTGTTTCCTCTTTCTGAGCAGGTTCGCCGATAGCTTCTGTATCTTCTGATATCTGCTCTGTAATCCCATTAAAAATCCAACCGATTTAAAATACAATCAGCCGTCAATTATATTCGAGATATTTTACAAAATCAATTGAAATGTCAGCTCTGTCATAATTATGCGATTGGAAGAGTTAGGAACTTATTCCCTTTTCGTAATAAAACAGCTTTTAAGCTTTTTGTAGTGCTTTCAAGCATTCGTAAGGTACACACGCCAATTTTTTCGAAAAAAGTATTGCATAATCAAAGATCATTATCGTTTGTGGAAAACATTGATAATATTTCATGTTAATCGTAATATCAAGCAAATTTCATAATTTTAACCAAGAGTTTGAGTCAGTGATTTCCAAAGTGGTCTAGGTGTACCCCAAGGTACAAGAATACTTAGTTATAAGTATTTTTAATGTATTTCACGAGGAAAAGAAATTTGGGAACTTCTATTAATGTTTTGCATTTTTTTGTCAAATTTAAAACTCTAATAAACTTGTTAATATCTTCTGTCCTTATAAGATAGGGTTTTGGTTGTTCTGGTGTAGGTAAAACTCCTCAAGTTATAAAAATCAAGATATGAGAATATTTCCACTTTTGCAACGACGACAAACACAAATATTTGTACTAAACACTTGATTGTTGTTTATTTCTTGACTGCTATGTAGCAGTGCTATGAGAATGTAAAAAACCCACTTTGATTGCGTTGTATTATTGAATGTATTAAAATTAGTCAAAATTTCTGAAAAAGATTCAAAAATTAGTATTATAAGTATACAATAATTATCACAAAAACAAACTTTAAACCAAAAGAAGATATTTCCTTTCTGTTGTTGTACATAATCAACAGAAAAATCATAAAATTAAGCATAGGACAAAGAACATAATTTTTTTTTGTTTAGTCGTGAAATCTTTCTGCTGACTCAATTCATACAATCATTTCATGATATTAATGTTGATTTATTTCTGTTATTCACTTTTCAAGCCCCTATTATTTATTTTATTAACAAAAATCTGGTCTCTTACTGACCAATGGATTAAATTATTCTATTCAAGTTATTAATTGAAAAAAATGTAAATTCATTGTACAGAAGATTCATAAAGAAACAATTCCTATATATTTTTTGAATTAATATAACGTGGGAAATCACTAATTATTTATTTTTTATTACCAAGAATAGTATGTACTATTTAAATATCGAAAGAAAAAACGTAGCAGAAATATTGTTAAGGTCAGTAGCGTTCAAGGTTAGTTAATAATTTAGTATTTTGATTAAAGTAATTGTATATTTTTATGAACTACTGGTGAGATAGTTGAAGGATTCATAAGAATAGAGTTTAACTTTTTAAAAAAACCATTTTTGCTCTGACTTTTCAATCGATCACTATTCTTATTACGTCTTGATTTAATTTGACAGCACTGAATTTTAATAATCTGAGATAACAAAATTAGTTATTATTTCACGGCTTGTTTAAGACAGAAATTATGCTATTAAAACACAATCATATTTTAAAAATAAATAAATAAATGGTATTTTAAATATTGATTGTAGCTTATATTCCTACAAACCATATATATATATATATATATATATATATATATATATATATATATATATATTATATATATATATATATATATATATATATATATATTTATATATATATATATATATATATATATATATATATATATATATATATATATATATATATATATATATATTGAAAGTACTTCGTACATCTGATAATTAGAATAAATGAAGTGATCAAAGGTTGAATGTAATTAAAGCTGTCAGGAAATTCCTGTATATTAATTGAATGCAATTCTATAGTATTTTGACTAAATTTGTTCATAGAATAAATGAGGTTTTTGTATCCATTGTAAAAGTGTGTTTGGGTTTCAGTAGAAAGTGGGCAACTATATGAATAAAAACCATGTTTTTCGATAAATCACTGCTCTGAAAACCTCTAAACAATATAATAAAAAAGATATTGTCATCTCTAAATGTAATGTGAACGAATGTGAGTAGAGGAAGCAGAACATAAAATTTTAATTATTAAAACATAAAATTTTAAGTATTAAAGATAAATATTAAACGTGGCCTTTATTATGGTGAATGAATTGTCAACAATATATTCGACAATGTTTTCAGACTCATCAAGATTATTAATACTGTAATAGTGTAAGTTCGCTTCATAAAACTAACTCAATCCCTATCCAAGTAAATTCATTTATAACGAGTGGAGCAGTACTTTGAAATTTAATAGAAAAATAACATATCGACGGGAATATTGGGTACAACTTGAGGAATGATATTTTTAATGTGATTCATTTTCAAAAAAATTGGAACGTCGTTAAGGGTTGCCAGAGACATTCCAATTTTTTTATAAAGGGTCTGCCTCACAAAACGAGTAGAAGCATACAGTAACGAGTAGAGCAGATTACTACGTAGGGCTCAAAGTATTGCCTTACCACGTCGCGACGCTTCTATTGCGTTGTCCTTAATGTTCGAAGAAGTCCAATTTTTTTTTCATGTATTGATTGCCGTTGATATAATCGCCTATCAAACTACTAAAATCATTTTAAAAAATAAACAGAAACGAAACATGAAAACATAAAACATTATATATATATATATATATATATATATATATATATATATATATATATATATATATATATCTATTAGACAAAAAAAAACATGTATTTACCGAGAAAAAAAAATTAATCATTGAGTTCTAGAAACCCTCATTTTAATGTTCTGGGTTTGTTCAGTTATTACGTTATACGTTAATGTGGAGGGTTATCATCGAAATATGACAATGTGTGACTAGGGGGGTATTCAAAAGGTTTTGACGTCACATGTCTACTACTACTAATTAAATTAGTCGTTCATTATTTTTCAACTAATCGTTTCCTTTTTTGCTTATCTGAAATATTGGACTTTATGTTGATTTTATTAAATTATTTAACAGAAATATAAACAAAAGATGAAAATGCTTTTTTCTCTCGATACTTTTTATATACATGCATATAATTGAAGAATGTATGACGTCACATCAGGAGGGGGGATTATAAATATGTGAGAACCTAAGACAAGGTGTTCAATTTGTTCAATTCATTGGTATTAGATTTCACTGTTTTATTTATTATTTTGTATAAGAGTTTAATCCGCTCTAACTGCAATATTATGTCCAGTTTTGGGACTCTTTCCATACAGGTCAGTCTATCGTACAAGGTCTGGCTATTAAATAACGAAAAAGGGTTTTGTTATAAAAATTATTCTACATTCAAATGTTCCCCTTCAATATAATAATGTCCCCTCGCCATACACCTTTCCATACGTTTTTTCATTGATCGAAGCAGTGCTGGAAGTTTCCTATTGTGAGTGCCTTTAGGAGCTCTGCCGTTTTTTGCTTTACCGCTTTCATCAACTCAAATCGGATCCCTTTCAAAATAGGTCTTTTTCTAACCTTTTGAGAAAATCTGAGGAGACAAGTTGACGCAAGAGCTTTTTGTCAGGAGTCAGGCTCCTCACAGACTTTTGTCATGTGTAATTCCTCGTGTTAATTTTTTCTAACCGTTTCTTTATCGGCGTCTACAGCCTTTGCAATCATCCAGATGCTCATTCGACGTTCTGCACGCACAATTTTGTTGATTTTGGTCACTGTCTCCGGAGTTGGAAACAGTAGCTCTCACTAAAGCGCTACACCACTCAAAAGCACCCGCACTATATAGAGAATTGTCTTCATAGGCCTCTTACAACAATTTATAGCACTCAGTCGGAGTTTTTTTCAATTTAACGAGAAATTTGTTATTGATACGTTGTTCCAGTTTTTCGTTACACATGGTTTTCGGCACGACTTTTGGGACGTGCATAGACAAGATATCTAGATACCCAACGCACTACTAGTTTTTTACCAGTTTCTTACCCCACCCATCTAAGGTACCCTCTAGGCACGCAGCCTCGTTATTTAATAGCCAGACCTATTGTAACAATAGTTTTAATATTTTATTTTCAATGATTCGGCTGCAATTACCGCAAATGAGCAGCGCCACTCTAACTTTTTTGCCGCCCCGGACAAAAAAACAAATTGCCGCCCGTTTGAAAAAAATTTTTTTTAGTCAGAGCAAAAGTTTAAGACCAATAAGATATTTACAATAATTATTTTACAATAAGCACCTTTCGAAAAAAATTATTATAATATTCTTACTTTTACTGTACTTAAACTTTTGGTTTGCAGTGCATATCTTTATTTGAGAATAATAATGAAAAAATGATTTTAGATTATAAAAAAAAAAAACATTTATTTTATAAGATAGATAATATAACACAAAATTAACAATCAAATAATACAAAACACTACGTAAAAAAATATCTTTTAATACTTCTAAATAAGTACATTGTACATTACTGCATAATCAAATAAGTAAAAATTATATCATATGATTAAAAGGGAACAAAAGTAACATGTCTAAAGAAACTTTAAGCTCTGCAAACTTTTTTATTACCTCTTTCATGTTAATTAGATCAGTTATTTCATGCTCGATAGCCAAAATGTCGACGATTTTGCGTGGTTGTTTATTAATTTTAATTTGTAGAAACTCCTTTCCCCACTTGCTACAGTTACTTATACAAGAATTGAAAATAATTACTATGTTGATTAAGTTGTTCAAATCTAATATTCAGTGATTGATCAATTGTAGAAAAATATACTTTTCTTCAGGATCTTTGCTCGGTTCATCTCGCGCTTCGTATGAAAAGTTGGTTTTCTTTGTTCTCACTCGATGTCGTAGTATTGTTGATTCAATAAGTAATAACAGCCTGTAATTTTTCAATAAAACGAAAACTTCCTATCTTTCGTTCGTTCCTTTCGTTCAAATGACACGCAGTACTTCTAGACAGTTCTGTCGTCCACGTTTTTGATTTTTTTGAATTTTGAATTACAAACAAATTCCGTACTTACCTTTATAAAAAGAAATAACAGATCCTACTGAACTAAAATTGCCAAATATGAAATATTTTTCTATAAACTCAGATTTTTTACAATATAAACATAAATTTGCCTTTCAACTAAAGAAAAAATCAACAAATATATATTTTGATTAAATGATTATCAATATTTTATGTCAATAACAGCCAAGATGCAGCCCCGGTCAACCGGCCCTGAAGCGGGCACTGCAAATGATATAAAATGTTTAGTTTTTCCGAATGGTAATTTCGACATCTATAAATTATTGGAATCATTGATGTTAGTTTATTAGGAATAAGATCGTAATCTTCAAACTAATTCTAGTATTTTAAATTAATAAACCCAAATATTTGATACTTCAAACTCCATTAAGGAGCGAGCTACTTCTGGAATTAATTTTTTTGTTTAAATACTACATGTTTCGTTAATGTTTCTTTCTGAGTTAAAACCGTAAAGACAGTTCAAATATAAAGTCTTCATTGGTCATATTGAACAACAACAATATTTTTTCCTGTATACAGTGAAACTGTATTGTCAGTAAAGGCATAATATGGAACCCAGAGCCCATCCAAGATCAAATACATAAAGATGTTCAAGTATAGAACCTTGGGGCACTCCTACTAGTTTGAAAGCACGTCACTGAGTACTTACACTTACAACATATTGCGTCTTGTCTTGTAAATAAAATTATTATATATAATTCCCCTAAAACCCATAATATACAATATTTGTAATAATATGTCAAAGCTGATGACATCAGAAGCCTTTTGTAGGTGTACAAACAGTAAAATGTCAGTATTTATAAGTTCTGCAGATATTTAGTCCTTGAAATATGTAATGGCACCAAGAGTGAGACGAAATACAGATTTCAATTAGACTTTGAGTTTAGTCCTGTGTAGTTTGGACTAACCTATTAATAGCTTTTTAATTCAAAATTTATAATTTTAAAATCGTGGTAATATTTAAAAAAAATTATAGCAAAAGTAATGAAGGGAAAAATTAAGGTGTAAAACGTTACCAAAGAACGCGAGAAATAATAAAATAATCAGAAGAACCTGGAAAAGGCGATTTGGAAGATAATTTCAATGAACAAAGATTGAAAAAATTACAAGTGTAGAAATCAATAAGTTTAAAATGCGAAAGAAAAAGTGAAATTTTAATATATCAACGAAAACGAGTCCAGATACTGATTGCTTTAGATCAAATCAAACTGGTTTTATTATGATCAACATTTTGCAATGTAGGTTAATAACTTTTACATTATCTTCTCAAATGTGAGCGATGATTATTTTAAACAAGCCTATTTGTAAGTCAAGGCTATTTTAGTGTAAAAATCATTCAGTAATTACACATTCATTGAAATATAATTTTCATGAGAATTTGTTTTCATTCACAGGATGTTATTATTGTTTGTTGTTAAGTTACATAATATCATCAATGCTTATGTAAATCAGTTTTTTTATTTGATAAGTCATACTTATTGATTTATAGATATTTTTCCAAAATAGTCCAATAACTGTTTTACGGCTACTATTGAAATATCAATATTAGATAACAGTCTATTAGTCGACGAACTGCAATCACAATACAAAAAATGATAACAATCCAATATTTCCAAAAATGATGAGACAGTTAAATTTTATTCATATACTTACGATACCACATACTTACCTTTATGAGAAATTTTCAGAAACTGATGGGGATTATGATTTGACCCGGATCGAATTCATTTTCATATGATCCTTTCTACATTGTTAGAATAGTGGGTAAATGCGATCAGCTGATGGGTTGTTTCATTTGTCTATGTTTTTTTTTTTTAAATTTAAAGATTATTTATTCCATTTATATGACTGTCTACTATTATTTCTCATGAGGAGCATAATTGGTAGGTTACTGAGGTTTATGGTTTTTATACTTAATAATAAAAATCTCGTATATCATACAAATTTGTAATTTCCATCGAAAATTGAGCACGATGTTCGGAATCTGCGATCTAAATCTCGTTGTGGGTTAGGATCCCATACATCGTGTTTGACTCGTCATAATCTTACTATCTAGATGTGATTGAACGTGGTGTTTTATTGGACGCAGTCAAAAAATTTCACTTAGACTTCTTCCTACGAGGATGGTCTCTAGCTCAACAGAGAAAACACAAAATTTTTATATCCTTTTTATAGTAAGAATCGTCAAGCACCTCAAAATAGTCATTAACTGCCGATATCACCTCTTCATTGTTGGAAAATCTTCGACTTCAAAGCCATTTTTTTAAGTCTGGGAACAAAAAATAATCTGAGAGGGTTAGATCTGGCTAAGAGAGTGCATGAGGTAGCAATTCAAACTTTAATTCATTAATTTTGCTTATTGCAATAACGGATGTTTGAGCTGGTGTATTGGCTTGATAAAACAACATTTTCTTTTCAGAAAAATGCGGTCGTTGTTGCTTGATTTCATCACTCAAACGTTGTAATAAATTTAAAACATATTATAATAAGGTCCTTTGGATTTGGTTTGCAATAAAATACATCATGCGGTCCATAATAGAACCACTCTTAGCTGTGGGGAAAGGTCAGTTACAGGCCTATTCACCGCATCGGGGCCTAACGTGTAATATTCTTGTAATATTTTTTCATACTAGGAGAAAGTAAATTCCATTCGTGCAATCTAGATCCCAAAAGCTCAACTTTTTAGACAAATTCAAATCACGTACTAAATCGTGTTATTTACCTATTTGTACTAATAAATGCGGTTCTTTTGACGTTGACGGTTTATAACTTGGGTCACTCTTCTCCTCCAGATCCTTATCGAACTGACTGAGAATAAATTTCGGACTAGAAACAGAATCCAAACTTGATTTGGAAACTTTGACACATGCAGGTCGGCATTACGTACCATTGGTCTGTAGATATAGACATCCTCAAATGACGCAATAAGAACCTACCTTTGAATTGTTCGTGAAAAACTATTTGCAATCAACTAAGGTCGCTTGGTGAGTTCCAAAAGTCGATTCTATATGAGTTAATTGAAAACAACCGCAATCAAAGTGTCACTATCTACAGCTCCTCAAAACTGATTGCCGTTTTAGAGTTAATCGTTGCCACAGATGAGAAATTAGTGTTTCATGTTTATTAAAGAGACGACCACAATATTGGCGGAATTGTAAAGAAATTCTTTATTATGAGCTGTATCAATATACGAGAATGTATTGATATCTAGTTAGCATAGACCAGTTCCATGCATAAACAAAATATTGCGTTATCATAGCAACGAAGAATAACTTATTAGAAGTGACAGTGTAAAGTTTGACGCTAAAGAAGTAAACCAGAGTTACGCAATAAATTAAAAGAAAAAATGTGTCCACCGACTTTCTGAAAATCGGAAAATCGGAAAAATTGGAGTATCTAACCATCATCAAGTAACTGTATTTAAAAGGGTTAAGAGATAAGCAGATTTACGAAGATATGCTTAATACCCTTGGTGGTCAATGTCCTTCGTATGCGACCGTCAAAAATTGGACTGCAAGCTTCAAAAGAGGTAAATTTTCCATTAAAGATGATGACCGATCGGGAAGGCCAGTTTCTGTGTCAGTCCCCGGAAATATCGATGCAGTTCATGACATGATTTTATCAGACCGTCGAATTGGACTAAAACGGATATTTGAAGCACTAAATATTTCATACGAACGCGTTCATCATATAGTTCACGTCAATTTGGACATGAGAAAAATTGCTCCAAAATTGATCCCCAAATGTTTGAATGTTGATCAAAAGCTTGCAAGGGTTCGATCTGTGCTCGATTTGAAAACGATGTAGACTTCTTGAACCGAATTGTTACTATGGATGAGACTTGGGTACATTTGTACGATCCCGAAACAAAGCAACAACAATCGATGGAATCGCTACACTCTGGTTCTCCAAGACTTAAGAAGTTTCGTGTCCAAAAATCTGCTGGAAAAGTTCTTGCTTCAGTTTTTTAGGATTGCTATGAAGTAATCATGATTGATTTTTTGGATAAGGGTAGAACAATAACTGGAGATTACTATTCGACATTACTGACCACTCTACGGGAAAAAATTAAAGAGAAAAGGCACGAAAAGGTGTTTTTTTTTGCAGGACAACGCCCCTGTACCCAAATCTCATGTTGCCATGCAAAAAATTCGTGATTTAGGGTTTGAATTACTAGAACATCCCCCTTATTCACCAGATTTGGCTCCGTCCGACTATCATCTCTTTCCTCAACTGAAAAAAAGTTTAAGAGGTCGTAAATTTTCTTCCAACGAGGAGGTAATAAAATCTATGGAGGTCTGGTTTGCAGAGCAAGAAGAAACATTTTTTTTGGAAGGTCTAGAGACGTTGCAGATGCGCTTTAATAAATGTATCCAATTAAGAGGAGAATATATTGAGTAATAAAATATTTTGACATTGAAATTTTAGTTGGTTCTATAGTAGGCTAAGAATTTTTCAAAATATCCTCGTATATATACATTACAAATGCAAGGTATAGGGTGCAATTAGTTAGGCTAGAACGGGCTTCAAGTTAACCAACGGCCACATATTACGAAAAATTGATCGAATTTTTTTTAATTAAATTCATTAGAACTTTATAGTATAGGAATTAAGATGATTAAGATTGGGTACAAGTAGTTGAAAACAACTTTCATAATACATTGTACTTTATTACCATTGTAATTTTTGTGGTACTATGAATTACATGTTATAAAACTTGTTTCAAACAAGTTCATATTTGTAATTCCCATTGTTAGCTTGTTTTTGTAGTGATTATGTTGAAAAATCAGTGCTAAAGATGAACGCACTATGTTATTGACCTACTTTTGACTATATTACCTATTTTGTATATGGTTGAATGATATTTTTAATCTAATAAATTTTAAAACATAATCGTTTTTCTGCCTTAGAGCCTATCATTTCGAACGAGGGTCAGTATCAGTTTGTTTTGTCTATTGTCGCTCTGTTAAAAAAGCGTGGACGTATCATCTTTTGTGGATTTGTATCTAGCTTCCCATGGCATTCTGAATCAAAAGCTTTCTGCAGGTTAAACGTGACCACTATAGACATTATCATTAATCTGAAACCAACCACAATCATGTGACCAGTCCTGAAGCTATATTATTCCACAAGCAGTATACCAACTTTCTTTATTCTTTTCGTTAATCTACCTTGTATAATCTGTCGTCATCTTCCCTAATAGCTAGGCAGGTGGTCTGGCTTCAAAATCAGTTTTGCACATCAGATAATAACCGATGTCAAGTTTTCAATTTCATCGTATCTTGTTGTAGGTCTTATTTTTACTTCGTGAATTGGGCTGTTACTTTCACGACGAAATATAACAGTAGATAGTGCTGGCTTGAAAGAATGAGCTATAAGATATATTGTCAATGGCTTATTTAATATATTGGTAAATGGTAGCTTGAGAACACTCAAGGAATATCACTAACTTACTCTAAATATCGATCAAGTAAATATTTAATAACGCAATCTTATCATAAAAATACAATTGACAAAACGTGTTGCAAATGGTATCTTTTATTGTATTCAATTGTAATATTTGCAATAAAGTACATATGATGAAACAAAATCGTTTCGCAGTTAATTCTGAAACAAAAAAAGATTCAATTATTTGTCCAAAAGTATTGAAATATATAAAAAATAGGTACGACCATCTAGAAAACAATTAGGAAAGGATAATTAGTTTGGATTTGGTTCAGAACAAAGAAGTAAAAAAATTACAGAAATGAGGAAAGAAAATATTGTTGGAAGCATTTGGTAGTATAAAATTGATTGAACTAAATCATTAGTTGTATAGAGCCCAAAGTAAAACTGATTTCTGGAAATCGGTATATGTAAAAGAACATAGATTTAAAATAGATAGATAATAGAATATTAAAAGTTTGGAAGATATTGAATTCCCATGTAAGAAATAACGGAGAATTTCGAAATATTTGCTAGAAACCAGTGGAGATTCTCTTGAGATTGTCTTGGTGTATCGGGAGAGCATTAACTAAAGAAGAAACACGTACGTTTTTTTTTTATAATAAAAAAATTTCACCAAATGTAGACACTGGATTAAAGATTCAATCATTTGTAATTGTTTTTTTTTAATTTACATTATATAGAATCAAAAATGAAATAGAAACAGAATGATATACAAAAGCAACTCAATCATCTAGATATTTGAATTCAATTTAAGGGATTAGAAAAGGCATAATGCATTCTCGGAATACTTCAATAGGAGGAAATCTAAAAAATCAAAAGATTTTAAAAGTAATATTAAATATTAGGTTCCTTGTAGTAATTGTGATGCTGTGTTATTTATAATATAGATATCATTAAAAAATGGAACTGCTTGAACAAACTATGAAATAGTAAAAAGAAAGATTGAATTACAAATATTGAGAGACATCTAGGTAACATTTATGATTCTGTTCTATAGATTTCAGTATAGTTATCAATAATTTATTTTGTTTTTCGTATAATAAAATATTAATTTTGACAATTGGGGTTGGAAAATTTTTGTGTAGTTATATTTTGATATTCATGTGGTGAGTGATCCAACAATTCATATACCTGAGTGTTGTCAACGTCAGGTATATGAAATATATTCTTAGACGTAGACTTAACTTCAGCCTTTATCTATATATTTTAATAAAGATTGAAGTTAAGTCGAAACAACATCAATTTTGTTGTCAATCTCTCAAAAATTATCAAAACAAAAACTAATTTTAGAGCAGAAGAGACCTAAAATCAAGAACATTCCACGAAACGAATCCCCCCTTTTTCCTGGCTGATTCCAAGGCATCAATCTGCCTACTCCTTGGACTTTTATCAAGGAAATGAAAAGCTGAAGCAAAAAAAATAGAAAATATAATGTGATTACCATCAAGAACACTCACTGCTGTTCTTGAGCTAACTGGGAAGCTAGTCGCATTGACCTTATAATTATAGGACCTATTGGCGGGTTTTGGGATTTTGGAGCGCGTGGGAAGTATATCATTGATGGGAGGGTTAATAAATGTATCAGCTTCTCGTGGAGTCTTAGAGGAAACGTTGTTGTTGGCTGGAATGGTATTAGAGCGAAGAGGATGAAGGATGAATAAAGTGTTTCCAAGTTGCCGGCAATCTCTGGCTATCGTCTCTTGTTTTCAGAGAGTTTGGACGTTTCTCGATAGCTTCCCGAATAATCCTGGACTTGAAGAAGCAGATCGGGGCGATAGTTTTGGTTCTATTGAAATGAGTTTTAAAACATAAGAGACCTAAAATCAACAACATTAAGATGCATTTTATCATTATATATATATATATATATATATATAGATATATTGCATTTTTGTATTTCACCATAATTTCAGTCCCAGACGGAAAATATATTGAAGTTAGTCACTTTGGTGTTTCCTTGCCACGTTCCTAATAAAAACCGCTCATTTATATATATATATATATATATATATATATATATATATATATATATATATATATATATAGATATATATATATATATATATATATATATATATATATATATATATATATATATATATATATGTATACAAAATATTCTAATATATTTTTATTACAGCTATATTTTCACTTCCAAACATAGATAAGTTATAAGTTTGCAACATGGTAGTTATAAATTAATATTTTTTGAGGATTATCTCTATACATACAGACAATATGATTTACGGCAGCCGAACTAATTTCAAATATTTCGAATTTAATGTAGTTCTACAACAAGTTATTACGTGTTATCAATCTAGTTATCCCATACACTGTTTGACACATTATTTATTATATTCACTTAATATAAAACTTGAAATATTTGGAATGAAAAATGTGTAACTTTGAAACCTGAACGAATAAAACAACGGTCTAAAGGTGATTTTTCTTTGTACTGCTAGTAAAAAGCAATAAATAACGTCATAATATAGTTAATACAATGATGATGTTGATCAGAAATGGAAGTTAATCAGTATACAACAAAATCGTATCAAATTTTGATAAACGAAAAGGTATTGCTGAATTTTGCAAACCTGTTCTATTAACAGAAAATCCATTTTATGGCTATTGAAGCTCTCATTTTGTATGCAAATGCAACAATGATATCAAGAATATGAATTTACTGAAAAAAACGGTTTTTGAAGACAGAAATATTGAGGTACCAGTCCAAATATAAAATACTGGAAGCAGATTACTGATTGAAAATATCCTGTCCTTGAGACTCAACGAGTTCAATTCTGTATATTATTTCACGGAACTATATAGGTTACAGACACAAATACTGCATTTGAAAACCCAGTAGTAAACTCTGACTGCAGTTGAGTCGTTGTTATCACAGAGTAAATAGTGGTAATAGGATTTGCCATCGAAATATGAATTTATGAAGAGATCATGTACGTACTAGGTTTTCAAAGCAACAACAACGTCTTAACATTTACAACGCGCATGTGATGAGGGTTTTCTTGTTATTCAATATGTATAGCGTCACCCTCGTATAAAAACCAATGTGATAATAAATATTCATAAAGGGTATGAGACTTAAGTAAAAAACTAATTATTATCTAAAAAACGAATACTTGATTTATAGGCGAGCGGTAACCACCCCCAAAAATGCATAGTAGTGACCAGATTAGTACTAATAGCTAATAATCGTCGATCTGTATATTTTCGAGGTCGCTGTTTGTTTTTGATTAAATTTGGGGAAACCTCAAAATAAAATTTTGAGAAAAAATTTCGATGAACATTGAGTCATCATTTTTTGCGTTCAATTTTTGTTTGATATTTCCTAAGCATTTTAGGCCGATCGGGAAATTTTGGAAAATTTTTTTCATGGTAGTATGACTTTGCACATTGAAATGAAAAAGTTGAGTGACAAAGTTTTTAATTATCCATCACTACATATACAGTCTAAAATAATATAATTTGAAAAAGGATTTCAGAAAATTCCAGCCCTATCAGAAAAAAATATGTCGATTTTTCCAGTTCCGTCTAGTATGCAGAGCACTCGTTTTTCGAGACGTCTAGTTAGTCGGAAAATACTTTAAAAATTTTCGATAGCTTTTGATACTTCACAAAATAGTTGGAGAATATGCTATTGAATTTTCATAAAGAAATATTGATTTTCCGCTGACTTGCCTCGAGTTGAACGCAAAAAATAATTTTTCGTAGATTTTTACAAGGTTCAGCGACCTCGAAAACATAAAGATCGACAATTATTAGCTATTAGTACAAATCTGGTCACTTTTTCGTGTTTCTAAGTGTCGTTTTGGGGGTTTGCCGCTCGCCTATTATCATTTATACCGAGTTAATAAATGTATATTAAATTTTTGTATTAGTAGTCCTTAAGGATCTGACCGTCTTTGTGACGAAGGCATAATCTTTCCAAAGAAGGAAACAGTAGAAGCATATTTTTAAAGTTTTCGTATCCAATACACTGTAAAATATAATCGGAGTGGAAAATAAATAAAAATTTAAAAAATATCGATAAATAACTATTGATGAACGTCAATCTCCTTTATAATTAATATCCTGCATTAATGAATTTGTTGTGGCTCAAAATTCAATCATAATAAAATTTGAGAGTTGAGCAAGAACGTGATAAACGATAAAATTCCGATTTTTACTACTGTTTCATAATCTCCTACAAGGTCACCAATATAAAATTTTCCAACCACTACAATGATCCTGCTAATGATATTATTGAAGTTGACGTATATATTCTTATATATTCAGAGGATACAGATTCCTTTGCAATATTCTTTTGGTTAGATCTACAGCATTCTTGAAGTTGGTTTTGTCGCAATTCTGTTGAGTTTAAATATACATTTATTTATCTCCAAGTATATTTGAAAAATTGCTTCTAGACTGTTTATAAAATGTGATTTTTGAGGTTTCATACTCACTTCGTTCTTTCTCAGATAAACGATTTATTGTACAAGATAATGATGTAAAAACTACCATATTATCAGCCATAGTAGAAAACCTTCACAAACCAAAAGTTATAAATATCCTAGAAGCCGCGATATAAGTGAGCTGAATTTAGATAGTATTTGAAAAATACCCAACAAAATCTTAGATAGATGAACCTTAGAACCTAGTTTATTAAAACAAAACCGTAATGAAAAATATGTTCATTGGAGATAGAAATGTTAAGGTAACATCTGAGACTACGAGGGCCACTTTGTATATTCGAAACCAAAGAAAGAGTTAAAGCTAGCAGTTTTAAATACCATCAGAAGCAGTTGACTCACTCCAAAATAATGGCAATTAGATATAGAGGTTAATTCATTGGAAATAACATTATCAGTAAAACATATTTTAGGCCAACCTCTACAAATCAAAAGTTATGAATATCGTGGAAGCTGTTTTCGGTATCATTGAGGTGTTCAATATTTGAAAATCTGAACGTTATAAGGAAACACAGAATATAGAAAAAAGCTGGAAAAAAATGACACAGTAACAGAAAGAAAACGTGGAATCTGTACGTACTGTAAATGTCGAATCATTCAAGAAATTTGGGCAACTTAACAAAAATTGATAAACCTTTCCCTGGGCACAAAAATTCTTTTATTTTTTTAAACTCCATATAAGGTATTATAGATCCCACGAGGAGAAAAAATTTATTTGAAATTGAAAGTTCGAAAAAATGATCTTTTTTGTGTGGGTCCATATTGCCGCTCTGGGCCCGGGGGAAAGCTTACCGCTAAAACTTTCCCCAGAGCCCAGAGCGTGACGTATTGATGCTTTCTACATAACATTCTGATGAAACAGTAAGCATTGACAGACGATCATCAGTGGTTGATTTAATAGCAATTACAACACTACAAACTATAACACAAAAAAAAATAACAATTACTTGTTTCAAAATCAGTGTAAGAAAGTAGTTACTGGAAGAAGAAACCACGGATGTTGCTGATCAAGAGACGCCAATACTAAAAAAACTCATTGCCTAGTGAAGAAAGAAGGTTTACATTACAAAATGGGAGGATATTGTGTAGGATGTAGTAAAAAAAATAAAAAAAAATTTTGTAAAATCAGAAGTGAAAAAGTGATTGTTTGTTTTGAAAACTCCGTGTTTTGCGGAAAAATATTTTTTGTTGTTGTATTTATATTGAAATATTTCATTATAAAAACTTTACCCTAAAAAAGTTAACAAAAACAGGTGAATGTAAGGTGAAGGTAACACAAGAAAACCAAAAAAATATGAAATATGTTTTACAATGAAATTGAAGATCATGAAAAAAATCAAGTGCACTAAGTGAATGGTAATGTACCAAGGATCCTGGACGATTCAACCAAACTGTAAAACACATTCAAATACGGTCCCTTGGGCCGTGGAGAAGGATTAAAATAAAATACTCTGGGCTGTGGAGAAGTTTAGTTGCGGGCCTATGGACCGCACCGGTGCTCAACGTGTTAAAAAATAAAAATACTGAATCATATATAAATATCTACAATATCCAATGGAATATCTAATCTTAATCTTAAGGATTTAAATACACATACCTATACTATATAGTTGATACCATCATTTGAATGTTTACGTCATGACATTCTGTAAGCGCTTTTTTGGAGATAATTTAAAATGGTATACGTGCATTGATAGGTGATAAAATTGAGCAAATATAAAATGAATTAGTAATTTATAGCATCTCAAACAACAAATATTGTACCTACAATTGTATATATACAAACATGAAAACAGATAACGAACATCATAAATTTCAATTCTAGTTCCTATAAAAAGAGAAGTGAGATGAAATATCAAATAATTTATGGGAAACAATAAAATAATATTTTTCTAAATGAAGTTATTATGTTGAAAGTTGAAGAAGCTAGGAAACTTTTTTTAATGGAAGACTACTTCGGTACCTAATAAATAAAAACTAAAGTTTCTTATCAACATTTATTTCGCAAATATTATCTTACCGATAAGTGAGACAACTTTAAATCAAAGGTTTATCAAGCTTTCATAAAATTGTCTTGGCGTCTTCATATTCAAATAATAGCACACGGCACTGTTTGGTTACCAGGGCCTGTGAGAAAATACAATCTCAGTGCTGTAGATAAATCTGTAATTTAATTACAAAATATTAAATATTTAGTATTATCACTGCGTTTTTTATATGAGGGTTGCTACTTATGTCATTCTGATATTGCCAAGTTTAACATTCTTCAATTACCGATCCCATTTTCAAATGATGTGGTAATTTGGGCAATTTAATGATATAATAAATTGACTAAAGTTAAATTCGATAAGTCAACTGGTCAATATCAATAGAGGGTGATTGTTTGAAGAAGACCTTTCAAGTATAGCTGTTGTACAGTCGAGGACCCATTGTAAATATAAAGAATACGAGGGTTGCTACTCAAGTTTTAAGATATGGCGACACTGATGCGAATATGTCAAATCTGATACTGCCATCAAATCAAATATCATCAAGTTTGACACTTTCAATGGTGAACGTACTTAGAACGTGTTGTCACACGAGTGCTATTTGAGATATTTACAGATACTTGAAACATTTGTCTTTGTGAAAGAATGGAATTGAATTATTTTTGTTCGATGTTCTTCTATGACCTTCGACATAGATTAAGCCAACAGCAGTGTGCAAATAAATTCGCTAAGATTTTTGGTGTTACAGGACCATCTCGAACCACTGTGTTACGCTGGTTTCCCGAATTCAATCGTGGACGCACTTTGCTACAGAACGAATTTCGTAATGGACGTCCAAAATCGGCTGTTGTACCAGAAAATATCGATGCTGTGCATAAACTGATATTGCAAGATCGTCATGTGACATACCGTGAGATTGAGGCATACTTGGAAATTAGTTCCACTCGCATACCTTTAATATAGCATGAAAATTCGTTCGTGTTGGATACCGCATAATTTGACAATTACTCGATTATTACAAAAAAACGCGGTGCTTCAAAAGACGTACATAAGATCGTTACAGGCGACGAATCTATGCATTTATGAACCCAAAACTAAACATCAATCGACTGTATGGGTCTTTCAAGAATAGCCAAATCCAACAAAAGTTGTTCGGGTACGAAGCACTTCGAATCAAATGGTCGCCTGTTTTTCCGAAATAACTCGACATGTTGCCACCGTTCATTAAAGCAACGTATAACGGTCAATTCTGAATGGTTCACCCGCATTTGTTTGACAGAAGTGTTCGAAAGAATCTGGGAAACTAATCGAAGAAGACGAATCATTCTCCATTTCGTTAATGCGAGCTCTCACACGTCAGTTCAAACAAAAACGTTTTTGAAGAGTTAAAAATTAAAAATAAATTACAAGGTCAACATTTTTCTGCACCTGAAGAAGTGGTTGATGCTTTTTGGAGGTATCTTAATCGGCATGAGGATTGAGGAAGACACTGTAAACTTCTTAACCTTCTTCAAATCGTATCCCACCCGTTGCAAATAGTCTAAACTATATCGTGGCTCATCTTCCTTCTGAAGTCACCTCTCGTTAGCAAGTACTTGAGATTTTAATATTTTGTGAATGTAAATATCAATGTGTATTCAAATTATCACCTTTGATACAGGCTGAAGGTGTCCATAAGACGTAAGTAACCCCTACAATGCCGATTAACAAAAAAATGAGCTTACAGCATTCGCCTCACCTTCTCACTCTAGTATATCTAGGCAGATCTGGGATTTATCACCGAAGAGAATAGTGTTTGAAATTGGCATCGCTGAGGTGGATATGGTCCACAGTTTAAGGTAACTAAGGTCGATATGAAAAAAAGTCTGAACCTTCTTATCAGTCTGTTGTCATTCCACATTCGAATGACCCTTGCATTTTCTGTAAACCACTGAGTTACTAAACACTCGGCAGACAAGCCCTTCATGGGACCCGAACCCTTCTGTGGTATCAGCTACAAAACAATGGAAGCAGCACTGGAAAAGAAGGTAGATAGGAGCAAAACCAATTATTGGGACAACCTACAGGAGCTGAGATAAGCAAAGACTTTTCTGGGAAACTATAACCAGAGAAGATCTGATAAAAGTATCAACCAAGTAAGAACAATCTACGAATACCAACAGGAGTTCTATCGGGGTAGTGTCGCCTCAACAAACACCTGAAGACGCTAGACTTAGCAGATAATGTGTAAAGCACTAAGAAACTACTACACACTACACCTGGGTGCGTTTGAAATAGAAAACAAAGATCTCAGGCAATTAAAGCCATTCCACATTCTAAACTTTTTAAAAGAACTCGGATCAACCGATAAGCTGAAAAACCCTAAACACAGGGTTTTCCAGTATGACAGCAAGAAAGGGAGACACAATAGATCCTTTGGGTCGCAGTGCATACGAGACCCCGAGCCAGTTCGTCCAATACTTAAAGAAAACAATAATTTAGCAGAAATTTGCAAATGATAGAGCTCACATTCTGATATTTATTGGGCGTTCGAGTTTCTACGTCACTGATTATTTTATAAGTATATTAACATTGATAAGTGGGGAATGAGGTGAATATAAGTGGTAACTTTCTTAAACAATTTTGGGTTTCTTCACGCATTAGTATTTCCTTTCTGAAAATAAATTTATAAAGTGGGTTTAAAAACAAATTTAGAGAAATTTCTGAAATTTTTCTGGCATGCTGAATTTGTTTGTAACTTATTTTTCATGTGTTAATGAGACATTTACACATGAATAAGATTGATTCAATCTCGGAAACCTAGGAAATCTAACGTTAACTTTTATGGCAGGTTGCCGAATAATTTCGACGAAGTGAAAATATTCACTCAAATATTTAATACAATATTGATTTTGTTTCTTAAGCATTACGCCATGAATTACATGCAGACATTTCTTTCGATAAGCTTTTATTTATTGGTAGCTGATGTTTATGTAATAGATTCGGAAATATATAAGATTATCTAAATTTGGATTCGATTTTATTTAAAACCTCAAAAAATTGTGCCTAGAACCTGGCACTGAAAAGTACAAGTTCTCTGTTTGTGCGTAAACTTCTATAAAGAGAAATGTTAATGATCACTACGATGTAGGTGTTGGTAAATTGTGATTATAATTTTATATTCAAAATCACCTTGTGAAAGATTCAATCACATCCCATATAGGATTTTACGATGGGCCCAGTATAGGCCCAGACTTGGGCCAAGTATGTACAACTCTGGCCCTAGCTTGGAAGTCATTATTGGCTCAAATTTGGTGGAATTTTGGGATTATAACAATGTTCCTCGCTTGTTTTGGAAGCCTGAACCAAGCCTGGTTGCCTAGATAAACCCAATACTGGTCTGCAACCCTGGGCCAGGCTGGTTACTTGTAATAATAGATTTTTAATATATTGTTAATAAAATTATAGTTTTATGACAAATTTCTATTAATGCACTCTACTAATTAATGTACATGAAAATATTAGTTAAATAATTAAAAATGATACTATTTTTTATCATTCTATTTTTTATTGTCTATCTATTAAGGATGAGATATTAGAGCAAATCTTTATATAGTTGTACAGAATTCTGCCAAGCCTTGCTGACTATAGAATGACTGAGGTCGGGTTAGATAAAATTCTGCCAAGCCTTGCTGACTATAGGATGACTAAGGTCGGGTTAGATAGAATTCTGCCAAGCCTTGCTGACTATAGGATGGCCGAGGTCGGGTTGCCACTGTTCAGCCAGGCTTGGGTAAATATGGGATGGCCGAGATAAGGTTACATAGAGTTCAGCCAGGCTTGGCTGACTGTAGAATGGCCGGAGCTAAGTTACCCAGACTTCAACCAGACTTTGGCCACTATTGGTTTGCCCAGGCCGGGTTTCCCAACATTGGCCCAAGCTAAGTCCCGTCGTTTAACTCTGAGGGCTCCTACATAGGATTTTCTCGTCAAGGTGTAGTAAACTTTATTCGAAAACTCACACTTCTTATTATTACCCATAGACAATACATATATACTAGATATCTATGAGTGACACAATGTTTGAATGTTGTGTATATGACGTAAAAAGCAACAACTGAAAAAATGTATCGAGAATATCATCGAAGGAGATCTATGAAGAATATTGGTAATATTTTTCATGAAAAAGTTGAATTATTGATTATTAACTTCAATAATTGTTCTTCCTCCGAGTTTGACTTAGGCTAACGCTTCCAGTACCATATTAAATTTATATCACAACTGCTAGATTGATTGTTTTTGTAATACAATTATAATTTGAAATTCCGTAGTTTACATTTCAGTTTATCTTATATATGTAAATTTAACATTTGCCTCATTCTCAGCCCACGTCACTGACTACCGTGATAAAATTTTTAATCTTTTTAAAATAGAGAAGAACCTGTACTCCACTTGATACAGGGTGGAGCTACTTACACGACAACGAAAGAAAAAAATAATGTTAATATGATAATACTTTAATATAATATTCAATATAACTTATACAAGGTGTTCTGGGACTCTTTGTTTAACTCTAGAAAATTTGTGGCTTAGGCGATAGTAAGGTAAAAGACCAAGACGAGGTAGTCTTAGTCTTCATCTTGTATTTGTGGTCTTGGTCTTGCAGCACGATAAGTGATCTTGGTCTTGGTATTGCAGGATTCAGTTAGTACTACAGAGTCTACTCTTGTTATTGCGTGTCTAATTTAGATCTTTATGGTAGATTTCTATTGGAGGCAATTTTTCAAAGTTTGAAAACAAATAGCTTTTCAAAGTGAATAAAGGATTAAGAAATAAGAATTTGAAAGTATTTGTTAATATGAAAATTCTCCAAGTTTTTCGGTGTGGAATTAAAACATTTTGTAAATCTACTTAGAGTTAATTTTTAGATCGTTGTACGTGCTAAGGAAACCGTTCGCCACAAAGAGAGACTCAATATTATTCATTGAAAATACTTACAGGAAGATTATACACAATCAAACATTTCTAATGCAACTACAAACTCTTGAACATCGTGTTACTTACTTAAGAAAAAAATGTACAAACATTCATTTGATTAGCTTGCAAATTATCAAAAAAAACAAAAAAAAACTTTCATAAATATCGAAGTAAGTACTTTGCACTTTTACACTAGAGTCTATGGAACTGAAACCAATCCACCTTTTAGAAAAAATGTTATTTAGATGATTTGTTACATCATTTAAGAAGTGGGGAGGGGCTCCATCGTACATGAACCACGTGTGTCTTCCAAGTTCAAAGAAATACCTCCCTAAACCTCGGAATTGTGTAGAATTGCAAGATGCTAACTTCGAACATTTATTATGGTTTTTTTGTTTTTATTTGATAAATTTTTCTACATTTCAATTTTTACCTAATATAAGTAACACGATGTTTGACAGTATGCAGTTCAATTAGAAATGCTTGATTGTGTTTTAATACCTCCTGTACGTGTTTTCAATGAATAATCACAATTTATGATCATTTTTTTCAGGATGTCTCTTTAAGGTGAAATGTTTCCTTGGTATGTACAACGATCTAAAAATCTACATATCTCCTAAACCATAAATTTTATCGAGTTAATCAAAGAGCACCTTTCGGTTAAAAAATCGATTGAAAAATTCATTTTTGCTATCTTTAAATTGTAGATGTCCCTGTAGAAATTACGAATTGTTAATCATTGGGCATGCGCCGCTGTTGACCTTCAGATAGTAGTGTAAAATTATTTATTTCGTCAAACACATAATGTTCGAATGTCTAATTTGATAAAATACTCAATTATAAGTTCTGATTTCGCAAACTTAAAGGCCTATAACTAACTTCGGGTCGTATGAGAAGAATTTTTCTATGTGACAGCTTTACTTTCACTAATCCCAGAACACCCTGTATGGTTTTGCAAGGGGCGCAAAAATTTATCACACTGGCGCAGTTATAAGGTACATTATTCACTATTATACAAATAGAAATATAAATAAATACCGCTTCAATAACTTCAGTAGAATTTTTACCAGAATTTAATCATTGAGTGGTAATATTTGATATTCACATCCTCTTATCATTTCCTCTAGCTTTTAGGCATTGTTTTGTTATAACCGATGCAGATGAGCGGTTGATTTGACCAGTAGGTATTATTAACATGGTGATGGGAAACATGAGAGCAGTTGGAACGTGTGTACCTACTTATTGGTCTGAATTAAAATTATGAAAATGAGTAATTATTAACCCGACGATTTTGACCTCGAAAATCCAAATATGACCTTAAAAAACTATAAACCAGCAACATGTAATGCATATCCGCCATCAAGCATAATTTTTACAATTACATATTTAACTTGTACCACTTTAACAGAAATAACGATTATGCTAAGTATTCGTCTCAAACATTATGTAACCTAACTCGTATTGAACATTTATTGTTGATTGAATGTTATAGAAAACTATATAATCATGCTGATGCCGTGATAAAATCACATAACCATTGAAAATAAAATATAATTTAAGAGATCTCAAATTAAAGCCCTGAAATATGACGCCAAAAATTCAAAGAAAACAACCTATAGACGATATAGTGTCAATACAACCTTTTAAAGTACACTACAAAGTCAAACAACAGAAAAGTTTTACTTTAGAGATAATGAAAACTAGGGTGGGCATTTATTTATCAAATAACACGTTTCTTAACCTTAAACACAGAGATAGTGCTTCAGATTTTAAAAGGAACAGAAACCAGATTTTTTCTAATATAGGGAAGAGAATACATTTAAGAGGCCTGTAATATTATGAAGTAATCAATCAAAGGATTTATATTCTAATATTGAAATATTCCAATTAATTTAAGTAAAAATCAAATAGCATTGAGAATAAATAATTTTCTTCTATTCCAAAATTAAATACAATACTGCAACAGAAAAAGTGGGTCAGAAGTAATCAATTAACACTGAGTAGGTAACTACTTAACTTATTAATACCATGTTAATGACTGACGTTATTTGGCCCGAAAGTTGAATTTTTGGCCCAGTGCGTCAACACCTAGATTTTAACTATTGTTGTAAGTTGTAAGCTGGAAATAAAATACTTAACCCTGATATAGTTCGCATTTTTCAAAACCAAAATATTTCACACAGAAGCATTTACTTTGCTATAGCCGAATGTAAAGAAGGACTTCACAAAAAGTGAAAAACCAAGGATTTTTACCCAACAAAGAGCAGAAATGCCGATAAAAAAAATTTTATTGCTTTAATGATGAATAAACTCTACAATCATAAGACATTCATACTACTTCTTTGTAATGGTTTAAATCCTCCTCGAAAATAGACAAAAACTTGGCAGAACAATCTAAAGAATATCTACGACTCTACTATTCAGTATTGGTGTCCATCAAGGTTCAGTTTTAGACCTGATATTAATAATGATAAGTAAAAGACCAAGACTTAAAAAGACGCTACCTTTATGAAACACTGAGTATACTTAGTGTACCAGACAAGCCATTAAGATTGGTAGTCATGACCCAATGCAACACCAACTACAAGGTGAAGGTAGCCGGCAGAACATCCCGCCGATTAAACTTCAGAAGAGATCTGAAGCAAGGTGATGCTCTTTCTTGTATTCTGTTCAAGCTGACCTTGGACAGAAAATTTAGCAGGCTGCAGACCATTCCGGGAGGAGCCCTACTCAACCGATTAAGATAGAAGGTGGTCTACGCAGATGATGTTGACCTGCTGAGCAGAAGAGGAATAGAGCTTAGAGAGGACTTCCAGACATTCAAGGAAGAATCTAATCGAGCAGGACTCAGTGTGAACGAAGTACATGCTCATATCGCGCAGCCTAGACTTCGCAGACCCAACAGCGTCGACGGTAAATAACAACATCTTCGAGCGTGTTGACAACGTCACATAAATTGGTTCTCTCATAACTGAAAACAATGAGACTGCACTGGAGATACACAAGAGGATTAAAGCTGGAAACATGCATATTACAGTGCCCAGAAGATGATGAAATCCCGCTTACTGAGTAGGTGCAGAAAAGAAAGGATCTACCGTACACTACTAAGCCCAGTTGTCAAATATGCTTCTGAAACCTTGGCAATGACAGCTAGAGATGAACTGAGACTCAACTATTGGGAGAGGAAAGTACTTTGGCGTATCTATGGACCAATTTAAGACCAAGGAATGACACAACTGGACTAACGCCCTGTATAAAGTGCCCAGTCGGAGATCAAGTGTGCGAGACTAAGATCATTGGTCACGTCTAACAGATGCTGGAGAGTCGAGGAGTCAAACCTGCACACCGGCAAAACCCGGATGGCCGCAGACTACCTGAACAAACAAGCATAAAATTGCAGGACAACGTAGAATAGGACCTGAAAGAAATATGCGTCCTAAACTGGCAGAGAAAAATACAACATCGAGAGGTACGGGAAGCCAAGGTTCTTCAAGGACCGTAGCGCCAATTGGTGAGGTAAGGTAAAAGACCAAGACGAGTAATTTGGGTCTTTTTGGTAGATTTCTATTGAAGGCAATTTTTCAAAGTTTGAAAACAAATAGCTTTTCAAAGTGAATAAAGGATTAAGAAATAAGAATTTGAGAGTATTTGTTATTATGAAAATTTTTGGTTTTAAACATTAAGTACTCCGACGTCAAATTTTAATGTGTAATTTACGTAATTTTCTCCAACTAACAATACTGGAAAAACATTTCGAGTTAAGAAATCAATTCTTCAAGTTTTTCCATGTGGAATTTAAACTTTTTGTAAATCTACAGTTTGCGGCGTTATTACTTGAACTATTTTATTTATAATTGAGTAAAGATTCATTCTATTGTTTATACATGATTGCTCATAATATCAAATGGTTCAAAGGTACAAATATGTCGTGGTGCTTTTCAAAGTGGCTAATGGTAATCTTCTTTAATATGTTCACTTTACTTCCTACAAGAACAATAAATTTATGCGTATATTAAGCAAAATACTGGCATTGCCAATGATTGAACGAGACATAACGAATTCTCAACTTATACGCCATTTTTGAACCAAGAACGCGATTGACAGTATTTAAATTATCGAAATAGAAGCTGATCCACTCTTTCAGTGAAATAAAACTGGAAGAAGGAGGAAGGTCGCGTGTGTATAAAATTACAGATTACAAGATGACAGAAAACACACAAGAGCTGTGAAAATTATCAACTGCCGGTTTGTATTGAACATTCAATTTTAATTTAAAAATATTTTTGTGTATTGTTAAACTAATTGTTAATTGCATACCTTGATAAATTTCTTATCTTTTGGGTGCCCTCTTCTAACGAAGGTTGGCGATAATCCCAACAAAGTAATTTCTGTCTCTGGCCCTTCTTATCAGCATCTGAGAGTCTAAACCGGTCCACTCGCGAATTTCTTCAGCCATGAAGCCTGTCATCTGCCAGGACCACGTTTGTATTTGTCATTTCTGTTCCCTGTCGGTTTGCATTACTTCTTTGCGTTACTGATATGAGAGGTCCAGGGAATTCTCAGCATCCTCCGAAAGATCCACATTTCGAAACTCTCTAAGCGCCTTAATGAATTTACCTTAAAGGTCCAAGTCTCCGTTCCATATAACAAGGTGCTGTATACATACTATTTCACCATCTGGTACCGGATTTTAAAGTCAAGTACTCGGGATGTAAACAATTGTCTCATTTTTAGAAAGACATTCCTTGCTTGCTCGATGCGTGATCTTATTCTCATTAATACAACTTAAATGAACTCATAATTAACTTTGAGCTTTTAAGTTGACAAGTATTAATTCGAGAGTTTGAACTGAAATATTAATGTTTTGTTTAATTCTTCACGCTAATACACCTCGATGTGCACCCGAGTAATTAACATAATGGTGGAGGGAACTAATATTCTCATGATTTAGAATTCTCGAATAAACAAAATGATCAATTATATGTATTGTATTAAATTAACAATTTTCATAAAAAAATATTAAATAATATAAGTAATAATGATATGAGATAATAAAGTATTGTTCTTCATTATCTCCATCCTAATAATAATTTTATTTACCCAGAATTATCACATCCTGTTTAATTTTATAATTTTTAAATAAATTCCCGATTATGAAGTGCAAATAATGAGACAACCGATTGTGAAGTAAAAAATCCTCTGAAATAAATCTATTTTTAATAACTATATAAAACAAATTACAATGGGGATTTCAAAAAAGTTTATAGAACCATTGTTACACGACCTTCAATATTTCCTTAACAGGGACCGGCGTCAGATAATAGTTTTTTGAAGATTTTAACAACATTAATTTATTCTTACACTTCTTCGTTAACAAGTTGATTCATAGAATAACTTGCACAAATTTTGGATTTCATTGTAAGTTTCATTTGTTAGAAAAGGCCTAATTACACCTACAGAGTACTCGATGGAGTACGCACAATGTAATTGGCCGAGCAAATTGTGAGTGATACAATAGAACCAGGTTCTATTTTCTCTTCCCAGATGGTAGTCCAGTCAATTTAGGAATTCGAAGTTACATAAATTCCTACCAAGCTGAAAATCAGTAAAATTGGAAACTGACATATTTATTACACACCCTATATATTACTGCAATAATTCGAAAATAGAGGGAATGAAATTAATTTTAATAATTTTATTTTACCAAATAGTCTAAGCAAGACTTTATCATAAATAAATATCTCAAACTATTAAAATACGCAAAAGCCACATCTCTGTTCATTACACTGGAGATAATTGAAGTTCAAAGAGTAATTTATTATTATCAAAATAGAGGATAATAATCTGCGTTTTAAAGGCGACAATTATCAATTTTCAATTTACATAAAATCACTGATTCCTTTTCCTTTATACATTTCATAATATTAGTACTAGACAATACGTCATAGTGACGTACACCATATAACTAGCAAAAATAAACGAGTACTATCAATTTTGTATATTTTTTTCAGGCTGAAGATTTATTAGATGACTTATTATCACTAGAATCCAGTTCTCTGGCATCCGATGGCTTTAAAACGGATAATTCCTTTACAGGAAGTGATCTCAATATTAAGAATGAACCTTATCCACTCAGTGACGCCGAATTACATGCTCTCGCCAAAGATCGTCAAAAGAAAGATAACCACAACATGAGTAAGTTGATAAACTCTTTGTAGTATTTATAAGGTTTGTTCCAACCAGCTAATCTGGACCGCTCTTGGAACGTCTATTGGAAGCGGTTAAATGATATTTTCGCGCAATCTCTAGCTATGCACAGTACTTACATCAACCAAGTATCAAATAAACCTTCCCGGAAAGGGTTCAAAAACGTTGGAACACAAAACAAAATCGTTCGTATAACGGTAACTGTCCGTTTGGAATACATAATCTCTATTGCGCAGCATCGTCACCGCACCAAGTTTAAAAAGTATTTATTTTCAAATTATTAGTAATTCACGTCTTCTCTCGAATTCTAGGCAATATCTGAAAAAAATAACTTGACTTTGGAGCAAGACAAGAGTAAATCTTGTTACAAATATCTCGAAAATTTAGGAAAACATTATGCTTATATAGGTTTAAAGAGAAATAACCAGTGGTGTTGTCGAGCCGAAACACTCCGGAACGTCGTTCCGGTACTTCCTTTTTAGATAGGAACGCGTTCCGGCACTAAAGATGATTTCTGATAACGAGAATTGCCTGACGTATTGAAGAAAAAATTGAAAAGAATTGCTGATTTTTTCTTCTAATTTTTCACGAATTTTTATATGTATTATTATAAACTAGGGTTTGAACCGAACTCGAACCGGAACAAAAACCGGAACGAACCGGCTTGTTTTTCCGAACCGTGAACCGGAGTCCGGAACGTTTTTTTTCTGCTGAACCGGAACTCGAACCGAACCGAAACAAATACGTGAACCGGTTTTTGGACCGGTTCAACGGGAATTAAATTTTATTTTTAATAAACATTAGAAGAAAAAAATATAAAATTTTAAAAAAGTAAAGATTTCATACATAAATTTTAATGCAAGCGGCCCGCGGACCGTAGAAAATGAAATCCAGTCATTATGCATCAGATTTAATTTAACATCACCGATGCAATGTATCAATGCGTCTAGAGATTATATTGATACTGGAGGCAAAGTAATTCTTGAAGATGTAGAAATCTTAATTCGAAACATAAATATTGTACTTCGCAGTTCGGCAGAGTGTGAGCGCGGATTCAGTAATATGAATATTATTTTAAATGAACAAAGAAATAGAATATTAATTGAAAATCTGGCAAATCTTTTATTTATAAAAATGAATGGCCCACCACAACAATTATTTAAACCAGATGATTACGTAAAAACTTGGTTAAGGTCTCATCATTCAGCGTTCATCGTTCAGTTTAATTTTATTTTTTTTAAGTTTTTGAACATTTTGGTTTATTATATTTAGGCTTAGGCAATGGTTTGAAGAATTTTGTAACTTTCTCTTGCTTGGCAGTTTTTAAAAGCTCCTTCAATTCAGACTGATACGGAGTAGCCGCATTAGCAATTTGCCTCTTAAAAATAAGGCTTCGTTCCATAGACGGATCAATGTCCATAAAGAAATCGCAAAGCTCATTTGCCATTCTTAAACCTTCACTAAGATTTTTCAAATTAAATGTCACGTTTCCAGTGCTTGTTGAAGCCTCTTCTTCAATAGGCTGTGAATTTAACATTTCCTCCAAGTCGGTTTCAGTCAAATCTTTATCTTGCGATTCAAGCAATTCCTGAATGTCACTTGATTCTATCTGCTCGAACCCATCTCGTCCTCGATCACAATTTTTATAACGAATGTGCAAGTGGAAAAAATAAAACACGCAAAGCGACTTTTACCATAGAACGGAACAGCAACATTTAAAATATGTATATGTACTTCATCATTGAATAATAAGGTTGCTTTCATTATGTTTATTTACATTCTAAAAAACACCGATTGCGGCGAAGGCGGCTGATGTCAAAGTCGTCCGCAATATCATTTAATAACATACTTTAGACAAAGTTTTTATAAGATCTATTTAATTTTTTTATTAGTCCATTTGACGGAATTTACAAAGGATATTGGGTTGGATACCTATTGGAATCCTTTTATTATTATGTATGTACTTATTAGATCCGCGAATAAAGAAATTTTTAGCCGCGAATATAGAAATTGGGTTACATTTTTTTACTCCGCGAATGAAGGAAGCGCGAATAAGGAACTTTTACTGTATATAAAAAATGGGTTTCGTAATGATTTTCGTTTCCTTTCCTTTTTATGCTATATACAGGGCCGATCCTAGCGACGGGCGAAAATTGGGGAAAAACTATATAATTATATATACGCATTCCGGTAATAAAAAAAAATTAACACAACACCACTGGAAATAATATAATGCTGCAGTTGTAGAAATATAGGGGACAGTATCTCGACAAGAACTTTACAATGGATCATGTTTTCGTTTTTATTTATGAGGAACAAATTTTGTATTCAAACAATATAGAATGTCTGACTGATGTTTCTGGATAATTTACTTGAAATGAGTTTTGGGACGATGTTCTCTCTCTTTGCGGGGGTTATAAGTGTCAAAGTAGAGGCTTAGAATAGTAAAAATCACTAAATTTGGATTCGAACCAATTTTCTCTCATAATTAGATCGATCTTAGATGATACGGAATAACCCTTAAAGAAATAATCGGAAGTTGATTGTCGTTTCGTATTTTGAGATAAGACAAGAAATAGGAAAAAATTCCTTCTCTAGGGGATACATTACAAACAACATACATTGTTAATAGGAAGTTTTCATCTCGAAATATTTAGGAAACTATTTAGTTTTATAATATTCTATTCTGAATACTTAGTTTCTAACTTCCTTAAAACAGTTTCAATAAGCAATTTTTTAAAATTTTTTAGTATACAGACAAGCATATTCGTTTACCTTCAGAAAACTTTTTAATTTCACTTCTTATATATTATTAACCTTCATTGTAATTTGTGTAATTATAAGAACAATCCATAATGCAGTTATGAAATTTTTTGTTTCTTAATCGTTTCGATTTATTTTCCTTTTCACAATTAATTATGCTCACGGTTATATTCGCATCTTTAGACAATCGATACGCCCTCTAACAATAGAAATCTGGAAGCTAATTTGCTTGAGTTCAATCCATTTTCGAACTCATACTATTTCAAGAGTTTCAACGTTTTTGTGACATTCATTATCCTGATCTTAGTTCTTCATTTCAAATCCGATTTAATATCAGCTAAAGATTATAATCTTCGATTCTTGCAATTTCTTGCTTTACCTTATCAAGTAATGCTCTCACAATACCATGAATATCTCAAGAAACATTTTGCTTAAACGGGATCAATGAGGCATGGAAAATATTCATTCGAATGCGCTTTTTTCCAAAATGAGCAAATGCGCCATTTAAACCGCGAATAGCCCACGCAAGCATAACTCTTCAGTCAGCATGTGGCAAATGCGTTCTTTTCATACCAGTACCGTGTGGTGAACTTTTTCTATGATATCGCTGGTTGTTGCAGCTTTTGACCGTCCAGAGAGCTCGTCGCCAGTCAATCTGGTACGTTTGAATTTAGCTGTTACCCATTATTAAAGAAGAAAGGATCATCTACTGTTTTTTGTGATGGAAAATAAAAGCGAAGGTTAAAAAAAAAAGTGAATAAAAAAGAGATGTCAATTTTAAAGCTAATGAATGAGACACAAGTCACGAATTTATCCAAGTTCGTTCAATACATTTCTCAAAAAATTGAACAAAACATTTTTCTTATATATGAACAATGTATATTTTTGAGTGAAAATGAAAATAAGAGGTGAATTATAGTGAAAAATACTTTCTGCTTTTTTCTAAAAAACCTGTTCCAGTCGGGTAAACATATATCAGTGTAGAAAGGTTAGATATAAAACGATGTGGTTCCTATTGTATAGAACTTCGATCTGAAGACTTATAAGCTACCAATGATCCTCTACAAATGTCTGTGCTGTTCATTTACATTCATTTTATACTTCAAGTTCAAAATTTATCCATCGCGCCGCTGAGATCTACGCAGAAATTTACTATTCGGTATGGCTACAAAAACATTTTTTTATAAATTATTCAGTTTTAAAATGTAATATTTGAAGTATCTATAATTATTAGCTTCTGTTTGACTTCTGAGAAAAATACAAAATTATTGGTCTTATGTTGATATGAGGGATTCAATTTTTTATGAAATGCTCCTAATTAACTATTTTTAAGTTGAACGATGCTGTTTATTTCCATTTATTTCTGTTTCTCGTTTTCTTTCCAATTAGCTCGCCAGATCTATTTAGCCTATGGTTCATGATTCAGCAATTATCACAATGTGATTTATACACTTTATAATTTTAGTCATATTCCTTGTTAGTTTTTTGAGTTTCTTTACATTGTTTATATTTTCAAATTCTATTCCTTACTGTTAACAATCATTTTATTTATTGAAAGAGAGATTTTAGGTTGAAGTTAAATTTAAATGTACAAACGATTTCAATATTTACCCAGATACTCTGGTTTAGAGCGCAAATGCTATCCAGGTCACGATATAACCATGTGTTGGTTTTGTTTATTTATTACGTTTGAAACAAATATTCTTAATTCTGTTTATTAAGATAATTTCAATATCGTTTTTTCACCTACTTTTTTCTCTACTAATTATAACAAAACTGAACAACTGTGTATCAAATCTAATGTAGTTGTATACAATTTTCTACTTTCCATGATTTTTAATCTGTGATAACAAATGTAAATTAGAGATATTCTTCATAAAAATATTTCAATCTACTCGTCTTGAACATGAACCTACAAATTGATTTGCCTATTTTATGATAAATTTCCTGATTCGCCGCCTATATCCCAGGAAACAATTAGTAAAATAGAGAAGCAGTTTCGCGAGTTTGTTATGTGTGATGTGTGTGAAGTTTCAATAAAACCCACATATCGTATATCGAGTAAACAGACATTCACTACATTCTAAGTTTGATAGTAAACATATTTTAAAATAAAATAAAATTGATCCCTATAAAATGATACCTACTAGGAGCTCATGGATTATTATTTGGAAAAAAACGATAATTCTTCTCTAGTAAGACTATCAGAATACGAGGACGACCCCAGAAGTACCTGGCCTGACCTAGAGATGGCGGTATTTGCTTGAAAAATACCCCTCTATTAGGAAATACACAATCTATACAGCATATGTTTTCAAGTTTAAAGACGCCACGTTGTTTAGTATTCGTTTCGCAGCTATTAATATTGAAGGTTTTCAGTGAATTTGTACACATGGAAAAAACTGATTATCGTTATGTGATACAATATAATATTTGAATGATTGTAGTCCAACTAATATAAAAGCTGAACTAGATTCTACTCTGGGTGAAACTGCGCCCACGTTATAAACAGTAGAATATTGGGTAGCAGAGTTTGAACGAGTCGACCAAATGAAGTGACGCCTACAGAAATTTTGAAGAAAATCCACAAAGCGTTACTGGATGATCGTCGACTGAAAGTGCGCGAGATAGCAGACATAGTAGGCATTTCAAAAAGTGCGGTACCTAAAATATTAACCGAAACAGCCTCGTGAAGATGTTTCCATCGAGTGTTTGACGTTATTTCACACAAATAAAGCCGAATTTATGAGCTGCTTCAAAACCATGGATGAATCGTAGGTCCATCACTTCATACCCGAAACAAAAGAACAATCAAAACTGAAAAGGAAGAACCGGCTCCAAAGACAAGGTCATGGCGTCGGTTTTTTGGGTTGCGCGAGGAATAATTTTTATCAACGGCTAGTATTATCTGAACTTCTTGTAACGTTTAAGCGAAGAAATCAAGCAAAAACGGCCGCATTTGGCTAAGAAGAGTGTCGTTTTATCAAGACAATGCACCAGCTCACACATCCGTAACTGCAATGGCCAAAACTAATGAATTGAAGTTTGAATTGCCTTGTGCATCCTATTCGCCAGATTTAACCCTCTCAGATTATTTTCTGTTCCCAGACTAAAAAAAATGGCTCGGTGAGGTGATGTCGGTAGTTAAGGGCTGTTTTAAGATTACGATTTTACTGGAAAAAGTGTATGGAGCTGAAAGAAGATTACGTTTAAACATAAATATATTTTTTTCCAAAATTTTTGTGTTTTCTTTTTCGAGCCAGGTACCTACTTCTGGGATAATCCTCGTATATCTATCATAATATTTTAAAGTTATTTTATCCAGTTCTTAATTAGAGAGTGGCCGTGTATCATGAGTCTTAATTTAAAACGGTAAACAAGCAAATTGAATCATTCCTTTACTCTGTTTATATAGTAATGAAATAAATTAGACCAGCCTACGAAAGCAAGTATGCCATGTGGGTAACGAAATAACATAAATAAACCCAAGTACAAACAGAAACATAGTTCAGACTTCATCGTGTCTGGATATTTTAAATACTAACATTTTCAACGGTACTTATCGAAATGTAACAGTTTTTCTTATTCAACTGATGTGAAAATATTGAATTTGAAATATAAATTTTTCATGTTACAGTTGAACGTAGAAGGAGATTTAATATTAACGACAGAATAAAAGAACTTGGTACGCTTCTGCCGAAAAATAATGATCCTTATTATGAAATCGTCCGAGATGTCCGTCCAAATAAAGGAACTATCCTTAAATCTTCCGTGGAATACATTAAGTGTCTGAAAAATGAGGTTTACAGGCTGAAGCAACAAGAAGCTAGACAAAAACAGATGGAATCGATGAACAGAAGACTTCAGTTGCGAGTACAGGTTAGACCAATTAATTAACTATCCACTATAAAATTGAAGATAATTAACAAATTGTAACCAATATAGTAGTGTAAATATTTAAGTATGCCTAAAAAATCGATTCGAAAATGTTGAAAGATATGCAAATATTGCAAATATTTCATAGTTTTTTTTCAAATCAATATAATGCATCAATCTTCAGACACTTTAGGAATATATTTTTCCAATAAAATAAAGGTCGACCAGATGACAAAACTTTTTATTCTTAAACCTATATTTCCATGAAAAATGGTCTTCCAATTAAGCTAAAAGCAAGATTTAAACATTTATGGTACGAATCTTTGAATAACAAGCCAACAAAATATACACACTTACGTCCAAGTTAATACTATTTTGGGAACTTACAAATTACTCCGAAATAGTTACTTAAATTTCAACATGCAGCTTTTCTGTACATCTACATCAAGTGTCGAACATCCCTTTATCTTAATTGGTATTAAAGAAGTTGCCTCTAACTAAAATTCATTAAAGCATGCAATTTAAAACTATAATATTAACTAGCTTTGAGTCCTTTGTTACTTAACTTAAGTGTTTATTTCCCATCGGTACCGTGGTTTAATTGGATAATTAGAATAATATAGATGACTTGAACTCAACTTTTATTATTCGGGAGGGTCATTGTTAAGAATAAGGTAGTTAGAGTTCGTGATTGATCTGATAAGATTTAACCGTTTTGTCTTGGGTTTTTTCTATCGCATTTTTTCAACAGTTTTGTTTTTCGATTTTTGTTGCACCAGGGAGTGGCCGCTTACGCTTGATTCGCGAAAGCTGTCGTGGTAAGTCGGTTTAAAAATTACCTATAGAAAGAATTTTAAGGGGACACTTCTTCGTCAAAGGGCAGTTATTTTTATTAAACTACTTCTATATATTTTTATTTAGTTGTTAACGGACCTATATTTTGTAATCATTTTTTCTAGTCTAGTGAGTTTCGGTGGTTTAATAACATCTTTTGGTTTCCTACTGACAAATTGTTACATACTCCAAAAGTATCAAAAAATAAAATGATTTTTTCATGATCTTTTAGTTCCTCGGCCAACGTAGAATCAAATCTATTAAGGCAACGAGAAATTTTTATTTCATTTATTTGTCTAAATTTATTATATTTGGATAGTGTTTCTATATATTTAATTACGAAATTGTATCGGGATTAGGTATTCATTTTTTTTTCAATTTAAATAATATATATTTGATAATACAAGCTTAAAGGGTTCGTTCTAAATATGCATGCGTCTTAGTGATGAATGTCTGTTTTTCCTAAGTCTTTGAGACTAATCTCTTGCTGCACTTGTAATAACTCTGTAACAATGAAATTTCCACCGCATAATGTGGAAACCCTGCTCTATCCATACATATTTGTTCTCTCTCAACTATGTGTTTTATATGTTTATATTTGTGGAGATCCTTTCCTTTGTGTACAGCGTCTTCCAACTCTTACACCTACGAGTCACATCGATCAAGATGTAGATACTTTGGATATAGATATGATTGCATAGTGAAATGGACAGTATTATAGGCTATAGATTATAGTTTTTGGTCAGGTTAAAACGTATATGTTAGACTTCTGAATGAATCTTTTATAGACAGCCATATATGAATTTTTGCTGTTCAATTTTGAAAACATATTAGAATCCTTGTTAATAGAGATAAATTAGACCAAAGCTGATATGAATAATTCATCTTTTGTGGTCTGTTTCATCCCGTCAGCATTAACATTAATTTTAGCTGAAGTTACAATTTTCTAAATTTTCTTCAGCATATATTGTTCCAAAATAAGTATAAAATCAATTTTAGGGAAAATTTGGTAGCTTTTATCAATTATGCACAATTTTTCTTAATGGTGCAAAATCAGATTTAGGAGTAGGTCTTAAAGTATATATCCGAAAATCATCAAGCAATTAGTTTTTTCAAAAAGTATCCATACATCAAAATGTGATCTGTGTAAAAAATTGTTCATATAGAGCAGTGTTAATGTCAAAATCAGCGCAAATCGTATAAAAAAACATTCCTTTTACTTTTATTTGGTTTAGAACTTCTGATAAAAACAAGACAAAGTACTTTGCTTGCTTTAAGTGCACCAACTACGCACGAAGAATGAAGTTTATCCTTCAATTTGTTTTCATCAAGAGACTTTATACTTACTAAATATTGTATAGTAATTTATACTAGCGATTAGTGATAATATTGTAATAATTGATGAATATTTTTACAGGAACTAGAGAGGCAAGCAAAATCTCATGGTCTTCCAGTATCTGACTTCAATTGGCAGAATATGCCGGTAACCTCACCACCACCATACAATTCATATAGTAACCAACAAAACCAGTCCTCAGTTGTTTCATTACTACCTCCAATCGTGTTACCAGATCCTTGTCGAAAGGTGAGTCAACATTATTTTGCAGAAGAATTGGAATCAACGGATTTTTTTGAATCGCAGAAGTTGGAAGAATTGAAAGTAAATAAGTAGTTATGTTTAATAATTAAACAACCAAAAGGATATTGTTGTAGCATTGTAACTCGATAGTTGTATTTACCATTAGAAAATGTATTTGTAATTAAACTTTAGTGTATGGCCTTCCGAGTAATAACCCCTTTTTTAATAATGCATCTAGATCTCATTGTTAAACACAGTTCAATTTTTTTTCATAATTCTTCCATAATGGTGGTGTCAAATAATTTAAATCTTAATCACGACCTAATCATGTAAATACATATCGCTCATTAGTACGTGCTTTTTATCAAATCAATATACGTATACGAAGATGGTCCCAGAAGTACCTGGTCTGACCTAGAGATGTCGATATTTGCATGAAAAATACCACTGTATTAGAAAGTACACAATCTATACAGCATATGTCTCAAGTTTGAGGACGCCAGGTTGTTTAGTATTTGTTTCGCAGTCATTAATAGTGAAGGTTTTCAGTGAATTTGTACACATGGAAAAAATTGGCCATTGTTAAGTGATAACAATATATTTGAAAGGCATTAGCCCAACTAATATAAAAGATGAACTAGATTCTACTCTGAGTGAAACTGCTCCCACGTAAAATATTGGATAGCAGGGTTTAAACAAGACCAGCATCGCAGTGGTCAACCAAATGAGGTGACGACTTCTGAAATGTTGAAGAAAATCCACAAAGCGTCGACTGAAAGTACGTGAGTTAGCAGACACAGTAGACATTTCAAAAAGTGCGGAACACAGCATATCAACGGAAAATTTGGATATGAGAAAGCTGTGCGCAAGATTGGTGCGCCGGGAAGATGTTTGGTAATGTTTCACAGAAAAAAAGGTGAATTTTTGCGTCGTTTACTAACCATAGTTGAAACGTTCCATCTGAAGACAAGGTCATTGCGTGGGTTTTTTGGGATGCGCCTGGGATAATTTTCAATGATTATCTTGAGAAAGGAAAACATATGAACGACGAGTATTAAGCGAACTTATTGCAACGTTTGAGCGAAGAAAAAAAGCAGCTACGGCCGCATTTGGTTAAAAAGATAGTGTTATTTCACTAAGACAATGCACCAGCTCACACATTCTTTATTGCAATAGTCAAAATTAATGAATTAAAGTTTGAACTGCTACCTCATGCACCCTATTCGCCAGATTAAGCCCCCTCGGATTACTTTCCCAGACTCAAAAAAATGGCTTAGTGATCAAAAATTTTCCAACAATGAATAAGTGATATCGGCTATTTTGAGGAGCTTGACGATTCTTATTATAAAAGGGAATCGAACTTCTTAAACATCGCTGAAAACACTGTATTAAACTAAAAGTAGATAAAGTTTAAAAATAAATATACTTTTTTCAAAAATTTTTGTATTTTCTCTGTTGTGCTAGGTAGTTTTGGGACCATCCTCTTATGAAAGTCCATTTGAAAAGCAAAATTATTTGGTAGAATCATCATAACATTTATCGTTGATACTTGGTGGTAGAATTAATTTCGACTAATCCTGCATATACGTTATACTACAACAAGATTTGTACTTTTCAGATGCCAGATGTGATATCTGATGCACTTTCCGAGGCCTCTTTGAATCTGTCCGCTATGGAAGAAGGAATGGACGATGATGACCTTGTGTATGGTGTAAATGGAGATCCAATGTTGTCGTCACCTCATGCCTTACAGGCAGATGCTTTACTCGCTTCACCTGCGCATCCTAGTTCTGGAGATCCTCTCCTTTGCGAACAGCGTCTTCCAACTCCTACACCTACGAGTCACATCGATCAAGATGTAGATACATTGGATATGGATATGATTGCATAGTGAACTGGACAATGTTATAGACTATAGATTATAGTTTCTGGTCAGGTGAAAACGTATATATTAGACTCCTGAATAATTTTTTATAGATAGTTATATATTTATGAGTTATTGCTAAAACTGTTCCATTTTAAAAACAAATTTGAATGCATGTTTTCGTTACAAAGTTAAAAGTTGGCAAGAGAACTTAATAAAATTATATTTTCAATAATTCATATGAACGTTTTTGAAACGACTTTAAAATATAAAACTAAGTATATTTATTTGCGAATACTGTGTTGCGTTTCCAAAATATTGAATTATTTTAGTATCGTGTATTTGCAATTTGGATTTAGTATGTGTTAAACAATTACATAGAAAGTTCACTAATAGTAGAAATGACTATGAAAAAGGTTTCAAATCATATGAAACAAATATTTGTCAGACACCATTTAAAAGTTTCAAAAATAAAACCTACTTACAAGAAAATATGATAATTCGAAGACGTCAAAAATAATACAAATAAAATATATAATCGTAACTGGGCATCGAAATGTGACAAAAATTTGTACATTTAGAGCTTTATCAAATAAAATTATTGCTATAGCAATGATCGTAAGCCACACTTTCCAAGAAAAATTTTATAATCATTTTCTAAGTGGGAATCTGGCGAAGCTAAACATCAAAGTGTACTAACTCTAATGTATTCCGAGCTATCGAATACTTATGTATTCATCATCTGGGAATCAATTACTTTAGATTGGCAGTGTGATAAATTTTCTAATATATTTTAAGAAAACATTAGATTTATCGACTTCAAAATATAATATTTAAATTACCTACAAATATCTACCGCACATAAACTGTCATTTTTATGCTTACATAGAGATACAGGAAGAATGAAACATTTCTCTTGATATCGTTTGACAGGTAACAAAACGTTTAATGCAATTCTAGACGTGATACGTCTTGAACTAGCAAGAGCACATTAAGCTGAGGTGATTGAGTGATGTTTGATGTTGTACTTGCAACATTATTTGGTTTGTTGTTATTTTCGTTGCAATTTAAGCTAGAAATCTAGTTACTGCTAATTTAATAATTAACCAATTGTTAGTCGAATCAGCCGATTAATTGGAGCACTTATGCAAATCTACTTATTCGTCATCTATGGTAAATGTAAACCTCTTGATTCGTGATTTTGTTTGCACTCTGCACTTGCCAGACAGCAGAAGAAGGAGTTAGGTTTGATTAATGGCAGCAACAATCAAGAGTGAAATATTTGGATCTTTCCAGAAATTGTATTTATTATAAGTTGTCTCGATCCATGTAAAGCAGCCTTTAAAACTTCGTTGTATAATGTTAGTGGAATCCTAAACTGAAATAACATCAGAGAATTATACGCTTAGTATAGAAGAAAAATAGTAAATTAAAACATATTAACGCACAGTGCACGTGATCAGAGTTGAAAACGCCAAAGCCTTGCATGTAACAGGACCGCATTTAAGAAATAATTTGGTTTCATACAGCAGATTAATAATATAAATTATAATTTATATTATATTATATTATATATATATATATATATATATATATATATACACATATATTTATTTATTTATAAATTATAATTATCCGTAAGTTTGGAATAGATACAAAGTAGACGGCCAAAATGTGGAACACACTTTTTTAAAAAGTTAAAAATATTGTGTATTGAAACATCAAAAAAAAATAAACATATTTTCTTATTCCACAACAGATGGCATTGAGCTTCCAATGTCATCAACATTTATTATAAGGGGCTCAACTTGCAAATCAATTACAATGTCTATACTCCACATTTTGGTTTCAACCTTTTCCTGGTCATGTTGAACACACTTTTTGAACTTATCAATATTAAAAACTTTTCTAACTTCAGAAAATTTAAATGTTGTATTTTCTGCTGCAACATATTGTTTCACATCTGCCCATATCGACTCAATGGGATTGAGTTCACAATGGTAGGGCGGTAATTGTAAAATGGTTTTATTTTGATTTTTGGCTATTTCATCAATAATGTTATACTTATTTTTATGCTCTTTGACAAATTCTAAAAGCTATGCCTTAACCATCATTTCATCAAAATCGATATTTTTAGAAGTAAATCAAAATCGATATTCTTGAATACCTGCTATCCTTGTAGCAGTTGTTAAAATTTTCCTTATCTTCGTTAACTACTCTCAGAACTTTGTTCACTGTAAACCCATTTGAAAGAAAAAATTCTGCACAATTCTCTTGATGGCGCTCCTGTCGAAATCATCAATGGAATTGATAATTTTTTTCTTGAATGGATACTTTTTTGGGTTTTCCACTGAATGATTAGCTCTGTACTCACGAGCGATTCGATACAGTCTTGAAGAAGATACTCCCGAAATATATGATGTTTTGGAAATTACGTCATCAGCAGACTTCTCATCATATTCTTTCTAATCGTTCCATTCCTATAAAAATTCACAATCATTTGTTTTCGATAGCGTTATAATGAATCTTTTTAACTCTTTTTTTAGGCGGAGTATATCTAATGACAACAACTTCATCATCTGTATCCGTGTCAGACATGTTAAAGGAAATTATGCAACAGACCGTCCTTGTACTACATATGATCTATCGGCTTTTGCAGCAATGCGGTACTGGCCCCTAACACGCGGATTTTTATATGTGGTATATAACGGTTCCTCTAATTTAGACCATTAACGATGCTGCGCCGCGTTTCGCCCGTGATATTCACGTGATGATCATGCACTGATCATTGTTTTGTTTCACTATTTTTCTTTGATAAATAGTGTACCCATTATTCATATTATAATCACAGAATATTTTTCTTATAATATACACAATAAACAACAAAAATAAGCAGATGCCACGATTTGTAAAATCATTAAAGTTAACAGCTCATAATATCGAAGACAACGACCCTGGAAGGATCTTTTATTATTATATTACTATGAATAAATGTATTATTGATCCTATCACGCCTTTATTGGTGATCTTAAAAAAAATTTACCACGAAAACTCCCCATCAAATGACGTGAGACCTAGTAACCACTAAAAGAGTTTTACAGCCCCTTTAATAAAGGAAATAGGTGAGTTATTGTGAATCAATAAATAAACTTGTTGCTGTGGTGGCACACCTGAGTAGTAATTAAAAACAAAGTGAATGGAGATTGTATTGTAATCGTCTAAAATAATAAATGAATAATTTAATAAAAATATATAACGATAGCTTTTGTTGTGATCATCGTATCAAACATTCCCAATGTATTCAATAATTACTCGAAATGAAAAAATAAACATATGAGACAATGTACAAAGATTTGATTTCACAAACTTATCAAGATCAACTAAATACAGGTGAAAGTTTAAAGTAACTTTGTTACTTCAATTGGCAATTTAAAAAAAATTTCTATTTATTATGAATATTTGAACAGTTTTGGTGGATTAACTTAAAAACAAATACAAATTAAATAAATTCAAAAATCAATGTTTCTACATGTTCTGGAGGCTAATATATAAGAATGTGGATTGCGAAGTATCCCCTATGGTGTTCTGTTTTTCATTTGTCCAAACATTTTAGTCTCTTCTTTTTAGTAGCATTTTTAGAATACATAAAAAGGTATTATGTATGTCTGTCGAACAGTAATCACAATGCTGATTGGATAAATAGGTTCAACCTCAACTTATACACACAGGGTGTTTCAGCTTTAAATATCATACCTAATAATGCAATAATTAATTTCACTGTGTTATGAATATATTATATTGATTATAGATTATATTTTATTCAACTGAAATACCCTGTATCTTATTAAAGAGCGCTATTAACATCACCAGTTTTGATATTTTGCTAATTTTATTCAAACTATTATGTAGTAAAACTACGAAATAAAAAGCATAACCACATATCATCAATTAAATTTTCCATTTTGTATATTATTCGTTTTTTTTTTAGTTGTGAAATTAAAGAAAATCCAAATCGACGACCCGCAAATTGTATTAACATAAGTGTGATTTTTTTATATTTATTATATTGCTATTAATTAAGAATTAATGTTTATAAAGAGTTAGTAATTTTTACGATCAACAACATATTTGAAACTCGACAGCGCTGGAACAGATATTTTCAGAATAGCGCTCTAATTTCAAAATTGTTCCATAATAATACCTACAAAAGAATCCAAAATTAACTTGAAAAAAGTTTGCCGTACATTTTCCATAAATGTTGTTAGCCATTGTGAATAACCTATACCAGTACTTTTTTAGAGACAAGTAGCTCGGAACTGGATAATTACTTTTCAGTCTTGATTTATGTTATATCGTGCTTAGAATTTTAAATATTTAACTACATTTTTTGTTTTTACTTTTGTTATATGGCCATATGTTGTTAAGATGTTCAATGTAACAATTTCTAATAGAAAAATTTTACGGAAATTAACTGTTCAGTTCTGTTAGATGTATTGATGAATTTTAATATATATATATATATATATATAAATTAGAAACGCAATAAGATTCATTTTGATAGTGAAGATATACTCTACAAGTCATTGAAATTCTTGTAAATCTAAACAAGAAGTTAGGCTGCTACTTTGTACTTTATTATATCAGTAATGTTGTTAAGGTAACTTAAATAAAGTGCGTTTTTAGCTCAAATTTTATAGATTCAATCTATTATTATTAGTTTAAAAAAGCCAAATGTTGTATTTAAAAAATTTTTACGTTATGTGATTGGGCTTGTAATATGAAGACCACTGTTATTCTGTTTTAGAATTTTAAATATTGTTCGAGATTATGTTGTTTCAAATAAATTTATGAAATTATTAGAAATAGTTTTAATTCACAACCACAAATTCACACTAAGTGGTAAGTAATATAAAGAAGCTAGAATAAAATTCAAAATCTGTTTTGAGTACCACATTTTAGCCATTGCAATAACGGATGTGTGAGCTGGTGCATTGTCTTGATGAAACAACACTTCCTTCTTAGCCAAATGCGGCCGTTTTTGTTTGATTTTTTCGCTCAAAAGTTGCAATAAGTTCGCATCATACTCCTCGTTGCAAGAAGTTCAGATAATACTAGCCGTTGATAATTTTTCCTTTTTCAAGATAGTCAATAAAAATTATACCACGCATGTCCCACGCCATGTCCTTATCTGCAGATGAACTTCTTTGTAGTCGGTGCTCCATTTTCAGTCCATTGTCTTGATTGTTCTTTTGTTTCGGGCGTGAAGTGATAGACCCACGTTTTCTCCATGGTTATGAAACAGCACAAAAATTCGGCTTTATTTCTGTGAAACATTGCCAAACATTCGATGGAAACATCTTCACGATGCTGTTTTTGTTCCATTGTGAGCCAACGCGGCACCCATCTCGCGCACAGCTATCTCATGTCCAAATTTTCAGTTAATATTCGATAGACTGCACTTTTTGAAATGCCTACTATGTCTGCTAGCTCGTGCACTTTCAATCGAGGATCATCCAGTACCGCTTTGGCGATTTTCTTCGATATTCCTGGAATCGTCACCTCATTTGGTCGACCAGTGCGATGATGGTCTTCGCAGGTCGTACGACCTCGTTTAAACTCTGCTGCCCGATATTTTACTGTTGATAACGAAAGAGCAGTTTCACCCATAGTAGAATCTAGTTCAACTTTTATATTGGTTGGGCTAAATCCTTTTAAATAAAAGAATTGTATCACATAACGATAACCAATTTTTTCTATTTGTACAAATTCACTGAAAACGTTCACTATTGATAGCTGCAAAACAAAAACTATACAACGTGGCGTCTTCAAACTTGAAACACATGTTGTATAGATTGTGTACTTTCTAATTCAGCGGGATTTTTCAAACAACTACCGGCATCTCTAAGTCAGGCCATGTACTTCTGTGACCATCTTCGTATACGTATAAGGCTTGTTGATTTGATTAAAAACTCGTACTAATGAACGGTATGTATTTACACGATTAGGTCGTGAATTTAATTTAACGAACGAAATGGTAACCGATAATCAACATTAAGGTTTGAATTAATCGATTCGTAAATTATTCGACATTACCATTATGGAAGATCCCAAATTGTGAAAATATTTTGATCAAACACTTAAATAATATTATCGAACAACGTATTGCCCTTATATAGATTCAACCGACTTTTTACTCTTTTAATTAATCAAACTAGGTACTCAAATCAATAGAAGAAATAATAGAGAATTCGTCACGAGTACTCAATTTGACAATACATGAAACTGTGCTTAACAATGAGGTCTAGATAATAGAATAAAGTATCCTCGTATATTAATCATTCAAATTTAGTGGAAATTGAAGAAGCTTGTTACGTAATTCTGGTTATTATAATGTTATAATGGAAGTTTCGACAAAGGGGCGTCACAAAAAATTTGGGTTTTTCTAGCAATCTCTTTTATATCATATATTTTCTCTTGATTTTCCTTTAATTATAAGTAGTACAAATAATGCACTATAGTTTCATTATTACAACCATTCTACAACACTAACCTAACAAAACTTCATTTTTACTTAATTACAATGAGTTGTATATTGTGCATACAGGGTGTTACAAGACTTGATGCAAAAAATTTTCTCATACGAACCCTCGTTTCTGAGTTGTAGGCCTTTAAAATTGCGATATTAGAACTTATATTTAATTATTTTCCAAATTATTCATTCAGACATTATTCATTTTTAATGGATGATCAGGTAGGTCCATGTAGTGTGTTTGACGGAATAAATAATTCTACACTACAATCCGTCACAAACAATTCATGGACGATCTTAATTTAAAATTAATACTTTATTGATATAAAACACATATATGAAAATACAATTTTATTTTATAAATTTGTAAACGAAGATTTAATTTTGTCCTATACCAACAACTTTCGGTGCTTTGTTATAAATTTCCAAATTTTGATATAGTAGCGCCATCTTAAATTTTTGCAAAGACACCTATAATGCGCTCTCTTCACATCTTTCTTCCATACTCTTTAATCAATCTTTTTAAAGCTTCGGGATCTGTCGGGTAGATGGCAAAAGTGGTAGGAAACAGAATTAAACACAATAATGGATATATTTCTAATATGAAAAATATTCATTAAAAAATAGTTAGAACTTGTTAAAGGGAAAGAGATTGAGTAAATTTGTGAATAATAGAAATGTTGCGATATCTACAAATAGTATTTGCATCTATAAACTTAAATTAGAAATTTCTTTGATTGTTAGATTGAAACTTGATATTTTAGTCAAGAGATGGTACTAATATTAGAGTATAGATTGCTTTTAAGTTTTTTACAGTGAGTTTTGTGTGTTTATTTAAGGGGGCGTTAATAAGTTCAATCGATACAGGGCAGAGGTCTCTGAAGAATAGATCATCGAAGAATGGAAATACTGAATATGGACAAAATTTGCGCAGTCCATAGAAAATGAGTGTTACAGCGCAATGTCCAATATTGCGTTCTCGAATATGGCGAAAGTTGTGAATTTACGTGTTGTGATAAGTGCTACCTTGTGACTTACTATGTTTGAAAATGGATAGTTAAGCAATTATTTATACAAAGAAAGTGTGATAATAGTGTAAATATACGTATTTGTTGTTAATTTAGTGAAAAGAAATAAAAATGTCTACAGACAAAATAAAAGTTGCTGTTCGGCTCCGTCCTTTTAACAGAAGAGGTATTTATGTTTATGTTATTCATAAGATAAGAACATCCCCATGATCTTGTTAGTAAATAACATGTGTTGGATTTTTTTTTAATAAGAAACTTCGTCTACATGCTGATGTATTTGTGATGAATCACTGTATTGTCACTACTAAAATGAAACATGTAACATCCCAATTTTTGTTTCCAAAATCTGGAAAGCTTGATATTTCACCTTCACACCTTTCTATATAATCAACCTAAGCTATAGTTAATATAGGTGTGGAGGTTTCTTTCGAAAACCTTGAAATAAACTCATCTTTTTGGATTGTAAATAAACGATATTTATTTCTTTGTCAAAATTAAGATAAGAATAGATAATAAATTGATGTTTTTTTTTATTTTTCAACATAACAAAGGTTGTATATTAACTCGACACTACATTGGTATATTTATGTACCTCTCTTTTTGCCTAGTCACTTTTTGATAATATTTAATATTTACTATCACTTACCTTGATTGGGTAGGATACATTATGAATATATTTGTAAAGACGGACCTTTGTGGTACATAGATATAGATCGATTTAAAAAGAACTGTGGGAAAAAAAACAATATAAATTTAGCCAAAATGGAAGAAACCACATAACAAATATTGTACCTTAATTAAAAGTCATCACTCATGAGATTTTCAATGATCCAAACATTTCAGATTTAGGTATTATAAATAATATGTGCCATATGTATGGAAAAATGATTCATTAACGTAAATATTTAAAACAAATTTCCTATTAACGCAAGTAGTTAATTGCTACTTTATTATATTTTAATAGGTATCTAAATAAAATAATAAATTTCAAAATTAGAATATAGCTGTTATTCAAAGAATTACTAATAAATAATTTAAGCAGTTTCATTCATTACCATATTATAAAGAAAATTCCTTTATTATATTGTGAAATGTTGACGAAAAAATATTTAGAGTATTGTTACTATATAGGAACAAACTGAATACTTATTTTATGGGGTTTGTGAAATAATACATGATCAGCTGGTAAAAAATATTGTCTATAATCACGCTGTCCAACCAGTGCTTGAAGGCGTGCAGCTGTATAGTTAAAACCATTGTATGACCACCTGCAAATTTCATGCATGTCTGAAGTTTATTGTATAAGCATTATAGATTTTTTCTACTTCAGACAATTCAGCTTTGGTTTTCTATTTTTGGTTCTAGTTGCTTTTCATGAGATATATTTCTCTAACTTAGCCTTCTCTTCATCACCCTTTTTATATAAAATCCATTCAAAATATTTTAAACCTGATAATTATCGTTTAAAAGGGAATATTTTTTATACATTTGCTTGTTTGTCATTTTTGAGATTAAAAAAAATTGTTGCAGAGCTTGAGATGAGGGCGCCAAGTGTTGTTGATATCGAAAAGGATCAAACAATCCTCCATCAGCCAACATCTTTGGATAAAATGGATAGGTAAGATGATGTGTTCAAAATATTCTAATGATATTGTGTATAATGAGCGTCCTTGAAATTTTAGTTAATTGCTTAGGTACTATTAGAATATTGACTGAGTTTGTTGATTTCAGTTATTCAAGTAAAATAACTGATTATTTAGAAAGAGGCTTGTAAATATGAACATTTTTCTAATAAAGTATCTTTGAGAAAAATCTATATATTTTCTTGGTTAGTCAACAACTGTTCAGTTTGCTAAATATAACATTTATTGAGATGATGCCTACTGTCATTTACTGATATACTGTTTTCAGTCGGAAATATATAATGATTGTGACTCTAAATGTTGGAATACCAGATAATAATATCTGTTTTTGTATGTATTGAAAACAGAAAATTTAATTTTAATTAGAATTTGATAATTTATTGAAAATATAAATGTGTCCTATTTTAATTTTTAAATACAAATCATAATAAGTAAATTGAGTGAAATATACCTAAATATCATCATATTGTCAATATATGGAGGTTACTTTACTTTACAACATATTTTAGGATTTTAAATATATCTCACCACCCCACAAACATATGTACTGGGTCTTTTTCAGTTAATTAAAACCATTTGCTCAAACTTGAACGTCAATTTTATAAATTATGACAAATTTTGAATTTGTAGACTGTAAAATGTTTCAAATTTTGTTATTGGCTTATAAATTATCTAAAAATTCTAATTTGCACCTTTAGTAAATAGAAAGTTTCGTGATATTTCACTTGGTATGAAATTTACGCTTGAATTTATCCAGTTCTCCGCTTATTTCCACCAACGCAGTTTTCTCCTAATTTGAATATCGATTTTAGTATTTCGATATTGTTATTGGGTCTATTGTTTTGTTATAGATATGTAAATGGCCCGTATCCAGAATAAAGCTGGAAATAATGTAAATTGTATCTTTTGTTTTTTTGTCAAAAAACAGTTATTCATATTGATACATTTTTGAATACGTCAGAAAAATACTTAGTGTGTTTAGATAACCAAAAAATATCGACCTCAAACTACAGTAAACTTCAAGGATCATAATATGCCCTTTTATTATATGATTAAAAGGAGAAATAAATCCCCGATTTTGATGAAATTTTTGCCAAAGCTTGATCTTTTTGGGTTATAAGAACCTTTTTTGTACAACTTTCTACAAGCCCCATTTTTTTGTTTTAACCCTCTTTTTTCTAAAATCAATATTTTCGAAGATATTTAGAAAAATTCTTATAACTTTGAATGGGGATAAAGGGCAAACGTAGCTTTGTCATTAAAAACTCTTTTAGGTATATCTTCTCTAATCAAAAGCAAGATGGCAAAAATCTCAGCAAAATCGGGAGGCTTACCTTTTCGGACCTACACCCAATAATATTGAAGACGTAGCTGCTAGATGCAAGCATTTTCACGGACTAACTTTTATTATCCACCGACAATACAAATTTTTGAAGTAAACTCCGATTTTTCAAGTTTCCCAAATTTTCTTTTTTACTCCCACTCCAAAACACGTAAATATGGAAGCAAATCAAATAATTGTGAATGTATATTGGTCCAGATGCAAACTACAATTTGGTTATTTCAATTTTATTTCTGCTGGTTGTGATAAAATTCAATCCAGTATTTTCCAAAGAGACGTTCATAAATTCGGACTGCATTCGAGGTACCACTCGCAAAATACTTAACTAACGCCGGTGCAACTTTTTTCATATTTTCATTAGTTATTATAGATATCGGTCGTCCAGAATGCGGCGCGTCGGCAACAGAGCACGTTTTTAACAATTTCTAGTACGTCTTCCACATTATTGAACGATTTGGTAGCTGCGAATTCCGAAATTGTTGTTGAAACTTAACGTAACACAAAAAAATTTTTCTTGAACATGAACTTGTATCCTCAAAACGCGTCTACTCGACGAGCACATGATTTCATGACACAAGCACGAACTTGCTTCGTTTTAATTTATTTCGTCACTGTTGTCAGACTTAAGAGCGTTGCCGGACCTATACCGATTTTTCGAGAGCATTGCCTGACTTATGCCGACCTCTGTAGAAACCTGATCTTTGCTTTTGATGTTTTCTTTAAAGTATCGGGCAATTTTTGAGACGGAACAAGAGTCGGCGCATCTTGTTAGGTTGTATTGCATGATGACAAAACCGCACATTAAATGATCATACTTGGAAAGTAGTTTTATAGGGATGTTGTAATTTATAAATATCGGTAATAATGAGTGAATATTTTTATTTCTGGACATTAGATTATCATTTCGTCAGTGTAAGTTGTTAATCTCTTTCCCAAGTACTGACGTTCATTGGTTCGATCCAACTTTTATCTAAACAATAAACAAAATGGAAAGAACATCGAATCCTTACTGCAATTTATCAATAACATAGCGTGCTCCAACTCTCCTTCTCAAATTACTTTTGAGATTTCTAACTCGATTACACGCACTAGTCTAGCGTTAGGAGACATGCCAGTCGAAGCGGTGAACTAGATTGTTCAACAAGGATTTAACTTCGTTTAGATTGCTATAGTCTGGTAGTTATGGCCAGAAGTTCTAACAGAGCTTTTCAATCTTTCCCCAAATACAATACGGCATTTTCAAAGTTTGTTAAATATCGACATTTGTCTTATTGAATGCGTAAAATGTGAAATTTCAATTTGTTGATCATTTATATATTTACTTGAGTTTGTTAAAGCCGCTCGACATAAGGCAATACAACGTGCACAGATTAAGTTCTGCAGATTTTTTCATGCAAGAACTCGCACTTGCAAGATTATCAATCTAATTACATTTGTATTGCGTGCAAGTTGCAATTTCTAGGGAGAAGTCTAGTTACTTTTCGCATAACAATCCAAATGTCCATCAGGTTCAAAAAACGAGGCAGCAGCAAATATCATTATTGACATTTATTCACTGACCACTTTTTTCTTGTTCGTTTCACTTTTCACTTTCATTCCACTCTATGAAATACTGACTTTGGAAAAAATTGCATGCAATTTCTTGCACATAGTCTTGCACCATGTCAAACTGCCTTGAGCAATTAACAATTTAGCTAGTAACTTTGCAATTACCATTTATTGATGACGTAAATATTTAAAAATTCAGCCATATACTATGGGGTATTTATTTAGTTAACAATTACCCATTTCTAGTTATTTTGTCATTTAAGGTTAAGAATCACTGAACTGAATGAATGTAGTTAACCTGCTATTTTGTTAACTGTATACAATTTCTTAATAATAAATTAGAAACTTGAAAGTTAAAGTGTACCTTGCAATCAAACCTTCAATGCAAAAGAAATATCACTAGTATCGGTTGAATAAACATCCAATAAATAGAACTGAGTGGTGTTTGAAATATACAGTTAGAAAAGGAAATAACAATGTAAATTTAAAAGTAGAAAGCCAGGTAATGTCTTCATGGGTATCAGTAATCAGTTCGTCACAGAAATATAATTTTTGAGATACAGGGTTGAAACTATTGTAATTAAAATTATTATTTTCTTGCGTTATTATATTGTTTGATTTGGAATTTACCATCCTCTATATTTCAGAAAATTCAGAAATATCCAAAGATACGTCACATTTTTTAGGCGGACAGGGGTCTATTGTTTCTTGGAGCAAGTCTAAATCGAGCTCACCAATTCGAATTTTAGGGAACAAAGGAATGTTCATTTTTTATTGGGTAATATGTATGACATACCCTAAGATCTCGCGGATTTTCATAGATGTACGAGGATGTATTGATATCTAGTTAGCCTAGACCAGTTCCATGCATAAACAAAATATTGCGTTACTATAGCAACGAACAATAACTTATTAGAAGTGTCAGTGTAAAGTTTGACGTCAAAAAAGTAAACCATAGTTATGCAATAAACTAAAAGAAAAAAGATGTCCACCGAAATTGTGAAAATCGAAAAATTGGAGAATCGAGCCATCATCAAGTATTTAAGAGGGTTAAGAGGTAAGCAGATTTACGAAGATATGCTTGATACCCTTGGTGATGAATGACCTTCGTATGCGATCGAGAAAAATTGGACTGCAAGTTTCAAAAGAGGTAAATTTTTCTTTGAAGATGATGACCGATCGGGAAGACCAGTTCATGACATGATTTTATCAGACCTTCGAATTGGGCTGAAACGGATATCTGTAGCACTGAATATTTCATATGAATGCGTTCATCTTATAGTTCACGTCAATTTGAACAAGAGAAAAATTGCTGCAAAATGGATCCCCAAATGTTTTATGCTGACCAAAAGCGTGCAAGGGTAGAAGCATCGCGTTGGATCTGTGCTCGATTTGAAAACGTTGTAGACATCTTAAACCGAATTGTTACTATGGATAAGACTTGTCGTACATTTCTATGATCTAGAAACAAAGCAACAATCGATGGAATGGCAACCCTCTGGTTCTCCAAGACTTAAGAAGTTTCGTGTCCAAAAATCTGCAGTTTTTTGGGATTGCCATGTAGTAATCATGATTGATTTTTTGGATACGGGTAGAACATTAACTGGAGATTACTATTCGACATTAGCCTTCCTGAGATAATAGCCACTTCCAGTATCTCCGGAAGTAAATGCTTCCGCATAAAATAGATATGATAAATCGATTTCTCGTAATATCAATAGTCTATGTATAGAGTTTCATGACGATCGTCGGGGGGTGGCTTATCATATTCTTACCACGTTTCGCTTTAGAACAAACCTCTTCTATTTTTTACTGTGGCCAAATCCACAAACTAATAGCATCATTTTTATATTTGTTACAGAAAGCAACCAAAGACGTTTGCTTTCGATCATTGCTTTTGTTCAGTGGATCCAACTAAAAAGGACTTCGCTTCCCAGGAGGTTGTTTTTGATTGTTTGGGACGAGATATCCTGGATAATGCCTTCCAAGGATACAATGCATGTATTTTCGCATATGGTCAAACAGGTAAGAATTAATTTATGATATTCATGATAACACTATGACCCTTAATGTTTCTTCCTAATCTCGTTAAACGATACTGATTATAATAAGGATCCTTGTACCTCTCTCATTTCTTTTTCAATTGTTCCTCAAGGGGCACTATTATTCTTCATTTTATTCATATTTCATATTACAGCAGCTCTCCAAATTTTTTTTTCTATTGGTTCTAAGATAACTTATCTCCCCCTATTCTTATACCGAATACACCATTCCATTTGCTTTTCTCCCAGTTACTCCCATCCTCCTAATCTATCTACACACTTTATTTGTCATATATATTTCGCATAATGCGAAACTTAAATCGTAGTTTAGGATGTGACTTGAAGAAATTTTAAACAATACAGTTATTTATAGTACATTACCATTTTTCGCTTCCCACATAGTTTATTTGATATGTATTGATAAAAATTGGTCTTTGTCAATTATGGAAATCAAGAACCAGTTGACATAAATAAAATTACCCGTTTCCCGTATGCAAAATACAAATTTTCGTGTAGATTTTGTGAAAAATTTGGTTTGGACATAGTGTAACTGTTAACTTTATGTTTTCGAAATTTCGGTACGAACCGTAAAGCACCTATATATAAATTTAATTGAATCTGAACCACAGTTATATGATTTCACTGAGCAACATGGTTCATAATTTTTTGATGAGAATCTTATATATGGAGAAGTCATTTTTGTTTAAATGTGAATGGTTATTCATTACAGTTTTCAATAAAAAATATCCCGTTATAAATCGATATGAGCTGATAATCAACACTCCAAATTTCTTGCTGCAGTGGTGAATCTATCACTTTTTCGGACCTGAATCTTCGTCAACGAAAATTTTCTTAACGATATCACTCAAAAAAGAGCATCCTCGCTTTCCGAAATTATCTTCCCAGACTCCTTTCAATTTCCCCCTTTAGACAAACCAGGGTTTCCCTTATTAGTAATAGGGGAACAAGTAAGTAATGTCGTTTCTGTACATGACAATATTTGATTGTAATATGTCAGCTTATTGTGTACCTTGGAGTCGTGTCAAACATTTTAAGGTTATAACGTCTTGTCCACTTCTTAATAATTGAATATTGAAATTTTTGTGAAATTTGGGGTGAAATTGCCAGACAAATACCATTGGTAATAATACAGCTGCAACTAAAATATGTGCAATGTTTAAATGTCCGTAAATGGTTCTCTAAGTTCAGATCTGGTAATTTTGATTTAAGTCGACCACGTCATGGGACCTTGCATTTATAAATACTGGTAAACATTTCCCCGAACGAATTCCCTCAATAAAACGTCCACACCTGAGTGACCGATACCTTACCCAGGAAATTCCAAGTAATCTTCTTAATATCCAACTAGCATACAATTAAATTGATCCTGCCCAATATACCTGACTTTGGGAGAAACCAAATTCCTTCTACCTGCTCTTTGTTCCATACTGACACGAACCCAGGCGAGGCGTTTGGAATTGTGGAGAAATTCATTGCCTCGAGACCGCGAAGCTATCAAATCACAATCTAATCGAAGCTGCGCCGTTTCCGGAGACTTAGCTCCAACTTTGTTTATTGTGCTACTTCTCCACTACCCTCGACACTAAGAGTAGCGCCCATAGATTTATGACTCGCGTCAATCAGGAAGGCAGAGAAAATTAGAGAACGAGAAAATCAATTTCAGACAATTAGTAATTATAAAACACCCTAATCAAGCTTGATCCACCATCCAAGAATATTTGCAATAGATTGAAAGCATAAGCAAGATGGGTGTTTGGCTCCCCCTTAATCTGTCTTAAAAGAACAAAGTCAACAGATCCATCAAGTGCAATTTATTGCTTCGATGTAACCATACAAAATCGTTTTTTGATTACTAGAGACGGAAAATTGGTCCTGTATGATAATTCTAAACGCAAAAGGCAGTGGCTCTGTCCAAATTAATCACCACGAAGTACTACGAAGCTGGATTCACATCTCCACAAGGCGTTTCTGTGTGGTTGGTGGCGGCATTGTTCATTTAGTATTGCGGAAACCTCGACAAACTGTTAATGCAGATTTTTATTGTGATAATTGAACTGAGTGAATCAATCTTAAATCGAAAAGTATCCTGCGTCAACAGAATAGGCGTTATCCCGCCATTAATGACTAGGGGCTAGAAGTATTCTTTTACCCTCGGCTCTCCATTTGTGCCATTTTATTGGCAATACAATTGGATGATGCCTAAAATGCCATCTCGAGATATTTCTCTCAAAAGTTGTTAAAAATTTGTTCGTGTGAATTCAATTGCAGAAACCGACATTACTTTTCAGCCCCCTTTCTACTTAAAATACATTTTTTTTCCGATTCCTCGACTACTCTACCTATATTCATCATTTCATCTTCCGATGCTCATTTATATCATAGAAATGGGAATTTCCCTTTAACTATCTTTCTCAGTACAATAACTCCAAAAGCATATTATTGCGAAAAATTCTATATAAAGATCCGCTATTGCCACCCCCAACAAATACTTCAACAAATGATAAATTTCAACTGAATCAGCTACCAAACATAAGCCAATACGCCAAATTGACAAGTTTTATAGATTACATTTGCCAGTAAGTTAAATAACAATTAGAAACATAACGAGAATAAATGCAGTAGTTATTGCTCTAAGAGAGAATACATTCAAAACATTTAAAAAACTTCACCCTGAGTTGTAAAAAATATATGCTTTTATTTATTTATTTCAAAATTAAAATAATTAAATAATAAAAGTTGAGTTTTTAAGACTTTGAATTGGTTTATACAAGGAATAAACCCAATTAAGAAAAATAGTTATTTATGATACAAATGAGCAAAAGTAGTTGACGCACGAGTTTCTATATTTGAGGTTGAAGGCGCCCCAGTATCGAGAGATTGTCGATTTGGGCTCTGGTTCAACCAGTGCGGAAGTTTCTGCTCTATGTATATCCTCAAATTCTTGGTTTTCGCGTTAAAATTTTTTTTGCGACGGTAGATTTCTACTCTCCGTGTCGTTTAACTGTTAATATATCTACTCCCGAATCGGCGAGTAGAGAAGCAGACGATCGCCTAAAACAGTGACCTGTGTAGTCCTTGGGGTTGGGCAAATTTGTACATTGTGCCACAATGGATGGAATCTTCCCAATGTGGTTGATACCAGCGGGTTGTTTGGTACATTTATTCTTGCGATATGTCAAAAAAGAAAACTTCTGAAGGTTCCAAAGACACATATTTTGCTTAAATATCTAGGAAACTTGGCGAAGTATCTTTATTATCAATCACAGTGAACCTTCTGGAAGTTTTGTTTTTGCTTTCTCTAATATTTATTATTAGAATATTTTCGGTTTCCTTAACATCTGTTAGCAGATCGCAATAACTCCTGACGTCGACAAGTGCCACCATTGCCAAAACTGGTCATCACATAATAAATTTTAATTTTTATATTTAACAAAAATTGATAAAAAAACGCGTCTGGCATTGCCGAATTGTTAACTTTACTTTGTTTACTAAACTAAGCCAACTAAATGGTTGAAATTTGAAAAACCGGTAGATCCAAATAATTATAAAATAAAAAAAAGCTTAATAAGAAAAAATAAACATACAAAGAAGACGCCCACAGCTCGAGGAGTTGAACCGCGACTGCCACCGTGGTATATCATTGCTGCATCACTTCAAACCCGCTGTTCACGTTGTCTTATTTGAATAGTAGCTCTGCCATAATTTGTTAACGCGCGAGCTGTAGGTACGTGTCCCCTTGAGACTAAGGGTCGAGACTTGTCTTGTGCTATTGTCCATCTGCGATCCGGAGACTCAACATTCATTGCAGTCTTGAAACCTCGATTATGTCGTGTCCACCTGAAACTAAGTCTCTCTCTCTCACAGTGACAAGTTGAGTATACATTGTTTTATTCAAAAAAATAGATTCATGTCAAGCGTTTACTTTTATTGTGGCACACAAAATTGCCCAAAAACAGAGAGTGGAAAAATAGAATTGTTGGGTGAGGAAATGGGTGGATAAAAGAAATGAATTGGGAGCGTGTTCGACACTCTTAAATGAACTGAGGGTAGAAGATGCACTACAATCTAGAAATTTTATCCGGATGTCTGCAGTGTAACTTTAACTCATTTTGGATTTCGTTAAACACCGGATTCAAAGGAAGACACGAAATTTCGAAATGCAATTCCTCCTCAAGGCAGATTAATGGTCACATTTCGATTTCTGACTTGATGGATGAAAAGTTCAGAGGCAGTACATTATAGTGATAAAATAATGAATCTTGATATAATTAATAATAATAAATTTAATGATTAATGTATAGATATTTACCTGGTTTCGTAAATTGTGGATTTTCCGCTGAACTTCATTCCCGTCACAATTTTGGAGTTTTTTGCGATTTCGTCAAACTTATTCATTTTTTTTATACATTATACGTTGGACATTCCATGAAAACTCATGCTCGTCATAAAGATGAATCAAGTCCATTACTCCACTCTCTTTTATCAGTCATTTTCAAGAACAAATTTATTTTAATTTTAAAATCACACTGAAGTCTCCGAGATTTCTGAAACTTTTCCAACATGACCGGAAGACTAGAGACTTAAGTCTCGAAAGTGGGGATATGCGCGTCCATATGTGATCGGTGCGCTCTTGGACTTGTCTCCGACACTTCTCTCAGCCCCCATATACATCTGCGACTCGAGTCTCAAGATTGTCACAGGACACGTACCTTTAGATTTGCGTTTTTTTAATTACACCAACACAATGCATTATTTTAATAGATGTATATCACAGTGTACATAAAAATTGTTATTATATCATGTCCTAACCTAACCTCTCTTATTATTATTATTGCGTACCTTCATCATAAGGAATTCATTATCTGATGCTTCATTTATAAAATCCAAAATCTATTCCCCTGTGAAAATTTTTGATTTCTTTGGTTTATGGCTCTCTGATTGTCGTTTTATGAAGGTGATAAGTTTATGAAATATACTTATATCAATGTTTAAATTTATGGTAGTTTTCAACTTTGGATAATGGGACCATAACGTTGATGATTTCCATTGACATTTATTCGACTTTTCTGAGAAATATGCAAGAAAATTTTCAGTGAAATTTTTAGTGTCGCACCAATCAATAATACAACAATTAATATTAAATTGGATGCCGCCAGCTTTTTTATGAACGACGTTAAAAGTGAACAAAGAAAAAGTGGAAAAGCTGGAAACACCTTATGAAATAAATTAATAAATAAACTAAACAAACTATCCTCCGAATTAATATTTATCACTAAAAACAATAAAAAAGTTTCAACAACAAATAAATTTATTAAAAAAAAAATAATAAATTATCAACTGCGTATCCAAGAGAGCACAACGAATAAAAACAGTTATAAATTAAAAACAACTCAGATTTCTATGTATTAAAGATAAGACGGGGAATTTTTTATGGATAGTTGCAACCCTCAACTAAATTCTATAGAGCTGCGGAAAAAAATGAAATGAGTGAGAAAACGGGAACACAGATGGAAATTCCTAATGAAGAAACGAGTAGGTAGAACAGATTTGAATAAAAAGGAGCTTATGTTTTAACGTATACAAAAAATTAATCTATATTTTTTTAAAATATAACCAAACTGGAATCTGTTATATTCCCCAAATAAATAGAAAATACGAAAGTATCATACAAAGTTTTCTTAAAACAAAAGGAAATCCATAAAGATAACTGGAATTTTTGTGAGAACAATAAAAAAACAAAGAAAAACTTGCCAGTGAATAAAGAGAATAAGATCTCCACAAATTCTACTAAATTCACTTTGATTTAAACAATTTTAGAGTGTAGATAGATAGAGGACGATTTAGAAACGAAACTGTTTTATTGAATTCTTGGAAGGGAGTGGGAGGTTCCATAACAAAGAATCGAGTGTTAAAATAAATAAATCAGAAGTGACTACTGTGCCACAATACGTCAACAAAGGAATATTCAAGATATTTGAAGAAAAACGTAACCGAGTGGCATGTTACATCCTTTTCTTGACATTGTGGAAGAACTATAGATTTTTAAAAACTATAAAATAACTCTTTCATTGTTAAAAATATGAAATACCATTTTAAACAAGTTTAATTAGGTAATGTCCTACTTTTCAGTATATTCAAAAAAGCCCAGAAAAGTTCAGACTGTTTAAAATCTACAACTCTGAACATTCTAGCAAGAGCTTTGTTTACACTAACACTTAATATGTAAAGACGATTTAGCTTCTGTGGCACTCATTACGGTAATGGATGGTTTAGTAGACAAAACACAAACATCTTTGTATTTGTTGTTGATATGCATCCATCTATGTGGCCTAAACAGAATAGTGGCGAAACATGTAGAGAAAAGATGAAACAAAACATTAGAATGTTTTCAAATATTATACAAAGTATTTTTAAACGAAACTAAGACGCCAAGTGGACTCATGTGAGTAACATAATAGATTAATTAACTTACTGATTTTATAATCTGCATGTGTAATGTTTCACTGAGAACACTGTTTACTGCTATTTAAACTGCTCTTACGTCTGACATTCTCAGTACATTGAAATTTATCCCACCATCTAATGCTGGATACATTTGTAAACAATATTACATTATTTATAGCACTTGGACACCTTGAAGTGGAAGGGAACTCTAAAGCAAATAGCTTACTAAAACTGATAGAATTGTTAGAAGATGCTATTAACACAGAAATCAGTGTCAAATATAAGGATATATGGTCAAACAGAAAAGTTTACACAACGTTCAGAGAGATTTGACTAAGGATGAATGAAGAGTAAACAAAAATGATGATAAGAATCACGAAATACTCAATCTAGGAGACCATTGGAGTGATCACTTATACTGTGCACTAGCACTACTAGCACAAGACTCCAGAAATAGAAAGTGATAACGGAGAGGAATAGACGATTAAGCATCTGTTTTATCGGTGCCCTGTCTTGACGGTAAAACGACGGTAAATAATGTAGAAAGACACAGTAGATAGCGTCGAAAAAATGGTAGAACTAGACATGGAAAAGTGAAAAACATTATTCTGAGTTAAAATTAAGTTATACAAAATAAAGTTTGGTTAGCTATTTATCAAAGTTTCCGATTTGAGGAAAATAATCGGTAACACAATGGGCCTCAGGTCTCCGAGTGATCGAAGTTGCCCGTACTAACCTAACTTACAATTGTTGTAGCTGTCCATCTATATCTTAAATGAACTAGACGCCTTTGAACCAGACATTAACAGAGTTCCTACTTTTCCCAATATACTTCATTACAGCAAATTTTTTCGAAATACTAAGAGTACATATTGAAGTTTGTCTATAAGGCACTGATAATGGAGAATGAGCAGTTACTTTCTTATTTGCTACCCAAATCATACATCAAATGCAAGTCGGCGTAATCGCTAAAGGTTTTGAAAAGATTGACAGCAAACTGACATTAAGTCGCTTGCAGTTTTTAGATGAATATCACGTAGTAGCTTATTTGAAAGTAGCCTACTAAATTAAAAATAATTATTAATCTCTTTCCTTTTACCAGTAATATGATCGTCGATAATATTTATTTATTCATTAGTTCTCCAAGAAATGTTTGGTTGTGTTTTAATACCTCCTCTAAGTATTTTTAGTAAATAATAAGAATTTATGATATTTTTCTTCAGAGTCTTTTTTTATGGCGAACAGTTTCCTTGGCAGGTACAACGATCTAAAAATCTACATATTTTCTAAACCATAAATTCTATCGAATTAAACAAATAGAACCTTTTTGTTAAAAAAAAATCAATTTAAAAATTCATTTTTGCCATTTTTAGATTATACAGGTTGTCTCTGTAAATGTGACGGATTGTTAAACATTGGCATGAGCCGCCCCTGGCATTCAGATTGAGATAGTATCGTAGAATTATTTATTCCGTTATCATCCATTAAAAAGAACTGAGCAAATATCGAAAGTTGTGCATAATGTTAATCTACAGAAAGTCTAAACGAATTTCTATCTTGCGCTTTGTAAAAAAAATTCTCCGCTACGTAAAAACCCACCAAAAGACCTAAATTTCGGTGTAGAAAGTATATAAGATATTGCGTGTTTTTTTTTATTTCAATTAATTCCACACATTGCGTGTCAGGTTTTTGAAAAAAATTAATGACAAGGGCAAGAGTGTATGACTAAATTTAATCAACTCCAAAATAGTTTAACTAGTTACAAACTAAACCGTTCGAGTGGCGCTGTTTTTGGTTAAAGGACTGAGAGAGGGAGAGAGAGAGAAAAATGCTTTATTGACAAAAAATTGTTACAATTTGTAGACAAAAGCTTCTAAAAACTAGAGAAACAAACCTAAAAATAAATATACAAATAAAAGAAAATATCAATATAGGTAATAGATAATAATTAGTATATAAGTCCATAGCAAAAATTAAACCAGTATGCAGCATGCCCGGAATTAAATATTATTATTGGAATAGAAGTCGTTTACAGAGTAGAAGGCACACTCCAGTAAATATGCCCTCAAAATGTTACAAAATGCGGGAAAAGATGATATCGATTTTATTTCAATTGGCAAGTGATTATGTATTTTTTGCATTGTAAAATATTGAGCCCTTAACTAATTCTGAACGTGGAGTAGGGTAGGTAAAGATCGTGCTCCGCGTTCCTAAGTGGATAGCCGTGAACGGATGTTTCTGAAATTCTCGTCGTTCAAAACGCTTTTTTTAGAGAATTATTTAACTAAGTAATCATATGTTGTAACCCTCAGATTGAAAAGAATTATCCCTTTAAAATGTTTTTAAATTCATAAAAGATAATATTGGAAAACCTGAGCAAACATCGAACGTTGTGCATAATGTTAATCTACAGAAGGTTTAAAGGAATTACCATCTTGCATTTTCTAAAAAATTGAAAAATTCTCCACTATGCAAAAAAAAACAAGACCTAAATTTCGGTATAGAAAGTGTATAAGATATTGCGTGGTTTTTTTAATTTCCATTCATTGCATACATTGCGTGTCAGGTTTATTAAAAAAATTAATAACAAGGGCAAGGCTATTCGGGGTGTATTAATAAATTTAATCAACTCCAAAACAGTTTAACTACTGAAGGACTATAAAAAATTTGATGAGTTGTATTTTGTGATGTACGTTGTTTTTAGAAAGACTAAATGTTAGTGCAGAATAATAAATCTATTGTAACTGCATACAAATTTTGCACAATGGTTACTCTGTAATAAAAGGAACTTATCACAAAGTAGTGCATAATATAGCAGTAGTCATGGATGACGCATTTACTACAATGGAATTTCATTACTCATGTTCATACACTGCTTATTTACACTTAAAATTGGTAGAGTAAAAATTTTAGTCCAATAAAATGTGTCCGCGAATTAGTCAAGATTTTTTTAGATTTATCCTCTGGGAAGGGGCGGGAAAATTTTTTGTTGTGAATTTTCGAAAAACTTGGAAATAAACACAAAAATGGTCTTTTGAAGGTTTTCATAGTAATGATATATACAACGTTATGTTGTCTAGAGCTTCAGGGATGATAAATACACTTCTAAAAAAAATATAACTCGTTGAACATTTATCATTTTTCCAAAAAAAAAATGATGAATTTGTTATTAATTAACCATATTATGACAAGTTTTGAAAATTTTAAGCATTATGCTCGATTAAAGAACACGTTTTTATTAGTTTCACCAGTATGCTTATAACTGACAAAAAAACATTTTTCGAAAACATGTAACCATCAACACATCCCTACTATGATATGTACAGACGGGTTCAAAATAGCAAATCAGTTCAAAAACACAGAGAAACACGCTCTTACAGTTCATTCTACTAAAAATAAATTATAGTTTAAATAAAATTCAGTTTAAAAACACTCAGAATGTGATGGAAAAAATTATTCCACTGACCCCTGACTGAGAATCAGACACTAATCTATTGGTTAAAAATTTATTTCCATTGAGTTATGTAGATGGAAGAGTAAATTTCATTCAGTTTTTACTTTGTTATAAAAAATTTGAAAAAACATCTGAAATTATAATTCATAATGTTTTGAACATTGCAATTTTCAGCCAATTATGATTTTTTAAACTATAGTTATCATAATCATTAACTTCTAGCACCTCCAATTGCGAAACATTAAATGATCAACATTTATTTTTTTCCAACTTTCACCATTTCCCCAAAAACTCCTTTAATCGTTTGTTCCTGGTCGATTATTCCAAAAAAAAAATTGACAAATCCATTTCGTACACTTCAAAGTTCACTTATTTCGAAAATTCGGGAACCAACCTATTTGAGGATTCATTTCCTACATTGCTATTTCTGTGTGATATTTATTACATGACACTTAGGTCTGATTATTGTGTAAACACACAAAAAGATGTTTATAAAGTATGTATTGAATACGAGGTGTAAGCAAAATATACAGTAAATGAATATGTACCCCTTCTGTACCCACCTAGCTAGTATACTCCAAAGGCTCTTTGGTCCTTTCAGCCATTTTGTTTGGTTATATTTTATTCACTTATATGTTATAAGGACCTTTAATGAATGATATACGAGGTATATCGACAAAGCTCCGTTTGGTTGTATAATTAAAACGTGTACAGATACAGACATTTTATTCATTATAGAAAAATTGATGGTTGCTTTTGGAAATTTCAGTTTTGCAATAATAATTCCGTGAATTAGTGAACGTGAGATTTGCGGAAATCAATAACAAAAGCACTGATTGCAAACTTAGGTTTCGCATTTGAGTGCGTGAACAGTAATCAAAGGCGGGCGTCCTCATCGTTTTCCATCATACACTTATTGAACTGCCTATCCCATCATCTAATCATTGAATCCCTAATTTTTTCAGTAAAACGCAAGTTTGCCGATAAATTTCACTTTCTTTGCATTTAGAAAATGAATCATAGATCTGATTTCATTTTTCATGAAGAAGTACTACAAAAAACAAGTCAGTAGAAGCTATCTTAAATAGTGTATAGTGTAGTGTAAATTTCTTCTGCCTGCAACTGCGATCGCAGCACTGCCGCTGTAGAAACTTACATTGTGGATATACCTCGTAGAACACATAAAACCATTCAAATTGTCGGAGACAAAAAGTATTTCTATAATATCTTCAAAAGGGGTTTTTATTGGCCAGATTCTAATCTGCTTGAATTTTTAAAAACTTGCTTGATTCATGTCATTCAATTGAAATTACCTATGCAACTGTTATAAAATAGATATTCATTGTTCAATACGATGGTTGCCTTTTAAGTTTTTCCCAAAAAAGAAACAGAAAAGAAAGTTCTGAAACAAATTGTTTTATTGTTTCACGAAGTATTCGCCTCTAAAGTCTATACATTTGTACATTCACTCAAACTCAAATTCTTCAAACATTTTCCCCACATTCCACATTTTTTTAAGTCCTGAAGAGCTTCTTAGGGAATGAAAATCGCTGTCCGCGCATCTTTTGGTATAAAATTGAGAACAAGAATGAGACAATGAGACTTTAATTCGACGTTCTTCAAATATTTAGATGTTTGACGTGCTCTATGGAAGTTCGCTGATGAACACATGTTTCTCACACCTAAATGTACATACAAAATAGATTGTATTGTGATATCCTAACAGACGTCTTCAGCTTTCTTAGCTGTGAGTCACATGCCGATATTATTTAATCAAGTCGCACACAGCATTGATGATTCTCGGGATAACAACCGATTTTGTCCGATATTCATCATTGACAGACGCACGACCATGACGGAATTCTGTAAACCAATTGTAAACAGTCTTCTCTGATGATGCTTTATTACCAAAAGTTGCACGAAGTGATTATATGCATTATTGTTGAGGAAGGCTTTTTCAATATCATGATTATCATCAAACATGAGCTTCCACGGGTGATTTGTATTTTTGCGCAAACTATATTTTTTTAAGCGTTCACTATTAACCAGTTAGTCAATTACAAATACAAGAAACCTTGATATTTGTATCAATATTTCTTTCAATTGGAACCTAATCTTCTTAAGGCATTCGTTTATAACAAGCAAAGTGATGTACAAATATTATGAACATTTGAAATTTAATAAACTCCATTGGTTGTGTAGGGGTAGAAGGTAGAGGTAGAATATAAAATTTCAGCTTAAAAAGTTTCTCCTTTTCATCTCCCAAACGAGCGGATCTTCGCATCGTCTCTAATTTTATTCTTGGAAATAAACCGGATCCACTTAATGAAAAAGAAGGAGTAGTACACTTATTCATTTTTATAAGACGTTCTAGAGTTTTATATAAATTAAAAAGTGAAATACATACAAAAGAAATCCAGTTTTTGTGAACTGGAATTGATTAATTGAATAAATTAAATATATTTTCAAAAGATCTATTAATATTTAATTTACGTCTAAGTTGGAATTCCTGGAACACTCACAATTACACTCTCTGACGCGCGTTTCAGTAACCAATTTATCGTCTTCAGTCTCTGATGGCAAGACGGTTGCCCTGTTCATTCTACACCACGGATTACTGATTGGCTAAATAATCAGTTCGTTTGATAGATCTTCGGATCGTACAATAAATTATTTTTTTGATTGGGGAAGGATAAAACGAAAAAGTTCCAGACACTTACCAAAAAATAGTGACATATTGAAAAATAGAAAGACTCGTAGTTTAATCAATTCCTAGAGAACAAATACAGGCAGCTTTTGGACGATATAGAGGGGGATTAGTGGGACTTACTGTTTAATCTGAGGTTGTTAACATACTTTAATTGAATTATCACTAATTAGTTTTAAGCCAGTAGTAATAAGCTAATTGTGAATTTTTTAATATAACAGAAATTGTGAATATAGTTAACACTGGTTACAAAATTTGGTATATGGGCTTAGATATTGATTCTACAACTTTTTCCATATTTGCCAAATATTTCCGAAACATGCTTGATACTTTCAAACTTAAAATTTGTGTCTAGCCGGACTAAACATCAAAAAATATAATTTGAAATCGAGAATTTTTATCCGTTTCACATAACACATTGTACACGAGAAATCATTTTTTACTAAAGTCTATTTATCAAAGAAAAATAGTAAACCAAAACAATGATCAGTGCGTGATGAGCACGTGAACATCCCGGGCGAAACGCGGCGCGGCATCGATATTAGTCTAAATCAGTGTCACCATAATATACCACTAATAAAAAGCCACGTGCGAAGGGCGAGTGCCGCGACGCTGAATAAGCCGTTAGATCAGGTGTAGTACAGGAACGGCATCGTATTATCGTACTGCAGTGAGATTGTTTATATTTATAAAAATGAAATACAAGAAAATAATGACAAGACTGTTGATGACGTTATTTCCAAAACGGCAAGTAGTTCGGGACTATCTTCTTCAAGTTTCTACCGAATCGCTCGTGAGTGCAGAGCTAATCATTCAGTGGCCGACCCAAAAAAGTGTCCATCAAGAAAAAAAATTTACAATTCAAATGATGATTTCGCCAGGAGCGCAATCAAGAGAATTGTGCACAATTATTTCTTTCAAAATGAGTTACCCACAGTGGATAAAGTTTTGAGAGTAGTTAACGAAAATAAGGAAACTTGAGAAAATTTCAACCAAAATGTGGAATGATTGTCATTGATATCCAAGGTGAGACCCTTATTATAAATATTGATGACAGTGAAATCTCAATGTCAGCTGATGGGGAATAAAAAATGTGTTTACAGCGGTAGAAAGTTAAGAATTAATTTTAATGTTTCAATACTACATATTATTTTTCGATTTCTGTATTCGGTGTTAGCAATAAGAGGCTATATATAATCATTGAAAAACTTCGAATATTATTCCAAATTTAAAATATATCAGGTTTACATTACGAGGATGTATTGATATCTAGTTAGCCTAGACCAGTTCCATGTATAAACAAAATATTGCGTTACCATAGCAACGAACAATAAATTATTAGAAGTGTCAGTATAAAGTTTAACGTCAAAAAAGTAAACCAGAGTTACGCAATAAAATAAAAGAAAAAAGATGTCCACCGAAATTATGAAAATCGAAAAATTGGAGTATCGAGCCATCATCAAGTACCTGTATTTAAAAGGGTTAAGAGATAAGCAGATTTACGAAGATATGCTTAATACCCTTGGTGATCAATGTCCTCCATATGCGATCATGAAAAATTGAACTGCAGTCCCCGAAAAAATAAAAATATAAAACGGATATCTGAAGCACTGAATATTTCATACGAACGCGTTCATCCTACAGCTCACGTCAATTTGGACATGAAAAAAATTGCTGCAAAATGGATCCCCAAATTTTTGAATGTTGACCAAAAGCATGCAAGGGTAGAATTATCGCGTTCGATCTGAATGAGACTTATATATTGTATATTTCTACGATCCAGAAACAAAGCAACAATCGATGGAATGGCTACTCTCTGGTTCTCCATGACCTAAGAAGTTTCGTGTCCAAAAATCTGCTGGAAAAATTCTTGCTTCTATTTTTTGGGATTGCCATGAAGTAATCATGATTGATTTTTTGAATAAGGGTAGAACAATAACTGGAGATTAGTATTCGACATTACTGACGAAGTTACGGGAAAAAATTAAAGAGAAAAGACGCGGAAAGCTATCCAAAGGTGTTTTGTTTTTGCAGGACAACGCTCCTGTACACAAATCTCATGTTGCCATGCAAAAAATTCGTGATTTAGGGTTTGAATTACTAGAATACGCCCCTAATTAACCAGATTTGGTTCCGTCCGACTATCATCTTTTTCCTCAACTGAAAAAAAATTTAAAAGGTCGTAAATTTTCTTACGACTAGGAGGTAATAAAAGCTGTGGAGGTCTGGTTTGCAGAACAAGAAGAAACATTTTTTTTTGCAAGGTCTAGAAACGTTTCAGGTTTGCTGTAATAAATGTTGACATTGAAATTTTTGTTTGGTTCTATAGTAGGCTAAGAATTTTTCAATATATCCTCGTATATATTGTGGTAAAAATAATTGTGTATAACTATTCATAATTTATTTTATTAATCTGCTGTATGAAACTTAGTTCTTAAGTTCCGAGTACGGTCCTGTTACATTCTCGACTTACTTTGGCGTTTTCAACACTAATCATATGCACTACGCCTGCATATGTTTTGGTTTTCTATTTTTCTTCGATATATAGACTTAAGATAATAAAAAAATTTTACAAACATTCTTTTCACTGAATAATACGAGCAACCTTCATCATAGCCACATATCAAATCAATAATTTATTTGGCACCACCAACATATGAATCATTTCACAATCTTGAAAATTTCCATTTATGATTTCATTTTGCTGAGATAAATGTATTAATTTATGCAAATGGTTTTTATTTATAGTAACAAGCCGCTTAATTTTGACAGTCTTGGAACATCACACACGTACACACTTAAGTTTCAACGAACATATGTTGGTTTTTCTAAAAATAATCTCATTGAGGAGGTCTTTAGCATCTTATCTACAGGGGGAACGTGCAATTTTCCCAACATCTTCTCGCTATTTATGTGATATAAATACAGTAATTACTTACTATTGAACTACGAAATTGAAATATAAAATTTATTACATTTTGCGTTTTGTAACCAATAGATCAGAGTTTGATTCTCAGTCGGGGCACTGTTCGATAGAATTTAAGTTTGGGCTACGCTCTGGCCAGTCCATAGCCGGTCATTTCGACATCCTATAAATACTGCCTTACGAAACCTGCAGCATGTGGATGTTAATACCCCCGCTCCACCGCCAATTTCAATTAAAATCAACTCCATTGAAATGCCCACCGAAACCATCCAGGAATCTCCTCCAAAAGCCACGTTTTCTTTTATGCAACACTTCGCGAATCTTTCTCCAGTTCTTCTGAAGACTTGTCCTCTTTTATCGCTACTATGCAGGCAGACTCTACTTTCATCGAAGCCCTATTTTTCATCAGTCCAATTAACGTGTTCTCTGGCAAATCATAGAATGATTGCACGGTGGGCTGGGGTAAAATTTGGGCCAGTAGCTGACCTTTTTGGTTCAAGGTTAGCAAGTCTTATTCTGATTGTCCAGCCACTCCTCGCGTTCTTCTGAGCTCTTGTTGGACAACAGTAGTGAGGGTTCGATGTGCTGACATTGAATCGGTCATCTCTCTCGGATGCGCACATTTTTCCTTCGGAACCGCGCCTTCGATAAAAGTTCCACTATCTTGGTAACAATGGTAAAATTTGAAAACAGCAGACTGACTCATGTTTAGCGCACTGACCACTTTTTGCTGACTCTGGCCTTGTCGCAATAGGGTGACCGTATAAGCAGCTTTATCATTTGTTGTTTCCATTTTCAGGTAGAGATTGTTATTAACGAAGATGTGTATCGATTGACGTTTAATGGCTAACTGATAGTGATGAGTCAGGTAGATAACCTTTTATAAGAGTTATAAGGCTAATTAGCACCATTTCAAACAAACATATAAAGGGTAGTTAAGGTTCATAACCATAACATATTGTTGTACTGTGAAAGCAAGAAACAGTACAATATTTTATATGATCTGGAAACTAATAAGGTTTTACTAAGAAAAATACATGTTCGAGCTCAATTCTTTTTAACAGTGACTCGCTATTGCAGGGCTGTCATCTGAGTCAATTGTATTGCTTACTTCTTTGTATAACTAACGCTAAAAGTTTTTAAATGTATATTATTTTTTGCTTTTATTTTCACCCGGTTATAATATGTACAGAAGCGTTGATAGTTGCATCATGATTTTCGAAAAGTGTTTTGTGTTCGGGTTGGTAGCCGTTAAAAAGTCAGTAAAATACATACAGTTGAAACTAATAAAAGTATGTCATTGACGATGTGAACTTATTCAAATTATTGAAAATATACAAACTATTAACTATAAAAAGTAGTTATTTCGAAATGATTCGACATTGAAGATTTCATCTCAATGACAAAATATTATTGGTAAAATCAGGAAGGTTTAATCATTAAAAAAAACATGTTTGTTTGTCATATTAATAAAATGGAGATGTGCTGTACAGAAATAGAATAATAAATGAGGAATGGTTTATGAACAGCAGGTTGAAGAGTCGGGTAAACAGCCAACTTTTTCAATAATTCAATTCACTTAAAATGACAGCCGCGGCACGCGAGGGTGTTTCACAGAAGAAATAATCAATAAAGTCTATAGATTTTTAAACGAGAAATATATTTCGTAATTCAATTTTATACATATATATAAAAATAGGTCTTGATTTTAGGTGTTTTCTGATTAATAATTAATTTTTAAACAGAAAATATTTTTGAAGTTTAGACCTAACGTCGGTCTTTCTCAAAATATAATCCAATATTAACGTGTGTATGGATAAATCACCTGCAACATTTGTCCTACTGTGTGAATCAAGATTAATGTTCATCAGTACAAATCGGTGACAGCTTTTTTCTCGAGTTTTTCTTGACCTCTTCAATGTTGTGAAATCGACGCTCTTGTATGCTTTTTTTCATGCGTGGAAATGAGAAAATGACATGGGGCCAAGTTATACGAGTAATATGCGTAGGGTAAAATAGTCTTTTTGACGAACACTTCTTTGCAATATTCTTGCTTCTCGTGACCACAAAATCTCGAATCTTTTAAGGCTGTCTCTAACATTATAATAGTTCCAGCAGCATTTTTACAGAATTGAAAACATTTCACAACTACACGTTGTTGATTTAAACTTGGCATTATAAAAAACGAATTAATAACAATGTAGTTACTGCAACTTCAAAAACTACTGCAGACGAACCACATCGATATCACCGGATCTGAATTGCTAATATGGTGTGTTATCTAACGTCCTACGGAAGACTTGTTAACAAAGTTGTGAGGTCGTGGTAATAATATATCGTGCAGACCTAGAGCTGGATACCGGTACTGAAACTATTTCACTATTCTTCTTTACTTCCTTCTAGATATATTTTTGGTTTGGTCTTTCAAAGGTTTGTTATTCCTTCTTTATCTTTGTTCACTTTCACGATTTTTCTCAATCTGTGTGTAGCGGAATTTTTTCTTTCTCTAAACTTGACACATTTCCGAACCATCATCTTTGACTAAGCACTCTCACAAAACTTATATATAGGGTCCATTTAGATCGAAAAGTAATTTTAATTTTGTATGAATATATCTTTATATTATATTCCAGGAATAGGATGATTTTAATTTTGATCCTGAAAATAACAGGTGCGATCGTAACGGTGAATTTGCCTGGGAAGTGGTTTCTACGTATATTTATTGGCAATTCTCGGTTTTATTAACATATAGTAGTAATAACTGAGTTGAAAGTGCACGGAGAATTTTATAACCCAATATCCAATTGAGTCTCAACTTCAGTCTCTTAGTTGCTGAACTAATGCCACGAATATAGGATGTTGTATTACATAATATAGCGACTTTTGGGGGCTTGAATTCGACTTAACTACTTATTTATATTGCACAACGGATTCGTGGATTCGTAAACAACGGAAAACAATTTTCAATTACACAGCTTTTTAATAATGAGTAAGTTGCCAAATAATTTTATTGCTTATTTGATTATGTAATGAAAAAGTAGTTTACTTTCAATCTGAATGATGAAAGATAATAAACCAAAATCGTTCAAACACTGTTTAATATCAAGTCGATTAGAAAATTCATTTTTGAAATTTAAATATTATGCGGCCTACTTTACCGTTGTTACGTGTCTCTGTCTAAAATCTTGAAAAAACTTAAAATTTCAGTTACTGTTATGGAACATTTAATTTTTGGATATTTTCGTTACAAATTTGAGAGTATCTTTTCATAATAATTTTTGTATAATAGTACGACGATGGTCCCAGAAGTACATGCCACAACAAAGAAAACATAGCCAAACTAATCCGAGGTGGCTAAATCTGGCAAATAAGATGCACGAGGTAGCAATTCAAACTTCAATTCATTAAGGCGGCTTGACATAACGCAATATAACGTGCAAGAAATTGCATGCAAGTCTCTGTAAACAGTAGAAGTAAACAATATCCTAACTTAAAATTTTTACTAATATTTTGTACATAGTTTAACAATGAAAATAACGAAGCTCAGTTTTAGGAAAGTCCGCTGATCTGCATGATTTGATCAAGAAATATTGCGTCTTGCATTGCATTGCACGTTGTATTGCATCATGTCAAGCGGCCTTTAATTTTATCCATTGCAATAACGGATGTGTGACGTTATGAATTGTCTTTCGTTTCAACCAAATGCGGGCGTTGTTGCTTGATTTCTTCGCTCAAACATTGCCTAAAGATGGAACGATCTTTGCCTTCTTAGGAGCTGGTTCTCCTTTTGCAGTCCATTGTTTTGATTGCTCTTTTGTTTCTGGTTTGAAGTGGTGTACCCACGTTTCCTCTATGGTTAGGAACCAGCGCAAAAATTTTACTTATTTCCGTGAAACAATCGATGGAAACATCTTCACGACATTTATGTTTCATTAAGTATTTATGGCAATACAAAATACTTCGTAAATAAACGCAAAGGAACCGTCAGAATAAAGGAAGTTATCATGAAGTGTAATCCAAGAAGTATTTTAAAAAATTTGTTATGGTCTAGAGATGTTGGAAAGTTCGGACAGTGAAGCCAACCGTGTTTTATATTTGCGGCAATCCATCGAAAACGGTGTTGATTGTTAGGAAAAAGTTTTACTTCAGTACAAGAAAAATTCCACTCATAAAAAAAGTATTTCGCTTAACACGAATTTGATCGAAACACATTTTTCACGTAAAGGGAGGTATAACTGTGTTTTGTTTATTGTCTTTTAAAGGTCGTTTGACATGGTGCAAAATAACGTTCAAGAAATTGTTGAATATTGCATAAATGAATATTTCACGTCGCTTGATATTATTCAAATCTTTTGCGATTGCATCATGGCTGCCACTAACAAAAATTCCATTATTAAAAGTAATCAAATTCCTAACCACAAATTTTGTTCAATATTTTGTTACCGGTTCAAAAATGAGAAAACAGTTTCCTTGTATTTGGAGCCTATAGATAGGTTGGTTGTTAAATCAAAAGTTTTTCTATATTTTTCGCTAGAATCGCAGTCTGTACGCAATAAAAATGGCACCAAACCGATAATATTGCAAGTGCGGGAACTATCAAGAAATATTGGCCTAGCATTGCATTGCACGTTGTATTGCATCATGTCAAGCGGCAATTAGAATTAAAGATTAATCTTAAAAAGTTACGGCAAGTTTAAATTGAGCCTTGGGAATTGTCACATACGAATAGTGACATGACTGATGAGACATCCTTTGTTTGTAATGATATGGCAAATATAAACCATGACAAAGTTTTCAAATCAACATTTACTCTATTGGTATGTCCGCAGACTTGATATTTTTTCCAATACGAATTCAATAAGCCATCACTTGTCTAAATCAATCAATTAGAATGTTGATACCTGTCACTAATATCACTCGAAGTGTCCAACCAATTCAAATGTTTTTTAGATCGTTTATGACTGATATGTAATAGTGTTGACAAAGTAATCGAAAACTACGACATCTTTCCCATATAACAAACAATTGGTTGTTAAAGTGGCTCGATATTAATATTAACATAGACAAATAAAGAATCTTATATAGATAAACTGAATGTAAAAAGTAATTAGAAAAAAAGTATATTCGGTGTTGTATTGGGTCAGTAGTTTTACAGATAATTTAGTTAACATATCATTCATAACAAGCTACTTAATTAAATACAAATGAACAATTGTTTAAGGTTATTTCAACACCTTCAATATCAATGGAACAAAAGCATTGTTCAAAACATGCGGGTACATACATGGACGGTAAATCTGATGTCTATTCTTTATTGTAAACTAAGCAATTGAATTTACTTTTTATTAAAATTGAATGTCACCATTTTGATTACCGTTTATGCCACTATCACTACAGTTTATAAAACAAGATACCCTGCTGCGTCTGTTTTTTAGGGATAAACCATTAGTGTAGTTGTATTTAAGTTTTTAACTAATATTTTCTAAAGAATTCATATAAAATCAGTGTGACAAAAGAGAGTTTTAAGCGAGGAGATTCACTATCAACAGTGCTGTTTAACCTTCTATTAGAAATTATCCTGAGAAGTAGTCAAATCCGAACCCAGGGGATGATTTACAATAACAAAACACAAATCCTTGTCTACCCAAATAATGTGGTACTTATGAGTAGAACGGAAAAGGATCTAGAAAAAGAAAGCACAAATGGACAAATTTGAATAGCTGCAACCAATTGAAATTGACGGCAGAGCAAAACAAGGAGTATAGATTTGATCAGGACCAGAAGTTCGAGTAACTAGGAGTGACAGTGAGAGACGAACCAGAGAAATAGACAAAAGACTGGCGAGAGGGAACAAAACATTCGGAGCCCTACGAGGACTATTAACATCAAAAGATATTTCAGGAACCGCCAAGTTACGCATTCACAAGACAGTTATACAATCAACGGTGCTGTATGGCACTGAGTGTTGGATCATGAACAAAGAAGAAGAAAACAAAAGAGGAGTGCGAGATCAAAGTACTGTATGGTCAAGTTGTGATGGGATATTTAGTCAGAGCAAAAAGAATGCGTTGGATGGAGCATATAGCCAGAAAGGACGAGGATACAAGGATGAATAGATTCTTGTTAAGGGGAGAAGGAGAGGGAAGGAAAAGAGGGAGTTCACGAAAAAAATGGGTAGAAGAATGTAGAGAAGATCTAGAAAGAATAGGAATAGAGAACTGGCGTGAAGCAGTCATGAACAAAAATAGATGAAGTAAAGCAATAGAGCGACTCCAAGCTCTGAGCCTATAAGGCCCATTTTCATTTTAGATCTTGATCATAAAAATACTGTTCATGAATAATACAAACATCATTGCATTTTTAATTATACGTAAATCTAGGTTTAAGGTCGCTGTAATGCGCATGCTTGATTCGGGATGTTGATTCACCGCGAACATCGAAAACAAAAACACGAGAACTGCTGCAACTGATTCCTAATCAATTATTAATGGGATAGATGTGATATGCAACACGGAACTGTCACTAAAAATCAGTACTTAACTAACCGCGAAGACAATTTCGAAAGTGCGCATGCGATCGATCTTTAAAATGATGCAAAATTAGACACAAAAGTAGTCAATCATTTTATATTAAAATATTACATGTACTGACATTTTTGATGTGGAATTGAACTAAAAATTATCAGTAGATAATCTATTATAGCGAACAGTTAACCTTTTAAATGACATTGGTTAATCAGAATCTCACATATGAGGTACTAAAATAGCAGACAAAAGTTGAAATAGAAACAGCATCACTGAAAGTCAAAAGATAAGATGGAAACTCATCCAGGCGTCAAAGGTTACTCGCAACCTTCGAGTGTATCACACTCTAGGCTTTTTATAAACTTTCAAACATAAAAAAATAGAACAACTATTATTTTGCAGTATCAGCGCTAGATCTAATAACCCGAACTCAAAAGTATAATTTTGATGTTTTCTCTTTGGATTGAGGTCAAACAAAATCAAGATAATTGAATTGAATTTATTGATGGTTTACCGCACATATCTGTTATAGCAATCTGAGACACAATACCTGACTCATTTTTATGCTACCAAATGCATCAATTCCATTTATGGAAAGATGTTCCATGAATTTAGCCCAAGTTGTTATTTTATAAGCCAAAAAAGAAAAGCGTTCTATACGTAATGTATTTAAGGCTTCCGAAAAGAATGAATTGCTTTGGAAAGAATGTAATAATCATAAAAGGCTTTAAAAATATTGATAGAATGGAAGAGGTGGATAATAAATAGTACTAGCAGACAAGGGGGTGAATTTTTGAGCTATATCTTTTAACCTCAAGCTCTTTTGCCAGTTCTATTTTGCAAGTGATTGTTAGATATAAAGTATGTAGCTAATGCAATACTTTTTATCTATTGATATGGCTTATATTACGCGAGAATGGTTCTGTTGATATTTAGTGCAAGAGTAAAGCCAAAATTTCAAGTAAAGAAAAAGTATTGGATAAAAATCAACTGACTGTGCTTGCAGAAATGTCACTCACACACTATATAAATAAGAATTGCTTACGAAATTGTTTCTTCATGAAATAAGTGCAGGTCAAGGTATAATTAGAGATCTGTTTAACTCAATAGAGTGTTCCAAAAAGAGAAAGGATTTATCCCATTATTATTATTAATGTAACAGCAGCCTTGAAAACTGGGAAAAAGACCGGAATTGCGCAGAGGCGGGAAAAACCGGGGATTCTACGGGAAATTTTTAATAAACCAGGAATTTTCAATAGTTTTCAGTGAGCCAACCAGGCATAGCAAGTTGGCTCACAGCTCAATAACCTTCATTAAATCGCAGTATCCAATTGAAACAACATGTTGAACCTCCCTCGTAACTGCACTCTTACAGCCTCACGTATCTATGGTTCCTAACTTGAGAGCATGTTATAATTTGTTCAAAATCAGTCCTTCCAGACGAGAAATGTGCACACCTGTTACTTGTTGTTCGATTTTTCCTTTGAAATTTTGTTCAGTACTATATCTGCACTTGAAAAAATTCATATCGAATCAGAAGCCATCATGAAAGTTCTTAAACCGTGTAAAAGCTTTTGGATATTTAACTACTAAGCTGAACTAACATTCCTTCAGTCCTTATCCGGAGAACTAGAGCCAAATATTTATAAAATAAACAGACAAAACTAGAAAAATAGGGAGAAAAACTGGAAACGATTTAAAAAAATAACCATTTGTATTAAAATAAATATTCATCATAATAAAAGTGTAGTAAATTCACGAAATTTCAATTAGGAAAATGGGAAAACCAACCTGGGAAAAGCGACAGAGAGATGGAAATTTGATTTTAAATTTTTACTAGACACTCTGGGTAAACCAGAGGTGTCAAACTCAATTTTGCAGAGGGCCATATATAAAATGTTGAATTCGTAGGTGGGTCAGATTGAAAATAAAAAAAATGAACCGAATTATTATAACATTTTATATATTAAATTATACAAGTATATAATATACGGTTGTTAAAAATCATACCAAAGTTATAAAAAATGGTAGGTAATTATGTTGAGCTCGATGATCCAAATACACGATTTCTTTTGTTTTTGATAAGCTCATTGATGTCAGGTATCATATTCGTTGTAGTTATTTTAATAATTGATTGGAGATGTTCATTCGTAAGTCTTGTGCGATGTTTGTTCTTATTGACGAAAAACATCTGCTCACATAAATAGGTGCTACCAAACATGCACAGAATGCGTGCTGCATGCTTTTTTAATTCCGGGCAATTATCCAGACTCTTGAAATATTGTGTATAAAATGTAAGAGCGTTAACCTCATCAAATTTTTCTTTGAAAATACTGTCCGATTAAAGATCTGATTCCATTTCATTAATTTTGTCTTCAAAACGATTGTTGAATTCCGTAATCAAATTTTGCAGAAGTTGAGAATATTCATATTTTCATTCTTATTTTCTCAGTCGAATTTTGACTTATGATTCATATCATAGTATCTCTTCATATACAACTCCTTGCACACAGCAACTGTTCTATTACAAATCAAACACAGTGGTTTACCTTTTCATTCTATGAAAAAATATGCAATCTCTCATTTAGGCTTAAAAACTCTGCACTCACTATCAACATTTTTGTGACATTATGCCAATATCGTCACAATTATAGAATTCGACACAACAATTATGGATATCGCATGCGCACGACACAAACAAATGCACAATACCTTCACAATCACTACTTTGCAGTACAATTAAAATCCTTCTCCAACCGTATCGCTTCGATTACTCGACTCAACCGACTCACGTTGCGCCGACGCACTCGTTTTATATGGTTAAAGAAGGCTCTAGTCTAGACTCGAAGCGCGTGGAAGATTCTACCTCTAAAAAACATGATTCTTGTTAAATGTTACTTTTTGTATACACAAAAGTGTTAGTTCATTAAAGTGTTTGTTAAGTTTTTCAAGTTTTTAGTTTGTAAAAAAATTATTCTATACTGTATACCATTTGGGCCCAAAGTTTGTTTGTATATAATTTATTTCACACTCACATTTGTGAGTTACACCATCGATATGCAGTAATCTATAAAATATTGAAAAAACCATGTTATAATGAAATGTTTTATAAAAAAATAATTCATCCAAATTAATTTTAATTAGATCTTGAATCTTAAATAACATTATCTGCTAATAAACAGGAAATATCCCTCGGGAACATGACTACGAATAAATTATTTATTCAGTTGCTGTTAGTCTTCGATTTGAAACCTCTCCTGGGAATTAATGTGAGTGATACGTTTTTAATCTTCACTTTCGCTGCTTTCTCTGCTAACTTTCAGAGTTCTCGTAAACATTAAAAGTTGTGTGTTGTCCTAGATTTTCATCGAAACGATGATGAGTTGAGGCAATTTTAAATAAGTGATGTTCCTAGATTCCCGAACTCATGAATATGTTATTGAGTCAAACTTCTACCTACAAGGTTCAAGTGGCAAATTCTTAAAAATAACAGAGACAATAATATTTAACTTTTATTGTTCCACATACGTCATCTTCAGCGACTACATTTCAAATGAATCCGAGATCTTGAAGTGCTCAAAAATCAAAAAGATTCCGTTACATACATAATAGACCGATCAATATAGACATTTAAAATAACAAAAGTTATTCAGGGTCAAATGTAAAAATTTTGGATTTTTCTCGGAAACGGTAAGTTTTGTTGCAGATTAATTTAGATTTTGGTTTTAAGTCTATAATGGTACATTGTTAACCTAGAATATCTTATAACTCTTTTTAAAAATTGCTTGAGGACTTAGAGAGCACTAAGAAATAGTGTAATAAAAATCTTAAAAATATAATTATATAAATATATTATATTGATCTTTCTTTATCAATATCCATAAAGTTCTTTTATTCATTTGAATTATTCAGTATTTCTTACTAGTTCACAATTTGAGAATCAGACTAAGATCTACGGAAACACAAAAATTTTGGAAAAAATCTATTCTTTATTCAACGTAACTCCCTTTTAGCTCCATACCCTTTTCCCCGAAGTGTTCTATAAATTTGATACCCTTTTTATAATAAGAATCGTCAAGTTCCTCAAAATAACCATCAACTGCTGACATTACCTCTTCATTGTTGGAAAATCTTTGACCACTGAGCCATTTTTTCAATTCTGGAAACAAAATAATCCTAGGAGCCAAATATTGTGAATAAGATGGAACCGGTTCCCCCTTTTTAGTCCACTGTTTTAATTCTTTTATTTCGGGTGTGAAGCGATGGACCAACCTGTTATCCATTGTTATGAAAAGGCGCAAAAATTCGGCTTTATTTTTGTGAAACCTTCTATGGAAGCATCTTCGCGACGCTGTTTTTGTTCCATTGTAAGCAAACGCTGCACCCATGTAGCGCACATCTTTCTCATGTCCAAATTTTCAGTTAATATGCGATGTACCGCAATTTTTCAAATTCCCACTATTTCTTCTTGCTCGCACACTTTCAATCGTTGATAATTCATCATTTCTGAACTGATGACCACATTTGGTCGAACACTACGATGCTGGACTTAGCAGGTCGTATGGCCTCGTTTAAACTCTGCTACCCAATACTTTACTGTTGATAACGAAGGAGCAGTCTCACCCAGAGTAGAATCTAGTTCAACTTTTATATTAGGTAGGCTAATGCCTTTCAAATAAAATATTTTATTATATAACGATGACCAATTTTTTCTGTTTACAAATTCACCGAAAACCTTCACTATTAATGGCTGCCAAACAAATACTAAACAACGTGGCGTCTTCAAACCTGAAACATACGCTGTATAGATTATGTACTTTCTAATACAGTGGTATTTTTCATGCAACTATTGCCACCTCTAGGTCAGGCCAGGTACTTCTGGGACCATTCTCGTATTAGTAATTAATAAAGTATAAAGTAAAATTTAAAAGCTAAAGAAAAACAACAAAAAATCTAATAAAAAAATGCTTAGGAGCTGCGTCTATTATGAGTAATAACACAAGCAGCTTTTGGCTCTTTTCATAAAGAACTGAGACTGTTGCTCTGGAAAATATTCTCTGACTGAAACCTTTGACATCACCCTTGTCACAGTTATTTGGGCGTTATCAATATATTCAAAATGCGTTCCCTTCACGGCTTTTTTGGTTTTAAAGAAGAGAAAGGAGTCGCAGGACGATGAATCTGGCGAATAGTGTGACTGTGGTAACACTGAAATCTTTCTAGAAGATAAAACTTCACACGCACTGGCAGGGTGCAATGTATTTATGCAGCACCAAATATTCTGGACCCTTTTTCGAAGTCTAACAAATAATTCACGATAAAATCTTTGATTCAGTTTGGAAAAAACTTCTCAAAAATTACGTCACGGATGTCAAAGTATATTGTTTTCAAGTTCGGATTGTTCATGCGAGATTTTTTGTTCTTGGATCATTTGGTAATAACCTTTATTGACTCGTAGTGAAAAAACCAAATTCATTACCTGTAATAATGCAATCGAACATCGAATGCTCACATTTCTGCACATCGCGAAATCTTCTGTTAAGATAGATAGAAATGTTTTGCAGACCTGTAACCTACTCCTGTAAATCTAATATCACCTGCAACAAAAACAAAAATTAATCCTCATATATATTATGTGAAAGAAGAATCTACCTTTCCTTTGTCCTTGTGGATTTACTCAGATCTGTAAATAAACTAAGTTATAAATGAATTATCTTTAATCCCTGTCCTTTTTCGTAATTTTTAGTAGGTCACGATCCTTGTAATCCATATAATGAATGCTATATTGTCTTGAAGTGTAATAATGTGGGGAAAACGTAGGGTTGTAGAAACACGGATGAACAAAACGGAATTTATATTGTACAGCAGATTTAATACAGGTTACACGGAATTCTGCTTTGAATACTCTTTATCGCTCTAATGTGAAATTTCAACACTAGATCCCTCGATCCTTCAACTTCTTTTTATTTTCGAAATATTCAACAATAATATTTTTAAAATCTATGCGAATTAAGATGAAAAGAAAATTTTACAAGGTTCTCTGAAAAGTTTGCGACTTCAACCTGAAGATGTTGGCTTTTATCGAATATATTTGCGCATATGTTGAGAGATTCTCATTAAAACCAGCTATTTTAGATGCTTAGTTTCTGTTTGACAATCGTATTAGTGGGTTTGTCTTAAAATAGAAAAAAATTAAGAATGAAAGAGGACAGTTTGTACGGCAACTCTACATTATGATATAAGACCGTAAAATTATGGGTATCTGTATTCAAACGAGATGGACAACCGTCGTATTGAGGTTAGAGAGATAGAACAGGATATTAGCATATCAAAAGAACGCATTTACCATATACTCACAGAAAAATTGTGCCTGCGATGGAATGGCTTCACTCTGGTTCTCCAAGACCTACGAAATTTTGTGTCCAAAAATCTGGTGGAAAAGATCTTGCTTCAGTTTTTTGGGATTGCCATGGAGTAATCATGATTGATTTTTTGGATAAAGGTAGACAAATAACTGGAGATTACTATTCGACATTGTTGACCACTCTACGGGAAAAAATTAAATAGACAAGACGCGGAAAGCTGTCCAAAGGTGTTTTGTTTTTACAGGACAACGCCCCTGCACACAAATCGCATGTTGCGATTAGAAAGGTCTAAAGACGTTGGAGGTTCGATGTAATAAATCCAATTAATAGCAGAATATGTTGAGTAATGAAATATTTTGACATTGAAATTTTGTTTGGTTCTATAGTAGGCCAAGTATTTTTCAATATATCCTCGTATATTGCATGTTTGACCGTTATTTAAAAACTGTTGGTACTACTTTTTTGTGAAATACTTCGGAATAAATATTAATAGATTGACAAATATTTTGTTAGCAGTTTCAGTTTTTTTTTTAATCTAATTATTAAATCTTTCATTTAATCATGAATCGACAATTGAACTGTAAACTTCGAGAATTAGAAAGCGTAGATAAAAATACAAGATTCAGATCGGAAGTATTAAAATATTTTTTCCAGTGTATTGATAGAAATATTAGTAATCAGTAAATATTATCATAAATTGTTATAAGAGATATCATTGTCATGCCTGTTTTCATTAAATTTGTCACAAGTACTGAATAAAGTGATATTGTTTTAAATGTTGTATGAAAATAATTCAATTCGCAACTGTTAATCATGCTTAGAGAGCGAAGTAATGTCAATTATGCTAATTACGTCCGAGAGAACTCTAATTGTTGACTTTCAGGGAACTGTGGTGAAATAAACATGCGTGTGAATACTGTTATCTGAAGTTATTGGGAATGGCACGAAGAGCCAAAGGCACAAAACGAGTCAGCAGGATACAGATCGTTTATTAGCTCATCAACAATGTCAATAGCAACTCAGTGGTTTGCAGGACATGGAAGAATCCTGGGAATGCCTAGTGTTTATAGACAGATTTTTTTCGTAACGATCTCAGTTGGAGCAATCCAAATAGATTAATTTTACTGGGTGTTGAGTTTCTTTCCTATGTATATATCTTGTTATTCACGATCGTGATATATGTATTACCATCAACAAATAATATCGAGTTAGCTATTAATTCACCTACTTGAACAGTATAACAATGGAATAACTGACAACATTCCAATTTAGAGTTTGCATGTATTTGCTTTATTAATTCGGTTGAATGTCGAAGCGCCATTTATTTTTAAAATAATGTTAATGAACTTCCTCACAAAAATAAGCAGATGAGCCTTTCCAGAAACTATCAATTAACTTAACGACAATAACAAATCATATTATTCGAAAATAGCACAACATCGTTGGAGGTTGAAATTTCTGACGATTTTGCATGACACAAACTGCGGTAGATGTTATGTTTATTTATATACTTTCAAGCAACTGACAGATTTCTGTTTTTAATTATGTAAAAAACAACCAAAAGGACATTTGCAGAACTAATTATTCTGACGGGTTTTCTAATTTCAAATAAGTTATCTAAAAATCCATAAAATATTGCTTCGAAATTTTTATACCTGTCATTTTTAACCAATCAGATGCCTTAACTTTGACAGATTGCAATAACAACAATCTGAATTTTTCGCCTGACCTAACTGCAAAATTAATAAGTGATAATTTCTTTGGCTTGACAGGCCAGGGTCCTGGGAAATTTTCAAAAAATTCTCACTTCGAAAAATTTCTAAAGAGATTATAAATCATAATTTGAATAAGACTGTTGTTATTTGATCTAATCATATCAACTTTAATATCAGTCGAAACTGAAAAATGATTTCGTGACCAAAAAAGTGAAAACAAAGGGCATTTGATTATTACGACCTATTTGCATGTTGTTAGTTATGTTAAAATTATGGAAAAAATTCTACAGTGTCCTATACTAACCTCAATTCAATTGAGATTTATAAAAGGTTTGATCTCCTCGATAGTTCTTCAAAAATTTCTTGTTGGCCAGCTTCATTTCGCACCATTTGGGGTTGAATATTTCAAAATCATTGTTCAATGCAGACTTCTTATTTATTTCTTAAGGTTCTATCATTCACTCTTAAGTTGCTGGATTTATAGAATGAGGAAGAACTGATAAAAATTCAGATTCCGTAGTATTCCAAAGTACAATGAAAAGGTATACCCAATTATTGAATTGGGTGGTATTCAATCACAATTTTATCTCCTCTTCATCCCTTAGCGAGGTGATTACTTTCTAACTTCTAGCCTAAAGACAACGTTGGAATATCGTAACTTTGACAGATTTACATAGAAATTTCTATCGTGAGTGCAACTCCTTGAATTCTACTCGCAAGTTACTTCAACAATGTGAGGGGGTAGATAAAAAGGAGAACTTGTTCAACCTTATGATCACAGGATATAAATCGTGGGTGTGTATAAATTCAGGCATTGAAACAAAAACTTGAAACAGTCGTGGTAGAAAGAAAAATATGGAAATTTGAAGGCGAAGACACATGTGAAGAGTTGACGCTTGAAGATCGTTCGCGATCAGGTTATAAGGAAAAAAGTAGAAAACCAACCTATTATCGGCCTTGGAGCTTTTAAAAATACATACATCGCCATTTAAAATCAGTATTAAAGTTGTGGAATAGTACCATACAAATTAACCGAGAATCAAGCCAAATTTTGAGTAGAGGGGACTAAACAGCTCTTTACATTGCTGTATTTATTTAAACAATCCTAACATGGGAAATTAGTGGTTAGACAAAGGACAATTACCAGAACGCGAAGATTCGAGCGGAAAGTCTTGATGTCTGTCTGGTGGAATTACGAAGGATTAGTGTACTTTGAAATCATACTAGATGGTCGAGCTATCAATGCCGAGGTATATAGTTCTCTTACAACAAGACAATGCTAAACCAAAAACTGCGAAAGTTACGTGGAATAAGAACGAAAAATTTATTCAAATCCATGGCGAAATTGTTACGTAGGAAAAAATTTGAACCCAAATAAGATGTTGAAAATGCAATGCGACACTTTCTTGCATCTAATTCCAAAGAATAGTTTTACCAAGGTATCAAATAGCTTGCTGGACCTTACAATACAATAAGCTTCGAAGATTAAGGCTTTTTTTGTATGATTATTTGAGAATCAAATGAACATTGGAATTCTCTATACTTTAGTTTCAGAATCAATGAATTATTTCGAGGTTATGTTTTTGGTAAAACATCACAGATTAATGCGATAAATGTATACGGACTTGAAAACGTTTGTATAAAAGTACTGTATACTAAATTGACAGGGTGGAGTTTCATCCAAGCAACCAATTATTTTTATAAATTTGAAATCTAGTTGACGCGAGCTGGTATTGGACTCGTATATTATTTTTTTCACAGGAAAGTATCCGTTTGTTATGCCCAATGATTTAGCCTGAATTGATTCCTCATTTGTTATTTTTATTCAATAAGGTTTTTCATTGTTGTTACTTCTTCGTGATTTTACGTACAGCAGTGTATGTAAAATAATGTAGTTATGAATATCATTCACCTTACACAACAAGAAACTCATTTCAACAAAATTTGTTAAATGTTGCATTATTTTGCAGGGTCATTATAATTTATCGGTCGAATAATTTTCAAAAGTGTGAAACTTTGAAGAATATTCAGCTGCTTGCATTAAATGATCTGATTTGGGTAATTTATTTATTGTTCACGATTAAAATAAAGTTATAACAACTGTAATGCTCTGATTATTAAGTCAGGTGTTTTAGTAACATTGTACAACAATTCAACATTCTTGTGTGTTCAATATTACTTTAATCAAGTACAAATTGATTGATTATTAGATGACAATTGTTATCTATAGTTAATCCAAACATATCAAATTAATGATGCCCTTTATTTTTATTCTATTATTAGAGTTAGTACAATTTCCTTATTAGTTTATCAAAATCCACTATAGTAATGAGCCACCTCCCTCACTTTCTCTATCAGGTATATCACTATATGGAAGACAAAGAACTGAAGCAAATTCACATAAAAATATCCAAAGATTTCATACTTTCTGATTTGAACAAAAAAATCAGTTCTTACTGATTGCATAAAACTTACTAGGTAATTCTTTTCACTAATTACACATTCTTGCTACCTATCTGGAAGCTTTTTGATGCCGGCATCGAAGAATTCCTTGGGCAACTCGGACAGCCATGTGTGCACAAACTTGCCATCGAATTTTTGACCTCTGAGGGTAATAAGTCCGGAGTGTAGGGGGGTGTTCTAGTATCCCTCACCCCAGTTCTGATATTGTATCGAGCGGTAAGGAGGTGCGCGTTATTATGGAGAAGAATCGCACTTCGCGCTGTAATGCCGTTTCGAACGATATGCGGGTTTCATGTGTCTTTTTAGAAAGCTAGAGTACTATGAAGCACAACGTTTTGTGTGCAGGAAATCGTCTGTCCCAGAATACAGTACACATAATCTTACCCGCTGACCTTGTTGTTTTCGATGATCCCCGGGGTTAAAATTCATGAATTGGTCAACCACCCAGTGTATTTATCAGATCTGGTGCCCAGTGACTTTTTTTTACTTTGAAATTTTACTTGCTGGAGAGAGATTTTTATCAGACAAGGACGTTATCGAAGTCATGAACGACTATTTTGAGGAGAAAGATAGCAAATATTATTTGGTTTAAAAAGATTAAGAAGGTTTAAGCATCGCTGAAAAAAGGGTATAGCGTATGTTAAAAAAGAAAAATGATTAAGCAATTTATATAATTATTTATAAATATATTTCATAACACCAGTAAATTAATGAAATAATAGATGTTTTCATTACCACAAATTTCTTATTGCAATAAATATCGAATAATAAATCCAGATGAGTACCTCATAAAGTTATTGCAAATTTCTTATTCACCGTATAAAATTTCCATTAGATCATTATTCATCCTCCTCGAAAAATATACTTTCTATTCAGTCAGTTTGCTTACGTAATTGATGAAATACACAAGAGATACATATTGATTGATGTTATCCAGTATTTTATTAATGATTCGGCCGCCATAGACACAAAAAAGTTACCGATTATTTGATTAGCATGCTCATATCTCTCATGATATGTTATTCAATTAGTTGACAGAAGAGGCCAGTTACAAGTTTTTCTCATCCGTCCTCTTTTCCAAATCAGGCTGATATTATGTAAGAGAGAAATTACACAAATAGAAAAGAATAGATTTCAAATATACAGGATTTGTTGATACTTTTTATCCCTTTATTGTGGAGGGATACATTACTTTTAATTACCATGTTTCAATAAACAGTTTTCGTGAATAGATTCTAGGTTTCAAATCTAGGAACTGGCAAGCTTTCAATGTGATACATCCAAATTTGTACTCTTTATAGAGGTGTGATGATTATTATCCTAGAAGGAAAATTATAGGAAAAAACATCGTTGACACAATAACTATATGTTTTTAGTGATGTTTTTGATTCGTGTACTTTGCAATATTTCATCCTGTATACTAAACGGTTTGTTATGTTAATGTCTTTTGTTTTCAATCGTCCACACAAATTATATTTTCGATGGCCGAAAATATGTTTTTAAAAAAATGTATTAAACTCAAAATTACAATAATTTTATTGAGTTGAATGAACTAAATTAATTTCACAAGCGAATTAACTTATAATTCATTGAATGAACTAAATTCATTAAAAAGTTATTTATAATAAAATAAATGCTGACAAAGTGTTTATGATATTTGATCCTATTGTGTTTTATTTGAAGAATCTTCTGGAATTTTCTCCATGTAACTCACAATGTTTTTTTCATTCCTTACTGTCTACACTTTTTTTCTTTCCAATTCTAAGGCCAGGTGCAAGTTGAGACGCAATGAACACGTGCAGGGCAGCACAGCGCAAAGGAAGGTATCTCGAGAAAACTGTGTGGCGCAGTTACTATCGCATATTGAGACACAGTTTTCGTTACCAGTTCAATGCTTCATTTCGAGTAAGGTAGACGTGTTTTCTCCTCTTTAAGTTTTTCCTGACATAGATCACTTAAATTTGAGCTCTGAGTCGAATTTAATGAAAATTGGAGGTACTTACCGTTCTTTAAATTAAGTTCGTATGCAATTGTTGTCCAAATATCTTTTCGTTTCAATTTAATTTTCATTCCCGAGTGCCACATTGGCTACGTCCGGCGCAGTACTGCCCTGCCCTGCTCTGCTCTGCCTCTCATTTCGCGCGGTCCCATTAGACAACAAACTGTGAAACTGTGCTGCCCTGCACGTGTCAACTTGCACCCGACCTTAATGTTCTAGTTCTTCCACAGCATGGTAATATCTCTTCCTTTTTCTTCCTTCCTATTGATTTTCTCTGTAGTAATATATTTAACATTCGATCTATCTTATGTAGTCACTCTACAAGCCCCAGCTATCTAGCTCTCTGCCCCCTAATAAGCTTATTCCAGTTTCCTCGATTCTCTTATGGATTCTTCTTGAGCCCTCTTCAATGTTTTCTGCTGCGTAGATTCCTTTCAGTGTCCCATCTGTCTAACATGTATTTATGTACTTTCTTCAATGTCCATATCACGCATGCAAATGTAAAAATTCTTATTTTAGCTTTCCTTGACAAGTCCATTGATTTTTTCCGTGTTTTATACAAATTTTCCAGCCTATTATCCTAAAGACTGAATGGTTTATAAGCCTAGTAATGAGATTGACTCCTCTGTTAACCTCATCAGATGTCTTTTGAGCTTAAAATCCCCTGTTAACAGAATAGTTTTCCTGTTTAATATAAACTGGTCTCTAGTGAATTCCTCCACCATAAGCTAGAGGTATAATCATCCCTTTTTTTGTGGTCGCTTTAGTTATTGTTTTTGCAACGCTGCAGAATGGTTTTGGTACAAAAAATGTCTTTTCCATTGTCCTTATGGCCCCAGTACCCAGATCACCGTAACTTACAATCATCCAACGTGTTTAGAGCGCATACACAATCTTATACTAGATAAGAGTTGACCTCGAGCGCTGCTTGGTTGTCTGTGAAACAATTCTACGACATCTTCTTTCCCGCCTTTTGGTTTCTTCCACATAGTGGGTCGTCTTTATTTGGTGTCCTAGTTATAATTCTTCAAGCAGTACGTATACCAGGAATCTTCCGGCGACGGGATGCACTTTTCTTCCAGTCTGGTAGTTATTTCGAATTTGTTATTGAAGTTATATCTTACGGCTGCATGTACATCAATGGGTTGTCCTATTGCATCACATTATCATATATTTTGTCTTGATTTATTTTTACTTCAAATTTTCGCTTCTTTTTCCAAATTTCTTACACCGTTTTCATATTGACATGCTAGTACTAAATTGAAAAATTGATGGAGAGCTTTGCCGAGGTTCTTTTTCATCGATCTTACAACCTTCAATTTTGGTTCGTTATTTTTGTCGGTATACCTAGTTGAACTTATTCATTTATGAAAATAACTCTAATGCAATATTATCAATAAAAGTCAACTAAAAAGTAACTATTTGTGGTAAAGATTAATGGAAACAATACTTCTTATAAATTTTTCATGTGTCAACAAACTTACTTAGAACTTGTATTATACAGTCTGATGACCACAAGATTTGTTAAAAAAACATTAAATTGAAGGTCACAGTTACGTTTAAAACAATCAGTTGTTTTACCATTATCTATTTTTTATTTGTCTTTGTCTCAGTGTAATAAAAAGTATATTGAAGCTACATTTAGAAAAATCCAGATTATTTCAAAAAATTAGAACGCAAAAAGATTATATTTCATTAACATTTGTCAGCGTTTATTTTCATATAAATAGAATTGTTGTAAACACCTTCAATAATGAATTTTAGTTAATTGAATTATTGAGATTAATTAGATTCATTCAGTATTTGTAAAATTGAATTTTTTGTGTTAATTAAGTTTCGGAAGTTAAACATATAACTTTGGCATGTTCTTTTCACAAATTAAATTTGCATTATCAAAAAATTTCAGGAACGTTCGAATCATTAAGTTTTGTGAACAGTTTTTATATTTTTTGAATCAATAATCTTTTTTATATAGAAAAAAAAAATAAGTGCAATCGTAACCGACCTATTTTCGTTCGTGTATGTTTATGATATGACTTATCATCACAAATCGATAACGTTATCAACAAAATAATTGCTATAGCAGGATCACGTTAGATATTGATGAATACGTTGTTGAAACTATAAGATATGAAATAATTTATAGAATAATGTGTGATTTTTGATAAAACATGTTCTATATTTCGATTCACATGACGCCATAAAAAATCTTTTTTTTAAGCATTATTTTCTTTGAATAAAGGATGAGATTTAAAGTTTAAAAAATTACCTTTTCGATGGCAATACAACCATTATAGCGGTCTTACAATTTTTAAGGTGCGATTTGTCTTTACCTTCAAAATAAGCTTGAATTTCGGTGATAACCCCACGTATGAATAATATTTATCAAGCCAAGATTTTATTCATTTTTTGAAAATAATAAGTCACTCAAAATTCTACCTCGAATTGTAGAGAAGGGAGAGAGATTCGTCGAATTTTTTTGGATAGTTTGAGGAAATTTTTCAGGTTGAGGAAGGGATTTATTTAGTTTGGACCTAATATAAAAATTACTCCATTGCAGGGTAAACTAAAAGTATTAAAACTGTCGAATTTATGTTTTTAAAGTTAGGGCTAATTGAGAATCATATAGATTTAATATAAGTAGCTCCATCTGTGTGTCAGCTTACGAAATTGTCAGCACTTGTAATAAGTCAGTTAAATAAACTAAATTCGCCTAAAGCTAAAATTAATCCTGAACATATGATGTTTGTCAAGACTTAGAAGTATTTATTTGTGCAAATAGAAAAGAATAATAATATAACAATGCCTTATCATGAACAGGGACATGTGTAGAAGGGACAGATTATTGCTCTCATCAAACAAGAAAAACACCAAAGAGATCGTGGAGAAATAGTGGTTGATTTCCATTAAAAACAAAGGAACCATTAAGTTACAAACGATGCCTCATCGCTTTGTGTACCAAACTGTTGAAATAAATCCGAATATTCCTTACCCAAAGCTGAAGCCACGTGTTTCAACAGCAACTTCACCTATTGTGAAGCATGTGGTTAGACAAAATGACTGGCACTTTCAACAACATATCTCGATAATCTTTCGCACGAAACCAGATTGAGTTTTAGCTCAAATAGAAGGCACTGAAATGTTCTGGAGATCAGGGAAGCATATGATCAGAACCAAAACTCCTTTGTTTCCTCCTTGTACTACAAAAGTGACTAGGGAATTTGTGAAACCGGAAGGTGGCTGAAACACCTGTGAGAGTAGCTCATAAGAGTAATAAAAAATCGTACAGATAAACTTAAGAATGTAGCACAAACCGAGAAAATGTTAACAATTGAAACAAAAATATTTAAGATTGAATTGAATAAGGATCAGGGCTAGGAATGGCAATATAAATTAATAAAATAACTAATTTGCTTTTTTATTTCCTATTTTTACCATAACAAATTCACTTTCCACATAACAAAAAAGTTGCAATGACTTATTGTTAATATTTACAATATATAGTATGTCAGCTACGGGGGTCCCATAGCCGTTTTCTTGATGTGTAGAATCGATTTTTCGAAGGTGCCGAGACCAAATCTGGTCAAGTAATGTGATATAAACAATTTAATTGTTTATAAAGCTATAACTCTTAAACAAAGAGAGATGTTTAAGAAGATGTATAAAAATGGTCTCCACAGTTTTTTGCAAGAAATCAATATTTAAAAAGTTATCGTCAATATAATGCAAAATTATTACAAACTTGACGTTACTTCTCACTTTATCAGTCATCAATAATCAATGCTAATCAATATGAACATTTTGACCACTTCCAATTATGTTCTCAACCCATAGTTATAAAGTTATGCAGGCTTTAAACTGCGCGATCAGAAGCTAAAGTGCGATTACTTCTTTACATTAACTTATTTACCTTACCTTTTTTTAAAACTTGTTTCAATGAAAATTTCGACAAACATTTAAGTACCAATATGTATTTTCAATCTATTTTCGTACCATAATCGTTTTCACACGTGTTTGTTACATTTACAAAAAGAAAAGCACGATAATTTGAGTGTTTACTTATACAGTATTTTGTATTACATTTCATGCAATTGCAACCAAGTAATGAATGATAAATAAATCGTATTTCATTGGTATATTCAAAACATTTCACAAAATAATAGATCCCATATAAAGTTAATCAAGATTGTTGAATCTTTTAACAAAGAAAAGCAAATAATACTTCTTTTTCTTCACATGTTCATTGTGTTGAAAACAGTACATATTCAGTCAGAACTATACAGAAAGTGATAATGTTCGCTTAGAATGACATATCACAATAGTGAAGACAAAACTCGAATAAAGAAGTCCAACGTTCATTGTTTCGTATTGAGCGACTTTTTAACAGTTCTCGTTACTTTTATTGTGACGGTATGCTGCTTTTCTAAGAGAGCAAGTGTTTTAAATACCTCAACACAATGAAACTTTTTGATAGAAGTAATTTGAACACGAGTGTGACACCGACGAGTCTAGATAAGTATAATATACACCCCACAAAAATTATCGCATCACTTATTATTTTTCAAATATTTCAAATAGGTTGCCTGCTTTTAGAATTTTATTATTATTACGAATTAAAACACCAATAGATATCTACGCCTTTTGTAACATTTATTTTATATCAGTTTAATCTATAGAGGACAAAAAGTTTGATTTAACAAAACATAGAAAATATCAAAAAAAAATTGTACAAAACATATATACAAAAAAATGGACGGTGCTTAAACTAAAACCAGCCAATGAATTTCTAATAGCGTGGGTTGCCGCCCCTCGCTCTAATTACAGCTTCCATTCGTCTTGGAAGGCTTCTAAACAGGTTCTAGTCATATCCTTGCGGCATGTTTTCCCAGAAGAAAATTAACCTTATCGTGCCGTTCACCACGTCGTCTATATACTGGTACACGCCTATCTGATGAATACAGACAAAATATTGATTCATCCGTGAATAAAATATTGGATCAATCTTGAATATTCCAATTTGCGTGTTCTCGAACAAATTCCAATCTTGCTACTCGATGTTCTCTGGTAAGACGTGGAACTCTAGCTGGCACTTTGGCTCGTATACCTGCTTCTCTCAACCTATTTCGAACTGTTTGTAAGCTTATTCGGACATTACGATCAGCCAACAGATCTGTTTGCAGCCTTCGAGCGGTGGTATCTCTAATTCTTAACGCCGTTAACCTCAAATAACGATGATCTACTACCGAAGTTACCCTTCTGTGGCCTTGTCTAGGTCTTCTGGTTAGCTGCTCTGTTTAAAATAACTCTGGATATGGTGCTTTGTTGAACTCCAATTACCCCGGCGACGTATCTTTGACTGCGGCCATCTTGTATGAGCGCGATGATTCTAGCGGCTTCTTCATTCGTCACATATCTTGTTAAACATTGAGGCACATCCATTATTAACAAAATAAATTTAAATTTTCACTATACAATAGCACAATTTGCTTAGAAAGTTCTCGATCTCAATGCATTCTCCAAGACAGAAATGGTTTACTCGAGCATTTTTGCTTCCAAAAAAATTTGTAAGAAATTGTGATATTTTTTTGCCCATCATAAGAAACCATAAATATCTATTAAGTTGATACAAATACAGATTGTCCCAAAAAACTAAAATTAAGATTTAAAAATATGCTAAAATACCAGTGATGCGATAATTTTTGTGGGGTGTATATATATTTTTAAATACACTACTAGATAGCACAAGAAATATTTCTCAAAATTTATAACGCAGCTCTGGAAAAGTACAACAGTCATTTAAAACAGGAGAGCAACGTGAATTTTGAGTATCTTCCTATACATTTACAGTCCAAAAGTTAAGAAGCAGCGAGGTTGGAAGACGCTTATTGGAGTAACGTTTTTCGTATTTATTTACACTCTTTCTATTCGTGGGGTTAATTAATCTCTTACGTTCTTGATTTATTTACACACTATACGATATACTCAACTTACAATAATTTACTCATAAATATCACTTAAATAATTTCTGCGATTGTTTTTATCTTTTTTTTTCACTACGATTATTTATTCAAAACTAACTAACACAAATCTTTTATATACCTAAAAAAATCTACAAGAACAAAAAGAAACAAAAGAAATAAATAAATAGACTTTAAAAAATATATATACAAATAAACATCAAAAAAGTTCCGCCGACTTTTTAAAATTCCATTTTTCAGAACATCAGAATATTTTATTCATTATCGAAGTGATTATTACCTACATCAATGCCTTTTATATCTAAAGCTCCAAAACTTGACGCCAGTAACCCTTGAATGCTGGATGAACTGCTTCATCTACCTCATCCTCCGTTGTGAAACGTTTATTATCTTTAGGATAAAGAAACCACAAATTTGTATAGTAGTAATGTATGTAATGTAAGTGTTTAGTATGAATATAACAAACGGTTCCAGAAAGTCCAACTTAATCAAAAGCTGCAGATAAGTATGTTGTGGTGCATCAGTTTGCTGTATTTTGATGGCAAATCTGTGAAATCAGCGACATTTAGCCCGATTCTTTTCCAATTTAAGGAAAGTTGAGTGACTGATGAATAATGTATTATTTCAAAATATGTATGTATATACAGATTTGGGGTCTCATATACACTGCGACCCAAAGGATCTTCTATTTCAAGCGCTCCCATGTGTAGTTTTCTGGAGTTCCTTAGTGTTTCACACTTCGAGAGAATGTGGATAGAGGTTTCGTCCTCTGTGCAACCAAATCTGCACGCTACATTATCTGCTAGTTCTGGCATCTTTCGGTGTTTGTTTAGGCGACAGTGGCCAGATAGAAGTCCTGTTAGTATTCGTAGATTGTTTCTACTTAGTTTGATACGTTCAGTAGTTCTACTCATATTATAGTGTTCCAGAAGAGTCTTGCTTGTTTCAGCCCCTGTAAGTTGTCGCAATAATTGGTTTCATTCCTACCTAACTTCTTTTCCAGTGTTTTTTCCTTTGTTCTAAAGATGGAGGGCTTGTCTGCTCCACTTTAGCGAACTTATCCATTGTAGAGTAATTTTATTTTTCTTGCCTAGTTTGGATCTTATGATATTGGAGCTTAGAGCTCTAATGGCTGCTTGACTATAAGACAGGATGATGATCTGTTTGCGATAGTTCCCCTCTAGATTGATTTGAACATGCCATTTAATGGCATTTCTGTTCATTTCTTGTATGGTGATTTGGTTATGTTTTTATCAAAGCTAAATGTTTCCGTTGCAACGTCCTGACGCATGTCGTAGGGTTGTTCATTATTTAGAAACGAGTTTTCATTGATGATTCCGTCTCTGAACATACTTAGTGATGTTTTTTCTGCCACTTTTTCCAGTACTATGTGGAGAGGTGGGAGATTTAGAATCACTTCTAGTGCATCTGTGGGGCAAGGTTTCATGGTCCCAGTTGCACACAAGCAAGTCAGTCTTAGTACCTTAGATAGATTGTTCCTTGTGGTATTCAAAGTTCTAGTACCTCAAACCACTGCCCCATATGTGATGACTGGTCTCACACATTTCATCATAAAATCATTATTTGTTTGTGATTCACCATTTGTATGCAGTGATCTTTTGAATAGAAACAATGTTATATCTTTGTGACAAAATCTCAAGCGCAAAAAAATCAATACATATTCAATAGAATCATATCATTGTTCACAGAAAGAAACCGATGAATTCATTCATTCATAGGCCCACAAATAATATTGTTATTATTTAATTCAAAGTTGAACATTCCAAAAGCATATATTTTTTCTGAAATCGCCACTTGTCGAAATGCACTATGCTTGTTCGTTATTTTGCAATTTTTCCGGGCCAAAGACGATTTGACAAATCCTTTATTGTTATTGATTTCGTAGGGGTAATTTGCCACGCCTGATAAACATTTAGTTTTGGCAAAATGAGTTGAGCAACAAGTTTATCATGTTGGACAATTACATTGGTATCTTCTTTGCTGATCTAAGGACAAAATTCTGAATAAACCCACAAATTTATTCTACTTCTACGAACATTTTGTCTTATTTGAATTTATGTCTCAATTCCATTCTTGTAAGTTATAGTATCGTATCTCAAACATAATATACATTTAAATTAAATTTCTTAGTAGAAACTTTGAAAATGTTTTCTAAATATTTAGTTGTAGCAAATACTAAATACAAAAGAATATCTTGTTAGTTTCTTAAACAAACATTGATTTAAGAGAATAAACAATATTTTTAAGAATGATGTAACTTATTTGCTAACAAAAATCTAAACTATGTAGCGAACAAGTTTTACTCTACAATTCAAACTAGTTGATTATTAACTACAAGGAAAGCAGATTTATATAAAAAATATTTTTTTGCGAAACCATGTACGAAGCTGAAGAGTTTCTTCTTCAAAATGAAAACACGCCCTGCTTAGTAGTTCTCTGTTTTTCTCTGTTCACATGCGCCTTTCTTACAAGATTCAGTACCATACGAAAATCCCGAAAATAAAAAATGTGCTAAAAGGAGACAACATTCCTGACACAGTGAAGAGCCATTTTGATATTCCAGAAATGTTTCTAATATTGGTTCAACGTTGGGAAAGTGCTTTTACTATTATTTTTTAATCAACTTTTTTAGATGCATTGTTGCGTCTATTGATATTGTTGCGAAATTGTTCAAATATAAATCGGTATTTTTATATAAACGCGCGAAAAATTTAGTGTCGTAAAAGTGGCTGTACTGAATGTTACGAAACGTAAAGAACAGCTGGGACCACGTAACCTCACTTTTTAGTGTACTTATAACCATAGGTGTTCCGCTGCCCGAAAAGACCGAGAATTAGTTGCAAACTCAAAACATGCGCGGCACTTCAAACCAAATGTTACCAATTAGAGCTTCAGCGCTGTATGAAAACTCATTTTGGGATATCGACGTAGTACTGTACGCGATATGGCTGAAGGATTGGCATTAGCGTAGGTAGTATTGAGCAAATCATTCATGAACTGCAAAATTTCAGCCAGTTGGGTGCCAAAACTTCTGAATTTTAAGCAGAAATTCATACGCTGGGAAATTTGCGCGCGTCTCTTGCTGAGGTATAGAAAGAAAACAGAAAATTTTTTGCACCAAATATTCACTACAGACGAAACTTGGGGCACCACTCCTCGTATATTACGGAGAGTAAACGCACATCGATGGAGTGGAGAAATAAAGACAAGACGCCAGTTAAAGCGAAGGCTATTCGCACACACACCGATTTTGGACGGCCGATATATTATCGGTAGCAGGCTATTTGCACACACACCGGATCAATTGCTTTGTTGTCGCGACACGAGGTGATGATATAACAATGAACCCTTAACGAGTTGTTACTATGTGGTTATTGTATCTCCGTATTAAGCGCTGTAGCATTAAGCGCAAATACTGGATGCATCCTAAGAACCATATCAGAGAACACATGGGAACATTCTACACTTTGTTTGAAGAACTAAGGCGTCATTGTAGTGAGTTTTTTAACTTCTTCAGAATGTTCATAGTTGCACCACCAAAACTAGCTTATTTCACCGAGAAGTCGCCTGGAATGGTCGGCAAAAAAACCTGTGCGTGTGCAAGGGCGTATTTAGTCAAGTACGCCCCTACTTCACGGTAGTGCCGGCAATACAGTGGCATTAGACGGCTGCTCACACGCATTTTACTGGTCACATCCCCTCAAGTGATTCACTAATGAAATTTGGACGACCGGTATAAAATCGACCGTCCAAAATCGGTGTGTGTGGCAATTAAACTTACATTGCCAGCGGGGAAGGTGTACCGTATTTGGGGACATGAGAGACTGAGACTGAACACAAAACTGTGGACGCGTGTTATAGTAACCTGAAAAACATGGTGTAACCTGTCGACGCGACGCTATGTTCTAATCCCTGGTTGGAAAACACTGTAACACCTCCTAATAATCCCGATTTGTCGCCATACGACTATCATTTATTTGGTCTATTGAAAGAGACAATTGGCAGACTGCGATTCGAAAACAAAACAAAAAAGGCATCCAGAAGCTATGAAAAATATCAGCTCTAGAACTCAATAATAAAATTTTATATAGGATTATATTTGGAACACCCTCGTATATAGTCATATTCACAAGTAATTTTTTAATGCATAGTATGAGGTATAATCGTAAAAATGTAAATGATTCTAAATGAATTAAATAATCTAATGTACCTACGTGACTACTTTGGGCCATTTCAGTTGTCCTCCATATTTTAGTGCAAATAAATGTTTTGTTCAATACAGTCGTTGAGTAGAATCAATAAAATATTTTTGATCTATGCAATGAATAGTTGAGAATCATTTTTTCCATTTAAATATATAACATAATTTATGTTATACGCAGGTTGTACCAAACGTAAGGTTTGGTCATTATATAATACATGAATTCCATATTTATCGCACTATGTACTATTTATTAGAAAAACATACTGCGTCGTCAACAGACAAAGAGAGAATGATTAAAATAATTGAACTCTTCATAGAATTAGAGACTAATCTTAACAAGTTACGACATGTTCAAATTAAGGCATAGAAATTTTTACATAGTATGAAAATCGACTTTACACATGAGACATCCCTGTATTTATGAGTTTAATTAGTTATTTTTTGAAAGGTAATATATACAGAGTAAAAGAGTACGAAGAATTGTTACCAAATTGATAATATTGACCTCTATAGACTGATTGCGTATCATTTAATTTACCTTTGTTATACCAGGTCAGTTTAGATCAAGTGTGCTTTGGAATTTCATGCAGTGAATAGAAATATATGTTGAAAGCTTCCTATGCGAAAGCGCTGAAAACGTTAAATGGGACCAACGTGAATAGACTGAGTATTAAAAAAATATACGTACAGGCATTTTAAAGCGGTCGAAATATAATGGAAAATTTCGGCTTGTTCTGACAATCAACTGAAATAAATGGTTCTCTGACTGAAAACAGAGTTTAAAATCTGAAAGAGGTAGCCGCTGGAATTTCGTGAAGCAATTCATACTAATTTAAGCGATTGTTTGGGTTTGAAACTGCGACTGATGTCGATTGATTTGAATTTTTCATGCTAGTCATTTCCAACCCCATAATCATGAAACGGATTATAACTGGCGATAAAGTATGGTTTTAGAGTTTGAATCTTAGGAAATGAACCTTTCATAAATATTTTGTAATTCGTTGATCGATTTACCATATTTTTTTGGGTTTTTGACAATTTCTCATCGAGATAACACAAGTGTAAAATGAATTTGATTAGATTCAAACTAGCAGACAAAACGAAACTTCTCTTTGATATATCTATATGAAATATTAACTAAGTTATACAAGACTCCTTGGGAGCTGAAACTACCTTTATACTGCAGATATTCAGTATTGAAACGTGTTCGTATCTAGCCTCCAATAAAACTATAGAATGTTATACTGCGCATTGAGTTAAAATTATCTCATTTCAAGATTGGAACGTGGGTCACTGAATTTAGCGGATTCCGATCGTATGTCGGTTTATTTGCCTAATCCTATCACAACCTACAAGAAGGATTCCCTTATTCTCTATTCGAATATACCAGGTGTGACAATTGAGATTTGGGAATACATAGACTCTACGTTGTCGTAGTTCAACAGAAAACGCTATCAAGGAACATATTCATGATTGTCAATGCCGTGGATATGAAAAAAAATTTCGACCCACTGCTGATTTAGTTTATTTATCTCTACGTCATATTCAGTTCTCATTCCATTCATTATTTGCTTCCCAAATCACTTCGAGTGCGGACATTCCTTGAAAATCGCTTTTCGCATTTGTTTGTTTGTTTTATATGTGAAAAATCAGTAACTTCATGCATTTAAACATGCATTTTTATGACATACATTTGTCTTCTTACACCTTTTGCAATTTGTAAATGATCTTCCAATAGTTTTTACCAAAAATTGAATCAAGTCACGTTGCTTATGATGTGAATTGGTCATTTTCACGACACCATAACCACTAAAACAGTTTCTTTAGAAAAATGCACACACTCTACAGACCACGCGTGAAATAAAACAGAAAGAGTTTCTTTCCTTAGCAAATTATATCTTATAATTTATCTATTATAATTATGTTGGCATCATCGTCCTATTAATAATTCACTTCTTCTATGTTCGATTTCAGGTATTATATCATTCTCATTAATATTAATGAAACGTAATAAAACGTAATACGTAAACGTAATAAAACCTGAATTGCAGGAGGTTTTTACGTAGCTCTAAAGCTATATTTACAATATGTTAATTTTTTTATTACTCGTTTTGTTTAGCTGTAAAGTGCTCTAAACAATTCAAACCTCAATTTCTTTTTTAGGTGTCAGCTTTTTGTGTCAACATGCATACTTCTTTGTTTATTCTAGGTTAACACAGACAAATATTATTTTAACATTTTACGTCCATTACCGTGTTGATAACTATCATTTGAAAGAAATTTTTTAAGAAAGATGCGACACTTCAAAACTTATTTTATTCAATAAGTCGTGTGACTAACTGAGAAAAACATATTTTTTGTTAAACTTCGATTTTATTCATCGATGTAATCTCCTTCAAAAGCAATACAATCATTCCAACGCTTCTCTAACTTCTAGATGCCGTGCTTGTCCAAGGATTTGTCTTTTGCCTCAAAATAGGCTTCAGTTTCATCAATTGTTTCTTCATTTGAGCTAAATTTCTTACCGGTGGGCATTTTTTTGAGATCGGCGAATAGCCAGTAGTCACTGGGGGCCACATGTGGACTATACAGTGGATGAGGAAGCAATTCGAAGTGTAATTCGTTCAATTTAGCCATCGACTTGTGAATCGGTGTTTTGTCTTGGTGAAACAGGTTCTTTTCTTCGACATATTTTCGCCGATTTTCTTTGATTTTTGCATTCAAAAGATCCAACAACTCTATGAAGTATTCGCTTATGATTTTCTCTCCCTTTTTCTTATAGTCGATGATCAATGTTCCCGCGTATCCCAAAATACAGAAGCCATAATCTTCCAAACCAACTGTTGTGCCTATGGACGCATCGGACGTGGTTTACCGGCTGCAGTCCTTTCAGATAATAATTGTTTCGATTCTGGAGTGAAGTATGAAGTGATGGATCCATGTTTCATCCATTGTCATATATGTATATATATCTTCTTCTTTTAATGCTTATCCATTAATGGATGTTCGCGACCACATTTTTCATGGCTTCTCTATCTCTAGCGGTATGGATCAATGTCTGAATATCTTGTATACCCGTCCACTGCCTCAAGTTCCGCAACCATGCCATCCTCTTCCGTCCCAATCCTCTCTTACCTTCAATCTTGCCCTCGACTATCAGCTGAAGGAATTGATATTTATGGCCTCGCTATATAAGGCCAAGATATGCAATCTTTTGTTTCTTCACGATGTTAAAGAGTTCACGGTCTTTATTGATACGCCTGAGAATATCCTCATTCCTCACTTTGGCAGTTCCTAGATATTTAAATTTTTCTACCCGTTCTATAGGTTTTCCATTATATGTTACTCTAGATTTTCTAAACGTATTCGTTTCACTAGTGATAATCATGAATTTAGTTTTGTTGATGTTTAATCCCATGTTTTGGTTATGTCCGCCTACTTTATTAATTAGTTGTTGTAGGTCATCAATATTATCTGTAATCAGTACTGTGTCATCGGCGTAACGTATGTTGTTGACCCAGACTCCATTGACTTTGATCCCAATGTCTCTATCTTCAAGTGATTCTCGAAAGATGACTTCAGAGTATATATTAAACAGGAGCGGGGACAATATACAACCTTGACGTACTCCTCTGCGAATCCGAACTTGCTCAGTTAGACCATGATTTACTTTGACTTGCGCTTTTTGGTGCCAGTACAGATTTTCGATACAACGAATGTCTTTTTCGTCCAAATCCAATTTTTTAAGGAGCTGCATAAGTTTGTGATGTTGAACTTTATCGAAAGCTTTTTCCTAGTCTATGAAGCATAGACAATCATTTTTTCTTTGGTCATAGCAGTTCTGTACAAGGACCTGTGTTGCGACTATTGCCTCTCTTGTACCTAACCCCTGTCTAAATCCAAATTGCGAATCGCTTATATTATTATCGCATTTTCTATATAATCTCTGATGTATTATTCTTAGGAATATTTTTAGGGATGGCTCATAAGGCTAATTAGCCTATGATCTTCACACTTTCTTGCTTTCGTCTAGTAGTTTCAGTATTTCTGATGGTATTTCATCTGGACCAGCTGCTTTATTGTTTTTAGCGACTAGTACAGCTTTTTCTACCTCTTCTTTGGTAATAGAAGGTCCAGTTAGACATCTGCATCGAGTTCTCTGGTCTGGTCTATTGTCGTCAAAAAGTTTTTCTACATAGTCTTCCCATATCCTGTATTTCTCATGATCTTCTATAACTATCTGGTTGTCCTGGTTGATTATTATACCCAGACTTCGGTTTTTAAATATACCAGCGGCTTCCTTTAATCTTTTATGGAGGTTGAAATCATCGTGTCTTCGTTGCAGTTGTTCTATTTCGTTGCACTCGTTTTTAAGCCATTTTAAGCCATTTATGTCGTTTTTTAGTTTTCTACGCTCATCCATTTTTGTTTTTTATTTCTAGATTTGAATCCTAGAACACTTTGTGAGGTATTTCTTAAAACACTTGCTATTTCTACCCATGAGTTTGACGGGTCGTCCTCTTCGACCATGGAATCTAACTTCTGTATCTGAGAGTTTAATCGGTTGGTTAATACGGATTTAATGGTTGGACTATTCAGTTTATCTAGTGCTATTGTACGTCTTGGTGCTTCTTTTTAGCCTTTGAAAGGGATATTTTTATGACAGCAGATAGTAGTACATGGTCTGTGAGTATATCAGCTCATGTGCATGCCGTTTTTACTGAAGAAGCAAATCTGGAGTTTATAAGGATGTAATCTATCTGGTTACGGGTAACGTTCCCTGATTGGTCTCTTGGTGATTTCCAGGTATATAGGCGGCGAGGGTGATGTTGGAACAATGTGTTGGTTACTGTCATATGTTCTTCTTGACAGAATTGTAGGGGCCAACGATATTTTTATATTTGCCCTTTCCTAGCTTGGCATTTAGGTCGCCCATGACTATATTAACTTCATGTTTTTTAGTTAATTTTAGAAGACCCTTCACATCACTGTAAAACTCTTCTATGTCTTTGTCATTTGAGTCGGCTGTTGGTGCATACAGCTGAATTATATTTAGGTCGACAGGTTTAGTTCTAAGTTTTATTAAAGCAGTACGATCGGAGTAAGGGACAAAGTCTACGACATATTTTATCAGGTTTTTAGATATTATCATTCCTACCCCTTTTCTGTGATTTCTACCCTAGTTTCTTGAATAATAGAAGACACCATTTTCGACGGGACATATTCCAGAGTCGGGCCACCAAATTTCTGCAACTCCTAGAATATCTATCCTGAGTCTGCTCATTTCCTGTACGAGATTTGCCAATTTCCCAGCTTCGAAAAGGCTTTGGGTATTCCAAGTTCCAATTTTTAAAGTTGTACGTAAGTTTAGTCTTTCTTCTGAAACATTCAAGTCAGTCCCTCCCGGAGATCCGATCGGGGGATTATTTAAGACTCCGGAAAATTTTGATTCGAATGTATCCATGTGGTTCTCTTGGAAAAAATACACTAAGTGGTTTCCCATCGCCTTCCTAGTTTTGCTTCAATCGCTCCTAACCTGGAGAACAGACGTTGCTTGCAGTCGCCCACTCTGGGTCAGACGCTGCGTGGGAATCTTTTTAGCTTCACCTTCATCACTTCGAGACCTTATCGGCATGGGTGGCCCTACCGGTAGCTACGTTACCGCCGGCATCGCTCCCTGGATATAAGGTTACTGAGCTCTCTCACCAACGACAAGGTTTTGATTCCACTAGAAAAGTATATATATATATATATATATATATATATATATATATATATATATATATATATATATATATATACGTGTAAAAACACTGCTCTGAATCATCAACACGTTGTGGTTTTTGATCGACTATGAGTAAACGATTTCTCATGGTCAAATGTTCATGCATAATTATAAACACACTGCCTTATGATATCTTTCAGCCTCAACTATCTTACGCAAATTCAATTTACGATTATATATAACCAATTTGTAGACTTTTTTGATGTTTTCTGGAGTAAGCACTTCAATTAGACGACCAGAACGTTCATCATAATCGGTGTCTGTACGACCACCTTCAAATTCGGAAACTAATAACAAATGGTTCCTTTCGATAGAGCAGAGTCCGGATAACACTTTTGAAGCCATTGCTGACCTTGTACAGTATTTTTTTTCATTAAGAAGCAATGATAAATTAACACACGAACTTTTTTTTTTAGAATAACAAAAGTAGCTTCACTTAAATGGCTGAAACTTTTTTCTGACTAATCGAAATGTCATGAAATTTTATTTTGTCTTTTGAATGTTGGTACTTCATAAACGTCATATGGATTTGACAATGGCAGCGCCAACTGTGTGTCAATCTCACGACGTATTGAGTGATGTAATAGTTATGCACTGACGGTCATGAATAAAGCACCAAATCGATATTAAAATAAGTCCGAAAGTGTTGGCGGAGATTACTTGTTTATTTGTAATTTCAGCTCAGAATAGAAAAAAACAGCAATTTATGGATATTACTTCAAAATTTTTATGCAATATAATACTTGAAAATTGTATACCCTGTTACCTGCATTCATTGAAATTTTTGAGTAGAAGTTTAGCAATATAAGTGGAACCATCAGATTGGTACCTACAACCATCAAATATTCCCTAACAAGTACGAGGGTTGTATGAAAAGTTTCCAACTTAACAAAAATTTTTTGCGTTGATGGAAAGGCATTTTCTTTTTCTTCAAATACGGCTGCTACTTTGCAATTTCTCCCTTGATATTATCAAGCAATTATATATGAGCACAACCTCATGACTACCCCAAAAACGGTCACCCTCACTTTTTCGATGAAACCGTCTTTGCCATTTTCAGAATAGGAAATCCACTCTCTTGACTGTTTCTTCGTTTTAGGAGTATGATGGTGGATCCAAGTTCCATCTACAGTCATGAGTCGCCGCAAAAAACAGACTCTGACTTGAACTTCGTCAATAAAGTCTGGTGAATGTTTTTTCGAATGTGCTTTTGTTAAAAATTGAGCAAACACTGCATCCAACATGCGAATAGCTTATGCACGCATAATTCTTCATTCAATATATGTCTTTTCATATGCCAATAGTCTCTCTTATCTTAATTCTACGATCATCCAGTACCATTTGGTGAACTTTTTCGATGGTTGTCGTAGTCAAGTCATTAGTCAAGCTATTACTGCTACGTTCGAATTCCGCTGCCCAAAATTTCATGTTCTTATCTTCACAACTCACTTATACGATTTTCAAAATGTCAAACATGACTGAAATTTAGTGATAATCCCTTAAAGCAGGCGCAAATATAATTTTCAGACAACCCTCGTATATCAGATCTTCTTACAACTGAAAACAGCCAAACTTGAAATTATTGTGTGAGACATAGACTAACAGATTTTTTTTCTTATGTTTAAAACTTAAATTTGATTATATAAGTTTGTTCCGTCAATGTAATTTGTCTCAATGTTTTAAGAATTTAAATAAGATAGACAAAAATAGTTTCTGTACAAAATAGATGACAGGTAAAAGCCACATATACTTTAGGAATTTAGAGAATAAATATTGACTTCAGTAGATAAACAAAAAAAGAACGTTAATTAAAATCAGTGGATATTCTAAAAAGTAATTTACATTCACCAGCATATACGAGGGGTTGGCAATCATTAAATATTGCCCCTAACACACTTCATTAGTGTAAACAAATTTTTCTATCTATGTTCTATCATTGCTAATGCCACTAGTCAACCTAACAAATCAGTGAAGAAAATATTTTACCGCGCAAGTGATCTTTAAACGTTGTAGTAATCGATGGAGGCCAAATATGAAGAATATAGTAGGTGCTCAACTAATTCGAAGCCTGTCTGAACTACTGCGACTATTGCATTTTAAGATATGTGAATGGATGAGTTATCCTGATGCAAAAGAACACCTTTGCACAATTTTCCACCCATTTTTTTTATCGCCTCGTGGACTTTGACATATACATAGGGATGTATCCATGACCTATTAGTTACTAATCCTGCAAAAAAGATTTCTTTGTATCTGTGCGTGCGTTGAAAGACGACTGCAGAGATTGTGTTAAGTTTGCTTATGTGTATGTGTTAACATTCATAATATAATTTTTTCGGTTAGTTAATCTTATTATCTTATAATAACACTCCGATCCTATAACACGATCTTGCTATTGAAAGTAAACAGAAGATCTATTGAAGAAACGTGTCCGCTGATCTTGTTGAGATCAAACTAATTGGAATCATTGTAGCTTATGACCCACTAGTTGAAAGCCCTGCCAAGACTGGGAACAACGACTATAACTGCTCGAGGGAATGCATTGGAAAATTAAGATTATTGGTTATATAATAAGTATTTGCTTCACATCGCTATTTGAAAAGGTCCGAATTGCAAACAAAATAAATTTTGTTTATATATATTTCTCGTTAGAGTTGAAGAACATTGAGAATTTTGGAAGAAGTAATTTTGATATTTTCGACTTATGTCCTACGAAATCTTGTGAGTGATGGCGGTTAGATCGAGCTAGCGGACTCGCTCGCCAAATTAGGCTTAGCAAATTCACCATTGTTGGTGTAGCCAAGTGTAGTTGTTACATCCTTCAGAAGTTTCTTCGTAAAACTAAAGCACGCATAGATGAGCTTCCTGCCTTACCAAACAACCGGGTACCAAACAGGTGCTAAATACGACTGGTGACTATCCTTTTAACCAGACACTTATAGGCATCACGGACGATCTGGAATGTCGCTAGTGCATTGAAAAAGAAAAAACTGCAGACCACATCAACACTCCATGTACGAGATTTAAACAACTGGGCAAGCCTCACAGTTTGCGTAATGACGTTAGAAGGTTAAAGCCAAAGGGACATCGGCCTTTTATGCAAGACATACCTATGAAAAGGCCTTTGTGCAACGGTCCCTGACCGGCCACAATCCAATTACGAACTATGAAGTGTATATGAAATAATATTGGTATCATTCTATAATAATTACTTTACTCACCCTGATTCTTAAACAAAACATTGGTGTTAATCTTGTAATATACCTTTGAGGACAAGTCTGTAAGTCTGTAACTTATTAATTTCATTTTATAGTCACTCGAAGCTAAAACTGATGAATAGGAAACAATTCGTAACTTAATTAATTTTTTTTCTATGGAAACTACACCCACGTCGTGTCCTGTTGCAAACAGTTAGTTATGTAACAAGTGTGCAAAGTAGCCATTTTTCGACGATTGTGAATATTGTCACTGACAACCACATGAGTTGAAAAAAAGGCTTTCACACACGAGATGCATACAATATTTTTCTACTATCGAAAATTTTATCAAAATATAGAACTTCAATGGTAATTTCTTAATTAAACATAAGTTTAATTTCTCATTAGAAGAAACGCTCTTATTGATTCTTTATAAAACATATTATACATTTATTAATATTTTGAACAGTTCAATTAACAAAACAACATTTATTAACAATACTAATATAGGTGCACCTTATCCGGTTATTAATTTTGTCCCTCCTTTTCCCTTCGGTATGCATAAATGCCACCTAAAAATATTTATTTCTACAAAAGTGGAAAAATAAAAAATTTAATGAGCGCGACTTGAACCTGGGACCTCCCGATTGTGAGCCTCATACTCTAGCTACTACGCTACGGAAAAGTATGTCTAAAACACGTACTTTACGCAAGGTAGTAGAAAAATAATTTTTTTCATAATATACGGCATTGATTGATTTATCCTTTTGAAGGTAGTCAGTATGGATGACGGACTTATTGACACGCCCTCGAATATTTTTATTGTTTCTGTTTAAACATTTTTCAATCGATAATCTTTCTTCGTGTGATTCGATTATTTTCTGCCAATCGATATATAGAACAGCAAATAGACTTGCATATTGAAAAGTCAGAAACTTGTTATATTTCTGACATACCTTTACAGCACGCTACTTGATCAAAATCTAGGCCATATCGATAATGAATAATTTTCAGTAACGTGTCTAAAATGAACAGCAATAATGATACACCTAAAATAACTATTCGCATTTCATTGAAATGTTAAGAGCGAATCATTTCTGAAATTACATACGCGTACAAAGTCTAATTTTTTATTAAATTTAGTAATCCACATCATAGATTATAGGGAATATGATTTTCTATAGTATGTATATAACAAAGAAATTCAGAGGTAGTTTCAAGTGAAATATTGTGTATGTAATAATCTTATATTGCTAATTGAGATAGGGTGAGAATCTTTATCATTACAATACCTATCTACATTCTAAGCTATTCCGTTTAAAAAACAATGCTTAATCAACTCGGAGGATGTTCACTTTAAAAAATTTTAATAAACAAACTATTGGAGGAAATGAGTACAAAATTTATCACCTTGAAAGATGGTACTTCAAGGAAATAATACGATTTTCTGTGACCTATATCCGTCTGAATTCACATTTTAAACATGTGAAAACAGTAAAATTGAATATATTATTTCGTCGGTTAAAAAAATGTATAACATCGAATCCATTCTCCAAAATTTTCAATTAAAGTAGCTTAGAGTTATAAATCCCATACCGACTTCCTGTCTACAAAGAGTAAAAAGACAAATTAAAAAAAAAATTTCTTCATTTCTGTTTCACATGAGTTTCCGGTTCGATGAATGACTTTTAACTTTTCTCGAAAGATCGGAAAAATCTTAATTCTGGATAAAGCCAAGTAGAGTGATGAAATTCTAATTACTTCACCGATTGGCGTGTTGCCAGATGTAGCTGTCGATATAATTGTATGGAATACACTAAAAACATAGTAAAAGAAATTTTAGACAGCATTGAAATTTAAGTAACATGCTGAATTATCATGTGGATATTTGCTGGAGATCTGGCGGTGTATTTACAATGGATATTGTTATAAAAAGCAAGAAGGCACATAATTTAATTTAATTATTTCAGTTCAGTAAATGCTGATAATGTTCCATATTGACTATTTCCCTATATCCTCAACCTAATCAAAATTTATTTAGAACATTTATAATAACTTGGGGCGAAATCAATTTAACTTGCTGGTTTGGTCTCTAAAACCGGCATAAGATTGAGAATCGGTGATCACGGTGGCCATTCGTGGAGATACTGACGACCAAGTCTCCTGAAAGGGGAGAGAGTAGCGTCTTGTTGAAACCAGATGACTTTACTCGGAATATTATTTTGTACAGGCTACAAATTTTGGCACTAATTCATTCCAAGTATTCCAAATTTACTTATGGAACAAAGATTATTAGGTCGGAAAGTCTTGCTGTATGTCTGGTGGATTTATATATGTTGAGTGTACTTCGAAACAGCCGATGCGAATGTATGAGGTTTTATTGAAGAAATATACAGGTTTAGTTAACCGAAAGCTGGTTCTCTTACAATAAGACAATGGTAAACCACATAGTACGAAAGTTACGCGAAATAAGACTGAAGAACTTGGTGGTAACCACATCCAGCATTTGAGGCGATAATTTTTTGCACCTGAGCTCAAAGAGCTGGTAGAACGTTATGTTATAACCATAGAATACGATGTGCAATACTTCCAATGTTGAGGATTTATTTTAGTATGATTATTAAATAAACGATACTATAGAATTTTTGAAGAATTTCCTTGAAAAGAAAACGAAGAAATAAGCTATACAATCAAACTCAAGCCGCAATTTTCATCTGAAATCAAACTAGGTATTGAAATTATTATATGTTTCTCTTCTAAATGAATTCAACATCTATCGAAACAATTTTCCAAAATACATTATTTTCAAAAAATATTAATATATCAATTCGCAAGTTCGGAAAAATTCCTTTTGAGAAAAAATCGTGCAATAAATCCAATTTTTTACGTTTCAATTAAATAAAGCATATCGAAATATGTCTCCAAAATAATCGATAATTATCGATATTTTTGAACTTCAAATAATGTTTTGATTCATTATTATTTCCCTAATTCTTCATAGACAAGACATTTTCCGTTTTTTTTGTTTTTGGTAAATCAAAACCAAAGTATTCTTCAAATGAACGTAACATGTTCATGTGATACATTCGCGTTCAATATTTCTGTTTTTATCTTCTGTTCGATATGCCCAGAAGTATGACAAGAAAATCTCGGAAAAAATGTTTTTTATCAAATGTTTTGGGATATGGGATAAAATATTCGTTTCTATTTATTTGAAAAATAAAAAAGATGTCAGTATTGGTGAATTTATAACAGTTTGATATGATTTGAAACAATGCTTTCATCCCTACGACAAATCCCCTGGTAGCTTTCGATAACTTGTTTTTTATACAACATAAATGTTGAATTGGGAAATGTAAGATAAAAATCGCTTCCATGCAACTTGAAATAATCTTCTTTTGATCCTTTAAAAATAGACATTGTATTCTTCGAGATCCGTTGAGTTACGCTTCTATCGAAATACTAGATTTAAATATGTGAAAATTTTATCTCACTAGCGTATTCAATATATTTAGAAATAAACGAATAACATTAGGACGAATGAACGACTAAAAGTGAAAAGTGAGAATTTCAAATTTTCTTATCGTATTAAATTCGTCTATTATAAATTTATGTTTCACTTAATGGAGTAATTTGTTTTTAAAAGACAATTTTGTGGTGTTGATAAGCAATCAGTATGATTTCCAACAGATACATTACACGCTTATAATGAAAAAATAAAAATATTGGTTTTGAAGCCGTCACTGAAAAACGGTACAAGTACTCAGGTCACTCTCGGTTTTGAGATGCGACGAAACTAGAGAAGTTGGACTGTATTTTCAAATAGTCGCTGCTATCACATAATAAATACGATTTGTAATATGCATTTAACAAAGAAAATATGACTATGTACACACTATGATCTACTATGATTTCAAGATCGGTTTAAGTTAACAGTAACAAAAGAAATTCATCATATTTTTGAAACCATCCTTGGGGTGCACGAGGCCCCGGCAAAGAGACGCGAGTGCCATCTATTGAGCAGTTATGGCAATAAGGCGTCGGCCATGTTGTTGATGCGTTTCGAGGAGAGAGAGGAGTATTGCTAGTATTATTGAAGTATGGCTTTTTTAAGGGGATATAGTGAGAAATTGATTCATCATGACCGTGGGCGCTATCAGAAGAAAGAAGAATTTGACAGACTGGAGTACCCAGTTTTCCGCACGAAATTTACACCCAAAGAAGCTTTGATGAATTACAAGAGTTTAGAGGCTCACAATTTCCTCACCTCTAACTTCGTATTTCCTCGTCGTGTAAATGTGCTGCCAGGAGAACGTGTGATAGTGCCTGGCAAGGTTTCTGTATGCGGCACCATAGTGTTCGTATTTCCTCTTGTTCGTCTGAAATCAGGATTTAACTCACATCACATTTTGTCTTGATGTCCAAATAACTGAAATTTATGTATTGTGTCCCTAGTAGTAATTGAGATTTTTTCCAGATATTTAGATATCAAACTAATAAATTTAGGGTCTCAGATCATCTTTGACATTTCGATGTTTCCTGTCTTTTACGAAGTCTTGTCCAGTCTTACTATTTACTGTGCAAAAGCCCAAAATTTTCTCTATTATATCATTTTGAACATTTTCGTCGAGAATATGGATTGACGATCCGTGTAGAATAGATGTAATAAAAGGGATAAGGGTAATTAGTCCTTGGTACAATCCTTCACATTTCTTTGCATCAATCTAGGTTTTTGAAAAGACTAAAATCCCAAATTTGGCATTGTGCTAAATAGCAGTTAATATATATGGGGGTCCGATTGTTGATAGAAATTTCACGCACCCCACTACTAATTTTTTAGTCTGGCAAGATATTTATCTGCCCTATGCCCAGTTCACCATCTTTCACTAATTCTTTAAAAGAATAGGAAGACAAAGGTATGGCGATATGATCACTCTGGTTTGTTTACGAAAAACGCATCAACAATATGGCCGAGGCCCAGTTATCATATCTGATTGCTAGGTGGCGCTTGCATCACAGGGGAAAAAATGCAACCCGCATGACTCTTGAACCCTAAGAATTCCAAAAGATGAGAAGCTTTTAGCTTGTGAAAGCTTCATTTGCAAACGTGCATTAATGTGGATGATGTATCTTAAAATATATAGCATCACCCTCGTATAATAATTGAAGGGAAAGGAAATCATGGAGTGATTCCCAAGTATGGAAAAATTAAATAAGTGTAGTACATTCTACTCAATAGATTAGGGTAATACAAAAAAAATCTATGCCATACTTCGTAGGGCGAAATACTCATTTTGTCTTAAAAAACTAAAATCTAAAATCATTTTGTTAGAAATGACAATTTAAATAATAAAAATTATGATGCATATAATTGAATTATATTTTTTTGTTCCAGGATCCGGTAAATCGTATACCATGATGGGTTCTCAAGATAATAAGGGTATAATTCCAAGATTATGCGACTCATTATTTGGCCTAATAGCAAAACAACAAAGTTCAGAATTAACATATAAAGTTGAAGTTAGTTACATGGAAATTTACAATGAAAAGGTCAGTAAAGAATTAAACTAGTCGATATTATATAAACTAATCTATCTCTTTAATTACCAGTCATGAATAGTTTATGTAGAGTCCAATACAATTGAAACTAAACATTGAAAGAACCTTGTAGTCCAACAAAAAAAGCGGATCTGTCAAATCGTTGGCTTGGTCTATTCAACTAATTAAATTAAATTAAAAATCTAACCAATATTTCTTTCTCAATATTATTTTTATTTAACACGACCTCTATAAACTTTATCATCAAATTCATCAAGTTTAGAGGTATTAGTTAATGCTAGATGCCCCTAGATCCAACAACCTCAAAAAACCGATAAAACAAAACCATCCTATTAAATACGTTGATGGGCATTCTGCTACAAACACCACACAAAAGGCAGAAATTTTTGCATGTCATTTAGAATAAACATTTAAACCAAATGAAGATAAAGAAGAAGAGCCAGACTAAGAAGAAAAATTTCAAGAAGAAGTAATCATGCCTAAGATGTTTTTACTGAGATAAAAGGAAATATTAACCCAAACAAGGCTCCAGATTTTGACATAATAACTGAGGAAATATTAAATCAGCTTTCAAGAAAAGCTGATTTCATGGCTCCAGTTGCACATAAGCAAGCCAGTCTTTGTACCTTTGAGAGATTGTTTTTCGTCGTATACAGATTAGCTCTAGTACCCCAAACCACTGCCCCATATGTGATGATTGGTCTCACAATTCTCGTGTACATCCACAGTAGGATCTTTGGGTTATATACCCAATTCCTCCCTACGAAGTTTCTGCACACAATCAGTGCTTTTGCTAAGTGTAATACTTGATGCAAAGCTTCCATGACAAGCTCACGTTAACCAACTCATAGGGAGAAACTCGACTCTGTCTCTACATAATTAGCAAATGAAGTCAGTATGCAAATGCAAAGAAATTGGAATCCAAATCGACGATGACACCTGGTTATACACATTTTAGTTTGCAGGTGATCATGTAATATGTGTAAACGCTAGAACACATGGCATGCAAATTAAAGGGAGAATACGGTAAATGGGGACTGTAGATGAACGTAGAAAAGATACATTACTTGTATTGGAGAGGATACAACCTGCATACAACTAGAAAATAACGTAATTTCCTAGACCTTTTAATATATTAATGCTTCTAATTTTAAAACAGAAGAGAGTTGTTACAACTATGAATATTTAGGAGTTATTTTTGACAAAGAAGGGGTAGATAATACAGAAATAAAATGTATAATAAACAGAGCAAGAACAATAACTAAATTACTCAATGGAATACTGATACAGGAAAACAACGAAAATTGAGAATCTACAATGAAATGATTAGTAGTCGGTTAGTATATGGAGCCGAAACGTGAAGAATAAAAGAACAACTAAAGAAAAAAATAGAAGCTACAGAAATGTACTTGTTACGAAGAGCAAATAGAACGTCAGAGTTAGACCGGGTCAGAAAGAACACAATAAAAAAGCAAATGAACCTGAAATTAACAATTACAGAACGTATTGAGAAAAACAGTTGATTTGGTACGGACATGTGCAGAGGATAGAGAAGGAAAAATTACCAAAAAAAAAAGAATGAAGTGGATCCCACTGGAGAACAGAAAGAATGGAAGACCAATATTATCATGGATGCATGGAATAAGAAAATTTGATCTATAAGAACTGCAGCGACAGGAATAAGTGGCAATTAAGCATCAGACGTTTTGAACACGAATTTTTATAGTATTTGGCAGCTAGATCATCGTAGTAGGATTGTGGCAAAATCAAACACCAAGTTGACCATAATTTCAGTCCCAGACGATGAATATATAAGTACTCGAAAGTTTGATATTCGAGTTATTACACTTTTGTGTTTAATTTTGCCACAATCCCACTGCCATTATCTACTTATGGTATACAACTGAAGATATGAACTATTGAAGAATTTATACAGAATATACGAAAAATGCTTACATAACAAGGAATAGAAACAAGACTAAAAAGACCGATCCATTTGGTAAAGTGAAAATGCTAAAAACAGAGCATAGTATATTTTCACATGTTAAATTCAGTGTAACCCCATTAGCCAGAACCTAAGGAACACTGCTGAATTTATCTTAGTTTAAAATAGAGAAGAGAAAAACGCTGTATTGTCAATTGTTTACAATTTGTAGAAGCTTGTAATATAAAGTATACAAACGAAAAATACAGTGAATAACAATATTAACTTTTGAAATATACAATGTCATAATTTCTATATGTAATATACAATATATGTATATATACATTATCAAAACAAAACAAATTCAATGAATAAAGCAGATATAAAAATTAAATATACGGCAATCCTGAAATGTAAAAAAGTTGTATTAAAAATCAATATTAATATTTAATCAGTCTGTAGAATGTTCAAAATGAAATATTAGCATTGGTATACAAGTCTTTTACATCGTAGAAGGCACTTTCCAGTAAATTTGCCCTTAAATTGTTATGAAATGCAGGAAAAGATGTAATAGGTTTGATTTCAATTGGCAAATGATTGTCCATTTTACACGTATTGTATAGTATTGAGCCTATAACTAATTCTGAACGTGGAGTAGATAGATTAAGATCTTTCTCCGCGTTCCTAAGTGGATAGCTGTGCAATGACCTTTCTAAAATAGGATAAGCGTGCTAACGGATTCAAATATGAATTAGGAAGAGTCAAAATTTTGTCTCAAAACATATACCCCAGAAGGGAAGGGCATATCGGGGATGCGACTCAGAGAGGGCATAATAAACTGTAAACATTTTACCGTTAATATAAAATGTATTCATTTAAGTTGAAATAAAATTGGTCTTTGGTCTATTTTGGCTAGATTATAATGTTATAATAAGTCCCAATGGGTGTTTTTATTTAAAAAAATTCCTACGTACTAATTATTTTTCTTTATAGTAAATAAAAATATGCTTCACTATAATCTAGATGGTTACATTAAAGATGATTACGAGATGTGATAAGATATTTGTCACGATGTAACTAACTGCTCCCGTTCAAACAATTAAATGACAGGTTCTAAAGGTCAAGTAATCATCTGTACTACGAACTAACAAGTCTAAATATCAATAATAATGAAAAAGAAACGAAAGCTAGATGTTTCAAAACATTTCATTTTGTGTGAATATGCGTCATCCAATCTAGATTAATGCGATTTTTTTCGTGTGTCCTTCACATACGGGTCGATTATTTCATAGCACTAAATTCGAATACCTACCTGTTGTCAACATGCAACATTTCAATGACATTTCTCATATATAGATGTAACTATTCGCGAAAATTAGAAAGTGAGCTACATCTCTCAATTTTATTTCAAACTTCAATAGAGGTGAACCATAAAGTCAGTATACAAACTAATTCTGTTGTTTTATAAACAATAGAAACTGTTATTTGAAATTTTAGTATATGTAGTAAAATAATATGTCTGTTTAAAAACGTTTCTAAGGTAATAATACTAACCACACATCCATAAAACAATAAAAACGTGGTAAAAGTTGTAGTGTTACAAATGTACTATTCTATTAGACAATAAAACTCTTGTGTAGCTTTTTGGTAGTTTTGTGTAGATAATCAAGTGTCTTCCTCCACGAAAAAATGCATTTCCAATCTTTAATATATAATTCAGATTAATTCATTATGCAGGGAAGGTAGACTTGACATCTGTAGACACAAATTTGTTCCTTCTAGGCCACATAATACTATATATCCGTCTTTAAAAACGGTTTCACCTTTTAGGAGTCTGCTTCTGACTCTCAACATATTCCATGATGTTAAGGGTTATTTCAATTTCGTCATAGTTAGACCAATTCTTAAATACAACTTTTTGTTCTAACCACAAAAACACGTTAAGAAAATAACGGAAATTAAAAAAATAGAAAAAATCCTATCAAAATCACTAAAAACACATCAAAAATTGAGCAGCATCAAACACCCATACAGATTGTATTGTTCACCGCTATAAAAGCCAAATTCAACACAATCTAGTGACACGTGATTTTCCCAATATAATCCATTTTCATTAGAATATATATATTTTCTATTTTTTTTTTATTACCGATTTAATTTTATTAATTGATAATGGTAAGGTGAAGGAAAGAAGTTATTCAACATGAGTTCTTTGTTATTGACAATTAAATTTTAAAAGATTAATTAATTCCAATCAACCACTTTTGCTACTCGATGTCATTCAGTAAATAATAAAAAAATGGTGTCTAAAAATGCATCCGGAGTATTTTGTTTTCCTATCGTATCGTGTACAAAGATATTTAGGGTGTGCGCAGTAAAAAATTTATGTTCAATACTACTTGGTACGAACCGTGTAACTAGCGCCCTCTATGAGAGTCAGACATGAAAACAAATTCATTGGATGTATCAGAATCCAAAACATATTCATATAAAATTTTAATACAATGTTACCAGTAGTTGCGGCAAAATCGTAAAAAAAATTGTATAATTTTTATTTCTTCAACGCCCTTTATCTTCAATGGGAATGGCATCACGAAATTTTTTTACTGAGCAAACCCCAAATATTTTACAGTTTTCTATCTATCCTAGAATAAATAGATGTTGCATCCTCCACCCTTAGATATATAAGGGGATCTTGTCAAGGTAAATGTAAAGACGAAAATATGTAACCATTCTCAATCAATCATTGGAACTTTACTTTTAATAAACAAAATGGAATATAAATACTGTCCTTACTATTTTAACATATTGCGGACCGCAGAACGATAAAGTCCAATTTATTTAAACTAACGTACTTGTTTGGTAATTTCTTCATAATGGTATATTTTTTATTTGCTTTAGGTACATGATCTACTAGATCCTCAAACAAATAAGCAATCTTTAAAAGTCAGAGAACACAATGTCCTTGGACCCTATGTTGATGGTTTGTCACAGCTTGCTGTAACTTCGTTTCAGGTAATATTTCAAAAAATCCCATTATTATCAATATGATTAAAGAGAAAATTCAACCATATGGGAATAAGGGCTATTAAAAAGATGGTACGAAAGTAATTATTAATAATTCTTTCACATAATCAGAATCTGAATTAAGAAAACGAAAGCGTACAAATTTGAAATCAAATCACTCGTATAAAGGCTTTATCGTCGATAAAGCCTTTATTATGAGTAATTTTATCGTGTGTTAATAAGAACAATAATAAAAATAGAGCACCTTACATAAAACAGTGGTCTATCAAGGCATATATCGTGCGCATGAGCTCTTCCAACATACAAGAGATCATGCGCTCTTCACACAACGATACACATGCGCACAAATATTATTTCTAGTACTTTCATCAAGTAGTAAGGAATTTTTATACTGATAATTGTATTTTCAAAATATGTTCGGATATGTTTAGAATTTGAATTTTGATGTTTTGCCTTCCCTTTGGAAGCCATTTTCAAAAGTTTTTGAGGTCTCAGTCCCCTACTATTCGTGTCGGCGTTTTCGGATTTGTCAAGGGCATAATCTATGTTTGAACTGATCTCGAAAAACAGATCTAATAAGACTACTTACTAAATGTCTCTAGCTACCATAAGGTATATATCAATTCCGGTTTCTTATCTATTTTGGTCACTCCAACTATTATTATATTGTTTTCATAAATATTCATAAACATTTATATTTTACGAAGGTTGTCTTTAAGTTTTTACAAAAACTGAAGCAGAAACGTACACGTTCAAAACTATATTTTTGCATATGCTCAAACCGATTCTGGAAACAATTTTGCCACTCTGAAGCTAGTATCGTAGAAACATTGTTTTGAAAGTCTTCAACAGCTTCTTCATGGTATGAAAATCCTGTCCGCGCATCTTTTAATTAGCAGTGGAGAACAAGAAAAAGTCATTAGGCGATAAATCGGGCGAATAAGGGCAATTGCAAATTATTTCGATGTTTTTCTCCTTCAAATATTCAGTTTTTTGACGTATTTCATTGGAATTGGCATTGTCGTCGTGAAGAATGATGCAACGTTTTTGGTTCATGATCATTCATTCAAAGAGACGCCTCTAATTGTCTGTGTTGCGCAATCTTCTCTGATGGTGCTACATTACCAAAAGTTGCACGAAGCGATTCCATGTATGTTGGTTGAGAAAGACCTTTTTCAAAATCAAAAAATAATCCAGAGTAAGCCTTCACGGGTGATTTCCAATTTTCTATAAACTTGATTCTTTTAAACCTTCACTATCAACAACTTATTCAATTTCTATATTGCCACTGCCTTTCCAGTAACAAAAGTCAATGTTCAAAATTACAGTGGTGCCACAACTCATATTCGATTGTAACTTGAAAGGCAACACTTGTATGACACATTAACTTTTTGGATTGGTAGACAGAAATATTTTTGAATACAATTTGATGTAATTGAATCACTAGCTTTTCAATCTCATGCATTGGTGATTAAACATTGAAAACTGTTTTACTTGAACAGTAATTTTCAGCTTCTGTTTTACTCGTCTTAACTAGATTTTGCATTGTTTAGCATATCTCTTTATTGTACATTTTTGGCGTTTTCTGTACAAATTTTTCGTAAGTTGAATTCTGAAAACTGAATTGTATAAAGGTACAACTATAAATAATGAATATCTATTTGGGTTATTAACCTATAATAATAAACTGATCCATACAATTTACAGGACATCGACAATTTGATGGCGGAAGGTAATAAATCACGAACAGTTGCTGCAACAAATATGAATAGCGAATCATCAAGATCTCACGCAGTATTTACAGTAATACTTACCCAAACCCTGGTAGAACCTAAAACAGGTGTAACTGGAGAGAAAGTCAGTAGAATGTCACTAGTAGATTTAGCTGGTTCAGAACGGGCTGTGAAAACTGGAGCAGTTGGAGAAAGACTCAAAGAAGGCTCCAATATTAATAAGTCGTTAACAACCTTAGGTCTAGTCATTTCAAAATTAGCGGATCAATCGTCGGGCAAAAATAAAGATAACAAGTTTGTGCCATATAGAGATTCCGTACTAACATGGTTACTAAAAGATAACTTAGGGGGTAACAGCAAAACAGTCATGGTTGCTACCATATCTCCGGCAGCTGATAATTATGAGGAAACTCTATCTACTCTACGGTACGCGGATCGAGCTAAGAGAATTGTTAACCATGCTGTTGTTAATGAAGATCCAAATGCTAGAATTATAAGAGAATTAACACAAGAAGTTGAAGCTTTGAGGGAAATGCTTAAACACGCTACGGTATGTAAAAATAAGTTGTGATTGTTAAAAATATTAATAACCAGTGTATTAACTACAATATCAGTATAACTACCAAGGAAACAATTCAAAATACTTTTAATTATTACTAAATAATATTTTTTATAGTTTTATTTGACTAACCATCGTTTTGGCTTTCCAGTCTGTACATTTTTTAAGTATTTGAACTAAGCTGGAATTTCTGGAACCGTTGTTGTTATTCATAGTAAACAGTGTTTATACTACCACTATGTACCTTCACTCTCTGAAGACGATAACTAGGTTATCGAAACGCTCTTCGGACAATGTAAGCATGAGTATTTGTGCAGTGGTAGCGTAAACAGCGTATTCCGTATTATTGGAATATTAACAAACTATCACACATTAATGTCTAGAAACTAGAATAAAATTTATAAATATTATTTATAAATTTATAAACTAAAATGTACTCGAGCTAAAATCAGTATTCCATTATTATTTTGGTTTCTTGAACAATCTAGTTTTCTAAGAGGGAAATTCATCATTAATGACGTGTATGCAAATGTGTTTGCCTCTTACTACATATTTATTACTGTTGCTACTTTACATAGGAAAGATAAATATTTGCTAGACCTGTGCAACTATAGATATGTGGTATTTACACATTCCATGTTTACTGTATTCTGATTTTCATTTTAGGGATCTCCTGTTGGTGACATTCAAAGAGTTGATATACATCAAAAATTAAATGAAAGTGAAAAATTATACAAAGAAATGTCGCAAACTTGGGAAGAAAAATTAATGAAAACGGAAAGAATTCAAAACGAACGACAACAAGCTTTAGAAAAAATGGGCATTAGTGTGCAAGATTCTGGTATAAAAGTGGAGAAAAATAAATATTATTTAGTGAATTTGAATGCTGATCCTTACCTAAACGAATTATTAGTATATTATTTAAAGGATGTCACAGTAGTAGGTGCTAGTAGTAATGGGTCTGGTAAAGAACCAGATATTCAACTATCCGGTTTGGGAATCCAACCTGAACATTGTATTATTACCATAGAAGATAATGGTTTATTCTTGGAACCTCTTGCCAACGCTAGATCTTGCGTTAATGGATCTCAAGTCAGCCAGAAAACACAATTACGTCATGGTGATCGAATCGTATGGGGTAACCACCATTACTTTAGAGTCAATTGCCCTAGATCGATATGTAAGTCATATCATTAATAAAATATTATATATATATATATATATATATATATATATATATATATATATATATATATCAAATTCCTTTATTCCTTTCTACCCTTTAGGGTATAGGGGTACAAAAATGTACATTTGCAATTTTTAATAACTTTCTTTGCATTGTTCCATGACAGCTAACTCAAAACTTTTATCACGTCGTCCCTTATCGTCGTATCGTCGTCCCCTTATTTCTTTTGGTCTGTTTTTTTGTTGTCCTTTGGCTTGCCAAACAACTTCACTGCCTTCTTTCTATAAATTCGGTGATTGGTATTACTTGCAGCTTTTCTCTTATATTATCCTTTCTAATTATATCCTTTCTTATCACTCCTTGCATTATTCTTGAATATTTCATTTCTATATACTTCGAAATACTTCCATTTCGGTTTTTCTTGATATTTCTCATTCATTTATGAATCCATTGACCACAGCATAGTTTACTTTGTTGGATTTTCAATTCTTTTATTTATTTTCATCTCTATGTTCTCATCTGTTTCTAGTTCTAGACATCTTTATTTACTTGTTCTATTTCTTCTATGTGCATTTTGTAACCTCCATTGTTTATTGTCAATACCTTCGTTTTCTTTATATTCATTTTCATTCCATTGTCTTGTAGTACTTCCTTTGATATAATTTTTGTTATAATTCTTTTTCAGTCCCTGCTATTAATTGTACATCATCAGCAAATGTACAATCTGAAGTTTCTACTCTTTCTAAATATTTATGCCCCATATACATGCTTTTTATTTTTTCTTAATTATATCGTTCATAAATACGACGAACAGCAATGGGCTTAATCCTTCTCCTTGTCTTGATCCTCCCTTTGTTTGTTTCGCTTTCAATGCTTTGTTTATAATTTCCTTTTACATAAAAATGTATATCTTGTATATATCGGCATTTTCTAAACTCATTTGTTTATTTGTGTCTTGTGCATACTTATCAAATTTATTCCTCTATGGTTATTGAAATCTGGTTTGTTTCCTTTTTTTGTGTATTCGTATTATTAGTCCCATTCTCCAATCATTTGGTATTCATTCAACTTCCCAAGTTTTATTACATACTTGCAATATGTGTTCTTTGTTCACCCATCTTTTTCAACATTTCTAATTTTATTTTATCATCGAGGGGGCTTTTCCTTTCTTCAAAAAATGTATCGCTTCTTCTAGATCTTTTTTATTACCTTCTCATTTTCTTTGGGATCTTTTGTGCAGTTTACTATTTGTCTTAAAATTTTTTTTGATCATATCATTATTATTATATTAAAAGAGTATTTTTTCCAAATATTTGGTACAGTGAACAGTTAATTTTAATTAGTACCATGGCTGTCAGCTTAGTACATATTCAGTAATTGAATCTGTATACAAAAATGAAGATTATGAACTATATATAAATGATGTCCATTTTTGACAAGCAATTATGAGCAAACTTTCAATTTATCATAATTATCCATGATTATTGGTGGAAAAGTAATATTTTTTAATTTAGGATTCACAACTCAACCCTACTTTATATGAAAATATGAATATGTGCGTTTATCTACCATATCTTAAAACAAATAAATGAAATTAAAGCATTTATAAATATTCAACAGTATCTCTGTTGACAGTAAACTTCATTTCATAACGAAAATCAGTTTCCATTCCACACTTGAGGTAATAGCATAAATTATACAAAAATAGGGAGGTTTTTGTAAACTTTAAAATTTTTGTTAGCCATAATCCTTGCTTAGTCCCATGTTTGCTTTTTATGGAATGGTAATGTGCTTCTTTATTGTTTCGTTAATGCAATTGTTCTGGTATAAATGGAAGAAAATATTTTGGACATTTTTACTACCGTTGGTTATAAGGTTTCTAGTTATACATATAGTAAAAATATTTTTAGTATTCTCACGTATGATATCAACTATATAAATAATTTTTATTTAAGCTGCTGCTTCAGAGCCACAAACACCAGCACAAAACATCGATTACAATTTTGCAAGGGATGAGCTAATGACAAATGAATTGAGCAATGATCCAATTCAGACTGCAATTGCCCGGCTTGAGAAACAACACGAAGAAGACAAACAAGGTAAATTAAGTTTCTTAAAGTCAAACAGTTTCAATTAGTTCGAAGAATCAAGTATTAATTGTTTATTTTTCCTAGTCACTTTCTTGTTTAACAAATGCCTTGAAGTTGAAAAATTATTCATATGAACTCATTTTATCAAATCTTAAAAAATATAAAGTTTCAAATTATGACAATATGAAAAAGATACATACTCAGAGTAAAGTTTACTAATAACTAATATAGTAAAAGGACTTCCATTGAATGAATAGAGAGAAAGGAGATGTATATATTTATTGTAAAATAATTTTTCAGTGGCATTAGAAAAACAGCGTGTTGAGTATGAAAGGCAATTTCAACAGCTTCGTAATATGGTGTCTCCATCAACACCTTATGCTCCATATTCATATGATCCTCTTAAAATTGGTTTGAGTAAGACTGCACCTTGTACCCCCACAACTCAAATGAAAGTGGAAAGATGGGCGCATGAAAGGGATGAGATGTTTAGGCGAAGTATATGTCAATTAAAAGAGGATATACTTAGAGCAAATTCATTAGTTACTGAAGCCAACTTTCTTGCCGAAGAGATTGGTCGACAGACTAAATTTAGTGTTACCTTACAGATTCCTCCAGCTAATTTGAGTCCTAATAGAAGAGTAAGTCGATTTCAAATTATAAATATTTATTAATTATTGTGAAAATGAAAATACTACCAATACAAGATTAGTAAACATTGTCTAATTTTGCAGAAAGGTGCTTTTGTCAGCGAACCCGCAATTTTAGTGAAACGAAATAATTCTAGTCAGGTGTGGTCGATGGAAAAATTAGAAAATAAGCTAATAGATATGAGAGAATTTTATGCAGAACATAGGGATATAGAAAATGATCAAGAAAACAATAACGAGATTAAAGGACCAGATCCATTTTTTGAATCACAAGAAGAGCATAATTTAATAGGAGTTGCTAACATATTTCTTGAATGTCTGTTTCATGATGTTACTTTAGATTACCATACACCTATTATTAGCCAACAAGGAGAAGTAGCAGGTCGATTACAGGTATGAATAGAGAATCAAATATAAAGTAAAAATTGTATTAAATTCACAAATTTCTAGGTTGAATTGAGTAGGATATCTGGCTCATTCCCTCAAGATAGAATTTGTGAGGCAGCTTCTGATAGTTCATCTGAATGTAGTCATGATGAAGAAGAACAAGGTACTTCACAAGTAACCATCCGCGTTAATATAAAACAAGCGTCGGGCCTACCTCTTTCTCTCGCTAATTTCGTATTCTGTCAGTATTCCTTCTGGGGTTATCCGGAAGCAGTGGTTGTACCTGATACTGCTGATCCTAATGTGAATGGCCAACCAACAACTGTTAAATTCGATCATTCACAAGTCTTTACAGTTAACCTATCAGAGGAGTTCATGGAACACTGCGCTGAAGGAGCACTTTCTATAGAAGTTTGGGGAAACAGAAGCTCTGGATTTTCAAAATATAAACCTGGTTGGGAAGTAGTAGAGCAACAGCTTGCTACAGCTAGGTCATTACTTGATAGATGGTCTGAACTAACTAGAAAAATAGAACTGTGGGTAGAAATTCAGGAATTAAATGATCAAGGAGAATATGGAGCTGTGGAAGTCGCAATGAGAACAGACATGCTGACGGGTGGCATTTATCAACTAAGACAAGGTCAACAACGAAGGATTCAAGTGAGAGTAAAACCAGTACAGAACTCTGGTACACTTCCTATAATATGTCAAGAGATTATTAAAATTGAAGTAGGTGGTGTTATTGTAAGAAGTAGATTACAGAAACCCTTAGATTCATATCAAGAAGAAGACTTAACAATACTAAGAGAGAAATGGAGCGACGCCCTACAGAAGAGAAGGCAATATCTAAATCAGCAGCTACAAAATTTATCTGAAAAAAGTAATAAAACAGAACAAGACATTGAACGAGAAAAAAGTTTAATGGAACAATTGGTTAATTTAACTGAAGAAAGCAATGCTGTTTATATACCACAACCTGGGACAGGGATACCTGGCGCTCCAGCCATGTGGAGTCCTCCTCCTGGTATGGAACCTCATGTACCCGTGTTATTTTTAGACTTAAATGGTAAGTAACATGTCATTGATTGTTTTTCAATTACTAATAGATTGATTTCAGCTGATGACTTATCCACAAATCCAGCTGGAGAAGAAGTAACGATTGCAGGCGTTAATTCTATTTTACCAAAAGAAGATGGGAAAGAGTTCTACAGTTTACGAATTCTCAGTCATTTAGAAAAAGACGTCTGTGCAGTTGCTGGTTGGGATTCTTCAATTCATGATAGCCCACATTTAAACAAAGTTACTGAAGGTATGCTTAGTTTTCCATTCTTGATTTTTTTTCTCATTGTGTTAATACGTCAGGAATAAAAATGTGGTCATTATATTTTTAGCCAACGAACGAGTATATATGATACTTCGTGTAACAGTACGGCTGTCTCATCCAGCTCCAATGGATCTTGTTTTGAGAAAGCGATTAGCAATAAACGTCTATAAACGACAGAAGTTCACAGATATAATCAAAAATCAGATAAAATCAAAAATTGTTCGAACTGATTTAGTAACGTCATGCGGAGTTACTTATTTAGTAGTTTCCAATGTACCGAAAGCCAGTGAGGAATTAGAAGGTAGAGAAAGTCTTGCACAATTAGCAGCTTCTGGTGAAAATTCTTCAATGTGTGACGGCGAAACTTATATAGGTGAGGAAATAACACTACAAAATGAATTGTGAGAGATTGTTTTATAATCACAAAATATATAATTCCAGAAAAATATACAAGAGGAGTGAGTGCAGTTGAGAGTATTTTAACTTTGGATAGGTTAAGGCAAAGTGTAGCAGTTAAAGAATTATTACAAGCTAGAGGTCAGCCGTTAATGAGAAAGACAGTCAGTGTACCCAACTTTTCACAGGTAAGCACTTTGTTTATATTCGCTAATAATTATGTCACATTTAGTTGGCTTTAATACAAAATTTCACAATAATCACAGAATTATTTTTTTGATAATGTATAGTTTTATCATGTTTATCAATGTTTGGATTTTAGCTAAGACATTATTATATTTATTACTGGGTATATTACAAGTTGAAAATCTGAAATTTAAATATCCTCTGACAAGAAGACTGTTATCTATTTCAGGCATATTTTATCACTTCTTTCATTATTCTTGAGATTTTTAGTATATATATATTTCTCGTATCTTTTATATCATTCCTTCATGTGTGTCCTTTATTGTATTACCTCTAAATTATTTTTTGCATTTGCACCAAATTGCAAATCATTTCAGATTTTACTTTGTAATGTTGGTATTGATTTTAGTATGTGAGATTTTGTTCTGCCTCATTTGCAGTTTTATTATTTTCAATATTATACACTCCTGTTTTGGGTATAATTTTGTTACTTTTATTTATTCACTTTTTTATTTGATATCACTATTAATTAAATATATGTCACCATAAATAATAAATGTATTTACGTGCTTATATCACTGATTATTATTTAGTACATATTAACCAACTATTTATTTTTGCTGCCTAGACTTTGGAAAATAAAAACGGGGTACGTGTATGGTTGATGTCACGCTTTTTATGCTTTACATTAAGAGTAGTTAATACGTTACTTCATTTAATAGTATATCTTATTCCAATTAAAGACTGACAATATTTTTACTCCTTTCAGTTTACTCTTACTCCTTTGCATTAGAGTTTCTATACACACATATTTTGAAAGCTTCTATACAACGCCTTAATAATCATTGAATTATATAAGTAGAAAGCAACATAAAAATTTAATTAGAAATTAGATTTTGTGTTTTTTAAAATTCTCATCGAAAAGAATACTTTTAATGTGGAAAAACTGCATGCCCATAGAAATAACGTCCCGTAATTTTACTAAAGCTCTTAATTGAAAATAGTTCTAATAAAATTGCCGAAAATGTACAATGTACGTTAATTAACTAGGCCAGCATTGAAAAATATATGTTCAGATATCAATAGGTTCAGTTCCTAATTTTTCATATTTTCTCCATTATATATATACATAGGAGGGATAAAACTATCCACAGCGCCTCTGTAACTGCCCAGACCACTCCGTCCATTAAGTTTGAGCCGCCCTGCATCACATATTGTCGTTATAAATTTGGAATATTACAAAATAATTTTATAACATTTAGTAGTTATTTGTAGTGAAAATTTCTTTAACGTATTATCTGTCTGAAGCATGGCACCTTAAATTGTACAAAAAAATCAGCACAAGTTACAAATTAATAATCAAATACTATATCTTCCAGTTAATGCGATTAGATCTCAGTAGTGAGTCTCTACACATGTCTCGATCAGAAAGTGTTTCCGAACTCAATAGTGAATTGGGTACAACACCATCACGAGGACGATCATCGTTTGGAAAAGACACTGAAGTAACACCACCCAAATTTGGAGGACTAGGTATGTTAATTGATTATTATATTATAGTAAATATCAAATTAAGTCAAAATAAAATTTGGTAGAGAAGATAGTGATAGAATCAAGATACATAGAAATATTGGTATATTAGAAAATACAATTTTTAGTAGTCTGCTCCTGTGAATTTGTGTAAGTTAAAATTTATGTTAGGTAGAGTAAACCTCGGCTGTCCAAAGACAGCAAATCACATTTATGTCCATGTGTTAAAATAGTTGAAAGTGGAAATTGAATTATAAGTGGTTTGTTGTAATTGGTATTGATTACAGTAAAATTTCACACTAATCATTCAGAATTGTGGATTTGAGAGCTGTTTATTTTTCTATTTTTTAATGTTGATACGTTCGGAAATATTGAGCTTATTTTTCAATAAATAGTTTGGTATTTTGATTCAGGTATGCATACTTAGGTGACCTTTTGGACCAAACGATGCTTTCCAAACTCTGATTCTTCTGTTTCTTGTTTTCATTAGTGACGTCATATTATAACGAAGGATTTGGATATCTATATAATAAATATATCATTATGAAGCCAAATACGTCATAAATATATCAGTACTGGTAAATATTTTCATGACTTTGATATAGGGGCTACATTTTGAACTAGACGCACTTGCTCTTTACTTGATTGACTTAGATTGATAACCAAGGCTGACAGTTAACAATTTTATCATCACAGCTTCCGATTTATTTTTTTCCCATTTTTAAAAAATTTATCTTTGTTTTGGTTGGTAAATTACTTGTCTCAAAGTACTAAATTTTCTTTTAATAATAAGTTTAATTTTCGATGTGGATAAATCATAAGCTATTTTAGCTAAATCAAGCTAAGACATACATTTATTCATGGAGTGAATGCACTTTCTCAGTATTGATATATTTAAAATGTAAGTAATACAGGCAAATGTTATACGTGTAGGTTTAAAAAAAGATGTCACTTTGAATTTATAGTTTCTTTGTAGTGAAATATTTACTGCTTAATATTTATTCACTTTTAAAACGTGTTATTCATTACATTTTTTAGATACATATAATAAATATATTGGCAGTTATTTGGACTTAAAGTACGCAGGTCTAATTTTGGTCCTGTCATATATATAATACATTTAGTGTCACTATGACCTGTATACTATTTCCAGTTTTGAAACTAATGTTTGAAACACGTAGAAAAACACTAATAGATGCTTAACACTGAAATAGCATATAAATTGATGTAAACATTGATTCAAAAATATTACTAATTTTTCATTGAATTTTCTTCGTGCATCCACAAGGCTCCATTCTCTCAGGTAAAATGGAGGCTTGCATACTAAGATTGCTATATTAGGTGGATAATATAAGTGACAATTGAAAACCGTCACCTGCTTGACTTCTAAATTGGAAACAAGTTTTGAGATTGTGGATTGCATCTCAAATCTATGTTAAAACTGTAGTTAGAAAAAGACTATCACAGAAATAATAGGATAAGCTTTCTATTGAAGGTTTTTCTTTACCAAGAAAACGAAGGCTTTCTCCATTGATCTCTGACTGCTATGACTATTCTATCCTCACTATATTTGAAACGTTTTAAGAAAATATAAAGACATGAAATGAGTAATGAAAGTCAAGTTTGTTCCAAATCTATAGGTTTTTCATATAAAAATATATCCATCTCTTGTGTTCTATTGTAAACATATTGTTTTGATGTCCTTTATAGAGGTATTGATTTTATTTCCAATGGGTATAACTGTCAAAAGTTCATTGCAACTCACATAGAAAGTCTTTGTTATACCATATAAGAAAGCTGAACCAGAAGGTTTCTGTGTTGGTTGTTATGTAGATATGGATAAAACTAGCATGTTATGGATATAAGTTGCCATTTTAGTTTTAGCTTGAATTGAATAATTTCGGTTCAGGGATAGCTGAATACTGTGGCAATACTTTTGCAACAAAAATGTTAGTGAAAAATAAAATAGCGAAAAAGTAACCAAGAATATTAATCATTTTATTATTAGTTAAATTTTTGATGTTATAGTGTACTTTATATGTACTTTATGCTGAAGAGTCACAATTTAATGACATTTTCGATGTCGTTTTCGCTATTTTATATTTTTCTAAAAATGAAATTATATTAAACAAACAAAAATGTTCATAATTCTTTTATTGTACAAAGTTTTCCTTGCGGATAATGGTATTATTTGTATTGAAGTCACGGAGACCTAGGCTATTCTAACCATTCCCAAAAATACCGGGTGCATCGTGAGCATGTGTAGTAAACATAGACATGAAAATATTAACAATTCTACAAGACTTGTTACAATAAGATTTTCGAAAACGTTCCATATCAATTTTCAAAGTTGAATTTTTATATTTAAGGAGTCTTACTGAGAACTGAGTCTTGTCCATGTACAAAATTAGATCCGTTTTCGTATTTTCAATTGGCAAACCTGCATGTTGTGTTTTTGTTAGATGGGAACTAAGTCTCGAGTGGCTTGAAATAAAAATAAAGATTTAAAACATGTGTAGAAGATATGATGATCGTTATGTCGAAGCACGTATCTGTTTCTCAGCATACCATAAATTAAAATTATCTTCGTATTTCAGCTCGTCCCACATTTTTAAATCTCAACCTAAACTTGAATTCATTGAGATTGCAACAACCTTCAAGTACAAAACGTATGTTAATATATTGTAACATTTTGGTGTAGTTATTTTCATTTATTTTTCATACTTACACTAATTATGATGTTGAGGGCTTTATTTATTTATTGTTTGTAGTGTGCTAAATATTATATTTTTTTATATTTCTGATTCTCGTCACAAAATGGCATGTTTATTGATTCTGTTTATAAGATTTCTAATGTATCTTGCTTTTATTTATTTATTTAGTGATTTTTTTATTTTTCTAGATGTTATGTTATGAAGTGAGACTTGATTGTGATTCTTTACTATAATGGTATTTTTGCTATTCTCTTATTCATTCTATGACAATCAATTTTACATGTAAGAGCGCTATTAATTTTATAACCCCTAAGCTATGAGATAGAAATCACATTTAGTTAAATCCAAACGTCTAAACAAGATGCACATTATTTGTGTAAAGAAATAATTGATAGTGCGCCCTGTCAGATTTTCTAAATAAGGATTTCATTTTAATACTTTTTCATGCTCTCTTCATGTAATTTATGCAAAAATTGATATTATATAATATATGAACTACAATTGTGTTTAAAAAATTTAATTCTATTTGATCCATAAACTGCCAAAATGAAATTGTATTTCAATTTTTTTTATTCTATAGTTGGAATTAAACAAATGATCGAGTCTCTCTCTTCATAGATTATTTTTTTATTTCTTAAATATGCAGCCTGTTTTTTTGCAACCTTTTATATAAGTCACATTTAATTTGTATTGTTATTGAATAGTTTTCCCGGGTATGGTATCTCCAGCAAACACAAAACTAGGACTGAGAATGACAACATTACATGAGGAACCGACAAAATCGTTACCTCGAAAACATTCTTTTGATCTTTTAATGGACGATCCAATTGAGGAGCAAGGTGAAGAGGGAATTAATGGAAAAACAGAAATTCACGTATGTACTTTTCTTTTGAGACTAAAATCATTTTCCATATCATTATTATAATTTATTCATTATTTCATTTCAGTACGTTCAACGCAAGAAAACTTTCGCTAAAAAATCTCTACCAATGTCACGTACACTGGACTCATTAACAGAATTTGCTCCAAAACCCAATACTCCATCATCCAGCTCTAGTGGTTACGGATCTCAAGCTGTTTCAATAACCAATTTATCTTGTGACGATTCATTATCAATGAAGAGTATGAGTGTGGATGAAACGCCAGATTTGGAATGCAAATTGAACAACGACTTAGAACCTGTATCAGAAATGACCAACATTTCAAAAGGAGTTGAGGTAAGTAGTAATATATATGTTACGGTAAAAGTAATAAATTCGGTGATTATGCATAATAACAAACGAATTTGGTAAATATGATAAATTATCTCATATTTATTAAATGTATATATACATTTGCATAATAACAACTGAATTTGGTAAATATGGTAAATTATCTCATATTTATTAAATGTACCAGTTAGTTTATAAAATCCCCAACTCGTAATGGAGAATGTGATAAAAGCCCCTAACTTTAGGAAAATTCGTTCAGATTGTGCAACTGCTTGGCACGATTTCAGAAGTAGTTCTAATTTCGTTGCATGTAGACGTTTTTTCGCTACCCTCGTCAAAAATAAAACAATGAATAATGGCTGGTGTGCTTGAGTGTTTTAATTCCAAATTACTTCATATTATGGACACTAAGAAAACAAACAGTAGCTAGGTTAGGTTAGATAGTAGCTTCTCAAAAAAAACCTGCACTTTATTCTACTAACTCAATAAGCATGGTTCGTTGATTTAAATCTGATCATCTGTCAGTGTTCAAAATGATGTTATATATACTTATAAAAGGCATAGCTTCTGGCATTAAATTTACTTCAATTATATTTTATGATGCTGTTTAAGATTTGTATTACTTTTACAGATATAAAGTAATGAATAACTATAAATTTGAAGACTTGTTAAAAAAATCTGATTTAAATAAAAAAATCAACAACCCTGCCAATATATCATAATATTGAACGAATTTTCCTAAAGTTAGGGGGTTTTATCACATCCGCCATTACGAGTTGGAGATTTTATAAACTAACTGGTAAATTTGATAAATATGAAATAGTATATCAAATTCGGTGGTGATTTTGTATAATCACCGATAATTATATATAATTACCGATTTATCGTTTTTACTGTAACATATATATTTAATAAGAGTAAATCTTAACATTTGATTAACCATGTAAATACGAATAAGAAACAGTGTATAATCAAAAACAATAATTTCATTTACTTTTTCAGAGATTATCTGTGGAAGAAGACCAAAATTTTACCCCCAATGACGAAAGCTCAGATGATGTGATTAATGGTGGAGACAGTGATTCTAATCAAAATCAAACAGGAAGTGACCTTAATGAATCAAGTTCTATCGTGAAAACAAATTTATCTCCAGGAAGAGTCGTCAGACGGAAAAAGCAAAGCTCACGTAGTCATTATCATAGAGCATCTTTTCCCCAAAGTAGGACATTATTGTCAGAAAGTAAATCAGCACATAATTTGGGTAGTAAAAATAATCTTGTATTATCAGCTGAAGACGATAGTATGGATAGCTCCACCGATCGTCTAGAAGGTAATAAATATTAATAAACATTTTTCCACCAGCTATTATAAAAAATATGGAAATTGATTTCAGATGAACATGATAATTTTGGTTCCCGCCCTGACCTCACCAAGTTTCATGATGTTCCCGTCCCTGATTGGGTAGTGTTAGGAGAAAGTGTTCTTATTAGACCTTATAATTCTTCTGGAGTTGTCGCTTTTATCGGAGAAACTGAGTTTTCTACTGGAACTTGGATAGGGGTGGAACTGGATGCCCCAAAAGGTAATAAAAACTTTAAAAGTAACCCTCTACCTAAATATGGAGCTTTAAAATAATTTTATTATAAAATACATTTCAATCTCAGGTAAAAATGACGGAAGTATCAAAGGCATTCGTTACTTCACTTGCAAACCTAAACATGGGATGTTTGTAAGAGCAGATAAGTTGATATTGGATAGAAGAGGTCGTGCTATGAGGCTTGATAAAGCTGAAGCTCTTGCTAACAACAGTAAATGTTCATTAAGTAAAGGTAATGTAATAATTAGTAGAGTTTATATTCACAGTTTTCATCATCAATTATAATGTTTATATGAAATGAAGCAAATAAGGAGGAATGTAATGAAAACTGATAAAATTTTCTAAAAAATATATATTTATGAAATCCAGATTTACATAATAAAACATTCAGGTAAATTTCAATAACTTCAATTACAAATAACAATCATTAAAAATGGTGCATTCCACTAATCGTTCACGGTGCTTAAAATACTCTTTTGAGCGATCCACATAATAACTACGATCGTTGTGGTCGTGGCGAGAACGTCACTCATGAGGTCATGACTAACGTTCACGACGACCCTTGTCAAGAGGTGGGCATAAGTGAGCATTGAAAGTATTAGCGGAATTTTCAAAACTCAAGCAACGCAGATTGCAACCATGACAATCTATCTCATTTTTTTCTGTAGTATGGGATATTATAAGTACTTTTGAAGCATTCTTGTGACGCACAAACCAAATATTTTACTAACGCCACAAAAGACGTTTCGATTTTACTTTAATGTAAATTATTTAAACACTTCACTGAAAATATTCAATGACTTACAAATTGCAATATAAATTCTTAAAGCTTTTCCACTTTGATTTACAGTTATAACCCTCTGGACTAAGTGGAACAGGAAATACCGTGGTAGTGAACGTGATCGTCGTGAGTGCTTAGTGCAATGCATCTAAAGTGTCTCATCCACTACTATGCCAGCAAAACATTTTACATATTGCTATGCTCCGCATCAAGTTATATTGTATTATATAATAGAATTTATTATAAAAGTATAGAAATTAATATGTTCTTTTCTTATAGATTCACGAACTAAATCTCGAGGGAATGGTTTGAATACAGCAGGTACCAGAGCGAGTTCAAAGGCCAAATAGAACAGACAAATATTTCGACCATCTTATCATTAATCCACCCTATTTATTGCCATTTGCCGTGTTTAACGACACAAACTGTGTGCCGTCCATTTACATGGCGTAGTGTTATTTATTTATCCTTGCCATTTCTTATATACATAGAATATCATTGTACAGAATCATCTATTAAGGTCTCAAGAACGAAAACACTGTTCTTATGGAGAATTATGGTGTTGATAGAAAGAAAGAAAGAAAGAATTAGGTTGATAGATGATTGTACTAGGCATATTTGGTTGCACTCTTAAAACTGCGAGCACTTAGCTTGGTATTATACTGATTTACTAGCAATTTATACACACAAATGCTTCCATGTATTGAAAAGTTACAGCGGAACCAGGTATATTTTTTGAAAAAAAAAAGATATAATTTTATACACAATCTCTCGCTGTAACCTTAAAATCATGAATAAATGTCTTTACAGTATATTTAAGCTCTGTTGCACACCAGAAGAATCTTTAAGTTCAGCCAAATATCTACCTCTTGTTTGAAACAGAAACTGATAACTTTGGCACTCCTTCAAGTTGAACATTGAACATTTTTTTCTCTAATTTAAAGGAAACTCCGCAAAATACTAGTGCTAAGAATGAAGAGCAAGAAATGCTACCACAAAATATAAACAGAATAAATAATATGCTACTAATTATAGATATATATACAAAGTATTTTTTATATACCAGTTACTTTATGGCTAATTTGTGGTTGCAATACTTTTGTATTTAGAAAAGAACCATTCAACAAATCTCCATAATTTCACATAATTGTGTCCCTACAATTATCACTACATATACACTATTTTTATGACAAACTGATACATAATATCAGGTAAAATCAATGTGTTATATTTTCACTTAATTACTTTCGTTTTTAACTGGCTTATTATGAGAGACGTTCTGCGCATTATTTTTGAGAATAATGGAGTCAGAGCAAATATTTGCAAGTTGTGCACTAAATATGTTGTCTAGTTTCCTCTATGCAACATTGGCCACTTTTTTATTTAAGCATTTCTTTCTGTGATAATTAGTGTACACAGAGTTTTTTGGTTCTAACATATTCTGTGAATTAATTTAGACATATTTTTTGCTTGCTGTATACTTGAACAGAGTTAAAATAGGATTATGTAATTGTAATAGACAACTGTAGTTTACAACAAGTATTTAACTTCTATGTGTCTCTAGAAAAATTTAGTGTTAAGATAAAGATGTAGATGCAATAGTATTGAAAATTTGTTTCGACCATGTCTAATTTTATGAGAAGAAAACTTCAGTGATATTGTCAATTACTGCTTAAAGGTTATTAATCTTTCTAATCACAAGGGATCAATCTTGCAGTCATATCTTTCAATTTGTTTTGTGATAAAAAAATAAGAGCAATTGGAAGGCACTTTAATTATAATTTTATTTCTATGAAGTATACGGATTTTTTACCTATGACTAATTTTATTATATTTATCTTTAGTGAAACGTCAATATTATATTATATTGAGCATTTAATTTAACAAAATTTTTCCTATTTAGAACACACATCAGGAAAGCATTTTGCATATGTAAAAAAATGTTTATCTTTCCTTCCATGTATTTATTATTGCACCTTGAAAATTTACATCTATACTTTACTCTGTTACTTACCTTCAAGTCCATCCTGAAATATTCAATGGAAAATTACAGAAAATAATACTTAGCTGTTAATTTTTCAGTTAATTCCAATATATATTCTCTACATACAATCTGGAGGAAATGTGGCGGAAATTGATAGCGAATGACATATTGACATTGACAGTAATGACACATTTTTATTACAGTAGCGTCACGATTGGTAGGTGGCAGAACTAAATTTGTGTTGCCGAGAGTTACATACAAGTTGACCTTCTTTTTGGTATGCACTGTGCAAATATGACCTTTTTGGTATGTTCTGTCCAAATATTTTTCAATCTTATGTCATATATCAATCTTCAATAAACGAAACTATGATTGATTTGAATTGATAGTTCCTTTTTGTATATTGTGAATTCAGGATAGTTAAAAACAGATATTTTGATATTCGAGTGGTAGATGATCTATTGATTCGTGTGATTGTCAGTCAAGTTAGACTTTGATAAAGACCAAAATAACATCAAAATATGAAAAATATTCACTATGGTGAAATACATAATTTATCAAAATAGATACCTATAAAGTAAGGATCATGTATTCACGAAAATATATATTTAGGCTTGTTTTTCTTGTGCAATACTTCATTATTGCTTCTTAATACTATATTTGATTATTAACATTCCACAGAAAATTAATTTCCACTAGCTTTTAGCCTTATTTGACAGTATCATTTTAGTTCTATTCACAAAGTAACATTCCAGAAAAAGTGTCTAATTCTAGAATTGCAATATAATCTAGTCTCTGTGGTTTATTTATTGCTCAGCGACTTTAAGGTTTAGTCGTCCACTGACTGTGACTGAAGGAATAAGAATGATAAAATACAGTCAATTTTTTCCAAATGTTAAAAGGTGGCAAGTAAAAACTATTTAGTATATTAGAAAAAATATAAGAGATTAATTGGGGGGAAATACTATATAGTAACTAGAATATTTTTAAATATATAATCTAGCTAACAAGTAACAATCATATTTTTGTATGTTGGTAATTAATTCTGTACTCAAATACACTCTGTGTTTGTCATCCCATACGACATAACAAAAAACGAGATCTGTAAAATCTGATAATTTTTGAGAAATTGTCGATTTTTTTTTCATTGTACTCTTCTATGAAGCAATATTGTATAAAACACTGCATTTTATGAATAATAAAAATAATATTTTTTCATGAGAAATAGCACATGGAAGGGTATTCGCCATACGTCAACAACATTAACTTTATTTTTTTCTAAATAAAACATTGATTAAATTAAAACGTATTATTTCCTTCATACAACAAGAGTTAATTGTTAATACTAATCTAACGTATTTATCTCAATTCATTATCAATACTAATCACTTCTTCACATAATTTAAAAACACCAATGTAGTAGCTTGTTGTAGTTTGCTGCAATTTTTGATTCTTATGTAATAACGCATCTCAAGAAACTATAGTTATTTGTTGCCTTAAATTAGTTAGTGCTTTAACATTCAGGTAAAAACTGTTAGCGCCATCTTTGATTGGAGCAAATATATCAAGAATGCCCCCTAATAAACAACCTATGTGAGTTTCGAATTTAATATTGTTTATCATTCTCATAACCTCCGTCATTTATCCCAGTCAACAAAATAAAATACTAGACCTTTTCTTGTCCAATTTAAATAATTCTGTCCAATTTGTTATATAATATAGTGTATTATATTAAACCAACATTATTTTTTACTATTATAAAATGATCTGTGTGAGAAAAGAATCATTTACTTGTCAACTACAATCAAATCTAATCGTGATTGCTCTAAAGATACAAATGAATTTTTAAAATAAGTAACATACTCAGCATTACAGCTCAATATTAGAAAAATAATTATGAGTTGTGATGAAATTTAAGACATATTCCAAATCTTATGGACATACTAAACTATTTTGACAGCTATTCAATAAACCAAAATAAATTGTATGTAATATAAATTCATTGTTAATTTTATTATTATGACTTCATTTAATGTAATCATTTATTAAACTATACCATTGAATAAATAAACTCCTGGCCAAAATTAACACATCACTCATATTTTTCTCGATATTCTTTATTTATTGAAACTTACTGTACGACAAGTGGGCCATCGACCTTATTTGACAGTGACAGTATTACATGCATGTTAGTAAGTTCATTTGGGAGTATATGAAGTAGAAAAGAACCGCCAAATAGATTTGACAATGGAGGAGGCAGTACGAGCAACGATTCTCATGAATGAAGGATATTCAATGCGATATGTTGCTGGTTTATTAGAAAGACATCATTCCAGCATCAGTCGTATAATGAAACGGGCGCGTACCATCGAAGCCCAGGACAATGGTGAAAACGTTGCACTAATCAAATTGATGATCGGTGTTGCTCTCAGTAATAGGAGAATCACCAGCAATCTGCTAAAAAATGAATTATCAGATGCTCGAAATAGCGATATATCGTCTCCAATTGTTAGAAGATGTTTACATGAAGCGGGGTTAAGCAACAGAATACCAGCCAAAAACCCTTGCTTACCAGAGTTCACAAAGTTCGGAGATTAAATTTCACAAGACTATATCAGAATTGGACCATCAATGATTGGAAACGGGTTCTGTTCTCCGATGAAACTAGAGTTAGCCTTAAAGTTCCAGATAGACGTGAAGACAAGGAGAAAGGTTTCCCGGTTGTAATATCTCTTCTAAAGTTCTTTTTGGTGGTTACTCTAAAATGTTTTGGGGGGGAATTTGCTTCGATGCTCGTACGGAATTGCTCCTTAAAAATGCCCAATGTTACTTGGACAACATTGTCGAATATGTAATGCCTTTTGCTCCGTTTATTATTCGATTTGATGCAAAATATTGTTCAATTTACAAGATATACTAGAAGGAATTATGTCACAGTAAGTTTATTTATTTTAAAAATTCTGCAAATATTAACTACAATAATTCTTTTTATAAAACACCTCAACACTAGGGACTTTATATCATTCTATTTAGTTTTAACTTTGATATCTTAAAAGTATCATCAGAGTTCTGCAAACAAATGTTTTAAATATATTTACATTCTGTATAATTAAATAGGCAGATTCACAAATATGCAGAAAAGACCAAAAAAGTAGCCGCCAATCGTCAGATATATTTTTAAATTATAATAATAATGTAATATATTGGAAAAGGTGTAGACAGTTACGTAACACTAGATACATTATAATAAATAATTTTAGAGGAAGTTTTTTGGTCTTTCTGTATTATCCTGTACATTCAATATGTAAATACCAAAATTTGATCATTCTAAAAATAAAACTTGCTTTTTTGTTTCCACTCGATATAGGTTTGTTGTTTTTTTATGTAATTTAGATACAAATAGTTGAAAAATATTTTATATATATGTGTACATTTTTGTTGTTTACATTAAATTATTTTAACCTCATATTTTGATAGTTTTAAAGTTTATTTGTAGCTGTGGTCCTACAAGCAATTAAAATAAAAGATTACATTCAATGTGTATTTATTTATTGCAAACTGTAATACAAACGTACAAGTGTTAAAAATATTCAGCATATGCATCTGCAATACGTTTTCTTCTTGGACTGTTCAAAATACATGTACTCCTAAAACAAAAGCAAGAAGTATATTAGTCGCCATTGTCTCTGTTTCTAAATCTGGATTATTATAAACTTATTCGCTTAATTTTTTCTAATTAAGACTGTTCAACAGAAGACTTTATTGGTGATAACTGTCAAATTATAAATTTCACTTTCGAAATTTTATTTCAAACGATTGAATTAATAAAACTCATTTAACATTTGTAAAATTGTAAAGCGTTTTTTGTAACAAAAGTTTTTTGAAATTTGCGAAGTGAAATTTATAATTGGCGCAGTCGCAGTAGGATTCGTGCGGTCGTGTAATTTTACGCTTTATCGTGATAAAAAGCTCGACTTAGTATTTTAATACATAGTGCGATGACCTACGATCTGCGAGGGACAAAAAATGGGACTCAGCATTCAATTTTTTATAAGTGCCAAGCTCCTTATTTTTTCCTTTTTAATTCTATCCTTATCTTTTACTAGAGTAAGGAAGGGATAATTTATTGATTTTAATTTTTATGAACGAATTAGAAAATGTACCAACACCACCGAAAAACTAATTGAAACATATGCAGTTTACAATGATCCTGACATAAACACCAATGTTGTGGAGTGTGTTTAAGAAAAATTAGTAGGAAAAGCTGAAATTATGGTGGGAAATAGGATGAAATTGAACGCATGGCCCAAAATAAAAGAAGCATTAAAACAATGATATGCCGATAGACGAGACCTTGATTGTATTTTACAAGAACTGACGAGAACGAGACCATTCAAAAATGAAAATTTAATAGTATTTGGAAAGTACAAAGAATAAGTAATGATTTTAATCTAAGTGAAATAGCTAAAAAAGTCAAACAAACCATTGTGTGACAACTGCACTGAACACATTTAGCAATGGCATACGTTGATGAAAAAGTTCATAATTTTGTTTATTTAACTAAAGAAATCAGAAGGAAATAATATCAAAAATTATAGTCAGTGTAATACAAATGAAACTTACAATTGTCACTCGTTTTTTATATCCTTCCAACTAAAACTCATTATTTGTTTACTTTAAAAATTTCTCGGCAGAAATTAAGCAGGAATTACTCTATACCTTCTATCCATATGAGATTAAAATATTTCAACAGAACAACCACACCACTTGAGTACCGTAGTTGTTGGTTGAAGGAAAGTATTGCACACCCAAATAGTAATTTGATTATAAATACCACTAATGCAGTCATTTGTGGGGTTACTGATTAGACAGTTTTTACTACCTTTCATTTGGATATAGAGTTGTATGAATTGTTACTACATATCGCTCGCCCATCGATAGTAACCTAATTCATGTTAAATGAGTGGTTACTATTTAATAGTAACTGCACAACTACTTGCTTGATTTTCCTTGAATTTTATACTTAAGGGTCAACAGGAGTTCAAGAAGGTTGAAGTCACAGAGTTTCATAGTCTGGGCGTCCCGTTAATCTATTGAAGTTTTTGGCTATAAAGGATCGCTTACGAAGGAAGAGTGATTGTTATTTGTAGAGTATATATCGTCAAATGATTTTGGTACTTTTTCCTATCGTTCATATGGCGTGCCGTCCCTTACAATTCAACATCATCGTTGACGGTGAGAGGCCAAGATAGAGGCAGCCATGATTCATAATTTCATAGAGAACTCTGTGTGAATAACACTATGGGATGATATTGGAGTATAGTAAAAGCGTCGTGCTACATTAGGAAGTAGTAGAGTCATGGTACATTTCACACTATCACGCATTACAAGGTCCTATTATTTCAGATGGACTATATATTGCTGGAGAAACTTCATGGATCAACATTACACCAACAATGTACCCTGGTCACCAATTTCGCCCTATCTTTCTCAAATTGAAAATGTCTGTTTTCAACTAATGACATATGACAAATATCACTAAATGTTATTTACAAGATATGCCTATCAGGGACATATAATTTAATGAATTTCCAATTTTTCCTATAGATTAATGGGATTATTGATTGGAGTAATGATAGTAGTATTACAATATATTGCTTTTATCTATTGTGTCATGAAAATAATAATAATAATAAAAGAACCGCATTAGTGATATTAGTTATTGAACTTACCAATAGAAACGCAGATCCCAATAAGAGAGCTTTATGTCTAGTTTCAGTAATATTACTGGGCATTTGTAGTAAGAGGTTGTAAGATACTTGAATATTATCCCACTGGTAGATTATACTTCCAATTTGAGTCGAACCGTCATAATTAAATATCTGAAAATATTAATTCACATTTTGAGCTAATAGGGACGTTGATTTAAATTTTGATGAATTTATTTGACGATATTGAGTCTAATTTAATAAAAATGTTTATTTGACAGAAAATATTATTTTTAACAAAGTATATTTTGCAATTATATATGTTTCGCACTCAACTATATATTTTTATAATTAATGTTTCATTTTGCACCTTAAAATGAACTATCCTTATGAGTTGTGGAGATATGAAAATAAAGAGGAACTTTTAATTTTTTATGGCACTGACTTATGTAATTACATTTGTTAAATTATAAATTAATTTGACATTGCATTTTTGTTGTGAAGCACTCTGACTTATTTTTGTTGCCAATAAGTAACTAGCATGTTAATTAAAAAAATATTTATAAATTTGATGGTATCGTGGTTTGTTGGCCATGGATGTTTATGTCACTCTTGACAGAACGAAATTTAGTTAAATATAAATACAGATAAAGTCTTTTATTTAAAGTGTTATATGTTTTTGGATGATAATGTTCAGTATTTACGTAAAAGATAATAATGTGCTCGATGTTGTAATAATTCCATGTGGTAATAAATTTGACCATTCAAAACAATTTTCAAAGTAGTTTTCTGTATTTTTCGGTCATTGGAATCTATCCAAGTTTTATTTTGAATTTCAGTTTCCATAGTAAACCTCCATTAATTTACTGAGAAAATATTTATTTCAATAATGTAAATGTATTATCATACCTGAAAGTTTTGAGACTTTCCTAATATACATCCAAAAGAATTTGGACCTTCTATTTTATATATAATTTCATCGTGTCTATTGCAGATGTTAAAACTAGTTTTCATTGAAATCGATATATTTTGAGATATTGTTCCTACTAATTCTCCAGGTGGAATCCAAACTTCCATTTTCTAAAAATGTAAGCATATACAATTACAATAAAATTTTTAAACTAATACTTTTTATAAATATATTGTGATACTTCCTATAGTATTCTTTCCTAATTTAATAATATCATTCACTTGACCTGAATGATTTTCGACTTTATCGTGTGAATTTAACATCAATTTAGTTAATAAATAAAAAAAAAAGCATTAAATTATTTCATTGTGTTTCCATTACCTGAAGATAACACCAAAAAGTACAAGTACCACATGCCAGTCTCCGTTCAAAAATTAAAGCTTCTTGTTGAGTTTTATCATATAGTCTCATACTAAATGATCGACCTGAGCCCAAACAATTTCTTTGGAAATTTGAAGAGCTTTCGGTTGCATAATAAATGGTATCACCTCGAGGTACTTTTACTGTATATCGATTTTCGGAAGCTACGTTTGCAATAACTAAAAATATTGTATTTTTAAATGGATTTAGAAGTGCTTCTTCGATTGAACTCATAATGTAAAAGCTGTAAAATTACAGTAACGAGTTGTGGTGTTGTGATACAACTGATAAAATAACATGAAGTAAATTGAACATGAATAAGAAAAATGATCTAGTGTACCAACTAGGATTATGTACATCAGAATAAATTACAGTTATGAAAAATATTCATTGTTCAGTTATGTTATAATTTCAAATACTTACGATCCACAAGTTCAATAGTCTGTTGTATTATTAATTGATTCACATCTAGCAAAAAGCCTAGTCCACTGGTAGGAGATATAGTTCTTCTAAAATCTTGTTCTATAACTGAGACAGGGATTGGTCTTCTAGAACCAGGATAATCTGGAAAATAAAAGAAAAACCTTTCTATATCAAAAGTTTTATTTCATATAGTCCCAAAATCTTTACTATATCTTATATATATTTATTTATAATATTTGAAATATTTTCACTTACTATTTTCAGTCGGTTGTTGCGTTATAACTGTTTCCTGGTTATATTCAGGATAAACTGAAAATATAAAAGCGCGTATTTGTAGACACTACTTTTAGTTTTAAGGTTTTGTCTAATTATATTACAACCTCTAATTTTTATTTTATGTTTATTGTAAGTTTAATATGGACTTATTTATTTTTACTATTAACACGCATTGTTTTTTTTATAAATGCCCTCTAACTGAAAGTATAGAATTGAAATTTTAATCTTGATTGGTGTCGGCAATAATATGAGGACTCAACTAGAGGTATGCACATTAATTCATGAAATGCATCCAGATGGTGAACGTATTTTTCAATTTACGGGAAGAAAACTAAAATAAATGAGACTGATGTAAATAGATAAATATCGATTCGAGATCATGTTCAAATTTCGATTTATATTACCTGGGTATGTATTGTCCTGCATGGAAAAATGGTCTAATGAAATATCTATAAAAAATATTTTAATTATAAGTATACAGAAAAAGTTTCATGAAACGATTTCTAATGTTTTATTTTCTCGAAGTAAGTAAAATATATATATAGATTCTATAACTATTTAGTCATATTCATGTTGGAACTTTTAGCAATAGATATAGAAATATGAAAGGTCCCCGACACTGTCTAACGATCAGCGGATTCCAACGAAAAATAAATAATATTCACATGGTCAGCGGATTCCCAAACACGAATTAAATAAATATAACTTCATTGTAATTAATAAAGATTCATTTTACCACCTTATTGCCTTTGGTTTGTGACTTTCTGTGTAAATTTAAAAATCGTTTATTGTAAATAAATTATTTTAAAAAAATTGTCTCGAGGAATATTTCTATATTCTTCTTCTAAAGATTCTTTTTATTTAATACATCATGAATATTTATACATATATATTTTTGAAAGTGTATTAACGTATTAAAACCCGGTTCACAAGGGACTGATCATCAGTGTTGAGGTGTTAAGGTGGAAGCTTTCTTCAATCAAAAAGCTTTCACATGTAACATATCATGCATTTTTAAATACGGTGTTGGTTTTTATGTATTCCTCAAAAAATAAAAATACCATAATTAATCTTTCCACTGAAGAAATTGAAGCACTGATACGATTTGAAAACTTAGGTCATTTTCTAACCATAAACATTCAAAAATACACAAAAAATTGTAATCAAATGTTTTCTGGAATTTCGTTTTATTCTTCGTCTCTACATTATTAACCGCTCTATTACGCACACAGCGGCAATAGCGCGATGTTGTGCACTCATCTATGGAGGGTAGAGGTAAAGAGAACCATCTCTGTGCTACAGAAAGTGTCTATCAAATCCTTTACTTTAGGGAGGCGCTACCATAGCATGAGTGTAAATCGATAATTGAAACTTCATAATTACTTGCAAAAATTCTTACAAATTCACAATAATTAATTAACATTGAGGCGTTATCTCACAGTGACTTTTCTAGGTAAAGTTTATAAAATTATTTTGGACTACGGGAATAGTTTAGATTTTGTATACCGATATTTATTTAAGGACTTTAGTCATTTGAAATACTAAATTTTCTAGCATTGCATACTTCAATCTACATAAAATAACTAAGTTCAAATGATATCTCGTTCGACAGGAGCGCCAATCTGGTTAAATTTTGAATTATAGTTTAACTTCTACAAGCCGACAGTTTTTAAGTTAAGCCCCCATATGAGATGGTCCTTCTTACATCTACCTTCCATAGTCTCATCAAGAACATGTTAATGACTGACCACAAGAGCACGCGAAAACAACAATCGCTACTGACGATCAGTTGCGATGTATCATCTTTGTGAAATGGGTTTTTAATCAGCGTTAGTAGGAAACATCGACAAACCCGAATAAAAGTATATGTCAAAGCTTGTTCCGTTCGGCCAAAAAGAGGAAAAGACCAAAAAAATTATCATTTACGGTGAATCCAGACTTATTTCAATTCAATTTCATGTACACCAGTTTATGATGATATTAGTATAATCAACAAAAATTGTTTTATTTTATTTGACGCCACAGATAAATTAGTTCACCAAAACTAATGAACATAATTGTATTAGAATAATTTCTATGAAGTACATAAATATTTATTTTTTCTTCGTTTCAATAGAAAGTTAACCTAAAAATGTTAATCTGGTATCTCAATATGTGCAAGAAGAGTTTTAGTGTGAAAAAACTAATTGTAGCATCAATACTTTTATAATCATCTTCAAAACTATTATAATTTTTCTAATTCTATTATTATATGCATTGAATATGGCATTTAAAAATGTAGTTTTCTTTTAGAATAACCGAAATTATAAATTGAATGATGCCGTTAAAGTAAATTATAACTACTACTCTTATTCCATTAGTAGGTAGGTATATCTGTTGTACAACGCTTTTTATCAAGATATTTAAATTACTATATTATTGTAAACAAAAAAATATGTTTTTGAGTTGAATCATTTTCGACAGAACTAGAACTAATATTTTGTATAATTAAAATCGACTCACTTTCCATATTGCTATACAGATTTTCATTTTGCATATTTCTTGTATCAAATTTACACCACTATTATGTTTCTACTTCGCTAATAAACACCACAGAATCATATTTCTTATCAGGATAATATTCTTTATCTAATCTACGGATTGTTTTATACCTGTAATCATCATTCAATTTTTAAACTTGTGTCAACAACTTTATCAGACATCTGATCATTCCATATACAACATCAACACTTTCAATTATCGATGAGTAGTTTACTAACAATTCATAAATAAGTCTTTTATTTTTATTGTTGAACACATGTCTTTATTTTGTTGTTCTGATGTTGAGATTGTCGATGGCATTAATGTAAAAATACTACAAAATTTGTTGTAGTAAAATATTAAAACATTCTCTGTAAATATGTTTTATTTATCTTTGTAATTACTCTTCAACTTTTGAGTGACATATTGAGATCTCCATGAATTGAAATTAAAGTAACTGCATTAGTTTCATCATAAGCTTTTGTATCTTTCTTCTTATAACGAATAGAAACTTTATTTTTCCTTTGCAATCTTTGTTATAAATTCTTTGATTTGTGAAACATCAAAATTATCCGTCAACTATAATATTTGATGTTTTTGTTTTGATTTTGAAGTTCAGTATAGAGATCTAAATGTCGATTCTAAACAACATATCTCAACAACTTTTTATCCTAATTGCCACATAAAACACTTTTTTTTAATGAAAAATTGTTTTTTTTTGAAAAAGGGTTGGACTCTAAAAAATGAAAATTCAACTTCAGAGTTTTTTATTTTTTACAAGAGTCGATCCATTCATCCGGGGACACAGTATATGAGTCAGTGAGTATGAGGCTCTGGTTCCTGTGTAGATTCATTCACTTGAATTGATGACTGTTCCTTTAAATATATAGGAATTTATTTTGTATTACAGATCGGGGATTATTTTGTATTATATTATATTGTGACATAACCACAGAAAATTGATCAAGGTTTCGTTGTTTTAACGTCAAGGCTTTCGTAAAAAATAAATCCGAAAACGTCATGACGTTGCTTCTTTCTAAAAGATATTTTTTGCGGTCGTGCGGTTGCAGACGTTCCTCATAGACTTTCCATATAAGTTCGAACCCGAGTTGGAGGAAGATGCGACGTTGGACTTAGTAATAGGTTATTTGTATGCTATTTGGGTAGTTTTTGATAATTTTTTCCAGGATTGTAGAACTGCATTTGCATAAGTGCAAATGATAATCCAGTTTAGCTATGTTTGTAATTATATCATTCAAATTCGCCAGATGTTTTCAGAAATGATTGGAGGGTAGACATAATTATATATTTGTGATGAATTAAATCCAGTATGCGTTTATTACATTTAATAAAAGTTTAACATTACAAAATATTTAGACAAACTTAATCTCACCTACTGGGAAAAGTACTAAAAAATATAGATTTCAATTAGGACAGCAGTTACTGATGGTCACACAATCCCGATAGAGCCATTCATTAATTTTTTCTAGTAAATTGCTGCCTTAAAATGGAAATATGTTATAAAAATAAATCTGAAACCTTTATGAAGGAGTCAAGTTAAATTTTTAGAGATCAATAAAAGTTTTGTAAATAATAATAATAATTTTATACAATTAGGTTATATATTTCATCAAGTAACAACAATTTAAATACTTCTTCTGAAGCTACATTTAACTATAGGTACATATAAGGTTATAATGATAATTAGCATTGAACTTCGGTTCAATTCTTCTTAAATACGACATAATCGTAAAACAGGAGAATTTATGTTTAAAACAAAATTCCAGATTTTTTTGAAAAATTTCAATACTATCCATGTAATTTTACGTTTTCTCTAAAGCAATTTCTTTTGCTACTGTATCAGTTAGGCACTAAATCAAATATTAAAACTTAGTAATCATCTACCAGCTGCATTTTTACACAATTCTTATCATACCTCATACAACAGTATCCGTTAAAAATTTAATAGGGTTGTCTGAAATTTTTAAAATAAGGATTTACAACAAAGGATTTACAAGGATGTGCAACCCCTGCTAGAAATTATACACCACAAAGTGATCCTAATAATTGCAAAAACTATAGAAAAAAATGGTTTTCTTCGAGATTAGTGTCATATACAAAAGAATTGAGACACCTAGAATCAAAATCCACCAAGTCCATCTTAAGAAATTTTCGGAACAAAATAGTTTCATAAATATTTAGAAAAATTTAAAATCAATACGTGGATTTGGCGGATTTTGATACTAAGATTGGGATTTGGCGGGATTTGAAACAAAAATAAGCTTAGGCTGCAAAGGGGTTGAGCTATAAAAGTTATACTAATTGTAATTTTTACACTTTAATTACGCAAGGCTTAGCAAAACAAATAAAAAAAGTAAACAAAGTTCTTATTTTTATACTAGATCACACAGTATCTGTATCGATTTCCTCATTAACAATAATGTTTTCATCTTCTTCATTGTTGACATCTTCGGCTTCATTGTTGAGACCTTCGGCTTTTTGGTTTTCAAGATCTCGATAAAATTTTACCGTCTCGTTGTTTCTCCACCTTTGTCCAAAGTACTTTGTTAGCAGTTTCGCAGCATCCCTTATTTTTGCATCTGAAAGACTAACCCCCTTCTTGACGGGTTTATGTGAGACAAATTAAACTATGGTTTTATGATATATTTTGCTTGACAAGTTTCAGTTCTATAACTGGATCAGAATGTTATTTTTCTTGTTTGGCATAATGCTTTTTGATGGATTGAACTTGAAGTACCACAAGTTCGATTTTTTTTTGCACTTTTTCAGATTCAGACTTCCAAGCGTGATTCCAACATGATAATCGGTTCCAAGTTTCCCCAGAACTTCTTCATACTCTTCTGGCTTAAGTATAGTGTCCTTCTTTTTCAAAATCATGGGTAGTCACGTGACGAAACTAGGTGCCCCTATTGTCCGACAGTTGTACTGAATTCAGCATGGAAAAATCTATAAGAAACAATATCAAACTCAACGTCAAAAAAATATGGACATGGCGGTTTTCGATTCTAGGTACCTCAATTACTGTATAGAAATGCAAATCTTTACAATTTCCCGACTTTTTCATTACGAGTTGTGAGTATTCTAGTTCATTCAATTTTTCTTATACTCGAAATGGTTCTACCGATTCACTGAGCGAAATTTTTTCAACTTTGACCAATAAATTTATAATTTTGCATCATATGTATTTGATAACTAAGTATTTTTTGGCTTGCATACTTTATTGATATTGTGGACATATCTTGAAATAAAAAAGTGGAACCATCATCATTTTAATTTGTAAACTTTGAACTGAAAATTTTTTAAAGACAATCTTCTGTTACGAATTTTTTAATGAACAGTGTTTTTTTTTTATTTTTTCTATCAGCATTTTTTCAGTTATTGTCAACTGTCACTTTCATCCATACCTCGTTCTCCTTGCATAAATAAATTATAAGATCTGAAGGAATGTTATTATCTTGGTACTGATTTTTCCTTCAGTTAAAGCGTTTGATTTTATTGTCAAGTAATTATTTAAAAAACTGAATAATCTATTCTATTCATTGAAATATAAAAAAATCTCATAAGCTTTGTGTGGTTGATCATTGTAGACATTATGTAAATATCAGTGATTGGAAATATAATGTATTTTGCATTTTTTAAAATCATATATATCTAATAACAGTGAGATGGATTATTACTTATATGAAAAAGACTAAACAGTATTAGCAAAAACAATGAATCAAATTAAAAAATTGTATACACAGTTTGTGTTTACAATCAACATATTATATAAATATGAATGACACACCGTTGACGATGTAACAATAAAATTACTTGGGTTTATTGTAAAATTACATGATAGTGGAAAACATCAATGATACATGGACAGATAATTTATCTAGATGTTGGTTCCAACAGAGCTTCTGTTTCTGGACAGGACATTTCACAGTCGTTGATTACTGAAGGTTCTTCTGCATGTAAAAAACGTGTTACATCTAATAAGTATCTGATGGAACGTTGGATAAATTTCTGACATTCTGGATCGCCTTTGCACAAATCAAAAGCTTTTGCTAGAAATAGTGAATGACACTGACGGGTCGGAGGAAACCAGCTGTTGTTGCTCTGAAAATATTAATAACTTTATGAGCATTCTAGACCAAAATTATATACAACCTTTAAAAAACAAATACCTATTATCTTGTTTTTAGAAAAAATGTAACAATAAATTTTCAGAACTAATGTCTTTATATCTGTGTCAACATTCTTTTGTATAGTCTTGCTTGGTGCATGGTAAAATCTCTTTGATTGACCCATCTTTTGTCAGTAGAAATAATGGTCATCAAACTGAGTATTAAATTATTAAATTAATGCCTTGCGAGTTCAAACAGCATTTGATATGTAAGGGTTCGTTATCTTCCAACCTTGGGAAAAACAAACCCTGATTCGTTGTATTATCCAAAAATATTGAAATGTTTTAATAGATAGTAAAATTTTTTAAATCGAATATAATAAACGTAGATTTCAAATTTATTCGAAATTATATTATTTTTTTAATTGCTTTACAAAATCCTGTAGTGTGAAAGTTGAAAATTTTTCACCTTTCGAATAAATATTAATTTGATACAACAAGCATGCGAATCAAGCATAATAAACAGTGTGCAGTTTACATCTGCAAAAGTAGATGTAGTGTGTCTTCTAAGTGATGTCGGTTTTTATATGTGAAAACTCCTACGTCTCAATTTAAACATATCGCAACTTGTTAAGACGTGCTAGAAGTTTTTATAATAAATATGAAATCCGTGTATTGTTAAAACATTATTGAAAATAAAACTTTAAAGCAGCCGTGGTAGTAAGGAAATATGTGGAAGTGGAAGGGAAGAAACAGTTAATGAGCGTACGGCTCAGCGTTGGTTTAATCACTTTAATAGTGATTTGAAGCTTGAAGATCAGTCGTCCAGGTGCGTGGGACATTAAGGTTACAAGGCAAGTATTAGAAAACCAGAAGTATGTAACAGTTCCTTGTCGTACCGAATTATGATCGTTTTATTAAACTCATTGGTACTTGCGATGGAAAATAGATTTATATAAACAACCTGAATATGAAAAATCAGTGGGTAGACAAAGGATAATTACCAGATCCCATCGCAAAGTCTTGTTATGTGACTGGTGGAATTATGAGCGTTTAGTGTACTTCTATATCATTCCAAATGGTCGAGCTATAAATGCCGAGGTATATAGTTCTCAAAGATAAACCAAATACTGCGAAAGTTATGCGGAATAAGATCGATGAACTTGGTGCTATTTAACTCTTAAAACATCCAGCATTTAACCCGGACCTTGCATAGTATGACTGATATTTATTTAGATCCATGCCAAAATTATTACGTGAAAAGAAAAATTGAATCCAAAGGAGATGTTGAAAATGCAGTTTCAGAATTTTTTGCATCCAAGCTCAAAGAATGGTTTTGTTTAGGTCTTACAGAGCTCTCTATAAAAAGGTAATCAGCTAGAAGACATTCTGTCATATTATAATCACAGCTATAGCGTTCTTACTCAATTAACGAGTGGTATGTTTAAATTTGCATAAATAGCTGACGCAGGACAGTGTATATAATATATTTTATGAGTAATTACAATTTTCTATGAGCCTCAATCAACTTTTATTTATGATTTTATCTTTACTTGTGTAAAATAAAATAAACTTTGCGATGATCTATATTATTTCAGTGTTACAATTGAGAGTATTTAGTAATAATATATAATATATGACAAATATCTATATCAGTTACAACTTGTTTCTCTTTTTGATAATTTAAATATACTTACACATAAAAGACACATTTCATGCATGTGGCAGGCCGATTTGAAAACTTGTCCGTAATCCCCAGCAACAACTGCGCCTTCATTACAACTTCGTACAATTGCAGGACATACTTCTGTAAAAATACTATTCGTACAGATACTATTGAAGATAAGGCGCGTTACTTACCAGTTCCATAATGGTTTTCAAATATCTCATTTGGAGTTTTATAATTTTGCTCGTGGCAGTCTTCGTCCCCTTCTGAACATTTAATATTATTATCTCCTTCTGGAGTTTCTTCCCTATCTTTATCAATTACATATTTTCTAGGAACTGCTGTTCGTTTTTCTTCTGAAAAGAGGTAACCGTCTTCTATTGTCGGTTTTTTGCTTTTTTGTTTTTCTCTTTCTTTGGCAACCGCCAATCTATATTCTCCCAAAGCTGCTCTCATTTTTTCTAAACTGTACGCTGCAGCAAGTCTAGAAATAACTTTATCTTTTATTTCTTGTACCTCTTTTGGATCGGTCTCTCCTTCATGGGCACCTGTATATTTCAGAGTATCATCTACAATCTTGTCTTCCATTCTTTGAAGTTTAGCATCCATCTCATTTATTTTCTGTTCTTCAGATGAATACTTATCTTTTTCATTTGTGGTGGCTTTTTTTCTAGGATCGTCGTGGTTGTGAAAAGAAGATAGAGGTAAGTCAGCGTTACGTTTTTTGTTAGATAAATTGATAGATTTATGATATCTTTCAATTAACCATTCCTTATCTAAATCGTCAGGGTCAGAAGATTTCTTACGTCTATCGAGACCAAAATAATCAGACCAGTCAATGGATTTCTTTTTAATTTGTAATGGTTTCTCAATTATCATGGATACTGGCGTGAATTGTTCATTGTTCGCAGGGATTACTTTCGCATTAGTTTCAGTCTCTTTAGGACTCTTAGTTACTACTTCTTTTTTGGGAGTAGTTGGTTTACTTGTTAAAGGCTTTTTTGTCGTAGTCTCTTTTTCCTCTTTTTTGGGGTTACCGAATATGTTACTCAAATCCTTCTCTACTTTTGGATCAGTTTGTTTTTTAGTTGTAGAACGTTTATGTTCGTGAATGTCTTTGAGTTCACTACTTCGTTTGGTAACAGGAAAACGTTTTGCTTGAGAATAAGGATTTCCGTACATCTGTCTAAATTTACTTATCTTATTTCCTTGATAATATCGATTTCTGGTATATGGATAATAGCTTTCGCCATCGTCATCGTAGGATTCATCTCCAATTCCATAGTTATCGTCGTATACTTCACCATAAGGATTCCTTTTTTTCAAACCAACGCTGTCCAAACCAAATCTAGGGTACATCATCCGTTTCTCGACTGGAGATAAGTTAACTTTAGTTCTCTCATAGGGTATTTTATATTTATCCCAAAGCTCCCTCAAAATTTCATCGTAATCTTCGTTTTCAACATTATATCTTCCTCTGGATTCCATATTATTAATAATATTTTGAGCCATTTCTTCTAACTGTTGTCTCTGGTTATCTTCTTCAACCCTTTCCCGAAAAGCAGAAGAAATTCTCTTATTCATTTCAGCCTCATATTTGTCTTCATTTCTATAATTTAAGAAGGGTCTCTCGTATGGTCTCTCTGGAATAATTATAAATAATAAATTGATCACCGACATTTAATAATGAGTATTTAAATAATTAAATGCTTTAGTTTTTTTTACCTCTACCATATCCAGGCGAATTGAGGAATACAAGATCTTCAGGTCGTTCTAAAGTATAACCATACTCACTGTCCTCATAATCTCCTAAATCTCGTTGACGTCTATCGATCGCATTTAAAGCACTCCGCAAAGAATCTCCTTGGCCAATAGAAGTTTTCAAAATGGCAATAATAAGTAAAGTCCATAAAGCAGTACGCATAGTGCTGCGGATAATGCTGAATGAAAATAAATTTAAGAACAAAGATACTATTGATTATTCAATTTATATTTCTTGAAGGTGATTTGGAAACGCATCATTTATAAAAACTAACAGTGTAGTTGGTTCAAGATATGAAATGAGGCTGAGCTCGAGTCATTTCTTCAAAGTATTTTTCTATCAATTAAGTTGACTGTACAGATGTTACGATATTTTTTATTAAATACTGGATTTTCTCATTTATACGTATTTATATTTATTCTTGTTAGATTAAAAACGTGCCAGGCAAACGCTTTAAGGTTATTGATTATTGACTATCTTTCCACGCCATTCCTTGTCTTATTCTCCTTCTACTTGGTAGTATGTATTTGTAATTACATTCTTGAAATTTTATTCATGAGATGGAGCCGAATGTAATTATTTTATCAGAACACATAAAGTATTTTTGTTAGGATTACGACAATTTTTATTGTTTATTAAATTTAAGTCGGATTTCTACGTAACTAAATCAGATGTATGTACATTTCTCTTCATATTTTTTAATGTGGGTATCTTAGTTAGTTATTTACGAGATTGTTTATTAATTTTTGTGTATTTTAAGGTTCTTACTATTTGATAAATTACAAACTCCGATATAGGTAATTTCGTCTCCATAAGATAATTCGTTAGTATACTTTACCTAATTTTACACTATAATTAAAAAATTGTCAAAAATATCTTTTACTTGCACTGTAATAAATGCAAAATCTTACAGCAAAACAACTAGAAAAGATGCGAAAATATAAACAAAAATGAGTCTAACACACACAAAAATTGATAATTCCATAGTTCCATAACTCGTTCTAATTAATAAAACGATCAAAAAAATTTTTATTAACAAATTGTACCAATAAATCAATTTCATTCAACGAATTGAAACAATCTTTCTTTCCTTTTGACTGCAAAATTTATATTTAAGTTACAAACTTTCATTTTCATATAAAATTCTTCAAATTCTACATCAAAAACTATACAGCTGTTTAAGAATTGAAGATGCAGGAAATATATCGCTCAAAGTTAAATATTTGCTAATTTATGTTTAGATTTTGAATATATCACAATATTCAGAAATTCCAGGTTGTTTAGCTTAGAATTGGAGACATATTTTGAATATATACGTAAGTTCCACTGAAATTTTTGTGTGCTTTTGACAAATCCTAAAATACTTTTCAGATATTTCTATTATCTCTTCGTTGGCTTCAAATTACCAGAGAGATTTTTAAAAAGCGATGCTGGAAGACTCTTTATTTGATAAAATAGACTAAATAGTCTCGAAAACGTTTCAAATACTTTGAAATATGGGACAGATTTTTCTGTTAACGAAATAAACTCTCTTTGATTTTGACTAAAAAATTTATAATTAAGTGACAAAATTTAATTTTCATATAAAATTGTTCAATTTATACATTAAAAACATTACAACTGCTTCAAAATTGAAGATCTGCAACAAATATACCCTTAAAGTTGAAATATAACGTCGAATAGAGTTCAAGCACAAGGCATTGTCCTTAATTTTTAAATGCTTTCGTTTAAATCTGTACAATGATCCGTGTCATGTTGAGAAGAAATATTCAACGAAATGAATTAAGTGTTGTGGAAATGACTGATACACAGTATCAATAAAAGTAAAATTGAAGGAATGAAGAGTCAATAACAATAGTACTCTTTATATTTAATAATTGAATTCGAAGATCAAGATCAAATAACGACTACTTGTAAGAAAGATAAAGATTTTATTCACCAACAGAGGATTAGTACCCATATTTGTATATATTATTATAAATTATAAGAGAAACTAATTTTAAATCAGAATAAGGAATAAGCCTAAAATCAAGAGCATTAATATATCAAAAGGACTAAGAAATAAGAAATTTATGTTAGTACTTATATATTTCGTCACGGAATATTGGCAATGGAAATAAGTATAAAGTGCATGTAATAATGAAATAAAATAGAGTAGATTTGAGATTTTGAACTATCTAGGGTCGAAATGTAATATCAACTTTTAACAATTCCATGATAACAAAATGGGTTGCAAATTTGCACAATCATTATTGAGGAAATCTAGTAGTTAACTGTAGAAAATCAATGATCCTCATAGTACTATTTGGATATTGCGTAACTATTTCTAAAAACTTAGGATAAACTTTTGATATCCCAAATATTTTTGCATAATCCTACCATATGCTAACCAAAAACTTCAAGCAGATAATATAATATAATATGGATTATTTGAAATCAAATGTTTCTTTTAAATAACTACTATTGAACTTAATCGTTTGATATATATTTTTATATATTTTTCACAAATTAAGAATCATTATTTTGCTACAACAAAAATTAACGTTTATAATGATAAAACCAATTAAATTCCTTTCTCATCTAAATATACTTTCTGGCTATAAGGACTTTTTCGTAGGCAATGATTATTATTTATGATTTCTTAACAAAGTTTAAAAACAAATTGAAGGTAACTACCACTCAAAATAATCACCAAATGACGAGGTATATTTATCATTTTTATATGAATTAACTTATCTTCTAGGAATACATAACGTATGTTACAGATCAATAAGCTTAGTTGTAAAACCTGTTGAATAAAATTTGTTTATTATTCAATTTAAATAGTAAATAAAAATCGCCGTAGGAAATTTTTATTTTTTGATAATTTGAATAATAAATCCGTTAAATAATCTAAAGGGAAAGGGCTGTAGATCAAAAAGCACACCTAAAATATAGGACTTACCCCTAGTAAATCATATATATGTATAACTTATGTACTTAAGGGAGCACCAAACGAGTTTGGCAGATTTCTACTGAGGAATATTGCCCAGAATTGAAATAAGGGATTGTTTATAGAAATGCGCATGTCTCTTGAATCTGGTCGATAACATCTATGTAAAAAATTCCTAATTACGTTTTAATGCAAGTGGGCGTAATCCACGTGAAAATATTCTAACATACAGATGAAATTTTAATTAAAATCGGCATATCTAAAATCTCAATACCTAGTAAATGTACGTCTAATAGGGATGTAAACATGTTATATATCGATTAAATTCATTTAATAATTAAGTTTAAAACGCCATTAAGAGATTGTATATCTTTGGTAATTGTAACCCTGTTTCCATAACTCCTTCATTAATACCAATTTTTAAAATGTGGGATGCAATGTGTGATAAATTGTTGAATGTCGTTTATCGATCCACCTCTAGTACATCTATCATTTTTAGTAGTAGTAGTACATTTTTGAAAATGACGTAGGAGACATAACAATATGATACAGCTAGTAAAAAGTGAGAGAAAGTCTAAAAACAATGAAAATAAAACTATCATTGAAGAAAGAGTAAAAAATTTTTAGCTTCTATAGCTAACAACATGGGGAATCAACAAAACAAACGTTTGAAACAATGAAAGGACTATAAAAAGGAGAGAAGTTTAAAATCGACTTTAACAGTTAATTTTATTAAAATATGTACTAGAAGCAGCAGTAAAACAAAAACAAAGAAAATAAAATGGCTACATGATAGTATGGAAAATGATTATAAAAGTAATGTACAAATATTAACGAAACAGAATGGAATAAGTATTTCAAAAAATTATAAAACGAAGAAGACAGTTAATACGAAGAATAATACAAGAAACGAAATAAAAATCAACGGAAGTGGAATGTAATGACATAATAAACAAACTGAAACTCAATAAAACAGGAGAACCAGACGAAATAGTGAATGAACTAATAAAATAACCTAAGATACAAAATATTCAAGATCATAGAAAGGATATTAGAAACAGAAGCAATACCGAGAAAGTCGTCTACTGGATTGATTAAACCGATAATGAAGGGAGGAAATCCCAATATATGTAGCAATTATAGAGGCATTAGTTTGCTTAATAGCGTATACAAAATACTAGCAACATTAATAAATGAAAGACTGAAAAAGGTAGTGGAGCAAGAAATAAAGAAATATCAGAAATGTTTTAGAAAAAGAAAATCAATAGTAGATGCGATACATATCTAGTATAAAACAAGTGATCGAAAAAAGCTATGAGTACAAAATTAATATCCAAATGCTTTTCATCGATTTCAAACAAGCATTCGATAGTCTGAAAAGAAGGACAATTATAAAGGACATGGAATAACTACAAGTACCTCAAAAGTTGATACGATTGATGAAAATGAGTATACTAAATTCTAAGGCAAAGGTAATAACAGAAAACGGACCATCTGGGGACTTTGAAATAAATGCTGGGGTAATGGACTCTGAGCGGTATTGCTTAACATTGCAGTTGAAGGCATAATAAGTGATTGTAATATGGATGGACCTATAATTAATAAATCATTACAAGTAATAGCATATGCTGATGATTTAACTCTATTAGCAAGGGACCGAAAGAGTCTAGAGAACACATTAGGAAAAACTGTAAGTGAGGCAGAAAAATGAGGACTGAAAATAAATTAGAAATATATTAAATATATGTCGACACCTTTTAGTCTCACGAAAAATGATTAGTAACAAAAATGACACAAAAAATGAGACAATACAAAGAATTCATGAGGGATATAAGACATATAAGTATAAAATTATAATGCAGAGCGAGAGAATAAGCCGAACAACCAAATTAAGAGTCTATAAGACTGCGATAAAAGCAGTTGTTACATACGCCGCTGAAACTATGAGACTAACAACTATGGATCAGCGAGTTGGAAATAATGAGTTAATTTAAGAATATATTAGAAAATGAGGGAATAATATATACAATTAAAGTAAAAAGGATACAATGGTACGGAAACATTAAAAGAATGCTTGGGTACAAGAAAAATTACAGAATTGAGACCAAACAAGAAAAGATTGTCTGGTAGACCAAAAAAATAGATGGGAAGATGAAATTGTGCAATATATGCAAAATCTGGGAGTACGTGACTGGAACAGGAATTAGCTGATGACGGTATTTTTATCAGGCAAAAACACCTGCAACAGAACCTAGCAATATCGAATGAAGTAATAGAATTATATGAAATAAAGTTTAAATCAAAAAATAAACGATAGAAATGACAATAAGAGACGAATATTTCGATACTCGGGAGTAAAATCGAAGCAAAGAAGGTGGCATAAATCAAGAAATAGGACAGCCTATATCAATAAATTACTTGCAAGATCAGGTTAAAAGTTTTTGAAACAATATACAAAAAAATGATGGTTAGGTTAGGTTAGGTTATGGAACAAAAAACAAAGGGCAATACACTGTAGATACAAGCAATGATGCTGAGGTATAAGACCAGATTTTGTAACCACAAAATAGATAAAATATGGAATAAAAAGTAAAGAAATATATAGACAGATATACATTTATTAAGAATAGAAAACATAGGAAGAACACAAATCCATATAGAAGGAACATATATATAGAATAAACGAAAGTGAATGCCAAAGAATTGAAAGAACTAGATAAAAACCAGATATTGTTAAGATCGTTCTCATTTTTCATCAAGATTATAAGTATCGATAATCTTTTTTATCCAATAAAATGTAGACTTGTCAAATAAATTTCTGAGTTATGTTTAGATATTGAATATATCACAATCTTCTGAAATTTCAGATTGTTGACCTTAGATATAACATGCCATTCGGCTTGTTACGTTTTTCTTCAAACATTTTAAATATTCATTTTTTCACGTATTGTGGCACTTCTGCATTATTTATCGAGACCCACGTTGGGTGCCAATTTATAACCTAACCCTAAGTTGCAGTATTTAAATAACTGGTAGATATTCAGCGTTAGTATACGCTAAAATCTGTGTAAACAGGCCTTAAGATTAATTTATTGTAGGGTTGCATAACTTGTTTTTCTCTTTAGCCTTAAGAACTTTGACAGAATGTTTTTCAAGAATAATTTAAGAGACGTTAGGATTGTTTCAAATAGAAGATGTTAGATAAAAGCATTTTAAGTTAAATAAAAGATGAAAAATACTCCATAGTCTAATTATTTCCACGAAATTCAGATGGGGTGAACAATTAATATTAAATTGGACGCCACCAGCTTTTTAATGAACGACGTTATTAATAAAAAAAGGTAGGAAAGCTGGAAACACCTTATGAATGAAATTTTATATGAAAATAAAATATGAACTATCTCTGGACACGTTCATCCAAATTAATATTTATTCCTAAGAACAATAAAAAAGTTTCAGCAACAGCAATAAATTTATTGAAATATATATATGGGATTTATCTATGTAAATCAGGGATTGTTGGAGTCCTCAACTGTATTCTCAGGCATTGGAGTAGTACCTATTGGTTGTTTTTTTTTCGTGGTGTATCGGCTTAATATTTGATTGAGCTCCCAACTTAGCAGCTGTAGAACTGCGGGAAAAAATAAAATGAAGGAAACGGGAACACAGATGGAAATTACTAAAGAAGGAACGAGTAAATTGGAATTGGATGGAATTTTTTGTGAGCACAATAAATAAAAAAAAGCATAGGAAAACTTACCAGCGAATATAAAGAATGAAATCAAATTTACTAAAATTTACTTTGATTAAAGTGTAGATAGGCAGAGGATGAATTCGAATATATTCCGAGGTTTTATTGAATTTTTAGAATGACGTGGGAGGTTAACAGATTTCTTCAAAAACTCGAATGTTAGAATAAATAAATCAGAAATGACTACCGTGCCACAATACGCGAATAAAGGAATATTCAAGAAAAACTTAGCAAGTCGAATGGCATATCCAGTATATTTCTTAAAAAACGATGCTGGAAGCCTCTATACTTAATAAAATAGACTGAATAGTCAAGAAAATATAATAAAAATTTTGTAATATGGGAATAAAACTGCATATATTGGTAATATTTATTATTGTCAAATTATAAAATATATCCAGCATTAAAACATTATTAAAAATAACACGATATATTATACTTATAAAAAATATGAAACTATATGGATAATATGGCACTTATTTTGATATATAGTTTTTATCTCTATTTATTATTTACAAAAAAAACAGTGTTAGTATAACACTTCGAATTGTTTCCAAATGTGATCCTGATATAAATTATGTTATTTGATCAACCCTATTATCTGTAGAAATGGAATTTTTCTGTATATATTACATAATTTTATAAAAGCTTATTATTGTTTTTGTTATTATGAAAAAATTATGTACAACTGAGCGGAAATCAATCCATGGCATCTTAGAAACAACCTAAGAATCACATATTAATAAATAATAAATTGCTTTATACACTAATTTGATCTTTTATTGTATCTTAGCATCTCCAAGTTTTATAACTCCGAAGAAAGACTTTCCCACTTCAAACTTAGATAGCATGCCCTCAGTAATATCTTCAATGGAGAGTTTATCATTTGCTGCAAAATATTCTACTCCTGCTGTAAAGCATGTATTTCCTTTTAACCTTCTTTCTACAGAATGAACAGTTAGGGTACATTGTAGGATACCTTGGTTATTTTTCATTACTTTATATCCTGTTGTATCGTGCTCATCAAGATAATACACCTAAAATTTATAGTAATATTTTATGTCTTAAACTAATTCTAAAGTTATTTAGTAATAAAAATAATTCACTAACTTGAGAGTAAATGAAATATAGACCAGGATTTTTTATAGTTAAATATCCATTGTTCAAATTAAAGTGATCTTCCATGCCTAAGGACTGCACCCAGTCAGATGCTTTCCAATCAATAAATCTGCTTTGCGGGTGTCTTAGGTGACCATTTCCTGCAACAAATTTCAAAAATATATACTTTTCACAACTTTGTTTTATAAGAAAGAATCTGTTGTTATTTCCGAAATGAGGCTGATAATTTTGGGTCAACGACCGAAAAATTTCGGTTTAAATACGATCGTTTTCAGAAAAATCTAGTGTGTGATTATTAAATCATTGTTTTATATGGAACAAAGTGCAATGTACGGTATATTAAACACTGAAACAGGTGTGCTTGTGCATAAACAAAGCTCTGATTATAACAATAAACTCCGAGGCTCAGCATATCGATAAAAATCAACAAAATGACTCGGTTTAAAAGCTGCGTAGTTACATGATATATTCAAAGTTGCATTGTCTGATTTAGTTCATCACTTGCCAAAAATGATTACACAACATTTATGAGTAGAATGTGCGCAAATCGTATAAACAACATTTTTAAAATTAGCCTTTCTGCAATGGATAAATAAATATATTTGTATTTCGTCGGATGTAAAATAACATGTGGCTTCAATTTAATCGCCTTTATTCATATATAATTAACAAATCGAACTACTTCCTCGATTTAACAAATTCTTCGTAATGCCTTTGATTTGTCCATGAGGGTCAATAAATCTTTACATTGCGAACATTTTTAATGAATTTTAAAGTTAAAAAAAGCACTAATACCTCTAATTAACGATTTTTTTTCTTTATAACAAATTTTTGTATACATCTTTATTATGGTGTTGTAATGAAGATGTGAAAAATCGACATCGATATCGTGTCGGCTAAAAAAGTTATAAAGGTCAAAAGGTCACAAAAATCAGTTTTTCGCAAATATCTAGCGATCTATTGCTCGAAGTTCAATAGCGGTTATCATAAAAATTGTTCCTAGTAAAATTATCTACAAAAAATGTGTCATTTTTTTTGTAAAATCAACCGTTTTCGGAGTAGAGCCCTGAGAAACCAACTAGATTGTATACCGTATACCAAGGCGCATACTGTTTTACTTTTTAATATCCTCATCTCAATATACGAGGTTTGGATATTAAATAACAAGACTGGTTACGAAAAAGTGTTTTATTATAAAAATTATTCTACATTTGAATACTCCTGTTGCTGTTTTTTTCTTTAGCACTTTCATAGACTCAAATTGGGTCTCTTTCAAAGCAGATTTTATCTTCAGAAACAAAAAAATGTCGCACCGTACCAAATCTGGTGAGTACGGCAGGTCTTCGAGCATTGGAATGCGCTTACTGTCCAAATAATGCTTCACAGATAGCGCGTTATGGGCAGGTGCGTTGTCCTGGTGCAAAGGTGCAAAATCGGGCCGTTTTTTACGAACTCGTTCTCGCAGTGTTGCCAAAACTCACAAATAGTAAGTCTGGTTGATAGTCTGTCATCACGATACCGACAATGTCGAAAAAAACGATCAACATTGCCTTGAATTTTGATTTGTTGTCCCGGCCCTCACTAAAGCGCTCATTCAAAAACACGCGCACGAGATAGAGAATTGTCCCCATAGGCCTCTCGCAACAATTTACGGCACTCAATCGGAGTTTCAAACCGCTACTGCGCGCAAACTCGTTATTTAATAGCCAGACCTCGTACTTATTTTATAGAGGCTTAGGAATTGATACATGTTCTATATGTAATGAATCATAATAGGGCTGTAGATGTATAAATTGTCGTGGTCTACAAATATTAAAAAATGCTAGTATCGCTAGAGGTAATTTTGAATTTTTAAATACTGTGAATTTCTTGAATGTGCATAGTTATTATTGTAAAAATTATACAAATTAAGTTTTGCAGCTTTTAAGCGACGACAAGCAGAACCGCGAAAGAAAAGCGCTTTCGATTTCAAAAAATGTTTGTTTTGTGAAGAAGAAGCGAGTGAACTGATTGAGAGAGATAAAAAGGGAAAAAGTACAAATATTCCAACAAGAAAAATATTTATCAAATACAAACCTAGCTAGAAACAGAAATTGATTCAGTACAGTGGAGTTGGGAGTTGAAAAATAATATACTACAGCCAATAACAACTGTATTACCACCAACACCCGATGATCTACTGAACACCATCTCTTGTAATTGTACGAAAGGTTGTGGCGGCAAATGTGGATGCAAAAAAATTGAATTGAGCTGTTCAAAAGTTTGAGGACATTGAGATGTAGATGTACAAATTAGTTCATTCGACGTTTTGTCAGCAACTATTACTGGTAGAGAATATGAAGATGTTGACGATGAATAAAAAAAATTATATAACCCGTCTTACATTCTACTTCGTAGGTGGTGAGGAAAAGAGTGCATATAATCGCTTTCTCACCGCTCTACTTCAAAGACGGTTGATTTTACAGAAAAATGCAAAAGACTTTTTTTGTAGATAAATTTACTATTGAATGAACAATTTTTATAATAACCGTTATTTTTGCAAAAAACTGATTTTCGTGACTTTTTGACCTTCATAACTTTTTTAGCCGGCACGATATCAATGTAAAATTTTCACATTTTCATTATAACACCGTATACAAAAATTCAATTCACTAGGAATTTTGTCGCAGATAAAACCCAAAAATACTGGACTATTTTGCAATTAAGAGTTACGTTTACTTCTATCAGAAAAATCTACTTCTCCGTTTAACTTTTCAAGTGTAGGTTCTTCTTGTACAATTTTAGTCAATAGTTTTATCTTTTTGTCTCTTTTTGCCCTCAGTTCGTTTATTTATGATATGTGACCTGTATAATACGTTGACCCGAGGAAGTTTAACGGCAAATGTTCCAGTAGCCCTTTTCCCTGTTTTCAAATCATTAACGGTAAGCTAATTCTCAATGGAAACTCTATGTAACCAAATCACCCAACTCGATGATGAAAAAATGTGCCAGGGTTAAATATTTATTACAAGTGTTGAGGGGATTTCATAAATAATTCAAAACAACAACATAAATTGTTTAGTCTATTGTTTCCAACTCCTCAAAAAAGTTGCGATGCCTGATAACTCCTGCTAATCTAACTTCCTGTCTCCATAATTTTTACACAAACAGAATTATTTAGTACAACGAGCCGCGGCTGGTGGACTAAAAGATAAGTTATTTTTAATGATCGTGTAGCTTTGAAGGAATGATTCGAGTAACTGACCGTGGCTAATAATCGCTGCATTGTCTTCTTAATTTTCGGATTTTCTTTTTTTCATTTTCAACACTACTGCTAGTACTCCTAAACTTTCTCATAATTTACATAACATACCATACGAATATTTTTACTTCCAAGTTCTAATTTAACAAAGATGATAAGAAGCTTGCTATTATTTAGCGATGCGCCATTTCAACTTTCATTTCGTCAAATTTTTAAAAATAGCAGTACTTTAATTTTGATATTTTTGGAAACTTGATGGTGAAAAGGTTTTATACAATTATTATTTATACTAGTATTATCAATATTTCAATTTTAGACCAAGCGGGGTTACTTGGCAAAAGCTCAAATTTGAACTCAAAAATTTACACCTAAAATTAACAGTGCACTCAATTCTCGGTGTACTCGTATGTATAATAAATCGATTAACTAGTTTAATTTTCTAAAAATGGAAAAATTATTGGATATTTGTCAAAAAGAAACATTTAATCTGACAAGAATATGATGAAATCGTTTATCAAAGAATCAAAATTTATGGCGAACCAAAATTACTTTTATCGATTCATACCGAAAGCTCAAGAAGCAATATATGTTATTATAATATATTACTATATGCGAAAAAATAATACTAGTTCTTCTAATAGTTTTCAGAGTAAACGTAACGGAAAATAGAAAAAGCTAGAGCTGAAGGAGATGTTAGGTTTTTAAAAATACTCAGAGAAAGAATGTTTGAAATACGAAATCAAATAATTTTTTCAATAAATTATTTCAAGCTTATTAAAGTCCCCGGAAAATAAAAGTCCCCGGACTGGGAATCAGACAGAGATGACACAAAGTAGAAACAATATTTAGTTAAATTTTTAATATTGTTATACATCTATAAAATACTAGAGTTCTAGCTTATTAACGTTTTCTTTAACTATTTAAAACCTGTATATGTGAATATGGTGGTAATTATAGGTCTTGTGATTGTTTTTCAGAATAAAATGATATCAAAAACTCAAAAACACAAACTTTCAGTATCATTCTTATGAAAAATTGCTGTGTAAGATATTTCAATAGTGTGATTGTCAGACACAATAAATTATCCGAGATTTTGTACCATTTATACTTTTTAATGACAAACCAAGTAAATAAATTATTATTTAAAAATATTTTTCTTGTTAAAATGTATTATACTAATATCAAAACCTTTGAATTGACCAATGCCTTCGTATTTTATAACTAAAATAATAATTTTGTAAAATTACTCAAAAGAAAGAATATTTGAAATAAGAAATCAAATAATTTTTTCAATAAATCGTTTTAAGCTTATAAAGAGAATGGGAAAAGAAAGGAATAATAGAAAAGAAGCCCTAGTTAGTGAATAATATTTAGTAATCGAAAAAATTCTTCAGATAGTCCCCGGACTGGAAATCAGACTGAGATCCATTGGTTAGAAAACGCATAGTTAGTATAAACATGTCTTAAAAAGCATCCTATGCTTTTATAATAGTGACATCAATTTTTTCATCAGTAATTTTATTCTTAAGACAATAATCAGTTAGTTACTTTTTATTCACATTAACAAAAGTTTGAATTTTACTCACCAAAATAATTACTATGTTGGCCGTTTACATAGTTTGAAGTATCGCCATTATAATGTGCTGATGGCAAAGGTTTTAATATTCTTCTTCTTTTGTTAAAGTTAACGACCGTGAAATCAGGTGAAGCTGTAGTCGCATCTTCCTTCAAATCAGAAATAAATTTTTTTATGATATATCCACTCATAAAACCAAAAAAAATTACGCATTGATATTGGAAAAATGAGTTTTTGAGATAAAACGTACTAAAACTTGGGAATACTGAATATTGGACGCAAAATATTCGACCATAACTCATTAAAACATTGAATAGAGTTTCTAAAATCAACATCATAACAAGTAGAAAATAACCATATACATAGATGAATGTCACTCAATCGATTGCAGATTTTTATATAATAAATAACATATTTTATAGGCCAATTAGAAAATTTTCATAGAAAAAAAATTGCGCATAAAATGAAAAGCTGCAAATAATTACGTGTGCTATTACCAGACCTGAATATCAAGATATATTTTTTATTCTACTCAATAGAAAGAAAATGTCAACGAAACTATATAGATATAGAATATATGGTATAATTTTGACACGTTTTAAATCGAATAAAAATAATTACTAAACTATTTAAGTTGTTGGGAAAGAATTATTTCTAAGACGTGAAACATAGTGAACAGAGTTAGAACTAGCGACAACGAGCGATAAAAATATGACCGTTTGTGGTAGAGTAAAGCGCGTGTGTTACAGAAACGTAGCGTTCAAATTGAGCATTCTACACGGCCGTTTGAACGCGTTAGGGCCATTCTACACGAGTGGCGAAAACGCCGCCGTTTGCCGGCGAGTAAAACGCGTGTGTTGTAGAAACATAGACCCTTCTTGTTGTTTTTAAATACAGTCCACTACCTCAGTTCGTATCTTAATTGTGTATTTGCTGTAGTTGTATCTTGTATGTTGACTGGTAGGTAGTGGAGATGCAGCCTGCTATTTATGATTTGAATGGCAACAAGTATTTAATCCGAGATTCAAAATCAAAATGTTAGATAAATGTAGCCGAAACTATATTGGGAAGGATTCGATGTGGAACGGAAAAATCATTTTTTTACCATTTGCAGCTAAAATTATTGAACAATGACAAAGCGGACATGGATTTTGATTTAAAAAGATAATATCGGTCATGGAAATTGGAAAAATGGTTTATTATTCTATGTGAAAACACATTCTTCATAAACTATATTTCTAATTATATGTGTACGTACCAAGTTGGGCTTTTTTACGTTTTTAACATTCTCAATAATGTTAGTCGATACACAACACACCCGACTGAATCATATCAAATCTGAGGAGTTTTATCAATAGTTGGTTAACGGAGCAAAAAAAACTCTCGTGTAGAAGGAGCCAAATTTTCACGCGTTTGAGCGATTAAACGGTCGCGTTTTTGTCGCTCGTGTCGAATGGCCCTAACAAGTATCTGGAGTTTGTCGATGTATAGTTAGGAAGTACATTATATCCACTGGAATTTGAATTCTCTTATTACGATAAATATTCATAGTCCAAGTAGGACATTACTTCGAAAGCTTTGTAGATAATGCCATATTTTTAGCATACCAATATTTTCTTGAATATGATTCTCACCAATAGGCTGTACCATTTCTGGAGGTTTTCCAATTCTCCCGACTATTGTTAAAACTAAAGATTAGTCTAAAATTAGCTCTAGCTCCCTGTAGGTGAGCACAATTAAACTCATATGGAATGGAAAATCATTTTCTAATGAAGATAGGAAAAATCATTTGGAAGTGATAAAGTACATATGCAGGATCTGACAGATAGAATGATTAATCTTTAGTTAGTTAGTTAATCTGTAGTTAGTACGTGCACCATTGAATATCGCATCTTGTCTGACTACTGAATCGGAATCTAAACTGAGCATCTTCTAGTATTTATACTGAGACAAATAGTGGAGAAAGCGATACGAGAAAAGATATTCATCGATTTTGAAAAAGCCTTCGTTATAATAAATAGAGAAGATCTGCGAAAGATATTAGAATAGAGAGTTATAAACAAAAATTTAATGAGGAAATAATCTTAGATATGTACGAGTAAATAGAAATAAGGATTACGTAAGTAAGTAAGTCACCTTTATCGCAATGGTTTATCGAGGAAAATAGAATTTGATTTCTGTCATTTTTGAACAAAATAAATGAAACAAACCAAATGGAACAACTTATATGATCACATTTTGAGTTCTCAAAGAAAACTTTGAATAAGGTTTGATGTACCTAACTTTTGCGTCTAATCCCGATGAATCAATTCATTTCAAGCTACTGAAGTCATTTAGGATACCTTGAACTGTCAATCGTGATATTTTTATAATAGGATGTCAAATTATGGAAGGTCATTTTAGCCAAATTCATACATCAATCACTATATTTTTTCAAAACTTAAGTGATATTTATCTATCTACAAGTTTAATTCAGTTTTTCAAGAGATGTTTTAGTAATATGTAGGATTAAATATAAATAGTAGATTATGAAACAATATTTATGGAAATCTATCCATTTATATTTGCAATTAAGTAGAATATCTTCTAAATAAGAATATTATTTTAAAAAAAATTGACTAACGTATGTTTTTTTTAATTCTTTCCTCCTCCTTTTTCAGACGTCGGATGTTATAATGGATGGAAATAGATGAAAATACTGAAATAAGGAATATTGGATATGTAAGTCACCATTATTAAATATTTATGAAGTTTATCGCCAGGTCTATTAAAAGTTGACATGAGCATTTTTACTTTCGGCGATTCTACATTAAAATTTTCCGGTGTCCGGTATAGAAGTATCTCAGCCCCAAGGGGCATGCTCCAGTATAGATCAATAAGTGTATTGCGTACCGACGATAACCATTGAAGTTAAACTACATACAACGAAACTAAATACCACAACTTTTTCGATATTTTTAATTTATCATATATATAATAGAATTTTTGTTTTTGAAAAGAAAACTTACATATGAATCCAAATATGATCCTAATGATTTCCATGCAGGTACTTTAACTATTCTTCTGAAAGATTTGCTCCCATCCTCGTAATGTTTTACTCTTGACCTTCTAGAAAGTACAGAGGGAGCTTTAGTCGTTTTTCTTCTGTTAACGTTAACCTTGTAAGAGGGTGTTGATCCGTAGGGATAGGTATACACAGGCCAGGGAGAGCTATAACATAAATGGCAATTATTTTTACCCTCCAGATTGAAATTGTTTTAAAATCAACAGATCAATGAAAATATATTTTTACAATATTAAGTAATATAGTGAAAGAAAGTTTTTTTAATCATTTGCTTACCCTATTGCAGATGGTTGAGCAGGATATTGTGTTACTGTACCTCCTCCTGTAGGATACCTCGAAGTGAGATTTTTAGATTTTTTCTCTGCATACGATTCACTGTTAATTATAACTCCGTCATCTGTAGCAGCCACGATGTTTCTCTTTGATCTGTTCAACTCCTTCTCTTCGTTAGTTGAATTTATAGTTGAACTGTATGGTGTATCTGAATTATTATCAATTTTTCTCAACTTCTCTAGAAGTACTTCAAAGTAACTATCATCCAACTGCTTCGAATCGTTTTCTGTACTTTGATCGTATGTTTCGTAATCATCATATTCTGGTGTCCAATCGGTAGGGAGAACTACTTTAGAATATTGGTCGGAATCATTAGATTCCAAATCCTACAATAGTGGAATATTAAATTTGCGATTCAGATTTGTACTGAATGTAAAGGAAGTTCTTAACTTAGTATCTAAATACACATCAGAATATGTCTTTTATCTAATAATGTGTTCCGGTAAATAGTACAAATTGTGAATAAAAATAGCAGAATGGCAAATAAAAAATTTTTCTTAGACTCTGACGATACAATTAATCATCAATAACATCTAGAATCCCTAAAACACGTATAAAACGCGTGAAATCTGAAAAGTGGTCAATGGACTTGATTATTAGATAGAATGGTCAAGAGATGTGTGTATTTGAATTAGCTTTGAACATAAATGGAATACTAGTTGCATTACTCCATCTATTGGAATAATTATAATATACTAAAATATTAAAATTGAAATAAATGTAGGAAGATTCATAGGTGACTAGTATGATTTTGGGAAGACTAGAGAGACATGAATCACGATCATAATTTTTTAGATGATGAGGAAGGAACAACAAAATTAATTAATCGCAAGTCGGAAGGAACGGCATTTTGTTTTAAAATTTTTTGTACTGTTCCTTTATCAAATTCCAGTTTCATGGATAGAAAAGCAATCCCAAATCATAATTGAGCCACCACCATGTTTGTTTGTTGGGACTACACAGTGTAGCATCATATTTTCTTGGGCACTGCAATTCTTCCGTTTGAACCGAATAGCTCAAACTTGAATTCATCGGTCCAAAGAACTTTTTTAAAATCTTTTTCGATCCAATCTCGATGGGCAAGGGCCCACTGCATCCATTTTTTGTTGCCTTGGGGCTTTCGCAAAGGTTTTCGATCGACGACACGACCATACAACATCGCACCTCTCAGTCATCGTTTACTATAGTCGATGATAAGGGTTTAATTAGGTTTTGTTTACTTCAACGTGGATTTATGGTGAGTTAAGCGTCTATTCCGCTTGCTGGTAACAACAATAAAATTATTTTCACTCAACGTGGTAGCTCTCGGCCTTCCCGAGCGTGAACTATCTTGAAAACTGCCTGACTCCCTGTATTAAGTAATTGCGCCATAAACACAAGCCTTCGAAAACTTTAATTATAAAGCAATCTCACATTTGTATTTGCTTTTATTTTCAGATGTCTTCACTGCAAAAACCACAAGTTCAGACTAATTGAAATTGTTTGTGAACAAATCCACGTAACCTCAGGTAATAATCCTTATTATTGACCGATGAGAAACAAAAGCCCAGCAATTAGTTATTAGCACATCATAAAAATATGATTACGACTCTACGACAGGTATATAGATTTTTACATACGCTTAAACTAATTCTGGAAAAAAATTTCCCCCTCTAGAGCCGGTATCTAGTATATCGTAGAAATATTGTTGAGGCGGGACACGCTATCGAGGTTTGTGTCACTGTGCATATCACCATGGTGATATTGCATAATGTCACGGCCCACCTACCTTGCGGCATGAGGCGGGACAGTGGGGAACAAGAAAATTAGGTGATAAATCGGGTGAATATGGGCAATGAGGACTTTTTTAAAATCATAAATTTTTGCACAATCTTGCTTCTTTTTAAGTTCACTATCAACAACTTAGTCAATTTCTATAGTGCCATTGGCTTTGTAATAACAAATGTCAATATTCACAGTGGTACCACAACTCATTAACGCCAACAAGTCGATTGTAAAAATATCACAATTTGTGTCAATCTAATTATTTAACTGTATCATATTTAGTTACATACTATGAAGCGTCTATTTTGAGATATTTTATCAAATATAACTATCCAATCTTTTCATTAAGATAAGTTAATGATCATTAGTAGTTAACAGTAGATCTTTCAGTGAATGAATCACGATCTAATTATTCTGGGAATGATTATCTACATCGGCTGTATTTTCACAGAATAACCACTATTTATCTTACGGAAATGTTTAATCAAATAATTAGACATTCATTCAAAATATAATTTATTGAGCTCTCACATATGCATAAGCGAAATGATCGATAAGATCTTATATAGAGTGAGAAATTTCAATAATTTTATAAATTATTTCATACAGATGATATTTGTGTAGTGCAGAAGAAGTGAAGATTAACAATTACAAAACAAAGAACAAAAATATTTTGAATAGTTCATCGGAATCGTCTTTTGTTATAATCAGAAGTGGTATTCCTCTACGATAAGGTATACTAATAGATTGAAAAGATAAAGATATGGATGTTTTTATAAAAAAGGCACACCGAGAAAATATTCTGAAAAAATACCAAAACATGCTGAAATTGGAGAAAAATAATGTTAAAAAATACTAAGGACAAGACCTATGAAGATTGAATAATATTGAAATTATGAGAAATAAATGTAGCAATCAAGAAGAATAACAGAATTGTGAAACTACAAGGGAAGAAAAATGAGTAAAGTTGTAGAATATTCATAGATAAATAAGTATGATAAATATATGGTTTGTTGAGATTCTATTTTATACGAGAGCGGTCCCAGAAGTACCTGCCTGACCTAGAGATGACGGTAACTGCTTGTAAAATACCAAATTATCACAAATAACACAATCTATACAGCATATATTTAAAGTTTGAAGATGCCACGTTGTTTAGTACTTGTTTGGCAGCCATTAATAGTGAATAGTGAATTTGTACACATGGAAAGAATTGATTATCGTTATGTGATACAATAATTTTATTTAAAAGTACTTATCCTAATCAATATAAAAGCAAAATTAGATACTACTCTGGGTGAGACTGCTCCTTTGTTATCAATAGTAAAATATTTGGTAGCAAAGTTTAAACGAGACCAGCGAAGACAGAGATCGTAGTGGTCGTCCAAATGAGGTGACGACTCATAACCATAGATAAATATGGATCAATCTTTTCAAACAGAAGACCAATCAAAAGATTGAACTGAAAAGGGAGAACCGGCTTCAAAGAAGGCAAAGACCATTCCGTCTGCATGTAAGGTCACTGCGTCATTTTTTGGGGATGCTCGTGGAATAATGTTCATCTTGAAAAAGGAAAAATTATCAAGGGCGAATATCATGTGAGCTTATTGCATCGTTTGAAATCAATTATAAACGACAGCATTTGGTTAAGAAGAAAGTGTTGTTTCATCAAGACAATGCACCAGCTTACACATCCGTTATTGCAATGGTCAAAATTAATGAATTGAAAAATCGGAGGTCAAGGATTTCCCAACAATAAAGAGGTGATGTTGGCTGTATGGAGATAAAATGAGATAATGTTGAAAAATAAATATATTTTCTAACCTAACCGAAATTTTTATGTTTTCTTTGTTGGGCCACGTACTGCTGGCACCGTTCTGGTATGCGTTTTTTAGCGAGAAAATAATGAAAACATCTTTTTGTATTTATAATTTTGATACAATTATTGTCCAGTCATCTTTAAACTGTACTCTAAAATATAAACACAAAAACAAAGTTGTATCGTATACTTGTCAGACTTTTTAGTTATTTCAATTTATCTTTGTATAAAGATGAAGTATGCCTTATTGAAAACGTGGGAGAGCGATTATTGATTACATTTTCAAGATATGCAATTCAGTTATTTAGGAATATCAAAATTTAAGTTTACAAGCTCAATTCTTACAGTTAATTAAACAATTCGTGCGGATATTGTATAAGTTGAATTGAATCAATAAATTAATATATGGAACGAATTTCTAGGGTTTTCGTAGCTTAATTAGTTTCGAATTTGACATGCTTATATATACGTTTTGTATAAGAAAATATGTACTGTTTGAAGTGTCATCTATTATTTGTTGATACTGTGATAACGTTCTATTTTAATGACTTCAACATTCTGCAATTATGTAGAGGTCATTATGAAAAAGTTTACAAATACAAACATTCTTTCGAATTGTTTGTTAGATAACATAAAATTCGAAACATGCATATGTTGCGCTCAAAGACCGAAGAACCTCAACGCGTTCTGTGCGCCTTGCGTTTGCCAGAACGCGTTGTGGCTGTTCTGATATAGCCAGAACCCGAATGAAATTATTTTAAATTTAGAAGACGTCAGCTCACGTAATATAATGTTGCTTATTAATAATCATTTGGTAACAAAATAGTACAACACTCATTATTTGAATAAATGTTTAATGACAACGTTTGTATATATGTTTTATATCCATATAGTCAATAGTTAATATAACTAACCCAATCTAATCTAACTGCGTCAAACATAATGTTGAATGCAATTCAAAATGCTACAACAATTCCTCATGCAAAAACAATTAGGTAGATATGCAGCGAAGATTGATTTTAGTAATATACTTTTTTACATTAAAACAACTGTTAATAATTTATATCAACTAACAAATGATTATTAATAAGCAGCATTATATTATGTGAGCTGACTTTGAGCGTAGCACATACACCAGTACAAGACGTACATGATATAATATATAAGCTGATGAGGAATCAAAAGACATCAATCACCATCAGATGAGTCGGTTCACGATTGCCTCGCAAAAGAAGCCATGTCTCTCACCTACATGATCAACCTCCAAATATCAGAAAACGTAGAAGCTCACATGAAAAATCTAAATCGTAACACCTGGCAAAGTCATTGGAATCAATCATTACTTCGGCTTTGAATGGTATTCAACTATTATTTACTAAATTTATCAAGTTGGTCTATCCAGACGAATTATGAGTCATAACAAGTGCGACGGAATTAGCCATCTTAAACATCCGTGTATGACTCATTTTATTTTGGTTGTTCCAGAGCACATGTTGGTTTTTGAAAATTTTAATTATTTTTACAGTGGTTCTTAATAGAGTGTTCGTGTTCTTGTTTTGTATTTATATAGGTATGAAAAGAGAAAGTTAAAATGTTTTTAGTTTTCTTAAATTAGGTATTTGTTGATTTTTTACACCAAATTATTTTTTGTATGATTGTTAATGTTGATTTAATTATCATAGAAAAAATTACATCTATTGAGTCATCTGGAAACAAAGATAAACCTCTACTAATGCAATAATTTGAGAAAGAAACACCTCTTAGTCCTTTTATGAATCCATGTGAACATTTAAGAGCAAAATCATTGATTTGCAAAAAAGTACATGAATTCGAAAACTAGAAAATTATTTAGCGATAGAAAAAAAAATAAAGTGGTTTGTTTGTTAAAAAGAATACCTTACTGTTGACTGTCCAACCAAATATATTATTGCAATATATTATTTGACTCAAACTAAGAAATAATTAATGGACTTTTTAGAAAAACTGTCAGCCACAAAGAAAAACGTAGGTACGAGCAATCATTTAGAGAATTTCTAAGGCTACGTGCGCTCATCACTTTACACTAGAAACAAAAAGGGACAATCAAAATAGAGGACTGAAAAAGAATAATCGGCTCCAAAGAAGGCAAAGACCGTTCCATCTGCAGGAAAGATCATGGCGTCATTTGAAAATAAAGATATGCCTCTACCAATACAATACAATTCAGGACAGAAACACCTATTAGTCCTACTATGAATCCATGTGAAAATTTAAGAGCAAAAAAGAATGATTTAAAAAAATATATATAAAATATAAATTTGGAAAGTACAAAATTATTTAGCTATAGAAAAAAATAAGTGGTAAGTTTGTTAAAAAGAAAACTATTGTTAACAGTGTTTATTGCACTCGACGTGAATTTGCCTAGTAAACACTTTTAGCACTATGAGGAATATGAAATTTAATAAAAACAAAATAATATAATATAAAAATAAGAGGTATCAATCAATTTGAAGATAAAAAATATGATGCTCTATGACATTACTCCATTGGGACATTATTATATCCTTTTTTCTAAATTATGACCATTTTTTATATTATTTACTATATAATACTTTTTGTATAGTACTCCTCCTTGGCCAAACAAGTGAGCGAGTATCTGGGGGTCTTTAAAAAGGGGAAGTCAACTAGTGATCATACATTTTAGGCATTCCAAGGATTAAACCTGAAGCTCCTGTTTGTGGATTTCCAGAAGGCGTATGATTCAATAAGTAGAAAACTTTTGTTCCAGGTGTTAGCAGCACTCGGAATATCCAAGAAAATATCACATGTGGTAGAAATGACATTGAATGAAGTAGCTGTCGAAAAAAGTGTATCGGAAAAGTTTGAAACAAAAAGAGGTTAGAAGCAAGGAGACCCACTATAAACAGTGCTGTTTAACCTTGTATTAGAAATTATCCTGAGAAGTAGTGGCATCCGAATCCAGGTGATGATTTATTATAATAAAACACAAATCCTTGCCTACGCAGATGATGTGGTACTTGTAAGTACAACGAAAATAAATCTAGAAAAAAATTTCCTACTCTTTGAAAAGAAAGCAAAAGAGTATGGAGATGCGGAGGAATCTGAATAGCTGCAACCAATTAAAAGTAACGACAAAGCAAAACAAGGAGTAAAGATAAAGATAAAGTCCAGGAGTTCGAATACCTGGGAGTGACAGTAACAAATGAAGGAGGTGAAACCAGGGATATCGACAAAAGACTGGCGAGAGGAAACAAAACGTTTGGAGCCCTGCGAGGACTATTAAGATCAAAAGATATTTAAAGAGCCGCCAAGTTAAGCATTTACAAGACAGTTATACAAACAACGGTGCTGTATGGCTATAAGTGTTGGATCATGAATAAAAAAGAAGAAAACAAAATACTCACATGGGGGAGAAAGGTACTAAGGAGGATTTTAGGAGGAGTGCGAGAGTAAAACGAGTGGAGAAGAAGATAGAACGCAGACTCCGTTAGATGGGGCATATAGCCAGAAGGTACGAAGACACTTGGGTGAAAAGATCCTTGTTAAGAGAAGAAGATGCGAAAAAGAAAAGAGGGCGTCAACGGACAAAAATGAATAGAAGCATGTGGAGAAGATTTAGAAAGAATAGGAATAGAGAGTTGGCGTGAAGCAACCATGAGTAAAAATAGGTGGAGGCAAGCAGTAGAGCGATTCCAAGTTTTGTGGCTTATTGAGCTGTTTTTATATTTATATAGTACTTCTATGGTAAAATGAATTTTGTCGATTAGGTATGATATTTTTAATAATGAATGAATCAGATATTGAATTTCAATAAATAGATAGATACAGAGTTAGTTTACTTTAGTGCATATCCTATATAAATAATAATTATTATTTATATCCAAATTTCATCAGCATGGGAAATATAAAAATATTTTTGCAAAAAATATATCTCTAAAGTGATTTATTTATTAATAGGTTTAAATGTTAGGTTCATGGCCGAACAAAAAATGTACAAAAATAAAACCCACTCACCTCCTCATCTTCGAAACCAATAATTTCTTTTATAAGATTGTCATCAAAAAGTTTCACATTTGAAAGGGTTTGTTTCAAAACTCCCACTTCGGTTTCTAATAGTTTTATTTTTGCCAGAGCAAGAAAATTGAAAACAAATAGACCGATTACTAATATATACAAAAAAGATACAGCGTATGTACTATAAAAGCTGAGAGGCTTTTTCTTTTGATCACCAAAGTAGTTATAATCAGAAGACACTTTAGTTTTATCGCTCATCATTTTAAGAGAGATCTTTTGCGCTGTTCACATATAACGGAACTGTGATCTTCTCTGACTGATACACTTTGAAACACTGACCAGCTTATCAGGACGCACGATGTTATTTAATAATAGATTAATGGGAATATTATGATGACTGCATAATCTGACGACACTGTGGAACGTTGTGGGTGAATACATTATTTGAAATCATAAATAATGATAATTTCAACTAATATTTATCTAATGACAAGATACTCGATGCCTGAAATATATAGTGTACCTGATTTACTAGAAAATTTGTCAATAAAAAGTTTATATTAAATTTAGTACTGACTAATGATATTTTATTTATTGTATAACTTATTGTATAGTTAATTTAAGCTAAGAGCTCTAGAAAAATAACTTTTATAAACTATTGAGCGCTGAATATAATGTGGTGCTGTGCCATTTGGGCCACATTCATTGTTTGATGCAGTCCTCAATCGAAAACCGTGATGTTTCGCTTACCCATTTCTTCACTGACTTTCCTCGTGGTTACTTCCTATAAGACAAATAATAGTTCATGTCTCCACTTGAAACAATTTAATTCTAATTAAAAGATTCATAATTCACGGATTCATAATTATGGACAAATTTACCGAGGGGGCCGTAGGCCATATCTCAGGTATGGGTGATATAACTATAATATAAAGAGAAACACATGAAAACTATTTTCGGAAGTATTTGAAAATATAAAATTAAAAAAACAAAATTTTCAAATATTCACCTGATTACGTGGCAGTTTATATGCGATAATCGAACTCTTCTACAAATTTTGCGCATTTTTTGTTCCATAAGGTTCAGCACATCTCTTCAAATAAAAGTTGGGGGAGAGTGGGAGCATTATTATGAAAAAATTCCTGTAAAGTGCGGTTCTGCCGATTTTTATAAACTTGAAGTTATTTGAAGAGTTTTTATCCAGCAATACAAGATATATGAATACTAAATAATTTAATTAAAGGGCGTTGTTTCATATATTTAGACATCGTGACCTTTCTTAACAAATTTAGGAACAAGAAGTTTATTTAGGTATTTTGTGTATGTATGTCTGTATGTATGTCTGTATGACGATAACTTTTTTCCGTCCCGAGATATTTTATGAAATGTGTGAACGGCGAAAATTTTTCTTCAAACGTCTACCAGACTGGTTCAACCAAACAGAAATTGAAAATTTATTCTGGATGGCCTACCTGCAGTAATACAGTAGAAACTCTATAAGTCGAACCTCCCTAAGTCGAAATGTTTATAAATATAAAGTTTATAAAGTGTATAAATGTTTCTCATAATAATCTTATTATTGCTGCTAGATAGCTGAATTATTGCAATTGGCTGTTAAATAGGATTAACGACCATCTTGGAACACGAATTTTGTGGGCAGGTGAGGCTACGTTTCAGTAATGGGTAGAGTAAATCGCCATAATATGCACTACTGGTTCAAAACGAATACCCGTTGGATGCGAAAGATCCAACATCATATAAAGTGCAACTTAATTGGGTGAATTTTAAAAAATTATTCAAAATATGGAATTAAAAGTATTTCTAATTCCTTATTACCAAATACACTTAGTACTGGACCTGAAATTCTGAAAATAATTTCCACTTTTGAACGGTTCAAGGTTTTATCCAAAAATATGGATCTTTTAAATATAGTAATATCTTCAGTACATTCGTCGCACCAGTTTCAACCATCTCTCGTCGATTTGGCGTCCTTTGACAGGCATTTTAATTTAGAAAAAATTGAAAAATCACAGCGAGATACGTCAGGACTTTACGATGGTGACAGAAGCAGTAAAACTTGGTGCTTTGTTAAATATTAACCCCATTCAATTATTTCTTTGGTGTAATATCATTATAAAACAGCCAATAACCTCTTTTCCAAAGTTGTGGCCGCGTCACTCAGTCTTCTGCGTAGCTTCACGTAGTTTTTTTAAATGATCCAGTGGTATCTCGGAGCATATTCGTGGTACATAATACAACAACTATCTTCACTTTGCTACGATTTTGACATGGCTTTTTTGGTCTTGACGATTTAAAATGCTTCTTTTTTGTTGTTCTAATCTTAAAAGTTGCGGAAATACCTTGGTTTGAATCGATTGACCCAGTGATTCCATTCGTTGTTTGTTTCATCGTATTTTCTAGGGACTGGGATGGTTTCTATATCAATTTAACGTCTGATTGAATGAGTCCCCATTACCCAAATTCAAATAAAATGATAAATCATTTCGGTACCACATCAGTTAAGTATATAAAAATGGAAGCCGCAATAAATAACGATGATCAAAAGGTAGGTAAGTATTAAACCAACTACATGTAAACAAATATTGACCGTGAATAAGAAAAATGAGATCGTTTGATAAATAATTGCTACGCTTTTCAACATTTGTTGATCTTGATCCACTGCCTTTGACAACATTACATAATAAAAGATACACTGTAATCGAAAATGCAGCCATAGATTATTTTCAGTACTGTGAAGGGTATTTAATAACTAATGAACGATTCAGTTACTTTTTATCATCAAAATAGATCAGGCTGCCTGGAAAAATGATTTATTATAAATTAGATTTGGGATTTCTTAACGTTTTTAACGTTAAATGTCATCAGCACCATCCTCTATTCATTTAGCTCACAATATCACTACTATAGAGTTTATCAAAGAATATTCAGTTTTCTTGGAAATTACATAAGAATCTTTTAGGGTTTCAGAAGTTTCTATCATTATCAATCAAATATGTATGTAATTAGTCGAAAATTATTGCAAGCAATCTCCACGTAAGGATTATATACATATAAAACAACGTGGAACCTTCTTTTTAATAAACACAGGGTGAATTAAAAAAATGTAATAGTTATTTCAATATAATAACGACTCAACATTTTAGGGGGTGATAAATTGAAAAACAAATAATTTTTTATATTACAATTGACAAATATACAAAGTGTCCAGAAAGGGTATCGGGTATTTGTAAGTTCAAGTAAACAAAAAATATTTATAAGCAATAAAAACTTTTATTGTTTTTTGATACCATATGAATTGGAAAATTATTTGGAAAAGATGATGTTATCCAAATGATGGCCGTTACGTTGCTGGCACTCTTCTAAACGGGAACGAAGATTGGCGATAACACGTCGACACAAAGCTCTTGATATTGCTGCCATTTCTAACCTGATGTTTTCATTCAATTGGGTTCTTTGGATTATTTTGATGAACCTCACTTTTAAGGTATCCCCATACAAAATAGTCAAGCGGGCTAAGATCGGGGCTTCTGGGAAGCCAGTTGATGTTACCCCTTGTCGAAATAACTTTATTAGGGAATAATTCATTCATTCATTCATTCCATCGAGTCATTCGAGGTATGGCAAGTGGCCCCATCTTGCTGGAACCACGTTTTTGAGTTGAAAGTTGCAAACTCATGTAACTCTGGGACCAAAAAATTTCGCAACTTATGGCAGTAACGGTGACTATTCACATTAATGCTCGGCCTCGTTGATATTCATGAAAATAAGCACCAGTAATTCCTCTAGCAGGCATAGCAGCCCAAACAACGACCTTTGCGCTCTGCAGGGGTCGTTCATGCTTTCGTCTCGGATTCTCGACTACCCAGTACCGACAAATCTGCTTATTAATATGACCATTCAGGTGAAAATTTGCTTCCTTCGTCGCTGAACAGTACGTTTTCAAAGTTGTTAAATCGCTGCATCATTTCGTTCGCAAAATTCAGTCGATTAGCATAGTCCGTATCCTTCAATTCTTGAACCAATTGAATTTTATAGGCTTTTAAATGCAAATCTTCCTTTAAAATCAAATCGCTTTCGGATGGATAAAGATGGATTTCGACGAAACGACGCCTCAACTTCTTTAGTTGTTTCTTCATCGCAAACTAAACGAGGGCGACCAGAGTTTTGAATTTTAACTGTCGCACCTGTGTTCTCGAACATCCTGATCCATTTCCTAATGCTATCGTCACTTGGCGCGTGGCGTGTACGACGATACGTTTGTACGCAAAATGCGCGATGCGTCCCCGAGTACTGTTCCATCGTGACTAAAACTCCACAAAATGGCGGACGCCACGAACAAAAACAAATATCCGATACTCTTTTTGGACACCTTGTACTTAGGAATAAATTACTTATACCTTTATGTAAATAGTTAAAATGTATTAATAGAAATGAATGGATAGATATTGATTCTGATCCGAATTTTTTCTGACTATACATTACTAAAAAATATTATCTTATATTCAGCCATTCAACCAGGCACTTCTGGGACCATCCTCGTAGATATATATATATATATATATATATATATATATATATTCATCATTAGGGAATATATACTGAGCTCACTTTAGTGTTTCATTGCCACAATTCCATAGCAATAAAAGTGGTTGACTCATTCCAATTATGTAGTAAGAACAGTTCATACAATCTAGCTACAACATATATTTTTCTCGTCCTATTTTTGCTAAAATTTAACGATTTCAATTGAACAATCTACTAATTAAAAGTTTTTAGTGGATTTGAAGTGTAATTAGAAACCACGAAACTTATTTGAAAATTTTTGAAAACAAAAAATCTAACTTACATAATGACGTTATTGTAGGGAATAGTAATATTTTTATAAGATTCAATATTCTTAGAATAAGATAGTTCATTGCTATTTTGAAACTTTTTTTCCAATTCCAATTATTATCAATTAGACAAATTCTTATTTATTCATTTTATTTCATAAACTTCTTTATTCGTACCTTAATAATAAATATGGTATCTTTCCTGTTTTTATAGTCAAATTGGAAAATGCACTTAAGAAATATGACCTCTATTATATTTATTATTATTATCAAAGTTATCCTATATATTAAAACAAATTTGAATTTGAAATATTAATTGAAAAGTTTCCCATCAACATTATCTTTTCAGATTCTGTATACAATCTAATCTGAAACTGACCGGGATTATCGGATTGGAATCATATGATATGATCCTTTCTACCCAGATAGACCAGTGGATACATGCGATCAGCTCACAGGCTGTTTCATTTGTCTATAATTTTTTAAATTTAAAAAAGTATTTATTCTGGCTGTCTACTATTTATTCTCATGAACAGCGTATTTGACAGGTTACTGAGGTTTGTGGTTTTTATAATTTTCGGCATTTCAGCTTATTAGTGTTCAATTTTAGTGTTAAATTCGTGTATTGTCTAATTTTTTCGACATTACGCACTAGAATTTGAAATACAGTATCATGATTTTATGAGTTCCACCTTTATGTTTGTAATCGAATTTGTTCTACTTGGGCAATCAGATTTATTTGAAGTTTACACGCTTGCCAAATTGTCTGATTATCCTCGATTCAAAATAATAAATATTCAGAATAAAAAAGATGGGCGTGCTACGTAAGTGCGCAGTCCCAGACCGACAAAAAAAACCCAGTGGTAAGTTGACTTACAATTTAATGGTTATAAGTTGACTTACAATCCGTCGTCAAGGGCAATCGATAGATTTTTGGTAATTGTTACTTATGTCCTTCAAAACAGTGTCAAAATGCATTGTTCACAATATAAGAAAGACAAAAAATTTTTTTTTCCTTTTCCACCAATGGACAATCACCACATTGAGAACTGAGTAACTATAATTGAATACGATCGCACAACTTTCTAGAAAACCAAAGCTTGGTCTCCGTAGAGAGGGTCGTTATTAGCAACCGGAATTTCGAAACTTCCATATCAATAAAACGTACATGAATTCCAAGAAGTGACTCTTTACAAATTTTGTTACATCTTCATTGTTATTATCTATTTTGGTAATTGTATCGTTCAATCCTCATAGCTTCGATGACCTTGAAAATTTAGTATGTTGTGCTGTTTTTTATGCTGAACAAGAATATTTCGTTAAAAAGTGCATTTATTCTTTCTGAATACGAAAAACCTAACCTAACTCATCGGAGCTGTGATCTATGTGTTCGTTTCACTCTCTCTTTTTTCCCAATATCCCATGTTTTTCTAATGTCCTCGCTTCTCTCCCTGTCGAAAAGTGTTTTTCTAGCGATCCTGTGCATTATTTTCATTTCGGTGGTTTCTAATATTCTCTTGCCTGATGACAGCCTTGTAGATTCGGGATTTGATCTTAATTCCGATATATTTGTTTCGGTAGATTATATCGTTCAGGTAAGCTGAGGTTCATGCTGCTTTTGCCGCTTGGTTTCTTACCTCCGCTTCGATATCACCGTATCCTCATATTTCTATGCCTAGATATTTAAATTTCATCTTTTGTTGCATAATTTAATCATCTACAACCAGTTTGCATCTGATAGGTGTTTTTGAGGTGGTCATGCATTTCATTTTTGCTGCAGATATCTTCATTTTTAAACTTTTTTCCGTTCAGTTAATCAATTGAATAATTTGCCATTGTTCATCAAAATTTCTAGTTATGTTATCTGGTCATACGAAAAGCCTACGCTTATGGTTTATGACTAAAACATTCAGTTGCAAGCAGACAGAGATTAGGCAAAATGATTTCATTATTTTTTTAATAAATATATTTGTAGAAAAACATATAGTGGTAATAAAATTACGAAGAATTGAAATGATACCAAACATATCTTTAGCATGACGTGTAATTATCATTTTTATTGATGTTTACAGAATGTTTGCTTGAGCACTTTAACAGTGCTCGCTGAAAAGAAATTTATTATTTTTCCAACATTGTCCCGTATAAATAGAATATTACACATCGTTAAATACTTTTTGCTTCTTTGGTATGTGTTTTTTATCCAGGGATTTACGTTGTTAACCTATGCGACAGACACAAACCGTGTGGAAAACTTTTATGTTCATACAGCATGGTTTTAATTTTAGGCCATCACTTTTACATCAGTTTATCGAATGATACCAACATTTAACATGAAATATTTTATAAAATTACCAATTTCACAAAATTTCTAGCATTTTTGGAATTTCCATAGTTAACTTTAGCATACATTTGAAGGTTTTGGGAGGTGGAGATTATAATAATTAATTACCGCAATAATCCCTTTCTTGAAAATATCGTTGAAATATATGAAAAAGTTGCAGCTAAAAAATACAGGGATTGAATGAAATTACTTTCGCCGTATTTGCAATAGAAATTTGTAGATTTTGTTTTTTCTTATCGATTCGTTTAAAAGTTCCCCTTTTGTGTAACTATTTATGAAAGATCTATATAAAATGTGGATATTTGTTTAATATATCCTTTATTTGTATAATCAGTTACGTGTGTTTGTCCACTGAAGTAAAATTTGTTCTCAAATGGTTCTATAATTATTAAATGATATTCATATGAATTGAAAATTATCTTTGAATCAATGAATTCTTTATCTAATGTATTGAATAAATCAATTCCCCAGCGGAAGTTTTCTTTATATCAACTGATATAATAACAGTTGTTATCGAGGTTCTACTTAGTATCAAGATACAGTGTTATGTCAAACATAATTTTTCCTCAAATTGTCGATTACATTCTTATGAAAAATGTGCGTTATTATTAACAGGTATATATAAAAAGATCCTAGCTATTGAATCTATTCCAGACATTTTGAATTCATTCAAAGTAAAATATTCATATTCATATTGATATGCTGATATAATTACAACAAATTATAATATAAATTTATTCGCTTAAAGCTATTCACACTGTATAAAACATCTTTAAAAAACGAAAATTTATATATTTTTTAAATTATATTTTCATAAAAGTTGTTCATGTGAAAATTATTTGAATATTTAGAAGGCTATAATTGAATTTTCGACAGAACAGACGGACTTGACTCGGTAACATTTTATAAACTGCATAACAAAAATCATTTCTATGAGAGCATGCGCGATTGGAAGTCCTTGTGAGAATCTCCTTGAAACCTGTTTCTGCTTTCCCAACCATTTCCCAGTATTCGGAGACGAAAACATTGGGTTTTCCATACATTCTCAATAAAATTAGGGTAGATCGATGTATGGCATCAAAAAGTTACCGCGAGATTAAAATCTGAGTTTCTGTATGGTGGCATTTGATGCAATTTGTTAATCGATACTTCTATAGTAACGGTTTGTTTTTCAGTGCCTTGTAGACTAGACCACATGTAGATGGTAAAATAAGGATAAGAGGCAAATGATTTTATTCTTGTTCCAAATTTACGGGGTTTGTTACCAACAGAATGGAAATAGAAGAGAAGGAATACAGGTAAATTGTTTTCATGATAATTAGGATTATAAAAAACTTATTCAATGTAAATTCACGAATATATTAGTTTAATATAATTCAATAATTGATAGAGTCTCGGATGCCTGTAATACTTCATAGCATTTAGCAATATTCTTCTATAACTTTGCTGAATAAAAACATCGATGGTTTAGAAATACTCTCAAATTATGGTTCAATTAGTTTATATTATTTAGATATGTCAATACTTGATTACAGTGTTATAGGTTATATATGGTTATCAGTTTTATAAAGTATGTTCAAAATAAACAATTATGCACATTAATATTTATTTAGTATCAGTATTGATTGTGATTTGCTAATTTATATATATTTTTTAATTTGATTTGTTGAATGACTGAAAAATATATCAATAGTTATTTTGATTATTATTTTCTGAAGATGTTGGTTCGTTAGTAACTAATCTTAAAACAAGGACTATGACTTCCTTGTAAGAATAACGTATCCAGAGCTGGATTGGAGTGAATTGTATGAAACTGCAATATGTTCAAATAAGAGAGAGAATTCTTTTGTATTTACATTTGGATAGGCTTCACTTTAATTTTTGTTTTAGTATACTTTTTATAATTCGTGTTTATCCTTTACCAACTTATTCCCTATGTGGTCTGTAATATTATTTTTCTTTGTTTTATTCTAATCTAATTACATCCAAATCAGTCATATTGGTAATAAACATCTATGATCTCTACAGGCGATAAATTGGTTTTGAAACACGTGCCAGACAGTGAATTATTGGACTAGAAAACAGTGTGTTCATTTCTAATATCGTTTATTATCAGTAGGTGGAATTGGGAGTCATTCAGAGGCACACATTCATTTACTTATTGTATTCCAATACTATATTCACAAATGAGTGATTATTGTGCAACACATAAACTAATTATAGACAGGTATCATTTGTTACTAAATTGAAATTTCTGAAGCCATTGGCAATATTCATACCGAATACACTGTTTACACTACCACTACACCAACACTCACAATTAAATTGTCTGACGCGCGTTTCGATAACCAAGTTATCGTTCTTAGAGACTGAAAGTAAACTAAAACCTATTAATTTAACCTACCTATATATACTAAATTTTTACCAATGAACTTTCCAGCGGGAAAAACCTCTATGACGGGAAATTTAATTAATTAGAGACTGAGCTGTAAGGAATAAGCCCCTTGTCTCTATTTAAACTATTTTTACAATTAACAATCTCAATGCTTTCGATGTATCCAACAATTTATTGTTTGTTAACATTTTTTAACAATTTTACATTAATAGTATTCATGTCATTATTATGACTGGAAGCGTGGTAGGAAAAACCTGATTTTCCGGTCCGTCTATATTTTAAATGAGCTATGTGCTCTTTATACTAGAAATTAACGGAATTAGTCTGCTAAATTTGGTATTTTATGCTTGGGATTATCCTATAATCATTTTAATGTAATAAAAAAATTGTAAAAACAGGATTGAAAGGTCCCAGAGCAAATTCTCTCATTATAACCCTTAAGTACAGCCATATCCTCAATAAAAGTCCTTTCCCTATAATACCTTTCGATGTTAAGTGGAAAATGAATTATACGTATATAAATGAATATTTATATACGTTTTGAGAACACACACATATTATTTTAATGAAAAATTTTTGAGAAACAGTTTAATTGATTACAATATAAACCGAGTATTGTATTTGAATCAATTTTCTTTTATAGATTAAGCCACGATCTTTTCATTTTCATTTTCTCCGTCATAAACCTGCTTTATCCGCACTAATTTTAATATCAGTCAAACGAGTTTATGTAAATGAAGTTTTTGTATACTATCAAAACGCTGAACTTAAATAAAAGCATCCATAAGTATATGTAGCTATGTTAAGCATCTCATCGTTATTTATGTTCTACTTTGGAGAAAAACAGAAAAATATTTTACTTGTATATACTGGCATTTATTTGGAAAAGCAGGATAGATGCTAATTGAACAAAGAAGGGTATTAAATAAACGGATATACTCCGCAATTTAGATTCTGCAGTAAGACCTATACAGTATTCGAAAGAAATATTAACTAACCTTATTCATTTATTCAAGCAGTATAAAATTTTCTTGGAAATCGTATATCAGAAAATCACGCATAACTATTGAAAACTCTGCTATCAAAGTTTAATATTATTAGTTGTAGCATGAGGTTTACTACTTTCATAGTCACATCGCTTTCCAGAAAACTTTGTAGTGAGAGAGGTTTTCCATCAGGCATTAAAATTATGGAAAATCTATATCAAGCAGTATAGCAGCGAGACAAATTATGAAGGCTATTTGAAATTTGAGAAATCGCTGCCACCAAAATCTTTTGTGAGCTGTGTGATACTCAAATTTAAATTTTAATCTTCGGGCTTGGATGTTTCCTCGAGCTTTTATATATTCTATTATAAAATACAGTAAAACATTCGATTCAAAAGTTGATTGTAGTCTCTGATTCAGTTTCTACGTTGAAGAATAAAATGTAACGTATTTCGATTATTATGTGTTATTATTAGAATCAGTCTATTGATACCCTCGCCATAAATCAATAATCGGTACAATTATAATTTCAATGTCAATTTTCGTATGACTAATGTTAGGTTTAACTTTGGTGGAATTTATCATTGAATCAACAAAGAATTTACTCAGAGTAATTTCAGATAACAAAGTGTCTAAAGGTACTATTAGCTATCAATCAATAATACTATATAAGGTGTTGAAAAGCTTTCTATCGAAGACTCGAATAAAAATAAGTTATTCACATTAGTTGATAGCTAAAAATATCTGAGACCTATGATTATTTGGTTTACAACTGAAATTTTTTATGCTGTTGAATATTATTTGTGAGCAAGATATTACGGAACTTGAATTCAACCATATATTTAGCCAGTGAGCTTGCATTTTTTTTCAATTGCTCACTATAATTTTGATTGCAAACGGGATTGAAAATTTGATTAAGATCTGTTTCGTTTTTCTATGTATTAAGAAACACAGAGAAGGAATAGATAATAAGAGATAAAAATTCTATTTTCTAATAAAAATATTGATGCTTTATGTAGGTCTGAAAGGAAATTATGAAAAAAGCTGCTTTTTGCAGCGTCGTAGATTTGCAAACTAGGGACTAAATGAATAGATTTAAAGGAGACTATGTTGAAAAATAAAAATGTCAGGTGGGAACTTTTTTCTTGATGATTCTTTTCCTTGCTAACGCTATTACGAAAATTTGATTTTACTTCATCAAAACAATATCACAAAGTGTTTTTAATACCTTAAACTATAATTCTCGTGAACTACTGAAAAAGTTGAAGTGTGTAGAACCTTCGAGGATATAGTTAATTTAGTTAATAAATAAATAATAATGGCTTTTTATATTTTTGAATTTTGTATTGGGACCGAAATATAGAGGTTAGTACGTTTTCTAATGAACTAATATACAGGTTGCAGATTCACACAATCCGACACATAACGTTCCAGCTCGTAGCGTTCAGTAAAATGTTTTTCAGATTTTTGGTTGAAAACTTCGCTGCTTGACCCTTATTATATGAATTCTTGCCCTTGAAATAACTAGTATTTCTTGGAGCTAAGTACGATCAGTGTCTGATAATAAGAATCAACTAGGAAAATTTCCAATACAAGAATTCCAATCCAGCGATTCAAAATAGTTTATTTCTTTGCGATATAGATTACCAATAAGAGTTGCTAGCAGTAAAGTTATTTTTTGCAAGAATTTGGTTTATACCATTCCTTCATTTGTTTTTGATAAAGAACCCATAAGGTATTTGCGGAGTATTCTTTCAATGTATCAATTTTTATATCTATGTTTACATAGTACAATGATTAAGTTAAATTTTTATCATTTTTATCAATTGAAGATTGTTTCAAATATATTTTAAATACCCGAGGAAAAATTTTAGAAGGTATATGATATTGCGTAGTAATAAACCGGTAAAGGCAGCTTGACATGGTACAAGAGAACATGCAAGAGATTCCATGCAATTTTTTTCAAAGTTAAAATATTTCATAGATTAATATTGAACGTCATTTAAATATTTAAAAAGCTTAAGAGGTGAGCAGATTTACGAAGATATGTTTAATACCCTGATCAATGTCCTTCGTATGCGACCGTGAAAAATTGGACTGCAAGCTTCAAAAGAGGTAAATTTTCCATTGAAGATGATGACCGATCGGGAAGGTCAGTTTCTGTGTCAGTCCCCGAAAATATCGATGCAGTTCATGACATGATTTTATCATACCGTCGAATTGGGCTAAAACGGATATCTGAAACACTGATATTCGAACGCGTTCACCATATAGCTCACGTCAATTTGGACATGAGAAAAATTGCTGCAAAATGGACCCCCAAATGTTTGAATGTTGACCAAAAGCGTACAAGGGTAAAAGCATCGCGTTCGATCTGTGCTCGATTTGAAAACAATATAGGCTTCTTAAGCCGAATTGTTACTATGGATGAGACTTGGGTACATTTCTACGATCCAGGAACAAAGCAACAATTGATGGAATGGCGACGCTTTGGTTCCCCAAGACCTAAGAAGTTTCGTGTCCAAAAATCTGGTGGAAAAGTTCTTGCTTCAGTTTTTTGGGATTGCCATGGAATAATCATGATTGATTTTTTGGATAAGGGTAGAACCATAAGTGGAAATTACTATTCGACATTACTGACTACTCTACGGGAAAAAATTAAAGAGATAAGACGCGGAAAGCTATCCAAAGGTGTTTTATTTTTCCAGGACAACGCCCATGCACACAAATCTCATATTGCCATGCAAAAAATTCATGATTTAATGTTCGAATTACTAGAACACCCTCCTTATTCACTAGATTTGGCTCCGTCCGACTATCATCTCTTTCCTCTGAAAGAAACTGAAAAAAAGTATGAAAGGTCGTAAATTTTCTTCCGACGAGGAGGTAATAAAAGCTGTGGAGGTCTGGTTTGCAGACCAAGAAGAAACATTTTTTTTTGAAAGGTCTAGAGACGTTGCAGGTTCGCTGTAGTAAATGTCTCCAATTAAGTGGAGAATATGTTGAGTAATAAAATATTTTGACATTGAAATTTTGTTTGGTTCTATAGTAGGCTAAGAATTTTTCAATATATCCTCGTATATTGTAGTAAAATGACATTTATTTGGAGTGAAGAACAATCTTAATATTTAGAATTTTTGGTACGTACACTAATTGTTAATGACAGGATAATAATGTATTTTTAGACATGTCTTACCGGTTCCTATGTATCACAATGATTACAACATCTGGTCAGTTTTGAAAAATTGCATAGGTAAAGAATTGAGTAAGATAACAATGCCTGTTGTATTCAACGAACCTTTAAGTTTTTTACAACGCATGGCTGAATACATGGAATATGCACATCTCTTGAGATTGGCTTCAGAGCAAGACGATCCTGTTCTAAGAATGCAATATGTCATAGGTGAGTATTACGAGCTGTCAAAAAAACATTTTTCGATTTAAATATTTCTGTAGGATTTCCGTTTATAGTATGTGTAGTATGTTTATAAAGTTGAATTAGAAAATGAGTGGGATAGATATTAGGTTTCTCCCTATAATATTCATCTTGATTACAAATAGTAATAAAATAACATTCTAAGTGAGCATTAAATTGTTTTAGAATATTTCTTACGCATATTTGTTTTTAATCAGATTTCAGAAACCCATTAAACTGTGACTCATACTAATGGTGCTTCCTTTTTGCTCAACATTTTATTATAAATCGATTATCGAACCGTCGGTGTTTGTTTACGATTCTTCATCACGCAATAACAATAACAGGATAAAACATGGTTGTAGTGTGAATATATATGATACGATAAATTGGAAGAATAGAAGTTAGTTCAGATAACAAGATTTCGTACTGGATTTAGTATAATCATGTCCCAAGCTCGTTAGATATTCAACGTTTTCATTTGAAATATCACTGTTAGTATAACGATTCGTATTTGAAAAAAGAAGATTAATGATGTAGACATTATATCCACTAATTAAATGGGGTAGTGAGGGAATGAAAAAGGCTACGCAAATCCTAAGCTAAAGCCGAATAACTGTTTATCGAAATATATTTTAATGAACTCATTAATTTCTTATGAACAAATACTTATTATATCAACAATATATGATTAGATAATAATGAAAATAGGATATAGCCGTAATATATCAAAGGCGTGTTTTGATCCTTTTTCTATAGTCTACTTTTATGATGAGAGAGTAATAAAATGATGAAGCATTCGTAATCTAGGCGTATCACTTCTTTCAGTAGACAGTTAAATTATTTATTCAAGTTATATTTCGAGTATTTTCGTTTGAAATTTTTCTACAAGTTATGAAGAAAATTGTGGCATAATGGTTATATAGGCATAAGGGTTCAAACTTTGATTTTTGGACAACTTTACTACGTTCATTATTTTAATATAAAAACTCATCAGTATCAGTAGAGCTACTTCTTAAACATTATAATCGGAATCAGCTGAAATATCTCAACCAATATTTAAAATAAGTGGCTCGATCAGCTCATTTGTAATATTGTCTAGCTTCCATGTTTTCACCTTTTTTCTATCATATGATCATATGATTTACTGCCTTTTTCCAGTTTTCAGGCTTCACATTCTTGACCTTTAGACATTAGCCTTAACATGGCCCCACAAGAAATAGTGCAAAGGTGTGAAATCACACGATTGTGATGAACTGTTCACCAAAGGCGGTTTTTAATTTGGCAATTGTTTCCCGTGCCGTGTCGTATGTTAAACCGTCTTGTAGAAACCACATGTCAGGCATGTCCAATTCTTACATTTTGGGTAAAAAAATCGTCAATCATCAGACGGTAGCGCTCGCCATCCACAGTAACGTTCCGGCAATCGTCGCTTTTGAAGAAGTATGGCCCGATGATGCCACCGGCCCATAATCCACACCAAACAGTGACTTTTTCGGAATGCATTGATAGCTCTTGCAATGCTTCTGGCTTGTTTTCACTCCAGATGCGTCAATTTTGCTTGTTGACGTATCCATTCAACCAGAAATGAGCTTCGTCGCTGAACACAATTTTTCGATCTCCCTCCAACTTTGCCAGTGCCTATTCACCAAATGTTAGACGTTGTGGGAGATCGTGTGGCTTCAATTCTTGCACCAGCCGTATCTTATAAGGTCTTACACCCAAATCCTTTTGCAAAATTTTCCACGAAGTGGAGTAACAGACGCCCGCTGCGAACGGCGGCGAATCGACATTTCACGGTTATCATTAAAACTGGCGGATACAGCCGCAATTTTTTCTTCGGTCCTCACTGAACGCTTGCGTGTTAGTGGTTTAATGTCCAATAGTAGAAACTGGGTTCGAAATTTAGTTACAAACATCCGAATAGTTCCCTCAGTACTCTCTTAACCAAGCATGAATTTTGATAGTAAAATTCAATAATTTGCAAGCGTCGTTCGTTCTTAAATCGATTCATGATTAAATTATAGACCAAACTGAATAAGTTTGACAATGACACATGACACGATTAAGCGTGATCTCTCATAAACAGTGTTGCCAAAAAGATATCAGCAAAAAAATCATTTTCTATTGGGAAATTCAAAGAATACAGTTCCCTTCTCGCAAAGCCGGGATTGAATTTAGCCAATTCTGTAAATCTTTTTTTAATCATTTGGTTTTGGGCGAGTGATAACTAGTATTATCTATTACTATTATACCGTTTTCAGCAAGATCTATCATTTGTTTAAGTCATTCTTTAAAAATATCAGGATTCAAGTCCTCATGGTAGTCACTGGAACGAGTAGATTTAAAGGTTAATAAACCACCTTTAACAAAACCATTTCAACTGCCGACGTGTATTATTATCAGTTTGCGCCTCTGACCTGTTAGAGCATTTGAACCAGTAAATAAATTATTTGCAGGGCCGAGCCGTGCCGGGGGTGCATGGCACCCAGGCGGCATTAACACACGGGGCGGTAAAAGGCAAAATGTCTTTGAAAATAAAAAAAAAACAGAACCCCATCATGCAAAAAATATTTAGACGCAAAGTGCCTTTCTTTTATAGCGGCATTTCACCGAAATATTGTTTTCTTATTATTAGAATAATACCAAAATAGTGCGTTGAGCGTTCGGGCGGCGTAAAAAAGATAATAAATAGGTAATAATAAAGAATAAGCCGCTTGCCACCAAAAGGACAGAATATATTAATAGGTACTTTTCTATACGAATAGACTAGAAATTTACCTCATACCTCGCCTCACTAATCAAATTTCGACTAGATACGCTAATAAGGCGGCATATTTTGACTTGTAACAGCTTCATCTTGCTAAAATTAATTTTATGTATGTCCCTCTGTTTAGGTGTTTGTTCTTTTCTTCTTTTATTATAATAATAATGATACACTATTGTATTTCGTAAACGCACAACTTTAATTACATATATTATCCTTGCATCTCATATATTGATATTGAATTATTATACATTAAACAGATTTTTATAAATTTTACGTCTGCAACTCTTGTGGTGTGTATCTTGAATGCCCTGGGTTTTTGCTGTCTCTCTTCTGGGCCCTCGTGGTCGCAGCGTTGCCAGGTTTAGCTTCCATATAAAATTTAGAAGTCGTAACACCCTCATTGATCTAGGTTTCATCTAAATAAAATATATTAATACAATATTGTTTCTTTCTATTCAAATAGACTTTCTGCAATGCTTTTTCTAGCAACAACCTATTTTTTTTGTGTGCTTCGACTCAGTTCAGGGTATACTTATCATCTTGAACCGTAACATGAACTTTGTCGACTGTCGGAAATTCTTTTCTAAAGATAAACGCATGTGAAAACTCGCCACATTTCTCTCCTTTTATAACACTGTAAATCGTAGTTTTACCAACACCACGCGTACCACTAACCTATTTCACTGTGTCATGAAAACTTATGAATAAATGTTTGTAAACGATTCACAACAATTAAATATTAACACTTTACGCGGCCCTTTCAAATATTCCATAATTAAACTAGAATTAACAATAGATTGCCCACTGCACCTCGCAAGTTGCAACTAAACTAAACTGTTAACGCCGCTTGGCATGATGCAATACAACGTGCAATGTAATGCAATATGCAATATTTCTTGATCAGAAGCATGCGCAGATGAAGTTCAGCTCAAGCAAGATCTCGCACTTGCAACATTATCGGTCTTGTGCAATTCTACGGAGAAATCCAGTTATTTTTATCTAACAACCATCAAATGTTAGTCTTAGATCAACTGACTTCCGTGAATTGTTGTTATTGTTACTTGTTTGTTACTTATGGAATTTTAGTAAGTAAGCAACCATGATGCAATGGCAAGAGACTTGTATAATGTCAAGCGACGTGCAATATTCGTTTAAGCAATATTTCGATCTTGCGAGAAATTGCATGCATTTTCTTGCACATTATATTGCATCATGTCAAGCGGCCTTTAAGAATACAAAACTTGTACCTCTATATGGAAAAACCTAAAATCGTATTTTCATGAAATTTGTCGGGAAGGGATTCTTGGTGTCCAGAAAGGATAACGGGTATTTGTAAGTTCAAGTAAACAAAAGATATTTATAAGCAATAAAAACTTTTATTGTTTTTTAATACCATATGAATTGGAAAATTATTTGGAAAAGATGATTTATCCAAATGATGACCGTTACGTTGCTGGCACTCTTCTAAACGGGAACAAAGATTTGCGATAACACGTCGACACAAAGCTCTTGATATTGCTGCCACTTCTGACCTGATGCTTTCCTTCAATTGGGTTAGGTACTTTGGATTATTTTGATAAACCTCACTTCTAAGGTATCCCCATACAAAATAGTCAAGCAGGCTAAGGTCGGGGCTTCTGGGAGGCCAGTTGATGTTACCCCTTCACGAAATGACTTTATTAGGGAATAATTCATTCACAACTTCCATCGAGTCATTCGAGGTATGACAAGTGGCCCCATCTTGCTGGAACTACGTTCTTGAGTAGAAACCTGCAAACTTCTGCAACTCTGGGACCAAAAAATTTCTCAACTTATCGCAGTAACGGTGACTATTTACATTGATGCTCGGCCTCGTTGATCTTCATGAAAATAAGGACCAATAATTCCTTTAGCAGACATAGCGGCCCAAACAACGACCTTTGGGCTGTGCAGGGGTCGTTCATGCTTTCGTCTCGGATTCTCGACTGCCCACTACCGACAATTCTGCTTATTAACATGACCATTCAGGTGAAAATTTGCTTCGTCGCTGAACAGTACGTTTTCAAAGTTGTTAAATCGCTGCATCATTTCGTTCGCAAAATTCAGTCGATTAGCATAGTCCGTATCCTTCAATTCTTGAACCAATTGAATTTTATAGGCTTTTAAATGCAAATCTTCCTTTAAAATCAAATCGCTTTCGGATGGATAAAGATGGATTTCGACGAAACGACGCCTCAACTTCTTTAGTTGTTTCTTCATCGCAAACTAAACGAGGGCGACCAGAGTTTTGAATTTTAATTGTCGCACCTGTATTTTCGAACATCCTGATCCATTTTCTAATGCTATCGTCACTTGGCGCTTGGCTTGTACGATATTCCGCACGATACAGACTTTGAGCAGTCACTATTGAATCACCGTTACGATAATGAGCGATGCGTCCCCGAGTACTGTTCCATCGTGACTAAAACTGCACAAAATGGCGGACGCCACGAACCCCTCCCCGCTCCCTTTCGTCGCTCCGAATGTGGCGCGAAAACAAATACCCGATACTCTTTTTGGGCACCTTGTACATAAAAGTAGTCTATAGAACACAATGTAGAATAAGATGTATAGTCTAAAAGCAATGCAGAAAGAGATCAAACGCTCACATTTAAAGCGATAGAAACTGGAATACATATACAATTTAAAAAATATATTGAAGAATTAGTAGTTATATGAAAAAGTCACTAGTATATGATTTAATATCAAGAAAAAATATGAAAATATAAATAAATGGACAAAGAAATGCTAACAAATCTGATAGTTATATTGTTAAGGAATGAAGTTGGAAGATGGTTGGTGGGATTATGGGTCCAAAGCTACGAAAACGGAAAACTAATTGTCGTCATACAGATGAATCTACGATACTTTTACCTCCAAATTGTTAGAGAAAAGTTCAAAGCATTATGTAATTGAAAAAAATATTATCCGTTTCCATTTTCCATTTTTTCTTGATATAAATTGATAGCCATTCTAAATATCAAACAATCTTAGATCAAATTCATGTGCCTGATCTCTTTTTCTTTCTCCAGGATTTGCAGTAAGTGCTTTGGCTTCAAATTGGGAAAGACTTGGAAAACCATTCAACCCCCTTTTAGGGGAGACGTACGAATTGGAGAGAAAAGAATTCAAGATAATTTGTGAACAAGTGAGTCATCATCCACCAGTCTCGGCTTTCCACGCAGAAAATGGAGACTGGATATTCCATGGATCTATCCATCCGAAACTAAAGTTTTGGGGGAAAAGCGTCGAGATTCAACCCAAAGGAGTTGTCACCGTGGAGTTTCCTAAGTATAATACAACAGAATTTGTTATCCTCAACAAAGTTTATCAATATACAGAACTAACAGTATAAATTAAGTCCGAAATTATATAGTTTGAGAGTACTGTAAATCAAAAAATTCACTAACAAACGAAACTAAAATAATTTATTGTATTGACATACATCTGTAATGATATTAATTATTCTTGATAATACATGATTTTGTTGATTGCATTATCTATTCTCATCACAGAACCGTATATTCAAACTTTGTTGCTTCAAACCTAAACCATTCTCAATGCAAGAAAAGTTGTAATATAGTTTTCTTTAAATTTTTTAGACTTAAAGAAGCTTATACGTGGACTAACGTACAATGTTGCGTTCATAACATTATTGTAGGTAAACTTTGGATGGAGCAAGTGGGTACTATGGAAATTTCCAGTTTTTTATCTGGCCATAAAGCACATTTAACTTTTAAGCAAGCTGGAGGAAACAGTAAGGATTTACACAGAGTTGAGGGATTTGTTACAGATAAGTCGTAAGTACATATATATATATATATATATATATATATATATATATATATATATATATATATATATATATATATATATTATGTACGTTCTAATTTCCACTTCATGTTTGTATTTAGTAGTTTAACAATATTTTCGTGTTTATTTTAGAAAGCAGAAAATTTTGTTTATATATGGCAAATGGACAGAGTTTATTAAATGTACAGACATACATTCCTATGAAGAATATGTAAGAGATAATTCTTCGAAATTTTCTAGCAACTCGAAGAGTAAAAGTCCAAATGATTCTCCATCTCATACTTCCAGAAAAATGCTACAAAAATTTAATAGTCTCAAAGTTGGCTCATTCAACAAATCAAACTCCACTACTGAGGTAACAATGATGATGTTTTGTTAAAGTAACTGGTTTGTGTGGTGTCTGTTGGTACAAAGTTTTATACTTTTATCTAAATGCAGCATGTTATGAGGTTTTATCATTAAAAATTTACCAAGATGATGATTTGTTCAAGTGGATCAAGAAGGTATTTCCAAGTTGCGGGTAATCTCTGGCAATCGTCCCTTGTGTTCAGACAGTTTGGACGTTTCTCTATTTCGATAGCTTCTCGAATAATCCTGAACTGAAGGAGCGGACTAGGTCAATAGTTTTGGTTCTATTGAAATCTATTGTGTGTCTGGTAGGGACAGGACGTTGGGCAAGGGTGAAGGAAATATCGGAATTAGTGACAAACAACAAGTGTTCTTTGGCTCTGAAGAAAATACGTTGATTTGTCTGGACACTATAGGAACGGGGGAAAACTGAGCAGGGGATTTTATACACTCCATGGTGTTAATTGGATATTTTATCATTGATGATTCAAAATTCCAACGCGGTTCAACCTGCGAACCTAGTTCTTTTGTCATAATCTCGAAATGAATATTTTTCATTGAAACAATTTGATATTCTTAAAATTTTATCGAAGTAAATTGTAGAAGTTTTATTTTGTAGAGTATGGACGATTCCACTGCAGATTTAGGAGAAAATTCTGTTCCAAAAAGTGATTCCGCTTATTCCATAGATATTCCAAATTCTTCAACAATATGGAAAGTTAATCCAAGGCCAGTACAAAGTGGCGATGTAAGTAAATGATTATTTGAGGTAAATTGTTTCCGTGTGAAAATCTTTATGACAAGTAACTGCAAGTTTTCAAATCAATTTCAACAATATTTTGAATTAATTTCATGGGATGATTTGATACACTCTTTGCTATGATTTTTGTTTCATGTTATTGGTTCAATTTTGTTACTTGCTTTTGTTATTTATTCTGTCTTCACCTCCTTAATAATTCTATCTGTACATAAATCTCATACTTACTTCAATAGGTTTATTACTATTTTTCATTTTTTAGTATTACCAGTTCACTCAATTTGCTATGTCTTTGAATGAAATTGAGAAAGGTATGCAGCTGTGTCCGACAGACTCTAGACTGAGACCTGATATAAGAAAACTCGAACAAGGTGATATTGATGGTGCAGCTATTGAAAAAACCAGATTGGAAGAAAAACAAAGAGATGTTAATAAGACTCGAAAAAATAAGAAAACGCCCGAGTGGGTTCCAAGGTGAGCATCTACGTTTAGTAAGTTTCAATGAAAATATATGTCAACGGTTTCATATTGTTTAGTTCCAAATACGATGACATAAAAACATAATATTTCACCCCATTTTCAATATGCAAAACAATTGTAAATGTTCCTTCTGAGTTTTGACCAATTATTGAAAAATTACTCATTGTTTCGTTTAGTTGGAGCAAGTGGTGTGTGTGAGAAGCAATGATACTTCAGGTGAAGTGTCAGCTGACACATTATTTTTGATAGTGCCATTAGTGGAGGTGTTTTTTTTTGTTAAAGGAGCCATGTTAGGGCGCTTATGGAGTCAGAACTCTTATCTACATCAGATTTCAACAAACGTTTTTCACATCTAGACAATTCGTGCAGAAATGGTGCGAACTCCTCACAAAAGAAAGACAATCGAAGAAACGTGTGCGTAAATCTTTTTGAGCTTTTATAAGCTGAAAACTTCCAATACTAGGAAAAACAACTCCGCCAGTGTAGAGTTGCCCAAAAGGATTTATTTAAGGAGAATAATACTGTTTGAAAAAAATAAATCTAATTATTTTTCTCACACACTTCGTATGTTCATTTTCAACAAGGAGGTCCAAATCCAATTATCAACATAAATTTATTCTGAGATATGTTTTGTAATGTGCTAGAATTTCCAAGGATCTATTATCAGTTGATTTAGGGTTTTCATTGTTTTCTCCAGTGTTAAGAGTGACAAAGGAAGTAATAATGTACGAGTATTATCTACAGGAAATTTAATGAAATGTCATTAATATTCTCGATATATAATGATATCATTATTTATATAATGCGATTAAGATTATCACTAAAATGAGTTATATGGAGATTGTATTATATAATGTGTGAGAATCTTCCTTCAACCAGTTGAAGCAGTTGAAAACAGCTCTAGATCATCACTCAAATTCATAGAAATAACTTTAAATATTATTCAATCCTATTCTTTTTTTTAGATGGTTTCATCAGGGTATAAATCCTTACACGAAACAAGAGGATTGGATTTACAATGGGGATTACTGGAAAAAGCAGTACACAGATCCAGATATATTCTAAATTGCACTTGTACTGATGGGTAGTGTGTTTGTAGTAACTGTAGTAATATCCCTAAATTGATGTTAACTAGGAGTGTCCCCTTATAGAAATAGATTAATGTATGCGTGTGCCAAAAACTTGCACAAAATGTAATTTATCATAGAAACAAGAAATAGCGCTTCCGGGGATATTGTGATTCATGTCAATTTTATTGATTTAAAATTGAAACGTCAGTGTTTTTGACTCAGTTATTCATTAACTGGACAAAGTAATTGAAAAATTGTACGATATTTGAAACAATCAATTGAAAAATTGGAAACGAATCTATATTAATTGTGCTGTCAGTAGCTTAGCCTCTATTTTTCTGAAGAACTTATAAATACTCAAAAAATGGTTGTGCACAATAAGTAGCACTTCCAAAAAGCAATGTTTATCATTTTTACTATCCTAATGAATTAATATAAGGTACCTGATAAACTCTTCTAAATCATAGAGTCTATAAATATATGTCCTTCTGCAAGAAGTACCGTAAACAATTGTTTAAAAACAAAAAATGAAATTATATTAATCTAATCAATTTTAAGAGTTTGGTTGGTTTTATAAACTTTCTAATAAAAATCCAAATAATTTTATTGATTGGCCCTTTCGAACTTATAATGCTAAACTTTTAGAAAAATAGTCTTAATAGCCATTTTAGGCATTTTAAACCCCAATCTGCGGAAAAATTCCTAGTGAGCTGAATTTTTGTATACACACGGTGTTGTAATGAAGATATGAAAAATCTCGCGCTCTATTGCTCGGAGGGCAATAGCTGTTATTATAAAAATTGTACTTAGAATTACCTACAAAAAATGTCTCTTGCATTTTTCTGTAAAATCAACCGTCTTCGGAGCAGAGCGCTGAGAAAGCGACTAGACTCACATACGATATTGTATAACGTACACCAAGGCGTAAACTACATTGCTTTATAATATACTTATCTCATAGAGGTTTAAGAACTAGTATAACTTATCCAAATTACCCTCACTGGCAGATTTTTTTATTTAAAAAGCAAGCACAAGTGGATAAACCCTATTACACTCAAGTAATTCGAGTAGTGCCTGCCGTGTGGAGATGCCAGGTTGTAGTGCTCGAGAAAGATGAAAGATGAGCCTTGGTAGCTGATTCCACAGGCTTGCACATCTCGAAAGAAATGAGTCTCGATAAATTGAAATTCTGAGTGTCTGTAGGCGAAGTCGGTATTCATAAGCCACGTCTGTCTATCGAATAGGTCTTGCAAAAACTGTTCTAGGCGGGATTATGCTAGACAGCTTGGAAGAGTATTTGCCGTGATAGTATCGGTAAAACAGAATCAGGTCAGCAACTATGTTCTAAGCTGTCCGAGTTCTTAATCAACTCTGGATTGTTTATAAGTCGAACTGCTCTCTTCTGTATTAAGTCGAGCATCCCAAGGGTATGCTTGGGAGCTGATCTCCAAATGTGCGTGAAATATTCCAAAGTACGACGAATATGGGCCGCGTAGAGGATTAGAAGATGTTCCGTATTTCAATGTTACGAGACCCGTCCCTTTATACCTGCGACTGCTCGTCGGACTGCGTCATTCAAAAAATAATTTTCATCTGAACTAGAGTGTTAAACACGTTATTTATTTGTTTTCTGCTCTCAAACAATTTTCATAATGAGTGATACATGCATACAAATACTTAATCAACCTACATCATTTATTTTCAAAAATCCAAGAAGAAACATTGCTGTAACAAAAATATTTTCGACTGATTGCCTCAACAAATATCCACATTGCTAGAAAAATATTTTATTTCTACATGTCGGGATGTGATACAATTTCTGCACTTTTTTGGAGAGGAAAATTGAAAATCATGAAGATATTTGAGAAAAGAACAATTTCACTGAAAGATTCCAACAAGAAAATTGTCATAGGGGTGTCATTATCAATGATATAATCCATTTTCCACTATGATTTCAGATCTGTAACAAAACAAAGTACAGCTGTGAAACTTCCTTTATCTTACTTTACTTTATCTTCATCAGCTAACAGCAGATTTATTGAGTATATTATGAAATACAAACCTGTCTTGAAGAGAAATTGATCCAGAATAGTGAGTTAAAAATGAAATACTACAGTCAATAACAACTTTATTATCATCAGCACCCGATGATCTACTTAACACTTAACACTCTTGTAATTGTACGAAAGGTTGAGGCTGCAAATGTCGATGCAAAAAAATGGATTGAGGTGTTCAAAAGTTTATGGATATTGATGTGGCCAGTCAAGCTTAAACGCGGGGTCAACAAATGTTGGAAATGATGAAGACGTAAATCTCGAAATGAGTCCACTCGATGTTTTGTCAGCAGCTGTTACTGATAGAGAAACTAAAGGTACCCTTTTTAGCCGGTACGATATCGATGTCGATTTTTCACATCTTCATTACAACATCATAATGAAGGTGTATACAAAAATCAGGTCACTAGGAATTTTTCCGCAGATAAAACCTAAAATAACTGGACTATAAGGATATAGTTGCTATTTTTGTTATTATTAATTAATTACTCTCAGTGATTTAGCTTTGATAAAAATAAAAGTAAGACCTTTATCAAATCTAGATCCAAAATAAATATTATTTTGATTTTTTATTATTGGTTTTGAGTTTACCTGTCTTTAGTGTATGTACGATGAACCACATATATTTTGTTTTTATAGTAATAGCACTTAACTTGTTGAAACCTTATGGCTAAACAGGTATTTTTGTTACTTAATGTATAAATCTTAGATAACTTTCCATCAGATATTAAATTTTTTTCCAGTGTGTCTTGAATGTCAACTCATTTACACAAATATAAAATAATATAAAATAAAGATCGATTAATCCTATCAAAATATTAATATATTGGACACACAAGTTTTTGTTATATTGTTTCCCATATTTTTTATATGAAATACACTATAGGAAATGCGTCAGTTATGAATGTTTTTAATCCCCATTTTTTATATAATTATACTAAAAATGAAATTGTAGTTTTTTTAGTTCAATTGATGACTATTGGAAATTAGTAAATTAAAATTTTTTTACAATTTATATTTTCTGAAAAACCATATTCTCTTCTAATTTCATTAATAGTAAATCAAATTCAATCTCTATAATAATCAAATTGAATTATTTATCGACAATATGAGTTCTGAAAATATTCATCTAACAATTTTAATGTAAAATTTTTACATATTGATTCTATTGCCTTACCTATGGGACTATAAAAGTTTTTATTGAGCATTTCATGATAATATAATTGAATATAATGTGATTCACTTTATGTTCAAAAAAAATTGTGAGTACGTGGTTATTTTGAGATTGTATTTCAAATACGGGTGTACCTTCCTAGAACTGGGATGTATCTTTACTTTTCCTGTATACTGAAGCAACACTAGATTAGGAATGTGCTTCGTGTGATTTCAAATGCAATAATATTTAAGAAATGGTATGTATACAAACATATTATTTCCTAGTTTTACAAAGTACATTGCATTTCGTTTTTCTTAACAACAACTCAGTTTAGGAATATTTAATAAAACAAATATAATAAAATTATATCTTGTAAATTGTAACAATTATGTTTTTTTGGAAAATAAAACTATTTGTTATTTGATTCCGAGTTTTATTACATTTCATACTTATCTATAACTGAATTATATTTTACAAAATAAATCAATAATACAGAAAACTCTAAGACGAATTTGTCCTCAAACTTGTCACAATACTTTTTTCTATATGTAGTCCCATATTCATATATTTCCATTTCTTAAAATATTTTCTTGTACTACCCCAGAAATAAGGTAGCAATGCCTAGTAGATTACTACCCCCAAATGAGAAATAAAAATAATAGTGACAAATGACTTAATAAAACAGGTGATTCAAATCTTATATATTGCAACAGATTAAGCTATTGACACAAGAGGCCCTTGCTTTTACACTGCATTTATTTGTGAAACACTTTCTTTTGCAATAACAGCATGTATAGCCTGGTCTACCGCTTCTTGAATTAGCTTCAGTTACTTCTTTCTTGAAATTATCCCATCTATGGAAAGTATATTTTCTTTACAAATTATGAATGGATTATGGTGTGTAAAGGGTACCGTTTTCATTTGCAAGCTAATAGAGTCGCTAACACATTTCGGTTACATGTATGACCATGGTCGTCATCGTACAGTATCACCAATTGAGCAGGAGGAAATAAATTGTTTCTCTTTCGCGGCCACTCTTTTTATAGGAATTAACTCGTGGTTTTCAGTCAGAACTTGATGTGAAAACGTGGTAGATTTCCAATTATCTTCAATATTTTCCTTTAGAATGAGGTTTTCGGTTTCTTCAAGATGATTTAAATATATTGGTTTTAAAAGTATCGGTAATATTTTTAAATTGTGCTTCGGTTTCGATATTTGCCATTTGTTCGTCAGGCAAAAAGACGACTTTTGGCTTTAATGCCAAACAAGGCTTCATAAGGACTTTGGCGTATTCCTTCGATATGTAGTGTTCTTGGCAAATTGAACATCTTTTCACATAGCGCATATTTCGGATATTACTTGATTACTAAAATCTCCACCATTATCTAATTGCAATATTGCTGGAGAACTAAATGTTAAAAATATTGAAGAAAAGGTGATAAGCTACTTTTTCTGCCCTCTTAGTTTTCAAAGATCATAGCTGGGCACACTTAATTGACTGATTACCATATAAATTCGCCATATATGTTTGACTGCAGATATATATACTTTTATTAGGTGTACTTTATTGTCTTTATTTCATTTGACACTTTTTGCATGAATTTGAATACTGCATATTTGTTTCTCGTGATTTTAATTTCTCTCCATCGTTTAATTTCAAAACGTTAAAACGTGTTAATCGCCTGTTATCCAGAAGTGTTTTAGCAGAAACCACTCCATAAAGTATTTTAGAGTACTTTTCTTAAGAAAAATGAAAACAATTGTCTTCTCGTTTACCCACAATTACTGTATTCAACTTTCCAAGATAAAGATTACGATACACTGCTGTCTCCATTCTCTATAAATTAGGGTATTGGAAAAAAATTAAGGAAATCTTACTCTCACCATCAAACTTTGCATAAAACTGTTAAGGATGACAGACTCCAAACTGAACAAATGATTTGGAGGGACACAGCCAGTCGCCTCTTTGTCAGCTTCTTTTTTCGACCTTCACTAGACCATATCTACGATTTTCCATATACACCGAATGTTCAAGAATATAATGAAATAGTCGATCTTTCACCGAAGTATTTGGTGTTAGTTCACATTTAGTGGTGAAAGTCGACATTCTTCAATTTCGGTTTTTCGCGGTAACGTATTCACTAAATTAATATTAATTTCTAGGAAAAAATACTACTGTAAGTTGGCACGCAACAGTATAAGGTTGGATTTATGCATTTATTTTGTTTATCCATTTTCCACTTCGCTACTGGAAATGTGTAAAAATCACAATTGTTTTGTACTCAACAACACAACAACTATTATCAACCATTTTTCATTTAATTTTTACGTGTTTCTTTATTTTAAGAGTACGATTTGACGATAATTTTACCACATCAAGCTCTGGGATCGATTCAGTTGGCCTCACTTGCAGTGCAAAAATCTGCGTTTCTCATATGCTTAAAAAATCACTAGTAATAAAGAAATCCAACTTATAAAGAATTCCTATACCTGAAATTAATGTCAATATGGTAAAAAAATGGAAACTCCACTCAATCTCATTGAACACTCTTTTAGAAGACACACAACCACTATATGATGTTTGCTGAAGCTTCCAAATCATCAGACGGAATAGAAGCAGCCAACTTTACCCCCAATACATCCTTAAAATTTAAATTCAAACTAGTCTCTTCTTCATATACTCCGGAATTGCAATTGCATACTACCAGCACTCATTCATATTAAAGAATCAAAAAAGTCTCTTTGTCTAATGTTAACAGATTTACTTAGCTCACTTCAAATTATCCAACATCTATATACCAAAAATCCTTTCTGTTTGTATGTGTGTATCTATGGATTTGGGGTCTCGTATACATTGCGACCCAAAGGATTTATTGTGTCCCGTTTTCTTGCTGCGATACTGGAGAACCCAGTGTTTACAGCTTTTAAAAAGTCTAGAATGTGGGATGGTTTCAATTGCCAGAGATCTTCGTCTTCTTTTTCAAACGCTACCAGGTGTAGTGCTCTGGAGTTCCTTAGTGTTCGAAGGAATGTGGATAGAGGATTCGTTCTTTGTGCAACAAAATCTGCACGTTACATTATCTGCTAGGACTAGCGTCTACAGGTATTTGTTGAGGCGACAGTGCCCCGATAGAGCCCCTGTTAGTATTCGTAGATTGTTCTCACTTGGTTGAGACATTGAGCAGATCTACTATGGTTATAATTGCCCAAAATAGTCTTTGCATGTCCCAGCCCCTGTTGGTTTTGCTCCTATCTACCTTCTTTTCAAGTGTTTTTTCCATCCTAACTGATTAAAGCGTAGATGCCACCGTCGAATTTATGTTTATACCATTAAATTCTTGTTTAAAAGGAAATCAGGAAGAAGGCCAAAGCCAAAGTTTCTTTTCTGACATGAAATATGAAACTAAATCTGTGTGTCAGTGTGTGGCAAATAAAATTTTTATCACACGAACTGAATTACCAAGATGCAAAGCCTGCGATGTAGAGCTTAGTCTGAAGCATATACTAAATGACTGTAAACATATGAAGTACAAGAAAGAAATAGAAAATTTCAGTGATTGTAGCGGAGATCCTAGGTTAAAACATAGATATAGAAAATATAGTTGGTTATTTTCTTGTGAATATTTTATTTGCTTATTCGTAAAATTTACTCTAATATAATATGTGTCCTATGTTGCTAATAACCGTAGTAGTTGAAGCGACTAAAAAAAAAATTATATCTTGTAAAATGAAATAATTATATTTTGTTTATCCTATACCGAGTACTATTTACTCATACTTATAAATGAATTATATTTTTAAATTAAATCAATAAAGGAAAATTTAGAATTTTTTATAATTTTTTGAAACATTTTGTTAGAGTATTTTCCTAGCATTATAAAACCGACAGTATATCATACAAGATACCCACCAGCAAGCAACAGAAAATTTTTGTTTGAAAATTTCATTCATTTATTACTAGCAGCATATGTTCAAGAATATTGAAGTTCAATAAATTATTTTAGATTTTGTTTTTTTAAACATTCCATATAAACACCCCCCAAAAAGATTCCCATTTTCAAGGTCGTTCTCGAATATTTCTTAACTGGCATTCACAAATGGCTTAAAAAACTGAGAGCAGGGTTCCTAGAGGTTTTTCAAAAAAATTTCATGACATTTCCGGGACAAAATTATGATTTCCAAGACACTTTCAAAGCAATGAAAATTCCAAGATTACTTTAGATTTAATTTTTTTATTGGTAAATTTATTGATAAATATGGTTTACTTTTTTTAAAAAAATCCTCAATTATGAGAGCTCTGATAAAAACAATAGAATAAATTACGTCAATTAATTATACAATTATATTTATGAATACACCCGTTATCAATTTTTACATTTTAATATTCTTGTCCAATGTAAGCTAATTTATTAAGAGGAAAGTCATTTCCTTAATATTAATATGGGTCTAATTGAACCCACAGGATCAAACTATAATATCAACAAAGAGTTGTAGTAGGCACTATTAATATTTACATAACTATGATAGTACAGGGGTACAAGAATAAGAAAGAAATTAGTTAGTTGAATTAGCTATCATTATTTTTTTAATTTTTTTACACATGGGGTAACTTTAACTCTGGTTCTAAAATTTCAGAAATTTTGTTCTTATAACTTCAAAAATTTTCCATGGTGTTTTTAAATATCCCTTCTATTTTCGAAGCCTTCATAATCAGAATTTATTATTATAATATAAATATATTATCAATATTTTATGAAAAATTTTACGTAAAACAAAAAAAAATACTAAACATACAATAGTTATTTTCGTTATAAGTTCGGGAAGTGATTTAGTACGTTACGAGATAGATGTTTATGGACGAGGCGACGAAGGAGCCGAGTCAAGAATATCTAATCGAGTACCGAAATAATAACTTCACGGACGTATATCGTAATATGTTTTTTTTTCATACTGTTTTCGGTTTTAAATAAAAAGAAAAATTATGTTAAAATGTGAAATGTCATATTTGACAATTTTACTGAAAAACAGCTCCTTTGATTATTATTTATTATTTTAAAAAACAAAAATTAACAGAAGACTTCTTCAAACCATTTTTAAAAGTCTTATCTTTAACATAAAAACTAAACTAAAATTAAGAACTATCAGTAAATTAACCTATATTCCAAAAAATTTATTTTTTGATTGAGAAGTGTATGGTAAAATATTAAGTAAATAAAGCTTTAAAAAAAAAGAAAATATTAGAACATTATGTGGTAAGAAAGACTGTATATCCCAACATTCAAATGAAGGAATTGAAGTTCCAGGACAAATATTAAAAATTCAGAACAAAAAATAAAATTCCAAGACAAAGAGCTAAATTCCAGAGCTTCTCCAGATTTTTCAGGCCTCGTAGGAACCCTGGGAAAGGCACTGCGCTGGTACTACTACTTGTAAATAGTCTTCAAAGTTACTCCATTACAAATATTTTATATATATTTTGTGAGCTTCTTTTTTAACGTTAATGCATTGTTCTAAATATGCGTTCCCAGATAGGCACTGCTAGAACTAAAGTACACATAATAGCACACTGATGATATACGAGGTATGGCTATTAAGTAACGAGACTAGCGCTGCTACAGAAAAAGTACGCATGTGCCAAAGACTAGCGACTGTCAGCTGTTTACCCTTAAGCCTATTCTTTCGAATGCGATGTCTACCGTGACTTTTGACAAACTAGTGTAACACTGGTCTTTGTTTGTATTGAGGGGATTTTTTGTTTTGCCATAAAAATAATCGAAGTAAATGTAGAGCAACGGATTGTTGTGAAATTTCACATGAAACTTGGAAAAACTGCAACTAAAACTTATAAATTGTTGAAAGAAGTGTATGGCAATGAGTGTTTGTCGCATCCACGTATATTTAAATTAGTTTAAGCGTTTTCAAGATGGCCTAGAAGATGTTGAAGATTATTCACGTTCGGGTCGTCTTTCCACGTCCAAAGCGGATGAAAATATTGAAAAAGTCGGTGATCTTATTCGATTTAACCGTCGGCTGAGTATTCGCGCGATTGCTGAATCTACAAGAATTGACAAAGAATGAGAGCGGCAAATTTTAACGTGTGCTAAAAGTGTGTGCCAAATTGGTGCCTTAATCCTCACATTTGAATAACAAGAAGCTAGCAAGTACAACATCCCAGAGCTAGACCACCCACCTTATTCGCCGAATCTTACACTGTGCAACTTCTACCTGTTTCCTAAGGTCAAATCTGCGTTAAAATGAACAAAATTTGAGTCTGTTGAAGTTGTGAAAGAAGAAGTAGTGCGAGTCCTGAAGGAACTGATAGAAAAAGACTTCCTGCGCTGTTTCGAAGAATGAAAGATTCGCATGGAGCGATGTAGATTTTATAAAAAAATATACGTAATATCAAAATAAAATATTTTATACTACCAGTCTCGTTATTTAATTGAAAACGCGAGATACTAGTCGAAATAGAATAGGTACTACTGAAAGATAATTCTATATTTTTTACACGTTGTATATCAGTTGAGGTGAACAAATTATTTTCAACATTTTTTATAATTTACACTGAAAACTGCTGGAAATGTGAGAATACTGTAAAAAAAATAAAAATTTCAATATAAAGGCTACAAGCCCGTCACATTTCATGTTTATTTTTCAATAATAATACAAAACACATTACACATATAATATTAAACAAAATATCATTTTAATGATAAAACAATAACATAAAAACATACATTCGGTAAAATATTGCAGTCTTCACAGTAAATAGGTACCTATAAAAATAGAAATACACAACACCAAAACACAAGTAAACAATAAGAAACAAACAAAAATGAACTGGTGACCAATAACATAGTTAAAACTGGTTTGTATAGTAAATGGAAAATTATTTTAGTATTAACAGAAATTACAAGATTAATATCAATATGACTTACTCTCAGTTAATCAACTTGATTATTCTTAAGGTGCTAAAAAATTTATATTCTTCTCATAAAAAAATTTACATTCTACAGTTGAAATCAATTTCTACTTATCAGAAGCACCAATTTGAACGTTTCCATATTATATTTGTTAATTCCAGATAAATTAACTCTTATATAAAACGTGTCATTAAAATACGACCGTCATTTTGACAGCGATAAAAAAGGTGCATCGTTTTTTATTACCGGTAAAAACGCTTATTCTTCTTAAGCGTCTACATCTAGTCACTTTAATGTCTGCCCTGACAGTTATTTAAGTATTGTTGTTAATTGATACTGAAATATTACAACATGAGTCGTTTTAGGGAAGTTGCGACTCAACAAATAACAAAAAATATAGAAAAAGTAATCCCGCAATCCACAAACTACACTGTAGCTTCATATGGAGTTTTGTTAATTGCGAAATTACAAACTGTCGAAAATAATTAAGTTACAAAAAGTACCACATATATTAAAGGATTGGGCCTTTAATATGAAAAAGAGGAATGGAGAAGATTATAAAGAATATGCAGTTAGATGAATTTGAAATTCAACTGCGGAGATGATTCAAGAAAAATATTTCAATGAATACAATATTAAATTTGATCCTTTTGCCGACATAACTTTTAAAGAAGCTCGTAATGCGAGAAATAGAAAGAATTACAAGTTATTCCAGAGAGGAGAAAATTAAGTTCTGTACCATTGAACAAGAAAGATATAGTAAAATTGCAAAATTGTGAAATATAGACAATATATTATAAAAAAGATTCTTTCATATAACTTCTTATGAATTAGTTTGGTGGGAGGGAAAAGCTGCAAACTGTAAAATTTACCATTTTTAAGAAGGAAAAAATCAATATGGAACTTCAACAAGAACATTTGAATACAATATAATATTTTCAAAGACGACACAAGGTGGGTCGAAAAAATTCGCAGACAGCAAATGGATAACAAAAAATTAAATGGATGATGGTCCCGTGGCATTGTTAAAATTACTATTACAAAAAAGAAATGAAAACATAACATATGAACGACTTTTTTTAATTCCAAATCCCTTTTGGAAAAACAAAAATTCTAACGGTTGGTACAAAAATGATCCACTGGGTATTAATACGATTTCTACACTTAAAATTGGACTCGACATTACAAATAATAAAATTACCAATCATTCAAACCGTGTTAGTACTGTCTCCTAGTTAGCCAAACCAGGAGTAAGTGACACTCAACATCATTTTTCTATTAAACTCTACCTCCAAATTGATCCTGAACATCACGAAAATCTTAATTCCTTACTAGCCTCGAGTGGGAAAATCAAAATGAATATTCTACATGTGTGAATATCAGAAAGAAAATTTTGAAATCAGTACACCAAACCAATCAAATTATAACAATTGTGTATTTAGTAACTGTTCATTTAAATAATTTAATTATATCAATATAGATAATTATGGTTGTTGTTCATTCATATATTCGATCGTTAATTTCTCTTGCCAAAAAACAATCGAGCTTCTCTTTTAAGGATAAATTTCTTTTTAACTAAAAATTTTCCATCAGTAATTGTGCTCGAAAAACTGACATTTGACAAAATCACTCGAACTTCGGTCTGGCGATTTCTACAGACTTACTGGCCAAAAAAAGCATGTTGAGTCGCACCTTAATGTGCAGGGACAAAAATACTTCTCATCCGAAGACAAAGCTACCCTTTCAAAAACAGCCTTCAAAATGTTTTTACTCCAGGTAACAACCCTCATTTCCTGAGGAACTTTGCCAATTTCTTCATCCGACACATAACCCGGATCCCTCACTGGATAACCCAACTAAATGAGAACATTCTACTACTCACAACCTTCACAGTCGATACTTGTAGAGTTGGGAAGAACTCCGCTCCCGGGCGGGACAAAATCTCAAGGCAAGCAATTAAAAACCTGACCGAGACAGCCTTTTCTAAGCTCTGCGGTCTATTTAGCGCCTGCTTGGCATTTTCTTATCTTCTTCAATGTTGGAAATCCGCTAACTCATTATCTCATTATCCAGGAAGCACTAGCAGATGAGGAAGCGGGGATTCGAGTAAATAGGGCGCCAGTTAATAATATAAGATATACTGACAACACTGTCTTAATAGTGGAGAATATAGAAGAATTTAAATAAAACTAAATACATGCACCTTTCGAAAATGTAAAATCAGAATGCACGGTTAGAAATTGGAAATAACCACATTGAAAAAGTACAGAAATACAAATGTCTAGAATTGAAATTGCTCGCAGTGCGTTTTATAAAATGAAAAACTTCTTTCTATGTAAAAACGAATTGAAAAAGAGATCCTTCTATATGGAATGGAAGCAGCTACTCTAAACAAAGCAATAATGAAAAAACTGGAAACCTTTGAAATGTGGAATATTACGAATATTCTGGATAGGTAGAATCGGAAATCAATAATTTTTACGCAAAATGGCAACACAAAGAGAATTATTGACTACCATAAAAGCTCGCAAATTAGAATACTTCGGTCATGTAATGAGGGGACAAGATACGAATTCCAGAAATTGATTATGCAGGGAAAGATAGAGGGAAAGAGAGGTATGGGACGACGAAGATTATCATGGCTGCGAAACTTAAGGAAGGAAGAACCAATTGTTTAGAGCAGCTGTGAATAAAATACAAATAGTTATGATGGTCGTCAACATTCGTCCGAAGATGGTACTTTAAGAAGAAGATTGTTATATATCTTCAGATTAGTACCTACTGAATTCTAGTTTACCTAACCTCTTCTTCATTTAATTTTTTCATAAAGTATATCCGAATGTGACAATTATTAATTATATATTCGAAGTGCGCACCATTTTAATGTGGCAATATTATAATAAGCGATATACTGCGTGTATTAAATTTCCTATATAATATAAAATTTATTGATAATTCATAACCTCGGTGTCAAATTTAGTTTGATAAACTTAAACGAAAATTATTTGAAATAGCTCGAACGAGGAAGCCTTTTATAACCTATAGTTTTCATGAATTGATTTGAAAACCTTAATTTATCTATAGTCATTTCAATTTTATATTGATTATTTTCTTAATTCTCGCATTAACTTTATTTTCATAGTATACAAACAATTGGAATTATTAATTATACTGTGCAAATATTTATGCAGCTCTCCTTGAAATTTTTAATAAAATCAAGACGGTTCCTACTACCAAGTGATATTCACACTGAACCACTACACCAATACTCTATATTACACTGTCTGATGCTCGCTTCGACAACCAAGTTATTGTCTTCAGAGACTGAAGGTAAACTTAAATCTATTAACTTGACTTACCTGTTTTATACTAAATTTTCGCACCAATAAACCTTCTCCAGCGAAAATTTATTCCAGCGAGAAAACCTCCTTATCAAGAGCTTTCATCAACATCTTTGTCAACAAAGTGAAGGCTACAGAAATTGAAGATCGGGAAATTTTAATCTTGACGTACCTCGAAGACTTACTGCGATCTAATAATTTGGGAACTAATGTAATCGAAGAATATTTACAGTTATCAAAAAGAGGTAGGGAGAAAAACTATTACCAGTACAAAAACGAATTCTATAAAGACGAAGGAACCGCAATGGGTAATTGCCCATTACCGTTTATGGCTGAACTGTTCATGAGTAATTTTGAAAAGCAAATCAGTTTCAGTATATTCCCATATTATGGTACAGGTATGTGAATGATATTTTCGCCATATTTAACAAGAAAAACCCATTTTGGAACTGAATTCAAAATATCCATCTACGAAGTTTTCCTATGGAATGGAAAATAATGGACAGTTGCCATTTTTAGATATTTTAGTAATTAAGAATAGTACTAGGCTGGAATTTGATGTATTTAGGAAAAACACCGCTACGTGCAGGTACATCTCGGCTGATTATTTCCATTGTATCCAACATAAAATAGCCAGTCTCCATTTCCTGGTGCATCGTTCAATTCACTTTCCAGTTAACATCGATAGATACAGTAAAGAAAGGACCTTTATTGAGGATGTAGCTGTACTCAACGGTTATGATATGAGAATTTTAAATAGGTTAATTAACTGTCATAGGTTCAAGAAATCTCATTTGAAACCACTTTTTCCAAACTCAAAATGGAAAACAAAAAAAAAAGGAACAAATTGTTGGGTAATCCCAAGAATAAAATACCAAATTTGTATTAGAGTTAAATTAGCTATAATGATTGTGACAAAAAATATATTGGACAAACTAAGAGATCCGTTAATGTCCGGTTTATAGAGCATATAGCTCATTAAAAATATGGACGGACCGAGAAATTGAGTACTGCAGATCATGCTGCCAGTCACAATCATGACATATAAATATTAATATTGTAAAATTGTTAAAAAATGTATCCAATAATAAATTGTTAGATGTATGTGAACGCATTGAAATTGATAAATGTAAGTACAGCTTTAATAGGAACACAAGGTCAATTCCTTACAGTCCACTCTAGATTTTATTGGTCAAAAAATGAATGTGAAGATTCCCGTCAATGAGGTTTTCTCGCTGGAATTAATTTTCGCGGGAGAAGGTTCATTAGCGGGAATATTTAGTATAAAACAGGTAAATCAAGTTATTAGCTTTTAGTTCACCTTCAGTCTCTGAAGACGATAACTTGGTTATCGAAACGCGCGTCAGACAGTGTAAGCATGACTGTTGGTGTAGTAGTAGTGTAAACAATGTGTTCAATAAGACGGTTCCTAGGTTGATGTATTTGTTAACATGTTTAGGTATAGTTTCTATTCTCCACTTAGAAACCCCATATATAACTTAGTGAAATAGTCAACAATACAATGAAAATGACAGTAACGAAAATTAAGGAAATCTAAAGGAGTTAATAATGAGAGTACTTGTAGCCATGAATGCAACAACTATAACAAGTCAATATATAAAAAAAGTTTGAAAACGTTCACGTAAAATATTGAGAATTGTTAGTAATTCATTGATATTTCTATTCTCATTGAGATAAAATCCCGAGCGTTATATTCTATATAAAAAATAATTGAAACTGCTAACATGCCAAATATCGAATCAACACAATACTTTTCAACTACCTATATATAGGAAGTCTGATTAATATTCACTGTGAAAATTACAATTCTTGGCCCCACGTCTCTTAACCTAACATAGTACCATATATTTTGGATTTCATAAAACGTACCAAGAACAAAGTGTTGTGTATTTCTGAAACATCTACATACGAAAATACGATATAAAATTTCATAAACGAATATTGCACACGTTTCATTTCTTAAACGGCGGATATAAGGAAAAATTTCTAATTATAGTATTGATGTGATTCTCAATTTTAAACCAAAAACTATTTTAAAAGATAAAACGAGCAAGTTAATTATTCTGCTTGTTGGCCAACTTAATTAGCACCAAAGATAAAAATATACTTTCATTATATTAGATCTAATCAACTCTTCTGACAGATGTTGCAATACATAAAAATACCCACAACGTAAGTTCATTACGCGCAGACTAATAACTGACCCACCGGTAATAGTAACTGCTTGATAACTTTGAATAAATAAATAAATATAAAAAACATTTTTCAAACAATTCGAAATATATGATAAATTTAAGAAAACCAAAGTACATGAAAGGTTTTTCTAAAAATATTATAACCTACAATCGATTATATCGTTCATAGAAGAGAATAATTTCTAGAAAAAGAGTTTTTTTGAAAATTTGGTGCTAATACTAACTACATACTTGCAAATATTCAATACCTCAAGCATAGAGTTAATGTTGATTGTTGAATGTCTTCTTTTGTTAAGGATACATTTAAACATGGGACAAATTTGAGAAACTTATTATTTTTATAAATATTTAGTGTTAATCAAATACATCTTCCTATTTTCCTTATTGTAAATATAATAAAAGGTTACATGAAGTGTTATACCTGGAATATTATTAATGCTCGAGTTACCTTTTAAAATTTCTAAATCAAGAAAATGTTGAAGGTCACTTTCTTCATCCTAATTTTGTTTATAAAGCTAAATTCATATTAAATTCATATGAATACATAGAATCTTCCAATAGGTAATCACAATATGTATTTCAATTTTATTGTACTATGATCTTTTGGAGATATTGAATAAAGATGTCATTTAGGAAAAATAATAAGCATTACAGGCATGCGAGTTACAACTTCAATGAAAAAATATTGTTCTTACTTGTGTGTCTTCAGTTCAATAATGCATTAATAAAAGTATTTGTTATTTCATAATATCATTACAAATCTAGAACCATATATGTAGTAGAGTTTGGATATTTATAAATTTAGTATGTCTTCCAATAGGGTTACCAGACGTCCGGATTAATCCTGACATGTTCGGGTTTTTACTACGTCCGGTTTTAATAAACGTCCGGATTTACACAAGTCGGGCAAAAAAATAATAAATTTGAAAAATGTAGTTTTATAAAAATCGTCGATAACTGGAGCAGTGTAATTTCGGGATTTCGGGGGATCACTGATACATTTATTTGTCAGTTGTCGAGGGTTTATGGTTACGTTACTTACAAATGTACTTATTCGGATGAAATGTTTCGGTTGTATCCTTCCTTTAAGAAAGGAAAGACAACTAGCGACATGATTTGCATTGTTTGGAATTCTTCAATATCAATTGCCCATAAAAGTAAGTTTGATATTGAGACCCATATAGAAAAGAGTAAACACAAACCAATGTTGAAAGCTTAAGCGAGGACTTCTGGTTTACAAAATTTTGTGGTGACTTCTGGAGAAACCAAGCTGGCTTTTCATACGGTCTGTCAGAATCAATCTTATGAGTCCATGGATTGCACAACGAAGGTTATTATTTTATGTGAGTAGTGTAGGTTATTACTTTTATATTTGTGGTTCTAGTCAAACAAGTAAATTTACCATGAATCAACTATAGCCAAAAGGGTTACTTTTGGACTGACTAAAGTTGAGGCGGTTGTAAATAATATAATTGAAGCATACACTCTTCAACTGACTATTCAGGGAATAAACGAGGTATCATTTGTTTGTGTAGCTACAGACGCAAGCAATAATAACGCATTAAAAATGTTTCCAATGCTGATACAATATTTTGATTACAAACATGGAGGAATTCAAACTAAATTATTAGATATTAGGAGCCCTCCAAATGAAACAATTTCTGATTTGATATTCAGATGTTCAGATAGAAAAGGTCAAAATAACCAATGAACATTCAAAATAAATGCAAATTTGGTTGGTGTAGGTTGCCATCTCATGTAATTAATAATGCACGGCACTACAACTGCGATAAATTAAAAGTTGATGTAGAATGCATAGTGCTCAAAATTTTTAACTATTTATACTGTACGAGTTGAATCACTTAAAGAATTTTGTGGACACGGAATATCTTTTATATCGCTCCAAGACTGGATAACTATCTTTGTTTCCAATTATTGAAAGAGTTTTAAAATTGTTTGAAGCCCTTAAGGCATATTTTATAAGTTAAGATGCTGCTCCTATACACTCATTTTTTGAAAACGATTTTTCAAAAGCTAATCTTTTCTTTATTCATTATTAAATGCTTGTTTTTCACACAATATATAGAGAGAATTGAACGTCTAATTCTGTGGTTGAAACAATAGCAATTTTAAAGAATGTTTTTTTTACTCTAGAAGAAGGAGAACTAATAAGTTTATACCTTTAAAAGTGCGCAAAATTTTAAATAAATTAATTGAAAATGGGCTAGAACACGAATGTTACCAACTAAAATTAGAATTTTTTTGTTTGTATCATAATTTAATTTAGTACTTAAAAAACTGGCTCAAACCATTTGAAGAATTTCAATGTTTTAAATGGATGAGCCTAAACGATATTACCAAGTGTGATTGAGAAAAGGATATTATACCCTCATTACTATATTTAGTATCAAAAGGAGTCAAAATAGATGACGTTAAATTTTTTGATGAATTATCTAATTTAAAAAATATATATATCAGAAAATTTTGATTCCGATAACCTCAATCTATCTATTCACGAAGAATTCACTAAAAACAGTCATTATCTTTTTGCACTTCCATCTCAAAATGCCAAGGTCGAGAGAATATTCTCGCTTATTGGTGCCCTGTGGGCTAAAGAAAAAAACCGACTACTTTTATCTTCTCTGAAAGGAATACTTATGACTACTTATGATTTAAAAAATATAAGCTGCTTTGAGTTTTATAACTTTGTTATCTTTTCATAAAATTTAACTCTTTTAAATAAAATACAAAGCAGCGAAAAATACGTGTAAGTACCAGCTACTTTTTTTGGTTGTGTTTAATTTGTTTTACTTTGTAGCTACGAATAAAAAGTTAAATTCTTTTCTACTCATTTTATTATGAAAATAGTAGATAATATGAACATTGCTGCAATGCTAAAAAAATTTTGTCCGGATTTTCTTAAAGGCTTGTCTCGAGTGAACAAGTTTTCATCTGGTAACCCTATCTACCAACAGTCTTTAATAATTCTTTACTTTCTCAGCTTGGTTTAGATTTTTATCGTTTGGATTATAGTTTATATATTTTGCATGTTTGCTAGAAAGGAAACCAGGAAGAATAATTTATATCTTCATTTCAAAACTCGTCAGTTCCATATATATTATACTAACAGTTGTGAACATAAGATATCTTCCAAAGTTATGTTTTGAAGAAGCAATAAGAAATTAACGATTTTCTCAATTCTACTCAACCCACAAGGAAGATTAACATTATATAATATAAGAGAATCTCAGATTTTTCAGTCAAAGTTAGTCTTCTCAAGTTTGGTTTACTAGCGCTTGACAATTTTGAGACGACTACAGAAAGGTTTATCTTTACTAGCTGGAGCTTGATTCATTAGGGGCCAGGTTACTACTACATAAAAAGCTTTCTTTCCTGGTTTGTTTCCATAAAATCCTTTAGCTAGAAATTGAAATGAAAGTTTTATGAACGCGGGGGAACGATTAAAGAGTCAATAAACAGTTAAATTAAATTTGATCTGAACTGCTATTGATCTACAATGATATTCACTGAAATCCAAATTACTTCCCCAAATGACAATTACATGTTATCATGAGACATATTTATTTGTACAATTGCATTATCAAAATAAATATTTTTTTACTTAACAACAACAAATTTCAATGAATGCAGTTCTAGATGAAGTTTATATATTTACACATTTTTATTTTCAGGAAAATTCTATGCATAATTAATGAAATTCAAGCAAACTTAATTGGGTGGAAATGTTGGTATTATAATTGGCATGTGGTTATTTATAGCGTTACTTGGATGAATAAAAGAATGATCAAAGAAAGACATTCCCAGTTTATGTGCATTAGACATTGTTGCGTCAGGTACATATACAGTATGAGGGTTGCTAAAGAAGAGACTGGTGTCCTGGGAAGAGCACAAAGATTCGGCACTCAGTGCTGAATGAGTAGGTTCTTTGGGAAGCACCATAGGCACGAGTTGAGACTTCTGATTGGTATGTACACGACTGCTATGTAATACACTTTGATATCGATGTTTAAATGCCATATCACAATGCTCACATTTGAATTTTTTTCTGGTATGCCTCCAGTAATGATGGAGAGCTAAAGTTGCTTTGGTATGGTATCTACTTAAACCAGTATTTTTACACCATATACACACCCGGCCGCTTCTAGTTACCAGCTTAGCCATATATTTATCTACTAACCTATTAACACCAAAAGTGGAAGTTGATAAGGTTTCTTTCCATCTTCTTAGCTTTGCACTCAAGTGTCTCAATACATCTATTTCATCTGGGTCCCAAAATGGCAAAACTAACTTTTTAGGTCGATTTTGTTTTCTTGATCGGTGATTTGGTACTACAGGCGGACCTAATGTATCGGCACTCAAAGTAGAGTGAATAGTCATGTGTTCTATGATAGAGGATTGGTGTTCATAAGCTGCATCACATAAACGACAATGATATTTTAAATCTGGGTTCACATTCTCCTTTGAATGCTCAGTCTTAGCGGGAGATGCTGCACTGTGCCGGTGAGTATATTGATGGGACTCTAAAGAAAGATCATCTTCAAACTCGCAACCGCACGTTTGGCAGACGAAAAGGGGAAGTTCCATTTCTTCTCCATTTTCTTCGTCAGCCTGATTGCCAACATCTCCCGCCTCAGGAAAATCCGACTGAATTCTATGAGTAAGATTCATCCTACTCATATCTTCAGCTACTCTAGGTTCACTCTCTGGTTCAGATCCATCACTCGCTTCCATATAACTAAAAAGACGAGCTGCTCCATGTTGTTTAGGGATGTGATGTTTCCAAGTTTTAGCATCTGTCTGAAGGAATCGATTACTTTGTTGAAGCATCGCTGCTGCTGTACTCAAATCATGTGTTTTTAAGAGACCTTGCGATTGGACGCTGCTGGAAAATAAAAAGAAATCATATATATAAAAAATCGAATATAAAATTATTTAATTGGAATTTATAGAAATGTTGATATTCATAATGAACAATGCACTTTTTATTACCACTACACTGAAGTTCGTATCTACACCATCCGACGTGAATTATTCTCTTTAAAAACAGTTGGTAATCCAAGTTTAGGAGATTAACTGCAACGTAAGTCGGACAATGTATATACGACTGTATATACAATGTGGTCCATATGTATGAAATCCATTCAATTTTAACGTTATTATGTACTATTTGAAAAAAACCTGAAGCAGGACGATTTTTATTCTTTAATTGACAATTTAAAGTATGAAAAATTTAGTCCTTTGTTCAGCAATATGAAGTTTTTTCAAATTTACTGAGAATAACTGAGAAAATTAATTTTTAGGATGTAAAATTTTGATAATGTCTCTATCACAAAACTTTACGTGGAATGAAGATAATAATGTCGCATAATATTCAGAATGTATTATCCAATGTACTTTACAATTAAATTAAATGTTCAAAATTCACTTCTTGACAATAACCGAGGCGATTTTGGGATTCTTCTACAACATTTTGTATGACCTCAGCGGTTATTTTGTTAATTTCTTCCGTTATCCTAGCTTTTAAATCAGCAATATTGCCTGGTCTATTAAAATATAATTCATACTTTAAATAGCCCCATAAGAAGAAATCGAGAAGAGTCAAATCAGGCGGATCTACCTATTGGAAAAAACCTAGTTTAAATAATTTATAACTGTACATGCAATATACAGTGGAGCTCCATCTTGTTGGTAGTAAATAGATCGATCTATCTCATTTAAATGATTAATATCAGGAAAAGTCTCTAGATAAACCTCACCATTAAATTGTGCCCTCAAAAAAATAAGGGCAAATAATTTTATTGTTGATGAGTGTGAGCCACTATTTACAGTTTTGTTTGTTAACCGTTCCGTTTAAATGAAACGTCGCTTCGTGAGTAAAAACTATTTTGTTTATTAAATGTAAATCTGCGATCGTTCTTTCCATCATCAATTCATAGAATTCTTGCCTTCTATCAGGATTATCTTCATTTAACTCCTGAACCCACTGAACTTTGTAAGGGTGGTATTTTTTCTGCAAAACTCTCAAAACAGATGATTTACTTACATCATTGTCAGCGGCTAGTTCTCGAGTTGTCTAATGAGTATTTTTCTCAATCTCTAAAAGCAAATCATTTTTTTACTCGGTAAATTGATTATTTCTACTTGGTTTCGCAATATATTTTACATATCCAGTTTCACGAAACTTTTTTCAATTTTGCTAACTGTAGATTGCGAAAAGTGTTGACCAGAGTATTTATTATTATTATTATTATTATCAAACCTCCTTTTGAGTTCTTGTTTCGATTATCACAACCAATGATAATTAAAATGTCTATTCTTTGACTCTCGCACAAATGAGCCATAATCAAATTTAATACGCGCACAAATATTATACTGACGTCTTTTGGTAACTTTAAATATCTAAATGACAGCAGCTTACTGGATTCATATCAATTGTTTATTTGGCATTTTGGCCAGTATTTTAGATTTTTTCCTGATATTTAGCAGAACAGATACGAAAATAACTGATTATTTCTAAAGTATATTTCAATAGTACCAGACAATATTGCTGATTTAAAAGTTAGGGCAACAGAAGATATTAACGAAATAACCCCTAAGATCATACAAAATATTGTACGAGAATTCCAAAATCGCCTCGGTTATTGTCATGAAGTGAATGGTGGTCATTTTGAACATTTAATTTAGCTGTTAATTACATTGTAAAATACATTCTAAATATTATACGTAAAGTTTTGTGATAGAGACATTATCAAAATTTTACATTTTCTCATTTATGATTGCGCCAAATTAAAAAAACTTTATATTGCTGAACAGAGGATTCCTTGCCAAGAAGGTGCCACACGATCCCCTTTTATATTTAAAATTTTCAAAGAATGCTAACGTTGAATTTATTCCTTACATATGGACCGCATTGGATAGTGGTACAAATTATTCAGTGTAGATATGAATTAAGTTTGACAGAAATGTCATCTCCTCCAAAAGTCTATATAAAGTTACCATTTCGTTACTGTACGCGTATTTGTTTGTGCAGATGTGAGGAAAAGTGATTTCCTCATTGGTGAAATGAAAAAACATTCCTTGCTTGTTATAACAAATTATAAACTTATTTATTTATTCATATAAAATTTATTAATATAACATGTAAAAGTATGAAAATCAAAACACTTTCATCTCCTAGAGATTAGACATACGCATTGGAATGAAGGAAGTAGATAATGTTCGAACATGCTGCAGAGATAATAAAATTTCATGTTTTTCTTACCTGCAAGGTCCAGGGTTGGAATTAGTAATAGAGTTGGAAGTAGATGTGGAAGTGCTTCCATTAAAAGTGTTTGCTCTTAAAATATTACTGTTATTTGTCCTACTCCTTTGTTCCAACGGGCTAAAATAAATGAATAATGTGATGTTGTTAACGGTGTAATCAGAGTGAGTAAACATGAAAATAGTAGAATTTAAAAGTAAAGTAACCAATTATCAGGTCAATACAACAATTACGAGTTTTGTTTTTGAAAGAAAAGGGAAACCACTTCCCTTTCTATTCAGTCATTAATACCCAATTCATTATTCGAAATGTAAAAAATAAATTGTTCCCATTAGTTTATGATTAGTTCAATTGATGAATAAAGATAAAAAATTATAAATAAACGTAGTAGCGAATATTTTCCAGTTATACAAAAATAGCCATAGTCATACCATCGGCTTCATTTTTCTCTTTCTTGCATTGAATGCTTTAAAGTTTACAATCGACCACCATAACTGAAGTCAATTAAAATCCTAATATATATTTGTACCATTTTCAGAAAATACCGTCTTGTCTTATCAAATATTTTTCGGTATTTTCCGGTTCTTACTTTATTTTTGAATAATTGAAACTGAAATCATTTGACATGGTTACTCAAGATTTTATACGTAAGACAATTTATAGTATTTATAAAGAGGGGTTGCGACATTAGAAGTAATACAGCAAAAGGTAGCAGATTATTCAATTATATCAATTGTGTCAAGTTTTATCAGCATGTGGTTTTGAACATAAAAAACTGAATATAAACGGATGGCAATAACGAATTGTCAAGATCGTTCGATGGCGACAAGATTATTTGCGTCAGATAAAAGTTCTAATAGACAGATAATGAAACATTGTTTGACAGTCACGATGTAGTAAATTTCGATTGTGTTGATAATAGTAATAATTGCTGTTTTAATGAGCTATGTTCTATAGGGAAACATATTATAATAGTACACGCTGGAAGCAAAGACGATTTCGTGCCTAATACTCTATTAATATCTGCTAGAAAAATTGCAAACTGTGCAGCTGATTATCACGAAGATATGAGAGTCGAATTATTTGAAAAGTGTTTTAATGAACATCTTTTACCTAACATTCCACCACAGTCAGTAATCGTTATGGACAACGCATCCTACCACTCGCGGCAACTCCTTAAGATACCAAATAGTAGTTGTAACAAAGCTCAAATTTTAGCATTATTGTCTGAAAAAAATATTCCTATTCCTGTCAGCGATCGTCAATTGCTTACTGTTATTGGGTCCACAAAATTACGTACATGTTCAGGAATGCAAGACTGCAAAACAAGTATGGGAAAAGCTAGAAAGGGTTTTTGATGACAACGGCTTAACCAGAAGAGTATTGGATATGATGTCAATGATGAGTGGCTTGGCAATTTGATGTTAGCAGACTTACCGGAGGAGTATAAGCCTATGATAATGGGGTTAGAGAGTTCTGGTATTCAAATCAGTGCTGATGCAGTTAAATCTAAACTCATACAAGAAATTAATACATCAAAGTCAACCGCTTTCTACATAAAAACTAAGAAAACAAGAAATAGTGCGCAGTCAGTGAAATCAATGGGACCTAGATGCTCTAATTTTTGTAAAAGTGGTCATTTTGCTAAATATTGTAAATAGCCAAAGAAACAATCTGCAAGCAAATGAGAGAGCTCCAGTTTTGTAGCCGCATCTTGAGCGACTATCAAGGAAAACATCGAAGATGATAAATGGTTTCTAGACTCGGGTACATCCGTGCATATGACAAGTAGAAATTATTGTATGTACAATGTCACCGAGCCATCAGTAAAGAATATTCTTTTATGGTAGCAGAGTGTGGTTCCGTAGTGGCACCGTTGGTGAAATATCAAGAAAGAGACTACCTCCTTACTATTGCATATTTAACCCTATAGAATTAATATGAGCAAACGTAAAATCAGTCACCAGAACTGAGTAAAGAGGTTGTAGAACTCGTAAAGAAAGTTATAGCAGCAGACCGCCATGAGCTTTAGAAAAACTGTGTTGAACATGTTATCAAAGAAGAAGATTACTATGTGGTATAGATAATTTGGAATTGAAATGTTTCTTTTCTTTTGTTTTATTCGCAAAGAATTAATTTTCCTCTATAGTTTTTGCTTGGAAATTTCGTTTTTCACAAAAAGAAAACGAATGGGGTACAAAAAGGGCTCAGTTCGCATCTGGTACCCTGTTTAAACCAAACTTCCTTACAGGCAGGTACATTTTACTCGTCTATTTACGTTTTATAATTTAATATTGGGTTGTAGCAAGTTAACGAGATATAATAATGATTTTTGTCTAAGTTACAAGTAGGACTACAATTAAGTGCATCTGTCTAAATAAGATGTACACATATTTTCAAAAGTATAAAAATGATAAATTTATGAAATTAGATATCTACGCCTTTGATAGATCAAACAAAATTGTCGGCAAGGGTTTTTGTAATCTGCAATTGGAAGAACTATACCAACACCTACTGTAAAAATCTACATAATCCTAAAATTGCAACAGTAGTGAGATTCACTTAACATATTTTATGGTTGAGAAACATTTCTATTTATAACCACTTATATAAAAAAAACTAATTAGACAATAAATAAATAAATAAACAAACAACGTGCTTATTGAAAATTGGATGTTATTAAAAAGGTATGTCATCGTTAAAATCAGAAAAGCATGAATTTTTTCACTTTTATTTCTCTAAAATTAAACTACTCAACGCCCAACAACCATGAATAAATTAAGAACGTAATTAACCGAAAATTAAAATTATACTTACTGTTGTTCCTGTTGGTGTACGGACAACTGTGTTAAATCATCAGCTAAGAACTGGCATTTGCTACAGGCTCTCTTGTTATGCACTTTCAACACATGAGTGGCAAGTCTCTCCGATCTTGCAGCTTTGTAGTCGCATAAACTGCAAACAAATGGTTTTAAATGCGTATTCATGTGTCTCTTAAGACACCAATTATCCACGCCACTCCACGAACAGTAACAACACGTAAAACGTTTTTCTCCTTTTTTCTTTCCGTTACTTCGGGAAATATTTCCAGTTTTGACATTGGTTTTTATATCGGATTGTGGAACTCGCGTATTCATTTGAGGAGCTCTCGACATATTATTAAATCCAGGAATAGATAAGGAACTTATTGTCGACAAATCATTGGTTTGATTTGTGATGTTGGAATTATATTTTTGATAGTAAGACATTCCTGACGCATTTTTAGGAGGATGTCTCCTGATCCTATTCAAATCGTACGGATGATCTCTATGCATTCTTAAAAAATGCTTTTTGACATGATCTGCTCTATTGAATTGTTTTTGACAGACATAACACTGAAAAGGTTTCTCTTCTCTATGAATATTTTCGTGTCTAGTAAATAAGTCTCTTCTATCTGTTGCATACGGACAAAAAGTACAGCTATAACGTTTGGTTGAAGTACTAGTTTGTTCAGGACTAGCAGATGATGAATTTCCCAATACTTGGGAATTATTTGAAATAGTTGAAGTATTATTAATCGATTGATTATGATAGTCTTCACTTTGTACAGTACTAGATGCTGGAACTTTATTGCAATTACTGTCTAATTTGTTTTTTAATTTTTGTAAATATTTCACAATTTCTTGAATTACGGGGTTATCTTTGGTTAATGTATCGCATGATTCGTCAGTATTAATGTTGTGTTGCCTATTTAAATGTATTCTAACGCATCTGGCCCAAGCACTCTCGTAAGGACACTGGGGACAGTGAAACGCTCTCACTGAAGAGTGTGTTCCTAACCAATGTTCAGCTACTCTAAGAAGATAACCCACACAATCACATTCTGAACATTTATACAATTTTTGAGCGGGATTATATGTTGCTATTTTAGATTGTGTCCACTGTAAATTATCTTCACTAGATATCCATTTATCTTCACAATTAGTATTTAAAATTGTTCCGTTGTTTGGCTTATGACATTGGAAATTAGGGTTGAGTATACCGCTGGGTGGGAAACCATTTTGCATTAAAGCAGCCAAGCCAAATGCTGTTAAATGTTCTTCAGGTTTGAGAATTGGATTTTCTACTTCGTATTCTATGGGCGTTAAACCCCGATCTGTACTTGTGGAAGCTAACCTCTCATTGGCACTTAGTTCTGGTAAACCATCTTCTCCATAGAGTTTTCTGGTTATCTCTTTGAACATATCCTCATAACAATCGATGGCACTACCTGTCATAGGCATTGCCACTTCCATAGTGGAGAAACCGTCTCACAGAGGGGGGTTTAAAGCCTAAAATTTATATAATAATAGTAGATAAGTATTAAAATGCTTTATAAAAATCTACAGTTTTGAATGTTTGATTAATTTTTGTACGTTAGATATTCATATATGCATGAAATGATTTTCAAAAATTTCCGAATCAAAAATTGTGAAATTCAGACAAATATCAACAATATTTAGTTCATATTTTAGACAAATTATAAAAATAATGCTGCAATTAGTTTATTAAAAGTGAAATTAAACATGAATTTCAAGCAATTAAACAATACACAAAACCTATGAATTAAAAAACATGATATCCTCCTTCTAGTCAATACTATGCAATATCAAGGGCAACTTTAATCTAAAGAGGACACTTCTAATACATAATATTTGTAAGGGGACTCATCATTTTAATGGAAATTTAATGATATTTCCAGTGGCAAAAAATAGCGCTCTAAACTTTGAAAAGTAATTAGCACTCGCCGCGCAAAGACAAATTATTGTATTGACTTTCCTGTGTCTCCTATTTTACACTTGTGATTTTTTTATTTGTTGCTTATTTCCCTCTCCCAAAAAATAGAGTTGAACGCCCCTTAAAATGTGTCAACTGACCTCCTTCTATTTAAGATTCTAATGCCAACATCTACCCATCCTAAGCTACATATTATATTTATTGAAACTAAAATAATTCACCGATTTCCGTTTCTAATATTCCAATTTAAACGTCAGAAAAGAAAATACAGAATGTTAAAATAGTTGGAGTCAGTGAATCCCTGGACAAGAGAGAGTAACAAAATTGACAGTCAAAGAAAAGAATATACTAACAATAAATGGCCAAATAATGACAAGGAGCTAGAGATGAAACTATAGACATAGTAATTATAGAGTGCTGAATATATATAAAATTTCTATATTGAAAAGTAGTACCAATTTTAGAAAGAAACAGCCTCTGGTCTAAGGTAGAGCTATCCTTATTCCGCTGTGCGGTGAAAAGAGATAAGCGAGTAAGGAAATATAAGGAGTATGATACAAGAAATTAAAAGGAGAACTTGACAAACATAGCTCTACCGTAACTTTCTTTATTTCTTATTCTAATATTGGAATATGAATTTTATTGAAAGCGCAGTCTGGTATTACTTTGTCTATGGTTGAGACTAATGAACGTTATAGGACAAAAACATTCAAGTGAGAGATAAGAAAATAATAAAAGGAATTCACGAAACTAGAATGCTAGACTTGAATAATAAAGTTTGAACAAGTGTGATAGAGGACATATTGCTGACGTAAGCTCTACAAATCGCTTATAATAAATAGAATTCTGAGGGTTACTTGAAGTTGTATAAGCAAATATGTCGATATTTGTTAAGAAGAGCTCTTTTTATTTAATATGAAGATAAACAATACAAGCAAGAAAGGAACTTTGAGAAAAGAAGTATGTCAACTAAAAAGTGTACTAACTCTAATATCTTCCTTGCTTTCGAATACTTATGTAGATGCGAATTCACCTGAATATATAAAAATTTATGTGATTCGACCTCAATACACATCAATCAACATCAAATGACAATCGACCTTAATCAGCTTCAATGGATGTTAATCCACAATATCTGACAAAAGTAGACGGCAATTCACATGCATATATAAGAATTGATGTGAATCAACCTCAATAGACATCAGAAAACAACATAAACATGAAGTGACAATCGACCTCAATCCGTTGCAATGGAATGGAACGTTAATCGACAGTATCTGACAAAAGTAGACGGCAATTCACATGCATATATAAGAATTGATGTGAATCAACCTCAATAGACATCAGAAAACAACATAAACATGAAGTGACAATCGACCTCAATCCATTGCAATGGAATGGAACGTTAATCGACAATATCTGACAAAAGTAGACGGCAATTCACATGCATATATAAGAATTGATGTGAATCAACCTCAATAGACATCAGAAAACAGCAATAAACATGAAGTGACAATCGACCTCAATCCGTTGCAATGGAATGGAACGTTAATCGACAATATCTGACAAAAGTAGACGGCAATTCACATGCATATATAAGAATTGATGTGAATCAACCTCAATCACATCAATACACATCAGAAAACAGCTATAAACATGAAGTGACAATCGACAATACTTATGTAAATATAAGTGATACATTTTATAATATCTTCCAAAAAACATTAGATTCATCAACTTCAAATAGAAATATTTCAATCAAGCCTTAATTTGAATATTGAATTTTGAAGTTGTTGATTATAAAGTAATACTACAGAATTTATCACACCGCAATTATTAACTAATAGATTCCCAGGCGATGAATATATGAGTATTGGAAAGCTCGGAATATATTAGAGCTAGTACACTTTGGAATTCAATTTTGCCATTTCCGCTACAAAAACGCTTACATATATATTATACCACTTATACTTTTCACAAATTTACTTTGATACTAAGGGAGCTCAGTAAAACATTTGAGAACCCAAAAAAATATTTTTTTTCCGCTTATGTATTAACACATGTTTTTATCACTGTTTTTATATGAGGTATCAAACATTTTTGTATGAGAGTGAATAATGAGTTTGTGTTGGTAGTACGGATATTCGATTTAGTCTTGAATTTGACAGAATAACAATAGGTACATACAAAAAGATTGTTATCTCTTTTTAAAAATTATCGAAATTTTTTTCAATGTAACTAAATAAATAATTAAATTATGCATGTATGTCGTTTTAGTAAAAATCCTATTAAGGATTTATGAAAGCTCATGCATTTGTTTTTCTATCAAATATATGTATGACAAACGTTAATAACATCAATATGACGTGATTATTCAATAACGCATATGAATAAATATTGTCTTATTACGCACTGACATCTGTCAACACTGTCAATTTCATTTTCATTGATTGATCGAAATTATCATTCCAAACATTCTACTTAAAGCCAATCGGAATTGACTCTACTGTTGTTATTGTCAAAAATATTTCTAGTTCAACCAATGTCACGTAAAACGAATCAACATTGAGACTTACCACGTTGTATAACGTATACAATAACATGACAGCATCTGCATACAATCGGTGAAAACACTCACACACACACACGAAGTGACACTTCGATATCTCACAGTAATTATAAGATTATAGAAAGAAAATAATGATTGAGGAGCAAACGCATGAAACGCTTACTCCTACGATGTCTGACCCACCCAATACTGCGGCACCCACTGCCCGCCTAGGGCTTCCTACCCCCCTCCCCCTCGCCCCAAAGCCACCCCACTATTGCGCCCGGCCCGACCACCCTTGCCAACCACCCACCTAACATTCTATACAGCCCTCGACTAGCGACGTTGCCATTCACCTCTTCCCCTTTTCACAATAAGAAGTTACTCTTCTTTTATCCCATACGCAGTATGTGTTTGTATTCTGCATATATACGATTATGTATTTTCTTGTAGGACATCCAATAAATACGCAGCAATCTTCCATTCCACGGTAAATTTATTTGAGATAAGGGACAATTTAGTCTATCGACTAAAATAAATAGAATATCAAGAACGTTCTGAATTAATATACATGATGTATCCCTGGATAGATTCGATTCCAATTTTAATTTTTTGACAGAAGAATAATTACAATACAATTTTAGTTTTAAAAAATTGAGCATATCTCGCAAATTTCTAAAAAACTGATCAAAGGGAGTTTATGTAGAAAATATGAAAAAAGCTGTTTAGAATCGACATCTAGGGCAATACACTAAATGTCTTTCAGTTGTCAACTGTAATATCCATTTTTTAATATATGCGCATTTTCCAATATGTTTTCGGAATTGTCCAAAAGTTGCCTGTACTTATCCTCTAGTAATTGATCAATCTGCGAGAGTTATTCAATATTTCACTATCATTCGAAATGTGTTATTGATAAAATATTTGTTTTACCCTTCCCCATACAAAAAAATCAATCATTGTAAGGTCTGGGAATCTAGTAGGCCAACATGCCAATCAGTAATTCTTTCGGAACAAGCAGGCCAGCCGTCATCTTGAAATACATGAATCTGTCAAAGATTTATAGGAAGTTTCCAAAATAAATCTTTGCAGAAGTAACTAACCTGATTTAACATTCGAGTAAAGTTCAAGTCGACGCGGTTTAGTAGTTGCTGCTATTTTGGTTAAGGTAAAAAGTATGGTCTATCTTGAGTCGCTGTGGTGAGGGAATTAGCTTGCGTGTTTCTATAGTGATCATGACAGATTTTGAAGGTGCTATCAGTGTACTAGCAGGTATCATATTAGAAAATGAGTATGATGGCTTGTCTTAAAGCCCCATTGTCATTTGAAGACTATTTTTTGAACGTTATGGTTTAATATTTATAGCGATTAGTCGAAACGATAAGACGTGACCATACCAGTATCTTCTTTATTCTGTTATTTCTTATCCTTCTGAATTTGATCTTTGCTTTTCTCCAGAAAGTCCGTATCGACATGCAAATAGTCACAGTAAAAACTAGAATATAAAAAATGGCTATATTTTAAGATATTTGATGAATGTCCAAGAACACTTCATTAGAAAACAAAATCTCTCAAATATATAATATAAATCGTTTTTGTATTTCATATTTTGTATTTCATACAATCTTTCATACAATCTTTAGATAGATGAACTAGAGAGAACATAGATGTGGTCCAATTTTCAGGTTTCGATCAAAAAAATATTTTTAACTAAAAGAACATAAATTACACACTTGAATGTAAGTAAATTGACATTTTATCCATTTTTTTTCACTTCATCATCGCATTAAACAGTAAGAGAAATCGCTTCTGTATCATATAATATACAATGACTTCTTTTGTCAATAAACAAATGATAATGAACGTGCAGCATGATGTTTTGTATTCTCGCGGAAGTCGCAAGTTCAAGGGTATAATTGAAATTTGTTTTCTTCCATTAAACTGTATTACAATGATAAAATTACGTTCGTTGCTGATCGAAGCTAGGAAAAATTAATAAATGATTCTACTAATATACGAGAATATTTAATTAAGATAACCATTGATATTGAAAAATCTAGGAAACACGAGATCTTAAGGGCTCAATTATACATATATATTTAAGTCAAAAAACTGAAGCTTTTCGCTAGAACAAAAGAGGAAGAAGGGTTGAGGATGAAGATACAAAGATAATAGATAAGGACAGTTGAAATCGTAAAGCAGAAATGAATCAAGAAATATTTAGAGAGCTAGAAAAGGCCAAATTAAAGATAATAAAAGACGTATTAGACCAAAAAATTTACTGTTAATAGAGACCAGAAGAAATCATCTTATAACTAATTTGTGAACAGCCAAATGTAACAAATTCGTTAAATTAGGGCGTGTTGGGAAAGAAACTTAAACTTCCTTTATATTATTTATTTTCTTTGTTTCTTAAGAAAATTCTACACAACTGTAAACGGAAATATTATTTATTTTCAGATACCGCAATAATACATTCTTTAAAAATTACATCAACTCAGGAGCTAGTGGAAAACGATTTCGATAGGAGAAGGTATTATTGTGAAGCAATAATGGCAATGTTAGATAAGAATGTGATCCATTTGGAAGATGTTTTGACAAGAGGAAATTAACATTCCATTAATGGCAACTTAAATAGAGATGAATATTTAGAACTGCTCCAAACTTATATTCTGATCCAGAAAACCCAAACTTCCTTGCGAATATTATTTGGTTTTAGCTAGATGTACTGCAGCCCCCTTATCAAGTCAATGTCCTGTAGTAACTGAACCAAATTTTTTCAAATAGGTTGATAGGGAGGCGCGAATCAATAAAATCGCAAGCATGATCTCCTGATCTGACGATATTATACTTTTTTTGTGGGAATGTCATAAATATTGTATACAAAACTAAACCCCTCAATTCAAATATCTTAAAAAGACGAATCACTCTTAGTAGCTAGCATTTTGAAAACCTCTCACATAGATATTAAATGTTTTTTGTTTTTTTATGTTATTCAAAGAGAAAGAGAGAGATTCGTTGGATAATTTTTAGGTAGGATAAGGTTCCAAATAGATATAGGGGAAAGTGGTCACCATTCGTACTCAGTGAGTATAATAGAAAAACTAAGAACGCCGTTTTTGTACATACAAGCCACCAATTTTTTACGTAAGCTTAGTTCGTAATTGTAAAGAAAATTGTTATATTTTTGACAAAATGGTGATAATTGGTTTATGTAAACATTGTTTATTTTGAGCTTTAATTTTTATATTGCCGCATATTTATATAGATGTATTTCAATTTTGTGCATTCAGACAGTTAGACATTTATATTATTCCTTAACTGGTATTTTGAATCTTTTCAATCTTTCACCGCAAAAAATATTATAAGTGGATTTGAAAAGCCAGATTTTGTTCCTATTGTCGTGTATACTTCATATAATTCGGTAGATATGTCACCTAATCCGGTAATAGATATTCGTGAGCAGTTGCCTTCTTTACTGCAAAATCCTCAAGAAATTGTTACCAGAACTGGTGAATCTTTCACCTTTACGGCTGACGCATGATCTGAAGCGAGTTCTTATCTTCCCTTAACACCAGAAGTCCTACAGCTACTAGAAACAGAAAAATCAATAAAGGAGAAAAACCGGATAAATCCCGTGTATATACAAATATACCTGAAAAAATTGAACTACAAGAAAAACATAGACAAAAAAAGGAAAGAAAGGAAAGCCTGAGCTGAAGCAATGAAACGTAGTTTGAGGGAACTTGTTTCAAGATAAAAGAAAAATAAATTAATTAAATATGAAGCGATGAAGATTCAGATGAATCTGGAATATTGCAATTTAGCTTGCAGGAGAGTTCAATATCTCCAGTTGATTAGAAATTTACGAAGAGATCGATGATCATAGTATCAATGATAATTTAAGTGTGATACCAACTAATATTAAAGATAATTGTTATGCTTAGGTGAAGTTTAAAAAAAACTTCTGGTATTTATTACGTCGTAAAAGTTCCAGTCATTATTCGGGTACAAAGATAAAATCTTATATTCGAAAGAAACCGGGATTATCATTATCATTATTCTTTTATTTTTTTTCCCTGATATACACACTCTGTATATCAGCGATGTCGTCATGATCCTCCCTAATCCTCTACCAGATAGAATGGCCAGACTTTTACTTTTGCAGTTAATTTAAATAATTATAATGGGCAATAAGTTCCTAAGTAACAAGCAAATGTATAATTACCTACTTTAGTTTAAATTGCCAAAGACTGTTTAAGGATGTCATGCAAAATGATTGTAAACATCTCGTTTAGGCTGATAGTAAAGCATAAAATTATCGATCAGTAAAGTAAGGGTGAATGATTTTAATTTTTGTTTTTTTTTTCTAAAGAAAGATTTATCGACTATATGTCAAGTCACATATTAAGTTAGTTCTTTAGTAAATAAATATTTTTGTAATAATTAATAAAAATTTAACGACTTTAATTGGCTTTGCGTGCGAAAGTACCCCAATATATTTGTTACACTTAAGTACACAAACTAGATAAATTCGACATATACATACATATACAGGCATTAGGGAGTTGGCATTAGCGCATTGAAAATATGAATCAATATTCAAGCCTTTTTTTCAAAACATTCATTTTTTTAACGAATTTTTTCCATTTGGCTGTTCCACAGCGTAAATTTTTTTATCCAATGTTCAACAGCAATACTTTTGAAGTTATTTCAAATTTTATTTCGTACGCCACTGATCTTATACAAATAGAAACTGTTATTTACTTGCAAATGTTATGTTCTACCAGCACAAAAAAATTAGATGTATTTTAATAATTCGCATGAAATTGTTAAACAAATTAATCGATACCAATTTACTTATAAATATAGTGTAAATATTATTCGTCCTCTGAAACATTTTTTGTTTAACGTGCGTGTTTCAACAGCATTTTGAAAGAATTATGTAATTTATCAAGGATTTTCAACTGATGGTATTTTTGTAGCAAACAAAGCGAAACCTCACAAGAGAATAAGGAGATAAATTTTTGTGTATAAGAAGACATTGATTGAAGATTAAGCAAAAAAGAAAAATTTCAATTTTGATTTTTAGAAGAAATATCAATATATTTTAATTATGTTGAAGGATGAACACAGGGAAAAACATATAATATACTTCATTACCTCAGAGTAATTATAGACATAATATCGGTGTCCAATATTTACTTTGTTTATCAAATAATCATACACAAAGAAATTTCAAATTGATATTTAAAGTATTCTATAGTTCCGATCCAACTTCAGCAAGCTCGTTGAGATCTTAGTAAAATCGTCATTTCGGCTTAGATGTAATCATCTTCGGATTCAAATTTTTTTCTACGCAAAAATTTCGCTATTTGTCTAAAAGGCCTGTGTAAAGCATCTATATATGTTCAATATAACTTTTTCAATTTTGTCATCATCATTTAAATGATTCCTGAAGACCAATTTGAGCATAAGTAACGCCAAAAGCTTTAGTTTCCAGTACATTTTAATTAAAGTATGTAATGTATAATTAAAATAGTTGCAGAGGAAGAATTCAGAGTATTTTAAAGAAAAATTGACATTTCTAATGAGATTCGATCTACCAACCACAGGATTATAATGAAACATTTAGCTATCGAAGCTATGTTACATTTGAAACCTTATTAATCTAAAGGCTCATATAATTTATTTTGCAAAAATCGTTACGATCATTCTAAAATCAAGTTAATTCAATTGAAAAAAATCATTATAAAAAGATAAAAATTGAGATAGAACATTCAGCTTTCTCTAAAAATCAGTTATTAAATATTTCATAATTTTTTTATTGTATGATTTATTGTCAACCAAAAGCAAGGAAGTTTGAGAAATTTTAAGTAAAGAAATTGATCAATAAATAGTGATTTGATTAGAAAATTCCATAAAGTGCTGTAGAAATGTATTCAAAGCATCGAAATTAACGGAGAAAACCATGGATCCACTCGCGATTTTGATATCCCCTAACCAACATAGGTAGGTCATATATTAAAGCTTCAGATTTCTGGGAATTTTTATTTCTATTTGAGTTTATTAGTTTTTAACTTGTAGGCGAACATTATTTGTTAACCAGCATAGTAATTGAAAAAACTTCATGTGAAGTTAGACAACTCTATATTATTCCTTTTTCCAACAGTATCCCTGATTTTCTTCTCGATCTTTTTTACGATAGTAGAATATCGAAAGCAAAATTACACCTAAACACTTAGCCACCCCTCTAATCTAAATTATTTCATTGTCAAAATTATTTTTTGAATCAGTTATAACATCACTAGCCTAAATAGATACATTATTTTCATCACATTCATATTATATAACGGTAATAAATTATAATAATCTTGCAATACCTTGTGGAAAAATTTCGATCAGCTATTTAAACACATAATAATACTTCTGCAACAAAGAGGAATAGAACATATTCTGTCAATAATATATTTAATCAATGAATATTGTAATCATGAGCTTGTAAAATGGATCAATTAATAAAGCTGAAATTTCATACATGATAATTTTCAAATTACACTAATACATTATTCATTATTATTTCCTTGAACGTAGTTTAAGCTTCATTTATATTTAATGTTATTTGTTAATTCACCCAACAAGCTATAGATTCATGAAAACATAAGGTGTGATCAAGCTATAAAACAATAAAACTAGGGGTATACGTGACTTTATTTGTGAGAGAGTCATCTCGTGGCGTTCTATTACTTTTAGTCAGGTAATTTGTCCAACTAAGAGAATAAACATATTTGATTTATTTAGGAAGGCTTGAAGAAAATTATACAAGCTTTGACGAGTCACAAAAAAAAATTAGTTGATTTAAAAAATAGTCAATCTATTGCTATTTATTCTATTAATATCCTAGATATGACCTGATTACGTAATGCCAAAACCCCGAAGGAACAATCAAATAAGGGTTTAAAATGATATGTAGCTTTTTATTGATGCTGTTTACTACCACTAGGTGAAACAATCGCTGATGATTGGTTGCTAGCCTTCAGGTGTTTACGGTAAGATCTGTGATTCTAAGTCTTGTATTAATATATTTAGAAAACACTCTAATACAACCCCCGCTCCAATGAATTCTCAACTATACCAGAAATCAACGTAATTTTTTGTTAAATTACTGGATGAAGTTTCGTTCCATATGTGGTCGTTTCTGTTCCTCTTTCTATACAAAGATATTGAATGAATACGAGGTCTGGCTATTAAATAATGAGGCTGCGCGCCTAGAGGGCGCACTAGAAGGGTAAGGTAAAAATCGAGTAGTGCGTTGGGTATCTAAATATCTTGTCTATGCACGTTCCAAAACACGTTTCCGGCACTATTATAGTATTTGTTCAGTAGCGGTTTGAAACGAATCTGTTTTTTTCTCGTGCCGAAAACCATTCGTGACAAAAAAAACAATCTCAAACTTCTCGTTAAATTGCAAAAAACGACTGAGTGCTATAAATTCTGTATCTCGTGCGCGTGTTTTTGAGTAGTGTAAGCGCTTTAGAGAGAGCCGAGAGACTACTGAAGATGACCAGCACCCAGGTCGCCCTCTGACTGTTTCAACTCCGGAAACAGTGACCAAAATCAACCAATTTGTGCGTATAGATCGTCGAATGAGCATCATGATGATTGACGAGGCTGTAAACGCCGATAAAGAAACGGTTAGGAAAATTTTACACGAGGAATAACAGATGAAAAAAGTCTATGCGAAGTTGGTGTCAAAAAATCTGACTCCTGACCAAAAGCTCTCGCGTCAATGGATTATGCTAAGATTTCTTTGAAAGGTTAGAAAAAGATCTGTTTTGAAAAGGACCCGATTTGAATCGATGGAAGCGGTAAAGCAAAAAACGGCAGAGCTTCTAAAGACCCTTACCAAAGAAGACTTCCAGCTCTGCCTCGATTAATGGAAAAAGCTTATGGAAAGGTGTGTGGCAAGGGGAGGGGAGCATTCGAATGTAGAATAATTTTTATAATAAAATCCTTTCTCGTAACATACAAATATCTAGGATTTCAACAGGCTAAGTTACTGGACCACAAGCAGGCAAAAGCTAGAATCCAGGATCAATAAACTTAAAGTGGAGTTCGAATTAAATGCAGGAAACTTAGTCCAGGAATCAATACCTATCCCACGCCTGCTTTAACGTACTATTTTGGAATCCTGAAGAGGACGAAAACAAAGCTAGAGGGTATTCAGAGGTTGACACGAACAATGATGACGAGAAATAACAACCACCACCCGAAGTCATCCACTATTAGAACAATTGCCCCTAGAAGATTGTGGGAGAGGATTGCTCGACCTTCTTAACTTGCACTTTTGACAGGTAATGAAACTACCTCAGCCCTACATCGGATTATATCCCAGGCGGATAAGGATTACTCACCCTTCAGCCTCGCATCGCCAGAATCTGATTTGAATATAGTATTGGACACCGAGAAGCTGGAACAGTGGTCACGAACTCAATTAGCCGCATGTTTACAAAGAAACTTTGAACAGATGGCTTATATCGGAATTCTCTTTCCAGAGACTGAAGGCTTCATGATAGCTATCTAGGATCAAGTTATTAATACGAATAACTACAAGAAAAATGTTAATAAGGATCCGAACACTTAATCTGACAAATGCAGAAAGTGCCAACAAACATCAGAGACCATTCAATAAATAACATCTGCTTATAGTGTGTTAGCTAATACCGATTATCTACGCCGGCATAACCAAGTGTGCAACATCATCCACCAGAAACTGGCCAACAAGTTCGGTCTTCTCAATATGTTTACACCGTATTACAAGTACTTTACTACGATAGGTTCATTATCGCCGATAGACAGGTGACGAATAACAGACCTGACGCGGATAACACAATTGATATTAAACACATGTGGCACAGCGAAAATGTGGAAATAGTCCCAGTAATTACGTCAGCAACCGGCGTCGTGCCTAAGCCCCTACAATATAGGATCGCCAAACTAGTATTAACGAAAAACACCTTCAACGACATCCAGAAGGCTGTAATATTGGATACTTGCCATACAGTGCGCAAGTTTACTGTGTAAACCGAGCCTAATCATTTTCATACTTAGTATCCGGGATAGGTAAATAATAACAGGCTTTAAGCTAATAAGTCTTTTGCACAATGATAATAATTTTAATATAATAATAATGTTAAAAATATTGGCAAAATATGTGAACTTGCGTTGTCGTGAGTGATCTCAATCCAGTCTAAACATATCGACAAACGCGTGCTAATCACGTCCGATGATTGCCTTCATTCATTCAAAAATACCTCAAATAAAAACAAGATATATCATGCATATATAAAGGTCTAGTTGAACGAACATATCCATTGGACATCCAAATAGGCTTTTTATCAATTTTAAATTATATTTAAATATGATACGAAAATCGTTTCGACGCCTACAAGATAATTTCGGATTTTGACACGGTATTACAAATAACCTCACGGTTCAAAGGGACTCCACTTATAAAGTATGCTTGAGCCATGATTTACGGTCAGCTGTAATTTAAATGGTAATTATACTAGTCTAGAAATAATATTGTGCAGTTTCAAATTTAGTAACATGTTTTTACAATTCAATTTAACTATTCTTTTAAGCCCAGCAGAAGTTTGTTTAGCCCGATAGAATTGATTTTTGATAGAGCTCAAAATGATTAATCTGAAAAAGCTATCTTTTAAATGATGAATCTAATTTATACAATAACATGAAAATTCCGGAAAATTCATAAACTATCGCAGTTGTAACGAAAGTGAGACAAAATATCCAAATTTATTCATCAGCGGTCTCTCTCTCCAATACTTGGAAATTTTTGTTTTAACATCTCGGTCTACACTGGTATAAGATCTAGCTAGTACTGATATCATTTGCATCGATCTTTGACGATTTGACACCTTTCTATGGTTCCACGTGAAGTGATAGGAGCATTTGAAGTCTTGGAGGCCAACACTATTCGTGTTATTCATGACATACGAAAAAGTAGCAAAAAATTAGACTAAGAGATACTGCGCTGCGCTGACCACATACCCAAAATCATTTTCAAATGTTAAATCATCTGATTTAACAGGTTATTGGTTCAAATAGAGTTTTTTTTACTAATAAATTTATCGTTTATCAAACATTGATTCACGTAGTACGGCTTGTAGTCAATTAAAACAAAAACAGAATTTATACAAAATAACATACTTGCTATAGGAGCAAACATAATAATCACACACACTATATATTTTGGTAATTTAGTACCGACTTAATAGGAATCGAGAGTTTTTTGTTTTAATTTTGCTACCAATTGTATATGTTTTAACAATAATATAAATATCGCTAAAACAGAAAAAAATATATGTAATATTTTAAATATGGAGTTTTGAAAACAATACACAGATAAAAAGGATTTATGAATATTGTTATGACTCGTGCAACGACGATAATGCAATTTCTCGATTTTCAAAAATTTTTTGCAAATACTCGCTATCGATATCACCCTTTATATTATTATGAAGAACTGCAAGCAAAAGTTTCAAATGACGTTACATTCTCCACATCCTGGTTCCTCTTCTTTTGGTCTTCACTACTGGTTGTGACCCTTAAATACTTCGTCTTCAGGTACAACAGACCTTCTTTCAATTACTCCTTGTATTATATTACCACGTTGGGAGCGAAACTAAATGAATTATACATTTTCGTCTCTTTCGAAGTTTTTATTCCATTATTCAATGTTCAATCGAACTTAAAAAATCAAATTTGTACATTTGTACATTTTCTATTGTACATACCGTAATATTTTATTATTTACTATAATGAACAATTGATTCGACAATATCTCATATATTTTTAGAATAAACGTATTTTTGTGGAAAATTGTATACTATGTAGTTTGTTTTCCTTTCACAAACATAATTCAATCGCAGATTTTAATTTGAGTTTATTCAGAGAATCGATTTTACGTAATGTAATGCAGAAAACAACCATTCATGCGGCCAATATAGTGTAGGTGTATGTTTACTACCCTCTATTTTCGTGTTCATTTATATCCTCTCTTTGTTTTATGCTCAGAAGTTTCGAATCGTACCCCCTGATTTCTCCCCTTCCTGTTCATTATATTTTGGTTGCCAAGCAACCCCCACGACCCAGAAACTTCCCCTCGAATTTGACGCGTGCTAGACTCAATTTTTCATTTCTTCGTTACACAAAATCCTTATTTCTAGTCTAGCTTGTCCCTTTCAGACACTGTCACTTTTGGGACTTTCCCGTCGACAAATTACAGTAAAAATTATCTACTTGATTGGTGGCTGGGAAAATAAAGTAATTATAGAGAGATATTGATTTACTTAGTTACTGTTTGTTGCCACTGGATGATTCCTTCTGTGTGTCGTCTTCAATTAAACCTCCAAACTTTCAACAAAAACACACACAACTTCTCCTTAATGAATATTATTAATATATATATATATATATATATATATATATATATATATATATATATATATATATATATATATATATATAAACAAAGACTAGAGACACTTAGGTGAAATGAGTGATATTTTAACTGGTTAACGAAACCAATGTCCTCTAAATTTATTTTATATTTTTCAAAGTATGCAAAGTAGGTAAGTTGTGTTTAACTTTGCTTTATGAAGGTAATTGTATGATAGGTTTTGGCAGAAATTTGTCCGCGAATATAATGTTGACAAATCGTGTGTCATACCACGAATTTTTTACCACAAAACTAGACTTCTTGTTGATTGCTCTAGCATATCTTGAGCAAGCAAATAAGATTTCAATTCGGCACTAATCGAGCGTTGCATTAGAATAATATCGTTAAAAGTGGTTAGAATTAATTCGTGATTTATTGATATTTCAGCGGCTCTCAAACACAATAGAAGACAATTTTCAGTCACTAGTAACTTCTCTTCATAAACCTTCAATTGCAACTGTACAACACCTCGCGCATGGTTTAAATCATACCTTACCAACAGAAGACAGCTTGTAACGGTTGATACAACGATGTCATCTTGAAATCCAATAGAATGTGGAGACTCAGTACATAGTATGTCTATTTTCAGACAATACTAGTTTCTATTGGAGCAACCCTGATCTCACTGTACTTCATAGAACCATATCTAGTGACCTAATCACCCTAAATTTTAGTGCAATCCTAATCTTCTCTGTCTCAACGTTTCTAAAATCAAAGTTTTATCTTATAATAATACATTGCTGCCTTTTTAATTAAATAACACCACTATTGACGTCGTTGAATCTGTAAAATTCTTAGGGCTTGTTCTGGACAATTCCTTGAAATGGGAGTTACATAATGTCGTCTTATCTAAAAAATCAAGTTCCTCCTACTTCGCTCTGAGATCTGTTTCCAAAGAACTGAACTTGTCCACCCCCTTAATAGTCTATTATGCATTTATTGAGTCGCATCTCCGATATGCGCTTCCCTTCTGGGGTACGTGTGGTGCGTCTCAATTTAAGAGAATCTTAAAACTACAGAAAGGAGCTGTTAGATATTTATTTGGAGTAAACAGTAGGGCTCACTGCAGGGACTTCTTTAAAAGATTAAAAATTCTGACTGTTCCTTCCTTATTCATCCTAGAATCCGTTTGCCTAATTCGTAAGCACCCTTCTCCAATTTCAGAAAGGACGTTACACGGCTATCCATTTGGGAACACGGAGCACGACCTTTACCTACCTATTCCACGTTCAGAATTAGTTAAGGGCTCAATATTTTACAATGCAAAAAATGCACAATCACTTGCCGATTGAAATTAAATCGATATATTCTTTTCCCACATTCCGCAATAATTTGAGGGCATATTTACTGGAAAGTGCCTTCTACTCTGTAAACGACTTCTATTCTAATAATATTTAATTCCAGGCATGCTGCATACTGATTTAATTTTGCTATGGACTTATATACTAATTATTACCTATTACTATTACCTATAATTTTATTACTCATTGTGGTTTTCGTCTGCATAATGAAACTTTATTTTATTTGTATCTTTATTTAGTTATTATGTCTACAAATTGAACAATTTTTTGGCAATAAAGTATTTCTCTGTCTTTCTCATTCGATATTTCATTATAAAAAGTTCAAAATTCACTTTTGCTCAACAGATAAAATAGAATTGATTAAAATAATTGACGAATTATTTTAGTTGCTTTCCAATTACATACTTTGAGCACCCAATCAAGCACATGGGTGCGCAATGCTTCAAACACCAGATGAATGTTTAGGCTCCATGAGCTTCAAAATTGTGTTGTGTGTACACAAACTGTAGAATTGATTTTATGTGGGCATTCATTTCAAATCAATTTCGATTCATTTAGATTTACTCGATACTCAAAACAACATTTTGGATTCTGAGACACATTGGGAATTTGCATTATTACTTATTGATGTATATATAGTATAAAGTATAGTTTCAAAGAAACCCTTCCATAGTATTCGTACTTTATTTTCAAATTTCTTGTATTTTGGACATGGCAACAATGTTTTCAACTGCCCGCTTTATTTGCAATTTATAAGATTTATTATAATAAGCAAATTATGTGACAATCCAATTCAAATTGACATACTTTTTGAGTGTATGGTGAACTGTTGGTTGCATCATTTGGTTAGATACCAGTCTGTTTGGGTGGACGCTTAACCTATTTTCATAACATATGGATAAATTTTCTATTTCCGCTTTAACCGTTGGCAGCACATGGAGGTCACGAGTTATGATAAAGTTTGGCATAAACCAAGAAGCATCTACGATAGATCTACGTAGGACCTTCGATTAGAATTGGTCCCGAGTTCCAATAATTGAGTTGGCTGCTGATCTCCACAATTCACAATGGCACTCCGTAGTTCCATATGGGCTTGAGGATTGCTTTGTAGATCAGTACTTTGTTTTTTTAAAGATTATTGGAATTTCCTACCTATCAGCCAATATAAATCCCTTAGTTTCAAATCGAATTGTTTGCGTTTGTTCCATATATATTTCTTCCAGGTTAATTGCTTGTCCAGGTGCATGCCAAGATATTTAACATCATCTCGTTGAGGTAGGACTTGATATTTAGTGTGACTTCTGGGCATTTGTGTTTCGATTCGATTTGTTTGCTTTAATGCGCCATTTCTGCAGCCATTTTTCTGTCTTGTTGAAATGAAGCTGTAATGTATTAGGTGCAATTAACGTATATCTATGTGATGCTAGTATGGCGGTGTCAACTGCAAATGTAGCTGCTAATACATCATTGTTAGTTGGTAGATCTGCCGTGAAAATCAGCGGTCCCAGGACATTGCCTTGGAGAACTCCAGCGTTTATTTTGTATAGTGGTATTTGTTCATCATGGTTAACAAATAAATAGCGATCATGTAGGTAGAGAGATTTTGAATAAAAGGCCATCATGCCAAATCTTGTCAATGGCCTAAGTGATGTCTAAAAACCCCGCAAAACAATTTTCTCTGTTTACAAAATTTATTTTTTTAGTTACACGGCGACCTTTCTCAATTGTTGCGTGCTCGTGTCTGAATCCAAATTGATGATTTGGTATTATATTTCTTTGGTCAATGATTGGTTGTATTTTTTCGGTGACTAGATTTTCTAGCAATTTGCCCATTATAGGTAGCAGACTTATAGGTCTATATGATTTCACGTCTTCCAGAGGCTTTGGGAAGTAGTATAATTTGTGCCACTTTCCACTGTGATGGGAAATGTGCCGTTCTTAACGTAGCATTAAAGATATAAGTTGAATATTTTAAGGTTTTGGGACTCAATTATTGCAGTATTTTAGCTTTTATTAGATCCTATCAAGGGCTTTACGTGGATTTAGCTTTGTCTTGATAGCGTTTGTTACTTGCCATATGGTAAAAGCTGTCTCCAAATGCTTGCCAAACAATGCTGCTTTCTCGCTGTTAGTCTTAGCCCAATTACCCTCTTCTGTTCCAGGTGGGGTGTGATGTAGCTGTGACTGCTTCATTTTTTTGTATGGCAACAAAGTATCATTTGTTGTTCAGAATATATTTGTCAATGTTAATGAAATTTTTGGAGAAATAAGCTATATGATTCTTTTGCGCTATATAAAAGACAATAACGCATTACGAACATGCAGACATGTTTGGGATACTTACACTAAGGATTCTGTAGCTCATCGTACCATGCGTAATCAGTTTCAATGTTTCAGTGGTACAAATTTAGTTGAAAAGAATTTGCATTGTTCCGACTGACCTCTTACTGAAAAAGCTGATGAACTTGAGCAACTATATCAGAAAGATTGGCTCATAGGCTGATGCAATGTGCATATCAAATAAGAATAATAACGGTGGATGACAGATAGATGGTATATGAGAATGTTTAAGGTTTTTCACCACACCATGAATTCAATGAACTTGTTTAGGAAACTTCAATGCACCCGTATAGCTCAGATATTGAACCATATTTGACCATCATTTGTTTTCCGATGGAAAAAATATGTCGAAGGTTATATCGCAAATTTTTTTGTTTCAAATTTGCATTTATATTTTATTTTAGCTTAGAACAGAAACACTTCACACACTTGTAATTTACCCTTGATATACAGATTTGAATTTTTATGACATTCATCCCTCTTTTCACCCTATATGAAATCAGCTTAAATGTAAGGGTGAGGTAAAATTTTAACACGAAAGAGGTTGCCGACCTCAGTTCCTAATGTAAAATAGGCTTGGAGAATGGAATGTACAAAATACAAATACATATGCTTATAAATTCAACACATATCTACAAATGTATACTTTGAATTTTGAATCTAGTTTGTGGAATCTTTAACATTGAAATCTACATTTCATGATCATTGAGAGGGGTACAATGTTAAAATATTGAAAAATAATATTTTTTCCAATTACAGATCTTTGTAGCTTTTTTCGGACACTAATATTTGCGATCGACCTACTATTTATTACTATATACGAGGATGATCCCAGAAGTACCTGGCCCAACAAAGAAACCATAAAAATTTTGGAAAAAAATATATTTATTTTTGAACGTAATCTCCTTCTAGCTCTTTACACGTTTCCCAGCAATAAATTCGATACCTTTTTTATCATCAAGCTCCTCAAAATAGCCATTAACTGCTACATCACCTCTTCATTGTTGGAAAATGTTTGACCACTGAGCCATTTTTTCAAGTGTAGTAATAGGAAATAGTCCGAGGAGGTTAAATCTGGCGAAAAGAGTGGTGGTGGAAAAGGAAGGTAATAATTCAAACCTCAATTCATAAATTTTGGCCCTTGCAATAACGGATATGTGAGCTGGTGCATTGTCTTGATGAAACAACACTCTCTTTTTAGCCAAATGCGGCCGTTTTTGCTTGATTCCTTCATTTCAATGTAAATTATCCCATGCGCATCGCAAAAAACCGACGCCATGACCTTTCCTGCAGATGAAACGGTCTTTGCCTTCTTTGGAGCCGGTTCTCCATTTTCAGTCCAGTGTTTTGATTGTTATTTTGTTTCGGGTGTGGAATGATGGACTCACGTTTCATCCATGGTTATGAAACGGTGCAAAATTCGGCTTTATTTCTGTGAAACATTGCCAAATAATCGATGGAAACATCTTCACGACGCTGTTTTTGTTCCACTGTGAGCAAACGCGGCATCCATCTCACGCACAGCTTTCTCATGTCCAAATTTTCAGTCAATATGCGATATACCACAGGTTTTAAAATACCTACTATGTCATCCACTACCGCTTTGTGGATGTTCTTCAACATTTCTGGAATAGTCACTTCATTTTGTCGACCACTAAGAGGCTGATCTTCGTACGGCCTCGTTAAAACTCTGCTTCCGAATTTTTTATTGTTGATAACGAAGGAGCAGTCTCATTAGAATAGAATCTAGTTCAACTTTTATATTGGTTGGGCTAAGGCCTTTCGAATAAAAATATTGTATCACATAACGATCACCAACTTATTCTATGTTTATAAATTAATTGAAAACGTTCATTATTGATGACTGCCAAATAAATACTAAATAACGTGGCGTCTTCAAACTTCAAACATATGCTGTGTAGAATGTGTACTTTCTAATACAGTGATACACTTCTGGGACCATCCTCGTAGGTCTATGAATTGAAATCAATCCTACAATACCTAAATGACACAACAAAATTGGGTTGAATTTCAATATTGAATAGAGAAAAATAATAACCTGAAGCTAAGAAGATTCTATGAAAACCACCACTATGAAAAATATAGAACATTATTTGTATAATAAGAAATGGTAACCAAAAGCAAGTTTTATAAGCTGAGAAAAGAATAGATAAGAAGTAAATGCGGAGAAGGAAGGAAGAGTTCTAAAACTACAAGAAGAAAGAAGCGGAATAATAGATAAAAACTTAAAAATTTGATCCATAATAGTGTATTTCAGTAATATGATAAAATTTTCCTATTTGTAAATAATATTATCCATGTTTTAACTATTTGAAGTAAAATTACAAGGTTTGATGATTACAAAGTATATGGTAATGGTATTAGTAAAGTTAACCTGTTAACATACAGGTTAACTGTATACACCTTGTATGTGTCAAATGTGACCTATTTCAATTCTTTCATCACTGCTTTTCGTCTCCATTTCATGTTTAGATGGTGGTGCTGTTCTTTAGTTATTTCGCCAAGTTTGTATTGTCAATTCCTCAATTTCATATTGTATAGTATTGGTGTAGCAAGGTCCCTCAGTTTGCTCCACTCTTTAATCCGCTTCGCTATTTCCATATATTCCTATAGGGGTCCAATCAATAGTAACTGAGTTGCTAACTTATGATATACCATTGGAGAAGTATTATTTATTTGGAATCGTGTAAAAGAGATCGCTTAAATTAATAACAAAAAAGTTCCCGGTGAAAATATTATTTCTAACGATACAAATCAGAAATTCCACATCGATCACAAATTATCAATAAAAGAGCACATATACCAAAAATGGCAATCAATCTGGGAAGAAACCGAAACAATTTCAAAACAAATAATACTCGAAATTAAAACAAAACTGTCACTACTCAAAAAAAGAGGAGAACAAGTTATTCTTAATCGTCTAAGAATTTGACACGCGCGCATAACACATCAATATCTTCTAACAAAAGAAACGGAGCCTTTATATCGAACATACCAAACTAGACTCACAGTGAAACATCTACTAATCGAATATCCTCAAAATGAAGAACACAGAAGACGCTACAAGCTAGGAAAAAATTTTAAATCAATTCTCTCTTCATCCGGAAACGAAGTACTATGTTATCTTAAAGACACAAATTTCATATCTAAAATCTAATATCTCATTATTATAAATTATACTACTATGTTGTAAATGTCTCCCCCTGTTAATAACTCTCAGTAGTTGATGCGGAGTTATGTATGTTTAAATAAAAAAAAATCAGAAATGGGTGCATTTGTTACATGATTTTCCACCCTTAACATTCAAAATTAATTGAGATATTTCAAGAAATTTCCAGTTTTTGTAATAATGTGGTTAATTTGAAATATAATTAAATTAACAATTGCCAAAAAGTAATCATATTAATACTATAATATAATATATAATACCATATATATTTTTATTGTATATTTATTTTTAATCAAAATCAATCACTGTTTTGTGAGAAAGCGCGAGATTAGAAGGCAAGAACAGAATAAAAATGTCGCATAAAAATAGTGACTCATTCATAAGGATTTGCGAGGATCAGTTTGTAGCAATCGAAAGTCGAGCAGAAATCTTATTCGATGTGAAATATTTAATCTACTTTATTCAACCCATTTATCAAAATGTCTTTGCAAATCACTGAAAAACAAAAGCATCGAGTGTCTATAAAAAAGAAGTAGAGCAGAATAGTGCGAGACAGTCTGAAGTAAATGTATAAAGATAATTTTCAAAAATAGAGATGGCAAATCATTTGTTCTCAATTCCGAACTTAATTCTAAGAAAAAATGGCTTGATATATTATTTCATTTATTCCTATATTTGATGGGATCTACCACGATTTATTCTTTCTTTCTTTTACGAATGCATGTCTGATTATTAGCAATGCAAACGTAAAAAAAGCTCGATTAACTTCTTTCTTGTTTCTGTCTTTGGCTCTGCTTATTTCATTTTCAATTTTTAGCTTGTATCCTTCATCAACCCATTCTGATCTATCTCGTTTTATTCTTCCTTCAATTTATGTATAGTTATTACCAATGTAATTGTAGGAGGCCCATGACTTCATTGTTCCTTTTCTTCTTTGCCTTTGCTTATCCAATTTTTAATTTTTATCTCATTGATATCCTTCACCAACTCACTATGCGGTCTACCTCGATTCATTCTAATGAATGTATAATAATTAGTAATGCAATCGTAGAATGCCTATGCCTTGATTATTCCCTTCCGCCATTTCCTCTTAATTACTATCGGTTAATTACACTAATTATGTAAATTTTGCAATAAAAGGAGGTACAAGTTTATTTCCCTTTTTAAAGAACTCGTATTTGAGAAATGATAATGGTAGTTTGGTACTAAATTGTTAGAATATCATTGATGCTTGTTTTATTTCAAAGCTGTTGACGTTGCTGGAGATCAATATTTAGATAGAAGTGACAGCGTTACAAGGTTGGTTGAAATGAAGATATTTTCTCAGTTTTATTGTCAGATGTACTATATAATGGTTCTTCTTGTTCGTTTTTGAGCATAATTGTTGTGGCGGCAGCTTATTTTACTAAGTGTGTTGATTTTCTATCACTAGTTATTCTTTTGGGTAATATATAATTCATAAATAATTGGAAGATATAATAAAATTTATGCAGTCTGCGGTCGCTCATTGTTTGTGCCCTTCGCGTTCGGGCACCTGGATCGACTCTGAAGTTGTATATTAATTATTCAACTACTTCAGAGTAATTGATAGTATCTATAAGCAAATAACATGAGTTATAACTTACTATAATGAGTCGGAAAAGGTTCTATGAATTATTTACGAAACAAATTTCAAGGTGGCTGTCAACTTCTGTACAAATCGATTGGCAGAAAAGGAATACTCCATTATTGTTATTGTGGAAAATAATAATACGTTTTTAAATTGAATGTTTACCTAATTATTTTGAATTTGGTCATGACAGATGAAATTAGTTAATAAATATTATTATGTAAACCTTTTAGAATTAGATCTCACAATAACTCAGTCGTTTTCATCATCTTGTCAATTACATTATTTTAGGTTGCATTATGATGATTATGGGTAGAATGCAAAAAGTAAAACTTTTTTATTGGTTTAATTTCACAATCTGTCAAATGAGACAAATGTGAAAATAAGTGTTTTTAATGACTAGAGGTTAACTTATTTTACAAAATTATGTTAACTAACTGACTTGTAGGCAGTATTCTTGTGGAAATTAGTCTAGTAAAAACCTAGTGAGAGGGTTCGGATGGTTTGAGCTTTCCAGTCGTCTTGTCTCTTCTGGCGGTTTCTTTCTAATTTATTTGGATACTATTGCACTAAATGATTCATATATTTTTGGCGGAACTATTAGGTCTTTGTGGCTTTCACTGTTTCTAACGAACCATAGCGCGTTCACTATTATGCGTAGCATCTGTTTTGATACTTCGTAATGATATCAAAGTTGGAGTAACTAGCGGGACAGTATAAGACCAAATTGGTTTAAATATGAGTTTATATATAAGTAATTTGTTTTCGACACGAAGCTGTACTCTCCCTAGGGGTTATTTGAAGATTTATTGGTGCGATTTCGCAGAAAATGTAAAAATTGTCAAGTTCTTAAATCTTTTTAAATCTTTGTTCTATCGATACGTTGCAAGGGATATTATTTTTAAATTTCAAAATGGGAAATATTACTCAGAAACAATTGAAATTGGTAAATTGGGGGCAAAGGAGACATTCCTGATATCATCAGACTTCAGTATGTATGGATGTATTGATAATACAGAGGATGTATTGACATCTAGTTAGCCTAGACCAGTTGCATGGTTAATAAAATATTGCGTTACCATAGCAACGAACAATAATTTATTAGAAGGTTCAGTGGAAAGTTTGACGTCAAAAAAGTAAAACCAGAGTTACGCAATAAATTAAAAGAAAAAAGATGTCCAATTGGAGTATCGAGTCATCATCAAGTAACTGTATTTAAAAGGGTTAAGAGATAAGCAGATTCACGAAGATATGCTTAATACCCTTGGTGATCAATGTCCTTCGTATGCAACCGTGAAAAATTGGACTGCAAGCTTCAAAAGAGATAAATTTTTCATCCATCCGATGTGGAAGGCCAGTTTCTATGTCAGTCCCCGAAAATATCGATGCAGTTCATCACATGAATTTATCAGACCGTCGAATTGGATGTTGACCAAAAGCGTGCCTGGTTTTCCAATACCTAAGAAGTTTCGTGTCCAAAAATCTGCTGGAAAAGTTCTTGCTTCAGTTTTTTGGGATTGCCATGGAGTAATCATGATTGATTTTTTGTATAAGGGTAGAACAATACCTGGAGATTACTATTCGACGTTTTGTTTTTGCAGGACAACGCCCATGTACACAAATCTCAAGCTGCCATGCAAAAAATAAAAAATTCGTGATTTAGTGTTCGAATTACTAGAATACCCCCCTTATTCACTAGATTTGGCTCTGTTCGACTATCATCTCTTTCCTCAACTGAAAAAAAGTATAAAAGGTCCTAAATTTTCTTTCAAAGAGGAGGTAATAAAAGCTGTTGAGGTCTGGTTTGCAGAGCAAGAAGAAACATTTTTTTTGAAAGGTCTAGAGACGTTGCAGGTTCGCTGTAATAAATGTATCCAATTAAGAGGGGAATATGTTGAGTAATAAAATATTTTAAAATTGAAATTTTGTTTGGTTCTATAGTAGGCTAAGAATTTTTCAATATATCCTCGTACAGGGCATTGTTTTCATTTCTTTATTAGTATATAGCGGAGGGGATAAATTTATTCTGCAACGCCATGATGGTTGACAATCTGCTGTTGTAGCTGGGATAAGTTGATGGTTCTCAGAAGAGTAAAGCATAAAGTACAAATAAAATATACAGTTCTAAATACCTATACATCAACACTATCGGTTAAAAGTTTTTGCCCACCCTCTAGTTTTCATGATACACAACATATAAAAACAATACGATCGATTTTGTTATTTATATTTTAAAAAACATATATAGATAGGAATACAGTAATAAGAGAACTTCAGTCTATTATTTTTCCATATTTAACTGTTTTGTTAATCAATGTTTTATTATTTCGGTGCACAATTTTGGCACTCTAACAATTTCGACAAATAATCGTCGTCTATTAAATTCCATTCGTTTTCTTGGATATACCAAAGATGTAAATTGGAAATAGGAAACTACTTTATGAATTCCCTGTCCAATTGGTCCCACAACTCAATCAGGTTGAGGTCGGACGACTATGTCTGCTACATCATTACTTTCAGTACATTCTTCCTTTCCAATTCTGTCAAATACTATTTACACAGTTTCGAGGAATGCTCGGGATCGTTGTCTTGCAGAAAAATAACTGTTCTGCCGATCAGGTTCTGGCCAAAACATACTATGTTTGCCTTCAATATTTTTTTATAGCCTTCTTTCTCCAAAATCCCTTCAATTTTTTTTTGAGTTCTCCAGTCACCCTTCATCCATAACATCTCAAAATCATCCCTGAGCCTCCGCCGTGCTTAACATCTGCGTCCAATTTTTATGCTCTTTAACCAACTGCAACCTCTTAATTTTATTTTGACGTCTTAAAAGAGGTTCGTTCATTGTCATCCTCCCAAAAAGGTCAGCTTCTCTCAATTTCCTTTTCAATGTAAAATTTCTCAAATGCAGATCTGAGCTGCATATTTTTTCACGTTGTAGCCACGGTACCTCGAGGTATTTTTAATTCGGCGGAAATGGTACGGCTATTTTTGCCTAAACTACGAAGATTATGAATGAGTTTCAACCGATAGTTCCTTGTTTTTAACCATTTTGAAACTTACAAGTCTGAATTTGCGAGAACGAAAACAATTCGCATACAAACTTCCCAAAAAGATGTCTTGGTCTAAAAAGCATTAATCACAGCTCATTCTTGCGTCTCAGAGTGCTAACTGTGATTAAACTACAATCATAAACACCGAAGAAATAATTCACAGCTAAAGAACAATAAACAAATCCGGTGGTACTTGCGAGTTTGAAGTGAAGTAAAAATTATTATCTTTTGTTTGTGAGAAATCATTTTGACATTCGCTTTACCATATGAAAATGCTAAAATGTATCATATTTGAATTCAATGAATTGAATATTAGGTGGACAAAAATTTTTTATCAGTGTATATACAACAAAAAGAAACTTATATAGTAGCATAATTTATACCCATATCTTTATAGTTGTTCTGTTATTAATAAAAAAATGACAAATTTTTGTATCTTAGTTTTGATTACTTCAGTTTTAGATGATATATAATTATAAACTTTCGGTAATGGTCATAACTTGATGAATTTTGCGTGAGTCGTAAATAGAGTTCAAGTTCTATTATACCACTTGGATATCTAATAGGTTTATATACTTTAAATATATATTTACTAGTAATAAACATTTCAATGGAAACAATTTTATTTCGTTTAAAAATAACTTAAAAGATAATCATAAGATTACAAACTTTGAAAAATACCATTATCCTCTCTCTGCGTATACTCACCACATCTGTTATTGTTCGTATGTACATGATTTACCATTTAATTCAATTAAATCAAATACCGAGTTTATCACATGAAGATAATAAACTTACGTTCCATTATAAATAAATTACTTAAACTTATTTTATTCATATATATTTTATTACATTAACTAAATGGATTCAGTTGAAGGCTTAGGCAAAAATTTGTCACACAGCGTGTTTTTGATAGATTAGATTTAGAGGCGTACGCCCAAAATGCATATTAGCATAAAATTACGAGGATGAAAAAAATAAATTTCTATGGATATTGTATGTATGTACACGTATCTATTGAGATATCATATACACTGCTATCCAAACGATCTATTGTGATCCCTTTCTTGCTGCTGTTAATACCACTCCTATTAAGGTGCGTTTACACGTGAGAGGAACTCGTCGAGAGTACTCTCGAGAGTCTCTCTTAGTTCTGAGAGTGACTTAAACCAGTAAACATCTCGTGATTTCAGTTTAGTGCTATCAGCTGTAGCGTTTTAATTCAACATATACATTATTCAAGATGTCTTCAAGGAAACGAGAAATAGCAGCTGCTTTGTTGATTTTGTGTATGTCGAAGAAAAACGAATTGAAGAAGAAAAAAAATGGACTTGGGTCCAAAGACATTTAGCTGCTAACTACACATTGTCCCGTGAATTGGAACTAGAAGACGCCTAGCAGCTTCGAAATTTTTGTAGATTTTCAAGTGTGGAAGTTGAATTATTAGTACAATTAATGAGCTCATTAATTTTTAAAAAGAACACTCCAATTAGAGAAGCAATATCTGTTTAGAAGAAGAAGCTTAAAAGATTTATAAATAAAAACGTATTTAATTAAACTTAAAAAAAAATTTTTTTGGTGAAGACATTCTTGAGAGTACTCTCAGAAAGTCAAACTAGAATTGAATTTCTGAGAGCAACTCTCAGAATTGTTTACACCTGCTACTGTGACGCAAGAGGGGGAGCTTTCGGAGAGTTCCACTTCTATTTCCGGTGAGAGCTCTCATAACTCGCACGTTTAAACACACCTTTCTACAGAATCCAGAATATAGGATGACTGCAGCTGCCAAAGATCTTAGTCTTCTATTTAATATGCTTCCAGTAGTAGTGCCACGAAGTAATGTAGTTTTATCCACACTTCGAGAGAGTGTGGATAAAAGTTTCGTCCTCTGAGCATCCATGGATATCATTGATCGCTAGTTCTTTTTCGTCTTATCTAAGTGTCAATTGTCAATAATTCCTTCAATGTCATTTGTCGTGTTCCATCTTTCTCAATGCTTACAATATACAAGAAAAAGCAAGTGCCTTCAAAGCACTATGAATTGGACTTTACGGGATCACGAATAACGTAGTGCAGTCTTTCTATCACATTAATTTATTTTTTTTATTGTACAATTTTCTATTTTTTTCATTATCTATTCCTTTGGGAGCTTATTTCACCATTAAGGCCTTCTTTCTATCGTGTCATGTTGCTAGCAATTTTCAGGAGGTTGTAGAAGATTCTTCATGTCTCTATTTATCTACATAAACATGTCCTATTCATTTAACTTTATTATGAATAGCCATAGTGGTTTTTCCTTAAACATATTTCCAAAATTGGACACATCACATGAGATATTTCAATTTAGTTAATGGATTGATCTAAAATATTGACCAAAATTGCTTCTAGTGCATGTCTGTTTCTCTTTTCCTTGATAAATATTTAAATGTTTGTTGTTTACATACAGAGACGGAATACAATTTATTTTGATAAAAAAATACGAGGAATTGTTTTATCCCTCCTACGCTGTAAATGCAAACAAAGGAATTACTTCAAATCTCCTTCCACGGGCCATATGTCTCCGCCTATGAAGTAGTGGATTTGTGAATTGGCGTGGGATCGCTGTTGGTGACGACGTTGGATGACGGAAGATGAACGAGAAGCGGCAACGAACGCGAGAGCTATCAGGACCGGAAAACGTTTTTTGTTCGTTTAAAATTCTTTTTGTTTAAAATAAATTTAAAAGTAAAATGATTACACTGACCGGTAATGTATCATTAAAACTTTATGGAAATGATTTTTGTGAGCAAATTTTATAACCAATAATCTCTTTACTGAAAATATGTAAAAATGAGTTTCAGTTACAAGTGATTTGAGTCAAATTACGTCGTTTTTATAATCGAGTATACATCTACAAGAATTTTAAATTAACCACAGAATACATCTAGGATGGGCGGCCTACGGGAAGATGCGACACGTCTTCAACTCCAACCTACCCCTCAAACTAAAAACCAAGGTTTACATGGAATGCATTCTCCCAGTAACAACCTACGGATGTGAAACATGGGTCCTAACAAAGAAAATCTTGAATAAATTAAAGGTACATCAAAGATCAATAGAACGGAAAATGATAGGAATAACGCTTAAAGACCATAAAACCAATGAGTGGATAAGAAATAGAACCAAAATCGAGGACATAGTGAGGCGAATAGGTAGTCTTAAATGGAACTGGGCCGGACATGTTGCTCTAAATAACACCAACTGGAGCGGAAAAATAACAAGATGGAGACCTTGGGGGGAGAAAAGAAGCACCGGCAGACCACAACAAAGATGGTATGATGATATCAAGAGAACAGCCGGACTTAACTGGTACCAAGTGGCACAGAACAGGGAAAACTGGAAAAATATGAGAGAGACCTATATCCAAAGGATAGAAAACGGCTAGAAGAGAGAGAGATACTTTACACAGTATCAGTTTTTTGTACAATTTGCGTGCTGGATGTTGTTTATTATTCTCATATTTGAAGATTCCAAGAAGTCCATAAAAAGAATATCAACAAGATTCAATGGAAGATATTTAAATAGTAATTTAAATTTTAACCATGTTCTGAAATTACTAGCTGAGTTTAGTGGTACTTTTTCGTTTGCTAATACAAAAAGAAATAATTACCATGTTTTGGATGCAGCATAAAATTTTAGGCCTTCATAACCCTTCATGCACCTTTGTAGTGTGACATACTATGTCTCACGAAATAGTTTAGGAAAGCACAACATATAATTGAGAACCAGAATATATTGAACAATATTTGCTTTGCTGATAATTGTATCTTTCTCGTTAATTGGTATGTTCCGATCAAAATTGTCGGTACTGAAGTATTGTACTAAAAGAAATAAAATAACCATCAAGATTCTGGATTTCATAGTCTCGATATTTGGAAAATGTGGAAAGTATAGTAACAGCTGCTGTGAAGGGCTTCGAACAGAAGCTTTCCGTAATGTTAGATGAGTTCTAGAAAATATTTTTTTTAATTCAAAACACTTAATATATAAAATATCCTCAAGGTTTCTCTAGATTTCTCAAAAAATATTGAGTATTTACCCATTGCTATTTGAGATTTTAACAGACTGTTCATCCGCGCTAAAGAATTCATGTAATTTAATTGAAAACTGGACTAAAAACTGAGTCCCTTATGAATAAGCCCATAAGGTCGGAAATATAAAGAGTTGTACGTTTACAAATTGATATCCTGTATGCAAAATTAATTTGAGTTTTATTTTTTAGTTATAATCTTTAGCAATATATAGTTGCTTCAAATATCGACATTTGTTCAACGAACTGCAGAATAAAAAGTAATTTCTTCTAGATTGAATGAATTAATTGGTTGTCATTGTAATTAACCATCGTTTTTAATATATAATGAATACTAATGAGTTGCCTTGAAACGTCTATAGAACATTCACGTCTCATCTTCTCATTGAAATAATTTGAATGATTGAATAATTATTATGTACCTTATGCAGAAACGACATAATTTAATTTATTAAATTCATCCGCTGATTCGGCTCTGTATTAAATGTTTGTAAAGGACGCGAATATCAGGTGGCGGGCGTCGGGCGTCGTCGCGGACGGTGGCCTATCGGCGTCGGCGCCATGGTTACGGCATGCGCTGCGCGTCCCTGGAATGTTGGGAACGCGCAAGACATAAGGCGCATCTGATTTACTGTTTGCAGTTCGAACGCGGTACGGCCGAGCCCATAAGCATTTCGGTTGAACGGGTTGTAGCTAGTTTCAACACTTACGGGATCGCCGTCGTCTTCGGCAAACCGTCACCCGCCATGGTCATGGGTATACCGCTATCACAGATGTCGAAATCGAACATAGTGAGGCATTGTGTATATGTGCTGCTCTTGTGAGTGAGTCAACAACCCTCGACCTCAAAAGACAGGTCTCTTCGGCTTTAGATTTATTTGTCATGTGTCTTGAACCATAGAAATTGTTTGGGCAGCACCAGGTGGTCCCGTCGACCACCCTGTGCCATGGTCCGATTTCCAGCGAGTGCAGCGGGCACGTGTGCCGTCACCTACCTCCATGGCCATTGATAAAGGTACGCTGTGACGTCAAGTTGGTCCACGCGACCTCAAGCTGTTTCTGTTACTGCTACCCTTATCTTTGCTTGCTCTACTTTTGCTCTTGGCTTTTGCTTACACGTTCTCATTTCAAATCGATCAATACACGAACGAGCCTCCTAAACCTGTTTCCCGGTCGAGCTTTACCACAGCCGCACTTCCGCAACAAGTGCTTCAATGTCTTTAATCTCTTAATTTCTTATATCTTAACACATCCTTAATTATTTCCTCACACAATTACAAGTCTATATCTTATATTCAAAATTTCGTATCGACAAACCACGCAACAATCAGACCAAACAAAATCAAAACAACATTTCTTTTCATTCATAAATTTCGAAATGCATCACACGTAAGATAAACATAAACATTGACGACACTCGACATCATAACTATTGAAAATACTTTCTACAAAACAAAACCGCATGTTTACGTTCTTTCTGATTTTTACTAGGTATTTCACAATTTTTCAATATCGAATGAAAAATATTTCAAGAAATACCATATATGTTTTGTATCACGACTGTTAATTGTTTATAATATACACTTGTTAAGTATGTGACTCCGAAGCACTGTATATCAGTTTTAGTTGAAGGTTTATTATTTATTTACATTTAGTATAAATACATGATCGTCACGTTTATTCAGACTTGATAGGGAATGTAAAATATTTGTAAGTGGTTTCACAATTTTTATGCAAGTCTAAATACCAGAATATATAGGATATTTTGCATATGTTCCATTATATTTTCCTACATTTCAATGGTTTATACAGTACAGATGAAAATATTTACGTATTATACAGGAAAAAAGAATACTACCATCAAGAATCATTTTTTTTCGTATCTAATAATAATAATAATACGAAAAGTAAGTTGTAACATCAGACATACATTATATGATATCCGAATTTAAAATTTATTTTACCAATTTTTTAGTATTTTTTCTCGAGTATTTTTTCCGTTTGTTTGTTTCAGAATTTTTGTCTCGATTTACAAAGAGTTTATTTACCTGATTTTTGATTTTTAGGTATCAGTTATCTTTCGAATAATAGTTCACAATCTGTTCCTTTTTTTGATAACTATTTTTTTCAATCTTTGAATATCTTCAGTCCCCAGTAATCTAGGTTCTTCGGTACTTTTTTCCATATTCATTTCAAATTTTCTCGGTTTTCCCCTTAAGATTCATTGTTTCAGCGGCATATGTAATCTATAATTTGTCTTTTTGCTTACACTTCCTTGGTTAATCATAATCTTGCTTGTAATATCTTTAGAATGTACGATTATCTGGCATTTTTTTATTAGTGATTGTATTCAAAAACGAGGATAAATCTTTGCATCTCATAATTTTATCTTATATTCCGGACAGGGACGGATTTATATGAGAAAACTATTAATTATCAAAACTTCTAGTTTTCAACTATTCACTGATTTTGTATGCTCGTGGTAATGTCAATTATGAGAATAATTCATGTAAAGTTGTTAAAACAACAACGCAAATTAGTGTCATTTAAAACTTTCCGACGGAATTGTGGGACACATAATTAAAAATTGAACGGTTGTAGATTGTTTGAGAGATCGTTTTGGTTTTCTGACCACTCTTCACCTACACCTTTGAAGATATTTTCTATGTGTGCCTCCCCAATATGTAGATTTCTCCAAAAAGGAGGTTATTTGTCCTACTTTCCTTCTCCTTCGGCCTTTTTGTTGAACTGGGTAGAACATTCGTAAGCTATAGAGACGGCAGAGTCGATGCTCTGCCGTTTGTTTTATACCTGCAGTGTTTTTCCAGAAAAACTCCATCTGATCCGTAAGCCATCTTGTTTGTTGTTGATATGACATCACATGAGGTCACTGTATAGCTTTAGCCTAAAATAAAGAGTCGTTGCTCTTTTTAATGGCTGTCTGATTCATTATTGCTGGTGGCTGGTAGCGTTACTTTTTCTGTTAACCAGTTCTTTTAGAGTTTGTTTACACTCCCATTGGACGTACCGTTAATAGTTTCAGGGCTTTCAATACCACTTGGCTATCGGTGAGAATGTAAATATGCTTTCTATCGAGTTTTCTTTCAAATACTCCTGAACACATATGTTTAATGTCTGAAAAATAGTGTGTGATTTAACAAGGGGTATGCAAAGCTTGCATATTGGCCAATTGACCAATGATTGTCGGTCATTGTCCATCATGCTATCCATTTGGACCATTGGTTTGTTACTTCTTTCTAGCTTCAACGACTAATACAACAGAAATCAAAATCGTGAAAAAATGAAAATTGAATTGGAATTAGTTTATTACGTGAATAAAAAAAATCAATATTATTTTACGTCTGTATTTTGAAATTCTTGCTGATTTGCTTTTAGTCTGAAGGAGTTGTCGATACAATATTAATAATAAACAATGTATTTGGAGGGTTGGAAAAAATTCTTTCTATCAAAAAGCAAAAGAAACGAATACTCTTAATAATAAAGGAATATGTACTATTCAGTTTTTTTAAAGAGAATTTACTAAATTGTTCCGTATATAATGTGTTTGATACTTTTTTACGATTCACCATTTTTCACCGATTAAAATATTAATACACTAAAATACGTTGGTGAATACATAACACGTTACTTAATCTACTAACAGAAGTAAATATTTACATACCGTGTATGTGCACCTTTTTATAATTCAAGTATGTAGCGTTTCCAATGATAAAGAGGGGGAAAAGTATTAATATATTTCCTCTTGAATCATTTTTTTTTATGTACAAGGGGGAAGTAAGATTCATTCCTATGTATTGTTTGTGATTCTATCTAAATTAAAATTAGAATAGAATGATGAATGAAAAATTTATTGTTTATTCCCCATTCCAAGTTTGGCTCAAAATTTTATTTTGTAATTTGAAGCACTTCCGGCTTATATATATATATATATATATATATATATATATATATATATATATATATATAATATAATCTTGTTTAAACATTCGTTTTTATTCAACTCCTTCATAAATACTTTTGTTTTATTATTTTATATGTATTAGCACTTTATTTGAGTTTCAGTATTTTGAGATAAGGAAAAGATTACACGATTCGCTTTTGGATTCAACAGCCTTTTATATCTCACTTTTTTTTGGTAAAAAAATTATATTTCTTACCTGCATACCCAGAAGTTTTCTTATCTCGAAATATCGATATCCTGTTATAAGTTTACCGTTGCTTTTAGAATATTTTTCATAAAATCAAGGATTCATTAAATATTGATTGATTTTCGGAGAAGGAGGAAACTTTTTATTCGTCCACCCGGCTCTGCAGCGAACGCATCTCAAACTCTAGCCGAGCTATGCAGCTTCTAGAGGTTAGGCACGGCTAATTTTACATTTTTAGTCCGATTAATTTAGATATTCAAAGTTATATAAATTCCCACCAAGCTGAAAATTGGTAAAATATAATTTGAAAATTCCCTATTATTTATGGAAAACATTTTATTCAAGGTTAAAGGTAAAAAAATGATCTTTTTCCAATTTTCCGCAAAATGGTGAGTTTTATTAAGAAAATATGTCAGAAAAAAATTGTGGATCATAAAATAATCTTCAAAAAACGTATTAATACTTTTTTTCCTACGTGCCACCGTTTCTGAGATATAACGATTCAAAAGGATGTTAAAGTTGTAATCGTCATAATATGCACACGTTTCCACGCCACCTATGGGGTAGTTTACTTAGCAGTTTAAAAAAAAAAGAAATTTATTCGTCCGAGTCATAAAACTTTCAAATTCTTCATCTTGTTCTTCTTCTTCATCTTCATTCTGAGTGCATGTAAATTGTGTCAATAGCGATGAATCGCATGTCGCCTCGTTGGAATCAACAGATTCTCTACTGTTGGTAATTTAATATTAGAGCACGACCGGCCTAGACAAGGTGTACATGCCAGAGAAAGAACAGTCTGACTTGTTTGCATCCACATTTAGCGGTGCAGCCCTTTCGGCAGTTGCAAAAAGTTGTTTTTACGGTGCAGATGGGAGTAAAGTTGTTGACCAACTTCCAGCCCCAGTGTGTAGGGTGTAGCTTATTACTAAGCCGCATTTGAACTTGGTAATACACCCGATAAAGATGTTAATGACCAGCAACTGAGGTTGGAGGAAGACAAGCCAAATGAACTTAACTTAACTTCTTGTCGAGTTGCATGATTGTTTTCAAAAACTTCAGAATATTGAACTAAATCTTGTTTTTCAACATTTTGAAACCTGTTATTTTACCCTTCCTGTATAATGCAGGTGTCGTGTAACAGTCAATTATTGCGTGTTAAAGTAGTACATGATTTTGACACTTTGCAAAAGTAGATAAACTTTTTGATGAATAGATTTCCGATTAAAGTTGAGCTTTCCCTGGTTTTGGGAAGAAAATAGTTTTTTAAATGGAGTTCGAACAGTGAATAATACGAATATAAATTAAGGGACTAGGTTTCATTTTATATGATATTTTTGTAGTTATAACTTATGTATATTTTATATTTTAAGTTACAATAATCGATAAAAAAATATTTTAATACATATTACAACTCTAGAGATTTATATACGCATCGTACTCATACATATTATGACGATTACAAATTTTAGAACTTTTTGAATCGTTATATCTCAGAAACCGTGGCTTAAAATAAAAAAAGTATTCCTACGTTTTTTGTAGGTAATTCTATAATCTATAATTTTTGTCTAAGGTATTTTCTTAATAAAACTCACCGTTTTGCTGAAAATCACGAAAAACTCATTTTTTGACCATTGACTTTGAATAACATTGTTCGCTTACTGATTGATGAGGACTTTCAAATTTTATTTTTTATTATATTTTAAACAATTTTACTGATTTTCAGCTCAGTAGCTTTTCTCTTATTTTTTGTTCCAATTTGACCGAACTATTTGTATTTACTCAAGTACATCGGCCTTCGCACGATAGTAACTTTTCTGTATTAAAAATTTCAAGTATTTAATCGTACTTTGATTTTTATGCTACCTCTCCGCCATCACGAAATTGTATTTTTTTAAATGTTTCGGGAAATACATGGCGTGGTCGCCACATTACTTTTCGTTTATATTATTCGTGAACTACTTTCTATTACAAAATTGAGCACATTGACAGTTTAGACAATTTTCAACATATCTGAATGTTTGACACTATCATTTATATCTAAAAATAACCTTTTTGATATCAATATTGTTCGGTTCGAATACGGAATTTTCATCCTAAAATTTGTTATAGAATAGAAATACATATAAGAAGCAAGTGTGTTTGGATCAATATTCTCACTATGAGACAAGCATATTCACATTGTTTTGTTGAATTATTATATTCAATAATGGTTGTATACAAAGCTAATATCTAGAATTTGTACTAATTGAATGGGTTAAATCATTCACTAAAGTACATCTCTCAATTTATTCGTCTTTTGTTAAAATCAGAACTTTTATCAAAATCTACACTGAAGTGAAATCCCCTAGAACTGGGAAATGCAATTTCGTGCAAGTATTCAAGACATTATTGATCTACTTTTCCACAGGTATTGCAGGGCTGGAATTTTGGAATTTAATAGCAAATATACCAATATGTTGATTATATAACAGATAGTTACGTCTTTGTAATAAATACAAACTGATGAATAATTCAAACTCAATACTATCGAACTTAGTTTAATTTGCAGATTTTACTACTTACAAGTAAAATGAAACGATACCATGTACTAACTAAACTGAATGGCTTATAATGGAATACATTTAGTTAATGGTGTGAAAAGGAGACATGAAGTAATATAACTCCAAATATAAATTCATGTCACACTTTGTTATACAGATGGTCGAGTTGACTGAGCTCATATTGTGTGTGACTCTAATTAATCAAATGTAGGAAGGGTCATTTGTATAAATAAATAAATAGTTGGGAATTTGCTATAGAGGAAAAGAATGCAACAATATTGCTTTCTTATAAGAAGCTAAACGAAAGCAAATAGAGATGCTGGTTGGATTCGTGTTGTTTATTATTTTAGAAATGTTCACAGTAGAATTTGGCGGAATTTAGATGAATGGATGAGATAAAATTCTTTTCCTTTGCAGGATTTCAGTTGGGATGCTTTTAAATTGCTTAACGAGTATGCGTGCCTTGACCCGCAGGGTAGTTAAGTGTTAAATTTTCCGGTCGACTTAGCATATTTTTAGCATAAAAAGTGGCAGTCGAACTGCAGCTGCACTAATTAATGTCGTTGGCCACTTGGCAGCTGAACGACTTCATCAAGACAAAGTGAAACAACAGAAAACCTGTAAAACCGACTGGTGAGGGGTTGTTTGTGAATGTGACAGTAGTTTAAAAACTAAAAACAGAATATATCGGACATGAGCTAAAACGCCTTCGGTAACCATGTTGGTGAAAAGCGGCGCTGATTTGCTCTGAAAATACACGTAGCAGAACGATAATTGGAAGAATTCATGTAAATAAAAATAGGAGTATCATAAAAATTGTGCTACTCAAGCTCTGCGACTTTCCATCAGGGACTAAACTTCTGCTTTAATACAAATTGTACAATAAATGTTACTACTAATACCAACGATTCTTAGAGATACTAATTATGTTGCTCTTATTTTCAAAAAAGTATTATAAATAACTATTTGTTTTTCTTATAATTAACTTCGATTCTTTTTTTTTTATTTAACGCACGGAATAAAAAATTGGCGATCGGGAAAGATTTTACGTGCGCTGTTCTGAAAATGCCACCATTAAGTCTTTGTAAAAACAGAAAAAAGTGTTTCGAGATAAGTGTAATAAAAAATAGTTTTTCCCACACACATTCAACTTTTTATTGTAATTTTTTCGTTATAGCTTAATCTAAGTTGAAATAAAACGTAAGATGTCTCATAAGCAATGTCGGCTTCAATATGGGAAAATTCCTACGCTTCAATTTAATTCAATTTATGAAGAGTACAATTCTGTTTGTTTATTGAGAACGAGTATGTTTTTATAATAAATATGTGAAATTAAAGAGGAAAATACAGTTAATGAGCGAATAGCACAGCGTTGGTTCAATCGTTTTAAATGTGTTTTATTGGGGATAAGATAGTTGAAGATCGTTCGCGCTCAGCTCAGGGAAGCTCTAGAAAACCAGCCATTTCCTTCATTAGGTAAGATCTTTGAAGGTTTTCGATTAGTGCCACACGAAGTAACCGAGATCCAAATGAAATATTAAGTAGAGGTGTGTAAACAGCTTTGTCCTGTTGAACGATGATCGTTTCATTAGACGCAACTCGAACTTGGAAACTCATTAGTTGGACAAAGAAAAATGATCAGAACTCGTCGCAAAAAGAGGTCGATTCCAGTCTTATTGTGTCTCTATACTCTACTAGATTGCTATGACTGCAACAACGTTGTCGTTTCAATAAACTATTAGAATAGTTGTCTATTAATAGTTGAAATGGATCGTTTATTTGAGAATGAATGATATTAGCATATAGGGTAGTCACCAAGAATTCGGTAATTTTCTAATAATTTATATACTAACCGAAATCTCACAAAATTACTGTAAGTTGGTAAAATCAAAATGTCGCTGTACAAAAATTATCCAAAGTGAAGAATGGAAAAAGCGAAAACAAATCTTCAGATGTTTGTGTGACATTAGAAGACGAATGTATGTAAAATATTGAGATCGAAACCAAACGAAATTTTTAAATAAGATTTTCGAATGAGGTGAATTATACTTGTAGATAATAGTCACGTAGAGTTCTTGTTAGATGAGAGAAACAATAAATTAATTTATGATCTGGAATAATAGGCAACAAAATGATTGGTCCCTTTTTCATTGAAGTGTATCTATATTTATAGGTAGATAGTATTACATCTGGGTTGGTCGTAGTGTCTCACTGTTCGAGAAAATGTGGATAGAGGTTTCGTCCTCTGCGCAACAGGCTGCATTATCTGATAAGTCTAGCGTCTGTAGGTGTCAATTGAGGCCACAGTGGCTCAACAGAACTCCTGTTAATATTCGTAGGCTGTTTTTACTCTAGGCCGATACAATTAACAGATCTTCTCTGGTTATAGTTTCCCAGGAGAGTATTTGTCTGTCTGAATCCTTGTAAATTGTCCCAGTTTTGGTTTTATCCTTACCTACCTTCTTATCCAATACTTACTCTATTGATCTGTAGCTGATACCAAAGAAGGGTTTAGGTCCTATGAATGGTTTGTCTGCCTCTACTTTAGCGAGTCTGTCAGCTATTTCGTTTCTTATATTTTTCTTACCCAGGCCTAACCTAATCAAAGTAGTTTCAATTTTATGATATTGGAAGTTTGAGCTGTAATGGCTGCTTGGCTATTGGATAGGATAATGATCTCCTGTTGGCGATCATATCTAGTTTGAGATGGACACATTTTTCAGTTAAATCATTTGATGATAGATCTTGTTATATAATTTCGATTAGGATAAAGATTATTCAAAATATCACACAATTAAACGAGCCTATGTAACTATAAATGAACACCAACAATAATAGTTTATTGAAGCATTGTTACTGTTGCAATCATAGTCCTCTCAATATTCATTATATTTCCAAATAAACCTAAAATCTAACAACAATAGACTTTTTACTTATATATTAGCTATATTACAAAACCTGAACTTTATTAAAAACTTAAATAATGGAGGTTATCCATATTGAAAACCCAGACTGAATATGTGTATATAATGGCCACTAGTGATATTAGGTACAGGGAGCATGAATAATTGACAAATGTGATATAATCTGAGTCAGAAAGCCATTATACATTTCTATTGAGTTTACGGTTAATAGAGTGACCAAACACGATTTGCTGTTTTAGGCAAAGCATGATGAGCTAAACTGACCATGAAATAATCAAAAACTTCATTACATGCTGGAACTGACGTTTCGGAGCGACTTCAATTGGATAGGGGTAACAATTGAATGGATGCAGATATAAGTGGTATATACGAGGGAGGTTTGACGGAAGAGAGCTTTCCAATTAAATAGTTATTTATGAAAAAATATATTATATATTATGTATAATATATATTTGATTTTCCTTATAATCTATTTATACCTCTACACAAAAATTTTTAAGCGGTGCAGGCACGGGAAGGTTCTAGGCTACAACTCACCATTTAACCAGTAAAATAAGCCGCAAATCGAATAATGAGGTCTATATAAATAACTTAATAATATCGGTTCTAGGACTTAAAAAAGGGTTCAAACGAGAAGACAAACTAATAGATTGGAAGATAAAAACATAAATTGATTTTTACTATATTTAATATTTGACTATTTATATTACACAACATAGAAAGTTCGTTCCGAGCAGCTGCTTGGACTGTCTTGTCAATGACAGAGTACGTCAAGGACGGTATGTGCTGCGCATGAATTTTTGGTACCTTAGTCAGGTGGTCTGTAATCAACCCTTCTGTATATCTCAGCCATTCACACAACCTTTAACAACATCTTAAAAGTGAGTGTCAGTGGTTTAAAACACTTCTAACTCTAAGGAGAAATGTGGAAACCAGGATCCTTGAAGCTAGAATAGCTGTATTTATATCATTCTTAGATGTATTCGTATATCAACTGAAATCTCAGTTTATTTAACACAAAAGTACGTTGAGATATTCTCAATACATATTGCCAACAAAAGATGATTAATTGGCATAACCTGAAGAGGACGAGGAGGAAGTGAAACAACTTGTTGCCAAGTACTCCACTGATGTCGATTGTAGTGGGGATGGTGTATTAAGTGAAATTTCGGTATGGTATATGTACGTCAATCAACAGGAAACATATCAGAAATGTGTTGTTGAAGCGCTAAGTTTGTGTGGCAAAACTACTCTAGCTTCAATACTACATAATTTACTCAAAATATTTGCCATATTGCCAGTAACTATTACTATTAATGGAAAGTCTTTGAGACACAACAAGTGAGACACGTTTAAATTGTCTGGCTTTGCTTAACGTCTATCGTGAGGGTGTTACCACACCATTGATGTGCTGAATGAGCTTTCTTTAAAACCATATAGAATGGACTTTGTTTTGTGGCAGTAAAGGAGACAGCTGGTTTTAAATTGTAAAAATTTATGAAAATAAACACTAATAGTGAAACAGACATTTTGGTATTAATTTGAAACTATTAGCAACTTTAAAATGACACTGAGAGTACAAAGGGGCGCGCCATTTTAAAATCCTGGCTACGCTACCCCATGCTTCCAAACGATCTTTCAGAAGTTCCTTACAATACGTCTCAACATTTTTTTCTGAAACCGTTTAACACCAAGCCTTTTTTCTGAGTTTATAGTAGATGCAGCGATAAATCATGACAGTTCGGTTAATTTTTCGGAAAAATGTGGACGAATAGGCAGACGACTATTATTTCTCAAATGTGGCCTCAAAACGTGTTAAAAAATCAGAAAATATTGCATAGTTATTATTTTTTCCTTTTTATACGCAATCTTTTAAGATTACACTTTTATAGCCCTAATACTGTGGCTATAAACTTATTAAAATTGTTTTTCTTTTTTGGCAGCACGTTTCTACGTCCATTGTTTCGACATTCAAAATTCCTTTTTCTCAATATTAATTAAACAATGAAAACAGCTTTCTTTATATGAGTATTAAAACAAATTTGTTAGATTTTAGTAAAATTTCACCAAAAACTAGGCGGAATTTGTTGTTAACTTCTGAAAAGTCACTATTCCATAACTGTCCTTTTAAAATTAATGTATAATCGCAAAAAAAGTCTTGGTATGAAATATAATAGAAATTATTACTAAACAGAAGTGCATATAATTCAATTCTAAACTGTTCAGAAGTTATTGCTTTTCGGTCCCAGACAAAATAATTCAATATCATCTTCTCGTTATCAGCAAAAAAACTTCCTCAGAATTAATTTAAAATAGAAATATCAAAAGTAAGAACTTGAAACACTGTCGAAATAAGCATTTTGCGAGAAATACGTATGCAGTCCATGAGTTCTTAGCCTAACATAGAAAGAAAGGTCATATATAAAGATTATTTTTCAATATATTCTGCCTACACTTCTCAGAATGCCTGACTAAACATATGATGCATCTTATGAACAAAAATAGAGAGAAATGCTTTATTGTCAAAAAATTGTTACAATTTCTAGAAAAAAAGCATGTTAAAAAACTAAAAAACAAAGATAACGATAAATATGCAAATAAAATAAAATTTTAAAATACACAAGAAAACTACAGAGTTACAAAAGTATAAGTAATAGTAATAAATAATAATAAGTATATAAGTCGTATACAAATTCATAGCAAAAATTAAACCAATAAACGTGGAGTAGGTAGGTAAAAGTGGTGCTCCGCGTTCCTAAGTGCAACGTTCTTTCTTAAATTGGAGAAGCGTGCTTAAGAATTAGGCAAACGGATTCAAAGATGAATAAGGTAAGAAGATTCGCGCAAATTGGGTCTTACCCCTGAAGGGAAGGGCATATCGGAGATGCGACTCAATAAGGGCATAATAGACTGTTAAGGAGGTGGATAAGTTCAGTTCTATGGAAACTGCCCTAAGAATTTAACAGGTTTAACGACGTCAATGGTGGTGTTATTTAATAACAAATGAAGCAATCACATACCTCAGCTTATTTTACTACGCTTTTTTTTCGATAATTTTTCGACGCAACTGCCTCTAAAGTAATATTCCGCGTTCACGGTTGTATGATTCCTTAAATTCCATCAAAAACATACCCTCACAGTTCCAGAATATTCTAGTTTTTGGGTGATTTTTTGACCTTTGCTTTTTCGTGCCACTCCATGGAATCTCTTTTCGGTGTCGGATCATGGTACAATTTCTTTTGTTTTTAGGCGCCGCACATAGATCGATTTAGGCGGCCAAAATTATTTTATGTGATATTTATATTACAAAATAGTTACATAAAAAGAATTCTGTGTTTGGAATAACTTATCGAAATTATTTGTTGGTGCACGGTGGTTAGGCGCACCCTACTTGTGATTTTTTATCAAAAAATATTTTATTCGAGATCGTAGTTGATTTCAAAGTGTTTTTAATATTATGTTGAAAATACATACTCACGGCTTTCCCCAAGGAGGGACAGCTGTCTACGTTTTAGTAATACTTTCAGGTATGTATTATTAAATAAAACAAAGTTTATTTTGTTCTAATAAGTAAGTAAATATATTATATTATTAAAAGGATCTTTACATTCGTTATACAATATTAAAGTTACATACAAAGCTAAATAGATAATCACTAAAAAAATAATCAATCATACATTGGAGACTTATTCATCTACATTTAAATTTTCGCCGCTTTCATCAATTTCCATTGGTCGGTTTGGTTCAGCAGGAATTAATAGCTGCATTGTTTTAGGCAAAAACAATTTTGAAGCGATTTTTTTGGTCTTTCTCATGGAACTAATAAATGGGTCGGATGTTAATAGTAACCTATGATAAATATTCTTCCCTCAAAAACTTGCGAGGCCTAAAATGTTTATTGCGGGCCTCAGCAGCTTCTTCCGAAAGTTGCCCTATCGGCAACAACGAATTTTCTATTATCGAAGCTCCATGAATTAAGACCTTATGCATCGTTGGAGTCATAGGATGCTAGCCATATAACTCAACATATAGTTTCGCAGTTTCCATGGCGTATTTATCATATTTTGCTACGTCAATCTTATGGCCGCTTGATATGGTTTCTAATATCACTTTTAATCTAATAATCAAGTCATAACTTATCCCAGTGATTTCTGCAGCCAATTCAGGGTTCTCGAAGAATCTTCTGCTGGTATTTCCATCGTTTGTGTTTCCGAAGTTTCTTTTTGGCATATCTACTAAGAGACCTGTCTCCTCTCTAAATCTTTGCTGAATATCAAGTTTCTTCTGCTTTTCTAGATTTTTTTCTTCTCTCGCGATATTTTTTGACGGGCAATTTATATGATAAATGCAGCACACTTTCCGGATTCTTGCATGTAATACATACATCATTTTTTTGTTAAATCATTAAAATCTTTTTATGTAGCTCCACATAAATAACATCTGCTGGTCGATTTGGTATCTGTAGCTGCATTGCAGACCTTTCCGTCAACCATAGTCATTTTAAAACTATGTTGAAAAATAATTCTCTCCATTGAGGTCAACTTTCGTAAAGTTTAATGAGTTTACACTATTCTTTACATAATTGATTTCTTCTTTTGTGATGTCCGTAGATTCTTTTACGAATCTAAATCTTATTGGACAGCAATATCTAGGTGAAGATGGAGTTGGATTTTGCCACACGATTTTACTTTTATCCTCACCACAAATAATTCGTAGAGGCACAAATGAGCTTATAAAAATATTAGCATCAGATTCATCTTCGTTTGAGAGTCTAGACGTCACTTGTAATGACTCCTTGGGTGGGTAGCAATCTTCTTTGGCCTTCAATAATAATTCATAATGTGGATAGAATCTTTTGTTCGTTGCTCGAATAATTTCGTACTATCTTTTGGTCAAATCGGCTTCAACAAACATTGTCAGTGCTTGCAGAGGAGTAAGGGGCTCTATTTCTTTAGACTTTGAATGTCTGTTTTTACAATCACTGGCAGATGCAGAAGAATTTGTAATGTCTTTTAAAACAGTAGACGTGTTTCTTTTACCTTCTGTTTGTAAAATTACTTGTGCCGCGTGAACAATTACTTCTTCGTCGTAAGATGCGCGGACTCCTTCAGTTTTTCTTCTCTTTGTTCTTTCGCTAGATTCGGTAAAATATTTGGTAAGTCGTCCTAGCCTTTGATGCGTGTCTACGGGGATCTCAAATGTTCCTTCCAACCAAGAATTATTGGCCGCCAAAAAGTTTTCAAGTATTCTATGCGCCCGAGACCACCTCTTTATCAAATCATATTTAAAATACGAAAACTTCTTTTTTATCACATTTTTATGTTCTTCTGTGTCCCCGTAACACACGAGTAAATAATTTTCTAAATATTTAGTTTTTTCATTTATCGATAATGAATATTGCTCGTTCATTTTATCGAAGAGGTATTTACGAGTCAACATTTTCACCCCCAAGCAGCCAGGTGAACCTATAACAATAAAAAAATAATTTTAACACAAAAACACAAAATCCGATTTTGTCCTATTTTTGTCAAAAAAATTTCAAACTCGTTTATTTTTAAAACTAGCAGCTGATTTTAAGCAGTTTTCTTTATAAGACTTTATAAGACTTTATAAGACTATACTATATAATGAAATAAAAAATGTAACTCAGAAAGGTGTGGAAGTAAAGTTTTTTTTCGATTGAAAAATGAAAAATAAAGAAAAAAACATTTCTAAAAAAAGGTATTATTGACGGCTCATTAAGTCATTTATTGACAATATATTTAATATAATTTCACATTAATTTAATGAAGGCTTACCTGCATTATTGGTATCCATCACTTAAACAAGCAAATATGACACAATACATAAAATATTCACCGAAGAAAATGATATACGAAAAGGGCGTCAAGAACTTTCACGTGCAGTAAGTGCGACAATCAAGTTTCGACTAGTAATGCAGCGCGCTCGCGCAGTTTAGGGATGTGGGTGGGGTTGGCTATTGTTCGTCAGGTAGTCTACTATTCCAGGAAAAAAATTGTTTGTCATTAGTCGATTATTGGAATTTCAACTTATGGCCGCCTAATTCCTAAAAATCTACGTATGGGCGCCGGCTACTTAGAACAATTTCTGCAACTAATATAATCTTTTCTGGAGTAGTCACTTACATAGGACCTCCCGTACGTGGGTATTCTTCTAATGATTATTGTCCCCGGTGAAACAACTCAGACCAATATTCAATGATCAACGTAAACAGCCTCTATTCTGTTTTTGATTTTTGTTGGTGTAATTCTTTAGTGCGAAACTCAATTTGAAACATTCTTCAAAACAACTTGACTGAGTGGTCGTTCGAGCTCTACTATAATAAAATCGAAACAGCAAGTTGAAACTTTATGTAAAGCTTGTTAAGACTTGTCACTGTCGCGTGTAAAAAGATTTTTGCGAAAGTACTCTATTTACTATATGAAGCCAAGAGCTTATGACCCCCACTATCGATCTGCAACAATCAGTTTAACATTTAATAATATTTAACTGATTAAGCCTGATCTGTTGAAGCGAAATAATTGACTTGGGGATTAGGAAATATGTATTATAATTAATAATAACAATTTCTTAACGAGATAATTTGAATCAGATTAGTTCATCCCTGCGATTTATTAGTAAATCGACTAATTTACGAAGAGCGATGCTGCAATTAACGGCTCACGAACGAGTTTCAACCAATTTCGTTGGATTTATTTAGATGGATCAAACTACATGTAATTGAGACTAATTAATATTCCATTTATGTCTAAAGAGGAGATTTTTTCAATGATTTCAGATTTCCACAATTTTTGCGATTTTTGTTATGAATTATGACAAAATAAGTCTATCCCACAAAAGCACGAACGATTTTTCATGCTTTGATGTGAAATAAATGTGCGTTATTTTCAGAAATCGCCAGTTGTTTATTTATCCAGTCACAGTCGGACGCGATACTGATAGACTGTGACTATTTAGAAACATCCTTATCTGAAGGCATGAAAACATTTTTAACAATAATTATTGATCAACATACTCACAGTAAACCAAATAGTCGACAGTTCATTATACATTGATACATTTTTGAACATTTCAGCTATAACCATGTGATAAGAATAAAAATACACGTGGAATTAATTGAACTGTATTCTATACCGATAGGCTGTATCTTGTCAATATCAAACATTTCCTGTACGCATAAAAATTAGTTGGATATTGAGTTATTCATAACATACGCGAGTACAAAGATTTATTTATGTATGGTTATTATGGATATGCATGATGTAAAGGCAAACACATTAACTTGAATGCAACTTTATATCAGCTAAGCCCACAATATGCGAGGTGTGGTGATTTCATCATAACTCCCGAGCTGACAACACGCGCACTCCGTCCAAATCCACCTAGCAAAGCAACTCTATTTCAGTTTTACGTCCAGCATGGAAACAATAATAGGTTTGGTTTGTACTTTAAGCGTAGTTTCCTATTTTAGTGAAAACGATTTTTTTCCGTATTCAGAGCGATGGCAGAAGCTGAATGAGATGAGACCTGGATATTCAAATATCATCTCGAGATCAGTAAACAAAGTCATTAGTGGGTGAGAGGAGAATAGAAAATGTTTAGTAAAGCCAAGATATCATAATCACGACTTAAGAGAACGTTGCTTGTTTTATGGTATTCACGGCATTGTCGCACCTATCCTATAGACCTGATATTCCTGTGACTCTTTTTATTAATATAAATAGAGTCACACCACTCAGCATGGTAGAGTAGATGAGGTCAAATGATCTGTAACGTTGTTATAATTTCACCAAATATGCTTTGAATCCTGGGAAACTTTTAAATTCCACAATTCAGTTAATTGAAACTACCCACCCACAAAATTTATCGCATCACTGGTATTTTAGGATATTTTTAATACTTAATTTTAGTTTTTTGGGACAATCTGTATATCTGTATGTATCAAATTAATAGATATTTCTGGTTTCTTATCATGGGCAAAAAAATATCACAATTTCTTACAAATTTTTGCAAAAATGCTCGAGTTAATCATTATATAGTGAAATTTTTAATTTATTTTGTTAATAATGGATGTGCCTCAACGTTTAACAAGACATGTGACGAATGAAGAAGCCGCTAGAATCATTGCGCTCATACAAGATGGCCGCAGTCAAAGATACGTCGCCGGGGTAATTGGAGTTCAACAAAGCACCATATCCAGAGTTGTTATTCAGTACCGAGAAAGGGCAGCTAACCAGAAGACCCGGACAAGGCCGCGGAAGGGTAACTTCGCCGCTCGAAGGCTGCAAACAGATCTGTTGGCTGCTTGTAATGTGCGAATAAGCCTACAAACAGTTCGAAATAGGCTGAGAGAAGCAATTATACGAGCTAGAGTGCCAGCTAGAGGTCCACGTCTTACCAGAGAACAACAGAGTAGCAAGATTGGAATTTGTTCGAGAACACGCAAATTGGAATATTCAAGATTGATCCCATATTTTATTCACGGATGAATCAATATTTTGTCTGTATTTATCAGATAGGCGTGTACCAGTATATAGGCGACGTGGTGAACGGCAGGATCAGATTAATTTTTGCTAATGCAAGATAATGCTCGTCCACACGCTGCTAGAGTGGTTCGGCAGTTCGGCAGCATGTAGCCCAGACCTTAACCTAACAGATCATGTCTGGGACCATCTAGGATGGCAAATTCAGCAACATCCGGCATCAAGAACACTAGAAGATCTTCAAAATGTCCAGAACCTGTGTTTTAATTCGTAATAATAATAAAATTCAAAAAACAGTCAAACACATTTAAAATATTAAAAAAATAATGAGTGATGCGATAATTTTGTGGAGTGTATATTTTCACGAACCTCCTGAGAGTTTAAAATTGAGATATAACAGTGTCTCTCATTTGGCGTCCATTAAATTGGAAAGAACGTCAAAAATATTTTTCCGAGAATTTTGGCGCAATGGAGTAACGGTATAACAGCATTATAACCAGCCATGTAATATTCATTTATATACAAACTCTTATCTGATGTCATAAATGTCATGGTACCGTGACGGTGAATCGTACACACACCTACTACAGAAAATAGTCCAAGACATACCAGCCATTCAATCCGGAGAATAAACTCAAGAAAACACTTAACTATAATACAGGAACTAATAAAGTTTCTCAAAACTCTTGGACGAAATATAATAAATTATAATTATGTATTATGACAGTTTTGTTATCTAAGCGTTTTGATGTACGCCATCAAATAAATCAAAAGTATCGGAAATAGATACCGAAAAACAAGTTTATGCGGATTATTGATATTTTCTTCGTCCTCTACGCCAACTCAGATTTTGAGCGTTTGTTTATACATATTTTGTCAGTTTATCTCAGAATATTTCGCCATTTTCACAATGAGTTGATAAATTCTCTGATTATATTATTGGAAATTATCACTTATACTTATGGAATAAAACTCAACAAATTCAATGGACTCTATTTCCTTTTTCAAAACATCAATTCAAGGTACTTGTCGAAAAATTGTTTGCTTACACACCAAAATATTGAAAAATTGTGAAAAACGTAAAACTCTTAAAGGCATTATATAAAATGGGTAATTTTCAATGAATATAGCTATATAATTCAAATTTTTAAATAACAAGAAATATTGTAGAATGTTCTGTTTAAGGAAAATAGAAAATTACTTGAAAAGCTTTTGAACATCAAAGTACTTCAACTCGTTTAGAATGGCAAGACATGAAATATTATACTTCAAGATTGTTATTTATCTTAAAATGATTGTTACTTGAGGAAAATTCAAATTTTTATCCGGGGAAAATAAAATTCTATTAAACGTGTAGGGAAGAGAGACGGAAGCAGCTTTGCTTTTTGTAAACTTGACGGTGCGATAATGTTAAAAAATGAAAAATAGATTTTTGCTTTGACATATGCTTTCAAGCGAAATGCACTGAGATTGTATTTGATGAAATATACCTTTCATTTTCTCCTATTTAATAGAAATAAAGAAGGTCCTACGTTTATTCAAGTTTTTAAAATTTACGATGCAATATGAGGATCGTCCCGGAAGTACCTGATACAACAAAGAAAACACACAAATCTTGGAAAAAAATATATTTATTTCCAAACTTTATCTCCTTTTAGCTCTACACACTTTTCCCAACAATGTTTAATAAGTTCGATAAACTTTTTATAATAAGAATCGTCAAGCTCCACAAAATAGACATTAACTACCGACATCACTTTTTCATTGTTGGAACAACTTTGACCACCAAGCAATTTTTTCAAGTCTGGGAACAGAAAATGTTCCGAGGGGACTAAATCTGGCGAATAGGGTGCATGAGGTAGCAATTTCAATAACGGATGTGTGAGCTGGTGCATTGGCTTGATGAAACAACACTTTCTTCTTAGCCAAATGCGGCCGTTTTTACTTGATTTCTTCGCTCAAACGTTGCACTAAGTTCGTCGATGATAGTTTTTCCTTTTTCAAAATACTCAATGAAAATTATCCCATGTGCATCCCAAAAACCAACACCATGGCCCTGCCTGCAATTGGAACGGTCTTTGCCTTTTTTGGAGCCGGTTCTCCCTTTTTTAGTCCATTCTTTTGATTGTTCTTTAGTTTAGGGTTTGAAGTGATGGACCCATGTTTCATCTATGGTTATGAAACGGCCTAAAAAATCGACTTTTTTGTGAAACATTGTGAAACACTCGATGACATCGTCTTCATGACGCTGTTTTTGTTCCATTGTGAGCAAACGCGGCACCCATCTTCCGCACAGCTTTCTCATGTACAAATTTTCAGTTATTATGGGATGACCGCACTTTTTGAAATGCCTACGACGTCTGCTGGATCGCGCATTTTCAGTCGATTATCCAGTAACGCTTTGTGGATTTTCTTCTGGAGTCGTCACCTCATTTGGTCGACCACTGCGATGCTGGTTTTCGCAGATAGTACGGCCTTGTTAAAACTCTACTTCCAAATTTTTTACTGTTGATAACGAAGGAGCAGTCTCACCCAGACTAGAATATAGTTCAGCAGCTTTTATATTGGTTGATATAAGACCTTTCAAATAAAAGTATTGTATCACATAACGATCCCCAAATTTTTCTGTTTACAAATTTATTGAAAACGTTCACTATTGATGGCTGCCAAACAAATACTAAACAACGTGGCGTCTTCAAACCTGAAACATACGCTGTATAGATTGTGTACTTTCTAATACAGTGGTATTTTTCAAACAGCTACATCTTTAGGTCAAACCAGGTACCTCTGGGACCATCCTCGTACATACATAACTAGCACTGCAGGCATTGTAAAGTCTATTTTCTTTCTCCATTCCTCCTCATATCTGTTTTTGCTTCTCTAGATTAATTTTTAATCGTTTATTGTTGTAAGAGAAATGTATTACTGTATGTTAATTTTTTATTCCAATTCTCTAAAGATTTTTTTTAATACGATAAATTTGTGTTGCTTATTTTTAGTAGGACAACATTTGTCTGTTTAAGAGTGTTTTTGAAAGTGCAGTATAAAAATATTAATAGAACTGCACTTCTTTCATTTATACATCGTAATTGTTAAATTGACGTAAAGTTATCCAAATATATTGTTAAGTGCGTTAGTAAATTAGTGATATAGTTTGAATTTCCAGCGTGTTACATTACATTCACAGTACCTATTTAGTTTGGTGAGCCTCTTTGTGATATTTTCGGTTTCAGTGATCTGGCAATATTACTTTTAATAAATAATATCCAACAACAAATTACTGATGAAATAAATGAAAATGTATAAAAGAAGATTTGTTGACTCTATACATTAAGCTGAAGAATTACTAATTAATCCGCTGCGAATCATAACCTAGACGAAGACTTGAGTTTGGTTTCTCGATATATTTATGAGCTAGACGTTGCCAGATCACAATTTACTTGTGAATATGAAATATTTTTAATCATATATCCGCACTTGAGAGTCTCCATAAATGATCTTAAAATGGAAGAAATTGTCTAAATATATGAAGAGAGCAATCAGTTCGGTTTTTGAAGTAAGCACGGTACGTGGAACAATACATCGTGTAGTTAACAAAATCAATACGGATTTACAAGGTGATAGATACTGCTGTGCCGCCTTTCTGGACATAATGCCTTTGATAAAGTTTGGCACGACGCTATACTATTTAAAATCCAACTACTTAACATATACTTTTTGGAAAATTATCAAATTCTATTTACATCAAAGATTTTTTAGGTCTTCCTCTTCTTCCTTCTTGTATGGTAGGTTTAAAACCTGTTTCTTCTTCGGTTTTAGCCTCCTGGATTCAGATTGTCGCACTAGTCTTTCGCTTCTCATTCTGCTAATGTGACTATTTCATTCTTGTTTAGTACCCAGTCAATTACATTTTCTATCTTGCACGTATTTCTTATGTTTCCACTTTTTTCTCTGTCTAAAAGTGTTTTCCCTGCTATTTTCCTGGGTACTTTCATGTCCCTTGTCTCTAATAGTATTTTTGTGTTAGTTGTATCGGGTCTTGTCTCTACCGTGTATGTCATTATAGATCTAATTGTTGTTCTATATTTTTTAAGTCAAAATAAACGAAATACTGCTTTCTATATCTACTAACTGGAGTGCCATAGGGTAGTATCCTGAGGCCAACGCTGTACTTCTGTTTACTATTGATCTACCACCAACAGAGTTAACTTTAGTAGCAGCCTACGCTGATGACTCAGCGACGTACTTGATCTGAAATCACTTCAAAAAATATTCAAATAGCCTTGGACAAAGTACAAAGTTGGTAGGAAAATGGCGCTTAAAAGCCAATAGCAGCAAATCTGTTCACGTGACATATGAAACGCGGTCACTGCCCCTCGGTAACTCTAACTACTTCAACTTTTCAATCATGTTAAATGTTAAGATATACATATAGATTAAGCAGATATAGATATAGATTAGATAAGACTAACCTGGCAGTAGCACATCTTCTCCAAAAGGAAGTATTTAGGAGTAAAACTATTGGCTAATTGAAAAGTAATCACAACTTAGTCTCGAAAACAAATTACTTCAATTAAAAGTCATCTTCACACTAATTTGGTCTAATGGTATACAACTCTAGGGCACCACTACGAACGCCAACATTGTATATCATTCAAAGGGATTAAAACAAGATGTTAATTAACTTAGTTATAAAGTTCGTAGAGCTTTTAAAAAACTTTATTTATTACAAACTAATAATCTTTTGTGACAAAATTAATGATCTTACAAAATTGTGTATGCAATGCTTATATACTAAATGTACAAAATACTGACACTGCAGAGCGGCTGACGCAATACCATTTTATTATTGTGCAATACAGGGTGGTCCGTTACCATTACCGTAAAAAATTTACTAGAAACCTTAACAATTCGCCACCAACAGAGAAAAGTTGACTGAAACAGTTCAAACCATCCGACCTTTTCATCAAGTATTGAAAAGACTGTTAGATTAAGTTAAATTGACTCAATAAACAATTTTTGTTTGTATTCTAAAGGAGAGTTTCCACAGGAATACTCCATACGAGTCAGTTGGTTAGCTTTCGTTTTTAAAATAAATTAACTTTCAGTCATTTATAGATAAATTGTATAATTGAAGAACCAAAAGAAAAATACGAGGTCTGACTATCAAATAACGAGACCTGTTATGAAAAAGTATTTTATTATAAAAATTTTCTACATTCGAATACATTCGCAGTCTTCTTTGATGAGGACCTTTGGGAGCTTCCATAGTCTCAAATCGGGTCCCTTTCAAAGCAGATTTTATCTTCGAAAACAGAAAAAATCGCACGGTACAAAATCTGGTGAGTACGGCGGGTTTTAGATCACTGGAGTGCGCTTACTGGCCAAATACTTTTGGTCAGAAATCAGATGTTTTGATACCAGCTTCGCACAGACTTTTGTCATGTGTAATTCCTCATTTAAAATTTTTGTAACCTTCTCTTTTTTGGCTGTTTCCGGAGTTGAAACAGTCACAAGGCGATCTGGGCGCTGGTCATCTTCAGTGCTCTCTCGGCCCTCACTAAAGCGCTTACACCACTTAAAAACACGCGCACTAGAAAGAGAATTGTCCCCATAGGTCTCTTGCAACAATCTATAGCTCTCAGTCGAAGTTTTTTTTCAATTTAACGAGAAAGTTTTTTACCCCACCCCTCTAGGCGCACAGTCTCGTTATTTAATAACCAGGCCTCTTACATAAGTGTGTTTCCTCCATTTCAACGATGATTATTCTCATCTCAAGAAGTTTGAACAAGTTGAAATTTGTGCTGTTCACTATTCATTCTACCATTCTACCTACGTTTGTTAGGAAAATTTACTAACAAACACTAACAACACTAATTTATTATTCTAAAAATTCCCAAAAAAAGCTTTCTCATATACATGTATAATACGCCCTGAATAAACAATGAATTAAAAATTTTTATGCAAACTTGATATAATTGTAACTTCAAGAATAATCTACAATTAACCAATATTATTTAATTTATGTAGAAATGGTTCACCATTGCTTTAACACCAAAAAATTATCAAAAACAATGTGTGAGTAACGGGAAATTCCTTTAACATAAAAATCCAACTCCTAGCATTAAACATTTATCGATTACACCTTCAGCAATTCTATTTTTAGACATTCTTCGGTAAATAATGATGACATAAAAGGTTTAGTTTTAAATATAACTATACATAGACGCACCATCTAAATGGTATAACTATAACCGAATTATTTTGAAAATGATATCAAATTTCTGTGAATATTGGGAACAGTAATGTTAAATTTTGGTAACTATTTGAATAAATGACGTCAAGGGAAGGGAAAGTGAAAATTACGATTACAAAATCCTAAAGTACCTTAGTTAGTGTTCAGATATTAATATTCTCTCGCCTCCATTTAATATGATTTTCGCATCGACTTAACTCTGATTCCTCATGTTAGTATCTCATTTCGCAATAGTTTGATTACAATAGTTTATACCGTATCAACGCGCCCGATGAATAAGGAATTAACTCACTTCTCCTAATAGTTCAATAAAAATAGTACAGTAAAATTTAGTGTTTTTATTTACTTCAATACATTTCAGCTCATCGTATTTGTTTTTGCTCGAATATAGTGACTGAAAAAAGATAAACAACTACATAGGTTCAATCAATTATAATAATTTTCATTAAAGATATTCAGTGCTTTTTACTTAAACAACTTGATCGTATATTTTATTCAAGTTTATGTGAAAAAGCTGCTAAATCTATCAAATAAACTCAAAATTCAACAGCATCTCAACAATCACGTAGCGCCATGTCCAATTGGAGATCTTGGAGGGGATGGTGAACGGTAGATGTAGTGATAATCCACCAAGACTATAGATTCTTTGTTAATATAGTCTGACATTGTTTTGCCAAAAATAGAATCTTTATTAATGTGAATGTATAAAATGTGCTACCACTACTTTCTGAACGTAATCTCGAGCTGTCATATTACCTCTAAAGAAAATTAATTATCAACCAATAGTATCCCATATATAACGCACAAAGTGTAGTGATATAACGCTTTCTAGTCTTACTAAAGATGACCGTATTCAACGATATACTGTACGCATACTAATCATCCTTCCATATTCTTTAAACCAATGAGTTGCAATGGCCCGGGTTCAGATAAATCTAAAAGTCAAAAGCTTCAATCTTTTACGGTCGTTCCTTGATTTTCAAAGCCACTGTCTCTACAGGTAATTCCAAATAAAGGTGACTCTAGGATAGGTATAAAACTGAAAAATAATTTGCTTGGTAAAAAATTTTCCTAACGGTATCTGTATTCAAGACACAGGCCGTTGAAGGAAAAAATTATACGCAATTTTACTACTGATTTTGCCGAGACTACTGGCAAGGTTGTAATGGAATGCGTGTTTTTATGTCTTACTCTTATAGAGTTAGTATCGAGAAGTATTGGAAGTATTGACGTTTTTTTTCTTAAGAAGATGGAGAATTTAAGTAACGGATTCCATCAGGAGCACTGATGAACATGTGGAACTAAACCGCCACACTAAATCGCCAACCAGGGACTACTGTGATATTACTTCTGGTTGGTGGATCTGTCCGTGTATGATATTCCATCTTTACGTTTCTATTATGATATCGTCATACCAGGCAACCATCTACATTCTTTTGCCTAAGAATTGTCTCTGTATAGATAGCAATAAGTTGCCATTCTACCTTGTGCTGCGTCAGTATTGACCTTAACTTTTTCGAGGTTAGATTTATTAATCAAAATTTTAATTCAACTCATACGTCATCCAATATTACACCAAAAAAGTAATCTTGGTAAATAACCCAAATACTTTAACCTCTCTTGGCTGAGACACCTGATGAATCACATACACTCAAAGCATTCTCCTGGACAAAAAAGTTTTGTTAATAGATTTACTAATTTCAAAAGCCAAATGTACGTTATAAATTCTTGAAAACTGAATACTCTTAATCACTAAACCACCACAATAAAAGTAAATTTATAAACTTCTACGCTCGTGCATACGCTGACGCCCTCGTTCGCGTTCAACAAAAATAAAACTCAAACGCCAGCGCTTGCGTTTCAAATTCGCGTTGAGAGATGGCGAACTTATGATCGACGCTCGCGTTCCCGCGCCTAGCCAATGAAAACATGTATCCAGGTCATATGATCACGCATACATAGGAGCAATGACCAAAGTCAACCATAACTAGGATACAAACAAATATTTTGTTGTTTTGTGAAGTGACATTTCTAATAGGTCCAAATAGGGCAGGCTAATTAAATTCCCAACGACAAAGGAAAGTCAAAAACTCCATTTATAGCTACCAAGTTAACAGATGAATTTGAGGATATAACTATAGAGGGAATTTTATAAATAATGTCGGTTTCCAATGTTCACGTTTTACAAAACCTCTGAAACTTGGTAAACCCTCTTTGGGCTATGTCGCACTTTATTTTGAACATATCATTTGGATTAAAACTCTTTCCCACGCAAGAATTTCGCCATAGAACCGAATAAATATAGATCTGACAGTAGGAGGTTGGTACTAAATACTGGATATGGTAGTAGTTCAATACCGACAAATTCTTCGATCGTATTCCGCGTAACATTCCCGTTTAGCATTGTCTTGTTGTAAGAGAACCTGCTTTCTGTTAACTAAACTTATATCGTATCAACTGTCCACTATATACTCGTGGATTGATAGGAATCTGATAATCGGTGAATGCTTGTACTAGTTTAGTTTCCAATTACTTTCCTTGTAACCTTAATATCCAACCTAGATGGGCGTATGGAGCGCGAACAATCTTCAAGCATCAAATCTCCACTTTGAAAACGATGAAATCAACATTGTGCCGTTGGCTCATTGATAGTGTCTTCCCCTTCTAGTTTACCATACCTTCTTTATTGCCACGACTGCTTCATATTTCGTTTCTAATAATGTCTAACAGTACTTGAATATCTTGTTTATCGCAGTTCATAGTATTTACTATAAAAACGCACTTCGTCGTCAATAAACAAAAAGAGAATGATTCATAGAATTAAAGACTAGTCTTGTGGTGTAGAAATGTTCACAAATGGAAACAAACATTATGAAATACCCTATATAATTTTTAAATTATATCCAACAGTTGCATGTATAATGCTTAATATTAAATGAATTCTATTCTTCAGTATTTGCACTAAGAAATCTCAGTTATCCAATTAAAAATGTTTCTCGTGTATCCATCCATTTTATTGATGAAAAATCGGTTACACAACCTACTTTTTCATAAGAACGTTTATTTTTCCTGATATTATATTTTATCAGTAATAATTAAGTTTTATCTGTTTCGAAAGTGGTTTAATTTAATATAGGCGTACCGTACCCAACATGTGCGTATGCAATAATCTTATTTCGGATGGATCTAAAATAGAATTAACCTTTTAACATGATTTATTATTATTTTTCATGAAAGTATGGACGGAACAATTTTCTTTTAAAGATTTTTCTGTTTAATGAATTATATAAAACATTTACGTTATCGAAATTTTAACTCCATATACTTTATTTCCAAATTATGTTACTCTACCGGTAGAAAGACATGCCCATAGCTATTATGTTTATTTCTTTGGCTCTTTTACGTAATATAATGCACCATATAAAGAAATCGTCACTACCAGACCAGATTACCTAAAAATACACGCATTTGCTTTAGTGAAACTTCAAATGAAAAGTCATATGGAAGCTAAAACTTTGAGATGAAAATTCCGCAATATACTAAAAATGATTTCCGATGTATAAGTACCAGTAAGACCAAGAATAGAAGATAAAAATTCCGTTTCAATTACGTGTATGCTATAAGTGTAATTGTTTCCAGCATCAGAAGAAAATTTGCTTGTGTCCATTGGTACTTACATATTTCTATTTTTTTTTAAACGACTTCCTCACACTTCCTCAGCAATTTGCTGGGAAACATTCACCACCTCTGCGGAGTCCTGCTCAGCAGAGGGGCTCGGACGGTTGGAGTGTCCTTCTTGTCGTCTACGGCCCCTTTTGTCACTTATGGCATCGTTCCTGGAGCATACTTCATGAGTGACGGGCTATCAGTGGTTTCCTTTTACCCTACGTCTCCCTTCCCCTCTCGGGATTAGGAGTTCGGGTTCCTTTCTCTCTGCTGTCTTTGTCTTTCATCTTTTTCCTTGTTGCTGAGAATACTCTTAGCCATGTTCTGCACCGATTTTCAGTTCTCTGAGCTGTCAAGCATCTTCTCTACAATGTTGTCTGGAGTGAGCTCGCATTCCAGCTGTCTGCAAGTCCTATCTCTGACCTCTCTCCACTTGTAGCATACGAAGATGGTATGTTCGGCAGTGTCTACGGCGGCACAGTATATACATCTATCCGTGGTGTCTTTTCTGAACCTTTTGGCATAACATCGAAAGACGCCATGTCCTGTTAGGACCTGTGTCAGGTAGTAGTCTACTTGGCGGTGCTCGCACTTAACCCACGGCTTGATGTCTGGTATTAACCTTTTGGTCCATTGGGCCTTTACTGTCGCACCTTCCCATCTAGTTTGCCATGTTGTGAGGGAACTTTCTCTAGCTTCTTTGCTATTCTGTAGCGATTTGTACTTGGATGTTCTTTCCTGGGCTAAGAGATCAATGGGCACCGTAGCCGTAATTACTTGGAGTGCTACCCCAGACACAGTTGGAAAGGCGGAGGCTACACGCAGCAGCATGTCTCTTTGTGCTCTATTGACCGTAGTATAGTGCTTTTTTCTCATAAGCGCTTTTTGCCATATTGGGGCTCCATATAGGACAATATTTTGCATAGCACTACACAACACTGCTCTTTTGCTTTGCCTAGGACCTCCTACGTTTGGCATAATCCGAGCAAGTTTGCCAAAATTTCTACTTTCGTCAATGGTTATACCTAGGTTTCTCAGGTTCTTTGCTGGCTTTATATTGACTCCGTCTACGCTGAAGCTTATTTGCTCCCTCTTTTGTTTACCCTTTAGTAGGATTGCCTCAGTTTTGTGGGGGGCAAGAGCAAGCTTGTTGTCTCTCATCCAGGTATTTATTTTTTCCAGGCACATGTTGGTGTTTGTAACCAATGTCTGTTGGCTTTCTGCTCCGACTATCAGCGCCAGATCGTCGGCAAATGCTATTGTTACAGCATTACGAGTTAGTTCTAAGCTCAGCACGCCGTCATATAGTACATTCCACAGCAGTGGACCCAGGACGGAACCCTGGGGAACACCTGACGTAATATCCACCTCCCTATTCTTTTCTAATTGCAGCTTTCTGTTTCTTAAATAGTTAGAGACAAGGTTTATTAGATATGTCGATATTTTCCTTTTTTGTAGCTCTTTGATAATCAGGCTGTGGCATGCAGTGTTGAAAGCATTCTTAACGTCAATTGTGACAAGGGTGCCGAATCTACTTTTTAACTCCGTTACAGTATTCAGTGCAGCTTCTACAGCCTGGATCGTGGATTTCCCTTTTTGAAATCCATACTGACACCTGTGCAACCCTCCTCTGTCTTTAAGCTCATCTTGTAGTCTTTCCCGTATGAACGCTTCTAGTAACTTGCTCAAAGAATTTAACAGACAGAGTGGTCTGTAGGAACTAGGTAACTCAGCTGGCTTTCCTGGTTTTAGTATTAAAACCATCTTTGCAACTTTCTATTCATTTGGAAATTCCTGTTTTTGGAGTAGTTTGTTCATCATGCCTAATAACCAGTCTGGGGCACAATCTGCTACTATTTTGATAGCCTTAGGGGGAATTTGGTCAATTCCAGGTGATTTTCCACATTTGATACCTTGGGCTACCTTCCTTAGCTCTTCTGCTGTGAAGGGTGGGGCTGGAGCTTCCTTTTCAGGGTATCTCCACTTATCATTTCCGGGTGGAAACAGTACTGCCACGATTTCGGATTTCTTTTCGATGTCAAACTCATAGGGTTTTAGAGTATTAAGCTTTTTGCTACTAGCTTATACGCATCTCCCCATATATTATTATCAAGTTCTTTGCATATGCCGTTCCAGTGTTTCTTCTTTGATTCCTCAATTAGGCAGCAGAGTTCCCTTCTATTGGTCTTGTACGCCTCTTTCATTGCTTCAATATCGTCTCGGTTTGGGTTGTTTCTTCTCGCCGCACGTTGTTGTACCCTTCTTAATCTGTTGCATAGTGACCGTTTTTCATCAATGTTTTCATTCCACCAATACGGTGTTTCAGTCTTTGAAATTCGATTTTGCGTGCTGTTCTTGCTTGCCATTTGTATCAGCTTGGTTCCTGTTTCATGACTCACTTCATCTGGAGTAATGATAAGTAACTCTATGCAGGCTTTAAAGGCGGTCCAATCAATAAGGGGCCTTATTGAAGTTGTTTTGATCTTCGCTCTATTTACTTTAATTTCAAATGCGATATGTCTGTGCTCTGTCAGTGTTTCGGTATCAAGTATCTCCCAGTTGGTTACTCTTTGAGATACACAATTGGTTGCTATGGTGACATCAATAAAGGACTCGCTATCTCCTCGGATAAATGTGGGATCATTTCCAGTATTCAGAACCACCAAATCGCGAGCGTTGATCCATTCCATCCAGTATTGACCCTTTTCATCGGTTACAGGTGATCCCCACATTGGGGACCTGGCATTTAGGTCTCCCAGAATAATGGCATCACTGTTGTTCGTTATGTGCTCCATTATACTGTCCACCTCAGTTTTGTAGTCTTCCAATCTGATGTTTGGGGATATATAGCAACATATCAGCTCAAGATCTTTGAGTTTGATAATTACGTGACCATCTCCGACTACGTGGTTTATTACGCCAAGCTTTTTATTCAGAAGTAGGACCCCCCATTATGCCTGCTGTCCTTGATCCAGTTTGCTTCTTTAGATCTTCTTTTGTTCGGTTCCCCAGTTACCAAAATATCAATACCTTGCTGAACTGCGGTGGCATACGCCATGTCTTGAGCTGCATAGGCACGTCCAACGTTGACTTGAAGTATTTTAATATTGGACACTAAAGTTTTGACCGCGTGCAGTGCTGAGCCTGCGTCTGGTGTCACTAATTGCTTTTGATTTTTCTTTTACAAGCTTAAGGTAGTAAGGGCAAGCAGTTTGATCAGCTCTGTGACCGTCTTTTTTACATGTTAGGCAATAGCTTTTGTTAAGGCAGTCTCTGGCCTTGTGGTTATCCTTGCCGCATTTAAGGCACATCTTCGAGTTATCGGTTCCTTTGCATTCATTGGTGCGGTGGCCAAACTCCAAACATTTGAAACACCTGGTGATTTTGACCCTTGCTCGGACCTGGCACGGTGCCCACCCTATTCTCACGGTATCCATTTTGAATAATTCGCTGGCCACTCTTCTTTTGACCGCAAGTGTAGCAGTTTGGTTTCCCCTCTGGTTTGGCCTGCAAGAGAGCACTCGGACGTCATCTTCTTTTGCGTTTGCTACGCTTTTCCTGACATCTTGCTCTATTTGTTTTGCGTTCATATCTCCGTCTATGTCCGCGATATGAATAATGTCTTCATCTCTTTTAATTTCGACCTGGGTATCTTTATCTTTGTCCATTATAGCTTCTCTGAGGGCGATCACTTGATTTTTTTCTCCAAGTATCTCCATAAGGACATCACCCTTAGCAGTTTTCTTAATGCCTTTTACCTTAACACCCATCTCGTCTATGTTCACACTACTCTTGATCGAACGGAGTATGTCAGCATATTACTTTCCTTCAGATTTGATTATAATCTTCTCTGTTGTCGTCGCTGGTCCTCCCTTACTTGACTTAGGTGCTAGTCGGCTTGGATCTCTAGGTATAATAACTTGCACTTTGACCTCAGATCCCCTGAAGATACCTTCTGCGCACTTTCTAAGGTAGATTTTATCAATTTTGCCGAAGGCTACTACTTGAATTTCCATCACTCCATGGTTTTGGACCTCTGCTTGCAGTTTGCCTAGCAACTGATATAGTTGACCCATGTCGTTTTTCCCTTCTGGGTTGACCTTGTATGGCAGCATGTACATGGTTCTTGACCTTGCTCCATTTTTGCCTTTGCTGAGTATGACTTCGGTGTTCGTCCTCACATATTCAATACACCCTTCCTCAAGCTCTTCGCACATAAGGCTTGTTATTTCCGGGAAGTTGCATTTTAGGTCGCTTTCCGTAGTGGTGGTCAAGGTTACATCAGGGTCTGCTACTATTACCAGGTTTCCTCGTAGATCTCTAAGCGATCCCAGCTCTGTAACACCGGTGCTTTGGTAGCAGCTTTCTGGCCACTCGAGATGTATTACCTCTTCTAGCCCTGTCCATCCTTTTCTTGCTGTTATTTGCGTCTCTACCCTGGTGCGTATTTCATTTGTAAGATCGAATAACTCTCGTCTTATGTCGATTTCATGAGCTTGGACTCCTATACTTTGTCTTGCGTAGCTAAGATTATTGTCCTCTAGTTTAGCTGAATTAGTACAGGCGATGTGAACTTCCGACTTCCACATTCAATACATACTACCTGATCAGGGCCCGTAGTGGCTGGCTTCCGATCCAGCGCCATCATCCACCTCGGCAGAGACTAGCTCACATCAGCATCAGCAGCTACTTGGGTGACGAACCGAAAGCAGGGCGATGCACTCCCAGCAGACTACAGCGCAGAACCAATCCGGGATACAGGGAAAAAAGTTAGAAAGCCCCCTAGCCCTCGCAACCTAATAGCGTCGGGGGAGGAGAATCTTCTAGGAATAGTGGGTTTTTTTTGGGAAGAGTCCACCTTGGGAGTGGGGTGGAGCTCTAGCTAGGGTACCTCGGGCTTGCTACACCCGTAGTCGCAGTGCGACCCCCTGAGGGTTACATATTTCTATTAAGAACAGAATTATTTTTTAGAATACTGTTTCAAGTTGCTTTGATGTTATTTTATAACATATATATTTTTAAAATTAGCCAACTTTTGTTTGCAGTTCGACTGTACCCCAGTGTATTTATGATATAGTAATAAAAGAAGAATGCCTTAATATTCGAAGTTTAGCCTCTCGTACTATTTACCTAAGGTACTATTTGAGATCTTGATAAAACCATTATTTGGGCTAAAATACAAAACATTGTCGCACTGCATTTTCAACATGTCCCTTGGATTCAAAATTTTTCTCTTGCAACAAGTTACGAAATGCTTAAATTGAGACGTAGGATATTTCACATATGAAAACCGACATTACTTTTCAGACAGCCTCTGTAAGTGTTGCAGTCCAGAATTAACAAAAATATATTTGTCTTAACGTAATCTCCTTTTAGCTCCGTACACTTTTCCCAGCTATGCTCAATAAGTTCGATAACCTATTCATAATAAGAATCGTCAAGATCCTCAAAATAGTCATTAATTGCCGACATCACGCCATTTTTTCAAGTCTGGCAACAGAAAATAAGCCGAGGGAGCTAAATCTGGTGAATGGGATGAGATAGCAATTCATTTTTATTCAGTAAATTTGTCCATTGCAATATCATATGAATGAAAACTTTCCACTTATCCAAATGCGGTCGTTTTTGCTTGATAGCGCCAGACCTTGCCTGCAATTGGAACGGACTTTACCTTATTTGGAGCCGGTTCTCCCTTTTCAGTCAATTGTTTTGATAGTTCTGCTGTTTCAGGTGAGAAATGATAGACCCACGTTTCATCCATGGTTATGAAACGACGCTTTATTTCTGCAAAACGTTGCCAAACACTCGATGGCAATATCTTCACCACGAAGTTTTTGTTCCATTTTGAGCAAACGTGGCATCCATCTTACGCACAGATTTCTCACGCCTACTAGGTCTGCTAGCTCGTGCACTTTCAATCGATAATCATACAGTACCGCTTTGTGGATTTTCTTCAATATCTCATTTGGTCGACCCATAGATGAACCACGCGATCTTGGTCTTTTGCAGGTCGTACGGCCTCGTTAAAACTCTGCTTTCGAATTTTTTACTGTTGATAACGAAGGAGCAGTCTCACCCAGAGTAGAATCTAGTTCAGCTTTTATATTGGTTGGGATAAGCCCTTTTAAATAAAGGTATTGTATCACATAACGATAACCAAGTTTTCTTATTTGTACAAATTGACTGAAAACGTTCAATATTGATGGCTACCAAACAATTACTAAACAACATGGCATCTTCAAACTTGAAAACATATGTTGTATACATTATGTACTTTCTAATATAGTGGTGTTTTCCAAGCAATTACCTCCATCTCTACGTCGGGCCAGGTACTTCTCTGTATTGTATATTTATCTGTCTAGGGATTTCTGTCATCATGTCAATAGAGAGCTTCTTCTTTTTATTTCTTTTTGGAATTCTGGGCAGTTAACGAAAATGTATTCAACGGTCAAATTCACATCACACTGATACATTTGGGAAGGTGTTATTTGGATAATTCTATAATCCATGACAATGTAATGAGCTTTCACTTTTAGTAGCGTATTTTTCATATAATTATTAGAAATTAATAGTTTCTATATGACCAAGTTTCTTCATTTTTCTATACCTTTATGTTAATAATATTCGTTTTCAACTTTGTAGTCTTCATCTATCATTTAAATCATTGTTAAAGACCAAATGTACAAAGATGTATGCTAAGAATTTTATTTTTAGTGCACTTTGAATTCACCAGTTTTTTTTAAATACTACGAACAACTTTCATATGTTTATTATACTAGAGATATATACAAGGGACTATTTTCTTCATATCTACTACTACAAAATAAGAAATCAGACATCTGATCATTCTACTTTCTGAATCAGATCCGAAATATGATTACTAATAAGCACACATTGTCTACTTATTTAGCAATATGATTAAACAAATTAAGATTTCATTAAGCACTATCAGAATTGCTACACACAAATCAATTTCGTTAACTGAAATGATGATGGTATAAACGGAGAAAACAATCTCTATTCGCTTGTCTTCGCAGGATTATTTGTATATAATCAATCAAGGTTGCACAATTTATTCATAAATCGAAAAGTTGGTAAAACTCTGGTTGTTGGAAGGAAAATAAATATAAAAACTATCAGACTCTGTCATAAGTTGTTTATCTTATAAATTCTATTTAAATAGGTATTGTTAGAATCAATAACTGCTACAATAAAATACTTATTACAGCTGTTAAAGATTGATTTTCAATTAAAGTTATGCGATTGTTTATATTTACATTGTTACCAAGCAACAATGGGTAGGAATGGAAAAACATTCAATATATAGTATAAGGTCTAGATAGTTCAATGGAAAGGAGACAAAAATACAGTGCGTCTTAAATAAACTTTGTTTTGTTCTATTACATAGAATATAACCTCTAAACGGCTCCTAATAACAACAGAAATGCGAACTTTGAGATCAATAACAGGACATACGTTACTCGATCGGAAGAGAAATGAAGAAATAAGGGACGTGTGCGATATTCAGGATGTAGTAAGATGGGCAAGGAGCCGCAGAAGATAATGGAGAGACCATGTTGACAGAAAGAACGGTTAGCAAAAATTGTAAAGGAAAAGAAACCAGACACAACTCGACCTCCTGGACGACCACGTATAAGGTGGTATGAAAGCTGGTCCTCAGCATCCCAACTACTCCTGGCAAACCCTTGATGAAAATACAGGACCTAGTCCTAACTTAAGAAGAAAAAGAAGAAATAGAAAATAGAAAGTCAAAGGTTTTTAATAACAGGGATCATGATATAACAGTATTTTATCTGCCATATTTTGGTCCAAATAACAACCTTTAGCATATGTCCAAAAGTTATGAATTATGATTTATAGAACACCACTTATAGTGTCGAGTATTATTAGTATTTTCTATTTATTCTATTGTCTTCCCTTCCTACTCACTATCCCTGCTATCGTTTTGTCTCGTTGTTCCTTCTGTGTATTTTTCATGTTTTTCCCCAATTTTTTTTTTTTCTCTGTTTTTCATTTCGTCAATTTGAAAATTGATTTATGAAAACGATGAATTTAATGTTTCTATCAAAGAAACAACAAAATTTAAAACGCCGGAATTCTTAAATAATTAATTTCCAGACGATGGATACTTAAGTATTCGAAAGCTCGGAAATATATTAGAGTTAGCACACTTTGGTGTTCAATTTTGCCACGAATCGCACAATTCACCTAGAATCTCCGCTTTATTCACTGAAATACTGAATGTTGTACTGCTTTCTTGTGGATTCATATTCTTTATACTCAATATATTTCATGATAAGATATCCTTCATAGGCTTGGTATATTGGTAAATCAGTTCGTTTGATAAGATTTTTATGGGATAAATTGCTGAGACCCTGTCGTGAGCGAGATATTCTTACTTGGTGTGGCCTGTTTCGTATTGGTTGGGCTTTTACTGATTGTTTGATTTCTTTTATATTGATTTATATTGCACGCCATATCTTTTGCCTGCAGTGCGCAGTAAACGCATTCATTTCAAGTCATAATTATATATATATATATATATATATATATATATATATATATATATATATATATATATATATATAGAGTTTGATGCTGATCGGGCTATTTCCTTATTTCCTTTTAGATAGAAATATAAAGGTTCTAACACAAATTCGACGATGATATCTTCATTTTTTGAATACGCTGATTCTGCGTTGATCAGTGAGGCAATTGGATTTAGTGTAAATAAGTGTTTGGAATGAATCCATAATAGAGATAGGAGCTATAAAAAAGAAACTAGTTTGAAATTTAATTTTGAGATTGTATTTGGGGTGACAATAGTCCTACACCTATGTGTTTCATATGCTTCCAAAATCGGTAGTAATAAAGAGCACTCCGTTCATAAAATACGTTCTTAGATCGTTTCTAAAAAACATACAGCACAAAAAGACTATTCTGCGAGAAAGTTAGAAGAAACTTTGATGTATAACTTCAATTTACCAACTATCTTCCAACAAATATTCTAACCCCTCGAGCCCGGTGGTTCCCCCACCTCCAAATGAATTCCAATCTCAATATGTTGAAAAATATGGAAACTCAATTTAATCTTGTTTCATATAAGAGTCTTTTGCAAAAGAAATAAAAAACTTAAAAACGCTACATGCTATTCACTGACGTTTCTAAATCATCAGCTGTCTTTGTTTGATATTTTACAATGGTTATATTTCCAATTATAGCCTTATCCTTTTCTACTAAAAATATTTCTTTTAATCACTCCATTTCCATTGCTTGTATCTTACTTTGTTATCTTTTGCTTAATATCCTCGATATTCGGTTATTAGTTAATAAATATCAAAATAAAATTAGTAGACGTATTTTTCCATTATAGATATTTTTTTATTGGAAGAACGATTCGTTTTAAAGAAATTTTTACAATAGAAGACTAGGTAGATAATAAATTTCATAAAACATCCATCAATAATTTTGGCCTTTTTTTCCTTGATCTATCAATGTTACCTGTCTAAGTTAGAAGTTATACCCTTCAATAACTTGTTTGTTAGAGTATTTTGAAGTGAAAAACATCTGAGTTTTTGTAAACAATGAACAAAATAATTCCTTCTATTCATTAAGAATTGTTTTTCAAATGGCAAAAATACTATTAAGGCAAAGGCTTGAGACGAAAGGTATGATGGTGTCTCTTCTTCAATGAAATCAACCATCCCTGACTGAAATGCTAAATTTAAAAATGTCTGAAAAAGCAACAATAGTCAGTTATACCATATATAAAAAACGTGATGGTAAACCGGAAGTGAAGTTATGTGGAGAGATAGGACACTTCACGAAGATATCATATGACGTCATCTTACATGAACATTTGAGCATGAAAAAAATAACGGACTAATAATTTAGGACACTGTTTGGAGCTGTTTGGAGAAAATAAAATAGCTTTAATCATTATTTGACCTCAGACTAAACAACATTACACACTCCAATCAAAATGACAGTAATTCAGTTGAAGTGCACTGGGCAAAAGCAAATGCTACTATCGGGTGGCATTATTAGAAAAATTAAAAATTACATTGGTCGAAAAAAATTTTTTTTGTGACCAGTGTGACACAAAAATGAATAGCATATTGTGATTAAATGGATCTGTACAAATACGAAAATATGAAACAAATAATTGTTACATGTAAGGTTTTTAATTAATAGAATCGTATCTATTGGTAAAATATTTAATATTTAATAAAAAAGTAATTTCAAGATTTTTAAACCGTATATAGTGACAATATGTATAGTGTACATCTAATAAACATGCCTCACATTTATTAAAAACAAAAACTTCAAAAAAAATCACTTTAAATATTAATTAGTTCTACCTTTTCTTTTTATGAGGGGTTGCACTTTCTCTGTTTAAAAATCAACAGTAATCATCGATCATGACTGAATCCCCTCGTCTTTGATACCAAATTTCCATTGTTCTAATATCTTGGTGGAACCTTTCACCCTCCTCATCACTGACAGCTCCCAAATTTTCGGGAAAAAATGTCAGATGGAAATGGAGGAAATTAATTTTCAATGACATTCGAGCACCAATGGATTTGTAGGCATCTAGTTTATCAACTAATTGTTGGTAATTTGGATCCATATTGTTGCCCAAAAATTCCCTCACTACACTAAGACCCGCCGCAAATTGAACCCAGCCCATGCACAGCACACGCGTAGCACATGCGTGTATTATTTTGTAAAACGTTGTTTCAAATGGAGTGGCGCATATTGAACCCATCCCACGACCAGCTCCGACCAAACCTGGTTCACGTGGTACCAAGTTGTACTTGTAACAGAGTTTCGTGGGTAGCTACTTTTAAATAAACCATCCATTACCAAACAGTTTTTTTTTTTTTGACTCAAAAATGTTTAACCGAAACGCCTCCTTGAACATATTTTCTGGAATTTAACCAGATAACTTGAACTCTCCGTAACTCACTCTTTTTCGCAAATACTCATTTGATTTACTTCTTTTTCTTTTCTTTTTGTTGGTAGTTGCAACATAATAAATCTTTTGTCATCCTCAGATTCAGACTCCAGATCGAGAAGAAGCTGCTGGCTCGCTGTTATCTTGTATACTAATGGGGATTTGGGTACAAATCGTGGGCGTGGGCTGTCTTCAATATGCGTTACTATTAAAAAACGTGGACATGGGCTGAGTCTGGCCCTCGCGTGTGCTGTGCGTGGGCTGGGCTCAATTTGCGGCGGTACTTACAAATGCCTTGTCCATGTATTATTTAAAAACAGTAAGTAGTGAAGCAAATAATACTTTGTATTGTGTTTTTTAAACGTTAAAATTGAGCTTATTTATACTCAGATACTTCTTGATGTCATTAAGTAAATTTCGTTACAATTACTAATGTAAAGTACCAGAATCGAACGTCGTAAATGATCTACAATATAGAAAAGTTTGTGAGATCTAATTACCTGAAACAACTTCTTGTTTATTCTAGTATATTTCAGTCACTGAATTTTCACTTGAACTTAATAATAGTGTAGCGATCCTGTATTTAGATTGTATACAACGAAGTTATAAATACCCCGATTTTTACACACGCGAAATGAACATTATAATTCAGTCTTCTTGATTCGGTTTTACCGCATTTTAATGGCAGTTTGTATCAATCATATCCAAACAATTATGTATAATTTAAATGCAAACGCTGTTCGTGTTCAGAATTATTAAACTGGTGATTTTAGACTGTTACAGTGTTGTATTTAAAGAAACTAAAGTAACATTTGAAAACTGCGAAATATTACAAAATACGACTATAAACTTGCAAGAAAACATAATACAGAAAACAGGTTCAACTTTTCATTTTAAATGCAAAATAAGCGAATGTATCTAAACATAAAACCACCAGCATGACACCACATCAGCGGGGAAACGCTGTATTTAGTGAAAATTTGAAATATTTCCAAAAATATCACTATTTTCAATTATTGTGAATAATATTGGACACGTCAGAAAGTAAGTTTGTTTCGTAGCACATACAAATATGACTTAATTAAATAGAAAATGAATCAAACGTTACTTTTGGACCTCATTGTACATATAAGTACAATATCAAAGCTATCAGTATGCTATTAAAAATAATGTTGAATAACAGGGTGTTTGCGAATTCACGAAACAAAATTCAGTGATTACACGTACGCGTTGCTTTTTAAATTTTAACGTCACTTGACATGTTGCATGCAATTTCTTGCAAGATCAATATACTGCATAAACGAATATTGCACGTGGCTTGACATTATGTAAGAATCTTGCCATTGCATCATGGTTGCCACTCATCAAAATTCCCTAAGTAAAAGTAAACAATATCCTAACCTCACATTTTGTTCAATTGTGGCGGTTAAAAAATGAAAATAACAAATCTAGGTAAATAAAACAGCATAAAAGTGTCGATACATCACTGGCAATAATTATATGTGCTGTTGCCTTGTTTTTGGATGGTGGGCCAGATCTTGCCAGATCCTGGCTAGATAGAAGAAGGAGAAACATGAGTTTAGCTATAGAATTAGACGAAAAAACATACAAAAATTATTTGAGAATTGATGAAGAAACATTTGAAAAACAGTAAAACATAATATAACTAAGAAATCCTTGGCGAAAGACTAATATCAGCAGATTTGAACTCATTTCTCTCTAGAATTTCAACTTGCCCACAATAAAAATAGCATTGCATTGCACGTTGTCTTGTATCATGTGAAGCGGCCTTTACAAAAAGTGAAACAGAAACGGAAAAGTTCGAAACAAATTATTTTTTTGCTTTCCGAAATATTCGCCCTTAAGGTCTATATATTGTTGCATACGCTCAAGCCAATTCTGGTATTTTTTCCACTCTGAAGCTGTAATCGTCCAAACTGTTCAACAGCTTCTTGGGATAATGAATAAAATACGCACGGCAATAGGGATCAAGAAAAGTCATTAGGCGATAAATCGGGTGAATACGGGCAATAAGATATTAGCTCGATGTTTTCTCCTTCATATATTCAGTTGTTTGGCGCGCTTTATGGGGTTAGCATTGTCGTGATGAAGAATTATGCAACGTTTTTTGTTCTTGTTCATGAAAAATCGATTGCATTGCAGCCTGCGATATGCTGCGATATTTGTTTGTAAGTCACATGCCGATTGGTCTACCTTCTTGACAATGGAGAAATTCTACAAACCTATGTCAAAAGGCCTTTTATAAAATCATAAAATATCGTCCAAATTTAGCCTTCTCGCGCGATTTCCATTTTTGTACAAACTTTATTCTCTTAAACTTTAATGATCAACATTTGGCTTCGCAATAACAAACGTCAATGTTCACAACTCATTAATACCACCTATTGTTGCATTGTCAAAATTAAAAAGCAACCCTCGTATAAAATTATATTGAGCTTTTTTGTGACAAACTTTCCTTAGGTTATGGATAAAATTAAGTTTTTTACGGTAACAGCCTAATTGCTGCAATGACAATTGAATCTATTATTAAGATTTTGACAATTCGTATGTGTAAGAAATTTGTAGGTTGCTGTAACTTTAAAAAACTGAGAGTTTTGAATAGTAGAGAAAAGTAACTGGGGTAAACAAAAGTAGAAATATTTGAAATAAATTTGTATGGTGCTGAGGAAAATCAGATATATTTTAATAAAGAAAATATTCATTCAACAATGAAGGAATTTAAAGATTAACAAGGGAGGATTGTCTGAAAGGTTTTTTACCTCAACGTGAAGAAATCAGCACTGATCAATACAAATTTTGAAAAAAATAACAAAAAAATTTGATTATCCATTGAGAGATTCTTGGAAACAACTAACTATCGAGATATCATAAAGAATTTGTATTTGAAGGCAATACGCTTACGCAAATGAGTAGTAGTTAGACACTGTGTACGAGACTCTACGAACGTAAAATTTTCGTATATACAAAGGAATGTACATTTGAAAGAACGTACATCTAAAAGAACGTACATTTGAAAGAACGTACATCTAAAAGAACGTACATTTGAAAGAACGTACATCTAAAAGAACGTACATTTAAAATAACTTGCATCTAAAAGAACGTACATTTAAAATAACTAGCATCTAAAAGAACGTACATCAAAAAGAACGTACATCTAAAAGAACGTACATTTAAAAGAACGTACATTTAAAATAACTTGCATCTAAAAGAACGTACATCAAATAGAACGTACATCTAAAAGAAAGTACATTTGAAAGAACGTACATCTAAAAGAACGTACATTTAAAATAACTTGCATCTAAAAGAACGTACATTTAAAATAACTAGCATCTAAAAGAACGTACATCAAAAAGAACGTACATCTAAAAGAACGTACATTTAAAAGAACGTACATTTAAAATAACGTGCATCTAAAAGAACGTACATTTGAAAGAACAAACATCTAAAAGAACGTACATTTAAAATAACTTGCATCTAAAAGAACGTACATTTAAAAGAACGTACATCTAAAACAACGTACATTTGAAAGGACGTACATCTAAAAGAACGTACATCTAAAAGAACGTATATTTAAAATAACGTGCATCTAAAAGAACGTATATTTAAAATAACGTGCATCAAAAAGAACGTACATCTAAAAGAACGTACATCTAAAAGAACGTACATTTGAAAGGACGTACATCTAAAAGAACGTACATTTAAAATAACGTACATCTAAAAGAACGTACATTTGAAAGAGCGTACATCTAAAAAAACGAACATTTAAAAGAACGTACATCTAAAAGAACGTACATTTAAAATAACGTACATCTAAAAGAACGTACATTTGAAAGAACGTACATCTAAAAGAACGTACATTTAAAATAACGTGCATCTAAAAGAACGTACATCTAAAAGAACATATATCTAAAAGAACGTACATCTAAAAGAATGTACATCAAAAAGAACGTATATCTAAAAGAACGTACATCTAAAAGAACGTACATCTAAAAGAGCGTACATCTAAAAGAACGTACAATTAAAAAAACGTACTTGCTTCATCTTCTTACTCCCTGGCGACTCGTGAAAGCGTACGTGTGTTTCTAGACGCTGCGAATTACCAATGTAAATATAAAAAGAAATACAATATAAGCTTTTATTAGTAAGTAGCCTTCGTGTAATTAGTTTTTTCAAATATTAATCTTTATATCTGTATTAGGTGCTTTTGTGAATAAATGTCTCCATTTTTGGTAGAGACCCGAAAATTTGGATATAGATGATTCTTCCAGAAGGCATGTGGATAACCCCCCTGAACATGATGGCGAAAATAAGGACGGTGCATGAATAAATTTATCAAGGACGAAAAAACCCAGAAGGGTCTAATCTTGGGGAATTTGTTGTGTATAAATTTTTCACAAATAATATTCTGGTTTACGTTCTTCATTATATTTTGATAATTTTTTTTCAGTATTTCTCTACCTTTTTTTATTTGCGTATATCCAAATTACCAAACAAATATTGTCGAATTATACGTTTCTTGAATTTTTTATGAATATTATCTTGAATAAATGATTTTAAGTTTCAGAATATTTTAATGAATAAATTATTTTTATGGCATATATTTTTTATCTTTCGACGTAATTCCAGTTTTTATCAAGATATTCTATAGATAAATAGATATATCAAAAAAAAATGTTTGCCTAGAACAAAATTTTTCGCAATTTCAAAACGTGGTTAAGCTATATTCCAGATTCTGGAAAAGCATTTAATGATTTTCTCCCCGTTTTATGTTTCGTGGCAATTCTGCGCTCTTGTATATGCTTTCTTGTGGAAATTTATTTAGAAATTTTCAATCTCCGTAAATCACTGGGTGGCATAGATGTAAAAACTCACTTCTCAATGAAAATGAGAAAACCAATTTATTTCGCCTTTCCCAAATTGCCGTAAATTATTATTGACAGGTAATTATTTCCTTTGTTCTCTTTGTATGCGGCCGTTGGAGGTTGAATTATTGAAAAATATTATGGTTTTTATATAAATGTCAGTTGAACACATAGCACTCAATAAACGTTCCAAATCACCACAAATGTTCATATTCAAAGCCAATATAGAGCGTATTGGCCAATTAATTGATTAAATTCAAGTATCGCTTTTTTATTATCAATTAATATGTTTATTTCACAATAAAAAGGTCAATGAGACTAAGATTTGGATGATCAATCGAAGATAGGGACTCAAGCGTGTGAAAAAAATTCGGTTTTGTTTTTCATACTTCCACAAAAGTTGTTTCTACTTCAAAGTAACAGTAACCATTTCGATTCAACATATTCAAAGTAATTTTCGATATCCCAAATTTTGTTTTGATACCGATCGATGTCGAGTCTAATAAGTAGGGTACTTAAAAACTGAAGTCGAAATCCATTGGAACAATTCATTTTAATATAATTGAGCGTGACGTTCCATCGGACTATAAATTGCTAGATTAGAAGTTACTTGGTTTATATTTTTCCGTGAAATTAAATATCTTTTATGGTCAACCATAATACATGGACTGCTACTTTGACTGATAAAGTGATAAAAAATCTAAAGAATTAATGTCATAATCAACTTGCTCGACTAAGCAAGATTCGAACGACTCCAAAAAAAATGATTCAATACTTTAATGCTTCAAAATATTTTACGATTCGTCTGCACAAGTTGAAAAGAGTTTTTATTGTTAGAAAATTCAAGGAATCGATATCGATCAATTATTTCTAAAAAAGAATAACAATGTAAAAAAATAATGTATGAATTGGAATAAATTTTTGAAAAACTGATTTCCCAGTTAGTCAAAAAATTCCACTGGTTGACTTTAGTCCTAATGTTTTACTATCTTTTTTATAAGGAGAAAAAGAGAAGTAGCAGTCCAGAGAGAGGAAGAGATAGAGGGAAACTTGTTGGGTTATTTTTATTTGGGAAGTATGATAAATTTCATGAGGGACTTATTTCGTTTTTAGAGTGGCTCTGATATAGGAAAAGTTTCCCTTTGCAGGGCTGAGATTGTAGGGGTTTTTTGGAAGGCTTTCTTTCTTTTGGTGCAGTATCGCGTAGGTCCGTCCGCCTATCATTGAGAGGGATAAAAAAAATTTAAAGTACTAGTGGCAAAAATGTGGGTCACGAACTAAACAGCTTTTTCTAGAACCTACAGATTATTTTTTATTGTAAGCGCGGTGTTTCTTATTTTCCGCCATTTGGCTGGCGAACGGGTTCCCTAGGGAGGACCAGTCTATGTTCTAGGACTTTTATATCATTCTATTCAATCAAAACGTTTCACGCAAGCGCTACAACGCTAGTGAGTTAATTATCTATTATAAAGTAACAAGCTACTTTCTTTCAGCTGCTTACAGCTCAATTACAGTTACATTGCACAATGCCCAGTGTATAATAAGTGATACGGGTGCATGTGATAGCAAACAATAGTTATTTATAAAAAATGTGTAAAGAGGCCATTTTTCGCCGAAAATGAATATAGAAAAATGTTTGTCACTAACTTGTTTTTTAATCGTGTATTTGATGATGTCCGAATAGAGTCATCTAGTTTCCACATAATGAACAAGATAATGCGGCCATCTATTCTTAAGTATCTCGATACTGTATTGCTTGGTACGATTTTATAGATTACCAGGTTTTGAATCTTTGGATAATTTTTTATAGAAATACAGGATAAGCAAAATTTCCTTATTTCTAAGTCATTAGAAATACGTACAAATAAATAAATAAATATATCAGTAAATATAAATAAATAAATATGTACAAAACGAATCACTATTAAGATATTTTCAAATAGTAATATGACAACATTATTAGAATTTCCTCGAGTGCAATAATTATTCTTTTTATTATATAAAATTCACCATGATGACATATTTTTATTGATTATTAAGTTGATATGTGTGTAACCATGGATGGTCTTAATACTGAACACACTGTTTACTACTATCACTACACCAACACTAATAATTCTCTAACACGCCTTTTGATAGCCAAATTATCGTCTTCAAAGACCGAAGGTAAACAAGTGAAAGTAGTGAATAATGTATTAATTGCGATACATCGTGTAACATAAAGAAAAAATTGAAATGTAGAAAAATTTAGTTGTTTAGCCTACAACTCGTCAAATAAATCAAAAAAATAATTATAATAAATGTTTGAAGTGGGCACCTTGCACTTCTACACACTTCCGGAGTTTTTCACTGCAAATGTTTAGAAATATCACATAACATGGGTGGGAAATAATTTAGGAGAAATTCTAAGATCGCTGACCATTCAGGTTATTATAAAAAAATGAGGACCTACTAAATATTTACCCACAATGTTCGACAGTATTCAGCTCAATTAGATTTGTTTGATTGTGTTTTCACACCTTATGTAAGTATTTTCATTGAATAATGTTTTTTGATAAAACAGAGAAATCAAATTTTTCATTATGTTGAAGTAATGTAATAAATTTGGAATATAATTTCATGAAAGTTTTGATATACTAAGTAATTATGGAAATTTTAGGAAGAGGTCTGGCTATTAAATAACGAGACTCCGCGCCTAGAGGGCGCCCTAGACGTGTGGGGTAAAAAACGAGAAGTGCGTTAGGTACCTAAATATCTTGTCTATGCACGTCCCAAAACACGTTTCCGTCACTACTATAGTATTTGTTCAGTAGCGGTTTGAAAGGAACGTGTTTTTTTCTCGTGCCGAAAACCATGTGTGACAAAAAACGTATCAATCTCAAATTTCTCGTTAAGTTGAAGAAAACTCTGACTGAGTGCCATAAATGGTTGCAAGAGGCCCAAGAGGACAATTCTCTATCTCATGCGCGTGTTTTTGAGTGGTGTAAGCGCTTTAGTGAGGGTCAAGAGAGCAAATCAAAGTTCAAGACAATGTTGGTCGACATTAACGGTATCTTGATGACTGAATGGGTTCCATAGGGTCAGACTATCAACCAAACTTACTATTTGTCAGTTTTGGCAACACTGCGAGAACGAGTATATTGAAGGGTAGCATTGGAATGTAGAATAATTTTTATAATAAAACCCTTTTTCGTAACCAGTATCGTTATTTAATAGCTAGACCTCGTATATTCAAATAATATGCGACTCACGATATCAATACATGAAATAAAACTGATACTCTACGTTTTAGAAAGTATCAAAACGTAAATAGCTAAAAAAATTGATAACTGAGTACAATTGAAAAATCCAGTAATCAAAAAAGTTGTCAATACAACAATACAAAATTTTTATCGAAAACTTCACAATAAGTTTATCTTGAATATTTGTCACATTTAATAATATGAAAATTAAGATTTACCATCAAATATATATATATATATATATATATATATATATATATATATATATAATTTAATATCGATATTATCCTGAACTGCAAGCTATGGAGCCAAAGCTTTTAACTTCTATCGATTAAACTCGAAAGTTAAATCACGATAGTCGTTTTTCCAAATATAAATTACTGCTAAATAAACAATCAATACATATTTTGTTCATCATGTGTTATTTGCCAATCCTGATAAAATCGCTTTTTTTATCCTAATGTAAATTCCCGATGTTACTATTATCACATGACGCATTATGATCAGGAGAGTTACGTAAATTCTGATGGTCTTGAGCAAAGAGCTGTTACATCCTAGTTTCATAAACAAATTATCATTTTCTTACAAATTATTTCCCTTTTAAAATACGCATTATTTAATTTTTCTTACATTGCTCACGCTGAGCTCAACTAACTGCTGAAATTTCTGCCAATATTTTTCACCTTCAGAGCCAGTTAGCTACTTTGAGTGATATCTGGAATGCTTTGTCAACTAACGTTACAAATTCTTTTATTTTCGGTGCATCAGTCCTGAAACCACAATATACAAATTCGGCTTAGCATTTCTATTAAAATCATATTTCTTCAAAAACAACTATCATTTGGCTGGTACTGATGCGGTTACTTTATATAATTTTTGTAGTGATAGTTCAATATATATTTTCTGGAAAAACATAAATGAAAGAAATATGTTTTGTAGTAGAGAAATATGGGTACTTGAAATATTGATAATCATATATTGAAAGGACGGGAACGTGATGTCGTATGTTGACATTTTATCATCATTTATTCATTTCGTGTTTCGAAGTCGTGTCAAAAAACTCTTGAGGTTATTGTGACTATTGTGTTCACTCCTAAATAATTGAACTTTTTTACAATTAGAGGTGCAATAACCAATCAAATACCAGAATTGTATACTTCTTGATTTTCGTAACGCAACAAATTCGAACAAAAACATTCGCGATATTTATCCATTAGACAATCTTAAATGCCAAAGATGATTCTCTATCTGTAAGGAAAACCAAAAACATTAGGAAACAGCATGCTGTGGACAGAAGTAGAAGCATATCATGTCAGATAATCGACAAATCTATCAACACCCTTAACTAATTTCGGTTGACCATCCAAGAACATCTGCGGTATTGAAAAAATGAACAGAGCAGGTATTTGAGTATCCCATAAACTACCCGGAAAGGACAAAGCCAGCCGATGAATCATATGTAACATTTTACTTCAACGACACCATACACAACAGTTCTTTGATAACTCAAGATGAAAAATAGTTGCTTCATGATAATCCAAAAGGCAGAAGGCAGTGGCTCTTTGGAAATGAATTACCACGAAGTACCTAACCTAACGTAACCAAAAATGCGCATGTTTGGTGTATATGTTATTATGAACGTTAAAATGCACCAATGTATGTCGACAATCACCAATTTCGATGGTGTAACTCGAAAACTGTTTTTAATTTATACTTGAATCGTAACTACACCGGTGAATGTTAACATACTGACTCACTGACCACAGTCGAAAATGCGTCGCTGCACTATTTCTTTTTAACACAAGTAATAAAGAGGTTATGTATGTTTAACCTAACCTAACTTAACCTAACCTTACCTAACCTAACTTGCCTACCTACACCTAGTACAGGTGTAGGTAGGTTGTTTTAATGATTTAGATTAATAAACAATTTGCATCTATTTCTGATTTTATTTATTGTGACTTAATTAGTCATATACTGGCCCAGAACTTCTGTTTCCACATATCATTATTTCTCTATATCAATCAGGCAGGCATCATAATTTCGGTCATAATGAACATTGACCAAGTCTTCGTGGTCTATGATAACAGTCACCGGTGAATGACCAAAATCGTCATGAAAAGGATAAATAACGGTCATTCACCACTACCTTGGTGGATGTTAACAGGCAACAGAGTATCTTAACATATATTGGACATTCACAGTAAATTATACATAGAATTATTCATTCAAGCGTTGAAACCTAGACTACTTTTTTAGATACGTGATTAATTGTTTCTTTTAATTCTGTCAACAGAATACTCTGTCTTTTCTCTATATCTTTGATAATAACAATATTTACTTGAGGTGATAACATTAGGGAAAATGGAGAAGGCGCTAAATTAAGAGGCTACGCCAATTTTTAGTGAAAAGGTAGAAATTATAGTTGAACACGTACGCTGAATGAATTACTAATTTAAACGATACTAAATTGAGCGCATTCAATCCTAAATCAATATTTTCACAAAATTCTGATTATATTAATGCATTATAACATGTGATAGAGTTTATATGGTATCACCCCTGTTTATATAAAGGGTGTCTCATATATAATGTCGATTTTCAATGTTCATTAAATAATCTACGTATTTTATGATTTTAACCCAACATTCTGCAAGCTCTTTTTTTATTACAAAATTCGCATCAACCGTATACTGGTTATTACGATTTAGTAAAGATTAAGTATTTTATCTATGAATAATTGTTAAATTAAATTTATGATAGAGATCTGTTTAAGGTAAGTAATATTGTATTTTTCTATTATTCCGAGTGGTAGATTTGATGATGATCTTTCTGAGTTAAAAGATGGACATTCTGCGATTATGTGTTTTATAGTCAATTTGCAATTGCAGTTGCTACATTTTGGTTCAGGTTTCGCATCAAATAAATAGCTGTGCGACAGTCGCGTATGGCCTAGACGGAGACGTGTTAGAAGAACTTCATCTCTGCGATTTTTCGGTAGTATTGACCATGGTTTTATTGAGTCTTTCACTTCACGAAGTTTGTGTGTGGATGTTGACCATTTGATCTCCCATTCATTAAACACTTTACGCTTTAGGATTGTTTTAATATCGGTAGTAGTTACAAACTTTCACGCACTCCGCACTATCACTATTACAGATTCCTTAGCCGTCAGGTCTGCCTCTTCGTTTCCTTTTATTCCAATGTGTGAGGGGATCCAAAAGAATACTATTTTTTTGTTGTTTTCTTATATATTGCAGTTGTTGCTTGATTCTGATTACTAATGGATTTGTGGTGTGAATTTTTTGAAGACTTTGGATTGAGCTTAGAGAGTTTGTGAGTATGACATGATTAGGCTCGTTTGATGAAGCGGCGAAGAGGGTAGCTCGATATATTGCGTATAATTCAGCAGTGAAAGTGGATAGGGTTTGAGGAGCTTTTATCATATATTTGGAGGTCGGTGTAATGATTGCGATCCCCGTACCGTCTTGAGATATTGATGCGTCTGTGTAAATATGTACAAAATTTTTGTACTCATTGAGTAAGTTATTAAAGTGTCCTTCGATTAGCTTATGGTTGGTGTGGTGTTTGTCGAAAGAGGTGAGATGGGTAATGACTTTCGTGCTTTCTATTGTCCATGGTGGAGTTTGAGAAGATTCGATATGAAGGCATTCAGGAATAAATAAATTTAATTCGCTTAGATATGATCGAATTCTAGCATAGAAAGGTTTGGGGGTTCTGGGTTTATTTGAAAAAAGATTTGGGAATTTTTTGGAGAAGCAGTTTTAGAGGGTAGGATTGGAAGGATTGGATTTTAGTTTGGCTGCATATGTAAGGCTCAAATATATTCTTCTATCTCCCAAGTATGGCTCCCCTGATTCGCAGTACAGACTTTCCACTGGTGTTGTTTTGAATGCACCTGTTATCAAACGTAAGACTGAGTTGTGAAAGCTGTGGAGTTTTTTCAGAAGCGATTTGTTTGCTGTTGAATATACAATTGATCCATAAGCTAGTTTTGATCGAATAAGTGTTTGGTACAATGTTAGTAATGTTTGTCGATCTGCACCCCATTCTTTGTTCGTTAGCGTTTTCAGTAAGTTCAGTCGTTTGTTGCAAGCTAGGAGAAGATTTCTAATATGATAGTTCCAGCTTAGTGTGTGGTCGAATAGTATTCCGAGAAATTTTCTTGCTATTTCCATTTTTGTCTTCATTTTAAAGTTTCGTTATGTTTGGTATGTTCTTATGTCTTGAGAAAAGAATATAGCGAGTCTTTGTAGTTGAAAAATTAAAACCAGTTTTTTGTGACCACAGTTCTAAGTTATGAATAAAAGCCTGACTTTGTGAGAAGAGGTTTTTAATATTTTTTCCTTTGCAGTAAACAACCCAGTCATCTGCGTATAGTCGAGCTTTTACTGAAAACTTTAAGTTTTTCAGGATGTCGTTGATTGCGATGATAAAGATTGTGGGACTTATAATTGATCCTTGGGGTAAACCATTATCAATATATGTTTTTTCGGAGGTGGTACCGTTGGTTTTATGTATGTTGAATTCATATAACTTCGTAACTAATTCGTATAACTATATATATATTATATATATATATATATATATATATATATATATATATATATATATATATATATATATGTGGTCACATTATATATTACATATATATATATATATATATATATTTATATTATATATAATCCGCTTTGTTCCGGTATAATAAGGTTTCTTTTTTCTAGAGTCCAGAGCAGTATGTTGTTTATAATTTTTTCCATTAGTTTGCCCATAGCACATGTGAGTGATAAGGGTCTATAAGATTCAGGATGGGTTCTAATGGTTTGTGGTTTCAGTATAGGAATTATTATGGATTCACGCCACTTTTCAGGAAAGTTATGCTGCAGCCAGATGGTATTAAACAGGTTAATGATGTATTCGAGAGCAATTAAGGAGAGATGTTTCAAGAAGACAGCTGGTATTTCATCTGGTCCTGGTGACGTTCTTTCAGGCTTGAAAGAGCTTCATCATATTCTTGGGTGGTAATGGGTAAATTGATGGGTTCGTTTTCATCGAACTGTATCATTATCTCATCCTTTTCTTCTCTCTCATGGGTAATAACAGTATCATAGTAATTGCGTGTGATGGAGCGGTTTTTGTAAGTGGTAGCTAGACTATTTTGGAGTTATCTGTGGTTGTGCGTCCGTCTTTCTCTAGTATTCTCACTTTTTCCTATACCTCCGTCATGGGTGTTTCAGAATTTATTGTAGAGACGTATTCTGTCCAGGATTTACGTTTAGCAGTTTTTATTGTACGTCTAGCTTCGGCTCGGGTTTTCAAGAATTCGATTTTGTTTGCTGATGTATTGTGTCTTTTATATCTATTGAAAGCTTTTTTGTTGCTCTTAATTGCTGATTCGCAATTGCTATTCCACCACGGCACAGGATTGCGTCGTTTCAGACGTGTAGTTCTTCCGATTGATATGTTTGCTGCTCGCTGAAAAATACTAATAAGGTTTTCTAAAGCTTCGTCTATATCTGTTGTAATTGTGTAAGTTGTCAAACGTTCTGAGATAATTGTTTTGAAAAGAGCCCAGTCTGCTTTTTTAATTTCCATTTTGGATATAAGTCTCTTGTTATGCATGACGATTGGATAGTGGTCACTGTTGTAGATATAGTCCAGTCGATCCCAGGAAAGAGCTGGAGTCAAAGTTGGGTCACAGATAGTGAGGTCAATACATGAACCCTGTCCTGATTTTTTGTTAAATCTAGTTGGCTTCCCATCTTTTTAGATGGAGAGATTTGCGTCATCAAAAATATCTCCTATTAAGCGACCTCTGTGGTTTATTGATGTTGATCCCCACATGGTGTTATGGGCATTGAAATCTCCGAATATTATTCTAGGTAGAGGAATTTGTTCCAATAATTCATTTAATTCTTTAGCATCTACTTGATATGCTGGAGGGATATACATGGCATATATTTACTTTTGGATTAGTGTGTAGTTCGATAACTACGGCTTCAAGGTTTGTAAGGATCGTGATTTCTGCAGCGTGGAAAGATTTTTCCACAAATATCGATACTCCTCCGCTAGCTATTTCAGTATTTATTCGGTTCTTGTAGAAGCTGTTAAATTTCCTGAGCGGTTCGTTGTTATTGTATTTGAAATTGGTTTCTTGAAGATAAATAACTTCACATTTCTGTTTGGATATGATGGTTTGCAACATTGGTAAGTTGTTGTAATAGCCATTGAGATTCCATTGTAGTATAGATGTAAAGTCCATTTGTTTGAGATGATTCACTTTCTGTTTCTGAGAGGTCTGTTTCTGGTATGTTCATTTGTAGGTGAGAAAACAGTTTCTTCTTGAATTTAGTGCATCTGCTTTTGATAGATCTGTGCTTAAAGAAAGGGTAAATTTTTGTTAGCATGTCTATTAATCCAGTAAAATCATTTGTGTAGTTCTTTATTATACTAATTGGATCAGATGAACCGTATACATTTTCAAAAAGGTCAGATATCTGGTTGTGGTCCAATATGAAAGGAGGATTCTGTTCTGAAATGACTTTTGTAATTGGTTCCATGAGAATTTCTGTGGAGATGTCTGGTTTATTTTTAGGCTTTTTACTTGGCCTATTTGGTTTGGGGAAAGAAGATTTCTTAGGGTTCTCTGGTTTAATTCCTTCTGTTTGAGCGGGAGGCGTAATTATTTGCTCGTAGTTGCGTTTGGTGCTGTTTTGCGGAATTTCTTTTATGTTTATGGGGAGTACATTCTGGGAATGAGGTGTTATAGGGGTTTCTGATGGGATCTTGGTGTGTGCTTGTGGAGAATTGGCTTCGGTATTTTGGGGCTGCTGGGAAGGTTGGGTGGGGTTTTGTGGTAGTTCAGTTATTTGAGGTTCTTCATAAGTTTGTAATTGGGAATTTTTACAGTTTGCTGCAGTATGACCTGATTTTTTGCATGTAAAACATAGTAGACGGTCTTGGGATAGGTAAATTCTGTAGCTAGTGCTCTCGTGTGTAATCATTAGACAGTCGGGTATTTGGATTGTAGTGAAATGAAGATTTGTCTTCTGAAGCTGTAGATGTGGTTATATTCCGGAATTGTGGAGCTAATTTTTAGGAACGACATTGGTGAGAGTGTATTGAGACTTATTTTGTTAAGTTCATCGATTAGAACAGAGTGTGGTATGGTGGGGCATACATTTAAGAATATTAATCTTTCGGAAGGTGTTATAAGCTTTCGGGCTTGGATCGAAGTGGTGTTGATAATGTTCAGCCTTTTATGAAAGGTCATGAAGCGGTCTACAGTATCTTCATTTGCAAGGTACATGCATATTCTATTGTTTGACAGCCTCGATGTGAATAGTATATTTTTTGAACCGATTAGTTCTCCAAGTGGTATCAGGTAATCTTGAATTTTCAGGTTATCAACAGCTGGAAAACAATTGCTTGATGATTTGTAGGAAATTGTGGTTGACTAATTATAGATGAGTATTTTTTTGTAGGGTTTATATTCTGAGAGCTTCTGTAGTTTGTATCATTAATTTTAGTAATATTTCCGCTTTGATTCGAGAGTGCGGACCTGTTTTGGCACAGGCCACTTCATATCTAGTTGATAAGGGCTGGTTTGTTTTTAGTCGAATTTTTCAAGGAAAAATTAGACTATTACGGTAGGCATGACTAGAAGAAAAATGGGGGGCACATCATTTTTCCCATGTTTTGAGACCTCCTGAAAAAGATTTGATGGTTTTTCGAATGTCTGTAATTTATATATATACTAGCTAAAAAACCCGGCTTCGCCCGGGAGTTGATATGAGATGACGTGATAGAGTTGAAATAAAAAAATAAACTATGACGTAAAAAGTAAAAAAAAAGTTTATTGAAAACGTTTTCTCATTATTTACAATACTTGTTTATAAACAACATTTTTCATTTTATTGTCTGGAGTATATATACATAAATTTTTTGGATTTCCTACTCTTGAGCAAGCTACATATAGCTGACCGTGAGAGAAGCAGGATTCTTTGAGGTTAATGCCACAATATTTTAAATTTTGTCCTTGCGCTTTGTTAATTGTAAAACTAAAGGCTAATTTTATTGGAAACTGCAGTCTTTTAAATTGAAATGGCAATTCCGAAGAGATCAGAGGTATTCTAGGTATTCTGTCTGTCCTTTGGTCTTTCCAGAAATAAGTTCAGCTTCAATGATATTATTCGATAGCTGTTTTACGATCATTCTGGTTCCATTACATAATTTTGGGGAGTATTCTGGTCATTATCGTCCGCCATAATAAAAGGTTCTATAGCGGTAGCATTTGTAGTAAAAGTGCGAAATTTAAAAACCTAAATTTTTTAATGTTTTGAGAACTAAAATTATGTCGCTTTAACTCCAAAATATAAGTTAGCTAATGACGTATAAATACACAAAATTTAATAACTTTATTATAGCAACAAATTAAATTTAAGACTTTATTGAAATTGGAATTTTAAATTTCGCGCCACCACTACACATGCTACAATTGCTCGCAACGCTTTTGGAAATGCAACCCAAACAATCGTTGTCCTGAATGAAGTTCAAATATTCGATAACAGATGGCGCCACTATACTTAATTTCCAAGTTGTAGGGTTGGAAAGTTCCTTATATCTTTAGAAACACGCCCTTTAGATTAAAACGGGAACTTTCTAGCTTCTGTAGCGGTAGCGTATGTAGTAAAGGCGCGAAATTTAAAAACCTAAATTTTCAAATATTTTGAGACTAATTTAGATAACTAAAATTATGTCGCTTTAACTCCAAAATATACGTTAAATAATGACGTATAAATACACAAAATTTAACAACTTTATTATAGTAACAAATGAAATTTAAGATTTTATTGAAATTGGAATTTTAAATTTCGCGCCACTACTACACATGCTGCAATGGCTCACAACTATGGAGACTATACACTATGACTATTGGAGTGTATAGTCTCCATAGTTGTCTTGAACGCAGTTCAAATATTCGATAACAGATGGCGCCACTGGACTTAATTTCCAAGTTGAAGGGTCGGAAAGTCCCTTATATCTTTAAAAACATGCCCTTTAGATTAAAACGGGAACTTTCTTGTTCGAGGAGGGATAAAGGGCTATCACACCACATAAGTCCCTTTATCGTGTCGGGACTCCTTTTTAAGTTTTATCGGCATATATATATATATATATATATATATATATATATATATATATATATATATATATATATATATATATATCTGTTTAAGCTACAATTCTTATTTTCGTCTCTCGAGCAATTGCTATGGGTCCGATTTGGTTCAAAATTAGCATACATGGCTTTTTTGGCGGCGGATTGATGTTATTAGAGTTTGGTTGAAAACAAATGAATATTTCGAGAGGTCGCAGTGCAGAAAATTTGTTTTTGACCTTTGCTCACCTCTGCAGGTCAAACGAAAAGCGACTGAAAAATGAAATTTCACATGTAGGTTCAATTAGTTGCGAGATGATTTCCTGTCTAAGGTCGAAACTTTCCATCTCCACCCCTCTCCATTTTATGATCATTTTTGTTATATTTTCTTATTTTTTGACCAGAAAAAGTTTAACTAGAGGGTTCGAACTTCGCATGCAAGTAGGGGTGATGTTGAAGAATTATCGTTCTCAAGTTCAAAGTTTTCTTCTTCAGTTCTTCTAGCACAAAACGCCCGAAATCATTTTGATCGTTTTAATTGTTGAACTGGACTGCCTCCTATTTAATGAATAATACGAGTATGATTGTTGCTAGGGTGATTTTTTTTACTCCCCATTTTCGAAATTTCTTGTCATTATGACAATTTTTTCTTTGTTGTCAATTGGAATTGAACAAGAGGGCTCGAGACCACCGGGTCTATTGAAATTATGAATTTTCATTCGAGAGAGAGAGTTAACTTGTGAAATGAAAAGTTATTGAGGAATAGCAAATTTTCCATATAAAGAAATAAGATTGAGAATTGATATCATTTCCAAAAAATTCATTTTATGGAAAGATTTGTTTGTGTATTAATTAAATTCTAAATTCTTCTTCCAAACCGGTGCGGTGTAAAATTGATAGTACAATGTGTAACAAATTCACTGTTTTAGTATGAATGTATGAGATTCTACTTACAGTAATGTCTCTGAGTTAAGAACACTTCTAAAAGATTCTATCTATAGTTTCATAGATTTTAGGACTGTGATAACAATCGATAAAGAGTTATTTTTATAGGAACTGATACTTTCACTGTTAACGTTACGGTTGCCAAAGCTCTTTCAATGCTTGGTGAAACTATTCTTTTAGCTTAGATGCAAAAAATTGTCGCATTGCATTTACAACATCTCATTGGAATCAAATTTTCCCCACGCAAGAATTTTGCCAAATGCTGGATGTGGTAGGTGTTCAATAGCATCAAGTTCTTCGATCTTATCCCGCATTAACTTTTGCAGTATGCGGTTTAGCATTGCCTTTCGGTTAAGTAAACCAGGATATTTCTCCAATAAAACCTGATATATTCTCATCAGCTGTCCACTATATACCTTGGTAGCTATTGGTAGCTCGACCTTCTGGAATGATTTCGAAGTAACTACACCAAACTTTTATAATTCTCTAGCTACACAACAAGACTTTCCACTCGACCTCTCTTTGCTAGGAGTTGATTTTCTATGTCCCGATTGTCTAGATACATCCATTTTTCATCGCAAGTAACAATGCGGCTAATAAAATCATCTTTCAATTGGACAAGGAGCTCTACTCGCCGTTTTGCTTGAATATAAGTTTAAATGGTGATGTATGGTATCTTTGAAAGGTCCTAGGGGGTCCAATAATCGACTAGTAGTAAGTTGGTTCTCTACCCGTTACTTTGTAACCTCAATATCCTCTACAGGTAAACGAATTGCACCTGTGTATGTTAGTCTATGTTTGATTAACTTGAAAGAAATATCAGTAAGATGCTAATTTAACACAATCTAAACGGCGGCTGTTAAAATAAGGTCTCACGAAAATTGAGTCAAAAATTCAATCTCATAACAGGTGGATTGAATAGTTGTCTTCAGTGCGATACAACCATTCTGGATGCCATACAAATGCCATTTTTATAGTATGATTTGTCTCAAGTCTCAAAATAAGCTTCAGTTTCGGGTGTAACCTCTTCATCGGCGCAAAATGTCTTCTTGAAGTCTGAGAAGAAAAAATCGCTGTAGACCAGCTCTGGAGAAGATGGTGCATTCTGAAGCAATTAAAAGCTTAATTCATTCAATGTGCCTTCGTTTTCATTAATTTGTGACACGATACAACAGCACTGTCTTCATCAAATGGATACATTTTCAGCAATTTCGTTCGATTAAACGCTACATAAAAGCCGCTGTTTCTAATTTTACCATTTTTAAGATAGTTGATAAATATTATACCATGTGCATTTGGAAATACTGATGCCAACCGACTTGCGTCTATCCACACATTGGAGTCGGTTTATCAGGTGCAATACAATCGGTTGACTATTAATTGGGCTTCTATGTAAAAAATCCATTGTCACATATTGAATCAACAACACACTCTTTTGATATCTTTAGGGTCTAAGCTATCATTAAGTTCATTTCAAAATTATTTTCTGTACTTTTCCATGTTTTCGTCGGTGATAACCTTTTTGGGGCGTTCACTGTATACATCGTCCTCGGTGCTTATTTGGTCTCGTTTAAACTTATGAAACCACTTCTCCACGGTTGATTTTCCTGGAGGAAATTTCGAATAATGAATGAAAATCATATGGATTTCATACTAGTAGTTTTCGATAATTTTATACTTTATCTGTTCATGATTATTGTTTTCCGAGCATAATCTTTTTTTCGAGGCAGAATACACTACTCAAAATGAATACACTACTCGAAATGAAACAATGTTAATCCGGGATATTTTCTTAAGCATTCCTACAAGCTTTTCTTCGCCCCAAACGTGACTGTAATCAAAAATTTCAATTACTGCAATTCTGGACTAACAAGTTTGTGAGGTGAATCCATTCCTCTTCTTGTTGGATGAGTTTCCCCTCAGCTTTCCCTATACTGGAATTTTTAATCTTTTATCTACTTTTACTAATGAGAACGAGGATGAGACATACTCACGTTAATTAAAATATTCCCCACGAGCACTTGTATATGTATAACTGTTTTCAATAAATTTGAATTCCATTTTAGTATTCGGAATTTGCGAAGAATGTTGAATCGGTAGGTTTGTAAAATGTAAAACAGCAGATGAAATATCTAATACATTGATTTGATTATATGTGAGTCAAATAATTGTTTTCCAAAAAATTAAATTCCTTTTTTGAAAACATTTTGTACTATTTTTATCGGTAATGATTGCTTATGTACACAATTAAGGTGACTGACCAACAACGGAACAAAACAACTCACAAATTATTGTTTTTCGTAATGGAAACCGTTATTTGAAAAAAAAACAAACAAAATCTTTGTTTTTACAGAAATACTGAATTGAACAATTGATACAAATTATTATGTTGAACGATAATACAGAAATATGATACAAAAGTCCTTTTCCTAACTAAACAAACATTAAAGTATGAAATCTGTTATTTTATATAAGTATACCTAGTTATTTCATAACTAGCTGATCGTGTCCGTTAAAGTATGTAATATATTACTAATTTGACAATTTGACACTTTAACTAGTTATTTCATAACGATATTAAGATTTTCCTAAATTTTTATGAATATTCACAACCAAAACTAAAAGCGGACAGAAAAGTCGTTAAGCCCATTTTTTTCACATTGGAATTCAAGATGTCAGTTTGACCTCATAGATTTTCAATCACAACCTGATGGAAACTATAAATTTATTTTAGTTTATCACCTTACAAAGTTTTTGGTTTTAAGACCTCTTCAAACAAAGAGAGGAGAAGAAGTTGCAGGACAGTTGCCTGATATATTTCTGTTTTTTGTAATAAACTTATTGATGACTTAAAAGTAACTTGGTCAGAGCTTTAGATCGTGTATGGCAAACCAAGACAGTTAAAATCAAGACAGTGCTGAGAGAGCAAATCTGAATATATAAAATATATCGACAACTTGGATGCAAGATAACCAGTCAACTTTGTGGAGTAACGGGTTAAAATTTATCCAGTTTATGGAGAACAGAGCGTTGAATTCTGGTATTAAAAGGTCCCCTTACGAGGCTATATTTGGTTGCACAGCTAGAGTTGGACTGTCCACAACTGCCACGCAGATCAATTGCAAAATACTTTGACTGCAATGAATGTTTTTTCTCAACCTGATAATGAAAAAGTAGTTGAACAAACAGTATTGAATAATCCCATTACGAAAGTATGTGTTCTATGTATAGTATGCAGTGAAGATATAGTTTGCTTCAAATGTATTTGAGCCATATATCATGTTCGAAAGATTATGTTTCAGAAGCTGAAGTAGAGCAGAAAATGTGTAAATTGTGCTTTAATGAACTCAATGTTCAAAGAACAAGAGAAAAGTTTAAAAAATGTTTAGAAATTCACGCGAAAATGAAATTAATGTCGGATAAATCTGATTTTGAAGTCTCTGTCGGGTTTACCGTCCGTATCCCAGTGCCTGAAGTTGAAAAAGGAAAAGGTGATGTCAAATCTATTTCAGCTTTCGTTATAAAAATAACCGAAGAAAGATTTTTCCAATTGGGCACAAGAAACGGCCGCATAGAACAATTATATCCCTGATCCCAGTTCAGTGTTTACCAACAAAAATTATGTTATAAATGCCCTCCTTGTATAATTTTGAGTTTTCTATACAGGTCTAAATATAGAAGATAATATGTTTACTGTTTAAGAATATTGAATTTTTTGTTCAGTCGATTGAGCTAATATTCAAAAAACAATTATACATCTTATAGTTAAAAATAGGCATTTAGCGACGCCCACGGGCTAATCCAAAGAGTAAAATCAAATCCAGGAATTCGTGGAACAAAATGAAAGTTCTCCATACCACCAGGAGTATCACTCGCCATTTTTCAGTTAGAGTTGTTAGGAATAAACAAATGTAATGTCTGGATAGAAACCTTTCTAAAAAGCACATTCACATTCTCTCAGATAACCAAGCGATCTTGAAGATTTTGAACGCTATTTAGGTCACGTCCAAACTAGTGTGGGAATGAAAACTCTAAAAGTACTAGCTTACAGAAACAAAGTAATACGAATGTGGCTACTAAGCAACAAGAAAGCAAAAAAAAGGGCAACGACTCCATGTTTTGTATCAGATCACTAAAGAATCGGATGGAGTCTCACTGAATAAATATTCCAGGCCTAAGACAATCCAAAAGATTCATAACCATATCAGCTAAGAAAGCAGAGGAGCTTCTAATGATGACCAGAAACGACTTGAAACTGGTGGTGGTCTTAAGATCTTGGAAAATATGATGCAAGTAGACTGAAGAAGAAACTGGTATGACCCATTCAACAGAAAAATGCTCAATGGTGGTTTTTACTAGATCGGATAACCTAACTCTGTGTGGGCTAACATTATCGGTACTTAACGAGTTTAAATATTACTAGATAGATATTGGAATTTGTCTTGGTCCAATGAAATCAACATCATTGAATGCATTATAGGCAGAATGTAACGAACCTTCTTGGTTTATACGGCGGCAATTATTGTCTCAGAAATATTTAATTAAACTCAAACGATACATAACGATAAATAATTTATGTAGCATTTCCATAGGGAACCTCACGGCGGAAACCTTCATTCAAACGAATGTATTCAATAATATATACAGAACCAACAGAAATTTATCGATATATAATACTCCTTATCAAGCTTTATTCAAAGTCCACAAAGTCATAATCCCTAATTATACTGAATCTAGCCAGCCGCATTAACTCGAATCATGTTGAAATCCATATTAGCTGAGGTGGCTGACAAGACAATAATATATACTGATGGATCTAAGGCGAGGGATGGAGTTGGATGTGCAGTATACATTCAGAACACAAAGGATTCTCTACGATTCAAATTACCCGATATACCTAGCATATATTCTACGCTGTATCCCATCTTAGTATCTTTCCTAGTTGAAGTCAAATAAAAAATGTAGGTGCGATTTTATCTGATTTTAGATCGGCACTCAGGACGAATTGGAATTCATAGTAATAAAAAAGCTGATCGAATAGTAGAAGATTAAGTACTTAATGGAGTTTTTTGTAACGTATATACAAGAAGAGATCTGATTAATTCAATGAGAGATGGAGAGAGAGAGAGAGAGAGAGAGAGATACGTTGGTTAAAGTTTGGTAGGATAAGGAGGATTTTTGTAAGGAATTTGGTTTGTTTGATTAGGCCCTGATATAGGAATTGCTCCTCTGCAGGTTTGGGGTTGTGGTGGTTTAGTTAGAATGTGTTTGTCTAACTGTTTCTAGCAGGGTATTGTTGCCGAAAATATGAAGTGGAGCTTGCAAGTAAAAACGGTATTTTTTGAGTGGTTTAATTATATTTTTTTTAATTAATTTGGTGTGGACGGGTACAACTGCGGCTGCATTATTCCCTATCGTCATTTGGCTGGAGAACCAGTTCACCAGGTTGCAGGGAAACAGCAGAAAACTTGCAGCAGCGAGGATTTTGGTGTCTGTGGAGAGGTCGTACGGAGTTTGAGGTTTTTTCAGGGTGACTGGGGCAGTTTCCTGGGGGGCTTTAGGTGTTTCCATCCTTTTCGGACAACGGGGGTGGAAGGCGGAGTGAGATCCACCGCAATTTTTAGATGTGGGGGAGTTTGACTTTCGGCACTTTTCTGGATTGTGATCGGATGCATCGCAAGGGGGAAAGATAGGTTTGCAAGTGTCTGCGGAGTGGCCGTAGAGGAACAGCGGATGTAGTATTTAGGGACTGCAGGAATGGAGTTAGATGGCTGATGGAACAAATTATTTATATTTATGAGACGCAAGTTGTATACTTCAACGTTGTCGAACACGATCAACGGCATATTATCACTTGAACTTCATCTGTACACTGAGCCATTAGAAGTTATTTAATCCTTTTATATAATTCCCAAAAAGTTGAACAGTTACCTAAAGACTTGGTTTAATGAGTGAAATTCTGTCGATTTATTTTATGATGAACATTCCTTCTCAAAAGAAAATTCTTTTTACTGAAAAGGCTTGTTTTACTCGTAGGAATATTACTAATATACATAACTATACGTTATCATGAGTATTCAGATGAAAATCCTCTTGTAATGAATCCTCGACATTTCCAACGTGATTTTAAGATTAATATTTGGGTCGGCCTTATCGATCGTTATTTGATTGAATCAATTATTTTTCCAAATCGACTAAAGTTTTAATGATGACGTTAAATCGTCATTTTTAAATATCCAGGTTCCTAACAAAACTTCGTTCAAACCTGAAATTCCAGAGGCGAATAGATCTATTGTGGTTAAACCATTTTAAATGCATGTTTAAGTTGAGAAAACACATTATGTAAAGCAGATTATCTTTAGAAACAAACTCTTCCAAAGAGTCATATTTATATATGTAAATCGATTTAAAACACACATTTTAAGGTTAAGTTATTTTAAACTTGTATGCTTTCGGCTTATTATAAGTGTATATAAAATAATTTTGTTTTCCTTCAAGTGTATAATAATATCTATATTATTTTCGGCAACACAGATCGTAGAAATAACCTATTCTTTTACTAGTAAAATAATGAACGCTTATATTATACTAGTAACTTCAATCTTTTGTTGACGTTATTGTAGAATATAGCGAGCAATTCGGCCTATATACAAATACGTCCAAGACGAAACTATTGGTATTCTCAAAAATACAAAGAAACGCAACCCTAAGACTCTGGAGAGAGATCATTGAACTAGTGTCATCTCTAAAATACCTGGGTACGCTCTTCAACCTGCAATGCGACCCAAAACTCAAAATAAGATCAAGAATTGAGCAAGCGCGGAAAACTCTGAACAACATGAGGACACTTCTGGCAAACCGCAACCTCAGCCTGGAACTCCGGACCAGAATGCTTCGCTATTACATCTTCTCTGTTCTTTTGTACGCATGCGAAAGTTGGACCATGTATGCGTCCACAGAAAATGTACGCCTACAGGCGAATGCTGCGGATATCTTGGATGGAACATAAGACAAACATAAATGTCCTGCAGCAAATGGGTAACTTCTCACCACAAAGTTGCAGTACTTAATACATATAATGACAGGCGGGCGATATGCCGGTCAGCCGCAGAGAAAATTCATGGCTGAAAGATTTACGCAGATGTCTCGGACAGGCGCCTACAGAGATTTTCAGAGCTGCGGTTTCTCGTGCGACAATAACCATCTGGATCGCCAACCTCTGTAGGGAGACGGCGTCGTAAGAAAAAGAATAAAATAATGAGAAACGATAGCAATGTCTTATTATGGACGTTGTAACTAAGTAGGCAGGAATTGTCGTTTAATTTTTATTGAATTTGATGTTTGTCGGTTTTGAAAAGTGTATTATAAAAATGTCTCAAGGAGAACAATTTCAATGTACACCTCCGTAATTAGTCGAAATAGCTAATTCCACTATTGAAACATTAATTCCGACGAAGTCACTAAAAGTGTACGATTTTTTTTTATGAAAAATTTAAAAAATGGTGCAAAGAAAATATTGTACGAAGATACACAGAAAATGTTATTTTTGCTTATTTTACGTATTCGTCAAGAAAATTGAAAAGTTCGACACCATGGGCACAATATTCAACGATTAAAATTCAATTAAACATCAAACATAATATTAAAATGGAAAAAATCAAAAGTATTAACAAAAGATCAATTTGATAAATTTCTTCAAGATGCACCGAATAATATTTATTTAGCAACAAAAATAGGCACTTTCTTATTTTGTTATTATTATTACATTTATTAAATCGTTGACCAAGGGCGTCGCTTATGACTAAAGGGGGGCAATATTATGGAGTATAAAAAATATAAACGCCTGGTACAGTCGAGAGCATGAAGCGCTGCATTTTGAGTGCCTCGATGACGATTGTAATAAGAACGGTTCTAATATCAATATCAATGTATAAAACTTCACAAACGATTTTAAAAACGGTTTTCAAAATCTTAATATCATTCTGAATATTTCAATACTTCCTACAATATACATTAAACCTTAGTTTGTCGTGCGATGCGGAATTTATTAATAGGTAAGGAAGTCAATTGCTCGCCTTAGGACTTTAAACATTTTTTGGCTAGCTACATTGCATCTCTAGGGGGGGGGACTGCCCTCCTGTCCTCCTTCAGAAGATTAATATTTAAATTAACAACAATCAACGATAGCTACCACGGTAAAGCTTTTGTGTTCCGTCTGCGGTTCGATTCTCAGCGTCGACCGATTATTTTCACTTATTTCAACGTTTGTTTTTAGGTTATATTAATACTAGCTTTTACCTGCGGCTTTGCTCGCGTTAAAACGATTAAAGAAGGTAAAGAGATTATTACAATAGAACTGAATCCATATAATTTAAAGCAAGAGTTAGAGTTTCTTATTTTTGTTAAAAATTCCTTTGTTCGTCTGTAATACTTAACAATTAAGTGTTTAAAGGCTCTTCTGGTTCTCCCTTCTCGGGAAGAGCGCACCAAACTCTGGGAGTGTATTATACACGTGAAAATAATGTAAAAAAACTCATATGTTCTTATCCGATTTTCATTTGTTTTCAAGTTATGGAGTAATTAAAAATGTTCATCTAGCTTTCAACTTATATCTGAATTTCAACATTATCAAAGTATGCCATGTTCGAGGCTCAAAAGCATTTGATAATTCTGTTGTTTTGATGAACTGTCAGTGGACAGTGAACAGTAACTGAACATTTAATTTCGAATTTATGTGATTGTTAGTGCTGCAAAATGTCAGATAATTATTTAAATTTAGAATATGCAAATATGGTGTTTGTTTATGGTTTCTGTAATGGAAATGCTACAGCTGCTGCTGAAGAATATCGTCAATGTTTTCCACACCAAAGATATCCTGATAAAAACGTATTTATTAGAGTTTTTAACAAATTGTGCGAGACTGGTAAGCTTCCCAGTGCTAACATATCATCTGAACACGCTACTCGACAAGGTTTGGTAGAAGTAAAAAATATTCTGCATCTATGTAGTAGAAGAAGATGCAACTACTAGCTCACGGAGAATTCCCACGCAATTGGGAATTCCAAAAAAAGGGTGATAAACACACTTCACGAACAAAGCTTATTGGATTGGTTGGATTGGTGGTGGAGGTCCCATTAATTGGCCTGCAAGATCTCCAGACCTCACACCACTAGATTTTTGTTTATGGGGCTGGATGAGAAATGAATTCTACAAAATAAAAGTGGACACACGGGATGTACTAATTAGACGATTTGAGAATACTGCAACCCATATTAAAGAAGAAAGAAATGAATCAATTGGGAGAGCAACAAACGCTCTTCGTAGACGAAGCAGAAAATGTTTAGGTTAGTCAATGGCAGTATTTTTGAACATATATTGAAAGAACGCTATGATTAAGAAAATTTTTATGTGATAATTTGTTTATTTGTTAATATGCTATAACTTGAAAACAAATGAAAATCGGATAAGAACATATGAGTTTTTTACATTATTTTCACGTGTATAATAAACTCCTAGAGTTTGGTGCGCTCCTCCCGACTCCCCTGTATAATGACAATAAATAAAGAAAAATTCTAAACAACTGAAAATATTGTCAATTGGATTGGATATTATCGTGACCGTTGGTAATACAGTGGAATGGTATTACAGTACTCAGGGCTGGAGCTTCATTACTGGAATGCTAGATGGCGTTAAAAATGCTAGATTTTGAGATTTTTGACAAAAAAGTGTTTTCTAACTCGTAAAAATAATTTTGTTTCATAAAAAGTATTCTATGTTATTTCTAATACCTCCACGAATTTGTGTACAAAATTGTATGATCTTATCTTGAGTAGTTTTCGCGTGAAATCGTTACAAACAAACTTACATTTCACATTGATAATATTTGTAAGGATTTGGAATCACAGGAGTCTGTAGATGCGATGAACTCGTTCATTTGAAGTACAGCGAAATCCAAGATATAGGAAATTTAATTTTAGTAAAAATCACAAACACAAAAAACAATGGTCGTTTCCTATACTTGGAGATTTTTATTTGAACTTAGTCAGACAGTAGGTATACGGCATTTCGTCCGGTTGATATGGAATGGATCCGCAGCGTTTTTTATTAAATATCAAAACGGTAAATGTCACCGTGTGGTAATAGATATACATAAAATTTCAAACGTTGCAAAAGACGTTGCTATTTCTTTGAAATTAACAAATCCTCATGAATATACAGGACATTGCCTTCGTAGGACTTCAGCAACTATTTTAGTTGTAACGGATGGGACATTACCGCTTTAAAACGACATGATGGATGGAAATCCACCAGTGCGGCTCTAGGGTACTTAGAAGATTCTGTTTTCAGCAAAAAACAAACTACACAACAATTACTTCATTGGAAAGAACAACCAAGTACGAGTTCTGGAATCAAAAGATATTTACATTCAGGAAACCTTTCAAATGAAAATATTTCTAACATAATAAATATAGACAAACACCTTATTAAACATAACATCTACACCAATGACAAGATTGTGAATGTCGAAGCCGAAAGCGGTGGCATTGGCCTAAATTTAAATAACTGCATTATACAAAACTGCACCTTCAATATTACAATTAATAAATAGATAATGCTTATGCAAGCCATAATTGTTTTATTTCATATGTTTATTAATAAATGTTTTCAATTTATTTCTACTTATAAATTGCATTATTTTTACCCTTGAAGAAAAAATAGTATATGTCACTCGGAGCAGAAGACCCATTATATGTTTCGGCAAACGCCTATACTATATCGTTCTACAATAATTATTCGTTAACTTATTTCAAACTTCACGATCTAATAAAATGTTAATGTAAATCTACTGTAATTTATTTGGATCCTGACACTGAACTCCACTAATTTTCTACGTTGTTATATAAGAAAAAAGATCGACCAAACTAATAATCGTTTTAATAAACCCCTTACATATGGCCTCGATTTTGAAATTTATATTAATCGAAATGTGAAAAAGGAAATTTTCCTTATTTAATAATATGTATGATGTAGAAAAAGTTTTTTCTATCACGAATCGCGAAAAAAAAGATTTTCTGACTTCTTATATGCATGTATTAACCACTTATAACTGTATTGGAGAATATTTCTTTTATTCTTTCTATTGCAGATGTCTTGTAGCGTTACTGAGCGGGTCCCGGATAACAGAGGCGCAGTTGTGGGTCCCCAAGGGGGAGCAGGTCCTACAGGGACAACCGTAACCGTAACTGGAACAGGATGTAGGCTACGAGGTACCGGCGCAAGTAATGTGAGTTTAGCACCATCACCGAATTCCAGGGGTAGCATACCGATTTCAAGTGCTCCTCAGAATGGGCCACAATCAAGTGCTCAAGGTGCTCCGCTACGGCCAAAGCCTTGTTGCCTCCTATGGTGCTGTTGCTGCAAGTGTCCTTGGTAAATATAAAGCTGTTTAATCAACAATATTTTACATCCGTTATTTTGTTATAAAATCCACATCCAACTTTCAATTGTCAAATAATTTAGTAGAAATTAATCGATTTATTAGAAAAGAAAGAAAGAAATAAATTAGTATATGAAGTTTAGTGAATATAAAATACTGTAATGGATTCACACCGGAACAAAACATTTATTAATCATAAATTCTTCCTATTTATGCCACATAAACTGTTTATCCATGAAAATAAGTCGTATACGTTCTAGTGAAGATTCGTATTGACATTTGCATTTGGGAAACTGAATCAAATTACGCTTCTGCAAATTCAAGTTAATTTATTCCACTTTTAGTCTTTACGATATTGCATTCAACAGTTTGCTGTAAGGGGAGCAATCGATTTATTTTATACTATAAACCAGCTGAACACATATTACTAATAATCTGATTTCTATTGGATTTTGTTGATTATATTATAACTACGAAATTCATACTAGTAATAGAGCTTATCATCGAATTCTCATTATGTTCAGTCTTAAAACTTGGCCTGGCCTAAAGATGACGCTAGTTGCTTCAAAAATACCACTGTGTTAGAAAGTACACAATCTATAATGCATATGTTTCAAGTTTGAAGACACCACGTTGTTTAGTATCTGTTTGGCAGCCATCAATAGTGAACGTTTTCAGTGAATTTGTATACATGGAAAAAATTGGTCGTCGTTATATGATACAATACTTTTATTTGAAAAGCCTTCGCCCAACCAATATAAAAGCTGAACTAGATTCTATTCTGGTTGAGACTGCTCCTTCGTTATTAATAGTAAAATATTGGATAGCGGAGTTTAAACGAGGCCACACGTCGTGTAACAGCATCGCAGTGGTCGACCAAATGTGGTCATGACTCCAGAGATGTTGATGAATGATTGACGATTGAAAGTGGTCGAGCAAGCAGAAATAGTAGGAATTTCAAAAGTTGCGCTACATCGCATATTGATTGAAAATTTGGACATGAGATAGCTGTGCGCATGATGGGTGCCGCGTTTGGAACAAAAACAGAGATGTTTCCATTGAGTTTTTGTTGTTGTTTCACAGAAATAAAGGCAAATTTGCGCCAGAAAATCTATCAACGGCGAGTATTATCCGAACTTGTTGAAACGTTTGATTGAAAAAATCAAGCAAAAACGACTGCATTTGGCTAATAAGGAAGTGTTGTTTCATCAAGACAATGCACCAGCTCACACATCCGTTATTGCAACGACCAAAATAAATTCTTCATATTTAGCCCCCTCTGATAATTTTCTCTTTCCACACATGAGAAGCTGGCTCCATGGTCAAAGATTTTTCGACAATGAAGAGGTGATGTTGGCAATTAATGGTTATTTTGAGGAGCTTGACGATTCTTATTATAAAAAGGGTATCGAACTTATTGAACATAGCTGAGAAAAGTGTATGTAGCTAAAAGGAGATTACTTTGAAAAATAAATATTTTTTTTTCCTAAAATTATTGTGTTTTCTTTGTTGGGACAAGTACTTCTGGGACTATCTTTCTATATTAAATATTAATTTTAAAATGCTTGGTATCAGGCCTCAAAAGTATGTATTAGGGCAAAAAATATTCATTTTCGCGTGGAAAAGTGTACGAAGTTTGTAAAAGATTTGAGGTGTCCAAGTACCACAAAATTTATATCAAAATTGAAGACTATTTCTACCAATATAATGTTGAGTTTTCTTTTGTTTCAGTTCAAATCCTGGTGGAAAAGCAAACGATGAAAACGGACCTAATAGAAATTCAAATAATTCGGATGTGATGTTAAATTGTGAATTGGAACCACCGTAAGTAGAATCAGAAATCTTCTATCCATTTGTAATAATTATAAGTCATTTTTTTTCTAAATAAATTTCCAAATGTTGAACTTTATAGTGAATACAGTGTCGAATTATGTATCTAGTGAAAATTTCGCATACTTACATATTTCTTTCTACATGGTTTCATCAAAAAAGACTTTATAATATCATTGAAACAAAGTAACTAATATGAAATTTGAATTAATCTCTTTACATACTGCCTTGCTAGCAATGTACCTAGCCCAATGATAATTCTATGGCTGAAGCATTTTGGAAGTTTTTCATCTGTTTTGTCGTGGCGTCTCAATGTTAGAAGGGATTTCAAAACGTTTCCCTTTCAGCCCTTCGTTTATTTTTAGCAAGAGCCATTGTCACAATGGAGAATATATGTTTCAACACACCATTATTAACTTCTGAGATTACAAATGTTCCCCCTGTTTTCTCATAATCAGGTAAAACTTGACGCGTTGCTTAAGATTTATATTTCACGATAGTCAGCGCAGATACCGTTTTTTTAAAGCGACTATAGTAGCAAACTGTAATCGAAAGTAATCAAATGCTGCTATAAGGATTCACGAACCGTACTTTTTATCCCACCTCGTATTTATATGTAGCTATAAAGGCCAAATAATTCATATTTTACTTGTAATTAATTACTAATATAGAAATGAGTACGTATTTCGATTAAATATCACATATCAGCCAATAAAAAAGATAATCTGACAACAGTGTATCCAGCGAAAATGTTTTAGTACGGCATGTCAGATCCATCTATCTTCAAAGAAGGTAGAGTTTTGTAGTCTAAATTCTTATTTTTAATAATTTTCTATCACACATTTTATAAAAATCAAAAATATTTTTAGTAATCCCTTCACAAAATACAAAATATCATAACGTACTAATGAGATAGCAGAATTCTTCGAAAACTAACCAGGTGACAGAACAATTTTGAGTTATATATAAGAAGGAATTCTTAGGTGAAAGAAATCATCTTATCCATGAATTTTGCACAATTGACTTCTTAAGATTGTCTTGAAACTCAATCTTAAATATTTCCCAAAAATTTTATTAGAAAAAAAATTGGTTTTTACTTTATAGTTCGGGAATCATTGTGAAATGAAAAACTACGAGACAAACTGTTAAATTCAAAATTGTGTCATATTCTGTATTATTGATAAAATAACTTGTATTTTCGTATTTTTAAAATGTGGTTTCGACAAACTATATCATGTCAACTATGAATAATAGGTATTGAGATTTTGAATGAAATTATGGAAAGAAAACCGCATTTCTTTCTCGACGGAAATTATGAATATTTCCAGTTTCCTCAAGTACTGGGTGGACAACTTAGAACTAATATCTTTCTTCATTAACTGTATCATTTAAAGAAATGGCCCAATTGTTTGTCCGCTTAGCCACACCACACATTTACAGACCAATGACCCCAATGTTGGATCTACTGCATCCAAAAAGGGATTCGTTTTAGATCAGTAGTGCATATTATGGCGATTTACTCTACCATTATATTAAAACGTAGTCACGTCTGTCCACAAAATTCGTGAAAGCATCGTCGTGAATCATATTTAATAGCCAGTTGTGATTTAATTCACTGACAAAAAATAAAACATTTTTGAATAATAGATAAAATTGAACACAACTAACTTCAACAGCTTCAACTATACGCTTAAAAAAATTGTGGCAATTCACACATTTCTTAGGATATCTCGGGAAAGAAAAAAGAGATTTACATCCGTTAATTAAATAAATCACGATATATAAAATATATGAAACATCGCCCTCTAGCATTAACGTTACTTATTAAATTAGAATTTATATATTTAGTATTGCTGAACAAAAGCTCATTCGAAGTTCATAAAAATCGGAAAGCGGAATCGAACCTACAGGCATTTTTTCATAATAACGTTCCCACTCTCCCCCCCTCTTATTTGAAGAGATAGACTAAAACTTGTTAAATAAAAAATGCACAGAATTTGTTGAAGAAATCGATTATCGTATATAAAGTGCCACTTAAATGGGTAAATTTAAAAAAATGATTTTTTAATTTTATATTTTCAAATACATCTGAAATTCAGAAAATAATTTTCACGTATTGGAAAGAGGCCATTATTTTTTTTTTTTTTTTCTAAAGCCATAATATAGTCTGTTGCCCACCCGGTACATACCATTAGTGGTCTCCACAGTATATGACTTCAATGCAAACTCTAAAATAACTCTAATAATAAAATATATTTTCAGTCCTTCGTTAGAAGAGATCCGGAATTGGGGCAGATCTTTCGAAAAACTCATGAAAAGTCCAGGTAATTGAAAACTTTCCGATTTCATATTGTAAGATTCGGTTAAAAATATTCAATAAATTCCTCACATACATTATAGTTTTGTTTGTGAAATACATTAAGGACACTTCGATTTGAGGTTTTTTTACAGACACCTTTATAAAATTAAAAACAGAAAAAAAATAGCTTTAATGTGGTGTAAATTAAATGAATATACATAATGAAGGAGAAGTTTTTACGAAATCATACCTGTTTACACCTGGGTGCGCAGAGTTTACGGCTAACCAATCAGCAGCAACTGTGATTTTTAAAATCTTTCAAATATGTACACTAAAAGTCAATTAATTAGATTTTTATTAATAGTACTCGTGGGTAATTTTTAATTGGCACCTTATGAAAAATACATTCCCCCACTCGTAAAAATACTTCCAAATGAAATATTGATTGTGTACATTCTTCATGTCATAATTTTGCAGCGAGATCCCGTACTATGAGGAGCTGTTTACACACCCTTACTCGATGCGACGTTTCATTGAATCTCGGTTATTCGACAAATTTTATTGATCTCACCTAACGATTTTGAATAGTATGGTTTCTTTAGGAGATACAAAAGACTTCAATAATCAGCGAGTGCTGGTACTAGGTTGGTTTTCTATTGCTTTCCTTGTAACCTAAATATCCCGCGCATGTGGACGACCTGAGTATATAATAAGCGTCGAATCTCCACTATTAAAACGATTGAAACAACGCTGTGCCGTCTACCCATAAACTGTATCTTTCTCTTTAATTTCCCGTATTTTCTTGACTACCTCGGCTATTATAAACTTTTGTTTCCAATGATGTCTTAACAATACACGAATTTCGCCCTTCCTCATAAATAATCAAAGATAGAAGGGTTAAAAGATAAAAGTTTTAATAGAATTAGAGACTAGTCAGTCTAACAAGTTACGCATGTTTAAACTGAGGCGTAGTTTTTCACATAAGAAAACCGATATTACTTAAAAGGCACCCTCTGATTTAAAAATTTAATTATGTTCCAACACCATCCAAAATTGGACTGTTACTTAAGATTTATACAGTGTGCTTCATTTTTTTATATTTCCCACTTTTGTTACCTTATTTCATATCTCATTAATAATCTTGTAAAATATATTTTCAGCGGGTCGGCAGGTATTTAGGGATTTTCTAAGAGGAGAATACTCGGAAGAAAATATATTATTTTGGTTAGCGTGTGAAGAACTCAAACGGGAAACGAATTTAGAGGCAGTAGAAGAGAAAGCAAGAATTATTTACGAAGATTATATTTCGATTCTTTCTCCCAAAGAGGTTTGTATTCCATAAAATATTAATGTGAAACAAAACTTCAGAGTAAAGAATTTTTTTTAACGAGCTATTTGATGTTACTTATTGATATAGGTGTCGCTGGATGCGAGAGTACGTGAGATTGTAAATCGTAACATGGTGGAACCGACTCCACAAATGTTTGAAGAGGCACAACTTCAAATATATACCCTAATGCATAGGGATAGTTATCCACGTTTCGTCAACTCACCGTTATACCGATCATTGTCTCAACAACAGAGTGCTTCTTCAGCTCCCCAATCTGCTGTGACGACATCAATGATCACAACGGCTTCTTCGGGGTAAGTAAAGTGGCAAATATCAATAATTATATACCCAATAGTCTATTGTGAATTGTTAAAACACCCTTTATATTTGCCATTATTTTCTTTACCTTCGTATACAGGCACAACACGTAGACAACTTCAAGTATTATGTGCAACAAATCAACGCACATTATAACATTTCATTTTTATCCATTTTCCTGTATTTGTTAAACATTGATCATCTAATTGAGCTAATGTGGTATCATCATTTGGTTTTGGAGTGCGTATCTTTTATACTAACAACTAGAAAATCACGTAGATTGTGGAGAACTGAGTTATATGGAAAAAAATCCATTTTTAGATTTGAAAGAACAGGAAATGAGATTTTGAAAATTTCTCACAATTTGTCTCAGAGAGGCAACTGAAACAAGAATAGTGTTTTTTCTTCATTCAACCCTTCTGTATTTAAAATACTTTGGCACACCCCTCTAGATAGCGCGCTAAAGACTGACTGCTCTCGAATTTATAATTAAAAAATATTATATAAATAAGAAGTTCTGACAGAAGCAGGAACTCGTAGAGATAGCTTAATGTGATGTTGATAAGTATAAAAATAAGTCATTATTTGAGAAAAATAAGCAAGTTACAGGCCTAAAAATTACAATCAGGGAGACAAACAAGATGATATCTATACGCTCAGCGGCTATTTCAGAATAAAAGACTACTTTTTGTTCAGCTTCAAAATTTGTAAATCATACTTTTGTTCACAGTTTGATATTTTTTTCCAGTATTAATTTTTTAAAATCTGTTTTTAATCTATTTTTTGCACCTATTTCTACCTATGTACGAGGATGTATTGATATCTAGTTAGCCTAGATCAGTTCCATGCATAAACAAAATATTGCGTTACCATAGCAACGAACAATAAATTATTAGAAGTGTAAGTGTAAAGTTTGACGTCAAAAAAATAAACCAGAGTTACGCAATAAATTAAAAGAAAAAAGATGTCTACCGAAATTGAGAAAATCATCAAGAATTTAAAAGGGTTAAGAGGTAAGCAGATTTACGAAGATATGCTTAATACCCTTGGTGATCAATGTCCTTCGTATGCGACTGTGAAAAATTGGACTGCAAGCTTCAAACGAGGTAAATTTTTCATTGAAGATGATGACCGATCGGGAAGGCCAGTTTCTGTGTCAGTCCCCGAAAATATCGATGCAGTTCATGATATGATTTTATCAGACCGTCGAATTGGGCAAAAACGGATATCTGAAGCACTGATATACGAACGCGTTCACCATATAGTTCACGTCAATTTGGACATGAAAAAAATTGCTGCAAAATGGACCCACAAATGTTTGAATGTTGACCAAAAGCGTGCAAGGGTAGAAGCATCGCGTTCGATCTGTGCTCGATTTGAAAACGATGTAGACTTCTTAAACCGAATTGTTACTATGGATGAGACTTGGGTACACTTCTACGATCCAGAAACAAAGCAACAATCGATGGAATGGCGACACTCTAGTTCTCTAAGACCTAAGAAGTTTCTTATCCAAAAATCTACTTGAAAAGTTTTTGCTTCAGTTTTATGAGATTGCCATGGAGTAATCATGATTGATTTTTTGAATAAGGGTGGAACAATAACTGGAGATTACTATTCAACATTACTGACCACTCTACGGGAAAAAAGACGCGGAAAGCTATCCAAAGGTGTTTTTTTTTGCAGGACAACGCCCCTGCACACAAATCTCATGTTGCCAAGCGAAAAATTCGTGATTTAGGGTTTGAATTACTAGAACACCCCCCTTATTCACCAGATTTGGCTCGGTTCGACTATCATCTCTCTCCTCAACTGTAAAAAAGTTTAAAAGGTCGTAAATGTGTCTTCCAACGAGGAGGTAATAAGAGCTGTGGAGGTCTGGTTTGCAGAGCAAGAACATTTTTTTTGAAAGGTCTAGAGACGTTGCAGGTTCACTCTAATAAATGTATCCAATTAAGAGGAGAATACGTTGACTAATAAAATATTTTGACATTGAAATTTTATTTGGTTAGGTAGGCTAAGAATTTTTCAACATATCCTCGTATATTATAAAATGACTACACTTCCCTGGTGTTAAAATTAATCCAATGCTTTTAAGAGCTTTTATAGTTTTTCTGTGCGGTTATGCAGGCAGTGAACGCGATAAAAGGTTTAAGGTAGTGTTTATGGATTTTTATTTTTAAATCAATAACCATAACCAACCTCTATATTTTCAACATTTTAAGGTGAGAAAAGCTTTAAATACTCCAGGAAAGGAATTTCGAAATGTTAGTAACATAGTAACTCTCTCTAGCATAAATGAATACTCTATATATTCGTTTATATAATTTTATGGTAATTTAGCCTGACCACCTTGTGTTCATCAACAATATAACGATAAAATATAAACTCTGTCCAGATTATTCAACGGTTTCAAAAGTTATACCTACAATTGATTTCACACCATGATGAGCAAGCCTGGATTGCAAAACCAAGAACGAGCATGCAAGACTTAGGTTTTTTCGCAATAAAGTCGATATTTTTGAGTCCAATATTTTCTTTAAACTTTAATATAAATAAAGATAATAGGAGTACTGAGAATGGAAGTGAATATCTTGTTATATATCTTTTGAATACCTGGGAATCATTTTCATAGAAAACGGAAAAACAGATATAGAAATAGCGAACTTTATTATAAAAGTAAATCAAATATACTGTGCTCTAAATAAGACCATTTTCGGAAAAAAAGTAATAGGTAAAAACATAAAAATAAAAGTATACAACTCGATAGCAGTAACTACGTTAATATATGAAAGTGAAGTTACGCGGGCAGAAGAAAACGAAAGCGGGCATGCGCTGTAGCGACTGCAAAGCTCTTATACTACATACTCCGCTATTGTTGACATTCAGGCGTCAGTCGGCGTTGTGCTACAGCTACGTAAACATGTCCGCCATTATTGATGCTCCCGCCAAGTGTGAATTACGGAGTGTGATTCGATTTCTACAGACTGAAGGCAATAGTGCTGCAGAAATCCATAGGAGAATGAGTCGTGTGTATGGTGTCGAAAGTTTAAAGATGGCTGTAATGATGTATACGTTTTGAGTACGTTTTAGAAACAAAGGTAAGTTCAAAAATGCGGCAGCAGCTAAATACTTTTATGGATCCCTAGACCGCTCGATAGGAAGGACTTAAATTTTCCAAAAGCTTTGATTGGCTAAACCTTATTGTTAATTGGCGATTAATCTATGCGTTACAGACATATGATTATTTGGTAATTTTTAATCGATTTTTTTCGCTCAATGCAGTGATATAACTCGCATGCGAACGTTTTAAAATACCCTCTATATTTATTAATATTTTGAACATTTTAATCAGGATTGGAACAAATTAACAAAGCAACAGACGAACTCAACTAGTAATTATACTAATATTGAAGGTGCACTTTGTGCAGTTATTAAATTTTATAATTATTACTAAGTAGAAAAAAATTAGAATAAACGCGACTTGAACGTTGGATCTCTGTGATGTGACCCTTGTTCTCTAGCCATTACGCTATGGAGACCTTATTAATAATTTTCTTCACTCACTACTTCTTAAAGTATGTTTTTTACCGCTCTAGTGCGTAAAGTGAAGTTTTACGCACTCGAAAGTGTGTCTAAAGTACGTACGCACGGTAGTGGAAAAATGTTAAAATTATATAGTTAAATAAATAATATATTTTTTTCAGGAACCAGGACGGTTAACGCCGTACCCTTTTCAACTAAGGCGGCCTAACGAGAGACACGACAGTCGACAATAACCTCGGCGGGCGACAGTCGACTATACAAGGCGTCTCAAAAAAGAAGATTGCCGCAGCCGACTCGGAGCCTAACGCCGATTCTTCGGAGCATTCCTCGCACAGTGCACTGTGACATGTGACCGTTTTAGGGCCACAGCGCCGGCGCCGCATAAACCCCATAAACACAGGACGCTGTGAGATTTAGATGTGTTCGTAAAATCAGTTTTCCGGCACATGTTCACTTTGTACAATAGCAATCATATTTCTCTGAACTGGACCTAATAGTCGCTCACTTCTTAAAATTAGTGTTGTGTAATAATAACGAAAATATGATTCATCTCATTGTAAGCTGGGTAAAAAAGTTGGATGGTATCGACTGAACTATCATCATGTCGAACTAACTAAATTTTCATGATCACTTTATGCGATATTTTGCGAAACTGATACATTTACAGCAATAAAACAATTATACAATTAGCAACATTAAGACAAAGACCTTCAAAGGTGTATCTTTGGGCAGCTTGTATATACCGGAAGGATCCTTGTTCCCACTTTTGGTAGTAGCGTCTTCGATTTCTATAGCTTTTGAATGGTTGGTCACAGTCTTTAGAATGTTTTACAGAGTTCTAAAATGACATCCTTTTAAAACATGTCACAATTTCGAAAAACAAATTACTTAACTCATGATCCTGGGTTCGATTGTCCTTCAGTACAGAGCTTTCTGGCCACGAGTCGTCTGTCAAATATTGATGCATGATGTGACCGTTTAAATTTAACTGTTCAATCGTAAACCTTATTGTTAAACGACAGTCATCCCATTTCTCAAACAATCAATATTTGATTGATAATCTTCACTTGTGCCCACGGAAAATTCATAAAGAAGAATAATGATCCCATTGCGCTGATAAATTTTAGAACAGCAATTCGGAATTTGTAGAAGTTGAATTACTGAATTTTTTATCATAAAAAGAGAAGACCTCCAGAAGAATAGTTGATTTCATAATCAGGTTTACGTTAAATTAAAACAATTTTATTCATACTATACTACACTGTAACCGCAGAATCCAGAATGGAGAGTACCAGTTACAAATAATGTGTCTTTTTAGTTAATTATATATGAGAATTATTTGAAATAAACCTTTGTATTCGTTCTGAAGCTCTTTCATAATTTTGAAAATTGAAATTTTGAACATGAATTCAGTGTATAAAATGATAAGTAAATTTTTTCATGCGGTAACTATATCAGTATCGCAATTGAAGTCTTTTTAATTATTGTTATTATTGGCTCATTTGCACAATCACGTGGGTGTTGGTAGCACTTAGATTAGCAAGTGTAGAACACAACAAGCTTTTTATAATTCAAAATACGAGTTATTCAACCCTACTTGTAATAGAAAACGAAATAGATTAAGCAAATGACGCCTACCTCAATAATCTATTAAAATTACTGCCTTTTATATTTGTATTCCTAATTTTTCACCAGCCATTTTATTACTTTTGTTTAATCCTGTATACACTGTGTTGATAAAGAATGAAAAATATGGATCGTGCGTGAAACTCACGATTATTTCAAGGCTTGTAAACTCTAGGTGATCAGCTGATCAATTACTTTAATCAGAAAATTATAAATCACTTTATATGTAGGAAGCAATACAAAAATAAATTTTTTGACTCAGAGAAGTCATTTTTCATTATGTTGTAGTAATCTGATAAATTTGGTATAAGACATATAATTTCACGAAAGATTCGATACATTAATTATGGAAATTTTAGAAAAAGGTATGTTTCACTCTGTAACAACTTGTTGTTCTTGGTTTTACCTTGTAATGTATATTTTGTATAAGAAATGTCGAATGTGTATATATTGTATCCTTTTTATCAGAAATAAAATTAAGTTTTTGAAACTCAAGAATTAGTATAAACCAATCGAGTTCACAGATGGTTGGTTGAGAAAAAATTAACAGATTTTACCTGTTATATTGAAAATCAAACTATTTCCAAGATATTCCTAACAAATATTTATTCACAATGGTAAATATAATCAAAAAATCAATAACTAAACGCCATAGAATAAAATGATGATTCATTATTGGTAATAATTGTATCTGCATTATCATCGAAAATATGTGGAGTGGTCAAAAAAGATTTCAAGTCGAATAAAAAAATATTTATTAACAATTTGTGGAAAATATAAGAAGGAATTCAAAGACATGCATACCTAATACGTTAGAAACATTTCTTCAACTATTGCTGCATTGATAATGTCTTTTAAGAGCTTCGCCACTCCTCGCTACATTGTGGATACTGTCTACATGACGGAAAAAAGCAACCCAATTTCCATACATGCTATAGTTCTTCCAATATCAATTGCAGATTATAAAAACTTATATAAAAATCCTTGCCGACAGTTTTGTTTGGTCTATGATAAAGGTAGATACCTCATTTTATATTATTTTTATAAATACTTTCAAAAATATGTATATCTTATGTATTCGTTAAAAGGCAATCGAATCATTATAAATTATACGCCATTATTTAGACAGATGCACTTAATTGTAGTCCTGCTTGGAAAAAAACATCAATATACCTCATTAACTTGTTACAACTGAATATTGAATTATAAAACGTAAATAGACTAATAAAATGTCCCTGCTAATAAAGGAGTTTGGTTAAACAGGGTACCAGACGTGAACTGAGTCCTTTTTTACCCCATTCGTTTTTTTTTTCTGGAAAACGAAATTTCAAAGCAAAAACCATGAAGGAAAATTAGTTATTTACAAATAAAACAAAAGAAAAGAAACATTTCAATTCCAAATTATCTTTATAAATAATCATGGTAGTCAGAATCGTCTGAAGTAAAGTGACAATTTGATTGAACTATGAAGGGTTGTAAAGAGGGTGATAGTCATCATAGTCATCTTCTTCTTTGATAACATGTTCAACACAGTTTTTCCAAAGCTCTTGGCGGTCAGCTGCTATAACTTTCTTTACGAGTTCTACAACCTCTTTTCTCAGTTCTGGTGACTGATTACATTTTCGTAAAACTGATTTTACGTTTGCTCATATCAACTCTATAGGGTTAAATACGCAATAGTAAGGAGGTAGTCTGAGAAGAGTATGATCCTGCTCTTTGCACAGCTTGACAATATAATAAGTTTTCTCTAAATTCAGACCTTTTATAACAGTAAGCAATTCTTTGTTTGCTGAGCCTTTTTTACGATCGCTGACAGGAAGAAAAATATTTTTTTCAGACGTAAATGCTAAAATTTGAGCTTTGTTACAACTACTATTTGGTATCTTAAGGAGTTGCCGCGAGTGGTAGGATGCGTTGTCCATAACGATTACTGACCGGTGGAATGTTAGCTAAAAGCTGTTCATTAAACTACTTAAAATAATTCTTCTGTCACATCTTCATGATAATCAGCTGCACAGATTTTAATTTTTTAGCAGATATTAATAGAGCATTGCGTTCATTCAAACAGCAATTTTTATTATTGTCAACCCAACCGAAACTTACTACATCGTGACTGTCAAACTTTCGTGACTACTCGATAAACGGAAAATTTATTTACTCTAGTTAATTCAGCAATTCTTATTATGATTGCATTATCAGATTGCTGAATATTTTCCTTTTTTCTGTGTTTGTATATATAAAATTATTAAATTTATATGTTTATTCTCACTAAACTGTGCAATTTCATTGCCTTCATTCGTCCATGGTCTAAAGCAGGGGTTCTGCACCTTTTTTGCCCCACGCCCCCTCAGAACCACCCACCATATTAAGCTCATATATCAACCAAGTAAAAAACGTCTTGGGCTAGAAAAATAAATGGAATTTCATTTTTAATACCTGATAGTCCAAAGCTATTTTGCCGCTGGTAAACAATTTAATTACGGCATTCTACTTTTAATTGCGGAATTTTTTGCTTTATTTTTTATTTTTATTTTTCTAGGAGGGCTCACGCCCCCCTTGAAATCCTTCCACGCTCCCCCAGGGGGGCGCGGCACCCAGGTTGATAACCGCTGGTGTAAAGAACGCCATATTTCTATTTATTCAAATAAATTTATTAATTAAATGAATCTCATATGCCTTCAGACAGCTTCAGCCAATAGAAATTCATTTATGTCTACAATTTTCATCGGTAAACAGTGGAGATGATGAGTTCACGTGGACTGACATATTGTTAGATATTTCATACGGGGTGTAAACATTTTTCATTTCTTAATTTGGTATGAGTGCCATGCGTATTTATGAAATATTGATTGTTCCTCGCATAACTGTCTTCTGCAATTAATATTTGAAGAATTGTACCCACTGAATGCTTCTCCACCATAGAATCTCGAAGAAACTCCTACAATATACCAATTGTTTTATTTCTCTACAATATGTAGGTTTCAAATGTTGTAGCTTGGAGCGTGATCACCCCTTCTTATAGGATTATAAATAACAGCCTCTTTCGTAAATGTATCATCCTACTATATTTGCAATAATATTTCTTCTTTAATATAAAAATTTTATGTATAAAGTGATCAATAAGCAACAAAAAAGAATTACGTTTTATTACGAAGTATGTTTTTTTCTCTTTGTTTTTGTTATCTTGGTTAACTGATTCTTATTTCATAAATTTTCGATGTTGAATTCAGTATATAAGAATAAATACGAAAAACTTTGCTGCTAGCCGGTGTGGAGAGCTCAGTAACCAACTAAAGGTCTCAAACCTGCGTTTCGATTCGCACATATTCATAAGTTTCACGCAGACGTTCCTCCTTAGATTGGTCACTACTGTCGACGAGAGTCTAACGTTGAAGCATTATAAATAAACACAAAATCAAAAACTCACTTTTCTATGCTATCTGTCAGATATGCGAAGAGATTAAAGACGCAAGGCAACGTAGTGGATGTTACCCTAAATAAAAGTCGTTCGTCTGGAGTAAAGTATGATTTCTACTTAAAGCTTTTTAACACAGTTCTTGGTACTTTTTAAATATAAGTGTGGAAGCGGCGCCCCTATCAGAAATCCAAGTAATCAAGAGTAGGAATTTCCTACTACAAATTTACCAACAGTTCGCAGATGAACGCGAGGACAAATATTACCAAATCTTTTCATATAGATCATAAGTATCCATGTTAGCATATATCGGCAATGTGTATAAGTAGGGTACTATAAGGTAGTAAACTCATCAATTGGCGACTAGTGAACGTGCTTTCAGGCCTGTGAAGACGTGGTTAATATTAGTAGCTAATTGATTAGCGCTTCTAAATGAAACCCATTCATTCTCCACTACCGAAAATGACAACTATCGCGCACGCTAACAGTTTACTCGCTGCTAGTCGGTTTTGACATGTTTGATATTACAAGCGCTAAGAAATGGAGGAGGTCGTTACGTAATTGCTAGCGCTAGTAAATTAGCACGTTATTAGCGGAGTGTACACGTTCGCTTAGGCTAGACTCTAGTCGCACATTGTTGTTTGTTTGACAAGCAATGTCTGAGCTAAAATGGAACGTTGACTGGATAAAGGCTAGGACTTATATATCATATACACTTCCAATCAGACTTCGATTGTGCCCCCTCAAAGCGTATCGGTGCGGGATTTGTATAATTGAGCAAATGTATCATACAAGCTTTTAGCTCAAGTCCGATTTTCGGTTAAACCAGCCGTAACTATCTCTAGTCTTGATTCAAACAATATCACGACGGCGTTGCGCGAAAATGTTTTAAAAATTTAGTAATTGGCAATTATTGAACTGTTTGGAAGAGGAAGCTGAAGATAATCTTCTTCTTCTTTTATTGCCTTGCATCTACAGCGCGTTGGTGATTATCTCATGGTGAGACATCTGTTTATAGCTGCATGACACAGCTCAACGGTGTTATTGTATTATATATGCCAGTCCAGTGTTTTATATTGCGTAGCCATGGCATTTGCTTTCGGCCTACGCCTCTCTTTACTTCGATCTTTCCTTGTATGATCGATTGGGGTATTGTATACATTTCTTCTCTAAGAATGTGACCCAATTATCCAACCTTTAGCTCCCCGCTCTTTTTAGTACATCCTCGTTCCTCACTCTGTCTGTCCATGGTATACGCAACATTCTTCGAAGGATCCACATTTCGAAGGCTTCTAGTTTATTGATGGACGATATCTTTAATGTTTCCATGCCGTACAGTAAAATTGACCACACATAACATTTGACCATTCTAAACCGAAGGTCAAAGGAGAGATTACGGTTACACAACATAGGTTTAAATTTTGATGGTTAAATTGCAAAATCTCGTAAGTCAATTTTTATCATTCATGGGTTTTTAATGTGATAATTTTTTAAATAAATTATTGGTTTAAACTGCAAAATCTTGTAAGTTCACGAACAGTTCTCAATACTTGTAGTGACATCTTTCAAAAGCTAGCAAGATTGATATGAAAAATATATAAAGAAAGAAACCTCTTTAGTAGACTTCCTTCTATAAAATTTCAACAAATCGACCTACGAGCTTTCGCAATTTAACCATCGATTTAATGAATGCCTGCCTTGCTTGTTCAAAGCATCATTTAATTTCCTGCTGAGGGTCTCATTTCTCATTTATAGTTATCCCTAGATATTTAAACGTCTTCACTTGCTCGATAGGCGTGTTATCTATATGCAGTTGGGCACTTATATCACAAGATAAGATAATCACAAAACTTTAATTAAGGATATCAGAAAGCGCAGATTTTTGGTATATTTTGCTTATAAAACAAGATCTACAGAAGGATAGTATTCCACACTCTTACGTCATTTGCTGGAGAACATTCTCGGATAGGAAGTATGTAAGATATATTTGTCCAAATCTTAATTCAATCATAACAACTTATCAAAACCTACTTTGTTTGTGGAATAATTCGGACACCAATTTTAACAAAAGTGCTAAGAATAAGTTATTCGAAAATCTTCACGTTAAAATTAGCGTCAGTACTCCTAGCCACGTGCTAGTAGCTGCTATTAGTCCCGTTGTATTTCTGAGATTATTTTGTGAGTGGTGTTTCAAACATAAAATGATGCCGTATCATCCCCGACTATAAGCGGTGGCAACACGGTTGAAAGAGTCTTTTCGGCTCAAAAAATATTTTTATTTCCAAAGTTTGGGCTAGAATTCGTAGTTGTTCCTACATTAAATTTAAAGCTCGTTATTCTAGACATCTTTTCGCGGGTCAAATTTACTTTTGGGAGAAAAGTGGCTGCTCTCTTTTATATTTTAATATTGGGTCCACATAAGATGATAAATCTTCTTCTCCATCATCAATAGTTTAATTAATTATTGGTGTTTAAATCAATTGATCAACTTTATCCTAATTATCACATCACAATTTCCATCGTCGCGTCGTTCTCGAAAATTAAAGTTTTTTGGCATCCTCGATTTTGAAAAATCGTAGTCATTTTTGAATACAAATGATTGCTTCTCAACAAATTTTTCAAATTCTTCTAGCCACAAAGATGTTGAGCCGATTGAGTTCAACAATTATCATATTACATATAACATATCTACAACAGATGCCATTTGAGTTTTACAAAAGTAGCTTCAATAATAACTGGCATTTGAGTTTATCTTTCTAGGATATGATTTAAGACACATTGGCCAGGTAATATTATCGAGAAAACTGTAGTCAGATAAATAAGATGTAATAGAATGTTAATACTTATTGGCAATTTTAAAATTGGATAAGATATAGTAAGTTATCGAATCACTTTGAATACATAGATAAACTGATTATTATGATAGTTATTACCGATATAGCATACAAGTTATGTTGAAATGAATTGTGATAATATTTTGATGGATTTTTGGAAATAATAAGTAACTAATGCTGCTTTGAAACGTAAAGACTTATAGGATATATTATATAGATGTGATGTTAAATGTACTTAGAATGTTCAAAATGAGAAATGTAACTTGGATGTCAGTCTTTAAGATTGCGTTTAAGCCCAAGAACAGTTTTTGTTAGAAAAGAGAGCTTAATTTTTCCGACATTTTTCTACAAAATTTTCAACAACGGAGCTAGATAATAAGTAAACTTAATATGTAAACAAAAACAATGTGAAGGTTCTTTTGCACCCAACTCAAACTTTTATAACATGTCATGGTTATTGAGGAACACGACTATCCGAATGTTTCTATTAGTTTAGTGCTAAATGTAATTGCTAGAGCTGCAATTTGCAAATAATTTCGTTCTGAAAATAACCTGAAAAAGATAATGGTGCAGAAGTTCTTGAAAAAAGTAGGTGATAGATACTATAGGCCTGTAAAAGAACGAGTTTAGATGTCAAAAATTAGGTAAGTATAAATGAGAATGTATGCTCAAACACTTCTATTCATATTTTTATAATGAACATTTGTTTAGAAAACCTATTCCACTTGTGAAAAATTTAGTTAGTTTTGATAAACTTTAGGGTCCAAATCTTTTTTACCCGACTCTGGGGATGGGAGTAATAGAAACAAATACGGTATATAAGTATTAGTGTAGGAGATTGCTCGGTATACGTAAAATGAGATTTTCTGGATGCTTACCGAAAGCTTCTCTTAAACAAATATCGTGAATCTTATATGTTTTAAAAAAAAATCTAACATAATGTATTCACGATCTAAACAAAGTACTTTGGCCATATTACATTATTTACTTTAAAAATTCTTTACAATAAATAATAATATATCATCCCATTTATTGGTTTTAATGTAGTTCATTCTTATATATTTCATATTTTTGTTATATAAATAAATATTTAAAATACTCTCATCCGTATATAAACTACGAAAAAAGAATAGAGTTAAAAAAATTTGTAATATTATTTAATTCAGCAGTTAATCTGTTTTATTGAAGAAATACTAAATACGTTTTGTACCAAATAATATACGAGGGTTATGCTAAACATGTTTAGATACTTAAACAGATTATTTTGAATAATTTTATTTTCATTTTTTCAATAGAATCTCCCTTAAACTCTATAAACTTCGATAAAACCACCAAAAACTTCTGACAAGCATTATTCTGAAATTTATTTGTCGACCACGTAGCTTTTCTTCAACGATAAAGGCCGGGACACACTTGTCATACATCATTCCGATTCGACTCCGGTCCGATTTTGCATCAAAAAACGGATCGGTGCGGGATCGGTGCGGAATCATTGCGGTATCGGAAGGGGTGTCCCATACGCTTTCGAGTTTTTCCAATTTCCAGCTTCAGCGCTAAATGCTGAAATATTTCAGCAACAGCGATTTAGTCATAGTAGCACTTTGTTTAGAAGAAGAAAACCAGAGGCATTTCATAGAGAACAGAGGAAAATGCAGATTTTGAGTACATTTTTATTTTCTTATTATAGTCCTGATTTATAACAGAAATACAATTTGCTTCCTATTCGAAAAAATTATTTATCTCCTTTTTATTTAATTGTGATGATTCCTCTACTTTTATATAATAAGTAAGGATAATATTTCAATTTGTAGTGTACCTTTGATATTTAATTCCTTCGCAACTTTTTTCAGATCATGTCTTTGTAGTCGACGTTTCCGATACTGCTCGTTTGTCTGATCATACAATACTGGATATCTCCTCTCTTCTTCAATAAGCTTTTTCGGTTTTATACCCGGCAGTATTGCCAATTTAGTAAAAAGAAACAAACACTGCAAAAACTAAAAATACACATTCCAACGGATACACGTCCTGCATGATCGGAGTCGATTAGGAGTGGTATCAGACACGTATCGGAAAGGTGTGAGCTACGCTGTTCAAACTCTATCATCATTTCCCTCTCAGACCCTAGTCCTGTATGATCGTAGTCCAATCGGAAGGATGAATGATAGGTATGTCCGGCCTTAAGAAGTAAAAAAGCAATTTACCTCCCTGTTCAGCGAAAAAATTGATAGTTCTTGCAGAAACATGAGCAGGATCATTTTTATTTTTATTTTTATTTTAGAGATACACGATCAAAAATCTTATCCTTTGATTCAATCATGGTTTATCCAAAGTTCTTAAACTACATTGTTGAACATAATATAATATGATATATGAGCTCTTTTCACTCTTGAACTAATTAGAACATCTGTGCTTCATTACTTCAATAAGATCACCTCTAATATTATAACACTGTGAAGTGTATAATATATTTAACTAATACAATTGCTTTAGTGCCTATAAGCTGGGAAGTATCAAGAAATGATCATATAAAAAACTTAATGAGATCGGTAGAAAATTTCAAGCATACTGTTCATGGAAAATGTTATCAAACTAGAAAATTAACGCCTCGAGCTAGGAATGGAAGGAAACCATTTATCCCAGTATCTTATTTTGAGGACACAAGCACACAAGTCCGTTAATTTATAGTGCCATAAATGACCAAGACATTATCACAGATAGGAACACAACAAATACCAAATATTCCACTTGAAAGTACGAGATTAGAAGATGGTGCTGCCATGTGTCTTTACCCAAAATTTTAAGGACTATGGTTGCTACATTTCGATGGTTGTGAAAAAAAAAAGATGGGTAATGAATTTCCAAAATGAAAGGATTGAACGGCTATGAAGTATTATTCTCAATTACTTTATTTAGAAAGATAACATAATGCAATAAGATAATATTAATAAAATCGTATTCAAATAAACAAAAAAGCCAATATATAGTGCCTATCTTTTTGAAATTCTTCTATACTGTGGTCTCAAAATGTATTATTTGATATTTATCAGCATTCTAGGTACCTTGCTTTAATAATTGTACACTACATACATTCCGAACAGGACGGCAACTCACGGGTTTTGGAAATCAAAATTACTTCGCACACTTAAACAACTAACCATCATGTTTTTGTTAATTGTATCCTAGAAAAATGAAAACAATTCTTCGGATTTGATATTGACACATCTCCACAAATCGATGTTTAAGTAAAAATTACATTATATGTGATATATCAAGTAGCTAACTTTCAATTGCTTTGTTTTTTGTTTTTTTTTTAGTTAATAATTGGTAACAGTATGTAAAGTATATTCTTTCTAAAATTATGAAATGGTTTTCCTTACTTTTGTTTCTGTAAAGTTCACCACGTTCTAAAGTCTATTTATCGAAGAAAAATGGTAAACCAAAACAATGATAAGCACGTGAACACAAAACGCGGCACGGCATCGTTATTGGTCTAAATCAGAGGCACCATAATGCATCAATAATAAAAAGCCGCTTGGGAGGGGCTAGCGCCGCATCGCTGCAGAAGCCGCTAGATTAGGTGTAGTACAGGGACAGCATCGTATTATCGTACTAAAATGAGAGTGTTCATATTTCTCTGTTGCGTAATTTCCTCAAACATGTCTGACATGGATACAGCTTGTGGTAATTAGCTATATTCCGCCTAAGAACAGAGCTAAAAAGCTTCATCATAATACTAGTGAAAAACAAATGATTGTGAATATTTATAAAAATGAAAAGAAAAGAGTATTTTCGTCAAGTGTTTACCGGATCGGATTAACGATTCAATTGATGATTTCGGCAGAAGCGCCATCAGACCAATTGTCCACAATTTTTTTTATGACTTAATTATAGTGGATAGTGTTCTGACACTAGTTGACGAAGATAGGACTTGCCGGATTTTAAAAGATATGGGATTTCAATACAAAAAACGAGGAAGGAACAATTTATTATTAGAAATAGCAGAAATAAGTGTGTGGAGGCTAGAATACCTTACAATAATTAAGAGTTTTTGTGAATAAAATAGAAAAATTTACTACCTGGATGGAACATGGGTAAACGATGGGCACACAAAGAATAAAGTTTGTGTGGGCTTTTCTCTACAATCTTCAAGGCAAATATTTTTAGATGAACTTCCACCGGATTAAAAAACCCTTTAGGTAGGTAATGTTTTTAAAAAATCTATTATACAAGCTTTTACCTGTCTGTGTAGGTATGTGTGTAATCAATTCTAAGAAATTCATTTTGATTTACTTTTTCTTATAACACTATATCTTCTCCTCTTATTTCATCAAAGGCTTTCTCCAAAACTATAGAACATAAATGAGTTTCCTTATCTTTATTTATAATTTCTCACTCAATTGTCTAATTCTAAATATCAAGTTATTTGAGCTTCTTCCATTTCTAAAGCCACATTGTGAGTTTCATTTAAATTTCATTTAAATAATAGCTTGTTTCTAATAATTGTGTATAATTATTTATAATTTATATTATGAATCTGCAAATATAAACCGCACATTATTTTTTAAGTGCAGAGTGCAGTCCTGTTACATACTCGTGGCGTTTTGCACCCTGATCACGTGAGATATGCGTGAATATGTTTTGGTTTACTATTTTTCTTCGATAAATGGAATTTAGATTTGTTTTTAATAGTCTACTACCGATTCATGTATTTCTTATAAAACAAAATATATAGTATTAACTAGAAATGTATAGTCTACCTTAAGTCAATGTGATGAGTGATGTTGATTGATGTCACACGTCGCCTAATAACGTTAAAAATTCGAAAATTATATATATTCGTTTGAATTATTTAAGGTAATTTAAATCAATGCGCAATATTTGTGATACAATTTATTGTAGATAAGGCTCATTTAGACTGTGCATTTCGAAAATTGTCTACCCAACACTGGGAGGTATATGATTAGTAAGAATACGGTTTTGTTTTAATTTCATATATTCATATATACAATTTCTTAACCTAATCTAACCTATAAAAATTTATTGTTATCCATTATCTAGCCTATGAAAGTTTAATTCATTCATAACAACTTAATAGCAACAAGAATCAACAAACTACACACTTATGTCAAGTATCATTTAGAATGTTTTTTACGTGAATCTAATAGTTTTTGAAAATTTCAAGAAACGACAATTCTCGATTAATTAATGCAAGTAATTCTTAATCTTGTTCTTCTTTTGTACAATGAACATATTTTCACATTATACTTAGACCATATTTCCAATCCTTGATGATGAATACATAAGTATTCATAAGCCGAGAATTTATATTAAAAACATAGATACAATTTAGTGTTTGATTGCCACATTCCCACATCTATCAAATTCATAAACTACTTCGTTCCCTTATATACAGGCCATTGATGTCTATCGTTGGTTAGTTTGGTTAGTCGGGCCCATGTTGTTTCTGCTAGCTTTTATTATATCATGGTCTCGTCTTCTTCTGGTTCTTTTAAAGTCTCGTGGCTTGCCAAGGGTCCTGTCTATTGCCATTTGAGAGATTAGTTTCGACTACTTTCAGTCAAATTTTTATCTGTCTTTCAAAAATTATGATAAAAACTAATCTCTCAAATATATAAGAAAAACTAATTTTAAAATAGAAGAGACCTAAAATCAAGACGATTTAGAAACATAAATATATATAGAAGGTCTGAGGTATAGAAATATATAATTTCAGTTATTTTCTTCAGCTGTAATACTAGTCAATATTCAAAAAAATTATAATTATTAACAAATTTATGTACCCAATAAAATATTTAGTTATTAAAAAATCTGAATTCTCAAGTTTGTAGAGTTGCCAATCCTATTTTTTCGCAAAGACTCATATATATTCAGAACAAAAGTATTTAAATTTTTTCTAAGCTCTACTATCAGTACTTCTCTCCTGAAGATGATTAATTACTAGTAAACTATATTTATAAAACTTTCAGGAAATAGTTGTAATAAAAACAACTCGAGTTGAAAGATAATTGCGTTTTTCTGAGGACACAATTTTATTTTCCGATATCTCGTGAACTATTGTCCCTACAAAAAATTCGTGAAGACATAAATTGTGGCAAATCGCTTTGCCTCCAATTGTTTGAGACACTATTTGCCATTACCACGGATTTAAAAAGTTATGAGCAAAAAAGTGCAAACATTTTGTCAACAATTTCTTTTTTCGCTCAAAAATTTTTTATTTTTTGATTTTTCAATAAAATTACCTAAGAACAATCTTTTAGATCGTTCTTTGAGGAATAATTTTATATGTGGGTTTTTTGAATTCCACTCATTCTTGTGGCTGATAGAGCGCTCCAAAAGTAGCGAGGCGTGTCTATGCTCACCACATTGTGCCAAAAACAAAATATTTATCATTTCCATATTTTATTTCTCTTTTCTTTACACATTTTTCTGAAGATTTATATATAATTTATTATTTTTAATCAACTCTTTTCCCCGCCACCTTGGAGGTAGAGTCCATAGGCGCGTTTTTTTACGTGATATCCCCAGTAGGCCTAATCGACAGATAAGTTGTAGGTAAGAGAGATTTGAACAATTATTAAATTTACCTGACATTTTGTACTACCTCTATTTTAGTTCTTTTTGATGGTCCAAGTTGTGTCAAAAGTAAAGATTTGTGGAATGACGGGAGTTAAAATTGGAGTCATAGTTGGAAGTTCATCTTCTAATTCGGTTTGTTCTATTAACTTTGATATTTTCATGATGTTGCTGCAAGTTTCACCAGAACAATGGAGACATACTGCAGAGCATTTGAGGCCTGCTTTTCTGCAGCTACATATGCTTCCACAATTTCCTTTACATCTGCAGAAAATTAATTTCATAAGCTCCGGGGGTGCTAGAGGCTTGGAAGCTTGTATTGGTATCCACATGTTTGTTTGGATACCACGACGACGAGCTGCTACTACTGAGACGACGTACAACATGATCCATTCGACTATCGCAATAATAATGGTAACACGGAGGATGTACAGTAACTTCAGATACACTCTGTAAGAAGATTTCATTGTCCAAATCATTCTTCACTTTTGATCGCTTAAGTAAATTTTTCACTCCTTTAGCTTTTACAGTTCTCACTTTCGTGTCCCCGAGAAGTTTTTTTACAAATAAAACAATCACTCATGATGAATAGTTGAAAGAAATCGAGTTGATTATCGAACAATTAGAAATTCTGCCCACAAAACTCTTATTTGTATTTAATAAACTAGAAATACTTTTAGAAATATTTAAAACGTCTACACGTAGCAAAATATGTAGCACGCCTGAGAAAAGGTTTAGGAAGAAGAAACAGCTGAGCCTCCAAGAGCAGAATATAATAATAAAAACAATAGTACTAACTGGTAAATGTGCAATTGTCCCCAACCGGCGATTTGGACCTTTTCTACCTACTTAGAATACCATAAATGTACACTCCTCTCAGAAATTATTAGAGGAAGAACGATAATGATTAAAATCGCAGTCGATTAATAATAATAAATTATATATAAATGTTTAGAAATTCTGTAGAGGAAAGAAAAATGGAAAAAAATGGAAATGATAACAAATATTTTGTTTTTGTCACAATGTGGTGAGTATAAACGCACCCCAGCACTTTTGGAGCGCTCTATGAGCCACAGGAATGAGTGGAATTTAAAAAATCCACATATAAAATTAATCCTAAAAGAACGATCTAAAAGATTGTTCTGAGTTAATTTTATTGAAAAATCAAAAAATTATTGAGCGAAAAAAGAAATTGTTGACAAAATTTTTGCACTTTTTTGCTCATAACTTTTTAAATTCGCGGTTAATGGCAAAAAATTTCACAGCCAAAATTGTAGGCAAAGGGATTTGCCACAATTTATGTCTTCACGAATTTTTTGTAGGGACAATAGTTGGTGAGATATCGTCAAAAATAGCTTTTCACCCCTTTATTTAAGATGGCGGTTGGGGTACAAACGTGGAGTTAAACTCTCCTTGACCCCCCCACATATCGATATAATAAAATTGCGTCCTCAGAAAAACGCAAGGTAAGGGTACTAAATTTATGACATTTTAATGGACTATTTACCGATAAAGTGAACAGCTCTTGGGTCATACCAAAGCAAAATATTTAATGAGACCACATTAATTATCCTGTTACATCAGTACTCAGCTTGATAATGTTTCAATTATTCATGTTTCCTGTAATTTTGAAAACTATTTTATAGACACTTATAGTAAATATATTTGATAACCTTGTTTTTAATATCTTCGCATTGACTTTAGATATACTAAACTAATACTACTTTTTACCAAAATAAATTGGTTGAATATTAGTTTCAGAGAAACGTGAAAATGTACTTAAAATCATTGGCGTATATTGACAATCAAGTGTAACATTCAATACTTGTAAAAAATTGTGGAAATTAATGAATTCAACAAGTACAAATTTTAGTATAAATAAGTGCAGATTGATTGTTAAGAACATCTCACGTAAACATTTTCTAACATAGGCATAATGCAATCTCTCATTATTTGGTTTGATACGAATTGTATGATAACTAATACTCATTTCTATTCAAATCTGAATGTTTTAGTGATACGAATGGAGCTACCGCGACAATCTTTCTATACTTGACCCTCCGTGGGTAAGATCAATTTCAGACTCGTACATGGTAAGATGAGATCGGATCCGATCCTGTACTTTCAGAAATTTTTGAGGGTTTGCTTTCAATAGTATCGCTTATTATTCCTTAATTTTCATGATGAACAATGATCGATGATTTCTTTGCTTATAAAAAATAAAAAACGTTCCAATTCACATCTGATTCCTCTTTCGGTCCAAGTAAATAAAGAATAGTATTTCTGGAAACTCGAAACTTCTAGTTCTTATGAAGTGGTTTGTAAATCATATAATATATTGATTAGAACGCAATCTTCATCATCGGAATTCGATTCAACAGACAGAAAAGCCTCATTTGGGATTCCTCTTGCTAACGTCGCATTTCTTCTAAAGCTTCTTCTGGAGTTCAAATATACTTTTTTATCTCCATAGTAGTTCGAATAAATAAGATCAAAACATTAAGCAATATTTTGAAGATTCAACTAACTGGGGAAGGTGGAAAGTAGGATAAAAGTTACTAGGAAGTGACTTTTTGGAAAACCCACTCCGGTAAAACAATAAATAAGTATGACTCATAGGATACCTAAAGTGCAGAGACCTTCAAAGCTATTGCGCGATTGCTGTGCATAAAAAAATTACGCTAGGATCGGATCCAAACCAACCTTACCTTAGAAGGGTTAAACAACTGATTTTTCTTCCCTTCCTTATAGATATTATTTCATGTACCATAAAGCGCGAAATTGGAAGATAAACTAATACACTATCCGCTCTCATTATCCATATCTCGTATCGTTTTTTGGCGACGATCATAAAATAAGTATATAGAACATTTCTTACTCTCTTACTCCGCGGTCTTATATTACTTACATTTTCGGAGTAAAATCACATACTACATTATCTAATGTTGAACGTTCTATCCAAGGAATATCTAGAGAAGGCCATTCATCATCTTAGAAGTCTTAAATGGTTCCGACCATGTTTGATTATAGGATTGTTCCAACTTGATAGTGTGGACCGTTCTTGGAACGGTTATGGAAAGCATTTATGGTTATTTTCTGCGCAATCTCCGACTATGCACGGTTCTGGCTATCAACCAAGTATTGAAAAGACCGTCCCGGAAACGGTTCACAAACAATACCTAAGTCGGTTGGAACGCAAAACAGAATCGTTCGTATAACGGTAACCGCCCGATTGGAATACATAATCTCTATTGAGCAGAATCGTCACCGTACCAAGGACGATTTTTTGATGGGTTGGAACAAACCTTATCGATGTTGGTGAATAATGACAGATTGTTCACTCTAAATATTCCAAACTAGAAGATTGAATGTTTGAACTTAATATATACTATTTGGCAAACCTGTTCTATTTCAATCAATGAAAAACACACCAATGGGGTACACGCACAACTAGAATAAGATTTTTCAAAAGTATTATCTATGATTTTGAAATAGTTTGTTAATTTCTGTGTATTACTGTCTCTACCCTGACAAGGGTTGTATAATTTTGTTGGTGTAAAAAAGTTTTATAATAAATTGAAATTTCAGATTTTTTGTAGCTCTATCAAAACACTTAAACTTCATAACAATCCTTATAACTTAATTATAATTTTCTATAGTATATTTTCGTTTATTATTAGAAAACCAAAGAAAACATTTTCATTAAAACACTTTAATGCAAAAATTTCCTACTGAAAATTAAAAACTTAATATAATAAGCAATTACGATACTGTCAATGTTGTCTTTGACCTTCTCCAGATATTCGAATTAGTTTTGTTTCCCAGGGGTTTCCCAGACTCAAAGTTTCGCTTATTTCCCCTTGTTTGTAGTTTTAATTATCATTTCTATTTGCATCTTCCTCTTTGTAGTCGAAGATCATAAAATTTTAAATTACTTTTTAATTTCCCAAAAGTTAGAAAGAAAATCTACTTATGTGGTATGGAAGGATTTAAAACAATTATTTTGTTTATTGTAGCATAACGCTTCTCCGCATTTTTCACAAATTTTTTATGATACACCAGTACATTTGGGAAACTTGCACCCAACCCTTTTTTCTACCCAAATCGGCCAGTAGTCAATTTTATCCTGCCTAACTGCCAATGGGGGAACATGTTGCGCTGACCCTTCATGTCGTTTTTTAGATTATACCTTTTCAGATTATTTCTTGCTTTAGTGGAGCAAATCTGTTCGTTCAAAAAGATTTGAATTGGTTTATCAAGCTTAACTAAATTCCTGTAAATCATAACTGCTTATCGTTTAGAAATAGGTTTTCTTTTTTCCATGTAATTGCCGCTTTTTTCGCTTTTAATTAGTGGAAACTTTATTTGAATGGCTATCTTGCTGTCCGGATCTGCAGATTAGGGACCAGTAATAGGCCACTGCATTCACGTTCTTCGATAATTGCATCCTTATCTTCTGCAGTATATTCTTCGTAATCAGATAAAAGTTATAAAGCTTCTAATAATGGCTGAAAATCTGGATCGGGGAGAGTACGATTTTCGTCGCGCCGCGATTTAACAGCGGATGTGGCTTAATTAGGCTAAAATATATCAAAAATGAAGATTGAAATTTTTGAATATGTCGCTTCGTTTTCGAAATATCGATACTTAAAGTTTAATTAAACGTTAGATCGAAATCAGCTTTATTGAACAGATGACGTTCAATACTTCGTTTCAAAAGAATTTTATTACTTCAAATTCAATATGAATCTTGTAATTCAATAGACAAAAAATTTTTTATTTAATTTTTATATTATTTACCCTCATACTCTAAAATTATATTGAAAAAACAGATTTTTATAACAAAATGAGCCATTTTTGATAACTTTCATCACTCTGTGATGAATATAACTTAACATACGATAAATACATGAATAATTTGATGTTTTTCATAAAGAATTGTCGGTTATTTTTCATTATTTATAAAGTAAATAAAATAAAAATATTTTATGATAGTTTGAAAATTTAATTAGTAATTTAATGTAAAAATATCCTCTTTCGAGCAAAAAGTACGTTCTGAATGCTTTCAAAAGTTTCAAAATCAAACGAATAAGAAAAAGGACCGTAAAAAATTGTTAGGTTAGGTTAGGTTGATATTTACAAATATTCAAAAATAATAAATTTTACCAACTTCAAGTATCGATATCTCGAAAACGAAGCGAGATATCGAAAAATTTTATTCTTCAATTTCAACTTATTTTGGGTCGATTTATAGAATGGCATAGTCAAATCAAGGCCCCGCGGAAATCGTAATCGTGCCGCTGTCATTATTGTCTTCTAATCCATCTTCGCTATCATATTGGTACAGGATGTTACATATTTCACGATCCCTCAGGAAGTTTGACCCCATTTTAAAACAATTTCACATCAATATCCACATACATAAATCACAATTAATATTTCCATACTCACTTAGTGTAACAGAAATGTTACAAACTGATCAAGTGTCATTTTTATCAACACGCGAAATTTGAACTCTCTAAAATCAACCGCCATCTATGAGTTGTATTTGATAGTAAAATTTTCGGTGTGGTATGCTACAATGTAGTGACATTCATTTGAATTAACTAATATTCTTGATAGATATTTTAGTGGGATTACTTAGATTTATTAGAGAAATATCACACGATTCTACATAAGGTGAAAGACTCCTTTATCTGAAATTTTATTTAGGAAGTCATTGACGACATGCTTTCTTCTTGTTATTCTATCCGGTTGCATCCCTATTAGGTTAGTTAACTTATTTTATTGTTTCATATCATTCTGATAAAGTACAACCGTTTTAGATTGTAATCAGCATCTTTCGTTTGTTTATTCATAGATTTCGTTGATTGAGAAATAGAAATATCTAATTATAAACTTTATTTCTTATGAAAAGAACAATCCTAGTACATTTGATAGCAATTTTATATTTGAATTATTTAAACAAACAACCGAATAAAATGTTTTCTTTGTTTATTCAAACTAAATGGCCACACACCAATTGCAATAACACGTAATACTCTCAAATTATAATTGAAGTTAATGCATATTAAATGTCAATTTTAATATAAAAAATTGTGTATGGACGGAAAAAAGTAATTGGTGTTGGGACTTTTGATTAAAGTATAAAAGATGCTTGTTGTAGAAAATGAAAATCTCGGAATTATTATATGTATATATATACTGAGTAATCCAAAAAACCGAATATGAATTTAGGCATACTGTATAGTTTCTGTTCGACACCATTCCAAGTTTCCTACGACATAAGTCCCGCCGAGTTTTTACAATATATAAATATGTGATATATTACGTAATGTATCTTCGACCACGGCGAGACAACGCCCCCAAAACCCTTTATAAAATCTTTTTCCCAACCTGCATCCTTTTTTCAACTAGCACTACACAGTATACCTCTCAATATAGAAACACAATTAATCGAGATCACTTGTCAAATATAAAATAAATATAAAATATACGTTTGTTGTCTTCATTTATAATAATTGTTTCTTTCTATAGCTACCTCATTATCTACAATCGTCTAGTGCAGTGGTTCCCAACCTTTTATGTCTGGCGATCCACCTTTTGATGTTTTTTATTTTATTTATATATATATATATATATATATATATATATATATATATATATATATATATATATATATACAAATAATATGTATATAGGCTTTCATTTATATCGTGTATATATTATATGCGTGGTAATGGGAAAATGTCAATAAATAAGTACACAGTTTAGTAATGAAAAAAATAAGAGTGTATTCATTATATTGATTATTGCAAATAATTTGACTCTAAGACTAGTGTGACTTCTTGCATTGTTTTGACTGCACCAGTGATTCAATGTCAGGGTTGAAATTTGATATTTTGAGTCTCAAGTCACTTTCCACATCCAGTATGTTCCTATACTTGTTCTTGATATGCACAAAGTTGAGAAGACACGCTCACAAAGATATGTTGTTGAAAAAATTATTAAGAATCTCATTGCTTTTTCAAATAAACCTAGATAGCTTGGATTAACATTCAGCCAAAATAAGGTCAAACTTTTCCCCTTGAACATCGTTTTCATGATGGAGTCACATCATAACTCAATTAAAGCATCTTCCTGAGAAAAAAAAAACAGATTGATAATAGAATATATTTTTTTTTATTTTTCAGAGGCCCGCTACAAACGTACCGATTTGGCCTGAACAGCCAAACCTTCAGGCCAAATCGTTACGTGTGTACTGCGCCTAAAAGCTGCAGTAAGTATATCAACCAGCTGTCAGCTGTTCTGAAAGTAATGAACTGTTTTTTCACGAACGTAAATAGCTAGGCATTGAGAACGTAAAATTCAGAAAAATATGTAACAAACTGGAATAACTGACCATAAATTATAATTATAAAAAATTTAGAATTAAAAACTTTTAACAAAAAAGTTAATCTAAAAATTAGTATATACCTGGGCTGCTGCTAAGTTGGCATTCTTTAAATTTTCCTCGTCAAATGGATTTTGTATCCACTTATTAGTGGTCAATATTGGTGGAAAGTATCGCCTCAGTTCAGATGACAAGCCTCGTAAGTGTTCAAGTATAATTTCTAAAGTTGTTGGATCGACTGTTAGTTCATGGAAATCTAAAAATTCATTCATTAACGGGAATGAATCAAATTTATTTGCTGGACCTTTTGATGCCATCTATCCATTTTTTTAATTGTAGAATCAACTTTTTCTTGAACGAAGAATCTATGTACATCTTCTCCTTGTAATGTCAAATTAAGGATGTTCAGTGAGCTAAAAATGTCAGCCAGATATGCCAGTTTGATCAGTCACGTTTCATCATTGAGGCAATCACAGAGAAAATGTTTGGCCTTTTCTTTGCCATCGTGATCCAACTGAACTAAAAACAATCTAACTTCATCTCGAAGCTCAAATAATCTGGAAAGAACATTTCCCCTTGACAACCAACGCACTTAACAATGTAGAAGCAACTGTTTATGATCGCTTCCCATTTCAACACACATTACAATGAACAACCTCGAGTTTTTAGATTGTGCTTTGATTAAGTTCACAATTTTTACGGCGTCTTCAAGTGTGCTTTTGAGGTTTGGGTTCATTCCCTTGACCGCTAATGCCTCCCTATGAATGCTACAATGGGTCCATTCAACTAACGGAGCTACTTCCTTGACTTTAGCTACTAGTCCTGTATATTTTCCTGACTTAGCACGAGCTCCATCGGTTGTAAGCCCGACACATTTGGACCAATTTATTCCATTTTCGTGGATAAAACTATTCATTGAGTCAAAAATGTCTTGGCCTGTTGCACTGGTCTTTAGTGACTGGCAAAATAAGATTTCAATTGCTCCATTGAAAGTAAACCTTACAAAACATAATAAATTAGCATTGTCAGCAATATCTGTACTTTTGTCCAATTGTAAAGAATAAAAATCACTTTCTTTTAAAGCAGATAATAAACTCTCCTTTACATTGATAGACATTTACTCGATTTTACGTTTCACTGTAGTGTTTGATAGGGATATTTTACCTACCTGTTGACCTGCTTTTTCGTCAAGCAGAAGTGAGGAAATTATTTTTGCCCCAGGCAAAATAAGGTTTTCACCTGCTGTGTGAGGATCGCCATTTTTTGCTATTAGCAATGATAGCTGGTATGAGGCCATGATAATTTTTTTATTACCTTGTCCCAACGACACATTCTCCATATTCGACCGAGTCAAAAATAGTTCTGTTTTCTTCTTTTGAAAATATATCAAAGGTTTATTTGAGCATTTGGGATGAGTGAAATGTGCCTTTGAAGTTTTGAGGGCTTCATACTTTCATTTGCCAAGGTTTCAAAACAAATTACACATTGAGGTAGAGGTTCTTCATCGGTACCAATGAACGTAATTCCATATTGGAGGTATTCAGAATAATATTTTTGAAAAATCTTTTTCACTTTTTTAACATTTGATAATGTTTGAGGTACTATAACGTCTTTACTAGTAAAAGGACGATTAACCTCACCTTCGTTAGTAGATTCCTGTTTTCTCTTAACACACAACCCAGATTTCAGCCAATTCTCCATCGTCGTAAATAGTCATAACACTATTTCACTACCTTTAAACCAAAACAAAGCTAGACAAATAAATTATCAAGCCACTGCCGCGTGTTCTTACGTGAGCAAATGCAGTTGCCAGACCGCGTGAGTGAACAGAACAAATAACCGAGAACAGTGACAGAGCGAGGCCTGTGGTGGGAGAAAATCGGTCCGACTGGCTTGCCCCTGTTGCCAGATCGTGCACGGCAACTTTGCGCTACTGTTTTTTTTCCTTCATATAAATTGCAAATAATTATTGGAAAGTAAGAACTGGCAAAAATTGCACCAAATATTTGTTATGTTACAACCCACTAATAAAAAATTACTTTGTTATGATCAAATGTGATGCTGAAGTAAAAAAGTAAATTTTTGTATTTTGTATTTTTTTACAAAAACCTTGCCGCGACCCACCTAAAATCCGCCCGCGACCCACCGGTTGGGAAACGCTGGTCTAGTGAATAAACCATTTACGTTTTCTGGATTGGACATAAAGGACAATGTGAAGTGGTTATAGTCCGGGAGCCGGCAATCTCAAAAGACCCGTGATCGCGGAATTGCAAAATTTTTATATAAATCGACAGCTATCAATTAGAGGAACAAAATACACTCGGTAAGCGTCGATTTATTTGGCCGAAAGTATGAAAAAAAATAATTATTTAGAAAAAAGCAAAAATATTTTCCCGTCATTGCGGATTTCGATAAAAAACGGTCTATTCGATAGGAAATTTTGTGAATTAATGAAAAAAAAATCGGCTTACCTCTTTTTTCCAGCCCGGCTTACCTTTTTAAAGGGTGTGATTGAGGAAAAAAATTTTGGCTTTTTTCTAAATAATTATTTTTTCGGCTAAATAAATCGACGCTTACCGAGTGCATTTTGTTCCTCTAATTAATATAAAAATTTTACAATTCTGCGATTGCGGGTCTTTTGAGATTGCCGGCTCCCGGACTATTAACTGTTCAGATTAAGAGCCACTATAGTCTGTTTTAATAAAGGGAGTGGCCATAATGAATATATATGGTGTACACTTATTTTGTGTTCTCATACAGATTATAGGAGATAACATGAAAATAATGCTGTAACATGGAAAAAAAATTCTCATACGACTCTTCGTTTCTGAATTATAGGCGTTCAAAGTTTCGAAATCAGAACTTATATTTAAGCATTTTTTCTATATTATACATTCGAATACTATGAATTTTTATGGATGATTACCTATTTCCATGTAATGTGTTTGACGGAATAAATAATTCTACAAAACTATCGGAAGGCCAGAAGCGGCTCATGCTCAATGGTTAACAAACTGTAATTTTTACAGGGACAACCTGTACAATCTAAACAAAAATGAAATTTTTCGATCGATTTTTTAACAAAAAGATAATCTTTGTTTAACTCGATAAAATTTATGGTTTAAGAGATACGTAAATTTTAAGATCGTTGCACATACCTACCAAGGAAGCCGTTCGCCATAAAGAGAAATTCTGAGGAAAATTATAATGAATTGTAATTATTTATTGATATCACATCATATTTGAAGTTTCAATATGGTAGAATTTACCTTTGCTGCATTTGATGTATGGTTTGGCTTCTGGTAATTCGTCAGAAGCCAGAAGGTTGTATGCTGAACGCTTTTCGGGCAGAATTATACCCGACTGTAGAACTTTTGTAGGGCTGATCGCGGCTTATTGGAAACAGGTTTGTCTACATAAATTAAGTAAACTAATTTTCATTTTTTTTATATAAGGTCAACAATGAACAATACGAACACCAGCTTTAAAGAAAAAGAAATTGGATGCAGTTGATGCTGATCCCACACCTAGTGTACGCAAAATGTCACTACAATTCAACGTATCTACCATAACTATTTATAAGATTCTCCAGGAGTAGCTTCTTCGCCCCTTTCACATCCAGAAAGTGCTTGCGATGGAAGGAGAGGATTATCCAGCAAAATTGACCTACAATCGTTTGTTTAAAGAGAAACAACGAGTTGATAATAAATACATTTGTTCGAAAAGTACTATTTTCTGGTTTCTCACGAGGCGGTTTTATTAATTCCCATAATTTAAATTTGTGGGCAGATGAAAATCTTCACGATACAATTCGAATAAAGAATCAACATCGATTTTGCGTTAATTTGTGGGCAGGAATAGTAGGTAAAAATTCATTAGGTCCATATTTTTTGAAAATAACCTGAATGGTTCACGATACTTACAATTTCTCCAAAATGATTTCCCACGGTTATTCCCAAGGTTATTTTACATTCCTTTCCCTTTCCCACTTCCTGAATGATGTAAAAAATAACATTTTCCCTAATAGATGGATTGGTCGGGAAGATCTATTTGCATGGCCCCCACGTTCCCCTTAATTAAATAAAATGAATTAATTTTTTGGGGGATAACTTAAAATCTTGGTATATGTAACACCTGTAAACACAGAAAATGATTTGATCGATATAATAAACTTCCATTATGACGCTATAAGGCAGAATCTTCCATACAGTTTATTTAGGAATGTTTGATTATGTTTTAATACCTCCTGTAACTATTTTCAATAAATAATTACAATTTATGATAATTTTCTTCAGAATGTCTCTTTATGGCGAACGGTTCTTTGGTATTTACAACGATCTAAAAATCTACATACCCCCTAAGCCATAAATTTTGTCTAGTTGAACATATAGTACCTTTTTGCTTGAAAATCGATTGAAAAATTTCATTTTTGCTATCTTTAGATTGCACAGGTTGTCCCTGTAAAAGTTACCGATCGTTAACCAATGGGCATAAGCCGCCTCTGACCTTTAGAGAGTAGTGAAGAAATATTTATTCTGCCAAACACACGACATGGATATAAGTAATCATCCATAAAAAATTCGTGTTCGAATGTATAATTTAGAAAATATATACTTAAATATAAGTTCTGATTTCGCAAGTAAATGCCTATAACTATGAGAAATTTTTTTCATGACACAACATTATTTTCACGTCATCTACTCACTTTCGGATTTTTTGCAGTCCTGGATCACTCCGTATAAACGGAAGCAATGGAGAATTGTATTAAAAAAGTATCAGGTTATTGAAATGAGATATAGGTTATATGAATTGTGGGCTTTCTAGCATATAACAGTTTCTTGATTTTTGTGAAGAATAACTAAATAGAAGAGGCGAAATACATAGTGGCAGATCCTGTGAATATCAGATGCAGTCTCTTTGTTTGCCCATAAAAATTACTCAAAGTTCCGGTCTAGACATTTGTATCGTCCCGAACCGTTTAGGAAGTGGTAGTTTTTACCACCTACCCGCACACTGCTGTATGACAAATATCGTCATATATCTCCACTCGAAAGAAACAAAATTTTTCCATAATATGTAATTTTCAAATTTGCCGCCGTGTAATTTATTTTTTGTTCAACTCATTTAATTATCACTTTGTAGACTTTAAAAATTGTGCAAAAAAACTTGTTAGAATCCTAGTACGATGGTTGCTACGTAAGTTTTGAGATATGGCAACACTGATATGCATATGTCAAATCTGACATTATCATTATAAAGACATTTTCAATGGTGAACGTACTATTTCAGCTGTTCACAGATACTTGGAACATTCATCTTGGTCAAAAAAAGCAATTGAATCGCAAACATTTTCATGCGATTATTTTCTATGACTTTCGACGCAGATTAAACCAACAGCAGTGTGCCGATGAACTCGCTTCGACTTTTGGTGATGAAGCACTATCTCCAACCACCGTGTTTCACTGGTTTTCCAAATTCAATCGTGCTACGGGATGAATTTCGTAAAGGTCGTTCAAAATCAGCTGTTGTGCCAGAAAACATCGATGCTGTGCATAAACTGATATTGCAAGATCGTCATGTGACACAACGTGAGATTGAGGCATACTTCCATTCGCAAAAATTTACAAAGAAATGATGAAAATATCAATCGCGGTGCTTGAAAAGATCGTGACAGGCGACGAATCCTGGATCTATGCATATGCAATCCAACAAGAAGCACTTCGAAATAAATGATCGCATGTTTTTTCGGAAGAACTGAACATATCGCCACCGTTCCTTTACAGCATTAGAGCAACGTAGAACGGTCAATTATGAATGGTACACCAGCATTTGTTCGAAAAAATCAGGAAAACCAAACACAAAAGACGAACCATTCTTCACTATAACATCAGTTCAAACAAAAACGTTTTTGGACAGTCAAACGTTCTTCTACACCTAAAGAAGTGGTTGGAATGGAAAAAATGCTTCGACAATTGATTTAAACGCATGCAAAAGTGTATTGATATTAATGGAGAATCTTTTGAGACACGATAAAGCCATATCTAATTATATAATCATCATTAAGGCTTCGGATTATGGCTATCGGTTTTATCGCTTTAAAATTTTTTTTTGAGGTGGATTACTCATCGTCTTCTATTTTTGTTTTCTTTATAGTTTATCGTTTGTCTTGACTGCTTTTGTTATTATTTCCATCTATATTAAGTGCTCTTATATCTTCCTCTATTTAGTTTCTCCAAGTCTTTCTCAGCATGCCTCTTCTTCTTGGTCACAATGGGATCCATTGGGTTATTCTTTTGATCATTTCAATTGGTTTCCTTCTCATTATATGCCCAGCCCAGTTGAGTCTTTGTGCTTTTATGTATCTCACTATATTTTCCTTCCCCAGCTCTTTCTCTATTTCTTCTTTTTTCTTTGCTCTCTTTTTTCCACCTGTATTATGCTGGACCTGTTATAGTTCTTTTTATCTTTTTCTTTATCATTATTTATATTTGATTTTATTTATTTATCTCAAAACTCAAATAGCAGCCGTCGTATCAATAAAATGACAAACTCTTTCAATTGATCACGACTGACATGTTCATTATATTCATTTCAGCTTTTTTAAAATGAAATAGACGATTTAAATGTATTCAGTGCTAAAATATGGAAAATAATGAAACAGATATTTGTATATATAAGTTTATTGTACTTACGGAGTAAACAATGTAAAAATTTAACAATGAAATATCTATGTAGATCACAACATGAATTAGTAAGCTCAGTTTGCTGTCCTGATGTATTTTAGAAAATATTTATCGCTTGGATTTAAAGTTAATTTTTCATCAAAAATAGGCCAGTTCGATATACATTACTTACAGGGTTTGAATTTTTTAACTTCGATAATATTAGGCTGCGAATGTCGAAGAGACAAATATAGATGGTGAAATTTTATTGTCTTTGAAAACATTCACAAAAATACTTCTTACATGAGGAAGACACAAACAAGAACTTTAGATTCAACTTTTTTATTGACATTCAAAATGTCATTACTTATGGATAGTTTCATTTTTTATGGAAGAATTCGTGGAGAAGCACTAATAAAACGGAGTCCAAGAAAGTCCAAGAAAAATGTACAAAATATTTTAAATATATTTACATCTCTCTCAAAATTAAAAATAATCAATTATAAAACAACCAAACACATTTTAGGTTTTATTTAAAAAATAATTGCTTTTCAAATCACGAGACTTCTTCACTTGATTTGTAGTAGTCTTATTACCCTGGAGTTTTACTTATTAAGTACATTGAGGGGAGCTATTAATATATGGTATACAGAAGTTGAACTAGCTAACCTTTTTTATTTTTCAAATAACAGTCTTCCTTGCTGCTGTATCTTTTGCAGTCATATCTTATTCATTATTATTCGGTGGAAATGAATTTTAAGAGTCCCACCTTGTTCAATGAGTTTTTTCCGTTCGTCTAGATAAACGCGATATTGTTCGAATTTACCGAATTTATATTCTAGAAGTGAGATAGAAATCCTTTTCCAAGCGTGAATTTTCTCGGGTGAGAAAATAACCAGGGAGTCTTAGGGAGCCAATTCTGGCTAATAGAGAGGTTGTTGTAACAGTTCGTAACTTAAGTCACTAATTTTGTGGATGGTTTCTTGTGCTGTGTGAGAGGGTGCATTATACGTCTGTAGACCAGATATTTTTCCTCGCATTTTCACACCTAATCTACGTTTCTTGTTTCACTAATGTCGAGGAAATCCATAAGCAAAAATCTAATGCTAAAACCTTCTTGTCCTCTATGCAGCGGTTCTCACCACTTCTTATCCTTTCCAGAATGTTGGTGGTGAACTCAATCCTCATCTATAGTTATAAAACATAGACCTTTAAGTAACTCAAAACTTTTCTCACAATACCTAATTTGATGTCCAAGGCTTCTTATATTTTTTTATGCAAAAATACGGCGATAAGTCAGCTTTGGACCACTGGAAATATACGAATGAGTTTATTCATCTATATGAAACTTTATGGTTTTTAAGAGGTTTTACACGAACCGGTCTCTTATCGAACGACAGAACTTATTGAACAGCCAATTAATAACTTCAGATCGAGGTTTAACTGCAAACTGCATGTTCAGCTTTTAAGGCGCTAGTTCAACTCTACTGAACAGTTAAATAAATTTTGATACTTCTTGAAATGAAAATATAAATGTAGATACTTGGTAAGCACTGGTTTCTGCGGATAACAGCTTTCAAAAACCCACGCTAAAAATTGATAGAATACACAATAGTGAATATATTAAGACATTCATAGGACTTGTAGTTTTAGTATTGTATGGGCTAGGAACATTATTCGTTTATACTAAACCTGGAATGTGTATTTAATTATTTCGCAAAACTAATTGGAATGTTTAATGAAGAAAAAATATTTAGGGTGCGTATTGTTCATTTAGATTTTTTAAAAACATAAATTTGCACTTTGAATATAAATATATAAATCATTCATCTAAACTCTATAAAGTTATACCTACTGCCGATTATTTCTTTTCCTATAGTAGGATTCAAATTACTTATCTTTATATATATAATTCCATTGTACGTATGTATGTCACTGAACTCCTCCTAAACGGCTATACGGATTTGAGTGAATTTTTTCGTATGCGTTTGGGTGGCGCCCTGGATAGTTTGGATACACAAATCAGATATGGGCAAATGGCGCTGCAGTCGGTATCTAAGTTATTTATCTTTACTGCAACTAAACGGCTGGTTTGATTTAAATGATTTTTTTAATACATTCAAGTGGAGGCCTGGACGATTTAGTTCCACAAATCAGCCCGGGAAATGACGCTGTAGTCGATATCTAGCTTATTTATCTATATTGCAATTAAACGGCTGAATCGACTTTTTGTGTATGTATTCAAGTGGGGTCTGGAAAATTTACTTAAATCAGAATGGTAGGTGGCGTTGCAATTACTCACTGATGAACAATATAATGTATACGATCGAATTAATTTGTCAATTGCAGCAGAATAAGGTGGAATCTTGTTTTTTTGAACGCACCAAGTGACACTGGAAAAACGTTAGCAATTGCTTCATCAGGTAATGCAGCCACTTTTCTTGATGGCGGACGGACTGCAAATCAACACTCCGGTTGCTATTGAACATTCACACAAATCCAGATACAGGGTGCAACATCAACATATATTCCGGTATGGCTAAAGTTTTGTAAAATACAAACTTATTATCTGGGATGAATGGTCCACAAGCATTCACTTGAAGCTCTCGATAGAATGATGAAAAATCTAAATAATAACAGCAGGCTTCTCGGAGGTGCTTTATTGCTGCTGTTCGGTAATTTTAGGCAGACGTTGCCGGTCATTCCACGCGCTATATCAGTACATTATGTCTTAATACAATTACGAGGTCTGACTATTAAATAACGAGACTGCGCGCCTAGAGGGCGCCCTAAACGTGTGGGATAAAAAACGTGTAGTGTGTTGGGTATCTAGATATCTTATCTATGCAAGTCCCAATACACGTTCCGCCACTATTATAGTATTTGTTCAATAGCGAACGTGTTTTTTTTGCGCCGAAAAACAGGAAACAGGAGCAACGTATCAATCTCAAATTTCTCTTTAAATTGCAAAACACTCCGATTGAGTGCTATAAATTGTTGCGAGAGGCCTATAGGGACAATTCTCTATCTCGTGCGCGTATTTTTGAGTGGTGTAAGCGCTTTAGTGAAGGCTGAGAGAGCAAAACAAATCCAAGGCAATGTTGATCAATTTTTTCGACATTAACGGTATCGTGATGAATGAATGGGTTCCAGAGGGTCAGACTGTCATCCAGACTTGCTATTTGTCAGTTTTGGCAACACTGCGAGGAGAACGAGTTCGTAAATAACGGCCCGATTTTGCACCAGCACAACGCACCTGCCCATAACGCGCTGTCTGTGAAGCAGTATTTGGCCAGTAAACGCACTCCAGTGTCCGAACACCCGCCGTACTCACCAGATTTAGCACCGTGCGACTTTTTTTGTTTTCAAAGATAAAATCTGCTTTGAAAGGCACCCGATTTAAGTCGATGGAAGCAGTAAAGCAAAAAACGACAGAGTTCCTAAAGGCGCTAACCAAAGAAGACTTCCAGCACTGCTTCGATCAATAGAAAAAAAGTATGGAAAGGTGTGTGGTGAAGGGAAAGGAGAATATTGAAGGGGAGCATGCAACATGGTGAATACGAAAGATGCGTTGATTGAAAGTATATTTCCAGATTTAAAAGCTAATTATATTAATCATGCGTGGCACGTGAACAAGCTATTTTAGTCCCAAAAATTGCTTGTATCAACGGGTCGAAATAAAATTTAGACCACACCTCCATCTTTAAAAATTTACAAAAAACATCTGTAAACATCATTAATATCTGGATAACGGTAAGGTTTAGGTATAGGAAAGTATACATGAATTTGCCTTATTTTTGACTCCTGAATACATTAAAATGGAAAAACTGGGAGGTTCTATTTGAAAAAATGAGGAAATTTGATATTTATGAACAATTTTTATGCACACCCTGTATAAAATGAAAAATTTTTAATTTTGAACACTCATAGATTCAAATACGTCGGACCTTGCTAAAAGCAAACAAACAGAAACCACTTTCATATCTTTAGGGGTATCTTCGTAAAAAAATAATTTATAAGGGTCTGCAACGGTCAAATTAAAAAATTAATAACACAAAAAGTATGCATTTTTCGAATAAAGTTTTTAGAAAGTATACTAAAATTTTACATAGATTTCAAAAATGTATTAATATACAGGGTATTCTATTTAAAATAACAAAGTTACAGTGAACTTCCGGTAGAACCGGAAGTCGGCCATTTTTGAAAATATTTTAGTTAAAAAGATCGTATCCGAAAACCCAAACGTAGAAATTTTCATGATTTTACTACAAGTATTTTGCCATATACAGATTGTCTTAACTCGTCATGGGACACCTTGTATAACTCATAAACAATAATCAGTAGGTTATTAATATTATTAACATTGATATGAGTTATAATCAAAAATATAGTTAATTATTTCATTGAAACACAATCTCCTCTTTCGAAATGTCGTAACCAGAATTTGTATGGTGTTAAATCTGGTGAGTAAAGTGGATAAACACCCGAAACAAAAGAGTCTGGTGGCACAGATCGTTGCTAAGATGTAGAAGAGAGCCATTGGACCTCTTTCTTGGTACACCGTTTAGAAATTGTATCAATGTTTGTTTCAACTACTTCACGTAAATTTTAATCTATTTTTGAGGTCAAATTCGCTACTCGTTAACTGGTGAACAATCTCAAAAGTCACTATAGTTACCTCAAGCAGATTTCAACATTGTATGAACTTTTTCTTCAATTTCGAGGAAAACTTAATGTTCAAGAACCATACTGCAAACAATATCTCACTATAGTCGCCTTTTGTCTCAATACATGGGGGTTGTAAATATTTTCATGACCCTTTGTAGTTTATACGATACTAGCAGTCCCGGCCACGCATTGCTGTGGCTGAGTGATTTGATTTTAAATAATTCTAATGACAATACAATTGCTCTCTCTTCTGTTTGTTCAATGAAATTATACTGGCATCGAGTTGTTAGACGTCCTTCATATTCGTCTATAAAATAGATCTGAAGAAATTTTGGATCTTCACTTGGTATTGGCATCAATATCCAATATACCTGGCCTTGAATTTTGAATATTGTCTCAAAATTACGACCAGATGACAAATCACAAATCACAAACTTTTAGGATGTTCCTAACGACGTCATTTAGAAGCAAGAATTAAATTTTCGTGCCTTACGCGAAAATAATTTTGATTCATTTGAAATGGCAGAAAGAAGGGATTTCAAAGGTTCAGGTGGAGTAGGGAGTGGTGACAATACAACTTTTCCTGATGCGCAGCACATGCCGGGTGTTTCATTGCGAAATTTTGACGACTGACAATAATTGCATATTTTATCCATCGTACCAATAGTAACTTAGGAATCAGCCGAGTAATTGATGTCTGGTTCATAATTAAATGCAAGACGAACAAATGATCCACGTGTTACTGCGCGGTTGGTTCGATGATTTCCTTGGTTTTGTTCTCTATATGCATCTATGTGTTGTTGACGTGCCACCCTGATTTTCAGTGCGTTTTCTTGTCGACGATTATCACGCTGTTCTCGTGAACGAATGTCAGCTGTACGAATTCTTTGAGCTGCATTTCTTTGTGCTCTCTGTTCGACTGATTCATGAGCTCTTTCAACACGTGCACATCGAGTCTTCTTGCTACGGGCATTAAGGTTGGATTTTTTGGATGGCATTTTACTAAAAATACTAATTGATTTTTAATGTGAATGAATTTCGCTGTTCTCTGAATAACTGTAAGTTAGAAGGAAAAACAAATAATTCCAAGTTATGTACGCAAAATGAAGAGTGATTTGAAAGAAGCGACTTTAAGTGGTATAGGCAAAATAAGACATGTATAGTGTGTAGCTTAAGAAAATATAAATATAATGTGTGGCGCCATCTATGAAGTGCAAAGGACAAAATTTTACAGTTCTTTGTAAAGAAAATCGCTTAAGGCGCCATCTGTTCCAGACTTATGGAAACTACGATTAATAACAACGTCAATCAACGTCAGCATCAATGTTGATGATCAGTTTATTATTAATTATTGAGACTATTAATTTAAATAATAACTATCCTATCATTTAAGTTGGACCAAATAACATATACAGTGTGTCCACGTAAGTTGGCGGCATAGAGGAAACTATTTTATTATTAATTTTACGAAAAAAAGTTATTCCTTATAAAAAGTTCTGCATGGTCCAAAATTCAATCATCAGATGTTAAATTTTTTCAGTCGTATACGAGGTTTGTCAAAAAATGTGATTTTGTGCTCTAGAGTAAAGTACCTTTCTTTTTGACAATATCGAAAATTGTTATGAAGTAAAGATGTTTATTTACATTGAAAAAATATTTTTTTTACACTTTCTCTGCGATTACGTTTGAAATTTAAGTTTGCACATTCATGCATTCCATTTATTAATTATAAAGTTGATTAAACAATTCTAAATAAACTTTTAAAAACAATTATCTCTTAGTTTTTTTCGAACACTGATAACCTTTAAGTTGCTTAATCACTGGTTTGTAACATTCTAACGATGCATTTAAATGAAGTTTGTATACATAATTTACTTTGTTACAATAAATACTAATGAATAATCACTATCTTTAAATTACTAATGCCTCCATATATCCTCCATTTCTGTTTATACATGTAACAGTTCTATTACCAAATTCTCTTAAGACATTGCTAACCATATGAGGAGTTATATTACGAACCGCTTCTGCAATTATTCTCTCTAAATGGTCAACAACTTGAAATGGCTTTTAAAGGTAAACTTTTTGCTTTAAGTAACCCCACAAGAAAAAATCGAGTGGGGTTTAATCTGGAGACCGCGGAGGCCAAGGAATTTCCGAAAAACGATGAAAAAACCTTCCATTGAAAATATTTTCAATGTATCAACGTACATCTAATCTGCTGTGACATGGGGCACCATCCTGCGGGAACCATATCTGCTGACGTTCAAGTAAGGGAAGGTTGTCAAGAATATCATTTATTTTATTGTTTAAAAAGCACAAATAACGATCAGCATTCAAGGTTTCTCGGATAAAAAAAGGTCCAATTATTTGATTTTTATACATTCCGCACCACATGTTTGTTTTGAACGAATATTGGTCTCGAGTTTTCAACGTAAAATGTGGATTCGTATCACTCCACCAACGATAGTTTTGGCTATAAAACTGTCCCATTTGATGAGAATGTTGCTTCATCCGTAAAAATAATACACCTTGACATAAATGGTTATCTACCAAGATTCCCTGTATGTTCACAGAATTCAAATCTTCTATCATTATCTCCTGGTCTTAAAGTATGAATTTTTTGAGGTTTGTAAGGGTGATATTTGTATTTATTTAGAATCTTTGAAACTGTACTTTTTATTCTACTTTATATCCATTGGCAATGATGATGTCCTTTTTCGCAAAGGATATTTAGGATGCTCAGTTGCAGAGAGCATTACTTGCGACCCAACGTCATTATTTTCTACCATGCTTTGGCGTTTTTTGCTAAATTTATTATGTACATCTCCATAAGTCTTAAATTTAGTAAATATTTTTCCAACAGTTTCATTGTGAATATTTTTATCTGGATGTCGGAAATTAAAAATGTCTGCTGCTTCTCGAAATGTTTTATACTTATCACCCACTATTAGCACAATCTCAATTTTCTCTTCCAGACTTAATGTTGGTGGCATGTCTAACTTTTCATAAACAAATACGTCTGTCAAACATAAAACTGTACAATACGGATCTCTAAGAACTATGAAAAACACTGTTAGACTGTCTAAAAAAAGTGTTTATACCGTGACACTTTTTGAAATATGATTGTTGACATTTTTTTCGAATGTTCGATATTTAGACAGTTCGCAAAACCTACTTTAATTGTCAGTTTTAAAAAATGCCAAAGCATCCTAGATTAATCATGCATTAATGTGCAAACTTAAATTTTCAAAGTAGTCGCAGAGAAAATGTAGCAAAAAATATTTTTTTAATATAAATAAACAATGTCGAATATTTGAAAGCTATTTTTAATTCTAAACATCTTTTCTTTATAACAATTTTCGATATTGTCAAAAAGAAAGGTACATTACTCTAGAGCACAAAATCTCATTTTTTGACGAACCTCGTATACGACTGAAAAAATTTAACATCTGATAATTGAATTTTAAGTTTTGGACCATGCAGAGCCTTTTATAAAGAACAACTTTTTTTCGTAAAATTAATAATAAAAAAGTTTCCCATATGCCGCCAACTTACGTGGACAAACTGTATATGCCAACTTTCATGAATATCAGTTGACTCGTTTTTGAGTTCATTGGGAACATACACACGGACACACATAGGAATCAAATTGTATGAAAAGGTAATCGGGCAGGTATGCGTCGACATAAAAATGATGAAATATTTACAATTATGGCTCAATAAAATAGTAGACTTCAGAAAAGAAAACAAAATTAATTCCAAAAATAAGCTGTTGCCATGTTCTATGAACGTCCTTTTGTTATATACTCGTATTATTAAGTACAGAGATCAAACCATACTATCGGTAAACTACTACTACTAATTGTGGCCCACATATAATATTTTATTGCACGAAAACTTCAACAATGCTTTTTTTACTTGCTAACTGCAATATTTTTGGTAATAACAAATAACAATACACCCAAAACATAAACATTCTAACACTGTACCTAAAATTATTTGAATGTGAGCCAAAAACTAATGCTGTAACTAATCTTTCTAATGCTAGAGTATTATACTACTGAGTAAATGTTCAACTTCTACTAATAAATAAAAATATTTCTACGTAGTTTCAACAAAAAAAAACACTATAAAAGACTCTTGAGATTAATCAAACAGAGATATTCATGTGAATGTAATATGGTACAAATTTTCTGTAAAACATTTTTAGAAGCGATATAATAGTTTCATGGTATCCCATTACCAATATTTCTCTGGACATATCAACCATTGTGATGGTTATTTCATTGGTCTTATATCGTTAATTTCCTTGCACAGATTTATAAAGGAAACTAACAATTTATTGGAATAAGAGTTTTATGGACAAAATCTTGTAAGCCACGCCTTGGATTTTGCAGAAGATTTCGGAACAGAGAAGTGATGCTTAGCACGTTTTAATACAAAAGTATTGAGAAATATACTGCGATTGCTTGTTACGATTTTTTCCAAAAAAAGTGAGACAAAATGAAAATCAACCACAAAAAATTAAATTTCACTGCGAAGAACTACTGGAAACAAAAACCGAATATACAGATAATCCTTTCTATGACAAAGAGGAAGAATTTTACCATTCATCATATTAAAATTTAACTAAAATGACAACCATTCGATTTCGCATACTGTCGCTTTCAAAAACCAACCGATATTTGTTGTAAGAAATTGTCTAGGAACAAACCCTTATTAGTTCTTAGAGACTGCCATTTTCAAAAATTTTGAGAGACTGTTACAAACACAGTTATTTGTCTTGGGAGACTCTTTGTTACAAAGCCAACCCAACATTTATTTCAAGAGATTGCCGTTTACAAAAAACTGCGTATAAAGAGACTGTCTGGTACAAAAAAACTGTTATTTGTCTTGAGAGACTGTCCGTTATGAAAGCAAACCGTCGTTTGCCCTTAAAGACTGTTTTTTCCAAAAAAACAACATTTGTTTCAAGTGACTGCCGTTTACAAAAAACTGTTATTTGTATCGAGAGACTGTCTGTTACAAAAGCAAACTGACATTTGTCTTTAGATACTGTATGCTAGAAAAGCAAACCAACATTTGTTTCAGGAGACTGCCTTCTACAAAAAACTGTTATTTGTATTCAGAGACTGTTTGTTATGAAATCAAATCGTCGTTTGTCCTTAGGGGCTGGTTTTTCCAAAAAAAAACAACATTTGTTTCAAGAAACTGCCGTTTACAAAAAACTGTTATTTGTATCGAGAGACTGTCTGTTACAAAAGCAAACTGACATTTGTCTTTAGATACTGTATGCTAGAAAAGCAAACCAACATTTGTTTCAGGAGACTGCCTTCTACAAAAAACTGTTATTTGTATTCAGAGACTGTTTGTTATGAAATCAAATCGTCGTTTGTCCTTAGGGGCTGGTTTTTCCAAAAAAAACAACATTTGTTTCAAGAAACTGCCGTTTACAAAAAACTGTTATTTGTATCGAGAGACTGTTTGTTACAAAAGCAAACTGACATTTGTATTTAGATACTGTATGCTAGAAAAGCAAACCAACATTTGTTTCAGGAGACTGCCTTCTACAAAAAACTGTTATTTGTATTCAGAGACTGTTTGTTATGAAATCAAATCGTCGTTTGTCCTTAGGGGCTGGTTTTTCCAAAAAAAACAACATTTGTTTCAAGAAACTGCCGTTTACAAAAAACTGTTATTTGTATCGAGAGACTGTTTGTTACAAAAGCAAACTGACATTTGTATTTAGATACTGTATGCTAGAAAAGCAAACCAACATTTGTTTCAGGAGACTGCCTTCTACAAAAAACTGTTATTTGTATTCAGAGACTGTTTGTTATGAAATCAAATCGTCGTTTGTCCTTAGGGGCTGGTTTTTCCAAAAAAAACAACATTTGTTTCAAGAAACTGCCGTTTACAAAAAACTGTTATTTGTATCGAGAGACTGTTTGTTACAAAAGCAAACTGACATTTGTCTTTAGATACTGTATGCTAGAAAAGCAAACCAACATTTGTTTCAGGAGACTGCCTTCTACAAAAAACTGTTATTTGTATTCAGAGACTGTTTGTTATGAAATCAAATCGTCGTTTGTCCTTAGGGGCTGGTTTTTCCAAAAAAAAACAACATTTGTTTCAAGAAACTGCCGTTTACAAAAAACTGTTATTTGTATCGAGAGACTGTCTGTTACAAAAGCAAACTGACATTTGTCTTTAGAGGCTGTCTGTTAGAAAAGCAAATCAACATTTGTTTGAAGAGACTGCCTTCTCCAAAAAAAACCTTTATTTGTATTGAGAGATTGCTTGTTGCAAAAGCAATTCGTTTTAAGTGACTGTCTTTTCTAAAAACAAACTATTATTTATTATTAGTAACTGCCTTTTTTCGAAACAAGTTGTTATTTGTTTTTATATTTTGTTTTTTTAAAAAAAAACGTCTTTTCAAATATGTATATATCTAGAGATGACGTTTTTCTTGTGTTTTTAATCAAATAATATAAGTTTCACGATATTTAAAAGAAAAAATTACCAACTTTCTAATCTGGAGGTGAAAGTATGTTAATTTTTTTATAAGAAATTCAACTGCAATAAGTCGCAACATAGCATTATCCTGAGTCATAATAGTTTGTCAAATAAATATTTTGTCATAAGGCTTCCAGAAGGATACTAAGAATCAATAAGGTACATCGAATCGCGGTTATTGAGGTCCTAACAGGGGTGAAAAGGAAATAGTGAACAGCATAAAAATCAATAAATTTCATTACTGTGAACATATTTTGAGATCTTGTTTCATATTGAATAATGCAAGGAAAGATGACGACAAAGGTAGTGTCACAAACAAAAATACAGATTCCTCAGATATCGTAACTTAACATTAACTAGCATAAAAAGATGCCAGACTGGCTATCCAATTCTATCAAAATATATCTATTACTAGTGATAATGATACATGAATTTCCCTGTTTGGTAAATTCTATAAAGAGCTCTCCCTTCACTAAGAAGAATTCACTTCTACAAAAAAGAATATTTAACTAATAACATTACCATAGTAGGCGATTATTAGTCTTCTTTAGAAATACCTATTGTAAACTTTAGCTCAAAAACTAACTATTTTTGTACCTTATTCAAATCAGCAACTCGGTATGTCAGTCTTTTGTTTTCAATCATCGACTCAACCATTTTCAATCATATATAAACATATCTATTGATATATAAATGAACGATTTTTTTGTATTTCCTGAAATTATTTATGTATGGTTGAAATATACTTATTTTCTAAAAATTATTCCACTCTCATTATACGCCCAATCCATTTATTTTTGATGAAATATTAAGAAAACTCGATCACACAGTACAATCCGAGTGCGAACGTATCCCTTCAAAGAATATCAGCGTGTTCTAGTTCAAAGAAACTAAGATTCAATGAAAAAAGTTAGGTAGACATAGATGTGGTACAGAGGGCCTACGCAGACAATTTAACCAACCAAACGACTAAGACTGTGGTAAGAAAACTAAGATCATGAACCAAATTTATGACACACACAAGGCAGAAAATCAGAATCAATGCAAAGAAGCAGACTGAGACAATACTCTTCAGGAAGTACAATGAGACGAAAAGATAACATAGATTGCGGAAGAGGAATTACCACGTCGACTACCTAGTAGATAAAACTAAAAAATCAAGAAAAAAGAAGACACATTAGAAGGAGATCCCAACTGAAGACAAATCAGTACACATGGAGATTCTTTCATATCTCGAAGAAAAGATTTAATCCAAGCAGAATATCAACCTGAGGCAAGAAATTGATGTCCCCTGATACATCACAACAAACTAACTATTTCTAAAATTGAAAGAAACTAACAGTCCGACTGATTCCGTATCCTCTAACAGAGACCCTAACGAAATAAAGAAGAGGAACTACTTATCAGAGGTCCTGCTGTCTTAACAAGAGGATCCATTCTATATGGGTATTTCTACTGGTAATATGGTAATGGAATTGATCGGGAGATATACATTTGATATTCATAGATGCAGGGTGAAAAAATATAAAACAACATTCATAGTTTCATATAGGAAACAGACTCTTTCGATAATGATTCTCTTATAAATCACTTACCAGTGCATAAAATGACAAAAATACTGAGTATAAATGAGACTGGGCACTTTTAAAGATTAAATAGTATTGAAACACTTATAAAAATGAAGATAAAATACTTCAAAATGAGTTAAAAAAATCACTAATAAAATGTTAATTATTATTTTGTTATCATCTATACTGAAGTAATTTATTATTGTATCTAAGACATTAAGTAATCCTTTAGTAGAGTATTGCTAAAATCTGTTCATATTTCTAAAGTAGGCTCCTACTATTTGGTATCACCAAATATTTGAGAGTATTTATATTACCTTGATCCTATAGTAAATAGGCTTCTTTGGGAGTATTTGGTATAAAATATATGATTGCACAGTACCCTATGGAAATTTCTAGGCATATATATTGTGAGAGCTCCTATAAACTTGCTTCAAAGAAGCTGAATGATCCTCCAAGTTTTTTTTCAAACTTACTATTGTGTTTAAAAGGACTTGCTGCCGTAAATTTTCGTTACTCACGGTACACTCTGCTTGCGTTAATGTTTTAGCTGTCAAATTGAAGGCTACTGTTTTTACTCCAATTGTTTTTTGGTTGCCAAAGTATACCTTTCTTCGAACTGGTTCACTCTGTGGGCAGCTACCACTCAATTTATTTCGTCTAAGCACGTCATCCGAGTCAGAACTTGAATCTGTTACACGTTTAGTTATTTTCTTCTTGTGTTTTGGACTCATCCTAACAACTTCAGTGTGTTTATCTTTCAAAGAGACATGGGCTGCCGTTTTCCTATTAGATACTGGAGAATTGTAAATAGGTGATTGCATTTCACATTCTCTCTTAGCAAGAACTGGTGAATTACTTATAATGAATTTAGTGATATGATTCTTCTTAGGGCTAAATCTAGGGCAATTGTAACCACTTTTGGACGGAATTTTAGAACAAAAGGGATTAGTGATTACAGTGTCCTCAGTAGCTGATCTGTTGTTTACAAATATCTCAGGTTTCGCAGATTCGGTTATCCGCAATAACTCCACTCTTTTGTTTGCAGGGCCAGGTAATCTTCTAGGTGATAACCCGTTATTTTTCATCGCATGTAGAATTTGTTCAGCTTCGGTTATTAGTTCTCTATATTTTAAATCAGCTTCTTTGTCTCTTTTATCTATTGTACTGATGGGATCTCGGTAAAAACCTACCGAATTTGATCTTTTTCTTAGGCCATCATCTAGTGCTAACTTAGAAATGGGTCTACAATTGGCACGTCGGACGGAAATGGGAGTAGCCCCAGCACTTTTAGAACCATCGATATATGTATTAATACGTTTCTCCTTCTCAAACTGTTTAGACTGTCTCTTCTTACTTGAGCAAGACCTACGTTTTTTCTCACTTGTTTTATTAGTCCTGCGCTGTGTACGTCTTCTAGACGAAATCTTTCTTTGAACATCATAGTTGTAATAAGAACAATGGCCAGTATTTAAATCTGCTCTATTAGCTTCATAATCTAAGAAAGGACCATTGTCGATGAAATCTAACTCTCCTTCAAAAGGATCGTCTTCATCACCACCATCTTGACCTGTATCAATGTCAGTTTCGCAATCTGTCGGATCGCTATCACTTAAAATATCAGTTTCTTTTTCGTAAACGTAACTTTCATCATATTTTCCCATCATTTCGTTCAATGTGCAGTCTTCGTCGCTTAGAGATTTTGGTCGAGGAACTTCCAACTGAATACTAGTTGCGCTAAGTGAAGAACTAGATGAAGACGATAGTGACCGTCGTCTACTTGCTGCAGGACTTAAAAACCTACGAAGTTTCCTGTAGAAACAAAATTATAAGAAACATCTCACAAATAACCGAGGATTTTTTTGCAAAACTTATTAAAAGGGTTAAGAATACCACAAGAGGAGAGAAAAAATATATTAAAGGCAAATAGTTACTCGTTATTAAATTTACGAGGATGTATTGATATCTAGTTAGCCTAGACCAGTTAAATGCATAAACAAAATATTGCGTTACCATAGCAACGAACAATAACTTATAAGTATAAGTAGTAGTAGTAAGTTATTAAGTATAAGTAGTTATAAAGTAAACCAGAATTACGCAATAAAAGGTCTAGAGACGTTAAAGGTTCGCTGTAATAAATGTATCTAATTAAGTGGAGAATATGTTGAGTAATAAACTATTTTGAAATTGAAATTTTGTTTGGTTCTATAGTAGGCTGAGAATTTTTCAGAATATCCTCGTATACTATCCGAAATAGCTCCTAAGCTTGTATTGCACTATTATCAGTGGAAAATGTGAAAATATCAACTACATACTACAGAACGCAGAGTCCTTTGAAATTTAAAATTAAGGATCGAATGAAACGACATTTGACTTACAAAGTGAAATAAACAGCTTGAGACGTGGCTGTTTATAAAATGAAAAAATATATATGATCAACATAGAGTCTGGAAATAGTGTTAAAAACCAACAAAAGATAGGTCGAAAAGAATAGAACGAGGAAACGAAGCTCACCGGTGGCGACGAGAATCAACAGTGTGAAAACAAACGATACAACACATGTATATTAATTTAAAATAGAATAATAACTTACGGACTACTGTCTTTAGTTGATTTTGCTGCAACCATTGTTTTGCTGTGATTATGTTTCACAGGACTCGGACTCAGTGTACTTCCTGGTAACCATGGATTCGTCCTAATACGGTTTCTTTGCCTTGGCGAAGTTATTCCGAGAGCAGGGCTTAGATTTCCGATGATTTTCTCTTTGATTCTACTGGTTGCCGCAAATTTCGATTCATCCACTTCTCTTTTCTGCTAGTATTCCAGTTTATGAGTTATTGTTAAATATACAATAGCATGCGGACATTGACACGGAACTCCATCTATGTACAATCAATCAATATACAGAAAAATTTCTAGCTACAACGAAAATATACCACAACATGCATAAAAACCTTAAGAATTAGCAGATATCTTATAAAACCATCTACGAATCTCATGTTTTGTTCTAAATTTTTCACCATAATGTTCTATGGCGTTTTCTGTCCCTACAATCTGGAATTCAAGGAATCGGATGGAAACTTTTTTTGTTACTTTCCCTTATCTACTTTCAGTATATTTTGAAAAGCCATCAATATAAAAAACGTCTTCTAGTTTATGGAGACGTAGATTTAAAAATTTAAATATATCTATAGAGGGTAATACTGCATTACGACCTCTAAGGTCAGTTAAACCCTCCCATCGGAGCTACCTTCATCGCTGGTCATTCAAAACCTCCCCACTCTACTACCTGGCATGGATTCAAGGAGAAAGCAGATTCTGCGATATCTTATTATAGTCTAAGATTCCACCCCTTGATATTGCAGGTATCTGTTTTTTTTTATGAAATTAATTGTAAAGGAGTCTTGAGGATGTATGGAATGGATTAAGGATAGGTTGCTTTGTAAAAATTAGCGGCAGTTACCTGTAATTAATTTTAATGTCATTAATATACTAATATGACTTGCAGCTATATGTTTTTTAAGTCAATCTTACAGCATTTGAAAGAAAATGATGTAACAAATCAAAATAAAAATGGTTGCCACCTCTTAGTCGGCCGCTGCATTAGGGTTTCCAGGTGTAAACACTTACCTGGAGCGAGAGCCGTTCACAAAAATCATGGCAACCCCTGTTTGCGGCCATTGTGCAGCCGGCAACCATGGATTTTCATGTTCAATGTATATAAAACTTCAATTTTGCATAAAAATTTCTTTAAAAAACTGGTGAATGCAGTTAATTAATAATAACATACCTATTTACACCTGGCCACCATTTTTATTTTGATTTGTGACATCATTTTCTTTCAAATGCTATAAGAATGACTTAAAAAACATATAGCTGCAAGTCATATTAGTATATTGATGACATTAAAATTAATTACAGGTAACTGCCGCTAATTTTTACAAGGCCAACCTATCCTTAATCCATTCCATACATCCTCAAGATTCCTTTAAAATTAATTTCATCAAAAAACCGATACCTGCAAGATCAAGTGGTGGAATCTTAGACTATTACGGTAGGACATTCTGTAATTAGATGATCCGGACTTTCTTTCTCGTCGTCTCTACAAAGTCTGTGATTATTTTTTACTAGACTCATTAGGTGTTTTTTGAGTCGGTAGTGAGCTGATAAAATCTAGTGAGAAGATGCCACATATTTTTTATTACGATCCAGATATTTCTTGTACTTGCAGCATTAGGTTCCGAAAGAACTTTTTCATAGTCTTTTTTGTAAGTTCATTTTCTCATGTTACAAAAAGATTTCCAATCAGTAAAAGGCTGTTCTGGGTACATAACCGTTTTCCTTCTCAATAACCGAGAACCCAAATAAAAAAAATCTTGTGTAGCTTTGCTGTAGTTATTATTTTATGATTGACGAATAAATATGTCTAAAAATTAAATTGAATTATGAAACGTCACAATCTTTGGGCAAACAGTTACATGAACTGATCTTTTGTAGTCATTAAAGGCAGGCAATGGAATATAGAATCGAACGGAATCGTGCCAGATCGTTTTCTCGTTAGTCCTTTTAAATGAAGTATCAATCCACGTAACTAAGTTCGAATTTCTGAAACCATTAATGTTATTCATACTCAAAGACCAAAGACGGTAACTTGGTTGTAGAAGCGCCCGTTAAACAGTAGGTTCGTTCCCATCTATCAAAAAACCGTCTTTGGTGCAATGACGATTATGCGCAATAGAAATTACGTGTTCCAACTGGGCGACTTTGTTTTGTGTACCGACTGACTTAGGTATCGTTTGTGAACCTTTTCCAGGACGATCTTTACGATACTTGGTTGATAGCAAGTTACAAGCTGCAAAAACCTTGCATAGCCGGAAGTTGCGCAGGAAATATCATTTAAAAACTTCCAATAGCCGTTCCAAGACTAGCAGGTTGGAACAAACCTAGTGTTATTGTGAGTGTTGATGTAGTGGTAGTGTGAACAGTGTCCTTCAGTAGTACATCTAAGGTCGGAATATATAAAATATCATGATCTTATTGAAATAAGTATAATTGTATAAATTTAACCACACCATTTATAGCAATATATAATTCTGGAAGTCAAACTACAAGATTAAAACATGCATTATTTAACATCAAACATTTGCATGACAAACTTATATAACATTAAACTAAATGTAATGGGCTTACCTTAAAAACTGGGGTATGGTGATCTTTAAGAGCATTTGATAACGCGTTTGTTGAACTTGGTAATACATTGGGCTGCGCAGGGACTTTAAGATTTCCATTGGGATTTTGAATAGGATTTAAGACTGCAATACGAGGATGGCAGATATCTGAAATAATACATTATCATGTTACTAGGCTCAATTCTAGGTTATTTTCTTTTTATTACCGTCCCATTAAACGGAAGAATTAATAAATAATTGATTAAAAACGAATGAATGAATGGTTTATCAAAACCATTCAAATATAAATGTTGTTAATATTCATAAGGAATATCTTATGAATATCAGAAACTATACACATCAGACAGTGTAATTGTGAGTGTTGGTGTAGTGGTAGTGTAAACAGTGTGTTCAGTATGAATATCACCAACGGTTTCAGAAATTTAAGCTTAATTGTTACTTTGCTCTCATCTTGACGCCCTGTATAAACAGTTTTATGTATGGCAGTACGTAATTCATACAAAAAAGTAACAGAAAACAAAAAGTATGCTTCCGGCCTCTCAATCAAAGTATTCTAAAAATAACAGAATCTAAAACTCCTTCTGGCTATTGAGTTATTTATGAGTGCCAGAAATATTTGACAGGCTCATTGTATTTCTGTATGGGAAATTTTGTAAACAAAAAAGAAATCATTATATAATAGACTCTATAAATATCAGACACTGTAAAAATTACTGATTTTTAATATCAAATTTATCAAAGCCAGTAGAAATGTTCATGAAACTAATAAATATATTCAACAAAATCTCAACAAACAAATTTTTGTTTTCCATATGTTTTGGAAACCAACAAAAATCGCGCTTAAGTGCAAATTTGTCAAATGTTATCAGTTATCATTTTTTCGAAAAAATTATTGATAACAAGAAATTTATCTTTAATTAAATCAATAAATTACCCCAAGATGGAGAAATATATACGGGGATGTTTCGAATTTCGAGGTTATCTTTATGACACGATTCCCAATTATTTTATACCCGTAATTTCACAATTTCATTTCACTCTTATTTATTTTAATTCTTGCTTAGTTTTTCTTATGTACAGACACTTCTAAGCATATATCATATGTTTGTAGCTTTTTTGAACGAGGATCAGTTTTAAAAATCATCAGATTTTAGCCAAAAGGTACTTATTGAAAAAAATCTTATGTTACACTCTTGTAATCTCTAAAATAAATAGCTTTTGGCCTGTCCAAACATTTTTCTATTGTTCTGTACAGGTTATTGTGATAAAATATTGTAGCTAAGGTACATTTATGAGCATTTTAGGAAAATATTTAGATTATACTGTAATGATATCCAAAATGACCGGAAGTTTCGATCATTACGGAAACCTTTTTTAATCATGCACTGAAATCCCGATAAGGTTGAGCTCAAGGACTCGATATCCAATACACAGCTGTTATTGCTGAAAAATTAAAAGTTGCCTCATCCGCCGTATTCACCTGATCTAGTTCTCTCCGATTTTTGTTCATAAACTGAAAAATTGGTCGGTGGAAAGTATTCTCAAGTAATTAAGGAGGTCAATGGAGAGACAACAACGTGTATTTCGCGAAAGATTAGTTTTGAAATGATTTAAAATTAACTGGAATAAATGCGTAAAGTTAAAAGGAGAAACATATATATATATATATATATATATATATATATATATATATATATATATATATAACGGTTTCAAAAAGTCCCTATATTCCATTGGAATATACTTATATCAAGATTAGATTCTTCTTTCCAACTCGGTTTTCCAAATGATAACAGGACCATCCGGTGAGCAAGAATGGCCCTTTGAGAAAAAGGGCCTCCTATGGTTTAATTGACATTTTGCAAAAACTATTGGGGCCACAGGGCCAATCTTTAGAGCATTGATTAAGTACATTGAGATCTCGGTTTTCAATAATAAGAAACCTTTATATTTAAAATTAAACAAATTATGAACTATTTAAAAAATTTTCTCCTTTCGGTTAAATTATCTAAGCAGCAAATTATCGAAATTTAATTTATAAAAGCTTATTTTGAAGATTTTTCAATCCTCTACAATATTGTCCAAGTAACAAAGACGAGTCTTGCATAGGTTCAGCGCAAAACACAAAAAAAAATAACGCATAGACAAAAAATTTTATGCACATAACTTTTATTTAACTCTTAGAACACGATGGCGTTGTTTTTTTTTTTTCTACTATTAATTTCATCACCAAAAGCTATTTTTCGTAAGTGTCCTCGCCTAGATAGCAAATAATCTTATTTGAACGTGTTGAATGCAAAAGATTCCGATGATGAGCTCAAAATGAATTCAGTTATCGATCCAATGTAGACATTAGACCCTCTTACATTTACAACGCTGGCGAGTAAATAATACAACTTAACATTCTTGTTCAGGTATCTGAGAATTATTGCGAATGGGTAACAATCTGGAAGGGTTGTTATTAGCAATTTTGCACATTTTCAGTTGAGTAGGAAATTAGGGAAAACAAAGTGAAATGCGCAACGAAATAAATAGGATATGTAGACAAATACAGGAAATTTTTAACTTAAATCATTCAAGTGAGAATTATTATAACTTAATTGGTATCACTAATTTTCAAACAGAGCTATGTAAAGAAATCTGGTTCCTACCTGGTACTTTTGGCGTATTTAATAGATTTTCAGGAGGTGCTCCAGGTGATGTACCATCTGTAGAATAACCAGTAGAATACGCCGACTCTGGAGATGATAAGTTGTTAGCTGAATATCTCGAATTTGACACTCCTGATGAAGTCCCGGTTTGAGGTTGATTTTCTTTATGCGGATGGTTCTTGGAAGCACATCTCTCGTTCCCCTGGAAAAATAAATCAAACCATTTGTACTGTTATTGGAGATGTGATAATATAATAAGATAACATATAAATGGAACTTTTGCCCTTGGCTACTTATTACAATATGATAGATTTCAACATATCGTCAGCTTCTTCGGCAATGTTGGTCAACTTAAAATACAACTTTGTTTAAGATCCACGTTTCACAACACACATGCAAGCGCAGTCTCACCAAAGTTGTTATAGTAGCAGACTCACAAACCGGAGCGGATTCGAAGTTGTCACTACGTAACTTAATGGGATATACTAGATGAACTCGATATAGTTTAACTACCTAATTGTTGATATAAAACTTCATGTACCCTCAACCGAGCAAATAATTAGGCAAATGAATTTTCATAACTGTTGTTACTATGAATAATAAAGATCATAACTTTTATTCAACGCATATTGTAAATTTGCGTATCACTGAAAGTCACAAGGTCACAGTCCTGGTAGAATCTGTGGAGCTTAATGGTTATTATAGCAATCCGAGCATAAAGAAAATTTCCGTTTATACCTGAAAGGTATGTTTCAGAAGATATAATAGCTGTAAATGCAGATATATAGAAATTTCTGAACAACATTACAGAATTGTTGTGGATTGATCAAGAATGATCATTGTAAGACCATCCAGAACACTTCCGAGTTGTGTTTTCAGGAATACTGTGGACCATTCTAATCCTTTTTTTGTATATTTCCAAAAATTAAATTCACGTTGAAATCAATTTTACTTTTCTTTCTTTCTGCTGGTAGAGTGAATTCTTTTTTACTTGATTATACTAATTATTCTCAATCTTGTATACTTCCGACTAGAATTGATTTTTTTCGAATCCAGACCTACGAGGATATATTGGAAAATTCTGAGCCTACTATAGAACCAAACAAAATTTCAATGTCAAAATATTTAATTACTCAACATATTCTCCTCTTAATTAGATACATTTATTACAGCGAACTTGCAACGTCTCTGGACCTTTCAAAAACAATGTTTCTTCTTGCTCTGCAAACCAAACCTCCACAGTTTTCATTACCTCCTTGTTGGAAGAAAATTTACAACCTCTTAAACTTTTTTTCACAGGAAAGAGATGATAGTCGGACGGAGTCAAATCTGATGTTCTAGTAATTCAAACCCTAAATCACGAATTTTTTGCACGGCAACATGAGATTTGTGTACAAGGGCGTTGTCCTGCAAAAACAAAACACATTTGAGTAGCTTTCCGCGTCTTTTCTCTTTAATTTTTTCCCGTAGAGTGGTCAGTAATGTCAAATAGTAATCTCCAGTTATTGTTCTACCCTTGACAAAAAATAAAATCATGATGACTCCATGGCAATCCCAAAAAACTGAAGCAGAGTGTCGCTATTCCATCGATTGTTGTTTGGTTTCTGGATCGTAGAAATGAACCCAAGTCTCATCCATAGTAACAATTCGATTTAAGAAGTCTTCATCGTTCTCAAATCGAGCACAGATCGAACGCGATGCTTCTACCCTTGTACACTTTTGGTCAACATTCAAACATTTGGGGATCCATTTTGCAGCAATGTTTCTCATATCCAAATTGACGTGAACTATATGATGAACGCGTTCGTATGAAATAATCAGTGTTTCAGATATCCGTTTCAGCCCAATTCGACGGTTTAATAAAATCATATTATGAACTGCATCGATATTTTCGGGGACTGACATAGAAACTGGCCTTCCCGATCGGTCATCATCTTCAATGAAAAATTTACCTCTTTTGAAGCTTGCAGTCCAATTTTTCACGGTCGCATACGAAGGACATTGATCACCAATGGTATTAAGCATATCTTCGTAAATCTGCTTACCTCTTAACCCTTTTAAATACAGGTACATGATGATGGCTCGATTTTTTTTCTTTTAATTTATTGCGTAACTCTGGTTTACATTTTTGTACTTTACGCCTCTGGGCCGCCCATAATTAATTATGAACTATGAACATATACACGGATTGTTCTTCGTCTCTCTACTATTCACAATGCATATGTTCAACGTAGACATCGCAAAAAAATTATAACTGAACGCCAACAAAAGCAAAGTAGAATAAATTCCAAATATATCTTATTTTCAACAACCACTCTGAATACTTACATATCGCGTGCAATGAAGCTATATTGTTCTAATTATTCACTATAAAGACTAACGAAATCAGAAAATAGTTTCGATAAAATAAATTCAAAGTGCCAAAATAAACACAATCCGCTAAATTACTACAATTGTATACACTCGTTATAATTATATATCGCGTGGAAAAATGCAATTGCTTTGATTGTTACTCAACTCAAGCAAAAGTATAAAAATAGGTCTGACACAATTCCAGAATAAATATGTTGTGTCTTATGAAACACTCTGTATAATAACATGTCGCGTGTATGCTATTGATACATCACAAATCCTATGGCGAATTAGCATTACCTCAAGTAATGTTTTTCCTACTAAAATGTATCGTAAAAAAGATATTTTCTGGTATATTAAATTTTATGTTTTTTTGTGACGTTTTTGAGCTTGATTGAGCAGAAAACATTTTGATACTTTAATTCCCATCTTACAAGATATTTTAAGGTTTCAGCCCTCTCTCAACAAAACTTTTGACATAAAGATTTGATTAATTACCTTGTGGAAGCAAGTTACAATAAATCAAATACAAAGTAAACTGGGATATCTACCTCTCAAATTAAAATATTAGAAATTCACCAACAGCAACTAATTGAAAGACTCAAAAAATATAATCTGTTCATGACAAGGGTTAATGGATCGTTTTTTATATATGAAAAGCATGAAGTTTATTGTCTAAAAACAAAAAATCAGGAAATATTTAGTTTAATCAAATTTTCCATAAAACAGTAGGTAATTTTTGAATAATTTGTCAGATGAATGGATTATAAAAATAAATAATAAAAGTATAACAGAGCTAGAGACTTATTTTTTGTTAGTAGTTCCAAATATTCCATAAAAAAATGGAGTTTATTAGTCCAGTCAATCTAAGCAATGATAGAGTGATGAAGGAATTTTTCTACGTTCATTGTGCTATATTTACTGAAAAAAGTGGATTTTTATTGCACTAGTACAGAGGTTTATAATCAAGACAAACATAAACATATTTAGTCCTTTTTCAGTGAGATTGTAATACGTTTCAAAGAATTGCGGATTTTATTTTATTATCAATCATATTTATTATGTACTGGATTACGAAATTACTCGATTACAATTTATAAACACAAACGTAAATGCCTCAAATATACGCGACCACGACTACTATGAATTGGATGATACAACTCTGCAGCTCTAGAAATGTCAGTCAAAAATAAATTTTGACAATTAAACAAAGTTTAAAATTAAGTAATATTATTGGAAAAATAGATGATAGTGATGAAGAAGAATTTGTTGGGACCCCATCAGAAGTTGTGAAATAACAAACACCGCGTCATTAAACTTATTACCTAGTAAATCAAGAAAACTATCAAATTCGTTATAATCGTTTTAAAGAGTGGTGCTTCGATAAAAAAAGTTGTAAATCTTACAGAAAATGTGCAATTTTTCAAAAATTTCAAACTCAAAAACTTGAAGGAAAAATAAAATTGGTAAAAAAATATTTGAAGATGACTAGACTTAAACTTAAGTTGCAAAACAGGGTAATACACGAAAGGCTTATACTAATGGAAAAAGCTGATGAGTTTGCTAAATTACTACAAATTGGTTCCGGCCTTTAAAAAAGTTTGCGGTGAAAGTGTAAGCGTAAGCAAAGAAGTTTGCACAGAATGCAAAAGTAAATTGGACAGTTTATTGAATGGATACGACCCCGATGATGTTTTTAACGCTGACGAAACGGGACTATTTTTCAAACGTCTTCCTGTCAAAACATTAACATTCAAAAATGAAAAATGTCATGGAGAGAAACACACAAATTCTACAGGTACAGACAAATTTAAACCATTAATTTTTTATGTGGAATAAAATAATCTTCAATAAATGTACCTTTAAATATGAAAGAAAGAATTTATGTACTCGTACTTTTAATATGTCATAGTTTCATTTGCATTTAACCTTTGTAAGTAAAAATATAAACCAACAACTCTTTAACTTAAACCCTTAGTAAGTAAAAACCTCTAGGTATAACTCAAACTATTTAATGTTTTCCTTGGTATTTATATTATCGAGGTTCTACTGTACTACATCGATTTTCAAAAAATGAAAAGTCCAAATAATTGTCTTGCTCACTTTGGTTGACGCTATTAAACAAATTGCGTGGTTTTTACTGAATTAATTTGGTGAGTGAAATGATGTTTTTCAACATTGTGTGTCTCGTACTTAAATATTTATGAAAAATATGTCTTTAAGATATATCACATTATTATATTAAAAATAATTAATCCTTAATCCCTCTACTATGAAAACTAAAATAAAATAAAAAAATAAAGTATATTTAACATAAAATAATAATCTCAAATATAGGTACATTAAATCTAACACAATTTCTTTAAATATATATAAATATACTATAAAAACTTACTGTGTGTTCATTTAGAACAGTGGCACAATTAGTATCCCATTTAACAGTATTTTTATGACCGAAAACAAAATTATTACTTTTTCCCTGTTTTTCTTTCCTATGTTGTTTTTTTCTCGATCTCACTGCTTCCATCCAAGACCGCAGTTTATTCCCAAACATTTTGCTGATCTAAAATAATGAGAAGACAACTATTCAAAGTCCACAAATCATACAAAATCAAGAAAAACTTAATTTCACCAAAAATTTCTCGCTCACCTGTTGTTTAACTGACACCTCTTCTACATTATATAGCTTGATAAATTTATTGTATTACATTTGTTACTAATATCTCTTCCCTGTAGTACTTTGTAATTTCTGCCATAATTAAAGAGGCGTGAAGTGGATACTAGATACTTTTACTGTAGCAGCATCGGTGGACGTCAATGTCGCAACAAATCCGACGCCGGCGCGCCGGGACGCTGTTTATACCAAGCGTTTATCTTAATATACTGATCTGCTTGAATCAAATATCCAATTAATCAATTGAACGTATCACTTCAATAGCAATGAATGTAGTAAAGAGATTTATTAATACATTTCAGACGTTAAACTTCTGAATACAGCATTACTCGTCATTTGAAACCGAAAAGAGTTATTGAAATAATTAGATCAGTTCGGAATAGCACCTTCATATTTATTACTATTTTTTAGTAATCATTTACGAATATACTTTTTGAATTTACAACAAACAAAAATAAAATTTATTGACGATTGGTCAAGCAACCAGTAATACATCCTCTAGTGGGGAATAAAAATTAAATACAGAACTTTTTGCGCATGTTTCGTAAATCCATGTTGTCAAGTTTATTTTATTACTAATATATCAATGATAATGTATAGATCACTTTCACGTAACTTAATTTGTCATAATTGTATAAAAATATGAAAAAAATTAAAAATATGTAAAAATAGACAGTTAAGCGTATAAAAAAATTTGTAAGATATAAGTGGAACTGGTCCAACTCCCACGAAAACCATTTCAAAAGTTATGATTCTAGTAAAAGATTCGGTCATACTCCTCGGCATTTCTACAAAAGCTATGTATGTTAAATTGTGTTTATAATTAGCAGGCTTTGTTTGAATAGCTTATAATATTTCTTATTTTTTCGATGCTTCCAAAATAGTGCTTTGTCTGAGCCTTGCTCATTATTTGTTGCAAAAACCTTTTGAACAACAATTAGGTACAAATTAAAAATACAGCACACAAAGTAACTCAATTATAGTTGAAAATTAAATATATATTTTTTCGGTTTTCTTTCTAATTTATCTTTGAGGCAATTGAATAAACTGTTATATGGAGAAAGATGGCAATATCGCTTTTAACAACGAGCGTTACTTTCAAGATGTTCCAGTGTATAGAGTTGATTTTATCTTTAAATATACACTTAGTAACAATAATAAAAATAAGTAAATAATATACTCAAATGTAAAATATGATGAATTCCGAGTTAAAGCTGAAATTTCTGCAACATTCAATTTTTCAAAAGATAACAAAAATCTCGAGTTGGATGCCACATTTCAAATGCATTTGAGATTTTCAATCATAGTTTGGTTAAAGAGAGAGTGAAATAGCATTGTGTGTTTTGACATCGTGGTGCACGAGGTGAACATAACCTCAAAGTAAAAGCTTGAATATTGAGCATACTTAACAAATTTTTAAAAATTATGGCAGGATTGAATAAAAACAAATTTCCAGATTTAAAAAAAATGATAAAGGAGGAACCTGGTACACATGTACGATTACAATCATTGAAACTACCTCGTGAGTTAAATCTTGGAGCTTCTAAACAAACCAAAAAAGTATTTGTGCCCAATTTGAATGTGAAAAGAAATAAGGAAAAAGCAAAAGAGTAAGTTCTCTACATTATGATAGTTTTAGAAAACCAACTATGAGTTTTTAGATTCAATAAGAAAGATGAAAGAGGCAAAGAGCGCGTTAAAGAAAAGAAAGAAAAGCATCGTGATAATTCCCCCAAATATGTTCAATCATCTGGAGTGTTTTCTGAAGGAGTGGGAAGTGATCTTCGCACAAATAGGTGGACAGGAAGCCGGAGCGATAAAGAAAATGACAATGCTCCAATTATATCCATGCCCACTATAAAAAAGAACTCGTTCCAGGTTTAATGTTTATATTAATCATATTTGAATATAATGATTCATAGTTTGTATTTTTAGGTTGACAAGAAAACAGAAGATAGTGTTTTTAATAAAATTACCGGCTGTGATGAAGAAAGTGATGATGAAAAACTGCCTTTTAAACCTATTTTTTGGCAAAATCAACTGAAAAAATCATGTGAGACATACAAAAAACATACAAATTTATTAACTGAAGTAATTAATAATTTTTTAGCCTTAATCAAGAATGAAAACTCAATTAAAGTTGAACAAAACAACTTATCTGAAAAAACACTAACACCTATTTTTAAAAAAAGTAAGTATTTCAAGTGCTGCTTCTTCAATAGCACTCTCTTTATTGTTTCTTTACAGTCAAACTGGAACCTGAACAATTATTATCAAATGAGTTTATCAAGGAAGAACATCTGAACACTGAGCATCCTTCAATGTCTTTATGGGCTGTAAGTACATTTATAAAATCTTGCAAAAAGTTCATATTGTAATTGCTATATTAATGCATTAGGTTTTAATAGTAATATATGAGAATTATCATTAAATAATGAAATAAGATGGACACAAATCAAAATAATTCTACTAAAGGGGGTTCAATGAAATCTCACCAATCTTATTTAAACCTAGGGGGGATAATTGGGAATCAACAAAATAAATATTCCAGATATTAACGAAAAATTATTTTAAAACTTCATTTTGCCATCTAAAATAAATCTCATGGCTGTTAAAATGATTCAGTTGAGAGTAATATATAGAAAGTGGTAAAACCATTGATACAATCCCTAAAAGTTTCCTTTTTTATTTTGATCCCTAAATGTCCCTTTTTTGCAAATTGGTCTATAAGTACCTTTTTTTTTAAATTTTGCTTCAAAGATTGTATGATTATTTTTATATATATACTCACCATATTGCTCCATACTTTTATTTTGAAGATTATGCTCAGAAACACTTTTTTTAATTGTTTATGATGACTGCCAGATGAAATTAAACATAAGTTGTATGATTGGAAATGAAAATTATCACATTTAACTACGTTTTTTCTGAAAAAACTCTCAGTGGTTACAATTGTCATTTACTCATTGTGTTATTACAAACATATGTGTGGATATCCTTGATAGGGGTTGTATATATCAGTATTAGACAGTTTCAATCTGAAACAGAAATAAAGATCACCCTCATTGAAACCTGGGACTTGCTACTGCCCTCCCCAGTAATTTATTTCGGTGGGACACTTTCCTTCTATTTTTTGACACATTCAATTTTTTTCTGTTCACATATGAGGGAGTGAGTTAATCCTTTTACATAAATATTTGTGTACAGACTTTTTTAATAGGTTTGTTTCATTTTTCCTTATTTGTTCCATTTCCAATTTTAACACAATCACGGTAGCTTTATTTTGATGGAACAATACTGTTTACCCATTATAATTAAGTATCCGAATATTAAAAATTTTTCTTAAAATATCTTTAGCGTCCATCTCAGGTAAGGGGTGGAGAGGATCCAGGCAAATCTCACCTAAGCGCTGAGGGAGTCTAAACTGATTAAAAAGTGGCTTATATAATTAATGGATTCCCCCTTTTAATTTCTCACTTTTTTATGAAAACATTGTGTTCCAGATGCCTCCATCATTCGCTGGGAAAGGATTGAGTGATGATCCAAATTGTAAAAAAATATTCGATTTTTGTCTTAGAGATATGCAAGAAGGACAGATAGGTAAAATTTTGGTCAGAAAATCTGGGAAGGTCGAAGTACACATAGGCAAAATGGCATATGAACTAGAACCAGAAGAATATATACCTTATAAAGAGGTAGGATTTCCCTTTTGTGTAATATCATAAATTTAAACTTTTTCCAACAATTAATCATCACATTCTAGTTATAAAGTTTGGATTTAGAAAACAATGTTCGCTAATGTTTATGTGCTTCTTAGCATTATTATTATTATTGTGGTTCCTTACCTTGGATAATCTTTTGGCTTGAAATAATCACAAATTATATAATTTTTAACTGCGTTATTCCATAAAAGCAACTAAAAACAGGGTTCTAAAACATATGTTGGGAAATATGATAGGAAAAAAACAGTCTGTAACTTTTAATGATTTCATTTGATGTTTCAAATTCAATATTCACATTACCGACTACAAATATTAAAATTTTAGTCATGTAGAGAGTTCATTATTAATATTGGAACGTTAGTTTCTATTTGAGATAAATAGCAAGCAGGTGGAGGTAACATCATTGAAAAATGGATTACATTGGTATCAGTAGTTCCATACAGAATAAATTACAAAATCAGGCAAAATTTGACTTATATAAAATGATAAAAATAATGTTGAATGAAAAACTTGTGAATATCTAATAAATTCTATAATTCATATCTTAAATTTCATGTCTGCATTGCCTATACTTTCAATATATTATGTTCGTAATAAATAAATTGATCTAATTCCATTACAAATTTAAATTTTGACTATTCTTCTTCTTCTTTGACTTCAAACATTTAGCCATTGATTTTTATAAATGTTACTTAAAAACATAATTTTTTATTCATTTCTTACTTATATTTGAAACTATTTATAAAACATTTTAACATTAACACATTAACTACTTAAAAAAGTATCTTTTCTAATATAACGGGTTATCGATTTTATTCATCAATGTTATATCTTTCAAGAGCAATACAATCATTCCAAGGCTTCTGTAACTTCTCATTGCCGTTCTTGATGAAGGATTTGTTCTTTGCTTTAAGATAGGCTTCATATTCAGCAATTGCTTATTCATTTAGGCTGAATTTCTTACCGGCGAGCATTTTTTTGAGATCAGCAAATAGCCAGTAGTCACTGGGAAATAGATCTGAACTATATGGTGGATGAGGAAACATCGTTGCCATCAACTTGTGAATCGGAACCTAGTCTTGGTGAAACGGTTGTTTTTTCTTCGACATATGAGGGCGTTTTTCCTTGATTTTTACATTCAAACGATTCAACAACTCTATGTAGTATTCCCTATTGATTGTCTCTTCCTTTTGTAGATAGTCGATGAACAAAATTCCATGCGCATCCCAAAATACTGAAGCCATAACCTTTCCAGCTGATTGTTGTGCCTTTGGACGTGGTTCCCCTAGTGCAGTCCACTGCTCTTGAACATCAACACGTTGCCTTTGATCGACTGTGAGTTTACGCCTTCTGATATCTTTACGACCTCAGCTATCAAACGCAATTTCAATTTACGATTATATATAACCAATTTGTGCACTTTTTTGGTATTTTCTGGAGTAACCACCTCAATTGGACGACCAGAACGTTCACCATCATCAATGCCTGTACGACCACATTTAAATTCAGTAAACTAATAACCATTAATGGTTCTTTTCGATAGAGGTATAGTCCGGATAACACTTTTGAAGCGATTGCTGAACTAGTCCAGTATTTTTTATCATCAAGAAGTAATGATAAATTAACATACAAAATTATTTTGAAAATAACAAAAGTAGCTTCACTTCATGGGCTGTCACTTTTTTCTGACTAATCAAAATTTCATACATAGTCTTTTGAAAGTTGGTACTTCATAAACGTCATATGGATTTGACAATGGAAGCGCCATCTGCGTGTGAGTCACATGACTTATTGAGTGATGTAATATAGGTCTCCTAATGACTCTGGAAAGGAAATCTGTCTGTTGACTTGTTTTAATATAGTATTTGTTCAAGCATAAAGCTAAATATATGACTGTTTCTCGTTATCTACCTTTAGAGCCATAGTATCAGCAAAATACACAATATGCTTTGATACAAAATAATATGCAGTATATGTAACGTGACCAATTATTCTTTGACTCAAAACGGGGCGTAGGTTTATTTAGGTCAAATATTATGTAGTCAATGAAAAAAAAACACTTTTTCAAGAAAAATATTTTCTAGATAGTTATTTATTCAGAAAAAGTTATTTCAAAAAATATAGGTACTTAAAACGTTGAGTTATATTTATCAGAAGAACAAATTAAACTCTTGGCACGTTGTTTTTATATTCACCTTAATATTAATAATATAGCTCTCGTATTTGGCTCCATTTAAAAACAAAAACGTGGATCTGTATCATGGTTCTGTGGTTATCGAAACGCGCGTCAGACAGTGTAATTGTGAGTGTTGGTGAAGAGTAAATAGTGTGTTCAGTATGAATATCATCAACGGCTCCAGAAATTCCAATTTAGATATCATCAACTGTTGAAAACTGTCTTATATGTATACTTGAATTTGACTTGTCTTAATTGTCAGTAAAGGAATTTCAATATTCTGTAATTATCTTTTTGGTCAGTCATTTATGATGAAAAACTTATGTTTGGGTCATTACTTGTTTCGAATATTTGCTAGATTTGCTCCAGGATAAATTAAAATTAAAAATAATAATATTCGTCTTTACAACTGAAATTTGTAACTGGGTTTTTTCAGATATCCACAATTTGTTCATAATAGAAAATACTCTACTGGAGCATTTGTGGCAACTGAACATAAAATTTATTCAATTAAAATAGAAAGTTTTCATGCTGAAGATTGTTGGCGTGAAAATGCTTAAATACTTCCACCCAACGGTTTCCGTGGAAACATTTAAATTATTTCCATTCTGTTACTTTTTGCTATGTAATAAGTAAACGATGAATTTCTTCAAAAACTTAAGTATCTTTATTACAGTATATATTGCTTCTCAATTCATACATCCAGAGATTTTTGAATGTAATCTCTTGTGGGGATCTTTTTTAAATCTGCCCAATAAAATAACTCCATTTCTTTGGTAAGAAAGCAAGTCCACTGCTCTAGATATTCACGGCTTGTTTTATAAAATTCTGTAGCCGTCACAAACTCTTCATTGATATCAGTACCATTATCTTTCAATTTTAACATTAATTGACGGACCATAAATGGAAGAAACTAATTGGTTTGTTTCTGAGTTAACTTAAATTAATTTATTGATTTCATTTGCAGCTTCAATTGCCATTACAGTCTCACCTTCAAGTTTCTAGACAGTTTGATGAAAACAATTCGGATGTGGGATTTTTAAAGAAGTTTTTTAGTAGAAGGAAACATTTTTCAATACTCAAAAAGTAGCTTTTTAACACTGATATATTTTTAAAACCCTCTCCAAGGCAGGCATAATAGCAAGCCATCTGGTTTTACTATAACCGAGCATTTATTGATATTCCGTGTGAGTTTCGGCACAAAACTCCTTTGGAACTTTCATTTGAATCATGTAAATTTAAAAAAAATTTATATATCTTCCCAATAGCACTTTTGTAATCTACAGGTAGCAAATCTGCAGCAGATTTTATTGCATTTTGAATTACATGGGCTCCACATTCAAAACCTATTAATTCTTTTTCCATAGATGATTGTAATTTCGTTAATTCTGTTATGTTTTTCTTATTTATTTACACTCTTTTTATTCGCGGAGTGAATTTATAAACACTGTCTTTTACTCACTTAATTTATTTTTTTTTTTTTTTTATTTAAAATTAACGTGCTCCGCTACTATGGCCACTTGCACGGGAGCGGTTATAATACATTAAATATGAAATGGTTCATTGATACAAGTATACAATATGAATACACAGTAACACAATTGTTCTATAGTTGGTGGTACAGCTGAACATCTTTGAGAAACTGAAGTAGAGAGGTAATTTGTTCCGAGTTGTTAAGGACTTCATTGTAGTTCTGGCTAAGCCGAAACTGTTGTCTTTCGACGGTATATTTGCGACACTCGGTCAAAATATGCTTCATGGTTAGGTACGAGTTGCAGCTGGAGCAAAATGGTCTGGCAGTAGTAGTCATAAGATATCCATGAGTAAGTCTTGAATGGCCAATTCTTACTCTTCTAATCGCAGTTAAGTCTTGCCTTGAGAGACCAGCGAAGATAATAGGTTGGTTACCAATTGAACGCTGTATTTGACGTAGGGATGTGTTAATAGTGTCCCAATGCTGCTGCCATGTAACTCTGGATTTTCTTTTGAACTGTGATTTTAAATCCTTTCCAATAATTACATTGTCGGTGACGGTATATGTAGCTGCAATTTTTGCCTGTTTGTCTGCTAGTTCGTTGCCTTCGATGCCAATGTGGGAAGGTATCCAAATTAAAGTAACTGCTATTCCTTGGGATGAGATAAGCTGGTAGGAGTCATGTATTGATTGGACAATAGGATGTTCGGTAAATATATTTTGGATGGATAATATAGAGGCAAGTGAGTCTGTACATATGGCGACGAGCTTATAAGGTGGACAGATTGAATTGATGGCCTTTAGAATGCTGAATAGTTCACCTGTGTGAACGTTACAGGTTGATGGGATAAGGGAAGATTTTATTGCAATTTGTGACGTTGTAACAGAGCAGCCTACTCCTGTTTCATTTTTGGATGCATCTGTGTATAACACTAAATCAAAGTGGTTATTCATTATTATGTCATTAAAATCATTTATAATTAATTGTTTGGGTGTTGCATGCTTATTGTATCTCATAAGGGATGTGTTGAATTTAGGAATGTTGATAGTCCATGGGGGAGTAGAGGGGATAGGAAGGGGGCTAGTTTGTTTGAGGTTGACGCCGTCAAGCAGCTGGGATAAAATTAAAGGGATAGGTTTTAATAATGGCAAGGCTGAGGAGTTGTGTAACGTGTTAGAATTTGATGTGAAAAGCGAGTAGACAGGATTGAGGGGGTTAGCCGATACGGAGGCTGCGTAAGAAAGCAGAATTTGCTGCCGTCTGATCCAAAGAGGGGGCTCATTAGCTTCGCAGTAAATGCTTTCTGCAGGACTAGATCGAAAAGCACCTAAACAGAGGCGTAAAGCTGTATTATGCACCGAGTTCAGGAGATCGAGATCAGATTTTGTGGCCGAGATATATATGTGACAGCCATAATCTAATTTCGAGCGAATGATGGCCCTATAAATTTTGATAAGGGAGTTTTCGTCTGCTCCCCAGTGGTAATGCGAAAGGATTTTAATAAGGTTTAATCTTTTGCCGCATTCGCCTTTGATTTCTCGAATATGTTGTTTCCAGGTGAGCCGAGAGTCGAATGTTAGACCAAGTATTTTACAGTGATCAACAACAGGAAGGCGGTCATTGTTAATGAGGATAGTAGGAGATAATGTAGATGGTCGTCTACTAAATTTAATAATTCTGGATTTTGTTTGTGAAAAAGTTAATCCTAAGCGAGTTATATTTTTACTTAGGGTGTTTACTGCTGACTGAATTAGATTAGTTGTAGTAGGAGTAGACGTGCCAGGACAGTAAATAAACAAGTCGTCTGCATATAAAGCATACTTGATGGGAGGCAGGAGATCAGAGCAAATATCGTTTATTGCTAGATTGAATAAAGTGGGGCTTATAACCGATCCTTGGGGAACACCATCAGTCTGGGCACAGGTTGACGAGAAAATTCCATTAGCAAAGACTTTGAATGTTCTTGAAGTTAAGAAATTCCGAATAAAATGAAATATATGTCCGGAGATATTTAGTGAAGTTAGTTTATTTAGAATTGACTGTCTACTGACAGAATCAAAAGCACCGTCGATATCAAATATAGCTGCAATGACCTCTTGTTTTTTATTAAGGGCAACAGAAATATGGGATTGGAGAAGAACCAGATTGTCTTGGGTCGATCTATGTTTTCGGAATCCCGACTGTTCTTTTGAGAATAAATTATGTTTATCGAGGAACCATAGAAGCCGCTTATTAACCATCTTTTCTAATAATTTGCACATGGTACAAGTAAGTGATATGGGCCGGAAAGAGTTCGGGGAGGTAACATTTTGCTCAGGCTTTTTAATAGGAATTATCGTAGAAGTACGCCATTGGCTAGGGAATTGATTGGTGATCCATATAAAATTGTAAATTTCTAGAAGCTTGCGTAAACCTGTATTGGAGAGTTTTTTAAGAAATATGTACGGGATGTCATCGGGACCGGAGGCAGTATTTTTGCAGCTACTGAGGGCTGAGGTAAGCTCTAAGAAGGAGAATGCGCAGTTAAGAGAGGTGATATCTTGCGTTATAGTCGTAGAGCATGGGTAGGTAGTTTTGTCTATAGAGGGTGATGTGATGTTAACTTTACATTTAAATTTTGATTCAAAGGTTTTGGCCAGAATGTTGCTGATTTCTTCATTTTCACTCACTATTTTATTGTTATATAAGAGAGTCGGAATTTTTAAATTGGAATTGTTACCTTGAATTTGTCTTATTTTATTCCAAAGTTGGGTGGGACTTGTATTAACATTTATGGAAGACACATAGTTTCTCCAGGAACATTTTTTACTTTGCTTTATAATATATCTAGCCTTGGCTCTGGTTCTCTTCAGATTGATAAGGTTCTCTTGTGTTTTATGACTACGATAAAAATTAAGTGCTATTTTTTGTTGTTTTATAGCACTTTCACATCTGGAGTTCCACCAAGGGACAGTTTTTTGTTTAGGACAGATATTATTTTTACCAATGTGCTGATGAGCAGCTGAAAGTATAGCATCTGTAATCCTCAGTATGTTATTGTTTATATCATCTGTGAGAGATAATTCCGATAGGTTGGACTTCGTTTGAGACGTATAACTAGTCCAGTCGGCAGAGTTTAAGCGCCAATACCTTCTGGATAAAGTATCACTTTGGTTAGGGATACTGGAGGATATGATAATAGGATAATGATTGCTATCATATAGATCATTAGCGGTATGCCAATTTAGTGAAGGGGCAAGTTTGGGGTCACTAAAGCTAAGATCAATACATGAGAAGGTGCCAGATGAGAAATTCAAGTGTGTATTTGATCCAGTATTTAGCAAGCATGAGCCAGTACAATTGATCACGTTTTCGATGGTTTTTCCCTTTCCCATGGTAATATTGGATCCCCACATTGTATTATGGGCGTTAAAGTCACCTACAAGAATGTATGGTTGAGGGAGTTGAGAGATTAGGTTGAAAAGTTCTATTTCTTTTAAAGGGTAATTAGGAGGAATATATAAGTTGCAAATAGTAAGATTATTTGGGCACCAGGTGGAAACTGCAATAGCCTCAAGATCTGTAGCGATTTGGAGAGGGGAGGAAAATAGTTCACTAGAAATGAAAATAGAGGTGCCACCGCTAGCTCTCGCGCAGTTGGTGCGAATATAATGATATCCTTCATAGTTTTTTAATTTAGGGAGTTTATCTATTTTAGAGTTGGTTTCTTGTAAACACAAGATTTCAGGGCGCATATCTGATATTAATTGTTGGATTCTTTCCAGGCGAGGAAAAAACCCATCACAATTCCATTGAATAATTTTGAATGGGGACTTAGGGAGTTAATAGTTTAGGGTGTTCATCATCTGTTTGATTATCCGAAGAAACGCTTTTGTTATCAGATAGATCCTCAGGATTAAGTTGTCTCTTAAGTTTTTTCTGGAGTCGAGTGAGACGGTTTTTCAGAGATCGCTCTTTTGTTTCGGCATAAAGAAGTGATAAATCATTTAACAGTCCTTGGATATTAGGAGTAAATTCTAAAGCATCGTTGAGAGGATCAGAACTACCGTACGAGTTTTCTAAAAATGCCGTTAACTGGATTTCAGAGAGCGTGAGATTGGACGGATTGTTCTTATAAACGTTCTGAATAGAGATTTGAGAATTGAGAGTGAGTTTAGGATTTTTGGTGACTAGCGTTTTAGGTTTTTTCTTACAAGGCTTAGTTGTGTTGTGTGATGTTTTATATGATGGGGGGGGGCATTTGGTTGTCTGTTGGTAATGGAGATTCTGTGGGGGATAGCTGGCTGGGGGTGTCAACATTACTGTCAGAGGATATAGCTCTTTTTTGGCCATGAGATGAGTGAGGAAGTGTAGGGTTAGATGGTGATTCAGCATTAGTTTGATCAGATATTGATAAATTATTCGACAGAGGTTCAGAAGATAACAGGGGGGAAGAAGAGGTACCGCTGAGTGAAGTAGAAGCTGGTAATTGTGGTAGTGAAGGAGAGTGGCAGGATATGTCATTTTGAGGTTCAGATGGTGTGGGATTGGTGCAAGAGTCAGCAGTATGTCCACTCTGTTTACAGAGAAAACACACCAATTTATCAGTAGAGACAAATATACGATACGGGGTACCATCGTGAGTAATCAGAATCGAGGTTTCTATGCTAAAGTTATCATTTTCAGGGATGACGTAAGTAATTCTACGGAAACTCATGATATGAGCATATTCATCTCCTTGCGCGCCACATTTCACAAATGAAACAGGAGAAGCTATTTGCAGTCCGATGTCCTTGAGAGCATTTTCGATAACAGAGTGTGGGATAGTAGGGGATACATTCGATATTAAAATGCGTTTAGCTGGTGAAATTAGTCTTCGAATAGGAATTATTGTAGAGTTGATGCAAATGTTCTGGTGACTTTTGAGAAGATCATCTAAAATTGCTATTGAGGAGAGATATATGCAAATACGGTTGTTAGAAATTCTTGATGCGAATGTAATGTTTTTTGGGGAAACGATATCTCCTATAGATTTTATGTATTCGAATAAAACGGTGTTGGGGATAGAATGCATAATAATTGCTTGCTCGCGTTTAGGAAAAGTAAGGGGAGGAGGCTTTGTTAACGTTGCATCAACATATGATTTTGGACCATGAGATGAGTTTAGATAAGATAAAGATGATTGGGTTATTTTTTTCAATGTAGTCATTTTTGCTAGTAGCTCTGGATACCAAAGCTACAAGTTTCAGGTTCAGAAAGGAATAGGCGTCCGAGAAGGACCCTGTGGAATAAATAGTAGGAAAATAACAGTTACCTTTTGCACTCCTACGACACTGGTGGATTTCTTGTTTTATTTGCAGTCAATAGTTTCACAAAATATAATAAATAAACGGTCGCAAATTGAATTTTAATGATCACATGTTGATATTTGGTTTTTAATAGATTTCAGTAGAATAAAAACGTTAATATGAAATTAGCACGAAGATAACAATATTTATCCAGATAGAACAATATGCGTGTGCACTCGTCGGCTACCCGAATGAGAATGCTTAATTTATTTAAACACTAACACTATACATAATTAACTTTTCACTATTACTTAACTAACTTATGTAATGAATTAACATTATTCGGTTACTTTTCTATTTCATTCTTCTCAGTATTATTATTTATTATAAACTAAACTAATTCCGCTAAACAAACTCGTTTATATATCTAATAAGAATTTCTCAAAAATTCTAGAAAATAAAGAAATAAAACAATTATTAAACGAATTCCGCGGTATATCAAACGTATATCGCCAAATTTTCGAAATTGATTTTAGCCGGATGGGACCGGCTTCTTGGCCCATATCGCGGACCCGTTCGTAACAACACATTGTTAGTTCCTCGGGTAGCTCCACCTCCGAAATTGACATTTACATTATCCCCACAAAATGCCAAGAAAACGGAACTATTTGCGTCCAACAGTTCGTTTCGGAGACACCGAGACTCGTAAATCATTCAATGGATTATATTGATAGGATTTTCAAAATAAATATTAAAAACTCTATGATTTACTTCCTGTATCTTAGATAGAGAATTAGTTATATTCACACTGTTTATTACCAAGACATAAACACTTAACTAATTGTGTAGCTGAAACTATTTAATTAATTTTTAAAGTAATAACTGGAAAGTCAAATAAATATTTAATAAATTAATTTTTTTCAGGATATTATATCATTGAATCATATGAATAAGGGTAAACCGAAAGCAGCTGTTTTAGGTAATGTGAAAAATCGATACTCCTTGATACCTCATTGGGATAGACTGCTGCCTTAATTCTGCCTTCTATTACTGCCTTTGGATTTTGTGATGCAAGATCTCTGAAATGTATTTGCGTTACTGAAATGTGATATGAATTTATACTGATGTTAAATAAAACCATTCCTGCTTTATCGATGTTTATTTTTACTTAATAATTGAAATTACATGAACCTGTTTGTGCTCACTCAGTCTATTTAAAATATGCTAATATATACTTCAACCACTAGGTATAGGGATAGACATGATTTAGGAACTTGTCCACCTAGCGGGCGATAATGCCAATTATAACTTGTGAATATGATCGTTTCAAAAAATTTTAAGTTGTTTTGCCAAGTTTATAAATTCACATTTAACAAAGTTTAATAGGACATCACTCGATTTGGATAAAAACAGATATTGATCGCATTCAACGAGTTGTACAACTCTGACGGAATCGTTCGGTGACACATACACTACAAACTCAACACTATGGAGGGTAGAGGTAAGGAGGACCATCTCATATGGGGGCTTAACTTGAAAACTGTTCGCTTGTAGACGGTAAATTTGACCAGAATAGCGCGCCTGTCGGACGAGACATCATATGAACTTAGTTATTTTAGATAGAGTGAAGTATGCAGTGTTAGAAAATTTAATATTTCAATTGACTAGAGTCGTTCATTAAATATTAGTATACAAAATGTAAACTATTCACGTACTCCAAAATAGTTTTGTAAATATATACGCTATAGTAGCGCCTCCCTAACGTAAAAGATTTGATGGACACTTTCTGTAGCACAGAGATGGTTCTCTTTACCTCTATCCTCCATATTCAACACGTTCTGGAGAGAACGCCATGTTTCAAACCTCAATTGTAACCTTTCTTACTTTGGGGACACATTAACGATAAATGCCATTAATTATCACGATAATGGACCTTAACCGTAGGTGTAGCCACGACACGTGATAATTTAACAACGGCATTAACATTGCCGTTTTGCTTTAGGCGATAGCTCAAGTAGCGATACATCTAAGAGGTTAATGCGGGAATTAATGCCATGAAGCAGCCATACTACGTATTGTAGATGTGCGTCGTAAGCGCGACGTGATCGCACGTGTTTGTCTTTGAAATACATACTATGGAGTGGAGTAACGGAGAAATAATGGCATTTCTCGAGATTCTGCAAATAGAACCATGTTTGTGAGATACGAAACTACAAAGTTTCAAAAATCGCGAAACGCAGAATAGAGCTTGGCGACGAATAATGGAATTATTACCTTTTAAAACAATTATTGAAGAAATGAAAAAGAATAAGAAAACCTTAATGGGTTATTATAGAACCCATTTGAACCATATATGTAATACTCCTAAATGGACAGTTCTTATAGGAAAAAACGTCTTTACGTTACGGTGCCGACAATATTCATTTTCTCTCGTTCCAGATGCTTTATCTATACTGCGCATGCTTGAGAATGCGCAGAACCTCGGAGGATAGAGAATTGCAATTTTGTTTTCCTTAGTCGGAACAGCTATAGAAACTATCCATATAGAAGTATTACATATATGACATAAATCAAAAACGGCTTGCTACCGCTAAGATGGGTGTGTTCTGTGAGTAGCGCTAAACGCTACGTCCGCTGAATGCGACCATGGTGTAATAGAGACTATTACACCATGAATGCGACTATTACCACAGAACATACCCATATATATACATATAATCTATATGGTCAGTTTCTACAAGTGGAAGCAGTTCCCACTAAGGAAGACATAATGGCAACGATTTGTCTATCCTCCGAGGTTCCAGCTCGGTTCTGCGCATTCTCATGCATGCATACGAAGTATCTGGAACGAAAAAGAAAAAAGTATATTGTCGGCACCTTAATAGTGGGGCATTCCTTCCCGTTTAAACTGTCCATATGGAAGTATTACATATATGCCCGTACCGTTAGGGTATATTCTGTAACCATTACTAACGTTCACCACGCTCCTTGCCAAGAGGTGGGTCGAAGTGAGCGTTGAAAGAATTAGCGCAGGTAGCAACCATGAGAATCTACCAATCTACCTCATTATAACATATGTTAAAACTTTCGCTTTATTCTTTCTGTTTTGGCATTACTTAATATTTATCTCAACGCTCAAAATGCCTCGTAAGCCATTCCACTTGGGTTTGCGATTATTATAATGCTCTCGACTAAGTGGAATGGGAAAGATCGTGGTCGTGAACGTAATTGGTTTAATAAATAGAGGAGTTAGGATGATACTAAAATTTACGATTCTATCTGATAATTTAAGACTCCTAAACATATTGTTGCTTCCCAACTTGAACTGAATATATGCATTTTTTATTATTCTAGTTCGAAATATACATCAAACATTAGTCCTATCAACATTTTGAAATGTCGGCTAAGAATAATTCACATTAAAGTATATAAAAATAGGATATACCTACCATACTCTGAACTAAGTATACCTTTGTTTTGTCAAAAATAAAGTGTTAATTCAAACCCATATTAATTTAGCAACTTTCTAAAATAATTATTGGTTATATCTATTGTTTATAAAACATTGTTATAATCACAACAATACCCTCTATAGTTTTAAACTATTTTACAGTTATCTTAACATTTAAATATGTGACATTATTTTGTCTGCCTTTTTTATTCCTTTTGCTGCATCGAAAAACCGGTAATGCAACAAATTTTCAAACTGCAAACGGGTCGACGAACACCTTCAATTTAATATTTAAGAATGTTAAAAAAATTTATCTGAAAAATCTATACTGCCTTGTACATGTGGATAATTAAAAAACATTTAATTGAATTACTACTGATGTATCTTTGTTACTGTTTTTTGAATATTGACATAATCGGTTGCATCGGTTGAAAACACTAAAAATAGTTCAATGACCTACACATATATTTAGTCAAGGACAATGTACCGAATTTCAGTTGTACGTAAACCACAAAATTAATTTCATATTACCCGCGGAATATATACTTTGACGTATCATCAGACGAAGTTTCTGACCAATCAAATTATCATCAACCGTAATGCATTGGCATATCTAGGTATAATATGAGAGGTGTTTAGTAAATGTATTATTTCAAAGAAAATAATTTTTAATCCGTTCTATAAAAGTTTATAGGAAAGTAGAGCAAAACGTGGCGTCCGAGAATAACTGGTTTTCGAATTTTTTCTTTTATCAAAACAAATTTATATTTATAAAGGAATTTTATTAGTTTAGTAGCGTAATATATATATATATATATATATATATATATATATATATATATATATATATATATATATATATATAAATTTTGGTCCTCATCTTGATATATAATGAGAAAGTATGAGTTAATGTTTTGGAGCTTCTAATAAATAAAAATTTTTAATTATGCACCGCATTCGAAATTTTGTGGGTGAAATCTTTCGACATATAATTCATTCTTACGGAGAATAAATAATTATGCATCCAAAATCTCAGGTCCTTTTTTGTATTCTCGTAAATATAAACACAACTATGAAACATCCGTTTCTGTAAATGGAGAATCTAACCAAACTGGTCTATATCATAATAAATGTTCAAAACCAATCCCCTTTTTCACAAAGATACGACTCTGGCTTTCAACACAAGGAAACGAAAAGTGACGATACGTATCGATGTGTCGATCGAAAGAAAGCGGCGCGAGCGCCCCCTCCGCATTTCTGTTGTGTCCCCTACTACAAAACCTGTCAATTGTGGCTAGAATGGAAATATGGCTGTAAAGTAACCAATGACCCTTTGTTTCAATCGCAATGTTTTCGAATGAAAAGTACAATAAAAATAGTTGAAGGGCAAGAAATTAGTACAAATTTAGAATAGAAGAATGTGTGTGATATGAAAATTTGAAGTGTTTTGGTTTTGATGGTGTGGTGTGAATCAACGAGGGATACTCGAAGCAAGAGGGGTGAAATTTCGTGAATCGGAGAGTGGTGAAAATCAAGTCAAGTGGCGTGTTGCATCGAAGAAGCAATAATTGCATTGGCCGGTGAATGGATTTGTGGCCACGGTACTTTTACGGATACGGGTGCTCGGGCTCGCTCTAATGGTTGGCCATCAACCTCTTGGAGAGTTAACATTGCCCTAGAGATGTCTAGTGCTGTTGTGGTAAATTCTGTGAAAATGCCGATGTCTAAAACACAGTTATTTCCTATATCATCACATTCTTATATTCAAGAAGGCGGTGGAGGAAGTTTACCACCTTTAAACAAAGGTTCACTTAAAGAACAGAGCCCTCCTGCTGCCTCCACAGCTTCTTCAGCAAATTCCGCTGGTCTTCCAGAGCTATCAGTTGGGGGCACTTGTGTTCTCCAGTGTATGCAGTCCCATCTAACAAGAGGTGTTTCTTTATCCCAAGTCAAGACTTCAACTAATCCAGTTACAACAACAGAATGCAAACCTAAAACAATGGTCGCAACGCCAGAACAGGTTATGAAATTGTACATAAATAAACTAACACCTTATGAACATCATGAGATATTCAACTATCCTCAAGTATATTTTATTGGTGCCAATGCAAAGAAAAGGCCTGGTATTATTGGCAATCCAAATAACTGTGATTATGACAATGATCAAGGCTCCTATATACACATTCCCCATGACCATGTAGCCTATAGATATGAGGTTCTTAAAGTGATAGGCAAAGGCTCTTTTGGACAGGTGGTTAAGGCTTATGATCATAAAAATCATATGCATGTGGCACTAAAGATGGTGAGAAATGAAAAAAGATTTCATAGACAAGCACAAGAAGAAGTCCGTATTTTAGAACATTTGAGGAAACAAGATAAAGATAACACTATGAATATTATACACATGTTAGATTCATTCACGTTCAGAAATCACATGTGCATTACATTTGAACTACTTTCTATCAATCTTTATGAACTTATCAAAAAGAACAAATTTCAAGGTTTTAGTTTGCAGCTTGTTAGAAAATTTAGCCATTCATTACTTCAATGTTTGGATGCTCTTAATAGGAATAAAATCATCCATTGCGATATGAAACCAGAAAATGTATTACTTAAACAACAGGGCAGAAGTGGTCTCAAGGTATTTATATATTCTATATTATTACTTTATACCATACTTAGAATATAAGTTGTCAATCAATACCCAATATCAAAAATTATAATTAACAAAAAATTTTAAGAGCTACCCTGATTAATAAACATTTTGGTGTTATCAGCATTCTTGCAACCTTGATAAGAGATAAAAATGTGATGTAAGTTTGAGTAGGTATAATATATGTATCCTTTTCCTTATTCATACATTATTGCATTAATTGCAATCAGTAGCTATATCAAATTCCTATTGAATAAAGTTTTTAGAATGCTAGAAAACTCATAAAAATATATAAAAATGGCTGGCATTAATTTTACAAGTATATTTGTCCTATTTGATATACTGTTTGTTTGCAATTACAAATTGAATATATTTTTCTCTTAAGAAGGAGCTAAAATTACTTCTAACCATTAATATCAGTAAATTATTTAAGTTCTGATTGCACAAATTATTAATATATATTTTATATCTTTAAAAGGTGGCTTGCCTCATGATATTATTACTAATTATTATTATAATCTCATTCCATTCATAAATTTATAATTTTAAATCAACTAAAAATATGTAATATGTAAATATTATCTCATGTGGTTTGCAGAAATTGCCATATATTTTCTAATTATGTAGATAAGTACAAACATAGATAATTTTTGTTAAGAATTTCCAATTTTATTACACTTACAAAACTCAAATAAAAAAAATTAGTTTCTGAAATTTTTATTTATCCTCAATAAGTCATAACTAAGAAAAACACTGGATGTCATGCTTGTTTTTGTCTATATTTGTCTATTGCCTCAAAATAGGCTTCAGCTTTAGTAATTGCTCCTCCATTTGGGCTAAATTTCTTACCGGTGAGCATTGTTTTGAGATCAGTGAATAGCCAGCCATAAGGGTTAACATGTTAATGTGTAATATTATAAACTGTTAAAGGTTATAATTTGATGTGGTATTGAAATACTTCAGATTATTTGCAAAATCTAATACTAAATTAGTAAGAGTAAATACTAATAAGAGATTTAAATTCAGAGATTTTCTTTCTTAAATACTTAGTTTAATATACTTCCAGAGTTGTTAGCTATGTTAAAAATGTATATAAAGAAAATTTATTATACTAATTTGAGCATTTTACACACAAGATTAATCTACTTCGAAGTTGACATAAATGACAGGTTTGAATACATAAATTGCTTTTTTGAATAAAAGTTCAGTAGATTTTAATGTGCAATAGCTTTTAATACATTATAAAGGTAATTTAATTGAGATTAATGATATGATATAAGATTTGTATGCCAAAAAATTTGTATCTGGTTAATATTTAGCCTACCCTTCATTCGTTACATAGAATCATGTGGAATATTTGTTTTGAGAAACTATAGAAAATCAGTATTGAAAAGGATAAGCAAGAATGCTTGAATTAAAAAAATGACTAATAAATAAATTAAGATGCAACTTCTCAACATAATATGAAATTTTTTTTATATGATCATATCTCTATTCATTCAGCTGATATTTAAATGACATTTATGTGGGCTCTAAACTTATTCAAATAGTCTATTGTTAATAAATTTATCATTCAATGATACTGAAATTTCTAAGGGTACCTATATTAAGTAAAATGATATAAGTAGCAACGGACAGCATTACGTAATTGAATTCAGTGGATAATAATTGACTCAATATAAAGTACAATAGTTTTACTTCATAATATTTTGAAAAACAATGAATATGAATTAAAAGTATGTCATAACAGAAACAATTCCATTTCTTATAGTGTCGCAATAATTCTAATGTAATATATAGAAGGATCACTATGTCATTGTCATCTTGAAGTTCGACATTTTTCACATTGTAGCTAAACAAAACATATTGAAGTAATTTTAGACTAAGCTGTAAAATTAATAACCTGAAAACTTTCAAGCTGTGATTTATCATAACTTCAAACTTGATCCAATTAAAAAAAGGGTCATTAAATCATCCACAGTATATGCCTGTACCATTGAATTCATTTTTTGTTGATCCATTTTAATCTAAAAGTCGACGATGAAGTACCATCAACACTGATCTACAAAAATGCAATTTTACGGGAATAAACATTTTAAAATTTGTATTCTACATTGTATTATAGAATAATAATACTTTATACTCTCTATTTCAAGGGAACTAAGATGCATTTTGTTAAAACTTGTATTTATACAAGATTAATGATTGTAAGGCAAACTAGGTGGCATATTATGGGTGCAAAAACATTGGTATTGGTATCAAAAAAATTCTTCTTTGAGTATAGTGAAAAGACTAACATTCTTAGTCATAATACCTCCACTTATCCATTTGTAAATCTAAAATTATGCCCTAAACCAATCAACAATAACAAAAAAATGGTATTCAGACTTGAAAAAAATATATTTCAATCATCATGGGGCAAGTTTTCATAAAATGAATGGCAATCTACTGGTAATACCAGTTAATAATTTTTGTAAATGTTAGATTTTTCAGATGATATTAAGAATTTTTAGGAATGAAACTTGTAGAAAAGCTCTTTGTGCGAGATCTCTTCATTCTTCATCCAAATTTGTTTTTAACTTGATGGTAGAAACTATACTAGTAGGTACTGTCCATTAGAGAGAAGCACGTTTCTATTTTGATTTGTACAACCATTTAAAAAATTACATCTAGTTTCTTTTCAAGTAATTAATAACAAATCATGCAAAAGTTCTTACAGTCAAATTGTACCTATAGCTTGGAGATATTGGCAGTGAGGAAATGAAAAATTAAATTTCTACTGTTCAGATAGAATATAATGGTAGAATATTTTCTGTAGAAAATAGTCTCTAATTTGGAAGATATTTATATTTCTCTTTTTTGTGTTTTTATTCAGATAATCACATAGGTGTTTTCACCAGCTCAATCAAAAATTGCGTTTAAATTTAACTACATTAGAACCCTAAATTCGTAACAATGTTAGTTAGGGGGTATTGGTACTTCATCATCGATTTACAAGCAATAATAATTTCGTCAGTGTACACAAGTGTTAATTATAATCAAATTCCTTTGTAATGATAATGCGAACATTGTATGTCATTTTTCTGCATCGACATCAGGGCACTCATATCCAATGAATCAAGTTAATTGTCATTTAATATAACTTTATAAATCATATTTTCCAGAATAGATAAATGAGTATTTAAACATTCTATAGATTTTCACTGATACTTTTATTTCGGACCTAGTAGTGATCCAATCTTTGGTTTATGAAAATCTAATATATTTATTACATCACTCAATAAGTCATATAACGTATATAAAGTACCAACTTTCAAAATCAAAGTGCTATGGGTGAAAGTTCATGACCTTTTGATTAGTCAGAAAAAAATGACAGCCATTTAAGTGAAGCTACTTTTGTTATTTTCGAAACAATGGATTCCAACAATTTCCTGTGTTTATTTATCATTGCTTATTGATTAAAAATTACTGTACTAGTTCAGCAATCGCTTCAAAAGTGTTATCCAGACTCTGTTCCATCGAAAATAACCATTATTGGTTATTAGTTTGCTGAATTTAAACGTGGTCGTACAGATACCGATTATGGTGAACATTCTGGTCGTCCAATTGAGGTGGTTACTCTAGAAGACATCAAAAAAGTCCACAAATTGGTTATATTCAATCGAAAATTGAAATTGCATTAGATAGCTGAGGACGTAAAGATATCAGAAGGCAGTGTTTTTACAATTATTCATGAACATTTGACCATAAGAAAGCTTTTTTCAAAGTAGGTGCCCCATTTACTCACAGTCGATCAAAAACAACAACGTGTTGATTATTCAGAACAGTGTTCGTCTTTGTTTATACGTAATAAATCAGATTTTTTTGCGACAATGTATCCATCACTTGAGTCCGGAATCAAAACGATCATCATCTGAGTGGAATGCAGTCAGAAGCTTTCAAAAGCATAACAAGGAAGGTTATGGCTTTAGTATTTTGAGATGCACATGAAAAATTGTTGATAGATTATCTCCAAAAGGGATAGACATTTAATAGCGAATATTACATAGAATTGTTGGATCGTTTTAATGTAGAAATCAAGGAAAAACGGCCTCATATGGCGAAGAAAAAACCATCCAAGATAATGCACCGATTCACAAGTCGATGACAACGATGGTTGAATTGAACGAATTTCTTCCTCATCCACCGTATAGTCAAGATCTGGTCCCCAGTGACTACTAGCTATTCGCTGATCTCAAAAAAAAGATAAATCCTTCTACAAGCATCGCATCTAGAAGTTAGGAAAGCGTTGGAATGATTGTATTGCTCTTGAAATAGATTAAATTGATGATTAAAATCGATTTTTGGCAAAAAAGTGTTTTTCTTAGTTAGTCACACGACTCATTGAGTAATGTGGTATAAATTATTGGCTCTAAGATACTATGGTTAAGTAATTTTTTAATATTATGAAAATTTAAATGCTTTATAAAGGAGTTGGGAAAAACTGAATTGTACTGGAAACATGTATTCTACTTGTAAAGAACGTTTGCTAGAATATATTGGAAAATTCATAGATAACACTATACTTTATGTCCGGCTCTAATATTCTAGGTATATTACAAAATTGAAATGACATTTTTAGTTGAAAATTTTGAATATTTTAAATTATTGGCATGATACGTTAGGGACGATATTGATTTTTACTACTTGGATATATTTAACCATGTAATCAAAAGCAAATTGTTCACATAACTTATAAATGTCAGTTGTATAATCAGGCAACAGAAATTGGAGGTTCTTTATTATTAGTCACTCTCGATTAGACTACACTGATACATGGTTTCAAAAAATTAGGATTTATGGTTTTGTATAATTTATTTTTTCTTGATATCAATTATCAAACAAAAATACTATGAATCATTTTATTAATAACATTCTAAATAAGTAACAGAACATTTTAATTGATTTGAAAGCATTTCTCAAAAACTTACACTTGCTATGTTATAACTATGGGTAGAAAGAAGGAGGAATATCTCATATGGGGGAAAAGTTTTTAGTTTAGTATAGTTCAAGAACCTTCCAGGATGACGCTGGTGTAGTCAAAGGGTTTGGTGTGAATGTAGCAATTGTAGATGAATGAAAATTAAATCATAGTTCATTATCGAAAATTTCAACAACTTGCGTTGTCCAGGGCGTTAATAATATTTGGAGCTTTCTTTAAAATTTACCTGTTCTTATGTGGCGCGCATATTTCATAGACACAGATTGTTATTTTTTTCTCTACCTCACAGAGTCTTTATTTAATAAGAAAAAACGTTTCCCTTTTAACAAAAAGTTTCATGGTATTAAATCAAGTGATCCAATTAACAAGTCAGTGAACTTTTTGTTCATTTTCAAATGTTTTTATCTCGAAGGAAGTCTTACATCTGCTATGTCATGACTATGGAGAGCAGAAATATGGAGAAGTATCTCATATGGGAGAAAAGTTGCAAAAGTGTTCAGTATAGTACAAGAACCTTCCAGAATGACGCTGGTGTAGACAAAGGGTTTGGTGTGAATGTAGCAATTGTAGATGAATGAAAATTTAGTCATAGTTCATTATCGAAGATTTCAACAACTTGCGTTTCCCAGGGACTACCTTCTGGAGTCTTTATTCGATAAAAAAACGTTTGCCCTTTTGACAAAAAGTTACATGGCGCTGAATCAGGTGTTCCAATTAAAAAGTTGGTCCACTTTTTGTACATTTTCAAATGTTTTTATATCGAAAGACGTCTCGACTGTTCTTCGCTCTTAATTGACTCATTTTTTACTTTCAAATCGGTGACACCACTTTGAAACAGTCTTCATAGTCACTACATTGTCACCATAGACAACTTTTAATGTTTCATCAGCTTCTTTGGTCTTTTTTTCAACTTTTCACCTTAGATACTACAAATTTCACTAAAGCGGTTATACTAGAAGACTTTCAAATCTAAATGATTTAAAACTTGTCACTACTTGTTTTAATACATGAAGATATGATACATATTAGTTGAAATAGATGCACCGTAAGAAATCGCTTCTATAAAGATTCTTTCGCAACATATTTGATAACATCTCGTATATATCGCAATATCAGATCGACAGGTTACTACTGAAATTGCGCTTTATTTAGTTCTCTGTCCCTTCACGGAAGTCTCATTAGTTGAAAACAATACCTTCACTTGTGCAATTTAAATATCGTGTAATGTTAATCTCTTATTTTTAACATCATATGCATCATGAACTGATTTAACAAAAGTACTTAATAACAAATTTTTGCTAATATTTAACGGTTATATCAACGTTTTGCTGGCTCTAAATTCAAATCGATAAATGTATCGATAATTTCTTTATTGGGTATCTGGGCATAAGTTTTAGTTAAATGTTCAGAGGAAAGAAAAGGAATTTCTCGGTTTGGGATTACCTCCAGAGAAGTATGAAAGAAATGAAATAGTAGACACTAAAACTTTAATCTTTGTCATCAAAGTCAAATAGCTTTCAGTGGAGCAAAGGATACCTGTGGGTATTTCAGCAGCTGTGGTAAAACGATGAGGTCGGTTTGGCATAAATGTAGCAATTGTAGATGAATTGAAGTATCTTTTTACGTTATGTTCCAAAGGTCTTCATTATTCATTCAATTGGCCAAAAAAATTGTATATAATTCGTAGGTACCTGTTGATAAACGTTCGAATTTTTTGCAACGTATTTCTATTATATGTCCAAGTTTCGGCCCTATATTGCCGAAATATATTTTACATTAATCTGTCTTACTTTTGTTGTTATTGAGATACCCAGACGCAGTTACTTTTTTTTAAGAAGTCGCTCATTTAGATGGAAAGAAATTTATTTAGAAATTGAATACGAATCCTATTTAAAAACTTCTTGTAACGCTTCTGCCTTGTGGGATCATCAACTTCCGTACATTATGTGAATGGACAGTGAATATCAGATGTACATACCGGTGTTACAGTTATAGATATAAGCAGGAAGTAACAGGTGCTAAGTCGGTGGCTCTTCTTCATTTTGCTGTTACAATAAGGGCTCAGGTTTTGATTTACGCCTTAACGAGTACAAGGTGGTTTTATATCTTTTTATTAAATTTGTTTGAATTACGATGATGATGATTACAATTCTATGAAAAAGATGTTATTGTTTTAGCCATATACACTCCGGATCAGCTTTTTTGTTTCTGCTATCACCTCGTTATTATTGTGAAATCGATTTCCATAACTTTGGGGCTTTTTATGCAACACTTGTAGACGAATTGGTAGACGTATTGTCGAGATGGAACAAAATTACTTTCTTCAACAAACGTTGCTCAGTCTTATTTAGTTCGGCATGTTGGCCAGTTATCATTTTCTCGTTTTATTGACAAAAAAATCAGTTGTTGATTTCTATGTAGCAGGTTTCTTGGGTGACGTTAAATTCTGTACTTATCCTTAATTTTATATACTTCACACTAGTCTCGGGGCAACCTGTTTTCAAGGTAATCGGACAATATCTGCCTTTTTTTTACTATGTATTATTTTGAAATAAAAATTGAAAGATTTTAAAAATAACTAATATAAGAAAAGGTATATAAGTTCATAATTCCTAATTCTATTAAACTGGCAGCGTATTGTTGCCAGATATGCAACTATTATCTAGTAAGCTTCCAACATCAGCCTGAAGATGTCAGTACTTATCAATAGAAGTTAGGAAATATATTTGCGCATGCGTTGAGATCATATATGTAATATATATATATATATATATATACTTCTATATGGATAGTTGGTACTGGGAAAAAATGTACCTATGTTACGGTGCCGACAATATTAATTTTCCCTCTCGTTCTAGACATTTTATCTATACTGCGCATGCTTGAGAATGCGAAGAACCTAGCTGGAACCTTGAAGGATAAAAAAATGTTGCCAGGCAACGGTTGCCAGCTTCCTCTTATAGAAACAGTCCATATAGAGGTATTACATATATGGTTGATTTGATTCGCTTTATATTCGCCATTTTTGACGCTTAGTTTCTGTTTGACCATTGAGTGAGTGAGTTGTTGTGAAATATTTTTTGAAAATTGAGAAAAACTTGGTATTAAGCTGTAATCAAATGATTGTATTTGAAACAATACCCCTACGCAATTGAAAGAGGAATTAGAAATTATGTATGGAGACTCTGCACTTTCATTTGTGATAGTAAAATTGAGGGAGACTAATTCGAACATGGCCGTATCAGATTGACTGACAACGAGGTAAAGATGGTTACATCGGCCCAAACAGTGACTGTATTTTGGGATAAGCGTGGAGTTGTGTACATCGAATATATTCAAACAGGTAAAACAAAATAACTTTTCTTTTGGGAATGATCTGATTTAACTTTTTCTCACATTGACATTATGGTAGGTTAAATGGTATGACAAAATGAAATATTCATTTAGTTCATTGTATTCTAACCTAAAACTGAAAATCACTTGTTAAATTAAAAGAGAAATTCAAACTCTGTCATCTGTCAAAAATAAGCTGTAGGTGTTGTTTCAGTGAAACAGAGGTTAGTGTTTAATCCATAATGGGGGAGGTAAATATTTCAATTATCTTATTAGAATGAAATTAAATAGAACGTGGAATTAAATGAGCTACTCTTAAATTAGTTTGAATTATCTGAGGCCTCATAAAAAAAGAAGGCTTCAAATCACAGGAAATTATTACGTATGGTTGCTTGAAGAGGTGAAAGGGGAAATCTATGTGCGCATGCGTTGAGAGATTCTCAATATCTCCGCCATTTTGGACGCTTAGTTCCTCTTTGGCCATTGTGTGAGTGAATCGTTGTGAAATTTTCTCTGAAAATTGAATAAAAAATTGATATTAAGCTGAAATCAAATGATTGTGTTTGAAACAATGCCCCTACACAATTGAAAGGGGAATTAGATAATGTGTATGGAGACTCTTCTCCATTATTTGTAATAGTAAAATTGTGCGAGACTGATTTCGAACATGGCCGTATCAGCTTGACTAACGACGAGGCAAAGATGGTAACAACGGCAGAAAACGGGATCGTATTTTGGGATAATCGTGAGGTTGTGTTCATCGACTATCTTCAAAAAGGTAAAACAAATTAACTTTTCTTTTGCGAATGATCTAATTCACTTTGAACTGATTTCATCAGCTCACATTTTCTCATATTGATATTATGGTAGGTCAAATGAAATGACAAAATGAAATTTTCATTTAGTTCATTGTATTTTAAACTAAAACTAAAAATCACTTGTCAATATAAAAGGCAAATTCAAACTTTCAAGTCATCTGTCAAAAATAAGTTTTATTATTTCTATGAAACAGAGGATGGTGTTGAATTGGTGATGGGGGAGATAAAAATTACAGGAAATATTGCTAGATGAGGTGGAGGGAGAAATCTATGTGCGCATGCGTTGAGAGATTCTCAATACTTCCGCCATTTTGGACGCTTAGTTTCCGTTTGACCATCGTGTGAGTGTGTCGCTGTGAAGTTTTTTCTGAAAATATATAAAATGAGTATTGAACTGCAATGAAATGTTTGTGTTTGAAACAATGAAACCTCTACGCAATTGAAAGACGAATTAGACATCGTGTATGGAAACTGCACTATCATTTGTGACCGTAAAATTGTAGGAGACTGAATTCGAACATGGCCGTATCAGCTTTACTGACGACGAGGCAAAGATGATTTCATAAGCCGGAGCAGTGACCGTTTTTAGGATAATCATGAGATTGTATTCATATACTACCCGAAAAAAGGTAAAACAGGAGAGTATTACGCATCATTGCTTGATAAGGTTTCTGATGAAATATGTGTGCGCATGCGTTGAAAGATTCTCACTAAAATTTTCGCCATTTTGAACGCTAGTTTCTGTTTGACTATTGTGTAAGTGAGACGACTTGATTTTTTTTCTGGAAATTGAAAAAATTAGTGACGAGATGCAATAAAATGTTTGTTTTTGGAACACTAAATGGGATTGTGTTAATCGCGTCATCGCTTTGGTGGTCCAGACTTTTTCTTGTTTTCAAACATTAAAGTTTTACTTGCAGAAGAGATTTTCATCACAGGTGGACATTATCGCATACGTCAACGTATATTTTGAGGAAAAAGACGGTAACTATTATTTGGAACGATTAAAAAGGTTTAAGCATCGCTGAAAAAAGTATATAGGTTTAAAAAGAGACTATGTTGAAAATTCATTGTTAGAACAGAAACTTTTCAGGCTACCCTCTATAATGGTGGAAAAAATCATCATTTTGTTCTTGAACTAGGTCTTGGATGTGTCTTCAAAAAAACTATTTCTATTTTATAGTTTTTTTCTTGAGAGTTCAATTGCTGTTTTATTAAATTTCATGCTAAATACTATCATAGATAGGAAAGTCAAATGATACTTGGATTGTTTATCTTAAATTTACGTTTATTATTTTTAATTAAAAAAGTAGTTTTCATTCTTTAATATATTTTAATGTGAATAATTGAAATTCAAATTTAATATCGGGTGTATCTTATTGAATTCAATTGGTGACATTGATAAACTAAACAATTTATACTAGATATTTTAAATTGAAATAAAAATATATTTATTAAGAAAAAAACTTATAATTATAAAACTCATGTAACATGTAATTTATTTTACAATTATCAATATGTAATTACTTATAATTTTATGTTTAATGCTAGATCAAGAACTCTCTCTAACGTCGAAGTTTTCACTTTTATAATAGATTCTTCGCTATTATATCGCTTCAGCAAATGTAATTCCCAACTGGATTTTATTGTTTCAGGTGATCGATTTTGGTTCTTCATGTTACGAGCAAAATCGAGTGTACACGTACATTCAGTCGAGATTTTACCGGGCTCCAGAGGTAATTTTAGGAGCACGGTATGGTATGCCAATTGATATGTGGTCACTGGGTTGCATTTTAGCCGAACTTTTGACCGGTTTTCCTCTCCTGCCAGGAGAAGATGAAGCTGATCAACTAGCTTGTATAATGGAACTTCTAGGCTTGCCTCCACAGAGATTATTAGATCAATCAAAACGTGCAAAAAACTTTATTAGTTCCAAGGGTATTCCTCGATATTGTACATGTTCGACACTACCAGATGGTACAGTTATTTTAAGTGGTGGATTAAGTAGGAGAGGTAAACCTAGGGGTCCACCAGGTTCAAAAGACTTGAAACGAGCGTTAAAAGGATGCGATGACCCTTTGTTTCTCGATTTTATACAACGATGTTTAGAATGGGATCCAGACCTTAGGATGACACCCAGTGCTGCGCTGAGACATGGTTGGCTTAGAAGAAGACTACCGAGACCCCCAAATGAAAAGGAACAGAACAGTGCGGGGGTTGTTAGATCAACACCTACAGGACCTAGAACCCCTAAATCGACTGGTATTTTTTCAAATAATCGTGTTCAACTTAATGATGACAGATCGTCAACTCTACATTCGGGCAAATTACCACCAGTCACGTAGCCAAACGTCATCCTTCCTTAGTTCTCTCATCCAGGTTAGAAATTAAATTTAGGTTTATATCGAAGTATATATTTTACTTAAGTTATTCCAACTGACTAAATGCTGAATTAATTACTATTTTTTTTTAGATAATTGTTTGTCCAACTTTATAATTTTTTGCATTTCTTCATACACTGATGCATATTTTTTTTCAAAGCCAATTGTATGTATTTCAAAAAATTAATATTTCTAATTAGCTTATGTAACAAAAAATTTTAATGATTACTAAAACCTATGACCTACAGGATTAATTGTAACTGAATTTTTTATTACATTTAATTTAAGATACTCAAGTATTGAGACAAGTAAAACATTAAATCTAACAAATAATATATAATTTCTAGGTTTTGGATGTAATACTTTTTCATTTTATTTACAATCAAGTCTGTATCATTCGTTTGATAAAATGTGGTAGGATAACTAAAATTTTTATAAGAGGGTTTGTTCGGCTGAGTCCTGATATAGAAATTGCTCCTTTGCAGTGCTGGGTGTTGAGTCTCAGAGGTACCTCTTCATATATCAAAGTTGATAATAATTGCACTCTTATTTTACATGTAGACCATCAGCTCTCTATAACCTCTAATGATTTCCATTATTCATTCATTCATATTTCTGCAACATAGCTTTTGCATAAAGGATTCATATAATGTTATCTACCCATTATTTCCATTATTATGTGGAGATTCCACTATTTTGAAATATCTTATTATTTCATCAACAGTTTATATATGTGAAAGTTCAAGGACTTAACTAAATTACTTTTTTATAACAAATTGAATCCTATATACAGTACAATAATTAAAATATGTACATAAACTTATATTACTGCTATAATAATAAATTAAAATTTTTTCTTTTAATCAGCATTGAATAATTCTATCATATTTTTTTTTGTTAATGTTTTTACTACCTTTTTCTATCTCACACTTTCTACAGTATTGCTCAAATTTTTAACTGTAAAATTTATTTAATGGCACAAATTAAAAATGTGTGTGCTGTAACTGACTATTTTTAAACTATATAAATTGCATTTTTGAATCCTATTGTGCTTAATTCTATTGGTATTTTCTCTCTCTCTCTTTTATATATATATATATATATATATATATATATATATATATATATATATATATATAATGCAGAAAAACTTGGAAACCGAAGATGTCTCTCAAGTTATATATTGCTCAATTAAAATGGGGTTTTGGATTCTCCACACTCTATTCACCTATACATAAGTTGAATTGATCAATCTCATAATGGAATTGAAACTTTCTATGAACATTCACCAAGCTTATGAAATGGCATTCATTTTACTGTCTAATTGAGTATATCGAAAAAAATATCCATAATAAAACATAAATTTTAAATACTCTAATTTTTCTTGACCTTGTGGTTATGTTTTTACAGCTTGGTTGATTTGAAACTCCTTAGATCTTTTCCCAGTTTTTAGAATCAGTTGAGATAATTTGAATTAATTTAAAATTACATCTATTTTCATTTCTTAGCATTTTCATTTTATTTTTGATGTAATTAGTTGAAACTCGAATCCAAACCTGGCTACCCCGTGGTATGAAAGTTTTTATTCGTCTTCCTTTAGTGATCTTTAATATAATGTTTTATTGTCTCAAATCATATTTATCGATAACAGCAATATGGACAAAAAATACAGTTAACAATATGCTTAGTGGTTTTGAAATATGACTGAACCATTGTTTTGAAAAATAATTGCATCATGTTTAAAAGAAATCGAGTCAGTTGGTAGAAGTTATTGTGTATACATTACTTAGCTTGTAATGCGTGTTTTGGATAAGCCCTTAGGCCTCGGTCCGTCTATCCTTCGGATAAATATTCGTACTTTTAGAATATTGTGATTTGATTTTCATTTTTAATTTGTTTCTCAATGATTTCTTTCATGCTAATGACGTGCAATAATCCGATTTTAAACAGAAATTGATTATTCTGCTAACATGTTTTTGTTGAATATATTTATGATATCCCCTAATGGGTCATACTTCAAAAACCAGAATACATACATTTAAAAAATATTAAAACTGAACTCGGATACAACTCTAGTTTGTACAGTATTTCTGTCCTTGAATAATTAATATAATTTCTATTAATAAATGTTCAGAGCTAAGTATATTGCCAATATTGTTAAATATTTTAATCTCTTGGTGGCAAATAAAAATAATTCTTTGAATATATATAAATTGCAACTTTTAGATGCAATTTAAATTTTGACAATATTCTCTTTGAATTCAAATTAACGACGTTTTCGAATTTTGGTTTTCTCAGAACTGGCATTGTTGGGCATAATTTGTCTCATTAATGACATAATTAATAATTTCATTTTACCTTTTATTAACAAAGTGCATTTCCAACTTTTACAATTTTGATATGTGATAAAAATAAATTATATATAATAAACATATTTGGGTTTTTGAAAAAAAAAATTATTGATTTTTTTTATGTATTTTAAAACTTTATTATTAATAATATTGATATTTAATGCAAAAAACTTAATAAAAATTTTTTTCAATTAATTATAAACAATTAAAAATTGATGAAATTTAAATAAAAATCACGTGACTATAAACGCGCCATGATTGTTCACCATAGTTGTGACGTCATAATGTTATAGCTATTTAATAACAGTACAGCGTTTACGGCTATTACACGTGACTAGACAATAATATTGAAAATTTATTGCTAAAATACGAGTTGTTAGTTGGTTTCAATTAGCTATGTGTGATAAAGGATTTATTAAGACAAAGTCTGATAATATTCCTGATGTTGATATATTTATGATTACCGATTTTTTAAAAAATGACGTTCGGTTTAATTCTGCTGAAGTTCGAGGTGCCAAGGCATCAAGGTAAGTCTGTTGAAAAATAATATAATAAGTAAAAATATTTAAGTATTTATTCTCCATTACATTAAATATAATTATTTATTTCATAAATTGTAGAGCATCGCGTGAGAGTTACGGCGACAAAGCTATAGGTTATGTTCAACTAAGTCGTAAAAATAATATTTGTATTGTAAAAGGACGGGTATGTCCAGAACACCGAGTTCGGGGTAAAGCTTATTCAGTTCTTTAACTATTAATGAAAAGTTAAAAAAAAATCAGGATGTTCAATGCCATGACTGTGCAGCTTCAGTAGGTAATTTTACTCCTATTAAGGGCCCCCGCAGACTGCAGACTTTTTATCGGCCGATAGTTTAGTCGGGTTGGGCTGAAAGTGCGCACACCGAGCCAACTAAACAGTTTGGTTGGTGAACAGGGCGCAGACTATCCAACAGTCGGCCGACTATTCTCGAACTAGTTTGTAACGGACTGTTGAAGCGGTCACACAATATGAAAATGTTGTCCAGAAAAATTATTGCTCTCATCATACTCCGGAGGAGGATAATCAAGAAGAGATTGCGAGAGCATTGGGTGCATCCCATTCTCAGTGACAGATTAGTTAGTGGAAAATTTTACACTATGCATTCCAAATTACTTGATTACCCGAAAAAATTTTTCGCCTATTATCGAATGAGCATTACCAGCTTCAATGAACTTGTCAAGCTAATTGGACCAGCAATAGCGAAGGAGGATACAAATTTAAGACTTTCTATACCTGTGGAGGAGAGATTGAGCGTTACGATAAGGTAAGATAAACCACAAATACTTTTCAACTATTTTTATTAGAATAATATTACAAAATTCGGAAAATATTTACAAGTCATATATTTGCGATTCATCTGAAAAATTTGAATAATAAGACTGGGCTGTATCGTTGGAGTTGCCAGGTGATGAAATGTTTCGAATGGTTGTCGGTTGCGAAATTGGAAAAGGGTACAAGGGTTGCTGAACTCTGTTGTACGTACATGTTGGCGGAGACTGAGCGCACCTAGCTGATCTTATCTGTTTAAAAACGTTAAGAATACTTATTTTAGCATCAAGTTTTTCTTCTGCGGTTAAACTTTGGAGTGAAGGGACCAGTGACAAAGCGAAGTTCACATCTTCATCAGTATTAGGCTCATTTAATGCCTTTAATAATGCTTCATCCACGTCCGTCTGCTTCGGTACATTAGGTCTCTTTTTCCGCTGACGAATAGGGGTGGGAGTGGATGAACCAGCTTGATCATCATGCTCATCATTTGATAGAAAATTTTCCTCTTCCAGGTTACCTTCAGTAAGTCGGTTTTCCATGCATGGAAGTAAAAATAATAACTGTTCAAAGTAGACATATTTACGCCTTTTATTCGCAGCTTGCCCCGACTTAGTGTTCTTTTGAGCGTTTAATTCGCGACGAAAGCAAGTCCTTAAATTAGCCCATTTTTTTGCACATCACGACCTGAAAAATATTGAAATTTAATTAATTTTTAATTTTTTACAGATATTGAAATATAATTAATTTTTATTTTTTTACAGATATCTGGCTACAGGAGCTAGTTTCAATACATTATCTTTTGATTATCTGATGGGAGCTTCTACAATACGAGATATTACTAAAACTACATGTGAGCAAATATGGAATATACTTCAACCATTGTATATGTCAACCAAAGAAGAAGGCGACTGGATTAAAATCGCAGACGAATTCTATAGTCGCACAAACTTTCCAAACATCATTGGAGCAATTGATGGCAAACATATACGGATGATACAGCCAGAACATTCCGGTTCATCATATTTTAACTACAAAAAGTTTTTTTCGTGCGTGTTAATGGCTTGGACAGACGCAGATTATAAATTTGTATATATAGACGTTGGTTCTTATGGAACAGCTAGTGATTCGGAAATATTTAAATCATCAGAAATGGGTAAACGGCTGTCCCAAAACCGATTAAATATTCCCTCCGGAAGGCAATTGCCTAATGATAATGTCGGAGATGTTATTCCATTCTCTGTCGTAGGGGATGAAGCGTTTGGACTTGGCAATCATATACTACGTCCTTATGCAAAAAGAAATTTAAACTACACCAAACGAATTTTCAACTATAGACATACAAGAGCTCGACGAATGGTTGAGTGTACTTTTGGGATTCTTGGTAACAAATGGCGTATATTTCACCGACCAATGGATGTCAATATCAATTTTTGTGTCAAAATAATTAAAGCTTGCTGTGTCCTGCATAATTATGTAAGAATCAAAGATGGAATAAATTTCACAGAAACTCTCTACAATTGTCCCATGAATAACTTAACTATAAATGAAGACAACCGAGGAAGAAATAATATGAATAACGTGCGACAGTACATGTCGTCATACTTTATTTCTCCCGGAGGCGCGATTCCGTGTCAATATAACAAAGTGTAATAATTGTAAATAGATAAATAAATAAATAAATAAAAATTCACATAAGTACTCTAATATTTTTATTTTTACATTCCTACCTTTGTTTGTTTTCTCCTCAGCGCTAAGCGAATTCCAATCAACAACAACTGCTTCGCAAACTTCCTCCCACAGTTTTTTCTTCATATTCGCGTCGGAGTACTCCTTTAAACTTTTTTTATAAAGCGCAGGTCTTTTCTCGACTTCTTCAATTAAGTTTTCGACGGAACTTTCTATAATCAACAATTGTGATTTGGGCGAAGCCATATTGAATAGAAGCACACGACGCCAAATCACAGAGCGAACTGAACTATCGGCCGACTAAACAATCGTCGTGTATGCGCAGGCGTGTATGCGCCAATACTGATTAAACAGTCGGCCGACAGTTGGCCGACAGATTAGTTTGAATGTAATCGAGTAGCCCATCAAACTTTTTTATCGGCCGATACTGAATCGCTGTAGTGTGCGCATATGCATTCCTCTCCATACTGATTAAGAAACCGACCAAACTATCGGCCGATAAAAAGTCTGCAGTCTGCGGGGGCCCTTAATCTTTCCAAAGTATCTTGGCGTCGTATTTTCATCAAAGATAATTTTATATTAGTAATATCAATATTAGATATTATACTAATACGTTCTAGCACCACATTTCATTCTTGAGTACACCAGTATACGCTTTTAAATTATCGTTAATTAAGTAATTTGTGACTTTCAAAATTTCAAATTTTTTCACAGGAGATTGAAGGCTGCTAGAATCCATAGTACTTGAACCGGTATTTTCGGAAGGTTCATAAATATCTTGTGAACTATTTGAATTTGTACAACTGCTAGATGACAAACTTTTCTGAGTATCTTCCAATAAATTTGGATTCAATTTTTGACGCAATGGTTTTATTGGAGATGTTGCAGTACTTATGCTACCAGTTTTAATTGGTGAGCAGGATTCATCGATTCCGATTGATAAAATTTTACATTGAACTGATACGCTACGATACTTAGAACTACTATTTACTTGTACAGCAACAGTACGGTGGTTAATATTAGTTTGTGTTTCAACAGTGACCTTTTGGCCAGGTGTTTCATTTGAAAGAGCAAAATCTACTCCAATATTTTTAACAGTACTGGCTGGTACGGCATCAATGTTTGGTTCTGGAGGACTACCAATTTCCATATTATCTGAAGATTCATTTAAAATTTCTTGAATGATTGGTTGTCTCCGTCGTTTTTCTGCAGCTGTTCTAAGAACCGTTGTAGTGCCTTGTCTTTTACGATTAGATTGACAGTCAAACTTGTGTGGTACCACATCAGTTTTAATCTTTGCTTTACCTCCCATCGTTGTATAATAAATGTAATTTTCCATATAATCTTTCAGCTAGAAAAAAAAACAAATAATAAGAATTATTTATATGTTATTATAACAACAGATAAACCACCATAACATAAAATTTAAAAAATTTAATACTATAGTCAAATATATAACCTCGAACGTTATAAAATTATAAATATATCAAATTGAATCCCAATCATTAGATAAAGATACATAAATTTATTATTTAAGCACTTTAAATTATCAATAAAAAAAGTTTTTAATGCTATGATTTTAAAGGTTATGATTTGGAGTCCAGTTAAAAAAATTTATTTACTGAACTTTACTTAAATATATAATAAAAATGGCATTGAAAAATACTTACATCGAAATGATCTTCACAACAAAAATAATTCGATTTTGTTTGGGGATTATCACGGTGCACTGCTTGAAACCATTTATTTCGTCGTTTGACATCTTGGGGAACATTTAAAAACATTTTATCAGGAGTTGTCTTTGTAGTATGCGTACATAATGGTACAAAACAAGAACGATAACTTTTGAGGTTCGATATTTTTAATATAAATTTAAATATTTAATAATGACAACAAAATTAAATAGATCAAAACACTATTTATTATTTTTCTATCAACTGCAATGAGTGAAAACTAACATTATGACGTCACAAGCGCTCGGGTTTGTTCGGGAGTTGTCGGCATGTCTTTTGAAATAACTTTTGAATTATTGTGAAAAAAAAATAGTTTTGTTATAAAACTAATATATAATCTTTCCATTTATCACAAAAAAATTTTTTTTCAAAAACCCATTTGTCTTTATTTAAACACACTTATTCATTATTAATTTTATTAAAAAATATGATCAAACACAACAAATCCGAGTTTAGAATAAGGTTTATAAAAATACACCCTAAATCTACTCTAATAATATTGTACAAATTTTTTTCATTGTGACATAAACCTATATTTTGGTCTTTGAATGATTCGTTGAACGATGGGATAAGAAAACTTTAGATATTAAAAATTATATTTTCGTAAGATAAATGAGAAAATTTTTTTTCTTCAAAATAACTTGAAACAAATTAACATTAAAATAATTAAATTCTTCATTGTGATGACTGAATTTTAGTATTAAAATAACTTGATCTACAAATTAATGAGATATCATGTTTGTACAAAATCTCATAATAATAAATTAGAAATTTTAATTATTTTTGAATCATCAACTATTGTTCTTCATAACAGGACATAAAGTGTCCTGCATCGTTCCTGTCACGTACTCAGCTTTAGCATATCTTATACAATTTGATCTTCCCATCTATTTTTTTTGGTCTACCAGACAATCTTTTCTCGTTCGGTCTCTATTCTGTAGTTTTCCTTGTACCCTTTTTCCATTTTTTTAATGTACAATGAGAATTCTTTAATATTGTTTCTATATCCTCATTTTCTAATATATTCTTAATTTTATAGTTCATAAATCCTCTATATTCATTTTTCCAAATTTTACTGGTTCATGAATTTTTCTAATTATTCTCCACTCATATATCCTTAGTTGTTCTTTGTTTATATTTGTAAGTCTCATAGTTTCAGTGGCGTATGTAACTTCTGGTTCTATCTCAGTCTTTTAATTTAGTTGTTCAGCTTATCCTTTTGCTCTGCATCATAATTTTCTACTTTCATCCCTCATGAATTCTTTGTCTTGTTTCGTCCTTTGTGTCATTTCTCTAGCTTATCATTGTGGTTTTGATTGTGGGGTATCTCTATACTGTTCCTTGTTTGTGAACTTCCTTTCAATTTCCATATATTTTGTCATTTTCTCATTTATTTTTCTATAATCTTTTTCCTACTTCTCTTCACATTTTTTCCTTAAGTGTCTTCAAGACAACTTTCAGTTCCTTGCTAATAAAATAAACCATCAATATTTGCTTTACTTGTACTGATTTATTAATGATACTTCCATCGATATTACGTACCTTCAACTTCCAATGTCCAGCCTTACCCCATCACTTATTAAAAATTCTTCAAATGATTCGTTTTTTGTTATTGCCCTAGTTTTGGGGGTACTTGTAATAATTATAGATACAATTATTAAAAACTAATTAAATAAATTAAAATATTGGATATATTAGAGGATTTTGTGGCTTATTATATGCGACTAATAATCTATTGAAGCTGCAATTCTTCCACAATAGTATTTGACCCAAAATTAGAAGCATCAATTTGTAGAAAATAAGATCTTAACATGTGGTCTAAGCAAACCACAGCTACTTCATTGGTTTCTTGTATTTTTTATATATTGGAAATGGAAAATTTGTATAAAATGATATTAAGAGTAGATTGTAAGATTGATTTAAATACGTAGAGATATTTTCAAAGATTTCTTTGAATTATGAAGTTCTAATCGAATATGTTTTCTCTATGATTATTGTAAAAATAAAAATACGAAGAAGGGGGATATCATTTATAATTCTTATTTTTATATACATATATATGTGTATATATTTTTATTATATTTGGATTTTGTATACTTCTAATAAGCTTGGTTATTTTTTTATTTTATCGTCTATTCATTCATATTATCAACAAATTGTGAAATTTCATAAAAATATAGAAATTCCTATAATTCATCTTAGATGTAGAGTAAGTGACTATGGTACCTGGTATATCTTTACGGTACATTCTGTTGACTCCAAGCTAGTATTTTTCTAGACTGACTAATCTAATTACAATTTTAATTTATAAACGAAGTCGCTAATGAAATGAGTATATTAATTTGTGAGTCTTTTCAATATAAATTTTTACTAATCCTGAATTTATATTAATCATATTTGCTTGAGATTGTCATTTTGTAACGTCAAAGGATTATTAAAAAATATTGATTTATCAGAACTTATTCAGAATCCTAATATACAGGAGAATCTAGGAAATTATAAAATGAAACAGTTCACGTCAAAATTATGTCTTAAATTTTTGACATTGCTTTTTTTAAAGATTAAAAAGAAAAACAAGTTTTTAATTCTAATATATGAAGCATATGTAAAAAAATGTAATCTCTGAAAAAACCAGGTACTACTACTTATGATAGTAGTTAAACCGCTTACCAGTCACAGTAATAGTAATATTTAATCAATTATGTTCTGTAGAACTGAAGTATAAACGAAAAACAAAATAAACTTTGTAGTTTATATGCTGTAGATATTTTCTTTGTATACATACTAATTTTTGACTTCTAACACAAGGGTCTTTAGGCATTATTTTTATCCCAATTATTAGCAACATATTTTCATTCCTCCTGTATTACAATTAAATTATAAAATTTGCAATTTGATCTTACTATGAATGAAAATCGATATTTCAAAAAAAACCTGCTTAGTACCTACACAATTTTTTTTAAATGTTCTACTGTTCTTTTATCTGCATTTTTTTCACAAATAATTGATTTCTTCCATTATTCATCGTAATATTTTCAAATCGTATATGTAGGTTGTCCCGAAATGGTTAATAATATTATACTAAGGAATAGGACGAATTTAAATTCTTTTTGTATTTTTATAAAAGGAGAACGTTTGTTGAGGTAACCTAACAAACTTTGAAACTGTAGGAAACTTCTATGTGGATATATTTATTTTTCGGCTTGTTATACAAATTTATCCCCACCCTGTGTTAGTATATTTTGAAAATGTTAGTTTAGTATTCACGGCAAAAGTGAAGAATAATTCAAAAAGAACCCAAGCAAAATGAATGTTATTGGATTTACTACCTTATTTAAAAAAAAATTATCGGAGAAAAATAGTAAACCAAAACGCCAAAGCTGAGCATTTACCAGGACCGCACTCCGCACTTAAGTAATTATTTGCTGTTTCAAACAGCATAATAATTATGAATAATTATTATTACAAAAATATACAATGTTACCGTGAAGTTTGGAATAGATACAAAGTGAACGGCAAAAATATGGAACACATTCACTTAAAAATTCAGGTATTAATATTAAAATTTTTACTTTTTCCAATGATTATACACTGCCGACAAAAAGTTTCCAGACAAAATGAAAATTTATTAAAATAATAATTATTAAAAGTAAAATAAATCAACAATTTTACAATTAAAACCATGAACATATTTTGTCTCTTTTCATTTTATACTGCTACACTTTCTTTTCATCAAAAAAACCGCCACTAATTTTCTAACCATACGTACATTCTTTTTGGCAAGACGTTTGAAGAGCATTCCAAAGATCATCCAAAGAAGTATATTTCAATTTTCTAACTTTCCGATCCAGTTCATTCCACAATAGTTCTATTGGCTTTAGATCCGGAGATTGTGGGGGCTATTTCATTATTTCTAACTCACCAATATCTTTATTTTCTAAATAGTTAAGACAGAGTTTAGATGTGTGCTTTGGGTCATTATCTTGCTGAAACACATACCCACGGCCAATTAGACACATCCTAGCAGGGTTAATCTCAATAAACAAATTTTCTTATTCCCCGTCAGATGACATTGAGCTCAACTTGCACATCAATGACAATGATCTATATTCCACATTTTGGTTTCAACCTTGAACACTTGAAGAATATACTTCCGAGATATTTGCCGTTTTGGAAATAATATCATTAACAGTCTTATGATTTTCATTTTTATAAATATTCATCATTTGAATGAAGCTTTTTAGTTCTCTTAGGCGGAGTATAGCTAATGTCAACAACTTCATAAGCTGTATCAATGTTTAAGAAAATTACGCAATAAAAAAATATAAACACTCTCATTGAAGTACGATAATACGATGCCGTCCCTATACCACAATTGATCTAACGGCTTTTTCAGCGATGCGGCGCTAGCCCTTCCCAAGCGGCTTTTTATTATTGGTGCATTATGGTGCCACTGATTTGGGCCCATAACCATACCACGCCGCGTTTCGCCTGGGTTGGTCACGTATTGATCACGCACTGATCATTGTTTTGGTCTACTATTTTTCCTTGATAATTAGACTTTAGTTGCTTCCTAATTGGTAGATATAATTAATTTATTCTCTTTAGCTAATCAGTATAAAAAGTAAATCGGTGTTTACAGTAATGAACATGATAAAAGTAGTAAAAAATATATTTTCGTTTATTGATGTCAAGATTGAACACATACTGTTCATTTTCAACTCAGACGGCATAAGGTACGAGATAAAAATGATTACATTGTAGATTTACACATTGATACAAAGGGTCCTCCACGGGAAACGGATGTTTTTCAAATGGACCAAACTCCACTATTTTAAAGTTTAAAAATAGTTTATTGGCAGAAATACGTTTCTTAGAACATGCAATTTGACTAACCTATGTACGAAAAATAATATTAAGATGGTGTCCATTATTACGCTGACAAATGTGGAGATGCTCTCTGAAGTTTGCTTCCACTCTCTCCAATAGTTGATGATCGATCTGAGCGACATTCTGCTCTATAGCTTGTCGCAGTTCGCTCAACGTACGAGGCTTGTTTTCATATACACGAGACTTTAGAAATCCCCACAAGAAAAAATCACACATCGAAAGGTATGGAGAACGAGGGGGCCAATGCAGATCACCGAATCTAGAGATAACGCGATTAGGGAACATTTGTCTAACTGCAGCCATCGACACTCGGGCAGTATGGGCCGTAGCATCCATCCTGTTAAAAATAAGCATCTGGCAGATTGATCCGTCGTCGTCTCAGTTCAGTTTTCAAGAAGTTGGTTACCATATTTACGTAATGATCAGCTGTTACGGTTACTGTGTTCCCGTTTTCCTCAAAAAAGTAGGGCCCCACGATACCAAATTTCCGGACGCCGCACCACACCGTAACTTTGGGGCTGTGTAATGGTAATTCATCTAAAGTGCGTGTATTTTCACAGTATCGGAAGTTTTGACTAGTCACAACACCATTGAGATGAAAATGAGCCTAGTCGCTCATTATCAAAATCGCATTAAGCTCATCTTCCAGTATTTGGAGCATCGCTTCAGCAAAAGCTGCACGTTGTTATTGGTCATGCTCTTTCCACTGGTGCAAAACTGACATTTTGTGAGGGTGAAAACCTAAATCTCGGTGTAGAGTTCTCCGCGCTGAACTATCGGATATTCGTAGAACTGCAGCATGCTGACAAACTGAACGTCTTGCACTAGTTAAAATAGCCTATCTTACACGCTCCACGTTCTCCGGAGTTCGAACTGTGCCACGTGGTCCCGGTGGCTGCTTATTCATTAAATTACCTCCATTACGAAGGGCATCAACCCATCGCAAAATGGTGTTTCGGCTCGGTATGTCTCCTTGCCGAGGAACGTTAAACATTCGACGAAAGCGGCGTTGAACTTCCGTAGCTGATTCACCATTCCGCACAAAACTGTCATACACGAAAACGCGATGCTCTACGTTCCACAGAGGCATGAGGGCAACAGAACAATGAACAAGCATAAATGGTAAGATCAGACGATTGACGTGCTGGCCTCGGCTCCCCTCTCCAACTCCTACCGGATGCGTAATACCAACTCAAAAAACGTCCGTTTCTTGTGACGGATCCTGTACAATCAAAACAAATTAGGTTAAATATGAATTTTTCTCCAACAATCTACGTATTTCCTTACTGGTAATTTTAATTCATCAAATACGTTATGTTATGTTTTGAAGATTCCAATTGGTACGATAACTTTCAAGCTGTTATACTCAGATCAGTCTATTTCATACTTTCAATTTAAATGTTTCTTTTTGCTCTAACTTTCTCTATTGTTTTCAATTGTCTCGTAATCTCCCGATATGTGACCAGTATTTCCAATTCTATAATGCACAATAACCAATATTCACCTAAATCAATGATATTGATAATAAAGTAGGTTTTAAATTCCAATCCCAATAATAGCATATTATTCAATAAGCTATTAATCGCCATTTTTCGCGAATAGAATACTAGACTTTATCTACAACTATCAGGAAAAAACAAATTTTATTATATTCACCTGTCATATTATAATTAGTACTTCCTGTGGTAGTTGTACTTGTAAGGGGCCGTCCATATATCTCGTGATGGATTTTCAAGCATTTTTGAACCCCCTATCCCCTCACGTGATTGAGCAGGATTTTTTTGTGTCAACCCCCGCCCCCTCCCCTCTTAAGTAGCACGTGATCATTCATGTTTTATAATTATTAAAAGAATAATACATAATTAAACCTCAAAACGTTTTCTTAACGATAATGATAAAGAATAATGAATTCTTTAGAATGAAGTTTTTTTTTACTTCTTTATTATTACATACTAAGTAAATGAATATTGAATTTAATTTCTTATTGATTATCTTCAACCCATGAAGATTGCATTTTATTTTCAATGATAACTAATTGTGCAAACAGTAAATAAACACAATACAGTCCCACGCGAAAATTTCCGACTAATGTCGCCTAGCATATTACCTTTCAAAATTCCAAAAAAAAATTTTCCACTCCAACATTTTTTTATGTAAAATAGTCTTCCACCATATCCAGACACTTTCATTATTCATACTTCGCAATTTCATTGTGGTGGTATAACGAATAAGTACCAATTTGGGAATGGCTTATTGGCTATAAGAGCTCCGTTGTAATCTTCTATATCTTCAATTTCCATGGAATGTAAATCCAAGCTACAGGCTTCCTTTAAACTCATGGTTAATGCAACCTATGCGAAATACTTACGAAATAATTGAAAATTTCATTTTTGATGACTTACTTTGGCCAGAAGAACTGGTGTTTCTGTAAACACAAAATTTATTCAGTTCTTGTGGTGTAAAAGTTATGGATTTTTAGTTGTTTGCTTCGAATTGGCGTTTCAGGAACGCTTGTATCTTCATATATTTTTCCAGATGGATGATACGTTGAATATTCTTGGTACTTTTCAGCGTCGAGTACAAAGTCAAGAGTGAGGACGACTTGTACTTCGTTAATTCAGCATTATTTGTCATTATTATCATGGATCCATAGATTATGTAATAGTTGTAGATAAAATAATGATTCACAAAATCTTTCCTTGACAAGCTTTTATGTTATTGTCCGTTATTTATTTTAGTATAATTAAGAAAAATTAAATCTTCCTTTAAATCGAAAACTTACTAAATTTATTTAAAAATAAGAGTCTCAGGTGTTCTAACTTCAAGCATACACGCAAACGATGTATCGATATTTTTTTAAACTTTTGTAAAAATAAGAAAATTGAAACCTTTTTCAGTTATAACTTTTATATGATTTAAAAACTTGTATAAAAACTCATATTTGTGTCTTTAGAAATTGACTTACAAATATGAAATGTCATTTGTCATTAGAAACCATCGTCTTCTACTTTCTTTCACAATAGGTCTATCGCCTGTTTCTTCTCCGACATCTTTCTTCATCCAGGCTCTAGGTTGTCACTCCACCTCTTTCGTGGTAGATTTCTTTTGTCGTGTTCCAATTGGAGATTTATCCCTCGCTATTTTATTTATTAGGGACCATCTTTTACACAAACAAAAACATTATTATGGGTAACTTTTTCGTATTATTTCAATAACTCAAATTTTAACACTACGAATGATGCGACAAAATTCAGTTGTTGATTGTCCGTATTAAATTATTATGGATTTTTTCCATGACAACATTCTCCCAGCCTCCCTACAAAGTGATGAATAATATTTAGTTTTCATCTATTTGGGGTGAAATGAGGAAATTTATCTGAAGACGGACAATCACCTCCTTTGTCACATAATTTTATTAAAAATGTACAGTTGATATGAAGATGTTCTAGGATCGATATGATAGTCGAGGTTTGTCATATTTTGATTTTCCTCAATGAGTTTTTTCCGATGCTTCTATTTTCTTCAATCCTCTCCAAAAGAACTTTCTGAGTATCTAACCCATTGTCAAGTCCCAAATACATAATTTAGTAGTATTGCATAGTTTCTGATAATGCTGTTGAAGATGTTAGTCACTGGAACTAAATAACAAAATAATACTTGCAATTTTTTAGTTTAAAATCCATTTTACTCGTAATCAATATAACCTAAAAATCATTTTCCATACTGGAGAATATTTAATATTGCTTTGGAATTGGATTATATTTTTAATTTCCATTTGAATGTTGCTCAATTTTTTCTCCATTTATTTTAATTTGGCCTGAAATGAATGTTCAAATGCTAAACATTTATTCAATTGTTAATGCAATGCTCAACAATTGCTAAGAATCATAAGTTTTAAAGTATTAAGGTTAGGTTAGGTTAACAGGGTGATCTCCACTTTTCAGACGAGATCCACTCGGAGGCCTTAGGCCCATTGTGATGCCCTTGCTGACTTTTCAGTCAGCACCATTTCACCCCCCTTCCCTATCTCTTCCGTTGCCAGGTCCTTGCCCCCTTCCCAAGCTTTTCCAGTTTGCAATGAAGTGATCAGGTTCTCAACACCCAGCTCCGCTGCTTTTTCCAGGTATTTCAATGTTTCACATTAGGTGTTCTATTGTCTCTTCCTCTTCATTGCATTCTGTACAGAGATCGTCGGTTCTGATACCCATTTTTCTGAGTCTAGAACCTATTGTGCAGTGACCGGTAATCACTGCTACGACCCTTCGGATCGAGGCTTTCCCATAGCCTAGCAGTTCTGTTGTCTTCCTCTTCTGTAGCACCGGCTACAAGACTATCAAGATAAACAAAATTTTCCTGCAAATGACAAAATAATTGGTTCAATAATTATGTTTTTACTTCTCTGAGCACCCATTGTGACATTGACATTGTCCAATAAGGTCATTAGAACGAATTCCAATCCAAAGTTGTTAGAACTTCCGCTAAAAATAGTTATGAGAACCATGAATCGTTCATTATATTTCTGGCTTCGTTCCCTTCAAACCAAGATCGTGGACCTGGATTCATCCGTGAATAAACATTTCCCTTGATCATCCAGTTGCGGTATGTGGATATGGTGCACTCCTTGCATTTAAACCCTCCACATGTAATTTTCTTCTCTTAGTTTTTTTTTGAAATTATTGTCAGTGGCGTTACTTAAAGACATACGGGAAACAAGATTTTCCTTAATTCCACCTGCAAATGGCAAAATTATTGGTGTGATAAAAATTATATCCGTGTATGGTCAAAGAACTTTGCTTTAATACGATAAATCTAACTGGTCTAACTTCGTTTATTTCAAACCAAGTTAGTGGATATGATGCACTCCTTTTTGCCCTTAAACCTTCCAAATCTAATCTTCTGTCCATTAGAATGAATTCCAACCGAAACGCAGATAGAACATTCACTAGAAGCCCTGAATCGTTTCTTTTATCTCCTGTAACTTCATTTCTTTTAAACCAAATTCGTGTACCTGGACCCATTCGTGGATAAACAGTTCCCTGGATCGTCCAGTTGTGGTGTGTGGATATGGTGCCTTTAAACACTCTTCTGTTAGTTTCGTTTGAAATTATTGTCAGTGGCGTTATTCAATGCCCTATTGATGCGAATAAAACTTTACACTGCGGTAATCCTTCGGTGATCTACCGTATAATTTGATGCATTTGAGTGAGCTCTAAACGTCTTTGAGGCATATTTTACAATGATAACCAAAACCAAGGCAATAAACTCAACATCAAATTGGTTATCAAATTTTTGCTAAAGGTAATACAAACAAGCAAAAAAGGACTTGCGGAAAAACAAAAAAAATTTGACTTTGATCCCTATCAAGTTGTGGGCAGTTTAATTATTTTCAACGTGATGTATATATATTTATGAAAAAATTACATTTCTGTAATATTATTTAATTTTTAAAAATTATAGGCCGTAAATGCATTGAATACCCTGACACAAACAATCCTTGTTAGTTTAAACAACTGTTTAAATACCAACATTGTTCATTACATTCACATTGTAAGTTATAAATATACTTGTGGCAATAACGGACATATTGATCATTTACATCATATACGAAGAAGCTTTTAAAAGGTTTATGTGAATCAAAGATAAAGAATTAATTAAATTGTGTACTACTATTTTTCCATCTCGCAATTTTGATATGGCTGATAAACTGTTCAATAACATCAACAACCATTTTCAATGTTTGAACAAAGATCTCCATAAACTTGTGCATATCTTTACTGTCAGAACAAACTGCATATGATAAACTTATTAATTAGAACTTAAGTTCAATAGAGTAACAGAAATTCTCTACAGATTACTTCGAAAAATAAATAATGTGCCTTACAACGAATTTTACTTCTAACGGTTTTCATTATAAAGGGTGCCTTTACAGAATTTCCACTGTTAATCGAATTTAAATTCATGTGATGCAAATGATTAATTATATTGAAAACTTGATTATTCTCTAATAGAATGAACCAAGTAAGTTGCAAAGTACATTTTCACGAAATAAAGTAGTGAATAAAATTTGAAAAGTACCTTCATTTAGACATGCTACCAATCAAGTCATCTCTATCAACCGAAGATTCTTGCACCCTTGATGTGTAAGTTAATTTGAAGAGTTTACAGATCGCACCTGCGATAAATTCAATCAAGCCGTACCAAAAAACGAGTTGTAGCTTCTATCAATTCATGAAGATATGGAAGCGCAACTTTTTCCAGCACATTGGCAATGTAACCAGCTGTGCTTAGGTTACCGTCAATGAAGACCATACATATTGCACCCCAAATAATTGTGTTTGTGTTGGATTTTCACGTTTTACACGCTTGATTCTCGTAACTAAAAACAATCTGATACCTTTATGATGCCCAAGTCGCTCTTTCATTGCTGTTTTTTAGATTTTATTAGCAGATTTCGTACCTCCTCAATTGATAAATAAAATTGTCCACGCGCGAAACAGGGAAACTCCAATGACTGACCTTTTGATTTATTTATGATCATCGCAAAGACTAGACAGTACCTGAAATTGTAAACGTTTTAAATCGAATGGTAAATCCGTTTGAATCATCGGTATAGGCGGAACAAGACATTCTCTCCTTGGTATTTTCTCTTTATGATTGTTCGCAATCCTGACATAGCAATACGACTATTTTTTTTGAGGTCATCAGTGCGGTTAGTACGTGAGGTAACTCTTCGCACATTTGATTGACGGCGACACCTACATCAGGTCTTCTTCTTCTCAGCATCGTAAATTGTAATTAATCAAAGTGAGAAAAGTTCTCGTGCACTTAGCTTTAAAGTGTCACTATCACAAAAGATCACATAACTTGGAGTGTCACAATCACCGAAATAAAGAAAATTCTCGCGCACGTAGTGGTAATCGTCACTCATAAAGATAGAAGGATGCACTCTTTGTCTGAGGTATCGATCGACATAGAGGATGGATCGACATATTAGTTGGTTGCCAAATGTCAAATATTGTGGTTGCGTTCAGAAATTTAATTTCTGACAAAACATCAAGGAAATACAAAACTGTCGTTTTTATTTAATATCGAGTGTTTTCATATTTATTCACTTTTTAAACCTTCTCTGGACAAATAATTCTAGACCAAAATTAGCCAAATCGGTTCAGCTGTTTCGAGTATATTCAACCAAATTTTAAAAAATAAAACTCTTACAATTTCAATAATCCTTTATTAAAAAAAATCGTGAAAGTCAGTTTACTACACAATTGATGCTTTCTTACCTTTGGCTGGTCGTCCTCTTTTGCGTTTAATACCAATTGGAATAGCTCCTTCCTCTAAAGGTGGTTGGACATCTTAAGTCGGATTGCCAATCCAACGAGGTGCTTGCAAATATAATATTTGAGAAACATTGGACAATTGCATGTGCTGTGTAACCAATTTGCTTTTTCTCGGGGCATTATTACTTCCCACTCGCTAAAATGTTGCTCGTCAAAGGTCTCCCACGGCCTATTATAATTTTTACAATCCAAATCCGCCCCAGTTGGAATTCGATCAATTAGCTCAGGGTTGATCTTCAATGGCACATTCTTCGACAGTTTTGTACATTGGTAATTTTCTGTCCGCGTTTTTATAGACACTGTCGGCAGTTGAGCAACCGTCTTTCAGTATTAATTATGTATTCATTAGACCAGTTTCTGATTACTTACATATTAATATGAGTTTCCAGGAGGAGTAATTTCTATGTTTATCAATTGAATCAATTAGAAACAATATTGATGCACCCTAAGCATTGTTAAAGTCAGAAGGGAAATGATTTTTTCTTAGTTCTCTAAATTACAAATTGAAGTGCAAAAATTAAAAAAAACTACTTTATTTCATGAAAATTTCAATAAAATAGTTCAACTTATTGTTACATCACACGTTATACAGTGTGAAAGCGAAATGGAATGAATTTTAGTATTTCGGTTTGGCTGAAGCCAACAACTGAACCTTTTAATTGCTATTGTTGTAGTCATACGAATTCTGGCTATTAAATAACGAGACTTGTTACGAAAAAGGATTTTATTATAAAAATTATTCTACATTCGAATGCTTCCCTTCAATATACTCCCTCCTCTTGCCACACACCTTTCCATACGTTTTTTCCATTAATCGAAGCCGGTGCTGGATGTCTTCCTTGGTGAGGGCTTTAAGAAGCTCTGACGTTTTTTGCTCTACCGCTTCCATCGGCTTTAATCGGGTCCCTTTCAAAGCAGATCTTTTTCTAACCTTTCAAGGAAATCTGAGCAGATCCGTTGACGCAAGAGCTTTTGGTCAGGAGTCACATTTTTTGGCACCAACTTTGCATAGGCTTTTGTCATGTGTGGTTCCTCATGTAAAATTTTTCAAACCGTTTCTTTATCGACGTTTACATCCTTGGCAATCATCCGGATGCTCATTCGACGATCTGCACGCACAATTTGCTTGATTTTGGGCACTGTTTCCTGAGTTGAAACAGTTACGGGGTGAACTGGGCGCTGATCATCTTCAGTGCTCTCTCGGCCCTCACTAAAGCGATTAAACCACTCAAAAACACGCGCACGAGATAGAGAATTGTCCTCATAGGACTCTCGCAACAATTTATAGCACTCAATAGAAGTTTTTTTTTAAGTTAACGAGAAATTTGAGATTGATACGTTGCTCACATGGTTTTATATAAAATAGTGGCAGAACGTGTTTTGGGGCGTGCATAGATAAGATATCTAGATACCCAACGCACTACTCGATTTTTACCCCACCCGTCTAGGGCGCCCTCTACGCGCAGTGTCGTTATTTAATAGCCAGACTTAGTATTTGGAGAATTTAAGCTTACTGTAAATAATAAACACTTACAATGTTGTTTTTAGTTCAAACACAAAAATGTTTGAGATTGTTTGTTCTTATGAATCATAAACGCTTTTGCATAATTATATTTCTACTAGTTTGTTCAAATTAAATGATTTTGAAAAATATATAAAATAATTGTGAGGAAACAATTCATAATTTGTATACTTTAGTCAAACGTCGAAGCACCGGCGATACTAGGTTCTAGGTCAACCCTCAAGTCTGACTTGAAGTCTTAGTTTACAACTAAAAAATGTTGTTCCGGCTTTGACCAAAGAATCTTCGTCATAACTAAGGCCCTTATTAGGCGAGGCAGCCAAGTTGTGCAACCAGTCGCTTATACGCAAAAACGTGAAAAATAGAGATAAAGGTCCTAAAAATATAAGCAATATCTCATTCGATGCAGAATCACTTAAAAAAATGATTTTGAAGGATTTTGGTGCAGGTAAAAAATTGCAATTGTTATTAATAAAATAAGATGAAAAAAATGGTATTTAGTTTTCCATTAATTATTCGAAAAATATTAATATTTTAACAAATTTGAAAAAAGCTCCTTAAAGAGAAGGAAATTTCACAGGGAGAGTTTTTCCAAATTTTTTAAATTGACATATGCTATAGAAAAACTCCGGGTGGAGCCCTATTTTCAAAATCAAATTAAAATTATAAATAATGGATTTAGAGTTTCAGGAGTTATGACTTTTTTTATATGAGATTTCCTCCTCTTTAATTAACTTTTTTCAAAATTGCTCAAATATTAATATCTTTCGAGTTATTACCGAAAAACTAAATACCATCTTTTTTTCATGTTTTTTGTTGGTAACATTTGCAATTTTTTACTTGCACCGAATTCCTTCAAAAACATTTGTCTAGAGTTAATTTTTAGGACCTTCATCTCTATTTATCACGTTTTTGAAGTTGTTGACTAGAACTTATTACACGAAGGGATACAGTCGCGTAGCCACGTATTGGCTGCCGACTGGTTACCCAGCCCAGCAATCACTGATAGCAATAGCTCAATAGTTTTTTTCTACGACGGCCTAGTAGCACAAGAAATACGCAATGAAAGATGCCAATAAAAGCCTTATACAATTAGCAATATGTGTAGTAGGGGATTTTGGACGGGGATGGTTGATCATTGTCCCGCATTTCATTAACATACTACGGAAATATTCATTATAAAGCTATGTTAATTGTAGATAGTGAAAATTTCTCCTTTTACAAATTAAACATAACCATTTAATTTGGTCAATGATAAAAAAATATTTTAGAAGGATAGTAACGATGGGAATAAGTCAGTAGAGGCTGATAAGGCCTCTAAATACTATGACACTCACATACGCCCCGTATAACTATACATAATTAATGTTGAAACATTGTTAATAATTGGAATGAGATGATTAAAATTATTTAACAGGTATACGTGGTATGAAGATAAAATTGAAATTTGGAATAGATCGTGTTTTTTTCTTTTACATACATTGAAATTTTCTTTTGTTTGTCTAGAAGTGAAACCAAAATACCCCATAACGCATCACTCAATAAGTCTTATGACTAACAAAGGTTTTATTCATCAATGTATTCTCCTTCAAAAACGATACAATCATTCCAACGCTTCTCTTATCTTTTGATGCCGTGCTTGTAGAAGGATTTGTCTTTTGCCTCAAAATAGGCTTTAGATTCAGCAATTGTTTCTTCATTTGAGCTGAAATTATTACGGGCGAGCATATTTTGAGATCAGCGAATAGTCAGTATTCACTGGGGGCCAGAGCTGGACTATATGGTGGATGAGGAAGCAATTCGAAGTGTAATTCGTTTAATTTAACCATCGTTGTCATATGAGGTCGTTTTTCCTTGATTTTTGCATTCAAACGATTCAACAGCTAGATAGTATTCGCTATTGATTGTCTCTCCATTTTGGAGATAGTCTATGAACCATATTCCATGCACATCCTAAAATACTGAAGCCATAACCTTCTCAGCTGACTTTTATGCCTTTGTAAGCTTCGGACGTGGCTCTCCGGCTGCAGTCCACTTAGATGATGATCATTTTGATTCCGGAGTGAAGTGATGGATCCATGTTTCATCCATCGTCACATATCGACGTAAAAAATCTGATTTATTACGTTTGAACATAACCAAGCATTGCTCTGAATCATCATCATGAACAGAGTCCGAAGAATACTTTTGAAACCATTGCTGAGCTTGTACAATATTTTTTTCCCATCAAGAAGCAATGATAAATTAACACACGAAATTGTTTGAATCCATTGTTTTACACAATTAAGATGATTTTCTATTTGAAATTATGCTTAGTTTATAGCCTTGAAATTACCAAAGGCCAATATCCTTTCACTTGAACCTTTTGATGAATTTGGATGAAAACCGCATGTTGACCTCAGTCACCGCAACAATGAAATCCAAAAGCTGTTCTTCCGTGTAACTACCGGGCTGTTCGATTCACACTCATCTGCTAATCCGATCGTCCCTCCGATTTCACGTAGGGCCTTTCTACAGGTGCAGTTTTGCGGCTTTTGGAGCCAACGTTTTATTCGATAGGCGTGGAACCAGGCTCTTGGCCTCTCAATAGACTTTACCTAGAACTCTGGATAAGGAGGCTTGGAGGTCTAGGCAACCTTAGGGGTCGGGGCCTGTGAAATCCTGAGCCGTCTCAGCAGCCTTGGCTCCACTGATGTTAGCGCGTTTGAGCGGATCTTGCCAAAAGTACCGGTCAGAAACCGATGCTTTAGGGGGAGCAGGTGCCATGGTTCTAGTTTGTTCAGACCCCTGGTGGGGAAGATGAGGTTTTTCATGGTCTCTGCTTCTGCAAGGCCCTGAAATTAAGTCAGGTTTCAAGCAGGCATGTGTCGAGATACCTGTTTAGGGCTCAGGTACCATTCATCCCTCCTCACGATTGCTTGGAATAAGCTCATCACTGCACCTTGATGGAGCTTTTGAAATGAAATATGAAAATCATATTAATGCATACTACTGTACAACCTGTTTTTTAAATAATTTTAATGATCTATTAGGTAATCATAATATACCAAATCGAAAAATTTAATATTTCTGTTAATAACCTATAAATATTTTTGTAAAAATATGTGGGCACTTAAATTGTCTGGCTACAAATAAATTATAGCCCTTTTCAGATTCATAATTGAATGTTTTGCAGAATTATCCTGAATATTTCAAAGAATATAAATATATTGATTGGATGAATGAAAAAAATAATTTCTATAATTTTTGATGTAGCATAAAATGTTTATATATTGGAGAAGTTTTGTATATGGAAGGAATTTCTTTTTTATTTACTTCAAAAATTTATAACTGAATAGATATATAATATGCACATAAATGTGAGTAAATTCCAGTAGTTAAAGTTGAAATAGTAATAATTTTGGATGTTTGAAATCTTGATGGTTTTAAAACTGTAGATAACCTGAAAACGTATCAATTAAAAATCAATATCAATATTTAAAAAAAGTAGATTCGCTGTTTGTAGTAGAAATACGGTTGTAATAATAAAAAGATGAATTGGGATTTGAATATGCACTCAAAATAATTTTAATTGTTTACGAATTTAATATTTCTAACAAATCCCAATTCACAAACCAAAGCTGGAAGCAACTGTACCTTTTTAAATCAAGTTCAGTGAGTTTGAAATTTTTTTACGTTCAAATTCGCTGTATTAAGGATTCATATGCATTGTTTTCAATTTATTTGTATGGACGAATTAAATAAACTGCCAAATAGAAATAGATACTTTTGAATACTTGACAAGAATTAAAAGTATTTGTAGTATGGTGTTTTTGCTGGAAATTTGTTTCTTATTAATACTTATTGATTTAAATCGATACTATGTATGAGTGATGAAAGATTGTTTCAACATTAAACACTGTCATTTACGATAATTACATTTTTTATCTATAATAAAATATTTGAAATACGAACAATGACCAATTAAAATTTTTGTAAACTAAATCGCATCGTATTCAGACATAATTCAAAACCCATTGAATGTACACAAATAATTATTAATCGGTCAATGTAGTCCGTGTTTTTGAAAAATACTATATTTGTGATATTGGAAATTTTTTGAAATTTGCGATTTGTTTGTTATATGTTTTGAGTTTATGCTTTCTCTTCTGGCTGTGTACAGATAGTGCCTCTAGCAAACAAATTATTTTTAAGTTGCACTTGTAGATTTTAAGACACCACGCACCAAATGTAATCTGTCAATGATGCATAGTTTTGGGACGAAAACGGGATTTGCACTGCTCCATCATTCATGTACATCCAAAGTGTTCATTCCTATCAACTTATTTTTATCCATTTCAGTGTTTTGGCCTACACTATTCCTCAACTTAGTCTTTAGTTGAAGGGCAACTCTTATACCAGATGGCAGAATGTCTCATCCGAAATAAAATTAATTAATTAAACGCTGAGACATACATATAGTTCAGTCATTTTAGCATTATAAATATAGATTTTTGGTATTAAAAATATGTCAGAAGTCTCAACCGTGAATATTTGATAATACTTCCTTGACTTCTAGATAGATTTTGATATTAAGTTCATTTTCTGTATAACTAGTCAGTCTTAAATACGCAGGTAATCTATTTGTTTTACCATTCTTCGCGCGTCGCTGCCTTAAAGCAGTGATTTCCTTCCGTTTCCTATGAAAGTTTTGACAGTTTAAGTTGTATATACCGGCATTCCTTAACCCCTTTAACATGTATATTCCTACTCCAGCAAGCTCCCCTTTTCAAGAATTTAAATAAATATGTATGGGAAATTCCTCCTCTATTCAAGGAACCGACTACTAGCTTCACGCTTGCATACTCTTGATCCAGACAGTTTGCCTTTTTTAACAGTTTCAGATAATGTGTAAAGTGGCGTCAGTGAGTAAGGTCATCACGTAGATATGCATAACCATTCCTACCTTCCTAGGGTAAAGATGTGTCACTCACTCTCTTTACGCTTGTATATTCTTACTACAGCAATCTCGCCTTTCTTAGGAGTATCAGAGAAAATGTATCGTAGTTTCCTCCTCTATTGCAAAGAATCGGCAGTCCGGATCAGCCGACCTGCTTGTATTGTATCTGGATTGAACAAATTTCTCGTTTCCTTCGATTAGGCATTGTTTTGTCAATATTTTCTTGGTACCTGCTAAGACTTGATGTGATCCAAGCTTATCCAGGTCATCGGCCACCGTGCCGCAAGATGACCATTAGCTTGTATATTGTTGCTCCGGCAAGCCTCCCTTTTTTAAGAGTGTCAGAGAATGAGTATCGTAGTTTCCTCCTCTATTGCAACGAATCGGCGGCCTTGCTTGTATTGTATCCGAAATGAGCAACTTTCTCGTTTCCTCCATTTAGGCGCACCCAAGTATTGTGCTACCTTCTACTCAGGTACAATATTTTTTTCGACCTGTCTGATGGATTGGTCTGACCTATCAAACCGCATTGCAAGCTTGGAACCTGCTAGAAATTGATGTGCTCCCAGCTTATCTAAGTCATCGGCCAACCAAGCCGCAATATGGCTATTAGCTTGTATACTGTTGCTCCGGCAAGCTCCCCTTTTTTAAGAGTGTCAGAGAATAAGTATCGTAGTTTCCTCCTCTATTACAACGAACCGGCAGTCCTAATCGGCTGCCCTGCTTTTATTGTATCTGGAATGAGCAACTTTCTACTTTCCTGCAATTAGGCCAAGACTTACTTGTGCTGTTTCGTACTCAATTTCAATATTTTCTACGACCAGTCCATTGTATTGCTCTGGATAGTAATTACTTTGATATCAATAATTATTCGTACCTTCCTGGGGTAAAGATGTGTCGCTCTCCCTCTTCGCGCTCGTGTACTCGCTCCAATCAGCTCGCCTTTTTCACGGTTTCAAAGAATGTGTCACGTAACATTGACCTTTGCTGATACTAAACAGTTTTGTATCTCTAGATTCAGCCAGGTCGTTAGGCGTATTCAGGATGGTAATTACTTCGGTATCTATAACCAATCGTACCTCTTCAGGGTGAAGATGTTCCGTCACCCTCTTCGCGCTCGTATACTCTCGCTCCAATCAGCTCTCCTTTTTTCGCGGTTTCAAAGAATGTGTCACGTAGTGTTATCCTTTGCTGATACTAAACAGTTTTGTATCTCTAGATTTATCCATGTTATGCATCATCAAGCTTACCTTCCTAGGGTAAGGATGTATCCCTCACTCTCTTTACGCTTGTATATTCATGCTCCACCAAGCCTACCTTTTCAAAGAGTGTCAGAGAATAAGTATTGTGGTTTCGTTCTCTATTGCAACGAACCGGTAGTCCGAATCGGCTGCCCTGCTTTTATTGTATCTGAAATGAGCAGCTTTCTGCTTTCCTGCAATTAGGCCTTCCCAAGTCTTATGCTATTTCTCAATCAAGTTCAATATTTCCTACGACCAGTCCGTTGTATTGCTCTGACCTATGGAGTCGCACTGCAAATGTGGATTCTGTCAGCAGTTCACGTGCTCCAAGGTTATCCACGTCGTCGTCCGATGGCCCTCAATGAGTATAGTGACTACCTTAGCATGCATACCATAAGTGTAACTTCCTAGGTGAAATATGTTTCATACAACCTATTTGCGAATATACATTCTCCTCCCACCCATCTCGCCTTTTGAAGGGTTTTAGATCATCTCTGTCGTATTTATTGTTCTGGGATTTGATATTTCTGAGTTTTGACAACCTCAACTTAGATGCAGCTGAGTCTGGAGGATTGGTCATTCCTATGGAATCGCACTTCATGGTTTGGCTTCTGTCAGCAATTTATCAACTCCTAGCTTTGTCAGGTCGTCAACCGCTCGACGCATGCAGGATGGTAATTAGTTTGTTACGCAATACCAAGCGTATCTTCCTAAGATGAGGATCTGTCACTCATCCTCTTTATTCGCGTATACTCTCGCTCCAGTCAGCTCGCCTTTTTTCACGGTTTCAAAGAATGGGTCACGTAACATTGACCTTTGCTGATACTAAACAGTTTTGTATCTCTAGATTCAGCCAGGTCGTTAGGCGCATTCAGGATAGTAAATACTTTAGTGTCAATAATTATTCGTACCTTCCTGTGGTAAAGATGTGTCGCTCACAGTCTCGCTCCAATCACCTCGCCTTTTCCACGGTTTCAAAGAATGTGTCACGTAACATTGACCTTTGCTGATACTAATCAGTTTTGTATCTCTAGATTCAGCCAGGTCGTTGGGCGCATTCAGGATGGTAATTACTTTGGTATCAATAACCAATCGTACCTGTTCAGGGTGAAGATGTGTCGCTTACCCTCTCGCTTCAAACAGCTCGCCTTTTTCACGGTTTCAAAGAATGTGTCACGTAACATTGACCTTTGCTGATACTAAACAGTTTTGTATCTCTAGATTCAGCCAGGTCGTTGGACGCATTCAGGATAGTGAATATTTTAGCGTCAATAATTATTCGTACCTTTCTGGGGTAAAGATGTGTTGCTTTCCCTCTTCGCGCTCGTATACTCTCGCTCCAATCAGCTCGCCTTTTTCACTGTTTCAAAGAATGTGTCATGTAACATTGACCTTTGCTGATACTAAACAGTTTTGTATCTCTAGATTCAGCCATGTCGTTGAGCGCATTCAGGATAGTAATTACTTTAGTGTCAATAATTATTCGTACCTTCCTGGGGTAAAGATGTGTCGCTCTCCCTCTTCGCGCTCGTATACTCTCGCTCCAATCAGCTCGCCTTTTGAAGGGTTTTAGATCATGTCTGTCGTATATATTGTTCTGGGATTTGATGTTCCTGAGTTTTGACAACCTCAAATTAGCTGCAGCTGAGTCTGGAGGATTGGTCAGTCCTATGGAATCGCACTTCATGGTTTGGCTCCTGTCAGCAATTTATTAACTCAGGTCGTCAACCGCTGGGCGCATGCAGGATGGTAATTAGTTTGTTACGCAATACCAAGCGTATCTTCCTAAGATGAGGATCTGTCACTTATCCTCTTTATTATCGTATACTCTCGCTCCAGTTAGCTCGCTTTTTTTCACGGTTTCAAAGAATGTGTCACGTAAAATTGACCTTTGCTGATACTAAACAGTTTTGTATCTCTAGATTTAGCCAGGTCGTTAGGCGCATTCAGGATAGTAATTACTTTGGTATCAATAATTATTCGTACCTTTCTGGAGTAAAGATGTGTCGCTCTCACTCTTCGCGCTCGTATACTCTCGCTCCAATCAGCTCGCCTTTTTCACGGTTTCAAAGAATGTGTCACGTAACATTGACCTTTGCTGATACTAAACTGTTTTGTATCTCTAGATTCAGGTTTATCGATGGGATGATTGCTAGGGCTCTCAGTTGGTTCTTTCACCATATTTGGAACAAAACAGACATGATTTTTTTAATCTTTAGTTGATGCTGGTATTTAGGACATTCTTTTGACACAGATTTGTGACCGTTTTGTTCGCAGTATATATACAAAATTCTTCACTTTTACATTCCCTACCTTCTTCAACATCATGTAGCTGTCCACATTTAATACACTTCTCAGTGGTAAATTTGCAAAATTTCTTAGTATGTTCATAGAGAAGGCATTTGTAGCACTGCACTACAGGATAAACATATGGTTCTACTATAAACCGAACTAGATCAATTTTGACAAAACTAGGTAAATTATTTCCTAAAAATGTGAAAATCAACATTTGTCTGGATATCTCTATCGGAATCAATAATTTTGCCTTTCATTATTTCGTGATCTATAATTAAATTTGCAGTTTTATAGTTTTTAAAAATAATTTTCACTTTATTTTTACCGATTAGCTTGATATCTACTATATCTTTTTCCACTGCAACACTAATTCAGGTGTGTTTTTCAATGATTTATATGCTTCAATTATCATCATCCGCTCTGTCTGCGCCCGAGTTTTACTGAATCCTACCTTGCAAAATCCTGCAATTCGTAAGATGCTTTCAAAGAAATCTTTGCGAGTTGTACGCATTATGGTTATGTGAGCCAACAAATCGCCATTATGATCAAAGAAGCCGTATGTGCTGGTCCCCTCAAAATACAGCCTTTCAACTCCACAAAATTCTCGGTAATGATTTTCATTAGCGTTGAAAGCTAGTTTTGTCACAATATTTTGGGAGAATACTGGGTAGAATTTGTATTCACCTTTGATTATATGGATTGACGGGGAACCCATAAACTCCTTTACAATATCTAGTGAATTTGTTTTCTATTGCTGTCTCAAGTAGTTTTGATATAGGATAATAGTGAAGTGTAGCTGAATCAATGAATTATTGGTAGATGTCTGTATATCGATTCCGTTTGGGATTGTATAATTGTACAATTAATCATGTTTGTTATGAAAGATAGGGAGAGTGAACTGGTCCCAATATGTCTTTTACTTTCTTCAGGTAATATTCTGGGATGTCTTCATATTCTATGTAGTTTTCTAGATCCAAGCTTTTGGCTATAGCTAGTTTCCTAAGTTCTTTGAGCACATCCACACATTCTGGATTTGTGGGAATCAGCTGTCTTGAATATGATGTCTCACCTACAGTAAAGTGTATTCTCTCCCAGTTAATAGAGTTTATTGACTCCAGCCTTTTAACATTGTTTCTCATCAAGGCATCAATTGCTTCTTTGTTCATGTTTGAAACGGGCGGTGAGTGAACAACCCAATGGTTAATTGCTTCCATTTTACATAGTTTTCTTCCTCTTCTTCTGGTATCTGTTATATTTGAAAATAATTTAGGGTCTGGTTCGTATCTCTCTTGGAGTAACCCGGGTATATAAGTTATTGGGTATTTCATGTTGACATTAGACATTGCTGACATGAGTGGATTAGGGTCCTATATAGATCTAGAATTTCTTTCAATAGACCGTATGTTACAGACGAAGTTTTCAGTCAAAACTGTTATGGTCGCTTCATCGCATCCTATTTTCATCTGACATGCTTTTAACATTCGCTTCTTTCTTTCAATGTTTTTTGTTGCGTCTGCACTCTCCATATTTATCTTCACTAACTTTTCTTAATTTAAAGTATACCATCTGTTTTTGCCATCTTGTTTTTGCGCTCAATGAATATAGCGACCATCTTAGCATGCATACCATAAGTGTAACTTCCTAGGTGAAATATGTTTCATATAACCCTTTTGCGAAAATACATTCTCCTCCCACCCATCTCGCCTTTTGAAGGGTTTTAGATTATGTCTGTCATATTTATCTTCTCTATTGCAAAAAACGGAGGGTCGAATAAAACGCCTTGGTTGTATTGTATCTATGACATCCAACTTTCCCGGGCTCTGGGATTTGATGTTCCTGAGTTTTGACAACCTCAACTTAGATGCAGCTGAGTCTGGAGGATTGGTCATTCCTATGGAATCGCACTTCATGGTTTGGCTTCTGTCAGCAATTTATTAACTCCTAGCTTGGTCACGTCGTTAACCGCTGGGCGCATGCAGGATGGTAATTAGTTTGTTACGCAATACCAAGCGTATCTTCCTAAGATGAGGATCTGTCACTCATCCTCTTAATTCTCGTATACTTTCGCTCCAGTCAGTTCGCCTTTTTTACGGTTTCAAAGAATGTGTGACGTAGTGTTGTTCCTTGCTGATACTAAACAGTTTTGTATCTCTAGATTCAGCCAGGTCGTTGGACGCATTCAGGATAGTAAATATTTTAGCGTCAATAATTATTCGCACCTTCCTGGGGTAAAGATGTGTCGCTCACCGTCTCGCTCCAAACAGCTCGCCTTTTTTACGGTTTCAAAGAATGTGTCACGTAAAATTGACATTTGCTTATACTAAACAGGTTTGTATCTAGATTCAGCCAGGTCGTTGGGCGCATTCAGGATGGTAATTTCTTTGGTATCAATAACCAATTGTACCTCTTCAGGGTGAAGATGTGTCGCTTACCCTCTCGCTTCAAACAGCTCGCTTTTTTCACGGTTTCAAAGAATGTGTCACGTAACATTGACCTTTGCTGATACTTCACAGTTTTGTATCTCTAGATTCAGCCAGGTTGTTGGGCGCATTCAGAATGGTAATTACTTTGATATAAATAACCAATCGTACCTCTTCAGAGTGAAGATGTGTCGCTCACCTTCTCTCTCCAAACAGCTCGCCTTTTTCACGGTTTCAAAGAATGTGTCACGTAACATTGTCTTTTGCTCATACTAAACAGTTTTGTATCTCTAGATTCAGCCAGGTTGTTGGGCGCATTCAGAATGGTAATTACTTTGGTATCAATAACCAATCGTACAGTTTCAGGGTGAAGATGTGTCGCTCACCCTCTCGCTCCAAAGAGCTCGCCTTTTTTACGGTTTCAAAGAATGTGTTACGTAACATTGACCTTTGCTGATACTAAACAGTTTTTTTATCTCTAGATTCAGCCAGGTCGTTGAGCGCATTCAGGATGGTAATTACTTTGGTATCAATAACCAATCGTACCTCTTCAGGGTGAAGATGTGTCGCTCATTCTCTCGCTCCAAAGAGCTCGCCTTTTCCGCGGTTTCAAAGAATGTGTCACTTAGTGTTGTCCTTTGCTTCTACTAAACAGTTTTGTATCTCTAGATTCAGCCATGTCGTTGAGCGCATTCAGGATAGTAATTACTTTAGTGTCAATAATTATTCGTACCTTCCTGGGGTAAAGATGTGTCGCTCTCCCTCTTCACGCTCGTATACTCGCTCCAATCAGCTCGCCTTTTGAAGGGTTTTACATCATGTCTGTCATATTTATTGTTCTGGGATTTGATGTTCCTGAGTTTTGACAACCTCAAATTAGCTGCAGCTGAGTCTGGAGGATTGGTCAGTCCTATGGAATCGCACTTCATGTTTTGGCTTCTGTCAGCAATTCATTAACTCAGGTCGTCAACCGCTGGGCGCATGCAGGATGGTAATTAGTTTATTATGCAATACCAAGCGTAACTTCCTAAGATGAGGATCTGTCACTTATCCTCTTCATTATCGTATACTCTCGCTCCAATCAGCTCGCCTTTTTCATGGTTTCAAAGAATGTGTCACGTAACATTGACCTTTGCTGATACTAAACAGTTTTGTATCTCTAGATTCAGCCAGGTCGTTGAGCGCATTCAGGATGGTAATTACTTTGGTATCTATAACCAATCGTACCTCTTCAGGGTAAAGAAGTGTCGCTCACCCTCTTGCTCCAAAGAACTCGCCTTTTTCATGGGTTCAAAGAATGTGTCACGTAACATTGACCTTTGCTGATACTGAACAGTTTTGTATCTCTAAATTGAGCCAGGTCGTTGGGCGCATTCAGGATGATATTTACTTTGGTATCAATAATTATTCGTACCTTTCTGGAGTAAAGATGTGTCGCTCTCACTCTTCGCGCTCGTATACTCTCGCTTCAATCAGCTCGCCTTTTTCACGGTCTCAAAGAATATGTCACGTAACATTGACCTTTGCTGATACTAAAGAGTTTTGTATCTCTATTCAGCCAGGTCGTTGGGCGCATTCAGTATGGTAATTACTTTGGTATCAATAACCAATCGTACATTTTCAGGATGAAGATGTGTCGCTCTCCCTCTTCGCGCTCGTATACTCTCGCTCCAAACAGCTCGCCTTTTTCACGGTTTCAAAGAATGTGTCACGTAACATTGACCTTTGCTGATACTAAACAGTTTTGTGTCTCTAGATTCAGCCAGGTCGTTAGGCGCATTCAGGATAGTAATTACTTTGGTGTCAATAATTATTCGTACCTTCCTGGGGTAAAGATGTGTCGCTCTCCCTCTTCGCGCTCGTATACTCTCGCTCCAAACAGCTCGCCTTTTTCACGGTTTCAAAGAATGTGTCACGTAACATTGACCTTTGCTGATACTAAACAGTTTTGTATCTCTAGATTCAACCAGGTCGTTGGGCGCATTCACGATGGTAATTACTTTGTTATCAATAATTATTCGTACCTTCCTGGGGTAAAGATGTGTCGCTCTCCCTCTTCGCGCTCGTATACTCTCGCTCCAAACAGCTCGCCTTTTTCACGGTTTCAAAGAATGTGTCACGTAACATTGACCTTTGCTGATACTAAACAGTTTTGTATCTCTAGATTCAACCAGGTCGTTGGGCGCATTCACGATGGTAATTACTTTGTTATCAATAATTATTCGTACCTTCCTGGGGTAAAGATGTGTCGCTCTCCCTCTTCGCGCTCGTATACTCTCGCTCCAAACAGCTCGCCTTTTTCACGGTTTCAAAGAATGTGTCACGTAACATTGACCTTTGCTGATACTAAACAGTTTTGTATCTCTAGATTCAGCCAGGTCGTTAGGCGCATTCAGGATAGTAATTACTTTGGTGTCAATAATTATTCGTACCTTCCTGGGGTAAAGATGTGTCGCTCTCCCTCTTCGCGCTCGTATACTCTCGCTCCAAACAGCTCGCCTTTTTCACGGTTTCAAAGAATGTGTTACGTAACATTGACCTTTGCTGATACTAAACAGTTTTATATACAGTTTTGTATCTCTAGATTCAACCAGGTCGTTGGGCGCATTCACGATGGTAATTACTTTGTTGTCAATAATTATTCGTACCTTCCTGGGGTAAAGATGTGTCGCTCTCCCTCTTCGCGCTCGTATACTCTCGCTCCAAACAGCTCGCCTTTTTCACGGTTTCAACGAATGTGTCACGTAACATTGACCTTTGCTGATACTAAACAGTTTTGTATCTCTAGATTCAACCAGGTCGTTGGGCGCATTCATGATTGTAATTACTTTGTTATCAATAATTATTCGTACCTTCCTGGGGTAAAGATGTGTCGCTCTCCCTCTTCGCGCTCATATACTCTCGCTCCAAACAGCTCGCCTTTTTCACGGTGTCAAAGAATGTGTCACGTAACATTGACCTTTGCTGATACTAAACAGTTTTGTATCTCTAGATTCAACCAGGTCGTTGGGCGCATTCACGATGGTAATTACTTTGTTATCAATAATTATTCGTACCTTCCTGGGGTAAAGATGTGTCGCTCTCCCTCTTCGCGCTCATATACTCTCGCTCCAAACAGCTCGCCTTTTTCACGGTGTCAAAGAATGTGTCACGTAACATTGACCTTTGCTGATACTAAACAGTTTTGTATCTCTAGATTCAACCAGGTCGTTGGGCGCATTCACGATGGTAATTACTTTGTTATCAATAATTATTCGTACCTTCCTGGGGTAAAGATGTGTCGCTCTCCCTCTTCGCGCTCGTATACTCTCGCTCCAAACAGCTCGCCATTTTCACGGTTTCAAAGAATGTGTCACGTAACATTGACCTTTGCTGATACTAAACAGTTTTATATCTCTAGATTCAACCAGGTCGTTGGGCGCATTCACGATGGTAATTACTTTGTTATCAATAATTATTCGTACTTTCCTGGGGTAAAGATGTGTCGCTCTCCCTCTTCGCGCTCGTATACTCTCGCTCCAATCAGCTCGCTTTTTTCACAGTTTCAAAGAATGTGTCACGTAACATTGACCTTTGCTGATACTAAACAGTTTTGTATCTCTAGATTCAGCCAGGTCGTTGGGCGCATTCAGGATGGTAATTACTTTGGTATCAATAATCAATCGTACCTCTTCACGGTGAAGATGTGTCGCTCACCCTCTCGCTCCAATCACCTCGCCTTTTCCATGGTTTCAAAGAATGTGTCACGTAACATTGACCTTTGCTGATACTAAACAGTTTTGTATCTCTAGATTCAGCCAGGTCGTTAGGCGCAATCAGGATAGTAATTACTTCGGTGTCTATAATTATTCGTACCTTCCTGGGGTAAAGATCTGTCGCTCTCCCTCTTTGCGCTCGTATACTCTCGCTCCAATCAGCTCCCTTTTTTGACAGTTTCAAAGAATGTGTCACGTAACATTGACCTTTGCTGATACTAAACAGTTTTGTATCTCTAGATTCAGCCAGGTCGTTAGGCGCATTCAGGATGGTAATTACTTTGGTATCAATAACCAATCGTACATCTTCAGGGTGAAGATGTGTCGCTCACCCTCTCGCTCCAAACAGCTCGCTTTTTTCACGGTTTCAAAGAATGTGTCACGTAACATTGACCTTTGCTGATACTAAACAGTTTTGTATCTCTAGATTCAACCAGGTCGTTGGGCGCATTCACGATGGTAATTACTTTGTTATCAATAATTATTCGTACCTTCCTGGGGTAAAGATGTGTCGCTCTCCCTCTTCGCGCTCGTATACTCTCGCTCCAAACAGCTCGCCATTTTCACGGTTTCAAAGAATGTGTCACGTAACATTGACCTTTGCTGATACTAAACAGTTTTATATCTCTAGATTCAACCAGGTCGTTGGGCGCATTCACGATGGTAATTACTTTGTTATCAATAATTATTCGTACTTTCCTGGGGTAAAGATGTGTCGCTCTCCCTCTTCGCGCTCGTATACTCTCGCTCCAATCAGCTCGCTTTTTTCACAGTTTCAAAGAATGTGTCACGTAACATTGACCTTTGCTGATACTAAACAGTTTTGTATCTCTAGATTCAGCCAGGTCGTTGGGCGCATTCAGGATGGTAATTACTTTGGTATCAATAATCAATCGTACCTCTTCACGGTGAAGATGTGTCGCTCACCCTCTCGCTCCAATCAGCTCCCCTTTTTCATGGTTTCAAAGAATGTGTCACGTAACATTGACCTTTGCTGATACTAAACAGTTTTGTATCTCTAGATTCAGACAGGTCGTTGGGCGCATTCAGGATGGTAATTACTTTGGTATCAATAATCAATCGTACCTCTTCACGGTGAAGATGTGTCGCTCACCCTCTCGCTCCAATCACCTCGCCTTTTCCATGGTTTCAAAGAATGTGTCACGTAACATTGACCTTTGCTGATACTAAACAGTTTTGTATCTCTAGATTCAGCCAGGTCGTTAGGCGCATTCAGGATAGTAATTACTTTGGTGTCAATAATTATTCGTACCTTCTTGGGGTAAAGATGTGTCGCTCTCCCTCTTCGCGCTCGTATACACTCGCTCCAATCAGCTCGCCTTTTTCATGGTTTCAAAGAATGTGTCACGTAACATTGACCTTTGCTGATACTAAACAGTTTTGTATCTCTAGATTCAGCCAGATCGTTGAGCGCATTCAGGATGGTTATTACTTTGGTATCAATAACCAATCGTACAGTTTCAGGGTGAAGATGTGTCGCTCACCCTCTCGCTCCAAATAGCTCGCCTTTTTCACGGTTTCAAAGAATGTGTCTCGTAACATTGACCTTTGCTGATACTAAACAGTTTTGTATCTCTAGATTCAACCAGGTCGTTGGGCGCATTCACGATGGTAATTACTTTGTTATCAATAATTATTCGTACTTTCCTGGGGTAAAGATGTGTCGCTCTCCCTCTTCGCGCTCGTATACTCTCGCTCCAATCAGCTCGCTTTTTTCACAGTTTCAAAGAATGTGTCACGTAACATTGACCTTTGCTGATACTAAACAGTTTTGTATCTCTAGATTCAGCCAGGTCGTTGGGCGCATTCAGGATGGTAATTACTTTGGTATCAATAATCAATCGTACCTCTTCACGGTGAAGATGTGTCGCTCACCCTCTCGCTCCAATCAGCTCCCCTTTTTCATGGTTTCAAAGAATGTGTCACGTAACATTGACCTTTGCTGATACTAAACAGTTTTGTATCTCTAGATTCAGACAGGTCGTTGGGCGCATTCAGGATGGTAATTACTTTGGTATCAATAATCAATCGTACCTCTTCACGGTGAAGATGTGTCGCTCACCCTCTCGCTCCAATCACCTCGCCTTTTCCATGGTTTCAAAGAATGTGTCACGTAACATTGACCTTTGCTGATACTAAACAGTTTTGTATCTCTAGATTCAGCCAGGTCGTTAGGCGCATTCAGGATAGTAATTACTTTGGTGTCAATAATTATTCGTACCTTCTTGGGGTAAAGATGTGTCGCTCTCCCTCTTCGCGCTCGTATACACTCGCTCCAATCAGCTCGCCTTTTTCATGGTTTCAAAGAATGTGTCACGTAACATTGACCTTTGCTGATACTAAACAGTTTTGTATCTCTAGATTCAGCCAGATCGTTGAGCGCATTCAGGATGGTTATTACTTTGGTATCAATAACCAATCGTACATCTTCAGGGTGAAGATGTGTCGCTCACCCTCTCGCTCCAAACAGCTCGCTTTTTTCACGGTTTCAAAGAATGTGTCACGTAACATTGACCTTTGCTGATACTAAACAGTTTTGTATCTCTAGATTCAACCAGGTCGTTGGGCGCATTCACGATGGTAATTACTTTGTTATCAATAATTATTCGTACCTTCCTGGGGTAAAGATGTGTCGCTCTCCCTCTTCGCGCTCGTATACTCTCGCTCCAAACAGCTCGCCATTTTCACGGTTTCAAAGAATGTGTCACGTAACATTGACCTTTGCTGATACTAAACAGTTTTATATCTCTAGATTCAACCAGGTCGTTGGGCGCATTCACGATGGTAATTACTTTGTTATCAATAATTATTCGTACTTTCCTGGGGTAAAGATGTGTCGCTCTCCCTCTTCGCGCTCGTATACTCTCGCTCCAATCAGCTCGCTTTTTTCACAGTTTCAAAGAATGTGTCACGTAACATTGACCTTTGCTGATACTAAACAGTTTTGTATCTCTAGATTCAACCAGGTCGTTGGGCGCATTCACGATGGTAATTACTTTGTTATCAATAATTATTCGTACCTTCCTGGGGTAAAGATGTGTCGCTCTCCCTCTTCGCGCTCGTATACTCTCGCTCCAAACAGCTCGCCTTTTTCACGGTTTCAAAGAATGTGTCACGTAACATTGACCTTTGCTGATACTAAACAGTTTTGTATCTCTAGATTCAACCAGGTCGTTGGGCGCATTCACGATGGTAATTACTTTGTTATCAATAATTATTCGTACCTTCCTGGGGTAAAGATGTGTCGCTCTCCCTCTTCGCGCTCGTATACTCTCGCTCCAAACAGCTCGCCATTTTCACGGTTTCAAAGAATGTGTCACGTAACATTGACCTTTGCTGATACTAAACAGTTTTATATCTCTAGATTCAACCAGGTCGTTGGGCGCATTCACGATGGTAATTACTTTGTTATCAATAATTATTCGTACTTTCCTGGGGTAAAGATGTGTCGCTCTCCCTCTTCGCGCTCGTATACTCTCGCTCCAATCAGCTCGCTTTTTTCACAGTTTCAAAGAATGTGTCACGTAACATTGACCTTTGCTGATACTAAACAGTTTTGTATCTCTAGATTCAGCCAGGTCGTTGGGCGCATTCAGGATGGTAATTACTTTGGTATCAATAACCAATCGTACATCTTCAGGGTGAAGATGTGTCGCTCACCCTCTCGCTCCAAACAGCTCGCTTTTTTCACGGTTTCAAAGAATGTGTCACGTAACATTGACCTTTGCTGATACTAAACAGTTTTGTATCTCTAGATTCAGCCAGGTCGTTAGGCGCATTCAGGATAGTAATTACTTTGGTGTCAATAATTATTCGTACCTTCTTGGGGTAAAGATGTGTCGCTCTCCCTCTTCGCGCTCGTATACACTCGCTCCAATCAGCTCGCCTTTTTCATGGTTTCAAAGAATGTGTCACGTAACATTGACCTTTGCTGATACTAAACAGTTTTGTATCTCTAGATTCAGCCAGATCGTTGAGCGCATTCAGGATGGTTATTACTTTGGTATCAATAACCAATCGTACAGTTTCAGGGTGAAGATGTGTCGCTCACCCTCTCGCTCCAAACAGCTCGCCTTTTTCACGGTTTCAAAGAATGTGTCTCGTAACATTGACCTTTGCTGATATTAAACAGTTTTGTATCTCTAGATTCAGCCAGATCGTTGAGCGCATTCAGGATGGTTATTACTTTGGTATCAATAACCAATCGTACAGTTTCAGGGTGAAGATGTGTCGCTCACCCTCTCGCTCCAAACAGCTCGCCTTTTTCACGGTTTCAAAGAATGTGTCTCGTAACATTGACCTTTGCTGATACTAAACAGTTTTGTATCTCTAGATTCAGCCAGGTCGTTAGGCGCATTCAGGATAGTAATTACTTTGGTGTCAATAATTATTCGTACCTTCTTGGGGTGAAGATGTGTCGCTCTCCCTCTTCGCGCTCGTATACTCTCGCTCCAATCAGCTCGCTTTTTTCACAGTTTCAAAGAATGTGTCACGTAACATTGACCTTTGCTGATACTAAACAGTTTTGTATCTCTAGATTCAGCCAGGTCGTTGGGCGCATTAAGGATGGTAATTACTTTGGCATCAATAATCAATCGTACCTCTTCACGGTGAAGATGTGTCGCTCACCCTCTCGCTCCAATCACCTCGCCTTTTCCATGGTTTCAAAGAATGTGTCACGTAACATTGACCTTTGCTTATACTAAACAGTTTTGTATCTCTAGATTCAGCTAGGTCGTTAGGCGCATTCAGGATAGTAATTACTTTGGTATCAATAATTATTCGTACCTTCCTGGGGTAAAGATGTGCCGCTTACCCTCTCGCTCCAATCAGCTAGCCTTTTTTTAAGGTTTCAAAGAATGTGTCACGTAACGTTGACCTTTGCTGGTACTAAACCTTGCCCTGAATCAATGAATTTATTTATTGCTGGGCAGTCTGATTTGTTTCTTTGTGCGTGCCTTATTATGTTCATGCAGAATTCTGTTATTATTTTGTTGTGGGTTGTGGTTTTCTTGAAGAAATCCCCGATTCAAGTAATTTTATAGTTAGGTCGAACAATTGCATGAGCTAGGTGGATTTCATTTGGGTCCATTCCCTGAATTATTGGTAGATGTCTGAATATCGGATCCATTTGGGATTGTACAAAATCAATCATGTTTGTTATGGAAGTTAGGGAGAGTGAACTGGTCCCAATTATGTCTTTTACTTTCTTCAGGTAATATTCTGGGAAGTCTTCATATTCTATGTAATTTTCTAGATCCAAGCTTTTGGCTATAGCTGGTTTCCTAATTTCTTTTGGCACCTCCACACATTCTGGATTTGTGGGAATTAACTGTCTTGAATATGAGGTCTCACCTACTGTAAAGTGTGTTTTCTCCCAGTTAATAGAGTTGATTGACTCCAGCCTTTTAACATTGGTTCTCATCAAGGCTTCAATTGCTTCTTTGTTCGTGTTTGAGGCTGGCGGTGAGTGAACAACCCAATGGTTAATTGCTTCCATTTTCCATAGTTTTCTCCCTCTTCTTCTGGTGTCTGTTATATTTGAAAATAATTTAGGGTCTGGTTCGTAACCCGGGTATATAAGTTATTGGGTATTTCATGTTGACATTTGACATTGCTGACATGAGTGGGTTTGGGTCCTTTATAGATCTAGAGTTTCTTTCAATAGACCGTATGTTACAGACGGAGTTTTCAGCCAAAACTTTTATGGTCGCTTCATCGCATCCCATTATCTTCTGACACGCTTTTAACATTCGCTTCTTCCTTTCAATGTTTTTTGTTGCGTCTGCACTCTCCATGTTTATCTTCACTAACTTTTCTTAATTTAAAGTATACCATCTGTTTTTGCGCTTAATGAGTATAGCGACTATTTTAGCATGCATACCATAAGTGTAACTTATAAAATGTTTCATACAACACTTTTGCGAATATATATTCTCCTCTCACCCATCTCGCCCTTTGAAGGGTTTTAGATCAAGTCTGTCGTATTTATCTTCTCTAATGCAAAAAACGGAGGGTCGAATTAAACGCCTTGGTTGTATTGTATCTATGACATCCGACTTTCCCGTGCTCTGGGATTTGATGTTTCTGAATTTTGACAACCTCAACTTAGCTGCAGCTGAGTCTGGAGGATTGGTCAGTTCTATGGAATCGCACTTCATGGTTTGGCTTCTGTCAGCAATATATTAACTCCTAGCTTGGTCAGGTCAGGTCGTCAACCGCTGGGCGCATGCAGGATGGTAATTAGTTTGTTACGCATTACCAAACGTATCTTCCTGAGGTAAAGATCTGTCACTCACCCTCTTTATTCTCATATACTCTCGCTCCAGTCAGCTCGCCTTTTTTCACGGTTTCAAAGAATGTGTCACGTAGTGTTGTCCTTTGCTGATTTTAAACAGTTTTGTATCTCTAGATTCAGCCAGATCGTTGGGCGCATTGAGGATAGTAATTACTTTGATGTCAATAATTATTCGTACCTTCCTGGGGTAAAGATGTGTCGCTCTCCCTCTTCGCGCTCGTATACTCTCGCTCCAATCAGCTCGCTTTTTTCACAGTTTCAAAGAATGTGTCACGTAACATTGACCTTTGCTGATACTAAACAGTTTTGTATCTCTAGATTCAGCCAGGTCGTTGGGCGCATTCAGGATGGTAATTACTTTGGTATCAATAATCAATCGTACCCCTTCACGGTGAAGATGTGTCGCTCACCCTCTCGCTCCAATCAGCTCGCCTTTTTCATGGTTTCAAAGAATGTGTCACGTAACATTGACCTTTGCTGATACTAAACAGTTTTGTATCTCTAGATTCAGCCAGGTCGTTGGGCGCATTCAGGATGGTAATTACTTTGGTATCAATAATTATTCGTACGATCCTGGGGTAAAGATGTGTCGCTCTCCCTCTTCTCGCTCGTATACTCTCGCTCCAATCAGCTCGCCTTTTTCATGGTTTCAAAGAATGTGTCACGTAACATTGACCTTTGCTGATACTAAAGAGTTTTGTATTTCTAGATTCAGCCAGGTCGTTGGGCGCATTCATGATGGTAATTACTTTGGTATCAATAACCAATCGTACATCTTCAGGGTGAAGATGTGTCGCTCACCCTCTCGCTCCAAACAGCTCGCCTTTTTCACGGTTTCAAAGAATGTGTCACGTAACATTGACCTTTGCTGATACTAAACAATATTGTATCTCTAGATTCAGCCAGGTCGTTAGGCGCATTCAGGATAGTAATTACTTTGGTGTCAATAATTATTAGTACCTTCCTGGGGTAAAGATGTGTCGCTCTCCCCCTTCGCGCTCGTATACTCTCGCTCCAATCAGTTCGCCTTTTTCATGGTTTCAAAGAATGTGTCACGTAACATTGACCTTTGCTGGTACTAAAGAGTTTTGTATCTCTAGATTCAGCCAGGTCGTTGGGCGCATTCAGGGTGGTAATTACTTTGGTATCAATAACCAATCGTACTTCTTCACGGTGAAGATGTGTCGCTCACCCTCTCGCTCCAAACAGCTCGCCTTTTTCATGGTTTCAAAGAATGTGTCACGTAACATTGACCTTTGCTGATACTAAAAAGTTTTGTATCTCTAGATTCAGCCAGGTCGTTGGTCGCATTCAGGATGGTAATTACTTTGGTATCAATAATCAATCGTACCTCTTCACGGTGAAGATGTGTCGCTCACCCTCTCGCTCCAATCAGCTCGCCTTTTTCATGGTTTCTAAGAATGTGTCACGTAACATTGACCTTTGCTGATACTAAAAAGTTTTGTATCTCTAGATTCAGCCAGGTCGTTGGTCGCATTCAGGATGGTAATTACTTTGGTATCAATAATCAATCGTACCTCTTCACGGTGAAGATGTGTCGCTCACCCTCTCGCTCCAATCACCTCGCCTTTTCCATGGTTTCAAAGAATGTGTCACGTAACATTGACCTTTGCTGATACTAAACAGTTTTGTATCTCTAGATTCAGCCAGGTCGTTAGGCGCAATCAGGATAGTAATTACTTCGGTGTCTATAATTATTCGTACCTTCCTGGGGTAAAGATCTGTCGCTCTCCCTCTTCGCGCTCGTATACTCTCGCTCCAATCAGCTCCCTTTTTTGACAGTTTCAAAGAATGTGTCACGTAACATTGACCTTTGCTGATACTAAACAGTTTTGTATCTCTAGATTCAACCAGGTCGTTGGGCGCATTCACGATGGTAATTACTTTGTTATCAATAATTATTCGTACCTTCCTGGGGTAAAGATGTGTCGCTCTCCCTCTTCGCGCTCGTATACTCTCGCTCCAAACAGCTCGCCTTTTTCACGGTTTCAAAGAATGTGTCACGTAACATTGACCTTTGCTGATACTAAACAGTTTTGTATCTCTAGATTCAACCAGGTCGTTGGGCGCATTCACGATGGTAATTACTTTGTTATCAATAATTATTCGTACCTTCCTGGGGTAAAGATGTGTCGCTCTCCCTCTTCGCGCTCGTATACTCTCGCTCCAAACAGCTCGCCATTTTCACGGTTTCAAAGAATGTGTCACGTAACATTGACCTTTGCTGATACTAAACAGTTTTATATCTCTAGATTCAACCAGGTCGTTGGGCGCATTCACGATGGTAATTACTTTGTTATCAATAATTATTCGTACTTTCCTGGGGTAAAGATGTGTCGCTCTCCCTCTTCGCGCTCGTATACTCTCGCTCCAAACAGCTCGCCATTTTCACGGTTTCAAAGAATGTGTCACGTAACATTGACCTTTGCTGATACTAAACAGTTTTATATCTCTAGATTCAACCAGGTCGTTGGGCGCATTCACGATGGTAATTACTTTGTTATCAATAATTATTCGTACTTTCCTGGGGTAAAGATGTGTCGCTCTCCCTCTTCGCGCTCGTATACTCTCGCTCCAAACAGCTCGCCTTTTTCACGGTTTCAAAGAATGTGTCACGTAACATTGACCTTTGCTGATACTAAACAGTTTTGTATCTCTAGATTCATCCATGTTATGCATTATCAAGCTTACCTTCCTAAGGTAAGGATATATCCCTCACTCTCACTCGGCTGCCCTGCTTTTATTGTATCTGAAATGAGCAGCTTTCTGCTTTCCTGCAATTAGGCCTTCCCAAGTCTTATGCTATTTCTCAATCAAGTTCAATATTTCCTACGACCAGTCCGTTGTATTGCTCTGATTATGGAGTCGCACCGCGTGGTTGGATCTGCGGCCCTGCTTGTATTGTATCTGAAATGAGCAACTTTTTCTTCTCCTGCGATTGATCTGACCTATGGAGTAGCTTTGAAAATTGGGACCCTGTTATTTGCTACAAACTTATCCAGGCCCTCGGCAGATGGCCTCCACTGAGTACAGCCACTACATTTATCTAGGTCGTCGTCCGATGGCTCTCAGTGAGTATAGCGACTATCTTAGCATGCATACCAGAAGTTTAACTTCCTAGGTAAAATATGTGTCACCCACCCCTTTTGCGAATATATATTCTCCTCTCACCTATCTCGCCCTTTGAAGGGTTTTAGATCATGTCTGTCGTATTTATCTCCTCTATTGCAAAAAAAACGGAAGGTCGAATTAAACGCCTTGGTTGTATTGTATCTATGATATCCGACTTTCCCGTGTTCTGGGATTTGATGTTCCTGAGTTTTGACAAACTCAACTTAGCTGCAGCTCAGTCTGGAGGATTCGTCTGTCCTATGGAATCGCACTTCATGGTTTGGCTTCTGTCAGCAATTTATTAACTCCTAGCTTGATCAGGTCATCAACCGCTGGGCGCATGCATGATGGTAATTAGTTTGTTACGCAATACCAATCGTATCTTCCTTGGCGTTCATATCAGAATCGTAACTTTCTATGAGAAATATGTGTCATCCACCCCTTTGCGCTTATGTACTCTTATTTCGAGCAGTTCGCCTTTTTAAGGGTTTTATATCATGCCTGTCGTAGTTTTCTTCTCTGTTGCAAAAAAACCGTGGATCGGATCAAACGCCTTGGTTGTATTGTATCTGTGACAACCGACTTTTCCGTGTTCTGGGATTTGATGTGTTCCTGAGTTTTAACATCACCCCTCAACTCAGCTGCAGTATTTTTTTCGCTCAGTCTGGAGAATTGTTCTGACCTATGGAATCGCACTTCCAAGATTTGGCTTCTGTCAGCAATTGATTGGCTCCAAGCTTGGTCGGGTCGTCGACCGTTGGGCCGCAGTTGGCTACTTGCTTGGTATGCATAATAGAAGCGAATCCTCATAGAAGTAAGATGTCCCTACATCTCCTTTGCGCATTCTAGAAAACTTGCTAAATATGTTTTACTCACCCTCTTTACGCTCGTATACTCCTGACTAGACAGCTCGCCTTTCTTCAAGGTTTCAAAGATTTCGTCACGAAGCGTTGTTTTTTGCTGGATAGTACCGGCAGCCAACAGTTGTGTGGTTCATTTATCAAAATCGCCGGCGCAATGGTTTTGGTCATATGTTTGGTATATATAACCAAGCCTACCTTCCTAGGGTAAGGATGTGTCACTCACCCTCTTCAGGGTTGTATACTCTCTCTCTCTCTCTCTCTCTCTCTCTCTCTCTCCAGTCAGCTTGCCTTTTTTCAACATTTTAAAGAAAGTGTCACGTAGCGTTGTGTTTTGCTGGATAGTACCGGCAGTCAGCGGAGTAAATCTGAAGGAATTTTCTACAATTAGTAAATTGTCAACTTGATTCATCATTTATTTTTAGTGTACATTTTGGATGAAACAAAAATGTCATATTCGCTTGTCTATAACTTTTGTAACTGTAACTATTGCTACCCCATCGTAAATATATTGTTAGGAATTACGTAATGATGTTTAGAATGAAATTCAAGATGACGTTTAATGCGTGGTTTTGTATCAAGTGTCTAGGTCTCGTATAAAAAAAATATTGACAATTTTTTATTTCAAAAATTTTCGCATAATCTGCGTGTTGTCGTTTCGTGTATATATGATTGTCAACTGTAATAAACGATCTATCGAATCACAGGATTTGTGTTAACTAAACATTTACTACTTATGTAAGGATATTTTTATATATTCTATAAATCAGCTGTTCGTTATGTGATTTTAAATATATGATTATCCTTTTCAAATTTATATTGTTATACAGATTCGTTTACAAGTACCGTTTAGTTGCTTTAAAGTTATATTTTCTTAAAATTTCGGCATTTTTTGGTACTTGTAGTTCTGGTCGTGTTAACAAGCTGAAAATACTAACTTTCATTTTTCCTTTGTACATCATGCGCGGGAATGAAATTTCATTTTCTCATTTATTCCCAATACAGTAAGAATACAAATATATTCATATTTTCTTTTTTTCTACGTCTAATTATTCTTTTGTAAAGATTATATTAAAAATTGAAAGAACTAATAATAATTTTTAAAATTGACCAAAGTTTATTACGTTGATCAAGTTATTTCTATTGTTTATATATAAAAAATAATTTTTATTTGTAACATCTGCTTTTGGGCTTTGAAGGATCTTTATTTGCCAATATATACTTCCTTATCGGAAGTATAAAAAACTTTAGAATCACAAAAGGCGTAAAACCATATTTATTGGGTTCACCAGATATGTATTGATGGAAAATACATCTACCACTAGATTTCTCTAATTTTTTATCTACTATAACATAATGATAAGGTGTAAATCCGCTTTTACATTTTTCTAAAAACATGTCGAAAACATCTTAAATCGATGCCAGTCTATCTAGAGGCCTTGTAGCTTCCTGTGTGTCACAATCATCAAACCGCAAATGTCGAAGTAGAAATCAAAATCTTGTAGAGACATGGTAAGCCTAATCTTTCAACAACAGTACCATCGACTCTCCATAGATCTTCAGAATTCATGTAATTATTCTTATTACTTCACCCAAATATAGGAGACACATTAGTGCTTGTAGTTCGACTTTGCTCCAGTGTTGGTATTCATCCATTAATTTCTCAATCAATTCATTGATTTGATTAATTTCAATCTTATTACATTAATCATGATTAAGAAAGTAATCTTAATCATGATTATTGACGTTAATCATTAGTTGATTAACTTGATTTTGAACTAATATATCCATCAATGTTATTAATTCTATATAGAAGGAATGATGGAAAATAATGACACACATCTCTTAAAAGATTTTTAGTAATTATTCGAGGAACAAAAAAATAATTTCTAACGTTCAATCAACTAACCTCCGATCTTTACATTTATGATTTTTTCATGTTCAAGTTACATTTCACAACTACTTTTTTTCAAATAAGTCGTCAGATAATTTGTGTGACCTAGGTTTATTTGGCATAGTTGCAAAAGAAAACATTCTTTCTACCGAGCCAGTGGATGAGATTGGTGTAGTATTGTTCTTAATAAAACACTTTGCCTAGGATAACAGGATAACTTTGTAGAAGCTCTCGTTCTTGGCTTCCTTCGGCAAAAAAATTTGAAATGATCATATCCGCTCTCTTTTTAACATCAACTGATTCCGCTTCACTGCCAGAGTCGGAATTAAAATAAAAAAACTCGTCTTGGTGGCGTGTGTTTATTGGCTGCAGTGTTGACTGTTAAAAGCTCTGGGATTTCTGATTTTTCCTTCCTTACTCCTTATTTTAAAATGTTTATACACTTCTTTTGATCAGCGGCAGTTAGATATACTAGCCACTTTTTTTAAAATCTTGGGTAACACAGAGCTGCATATTTACTAGTTTTACTCGAAAGAGTGTAAAACTCATCAAATCTTTTCTCTACGCTTTGTAGATATTTTGCAGCAAGTGGTTCACAGAATTTTATATTTAAGAGTCTTCGTGATCTTTTGTAATTTTTTTAGTGCATGCAGACAAGGTATGGGGAAGATAGAATTGAAAATATATAATTAAATGCGAAAAGTCTATTATATTTGTGTCCCAACAGCATTGAGGTCGTTCTTCAAGCTTCTCTATATCGTAGACAGTTCGGCGCCGTGGCTCCTAAAAAATCCTTTCATAACTGCTTTTAATGATCAACAGACATCGAGATCCTTGTCAGTTTGCCAGTTTTTTTTATCAAAATTTTAGTGTTTCATCAATTTGAATATTTGTGGAACTTCGTATTTCGACTTAAATTTGAAAATACTTTTTGTATATAAAAAGTTACGTCCCTCCTTATTCATAGCCTTGACAAATTTGTCATCAAAGTTTCATCTAGAGTAACGGTAAAATGATATTTTTAGGTTTCACATATCACAATTCTTTTTGTGATATAGTGATTTCCAACAGTAATCTTTGTATTTTATTAAGTATAAAGTTCGTGTTTCTTTCGAAACAATTGAATATACTATTGGTACTAGCGCATACTTATTTCCCTTGTGTATCAATACCGCCTTTAGACATGTGCTTAAAACATCAGTAAATAGTTCAAATTTTGTGTTAATGTCGACTCGCTCATCAAAGTTTCGTTAAATATAATGAAGCTATTTCTTTGTCACAATTACTTTTGTATAAGAGGCCTAATTGATGTATCAAATATCACCATTTAACAATTTTATAAATGAAGGAACAATTAATTTTTTTAGTTAGTACAATAAGTAAATATCAACAATTTAATGTAACAAGTTTTTAACTAAAAAAATATATTTGAAAGTAATTTTGTAACTATTTGTATATATTGATAAGCATTTTTTCTAGTTTTTGGTTAAATACTTGTTACTTTATAAGAACAATATTGTTTTTTGCTAACTAGGCAACCTACATTTTCACTAAAAATTTTTTTGTCGACTTTTAATTTTATGTTTCCTATTTTAAAATTTTAAATTACCAATAAATGATCGGTAATAAAATGTTAAAGCACTACTTTTGAAGTGTGATTACTATTTTTTAATTTTAGGTAAGTTTTGACTGAGCATATTAGGTATATCTCAAAAACGCACATATGTATTTACTTCCCTTCGGCTCATTTCGGTAATCTCATACGTTTTTGTGACATCTCTTATCATATTCATTCGATGAAGTCATTAAATTGTGATAATCGTAGTATATATTTATTTAATTTTTTTAATCAGTGGATAAAAATACAGAAGCAACAAAATAAAATGTGTTCGATTCAATAAGATAACATAATTTTTTATAAAAGTATATAAAAGTTTGAAGCTGAATTTGTATTTATAGAAAGATTTTTTCCCTTTAATTTAACCCAATCTTTAACTATTCGAACTGCAATAAGGTTTCTGGTTTCGTTACATTCATACAGTCGACTCGCGTTAATTCGAAAATCGAGGGATTCTTAAAATGTATTAAGAATTATCGAGTGTTTGAAATATCAAATGGTACGAAATTTGTGAGAGAAAATAAATAAAACTTCGAGTTATTAAGTGTTGATCAATTATTATTCATTAACTACCATTCTATAACAATGTCGAAAGTTTAGAGGTACATGTATTCATAATGTAAATTAATTAATCTTTCGAAGGAACTCTGTTATACTGGTTCGCTCCAAAACACATTGCTGCTGCTCAATAACTTTTTAATAAAAAAATGCCTGAAATACTTTTTCATCACTTTCCTTTTGTAGACAGAAGCTTTGTAAGGTATCGAATGAGATTCTTGCTTCATTAACTGACATCTCTGCCAAAGGTTCTGATCTATCGTCCTCATCTTCATCGTTACATTTTTTCATTCGTATCTGTCACAGATGAAATTTCGCCATCGGTTAGTGAACATGAGACAGCAAAATCTTAATCCACTTGAACAAAGTCACACCATTGATGTCAACTAATGGTTCTATTGCTGGTTCTTGATAATTCATAAGTATTGGAAGATCTTCTTTTAAGAAACCGGATTTTTTGAAGCAGTTGAGAATCGTTAGGGGTGTTACAGCTCTCCATGCCTTGTCAATCAGTAAAATAGCTGTTAGAACCGTGGTATTTGCAGTTAGCTACTTGTAGAGCTTAGCGATAGAACGTCTTAAAATTATGGATGATCTCTTAGTCCAATGGTTGCAATTTGGAAGTTGTATTTGGCGGAAAGAAGTAGAGTTCCACGTTGGACAATGTAGGAGGACTGTTGTAGACAGTGCAATTGTATAAAAATAGTAAAATTTTCCGCTTTTGTCGTTTCATGTCCCCATCAATTGTTAAAAAGTTCTGTCGTCATCCAAGCTTTTTTGTTAGCACGGTAATCAGTAGGAAACGATTTCTTTCCTTTGAAACATCGCGGTTTCATTGCTTTTCCTATCACTAAGGGCTTAAGTTTTTCCGATTCGTCCATATTTACTGCAAGTAAAAGTGTCAATCTCTCTTTACTATGCTTTCCCCCATGACATTTTTCATCTTTAGAAGTAAGCGTCTTGTCCGGTAAACATTTGAAAAATAGGCCAATTTCATCAGTATTAAAAATGTCTTGGGTATCATAGTTGTCAATCCAGAATTTCAATTTACCGTGCCAATCTAAGCAAATTGCATCATCAACACTTTCCCCACAAATTTTTTTAAACAACTCCATTTCTCTTTTTGATATTTGTAAGCCACCCTTCACTTGCCGCAAAGTTTTTGATGCTTAGAGTAGACGCGAACTCTTTTCCTTCTTCCTTCAACAAGTTTCCGCTAATTGACATTTTTTGTCCTCTACGTTGTCTTAGCCAAATGACCAGGCTTTCTTTCAGACGAGGAAATTCTCCTTTAGTAGTTCTTTTCCGTACTTGCTTTATTATGCTTCAGAGAGTACTCAGAGCAATGTTAAATTCTTTTGCAACACCACTTTTCTTCTCACCCTTCTCTACTTTTTCGATTAACTTCTTCTTTTCAGCAATCGTTAAACATTTATACTTTCTAGGGCTCATAACTAAGACAAACTTTTTATCAGTATACCAACGAAAGAGTAACAGTAAATGAATGATAACTGATCAAACCCATTCGTAAGAAGTGTGTGTCAAATAGTCAAACTACGCCTCTTTCTCTCTGCAACTTTGAATTGTCGAGTGATTGCGCCTATGAGTTCGAATTAACGCGTTGTTTTGTTATATAGCAATGATTTTTTCATTCGAATTACCAAGTACATAAAAATGTATTGATTTAGTTCGAAATATAAAGTGATTTTGTAAGGGACTCGTGATAACTTTGAATCATAGAGAGGTTCGAATTATCGCAGATTTGAATTAACGGGAGTTAATTGTTAATTGTATCTTTATTTTTATTCATTCAACTTCATTTTTCTTTATATCCAAATTTATCTTTTTTTAATCAAAAAGAATACTATGCTTATGTGAATTTATCCACTGATATTGTTTATTTTATTTTTTTCACCCTATTGAAATTTGTAAAAATGTTATGTGAATTTTTGAAATTTTGTAATAATTAGCTGGAACATTGTAAGCTTAAAAACAATTGCAATTTTAAATAATTCAACTTATTTAGCATACAGTTTGATTTATCAATTTTGGTATAAAACTAAAATAATAGTCAAAACTATGCTTTATTATTAACAATACACAGTTCTTTTATTTAATACCAAATAATGTTTCACTGCCATATGCTCATGTCCTAAATGATGCATTTCTAAACCAAAAAAGGTTTTTCAGCTTATGGTGTCCAATTCAGGGGATATATCAACTTTTTTGTGCAGGTAAATAATATTATGTTACTGAATTTACTACCTTTAGTAGCTGCAGATGATTTATTATACATATAATTATGTATATACATATATCCTATAGGAAATTTGTTTTAAATGATTGATTATTTTTCTGTGATTCACATTCGCACATCATATAGTTGGAATATACTACCTAGTCGAACTATACATAATTGCGCAGTATTTTTATTCTAATTTGACATGTACCAAATATTTTTACTTATTTATAATTGTCAACGCATTTTCGAAATATATGTTCATGTGTTCGTCATTTAATTTTATTTTTATCTAATTTATTAGTTGAAATTTAATTTACGCAATTCTTTTTTATGAGATGTATCATAAACGTATCTTCTGATGTACACGTATCCAGGGTAAAAAGGTAAACAGACCGGTTTTAAAAATATCTACAAGTATATTCAAACCTCACATTTTAGTAGTAAAACATATGAAATTTTAAAAATCGTTCTAGAATAGCAATCGAACAAATTGATTAGCTATAAATGAAATGTTTATTAGTACCAAACAAGAACATATCAAAAATTTATAGATATAAAGTATATGGATAAAGAAATAATGCAAAATAAAATTAGAAAAATTTTCGAAATTGACACCTATCAGTTCTATTTTGTTTGGTTTAAATATGATTCTGAATCTAAAATGTGAAGTGTGATTGTGTGATGATTTAATTCTGTGTTACCCTGTATATATCATCATATATCACTTATCATAATTAATTTGGACGTATTATATACAGTGCATTATTTGTTAAGTGATTATTTTTAATAAAAATTTGAAACATAATTTTATGCAATACTTTGTAAAAACAGTATATGAATACTATTTTTATTGGAGCCAATTTTTGAAACAAAAAGATACCAGCATTACAAAATATTGTACATTTAAGACATTCGCATTGTTATGTAGTTCTGCATACAAAGTGGTTATTAGTTATCAGAATATTCCAAATTAAAAGTTTTCCTTGGTTATTTTTGTACCAGTCCTTATATATTTTTAATTGATTACATCCTCTAAAATGGCTGTATGATTTAATAAAATCAAAAAATGCTACATTACAGAATTTTGGATTATTCTGTATATCGCAATATGTTGTAATATTGACGTGTATAATTTTTAGTTGAATTTAGATCTAAGGTAGTAGCTGTAGATTATCGTAATTTTGGTGGGGCCTTTTGTGCTCGTTTTTTGTACATATTATGGCCCCTAACTGCCGACTGCTGCATGAAGGGCTTGATCTCTTATTGTTACTTATTTTTTACAATAAAAGCTCCTAATTTAATAAAATCTTACATTTTGTCGAGATTTTTTTCAAAATGCAAAAACACTTAACTGCTAAGTTTAACTAACTGTTTCATTCTAGCAATGATGTGATTTGTATGTAATATTAAGTCATGTTTATATATCATAATAATAGGTTTAAATAAATTTCTCTTTATTATAATTTGTTTTTTATTTGTCTCCCAATGACAATGTTTAAATTTAACACTAATCCTGTTGTAAAGTAAGACACAGGTGAACCACATCCTATAGATAGCCAACTCGAGTTGTTTCAGCGCCATCTCTTGGTTCATGAGCACTACTAAACGTACATGAAACAACAGTTTCCTTTCCGCTTTTGGCAGCATACTTCAAATTCAAATCTTTCGTTCAGTTATTTTTTGAAACAGTTCAATAGAGTTGTATCAACTAAAACCATCACTATCATTTTGATTGATACAACTCCAATGAATTGTTTCGAAAAGTAACTGGACGAAACGTTGTATTATATGTACTTCCATCTTCAATTGGGCTTCAGAAATAAAACAATAAAAAATGAGACAAATGACAGTTTTTTTACATTCGAAAAAATACAAAATAAACAGGTTGCTGATGCGGGTGCCCCCCCCCCATGACGCCCACTTGGATTCACATTCAGGGGCGCACCTAAACATATTCCAAACAATCCATTCTCTAGAACTTTGCAAAAAAAAGTACTTGTTCTGTGATTGGCTTGACATCATAGCTCCTAGTGTTACATATCATCAAATCTATAAAGTATTAGTTGTGCTCATGAACCAAGAGAGGACGCTACGGTTTATTTTCCCCTCCCGTACCAGTGAGTTTTCATACCCTGGAGTAAGGCCTCATGTCGTCAGAAGAGAATCAACTTTACCTTCTTGAGAAAATAGTTCATAAGATTAAACCATTAGGATAAGTAGAATTTCAAAAAGTTAATTCTCAAATTTTTCTACTCTCGTAGGAGTGATGTGCAGTAATGAAATCCATACAACTGAGTCCAATATTCTTCAGAAGAGAAAATTTATTTTAAAGAACCATTTCCTTGATATTGTCTACTGAAAAGATTTCTAGAACTTAGGCAATAAGTTGATGAATCTAGATTGCTGGTGAGGCCATGATAGGAAAAATAAATAACGTTAATGGTGTTTTAATAATTTTTATTGATAAAGTAAATGAATGTTTATTAGTCCGACTGAGTACTACAATAAGATTAACAAGTTTTTGTTGGTAAGCATTCGCTCCAGATCAACTACGCATTAACTATATTATGTCAAATTTTAATGCTGTTCTGTGATTGGCTTGACATCATAACCCTTAGAGTTACATATTGTCAAATCTATATAACGTATTGTGCTCATTAACTAAAATAGGACGGTACGGTTCATTTTCCTTTCTCGTACCAGTGAGTTTTCATACCCTGGAGTAAGGTCTCTCATTCTCATATTATCAGAATCAACTTCACCCTCTTGAGAAAATAATTCATAAGATTAAACGAAGTGGCCAGATATTCTTCAAAAGATAAAATATATTTTAAAGAACCATTTCCTTGATATTGTCTATTAAAAACATTTCTAGCTCTTAGTTAATAAGTTGGTGAATCTAGATTGCTGGTGTGGCCATGTTAGGTAAAATAAATAACGTTAATGGTGTTTGAATAATTTTTATTGACAAAGTAAATACATGTTTATAGCACAGCTGCTGAAAAAAATACAAGTAGTAAGCACCAAATAGGGTATGATTAGTTTTGTTAAAATTCATTATCTTAAGACACTGGAAAAATCAATCCATATTGATGTATGTACATTACAAGGCCACTTATCACGCTGTAGAATAATCGTATTCTACTAAATATAGTATTGATATGTTAATATTGTCACTTCAGATAGTATATAACAGTTCTAAATTTACATAAATATTTATTCAAGTTCGTATGGTTTTACTGTAGAGTGTATAAACTATTTTAATCTTAGGAATTTGACATAAATTTGGAACGAATTGAGATTCAATTGGTTAATACAAATGAAATATGTTCTTGCAATATCACTTATATTTGACAATTTTAAACTGTCAGTTATTTAATGAGAATCATACTAAATTTTAAACACGCCAATTCATCTCGTAAATAAGTACTTTTAGGCTAGTAAAAAAAATATTCAATTCCTATGCTCTTTAAAAATTAACTTTAAGGCCTTCCTGTGGTGTCTTGACGGATTTTGCATTCATTATTTTTATATAAACATGAGATAGATTCCACATAGTAAGTTGCTGTTGCCACATGTTCTATCTGTATATTATCTTTCTCCTAAGCATTGGATACAATCCAAGATACCAAGGTTTTCACCTCCGATTTCCATGAACATGCATCGATTTTAATGAAATTTTGACAGCATGTAGGAAATACTTCAAAAAGAAAAATCTACCCTACGCCTTTTGCCTTAGGGGTAAGTTCCACCCCAATTAGGTGAAAATTTTTATGTTTAAAATAACCGCGGAAATTGATGGAGGACCAAATTTCAAGCAAAAAATATTCCTAGAAACAATCAACTTTTCCAGATAATTGCATATTATCTTTTTAAAAGCTTTAAAATGAGAGATAGTAGTATTCTATAGCATAAAAACTAAGAAAATTATGTCCGAAATAAAATCGATTTATATTTTTTTTGTAAAAAAAACCCTCAATTTCAACGTTAGCAATAGTCCCCAATAAAAATATGTATGTATGCATCATTTCGAGAAAAATTATGTTTTAAGTCGAAAAATCATTTTCGAAATGTTTCAAAAACTATAGGATATACATGAAAATTGATAGGGAACAAAAAGTTAATATTTTTTTTAAACAAATATTTGTTTTTTTTGAATCTTTTGTAACTTCTAAAATAACTGATATATGACCTTACAAATCGTACCCTAACGTATGATGGAGTCAAACTTAATTCCAAATTTTCATGCAAATCAATGCAGGTTCATGAAAATCGGAGGTAATATCTCATTTTTACCTTGGTAGCCTTGACTTATTAGCAAGAATCACTGACGCGCTCAAATGGCTGTTTCTGTCAGTATAGCTTATGCCTACATGGTCAGAGCTGCCCTGAAGACCGACGTCAGTCCTGATCACGAGGAAAGCATTTAATATGGTCTAAGAAATAGAGAAACTATCTACGAACAACACAATAGAATTTGATTTGTTTTAATAATGGGAGAAAATGTTACTGGCTTCAAATAATCATGTCAAACAACCATCGAGGCATAGGCATCTTATATTATAATTTACAATTAGTAGCTATATCCTCAATTTTGTCCGAAATTATAATAAACTCCACAGATATAATTTTTATTTTGGTAACTTAACCAGTGAAAACAAACCCTTACTAAGTGGTGCTTATTATTTGATCAATAATTAAAATAATTTAAAGTGTTTGTAAAATTATCCAAATACGAATTGTTTAAAACAGCAAAATAAACGCGAAAAACTCTAAACATCTAAAATATATTTTTATAAAATACTCTATTTTTGTTTTATTCTTTACAAAATATATTCAATTCTTGTGTACAAAAAAAATAAAAAAAAATATTTTACCATAAACCTTACATTGTTGAGTATACATATAAAAGCCAAGGTCAACGAAAAGTTTATGGTATATGAAACCTAAAAGATAAGATTCACATACGAAGTTTCCAAAATAAAAACACTTCAGAACAACATTTTCCACAATTTTTTTATAAGTAAAAATAAAACGCATATCTTTTGGGTAAATACTGGATATACTCATATATAAGTTCAAAGGAGTTAAGGATAACCTATCTTCAATCCACTGATAGTAAAATAATATAAATAAAAAACATGTTTTCTGTAAAAGTGGCTACAGTGCCTAATACAAAAATTTAGTTACTATAAATATAAACCCGAAAGAAAAATGTAATACGTGAGACTAACAATAGATGTTTTAAATAGTATTTGCAGTTCACTTAATCTTTTGAAGCTAACATGCGGTCTCAGAGACCAAGAGTTTACAATTTTTCCGAAAATTTACGATTATGTCCAGCTAAGCCTGACGGCTTTCAGTACCTTCCTACCCCTTCCTACTCTCTTCGGTACAAAATTGTGAGTTGCATGTATCAAACGTGTCAGTGGTTTTGAGTGAATTCGGTCTTTGCAACGGATGTTACCTTTCGTTTAACACGTGCTCGGTCCTATAGACTGACGTTAGCTTCAGTATAATTGTATAAAGTAAGTAAAAATTTTATTTTGAAATATATTTACTAATCCAATTACGTATCCTCTTATTTATGTGGTATTGTTTGGAGAAAATGGCTTCAGGAAGTTATGAAGACGAACAGAAAACACTCCAGCATCTTTGGGATGAAGCTGAATCAGATGGAATTGAAGAAGCTTATGACAGTGAGAGCAATCTTGAAGAAGATAATGTCGAAATTCAAGATGAGAATTCTGACACAGAACAAGACATATCTGATAGGGAGATAGATGGATTTGAATTGAGAAGACATCGTGAACCTTATTTATATCAAAAGATGGCACCAAATGGAAGAAGCATTTAGGAAAATGTTCAAACATCAGAACTCGTGCTGACAACTCAGCTGCCAGGAATAAAAGGAGAATCGAAAAAGAAGACAGTATCAACTGAAATATGGTCTATTTATCACAGATGGCATGAAAGAAAATATGATAGCACACAAAAATATGCAGATTGAAAGTAAGCAACACTCAGAAACGAACAGAACGGCAAGACCAACGAACAAAGATCAAATAAAAGCTCTGCTTGGATTGTTTTATATTGCTGGTAAAATGAAAAGCAATTATCACAACATTCTCCATCTCTTTTGAACAGATGGCATGGTATCCAAAATATTCAGGCTGACAATGTCATTAGAAAGATTTAAATTCTTACCTCAAAATTTCCGACTGGACGATAAAACAACAAGAACAAAACGACAAAAATATGATGGTCCATGCAAAAATATTTTATACAGGTAAAATGGAAATATGTATATGTTGGACGACAACCAGCAGGTTTATATTGTCTTGACACATCGAATATATCTTTAGTTCCCAGGTTGTGTGAACCAGTGTGGGGATCTAAAGCAACATAACAATGAATAATTTTTTCACAAGCACTGATTTGACTTCTAAACTTCTCAAGGACCACAGCTTAATACTCATAGGTACCCTAAGGAATAATAAACCAAACATTCCAGAAGAGATGAAGTTAAAAAATCCTGAGAAAAGTTCTATGCTCGCTTTTCAAGAGACATGTACTCTAGTGCCGTATATTTCACGAAAGAACAAAAATGTATTCCTTCTTTCTACAATGCATAGAGATGATATCATAGACAGAGCAACTGTTAAACCTGATATGATCATTGATTACAACTCAACTAAAGGTGATGTAGACACCTTAGATAAATTATGCGCAGCATACAACTTCGCGCGAATTTCGCGATGTTGGCCGATGTTAATTTTTTATGGCGCACTAAATATAGCAGCTATTAACTCATATGTGATGTACAGTGAAAATAACCAAGAGGAGTGTTCTTCTGTGCAACCAGTTGATTGAGTGACATGCTATGCTTCTATACCAAAAACATTCTAAAATCATAAAGATGAGAATTGGGGATATTTACAAAATTTCTGACACCGCAAATGAGGTTCCACTAGATTCTGTATCCGATGTTATTATTGTTCAAGTAAGAAAAGCAAAAAGACTAAATATAAGTGCTATAAATGTAAAAAATTTATATGTTTGCAACATATAACGCCAGCATGCAAAGAATGTATTGAATTCATAGACTAATTTCAACAACAAAATTTCAAGTCGGTAATTAGGTGTTATAGTTTGTGCTTTTAAAAGACTGACGTTTAGGGAATCCTCATTTTGGTTTCTTCTACAATAATAATAAATTTTCAATTTTTAAGTTCATTACTTTAATTTTCTAGAAATTTGTTCAATTCCGTTTAATATAATTATGTATGATAAGTAAAGGAAATGATTATGAATAAGAATGCTTTATTCTCTACTATGAATGATACATTATCAACACTTTGCCTTCTAACGATGTACCACTTTCATCTAAGGGTCTCCGAGATTGATGTTAGCTTGTATGGTACAATCAATCATTTAAGTTGCGCAAGGTTAAGTATGGGAGGTACATCAATAATAGTGTATTCCTACTTATTTTGATTCTTTAAGACGGATCAACATGTTATAATGTAATTGAATTTTAATATCTGGCACCGTTGCTGCTTTTATAAAACAGTTATAATAGAGAGCATTACCACGGGTAATAAATACATTGGTAAATGCATAAATATATCGAGGTAATTCACTATTTTAGCAATTGGATTCTTAATGAAAGTTAAGTATCTCTGAAAACAAAATTATGAAAATTAGAAGTTTTAAATGTATTCAATTTAACATATTTCAACAGCGCTTTCATTGCTGCTAGATCATTGAGAATACATAAATATTCATCCAGATCAATTGATATTGAAATAGATTATCTCGACAATAACTGATAATTAATGAGATATGAGAAGAAATAGTATTATTACAGTAATGACAGATAACACAATGTTATGTTGTGTTTAAAATCCATTAAAACCTTTCTAACCCAAAAGTCTGTGTAATATTTTTAGTATTGCCCATGAAGATACATTCTATCTCTCAGAAACTTCTGTTTAAAAACACGTAACACTGAAATAACATAAATTCGAAATTTATAAAACTTGAGGCGTGATAAAAAATATTTTTTAAAATTGTGTGGCAATGTATTAAAAGGCTTTGACGTGAAAGCTTGTAAAATTGTGTATATCGATGAAAACGTAGTATAAACAAAATATTTTATTCACAAAATACAGTCAAAAACAAACTTACTTCTAGCTCGTTTTTTACATAATGTCGAGAAAAACAAACTAAATTCAAATAAAGAACGAGCATTAAATACGTTGAAATATGTAGATGTATTAAGTGAAAAAGTTTCCTCAATATTATGCACAACATATCACATGGTATTATTTTATCAAAATTTATTATATATAGCACCTATGGAGCCAATGGCACAAATGCATATATATCCTCACAGCCAAAATGCTTACAAAATTTTTGAATACTGACTTTACAAAAACTTATATTTAATTTGAGAATGTTATTAATCTTTAATGGCCATAATAGGTGCTACATCAGGAAGGAAGTTACAATTTGTTATATTTCAAAAATATATAATGAAACTACTATTGAAATATTGCGCAAAATAACATGTCAATTTTTGTTTAAATCAAGATACTTGATTATATGAAGATTTTTTTTTAAATATTAAAGTGAAGAAATTTACAAGAATCACAGTCCACTTTTGATTAATTTTTGATTACATATTAATTTCTTAAAACATAAACATTTAATTAGTAATTCTTATACCTAAATGTCATTTGTTCTGCAATATATGAATAAACAATAAAATTGAAAAAATTGTATCAAACCACTTGGAAATAAGGATAGATGAGAAAATATTAAGATGGAAAATTGATTAAAATCCTCAGCTATGCAATTACTAGCATTTTTACAAATAAAAATATGCAAAAAAACATTAATTAAGATTATATTTGACCAAAAAATTAATATTTTTATGTTAATGCTATATTTTAGTTACTTAAAATATTTACTATGAATATTTTGAATTCATACAGGTAACTAAAAATGTGCCCTTTATCTATTGAATTGTAGAACATTTTTGAAATATAACAAAAGATTTTAAAATTCTGAGATATATACAGTATAAATACAATGAAAAATTTACAAATATTAACAGGTTTATTCACTGTGAATCAGTTCAAAAACTTCCGACATTTTCGAGAGCCACATGTACATGGAATTTTATCTTCTTCAAAAGGAAATTTGTAATCATATGTTAGTTCTTCTCCACTAAGTATTCTTCGTAATGCAAAGATTATAATGTGCTTGTGACCAAGGATTTCAACCACTCTTGAGTAACAATTGGGCTAAATAAAAAAAATTTAAATTTATAATAGTAACAAAACATTTATTTCCTAAACTAAATTCAAAATTCATTCGCTTTCCACAAATATCTTTTCCTCGAAAAGATTAATAGATCAATAAACATTGAAATAGTAAAAAAGATTAACAGTACTTTTCTGAAACTACAGAATGAAAACATTTGATAGAATTCCAATAAGGCAAGTCCACTACATTGTCTAGTTAAAGATATAGAAAATGCTATAAACAGTATAGCTCTAGTAGCCTTAATTGGCATAAAATGAGCTGACAACATATCACCTCAATCCAATAAAAAGGGCTTTAGAGTAATGGAAACTGCAAATCCCTTCATTTCAAATGGACAGAAGTTATGCTATGAGGCTTGTCCATTAAAAATTGGTTCCCAACGAATTTTCACATTGAAAAATATGTTTATTGGCATTGAATAATACTTGTTTGGAAAGCTTAGCTTCCCTCTATTTTTCGATATAATCGACTTTATGCCTGAATCGTACGCAAAGATAGTTTAGAACCTCTTGTTTCAGCTCTTCATAGATTTTCAAATGCGTCCCTCCCAAGTATTCCTTTAAATCAGAGAAGAGATAATCACAGGGGGGAGCAAGTCTGGGATGTAAAGAGGGTGTGAGACAGTATTCCATCCAAATCTAAGCTCGCTGGAGCGAGAACTGGGAGAAAGGGAGACAAGCTACACGCCAATCTCGCCTAACAGCGTTCCTAGCGTCCGCAGCTTCTTCAGAACCTTATTTTATAGACAACCCTCGTACAATAGTGAATAGTAACGACAGAAGAGAACAGAACACCTCCACTATTACTACAATGATTTTATCACCCCTACTGAAGTCATTGGTAGTGAACAAAATTCTAGACTTGATTCACCGTCCTAGGCTATGCCTATGATATGGTAGTGGTAGTATGTGGAAAGCAATCTCTGCTAGGATACAAACACAATTGAAAATTTAAAAATCTTGGAATAATAATATAAACAAGGTAATATCCAAAGCCACTGCGAATTTATGGACTTGTTGCAAACTCCTAGACATGGGAACTTAAGCCAAAGAAGGTACACTGGGCATACCAAACGGCATCAAGCCTATGATCATATAACACTGAACAAACAATAGCTCAATACAAAGTGAATAATAATTAAAGGATGATCTGTTTGTATATCACAAGAAATGCTGCTAAGTCTGCCTTAATTTAACGTTATAGTGGAAAAATGGCAATTTAGAGACGACCAATACAGACAGAAAAATTAAAGTCAAGGAACCTGATAGGTCACCTGAGAATTCTAGTATCGATAAAGCTAAAAAGAAGTAGCAAACCAATGGATCAAATGCTTAGCATTATGGACAGAAACATCCCATTCGAAGTGATAATCATGAATCAATAAAAATCTTCATAAAAAATTCAAGTTGAATTGTTTAAATTTCACTATATCCTAATAACACATTATGAATAATATAACCGAATACTCACATCGCAAGAGTGATTGATGAATCTGGCTGCATTTCCTTTCATAGTTGCATCAACAACAAAGTTGTCATCCACTCTAAACATATAACAACCAATACCTTTAGAGTTATAGTATTTTTCTCTTTTATCAGTCAAAATCGATCTAATAACCTAAAATGCAACAAAAAATAACTAAGTTTTTGAGAATCAATTAATCATGTTAAAATGGACAACAGATAAATGTGACTGACACACATGTAGCACTGCAATTATCAATTCCATATGACTTTTAGGAACTACTGAATTTCAAAAGACTCTATAAAAAATTTCATGACATTTCGATTAGTTAGAAAAAAGTGACAGCCATTTCTTGATGAAAAAAAAAATAATGTACAAACTCAGCAATCGCTTCATAAGTGTTATCCAGACTCTGCTCCATTGAAAAAAACCATTTGTTATTGGTTTGCTGAATTTAAACTTGGGGGTACAGACACCAATAATGGTGAACGTTCTGGTCATCCAACTGAGGTGATTACTCCAGAAAATATTGTCCACAGATTGGTTATATTTAATCGTAAATTAAAATTGTGTGAGATAACTGGGGACGTAAAGAAAAATAAAACAGTTTGTGAACAATTATGCATGAACATTTGATCATGAGAAAGCTTTTGTCAAAGTGGGTGCTACATTTACTCACAGTCGATCAAAAATAACAAGATTAAGAGCAGTGTTTGGCCATGTTTACACGTAAGAAATCATATTTTTTTCATTGATATGTGACAATGGATAAAACACGGTCGCTTCACTCCGGAATCAAAATGATCATCATCTGAGTGGACTGCAGCCGGTGAACCACGTTCGAAGCGTCCAAAGTCACAACAGGCAGCTGGGAAGGTTAAGGCTTCAGTATTTTCGGATGCGTATGGAATATTGTTCATCGACTATCTCCAAAAGGAAGAAACAATCAATAGCGAACACTACATAGAGTTGTTGAATCGTTTGAATGCAAAAATACAGGGAAAACGGCCACATATGACGAAGAAAAAACCAATGTTTGACTAAAATAATGCATCGATTCACAAGTTGATGGCAATGATGGTTAAATTGAACGAATTACACTTCAAATTGCTTTCTCGTCCACTGTATAGTCCAAATCTGGTTCCCAGTGACTAGTGGCTATTCGTTGATCTCAAAAAAATGCTCGCCGGTAAGAAATTCAGCTCAAATAAAGAAGTAATTGCTGCAACTGAAGCCTATTTTCAAGCAAAAGACAAATCCTTTTAAAAGCATGGCATTGGGAAGTTACAGAAGCATTGGAATGATTGTATTGCTCTTGGAAGGAGATTATATTGATGGATAAAATTGATTTTTGACAAAAAAATGTGTTTTTCTTGTTTAATGAGTGATTTGTTAAATAAATACTTTTTTTATAATCGATAATAATATCATTTTAATGAAACAAATAATATCAAAGAATCAGAGAAATAAGTAAATATTTGCATACAATGGAAATATAATTTATTTTATTTGCCCCCAAAAGTGGTACTTAGAGCACCATCAATTGAATACAGAAAAAAGTATGAAAATTCATATACAATTTAAATAATGAACTGGCAAGAAATAGTGATTTAGATATTTTCTGAAACTAATGACTATGAATAATGGAAACTTTCTTTGATATCATTTATCGACAATATAAAAGCACTTTCCAAGATGTATATTATTAGTATACCAATAAATATGTATAAATTACCTCTCCAGCGTACTCAATAACCATCTCACCCGCTTCTATATCACGCAAACAAAACAAGCCCCTCCCATGTATACAAGATCGATAAACTCCTACTGAATATTTGGAAGTTAGTTTCAACTGCCTGAACTTCATAGCCATCGGCAGATTTATCACCCTTCTAAAATACAAAAATAATGATGTGATAATACTACCGGGTTATGAAATAATTAACTTAATTAGTAATTCAATTTCGAGATTAACAAAATTAGTGAGAAACAAATATTACCTGGGCAATATTTCCAAATTATCCAAAGATATTTCTTCTGGCTGTCGATGCTGTGAAGACAGCCACCCAAACATATCAAATGGTTCGTCTTTTTTATTCTCGTAAGGGGCACAACGTATTGCTCCATGTATATGGTCCTGGGTTAAATCATTATCTATATCACTGGGATGTGGAGGGAAGTTGAAAATTGATTTATATTTTGTACATTTATTAGCTCCAGGTAACTGTTCTATTAAATACTTCGAACCATTGGGCTTAAAGCCCAATATCTGCAAGGAGTTAAGCATGCTGCCATTATTTGTCGGTAAAGGAGGCATGTTATGAGCTGCCCTTGCTGATTGTACAGCATCTAAAACCTTCGACCATAGATCTCCCACCGATGATGAAGAATATTTAAAGCCATCTTGAGTTTCCATTGTGTACAGAACTGTTGGAGTATTTTCATTTTCTTTTCTAGTAACTTGTGGTTTGAGAGTATCTTCAATTTTCTCTAATTTTTCTTCAGGTTTTGGTTCTTCCTTCATTTTTGACTTTAATTCTTTTGTTTGTTTTAATGAAGTTGGTTGGTTTTGAGTACACATACTTGATTTAATTGGTTTTAATGGCGCCACTTGTATAGGTTGTCTCGTAAAAAAATTGGAACTGATTTTGTATGTCCCATCTTGCCCTTGTTTTTGAAATATCAATTTTAAAGATTTATCTAATCTTGTATCTTCAGGTATAGATATTTCAACGGGTTTCTCCTCCTCTTCTTCTCTTATTACTTCTTTCTTTGGACATTTTTCTATTTTAATAGGTTCTATTTTTAAAGGTTCCATTTTTAACGGATTTACTTTTTCAATACTGACACAGTTTTTAGTCAATTCAGGTTTGACGCATTCGTCTTTCTTTTCTTCTTTCAATACTGGAGAAGGTTTAGTTGGCAGTAATTGTTTGAAAGCCGGTCTAATAGTTTTGGATTCTACTATTTCAATTCTCTTATTAGAATCTATTTTACTTACATTCTTTATATTGTTAGCTTTAATCTCATGAACTTTTTGCACTTGTAAGGCCTTTTTCTTTTCTTCAGAAATTAAAAGCTTTTCATCATCGAATATAAACTTTTTTGCTTCTTTGGTGTTATTTGTGGGCATTGGCAACACCCTACTCATTGGACGACTAGGAGTCGAAGATGGTTTAGGAATTGGTGTAACAATATTTGTAGGTATACGTTGTTCTGACACAAAAGGAGCAGTTGGAAGTGAAATTCCATGACCTATCACAGGGGTCATGGGTTTATGTGATGCTTGAGAATATTTAATTGTCTGTGGTTGTGATGGCTTCAGTTGTATTTGAGGACGTGATGTTTTCACTACTTGTCTTTGAGGTACTACGTTATTTACTTCTTGTATTCTAATTTCTTGTCTATTAGGCAAAATATTATTCAATTCTTGCCTGTGAGGTAACACGTTATTTAATGTTGTTTTTATAGATTGAGCTTGCTGAAACTCTACGGGATGAGAAATAATCAGCGGTTGAGATATTACTGGGTTCGTTAAAGTATGACTATTATTATTGGATGATTGTGGTGTTTGGAGTGAATTATTAACCAATGAAGGGTGAGAATTCACCATATGCTGCAAACTTACTGCTGGTTGCGAAATGACCGGCAATTGCTGACTATGGAGCTGTTGAGAATTTCTTATTGACTGTGGGCTAGACATTGTTTGTGAATTTACTATAGACGGCGAATTGACCACTGGTTGTGAATTGACAATCGGGTGATTGATAGATTGCGTGTTAACTATCGACTGAGAGTTGATTATTGGTTGTGAACTAACTACTGGTTGAGAGTTAACTATTGATTGAGAGTGGACCACAGGTTGATGGTTAAGTGTTTGATGCGAGTTAATTATCGGCTGTGCATTAATAATAGTTTGTGATTGAGAATTTACAATTTGTTGTGAATTCACTATGGGTTGCGAGTTAACAATTGATTGTGAATTTACCAATTGTCCTGGATTCACTAAAACAAAACTATTAGACGATACATCCAATACTGGTTCCAATTTACTGGTTTGAAAGACTTGAGTAGTAGTTGAGTAACTACTGTTGGCTGTTAAAACTCCAGGCATCGTTGTTGGCAGGAACTGTTGAGACTGCATCACAGTATTTTGAACTATAGTTTCAAAACCATAATATACTGGCTGGACTGTTTGTTGTTGGGACCAACCAAGTGTACCATTACTATCCACAACTAATTGGTTTTCGACTCGAGGTTGCTGAATATACATAGCTTGCTGTAATCCAGGAACTATGCTTATGATATTATTATCTGGTTGTATTTGTACTAAGGACTGAGTAGGCACAGTGTTAACTTGAGGAGTAATAGTTGCAACATATTGTACATTTTGACCTGGTTGTTGAAATGTATCAACAAATGGTACATAATTCGTGGACGGCAAATGTTGCACTATTACTTGACCAGGAGAGTTTTGAGGAAGAATAATTGTTTCTCCTTCTTCAAAATGAGACCGTTTAGCTGCTAAAGTTCTACTGCGAGTCTTAGTTTTCACAGCTTTTTGAGCTATTAATGTTGGTTTAGTAACTTGCTTTACCCACTGTGTATTTGGGATATTGACGGATTGTAATACTGGATTTGTTAACAGTTTACTATTCAATGTATATTGATTTTGAGATCCTACATTCAAGAGGTTATTATAAGGAATTGATTGAATAGTAACTGACTGTGCTTGATGAAAATCTATGGGTTGTTGAATGGGCTGCTGATTTATTTGATTTATGGTTATAGAATTGCTGGGCTGAACTGGATTTAACGATATAGAGCCACTAGGATTTATAGATAAAATTGGATTTCCGGAATAAGTTGAGGTAGGATTAACTTGAATACTGTTTTGTTGTAGGGTAATTGGTTGATTTACACATAAAGGCACAGTTTGATTCACACAAAACTGAGGCTGGTTAGTTTGAATTGAAATAGAAGGTTCACCTATTACAGTTGATTGGTAATTCGGATCAGACTGAGTAGTTTCTAGTGTTATAGGAGTCACTGTATTTATTGGAAGAGCTTGCAATATAGTTTTTTGTTCTGTAGTTTGTGTTATGTTTGGAATAACTATTTCGGCAGGAATTACTTCTGATGCTGATTTGGATGCTACAAAGCTTTGAGTATTAAGGACTGAAGTATGTATTTCACTTTGGAAAGACTCAAATGAAGATATCACAACTGGTTCGCTAGCATTTACCATCACTTGGTTTTCTACTAAACTAGGATTTTGATTAATGTATGTAGCTACAATTTCTTGTTCAGTATTTACTTCTGAATCACTATCACTTGTACAAAGCATTTCACATGATTCTAGGTGTCGTTGATAACTGGCTTGGGTTCTATAAGTAGATTGACACTTATTACACGTCACTGGCTCTTCTGAAATATAAGTTCCCCACGGATTAGAGGTAGTTAAGCCAGTAGGAGATCCACACTCACTGGAACTACTATCATCAAAATTTCCATCAACCTGCAGTAGCTGATAGATAACGTTATTATCTCGCGCAGGTGCCATTTTTCTCTTCTTCATTGCAGGAGACAATGAACTGTCTAATTTGCAGCTCAGTGTTAAACTACACGTTTTCGCGCATGGACGGGATTTGCATAGAGAATCAATCTTATTTGGATCAATCCTTCCTCTCTTAGTATCTTTACTCTTTAAATATGTATCTACATCCTCATCTAAATCAGTTCTTTTTAATGGTTCATTAAGGCCCTCTAAATTATTCAAATCAGATTTATAATCAATCAATTCGTCATAAGAAAATTTTGGAAAAATATCTTGTACTGAAATGCCATCCAAAAGATCATGAGGTAACTCTTCCAAAATAGCATCAGTTAATTCTGGCGATAGAATATCAGCACCATTTTGCTGTTCTTCGTCATCATCAAACTCTGTATCACTAAATTTTTTGTCAATATCTCTTTGCCACGCATTTATTTCTCGCATTAATTTATCTACAATTATTTTGTCACAGGAATGATCAATTGTGAAATTTTTATCTATAACAAGTGTATTGTTAATGGTGTTCTTAATTGAAGTGGTGATAGTATAGGGTACTAGTTTCCAGGGTTCTACAGTGGACCAAAACAATCTTGTGCATACAAATCCTACTGGTATTAAATATTCCGATGTATCAGAAACAATTGGGTCGATTTTTCCCAGGTTTTTTATACATAATGACCCAATCATAACAGTCGTCTTATCTATTTCTGAGTATTTCTTCTTCTTTTGATCCAACTCAACAAACACACATCTATCAATGTCAAAATCCTTATCGGCGTTAATGGTATGACTCTTTTTAGGTAAATCATGAGTTGCACAATACACAGTTTTATCATACATAAATTTTAAATTGGATAATCTAGCACATGGGAAATGATAAGTTTCGTGACATCCTTTGTAACAACATCCAACACTTGCTCCTTTTTGTTTACAATGAGCACATCTAATCATACGTCCTCTATTTAAAGCATTTTGTACATTTTGTAAAGATCCATCAATTTCTTCATAAACTTCTGAAGACCAAAGAGCGCAGTTGGCATGCACCCATTCATTTTGCCCACAATATAAAAGTCTAGATTCTCGATGACTAACACCATCTCCCACACCCTTGCAAAAACTACATGTTCGAGTATCTACAACTATCGAAGAAAGATTCACAAAAGGTTTTTCATCTACCATCATATTTTGAGATTCATTATCAGGATCTTTTTCTAAAACTCCAGAAAATTCTTCATTTTGTGACTGGTTGTACCAAGGGAATACATCTTGAAATATAGAATGATAAATTTTCAATAACTGCTCAGATTTTGTTAATTTTAACGACTCTTCAATTTCCTTATTAAATTCTCTTATGGATGTGTACTCATTTGAGAGTAATTTATTTTTTATGTCTACTACAGATAACACATTAGATACTTTACTAAGGCTGGCTTCATACTTTTCATTTTCTTCAAAAGAATAAATTTTATTTATATCTAATGGTTCTTTGCTGCTGTTATTATTATCAACATCCATACTTTCATCCATAAATTGCACTTTTCTAGCATTTGTTATAGTTTTATTTAATGATGTTGTATTGTTCAGCGGACTCAACTTCAATAAATACCTAGCCGTTTTGTTCTTACTAAGCTGGCGCAGAATTTGGCTAAAGCACATTTTCATTTCATTATTAATAGCCTTCCTCCACAATGGTGTTGATGTTTTAGAACATATAGCACACACATACTCTATTGACTCTGGGAGAATACTCAGCATTTGATATTGCTCTTCTGTTAGATGTTCACATTTTGCATGAACCCATTTCGAACATTTTGCACATTCCATCATCTGAAAAACAGTTTCTCTTTAAGATCTAAAATAGTTGAAATTTATTTTTCTTATCATTATTTTAAAAATTATGGTGTGTAATTTAGTATACATTAATTACCTTTGAACAACATTCATTATCATCATAACAGTGTTGGCAGACTGGACAAAAATTTCCTTTTTTTCTCAATTTGAAACAAGTTATACACAGTGGCAAATTCCCAACAAATTTTGTTATACTCAAAGTTCCACAACTTTTACACTTCATACATTTTGAACAAACCTAAAGAAAATAATAATTAAATAACTGGTACATAAGAATTTAACATGTGTATTTTAGATTCAAATATAATAATAATATATATATAATGATAAATCAATACATGTTTTATTAATCAATTGTTAATTAATTAATCAATTGTTTTAACTTTATTACCAGAACCCCGATTTGTATAAAAACAAGAATTAAATGTTTTATTTATATATTGTTGTCCATTTCAAATAATGGAAAACTCATATTAATTAAAAACTAGAATGAAACATCAATTCAATACTCACCATTGATTTATCATCATTATTCCATTTGGAATTGAAACATTCTGGATGGTATGCTTTCAAACACTTTTGACAACTGATTTTTTGTCTGTCTACTTTGTTACATTCTGTGCAAGTGGTACATCGTGGACATATCCACATATAATATTTCAAACTCTTGTCTATGGGCGAACTTTGAGCTTGCTCAAGACAAAAGGAATGATATGGCTCACAACAAATGGAACAATACAGCATAGGTTCTTGCCCAGCGCTTCCACAAAGAAAACATATTGATGACATGGTAAATTGCTCAGATCCAATAATACAGAACCCATTTTGACACACTGTTTCTGGATCGTAACCATCCCAGAAGTCAGTTAGTATGCCTAGTTGAGGGTCGACGAGATTCTTCTTTCTTTCAGGTGCTTTAGTCTAGAGAAAAATATGTAGTATTAAAAAATCTCTGGAATTTTCATTGATTTATATTAAAATTGATATGCATCAAAGAATAAATAGGTATACACTGAGCACTTTTTCTTGTTGGAATATTAAAGAATAGTAGCTTGTTATCAATGTGCTAATCTACTTAAACTGAAGACATGAGCCAATGTCTTGTTACAATTTGAAAAAGAAGACAAAAAAATGTTTGGAATAGCACTGAAAGGGTAGGCATTTACAAAAACATGATATAAAAAGGTATAACAGTTAGGTAAAGTTTTTAGTAACAGGTCTTATAAGAAGTATGATGAATAATTAGATATAAAAAGTATCAATTTATCATGGTCTTTTTTTCACATGTACTAAGAAATACTGCACTATTTTTCATTTGTTCTCATTACCTTTCCTAGTAAATTTTCTTTATAGGATATTATTAAATATTTTATTGGCTAAGTTAGATTGAATTTGTAATATTTAGGGTACAATAAACTCTAAACTTGAAAATTCAAGGTTATCCATTACATCATCACGAATCACCAAAAACAAATTAAGAATTATTATTTTTTAGTTTAAAATTCACGCTTTATACAGATATTAATTATATTCAAGATTTTTTATTTTTTGTCTATATTCACACTGTAAAACAATGGTAATGTTTTGCTAAAGATAGGAGTGTGTACGAATTCAAATTATAATACAATTTGAGTAGTTTTCTTAAACATTTGAGAAAATTTACTGAGATGAGGTGTAATAACAATCTTTGAAAATTCATAAGATTTCTTAGTATTTTGATTAACACTGTTTTACTGTAAAATTACAAAATTATTTTGTGATTTGAGTTACTATGGAAATATTTGATAAATGGGGCTACCTACGCCGTTTGCATGCATTTATGCTTGAGTCAAAAACACTCTAGCCTCTAAGTTCTAAATAAATTTATCAAGTTTCTGATTTAGATTAGATGATTTTAATAATTAAAATAAAACTGAAATAAAACACAACAATATCATTCTACCTAAAACAAAGTAGCTTGACAGAGAAAGATAGTTTGTTTATTGTATAGTAAATTAAAAAAATCTTTTGTGAGTTTTTCAAACTGAGTTAAATTGAGTTGTATAGTCAAATATATATTATATAGTCAAATGCATTTCAAATTTACTAAGTATCGCTATGATGAATTTTTGAATAAAATTAAAAAATTATATAGTAAAGTTACTAATCAAATTTTCTCTTACCGTTTAGTAAATTTTACAAAATGTATTGTAATTTTCTCAAACTAAATTATTATGTTCTGTAAATTTGCGTTGAAGCTGCATACACATTTTTGGTGAAATTTTAAAGAAATTTTCAACAGTGTATTTGGATATATTAAAAAAATAAATGTGGGAATTGTTTTCATTACATAACACAACAAATATATATTTTTCATGCAAAAAAGCAATAGGGCAAATAATTATTTTCAGGGAATACAAAAAAATAATAATCTATCCAAAACAAAATATCAAGGTATTTTGGCATTTTCAAAATTGGCATTATTGAAGAATATAAAATATGTACATTCCCTCCAAATAATCTACGATAAGGTAAAATAAGTGGATCATAATTTTTTCAATGTTCAGAAAATGTAATATAAAAAATCCAATGACCAGATTTGTCATCTGATCTGGATTTTTTTTGTAGTGGTATGGACATATTGAATTGAATGTTAAAAACACTTAATCTGACAAAATTGTACAACTTATTTTCACAGAAAGTGCCTCAGGCACATTTTAAAAAGTACATAAATTATTTGTTCGTGGGATGTTGTACTGTCATTTGGGGCAATTTTTATAGATACATAAGATCTTTTCAGTTGCACTGTATTATAAAATGTATAAATATGCTATAAGTGGTTTTAATCAAAATATTTGCACCAATATATATTTAGAGAATATAATAAAATTATGTAAAATAGTGTATATATCAGTAAAACTGAAGAAGTTATAATAAAATTAATTTACACCAAATAAAATTCATTTATTTATTTATTAAGAGTGAGATCACAATTTTGATTTTATTCAAATAATCTCCTTTGTATTATAAATATCATAGAGATCTATAAATTAAGAGGTAACAAATATTTTTAAAATAGAATGATATTAACCCAAGAAAAAATAAAAGAAGCATAGGAGTAGTTTTATATTAAGAAATCTAAAAATAGTTCTTGAATATACAAAAGTAGGTTGTTACAACTAGGTTGTTTGTTTTAAATACACTTTTCAAAATTCAGGGAATAGTTTTCTTGAAGTTTTATTTATTTTAAGAAGAGTTTGTCACTTCTGAGCCCAAAAGATTTGAATCAAATAAGTTGTTTAATATTTGAAATGTTTTTCTTTATATAAATCTTTTTATGATCCAGAACAAAATCAAGCAATGTCTAACATCTGAGATTTTTGTCAAAAAAGTATTGAGTGCATTTCTGTCATTGAAAATGTAATTTAAGTAACCAATTCATATCCACCAAACCAATTCTTTATATTTTTTATTGCCTTGGGAAATAATTCTAGGTAGCATTTTTTCTCACCACCTAATCAATTTGGTCTCATTCAATGTGTTATCAGTTATGTATTTATTTTTTTAATGTCCTGCTGATTCAGTATTTGATATCTCTGTCTAATAAATATGATTTATGTTATTGTGTAGAATTTTGCTTATCTCAAGTCATTATGAATAATGTTCAGGAACTATTGCTACTAAATAAATTATCTAATCTACTTAATATTGTGCTTAGTTTACAAGAATTAGAAGTTAGTTCCACATTATTTTAACAAGTTTATACCTCTCTAAATCTGATATGGTAATGTAAATTTCTTTAAAAGAGTTTTTAAATAGTATTGCCATCTCAAATAATTAAATTGTCAGATATACAACCTTAAACAGAAATGTAATATTGGATGCCAAGTACAATTATGATCTTCGGTACAAACAAGATCAAACACAAGATAAATTCTGCTGGGATTTCTTAGTACATTAATATAATTGCAAAATGTGGAGTCAAATATTAAAAAAGCAATAGTGAGCCTTATAGATACAAATCTATAAAATATTCTTTTTCTGGAGTTACAATAACAGAATGCAGAAAAATCTTTTATGTATGTGTTAATTGAGGTAAAAAATGAAGATTTTATTTTATGTTTCAATACACATACATAAAAGATTTTTCAGCATTCTGCTATTGTAAACTTTATATATTGTATATTTTTTAATAATAATTATGCATAATTATTTATAATTTATATTATTAATCTGCTGTATGAAACTGCAAATTATTTCTTAAATGCGGTCCTGTTACATGCTCGGCTTAGGTGTTTACAACTCTGATCACTGCACTATTGGTGAATATGTTTTAATTTACTATTTTTCTTCAATAAATAGAGTATAATTTTTGAATATATCAATAATTAAAAGTTAACAGAACAAAAAACCAAATAATTCAGACACTCCTGAGGTCTGCTATATCCAAAAGCAGTGTAGTCAAGGTTGAATATGAAGTATCTTGACATGTTTAGGTTTAAATGACATTACACAACAATTAAAATAAGTTTAAACTTATAAATCAACTAAATAAATACTGTAATAAACGAGTTTTTAATGAAGATTTATTATAGTTTCACAATTAAAGAAAATAAATCTACAACCTACAAAATATTCAATAAAGTTTCAACATACCTCTGAAGAACTTTGCGGTACAAAGGTAGCATTTCTGTAGAGTTTCTCCCTCTTAGTGGTAAAATCGGTAGAATCACTGCTAGAATTTTTTGAAGTCCTATCACTACAATTTGATTCTGGTTCACTAAGTATTGAGTCACTTTTATTAGGGATAGTAAATTTAACATCACTTATGGTTTTATCACCCACTATCTTTTCATCAGCTATTTTAATATCATTAACTTGTTCCTGGTTATCACATTTCTTCTCACTTTCTGGAAAAGTGGCAAGTGGTTGACCTAATACTATTGAAGCACTGCGACACACATGCTTCACCCGGGGGCCTTTAAGATCTATTTTCTGTCTTTTAATATCTGAATTAGAAATAGGAAGGGAAGGTGCTGCTTGAGCTTTTGGATTTTTAAATCTTACAGGTCGTTGTTTCAAAGTCGTTGTCTCTTGTGGTTTCTCTATCACTATTTTTGTTTCAACATTTGCCTGCCATAAAGAGGGAGGTTGGGAATTGTTTGAGTCAATATCTGACCCTTGCATATTTTTTGGTAACATGCCACTTAGACCTTGCTTTATTGATGGAGGAATTTGAAATGCACGAAGGCATATCTTTAACCAGCAAGCCGGACATCTATAGCCGCATTTACTCAATCTCCATTGCTGGTTTTTTACAGCTGTAGGTACATGGCAGTTGCCTTGTCCTTTATTGCAAACTAAAGTTATTTGGTTATTTTTGTTACCGCATGCTTGCCTTTTGATCATTTTTGCAATAAACTTTCTACATGACTCACAACTATAGATGTTAAACTTTCTGGCTTGCTTGAGAAATCTAAAAAACACACCACGATGAATTCAAAATAATTGAATTATTTTCAATTCCATATAAATATTAAAAATGGTTGACAATATTAGAGCTTCTTGAAAAATTAATGACTTTGATTATTAAACTAACAAATAACTATGTCAAATACAATTTTCTTTATCTATATCATGATTAGTGATTTCAATAGAAGCTCAGTAGTCACACCTAATATTTGTGCAAAACATATCAAAATGTATTTACCTGTAAAATCTAACTGCACCACACACACCACAAGTAACAATCCCTGAAGATGAATTGGGTTTACTTGAGAAAGGACCCTGTAAACCTATTTCATTAGGTAATTTAAGTCTGGCTTGTCTGAGTACTACTTTATGTCCATTTGTAAATGTTGTTTTATCACTATCACTATTTAAGCTGCCAGATTCTGAAAACACTGATTTACTATCTTCTTGTTTCACACAATGCCTTTTCACAATTGTAACCTTCTTTTTCAAAGTTACAGCTTCATTCATATCACTTATAAATCTTTTGTTGGGTTTAATTACACGAGAAGAATGTACACTTCTTGTTGGTAAAACGAATTTACCGACAAGATTAGTAGATTCTTTTGTCACTTTTCCATGGCAAGATGTATTATAAGTGTGTACTGCTTTTCTGGATAAAGATGTTTTTAGTTTGGTTTTCACAGAAGCTTTAGTGCACATTTTGGATAACAAGGCTCTTTTAGTTACATTTTTATTTCGTATTGAGGATTTTAGCTTCCTAGTCAGTCTTCTTTTGATTGAAACATTTTTGTTTATAGTAGTTTCAGTATGTGCACTTTCACCATCACTGTCGGTCAAATCTTCATCCTATAAAACATATAATAAATTTAAATCGCTTAAGATAACAATTGTCTAGTCAACTACATAAATATAGTACCATAAATACCTCAAAATTTGCAAATATATAAATGTTTACCTGTTTGTTTTCTACAACAGAACTAACTGTCAGTGAACTATTAGATTCAACATTAGTTATTTCTCCTGTTGGTGGAAGAACATTTACCCTCTTTCTAAGAATATGTTTAGAGGGTTTCCCAGGAAATTTTGATCGACCCATTTCTGTTTTCCTTAAAGTTTACATTTTATTGTTACATTAATTTATTTTCAACGCATCACGCACACTTCGCGAAACAATCAGAAATCTCAATCGGTAAGGAAGATAACTACCAACTGTCATTTAATGTCAAAATGTTGCATTTTTGACGAATGTTCAATACTTGAACGGTTAACGGTTGAAATTGCTAACCCAACCGCATCTAGAAAAAGGTCCCTATATTTATTTTTACCAATTTTCTGTTTATTGGATCATATTTATTTTTTTATTATATAATATGTATTCGTATCACAAAATGTATATAAAATGTCATTTAGATATGTGCTAACTTGATGTGGATATCGAATAGACATGTTTGTTAAGCTGGGTTTACACTATTTCATTTTAAGCAAAAAGTTAATCGAATTAAGCCGGTTATTGATAATGCCGAAATTAATGTTGTTGCTCATTTGACTGCTTATCCAAAAGTATCAATACTTGTTGCCGTAAGATATCTTGGAGTAAGCAAATCGTCGATTTACCGTATTTAACGAAAACATAAAATGCATCCCTATTCTTACAATTTGTGTCAAAATTTAAAACCAACCGATTTTATTAAACGATTATTGTTTGCTGAATTTTTAATAATAAAATTCCCATTATTGGAGTCAAGATAATCTTCATTTAACCAAAGAATGTGCTTTTCAAGATCGGTGGCAGTTCAATGTTTTGTGCTATTAGAAATAATCAAATACTTCATTTTTACGATGGGAATAAATGGTTAGGGAACACAATCAATTAATTTATTCTTAATTAATAATATAAAAATCACTGTTTTTATATTTTTTAATGTTATTTGTTTTATTTTTAGGTGAAAGATATTTTAAGAAATTTAAAACAAAATTATTATTTAGACCATAAGACGAATTAAACAATCTTTTTTTTATTCATGACGGTGCTCCTGCTCACAATTCAATCGTCATAAATATATTTTTAGAAGAGCAATTTGAAGACAGGTGGTTAGCAAATAATGGTCCTTTTCGGTGGCTCCCTCGTTCTCCCGATATGACGTCTTTAGATTTTTTATATGGGGTCACATAAAACAAGAGGTTTACTCCCAAGCCTTAATAACTAGAGAAGATTGTTAGCTAAGAATTCGAAATTCCTTCAATTTCCTTTCTGAGATGATGATAAGCCGTGTGAAGAATAATATATAAAACATCAGACTATTTTCTTTTGGCATTTTAGTATTTTTTCACCTTTTACTTCAAAATATCTCCGAAAATACTGGAGATACGGAAAAAATAATAGTATACTAAATAACAGCTTTTTTAATGACTAAATTTTTTTTGTAGATTTTGTACATAAGGAATATTTGGCGAGATATAGCCGTTAAAAACCTCTATTTACCAGCAAACACCTCCTTATTCGATCCCTTCAAACTACACCCCTCAAATCGAAACAGAAAAGAAGCAATATCTGCTTGTGACTGCATGTGTTAGTTTATATAATTTGTTGATTCCTCACCAGTATGTTCTAAAGTTCAAAAAAAATGGCAAGTGCTGTGATAATTTCCCTTCTGCCCACTGTTGATTCCTTAGACGAGCACACAAAAAAAAATGCCATTATTTATAAATTCAACAGTGAAATGGAAACATCCGAGCAACAGATTGGTGATTGAATTTTAATGAAGGTTTATTACACCCCGTACGGATGAACAAACCGCCTGCACCCGATGAACTTATAAAAACAATTTTTTGCCAATGCAAAAAAGGGTGCGGTATTTTATGTGGGGATGTAGAACACTTGGATTGTACTGCATTTTCACTTGTTCTGGGTGCGAAGACTGCAATAATAGTTCATCAGTAATTGTAGAGGACAAAGACTGCATCGACTTTAATGAAGATAAAATTAATGAACCATATTTGTATATTTCATTGTATGTAATGCATGAATATGTATGTGTTAATATATTTTTTCTATTTATTCGGTTGGTACAAAATAGTATAGTATAGTAGTAGTATAAAATAAAACACTTTTTTCAACATAGAATAGTTTTTAATCAATTATATATTTAATATTTTGCTCATTGACCTTTCAGCTTCATGATTCCGCGCTCATAAAATTTCTGGTCCTTATCGGCAAAAAACTGAACCAGGTGTGATTGAAGATCATAGTCATTTGTGAAAGTTTGACCATTCAAAGAATTCTACAGTATGCTTACTAACCTAACCTAACTATTCAAAGAATTCCGCAGCTTAGGGGATGTGGCATCACTTCCCAGCCAAACTCCAGTAATTTCCCACTAATTAGCAAATATGTGTGATGCCTTGTATTATCAGGGTGGAAAACACTAAACCTTTCCATTTGACAATTCTGGCCGTTTTTTTCTGATTGCTTCATCCAGTTTCATTAATTGTTGACAGTTAACATAAGAATTGATCGTTTGGTTCCTTAGATGCAGCTCACCTTGCTTTTTTAGCTTTCGATGTGGTTTGTGTTGGTTCATGATTGTTTTCGAACTATGTTACTATACAGGACCCATTTTTCATCACCAGTGATGATTTTTTTCAAAAAAGGATCAGTTTCATTTCGTTTAAGGTGCATATCGCAAATATTGATTCTTTGTGTTAAATGAATTTCTTCCAATTCGTGAGGTACCCTAATATCAAACTTCTTAACTAACCCAAGACATTTTAAGTGTTTTTCAATTGTTGTGTGCGTTACATGTAGCCTCTTCTCAATCTCTCCAGCAGTTATATGACGGATCCTCTTCAATTATGGAAGAATTATCTTTCGAAGGAAAAATCTCCAGAACGGAATTTTTTATACCAATTCTAACACGTGCGCTCTGTTAAGCAATCACCTCTATAAACTTCACATATTTCTTTGTGAGCCGCAGCAGCTTTCTTTCCGTTACGGAAATAAAAAACTAAAATATGACGAGTGTTCGTTTCTGCACTCAATTTAAAATTAACTAAACAATTAATAGCTTTGATAAAACTCACGCACTACTTGCTTCTAAATTTACATCAATGTGACAAACGGCAAAGCACAGCACCAACACAAGTTATTCCAAAAATAAAGCGAAGCTACTTTGTTGTCAACCTTATAGATCAATTAAATTATATTATAAAAATTACTGTTAAGGGTGGTTTTAAAGGGTTGAAATATTATGAAATTGTATTCTACAGCATAAAACAATCCTTATTTAACTAATCAAAGCCAGATTTTGCCAATCTTAAGGTTTAAAATGTTATTTTATAATTTTTTACAGTTAGGAAGTTTTCACCATTAGAAACAAAAAGCGTACAACGGCACAATGTGAAAAATGAACTAACGGGTGAAATGAGCCTAAATCCAAATTTTTGTACAAATCGAACAGGACGAAAACATTGCAAGGTTTTGCCTTTTTTGAGCTTCATTTTCTGGACTACATAACACTCCCGAACTGCCTGACGACACGCGTTCAGTATCACTATCATAGATAATGTAGGTCATGGTTGAAATTCGAATAAATAAAACACCAATAAGCTACATTTATATTAAAATTTACACTCCAAACAGAACAACTACAACAAAAATCAAATAATAATTCTGATTAGACCCAAATGGACAAAAAAATTATTAAACAACTAGAACTGCACATTTTGATATAAAAACAAAACTTATTTAACATGCCTGGTTTTAAAACTTTCTATTTGGGGCTATCGATAGTCATGTTTTACCAAAAAAATCTGTAGTTCTAGCAAAGATGCATAAAATTCTTAAATCAATTAGTACATATTAGCATCAGAACGAATATATTCATATTTTCAATACTAACAGAAACTAATTTCCTTGTTGAAATTAAATTAGTTAACAAAATATCGTTTCACCTAGTCCCATGACCCTTACAAGAACTGATAATATGATACTGATCAAATTAATTATATACAAATTAATATTTCATCAGTTTCTTAATATTTATACAGTTGAGTAGGTTAGAAAAAGTGAAGCAATTGACTTTGGATTTACTCGTGATCTTCAAAAAACTTTTGAATAATTTTGAATAGTGTTACGGGTTGAGGACTCAAAATAAAACTGTCCAAGAGTTTTTTAAAATGCCAACGTTTTGATTTTTTAATTCATCTTTATCGAGGCTCTCTGCCATATGTGTTGGCAACGTTGGCATTTTAAAAAACTTTTAGACAGTTTTATTTTGAGTCCTCAACCCACACCACCATTCGAAATAACATACTAGGAAGGACAATAATTTAGTTATACTATAGAATTTTACTTATTTGTACTCATAATGAACACACTGATTACTACCACTACACTGTCTGAGGAGCGTTTCAATCAACCGAGACTGAAGGTATACAGTTACTTCTGCGAGTTTTAATGTAATGGAAGTTTTACTGTGTGTTCAATATGAATATTATCAACGGTTCGATAAATTACTTTAGTTATTTTTATTCGTTAATCTATTAGTAAATATTTGGTTATATTTTCATAATGTACATTTATATTTCTCACTGCAGATTGACCACAACTTGGTCAATTTTTTTGAAAATAATAAAACTATAATAATTATAATAAAGATTTACATAATAGCTATCTACTGCATCATTTCACAATCATTGTAACCAAAGCAAATAGCCTCAGAGAAATAAAATTTGGTAAAGAAAACAATAGTAGATTAAGATGCAATCAAATTTATTTTTCTTCCTGTCAAAAACAAATTTGAAATTTGACGAAAACTATATTTGTATTCTTATTCACTGTCAAATATTCTACACACACTGTTCACCATCTGGTTTTTGGAGACTTCCATAGATTACTGCTTCACACCAGACTCAAAGTACTAGACGGTGTTTTGTGAGTGTTGGTATACTGGTAGTAAAGTTTAGTATTTGTATAACTGACGTTTCCATAAATACAGTAAATATGAATATATTATGGGAATATTAATTTTCCTGACATTACTCTAAGACACATTGCATTTTGTTTGTTGATATGTTTCATGTAATTCAAAATATTGTTATGCAGAAATTGAAAAATTAATGCATATCTTTATCATTAATTATTTAAGATATGAACTACTTATGACAGTTGCTATTGAATAAATGCAACTGTAAATATTGTTTAATAATATAAGAATGTGGAAAATATGACTTGTATATCAAGTGATACTTCCCAAAATAAAAAATTTATAGCCACCGAAGATACTTTTCACAAGGAAATTACTTGCGTTGATTCCTACTTTCTTCTTCTCCTCCTTCCCTTTCTTCATCATCTTCACTGCTACTTACTTCTTCAGCATCAACACCATTCTCTCCATCTCCTTCAACGTCAGGTACTAGATAGTACTGAAGGGGATTAAGCCAAAGATCATCCTTAATAATCTCAGCTATGTCATCGGTATAGGGATCTACATTATCATTAAACCAACTAAAAAATGTCTTAGCAGGTTCATGGCGACGCTTTTTCCCAGGCTTATTTGCCTCAACATTTTGAGCAAGAGAACAACCTTCTTTCCAGATTATTTGAGTACTCTCTGAAGTAGGTGTTGCTAAAAATCAAATCCAAATTGTATTAAAAATATATTTTACCAAAATTAGATAAATTATTCTACTACAATAGATGTCAAATGATCATTTAAAAATAGCTGAAATAATCATTTTATAGAGAATATGCTAAATTATGGGATATCCTTGTAATTTACTTAGAGGACATTTTGACATATCAGAAATATTAAATTACAAGCCCAATGGAAAAATTTGAGGGGTTATGTGAGCCACCATGAATCACTTTTTAATCAATAGTACTATATGTAACAAACAATTTAGAAACTATGGTGTCACTTCCTTCTTATCGGTATAGGTGAGTACTCAGGTAAGGTAAACCTAGCTCTGAAGGGGAGGTACTTTTTGGTCAAACATATTTGTACTGCATTCAGAACTTAAGTAGGTAATACAAAAAGAATAACATATGACATAATGCCGTTCAAAAATATTGGTACCAGGTGCAAGGAAAATTTTCCTTGTATTCTTTTTGTATAACCTACTTAAGTCCTGAATGCTGTACAAATATGTTTGACTAAAAAGTACCCCCTTTCAGTGCTAGGTTTACCTTACTTATGTACTTCAGATAAGAGGTGATGAAATAGTTTCTAACAGGTTTGTTACATATAGTACTATTGATTAATGAGTGATTCATGGTGGCTCAAATGACTCCTCAAATTTTGTCATTAGGCTCGTAATCTATATATTTAGCAGGTTATTACTTTTAGCTACAAATACTACATGGATAAATAGGCTTTAATAGAATTTTTTAAATTAATTTGAACATGTTATAAGTAAAACCATATAAATTGAATAATTATTTACCGCTATCTAAATGATATTCTTTAGTAATAACTGAATTTTCAAAGTATGGATTCTCCTCAAAATAAAATTTTATCCAATATCCTGATTTAATATCATCAAATTCTTCTACTTCTAATTTTGTAAGATGGTGAAGACAATCTTCTTCAGTTTCATCCAGTAGAGCACTTAAATCAGGATGGTTCATAATCTTAGAATCGTTAAGAAAAATACGATAAGTTTTAGATAAAAAAACATATGCTGTTGTTATACTGCTTTTTAAAATAACACAAAACTTAAAAGAAATAGGATAAATTTCTCATTGATTATTCTAAAAGAAAATAGGTAATACTAAGTTTACAACTAGTAATTCAAGTAAATCCTGCTGATCAAACAAGATATTGGATACATAAATATGTTAGAGCATAATCTAAATCATTAGTAGGAAAATATATTCTACTTTTTTAGGTTATATATAACAACTTTAAAAGGATACAGCTGTAATCCAGAAATTAGGGATGTTGCTGATCAAATTATTTCTTTTTTCATAAAACGGTTTTCTTAGTCGATTGTACTTTTGTTCAATTTTTAATATCTCTTCACTGGATTTTTCATTAATACTATCAATTTCATTTTGACAAACATCAATTTCTTCCAAAGCTTTTTGTGTTGCAGCATCAAATTCGGAATTTCTATCAGATTCTGAAAATCTTTTCACCTTTCGTGACGTGGCATCTGACATTTTTATTAATAATTTTGAAAATTAAAAATATAAGAAATAAGTTTAAATCACGAACCCTAAACTATGATTACACTTGATAATATGACATGCGCAATTTATGTTTTCATTTTCAAATGTGCGGGCTGCTACATGTCAAACTTATATATTTGCTAAAGGGTTATGAAACTAGTCATTTTTTAAAGTTGAAACTCTTTAAATAATATAATTGATTGATTTGTTGTTTTCCATCAAATTAATTGCAAAATAAATAGAAACCAATATTTTTGTTTTCCTGGAATACCCTGCAATAATGGCGTTATAAATAAAGTTCAAAAAAATAACGATAAAAAGTATAAAATAAGAATTCTGTCTATTTTTAATTAGATTTTCAATTTCAATGTATAATCCCAATTCTAGAATATCATACGTGAAAGAAAGCGAGTTCTTGACCTAATAAATGGTCTAGTTTTTACCTTATATTTATTACTTCATTATATTTTTGCTAATAATAATCGAAAAATTTTCACATTTTTGTGAAGTTTTCACTAATATTCTTCATTTTGAAAACCGAACTGTTCACATTGTGGTTTTAACTTCATTTGTAACTACAGTTTACACAAGTAGATGTCATATTAGTCAATTTCTGGTTTAGCTAAGGTTAATGACCCGTATAATATTTATCTCAGAAACCGGTCAAACAATATATTAGATTTTTTCTATATGAATATTTTGTCTCGACTGTATTTATATTATGAGTTAATTGAGTATCTACAGGGAGAAAATTAAATTACTTTTTTAAATCTTTATTAATATGAAAGGATATTCAAACTATTTTTATTTCTAGATAAACTAAAACAATTGTTGGTACAGAATTAAAAATTGGCATAGTTATAAGCAAAAAGTATATATATATATATATATATATATATATATATATATATATATATATATATATATATATATATATATATATATATATATTTCTATATTTTATGATGAATCGCTTGAATTTAAAAAAAAACGTATGCATATTTAAGAATTGAATATGTTCATAATTCAATTATTGAATCATACAAAAAATTAATATTATCTTCTGTAGGAAAAGAATTCACAGCAGAGCTTAAAATTGGAGTTAAGTTATCTATTTCAAAACTTTTCTATTTTCTTGTTTCAATTATTAAAAAAAAAAGTTTTTATTTGTTAAAATTATGAATGTCTTGTTAGTAAACTAGACAATTTTGCTTGGATATGTTCAATACATTAAGCCTGAAAGTTTGATAATAGTTTTTACATATTTTTGACCTTACAGATAAAAGTTAATGATGAACTAAAGCTGAGTTCGAGTCATAAGCAAAAATGAAGCCTATGATGCTCGCAACCATGCATGTTTGGCAGGAGTCTGATTTTAACTTTATTTAACTTAAACACTTTAAATTATAGAATTCCATGCTAATAAAATTCTTCGATATTTCCAGATTTAAAGCCTTTTTAAACTTGACATTTCTATGTTCTACAAACTACTAAGTTGCTATTACCTATATCCATGAGAAACGATTTCTTGAGCTAATAATCTGTGTCTCTAGCTTTGGCTATTAATGTTTGACCTTCATATCAACTCCTACTGTTAAAGTTTATGACATAGATCACTTATTGTCATAACTGGCTTTTGATCAAAATGTGCGAAAAAATGTCCCTCTACGCACAAATATTTCTCAGTTGTCTAAAATTTCTAGGGACCAACACATATATCTGAAAACGTTTTCCAATTTCCTTTCAAACCTGTTTAAAACAGATTTTAATATTTGTACAGCGAGTAGTCCAAACAAAGCATGTGATAGCAAGAGACTCTGCAATCATCTCAGCTAGTTGTCTCTATTCCATTTTAGAATAGAAAGATATATTTTTTTCTTTAAAATTGAAGGTAGATCATCAATAATAAAATAAGTTTCTTGACCAATGCTAATAATGTTAAATACCAGAGCCAGCAATGTGATTGCATTTATTCAATTATTATACAGAGTATTTCAATGATAAGTTGGGAACATGTAGATTTTAATAATTAATGTGAACAATTTATATGCAGTTGTGTTTCCCAATTACCTGAAAGGCAGTTATCATTATTCTTAGCTATAAATTCCTGATAAGGCTCAACTTTTATAGAAATCAATATGAAAAAAAGTACTAATTTTTCGAAAAAATCCATAAACGAGAGCATGTATTACAAAAAAATTTATTTGGAATACAATAATAATATATTTACGTAATGGGTATATGATTATGTAAATGAAAATATCTCAAGTATAGGACCCTTAAATATAATATTGAAATTTCTGTTTTTTGTGCTCCCTTTTCCAGTTTCATAATTAACTCCTTTTTTTTCTCGAAGCATTCCTTAAGTATGCCTCCAATGACGTGCTTTTCTACAACTGGTGACCTACATTTTCATTCTGCTCCCCACGGAATCTACACTCGTTAGTTTTTACTAGAGCTAATCTCATTGGATGCTCATTGCAAGGAAACCAATACTTTTTGATGGAGTGATTTCAATGTTTTTGTAGTACTTAAACCCCGAAAGATACCTCCTTTTTAATTCTCTTGTTATTCCAAAACTCTTATAGGAGCATTTCGTCGTCCGAGCCAATTAAATGCATTTATACTCCTTTTCTGGCAAGTGTATTGGTTCTTGATTCTTGTATGACCAGGAACCCAATTTTCAAAAGTTATTTGGTAACTAAAGTCTCCTGATATAAATTTTCATGTGGAGTAGTGTTCTATAGGAATTTTGAAACTGTTTCAATGCAATTATTCTCATGAACCAATTTAATTTTTGAACATTGGATAAATATTATTAATTTACTCTTTATATTAAATAAACATTGCCAATTCTACAGTAAATATTGTGAGAAGTATTTTCGTTTTTTAGATAAATTATTTCCAACCTTGTCATAGATGGGTTAAGTAGAAAATATATAAAGTGCAATTATCATGTAATTTTTCAATATCCACTGTTGTTTATTTCTTAATCTGAAACTTGATTTTTCATGGGTATTGTAGGAATTAGGAACATGAATGTTTTAGTTAATTCGGATTTTCTAAACAAATTATATTGAAAGTAATTTAATAATATCCTTACCGTTAAAATTTGACTTACAATAAATTAAACAAACTAATATAACATATTCAGTACATATAAATGTACTTTTTTATGATGATTATTATTGAAGAAACAATAATAAGAGAACATAATATATAATATAGAATTTTATTGTTATCATACTCATAAAATGTACAATAAACGAATAACAGGATAGAAACAAATTAATGAGCAATAGTGAAACCTCCGTCTTTAAAAGGACTAAAGCAAGTCCAACACTTAATTATTATTACTAAGTCTTTCTAGTTGATTTATGGCAAATATACAAATCCAGAATAGCATTAAGTATTTAGGCGAACTGAGCCTTCAGGCAGGCAACTTTTTACACGACCTTTAACTGCACTTGAATTCGATGCGTAACACTTAATATACAACTCAATCTCACATTTTATTATTGCCGGATTACTCATTAGTAATATCAAAAATAAAACAAAATTCTCTGATTCATACCCTCAGCACCATATTTGCTATTTGGGATTGTAGTAAGGAGGCTGTTGCATATGTGGCGGTCCGGGACCAGGACCCATTGTCTGTCCGCCCATTTGACTGCGAGTACCAGTAGCATATAATTGTTGCTGGAAGTTGTGAAACTGTTGTGCATAGTTGGGATCAGCTGTTGTAGGACACACAAAAGGTGAACTTTTAAAGCTATTATTTTGTCCCATTGAAGGAGGAAGAGGTTGACTGGCATCTGGGGCGCCCATACCCATTGGACTGCCTTTGGGTCCGCTAACAAACATTTGCGCAGATGGATTACCCATATTAGGGCCGGGATTGAACATTGGATCTGGACCTCCAGGTGGTCCATTGAAAACCATCTGTGGCATTCTCATACCCATTGGTGGTCTCATAGGACCTCTCATCATGGGTATCATACCCGATGGCATTCCCATATTTCCACCCATTGGACCACCTATAGGTCCAGGTCCGTTGCCCATATGACTACTCATACTCATTGGACCCATTCCTCCGTCCTGAGACATAGGTCCTTCCATATGTCCCATATGTGGAGGCATCGGACCACCTTGCATAGGTCCATTATTGGGACCACAAGAAGAGAAATATTGCATATTTTGTGATTGCATTTTAGATTCCATCATATTCATAGGAGTCGCAAGACGTGCCAGAAAATCTACAATAGGTGGTCCTCTTGGAGCAGGAGCCTGTCCTACTTGAGATTTTGCCGGTAAATACTGTATAGTATTTGGTGCATTAGGCTTGACTTGGACATTCGCTCCATTATAAGGATTTGGCCCTGGGGGGCGTCCCATCATCCTCGGCATAGGCATATGATTTGGAAAGGCACCTGAAAGTTTAGGCGAAAGAGAGCGTATGGGTCCCATCGGAGAATTTGGATGAAATCCGTGGGGAGGACCTTGCATTGGCATGCCCATCATACCTCCTGCACCTTGATCCATATCGTTCATTCCATGGCATCCGCCCATGTCCATCATATGCATTGAGGGTGAACCAAAACTCATCATTGGAGGACCTTGATTTCCCTGACCATTCAGAGAACTTGCTACACTGTTGGTTAACTGTTGACTCATTTGGGCCAATGAAGAAATCGGATCAAAATGCGATACTTTAGGATTACCAGACATCGTACTTGTGCAGTTAGGATTTAAAGGAACATTGTCTCCTCTAACACATCCGTAATTAGGCATATCCAACGGTTTGGCTTGAGGTGATAAATTGACAAAACCTCCTCCCATTTTAGCACCTGGAGAAGCATTTGGTCCTGGAAACCTCGGTACATCCATCATGTGCGGACTTGGAGTTGGAAATAAATCAGTTTTCAATGGATCCGAATTTGGACCAGGAACAGTTTGTGGACTTAAACCTGGAGCTCCAGCAAGTCGTTGAGGTTGCTTATCACCTAAAAAATATAAAAATTTCATTAAATTTCTATAATGAAGTATAGCGGTAGCTAATATATCAAAAACTTTTTGTATTTGTTTTGTTTTTATACCAGTATCTCCTCCACACAGTCAGTACTTACTTCAAAGTCGCTAAATATCATTTAAATTGTGTGATCATATTGGGGGCATAGGGATTAGAAAGTTAGCTTTAGACATTTAATTCAATGATTTTTTTAGGTTTGTGTTGCAGTATTTTTTTAGACACTTTTCTGTTAAAGATAATTCGCACATCTAAACTGTTTACAGTAAAGATCTGGTCGAATAAAACAAAACAGTGGCCCTCAGTAAAAATATGTTAATTGAACTCACCTGCTGTTACGGCAGTGGGTGTATGAGGACTGGGTATCTGGAAGCGACATCCCTCCGAAGGGGTGGGAGGAAATCGGGGACCTACATCAATTGAGGTAGGAGTGTTTGGACCTGAGACCCTTGAATGTGGAAGATCTGGCGTTGTAACTGGAAAACCACTGTCCATTGTTGTAGGTATGACTCTGAAAAAAATGCTATATTATTCATGGAAGTCTTCATTTATTATTATTTAAAAAGAGAATAACCAGAATAGTGTTATTTATAAAAATAATACATAGATAATGGTGATAAATAAATTATTATTATTATTATAATAGTTTGATGCCTACTTTTATCAGTAATATGATTCTCATAAGGTAATACAAATTTGATTCATCTAAACAAAAATTACGAGAAATGAGATAATTGACAACTGTGATAATGAGAGTATTTTTGAACGAAGGAGAAATATCAACCTTTTTAATGAGGAAAAGGAGAATGATATATATATATAGAGGTCACAAATCTTACTACCTTGTTAGCAACAAAATTATATTTATACAAAATTAGTCGAACTAATTGATAAGTAACTGAATAAAGTGCAACAAAACAGCCACGAGGTATTAAATAGTATATAAAATGTAATTCCATTATAATAAAATTATATTTTATATTCCTGTTATTATTTTAAACGTAGCATAGAAAATGGATTATTATCCATTGTGCTTTCACTTCAAACCTTACCTAATTTTAGTAATGTATGAAGTGTGAATTTTATTAATTATTTCTTGCTATTTTTGTCTTAATTGGTCTATTGGCTGTCAATAATTGAAGCCAATAAACAAAAATCTATAAACCATATATAGATTTTTAAAAGTAAAATGAGTGACTTTGATGATAATTGCTTTTCACAGGATTAACTATGAACATTGTTTCAAAAAAACCTAAGATATAGCATAACTGGCCTAAAATAACTCGTTTATAGATATAGTTAAAAAACAGAAAACAAAATATTTTTATAAATTCGGCTTCAATCTACTAAAACTATAAAAACTAAACTATAAAACACTAACTATAAAAACCAAAATTGTTTGTATATGTATAGAAGACATGATGTTAAAATATAAAAATTTGTTCATGAGAACCAATTTTTCTTGTAGAATAGATTATAGATATAATTAACCACTAATAAAAATTAATGTGATAATCCATTTTAGATTTGATCCTCATAATAAGCCTACTAAAAAGGTTAAAGTTAATCTTCTTCTTTATAATTCTTTTTAAGCCTCAGAGTATAGGGTTTTATTTTTCTCTAGTTTTCATTCTCCTTGTATCCATTTTTGTCCCTCTTACCAATCCTTTGATACTTCATTCATTTGTAATATTGATCAAATCTATTCTTTGTCCTTTCATTATTAAATTAATCCTTTTTTCATATACCACCATTCTTTTGCATTTTTTATATATATACTTCTCAATTCTTTTTGTATTGTCTTTATCCATTTTCCAATATTAATTTATCTACTTCTATTACTATATCGTCTTCATATACTAATCCGTCTATTTTTACCGGTCTTACGTTCCTGCAGCCAATTTACAGTTTTTCTGTTTTATTGTTTTTATCATTCTTTTTATTATTAGTATGGACAAAAGAACTCAAATATTGTCTCCTTGTTTTACCCCCTTCTCCATCCTAAACTCTCTCGTTCTGCTTCCATTTATTCAAACCTTCTCTCTTATATGTTTTCATATTTTCCTTTTTTTTTCATACGGCACCATACATTTCTTTGTCTCTTAATCGATAAATGTAATGCCATTCGTTCTTTATATTAAGCTCCTTAATATGTATATGTTATCTATTGTTTGTTTTCCTTTTCTTAATGCACTCTATTCACTCAATGTATTTCCTTATGGCTCTCGTATATCTTTTAAACCAAATGAGGATAAGCTTATTGCGCTGTAGTTTTCACACATTAGGTCATCCCCTTTTTTATGTAGGGATATCGATTGATTAAAGGTAATATTAGTTGATTACTAGTTATTAAAAAATATATATTGTAAAATAGTCGCTTTCACCTTTTACAGTGTTATAAAACTAGCAAGTAATAATTTAAAACTATATCAACATTAATGCATTTAATTATTTAACCATTATTGATCTGCTCCAACAATATTAATTCAATTTGACATTTAGCTCATTGAAATCACGCTGAAGGCGTGCAACATGATTGACAATTCCATCCTGAGCATTCATGATTCCATAAAAAAAAAGATCAAAGAAGCCTATCTAATCTATGACTTGAACTCAGCTCATACACAGAACTCAACTTGGATCAAATATCCTTGGCCGTTTCGCAAAAAGATGTGAGTTGCTAGCATTCAGCGTATTCACAAAAAAGAGCTGAGCAAGCGAGTTCTTGGTTTCGAATTCATCCTTATTGGAACCATCAGCAGTCAATATACCAAAAACGACATCGAAAACCTTTTGATGCTTCAGCAATAAGGTGATTTGCCTTTTCCTACCAGTTGCTCCGATTCTCCAGTTTCTCAATAGAAGCCTTGAAATCAAATGATCCTGACGTGCTCATGATCAACTATCACACAGTCACACACCGGTTCACAAAACAAACTTGATTAAGGCACATCCATAAAATTCAACTCCTACAGTTCACGTAAATCTGGGCCCATAACCTCTTGGGTTAAATTCAAATTGAAAAAAGAATAGAACTTTTAACAGTGTAAGTAAAAACATGACCTCAGCTCACCCCTTTCCGAGATATCACCTTGAACAGGTGGTGACTAAAATTAAATTTTAGTAGTAGTAGTAGTAGAAACTTGAAATTATGAATTGAATTATTTTCGTGCAGCCGCAAAGGACTAACCACGGGTACTTATATTTTCAATATTCCTGTTACATTATACGGGTGTGAAAAGAGCAACCCTTACTTTATTTCATATCAAAACTTTTTTTAAAGTTATAGTTTTATGAAATGAAATAAAACTATAACTCCAAAAATTTTTTTATTTAAAATATTTTTTAGTGTTTGTATATTATGTTTTTTCCAAAACCAATAGCTGTAAAGAAAAAACTTGTAACAGTTAAGATGTAAAATGTATTACAATTCACAATAAATGCTGGATTGCCATACATGTTTAGAAAAAAAAAATAGAAAATCAACTTTAGTCATTACCTTTTAAGGGTGATATCTTGGAAAGAGGTGGTCTGAGTAAATTTTGTTATAGGAAAGACTCATATTAATTTCATAAGAGTAATAACCTCCTAAATGATGTCGTATGAATTTAGAAACACCCTGCATATTAGAAGCACAAGTACTAATATAACAAAAAAAAAGATAATAGAATTAACTTAGCTCACATTATTTTTTTTCATACATGTATACTTAAAAAAAACAAAGTTAATCTTGTTAATTAATAACCAATAGCAATTACTGAAATTGATAAATATTTAATGAATTTTAAAGTTTTAATAAGTTAAACAATTTTTTATTCATAAGGGGCACATTTCATGTTTTCAAATCGGATTTTAATTTAACCTTTGGGTAATTAAATATTCTATTTAACAATATGGGTTATCTATTGGGGAATCTTAAGTAATATGGGAAACGTATTGAAATAGATCTATTTTAGTGAACATGTTTAGACTTAAATATATAAATAGAACAAATAGAATTTTATGAATTAAACACATGCCAATTTTTTTAGCAAATTATATTATAAATGAGATTAAAGTAAAATGAATATTTTGTGTTCGAACTAAGGACTGCAAATTCATTTCCAAAAAAAATATTTGAGCCAATTTAATACAAAGTATACAAGCAGTAATTGATAATTACTTTAAGAATATGTTTTTCCAACAATAGTTATAGACTGTCATAATTCTACGTTCCTCGAGAAATAGTTATCAGTAACAAAAAATAATGATTAATAATATACATAAAAAAGAGTCCCAACTTAATACCACCATATTTAATGTGTAATCTAAAATTGTTTCTTTATGTATGTGTGTATATTTGGTTTTAAAAACTATTAGGGTTGAAAATATTTAAAAGTAATTATTTTATAAATATAACAATTTTTAAATCTGGACATAATTAATATTATTGAAAATCTAAAGCCATAGATATTGGTTAAACAATAATCATAATGATAACCTTTTAATTTATTCAGAAATGAAAAGTAACTAAACCGTTTTGAAATTAATTCAGAGCTCGTACTACAGATATTATCAAAGCAATTCTGAATATAAACAGTTCTTTTTTGAATGATTAAATCAAATATTTTATATAAAAGAAGTAACTTACGGAGGTGATATGATGTTTCCTTCTTTTAAACTTGTATTTGGCTGCTTCTGGATTATCAGTTCTTGCCCTTCAAATGTGTTAAGATACTGTATTTGTTGTGGGGAAGGTACAGGCATGAGGTTTGGTTCTTTACCAACACCTGATGTTGGTGTTGTTGCACAGGAGGTGGTTGAAGTACTAATTTGTTGTTTTTGTTGTGCCATGGATTGCAAAGTTCTACCAAACATGCCATCTACTGAAATAAAAAACTACAGTCCTTACCTAATTTCAACCCTTCTTATAAATATATTGTTTTATAAATTATTAAATGTTAGGTCTTTTATAAAATGTATATAATAGGATAGAGTCCCTTCAAACGTTCAAATGAATTAAAATCATGTAAACTAAGTATTGGATCAAAATTTTCAATTTAATTTTATGAATTGTTTTACTGTATTAACTCCCATTGATAACTTGAAAATGTATATCAAAATAGGTTGTTTTCTCCTAAAACTATTATGAGCTATTAAAGGCTTTTTCACCTTATATTATTTTAGAAAAGAATCTATATATATAAGGGTATTTGTAAGCATGTTGTTTGAAATTATATAGTTAATTTTAATCATACAGATGGTAAATTCTTAAGACTTACTGGGCTATATACTAATTACATTTAGTCCTATTGAAATAGATAAATCATTAAATTATTGGAAATTTTAACTAAACTCTTAGATAAATGAAAACGTATACTTTTTGATATGAAAACGAATTGCATCTGCTTCGTTATAAATTTAAAAGGATATATCCTAAAAAACCATCACAAAATTTTTGTGGCTAGATATACTAACAAATGTTTATGTTCATTTTTATGACAGGTGCATTATTTTGCCTGTTAACTAAGTAAATTTAAACATACATATAACTTGAATTGTTATTGTTAGTCTTTAAGTAATAGCTTCAAAGACACAATTAGGATGAAACAACAGTAATATAATATTACAAGCAATTACATCATGATATGACCACTAAACCAAAAAATAGCTGACAAATAATTAAAAGTTCTTTAAATGATTATTACACAGATATTTATAGTTCCCACATTTACATTTATTTTTTAAACCAAATATATATACAGATATTGAAAATAATTTTTTATTAGAATATATTTACTCACCTGTAGACTGATGGGTAGAAATTGGTTCAGTACTACTACTAGTTACACTGGGAGACAGGTGATGTGATGATAAAGGTGTACTAGGGTTACTATGATTAAGTCTTGGTGCAGAGGGAGAATCTTGTGAGGTAGGGCTTTGTCCAGTACTCATATGCCTACTTAATCCAAAAGGTCTATTTGGATCTGCAGGCGAATTTAGAGCTGATGAAGCTCTAGGTGATGGTAAAGATAAATTAGAAGTAGGATTATTAGGAGATGTAGGATTAGGACTTTGTAATGCTATGGGAACACTGGCTGAACGAGGTGTTTGGTGATATGGAGGAGGAGGTCCTTGTAATCTCGGCCCTGGCCCAGGAACACCTCTAGGCATTACTGTTGGTCCCCCACTTCCCACTGGCATATTTGGACCAGTACTACCACCACTTACTGGACCCACTGGAACTACAGGACCAGGACCTTGTTTTCTTTTAGGATCATCATAAAATTGATGTAACTTTTGCCATTCTGATTGCCCACCACCAGGGGGTGCTGCAGCTCCTGAAGGAATAGTTGGATCAGGAGGTCCATTGTTTCCTGCCCCAGGACCATTTCCACCTCCGGCACTCCCTCCACTAGGCACTCCATCTATACTTTGACTTTCAGGAAATAACATTTGTTGCATTTTCCTTATTGTTGCCAATTGTACTTCTCGGTGTTGCCGTTGTTGGGGGGTGAGATTCTCGTCAGGCACTTTGACACCCTGCAGTGAGGGTTGAACATTTGCTAAGGAAGGACTGCAAGCATCCATATCAGGCACCACATCAGGTAATCCATTAGAAACGGCAGCATCTAAACCTTCTAAGTGATTATTTTTTGTATCCCATGGTATATTTGTTTCATCCAAACCTACCATATCATCTAATGGGTCAGGTCCCAGAAAATTATCTACTAAAGTAGTGGGAGGTTTTGGCCCAAGTCCTGGGCTTCTTGTACAACTTTTATTTTTCATCATTGCAATGTTTGAAAGCCACTGTGCTGGATTTTGTCTATTAAACTGGGTTACCTTAAGTGGGTTTTTCTCCAAGTACTTCTTAGTACCAGGTTGGGCACAATGATAAGCAATTATTGATGGATATCTACCTTGCAGTACTTCATCTGCACCTGAATTGGCCAACATGGTAGAAAATACAAAGATCTGGCTTTGTTGTTGCATATAGTTTACTTCCATAGAATTAGGTTGCTTACTTATAACATTACTAACTAGGGGTTGCACTCCTTCTGGAGGTTGTGGATGTGAACTACCTCCAGTAGTAGGCAACCCCAGTCCAAATGCATCTCCTCCTAACTCCCCATCTATACAATCTTCTTGTTTAAGGGGCAGTGAACTATTGTCAGTACTGGGAACACTTAATGAGTCCTCTGAATGTATTTCAGGTTTTCGATCCAGTGTTGTCTGTAAGGAACCTGTATTCGTTGAACCAACAATACCCCCGTTTTTAGTAATAGGTCCCGCACAAGGTTCTTTTTTAACGGTAGTCTCATCCTCTTTCTTAACTCGTACTTCTGTGCTAGCAGTTTCCTTATCTGAACTGCCAGCTTCATCTTTTGTTGTATCCGAACTTTTTTCGGGTTTTTCCTTGATCATTTCGCACTTTTATCACATACCCCTTCCTTTCATGTTGCACTAACACTACTACCATTCACTTATCAAGTCTTTTACCAGTATTATAATCTATTGAGATCAACACTATTTATTTATAGTCATTCCTTTTATTTTAATAGCACTAAATTATGTTTCACATCACATATGTTCTAATGTTTTTATTTGCATTCCATCATTTTTTATTTTCATCTCTTAACCAAATTTGAAGGGACGCATACAGGCTATTCTGGGTCTCCAAGACATTGCATAGTAATCTGTTTCTTTGTATTTGAAGTTATTATTATAAAAGCTTCTAAACGACATCAATTGCTTTTAAGGATTTGTGTATTATTCCATTAAAAAAACTTTCAACAAAAATCCTCACATCACAAAATGCCAAACTGTCCATACACGCTGCTACCAACTGATAAAATGAACGGTCTGTTGCCAATAATGAAACACAAAAGTCCCTACTAAATCTTCGAAAAGAAATCCACTAAAAATTTTATTGCTCAAATTTCTTGCAAAAATGAAATAATAAACAACTAGTATTTGTAATATTTGTAATGGTAACAACAAGATCAAAATATAAATGCATTTTTTTAATAACATTCATTTGAAATTATGAAAACTTAATATTTGACATCAAATTTCCTAGTAATTGTATCATAGAAATAGAATTCTACATTCATAAATTATATGAATAAAAATTGTTTCTTGAATTCTAATTCATGTGACTGAATCCAAATGTTCTTAGGAATGGATTGTATCATATCGCCCTCTACTGCAATTTCACAAATCTATTTTTGATTCAATTATAGCAATCTGTAGGATGATTCATTGTTGTAATGTTGCCATTGTGTGGTTGAGTATATACAATACAAATTTGATCATTAAAAGCCCTGCATTAGTTTCTTCAAATTTAAATGTCTTTTCATAATAAATAATGTACCAGATCCATATTAATAATAAAGTTAGCTACACAGTATTGATAATTTTTTTAGTATTTTTCTTGTGACAACACTGTACAAGATTGGTTAATTATTCATATCCATCCAGCTCACCATTATTAACAAAAGACATGTTAATTTTGACCCCGTTTTACATTTTTTCAATACTATGACAAAAAATACACTTCATGGTCAATGAAATACCGGTTACTCAAAATGTATTATTAAGAAGAGGGGGTCGGGAGATGACGTGTAGCGCATCCATTTTGTTTTGACCTCGTGTTTGATGTACCATGAATTAAAAGGTTATATATATATGTAATTTGAATTATCTTTTTATCTGTATAAAACACGCTGATAACTAAAATAATATATGGTACATATTTTTTAAAACGTTGTAAATATGAATTATTATCTTTTTATCTTAATAAAACATGCTGATAACTAAAATTATATGGGGTACATATTTCTTATAACCACTGGATAAACCTGTGAGTAGTTTCAATATCGAGAATTTCATAGATTTCTTTTTATGTTTGCTTTTTATCATACATAGATATAGAAGTAAAAAATGTTTCGGCCACTGAGCTCATTTAAATTTTTTTTTGTCTGACTGCAACAGTTTTAGATTAAATTATTATTGTCCAAATCCTCTATCCTACATGTGAAAATCTTACAAAGGATTTTTATTGTAGATTTAAATTTGTAAAAATTGAAAACTTCTGTATCAGATATATCTGACAAACTTAAAATTTCAAATCTATGTACAATATACTAACATACACAATTCCATCGAGTCTTCCATAGATCACTAGTTCATACCTATATCAAAGGACCACACAGTGTAATTAAGTGTTGGAATAGCAGTAATTAACAGAGTTTAGTATGGATATACTTAACAGTTTAATGAATTACAACTTAGCATATACTATCCATACACTTTTTATGGGTTAAAGGTTTGTAATAAAACATCGATCACGAAATAAAAATGTTTAATTGATTGAATTTACATAATATCATTAAGAACGAACGCCTCTACAAATTTCAGAAAGTAATATAAAAAGTAATGGGTATTTAACTTTGATCCATTAAAAGACAGTCGCTATGGGAACTTGAAGAATCTTTTTGCACAGACTCAAAAATTGGAGCTAAATCTTGAGAACCCTTGATTTGGCTAACGAATTCATTAAGATGTGGATTTTTATCTGAAAAAAAGAAATATAATGACTAATGGTGGCAGACCTTCAATTCAAAGTTTGTAAATTATTTGCATTTAGAAAGAAAACATAACTTGACCATATTTATACTTTTTGATAAGACTAAGATTTTTCAATTTTGAAACTGTTAGAATCAAATTGAAAATATATCGGTATATATGAATGGAAGTTAGAGAATCTGACTTGGCACCTAAAAATTCTAAAATCGATAAAACAGTGACAAATCAAGGAACAGAAATAACATAGCAATCAATAACTGCCAATAATGGGTATAAACATTCCTTCCACGAGCTCTAAATGCCCATAACAGGCAAATTTGGGGACGACCCAGTAACATCTACAATAACATATATTCGAAGTAGAAGAATGGCTTATAAGGTGGAGAATAAACATTAACAAAAGCAAATCACAACACATAACTTTTACACTAAGAAAAGAAAAATGTCTGCAATATACATTAACAACGTACAAGTTCCACAATCAACTCACATTAAATATCTAAGAATGCACCTAGCATAGCCGTTATACAATGCTCCCTGCATGTTTTGAACCAGATGATCACGAAGACCTTCTAATTCCAACAAAACAAGAAAGAATACAACAGAGAAGTCAAAGGCTGGTAGTGTTAATCCCCTACTCCAACCATTGATGCAAAGAAGAGACGACCGAAGAATAAAGAGAGTCTGGCCAACTGACCTAAAATGAGAAGTCTTGGAGATTGGAGAAGTCTCATCAGGACATATGTCAGTTTTTTGTTGAATATATAAAAATTGTAAATTCTGATTGTTATTAAAAAACATTTTAAAAACAGCTCTAAATGCATCTTTCTGTTATACAGATGGATTGAAGCAGATGCAAGGAGCTGGATTGGGAATAGCACTAGGAAAATCACTCAAAGGCAAAGTTGTTAGCAATGAAGAACTCAGGAGAGAAACAGCGAGAAATCTCTCTAGAAAGCACTTTTACTTTCTTTCCGATAGCCAAGCGGCTTTGAAGGCTACACCTTCAAGTTAGCGTGATATGTAAACCAGCACTAGTTAACAGGAACACTAAACTTAATGTGGCTACCAGGTGATGAAGAAGTAGACAGCCTTGCTAAAAAAAGGACAACTCCATATTTTGGACCAGAGCCCTACTGTGATTTTATGAGATGTCACATCAACAACGAAATGAACGGATAGCTAAGGGATCAGATGGAGTATGGGGATTTTCTTGAGATGTTCAGAGACGACTTTAAATTGGTGTTTGGTCTTCTTACCAAACACTGTCCCATTACATAGCACCTTAGCATAGAAAGACAAAATGCAAAAAAGGATGGGGGGTGTACGCGGAATTCACCAAATCATAATTTTTCAACAATAATTATGAAAAGATAGTCAGAAATATTTTAACTTTGAAAAAATTCTTAATTGATTTGCCATTATGAGAAGTTATAATTTAAAAAATGAAGGTAAAGCCAACATTAAACCAGATCTCATCTTAATAAGTAGTACTCAAACAATCCACCTCTTTCAGTTGAACAATAAACGTATCTATTATTCAGAGATATTCTCATATTTCTCAGATTTTTAGCTGTAGTTCTACCATAGAGTTGATTTATTTTTTCCTTTAATTCGTTAAGATATATAAATCATACAAAACCATGTTAGTAAACATTTGTTTTAAATAATCACAGAGAAAAAATCCTATGGAGATAAATCTGGTAATCTGGCAGGCACCTTGTTGACATCATCTGAAGAAATAATTCTACTATTGTTGCATTTTCCAAATAATTTCTAACTTTCACGTTACAAAACTCCAATTGTTAGATATTGTCCTCTGGAGATGAATCCTTGCTTATTTGTTGTTTGTATACATTTTTTAAAATTACAAATATTAGCTTAGGAAGCTATAACATTAAAATTAATCAGTAGAATCAAACGTGATTTTACCGACATTCCATTGAAATTTAGTCTGGAAGATTGTAATCAATTTTATGAGATTTTATATTGATTCTCTTTCACATTCAGAAAATTTGACAATATTTCAAGAAAAAAATTAAACAATATAATACTGAGAGATAACTAGTAAGAACAAATTAAACATTAAACAAACAACATTCCTGGATCAATTTTTATATAAAATTGATTGAAAAAAAGTATTATGTAGGAACATAATTTGAAGAGATAATTAACAAAATGAAGAGTCAATTTTTACAAGATAACGCTATTGACAGGAATAAGAAATTAATTTTGTATGAAAATTAGATCAAAAATCATTTGAAATAATTTACAATTATGGTCATCACCTTGATAACACATATAAAATAAATCTTATATATGTATATTAATTACCTGCATCTGGTATGCGCAAAAGAGCAGCTACAGCTCTCATTGCTGATTTTTTCAGTTCATCTTGTTTCTCGTATTCTTGTTTGACTGAATTCGCTTTAACTTTCATTGTTAATGTAGCTCTTAAAGGTTCAACTAGCTTATCTAACACTAAAATAGAAAATACATTAAAATAATCAAACAAACTATTTTGGATAAATTCTTACTTTGATAAACTGCTCCAGGACATATTTGAGAGAGTCTAGCAACCATAAGATAGGTCAACATTTTGATGTCATAGTGATCTTTCAAACCAGTTTCTACGTGATTAATAAATTCAAAGATATCTACTTTGTCTAGACAAGAATCCAGCAAGGTGTACATGCACTCGTAGGCTGCTTTTCTAATATCCAATCCATCATCTACTGTATGTTTAAATGGACCCATTTCTACCTCTCGGATTAAATCTCTCTAAAAAAAAAGAAAAAACTGTCCTCAGCAATGTCATCACATTTTTTTTTTAAATAAATAAATCCAATTTAGTGTATATCATTGTAACTAACTTATTAAAACCCTAGATAAAAGAACAGTGGATCAAAAGAAAAAATTGATTTAGAGATTTATAAAATGGAATCCGATGAATCCTGATGATATTTGGTCATAGTCATTCAACTATTACATATCTGTAGTTTAACTTCATTTCGATGTTTATAATTTGATATATTTAATTTATTAATGATATATTAAGCAGAATGAAGGAGTTGAATGTTTCAAAAACAATGAGGAGTCCACTAGTGGGTCAGTAAAAAATGTATAGTAATCTGTTTGACTAGTTAACAAGTAGATAATTAAAGTACAATATGATTAATTAACCTTGTTAAATTCAATAACTAGTTTATAATTATTATTTTCATGAACTCAAAGTACAGCTAACTGTGTTTGTTTTTATACTGATTGATACTAATAAATAAGATACTTGAAGAGTGGAGTGGGAATCCAGTGGACCAGTTATATTGTTATATTGATTAAAATTAAGTTAATTATTATTATTACTATTACTATATGCAGTGACATATTTTCCAATAACATGACCCGAATATACAAGAATTGATGTTATTCGACGTCAATAGATATCATAAACATGAAGTGATAATCGACCTCAATCACCTTTGATAGACTGTTAACCGAAAAGATCTGACAAAAGTAGACGCCAATTCACCTAAATATACATAAATTGATGTGATACGATCTCAATAAGCTTTCGATTTTTCTATATTACAACATTCCCATCTTGAAACTGTAGATGCCATGAATTTTTATATCGTTAATTTTAAGAAACAAATTTGTCTCAACTTTCGTCCTGTATAATTCTCACATGTATAAAATGAGGAAATGCAGTAGGACTATTGAGTAAGGTACACGTTTTGTTTATTGATTAATGCTATAAGACATCGATATCTCTCGAAATATGGGGTTTATTCAATTTTATACATGAACATGTATAACATTTCTTGAAAATCTTGCGGTTTTGTTCTAAAATGTGGGAAATATAGGTATATAATGAAAGTATCTGAAGAACCATTTATTTTTTACCTGAGATTCCAAAAATCATATCAGTTATTGAAAGGAAAGTATGGTTTGTCGAAAAATTGAATTTTTTTGAGTGAATTTTCCCCTCGATATAATTTTTTTCCTGAAAACTGACAACTTTTTTGGAATCCTCATAACATAAAACCCTTAATATAAATAAATAATAAATAAATGCCTTACCTTGATTATTGTTTCTCCATATAGTTGAGGTAAAGTAGTGTCTAGTAGGTCTCTAATAAGAGACGGTTTATTATGTGCAGCTGTATTGAATGCTACTAATGCCACTCTTCTGACATTTAAATCAGGATCTTGTAAGGTATTTAAGAATTCCCCAATACATAGTCTTAATAATGGATCAATTGAAGCTGGCTGAAATTGGAATAAAATAATTTACTTTGAAGACATACTTAGAAGTATATTAAGAGTAACATATACTTGCCTGATCAGAAATGGTAAATTTCACTGCAGTAACAACAGTGGTTCGAGTTAGAGGCGATGGAGAATTTAAAGAACGTTTAAGCTTTGGCAAAACATTTGTAGGATCTATTAAGGTTAATTTTCCAAGACATTCTGCTACGACGTTTCTTGTTCCTTCTTCAACGCATTCACAATGTCTGTATAATTGTTGCCATATAGGAGTCACGAACGGAAGCAATTGGTTAATTCCTTCAGGAGTTTGGGATAAACATGTTATAACCTAAAATACAAAAGAATAAGGTAATACAATCCATCAATTATTCTACATTGACAACTCATGCAGAATAACACTGAATATATAGGAGGTATATAAAAAATATCTGATTTTCATAGTAAACAGATCTAAAACAAGAAATTATCACAAAAACATATAAAAAGGTCTAAGAAGTAAAACGTTAAAGAAAAATATTATCTAGGCAATGGAAATACATTAATATCATTATGCAGTCATGAACTCACCTCCTTTAAAGAATGTAACAGCAAATATTGTCTTTTTGGCTGATCCTGACTCTCTTTTAATATGAAAGGCAAATACTGTTGTAAATTACCAATACATATACTACCTAGTGCATAGCTCGCAGCTGATTTTACTTCTTCAGACAGTGCAGAAAATGATTGAAATATGACTTGTTTTAAATTGGGAATTGAAGTTAAATCACTAAAAACAAAAAATTATTAAAATTTTAATTAAAATACCCGTAACATTGTTTTGTTGCCACAATCGAGCTTGTAGAATCTACAACAAAAATATTTAGTGTATATACAACAAACTTGCCGCTTCCACACTGAAATGTTCATGAACAAAAAATTGTAATAAATAATATAAGTTTATCAACAAAAAGTGTATACACAACATATAGTGAGGATAGTGAAAAATGAGAACAAAAATATATATTTTACGAAAAAGGAAAAAGTAGGGTAATGAGATGCGAAGACTGTTTGTTGTATCTGAGAGAAAAAAAAATGTTTTGACTTAATGACTTAGAAAGAACATATTTATTATAAAATATAACTGAAGAATAACTTTCCAAAATAAGCTTAATGAATTAAAAAATCTTATTCTGAATAAGCTGAACAATATCAAACTCCATTATACAGAAATATTCCCATATCTCTTACCTATTTAACATTATACTATTAAGTTGGATTATACTGTTTTCAATTAGTCATATCAATAAATATATTTTAAATTCTTGTAGAAAAAAATCATTTGGAGATAAATCTGGGCATCAGGAAGATCACTTGATCACACCAAATAAAAAATAATTCTATAGTGAGAAGTGTATTCCAAATAATTATTGTTAGAAAAACCAATGTCTGGTGGAAATTAATTATTCATTCCTAAACAATAAATTTTAATAAAACACAAACTTCCATCAATTGAAATTCGTATGGTTAGTAACATTTTTTCCAACACTGTATCTGCTCAATGCAATTTCATCCAATAAATAATTAAATAAAACACCATACACCATACATACATACATACATACATATATATATATATATATATATATATATATATATATATATATATATATATATATATATATATATATATATATAAAGACATAAAGGAAACCTTGTATGTGACGAATAAGGAAAAATTAGAAGAAATAGCAAATGAGAAAACCTTGAAAATCAGCTTGCGAACAGAGAAGAAATTGAAGAAGTGGACAAATAAAACGTAAACAGCTTAAAGAAGAAATTTTCAATTTACTTTGTTAGATTTGGAAACCCGAGAAAATTCCCGAAGCATGGAGAAAAGCCATTATATTACCTATTTACAAGAAGGGACACAAAACATTGTGTGAAAATCATAGAGGAACAGCTTTGCTAGACGTCACATACAAAATATTGGCATCAATTTTGAAAATAAGATTTGAAATATACATAGAAAAATTGTTAGGGAAGGTTTAGAAAAGGCAGAGGAACATCAGACCAAATTTTATGATAAAACAGCTAATCACCGACTGTTATAAATATGAGACCAATACAGATCCTTTTTGTTGATTTCAAAAGAGCTTATGAAAGTTTGAACAGAAAAAAGTTAATCCAAATATTACGAGATTTAGATATTCCAAACTAATTCAACTAGATAAAATGAAATTAATAGACCTACACTTCAATAATGACAAAACAAAGTTTATGGGAGTAAAGAATAAATGTGGAAACAAGCCAAAAATAATTTCAAAGTACATAAATGATGGGATATTAATAGAATTTGAGAAAGTAGAAAATTTTATATATTTGAGTGTACTACTAGATAATAAATGTCAAGAAGAAAATGAAACCGAACTAAGAATTGCCAAAAGTAATAGCTGTGCAGGCAGCCATAGAAGAATATTAACAACAAAAGATGTATCCAGTTCTACGAATGTTCGAATTTATAAAACAATTTTGAGATCCACCCTCACATACACCTATGAAACCTGGATAATGACAAAAAGAACTAAACAGAAATTGGACATCTGATAGAGAAAAATACTAACAAGAATTTTTGAAGGAAAACAAATTTAGGATGGGAGAGAAGATCAAACCATGGAATGTACACACTTTTCAATTAGTCACCACTTAAACGTTTATAAAGACAAGAAGGTTACAATGGCTAGATCACTAGAACGAATGGACAAAGACAGACTCTTGAAACGAGTTGCATGGAAGATACCAGAGGGCATGAGGAAAAGAGGTAGACTAATAAAACGGAGGAAGGAAGTAGTGGAAGAATATCTTAGAGAGAAAAAACATACAGAACTGGAGAAAGAAGCAACGGATCAAAAGAGGTGGAGAGAAATTACAAGGATATGAACCTAAATATTCTGCATATAAGCCTATATACAAATAATTAAATAAAATAGATAATGATAAGACTGTGTGTTACTAAAGTAGCAGTAATGGTTTATAAATTCTTGAGTAATGTATATATGCAATTATATAATACTTACATTTCTCTTCCGATTTCACCTACAACTAGCAATGCAAATATTTGCTTCGAGTCAGTGCTTGCAGTTTGAATTTCGTTGATAAATTGTGGGATAACAGGAAGTGCGTGAGAGTGAAAAGTAACTGTGATAGCAGCAACACATTTTGCCAAAGAATAAAAAGCTTGTTTATGTAACGTAGCAGGTGAGTTGCTCGAAAGGTTCATTATTGGCATTAATAACAGTCTCAATAATGAATCATAATTTAAACCAGGAAGATTACTCTGAACTAAAGCCTTGAAAAAGTCTAACATTGACTGTAGGGCTGTACCTAGAAAGTAAAAAGTAGTATTAGTTAAATTATTGGCATATATTTTTCACCTTTAATATTGGCTCAGAATTTATGTCAATTCACGTATTTACTATATTAATTGCTGTACTTACAATCAAATAATCTTTGAGGAATTTAATTAGATTAAGGAAATTATTGACCTCAACATAGTGAAAACGCAATTTGATTAATTCAGAGAGAAATTAAAAAAATGTAAACTTAAATAATATAACTTAAATTATAGGCGTTTCAAATTTGAAAATTTCATAACATCCCATAGTGAATAGTCCCTTTCTTATTTATATAATTATTACTACTAATACTATAAGTTTGTTTAAATATTTTATTTGAATCGCCTATTTCAGCAATGTAGAACATATACATACAATGAAATAAAAAAGAGACTTGGAATGAAAGGGAATAGGGTCAGGGGTGTATGTTTTCCTGGAAATTAAATCTTCCTAATATGGACCATTTTAAACCATGAATAATATCACAAATACTGTCGTCATAAACTGGAGAAGCTAGAAGAGAACAATTTTCATCAGTTTATTTATATAAAGCTAACATGAGCCACATTTATGAAAAAAAATAGAATTTACTCAATTTTAATATATTTTCCAAAATAATATATAGGCGAAGAGAAACAAATATATAGCATCTTATCTTTACTGTATAGTTCAATTTTTGATTTATTGAATTTTTACTAAATAGCAACATTTTATGCTGACATTATTGCATCTAAAGATTGTACTTATGTTTAAAGGTTAATTGTTCTGATATATATGAATAAAGACAATAAAAGATGTAACAATTACAGAGGATCCAACAAATAAGCTGGATTGAATAAGTTGCAAAACTGTATTTGTTATGCAATTCGTTTAATCCAGTTTCCGTGTAGGATCAAAACACATTTGTCCTGATTTTGGTGTGTCTTGATCTCATTAACTATTGATCTCCATTCTTTTTTTTATCCAAATCGCAATAGAAAAAGAATCTAACAATTACAGAGGATCCAACAAGTGAGATGGATTGAATAAGTTGCAAAACTGTATTTGTTATGCAACAAGTTCATCCAGTTTCCATGAAGATCAAAACACATTTGTCTTGATTTTGATGTGCCTTGGTCTTGTTATCTATCAATCTCCATTCTTTCTATTATCCAATTTGCTATCAGTTTTTTCTTCCAATTATATTCTGTTCTAACTTTTGGAATTTTGGAGGGATTTTGAAAAGTGAAGGCTATTAAAACGTATTAAAGGAAAATATACGTTCTGGTCAGAAAATTAATCTGTTGGCATGACAACGATCCCAAGCATTTCTCAAAGCTGTACTAAGAGCACTTGAAATAAATGAAAAGTAAAATGTACTTAAAGTGCCGTCACAGGCACTTGATCCCAACCTGATTGAGTTATTGTGGGACAAATTGGACAAGGAAGTCAGAAAGTAGTCTTCTACTTCCACTTCACATCTTTGAAATATCCTGGAAAATGAATGGAGCCAAATAGACGACAATAATCTGTCGAATTTGATACAGAGGATGTCAAAATTATTATATTCTAATCTATACATTATGTTCTTTAAAATATAAATATCAAAATCGATCCTACTGTTTTTATTTGTTGTGTATTACGCAAACTATAGGGTGGGCAAAAACATTTGACTAGTGGCATATATATTTGTAACTGTAAAAATGTATATACTTTATAACATTACAAAATTTAAAATTATCATAAAACTTACCCTGCAGTAAAGGAGATTTCACAAGCACCATAATTTGAGGCATAATGGTGTCATTAATGTTCTGTAAGGCTCTGGGGTGATACACAGCAATTGATTTTAAAATAATAAGAGTCCACTGTGCAATGTGTAGATCTGACTCATCTAACAGCGGTGGTATTTCCACTACAATGGGATGTAGCAGAGTTTCATTTAGGTCATCATGGTAATTTGTTATCAAACAGTTTATCAATTGTAATGTTGTCAATTTGAGAGCTCTCTGATTTTTTCTCAAAAACAGTCCTAAAATTGGCATAGCTTCTGGCAATATAGGCAATTCAATTTCTAGAATACAAAATTTTTCAATGATATCAAAATTGATATTTTAAAATAAATTACCCAAAGGTGATCCCGCAATTTTAGTCAGAGCTTTTACAGTAGTAAGTCTAGTAATTTCATTTTTCAATCTGTCTAGGAACAAAGGTAAACAATGTGGTAATTCAGTTTTTAAATGATCACCCAAGTTACATATCACCTGTCCCATAGTAGATATTGCTTTTTCTTTGACTTCTTGATCTATATCTGCAGTTCTCAATCGCAACAATGTACAACTATAAATATCTTTGGTGAATGGGGTAAAATCAAATTCGGAATTTCTAGGACTGGTATTCAAAGGTCTGATGACTTTCACAAGTTCTTGTAATACATTCAATGCTTCAGCAGTAATTTTGTAGAAATTATCACCAACAGCATTAATTACAGGGGGTAGAAGAATGCTAATATATGGATGGAAAACCTGAGGTTGATGACTGGTCAACAAACAATAAATAAAAGATAATGCATCTATCTTCATGTTGCTACTGGCATTTTTCTCGCTAAGTGAATACAGTATACCAGGTATCAATTCCCCAATATGAGTACTCAAGGCACCTGGCAATACAGTGCAAACTTCTTTAAGCAATTGGAAACAGTCTTGTCTAGTTTTGATGCTTTTCTCTCGCATTTGACCCTGTACACCTTTCACAAGTAATTCTATTTGTTGTTGTAGAAGAGACATAGCTGTTTCCTCTTCATCATCCATAACCATTGCATTGGGATCCAAATTTACATTAACAGTTGATCTAGTTTGTTTAAGTAACGCAATATATGCGTGAAAAATATCTGATTTGACATTTTCTTCTCGTTCTAGAAAATAAAAGTAAACATTTCATTATTAAATTTTCATTTTAAAGATTGGGTACATTATAACTACTAAGTTGGATTTCTGGATATTTTGAAAATGATAAATTAGTTATCGAAACGAGCATTAGACAGTGTCATTTCAAGTGTTAGTTTAGTAATAGTAAACAGTGTGTTCAGCTCGTATCAATTATGTAATTAATGTTTGGCTGTGTACCAAACTCGGCATTTTAAAATTAAATATGGATGAACAAATGTTTGAAATAACAAATGAAAGGGCTAAATAATTTTACAAAAATAAAATGCATTTTGTAACCTTTGCCATTGACAAAACATCTCCAAATGAAAAGTCATATCATTTTATAAACTAAAACTTCCTCAGTTTTTAACATAATTTCATATTACTTCACTTTTTTCTTTTTAAAACTATACATGTATCAATTATTTAATTTGAACTAACATTTTAAAACTGTTTTTTTTACCTTTAAATCTAGCAATAAGAGCAGGAGATAGGACTTTATAAAACTCTGGAAGTAGTTCATGTCTTGTAGAAATAATAGCTTCTAAGCATTTCGCTGCTGATCTTCTAACTTTCCAGCTCATATCATCATCATCACTGTACTCATCATTTTCTTCATCTTCTTCATCATCATCATATGGATCATTTTCACCATTTGCACTTTCATCTTCATCATAATTGTAATTAGGATCGTACACCATATATTTCAAACATAATTCTGTGATCTATAATAATAATTACTTAGTTTTACAATTTAAAATATTTGTATATAAGACACTTACTGAGAGTATATGTTTAGAAATTTCTTTTGGGCATCGATTAATGAAACTTTCAAATGCTTGTAAACAAAATTCTCTAAGTTCATCATCATCTACTTGGCTGCATTCTAAGATTAGTGGTACAAATTTTTCAATATTTTCACCAAATTTATGCCCTGACTGGCGACTATGAAAATAACAACATATTGAAATTATAATATAAATTTCCAATATAATTTCCTCTTTAATTCCTTAACACGTGTAGAATATTGATCAATTGAATTTGATGAAAAATTAAATGAAAAATTCCAATGATACTGATGGTAAATGCTTACTTTGAACAAAAAAACTAATCAATAAAATTCTATGTTTTAAATGTTTTTGATAAGAAATCTTCACTGATAAGTGTTACCCTTATAGATCTCAACCAACAATCAGCTAGTAGTAACAATGCTACAAGAAATAACATTTCACAAAATCAATCAATATCTACCACATAAACGACAACAGTCGAAAAGGGTTTCTGACTGTTAAGTTTTTACTACCCAGTAAAGTTTACCTTTCAAAACTAATATTATAACTCCTGAACCCACTTCTGCCCTTGCTCAAGCAAATATCAGTAATAGAAATAATCTAGATAATCTATTTTAGAAAGATTTTAAAACTGAAGACCTTTACATTGTCCACTGGGATGATATAATTCTTGCTAATATTATGAATCCAATTTCTGTTGATAGAGTTGTAATTATATTATCTACCATTAAAGTAAATCAGCTTCTTGACATACCTAAAGTTTTATAGGGATCTGCAGAAAATCATGCTATAGCTATTTAGAATGTGTTACACGAATGGAATGCCGATACAACATGTTTTGCTTCTTTATTTTCTTTTTAATCTTCAGTTTAATCCAAATTGGATATTGAATGAACTCTTCATTAATGTAATTTTAAAAATAAGAATATACTTATATTAGAATTATCAAAATGTATAAATATTTTCTTAACACATCATCGGAAGACAAAATATTCAAGTAATATGACAAAATCAAGGAAATTTGACAATAATTTTAAGCATGAATAATAAAATATTCGTAAATAAAAAATTTTTGTACTCACCAGACTGCAGCAACACACTGAACATAAGTTCTAACCTGAGAACTGTTTTTATCTGAACATAAACCATCATAGAGATGTTCAATGAGTTTAGTATACAATGTATTATTACAAGAAAGTACCAAATTACTACATGCACTTATAGTACGTTTTCTAACAGCTTGACGTTGAGAGCATAATTGAGGTAAAAGCGCTGTCAAAATAGAGCCATGAAATGCTTGTAAGACTGGACCGAATCTAAGCAATAAATCTGTTATTATATCTAATGCTTCTAATTGTACAGATACATCTTCTTGCTACAATAGTTATTAATAATAATGAAAATATGTGTGAAAATCATAGTTGATTGTGCAATTATTTCAAGGATTGAAAAAAAAACTAAAAAGTACTTACTCTTTCAATTGCAGTTGTTAACCTACCAGTAATTCTTTTACATATATTACCAGATAGACCGCCAGTTGCTTGAGGAAGTTCTGCAATAACAGTTTTTAGTCCAATGCTTGAAATATCTCTTAGCTGTTCTTTATCAGAAACCATGTTTGTACAAAGAGATTCAACAATTGTTTCAACCTGGTATTCTTTGACTTTATTCACTAGTGGACCCAAACTTGAAACATAAAACATTAAGTATTCGAAGAAGTAATTAAAATAAATTATTAGTTACCATTTGACAGCAAGGTTTTGCACTTCTCCATTTTTGTCTTCAAGTAATTTTAACAGCATCCGTACCACTTTCCTTTCAGAATCATCATCTAATTTAATACTATCCTTTTGTAACTCAGTCATTAAATCATTAGTTGCCATAAAACGAAAATCCTTATCTGAAGAAGTCATCTGCAACATATCAAGGAGTTTGAAGATGTGCATTTTCAAATTGGCTTTTTATGATTGAATATTAATTCTGTGGTGGAAATATCTGCCAATTTAAACTATATTAGCACAGTTTATTGTATAATGAATAAAACTTGCGAATATTATGTCAATTGTGAGATATTTTCAAAATTTTTAATGTCAAACAATTTTGTTTTAAATTTAGTAGTGCAAAAAGCCCACTTTACCTTTTCAAGAAGATTCGCTATTTGATACGATACACTCGCCATTATTACTATATTATAAAAGCACTTTCAAATAAAAAGGATAACAATTAAGTTAAAATAATATAAATATTATATATATATATATAAATTAAATTCAAGAAAATTATATGAAAATCATCATTTATAGGTTAAAATTGATAATCGAGAAATTTACATAGCACACACTTTTTTTGGTTTTTAGTAAATAGTATTATTTATTATTTTTCATTATCTGTTGCAAAAACTAAATTGCTTTCAAGTTTTTCTATGAAAATGTGCAAAATGTACAAAATCACTCTTCTTTTATTCAGATCTTTAATATAATTTTATAAACTGTATGTGCGACCAAAGGAGCACGAATTATTACGAATATAAGAGATAGAGACGGATATACAGGATCACTTAAATCCAGATCTGACTGAATACCCTGGTATAAGTGGCAAGAAACGATTTCCAACGGTGCAATTCGAGCGAACAAAATATGACGTACTGAACTTCTCCGGCCTTTCTTTACAGATAAGGCAAAGCTTAATACAATTAAACGTTCAAAATATTGGTTTTGAAATACAATTAATCTCTAATTTTCTCTAATTTGCCTAATTCGTATACTTTTACTAGATAAACAGCAATTGCTGTAGCCAGGCTTCGAATTAGTTTCTACGCATGATCGTAAAATATATTCATTGTTTTGTGAATGTAACGATATATTCAAAATTTCTTGCAATGCAAGGATAAATAATTTTCTACGATTTTCTTCTAATATAGTGAACTCGTTCATTAGCCAAATGGCTAGAGATAGGGAATAATATAGCCGCAGCTGTACACGCCTCTACATAACAACACTCATTCAATCAACTTCAAAAGCTGTTTGGTTTGTCGATCCACTTTTTTGCTTCCATTATTTTCAGTCCTTTTTCTTCACGCACCCCCTCAAGGAGCCGTTGGATGAATGGTACCTGAGGCCGAATCAGGTGTCGCAAACATTGTCTGAGGGAACCCTGGTGAAATTCCAAAGGCCCTGCCAGAGCAGGGACCCCGACAGTTCTGAGCAAACTGGCACCACGGAACTCACTACCCCAAAGCATCGGCATCTATCTATGTCGAAGCTCTGACAAGGCCTAGCTCAAACGCCGCAATATCAGAAGGCTAAATCTGACGAGACGGCTTAGGGCATAACGGCCCCGGATTCTAAGGGTTCCTTAACCTCCATATAGAGCTTCTTAAAGTCGTAACACTGTACCTCTAGTAGGGCCCGATAGCTATGCGAAATCGGAGAGACGATCGAATCTGTAGCTGACCATGAGTCGGGCGGGACAGCCCGATACCGACTTCATAGAATAACATGCGCTGAATTCCTTCTACGCGGTGACTCTGGTTATCAGGCAGTCTCCATCTGACAGCGGAACCAAGCCACGCAGTTTCTCTCTCTTTGGCTAGTTAGTAATCATATACTAGTTCGGTTGAAGCCAAAGCGTCTGATTGGCTTTTCAGAGCACACTGTTCCTTGGGAATTTGAAGTGGGGCACGTCGGGTCTATTAGCAGGCCTATGTGCTTAACGATCCTTGGCCACCCAATACTTTACTATGATCTATACCTCACGCGGTGGTATGCAAACGCACACACAATGAGCGAATTTAATACGATTAACATATCCCAACAACCACCACAATCTCAGTTCAGCAGAGGAAAAGTTTTCTTATATCAGGGCCATTCCCGAAATTAACCTTATCCTACATAAAAATATCTCTATCCCATTAAAAAAACAAACCAACGGGACTATCTTATTTCCAAGTTGGAAGAATAAAATTCACTTTTCGTTTCTTGAATGAATATAGCGCATTTTCATGGATGTATGAGGTATGTTCAATATGTTTTTGTTTTTAAGCTTTTACGTATCAAGGGTCTGACCAATCTTAGAAGTAAAAAACAATATTCCAGACTACGACGTATCTTTTATTATATATATGTATAATAAATTATTTCTTACGCTATTCTGTTTATAAATCTTTTTGTATATAAACATGAACCAATTCTATTAGAAACCAATAAAATATCTTTCTTTACAGAACATGTATTAGTTTTTTAATTTCCTTAGTTTCATAAGTTCCTTAGTATCAGCTTCTTCTTGATTTAGATTTTGAGCTTTCAGTATCCTAAAAAGTAATGGGGTTATTTTAGACATTCCGGTTGATGTAATTAAATGTATACTACTTGTATGTATATACTCTTTTTTTTCCAATGAAGTACTTACACTGGATGTTGTTAAATGACCATTACTGCCATTCCTCACTAAAGGTCTTTGTGTAGAACTAGTCTCATGTTTTTTTTCGATTCCTCTTTCAACACTAAAAAAATTCATCAACATAAAAAATAATCATCTTTAATTCTTATTAAAAGCAGAATTGCAATCAACTCAATTCTGTTTGATAAATGAAACAGGAGAAAATGATGAATCTTTGCTGCTAGTGAATTTTCCAGAAATACAGGAAAAGGAGTAAGAAGGAGATATTATTAACGAGAGGATCAACTCGTATAACTTCTATGAAATTGAGCTAATAGCTAAGGGGTAGAGATATGTTTCAGCATTAATTAAAGGTTTTGCTAGTTTCTGCAAAATACTTATGTTTAAAGTATACCTGTTACTCCTTGATGTAGAGCCTGCTTTTTTAAATATGCCCGTAATTCTTTCTTTTAAGTCTTTTTTACTTCCTTTAGTGTCCTCCATGCTCTCTCCCGAATTTGTCTAAAATAGCAAAATAGTGAGTTAGATTTTCAACTTATATATATATATATATATATATATATATATATATATATATATATATATATATATATATATATATATATATATATATATATGTATATATATATATATATATATATATATATATATATATATACTCAATTTCAAAAAATAAATATATTATTATCAATTTTAACATACTCCAAACTTTTATATCATAACCTGTTAATATTAGTAAAATAAATGTAATTGAATACCTTGGACGATAACGGTCTCATCGGTGGAAAAGTGTCTGGATCTTTATCATCTATACTTCTTGATTTGGTTAATTTTTTAAGTTTGCCTATCAAACTTTTCTTCTTCTTCTTTTCCCCTGAATCACTTTGCGTAGAACCAGTTGATAACCTACTATCCAAACTTGCATCCCTTCTTGTTCTTCCAGATTCAACGTCTGAATGAAGATCCAATGAATTTAGACTAGACAAACTATTATCATTGGTCCATATATTTTGTTCTGTCTGAATAGTATGTTCTAATGAGATACTTTTACGTTTTAAATTTCCTTGTGAAAGTCCAGAGCTTCTTCTTAGGTCAGGTTTATGTCTTAAGACAACATTGTCATGTTCTGTGGAAGTAGCTCTTCTCACACCCATTGTTCTTCTAATACGTTCCCTTTCAGCATCGTCTTCTGAAAATCGTTGAAATCTTCTTAGGTCTTCAGTTGTGTGTACAAGTCTTTGCATGATATATTGAATTTGTTGCTGTTTCTCTTCTGGTCCCATAGAAGTTTCCCTCCTCTCCAGAGCAGGAGAAGTCTCTCTAGATTTAGATTTTGTTCTCCTTGGAGGAGTTGGAGTATAAGGAGCTTCATTTTCTTTAGAAAAAAACAGTTCTGGAGCTAATTGTTTCAATGTATCCATTTGCTCAATTAAAGTATTTATTTTCCTGTCGTCACCTTGTTGATCAAGTTTTTTCTTACCATTCATAATTGATCGATATTCTTCTCGCTCTTTGTCATATTTTTCTCTTTCTCTTCTCAACTTCTCATTAGTTGTTCGTAATTTCGCATGAGCATCTCTCAATTCTAAAAGATCGCATTGCAGTTCTGTGACTTTTTTCTTATTTTCATCTTGATCTTCCTCCGAAGCTTTCTTTAACTGATCTAACTTACGTTTAGCTTCTAATCTCTCTTTGTCTCTTTCTCGTTCAACTTCGAAAAGAGTTTGTCTTAAATCTCTGGCTAATGTAGCCGTTTCTTGTAGCAGTCTTTGCTGTTCTTCTCTTTCTTTTTGCCATGCCAATTCCATTCTTGTTCTTATACCTACCACTTTTGTCCTACCACTATTCAGTACTTTCTCTTCTTCTAACTCATTTATTTTGGAATGCATCTCTGATAATCTAACTTCAAATGATGAACGCTCTGAAACTAACTCCGTTTTCAATCTTGAAGCCTCTAGTCTAGCTTCTGATAGCTCATCTTCCATACAACTTATTTGCTGTTCCAATGTTGCCACTTTTAACTTGGATTCTTCTAACTAAAATAAAGAAAAATCCATTTAAATGTATAATTAATTTGATAGAAAATATTTGTTTTCACCTCATCGTAATGAATAGTTTTAGGCTCTGTTCTGGGTAATTTTGGTGACTGTTTCAAATCTCCAATGGTTTTTTGAGCCATTTCTAACATATGTTTGTACGTATCTTTCTCTCTTTTAAATCTACTCAATTGATTTTGTAAGGACTGTAATTCTCCATTTACCACGTTCATTTGACTTTCATATCTCATTTTTAGTTCCGCTAAGTCAGATTTCTTACTTTTCTCGAGATTATTTAGCCTGTGAAATATTTCCAAGAATACATTAGCAAAAGCGAAATGTTATGAATAGAAGTAATAATTAACCAACTATGCCATTACTGAATACAATATTTAAAAATCTGTCAAATTAGGTATTACAAGACCCACATTTGGTGAAGTTACCATGTTCACATTTTATTAAATAAATCGACATATTTCAGGATTTTTGTAAAAGGTTAATTTTTTGGATAATAAAGAATTTGTTCCATAATATAGCCACACTCTTTATATTTTCAGTTTATAAGATTTGTAGTAAACTGTGTAGCCTACATAAGTTGTTCAGTATTTAAATTAAAGCTTATTACAATTGCTATAATTTTTTTCTGCAAAATGAAAAAATTTTCCCATATTGGGCTTTTCATTTGAACAAAAAAAATTGAGAAGTTTTCTAATTTTTTTGTCCGGTAATTTTGGAATTTGAAGTGTTGGTTTACCAATACCTCACACCTGACTCAAAGAATGCCAAAGAATATGTCAGCAGCTGCACAGAAATTTCAGCTATTCTACCTTTCCCCTTTCTATAGAATTAGACTTTCTTAGGTAATCAATTACTCTATACAAATCCCTAATGCTTCTAAATGTTCTTGATTTTAGATCTCTTCTGTTTTAAAATTAGTTTTTTTTAATAATTTTTGATAGACTGAAGTCGAAACTTCAATTTTTTATCAATCTTCAATTTCAAAACAGAAGAGACCTAAAATCAAGATCATTTAGAAGCATTAATATATCAAAAGGTGTAAGAAATAAGAAATTGAAAGAATCCCTAATTATAGGTTCAGTTTTTCAATACTTTTAAGAAACAAAACTTTAGTGTAAAGATTTCTACCTCACCGGTTTAAATAATAGAAGCTACGTTTTTCATATAAATTATCTTCACCTACATTTTTGAATAAGTGAATAAATTTTAGATGCGTCAATAAAATTTCTTGACAGAATTTTTGTCAACTCTCCCCACATTTTAGTTCCACTGACTTGAAATGTATTTGTGGAAAATACTTTAAATTCAACATTTCTTTGAACAATATTTTCGCAACTTCTACAGCTACCATTGGAATCTAAATCTGAGTTTAGGTACATGTAAAAAAGAATGTAGAAGTGATTCATCATCATCGTCATATAGCTCCCCAGTGGAGCGAAGGGTACCTGTCGATGTTTCAGCAGCTGTGGTGAAACGATGAGGTCGCTATCTTCATGCGTCGTTATGTGGGTTTCGTCTAATTAATTATTTAACATTAAAATATAATATAGTAGTCAGTGCTTATGTAGAAATTATATTTAAATTATGCTTCTCAGCCAGCAATGAAGATTTTTTTTCAATTTTTGGACTATATATTACATTAGAAATAGGCTATATATATTTAAATGTGTTTCCAATATAATATGATAAAGTATTCATTCATATTGAATGTGACTTTTTTGCCATCTACTGTTATTATCTATACTCTGTTAGCTTCTTATTACCTTCTATATTTCAGCTGTTAAAAGGAGTATCATTAAACAATTCAATTCTCAACAACAACAGTTCTTTTACGATAGTTCTTCTCCATGTTCGTACAGGTCTACCTCTTTTCATTCTGCCTATTGTATTATAATTAAACGCTTATGTTCATTTCTGGTTTTCATAGTGGATCTATCATTTTTGCTTTGCAATCCTTATGTCTATTTTCTTTTCTTCAGTTATGTTCCATAAGTATTCATTACTTTTCCTAATTGGTCTCAAATTTTTGCAGATAACTTATATAAGCACCTGTTGATAAACATTTACATTTTCTGGAACATCATAAAAGCGATTTACGCCAGGCCTACTCTTGGATGCGTCAGCTGACTATTCCCATACTTCAATAGTCCCACTCATTTATAATGCATCAGTGAAAATTTTCTTAAACATTGCTTTCCACAATCTTGTACCAACATTTTTTTCTTTTCTCAAATTTTACAACAACCATTGTGATCTAAATCTAGACACATAAAATAAGAATGAAGAAGTTATTAGTTTGCTAGACTAGCTAAACCAACTGGCCTTCATTATGGTAATCAAAGATAAATGTAGACATCATAGCACGAACCACTTCTGCTTTTTCAGTAGCAGTTGAGGAGTTCGAGCGAGCAGCTGAAGTAATAAGACTTAAAATCAGTGAACAGAAAACCGTGTACATGAGAACCTCAAGTAGATCCCCGTGAATAGTGAAGATAATGACGTTGGTGCAAGGCAAGAGTTGCTGCGGGGAACAGATGCTTCTGGGCAGTCTAGGGAGCGCTCTCACGAAGGTCAAAGCTCAAAATGTACAAGACAATAATCGATCCCGTAGTCACATATGGATGCGAGATATGGACTATTACGACGACAAGTGAGCGGATTTTGAACTGCTGCGAATGTAAGAACCTACAAAAGATTTTTGGCCCTATTTGCGAGAATGGTGCGTGGAGGATCTGGAGGATTTGATGGCGATTTCTGATCGATACCCTCGCAGAGCCATGCATGGAGTTCTTGGAAGACGGCGATTGAGAGGACGACCGCGCCTTCGCTGGTCGGAGGACGTTGAGGCGGACCTAATCCAGCTAGGGGTTCGAAGTATAATTCTTCATAATAATCATGTTCTATAATTTGAGAAGAAAAGTTGGGGAAATTGTTTCAATATTGTTTCAGATAACCATATCATTAAAAATAAAATAGTATTTGAAAGAGTTAACTATTCTCTAATAGAAATACAATACCTTATCCTTAGCTGTTTAATTTCCTTTTCCATAGCACTACTATCTGCATTAATATTTCTTTGTATTTTATTAACTTTGTCATAATCGTCTAATTTTTTCTTAAGATCGTCGCTTTCTTTTCTCATGAAGTCCATTTGGCCATGAATAGCATCATACTCCTTTTTAAGTTGGTCATACTCTGATTGTTTTTCTTCGAGCAACGCTTTCAGTCTTTGTCTATCCGAGTCACTACCAATAGAATTTGGTCTTGATTTTAATTTTGACTCCAGTTCTAGTTTCTCTTTGATCCAAGTATCGTTTTTAAAGTTATATGTGTCTCTTAGAGTTTTTAATTCTGATTCTAGCTGTTCTGTCTCACGTTTGAGATTTTTATATTGTCTGAAACATAAAAGATATAAATATTTATAATTTATCAATAATATTATTTTAGTTACATATAATTTAGAGCCTAATTGTTGAGCTACTAAATATCATATATTATAAACTAATTAAATACAATACTAAATTAATTCCTTAATTCATTGAAGAATTAAAATTTATTTATTCCAAGTAATTTTTTCGTTATATAATTTTTACAACCAGATTATGTGTAAGGTCATCTAACTTCCTCTCTGAATGGTTTTGTTTCTACCATAATCCTGCAGAAACTATAGCTGTATATGGTAGGAAAAAGGGCAAATAAATGATTGTTAGAGCCTTTTACTGCTACTATCAATGTCTTCAATATTTTTAATAAGTACAAAATTTGAAAATTCCTATGTGGGTTGTTTGTATTGTTCATTTTACCCCATACCTCCCTATATGAATAGCTGTAGTTTTTTGGAGGATGTGATATAAAGAAAAGTATTCATAGCATATTGGTGCAAATTCACTAACCTTTCTAACTATGAAAATGTTAATTTAAATAGAAATTATTTTTCTGATTGCGAAATTTATACATGGCTACTTACGATTCTATAGTTTCTTTTTCCATGACCAATTTAGCTTTGGTAATCACATGCTCTTCCTCTAATATTTCATATTTAGCTGTTAATTCGTCATATTTTCTTATTTCTTTCGTAATTGTAGCTTCTAATTCAGAAATAGTTTTTTGTAATGTTTTGGTTTCTGGTGATCCAGATTTGTTTTGTTCCAACTTTTTAATCTTTTCTTTTAATGTTGTCAATTCCAATTCTTTATTTTTTTGTTCTTTTTCGTTGTTGGCTTTCAGTACATCTAGCTTTTTCCTTTCATTCTGCAAAAGAATATAGATTATAGTATACAATTTAAATAACCCCAATTAACCAAGAGAAATATGTGAAGGAATTAATGAATTAATTATACTTTCATTCATATGCTAAATGATGAATTATAAACTGAGTATAATTAGCAAACCTGTAAATCAATTTCCATTTCTTTTATTTTCTTTTCGTTTTCCAATTTGCCATTTTTATTTTCGAGCTGAGCTTTAGATAATTTTTCTTCTACAGATTTATAGGATTTATTTACTCTGTCTAATTCTTCTTTTAATTTAGCAATTTCTGCACTTTCTAATTCACCTACTTTCTTGTTAGTTTTTGATACAAGCTCCTTTTCAGCTTCTAAATTCGTTTCCTAAAAATTAGAACTATCAATTTGATTTTTAAATATTCTAATACAAAATTTAAACTTGAATTTTTTAGCTTCAAGTTGATTTTAGCATAATAATTAATGATTAAAATTTATAGAATACTGAAAAACTTTATGAATATTAGTGAATTTTACAATGTTTTCTTTAATTTTAATTTGATATTAAAAACATTTCTGATGAAAACCACATCTTTTAAAAATAGAAATATTTATAACTATTGAATAAGTTAATAAAAAATTACATGCTGAATTACATTTTGAAGATTTTTAATAAAAAATTCACATTTATTGATTCTGTTATGAATTTCATAGTTCATTAGAAATAACTCTGTTTCTATGGCAAATATGTTGAACTTGAAAGATAAAAATTTTAATCTGTACAATTTTTATCCAAAAATTTTTTTTATATATTTATGTTTTTAAGATATTTTTAAAAAGTTATTTTTGGAGTATTATCTACCACCCAAATAAAAATTAAACTTTTTTAATAAATTATTCAAATGTATGCTGAAATCAACTTTATTGGAAATGCAGAGTCGCCTTTAAAATGGTAACTGACTCCCAATTTAATTGGACTATTATGAGATTGTTATTCCATGAAATTGTGAACAGTGAAATTATTAGAGTTGAATCTGCCTAAAGACCTTCATTTTGTAACATAATTAAGTTTCAGTCAATCATTTCATTATATTTTTTTATCAAAAATAAAGTAGTTGCAATTTTTTGATAATTTGTGAAATGAATTGCTCCATTACCAGTTGTTTCACCAATTTATCTTTTTGTTGAATAGTACTTTCTAATGCATTTATTTTCGTTGTTAATGTTTCTATTTTTCGGTTCAATTTCTTTTTCTCTTCTTCCCATTTTGCTTGGTCTTTCTCTAGCGACTGCAGTTTAAGCCGTTCTTTTTCAATCTGAAAAAAAGTAATGTGTAAGAAGCTTCATAATTGAGACTCACAAGCAATTATTTTGGTATAAAAGATACTAATTTAGTTCGAGCAACCAACACTAAACTTTTTTATGATCGCTATTAATGCACTAGTCAACCAAAGTAAGTGTAAGTTACTAAAAATAAACAAAATAGCAGAGCTCAATTTAATAAATTTGATCCGAGCAGTATGGCTGATTGTTTGGTTACTACAGTTGCATTAACTTGATTGTTAGAATCTACACTAAAACATTTTTTTTCTTAAGAAGCAGCTTGTAAGAAACGGCTATAAACTTTTCACCTTATATAATGCTTGAACGATAAAAATTGAAATACAAACCTCATTAGTTATTTTATTATAATCTTCTTTCAGTTTTTTAATTTCTTTTTCTTTTCCTTCCAATGTTTGCTCAAGTGAATTCGCTTTCTGTGTTAAAGTATTTAAATCATTTTGCTTCGTTGCTGAAGATTCTAAAAGACGAAATACTAAATAACAATATTAAAATACAATTTTATATAATCTTACTGAGATTAGCTTGTAATTTTGAAATTTCTTCCCCTAGAGACTTCTTATCGTTGCTTAGTTTCGTTTTGTCTTTGACTAATTTATCTAGTTCAGTCTGTAAGGAAGATTTTTCTGTTGAATATTTATCTAAAGATTCTTTAAGTTTGTTTATTGTTATACTAAGCGCTTCCTTTTCTGTGACAGCTGTACTAGATTTTAATTTTTCATCCTCAAGTTCTTCAATTAAATTATTTATTTTCTTTTTTGTTTCTTCCAGTTCATAAGTGACTTTTTTTACTTTTGAATTGGCTTCCTCCTCAAGTTTTATTTTTTCATTTTCATTAGTTTTCAGAACCTGGAGAATTTCTCCTATTTCTTTTTCTAAATCACTAATCATTGTCCTCATTTGGTCTTTAGAAGTTAGTGCTGAAATTTTTTTTGGGGTCCTTTGACTGAATTTCTTAAAATCGCCCTAAAAATATGATAAAAAACTTTTTTTACTTTCAAACGGGGGTTGGGTTAAGCACTGTATTTTCATATAACTGTAGAATGGTATTAAAGAACTGGAATAAAATTGAAAATCAATTTCGAGAATAACTTTTCAGGAAGAATCATTAAGTTTAGATAATCGAGCATACTATTACAAATTAACATATTTAGTAGTTCTCAAAGCCACCCCTGTCTAATAGAATACTATGGAGTGAAGAGTCAGTAGTTTAACTAGTGTAACAAAAGATTTTAATAAGTAAATATAAATTATTAGTTAGTGTATTTGAAATAGTTATTTGTATAATAGTGAAGTGAGTAAATAAATTTGAAAGACGAAAATATACTGTATTTATCGTACCTATCAGAAATATATAAAAAATTGTTTTAGTTATGACTATTACTATTTGATTTGATGAAAATATTAGTTTAGATACCTTAGATAATATAACATTATCATTTTTCTCTGTTATATTAAGAAGTTCTTCAAGATTCTTAATTTTTTCATTTTTCTCAGACATCTCAATTTCTAATGATGCTATTTGATCTATATATTTGTCCAAATTTTTGTCTCCTTTAGTGCCTTTGGCTGTTTTTAATGCCAGTTTTTTATTTTCGTTACCAAGTTTTTCATTTTCAACTTCTAAACTTTGTACTTTATTTCTTAATACCGATGCTTCCTGCTCGATCACTTGGAGTTGCCTACGAAGATCCAAAGTTTGTTGATCAAGATCCAAAGATCTGTAACCAAATATATTGGTTGAGAACGTCATTTATTTATTGCAATTAGAAAATATGTTTACTCACTTGCTTTTTTGCATGCCTTTTGATCTTTTTTGAGTAAGGCTGAGTTCTGCATGGAGTCTTTCACAGTCTCTTTCTTTTTCTATAAGTTTTTTCCGTATATCATTTGTTTCATCTTCTAAAACCTGAAGAGGTACTTATATTTCGTAAATAGAAAAATATACAGAGTTTTGATATAAGAATACAAAGTGTACAAAGCAGAAATGAACCAAAACTTATTCCACGGACTAAACACAAAGAAAGAAATAAGAAAATGAATAAACCATTGCTGTGCGGACTTATACACAGGAATAAAATCACCCAAAAAGTCTTGTTGAGGTTTACAATAATTTGCCATATACAATGGGTGATGTGACTAACCTACAACCATTGCTTGTATAAGTAATTTAGCTAATGATTGTGGATATACAAGATTTTTCAGGATCATGCTCAGATTAGATTAAGGGTCTGGTGAGTGCAACTCAGGTTGAATTCAACTATTGCATCTTAATCCCAAAAAGAAGACCTAAATAAAATAATTAGCAACTATTATTTTGAAAATTAATTATTTAACAATCAACTAGAAACCAAGAGGCAAATCACATCAACCCATAATTTATGAATTCATTTACAATACTACCTTAAGTTTTTGATTTAGTAGCGAGTTTTCTTTAATTTTCTCACTATTCAATAGAGTACGTTTGCTCGAAGTTTTAGTGGAAGCTTGCTCTTGTAATTCTTTTATTTTGGATTTCAATTTATGGTTATCTCCTTCTAATTCTTCAACTTTATGTCGAAGAACTGAAGCTTCTTGCTCACTTAATTCTAATTGCAATTTTATTTCTGCTGGATCATCATCTTCCGAAATATCTGATTTTTCTGTTGGTTCTAGCGACAACTTTTGATTTGTAGGGCTCAATTTTCGAGCTAAAAAATAATGTTATCTCTAAATTTTCGTTATATTGTGATTCAATTATGTTAGTAGGCAACATACATGTTAAAATTCAAAGTTTAAGCCAATAGAGAAAAAAATCAACATAAATGATGTGCCTTTTAGCATTACGAGTTTTGTATTGAGCTGATTTGCAATAATCATGTAATTACAGAAAGTTTATTAAAGTTAAAAGTGCAGCGGGTACAAATAGTACATGGTGAAACAATGTAAAGAAATAAAATATAATACAAATGGTAACAGACAGTTTTCAACTGTTCTTATTTAATTTTTGGGTGAAGAAACAGCACTCAAATTTTGTCTTTGAGATCTATTTTTTTAATTATGTTTCATTTATATTAAAGTTAAAAAATTAACATCAGTCACTTATCACTTCTAAATTTCTTTTATATAACTTTCCAGTTTGGATTTTACTAAGGTAGCATAGCTTAGTCTTTATATTCATATCCTATTGTCTTTGATATCAATATTCCATACTTTCAATATCCCAATAGAAAATCTCTCTCCCTTTTCCACTACATTCAGCCAATTTTTGAGAATGGATCAAGATTGCTGTAGGGGTAGTAAACTTAATGTTACAATGGAGAATTTGAAAATTTAATTTCCATAAATTCTACATACTTGTCTGCTTTATAACTACTATGAAAATTTTGTACTACTAGAAGCAATAAACATCAAGCGTTAGGTTAAGTTAGTATTTGTTCCCAACGCTCTACAAGTTTTTTTGCCGAATATAGATCAGGGTATGGCCATTTGTGTCTATTTATGTTTTTAATATTGATCCAAATCATTGCTACACCAAACTTAAAAAACTTCATTTTTCAATTTTCTACTGTCACAAATATTCGAGATTTATCTTGTTTTTCCAAATGAATGCTGAAATCAGGTGTCATTTTTAAAATCAGTTTTACCACCACAGATTAATTATATTTGTTATTTGTTTTGACCGTGTAATAGACACCATGGTTTTGACCAAATTGATGCCATCTAGGGGGCTAAACCTCAAATACTAGCTTCTCACAAAACACTATAAAATTTTATTAATAGTACGAAATTTAAATATCACTAACTCAAGTATTTAGTAATTATACACTTTCACGGTCACCTGGTTTTTTGGCTCTAGAAAATCGAAAAATAGATGGATTTTAATGATCTTGGTCTCAAAATGTTCCATTTTACGGCGGATTTATAAAAAAAATTAGTAGAAATAGCTGGAATGAAAATTTTTCATTGTTTTACTGTTTTAAATCGTAAAAAAAAAACGGTTTTGCAAAATAATCCTTTACGAAAAATTATCTCATTATCAGATAAAGTTCTTATATTTTTTTTTGTATTTTACATAAATTAATAAACAATTTAAAAAAATCCAAAAAGAATGATTTTTTCAGTTTTTATAGCTAAAAATGAAATCGATGAAAAACAATCAATTTTCGTGAATAGTTTCGTACTATATTCTTCAATGTTAATAGTTTTTGGACCATTAAAAATCGAAAAATAGATAAATTTTATAATTTTGGTCTCAAAATGTCCCATTTTACGACGAATTTATGAAAAACACGGAGGTAGTGGCTGAATTTGCAGTTTTTAATAGTTTTAAACCTTAAATAGTAGAAAAACTTTTTTTTATAAATCCGCCGTAAAATGGAACATTTTGAGACCAAGATCATTAAAATCCATCCATTTTTCGATTTTCTAGAGCCAAAAAACCAGGTGACCGTGAAAGTGTATAATTAACAAGTATTTGATATAAAATATATATCCAACTAAGAACAAATTTTGAAAACTGAATGCCAAAAATATAAATTTGTAATATTATCATCATAACTTTTCAATAATTTTTAAATATTGTATAAGAGCTAATTTTTTTACTCCACTGAAATTTGGACAAATCTGTTTTTAACAGTGAAATGACGATACTTCAATAATTTTAATAAAATTTCAGAACATGGTACAACTTATTATCGCCATCTATTTTTCGATTGTAAAAACTGAAAAAGTAACTCTCTTGCGTGGAAAGATTTCTATTTACTGGTGCTTGTTATGCCACCAATAACTATGAAATACTGTATAAAAACTATACTACAAAATGTATCTTTATCATTATATCTAATAATAAAGAAAGCAACTTGTGATCAGTTTGTTATTAGTAAAGAAGGACGTCTTATTGCCACTTTATCCTCTTATGTAAAGTACATAAATTTGTGTCAAGTAAGATGTCGTTTGAAGATTCCCATTTTCTACTCATATTTCATAAAATTTTCTACTTATTTATTGTGAATTTAAACAAAATGTTCTAGTTTCAAATATTATTAGAATATTTTTGAAATTTTTTGGTCTTCTGATCAAAAGTAAGAACAAAAAGCTTTGCACTAATTTAAGTTTCCAGCCACAAAGTCAGAAATATAGTTTAGAATGTCTCTTTTGGAATAGTAATGGGGGAGATTTCTTAAGCTTCATGTTACTTGACCTAAATTAGGGCTTTGCGAAAACTATGTGACAGGGCTCATGATGTGAATGTTTAGAAAATGTTAGAAAATTTTTTTATGGTTTAGGATTAGTAATCAGCTGATAAGTTCTCTATCTGACCCAGGGTCATGGTTTACGGAAAGCCCTAAAGTAATTAAAATAGTACGGGGTGTAAGGGATTCGCAAAAAGTGATGTTGACAAAACTACTAATGATGACGTTATCCCGATTTTGTTAGAAAACCAAAAATATTAGATTGGATTATCTCAAGGATTTGCATAGTCACGTACTTCTGGCTCTGTTGGCCATTTTTTTCAGTTGTAAGACCAAGGATTCATTATCATCTTCTATTCTGGAAACTTTCTTACGTAAATTTTGTGCCTGTAAATCGAAATTGAAATTGAAAACGTTAAACAAACCACTCTTTTTCAGGAGACAGTAGACTAGATAATAATTTAATCGACAATATTGATGAAAAACTGTGTATATTTCAATCTTTATACTATACCTCTTCTTCGGCGAATTTAAGTTGTTCCCTCAAGTCTGCTTCTCTCTCTAATGAATCCTGAAGATCTCTTAGGAGCTGAACAGGATCATCCTGCGATCCTCCTCTTGTAAGAGATTCTCGTGATACTTTCTGCGAAAAAAGAAGTTAAAAACTTAGCCAAACAAACAAAGAATAGACTGTTATAAATAAAATTAATATTGGAAGTACTGAATATAATTATATAGTAAATTAACTGATTAAATTGAATTGATAATATATACTTACTCCATCTGTTGAAGGATTTTTGCCTATACTTGCTAATGTAGGAGCTTTTTTTTTAGTTGGTCCCTTTGTATCTTCGACTTTACTTATTTTCGATTTCGCTTCATCTAATTCCTTTTGCAATCGAACAGAAACTTCGTTAGATACTTTTATTTCCTGTTCTAGTTCTTTTATTTTTTCTATCTGGGATAATGTTGTTCCGCTTCCTGTTATCTAAAAAATCTTAATTACATTTCGAAATACAGATCATCAAAAACAATCTTACATCTTTCATTTTCTTTTCTAACTCGGCCTTTTCGATTTCTAATTGTGCAGCTTTTCTTTCGGCTTTTCTTAATTTAAAAGACAGTATTCGACAATTTTTTGTTGTTTGGTCTAAATCTTTTTTTATAGAAGTATATTCTACTGCTTGGTCTTCCCTGCAAAGTATTAGCGTTTTTACGGTTTGCGAAACAACGATAAAAAAATATTTTCTTGTGACACTCTATTGTAACAACCATAAATGTATAGCAATTTTTTAAGTCAAATTAAGTAGACAGACGTATTTCGATGGCGCGGTATACCGGAACCTTGTTAAAATGTTTAATATCCGAAGGTAATTTTTAATTTCCTTTGGGAGAAACAGCTCCATTCACATTTTCAACCAAAGTGCACGAGGCAATATCTGTATTATGGAAACGTAATCCATATTTATATTTAAATTATAGATTTTTTATGGATAATCTCAACGTATAGACTAATCTCATTAATGAATTTTATAAACAAAACACTTTATATTTATTAATAACAAAAATAGTATAGTTATTCATAGCAAATCGATCAATCGTTTGGAATTGAATGATTTTATATCGACAAACTTCGTAACAATTTCAACGTACCTAAAGTTATCTTGTAATTCATCCATTTGTTCTTCCATATCTCTAAGCTCTTTTTTAATGTCTTCATTTTCGTCCATTAATTCTTCACATAACGTTTCGGCAGCCAAAAGCTTCGATCGCAAATCATCTGCTATTCGTTGTGCCTCTTGTACAGTAGGTCTATTTTCTAGATCACTCTCTAATTCTTTCACTTTCAAACTTAAACTTCTCTTTTCATCTCTATAGTCTTCTAGCTGTTGTTGTAGTTCGTTACACTTCTGTTGTAGTTTCAGTACTTCAGAAGCACTAGTTTTGCTAGTTGTAGATTCCATGGCGGCAAGTCTTCTTAGTAAAATATCACTTTTTTCTCTTTCCAGCCTATCGCATTTTGCTTTGGTTGTTTCCAATTCTTTTTTTATGCTTTCAAGTTGTTCCTTCAATTCATTTTCTTGTGTGTCGACCAGCGTTGTGTCCGTAGTTTCGGTACCCGCCAAACTCACTGTATCGTCATTATCTGAAGAGTCTTGTGATGAATCTCTATTAGTCTTGGCTTTTACCTAAATTGTTTTCAAATTTATTAGTTTTATATCTTGGATAACTGGATCACGCACAAATTATAAAATAAAGACGAACGGGAGACACTGATTGGACAAGGTCGTAAGAAGATAGAAAATAGAATTGAAAACAACCACAAAAATTATTAAATTGCGTTGAGAACAGAATAATTTTATTGCAGCAATTACTTACGCTTCATATAATTCAACTAGTACCATTAGTTTAGTTTTAGTCCCTGAATACTATACCTTAGTTCTCGAAACCCACGTCAGTGTGATCAATCCAGTCCAGGAATGATGGTTTATTTTTCATTCCACCTTGCTCATTCGAATGTTGGATTATAAATTGAACAGTGGACACGCATTTGTTTTGACGAATTCTATATGGCATTGCTGAGCCTTATTTTTCATTTCTTCCACTCATCCAATTCCTCACCCAAATCCGCCTTATTTCTTTTCAGTTCTTCTTCCATCACATTAATTACTTCTTCTAATAGTCATAGTTGAACACTTTTAAAACAATTTCTAAGCTTCATTCTTGAAAGAATTGTCACTATAGTGTTACCGATCTTACAGCTTTTGAATTACCGCAATAATTGGAAGATATGATTCAGTTCAGCATTGGACTGGATCAACTCGCTGAATTACTCAACTGGAATAATATGAACCTGGCATTTACTTAGGAAAAATAACAAGAGAAACTCACGAATTGTTAATTCAACGATTCACGTCGTCCTTAAACAACCCGTGAATCATGGTCTGTTTTTTCTTATGATAGTGCGATCAGAGTTTGCTCCAGTGGAAACACTGGTAAATTTTTGCGAAAAAAGAGTGCTCTTATTCATCGCGTAAAAGCTCCCCGGGTCGCTATTGATTCCGAAGTTTTTGTTAGCTAAAATCTTATCAGTGAACATTCTCCTTATTCACCAGATTTACCACCATACGAATTCTAGGTATTCCAACAAGTTCCAAATATCGCCCAGTTCTTAAGATATATACCTCCAGTAAACATTCAATTTTACCAAGAAATCGAAGCAAGCAATTTGGATACTGGAAGCCGGAGCTTAAATAATAATGATAAAATGTAGATGAAATAATATAGTGATGATAGTGAAGACAGTAGAAAACAATCATTCGATGCGGTACAGTTTTCTACAGTAAGCAAGAAAATCCCTATGTAAATTCAATGTTTTAGGTTTTAACATCTTTTCTACTCGTTTTGTCAGCGATGAGGATCGTAACCGCTTTGGATTATCTCTACTCCCTTTTTTATCGATCTTCAGCCTGGTGTAACGATACGTGGAGGGATTAGTCTGTGTTTTGTTTGATTTGATCATACCATTTCATAGGCGATCTTCAACCTGTCTATGTATTCATCCAGTCTTCTAGCTACGTGTCCAAAATATTGCAACACTTTTTCTTGCTCAATGATGATAGTTTGGTGCTTACACTGAATTCTTCCAGTTCGACTGACTTCAGTTCTCTTCGCAGTCCAGGGTCTAAACAATTTCCTCTAGTACCACATTTCAAACGATACAATATATTTGCGCTCCTTAGCTCTAAGTCTTCAAGATTGTGAGCCGTAGAGATAATTGGGAAGACCAACGTTTGAACCAGATTTACGTTAGTGTTTTTGGTTATGTTTGAGATTTTAGTATAACGATATATCATTCTGTTGGAACAAGCCAAACGTTTTAAAAGAATGCCTCAACTTTAATAATTTTCCAGCTTTTTCTTTTAAATAGTGGTTGAATATGATTATAGGAATTTAATCTTGAATACATCAAAACAAACTTTTGGTGGCATATCACTTTGTTCCGTCAAGGTCTTAAATTATAGATACATAAAAAATTGAACTAAGACGAAGTGTATAAATAAATTTATACACATTTATAGTTACATAAAAAAAGTTTTAAGTCGTTCATTAGATTGGGTTATATAGTTCTAGGTTATGAAATCCCCTAGAAATATCTTTTTGTCTTTGTGATTACTACATTTTCTATTGATGGATAAACATAATTCGTAATTTTTCTCTACATTTTCTAGAAAGTGCGTGATCCATAATGACATAAATATCATTGTAAGCAACAATAATTATTAAATATACAGTTAAATCAATATTAATACAATTTATTATACAAATGGAGCACACTGGAATTTTATTGATAGAAAGCAATAATATTGGTTAGTAAATTTTTTAATAAGAATATACAAGGTGATCCCAATGAAATTGTTTTTAAATATTCCATTAATTTGATTATGCTATTAGAACAACAGATATTGTAAATCAAATTAGAGTAAATGGAAGAATGAAAGAAAGTTTATTAGATGTGCGTGATGAAAATAAACGAGTGTAAAGTATGTGTAGTCCAGGTATCTATTTACAAACCATTCAATTAGGAGTATTATTTACCTAGAATTAATATCATCGGTGATTTTCTCAATTAGTTTGAATGATAGATATTGTATAGAATGAAAACTATCTTACCCTTGGTACAGCCTAGATATGGAGACATTTTAAAAAAATATGTTTAGGATCAAAGACAAGATCAACTTTGTTTTTATATTAATCTTCTTAATTGGAATGGAATACCCTGTACATTTATTAAGTTTGATTAATTTCTATGTCTACTTTTGGCAACTACTACTACGGCATGTTTTTTTAAGTAAGTACCGATTCGAAATATCTGTTTTTATATGTGAAAATTCCTATGCCTCAATTTAAACATGTCATAACTTGTTAAGACTAGTATCTAATTTTATGAAAAATACAATTGATGCGTTTCTTACAAAAACCACCTTAGTCCAGTTTTGATTTTTATGGGAAAGTGGGAAAAACTTTATGTCGCCCAACGTTTTACTTAATTTAATTTTTTCTTATATAAGACATATTTTATTTTATAATTAGTGAATGACGACCAAAAAAAAAAAAATTAATCAAAATTTTGGTAATATTTCAAATAACAACGTATTTTTTCCTTTTTTATGGATAATGGTTGTTTTTACCGGAATTTCTATGGAACTGAGAATTTCAATATGCAAAAGGTTAAAAGAAATGTTTATTTTTAAACAATGTTAAGTTGTAATAATTACAAAGAAAATCGGCATCATTGTTTAATCATTTTGGCCACTTCTATTGTCTTCGTTGTCTATTTCAACTTCAGGTTCAATACTAGTACTGGTGCTGAGCTGAGCAAGGTTTGATTGAGATAATAGTGGACATTCTCGGGAATTTTCAGGCATATAGCAAGATTTCTTAGAAAACCTAGCTGTTGGTGTTTGATTTAAATCTCACCTTGATATAGGGGCTTTAATATTAGTTTGGTACCAAGCTTCTTCCGGTTTCGCATCACTCTTACTAATTTTATTTTCACAGGCGGCTTTCGATTTGGCATAAAAAATAGCTTCAGAGCTTCAGCCATATTAAAAAACCTTTTTGCTCTGCTTTCATAATCTTAAAGGAGAAGGATGAAGATTTTCCTCTGTTTCGATACTAACACGTTCTTCTAAGTCAGAGCATAAATTTAGTTTTGATATAAATCTGGTATATATATATATATATATATATATATATATATATATATATATATATATATATATATATATATATTCCGTTTGGATTTTTTAGTCTTGAATAATGTGATTGCCGAGCTTTAAATGACTGGATATGGTTTTTATCAAATTCGCTGCAGGCTCCGGTATTTTCTTGTGCCTGTTATTTGCCTTCCTCTTCTATCGTGTCGTGATTTACCTTGAAGCAAAAGATTATTTTATAGTCTTCGTACTCTCCCTCTAGTAACACCAAATATGCTTGAAAACGCCTTAAACATACTGGATATTCTTTGCCTTCCACTCTTATCTTGTAAGAAAACACTGCACATTACTTTCATTACAAGTATCGTTAACACTCGCTTACTAATCAAACAGACCGGGACAACGGTGCTTTTTGCAGGAATTCGGTTGGACTATGGCTGTTTTTGTAGAACTACTTGATCTCTTGGCGGCTGTAAATCCATACTATGGTTCTTATTGTATAATTTTTTAGACTTTCCCGGTCAAACAGGTGGCCCCTGATTTATAAGTGTCAATTTAAGCCGCGAGATCCGAATTTTAGGACTATGGTCGTTTTTGTAAGAAACGCTTCAATGACTCCACTTTCTTTTAATCATTCTTTCTTTGTTTATCGACTGTGTAGTATGTTTTCATAATAAATAGTACGGAGCGTGTTAAATATGTAATTTGTGTTTTGTTAAGACATTATTGAAGACAAAAGTTTAAAGCAATTGTCGCAGCAAGGAAAATATGTGGAATTGAAGGACAAGACACCGTCAATGAACGAACATTACAGCGTTGGTGTAATCGTTTTAATGGTGGTGATTTGATGCTTGAAGATCGTTCACGCTCAGATCGTCCACCTGCGTGGAATATTGAGATTACAAGGGAAGTAGTAATAAACCAATCTAGTATCAGCACTCACCGATTATCGAAATCCCTTGGATCTTCTGAAGATACCATACATCACCATTTAAAAGATCTGTAAAAGTTGTCGATTTTTCTAAACAACCCGAACAGAAAATTAGTGATTAGGCAAAGGACAATTACTAGAATTCGTCGTAAAGAGCGGTCCGGACCTTGCACTGTCAGATTACTATTTATTCAGATCTATGGCGTGGTAAAAAAATTGAATCCAAAAGGAGTTGCGGCAAATTTTTGCATCTAAACACAAATAAAGGTTTTACCAAGGTCTCAAAGTCCTTGCTGAATGTTGGGTTACAACTGTAGAATTCGTTGGGCTATGGTTTGAATATGAAGGATTACCTTTTGTATGATTATTTTATAAACAAAGTAAAACCAAAATTATTTATGAGACAAACTATTGTTTACGAATGTCTGTGAAGTATGGTGTTATCAGTTTTCTTTGTGTGCTAAAAGCCTCAAAGCCATCGATATTCATTAAGATCTGTGCAATGTATGGAGAAAACTCTATAGGGAATGGTTATAAAATTGATAAGCACGTTTAAAGATGTGCACAATAAAAAACGCTTATCATTACTCTCGAATTTGCGGAAAAAACTCCAAGAGAACAGACGCTCTACTATTTTATCCTTATCTGAAAGTATTAAAGAAATAATGGTACCAAGCGATTGGACAGTATTTTGATTTTCTTTTTGTAACGAAGGTAGGCTGTGACAAACGATGAAACATGGATGGCCTTCGTTACACCAGAATCAAAACAACTATATAGTTAAGTTCACATGATCAAATCATTGTGTACCATCTTGGTACAGAAAGGAAGTATTGCAGGTAGAAGTTTTTGCCTCATAGAGAGACAATAAACTTCGCTTCGCTATTCAAATCAACATACGAGACATGGCAGATTCAAGTCAGTAACTACCACATGTTCGATCTTTTCAAGAAACACTTGAGTGATGAGAATATTGACATTGAAGACGAAGCATCAATATCTGTATTGCAGTAGGTGTCAAAACAGACGATAGAATTCGTTGTTAACGGAATACTGTAGGTAATTAGACAATATGAGTGCCTGAATATTGGTGAAAATTATGTTGAAAATAAATAAAGCTATAGGCTTTCATATAAAGAAAACATCTCTGAAAAAGTTTGTATTTTATGCTTTGAAACAGTACTTATTTAAAAAACATGTCTTGTTTAATATATGAAATATGTGCTGTTTTGAGGGACAGGGATAGGTTTCACACATACAAACACTGAATTACTTGAATAAGAAATTGTACATCGTGGTTTGTAGGCTCCTCCGAGATCGTTTTAACTTCTTTTATTTGGATTCTATTTCCTTTTGGCGGACTTGGAGAAGATTCCTTTATTGCTCTAAGTTTATTCGCTCGAGTTGCTAAGCTGTCACTTCTGTTGAATGTTGTTGATATTTTTTCTTTTTGTAATGAATAGCTATCTGAAACTAATGCCAGGTTTCAATGCACTACAATATTTTCGAAAAATGGGCTTTTGAAATCTGCAGTCTCCTATTTGTGAAACAAATTATTAAAACTTAACATACATATCACAATATTGCCAGTACTTAGTAGTAAAACCTTTTCTAACGAATATTCTCTGCTGATTTGATATGGTTTAGACTAGTCAGAAAGTAAAAATCATCCCAAAATCTGTAAAATCCTTTCAAAAAGCACTCGCACAGAAGCTGTCAAAAATTTATTAGGTGGGAAAAAGTTCGTTGGCAGACACATAGGTGGCGATACTAGTATTAATCCATGATTTTCGGTTAGCCTTAGCCCCCAATAGACACGTGTATAAATTTGACAGCTGTCGTACAATTAGTTTGTCAGTTAAAGTATTTAAGCTTGGTTTATGCATCCAAAATTAAAAATTAACATTAAACTATCAAATTAAATTACTAGATGAAAGACACTGAAATAATACTTGTAGTTCATGCAGAAAATTAACAGTAAATTTAAATTAAACTAAGAGCTCACCAACTTTTAACTCTTAGTTTAATTTCTTAATTTTGTGAGGTTATGAGCATTAAATATGTACTTCAAATCAGTCTGTATTGGTGGTACTGTTTTGTTTACAACATCCTTGTTCTTTGGTTATGGAAGTATTATTCGTGTTATTGCGCAGATTTCTGTTGTGGTGTTTTATTTCCAAAACTGATATCAAACAATAGTCAGTAATGTCCTTTAGACTCAGATAGACAGTGTCAGAAGCTATGCACATTTGTATGACATAAAGGAATTTCTATGGGTTTACCAATAATTTATATTTATCCTTAATTTACTGCATAAACTAAAAAATTAACACCAAGAAAGTTTAGTTTACTATTTATTTCAATTGCTTTAAAGCAAAGCAATGTTGGTTTGAAAAAATGGATGAAAAAATATGGTGTGTTTATAACACATTGGTTTTTTTAAAAATCACTATTGAAACCATAGATTGGCTTAAATATTATTCGGATTTTACCCCAGGAAAATCAACCGTTGAAGAGTGGTTTAAACGAGACGAAATGCGCACCGAGGATGATGCACGAAGTAGACGTCCCAAACAGTGGGTCATCAACGAAAACATCAAAATGCATTAATATATCAAAAGGTCCAAAAAATAAGAAATATCAAACTTTGGGATTGATATGGCTTAGATAAAAAAATGTATCGGACATATATCCTGAATGAATATTTGGGTACGTGAGAGCTCTGTTAAAAGTGGGCTCATGATCGACCCAAAATATTTGATTCCGATCAGGGTTTGGAGCTGCTCAGTCGTAATAAACCCAAATTTTTGCATCGATATGTAAATGAAACATCATTACACGTCGGAGTTCTAAACTAAACTGTTAAGAATACATAACTGGATCTTCTTACTAAATGAAAAAACTTACAATCGTGTTTTTCGTGAAATTTGTTGGGATTTGAAAGAGAGTAAAGAATTAAAAGAAAACAAAACTTCTAGATTTTATTGGCAAATAAAAAAAATTTGAGATGCGGCTATGTAATCTTTTAGTCCGTCCAAACCTTTTTTTCATTGTTCTTTACAATTTATGGATATAAAAGATCAATAAAAGACCGAAAACTTGTAAATTTATGAATTTAGGAAATATTTACATTAGTCTGTAAAATATTTAAACTGATCGTACTAAGTAAGATTTTATTAGACTATAACAACTTATGTATTCGTGGAACAAGTCTAACGACAATTTTTTTGAAAGTTCTTTAAATTTCTTTAATCTGGCTTTAAAATACCAACAAAGGCTCAATCGTGTTCATAAGCGCGAATTATAAAAGATTTGTTTACAATGCGTCAAACGTTGAAGGGTAATCGTAGCATTGTGTGACCTCGGCTTAACTCGATGTCCGAACAGAGTGTTTTTCGTGACCCCCCTGTTATAAAAAATTAAAGTGAGAAGTTTTTATCTTACTCGCTATTCTAACGCGTAGGTACGCTCATGAAGATAATTTAGTTTTTTATTTAAATTATATTTATAAATCCATCCTTAAGCTATTTCAAAACTAATCACTTGTATTTAAATTACCTGTTCGTTGCCCAGTATCTATTGGTTTTATTCTTCTTTTCGGTAAAGATATACTAACAGTAGTAGTAAGTGGTTGTGCATCATCTTTCATATTAGCTAAGTCAGGAGTAGATATCCAAGATGATGGAGAATTAAAATCATTACTTTCACTATAATTATTTTCATTTGTTTCTGACAAATTAGTACTTGACATCCAGTTTCTACTTTTGCTCTCACCATCCCTGTAACAAATAATTGATACAAATTTTTTTTCTACAATTACTTCTCATTAGAAAAAATACTAATACTACATACGAGGCTTCTTTGAAAAGATTCCAATCCAATAAAGAAACAAGACATTTCTTTCCACACTTTCCTGTTTAACCATGCTATAACGTGCTCGTCTGATGAAAATATCTCTTAGGAAAGTGAAAATTTAAGGCTTGGAAACAGGAAAAAATTACTGGGGGTCAGAGAATTTTAGCCAGGTCGATCACTGAAATATGATAAGGTGCATTGTCCTGTTGTCGCTTTCTTTCAAAAGTGGTCGCTGTTTGCAATTTTTCCCTTTCATTATAAAGCAATGATGCGTAAAACTCTTCTGTTACTTTTGAAGATAATCGATGACAACTATTCTATGACTATCCCAAAAAACAGTTGCAATTACTTTTCCCGGCAGATGAAACCGTTTTTACTTTTTTCGGAGTAAGTCCGCCGTTTGTAATCCACTGTCTACAGTTTTTTAGTTTTAGTTTAGTTTATACTGGTGGATTCAGGTTTCATCTACAGTTATGAATCGACACAAAAAATCCAACTCATTTTGCTAAAATCTCATCAATAAGAACAAGGAAATGTTCATTCGATGAGCGAAATCGTATTACAACACGCAAATAGCTTTTCTACATGTATTCTTCCGTCAGTTTACTCGTATGACAAATGCGTTCTTTTGATATGCTGATAGTCTCTTCTATCTCTCTAACCTTAATCTTATGGTCGACAAGTACCATTTGTTGAATTTTTTCGATGAAATCGCAGGTTGTCACAGTTTTTGTCCGTGGTGGTCTTTGTAGGTACATATTGACTAACTCCTCTTTCATTTACGTAGAATTATTGCCTTTCGAAACCAAACATTTAATCACAGCTCGATACTCAATAAATGTGTCAACTTTTCGAAAATAATTACAGATTTCCAATCTACCAACAATATAAATTTCAAGATAACTTTGCGATAAATGGTAAGTAACTTAATTGTATGTTTACATGCTTGCTGAAACCTTGCTAAAAGTCCACAAATGTTTGGATGTCATTTATTAGTTTGCGTGCTCTCCACTGTATTCCGGACAAGCTGCGCAGGCGAACTTTGCGAATGCGGAAGTTTTGTTGGCGATTTTGCGTTCAACTTATTTATAAACAAAGTAAGAACAAAAAATACAAAAAGTTCGGCAGACCAAGCAACAACGTGAACACATCCGTTCAGCGATACATCGTGAACGACAATAAACCCGCGCTAACATGTAAAAATGTCTTAAGAGCTTGACAAAAGCTAATTTTTGATATCTTCAAAAACCATATATGTTATACTTCTATATGTTTCTATAAGTTGAAGTTGTTCCGGCTAAGGAAGACAGAAAGGCAACGATTTCTCTATCGTCAGAGGTTTCAGCTCGGTTCTGCGCATTTTTAAGCATGCGCAATATAGATAAAGTGTCTCGAACGAGAGAGAAAATGTGGGTACCGTAACGTGAAGACGTTTTTTCCCATAAGAGCTGTCCAAGACTAGCCTGGATCGGCCATAAATACACGCAAGTCAAGCCAAACATCCCGTTTACACATATGTATTTGTGGCCACTTGTAGAGACCTGCCAAGCATGTAAACGTATCATAACTGTCCCTCTGGATTCTTACTCCACTTTTTGATTGAGCGGGAGGTGTTATCGAAATATTTTGAATCGAACAGATACCAATGCTTGAAAATAAATAAGTCCACAATATCAAACACAATTCGTTCACCTTAAGGTATTGGTCTCGAGAAAATTAATATCTATGCACTCTTCTATTGATTATTGTTTGGGAGGAAATTTTAGGAATTACATCATAACCCCCTTTTGGATTAATGGAAATAAATGTAGAAATATATGGAAAAATATTTGAATTTGTATAAACAACCTATCTTGTAACACAATTAACATACACATGAAGTAAGGAACACACGACGATAGTTTTTGGTTACTTCCAGTAATGAGTCTAACATTCTCGTTTTTAATGATATAAGCAGTTGGTTTATAAAATGATATTGCCTACATTTGCGCTGGTGAGCATGCTCCATTTTTGGGCATGCGCATATCATTTCGGATGTAAATGACTGAGACAGATGTATGTATGTCTGCACTGTTTGCATATAGATAATACTTAGTACCACATATATAACTATTTGGTCGTCATCTTTTTCCAAAACCCTTATGGCAGTATAGGAATATTAAATATATGGTCTCTACAGTATCTTATTCGGTAAACATAGATCAATATTATGATGCTTTATAAAATTTTCTTATCGGAGTATGAAGCGGATCAAAGCGTATGTGTTGATATTTGTGTAATATCCAACTGCCCCTCTAGCAGCATTGTTTTATGAAGGGTGGCATTAATTACTAGTTTATGACACTCTAGAACCAACAAGATAATATATCTAAGTGGTTTTTACAAAATAAATAGATCATTTCTGACATAAAAAATGTAACGTCTCATAGAAGCGTAAATATTATGAATATTAACTAAATCAATAGATTTATGATCCTAACTATATTTCTATGATGAAAAATTTAAATGAAATAACCTAATTGATGTTGTACATGAGAGAGAGAGAGAAAGTGAAATAGATACTGAGGGTGCATGCGCAATAGCATACTATTCGTGTATAGAAGGTTGTATACCTGAATGATGGGTCGTAACTGGAAATGTAGATGGCGCAACTTATAAAATTTCAGTAAAGGTACAGCTTAAGCGACTAAATAGTAGCGGTGGCTTACGTATATGTGAGTCCGGTTCCCGGACTTTGAACGGCTTGAGTTTGTTTACAAGAGACGAGTTGTTCATAACCAGTCATTACGACGGTTAATATTAAAATAATAGGGTTTTTCTTCAACCTCCTGACAGGTATAAAAGAATTTATACTTATCAGGGTGCTGAAAAGCCTGTAATAAAGCATAATTCATTCCTCTTCCTATCCATTATTCTCATTAGAATTTTGGACATTCTTCAAACCCGTTAAAGGTGTTATTTCAACATCGCTTTCTCCCTCTTCAGATTTTTTCTGAAATCCAGAGAAAAGCAAAGTATACGAGGGGGCGGTGAGTGAGATGATTGCATTTGAACATTAGTAGCTTACCTTTTGCATTAAATCTCAATTAATTTTATATCACATTTAATTTCACTCAAATTTGATGAATTCAGATATATTTACCTCCCTCCTTACTGATGCTTAAGCAACCATTGTTTGTTTTACAAAGTAACTCAGTTCAGATTATTTCACAGATGACTGGGGAGTTTGAGGTTAGATTTCTGTAATTTTATTCTATTTATCGTCTACACAGAATCAAAACATAGTTAATTTGGATAAACAAATCTCAGATGATGAATTAGAAACAGGTGAATGCCATTATGTTTAAAATTGTAAAAAATAGGGTAGAAAAGGTTTCAACAACATCTACATTAAAAAAATAAATGCAAGAATGATTACATTCTAAACGCCGCTAAAGGAAGCGAATGTAGTATGGGAGTTTGTCCAAGTGGACTCGAACTGCTGATAGAACGAGACAGAAAAACCGTATACTACTCTTTGTCTACTCTAATTCAATGTGATCACCATGACGTCGAAGTTTCGGGGGATGGGAATGGCAAGGGTGGAGATTAACAAGCTTTGATTTTAATGGCGAATAGATAGAGATTATTAAAGCAGTACTTTTCCTCTTTCTTCCGATAGTATAATTCAACCAAGATCCCGCTTACTTTATCATTAATATTAATTCTTATGTATTAGTATTAATTCTAGGTCTACGGAATTCATCGTATGGCAACACTGGTTGTCTTTCAAACTGTATATTGAAAAACCCAAGTTCAGCCGAAATGTCTTAAAAAAGGTGCTATATTAATGAGAAAAAGTTATTTAAGGTAGGTAAATAGTCCGAAGACAAAGATTATTCCTATTATAAATATGGATTATTTTGAATCATTGAATAATACTAAAAAACTACGTTATATCAAAAAGCGAGTATACAAATAGGTATTTAAACAAGAGAATCGAATTATGTTTCATTTACCGACAAAACTATTTCAGTCATAATCATAGAAACCCCATTTTCAAAATGTTTGACATATTTCTTTCTTCTAAACCAAATTTAGAATTTAACGTAACATAAAGAACTTTAACTTATACGTTATTATGAATTTATTAATCCTGTATATGATTTAATATTACTTTTACGACATCCAATTTTATCTATATTTCCAAATAAAATAGAGAACTTGTGATCAAAATATTATATGTATATGATGAATTGAAATTCATATTTTCCACACGACGCTGAAAACAAAAGAAAATTTTAGAAAGAGAAAGAGAGAGAGGGAGAGAGAGAGAGAAAGAGAGAGAGATACAGAACGTGTCTGCGCATTATCATACTAGTGTTGTATACGTAGGAGGTTGTATATCGGAATAATGGTTCGTAACTGGAAATAAAAATGGCGCAACTTATAAAATTTCATTAAATGTACAGCTTTTGCGGATAAATAGTGAGGTGCAATATTATGTATCAAATATTTAATAAAAAAGAATAATAAGTTCGTAACGACACTACGGATGGGCGAATGAAAAGATTAAATCGATAAATATCGTATTCTAAGAATATCGATGTATGCAGCGTAAAAAATATCGATATATCGATATTTTTATTTCAGAGCGTTGAGTCTTCAAAAATAAAAGAATTATTGAAACGTTAAAAAAATTAATGCATTTTTTATTTTCGTCAGTTCTATTTTTTATTCAAATAAAGTATTATAAATTATATCCATGATGTAAAGACTACATCATGATTATATCTATCTATCTATCTATCTACTAATATAGGATCCTTGTTCCATTTCCAGATTTTAGTGATCTTGAATTTGTTGACATTTGTATAAAAGCACTATAATGTTTTGTTTTCAAATGCGTCGCTAAATTTGTCGTATTTCCACATGTTTTGTATGTGTTACCACATAAATTACAAGAAACAGGCTTATTGATCCCATTTTTAGTTAAAAAATTTCACACTGCAGACATTATAAATAAAAAAATAACAATTACACAACGAAAAGACACAACAAATCACACCACGTAATGTCGCTTGCCGCCATTTAACTGTACACTACACACACATACACAAGCAATATGGCACAATACAGCTATGGTTGTCACGGTTACACATAGAGGCAGCACTTATATCAAAGCTTGCGCGTTGATGTAAATAATTAATTAATTAAATATGAGGACAGGTAAAATATTACAACAGTAAGTGAAATATGAAGTTAATATATAGTAAAATAAAATAATAAGTTTTCTTAAAAAATATCGAATTCGATACTCAAAAATGAATATCGAATATCGATATTTCAAGATAAAAAAATATCGACGATATTTATCGATTAATTTTTGAAAAAATATCGATAGTTTGATAAATCGATATTAAGATAGTTCTGCGAGGAACAATCAATATTTTACAAATGCGCACGGCACTCATACCAAATTAAGGAATGAAAAATAATGTTTATTCCCCTTATAAAATTCGGCAAACATCTAACAAACCGTCAGTCCACGCGGACTAATCATTTCCACTGTTTACCAATGAAAACATCGAATCGTAAACAGAAATGCATTTCTATTGGCCAAAGATGTATGTACACAATTTCTTCGAAAGTTAAATCGGATCAGATATGACTACATATAATAATACATATAATAATTAAAAGTAATTATACATTGCTAGAAAAATCACACGTATAAAAGTTAATTATTATTTGAATTTTAATGTTTAAATTCCAATATTTTCACGTAATATGCTATTCGCATCTTCTATCTATTACTGTCTTATTGTTAATGTTTTTTTTTTGTAGTAGATGGTTACATACCTAGTACTCCATGATAAACTGGGTGTGGAAACAGTGGATGCATCTTTGTATAAATTTGAATCGCTGTCTCTTTTCTTTCCCCCATGTTCTTTGTAATCCCTGAAATGAAAGAAATAATCTACAGTTAATTTTATTCTGAAAGGGAACAAGAAAACGAAGATGGGAGATAGTGAAAAAATACAAAAACATCCCGGTATATGGAGAAAATTTTGAAATTCTAGCACTTGATGATTGAAAAATTGAGAGAGAGGATAAATAGTGAGAGAGTAAAGATAAGTAAGCTGAAAAAGAAGAGTTGAATGTTTCAAGTTCATAAATCATAGGAAACAAAGCGAACCAAGAGCATAAGATTGAAATAACGATAAAGTAAATGGAAACAGACGAAAATAGTAGTTAAAAACTGTAGATCTTGAAAAGAATGGAAAATGGCTGAATGAATGGAAGAAACTTAAGTTCACAGCATTTAGGTCCAATTTTATCTACAGTTTAAACCTCAACCGTCTGTTTAAACTATATATATATATATATATATATATATATATATATATATATATATATATATATATATATATATATATATGTATTGTTTTTTTTTCACGTTTTATAGGTGGCGTTTACTGACAAACTTCATTTTAAATGTTAACGGCGGTCTGGGGTAGTTTAAAGTTCAGTTTAACATGAAACGTAGGATCCGAACCCAACTTTTTCAAATTGGTTACATTTTCACAACATTATGAAGGGTTTTGGTATAATGATTGAAGATTTGCAAGTTATATGTGATGAACTCGACGATTATAATGAAGAAATTATCAACATTTTCGACACAACTAGAAAACGTTCAAGAGCGAATCTTTAGATTATCCTACGTTCTTTAAATTTGTTGTGGTTCTATCGAAAACATTACCGCTTTTGTTATTTTCATCATTAAATCCCTTGCCAGCTCATCCCAAAATTTGTTCTGCAAGTTACCGTACCCCTTTTTTTGGATTCGACTGTTTCTTTGTATTTCTTCACAAGGATAATCAAAATCAAAAAAATTTGGTTATATTCGTGACAACTGGCAGAAAAATGTTTTCTTTCTGTGATCTGTAAAACTGAGCGATCTTGTTTATTCTTGGCTTAAACTAGAATTGAAACCACTGTTTAAACGTTAGCTTAATCTCCAGTTTTATCCTAGGTTCTAAAATTGGCCTTTAGTTGTTTCATTGTTAAAAAAGGGTCTTGTCGTTTTTGGCATAGTTTATGACCTGATATTAACAACTCTGATATATAGATGAATAGATGTCCTACCATAAGAATATGAAAGTACAATATCTTATTATAACATTTTTTCCCTATGTGAATGTTGTACACACATGAAATTGAAAATATTTAATTATGATCATAAAATACTTCAATCCACATTTGAGATAAATAAAATATTGATAAAAAATATATATTAATTTCTTGATGCCTTAACAATAACGCAAAAAGAGTGAGTATGGTATGGACATTTTGTAATACTTCTATATGGACAGTTTCTATAAATGGACGATTAAGGAAGACAGAATGACAATGATTTCTCTATCCTCCGAGGTTCCAGCTCGGTTCTGCGCATTGTCAAGCATGCGCAGGTAGATAAAGTGTCTCGAACGAGAGAGAAGATGAATATTCTCGACTCCGTAGCGTAGGGACGTTTTTACCCATACCAACTGTCTACATAGGAGTATTACATATACGGGTATAGAAACAACTGGGTTCTAAAATTATTCAGGTTTTTCACGTCATCCTATTTCTCAAAAACGCTCAATGATTATCAATTTGATTAAACGGCAATGGAAAAATCAAAAACTGTTTTGAGAAAAAATAATCATCCCGAAAAAATTAAAAGAACATTCACAAGATGAATATTATGTATAATCAAACAAAACATCTCTTAAACATAACATGTGAAGGACCTATCCTTACTATGTATAAGGACTCTTTCAACAGTTATAAAATTAATTTAGTATAATTATGTGAAATTGAGAATAAAGTAGAAAGGACATAATGTTTTATCAAATATTTCATCAGTTCAAATTCTAAAACAACAAAGAATAAAGTCAAATACAAAAAGGAGAATAATTGGCTTTTTTCCATATATTGAAATTTAAATTTTGGCAATAAGCAAACAATATATCAAAGTTGTGACAAAAACCAAAATATTTACGAGGAAACGTCAAAAATAATTTAAAACACTGATAGGATACTGGTAAAACTTAATTGCAAGAGTTTTCAACTTGATGAATAATCTTACCTAAAACATCTTTTACATCTAGTCGGCCATCTGACTTGAGGGTGGAAGCCCAGTGGACAAAGGGGGTCACCTTTTGCTAAAGGATACAAATGGTGCATTTTATTTTATGGAAATCTGAAACAAAATGATCGTTCTTTAATTCTAACTGTTATGATAACTCAGACTAGCGGAACGAATTTAATAATATGACTGATGACAGAAAATATTGCACTTTTGGCTACTACAGCTTCCTAGAACTAATTAGACCACCAGCTGATGGTCAAACTGTGCACCTCTTATGCACTGGATATTAAATTTTTTAAATGAATTAGTGATAAGAGTAATGTTGATTTAGATAAATGATATTCAGTACTTTCAAAATGGTCTAGGTTTGAATATTTAATGGTTTTAGTATTTTTGCTGCTTTTATGAACATATTTTTAAATAAAAAACTAATCGTAGTCGTAATTAGAAACAATGTTTCAATGGATTTTATGGTAATGGTAATTGTGGTTAATTTCGATAGAGACGCTGCATAAAGTTTGATGAATAAAAAGGTAACATAAATAGTTATCTAAATACATATCTAGCACAAAGTAACTACTAATAGATGGTTTTCTAATATATTTTTAGCGTACTAAAATACAACGCAGACTACGTGTATGTGAAAAGGAACTCAGATAATCTACATAAATAAATTGACTCTACAATTAGGCTGTATACATTATTATTAAAATCATACGGATTAAGACAATATTCCTTATTCAATTGACATTTTTCTTTTTTATAATTTACATACACCTCATATACAAATATATTTGAATTGAATTTAATTAGTGTATGAAGCAGCCAAGCCAGAGAAAAAAGCTTTTAACAAATGAATTTATACATTAATTTTGAATCCAAGGGATTCCATTTTAATTTGAAGTTGAATAGAATTACGACGATAATACAAAGTGTAACTAACATAAATAGCAGTAAACATCTATTCTGTACTATAATGAATTCCAAAAATATAATGGATTTTGATAATTACAAAGAAACAGTAAAAACCTCAAACCATAATCTAATAAAAAAGAGAATCAGTACAAATAGAGAAAAAAGTGATTAGAGAAATGCAATGACCATTTTAATGTAAGATTATATTAAAAAAATTAAGTGGAACGTTGACAACACAATGAGATTTGAGTAGAGAATTTGAGTTTCCGAGACTGTTCAAAGGAATTATTATCTTGCTGCGATACTGGAGAACCCAGTTTTTACAGCTGATCCATCAACCTTACTCCTTTTAAAAAGTCTAGAATTTCAGATAGCTGTAATTGCCAGAGATCTTCGTCTTCTATTTCAAGCGCTCCCAGGTGTAGTATTTCAAACTTCGAGAGCTTGTGGTTAGAGGTTTCGTCCTCTGTGCAACAAAATCTGCACGCCGCATTATCCACTACATCTAGCGTCTTCAGGTGTTTGTTGAGGAGACAGTGCCACGATAGAACTTCTATCGGTATTAGTAGGTTGTTTTTACTTATGCTGATACATTCAGAAGATCTACTCTGGTTATAGTTTCCCAGAAGAGTCTTTGCCTGTCTCAACCCCTGTATGAATCTATGGTCCAATGCTTTGGCTCTAGCTTCCTCTGTTGTAAGCCCATTGTTGAGGCAGACCGCCACGCTCAGTTCACGCATCAGTGGGTCATCTCTGCCTCCTGGTTGTCCAGGTTCCGGTAAGTTTTTTTTTTGTAGAAGAGATGGTGTGTTCCCGCTGTTTTTTCTGTTTCTCTTATTTTTATCTGCCTCCATGGTTAATCCCACGAGTAGCTAGGGAAAGTTTGGTCTATTACAGCAGAACCCCGCATGCCGGAGTAAGGTCTGGTGTTCCAAGGGAATCGTTCGAGACAGCAATCACCCTGCTGCCATTCATCCGTCGCCACGTTTTCGTCCAGCTTAGATTCGGGGGATGTTTATCGACCTCCCCGTCTATTTTGTGATATAGATGACACTACTGGCGTTTATAGCCACAAGGAACTCAAGCGTCATTTAGTTTGTTTACCTCAATTTTTCTCATTTCTTCTGAAATATTTTATTATTTTTATAATCAATTAAATAAATAATCTGCGTGGTCGTTTATTTTGGATGTTAACACACCATATTATCGAAAGCCACTGCCATGAATATCTAACTTAAATTACCATTCAATTTTAGTTGATGAAAGACAAAACATTTTTTGAAAATGTGTTTTTAAATGCTTTGATCTATGAATGTATATTTTTAAATACATATATACACAGATTTAATATTACATTCATGTATGACAGAAACAGTTTTTGATAACATATAAAAACATACCCACTTTGCATTTTACGTTTTTGGAATATATATGGGTTTTAGACATTCGATAGTCATTTAGCTGTACACTAAATTTTGTAATGAAGTTTACGGAGGAAATTTAAACTTAATATTATTTGATTTATTCAAAATTGAAAGCAATGATCTTTACTTTTCTAAAAATTCATATTTAATTATGAAACAATGTTTAGTGACTAAGTTATAGTGATCAAAGATAATATTTTTGTCGGTTTGTGGGTCAGGGTATTATAAAATGAAATAAAAAGAAATTTTCAAGTGCAATAGCTACGGATTCCTGCTATCTATATATAGACCCAGCTTATTAACGCATTCGTATAACGACAGTAAAAACTGAAAAATTAACAAAATGTACAGGTAAATATAAAACCTCACTTACAGTTTTATCTTGTAGGTTAATAAAAAAACACTTCAAACACACTCTAACAACAGTCTTCAGACAAATTCCTAACAGGTAAACTTTCGAAACATAACATGTGTAATTTAAACATTACATAACAATGATGTAGATTAAATTTAGAACATTGAGGAAATTTAATTTTTCTGAAAAAACTACGAACACATACAAGCGGCGTGGATACACAGTTTTAAACCGAGGAAAACCGCCGTCGTCAGGCTAATACACAGAGCACGACGTCATATTTGCCTGCCTGATTTCTTGCTGGGTAGCCACAAAGTTGTAGCTGGACGCTTATCTAAATTTTGGCTAGGGTCCAACTCTTTCTAAATCCTCGTTTTTTTCAGAACAAACACATCTCGCATCTATCTTTGAAATTATTATGCAGGCTGTTAATATATTTTATATTATCAGTAGATCCGCTACAGAAAAGATGGCGCACAGATGTGGAAAGTAAGTCAGGGACAACTAATGATACCGGGAAAAATGTAAAAAATAACTCCCCAAACAAAAAACCGGAAAAAAGGTTATTTGAAAACTTAACTGGAAGCCTGCAAGATACACGTAAAAATATGGAGGTTAGGAATTTATTATGGTATCAGATTATCTTCCCCGTTGCCTCCTTTTAATTTTATACCATTTCTAATTCTTGCAATAAAAAATATTACTACATATTTATATATTTTGACATAAATAAAAAGTAAATTATATGATCAGTCGAAATGAATTCCTCTTGCAATTGATACCTACAAACAGAGAAAAAAAATGAGCATACATGAATATTTGATCAAAATTTACGTCTCATTTAGGAATGTGTGAAAATTCTTACACTAGTTTCAATTCTATAACGAGCAAAATTGCATCACATACTTTTAATCATTTTTTTGTTCATTAACGATTTTATAATAAATCGTATAGAGTGTTATAAATATTAAATTCGTGTTTTGTTGAAACATTATTGAAAACAAAAATTTGAAGCAGCCATGACATCAAGAAAAATATGTGGGATTGAAAAGGAAGATATAGTTAATAAGTCTACGGCACAGCGTTGGTTCAATTTTTGTAATGGTGGAGATTTTACGTTTGAAGATCGTTCACACTCAGATTGTCCACTTGCGTGGGATTATGAGGTCATAAGGTAAGCAGTAGAGAACCAACCTAGAACACATAGGACTTCGTTAGAACTTCTAAAGATACCGTACATTGCCATTAAAAATCAAGCGAAATGCCGAGTAGATGTGTGTAAACACCTCCATGTCCTGTCGGAAGATAATCGTTTTATTAGTTATCAATGCCGCGTATAAATATCCAGGTTTAGGTAAGCGATATCTTACAAGACAATACTAAACCAGATGCTGCGAAAGTTACCTTGAATAGATCGGTGAGCTTGATGGTACTGAACCCCTACCATATCCAGCATATAGTCTGGATCTTATATAGTCAGATTACTATTTATTCAGAATAGAAAATATTTGAATGCAAAGGAGCTGTTGAAAATGCAGTGCAACGCGACAATTTTGTGCATCTAAATCCAATGAATGGTTTTACCAAGGTCTTAAAGAGCTTGCTTAACGTTGGGTTAAATACCCAATACCAATATAAATAGTATAGCATGGGCTATACTTCGAATATTAATGCTTTCTTTTTGTATCATTATTCAATAAACAAAGTGAACATTGGAAACCGACATAAATAAAAAATAAATTCTGAACAGCCAAAACGATGCTCTTGACACCTTGAACCACAAGAAGAAAAATTTAAGCATATATGCTACATTATATCAATAAATTTCTCTACATTTCTATGGACCATCAAATATCGTCGAGTAAATCCGCTTTGTAACTATTTCAATAGCCCATTTATTATTCTAACATCAACAATAATAAAAACCAAATTATACTAGAATACTAAACATTGGGATTTATTCTATTATTCTATTTTAGAAAGCGTAAAAAAGCGAATGACTATATGGTTTTAAATTTATTCAATTCCTACGCATTTTTTTACACGTTAACGTCATCACAGTTTCCTTCGAGAAAAGTTAATAATGTGTGTAAATGTGAAACAAACAGATGTGAGCCAGAAATATTTCATTCAAGAAATATCATCCTTTTGTTTCAGTTGTGAAAGTTGTAACTTTTACCTATTAACATTTCATGATATAAACATTTTTAACTAAGTTGGAATTTCTGGAATCGTTGGCGATATTCATACTAAATACACTGTTTACACCACTACAAGACCAACACTCACAGACTCACAGTTACACTGTCTGACGCGCGTTTCGATAACCAAGTTATCGTCTTCAGAGACTGAAGGTAAAGGTAAAACGATTAATAACGTACAAATAGACCACGTAGAAATATTAACGTACCTGGAAAACATAGTAAACAATAAATGGGATCCTAGCGCAGAGATACGAGCAAGGATAGCCAAAGCGCGAGCGTATTCATAAAATACTTTGCATCCTTAATCTGTTTGAGGATGTCACGATTAAATGTTTTTCTTATGGCCTTCTACGGCGCAAAAGTATGGACGCTCTCAGAAAATCTGCTCAAACGTTTGGAGGCGTTTGAGATGTAGGTTTATCGCTGTAATTTGAAGGTTCATGAGTGCAAGAACCAAACTTGAACACTAGAAATAGACGACATATTTTAGTCATATGATTCGTAACCGTCTAAAGTATGATCTTTACTTGGTAATGTAAGGAAAAATAATGATTAGCTGAAGAATAGGTTGGCGCACAACATCGTGGTTAAAATATTTTCGTCAATGGTTCGGGAAATTTAGAACTCGTCTATTCTGAGCTGTATTTAATGAAGCAATGATCGGAGATAACGATCGATAACGGGTCCAGCACGCGAAGAAGGTTCTTTCAAGAAGTTTCGGTGGAGCAGTGGAAATCGCATTTTGAGAAAGCGAAACAGTTTGAAAGGAAATTCATGGAGAGGAAGACTATGATAGAAAGAATGCTTGATGAACTGATTATAAATAATCAACCATGACCGATATGATAGTGATGACTTCGATTCTTCCGAATATGACTAATAGTGATAACGAATCATTATCTGGCATCGAAGAGTTACCGGGAAATATTATCATTTATTATTATTTCATTTCATCAAATAAGCAAATTAACGACCTAGTATTTTTGTTATATGATGAACGTCAAATCCAACGAAGCGTTCAAAAAGAATATGTCCTGTCCTCACTGTTGTTCAATTTTAATTTAGACAGTCTTTAAAAAAAGTTTATATCTTTATATAAAAAAGAATTCGGGGTCAAAAGCAACGGTGAGCTAGTTTACACCATTCGCTGTGCTGACGATATTGCTATTTTTTTGCGATGATATCTGGGTCTTCAAAATCTCATAAATTCTGTTAATAAAGTGGGACAGGATATTAATGTTGCTAAGATAAAGTTTATAGTCTCCAGCCATACTTTACCGCGTCACCACGGATAAATAGATAGAACGTTGAGAGGGCCTCCAATTTTAAATACATATGATGCTACATCACCGAACAACTGGATCCGGATAAGGAAATTTGATGCAGGATTGAATGCAGCTTTCTAGAATATGAGATCACGATAGTCTAAACTGGAAAATGAGACAAAGAATGGTTGAATGTTATATTTGGTGTGTACTGTTGTACGGAGTCTGGACACTTAAGTTCACCCTAATCAACCGTGTTTGAAATGTAGTTACGTAGATGAAGAGTGACTATGCAAGGGAATTAAGCAATCTTGAACAGGGAAAGTGAACTTTTGACAACAATTAAATGTCGAAAACTGTCATAACTCGATAATGTGTTCAGAAGAACTAGTTATCGGATTGTATAACTTATAATGAAAGGCTAAATAGAGGGATGCAAAGGCGTAAAAAGAAAGCAAAGATCGAACAATTGTTTAAGAATAATTGAAAATAGGGATCAGCTCGCCATTGGGATTGCCAACTTCATGGGTACCTGACAAAGCACAATGAGATGAGTAAAGACCCTTCATCAAAAAATGTGTTATTTATTCAGATTCAGAAATATCTTTTTTCAACTATTATTGTAAGAAAAAGCGATGTTGCTATATTTATTTAAGAATTATTAGTTGCTTAAACTTTTCCTGGTTATATTTCTTCGTAGTCACAGTTGATTAACATACTTATTTAACACGCCACGGCAGGTGGACTCTGTCTTTGGAATTCTATATTTAAATGGATCAGTGCACTTCACCAAAGATATGATGTCATTCGGAAAGAAACTGTTAAAATATTTTTTCAAATATCGACATGTACTTAGCTTAGCATAACTATTTTCCACATATTATAATACAACCGTTTCATTGCTAATGCCATTGTTAAATTTATGATTGCCTGGAATCTGAAGATTCGAATTTTTGTAATAGGTATTAAGTACATAAAAAAATACGAATCTTAATTGTATTTCGATTCTTTAAAATCACACATATATTTCAGCACCAAATTATGCTTCAATTTATAGCTTTAACCACCAAGTTTAGGAAATAATTGCGAACTGTTTTTCTTAGAGCCTTAATCCTTTTCTTCCAAACTCGTATCTCATGTCACATGAAAAACAACAAATCTGACAGGATTAGGCTGGATTTTTGTGAAACGTTACAAGAAACATAAGCCTTCAGTCCCATTTTTTTGGTGTAAAATTAAATTATGTTTAAGTTCACCTGAAATTTTTGATCAGTAAATCTAACATTGAAAAAGTTATGTTCAATACTATTTGGTAGAAACCGTGTACCTAGCGTCCTCTATGAGAATCAGATATAAAAACAAATTCATTGGATGTATCAGCTTCCAAAACGTATAAAATATCAAAACAATGTTATCAGTAGTTGCGGCAAAATCGTAAAAAATGTGTAATTTTTCTTGAGCAAACCCCTTTTCAGTTTTCTATCTATCCTGGAGACGGGATCACCTTTTTTTAAACACCCTGTAGTTCATTAAAAGTTACATAAAATTTTCTAATGTTAAAGAAAATGACATGATCTTTTTATGCGTCAACGTTTCGTCAGCACCAATATAAGTTGGAATTTCTGGAACCGTTGGCGATATTCATACTCAACACACTTTTACACAACCATTACACCAACCCTCACAATTATCCTGTCTGACTCGCGTTTCTATAACCAAGTTGTCGTCTTCAGAGACTGAAGGTTTAGGTGAACTAACCTTCACTAACCTTAGTTCACCTAAACCTTCAATCTCTGAAGACGGCAACTTGATTATCGAAACGCGCGTCAGACAGTGTAAATATAAGTGTTGGTGTAGTGGTGGTGTAAACAGTGTATTCAGTACAACACCAATATATTCAATGCTCAATTTCTATCTTGATTACAAGACTTTATATCGATATGTATGTTTCACTCGTTATTTGTGACCTTTATATTAAAAGAATTTTCGACATCGTGCGTGTTTAGTATTCATCATTTCTTGTTTTCACAATAAAGCAAGTGGGAATAGGTAGGACAGGTAATAATCTCTACGAGTAAATAATTGCGTGACAGGTCGTTCAAAATCATAATTATATTAACTTTAACATACTCGTAATGTTATACTAATTAATTTGAATTTGATTGTTTGAAGCTAAAAATTTATTTTTGTCGATAAATTGTCTTGAATTTAGTTCTGATTGAAAATTAGTTTTTAAAACAGCTAAAAATATTAATGTTATGACCTATTTCGATTTTTATCAAAACATGATAACCCCGTTCCGGGAAAACAAGGACACAAATGTAATTTTTTTTTCAAATTTAACTTTATTGCAGAAATATACTTAAAAACATATATTCTCGTCGTCGAGCAACGACGTATACGTATCTCGAAAGTTAAACGCTAGATGGCATTTGTGACGTGAAGCAGAAATTGGTGGAATACCGACACAAACATTAGTTCTATTCTGAATTCTCTAACGTGTGTAAGTGTATATCTTTAGTGAAAAAACAACTTTGTTGTGTACATTGTACCAGTATATCTCCAACTTTGATAGGTGTTAGTTCCTTAAATGTACTTTGTGTCAAAATTTGTCAGAATTTTGGGTTTTTGTTTTAACGTAAGTGAATTTTGCATCAATATTGGTTCCAAATTTTATTTAGAAGTTTCTTTTTCTATCTCGATTATGGGCCGTTCTAATAAAGTGCCAAATAATTATTAGCCACATAACTTTAGTAGGAACTTTGAATTGTCGAATAAATATTTACCGTTTCTTCACCTTAGTTGGTTTAAATCCGAACTAACCAATAAGTATTTGTCACTTTATTATGTACTCAACAGATAGTGTAGTGTTGGTAACCCTATGAAAGATGCCTGTATAGCAATTGTCAATGTATTGAATAAGGAAAGAAATAAGCGAAAAAACGTTCTTCTATTGACGGTTTCATATGTTTTGTGTTTGTGACAACTATCTGTGCGTAATTATATTTGCACGTGTTTTGTTAAGGTTATGTTGAAGAAGTCGCTAGTTGGAGAAATATGTGTTGGTCTGAAAATTATATTTTATATTGAAAATAATTGATAGGAAAGGGAAAAGAAAACGGTCAAAAAATTTCATCATCAGACAAAAAATTGCAATGATCAATTTTATGACGAACGGAATAAGCTTATTCTGAAATTTCCTATATTTCCTCAATTAATTCTTCATCAAACATATCTTCTACATCTTGAAAGTATCCATATTAAATATTTAATTATTTATATGACGAATATTTCCAAAAATGAACAAATCAAATAAAGTATAATAAATTAACAAATCACATATTTTAGGTTAGGTTTCTACTAAACTCTTTGATTGACCCTTATGACTGCCTAATAACTTATTCGGAAATAACTCGATTTACTCGGAGGTTTAGTTTATTAGAAAGTGAAGACACTGAAGTTTTGGTTATTCGGTAAATAATAGTTAGTAGGAACTTTATCAGGAAGTGAAGAAACGCGGCCTGAATTAATTAATGAAAATATTTTAATATTGGGGTATTTTGTTATCATTACGCGTATTTAAACAACCCAATTGTCCAATCTATACATGACTCCCACCAATCTCTCGCATCACTAAAAATAACAGTTACTATCATATGGTTAGCTTCCCACATTAGAATCGTAGGTAACGAATTAGCAGACCAACAAGCAAAAAGTGCTTTAACTCATACCATCACCGACAATATAACTAACTATACGGATTTAAAATCTCACTCTAAAAGAAAAACCAGAATAACGTGGCAGCAGTACCTGAACACTACCTTACACTCTATACATCAAACTCAACCAAGTAACTTCACAGGCCTCTCCAGATGAGACTTAGGCATTGTAAGAAGGATAAGAATGGGATACTCAAGATTCACCCATGGTTATCTGACGTCTTCTACCACCAGACCCATTTGCACCAGCTGTAGTTCCAATTTGACGACAAAACAACACATATATGCCCCCCAAAGATTACAGTTCCAATTCAAGTCCAATTGCAATGACATCCTGAATGACTTGGAGCAAATCTCTTCAATTTCTAAGGGATGTGAATCCTTACCATATAATATAGAACAATTATATATTGATAATGTGGTAATGTATGTTGTATGTATATACTATTATAACTGTAATCGCACCTGTGTAAGTGGCTATAGTAGCCGAGGACGTTAAATATGAATAAAAGAAAAAACCCTTTTTATTACAGACTACAGCAATTAAAAAAAGCCAATAATGAATGAGAGGACAAAGAAAATTTTGCAGTTTTATTGTTTACGAAATGCAACTCAAGAGATTGAGCACAAAGATGATGGTAACATAAATGTGTTTCAACTTGTTCAAGGGACATCTCAGAAAATTGTCGGAGTCCCATATATAAACAATATTACCAACAATCATGAGAACAGAAATGAGGATCTGCCGTGTGGTATATATTAGTATTTTCCTAAAAAGTTGGAGCCACTGAAACCTAAAATTAGAAGAAGTTGTATCGTAAATAAATGCTATAAAGAAAGGAGAGAAACTGGTAGTTTTTCCGATTTTTTTTCGGGGTTTAACGACAACTATACACCCTCTTCTTCTCCATAGGTAAGTTCGGAAAATTCCCAGGTAATCTAACTCCAGGCAAAAGCTGCCTTTGAAAACAGTATTAGACAAGAAAATACGACTTGCTCTCAAATTTCTAAAATAGGAAAAAAGAGTAAGGAACAAGGATAATTGGGCAAAAAATAAAGAAAAAAAAAATTGGAGGGAAAGTTATTACACAAAATCTGGAAGATGTTCTATAAAAATCTTCGACGAGCAAAGGAACTCAATGTTTGATGAATTCTAGGCATTTGCATCATTTCAGAGCCAGAGAGAATTTATAAATGGTGGTCTTCCAATATCGAAGCTTTACAGAAATTATGTAAAAGAAAGCAAGTTTCGACATGTATTCACGAATTTTTAGTAGAAAATTTAGCATTGATTTGTTGTGCGCCAAAAATTTGTTTTATATGAGTCCTACAAGAATGCTTTGGGAGAAAATAAAGAAGATATTGAAAATAAGTACAAACAACTCCATCTAGGAAAAGTACTTAGTCGAAAAGAGTTGATTGTGTCACAAGCAAAAAGTGATGAAATATCTATTGCAGTTTATGACATCCAGGCAGTTCTACCGATTCAATGTCGCAATTACAAAAAAAACTCAATTGGTTTAAACTGTTTTTTTTTAAATAAGGTATTTGAACCTGACACTAATTTACAGCTTTTAACAAAAATTTAATTGATAAACATATATTTGTTGATTGTTACTGCATAATTTGAGAAATAGTTGGAAACTTTTGTCTCTATTGCAAAATTTTTATTTTAACACTTACACCTTTGTTTTACCGGAACAGCGATATGACATTGACAATTTGCATAATTATAATAATCATTAGGCAACATAAATATCAAAATAAAAATCTGTTTTAACCAGAATAAATAATTTTTTTACATTAGTTGTCATATCTCAAAAATAAGTTGCAACCGTCAATCAAATTATTCATAGTTATATTGTATATTATAAAATAGAATGACAACTTTTTCGTTTCTATGTATCTATGTGTATCTTTAAAAATTTAAGAATTTGTAAATTTTTATAATTGAGTTCTATGTAAACAGCGTTACAATCATTACAAGGTACTTGATACATAAAATTAGTTTTATTTCTAAATGTTTTGGATTTTAGTTTAATGAAAAATGTTGATATATGTGTGTGTAAATTCAAAATCTGATACTTGGATAGCTAAATCAGCTAAACTTTCACTGGTTTTTTTGTGATATAAGATGATATGAATTCTAGTTTAAATATCTTTATGACCAGGTTAGTTATGTATATCATTCTGTTATTGTTAATTTTCGATAGCCATTTCAATGAATTTTTTGTAATCCTTGATAACCTCACCAATCGTCTTCGTAAAGATCTTGCAGAGTTCAGTGTATTCTATCCTTCGATTATTACTGTTGGTTCCGATATTTCTGCGTTTATTAAGTAATGCTAATACGGTCAATTGTTTACTCAAGTAATTATGTCTTCTTCTTAACGACATTTAGTTAGTATTCAATTGTAATTTTGTAACGAATTTCTGGTTGCCTAGAAATTTTCACAATTATAACATGAAATTGTATTGAAACGTTATAATAGATGACAGGGCACATTTATTTGTAGTCAACTTCGTATCTGACTTGAGTTAGAACAAAATAAATATTATAAAATACTTCTTATCTATTCATTTGTACTATATAAATTAATCATTGTCGATGAAAAACTGTTGTGGTGATTAAATTTTTAATTAGGTATATTGTATATATATACGACTTGTATAACCGAAGTAAAGATTGAAATATTCCTGCTTACCTACATCTGTTTTCCAGGAAACATTATTTGATGACGTGACGTGTAAAAAATTGCGTAGGAAGTGAATTTGGTTCCATTAAAAAAACACTGAAAATATTTTTATAGTTAGTTCGCAATAATTTGGAATGCTACGTGGAAACGAATTGATCTACTATAGCATATATGCTAAAATTTTTCTTCTTGTGGTGTCAATTTCAATTCTCAATTCAAATTCATATGGCACATTTTAAATTTATATTAAAATATATGGTAATTTTATACTTTCGTGGTCCCCTCGTTTTTTGGCTCTAGAAAATCGAAAAATCATCCGATTTCGATGAATTTTTTTTAAAATCTTCGTTTTTACTGCGGATTTATGAAAAAAATATATGGGAAATATTTTACCTGGAGATTTCATATAGTCTTATGACTTTAAATGTGATCATAAACGCACTTCTTCGCATATAATCGTTCATAACTTTTTTACAAAGAATCAAACGCAGATCATATATTTTTTTGTTAGGTTTTGAAAAAAAAATTGAAAAATGTTTGTTTATTCATTTTTTATCTCTAACCTTAGTAAGATACCATTTTTTTAATGGTGAAAATTTTCAATTTTTCAAAGTTTTAAGGAGAAATTGTTATTATTTTTAATTATAAAAACGTGATAAATCAATATTTTTGTATAAATTTTTATTTCAATTAGTTCGTTTTTTGTGTAGATTATGAATAAAAATATGAAAACTTCATTTAATTATTTGGAAAAAAGTTATCAACAATTATACGTGAATTAGTGCATTTTCATGAACATTTGAAGCCCTGAAACCAATATAAGTTTTCATTTTTTTTTATTCTCATAATTTTTTTCGTAAATCCGCCGAAGATTTAAAAAAAATTCTTCGAAATCGGATTTTTCGATTTTTTAGAGCCAAAAAACGAGGGGACCGCGAAAGTACAAAATTACTAATATATTAATATGTTGGGATTGAATGATTTTTTCTTCGACATACAGGGTGCTTCTAAATTCACGCGACAAAATTTAGGAGGTGACTACTCGTATGAAATAAGAAGTTCAGGTTCGATAGAGCACAAGAGTTTGAATACCTGGGAGTGACGGTAACAAGTAAAGGAAATAAATCGACAGAATATTGTAAAGAAGCAATAAAAAAGTTGATGATCTAGGCAACCTATTATTGTCCAAAGATATCTCAAGGTTAGCGAAGGTAAGAATTTACCGGACATTTATACAACCTACGGTGTTATATGGTAGTGAATGTTGGGTCATGAATAAGAAATATGAAAACAGGCTAAATGCATGGGAGGGAGGAATGTTAAGAAACATTTTTGGAGGGATACGTGTGGAATAAGATGAATGAAAAAGAAGAAAGAATGCGGAGATTAAGAGGTTATATGGTCAGGCAGTGATCGGCTATATAGTAGTGGAAAGATCCTCAGCATGTGGAGAATTCACAAAAGGAAGTAGAGGGCGTCCACGTAGAAAATGGCTAGATACATGTGTAGAAGACTTACAGAAGTTAGGTTCAACACAGCCGTGAATAAAAGAAGTTGGAGAAAAGCAATAGAGAGACTTCAAGCCATGTGCCTATGAGGCCTGTCGAGTTGTTTTATATATTTACAGTAAGAATGCACAAAACATGTCTAACCTTTATATTTCGACATAATGTAAGCAAGGTAAGGAGGGTAGAGGTGAGGAAAATTATCTCATATGGGAGAAAAGTTGAAAATGTGTCCAGCTGTAATAAATAACAGTTCAAAAATTTTTGAAAATGGTGCCTGTATGGACAAAGGGTATGGATATGAATTGTAGCAATTCTAGATGAATTGAATTATATCGAGTTTATGTCATAGTTCTTCATTGAAAAAATTTAACAGCTCACCTCGTACAAAAATGTAAAAAGTTGTCCAGGGCGTAAATAATATTATTCATTAACACAGATGGTTCTCCTTATCTCTGTCATACTGATGACAGTTAATGTTTAACTACATGAGAAAACGCTTCTCATTGGTTTTCATCTGTGACGTCATAGGTTTAATAAAAACATTGAGCAGTTGTCTACTTGATGATTACGAGGTTATCGTTGCCGGCAACGTAGCGTGAGCCGTTATAATACAGTTATTATTTATTAATTACGTACAAATAAAATAATTGTCTATATATACGAATAAGGTGATTAAATCTTTTATAGGTTAAGAACCTACACTATAACATAATCATATTAAGAATTAAAAGCCCAATAAACTTAATTACTATAAAATATTAAAATAAGTTAAATTTGAATCTTACTTACATTAAAGTGATCCTAGTAACAAAAATAATTACACCTCGGAGGTCAAAACTACCAACACTTTCAAACCATTTTTTATGTAAAATATTCGAATTTCCTGGCATCATGAAAAAAACTTAATCAGATGTTTTAGTCATGATATTTTTACATCCTGGCACAAAACACGATTTACACACCATGCTTTAGTTTAATAATTACGCTTATTTTAGAATAACTGTCGTATTTACTTTGTATCATATGTTCAGTGTTTATTTTATACCTATAACATCACGCCACCTTGCTTAAATGTTTAAACTACCAACAAAATTTTGAAATTTTCAATAATTTTTTTCTCTATAAATATTGATCAAAGAATTGGAAAAAATTATAGATGAAAGTTGTATATAAACTATCCACTTGCATGGTTTATATTTATATTTTAGGTTCCAAACTATTTTGAATATATTTCATCGACCTATACTGTTGACGATTGCCATAACTATCCCAAATAATTCCCAGTTTATTCTGAAATGAAAGTTTTTTTTTGGATAAAAATACATGCCAACAAAATAAAATGGAAAAGGAAATCTGCATCCATCTCACATTTATTTTTATATATTAGGTTTTATTACTAATTTGTTGTTATTTATAATACTCACAGTTTAATTAAGTTTCCCATGTGAGGCATACCAAAATAAGAATATTAGGAATAAAACTCTTATTTACAAAGACTTATCTGTGTCTACATCACTGAAGCTATGAGAAGAACAAAAGCTTTTTACTAGTATTTTTTGAGATACAGGAGAATTGTTAAGGAGGTGAAAGAATTTTTAGATTAACCAAGTGACATTTTTTCACTAGCTTCCTCACTGCTGCCTAGTGAGTCTAGCTCTGACAAGAAATTTTGAGTGGTTCTGCGGGGTAGAAGAAGAAACTCCAGAGAATCACCTAGTTATAATACGTCTGTCATAATAATCCAGAGCAGAATATGCTTTGTACGAGGAACATGTAGGAGTGGATATGTGACCCAATTGGAGCCAGTTCATTAGAATTTTGGAGCTGGAGGACGTGCTGTAAATGATCCCATGACAAGGGTAGTTCTAAATGAGAGAGAGATAAGCTTTATTGTCATTAGAAATAATATATATAATATCATGTCACACTAAATTGAATTATGCCAGTCTTTTGAGTCTATAGTAAATTCTAGAATTCTGCCACAGAATTTAAAGGTCTTTCAAGCAAAAATGTCTTTGTCAATCTTCAATTAAATGTCTCTGTCAATTAAATGTATTTGCCATTTTTAAATCTGAAGGTAGCTGAATGAATAATTTTTTGGCGCTGAAGATGATGGAATTTTTCACCAGATCAGAAGTGGGTATAGTTAAGTAGATATCCAAATTCTTTCTTCTAGTAGGATGGGTTGTGGAAGTGTTTGCGAACCAAACAAACAGATTCTAAAATAAAAAGAGGAAAGTTGGAATTTTGTGTTTTTTAAAATAGAATTTGCAATACGTTCTACTACTCAAACCATAAATATAACGAAAAGCTCTATAGTTTGAAGATTCGAATAGGTGCAAATTACAAGACCTCCATACAGAAGATGTGATTTGAACAACGAGTAGTAAGTTGTTAAAGCAGTACGAGAATCGAGCTGTTCAGACACAGATTTAATGGCAAAATAAGTGGAGGATAATTTTTTTCTACATGTACAGACCATTGAAGGGCATCGTCAATATGTAAACCAAGATCGAATTTGAGGATCGTATTAAGTCACGGTTGAGTTTTAGAGCTGATAAAGCTCCTTTATAGGATACAACTAGAGTTTTCTCAGTATTTAAACATGAAGCATAATATAGCTTAGAGGTCGCATTGTGCCCTTCTATACATAATAAGGTTTTACGTTTATGTTATGTATTGAGAATATGAGAGTTAGATCATATCTTCAAAGCCTAATTCATTGTATTTTTCTGATCTATATCATAAACCTATCGATCTTAGGATACTTCAAGTATGGCTAATAAATATTCAGTATAAAAAATTTTATAATCATCCCAATAAAATATTCCGATTCATCAAATTTATTCTTATTAACTGAGAAACTCTACTCTCAATATTTTCTGTTCAATTACTCAGTTTCATGGAAACAAAAAAGTTTCGGATCATAGAAAAATTAAGGAATTTCCAATAAAAGACACACTTTATTCATGATAATAAAATATATTTGTCCAGAAATCTACATAAAAAATGTGAAAGTGAAAGATCAATGACTGTAATATACTTATAAAATATAATTTACAATTTTAGTAGCAATAATTACTTAAAAAGTTTTAAAGTGGGGTTTAGTATCAAACAATACTAATTCAAAAATAAACCAAACATGGTTTAGTGTTCTTTGGTACTAAATCCAATACGGTCTGTAAAATATTAATATAGATAAACAAAAGCTGCTTTAAAAACTTAATTAATTGAAATAAATGAACTAAAAACAAAAATATATAGAACTAGTACGTACTCGTCAAATTCCATCACTAAACAGATTTAGGAAAGAATCTAAATAAATAACATTTATAAAATAATTGATCAATTAAATATTAAGTAGTAGTTGGTACACAATAATGACATTTTTTTAACATTTAATACATTTATTTTCCCCCAAAATAAAATTCAGAACAATTTCGGCTACTAAATTTAAAACAGTATATCAGAGGCCAAGAATTAGATATGGTTATTTTTAATTTAGATCAAATATTAGATTTGGGTTTATTAGATGAATCCTTTAACTTAATTGGACTGTAGAACTAACACTTAACCCATGACAAACTGGATGCATAAATCATAAGATCTGAATCAAAGCTCAAAAAAGACAACAAAATAATTATGATGTCAAACAAATGTATCGACCTTTCATTTATCTACATTCACCAATAGGGTATTTATTCCACATTAATTTAAAAAAAATAAAAATTTATAACTATATTACCAAATATTTTTTCTAAATGGAGTCGTCAGTTGTTAAAACCATAGAAAACTGAATAAACAACAAAAGGGGTAATTAATTTTTGCTAAAATCTGATACTAAAACTGGTCCGATATCAACGTTTACTTTTTACAATAGATTGCACTGTTGTTGTTTGTTTCTATAGTCTATGAACAAATATGATTAGTATCATTTTATGAAACAAATAATAACAATATTGTAGTTTTAGTAAATCCCCCTATTGTGAAAGTTTTAATTATAGGCCAAAATATAATTAAGTATAACTCATTTTTTAAAATTAAGCAATTACGTATATTTCACACTCATGATACCGAAATAATTTTTTAAGTAAGTGCCCTGTTGCATCTTTGAACACATATTAAGAGATATATTTACTGAACGCAGCAGGAATTCTTGTGTCCATTCTTGGATTTTAGTCTGGATTTTGGACGGTACTTTTCCAAAAATGCCAGTTGTTTGGCATTGATTGCACCTCTCCGTTTTCTGAAAAAGAAAACAAAAACCTATATTGTGAAAAAGTAAATTAGTGTTTGAGGGAAAACATATTGTTCCTAAAATAATAATGCTAATTTTATGTTTCCTTTTTATTTAGATCTAAGTGGATACAACAATAGAAATTGTTTTAAAACTATTAAATGTTGGAGATTCCATCTTCATACTTAACTCTATTAGAAATAATTTGAATTAATAATTCTAAATATTCAGACGTCGGTTAAAGTTTATAAGTTAGGGATGATGAAATATAAACCGAACCACAGAGTCTGCAGTACTATATTCGTTTCATAAACTTTGGCACGAATTTTTTTCAATATAATTGTTATCACGTTATAGGTATAACTTAATAGATAGAGAGAAAGAAATGCTTTATTGTCAAAAAATTGTTACAATTTACAGACAAAAGCTTGTAAAAACTAAAAAACAAACATAAAAATACCTAAATAAAGATACAAATAGAATAAAATTTCAATACACAGAAGAAAACCACAATGAATAACAAAATTTCAGGTAATAGTAATAGGTAATAATAAGTCCATGGCAAAAATTAAGCCAGTATGCAGCATGCTCGAAATTAAATATTATTATTAGAATTGTTTACAGAGTAGAAGGCACTTTCCAGTAAATTTACCCTCAAATATTTGCGGAATGCGGGAAAAGATTATATCGATTTGATTTCAATTGGCAAGTGATTGTGCATTTATTGCATTGTAAAATATTGAGACCTTAATTAATTCTGAGCGTGGAGTAGGTAGGTAAAGGTCGTGCTCCGAGTTCAAAAGGGCATAGCCGTGAACCGACCTTTCTGAAATTGGTGAAGCGTGCTTACGAATTAGGCAAATGGACATATCGGAGATGCGACTAAATAAGGGCATAATAAACTGTTAAGGAGGCGGATATGTTCAGTTCTTTGGAAACTGATCTCAGCGTAATAGTGATTACAAGCAATATAATGAAGCTTTCAGCTGAGTAGAGTAAATTTGATTTTATTAGTACTATGATTAAATTAGGTATATCTTTGTTTTTGCCGATGAAAATTGAATAGACAAAATATAATGTACAATCTAGTTTATCATTTAACATACCGTATATGGACTTGTACTTGTTTGGTTCAATTTCTATTTAGCAGTTTGCAGGTCAATAAGTTCAGTATTTATAGTATGTATGGGCTGGAGTTTCGAAAACTGGAACCCATCGATTGGTTTCAAATTTTCACCAGATACTCTATCACACACTGCGTCTCGAAGGAAAAGGGGTGAAAATAAATTTTTCCTAACATAACTACGTATTTTCAGCTATTGATATTTTGTGTTTACGAGGATTGTCTCAGAAGCACCTGGCCTGACCTAGAGATGGTGCTATTTGCTCGAAACATACCACTGTATTAGAAAGTATTGTTTGGCAGCCATCAATAGTGAACGTTTTCTATGAATTTGTAAATATGGGAAAAATTGAAGCTAGAAGGAGTTTACGTTGAAAAATTATTATATTTTTTTTTCCAAATTTGTGTCATAAAATATCTGAATATAAGCACAAAATATCAGTAGCTTGAAATACGTGGTTAGGTTAGGTTATCCCTTTTCCTTGCAATACTCCAAAAATCCTCAATAGCTTATGTTAACACTTCAAAAAAAAATATTAACAACTAATAATTTCTATTACACATAAATATTGAACTAAAAAAAGTCAAGATGATTGAAATAATGAATAAAAGGCTTTTATTTTTTTGTGCTACTTTCATGTGCGCCTTTGGCAAAAATTAATGATTTTTTATTATGGTTTAATTGTAGTTATTACTAATAACCAATTTTTAATAAGGAAAATGATTCCATCGTTCTTCAAAGGGGAAAACAACTACTTTCCTGGCTAATGCCTCTACGAATAAAAAATTACAACCCCTCTGAAGAGCGTGATGTAAATCGACCTTTTTGTCGATATTAACATCCCCAATGGCTCGCAATTGCAAGGAGAGGGTGTAACTACTGACTAGTTTCGACGTTATTACGTATCATCAGAGCAGTTTAACACCCCTCGTTCGGGCTTGAGACCCGAACCCTTCCCTTGCGGGAAGCAAAAATCCTCTTAGGTACAATCATCTAGTATGTGATAAAATATCTAGTAAAAATTTCAAGCCAATCGGTGGGTTCCCGTTTTCGGAACTCCAGCCTATGTATGTATAAAAATATTAAACTTTTTTACTTATGGATTAGCAATTAATCTATTTATAATCGAATAATTCGTGGGTACATTCAAATTTAAAAAAAACTTTCAACTGATGATCTAACAGAACAGGAATTTTAATGTAACTGTACACAATATAATTAAAATTAAAATTGATGGAGGGCAAATTGATTTATAATGTTTTTACATTCGACTGAATCACTATACATTTGTATATACAGTTATATTTCAAGTAAATATTTAGATGCGTCGAATATGTCGAGTAGATTTTGATGTAATATTTTGTCTACATTAGGCCGCACACATAAAGAAAGCAGATTATTCGGCGCCTACTGTAGGCTCTGAAAATCGGCGCCGGTTTTTCTACTGGTGCTTGCACAAACGACGCTGATTGCCTACCAGTGACAAAGCCGATTTCCAGAAGTCAGGTGTCCAGTCCATACTCAGATGAAACGTTTTTGTTATTGGAAAATGAGTTGTTACGAATGCCAACAGCCAGACACAGAATACATCCAGTGAATCAAACCGAGCAGTTTATGGGCAATATCATCATCTCTTTTCGACTTTGAAGCAAGATGAGTAACGCTTTAGGCAGTGATTGAGGATGAGATTAGATACATTTAATCATATCTTAGGAGAAATTGAACAGCGCCTAAGAAAAACGTGGTGCAACTGGCACAAACATTCAATCAGGTGAATAAAACCTTATTTGTTTTAAGGAATATAACATTTTTGGAATGGCAATTTTTGATGGTAATTATGGTAATCTCCCTGTCCCTATCGACTTGGGATTGTGGGGATAATAAAAAAAAGTGTATTGAACACGGAAAAAATTATTCCAGCTCTCGGTCATGCCTTGTTAAAAAAATAGAGAGGGCTAAAGAATAAAAATTTGACATTTTCAGAATTACGTATGTTAGGAAATTATAAATTTCATTTAAAAATAGATCAACAAAAAATACAGCTAAATAGTGAAAATAATGTGTGAAAAATACATGAAATTATGAACAATTATAATTGTTAATGGACGTAACCATAAGTAATTATTATTATTTCTTTCATAGAAAAATACATATGGAAAAAATGTGAAATAACATGAATATTTTATTGTATTACATTATATAAAATAAAAAAAACATTTTTTTATATGCAGCATTTGATAACTTAACAAGAAGATGACATCCAGAGGACGTTAGCCACTGATTTAATGTACTTATTATTTTAGCACCTCATTTGAATGTGAAATGAATTTTACTGCGAATAATATTTCTATTGATTTGGTCATGAGATTATTATTGATTTTACTGCAAAAGACAAGGTTTCTACGAATTATTAATCATACAAAAAATAACAAACGATATTTGGGTGATTATTTTACATTGAAGACATTACATCGTGTCAGTTTTATATCAACTATGGTTTAATCTATGTATTTATTGATTAGAATTGTTATTCGTTATTATTTTTATCCACTATAAATAGGTCGGATAAACCGAAGTAGTTTGATTATAGTGAATCACTGCTAATTGAAAAATGAATAAACAACTTATGTTTTTCTGCGAAGCAAGAATCATACCAGAGTAAAGTATTTTCAAACTATTATCATGAAATAATATATGAATAATTTAAATTGGAAGATATAAGTAGAAGGAAGTCGTTTCAGAATGTATGAATACACAATAAAAATAATTAGTTAATAATATCAAAACTAAAATTAGTGTGGATATTAAATAACGAAACTGGTTACGAAAAGGGTTTTATCATAAAAATTATTCTACATTCGAATGCTCCCCTTTAATATACTCTCCTCCCCTCGCCACACACCTTTCTATACGTTTTTTTCATTGATCGAAGCACTGCTGGAAGTCTTTGGAGATGGCCTTTAGGAGCTCTGCAGTTTTTTGCTTTACCGCTTCATTCGACTCAAATCGGATCCCTTTCAAAGCAGATTTTATCTTCGGAAACAAAAAAAATCGCACAATCTGCCAAATCTGGTGAGTACGGCGGGTGTTCGGGACACTGGAGTGCGCTTACTGGCCAAATACTTTTGGTCAGGAGTCAAGGAAACAAACAACGAAAAATAATTGCCAAGTTTTATGAAAAAAATCAATATCTGAAGAAATAGTTTACAGTTAATCACTTTGTAAAAATGGGAATGAGACAAACAATTTACGATATCTGTCGGCGTGTTGAGATACTTACTTTCTATTCACTGAACTCCCTTGTATATGTTAGAGCAGACCCGAAATTTATAATACATATCACATTTATGTACAACTGTCTAACACTCATAACAAGATAAAACATTTATAAAAGAAAAGTAGAAAATGTTACCTAATCATTCTAAAACATCAATCAATGTAACTATAAATAACTTGATTTATGGTTTATATACTCAGCCTACTTTTGACTCAATTTTTGCATGCAAACCACCATAAAAAAACTAAATTTGGGTTAGATATTTTTCAATTCGATCTAAACCAAATAAACATGGATATTCCACTTATTTACACATTCCGCCAAAAAAGTATGGTATTATCCTTAAAAATGGCAACATTGCTTACAAAATCAACGTTTGTGGAATTTTATTATTGTTACACAACTAGGAACTAACCAAAATACCAAAAAAAAGGCAAGAGAAATATCGATTAGTTTAATTTTCAGAAAAAAATATGAAAGAAATTTTAATTGGATTTTTGCTTTTTTATATACAACTATTATAATACATATATATTTTTTTTATAAAAATAAATCGATTTCAAGTTTCTTTATCAGTTGTCTGATTTCGATTCTCTATCGAATGACATTCAAAAATCAAAAAAGCATTTTTTGAACTTACGCGAGTTGGAACTTAAGCGATGATAAATAATTTCTAGAAATTAGAAATAAATATGTTGCGATGTATTTGATCATATTCAGTATAGCCCTGACCTCGCTACTAGGGACTTTCATTTCTTCTTGATGATGATGATGATGATGATGATGAAGAGCTGAAAGAGCATGCTACTACTTGACAAGTGTTTACAAGATTTAGGAAGCTACGTAGAAAGTTTTTTCACATAACAAAACGGAACTTACTTCGTGGATAGTCTCAATTTATTTGAGTACTTTGCAGCACTTGTTCAATAGTACAGGCGTGGACAAAATAATTCATTAAGTGAACATTAAGATTGATGGAAAAATTGAAATTACCTTGCTAGTAACAAACTTTTCGATAGAATTGTATATGTACTAGTACTCAAAAGTTCAAGTATACAAAATACCGCAAACCGCTGTTATAAATAATTTAAAAAAAATATAAGTAGCGATCGCCGGAAATTTCACGATAGATAAAAACCAGTTTGAATATCACATAAACTTGTATTGTGTATATATAATAATAGGAAACATTTAAATATTCATAGTTGTTGAATCATTATAACTTACTCAAATATTTATAAGGAATATAGACAAAGTAAGTTCTATGTTAAAATCAAATGAATTTTAATTAAATTTAATTTCATGAAACTCTAATGAAACGATGACCTGAAAACTGAAGTAAAAAATGGTTTCGTGCGGTATATTCATTGATTAATACCGTGAGGCTATTTTTAGAAAGTTCTATTATTTAAACATACATATTAACGAAATATGATCATCGATATCGTTGAATCATTGAACAAGCCCGACCGACAGGCATTCTTGAGGTTTCGAAGAGTTTGGTCGGTGTTTCTCTATAGCATGGAAGGCTGGGCATAGAAGACGACTGCGATTAACAAGTTTGAGGCTTTTGAGATGTGGCTGAACTGCAGAATCTCTAAGGTGCCTTCGACGGCTGGATTGAAAAACGAAGAAATTCTGATTTATTTGAATTAATTAAGAAGGGGAAAACTGTGTACCTAGGGCACATTATACGAAACAACAAATATTAATTTTTGAACCTACTGATCGAAGGAATTGAAGGAAAGGGAGGGATCGGAAGGAAGAAAATATCTCGGCTCCGAAATATCAGGCAGTGGACAGGACTACACGATTTACAATCCTTAATACACACCGCAAGAAATAGAGAAACGATGGAAAATTTTATCGCGAACATCTATTAGAGGATATGCATTGAAAAAAGAAGATCATCAATATACAAGTTGATCCAAATATTCCTTCAAAACATTCAATAAGTACCTAATTTAGGTTATGCATATTTTAAAGGAAAATGTAGAGAAAATTTTGAAAAATAATAATAAAGGTTTAGTTCCGAAAAAATAAGCCGTATGATTTTAATAAAATTTTTGTTGAAGAATGTCCGACAAAGCTTCGTTCGCCCCCCAGCCCCCTTCAAAGTTATAAAAATTATAGAGAAAAAAATTTCAAACGAAAAACGTAGCTCATAAAAAGTTTTTATACATTTTCAAGTAAACCTATTCTTTTGGGTTTTTATAACCAGAAATAACTCCACGGGAGTTAATATTTTTTTCGTGGAGAGCTATAAGTCCTTATTCCAACTCACTAAATTCAGACGTCCTAAATGATTCAGTAACTAAATTCTGTCAGGTGCAACAGCAGTTAGGAAGTTAGGATTCTAATTAGCACCCTGAATTGTAAGAAAGTGTGACTTCAGTCGTACCGTATGGTCACTGCGTAATGGAGTGCTAATTTTTAATACGTCAACGGTTGCAAATTACGAGAGAGCACGATGTCATCGACAAAAGAAAAATATGCTTTTTATAAAAAACGATAAAAATTACAAGAATAAAAGTAGAAAAAATAAGAGATTGGGTTAGGACATTAAAGAACTGTATCTCAAACCTTTTTTTTTTGCACTAATACTATCTCGTAGGATACTATGTTGTTTTTGAATATAATGTGTTGCAGAATTTAATATGTTAAACGATATGGAACTCCTTCAAGAAGCCGTTGGATCTTGACGGGAAGAAGAAGCCTAGTGGCCATCCTCTCCGCGCCTATGTGGGCAGTCGGTGCACAGGACTGCTAATTTTTATAGGCTTAATACACGTCGGGAGCGATGATACGGAGCGATGAATGATACCTGCGTCCTAATTAGGTGCCGCGAACAATGCCTGCGGGAAACCTGGCGAAATTCCAAAGGCCCTGCAAGAGCTCTGATCAAACAGGGACCGCAGACCCCAAAACATCGGTTTCTACTGATGTCGAAGCTTTGACTGGTGCTGTTAACAAGGCCCGGTTCAAAGAAAGGCAAATGCTACCGAAACAGCTCAGGCTTTAACGGTCCCAGATCCTAAGGTTGCCTCGACCTGCAACCCTCCTCGAATCAGAGTTTCCAAACCGGAAGTCCAGGTAAAGCCTGTTAGAAGCGAAGAACTCTCATGAGAAAACGAGTTGGCTCCGAAAGCTGTGGAACAACTCCTGCAGTAAGTCCCGGTACGCGATATCAGCTTCATGGAAGAACAGCTGTTGGATTTCATTGAAGCGGTGTCTGGTCCTTTCGGCAGCGGAACCAAATCACCGGTATGTTTTTTCCTCTACAGCTGGTTAGGAATAAATAAATAAATAAAAATAAATAAAAATTAATCATAGATAACCATGTACATGGAATTAATAATTTTTAAAGTACAGAAAAAAACAAACCGTTAGCTAATCACATTTACTCACGATATACCAGAGCAGAGAGATCTTATAATATGGCTATTACTTCAATCAGTTTCCGAATGGTAGTGATCGTGATCCGGATTACTTTCCGAAAAGTAAATAAGAAGACACTGGTCAGTTTTAAAAGTGAAAATAAATTACATATTTATTGATCCTCGAAGAAACTCGATAAATATTTGCCGGTTTAATTGACTCCCACGAAAACGACAAAAACCATTATATCAATTAACTTGATTGGTATATTTTTACTTTGTGCGAAATTATTGTTTCATTAGCAAAAAATAACTGGATTATAAGTTGAAGGTTGTTTGCACAGAGGCTATATTAGGTCTATAAATACGACACATTTAGTCAATTTGTCTCAAGATGCCTATTAATAATACTGGAATTATTAGAACGACTACAAATAGAATATTCAATCGACTATTCTTGGAACTATAAAGTTGACATCACGTTTTATCTAAAATCTTATTATTGTTTATGGAATCTCCAGTTGACGAATGATTATTATTATTATTGACGCATTCGATGTTATAATTAGGCCAAAGCCAAGTGGAAAGACGCAATATGTACAAAGTCTAAATTTAGGGATGTCACCGAAGCCTTAAAATGAATGTATTAATATAATAAATACATTATTTGTGACCTTGAATTCTTAGTATTCTATTACAGTTTTGTGAGAATCCACGAATCAAAAAAATAGTGTATATACGAGGGATGGATAGAAAAAAGTTATAAGCCCCAATATTTTTTTTTCAGAGCGGGGAAAAACTGCGGTATTTTTCATAGAATTGGTGTGTAGTGAAAGTTTTAATACTGTTCAGTATGATTGGAATAGCAAGAAGTCTAGAAAATTGTTCTCGTTTGTTTGAGTCATGAAACGATTTTAATGGATAAAGTATGTAGTCAAATCATGGACAACGCATTTTGATGTATGGTTACGTTGAAGGATAACGCTTACCCTTATGCCGACTCCAAACCCGTAAAGCACTTTTACTGGAAAACGATGAAATTGTTTGGTGACGACGAAAATACTTAAGAAGTATAAAGCAGTACACAACCGAGAAGAAGAAAATCTTTTATCTTGATGAGACAGTATCAAAAATGTGGCAAGACAAAAATATAACCAGTGCTATCCAAGCTTTCATGGAAGGCCTGTCACAACAGGTATTAAGGTGCCTTCAGGTAAAGGGAAAAGATTAATAATCATTCATTGTCAGTCATCATTCAATCATCAATCATCATTCATTGCCAGTCATCGTACCATCCACGAGGACATGGATTCGTATGTTTTTGAAGACTATTTTGGTGAAATGATAAAATATCTTCCGGCTGATTCAGTGGTAGTTATGGATAACGCAAGTTATCATTCTCGACGCATACAGAAGACTCCAACTTCATCTTGGAGAAAACAAGAAATTATTGACTGGTTAACCACCAAAAGTATTGAATTTGAAGATAATTTGATAAAAAAAGAACTATTAGCTATAGCAAATTTACAAAAACATCGTTTTTTGAAATACGCCGTGGAAGATATAGCAGAAAAACATAGTGTAACTGTGCTGCACACACCGCCATATCGTTGCGAACTAAATCCTATAGAACTTGTATGGGTGCAAGTGAAAGGATTTGTAGCAAGACAAGACGTTAAGCTACTGTTTGGTGAAATGATAAAATATCTTACGGCTGATTCAGTAGTAGTTATGGATAACGCAAGTTATCATTCTCGACGCATATAGAAGACTCCAACTTCATCTTGGAGAAAACAAGAAATTATTGACTGGTTAACCACACGAAGTATTGAATTTGAAGATAATTAAAAGGATTTGTAGCAAGACACAACAAGACATTCAAAATGAAAGACGTTAAGATACTTTTTGATCAAGTCATTAAGGAGGTGACACCAAAGAACTGGCGAAAAGCAGTCCAACATATCATTAAAAAAGGGGAGAAAATGTGGGATCTTGACTACTTGATCGATCGGACCGTTGACCCTTTAATTATGACGTCAAGAGGAGATGACAGTTTATTAGATGACGAAGAATATTATTATTTTTCATAATTTAATTTCTGTATAATGTATTTTTTGTATAATGTTCAATAAAAAATAAGTGTACCTACCTAATACTATGTACATAATGCCTAATTTTTATTCTGTTAAAATAAAATTCTTTCCTTTTCAGTATTTGTACCACCCCAACCCGGGTGGTACAACCTGCACTTGATAAAAAGAAAAAATTTCACAATGAAATCAATGCCAAACTATGAAAGTGGCTTAAATATTCGTTGGGTCAATCTGTGGTCCCTTTGCATAACCAATGAGATTTTATTGCTCTATACCTTTCTGAAAGTAGCTATAATAACTATCTAAATATATTTTCTTTCATGACCTCTGTTTTTGATTATCTAAGACTAGTAGAAAAGAATTCACGCCTTTTTAATTAAACAGATTGTTTGTTTATATACGTTTTTCAAATGTTTAAAAATATATGAACGTAATTTTGATTTCTATCAACTTTGTCCTCGTATCGGTTCAACTTAGTTCATATTGGCTTTTTATGACCTTCGGGGTTGATAACCACAACAATATAGCGAAATCAGGCAGGTAGGATGCCGAAAAAACACACTACGAGAGTAAAAAACCAAACAAATCAACCATAATTTAATCGTTTACGTCGTTACAGAAAATTAAAAATTATTGACATTATTTTGATAAAGTCAAAGCAAATTCAGATATCGGCCTGTGCCGATAAATATATGGCAACCATATTATGGGGTTAACCTGGAGGGTAGCTAGATCATTATTGTGCCACTTTGTTTATAGGACCTCATTAGACGTAAGCGATAAGAAATATTAAATAGATGTCAAATCGGGAATCCCAAACCTAACCTAGAATTAGAAAGAGGACTATTCAGCATACGATATCCTTCAGACAGTGATGAGAAACATCCGCTTGTTTTCCAGATCAATGGAGATGGACATCATTTCTAACAAGACGAGTTAAGGGGGAGAAACACATATAGAGTTAAAAAAATCGATTTTTTTGCTTCGTCTACTTACTCCCTTTGCTTTTCAGATGTTTCAATTCTATGAAGAGAAGGGCATTTTTCTAGATATTTCGAAGTACGTTAGTGCAAATGAGAGTTTTAATGCAACCGTATGGAGTTTGGAGTCGAAGCATCTACATTCCGGAACAAAAATTATAAAAATTGCGGCCTTATTCAATGTAGGATACGCATCAATTTTAAAAATAATGAACAATTCTGAAGTCATTATTGGCCGACAATATAAAAATTATGTCGATAAGTACGATGACAATCGAGTGAAATCAGCGTAACTTGTAGTCTTCAAAAGAATCCAGAAAAGGCCGAATCGAACAGTTAACAGACAGAAATGAGTTCTTGAAGAGGACAGAAGGACTCTTAGATGGCAGTGGAATTGCAAACTAAGCGGTAAGATATTGAAATCATTGAATTTTCATGTGCCGAAACTTTAAATGCGGATTTATCAATACAACATTTTTGAAATCGGCATTAGAATAAAAGTGCCCTATAAACCGGCCACTTTCAATAATTTAAGACAAATAAATATTAGAATTAAAGGTGTGAATAAGTCAATTACAAAATTACAAAAAGATTTTTATAAATTAATATAAATAAATTGACAAAAATCGAGCAAAATTCCTTGCACTATTTGTATCTCTGCCCTTAAACCGACATAATGAAATTCTTCGATTTTGATATGTGTTTTTGTATTGACTTTGTCAAGTACCTTTTATGCAATGCTGTAGTTTATTGAGTTTTTTGAACCCTTTTCAGATATATTTGGGCGTCACACTTTTTCTTCCAAAAGCGGCAAAAAAGCTGGAACGTTCTTATAATCTTTATAGTTTAGTCAACATCTTCAAAAACGTGGAAAATAGTGAAAAAACTCCTAAAAATATGAGCGATAGCTCATTCGATCCAGAATGAAAATTAGAAAAAGGTGTTTTGGGGATTTTGCAGCACGCAAGTAGTTGTTACTAACAAATTAAAACGAAAAAAAAAGCATTTTGTTATTTGTTTATAACTCGAGAAATGTTAAGAGTTCAGAAATTTGAAAAAAAGATTCGTAAAGAGGAGAAAATATCCAATAAAATAGTTCTAGCTCTCGAAACTCTATCTCTATTATCAATAATTTTAATTTAACGCCGAAAATAGGTCTCCTCCCGTAATAAATAATTTTTTTTATGCATTAAATATAAATTTAAAACCCGAAAAAATTATGCTGTCTTCAAAACATTTCAAACAATAAGGTCCCGTTGGAATTAAACTTTTATTGTCATTTTTCAAAAAGTTGTGCAATTGTTAACTCTAAAATTTTTTGCATTTCCATTTGCATAGATGACTATCTAAAAGTTTAAATAATTGTATAAATTTTTTTTCTTTCTGAACCCTTTCTTATACATATACTTAAGGAAAGTTTGAAAAAGTTCATTTTTTTGTTTATAATACTCTTTTAAACTTAAAACTTTATTAATTATTACAAAAGTGATGTTGGAAAAGTTTTTTTGAACAATTACCAAATTATTGCCGTTTTTACATTAGGTAATGACATAAAACAACGCCAAATAAAATTTTTCTTCGCTATTTGTTTATAAATTAACAAAAAAATCTTGATTAAAAAAAATTTTTTAATATTTTTGTTTAAAAATTGGTTTTAAGAGAAATTTTTTTTAAATCATAATTGATCGATGACAAGAGAATGGAAAAAAATATTTTTTTGTTAATTAGTCTATTTGTTTATAAAAAATTTATAAACAAACTGCGCAAAAAAAATTTAGTTCGCGTTGTTTTATGCAATTACTTAATGTAAAAAAAACGGCAATAATTTGGTAACTGTTCAAACAATTTTTTTCAACATCACTTTTGTAATAATTAATAAATTTTTAAGTTTAAAAGATTTTTAAAAACAAAATAATGAACTTTTATAAACTTTTATCAAATAGCATAATTGTCTGTATAATACGTCATCAAGATCTATCCACACATAATCGGCGTTTAATTGCCCCACAACCAGCACTAGGACATATTGCTGATTAACTACCACAAAAAATGTCTTCAGATAAATTTTCAGAAACATGTACGGTGCCTACTAATAAATATGCAAACTCGGAAAACAACACATGATTTTTAAAATTCTTGCAAATTCCTTGAGATAAATTCGAGAGAAAAGCAATGAATCGGGACAGGGTATTAGAGAGATTGTTTAAGCCGCTTCTCAACTTTTGGACGGATAGTTTTTGTGGTATCCTATTAAATTCTAAATGACGTAATTTTTATCCACTTTTGGTAAATCATATGATAGATTAGGAATACTGAAGTAGGTTTTTAGTAATCCCATATGTTATTTCTCACCGCTGCTATTTTTACGCAACAAGCAAAACTTTTTGCCACGTTCTTGTTTGATTGGGGCGTAAATATATTTCACTTTGCGGGACGTTTTAAATTTTGAAATATTGGAGGCAATCCAATTTGTTGAAGTGAGAAGCTTCCATTTCTTTAATAGCAGTCACATGAAGCACGCATATCTAACTATTTGTTTTTCTATTTTATTTCATTTCGTTTTCAATAATAAAAATTTTGGAATTCAAAAATATATCATGCTTAACGTCTGATTGGCAGATAAAAAGTAAGATTTTATCTGTTCCCCATAATTTCCATCGGCCGTCTACAAAATGTACGAAATGACATCAAACCATCAACCATTACAAATTGGGCAGTATCCTTCCTCCTCGTCCTTGAAAACACTTCATCGATCGAGACGCGTCGTTTTGCTGGAAATGGACTTGTTGACACCCTTTTAGATAAGGCAGTGGTTTGTGGACATCTAGCTTTGTCACTCTAACTCAAATTGACGCAACTCCTAAAATCCTTTTGATAGAAAATCCAAATATCTCGTGGTACTCAAAAGCGGCGTCTTATACCTCTACGGCCGCCTCAAAATTATCTATGATCTATCAGCTCAAACGTTGGGAACCGGGATCCATGGTTAGAAGAGGCACAAACCGTGAATGACGTAAAAAGAGACTCGAATGCGTTGATATAGTGTACGCATGGTAACAGGTCTACTATGCGTAACGTATGTCCCAGTAGTTTTGGCACAAAATATTTAACCATATATTTTTGTATTAGTATTAGTAATTAATTTATTATTTGCCATAATTAACGGCCTAGTAATTAACAAGTTAATAACTTAAACTAAATGGAGGGATACGTGGTCCTCAACTAGACGTAATTTCCTCCGAACATCTCTTATTAGATCTTGGATGACTTGAACGTATTTTTCTAAAAATTTTACGTCGTTATTGTTCCTTATTTTCGGCGTGTCACCATTCATCATATAATTTGTGAAATAAAAGTGTCCAAAAATCTTTAAATGAACGAGCTTGAGGTAAATTAGGGAAGTTATCTTGTTTTGGTACAAAAGTATGTTATTTTGATGTAGCTAAATTTGAAATGTCGGCCAAAACATTATATCTCAAACGTGATGTTGAAGTACAAAATCAACTAATCTAGTGATGCAGTTGTTAATATACTTTCCAGAATCTACTTCCCCTTACTCGACCCACATAAGGTCTGGATATCCTTTTTGTCGAAATCGCACACTAGATTAGAACTTTATCAGCAATTATTTTTATATATTTTCGGGCACTCTTCTATATTTTTCGTAGAAAAACCCTTTGATATCCGATTTGGCAAATGTGAAGTATTATTCAATGTTCATAATAATGACTCATTCGCAAAATGTATCCGTCTTTAGGTGACGACAATATCTTGGTATCTGTGCTAATTGGTTTGTCGTATATTTAATAAAAACTCGAAAAATCTCGTATCTGGGACACATATATAAGTGACAAATACAGACTTTTGCAACTTCTGATCGAAGGGAAAATCGAGGGAAAATGTGATTCTGGCAGAAGACAGGCTTCATGGCTACAGAATATTGGCGAGTGGACCGGTTTAGACTCTCAGATGCTGATAAGAAGGGCCAGAGACAGAAATGATTTTGCTGGGGTTATCGTCATCCTTCTTTAGAAGAGTGCACCCAAAGAAGAAAGATATTTAGAGCCTTTGACATAAGTACGAACTCGCCATAAATTACAGTCTGTAATATTCGGCTTCAGTAATCAAGAAATTTAAAGAAAAACGTTGATATTATTAATCTGCTCTTAATCACGATATCGTCAAAAATTCCTTATGAGTGTAATACTTCTGAAGGCACTGAGTATGCTTTAATAGATCTGCTTTATGTGAAATGAACAGGGGCATTGACAAAAATTACGAACAGCTGCGGAATGTGATTCAATAAGATCTAACGTGTCAAGGAATGTAGATCTTGTTACATAGAACTGATGTACCACATATTTTTCATTTTATTTACGATGTAGAATAAATTTAAAGTAACATTAAAGTTGATTTAACCAAAGAAAAAACTGTAAAACGCCAAGTTTTAACCGAAACTGCTTACTTAACATTTGTGCTAAAACTATCAAAAAATAAATATATAATTGTTGTGAATAAGTTGGAATTTCTGAAATCGTTTGTGATAATCCAACTGTTTACACTCGCACTGTACAATGTGTGTTTCTACTACTAAATCCGAGTTATAGTAAACAGTATCTTCAGTATGATAAATTATAGTTTAAAAAAACTGGAAAACACGCTTGTATACTTATTTAAATTGAAGACTAAAAAATAATTCTTAATATAAAAATAAAATGACGGAAGGAAGATTAACGTCACTTTTCTAAAAGCGTAGGATGCTCAATATATACAATTTATTACTAATTTTATTGATATTGATTTTAATTCTTTTAATTCTCCTAGACAAAAATATCAAATAATCGAGTTCAAATACTCGGTTACAGATACATACAAGGTGGCGCAAAAAACGCATGAATTTCAAACTAGTATAATTTGCATTATTTTGATTACATACAAAATGAAAAATCGACTCACATGAATACAATGTTTAGATTATCTAATTTATGACTTTGTTCATTGCAATATCGATATGCACTGTTTACAATAAACTGATCCTTTTAGGAGATTACTTCAGTGTATCCTTCCGCGTCGATACTCATAAAAAGTCTTTCTTCGAAGTTTTCCATTATTTTTGACAATCATCGTTCTGGATGCGCTGCAAAGAGCATCGAGACAAGTTCAGAGTTGGAGCGCGCCGCCTAGTGGAGCGGCGAGGACTTTGAAGAACCGACGCCATAACTCTGTCGACATTATGTAGAGTTCGTTCCGTGCGAGGAGGACCAGACGACTTCTGCTTCATAACTGATCCAGTTGTGCGAAAAGAAGCAATCCATCGAAGTATTGAGTTGCGATCAGGTATTGAACCATATCGTGGAACACTGAACTGTGCGGAAAAGACGTTGAACAGTAATAACAGATTCATTACTTTTGAAGAAATGTTCAACAGCGAAAACGCGATGCGTCACGGTCCACTGCGCCATTGCTACTAAAACTGGACGCCATAACCTACAAAACAACCAGCCCTCGACCCTCCGCTCCTCCCGCTCCCACTACTCAACTTAAATTCATGGGTTCTTTTTGCGCCACTCTTTACTGGGATTATATTCGAAGTTCGGTTCCCATATTTTTTTAAAATAGAGAAATAGACCGTATTCCTAAGTCGAAGAAATCTTCCGCCAATGCGTTGACGAAGCATGTGACCTTATTTACCACCTAAGTGTAATAATCTCTGGGAGATGAGTCCTGGCTGTTTGGGGATGGGGCGCAATAGTGCACCCAAATTTTTTCAAAATTTCCTGTGTTTGACGAACGACGTGGGTCGAGAATTGTTGTGTCGTAGTCTCAAGCAATTCTGGATTGCTCGCCGAAGTTTGGTAAAATTCTCATAATGTCTGTCTGAGTTTATTATCGTCCAATGTTACACGAAATCGATCAGGAGTACCCCCTTCCCAACCCCAACCACCTTTCCTGCCGACTGTATTCGTTCAAATTTTTTTGTGTTTCAGGGGTATAATGTGACATCCACGTTTCAGATCCTGTGACGAAAGAGTCTAACAACTGTTCTTTGTTGCATACCCTCCCATATTGTTGAAGAAACTTCCCAATCAAGGCGTTGTTTCTTGTGTCCGTCGATCAGTATCCGGAGGACCCTACCAGCACTTACCTTGCGTTTCTGTTGAAAGTTCTTTCAATTGGGCCATTGGAAGCTTTAGGAATGCATTCAAGAAGTTTCAAATTCATAATCAAGAAGATCACTATTGATATTCTGGACAATCTATCCAAAACCGGCATTCTTTTACCACTATATGGAGTCGCCGTTCCGTTTTAAAGCCCTCAATATTGTACATAGTTCTTAGTAGTATTTAATAGTAACCTGACCGAAAATTTAATCGGGCAAAATTTGGAACTATATGAACTGATGTTGTCACCCTTCATAGGAGGTTTGTCCCAGAATTATTGAACATATCTCCGTGTAAAAATTTTTAAGCGATCTTTGTGGGTTCTGATCATGATCATTGGGAGCTTCTTGGTGTGCCTAGTTACCGGCTGCACATGTGATTTCGCGAACGGTGGGAGATTGTTTACAGTATCTCGTTTCGTTCGTTGCATATTTATAGTAAAAAATGTCGAAAGAATTAGATCAACGAATTTGTATCAAGTTTTGTTTCAATCTTGGAAGAATTAGTTGGATGATTACTGGTGATGTATAATGAATTTATGAATGTGATCCAGAAACAACCCGTAAATATTTACAGCCTTTTGAATTGTCAAGGCCAAAAAGGATGTCTATTAACAGTTTGATTATGAAGGTGTTTTTGCTCCGAAAGTTCACACTTTCACTAAAAATACAACGTTAAGTATCGAAGAGTTTACAGAACTGTTTTGGGTAGTGGAAACACCGCTGGTACGTGTTATTTAATCACAAAATGGCTACTTTGAAGGATGCAACTTATCGAATGATATCACCAATGCGGAGAGCAAAGTATGTGATAGTTTTTATTCAAAGAAACATTATCAATATGAACGAGTGAATAAAATGGTTTTTTTTGGAACCTGAATTTTTTGTGTTATTTGGACATCACTATAACGCACCATTTCGTTAGACTATTATTTATACAGGCACATAACTGACCTTTAGCAAAAGCCCAGACGTGCTGAACGGACATGTACTCTTGTCGGATATGGCCTAGCACCTTCCCTCGAGGCCTCCCTTCCCATTGAGAACCTTACTTTTTATACAACCTTCGTACATACAGAGGAAGTTAATAGAAGAGTATTCAAAAGTACATTTTGCGAATGTAGCATAACAAAACCAAAATACGTCAGCAAGTTGGTTCTAAGTTGCATAATAGATTTAATATAAAATGAGTTTGTCAATGGAAATGTGAAGGTTGAATCATTTTTTTTTACTTTTTAACTAAGCATACCTTGTGGACTAAGTAAATATTTTCCTGGCAAGGGTGCAAGCTAAATAGTATAATGCAACAATTATAACTATGGATAATCCATTCGCGAGTGAATCTTATTTTGTACAAATATTGCAAATTTAATAAAAAGAAAAAGTGGTGATAAATTAGTATTTAAACTATTCCAATTTAATTTTCCACTCCCTGTTCACGACCCTTTAAATTTCGCGTATTATGTAGAGAAAGCATTCGACGAATTTTCAACAACTTTAAAGGACTACAGACTCCTTAATACATATTGATTTTCAGACGTCTAGTCTGTAGTGTACCAAAGAAAAAACTTCGAGAGATTAAAGTTTCAAGTACAGTTGATGTATATTTAAATACACAAATTTGTAATATTTGAAATGAATGAAAAAGTATTCATACGTCAACGATATGATAAACGCAAAAAAATCATTATTGTTAATTTAACACATCTATTCATCGATTTTAAACAAGCATTCGACAGTCTGAAAAGGGAGCCAATTATAAAGGACATGGGGTAAGGCAGGATAAAGGAAAATTTTTCCATATCAGGGCCATCTATCGATCTATCGATTTTGCAAACATATCCCGTTTTACCCATTTAAAATCGAAATTTACCTCTTCATAAGGGGTACACAACGATACAAACATACCCTTAAAATGTCTCTATCTTTAATAGCCTTGGCTGAGCGTTGATGAGTGAATGAATCAATCAGTTAGGACATCCTCTTTTATAGATATAGAAGAAGAAGAAAGATTATAGATATAGAAGATGTATAATTAATGAAAAAAAGAATAGAAGATACAAGAGTTGATCAAACAATAATTATTTTAATGGAAATAAAATTGAAGTAATGCTCCTCAAGGTACTGTCCTTGGGTAGTAATGCACTTTTCTCAATGTCGAAAGCATTTTTGCAGAATAACTTCCATCTGCTCTTTCGCGACCTTCTAGTTTGGTATATTTTTCCATTCTCGGAAAGATCCAATAGTCGTATGGTGCTAAATGAGGTGGATAGACAGGAGACGAACTCTAAGCGGTCCAAAACTAGGAAATCAAAAGTGGCAGATCTCGTCGTCACGATAAACCAGAAGTCATTTGAAATATTTTCAAGGTTTCTTTCTTGGCACATCTTTCTTTACAACTCATTCAGTATCTGTTGTAGAATTAAAAGTGACAGTTGTTCACCCCAGAACGAATTCTATGCTCTCACAAGCAATTAAAACAATATACGTAGTGCGGTTATTTCTGATTATATTCCCCCTTATTTCCATAAACTTATGAGAACGTCTGACAAAGCCACTATAAAATATGATGCATCTTTAGATAAAAATGTACGTACACCGGCTAATTTTATCGTCTCTGTTAAATCATTTTTCTTGTTTGCAACAAAAAATTGTCGGACGAGGCCAGATCAAGGCTATTTGGTGGGTGTTCAATTTCATTCTTTTATAGTAACCTTGGAAAGCGAAGCAGTGTCATGAAACAAGCGCATACCTTGTCTATTTTGCCTCGTTTATTTTTTGACGCAACTGTTTCAGTAAGGGAAAGTATAGATAGATAGATATGTTGTGTTTATAGTTGTATTTGATTCCTAAAAGTTAATCAAAAATATACTCTGCGAAAAACCGTTTAGTATTCAGAAATTTTGATTTTTGGTGGAAATATGAAAGTCAGAAAAAGTTAAACAACCAAATGTGTCAGATAAGAGAAAGTGACTTGGCCGAAAATAAAAACTACGTTAACTAATTCAATAAATTTAAAAAACATTTACAGAAAAAATACATTAGAAGCTAGTGGTACCAAATTAATCAAATATGAAATTGTTTACTTCCGGATTAAAATTAGATTTTCGACCTACTTTATAAGGACTTTCTACAAGACAAACATGATTGTTAATTATGTCGATAAAAATGGTACGTCTTCCATTCAATCCTATTCAATGGCAGGTGTTCCTCTCCTAAAATGGTCCCGCCGACGTGATTAGTGTCAGCTATAAAAGACACCGACCATAAAACGATTGATACTCCATTAGAATAGAAAGCTCTTCGTAGATTTCTATAGTCATATTATAAAATTTGATAATTGATAATCAAATCCCGTCTTTCATTTTAAAAATGCCGCTTTTGTCTAATTTGAAACCAAGTATAATACCACGGCAACAATTTCACTGGCCTAAACGATTTTTGCACCACAGTGCAAAAAAAATATTTCTATAATTCTAATACCTTCTAAATAAAAAAAAATATCACGTTCCAATATGTTCTTTAGATTTTTTTTGTTTGTATTTAATAAATTTTATGAGTAGTTATTAAATTGACCTGTATTTATAAGCGGAGAGGTTTTATAGAAGGGGTTATTGTTATTTATTCCTTTATTTAGTTTACATATTTAAAAAATTTAAAAAATTGCACATCATAGGCGCTGCAGTTGCAAACATTTTCCTGATAAGTTTTGTTATTTTTGTGGAGAATATATAGTGAAGTCACAAGCCAAAACATTTTCTGAAAATGTAACAAATGCTTATTTCATATATTTTGGTGTTGTAATTGGAGAGCAAGACAAACAGTGTGCTGCCCAAGTGGGCTACATCAGCTGTAGCGCGTCATTGGTTCAGTGAATGAAGGGGTTCCAATGATATGGTGAGATCCTATTAACCATTTCGATGAATGCCATATTAGTATGACAAAGACTGAATCGTTATTCCAAAAAAAGGAAAGCGTAAAATTGAAAATCCAAATTTTTAATCTGCCACCTCACAATATAGACTTACCAGTACCGACGAGGCATTTGAACTGGCAAGATTTTGTTGTGGGAAATAATAGAGATAGACATAGACATAGAGGAATGTTTTATTATAAAAAAATAAAGACAAAAGCTTGTAAAAACTAAAAAACAAACATAAAAATAACTAAATAAAAAGACAAATAAAATAAAACTTCAAAATACAGAAGAAAACCACAATGAGTAACAAAATTATAGGTAATAATTAGTATGAGTCCATAGCAAAAATTAAACCAGTATGCAGCATGCTTGGAATTAAATATTATTATCAGAATAGTCGTTTACAGTAAAAAACTTTCCAGTAAATATGCCCTCAAATTATTGCGAAATGTGGGAAAGATGATATCGATTTGATTTCGATTGGCAAGTGATTGTGCATTTTTTTGATTTGTAAAATATTGAGCTCTTAACTAATTGTGAACGCGGAGTAGGTCGTGCAATGACCTTCTGAAATTGGAGAAGCGTGCTTACGAATTAGGCAGATGGATTTAAAGAGGAAGAAGGAAGAGTCAGAATTATTAATCTTTTAAAGAAGTCCCTGCAGTTAGTCCTACTGTTCAGTCCGAGTAAATATCTAACAGCTCTGTTTTGTAGTTTGAGATTCGCTCAAATTGAGTCGCACCACACGTACCCTCAATAAGGCCATAATAAACTGTAAAGGAGGTGGATAAGTTCCGTTTTCTGAAAATTGATGTCAACGCAAAACATGAGGAACTCAATTTTTTAGATAAGGCGGCAATATGTAACTCCCATCCCAAGGAATTGTCCACATCAAGCCCTAAGAATTCTACAAATTCAACGACGTTAATTATATGATAATGATAATGATAGCACCAAGATTAGGTCCTATGGAGTGCCGAGAGATCACGGTTGTCCCAAGAGACACTAGTGTCGCCTGCAAATAGACATTTAACCTAGATAGGCGATGTCGTTTATAGGGTCTAGTACTGAACCTTGGGACATTGTATTGGCTTGCAAGAAGACACCGATATTAACGTTTCTTCAGGAAGCTTTGAATCTCTCTAACATTCACGGCTGATCTCATTGCCGGCAAGCTACATTTGGTTGTTCAAAAGAAGTTAAATTATTTGGTACGTGATTTAGAGTTGTCAAAGCAACAGCCAGAGCTTCTATGTTCCCGTTTCAAGTGACAGATATGTGACGATTTAAAAGTAATCGCAATTTTAGTGGGACCTTCATCCAAAAGTTTCCGATATTTGTAATACTTTGTCGAATGCTTTTCTAAGCGAATGAAATTGGGAGAAATTTTGACGAAAATAACCATTAATTTAACAAGAAGTAATTATTGAAAACGAAAAATTAAAAACATATGACATTCTCAGGTAAACTCGAGTGCAAAATAATACATTCACTACAAAAATCTTCAACAAGACAATAGACTCATAAATATTAGTAGATTGTTTACTTTTCAGTCATGAATGTTTAGAAAGTGCAAACAATATTTTAATGTTGGAGAACTGTGGTTTTTTTACTTGTATTTTTATTCGAACGAGAAAAGCTTAATAGTGCAATAAATTCGTTCTAGTTTAAAAATTATTTCACCGTTTATTATACGTCATAATTTTTAAAATGAATTCATAATATTTCAGTGTATTTGATGAGTGCTAAACACGTTAATACTTTTTTACTCTTTTTTCCTGAAATTTCTTCTTGTTGGCCTTTATTCAAACGCCACTGTAAATTGAAAAGCGACATCACATATTTGAAGTATGATATTGGAGCGAAAGAGAGGAGTAAATCAAAATCCAAGGTTGTGAATGAAGAGTGATAGTTTTCGATCAAAGATTAGTTCACTCGATCCAACTGATCACCACAATGATCTGCTTTAACAGTTTCTTCAGATTTCGGCACTTGAAAATTCAGTTGAAGAGAGCCACTGCTTTATGCATTTTGAATTATCATACGAGGTTTGCCATTAAGTTTCCACCAAAAGTGACACAGAAACGAACAAAAGATTGCTTTTCGAAATATTCGTCAATACATTTTTGCATGCGTTTAAACCTTTTTACATTCTTTTTACTCTGAAGGAAAATGGTGTTGAAAGTCTTCAACAACACTTGAAGTGACGAAAATCGCTGTCCACGAATCCTGTGTTTGGCAGTAAATAAAAAGGAAAAGTCATAAATCGTGTGAATACATGTAATAAGACATTAATTCGATGTTTTTCTCTTTAAAATATTCAGTGATTTATGAGATAAAGAATGATAAGACGTTTTATATCAATGTTTATATCAAAGAGTCGCCTAAATTTCTCTGTAGGTATTATTCAATCGCGCACAATCAATACTGATTTTGTCCGACATTTATCACGATAATGACGAAATTCTGCAAATCAATTGCAAACAGTAAGCCTTCACGAGGGATTTCCATTAAACTTGCTTTTTTGTAAACGTTCACTTTTAACAACTTGGACAATTTCTGGCTTCGTGATAACAAAGGTCAATATTCACAAAATAGTGCTACCACAACTCAGTAACGCACCTTATTGTTCAGTGGTAAAAACTTAAGGCAACCCTCGTATAGGGCATATTTTTCGTCTTCAATGATCAAACTAACAAAAAAACGCTTCTGTATGGTAAAGTTAAAGCGATATGTCACATAGATGGTCTTCCGACAGACTAAAACCTGCTTTGTTTGTTTTTACAATTTGGCGCAAATATTGTTGAATGGTTCCTCGATGGTCTAACATGAATTTGTTTCCACTTCTGCCTTTAGCAGATAATTCGTCTTCCTAATCGTCTTCCTAGTAGTCAGTAATTTGAACTTAGAGAACCATGTTTGATATATACGAATGCATTTCGATAAACATCGCAAATGTTTTGTTACTACACCTGCGAAACTCCGAACGCCGGTAAGGTCTTTTGTTGTTGAAAGTTACAAAAAAACTCTAATACTTGATTATTTACAGGTGAACAATTAGCAATTAGCTTTAACACGACTTTGAAGTACACAACGAGTCGACAAATGATATTTATATGTTGTATACCTACTTTCCTGTTCTTCTAACATCAATTTTTTGAAAATATCAAAATCTTTCAATATTAATTCATATAATACATTTCTATAATAAATGACTAATGAATTTTCCACCTCTAAACCCCCATATTATAAATAAAAATACAGGGTGGCGCAATAGAACGTGCATATTGCATCATTTTTTTTCGCGCGGTAAACGGTGCGTGGTCGGGGGGAGATTAGCGTGGTTGGATAGTCGCACTCGTGGAGTTTTAGTAGCTATGAGTCACTTCGGCGAAAAGCGTCGCGCGTTTTACGCGAAAGATCGTTCATATTTCTTGAAAAGGCGACTGTATCGTTCAGAATATGGATTAAGACACATTAATGAAGCTCCGATTAAAATATGGGTTAAGCGTTTTAAAGAGACCGCTTCCACGTTTCATCCACCAGCAAAAGGTCGTCCAAGAACGTCTGGGTCCACAGACAATATTGATAGGGTGATAGGGCGGCTTTAAACTTATCGTGACGAAGTTGGATTTTGAACTTTATGCTTATAAGGTCCAGTTAACACAGGAATTGAAAGATGCCGACTTTGGAGCAAGGTTAGCATTTGCTGAAGAAATTCTTAGTCGATTTTCCACTTTTGACAACATCCCTTTTACAGATGAGGCTCATTTTCATTTAAATAGGTTTGTAAATCGACAAAATCGAAATCCAAAAATTAAACTTCAAAAACCACTACATAGTTCGAAAGTAAATGTATGGACAGCAATCTCAAGCAAAGGAATTATTGGCCCTCTCTTCTTTGAAGATTCGCAAGGACGAAACATCACCGTTAACACCGACCCTTATGTTGCGATATTAGAGGGATATTATTTGAGTCCAGAACTTGCGAGATCAAGACGGAGCGACCTGTCACACATCAAATGACTATGGCGGCTGATTCCTGCAAGACTAAATTCCAAAAGAGGTGATATCCCTTGGCCCTCACGTAAACCTGACTTAACGCCTCTTGATTTTTTTTGTAGAGACACCTCAAATATAAAGTCTACATCCGAAGAACATCAATCACCTTAGGGAAAATATCCGCCAGAAAATGGCAGCAATCACCCCAGATTTATTGACGAGAGTTTTCACAAATCTGCGTTCGCGAGTGCCGTCATTTAGATGATGTTATTTTTAAAAAATAAACTTCATTTAGTTACCTAATCATCATATCTTTTATTTCAACAATACCTTATGTATTTATTTTTTTAGCCTATACTTAATAAATTCACGTTCTGTTGCGCCACCCTGTATATACCACATGTTTTAAAATTACTTTTATAATAAAAATAAGGAGACGTTTAAATATATATACATATTAATAATATGAATACACTTACTCTCTAATCAGCTCTACTGCTTCTTCGTACTTAAGCCCTAGTTCAATAAGAGCTAACGCTACCATAACTGGAGCTCTACCTAACCCAGCGATGCAATGAACGGCTACGCAGCAGTCGGGATTGTCATTGAACTGATTTTTAAGGATTTTGAACCATTCCTCGACTATTTTGTTCGGTGGAAAAGTGCCGTCTGGATAACTAAGGTCGAAGACTTCAATGTTGTGGTTGTTCAGCTCTTCCACTTTATATGACGGTTCGCAAACTCTAACTACGGCTGTTACCCGATGTTTTTCCAGCTCCTGCAACAAAGCGGTGTCTCGTGTACTATTATAATAAGGGTCAATGATTCGGCGACTGTGGAATAAAAAAGGAGGATGTACAGACCGAACTGGAATTTAGATGATGGAAAATTGGTTTATTTAAATAATTCATCTTCATCCTTTTAAACTAGTCAGACAGAGAAACGGGATCTAATTCGTTTTATTTTATACAAATGGTTTTTATCACTGAAAATGTAGCGAGTTTTTACATACAATATTAATGTATACAACGTGACAGCGTTAAGAGATTTGGATACATTACTCTTTCTTTGACTATTTTTATAGGGTGTGTGAAGTTGTGCAAATTTCTATACAACACATTTTAATTTCTAACTAATTACAAGATTAGTTAATAGTTATCAAAAACGAGTAAAATAATAGTTTCATTACTTCAATAAAGCAAATCCTGATTTTTTCATTGATTAATTCAGGCACATGAAAAAAATGTCCAAAAGGTTAAGAACTAGAGGTTACGGTGGCCATAGAATGGGTCACTTTTTATCTTCGCATCTGTCATCGAGACACTTATGAATGGGTCCTGCGAAATGGTGAGTGGCAGCCCGACTAGCATTTTATCCTCATTTACTTGAAACATCATAATGAACTTATTAGATTAAAACAAGATTAACCTTATCGCAGAAAACCTGATAGGGTCCATGCTAGGAGCGCATCAGGATAACCCTGATAAAATAAATCAGTTTCTCATTAGGTTTCCCTGATCATGTAAATATAAGGAATCTCTCAGGATCCCCTTACTAAAATAAATACTATTTCTTATCAGGTTATCCGAGATCCACACTAGGATCACATTAGTGATTACTTTTTGCTTCAAGCTTTCCTGGTCATGTCCATGCGAAGGATCTCTAAGGATCACTTTACTAAAATAAAGACTATTTCTTATCAGGTTAACCTGAGGAGGTCCACACCAGGAACGCTCTCTCTCATTGGTTTACATCCAGTTGTATTACATTACTACTCTGAAATGTTGTCGCCGCCATTGTTGACATTCAGGCGTCAGTCGGCGTTGTGCTACAGCCACGTAAACATGTCCGCTATTATTGATGCTCCTGTCAAGTGTGATTCGTTTTCTACAGGCTGAAGGCCATAGTGCTGCAGAAATCCATCGGAAAATGAATCGTGTGTATCGAGAAAACTTCATGAGTGAATGGTGTCGAAAGTTCAAAGATGGCCGTAACGAAGGAGGCATAACGAATAAGTACCGATATTTCAAAGTACTATCATAACATAAATGTAGTGGCGTCCATTTTGGCAACTCGACACCGCGAACATGCATCTAATATAACCGCTTTATTCCAAAACTCGTGCAACTAAATTCCGTTCTAACATGTACGGGTAAAAAAAGCACAGACCCGCATCCATTATTTGAAATTACTGATTTTTATATATTGAAACAATTCGCCATGAAGATAACCTTCAAACGGGCAACATCTGGCATTTCCAATTGTAGCTTGCTTTTTAATTAAATACATCGCCCTTTCAGGGGTTAAAGTTCAAGTATGTATAAGTATACTTATTTTAGTTTTATGCTTTTCATGGTTCGTAAACTTGCAATAACTATTTATATATTTATAACTGACGTGCAATCTATCTTTAGGATAATATGAATTTTATCAATAAATGTCATTCCTAAAATATTTGGTAATTCGTTATGTTTTTTATTTGGATTTTCCCCAAAAAGTACTGACCGTTGATCTAACCTTGACTTTTCGATTCGTATCTAATATTTATAATAAACATTTATAACAAATATATCAAGAAATTTCGAATATGTATAGTGTTTATGAATATGTAAAAAATTAAAAGACTATCATAATTAGATCAAACGTTTACAAATTAATATTAACTAAATTGTGATTCTAATACAAAAAATTGCAAAAGTGGAACTCAAAGTCACCCACAAATAGAAATTAGTTTAGTTAACCTACTAATCAGGACTAAAAGAAGAAAGTGCTTTTGAAAAAAATAATCACGACTATTGTATATTAGACAAGAACATCGGTAAATGAGCGCCTTTCATTTGAATAGAAATCAGTCGAAACAAGAATCAGACATGTGATTTATAAATATAACATAGACTCTGCAGTTTAAATTTAGCAATATCTGTTTTACACAAGATGTCCTATAAAAGCATTGACTTCAAAAGTAGAACATGATGAAATAAAACTATTTAATCCCAACAAGCACCTAATAATTGTCAAAGTGCTGAAAAAAATTATCAAAAATCATGCTAATCATAAGACTCGGACACTGACCAAAATCATTTAAATCATATTGATCGGTAAAACAGGCAAAGACCCAATCAACGTGTCATTTTACCGTCCAATAAGCCTGCTACCAACATTGTCCAAACTTCTTGAAAAACCACTCCTACGTATAATAACATAGGACCTACCTAAAAAACAAAGAATACTATTCTGCTGTTTTCTCGATATCGGACAGGCTTTGGACAGAGTATGGTAATAAGTACTGCTAAACAAAATTAAAAGAACTCATTCCTTAAACTACTTCATACTTCCAAATGCAAGTTGACGAAGAAAAGTCCAAACTTGTTTATATTTCAGCAAGGGTGTCGTAGATAGCGTACTTGGTCCACAACTTTGCATACTGCAAATATACAAGAGACAGTACACAACAACAGGAATTTTTACCGACGACAGTCATCGCATGGTAGGAAACTCGCTGATGCGGGAGAGGAAAATGAACTGTAGCGCACTCTCTTGAATCATTAGCATAACTAATATGTTTCTAGATTTGAGGATAGGTAACACTAGGAGCTATAATGTCTAGCCAATCACAGAACAGCATTGATATTTGATATATAGTGAATGCGTAGTTGATCTGAAGCAGATGCTTACCAACAACAACTTGTTAATCTCATTGTAGCATGTGTTCAGTCGTAAAAAAGCGTTTTAGTCTTATACACGTACAAAGTTATTTTGATACCTTTAATAGGCGTGTAAAAGTTTTAAGTGTTATTTAAGGCAAGACAACTAAAACCGTGAGGATATAAATATTTACCAGTCTATATTATCTATATTTTTATTTTATATATATATATATATATATATATATATATATATATATATATATATATATATATATATATATAAAAAAGGGAAAAAATTGAAAATATATCCAAATAATTTTAATCCTTCTTATTTCAGACAAAATGGCAAAGGTTTGAGGTTAGTAAAGGGTGCGGTACCACCCCTCTATTATCGTAGTAAGGTATTTTATCATTTTTATTAATGTTCAAAAATATATACACACTATTTATAGACCCTACCAATACCTTTTGGTTTCCACCACAAGCACCGCTTCAGCAAAACGTTCAAACACCAGAAAAAAATGAAGGTAGGCAGAATGGGTGTACTTACAAGATGTTAGTCATAGACAAGGGTCTTTAATAATAGTTGTAGACATAATTGCGAGTACTACGTTAGACCCTATTATAATATATAGACGAATAAAACAACCCTTCAAAGACCTTCTAATAGGACTATAAAAGGTAAAACAAGTAACAATCATAAATTTCTTGTTTGTGATAACCATAATACGTTTGAAAAGCAAACTGACTGTCGCCTCAATGGACACTGAAGACGTTAGACTTAGCAGATAATGCAGCCTGCAGATTCTGTTGCGCGGAGGATGAAATCTCTATCCACATTCTCTCTAAGTGTAAGATAGTACGGAACCTCAGAGCACTGCACCTGGAAGCGTATCAAATAGAAGACGAAGAGATCACGCCGCTACAACCATCCCACATTCTAAGAGGAGTGAATTAGTAGATCAACTATAGGCACTGAGGATCCCCAGTATTTTAGCAAAAAAGGGGAACACATAGATCATTTGGGTCGCAGTATATATGATATACTACTGATGACTCTAATATATACGAGGATATATTTGAACGAAGCAAAAAATTTCAATGTCAAAATATTTTATTACTCAACATATTCTCTTCTTAATTGGATACATTCATTACAGCGAACCTGCAACGTCTCTAGACCTTTCAAAAAAAATGTTTCGTCTTGCTCTGCAAACCAGACCTCCACAGCTTTTATTATAGATATAAATAGACATAAAGATAAATAGTCCAGTCCCACAGATAAACTTTTATCGAAATCCTTAAAAAGTGAGAGAGTTGAGTACCTAATTTGGTAACTTGAATAATTTTCATCATCCACCATTCACAGTGTGTACGACACGTCTAGAGCAAAAAGGTAATATCTAGCCTACACCTCTCTCGAAGAACTAGCTTCAAAACATTCGTTAGAAATTTGAGCAATTCATAAAAAGGCAAAAGTACTTTCTAAATCTCTTTTTTTTTTGGCATAAAATCAACATCGCAACAGTTATTTTTAAGTGAAACTGTCATAACCTTAAAATGTTTGACACGGCTTCGGATTATACATGAGTTGACTTTCTGACCCCCCTAAATATGTTGTACCTATATTTATCAGATAAGATGTAAGTATCACTGACTTTTTTTTCTATTTAGAAAACCGTATCTTTTATAATTATTATACGAGGTATATCCACAACATAAGTTCCATTTGGTTATAGGTATAAAAAAACAGATACAGAAAAAATATTTATTGTACAAAAATCTACAGTTGTTAAACTAATTCTCTACATAGCTTCCAAAATATTGAGGACACTTGTCATAGCGTGGCACAAGCTTTTGCATACCTTCTTCGTAGAAGGTTGCCGCCTGTGTTTTTAACGATGTGATAACTTGTTCTTTCAGCGGATTATTATTATTAATCTGTTGGTCACCAAGAGAAGATTCTAGGCGTAAGAAGAGATGAAATTCGCTAGTAACGAAGTCCGGGCTGTAAGGAGGTTAATCAAACACGTCCCTGACTGATTCCTGATTTTTTTGAGGTACGCATTGTGAGAAATAAAAAACATCACAGTTTTCATTGTAGCGTATCAAAAATGTACTGCCCATCCGTTGTTTTTGTTATTGTTCAGTAATAATTTTGAGTACCCAACAGCGAGAATCAGTGCACTTGATCAGTGTTGGAGCCATCGAATCATTTAATCACTCATAGCATTTCATCTATAAACATCGCAAATTTACCGATAAATTTCATTTGGTTCAACTTCCTTTGCATTTAGAAAACGAATCATAGATTTGATTTCACAAGACGCGGAATTTTCAATTAAAGCTGACATCTTAAAGAATCCACAAAGAATATGTCGGCAGCAGGCTTGACTTAGAGCAACTATCGCGGATGTTTGGAACTGCGGCAGCAGCGCTACTGCTGATAGAAATAGGAACGGAACTTACATTGTGGATATACCTTGTAGCATGAATATTAACGTCAAATTAGTCAAAATTGGCAAGAGCAAACGTAATAAGGAACCTCTATTACATTCAAGTTTCAAATGTGCAGTTTTTATTACTGTAAGTCAGAGATAAACCATCATAAGTGCATTTTTTCCACATTTGATATTTTTACCTCAAGTGCCTCATTTTTGATTGATTTTCATCGAGGACAATTATACTACATGCAAAATAAAATGGTAGGTAAAATATAGTCATATATTATTTTGCATAAGGGATAGTTTTCTTCAATAAATATCCCTCCACAACGTAAAAATCACAAAAGTGAAAAAAATGCACTTATTATGGTTCACCTCTGACCTAAATATTAATAATAAATAAGTTTTTATCAAACTATAGGAAAAGCTGTTTAGCTCAGGTTAGTAATATGTCATCAAATGGAATTCCTTATAGTTCATAGTAACCTGAGCCATCGGTCAAGGACCTTTTTAGGACCAGACAGAGATTAATCCTAGGGCAGGTAAATTACGGAGAATCTACCGCAACTAAAAAAGGGTATGCATTATTTTACATAGAAAAACAGGTAGAATACCTAAATTTACATCCCGAATACAAAAATTATAATGATGCCCCTCGTTTCTACAACCTAGCGATACTTTAAAATATGTATGCTTAGAAGGGAAGTACGAGGGCGGGTCAACAAGTGTTTTTTTTCAATGAAAGAACTGTCAAGTCATTTATAATTTCACTTCTGTGAAAATTTGAATAAAAGCGCTTCACTTATTTTGTGTATGTAAGACTACCTTGTGTTTTGAGAAAAAAATTCGCCCATTGAGGATTATTATGCGAAAAAATTATCACTTTTAACAATAAAAAATTGACAAATGAGGTAACATTTTGGACATCCATTTGAGATCTATTCACCCGAAAAAATTCATGTAACATGAGAGATCCGAGATTGAAAGTACGAGATATTGTGGAATCCATTGGCATCTCACACGATTCAATGGTTAAACTTTAGAATAACAAATTAGAGAAAGCTTTATGCAAGATGTGTGCCGCGTTTACTTAGAATCAACCAAAAAGGGGACCATGTGACAAATTCGCGGGAGTGTTTGGCGTTGTTTAACCATAAAATGAGAGTTTGTATGTTTCATAACCAAAGATGAAAGGACGATCATCCACAACACGCCAGACACCATACAGCTATCAAAAAAGCCAATAAAGTAATTTAAATTATGATTCGAACAAGTTATTATTAAAAATAAAAAATAATTTGATGTCTTTATCACTGACGGCGTTGTAGCCAAAAAAATATAAAAATTCATCATAACATCATTATCGATCATAATTCATTATTTTAACAATGAGACGCCGCTGCGGGCTGCAGAATTTTCCATTAAGAATTACTGTAAAAATCCATGAACTAAGTTACAAATAGGTTTCTCTTCCGCCCTTTTTTTTTCGAATAACTGTTTACTTTTTATTACAAACAAATACCTATGCCACAAAACGTATGTCGTTACATAGATAGATGTGTTCTATATTTGGGACTTGTTTAGTGATATAGGACTAGTTTATTGTGGTTTTTAGTCATGGATCTCAACGAATCTGCAACAATTAGCACTATTTCAACTTTGACATTCTGTATTTCAGAATTTTCCCAGCTTCTCTCCCAATCGACGTGATCATATATTGGTATGAAACGTCTATGAGAGTACATTGTCGGTCAATTACACTGTCTGACACGGTTTCGATAACCAAGTTATCGTCTTCCAGAGACTGAAGGTAAACTAAAACCTAATGACTTGACTAACCTGTTTTATACTAAATTATCCCACCAATAAACCTCATCCCGCGAAAATTAATTCCAACGGAAAAATCTCCTTGACGGAAATCTACACATTCATTCCTCGACTTCTAAACTATAGAGTGGGCTGTGAGGAATTGGCCCTTTGTTCCTATTTAAACTACTCTTACATTTAGCAATTTCAATAGTTTTAAATGCACCCAACAAATTATTATTGGATATATTTTTTAACAATTTTACATTATTAGTATTTATGTCATGATTATGATATTGATTTTCCGATCCGTCCATATTTTAAATGAGCTATGTGCTCTTTAAACCGGACAATAACGGATCTCTTAGTCTGCCCAATATACTTCCAGTCACAATCATCTCAAAGTATGCATGAAAATAGCTGTGGTACTTGACTACGATTTTTAAATACAATCACGTAGAAAACCAGATAGGTTAGAGGTTATTTCATGGTAAATATCACAAAAAAAAATGAATGCACATGCGCCTTACCCATGTCCGAGGATACATTGTACGTATTCAGAGCACGTTTGGAATTAGAAATCTGTGCTCCACGAACACAGGATTTTAAATCTTGAATATGTTTTATTAGCACCGCAAACGCATAATTTCAAACTGCGCATGAATCTGGTGACAGAACATGTTCAGGATATCTACCGCGAACAAAAATATTATCACCTAACTTTGAAATTTTTAGATCGCAATATTCTATCACATGTTTTTGAAAAGATAGAAAAATTTGTTGATGTTTATTGTTTCGAGGTAATTATGTTACTGAAGGTAATCGAATAAAACTTAAGTTGATTTTAGAAAGGTATAGAGTAATAAAACCTCATTGATCATGCAAAGGGACCACAGAGGGACCCAACGAATATTTAAGCCACTTTTTCATAGTTTGGCATTGATTTAATTGTAATTAAGTAATAAAATAATTTCTTTTTATCAATTGCAGGTAGTACCACCCGGGTTGGGGTCGATATATAGGTTTAGCCTATTGTTATCCATTCACAAACACTAAAAATAGTGTGCTAAAGGCGTGCCAGTAGGATACTCGTGAAAAGGAAAGCCGAATCTGAAATAGGGTTGGAATTAGGCAGAGGCACTAATAGAAGGTTAAACGGTACTTATTAAACGCAAAATATGTATAATTTGTATATCTACTACCTAAGTAATCCCCACACAATATATCGATATTGACACTTCAGGCCAGAAAACATACTTTTCCTAATTCTCTAGGAAATTACTTGAAATTTTAATATTACCAACAATACAATTTCAAACCTACACCTATGGCCGACACCGATATTGAGTCGAACTCAGAGTCGACAGAATTCCCCATTTTATTACTCTACACCTTTCTGAAATAGACTATAAAGAACAACAGACACTAGGAAACTTAAAATGAATGTCTCTTGAAGTTAGTTGCAGAAATAATGAAATATTTTACTAAGTTGCATCAAAATTGTAAAATATTTATAGCGATACATTTCAACTGAGCATAGACTATAAAATTTTTTATGTTTCACTTAAACAAACATAATTATAATTTACATCTTTTTCTAGGAGTTTATGAAATAAACTAGTTGAGGCTTCTATAAAAATGTGGGGAAACGGATCTAGAAAATCCATTACATTTTCCGAGGCCACTGCCGTGAACTCAATTCGTTGTCATTGTGGGTTCTCTCTGCAAACATGGATGTAGAACGCTATTTTATTAGGCCATCCAGGTAGAACAGGCTTTTTGCATGACCTCTGGATAAAAATCAATGTTCGCAAGAATTTCACGTTTTCCTTTACATGTCACACATAAAACCATAAAAACAAGTTGGTACAAAGAAGTTTAATAAAGTTTGTAATCTATTTTATGTAAATTTATATTAATAGTTAATTTTCTAAACGTATTTTTCAAACTTTGTGCTAATGCAATTCTCTTTTCAATCAAGACGAATTAGTTACCGTAGTATGGTTAGTAAATTCGTGATAAAACTATTTATAATTATAATTAAAATTATAATGACGCAGGACAAATCTATGCACATTCCAAAAAAAAAATAAAAAAACGTCAATCAAGTTATGATTGTTTTGACATATATATCACTATGTCTTCTCAAAGATCATCTCAATCACCTTTTCTCTCAAAAAATTTGTGGGGTCAAAAATCGATTTCCGAATAACTCAAAACGTGTATGGCAAATAATGGAGAGTTGATGTACATTATTTTGTGCAATTAAAAGAAGACAAGAGAAATATTTTCTAATTAATTTTATGCTGTTATGAATTGAAGATAGTATATGACTATGTTATGTAAGAAAGAATTGGAAAGATCCTTGTGGGCTATGCAGAGGATCCTAGAGCAGTAAGAATTAGGATATATTTAACAATAATACGACTAACAGTTACATTCGGAAGTGAAACATGGGTTTTAACAAAAACAAAAGAAACATAACTAGTTATATGGCAAAGGAAGTTATTTGGAGGGAATAAAAGCAAATGGAGGACTTTGGAGAAGAAGAACTAACGAAGAACTAAAGAATTTGTATAAATACCCATCCATAGCAAGATACGTGAAAGCTCAAAGAGTAAGATGGTTTGGGCGTACTGAAAGGGAGCTGAAAAATGAATTTGCAAAAGGGGTCATTGAAGAAGGGGCAGGAAGTTCAAGAGGAGAGAGGCCAAAGAAAAAATGGTTTGATGAAGTATTGGGGAATATTAGAGATGTAGAAATTACAGTGCAAAATTACAGAATCGCAACCCGTGGAGAAGAATTGTGAAATCAGTTGAAGATGGATGTGAAAAGAAAAATAAGTCATCGGCCTTAAAGGTCTTTAATTTCTAGTTCCCTAGACCTTTTGATATGTTTATGTTTCCAAATCGTCTTGGTTTTAGAACTCTTCTGATTTAAAATTAGTTTTTTATATAATTTTTTAAAGACAGATAAAACTTTGACGTTTCAATAAATATGATATTAATATGAAGGACATAACACAAAAATACAAAAGAAGTTAAATCTTATATCAAATATCTTGTAATGATTGTAACGCTGTCTACATATGGCAGACATCTCACTATTTAGAAAATAGACTAGGAGGTCATCAATACGATAAAAAAAATAAAATTGCATCAACGAACCACGAAATATCAAAAAAAAAAACAGAAATTTAATTATACAGATTAGAAAATTTTTAAAACGGAATCTAGTACACGAAAAAAAGAATGTTTAGAAATGGTTAACATTCATAAGATTGATAAAAATACCTAAATAATTTAAGTATAATTTACTTATAATATAATATAAATAGCTGCTACATATTTTTGAGATGTAAATATTAAGAAAAAAATTTTTATGTAAAAACAGATTTCTATTTTGATTTTATTTTTATTTTGATATTCATGATGTCGGTGATCTATTAATTAATATAAATACGCAAATTGTCAGCCTCAATATCATATTTTGATAAAGACTTAAAGAATAGTCGAAATGTCAATTTTTATCTTTAAAAAATTATTTAAAAAACCAATTTTAAAACAAAGCGACCTAAAATCAAGAATATTTAGAAGCATAAACATACCAAAAGGTCTAAGAAATAAGAAATTCAAAAAATTTGTACGCTTATATATACCCTTGAGGATACCGAGCCTCAATTAATACCTAAAATAATGGTAATTACATAACTTGAATAATAATTATCCGAGAATTTTCGTTTACTGGTAAAAAAGATAATTTTAAGCCTCGCCGTCGCCTTGCAACACTTTGATAAAAAACTGTAATCGAAATGCGTGCTCCGTACTCTCTTTCCATGAACTACGTTATAATTCCGGCGGTCTAAAATGGTGTGGCGTGAGTTAACTGTATTCAGCGTAATACAAAGTGGGTTAGATCCCAAGTAAAGTAGATAGCTTTTTTTCACGACTTTCTGAACCATCTGGTGCTTCAAAACTATTTGAACTAAATAACAACATACCTTAATAGAGTTGTGTGATTATGTGCAGTATGGAAGTTGATTTTAACATAATAAATACCACTTGACTTTGTGAATATTGCATTTGTGGTTGTATCCGAATAACTACCAAGATATTTTGTAAATACTAAAAAAAGATAGGATTAAAAACGAAAGAAAAGCTATTTTCAGAAATCATTACAGGAAAAAATTGATGTAAGTACGAGAATAAACTAGCTACACGATATAATTTGCTGGAGATATTTATGTCAAAAACGACAGAATTTATGGTTGTAACCAAAAATAAATGCATTATATTGTTTTTGTTTTTGGTGGCGGTAAAGCTTGGACGGAAATAGGGGATCAACACTGAAAGTAGAAAATACAAAACAAAAACTTATTAATTATATTAAACTTTGAGCGGATATGATGTGAAAAATATCTATAATTCAGTTACTGGAGGTACAAAATTTGTCCAAGTTATCAGAGCAGTTTTGAAAATTGAAACATTGCAATGCAATAAAAGTGAAGTATAGTGAAAACCTCGGTAAATATATGAAATAGTGTTTGGCTATTAATATTTTTCTTGTATGGCAACCGTTGCAACAATAGACAAACTTTCCACAAGGTAATTTTGGTTTGGAAACATTGCAGATTACTTGAAAGTTTCTACAACGAATCACTTTTGCTCTACGATATATCGTCTTGCCTCCAATATACATCGAGCACTTACTTGTAGTGTGTGGTTATTATAAATAACAGGACGGTCATAAAAGTTTTTATTCGTCTCCTACGCGGTTTTATACGATACTTCCAATATAAAAATCAGTTTTGTTTGGTGTACAAGTTGCAACCCTCCGTCGCTTCAACTGCTTATGCAGTCGCAAATATTCGGTGCCTATTTGACCTTTGGAAATCGAGAGGGGAATTGTACGAGGATGTATTGATATCTAGTTAGCCTAGACCAGTTCCATTCATAAATAACTTATTAGAAGTGTCAGTGTAAAGTTGGACGTCAAAAAAGTAAACCAGAGTTACGCAATAAATTAAAAGAAAAAAGATGTCCACCGAAATTGTGAGAATCGAAAAATTGGAGTATCGAGCCATCATCAAGTACCTGTATTGGAAAGGGTTAAGAGGTAAGCAGATTTACGAAGTTATGCTTAATACCTTTGGTGATCAATGTTCTTTGTATGCGACCGTGAAAAATTGTAATGCAAGCTTCAAAAGAGGTAAATTTTCCATTGAAGATGATGACCGATCGGGAAGGTCAGTTTCTGTGTCAGTCCCCGAAAATATCGATGCAGTTCATGACGTGATTATTTATCAGACCGTCGAATTGGGCTAAAACGGATATCTGAAACACTGAATATTTCATACGGACGCGTTCATCATATAGTTCACGTCAATTTGGATATGAGAAAAATTGCTGCGAGGGTAGAAGCATCGCGTTCGATCTGTGCTCGATTTAATTACGATGTAGACTTCTTAAACCGAATTGTTACTATGGATGAGACATGGGTACATTTCTACCATCCAGATAGAAAGCAACATTTGATGGAATGGCGACACTCTGGTTCTCCAAGACCTAAGAAGTTTCGTGTCCAAAAATCTGCTGGAAAAGTTCTTGCTTCAGTTTTGCCATGGAGTAATCATGATTGATTTTTTAGATAAGGGTAGAACAATAACTGAAAATTACTATTCGACATTACTACGACTTACATTTTTTTGAAAGGTCTAGAGACGTTGCAGGTTCGCTGTAATAAGAGGAGAATATGTTGAGTAACAAAATATTTTGACATTGAAATTTTGTTTGGTTCTATAGTAGGCTAAGATTTTTCCAATATATCCTCATAAGTCTTAAGTCTAATACGGAGATGATTTGGTATTTTGCAAGGGTCGTTTTCACAGTAATTCAATCGAGTCTTTGTTTGTCTTTGTTTTCTTACACTATCAAATGTGGGTGTCGATTGTCATTTCATATTTCTTAATAGACTTGAGCTTTTGTGGCAGTTTTCAACTATTTTAACAAGAAAAGGTTAATCATTTGCTTAATGCTCCTTTGTATCACTTGGCATTTTTTGATGCGTTACTAGTGTAAAATGAGTCAAAATCAGTGACCGGTTCACTCAAGGTTGAGGAAAAACAGCAGAGAACCAAGTACAATCACGCATCGTATTTAACTCCTATTACAATAAAAAATTATTTCTGTTTTTTTACGAGAATAAATTGGTAATTAATAAGTTTAATTCAATAAACTTTTGAGGAAAAGTTGGCGGTTTAAATCTTTCTGTGAAATAGATTGGCAAATTTTTAAACGGTTTGGACAACACAATTAGATGAGTTTTGAGTTTTCCAATTATATTAGATCGGAAAGATATTGATATTATCTGAAACTTTGTAATTTTTCTTTATACGAGGGTTTTCCATAAAATAAGGTTCCTATGGAAGTGCGGAACGCTGTTAGGCGAGATTAAGACTGATGTGTAGCTTGGCTCCTTTTCTACCAATCTCCACCCCGGCGAGCTGTCTACAACGTTCAATCTTGCCTTAGAAGCCCTGAAAGATGGAGCTTCCACTTCTGTAATTCTTTTTTTTGTGTGCGAAAAAGGTTTTTCCGGTAGACATTAATTCCCCACAGAGTGAGGTGTACAGGGAAAAGTGTATCGAGTGTGCAGAAATAGTGCAGACAATTCAAAAGAAGGACGTACAGATTTGGAAAGAATACTGAATCATACCCAGACTTGGCCCCTAGTGATTGCCATCTCTTTCCTGAATTAAAGAAACACTTGGGAGGGACGCATTCCAAAATCAATGAAGAACTGAAAGAAGAAGTGTTAAGCTATCTTCAATGCGCTTCGGCAAAAATGCATTGATATAAACGGCGATTATGTTCATATTTTCATTATGAAAATTCGTTGCCAATTTAATTTTATGGACAAGCCTCGTATTAATTGAGATGTTGATTAATAATCTGGATATAATTTATTCAAAAATTGAACAAAACCTTGTAGAAAGTTGTAAAAGGAAAACTAATTCAATAAACAACTCCATCAACCTCACTGGTAAAATTGAAATTTAATACTTGGTATTTGAAACGTCTAAGCATTATGGTTACCAATCATATCTCATGCTTTCTTTGCCAGTTCACGCCCCTTTATGCAGCTACAACTTTTACGTATAACGTTTATCAAATTTATCTTTCTTTTGTCTTGTCGAAATACGCCTCCTCAAATATTCAGCAACTTTTGACACAATTTAGTTCAGTGGTGACTCGTGATAGGAAATTTATGGTATTCTGGAGTTTACTTCTATATCTAGGAATTTACTTTACTTTACTTTTATCGTTTTTGACTGAAATTTTCAAAAATATCCAGGCAGACTCAACACTTCCAGCAACTTAACGAAGTTGAAGAGATTTTTCAGTAAACTAAAGTATGCTTCTGGACTTTTTAGAGTTGCATCTAAGTATCAGCAGAAAAATTTATAACTCCGCTTTAAACATCTCCGTGGGAAGTGAATTCAAATGCTCCGCAAATTTAATAAAATTTATATATTTTTTAGCTATATATCTATTTTTTAACCCATTTTCCTCATAATAATTAGAACAAATTTTATATCTGGGGAGTCAAAAGCCAAATTTAAATACGAAGAAATCGTAAATGAAATATAAAAAATTATATTGCTGTTATTCCCGATAAAACTACAGATGTAAGCAAAAAATTACAGCTTATTATTTCTTTCAGCTACATATGGAAATATATAAGGAAGGAACAAGTACTTTAAGCGTAGAGAGAACTCTGAAGTATGGTTAACTTATGGTAATATTTAACAGAGCGTATTAGTCTTTATCGCATGTACAAATCACACGTTGGAAAAAGGCATTTAACGTTCAGTTTTTAATCTAAAAATGGTTCAATAAATAAAGCTTCTTCTTTTGTATCATTACAAAGTAGGTTATTGAGAAATTTCAAATTTACTGATCGTACTCGTTAAAACTTAACGAAATTATTCTTTGCAATAATTCAATTCAAATTTATGCTTGAGAGATTACAAGAATTGCTAAATTATAGTTATATAGTAATTTTTTTTTAATACTTCTTTATTCCCAATCCGACGAATGAATAAAAATATAAATAATATTTAAAATGATTCGGATGGTTTTTGTGAGTTTGAATTTATCAGGTGTGCCAGATTGTCATTTTTTTCAAGGGTGGATGAAATTTGACAAGATTATTCAACATATTTAATAAAAAACATAGTTTGATATATCAATAAAAAGGAAATAAATGTATTAAGTGTTTAATATTATTTCTTCATCTTCGTTAGGAGGAAGACGCATCTACAGTCAACAAATCCGTAATATTTTTTTCAACAGAAATTTGTTTCTTATTTCAACATCTTCGTAAAGAACTCAGTTCCTAGATACATAGTCCATAAGACCACAATCGTCACGACTATGTCGACTTTCCATTAAAGAGTAGTTAATAGTGTTTACGAATTCAAGAAGCTATTGAAACGGCGATGACATTGCAATGACATCTACAATCGAACAGGTTGACACCTATAAATTCAGATTGAAGAAGAAGAACGATTCACAAGAAACGAAGTTAAGATATCATACAACATAAAATTTATACAAACAAAGTTCCAGGATTCAATCTTATTATAAGAGAAATCCAGGCCGTTTCCAAAAAAAGGTTTTTAATTTCTGACGTAGCTGTATAATAATACTACAAGGAAAAGCTACTTCCCGTCAAACTTGAAATTAGCACTAATAACAATGATTTTGAAAGCCAGAAAAAGAACTTAAAAATTTTATCGACGTTTTAGTCTTCTCCCAGTGGTCTTCAAGTTGATACTTAGCAAACTAATGTCTATACAAGAAAACAACAATTCAACCAGAATATAGATTTGTGAAGCGAATCAATTAAGACTTCGAAAGTAAAAAATATTGCTCTGCAACATTCCTGTATATCAGCCAGGCTTTTGACAAAATTCTTTATAAGCAAAAAATACGGCGATGGGTATACAAGAATTCGACCAATCCTCGGTGGGACACTCCAAAGAAACCTAATAGGTTATATATAATATTTACAATCGACATTTCAACAGACAGAAATATTACCACGGCCACATTCGCCGATGGCATAGCAATCTTTGCTTCTGAAAAACATCATAGCTTCAGAAACCCTGCAAAATAGCCTGACCAAGATACAATAATGGATGACAAAATAAAAATAAATGAGAACAATGGACAACATATGACATTAGCAATGTCTAAAGAAAAATGCCTGTCTGTAAAACTAAATAGCAAAGAAATCCCAAAAGGTGACGAAATCAAATATGCATCTGAACAGGAAGTTGAATTGGAGAAAATATATTCGCTAAAAGAAAAGACCTCGACTACAAGTTGGAGAGCACGCATTGCCTAGTAGGTTAAAAATCAGAATAATGAATTGAAAATAGAATATTTATTTACAAAACCATCTTAAAACCATCTTAACACCAATCTGGAACTAAGAATAGTTTATAACCTATGAAGCTATTCACCAGGATGCAGGTCTATCGTATGTCAAAGAAGAAATAAAGAAGTACGTGAAAAACATACGAACAAACTTAAAGTGTATCTTAATGCGTTCGATGAAAGAATAGTGAATAAACTCCGCGTTTCGCGGTGGTTAAAGCAAAAATTCATGTTAGATGCCACGAGTATCGCTTTCATTGTGTCATTGGAACCAATTCTAGGGTCCACAAAATTTAATAAAACTAATATTTTTCACACAACGAGGATATATTGAAAAATTCTTAGCCTACCATAGAACCAAACAAAATTCCAATGTCAAAATATTTTATTACTCAACCTATTCTCCTCTTAATTGGAAGAAAATTTACGACCTTTTAAACTTTTTTTCAGTTGAGGAAAGAGATGATAGTCGGACGGAGCCAAATATGGTGAATAAGGGGGGTGTTCTAGTAATTCAAAACCTAAATCACGAATTTATTGCATGGCAACATGAGATTTATGTGCAGGGGCGTTGTCCTACAAAAACAAAACATCTTTGGATAGCTTTTCGCGTCTTTTCTTTTTAATTTTTTCCCGTAGAGTGGTCAGTAAACTGAAGCAAGATATTTTCCAGCAGATTTTTGGACACGAAACTTCTTAGGTCTTGGAGAACCAGAGTGTCGACGTTTTATCGATTGTTGCTTTGTTTCTGGATCGAAGATATGTACCCAAGTCTCATCCATAGTAACAATTCGGTTTAAGAAGTCTACATCGTTTCAAGTCGAGCACAGATCGAACGTGATGCTTCTACCCTTGCACGCTTTTGGTCAACATTCAAACATTTGGGGATCCATTTTACAGCAATTTTTCTCATGTCCAAATTAACGTGAACTATATGGTGAACACTTTCGTATGAAATATTCAGTGTTTCAGATATCCGTTTTAGCCCAATTCGACGGTCTGATAAATAATCACGTCATGAACTGCATCGATATTTTCGGGGAATGACACAGAAACTGGCCTTCCCGATCGGTCATCATCTTCAACGGAAAATTAACCTCTTTTGAAGTTTGCAGTCCAATTTTTCACGGTCGCATACGAAGGACATTGATCATTAAGGGTATTAAGCATATCTTCGTAAATCTGCTTACCTCTTAACCCTTTTAAATACAAGAACTTGATGATGGCTCGATACTCCAATTGGACATCTTTTTTCTTTAAATTTATTGCGTTTAAACTCTGGTTTACTTTTTTGACGTCAAACTTCTAATACTTCTAATAAGTTATTGTTCGTTGCTATGGTAACGCAATATTTTGTTTATGCACGGAACTAGTCTAGGCTAACTAGATATCAATACATCCTCGTAAATATCTATTCTTCAACACATTTTTATAAAGCAACAGTGTTTAAAGGAATCCAAATTGATTTTCGTTTAATATCGAATACGGTCATACAAGTTGCAAAATAAAGAAAAACCCCGTTAGATTTATAGTTCTGCCAATATCAATTGCAGAAGTCAGTTATGCGAGGAACAATTAATATTTCATAAATGCGCACGACACTCATACAAATTAAGAAATGAAAAATAATGTTTACTCCCCTTATAAAATTCGGTAAACATCTAGCATATCGTCAGTCCACGTGGACTTGATGAATGTGTGTAAAAATTCATCATCTCCACTGTTTATCAATGAAAACATCGAATCGTAAACATTTCTTCGAAATATTCCTGCCAGACAGTCTGCGATAAGCACTGGCGTCGCTCAGTGAGATTCATTTGATTAATAAATTTCTTTAAATAAATAGAAATATGGCGTTCTTTAGACCTTGGGCGAATGAAGACAATGAAATTGCACAGTGTATTGAAAATAAAGAGGTATGAATATAATATCAAAGATTTAGATAAACAAAAATAGCAAAGAACAGGGTCATACTCTTCTCAGACTAACCTCCTTATTATTCCATATTCCCTCTTTACAACCCTTTATAGTTCAATCAAATTGTGACACTAGTTCAAACGATTCTGACTACAATGATTATTTATAAAGATACTTTGGAATTGAATTTTTTTTAATTTTGTTTTATTTGCAAAGAATTTATGTTGTTTGCTTTGAAATTTCGTTTTCCAGAAAAAAAAACGAATGAGGTTCATTTACTTTTTATAATTTAATAATAAGTTGTAGCAAGTTAAGTTCCAAGTAGGACTACAATTAAGTACATATGTCCAAATAACGGCGTATAATGATACATAAAAGTGCCCTATGTCAAAAATAATCAATATTGTAGTAGTTAACTAACTTTAGAAGGGGTGCATCACTAAATATTTTCTGTACATGTCCTGTCTTTTGAATTGTCCTATCAACATTGTTTGGGTTGTAAAGATAAACTCTAATAGACTGGGACGTTAATCAAAAAAATTATATAGATTTTATTTTTTGGGTTTCACAAAATTATGCCTCATGTCAATATAATTTTTCAACACATTAAAAATAGATCCAATCAAGGCTAATGTTATAGATATTAATAACACCGTCATACATATAGATAAAATAAATATATTTATATTGTAATCTGTAATATTATATTAAAAAATCCTTGAAAATTGAATGATTAGAAATCTACAAAGGAATTATTGTGTACCTTAATACGCATGAAACTATTTTTTATGAAATAAAAGAAATAAAAAGAACCGTATCTATCAAATATCAATCATTTTCGATTAACAAGATTGTTTTATAGTCTATTTTAATGTATGAGAGAGTAATAAAACTTACTCACTAATCCAAAACAGAACATTTATGTAAAAATCTACGATTCACTAAATAAAAGAAATTTGGCGAGTTCCAAATAGCTCGTAGAGCTCCAGGAAATCCAAGATTTGGAATTTCATAAACGTATCTGAGCTCATATTTAATCATTTTAAATCATTCAGACGAATATTTATGTAAAAATGATGAGAAATCTACGATTCATTAAATAAAAGAAATTTTGTAAGTTCCAAATAGCACGTAAAAGTCCAGGAAATGCAAAATTTTGAATAGAAAATCGTTAAAAAGAAATACTTCGAACTACGTTCTTTTTAAAGAAAGTTCTTACCATGGTTAGATATGATAAGGATTACCATAAACTGAGTCGAAGAACACTATGAAAACTTAAAAAATAATTGGTTTTCGCTGGAAAAAGAAATGATAAACCAAAGAAGAAATATATTTTATTTGGATGAAACATGGATCAATGAGGGACATACACTAAATAAAATTTGGTAAGATGGAACTTCCACAAGTCCACAGGATTTTTCAAATAATTTATCTACTGATTTAACTCCAACAACAGGAAAGGATATGATTGTGTTCCCTTCATAAAAAGAAATTAAAAAATATGAAATTGATAAAATTGCAGAAAATCGTGAAATTGAAATAATAATTCTTTCAAAATATGATGTTAACAATTGTTTTTGGGGACTGTAAATACTGTGTAGCCTGAAAGCTAGAGGCAGTTAAGCATACGAGGTAAGAAGAAGATAAGATCGAGCCAGTCATTTTGATTATTGGTTATAACAGTTTGTAAGAAGTAGCTCTACTTACACTGGTGAGATTTGAACTCTTATACCTATATAATCAGTATGACACAATGTTTTTCATACCTTGTGGGAAAATAAAACATTTTGGAAAAAATTCAGCTGTTTGCTGAATTTATAACCGGATTAACTAGGTAAAAATATAAGTGTACACCCAATATATTGATTATATTTATACAAATTATACGATGTGATTAATTGAAAACCTAACCCCAATATTTATAGTAAAAACACCGAACTGAAATTTACGTGACGAATAACGGGGGGAAATTGTATCACATATATAAAATTGCATAATTTTCAAAAGTGTTCACGTTGTAGAGCGATTTGATAAGCCAATCAAATTAAACCTTTACCCTATACCTGTGTTTCCTAATGTGGGGCCCACGCCCCACAGGGGGGCAGATTGATTGTAAAGATGGGCAAGTCGAAAATGGAGAGAGAGTCCTTGCACCCGCAAGGTTCACGTTGAACATATGAGACACTAACTGCTTGAAAAATACCACTGTTTCAAGTTTGAACACGCCACGTTGTTTAATATTTGTTTGGTAGTCATCAATAGTGAACGTTTTCAGTCAATTTATAAACATGGCAAAAATTGGTCATCGTTATGTGATGCAATACTTTTATTTAGCCCAACCAATATAAAGTGCGTTAGCTAGCAGACATAGTATGAATTTCAAAATGTGCGGTACATCGCATATAATCTAGAAATTTGGACATGAGAAAGCTGTGCGCAAGATTGGTGACACGTTTGTTCACAACGGAACAAAAACATCGTCTTGAAGATGTTTCTATAGAGAGTTCGGCAATGTTTCATAGAAATGTAACCGAATTTTTGGGCCGTTTTATAATCATGGATGAAACGTGGATCCATCACTCCACACCCGAAACAAAGGAACAATCAAAACAATGGACTGAAAAGAGAGAATCGGTTCCAAAGAAGGTAAAGACCGTTCCATCTGCAGGCAAGGTCACGGTTTTTTAGGATGCACGTGGGATTATTTTCATTGACTATCTTGAAAGAGGAAAAACTATTAACTGCGAGTATTATGCGAACTTATTGCAACGTTTGAGCAAATAAATCAACCAAAAACTGCCGTATATCACCAAGAAGAAAGTGTTGTTTCATCAAAGTTTGAATTGCTACCTCATGCACCCTATTCGCCAGATTTAGCCCCCCCGATTATTTTCTGTACCCAAACTTGAATATCGATCAAAATAAATAAAGGAGTGATTCTATTAAAAAATAGGGTGGCACAGTTATTTATTCGATATGAAAGTAAAAATGGATCTTTTACTCACCTGAAGATATGCCAAGATGGTCTGGTCAGATGGTCTATCGGTGATGAGGAATTTGAATCCTCTGTATTCAATTTCAGCTGCAGCTGGTCTGATGTCCTTTTGGCGCATGGCTGCAGGAATTCCTTGTTGAGAGTTATGATTCATGCTCCGTCTTTCACGAGTTAACGTTAATATCACACAATGTTAAGAAGACCGAAATTCTTCAAAATATATATTTAAAAATGAAAAATAGGAAAAGATCAGTCTTTTAACGAAAGTTACTGTTTTTTTTTCAATTGTTATTTATGTACACAGAATTGATATGCTTTAGCAATTGAAAGGAAGAACGCAACGAAAATTTTACTGTAGTTTGACGGATGATAAACTCAGAATTACATATGATGAACTATTTGGCTTCTGGGAGAATGAAGTTAAATCCAATTTATAAACAGCGGTGATGAAAATGACTTCAATGGCAATGTTCTGCCTCTCTTTGACAAGTTTATTTGTGTTGAGCTTGGCAATATTCTGCGCTATCCAAATGGAACTCCATGTATGAGAGGACTGTCTCACCAAAATACTGAAATACAGAAACATGCGTTAATTATTTGGTGAGGATTATCAAATTAATTTAGAGCAGCCGTACACGGGTAACTTTTACTGGTTATTCTGACGATCGTTGATGTGGAAAAATCTAAAATTACTATTGAGGCAGTCATGACGATTACAAACTTGTATATATGGCTGTACCAATAACTAGGAAAATTACCACAACCATTTCGATTTTCCTTAACGCCCATATAGGATAAGCATGGCATGTTCTATTTTTATCTACGAGATCATAATAAAACCTAATTTCTAATGCAAAACTTGTACTGTCATTTTAAATGTTATTTTATACAGGGTTTCGTTAATCTCACTAAAACTCGAGAACGGCTGGACCGATTTGGCTAGTTTGGTCTTCAATTATTTGTGAAAGTCCAGAGAAGGTTTAAAAGGTGAGTAAATATGAAAATGCTAAATAAGAACAACAATTGTTTGTTTTTCCTCCTATCTTGAGTGACGACAACAGACTACTACGTGCGCGACAACTTTCTGTACTTGGATGATCCTTTGAGACAGTGATATTTCAAGTTATGTGCTTTTTTTGTTGATCTTTTGTGATAGTGACACTTTACTGCTAAGTGCGCGAGAATTTTTCTCACTTTGATTAATTGTAATTTACGATGTCGAGGAGAAGAGTGACAATGAAATAGATAGGCTTGTAGTTGCAGATACAATAATAAGTTGTAGTGGACACCTCGACCGGATTCATCACATTACCCACAGATTTCTGTCACATCACAAACTTAAAAGAGTTTTCCCAAATATAGCGCAACAGTTCAATAAACATAATTGTCTGAGTGAACGAGCAATATTGGCGGTGGAAAATAAAGATGTCGAGGATCATGTCAATGCGACCATTAAGAACTTTCTTCCGGGATAGTTGGTTTCCTTCAAATCAGTCGACACCGTTATGAACCAGAATGACGTAGTACAACTATCCCACGGAGTTTTTAAATTCACTGGAATGGTCTAGATTACCACCTCAAAATTTGCAAATGCAATCGCAAAGGACAAACCACGGATGGGTATTATTTCAATATTCCTGTTACATTATACGAGGGTGAAATTACAAATTAGTCATTTCATATTAAAACTGTATATGAAATAAAATTATTACTTATAATATGTTCAACTTCCTTCTGGATTTCTTGCATTGGAAAATAAAATAAAGACATTGAGTTAATTTTGAAGAAAATTTATTGATTTATTCCTTTAAAGTCATCTATTTCTATTGGAAACATTAGTATCATTTCATTAAGAAATGTCTCGATTCTATTTGAATACGAGAAACGTCTTTTAAAAAGGTTAGGTTAGGTGAGGTTAGGAGCAGCGCCCCCCCGCTCCGACTTATTTCCTTTTGCATCAGACATTCGTAAAGTATAAGTAACACAGTACTTAATTTTTACATTTTTCAACCTAAAAAAGCTATGTGAAGATGACGTTTCCGCGCCTAACATATATATATGTAAAGAAATAGTCTTTCTTTAGTTTTAATATGGTTCACTTTATTTATCTATTGGTTATGATGTCTATTATTGATCTATCATGGATGTCACTGTCTCAAGTGTCAATTTTGATTGATTAGAATAAGATAATAGAGGTTAATTAACATTAATATGTCATAAAAATAAAATCTTTGTTTTTTAGAGCAACACATGTGTTTATTTCAATTTGAAAATCATCTTATAAAACGACATTTGATAATTATTTCTTCAACTCTTTCATAAATAAGCAATATTTCTTGACCTACATTAACTAACCTCTATTATCTTATTCTAATCAATCAAAATTGACACCTGTGACATCCATGACAGATCTATCATAGACATCATAACCCACAGATAAATAAAGTGAACCATATTAAAACTAAAGAAAGGGTGATCGGCGGTGAGGGGGTTAAACTGCATAATTACCGGTTTGCCTGCTAATTGAACGATATCAATCGAAAAAAGTTATTATAGATCTTGCGCCATTGTGTACAGCCGCTCTTATCAAGAATTTCAAATTAGATTCATTTTTCCATGATCATTTGTTGATAATAAGTTTCTCTAACTTTTTACATCTTAAACCTTTTTATATGTTTTTCTTGATAAATCTTATCTAATCACAATTTCTTGATAAAGAGCTAAATAAGTTCAAACGTATCTGATTTTTCATGAAAATAATATTTTTATGTTTCTAAAAATTCTTGATTTTAGGTCTCTTCTGTTTCAAAATTAGGTTTTTTTTGATAATTTTTATCAAGAATATTTAGAAACATAAACATATCAAAGGTCTAAAAAATATAAAATAAAAGAAAATAATATTTAGTGATATGGTTCGAAAGAATCGATGGATTTTTTTCGAGAAAATAATACAAAGGTACAAACTGTTCAAAATTATTATAATTAATATAAAGCAATCGTTTTTAATCGATGAAACATTTCTTAGAAATCGATTATGGTATGATTTACTACTACATTTTCAGATCAATGCGGAGACTATTGGAAAGTTCACTATAAGAATCTATTAAAATTAAAAAAGTCAATATTATTCCACTAGAGGGTTACTATGAAAAAATTTATTTATAAAAAAACGGTTTATTCAAAAATATTATCACGTTTTTCCAGTAAACAGTTCATTGAGAAACTGAAAAACAAATCAAGCGGGTTACGTTTTGCACGTGGCTATCACTGCATTATGCATTTGTTTACTTTCGAAACTATTTAGTGCATTTGCTCTATAGATGCAAAGGCATGATAATTAAGTCTTATAATAAATAAAACAAAACATATAACGATGAAGAAAGTAATAAAAATACTTTGCCACAGTACGATCTATATAATGAATTTCTTTGAAATATTTAATTAAAATTACCGATAGCAATGTCTAATTATCTAATAACATAAACTAATTATAATTATAATGCTATTTTATTTACATAACAAAAAGAAACAAAAATTAAAGAATAATGCATTTCACTAATTGGTTTAGAATGAAAACAATCATTTGAACCTCAGCTATTTATAAAGACGTAATTCGGTAGATATTTTCAAACATTTAAATACACATTATTTATATCTTTGATAATGTGTTCAAATACTATACCGGGTGATTATTTGACGGTTCCAATAATTCGTTGTTAAACAAGAAAATTTGTAGTGTACGGTTTACAGAATTAATAGATTTTGTAATAGTGAATATTAAAAGCATTTTAGGTTCCCATATTGGCAAGCTTATTTTCAATTTTAAACTTATTAAATGGTATAAACTACTGTTCGGGACTTATGAGGATTGTCTAAAAAGTTCTGACCTAACAATGAAACAAGACATTTTTTAGATAATCATTTGTATTACTATATATAACCTTTTGAACCCGATAACGTCTTCGTCTGGTGGAAATCGCTCATAAATATTTAATGATAATCAATTTTTTCCATCTGTCAAAGCTAAATTAACGTAAGGTACATTTTTATATATTTATATTCGGTAACAAAAAAGTATGTTAAATTATGTACTTTTTGCAAAAAAAATAAATATCAATATTTCCAAGTATTCGAGACCGTCTTATTCGAGTTCTGCCTGTTCATTTATATTAGTCTTTCATCATTATTACAATCCAAATAATTTTACTATAAAATAGAAAAGTGAAAAATAAATTGAGCGAATTTGTTGGGCAAACGTACTATACTTTGGCCGCGCAGTTAAAAATCGAGATAAACCGTAGGTTTCGAACGTGGTATGTTGTGGTAAAAGTTTGGCCGTCGATCAAGTTTATCTTTTGCGACGCCATTGCTATGGAAAGAACAGAACAATCATCCTGAAGATTGTTATTTTTGTGAAACTGCAGGGATCAAGATTCATAAAATAGAAAATATTATATTATATTGAAAGCTCAAAGATCTCAACGACACTATGAATACAGTCAAATTCCTACAGCACCTTGGACGGAGAAACTGAAGATTATACAGAGAACCATGACCCCACATATCCGGATTTCGTTCTTTGCAACTCATCTGAACCGTATTTAATCACTGAGCTTGAATTAAACGACTTAGAGATATACATCTATCGATAACACAAGCAGAGCTTCTTGGCTCGCGTCTCACTGTTCGAAACCGCTACAGTGATCTTGGGCAGTTTTTTAGTCTTGATGGTGAAGCTTTCGGTATTAATCACAAGCCACAATTCCTCGAGGTGATGCAGTTTCTTTCAAAGAAACCTACGAAAATGTGAGGCTAGTAATTAAGAAGATAAAGTATGGAAAATATTCTTAGAAGATCTGAGCCGATTTTAAAACAATTGCATTACTTTTGGGCACGCAACAAGCAACAAGCTTACACTAAGTTCTGTTTCGATTTTTTGTGTTTTTGGAATAGGTCACGTAACGCATTGAAAGTGGACAGCGCTGAAAGAAATGCCGCGAGTTGAGGTTCTTATATTCGACGCATTGAAAAGTCTTGCGAGGTGAAGAAGTAGGTATATTTCTTATATTTGAAATTTAAAACAACAAGTTATGAGGCAAATCTATCCAAACTTTTTAAAACTATGCAAAGCCAAAGCTCCTATTGAATTTATTCGCCCAATTGTTGTAGAAGTACAAGTTAAGGTGGTGAGTAAATGTTATCTAAGAATTCCATATAAATATATATGTATATTATTTAATTTCTTGTGAAAGATACTACAAATATATCAATAAATAGATATTTTTCTTATAAATAAAAGATTAGTTTTATTTACCAAAAAAAATTATTTATGAGAGTACTTTTCATTATTGACAACAAAAAATTTTGTGACTCTTTAAAAACTTTGAAATTTTGTAATTTGTAATTTTTGGCTTTCCTTACTCAAAAGGTTGCCGATCCCTATTATGTTAACGCTAAATTTATGGAGGAAATAATTTTTTAGTGTTATTTAAAAATTGATTGACTAAACAGTTGTTTTAAGATGAAATAACTTATCAGAATTTTTTTTAATATTTCGAACATTTCGAAAAATTCACTAGAAAGCTTGTATCTAAAATTATTAAATATATATAATATATTATATTAATATAATTTTTGACGCTTAAAAGTAATTAAAATGTACAATAGTAATGAAAAGTGCATACCTATTGCCTTCTAAAAGCCGCACCACACTAAAAAACTACTTAAAACTTAGAAAGAGATATCAAACCTAACAAACGTAATCAGCAACGTTTGGTCTTATATAGATAAACTATATCCCCACACAAAATTTTTTTTCCCACCTGCTCCCTCAATGTACAATTGACGTGATCCAATGTTGCCAAATAATTTATATTTTGATCAATGTACAGAAATAAAAATAATATAAAATCCCTGATTAAATATTATTTTCAACATATTGATTAATTTTCGCACTATATAAAAATAACAAATTATTGTGAAATGCGGGTAAAGATGATATCGATTTGATTTCAATTGGCAAGTAAAATTTTGAGCCCCAACTAATTCTGAACGTGGAGTAGGTAGATAAAGGTCGTGCTCCGCGTGCCAAAAGGCATAGCCGTGAACCGACCTTTCTGAAATTGGAGAAGCATGCTTACGAATTAGGCAAACGAATTCAAAGATGAATAAGGAAGGAAGAGTCAGAATTTTTAATATTTTAAAGTAGTCCCTGCTGTTTAGTCCGAGTAAATATCTAACAGCCCTCTTTTGCAGTTTGAAGATTCGCTCAAATTGATCGAACAATTCATATATTAGATCCAACGATGATTCTTTTCCCGTTTTTGAGGCTACGTTTATCATTTGAAGCTAAGTGCAGCTTACCCTCACGTCGGATGAAGACTTTAGAACATAGATTAAGGAGAACAACTCACAATCAGTTGCTGCTTTGACAGACGCAGATTTAATTCGAAAAGCAGTTGATAACGACGCGATTCAAGACGCAGCGCCAAGAGAAACCTTCACAGTCAACTGTGATGAAGCTGTATCATCACTTTGCTACAGATAGAGGGGTAGATATGACAAAGATTTCGCTGTAGAAAAAATTACAAGAAACACCAATGATGGACTGTTTGTGGAAAAAAAGTTACATATCCTCCCATTCATGCACATAATTTTTTTATAGTAATTTGTTTATTTAGAAATTTTTGATTTTTATTTTAATGTGTATATTTAAGTTTCGTTATATTTGGAAAAGAACAAAAACGAGACGAAATTATATATAATAACAATTACATATATAAACAATACCTCCTTGCTGTTTTTATAATAATTTATCTATGGAAAACATTCGAAATCAACAAAAGGATGTGGAATCCTGATGATCGACCGATGTTTTTTTGAAATTGCATTATGTAATTTTATACCTGAAAATAAGTATTTCTACTCCTAGTTACTTGTGCGAGTATGCCAGAAAATTGAGTTGAAATATGAAATATTTTATCCATTAACTATCTATCTAAAACATTAAATACACAAAAATATTTGAGAAGTTAAGTACAAAAATTATGATAGGCACGATTGTAAATCGTCCAAGAATTATTACCAAACCCCCATGGATAGTGGAATCTCGAAATGGACATATCAGGTCTGTATTAAAGATTTTTAAAAATCTGGTTTCTTTGATGAGCTTTCTTCAGCTAAAAAGTTTTGTGAGAAAGTCTCGTGCGTTGATAAATAAGTATCAACAGACCCCAAAGATACTAGAAATAGAACGTAACTACTGCTTGGCCGTGAACAAAGACTACGGCTTCAAATGTATGACCACGATTTGCCAGAATTTTCGAGTCTCAACATAAATTATCTACAACTGAAAATTTTGGAGGTGTCTCAAGTATGGTTAAGTCCAGGCTATGCTCAAGTTTAAATGCATAAACAAAGAGTTTGTTTAACAAATACAAAGGTATGAAACTGGACTAGTGAGGGTTAAGATTTGCTTCAGATTTACGCGAGGATTCAAGCACAATATTTTAATCCACTACAATGCCGGAAATAAAGAAGAAGAACCAATAAATGGTACGCCAGGCACAAAGACAATATCGGGTATCATTTTAACACTATTAAGCAGCATAAGATGCGGCTGTGAGAGATGAAGCTATTATTATAAAATAATTCATTTAATACAGATATAACATTTCTTGTGACTAACACACAGATGGCGCTGCCATTGTCAAATCCATATGGCGTTTATGAAGTACCAACTCAAAAGTCTATGTGTAAAATTTCATGGCATTTCGATTAGTAAGAACAATACGAATAAGAACAAGTTCGTGTGTTAATTTATCTTTGCTTCTCCATGAAAAAAAAGTACTGTTCAAGCTCAGCAATGGCTTCAAAAATGTTATTCGGTCTTTTTTCCAACAGAAAGAGCCGTTTGTTATTGGTTTGCTGAATTTAAACGTGGTCGTACCGATGGTCGTGAACGTTCTGGTCGTCCAATTAAGGTGGTTATTCCAGAAAATATAAAAAAAAGTCCACAAATTTGTTATATCTAACCGTAAATTGGCATTGCGTAAGGTAGCTGAGGCCGTAAAGATATTAGAAGGCAGTGTGTTTACAATTATGTATGAACATTTGACCATAAGTCAGATTTTTTCAAAGTGGTTGCGGCGTTTACTCACAGCCGAGCAAAAACAACAGCGCGTTGATGATTCAGAGCAGCGTTTGGACAGGTTTATACGTAATAAATCATATTTTTTGCGTCGATATGTAATAATGTATGAAACATGGAGCCATAACTTCACTAAGGAATCAAAACGATCATCATCTGAGTGAACTACAGCTGTTGAACTACGTCCGAAGTGTCCAAAAGTACAACAGTCAACAGTCAGCCGGGAAAGTTATGGCTTCAGTATTTTGTGTTGCGCATAGAGTATTGTTCATCGACTATCTCCAAAAGGGAGAGACAATCAATATCAAATACTACATAGAGTTTTTGGATCGTTTGAATGGAAAAATCAAGGGAAAACGGCCTCATATCTCGAAGAAAATCAAAAAAAATGCACCGATTCACAAGTCGATGGCAACGATGGTTAAATTGAACGAATTGCTTCCTCATCCACCGTATAGTCCAGTTCTGCTCCCTAGAGACTACTGGCTGTTCGCTGATTTAAAAAAAATGCTCATCGGTAAGAAATTCAGCTCAAATGAAAAAGCAATTGCTGAATCTTAAGCCTATTTTAAAGCAAAAGACAAATCCGTCTACAAGCACGGCATCGAGAAGTTAGAGAAGCGTTAGAATGATTGTATTGTTCTTGAAGGAGATTATATTGAAGAATAAAATCGATTTTTCTTAGTTAGTCACAAGACTTATTGTGTTCAACAGAAACTTTAAATCAATTTTTTATTTTGTTTAGCGTATATTTTTGTTTCAACTGTAATGTCGATTTTCTTATATACAGTGTTATTCTAAATGATGGACCCATTTATAAAAATTTGTATTTATTAAAGTACAAATGCTACATAAATAATTTTTATACCAAAGAAAAGGGAAAGTTTTAAATTTTTTTTACTGTATTACAAACATGCATGGCAAACATCTAAGCGGTAGCCAAACTCATCCCACACACGAGCAAGTGTATCTGATATTATTAAGTGCACGGCAGCAGTGATACACTTCCGCAGATCGTATCACTTGCTTAACATAACCCCATAAGAAAGTATAGAGCCAGGTCTTCATTTCCCCTCCGACCAATCCAGCGCTGAGGAAGGGATTCATTTAAAAAGCCTCATACATCGAGATGCCAATGGGGTGCAGCTCCATTCTGTTGAAACATGAAGTGCTGATAATCTTGCATAATTTGGGGGAATAGCCATTGTTCCAACATGTCTAGATACGTTATTCCAGTCACAGTTCACTCCGAAAAAAAATGGTCCATAAACCTTTGTACGCGATAAGGCACAGGCTCGTTTATCTTCGCTGAGTCTCTTTCGTGTTGCAAACTCCATATGTGAACATTTTGTCTGTTGACATTTTCACTGAGGTAGAAAGTTGCTTCATCGCTAAAAATGATAAGCTGTAGAAATGTGTCATCCTCCATCATTTCTAGCACATCAGCGCAAAATTTGAGACGCTTCTCTTTGTCATTGGGGTTGAGAGCCTGCACGAGTTCTAAACGGTAAAGCTTATACAGCAAACACCGTCTCAGAACTTTCCATACAGTTGGTTGGGTTATTCCAAGTTCTCTACTAGCTCTATTGGTAGACTTACTTGGGCTGCGAACAAAACTGTCTTCTATCCGTCTAACATCATCTTCTGACACACACGGTCGGCCTTTGCTTTTTCCTTTACACACACTTCCAGTTTCTTTAAATTGATTAAACCAACGAGTAAAGCTTTTTCTAGTGGTGGATTAATACCAAATTTAGCACGAAATGCTCGTTACACTACACTTCTTGCGAACTCAATAACACGAAACACCTTGTGCTCCACAGTTGCCAATGCACAACTGGCAGTGACAGGGAATGGCGACCTATTACCGCGAGAACTCTAGCGGCCGCTTCTGGAACCATCACCGCCTGTCTACACTTGTAATACATTAAACAAAACTTCGCTTTTTCAATGGTATAAAAATTATTCATGTAGCATTTGTACATTAATAAATACAAATTTTTAAAAATGGATCCATCATTTAAAATAACTCTGTATTTGAAAATTCTCACGCCTCAATTTAAACATGTAATAACTTGATAAGAATAGTCTCTAATTCTATGAAGAATACAAATGCTCCACTTTCCTTTGATCTTCTCTCTTTGTTTATTAACGACGCAGTACGTTTTTATTATAAATAGTACAAAGTGCGGTAAATATGAAATTCGTCTAGTTAATACTTTTCTAAGAAGTTCTAACAATGATCAATTTAAATGTGTTTCTCAAAGACCCCACTCGCACCCCTTTGAATGTATCACGGTTATCCCTCCAGGTAACGGAGGGTTAAATTAATTTTAATTATATTTAATTGATATTTGATATTTTTCTGATATCGATGAAACGTAAACTTTAAACTTCTAGAGAGAAAAGGGTATCTCTCATTACTAGTAAGATTAGATAACATCATTTTTCATGAATAATATATACCTTGTAATTTTTGTTACGTAACATTGATTTTTTAAAGGCATATGTTCATTTTAAAATTGTTTATATAAAAAATATAAGATTTGAATACGATATATTGTTTGAGATATATTTTGCCATATTCTCAAATTATTTGTCAACAAATAGTTTTTAGAAAGCGATATTAAATTTGATTTAATAAAAAAAATTTCATTTATCAAGTAATAAAAAAATGATATCAGCGATTAAAAAAGAAATATTACAGCAAAGAAAAAATTGGAAATAAGGTTCAGAAATAACTCACTAGAAGCCTCATAAGAATTGGAAACGATGGCACTTCGCACAATTCACAAATCAGAATGAATACTCTTGATAATCTCCAAGTATCTTCGCAAATACTTTTATCACTGACGTAATTCAAAAGATAATATTTTTTATTCAAAAGAACAGGTAATAATCAAGCAAGAAGTATGAATAATACGACATATTGTAAAAAATAGATTCCTAGTTTGTAATTGAAAAATAAAATATTGAAAAGACACACAAAGCCAACGGATATGTTTCATTTCAAGAAGGTTATTTGTAAATCAAAAGCAAATTTAGTCAACCCATTCTGTTTTTGCTATCTTATTTAAGTTCAAGAAATATTAATTTGGAACCCGTATGAAATTATCCACGGATTTCTACCACGAATATTCTTTTACAAATTAAACTTTTGTGAAAAAATGTCAATAGAGGAAATATATCATGACATAATAGGCTACATAACTTGACAATAAAAAATTGAGGATTAAATGGATAAAATATTTTTAAAGACACGTTTTTGAACATATTTCCCTACTCTGAACTGAAGCCACAAGATTTTTATATCGTCAAAAAAATCCAAACAGTTTACGTTTGAGCGCTGACGCGCATCGTTCCTTTTACGAGTACGAGGATATGTTGAAGATATGTTGAAAAATTCTTAGCCTACTATAGAAGCAAACAAAATTTCAATGTCAAAATATTTTCTAACTCAACATATTCTCCTCTTAATTGGATACATTTATTACAGCGAACCTGCAACGTCTCTAGACCTTTCAAAAAAAAATGTTTCGTCTTGCTCTGCAAACCAGTCCTTCACAGCTTTTATTACCTCCTCGTTGGAAGAAAATTTACGGCCTTTCAAACTTTTTTTCAGTTGAGGAGAGAGATGATAGTCGGACGGAGCCAAATCTGATGAATAAGGGGTGTGTTCTAGTAATTAAAACTCTAAATCATGGCAACATGAAATTTGTGTGCAGGGGCGTTGTCCTGCAAAAACATCTTTGGATAGTTTTCCGCGTCATTTCTCTTTAATTTTTTCCCGTAGAGTGGCCAGTAATATCGAATAGTAATCTCCAGTTACTGTTCTATCCTTATCCAAAAACTCAATCATGATTACTCCATGGCAATCCCAAAAAACTGAAGCAAAAACTTTTCCAGCAGATTTTTGGACACGAAACTTCTTAGGTCTTGGAGAACCAGAGTGTCGCCATTCCATCGATTGTTCCATTGTTTCTGAATCGTAGAAATATACCCAAGTCTTATCCATAGTAACAATTCGGTTTAAGAAGTCTACATCGTTTTCAAATCGAGCACAGATCGAACGCGATGCTTCTACCCTTGCACGCTTTTGGTCAACATTCAAACATTTGGGGATCCATTTTGCAGCAATTTTTCTTATGTCCAAATTGACGTGAATTATATGATGAACGCGTTCGTATGAAATATTCAGTGCTTCAGCTCAGATCCGTTTTAGCCCAATTCGACGGTCTGATAAAATCATATCATGAACTGCATCGATATTTTCGGGGACTGACACAGAAACTGGCCTTCCCGATCGGTCATCATCTTCAACGGAAAATTAACCTCTTTTGAAGTTTGCAGTCCTATTTTTAACGGTCGTATACGAAGGACATTGATAACCAACGGTATTAAGCATATCTTCGTAAATCTGCTTACCTCTTAACCCTTTTAAATACAGGTACTTGATGAGGGCTCCATACTCCAATTTTTCGATTTTCACAATTTCGATGGACATCTTTTATCTTTTAATTTATTTCGTAACTCTGGTTTATTTCTTTAACGTCAAACTTTACACTTACACTTCTAATAAGTTATTGTTCGTTGCTATAGTAACGCAATATTTTGTTTATGCGTGGAACTGGTCTAGGCTAATAGGCTAACTACATATTAATACATCCTCGTAAGGTCTATTATTCTAAATTATTGCTTCGTCAATTAATAAATATCTTCTATAGTAAGAAATATAATTTTTAAATCATTTGACAACATAAAAGTTTGTGATGACATTATTTCGAGTTTTTGATTTGTTTCCAACTTTACCAATTATAGTAGATCATGCAGAAGATTTGATTAAAAAATGAGCGAAAGATAACATTTAACGAAGAAAATACAGGAATAAAATTATCAATGAGTATGTTTATATAACGTTTAACACTAAATATTACCAGAGGAAGTGACTAGTACAGGGTGGAAAAGAGAAATATCCCTTATTTTCAATGTAAATTAAAGAAAAGGTTTCAACAAAACTATATTGGCATTCAAAGTTAATTCTAATAGTTAAGATTGAGCATTTTTTGTTTAATGCATGTTCCAAGGCTTCTAGGGTCCTAGTTGGATATTGAACACCTTCTCAAGAGCCAAATTTGGAAGCACGGGGGAGATCGATTGTTTGGTAAACATTCCCCAAAAACTAACATGGAGTTTTGGTTGTATGGCATCTGGCACTATCTTGATGAAACCACACTATCTCCAACATATTCTTATTCAAAAAATTATTAGAGAACGTTTATATACCACTAAGAGATGACGGTGACGCAACGATTACCATCCTCAAATAAATAATGTCCAATTGATCCACTGCTGATTGCATACCAAACTCTAGAAATTAGGAAACGCGTCAGGTCTCTAAACACGTGCATTATCACGCAAGTCAACAATGAGAGATTCACATGCCTGTACGAGATTTCCAGTATCTTAACGCAATAGAGGATGCATAATCAAATAACCTCAACTAGAATATGCACAGAATTTCTTCGCCAACGACGAAACGAAGTTGAGGTCAATAAACAGCAAGATTAGGGGGAAATCTTATAATCAGTTCGCGTAGCACATTGCAATGAGTATTAATTTTGAATAAATATTTGTCCTCCAATAAGGTTTGACGTGTTTTTTCAAATTTTGAAGAAACTCGTTTAATCTCTAAATTTTTAGGGAAGAGGGTTCGTTTTTATTATTCAGCATAGGCTTTTTTTTAAATGATTACGCTTAGTACAGCGATGCTCTAACCTTTATAACCCTTCCTCATAAAAATAGACGTTTTTGTATGCGATAACGTCCTCGTTTGATGGAAATATATCTCCTGCATGTGAAACTTAGAGGTTCGGAAAAAGTAAAAGGTCGCTGGGGTAATAAGGGGATGGTCAACCATTTCGAAGTACGATTCGTGTATTGTTGGCCATTACGATCTCTGAAGTGTGAGAAGGTGCTTTGTTTTGACTCAATATGTTTAAACCGCGTCAATAAAGCCTGGGAAACGTTCGCTCGAAGGCGATTTTAGTCCAAAATGAGCAAATGCATTCATAATTCTTCAGTCGGTATATACCAAATATATTCTTCTTCTATCTTCATAACCTCAATCTGATTATATAGCTTGTTTACGCAGTTTTTTGGTGGTCTTGAGTGCTCGTTGCCAAACAACTAAATACGAGCCCAAAATTTTACGATTGTTGCTAATGGTGGAGAATCTTTGTGCATAGTGTCTAACCCCTCTTTCATTTACGTAGGCGTATAGCCTTTGAATACAAACATTTAATAACATCTCGATACTCAATTTTTTCCATTTTCAGATAAATCTTCGCAACGACTCACTTATACGATTGTCAAACAGAAACTAAGTGTCCAAAATGGCTGGAATTTCAGTGAGGATATCTCAATGCATGCGCAAATATATTTCCCAACTTATATTGTATATATAAGTATCGACATCTTCAGATCGAGGTCGAAAAATTTTCAAACAACCCTTGTATTATATACACCCATAATTAAATTATTACACATAAAGTGCTACTTTTGAAGGGAGCCCATATCTCAAATAAATAAGATATTTGAAACTTTGCCAAACATAAAGTTATATAAATAAACTTGAAAGCTATCATAGAAATCAATGTCACCTTGAATTAATTAGTTATAATCATCATCGGCGTTGCTTTTTTAAAAATTCTCTGAAAATAAAATGGATGATGAACAATTCCACGGAAACAAAATATTTTTCAATAAACATTTTCAAATGAAAATATACAATGAAACTAGAACATCGTTAACTTTTTTTGAAAAATTTGTAGAGCCTTTTGATAGAGTTAACTCGATCATGACCTTAGTGTTCGGAAAGTAATTAGATCATGTTCACCGTTGTTCGGAAACTGATTAAATTATTCTTGTCATAGCTATATGAGAAGATCCTTTCTGCTCTGGTATAAAAGTAGGCTTTTTAAAAATTATTATAGTTTTTCCAATATCAATTGCAGATTATAAAAACTTATATAAAAACCCTTGCCGACAATTTTATAAATTTATTATTTTTATGAATACTTTTAAAAATATGTATATCTTATTTAGACAGATGCACTTAATTGGAACTTGGAAAAAAATCATTAGTATACCTCGTTACCTTGCTACAACTGAATATTAAATCATAAAAAGTAAATAGACGAGTAAAATGTACGTGTCTGTAAGGGCGTTTGGTTTAAACAGGGTACCAGACGTGAACTAAGCCTTTTTTGTACCCCATTCGTTTTTTTTTCTGGAAAACGATATTTCAAAGCAAAAACCGTACAGGAAAATAAATTGTTTTTAAATAAAACAAAAGACAAAAAGATATTTCAATTCCAAAGTATCTTTATAAATAATCAGTCAGAATCGTCTGAAGTAGTCACAATTTGATTGAACTATGAAGGGTTGTAAATAGGGTAATACCACATACTCATCTTCTTCTTTGATAACATGTTCAAACCCAGTATTTCCAAAGCTCCAAAGGTCTGTTGCTTGAACTTTCTTTACGAGTTCTACAACCTCTACTCAGTTCTGAAGACTGATTATATTTTCGTAATTCTGATTTTATGTTTGTCCATATTAACCCTATAGGGTTAAATATGCAATAGTAAGGAGGTAGTCTGAGAAGAGTATGACCCTGCTCTTTGCCAAGCTGGTCAATATAATAAATGTTCTCTAACTTTAGACCTTTAATAACAGTAAGCATTTCTTTGTTTGTTGGGCCTTTTTTACGATCGCTGATAAAAAATTTAGTACATCATGACTGTTAAACTATGTTTCATCTAGAGAAATTATGTATCTATTAGAACTTCGGATCACTTTTGATCATAGTTTTCGGTATGTATCTTTTGGTCTTGTTGTTCACAACAATCTGCAAGCAGATATCTACCAATATCTCCAGTTACTGAGAAAAAAAAAAGATTATAGAAATCAACATGACTGTTTTTCATAAAAATATTGAACATCCCATAGCGAAAAATAGTCTCGGTATATCACTGAAATGAATTTTGTAAACAATATAAATAACTAGTATAATTTGAATCACCCTAAATGATAAAAAAATGTTTCTATTCCTCCTCAATTATTTCAGATTCACACCAATCCACTTTTATCGTAATCGTAATTAGCTTAATGAGTTAATATTTCATGAAACCCATTTCTTATACGTACTGTGTGTAGTAATATATTCTCAATTACACAAACATTAAAACACAAACTTCTATTATTGCGTCAATACGAGTGATTTGGTTAAAAATAACTCAATAAAAAACTCATATGGATTAGACACATCACTTGGAATGTTTGAAACAATGTGTAAAATATCCAGGTGGATTTTCGATGTTTGTTTGTTTAAAATGTTTAGATAGGTAATCTAAACAATCAGATCTTCCCACTTTACAATTAAATACTGTTAAAATCATCATTTGAAAAATGAAACATGAGTTTAATTTGGGTAGGTAACTTATTATTTTGTTTTTGCTGTCCTCATACTTCATTTGAATGTCATTACTTGCCATAGCAATGTTGAAATACTAAAGCTTGGTTTATGCAGCCAATTGAAACTAAATTGAAATTAACATTAAACTAAACCTTCTTGGTTTATGCAGTAAAATATAGATAGTCATAAATTACTGGTAAACCAATAGAAATTCCCTGTATGGGTCCTAGTGATGAGCAAGACTGGTCTTGGCCTTGCAAAAAATTCAAAAACAAGACCAGCTAAAGACTTGCAATACCAACACTGAGTTGTGCAAGTCTTATGCAAGACCAAGACTGGTGAACCAATAGAAATTCCCTGTATAGGTCTTGGTGTTGCAAAAAATTCAAGACCAAGACCAGCTAAAGACTGAGTTGTGGAAAACTTATGCAACATCAAGACTGGCCTGCAAGACTCTTGCAGTGTTGCATTTATTCAATAATGTTGTAAATTGATTCTTACAAAATGTGTATTTTCATCTCAAAATATCATGAAAGTAATTTGAATTTTGAATAAGTATAGCCAATTTAAACGAAAAGATGTTTGTTGAACAAATTATTTCAGTCACAATATTACCTGTGATATCACATACTTATTTTGTTGTACACCCATTTAAAATGAAGGGTTGTCGATTGATTCATGGCGGGTAGTTAAGAAATAATTCTATTATTTGTTTACCAATATCTGTGTATAAGAAACTAAATAATCTGTTTACGTCTTCTGTTCCAATATATCTTTTTATTTTTCATATCTATTTTTTTCAAGTTTATGTATTTACGACATGTTATTGGTTAATAAAAACATTTCATAATTGTAAGTTGCGTTATTTTAATATGTACATAGTTATGTCGATAAAGAAATTTCCTGTGTTTCATTTCACATTTCATAAAAAATTATTTGAATAGTTCTCAATATATGGTAAATAGAAGGTATACTTTTTGTTTCGTGGTGTATGTATTTTGGGAAAAAATACGAAAGAAACAAACTCCATTTTTTTACAAATAGATAAACGGAAGTTTCTGAATATTTGATTTCATTATATGAAATATCCTATATTACAGATTTACAGCAAAATAACAAGTGGTAGAACATCCACTTCATTTTTCCGAAAATGGTTAATACCTATTATTTTTCATCGAGATTCGACTATGAATCAAAATACTTCTAATTTCATTTTAAAACCACTGTTCCCTTTAAGAACAATCAGTTAACTACCATTCTATAGGCCCGTACGGGCTCCATTGGTACATATAATATATTCTCGTTCGAAGATTTTGATATATTTCAAACTGCTTTTATGAAATGGTTTTGTATACTTATACTCTTTAGGGTTGCTTGACATGATGCAAGACAACGTGCAATGCAATGCAAGTCGCAATATTACTTGATCAACAGCATGCGCAGATGAAGTTCAGCTAATTATTCACCCAGTACTCAAAATATATCCACCATTTCTGAATTATTCTTACTTAATTGCATAAAACTATAAAACGCACAAGAGCTGTTGCTATTTTTGAGACATAAAATATACAAGCACCTGTCCTTTATATCAACTTATTGAGAAAACATGATAGAATAATATTAATGTGGTTCACAATTAATGTCACAAAATAACCTATTCAAATACACTTTAAAAATACTGAACAAAAATTTAAGTTACAGAACCAAGGGTTCTATTTGAAAATTCATATGTTTGATTTTTAACAAAGTTATGCAACATTTTTATAGTTCGATATTATTTCAAAATATGAACCTTAAAGGCATCTACTATTTATCTCTATTTCTTGATATCTCTGGAAATGTAATTTTATATGAATGAGTCTATTTATTACCTATTTAAGCCAGTGTTAGCACAAGTTTGTAGAAACTGAGCATTTTTACTTAGTGTAATGCAAAGAACAAAAAAATGTCTATCTAAGTTTCATACTTTAAAGTATATCTGCTAGTCACAAACTCTCAAACACAAGTTTGACCATATCAATTAATAACTAGAAAGAACTTGTTTAAGTTTCTGTAGAATATTGCATTGGGCTGATTCCTGAAGTATACTAATTTCGACATAAAACCGACTTAATTAAAACTGAAAATTTATTCAATTTAAACTGTGAGAATCAAAGCGATATACATATAAATATATCCTTGGTAAACAATATTTTCTTCCAATATATTTTTAATCTTCCCAGACGAAACAAACCCACTGAAATAAATAATTGAAGATGTATGTAAATTGATAAACTACGAATAGATTTGAAGATCAGGTTAGTTTCAATTTTAATTGGTTCCAGATATACCCCTAATGCTTAATATCAATACAAAAACTGTGCTCAAAGTATGAGTTTATATGAAAAAAAAATGATGAAAAAATAATACACTATGAAACTAAAGTATATCCATCAACTTACATCTATTTTTTTAGAATTTATTGTATTGAATTTACCGGTGCTATTAGAGCATATTTTATACGTCTTTCACAAAATAACATGTCATAAATTTATTGTTTTCGTGATGTTGGACCACTTAATAATTTCAAACAAATTTTACTATCCAACGGGGTCAGACAATGTATATACAGTTCATTTCATTAAATGTCTACAGTCATTAATTTATTTATAGCCCACCTACCACTCCTACGAAACGAATAAGATCTTTAATTTACTAGTAACGGAAAGTAAAATTTCTTTCTTCATTATCCCTTCACATATGTGTAATTGTGATTCATAAGTAATCTGAATTTACTGTTTTAAAAAATGTGACCCAAAGAACAACATTTTCGTTAATAAGTATGTAAATGCACTAGATATTTGATTCTGCACGTAATTTTTTTCGCTAATTACAATACAATTAACTGATAATTTTGTTGAGTATTAATCACATCTCCTTAAAAGTCATTTGAAGGCCTTCATGTGGAAAAAATGTTAGTGGAATGTATTTTCAATTTTATTCAATACAACGCGTTGTTAAGTCAGATACATTTAAAACACACCCTAAAGTATGAAATATGAGTTCACTAGAATCACCAAAAGTTATTTTTTTGGAAATAATTATTCAGGTTATCAAAAGTCAAAAGTAATAAAAAAATAATAGTTACATTACCTCTGTAGCCATACACATTGAAAATGCAATTGTCAGGATTACTTTTTAGATCCACAAGAACGTGGATAAAAATACACCAGCACAAATTAAACACGACCACCTCACCAAAGCTTTTCGCTTTAGTACTATGTGATAGTTCACTACACTTCTCCAAGATGGTTCTCGGATGAAGTCGATTGACGTCAGTTCTACCGCGCCCCACCCCCGCCTAAAAGGTGTGACGACTACCATAAGACGTCATACTTTACATCTCATTTATTACAACTCCTCTCTGCCCCTATACTGCTATGTACTTGTAGTGCAGAATTGTTGATTCTTTTATTTGTCGCTAAAAAACGCCTTGCAAATTTGTTAATACACAGCGCATGAGCGGTAATTATATCCTACTATTCTTCTTCTTGTGTAGTCCTTTGATAAAACTAACAACCAGGGTAGTTATGAGTGATCAATTCAATAAATAATTATTACAAAATTTAACAGTACATAATATATATAACAGTCGACGTATTAACCTTAGCAAATATGAGAAAATTGATTAAAATACTGAATATTTTAATTTATTTAGAATTTGGATTGTTGTCAGCTTCTATTCAAAACACTCCAACTATAGGAAACCTCATATACAATTTACCGAATGATGTGTTGCCTAAATTTAGTTACAGTAGAAAAAAATTCCGAATATACACATAGATCAGTCGTCAGAGATTATTTTGTGAAAAATATTCGAAATATTCAAATATGTCTGGACTAATACTATATAATGAAAAATTTTAATTTCTCTCTTCTTAAAATAAAAATGGATAATTGTAAATTTTGGCCATTTTTTGTGTGAGTATAATATTTAAAAAGTGCAAATAAAACAGTGTTAAGGACCACAAAATTTGAAATAAAACCGATAAAAAGAACTCAAAAAGTTCTGAAAATTACCAATATTATAAAGATCCGAAAACAAAGGAATTTTTTAAAAATAATAGGATGACTGTTCATGTATTTGAAAAGTTACTAGACAAAGTTGATTCGAGAATGGGAAGGTAATATAAATCAAATGATGTAACATTGGAGGAAAGACTGGTTATCGCTTCACAGTAGAAACATATTCTTTTTTGAAAAATATATCACCACAAAAAAATGAACTATGAAAAAAGATCAGTAAAACATAATCAGCATGTGATTAATGTAAAATGTAAACAAGGAAATCTGATATGACGTCTCTTGTTATTTGCTGAGAAGACTACAAAACGAAGAACATAAAGTTGGTTTATCTTATAACGGTAGTTTAGACGATGAAGATTGTGGCAACATTATTTCTCAAAATTTAAGCGCAATTAAATGTTTTAATTGGTAGAGACCGGTAAGCGCAGTAGGTAACGGCAAAATAGATTGGTTTATATTAGAACGACATCAATGGTAAACGACAAACATCGTGGCAAAGGTATTTTTGAAAGCTCCAGCATATTACTATTATTTTATTTGGAGATAGCGGCGAGCACGGGACGGAAGTTTTTGTATCACGCTTAACAATTTCTTAATTTCAGGAAATACAGTGAAAAATAGTTTTTCCCTTTCAAAAACAGTTTATTATAAAGCTCGTTCGCAGGGACATTATATTTATGCAAATAGTTTGTGCAGATTTAACAGTGTCTCTAGTAAAAAAAACCTATAATACCTTAAAACTAATAGGAAACATATAACATATTCGGTTCCTTGCACCAAATCAAAGCTTCACTTTAAAAATTATTTTTATAAAAAAACCGTATGAGAGCTGTCCACGAACGTTTAATACATTAGGCAACGAGCCTTACAATTATACAGCTCTTTGTTTTATGATTGATCTGATCTGATTTATTCTGTGAAAAATGAGTGACAATTGACAGTTAAAATTCGATCCGGCTTCTGTTTGTACTAATTAAACATTGTTAATTATAATTAAATAGATAAAAAACAAGCATTTCTTAATTTGGTGGCCCTTTGAATATTTACAATATTCAAGGCCATAATATTTGATGTATATCATACTTTGATGGTCCTTCGAACATTTATGAACTTCAAGGCCCTAAAAGCTTCAGGTGAATCCCAAAACCGGTGTCAATGTCAGGCGACATGTTAGAACGCGTTAGCTAAGCAACCATAGATACGTGAGTCCGTAAGAGTGCAGTTACGAGGAAGGCTCAACATATTGTTTCGATTGGATGATGCGCTTTACGAAATCTGTGGGAAGGCATACCAGCTCGAACTTGCTATGCCTGGTTAGCTCGTTAAAAATTACTAAAAATACCCGGTTTATTAGAAAATTCCTTTCGAATCTCCGGTTTTCCTCGCCTCTGCAAAATTCCCGTCTTTTTCTCGATTCTCAAGACTCCTAGACATCCTATGTAATAATGAAAATGCAAAGTATAAAGTGAGCATATTCGAATACCTGAAAATTATTTTCACAGAATATGTCAAAATAAATATAAAGATAGTGAACAAAGTTGAAAAAGCAACTAAATATACTATGCTCTAAATAGATATAGATAGAAGATATAAAAATGAATGAACTTAATAACCTTAATATGTGGAAGTGAAATCTAGGTAATGAACAAAGAGACACTGAAAATAACACCAGTAGAATTGAAATAACTAAGAAAATTGCAAATGTGCCATTGCAGCACCAATAAATCAAGGGTAAAACTTCCGAAAAGCTAATTTAGTGCAATTTTACAGCCATTTGCTCTATAGCAAATTACATCAATTATTGGTTCAAAACAACGAGGGCTTGCGAATATATTAACCATAAAATCGAAGAAGCTTCTTCCAAAACAATTCCCAGAATCATAGTCATTGTAACTACAGAACACCAGCTAGCTACACATGAATGTGTACACCTATGAATTTTGGTTCTATCTAAATACCAACAGGAAAACTACTAGCTTACCTAATACATCACCCAATAAGTCGTGTAACTAGGAAAAATATATTTTTTTGCAAAAAATCGATTTTATACAGCAATGTAATCTCTTTCAGAAGCAATACAACCATTCAAACGATTCTCTAACTTCTCCATGCCGTGCTTGTAGAAGGATTTATCTTTTGGTTCGAAGTAGGCTTCAGTTTCAGCAATTGCTTTTTCATTTGAGCTGAATTTTTTACCGGCGAGCATTTGTTTGAGATCAGCGAATAGCCAGTGGTCACTGGGGGCCAGATATGGACTATACAATGGATGAGGAAGCAATTCGAAGTGTAATTCGTTCAATTTAACCATCGACTTGTGATACGGAGCGTTGTCTCGGTTTATTTTTTTCGACATATGAGGCTGTTTTTCTTTGATTTTTCATTCAAACGATCCAATAACTCTATGTAGTATTCACTATTGATTGTCTCTCCCTTTAGGAGATAGTCGATGAACAATATTCCATGCGCATCCCAAAATACTGAAGCCATAACCTTCGCAGCTGTCTGTTGTGACGTTGGACGCTTCAGACATCGTTCACCGGCTGCAGTCCACTCAGATGATGATTATTTTGATTCCGGAGTAAGGTTATTGATCCATGTTTCATCCATTGTCACATATCGATGCCAAAAATCTGATTTATCACGTGTAAACATGACCACTGATCTGAATAATCAAAACGTTGTTTTAGATCTGTATCATTTCTGTATCTGAAACTCACAGCAGACGTTCCAAGCACAGAAGATACCTTCATAGCAACATTCGCAGACGACACGGGAATCATGGCAACAAATGTAGACCCAACTGTAGCTGCAGAAAAGTACAAAATCATGTAAATTTATTACAAAACTGGCTTCATCAGTGTAAAATTAACGTCAATACCAGTAAATCAGAGCAAATAACATTTACAACAAGAAAATCTGATTTTCCATAAATGTTCATCAAAAATACTCCCATTCAAATAAAACCAGTTCTCAAGTACTTAGGGTTGCATTTAGATGGAAACTAAAAAACATGCACTGACTACTCAACAAAAGGTCTCAACTAAGACTCGAGAATAAATTGTTCAACTATAAAACTATATACATACCAATCTGGTCGTATGGAATAGAACTATAGGGGTGCAGTAAACCTTCAAATACGAAGATACTCGAAACATTCCAATCCAAAACACTGTGTATGTTGAGTAGAACCTCCTGGTACGTATCTAATCAAACAAATTACAACGATCTAAACATCTCACTAAACAAAAATGTGTTAAAGAACTATTCCACAAGATACAAAATTCGATCCAGTGACCACAACTATGAATTAATAAATAATCTATTAAACCAAACACTAACAAAGTGTTGATTGAAAAGAATAAAGCCAGAAGATCCCCCACAATAAATACTATCAGTACCGTCAATGGATGGTTCCTGACTTACTTTAGCGACTTATAGACAATTTACTTATTACTCTGCTTATAGAGTATATTTTAAATGTGCTGTATGTTAATAAAAAAAAATTACAAAAAACAATCTAACAAATAAGTGAAGTAGCAAAGGACTGGAAAAAGTAGAAAAAATGGATAGAAGGAGAGTGGAAACTAAAACCCAAATACTTGAAAGAACAGAAATAGTTCTAGACAAGAAGTGAATGTGAAAGTTACTTCCGTCTAACATCGGCGGAAAAACTATATCCGGTTCTACTTCTTGATATGGCGGTAGATTTGAACGCAGATTGTTTTTTTGAAGTTTGTTTCCTGTTTATACTAGTTTTTACAACTTTCTCATTAAGTATTTTCTTCCGTGAACTAGCCCCTCCTATTAAATACGCTTCCATGACTTTTTTCTTGAACACTAATTCGTTTTTTCACATTTCAGGTTAGAATTGTCTTTGAGATACTACCCGACGGTGACTAGATTTCGATTTGATTACGTTTCTAGTAGGTGATTGACTGGCCATGCAAATTTGATACCAAGAATCTGTTTACTGTATGTAAAGTTTGGTATAGATAAATTGAAAAACATGTACATACTTCATATAGTTTATTAATATGACAATATTATCGCCAGTGTTTATCAGATCTGACTAGATTAACATAAAATACTTCCTTAAACTTGAAACATAATTATTTTGGCAACAAGTACTGACTAGTAAACATTCACAAAATTCGATATCATGATAGACAATATCACAATTTTTACATTGTATAAATCAAAAAAACTGTAATCAGTAATGTTTAACAATTAAGTTTTCAAAGCAAAGATCTAACAGATTCACTTGTAGTGGAGTCAATTGCTATAATTATCCTAGATTTCAGATAATATGGATCACAGTTTATGAAGATATAAATAAAAATGTATATAACAATATGGTAACTTTGTAGACCAAGGATCGAATTCAAAGATCACTTAAATCACTATTCCATTATAAATTATTAAGTTCTAAAACTTTTTCCATTTTTCTTTAATAAATACTCAATTGAATGTTCGACTAGCATATATATCAATCATATTTTAAAATATAACAACCTTTTGAACAATCCGATAAATCAAATTGTGAACATAACACATAAAATACTAATAACAAGCCAAAAACTAACTATAAATCCTAACTAGTTAAATAGTCATTATTTTAATCATGCTTACATATCAGAAGCCTGTTATCTTATACCGGGTGGCCAGATAAGAGTATAATATATCTATCTGGAACTGTTTGTCATAATCATGTGACCAAAAGAACTTATAATGATTTCCAGAGTACGTAACCACTGTACAGTGAGTCGTTTAGTACAAGCTAATTTTTAAATTTACATAGCTACTTTTATCCACTTGTATCGGGGCTAATTTTTCATATCATGCCACCACCCATTGCAATTTAATTATATATAATATCGTCCCTCCACAATTGGCATCGAGGAATTCCAAAGACCGAAATTCTCTACTGTATTTTCTTATGCAAAATTTTGCTTTACTGTGTGTGAATGATGATTTCCAGATGTATTTTCAACCAAATTTTCTCAAAAGTGGACTGCAATCTAATACATAATAGACCGTTTTTTGAATAATAATGAAAATTGGTTACAGGCACTGATATTGCATTTAAACTAAGCATGCATTCTCATCATTTGGAGGAAGTCTTCCTCAAGTGAAAATTCATATTTTAAAACTAAAAACCGTAGGGTTGAATACTTAGTGGAATCGGGAAGTGTCAGCTAGTTGGATACAGCTGCTGAAATACTAAATAATTTATTCAGTGCGAGAACCGTTGTTATTAAGAAAAAATTCGGAATCTTCTGAAAAAAAAAGAAGCTTCCAGTAGAATGGAATATTTTTGTTTGCTTAGCTTGTACTAGGCGACTAATTGTGAGAAATTAGTTGTGTTCCTTTTGCATAAAATCTCATAATTTGAACTTATTTAAGTGTAGCTCATTCAATTCTACGTCCCATTTAATTTTACTCAAATCAAATGAATCACAGGGGTGCACGAGGCCCACGCGAGCGCCATATATTGAGCAGTGATAATATAGCGTCGTCCATGTTGTTGATACGTTTCGAGGAGAGAGGACACACTGGAGCATTGCTAGCGATTATTGTTTGACGGAGTGTGGCTTTTTTGAGGGGATATAGTCAGAAATTGACACATCTAGAACGTGAGCGCTATCAGAAGAAAGTTTAGGAGTGTGGTTGTGATTTGAGCTGCAGTAAGAAGATATGGAGGAAGATAAGGACCAGTGGCCACACGTGACCGAATTAGACAGACTGGAGTACCTAGTTTACCGCACGGATTTTACGACCAAAGAAAAGTTATGAAGAATTACAAGAGTTTAGAAGCTCACAATTTCGCCACCTCTAACCTTGTATTTCGTGTGATAGCGCTTGGCAAGGTTTGTGCGGTACCATAGTGTTCTTATTTCCTCTTGTTCGTCTGGAATCAGAATTTAACTCTTATCACATTTTGTCTTAATGTTCGAATAACTCTTCTTCTCATTTTCATTGCTTTCAATTATACTAAATCATTTTGTGCGTGTTATTAAGTATTTACATTCGATGAAACAATATACAACTGAATAGTGTTTCCTTCTTTCTGCTTGGTTTAAATCAAACTAAGAAATTCAGGGTCTCGGATCATCTTTGACATTTTGATATTTCCAGTCTTTTACAGAGTTTTGTTTCTTTATTATATTCATGTTGAACGTTTTCATCGGGAATATGGATTGATGATCCGTGTAGAGTAGATGTTAAAAAAGCAATACAGGTAATTAGTCGTTTGTACTATCCTTTACACTTCTTTTCATCAATCTATGCTTTTGAAAAGACTAAAAAAGAAAATTTGTCGTAATGTTAAATAGCAGTCAATATATATGAGGGCGTGTGATATATATATCACAGGGGCAAAAAATTCAACCCTCATGATTCGAGATCCCCAAGAATTGAGATATTTACCTCCCCAGTTACCGATGCAGCACCAACTTTTGTTTTACGGAAATAACTCAGTTCAGTTATTTGACTAATGATTCATTAGTTTGAAGGTATTTTAATTGTTTTTTGATTAGTGCCTAGTGGTTAACATCGTCGTTAAGATTTGCGAATTTATTTTTATTTTACTTTTATATTGACTAGTGCTTAGAATGAACAGAATGCATGCCTCAGTTTGTCATTCTATTCGAACCACCATCTCAAAGTAAGAAAAGGTGAGCTCAATATGAAGTGATTCAGATCATTTGCAAATGGAAAGCTATGGTTATTTTACAGATTCAACCAGGAGTAAATGTATAAAGATGATTTACTTGAATTAGCATAAACATCAAAATCTGCAGATAATCTTATAAGAGAGAAATTATTTTCTAGTCTTTATTTGATCACTTTAGTAATAAAATTTTCTACTACAAATCTCATTCTTAACTGACCACCTGTACTTTTACTGTAACTTATTTTCATAATGTGGCAATTTTTATTAATTCCCTCTACACAAGATAAAATTCTTATTTTCATTTCATATATATATATATATATATATATATATATATATATATATATATATATATATATATATATCTGTTATCAGTCATGGAATTACTACAAATAATTTTTATTATGATATATATTTCTGCCACTTTTTATTTGAAAATAATAAGGTACTGTGAATAGGTATCATTAAGTACTGACATGTGTTAGTAACTTAGAATCTAGCAAAACAAAGTTATTATTAGAATAATGGCACAAAATCAAAATATCACAATTATTTTGGTTTTTTTTATATGACAACCTAAAAATAACAACCAATACAAAAGCCAGTTCACTGCACAAAAGTAATAAATAAATTTATATTTCAAATCCCTTCTGTGCAATATATATTCAAAAATATTACTCGGTTAATAAAAAAAGGAGTAAGTTACTGCAGAGATTTAAATCCATTATATAATTTAAAAAATTGTTAGTTCATATATGCAAAAATTTTTGGTAATTGTCAAATAGTTTTAGACAGGCGATTTCATTTCTTGTTTGATACATGATTTGAAAGCTTCCCAACCTTCATTCTTGGCATAAGACTGTAAAAATAAACAATTAGTATTAGCACTACGATTATTACGATAAAAAATGTCATGTCATATGACCCAACAATAGGGTACTTGCATGGTTTGAGAAATAAATAGTTTTGTATAGTGTATATACAACTTTTATTATGTATATTTTTAAATTCTTTGATCAATATTTATAGAGAAAAAAATTATTGAAAATTTTGTAGGTAGTTTAAACATTTCAGTAAGGCCGCCATATTGCTTGACGTCATAGGTATAAAATAAATAATGAACATATGATTCAAAGTAAATACAACAATTATTCTCTCGGTTATTCTAAAATAAGCATTATTATTAAACTTTGATTAATCTGACATCTGAAAAAGTTTTTTTATGATGCCAAGAAATTCGAATATACTGTAACAAAAATAGTTAGGTCGTGTTGGTCGTTTTGACGATCCTGCGAGATGTAATTATTTTTGTTGCCAGGATTATTTTAATATAATTAAGATTCAAATTTAACTTATTCTAATATTTTATAGTAATTATGCTTTTAATTTTTCGTGATTATGTAATTATAAAAAAATGTTTTATTTACACGCAACTCACAAATAAAAACTTTATTATAACAGCACACGTTACGTTGCCGGCAACGATAACCTCGTGATCATCAAGTAGACAACTGCTCAATGTTTTTATTAAACCTATGACGTCACAACTGAAAATCAATGAGAATCGTTTTCTCATGTAGTTATAGTTCTTCCAATATCAATTGCAGAAGAGTCATACGAGGAACAGAACAATTAATATTTCATAAATACGCACAGCACTCATACCAAATTAAGAAATGTATGACACCGAGTGTTCGATCATGAACAAAAAAGAAGAAAACAAAATAAACATACAGGAGAGAAAGGTACTAAAGAGGATTTTCGGAGGAGTGCGAAAGCAAAACGAGTGGAGAAGAAGAACGAAAGCAGAGATCAAAGCACTGTATGGTCAAGCTGAGATGGGATATATATTCAGATTCAAAAAGACTTCGTTGGATGGGGCATATAGCCAGAATGGACGAAGACACTTTGGTGAAAAGATCCTTGCTAATAAGAAAAGAAGCGAAAATGAAACGAGTGGAGGAGAAGAACGAACGCAGAGGTCAAGTTGAGATGGAATATGTGTTCAGAGCAAAAAGACTCCGTTGGATGGGGCATATAGACAGAATGGACGAAGACACTTTGGTGAAAAGATCCTTGTTAAGAAAAGAAGAAGTGACTAGAAAAAGAGGGCGTCCACTGAAAAAATGTATAGAGGCATGTAGAAAAGATCTAGAAAGAATAGGAATAGAGAACTGGTATGAAGCAGCCATGGTCAAAAATAGAGAAAAGCGGTAGAGCGACTCCAAACCTTGCTCCTATAAGGCCTGTTAAGTTATATAAAAATAAGCGTTTTCGTAGTGGGATAGTGGCAAAATTAAACACCAAAGTGTACTATTTCTAATATATTTCCGAGTTTTCGAATACTTATGTATTCATCATCAGGGACTAAAATTATGATTAAAGTATAATATACAAAATATGTATAAAAGTGTCACAATAATAAAAATTACACAAAACAATAAATCAAGTAACGACAAGGAAGATTATATCATCTGTGTGAATCAAATAAACAGAAGTAGTAAGAAAAGATCTGGGACTTGACTAATACTTAGAAGATATGTTATGAAATAAACAAAAAGTTGGTACAACAATACATGTGAATCCAAATGAAGCCCACGACATTTTTTTCTTAGTAAGTTGATTTTATGAAAACTAATGATGAAAATATTGGTATTGAGCTAGAAAATCAGAAGAAATGTACCAATCTCTGAAAGATTAAATTACTATAAGTTCAAATAAGTTTAATGCGGTATTTGTATAAGATTCTGAATTCCAATGATAATCAAAATATTTCAAGTGATTTAACATTTTATAACTTCATCAATCACTAACTTTTACAATAGTGATGTAGATGAATTTTTTAGTTCTTTCGTAATAATGGTGACCATAATATTATAAACTACACCTTTTTACTTACTTTGAACCCTCTATGCAATCTATCTTTCATTATGGCAATAAATTCTCTATAGCTCAGAAGTCCATCACCATCATCATCAAATATGGCAAACACTGTGTGAACTATATGTTGAGTCAAGTTAGTTCCTGTGCATATTTTAACGGCTCTGTGAAATTCGTCTAAGAAAGAAATGCAAAATTATTATGGAAATCTAGTAAAATATGAGTTCAAATTATATTTTAAGCAATTCTACTAATTTTCAGCTTGGAAGGAATTTATATAACCAAACTAGTAGAAATGTGAGTACCAAGTTTGTATCTATTAATTCATATTATATAAACAATAACTATGTTCCTAATCAATGTTTCAGAAACAGATTTATGTGGAAAAAACATGTTTTTATCACACCACATTTGTGTAAGTTATAATTTTTGTTTCGGGGTGTCAGTGATCAACGACATCCCTGTTTCCACATCTTTTTTTATTGTGTTCTAGATTTGAAAAAAAAAACAATTACTAACAATCTCGAAGGTATTCTTCAAAAAAACTCTGTATTTTCACAGATGCCTAGAACTTTTTATTAAAAGCAGCATTGGTAAAATGAACTTCAACCCATCCAAGAAACTAGGCCCAAAAAATACTACCACCATACAACACGTTTTACTAAATGAGCAACTGAAAGGAATGCCCAGAGAGTTTTGCGAAAATTGTTGAAAAATAATATGTTAACAACACACTAACCTCTTTTAACCACAACGAGAAGTTGGTCCATCGATTGTCAGACCCAGGCACAAAAGAAATATTACGAGTAGAACTGAGAAAAGTATCCCAATTCAAAGTTCTTTAGAAGAGTCATCTAGTGAAATGACATAATGCAGAAGACAGCGAGGAGGACGTTCGGCAAGAAATATAATCGGACAGAGGAAACCGTAATGGAGTTATTGAAAGATGAATTGCTAAGAGAAGGAAAATATGTTTTCTTAAAATTCAAACAGACAAAAATTTAGGCTTGTTTAGAATATATCTGTGGTTTTAAAATCTAATTTGATTTCATCTTCACCAACACTGAGGAGAGAAAGCGGCATCCATCGACCTGAATTAATTTTTTCAATTCAATGAATACCGATTGCATCATGTATGACGTTTTGAACTGGATTTTTTTTCAAATTTTCTAAATAGAAGTTTTTATGAAAACAAGTGTTTGATTTCAGTTTGGATCTATATTGAATAGAATATAAAAGTCTTATTCACTAAGGATAGTGATCAAAGTTACCCCGACAAACATTGTGTAAAAATATATTGGCTGATTTTCATCTTTGACCTTATGTATTGAGGTATAATACGGATCTATGCAATTTCTAGCACGTCATCAATTCACCCCAGTCAGTTAGGTAGATTTGATCTGCCCTTTTAGTTGAACATTGATGTATAATAAACGTTGCAAGTTTTTTTTTTATTATAACAAGTTTTTATGAACAATCAGAATATTTTTTACTTTCTATGGGTTAATTATCTCGCGAGTGTTAGAAAATCTAACATCTATAATGTCTTGGTGAGGCTTACATCCAGTGATGCAACTTCTTATACCTCATATTAGATCTATTGGCCAACTTTTTTTCAGTCTTTGGATAACTTCTTGTACAGTGGACACTCCCAGGTCCACGTGAATGGTGTGCCTTGTTATATACCATGGAGCATCTGCTAGTTGACGGAGTATTTTAGATTGGGATCTCTGAATAATATTTGTATTAGATTTGAAAGCGCAACCCTACAGCTCTACTCCATTTATGTCCATATAGGCTTGATGACAGATTTGTGGATAAGGACTTTGTTTTAAAGTGACACTTTAGATTTTCTCCCAGTCAACCATTGTAGTTCTCTTGCTTTTATATCAATTTGTTTTCTTTTTTTTGGGACGTATTGTTTCCAGTTAAGTTTTTTGTCCAGGTGGATTCCTAAGTATTTAGCACTATCAGCTTGTGGTATTTCCGTATTGTTTAACTTAACTGGCGGATATGTATCCGTACGTAGCGTGTTACATTTATTGATTTAGTCTCATTAACTTTAATCCTCCATTTTTGTAGCCACTCCTGTAATTGGTCAAGATGAGCCTGTACATTTTTTGCTGCTGTTTGTGGTTCTTGATCATTAGAGAGGATGTATGTGTCGTCAGCAAAAGTTCCTGTTGTTGTATACTGTGTTTCTGGTATATCTGATGTATACTCATTAACTTTTGTTTGGAAGATTCTGTTGGTTAAGTAAGATTTCAGAAGTGGGTACTAGTTTGGGGGAAGAGTTCTTTTAATTTTTTATAGCAGCCTTTGATGTCACACTCTGCCAAAGCCTCTCCGATATCGAGAAGAACAGCAGAGCAGTATTCTTTGTTTTCCAGTGCTTTATTTATTTTCTGCTTGTCTCGATGGACTTGTTATACTGTCGAATGTTTTTGTGGGAATCCAAATTTATGACATGGGATTCAATCCTGTGGAGGTAAGTCTTCAGTTATTCTATGTAGGAGTAAATTTTCAAGAAGTTTGAAAATTGTAGGTAGAAGGCTTATTGGACGGTAAGATGATACATTGGTTTGGTCTTTGTCTGGTTTACCAATCAATATGATTTGTACAACTTTATATGATTTTGGCCAGAATCCAAGTCTCAGAATTGCATTGTAAATGTTTTTTAGCATGACTACCCCTTTTTGTGGCAATTCTTTCAGCATTTTGGCAGTTATAAGGCCGGGCCTGGTGTTTTTTGTGGGTTTAGTAATTTTATTTCACTGTCTACTTCTTTTGGAGTCAATGCTTTTATGGGGCGTCATGTGTTTATTGCAATTGCTAAATTTTGCTCCACTTCTTGGTCTGTTCCGTGACTTAGTGGCTGAAAGACTGTAGTGAGATGATTTGCGAATAAATCTGCTTTTTCTTTGTCGTTGCAAGTTATATTTTAGTACAAAAATCGATAAAAAACAGCCTAATCATATAGGAAAGGAAATATGTTCTTTTTGTAATTGTGATAGTTTTAAAAATATTTTCAATTTAATCAGTCTCCCCAAAAATGTACTGTAAATGGAAACGTTTGTCAGACGTCTCGAGATGAAAATCATGAAATATTTCCTTAAGTTGCAATTTGACTTATTTTTTAATAACCAAATTAAATGAAGATTTTATTTACCTTTAGATATAGGATGATCTGCTAGTGTATACATTCTCATAGCAATCGTAAAATCTTCCAAATTGTTCAAGAACTGACAAAATACATGAAATTCTTCAAACGTAATCCCCTTTGTGTCCTTTATTCTATCTAGTAGTCTATCCAGATACATATCATATTCGTCGGTGTCTAAATATGTATATCTCAACAATATTTTTGCAAAATCCACCTCAGAAATTGTAGAAAGACCCTTGGAAAACTCATTGAATTCTAGTTCAAGTACTTCCGTTTGTAAATGTAACATGAATTTCTTGAAACTTTCAAAATTGAGGTCGCTGTTGCCCTTAGGTCCGAAAAAGTGAACTATAAGTGTGGTATCAACGATATGTTTTCTCTGAAGTCCTTGCTCATCATCAACATACTGTTCTTGTATGGTAGCCACGTCTTCATTTTCATTAGTCATACCCCTCCTACCTTTCCAAGCATGGCTGAAGATTTTCTCCATCTAATCAACATTAACAATAAGTCAATAATTTTAATTTAGTTATAAGTTATATCAATATGAAACGTTGTTGTTTATTAATCCAGAAAATCTTTCATAAACAGAATTACCGTTAATTGGCAATATATCATTGAAAAGGGTTGACGAAATTATTTGACTTAAATTTTGCATTTTAAATGGAATTTGGTGTAAGAGAACACTGAAAATGTTAAATAATGCTTATGGTAAAATGTATACATATTTTGATTTTTTCATTGCATTAGAAAACGGAGCTTTTATATAAAAAGAAACTAAGTACGAAGTTCTTGTGACGAAATCGAAAGTTTAGCTCATGATGTTAATTATTCATCTTGACATATTGTCTGTTATGGCCGACCATTCTTATAAAGTAATTAACGTAAGTGAAATTATGATTAAACACTTTCAAGCAGCATTTTAGAAGCACACATAAAAATTCCATTTCAGTTAATTTTAATATAGTTTTGTTAAAATTATTATGCCAACTGAACACTTATATTTATAAAAATTCTAAAATCTCTTTCGTGATTGCAAAAATGAAGAAAATTAGGCTACCCTAAAAGTAACAGATATCTCGGAAACATTCGGTACATCTCGGACAAAGATTTGACTGTGCCCGATATCAACATAACCTTAGTGTGAATTTCACATGGACGTCCATATATGTAATACTTCTATAAGATATTCCGACTAAGGAAGACAAAATGGAAATGATTTCTGTATCCTCCGAGGTCCTAGTTCGGTTCTGCGCATGCTTGAGAATGCACAGTACAAATAAAGTGTCTCGAACGAGAGAGAAAATTAATATTGTTGACACCGTAACGTAGGGACGTTTTTTCCCATACCAACTGTCCATATACGAGAATTACATATATCACACGTAACTATTAAAGATTAGGTTAGGGTGAAGGGGCCTTGATTGTCTATTTTATATCAATAAAATCATTTTGTAGTATGATTTAGGTGTTATCAGATGTATTTACAATAATTTCAAATTAGGACTATAAAAATTAAATTAGATAAGTGTTAAAAAATGGTGTAGTATACGATTGTACCTTACTTTCATATTTCATGTAAATGTTATCGGGTATCAAAGTAGAGCATTAATTTTATTTTTATAAAAATATTACTCGTAAGTTTGTTGCAGTTTCTTCATGCGAGTTATAATCGAAACTGCGGATCTTTAAATATACGAAATACCTCAATGTTTTTTTCAAGTTCTATATTTTCTCCCTTTTCTTGAACTCCTCATACTAAACCCCCTATAGGCAAATCATACTGAAAACGAACAATAAAAATGGTTAATGGTTATAGTTACAATAATTATCTATTCTTGCATGCCATCATTTTACACACACGAAAATAAGAATTTTTTATGATGGAAATCTACTTCAAAATAACGATAAATTATTTTTTGTATTTTGTTTTTAATAGGTGATTCCTCCCCAGTTTTTAACAAATCACATAAGTTAGTTTGGGCTACCTCATAAATCGCATATAAGTGGAAGGTGTTTCGACTAAGTGAAATAAAAAGTGTATCGTTCTCTCTCTCAGTTAGTTCTACGCATCTTTTGCGCGCATGAAGCATGCGCAGTATAGATAAAGTGTCTCTTGAAAATGCGCAGAACCGAGCTGGAACCTCGAAGAATAGAGAAATCGTTGCCATTCTGTCTTCCTCAGTCGGAACAACTTCCACTTATAGAAACTGTCCATATAGAAGTATTACATATATGATAAATCGATGTTATGAGGTTGGATTACGTATGTCTTGGATTATAAAAGACGTACGTCGGTTTGGATGATTCGACGGAATTTAAATTCTGCTCCGAAATGGGCCGAATATTTCGGAGGTATCTCTGACTTTTAATGTCGAAGAAAATCTGTAATGGTTATAAAAGTAGTCACCAAATTTTGTTATCATTCAAGCAAATTTAATACATGTGTATAATACCTACAATTCTAATTTAACACATCATTAGTGCGAAAAAATCCTAAATATTTTATGATTTGAATAATGAAATTTAATATTAGTTATTTTTTCAAAAGTTATCAGCTTACAAAAAACTCACAGTTGCAATAGATTACTTGTATGGTTTGAGAAAAAAATAGTTTTGGATAGTTTATATACAACTGATTATATATTTTTTAAATTCTTTGATCAATATTTATTGAGAAAATTATTGAAAATTTAAAAATTTTGTAGATAATTTAAACATTTCATCAAGTCCACAATATTAGTTGACGCCATAGGTATAAAATAAACTTATGATACAAAGTAAATACTGGTTATTCTGAAATCAGCATTATTATTATACTTTTATTAATCTGAAAAATGGTATTATTAAAACACATGATATATTTTTTTACGGTGGAAATTCGTTATGACAGTAAAAGGATTCGAAAATTGTAAGAATTTTTTTTTTAAATTGTAACTGGCACAAGTCCCTTAATAAAATAATTGAGTAGTTGTCTGCTTAATGATCACGAGGTTATCGTTGCCGGCACCGTAGCGTGTGCTATTATAATACAGCTTTCATTTATTACTTACATATAATTAAAATATTGTTTTATAAATAAGAATAAACCGAATAAACCTTTTATAGATTAAGTTCTTACATTATTACATAATCACTTTGAAAATTAAAAGCATAATTACTATAAAATATTAAAATAAATTAAATTTGTATCTGGCTAACATTAAAATGATCTTGGAAACAAAAACAATTACATCTCGCAAGATTATATGTTCAGTGTTTGTTTTATACCTATGACGTCACATAATATGGCTGCCTTACTTAAATATTTAAGCTAGCTACAAAATTTTCAAATTTTCAATAATCTTTTCTCTATAAATATTGATCAAAGAATTTATAAAAAAATTTACTAACAGTTGTATATAAACTATCCAAAACTATTTTATTCTCAAACCATGCAAATACTCTAATAGGGCTTTCCAGTAATCCTCAAAAAAGTCAAAGACCACAGAGTGATAATGAGAATAGGATTCGGCATGCCGTCATAATCATACCACTACATTTGATCTGATATAAACCAGTAGGTGGATTAAAATAATTGTATATGTTCCAACATATAGTAAGTAGTCACAAGAGATCCACAAGAGACAAAAACAGAGTAGAAATGGACCCACTGAGTACAAAATTCAGCTGTTAATATCAAAAAAACAATCACACAATTCAATTATTATTGAATGTAATATCGTTCAATCAAGATTATACACATGTATAATAATGTTGCAATATTTTACACTCTTAATTACAAGAGCAAAACAAAATATGCACAAAATGCATTACAAATGCCACCAAGCAATCATATTGGTATGCTGCAGCATTAACTTACTGTATCATTGTCTTCACATTTTTTGCCTGCCAATAGTTTTCTTACCTACCCACGTAATTAAATAGTTATAATAATTTGCAATGATTCATGAATTTTTCGAAATAACAAACTGAACAAAAAATTTAAAAGAGTACATACCACTAAAAACTCATTTTTGTCAACTCTCTGATTACCATCTGTATCAAACATATTAAAGGCAATTTTAAATCCAGATTCTGGTTCTGCAAGGAAAATAATTAAATATTTCAAAAATATACACTTCAAACAATGAGTGTTCGTGTATTTTAAACAGTGGATTAGATATTAGGTGCGAGTGGGCAAGTCATCGAATCACAGACAGTTACTGAGGCTGACAAAATAACAAATGCCAATTATAGAATGAATGTTCACAGTAGCAAGTGGTTTGAGTCAAAACCAATACTGAAATTTTATTCTTTAGTTTTAGTTGTTAATTTGGAGAATAACACAAGACCAATGTGTAATTATTGTAAAGAGGTGGTATCAAGAAAAGTTGAAAAAGTGCTAGGGCCGGAGAAAGTCAGAATGGTGTACAAAATACAAGTTGTGTTACTGATCTAAATAGATCTGCCACTGATAAAGGTTCTTCTGATGCTGAAGCTGATGTTACTACTGGTTAGGTGAATCCAGATCAGATAAGAAGAAAGATTCAAAATTCCATGTCTTATTTTGTTGTGAAAACCTCAAAAGAGCAAAGCATTATTGACAGGAAAATTGCACCATTTTTCTATTCTGCAAATATTCCATTTAGTGTTGTAGAAAGCCCTAGTTTATTGACATAACTGATTTATTGACACCAGAGTATTATTTGCTTAATCTCAAACAGTTAGGAAGGACTTATTATATGAAGAATCTGGAAAAATAAAGCAGAAAATGAAAAATGAAATGAATGGAGCTACTATCACTTTAATTCAAGATGGATGGTCTAGTATAAGTAATGATCAAATCATTTGTCTAAAAAAATACTGTGTAGACATTGCATTAAAATAAATAGAAGATAAAATTTTGGGAAATCTATTTTTGCTGTATATACAGACAATGAGTACAAAATCATCATCCTAATGTGCTAACATTTGGACACTCTACAAATTTTTCAAATCTTACAGCGTTTTGAATCAAGTTGTCGAAGTACAAAAATATTTCAGGAATCACCATCAAACTCATGGATGGCTTAAAGATTATGATTGTTTGATGCTACAAATACCTGACAATACAATAACTATCAAAAGTAACGTTAGCATCTGAAAATCAAAATGAATTTGAGACATGAAGTGACAAAATTTTGGATAATATTGCAATTTACAAAGAAAGCTTAAATTTAAACAAACAGCTCATAATTATATCTTTAGCACTTCAAGAACTTTAAAAAGACACAAAATTGTCAATTTGGAATAATTTTATCATATTAAAACATTACAAACACAATATTGGGCCTGAGCATTTTTTAGCAAATATAATGAATGCAAAGTATAGAGGTAAAGGCTTAGTTTCAAAATGAAAGACACAGACTATTTTCCCAAATATTGTGTCCCAATTTTCAACTAAAGGTATAAGAATATTATTGACACCATGAGTTTATATATACAGAATATTTGTATACTATTGGATCGAGAGTATTATTTAATTTTAAAATTATAAAATTTTCAATTATTTCAAGATACTGCACTTCAAAGGATACAAGTTTGTATATCATTTTTCTTTAACCAGAAAACGAGATTTTATGTATTCTGAGTTTACTTGGAAAGTGTAATTTTTGCAGTGCTAATGCATATATTTCCTAAAATTATCTAATGTGTTTGAAGTCATGATAACAACTTGATCAAATTCTTGTCCAATCACACAATGTAATAACCATATCACTCGACATTTTTGGTATGTAACAGTTTCCTATTGACATTTTTTATAGGAATTCATTGAAATGTTGTTACTTACTTGTTAATATCGACAGAAGAAACAGGTACTCAGTATATGAAATAATACCTAAAAAAATTTGTGTTTCAATTGTTAATATCAACACAATGAGACAATACTACTTTTTAAATTTCAACAGTGTTTAATCAATTTTTCATATCAATAAAGACAGAATGTATTTGAAAAAGAAGTAAAAAGCTGCTGAATTTAGTGGAAAATGCATATCTTCTATTAAAAATAAAAAGATTATGCACTCCTATATGTACACATTGAATTTAAATACTATACCTTTATCTCTTAGGCTTCTAAACAATCTTGGTGACCCTTGACTTAGGGAAGGTGTGGCTTCTCGAATTTTTTCCAGTTCTTTTTGATTTAAAACTTTTCGTTTTAACCGAGCTATCAAAAAATATATTTTTTAAATAAATAGACTGTATAAATTGCGTTTTCCATTTATTGGAGAATGGTAAAGTATGTTTTAAACTATTATTTAATTTACTTACGCCGTGGTTCAGCTTCAACTACTGATTCGAGAAAATCTTGGGGTGTCATATATAACTGACCATCATACTCAACAGAAGCAAATCTAATAAAGCGTTTTTCTCTAGATGTTAATTTCACCGCCTTTACATCTTCCTCCTGCAATATGACTTTTAAAAACGAGTATTAAATGATGTACTTACTCACATTTTTAGGTTGAGCCGCATACACTTTCTGAATTGACTTTAACTTGTAAGCAAAAATTAATGTGGTAGATCCACCTAATATATAAAGAAAAGATGGACATTTTTTCTGAATTCCTTTAGAGCTGATTCTACTGAAGAATCTTGTTGTTGTTATATTAAATTTAGATAAATAATTACGAAATACATGAGATACTGCCATAATTATATTTTTATACAATTGATTGTTTATTATGGGTACAATAAGTAACTTCTATGATTCAATAAATTTTCCATAACATCCTTGAGGTTATGTTATCTAAAAATGACGTCAGTTTTACAACAATTTTCTTCGTTTTTTTTTCCAGTCATAAAAATTTTATCTGTTCCCTAGACCATAGTGTGATTCATTTTTTCATTGATATACTACACAATATCATATAATTGATCAGTTGTTTTCTATACCCATAGTTAAATCGTTACGATGGTGCGTATTTTTAATTAGCACTTACGAACGCTTTTAACAACAGTGACATCTACTGCTGAGCTTAGCATTTTTTCTTAATATCATACGAATAGATGATGCTCCTCTCATTGGATCTTACAAAAACTATATTTGGCGCTTATTTTGAATGCTCCAATCAATTGAATAATAAGAAGATGACGTTTCTACAGATCACTTCTTATCGGATTCGCCATTTTACTGTTGTTTGGTAGGTGCTGTAGTAGTAGCAGTCGAACAAAAAAATTTTAAAGTTGTAAGAAATTGAGATTTATTAATACTTAAATATAATGGATCCCGAATCTAAACCTGATACAACTAATATTAAAGTTGAATCATCAACAAATGATACTACTTTAGTAGTACCAGAAAATACCAACAATTTCAATCGACAAGAACGCCGTGGTGGCGGTGGAGGATCTGGTGAGAGATTTGGTAGAGGAGGAAGATTTGGTGGCCCCAGAGGAGGCGGAGGCGGCTCTGGTCAGGTAAATAATTTTATTTTGTATAAATGACAATTACCGATATTATATTTTGCCATGATATGACACAACTATTCAGGTCAATGACGCCCTAACGCCGAGTTAATGAAGGACTTTCTTTATCCCTATACAAATGTCGATAATAACTAAATGTATATTGAAATTTCATAATTTATTAGAAATATTAATTTCTAATACTTGTTTTATTCATCTTCAACAATATGTTGATGGTCAGAACAAGCAAAATTCAATTTTTTACGCCATTATTTGAACATGTACCTATAATCTCTATAATTTGGATTTCGTGATCCACGTTTTAATATTTAAAACCAAAATAAGTATTTAAAGAGTTCAGTATAATTATATCATTTGTTTTCAATTCACTGATATAGATAGTAGAAAAATATATCCGGCAATAATGTATTGTTCCTTAGTGTTAACAAAGGTAGGTATTTCAATGGGTTTAAAAAGTTCAGGATAATTGTTTATCTATTTATTTTACTTAGCTAATAAAGGAATATAAGTGACTCCCATCTTAAGTGCTTGCTTGTGCCACAAACTGCATTATCATTTTATGTGCATAATATCATGTATCACTTATTATAGACCTGTGTCAGTCTATAACTTTGATGCTTGAAATGGTATTGGAAAAAGAATGCACAGTATGAAAAAGGTTTTGTTTGTACCTGTAAAAACTATATGTATAAAATTTATTGAAATAGTGAAGTTGCCATAGTAATTAATTACAACTTAGCAAATAAAAAATACAACAAAATTGTGTATAGCAACAGCGATCTTAATGTATAAGTTTCAAACCAAACCATTTCAGTACCACAGCTGTTGGTAAAAGGAAGGCTTAAAATGATATTCCAAACTATTACTAATTGTGAATTATGAACTTGAGGTTTAGTTAAAATTTAAATGTTGAGAAATAGTAATACATTTGTCATTTTTTTTTCATAATTGAAGGTAATTGTTTTGTTATGTCAGCTAAACCATTATATATGGTTTTTAAATATTTTACTTTTAGCAATATCTAGTAAAAGACAGATACATAACTGATTATTCACAATACTTAATTATTATAGACAAGCATTGATATTTTTATTTTTGTTTCAGAATCAGAGAGAAGGCAGAAACTATGATAACAGGCGTGGTCGTGGTGGTAATTATAGTGGTGGCTTTGGCGGTGGAAGAAATATGAAAAATGATGAAGATGGAGGAGAAAACCAGGAAGATGGAGGTCATCAAGGTGGCCGTGGGCATGACAGACATGACCGAAATGACCGTGATGGTGGTATGCGTGGAATGAGAGGACCAAGAGGTGGAATGAGGGGGCCAGAAGATAAATTCTTGGATAGAGTACTCCAAATTTCAGGACCCACTTTTGATTTACCCCCAATTGAAATGGCTGAAAAGAAATTTAATGGAAGAAACAGATTGTACATAGGAAACATTGGATCTGAAGTAACAGAAGAAGAATTATTAGAACTGTTCAAACCCTATGGAGAAACAGCTGAAGTTTTTGTTAATAAAGAGAAAAACTTTGGTTTCATTAAATTGGATTACCATAGCAATGCAGAAAAAGCAAAAAGAGAACTTGATGGCACCGTAGTTAAATCTCGTAATTTGAAGATAAGATTTGCTCCAAATTCTGCTTCAATTAAAGTTAAAAATCTTACGCCCCATGTTACCAATGAATTGCTACATTATGCCTTCTCTATTTTTGGAGAGGTAAATTAATTTCATTTGTTATTACTACTTATTACATTTCAAAAATTCAAACTGAATTATTTTGGACAACTTGTTTGGTAATTAGTAATTACTTTTAATGTTTCAGATCGAAAGAGCCATTGTATCTGTTGATGAGAGAGGAAAACCCACAGGAGAAGGTGTTATTGATTTTTCCCGCAAAGGATCTGCACTTCATGCCATTAGAAAATGCACAGATGGCTGTTTCTTTATAACTGGATCACTTCGACCTGTCATAGTCGAGTTATTCGATATTGTTGATGACATTAACGGATATCCAGAGAAAAATGTTAACAAAAAGCATCCCGAATTTATGAAAGAAAGAGAACAAGGTCCAAGGTTTGCTGCTACTGGATCTTTTGAAAATGAGTACGGTATGAGATGGAAACAGTTGTATGATCTACATGCACAAAAAGAAGAAGCTCTTAAAAAAGAATTAGAACTAGAAAAAGAAAAACTGATAGCACAAATGGAGTATGCTAGATATGAACATGAAACAGAAATGCTAAGAGATCAATTGAGGGCTAGAGAAATGGATAAAGATCGACAAAAGAGGGAATGGGAAATGAAGCAGAGGCAAGTGGAAGAAGAGAGACTCCGGACTGAAGAACAGATGAGAAAATCGCAAGAAAATATGGAATCAAGAATAATGGCGCAACAAGAAGAGCTAAGAAGAAGGCAGCAAGAAAACAATCTTTTTATGCAAGCACACAATTTGGATTCTATACTAAATCAACAAGAGCAAGTATATGAAGCACCGTCTGGATATAGCCAAAATAGTAAGTTATTTCAATATTTCATCATTATGTATTTTTATAATAGGTTGGTTTGTTGTTTGAAATTCTATTTCTTTGTTGGGAATATATTGTTATAATCTTAGATTAAAAACTCTCTAGGCATCTACTACATCACCTGAAGTTATGGGCAAAGCCTTTTCTAGGTGCTAGTTGTTTTAAGACAATTTGAGGTGGGGAGGGTATTAAGCGGGTGTGACCACCGCACTAACTACTAACAGCACATCCCAGCTGTCGGGTAAATGCTGGTAGAGCTTCTCCATACTTCTGGGGAAAAATTTACTCTACAAATATATTTTTATGGATTTCTTGTTTGAGAACCAAAATTCTAGCCAGTTACTGCCTATGTTGTAGACATCTTTTGTGTATTTAATTCTTAAGATCTCTATAACTTGGTATTTGGACTATAAAAGCTAAGTTGCCAAATGTGAGCTTTGACTGGGTGTCTAATAAATTTGATACTAGTATGTAGACAATAAAAACAGCTTAACTTTATCCCTTGCAAGTTCTCATGTAAGTACAGTAATCCGCTTTATAACGCATTTTCAGATTACGCTATTCAATCCCCCATATAATGTGGAAATTTTCAACATTATATTCTTGTACTGTAAAATTTATGATTCGTACAATTCATAATTAGTTTCACACATGTGTAAATTGTGTTATAAAATTGAATAAAATTATTTCACAAAGTTTGTGTATTAAAAGGTGTCAAAACTGTATTTTGAATAAAATATTTAATTTTAAGCCTTGACAAGTGAAAAGGATCTGAAACTAAATGCTCAATAATATGAATGATTTCACAAAATGTTACTGATGTAATGTATAGATTGTTGCCGACGTTAAGTAAATCGTCATGTGTAAAAGATTCCTTAATACCATAAACAGAAAAATGTTTGATTTGGATAGAAGATTGCAGTAAAAATCATATTACCATAAATAGTTGTTTAATAAAAGCTAAAGCCCAAAAAATTTTCTATCATTCAAAGGAATTGGAAACCATTTCTTCCGACATGCAATTAAACATGATAATTTATACACAACTCGTTGTACAGGGTAGAAAAAACGCGGTATACCGGAATACTCCTACAATGTGGAACAAATCTACCGTGTTATAGGAGGAATTACTGTACTTAGCAATATTTTCTTATAAAATAAGCTGTGCTATGCTAGTCTACTAGAAACGGTTAGATCAAGGCAACGACTTCCAAGATTAAATTGTTCTGAAATAATGGGTATATAGGTTATCGATATTGATAGGCACAACTGTGGAGTAAAACCGAAGGTAAAGAAAATATATTACAAGTAAGGGGTCATCCATATATTACGTTACGTATTAATGGGGAAGTGGTTATCGCCGAAATGCGACAATGTGTGACGAGGGTCAAAAGTTTTGTGACGTTACATGTTAAAATTCAAAATATTAAAACATGAAATTTATTTACGAACTTCATCTATATTTATTGATATTTATCGCTATGAGATTATTTCTCTCATTTAACTTCTAGAGCGGCGTTGTGTTGCGAGTGAGGCACTGAAATGCACAAGAATTTTGAATGGGGTGGGTTTAAGTGCTAACACATGCGCCGGGGCAGTGACCTCAATATATTCCTACTGTTTACTTGATGATTAACTTTTTCTGTGTGACATAGTTTTCTCAGTTTAATTATTAGATGTTTATTTCATTAGACTATTCAATAAAAAGATAACTAAAAAAATGAAAATTGCTGTCTCTCGTTTATTTTTAAATATAGGCATAAATTTAAAAATGTGTGATGTCATATCAGGAGGGGGATTCTCAAAATGTGACAAGGTCGAGGGGAGGGGTACAAAAGTACTAAAATTCGTGTGACATAATTTGTTGATGGCCCCAAAACAACAAACTAGTTTAAACTTGAATAAAATGTTTGCATTATGAGTGGCAGGTATCTGTGAAGTTATTTTTTAGTTAATGTGTTCCCAAATCTTCATTAATATTGTGTATCTTGGTAGCTATAGTTCAGTAAACAATACTTTGAAATCTTGAAGTTTTAATGGAAAATCTTTTTCATTCGAATGTAATTCTAAAATTCGCTCAGTAAATAAGAAAGTTTCATAATAAGTTTTAGTGCTAGCTTCCAATTTATTCTATAGTTGAGTTCACAATTCTTCAAAATCTTGAAATAAATTGTAAAGAAAAATCTTTTTCATCGAATGTAATTCTAAAATTCGCTCAGTAAATAAGAAAGTTTCATAATAAGTTTTAGTGGTAGCTTCCAATTTATGTTATAGTTGAGTACACAGTTCTTCAAAATCTTGAAATAAATTGTAAAGAAAAATCTTTTTTCAATGAATGTAATTCTAAAATTTGCTATGTAAATAAGAAAGTTCTGAAAGTTTCAATTACTAATTTACTCTATTTTGTTTCAGTTCAAGATGACAATGGAATCACGGTAAGTGTTAAATATTGCTATTGTTTTTATTTTTGGCAAATAATTACTAAATAATTGATTTACCAATGTGTAGTTCACTAAAAGAAACATCTATTTCTTTAGGATGTTGAGATTATCTCGAAAAGAACCTTCAAGATCAATATTTGATCTTGCTTTCATTCACCATTAAGCTGCTAATGATGAATATATTGTGTATTTGTCGAGGAAACTTATTCTATCTTTATATCAGAACATGGAATTTTGTGTTTCTGTTATTATATGGAAATTTTAGATATCAGATTATTATCTAATAAAAGATCACAAAAATATCTACTACCAAGAGAAACAATACAAATGGTGTAACCTAATATATAATATGTATAATACTGATCCAATTTTTTTTTGAAAAATTCATGATGCAGGGTTTTTGATAATAAATATTTATAATAAGATATGCACTAAATAAATATTTGTAAAATGTAACTGAAAATACAAGAAAATACCATTTTATACTTATATTCTACATCTACTACTTTCCAGCATATTATTTGGGATTTATGTACATTTTTATGAACTTTCTATCAATAATTAGAATGCATTATGAAGATTCAAAAGTTTTGCACCACCTCGTTTTGAATTGAATGAATATTTTTGCACAAACGATTTTTTATTGTGCTGAATCCCACCAGGTTTGTAGCAAAAAAAATAATGTTCTGGGTATACATGCATATATAGAGTCGTTTGTATTTCTCTGTTCCAATTTTTAGAAGTGATATAAAATACTAAATTTGAATCTATAACCATGTATATATATCCTACCCTTAATATTTCCAGTAAATAGTTGGAGAAATTAAAAAAAGTCAATTTATTTGTTAATGGGGTAAAAAAGGTGTTAGATATTATCCTTAGTCTTGAATGAGAGGAGGATTGAGTGGCACATCATTTTGATGTTTAATTCTGTTTCCAGTTGTACCTACAGACAGTGATAGGAGACAGTGTGGGCACATGAGGCTGCCATGCTTAACCCTAACTCGACTGATTTAGAATTTGTTTTTCTTATAAAAACGCTCATAAAATCGTAATCTATATTCTCAAATAAAACTTTTCTGTGGCTCAATAGTATTTTTAACTAAAAAAATATGAAAATAATTTATTTTGTGACGTAGTTTGGGTTAAACATGGAGGCTACTCTCATGTGGCATCATTGTCTTTATCAAGCAACTCGGAAGTACTGTGAAGATTTTTGATGCGATTATTTATTATTTAATTATTTGTTATTTGAAATTAGTTACATTAAAATCAGTTTTCAACGCTTTCATATGAATCGTGCTATATAACATGAGTTTTTCTCAATAAATTTGGAAAGTAAAATGAGAAAAATCACGAAAATTATGTTGTTTCGTGTTTTTGGGACATTTTTTTTTGTAGAAAACTATAAGAGATTGTAAAAGTCATATATTATTTTAGGTTGAACTTTAACTGCGAATAACTTTTAACCAAGTTGACTTATTATAACAGACGATTTTTTGTAGGCTGTTTAATTTCCTACAAAAATATCTATTTCTTTTTACTACACAATAATTCATTGAAATACATTAAAACTAAAAAAAACCCCTTGTAAATTAAATGGGAACACAAAAATAATGATGCGGCACCTCTAAATATTGATATTAAGAGCTTAAATTTTACAAGGATTTTTTTTCGTCATCTTAAACGATATTTTCATGGTAGCTATAAAAATTTTTTTGGCACACCCTAATATATGTATATATATGGAACTCTTTTAATTTCCGATCATACACGATTGCGTTCATAAAATTAACACTTTTTGTATATTTCTATTTTCGTCCTCTTCTGATTATTCAAAAATAGTTCCAATTGTTTTGTTTAGTTAATTCTTTCAAATTTCGTATTGCTTGTGTGTAGATTTCATTGATACTGATATTTTGGCCAATTTTTGAACTTTATAAGTTCAATGATCTTTTTTTTTTGTAATGTATTCGAATATTTCTGTACTAACCCTCACCTGTTGGAATTATATGTATTTAGACTAACCAATTGACTATATTTTTAGTAGGAATTAACTTCATCTTTACTTCTCTCCGATGTAAATATGAAATGATCATCTATTGAGTTGCTGAATAGAATGACATTTTTATATTTAGTTTGGAAGTACTAAATCAGGGTTGCTACAACATGTATTATTTTAAATAATTATTTTTTTATATTTGAAAGAAACGTAGTAGTTTCGATTCTTCGGGATAAGTGCTAAATTACTTCTAACTAAAGTTGTATTAGTTTTATTTGGAATGTTTTCTAAAATCATATTTATGAAAATTTAATTATTATTTCTTTACTACTGAAAGTACACAGTTACTACAATACAATACAATAATTTTTAAAACCTGATTTATTCAAAAATACATAATTACAAATATTGATGACATATCACTCAATAAGTCGTGTAACTAACCAAGAAAAACACATTTTTTCGACAAAAATCAATTTTATTCATCGATGTAATCTCCTTCAAAAGCAATACAATTATTCCAACGCTTCTCTAACTTTTCGATGTTGTGCTTGTACAAGGATTTGTGGTTTGCCTCAAAATAGTCTCCATATTGAGCAACTGCTTTTTCATTTGTGCTAAATTTCTTATTGACAAGCATTTTTTTGAGATCAGCGAATAGCCAGTAATTACTAGAGGCCAGATCGTAATCGTAATTCGTTCAATTTAACCATGATTGCCATCAATTAGTGAATCGATGCATTTTCTTGATTCTTCGACATATGAGGCCGTTTTTGCCTTGATTTTTGCATTCAAACGATCGAACAACTCTATGTAGTATTCGCTATTGATTGCCTCTCGAGAGATAGTCGATGAATAATATCCCAAAATACTGAAACTATAACCTTCCTAGCTGACTGTTGTGCCTTTGGACGCTTCGGACTTGGTTCACCGAATGAAGTCCTTTCAGATGATGATTGTTTTGATTACGGAATGAAGTGATGGATCCATGTTTCATCCATTATTACATATCGACGCAAAAAATATGATTTATTACGTATAAACATGTCCAAGCGCTGCTCTGAATCATCAACACGTTGTTGTTGTTTTTGATCGACAGTGAGTAAACGAGGCACCCACATTGAAAAAAGCTTTTTCATGATGTTCATGCATCATTGTGAACACACTGCCTTCTGATATCTTCACGAGCTCAGATATTTCACGCAATTTTAATTTACGATTAGAAATTACCAATTTTTTGATGTTTTCTGAAGTAACTATCTCAATTGAACGACCAGAACATTCCCCATCATCGGTATCTGTACGACCACGTTTAAATTCGGTAAACTAATAACAAATGGATCTGTTGGATGAAGCAGAGTCCGAATAAGAAGCAATGATAAATTAACACACGAAAGTGTTTGAAAATAACGAAAGTAGCTTCACTTAAAACAACAACAAACACTTTTTCCTGACCAATCGAAATATCATGAAATTGCACATATATTCTTTTGAAATTTGGTACTTTATAAACGTCATATGGATTTGACAATGTCAGCGCCATCTGTGTGTCAGTCACACGACTTATTGAGTGATGTAATATATTGAAATAACCAAGTATAATTAAGTTTTGTGCCAACCAGCTGGTATGGCAACACTTTTCAGTTATCTGTAACGATTTTAGTTCCGGAGAAAAGTGAAAAAGTTTGTAGAACATGTAAAATGTTCGCAGGTGTTTTAGCGGCAGTACGGATTTCCTCATCCTTCCAGCTTCCCAGGCCATCAAATTTAATACTTTAGAACATATGAAGAACATTGTTTATATACCCTCACTACCAAAAATGAAAAAAGAACTGAAAATGGTCGTATTTATTCAAACTTATTTGCAAGTTTGAATGAATGGGTTTTGATAATTGAAAATTATTTTTTAATAAACATTTCGCTCACGAGTGGCTACCACTAATAGAATACATTTTTTAATTAAGTCTATATTATATCTAATTATCAATTAACTTTACAACCGGGTTTCGAAATCCCATACTAACCGGGGCTTTGACTAAAGATTCCTTTAAATTAAAAGACCTTTTAACTTAGTTGTTGAAGTGAAGTGGTCCCATAATAGATTTGTAATGGTCTCTCAAGTAAAGGCTCCTTTAAGATGTTAAACGAAGGTTGACAATATTCTTTCATTTTCCGATATGTGTCGTTAAAAAAAAAGAAACAAAATGAAAAAAACTTTGCTATACATTTTATCAAGAGCTGTAGCCGCTCAGATTGAGGTTCTTTGACCCTGTATTTTTGTGGGTGGTCAGCCCACATTTTATCACTACTTAATCACAGTTTATCACATGTTTTTGAAACATCGACTATTCTTCTCCATTTCTTCCTGAATCTGTTTATTCCAATCACGTAATCCTTATTTTTGCATATTTTGTACAATCTAATCTTCTCTCTATTTTTTGGTCTTCTTGGCAGTCCTTTCTCGTTCCGTCTCCATTCTGCAGTTTTTCTTATCCTCTATCCTTTCTCCATTCTGTCAATGTGTCTGTACCATCATAATCTTTTTGCTTTATTTGTATTTACTATATCATCATTTACTAATAAATTCTTAATTTCATAGTTCATAAGTCATCTATACTCATTTTTCCAAATTTCATTGTTCCATGAATTTTCTTAATAATTCTTCTCTAACATATCCTTAGTTGATCTTTGTCTATATTAATCTCATAGTTTCAGCGGCGTATGTAACTACTGGTTTTATCGCAGTCTTGTAGACTCTTAATTTCATTGCTCGGCTTAATCTCTTGCTCTGCATTATAATTTTGTACTTCTTCTTCTTTGGTGGCCTCTTCTAAGGAATGTTTGCGATAACCCCAGCAAAGTAGTTTCTGTCTCTGGCTCTTCTTATCAGCGCCTGAGAGTCTAAACCGGTCCACTCGCAAATATTTTCCAGGCATGAAGCCTGTCTTTTACCAGGACTTCGTTTTCCCGCGATTTTCCCTTCGATCAGTTGCAAAAATCTATATTTGTCATTTTTATATATGTGTCCCAAATACGAGATTTTTCCAGTTTTTATTAATTCTATAAGTCCCCTGTCGGGGAATTCTTTGCGTTACTGATATGAGCGGTCCAGAGAATTCTCAGCATCCTCCGAAAGATCCACATTTCGAAACTCTTCAAGCGCCTTAGTGAGTTCACCTTAAAGGTCCAAGCCTCCGTTCTGTATAATAAGTTGCTGCATTCATAGCATTTCACCATCCGGTACCGGATTTTAAGGTCGAGTGCTCGGGATGTAAACAATTGTCTCATTTTTAGAAAGACATTTCTTGCTTGCTCGATGCATGATTCTATTTCTTTATCTGGGTCTAAAATAATTCTTTTATATAATCTCCTCATACGTTGTTTAGGTCGCCTAATTCCGATATAGCTACATTGTTGTACTTATTATATGCCACATATCCCGCATGACTTCTTTGTCATGTCTCATTATTTGTGTCATTTCTGTAGCTTATCATTGTTCCTAAGTATTTATCTTTACTGATTCTTGTTTGTGAACTTTGTTTTTTCTATAAATTTCCTCTTTTTTTTCCTCTCTTAAAATTTTTTCTAATGTGCTCTCAAGATTCTTCTGATCCTTGCTAATAGAGTTAAATCATCATTATATGTTATTACTTGTAATGATTTATTAATGATACTTCCTTCGATATTACAATCCCTTATTATGCCAGAAATCTTCTATTTTTTAAACTTGTTAAGAAGACGCCTGGGTGAGCTTTGATTCTAACATAGCCCATGTTTGCATTTGACGTTTGTCACTAAAGGAGAATTTAATGCGCTAAAGTGAAACATTTCTGACTTTACCATAAAGTTCAGATTTAAAGAACTTTTAGGCTAAATGGCAATTATGAAACGAGTGGCTTAATTTAATAGTAACTGTGAATTTGAGGCTTTCTTTAAATGTATTATGGAACCGGCTGTTAACATGCAAATGTAGAAATACAAACTATTCATTTTGAATTCAATTAAGTTTTTAAGATTCTGCTATTATGTCATTAATACTTCCACGTGTATTCATATTATTAGATATTCGTTATCATACGAGGATGATCCCAGAAGTACCAGGCCCCACAAAGAACACACAAAAATTTTGGAAAAAAATATATTAATTTCTCAACGTAATCTCCTCTTAGCTCCTAACAATGATCTATAAGTTCGATACTCTTTTCATTATAAGAATCGTCAAGCTCCTCTAAATAACCATTAATTGCCGACTGGACTTCTTTATTGTTGAAAAATTTTTGACCACCGAGACATTGTTTCTAGTCTGAGAACAAGAAATAATCCGAGGGAGCTAAATCTAGTAAATAAGGTGCATGAGGTACGAATTCAAACTTTAATACATTAATTTTGGCCGTTGCCATAAGGGATGTCTGAGCTGGTGTGTTGTCTTGATGAAACAACACTTTCTTCTTAGCCAAAAACGGCCGTTGTTTCTTGATTTCTTCGCTCAAACGTTGCAATAAGTTCGCTTAGTACTCGCCGTTGATAAGTTTTCCTTTTTCAAGATAGTCAATGATAATTATCCGACGCGCATTTCAAAAAACCGACGCCATGACCTTACCTGCAGATGGAAAGGTCTTTGCCTTCTTTGGAGCCAGTTCTCCCTTTTCAGTCCATTGTTTTGGTTGTTCTTTTGTTTCGGGTGTGAAGTGATGGAACCACGTTTCATCCATGGCTATGAAACTGCGTAAAAATTCGGCTTCGTTTCTGTGAAACATTGCTAAACACTTGATGGAAACATCTTCGCGACGCTGTTTTTGTTCCATTGTGAGCAAAGGCGGCACCCATCTTGCGCACAACTTACTTATGTTCCAATTTTCGGTTAATATGCGATGTACCGCATTTTTTGAAATACCTACTATATCTGTTAGCTCGCGCATTGCCATTCGACGATCATCCAGTAACGCTTTGTGGACTTTCTTCAACATTTCTGGAGTTATCACCTCATTTGTTAGACCACTGCGATGCTGGTCTTCGCAGGTCGTATGGCCTTATTTAAACTAAGCTACCCAATGTTTTACTGTTCATAACGAAGGAGCAATCTCACTGAAAGTAGAATCTAGTTCAGCTTTTATATTTGTTGGGCTAAGGCCCTTCAGATAACAGTTTTGTATCACATAATGATGACCAATTTTTTCCATGTATACAAATTAAATGAAAACATTCACTATTGATGGCTGCCAAACTAATACTAAACAATGTGGCGTCCTTAAACTTGAAACATATGCTGTATAGATTGTGTGCTTTCTAATACAGTGGTATTTTTCAAGTAGCTACCGCCAGCTCTAATTCAGGCTAGGTACTTCTGGGACCATTCTCGTATAATAAAATGTATAGAATATAAATCAAAACCTAAGTATAGATCCAAGCACTCTATTTTACTGGACACTATATGCTTAAAAATAATTTTTCTGCATTGATACAATAATGTTATTAACATTCTTAGTATCGGTGGAAAATGGTAATATTATCTTTATGTTAGTGACCTAATGTGTTTTCACAATGACTGTTGTCGAAATAGTCAAAAATGTTGACAAACAAATACATATGTGTTGAATTACCAAATTAAATGTGAAGAAAAATTTTTAAAACTGAAAATAATAACCTCAAATGCACGTAAATTGGATCCCATAATGCCAAATAAAATCATTGTAATTATGCAAAAGGAAACATCTGACAGATGAAATATATGTTTAGTTCACATCGATAAGATTTGTTACATTCGATGTGGGGTGCTTTTTATAACAAAAAAGTCGTTAAATTTAATTTTCATTGCATATTTAGTGTGGCCTCTGTAATCGAATTATCCAAAATTTATATTCTGCATCTATGGAACTTTTGGGTTACATATAATAGCGGTTTGAAATAGCATGGAGTCTTTCAGATTAAAGCCCCATCGTTTTTGCAAATCTTTTGTAAAGACAGTTTGACATTGTGCAAGACAACTTGCAATAAATTGCACGCAAGTCAAAATATTTCATAAATTAATATTGAACGTTGTTTGACATTGCCACTCTTACCATAACAAAAATTCCATAAGTAAATTAAACAAATTCCTAACGTCAAATTTTATTTAATATTTTGTGACAGGTTTAAAAATGAAAATATCAAAGCTAAGTGAAATGGTCAAGAAAAAAGTGGTCAGTGAATAATTGGCAATAATGATATCTAGAATTTCAGTTTGCGCACAATAAAAATAGCATCAAATCGATAATGTTGCAAGTACGAGATCTTGCATGAAACAATCAACTGAACTTCATCTGCGCATGCTTTTGATCAAGAAATATTGTGTCTTGCATCGCATTGCACGTTTTACTGCATCATGTCAAGCGGCCTTGACGAATGCTCTTCAAAATTTTTAAGTGGTACTGATCTATAATCTTTAAGTAGCAACCCTGTCAATTTACTATTTAATCAATTTGATGTATAAGTTTTAGTTTAAGGGGGCTTTGGTTAATTATTTTGACACTCCTTTCCCCCTGGTGAAATATTGTGAGATTCGTTTTGACACCCACTCTTCCCTCCTCTAATTACAAGTGATATCTTTAAAAAACTCAGTTTTTTAGTGTAAATGATCAGGATTTATTTCTAAACTTCAATTTGCGTAATTATTTTCATAAAAATTAGTAAACCACAGATTATTTACTACTAAGAACAAAATTCAGCCCCCGGAGACATACACGGTAACAAAAAAAAATAATTGGTAGTGACACGTTCTTGCGATCAGTAAAATCATTTACTCTTACTAAAAACATCATTACTTGATAACTTTCTATGGATCGGTAAATTTTAATACGTGCGCGGCTTAAAGGGATTATGACTTTTCAAATAAAAAGTTACTTCATTGTGAAAAATGATATTTCACCTTCTTACTTATACATTTAGTATAGCCAGTTCCAAATTTGTTCAAACCATCCAAACAAGTTTCGCAAGATACGCGTTTGTCTCGCTCATCAGTTGCCCTACATCACCAATTTGGAAGCAGAAAAAATAGGAGGGTACCAACCAGATCAAATGAATTTAGAGGATTAGGCAATAAATCGTAACGCAGTTTCGCTAATAGCGGACGAAAGGGCAGGTGCATTCTAAATTATTTTGTTTCTTCTTAAGATCATAATTGAAACGTGTTAGCAAATCAGCATAATATTGACCAGTTATCGTAATCAATAAAGGTCACACTTTTCGAGTGTCCCAAAACACCGTGGCAATAGAGAGAGACTTCCTAGGAAGCTCGCTTGGAGATAGTATATAGTATCCGTAACGACGTACAGCAGCCACAGAACAGTCGAAAAGGGTAGGTCATGGTGGAAGACAAGACAAAGCAACAGTAAAAGTAGGAAGAACCCAAAAACGCTACCTTGATGATATTAAGAGAGTAGCAGGCTGACACTGGATGCAAACCACATAATAATAGGAAAAACATTGAAAAAGGTCTGTGTTCAGGAGAGGATACTTGATGGCTGATGGAGAGAAGTTAGCTAATAGTCGGGGAAATAAGGACGAAATATTAACCTCACATCATGTAAAATAGTGTATAGTTGTATCCTCTCCTGTTCATGTTATCCTTTGGGATATTGTTCCATTCCATTTAAAGCTAGCGAGCTTTTTATCAGCATTAAGCAATCGTGGTACCTGCTTTACAGAGAGCTTCTTCATATGTGAAATTACACCTGTTTATTTGGAATGTTCAATTCATTAACTTTCTCGCGTACTTTTTTTTATGTATTGACCATTTCTGGGGTAGTTACAGTAAATGACGATACCAAAACATTCAGCATCTTCCTTGTTCATATTTTAAAAGCAGAGAATCTCGTAAAAAATTTTTAATTAATAATCGATATTCTATTGGTCAAATTAATGTGAAATTTTGACATAAGAAACTTGGAGGATATTAACAAAATGTTTTTTTTTTAAGTAAAGTAACTTTTTTATTAAAAAATTCACAATTCCGTTAAACTGTTCGCGTATAGAATTATGTCAGAGTTTGTAAAGAAACATTTTACACATTTTACACCGTTTTTTGTTCGAAAAAAATTTATCAGTATTTACCAAAACCTTCCCTTCTCCAAGTGAGGAACAGACAGATTATGTTTAATCCTCTCTGCCCCCTGATTCCCCCACGTAATTAATGGATTTCTCCTTAATTATATAATTGAATTAACACATTACAAATGTTTCAATGTTTGTATTATTTGATATCAATTTATCAATGAGGGAGTAGTAAAATGTTAAAACATCTACATAAATCATTATTAACATATCACTAATACTTAATGGCGTGTTTAGATACTGACTGTGGGTACATTTTCTCATCAGTTATTGAATTTTCTCAACATTAGTTGAATATGTCTTCAGTGATTCATTTTACATTGTTTTAGTAGCTTTCTAAGATAATGGGGAAGATAAGTGCAAAACTGTATAAAACAAAATTGTATTTTTGATAAATGTCTATGCCGCTTCCAAGCGGTTCATAATATAAGTACAAAATCCTGCATAAGTGAAAATAAAATAATGGAACTTCATTATAGAGCTTTTTCATACAAATAGATTTCGCGCTGACAAGTTATTCCGATGTGATGAATATAAATAATAAAATGTGCCAGATATTTTTTATTATTTTGAAATATAATAAATACACTACAAAAACATAATTTCAAAATAATTAACTCAATTTACAGCTAACCATTTTCAACATATCAAGACATCAGAGCATTCGTGACAGAATGCTCAGTTCTTTACTGCTTACACCTTTATATATTACGTATGCAGTGCCACGTGGGAACGGGCATTTACGACATTATCGACAAAAAAACCATAGCACTGTCTCTCTCCTAAGGACAAACTCGTGATTGAAAACATATTGTCAAAACCCTTTTTGTCTCGTCTACGAGCATACATAAAATTTAGACAAGAAAAAACGGAAACCATTTTATGGTTATGGTTATGTGTGTCATTTCAGTCAATTTTACCATAAAAAATCCCACTGGCTTTGTTGATCTGAATGTTGAGAACCTTAACCGTTATGCAAATGCCTTTTTGGTCTTCTGGGTGGGCTATATCTTCAAACTTAACATTGATAGCCCTACACTGTCCAATTTCTCAAACAATGAACAACAGTAGCCCTTAGAGAGAGAGAGACTCGTTGGGTTGTGTTTTAAGAGTGAAATAGGCACAAATCGTGTGGGATATGGTATATTTTAGGAATAGGAAATATTTTTCTTTGTAGAGCAGGAATTGTGGTGATTTGTATGAGGCTTCTTCCATTCGTAGGGCACTAGTGTCTACCATCGCCCGTGGAATCTAATTTAAAAAAAAATGGCTTAACGAACCAAGCAGCTTTTTGACCAATTGGTTGAAACTGCGACTATTCCCTTTTGTTGGCCATTTGGTTGATGAACGGATTCACCATGTTCGTAGAAAACCTGTAACACAGAGGAACCCTTAAGGAAATATATGCCTTATGTTTGGTATTAAATCTTCCAACTATGGTATGATCTTAGATATCTGTCGAACTAAACAACCAAAACTATCTCGTCTTTTTCTTCTTCGACAAAAACTGTATATAGCTTACTTGGTTTTATTTGAAGATCAATCGTTTTCTTGAGATTCACAAACAAGTAACTTATGATGAGAGTAGACCGAAGAAATTCGTAAATTCGAAGCGTTTCTTTTTTCAGTCATTCAGTGTAACTTCCTCGTTGATATATTGTATATTGCTCCGTTTTAATTTTTTGGGACCGGTCCTCATGTTCTGCTCATAATTTTTTTCAAATTTAAGAAGCTACTCAAATTTGTTTTTTTATCTTATGAAGAGATAATTATATGAAATAAACCAAACAGAATTGGTTAGGTAGGTCATCCTATTCTTTGTGGAATAGTGGTTCTTGGCTGTCTCCACCAGAAGTTCGGCCCCATTCGAACAAGCTCCCATACCTAGTTGTCTCATTTTTCAAGTTAACTCTGTGATATACGTTAGAGCCGTAGAGCAGAAAGTCTGTCAAATTATTCAGCCATAATCTGGTGTTGTTCCCATAAATAGAACTAAATTACCTTGGTCTATATAAAACAGCAGTTCATACAACGGCAAATTAACTTTAGGAATGTTTTTTTCACTTTGACACCTTTTCCTTGCCTTATACTGGAGAATCTTAAGATTAGAAGACTCCTTCCCGCAATATTTTTTTTATTCCTGAAATGCATGCACATTGGAATTTTTTTTTAATGGATTTTATGAAAATAATAAACATTGCCATAGTAGGGTGACTAAAAACTAACATTATATTTGTATTCGTTTTCTGTTTTTGAATGGAGACCTTCGGAATTTTATACATCAACAATTTTTTTAATTTTATTATTTCAAAATAATGAATAAAAACCAAGTAAAAAATCTTGTTGAATAACTATTTAACATGGCATACATACGTGAACCTTTATATAGGGTAGATAAGAAAGATAAACTTAGAATAGCTGTAGGTATGAAGAAATGGATGTTTAGTGGATAGTTAAAAAAATTATTCATATTATTTTTATTAATATTTCATTGTGGACTGTAGCGAAGTATTCTGTTAGTTCCAGAAATTATCAAAATTTTACAAAAAATCGGCTTCTATTTTTAGAAAACACCAAATTTCACCTTTATGCACATATTTGTATAAACTAAGAAAATTAGCGAATATCCTGGTAAAACTGGGTTCATTTTGGTGTGTAAAGGGAAAATAGAGTACACAATTCAACTTTCTTAGGGTACGAACAGAACAAGGGGGTCTCGGTAAAGGTGTAGGTCGTGGTGGATGCCTCAAGTCGCGGTGGATGTCACAAGTCGCGGTGGATGCCACAAGTCGAAGTCGATGTCAATTGAACATAGCGAGGAGGTCACCCATTGGAGAGAGATGTGTGTTGTGCGTTCTAGGAGAATACCACCACCGTTTCAATGAACTAAAAAACGATCCCGATCGATTTCATCCGTACATAAAGATGACCCCAGAATGAACCAATCACAGCGAAGCAGCATCGTTGGAGACTTCCTGGATGGCACAGCGATGTACCTCCACCATGACCTAAATGTTATGTTCGGCCTGGTTAACTACAATGTCAACATCCATGTAAATCAGACACATTTGAGTGAATGGAAGAAAACAAAACAAGAATGTCCGCGGTTGATGTTTGAAGTGGTACCATCCAGGTTTACATCGATCTGATAAAAGGTGAATAGTCAATATAGAGGCCTATAGCAGATTAATTAAGACCGAATATCGCAGGTTATCCCTTTGTTATGTGCTGTCGACATCGACCGCGAACCACTCGCTCTTTTCGCACCTTTACATTCGTTTAACCTTCACCGTGAAATCCACAAATATTTAGATCATTATCCTGCTACAAAATTAATTCAGAATTCATTCAGATCTACTCAAGATGTCTGAAGAATTTTAACATGTTTAGTTATACGGATTTCCTGGCTCGCAATTACCAAAACACACTGAAAACATGTAATTAGCGCCACCATGTTAGACTATGGATATTGTAGTGTTTACTTTTGACCAGCGTATAATTAGACCCCATCTGTACCTGAAAAACTGAAAACAATATGTTATCTGAAAGGAAATTTTTCTTGTTTGAAAATAGATGTGTTCTATTCTAGGATCTTACAATTAGTGAATTATTCATCTGTCATATAACAAATGTTGGCATTGACAATTTCAGTAGGAGCAAGAGGATAAAGATTTCGATAATTGAAAGTTGTTATAATTTCAATAGAAATCATTTATTTAGTTCATGTGGATAAGGAATGAATTCAACATTTCTTTAAAAAACAATTTTTAATTTTAAGCCCGGTAGTAACAGAGGTCGATTCGAATCGAGTCGACGGGATGTCAACGCCTCGTTAAAATCTTCAAAATTCTATTTTGAATGGAATTATTTTCTGCGTGACCTGTGCATTCTGGTAATGTAACTGGGAAAGCACAATACCAATTCAATTTGTTATTACCTAAAACAATTATTTCTGTTCGTTCTGTAAAAAACACTACTTGAATGATGAGATACGATATAAAAGGATAATTTTATTGCTAGTTTACTACTCAGCTTCTCACCATCCAAAATTGAACAAATACTGTGTAAATACCAAATTCTTTTGCATTGGAGGACGTTATCTGACATTACAGTCAACTTAACACCTTTTATAGGGTTTAATTTAATGCTTGATCCACGCTCTCGTAACGCGTCTTCTAGAAGCTCTCGTCAAAGCTTCGGCGAGCGGAGGTGACAGGAGTGCTAGCAATCTACACTCTTAATGAATTCTATATTAAAGCTACAAGTCTTTTGACTCGCGCCCGAAAAATCGACACGTAGCGGGTCGAGATAAGACAAGCGCACCGTCCACATTCTCGTGCTCACGTTTACTCATGTAGCCTCATAGATAGTGCGTATCGGAGCATAAAGCCTATAGTCGTTAAGAAAGAGCGTAAAAGTGTAGTAAAATCGCGTAATTTCAACCGGGAAAATGTGAAAACCGGGAGAAAGAATTTGATTTTCAATTTCAACTAGATACCTTGTCAAAGCTTTCCGTATCTGACATATCTATCTTCTAGAACTCCCTATTAAATGTTATTTATTAGAGAAAGAAGAATGTAATTGGAATCTTTTATCAACTGATGTTATGATTACATATAGAGCATTAAAACAGCAATTAACTTTTAAGTTTCGTCGTGGATTGATTTATCGTCACATTCGTAATAAAAAAGCTTTAGAACCCTTTTGTTTTTTGAATTTAGGTTTTATGTGTAAACTGGATGTTCTTCTTTAGCTAATAACACTGAGCAACATAAAGGTTCAGGTTTTGAATAATTTTATTAACAAAGTTAGCTTTACTCAAAATATTATACCTCAATATGAGAATGTAAATGAACTGAAAATTTTGAAGTTTTTGGGCCAGCAAAGCATCATAAACCTTCCCGAGTTGATACCTTAAAGGAGTAACTGCATCTAGTTTATTACACCATCGAGTATCCGGTTAATGTTTCAAAAATTGAATTTGTTACATTAGATAAATTAGATATCAGAACAGTTTTTGGGTTTGGCTATGATTGTAACAAGGAACAAAGAATCTCGTAGATTCAAATCCAAAGTTTGTGTATACTATTATGCCTGCCACGCATATTTGTCCTATCGTAAGTCTTTCTTGGTAAAACGTCAACAAAAGAAATTTTATGAAGCCTTCACCAGACGTATCATCTACAGGACAAAATAATAATGTAATAACTAGCAATTCCTTTTTTTATTATATATTTTATTTTGTCCATTGCTTCATCTTTTTTTACTTTTGAGTTTTAAGACTTTTCGGCACCGTCGTGCTCCCCGTATATACAAGGATATTCCCAGGAATACCTGTCCAAAAAAAACAGAAATTTTGAAAAAAAAAATATTTATTTTTCAACGTAATCTCCTTTTAGCTCCCAACAATGATAAATAAGTTCAATACTCTTTTCAATATAAGAATTGTCAAGCTCCTCTAAATAACCATTAATTGTCGACAGGAGCTCTTCATTGTTGGAAAATCTTTCACCACGGAGCCATTATTTCAAGTCTGGGTATAGGAAATAATCCGATGGAGCTAAATCAGACTAATAGGGGCATGAGGTAGCAATTCAAACTTTAATTCATAAATTTTGCTTATTGCAATAACGGATGTTTGAGCTGGTGCATTGCCTTGATGAAAAATACCTTTGCCTTCTTTGGAGCCGGTTCTCCCATTTCAGTCCATTGTTTTGATTTTTTTTGTACCGGGTGTGAAGTGATGGACAGACGTTTCATCCAGGGTTATAAAACTGCGCAAAAATTTTACTTTTACTTTATTTTTGTGTGTATTGCCAAACACTCGATTGAAACATCTTCACGACGCTGTTTTTGTTCCATTGTGAGCAAACGCATTGCCCATCTTGCGCTCAGCTTTCTCATGACCAAATTCTCAGTTAATATGCGATGTACTGTACTTGAAATGACTACAATGTCTGCTAACTTCGCGCATTTTCAGTCGACGATCATCCAGTACCGCTTTGTGGATTTTTTTCAACATTTCTGGAGTCGTCAGCTCATTTGGTCGACCACTGTGATGCTGGTCGTACCGCCTCGTTTAAACACAATATTTTACTGTTGATAACAAAGGAGCAATCTCACTCAGAGTAGAATCTAGTTCAGCTTTTATATTGGTTGGGCTGAGTCCTTTCAAATAAAAGTATTGTATCACATAACGATGACAAATTTTTTTCATGTTTACAAATTCACTGAAAACATTCACTATTGATGGCTGCCAAACAAATACTAAATAACTTTGCGTATTCAAACCTGAAACATACGCTGTATAGATACGCTGTACTTTCTAATACAGTGGTTTTTTCAAATAACTACCGCCATCTCTAGGTGAGGCCAGATACTCCTGGGACCATCCTGGTATGGCGCGGTATGACCTGAGTACGTTGGTTCATTAGTGTAAAATTGAAAGCCAGTCGATTGGATATAAATATGAGTTATTTTAAAGGTGAATTCTATATTGTCTTGTTCATGGACAAACCTACCGATCCTTATGATATTTCTGATGAATTTTTTTTAAAAAAATTTTATTAGTCAAATCGCTTTGGCATGACTTGTAGTGCGATATTTTCATAGTGTGAAAAAGCTCGTATAATGTTTAAAATATAACATGGAATATTATACTATATCTGTAATTTACATTGTATTATGTTATTTTTAATTAACGGTAACTATTCTATTATTACATTACCAGGATCCAAAAACGTTCATGAGCTCGTATGAGCGCCACGGTGGCAATCGCTATGAACGTGACAGTTCACGCACGAATCAAGGAGGTGTAAATAATAACAGAGGCAGCGGACATTGGGTCAACGATAGTCGACGTGGTGACGATTTTCCTAATAAAAGGCGCCGATTCTAAGAAGTTAATTAATCTGCTAAATTGTCCTCCAGCTAAATATCTAACATTGGTTACAATGTGATATTTCATTTGATGAATAAACTCATTCTACGTACTTTCAAATTTTTGAAATTTATTACAGCATTATCATCAGGTTTGAAAATTTCATATATGCGATAAAACGGTTTCAAATCATGTTGAATTAATTAATTAAGATAGGAATTTAAGTTTTTTCATTAATCAATGTTATCATTTGTGTGGATGTTGAGTAATTAGTTTACATATTGTATGTATTTAATAAATTGTGACAATTTCTTTTTACAAGTACAGGTAAAATACAAATTTAATTTTAAAAATATCTTTAGTGTAATAATTATCCTGTAACCTACTACGGACGGTATATTCGGTAGTCAATAATTTCATTTCATCTACCGCCAATTCATTCATTTTGTCAAGTTTCTACACTATGTCTCCGGATAGGTGAACCGAATCTTGTGAAAGGTTGAAAATTCTCGAGAGTCCAGCCCCGCTTGGTTAAAGACTAATGGTGCGGTCACACGAGACGTGATTCAGGAGAGTGATTCACTTGATTCACAAAATGTCCTCAAAACAGCGAGGAGATTTGTAGTTTAATTACTACACGTTTTCATTCAGAGATTTAAAACTAGATATACGAGGGCCGTATTTTTTCAACCTCCGATCACTCCGTGCAGACGCTACGCAGGCAGAAGGAAGCGGGCATGCACTGTAGGCGACTGCGAAGCTCTCGCACTATACACTCCGCCATTGTTGACATTCATGCATCAATCGGAGTTGTGCTACAGCCACGTAAACATGTCCGCTATTATTGATGCTCCCGCCGAGTGTGAATTGCGAAGTGTGATTCGTTTTCTAGAGGCTTAAGGCCGTATTTCTGCAGAAATCCATCGGAGAATGAGTCGTGTGTATAGGGAAAACTTCATGTGTGATTGATGTCGAAAGTTTAAAGATGGCCATAATGATGTGCATGATGAAAGGGGGCCAAGGACGCAATTCTGTCGTTTCAGATGACCTGGTTCAACGAGTTGACAGGACGATTAAAGAAAACCGCAGATGCACCATTACTGTTTTGTCTACGGAATTTCTAGGTCTGTTTTGTACTCTATTGTGACTGAACGGTTAGAGCTTGTACGGATCGTGTTTTTTGCCGGATTCGCGGTGGTGTATAATTTATAATGGATGTGTGTACATGCCCCGGTCATCGGTCCTGCGAACAATATACGCCGGATGCACCTTCACTTTCCCTCGACGCGACGGACACCGTTCCGGGGTAAGAAAGTGCGGTCATTAATGCCAGTGTATCGGTGACACTGCTGGACGTATTGCCGGTTTTGTGATATTTTATTATATATGGCTGTTAATAAAAGTTGAAAGGTCTCTTTCTTCTTCCAACTGTCTAAAAAGAATATGAAATGCATTCTTCCCTTTCTAATAATAGAGGATACACCCACAATGACCTTTTACATTTTTTTTATTTCGTTTTGTTCTTGTACAAATAGTAGGCCAATACGAGTTTTTTTTCTTATTGTTCATTCGACACATTTGACTACCAGTTCAAAACTATTAACTAGCGCATGTAAGATGGCAGTCTCAGGTAACATCCATCCGGTAAAAAAATATATGTATACAAGGATAGCCGTTTATTGACGGTCCGTTGTCCGGTCAAAAAAAACGGACGTCCACAAGCGCTCTAAGTGTACCAATCTTTTGGTAATAAAATTATTGTTTTATATGAACTCGTCTTTTATTTATAGCCTATCGGAGGTTGAAAAAAAAACGGCCCTCGTATAAAAAAATTTAATAAACTTACCCATTTTTTGAAAAAATATATTCAATTTCATATTCAAACTTTAAAGGAAAATATTCAACTTAGTTCATTTTTAGAAATGACATTGTATAAAAGTAATGAAGGTTTCGTAATCGGAAGAAGTATCAATTCGTTTAATAGACATTTAAAAGTTGTACCTCGAGTATTTTCGTATGAAATAACATTTGTAAGAATATAATAAATATATCGGGTGTACACCTAATTAACCTGCTTATAACGTCCTAACAGGTGAAGGTGAGAAAGTGAAATATTTTCTAAAATGTTTTATTTTGGTTGTTAAGATGGTATCTTAACATAAATATAAAAATTCACCAGTATAAGTTGAGCTACTTCTAACAAATCAGAATTGGCATCCATTACAATTAGATATAATCAATTTGTGGACTTCTTTGATGTTTTCTGGAGTAAGCACCTCAATCGAACGACCAGAACATTCACCATCATCGGTGTCTCTACGACCACGTTTCAGCAAATCAATAACAAATGGTTCTTTTCGACAGAACACTTTTGAAGCCATTGCTGAGCTTGTACAGTTTTTCCTCATCAAGAAGCAATGATAAATTAAGACACGAAATTGTTCTGTCAGTTTGACTATTCGAAATGTCATAGTCTTTTGAAAGTTGGTACTTCATAAACGTCATATAGATTTGACAATGCCAGCGCCATCTGTGTGTTAGTCACACGACTTACAATAAAAAATGAGAAATATAGTTGACAAGTGATTTCGAAAGTTGATATAGAGAAGAAGAATGTGTTATTGTAAAAAAGTCATTCACAATTTGTAGACAACAGCTTGAAAATAACTATGGAACCAATACAAAAATAAAATAAAATCCAAATTTGAAGTATTCACACGGAAAATACTATAAATTACGTTTTAAAATGTACATTGTCAAATCAAAACAAATTCAATGATGTGAATAAACATTAAATGAACAACAATCCTAAAATATGTAAAAATTTGTATTAAAAATCAGTGTATCACGCCCTAGATGTTGATTCTAAACAACGTCTTTTCTTAATTGCCACATAGAAGACACTTTACAGAAAAATAGGATTTTCAAAGCACAAATGATGCTAAAAATTAATCTTTTGTCAAGCAGAGCTAAACCTAAAAAAATTAAAAAACTGGAATCTAGAATTTTTTATCTCTCAAAGTCGTTTGACATATCCGGGGACATATTGTATAGTCGGTTTCATCTGCTATTTCTAATTCATTTATAATTATTTTCTGATTTCTATTATTTTCTAAATATTATCAAATAGGCATCTACATTCTCCACCGTTGTATGTTAATTTTACTTTTTTTGGCAGATTTTTTTCACGTTTTACTTATTTCTTTCATCAAAATATTTATTTTTCGCTCATCGTACTGTGGAATTTATTTTTGTAGTCGGGCTAGCTGAAATTTCATATCAATAGATAATAATTCACCCTATCACAATAACATAAATTCCATATAAAAAGTGAATCATATAAATTTAAATATTTATTTATATTTCTATATTAGTACATTTGATGCCAGCTTTAAATATAAACTTATCTCAAGTAATATATTTTCTATGCCTCAAAACATATCGTAACTTGTTATGACTAGTCTTGAATTCTATGAAGAGTACAATTGCCTCACTTCCATTCAATCATTCTCTTTGTTTATTGACGCCGCAGTCCGTTTTTATAATAAATAGTATGGAGCAGACACAGTTGATAAACAAAGGCACAGTGTTGGTTTAATCGTTCTAATAGTGGAGGTTTGGCGCTTGAAGGAAGCAGTAGAAACCTAACCAAGTGCCAACACTCCCCAATTATTTATTGAACCTTCCAAAGATACCATATATCGCCATTTAAAATCATTAGGTAAGATATATGAGAGTCTTGTCGAGGCATTGCTGCCTTAATGGACACCTGAAGACACTTAATTTAACAGATAATGCAACTAACAATCTCCTCTAAGAAAAGGACGAAATCTCTATCCACATTCTCCCTACGGAACTTCCGGTATTACACTTGGGTGGCGTATGACATATAATGAAGAGCAGCTAGAACTATCCCACAACTTTTTTATTAGGATCAATTATAAACACTGACCATCTTCAATGTCACAGCTACGAAATAGATCCTTTGGATCGAAACTTATATGACACCCCTACCGACTACATCCAACGTCGCTTCGTATACATCGGGTTCTAACTTCCAAAAGAAAGTTGGTAAGGAACGTCAGATAGGTGGACTGGTATCGTCTGTTGTCCAATTCATTTAAAAAAAACTAACGATGACACTGTAAAGTCCTCCTGGATGGAGACTCTTTCACGGGGAGTGGTACTGTGAAAACACCTTTGAAATACTTGAATTTACCAAAAACTATTCCTCATACCACGAATGGTGGTCGCAATTGGATATAGAGAGAAAGTTTTTGCTACGTGGTTACTTACACATAATTCCATTATTAGCCAAAGGAGATGTTGATAGACGTTTCATTTTTCAAATGGGATGTAAATCAATATTCGTTGCCGTATATAATGATTTTTGTTTTTTAATTATTATTCAACCAAAATATAGAAAGTATCTTTAAGATGATTGAAGTGCGTCCAATATATGACATTTCTACTTATCACTTCTAAGATTATTTCGAATTTGGTTAATTCGAAAATGCGGAAAACAATTACTTTTCTGGCAACTACCTCGGCGAATAGTGAAGTACATCTCATATGAAGAACGTTATGTTCATCAACCTTTTCGTCAAAGTACAACATCCCTTATGGCTCGCAATTGCAAGAAGAGGCTTGTAACCGTTGACTAGTTTCGACGTTTTTCCGTCTCTTCAGTGCAGCATAACAATCGTTTTTTCGGAATATACGAGATGTGTTCAACATATGAAAATATGAAATTTCTACTATTCACCTCTAAGATTATTTCGAATTTGAGCAAATCGAAAATGTGGGTTGTCGTACCCCGAAGGAGAAAATAATTAAATTCCTGGGTAATACCTCGACGAATATTGAATTACATCTCCTATAAGGAACGTGGTGCTTATCGATGTATGACATTCTTAATGGCTCGTAATTGCAAGAAGAGACTTGTAACCGCTGACTAGTTCCAACGTTTTCGCGTCTCTTCAGAGAGGTGTAACAACCTCTGTTTCGGAATATACGAGGTTCGTTCAACATATGAAATTTCTTTTTATCACCTTTGAGATTATTTAGAATTTGGGTAATTCGAAAATGTCATTTGCCCTTCTTCAAAAGATAAAACAACTGCTTTTCTAGCAGCTACCTCGACGAATATTGAATTACATCTCATATAAAGAATGTTATGCTCATCGACATTTACGTCGATGTACAACATCCCCAATGGCTCGCAATTGCAAGGTGAGGCTTGTAACCGCTTATTAGTTCCGACGTTTTTGCGCCTTTTCAGAGCCGCGTAACAATCGCTCTATCGGAATATACGAGGTGTGCTCAATATATGACATTTTTACTATTCACCTCTAAGATTATTTGGAATTTGGATATTTTGAAAATGTGGTTGACGTACCTCGAAGAAGAAAACTAATTTCCTAGCTAATGCCTCGACTAATATTGAATTACATCTTTGAAGAACGTGGTGCTCATCGATTTTTCCATCGATGTACAACATCCCTAATAGCTTCAATTGCAAGAAGAGGCTTGTAAACGTTGACTGGTTTCGACGTTTTTGCATCTCTTCAGAGCGACGTACAACCTCTCTTTCGGAATATACTAGGTGCGTTCAACAAATTGAAGTATATTTCCTTTGAAGAACGTGGTGTTCATCGATTTTTCCATCGATGTACAACATCCCTAATAGCTTCAATTGCAAGAAGAGGCTTGTAAACGTTGACTGGTTTCGACGTTTTTGCATCTCTTCAGAGCGACGTACAACCTCTCTTTCGGAATATACTAGGTGCGTTCAACAAATTGAAGTATATTTCCTTTGAAGAACGTGGTGCTCATCGATTTTTCCATCGATGTACAACATCCCTAATAGCTTCAATTGCAAGAAGAGGCTTGTAAACGTTGACTGGTTTCGACGTTTTTGCATCTCTTCAGAGCGACGTACAACCTCTCTTTCGGAATATACTAGGTGCGTTCAACAAATTGAAGTATATTTCCTTTGAAGAACGTGGTGCTCATCGATTTTTCCATCGATGTACAACATCCCTAATAGCTTCAATTGCAAGAAGAGGCTTGTAAACGTTGACTGGTTTCGACGTTTTTGCATCTCTTCAGAGCGACGTACAACCTCTCTTTCGGAATATACTAGGTGCGTTCAACAAATTGAAGTATATTTCCTTTGAAGAACGTGGTGCTCATCGATTTTTCCATCGATGTACAACATCCCTAATAGCTTCAATTGCAAGAAGAGGCTTGTAAACGTTGACTGGTTTCGACGTTTTTGCATCTCTTCAGAGCGACGTACAACCTCTCTTTCGGAATATACTAGGTGCGTTCAACAAATTGAAGTATATTTCCTTTGAAGAACGTGGTACTCATCGATTTTTTTCGTCGATGTAGAACATCGCTATCATATCAAAATTCAAAGTTTGAGTATATCAATTTCTCATTAATGTATTATGCTTTTTGTATCATAATTTTAAATATTTTGTTTTTAATTTTATTCCATCTTTTATGCCTTTGAATTTTTATATTTCCATTTTTTATTATTTAAAAATCATTGGTGATTTCTTGAACATACTTCAAAAAATTTTCAGTGCCTATCGGGTGTCTTTATTAAATTTTTATAGTTTTCTCATACAGTATATTAGTTGGGATATACGAAAATGATAACTTTAGGCGTTAACTAAATCTGGTTTACAATTCAACTTTTGGTTTATTTTCTAACAATCATAACTGATCAAACCATCCGGTATAAATCATTTGAGTAAGTATGGTATTTTTTACATATTTTTATTGTAGAAGTAATACAAATTTCTATTAAGTATAGTTTGTTTTTTTTTGCTGGGTATGTAGAATATGTAGATAATGAAAATTAGTATATGCGATTGAAAATCATAGAGATGAACGCTATATTGTTAATCAAATGATTATGGTATTAACTTGTCCTAATAAGAAGGATATCAATTAAAGATTCGGTTAAATATGGAAGCGACTTTGGATTAGTACAAACATCTGATTTAGATGAACTGAACTTTATTATGAGTTGTTTTGGGGGTGGGGGTAATGCTAGAGAAATTCGGAACCGAGCAAAACGAATTCCAGTGCTTTAGACTGGTTCTCAATCGGAAAATGGTTATTTTGGCCACCGAGCTTAGGTTACTTTGAAGATGAAGACGACGAAGGAAAAAATTTTGTCCGTATCGAAATTGCATTTACCTAATCTAACCAAACCTAAACTCACTTATCCTGATTGACTCCTATATTCTCACAAGGGTGATATGACCGGTTAAATATGGTTTATCCGCTTCTATATGGTGTTTTCTCGGAAAATACTAGTTCTTTCTAATATTCACATTAATGAGGGAGCTTGGCTCAGATTCTAATGCATATTTCAGCATCATAAGGATAAACAAACTCAAGAATTTATTAAAACAAGCTTAGGGGAGCTAATCTTTATAACTCCCTATTTTGACTAGACTAAGTTTCCGCGAGCTACAATTTTTTGTTGATATCTGGAGGTAAAAAGGAGCGAATTGCTTTATGGTTCCGGTGTACTAAGGAAGTCTTTGACTCAATTTTTTGTTTATTATATCGTCACCACATTTGTTTTTCAATTAAAGATAAGCTCAGCTTTCTTCTGAAATAAAAATAAAATCGTTCAAGAGTAGTAAATGAGGTGATTATATTGTTCATATGTGTAATACTTCTATATAGATAGTTGCTATAAGTGAAAGGTGTTCCGACTAAGTGAAACAAATAGTGCATCGTTCTCTCTCTCCTCCAAGCGCTTCAGTTAGTTCCGCGCATCTTTTGCGCGCATGAAGCATGCGCAGTATAGAAAAAGTGTCTCGAAAGAGAGAGAAAATAAATATTGTCGGCACCGTAACGAAGGGACGTTTTTTCCTATACCAACTGTCCAAATAGGAGTATTACATATACGATATTGTTAGTTTATTTTTAATATCGATATACAGAGAACTCTTATAGTTTTTTGGGTAAATATTGGAGAAAAAATAATTTTATTACTAACGAATATCATTTTTTACGTAGCGGCTATCAAAATTGCTTCATACCGATTAAAACCTCGCTGACAGAAAAAATTCAGCATATATTTGTATATTTTCGAGCGTAATCCAAGCGAATTTTTACATCATTATGCCAAGTAGACGTATCTTTGATGCAAACTTATACCCCACAAATGATGGAGCAAAAATCGTTTTGTGGCTAATTATGATTATTAACAAAAAGTGAGTGGGGCGAAAATTACCTCTTATCACGAAAAATTATAAAGTGTTATAATTTTAGCATGATTTCGTTAAACTAAACTTGAAATGTATTATTTGTTGATCTTTTGACACCCTCGAAGAAGAATATGATTAATACGACAAATACAACCCCTTTGAGTACAGCAAATTTCAAAAAAAAAACTTCATTATATCTTGAAATGATTGAAATTGCGTTAAAAAAATGTGACACCATGGAATTTTCTGTAACAATACCGATTCCAATTTGGAAAAAAACTCTATTTACCCTATACATAAGTATGATTTTCATTTTTTAGGGGTGAAAAGTACCCATTATAAAAAATCATCGAACAATTTTATAATTAATACGACAGATTTAACCCCTTTAAATCATCCCTTGAGAGCAGCAAATTTCAAAATATGCTTAAAAAAATATTATATCTTGAAATTGCGTCGTATTCGTATATATTCAAGTTATTTGAACGAAATTCTTGTCTGCCGAGATGCTTCACCCCCAAAGATTCATTAAGCAGCAACATCATAATTTTTATAGTCCAGTCACCAGCGTTACAAAACTGTGACACCATTAAATTTTCTGTAACAATTGGAATTTGGATATAAGCTTATTTACCCTATGCATAAGTATGATTATCATTTTTTAGAGCTTTAATCCTCATAAAACTTGAGAGTATGAATTCATTTAAAAAATGCCGAAGATTTTTTTACTATTAGCAATAATACAAATGTTAATCCGTTTTGAATTGCAAATTTGTTCGTAGTCTGAAATTTTTTGTTTTTTAAAAATTTAATCTATTAAAAACACCGTTTATAAGCAGAAAAATGAAAATGCTGTTTTTTCCTATAATGAGGAGAAAATACGAAAATTTAGTTACACTGAATATAATTCAACAAAAAATAAATTAAAAAAAATTAACATCATTGTTAACCGATTCCTTTTGTAGTCTTTCCTTTACTTTGTCGATATCTACATAATGCAGTTAGTTTTTTGAAAATATTTCCTTCATTTTCAAATCAAAACCATTTATAATAAAATATTAAGTAGAAAATTTCAATGGCTTCAATATTGTACTAAAAACTCTTATTTTGTAACGAGGGGATTCACATTGCTTGAAGTAATAAGTGAATGCCAACATTGACCTGCCATATCTTCTACAATTTTGATGATACAAAAATAGAAAAATTACAATGTTCAGTAAGAAAAACTCTATAATTAATTTTGCAAACATTTTTTTTGCCTTAAATATTTTTTATTTGTTAAAAAACCATTTTTTTTAAACTGATAAAAATGAAATTTCCAATTCATTTTTTTTTAAATGAGAAAAGTCATTAGATAAAGTTAATTGTCCGTGGTGTATGATTAACTGCGGTAATGACGAAGGTGTAATTGGCATATTTTTTTTTTGATAGACAATTTTAATGCACTTCAGACGTTTTCGAGTGATCACTTTAAAAGGCTTTTTATTTAATTTAAGTTTAGATATCTTGAGTTCTTTCAAAAAAATCCATCCATTTTGAGTTATTTAAGCTCAAAGGTGTTTTTGAAAAATAACCATCCTTCAACGGACAATAATTCGGTGATTATTGGGTCTACAGAGGTTATTAAAAAATGGATCTCTTGTTAAGTTGAACTTGATTTATTCGTGAAAAAAGTTGGAAAACATATAATTTTTTAGTTACTTAAAATTACTTGATCTATCAATTTCCGTGGTAATATTGGCTATAAAAATGTTCATTCTCTAAAAGCGCTTTCCTGAGCCCTTAGCAAACTTTGGCACAGGGTATATTTGGAGGAAGGTTATGAACACTACCTAGAACCATATTTCTAAAGCAATCGCTTAGTTACTGGTGACTGGACTATAAGATCATTTAACTGATGGGTGATTCATGGTCTATCTCGGTTGCATACTGAAGTAACTTTCAATTTAACAATGGCGATTTCGAAAACATGTTAATGATTCATTGTCAACTTGATGTAGTTAAAAATACAGCAGAAGTTTTCTTTTCATTGCATTCAATCAGCATGTGGTAGAATTTTGATTTTCGTCCATTTCATGAAATGACAAATTGTACATCATGCAACTGGACTTGCAATATTAGTGATAAAACGAGAATATTTGATGGGAAATGTAAACGCAATAAAAATTTATGTGATACGACAGTGAACAGAAGGACATAAATTCCAAATATCCTAAATATGTCATTTGTATGATGATATATACAGACGACATCTTGATTAAGTTTTAATAAGTTTATTTTTTAGGTATCCAGCAGTACAAATTTTAAACTTCTCTACAGCTACTAGTTTTTTTATAGAATGATTTTTCGTTGAACTTCGCATGTTTCAGCGATGATTTTCTCATTTCATTCAAATTTCTGCCCTTGAAGATTTTTTTTTCAGGTCTAAAAAAACAACCAGTAGTCTCTGAGGGCCATATATGGACAATGTGGTGAAGCAATTCATTGAATTCGACCATCTTAGCGACTTGGGACATGATATGTCGGTGTCTTCTGCATTTTCAAACTTTCAAATACTTGATGATCAATATTTATGCGTCTCCAAGTATAGATGCCATAACCTTGCCAGCGCATTGTAATTTCGGACGGATATAGTCGGGTTTGCTCAAATGACTACTGTTTTGATACAGGTGATTGTAGATTTCATCCAAAGGTCACATATCGACGTAAACAAACCTTTTTATTTTACCTAAACAGCTCCAGACCGCGGTCTCTATGATCGGTTCGTTGTTGTTTCTAGAGCAAACGCGCACCCCTGTTAAAAATTCTCCTATATCATATGTACTATCTTAATTTCATTTCGCTGTTTTTTTGAAGTAAGTCCTGTACATTGACGATCATTGGTGCGTGTGCCATCATCTTGATACGTTTCAATCTTTGCTTGTATGAGCTTTTGTTCAGTGAAAAAAATTGTGTTCAATTCAAGTTATCTATTAAACATTCCATCAAACTATTTGTGGTGAAAGTGAAATGTAAATCCTAAACGTCAGTTAAAACTATATATATCCAGTTACAGACTAATTCAGTCGGTCTAAGGGTACTTTGAACTTTAGTATAATGTGAAACTGACTATTCTAAACTAGCTTTTTCGATTTGTTCACGATTTTAACCCTTAACTATAGTGGTGAAAAATTCTTACGTTTCTATAGTCGTAGGCCCAATGGACCCATGTATTTTAAAATGGCCACAAAATCAAATGATACATATTTTTAAGGTTATTTTAAATAAAACTAATATTTTGTTTTACAAGGAATCTATATTTATTAAAATCAACAATAGGAACTTTAATTTATTACTTTAATGGCACTCACAAAATCAGTCGTTTTTTCTTACCATCAGAATAAGTTGGCTTACAAAAATCTAAATAAAAACAAAAAAAATTTGTTCCACATTTTGTCCATTTTTCTATTTACTAAATAAAGTATCTTTTTTCATAAAACAAACAAAAAATATTCAAACTTTTTTTTGGAAAATCTGAGACCTACTCAATTACTTGCATGAATTACACGCAAGTCATGCATATGGGCTGCGTGCACTTAGTGTATAAGTGCACAATGTTAGCTCTTTTTCCCAGGAAAACAGAATGAGCATGCTTTCTTTTCTTTCTATCTAATTTATGGTCTCTCCAAAAGGTCCCGCTTCTGTCAACTCAATTTTTAGATCTGCTGCAATGCTCATTCGCAGTTGTGTGGGCAGTATTTGATTGTAGCATCGCAATTTCATATCAGGTTCACATAAAGACTGAGCAATGCCTTTCAAGAACATCATACGTGTCATTTTAGGTTTTCTTTCATGACTGTTGAATGTTGAATGAGTGTTCAATGCACTCATATCCAATAGTCTATACAGAAGTCTATCTATAGTCGTGGGTCGAACGGACCTTTGCAGTGGAGAGCGAAACGGGTCCGTCTCACGGCGTGCGCTCCGGCGTATTGGATGAAGGTACTGAGAAGCGGGAACGAGTATGTTGTTCGCCGCGGCGTATACTGGACTTCGAAAATTCAACCTGGGTCCATTGGACCCACAATTATAATTAAGGGTTAAGATATTACCTTGAGTAAATGCTTTTGATTTTGCTAAAACAATGAAGATAAACACTTCATATTTGATTAACTCTGCGATAATAAAGAAGAAATTGACAACATTGTCTGCTTAACGACAGGATATGTTTCCAGTAGTTTTCTTCTGAACGGACGACAGGTGGTTCGAAGGCTCACGATTTGAGTAAAGGGATATTGAGAATGCAGGAAAAAATCGGCAGTCAGCTGCGTTTTTACTGCGAACCTCTGTTGAAACGCCTCGTCACGGAGATTCATGGGGCTGTAACTGGAGTGGAGTGATCAAATTTTGTATGATGCCCGATAAAAGAGACTCACGATATGATTGAGGGGGCCTAAGGTGGTGATGCCATGGCTAGGTCGGGTATTTTTGAGTGACAAAAACTATTTCGAGAAGATAGAGAATGAGTGAAAGACGTTAACCGCTCTGGACGCTCTTCGTTCAGCAAAACCAACGAAAATGTGTCGCGAATGAAAAATTTATTGAACAGTAATGGTAGGATAACTATCCAGAATAATGAATTCCAATGAATTTATCTTTCCTCAAACCAAACTTTTTGAGATCGTGACAGAATACTTAGCCATGAGGAAAGTGTGCGCGAAGTTGATGCCGCCTCGAGTGTTGTCAGAGGAGCAAAAGGTCAACATGAAAGCGATCTGCCAGGATCTTCTTGGCCGCTACAGACTTCTTTCTATTCCCGAGAATAAAATCAACGCTTAAAGGGAAGCATAAACTTCCAGCCTCCACAGTATTCCGGTCCAGGCGTTCGAGGAGGCGAAAAACTGGAAAACTCGTTTTTTCCAGTTTATAGTTGCGGAACGGTGCTATTCCAAAAAATTCGATTTTCATGATTGAATATTTAAAAAAAAGAGTCCTACAACTTTCGGAATAGACCCAGTATAGCAGCTCATGTTCAAAAGCACTGCCCTTATTGTTAGAGATGTAGCATGATATTTTTTTTTAAAAACCTTTCTTAAACTATCAAAATTTAAAACAGATACAAAGGGATTCTTTTCCTTCCGAAAAGTTTGGTTGTATTTCCGAGAGGTTGACAACTGGCAAATCGTGAGTTGACCTGCAAAATAGAGCAGCTTTTCTTATTCTTGGTTCAAAATAGAATTCAGTCCATAGTTTGAACTTTCTCTCCAGTTTTACCTTAAGTTTTAAAACTCCTATTTTCCAATGTGTTCATAAAAGACAAAGTAAACGTGTTGGCGATATCCACTTATCAACCAATGCTGCAAGTTCTAATCCGAATATTACAAGAAAGTCCTAAACAGTCGATCGTTTTGTTCAAAACCTTCAATAAGGTATGATTCATGGTCTGGGAACCTATTCGAAGCATAAGCCAAGTAGACCTAAACTATTTTTCATCGTAGACCACTTTCAAAATATTACCGTCAGTTAACCTTGTGAAGATGTAACGATGGAAATTTACGTGGAGTTTCCCATGGAAACTTGCAACTTCATCTTTGGAAATGACTTATTACACCATTCTACGGAAACTATGTTATCAGTGACATAGTTTTGTTGGGAAGGGTTGTTTGAATTACATCAAGCGATTTACGATTTCTTTTTAATTAATATAATTATAAACTCCCTTAATATAAATATTTCAAAATATGATTCTCTATTAATGTAATCTTTAGAAATTTTTGTAATTTTTTTTTAGTTACTAGCTAGAGAATTACAGGGAGATGAAGTTTTCCTCTTTATATGTTTTTGAATAATTATCACTTTCTTTCAATACCTATCGGAGATATATTTCAAACCAACACATAAATACGATCTTTTATTTTAAAGAAATAATTAACCACAATCAAAAACCACGTAATGAAATTAGCATTCAATTATTGTTTTTATATTTACATTCTATTGCTATCGATAAGCTTACTATCAATATCTTTATCAAAGGTATTTTTAATATCTACTTAATCATAATATCCTGGCGTGCCTCAGTAGCGTAGCCCAGATTTTGAAATGGGCGGAGGGGGCTTACCAGAGATTATGGGGCTTTTCCTACACTCAGTGTCACTAAGTAATAATGGTTTCAAAATAATACTGTTTGTTTCAATATAAGTGTTTATTTTCATTACATAATAATTGGTACATTTTTAAAAGTTAAAACCAACTGTCACCTGTTACAAAACAAAGTCCATTTTATGTCCATTCAGTATATAAGTTGGTGGTAACAAGCTAACAATTTAAACGTGTCTTACTTGTGGTTCTGAGGTAAGATTTTATTCTTCTTAACGTCGAAAATCACCTTTCACTTATAGCAGTCGTAACTGGCAGTGTGGCAATTATTTTGAGTAAATTGTGGACTGCTGGTAGAGCTTCTACAGTCCTGTTGTTTAACGTACATTCACCATACAGAAAATTCATCTAATGCAGTATCCTCACTGCAATCTCTTCTTCAAATAATATCAATTCATCTTGTTGACAATAAGTATTGAAAAAATTCCAAAATGCATTATTTTCAAAAAAACGAGATTTCAGTTGTTTGATGAATTCATCTAAAAAGCTTCTGGTTTACGTTACACCTTAAAGTTTATAGACCTGCTAGTGTTTTAAACCACTGACATTGTCACTTAAGGCGTTGTTAGAGGTTGTGTGGTTAGCTAAATTGTATAGATGAATAGATCACGGATCTCCTGACTACCGGAAAAATTCATGCGCGTGCGCATCGCATACCTCCCGAACGCTCTCTGTCGCCAAGAAGACAGCCCACGCACCCGTTCGGAACGTATTTTTTCTATTTATGTTGTATGAGGTAAATAGTAAAATATGATTCATAGTAAACATTGAATTTATGTTTTTTTTGCCTACCTCTATCCAAAATATACATAGGGAGCAAAGTTGTACCTTTCCTTCTTAGAGAAAAAAGGACTTTTCCACCCTAGGGAGAAAAGTAAAAGTGACGTCATGGTACGTCAGCAATTAAATAACTTTTGAACCAAAATATGTGAAGTTCTTAATGAAAATATCATGAAACTGATATACCAAATGGACGCATTTGTCACATACTAAAGAATTATGCATGCGTTGGGTGCATTATTTGCTCACTTTAGACCCAAAGCGAGATTTAATGAACATTTCGCCATGGTTCACGAATTGCACTTCTGATTGGTTGATTACACACCGTACTTACCCAGTCTAGCTCCCAGCGACTTTTTCTTGCTTCCTAACCTCAACATTTCATACGCACGAAAGCTATTTCTTCCAGACGAGAACGTTATTGCATACATTCACCTATTTTGAGAAGAAAGACTGCAACGATTATTTGCAAGGCTTGAAAAGGCTGGAGCATCGCTGAACAATGTGTGTAAACTATAATTAAAGTGATTATGGGAAAAAATATTTTTTCTCTAGTGAGATTTAGTGAGATGGTGATCTTGAACAATGTATTCATATAGATCCGGTTTTCATTGTTACTGGAGTTAAACGTTGGGTTTATAGCTATAACATTGCGTAAACTCATTTCCAAGGAAAATACGTGTTCAGCAATATGAAATTAGAGACTAAGCTGCCAACAAAATTATCAAAACTTGGAAAACACAAATAGAACTGGAGAAATCCTGATCAATATTTGGATGGAAGGAATGGATAAATTTCAAACTACACGTTTTAGAATGTTATATTTAGTTATTTTGCAAATACCAGTTATGTTATCACAAACAAGTGGCTGTCATTCAAAACCCTTTTTTTCTATCATTCGGAACCCTTCTATCTACCATTCAAAACAAGCTTCCTCTGTCCTCATTTTATCTATGAATAACACTCTCTTTCAGGATTCAGAAATTTTAACCTAATTCAAATTCCATTTTGTAATTTTCGGTTAAATCCAAGTGATCCCAAAATGGTTTAAAAGGTTAAATTAATTGGACACCTACAGCGTAATAAAAGTTTGTCGTTATAAATAAAATAATAGGTATTTGAAAAGTATTTGATTATTACATCTACTCCCTTTATACCCACACTTTTTAGAAGCTCTAATTCTACGCCACTATAAAAATCAATCAAAATGTTAGTACATCGCCGTCAGGTTTGCTAACAAAAACTAGTGGAACGGGGCAAGATCAGGGCTATATGGTGGGAGTTAAATCACTGTGGGGCCACATTAGTATACAATAGCCTTGGAAAGCGAAGCAGTGTGGACTGGAGCATTGTCATAATGGAAGCGCACAACTCAGCTGATTTTGCCGCGCCGTTTTCCGATATTTTTTATCACAGCACCGTTAGTAAGTCAGAATATGCCGATTCCTTGAAGAAGGCGGCCATAAACCACGTGGTTATATTATAGCTCTTTTGAGACCCCTCCTCGATGCTACGTGGTTATGCTTCACAATATTTTACGTTGTCTGTTACATATTTATTAAGAAAATATTCTACTTCAAATAAATAACTTTTATTTCGTTAGTATATTAAAGTAATCCGAACGCTGAGATCAATAGCGGGACAAACCAATTTAACCACAAGAGAAATGATGAAATAAGGGAGATATGGGACATCCAGGATATAGTGAGATGAGCGAGAAATCGGCGAAGGGAATGGAGAGACCCCTCAGGTGACAGGTTGACAAAGATTGCAGAGGAAAAAAAACCGAATACATCCCGACCACCTACAAGATGGTATGAAGGCTGGTCTTCATCATCCCAGCTGTAGATAGGCAACCATTGATGCCAACACAGGACTAAGTCCTAACGTACGATAAAGAAGGAGAATAAAAGTAAACGACATTTTAAAATTAATACAAATATTGATAGAAAAATTAATGAAAATTTTATATTTTCTATGAATCGTCAACTTGATACATATTTAGTAATAAGTGATAAATCAACCATAAAATAAAATCTATTAACTCTCAATAAATATTTGTTAGCTATTAATGAATATTATCTAACTATTAATAAATGTATTCAACTCTCAAATAAATTAATTTACTAACAGTTCATTATTTGTATTCATGATTCTTCCTGAAAAATTAGCATTTATTGTAAGTCAAATCAATGATTATCGTATACGTAGCTGTGCTCTTCCTTCTCCCTACCTCAGTCACGTGGCTCGGCGTATTATTTGAACTTATCCTTTCCCTTCCTGGGCGATCTGCGTGGTTCATGATCGTTCCCAAAATAAAAAAAAGGATACTCTTGCAGCCCCAAAATATTGTAGCGATCATTTTTCCAATGCCACTCTATGGAATCTCTTCTGGATGCCGGATCATAGTTTCATCAGCCTTTACAATTAATCGGAATACTCTTTCTTGGTACTCGCGGCAAAGCTCTAAAATCGCTTACGACATTCTACTCAACGCTGCTTTTGCACTGCGCTGAAAATTCTAGTCGCCCACTATTGCATGAAAGTCATCTTCTAATGTTTCTCATACACAGAGCGAAACCACTTGAACCAATTTTTAATTGATGAAAATGGTGGACACAGTTTCCAATCTATTTTTGATCTGTGCTGGTGTTAATGAATTTTTAGTCAAAAATTTTTCAACAGCGCGAAACTCATTCTTCAAAATAACATGAGTGAGTGGTCTACTATAATAAAATGGATCAAAGCAGCAAGTTGAAACTTGAGACTTGTCACTTATGAGTACATAAAAATTAAGATGAGGAGGGTAAAAATTGGCAAGTGCCAACGAATATAAACAAGCGGAACGCGGGTTCGATAATCCTTCATCACTAGGCAATTGATTTTGTTTATTCTGATGCAAATCAAGAAATCGGTGAATAAATATTTTTAAACTGTCACCAAATCTATTGATAGATTATATTATTACTAGTATTATCTGAACGATCGAGAATAGTGTGATATATTTATATTCTAAAAGTTGATTTCCCATTATACTGTAATTGGAATAGGAAAATTCGTTATGTACGTGTACAGATATTCATAGACTAATGAAGGAACTTGATATTGAGCATAATCCCAGTGAGTGGCGCCTATTGACTCTTCTAAATACAGTTTCAAAACAGTGTTATTACACAATGGCAATTTCAAACCGTCTATATCAGTTGCTCATTCTGTGAAGATGAAAGAAACTTTATTCACTTGCTTCTAGATAAAATTAACTAAAACAAGTATAAGCGGCAGATATGTAAGGACCTGAAGGTGATTGGAATTTTAATGGGACTTCAGGGAGGGTTTACGAAACGTTGCTGTTTTCTTTGATTATGGAACAGTCGGGCAGTAGATCAAAACTATGTAAAAATAATTAGCAAGCAAGAAGTGAATTTCAACCGGTACTTCAAAATGTCAAGTTTATACCTCTTGTAGATCCCAAAAATGTCCTTCTGCCCCTCCTACACATTAAACTTGGATTGATGAAAAACTTGTAGAGGCTATGGGTAAAGAGGGTGGTGGATTCAAATATTTTAGAGAAGTCTTTCTCCAGTTGAGTGATGCCAAATTAAAGGAAGGTATTTTTATTGGGCCACAAATAAGAAAATTGCTGGACGATGACAATTTTGCAAAAAAGCTCACCTGACAGGAACTTGGAGCCTGGAAGGCATTTGCTAGTGTAGTGAGGGAATTTTTGGGCAACAATATGGATCCAAACTACCAACAATTAGTTGATAATCTAGACGCCTACAAATCCATTGAAAATTAATTTCCTCCATTTCCATCTGACATTTTTTCCCGAAAATTTGGGAGCTGTCAGAGATGAGGAGGGTGAAAGGTTCCACCAAGATATTAGAACAATGGAAATTTGGTATGAAGGACGATGGGATTCGGCCATGATCGGTGATTACTGTTGGTTTTTAAAAAGAGAAAGCTCAGCCACTCATAAAATGAAAAGGGATGCTAATTGATATTTAAAATGATTTTTCAAAAGTTTTTGTTTTTAATAGATGTGAGGCATGTTTATTAGATGTATACTATAAATATTGTCAATATATACGATTTAAAAAAGGTGAAATTATTTTAATTAATTAATTATAAATGTAACGTAAAAACCTTACATGCCATAATTATTTTTTTCATATTTGTATAGATCCATTTCATCACAATATGCTAGTCATTTTTGTGTTAGTACAAAAAAATTTTTTTTGACGTCCAGTGCTATTGTATATAATCCTTCATTCGTCATGCCCGTTCCGCAACAGTTAATTTTAGCACGCCATTGATAGTATCTATTATACACTTAGGGTTAATTTTTTGCTGTGCTCCAGATCTTCTGCGGCAACATTAGAAGCGGCAAAGATCCGCCGCTTGCCGCTTTTACAGGTAACGATCTTTTCAATAATAATAACATGTACGTTGACATTGTGTTTTTGAAGTAATATACATAATTATGAGAATGTTTTAAATATTTTTTTTCATTATGATACCATGATGAACAGGATAACTATATTGACGACTCCCTAGATGCACACTGCCAAAGTATTATTATGTAACGCTTGTTTGAAATCCGAAATTTTGGCTATATTCTGCCTATCTTGTGGACGTAATTATCTAACTCAGTATTTCTTATAAATAAGCAAATATTAATAATTACTAATTAATATTAGGGAATTAATAATTAGGGTTTTCTAAAAAGTTTCAAATAAAAAATGTCATCACTTATCAATATAAGTTAAGAAAAGTATTTGACCATGTGTTGAGTGACTATCACTAAAATTTTGCCATAGAGGTCTCTTAGTTTTTCTTGGACAATCGTATAAGCGAGTCGTTATAAAGATTTTTCTGAAAACGAACAAATTTAGTATCGAGCTGTCATTAAATAATTGTTTTGAAAGGTAATACGCCTACGCAAATTAAATAGTGTACAGAGACTCTGCAACATCATTTACAAACGTCAAATTTTGGACAGCTGAGCTCAAACATGGCCATATCAGCTTTACTGACGACGAGTGAGATTCATAACTGTAGATGGAATCTGGATCCGTCACTACACTCCTAAAACGGAAAATCCATCAAGTCAGTGGACTGAAACGCACTACTTGCTTCGAAAAAAGAAAAGACTGCCTCATCGGCCGGCAAAGTAATTGTAACCGTTTCATGAGAGAGTCATGGGATTGTCTTCAGAGACTATCTTTAAAAAGTAAAACAATAACGGGAGAGTACCACACATCATTGCTTGATGAAGGTAAAAAGAAAAATTGTAAAAAACGACCGCTTTTCTATAAGAGAACGCGCCTCCTCTAATAGCTTAAATTCACGAATTGTACTTCAAATTGATTGATCGTACACCGTATTCATCAGATCTGGATTCCAGCGACTGTTTCTTGCTTCCTAACCTTAAAGTATCACTTGCACGAGAGTGATTTTCATCAGACGAGAACGTTATCGTATAAGTAAACGCGTATTTTGAAGAAAAGAACTACTATTTGGAAAGGTTAAAAAGATTAAGTGTATAGACTATAGAATATGATGAGAAATAAAAATGGTTTTGGAAAAATCTCTATTCTTTGTTAGGTCAGAAATTTTCAAACAACCCTCGTATATATGCAAAATAATCAGGTGCGTCTGGCAAATTCATCGATTTCAACTGATTTTGGACTACCTATAACAAGTCAAAATATTTAATATTTCATTCAAAATTTAGCTTCAATCTCACATCTTTTAGGTTATTCTCTTTTTTTTTATATTTGAATGATGCAAAAAATATCAATGATTGTGTAGTAACTGTAATGATATAATCCCACATTTGTCAATCATTCAATAACTACCGGATAGTCTCAGCGCCCAGGTCAGGCTCAAAATATTTTTCTTAGATATTTAAGAGAATTCAATATACCTCTTGTATAAACCTCTGATAGAAAAAAAATTACACATTCTGTTATACTTACTGATAATATGTGGAACTATTATGATGTTCGACTGTGGGAAATGCGTGTAAATGAGCATGTGCTCGAACGAAAACGTGCTGGTGCCCAAAGATATCACAGGCTCAAATTTAAGTCCGAAATCTTCATCAATGCAATTTTTGCCTGATGCTAACATGTACCAACGATGTTCAAATCGAATCAAAACAACTAGTTGACTAAAGTAGTACCGTATTCAATGCTGCAAAATATTCCACAACCATAATGAATCATTAAAAAATTCATTGTTGATAAATCGGCATTATTTACGAAGTATTGGCTTCCTCTACAAAGTTCTCGATCAACAAGTTAACGCTTATAAGAAGTCATCGCTTTCTCGATGACGAAATTGATTATTTTTTCAGTATTGTTATACTTCTTCCAATATCAATTGCACATTAAAAAAACTTATATCAAAACCCTTGCCGACAATTTTGTTTGATCTACCATAGGCGTAGATACCTCATTTATTATTTTTATAAATACTTTTAAAAATATGTATATATTATTTAGACAGATGCACTTAATTGGAATTTGCTATAACTGAATATTGAATTAAAAAACGTAAATAGACGAGTAGAATGTATCTGCCTGTAAGGGCGTTTGGTTAAAACAGGGTACCAGACGTGAACTGAGCCCTTTTTGTACCCCATTCGTTTTTTTTTTCTGGAAAACGAAATTTCAAAGCAAAAACCATAAAGGAAAATAAATTATTTGCAAAAAGAAGCAAAAGAAAAAAAAACATTTCAATTCCGAAGTATATTTATAAATAATCATGGTAGTCAGAATCGTCTGAACTAGGTCATCATTTGATTGAATAGTGAAGGGTTGTAAAGAGGGTGATAACACATACTCAACTTCTTTACTCAGTTCTGGAGACTGATTACATTTTCGTAATTTTACATTTGTCCATATTAACTCTATAGGATTAAATATGTAATAGTAAGGAGGTAGTCTTAGAAAAGTATGACCCTGTTCTTGCAAAGCTTGTCAATATAATAAATTTTCTCTAACTTTAGACCTCTAATAACAGTAAGCAATTCCTTTTTTGTTGGGCCTTTTGTGATCGCTGACAGGAATAGGAATATGTTTTTCAGGCATAAATGCTAAAATTTGGGCTTTATTACAACTACTATTTGGTATCTTACGAGGTTAACGCGAGTAGTAGGATGCGTTGTCCATAACGATTACTGAGCTGAAATGCTGTTCATTAAACCACTTTTCAAATAATTCTGCTGTCAAATCTTCATGATAATCAGCTGCACAGCTTTTACCCTTCAAAACATGGCCCATTCAAACAGCATTTTTTAGTATTGTCGACCCAACCAAAATTTGCTACATCGTGACTGTCAAACCATGTTTCATAGATAAATTATGTGTCTTTTATCTGACGCAAATAATCTTGTCGCCATCGAACGATCATTGACGATTCGGTTATTGCCATTCGTTTATATTCAATTTTTTTGTGTTCAAAATCACATGCTGACAGAACTTGACGCAATAAATGGAAAATTTATTTACTCTAGTTAATTCAGTATTTTTTATTATGTTTGCATTATCAGATTGCTGAATATGTTCCTTTTTGAAACATTCGAATATATTTAAAATAACTTCTTGTGTTTGTATATTTAAATCTTTATTATTAAATTCATACCTGTCTTTATTCTCACTATACTGTGCAATTTCTAATTATTTAAAAAATTTATGAATTAAATGAATCTTACCAAGTGACACCACTGCTTTTCGCATGCTGTCTGGCAGGAATATTTCGAAGAAATTGTGTACATACGCTTTCCGACAGCTTCGACCAATAGAAATGCATTTATGTTTACGATTCGATGCTTTCATTGGTAAACAGTGGAGATGATAAGTCCACGTGGACTAACGGTTTGATAGATGTTTAACGAATTTTATACAGCGAGTAAACATCGATATTGGAAGAACTATAATAATGGTTGAATGTAGTCTTATACATTTTTTGCATGTATATTCATTTTTAGAATTGTGCCTCTCATTAGTAAACGAACAAAGTTATTCTGAGAAGTGATCAGTCTGATGTGCTGATTTGGTTTCACAAATTATCGTAGTATGGTGAAGGTTTTTGATTACATAATCTATTTTAATAATATATCTTTAGACTTACATATTGTTTTTGTTATATACCTATCCATTTGTCTATTTGGCAACAAGTTTATAAATAAGTTTGTCAAATTGAAATGTGTAAACCTTGTGTTGAGCTTCAGACGGTCCTGCATTCTTTACTTAACCAGGCAATTTTTGGGATCGAACAAAGATTCATTGGATGATGGAAAAACCGCAATTCGTAAGCACACCGCTGTCGACCGAATGGTTTAGCGATTAGAACATATTACTTGCCGTTTATGTTTCTGTTGCCTCACCCCTTCAAGTTTTACAGTAGAAATAGAACAACGACTTCTTTTTACTATCTGTTGTAAAAAATATCTAAATAAGCAACACTGTAAAGTGAAATCGAACATTCTTGCGTGGAAGAACAATTGAAGAATCCGAAAAAATTTAGTGAATATCTTCGTCCCATGGACTAATGCAAATGAAGAATCTAACAAGCAGTTTAACAATAAAAGTAGATATTTTAAATTTCTGGGAGTAACGATCTACAAGCTGTCCAGAAAGGTTATCGGGTATTTGTAAGTTCAAGTAAACAAAAAATATTAATAAGCAATAAAAACTTATTGTTTTTTGATAGCATATGAATTGGAAAATTATTTGGAAAAGATGATGTTATCCAAATGATGGTCGTTATGTTGCTGGCACTCTTCTAAACGGGAACGAAGATTGGCGATAACACGTCGACGACACAAAGCTCTTGATATTGCTGCCATTTTTGACCTGATGTTTTCCTTCAATTGGGTTAGTTTCGTTGGATTGTTTTGATAAACCTTACTTTTAAGATATCCCCATACAAAATAGTCAAGCGGGCTAAGGTCGGGGCTTCTGGGAAGCCAGTTGATGTTACCCCTTGTCGAAATGACTTTATTAGGGAATAATTCATTCACAACTTCCATCGAGTCATTCGAGGTATGGCAAGTGGCCCCATCTAGCTGGAACCACGTTTTTGAGTTGAAACCTGCAAACTTCTGCAACTCTGGGACCAAAAAATTTCGCAACATACCGCAGTAACGGTGACTATTCACATTGATTGCTCGGCCTCGTTGATCTTCATGGAAATAAGAACCAATAATTCCTTTAGCAGACATAGCGGAACAAACAACGACTTTTGGGCTGTGCAGGGGTCGTTCATGCTTTCGTCTCGGATTCTCGACTGCCCACTACCGACAATTCTGCTTATTAATATGACCATTCAGGTGAAAATTTGCTTCGTCGCTGAACAGTACGTTTTCAAAGTTGTTAAATCGCTGCATCATTTCGTTCGCAAAATTCAGTCGATTAGCATAGTCCGTATCCTTCAATTCTTGAACTAATTGAATTTTATAGGCTTTTAAATGCAAATCTTCCTTTAAAATCAAATGTAAGGACGATTTTCTGATGTTTAACGCTTGGCTTCGCTTTCGGATGGATAAAGATGGATTTCGACGAACCGACGCCTCACATCTTCAATTGTTTCTCCATCGCGAACTGAACGAGGGCGACCAGAGTTTTAAATTTTAACTGTCGCACCTGTATTCTCGTCACTTGGCGCGTGGCGTGTACGACGATACGTTTGTACGCAAAATGCGCGATGCGTCCCCGAGTACTGTTCCATCGTGACTAAAACTCCACAAAATGGCGGACGCCACGAACCCCTCCCCCCGCTCCGTTTCGAATGTGACGCGAAAACAAATACCCGATACTCTTTTTGGACACCTTATGTCTAAAATGACACATTTAAGAAGTTTATTTTGCTCCCAATGTTTGGTGGTGAGAAAAAAGTCAACAAATACTGAAAAGGTATATGCTAAGAACAGTTTTAAGAGAAATTCAATCTAATGAAGACGCTTACAGAAGGAAAATAAAGACTTATATGTCTGAAGCATGTATTCATAATGAACAATTTTAGAATATTGAAAATTGTTTTTGTTTCACTTATATATTTCCGTTCTATGTGTTATCCGTTATGTAATTTAAAAAGAAGCCATGAAAGGCGTCCGAACATTAAAAATAATATTGTACAGTGACATAGCGCTTCAATACAAATGGGAGCGAAGTTGCATCAACGAGATCTATTTTTATTTCGTCCCCAAAATCTACCGAATAAATCTATCTTATCAAACATTTGAGACATACAGTGCTTCCCATCCTTTTCTCGTTTTTCGCGACCGACCATCTTGTCGGTAGTCTTACAAAACATTTTCTTTTATGGATACTTCGCGAAGGAAGCATCTGCTCTCTGTGTCCCCCAATCGATGTTGGTTGATTGGATGTTTAGGATGACAAGGTGTTCTTGCTCTTCCACTTCGTCGTTGTCGATTAGATACGAACCAATTTCTTACGTTCATCTGCATCACTGTACTTCATTATTTGCGCCTGGAGTCCTGGAGGACTTTTGTAATGAAGCTTGTTGCATTCCATATGTCTCCAGAGCTAAGCATTACTTCGACCAAGGTCTCAGGTGTGATCCCATGATCCAGCGTATCTTTAGCTCATGTCTGTATTCTCAAATTTCGGACATTTTGCGCATCCTCGACATACTTTGATCTATTTACATAAATATGCACGCATAAATTATGTTCAATTTTCAAAACGGAAAGTATTAATTGTTCTCCAGCAGTATGAAGGTACTCAGTTTCTATTAGCTATTAATTTGGAAATTTCAGAAGATTTCAAAGTAAGGTTTTTATTTGACTGGTAGGGTAAGAGTGTGTTTTTCATTTTTTTTTTTTTAATTTTTCTGCGGCCCGATACCACACTGAGTAATTATAAAATGAAATGCATTTAGATTTAAAAAAAAAGTTGTATCTTGTTAACTTGAGTGTTTAATAAAAGTAATTAATTTTTGCAGCTAAATCTGATTCGATTGAGAGAATTGCTGAAACAGGCAATTGTTATTGTATCGAATTATCTAGTAGGCATTTCTAAACAAGTTAGATAGATTAGACCCGTAAAGCTCATCAAATTCTATATATTTGCTCTCTCCATCTTTAAGTACTGCCTTAATTACAGTACTTCCAACGTTTGTTATTTGAATAAGATTCTAAAACACTCACTCGAGTCACACGCAAATTTGAGAAAACGAAAAACTAACCGCTTTGTATTATCTATTTCAGATTCATCTATTTTCTTGCTTTCATACAATTATGGCATCGGATTTCACGAGGGCTCATTTCGCCCATGCCTAGCTACGCCACTGAACTTTTGTATTTTATTATTGTAGTATTGAAATTGAAAATAATAGAGCAAAAATAGCAAACAATAGGGAATTACCAATATCTTTAATTTATATTTTTTGAAGTAAGCTTCTTGATATACGAGGATATATTGAAAAAATCTTAGCCTACTATAGAACTAAACAAAATTTCAATGTCACAATATTTTCTTACTCAACATATTTTCTTCTTAATTGGATACACTTATTACAGCGAACCTGCAACTTCACTAGACCTTTCAAAAAAAAAAATGTTTCTTCTTGCTCTGCGAACCAGACCTCCATAGCTTTTGTTACCTCCTCGTTGGAAGAAAATTCACGGCCATTTAAACTTTTTTTCAGTTGATGAAAGAAATGATAGTCGGACGAAGCCAAATCTGGTGAATAAGGGGGGTGTTCTAGTAATTCAAACTCTAAATCACGAATTTTTTGCATGGCAACATGAGATTTGTGTGCAGGGGCGTTGTCCTGCAATAACAAAACACCTTTGGATAGCTTTCCACGTATTTTCTCTTTAATTTTTTCCCGTAGAGTGGTCAGTAATGTCGAATAGTAATCTCCAGTTATTGTTCTACCCTTATTCAAAAAATCAACCATGATTACTCCATGGCAATCCCAAAAAACTCGAGCATGAACTTTTCCAGCAGATTTTTGGACACGAAACTTCTTAGGTCTTGTAGAACCAATGTGTAGCCATTCCATCGATTGTTGCTTTATTTCTGGATCTTAGAAATGTACCCAAGTCTCATCCGTAGTAACAATTCGGTTTAAGAAGTCTACATCGTTTTCAAATCGAGCACAGATCGAACGCGATGCTTCTACCCTTGCACGCTTTTGGTCAACATTCAAACATTTGGGGATCCATTTGGAGTAATTTTTCTCATGTCCAAATTAACGTGAACTATATAATGAACGCGTTCGTTTTCAGTGCTTCAGATATCCGTGTTAGTCCAATTCGACGGTGTGATAAAATCATGGCATGAACTGCATCGATATTTTCGGGGACTGACACAGAAACTGTTCTTCCCGATCGGTCATCATCTTCAATGGAAAATTTACCTCTTGCAGTCCAATTTTTCACGGTCGCATACGAAGTACATTGATCACCAAGGGTATTAAGGTGGACATCTTTTTTCTTTTAATTTCTTGCGTAGCCTGGTTTACTTTTTTGACGTCAAACTTTACACTGACACTTTTAATAAGTTATTGTTCGTTGCTATAGTAACGCAATATTTTGTCTCTGCGTCGAATTGGTTTTGGCTAACTAATTTTCTCAGCTCTTCTCAACATATTTCTCATTATTATGTAAGTAATACAAAATAAGTTGTGCGAAAAATCTAGCCGGATGATTTCAAAAGGCCAAAAGAGTATGAAGAATTTGATTTTCAAAACAAAAAACTTAGTCATCTATCCTGTGAAATCGCTCGAAGATTTTAGAGTTCGGCCTCAGATGAGGATCGAAAGATCACAAAATCTGCTATCACACTACAAGAAATAATGTCCAATAAAGTGGACCAAATTGTGACAAACGACATTGAAAGAAAGAAATACAAAGAAACAAATGAAAAGTTTAGTTTCTAGTTAGGAATTATCTAAAAAATCCCTCAAAAAATGAAATGCATGTTCACTGTTCAACATATTGGCCGTTCACACCATTCAAGTAGAACTCTGGAGTTGGAAGGAAAATAAGACCATAATTCTAGTCAATTGGACTGGATTGATCAATGTACATTCCAGTGCAGCCCCAAATTCCTTACATATACGTCTAAATTGTAGATTACCCACAGTAGTTAAAGAACTCCATTATAATTTGTCTTTCCAATCAATATTTTTATTTTCTCTTTATAAAAGAGATACGAGGCATATTTTTTAAATAAGTACCGCTTTGGAATTAAAAAAAGAAGTGCAAAGATATCGCAATAATTTTATCTGAAAGCCTGTACCTTAATCTAATTTTCTACATAATTTCCGTGAATATTGAGGTACTTGTCATAACGTGGCACCAGTTTTTGAATACCCTTCTCATAAAATTCTGCCGCCTGACTTATTAACCACTGTATCACAACTGTTTTGACTTCGTTATCGTCTTGAAAACGCTGACCGCCCAGATGTTTCTTCAAGTGGAGGAACAAATGGTAGTCGCTGGGCGCCAGATCAGGGCTGTAGGGAGGATGATCTAGAGTTTCCCATTGAAAAGATTTGATCAGATCTTTGGTCCGATTAGCCATATTTGGACGGGCATTGTCATGCAGCAAAACGATACCCTTACTCAACTTGCCACGTCTTTTGTTGTGGATTGCACGACGCAGATTGTTCGATGTCTCACAATAAGACGATGCATTGATTGTCTCATTACGAGTCCGAAACTCCACTAGCAATACTCCTTTTCTGTCCCAAAAAACTGTGCACATGATTTTCCGGGCAGAAATTGTTTGCTTAAACTGCACTTTTTTGGGTTATGATCACTCATAAAGTTTTGTCCGTAATCTTCACAGATCTCACGATGAATATCGATCGGTTTTATGCCTTTAGCACTAAGAAATCGTATAACATTCTTCACAATCGGGGGGACTCACGATTGTCGGAGGCATCTCAAACACTCAGTAAACAACACAATGAAGAATCAGACTGTAAAGGCGTCAGTGCGTAGACAAGAGATGTAGGTAACCAGCGCGCATGTGCGGAACGCCGACCTTGGGGTTGCGGCGGCGGAATCGCAAAACGGTACTTACTTAAAAAATATGCCTCCTATTATTTCTTCATATTTTACAAGTTTTTGTCTGGTCATCATTATTAATTTCTTTATCATTCTAAAACGTACAAAATTGTATATAAAGTTTATTTTTTAATGTTTAAATTGGTACCTTCTCTAAATAATCTACATATTTTATACATTTTTCTGCCAAACTGATATCATATGCTTTTTTTCTAAGACCCACCATTTGACCATTTGATTAATACCAATTCGAAAACTTCATTGTCTAGGAGGCGATTTTGCACTGGGATCAATCATCGCTAGGCTGCGGTTTCGAGAGAAGGTGGTAGTAATATGAACTCTAGCATCTGGTCTGACTAGCCAAAAACCAAATTTAACAAAGAAAATTGTACATAAACGAATTATTTATTAAACAATGCGTGTCTACATTTCTCTAATTCGAATAGAATAAATTTTCATCATCTAACTAACCACTCCATATTGTTGAATTTTTTTACGTTGATTGATTGAATGTAAACTTTTTCTTTGAATTTTTCTCATACTAAATTAAAATTGTCTATATCTTAATTAAGAAATTTTTATTTACAGAATGAATAAAATTCCATTACTATCCGGATGGAGACAAATCCGTTGTAAATATAAAAGCATTGTTCTTTATATCTCATCCGACTGTTTATTGAAAAACTTTTCGCTTCATTAATTTTCGGCTAATCCTGAAAATAAATGGAAATTTTTGAAATATTTCGACCCTTTTCCGAAGATTCTTTCAGAAGTATCATTTTTTCGTATCTCATCTTCTGGAAATAATTGGTTTTATTGCTATTAAATTCTTTCCAGCTTTATGGGGACTTTTGAATCCACAATATATGTTCCAACTAGAGTAATGGGTACTTCTCATGAAATTCTGAAATTTGGTAGCAATAAATTATTAATTAATTAAATAATTTTTTTCTGTCAATTATGATGTCATACATGTTACTAGATTTTACTAATATTGTGGTCCCCAGAATCTAGTTTTTAAGTGACTTAAAATTATGATAAAAACAGACAATTCATGAATAAAAAAACTTCTCATTTTCCAATGAATATCTTGTTTATTTCCAAAATGTTTTTATAACTCTGTTAAATAATACTAACTATGAAATAGTACCAATATTGAAATCCTGGAATTCGTATATTAGTTTAAAAAATCTGTAACGTTTTGTTTAACTTTTGGAATTTGTGCATTCATTTTCTTATATGCCCTTCTTTGTAGAAAAAATGCTTTGTGAAAAAGTCTGGTTTTAGAATTTAGAAGTACTGTACTTTAGGTGACGATAGAAAAATTTTAGTTTCTCTTTGACATTTTCTACGATATTTTAACTTATTTCTTCTTTCATTTTTTCTCTAATTTCGCTATTTTGACATATTACATTATTCTCTAAGTAGCTATCAAGCTTTGACTCTTTATATTATTTTGAAAAACTAATTCTGCAGCAGGTTTAGAATAAGAAAGTGGTTTTTCATTTGAAAATCCTGTCAAATTCTTTCGAATTTTTGCTTTTTTGTTTCACTATTTGTTTTCCAACTATTCCTCTTAGGCCTTTTTTCTCTGGAATTCAAAAGAGAAACATGTCCTGCTGGACCTTTCCATATTTTAGCTTTGATAATTAACCCTTTTTTGATTTTATTTTTTCCTGGTGTTTCCTATCTTATTCTTTCTTTACTAACTGTGCCTCTATCTGACACAATTTCTATGGATGTAAGAATTGGACGTGAGCTGAAAATTTTTTATGAATTTTTAGTAATCCATAAAATTTTGGAATTATAGAGGAACTCATCTTTAGGAACTTACCTAATGTCCAATTTTACAATCTAGAGTAAAACTACTTAGATTAAACTACGATTTGCATTCTAGTTTAAACCAATAATAAACAAGATTGCTCTATTTTACAGGTCACAGAGCCCTGCAGAGAAGCAACTCCTATATCAGGACCTCCTCCTTAGAAAAATTCTTCTCATCCTACCAAATTTAACCAACGAATCTCTCCCTCACCTCACAATGAATTTACTGCCAGATGTCAAATGTATAACCAAAATGTTTCCGATACTTGTTGTACCTTTGGTTAACCTTGTAAAAAAATACAAGGAAATGTTTTCGAAAAAAGCGCAACAAATTTAAAAAATAAATGATACAATTTAAATATTCGCACAAGAACGAATAACTTTTTATTTTCTCGGCGCGTTGACAATGTTTATAATTTCTTCATCATTATCGTTGAGTTCATCAAATATAAAGTTCGAATCTTCAATCATTTTACCCTTTATAATAAAAATGTAAAAATATTAATAACATGTAAAAGTTGGGCTTGAATCCTCCGTTTCATGTTGAACTGAAGTTTAAACTACCCCCAGACCGCCGGTAACGTTTAAACCAAAGTTTGTCAGTAAACGCCATCTTTAAACCATGATTTCTGTAGTTTGAACTTCGCTTGTAAAATTAGTACTAATGTTGTTTTCAAGGAAAAAAATAATAACCACCTTGTATCAGTTAGATATATGTAACAAATGAAAGGACAAAAATTTCGAAATTTTATGAGAATAACCCTTTTAATGCTCACAGGGCAAGACCAGAATCTATAAAACGTGTTTAAGACCTATTTTCACATATGCCTCAGAAACTAGAGCCGAGATCAATAACAAAGAGAATAATTGGAACCACAGAGATGAAAATACTGCGAACTGTCAAGGGAGTCACTCTCTGGGACCGAATAAGAAGTGATGACATAAGAGAAGAATTGGGCGTACAGGATGTGGTGAGATGGGCCAGGGCACGAAAAAGATTCTGGAGGGATCACGTAGAAAGAATGCCAGAAAACAGATGGGCAATGTGGGCTAAAACTCCGAACACACGCAGACCACCAAAGAGGTGGTACGAGAGCTGGAGTTCAGCTTCTCAGGAGGATCCAAGACGAGGGCCTTCTTCAGGTGCCATCAGAATTTAATGAATGTTGTCTGCGACCAGGTCCACGTTTTCCTTCTATTATTAATTTCAGTATATCATACTCTTATTGTTGTAAGTAACTCTCTTTCCTTTCCCATACGTCTAAGCACTTCATCGTTAGTTATATGTTAAGTCCACATTTCAAAAGCCTCGAGTCTGTTCATGGTGTCCACTTTTAATGTCCATGTTTCTGCTCCTTACAGGAGAACTGAGTGCACGTTCGCCTTTACAAAACTGTAATTTTAAGTTCAAGGTTGTGTTACATAATAGATTTATCACCTTTAGGAATATGGCTCAAACTTGTTCTGTAGGTTAGGTTCTACATTTGTCGTTATGCAGCTGCCACCCATCACAAAATTTATTTTATTATTACAGATAACCGTATAAAAAACAATATAGATGCCAAGAAGAAAATTTTTGTAATGGATTAAGGTCATTAAAAGGTAGATGTAAACTGATTAAAATCAAGAATCGTAAGTCTTTAGATCCATTGTTATGTAGATAATTTTTAATAGCTCTCGTATTTTTAAATAATCTAATTTAATAAATTATAATTGTTTATGCATTTTAGTTAATGCAAAAATTATTTTAATTACTATATCACGTACTGGCCTCCATATCTTCTAAAATATAGTAAATTATTATGATTACAAACAACTGCCAGTATTATGATTTATGACTATTGTTTACTAAACGACTTTTTGAATACGTGCTTAACAAAATATAAACAACTTATTCATCAAATTCTATTAGTATATCCACTCGTCATTTGTTTTTTTTTTGCTACTTCAGATAAGATACTGTAATAGTCTCATAAAAAACCATAGATGAAATAAATGTACGCAGGCAATCCTTCGAATATTACATAATTCCATTCATAGACCAACCATTTATTTACCAGAATAAAAATGTTTTATAATAATATAAAACGAAAACTTATTAGAAAAAATAAATTAAATTTGGATAAAACAAATTTCTGAAATGTAAATAATTTGAAATTGTTAATGAGTGGGAGAATGACAAATATTTTTCAGCTAGCCACGATAGTCGCGGAGAAACTTGATACTCTCGTCAAGTACGTAACACTATATACGAGGTTTATTCCAGAAATATCGAATCTACGTTTATATCTCCGCATTGGTAATAATTTTAATTATCCAGTTAGTGATATAATACGTTCCCGAAGCAGTATTTGCAGAAGTAAGTCTATTTGCAGTGCAGAGGTATCAATCGACTATTTTTCATCCTGTCATTTGAAGTGGGAAAAAACCAAAAGTCACATTGAGTTACGTCGTTAATACTCATGGTGCATTCCATTAAGCGTTCACGGCGCCTGAAATACTCTTTTGGACATTCCATCCAACTGCAATCCTTGTGGTCGCGTTGACTAACGTTCACGATGATCCTTGTCAAGAGGAGGCGATAACTAGAGGAATATATTCATTCCATCATCTGCGCATGCATTTTCTTGCTACGAGGGTCGGTCGGAGGTATCGGTCAACTTTTGTAATGAATTTATACGAAGGGCTACTTATAAGATCCTAAATTGTGCGTTATGCTTTCCGTTATAGGTATATTAGGACAAATAAATGTATATGTTGAGATTTCAAGAGGTAGTTAGTTGGTTTAAATTAATTTAAAACCCTCGCTTCCAAAACAAAGTCAGTTTATTTGAAAGAAAAATTTTAATATAAATATAGGTATAGGTATAAACAAATTGCTTCAATACCTACATCAAAGTAAAAATTAACAATATTGATGATCATTTTCTGCAGTGTTTGACTTGATTAGATCTGAGTTAACAAATTCTTCTAATATTTTAAAGTCCCCCTTAGAAGCTTTCGAATATGCAGTTTTCTTTTGGTTTTTTTTTGTTTAGTTGATACAAGAGAGAATTATTTTGTTTTCACAGAAGTTTTCTATATTGGAGTTTTAGGTACTTACTCTTTAGATGGAACCCCTAAAATTAGTTTGGAAGCAATCATCTGCTTATCACTTTTTGGAATTTCTAAATGCTGTATTTCATCTGATCCATGTAAATAATGTGATTTATAATATATAATATCACAATGGTCTGACTCAAGGTTTCTTTTGACGACAATTTGGCTAACACATGATTTATTTAACTTGCAAGATCCCTGTGACTTTAGGTTCCGTTTCCGATTTTGAAATGATACTAAATTTTGTTTCTTTTAGGAGCGTTTGAATTCAAAATAAACATGTTCATAATTGCTTCGAACTTTTTTCCCAGATTTTGTGTCTTCCTAAATCTAATAAAAATTATTATTTTATACTCACCATCAAAACTTGTGTTTGTGCTCCAGATGACTTCTCAAGTCTTCATTAAATTTAAAAAAGAGCCTGCATTCCACACACATATATTTTGTTTCACTTCCATATTCAATCCACTTGGATGATTTATTATGAATGTTTCTTAAATGTTCATTTAAGTTAAACTGGGTTGAAAAAAACTTGTCACATTCAAAATTACGACAAAAAACATTCAGATTCAGAGTAGTTTGAGAAAAGTGAAAAGTATTCAAAAAATCAAAAACAAAACAAAACCGAATTCAAAGTTTTGTTATGTTATATGTATTATAATTTATTATTTATTCGCATGCGCAGATGATGGAATATACTCCTCTAGTTATCACCAAGTGAGCATTTAACTATCGCCGCAGAAGATATTTTGATTTTACTTCAATGTAAATCAGTTAAGCATACTACTAAAAAATTCAATAACTTATAAATTACAACATAACCTCTTAAAGCTTCCGCTTTGTTTTGTTTTTGTTTTGCCATTCGTTAATATTTATCTCAACGCTCAAAACGCTTCTTAAGCTATTCGACGATTACGATTATAACGCTCTGGGCTAAGTGGAACGGGAAAAATCGTGGTTGTCGTGAGTGCTTAGTGGAATGCACCCTTAGTGTTTTGTTAAATATTGTTGCACTGACCTGACCCTTTATCGTGATGAAGCAGCCTATACAACATATTTAATTTATGTGATCAAGTAATCCCTTTCCTGTATAATCTTAACAAACACTCAACATTGTTTTCCGTTTGCTCCGGCGTGTGTTTTTTGGCCTTGGCGGCTTAGAACGTTTCCACTGTGAGGATTGTCTCTTGTCTCGATCATTACCAATAATAATCCAGCTAGTTTTCCAAGAAGATTAACTTAATATAACTTTGTACAATGACAAAAAAACAAATCGTTTACGAACTAACACGTCAAATTAGTAATTGCGCACATAAATGAGTTCGTCAATACTCATTGATGACGCTTATGCTTAATATAAGTTTTGGCGCGGAGATATGAAGATAAGCATGATACTTTTTGGACAAACCTCGTATTATTAACTATATGATTGAATTTTAGTTAATATAATATGAAGGAAGATACTTCACTATAAGTTTGGAAAAATTATGAAACTTTCCATTCTTATGTAGGTTTTTTAAACAAAAAAAATAAAGTTACCCTCAACATTTGTTAGTGTACACCGTTAAAATTATTGAACCACCCTGGTAAATTATAAAACGAAATATAAATCACGGCTCCTTTTTGTACATTGAATCATTATATATTTTACTGCAATTAAAAATATTAACAAAAACAATGTAGATACAATTTTTTAAAGTAGTTCATATCGATGTCTGGCAATAGAATTTCAGTGTTCAATGGGGTGAGAATAGAGGCTTTGCATGATTATGCTCTGCCGAAGAATCGAGTTGCGGTTACAGTAGAGACTCCCTTCGCGTCAGTTATCCGAATACTGCGTTCGTATTAGGAAACTAACAGCGTGGAATAGAAACGTGGAACTGCGCGTTCTAGGGTAACTTAAGGCAATAGAAGATCGATATGCAGCAGGTTATGTACGTCGAAGTCGAACCATAACATCCTCAACTCTCTGAACTCTTTAAGAACGTATGATTCATTTACACTACCACAATACGGCGAAGACCATTAAGAATACCTAGGTTACTTCCCAGACATATATATTTTAGTCTATAGTGCGTACAGACTGGTTTTTAGCTGTATAGTGGAATGTCCTTTATTCGGATCTTAACTAGACTTAGTTTAATTAGTACTAGTCAACTACACAAAGTTTTGTGAGGGTCAGGGCAACTATAAAGATTATTTTTGGCCAGAGAAGTGATTCCATATCAAAAAGGAACAGTAATTTTGTGAAGAAGTCTGATGCATGATGATTGTAGACAACTTACAGACACTATAACAAGAGATGTTCCAAACTTTATTGCACCCAATATTTATCCTATTAGAGCCAATTTCATTTTCATGGATGACAATGCTAGAGATACAGAATAGTCAGAGCAAATTTGCCAGACATAAATTGAACACATGAGGAATTTGGTAGGACCACCAATCTCAAACAGAGTTAATCCTACTATCGCCCTCCAGGAATTCACACTTGTGGTTCAATAAAAATGGGACAACATTCCAATGGATACCATTAACGCCTTCAATGTTTCCATAAACAGGCGGGGTTCAGTTCTTACTACACCAAATATTAATGCAATGTTTTCGCTCTAAAATGTTTTTTTTCTCCAAATTTCAAATTCTGTCTTTAGATGACATTCGGAGGCATTACTGATTCGCCATATAAAAAAGCTAACAATTTTGTGGCCGGGATCAGAGAGATTACTTATAAGGTGATAAGTGATCAATTTCGATCAGTTTAGTACGTTAATTTATAAATTTACAGTTCATACACTCAACTTCAGTTTTAATTATTATTATTGAGCAGTTTCCAGCTTTTCACGAACACATACAAAAATTTCTATACCGATAAGCTACGTTTATGTCGAAAAGCCATGAGATTTCGTTAGAATTAATAATAAACTGCATGTCTGACATCTAATTGAGTTTGAACCTTATACTACAAAACAATAATTAATAAAAGGACTTAATTGCAAATTTGTGATGTACGAAAAGCAAATTTTGTACATAAAAACATTACATTATGAAGTGTGGGAGAGGGAAATACTCCGAAAAATACTGGGGATGAAGAATTACCAAGAAAACACAAATGGAGGTAGAGGGAATTAGAAGATGTAGCAGGCCAAAAAATAAATAGATTGGTGAAGTAACATCAAATTTTAGAAGAGTGGAGAGGAGAGAAACGGAGAGAGATGTAGTAAAAAGAGTAAAGAACTGAACTTAAAATTTGAAAGATATATATTTTGTAATCTTTTGAATCGTAAACAATTTATATCAATAGTTTGTAATGTAATTTTTCGTAACTGTTTCGTTTGAAGGTCAAATAGTCCGATTCGTTTTACGTCATAAATTAAGTAAAAAAAACGTCGAAATTCTCACTTTAAATTTATGGAATGAGATCCCACAAATTTCGTGACCAATCCAAAGATCAGTCATAGACACTGCTTCTCTCCTGCAATGTTGTTTCACAAGGACAAAATTAACTTGTTAAAATGTTACTTCAACGTTTCCATAGATTAATGCTCATTCCATTTTCTGATTTACTTGTAGTATAACTGAACCTGCAGTTTAGCTCAAATATCTACTGTTTCATTTCCTAGAATTTTACCGTGGCGAGGGATCCATATAAATTTGATTGTTGAATTTTTAAATTACATTACAAATCAAGGGAAGAATTGGGAAAGAATGGTTGATATGAAGCACGAACTTACAAAAACAAAAAGGGAGACCTACGCAGAAGAAATATAGATGGCAGAGGGAAAAATTGAGGGGATAGAGAGGAATTAAATGACAGGAAAGAATGGAAACCGCTGTGGAAAAAGAAGTCCACGTAATGACTCAATTCCAATAAGTTTTACACCTGATAAGGTAAAAAGACATCAGGTAATGGCGAGATATAAACTTCAGTAATTAGAGTTTGTGACTCTAATTATCGTTTCTAACAATGATTGGGGAGAATAAGATACTAATATTGTCTAAGCGTTAAATTTCCGGGGTATACAACTGCACCAATACTTTCTGGCTTTCAGGTATTTGTAAATAATATTTGCTAGTTATTATAGTACGCTTTTGATATGTCTGAATTACTAGGTTGATGTTTGTTATAGAAACAGGTATTATCTTCGGAGTATAAACTTTATTTTAGCAATCTCTTGAATAGTATTTCTGAACAAAATTCTGGGAGCTAAGAGAACATTATTACAGATTGACCTTACAAATTTTAATTCTGTTCAGCGTAAATTGCAGAAAGAAATCAAGGCTTATTATTTCAGATTTCAGAATAAATTATTTCGTGTAAAAGCTTAACGTGAATAAATTGTTGGTAAAATGTTTCAATCCATTCTAGCGCAATATTTCTATATATTATGAAATTGAGGTTTTCCAACAAATTGGGTAGTATTAAATAGTTTAAAATGAATCTATCTACTCCAATGTACGTTTCTTGGAGGAAACATATATAATCCTTTTGATTTTTGTGTACTTTCAGGTAACAATATATAAATATGTAAAAATAAATTAACATATTTTTATTATAATAAATAATCAATATCATACACCAATTAAACTCTAATGACTTTTTTATTTTGACTCAATATATACTGATTCTCAATTATTTTAATGTCTATCGATAAAAATGATTCAACTTTATACTTCATATTATTAAATATTATTATATGTGTTAAAAAACATTAGAAACGCTTCTTTTTAATAAAAAAAAACCTGTACATTCACCACAATTCTAAATATTTTTCGTAAAAAAGGTTCCTAAAGACATTACTTTTGTAGAGAAGGCAATGAATTTTTTATATTACAAATATCAAAATATTTCTAACTAGATTTTTTTTAAATATATGTAAGGCGCAAATTCACAACCAGTTTGGTGAAATAATTTAAAACAGATTTGTTGATTTTATTCGTAACAAAATGAAGTTCGTTAAGTTAACTATTTTTATAATTCAAAATTGTAAATTTTATATGAACTTGCACAATTGCCAGGTGAAAGTGAAAATTTTTAGATTATTTAACCAAACAATTTCATTTCAAGTTTTTTACAATGACAACAACTAATTCAATTGTTTGTTACAGGATGATTTCGATCCGGTTACTGGTATGAGCTATTTAAAGTTGCTCAGTTTAAAAATATTCGATGTTCTAAATTCAAGTTTTTCGCATCGACGGATGGAATGTACCTGACCGCCACGCACTCCTCAATTGACACAAACTTATGTTAATGGAGCCAATATACGAGGTCTGGCTATTAAATGACGAGACTCCGCGTCCAGAGGGCGCCCTAGATGGGTGGGGTAAAAAACGATTAATGCGTTGGGTATCTAGATATCTTGTCTATGCACATTCCAAAACACTTTTAAGTCACTATTATAATATTTGTGCAGTAGCGGCTTGAAACGAACGTTTTTTTTTCTCGTGTCGAAAAACAGGAGCAACGTATCAATCTCAAATTCCTCTTTAAATTGAAAAAAAATCCGACTGAGTGCTATAAATTGTTGCAAGAGGCCTATGGGGACAATTCTCTATCTCGTGCGCGTGTTTTTGAGTGATGTAAGCGCTTTGTGAGGGCCGAGAGAGCTCCTGTGCTCCGAACACTCGCCGTAATGACCAGATTTGGCAGATTGTGCGACTTTCTTTTGTTTCCGAAAATAAAATCTGTTTTGCAAGGGACCCGATTTGAGTCGATGGAAGCGGTAAAGCAAAAAACGGCAGAGCTCCTAAAAGCGCTAATCAAAGAACAATTCCAGCACTGCTTTGATCAGTGGAAAAAACGTATGGAAAGGTGTGTGGCGAGGGGAGAGGAGTATATTGAAGGGGAGCATTCGAATGTAGAATAATTTGTATAATAGAACCCTTTTTCGTAACCAGTTTCGTTATTTAATAGCCAGACCTCATACTGTTGTTTATGATAAACACATAAATACTTATCTGGAACCGTGCAGCAGAAGCACTTGTTTGAAGTGTTACAGTCTCAATTGCAAATTCAGAAATTGTGTACAAGTTAATGGTGAATAAATTGTCAAAGTGAACAATGATTAGATAATGGTATACAGTTATTTAATTTATTACAAAACTGAATGTCTAATTTACACAAAACAATTTATGTATGGTGATCCACATTACACAATTACTTATATATGGAAGACTCAGATACAAGTAGACCAAGTCCACTTTGTACCAACGCTATAGTATACATCAACTATGTTGAATTTCAATGTAATAATGAACCAAGTCCTAGTTCTGATACTATCCTCGAGACAGCCGGAAGTTCTGTTGCTTATTGACAGAATCTTTCAAAATACTACTGAACTAAGCTCAGGTAATCTTTAGCTGCTTTCTATTTACATCAAAACTCAGATTATTCTCACTCTTGACTTCATAACTGAGTTCAATGCACGTCCATTTTCAGTGTCGCAAGTGAGACGTGACCGAGTTTTTACCCACAAGTGTGCTTTAGTCATATACAGTGCGTAAAGTATGGAATAAATTCAATAATTTCTAATCCAAGAGATATTTTCAAAAACCCTCGGACACGTCAATTTTATTTTTCGACGAAGATTTTTTTGAAGAAAAAATTAATATACAGGGTGTTCTCAAAAAAGCTGGGCAGGTAGCAACTTTGTTTTTTAAATAGACACCCCCAATTTTTTTTACATTTTCGGATTCCTTGTAAAATTCTAAGCATTTTTCACTCCCTATACCTAACTTTAACCGTTTTGAAATTAGAGGAATGAACAATTTACTATTAAATTATAAGTAGGCTATGACTTTTTGACACAAAACAGCACTTTATTTCATTTTGCTTTTAATTCGATATTGCCTAAAGTGTTCTTCGATTTCTAAATATCTATCAAAGTATCTTTTTGCATGGTCGCAATAGTTTTTTCTTTTTGAAAAAACATTTTTATAATTAATTTTATTATCAAGATGCGGCTTACTGAGACGCAAAGGATAGAAGTTTTAATCACGATTGGCTATGGGAATAGAACCAGAACGCAACAGGAAGTATGCGAGTTATTTAACCAAAAATATCCCGATCGGACTCCAATTTCGCAATCAACAGTAAGTAAGATTAAAAAAAATTTCGAGAAATTGGTCATGTAAGAGATGCTCCAAAGTCTGGTAGACCATCTGTCTCAGAAGAAACACAATTGGATGTTTTATTAAGTGTCCAAGAACGGCCGCATGTTACAACTAGAGAACTGGCCTTAGAATTAAATGTTAGTAAAACAGCATTGATCAAAACATTACATAAAAGCAAATACCACCCTTACAAAATGCAAGTCCTTCAAGAACTTTATGAAGACGATTATGACAGATGTCTCGAGTTCTGCGAACGTTTACAAGCTATGTGCCTTGAGAATGAAAACTTTGTGAAAAATATTGTGTTTTCGGACGAGGCTACGTTTAATTTAAATGGAGAAGTAAACACGTAAAACTACCGTTATTGGTCGGACGTAAATCCGCATTGGATGCGCGAAGGCCATACTCAGTATAGGGAAAAAATTAACGTATTGGCGGTTATTGTAGGAAACAGTATTGTAGGGCCCTTTTTCATTGAAGAAAGTTTAACTGGTGAAAGGTATTTGCAGCTTTTACATAACGATGTTCTACCAGCCCTAGCAACGTTATATCCGGGAGAGGATTTACCTAATGTAAACATTTGGTTCCAACAGGATGGCGCCCCGCCACATTACCATGCACAATTTCGCGCATATGTAGATCAAATTTTGCCGAATAGGTAGATTGGAAGAAGGGGGGCGATCGAATGGGCTCCAAGGTCCCCGGACTTAACCCCTTTAGACTTTTTTCTGTGGGGTTACATAAAAGGAAAAGTTTTTAAAACAAAACCTGCTGGAAGAATTAAAAAATCGTATTACTCAAGAAATGCGACGTTATCACACCACTAGTCATTAATAGTGCCCAGAATGGATTTATTAATCGGTTAGGTTATTGCCAGTTAACAAATGGAAGACATTTTCAACATTTGTTAAAATCAAATTATGTAAACTAGGTATTAGAGTTAAAATGTCGTGTAAAAATCGTAATTTTTAAAAAATGTTACCTGAAAACCCGTGGATTCTATTAATTTCGTATAAATTTTTCTCTTGTTTGCAGCAGCTCATGGCCTACTTTGACTTAAATGTAATATCGAGGCGAATTTTAGTTGGGTATAGGGAGTGTTACATGAAAAATACTTAGAATTTTACAAGGAATCCGAAAATGTAAAAAATATTGGGGGTGTCTATTCCATACTTTACGACCGCACTGTATATAATACTTCTATACGGACAGTTTCTATAATTGGAAGCTATTCCGACTAAGGAAGACAGAATGATAACACTTTCTCTATCCTCCGATGTTCTAGCTCGGTTCTGCGCATTCTCAAGCATGCGCAGTATAGATAAAGTGTCTTGAACGAGAGAAAAAAATGAATATTGTCGCACCGTAACGTAGTTTTTCCCATACCAACTGTCCATATAGGGCTTTAGTGAGTTTTGTAAACTCAGATTGAAAGTGAGGTTAAGGACATCATGTTGTCAGATGTTATCATCAAAATAAGCAAGTAAGTACACAATACTAAATGATTGCAAACATCATTGACGTAAATAATCTTATAAATAATATTTTAGTAATATAGTTTCTTTTGCTACGAGGACCAGACGGTTGGATCACCAATGATAATGGTGAATTTTAAGTGGTTATTGAGAATAATAACTCAAATTACTCGTTTGTTTTATTCACTGAGCAGTTACGTCATTATCTGAGTATAAGATACTCATATAACTGAATGTCTCAGTTCACTTGAATGTAAATAGGAAGCACCTCTTATTTATTGTTTACAGTTCTCTATTGAAGTGCTTTAAATTTTTTATTTGAAGATTTCGGCAGTTTAATACACATTATTTGTGTTGAATAGTTGTATTCTGCGATAGATATTTTATCTGAATCAGAAGAAGATTGATCTTCAGACGAATACAATTTTACGTTAGGATTGCAACTCATTGTATTTGATATTGGTTGGCGTGCAGAACTGGAAAAAGATGTCGCAGAAGTCTTGCAGGATAAAAAATATGTACTAAAAGAAGGTAGATAGGAGCGAAACCAATTATTGGGACAACCTACAAGGGTTGAGACAGGCAAAGACTCTTCGGGGAAACTATAACCGTAGAAGATATGCTGAATGTATCAACCTAAGTAAGAACAATCTACGAATACTAACAGGAGATCTATCGGGGCACTGTCGCTTCAACAAACACCTGAAGACGCTAGACCTAGCAGATAATGCGGCGTGCATGTTTTGTTGCACAAAGAACGAATCCTCTATCCACATTCTTTAGAACACTAAGGAACTCTAGAGCACCACACCTGGAATCGTATGAAGTAGAAGACAGCCTTTGGCAGCCACAACCATCCCACATTCTGGATTTTCTAAGAGGAGTGGGATTAACGGATTAGCTGTAAACACGGGGTTCCCAAGTATCGCAGCAGGATAAATCCTTTGGGTGGCGGTGTATATGATACTCCAATATCTACACACAAGCAGATGTAGAAATAAAGTTGGTTTATTTTCTTTCAAAAATTCTTGAGATTTCAATCGAACGAAGTCCAGTATTCTGGACTTTTAGGGGTTTTAACACTAAACTTCGTCAATAAAACATATATTATTGCTAAGTTAGTCGTTGAATTTCTTTAACACAACATAACAAAATTATTAAAATTTTCCAACTTTAACTTTAAACTTCTTTAGTTCAACAGTAGCTAAAGTGGACATGGTTCATTTGTACTCATAACCCTTCATATATAGATAATAATTTTCCAAAATCATTGATTGTTCATGAATTTTGTATGCATTATAAAGAATATATATATATATATATATATATATATATATATATATATATATATATATATATATATATATATATATATATATATATATATATATATATATATATATATATATATATATAGAGTAGAAAAATTGAGGCTCAAAAACTCAAAAGACTTTGACATAAAAAGTAAGCTAGCTGAGGTCTTGTCTAAAAATGACTTCAAAAGGAAATCTAAAATCAAGAAAATTTATTCAAGAGAATATTTGGTTCGATTATTGCTTTGAATTGAACACATTTTTGTATGTTTATTATTTGTTGTATGTTCTGGTATGTCAACTCGAGTTATCTTAACCTGTGATTTTTAAGACTGAAATTGTATTTATTTATTCAACATTATGTGATAAACTGTGATATTTTTCAACTATTAAATGTTTTTCATCCTACCTTATTATTTTTATTAACCTTTAATCCACACTGTTAGTTTAACCCACATATTAATGGAACTTTTTTTTATTTCACCCATTTTTTCAAAGAAAGTTGGTAGTTTTATTTAATTTTAATATAAAAAAATATAAATTTTTTTATTAGCAGTCAATATATGTTCTTTTAAAAGGACAGTAGTAAAATGCAATTCTGTAGATAAGTGAAAAAATATATTATAAAAAAAATTTTATCAAATTGTATGATAATTTTTAAGCATATTTTTGGGTGTAATGGTATATTGTAATTTTTACACAAAAACTGGACTTGTTCTGCACTATCCACATCGAGACTTTTTTCTGGTAAATTATATGATGATTCATACCTGTTTTGTCACCTGGAACAATTCCAAAATGTTTCAAGCTATGTTTCTTCTAAATTCAAGTTGATCCACTTGCTGATCTAATCAGGCTAACTGCCATGCGTTCTGAATAGCCATGTCAATACCGTGAGCCAACAAAGGAATTTTTTACCTCTTATGAACACACGGTAAAAACTTATATTCTGATCATTGCTATCAACTCCACCCATGAAATAATTATAAAACTTATCAAATTTGGTTGAGGGATGTAAATATGTTTTTTTTTCTAAAGGGTAAGGTTTCGACTGAACAAAAATTAGACGCAATTGTCACAATACTATTCCCGTGTCTTTATCCAACCGGTAATCGTATTTACCCCTTTCAGTTTTTTATAGTTGGAGCACTTTGAAATTCTGTTGTCTTTTATGGTACCCGTAAGGCCATAATGCCTCTATATTCAAGTCGTGGAGTAAATGCATCGAGGAAAAAAAATATTAAAAAAGAAATGAAATCCGCGCACTATAAAACAACGGTTGCACCAAATCCAAGGTTTCCAATTTATGGTTTCGTTATCACTGATAGGGTGTAAACCATACAATGTGACCTAGACGTAAAGTTCCCACCCACAGTTTGTAACCTCAACGAATAGATTTATTTTGTATATATTGTTTTGTGAGGTGTCTTCCAAAATAAGGTACCATCGCCTCATCTATGCCATGTTTGTGTTCAATACATATAACTTCTTGGTAATAACACATTGCCACTTAGGATAAACACGCCTATAAAACATTTATTTCGTTCACTGTTATATCGGTTATTATATTTTTCTGTGCCGCAAGTCTTATAAATTTTGTGATAACATCGCCATCAAAAAAAGAGGCTGAAAAGCTGCAATGCACTACGTTTTTGTCCAGGTCCGATTTTTGGTTTTCAATATAGTTTTTTTGAGTGCTGATAGAGATCAACTTTTAGCAAATTCGCAGATATGAGTTTTTGTAGAGCAGGCTCTGACGATGTTTATACTTGAAACGGCTGCTGCTGTTGTAAAACTGCTAGGGGTAAATCATCCTCTTCGTTGAAATACATGCCTGTCAAATATTACCTCAATAGCTGAGCAAGAGCAGCAAGAGCTGACTTCCTGGTAAGTGATTGTAGTATTATCCTCGTCTCCGACATCATCATTTGCGTTTTTTGGAGGACACAAAATAATGCTATCAGGAGCTATTGGAATGTCATCTCTCTCCAATTATTCAATTAACTCGTGTAACCTCAATGGTCTCCTAAAAAAATGTAAAGACGTGATTATTATTAGTCTTTTTAAAAGAGCATTACAAAAATATACCTAAAATGGTAAGTAAAAAAGCCGTATTTACCACTTACACATTTTTAGCTTATTTAGAATAACAAAAAACTTACCTCTAATTAAAGATATCAATTTTGAATAAAAAAAAATCACAAAATAAGCTGTGCACGAAGTTGTAGACAACTGGTGAATCGTAATCGGCGAAAATCAACTGTCACTAGATGGCGCTGAATTTGGCTTCTATAGCGGTGAACAGCAATACAATTTGTAAGGGTGTTTGATGCTGTTTAGTTTTTAAGTGATTTTGTAACCCTTTTTAACGTCATAGAATATAGGTGGAGCGGTTTTCAAAGCGGCACATACCTCATACCTATAGTATTATGTGGCTTAGAATTCAAAAACTATTAAAAGTTTGTGTCTTCAGACGTCAGATCTAACCTCACAGCCTCATGAGATAACAATTAATCTGAATGATGTAGTTGAAGATTGGAAATGTATTTGTTCATGTAAGTACGGGAGTAAGAGACTTGAATATCTACACCAAAAAAGGAGTGGGATTAACAGATCAGCTGTAAGCACTGCGTTCCCCGGTATCACAGCAAAAAAGGGGACAAAATAGATCCTTTGGTTCGCAGGGTAAACGAGACCCCAAATCTATACATAAGTTTGAAAAAGAGTTTTATTGGCTAGTAGAATAGGATTTTAACAACATGTAAATTTGTAGCACTACACCTTTTACCACGTTTTTAGTGTTTTATGGATGTGTGGTTGTTTTTATCTCAGAAAACCACTTTAAAAAGGTATATTTTAATATTTTAGACTAAAATTTCAAATAACACTTTATATTGTTTATAAAACAACAAAATTAGTTCGTATTCTGACGTTGTTGCTCAACTCTATTGAAGTTTGAAAGAAAATAAACAGATGTCGCCCACTTCGTAATTTTCGCATGTCTTTTAAAATGACAGTAGTAATATCTAGATTAAATCAAAGCGATATTTATTTCACCCAAGTGCACAAATAATGTACAGAATAGTAAAATTGTGGATCTACATATGACTAGCAATTGTCATCTATCAGTCATGACCTCTCTTCCTCCCCTCACAATACTGTGGGATTTCATATTCCACAAAACAAAAGATCACATAAAAGCATTAAATTTATTAATTTGCAAATATTTCTACTTGCTTCCTATGAAAAGGTGTTGTTAGTAGAGGGTGAAATAAAAGAGATATTTATTACAAAATAAACTATTTAATTTATATACATGCTTAAACACTTATAAAAAATTGTTCAATCGACAGGAATAAAACTGTAAGATAATAGTTCATTCATTTCTGAAACCAAATTTAGTATTACATTGAAAATTAACTTCCAATGTCAAAAAATATCTTGGCAAGCGGGATTTTAGTTCAAAATATTTTCATTCAAATGTAATAAATCTAAATATAATTAATTGAATGAGCAAATCTGAATTATTCTATTGTAACATACATAATCAATTTCATCTTAATATCTCCAAACAAGTAATGAATGGACGGTACTGAAAAATAGTATTTATCAAAAAGTTTCATCAATTTGAAAAAAATTTAGCGAAATATACTTCGTCTGATTCAATTGTTCATCAGCACCAAAGGAATGGACACTTTTCATATACACGAGTTATCAATAAAAATATTGCTCTGAATGATGGACTCAAACGTTTTGAAACTAAGATAGAAGAAGACTCAACAGAATAGAACATCGTTCAAAGTAATAGTCTCTCGAATACAATAAAACAACTTTTCAACAATATATAAGAAGTATAAACAGATTTGCAGTTGAGTTGAAATTTTTGGAAACACCCTGATGAACACACTATTTTCTATCACTTCACCAATAATTATACTGAATGAGATGTGTGTGGATAACAAAGATACAGTCTCCAAAAACCAATTACTGTTTAATTTGGTGCGCAAATATAAGCGCATCTATCTTTAATGGGACTAAATTGATACCTGATGAAGTAAAATATATAAGAGTTAAAAGTTACTGCGGCTAAATGGACTTGACGCAAGCTTGTTGGCAAGACATGGGGACTAAAGTCTAAGATAGTATATTAAATATACCAACAGTCATGAAACACTTCATCAAATACGCACCGCTTGCTTGGTGGTCAAAAACTAAACAAATAACTCAGAAAAATCTGAACAAGATTCAAAGTATGGTCTATCTGGGTGGTATTACAGGGACAATGTCAACCTGTCACACAACAGTCTTAGATGCACTACTAAACCTGCCTCCCCTTCACCTTATAGTGAAGAAAGAGACATTTAGCGGTAATTAATGGCAGACAATCATGGGTCAATAAAAAACTTCCGAACGTTCGAAATGTATCTCTGTGATACACAGATGGTTCGAAGCTAGCGCAAGGAGTTAGATTGAGCATTTGTGGACCAAAATGCAAGCTCCCCCTACCACTAGGAGAACCACTCACCATTTTTCAGGTAAAATTGCTAACAATAAACAAATGTGCTCAGGAATGAATGGATAGAAACGTCTCTAAAAAGCACATTCGCATTCTCTCTAGGTCCTGAAAGCTACTGAATGCACGCCCAAACTAGTGTGGAAATGTAAACTAACTCTAAAAGCACTACTTAACAGAAACAAAGTAACCCTAATGTGGCTACCAAGACACCAGAATATACTAGGTAATGAGGAAGCAGTCGACCTTGCCAAAAAAGAGACAACAACTCCATACCTAGGACTAGAGCTTTACCAAGACCTCATAAAACACCACATCAATAATTAACTGAACGGATGACTGAAGAATCAGATGGAGTCTCACTGGAGAAACACTCCAGGCCCAAGACAATCTAAAAGATTCATAACCATATCAACTAAGAAGTCTGAAAAACTTCTCGTAATGAGCAGAAATGACATGAAACTGATTGTCGGTCTTCTGACAGTTCACTACCACGTCAAACATCACCTTAAGATGATAGGCTAACAAGTGAAACACATAAACCTCAGGAGAATAGACTCCGTTTGGACGAGTCTATTGGAGGCAGAACAACGAGATATAGAATACCTTCTAGGTGTAGGAGCAGAGTGGCTATAAGATCAAAACGACTTCCCAAACAATCTACCTCGATTATCTGAAAACGATAATCGAAATTATCGAAACACGCATAGGACAGTGTAATTGGAGTGGTACTAAACAGTGTGTTCAGTAGATCTTTGGATTGCATTAACTTAAATCTGTTAATATTATGCTATATATACTTTTGATTTAAAAATACAGAAAGAAAAAACATATTTTAAATATATAATTTTTAAGGAACAAAACTGAAACTATTGAATTTGAAAATATCTTTACTAATACAATGGTTTCTGTTGGAATCTTACAGGGTCTAGACCATTGATTCCTAACCGGTGGGTAATTACCACCGCGGTGGTAAAACTTGTATTTCGGAAGGGTAACAATGAGTCAGTTGTTGTCTCGAACGTCGAATTTTAAAATGACAAATCTGAGCGCCGACTACGCGCTGCCATCGCCGCTCGTGCGAGTGAGCACCTCCTTTCCTTGCCGCCCGCTATCAGCCAGACAACGTGCGCATTTGAATTGTATCGTTGAATTAGTGAAGTGATTTCATTTAAACCTTAATATTTTAATTTAGTTTTTTGGTAAGTATTTCTTTGTTATTGTGGATTTTAATTGATAACATGAAATAAGTTTAGTGTTATTTCTTATCGCTTTGCTGTGAACAAAAAATCTCATACTATAGGAGAGGATCTCATTATCTGCTTATATGATGCAGTATCTCTTGTAATTGGCGAGCAACATGTGGCCAAGATAAAGCAGATTTCACACTCCAATACAACAGTTCCAAGTCGTATTGCAGAGATGAGTAGTGACAAACTGTAATTTCTGATATTAAAGAAAGTCTTATGTTAACGCTGCAATTAGACGATTCGACTGATGTAGCTTCGTGCTCGCAATTGTTGCTATTTATACATTACATAAAAGACAATAATGTAAAATGGGAATACTTTGATCATTACTCGCGGCGAAGATGTATTTTTAACTTTGAAACATTTTATTGAAGAAAACAGAATTGATTGGTCAAAGCTAGTTGGTATCGGCACAGACGGTGCTCCTTGATGGGTATTCGTTCGGGATTTCAAACAATAGTTAAACAAGTTGCTCCTCAAGTTTTATCATATCATTGTAAACATTGTAAATCATATTCGTGGGGGCGCCACCAATTCTAGATAGTTCAAAGTTTATAAAAAAAATAGTTATCAGATTGGTTTGAAATACTGTACATTTCATAAGGTGTGAATAAACTTTCATACCCTCATTCTAATCTTCTAATATTTTCCTGCATATTCGCTACACAGGTTTTTGCTGACGACTTTTCTTGTATATTTATTCATAAAATTAAATATCTAACTGTACTTTCAAGTGTAACAAAAATATATTTTTATCTGTATAAATATTTGAAAGATTGTAGGTAACTAAGAAATTATTGCAATCAAGACATAACATGAAACAATTACGTCACAACCTTGTATAACGTATAAAATTTGCTACAATAATACAAATAAATTTGTTTCGATTTTTTCAGCATATATCATGAAATATGTAGAATATTTTTCAAGTCGTCGGGAAGTCCTGATACAATCTCATTTAAACGATGATTGAGTTTTTCTTTGATGGCTAAACTCACAGGTATGACATGTTGATCACATTTTTTAATATTATTTTGGATTCTCAGGACCATGTCTACTATTTCTACTTCCGGTCGACCTTGAGCCCACAACTTCAAATCCTAAAATTTTTATAAAAATCAATATTTAACATCAGGGTATGTTATATTGTTCAATATTCATTATTAAAGTTGATCTTATAATGAAAGCCCACATTTTACAAGAATCACTTAAATATTGAAAACGACACACGAGAAATTTTGGAAAATTCATAGGAATTTATATTTAAAAGGCACACTTACTAAACTAAAAGCTTTGATTAACAAGAGTTGGCACAATTGGGGAAAGCCGTATATAAATAATTTGCAACTTGAAAATAATTCTTACTCAATAGTAGTTAAATATATAAATGGACCTTTTAAGATTTATTTTAATTTATGTGATATCTTACAAGAGTATTATACTATTACGAACAAGTTCGCGAAATGGATATGTAAGCCGGCCCTGCTTGGTTACAATGGAATTTTCAATTTTGACAAAGGCGTATATTTTTTATACATTGTGGAATTCGTTTGAACTCAAGTTTTTTTAGAGCAAGCGGTATATTTACATTGTTTCTTTTCAATAATTTCTAGGAAGGTCTATTTATTTATATGTTCTGATTCTTTATGTTTTAGAATTTTTGAGAAACATGTTTAGTAAGTTAATATCTATCATTGCTAATAGTAAAGTTGCTTTAGATTGTTGTGAAGGTTTGCTCTGCCGTTGCACTATACAAAAAAAATTAAAAAGGATACATAAATATTGATCCGATATCTCTAATGTATCCTTCAAAAATTAATATGCACTCTAAAAAAATGTGAGGTAATTCTGGTCACTACGACAGTATAGTATTTGGATTCATGAAACTTTTATATTGTTGACATATTTCGCAAGATAAGTCTTTCTATGTCCATATTCATACTTGAACACCAACAGCAACAACACATATAAGCATTTTACTACCACAGTATGTTATTCATGAAAGAAATTTAATAAATATAAGTTTTATGTAGCAAAATAAGTTATGTTCCACTGTTAGCTAATTTTTTTCAAGTTGGAATTTCTGGAGCCTTTGGTGAGTATTTCTTATATATTTGTCTATTAAAATGTTTAATTTATCTTGTACTCAATACAAAATGATGAAAATTATGCTGAATGATATTTTTTGCAAACCATATGATTTCAGCTTATTTTCTTCGGACCAGAAATAATTGTTTATTAAAATCTCTTGATTTATACTTACAGCATTTGACAAGGCCTCAGTCTGGAGAGCTTGTAATTTCAAAGTTAAATCACTGTACCTAGCATTGAACCAGGCTGTGAAATTCGGAGATCTGAAGAATTTCTTGTATAATGCCACCCAATCTCCTTTAATTCCTGTATTATTTAAAGTTAACTGAGGTCCAGCGGATTCCAAAGTTGCAAAAAATGAGTCTGGGTTGAAAGGTAAAGGTGATGGCGGTGCCTGCGATTGATAAAATAGAAATTATTCCAAGAATTATCTCAAAATGTTGTCTGTACATTTTTTTTGTATAGTTCACCAATTAGTTGCTTCAACAATATACCAAGCCTCTCTGCACTGTTTTCTTTTCTATTTTTCATTCATTAGTATTAAAGTTTTATTATTATTTTTTTAATACATATTCAACTTCACTTCGAGCATAATATTAATTTATCAGCTCCTTTTTCTTGTGTATATTTCATTAATACTATCAGAAATCAGAATCAATTTCTGTGACTCTAAGGCAAGGTAACATTTACTTCACTTAGCCAATATTTCCTATAGTGTTATCAATAAGAAATAAGCAATGATACATTGAATAGACGACTTGGAAGACCATCTGGTCTATTCTGAGGTTTACACAATACTACATACAACCAAGGTACGGATGTGGTGGCGGATGAATAATGGTATGGAATAGCATCTTAAAGAGGTTTTAATGCTCACAGGTACATTATTGGGAAAGTATTAATCTCTTGGGTTCATTTAATTCTTAATTGGTTTTTTGAAATATTCAATGCTTAGGTACATTTTGAAATATTAGATCCTTAAATTCCCTTGGTACGAGAAAATTTTGCTTGACTGCCTATCGGAAGAATTGTCCAAAATTTCTTTCAAGCAATTGAAATCCAAGTAACGGTATGGCTAGCTAAGAGCACTGACCTTTATCCAATGGGTTTATTACAAGAATTAGTAGATCCACCACACAATTTACAGGAGCTATATCCGTTATCTGTTACCCACTACATTGTTCAATATAGTTTTAGAATAGATAGTAGGTAAAAACGGTTTGAACAAAACAAGGACATTAAAAACAGCGAAACGTGGATTATTAATAAAGCAAAGGAAGAGAAGTTAGATAGATGGGAAAGAAAAATACTCAGAAGGATACTAGGAGATAAAAAGGAGGGATAATTATGGCTGAGAAGAACAAATAATGAAATAAGGAATCTATTTGGAGAAGCAAAACTATATAGTGGCTGGGTCCCATACAGAGAGTGCCAAATTTTAGAGCAACAAAAAAAATTATGGACATAGAACAAAGAGGAATAAAAAAAGGAAAACCAAGGAAACATGGTACACAGAGATGATGGAAGACTTAAGAGAGAGAGAGAGAGACAGAGAAATTCAGGATTGTAAAACAAAAACCAAAAATAAACCAAAAAAATAAAAAACCACTCTATGATATCTAGATACTGTTAAGCTCTAATTGACAACAAAAGATGAAATAATTATTAAAGTAAGCCTCTTATTAAAAAAAATTTTACATTTCAGATTATATCCCCTACAATAGTGGTTGAAAGAAAAAAAACCATTTCTAATATTTTTTAAGATTAAAAAATAAAAATATAAGTTGTCGCAACTAAGAGTTTGAAAAATTTATTAGTAAAAATATATATTCTAGTAAACTGAATACTTAAGGAGGAAAAAACTTACTTTAAATGCATGAATACTCTTCTGGAGTGGCATGAGACTAGCAATGTACCTCTCCAAAGGAATCATAAAACTCTGAGTTAGTTCTAATAAATGTCTCCTCAACAGAGCAGATTGCACCTCAAATGGCCGTTTTGAGCTAATTCCACTTAATAATTTTTTGATGAAGTTTTTATCTTTTTGTAATAAAGGTTTGTAAGCTGTGAACACACCAGGACTAGTATCAATCATTTTTGTTGGAGCTGTTTTCTTAAGTTTGTATTTCTGAGCTTGTCCTGAAAATATCAAATTAGTAATTGATAATTAGGAAAAAATCTCAACATACCCAAATCGTCACTAAGTCTTATTGTATGTGGCCAATGATGTAACGTTTTTCCAAAAAACGGATTAGTAACTCCAAGAATAACAGGGGGTGGTCCCTGACTTTTATTTGTAAATTGTTTAAATTCACTGTCATGTATCGTAAAATAAGGGCGGTAGTCACCACAGTATTGTAAGGGACTGATGAGTCTAAAATTATTCAATATTCATAAGTATTAAATTTTTATGATTATTAATATGAACAATTATACTATAATTTGAAATATCAACAAATATTTGTTTCAATTAACTTGGTCTTACCTTGTTAATGCCAATACCATTGAAGAACAATGAGTTGGAGATGATGCCATTACCACTATGGGTTCAGAAACAATAACCAATTCCCACAATAGATGGATATGTGATAAAACTGGCTGAAGAATCTCGAATAAATTCAAATCTTCAACATTAGTTTGTATTTGATTATCACCAGGTTCACTGAGTAAAGGCAATGTGGAATTTGCTGATGTGGACAAAGGAATATATGTCTAAAAGATCACAATTATAAAACAAATTCGTTAAAATCCATTAAATTTGCATACTAATAGATCAATTATATCAATAAATGTTTCTTAAAACAATTACTTAAAAAAGAGTCAAAATTATTTAGATTCAAACATATTTTCACCTGGAAAACAGAGCCAAGCAATGGTAAATTCAATGTAGAGCCAGGTCGTGGAGGCGGCCATCTTTCAATATTATAACATACTGCTTCTAGAGTAATATCTCCATTTTCAAAATATTCAGGAGCAATGTAGCTACAAATTTTACTAAATAGGTTGTTGAATGGAAGAAAAGAAAGAATTACAACACTCTGCAACAAAGATAAAATTAAACATACACTCAGCTGGTAAAATGCTTCTATATTATACTGAAAACTATGCTTATCTACAACAAATTAGAATTTGGATAATAAATAAAATAGGTTCAAACTGAATAAGAATTATATTATTTATCAAATTACGAAATTTGAAGCAGTTTCTAGTTCTTAGCTTGTTTTCATCCAATACCATATTTTAAAAATATTAATGCTGATGAAGAATTTACTCAATAGTAGTTCATTAATTAGTACTTAGGTAAATACATGTATAATGTGGTGATTCAACTTATTTATTTCCTCTTTTGGAAATCTACAATTGACTATTTATGTTTCCAATATATAGATGAAAATATTGAGCATATAAGGTAGTACTTAATAAAAAAATATACCTTCAAAACAATTATATACATGACAACTGTTTTTAAAGTTCAAAAATACCATTATATTACTCACTTTTTGAAAATATCCCCTTGGCAAAGTAATATCCTTGACTTGTCGAAAATATACATATCCCCAATAGAAGGAGGCATCTACCTGCAACGCAGTAGGGCACTTGGAATTGTAGTTGTGGTGCTCATTACTAAGGTTTTTTGAACCTTGATTATTCTGAAGTCTTATAATAAAATTAGTATCTCCCATACAACCAGAATTGGAATCGGGAAATGCCAAATAGCATACATTTGAGATTTCTTGTTTTGTAAGGTTAATATGTTTGGGATAGATACTCTGAAAAATAAATAAAAATATTGACAACCACATTGATCCATGATTTAGTTTAAGAATATTTTAAATGCCACATTCATAGATACTAGATTTGAGAATTCCCATTCTATATATTATATTTCAAAGCTGATATGAATATTGCTGGATAAATCTTAATTAATTAGTTATTTTGTTGAAAAAATTATCTAGTATCATACATAACATTCAATATATGTTTAAAACAGACATTTATTTATAATAGGAATGCAAATTTAAATGTACAGATACAAATAACTAAAAAGAAAATTACAATGAATCTATTTAAAATATCTTCTAATCAGCAGAAAAATTAACCTTCCCATAAAGACTACAATTCTACTTTCTATGAAATAATGAAATCTCTGTGTATCTTTTATAAATTGCAAGTGGTACATAACAATTATTCTCATGGGACTGTCACAATACAATATCCCAGAACAGATTTGTATCTAGTTGCCTACTATTAATGAATCCATTAGATCAAAAACCTCATGATCTTGCCATGAGCTCAGCTAGAATCTCAGAGTCGCAAATCAAGCAGAGGGCATTTGCATCTGGACAGAAACATCTATAACCTGCCTCATATTAATAGATAATTCCCCAATATCATGTTGTTAATTCATAATTAATACCTTTAGCTTGGTTTTTAAAACATTTTTTTCCATGAATAACTCTTAAGTGAGTGATTATGAAGTACTGTATAGATTCTAGCTCAATGAATTATATTTGTTTCCCAAATAAAAAGTCACGATTTCCACTAACAGATGAAGTAAAGAAGCAATATTATTTCTGAACCATTGATATTGTAACTGGGTTGTCATAGAGAAATTTCTAATAAAAAAGTATTTCATTTTAGAACTAGTAAGTGGGTCTTTAATACAAAATGCTTCAAATTGAAACGCTTACCTCGAGAGCTTGTCCTAGTTCCAGATCAAATGTTACAACACATATGCAATATAACCAATTGTGAAAATTATCCCAAGCATCTCCAATTTTATTTTCAAATAATTTATCTCCATCTGTCATAATTAATAAATTATACAAACATTCTTATTTTGACATTTTAACCTTTCAATTAAACTGAAATGTTTGACATATCAACAGACATTCATACTTCTTCTATAGATAACCTTTACATATGGAAATCTTCTTGAAATCAATTCACATTACTTTGCCATTTTTGACAAACTTCACTTTGCTGTTACAATTCACAATGCAGATCCGGCTCGATTAACAATTTATATAAAAAAGTGGAGTCTGGAGAATAAACAAATTAAATAAAAAAGTTCGGTTTTTCAAAAATCTATTCCAATAGACACTAATCTATATGCACAAGATATTAAAAAAAAGTACAAACACCTTAATTTTTATTGTATTGTATATTCATACTATGACACACACAGCTTCAAACAGAATGTAAAAATATTATCTGAACATCCTCGAAAAACTGAGAATAAACCTTGCTACAGAATATTACATGAATCATGTATTAAGTATAATGGACCAATAAATATAAATAAACTTTTAGGAGATTCACATTTGACGGTATTTAATTTTTGAAGACGGCACTGTATACTTTACAGAAGTATCAACCTAAAAAAATGTCAACAGAATTGTGAAAAACGCATATTATCTTTACGCAAATTAAAAGGAAAGAAATAAAATTTTCAAAACAAATTGATATACAAATGTTTAGCAATCGTCTACTAAATAAACTACAATTAAACGTCAGACTCAGATATTATGTTGTCAGTATAGTATAGATGAATCGTAAATGTTTCCTCTATCTATGGTTATAATTGTTTAAAGAGTTTCTACCAATCATCATTCACCATATCACAAGTGTGACAATCTGAATCCAAACAAATATAGGCTGCTACAGAGGTATATTAACATATAAATTGTGAAATTTTATACAGTCGTTGATCATATAATTAGTTGCAATATGTCTGAACTTAGAAAATCGATTTTGAAACTCCAAGGAAAGCGCCCTGGGTAAAAATATAAAATTTATTTTATTTTTCATATTTCATAATCTATTTTCAACAGCAAGACCCTGACACCAGTGAAAAATTATACTCCAATTAAATGGACGGAGTATTTTGAAAAACAAGAAACAGTGGAAATAACAAGTGGAAAATTTCATATATATACAAAAGGATTTGAGGGGCCAATTTTATTATGCCTTCATGGTGGTGGATATTCTGGCTTAACTTGGGCATTATTCGCAGTAAGTCTTATCTTTCAAAAAGAAGTTAAATGGTAGTAATTTTAACTGCATAATTGAGAATTGTAGCACTGGTTTCCATGTTTTCTATTAATATGTAGAGCTCCAGGAGTACATGAATCTGATATAAACATCTGAACGGAATAGATATATTTACATATAAAATATTGACATTAAATAATAATCCTTGTCTGTTTAAGATAATTATGTTAAAACTGAATATCAATAGGATACATAATTAATACTGATTCAACTTATTTATGAAAACAAAATGGAGCAGAAATGGGGGAAAACGAATGAAAATTAATTAATTTCAACACAGAATAAAACATATTCTGAAGAATATGCTACCTGTATAAAGAATTCAATAAACAGGTTTTTAAATTTACTTGTTTTTAATTGAAAGGTTTCTACAACATAGAACTGTTTTGTGGAAATTTTTCAAACAAACCAATTCACACATTTTGATTAGGTAGTGCTATTAGTGTGAACAAGAAAATGAAGATTAGTGGTGATGTTATAATTATTTATCTTGGGTGCCTTTGTCTTGACCTTTACTTATTATTATGTGTAATCCAAAACCCCTATGACATGTACCTAAGTAATTTCCTCTCGTTGGTCTTCCTCAACACTTCCTACAGTTTTCATAGAGCCTGTATAAATGATATGTGTGGTTGAATGGATTATGCATACCAAAAGCCAAAAAAATTGGAAGGTCTGCTTTATTCTCAATGTTCAGATTTTTAAGTTAGGCATGTTACTAAATTTTACTTTGATGTTATTTAAGGAAGAAGTATCAAAATTGATTAATTGTAGAGTAATAGCAATAGATTTAAGAGGTCATGGAAATACATCTACAATTAACGATGCTGATTTATCATTAGAAATGTTGTCTCAGTAAGTATATAAATAATTTCAATTGAAGTTAAGTATTAAGTTAAATAAGTTTAATATATATATATATATATATATATATATATATATATATATATATATATATATATATATATATATATATATATAAATTCTACTAATAAATCCATATTTTATAGAGACGTGGTTGAAATTGCATCAAAACTAACTGAAACAAACCCTTCTCCAATTGTGTTACTTGGACACAGTATGGGAGGTGCTGTGGCAGTAGAAGCAGCACATCATATTGATTGTGTAGTAGGGCTTTGTGTAATTGACGTAGTTGAAGGCACTGCTTTAGATGCATTGTCCTCAATGCAAAGTATCCTTAGAGGGAGACCCTCTCATTTCAAAAGTCTTCCTCATGCTATCCAGTGGTGGTAAGTTTAAATTTTTTATCAATCATTCAGCTACAATAGTTAATTAGGAACAGATGTATTATATATACGTTTTGATGTATTTTTTCTTCATTGAGGTAGATTATGTAATGTTATTCCGAGCCTGATTGAACCCTAGTGGTGTTAAGTCAAGAATTAATTTAAGTAGTAAGTGATACTGTTAATAACTTTTGGTGGTGAAAATGTATCAAAAAAGTCCCCTATTTAAGTCTTGGATACAGATTGTATTTGTTTTTCAAGAAATAACCTTTGAATTTTGTACATTTATGTTTTCTGTGTAACAAAGCTGCTTTTCATCATGGTGAAGGAAGACTCTTATCCACTTTTAACTGTAATAAACTGATATTGTGTATTTGGCCACAAAATTTGTGGTGTTAAATTAACCTATATCTAATTACTGTTTTTTTAATAAGTCTATATTACATTCCATCCAAATTTATGACAGATTTTTAGTTAACAATTAAAAAAATGACAGTATCATACAAAAGGTTTGAAAGAATATCAGAAATAATGAATTCATAACTCTACATTTTTGAATAAAACTATACCCTGTTTTTAAACTAGGAGGACTGAGTTAGCAATTCTGTAGGTTCCTGATTGGTCAAATCACAGCCAGTTTTACACAGCACATTTGACATATATTATGATTGACAGTTGTGTACATTGTAAACAAATAGTGTCCATTTTAATCTTTCTTGCGTTCTTGTTACTGTTTTATTGAAATATAAAAGCTTTAAAAATTTTTATCAATCATTACCTATAATTTTGTTATTCATTGTGGCTTTCTTGTCTATATTGAAATTTTATTCTATTTGTATCTTTATTTAGTTATTTTTATGTTTGTTTTTTAGTTTTTACAAGCTACAAATTGTAAAAATTTTTTGAGGATAAAGCATTTCTCTCTATCTTACATTTTTCAAACTGAGCAAAATCCATGCGTAAAACAGACTTTAATTAAGCTTCAAAGTCAATCACGTGATACGAGCGAAACGAAGCGGATAGCGTTGACCTTGGTCGAAGGTCAGGGCCCCTTCAAACCTTTTATTTGTCTGGATGAAACAGTGAAAGTTACATTACCCGCGCGCGTGCAATACCTTATGTACGTGTTGGTATATTTGAGATACTAGAACGGGGAAGGGGGTTATATTCGAGGGAAAGGTTATTTTACGGTAATAAAAATAGAGTTTTAGATTGTTTAAACATTGCTATCCATTATGAGTAATGAAAAAGATAAACTGTGTTTGTAGGAACTTGCTCGACGACAGTTTGATTGCATGATATTGAGGTTAAAATATGAAAATTGTTATACATACATACATTATATGTATTATATGTATGCACACAAATTGAGTATGTATACATACTAAATTTGTGCGCAAGAATGTTGTGATATAGCGGGTATTATGGTGGTAGTTACATTGTTGTCAGATCTTTCCTTTTTCCGGAAAAATAATTAACTTTGTTATTTCAAATGGATCACCTTATATACTTTGTGTTTTAAATCCTTAAGAAATACTGATTATTTTTCATGTAATATTCTCTATGCCATAATTTCGGAGTTTTAGCTACATTTACAGTATCTCCACCAAAGCTACAATGAATATTGTACATTTAGATGACTGCGATTGACTAAACTCGTTTAATTTGAATATTCTTTAATAATTCATATTTATCCAAATCCATCAACTGAAGACAAATCTTTAAATGGGATTTCGGTTAGGATATAAATTATTAAAGATATACCACGTTTCTTGTTGACTTCTACGCCTATCACCATATCCTAAATCATTAAAATATCAATTAGTTCTTTTCCAGATAAACGATCCATTGTGACTTTCAATAAACTTCAACAATAATAATTCATTGAAACGTGAAATTTGTTATTGTAGCAGTCATAGCCACCTAAATATATTTTAACTTCGGCGGAGATAACGCAAATGTAGCTATAACTCCGAAATTATTGGCATTTAAGTGTAGGCAAAAATAATACGGATTTCGAAAAGTGAAAAATATACAGGGTGATCCATTTGAAATAACAAAGTTCATTATTTTTCCGGCAAAAGGAAAGATCTTACAACAATGTAGATACCTCTTGCGCATAAAAATTTATAAAAATCATACAAGGCGATTCCGAGATAATTGAGGCGTTGCATACATAAAACTCACTCTGTATAATATATTCTTGGAGTGAAATTATTTTTAGAGCTACTCAGCATAATTTTTCTATCAAATTTCTAGTTATAAAGGAGGCCAAACTCATAATTTAGAAGCAGCTAGAGTTTCAATGCCAGGGCAAATAGTAAGGTATGTAGATCTAATTGAATTTATTTTCTTTGATCAATTATTGGTGGATGTATAACATAAAGCAAGGCTGCTCAACCTTTCGAAGAGTCTGGCCAAACGGTGGATTCAGTAGTTAATGATGGGCCACTTACATTTCATGTTTCAGTTACTCTCATGACAATCGCAATAAAAACTTAATTATTAAGAAAATAGAATTGAATTATTGTTTATTAGGAACAAATTGTATCTTATTCCAAAATCTTAATAAAGAAACAAAACTGAACCTAAATCTAGGGTAATTTGTTTATACAATCAATGTGATTTCTGCCATTGTTTGTCTTTTAATAATTTACTTATGTTTGGCGACAAATCCGACGTTGACAGCAACAACAAGTCACAAATATGTTGCTCAGTTAAGGATGTGCGGTATTTATTTTTTACATAATTAAGGCCTGAAAAAACCTTTTTGCATACATATGTTGATCCAAAACTACTTAAAAACTGTAACGCCAGGTCAGTTATTACTGGAAATTCTCCATTTGTTACCAATTTCCAGAAATCTGCAAAATCTTCCGAAGAATTTTGTGCTTTCGAAGAAAATTTGTTAACAAAAAGGTTTTTCAACGTATCATGATTTTGCAGTTCAATTGAATATTGGCAGAATAAGTAACTATTTCAGCCAAACTTATTACGAAAGGATTTATAAAAATTTGTACATTTTGTTTTTTACTCTCGAAATCTTGAAATCTCCTCTCAAATGACTGTGATAAGCATTTAGTTTTAGATTGGTATTTAGACTAATTAACAGAAACAATATTGAGCACCTCTTTCAAATGTTTGAGTGTGGGTAAGAGAGCTAATTGAAAAGAGATTCAATTTTGCTTTGAATTCGCTTATCAAATTAAACATGTCGGAAGTGAACACTCTTTACCCTGTAATTTGAGATTCAAAATGTTGCGGTAATTCGTAATGTCTACAAGAAATGCAAGATCTCTTAACCAGGATGTATTCTTCAGTAAATCAATTTCGAATGGTAAAACCCCTTTCTGCTCTAAAAATTGCGACACCTGTTCTCGCAAGTTGAAGAAATGTTTCAACATGCTGCCCCTTGAAAGCCATTGCACAGCACAATACAGTTGTAACTCTCCATATTCTCTGATTTCTTCTTCAAATAATACCCTGAATTGACGTCTGTTAAGAGCTTTTGCACGTATGTACTTTATGCAGCGTACTACTGGATCCATAATATGCGCCGCGGGATTTTTGAATTTGGTGCGTATTTTAAACCACACTTGCGCGGGCCACTTAAAATTCCTTCGGCCAAAGTGTGGCCCGTGGGCCTGGCATTGAGCAGCCTGGACATAAAGGATACAAATAAGTGTTTTTAAAGTGATTAACTTATGACACACACATATATTTTGTTAAATAATCTATTAAATTTTAGCATCAAAACTGGCAAATTAGCTGCAGATGATTGTGATAACATTGATGAGTCAGTATTATTATCATCCGATTTGATGAAGGGAACCATTCACTCCCCTTTAGAACTTCCCGAAGTAATTGAAAATGAGGAAGATGAAGCTGTGCACACACAAGAATCAGATAATTGTGTTGATTGCGGTAAACCACCTCTTTCGAAAAATCAGAAAATTGATTTATTCAAAAATTCAAATGTCGCTAAAGTCGAATCGGGAGGACCTCAGTATACTTGGAGGATTGATCTCAGTAAAACAGAGAAGTTCTGGGCAGGTTGGTTTAAAGGTTTATCGCAGAAATTTTTGGATTTACGTATACCAAAACTTTTGTTATTGGCAAATATACACGGATTAGATACAGCTTTAACAGTTGGTCAGATGCAAGGTAAGCTTTATATTGAATATTATTTTCCATAAATTACTCATTTGTTGTAGAATAACTTTTTTTTTGAATTAATTAATTTCTGTATACTCTATTATACAGGGTGCGCCAGAGAAACTTACTTATTTGGAAAAACTCCCGAGCGGTGAGTTGGGGGAGTAGAGGAGTGGGAGGAAGCGCATCCGGAGGGGGAAGTCCCCAAGTATGTCACCCCCCTAGTCAGTTGCCATCATGCTCTGGTCGAGAGAGCAACGGGCATTCGCCGTTGAGAGTTATTTTTCTAATAATAGCTCAATTGTTGAAACAAAACGTGCATTCCGCGCTCGTTTTGAAATTCCTCCTCACAGACTTGTTCCTGGCTGTAATTCAATTCTGTCGTGGGCTATCTCATTTCGGGAGTACGGAAGTGTCGCTAAACCCAGACCTGGACATCAAAGGACCACCAGAACTCCGGAAAATGTCGAAAGAGTGAGACAGTCAATTCTGCGTTCTCCTCGGCGGAGCTGCTCTGGGAATTTCTGACACCACTGTTCGACCAATTATCCATTACCTTCATTTTCATCCCCATAAATTGGCTGTTGTGCAAGAATTGACTGAATGCGATTTTGCTGCCCGTCAAAACGCATGTGAAGTGCTGCTTGACAACATACCTCAAGGTGCGGTCGTTTTATCAGTGACGAGGTCACTTTCACATTTCGGGCTGCGTCAACAAACAAAACATGCGTTATTGGAGTGGTGAAAATCCGCGCGAACTTCACCAGAAGCCACTTCATTGCGAACGAGTTACTGTCTGGTATGCGATGTCGGTAATGGGAATAATTGGTCCTTATTTTTTTGAAGAAAACGAACGTGCAAATGAACGTTAGAGACGTGTGGTTTCAGCAAGATGGAGCCACAGCATACACAGCACGAGACCCAATGGATTTGTTGCAACATTTCCCTGGCTGCCTCAACTCTTTCAGAGGTGATCTCCTATGGCCGGCACGCTCTCCAGATTTGGCTTCATGCAATTTTTATTTATGGACTGAATGAAAAAAAACTTGGGACATTGTATTCTCAAATAAAAAAATAATTAAAACGATATCTGAAGTACTTTTGTTTTTATTCACCTTTCAAATAAGTAAGTTTCTCTGGCGCACCCTGTATATTAAGGAGTGTGAGGATTTAAAAGCGAAAAGAAGGTTATCTATATAATTTTTTTTGAAGGTAATCAGGAAGAGTTTTTTTTTATATTTTTTGCAGCACTTGGAAGTGAAAAACACGATTTTAGCTCCAAAAATCGCGGTTAATTTGTTATAAAAAAAATTTAAAAAAAAGAAAAACAAACTCTTCCTGATTACCTATTGATTTATGTGAAGAAGTAATATTCAAATTTTCAAAAGAAGCGGTTCAGTAGATTTTGAGTTCTAATCTACACGATCTTCAAAAATGACGTTTTCGGAAAATCTATTTAAAGTTTTTGGTACGTGAAAATTCGAAATAAACCATCAATAAAAAACATAAATTTTTATACTTACGTAGAGTCATCGATGCCAGAAATATACAGAAAAAGAAGAGGGATTGGGGAAAACGAAGGAAATTGTAGTTGCTTTCTACTAGGGGTGACGAGCGGTTACCGAGCTGGTATAAAAAATCAAGTATCAAGGCCGGTCGTTTAATCGTTGGCGTTGCAGGTTCTCTGCGGTTCACCAGCCAATAATGTAGCCGCAGTTGTGACCGCCCGCCCCCCACTTTAATAAAAAATAAACAAAGAAAAAAAATTCAATAATTAAAAAAAAACAAATAGAAAAACAAAAAAAATTACAAAATATCCCTAAACCGAGAAGACCTGTTTTTGCTTACACCATCTTCCCCTTTTCGTCTTCTTCTGGTCAATTGTCGTTCGCTTTTCCTCCTTTCAGCCAGGAGGCCAAGCACAACCCTACGCAACCTCCACGACCTTGTAGAAGAGCAACTTCTATATCAGGGCCAATTCCAACAAACCTTGATAACGTTTTAACGAAGAAATCAAGCAAAAACGGCGGTATTTGGCTAAGGAGAAAGTGTTGTTTCGTCAAGACAATGCACCAGCTCACAGGTCCGTTATTGTAATGGCCAAAATTAATGAATTAAAGTTTGAATTGCTACCTCATGCACCCCATTTACCAGATTCAGCCCCCTTGGATTATTTTCTGCTTCCAGACTTGAATAAACGGCTCGGTGGTCAGAGATTTTACAACAATGAAAAGGTGATTTCAGCAGTTAATGACTATTTTCAGGAGCTTGGTGATTCTTATTATAATAAGGGTATCGAACTTACTGAACATCCAATGTATGGAGCTAGAAAGAGATTACGTTGAAAAATTATTATATTTTTTTTCAACATTTTCTGTTTTCTTTGTTGGGCCAGGATCTTCTGGGACCATCCTCGTAGTGGATGACAGTTTGGGTCAAATGCATAAGTCCTTTATATGTCTTCTGTGCAGATATTATACAAAGCCTTTTTGCTGCACTTTTAAGAAGCTTTTTCAGCATTGCGAAGCACAAGTTGGTTAAATAGTGCGGCATCCAATATTTTTACGATCGATCAAATGATCTAGACATATCAGTTTTGATATTTCAATTTCTCAGTATGTCACAAGTGTGTTAATTCAAGGAAACGATTGATGTTATCAGACAATCTTCTCGGATTTTGTCCTGGATACGTCGGAATTTAGTACGTTAATCATTTTCTGTACAATATTGGAGTACCCATGACTTGTCTTTTTCTTGCTGATTACCGTTGGCGATATTCATACTGAATACAATGTTTACAGCAAAACTATGCCAACACTCACGATTGATTTTTTAAACATTTTTCGAATCCTTTTACTCTCAAAAAACATCTCCTGAAATTTCATAGCGAAATTCGAAATAATAAGAACGTTATAATAATTCGAGTGCTCTATAATCACTTTGGATTGACAGCTACTTTTTAAACTAAGTTAGAATTTCTGGAACCGTTGGTGATATTTATACTAAACACATTGTTCTGTACTTCTACACTCACAATAACACGGTGAAATGCGCGTTTCGATATCCATGTTATCGTCTTTAGAATATCTAAATAATATTGAATCTTTTATTCAGAATCGCTAGTTTATCTTGAATATCTGAAGACGATAACTTGGTTATCGAAACGCGCGTCAGACAGTGTAATCATGAGTGATGATGTAAACACTGTATCAGTATGAAACCTTCCTTATACAAAAAATTTATCCGTTAGTTTTACTCGGATTGACTTAAAGTTTGTACAAAATATTCTCAACCTATTGTTCGTTTAGAAAAAAAAAAAAAAAATTAAAACCTCACCCCCCTTTAATGTTGCATTTGATTTATGTTTGGTCGTTTTATTGCAATCATTTTCTGCTAAACTAATTTATTGAAAAGTTATGGAGAAATTTATGTGAATAGATGTGTAAATACTAGCTGCTCTATAAATTTTCAATTTCTTTGGATTGAAATTTTTCTAAATATAATAATAATTGATGGTATATATTCCTGAAATCTTATTTATGTATGTATGTTTGGATCTATTGTGTCCCTTTTTCTTGCTGCGATACTGGAGAACCCAGTGTTTACAGCTGATCCGTCAATCCTATTCCTTTTAAAAAGTCTAGAATGTGGGATGTCTGTAATTACCAGAGATCTCCGTCTTCTATTTCAAGCTCTCCCAGGTGTAGTGCTTTGGAGTTCCTTAGTAATTCACTTTTCGAAAGAATATGGATAAAGGTTTCGTCTTCTGTACATCAAAATCTTCACGCCTCATTACACTCCTATTCTACTTATGTTTGCTGCTTTAGATCCGTTTGTATACCATTTAATGGTATTTCTGTTTATTTCTTGTATGGTGTTTTGATCCCACTTGCTTTTACAGTTTATTATCGAGGTAAAGTTTTTCTCAAAGCTTAACTTTTTCGATGCATATCCCAAGGTTGGACATTATTTAGTATTTAGTATTATTTAGTAACGGGTTTTCTTTGATGATTCCATCTCTGAACATTCTAAGCAATGTTATATCTGCAACACTATCCAGTACTATGTGAAGAGGTGGTAGATCTAGAATCACTCCTAGTGCAGCAGTTGGGCATGATTCCATGGCCCCGGTTGCATATGAGCCAGCCAGTCTTTGTACTAAATCTTATTTCAAAATATCATATTTCTATGGTACGTCTATATGTAATAATTTTTAGGAAAATTCCAGTTGCAAGTTTTGGCAAAATCTGGCCATGCTATTCATGAGGATCAACCCCATCATGTAGCTGAAATAGTAAGTGGTTATTTGGTGAAGCAGAGGATAGCTATTCCAAAGTCAAACTTTGTTCATGCGAGCTTACCAGCGTGTTAATTTTACATTTTATATATATATATATATATATATATATATATATATATATATATATATATATATATATAGATGTAATTGTTCCATAGTCATTTTTGTAAGTAAATTAAAACCTCATTTAATATGGGGACAAAAAAATATACAAATATCTAACAACTTTATTTTGGTACTAAAATGTAATTTAAATTATTAGTTATTCATAAAGTGGCAAATGTAAACTAGTGGCATTTTGTTTATATTGTCAATTTGAAGATGTATCTCACCCACAGCTGCACCAATGTTTTGGGAAAAAATTTAATATCTTGTTTATAGTTTATAATAAATCTATTAATTAATTAAAATCAATTTAAGGCTCTTTTACTACTATGATAACTAATTTATCTTCATTTAGTTTTCCATTATAGAGAAATACCTTGTTCTGAATAGCTTTGATCTAATTTTTAAATAATTTATTACCCTGTGGCATTTCTGAACAAGGTATATCTACTGGTATCATTGTTTTTGTAGCTGGAATCAAACTGTTTACAAATTGTCATTTTTATATTTGTACGAATAATATCTTGAAGAAAAATTCAATATTCCTTGTGCAATTGATGTCGAAACATGGGAATCCCTCGATTTTTGAGAATATTGTTGAGTATTTCGGTAATGTTACAATTTAAATTTCAAATTCATTTACCATAATACATATAATTATAGATAATTCCTGAAATTTTTAACTAATTTATAGTTATCCGCTTGGCGTGGGCACTTTATGGTGCTGGGCCATTTAATCTAGTCGTGACATGGGGGGAGATCGAGACTCTTTTATTCTCAACTTATTTCGAGCGTTGTGTACTCAGGATTTAGGCCTAAAATTATAATTGTTCAATTGCCTACGAATATCATGGTCATATGTAGATATATAGTCACGAGGGCCTATAATAGCTTAATGAAATCTATTAATTGAGATTTTTTGAAATTAGAAGTGTTTAAAGTTTAATTATTCATCAGTTTGAAAAATTGTGATTAAGATGTCACATTGCCAGATACTTACGGTATATAGATTGATGGATCCTGTTATACGAGGGCCGCTTTTTTTTCAACCTCCGACTGCGAAGCTCTCGCACTACACACTTCGCCATTACTGACATTCAGGCGTCAGTCGGCGTTGTTCTACATCCACGTAAACATGTCCGCCATAATTGATGCTCCCGCCAAGTGTGAATTGAGAAGTGTATTTCGTTTTCCACAGGCTGAAGGCTATAGTGCTGCAGAAATCAATCAGAGAATGAGTCGTGTATATAGGAAAAATTTCATGAGTGATGGTGTTGTGCGTGAATGGTGTCGAAAGTTTTATGACGTGCATGATGAAGGGAGCCAAGGACGTAAATCTGGTTCAACGAGTTGACAAAATGGTTAAAGAAAACTTTCATCTTTTTCCTGAAATGAAGGCATGGCTTAGTGGGAAGCGCTTTCAAACCAACGTCAAGAACTACTTGAATTCATTGGTGGCAACTTTCTTTAAAGAGTGTATTGAATAGCTTGTCCACATATATGACAAATGTCTCAATCTCTTTGTAAGTGTACTAATCTTTTGGTAATAAAATTATTGTTTTATATGAACTTATCTTTTATTTATAGCTTATCGGATGTTGAAAAAAAACGGCCCTCGTAGATAATAGAAACAGTCTAAATCTCGAAAACAACAGTATAGGAAATTAATTTACAGTTACTAGTTTTTGCTACTTTGTGCTATACTCGTTTGTTAGTAGTATTAGTGCTTCAAATAACCATTTTCTTCAATTTAAAATCTTATTCTGTCATGAATGAATAATGTGCTGAAATACTTTCAAAGTTAGTTTTAATTTGAAAAGTTCAATTAATAAAATTGAAATACTTAATTGATTGAAGTTGCAAAAACAAATATTTCCAATCTAGTAAGAGTTTGCAAAAAATTTAAACTAACTTAAATTATTAAGTTGTAACTGAATTCATACTGAACAGACTGTTTAATACAACCATACCAGAACTATCAGTTTTGAAAGAAAATGTTGCAGAAATGTTCAGCAGACAATGTAATTGTGAGTGTTAGTTAACAGTTTATTCAGTAGTTTACATTATAACTTGTACATTTGAAACTGTGTACACTACAATACCTGTACAATTTATTACTGTTACTGAAAGTTTATTTTTTTGTATTTGCGCTTATCTAAGGAAGTACTTAAAGGACAATGACACTTTTATATTATTTATTCTTTTATTTAGAGAGTATTAATGTTGTTGCTGGTCAAACAACGTATGGTACAATAATTGTTTGTTAATGTATTCTTCAATAAATTGAATGAAAAATATTAGTTTCGTTTTGCAAAATAACCTTAATTCCTCGGCAGGATACTCTTCCTTAGGAAGTGGTATTTGGCCTCAATTAAAGTATTTAAATAACTGGTACTCAAATGGGGTAAACAGTTAATATTAAATTAGACGCCACCAGCTTTTTAACGAACGACGTTAAAAATGAATAAAAAAAGACGTAAAAACTGGAAACTTCTTATGAATTAAATTAATTATCAGAATTAAACAAACTAAAACTATCCCCAGATACGATTATCCAAATTAATATTTATTGCTTAAACAATAAAAAAAGTTTCAGGAACAAATAAATTGATTGAAAAAAGAGCACAACGAATAAAAAAACTTTATATATATATATATATATATATGTATATATATATATATATATATATATATATATATATATATATATATATATATATATAAGATAAGACTGAGACTTATCTATGGAAATCCAGGATGGTTGCAGCCCTCAACTGAATTCCTAGTTGAGTTAAATTATCTTGTTTGTTGAGTACCGGTTTGAGTGTGGTTGAAACTCCAATCTGGCATCTGTAGAACTGTGGAAAACAAATAAAATGAGGATGGAAACGGGAACACAGATGAAATTACTGAAGAAGGAACAGATTTGAATAAAAGGAGCGTATGCTCTAACATTTAAAAAATTTATTTATATTTTTGGAAATATAACCAAAAAGGAATCAGTTCTATTTGTTCTTTTACCCAAATAACCAGAAAATAGGAATTTATATGAAAACTATCATACAAAACAAAAGGAAATCCATGAAGATAACTTGAATTTGTTCAAAAACTCGAATGTTAGAATCAATAAATAAGAAGTGACTTACTACAGTGCCTCAATATGTCAATAAAAAAATATTCAAAATGTGTTAAGAAAAACGTAACAAGCCGAATCAAATGTTGCAATCTGCAATTTTTAATATTCTTATTTTTATGTACGAGAGAGTAATAAAACGTACTTACTAATCCAAAACTTAGTATGGTTATTTTAAATACTATTACATAATAATCTAAATGTTTCTAAGGTGATACGAGTTTTAGAGCTTTTATCGGTCTTCTGTAACCTGTATAGGACACTAGAAAAAGGTTTGGACTAGCCCAAACCCCCGTGTATTAAAGATTACACAGCCTTGTCATAAGATCTATAAATACCGATTTCCCAATAAAATTTAGAAATTTTGTTTTATTCCAAGAATCTCTTATTGAATACACTGTTTACACTACCACTACACCAACACACATAATTATACTGTCTGACGCGCGTTTCTATAACCAAGTTATCGTCTTCAGAGACTGAAGGTGAACTAAAACCTAATAACTTGATTTACCTGTTTTATGCTGAATTTTCCCACCAATAAACCTTCTTCCGAGAAAATGAATTCCAGCGGGAAAACCTCCTTGGAGGGAATCTTCACATTTATTCCTTAATTACTAAACTATAGAGTGGGCTGTAAGGAATTGGTCCTTATTTAAGTTTTTCTTACATTTACCAATTTCAATGCTTTTATATGCATCCAACAATTTATTATTGGATAAATTTTTTAACAATTTTGCATTAATATTTTCCGGTCCGTCCATATTTTAAATGAGCTATGTGCTCTTTAAACCGAACAATAACGGATCTCTTAGTCTGCCTAATATATCTTCCGTCACAATCACCACAGCTAATTGTAAAACACATTCTGTTAAATATTCCTTCCAATCTCTTTGAAGAACTTTTGTTGTACTAGAAATAGTTTTGTTCCATACATATTTTTGTTAACTGTAAATATTCTACAATTACATCAGCTCCCAAATTATTAAGTCTCAGTAAGTTCTCAAAGTACTCCAAGGTCTGGGGGATCGGCACGCTGGGAAATGATGAACTACAGTATAAAACAGGTATGTCAACTTATTAGGTTTTAGTTTACTTTTGTGAGTGTTCGTGTAAATAGTGTGTTCAGTATGAATATCACCAACGGTTCCAAAAATTTCAACTTAGTCAAAGAATCTGTTCCCGAGGAATTTCACCGAAAATACGATTTTAGGTTTTTCCATATAGTAAGGAGGTATAAGTTGTGTATTGTGCAATCTATTGTTATTATGGAAATTTTTGAAGGGCCACGTAAACACAGAAAAATTGGTCCTTCATCAGCTGATGAAGAAACATTGATATTCAATTTTTTTAAAAGATTTATGGACAAACATTTATGTAAGTGTTGACCCAGTGGACTTAGTAGTAGATATTCATTATATTTATACAAATGTTATTTCATAGGAAAATACTTGAGGTACAACTTGAAAAAATATTTTAATTGTCTACTAAAAAGGGTTTTAAGAATTGGATAAATTCAAAAACCATATTCTTTATGTTCCAAAAAATATAAATTTGCAGAAAATCATGGAATGGTGATAATTAGATCTCCACAATGTCAATTAAACCCAATTGAGCTGGTATTGGTGTACTGCTAAAGGGATAAAGTTTCAAGAAAAAATAATTCTTTGTGAAGCCTGAATTGGAAAAGAAGTTAATCATATGATTAAAGAAGAGGAGAAAATGTGGAAGTTGAACAATATTACTGAGTAAATGATTGAGTCACTCAGAGGTAGCTCTACTTATATTGGTAACATTTTATATTAGAATTATTCTTTATGATATGAGGTTGTTTAAATCACAAAGTTTGAACCCTTATACCTATATAACTAGTATAGTACAATGTTCATAAAATATTTTAGAAAAAAATTGCACTTTTCTACTTTCAGCTGTTTGGAAGTTATAAGCAGGTTATAGTTTTATGTCAGTTTACAAATAATATTTAAACTATTAATCTTTCTGAACAATTCATAAACTAGTATTTTATCACACAATATATTTTTATTGACATAAATCCTACCTTGAATAAAGATAATTACAAAAATAATAAATAGAAATAATTTATTAACCTCCACTGTTTATGAACCTAAAACATAGGTGTTATTGAAACAATAAAAAACTAACAGTATTTTAATTATTTTACTATTTAAATTTTAAAAAATGCTTTCACATTATGGCACTAAATATAAAACATAATGAATTTATTGATGATTGTCATATATCAATTGAAGTTTCTCATAGGAAATTGGTGGGTTTGGAGTCAGTTTCTTCAATTTTCATTATCTATCTCAACTAGTACCTTTAAAAATAATTCTAAATCATAGATACACATACATCTAAGATGCCTCTAAATTCGACTGCTGTTTCTCGACCTCTGCAACTCGTTTATTTACCAATTCTGTTTGAACATGTACAAAGTTTTGCATTAGTCTGTTATTATATTTAATAAATTTTGAAGAGCAATCTTCAATACACTCTGCTTCTTGTCCATCCAATGTCCTACTATTTACATTATCAACACATCTTTTAAAACACATTTCTGTCATTTTATTGTATAGTAGAAGAAAATCTTTGAACTAAAAAAAGTACATTAAGCTTAGCAATAACCACATATATTTAACATACATTACGTAAAGCTGCTTCTTCCATTTTAATAACAGAAAATTTTTTGAAAATGAAAGTTTTATTTTGACAAGTATCAGAATATTAGATATAACTTATAACTTAATTTCTTCTTCACTTTTAACATATACATACTAAAACGACCACAGAACTTGCATGTACCATAGATAAATAAAAAGTAATTTCGTTTTTTAATTCAACCAATTTTGAATTTTTGACTGACGACGCAAACAAACCAGTATTATTGTGAATTATTATGATTTCTCTACTTCGTCTTTAGTATTCGCAATTTTCATTATTTTTTATATATAGGAAAATTATCTATGCAAGAATAATTCTGCCAATTAATAGTGCTTATAAGTTCTTAATAATTTGATTTACTGATACATAACATTATAGAGCAGCATATGATACAAATAAGCGTTTTACAAATAAAATAAAACAAGTCAAATGTAATAATTTAGTAATTCGTTTATTTAAAGTAAAAAGGGTTTAATGATACTAAAATATCGATAAATTGGTTGCATAGACATTTTTTATACATTTATCCCTCCCACTTATGAAAGTAACTTACGATTGTCAAGTAAAACCAAAACACAACAGTAATGTTTGTTGTTTCAATTGATGTGTACTTGTATTTATCATGTTTTTAATTTGCTCTTTACGAAAATTTTGAACATGCCCAAATTTAAATTTAATTTATTACAAAGACTTCTATAAAACGATAATCAGAAATGGAATAATGGATAGTGAGTTACAAAAGTCAGTACTTTTGAGCACCTTTCATAATGGAAAGAAAAAAATACGGATTATTTTACATCAAGGAAACCTGGTTTGGGATAATGAAAAACCACCGTATGGTAAGTACCTAAATGGAAGTTAAGAATTAAATTAAAATGTTGACATTATACATTTATAGACAAAACATCTGTGCCAATTGAAAATATTATATCTGTGCAACAGAATTATATGAGATGTCATCCTAGTGAACCCAGACAGATTGATCCCAATTCTTTTGTTATTCATTATGCAGAAAGAGAAAGAGGTCCTAAATGGGTGTATAAAAGAATAAATCTTAAAAATTCAGATGTCAATTTAGTCACTTCTTGGGTGAAGACCTTACAAAACCATTTAAAAAGTAAGTATATTTTTAAATAAATCTCTTATTTAATTAACATTTACTTAGTTGGTGGATTATTGTTTTAATTTGTCAAATTAATTTTTTTGGATTTTCAAATAATAACAAAGAGTTTACAACATGAATTCATTCAAAATAGTAAAGAACAGTTACAATTTTTAAAGTTGAATATCAAACTGTGGATATGAAGGAATTGTGACAAAATTTACCCATAGGCTTTGAAGTGAAGCATTTTGGAATGCATATAAAACAATTGGCCTTAATCAAATCGTTATTTTATGTCTGACTTGGAAGTTCAGGATATGTACAATGTGTTTACTTATATTCAATTAAAATTCCATTTTCCAATACAGGAAGTCATCATCACAGATTTAATCATCTTATTAATTTTGTTTACTATATGAATTAGTATTGAAGAATAAAAGGCAGTAGAAATTAAATTAATGATTGTGGAGAATTGTGCAAATATTTCAGTCACTCAATTGTACTATATCTATAATTATTTTCTTATTGAGAACCATTATAAAAATCCGAGATATTTAAAAAAAATATGTAAAAATGAGCGTAATATTCACAACCTTGAAGATATTGTTTAAAATGTGCATGATAATATAATAACATTTTGCTTATGTAGTTTCTAACCTAAAAAAAATTAGTGCAACATGTTTTTAAATAAGAATCAAAAAGACCATAGTAAATGACCGTGAAATTAGAACACTGTTATTTTTGGAACAGGGTAAACTCATACCAGAAATAGAAGATTCAAGATTATTCAATGAGATGAAAATTACCATGAACACTAAAGATTTTTTTGTATTCTCTTTAATATCCATGAATACGCCATAAATCAATGGATTCTCAATAAAAAACAGATTTTTGGGGGTTATCAGCAGTTTTTTTAATAGTGAACATTCCTTAATCATATTTGTTAAAGTAAAATTTACATTCATAATTTCTCACTTTATCACCCTGTTTCACAAAATTGGTATTAAAATTTATTGTCATAGTAATTTAAGGTTATCAACAATATTACTTTTTATTTTCCTTTGTGTTTTATTAATTTTTAAATGAATGGTATGTAAATTGTAGCAAGTTGCTATAATATATAGTGATAAAATACTAATGTGTTAATAATGGCATAAAATTATGGTCATTATGCTCACCATAAACTAGCCAATATTTTAACAAAATTGTTGTGTCAGATATATTGTCACAATAAGTGATAGTGTAATACAAAAAGAGTTTTAAAATCAGTCTTTAGGAGGCAATTGATCTCTCAGTTTCACTAGATGCTGAAGTAGAACGTTTTGTAACAAATATTCAGCAAGCAGCTTGGGAGAATACCTCTGGGATTAAATACAAAACCAATGGAAATAACTACCCAGAAGAAATCAGGGATGTTGTAACAGAAAAAAGGGAAATTAAAAGAAAATGGAAACAAACCATAGCCTTGGCTGATAAAACAATGCAACACAACAACTAAACGTGAAATCCAGAGGATTATGAATTATTCAATTGCTAATTACCTCAGTGAATAAACTTAGTGTAGTGAAAAAAGAGTTAAAATCAGTGTTGAGCAGGCAAGCAGCTTGGGAGAATACCCCTGGGGTTAAATACAAAACCAAAGGAAATAATTACCCAGAAGAAATCAGGGACGTTATAAAAGAGACAAGGAAAATTAAAAGAAAATGGCAGCTAACCATAGCCCCGGCTGATAAAACAACTTCAAACAAAGTAAGACAACAACTAAATGTGAAACCCAGAGTATTAAAAATTATTTGATTGCTGAATACCTATAGTACCGTAACGCCAAATTGTACAGAGCAGTCTACACCAGTGAATCATTTCGAGTAGAAGGAGGTTACAAATGCAATTTAAACTTAATTGTACGACCTCTATTTTCTCTACAGAAGCGATCGGAATTATCAAAGCTCTCGAATTCATTGTACGATATGGCTATAAACATCTTATCATAATATCAGACTCCTTATCAGTTCTTACAAGCATTAATCAACCTTTGGATATAAATGACACTTTTGAAAATCAAACTATTCTAGAAATTAAACTGAAAGCTAATAAGCTATGCATAAAAGAATATGATATAAAATTTTTGTAGATTAAAGTCTGTCATAACGAACATGTGGACAATCTAGTAAAAGAAGCCATTAAAAACGGACTACCAGTCAATAACAAAAAGATATACACATTTACATCCAGAAATTCCCAGTCAATACTGGCATAGGAAGTATGAGTTACCTCGAAGTAGCATAGTCACTATAAGTAGACTGAAGTTTGAACATGCGATAGTTGTAACCGTCTTGGAACACATTTTTTTTATGTAATAGGTCTATGCAGGATAGAGAAGAAATATATGAGAACCTAATAAAAATCGATGTTTTATCTCCATTCAACTTAATGAGCTTACTAGCATTAAATAAGGCGAATGTCTTCAACATTCTATTAGGATTCATTAGAGGTTGTAAGTTAAAACTATAATCTAGTTAGTCTCGTCTCCTCTGTTACTCAACCAAAGATACCTGTTCCTCCCTGCACCTTGGTCTATTTTGCCTTTGAGTTAATCACCCTGAAGGACTACTGGGTGTGATACATATAGCCTTAATCCATCCAATGTGGTAATGACAACAGGTGATAATTTCAACACTGCAGCTAATGGCTAATTGGACGATGTCCTTCGGCCAAAAAAAATTGCTGAATACCTCAGGGACTAAACTTATGATAACAGTACGGATTATTCACTCTGGAAAGCAACTAAACGATTGAAAAGGCACAATTCTACATAACCCACCTTATAAAAAAGAGATGGAAGTTGGGGTCCAGATAAAAAGCCAAAAGATAATAGATTCGAGGAACTTTTAGAAAAACAACCTTCCAGAACAACGAAGGTGACGAAACACAAGACTAGAATAAACCAGAACAGAAGGATTCAGTTATCATACCCACTTCTCGAAAAATTAGTTTCTACGGTAATTATAACAAACTTAAACCCTAAAAAACTCTGGATTTAACCCTATCACCGGGGAAATCCCATAATAGCTTCCACGCAAAGTTAGTCAAGTTAACCATCCTTATTAATGCGTCATTCAGATTGAGATATGTATCTAACCTATGGAAAGTAGCACAGAGTAGAAGTCATAATGATACCTAAACCTAATAAACTTGTTATTTCGAAATTTTACGGTAAAACATATATTAGATGGAAAGAACATCATTCCATCTCATCAATTTGGTTTTCGAAACTGGTCGCTGAAGAACATCCCGATTGAAGCCTTCCAGGAATCTCCATGGCAAAGTGTATTGATGCGAGAGGGTCTTAGGTCGAGTAATATTGATAAATTGTATCATTCTAATCAATAACTTTTTAAATCCAGGCCTTAACGCATTATTTTCTAGACTAACCTGTATGTATCATAATTTTAAGATCACAGTCGATACTGGGTATTATTTGTTTTTCTGTTCACTTTATCTTCAAAACTAAATGAAATACATAAAAAAATAATCATACAAAAAGTCTCTGAGTTGTATATTTTGCATTTAGCGTAGTTTAAAAAATATGATTGTTATGAGATAAGAAAAAATGTCAATAAACTTTTTTTAGACAATTCAATTTCCTATCAAAAACAGTAAGACAATTTTTTCGTGCTTCTCATATTTGTAAAGGTTTTTTTGCAACAAACAATTTATATTTCCAACGTATGAGTATAGAATTATCAATTCCAAAGGTAAATGAATGTCTGTGTTTACCACAAACATCCTAAATAAAGGAACGAAATTATTATACACATTTAAATCATTCATATCGTAAATTTTATTTTGCGATAGAGGTCACAAAATGAAGTGAAACATATGAGATGTTCAAGTGGTTCTACCAGTTAATTAAACTCGCTATTTTATTTTGCCAATTGCAATCAAAACTTGGGGTAGTTGACATAATAAAATACTAAAAAATTAATGATAAAAAGTACATTGCTTCTGCGACATGTTAGGGACGTTCTGCCACCCTCTTAAAGACCTCCAATCTATCTGCCAATGTGAGCCCTAATTAGATAAGCAAAAACTCATCCTTTCACAGTAGCAAAGAATGCGTGCTGCATTAATTATTATATTAATATATCAGGGCTAATAACACCACCCTGAATCAAAATCTATGACGAAATGGAAATAGATCTTTTTTTGAGCAGTTTTTTTGGTTCCTTATTCATCTTTGAATTTGTTTGCCTAATATGTAAGCACGCTCCTCCAATTTGGAAAGATCATTGCACAGCTATTCACCAAAGAACGCGGAGCACGACCTTTATCTGCCCACTTTATGTTCAGAATCAGTTGAAGGTTCAATACTGCACAATTCGAATAAATGCACAGTCATTTGCAAATTGAAATTGATATTTACCGGAAAGTGCCTTCTATTTTATAAACGACTTATTGATTTTTAATCCACATTTTTATATAATTTGGTATTGCCGAATAGTTAGAATTATAATCTGATTTAATTTTGGCAATGCATTTGATGAATACTACATATAAAAATTTTTGGCATTTACTTTATGAATGGGAAGGGAATTTCGTTATTATGACAGAGTTATTATGAGATTATCGACAACTGTTGGGCTTTTTCCGTATTCTTATCTCCACTATATTACTAACATCTCATCTGAATATATAACTTTTTACTTATACTGTTCAACGTTAAATTTCACCTTTTCCCCCCATTTTTCCCACCCATTAAGTGGTTCTTGTGTTAAATAAATATATTTTTGGAAAAATTAACTATGTCATAGAAATCGTATGTAAGTTACGAGACAGGTACAACTTTATTTTAATTATATAAATATATACAATATCAATATTTTTGCCTTGAATCGAGTTGATGACACTTCAAGTGAAAGGTCAATATGTGTACCGATATAAAATAATGTTACGTTTCCTTTATTCGTGTATATATATATATATATATATATATATATATATATATATATATATATATATATATATATATCTTAGAGTCAGGTATTAATTTCCAAGGTCCTTTAGTAGCTTCTAAAATGAGTTTCAAAGTCTGCACCATATGGAAAATTTTTAATTATCGATTTGTTATTATTTAGATATTGGTAATACCTGATCTGAACAAATTTTCCCCGAAATAGTGCATGAATCAAATCAGTAACATTTTTTTTGGTACAATCATTTTTGATATTCGTGTTTGAGCGGTGTATGTCAATTAGTGTGTGTTTGTCAGCTGTTAGTTCATTATGATTGAAATTGTGATGAATTCCAATAGACTTACGGCAACGAAGTTTCATGACCCCACGTTGTTTAGTATTTGTTTGGCAGCCATCAATAGTGAACGTTTTCAGTGAATTTATATACATGGAAAAACTTGGTAATCGTTATGTGATACAATACTTTTATTTGGAAGGCCTTAGCCCAACCAATAGAAAAGCTGGACTATATTCTACTCTGGGTCAGACTATTCCTCCGTTATCGAAATATTGGGTAGCGGAGTTTAAACGAGGCCGCACGACCTGCGAAGACAAGCATCGCAGTTGTGTAACAAATGAGGTGATGACTCCAGAAATGTTGAAGAAAGTCCACAAAGCGTTACTGGATGATCTTCGACTGAAAGTGCGCGAGATAGCAGACATAGTAGGCATTTTAAAAAGTGCGGTACCTCGCATATTAACAAAATTTGGACATGAGAAAGCTGTGCGCGAGATAGGTGCCGCGTTTGATTACAATGGAATAAAAACAGTGTCGTGAAGATAGTTCCATCAATTGTTTGACAATTTTTCACTAAAATAAAGCCGAATTTTGCGCCGTTTTATAACCATGGATGAAACGTGGGTCCATTACTTCACACCTGAATCAAAAATACAATCAAAACAATGAACTGAAAAGAGAGAACTGGCTCCAAAGAAGGCAAAGACCGTTCCATATGCAAGCAAGGTTATGGCATTGGTTTTTTGGGATACGCGTGGGATAATTTCTATTGACTATCTTGAAAAAGTAAAAACTATCAACAGCGAGTATTTTGCGACAACGTTACAACGTTTGAGCGAAGAAATCAAGCAAAAACTGTTGCACATCCGTTATTGCAATGACCAAAATTAATGAATTAAACTTTGAGTTGCGACTTTATGTACCCTATTCGCCAGATTTAGTCACCTCGGATTATTTTCTGTTTCCAGACTTGGAAAAATGGCTCGGTGGTCACAAATATTCCAACAATGAAGAGGTGGTGTCGGCAGTTAATGACTATTTTGAAGAGCTTGACTTATTATAAACACGGTATCGAACTTGAACTTGAACATTGCTGGGAAAAGTGTATGAAGCTAAAAGAAGATTACGTTGAAAAATAAATATATTTTTTTCCAAAAGTTTTGTGTGTGTTTTTGGGCCAGGTACTTCTAAGATCATTCTCGTAATATCAAAAAAAGTTGATGCGTAAATAATCGTGTCAGCATCAGAAATTCTCAACATTTTTTATGAATCGAAAAACATATTTTGATTAATGCTTCGGGTATTTATATATAGATCATTAAGCATGATATTTAGTTGAAATTTTGTGAAAGTAATTCAATCTATATTAGGATGGTTTTTATATTAATAACTTTATTAAATTTGTATTAAAATTCCAACATTTTCTTGAGACATAGTTAGAATAAAACTAAGGAATTGTACTACACTACGTTGCATTCCATTTTCTTCATGATAATCCTTATAAAAGTATGTTTATTCTTATCAAAGTAATCTTATTTCTTCAAACTACTGTAACGATTTTCGTTATTTATTTACACTCTTTTTATTCGTGGGGTGAATTAATAAAAACTAACACTTACGTTCTTAATTTATATACACACTTTACGTTATTTATAATATAATTTTACTAATTCCTTTTATTCACTTCAACTATTTAATAAAAACTGAACTAACTGCGTTACATAAACTTATTTATATACCACAAATAGAATTCTACAAAGTTCTAGAACAAAAAGAAATACAAGAAAATAGGCTTTCCTAGAAATTATTTAAAAGAGATACTGTAATAAACTTCCTTTTAGAATAAAAAGTTCATCAAAGGCGCGTCGGCCATTTATAAAAAAGCAGGTGAAAGGCGCCGCGAATTTGCCGAATTTTAAAATTCCATTGTAGCTGGACAGGGCCGGCCTAAGGACTCATTTCGCGAGCTCTTTCGTAACACCACTATTACTGAACTGACATCAACAACTCATCATCAATCTCTCTCATCAACACTATGGATTTTCAGCACCCAGCTAAGCGGTAGTCTGCGACTTTCCTACTATCTGAAGGCAATGTTTTCTTTGTCCACCGATCGTCTTTGTCCGTTCAAGGTGACTAGACTATATCATCTGAAGCGCATACATTGCAAGCAAGTAATCCATTCCTCTCGTTGTCCCTTTGTATTATTTTCCATATTTTTGCTGTGTGTAAAGGATTTGAACTAAACTAAAACAATATAGGTATTGTTTATTAAATCACACGGACGAGATAAATACTACATACTTTTTAATGAAGATCGGGTGAAATATAGAAAATATTTAGACAATTTTATTTTTTCCATGTGATGAACACGGAAAATATATTTACCTTTTTTGACACTAAATTCATCAGAGCACGATAAAATTTTAATCAAGTTGTATAAAAAAGTCAAGAAGCTTTCAAAGATAATCATTTATCATTTGTATCATTTACATCTATTTTTTTCAACACACAGGTGAAAAAGAGAGTCCTGAAATATTTCACGATAAAAATAGAAAAATACTGTACTAGCTTTTTTATTCAAACTCATATTCAACAAATATTTCAAAATGAACAAGAATTTTGGCTGACAATAATAGTTTGCCGTTTCATCTTTGCCATATATAATAAAACTTATTAATTTGATCAAGACGACAAATTTTGATTCGATATATAAAGAACGAGCGAAATTGAATGTTTTCAAAAAAATACAGAAGTAAGGATTCATCAGATTTCTAAAAGACCTTCAAAAACTTTAACCCTTAACAGAAATTTTTTTTATTAACGAGCAATTAGTTAAACCAACTGATCTTTTATGACCAATTCTGATCTTTTAAATGGTATAATTAAAATCTACACATGAGGTACTGAAATCACGGAGCTTGAAAGGTGACATACTTCAGAAAAGTAAGCGGAATCCTACCTGAAATGCTTCCGGCCATGTAGTCAAGTGCATTCTCAGCCAAGGAAGTGTTAAGAGATTAATTAATTTGTTTTTTTTTAATCATTCACCTTACTTTTTATCATACCTCGTATATATACTTGAAATTTGGCACATTTTAGAAATTACCACTTCCTCTTATCTTCTGACGGTTCAAAATTGATGTGAACGACTATTTTTTCAAAATTTGTTGAATTACTCTATAAAAATATAATATTTATCGTTTTATCTTCTTTATCAATTTGCACAAATAATCGGAATGATAACTAAATTAGTAGTGTGTGTAAATAAGAACATGACGCAATGTAATTCCATTGTAAATAGTAATTCCTGAATGTTGGGAAACAGTTCAAGTTTGAGGTAAATATCTACATGATACAAATATATTTCACTATGTACTGGGTGATTCACTTAAACTTCGAAATACAAATCTGTAATTTCTTATAAAAAGATAGGAAATGAAATCTAGGAGGCTTGTCTATAAAATAAGGTTCCCAACGAATATTCACAATAAAAAACATGTTTATTGGCATCGAATAATACATGTTTGAAAAGCTTGGACTACCCTCTATTTGTCGACACCAGCGCCATTTAGATCAATGCATTTTTGCATGTGGTGTACCATCTTTATGCCTAAGTCGTAGAAGTCTGCCACCGCGACGCAAATATAGCTTAAAACCTCTTCTTTCAGCTTTTCGTTGGATGTGAAAAGTGTTTGTTTAATTTAGGGGAGAGTTGGTATTCAATGAGGACCAAATCTGGATTTGCAAGGGGGCGTGAGACAATATTCCGTCCAAATATGTATATCCGTCTTTTAATTCTCTGCACCATTTGCCCTCATGCTGCACAATCATACAATATTCCTTACACATGTCACACATTTGAGAATGTCCACCGGAGGATCCTTTTTTGCACATAAAAAACGAATCACAGAGCGTAATTCGCACCTGGCGTGAAAATCAAATGAAAGATCCATCTTCCACGGCCGACAAAACAAGATGAACGTTGTAGACAGTCGTCGTTTAAGTCTGGAGGCTCCTACATGGATTGTGTCTTATCATTGGTCTTAGTTGTTTCGCTTGGGACGAGAGTCATTAGAAGATGACCCACGTGTGGAAGGTTCTGTGAAGGTGCCTTCTCCAGATATTAGCGGAAGAAATTGTTCTAAGTAACCGGCACCTAAAAACAAAAGAAACTGCAGCACAATTCGGGATTTCTAAAACAAGTGTTCTATTGATCGTACATAAGCGCATTTAAATATGACAAAAATTAGTGCGAGGACTAAGAAAGTATAATCCGACTAATTGAAACGAATTATGAATCTATGGTTTTTTACTATGATCCGACATCCAAAAGAGATTCCATGGAATGGCCTCAGAAAGGAGAGCCCGTGCTCTCCTTTTGGGATTGTGGGGTATCTTTTATATTGACTCTAAGGAATCAGATACACCGTGAGCGCGGCATATTACTTTGACTCACACACAGGCAGTTGCGTCAAAAAATTATCGAGAAATGGCGAGTAAAAATCAACCGAAGTGTGCGCTTGCTTCATGCTTCATGTCCACACTGCGTCGATTTCCAATCGAGTTTAAAAAAACGTTGGACTGATTGTATTGCTCTTGGAGCAAACCGAAATTTGGCTATTATACCAAGTAATTTATTGATGGGACACATTGATACTGATATATTCTCAGTTTATTTTACTAAAAATATTATTTTTGAAATATTAATCTTGTCTGTTTGTGCGGTTTATAAGAGAACAAAATGTCTCTAGCTCTGTTTTCAAGAAAGGTCAATATTTAATTTTTCCCAATTACCGATAATTGTCATTTATATTAATGTAAGTATTACCGGAAAAATGATAATCGTATACGTGGCATGTTTTGAATTACAAGTAAATAACATTTTAATTGACATTGGAAACGCACAGCCTTATATTCAGTGGATTTGTCCAAGTGACCTCTAAAATGTATACGTAAATATAATATGGGTTCAATTTTTGAGCCGCATTATGGGTCGGTTTATTTTTTGTATCAATTCTATATTATAACAATTATGGATATATTATGACTTTAGAGCAGTTAAAAAGAAATTTAATTTTGTAAATATTTTGAAAATAAAAATCGCATTGTTCAGTAAGTATATAATAAAATTTTATGAAGAATTTATTTCTTATAGAACGAGGAATTATGTATAAAACAATTTTAAAATAAATGAAGTCTTTCTATAATTTTGGCCTTGTTAAAATGTGCATGTTATAAACACATTTCGTTTTATTTAAACTTTCACTTGGAATTTTTTTTACCCTACTGTTAGGGTTGCCAACTGTACTATAATATATAGGGTATTGTACTATATTTCGGGTTGGCGTACATACATACTGTATAGTATACATACAGTATATACATACTGTATATATAGTACGCATAAATACTATATTGTCAACACCGAACGAAAACGGTTAACGATCTTTTATATAAAATTTTGAGTGAGGCGATTTCGTGTAACGTAATTTTGGACGCTCCTCCTGATATTTTCCATACCAACTCGAGGCGATGGCAGCACGTCAAAGTTGTCAATACCAAATTGACAACACCTAGAGAAGTTTTAGGTTTGTTTTATTTTTGTTTGAGATTTGGTATTTCTTCTTAAATATTATTAAGTTGTGATGAATCTGCAAATGGAATGTTTGATTATGTTAACAGTATCCCATCACAATCCTTTTCTTTGAGTGTCTGGTCTGAGTTCAGACAGTTCGAATGTCAATTTTGGTATTAACCAATCTCTTCTATCCTTTTAACTATAGTGAAACAATATTAGAAACTTCAAATTTTCGAGAAAAATTGAACATCGAGTTGGACAATGTTTATTCAGAATCAACAATATTGAATGAAATCTTTGCAAAAGTAAAAAATTGTTGTTGGTTTACTGAAAAAAAAAACACAGGGGGACAAGGACTGCATATTTTTAAAAATACTGAATATAATTGCCAAAATTTATTTTAAATAATTTCATTACTCATTTCTATTCCTACCACGGCGTTTACAGAAAGAATTTTTTCTGTTTTGAATTCGAAATGGCGAGAAGAAAGAAATAAAAGTAGTACCTAGTTAATAAAAATGAGCTTTTGGTCTATGTTAATTTAAAAATTGAATGTAATTAAGTATCTTACACTTTTATTTCATAAAAAACATTGTTAAAAATGTCCAGATCTTTGTCTACTTTTAATTATTTCCAAAAAATACTAGGTGTACTATATTTTTTAGAGCTTATTCTGAAAAAAACTGAAAACATGTTGGCAACTCTACGTAACGTCCCAATTCTATTATTTATTTCAGTTTTGGTTCGTTCTTTTTATTTTCGTGATTTTCCAAGTGCTTCTTGGCATTCTTATTTGGTATTGCTAAAGGTTTGCTGGCTTTTTATTATGCTGTAGTACAATTATTTATACAACAAAAAGAAGGATGATATTCAGAAATTATAAAATCAACTTCCTCCTATAAACAAGCACTGAAAATTGTGAAATAAAACCTTAAAGATAGTAGGTATTACGAAAATATGATATGGAAGTGTTTACATAATTATTAATGAGTACTAGAGAATGAATAATTTTTTTTCGAAATGGGTACCTAACAATTAAACAAAAACATCCGCGAATTGATGATTTGATTGAGTATTTTTTTAGCTACTTGGGCAAAATAAAATCTTTTTCATCTATATGTGACAACAGACGAAATATTGATTCAACAGTATGTATACCTAAAGGCCGCTTGACATGATGCAATACAACGTGAAATGCAAGGTGCAATATTTCTTGATGAAAAGCATGCGCACATGAAGTTCAGCTGATTGTTTCATGCAAGATCTCTCACTTGCAACATCATCGGTTCGGTGCCATTTTTGTTGCGTGCAAGCTGCAATTCTAGGAAGAAATCAAGTTACTTTTGGCTTAAAAACCAACCTGTCCATCAGGCTCCACAACCAAGGCAGCAGTAGATATAATTATTGACAGTGATCCACTGACCACTTTTTCACTTCGTGCATGCAATTTCTTGTACCATGTCAAGCGGCCTTGAAGGCAGTAATCTAAGTGTGCTGAACCCAAAAAAAAAATATCACCTAGTGTTCCCAATCTTGGTTTACTCCAGTTTTGGATCGTTTTTATTATTTTCGTGGTATTTCACATGCTTATTGCTGTTCCAATCTGGTTTCGCTATTAACTAACGAAACCAGCGCCGCTACAGATAAAGTATACATGCACCAAAGGTTGGGGACTGTCAGCTTTTTAGCCTACTATCGAATGCGATGTGTACAATGTCTATAGACAAACCAGTTTAGCCGTGACCTTCGTTTGTATAGGGGCTGTTTTTCTGTTTTGCCTAAAAAATTATCGATGTAAAAATAAAGCAACGGATTGTTGTGAGATTTCACGCGAAACATGGAAAAACTGCAACTGCTAATTTATTGAAACAATTATATGGCAATGAATGTTTGACACGTCCACGTGTTTTAGTGTTTTCAAGATAGCCGAGAAGATGTTGAAGATGATTTACGCTCGGGTCGTCCTTCCACGTCGAAAACGGTTGAAAATATCGAAAAAGTTGGTAATTGGTATTGGTAAAGAATGTGTGCGGCAAATTTTATATGAAAATTTTGATATGCGAAAAGTGTACGCCTCATTCCGTACTGTCCGTCAAGAGATTTTTAGTCAAGTACAACATCCCATCGTTAGGCCCACTCCACTTTATTCGCCAGATCTTCCATTGGGCGACTCTACCTTTTTCCTAATCCAAATCTGCATTAAAAGAAACAAGATTTGAGTCTGTTGGAGCTGTGACAGAAACAGCGGCGCGCGTCCTGAAGAAACTGACAAAAAAAGACTGTTTCGAACAATGGAAGATTCGCATGAAGAGATGTAGGGACAACAAAAAGGAGGATGATTTTTAGAAATTATGAAAGCAGAAATATGAAAGAATAGCCAAAAAGCAAATAATAAAGTATTTCGTCGCTACTGTTTGAATTAACATTTTAATGCTCTCCAATCCACCAATATTTTAGAGCGAAGTGGGATGACGTCATCTATGACGTCGCACGATCGCTTGCGACGTCTACGTGCTTTATGTTGAACGATGCAAAGGGTGTTACAATCGTGGCCGTTAAGTGGAAAGTACCCTTAATTGTTGTTGATGTACTAAAGTCCGATAAGCCATCTTTTTAATAAACTATACTTTTCGCATCATATATCATATTTTTAATATGTCAAAGTTGTTTCTTAAACCAAATTGTCAATAAATTTTATTTTCTCTCATTTTAATGTTAGGTTTATGGAAGTTAGGTGTCATTTATATATAAACATTACCTTCCAAAAAGCAACCATGCAATTTTGTATATAAATTTATTTTAGTACAAATTTTAAGGATTTATTGTTAAAAAATATTGATTTTCGTTTGGGAGGTAGGAAATAAACTACCCCAAAAAATACCTTTGAAATTATTCATAATATAAAAAAAAGGAAGAAAATGGGGAAATTAATATTATCTGTAAAAATTTTTCTTGCTTATGTTTTTTAGAAAAAGTGATTTTTGGGTTATTTTTTGACTATTTGCTTCACTCTCAATATATTAAAAGATACAGGCTTTCTTTTTGGATCTTGTGAGAAAACGTTTTTCTTTATTTTGTTTCAGGTTTCAAGAGGCCAAAACGTCTCCTTTTGTTTGTGAATCCATTTGGAGGCAAAAGAAATGCTATGCAAATATACGAAAAATATGCCAAAAATTTATTTCAAATAGCCGGTATAGACGTGACGGTGAATGTTTCTCAAAGAAAAAATCAAATCAAGGATTTTGTCATCAACCATAATTTAGATATTTTTGATTCGGTGGTATGCGTGGGTGGAGATGGAACCGTGTCGGAGTTATTCAATGGTTTGGTGTTGAGAGAGTGCAAGATTAAGGGAATCATTCCAGATGACATTAACCAGATTTTACCTAAACCGAAAATCCCCATAGGCATCATTCCAGGTAAATTATTCTAATTATTTTAAATTGAATGTTTTTTATGTCTATCTTATCTGAGAATCATAATTAGTTGAATATATGAAATGAAATTATTTATTTCGCTACGAAAACTATTTTATCCATTAGAAGAGTTATTCGGAAACTATGATCCGGGGTAGGAAGATCGCCTATCAGCTGATTGGGGATCCTAATCCAGAATGAGATTTCGATAACAGTTTCCGAACGTCGCGTTCAATTTTCGATGGAAATATCAAATTTAAAATCTACGGCGGTCTTTTTGATTGGGTATTAAACGTCAATTTTTATCTTTCAAAAATCATTAACAGAAATTTTAAGAAGATACTTAAAATCATATATTGTTTCTGAACACAACAGTGTTCGATCGATAGGATCCTTCCAATCCTGATAGACCAATCGGTAAATTAACTAAATTAACTGAAAAGTTGTTTCGTTTGTTAATGTTCTTTTGAACTCTCAAAATTATGAATTCCCCTTATATGGTTGTCTCATAAGCAGCATAATTGATAGGTTTTTATATTTTTCCGCATTTCAAGATAAAAATAGCTTATTGGTCTTAAACTTTGGTGCTGAATGTGAGTAATTCGTTCAATAAAAATTATTAAAAATTTATTATACAATTGTATAAGTGGAAAAATTAACGCTTGAAAAAATAATTGAAGGTTTTTATATATCATGTTTTAAATTTGGAATTTCCATCGAAAATTGAACGCGACGTTCGGAAACTGTGATAAAAACCTCCTTCTGTGTTAGGAACCTAAATCAGCTGATGGACGGACGATTTACCTGAACCAAGATATGTAATAGTTTTCCAAAATAACTCCGACTATTTCGATCAGTTTCCGAAGGACAGTAAACGTGATCATTATTTTTGGAACTTCAGCTCATGATCAGATTTACCCGATTATAAAATATTTCGTTTTAAAAATTCAAATAAAAATTAATCATTAAAGCGATAAATAGCTAGGTTAATAAAGATTGTGTGGGAGTATAGCCTTGTATGTGGACAGATTTTCTGCAACAGACAGATAAAAACGTGTATATTGAATAACAAAATTTATTGTCTACTTTCATTGAATGGATATGTTACTGATATGATTATCACATCACTCATATTTATTAAAATAGTAGATGTTATTGGTAAATGAGCTTATAATTTTTTAAAACGTCAGTAATACATATAGTTCTTCCAATATCAATTGCAAATTATAAAAGCTTATATAAAAACCCTTGCCGACAATTTTGTTTGATCTACGTAGATACCTAATTTTATAAATTTATTATTTTTGAAATATGTATATATTATTTAAACAGATGCATTTCACAGTAGTCCTACTTGGAACTTAGAAAAAAATCATTATTATACCTCGTTAACTTGCTACAACTGAATAAGAAATTATAAAACGTGAATAGACGAGTAAAATGTACCTGCTTGTAGGGTGCTTGGTTTAAACAGGGTAACAGACGTGAACTGAGCCTATTCGTCTATTAGAACTTTGGTAGTCTTTTATTTGACGCAAATAATCTTCGAACTATCCTTGACGATTCGATTATTGCCATCCGTTTATTCAGTTTTTTGTGTTTAAAACCACATGCTGACAAAACTTGACGCAATGTTTCTAAACTGGTATAATTGGATAATCTGCTACCTTTTTCTATATTACTTCTAATGTGACTACTCGATAAAAGGAAAATGTATTTACTCTAGTTAATTCTTATTATGTTTGCATCATCAGATTGCTGAATATTCTCCTTTTTTAAATACTCGAATATATTTGAAATAACTTGCTGTATTTGTATATCTAAATTTTTATTATTAACTTCATACCTGTCTTTATTTTCACTACGCTGTGTAATTTCATTGTCTTCATTTGCCCATGGTCTAAAGAACGCCATATTTCTATTTATTTAAAGAAATTTATGAATTAAATAAATCTCACCTAGCCACGCCACTGCTCACCGCAGACTGTCCAGCGGGAATATTTCGAAGATATTGTGTTCATACGCCTACCGACGTCTTCGACCAATAGAAATGCATTTTACGATTCGAATTTTTCATTGGTAAATAGTGGAGATGATGACTCCACGTGGACTGACGGTTTGTTAGATGTTTACCAAATTTTATACGGGGAGTAAACATTATTTTTCATTTCTTAATTTGATATGAATGCCGTGCATATTTATGAAATACTGATTGTTCCTCGCATGACTGTCTTCTGCAATTGATAGAATTATAGACAGAAAGGTATCAAATAGTTTAAAATGACAATTAAGTCATAATATACAGAGTGTTTTAGAAAAGATGATCCCGTCTCTAGGATAGATAGAAAACTGAAAAATATTTGGGGTTTGCTCAGTAAAAAATTTTCGTAACGCTATCCGTATTCAAGATAAAGGGCGTTGAACAAAAAAAATTACACATTTCTTACGATTTTGCCGCAACTACTGTCAACATTGTAGTGAAATTTCATACGAATACGTTTTGGAAGCTGATACATCCAATGAATTTGTTTTTATGCCTGACTCTCATAGAGGGCGATTCGTACTAAGTAGTATTGAACATAACTTTTTCAATATTAGATTTATCGAACAAAATTTCAAATTAACTTAAACATCATTCAATTCTACACCAAAAAGGTACTCTTGATAAAACTCGATATTGTGTACCGGCTTCCGAAGATTTTGATTCGAATATTATGAAGTAATAACCAATACTGGTATGAAGTAATGATAATCGTATTAATTAAACAAAAAAGCACAAGAAAGAATCCATTAATCTAAACGACTCGACAGCAATTGAGGCAAATTTCCATCGTTAGATCTTCACATTTTTTGACGAGTTTTGGGAATACGGTTGAAATGTGCATTCATCGAAGCCAGTAGTATTTTGAAAATGGTTTACGAAGGAAAAAAATTTGAGAACATCCGTTCTAAATATCAACTAAAATTTAAGAGGTAATCTCCTGAAAATTATTCTCTATATTTAAATTAATTGTTAATATCCGGTTTGAAGATGTACCTAAATGTAATGGTATAGGGTATTTGTGTCAAGGTGGAATAAAATCTCTTTTAAGTGGCATTCAAAGCGAAACTGAACGTTTTACTTCAGTGGCAACAGTAACCAAGAAACAAATAAACGGAAACATGAATAATAATTAAAATCGAATTATTATTTATAATTATAAAAACAAATTGTGTAAGTGAACATTCTACTACCTATTTAATGATGAAGACACTAAGTCAATTCATTAGTACATTTTTTTTATATACATTCGTTGTTTAAAATTCCCAAATTATCTTTTAATATTATTATTAGTGTATATAAAAATTATGTATTTGGTTAATGGATAAAACCTTCTTATGCCATTTTTCTTTAATTTATTTTATTTCAAAAATATTGGCAGCATTTAATTAAGACGCACTTATTTTAAAAGATATACCCATAGTCATTCCTCGTGACATGCTCTTACAATATGATGGTATTCCATATATATTGTTTTGGTTAATCATATCGTGATAGGACGTGGACGTTTATTTATTTAGCCACCCAAATCCACTCTACTTGCTCAGGTTTTTATTTGTGGGGACGAATAAAATATCTCGTTCACACCAATAGACGCACAAGAGATGATATAATTGAAAGAACATGACAGGCAATATGAAGAAATTGAAAACGCTATCCTATCCACCCGTCAGCCACTGATTTCATGTATAGAAAATAATGGACGACATTTTGAACACCTGGGAGTGGGCTGCTAACAGATTTAATTACTGCGGTTAAGCCAATGTAAGAATAAATTCTTAATTTCCGTTTGGACGAACCAGTCTAATGGACGTTTGAAGAAAAATTATCGCTACTACATATTTCTTAAGATATCTCGGGATAGAAGATATCGACATGCGATTTTCACTTTTTTAATGTTAATTTAGTTTACTTATAAAAGACTAACTTAAACTTCCATGCTTCTAGTTAAATTTATCGATAGAAATCACAATATTCAAAATATATGAAATAACGCCCTCTAGCATTAACGCTTCTAATTAAATTGTCAAGTATTTATATATATTTTGTATTTCTAGACAAAATTTCTTTCATAAAGCATCAAGTTTATAAAAATCGGTTATGCAGAATCGGACTTATAGATTTTTTTCGTAACAAGTTTACCACTCTTATCCACTTCTCCAGTCCTGTAGAGGAACAACTCCTATATCAGGGCCAACTCCAACAAACCTTCCTCCCATAAAAAATTTCTCTTATCCTACGTAAAAACCATTTATCTCTCTCTGAGAGAGAGTGTCTGAACCTTGTGAAATGAAAAATGCACAAAATTTCTTGAAAAACATAAAATGTCACTTAATGTGATATTTTGCTTTTTCAGTTTTATATTTTCAAATACGCCCTCTAGTGATGAACCTGAAAAACTAAAAATAATTTTCAGTGCCTCGGAGCTACTTTTGTGATAATTTTTAAGCTGTAATATAATCCGTTCTTGGGATATGGCAGACGACCATTCCTAGCCCAATATGGAAATATCCACTTTTATTTTTGTTTTATGAATTATTATCAATTCTTCAAAATAATCTTTATCTAACTCGTTCTGGCCTTCCAGAGTTCATAGGAGTAGATGATTGAGATGAACTTTGCAAAAAATTGTTACAATTTGTAGCAAAAAGGTTTTTAAACTAAAAAACAAACATTAAAATAACTAAATAAAGATACAAATAATATAAAATTACATTATACAGAAGAAAACCACAATAAGTAACAAAATTATAGGTAATAGTAATAGATAATAATTAGTATATAAGTCAATAGTAAAAATTAAACCAGTTTGCAGCATATCCCGAATTAAATATTATTATTAGAAGTCGTTTACAGAATAGAAGGCACTTTCCAGTAAATATGCTCTCAAATTATTGCGGAATTCGGGATTTTATTTCAATTGGCAAGTGATTGTGCATTTTTTTGCATTGAAAAAATATTGAGCCCTTAACTAATTCTGAGCATGGAGTAAGTAGTTAAAGGTCGTGCTCCGCGTTCCTAAGTGGATAGTTTCTGAAATTGGAGAAGCGTGCTTACGAATTAGGCAAACGAATTCAAAGATGAATGAGGGAGGAAGAGTCAGAGTTTTTAATCTTTTAAAGAAGTCCCTGCATTGATCCTGCTGTTCAGTCCGAGTAAATATCGAAACAGCTCTCTTCTGTATTTTGAGGATTCGCTCAAATTGAGTCGCACCAAACGTTCCCCAGAAGGGAAGGGCATAGCGGAGATGCGACTCAATAAGGGCGTAATAGACTGTTAAGGAGGTGGATAAGTTCAGTTCTATGGAAACTGATCTCGGCGAAAAGCAGGAGGAATTTAATTTTTTAGATAAAGCGGCAATATGAAACTCCCATTTCAAGGAATTGTCCACAACAAGCCGTAAGCATTTTACAGATTCAAAGAAGTCAATGGGGGTGTTATTTGATAAAACTTCGCACCATGATTTAAGGGTGATTAGGTCACTAGATATGGTTCTATGAAGTGCATAGAGATCAGGGTTGCTCTAAGAGAAACTAGTGTTGTCTGCAAATAGACATATTTTACCACTGATGTCTAAGCGATGTCGTTTATAAACAGAAGAAACAAAATAGGGCTTAGTACTGAGCCTTGGGGCATTCCACATTTTATTGGCTTGCAAGTATTTTATATTTGAACAGAAATGATAAAAGCCTCTTTTTGACCAATCTTTCTATGATCATCAGTTCCAGATGAGTATTTATTTTTGATGTCATTAATTGTACTGCGGGTTTAAATATCTTTCTCTGTTGCTCTAAATTTGAAAATTTAATATTGATTAAAATTGGAGTGAAACACATACCATTATAGGATGTACAAAAACAAAGTTAATAGAATATTTTTTTAAAAAACCTTGAAGACAATTGTTTTGTTTTTAACTGACCTTGTACTTTTTGTGAACGTGTATAATGAAAAGTTATTTTTAATCACCAATGTGGGAGTTCCCAAAATTTAAGGAAATTCCAAATGTGATCCATTATAAGATAATTTGTCAGTTTTATTACACTAAAATAAATGAGAATGTATAATTAGATTTTCAAATATAAGTTCCTCATTCTGAATTTTCTAACATCGAATATCGCAACCTTCCATTTAAAGATAGTGATTATTTTTTTTCTTTATCAGAAAAATACTAGAAAATTGAACTTGTACAAAGAGCATGCAGTAAATATTGCAAAAATCACATAACCTAAAACTAAAATTTTTGAAGATTTTTTGAGAGGTCCTTTCTAAAATCATTTCTAACTAAATCAAATAACATGTAACAAGGTTATAGGTATTAATATATATAATATAATAATAATATAACTTACACAGATTCTTCTTTATGCGCGTATTTTTAGCAGAGCTTCGCAGTAATGGCATCAAAAATAAATACATCAAAAATGTTTTCGAGACTGCCCGATTGCACATTAAACCCACTATATCTCTTTAATTGACGTTTCATTTCAAAATGGCACTTTTCCCAATTACCTTGAGATGGCTAAAATTATACGTCTGCATAAAGGAGGAGATTAAAATCAAGCTTCGAATTACCGCCCAATTGCACTCCTTCCCACGTTATCTAAGATCATAGAAAGATTCGTCAAAAAGAGGCTTTTATCAGTTCTGTTTAAATATCAAATATTTACTACTCATCAGTTTGGGTTTTTGAGAAACAAATGCACGAATGATACTATTTTCTTCCTCCCAAATAATTTTTACTCTAGCCTAAACAGCCATCACTCCACTGCGACAACATTTTGTGATTTTCCTAAGGCTTTTGATTGTGTTAATCATAATATTTTAATTACCAAATTGCAATACAACGGGTTCAGGAGAACACCTCTCGCACAGTTTAACTCATACCTTGCCAATTGTAAGGGTTACCAGCTTGTAAGGGTTGATCCAACGATGTCTTCCTGCAAGCCAATAGAATGTCGAGTGCTCCAAGGCTGAGTATCTAGACATCAGTGGTACAATTATATCTATTTGCAGACGACACTAGTTTCTCTTGGAGCAACCCTTATCTCACGGCACTTTATAGGACCAGATCTAGTCATCCTTAAATCATGATGCGATTCTAATGTTCTCTGTTTCAACGTTTCTAAAACTAAGTTTTATCATATAAAAATACATTGCTGCCTTTTTAATTAAATAACACCTCCATTGACTTCTTTGAATCCATAAAATGCTTAGGGCTTGTCGTGGACAATTGCTTGAAATCTAAAAAATTAGGTTCCTCCTGTTTTCCGCTGAGATCAGTCTCCAAAATACTGAACTTATCCACCTCCTTAACAGTTTATTATGCCCTTATTGAGTCGCATCCCCGATATGCCCCTCCCTTCTGGCGTACGCGTGGTTTTTTTTTAATACCGACTTATCGCACTTCCACAGCAAATAGTTTTGCTGGGAAACTTTCACCTCCACTGCGTGTTCCTGCGTCGCGGTGGGGCTCGGACGGATTGTATGTCCTCTGTTAGTCGCTTTTATCTGAACTCCGCTCTTTAATCATTATGGCACCATTAACAAATATTTCTTCATAATGATGAGCTGCCTTTCTTGTGATTCCTTCTTTTCTGTTTTGCTCCCTACGTCTCCCTTCCCCTGCTGCATGCAGGGATGAGGAGTTCCAGTCTATCTATTATCTTCTAATGTTGCTGTGTGTTTGGACCTCTTTGTCTCCTGTCCTGTTCCTTTCCTTTTAGAATTTTTTCCACCATACTCTCAACGGCTTTCCATTTAAAATCTGCTTCCATCATGATCTGCACTATATTTTCTGGTCGTAACTCAGCTCTTACTGTTATTTCAGACAAGTTTCTAATATCCGCCCACGCAGGACATCTGAAAATTGTGTGCTCTGCATTATCTATCTCCGAGCTACAGTATAGGCAGAGGTCATTTTCAGCTTTACCTATTCTTCTAACATAACTTTGGAAGGAGACATGGGCTGTCATTGTTTGGGTCAAATAGTATCCAATTTCACCACAGGATCTCTCATACCATGGCTTAATATCTGGTAGCAGTTTGTGAAGCCACACGTCCTTGTCGCTGGCGTTCCATCTATTTTACCATTTCTGTACCGTTTCTTTTCGAAGAGCCTTTTTCTCACCTGCTGTCATTCCTATCGCTCTCGATCTCTCTTCAACTAGAAGATCTATAGGTATTATTCGTGCAAGTACTCTTGCAGCCTCGGTTGAGATAGTACGATAGCCCCTGCATATTCTCAGCGCTACTCTTCTTTGTACTCGGCTGGCTACGGTGTTATATTTGTTAATCTCTAGAACACTACCCCAGATTGGAGCTGCGTATAAAAGTATAGATTCCGCCACGCACCCCAGAATCCTCCTTTTTGCTTCACATGGGCCTCCCATATTAGGCATTAGACGACTGAGAGCAGAAACTGCAACGTTCGCTTTGTTATTCACATATCTGAGGTGTTCAGTGAACTTGAGCCTTCTGTCTATGATTACACCTAGGTATTTCACATGGTTCTTTGGGTGAATGGCGAGACCTCCGATCTTAAGTTCTATTGGGCCATGACGTTTCTTCCCAACTATCATCACAGCTTCTGTTTTCTCGGGAGCTATCTTAAGTCCAACTGACCTCATCCAAGCTTCTATTTCTTCCAGAGCATCATTACACCTTTCCATTAGAACTTGTTCTGTTTTGGCTTTGATCATGACTGCGAGATCATCTGCATAGGCCACTGTCGATACTCCTTCCATTAGTCCTAAGTTTAAAACCCCATCATAGATAATGTTCCACAGCAATGGGCCCATAACACTACCTTGTGGCACTCCAGCTGTAATGGGTACCATCTCATCCTCCTCTATACAGAGAGACGCGTGGTGCGGCTCAATTTGAGCGAATCTTCAAACTACAAAAGAGAATTGTTAGATATTTACTCAGACAGGGCTCGCTGCAGGGACTTTTTTAAAATATTAAATATTCTGACTCTTCCTTCATTCTTAAATTTTTTGACTAATTCGTAAGCACGCTTCTCCAATTTCAGAAAGGTCGGTTCACAGCTATCTACTTAGGGACGCGGAGCACGACCTTTACCTACCTACTCCACGTTAAGAATTAGTTAAGGGCTCAATATTTTACAATGCAAAAAATGCACAATCACTTGCCCATTGAAATAAAATCGATATCATGTTTTCCCGCATTCCGCAATAATTTGAAGGCATATTTACTCTGTAAAAGACTTCTATTATAATAATAATATTTAATTCAGATATGCTGCATACTGGTTTAATTTTACTATATACTTATTATTACCTATTACTATTACCTATAATTTTGTTACTCACTGGGGTTTTCTTCTGTATATTGAAATTTTATTTTATTTGTATCTTTATTTAGTTATTTTTGTGTTTGTTTTTTAGTTTTTACAATATTTTGTGTACAAATTGTAACATTTTTTTTACAATAAAGCATTTCTCTCTTTCTCTCTCAAATACAAAAGTTAAAAAGCGAAACGTTTGTTAGGTACGATCTCTATAGGGTTTTATTTAAGGTTTTCTAAAAAAAAAATTCCACTAAAGTTTAGCGAAAAAGATCTTATGTAATTTACCCGGTGTATAGAAAACTTTTTAGTCAAGGTTAAAGTATTCTTGTTTTAAAATGTTTGATATAAGTACTATAGTAATAATATATTAAAAAATATCTTATACTAAAATGTGCCAAATTCATTTTTTGAATTTTTAAATAAGAATTAACCATATAATTAGTTTTGAAAAGTTTTTGATTCATTATCATACGATACCAATCGATCAATATTTGGAAAAATTATTGTTTGCATGGAAAATGAAACACCAAAAATTTTAAGTCATATAAATATTAAAATATATTTAAAAGTTGTTTGCCTCCTTGGAATATCATAAACAAGTTTGCAAACATTCAAGGTTACATAAAATTTAAGAAATATGTAAATTTATTTTCGAATAACAAATGTACAGGGCGATACATGCAATATATGAACCAAGATAACTATTTTTTAATTTTATAATAGCTGATGTCATCTTTGTATGTTCCTGTTACCATTTATGTTTACATTTGGTTTGTTATAACATGTGCTTAAATATTTATCTATTTATAATATTAATGTAGAAATTCTTTTGTAGTTTCAAACTATTAACATTTCCATATATTTCCAAATTTATAATGCTAATATTTGTTCCAGGAGGTAGTACAGACACTATAGCATACTGTATACATGGTACTGATGACACAACTACTGCTGTATTACAAATTATATTTGGAGACACTCTAGGATTAGATCTAGTATCAGTATATGATGAACATAGTTTACTTAGTTTATATGCTAGTACGTTAAGTTATGGTTACCTCGGTGATGTGGCCTACCATAGCGACCAATATCGATGGATGGGGCCTCGTAGATATGATTACTCAGGTTGGAACTTTATTATTTAAAATGAAAAACTAAAAGTATGTTCTTAAAATTATTTTTTTTTAATAGTTGAATAAATAATAGTAAGTTTTGGTCAAATTTTGTTGCAGGTTTTAAGAAACTAGTAAGTAATAGAGGCTACAATGGCGAACTAGCCATATATTCTGAGAATGATGGTGTAGTTCAGGAAATTCCTTGCCACGAAAATTGTGATATATGCAAAGCAAGTAAAAATATACAAACTGATAGATTAGGCTGTAAATGGAGAACCCTCTCTGGAAAATTCTTTATGGTAACTAGTGCTAACATAAGCTGTGCTTGTAGTCGAAGTCCGAAGGGTATAGCTCCTTTTAGTCATTTAGGTGATGGGATGGTACATTTGGTATTAGTCAAACATACTTCAATAATAAACAATTTAAAATTATTGATAAGATTATCCAAAAATGAGGCTTGCATCGAAGATTTACCCTTCGTCGAAACATATTGCGCTCGAGAATTTTGTTTCAGAGCCATTGAAGGGGGTAGCAAATGGAACTGTGATGGGGAAGTACAACATCAGATTAATATACGTGCAAAGTAAGTTATACCCGTAAATGCTTTAGAAACAATACAAGTTATTATAATATAATATAAATATTTACTAAAGATTTGGAATTCGGGAGAAATTTTTATTTGTGTACATAGATTATGCTTTCTAAAATCACTAACATATGTACTTGTGAGGTTAATAATATTGTTCCAAATTTAATAATTGCTCAAATACTATTTAAAATATTATTGCCATGCTTCCTTTTGCTGTTACACGTCTGTTGATGACATACAGAAATGATTTTCTACAAAATGAAGTAGGAGAATTATAGAAAAAATTATATCAGGTCTGGCGTAATCAGTAAAAATTACTTCTGTTTGTGTCAATATATTTCATTATACATACCGGAGCATTGCTAGTGATTATTGTTTGATGAAGTATGGCTTTTTTGAGGGAATATAGTCAGAAATTGACACATTTTGACCGTGAGCGCTATAAGAAGAAAGTTCAGGAGTGTGGTTTCAGCTGCGGTAAGAAGATATGGAGGAAAATAAGGACCAGTGGCCACGTATGACCGATTTAGACCGACTGAAATACTTAGTTTTCCGCACCAAGCTATGAAGAATTACATGAGTTTAGAAGCTCACAATTTCCTTACCTCTCACTTTGTATTTTCTCCTCCAAGTCTCCTGCCAGGGAAACGTGTGATAGTGCTTGGCAAGGTTTTTATTCTACTTGTTGTGCATGCGGCACCATAGTGTTCTATTTCCTCTGTTCGTCTGGAATCAAGATTTAACTCATCATATTTTGTCTTAGTGTCCGAATAACTCTTCTTCTCACTTTCATTGCTTTCAATTCTCCTATATCATTTTATGTGTGTCCCTTCATATTTCCATTCTATGAAATAAGACACTACTAAACAGTGTTTCTTTTTCTCCCCTGGATTTCAATTTCCCTGTTGAAATTTACGTCTTAAGTCCCTAGAAGGATTTTTTTAGATATTTCCAGTTTTTTTACTTTTTCTCTATTATATTCATGTTGAACGTTTTCATTGGGAATATGGATTGATGATCCACATAGAATAGATGTATAAAAAGCAATATGGGTAATTAGTCATTGGTACTATATATATATATATATATATATATATATATATATATATATATATATGAGGGGTCGGCTTGTTGTTAGAAATTTCACGCGCATCACGACTCATTTTTTAGTCTAGCAAAGTATTTATCTGCCCTATGAATACAGTCTAGTACAGCACAGTTCACCATATTTCAGTAATTTTTTAGAAGAATTGGAAGACAAAGTTATGATGCTATGATGATGATGATGGTTTGTTTACGAAAAACGCATCAACAATAAGTTTCAAAAATAAAACTTGAAGACATTCAATTCGTCAACCTAAAACTACCCATTTCAAATTTATCTTCCCATAAAAAACTTTGGGCATCTCCATAACAGTAGTAGAAGTAATAGGTTCGTTCCAACCCATCAAAAAACCATCCTTGGTACGGTAACGATTCTGCGCAATAGAGATTATGTATTCAACCAGACAGTTACCGTTATATGAACGATTTTGTTTTGCGTTTCCAACCGACTTAGGTATCGTTTGTGAACCGTTTCAGGGACGGTCTTTTCGATACTTGGTTCCAAATAAGATCCCGACTAGCAGGTTGGAACAAACCTAATATTTGAAAAAACTATTTGTAAAACCACTCTATCATCCAATGGGCCCAGAATTCATTCTTGGTACAGCCAAAAGAGTTGCTATTACGTCTTTCAACAGTCTTCTTGCAATGCAGGTTCTGCAAATATGGATAAATACCTGGCATGAAAAGCTATATCACACATTGGTGGGCCTTCTGTCTCTCTTACCAAGCAACTGGACGATCAAGAATGTCACTCTTGCATGGAGAAGGAAGAAACTGCAGACCACGTCATCTGTGATTGTCTAGCACTCACACGTACGCGGTTTAAACACTTGGGCAAGCCTCATAGCTTACGTCAAAGTGCCTGATCAGCTTTACAAACGACATCGGCCTTAAATAATTCAAGTGGGGTATGTCAGTAGGTCCTATCAGAAGGTGTACGTACTTAACGGTCATTGGGCGCCCACAATCGTACTATCAACAAGGAAAACACATTCATTTTTTCTAAAAATGTTCATTTCAATATATAAATTGCAAATAAACAAATACAGAGGTGTAAAATGGATTAATGTAGAGATTGTAGAAGTCGGATTAGCTGGGTGGTATTTTTTAGATCCCAAGATCTATATATAATATATACGCGATATGAATAGTCATAAATAAATGACAGGGCGATTTTTAAATATATTTGCAACTGTTCCTCAGTTATGGACTTTTCGCGATGCCCTAAAGAAACGCATTTTAATTTGTCTTATGTGATGAGGTCTGGGGGCATCGCAAGGGATCGTGGACGAGGACATACTTTGTCGATTACTCCACTGAAAAACTATTCTATTGAGGGTCTAACTTTCTATTTTTTTTTTAGAGTAAGATGTCAATTGCTCACTATATTCAGCAGAGGAAGGCCAAAGAATTCTACAGCTGATCCCAGTTGCTGTGGATTTTAAGGATATTTTTTTTATTGTAACAACAAAGTATTGACTCAAGTATTTTATTCACCTATTCCTCCAAATAGTATTATTTTTTACATTGGTATATTATGACATTTATGTATTTATTTAATATACTGTAATGAATTGTTTATTTCCTAAATTGAATCCATAAATTTTAATTCTCTGAAATTTTAATTTTAGTAGGGTATAATTAATAAATTATTATAATTCCTTCTTTTGTCAGATAGAGTACAAGTTTCTCAATAAACCCCTGTCCACCTAGGATTTGAATTATTTTAAACTTTTATATTTCCAAAACAAATTCATCAATCTTACAAAGAAATGTTAATTGGCTACGACACCATCCGGAAATAAATGCATTCAATATAACTTAAAATAATTTTATTTAAAAAAATATATCAAAAACAATTACTATATAGAAATGGTAAAAATATATAGGATGTACAATAAGAAAAGTATGTTCGAAGAGAGCACACATGGAAATAAAAAAATTGTTCTATTTAGGATATCAACAATTTATTTCATACTCCAAGTATACACAATTTTTAGCTGTCTATGTTTTGTAACATTTATTATTCATTCCTTTATTTATGTTTGTGGAATAGTGAAAATAAATTATTTTTTTCAAGCCTTTTTGTGTTTTATTTATTAAAAGTACAATTAAACTGTGTCCTTTCAAGAGTATAGTTATTAAGAAGGTATGTCTCCCTTTATCTTCGATAACTGTTACTTACAATAGGATTGGGCATGCATAATTCAATCGATAGGTTGATTTTTATAATTAAAACAGTTTTAATAACTGTAGCATACATATATACTTAATATAAAGAAATACGTGAAGAGTGTCAATTTATACTTTGATCGATTAGTTCTTTGAGATATCTAATTACTTGTATTAGTCTTTAATTATATTTTAACTCCTTACTCAATTATGGTGTAAGTATTCCACTTGGACACCTCCAGCTTGTTTCTGAAGATTCTGCCTTTTTGGAGTTTACTCCTTAAAAATCGATTTGCATTTATAAGGAGCCCGGTATGAGAAAAATGTGAGGAGTAAAATCTATCGATGAATGACCTCGTTACGTTTTTGGTGCGCACCCTATGATGCGCAACTTTCTAATTTTTCAGTGTCGACATACTTATATTGATGTTTTTATTATAAATATCAATAATTAATATTGTTATTGTGAAGTTTTAATTTTTATCATTGTGTTCCGCTAAAGTGAACTGAAAGTATTTTCAAATAACTATGGCAGAAAGAGGTGTAGATGATATTGCCGGAACATCTAACAAACATGTGGTTGCAAGGTATGTTATAATTCATGTATTATATGTATGAGCATGTCCAATTTGTATTTATTAAATATTTTAATAATTATCGATGTAGTTCATATAAATATATATTTGAAAACAACACATAAAATTAGATAATCAACCCAATATGAATTATCGAGCACATCTGAAATTGACTATTGTAAAAAGTTTAATGTAAAATATTTCGTTGATTAGTTATAATAAATGTATATGAAATGAATAAATTGAATAAATATATATTTATATATGTATATTATTTTCATTAATTAACAAATTTACCCTTTTATACAGTATCAATCTTTTTTAAGTTAAATAAACTCTTTTTGCGTCTAGTTAGACTATCGAACTTAAGGAGTAAACTCCAGTCGTGCGTCGGAGCTGACACACACAATTTTTGATATTTTTTTTCTAATTGACTAATTAGTGCAGCTTGTTTTCTTGTTGGAATTATCTAGTCTCCTTTTTGATTCCTATTTTTTGGTTAAAGCATTGATACTCTTCTCTAGTTTGGCTATGGTGGACTAGGCTTCAATGAGTTGTTTCTTCAGTTCCTGGTTCTTTGTGCAGGCTCCAAATAATAATTTTCCTTCTGCATAGAGGAATGGATCTGGGCTTGTTTATCCTAGCTGTTTGACTCCTGTTATTTGGTTAAAGAGTTGATAGTCTTCACTAGTGTGGCTACAGTGGACTAGACTTTGATGAGTTGTTTCTTCGGCTCCTGGTTCTTTGTGCAAGCCCCAAATAATCATTTTCCTTCTCCATAGAGGAATGGATTTGGGCTTGTTTATCCTAGCTGTTCCCTGTTCCTCCATAGATGGTGAAATGGATTATAACTCATCTTCTATTTACCAATGAATAACATTCTTGATGTTTACCTTGACTAAACTTAAGATTATGAACTGTCGAATTGGATGCATAAAGCATAAGTGCACTCCGACTCTGTTGGTGAGATAGATTAGGTAGTCTTCCTGAACAGACAGTCCATAATCTAATGTTTTACCACTACCTTTTTTTTGTGTTTATATTCAGTAAGATGAGTCTTTGTAGCCTATCCTCGTTCACTTTTACTTATATCGTAGTTGCGCTACCAGTCAAGAAAACCATTATGTTTCATTATTTCAGATTGGTGTTTAAAATAATAGTAGCGATCCTAAATTCTGAAAAACAGATTGTGCTAATAGAGAAAGTTACAATCGTGCAATGCTTATACCTCATATATCATAAAGTAATATCGGATTGTTATTTTCGCTCAACTTCACTGCTTGACTATAGTGTACACAACTAAATACAATAAAAACACATTACGAATTATCTATCTAAAACGTTAACAGTCAAGTGAGTTATTAAAATTAGCGAGTTCGATCTGGCTCTGTAAAATTATATTTACAATTCATAGTCTATTGAATTCTATTTCTAATTACAAAATTTAATTGTACGTATTTTATACAGAATCTAAATTTGATTAAATTTCTTCTTCTTCAAATTAGAAAGGCCTCAGTTACAAAGTCTATTCAGAGCTTTATATTTTGTTTCTTCAGATATGTTACGATTTATAAATTATTCGATTGAGACTCAAATAAGTGATTGCAAATTTACTTATATTGTAAATATTTCAATTATGCTGAAGAGAAAAGAAAAAATTATGTTCTTTCTTCCATAGTACAAATAATGTTTGTGGTGCTTATTAAATTGGAGATGAGTTTGATATTCTCACTACTTAGTAATTGCCAAACTCCTAATGTATCACTTCGGCTAACCAGTAAGGAAAATTATATTATGGCCGAATAGCTATATCAGATGAGGACTTTTTAATCTTCAAAAATAAGAAGTTTTTATTTTAGAAACCGCACAGTACAAGAAATATCTTCGTTATAAGCAATTTTTGTAAATGGGGTGAATTTACAATCATTTATAAGCTTATCATTTTCTATAAAGATTCATGAATCCCAACCTATCTGTTTTTGAAATCTAAAATATCTTATCAAAACAGGCCGAATAACAAAATCAACTCAGGTCTTTCTAATTTCAAAGAAGAAGATTTATGTTTTGCCATGATTTATGCAATTGTTTTCCGTATTATCAATGTCTATGTTTATATAATTTGCTAAAATTCGAGCAAATTTGTTATATTTATAATTTAAAAAAATATATAATTATATCAGAGTATTTATTTTATAGTGCTGTATGTCTTTTTGGATTCATTTATTTAGTAAATGAGGTTAAACTGGTGAGTAAATAAAAAGAGACGTCAAGAGCATAATAATATTTTGTTTTAGATAATTTAATAATCGTTTTAAGAACATTATATATTACATATACATATTTATATAGTTATTAGTAAAATATTGTGTACATACTGTGAATCAAAAAAATGAGTAAAACGACCAGTGGCACTGAGGATCCCGATGATATTACCATGACTGCACAAGACCTACATATTTTATCTGAATTGGATAGGTAAGGCTTTTGCGACTTTATTCTAGCAACAGAAGACAAATAAACCTTTAACAAACCATTAGAAATTAACAGAAGTGATAAGATATAAACATAACCAACAAGATAAACACTTTGGTGATATTGGCTTTACTCAATGGAGGTTTCGCAAAAAAATATTGTCTAACATATCTAGTAAATAGTACAAAATATTTAACGAAGACCAGCTATTAGACATTTCTCAAAAATTATAGAAGATACAATAAAAATTTTCTATTAAGGGTCTTCATTTTATGTAATTCCATAACATGAAATACTCCATATATTTTTGCCCTTTCGGTTTTTGTATTTAATTTATAAGTCATGGTCCTGTGTATAAGTATTATTTTGCACCAGTAAGCTATTTATGTTCTTTTTGCTTACTTATAATTGAATGAGTACTTATGTAGCTATTCATAAATATATGACAAATTGAAGATCACATCACAAATAGTTGATGAGATTTATGAATTATTATATCTTTAGCCGTCAGTATGGATTTTTGTTGTTGAATCAGCCAGAAAATGCATCCAAAAAGGCATTAGTCCAAAAGGTATGTATCTATATCATATGTAATTAAAATATGACACTATGTACTCAAGTTTAACTACTTTGCTTAAACAAAATTTAATTTTTTCGTTGTCTTATTTATTTATATATTACAATATTTCTAAAGAATACTAAATTTTGTTGCATGCTTCATTTTATACAGTATCATTTATTGGGTTTATCAATGTTTATTCGGGATATTTCATTTATTAAAAATATATACTTTGTAAACAAAATACAGGATGTTCTTCAACTTTCAGACTAGTATCGCCTATAATATAATTTTGGGCTTATATTAAGTAGTACGCTAATTATGGCAGTAAAATCTTAACTATAACCAATTAAAAAGCTAAACAATCATTTCAATTGCCAAGGTAAACAAAATACAGCAGCAACTGCAAATATACAGGAATCAACAAACTAAAAATCTTTAATTTTTTATAAAGCATCACTGATACACTTTCATGTTTCAATTGCTGTTTAAATATAGAAGTAGTTATACTTCTTATATATATATATATATATATATATATATATATATATATATATATATATATATATATATATATTATATATATATATATATATATACTTATATTTATTCATTTATTTACCAGAGTAACATTACATTACAAAGTAATACAAATCACAAAGTAATCCAAGAGAGGAAAACGAATTTCCTCTTTGTCAGTCTGGAGATGTGACATGCATGACAGGAATCTCTTAGCCATGCTTGTTCACCTTAAAAACTAACTTAAAACTAATATAAACAGTTATGTTCAATGGCAAATTTTTTAATACAATAATACTTGCTTTAATAAATGTGGGTATAAATCCTGTTTAGTTTTATAAATTTAAATCATCCTTTAACTCGTAACATCAAGTCTTATCTATATCTATTTATTATCAAAATATAATACCCAAACATAAAAAACAAGTGATGCCACATTCCCCATACAGCCCTGATCCGGCACCATCTGATTACCATTTATTTTGAAGTCTGAAGAATTCTTTGAATAGTCAAACTTTCACAAATGACAATGATCTTCAATCGCACCTGGTTCAGTTTTTTGCTGATAAGGACTAGAAATTTTATGAGCACGGATTCATGAAGCTGAAAGAAAGGTGGTACAAGGTCATTGAGCAAAATGGAAAATCTATATAATTGATTAAAAACTATGCTCTGTTAAAAAAAAGTGTTTTATTTTATTCTACAAAACCGAAATTACTTTGTCGCCAAACAATATTTAGTTATTGCCAAACAATAACCTGAGTACATTTGTATCAAGTCTGGAATTATATTGATAATATCCTGTATCTAGTTTGTATGGAATTAACAGACATTAAATAGAGAGTTCTTAGAACTAACACAGATGATTTTGAACAAATTCCTGTAGTGAGTGTAGTGTCTACATAATTACTAATGAGTGTTGTATATAATTCTTGATTTTTGAGATAAGTTGTACATTTTTACTCCACAAATTTTAGGCTGTCAAGTATTTACAATTAATGGTTGTGCAAGCTAGAAGGCAACAAAAAGCAAATGAAAATGATTCTAGTAATAATACTAAAAATATAAGTATTGATCCTAAGACATGGGTTAAATTAGGACACTTTCATTTGTTACTTGAGGATTATAGAAAAGGTTTGTTTATTGTTGTTAAATGTAATAAGTTGTCTTGAATTTTTTCTAGTGTAATTTGGATAGTAGATTTATCTCAATGTTTTTTAATGATAAGGGGGTAGTATATTGCTTTTATTTTTTACATTTAAAATAAAGGATTGTTGAAGTTTTCATTAATATCAGATTATAGTCGCTATATGCTAGTGCTCATTGAGGTAGGCATCCATATTTCTGCATTATATCAAACGAATTATTTTTGTACAATATATTGATGTGATCAGCGTCGAATTAAGAATTAGTGGGGACTGGTGATAAAATCGATCCGGGGCCACTTAACGAAATCAAAATCAGCTCGAAGTCTTTTAAATGTCATATGTTAGTTTCAAAATAAATATGAATGATAAGTAAAAATGAATTCAAATCTTATTCCATAAACTTCTTTCCTGATTTAGTTGTGGCGAAATTTTCAATAGGTCTTTAGTCTTTGTGAATACCTGCCAGGTATAGTAAACCAAATAGAATTTTTATTTCTGCTTGGTTTGTTAGCTTTGAATCTCCAGGTCAACTGTACTTATCTAATATATTTGCTCATTATTTCAACAATAATGTTAAGCATAATTCCATCAAAATGTTACATTCAGTAATTCAAGAGTATTTTGGCATTGTTTTGCCGCCCCGTTCATTTTAGGTAAGTGTTTGTTCTAACAGTTCATTCGTTGGGTTGAATTGTATTATAACTTAAAATATTTTAAATCGCAAATATAAATTGATGACAATTTGAATAATAACACGTGGCAGAAAATATGTTTCTATTGGTTGTGACGTATAAAGTAAGTAAATACTGAAACGAGTCGCCTTCTGTTGTTGTGAGTGGAGGTAATTAGTTGTTTAGTACGATTTGTGTTTTTGTAAGGGTTTCGAAGACTATTCTAAATAAAATGATGGCCGAAATCGGATTTATCGAAGCAAGATCTTACAATCTACTCAAGGTAGATGCATTCATGGCTGCTACGTTCTTTGCTAATAGTCAATTATTTACTGAAATAAGTGGAGTAAAGATATAGTAGTAGATACGTAAGTACTACTAATCAGACTTTCTTATAGTAATGTCATTATCACATTTGTTTGCTTCAACTTTATTAAAATGTAGTCATTAAGATGATAGCTTAGAAGGTTATGTTTTGATTAAAGCTTTCGACGTTAAACCATTTGCATTATCTTTCAGTGCTGTTTACTTACTTTCTACGTGACACTCAGTCATGTGGCAACAAATGCGTTTTGGCGAGTCATTTAGGTATTTAAATTTGTTTATTTGTTTATGAACTAATATACCGTTTAAAAAAAATTAAAAAATAGTGATTAAGAACAATATACTAAACGTAGTTAAGGTATAAAAAAAGTATGCAAGGACCATATTCTTCACATTCTGTAACAACTCCTTTTCAATGAACAGCCTTGCTAATGTCTACGATCGCACATCTAACATTGTAGAACGATTATTTTCTGCTTTCTTCTTCACAATTCGCTCTAGGTATCGTCACGGCAGGCTATGTATACATTCGGAAAAGTTTCGATCATATCCGATTGAACGATCCAATAAAGCATTTTCAATGATATTAATGAATTATTTGTATTATTAATCGATTCGGGTTGAAGTTTGATAATAGGAATGAATCGCTGTAATTCACAAAATAATTCAAGTTGTGGATTATTTGAATATATATCTACTAGAGATTTTGCTCGCACTTCCAATTCATCATTTACATTTTGAATGCATGGAATATAGAATTTATTATTATTTAGAGTAAAAAACTAGTGTGTGGATTAAATTACTCTAATTCATTCATTTCATTCAAAATTCCGAACAATTTTTGGAAAAAAATGCAAATTTTGCTGTAGATCCAATATTGCTTCTAAAATAAATGATCAAATTAGTAATTTTGCGGGGCCCCTACGAGCTCGGGGCTTGGGGCCTCAGCCCCCGCTAGACCTTCTCTAAATCCGATGCCGAAATGTGGACGTCTACCTTTAGTAGACAATAATAGTTAAACTTCTATGCGTTAGATCAGATTGTTTGGGGAGTTATTTTGGCTCTCCAGCTATAACTAGAAAGACAAGACTCCGCTTCTAAAATAAACAGAACCTCCCAAAAGATATTATTTTTTTTTTGCCAAAAACATCTGTAAAAAACGTTAAAACTGGAATTTTGTTAATCAAAGTCGATTTTGATGAAAATTTGGATTTAAGCTCTACTTACCGCCTTAATCAAAATCTACCCTGTGCCTAATGTTAGTTTCCATTTTTTAGGGGTGAAAACTTCCCCTTATCGTAAAAAACGTAAAAATCTTCGATTTTAGCATGTATTTGAGTGAAATATAGTTTAAAGGAATTATTCGTACATCTGTTGATATTCTCAAACAAGCTTATGATTAATTGAACTCATGTAGCATCTCCAAAGACCATCCTCTGGGGGTAGTAATATTGAAAGACACTGATTATAATCTCGATTTTCATGAAAAGTTGAATTCAGCTCTACTTACTTACATTCTTCTACGAAATCTTCCCTATGCCAAATCGGGATTTATATATTTTGGAGGGTGTAAACTATCCCTCATTGAAAATTAATTTGAAAGCTCAGATTTTATACATATTTTTGGTAAAATCGAGTTTAAATGTATTATTCGTAAATCTGTTACGTTATATCAATTAAAACTTTTTTCTATGTATCTCCTTCAATTTTTATGATACATAGATTTAAAAAAACTTTCAATCAATTAATGTTTGAAGCTTTTTTTCAAGATTACGGATAAGCAGTATTCAATTTAATCTCAATGATTTTTCTAAAATCGGTCAAATCACATAGATCATATCAATAATACATAAATAAAGTTAATTGCAAGTGGATTACGATTCATTTCTATTGGTAATGGCGAGGGTATAATTATTACATTTTTAAAAAAAAAAAGAAATATTTTTTTATAAATCAATCAATTCTTATGCTCATTTTAAAGGTTTTTCTATGTGCTTAGAAAAAGAACTCTTGAGTTTTTTCTGAATATTTCATCAATTTTAAGTTATTTGAGGTTAAAGGCTTTCAATTTCGAGGTTCCCCAAAATAGCCATCCTTCAACGAGCAAAACTCAGCTATTATTGAATTTACAGAGAACGAATCTCTTTTTTTTATTAGCTACATTCTCAATGATTTTACTGGAAAAATGAAAACTTTTTAAGTTATTCATGAAAAACTGTAAAAAAAATATGCGTTTTCTCAATGAAAATTGAGCAGTCTCAATTGTTAATAACTCTAAAAGTATCAATTTTAGGAAAAAACTTTCTAAAGTCAAAGTTGCTAAGAATTAGTCAGTCTATCGAATTACGAGATTATTTTGATGAAATAAAGTTTCATCTCTAAGAAGTGGTGGCTTCCACCTCCAGGGCAATAGCACCCTTCGGCACAGGGTAGATTGATTATCAAAATTCCACGGGAAATCAGCCTATTTGTCCCACTTCTCAAAGTGTTAGCACTACTCCTTGAAGGTACCTTTTGCTGATATGGGCATAAAATTTTGCGCATTATTCAAGATATGGATTTGATTTGGTAAATTTGTTTTAGCTCTTTCAGCTTATCAAATGTTTTACAAAACTCAAGCAGAAAACCATTGGCAGGACACCACTTTCTTATATGGAATTGGATTGGTGTACTTCCACTTCAATGCCTTCCAGTGGTAAGTCTGATTAAATATATTTTCAAAATTTGAACAATTTATGACTATTCCACACATTCATTTACATGCTCTGAAATTTGAGTTAGACTATTAAAATATATTTATTAGGATATTTTAGTGAATGTGTATAGTGTGTTGCATAATTTTTCTAAAGCGAGCCCTTCAAATGAGGGATATCGGTTTTATGCCCAACAGATGGCTCTGCCGGCTAGTGAGTATAGTGTTCAGTTAACTGAGGAAAGATGGTAGGCGGCAACTCATTAGATTGGTGGAAAGACAAGGCCATTATTTTCGTTGTAACTTTACGGCGAAAAGTTTTATGAACATTTTGACTTTGCTTCAGTTGTATTTTGTGGTCGTGGGAATTATTATTCTTGTCACGAAGCAAATAGCAACAAGCAAAATATTTATATCAAAGTAAATACACACTTTTAAGTTTGCCTATCTCTCGCCCCATTGCGATATCCGGAAACAAACGAAATACCATTATTTGCCATCCTAAATTTTACGAATGCCCTGTTATGTAGGGTTAAAATCCTATGGAGAATGGAAGTTTTAGTTGAATAGATTAACTGTACTAGTGCCTGCCACTCCGAAATGACAACTTCGCTTTTGCAAAAGGAAATCTGATTTAGTTTCGATTTCCTATGAAACCATTAACTTCCGTTCACTTTCCCGTCTGTAAGTATTCATCAAAGACAATTAGTTTGGATACAAGGATGACCTTATTTCGTCAATACGGTTACAATACAAAATGAGTTATATGTATTATATCTGAAATGTCTTGCACGATTTTAATAAATTTTTGTTTGTGGGGATTTTGTATTAGGGGACGTAGGAGAGTATTGGAGACTTTTTCACACAAATTGTAATGAAATTGTCGTTTTCATACAGAAATAAAATTTTATTTCTTACATCAATAGCAAATATATTTGGCTCAAATTATTGCAAAGAACTAGTCTTCTAACTTAATCAGTCTCAAAGTGAAATAATAATTTCTGAACCCTGTCAAAAGTACCTAAACCTCCCAGCCTTCGGGTGGTTTGGGATTCCCAGCTGGAAGATTGGGCATAGTATTTAAAATACTTCATATACTTTAATTTCGAATATTATTACCATTAAAATTTGCTACATAGAATGAAAATCTCATTACATTGTTCAAAAAATAATATCAATTATTCAATCAGTTCCGGTGTTCTTTTTTGTCCTGTCTTTGACTTTCTTGCTTTTCCATTTCTATCAATATCTCATCAGGTGGGTCTGTCAATATTCTGGTCTTTCCTTTTTTTCGTTCCCTACCAAACAGTTTTTTAGGCCCAGCCTACGGACATCTTTTTAGAGAATCAGGAGTTATTGCCTTGCAATTCAAAAAGGTTTTTCCCGAAACAAAAATTACTGAACTTATCAGCAAAGCAGATAGCATAAAAGCACACAAGTATCAAACCTAAATCAGTAATAAGAGGGAGCATTGGGCATGCCCAAAATCAGTGTCCAATGCTCCCTACACATTCATTTTCTAAACAAACTAAATTTATACCTTAACGTGAATTTTGATTAACATATGATGTGTATAGGGAAACATACGCTTTCTCATGTATTCCTCTTCTTCTCATACCGTCTTCTCATTGAAGGTAGGCGACCATGTTTTTAAATGCGTCTCCGACGCTGAGATTTGAACATTCTCTTATATTACGCAGCCAGGATTTCTTCTTCCTGTCGATGTCTTTCTTTCCCCCTACTCTGCCCTGCATTATGTTCTGTAGCAGTAGGTATTAGTCGTTGCCTAAGATGTATCCTATATAAGATGTTTTTCTTATCTTAATAATTTTCAAGAGCTTTCTTTTGCGACCAATGCGTCTTAGTACTTCGTCGTTGGTGATTCTATCAGTCCAGGGTATCTCCAGGATGCGTCTATAGAGCCACATCTCAAAGTTTCTCATCATCTCATTTGAGCTTTCAAGGTCCAGGTTTCCACTCCGTACAGTATTTTCTCGCATATTGCATTAGTATTTTCTTCGAAATCACAACAAATTTCTCATTTCAGTACTATGAAAACAACAATCGCATGTTATTTTGTCTGTTTTGCCAGTAGATGAACAAAAATATCCCTGTAAACAAATTTTAAAATCTTCTATGAACCATAAGTAATGAGGTGATGCTCATCCTCCCGACTGTCCAATGCTCCCCTACCTTCCCTACAGCCGATACTATCGAAGTATTTGGTAATTTATATCCTAACGGAAATCCTCTAATATTTACTATGAACATCGTTCGTAGGTATTTAATTGGCAAATTTTAATTTAAAAATTAACTTGAAACAGTGTTATTCCTTGGTTTACTTGTCTAAAAAAACAAATGATTCCGTCAAGTCATAATCGTATTAGAAAAAGATTCACGATGCAATTGAATTAAGATCCTTTGGTTATGACCGTTGTACTCACAAAAAGCAGTCATCTTTTCACAGTGAAGACACTGGTGATCCACACATTTTCTCCTCTCACTTTTTGCAGCAATCCGAAAGTCTACGGATATTAATGTTTTTACAACCACCATCGTCTTATGGTGAATTAACTTAATGGACTCCTTCCTTTCATATATCTAAGCGGTACGGAGGGATGCGAAGCGATGCAGTGTGTCTGCTGGTCAAAAACTCTTTAACGACAAATGTGCTTGGCGTTTATCAGACCGTCTTTCTTGTTAGATAGTTCAGCACCTTTCCTATCTATTTCGTTTATCAATAGGCTTCCACTTATAATGGATATATAAAATCAACTGCTTTATAAGATTTTCTTGCATTCCTTGTGAAGATTTGGGTTCACCAGGGGGCTCTAGTACTTTCCGCGATTTTTAACACGCTTATATTAGATTCACCTGTATGTGGGTTTGTTTGTTTGTTTGTAACTCTCCTTTGGAGTAAGAGCAAGTAGTTTACTTAATTAAAATTTCGTTCGATAGAGGATTGAACCTCTGATCTCCGTGTTAGAAATAAAAAATTTCGACTACCTCACCAACTACACCGTTACGGCTCGATACAAGTTCCGACGAGATGTAGGTATATAAGCAGAGAAACCATTATACGAGAGTGGTATCAATTAAATAAATATGGGTTAAAAAAACTAAAGGCCCCTCCACACTCTCGCGAGAACGCAAGAAACATGTGAGAAATGCGAATGTGGAACCGATTTGCTTATTTTTCTCAAGTTTTCGCGCTGTTCTCCGGCAAAGATGGAGAACAGCGCGAGAAAGGAGCACGAAAACGTGAAAACAAGCGGGAAGGTTTATTAACTCCACACTCGCATGTTTCTCAGTAACGAGCGAGTCGCCGATTTGAATGATTTTTCGCCACTTCTTTTTAATCATTCTTTTCTCTTTATTATACGCATGATTATAATATGCAAATGCTCATAACAATACACTTGCCGCAGTCACTTCAGCGTCCATCGTTATGGAGCGGAGAACTTTGTGAGACTGTGTACCCAAAAGAAGTTCTCAGATTCTCGCGAGAGTGTGGAGGGGCCATAAAAAACACTCTGTTAAAGAACATCAAAATAAAGAGCTAAAAATAATTTACCAAATAATCTAGTATTTTCTATTGATTACTGTTTTAAGCTTATTTGGAAAATTGTTTTTAACTATTTGGTTTGATTTTTATTAGAAGCGTGTTTTTTTTAGTTTTTTTAGAATATATTTTCATGTCAGACCAACAAATCAATGCAATATCAATACCTTATCCAGCCCTTCTTCATTCTACTGTTTACTTTATAACGTTATTGTAATTTTTAAATTTTCTGGTAACGCGATTTCTTAACAAGTTTCAATCGTATTCTGTATGGACGTATTAATTCAAAGCAAATATATTTTTTGATTCCATTTCTGAATATCATTTTTTAAACGGCTATCAGGTGTGGTAAAGTAAGGGCTCCGAGGTGGCCATCCTATATCACCTCTTCGTGAAATCACCTTATCCGGTAACTCGTGCAATGCATCTAAAGAGTTGTTAGTGGTGTGCGATATGGCCCCATACTGTTGGAACCATGTCAGCCGGTTCACATTGTTTCAGTTGAGTCTCGAAAAAATTGCGTATAATGTCGACATAGCGTGCAGAAGTTACAGTCACTGCATGTCCTCTGTTATCTTTAAAAAGTCGAACCCACACGGTAACTTTTGGGCTATGCAACGGGCGTTTATGTAAGGTATGTAAATTCTTTTCTCTCCCAAAACGATAATTTTGGCGATTTACGTATTGGTCCAAATGAAATGTGCTTCATCGCTGAAGAACATGTTGTTGAAATTGTTAAATCTCTCCAAAATTGCATTCACAAAAATCAATCTTATAACGTAATCATTTTCATGTAGAGCTTGCACAATCTGAATTTTATAAGCCTTTAGGTGTAAATCAAATCGCATTAAGCGGTGAATTGCCGCTCTTGATAAGCTCAGTTGAGACGCTATCTGAAGCTGAGTCGAGGCTGTCGGTTTACAGAATCTGCTACTGACTGAATGTTTCCAGGCGCTCTTGCTGTCCTTGGACGGCCGTGATGAATTTCGCCAATAGTGTTTCCATAGTATTGAATCTCTGGATCCAAGCTAAAATTGTTGCATTACTTGGAGCTGCCGCAATGTTGCGCAGTCGATAATGTAACCGATGCAACCGTCGAACTCGAATAAGTGATCGATTGTTCTCGAAATACGCGCACAAGAAAAACGAGCGTTTTTTCCCTTGTACGGCATGATTGCAACTAAAAATTTAAAGAACGCGCTAGTAAACGACCCCCGCGACATCCCTCCTCCATACCGTTTTTGCTTCTCACTCAGTCTTGAAATAGTTGGATCGTTTTGAGACACCCTGTACATTTTCGTTACAGGTGCGTGTTGCGCTTAAAAAATTCTTAATAAATTTAATCATAAATTCAAACTGTATATTCCTCATTTATTCAAAACGAGAAAATAAAAGGCAATTAAAATGGAAAATTATAGGAGGGACAAGAAAAATCGCCAAATACGTTAGACACGAACACGAATAGTCCGGACATGCCTTTACCAAGAAATGGAACGTCATGACGACGTCATAATAACTTTGTCACGATGTTTATGAACAGGTGTTCTAGATATTCAGGTCTGGACTCGTAACCCTTCCGTGTATGGAAATATACTATGATACCATGATTCAGCAAAATTCGTTATATAACCGAATGTAATATCTTTACAGTTTGTTTGAAAAGTGAAATCAAGTCGTAAGATGAATTTTTTAATTATATTTTAAATCAGTGGTTCCGAACTTTTGAGTTAGTGAGCCATCCTAGCATTTATAAACCTTTTAGTGAGCTATCTAGTAATATTAAGGCCAAATAAAGTACACAAAATATAATTTAAACCAGATCATTACAAACGAACATTTATTTCTAGTATTAATCAAAATATATATAAAGTGTACCAAAAAAAGTTAAAATGTACATTTCAATGAGAGGAATGGAACTCTTACTGGCCATCAAGTATTTTCTTGAAGTTTGGAGAGTATGTTGTAGCTTCCATTCTGATGCAGTTGTCCAAATGTTCATCAGTCAATCTGTTTCTTTATTTATTTTTTATGAATTTCATACTTGAAAGAGATGGTTCACACAAGTATGTAGAACTGAACATAGCTTTTAATCTCAATGCCACTTGAACCACAATTGAATTCTTTTCTTTGGGGTCTAGAAGCCAGACATCAGTGGTAGAGTGGGATTTTAGCTACAGGTCATTCTAAAAATCAACAACTTCTATTTCAACGGTAGCCTGATTTACACTAAAACGTTTTACAACACAAGTTGAAAAATCTTCTGCATCGATCTCTACAAAGGGAGAGTTGACGAGAGAGTGCCACAATCAATATGCTTTTAAAATCTTTGATTCGTTGATCAAATTATTGTCTGAAAGAATTTCCACGTATTCTTGGTTATTACTGGGGTGTTGTGGAGGATTTTCTTTGTGCTTGTATTCAAACTGGGTTATATTCTTTCCCCACAGCTCGAGCTTTTTTGAAAACGATGTTATATCTGAAATCATTCCACTGATGTTCCTATCTTTGACTTGAAGCTGCAAGCTTAACCCACTCAACTTTTCAGTTATATCAGTAAGAAAGGAAAAATCTTGTAGGCAAGTGGGATCTTACAGTTCGGTGAGATGCTGACGTTGCCTAACTCTGCATCTACTAAGCCAACGAACTTTTGTATGATCACCATACTGGCATTCTAACTCTTCAATTAGTTCTCTGCACTGGATAATTCTTCGATGAGTATGTGTCACATGTATTCTTTGGACATGCGGATAGTGAATTCTATCTCTGTAACATCAATCTGCCGGTCATTCAGTGCCATTTGGTGAACTTTTTAGATATCGCTTCTTATTGCAGTTTTTTCTGTCAGTCAGTTAAGCTCTCCATTTATTTGCGTTAGGTATAGTTTTTCAAAAACAAATATTTAATGACAGCTCCATACTCAATTTTCTCTATTTCCATAAAAAATTTTCACAATAACTCACTTATACGATTGTTGAACAGAAACTGATTGAAATTTTAACGCGGATCCCTAAACACGTGCGCAAATAAATTTTCCAACTTATGTTGGGACATCTTTTCAAACAACCCTCGTACAATTATTCCATTGACACTAAACACAACATGACACAAATACAACCTTTTCCTTTTTTAATAAAAACGATTTTTTTTTTTGGAAAAACGGATAAAAACATTTGGGACTAATGTCATAATCCTGGTCGAACCGGTCCTGTTTCTTGTTAAAATTTAGGTCCTTAAAATTTTAAACAGTCGAGGTACACGCTCTAGACACTATTGATTTATTCAAATTCTCAAAATTTTTCACATATTTGCTACTATACGTTCGCTAAAATCTTTGTTGTTTTTAGTCCTCATGTATGAACAAGTATATAATTATAATTAGATATTTTAAATTTACAATTAGGACTTAAGTTTCGTAATTATTAGATTAGGTACAATAGATATTTAATGGTTAAAACATGGCACCGTTGCTGTACGTTCCGAGGTAACCCGATGAAAACCGATCCCTAACTGAATTGCTGAGCCATTTTCAACCTTATCACAATATATAATACCGAACCCAACACTCTATTTAAAAACTCTTGTACTGCAGTAGAGCTGGCAATAACTGTTCCTAACGTATAACGTTTCGTTGTGACCGATTTTTTAGGTTTTCAATAGTGGGAATTGTAATTATAGACAATACATCCTACATTATTACTATGCAAAATGACGTCCAAGATCGTACACTGGCATCCAAAAGATAGTAAATCTATAATCACTTTCGATTCAAATTATATTTTGACTTATTCTATTATTCATATATTGTAGTACGAGGTTTTATGTCTTAGCGATGGTGTTTTTATTGAATTAATGATATAAAATGGAAAAGCCTCTGGCATGAAATAGCATCGATGTAAAGGGTGAATTATAATAGTTACAAATCAACGCGTTATCATCAACCTATTAAATGATTCAGTTAAAAATTTGAATAAGTCACTCATTAACATTAAATTTTTATATTACCGTTTTTGAAAGAAGTTATATGAAAGGCGATAAATACGTGATAGAAACCATAGAATAGTCACGTGCTATTTGATTTCAAACATAGAACTTGGCAAATGTACGACAAAATATACAGTAAAATCGTTCGGGCACTTGTATATTTTGAAATTAAGTACAATTATATAGAGGGTGTTTCAGAATAGAAATCCAATCTCTCGGGAAATGATTCTATAGGTAAATAGTTGGTATAACAAAACTTCCAAAAACGCTTCGCAAACGAGTTATAGTGAGCGATAGATTTCGCCCGGATTGCTAATCCACCAATAATAGGAAGCCATATTGAATGTCTCTGGTCTGAAATTATCACGCAAATTTGTTTGGTCTCACGGGCGTAGCCAAGAGTTTTGGGGGTTCAACCACCCCCCCCCCCCTCCCTCCGAAATAAGCAAAATACTACCTAATATTATACTGTAAAAATACAAGGAGTGAACAGAGTTAAATTATTAAATTTGAATATATATATATATATAGTAGCGCCTAGCACCATCTATTGACGAGAGGCAGACGCAGTTGCAGCCGAGTTGTAAGACATCAATAATTCTCTTACAACTCCTGCAACATTCCTGCATAGAATGTATGCACGTATTACAAAATTAATTTGTTCATTCCATTTCTTGATCATACAATTCAACAATTGGTTGAAAGGTTTGCCAAACATCGTAAGTAGTATCAGCATTATCTGGTGTGTTACTTTCAAATTTTACTGCCAGCTCGGAAATTGGGGAAGCGATTTCCATGTACTCGTCACTGCTTTCCGAAAGGAATATATCAGTGGTTAACGCAGAACTTGAAGTATGGAAAATGCCTAGATATGTGCGATAAAAACCTCTATCCTAATATTTACACATTACTACAAATCTTGGCTACAATTCCTGTATCCACTGCTACCGCAGAAAGGTCTTTCGGCCTAAGGATACTGCAAAACTATTTACGAAACACTACAAGTGACAACAGACTTAATGGTTTGGCTCTCATGAACATTCACTATCGAACAGAAATTCATGCAGATGAAGTAGAAGTAAAAGAAAGAAGCCGAAGATTTCTTCTTTGATGGTTTTAGATTTAACGCAGAGGAACGAAATTAATTTAACCATTTCATTTGAAGTTAATAACTTTATAATTACCTATTTCGTAATTTTTCCGATGAATATATAGATATTAAATTTCATGTAAGTAAAATTGAATAAAATAGGTCTGTAACTGTGATAGTTTTTATGTTAACTGACGTAAAATACAAAAAACTCAACTCCAAAATACACTTTTTACGTTTGAAGTAAAATAAGTTGTAGACAGTTTTATTTGAAAGTTTAATGCATTTAACGAAGTTATTCTACTCCAAACCTATAAAAGTGTATTTTGGAGTTGAGTTTTTTGTATTTCACGTCAGTTAACGTAAAAACTAATACAGTTATAGATCTGAGACCTATTTTATTCAATTTTTAGATGAAAATACGTATAGACCAAACAAATTTGTATGACAGTTCGACACGTTTTTGGAAGTTTTGTTATACTTAACTTTTTTCCGTATATTTACCTATAGAATCATTTCCCGAGAGATTGGAGTGCTATTCCGAAACACCCTGTAAAAATAGGTATAATTTTGAAAAAGAAGGACCGAAAGTTGTAATTGTTTTTGAAACACTTAACCTTTTGGGAGTGAAGATTCCATTAGAATAATTTGCAATACTTATGTACAGTATTAGACATTTTAGATTGGCCTTAAGAGACATTGTTTTGTTTTCAAGCCTTAGTATTATAAAAATCTAATCCATATCCCAATAAAAAAAATTCTTTTCTAATTAGCATTTTACAAACAAAAGTATATTGAAAAAAAATGCATTTAGAAAATATTAACGATTGACTGAGATAAACAATCGAATAATGAGATTGATGGTTGAGATTTATTGAAGTGAAAGGAAAATTAAAGAGAAATTGAATGATAATAAAATTTAATAAACTAAATCAATATTTAACCGAGATATTTAAAAAAAAAGGACTTTATTCCAGACTTTTTTGGTTCTGTGAAACCTTGTCCTTTCCTACTTTTAGTGCTCAAAGTATACCGCAAACTCTGGATATCAATATAAAATTAATTACGAGGAACATCGGAAAAATTACTTGCATTCACACAATCAATATTAGCAGTTGTTAGCTACATATTTATTCGAATAAATTTCGTCACGATTAGCTATTTTTGAAAAGAAAAATTGTCATAAGGTGTGGTGCAACTCAAAATTAAATAGTGATTAGAACAACTATCCGTACCTGGAATCTGTTCAAATTTAATCCATACATTTGGATACATTTGACCTTGAACTTAAATTTATTTCGTTTGAAAATGATCCAATAAGATTGAATTATTGTAGTATTTTTATTTATTAGAGATTCCAGTTTAATAAATGAACGTTTTTCTAATTTTGGAATATAAAGTGCCGCCAGTTTTCCTTCATTAATTGTGAAAAATTCAGAAAATTTTAACTTTATTATCATTGATATTATAGCATCTTATGAAGATTCATAATTTTTTTGAATGAATTTATAAATATTGATAAAACAATTAGTTAATTGAGATCAGCTCACAACATAGTTTTCTGTTTGGCATTAATTTATGTATATAATTTACTCCAAAGATGTTCGTGGCAATCTTCTATTAGACTCCCACTCTTCATACTATTTGATTCCCATTAAATTAGCAGACTCAGCCAACATTGCTGACCTGTATGGAAATAAGTACTTGGCGACTTTGAAAACAATAAATGTTATTCATCGGAAGCTTCCATCAAAATATGAGCAATTATTTATTTATTAAAACATTTGACTCTTCAGAAACAGTAAACGCGTATGTCGAGCACAATTCGGCTCATAACATGAAATATAAGCTTTTTAACGTTGAATTTTTTATATATTTTTTTTCAAAATGCGTTAAAGAAACTTTTTTTTTCGCATGGGCAATCCATCTTGCTCAGTTAATTTTTCTGTAGAATATCTAAAGATTCTGAAATCCTTTCAACATATATACTAATATTTTTATTGTCTAAATTGACGGTAAGATTATCACTCCATCTTTTTCGTGGCCTTCCCATACTTCTTCTCCCCAGCGGTGTGTTGTCTCGTGCCATCCTTACTATTCTTTCCTCGCTCATTCTACTTATGTATTCGTCCCATTCGCGCTTTTTGTTCAGTACCCATTCGATAATATTTTTCAGTCTGCATTTTTGCCTTATGTCGTCGCTACGTTCCCTGCTAGGAGCGTTTTCCCATCAATTTTTCGAAGGACTTTCATTACGCTTGTTTCCAGGAGCCTTTTTGTTTTTGCTGTATCAGGACGAGTTTCTGCTGTGTACGTCATTATGAGTCTGATTACAGTTTTGTAGGTTCTTGACTTGGGCTCAATACTTAAGTATTTGTTTTTCCATATAGTGTCGTTCAGACATCCGGCTGCTCTTGCTGCTTTTATTGTTTGCTGGCTTACATCTGTCTCAATATCACCATATCCGGATAGTTCTATATCCAGATATTTCAATTTCAATTCTTGCTACGTTATTTTGTCGTCTACGACCAGCTTGCATCTAAGAGGTATTTTTGATATTGATTTACAATTAAAGCGATGTAGCAGCCTTTGGATATCGTCTTCGTTTTCTGCAACCAGCACAGCATCGTCAGCATAGCACATTTTGTATCCGTTCTGCTTTATTATTTCATCCATAATTATGTTGAAAAAGTGTGGACTCAGTGAGTCGCCCTGTCGTATTCCTCTTTCCACAGGGATTAGTTCGGTTAGCTCTCCGTCGATCTTCACCTGAATTTTGATCGAACTGTATCGATTCTCTATGATTTTGATTAAGGTATTAAGGTTTGTTGTATTCGATCGACTTCTCTACAATCTGTTTTACAACAAACACTGCATCATGATCTTCCTGTTCTAAATCCTTGTTGTTTATCCGACAGGGATATAATACTATTTATTTTGTTACTATTTTTGTTGTTAGTTTTAATGTTGTACTCAGTATAGTAGGTTTATGCCTCTGTGATTCTCTGGCAGAGAATGTTGACAATCTGTTGGTAGTTATTTATTTAGAAATAAAATTTTTCAAAGTCACATTTTTCACGGCAGTTAAGGAAACACTATAGTTTCAATTGGCTTAGCAACATGGTCAGTTTTGTCATCTATTTTATCTATACTTAGTTCATCCACTGCTCTAAATGCCAATAAAGTAAATTTGGCATTTAACAAATCTTACTTGGTCGACCTCAGTTCCATATTCACCATCATTTACCAGTGCTGTTATAGTTTTAGAAAATATTTCCTTTACGCTTTTTTCCTCATTTACTGATTCTGTTACCGGAGGTTTTGTTTTTCCTTTTAACTCGCTCATTTTGATATGCAAATTTTTATTTTTTGAAGAATCCGGATGCAATCGCTTCCTATATTTTATCTATATTTAATACACCACTGTTCTAAATGCCAATAAAGTAAATTTGGCATTTGACAAATCATATTTGGTCGACTTCTTAAGAATAATTGTAAATAACGGAATAAAATTCATCGATTTCCTCAATGTAATGACGAAACATGACAGTAAACAGTGAAGTCACAAATGAATATCTCGACGATCGTAGCGTCGTTTGCTTAGTATGTAAAACTAGTTTTCCCAACTCGCATTTTTTTGCAAAATTGGTTGTAGCAGTAATTCCGTTCCTATTTTTTTATTGATTAAAATAAAGTTTACCTGTATATCAAATAACCCAATTATCTCTGTATTTTTTCAACAGTCAAAATATAGTACCCTCAATAAACCCTTGCATGGGAACTCCAGCATGCTTTGAATATTCTGTGCTAAACCCTTAAGTTATTGTTTAGTTTAAGGTATGCGCAAGATTTATGATTTTTTTATATCATAACTCGCAATAGCCGAATAGAAAACCACTTTTTTTCCGTGCCATGTCCGGACCTCTATTTCTACCTGTGTCGTATTTTTCAGTAACCACAAACGGAAGGGACTTTTAGTCTAATCTGAACGTCCATGTTATACTAGACTAGAACTTTGTCATTTTTCTCTGTACGAGTAGTCACACCACCGGAATGGGACATATGTATGTAAAATTTTTTGTGGGCTAATATTTTTCGCAAATATGAGAGTCTCAAATTGTTTCTTATTTACTTCAGTTCCATACATTTGAGGAATGTTTTATTATTATTTAGTTTTTTTGATAATACAATGGTTTCTACATTAAAGCCTAATTAGCATTCAACTTATAGTAACGTCTTCCCTTTGGACACTTTACTTTTTAACGCAGAACTTTCGACATGGTACATATCGATTGAATCAATAATTTATGTTGGTAAAGCTGTAAATGGAATGGACATAAGTAAAATCGATTGTAACAGTGCGCTGGGAAAAGGAAAGCGACGTCTTGTCAAAATTATATGGAAAATATCTAGTGAGGAAGAAATTTATAGAAAAATTTAAAGAACGCACTAGAAACAAGTTCCAAATGTCAAACATTGTTTGATGTTTGATCTCAAATCGTTTCGCTAAAGTAAAACTGATTACACTTTCAAATATATTGATTTATTTATATATTTCTTTCTCTTGATTTGTAATTGAAATTTGAATCGCAAACGCAGTCTAGTACCACTTAACTTATAAAAGAAGGAGTGTTTTGTAGAAAAATTTCTATTGGAACTTTGTTACAATTACAGTGGAATCTTGAATGTCAAGGGAAATGCAAAAAATTAACGAGTTTTCGACTTAAAAAGAACTTCGAGATACATATGATTCAACTGCTGAAATTTTGACTTAACAAAGGCTCGATTTCGGGAGTCAACTTTAAATAACAATTCAACAATTTTTATAATATGCATAAATTTTTTACATATTAAAACAAATTACATATTAGTGAAGTAAAGTATACACTAAAAAATCCTTTATTTTCTTTTGATCTAAACAATTTGCAGATTTTCTATCAATTATTTTGATATAATCCTTGATATCATCACATCTTTCAACGAAAGTTCGTAAAGTTTTGATTGCAGCTCTGGCTTCTTTATTTGTTATTGGCGGTTCAAAACTTGCTGGATCAGTATGATCAACGTCATCGTCATCCATATTCTGATTAACTATGTCGATGACTTTAGTATCAGTTAGTGTTCTAGTAGTAGCTAGACCTTCGTCACATGTCACACAATCTTCAAATTGCACTTCTATGTTTTAAAATTTATTCCAGTTAGCTTCTACACTCATGTCCGGTTCTAGAGGTTCTTCCGAAGGTTCTTCTGTGGCATCCACAGCTTTTGAAGCAATGTGATATTGTAGTTTTAGATACACTTCTCCATCCTAATTGCATGTAATACATTAATAGATAAAGGTGACTATTGTTCCATATCAGTTTCCTAACAACTTCCTCTCTGTAAGCGGAGTTGAAGTTTTTTATTACTCCTTGATCTAGGAGCTGTAGGTAACCTGTAGGTTACATGTTGTATTGGGTGGGAAAAATTTAACTTTTACTTCTTTCATTGGCGGAATTATGTTGTGAGCTGTACAGTTGTCAATGAAAAGTAAAATTTTTCGTTTTACCTTAATCATTTTCTCGTCGCCATCCTTTGAATATTTCCGCTGTAATCCAGGCTTTCTTGTTAGCATCATAGTCCCGTGGTAGAGATTTACAACCAGAAAAAGAACGAGGCTTTCTAGCCTTTCCTATACCTAATGGTTTGAGTTTTTCAGTGCCTGTCGTGTTTGTTGCCAGCAATATTGTTAATCGCTCTTTACTCTGCTTACCGCCATGACATTTTTCATTTTTAAAAATAAGTGTTTCATCAGGTAAGCACTTGAAAAAAAGGCCAGTCTCGTCGGCGTTAAAGACATCTTTTGGTTCATAATCCTTCAATAAACTTTGGAACTCAATTATCCATTCATCAAATATCTCGTTATTGACACGAAACAAACTGTGTCCCATTGATTTTGAATATTCTTCTGCCTTATAGGCCCAAATACACTTATGTTTTTGTCCCGACACTGTTTGAACCAGGTGAGTGAGCATTCCTCTAAACTTATAAAAGGAGTTCTTTATAGTTAAGTTTCTATTGAAACTTTGTTACAATTATGCAATTGGTTTATGGAGTTTTTCTATAAACTGGAAAAATGCTGATGCTATCAACTATTTTATTATCACCCTGTTGGTTTTTGTCCTTTTTTACGATTTGTATTATCATCTCAAACCTCATCAATTCTCATTGTAACAAGTAATAGTATAAATACATTTCTTAACTTCCTAACCTCACTTTCTTGATCTTTCAACCGTTTAAATTACAATAAATACTTACTTTTATATGTTTACGTATAAATCTCAATTGGTACTTCTCAAAAACCCGCTTAAATTACAATAAATACTTACTTTTATATGTTTACGTATAAATCTCAATTGGTACTTCTCAAAAACCCGCTGGAATACACTCCCTTTATCACACTACAATACATATATGTAATACTCCTATATGGACAGTTGGTATGGGAAAAAAAACATCCCTACGTTACGGTGCGACAATATTCATTTTCTCTCTCGTTCGAGACACTTTATCTATACTGCGCATGCTTGAGAATGCGCAGAATATATATATATATATATATATATATATATATATATATATATATGTATACAGTGCTTTTCAGATAAAAGTATCCACCTTTAATAACTTTTGTAATACTGGTATTTAGAAAAAATCCAAAAACACGTCAATTTATGTTGGAAGGGGCAAGCATTATGGCTTATTTAAACTTACTGGAAAAGCCACCCCCTCACCCTTAGCAGCATCCCCTTTATTTTTTTAAATTACTTTTCATATTTTTTATGTAAAATTTGGATACTCCTCTTTGAGCTGATTTCAAAAATGTATAATACTTGTAGGTTAAAGTGGTTAGTTTATGATATAAACAATTTTTCTTTTAAGAGCACAAATTTTACTTATTATTTACTTTCACCTTATTTGCCTGTACTAAAATGGGTTGTACAACAGTTCAAACTCTTTAATCTTTTTAACTGTGCTATTTATTCTACTTAAAAAATCCAAACAACAAAAAACTCTTATTAAACTTATTAAAGTTTGACATTGTCAACTAGAATTTGTAGTCACTATTGATAGTGTAATTTGATACATTATTTATTTTGTTTCTCTGAAATGGTTTACTCTTTGCAAGAAAGAATTGAAATTGTAGGTTTATACTACCAAAATAATAATTGTGCAAGAGCTGCTGCTAGAATATTTAACGAATTACATGACGGAAGACATGCAACTCATAAGTATGTAATTCAACTGATGGAGAAATTTACCACAACAGGGTCTGTTTGCAATAAAGTGCATAAGCGAGAGGGACTCGTAAATAACGAAGCAATCCAAGTGGCAATTTTAGGGCAAGTCAGCTTAGAGGCTCAACAACCCCAATCGTTGTCAACAATAAGTAGAGCGATCGGTGTTTCATCTTCTACAGTTTTCCGAGTTCTACATAAATTCAAGTACCACCCATACAAAGTTAAGTTGGTGCACGAGTTGAATGAAGATGATTTTGATCGTCGTCTAAAGTTTTGCGAATCAATGACGCAAATTATCAATAACAATCCACAATTGTTGAAACAATATTTGCTTTTCTGATGAATGCTCATGGTCATTAAATGGCTTAGTAAGTAGGCATAATTGTAGATATTGGGCTGAAAGTGATCCACATATTATGCGTGAATTCCATACACAACATCCCCAAAAGTTAAACGTTTGGTGTGGTATCCTAGGTGACCACATTGTCGGACCTTTCTTCATCAACGGAAATTTAAATGGTGAATCATATCTTGAGTTACTCAGGGAAGGGGTTGACCCACGTATTACAACAATAATAGAAAATGATGATAACCTTTCCGAAGATTTACTGGTATTTCAACAAGACGGAGCTCCCCCACACCATGCTATGCCTGTCCGACAATTTTTAAACGAAACATTCCCCGCTCGTTGGATAGGTAGAAGGGGGCAGATGATGGAGTGGCCACCTAGGTCACCGGATTTAACACCCCTAGACTTCTTTTTATGGGGGTATTCAAAAACAAAAGTTTATGCTACCCAACCAGAATCTCTGGATGATTTACGAGAGAGGATAGAAAATGAATGTCGACAATTAAATCCTGCCGTATTAAGCAATGTCAGAGAGGCATTTCAAAATAGATCATACCATTGTATGGAAGTGAATGGTACTCATTTTGAACACTTATTGTAACTTCATAATAAATAGCACAGTTAAAAAGATTAAAGAGTTTTAACTGTTGTACAACCCATTTTAGTACAGGCAAATAAGGTTAAAGTAAATAATAAGTAAAATTTGTGCTCTTAAAAGAAAAATTGTTTATCTCATAAACTAACCACTTTAACCTACAAGTATTATACATTTTTGAAATCAGCTCAAAGAGGAGTATCCAAATTTTACATAAAAAATATGAAAAGTAATTTAAAAAAATAAAGGGGATGCTGCTAGAGGTGCATAATGCTTGCCCCTTCCAACATAAATTGACGTGTTTTTGGATTTTTTCTAAATACCAATATTACAAAAGTTATTAAAGGTGGATACTTTTATCTGAAAAGCACTGTATATTGGAACAAACAGTATAACCAACATGTTTTATTACGTCAAATTTTTCCAGAAATATTTTTAAAAACAAAATTATTGGGTCTTTTCCGGTAACAGTTTTTCAATTAGTACAAAAATAATTCAATCAAATATAAGTATTACGATACTTACGAAAATTTTTACGATATATCTGACTTTTTAATTTTTGTCTCTAGATATATACTGACATCTCTAAAATTCTTGCCCCCCCTGGTTATTTAATAAAAAAAAATTTAAATTTATAAAATGTGCTCAATCTTATACTTTAGTGTAATAACATATGAAGCAAAAAAAATTAATTTATGTAACCAAGTAACGAAAAATGTGCAAAATATTGAATTGTGAAAATTTTTATTTTGAGAAAAAAAGATATAGTGTAATAAAAATAAATAAATTAATACTTCGTATAACCGCCTCTTCTTAAAATCAATTGACCAACGCGTCTCGACATCCCGCGAATCAATTATCGATAACATGGTCAGCCATATTGTCCCACTATTCTTGAAGGGTTTTCTCGATTGGATACTGCACTGCCAATATAATTCCACACATTTTCAATGGGATTTAGGTCTGGTGAATTTGCTGGTCAATTTATTATTTGGATATCTTCTTCCTCTTGGATGCTTTGTACCATTTTCGAGCGATGTGGTCTGGTATTATCATATTGAAAAATGAAATTTGCTCCATATTGTTCGCTCAATGAGAATAAATGGTGTACGGCGATCATACATTATACCCCTCCCCCCCCCAAACATCACGTATCCGTCATGATAGAGAACATTTCTGGTAAAATTGAGGCGTACCTGTCTACCCGGGCCTCTCCAGACCCTTTTCCGCCAACTATCACTGTGGAAACCAAATCGGGTCTCGTCGGAAACGTTACGCCATTGTTGTAAAACTCAATCCCTGTGATCTTGAGCCCATTGGAGACTGGCAGCTATGTGTCGTCGTGAAAGACTAGGCACTCTTTTTGCCCTAATATTTGATGAATGTAATCTCCCTCTGATGGTACTTCTCGAAACTGTCCTTCGGTATGTTAACAAAAAGTGACTTGGAATGATTGTTACCGTTATAAATCGGTTTCTTCGGATGAATTTAGCTATGTAACGGTCTTCCTTCTCTGATGTAACTCTGGGGCGACCCGTGACCGGTCCACGCGCAACGCTACTAGTTTCCTGGAAAAGGGCCATTATCCGCGTCACGAAGTCCGTGACATATTCAGACGAAGGGTAATGCGGTGATTAGATAAACTTCCTTGATTTATTCTTTCTTGATCAAACTCAGAAATCATATTTTCAATAAAATTTAAATGAACTCGCTGTCAAGTTAAATCTTTTAATCTGATTTACAAAAATTTAACTATTTACGGTTGAAAATAAATTTTTTGTTACAATATTGTTTTTATTTTTATGAAAGCTGCCAGAAAATTTAAAAAGAAAAAATAAGCTCTATACATAGGCAAACTTAAAAGTTTACAAGGGAGGCCAATACTTTTGGAGATTTTGTGTATATATCTGAAGTAAATTTTTACTTTACAATTGTGTGAAATTGTAAAGTATTTGTTGATTTATAATTATATATCTTTAAATTATTCATACTTTCCTTACTTATAATATTATTCTATTATTGTTTTTACTTTCAAATATTTTAAGTTGATTTTGTTAATTTTTTTGTTTTAATAAAAAAGAAATACCTGTATAAAAAACATGTTGCATATCATGGATTAATTCAATAAAATAAGTATTGAGTAATTATAATAACCACCTCAGTAACTTCAGTTCCGTTTGTAATAAAATTGATTCTGATGATAGTGACCCCGAGTGAAATGCATTGAAACGCAACGGAAATACCGTTCCAAAATCGCGTTACTGAAATAACGACCCATCACTGCACTGCAATTTCTTAGTTACTATCAGCGCAGGCAGGATGGTAACGTTTCAGTTGGTCGGGCAGAAGGAGGTGTGTTGTGTGTGTCTCGTCGGGTGTGGAGGGAGAATGGATATTTTTGTTTACTTATAAACATTTGTTTAAATAACTTTTCAATACCCTTGTAATACCATAAAGTGCACTTGTGTCGTTATAAAAGACAATTTCACTGCCTATTATTCACTCAAAAACTAGTAATAATCATTAAAAGATTTTCACACCACATAACTGAGGAATTTTATTTTGATGAAAACAATCATATCTTTGGTAAGTCTATCTTTATGTTTATACCCTCGTATTATTTCAACACTTTGCACAGGGTGTTATTAATATTTACATATCGTTTTTCTACGGAATCTAACCGGATGTTTTGTTGTGGAAAACATTCGCCATAGTCACTGTGACATATCTCACGTCATCCTCAGTCTCTTCCGCTATATATTATGACGTCAGTGACGTCATTTGATCGAAGCTTTATGTTTATATTGAGTAATTGATACAGATAATATTCTATTTACGTATTTATCAACATTTCGTCCTCTATAAAAATTTAATGTATCTCACTTGAATTGATGCTTTATAAACTAACAAGCGTTTTCATTGTGCCGTTATACCTACGCGCTTTAAAAATGCATTGTATCTAGGAATGTTGATAGTCCTTACATAAATACCTCTACTCATCACAATACATTTTTATTTAATTAAAACAATAATAATATCTTACTTTGATATCTTTTATAGCACATAATTATTTTTTATTGTTCAACAATGTTTCAAATAAGGAAGCTAAATATTCTATTCCCAAACTGATAAGTATTCTATTTAAAATCACGTATCAATGATTATCCTACTACATTTTATTGTTATCTAAAGTTTTTATTTAGAATAATTAATTTTTTCTTTGCTATTATTATAAATATCATTAAGTAGTTCACACCTTCTGTTCGCTCCTCGTAATTAACTAGTTTTGTATCTAGCGAAAATTTTTTTCTAAAATACCTAATTTTATCTGTTGTCGATATTGTAAATTTACATTTGAAAGGTTAATGGTGAATATCAAAGTTGTAGATATGTTGCTTATCATGCAAACACATTATTAATAATAAGATTTTTCTTGTGAATCCCCTTATGGCGCTATTTAAAATTTAGTCAAATTGTCACGATATTATTCATATTATTAACAATAAATATATCTTCATCAGGAAAAAATGTTGTGGACGAATTAGAGGTCTGGAGGCACCCCCTCCAAATAATTTTCAAAATAAAATTTCTTATCACTGATTTTTTTAAATAAATAATTTATTGTGTATCCAAGTTGCTTCTTTTATCATTTAACAAACATTATAAATAAATATAACGAGAATGATCTTGAATCAAATTTTAGTGTTTGAGCTTTTTTGCCGAAAAATTGTAAATTTGATTGATTTTTCTTTTTGTGGGGGCCATGCTTATCTGCAGGACACAAATAATGTTGAAGGTGCTATGTTCTAAAATACATATAAATTCAAAAACATGCATTAGAATGTGCACACAAGTGAAATTAAGTACAATATTATATATATTATTAGAAAAATTTTGAATATTTTCTCAAAAATGGAGAAATTTGTTTGCATATTAAATAAAAATGTAGAAAGCTGTGTGCAAAATGGGTACCGCGTCGTGAAGATGTTTCCATCGAGTGTTTGGCAATGTTTCACAAAAATGATGAAACTTGGGTCTATCTCTCCACACCCGAAGCAAATAAACAATCAAAACAAAGGGAGGACCGCCTTCAAAGAAGGCAAAGATCATTTCATCTGTAGGCAAGGTCATGGCGTCAGTATTTTGGGATGCGCGCTGGATAATTTTCATTGACTATCTTGAAAAAGAAAAAACTATCAACAGCGAGTATTATGCGAACTTATAGCATCGTTTGAGCGAAGATATCAAGCATAAACGGCCGTATTTGACTAAGAAAAAGGTACTGTTTCATCAAGACAATGCACCAGCTCACACATCTGTCATTGTAAAAGTCAAAATTGATGAAAACGTTTGAATTGCTACGTTATGCACCCTGTTCACCAGATTTAGCCCCCTCGGATTATTTTCTTTTCCCAGACTTAAAAAAATAGCTCGGTGGTCAAATATTTTCCAAAAATGAAGAGGTGATGTCGGTATTTTCGAGAAGCTTGTCGATTCTCATTATAAAAAGAGTATCTAACTTAGTAAACATCGCTGGGAAAATTTTATGGAGCTGAAAGGAGATTACGTGGCCAGGTACTTCTGGTAAATAATTGTTGTGAACTTTATTTTCATCAAAAAAAGTATATTTTTCTAATGAAAGTCCACAACTATTATTTACCTGAACCGTACATAATTTTGAAAAATATATGGAAATTAAGATTGATTGCTTAACCCTCTCAGTTAATCAGAAATAAAATTTACAAACGAGATTCGAAACTTTATTATGTATTGTATTAGAATTATCTCAATAAATCACCTACGTGATTAAGATAACATATTTATAAACAACAAACTGATAAAATTGTTCTGCCGTTAATAAGTGTTCCACGATATCTTCAGATTGATTTTTTTTCATAATACAACCTAGAGCAGTATTTGCAAGATCTAATCGAAAGGCAGACATGGCTCATGAACACAGAATTTATAGGGAATTATTTCTTTGGAGAAGTGCAAGCCTGTGGAATCAGCTACCAAGGCATGTCTTTCCCGGACACTACAACCTACAGAAGTTCAAAATTAATGTCCACACGCATTTCCACACAGTAGGCACCACTCGAACTACTCGAGTGTAATAAGGTTTTTCCTCTTGTACTTGCTTTTTACATCTTAGCATAGTCATGTGGTCGAAATACCTAAAGCAGCTTTAGAGAAAGTTGGTGCCCCTCTAAGGACCTCAGCAGAGAACAATTTAACTTATAGGTGACCAGAAACTTGGACAGCTTAGAGCATAGAAGAAAGGTCGCCGATCTGACTCTGTTTTAACTAACTGTCAGTCATAATCCCACCTAGAGTAGTATTTTCAAGATCTAGTCTACTAGCACACAGGTCATGAACATCAAGTGCCCTGGAACGTAGATAATTTTTACACAAAAATAAACATACTTCCAATTTTTTCCTGTGTTGACACAAAATAAAAGATCGCCGACTTTATGCGTTAAAAATTGGCAATAAAATTAAATTTTACGACCTTTTATGTTTGTTTAGACAAAAACAAAAAGATGATCATCCCGCATTCATCAAGTTTTGACAGATTCATTGATTTTGATGAAACGTAATTATTATGACTTGATCTGCCAGGTGCACCTTCCCCTATGCAATGCTAATTTTAATTATTTTTGGGCTCTAGTTAGTCGTACCTGAGTGTTTGTACGCGAAGGTCGTGAAAATAACATTGTCACTATTTAAAAAGTTTAATCTGCTTTAATCGTATTTTACTATACTGACCAATGTGCCTCAGAGCGATAAAAGCTTCAAATTTTATTAATTATCTTCTTATTATTGAAATGAAAAGCACTTCGGAAAAACAATTTTGTTTTTGCTCGAGTGGTGCCTACTGTGTGGAGATGCCTGTGGAAATTGGTCTTGAACTTTAGTTAGGTTATAGTGTTCGAGAAAGAGGTGCCTTGGTTCTTGCACTTCTCCATAAGAAGGAGTCGTAAATTGACGTTTTGGGTGATTGCCAGAAAACTTGATGTTCATGATCTGTGTGCTTGTAGACTAGATCTTGAAAATACTGCTCTAGGTGTAATTATGGCTCACAGTTTGGTAAAACTGAGTCAGGTCAGCAACCTTTCTTCTATGCTCTAAGCTGTCCAAGTTTCTGGTCACCTATAAGTTAAATTGTTCTCTGTTGAGAACTTTGAGAGTTTCTGTCAAGCTGCCTTAGATATTTCGACCACATGACTATAGAAAAAGCAAACACAAGAGGAAAAACCCTATTACAGTCGAGTAGTTCGAGTGGTGCATGCCGTGTAGAGATGCCTGTGGACGATTCTGAACATCTGTAGCTGTAACGTACGGGAAAGACATGCCTTGGTAGCTGATTCCATAGGCTTGCACTTTCGATTAGAACTTGCAAATACTGCTCTAGATTGTATTATTTTGGATAACTCGGGGGAGCATCTACCGTGGTAGTATCGGTAGAACTGAGTTAGGTCAGCGACCTTTTTTTCTTTGCTCTAGGCTAAGTTTATGTCAATTCTGCTTTCTTCAGTATTGAATTGAGCATCCTCAGGGTATGCTTGGGAGCCGAGCTCCAAATGTACGAGCAATACTCCAAAGATGGACGAATCTGGGCCTTCTAGATGATTGTTGTAGAGTATATAGCTTTTTGGTCTTAAATAGGGCTCCAGGACATATTGCTCCCAACTTTGTCACCCAACCAGCAAATTTGCGGTGATATTTTATGTCTAGATAGAATCAACTCTTGAGCTGCAGTGTCAGCTTTCTTTATAAATACAGCAGCATGGGCCTTTGCTGCATTAAATTCAATCAGATTCCACTCTAGAATGTTTTCAAGATTGGTATTTATGGCGGTGATCTGTTGTTGCTCTAATAAATAACCGAATTTATTGGGGCAGTTGAATTGAACGACGACACCAGTGTTTTATCGTCGTCGAAGCTGGTTACTTCTGAATTCACTTTCCAAGCCTACTCTGATTATTTTTAAACCAGGCTTAATATAGAAATAAAAACGTGTCTAATTTTAAAATGCATTACCTTTAATTCTATTTTAAGTAAATAAAAAAAATTGCAATTTCATCATCCTAAAATTCCAAATAACGTTATGACCGATATGTCCTTGACATATATTAGGTATTATGATTCCACTCTGTATAAATGCATTACGAATACAAAAAGTGCACGAGTTATAATAGTAAAACCTATGTAATTACCTTGATTTTATTTTTGGATCTCTAGTGCAACCGAGTGGTGGGTGCACTTCACATATTGTGTTAATTCGCTTAAATTAGTTGTATTTAGGTTACTATATTTTTAGTTACGTCAATATTTATGTACATTGCGATAAACGTCTGTTTACATATATACGGCTTGTATAGAGTCTCATGAATAATGTCGGTTTCCAATGTTGTTTATATGTAAATAATCATATATTCTAATATTCTAAGTACAACCCATCGCATTATTTGGTTTTAACTAAACGTTCGGCAGGCTCTTTGAGGCCTTTGTAAAACCATTCTTCGAGCTTAGATGCAAAAAATTGTCACGATGCATTTCAATATCTCCTTGGGATTAAAATTTTTTCCACGCAACAATTTCGCCTCGGGTTTGAATAAATATTAATCTGGAGGTGCAAGGTGCAGACTAAATACTGGATGTGGTAGTTCGAAATCGCCAAATTATTCGATTCCACGTAACTTTCGCAATATGTTGTTTAACATATTGTCTTGTAAAAGAACCTGGATTTTTCTACTTAGTTTGTGGATATTTCTTTCTAATTTCTGGGTTTTTCTAACTAATTTTTGAGTATTCTGGCAAATTTGTGGGTTTTAGCTATTCTGAGTCCAATTTCATGAGTTTTCTAGCTAATTTTTGGGTTTACTACGTAATTTATGGGATTTTCTTCCTGATTTCTGGATATTTCCTCCTAATTTTTGGGTTTTCTGGCAAATTTTTGAGTTTTCCTAGCTAGTTACACGTTGGGTGCCACATAAGATTAACTATTTCCAAAAGACAGAGCGAGTAAAAATCACGCGGGAAACTTATAAAGAAAAGATGGTTGACAAATTATAAAAATTAACGAAGAATAAAATAATACGTATTGTATTACTTAATCCAATTTATATGGTAAGAAGATTAAGTCTCACCCCTCCCTGATAACTCCTTTATTTTATTTCAAATAAAAAACACATATTAAATAGAATACAGAAGTGAAATATTGAAATAGATAAAAATACAAAGGACAAAAATAATGGAAATATCAAACAAACCAGAAGAAATAACTGTGCAAATACAAGAACTGGAAAAGAAGAGCGTTAACATGCTGAAGTATCTAGGACCAGAAGAAAGAATTGACGAAGAGATAGCCAATGAGGTAAATAAGACAATACCTACATATGTAGAACTGTACAGACTATTCTCCAACAAAAAGAGATAACAAAACATACAAAAACGAGAATTTACGAATCAGTACTACTACCAAAGCTAATCTATGGTTGCGAACCTTGGATGATAACCAACAAATTGAAGCTGAACATAACAACATGTGAAATGAAAAACAACAACTGAGATGGTTTGGACACATAGTGAGAATGAAGGAGGACAGAACAGTTAGAATGATATGGAAAACCGAAACAAACAAAACGAAAGAAGAGACAAGTCCAGAATGAAATGGAATGGAGAAATAACAAAAAACGTGGAAAAAGGAGGACTGAACTGGAGAAGAGCTAAACAGAAAGTAAACGATAGAATTAATTGGAGAAGAATATCACCTCACACCTATGGTAGAAGAGGTTGCGGTTAAGTAAGTGAAAAAACAGTATCTACGTTTGGGGGCCAAATTTCGAAGATGATGAAACGAAAAATTAGGGAAACTTTATATCCTATTGATTAGAAAATTTATTATTAATCACCGTTATGAAAAACGGTGAGGTTTTAGATAATCGTTTCATTTTTTAATTAGTTAAAATTTCTATTTTGTGTGTTGAACGTATTCATGAATCTCTTTACTATTGGTTGCGGCTATCACCTGCAGAGGGTTGATCGGAATGCCGAAACTTTTTTGCTACGAAGTTTTAAAATTAAATAGTTAACAGGGGGTAAATCTTAATCCTCCCACTGTATAATAGTGAGGTTTTATTGATAATTATTTGAAACCTTTTGAAGAATATTGCTAGATTTTTATACGTTGCTTCAATTATAAAATAATGTAAAACTAGTTAAAACAAAACAGTTTCCAGTTACGTCTTACCAAATTACATACTTTGCTAATTTAAAGTAGTAGGTCAGGAACCAGCGGTCAAAAACGTTATAACTGTGGAATTTTGTTAATTAACATCGATTTTTATTCGGATTTAAGCTCTACTTACCCCTTTATTCAAAATCTACCTTATACCGAAAGGTGCTTTTTATTATTATTATTAAAAAAATTGTAAAATTTTCGATTTTAGCATGTATTTCAATGAAATACAGTTTAAATGAATTATTCGTAGATCTGTTGAAACAAGTTTATGATTAATCGGACTCACTTCAAAGGCCATCCTCTGAGGGTAGTAATATTGAAAGGTTTTTTAAAAACACTTATTATAATCCCGATTTTCATGAAAATTTGAATTCAAGCTCTTCTTACCCTCTTCTACGAAATCGTCCCTGTGCCGAACCGGGATTATTATTTTTTGGGGGGCGTAAAATCTCAGATTTTATGCATGTTTCGGGTAAAATGAAGTTTAAATATATTATTCGTAAATCTGTTCACATTTTCAAACACAGGACAAAAGCACCCTTCGGCACAGGATAGATTTTGAAGAAGGTTATAAAAAATACTACCTTTATACCAATGTTCATGAAAATAGACCTTGGTTATCAAAATTCCACGGGAAATCGGCTGGTACCTGGCCTATAGTTTATAAAATTTATTTTGAAATATTAAATTCGCAATAATCTGTGAATACATAATTAAATACTTACTATAACGTCAGTATTATTCTCTTACGACTTTTTATTTACTTCTCCTTACGAGGGGTATTATTTCCTCAAAATTTATTATCTGCCCGTGGCCTACATTTGCCTGATAAGTAAAAGTAAACGCTAGGTTTGTATGAGTGTTTCGAAACACATCTTATCTACGATAAAATCTTTGGTCGGCTATTTTCAAATCCTCCTACAAAACAGTAAGTTTCCATAGAAAAAGAATGGGTCATGTCACAAGTGTATTACTGTTAGTTTCAAATTCTTTAAACTCAGTGATGCGTAGTTGATTTGGTGTAGGTTAGTTCAGTTACAGCATTAGAAAAATATTGAAATATATTAAAATGTATTTGTGATAATAAAAGAATATTTTTTCGTCGTCGTAGATTCCTGAAAGATACTTAAAACAAAATACCAAATTTCATATGCCATTTGAAGGTTTATAATTTATCTATTTCTTTGAAGTTTCTTCTACGAATAATCGCTTGCTAAACTTCTTGATTAAGTGATAGTAGCCCCCCATCAGGCTGTCATTTTTCTATCATTTCATTATCCTTGGAATTTCCCAAAAACTTCGTAACAAATTCCATGATATCCATGTTTTTCAAAGTTATGGTGGAACCATTTTTCTAATGGCAGATCAGAGAGATATCTTCTTCCAATTTAGAAGGTTGTATAAACTATGCAGTGACGCTCGCTGGGGTATTAAAACGTGAGGCATAAATACGGGAGATTTTGTATTCAGCAAACTGAAAATGATCGTCTGAGGTATTTTTATGATAAAACTTACCGTTTTGCTGATAATCGCGAAAAACTATTTTTTGTAGCCTTTGACCTAAAATAAAAATTTTTTCCATACACGGAAATGATGGGGAACATTCAAATTCTATGTTTAATTGTATTTTAAACAATTTTCAGCTTGATGGGAATTTATGTAACTTCGAATGTCTAAATTGACCGGATTATGATAGGGAATGAATCTATATTATTAAACAGAATTTCTCCCTTTTCCGCACTAAAATATTAGGTGGTTAGTATGCAGTTACATATCCCAATCTATATCAAACTTATCATTCTGCTTCCTTTCGTTTTCGTGGTTAGTAAAAAAGCAAGGTATCAAAATAAAATGAATCTTGAATATTTGATACACACTACCAGTCAGCAAAGTTTTTGCCATCCATTCATTAAATTTCAAAATAATACACTTTAATAAATTCCTCTTTCATATTGTCAAGCGAAGGTCGAATCGGTATCTCATAAATCAAAAATAATAATGTCTGTTATTTGTTTTCTTTATACAAGTGCATATATCATCGGTGAGTTAAAACTTGCACGAAACGGAAGTTCGTATATAAATTTTTTTCTTTCTCGCAAATTCAGCTATAAACCTATAATGATAAACGAATTGTATTGATCAGTAAACGTGATCTACGACGCACGATCTCAACAGCTCAGATCGATGAATCGCCTTTGAGTACTTCTACAGTGAAAAGGAGATTAAAAGAAGCTGGCCTTTTTGCAAGGGTGGCAGTAAAGAAACCTCTTTAAAGACGTCAAAATGAAATTAAGAGTATTTAAAAGAATTAGAAAAGTACTGATAGTAATTATTTGGCCGTCACAATCCCCCGACCTCAACTCGATTGAGTTGGAAGTCATAAGGCAGTGTCATCCTTCCAAAAAGACGACGATATGCAAAATGAGGTTACATTGATGAATAAACAATTTGAATATATAAAAATTACAGATTTATATCAAAATCGATTGTATTGTTTTTATTTGATGTGGGCAAAAACGTTTGACCGGTTGTGTGTTTAGTGTGAAATGTAAAATGTTGAGCATAAAAAGTGTAAAAAACGTCAAATAGAGGTGTTGAAACAGCTTCGTGTCCTTATGATCGTTTTATTAGACACATTGTTATTTGCGATGAATAATGGATTTATCTAAACAACCTGAACATAGAAAATAAGTGGTTAGACAAAAGACAATACCAGAATCCGCCGCGGAAAGTCTTGTTGTGTATCTGCCGTGAATATGAAGAACTGAAAGCGGGTTCTCTTACAAGACAATGCTAAACTATATACTGCGAAAGTTACGTGAAATTATGAGCATCGTTGTATCGAACTTCTACTACATTCATCATTTAGTTCCGATCTTGCACCGACAGATTACTATTTTTTCAGATCCATGACGTAATTCTTACGTGAGAAAAACTTCGAATCCAAATGCTCAAATGCAGTGCGAAAATTTGTTGTATCTAAGAACAATGAAAGTGCCGAACATTTAGTTAAAACCATAGAATACAATTGGTTATCCTTTGAATATTAAGAATCTATTTTATACACCCTTTATAAAATATTAGGGACAAGAAATACATCCATTTTAAGTGAATATTTTAAGTTGATCAAGTACCTCAAATTTTCACTCACAAACAAAAAACGGAATAAAGGGAAAAGATAAATGTGAAATCATGAAAAAAAGAAAATCTTCACATTTGACCGAACTTGACATAATTTTTGCGCGTTCTATACAATTCATACAATATCCCTTAGACGATAATGCTAGTGCGTTCAAAGAGGGTATTTTTTATTTGCTAGTACCATACATTGTTTTGTTTGAAAAATATTAATTTAATTATCAAAAACATACCATTAGTAGATGTTGTATATCTTTAACATACTTTTCCGTAAGAATTACAGAATACTATGGATTTTTCTATTAATAATCTCGACATTTGTTGGTTGGTTTTACTGTTGCATTCAAAACAATAATAAAATATACTATAATTAACGCGACCAGTGCGTGCATCTCCCTCTTACTGTTGTGGGTCAATTATATAATATAGGTCATGCACTATAAAAAACGGTGCACGTCACCAGTGTGTTATGTCGATAAACATCATTGCCAAGTCTTGCAATTGCTATAAAGGTTCAAGAAATAAGAAAAAAATTGAGGTTACGTCGATCGATGTATTTATACACTATTTATTCTTTACTAGCGAGTATCTTTATACTTCATCTTACTTTCAATGTTATTTAATAGCGAATAAATGTTAACTGTCGTAAATAATATTGTTTCCCTACAAAATGTTCATTAATTTTATTTTATATTGTAATTTGCATGCTCAAGGTACCGATGTGAAAACGTATAACCATGTATATTTCGGCCTCCATGGAAAATTAAAAAAATATTGAAAAGTACGTCACGCTTATTTTCAAGGGCTGGTTTCAAATCAAATTACATTCACTTTGTAGCTAGAACAGCCCCTATGGTTTCAAATGAATATGTGGGCCGTATATTTCCATTGCTTCATTGCTTCAATACTAATACTTTTATTGTTAAAGCAAAGCAAAAGTTGAATTGAATATAAACAAATGAATAACAAAATAATTTTTGTGGTTTTTGGGTCAGTTTCTAGACCAGTAAACCCTATACCTACTTTCATTTCAAAATCCCTGATGATGGTCTTCAAAAATCTTAGTTTTTACTATTTTTATTTCCCAAAAACTCTTCGATAACCTCTTTTATTGACTTAATTCGATTAGTTTCTCTTATAATAATCCCCCAACATATTTTCATTCCAAAATCCTTAATGTAGTTCTTCGAAAACCTTTAAATTCTGGTAAAAATGTTTCCCTTGTTCGTCACTCATACTTCTAAGTTTTGAGGGGAAAAAATTAGATGCGAGAACAGAGAATGAATCTATATTTTTTATTTTATTCCCACCTTATGAAAATTCTTTGTCATTTTCACTTTTTTCATTTCCCTAAAAAATTCCTACTATCATTTTGAGTGATTTTCAAGCAGATTTCTCATTAACAGATAAAAGGCTTCCAAAGTGAGAATCTTTCATAAATTTGCGGATATGTGAGCCTCTTTTAGTTTTTCCTCTGTAATTTTTGGAAAGATTTTTATTAAATACCGGAAAGCAACACTGTTTTTGTCAAGGGTCTTAACAAAATTTTCCATGAACCCCAATGGGATGTGTAAAGGGGGTAGAGTGATGTTATTGGATCTACCAACAGCTCGTGTTTGATGTTCATTCTTAATAGGTCACTTTTTTCTTACATAATGATGTTGTTACGCACTACTCTCCCACAAAAAAAGAAACAACAGTAATTTGTGTAACCACCCTGCAATCCCAATAACATACCGATGACCTCGGGGTCGTTGCATACTTTCCATTGGTGTTAATTAATTAAAATACGCATCGTTTCATAGCTCTTCAATTCACTGCGTGTTTTATTGGTATTGAATGTTTTTTATCACCATTGTGATAAGAAAACAGCTTTTAGACTATATTTTGAAGACTAAGTTGGAATTTCTGGAACCGTTGGCGATATTCAAACTGAATACACTTTTTACATCAACACTCACAATTACACTGTCTGACGCGTATTTCGATAACCAAGTTATCGTCTTCAGAGACTGAAGGTAAACAGTTTACCTTAGTGGTGGTGTGAACAATGTATTCAGTATATTTTGAAGAGTTTATCATAGTTTTGATTCATTACTTCAACAAGTCCCGGGATATCCTGTACCTTCTCTTTTGAAAAATGCTGATTAAACTTTACTTTTATTTCTGGACGTTTCTTTTGTTTCGTTGATGTAAGCGGGAACCAAGAAGCTCTGCTTTAGATCTTGATAATTGTGAATCTCTTATCATCATTCAATTCGGTTTGGTTCATTTAATGTGTAGTATGTTCTTGAGTGAGAACTTGTCAGAATCAGTAAAAATCGATTTGAATTCAACATCATCTTCATTGTCATCTAGTATATTTGCAGTCGAATTATCGAGACACATTGGATGTGGTAGATTTTTCGAATGTAATACGGGCTTAGTAGCAGACGGAACTTCGGCGTATATAATACTTCCCTTATTTTTTTCATTATATCTCAATGTCAGTAACCAAGTAATTATTTTCATGATTACTAGGTTCTCTCCAAAGCATTGGTGAACCAAATGGAAGGCGAACGTTTTCTCCTGATGACCACTGGTCTAAGACGATTCTACACACACGTTCGCCAAACACATGAGGCACCCAATTTTTATCTTAAAACAGGATAAAAATATTGAAGATTTGCACTTTTTACGGAATCTACAATGTGTCTTCTCTTTTTTGAAAATATAAACTTTCCAAAAACATAAAAAACGATCGTTACTTTGTTTATGTCGTAGGTTAATAGACAAGTTGGGATTTTAGCTAATATCCCAGGATGATAGGTAGTTGGCTGATGGCGCGCCACGCATACCTATTCTTCCGGAGTATTAACTAAATGCCGGACAATAGATTATTCGTCGAAAAATGACCAAACGTTTGTCTATTCTCCTGGAGCTTCAGATAACAGACTATTGGGTTTACAGTATAAGATAAAAAAAATAGGATTAAAGAACTTTATATATTTATTTTTTGCATGTCAATCATTTATTGGAACACGGGAGGCTTGGTGACATTGTGATTTACATTTTATTTTATTTTTAAAACAAGAACATCGGTTTGTTCCACATTGTTTATTTGCGGGCTTGCATTCACATTTTTTAAACCCTTGTCCTCCCGAGACTGACTGCATAGAAGATGCTTCTCGTAACGATATTAATTTTTCTTTATGGACATCGCTTATATCAAATAAACCAGCACCTGATTTCCTTATATCGATCGCTCCGAGGAAACCAACCATTGATTAATCCATCTTTAGTCCCGACCTGATAAACACCGTGTGTCAATAATTGCGTCGACAATAAAAAGGTAAATCAAGCTGTCCTCGATTGAATCCCTGCGACAAAATCTTCTTTTCATTACAAATTTCACAATAACCAGGAAAAATTTTGAGTGCAGCAATCGATATTCTATATTTAGTTTTTAAATGGTACGCCATCTTATCTCGTCTTCCATGACCAATCTGAGCATGAGCTTCTAAAATTTTCTCATAATAATCTTTTACAGCTACACAGTAAATAACAGCATCTGTTTGTTTTTTTCTTTTTACGATTACGTGACATTCATTTTCGATTTGCAATAGTTTATAGCTATTCACATTATGATAGTAAGTATTGTAAGCTTTGGGTCCAGCTTCTCTTTCTGGAGGACCAGCGCGTAAAATTTGCTTTACTTTGTCTAACTGTTCTTTATCCCATATACTGCGATTACCGTTCTGACTATTAAACAATTCTTTCAGCTCCTTTTCAAAATTTTCACGATCAACAATGATCTTTTCCATTCTAAAGAGTTTTTGCCAATTACTTTTCAAGTTCACGTATATAACAGGAAATAAAAATAAACATTGAAATTGGCTTCGATATTGGCTCTTTCGCTAGAAGTATAGAACAGCAGATAAACGCTTGGCCTTTTTCAATTGATATTCTATTATCCGAATTTTAGCTAAAGTCCCAGGCGCGCCATCAGCCAACTGCCTATTATCCTGGGTATTAGCTAAAATCTCAACTTGTCTATTGACCTACGTCATTTACACTTTCTACTTGATACTTTAAATCAATCCGAAACAAGATAATTTTCGTTTAAAGCGAACGAGAGATTCGTTGGATAGAATTTGGTAGGATGAGGAAAATTTTTATAGGAGGAGGGTTTGTTGAAGTGGGCCCTGATATTCCTCCTCTGCAAGGCTGGGGTTGTGGTAGTTGCGTGCAATTGTGTTTGCTAACTTGTCTGGGGGAGGAAAAGCTAATATTTAGGATTTTTGGATAGAAGAAAACGGAAAAGGAGATTGCAAGTAAAAACGGTTCTTCTCGGTTTGGTTGTTTTTATTTTTCGGAAATTTTTTTCAAAAGGAGGCGAGCGGGTACAGCTGCGGCTGCGTTATTCCCTATCGCTGGCCTTTTGGCTAGGGAACCGGTTCACCAGGTTGCAGGGAAACCACAGAAAACCTGCAACACTGACGATCAGTTAGGTAGGTAGAAAAAATTGTGACGTGATAAAATATTTCTGCCAACACTGTTAGGTTTAAGGAAGGTAGATTAACATATTTATATACATTTATTTTGGGGTATAAGAAAAATTTTACAAAATTTGATAAGATTAAATAAATATACTCAAACTTCTAAAACATAAATTTAATAGAGGTTAGTACGTTTTACTGTATTTAGGTACCTACAGTACCTGAATTTCAAAATCTTCTTGAAAAACATCCCTCTATGCTTTATTTGAGAAGGTGCAGATGCACTTTTTTGAACAAACGTTTTTAAATATTTGTCAGAACCAACATATATCCACACAAAAACCAGAAATTTTCGATGTAAGGTCATCAGAGCTTACCTGAGAGAAAATAATTACCTCCAGATTTAAATTGGGGCTTGAAGCCGATAAAGCATTAGATACCAGCGAACTACCGTCTTTCAGTACCGTCTTTAGTACAACACTATTTCTATTCTAACCGCAGATTCAGAAAAAAATAAATGGAAACATTGACTGCTTCATAACTGTTTTGAAGTTCTTATATCTTGTACATACTCTTCAAGATTTTATATAGAATTGAATTTTTTTCATTAATATCGACTGTCAGTAAATGTATAAAACGTCTTATTATGGACGGACTTATTCATTGACAAAAACTTTTCTGTAATTCCCCATTAACTTGCTTTCCAATTGTTACAAAAATTTATTTAAAAATTCTTTCCAGTATTATCTTATTGTGTTACTTATGTTTTCATCAGACAAAATTGAAGGTGGCGTACTAAATGCAGCCCTGTTTGGCTGGCAATTTTATGGTGGCATTATAATCGAACGAGGATTCGGGTTCCGACCTTGAAGATAATAAAATTCGGATCAACAATAGGCTTCTAAGAATATTGACCTCCATTCCTTAAGTTTATGCACAAAAGATGTATACCAAAAAAAATTGTAGATCCACTAAAGCTTTCAACAAAAGAAAAGACACAATTGGTCATATACTAAATCTATTTTATACAGATTGTAAATTATAAACTAATTTTATTACTTTGCAATGTTTGGGACGACTTTTTCATTTAACGATACTATAGACAGTATCTATAAAAAAAGTTGCCGTAGAGCTATAATTTTGATTTATTTTGGATTTAAAACTGATATCTCTCTTTATGGTTACCATCGTTGATTTGATCGATGAATCGTAACAGCGCAATTCAATTTTTTTGTACCATTACAACTTTATTTCAATTTTATCGTAACAACTGTCGTGAATAACACCAGCAACAAGTTAATGGTTAATATTTTTGTTTAATGATTCGAACATATTTAATTAAATAAAAGTCTATATCTGTAAAAAATAGTGAAATAGTGAAAGCGACGCTTCCAATCTAAAGGGAGGTTATCAACTTACGCAAAATAAACTGATATACTTTTTCTGCGTTTTTTAATACACCTTCAGCTTATTTAGTGGCCCTCTCCTACTCACAGTTTTGTGTTTCTAGTTCCTCATTTCCATTCTTTCCAAATCCACTTTCAAAACATCCAATTCTCTTAACCTCAGTCTTCCTTTATAACTTTATACCCTATCTATTATCATTTCTCTCATCGCTTCCAGTCCACTTTTCCATATATGTCCCAGCTATATTACTCTTGCTTTTTTATTATGTTTATCACATTCTTTTCCTCCAGCACTTACCAAACTTCGTTATTTTGTTCTTTTTCTGTTTGACGTCATCCCTTAATAGTATGCATAGTTTTTATTTCTATTCTCAGCAAAATTTATTTGTCATACCCATTGCCTCAACAGGATAAGTCATGATGGACCTTTTTTTCAATATATTTCGAGTTTTGTTTTCATTTTTAGTTCTATACTGTTTAGCATTTGTCTCTTTGCACCAAGTGCTCTGTTCGCTACTTACACGGATTTATTAATATCTAGTTAAACTAGACCAGTTCCCCACGCATAAACAAAATATTGCGTTACCATAGCAACGAAAATAACTTATTAGAAGTGTCAGTGTAAAGTTTGACGTCAAAAAAGTAAACCAGAGTTACGAAATAAATTAAAAGAAAAAAGATGTCTACCGAAATTGTCAAAATCGAAAAATTGGAGTATCGAGCCATCATCAAGTACTTGTATTTAAAAGGGTTAAAAGAGGTAAGCAGATTTATGAAAATATGCCTTGGTGATCAATGTCCGTCGTATGCGAACGTGAAAAATTGGACTGCAAGCTTCAAAAGAAGTAAATTTTCCATTGAAGATGATGACCGATCGGGAAGGACAATTTCTGTATCAGTCCCCGAAAATATTGATGCAGTTCATAACATGATTTTATCAGACCGTCGAATTGGGCTAAAACGGATATCTGAAGCACTGAATATTTCATACGAACGCGTTCATCATATAGTTCACGTCAATTTGGACATGAGAAAAATTGCTGCAAAATGGATCCCCAAATGTTTGAATGTTGATCAAAAGCGTGCAAGGGTAGAAGCGTCGTGTTCGATCTGTGGTCGATTTTTTAAACCGATTGTTACTATGGATAAGATTTGGGTACATTTCTACGATCCAGAAACAAAGCAAGATGGTTCTCCAAGACCAAAAAAGTTTCGTGTCCAAAAATCTGCTGGAAAAGTTCTTTCTTCAGTTTTTTGGGATTGCCAAGGAGTAATCATGATTGATTTTTCTGGTTAAGAGTAGAACAATAACTGGAGATTACTATTCGACATTACTGACCACTCTACGGGAAAAAATTAAAGAGAAAAGACGCGGAAAGCTATCCAAAGGTGTTTTGTTTTTGCAGGACAACTCCCCTGCACACAAATCTCATGTTGCCATGCAAAAAATTCGTGATTTAGGGATTGCATTACTAGAACCACCTCTCTTATTCACCAGATTTGTCTCCGTTCGACTATCATCTCGTCCCTCAACTGAAAAAAGTTTAAAAGGTCGTAAATTTTCTTCCTACGAGGAGGTAATAAAAGGTGTGGAGGTCTGGTTTGCAGAGCAAGAAGAAACATTTTTTTGAAAGGAATAAATGTATCCAATTAATAGGAGAATATGTTGAGTAATAAAATATTTTGACATTGAAATTTTATTTGGTCTTATAGTAGGCTAAGAATTTCTAATCTTTCACTTCTTTCATTATTATTATACCTAGACACCTACTTGAATTTTTTCACCATTTCAAACTCACATTTTCACAATTTCTACTTTGTCTCTTTTTGATAAATTTCATATACTTCGTCGTCTTAGCATTAATTTTTATACCCACTTTTACGTTTTTTTTTATCAATTTTGTCATCATTGCTTTCACTAAATTTTTTATTCTTTGCTATTATATGCGTTCATGTAATATTACATTTAAATTAGAAATGTTAAAAACCATTAACTCTTGTCATCCTCATGTTTCACAATTAGAAAAAGTAGAAAATAAATGAAATCCTTTTCCATATTTTCAATTAAAATTAATTAAAAAATTAAATCTTAACAAACGAAATTTGAAATTTGGTGTAAAAAACTTTTTCCTTTGTCTCCACTTTTATTGGTGTTTCATTGGAGAAACCAAGGAAAATTTCCGTGAATTTTATCCAAAAGTTGTAAGTGGTTTTCTGCTTTTACAAAAAGCCATACGGACACGGACGCGATACCATCATTTACTCTAACTAGGTTTTTAATGATTAATAACTTATACTTAGCGATCGTCGAGATTGTTTAATGCTGATCGAAAGCTCGAACGTTATCCGAGTGATTATTTCCGTGCGCTATTATTTAAATTAGTCGAACTGTATCACGATTTTGTGTCCCATCCACCGTTTTAACGTGATCTGGTTTCCTCCGATTACTTTGTGTTTACAAAGTTATGAAAATCGTTTATGCAAATGAAGAGGTGCTGGCAGAGACAGAGGTTTAGGAAAATTGAAAATTCGCTGGAGTGTGTAGAGTTAGATAGAGATTTTGTTGAGGAATGAAGTAGTAACTTTCTCAATGAAAATTCGTCTTCCATCAAAAACCCTAGTATATCTTTCATTTTGATTTTGTTTATCATTATTTGGTTTTATTCATGTTATCTTCAATTTTAGTTTTTCCTGTTGCTGTAAGCCCCAATTTTACTGTCTGAATTCATCAACAGATGAGCTATTATAAAGATGTTTCGTTGAATGGAATTTACTCCTAAAAATTTTTGCACGCTGTAGCGTACTATACACACATTCTTACTTTTACTATCAATGTGAGTCACGCCGTATTTTTGCACTCGTAAAAATGGTTTCTTTCAACAGTCATGATTGTATACTGAGAAATGTGAAAAAAGTATTTTTTCGATTATATAAATATACATTGGATAATGTTTGGTTAGCGATTTTGTACATGGTGCGGTTCCGGACTTGAAATAACATTTTTTTTTCATGAAAGTGTGTTTTGGGTTTGACATTTAATTACTATAGAACAATAAAACAAAAGAAGGCAGTTTGAAGTATCATCGGAAAGTTGTGCCACTGAATTATTTGCAGTTCTGAAATTATTATCATGTAAAATATTTAATTATAAAACCCCAAACAACAACTGTTTGACTGTTCAAGGAAAAAGCAACAAGTCAGGAAGACTTACGTTAGGTCAGTTAGGGAGGTTGAGAAACTGCTCATTCTCAATTCACTAGTTAAAATCTGATGAACGGTGGTGTGACATTTCCATCGGCTCTTGTAGTTGAAGACCTTCCGTTACGTAGTTCATTTATCTTATATCGACTCGCTTCCTTCTGAAAATGGCTAAATCCACAGAAATACATGCATTCTTGACAAAAAATGTTCTCCAAAGGCCTACTATAATTTCTATAGCTCTAAACTCCTAAAAGTCGCTTGTTTCCAATTTCGCCGTATATCGTCACTTAGTATGTTTGTTGAGGAGAGGAATTGAATTCCAGTATTTCCCCTTAACAAAGCTGAAAATATTGATTGATAAGATCACAACGCAGCAAGGAAATATGAAAGTGATAATGTCGATTAACGAGATGTGATATCTGTTTTCTTTCAAGTTGACTTGATCGAAAATTAAATATTTAGTAGACAGTAGGTAAATTAGAATTGAAAAATGTTTGAAATCAGAACAAAGATTTTTTCGTCGGGTTGCCCAATTCCGATTCCCCGGCTCTGCGCAATAAATATCCTGAATCCTATGACAAATAAACATTTTAATATTTTTTCTTACTTATCAGGTTACCTCTCATGAAATAATATTGAAATTACACTATACAGGGTGTTCCCGTCTCTACGATAGATATAAAACTGGAAAATATTTGAGGCTTGCTCAGTAAAAAATTTTCGTAACGCCATCCGTATTCGAGATCAAAGGTGTTGAAGAAAAAAATGTCTTTATTCTCACTATACGTCTTCATTCGCCCATGGTCTAAAGAACGCCATATGTCTATTCCTTTAAAGAAATTTATGAATTAAATTGATCTCACTAAGTGACGCCACTGCTTATCGCAGGAATATTTCAAAGAACATACATTGGTAAACAGTGGAGATGATTAGTCCACGCGGACTGACGGTTTGTTAGATGTTTACCGAATGTTATACGGGGAGTAAACATTATTTTTCATTTCTTAATTTTGTATGAGTGTCGTGTGTATTTCTGAAATATTGATTATTCCTCGCATAACTGTCTTCTGCAATTGATAGAGTTATAGACAGAAAGGTATCAAATAGTTTAAAATGACAATTAAGTCATAATATTCAGAGTGTTTCAAAAAAGATGATCCCATCTCTAAGATAGATAGAAAACTGAAAAATACTTGGGATTTTCATTTTTTACGATTTTGCCGCAACTACTGGCAATATTGTATTGAAATTTTATACGAATATGATTTGGAAGCTGATACATCCAATGAACTTGTTTTGGTGTCTGACTCTCATAGAGGGCGCTAACTACAAGGTTCGTACCAAGTAGTATTGAACATAACTTTTTCAATATTAGATTTATTGAGCAAAATTTCAAGTGAACTAAAACATAATTTAATTTTACACTTGATAAAATTCGATACTCTGTAGCGTTTATGAAATATTTTGATTTGAAAATTATGAGTAATAACCGATGCTGGTATGAAGTAATGATAAATGTATTAATTATAAAAAATTCTAATAACATAAAATATTTTTTTGTTTTCTGTCTATCCTATAGACGGGATCACCTTTTTTTTAAACACCCTGTATAATAGATGGAAGCAAATAAAAATTCATTTATTTATATTTACTCTTCATGAAAAAAACAATTCAGTTTTAATGATAAATTTTTACCAGTGTGGACTTTTTTATCAATAATACATACTGGAATTATTAATGAGGTTTTATTTTGAACAAGATTTATAACTGTTAATGAAAGTTGCTATTTTTGGAGAGGTTTGCTTTGGCATCACCGAAAATACCGTAATATGTGATATTACGTAATATTTATTTGTTCGTGATGCTGTTGAAGTGATTAACTTCATTCAGAGACGCACGGCAAATATTTGTAAATGAATTACGTACAAGTATCCACACGAGATTCGTAGCCAATATTAGATTTGAAGGTCACAATATTGCATGTCGTTGGAAGACTGACTATGTAGAGAATTGCTGGTCCATCCAAAATAAAGTTGTAAAGAAGATTATTCCAGAGAATAATTCTGATTCAAAAGACTACAACAACACTGACAAGAAATTAATTTTGGAAAATTAAGGGTATTTAAGATAATCTAGAAGATAATGATCAAATGACTGCTGGCTTGGTACGAGTGGTCATAGACATTCACTAACACTGGTAAACACTGTTTTTGTTACACGAACTTTGTGATGATTTGTATTTGTTTTGATGTACCCTTATTAAAAAAAATTCTTATTTTGTTTCAGTCACAACCAGTTTTTTTGTGACATTTCTAACCTCTTTTACGTGTTTTTGTTTGAATAACTTAATTTAGGCTACTGTATAACGATTGAATGTAACGTTTGTTACATTCTAAATATTCCTATACCTTGTTCTAATAACCCAGTTTTTGTGATGTGTGTGGAGAATTAACTTTTACATCTCAGCTTCTAAAATTTACGCCATTAATTGAAAAGTGCTATTCGGACTATTTTCGTTTTTCTGTACGCCACCAAGATAAATCCTAGGCTCCACATAAATGTTGTGTAACTTGTGTGAGACTCCTGTTAGGTTGGGCTTAACAAGAATTCAGACATTGGTCTTTTGGTATACCGATGATTTGGAGATAACCAAAAAATCATGTAATTGATTATTATTTTTGTTTGATTCTAACAAAAGGCGTCGCAACCAATTCCAAACACACTGTCCAGTACCCCAACTTGCCATCAACCAAAAGACTAATCTTACATAGTACCGAACTGCCTGTGCCGATCAAGAAGAAAGTCAGGATTCTGTTTCTAGTCCGAAATTTGTTCTTCGTCAAGCCGATAAGGTATCTCAAGAGAGTGACCCAAGTTATGACCCGTCAACTTCAAAAGAATGGCATTTATTGCTACAAAGTGATTTAAACGATTTAGTATGTGATTTTTGAAAACAAACTGAACTTTTAGGGTCTAGATTAAAAGATTGGAATTTACTTTCGCCTTGTACGTAAATTTTATTTATTTATAATTTATTTCCGACATCGTGACGATGAAATGAAACCCTACTATTCTAAGTGATTTAGTCTATTGTAATAACATTCTTATGACTTTATTGAATTTTGTATATGATCCAAGTCGCTGACGATTGTTTATTGACTCCTCAAAAACTAGCTTAAGAGCAGTGTTGCTAAGCAACGGAAACAAATGTCCTTCAGTGCCGGTTGCCCATGGTTCTGATATAGAAAAGACTTACGAAAACATGAAGTTTCTTCTTGAAAAAATTAAATACAGTGGGGATTATACAGGAGATTTTAAAGTCATTACTCATTTGCTTTGGCTACATCTTGGTTACACAAAATATTGCTGAGACAAAAAAAGTCACTAGACAAAGAAAGTATGGCGTGGATCACTCATTCCAGGACATAAGAATACTAAAAATGATCCTTTAGTGAACCTTGACGACATACTTTTACCACTGTCGCATATAAAGCTCAACCTGATGAAAATTTTTGAAAGTTGAAAAGTTGAAGTGAGAATATTTATTGGTCCATAAACACGGGAAACTGATGAAGGATACAAAGTTTGAAGTAGAGCTGAATGATTTGGAAATGTTTTGTGAATGTTGTCCAAAATTTCTTAGGAAATCATGAAGCAGAAAACTACTAAGACTACTAATCAAGAGCTTATAATTTCATACAAAGCTTTGGGATGTAATATGTCTTAAAAAATACATATCCTGCACTCTCTGAATTACTTTCCCGAGAATTTGGGTGCTATGAGACACGAAATATTTTATTAGAACATTTCCTTAATAGAAAAGCGCTATTAAGGGAAAAAAGTCCAGAAATGCTAGCAGACTACTGTTGGAGACTTCAAAAGAACGTGTTAGTGAATTCTGTACTTTTTATAAAAAAATATGTGTCTTGATGTCACAAAGACATCTGATGTGTCAATTTTTTTTCATCGATATATTATTGTTTGATGGCCATAGTACATAGAGCCGTCGTATTTTGGCTCTAGAAAATCAGCCGATTTTTTTTAAAATCTATTGGTTACGTTAGTTTAGTGGGTGTGTGCTAAAAAGTCAGCACGAATGTTCACATTTGGTCTGCTTCTCAAACACCCCACCCCCCGCCTCTCGCCCCATCTCCAATTCTCATTAACAGTCAACCTTAGTAAGATACCATTTTTTGAATGGTGAAATTTTCAAAGTAAATGAGTGCATGTTCATGAACATTTAAAACCCTGAAACCAAAATAAGCTTTCATTTTTTTTTCGTAAATCTGCCGTAAAAATGAAGGTTTGAAAAAACTCATCGAAATCGGTTGATTTTTAGATTTTCTAGAGCTAAAAAACGAGGGGACCGCGAAAGTATAAAATTACCCATTCAATATTTGGTATATGTTTTCGTGTAACAAAAAAAGATTGAATTTTTGTTGAGCAGTGTAATCTTTAGATTTATTTCTAATAACAATCTCTAATATTTTTTCTAAATAACTTTGCATTATAGAAGTAATGGGTCCAACACTGCAGTCTTAGATACGATGCAGTATATGTAAATGCTAAATATTTATTAATGCAAAAAAATCGAAAGGGAGAATGTTACAGAATACATAACAATTCTTCTAAACGATTTTCACTACGCCTCTGATTACGGCCTAGTTTTAACCTACATTTTTTGCAAATAGTCGCTCGGAATGATGTATAAAGCGACCTTGATATTTGTGTTGTTTGGAATTACCATTGTTTAATAATACATCTGTTATTAAACAATGCCAAACGGTGCCAGTGATGATTCTGCACTTTTTTACGTAGTTATTCTGGAAAAATGATAATTGTTTGGAAAATCCAATCAGCTTACAACTCATTATTTTTTCGGCTAGAACCATTCAGTTTCATTTAACAATCCTTATTAAAGAAGTCCTGTGTGTATGGTGAAGATATATTTATCAATCTAGTGCATTGAGTGAGTATCATTCTGAATCTTCTCTACTTTATATTTGACTCAAAAAATGTATGCTACTCCCTATTTCATTTAAAAGCAAAGTAGTAGTAATACTATTTATACTATTCGAACTTTCTGACAACATAAATTTGAACTCTTGCAAGTTTGTACATTTCCTTCATAAATTTGGAATGTTTGAGTAAATTTGGTAACGTTCTTTTGTACTTTTTAAGAGCTTAAGCTTTTATTTTACGAGGGTGGTTCAAATATAAACCGGAACTTTACAATAAACGCTTGAAAAATTTAGTGTCGTAAAATTGGCTGCACTGGATGTTAGATTGGTCTGTTAAGAAGCTTGGAGAACATGAGCAAGGAGGATATATCAATGTCTGTTGCGTAAAGCATCATTATTTGTTTTTTGGTCAAAGATAATGGAAAATCCGCGGAAATTTATCGAAATTGAGTAATTCGGGGATGAGTGCTTTTCCAAGACTCAAGTGTATGAATCGCTTTCCGAAAAGGCCGTGAAGTGATGGCAAATATATCACATGAGCGGCGCCCCAGAACAAATCTTACCGATTAGAACGCCAGCGCTGTAGAAAAACTCACTTTGAGAGATATAGGTAGTAATAAGCAAATAATTCATATAAGCTCGGTTACCTGCAAAATTCACACGGTGGGAAGTTCGCACGAGTCTCCTAAATTGGTATGAAAAGAAAGGAGAAAATGTATTGCACCGAATATTCACCACAGACGAGACCACTATATTCTAGAGGGTGTACGCGCGTCTATGGAGTGGAGGAGGAAAAACGAAAGTTGAAGTGAAGGTTACACTGTCCGCTGCACACTAGTTGCATCCCGTGGTCAACCGGACCTTAAAGGCCTATACTAGTTGCGTTCGGGTTGACCATTCTCTTATCTACAGGTTAAATATACATTACTAAGAATTACACCTACCACTAAATTTGAACCCGGTTAGGTTAGGTTATGTTTATGACCATTTTACTTTAAACTTATCCCCATTCATGGTGGTTATCCCAATATGAGAGGGGGTGTTATGATTAATAACTTGTTAATATGTATTTTACTTGAGCTATAGGTAAAAAAGTGGTTAATTAGAATTCAATATTTAGATATCGATAATCCTGGGGAGTATAATTAGTGTATGGAAGTATTTAGTACCACATTTCTGGGAAGGTCTTTGGGACAAACCGGATTAAAATTTCACCCCGTACGCAACTCTTATGCAAACACACTGACAGCGAAAAGGTGTTGTGCACCGTGTTTTGGAACACGAGAGGAGTAATTGCGGGGAACGGTGCAACCTCAAAACGACGCGATATTCCAGTCCGTAGTGCGATATTATTGAACGAATTGTGCTGGTAAACATATTCCTTATAATCCCGATTTATCGCCTTGCGATTTTTTATTTGGACCATTGAAGGAGACACCTGGCGATTCGAAAGCATGGAGCGGTAGAATCTTTGGTGCGACACCTCTCCGAAATTTCTGAAGAGGTGTCAAAAGTGTGTCGGAGACTATCTAGAAAAACTGTAAAAAAATTTAGCACTGTAACTTGATAATAGAATTTTGCATAACAAAATTCCGATTTATATTTGAATCACCCACGTATTATTAGATTTCTTGATTAATTTTATTTAAAGAATCAAAGCTTCTCATGCCATGACTATTTCTATATGTCTCGTCGTAGCTAATAGTCAAGGAAGAAAAGCACATTTACATTCTTAAATTTCTGTCTTTTCCCAAGAAAATAAAAACAAAAAGTTTGTTTGGAAACAAAACAACAAATTTTGTCGCGCTTAGATTATTTATGAAATCATGAATTTCAATAATAAACACATTAGTTACTCTTTCAAAATTAACTCGTTTTGACTGCTTTTGGGCAAAATAGGTATACGACGAGTTAAAACTATCTGAATATGGCAAGATACTTATAGTGAAATCATGAAAATTTCTACGTTTGGGTTTTCGGATATGATATTTTTAACTAAAAGTCGACTGTAACTTTGTTATTTGAATGGAACACCCTGTATATTAATACATTTTTGAAATGTACGTAAAATTTTAGTATAATTTTGCCTGGAAACTTTTTTCGAAAAATGCATAATTTTGTTTGTAAAAAATTTGACCGCTGCAGACCTTTATAAATTCTTTTTTTACGAGGATACCCTTAAAGATATGAAAATGGTTTCTGTTCGGTTGCTTTTAGCAAGGTCAGACGTATTTGAATTTATGTTGAAAAATTTTTCATTTTATACAGGGTGTGTATAAAAAGTGTTCAAAGTTCAACTTCATAAATATCAAATTTCTTTATATTAAATGTTTTCTGTAAATTTTCAAAGATGCAGGTGTGGTTTGAATTTTATTTTGACTCGTTGATATAAGCATTAAGAAATATTTTTTCTTTATATTGTCAAGGTCTGTAAAAAAAATCAAATCAAATTGTATTCACTAATCCTATTCCAACTTTTAGTCGTTTCCGAGATATTTGAGGATTTAACTATCGTCTGACCTTGCTAAAAGCAACCGAACAGAAACCATTTTCATATCTTTAAAGGTATCCTCGTAAAAAAAATTTATAAGGGTCTGCAATGGTCAAATTTCTTATAAAAATTTTAATAACACAAGAAGTATGCATTTTTAGACAAAAGTATTTTAAAATTTTACGTAGATTTCCAAAATATATTAATATACAGCGTGTTTTTATTTTAAAACAACAAAGTTACAGTCGGTAGAACGGAAGTGGGCCATCTTTGAAAAATATTTTAGTTAAAAAGATCGTATCCGAAAACCCAAACTTAGATATTTTAATGATTTTACTATAAGTATTTTGCGATATACAGATAGTTTTAACTCGTCGTGGGAATACATTGTTTACACCAACATTCTTACACTGCCTTACGCGCGTTTCGATAACGTCGTTTCGTTATCATCTTCAGAGACTGAAGGTAACTTAAACTCTAATGACCTGACTTACCTGTTTTATACTAAATTTTCCCACTAGTAACCCTTCCCCTGCGAAAATTCATTCCAGCGAGTAAACCTCCTTGGCGGGAATCTTGACTACTGACTACTTGACTACTCTTACATCTAGCAATTTCAATGCTTTCAAATGCATCCAACAATTTATTATTGGATACATTTTTTAACAATTTTAAATCAATATTTTCCGCTAATTTCATAAATACCACTCTTCCAAATTCCAATTCACCCACTCTGTCAAATATTCCTTACAATCCTTTTGTATTAACAGGATTGAAAGGCACCAGAGCAATTTTTTTCGTAAATAGTCACAATCTCTATGTGGAACCGCTTTTTTCCAAACCCAAAATGAAAACAAGGAAAATTTGCTTTGGTACCTTTCAATCCAGTTTGTCCAAAAGGATTGGGAGGAATATTTAGCAGAGTGGGTCTTAAATTGGTTTATAAATCCGACAATACATTAAAACAGTATTATAGGTATATACTAAGTATTAGTCTTTATAGTGTTAATGAAAATTGACATTAAAATATTCTATTTTTATTAATAGAAGCAGTACAAACATTTTTACGGGATTCTTTTAAATACATGAAAATACTTGGTCCGAATTTTTTGTACCTTTTAGTTAGCTACGACTATACTGATTTGTTCACAGTAACGAGATGTACTGCGTTTATAGCAGAAGGTTTCACGACTGTACACTTCCTTTAACAATCAGTTTATTTAATAGGTATACCCCGTAGTAGTTCGATCTCATCTCTAATTTTTGTTTATTAATATATCTTCTTATAGTGTCACGTTTATTATTTATATGGCACGTGGTACAAATTAGCAATAAACAATTGTCTTTCTGTAAATTATTATTTTTGGAAATATAAAGTCAGCACGCATCTAATATCAAAATACGAACATTATGCTGACACTATCAAAAACATTAATTGTTTATTTAAATCGTACATGAAATTATAATACATGAACACGTTCCAAGATCAACAGTTTAATATGAAAATTTACTAGACTTTTTATGTGCATATAATAAATCATTTCCCATCATACACAGACCTGTTTCAGGCTAAAACCGCGGCATTTTAATGGTTCAGTAAGATTCAAAATAAATTAATTTTTGTTCAAAACGTTTCGAACATATTAAGCAGATCTTCTATCTATATATATGTTTAAATGTTTGAACAGGCAACGACTTACCTTCTCTCTGTTCAGTTGTGGCTTTAAAGAACTTTTAGTTTCTTAGTATGTTTGAAAGTCACAATATTTTTATTGAAAACCCCAATAAAAATCTGTTGCTCTGGGTCACTCATAATAAAAACTTTATGTATGTTTAAAGATATATATTAGCTTCTTACTGTAACCCACAATTAACCCCCTTCGCGTGGAATGTATGACTTTGTTTTTCCTTGAAAGGGTTGTAGGGGTATCATAATTAAAATGGAATGGACGTATTTCTAGATTTTAATATTGCCTGCATGTAATGCAAACTTTTTAAATTAGTTTTTAAACGATAAAACTCTAACGATGATTGGAATGAGTAGATACGTATCACATTTTCTTCTTCTTGTGCTATTTCCATGATCGGACCTCGACCACCGTCTCACTTCTATCTGTGTTCTGCTTTTCATTTATCACAATTGATCTCAACGTCAACTTTGGACCACCTCAATTAGCAGACCCAGCACCATCAAACAACTCCACGTTGACCACAAACCTAGATTAATTACTTGCAATATATAGGATGTCACAAAAAAGAGTTTTATTAGAAATTGGAAGTTGATTTTACTCCTTCTTCATCAATTACATTTTTCCTTTAAATTTACGAAGGTTGTCTGATAAGTCCCTTTTGTACGCGTAGTTTCTATTTGACAATCGTTTGAGTAGTTGTGAAGATTTTTCCAAGTATGGAAAGCATTAAATATCGAGCTGTCATCATATATATGATTTTAAAAGGCAATACTCCTTCGCAAATGAAAATGGAGTGTGGAAACTCTTAACCAATAACAACGACCGTAAAAATTTTAGCTACTAGATTCAAACGTGGCCCTATTAATTTGACTACGGGCCAAAAACAGCGATACTATCAAAAAAATTGGTCCTATAGTACTGGACGACTGTCAGATTAAAGTTGAGATAGAAAAGGCTATCGGTATAACAAAAGGACGCATTTGCCCTGTACGGCTGAAGAATTATGCACGCGTAAATTATTCTAGTGTTGAGTGCCGTATTCGCTCACTTTAGACCGAAATCGAATTCGAATGAATTTTTCCCAGGCCCTATTGACGCAAAATGGGTCAGATTTTTTCATGGATTCATAATTGCAGACCACCACTCCTGAAACAAGAAAAGTTGGGATCGTTTTTCAGGATAGTGATGGGATTGTGCTAATCGACTATTTTCTAATAGGTAAAACAATAACAGGAAAGTATTACGCATCATTGCTTGATAAGGTAAAGGTAGAAATTGCAAAAAAGCCACCGCATTTGAAGAAAATAAAGTGTTTTTACATCTGGACAACGCACCTTCTGACACTTTACGAATTGCACCTCGAATTGTTTGATTACCTCCCGTATTCACCTGATCTGGCCTCCAGTGACTTTTTCTGCTTCCTAACTATAAAGTTCCACTTGCAGCATAGAGATTTTTGTCAGACAGTTGAGTTTCTCCTTGGGGTTGGTTTTTATATCAAACTTTGGCAATCAGGACGACTTTCCAACGACATGAAATAGCCGTGATGAACTTTCTGTCGTTGATGCGGAGCTTCTCTCCTACATAAGTTTATGGGCAGGTGAGAGGTAGAAAGGTGGATGTTTTGTAATGCTGTATCACTCTTGCTCCATATATCGCGCCAAGATTCTTGAATGAGGTTTTTGAAGTTAGTCTTCAGATCATTGGCAAGCTGAACTGGGATTTCAGGAGGATTCTTCCAGCGATTTTAGTGTGCGATGGAAGCCAGATGAAAGAGACTGTGTTATATCCAGAGCAATGAGAGTTTGGTAATGTCTTGAATGTTTTGGACTATTGGATTGACTGTATGGATGAAAGAGAGTCAGTATATATGGCGATATGTTTATGGAAAGGAGAGATAAATTTGAAAGCTTGAAGGATACTGTATAATTCATCAGTGGAAACACTACACGTCGGAGTGTTATCTCATCAACACTCTTACATGAATGTTTGTCGGTAAATGATTTAAAATAATTTAATATTAATGTTTTTTTCTTCGGCTAGAATTCCTAATAGATTGCACACTGCATCTTGCATTTTGTAACTAATCTAAACTGTTAAGAATATACAACTTGGACCTCCTTACAATATGGAAAAACCTAAATTTATATTTTCGGTGAAATTTTTCGGGAAGCGATTCTTCAGATTAAAATGAAATTTCTAACTTTCATTGGCAAATAGGTACTTATAGATCACATGATATGGCTGTTTATTCTTTAATACATAGGGCTTATATATACAAGGCTATATATTCTATTGAGAATTGTAGCCCCTCAAATTGAGCTCTTTTGGCCCACATTTGAACCTATTTAATTACAGCAGAGGGCTTATGGCATGTCCAAACCTGTTTCTATTATTCTGTATATCTCATGCTATCGTCGGTGTTGCAGGTTTTCTGCGGTTTCCCTGCAACCTGGTGAACCAGATCTCCAGCCAAATGGCCGACGATAGGGAATAATGCAGCCGCAGCTGTTCCCGCCTGCCCCAAAATAAATTTAAAATAAACAAATAAAAAAACACAAAATCTCAAAAAACTAAAAAAAAAACCTCCAAATTAAAAATAAAAACAAACCGAGAAGATCCGTTTTTGCTTACAAGCTTCACTTTCGTTTTCATTCGGCCAAAATCTTCCGTTAGAAATAGTTATGCAAACACAACCCAACGAAACCACCACAACCCCAGCCCTGCAGAGGAGCTATTCCTATATCAGGGCCTACTCAAACAAACCCCTTTCTTTAGAAAAATCCTCCTTATTCTACCAAATTTTAACCAACGAATCTCTCTCTCTCTCTCTTTATCTCATGCTTATAAAGGATCAATAAAAGAATGAAAACTTGTATTAGCTCAGGTACATTTATGAAACTTTTTAGGTTTTATTCCTCTCTCGTGGATAAAATAGAACAATAATTTTCTAATTTCTATCCAGGAACTAATATGGGACTCTTATTATTCAATTTTCATTGTCGATTTTTTCCTCCTTCCATATTCTCATTATATTATCGTCATTGTGGTATCTACAAATTTTTATTTTTCGAAATATACTGTTTCCTTATTATATTGTGCCGGAAAGTTTATACTTCCGTATTTTTAAGTGCAATTTACAATTGATAACCTCTTTCATTATAAGATATGCTATTTAAAATTATTTTACGATTATTCCAATAACCAGTTCTAAAGGTATTCATAACAACTGCGGTAATAACATTTTGGCAACTTAACTTACTGTTAAATATTATTTTTCTGGTAGCGCCAAAACAATAACCATTTTTACTAAACTAGCAAGTGTATGTGCATCGAACTCTATGACTCAATTCAATAATAATTTTTATCAATGTTTTGTATGTCATATGAAAACTAAAGCCGAAAAATAATATCATGACAGTTCCAACCTAACCTTGTGTTTTCAGTGTTTTTGGGGAAATTATTCAGTACATTTCTATCTACCAAAATAAATAAATAATTCGATGACATCATATTGATAAATAAGATCACTAGTTTAGAAATATATTTTCAGATGAATATATTCACCATCACTAGTATAATAAAATATATCTTAGAAATGTCCTTCTTCTTCGTACATTTGTCTGACAATTGGTTGGACCAAATTGAAAAAAGTAGCTTTTCATTTGCGCAAATAAAATATTAGGCGCATTTATAGTTTTTAAAAAATGCAACAAATTTTTCTATGAAAGTATTCCATATTTCCAGATTTAATCATCAAAAAATTCTTGAATGACTTTTTTTTGATGTCCCCACTAGAAGTGGTGGATCTTTTTGAGACGAGTGCTTGTTCCAATATCAATCGGATTTAAAATCGATTCCATTTTTATTTTGTTCTTCAACTCATAATTGGACTTAAGTTAGGTTAGGTTGGCCTGCCAGCTTTTGATATTTCACCGAACATACTCTCTTTCAATGCACTCAGCGATAATCCATTTAAACAGGATTATTAGGTGCTCATTAAGTGCAAGAGATTTCTGTTAAAAAGAATTTTATATTCACTTTTTAATCTTAAAAATGCCTTTTGCATCGTTCAACTTTCTACAAGTGGTGGATCGTAATCAGACTGTTCAGATGTTTCAAGGTCAATCTTCAAAATGATTCAATATTGGAACAAGCACCCGTCTCATCAAGATCCACCATTTATAGAAAGCTCATCGAAACAAAAGGCCTTAAAGGAATTTTGGAAGGCTAAAAGTTAAATTTGAAATTCTTCTTGACAGGAATCTCTCGTACTCAATCTTGTTTAATTTAACCAAATTATGAGTTAAGGAACATAATAAAAATGAAATCGATTTTAAATACGATTGATATTGGAACAAGTTTGAGTCTCATCAAGATCCCCCGCTTTTAGTAATGTCATCGAAACAAAAGGCATTGAAGGAATTTTTTAGGCTAAAAGTTGAATATAAAATTCTTCTTGACAGGAATATCTTGCACTTAATGAGCACTTAAATTCTGTTTAAATGAATTATAGCTGACACCATTAAATGAGAGTAGGTTCGGAGAGATATCAAAAACTGGCAGACCAACCTAACTTAACTTGACCAAGTTATCGAGTTAAGGAACAAAATAAAAATTTTTATGGTTAAATGTTGATTATGGAATACTTTTAGAGAAGAATCAGTTGCACTTAATAAGCACTCAATTCTTAAGTGAATCAAAAGGCACAAAATTCTTTTTATATAAATAGAAACCGTCAAGTTTTATAAACATGGCAGACCTTTTTTTGAATTCAATAACTATAAATGCACCTAATAGTAATCTAAATGTCCCTTATTCACGATAAGTTTTTAGTCAATTTTTTTGACTTGGGCCATCAAATTTTATAGAGGCATGTCTGTCCTTTCGGGATGTTTTTTTGAACAATCAATAATTTATAAATACCACTAGCTGTATGAATTTCGTGACGTATGCACTAAACTTCTTTGTTTTTAGTTGTGAAAACATAAAATTATAATTACAAGAAACTATAAAAACAACAGCAACATAGGACAAACATCACAATATTTAGAAAGTTATAAAACCGCAAAAAACAGCACTATGTAACCATAAAATAATAAAAAAAACTCATTCCATTCAAGTATGGAATAAACAGTTGAATAAACTCGAATAATATTATGAACTATGTAGAATTTGACTATATTGTTATTTATATTTGTCAATAAATTTGAAAAATATAAATTCTTATTCTATTGAGAAAGGTTTTTCCACATAAAATATACGCATATAAAATATATCTTAAGTTTCTAATTCTCGAAACTCCTACAAACGTTTCGTCATCGCTATTACTTTAACATTCTATGACTATATAAGAACCTATTACCTCATTAATAAAACTTTCCACCTGGTATATATCACTAATATTGACAAAGATTCAATATTTGAAAAATTTAAATTTAAATTCCAAATAAATTATTGATTAACAATAAACTGTAAGGGCTGGGTTGTAACCTCTTATATTTCGGTAGTAGGGTATCAACCTCTCCGAATGTAGACAAAGCACAAAGACCGTTAAATCAAATCAAAACAGTTGGCGAGAAGTTTGGCAACATCGATGACTTGTTTGGACATTTCTACGTGCAACCCGTGCATCGTACAGGTACCTAGCAAACACCGGTCAATGACAGCGGCTATCAAGGTTGAAAAGCGGCCAAGAATCAAGAGATGAAGAGGGTTCATAGTTTTTGGATGATTCGTTCAAACTACTGTTGAGGGTCTTGGTCTGTCTTAACGAAAATAAAACGAATTCATGAATACGCAATATGACCTTCCGCAATAGCGAATTACGTTCTTACTAGAGGTTACTATAATACATGGGCGGAACATTTATTAAAAATATATTTTTTAAGCTAGCGTGTGAAATTATTTTAGTTTTCACTATTAGATTTCCATTTTTTTAAATAAAAAATATTATGATTCATATTTATAACAATAGTTTTATTCATGTAACTTAAGCAAATGTATACTGGGTGTTTCATAACTAAAAGTGATACACAAAGCTCGTTGTTGAAAATTTTCACTAAAATCATAACGATTAAACTTGGAAGCAATATTACAACGTTGAAGACCAACAGACACAATATTTGTCATAGAAAAGGCGAAAGTAGTTCAAAAAGCCCTTGTTTATATGTTTTATATGTTCACTTCACGAAATCTGTGATAAAGTACAATTGAGGGAGATATTAAGAATATTAGAGAAGGAAGATATGTTAATGAAAAACTGAACACCGAAAGTATAATAAGGATTAAAACCAGAACGGGACTGTCAAAAAAATACAGATTACAACAGGGATACACTACTCAATATTATCATGGACACAATCATATGATCATTATGCTAGTAGAAGAGAATGAAGATGATCTACAGCGACTTCTCTACAGGAAGGAAACAAGGATAGATACATATGAGCATTTCAACTAAGAAGACTCAATTGAGTCAAATGATCATTATCAAAGATCTGTTTAGATGTAAAGTAGCTACTACTACTTCTAAGAACAACGTCATACAACAAACAATGAAATTAAATTACTTTGGAGTAGCAATGTGAAGGGCGAGGGATTTAATAGAGGAAAACACTACCTCAAACGATAAAAGCATCCAGGGTTAGTGGTTATTTGAGAGAAGTAATATGGAAAATCAATATGAGATGTACGCAAAACAAGATGAGAATCTACCAATTAGAGAAGAACTAGGAATTCAGGATGTAATCAGATAGTTTAGAGAACATGATCGAGGTTGGAGTTATCATGTCGAAAAAATGTCAAAGAACAGATTGGGCAACAAACCAGGAACCAAACACAAGGAGTACACTAGGCAAATCACTGAAAAAATTATATGAGAGCTGGAGCTCAACCTGTCAAGAAGAGCTCAGGAGGATTAAACAGGAACGAATTTACAAGATAGATAATACATTTTAATGAAACAAATGGAACTGCTTCAAATTATAAGAATCAACTTGCAACGTCAGAGGTTTCGAAGAATTATCAACATAAAAATTCATGTTGAACGTTACTACTTATTGAAATTATACAATGAACTGGAGCTGGAGCTTAACGTGTCAAGAAGAGCTCAGGAGGCTCGGATTTACAGTAGATAATACATTGTAAAGTATTTCAATTTTTTTTAATGGAATTGTTTCAAAATATAAGAATCAACTTGTAACGTCAGACGTTTCGAAGCATTATCAACACAAAAATTCATTAGGAAGGTCTGCTTGTCAGTATTCATTGAAATTATACAATGAATATATTTTTCGAACATTGTAAGCGAGTTTAGTTTTCATTGAACGATTAACCTTTATAGTGATAAGAAATGAATAATGAAAAAAACTGTTTTGAAAATCACACTGTATAAATATTTAAAAGTACACTTAATAGTAAAAGATAAGTACAGGTTGGCGGTCGTAGCGGACAAGGTTGGTACATAAGACAGAAAGTGATAATAATAGAATTAAAACAATACGAAACTTGATGGCGCTTAAATTTTATCTATTTCATGGATAGTATTTGTTTTTGTGCTTCATTCTATTGTTGAGTGCCTACACCTTTAGCATGTTTTTTTTTGGTGCAACGGAGAAGCAAATTGGAATTCTCCTAAGCAGAATAGAGTATGAAAGTTGAAAATTTGGTTTAACAATAAAGAGAACAAAAACAAAACTAATGACAGTGGAAAAGTCTAACGTAGTAAACAGGACCCATCTGCTTGAGGATCTCGAAAGGATAAACAGCTTTGTATATCTGGGGTCAATAATGAGCAATATGGGTGGATACGAAGAAGAAGTTGAAAGAATAGTAGCCTCAATCGAGAATGCTATTAAATTACGATTAGAATATGAGAAAGCTCATACATAACCAAAAACTCCAAAATGACTCATTGATCTTCCCAATCTTCTCATACGGTTCAGAATCGTGGACATTTAGAGCTAAGGAGTGGAAATATATTTATTCATTTGTAATGTGGTGCTACAGGTGATTGTGTAGAGTTTCTTGGACTGCGAAAAGAACTAATCAGACGATACTGGACGAGTTAAATATGACCACCAGACTATCATAACTGTGCATAAAGAAAATGTTGCAATATTTTGGACACGTGGCTAGAAGTTAAGAGAAAAGGAAGTAGATGCTGATTGACTATTGTCTGATGAAAGATCAAGAAATATGAAGGAGACGATAAAAAAGGAAATGATGATATTCCAAAGAAGTAATTATCTTCACGACTGAGGAAACAAGTAGAAAGAGAATGTGATGGAATAAAGAAGAAAACCAAAAATGATTTGTAAAATATTGGATTTAATATTTCAAACTTCTTCTCACTTTCTCAGTCTGCTTTCTCTGTCACTTTTTGAAAATAGTTTCGCAATAAAGATCAGTGAATGTTTTACCTTATAAAAAACATTATAAATTACGGATTTGATGAAATTTCTGTTGATCCGCTACTGGACATTCCTAGTAGCGCTGATTTTTTCTTAGTGTAAACCAGAATTCTCAGTAAATATGAAAGTGAATGAACTTCATGCGGTTACTCATTCATAGTTTGGCAAGTGAATCATTGTTTTGGGAATTCGACACGATTATAACAACTATTTTTGGCAATGATATTGTACAGGTGTATTTCCGCTATTTGATTGAATAACCAATTTCATTATTACTTGGCCTCGTTTGATCTTGACTTTTCTCAAATGTGCATAAAATAATAAAAAACATATGTTTTAAAAAATATACCTGAGTTTATTACAAGATAGTTTAACAACATGTAAAATATTTAATATACAGTTTGTTCAGAAAATTCTAGTCAATTGTCATTTAAACTTCTCTATCTTTATTAGAAGTTCCGGTATATTTTTGGTAATTAAAAATCGAAAAATTTATATAATTGAAAGTTTTTCAAATTTTGTTCATATTTTCAGGGTCTTAAAAATAAGAATCAGATCTAAGTTTGCAAACCGAAATTTCAATACCTTTTTGGCCAATACAACATTCAAAAATCATTAATGATCCGAATGTCTCCGAATACTTTATTTTTTTTTCGAAAAATGTCGTATTTTTTTCGGAGTACGTACAAAAACATATTGCCAACAAAACCTAACTTAACCTAAAAAATATTAATTTTTCGATTTTTTATGATCAAAAATAAGGTGGACTTCCAAATAAGGCCAGGTTAAGTTTTTTTTAAATCGTTCGTTTTTGTATGTACTCACCAAAAAAAGTTCTAAGCTCAGTTTTAGGGACAAATCTGTAAATTTCTAGTTTTTAGATTATTTAATGGTCAAAAAAGTGGTTTGCAAACTTAGGTCTCATTTTTATCTTGATTACGCCAAAAAAATATTGAAAATATTAGTTTTTAGATTTTTTAAGACCAAGAATAGACAGAACCCCACTTCCAAATATTCATAGTCAATTTTTATGAATAATAGAGTAATAATAGTCGTATCACTTGTTAAAATATTTTTTCACGTTACACCCAAAGTATTTCCGTATTCAATAATATTTGTATAAATATAATATATCGGATGTGCAATTATATTTTCACCCAGTTAAGTCGCTTATAACATCCAATTAGCTGTAGGTGAAAAGTGTGAGTAGAGCTACTTCTTACAAATCAGAATCAGAAGATGAACTTTTGCAACCAATTCTCCGCAATTTAATATTTTGAGTGAAATTCGTCGAAAAGAGATTCTTGGAATTAAGATGAAACAAAATCTCATAATAGGCAAATAGGTAGCAGGATCTTATTTCAAACTTAAGTCAGTATGACTCATAGCTCTACTCGATTTCCAATAAAAATACTAGAGCGGTTGTTAATAATAGATCTGGGTACTAAATCATATGGTATTTGTGTCAGTCCCAAAATTATGTGGAAGAGAAGGCATGAAAATATGGCCTAGTGATCAATAAGTAAAAAGTGGAGGAAATTTGGGAGTCACTATCACAAAAGAAAGGAACGAAAAAAGGAAAATAGAAAAAATAATAGGCGTAGAATAGTAGTAGAAATTGTATGACAAATGTTTATCTCGAACAGCTAAATTAAGAATTTGCTGAACAATAAAACTAAGTTACCTTGCATGTGAAATCTGGACAATGAACAAAAAAGACCCAAAGAAACTAGAAAAATTGGAACGTAAAATTCTCTGAAGATTTATGGTGGAATAACGAAAGGAGAACAAATAGAAAACTGTAGAGAATTGTATGAGCACTCAAGTATATGAGTGATGAGTAAAACAAGTACTAAAAGGTAGACGAGATGGGAAAAAGAAGAAGATCAAGGAAAAAATGGCTAGAGGAAGTTAGGAGAGGTTTGAAAGACCGTCTGGCAAAATGAGAAGAAAGATTGATAGATCTCGATGCAAAGGGCCAAAAAAGGCTGATAAAAATAACATACATATAGAGATACATACATTAATTATTACATATTATGTTCATTTTTTGCAAAGTACTCGCTCACCGTTTGCAGTTACTACCTGAGTATTGAAGTGCCCATATCTTATCTTGACTTCAACCAGGAATATTAATAGTTATTTAGGCAACAAGTGCAAAAAATAAGTGTTATTGCGAGGCCGTTAGTACGAGTTTGACAACATGTCGACAACACGATCTCCTTCTTTTTCTTTGGGTGTCCTCTTCTAAGGAAGGTTTGCGATAACCCCAGTAAAGTAATTTCTGTCTCTGGCTCTTCTTATCAACGTCTGAGAGTTTAAACCGGTCCACTCGCAAATATTTTCCAGGCATGAAGCCTGTCTTTTGCCAGGACTTCGTTTTCCCGCGATTTTCCCTTCGATCAGTTGCAAAAGTCTATATTTGTCATTTCTATATATGTATCCCAGATACGAGGCTTTTTGAGTTTTTATTAATTCTATAAGTCCTCTGTCGGTGCCTATTCTTTCCGTTACTGATATGAGCGGTCCAGAGAATTCTCAGCATCCTCTGAAAGATCCATATTTCGAAACTCTCTTCTAAGTGTCTTAGTGCATTCACCTTAAAGGTCCAAGTCTTCGTTCCGTATAATAAGGTACTATATATATAGCATTTCACCATCAGGTACCGGATTTTAAGGTCGAGTGCTCGGGATGTAAACAATTGTCTCATTTTTAGAAAGACATTTCTTCCTGGCTCGATGCGTGATATTATTTCTTTAACTGTGTCTATATCTTTTGTTAGCCAACACCCCAGATATTTAAATTGCTCGACATTTTCGATGATGCCATCATTTACGTTGATTGACATGGGAGGATGGTTGAATGTTGGAGATATTCATGGTTTTGGTCTTTTTGATGTTGATGTTAAGGCTATAATCTTCTCCTATAATTTATGCGATATATGCGATCTAAAAGTGATTGGAGATCCTGTTCACTGTTTGTAATTAAAACCGTGCCATCAGCGTATCTTATATTATCAAGAATTTTTCCATTGATTTTAAGACCTTCTCTTACTTCATCTAACGCTGTGGCCAAGACTTCTTCTGAATATATATTGAAGAGTGGAGGAGACAGCACGCATCCCTGTCGCACGCCCCTTTTGATGTCCTCACCACCGCAGTTTGGTTAGAATAAAGCCTCCGTATGATTTTGAGGTCATTCTCATCTAGACCCTTCCTGTAAAGACAGCCCATCAGCTTATCGTGTCTTACTTTGTCGAAAACCTGTTTGTAATCAATAAAACATAAGAAGAAGTCCTTTTGCTGGTCTCGGCATTTTTGTAGTAGTATAATGAGACTGATGAATGCTTCTCGTGTCCCAAATCCACTACGGAATCCAAACTGTCAATCGCTAATGTCTTGTTCACATTTCTTAAAGATGCGTTGATAAATAATTTTTAGAAACAGTTTTAGCAAATACGATATCAAAATTTTACCTTATAGTTATGAAAAGGATTTCTTCCTTTTCTCTAATTTGTATCTTGATATGTACGAGTCGTAGTAAATTATCGAATGATGTAGTTACTCATTCTGTAATATCTGAAACACTTTTTACTATATTTTCGTAGCTCTTGATATTTTATGTAAAAGAATCCTTTTATGGGTCTCAAGTCAGGTGATGATATCTGTCAATCACCACATAAACCATTGAACTATTTGATGAATCGGTCGCTTTTATCATATTTATATAATGTATATTCTACAAATAAAACTACTATTTTATACAAATAAATTTGAAATTTAACGAATAGTCGATAAATATTTTAACCTTTCATAATTACCTGATTTGTATGAGTCAGAGAGATTGTCTGAAATAAAAGCCCAATATTTTACCAATATAGTACTAGCGCGTTCTTTGAAGAGCAATGAACTTTGTGGGACATAATTTCCCATATTTATATTTCGAAGAAGTAATTCTATATTAGTTATAATTTTATCTAAAATAACTACAAGGTTTAGTACTTACCAGACTGATACCAATAAATACATCTCTGTTTCGGTACATAAATTTTTAAATATTTAGAAGTTTTATAAATACGAGTATGTTCTTTGAAATATAAATATCAAAATCTATCGGATTGTTGTTTATCACGCAAAATATATCGTGGGCAAAAACTTTTGACCGTCATTGCGTATATAAATAATAAATATTCAACTTCATTCTTAACGACCTAACCTAATTCAGCTTATAAAAATTCAATGTTATTCATAATCTAAGTAATAAATAACCACAAGAATTTGAAAAGCAACCAGAATTAATAGACTCCACATGTCAATTTGAATATTGATTTTTGAAACTGATGAATTCGATGATTTTTTTAAAGAAAATAAATTCCAAAACTCCACAATCCTCAACTAATTAATGTATTTAATTTTAAATATCGTTATACTTTTAATCATATTCTTACATTGTACTTTGACCATAATTTCAGTAGAAGAACCAACACAGATGAGAGGCTTATAAGGGAGCCCGAATATGAAGATTGGGGGTACTTTACCTCTATACTAAGTTGGATAACTGGGGAGTTATAGGGTTTCAAAGTTAGGCCAAAAGTTTCTTAGAGATGCAACTTGATATAGAGGTGAATTGCCTTCAATCACCATATTTTGGGCTGCCCTATACGCCTCTGCTCAGGAAGTGGATACACCGCTGGGAATGATAGGACTAGCTGAATAATGATGTAGCTTCGATACTTTCGGTAGAAACCTGATACAGACAATGTTATTCGCGTGCCAATTGCATCTACATATGTTTGATGAAAGCACACCATTGCACAAAGGAAAATAACTGAAAAACGGGTACTACGTAAAAATCAATTGATACTCCATTATGGAATAATCCTGGTTTTTGTGAAAACAATGATGAGAGATAAAACTTTCGGTTTCTAAAATTTTTTATCGTTAAGGGTGTACGACACTGGAATGCGTGACCAGAAGACCGTTGCCATTTCACACCGATGTTATCGGACATAAACAAATTTATCGAAACGACAAGTTCATTTCAAAAACGTTAAATTAAATAGTACTTTCGTATATAATTTTAATTAATGCTAATAGTTGAAATTGAGTAACTTCAAAGGGTATTCTACTCGAATAATTATTAAAAATAACACCATCTCATGGAATGTTCGAATTTTAGAATAACACGTGCACAGGATGTTTTTGAATAATTCAAGGGAATTGAAGGTATTCATTTTGTCGTTATGTAAATGAAACCTGATCTTTTTCACGACAAAAATAATTTATAGTCTAAACATGCTCGATTTTGAATAGTAATGGGGAAAGTTATTCGTTACATTCTTTCTTGTTTTAAACCAAATGTATGTGCCATTATGGATAACATTTCTCATAACTTGAAATTCATTATACATGAAATTGAGGACATTTTCATTTCTCCCTGGTGGCGTAGACGTTAGGTCTAGTTGAATCTATACATAAGTTCGACTCCCTTTGACACTCGCACAGGTAATCAACCGTGTACAAATGTCGTTATATTAATTGAATTTATTTAGTCAACAGACTTTTGTACAATTCAATGGATACAATAGTTGAAATTGAAGCTGTTGTAGAATCTAGAGGAGCGGTTTAAGCTTGGTAATAAACGTTGATGTTACTCAGTTTCATTAATATTACATAATAGTATGAACACCATCTAATTTAAACACAATACGTTTTGAATAGAAACAAAAAGACATTAAAGATTTTATAAAAAAGTATACAAAGTTCTTCAGAATCAATCGAAAGCTGGAACAATGACATTTTTAAATATAGATGAAGATGACGCTCACAAATGAACTTCGATTTAGATTAGAAAAAAATAAATAACATGCACGAGTAAAAATGTAATGTGAATTTAAAAATACTGACAGTGAAATAAAACAAAAACGGATAATAAAATAATGAAGAGACTTGGGACGAGCTCCACAATCTTAATAAAATGTCGGTTGCGTAAATTAATCACCATCAGAAAATTTTTTATTGACAATTAAAGATTTTCGAGGTTATTCGCGAAAAAAATTTCGCCTATATGCGATGGAGAAGCATTCGCTGATATTTGGTACGGCGCACGTGGGCCCAATAACATCAAAACGAATACGTAAGGTTTTTATTGTTAAAAAATTATTTAGTTGATTTAAATAAATTAAAATAACAATAATTTATTATAATAGATATTTTTTTAAATAAATGTTATAAACTATCATTGCTATCACCCGCTATCGACCTAACCAATTTGGTTGTTGAGGTTGGAAGCAGTATGTCTTGGCATAGTAACGTGGCCGATTTAGCCAAGGCCACAAAACTTGGAGCCCTCATCAAAACCAAAAAGCTTCTAATCCACTTCCAAGCCCAAATTCGTTCATGTTTGGAATATTGCTCGCAAATTTTGAGCTTGGCTTCCAAGTATACCCTGCTCAACTCAATACAGAAGAGAGCAATTCGACTTATAGGCGATCCAATGTTGACCTGTTTTACTGATACCACCACGGCACCGAGCTGAACATAATTCCAACTAGAACAGTATCTACAAGACCTTCTAGACAGGCAGATGTGGTTCATGAACACCTAATTCGTGTGGAGACGCCCAGAACGTCAATTTATCGGAAGTGCAAGCCTATGGAATCAGCTACCAAAGCACGTCTTTCCCGAATACCACAACCTACAGAAGTTCAAAATCAATCCACTGGCATCTCCATATGGCAGGCACCACTCGAATCACTCGAGTGTAAGAGGGTTAACCCGCTTGTTCTTTCTTTTTACAAAAAAAATACTAGATTATATCCAAAACACAAATAAATAGTTTTAGACACTGCATGAACAAAGTCTGATGCCTGATGTCTGATTGCGTACAATCAAGTGACCAAAAATGAAAAAAGTCGACGTTGTTGGTATATTATATTGCAACCTAACACATATCCAACATCCTTTTTCCATAATTATCAAGTTTTGCGGAATTCCTCAACATTTGAAAATTTGAACTATTGACCAGGTTTTGGAAATTATCTTCAGAATTTAAAGTCCATCACTAGAAGGCGAATATAAAATTAAAAAAGCAACATATTTATTTAAGTGGCTGTTTATATACGGTAACAGAATTCTTTAATAAATTTTTCGCATTTTTCATTTAAAAAATTTTAGTCTATCTTCAAATAGAAGGTGAGGGAGAGTGGGAACCCTCTTATGGAAAATGTCTGTAAGTCAGGTTCTGCTAAGCTGATTTTTATTAACTGGATGTTGTTTGAAAGAGCTTATGTCCAGCTATATAAAATATATAAATTAGAAGAAATTCAATGAGCAACGTGAATGCTAGAGGGCGTTGATTCATATATTTTATATATTGTGATTTCTCTTAAGGAAGCTTAAGGAGCTTAAAAGCTCAAGTGGGTATTTCAAAAGTAAACTAAATTAACTTTAAAGAAACAAAAACCGCATATCGATATTTTTTGTCTGCCCTGAGATATCTTAAGAAATGTGTAAACGAACAAAAATTTTCAAACGGAAATTGAAAATTTATTCTGGATGAAAAGTTGTTACATTGGCCCACATAATATTATCATTTCCCTTAGATATGGCGTTATGTAAATGTAATGTTATAACCAAGACGCTCATTTATTAACAAATGGCGAACTAAGGAAAAATAATGATTTTAGAACCAGTTGAAGAAGACATTACAAAGTATGAAATACCAATTTACAGAAAAAACTTTTAAGATCCGACTAGTATTTAATTTATTGATGATAATGCTCACTGTAAACTAACTTTGAAAAAAATGAATGTTCTAGAAAATGGAAATTTATAAAAAGCCATCTTAATTAAGAATTTTCTTTATTGTATTAAAAACACCTGTCCTTTCGACTCTATCGCCCAAATTTTATCAACCACAGCTGTCGATGATCCATCTTATTGTGCTTTCGCAGAGCTCAGCAGAGCAAATTCACTAAATTCATTATTAATTTTATTGAGACCATCAATATGTAATAGGTCTGGTAGGATCTAATCATACATTGACCAAGCAGATGCAGATGTTAATTTGCCGCCGGAATGGTATGTACACAACTTTATAATAAACTAAACAATCCTCCAGTAGCAGTACATTGGCTAGTGGAAACAACAGACGTATAAACCAATTTTAGGCTTATTTTTACTAGAGCAGATGATGACAACACTTCCATTACGGTGATTCATAGTTTCCGCCATGTTTATGATGTTGTCTGTTAATCTAACAGTTTAATTTTAACACTTATACAAAGAAAAAATAATTTAAACATTTTTTACATAAAAAAACAATTAAATAAACCGAGTGATTCCTTCTCAAAGAATGATTTGTGAGTGGTTTCCTGTTTTTAAAAGTAGCCATATTAAAATGGATGTTGCCGAACGTCATGGTACCGTTACTGACTGTAACTTGTAACTACCCATGAAATGGTTAATAAAATCTGTGCACTTGTACAGTGCTGATCAAAAGCTCGCTTGCAATAAAAATTCAAAGGAAATCGAAATGATTTTTTCAGTTCATATATCACAAAAATACAGTCAAAATAATGGGTCGAAGAAATGGCTGTAGTTGCTCAAAAAACCACTTTATTAGAATTTACTCAATCTATATAAACTGATGACGCCACGTTTAGTATTTGTTCGGCAGCCATCAATAGTGAATGTTATCAGTGGATTTGCAAAGTTGGTCATCGTTCTGTAATACAAAACTTTTATTTGGAAGGCGTTAACCCAACCAATATAAAAGCTGAACTAGATTCTACTCTGGGTGAGACTGCTCCTTCGTTATTAATAGTAAAATATTGGGTAGCAGAGTTTAAACGAGGCCGTACGTCCTGCTAAGGCAAGCATCGCAGTTGTCGACCAAATGAGGTTACGACGCCAGAAATGTTAAGAAAATCCACAAAGCGGTACTGGATAATCTTCGACTGAAAGTGCACGAGCTAGCAGACGTAGTAGGCACTTTGAAAAGTGTGGTAAATTGCATATTAACTAAACATTTGGACACGAGAAAGCTGTGCACAAGATTGGTAACGCGTTTGCTCACAATGGAACAAAAACAGCGTCGTGAAGACGTTTCCATCTAGTTGTGGTAATGTTTCACAGAAATAAAGCGTCGTTTCATAACCATGGATGAAACGTGGGTCCATCACTTCCTACGCGAAACAAAAGAACAATCAAAACAATGGACTGAAAAGGAAGGACCGGCTCCAAGGAAAGTAAAGACAGTTCCATCTGCAGACAAGGTGTTGACGTCGGTTTTTTGGGATGCGCGTTGGATAATTTTTATTCACTATGTTGAAAAATAAAAAACTATCAACGGCGAGTATTAGGTGAAGTTATTACAGCGTTTGAGCGAAGAAATCAAGCCAAAATGACCGCATCTGGTTAAAAAGAAAGTTTTGTTTCATCAAAACATTTCACCAACTCACACATATTACAATGGCCAGATTCAGACCCCTCGGATTATTTTCTGTTCCGAAACTTGAAAAAATAAATATTTTTTTCCAAAATTGCTGTGTTTTCTTTGATGTGCCAGGTACTTTAGAGACCATCCTTGTAAATAATGGTTGTGGACTTTTATCAAATAAAGTATATTTTTCTTATGGAAGTTCATAACCATTACTTACCCGAACCGTTCATAATTTTGAAAAATATTTGGAGTTATTCGAATAAGTACTGTTTTAAGATTTCAAAGATGTAATATTTATTGATGAAATGGAAACTCGGTAGTTTAAATATGTAGAATTAAAGATTGAGTTGAAAGAGAAAATATTTTTTTACAAAAAACCGCCCTCGTAAACATATTTCAATTCGTTACCAACAACTCATTAAAAAATATCTCACCTGAAGGTGGTATCTTGCTTCAATTTCGTACCCTGTATGATGTAAACTGCTATAAATCTTGTTTATTTGTAGGTACAATTCACACCTCCTCTCGTTTTCATTCGACATCTGACGTGATTTTAGTTAAAAAAACGGAAGCCCTAATTTTAGTTTTTTTAATCATTATGTATGGAACAGACATTTGGTTAAATATAATCTATTTCTGCCTAAAAGGTCAATCACCCTGTCCAAGAAGTGCATTTTTAATCATAATAGAATATCAACAATTGAATTGTTATCTTTGTTTGAATAATAGGAGTATTGACATGGACCATTTAAAATATGACATACTTCCTCTATAACAAAAAGATCCATACAAATAATCGGAAGAGGTTATAGATATTTATGTCGGATATTTCGTATCAGATAATCTCATTTTAAAACGCAAGTTTATTTAGATCTGTTGAAAATATATACAACGAATGCTGTATGATGTACTTACGTGTGGTAAAAATTATAGTTACGTCATTGAAACGCGTGGTTCTAACGAACATATGGGTGGTTTGAAATAATACAAGGTGCAATAAAAAAATTACCATAAACATATACGACCGTCAATATTAGAGAAAACACACAACAAAAATAAGATTAATAAACGGTGATAATTAGCAATCGTAAATGTTTTACGATCTTTAACGATTATTTACACAAGAGCATATGGACAGATTCTTTTATTTTGAGGACCACGTCTTTGATGATTTAATAATTCATACAACCGTGTGATCCGATCAAAAATATGGTTTCTACTTTTCTAAATACAAGGTGGCGCAATAGAAAGTGAATTTATTAAGTATAGGCTAAGAAAATAAATACATAAGGCATTGTAGAAATAAAAGATATGAGGATTAGGTAATTGAATGATTTTTATTTTTTAAAAATCATCTAAATGACGGCAATCCTCTAAATGCGAACGCAGATTTGTGAAAACTCTTGTCAATAAATCTGGGGTGATTGCTGCAATTTCCTGACAGTTATTTTCCTTTAGCTGACTGATGTTCTACGGATTTTTCGTATAGACTTCATGTTTGAAGTGTTCCCACAAAAAAATCAAGAGGCGTTAAGTCAGGGCTACTTGGGGCCAAGGGATGTCTCCTTTTTTGAAAATTAGTCTTGCAGGAAACATCTCTCTCTTGATGTGTGATAAGTCGCTCCGTCTTGTTGGAACCAAGTTCTCGTATTCGCTTTTCTTGATCTCGCAAGTTCTGGAGTCAAATATCCCTCTAACATCGCAACATAGGTCGTTGTTAACGGTGATGTTTCGTCCTCGTGAATCTTCAAAGAAGAAAGGACCAATAATTCCTTTGCTTGAGATTGCTGCCCATACCGTTAATTTCAGACTATAAAGTGGCTTTTGATGTTTCATTTTTGGATTTTTTCGGTCCAATAACGACAATTTTGTCGGTTTATGATGAAAATGAGCCTCATCTGAAAAAAGGATGTTGTCAAAACCGGAAAATCGACTAAGCATTGCTCTAAAGCCGGTATCTTCTCATGTGTTGAATGGAGCTTATAAGGATGCAGTTTGAGATCCAACTTCAAAATATGCTGTAAACTTCGTCGCCTCAAGTTTAAAGTCACCGATCGGTTCCAAGTAGACACATGCGGATTTTCTCGTACTGACTCCTTCACCCTATTAATATTACCTGTGGTCCTAGACGTTCTTGGACGACCTTTTGCTGGTGGTTTAAACGTGGAACCGGTCTCTTCAAAACGCTCAACCCATATTTTAATCGGAGCTTCATTAATGTGTCTCAATCCATATTCTGAACGATACAGTCGCCTTGTCAAGACGTATGAACGACCGTTCTCGTACGAACACAAAAAGTGCAACGCTTTCCACCGAAGTGACTCATGGCTACTAATACTCCACGAGTGCAACTATCCAATCACGCTAGGCTGCTCCCCCGCCCACGCACCGTTTACCCCGCGAAAAAAGAAGATGCAATATGCACGTTCTATTGCGCCACTATTCACGAGGATGATCCATCTCAGAAGTACCTGGCCAAACAAAGAAAACACAAAAATTTTTGGAAAAAAAAATATTTATTTTAGCTCCATACACTTTTCTCAGCGATGCTCAATTAAATTCGATACCCTTTTTATAATAAGAATCATCAAGCTCCTCAATATTGGAAAATCTTTTTCGAGACTGAGAACAGAAAATAATCTGAGGGGGCTAAATCTGGCGAATGAGGTAGAAATTCAAGCTTTGATTCAATTATTTTGGCCATTGCGATAACGGATGTGTGAGCTGGTGCATTGTCTTGAAGAAACAACACTTTCTTCTTAGCCAGATGCATCCGTTTTTGCTTAATTTTTTGGCTCAAAAGTTGCAATAAGTTCGCAAAATACTCGCCGTTGATATTTTTCCCTTTTTCTTGATAATAATCAATGAAAATTATCCCATGCGCCTCTCCAAAAACCGACGTCATGACCTTATCGACAGATGGAACGGTCTTTGCTTTCTTTGGAGCCGGTTCTCCCTCTTCAGTAATTTGTTTTGATTGCTCTTTTGTTTCGGGTATGAAGTGATGGACGGACCCACGTTTCGTCCATGGTTATGAAACGGCGCAAAAATTCTGCTCGATGGAAACATCTTCACGATGATGTTTTTGTTCCATTGTGAGCAAACGCGTCACCCATCTTGTGCACAGCTTTCTCATGTCCAAATTTTTAGTTAATATGCAATTTACCACACTTTTTGAAGTGCCTACTACGTCTGCTACCTCGTGCACTTTCAGTCGAAGAACATCCAGTACCGCTTTGTGGATTTTCTTAACATGTTTTGGATAACTAATTTTTTCCATGTTTACAAATTCACTGAAAACGTTCACTATTCATGGCTGCCAAACAAATATTAAACAACACGGCGTCTCCAAACTTGAAACATGAGCTATAGATGTTTTACATTCAAATACAGTGGTATTTTTCAAGCAACTGCCGCCATCTCTCAGGTAAGGCCAGGTATTTCTGGGACCATCCTAGTAGTTGCACTCTGTCACTATGATTTCTGCTAATTGCGATAAGATAGATAAGATAAGAATAACTATTATTATTTATATGAATGTTTTCTGATAGTTTCAACTGTTTTCTGTATTTAAATCAATAACAGACAGGAAGTAATATAAAAGTAATGTATTGTATACATGTTAGTCAAAGGAACTCGAAAAAAACAATACAAAATAATTCTTTTAAAACTAAATACATTAAATTTAGTGAGGTTTTTTGTATCCTCGAGCTCTAATCACATCACGACAACGCCCTGGCATACTTGTGATTATTTCATCCAAGTAATTTTGATAAAAAAGTTCCTTCTCAATCATTAATACCTCTTGCAATTGTTGAAGATTAACTGATATCAAATATGTAGACCTCATCCTTCTGTATCTATGCTCAATGGGATTTTAAATCCGGGTTGCGTGCAGGCCAGTCTAAAACTTCAATATTTACCTGATACTGGTGTACTCTTCTAGCAACATAGGCCGTATGTTAAAAAATTAACAAAAAGTTATCTCATACTACGAATTCTGTGTGAGCCCTTGAAGATATTCCATCCCACAACATGAACCTCCTCCAAAATGGGGAAATTTCTCTCTCCAGTATATAAACAAAATCGGGATTGATCCGTGAAAAGTACATTACCCCAATTTTGAACATTCCAGATCGCATATTATCGTGCGAATCTGAACTTAGCGGCATGATGTTGCCAGGTTAATTGAAGAGCAGCTTTAATTCCAGCATTTCTTAAAATATTTCTCACGGTTTGTGAAGTTACTCTTATATTTCGAGTTTTAGCTAACTCTTGGTGGAGTTGTATTGCAGTAACATGACTTCGTAGAGCTTGCAGTTTTAAAAATCTATTGTCTGCAGGTGTAGTTACCGACCGTCGACCCTGCACTAGTCTTCTATCATATCCTTCGTTCTCTCGATATTTCGCAACTACCCGGGACACAGCTGACTGGTTAATTTCCAGTATAGGCAACGTTACTCTGACTGCACCCGTCTTCAATAAGAGCAGTTATTTTAACAACTTGCTCGCTGGTTAGATTTAAATTTCTGTTTACACGCTCTTCCATAATTAATATTAATTTAAGTACTCTCTGTCTATGCCGAACAAAAACTGATAAGAAGCAAATACCAACTAACATTTCTTCTAAAAATTAAAGTATTCAGAAATGAAAGCAAAAAAATGAATTAATAACTTTGATTTATAAATATTATAATTACGCGCACTCAACATAATCAACCATGATGCCGACACCAACGATGTTTTCAACGTAATGGGCAAAATGGACAAAATTTTTGAAGAAGCAGATAGATGTACTTTTTTCGCCGTAATTCGTATGTCTGGCTGATATTGAAGAAGCGCCCTACTGACCTGTACCTTCTGAGGGTTTGTTGATTGCCGATTAGGAAAAGTAACAGTCACGTCGTGCCGAAATGGTCAATATCCAAAAAATTGGCTCATCAAAAAATCTGTCATTTTATGTCAAATGTTTTTATTTATTGTGGAATGATTTTATTGCTGGAAATCACATTAAAGGATAAAGAAGAATATAGAAATTATCTGAGACTCCTGGTGTGAAGCATTGCAATTGGATTTGGAAGTTAAAAAATCGACTATCTAATATTAAATAGAGAAATACCTCTCTTTAAAAAACATAGAGTTTAAAGTCGTCCTCGATTCATAATATTTAAATATGATAAGAAATTGTTTGTTGATGATGTTCGATTATTTCTCAATAATGCCCCTATTTTTTCCGACCATCAAATTTAATCCTTTTTTGGCTATCGACCTTAATATTTATTTAGGGTCCATACCTAAACCTTTGAAGTTGAAAAAAAACTATTCATATATTTACTCTCTAAATTTACTTAAATGTTGCTTTAGACCGAGATCGAGAGAACAATTTAAGAGTGAACCGTATGCGAATGAATGGTGTGTAGATCAGATGTGGGAAAATGAGGGTGCGTCCCCGATTGTTACACCCTAACTAAAGGGTGAAATTTTTAGTAGGTTTTAATCTACAAGCTATTTCTCTGATCGATTATGGAACGGCTATTTCCTCCCGTAGGTGCAATAAAAATAATGCTTTAACAAAATTCGATTCGTGAATGCGAACTCGATACAATGAACAGCTGGTAGGAATTGGTTGTACACTGTATGCAAATTATTCTTCATTTCGTTTTTTACCCAATCAAGATCGATAGAAATAAATATGAATGAGTGTGAATTATGAAACAACAGATGAGCTTAAAGGGGAAGAAATGGTAGAAAAAAAACAATAAAGCATTTCTCTCAATGGTATAGTAAGATATGGAAGTGGAAGAAGCAAGGAAAGGCCTAGATCAAAGTAAAAAGTAGCAAAAGATCTGAATAGAATGAGAATTGAACGATAGCAAAATAAGACCAAAGACAGGAATGCATGGAGCATATTTAGCGATATATTAGAATAAAAAGAAAATGGTGATTGATCCACCTCTTAATAAAATATCTTGAAAAAATTACGCGGCTCAATTCATCAAGGGGCGTATAGCAATATACCGGTTACTTGCAAAATTATTGGACCGATTATTAATTTTTTGATTAGCTAACAAATGATGAAGGTAAATTGAGAAAAGTATATGTATCATTATAAATTATTTTTATTATTTGATTAAACTATGTAACTGAACAATTATATGTAGCTATATATAAATATTTACAACAAAAATAAATATTTTCGATTGTTCATAAATATCTGGTCAAACACAAATCACATACTTTATGAATAGAAAAATTATATAAATCGATAAAAAAAGAACACGCATTAATAAAGGTATGGCTACTTACATATTTTTCGCAGGAATCACATCAGTACGTCAATGAGTTTTGAAATTATTTTTCGAGAAATACACTTCGGCATTCTTTCTAGAGCTTCACTAATAAAAGTTCTCAATTCATATTCTTAGTTTTAACTCTTACCATAAATGTTCTATCGAATTAAGATCTGGATGTTGATTCTGGCTGCCGAAGAAGCTTTGATCGATATTTGGGATCATTATTCTGTTGAAAAATCCATCCGTGTTTTCACAAGCATAAGGCAGCATGATAGGTTTGGCCATGACTTTCCTATAAAATGCGTTCGAAAGCATAATGTTACCACCACTGTGTTTTAGAGTTGGTGTTTGATAGCGTGAATTTTATCTGCTACCTTTTGGTTTTCGAACATATCTAATTTTGGTTTGGTTCTAAAATAGCACTTCCAATCGTTTTGTACTGATATTTTTTGAGAATTCCAATCTACTATTCTTATTTTTCTTACCGATGTCTGGTTTCCTCGCCCTAAAAGGTGTGCAATTATGGCAGCATTATTTTTTACGGCCGAGATAACCTATCCGTTGTTTTTATAGGTCACCCAGGATTGCGTTCAGCTTCTAAGGGCCGATTTTACAACCTAGGTAAAACTGGAGATTAAATTATGGTTTAAACTCTAATTTAAAGCAATAATAAACAAGATTGCTCTATTTCACAGATGTCAGTTAAACAGAATCGAAATATTTTCGATAGAAACAAAACAAATTAAAATAATAAGTGGGACAATTCAAATTGCTTTAGAAAGAATAACTTTTTCTTTTCTCGGCGCGTCGACAATATTGATAATTTCTTCATCATCGTCGTCGAGTTCATCAAATAGTTATATTTATATCATAAATATGTGAACAATTTGAAGAAAGTGGGTTCGGATCCTCCGTTTCATGTTAAACTGAAGTTTAGACTACCCTCTAACCGCCAGTAACGTTTAAACCGAAGTTTTTTAGTAAACGCCATGTATAAAGCGCGAAAAAATCGGTATCTGTGGTTTAAAGTGACGTTTGAGGTTCAAACTTAACTTGTAAAAATGGGGATGGGGATGGGCGTGGGATCATTTTCATTGAATATCTTTAAAAAGGAAAAACTATCAACGGCGATCATTATGCGAGCTTATTGCAATGTTTGACGCAGCATTTGGCTAAGGAAAAAGTGTTGTTTCATCAAGACAATGCATCTGCACATACATCCGTTATTGCAATGGCCAAAATTAATGAATTAAAGATTGAATTGCTACCTATTCGGCAGATCTAGCTCCCTTGGATTATTTTCTGTTCCTAGACTTAGAAAAATGGCTTGGTGGTCAGATATTTTCCAACAATGAAGATGTCTTGTCGGCAGTTAATGGATATTTTGAGGAACTTGACGATTCTTATTATAAAAACGGCATCGAACTTATTGAACATCGCTGGATAAAGTGTATGGAGATTACGTTGTGTTTTCTTTGTTGGGCCAGGTACTTCTGGGACCATCCTCGCAATTCTGAAGGCGTGTATTTCAGCATCTGCACTAAGTGACACTAATCGCAGTATACAGAAGAAATGAAAATTTCTATGTTTTTATACATTTGCAACTGATAACGTAAATAAAGCAAAAAAAACCAAAACGAGTCACATTGATTTTAATCATTTACTACCTTCTTGAAACCGAATATTTATGAACAATAAATGGTTTAAGAATATAATTAAAAAAGGTTTGTAATAACAAATTAACTTTTTCAATTTACACTCTATCGTCAGTGTTATAGGTTTTTTGCCTTCTTTTCAACCTGGTGAACCGGTTCTTCAGCCAAATGGCCGATGATAGGGAATAACGTAGCCGCAGCTGTATCCGCCCGCCCCCTTTTAAATTTAAAATAGACAAAAAAAACAACAAAACCTAACCTAACTAAACAAAAACAAAATTTTCAAAAAACCAAAAAAAAAAAATAAATAAATAAAACCCCTAAAAAATAAAAAGAACCCAAACCGAGAAGAGCCGTTTTTGCTAACAAGCTTCATTTTCGTTTTCTTGTAGCCAAAATCTCCCTTCAAAAATAGTTAGGCAAACACAACCCAACGAAACCTACTCCAACAAACCCCCTCCTTAGAAAAATCCTCCTTATCCTACCAAACTTTAACCAACGAATCTCTCTCTATTTACACTCCTTATTTTTTGAATAATCAAAAAATTATCTTTAGTAGACCGGTTAATTTTGCATAAAATTTTATTATGTATGTATGTATTGACTTTTTTTTCATGTGACCTGCTGTATCTGGTATTTACTGAGATAATAGTGTAGATGTAGTCTAAATTATTCAATTCCGTCTTGCTTCTTTCAAAAGTTTAACGGTTGTGTATCTAAAATCAATATTCAAGAATTTTCAATATTTTAACAAAAACAATTTTCTTGTATGATGGAAATAAATAGTATTAGTATTGGTTGAAGTAAATTCAACTTTCAATGTAATTGAATTATTGTTGAAAAACATTGTATTCTTAGCTATAATTTGAATTTTATGTTTGAACAAAGAAAATTATTTAATAAATGCTTTAGCTGGAAACAATCGTTGTTTCCCGTTCATTTTCTGTTACGTAAGTTCTTAAACATACTCGTACATATAAAATTGTTGTTAACGTTACATAAATTAAATGGAAATCGCCAGAATGACTAAGATTTTAATTATGTTGGATTGCAAGTTAAATAAATCAAATCTATTAGATTTATATTTTGTTCTTGATATGTTATCCCGATAAAAATTTCAATAAGAAATCTCATTCGCCCTGTAGGATAACTAACAACTTAACTAACAACTTTAATATTTATACCCGGAAGTATGAAGTCTACTCTATATCTTCTGTGAATGACATCCTTCAAAGTAGTCCCTATCATAAAAAATAACACGTTCCCATCGCATTCTTTGCATGATTTTCATGATAATTTTTGAGAAAGAACCAAAAGTCGCAGAGAGGTTGGCGGCGAAGTTGTAAAACTTGGTGCTTTGTTGAATATTGTTACTTAAAATTCGATGAATGCGTTGGCGCATTGTGTTAATTGTGTTAGCCTATTTTCTAGAGCTGTGATTGTTTTATACGTCGTGCAACCTTTCCAATACTTTAGTGATATCTTGTGATGTGGATATAGGCTCTACACTTTTGGACAAACCTCTTATATATTTATTTATTTATTGTTGGTAAATCATCTCAATTTCAGGTTTCTGTTGTTGTAATTGCTTTTTCAATAGAAAATCGTCTTGACGTTCCGGTCTTTATCAAAATATGTTGAACCAATTTTGGTTCAAAATAAAGAAATTAGTTCTAAATTTCAAGAATTATTTGGGCTTTGTTCTTTAGTTACTTTTGGGAATACTATTGGGAAGTGAGACGTATGATCGAAGAAGATTCAACTGGCACCTATCAAGCAATTGAAGCAACTCTTGGTACGGGATCCGCAATTTCACATGATCATCTTCATAAGAACAAAATTGTTACTAATTGGGTGCAACATAAGCATAACTATTTCGAGTATTGGACATCGTATTATGTCTAAATTAGTTACAGGCGATGAAAATATATACCGTCCAATTATAATCCTATCCGCCAGGAGGGCAGTTTGTCAGGTCTGAAAAAAAAATTATGGACGTAGTTTTCTTTCTTAGTACAGGATTAGTGAAAGCAATTGAACTTGAAAATCAACGTACAGTTATTGTTGGTCCACTACAAAATATTTACCTACAGTGTTTATGTAGCATCACGATAATGCATGGTTACGCACAAACAATTGATATTTTTACGTAAAAATAATGTAACAGTTGTTAGACAGTCACTCTATTCACTTGATTCGGCCATATGTGGTTTATGATTACTATATAACCCAAAGAAAAATTTATGTGCTCGACGTTTCACGATGGAGAATATAAATGAAGCGTATTTTGGAGTCCCATAGCAATTAGATAAAACCCTACCACTCAAATTTTTTCGATCGTCGGTGTCGCAGGCTTTTTGCGGTTTTCCTGTAACGTAGTGAACCGGTTCACCAGCCAAATAGCCGACTATAAGGAATAATGCAGCCGCAGATATAACTGCCCGCTCTCCAATTACCCGCTTTCCTATTAAAAATTAACAAAAAATTACAAAATATATCTCCAAACCGGAAAGAAAGGTTTTTTTGTTAAAGCTGGAGCTTTCCTTTATTCTCCTTCTAGCCAAGTTTGGTCTTCCGTTTTTTTCTCTTTTTTCACCCTGGAGTAGCACGATTATCAACCTATCACCCCAACCCCGCCTCGCAGAGGAGCAACTCTTATATCAGGGCCAATTCCCCTCTATAAAAAATTTCCTCTTCCCACCCAAATATACCCAACGAATCTCTCTCTCTCTCTCTCTTTCAGTTTTGGAGAGCATTCCAAAAGATGACTTCAAGCTTTCAAATTTTCTAAACTTCAGGTGCGCTCCTCTTACCTTGCTGTCGCTTCGCTTCTTGTTGGGTTTTAATTAAATTAATTAATAAATCGTACTCTCGCGCTCGCTCACTTTTTTGTTTACTGATGCATAGTAACAATGCGTGCAATTTTCTAGCATGGCGCATCACTCTTATGGAAGTACACCAAATGGAAACAAATATGTAGAATCCAAAAATTCTTCATCACGATGATAAAAATAAAGTAAATTATGCATGGGATCTGATAAGTAAATAATTAAATGTAGGAAGGTGCATCGTTCTTTCATGGAGTTTTGACTTTCCCGTTTTATATTCGTTTTCTAGTTAGGTGATATAAACGCAAGACATTATAATATTGGTACGGGCGTAAAGTAGCTGACGCAGTCATTTGAATCGCATTTTTTTTGTAGTAAACATAGTGGGCAACTGAATAATCGAGAGTAATAGCATTTCTCCACTCGTATCAAGAACCTCTAGGCTAGGAGGTGGTTCGGGGAACAAAAAAAGACTTCTAGTTTTCAAAATATATAGTGTTACCCTTGTATATATACACTTTGTAGTGATAAAAACTTAATGAAATATGACATATCTCTGCAATATGAAGATTGAGAACAGTATGTTTAATATTGCTTTTTCGAAAATTTATTTCTAATATTCTAAATTATTGTTGATAAGAAATAAGTAAGAATTGTTTTTGATTTACAGTTCATAATATATTATCTTGGCACGGCTTATATCCGGTCTAGTTATGGACGTTTACTCAAAGATAGTGGAATATTGTTTATAAATATTTTGATAAATAGTGAACTGAAAACGAAATTTTCACATATCACAACTGTTTACTGCACCGACTATTACGATGTTTCGATCAATCATTAAAAGATTATTTATTTTGTTAATGACTTTTTATGGGGCTGATTCAGTAAAACTGATTAAACTGTATGGATTGCGATTTTCAGAATCATGTGTATTTATGTGAAATACGAAAAGAAACTATTGGTTGTTGTGGTCATCTATGGTAGACCTATACATGTAGTAGTCGTGTCATAAACTGATTCAAATCGAAAGAGATTTATCTAAATCAGTCTCCCATTCTTTTTATCAGTGTTCCTCTTAACATTGACTTCTAATTCAAAATGTACATGGTAATACGTTATTTAAATTTCGCAAATAGTGAAGAGGATTATTCATTTTTCTTTCATCGCAACAAAAATAAATCATCATTACATATCAAAACTAACAGCATATAACCTGATTATGTTCATAGTACAAATAGAATTACTGTTCAAGAAATTTCCTAACGAAACTAAAATATCAAGTAATAGGTATGTAATTACATGTAGTAATTAAAAAATGGTTCATTTACTTAAGAAACATAAGGACGAGGGAGTTGTTGCTTTTAAATACAAGAATTAACAAGTAACCCTTATTAATGAATCAAAATTGTTTGGAAAAATCTGTTTTTTCGTATCTCATTAGGTATGCAGCTTAAATAATCATTTTTCTTATTAAATATTTTATTCCAAATACGTGCTAGATTGTAACCAAGTAAATTACTTATATAAATATAATGGAAACAAATGTAAATTAATGAGCCAATTTAGTGAGAGTTGCCCATTTCCAAGTACTAGAAAGACTTAAGAATATAGCATAACATAAAAAAAAGAAAAATTGGAATATTTTGGTCACATAACAAGGAATTAAACTGGATTTGGTTTGCTACAGCTAATCCTTCAAATCAAAATATACCGTCATTGAAGACAGGGACGAAAACAAACTCCAAATGGTTTATATTAACGGCTACAGTATATAAAGTTTTAAGGGCAGCATTCGATAAAGTTTGAATAGGCAACATCCGGACCAGAAAACAACCACAAATATTTGGAACATCCACAAAAGCATATTTCTACAACTCTACAACTTCCTATTACATCTATTTCGAGTACAAGGTGTGGCTATTAAGTAACAAGACTAGCGCTGCTACAGAAAAAGTCCGCGTGCGCTAATTGTTATCGACTGCCATATGTTTAGCCGGAAGCCTACTCTCTCGAATGGATATCGAAAAAGTCGGTAATTGGCATTGACAAAAAAAGTGTGCAGCAAATATTACATGAAAATTTTAACATGCGTAAAGTGTGTGCAAAACTGGTGCCTCATTCCACACTAACACTCAAGAGGTTTCTAGCCAAGTACAACATCCCAGTGTTAGTTAGACCATCCACCTTTTTCGCTGGATCTTGCACCGTGAGATTTCTTTCTCTTTCTTATATCCAAATCTGCATTAAAAGGAACAAGATTTGAGTCTGTTAAAGCTGTGAAAGAAATAAAGGCGCGCGTCCCGAAGGAACCGACAGAAAACTACTTCGTACACTGTTTTGATCAATGGAAGCTTTGCATGGAGCGATGTAGGGATAGAGCAGGGGTATATATTGAAGGTGGTTATAAATAAATATACAAAATATCAAAATGAAATATTTTAAATCAGCAGTTTCGTTATTTAATAGCACACCTGGTATAGTTTTAATAATTTGGAAAGCGCATCTTCTTATACATACTTGGTAAACGCCACAGCTGAAATTTATGAATCGTACTTCGATTTGGTTGACCACCCACCGCATTTACTAGATTTTTATCAAATGAGGACGTAAACGCCTATTTTGAAGAGTAACACGGCAACTAAGGGTTGAAAATTTCTTGCTTGTTTGTTCAGCCGGTAACTTTTCAGACAATTTTATTGAACAATTTAGGGATTAATACATATATACTGTAAATGAGATATAGGAGGTGTAGCTATTAAGTAACAAGACTAACGCTGTTAACGAAAAAAAATATGCGGTTTGCGCCTATCAGTTGTTTAGCCTGAAACCTACTCTTTCGGATGCGATGTCTACCATGTCTGAAGATAACCTTTGCAAGGAGCGATGTAGAGATAGAGGAGGGGTATATATTGATAATAAATAAATGTACAATCAATCACTAGTATTGTATTGTTTCAATAATAAAATTTTTGACGTGGCGGCTATTAAGTGGCTTTACAAATCACCAGATTTGTTTCTATTTGATTTTATCCATAATTTTAAAACTTAAAGATCTTAACGAGAAAATAACTCCATTTTATGATAAATTTAGATATCTTTAGATGATTAGATTTAGTTCAATACTGTTTTTTATCTATATTATCATGATTTCGATTCGAATCATTAAATGTTTCATTATAATTTACACTGGTAGTTTAAAAGTTGGTTCTTATCAACAATCAAAATGACTTTCAATTTTCAATTTCATATTCCCTCTCGTTTTCTTCTCATTATTTTTAAAATATCGGGTATCCTCAAGGCTAATAACTAATAATTAAAATGAAATTAGTAATACATTAATTTTCAAGCTATCAAATAGAGGAAATTCATTATATGAAAACAATATTTAATTGAAATAGAGAAATTTATCTTCGACTCCAGTACTCACAATTTTCGTTCCGTAAATTACGTTGATAAATTATTCATTAAATACCTAGTACCTACTTCAAAGTCAAACTTTTATCGCAGTTGGTGGAAATACGTTCATGAACCATAAATCTACCGTAGAAGCTGACTATTAACAATAATTTTATATGAACCAAAGTAATATAAATAATTAACCGTTGATTACCTGACCTGCATGCAAAATTACGTTGAGAAACGGTATATATATATATATATATATATATATATATATATATATATATATATATATATATATATATATATATATATAGTGGTTAATGTTGAGTTACTTTGTCTCTTTACCATAAATTAATTATTAATCTAAAAGTGCTAATACATTTAACCACATGGACAACAATCCCTTGGGTTATTTTACCATTCTACTAGATCTGTAGGTGTGTTGAACCTTTTGAAACGAATTTAAAATTGAATATAATTTTACTTGATTTTATTTCACACCTCCATTACCTAATATGTAATCTCCCAACGCCTTATACATAATTTATTCATAAACGCCGCTTAGTAATAAAACTTGCAAAACCAGATTAGGATGAATTCAAGTAATACTGAAATAATTCCGTAAATATAAATATTTTTCTGTGTCGGAAATTTAGCTTCATCCTGTATCATGACGAGTTGAGAGTCTTCACTATTGCCAAGAAATTGAAATCTAAATTATGACGGTAAGCAGTGAATGATAAATAACAAATTTTAACTCGGAACCTATTAAGAAGAAATCATCCAATTGATTTATTGTCTCGCCAGATTTATGTATATGGTCTAGTTAGAGGTACAAAAAATATCCCTCTACCGATGTTTCAAATATTCCCCCCCTACCACACTTTATTTAAATTATTCTGATTTGTCTGTTTAAATGAAATTTTTTGACAATTTTTTTTTAAATCAACTCTTATATTTCGTCAACTTTCTCGCTTTTGATGAAAATAAATGTTCTGTTTTCGGTTTTAAATAAAAAGCAAAATTATATTAAAATATGAAATGTCAAATTTGACAATTTTACTGAAAATAGCTCTTTTGATTATTCTCTTATTATTTAAAAAACTAAAAATTAACACTAAGGTAACACTATAAAAAAAGGCAGACATTGAATTTTTGAAAATATTGGAATTATGAGAATTTAAAAGTACTGTAAAGTACAAGGATGATACCGTAAAGTGCCAGTGTCCGGACTCAAATTAGTACTGTGAAGTAAATTATTTGTATGAACCTTTAGCCAAATGAGGTTTCAAATATAAAATAGCTTCGATAGTTCAATGATGCGTGAAAGCGGCTCACAATCCTTTGGTTTGTAGATCGAATCTCATTAGGGATGTGAATAAAAAAGTCTTGAAAAAATTTTTTTGGTCTAAATCTTGGTACAAATGACTCCAATAATAGATAGATAGAAACATTGTTTCAAAACAATTCATATGAATTTTTTCAATCTTATTTCCCGAAATATTTTATCAATTGGCGCAACAAAATCTAATCATTTTCCATCAGAAATTTGTTTCCATAATTCGATTACTGTCATTTTAATTTTCGTAGTTATAGGAGTCAAATTTCATGGTTATGTACGAGTATCTTCCAACTTTTCTTGATTAGTTTATATAATGACTTGAATATATCCACTATTTTCCATACCAAAAAGAAAATCCGCAAGAAGAGTTTAGTCATTGGCCCGTTTAAACATTTTCGTCTCACATATAGGTAGAAATTATAATCGTACTTTTGGAGAAATGGTAAAAGTATTCAAACATGTATTTATTCGGAATAATTTAGTACCACAGAATTATCTTGACACTTGTCAAGAATAAATTATTTATTTTACGCAAATTAAACGACCAACAATGCAGAAAATACAAACACTAGATAATGACAGACAATTATTTCTACTCAATTTTATGCTCTAAGCTACCTACTTCATCACCACTAATTCTTAAGTTAGGAACATCCTTCTTGATCTTCCATAAAAGCCATAACAGCTGAAACGGTGTGTTGTAGGTTTGTGCTAGAGTGCAAAATAGTACTAAAGAGTGATGGCTGCAAGGTCAAGTTCGTTTGGATGCCCAGTCGCTTAGGGAACAAGGGAAACAACGAGGTTGATTCTCTCGCCAGCTAGCGATTCGACAAATCCGCCAATGGACTATTCTTGGTGTAGTTATCACATCTCTCGCAAAACGAACTATGCCGCGATTGTTGGATACACCTGGAATGAAGCAAGCTAAGACACACATTGATAGGCTTTCTACCTCTCTTATCAATCAACTGCTCCACTTAAAAAGGTGTCTTTTAATGCTATTTCGATACTATAGGTATCAAAGATGATGCAGAATATTGCTGTAGCATGAAGACACTGGAGATCACGTCATCGTTGAGTTCCTAGCAGTTACACATGCGAAGTTAAAACATTTCCTAGTCAAATTCTATTATTGAATCAAAGAAACGAGTTATAGTCTTTATACTTCAATATTTACCTGACATATTCTGGTTCTAGCTCTATTAGAGAATCACAAAAGTTTCCTGTTAACTATCATTTCCTATAATTGTATAGAAAGACAATGAAATCATAGTTTAAAGTAACTGGGTTTTCGAAAAAAGCTTCTAGAAACATGTTAATTGACGAGAAATATTTATGAAGACAAGTTTTACGTAAACTATAATCTACTGTTGTTAACGAGCTCTACATTTCACTATTAATACTTAATAATTTTTTATTCTTGTCATATTTATCGTATACGACGATTGTTTTATTCAAGTGGGCGTATGGGTTCGCAAAACAAAAAAATTGATTGGCAAATATACTATAAATTAAATAAAACTTATAATACTAGTTCGTTGTGTAAGAATTTGGTTTACATTCATTTGAAATATTTCAGTGTTGATTATTGATTATTAATGTCATGCCAACTATTTAATATATAAACTTGAATTTTGGATGAATTATGTACAAGATAATCGGGAATCCAATGCTTTTGACAAATTCCACACTTGGAAGGGTTGCCCTCCAGTTGATTCAAAAGGTGAATTAGCACCTCGGCAGATCATTTCAAAAATCTCATTTAGAAACAAAAAAAAAATAAATGAACAAAATGGAAACCACTGGAATTTTAAGACATTATTAACAAAATTCAGTTTTAATGATTCAATTTTTTCTTCAACCTATAAATGGCGTAATGTCAGTATTTTTTTCATGATTAATGTTGAAATTTACAGTTAAAGTTAAAAGACTAATGAAATGGTAAAGTATTGTGAATTAGAGCTCATTGCATTACATATATTTAAAAAAACACGATATTGAACGTCTGTCTACATTATGTTGATCAGTCTACACCATACGCTCATTAATCATGACCACGCTTTCAGTTGCTTACAGATGCGGGATGGCGAAATGTGAAAAAAACTCCTCATTACATGCAATTTAAATACACCAGGTGGTCCAAAATATCGAAAAGGAAAATATGATTCTGACAACATTTCCGATAAACTGAAAAATATACCTGAACATCATATCTTCTACGAGGATTGTCTGAAAAGTTTTCGACCCCAACCTTAAGATGTCACCACTTATCGCGAGATTATCAATTAAAGTTTTGGACGCTCAGTTTCTATTTGACAGTCGTTGTCAAGATTTTTTTGAAAATGGAAAAAATTGAGTATTGAGCTGTTCGTTTTTGAAACCTAACCCACGTATATGAAATAGGAGTTACACACTGCGTATGGAAACTCTGTATCATCATTTACGACTGTAAAATATTTGGTAGCTGAATAAAAATGTGACGGTATCAACTTGACTGATGAAGAACGTGAACTGTCTACGCGTTGGGATCCCTCGTTGCATCAAAAGCGTATTTGAATGAATCCTTTCCAGGCTTTATTATCGCGGTTTGAGAAAAATAAGTCGGATTTCTTGAGTCGATTCATATTTTATAATTGTAAATGAAATCTGGAACTACTACTACACTCCTGAGACGAGAAAACAGTCACGACAGTGGATTGCAAAGGGCGAACCTGCTTCTAAAAGGCTCCGGTCGTAAAAGTGACGGCCACCGTTATGGATTGTGTTAATCGACTTTCTCCAAAAAAGAAGAAGAAAGTGCTTTCCCATCGGAACAATGCACCTTTTTACCTTTCGGTTATTGCCATGGCTAGAATTCACGAACAACACTTCTTATTTACCAGATCTAGCCTCCAGCGACTTTTTCCTATTTCCTAACCTTAAAGTTTCACTTACAGAAGAGATATTTTCATTTAATAGATTATGGAAAAAATGTCTTGTTTATTTGTTAATTCGGAAACTTTTCAGACAAACCTCGTATAAACGAGAATTAATCGGTGGGTGCAATTTTCGAATCAATCATTGGAGATGTAGAAAAATTTATTTCTCAATTAGAATTAAATCAAAAACAAATATTTCTATTTCTAAATGTCATAGATAAATACCTACAACAAAATTGTTAAAAAAATTAATAGTAATGAAAAATTGATTACTTACAAAATTAAATTAAATCAAATTCGTTTTATGGTTGAAAGCCATACATACAGAGAAAATGCAATGCTTCTAAAAGATATATTCAATCAAATAATAAATATGTACGAACTAATTCAATTCTTCATTCTACTGAGGTCTTCTTCTGATCTGGGCCTTCCCCTTCTTTTTCTATTTTCTGGATTCCATTGTAGTAAGCTCCCGTGTCTTCGCTAGCTCTCCGCATGTCCTAGACATCCCATTTTTTGTTTTTCATTCTTTTAATTATATCTTCCTCTCCAAGTTCCTCCTCTTTACGATAATTCATACGTTGTCTGTATTTATTTTCATCCTTCTTGATTAGTCCTAAAAGTGCTCTTATTATCTTTATTTCCGCTAGTACCAACTCTTCTTCTTTAGTAGTATCGGTACAGTCATTTTGGTCTCCTTATTTGATATTTTACATTTCAACATCTCTTTTTTCTCCTTGTATATTTAATTACCAGAATATTGATATTTTTTTTCTTACAAAACAGCCCTTTTACTCTACAAAAGCATCGAAGTAGAACATGTATCTACTTGTTGCACAAAATTTTATTACGTACTAACTACTTTTAATATGCATCGATTATTATTTCGTTTAAAGTAGATACGATCAAAACAACAATTTATTCAACATGTGAGTGAGTATTAAATATTAGTATTACGGGGGTAACTTGGAAACATACATTAAATCCGAAACCCAACTATTACTTCAATGCATATAATCTTGATTGTATTCTATAGAAATAATTGTAAAATCAACCTATTAAGCATCTTGTTTCGGATTTGTACCCTCGAACAGGCAAAGATACTTGGGAAGCTATAACTAAAGAAGTTTTATTGAATGTATAAACCGAAGTCTCGTTGGGGTATTTCCGCCTAAAGACAGTAGATTCTGCAGAGGATGCAACGTGTGGGTTTTGTTACGTAGAGGACGAAACCTCTATCCACATTCTCTCTACGGAAATGGTCGATTGGTCGCAATTGGCACATCTCGTAAATTTTCGTTTCCACCTCCATTCAATTCAACTAATTGGATCCCACGTATTCAATTCTTTCAGTAATTTCGTGGAGAGCAATTAAAATCCGTAGGATCTCAAGGCAAATTCGTCAAACCAAAATCAAGGTTGTTTTTTTTTGCACGAAGTATTTTGGGTCAGAACATGGTAGTGTCTTTTACATGTTTCGGGATTTCCTCTAAAATGGAACGGAAATTTGATTTGTCGAAACCGGACAATCTTGAACAGTGGAACACGAGTATTTTGGAGAAGACAGTGAAGATTGTCATTGTGAAGTTAAAAACCAAAGGGAATTCATTTTTACCGCACTTTCCAGGAGTCACAGTGATGTCTCGAATTTACAAAAACCAACTAATTGTTGGAATAATTTCATTAACTTGTCATATCTAACAGGAATTCTTGGTATACGTTCAAATTCGGAGTTTCCTGTATTGAGTCTGACTGAGGGTTAAGGAAATTTAAAATATTTTTGTCAAACTATTTGGAATATTTGACAGATTATTTGTACTATACAAATGAATGAATATTATCGCCGCTCTTTAAAAACTGACCACGTGACTGTACATTGTTACCGCATATCTAGTAAGTTCTATCTGTTGATAATCAGCTTGATTTCGAATTTTTCTCACAGTAATAACAGATTTTTATTGTCCAAAAGAGGACACCGGGAAATATAAAAGAGTCCTGAAAATCGCAGTGAACTTGAAGGAACAGAGTAGGCAATAAGAAGGTAGCAGATAGAAGGGTGGGATGCGAGAAGCACACGTGCATCGAGCGTACAGACACATTTAGAAAACACGTGCATCTAGCGCACACTACCTGTGTAAAATCCGAAAGATCATTCGACGAGCGCACAAGAAAATTTGATCTGCCGAAGTGAAGGTTAGGTTAGGACAGCTATATCTGGAATAAACTGATGAGGCGTTGCTTGTAATATATCGTATATGACTGCAGTTGTTTTCAGAGAACCTTTACACGTGCTTATTTTTTCCTGAACACACCTCCAGTAAATAAACTCTTCAGTTTACGTCCAATTCGGTAACGATGTCCATCTAATATTAGTGAAGGTTTTCCTTTAAAACTTCTCCGAATGTTGACGCAAACGTTGGACGCATCGTGTAGCACCGGCTTAAGATGCAAACCCATTTTATGGTACCATCAGACGGAGTTTTTCAGGTCTGGAATTATTAATTCTGTGTATCGTTGCCGCCACCTCTAAATCAAGTAAAAATATAAAACCTTTATCTTATTTACTTGAAAATTACCCTATACTTATCAAGTTCCAACTACGAACATAGGAAATACCTCTCACCAAGTTTTCTTAAAATTTTGAAGTACTGCAGGAGTTTTCTGGCTTCGTTATATTATATGAAACTTTATTTGCAATTTCCTTTTCATTGTTGACGCTTTCCGCAATAGTTGCTGATTTTCAATTGGCTGTTTATACAAATCAATAACTTCAATTTGTCTCAATTTTAAATATGACGTTATTGATAAAATAGAAATCCTATAGAAACTGTTCAAAGTTTTTCAAGTATCTAATCAAATTAATGAAAATCCAAGAATAAATTCTGCCGGAATAAGAAAAAATCTTGTAGTCTCGAACTTTAGTGCCTCGCTATCCCTCATAGTACGTATAAATGACAAAATATTCATTTCATATTTCAAAAATATCTTAATATTTTAAAATTCCGCTCTGTATTTCGTTTTCTTTATTTTTTTTATTATACTTATGCGTATAATGGTGAAGTACTTGTATAAAAGTACATATAAAATTATAATGTATCGATTATTCAACAGTCGGAAATCTTTTATTGGGAGGATGGTAGAAACTACCTGTATGCAGCTGCTTTACAACAGCTGTTTGTATTTCAACCCATCTGCTTCGACACATGTTTTATACAATTAAGAGGGTGTCTGAGATGTCGATTTCCACCAATATTTACTACCCATTCTCAAAAACCAACAAAGGTCTTAAACCTAGACTGTATTTCATTCGATTCACATTATTTTGAAGAACTTTGCTAGAGTTTGAAATTATGTACCAACGAATAATAAAATTAGAAATTGGTTTTTTACCTTATACACGTGAAAAACTTCCTTTAATTTCACGTTATTATTCACTTACAAAGAAGTGATTTGAATTTCGCATGTCATGAATGTTTTGATGTTGTGTACAACCGAAACACAAAATAGGCTATATATACGAAGGTTGTTTGAAAACTTCCCGACCCCAACCTGAAAATATTAGCACTTATTAATCTCTAATATTTGCGCATGTGTTGAGGGATTCTCGCTATAATTTCAACTATTTTGGACGATTAGTTTCTGTATGACAATCGGAAAGTTTGAATGTTTAGCTGACATGGAACATTTCTCTCATACATAAGGCAATACTCCTACACAAATGAAAAAGGATTTAGTCACTGCGTACGGAAACTCTGCATCATCATTTATAGCCGAAAAATTTTGGGCAACTGGATTAAAACGTGGCCGTATATTGTCGACGAGCTTTCGAGACTGCCAAAAACATCGAAAAAGTTCACTTAATGGCACTTCATGATCGTGGGATTGGAGTTAGAGAGATAAAAGAAGCTATTCGAATAAACATTTTCCAAGCTTTTTGACGCGGCTTAAGCAGAATTAGTCGAATTTTTTGCGTTTTGCAAAAAACCGTCCGCATTTGGAGAAAAAAAAAATGCTTTTCCATCAGGACAGTGCATCTTCTCACGCCATAGCTGAAATTTACGAATAGCACATCGATTTGGTTAACCACCCACCGCATTTACCAAGTATTCATCAAATGAAGACGAAACCGCATGCGTAAACGTCTATTACGAGGAGAAAGGCAGGTCACAAATGTCTTTGTTCGCTGGAAACTTTTCAGATAATTTCATTGAACAATTTAGGGATTAATACATATATACTGTAAATGAGATATAGGAGGTGTAGCTATTAAGTAACAAGACTAACGCTGTTAACGAAAAATGCATGCGCCAAAGGTTTGCGCCTATCAGTTGTTTAGCCTGAAACCTACTCTTTCGGATGCGATGTCTACCATGTCTGAAGATAACCTAGTGTAGATGATTCACTTTCGGATCGCCCTTTCACGTCAAAAACGGATGAAAATATCGAAAACTTCGGTAATCTGATTTGATATGACCATGTGCAAAATGGTGCCACATTCCACACAGTCCGTCAAAAGGTTTCTAGCCTAGTACAACATCCCAGTGTTTGACCACCTACCTGTTTTGCCGGATCTTGAACAGTGCGACGTCTACCTCTTTCCTAAGATCAAATCTGCATTAATAAAATAAGATTTGATTCTGTTGAAGCTGTGAAAGAAAAAGCGGCGCGCGTTCTGAAGGAACTGACAGACAAAGCACTGTTTCTAAAAATGGAAGGTTCACGTGGAGCGATGTAGGGATAGAAGAGGGGTATATGTTGAAAGTGATGATAGATAAATGTACAAAATCTCATTTTTTCGTTATTGAATAGCCACACTTCGTATAGTTTTAATAATAAAATTTTTGACATGGTGCTTTACGCGTAGCCTTCCAAATCACCAGATTTATTCAATATGATTTTTTATCTTTGAGTTATTTGAAATAATAATTTTATTCAAACACATTTTGAACCGCCACTGATCTTAACGAGAGAACGGGTATATATTGAAAGTGATAATAAATAAACATAGGTACAAAATATCAAAATAAAATCTTTTATATCACCAGTCTCGTTATTTAATAGCCACACCACGTAATTTAATCACATATTTATTTTACTGAACTTGATATACAAAGTATTTATTTATGAACTGTATTTATAAAAAATGTTATAATTATATAAAATGATATATGAAAAATACGTAACGAATTATTACAATTTAACCAAATTCATACTAACAGGTTTTATAGACATTTATGACCTATACCTAGTTGTACGAGGTGAAATCAAGAAATACAGTGACTGAACTTTAATAGAAACAATCACTTACGCTCCATAACCTCATATATGTTGAACAAAGTTAAGGAAAGATTAAAGCCGTTCCGTCAGTCTGCTACTATAGCCGCTTCAGTGAGATCAAGCTTGTGAGACTTGGAACAATGCATCTCAATATTAAGTTTTGAGTTGGAAAAAGTGCCAAAAGAACTCACGAATATCTAACATCTATGTCTTTTAATCTGAGACAAAAATTCTCAATATAAACTGAATCGTTTCGTCCAAAAAAGCAACGTCATAAAAATTAACATAATAGTTTTCTCCAATTTTGTGGTTATAGTACGAAGAGAGTTTGTTCTAAGGGGATCTCTGTAAACTACGTTTGCAAAACGATGTGTAAAGAAAAAGAGCTGAAAAATGTCTTCCTGTCTGTTCATATCCCAGTCATGGATTGCTGATCATATTTTGAAGGGAATCATTATAATTTTGTTTTATCTTCTTACTTTATCACGGTATTTTTCATCAGACCTCGTAATTAAAAGATATTTATATTTTGTTTTCTTCTAAGCAAAATTTATTACTCAATTCTAACTACAAATATTTGTTACAGGGCTGTGAAAGCATTCCAGCAGCTACTTTATGTTTCACCTGGATTTCAACGAGCTAATGAAGTCAATGTTAGACTGGGTTTGATGTTCAAAGTTACTCAAGAATATGACTCAGCACACAAACATTTACAGTTAGCCTTAGTGGATAACAGTCCGTCTACAGCAACAAAGAATACAAGTAAGTTCTAAGTTATTTTTGAAACTAGTCAGGAATTTGATTTGGGTCCCTGACTTCTACAGATATTCTACGACAATCGAACAGTAAATATTTGGTCAGGTCCGGCGTCTGAATATTTATGGACACATCGAAAAAATTTGCAATTATTTCAGTGTATGAAAATGAATAAAAACTTTTATAGTTGTCAAGATTTTATAAAAAGGAAGCTTTAAACTTTGTCTTTGTAAAGTTGCTCATACTTGCACAACTATTTTGCAATGGAAACTGAAGAAAAGAGGATTCGCTTACGTCCAATCATAGATATGGCACAATAACAAGCTATAAACTACATCTTTCAAAGTGTTTCTGAATCATTTATAACACTTATTACATCACTCAATAAGTCATGTGACTAACACACAGATGGCGCTGCTATTGTCAAATCCATATGACGTTTATGTAATACCAACTTTCAAAAAACTATGTGTCAAACTTCAAGACATTTCGATTAGTCAGAAAAAAGTGACAGCCATTTAAGTGAAGCCACTTTAGTTATTTTCAAAACAATTTCGTGTTTTAATTTATCATTGCTTCTTGATGATAAAAAATACTGTACACTCTCAGCAAAGGCTTCAAAAATGTTATACGGACTCTACTACATCGGAAAGAATCATTTGTTATTGGCTTGTTGAATTTAAACGTGGTTCTACAGTCACCGATGATGGTGAAAGTTCTGGTCGTCCAATTGAGGTGGTTACTCCAGAAAACATCAAAAAAGTCCGCAAATTGGTTATACATAATCGTAAATGGAAATTGCGTGAGATAGTTGAGGCCGTAAAGATATCAGAAGGCAGTGTGTTTACAATTATGAATGAACATTTGACCATTAGAAAGTTTTTTCAAAGTGGGTGCCGCGTTTACTTACAGTCCATCAAAAACAACAACGTGTTGATGATTCAGAGCAATGTTTGGCCATGTTCATAAGTAATGCATTAGACTTTTTGCGTCGATATGTGACAATGGATGAAACATGGATCCATCACTTCACTCCGGAATCAAAACGATTATCATCTGAAAGGACTTCATTCGGTGAACCACGTCCGAAGCGTCCAAAGGCACAATATTCAGCTGGGAAGGTTAGTAATTCAGTTTTTTTGGATGCGCATGGATAGCGATTACTACATCGTCGTTTTAACGTTTTAATGCAAAAATCAAAGAAAAACAGCCTCATATGTCGAAGAAAAAACCACTGTTTCACCAAGACAATCTACCGATTCATAAGTGAATGACAATGATGTTAATTTGAACGAATTACACTTCGAATTGCCTCTTCATCCCAGAATATACCAACCATAAATCTGAACATAGAACTAGCTGTAAACCACATCTCAGCCAGTATTGTTTCCAAATGAATTCACACACTGACATCGGTGTTAATTCGAAATTCTATCTATCTATTAATTTTTAGTCTGTCGAAAAGTTTGAGCTTAATAATATCAATATTATTTTGAGTGTCCCCTTCTTGTCTGTAACATTTAATTCCAAATGTAGAAATACATTTAGTGAGAATAATAAATCTTTGTAAAAGATAAATAATGAATTGCTATAAACCTTGCTCCAAAATTGAAATTTATTGAGTGTTATAAAATATTATAAATATAATAAAATATACCAATAATAGATGAAAACAGGACACAAGATGCAGATATAAATAGTAGAGTTGCAAAAAATAATAATCTATATTACACTAGATTCATATATTCATATTCAAACTAAGAATATTCAAAACAATATACAAACCAATTCTAACATTGAATATGTGAATCTTGACAGAACGACAAAAAATTAAAATTCAGGCGAAAGAAATGGTGTGACAAAATATAAATAGGCCTAAACGTACAACCTACATTTGATTATATAGAGGAAAGACAATTACAATGATAGAGACACATATAACGAGTCAGAACGACCTGTTAATAAAATTTGGAAAGTGAAAATTCATAAAAAAAAAAACAAAAAGAGAGACAGGTCCAGAAAATCGTGGTATAAGTTTGAATATTGAATGAACGAGAAATACACTGGAAAGAAGCAAAGAATTTAGCTCAGCATAGAAATTAATGAAGGGAATTTGCTTAAACGTAACCATTAATACCCAACACAATAAGTGGTAGAAGGGTCAAAGTAGTGACAGTCTATAAAACCATTTCTAAATCTATCTCAACATACGGGAGAGTGAAAACAAAAACATGTGGAGAGTGATCTAAACAAAACCGCAGAAATCCTGAAAGATTATTTTGATGTACAATTAAAAACACCAAATATCCTAAAAATCATAATTTGAAAAAATTATTTATTCAAATATTAATTGTGAATTTTCTGTTTCAGTAAAATTTCACATTGCTCATTTGTTCGAAGTTCAAGGAAAGGTGAAAATAGCGAAAGACAGATACGACGGTTTACTTAAAGAGAAGAATTTATCACAGTCTTTAAGAGCCGACATATTTCGTCAGTTAGGTTGGTTATATCACTGCCAGGAATCATTAGGAGATAAAAGCCACCGAATACCTCTAGCAATACACTACTTACAAAGAGCCAATGAGGCTGATCAGTTTTCTGGTCAGACTCTTTACTTACTAGGGCGATGTTATGCCAGTATTGGTAAAGTTCACGATGCCTTCATTGCTTACAGAAACTCTGTAGAAAAATCCGAAGGAAATGCGGACACCTGGTGTAGCATAGGTGTCTTATATCAACAGCAAAATCAGCCCATGGATGCGTTACAGGCTTACATATGTGCTGTACAACTAGATAAGTGCCATTCTGCAGCTTGGGCTAATTTAGGAATTTTATATGAAAATTCTCTGCAAGCTAGGGATGCTTATGCTTGCTATTTGAATTCTAGTAGAGGATTGTCAAATAAACAATCAAACGAAGGGTCGGTTAGTACGGCTAAACTGCCTAAAATTAACTTTCCAAATCTGGGAATGAACCCACATTTGACACAACGTATCAATTTCCTCCAGACCCACCTTTCAAATGCCCCAATGCCAAGCGTCACATCACAGTAAGTATAATCAATCTACTATTAAGTCAGAGCTGTGTTAAGTGTCAAATTTAAACTGAATATTTTGACTCATTTTTAATGATATATAATCAAACATACAGATTCACCAAAAGTAACAAATAAATGAATAAGTATCAATCAGAAAAACCATAGATAAATCTATGTGGTCAGTTTTTCTTTAGTTTCTTCATATACTTTATATTTGTCTTGACTTGGTACTTACGACGTTTGTGGATAGCGACTTCATCATTTTATCCACAGCTGCTGAAACACCGAATGGTGCTCTTTGCTCCATTATGAGCTATGCGACAATGATGATAGATAGAATAGCACTCTAGAGTTTTAGAATTTGTTATCAAAAACAGTTCAACATTATTCTTTTCTATTTGCGGGAGGCATGAGCTTTTATCTACTAATTTTATCAACGGCTGCTCATTTTTAAGCCTTGATAAAAGTTTTCCAGGCCAATCCTAAGTATATAAATTGAGCTGCTTCAGTTATAACGATCTTTCGCGAACATATGAGAGGTTTTACTGGTTTAATGAAAAAAATCTAGTGTCATAAAGCTTTTTACTTGAAATTTTGATGTTTTTCTCATTATTGTCAATTTTTATACTCTGCTTTTGGGTGGATGTAATTTGGGCGCTAAAGGATTAATGAACTTTTTACAACATGTAAACTAGGCGCCAATACCAAAGGGTCATTTTAATCCTATGTGTATTTTGGGCGCTAACCGACTGAAGTACATGATTTATGAAATACAGTTATTTATTAAATCATCGACATTTATAATAAGATATATTTTGGTATTTTTAGATTTTCCTATAAGAGAAATGACCTATTATCACTTAAGGTCTGAAAAAATTTACCGTTAGAGGGGGCTACTTTGCACTTTTTTTAAATGAAAAATCTGCCCTTAATAAAGTTTCCTCACAACATTTTTGTAACACTACAGAATAAAGTAAAGTTTATATTTCTTTATATTTTTATTTAGTACTTAAGTACATATTACATATAAAATAAGAGATTTACATAACCTAACCTAACCTAACCTAACCTACTTAAAAATCTATCAACTTTCCCTTTATTGGGTTATTTTATGACTCGACCTACCTGCACTTCTTAGCGCCGAAAATACATGTCGGATTATCTACCCTTCTTGGTCAGACAGTTAAAGAAGAATGGTTAGCGCCCAAATTACACCCGCCGCTGCTTTTATAGCCAAACTGATTTTCTGAAAGATAGAATAGTACTAGAATCTTCTTAGAATATAAAATTATTTAAAAGACAAAGTTACCTTGACTTTTTAATTATAAAAAACCGGAAATTTTGAATAAATCACTAAGATACAATACAGTCTTTAAAAGTCTCTATAAATACAGTGAAACTCCACTTAACACGGAAGATATGTTCCATGAAAGTAGATGGTAATGTGATACAGAGCAAAACATGTAAATAATGGGGTTAGGGGAAGATTAATAGAAAATTGGTTATGTATCAAATTTAAGACTTACGATTTTTAATAAAAATAAAACCAAACATTTATTTCTCACAAAAAAAAAACAATATAAACGAATATACTTCTACATTTAAAAACAAATGAAATTCTATCAATCAGTCAGGTTATTCAGGGTATTCTGTGTTTCCAATTTTCTGCCTTTTTGTCAAGAAGACATCTAATGTAGCTTGCGTTTTTCTTTTGCATTCTGTTAGAAGTTGCCGTATCTTGAACTATTTCTTCAACGTCTTCAACACTTACCTCATCTAAACCGGTAGCTAATTCCACTATTTTATCTATATCGACAGATTGTTCCAATGTCTTCGCTCTTACTTAAATCTGTCCAAATGTTCTTCCATACTTCTCCCAAAGATCTTTCTGTTATAACATTTCAAGAACGGTTTATGTTTTCTACAGCATTCATGAAGTGTTAAGCGATCTTTCGTAGCTTTAAATCCTGATGCTCGAATTAAACACGCGAAGACGTGAAAACTTTTTTATTAAAATCACAAATACTTCAAATGAAAGATGAATATATTACTTAGGTCTAATCGTTACAACTGTATGAAATATAATAATCAAAGTATTGGCTTCTGTTACAAAAGAAAAGTTGATATCTTAATTTACTAAATAATTTATCTTAAACTAATAACAAATATAATTAATTTGGTACACAATAGATAATGATTATAGATAGTTTGTCCTGGCATATTTCCTAAATAGTTAGGTCCGTAATTCTCGTTTCTCTTCACGGAATAGAAATGTTCGTTTTGGCATTCTTTTCCAAAACAGGCATGTTTCATCAATATTAGAAACCAATTCTTGAGTATAGGTTCCTTGTTCAATTATTGTTTTTAATGTTGCTAGGAATTCAGCCGCCGCTTTCGTATCACCACTTGCTGCTTCTTCTGTAATATTTATGTTATGAATATTATTTCGAAGTCTATTAAACCATCCTCGACTAGCAACGAAACTTTCACTTATGTAACTTGCCTCAGCCTAAATGTCATTAAAAATTCTTTGAGCTTTTTCCATTATGATAGATTGGCTTAATGGCATATTGCGTTCAATTTCGTCGTCAAACCATATGGACAGTCGATTTTCTATTTACTCTATAATATTATTTCTAGAACGGGTTATTCTAGTTGCAGAGTTTGATGTAGTTGCAGTTGTCGATGACAGTATTTTTTATTTATTCTTAAGAATTGTCCTTATTGTTGAAGTTGCCAAATTCAGTAGAATTAGAACGATATTTGTTCATGTTCTGTGATTTAACTTCTGCTTTTGTGATTTTTACTATTTATTATCACATTCGTGATTTCAATTGTCTCTATGATTTGTGTTTTGTGAGGCTTTTAAATAGACAAATTTTAAATAAATCGAAAATACATTCCAACAGAAAACTAAAGTCCGGGATAGTTCATGAATTTAACAGTAAATAGAATTCGGATTGACCCACGATTTTTTGGTGAAACATACTGTCATTTAAATTATCCGAAGATAGTAGATTTCTTTTTATCGAATTCGTATTTATTATGATAAACATAGAGAAAAGCTTAAAATCGATCCTTGATTCTATAATGGTTTTGACATATTAAAGATTTTCGAAATCAATGATCCTAGGTCAGATAGACCACGTATTAGCTGATTGTGGATCCCAACTCCAACTCATAACCTACTTTTGATTCCATTACTTCAATTTCTCCGTTGATTTTTCTATGATATTTTATGTTCATGTCTATTTCATTTTTCTGTATTTATTGAATATTATTCAGTTTTAAAATAAATTCTAGGTAGTTATTAGCGATTTACACACTTCGATTTTGCACTAAATTTGAATGCCAATTAATATTTTTATGGTGAAAAGCTCAAAAGTACAAAAACTGCAAGCTTGTGTCAGTTATACTGCTCATGAAGATTGAGTATAGATAACCATATAAGGGGAATGAATAATTTTCAAAAAAACACCAAAAGCAACTTGTCAGCTAATCGCATTAACCGGATTGTATGAATGACAGTGAACGTTGTCCGGATTACTTCCTGATCATTCAGATCATGATGTTTTAAGATTGTCATGTTAAGGCCGCTATATACAGGTAGATAATAAACGCTACGCCACTGTTTCTGTTGAAAGAATGTGCATGTTTTTATTTACAGTATAAGATGGCTTAAACACCTTTACTAATAACTATCAATAACTGATAAGTTTTTACGCTTGGATCACTAATTGTGAGTACTTTTGAACCATGATAACATACAATGAGTATTTTGTATTGTAACAGATTTTGTGTATTTTATTTGTGTTACAATATATATTTCAAAGTAAGTGTCGATCCTTATAAAAATATTTTACTTATTAAATCGATGTTAAGTTATAGGTTTTAGATAAAAATAATTATTTATATATTTATATATATATAATAAAAATACTGGATATTTCAGTAACATCTAGGTGTAAATTATTTCAGTTACTATTCAAAATAATAGATTCATTTAAGTGTTTGGTACATCACATCCGTGAACAGTTTAAAAGTTACCTGGATCTTGTACATCAATATACTGTTACTTTACACAGCTCTGAATTTATTTATTAATTATCATTAACTTAAAAAAACCAGTTTGGACATTAATAAATGATTACTTGACTATTTGATAACAATTCAACAGTATGCAATGTGTTTTAAGACAACCTAAAGACACTAGGTTAACGACTTTATATATTTTATTGTTTTTTACAGAAGGAGGCAATTGCTTTCGATTGAAGAGGCTTGGAATCTTCCGATATCGGCGGAAATGTCTTCTAGACAGCAAAATTCGTCTCAACCTACTCGCAACACCACATCTCAAAGTTTTCAGAAAAATTATCCAGCTACAACACCTCAAGGACCCCCTCCACCATATCCTTCCCCAAATGGCTCAAACAATAAAAGGTTTAAAACAGAACCAGATCAAAAACCAGCGATGATTCAACCTGCATATAGTTTGACTCCCCAACAAATGCAATTGTTAAATCACTTCCAACAAAATATAAACAATCTGAATCCCAGCCAACAGGCTTTAATGCAACAGTTACAACACCAATATAGATTAATGCAGCAAAACCAGGATCATAGTCACCGCAACCTTGTTAGAACCACACCTCCTAGTTATAATAATAACCAGAATTTTGATCAAGAGGGGTCACCAACGAACACTGCCAAGAATGATAAAATAGTTCAACCTAGTCCTATAGTCGAACCAAGAGACTATTTGTCATCTACTGAACCTCATTCTGCTGATCTTGATCAAAATTTAGAAGACGATCTAAAGGATTTGCTTGCGCAAAAGGATCTGGCCACAACTTTGGCTGAGAATCTACTAAAGCAGTTTGGATCAGACGATATAGATGTTAAAGATTCATCTAGTGGATCTAATATTAGTGGTAAGTTCTAATTTTTATTAGAGAAAATTTACTCAGTAAAATACAAAAGTTTTGTTACACATTCAGTATTTTTTAATTACAGTAAGATAAATCTGCGGTTTATATTAACCTGGAGGTTTCCAAATGAAAATTCCAAATAGATCAGGTATATAAGGTAGTCCTCAATTAAGTACATTAATTTCTAGAGTAGATAAAATGTTAAAAAGTGAGAGTATTGCTTTATACACTTTATTCTAAAATTATATATTAACACTGGGTGAATTGGGTACTTTAATTTTTTAAATAACTGCCGAACAATTTTGATTACAGAGTAATTTCATACCACTTATTACTTCATTTTATATAAATATAGGGTACTTTTGTAGAGTAAATAAGAGCTTCGAAAATACATGTATGCTTTTGAGTTTAAATAAATAATAGACTGTGATATCTATTAAATTATTACAAAATCATGGTTTCTGTGAAAAAGTCTTAATTAAAAAATTTTTGAAATAATTTCTTCAAATAATTTTAGCAAAACTTGAAGTAACAACCTCTACTTACCGTCCATAACTACTCTGTATTCATATGGGATGGGGTAGTTAGTGACATGGAATTAATCATCCTTATGTTTGTAAGCCACCCCCAAAATATGAACTCCATAATCAACATCGATGGGTTGATATTTGTAAGAATGAAATTTTCAATTAATTTCTCTAAAAGGTATCTTTCCCATGATTTTATAAAAAATGTATATAAAGAAGTACCCTTATTTTTGGAGCCACTATTAGCCCTAGAAATTAATACAGAGAATTGGAGGTCACCTCGTATTTCTAATGTAATTTTCCAATAATTAATATTATACAGATGTCTCAGATCATTGCTCGTTAATAGAGCTATAATTACAACATACAAATATATTCCATTTTATTGTGTTTTTAATATGAATATAATTTACATTTTTAGGTAATGTTTCAAACACGTTATCATCAGGACCCTTCTCACCTTCAAATATTGTACCAAAACAAGAAACACTTCACGAAGTGAAAAGAAAAATTAAATCACCTATTCGTGACAGTACATCAAATGTAAAGTCAGAACCACCTTGGGAGTTTGATTCACTTCATTCCTTAGAGAAAAAGTCTGACATTGATTATCACATTGATATGGACGCCCAAACGATAGTAAAGCTATGCAAGTGAGTAAAACAGTAAATTTTTCAATTTATAATTCAATACTCTTAATTTTGATACATCTAATTAAAAAAAGGATATTATAAAACAAAAATTAAAAGTATCATCACTCGCTATGTTTTTTTTGTTTTGCAATTAAATACTTTTATGAAAATAATACAAATTTATTCTTTCTATTTCAGGGGTGAAGTAGTTAATGGTAATATTAATCACTCAATAATCTCAGATACAGCTCCGCCACCTTCTCCGCCGGATCCACCTTCTATCAAACTAAACCATCAACAGCTACTACCGCCTACTCCATCAGTATATCTTGAAAATAAAAAGCATGCTTTCAGTCCCCAATTACAAGAGTTTTGTCTGAAACATCCGATAGCTGTGATAAGAGGCTTGGCGTCTGCTTTAAAGTTGGATTTAGGTTTATTTTCTACAAAAACTTTAGTTGAAGCCAATCCTGATCATAGTGTGGAAGTAAGAACACAAATACAGCAACCGTCTGATGAAAATTGGGATCCACAAACCGGACGAAAAGTTTGGGCATGTATATCTCATAGATCACATACAACTATTGCAAGATACGCACAGTACCAGGCTTCTAGCTTCAAAGAAAGTTTAAGGGTAAATAATTATTTCAATATTAAATCTTTTATCGATGCAATTGTAAAATTATTGTGTTTCATATCAGAGGTTTGCTTTTATTCTGTACTTCTGCAACAATAAATTTTTTTCTTCCCTTTTAATTCACATGTTCATTTACATTTTATTTTCAGGAAGAGCGTGAAAAAGCAACGAGTGGTTTGTCAGACTCCGATTCGAAGGATTCAACCCCTTGTGGAACAAAAAGAAGAAAAGTGCTTCCTAATACACCTCCGTGTCCAGCTTTGAAGAACTGCAAAGAACAGAAAACGCTGAAGTAAGTGTTTCATCTTTACATCAATTTACATTGTTAACAATTGTATGCTAATTTTGTCTGATTTCAGGTTTGGTACAAATGTAGATTTATCAGATGAGCGAAAATGGAGACCACAGTTACAAGAACTTATGAAACTACCAGCTTTTGCGAGAGTTGTGTCAGCTGCAAACATGCTCTCACACGTTGGACATGTTATTCTAGGGATGAATACAGTGCAATTATACATGAAGGTAATTGATGATTAATAAGTTGTTCCTGTAAAGTGAAATGTCAAGAATGATTTTCATGCATCCTTACAACTAATTGTTTATTTTTGTATTTCATAATGGGATAATTGATAAGAAATATGTTGACAATATTCCAATAATTAATAATTTCAAAAATGTTTGTCATAGACAATTCTTAACGATAAATAGATAATTTTGTATCTGACATTTATTCACTTGTCTTCAAAAATAATGATAATTTGAACCTCTTAGGTACCTGGTAGTCGAACTCCTGGCCATCAAGAAAATAACAACTTCTGTTCAATAAACATTAATATAGGACCAGGTGATTGTGAATGGTTTGCAGTTCCTGATGCGTATTGGGGCTCAGTATTTGCTCTTTGTGAGAAAAACCAAATAAATTACCTACATGGTTCATGGTGGCCTATACTAGAAGATTTATACCATGCAAATATACCAGTGTATCGATTTCTTCAGCGACCAGGAGATTTGGTTTGGGTAAATGCTGGTTGTGTTCATTGGGTGCAAGCTGTAGGCTGGTGTAATAATATAGCCTGGAATGTGGGACCATTGACTGCAAGACAGTACCAACTAGCAATAGAGAGGTACGAATGGAACAAACTACAGAGTTTCAAATCCATTGTGCCTATGTTGCATCTTTCTTGGAACCTAGCCAGAAATATAAAGGTTTCTGACAGAAAGCTGTTCGAACTTATAAAGTAAGTGTTTTTTCCTTTCAACAATAATAATGTATGTAGTATAATAGTAAGATTTTTTTCTAGTAAAATATAAATTGAAACCATCTAGGTTTAGTCAAAATGAATTGGTCATCTACTATTGATATTTATTCAGCTTCTTTAATGTTACAGTTTTATTTTTTTTTTAGAAATTGTATTCTAAGGACGCTCGTCAAGTGTTGTAGGATATTAGAATTCGTAAAACATAAAGGCGTGGAAATCAAATTTCATGGGAGAGGAAAAAATGAAGCATCTCATTATTGTGGTCAATGTGAGGTAAATTTTATTTCATTATTATTCGAAACCACCTTCAATCTATAGAATTGTTGCATGGAAAAATATTTTACAGAACATATGAATATTAGTGTAAAATATCTAACCAACTGAATTCAAATCTACCAGTATGAATTTCAATAGAATATTGTGATAAGTTAAATGAAAAATTATCTGTTTAACTGTATTTGCGGTCAACTTTACTATTTTTTTCACAAAAAGAGCGAGGAGGGGAAAATCAAAACTTAACAAAATCGTGTGCAATATGTACAAAACCTGTGTTGTAGATTTATTTTTAAGCGAAGAAATTATAACCATATTTCGGTCAAAATTAATGAATTAAATTGGTTAAAAATGTCGAATATTGTGAATCTTCATTTTATGTGTTTTTCTAAGTGTTAAAGCATTCGACACCTGTTTATTTGAGAGAAAAAGTTTTCCCAGCAAAAATACATAATGTACATGTGAGGAATAAAAATCTGTTGACTATGCCTCGGCATAAATATGCGGTTTTTAAAGAAGTTTCACGTGTTTAGCTGTTCAAGGTTATAATACTCTCCACAAGGACCTTAAATTATGTGGCATAAATTCTTTTATATCTAAGTACAGAGCAGTTTTGTTTAATAAGCAAATATGTAAATAAGTTTATCTTTTTTAGGGTTTTTGTAATTATTTAATAGTTTATAGTTGATAATGTATAAAGTTCTTCTGCATAGACAAGCAGCTGGAAGTGGTTAGGTGAAAGAATAACATATATATTAAATATCGTCACTCCTGTTGCTTGATGTCTGTATATTGTATACTTTGTAAATTGTATTGTGTATACATATCAGACCAATAAAGACGATTTATTATTATTATTATTATTAATATTATTATTATTATAATTAATTGAATTGAACAGACAAATCATTTTAAAAATAAGTTATCTCAGCTTATGGTACTTTAACTTTAAATCTGATCAGGAAAAGCAGAACTCCTCCAATGAAACTTTCCCATTACATTATGGTAAAGTTGAATTAAAACTTACAGTAGTAGATTTTAATGAAGTTAATTGAGATCATTAATATTTGGTAGAATAAATTTTCATTTCATGTTTCTAAATGTTCTTGTTTCTTCTGTTTTAAAATTAGTTTTATTAATAATTTTTTAAAGACAGATAAAAATTGACGTTTCCACTTTTTTTCAAAATATCAAATATCAAAATATCTGTCTTTCAAAAATTATTAAAAAAACTAATTTTGAAATAGAAGAGACCTAAAATCAAGAACATTTAGGAACATAAATATATCAAAAGGTCCTAGAAATTTTCATTTTGTTGATATACACAACTTATTCACATAAATATATTTAAAAATTTCAGGTGGAGGTATTTAATGTTCTTTTCATACGAGAGCAGGAGAAAAGGCATGTAGTCCACTGTATGGATTGTGCGCGAAAGCAATCTCCAAATTTAGAAGGATTCGTTTGTCTGGAAGAATATAAGTTACAAGAACTGTGTGACGTTTATAATAGTTTCGTTATACATTCAAATACGAATACTGCTCACGATCAGTATAGAATAACTTAGTAAATTTTTTAGATGACCGCTGAGGTCAGCTATCACTGCCACATGTAACTGATGTACAACTCTAATATTAATATTTGCTTGTTATATAGCGTATGACTTGTAAAGAAACCAAGCGTGATAATTTATAATAAACTATTTTGCATATTTTTAATGTACATAAGTTTGTCATGTAAGATTGATAGTCTATGGATTAGCACAGATGTTGACAATGTAGTTGGAATAAGATGCTATAATAGTCCGTGTTGGAAATGTTAGGAAAAAGTGAAAGTGTTTTATTGAGATACAAAGTGGGTCAAACAAATACCTTATAAACTTAAACAAATTTTATCGCTTTATAATCTTGATAAAAATATCTTCGAAGCGAAATCCAGTTTAAAATCACTTAACCGATCTAGAAAACCTCTATAATGGTATTATTTTAATTAGATAAAATTAATTTTAAATTTTGTTTTTTTTTTCACATCACGATTGATCCATATGATTTCCAATTTTGAGAATGTGTTGATTACTTGAAAGTTAACTATTAAAGTTACAGTTCCATATAAGGTCTTTATGATTTATTCTTGCTACTTGCTAGATATATGGTTATTTTAGGCATAATCAGATTTTATATCCATATTACGAATATTTTTCAATTGAAACCAGGTTTTGCTTCACGTGTCTCCCTTTATTTTTAGTTCTTGCATTAGAATTTTAAAGTCGAAAACAGCTCTACAAGACGATTTGCTAAAGCGGCTCAACCACAAAAGGTGCCTTATAGTGTACTTTAGCCCTTCGTAATTTTATGAATAGTAGTCACACAGTGAATATACAGGATTTAGGTAGACCGATTTTAAGGAAACTTTTATAAATTCTTTGATTATTGTAATCATTAAACTTTCTCTCCACAACCACACTAAAATGAAAATTATATATGAAACAAAACCGATGAGAAAGTATTGAAAACACAGCAAAATAGCATTTTACAATCAATCAAGACGACCCATTCTAACCACCTGGAGAATTTTTTATCAATTAAAATAAATCTTATGGTACCGTGATTGTATTCCATTTGTATTCAAAAACAAAGCGTATAACAGCAAATTTGTCAAACAATATTTTTATGATTATAATTTTTACAGTCATTTGTTGTAATTACATTACTGGAAACCAGTATGACCTGTGCCAATTTTAGCTCTGCATAAAAAAGGATCTTGAACTTCTCTCGCCATTAGCGGTAGGGACTCTTGGATCTGATATCGATATATATAAAAATGTACATTTATTCGCGCCCTGGGCGCCTCCTTGAAGTTCCCTGTGGAAAAACTTGAACTGCTTTAATTTCTACAATTGATTCCTTTTCTTGTTTTTAGTTGAATCTTTTAATTTTTAAACATGTTCCTCAGTAATGAAAATTCTCAGAAAATATATCAGTTTAAAATATTTTGATAGAAATATATGATTTAATTCTATCTGAATCCTGTAGAACATCCTGAATCATCGTTCATTAGAGTTGTCTGTAGCAGAGTTTTATATATCAAAAAATTAAAAGTAAAATAGTTATAAAAGTCGAGAAAATCTATGCCGTATTTTTACTATTAGGATTTGGGTAAGTCTACTATAAGTAATCGGGTAAAATTAAAGTACAAATAGTTCAGTAATTTCAATACTAGTGAAAAATCTAATTCTATAACATAAAATTTTTAAACGATTTTAATGAGGAACTAACTACTTATCTAAATAAGGTAAAACATACGCAGTATCGCGAAAATCAATTTAATAATATGTAGTTTCCTGAAACATGTGTGTCCCTGTACATATAACAGTATTTTTGTGTAGCCTTAACTATTTCATAATTAAAAGGTATCTTTTCTTTTGTTGACTCACTTTGTATACGAAGTTTTAGTGATGATATCTGATTCATTGCTAGTTGAAAATGTTTTGTAATTTGTCTAAGAAATTTTAGCAATCTTTATTCCTTACCTTCTTTGCTTATCTTCGAGATTATATATATCCACAAAAGGAAATTGAATTGATCATTTCAAAAGTTAACACTTTCTTACTAACTCCATCATATTTTAAATTAGTTTTGAATTAATCTGAACTAAAATATGTGTGGAGAGTGCAGGACAAGTAAAGAGGAACATGTCGAATCTTTGGAATACAAGTCATACTAGAGAGAAGACTTTTTATCAATGAAAAAAAATACCCAGTTCATCATGATTCAATATATAGTGGAGCTATTGAAGTTCAATAGAAAAGGAAGATAAAATTCATCAAAATTCCAACAAATTAATTAAGGTGAAATTGAAAATGTACAAGATAAATTGACATTACCTAAAAACACTATACAAGATAAGTTTTCATGTTATTTATTTTTTTCATCTTCTAGTATTTAAATTGAAATAAATGATCATGTTCTATCAGTTGTGTGATACGATTCACTTTCCGTAATGGAAAATATTATTTATTGCATGATAATTTAACGAACCGTTCATATTTATAAGTAGGAAAATACCGATTGTGACTGAATTGAGGTCATTATGTAAGACTGTCTTTTTGATGTAATATGTTTTGGCGATACTTTCGTTTATCTTTGTATATTGAGGATAAAAAGATATATTTATGCAAATCTGCAACAGATTTCCAAGAGTGCTAAGATACATCCCAATATTTTGACTAAGGATCACATATGAATGTGATAAATTGAAAAATATTTCGGACTGAAAATTATCATAGTCTAGTTTTTATTATTCAGATTAAATATGTGAACAAACTATTCATTTTTGCAAAAAATAGATTCTTATTTGATTTTTATCTTCTGATTAACTACTTAATAAAACAAATTATCTATATATAGTATTATCAGTAGTATGTGATAATTTTTGTTAAATGTTGATATATACTTCATATTGTAACACACTGGGGTTTCCATTATTATTCCATAAATCAAGGATTTTAACATAAGTCTAGTTATATAACTTGTTAACACTAAATTTTGACGTTTTATAAATTTCTTCTATCAATTTCGTTTTTCTTCTTTTTAGCACCGCTTTTATAGTTTAGGGTATTCTTATAAGTTCTTTAAACACTGCAGAATATTCGATAATTGTAATTATAAATACAAAGATCAAGTTAAAGGGAAAATAGAATTACCTATATAGCCCTCATTACCATCAAAGTACACTATAATTACTATATTCGCTTGTTAGAAAAAGGTCTGATATCCTAGCTAGTTGGGGGATGTTGTGCCGTTTGCATTTTCTTATGGGAACCTATGTTGGTTGAATCACCACAGCTTGTAATTTCTCTTTACAATCAAATTAATTGCATCGGGTAGCAAAAAATCAAGATATCTACATGTCCTTTACATTTTTATATTCATTGTCATTTAATATCAAAATATGAACATAAAATTGACAATAACCTTGTAAGATTACCTCAAACGTAAATTTAAAAATAATATTTTATCCATAAAATATTCAACCACTTAGTGTGACGGACTATTATCCAAATGCAAAAAAAGGTTTACCGTCATAAATATCTGATCAATATTTATTAAGTGCACGTGTATGTTATATATGTATACATCCTATTTTATGAATTTTCTTATTACTATGACAAACTTAATACGTTTATATCTAATATCAAGTAATATATATCTTTTTACTTTTACTTTTTAAAATATTCGTTGCATTAGAAAGATTGATATCTCATTTATAATTTTGTTTTAACAGATTGCATAAATTGTCTTTTCATCTCCTATAGTCGTTAACACGGACTAAAATAAGTGTTGCTTCAGGTGCAGAGTATTTTTTTATTCCATTTAACTATATTTGGTGTTTATAAATGAAACTACTGTCAAAACAATGTAAAAAATGTGAATATGGAGAGTAAGTACTAATTCGAAAAATATGCTGCCTCGGTAATAACAAAAAATTTAATATTCCCAATGTAACATCCGTCCTGAAACGAAATTTTATTATTGAACTAAGCAAAAATTAATGTATGTATTTCAAACCTTGGTGTTTTTAATTTGAAATTAAATATTTTGTTACATTTAAAAAGACAATGATCTGTTTCTAAACAAAACTGGGTTCACCAATCATTTCGACAACTATTGTATATCTTTATTACGAAATATCCTATATTTGGTCTAAATGTTATCTCATTTACATAAATTTCTAATGCTATATATAAAAATACAATGTGAGTGTATTAAGAAAACAGAGAGATCAACAACTGATAAAGTATTGACAAAGGAGACACTGACACTGCAATTGTGAAATGAATTGATATATTTCCTTGATGAGGAAATTGATAAAATTGAACATATCTGAAGAAAAACGAAATTTCCAAATTGATTAGAATAAGAAGAATGATATGATGAAGCAAGTCGAGATTTTCAAAAACAGAAATGTAATGAATTACAAATTAAGGAAACAAAATAAGAGAGAAGGCTAAAACTTCTATGAAACTCTCTTTAAAAGAAATACTCCAAAAATGAGGCTAATTGTTTCCAACACTACATTTGTACTAATACCAATCTACCCAGATAAACTATTAATTGTTGGTACTCAACCGGAACCATCGAAAATAAGTATAACCTTTAGTTGTTACTCAGTTATTGAAGTGTATTATAAATATGCAATTCAAGTACCCAAGAAAATCTTTTTGTTCAGAACTTTTTCTTATAATCCCTGTTATTTCATTCTCTATTCGAGTATTGTTTTTCACATCAAATACCTCTTTATTACTTTGCACCTGAGCAACCATTCAATAACAATTTTCGAAAAAGATCATTTGGAGTTAGGTTGTTGAACAAATCGACGATAATTATTATGTATGTTGAAATTTGTTTTATTTTATAAAAATTCAAGTTGTCAGATTGTGTGATTTTTTTAATCAGAATTCTCAGATAAAACGGCAAGATTGAGTTTTTTTTTGAAATGATTACTGGAGAAAATGCCTATTTAATGAAGAACACATGCCTTTATTTATTTGTTTACATTTAATATAATTTCTGTTAACCTGTATTTGACTATATTTCACAGAAATTACTGTATTGTTGTGTTTTGGATGTACTTCAATACTATAACACTACTGTCATCTAAAAGCGATTTTTTTGGCTAATAAGAGACTTTTTTGAATCTATATGTTTACTAGATTGTTAATAGATTCAATTTGTCACACGTTATGAGTCAAATCAGTGCTTGTTTTGCTGTTTTCCTGTTTTATTTTTTGGTTCTCCACTTTCAATTTATTTTTAATCTCAAGTAATCATACTTCAAAATTTGTTTAATTACAAATATGAAAGCTTTTTAGAATTCCTGCTTTATTTGTTGAAAGATATTCTATTTGGACTGAAAAATATATTTACTCAGCTCAAAGTATATTAACAACTTAGATAATGATCTGACAACCCAAATTTTTAAAATATTTTTTCTATTAAAAGTGATTCGCCGATTTGTCTATAAAAGAATGTTGTATTCTAAGTTTAAAAGCAATAAAACTGCTCCTTAAAATTTGTATAAAATAAAATACAAAAATATTTTGTCTTTTCTCTTTTAATACATTTTTTAAAAAATAATACCTAGATGTTTGGTGTTGATTTGTTTTTTGTTACTTTGTGATATTTTTAAATGAATTTTTGTAGTAGATCTCATTTATGACGAAATACAGAGTGTTTCTGAATGTATATGCAGAAAGTTTTTGATCAAAAACAAACCTTACCTGAAACACTTTGGAAATATTTTGTATAGTATTGTTGATATTTTACTTTTGGAACCTACATGGATAAGGTAAGAATTATTTGATAGTAATTTTTGTTTATTCTCTCTTCTCTTTGATTCTTTGTTGCCATCTAAAAGTTCATTTTATTATACAGTCAACATACTCGAGTTCAATGGATTTTATTTCTAAGCTGTTACTTAGAAGATTTTAGAAATCTCTTTCCCATTCTTAATATTGTAAGTTTTTCTACAAATGTTGCGGAAATATAAAATAAATAATTCAAATGAATTATATCTAAATTTAAAAAAACTCATTTACTACGACATAAATGGAAAGGTCTTAGAATAAAAAAATGATATAGTAAAAATTTAAAAGTATGCTTATTAATCATCAAATTAATGCCATATTCACACTGATGTTATAAAGTCTAAACAGATCTGGTAACATATTCTATAACGGCAATTTTAGCTCTTAATACTACATAAAAATGGCACTTAATTATGAGATGATCTTCCAATCTCTTCCAAAAATATTGCTTAAATATAACATACAACTGAAGTACGACCAGAAAAACTAATCAGATCTTAGTGTGCTAGTGTAATTGGCTACCATATTTGTTGATCATGTCTTGACGAATTATGCAGACTTTGAATGGCCAAGAAAAGGTAAGTGACCTAATTATTCATATATAAAAATATAATGTGTTGAAAAACAGAGTATTGAATAACGCAACTTTCATTCCAATTGATTAAATTGTTAGTTATTCATTATAAAGTATGTGAAGACAAATTTTCCTATAAAAATAGAATGCTTCAATTTATAATAATTTCGTTTGAATCTCGTGTATATAGTGTGTCTTGGATAAGAATGTAATCATATACAATAAGGGATGGGCTGCAAGTTTATTCATTTAGAAAAGACATGTCTTTGTGAATTGTATAATCCTGTTTTTAATTAAAAAAATAGTAGTTTTGAAAAATTTTTAACGTTGGGAAAATTGACACTTGACAGCTGAAATAACTTTTATTATTGTTTAGATTAAATTCCACGCAAGAAAATTTGAGGCAAAAAAATTAAAATAGGTAATATAGAACTCGTTTAATTGTTTAAAGCAACGGTCATAAACCAACTATAATAAAATTATTCATACTAATAGGATTTTTCCGAAACTATAATCGGGTTAATCAGATCAAGATCGTAAAGTGATTAGGATCCCGTTAACTGTCATTTTATTGGGTTATGTCATATTTGGTGTATTCCACTAAGCACTCACGACAAACACGTTCAAGACCCCAAAATATGCCCAATAAGAAGGTCAACTTGCATGTAAATTTCGGCAATACAAATTTTGTTCTGTCACTTACCAATCGTGGCGCTAGTGTAATAAAAGTATGTCATCTACTAGCTGATAGAGGATACAAATTTGAGCAAGTATTTAATACAGGCGAAACTGCACTGTTTTGGAAGAGAATTCCAAACAAGAGATTTATTTCTAAATGCGAAAAGTCTGCCCCTGGATTTACTGCAGCAAAAGATACACTGCTGCAATGTTCTAATAATAAAATTAAAAGTAAAGGAAGTAGGAAGGAGCGATAAACAAAATTTTGACGGACCAGAATGCTTGTTAGAGAGAGATATAAGCTTTATTGTCATTAGAAAATTTTACAATTTTATATTAGATAATATAAAATAACAATTTGGCTTAATAATAGTAATTATAATACATATAATATCTTACTTAACACTAAATTGTATTATGCCAGTCTTTTGAGTTGATGGTAAATTGTAGAATTCTGCATAGAATAATAGTGTCTTTCAAGCAGAAATGCCTTTGCCAATCTTCGGAACTTATTAAATGTATCAGAAGTATAGTTAAGTAAAAATCCAAATTTTTTCTTCTAATAGAGTAGGTATGGGTGGGTCTCTCATTGAGTTGTGAAAGTGTTTGCAAACCAAACAACCGGATTCCAAAATGAGAGCGGGGAGAATTAAAATTTTGTGTTTTTTAAAATAGAATTCGCAATGTGTTCTATTACTCAAACCATAAATATAACGTATAGCTCTTTTTTGTAAATTGAAAATAGAATCGAAGAGTTGCAAACTACAAGACCCCCAGAAAACCAAACCATCGAAGATGCGATTCGAGCAACCAGTAGTAACTTGTTAAAGCAATACGAGAATCGAGCTGTTCAGACACATATTTAATGACAAAACAAGCAAAGGATAATTTTTTTCCAAGTTTTTCACATGTACAAACCATTGAAGTCACTGTTGAGTTTTAGAGCTGGTAAAGTTCCTTTATAGGATGAAACTAAAGTTTTCTCAGTGTTTCAACAGAGACCGTTTCCATCAGACCAGAACTTAACAGTAATTAGATCTTTGCCCATGTTAGGATGTTAAGCTTCTATATCTGGACCACTTCAGGTTACACTGGTTCCATCCGCCAATAAAGTGAATCTACCATTAATCAATAAGTCTGTGACATCATTAATGAATACCAATAATAGAAGTGGACTCAAAACTGAACCCTGAGGTACATCACTGCCAACTGGCAATTTACTTGAAACTTTACCATAAGCGTGTACCAATTGTTTTCGACATTCAAGGTAAGATACAAACCATTTAAAGGGAACACCTCGAACGCTATAATACTCTAGTTTGTTAATCAGAATTTCATGATCTACACAATCGTAGGCCTTAGCGAAATCTTAAAAAGCCGAAGCCGTATAAAATTTATTGTTAATTGAAGTATATATTTCAGGAGAATAGAAAACAGCGTCATTAGTGCATTTATTAGGTATGAAACCAAACTGTTGAACTATCAAGATTTTATGTTCATTCATTCAATTATCTTCGATAGGATTGTAATAATGTAATAGGACGATAGTTAGTAGTGTTATTTTTCTCGCCACCTTTGTGCAGGTGAAAAATTAAAGCTGTCTTTAGACAGCTAGGGGAAAGCTCCTTTTCAAAGGATTCGTTGATTAGAGAACATAAAACGTAACCATCTTAAAATATACAAATTTGGTGGTGTGTAACCTAGTGGTCGGAAAATTTATTAGCCAAAAAGCAAAATATGAGCATTACAACAACTTAAAAAAATCTGAGCCAAATCTACTTATTAAGTTAACTTTATCACACTGAATAAGACTGAATTTCATACTTAATAAATATATATTAATGAGAACAATGTGCTTGTATCTCCGTAGAAAGTTTGAGTAAGTCAGGTTTGAATATTGTTGTTTTTAATGGCATGATTCCAAGTTCTCATCAATAAGACGACTTCTGAGTTTACTCTTGATAATTTTCATGCTTAAAAAATATCGAACCTAAAAGGAAAGGAACGGCAAACGCGAGCTTTTTCAGCTGATCGTAAGAGTCAGAAATACTATTCCAAGCGTTGAGAATGATCATGTCTTCCTTCTCCAGGTTATTCAAAGCAAACCACTTGTGTTTTGAACTAAGATCACATTTTTTCTCTTACAATATTTCCAATTCAACAAAAAGACGTTCGTATTTAAAGTGCTATGTCTTGTTTTAAAATCCACCAATTGTATTTCAAAACTACCAAGGTCATTTTCAAAAGGAGAAAATTTCAACTTAGTTACTGTAGCATTTAGAGGATTTTTGACAAATACTACAGTTGCTCTGCTGTTTTCAAATTCCTGAAACCTGCTGAGAAATGCTTACCTCATATTGAAAATTATTGTTTTAAAGGAGTTTATCAATAGGAGTTTTAATGAAAATATTTCTCACCGACTTAAAAATTAATTATTGTAAACAATTTGGGTATGTAGAATATAGAATAAAATAAGAAACTATGGCAACGTTGACGCTGAGCGCACGCATGGTTATTCCAATTCTAAATCTGATTTAGACGGTAGGAACTCCATATCACTGTAAAGGTTGCGACGTCGCGTTGCGAAACGCTGTTCCGTAATATCGACCGCCAAATTACTCATACGAATAACTGAAAAAAATCATGCTTTCCAATCGGCTTTTGAATCGTTTAAATAGGTGTCAGATGAGAACTCAATTCGAACAATGGGTATCAATTCATACAATGAAAATATCAGGATTTTATACACACAGAAAAAAAGTGAGTATAAGTTTTTTTATTTTTCGATGGTATATTCATCTTCCGGTTCTTTTTTTCAGAATGATATTGATCAAACCAAGTGTATAATAGGGAGACAAAGGTATTTTTCTAGTTAATATTTAGTATATTAATATAGAACACCGAATTTTTTAATTAACCAGTTAACGTTGTTTAAGTACAAGTGTATACCTAATATTGTACATTTTCTAAATTCAATCTTAGGATGTAAAACTGTATTATTATTATAACGAACAAAGCAGCATTTTCATTAGTTTTTAAGTTCCGTTCCTGTTTACTATTTTATTATTTCTCTCGATATATTTTGAAACAAAAAATCTGCTTGGCGTATATTATTGTTTTGTTCTCGCAGCTATTAATTTGGTACAATTCTTTTCATTTCAGTATGTAAAGAACATTAAATAATTCTTCGTGCCACACAATGAAATTTTGAATTTAAGTTTAAGTTTGAAATGTTTTCGTCTTCTTAGTTCCACCATCTTTAATGGCTTACTAATACGACCATTAATATATTATTTTGAAAAATAGGGTCCCAATAGTATTATGACTATTACTTGAATTAATGTATTCTGTAGGCTTTAGCGCTTGATAATATAATTGACCCCATTTTTTGTTATGTCGATAATTTTTGATGTTTTTCGCAAATTCATTTTTAAAACAAAATTGATCGCGTACATGAATTGAGATAAAAAGAAATAGAAGTGCATCGATTGTTATGTCATTTGAATAATAAAGACATACACGAGGTTTGTTATCTCCGCATTGGTGTTATTTATTATCCCGTGAGTGACAACCTTCAAAGAAGTCCCTATTTGATTAAATAATATGTTCTCAGCTGTGTTGCATCTTCCTGAAGTAGTCCTGGGGGTTATTTTTGGAACTTGTAAAATATTTGTTTGTCAACGAACTGATGTCATTTGATCGCAATTTTTAACCTATTAGAAAGCGAAATTTCGCAGGGATTGTATAGAGACTGCCGATGCTGTAGGGTCGGTCTTCTACATTGTTAAATTCGATGAATGTTCTAACACATTTTTTTAGTGAAGCAGCTAATCACCGTTCTGTTTTGACTGCGTCATGTAATCCATGGTGCATATTCTTCTTAACGTGCCGTATCAAGTCCCCTTGAAATTGGTGATCAGCTTGGCAAAACTCTCTATCTTGAGCTAGATCAAATAACTATCCTGCTTCTCTTATCCCAGTCCATTCTCTAATATTCTTCAACCAAGAGGCTTGTTTCCTCTACGATATTCACCTTTATCCGTCATAATGAATTGGAGGATACTAAACCGGCTACCACGCACAAATAAGCTTTTTTCCTGCATTTAATGTTATCCATCAACTCCATTAACACCAACTGTTGAGGACTGCATCGTTTGTTTGCATAACTGTCCACGGTATCTAGAGCATGCGTCTATATAAGCACATTTCAAAAGCCTATAAGCGATTAATGGTAGATATTTTCAAAGTTCCTGCTTCGACACCATATAAGACAACTGACCATATGTAACATTCGATCATCTGTTTCCGGAGGTGAAATTTTAATTTCAACACAACACCTTCATAATTAAAGAAAACAGTAAACATTGTCGTAACGGATTTTGACACGCTGTTTTTCCAGATCAAAGCGGTAAATCCATGATTTATCACCAGTAATAATCTCGATAGGTTTTCTAAGATTGAAGCAGAAATTTTCGCAAATTCGTTGATTCAATGTAATCACAAATTGCAAGAAAAACGAAAGAAGAGACAATAAACAAATGAACGACCGTAATTTCAATTGAAATTACGTTCTTCTTGCTTTCTTAGATAACTTACAGAACATGGTTAATAATGTGTTAGCTTATTACTATAAAAACAAAGTTTATTTCAGAAAAATATTAATATAATAAACATTTAATACTTATCCATTTTAATGGTCTTTCTGGGAAACGCGATCCTGCTGAAACATCACCTGCACTTCTTCTTTTCGATTCTTGATCTTTTTTATTCAAAATATTCTCAAAATTTACCATTTATTTTAATAAAGTACGTTAATTATAATTAATAAATCGTATACTCTAATACGTTTTTTCGCATGGAAAAATATCCACGTTTAAATAAAATTATACCCTCTTCAAACTATATTAGTTCTCAACTTAGAAGGTGTGTCCTGCGAATTAATTGAAGTAATCCATTGTATTAATATCGATCAATGTCATGTAGAACGTCTTATTATATGATAGTTTTGAAAACCATCTGTTCTAGATGCCTTCTAATAATATCAAAACATAATAAAGATCTGACCGTTCTCCGAAGGAAAAAATAACTATTTTCTTAGTTATTACCGTGACCAATATTGAATTAAGAACATGACGTCTATCGATTATTCTTTGTTAAACTCTCCGATGGCTCATAATTGAAATGAGAAAAGTCATCAGTACAACAATTTGCAATCTCCAACCAAGTTCCTTCCATAATGCACCTCTCAAAGAACTATGCACTCCGGGAAGAGCCCTGCAATCTGACGTGGTCGTCAGTTTTCTTTGCTGTTCGTTCTATTAATTACTAATGAATTTAATGAGTGTGTCAGTCTATTCTCTTCTTTTCGTCAGGGTATTTATGCAGTCTCTAGATTTCTTAGCCGACTTATTACAACTAAAAACGACCTTAAAGAGGGGATTCACTTGTTATATCTCTATTAGCGGAATCTCTAATAGATGGTCCCTTTTATTTCTCTTTTCTTTTTGTATTCACTGATGGTCGTGGTCCATCTGTTTCTTCAGCCTTGGGTGCCTGGAGTATTCCTCACTGACGTAGTCCATCTGATTGGATATTGGGGTCAGTCCTTAGCACTGGAAATGTTCTTTTGATGATGTTTTGGCAGTACTACTGGGTCTTGATGTACCACTGTTAACTGTTCATCAGACTGATGTTCTGCTAAGATTGTCTCTTCGTGCATTTACATTTGGCAGCATATCCTCAGGCTATAGGTGTGTACAGCATAATGCAGAAAAGGATGGTCCTTTTGAGGACGAATTTGGTCTGTAGTTCGGAACTGAAGATGCTAACAGTCAAAGCTGATATTTGATTTGTTAAAATATAAGTCACCAACAAACGCTAACTCGAGACATTTTTAATTGCTAATAGTGTGATCTTACAGGCAGTAAAATATTTCATTTTTATTTTGAGAAGTAAAAGTAAAAAATTGAAGAAAAATATATACTCAATGAATCTTTGGTTTTCTTCTATGTTAATCGTTTAATTAGTTAATGTATTTAATTATTTTGCAGAAGGCAATTCTCGTTTATCCATGACACGAGTTACTTGTGCTAGTAAGTAAATATGGTTTAATACCAATTTTTCTTTCATTTTACCTAATAAACATTTTACAGCGGACAAGATTATGAAACGGATGTAGCATTATTCGAAATGTTTAAAAACCAAGATACGGGCCTGCTGCATATAGGGAAATTCTTGTCGGTATATTGAATGTCTTTAATATTTCACAAAAATTTCAATCTTTACTTTTTAGGCAGTCAAAGCAACCGGTCTTAGAAAAACAGATCCTAGACTACAAGATATGATGGAGAATTTAAAAAAGTTATCTAAATCGAAGTCTGATGGAAATGATGTCGATACTCAAAAACTAACTTTAGAACAATTTAAGAAGTAAGTGTTTTTATTTTAATATTTATAATGGCGATACATGCGTGTCATATATATATATATATATATATATATATATAATATAAAAATCAAAAATAATTAATATTATGCTTGACAAGAAATTGTTTAAAAATCTATTAGCGGATGCTGCTTATCATAAATAATATCAACTTTTTCCGTGGAAAATGGCAGTGTATGATTTATCGGAATTCCATATTTCGTACAATCGATTTTTAATTTGTAATTCACGGTTTTTTCACTTAAATCGCACAATTTGATACAAAGCTGTGCATAATTTCTTGTGATACAAAAAATTAATGGGAATTCAGCAGCGAGACCTTGAACCTGCGAAGTGATATATAATGAGAAAACGTTTGAAACAGTTTTTTTAACTTCACAGGAGAAAATAGCGAAACGATTTTTTATATATAAAAAGAAGTAAACCAGTTAAATCATCATGAAATATGAAAGAACAAAGATGAATCGGACGATTAAACAAGAGAGGTGCGCGGTTATGTCTCTCAAACTATATAGATGTTAAATCAATAGCAAAATATGTTTGTAATAACATTCGCTCATGATACACAAGACATATTTGTGAAATAAAGATTTGGTTTTGAGGACAAAAATAGCCTCGCAAAAATGTGGAATAAAAATAAATGAACAATAAGTTATTAGGCATATTAGGCAAGTAAAAACTATCAGTCTAAATTAACAAAATCGTAATGAAACCAATTTTGATTTAGGATTCAGTTACAAGGAATAGCAGTTAAATTTTATTATTATAATATTGGAAAAATTTTATTACATAGAATGAATTAAAAAATAATTAGCTGATGGGTTAGAGTGTCACGTCTTGTACGTAAAATAAAAAATGTTTGTCAATAGTTTTCACGTAATAAAAATAGAAGTTTTTCTAATAAGTAGTGCACTATTCATTAGTAATAAGCCTTAAAATTCAGATAATTTATTATTGAGTAAAATAATAGATTTTTTCAATATTCAGTGACCTTTACGAGTCTGATTATAAAACGGCCATCTACAGTTTGATTGTAGACAATTGATATTTATTATTGCTGATCAAATTTTTTTAAGTTATCTATAAATAATTCTATTACGACGTTGAGTTAATATGAAGTCTTGGATAGAAATTTCTTATTGCTTGGATATTTAAAACTTATTATTTAGTTGTGTATTTTATCATTTTAATGTAGGATTGCCCGGGCAATTCGAATCTTGTGAACTAAAATACGTAAACTCATTTGAATTATATTTAACCAATATAAATATAATGATTAATAATTTTTGTATGCATTTTCACTGCAGTAAGTAAATTTAGTGTTATAAAACTTGATTTACGGTGTATTATGTAATAAAAATGTGCAATAAATTCATGCGTGAATATGATTTATATTTTTTAGTTTATATATGTTGTTTAAACAACAATTTTATGACAGTATTTATAGAGCCAGATCAATTTAAAGGGTCTAATAACCTCCCAACAACCTTCTTTTACTCGATCTTTTATTGGGAGATGTTAACTATTTGAATGAATAGAATTTCCGATATTATTCTAAATAATGGATATACTTTTTCTGAACAAATGACGATATTTTTATTACACTCCAAAGTACATATGATGCGATTCTTGATGTGATGAAATATTAGCTCTGAACTTTGAGGAAGTTTGCTCCTTCTTTGAAATTTGAGAAATTTTGATAAATATTTGTCATTGTCTCACCTATGTCGCGTTATATTTGGGTTTTGAGTTCAGGAATTCATTATTGTCTATTCACATGAGATGCACAAAACCCCAAAACACTTCTTGGTCTGAGAATAATTGCTCCGATAAATCGATTGATTCGTACACAGTGTGGTAGTTGGCGCCATCTTGCTGATACCACAGATCGATACCATCTAGCTAGTGTCAAATTGAAATTATGTTTGAGTAATCTAATATAAAAAAATGGATTATTTTAAAACTATACAAATTATTTAGAGCTATTGGTAACAGGCATTTAGTTATTTACAGATTACTAATGTTATTATACAATCCATATGTATGGAATAAACTCAATTTTGGAGTTATTATGTACTATGTGAAAAAAATCTGAAACAGGTCGATTTTTATTCTCAAATTGACAATTTACAATATGAAAACATTATCTCCCTTCAGCTCCCCCTTTGAATTATAAACATCCCCTCGAAAATTTTAATTTCATTTAAATGTACATGTACATGTACATTGTACAATGTATATTGCAATGTACATTGGAAAATACATTATAAATATTATGAGACATTATTATCATCAATCTACGTAAAGATTTGTGATAGAGACATTATCAAAATTTTACATCTTAAAAATTAATAGTCTCAGTTATGATAGCACCAAATTTAAGAAACTTTAAAATATTCGAGGGTGCTTATAATTCAGAGGGGACAATATTTTCATACTGTAAATTGTTAATTCAAGAATAAAAATCGAACTTTTCAGGTTTTTTCATATAGTACATAATAACGATAAAATTGGATTTATTGTATACATATGGACCGCATTGAATATACATTTATGCTTGAGGAGAACAATCTTCTAGATTCGCTCGCAGTTATACTGGATATGGAGGTTGATTGGATCCTTAATATTTGTCTGCTTGTATAAAAATGTATAAACAACATTTATTGATGCAATTATACAATTCTTCATAGTCGATATTACCCAATACCGGATTAACTCTTCGTGAATGTCATCACAAGTTTTTTATATTTGTAACTGCCATCGCTTAATAATTCATAAAATTAGTATGTAAATTATATTAATTGAATGTTATTCGTATAATAATAACAAGATTATAAAATTTTGAAAAAAAAATATATGGAAATGGAATTTGTTGATATACCACATAATTTACGTTTAGTTTTTCATGATAAAAATATATTAGCAGACGTTTAAACGACCCTTTGTGCGTGATGAAGTTTCCTTGTTTTCCCCTGAATTATTATAACTTCTATGTCTGGCGCCAATGATCGCGTGATAACTACAAACGTTCATTTCAATGTTACTTCCCCATGAATTTGTAAATATGGCAAATTATGGCGAAATATATAAGAGAGTCAGTTCAATAGAACTATATTGCTTCAACCTCTGATTTGTGAAGGGTATCGATAATGTCTAACATAAAAATGCTAATATTAACATATAAAATTTTTAAATACCTTTGATGTAAAGTACTGAATAAATCTGCGAAGTACCTATACATAGATGTCAGATTATGTTTGCGAGCTCACATCACTTCTTATATCTCATATTATTTTTATTCTGTCAGTGTTATTTGATTCATTGTCTATTTTTATAACAAGTAAAGTATGATTTTACACTTCACTTTATTGTATGTGCATTTTAACGCAATATACGTTTTACTTTATTTAGAATTTTGGTTGAAATAGTCATACCCAAGACTTCTTTTCGTTTTTATTTCATTTCTTTCACGTAAAATATCCATTGTTTATCTATCTAAAATTTATCATTAATTTCGTCATTAGTTTCATAATTATATAAAATGAAATTTGGAGTTGTTTCGCAATTGTTATCATTGAATTGGTATTAGAGCAAGTTTATCTCTCAACCAATAAATATTTTTTGAAATTTATTACTGTTTTTATCGTAAACCCTACTACCTGTTCTAAGATTCCTCTCCTATTAACTTAAAATTCTAATTTAAATCAGTTTGATATAATAATATAAATAGTATCATCGTCAGGTGCTATTACATTATTTTCCACTTTTGAATATCTTTGTAACATCTCATTCATATTTATTTATGTATTTTAGTAATGATTATTGCATAATAACATCAAATCCATCTTTAGAAATTGTAGAAGTACATTAGTTACAGTTTACACATGAAAGGAACACAAAATTTGGTGAAGATGATAAATTTGTCGCTAAGATAGCTTGCTCCAATATAAAAAGTAATCCGACATGTGAATTGGTCGCAGGCACTTAAGGGTTCATTTGATCCCTAGAGCACAAACCACGTATTTTATAGACGTTTCACAGAGATCGCCCAAGGTTGAACCATTTTTGTACTTCAAGTTCAGAACCATAGATGGATCCGCAGTGCCAGGAGTTCACCACTTTTATATAATAGAAAGGACCCATTATTGATGAGCAAATGCAAGACCAAGACCACATATGAGGCTGCAAGACCAAGATTAAGACGATCTCAGTCTTGAATTTGCTAATCAATAATGGGTCCTTTCTATCATACAAATGTAGAAAACTCCTGGCACTGTCTATCAGTATTCCATCGTCTAAAGGACAATGCTGACTTTAAAACATTGCTTCTCCCTATTTTTTTTATATCAGTTTCAAAAATAAGAAACACAGCGGAAATCGGCGCAATAACGGCGAATTTTATTTTGATAGCCAAAGAACAAGGATGTTGTAAACATAATAATACCAGCAATACATACTGACCTGACGTATTCTGTGCTCGTAACATAACTCACAAATTAAAGGAATTAAAAGCTTGGTTTATGCAGCCAAAATTAAAAAGTACCATTAAACTAACAAATTAAATTACTTGTTGAAAGACGCTGTGAGTAATGCAGAACTAAGAATTCACCAACTTTTAACTTCTTAATTTTGTGAGGTTGTGAGCACAGAATAGGTCAAGTCAGTCTGTATTGGTGGTACTGTTTTGTTTACAACATCCTTGTTCTTTGGTTATGGAAGTATTATTCGTGTTATTGCACTGATTTCTGCCATGGTGTTCTAATTTTTAAAATTTCTATTAGTTTACCAGTAATTTATAATTATCCTTAATTCACTACATGAACAAAAAATTTGTTAGTTTAATGGTAATTTTTAATTATGGCTACATAAACCAAGCTTTAGCTGTGGTTAATTTTCCCGAATGACTTTCAATACATTTTATGTATAACATTGAGAATCTATTAATGTGATGCATTTGTTCCCAAATCCTCATAAGAATAATGATTTAATAGATGGCTGCTGGCTACAAACAATACCAAATTAACAAGGGATGTATTATGAAGTTCAAGTGATGAATTTCATTAAAATTTGGTATAATTACTTAAGATGTAATACTTTAATTAGCTATTTTTGTATGCAATATTTTGTTTAAAAACATATATATCTAGTTTTTTTCTACCCTATTAATTAATACACACACGTAATATTTAGATTATTATTATAATTGAAGGATTATCAGATTACTTCCAAAAGCCTTTTTGTCTACATTTTACTTGGGTAACGAAATAAGTGCAATAATTGAAATATTTTTGTCCTTACAAGATTACAACTAATAACTTGCCATTTTGAGAAATATTATAAGCAACAACATGAACTTGAAAATTCGTTAGTTCTCAGGTAGCAGTAAGAACTACTTCATAATTCAAATTACGCGCCATGAATAAAATTCAATTTTGCCAGTATTTTATGAAGGATGTCGTAGTACTAGTTCAAGCTCAGACCTCTAATCGATTTTAATTTGGTTAGAACAAATAACATTGTCGTGATCCATCTAAATATAGGTGATCTCTGTGCCCTAGAGGTAAATTAGTCGCCATGTTTTTATATCGGAACCAAAAAGAAAAACAAATGGTGCACTTTGACTGGTTTATTATTCAATTAGCATGAGCTTAAAGTGGAAAAGTGCCACTAGGAATGCAGTTTATTTTCTATTAATATGTTTACTATCAATGTATGGTTAACTTTCCACAAACTCCACGAAACATCTAATTTAATTTCTTTACTCAATGCATTGGTAGCTGCTTTTTTATCCACCTCTTATGACCAAACTCGCAAAACTGCTTGTCTATTTCACTAAACGTTGTTTGGGATAAAAGCGGTAAATCGGGAATTTTTTCATGAAATTAGCGAGTTAATTCCTTTTATGTTCGGCTTTATCTCAATAAGAAATCATTTGTAAAACTGATATTTAATGCATTTACGTTAATTACATTTTTCAAATTTAAACTAACGTTTCCCTGGAAACTCTGAAGTATTTTTTATAAATACCAATTAAACATCTGAGTATATAAAGAATTTTTGTAATGATATTTTTTTATTTTATTGTCTCTCTAGCTAGGGATCATATTTTCACGTTAAAGAATGTCAATTCATAATTAATTATGACGGATTTTTTTTAATGAACTAGTACAGTAACCGAAATCATTTTATTCCATCAGGCTTGTACATGCTGTATATATTTATATATATTTTGTTCCAATCTTTTGTATGTATACTGTATATTACATAATCGATTACATCACACATAATTCATCACCCCAATAAAATATTATAAACTTTCCATACAATATAACCGCGTTTAATCAACCATGCATTAATGTATTTTGATTTCGATATATCTAATGAATTTTTTTTAATGACAGTGATTTAACAAAACAATGATACCTGGTCGTTAACTTGTAGATAGTTCTTCAATAAAAAACGTTTATTATGGCATTGGTTTTAAATTAATTTGTTAAAAAGAAAATTGTCCATGGTTAGGTTCATTCTCCGATGGATATCTGCAGCACTATGGCCTTCAGCCTGTAGAAAACGAATCACACTCCGCAATTCACTTTTGGCGGGAGTATCAATGATAATGAACATGTTTACGTGGCTGCAACATAACGCCGACTGACGCCTTAAAGCGCGCTTTTTCTACCCGCGTAGCGTCTGCACGGAGCGAGCGGAGATTGAAAAGAAAACAGCCCCCGTATAATTATGTATATTAGAGACATGTTGACATATTTGCAATAACAACAGAGATATTTGCAATAAACTGTATAACTATATTGCTCAGCTGTCCGGCACGATAAGAAATTTACAAAAAATCGAAAAATGTTTTTGAAATTTTTTCAAATTAAATCTACAGAGTCTAACAAATGATTCAGATATGTAATTTTTTTATTGGAGATTTATAAACATTTGTAGTTTTTCAACATGTTTTTCCACCGGAATTAATTTTCTTATCTAAATTTTTTTAAAAATGTTTAGAAAAGAACAATGACCTTAAATTTACTTGTCCTTTATTAACTTAGTGCACAAAATTACATCTTAGAGATCATTTACTAGACTATGTAGAAATGATTTGAAATAAATAAGAACGATTGAGTTTTATTGACAATTTCAGTCCCTACAATTTTTTTTCGAGTTTTCCCACATATCTTTGAACTTTTTTGTCAAAAAAGTGATTTCCTTTTTCGGTGCAGTTAATCCACAAAATTAAAGTTGGTTTTAAGGACATCTCCATTTATCGAAAGTGTACAGAAGTGGATTCAGCACAAGTGTCCCTAAACATATTATGAATATTAATACAATTTCTTGCAAATGTTATCATTCCATTTTTGATGTAAGTTTACCACTTCAGTAGAAAATCAAGGTCGAAAAATTCTTTCTTCTGGGTGTAACACTTCTAATGTCGCTTAGAATATCATTATATATTTAACGTTCATACAATAATTTATTAGTTAACGAAATTAATTGATAAATAAATAGTTAATTCTAAAATCTCTGGAGATATCGCCGGCATTTGTTATTGTTTCCAAATGGATTTAACGCTATTCTGTGAAAGTCAATTTTATGTATGACGTATATTAATTTTGGTAACAATAACATTGTCAACAATATTATTGTCGCGTTAAACTATTTGTATATGATTTGCTTTATTCTTGATGACACAAATTGTGACTGAGAACAGAAAACCTTCCTCAATGAGTTCATGCATAATAACGACGGTTTACTCAACCAAAATTAACGTGAGGATTAACGTTGTGATTAATTGCAAAACAATGAAAACTTTCTTTTGTCACATCTAATATCTACATATCAAATTTGAGAATGAAGCTTAATTAATGGTATTGGTGAAATTGTTATTTATATTCTTTTTGTCTATCATTCATACATACTTCATTGGAATATTTGTTTGGAACTGAATGCTGTTTCTTATTTTAGTATAGTGCAGCCAAGTATAGGACTTTTGTCATATGCGTTTAGACATCAATTTATAATACCAGAATTTCAAGAATTTAGCAAAGATATTGAGTTAATTTATTGGAAATGTAAGGAAAATACAAATGGAACAGTAAGTATATTTTCAAAACAGCTTTTTTGTTATTTAAACAATAAATCGTTGATTATGAATTTTCATGTAGTCAAAAAACTTTATTCATAATATTCTTTATACATTTTGCTAATCAAAAAGCTCATGATCCCATAAAAATCTGAACTAAACTGTTTAGTTTTCACTAATTCATTGTTAAAAACACTACGTGTTCACTGATCTATGACATTGGTATTATTTTAGAACAGCAGCTCTATTTTTACTTTAACCTTATGTAGGTATATTCATTAACATCGTTTCTACTCACACAAACTCTTATCTAAAGTAAATAAAACTTGCAATTAGTTATTAATGCCTTTGTTGGCCCAACTAAGTCGCTATCAGTTAATTTAGTTATTAATTTCAATAATTAACAGCTCAAAAGTTTTTTTAATTCACGTTTTTTTTTGAAAAAACTAAAATATTTCAAATTTGTATTTACTTTAGTTTTATGTAAGATTCCTTGATAGGTCACAAGTATTCCATGTTGCCAAGTGTTAAAAGATTTTCATAATAAGTACAGAAACCTACAACTATTATTCGTGTATTGAAATATTTGAGGATCATAAAATATTTTTTCTACGTCCGTTATAATATTCACGTTTTCTTTCATTCATTCGCATTCATAAGGAATGTAATTTCTGAATCGGTCAAAAAGCGTGAAAAAAAGACCGTAACGTGTCATTTTTTAACGCAATTATAAAATTGTTTTATCAAAATAGTGGGTTGTGAATGTTTTTTTTTTCTGATGACGAATCGTTTCTCCGATAAACGTCACACTTTTATTTCTTTGTTCGTTCAAGAAAATTCGTTTTGTGTCTAATTAAGAGAAGTGTAGTATTATTATTAGTGATGGAGAGTGATAGTGAAGAAAGTTTAAACTGCAAACCAGAAGATGTTGTTGAATCGGCAACTGCAGCGACTATGAATCTTTTCCCTGAGAAATCCAGGGAACAGTATTTAAAGGAATATAATTCTTTTATGGAGTGGCGAACTAAAAAAGGCATAACCAGCTTCAAAGAATGAGTGTTACTAGCTCACTTTGAAACGAAATTCAAAATGTGGAAGTCTTCAACACTTTCGTCGACTTATTCAAAACAAAAAGGCACCCTAATGGTAAATAACGACTGACGTAGACATCAGTAAATACTCGAAATAAATCAGTTGGCTATAGATATACATATATAGATATTATTTGTAACATCTTTCAGGTTGCTTTAATATTGGGAATCGCAGGAGTTCTGTGGATGGAGAAATTATATAAAATGAAGTGAAACGATTTCAATGTTTCAATTATCACAGTACCTGATACAAAAACTCATTTTCAACGTAGATTTACTGTTATTGGTGAAATATCTGAAAATAAATTAAACTTGGTTAATATTTATAAAAAATATTTAGAAACCAACAACAAATGTCAAAACAGATCATTTCTTTTTGCAGTATAGAAATGGAAAACGCAAAACCCAAGTTATCAATATATTTTCCCTGCTTATCGCAACATATTTGAATTTACCTAATCAAAAAACTACACTGGGCATACATTTCGACGCTCTTTGACGTCTCTATTAGGGGATTCCGGTGGTGATATAACTAAAAAAGCACGGTTGGTGGAAATCCAACACAGCTGCGGAGGGTTACGTAGACGATTCAATAAAAAACAAAATGGATTCCGACTTCAAGCAACATTGTAAATGTTCAAGATCCTACCAACACTCCAATCCTAGTACTAATACAACTATAGACGATGTTATTTCTTTGAACTCGTTAAATGTTGCCAATTCATGTACCAATAATAATGTAACTTCTTCTTCACTTCAAATTAATAATGCTCACGGTTGTACTTTTAATATAACTATTACAGAATAAAAATTGATAAACATTTCGTCGAATTTTTTTTAAGTCTACGGACGTATAAAAATAGATTGAATTGATGTTTCTAATATTGTTTCAATTGAAATGTTGAATAATTTATAAAAAATAGAAAGGACGGGAACTAGTAAGATCAGTTTTTTTAAATTCCTCAAAAGGTAAAAAAATTCCAAATTTCAGATAATGTAGTTCACAAGGAAATTTAAATTATGTATGTTCCTGTGAATATTCGTGATATTTATTTCATCTTAAAATCCTAATATACAAGTAAGTTCTAACAATTTAGAAAATTATTTCATGAACCAGTTTATTTTGGTATTTATTACTGCCTTGAAAATGCTAGGAAAGCTTGGTATAGTATAAAAAAATTCTCCCATGACTGCTTCCCCCATGATTGAAAAATTGTTTTTTGTATTGCAGAAAATTGTTTTTCATTTCTTTTGAATAGAAGCATTACCGAAAGACTGAAAAATGATTAAAAATAATTGATAAATATTATATAAATTTGATAAAATATGCAATAAAACTTTTGTTACATTTCTCATTTTTCAATTATAAAAAAATTATTTGTAACAAAAATTTTATTTCACAGAACAATTTTTAAGGATTCCCATTTTTATATTCATGAGTTATTAATCTAGTTTCCAAATATTGATATGTCTGTCCTATATAACAGCTTCACAATTAATACTAGAAACTTCATATATAACATTACTTCTGTAATTTTTTATGTTTCAGATTTTTAACTACTAATTATTTTAATAATGTATTATGTCCATGTGTTTTTTATCTACCAAAATAATGTAATAACTGCTGAGAAAATTCTTGTACATATGGTGAGGAAAGGTCTACATTTTGATATAAATGAATTATGTTTTGGCTCTTGTCACTGTATAAAACCAACAATAACATAAACACAAAATGATATACAAAACCAGATCTTGAATCTTGGGATGACTTTCATTACGCAAAAAGATGAATAGTTATTAGCTTCACTGATAGACCTCTAATTATCAAAAAATGTATTGAAATAGCAAACACTGGATTAAGAGAAAAAATTATCAAGAAAAAATTAATTACATAGTTAAAAGAAAGATAAACCAATATCAGCTATCAAATTATTTTAGTAAATATACTATAATTAGTTATCATATATAAAAAAAATCTGAAACATCAGAAAATAATATAACTGAAAAGAGATTTATTATAATTGTAATGCTATTATTAGAGGACAGACATCTCAATATTGAAAAATAAATTAAGAAGTAATTACTAATATAAAAATTTAAAAGTAGAACTGCATTTTAGACCACGAAACATTTGTTTAATTTTAAAAGTTCAGAAATTGTTGAATCGATGTTAATACAGATTACTATTAATTCATATATCAGATGTTGCAATATTAGGAATAATCGTAGTAAATTCTCTATTTTGTTGTTAAATGAAATGAAAATGCGAAAATACTTACTTGATATATTTTGAAGAAAAGGTTTGGTTTTAGGTAGCATCATACATTCCACAGTTAAAAAGAATGAATCCGAATTATTGGGGCGTCAGTATTGTAACTATAGATGGACAAAGGTACTCAATAGGGGATGTCAACATACCCTTTACAATTCAATCATGCAGCAAACCTTTGTCGTATGGTATAGCTTTAGATTTACTTGGAGCAGATGTTGTTCATCAATATGTTGGTCAAGAACCTAGTGGTAGAAATTTCAATGAACTCATCCTCGATCATAATAGTGAGTTTTTATTTTAGGACGCTTCAATAATATTTATTTATTGATTTATTTTTATAGAAAAACCACATAATCCAATGATTAATGCCGGAGCTATTATTATTTGTTCCTTATTAAAGACAATGTATTGTCCAGAAATGAGTTCTGCGGAGAAGTTTGATTTTACTATGAACTTTTTTGAGGTAATTGTGTAGCCACAAAAATATGATTTTCGCCAAAATAATAGTACAGAAAATAGAATTTATTGTTTACTTTAGATAATTGAATTCTATAAGGTTTTGTAATTGAAATATAAATAAAAAAGGTGTTAATACTATGGATGGGACTAGTGAACTAAGTTACAGGTTATTAGAACATTATAATCAGGTTAATTTTTGGACTGGTTTATTTTGGTGAATACGTTTGAATATTTGTATATAATTATTGTAGAAATTGGCTGGAAGAGAGGATCTTGGATTCAACAACGCAGTTTTCCTTTCTGAACGTGAGTGTGCTGATCGAAACTATGCTTTAGGTTTTTATATGAGAGAACATAAATGTTTCCCAGAAAGTAGCAAGTTTAGGGAATGCATGGATTTCTATTTTCAGGTTAGCATTGATGAAAATGATAAAATTTATTTAATTACAAAAAGATTATAATTAATTTTAGTGTTGTTCCTTAGAAGTTAATTGTGATTTAGTAGCGGTAATGGCAGCAACATTGGCTAACGGTGGTATTTGTCCTCTATCCGAAGAGAAAGTTTTAAAACCAGAAAGTGTGAGAGATGTTTTATCCTTGATGCATAGTTGTGGAATGTATGACTATTCAGGACAATTTGCGTTCAAGGTATGATTTAGTATAAAATGAGTCTACAGAAGAAATATCGAAGTTTTAAGTTCTTCGAAAGATCCATCACTTATTACATATTTTTATAATCGTGAGAAAAATATTAAGTCTAAACTAAGATTTTTCTAACTTTGATGTTTATCGACTGCTCATAGAAACTCACACCAACACTTCTGGAATCCGAAGTTTTGAATTCATATTTACAGTGATTGATTACTCATATTTAGTATTGATGAAAATAAAAAAACCAAACCGAAAAAATTGCTGTTATCAATATTTAATATTTAATTTTTATTGCAAAAGTATTAGGTGATTCTGGATTGGCCTATTATATATTATCTTTTATAATTACACTTGTTTACAAAATGTAATTTATTATATTGTGTCAAGATTAGTATCTAAATTTTGGCGTCATAGACGTTTGAACAAATCAGATAATTTTTGCTTTATATGCGAAGAATATATTTTAAAGATTGTAGAAAACTTTTATTAGCGTTGGTGAAAAATACTTATTTTGAGTATTTTGAAATACTTTGGGACGAAAATGAGAAGTCTTGGGTTCCCAATTGTGTTAGTGAAGCGTGTGTGGAATATTTAAGATTATGGATAAGTGGTAAGTGCCTTTAAATTTGAAACACGGACTATGAAAACCACAAAAGCATCTCGATGACTGTTATTTTTATAGCGTGAACGTAAACTATTTGAAGCCTTGTTTCCCTAAGGGGATCAATTTGATTGTAAAGAGGGGCAATTCGAAGATGAACTCGACACGAGTTTAACCCTTTTCGTTCTGTACCATTCAAATGCTATGATAATCTGTGTCCAATAGGAAAAAAAGCAAATACTTAAATAATTGCGGGCAATAAATATAAGAGTCTATAATTAACCGTCTTGCGGCAGACGGCACACTCCGCGTAGACCCCCGGACGCTTTAAAATCTCGCTAAACAACGCAGTTGTTCGTATTTGAATCAAGGAACTTCAATTTATGAAGAAGGTAAATCGAGGCGACTCGTAGTGGACACCACCCAAATCTGAAGAAGTTGATTCAAACAAATAGCTCTGTAAGCCAAGATCAGTTTCAAACAACACGGTTAAATGACCGACGCCAACTGAGTCTGAGAAGTATTTTTTTTCTTTAGAGACACTTGTGTATTTAGTCATAAATTTTCTATCAATTTAGGCTTTTTTTCTAAATTAATGTTATCATTTTTCACCGAGGTAAAGGAAAATATTTATTCAAATCATTTCGAATTTGAATTTTAGTTTTTCATAATACGTTTTGAAAATTTACTTACTGTAATTTTCTAGTGATTTCTTTCTAAAACCCCATAAAAAATCATTTAAGTTTCTCAATTGAAAAATTCAATTTTTTAATATAAAGAATTATGTATATGTTACATAGGGGGCCAAAAGAATTTTAGAAGGGTTTGGGTGGGACATGTCACAAAAAGGTTGGGAAAACTGTTTTAAACACTAAAATTCAAGCTAAATGGCCGAATCCAATTATCAGTTGTGTTTTACGTTCAGTGTAGCACTTACCTGACTATTCAGTGCCTAAAAATATATCTGAACCCTTAAAACAAGACAAGGACAAAGTTCATTACAAAATGATGCTAATTATAAAGGTATGTCTAATTAGCCTAAATACTTTTCCTAAAACGAGCTAGATAAAAGAGATTTAAATCTTTCTAAACAAGCCTCAGAATTTTTTGTATCAAGACTAAAAGAATAAAAATTGCTTTCCTCAGATACTAAAAAGTTTTTATCGTGAAAGAGATAAAGAAGTACGGCGTTATTTTCCGATGAAAATGGTATTACCAAAAACTTATTGCTAAAAATATACTTGAAACAATACGAACCAAACGACTGGCGTTTCTGAGCCTATTTTAGTACCTAATGGAAATACAGACGCAGGGTAGTTATTGCCCACTGTACGAAGTCATAGATAAAATATTTAACATTTCGTTTGTCTTGGAAAAAAATAAAATACAATGACAATAAGTGGAAATTTGTTTCGATTTAAAAATTCTTCTCGGTCAACAAAGTGGTTACACTTAATTTACCTGTTTTAGATGTCTTTGTGGCAGTAGAGATAAACAAGAGCATTGGGTAAGAAGTAACTGCCCTTTGAGAGAAAATATGGAGCCTGGACAGTCACATATAGTCCAGAAATCAACTCACTGTGTGGAAAAGATTAGAGCCGGTATTGTTTATGGCTCCCAAATTAGACAACTTATGAAAGATACTCGATATAGAAATTCTATGACTGAGTTAAAACTAGAGGCTTGAATAGCTTACGTTGCTGTGATATAGAATTTTGAAAATTATATAAAACTTCTGGAAGGTCTTCTGCTACAATTAAAAAATATGGGGTGCAATATGAACATAAATCTCCACTCCCGCTAAAGTTACCTGGACAAGTTTCTGGAAAATTTAGGAAATATGAGCAAAGAGCAGGAAGAGTTTATACAATAGGAGCTACACGCTATCACGTTCTCTGGAATACGAATATAAAATTTGACTACTGTTGGTCTCTGATACGTAATTTTCCAAAGTTTACACATCAGAGAAGAGCATTCAAACAGAGTTTTTAAGAAATCAATGATTAATTTAATTAATTGATTATTGTTTTTCTTAGTAAATACATGTTTGTTTCTGCTTTATATCCACATAGCGTATACTCAGAAACTAGAGATGATAAAAATCTTCTAATTATATTTTTGAAAATAGTATATCATATGTCAGGGACTAAAATTTCTTCGGAAACAGATGTACTGTAAACTAGTGTAATAAATGCTTTTGTTTTGTTATGCAACGAATGTTTTAGGTTGGGTTGCCAGCTAAATCTGGAGTAAGTGGAGCTATGTTGGTGGTAGTACCTAATGTTATGGGGATGTGTTTATATTCACCACCATTGGACGCTTTAGGAAATAGTTGTAGAGGTGTTCAGTTTTGTGAGGTATTTGGAATATTTCTTTATTTCTCTGAAGTCGTTTTGTCTAATTTTAACAATTTTAGGAACTAGTTAAGAAATTTAATTTTCATAGATACGACAATTTAAGGCACGCTTCCGACAAATCTGATCCAAGAAAGCACAAATTTGAAACTAAAGGTCTGAATATAGTCAATTTACTTTTTTCTGCTGCTTCGGGAGATTTACCAAGTTTACGAAGGTAATTAGTTAGTGACATTTATATCATGTGGATGCCGAAATTTCAATTTTGTAAAGCACATAGCGACCCAATAAAAAGAACTCAATAACTTAAATAAAAATAGTAATTAGTATATAGAATTCCGTGCTCGTGGAACATACACATTGCTTGGGTAAAATGGTGTATATACGGATTTAAAAATAATATATGTCTGGTTGGAGCTACACCGCGCATTTCAATAATAACATTGGTCGATGAATGAATTTATGGGAATGGATTCCGTGGAATACAGATAACAGGAACCTCAGCTACCAATCAGAAATGAAATAGTCGACGTGGTAGTTTTTTATAACACCCAGACCGTGAGGAAAGGCGCTAAGGTGTACTGTGAAGGAGTGTTTACGAATTTTAAAGTCCTACAAATTACATCCATATAAGATGTGATTATTACGCAGATTATCACAACCGACGTTTGATATTCTATGAGATTTTTACAGAGCTGCTCCAAGATAATGCCAGCTGCTACACAATACGTGTTTTTTAAATGACTCTTCTCCGTCAGTTTCTGAATAACCGGTTTTCTTGTCGATGGATTAGTAGAAGAGAACCTTTGAAATGGAAAATTGGATTACCTGATATTAGATTTAGATTTCTTCATTTTGAACTTGAAGTTATACAACATACCTTAAGTTTTTTATGGGCTTCAGATGTGCTCAGAAAAGTCCGCTAAGTTATTGCAAATAGATTATACCATTGTATGTTAATAAATCAGTAAATCCGATAAACTTATTGATAAATTTTGAGAAAATTGGAGAGAATTCGAAGATATCAGTTGCCTCTCCTGCATTTGAAATTTTTTAAGGGCGTGACTGTGTACGGTAGAAGGGCGAAGTAACATTTATATGTATTGGTAAAATTTTTCCCTCTCGAAATCAAGCCTATCGTTTTTAGAAAGTTATCACCTTCGCTATGATTTAGAGTGAGTACTTCTCGTTGAAACACCGTATTTAATAGCAATTGTTTATTTTTAGGCACAAGTTATCCGGTATGGACATGACATTATCAGATTATGATGGTAGAACGGCACTTCACTTGGCTGCAGCTGAAGGCCATTTACACTGTGTTGAATTTCTTATTAAGTACTGTAACGTTCCTTATGATATTAAAGACAGATGGGGTAGAACACCATTAGAAGAAGCACTTGCATTTGGTCATACGACCGTTATAGATATGCTGCAGACGTGGGATAAAGAAGGACATAACAAAAAATCTAGCCAAAATAGTGATGAGGAAGAACCTTTACCTGAATTTTTGAGCAAAGATGGGAAGGTCTAGAAGGTTTATTAATAATCCTGGTTGTGCAAAGGCAATAAACTCCGAAGACTAAGGCAGTGGATTTAAATGTCAATAAAATAATTTCGAGTTCAATAATTGACACTAGTATTTTTCTTTAAATGTTGTAATGTAATTTTCAGATTTATTTCATAAAGTTCCATGTGTTTGTTGATGAAAATATGGTACTGAAAATTATGCAAAAAACATTTTTGCCGAGAAAAAATTATTAGAGAAAAGAAATATTTTAACTACAAGTAATTTAGATGTCAACTCAGAAGCTTAAAATAGATGTTTGAAATGTAATAAAATGACTGTTTCATCTAATTTTTGTTTTTTTTAAATTATGGAAGCAACTGGTTATTAGTTGTCACACCTGATGGAGTATAAAATTCTATTATTGTGTAAACAGATTGTCCTCATAATTTTCTCAATCCTCATTCCTATCCGTTTTATTGAATTAAATTGTTAATGAACGATTGATTATCCAGTGATAGTCCGGGAAATAATTTGAGTCTCTCGATGTTTCTACGATGGTTTCTCATTTATTAGATAATCGTTCTGCTTCTCTTTTATCAAGATGGCACTGTACACACCACAGGCCAACTACGAAGAAGGCAATTAAATGTTACTTATAAATTGGAGGATGCTACAAAATTAGCCGAATTTGAGTTTCCTATTATTTCTAAGCATCATGATCATATTATTAAAATAGAGGATGTAAATTTACAACGAAAAGTACAAACAGGTACTTATTAAGGCATTCAACCAAGTATTATGAATTTAAAAATCGATTTGGATGACAGTGAGTTTGAGTCTTTTCTCTAATTATTTTATTATATCGTTATCTCCCATTAACAAATATTAAATATATGAAAAATTATTCATAATTCAATTTAAGATCTTTATTTAATAATTCGCTTGAAAGACGGGTTCAATTCAATTATAAATGCGCGGGATTATCTCATTCTAGTTGGCGTGTGCTGAATCGTTACTAGAATTCAGATATTTCCTTTAGGTTTTAGTTCAGAGGTAAGTAAGGATGTTTCCAATTGAATAGGATTTAATGAGTTTGGATCACGATCTTATATACAGATCTTACAACGGTAGTGGGGGTGGTTCATTTTAAAGGCGCTCAGTTATCTCACTATGTGGCCGCCAGCTCGGCGTTGTCATCTTCGGAATTGAAAAATTAAATAATCAACTTCATCGAATTATAATACATATGAAAAACACGAAATAACTTAATTGGAGCACATGTGACACTGTATAACGCACTCGCCGATTTTAGGTTATATACTTTATGTCAAGATTTCTATCCCTACCCGACCCACGTCTATCCCTAGATAGCAGCGCCGCGCTATGGCTATTTCAAATACTTATAACCCGGACAATATGAGAACTACGCCGCTTTGTAGAAATCTCGGTTTCAAGACTTGTATGTAAGATCGTGGTTTGGACTGATGTTAAAGAAAAGTTTCTACAAAGCATATAAAGTACACGATATTAGGGAAAAGAACTAAATTTCTTGTGATTATTCTCATTTTGTAGCAAAAGAATTACATCAATGGACTAACAAACTAACGTTTACGACGACCCTTGTCATGAGGTGGGTCGAAGTGAGCATTGATATAATGTTGTGACGCACTACCAAATATTTTAGTATCGCCGCAGAAGATATTTTGATTTTACTTTAATGTAAATTAGTTAACCACTCTACTAAAAAATTCAATGACTTACAAATTGTAACATAACTTCTTAAAACTTTTGCTTTATTTTTTCTGTTTTGCCATTCGTTAATATTTATCTCAATACTCAAAACGCCTTGCAATCCATTCCATTTGTGTTTACGATTATAACGGTCTGGACTAAGTGGAATGGGAAAGATCGTGGTAGTGAACATGATTGTCGTGGATGGCACCCCATATGATCTTGTAGAAATGAAGACTGTTTTCACTCGAGTAGAAATTTTTAGTTTTGCATTGGGCTGATTGGCTTGGCATGGCTCTAATATAATTTGGTTGTTCTGCTTGGCTTGGATTACGATGATTTTAAATAGGGTTGTTACCTATTGTTGATCATTTGGATGAGTATACTTTACGTCGGCAAGGGAATCTTCTAGATTGCACTGAATTTATCACAGATTAGCCTATTAGATCTTTTTAATAAATTTAAATATATAAGAGGAGGTAGGAAAATAAAACAAATCTGCAAATATATAATTTTCTTTTAATTTTGTTGATATTCACCAACCACTGCTATTTGATATTCAAGACACAATAAATTAAAGTTACTTGACATACTCGTACATTATTTTTAAGTGTGAATTTCTTATTAATCGTGTCATGATTCGAAATAAAATTATTACTTACTATTTATTTACAACTAGATTTACATATAAAATAGATGTTGATTAGGTATGAAGGTTAAATTATATCTTGACACCTGAACAACATCCAGATTTTCCATTTCTCCCATATATATATATTAATATTCTTGATTTCTGATATATTTGCAAATATTGATGTTAATGAGATTCCGGCTTTGAAATCTGTGAAGCTTTTAATGTAATTTATCCAAATTATCATAGATATGTGATAATGATTAACCCAGAGGGGGGAAATTGTGTGATGTTTTTATTCTCATACATAGAATACATTAGAGTTTGTTCGATATTCCTATATTATCATTTTCATGATATAAATTGGAAAAAATATCTTTATATTAAACATTTTTTCGCTAATAGACCAAAAATCAAGAAAATTCAATTATGAATATATATATTAAAAGGTCTAAGTATTTGAGTATTTTTGATTGTCAAGAATTGAGTATTTAACGTCATACGAATTTCATATGCTTACAAAAGGTCGTCATATTTGGTTGAAAAGTTTTTTTTTCTAATAATGAAACATTTCATGAGCTTCATGAATATATTGGGACGTATTTCGAATTTTGCACATCCAATATCAATAAATGACTTTGGTTGTGCTCAAATTTCTGACTATATCTAACTATTATGGATTTTATTTTCGTTATTTCCACAACAAACAAGCAACATCTCATCATCACAATCGCTAGAAGAGTCAAACACTGTCTTTCAAAAATGATATCTTTTTGTTGTAACAGGTAACACCTTCATTCTTTTGATAATACATTTTATTCCAAGTTTCTCGTTATTTATAATGATTTTTGTAGATAAACGCTCACGCCATGATAACTATTTCAAATAGGGCGCTTATTTATGACATAAACACGTTGGTAAACATAATTCGTGATAGGTATTCCATATTCAATCGTGATTCGCGTGCGTGAACTTTTCTTGGCTCCACATTCGCAGTGTTCCGCGCAGCGAATTCGTTGCGGACCCGCAACGAGATCGCTACGAACAGTAGCGTGGTCGCCAGTTTGCACTGTGGCGTACAAACGCCAACTTTGCATTTCTGCCACGCGTCTGCGACGTCCTCGCGGTGCAGCCGCGGCGTGCTCGCTACACATTCGTTGCGCGCCCGCTCCTCCCTGCAGCCGCTCGCAAACCGCTAGTATGATAAGACTGTAATAGAGAGTAGAAGGAAAATAACTGCAACTACTTGCTTGCGAATGTTGTATTTAAACAGCTTTTGTTGTTCTAAATGTCTTTGACGATGGCCAATAATCGACAAGTGTTTAACAAAACGCGAGCGCTCGGAAAATATGCAAACTGGTTTACCCGCTTGAATGTGGAGAGTCTTAACATTAGTAAAACGTCAATTCATGACAGCACCATTTTCCAGGATATTGATGTAAATTTCAAAATACAAGGAAAATGTATGGTGAATACACAATGCCAAAATTTGTATTCCCTTATGTTCGTTCTAATTCAAAAAATCAATTGTTGGTGTATACTTATGAGGCATGAAAATAAAACTTGTTGTTTAAAGAGAATATACGGTGATGAAGAGTTCATGAGATTTTTTCATATTATAAAGAAAATACTTCAATATAAAAAATTGAGTACCGCTGTCTTTGCGCTGTTTTAAACTATACTAAATTTCAAAAGTAGAATTGAGGTTAAAAAGCCAAACAAATGGCATGAACTTATAGAAAAATAAATATCTGGGATTTAAAAGTACAATAAAAAAACTTGGCAACGAAATTAGACGAATTCTTCATAGTTAATTAGTACATTGTATCACAATATTAAGAGTGTATATTTCTCAACTATAAATAATTTTCATTGAATATTATGCTATATAAATATTTTTTTCTGCCAAATTTTCAAAATAAAAATAAATGAAACATCATTGAAATTATTTAATATTTTACTCCTACCTGAAGAAAATTTAAAACAATTTTTTTGTTTAAAACATTAAACAATTTCTGTATCGTGATACCGATAACTTTTAAGGGAATTATACTAAATATTTTTACATGGCAGGTAACATCGATATGTTTAGAATGTGACTATACCCCAGAGTCGTTGTTAACATAACGATGTCGCATTCCATTTAATCCATTTAATACATTATTCTTTTCATAAAAAATGTTTAATGACGACCTCAAAACTTAACTAAAGATAGGGCAAAGTCCTACGTAGATTTAATTTTAATCTCCAATGTCATTATCGATTTTACTACTTCTAATTCCAGTGTTTCCAGTCCATGGATAAATATCTGGACAAGGTTGACAAGTTCTCATGTATCTTACACCAGATTTGTGCCACAAATTGCATACTTTAGGGTTGTTGCATCTCTTTGGACGATCCTGAAATTTCAATTTAGAAATGAATGTTCTCAAACATCGACAGAAACTTATGAATATAAAACGTGATCATATTAAAAATATTATGGATTACTTTTAGGTTTTCACATTTCAAGGTTTTGAAAATGAAAATCACGTACTAAAGATGTCTGGAATTACATCGATTTGAAATACTTACAGCATAATTACACTGGAATGGTTGGAATGAATTAAGTCTTGAGATTGGAGTGGGGTCTCGAACCCACTGAATAGCTTGCCAATTTGTTAAGAACCAAACATCGTTCTTTGCTAAAACTGTGTCGACAAAATTAATAAAACCTTCTTTATGATGAGGTTGTGTGAACCACGCAGCATGGTAAAACAAACCAAACGGAGCTCTAAAAATGGAAGAAATATATATTTATTTAATTATCAAAAAAAAGTGATATACTAATATATGACAGTATATTACTAACCACAAGCCACAACTAATACAAACATACACACACACATAGTCTAAATCGTTCCCTCTAGAATATACGCTTCAAAAAACGATGCATTCTGAGATTAACGTCCTTCATCTCGTCCGATGGGGTCATCATTCTTTCTTACGCTTGTTCTGTTTCCCAGCTCCATGGGTATATTTGAACAGTTCGGCTATCCCCTCTTTTCATCAGGGTATTACCATGCACTTTAATATTTTTCTCTTCTGTTTCGGCTCAACCGACTTAATACGAATAAAAACGATTTTAAACAGTGGATCAACAGGCTAGAGCTGTCCTTACTTGATATCATGCCAATCTTCTCCCTTCGTTCCGTTTATTATTGGTGTAATAGAGAAATAACAATCGTAGAATCTTCTTACCTGTTAGTAGTATAATGCCTCATGAAATTCTTCATCAACATTTTGAATACCCCGTCAGCATCTGGCGGATTACTGCAAGCATCTCCCATGGAGCATCTACCTCCATTCAAATCTTGCCACATTACCATAGGTACTTCCCACACTCCAGGATAAGATCTCGTAGGACATGGAGGAATCATACAATCATGGAAAAGTTTGTAATCTAATGTATAAGGAAAACTTGGTGGTTTATTCTCGTAAATGGGCATAGAGGAATCATAGGTGAAGTTTGAATCGTACAACATCTTGAACATTTTGTTACCACCAACCTTAAATAAAAAAGAATATCAACTGAGATTTGTATTAACAAACATTTTATAGAATAATGCAAATATTATTGTGATTGATTCATCATATTTGAAACAGGATTTTTTGATTTATCTTAGTATTTACATTTAATTAAAAAAGAATGACAGACAACTAAGCTAGGCCTTACCGACAAAAATGGTGCTCTCATTCCTCTGACATCTTCTAAATGAACGCCACCATAAGCCGCAAGAATTTCTCTTTGCCCAGCTACTTCTCTTGTCCATTTCTTTTGAGAAAATTGTTCGCCAAAACTATGCCTAAAGAAAGAATCAATAATATATATATATATATATATATATATATATATATATATATATATATATATATATATATATATATGTATATACATATGTATATATAGATTATTATATCAGCAAGCAAAAATAGTATTAACACATTGTAAGCATGGTAGCGTAGATTAAAAGGTGCATTCAATAATTTGTAAGTGCGGAAACGTTGAAAAGACTTACGATACGGTATGAGAAGCAAGTTCGTGACCATCTGCGTATAAATTCTGTACTTGACTGTAATCAGTCCACTCATGGGATACGTAGAAAGTGGCAGCTATGGGACATCCGTTAGGGTTGGTTCTGCCTTTTTCGAATAAATCCTGGTATAGTCCCTTATTTAAATCATTGACGGAATCATCAAAAGTCATTAATATTATTTGAGGGACTTGCTCCACAGGAAGGTCACCTATTGGTTAGTAGCATAGAAAAGAAATAAGTTAATAATATTTTTTGGCTAGAAAAATGTGAAGGAAACATAGAGAAAGTTGAAATAAGTTCCAGCCCCTCTGGCCAAATACAGGCCACTTACGAAACTGTGTGGGACGCCAGCTCGTGCCCATCCGCATAAAGATTTTGCACTTGGCTGTAGTCTGTCCATTCATGGGATACATAAAATGTAGCTGTTATTGGACAACCATTTGGGTTCTTGCGTCCATTTTCAAATAAATCTATGTAATATTGTTTATTTAAATCGTTAACCGCATCGTCAAAAGTTATTAGCACTATTTGTGGAGTTTCTTCTACTGGAATGTCGCCTAATTAATAAAAAAATGTATACAATTCAAAAAGCACATTCAAAATAGAAGTTTATCTATAAACTGAGTACTTATACTTCATCATAAAACGTGGAGTGATAAAAAGAATAGAATATACGATGTGTGGCAATCAAGTTCCGAGAAGATAGTAGTTACTCGGGAATTGGCAACATTGCGTCACTTCGTCTACATATGTATATCTCTTTCAGTTTTACCTCAAGTCTGAAAACGAAACACATTTATTATGCGTTTCGTACAAATTTTTGTAATGGTGTCGTAAACATTACAAGCAACATGTCGTGACAATTTTTATTGAAATATGGTGAAGAACCTTTTGCAAACCTTCACAAATTGTAGTTGGTATAGATAAAAAATATTCGTGTTTAATTGGGGAGATGGTTCAAAGAGAGATGTGAATCTGTGAAGACGATTCGCGTGAAAGACTTCCCGTACCACTTGTACAGTCGCGAATGTCGACCGGCGATTTACAATTCGTGTGTGTGTGTGTGTGTGTGTGTGTGTGTGTGTGAGCTGGTGGACTGTCTTGATGAAACAACACTTTTTTCTTAGCCAAATGCGGACGTTTGAGCGAGGAAATCGAGCAATAAGTTCGCATAATACTCGCTGTTGATAGTTTTTCCTTTTTCAACATAGCCGATGAAAATTATCCCACGCGCATCCCAAAAAACCGACGCCATGACCTTGCCTGCAGATGGAACGGTCTTTGCCTTTTTTGGAGCCGGTTCTACTTTTTCAGTCCATTGTTTGATTATTTTTTTACTTTGGGTGTGTAGTGACCCATGCTTATGAATCGCGCAAAAATTCGGCTTTATTTCTGTGAAACATGGTCAAATACTCGATGAAAACATCATCACGACGCTATTTTTGTTCCATTATGAGCAAACGCGGTACTCACCTTACGCACAGCTTTATTTGCTTTTTTTTTTTGGTTGATGAAATCTCGGACTGATTGTTACATCTCGTATAAACGTGTTATGAATCAGAAACAAGTATTTTCTGACGGGTATTCAGTGAAATATATCAACCTCTAATTTTAAAACTATGCAGCCTAAATTTGTAAAATTAAGTTCGTTGGAAATTCAATGTGTTTTTTTTCAAAAAAATTACTAAAGTAATAATTTGTCTTACCAGGAATATCTTTTCCTCCACAGCTACAATCGGGAAGTAAACAAACATCTTTTCTACATTTAGCTGCGGTTTTGTCGACCTGAGGTTGAGGATAAATAGGATCAGGTCTTCTTGGAGGGTATTTATAGATGTCAACATATTCTTGAGCCTTTGAAACAATTGATGTTGATGGTTTCAGAGTTGGTCTGGATCGGCTAAAGAACATAAATTATTAATACGTCCTATAAATGATTGCATGTTTATTATTTGTGTACTCACGTTGGTGGTGTACCCCTATTGTTAGTCACGATTACTTCATTATTAGTTATTTGGTCCCCAGCACCAGAGTATTGTACTGACCCTCGTCCCCTTGAAGGTGTTCTAAAAATAACGTTTGTGTTGACACTATCTGTTTTTTGTATATATCTAAGTGTTTTTTGTTAATTTTTCACAATAATAAGTTTGACATGCAAATTTATTCTGTTTATGTTAAAGGTGAGCTGTACCCCGTAGAGCCAATATTAATGAAAGAAGGCAAACGCTTACCAATCATAAGCGAATATAGTGTTACTTTTTGACATAATATCGATATTTAGACTTTTTACAAATAGACAACAAAAACAAATAAAATATTTAGGAATGAATTGAATTGTGGCAATTTGAATGGATGTCAGTATTTTGGTTTCTAGGATAAGGGCTAGCTGCAGGATAGAAATAGTCCTGAAAATTGTGTAGTTTCCACAAACATTGAAATCTCATTCGAAGTACATAGAATTATCTAAATTTTTATTTGGTCGTTATAGCTGTAGAAATAAATAAAACCATTGTCTGCAGATTAAACAAAGAGCTGTTATTTTAATTAAAGAGAGGCGATGATTAGTAGTAATATTTTCTACTTCATAAACTCATTTAGAAGTTTTCACAGCGTATTACGTAAACGATATTTATGATAGTATTTATTTCCAACAACCTATACATTTATATATTTACATATATAAGAATTAAAAAAAATATTGAAAGTAAGAATTTAGTTCGGAATATATGAAAATAAAAATAAAAGAAAGAATCCTTATATTAAAAAGATGAAAATAAATTTTTTTTTATAATTTATTGCGGACGCACTCGACTGTTGGAAAAGAATATTTGATTAGTCATCAGCTCCCATAATATCCTCATAACCTACAATGAATGTTGGCTTGAATATTTGACGACCAGTTTCTCGATTTTGGCCAATAGACTTCAGTTAATGTAGCTTATGGCTACATGATAACATATTCAATTCGCGTTTGTCTTTTTATAGCTGACAAGAAGTTTTCGCACGACTTAATACTTGACAGTTTGGTAGTTATTTTTGGCAGTCGTTTTATAGTTCCAGAAGCATTGGTTAATTAAGTGGAGGCTTGTATACCTATTGTTTACACATGCCCTAAGTCAGGACAATAATTCCAGTTTTGTCAGTGTCATATATATCTGTAAAATCTTTAACATTAGTGGTAGCCCCTGTGTATATTAAAAAATTGAAAATATACCCTCTCTTTCGCAATGCAATAAAAACAAGTGAAAAACTCTCTAGAAAGTACTGAGCGTTGTCACCGCAGTAAATTTTTCGCTATTTAATTTTGAAAGGAGAGTTATCTTATCTATAGCAATATACGCATGATCGAGAATATTCACCTTGAGCGGGGTTAATAATCATTTTGTACTACGTCGCATTCTTAATGTACTCGTATGTTAAATTTGACGTGAAAATATTTAAATTATAAAAAGCATAAAAAAAGGATGAAAAAGATTTAAATGTTCGACTAAATCGTTGTATTGTATCTAATTTCACGCTAGCTTAAACTAGCCAGTTTACCAGACTTCTTACTATTTGTTATCTCGTCAAAAATGTAGACGAAGTAATAACACAAATTTAATCTTTAGCTTTAAAACATTATTTGCATAACTAGCTTTACACATTTTTTTGTCAAGTAAAAGCGTTTTTTCTCTGGAGTATCTCCACTATAATTGCTTGCAGTTTAAAGACTTTATTACATTCTACGGCTTTACGACCAGAAATTTTATTGAATATGAGTTTAAACATTTTCGCATACCTCTTCTTCAATGTCAAGATGTTTGGACATTTGCTTCCCTTCATAATATAAGCCAAATTGTGGATATGTTTGATTACGTGAGGTTAGTTTTCCTCGTTAATTCGTGAATAAATTGTACTTTATTAAGTAATTACTACTTTTTACTATGAAATTTTAAGAGTAGTACTAAAAAACAGCTTTCAGAAGTTTTATCAGTCATTAGAAATACTTTTTGAAATTATTTAATGATTTGCTCACAATAGTAATCTAGTTGGTATACAGTGTACAAAAGCCAATTCAAATAAAATCATTATACACTGTAAATATTCATAATAATCATGAACAAATCAATTTAGACTACGATAAATCTGGGAGAGATATTTGAAGGGGAGAGATGGGCATGGTCTGGAATTTTCTGTCTCATTTCTTAGTAATCGGTGTTTGAGCTTATGAAGACGATGGCATAATTATTTGCGTTCAGGTGTTATAAGCAGACATTTGTAGATATCCTATAACACAATGATTATCATATTTTTTATCATATCTCATTCCACTTTATTCAGCAATCTTGTTCAATTCTAGAAAAAACCAGTCTCTGTTCAAATCAGCAACTATTAAAAATCATTGAGTTTAAAATAAAATATTTTTATAAAAGTGAATTTTTACTTTTAAATTTAACTGGCGCTGCGAACAGGATGTCTAAACATGTCTGCTTATAATATAAACACCTGAATCCAAATAATGTAGTACAATATTATTTTATAATTATGTCGTATACAACACGACTTGTAGTGTCATGTTGTATTGTCCTTGAGGTGAAAAATCGCATTTACGGTATTTAATCACAACAAATTTTATGTGATTCCAATGCAGGGACTATTTTATGTCAAGTATTCTTAGAATTCAATTTGCTAATATTCTATTGTTTTCAAAATATACTGAGCTATTGTTAGCTATTGCGATGCTGGGGGTCCTACATAACCTTAAATCAAGTTTCTAGTCAGAACGTATTGAAACTCGCTCTACTACATAATCAGGAGAGATGGCCCACTTTTTTCGGGAAAATATAAAAATGTGATTTCATTTGTAGATGCGAAACAAGAACATAAGAAAATATGTGCAAACACGTAGTATGTGGTAACAAGATGATCTGTCATAGGCCATCAAAAGTGTTGTGTGGAAATAGTTCTGTTCGCCGACCCTCTAATGAATTTAACATACCACGTAAGATCTTAGAACGTAGAATTAACATTAGAAACTCTCAAAAGGGAAGCATCTATGAAAAAACGAGGTTTTCCTTTAACCCGAAACGACATCTGGATCATCGCTCATCAATTCGCAGAACAACTAGGAATTTAACATAAGTTTAATAATGAAATTAGATAAGCTGATTACGACTACTTTGTTTTTAAGCCGTCATTCAGAAATTAATATTTATAAATCAGAGAGTGTCTCCATAGCTAGAGCAGCGGCTATATTATTGAAAAGAAGTGCTTTACAGAAAGGGGTCCAAAGCTATGTTGACGGTAGCATCTACAGAAAGTTAGAAACAGTCAGTTATAATGACAAAAATAAGACCCAGACCTATGTTGTTTATGGTACAAAAATCTGCCTACATCCACGACACTATTTTTCTTCATTGGATACGTGAATATTTTGTAACTAGAAAACTTTGAGAAAAATCCATGCTTTTTATGTAAATTCAGTCGAAATGTTGGAGTTTACATAATCTAATAACATCATTATAGTATGCTTGTTTAGCCACACCATACATTTTCTCCAGCCTTTGGACAGAAGTTTTTTAAATCATTAAGAGCGCATTTCTATGAATCATGTCGTTTACGCCTTAGAAATCATGTTTGACGGCGTATTACCAAATACCAATTTTATGAGCTTCTGGGTGTAAGCTGGGGAGAGGTGGCTACTGTACAAAATGGTTCATCTGATGTAATATCGCAATATTATACCGGATTATGCTTTTTGTGTTGAAAAACACTCTCCTGCAAAAAATGTACTAATCGCCTCAAAAACCAACAGGAATAACAAACGAACCAATAACTTGGAGGCACAGTCATCAACTTCTAAAACTATAAGTAACATAAAAAGTTTCTCGAAAATATTTTTCGATTAGTCGCCATCTGCTTCAGAAAAAAGAAATGCAGTTAGAAAAAGAGCTAAGTCAGTAGCGTCTTCTTCAAAACATCTGTACATTCGCAAAGAAAAAGAGAGAAAGGCCCAAGAGAAAGAAAAAAATTATGACAAAAAGGCTGCATAGAAAGATAACAAGATATTCGAGATAATGAAGAGATGAAGTAATTTTAGAAAATGACGATAGTGAAACCGAGGATTTTGGTGAAAATTGCGTAGGGTGTAGGGAAGACTATAAACAAATAAAAAGGATGGTAGACTGGATCAAATGGATACATTGTAACATGTGGTTACTCAAAGATTTACAACGACTTCTGTCAAAAGTATGAGAAACTTGATAAAAAAGTGAATCCAAGCATTGAGGATACCTAATTAATGTTTCTATGGTCATCACTCCCAGAAGGCATGCCACTCATTTTCATAAGAATTGATCAAATTATCTTATACTGGTACTATCATGTCTTTACTTTAGCAATAAAGTTTCCTTAGAAAGAACATTGTGTGAATTTTGAACTGTAAGAAAAACTATAACCATCAATCCCGGACTTAAATCATATAATTTTATTTTATCTTAATTGGTGTAATAAACTTAACAACGATAACAATTCTAAATAGAGGATAAAGACACCTTTCAAACGATATATTACAGGTCTATATTTTTAATTTAAAAAATTTGGACTGAAGAATGTCAATTTATTTGACGTGATTCAGGATTTTTTATAATTATTTACAATGAATTTATTTCATTTGGCTTTTACACACTATTTAGTAGAACAAATAACTAGAATGAATACAGGGTCGTAACATTTTTGAGTTTAATTTTATGAAACTGTTGAAGTTTTTCTTTCCGAAGCTGCCAACATTGTATTACATGAAAGATATATTGTTATCGATTTGTATGTACCAAGTGTAATGATGTCTAAGTTGGAATTCCATCCATCACCATTGGTGAGAATCCTATTGAATACACTATTTACACTACCACTACACCAATATTTAAATTACACTGTCTGAAGGTAAATTAGTTTATCTTCAGTCTCTGCAGATGATAGCTTGGTTATTGAAACGCACGTCTGACAGTGGTTGTGTAGTGGTACCTAGTATATAATAACGTCGGATAAATGGAAGTGACGTTAAAATATGAAATTTATTTAATCAGATACTGAACTTACACTAAATAATGTTTGTAAATGAACTGTTGTAAACATAGAGTTAATCCTAGCAAATTTTCTAAGCTCAAGATTTTCTATTTGTAACTATTTCCTTGGCTAGTTTTCAGTTTGTAATATTGAGCTCAAAAACAACCAATGAAGCAGGCAATTTTTGGTTTTCAGACCAATTTCATGTGATAAGTATTTGAGTAATTTTATCTTTGGATAGACTATATTAACACAAAGAATATTTATTCAATCAATATCAAAAGGTTTTTGACGTGCCCTCCTTTTATACCCTAGATTAAAAATATACTTACACAATTTAACGAAATATAAATCGCCCTGTACTACAATGTGAAATAAGCATTTCATTTCAAATTAGTTTTTAGTTTTGCGATTAGTTATGTAGAAAATGTGATGATAACAATTGCAAAGAGAAAGAATGTTAGAAATTTTGCAGACTTTGTTCCTATAAGTATTCAACCTCTGGATGTGCAGTAGAAAGTGATAATAGAATAATTAGATAACCAAGCAATTGAATAAAACCAAAGAGTTAACTGATAAGTGCTGTGAAATGAATCGGAGTACATGCTTAATAACATTTTATAAGTTTAAACGCATTCTTTCATATCATGTTAATTACCAAAATAATTAAGATATATCATTTAACACATAACAGTAACAATTATTGATGGTGTTTTTACAGCAAAACCATTTTATTCTCTTACTGTGGGTGAACAGTCCAATATTTTCCTAACTGGGTTAGTTTATTCAAAATATTTTTCCTTCTTAAAGTTTTCAATATTTATTTTTACAATGAATAAAATAATAAATACTATTTTCCTTTTTAGCAACTTAATATGTAATCAAATCTAAATAGTTCTATTAAGTGAATATAATTAGGAAATAGGTTTATTTATTTGTACGTCTCTAAATCATTAATCTTTTAGTTAAATCAAGAAAAATATCCAAAAATTAGTTATATATCAGGAATTGAATCAAGTTTTAAAGATTTGTGGGGCAAGATAATCTGAAAGGGAATGATCTTTGTTAAGTTTACTTACACGAAGAACACTGACTAAACATATCCAATGAAGGAAAGGGAACGGTTAGGAATCATGCGTACTTTTTTGTGAATGTTCATTACAGTATCAAGTATTATATTAAACAAGGATATATACAAAGCCTATTGTTATTTAGCGTAGTGTCAGATGAAGGAATCAAACGAACAAAAATGCAATTAGAATAGTATAAAGTTGAATATGTAATAGAAAATGGAAGATATAAAATTTCGTAGATGCTATATGCAGATGAAATAGTAATAATGATAGAAGTAGAACTCAAACATATACAATGACAACCTACGGTTAATTAATATGAAAATAAGCGACCACAAACCTGAGACAATGATAATAAGACCAAATACATAAGATAAAGCTACGAGGATGGTCCCAGAAGTACCTGGCCTGACCTAGAGATGGCAGTGGCTGCTTGAAAAATACCACTGTATTAGAAAGTACACAATCTATACAACACATGTTTAAGTTTGAAGACGCTACGTTGTTTAGTATTTATTTGGCAGCCATCAATAGTGAACGTTTTCATTGAATTTGTATACATGGAAAAAATTGGTCATCGTTATGTGATACAAAACTTGTATCTGAAGGGCCTTAGCCCAACTAATATGAAAGCTGAACTAGATTATACTCTGGGTGAGACTGCTCCTTCGTTATCATTAGTAAAATATTGGGTAGCAGAATTTAAACGAGGCTGTACGGCCTGCGAAGACCAACATCGCAGTGGTTGATCAAATGTAGAAGAAAACCACAAAGCGGTACTGGATGATGGCTGACTGGAAGTGTATCGCATATTAACTGAAAATTTGGAAACGAAAAAGCTGTGCGTAAGATGGGTGCCGCGTTTGTTCACAATGGAACAAAAACAGCGTCGTGAAGATGTTCCCATCGAGTGCGGCAATGTTTTACAGAAATAAAGCCGAATTTTTGCGCCGTATCATAATCACAGATAAAAAGTGGGTCCATTACTTCATACCCGAAACAAAAGAACAATCAAAACAATGGACTGAAAAGGGACAACCGGCTCCAAAGAAAGCAAAGACCGCTCCATCTACAGGCAAGGTCATGACGTCGGTTTTTTGGGATACGTGTGAGATAATTTTCAATGCCTATCTTAAAAAATGAAAAACTATCAATGACGAGTATTATGTGAGCTTATTGCAATATTTGAGCGAAGAAATCAATCAAAAACGGTCCTATTTAGCTAAGAAGAAAATGTTTCATAAAGACAATGCACCAACTCACACATGCGTTGTTGCAATGGCCAAAATTAATGAATTAAAGTTTGAATTGCTACCTCATTCGCCAGATTTAGCACTCTAGGATTATTTTCTGTTCCTAGACTTGAAAAAATGGCGTGATGTCGGCAATTAATGGATATTTTGAGGATCTTGACGATTCTTATTATAGAAAGGGTATCGAACTTATTGGACATCTCTGAGAAAAGTGTTTGAGGTTTAAAGGAGATTAAGTTGAAAACTAAATATATTTTTTCCAAAATTTTTCTGTTTTATTTGTTGGGCCAGGTACTTATGGGATCATCCTTATAGAGTAATCAACAGCAATAGAGGACGTCAAATGTTATAATCACCTTAGCATAACATTTACACAAGATAAAAGTTTAGAAGAAGAGATAAACGAGAGAACTGGTGCAACTGGAAAAAAATACCAAAAGTACGAAATTATAAAAATAAGGAAGGTAGATCGAGGAATAAGATGGCTGGAAATAAAACAAAAGACAAAGGATAGGAGATAATGGAAACAGTTGTGGTGAAAGGAGCCCATGTAATGATTCAACTTCAACAAGCCTTACACTTGAAAATCTAGAAAGGAATCAGGATTAAGTTGAGTAATTAAGTATTATATTAAAATTTTGTTAGATAATGTTCCGTTTATGTTTGCTTTAATAGTTTGCCTGATAATAGATGGAAATCATAAAAAATATATGGTATCTTTACGAGAATTATTATTCGAATTTGAGTTTTATGAGATAATAAATTTATTACATAATTTTGAACATGATGAATCTAATTTATCACCACATTCGAAAAGAGGTGTAATCATACCCGGTTGTTAAAAAAATACAATATTGATGTCATGAATGTACCATCGTATAATTCAGAAGAAAATAAAGTATTTTTAGTATTTAGTAAGAGATACTGTTTCTTTGAATGATTTGATTATCAACATACTACATAGTAAGCAAGAAGGCGAACATGAAAGGGATAAATTAAGGACCCGAATTTTATGGAATTAGTCAAGCAAATGTAGATTTGTTTCCAATAGAAGATACACTTGGCTTTGTAGGGTTATATAACTGAGTTATAACTGCATATTATTAAGTAACATTTCAATTAACAATCAAGTAAAATTTTTTCTAAAGTCGAAAAAAATTTTTGGAAATAATACGTCGAATTATAATACGACGAATTTTACTCAGTTTCACTTAAAATAATAAGATTTTAGAATGCCTAGACATGTTTATTATTGTTAGACAGTTTGATAGTGTTTGAAATTCTCATCTAAGATTTGTTATTTAACAATAAAAATTTCTGTATGTTTTTTATCCAAAAGAATGCGCGTAAACTAAAAAAATGTTTATTTTGTTTCTCAGTTTTATTGAGGGAGGAATAAATACCTCGGCTTCGAATAGTTTTTTGAATGGAATATAAGGCCTTCTTTGTTTTTATTAGATCCTCGCGTCTCTCCAAGATTTATGAGAGATTTTATAGCGGCGTTGACCCGGGATGTTCTAGTTGGTAGAGAATCATTTTGCAGAAAATATGTTTTTGTCGTAGTTGTTATAACGGGTTTGGAAAAAGGTTTAGGTTCTTGTTTAGAGAATTGGTCTGATTGGGGTCGTGCTATGCTTTTCACGTCAACAGTGTAATCTTCAGTGGATCCTACTTCCACTTTTATTGTTGTGAAGTTTTCATCAGATGCTGGATCATTTACAACCAATTTCTGTTCAGTAGTAGTTTCGGAGGCAATAATTTCTGTAGTAGTTGTAGTAATTTTACTTTGCTTATTTTGACTTGTAGGTACAAACTTTTCATTACCGATTCGATGATCACTAATGAAATATTTCAATTTTAACTTTTGTTTCTCATCTTCCTGTTGATATTCTCTAGGCGCCTCTTTAGTTTTTTCTGTTGGAGAAGAGAGTTCATGATTGAGGCTAACCGGATTCAAAATTTTTCTAACAGCTTTTAAAGCTTTGTAAGCTTTTAAATTATTACTATTTGTATTTTGATAGTCGAAGGGTGATGTATAAGATCTCAATCCACTGGATTTCCAATTATTTGTTGTTGGCGTAGTCTGAACGAAAACAGGTTTTGATATGGGTGTCCGCAGTACAAATCTATATGGAGAGTAAGTGGTAGGTACTATATTTTGGGTAGAAGGAAACTGCTTGTTAATAAATGAATTCTTTCGAGTTACATCTTCTGTTTCTATTTCTGGAGTTGTCATAGAACTTGTAGTAGTAATAGTTGTCGAAATAGTACTAGGACTAGAAGTTGTTGCGGATGTTTTGGTAATATAATGAAAACGTGGTTTATTTTTAACTGTCGTAACAGAATCTAAAGTTGATTGTGAATCACTGTCTATATTAAATTTATATGAAACATTATTTGAAATGTATTGAGGATATTGGCTATCGTTATTATCTAAAATTACAAAAGTGATATTTTCTGTAACATTCATATTAGGAGTTTTGAGGTGAGTAGGAGGAAGGAAAGGTTCGTATGTGTCATAAGATTGTGTTTCTGGCGATACTATGTGTACTAGTGTTTCTGCATTTGACTGATTCTGGTCGGTTGTTTGAGACCTGTTAAAAGAAACCATATAAACGATTTATTTTAGGCCCGTAAAATAATTTTAGTCGATAATAAGATGAGGTTACAGTACCAAATAGTATTAGATTATATCGTGTATTTCAAAACGAATAGCGCGATTTTGATGCTTCATAATATTTATTTAATTAAACTAACAGTTATAAATGATACTTCAAACAAAAGAGCAACTCATCAGTTAGGTTTGAAGGCTTACAACTACGCCCTTATGGTTAACTGTTGTTACAGCTTCTGAAGCCTTTGGGCTATTTGGATTAGAAACACGGATACTTACATAGGAAAAAAGCAAAATATAAATTAAAGGAATGGGATTGCTAAGAAAAATATACATTGAAATAATATACGACAAAATAGGAAATAACAATAAAAGAGAAAATTTAAACTTAAAACCAATTGAAAAGAAAATCGAGGAGTGCCAACTAGTGGTTTGGTTTCGTTATGAGAATGGGAGAAGAACAATTAAGACGAAAAATATCTGAAGCACGAGCTGGCGAAAGCAAGAAAATAAGACCAAAGTATAGCTGGACGCTATAAATAAAGTTTGCTGGGGAAAGACACAGGATAGGAAAGACTGGAAATGACTGTGGAAAAAAGAGCCCATGAAATGACTAATTTAACACCTGAAAAGGTAGAATAGCATAAAAATTGGGCAAGTAAGTATTATATCAAAATGTAGCTAGAACATGTTTATGTTTGCCGATGAAAGATTGAAACAATAATAATATAAAGCCTAGAAATTTAGGGGCTAATGTAGTGTTGCTTCATGGCAATAAAGATAGATCATTTTATCTTCAGTGGTGAATTGATCTTAGTGGGCTAGTGAACTAAATTGTTGTAGCATATCCTGGCGGAAAATTTATATAACTTCCTTTTTTTGGTTAAACAACTTATTAGTGCTTGATATTCCACAGACTTGGTTTTCACATATAAGAAGATGAAACAGAAAACTCACGAAAATAATGAATTGTGCGATTGACTGAACTTTACTGTACCCGATTGGCTATAAAGGTCTTGTTGGTCACCCAATTTGAGGTCGTGTGATTTATACCTTTGAAAGTTCATGAATGATCAAGTGTATGTGCATCCATTCCCTTCCAGTATCAAAAAAAGAATTGAATTTGTTGCAGCAATGAATCGATATTCACCAATCTGGTAATGAATTGGGCTCACATTGAACACCTGTTTTTGTGTTTGTATCATTTATAATTGTGAAGCATAAATATCCTGTTATCAATTTAAAAACTGCTCGTATTATTACTACACGGATGAAAAACAAGTATTATTTATGTAGTTGTCTTTAAAATTATGTATATAGTCATAAAAAAATTGACACGTGTCAAATTAATTTATTTATTTCTTCATAAGGAAAAAAACTAACAACTAGAACTGTGTTTCATGAGTGGATATAGAATTTATTAGGGTTATCTCAAAAATGGAACATATTTGTAATAAAATTTGATTTTTGTAAACTAAAACTATTTCGAAAATCATGAATATGAAGAACTCGATATACAAATCACGTAATTTTCCTCTTCTAGAGTGAATTGTTGGAATCAAATATAATTCTTAGTCACACATTGTATTTATAAACCTGAGATCTACCAAGTAATGTGTACCAACCGTTATTACCGCAAAAATGAATTTGTTTTTTGGAACTAAAGTGTCAATATCCAGAGCTATGTAACTATTACTAATTATGAAAAGAAATTTACTAAAAATTCGAAATTTCCAATTTTTCGATACCGGATAAAATTTTTTATGAGTACAATATGGGAAATTAGAAGAAGAACAAATTTTTTTTCTATTGTCCTTTAAACCTGACTTTATTGAGGGGGAAAAGTTGTATAATTATTATTTCAAGTTAGAAGAATACAGAGTCTGCTTGATTGGAACTAGATTCAATCCATTCGATGTCGCGCTTTCGTTATGTCATCTGTTGAAAAATAGATAATTTTTTGGGTACGTTTTTCTATTCAAAATAATTAGAAATATTGAAATTTCCTCATTCTTAATCAACACGGATTATATTATTGATTATTTGGACAATAAAGTTGAAGCTTTGAAAGTGAATTAGTAATACATAATACACTAATTTTTTAGCATTTGGCTGTAATTTCAGGAGCAGTACAACCACTCACAATCAGTAGAATTCCACATATTGAGAAATCTTGATACCAGAAAATATTATAAACTGATGTTTGTGTTTTATATCTATCAGAAGCATAGATTATTTGACTTTGAAAGAAATTATGAAAATCCATATTTTATTCGATTTTTATCAGCTTTAGAAACTAATATTTTTCAAAATAAAATTCCAGTGATGGAAAAAATGGTATACGAGCCACGGTAGAAAAGTGTATTAACCCTATAATTCTAATTTTAGTTCTCAAAGTTTATACCTAACCTTCGTCGTTCTGACTACGCTGTCAAAATGTATTAATTATTTTCACTTCCAATTATTTATCATCTTATTATTTATAAACAAAAATTGAATATTCTCATTTAAATCACTCAAATTTTTCATTCATAATCACTGGCCTTTTCACCGAGACCATATTTTTTGCTCTAACTGAATATATTTGTTTTTTCAACTACCTACTTATTATAAATGAGAGCATCTTACTTTCAAAATAAGTTGAATAATCAAAATTCACTCATAGAATCAATAAAAAAGTTGAAATTTTTGTAAAAAAAATTTGAATTAAAGAGTTCGTGATATATCATACATCAAATTTTTGTTCGCCACAAAATTGTTTATTCCACTTTACTTGAAGTAGCTGCGGTTTGTCCTCATTTATTTTCTGGCGGGTATATGGTACACATTTTTTTTTTGTAATAAGGCAACCTGCAGCTTTTTCTATCTCTAGCCTTAAGTGTCTACTCGATGTTCTATTTCAAAATTTGTGTAATAGAATTGCGAAGACCAGTTTAAAGTAGTATCAAATATCTCTTTTGCCATTTGTTATCCTTCATTGCTGTAGTTAACGCGAGAATCCCGAAGTATTTTTCAAATCCTTCTGCAATTTCAGCATTGGTATAGATTTACCATGATAAAAGACGAAAAGCAACACTTAATCTAACTCATTTTTCAAATACGTGCAGCTTCAGGTCTAACTGCACAATATTTCTCGTGGCTTCATAACCTTGGCTTTAGCAATGACCATTTCTACTTAGCTTTTTTGCTATGCGATAACATAATAATCAATTCATTAGTGCCCTATGTCGAAGTATCTCGTATTTGATCTTCACTTCATGAAGAGGTAGGGTTATTCACCTGAACTTTATGACTTGGACTTGGATGTTGTGTCAAATAAGACTCATCCTTCCTATCTGATTCATAAGTCAGTGCAACCTGAATGTGGTCTTTGTTCTGATTGTCGGATGAATTTTCTTCGTCACTATTATCTGCTAATAAAAGCTGAAGAGCCGTATCTGAAGTAAAAATAATTTAAGTGCGCTGCAATGAGTATGACTTAGCACTCAAAATTTACGGCACTTTTTTCGAATTTGCGTCGTCGATTCGGCGAAGGTTAGTGCTCTAGGGTTGATGTCTCGGATTCATGAAAGACCTCGACAATATAACTCAGTTTTCCACCTAGGCGTATATTATTATAAGGTCAAAATGAAATGATCATTTGGAAAAAAACTACGTATGTAAGATTATAAATACCAATTCTGGTTGGAACTATTTTGTTGGATGTTTCTTTATTTTCATTTTCACGACGAGTTGAAAAGCCAAAAATTATTACAGCCGTCACTAATTCGCTTATAATATATAAAAAAATTTGAATGCTGTTCAATATTATTGTACAGATGCCAAAAAGAAATGTAATGCTACAGTACAATGAATAATTGAAAAGGAAATTATCTAAATGTTGTTTTTTCCATAATATTTTCAAATAATTTTTAAAAATGTGTGACACTTAATTAATTATAAACTGCCTTAGTAGAAGAATACAATATTTGGCGTGAAAATTCCAAAAGCTTTATGAATAGTAATGAATATGTAATTTTGAGAATGATGGTTAGATATGAACGCAAGCAACTTTATAAAACTATTTTGAAAGTTCTTAGTAGTAGGCAAAGAAGCAAGCTACAGCAGAAGCAAAGTTCAAAATTAATTCTCATCTTATTAATCAACAGTGTTGAAGATAAGCTTGTTATTATGAAGGTTGGGTAAGAAATCAAGGATGAAATGAAAGATACTACAAAACTGATCAAAGCTACAATATTTAAATTCTTAATGAAATTTAGAGGCATGCTAATGCTTTTGTTTTTGTAGTACCTCAGTGGGAGTTGTGTACTCTTTTGAATAGGAATTGTCGTCGTAGTAGTTACTCTAGTTGAAGTTGTGGGTTTTCTGGTAGTTGTCGTAGTTCTTTTTGTTGATCTTTTAGTTGTAACTTCTTCAACATCATTCAATTCATTCCTGTCTCCCCTAAGGTTGTTATTTACATGAATTTATAATAACACATACGAAGCTACTGAAGACTTACCTGTACGATTGCTGACGATTGTTTTGTTTGAAGGCGTTTTGATCATCCTGAAAATTGAATTTCAGATGAAAAAATAGAAGTACTAGGTATTCGACACACAATGTATCAATAAAATTGATTGGTTCAACTAGGCTCTAGATCAAATATTTCAAAATATCAAATGATGTGCCTGGTTTTTTATTTTTATAAATTATATTCTGTTCTTTCGGTTTATTTAACCATGAAATGAGATGATATCCAATAGAATGTGCAAAGGTCAAATTGAATAAAATCATTATTTCAGTTACTATTCATACTACGAGGGTGGTTCAAATATAAACCGGTATTTTGCTATAAAAATTTTATTATTAAGTTGCAGCTTTGAATTTTGTTTGCAGTTTTCCAACTTTTTTATTATTTTCATTATTTTATTTTTATTATACCTCCGCCTTTCTTTCGATCGCAGTCCGCCAAGTGCCTCTTCCAATAGACCAATAAATAATAGTCGCATGGCGACCAATCAGGGTGTTCCAATGTTTCTCATCCCATTTCGTTCATTGGCGGTATCTTCCAGTCATACGGATTGGAATATCGCATCGTTTTGATGTGTAAACAGGTTTCACCGTGTTTTTTAGAAGGTTACTATAATACTGCGCGTTCAAAGTGCCTTGTTCAGTTACAAAATTAACCGAAATTACTTCTCTCATATCCCAAAACACTGTACACAACACCTTTTCGCTGACAGTGTAACCTTCGCTTTAACTGGCGTGTCATATTTTTTCCACCACTCCACCGTTTACACTCCAGAATATAGTAGTGTACAAAAGTGAATATTCAATGCAATTAATTTTCTCCTCCCTCTTCATACCGCTGCAGGAGACACAAGCAAACTTGTAAATATGTGTAAATTTTTGTGTCCTCATCCATCTGACTTAAATTTTACAATAACTGAGCCGTTTATGAATTAATTGCTTAGCGATACCTATGCTAACAAAAAATGAATAATGATGGCTTGTGCAGCAGATAGTGGTACATCCTTCTCGCTCAAGGCTATAAGCACGCTAAAAAGCGAGGTTACCCGACTTTTTTATACGCTTCCTACCATACCTTTCTAGCATTCAGTGCAGCCATTAAATTTTTCGCGCGTTTATACAAAAATTCCGGTTTATATTTGAAACCACACTCGTATTCATGAAAAATCTCGAAGCACCTCAAATTTAAGCTATGAATTGATATTATACAACATGAAAAAGTTTCTGTAAGAACACTGATTTGTTTAAAGTACCTCAGCAATTGAAAATTGTAATTTTAGTTCGATTCGTTAACGTCAATTCTGAAAAATAGTTAGATTAACGGAAATGCATAAAATGATTGGTTACAGAGATAAAACTCAAACACAACAGGAAGCATCTCGTCTATTTTATGATGAATTTTCTGATTTATTGCTTACATAATAAGGAATTAGTAAAAAAAGAAGCACTTTGATCATTGAAGGAAGATAAGAAAAGCAGCCTGATGGTAGGAATCATGTTTTCACCTTGAAGAATATCAATGTATAATTTAAATTTTGGGATTTTCCGTGAGCAAGAGAAATAAGAAATTTATTCCATTTGTCTTTCATACACTGAATAATCAAATATTACAATGATCATTACTCTGTTTAGTCTAAATAACATTTATTGTATTTGTTTAGAGTTCCTTATATCGGCAAATATAAATATTGAATGGATACCTGAGTATCATATTTGTTGTTATTGCTACTAGTATAATCTGATACTGTGGATTGTTGGTAAATATCTTGAGGATTGATGTTATTTTCGATGTAAGCTGTATTTCCTCGTCTAGGTATTTCATTGCGAATAGACGATGAAGTTACAGTTGCTACTGGAGAAGTTCCTCTGTAAGCTGTTGATGGAGAATGTTCATTACTGTAGGTATTTTCGTTAGCAGGATATTCTAAAATAACACATAGAATAATTAGCGATTACTTCCAGTCAATAAGATGTTCATTAGGAAACATATTAGAGGGAAGTAAAATATATGAATAAATGCATTTATTTAGCAAATAATAAGAGAAAGCCGGCGATGAAAGTTTCGTATGTTTGTGAATAATTAGTATTTCAAAACTAGCATTATTTATTATAATGAAGAATTAGATATTTTAATATATTACTCACCATCTCTGTAAATTTCAACATCATCTTCGTAAAGAGCATAATACGGCTCATAACGGTTGTCATTGTATTGCGAACCGTTGTAAATGTTTCTTGAAGGGGCAGTGACAGATGATACTGAGGCTTGTTGTGGAGAAACGTTCTTTTCTTCACTAGTGAAAATAAAAAAGTATTGAGAATTATTTTATCTTTCGCAGTTATCACAGGACAAATGATGGGCTTTCCTCTATTTTGAAAACTTATCGGAAACAGGAAACAAGAATGTTATTTATTAAATTTATTGTATCGTCTACTTTTGTGACAAGATAAATATTATATATTATATTACACACATTATAAGAAATCGTCTACTGTATAAGAATTTTTTGAGAAATTCGCCAGCAATAGTATCCTTGTGAGATATAGTTGTCATATAAATTGTCAAAGTTGCCAAAAAAACTTTTCTTCCACATTTCGCACGATTTTTGATACAGTGTATTCTTCATACACACACGTTTTTCATTAACTCAATTGACTAAAAGACTTTTTCATGGCTACCGTGATACGAACTTTAACGAAAATTTAATACAGATAGTAAATATCGCAAAATATATTTGATATACACCGATAGAGGAGGCCTCTATAAATAAACTTAAAACCGGCATGAATTCGAATGTGCAATGACAAAAAATTTGGAAAATACTTTTTAAAAGTATGTGCAAAAAATTGACTTGTCAAATTATATTTTTGTTTGGTAAAGCTCATTTAGCACCCATCATTCATCCTAGAGTTTGAATTTTGTGGGATAAACATGCTCTCCCTGAAATATGTTGTTTATTAAAATGTTTATAATTAGAATACGTCACCGTAAACTATTGTTAATGATGTCATGTGAAATTAACAGTAATATAGTTAAGTCGGCAGTCTTTTCAGGTTTACGTTAGTCAAGATTCACATTTTATTTACATAAGAAATTATGTTTTGCATAAGATAAACATGGTTCAACGTAATAGTAACAATCTTAAGTTATTCGAAAGCTCGCATTAACATATTAATTCGTAGATTCAATTATATACAAAATAACTTTTTAAATACTTCAATACAATTCAAAGACTCGAATAATATACTGAGCTTCACGTTTCTAGGATCTCAAGTAATCGGAATTGCTGATAAAATAATTATTTATCTCTTCTTTTTAATCGAATAAGACTTTGTTCTGTTTAATTCCGAATATTTAACATCTTCCTGAGCTTTCCTTGAGACGTTGGGTTTCAGCTCTTATACCATATGTGTGGTGGTCTATCTAGTGGTTTCCGTGTGTTTGGTTTTCATCTTTATCAGTTTTGTGTACTTATCATATTATTTCTCTTCAGCACTTGTTGACCCTAGAAGCCTTTATGGCATAAGTTTTTATTTCCTCTATTAAATTCCCTACACACGATATTTTTTTTCCAAAGTAAATAAATTTTAATGCTATTGTGCTTTGGTCTACAACTAGTACGTATCTAATCGTATCTTTAGCTGGGAACATCGATTGGGTATTTTTAGGTGATATTCTCATATTATATTCATTTGTTGTTGTCTTTATATATAGTAGGTGCTGAGGTCATATTCATTCTCTGCCACTAGTATTTCATCATCCGCATAACATAACGTCTATTCTGTGTTAACTTTTTTTGACGCTTTCTATAACTCTGTACATGGTAATATTGAAAAGTGTAGGGCTAAATTTGTCTTCCTGCCGTATCCTGGTCATAATTTGTACTTCTCTGGAAAATTCTTTTTTGGTTTTGATCATTGTCGGTGTTCAGTTTTTTATCAATATTAAGATATTTATGATATATATTGTTTTCTCTCGAATCTTCAATACGTCCCTCATTTGTAGTTTATTAGAGGCTTTTGTGAGGTCATTAAAAGGCTTTTCTACAACTCCTTCTGCCTTCAGTTTTATTGTTAATGTTTTATGCTTCCTTTTTCTCTCTTAGCAGTTCCAGAATATTTTTATAGAATTTTAATTTTAATCGATTTCATTACCGAATTTTAACTGAGTATCAAGTACTATCAAACTCGTGAGTTTATTTATTGCTTTGATACAGAATGTGAAGGATATGATAGAGTAGATGAGAAAATAATGCAGAAGAATAGAATAGAATAGACATAAAATAGATTTAATAAAATTTAAAAACTAAAAATGGATTAGACAACTTCGAATTTCGGGTTGAATTTTCATTGAATTCAATAAATTTCAATGACTCCTAAAATCTATATCTAAAAGTAGATAAATTTATACACTATATACAAATATTATTATATTTATTCTTCTAAATTTTCTTGATTTTAGAGCTCTTCTGTTATAATATTAGTTTTTTTAAATAATTTGTTAAAAGATTAAAACGACGTTTGACGTTTGGACTTATTTCAATCTTTTTCAAAATATGATATTGACCCTGACAATATGTATAGTTATATTAATCAAAAGATCACCTACATCATTAGAATGAGAATAAAATCAAAACGGAATAAGAAAAATGAATTTTCCCTTAATTCTTATATCTCAAATATGTAGCAGTAACCAATTAAATTATTTGTAGTTTTATTAGATTTTACAATTAGTGTAATATTATATATCAAGCGCCTATTACTAATTGTGACGCTATCTACATAGGGCAGACATCTCAGTATTTAGAATAAAGACTAAGAGGTCATCAATATGATAAAAAAACTGCATTAACGAACCATGAAATATCAAAAAAACATAAATACAATTATAAAGATTAGAAAATTCTTGGATCGGAATCTAATACACGAAAAAGAGAATTTTTAGAAATGGTTCACATTCATAAGAACGCTATAATGATAAAAATAATGTAAGTAAAATTTATTTTGTAATTTCTAATAAAACTACAAATAATTTAATTGATTATTGCTACATATTTGAGATGCAAGAAATAAGGAAAAATTTATTTTTGTTATTAAAACAAATGTCTATTTTGATTTTATTCTTATTTTGATATTCATGATATGAGAGAGATATTAATATAAATATACAAATTGTCAGTGTCAATATCATATTTTGATAAAGATTGAAATAAGTCAAAACGTCAATTTTTATGTTTATTTTGAAAAATTATCGAAAAAAACTAATTTTAAAACAGAAGAGATTTAAAATCAAGAAAATTTAGAAGAATAAAGATATATAAAAGGTCTAAGAAATAATAAATTAAAGAAAATCAATATTATTATAGTTACATACGGACACAATCTCTACTTTCCCTTGGTTGTTATTAAAGCCATTAATTAGGGAGATGATTCATATCATTTTCTCAAAATGATTTTTCTCTTTTCACAATCCAAAATTTATTATATGTCAAACTAAACTAAAATCAAGAAAAATTGTCAGAGTACGGTGTTTGGGTGAAATAAACAGGAATACAGTATGCTAATGAACAAATATTCTTCAAAGAATCTTTGTACAAACAAAAAATTACTTGTATAAGATGATGAAACAAAACCTTAGAATATAATTCAAATATATTTTCTTTTCAGTCGATGTCTTCAAGTGTTAATAAGTTTAGATACTTCTGAACAGGGTAGATAGACATTGTAATCACCCGAAAATTTTCTCATACCGATTTTTGGGTACCCAAAATCAGAATTGATATGATTAGAAGGAGTTATTAGCTACTGTTTATTAAATAATTTACATCCTACACTAAAATAATTTCAAATTACAAAATGTACAATACGCATACAATATTAGCCATGTTTTAATGATTACTATATACAGCATTTCATGTAACACCTGTTAAAACCACTTTACCTCTGAGAATTTTTCCAATGATGACTCTTTGTGTCATTGTCGTAAGTTTGTGTGGTCGTCTGTCTTCCTTTATAAATGCCTCCCTGCTCTTTATTAGTGTAAGGTCTCCTAGTTGCTCTGCTTGGTATCCTTCTTGTAGTTCTACGTGTTTTCGGGGTTGTACTTGATTCTTGAGCGTATTTGTTATTTATTGTATTTGTAAATTTTGAATTGGATAAAGGATTTATGGTAGTAGATGATCTATAACCTGTATTTATTTTGAATGTTTCAATTGCACTCTCATTTTTAATTTTTTCTGGAATTGGCTCTTCTTTTTCTATATCAACATCATGATAAACATACTCATCATCGTAATAATATAAATAATCATTATTTTTATTGTACTTAGTTTTGTCGGGATATACATAATCTTCGTATTCGTCGTAATAATAATAATCAGATTCATTTAATTTATTTGCTTTTACGAAAGGTCTCTGACTTATATTATATTTAACTTCTGCTGCTTTCGTTTTCAGTTCTGTTCCGTCTTGCTTAGAATTATTAGATTTGCTATTTAGCTTATTATCATTGATTTTATCTTGAACCGTACCATTGTAAGCTTCTTTGTGGTTATTTTTCTCGTTTTCTTCTATTTTAGTTTTAACAGCAACATTTGTAATGTTTATAAAGTGATTAGTTGTTGAAGATATTTCACTTTTATTATCATTCAACGTACTGCTTACTGCATTGTCTATTTTAGGATACTCTGTGGACGTTGTTGTTAGAAATTCAAATTTTTTTATGAATGCTTCGAAATCAAAATCCGGATCTGACAAAAGATCTTTAATATTTGGATAACGAACGTTCGTGTTAATATTTTCGGTAGAAGATTGGAATTTTTCGACTTCATTGCCATTGGTTCGATTATTTATAGGTTTCGATTGATCAAAATTATATTTTGTATCGTCTTTAACGTCTGTCTTCAATCTATATGGTGCTACAATAGCTTGTGTTTGTAAATTTTTAGTTCTATTGGTTGTCTTGTTTCGTTCTATTTGACTGTTATCGTTTATTAAAGGATAAGGGTTGTATTTGATAGGGTAACGATTACGTCGTCTGCTAGTAGGATGATATGAGGTAGTATACGTATTTCTATATCCTATTGTGGAAGTCCGATGAGGCGTATCGGCCCATTTTCCAAAAGCTATATATTGGTAATTATTTCCATTTATGTGGTAACTAGGGGTAAATGGCTGAAACTCTTCTTCATTGTTATCTATGGGAGGGCTAGGATTAAAACTAAATTTCTTTTTTTGAAAAGTTTGTTCAGTTATGGGCTGAAACTGCATAAAATCTAAAATACTTTTCTCAGTTCCTTGTCTACGTATATGGTCTATTGTTTCAGGTGGACGACTAAAAAATTATTAGGCTATATTCATATACCTTCATAATTTGCTTACTTCCTCAATAATTCATCTATGCAAGGTATTTAATTAAACCGATTAATCATCGCGTTAAATAGAAGATTATACTAAAAGTTTTATCTAAAATAATATTATAAGAAAATTAATTTTTAAACAGTTTTTTAATACGGTAGTATTGAATTCACCTCAAAGAAAAAATTAATCCTAAATATATGACATATATTACGTAGTGCAGTCTATGAGTTAGTTGAACATAGAATGGTCGTAAATAAAAAAACTGATTATGTTTCAATACATTATCCCTCTATTTCCACACTTTCCAGACCGTCTGACTGAAGCTTTTATGCCACTATAAAAATATGATGCATCTTTAGAGCGAAAATGTTCGTCCGCCACCTGTTTAATTTCATCGTCGCTGTTGAATAATTTACCCCTTAATTCGGCTTTCAGATTTGCGAACAAAAAATAATCGGATGGAGCCAGATCAAGGCATTATGGTGGGTATTCATTCTATGTGAAGCCAAATTCATGTACAGTAGCCTAGGAGAGCGAAGCAGCGTAGACAGGAAAATTATCATGAAGCAAGCGTGGCTAATTTTGCCGCGCCTTTTTTCGATCATTTTTTGACGCAACTGCCTCAGTAAGTCAGAATAATATGTCGCGTTCACGTTTGTATTTGATTTCTTGAAATTGAACAAAAAGATACTCTCGCAGTTCTAAATTATATATCAATCAGTTTTTTGGTGTTTTTCGTGACGTTTGCTTTGTTTGGAATTGGATTTCCGATGCCACTCCATGGAATCTCGTTTGGATATCGGATCATAGTGAAAGACCATACTTTTATTGCCCGTTACAATTGATGATATTACATTTTCTTGTAATGACCGTCACAGGATCCCTCCCCCCATCTTGTAATAATTCTCGTCCCCAGCGAAACAACTTTCAAGTTTCATTCATTTGAAATGTCACTGTTAATAGCCTCCATTCCGTTTTTGATTTCTGTTGGTGTTAATTTCTTTTTAGTCGAAAATTCTATAACAGTGCAAAACTCGATTTGAGATATTTTTCAAATCAACTTTAATAAGTAGTTATAAAATGGATCGAAGCAGGATGCTGAAATTTTGTGTAAAGCTTGTTGAACTGATGCGTGCATAAAGATTTGTGCCTATCCACTTTATTTACTATATGTATGTACTCATGGACCGCACTACGTATATGTCAAATGTAATAAGCTCGATATAAAGCCTTAAAAGTATATATCTGTGCGAAAAATTTATGACTCGAGGGAGCTTTTTAAATTAAAACAGAATAAAACAAATTGTATCGCAAGATTGCGGATTCAGTCACAAACAAACAAACAACGAAGAAAAATAAAGAAAATATCAAATAGCAATGGAAAATGTCATTCAACTAAGTTATCGGGACAAGTAAGAACCGATTGCGCAAGAGTGTCGATGTGAAGATATTATGTCATCTCCAGATCGGCCACACTGCCAGGAAAAATTAACACAAAAGTTAATGAGGAAATTCGCCGAAGCATCAATATTGAAGAACTTCAACAGACATTTTTAAAAAGTTTCAAGTATTTATCATATTGTTGTTGGCAAACTTCAGTACAAAAAAATATGTACGAGATAGATTGCAAGGTTTTCAGTCGCATTGCTATCAGAGATGAAAGATGGATTGCGTACTACATTTCAAAGATTGAACGTCAATTCAGTGAGTGGCATCATCCAACTAGAAAAATACAAACAAGGAACTCCCATAGGAGGTGTTTTTCTGTCAAGAGGAATGACAATACACGTTAAGAGATACTGTGGAACGTTATTAAAGCTGAAGACTGCTCTCTCTAGCATACATCTTAAAACACCAAACATTTACTGTCACTGATTTTGATGATGTATTGTTAAGCTTGTTGATCTGGATGTCATGTCCTTGACAAGTCAGCAATATTTGAATTTATTTGCTCATTTAAAGTGAGTAAAAATCGAGACCAAAGATTCTGTTGCATGCTAGTGGCAGGGATGATGGTACAAATTTATGGAATTATTACATTTTCATCGGACCTTCATAACGTATAAAACATTTCATATCAACCCGACGTTATTGAAGTAGGAGAAATCGTGTTTAAATATTCCGTTACTACTATTACTAACTGGTTTAGCAGCCATTCAGCAGTAGAGTTTTTTCAGGATAGTAAAAAAATTGTTGCCTCGACTTATCCAAAGAAATAACCCCCGTATAAATAATTATTCCAAAGAATTGTGAAACTGCCATTCTATATCGATACACACCTTTTATTATATTTCTTCAATTAAGGCATTAAATATTAATTGATTTTTTATCAGGATATTCATATTAGCTATTAGAAAGTAATTAATTATTATTTTATGTTCGTTTTTGCTTATTTTATTTTCATTTATGTGTTAATATAATAATACCTCTGGTTTCAAATCAACAAGAAATTTTACGTTCACATCATCGTTATAATTAAATACCTTAATGAACACTGAGGAAGAAATATTTTCTGGTCATAACGTCGCTTTACCTTTTACGTATTTGTCTCTTTTGTCTCCTCTTTGTAGTCATATGTTTAAGCAATAAATTGTCATCACTCCTCAATCTGGTAGAGTAAATATGAAATAAAAATAATAATAACAGTAAACAAAATATATATCAAATATTTTACCTGTAATGTTGATTCTGTGTGCCAAATGAAATGACACCAATTTTATCACCTCTTCCACTATACGTCTGTAACAAAATAAGAAATAAATCGTTGACGATTTTAACTTCTATAGAAAAAAAATTATTATTGCAGTTTGTTTGATAAAGATAAAGTATATGAAAGCTTTCTGAAGAATTTCCAACGTAAGAAAGGAATAAGACATTTTTTTCCATAATAATTTTTATTTCCCAATTAAGTCTCCTTTCAAGTCTATCTACTTAACCGCGCAACGCTCTAGGCTTTGAAATAACAGTTTTCTCTTTCTTTAAGATTAGGAAACAGTAAAAAGCCGCTGGGAGCCAGATCTGGTGAAAACGGTGGGTGGTTAACTAATTCAAAGTGCAATTTGTAAATTTTAGGAATGGCAATAGTAATGGCCAAAATTGTGAGAAGGTAAGTTGTCCTGATGAAAAACACTTTCTTTTTCTTCAAATGTCATCCTTTTTTGCGGCCCAGCATTGATGTGTAATATTTTCCTATTATTGATTTACCTTTTTGATGGTAGCCGATGAACACAATTCCATGAATATCCTAAAAAACGGTCGCCATCACTTATCTTCTTAGGAGCAGGTTTGCGCTTTGCAATCTATTGTATGACTGTTTTTTCATTTCAGGAATGTATCGCTAGATCCATATAATACGGTTCATTTGGCTCAAATCGTTTCTTTAAGGCCCGGAAGAGGTTCACCCAGCACACGGATAGCTTACGCACGCATAATTCTTCTTCTCTACCTCTCTAACCTTAATCCGACAATCGTCCAATACCATTTATTTTTGGTCGTCTCGAATGCTCGTCATCAATGATAAAACCGCGTTTGAGTTCAGATGCCCAAAATTTTAGGATAGTAGATGACAGTGCAGAGCTTCTACAGTGCCCAGCTCCACTTCCATTTGGATAGGCGTATTGCCTTTAAAAATAAATATTTAATGATAGTTCGATTTTCAATGTTTCCCATTTTCAGAAGAATCCTCACGAAAACAATTGACTAATATCATTGTCAAACTGAAACTAAAGGTCCAAATAGCTGAAATTTTTTTATCGGTCAACGCATGTGCAAATAATTACCCAACTTATATTAATAAGTTCTGACATCTTTAGGTTGAGGTAGGAAACAACCCTCGTGCTGAAAATTATTAACAATGCTTATACTTGTACTGTAGATGAGTCTGTTGAGCGAGAATCCTCGAATCTTTATTTTAAAAAATGAAAATTTTTATTCGGCAATATGTATTCAAGATTTTCAGGCACTAGGAAGTTACAGGTATTTGTCAATTAAATTTTATACATTTATATACACTGTCGCATATTTATCATTTCTTATTTGGAGCAATGAAAATGAGATTATTTATAATAAATGAATGGAAACAACTTGATGTTGATGTGGGCATCTTTTTTTTATACACATATACCCTTGTATGAATGTTGTATTGAGTTATATTATGTTTCTCAGTACTTTTGGCCCTTACTGCTCTCTTTATTCATGTAACCTCTTTACGTGTGAATTTTTTTTTTACTTTGAACTTATCATGTCTAACAAATCAAATTTTTACTGTGTTAGTGATTTTCTTGGTATTTTATAAACTAGTGAATGCACATAATTTGATAAAAAATATGTTATTACTCAGAGAGCGCATTTTTATTTCCTTATAAAATTGTGTTAATCGATCGATTCTATAAGACAAAGATATATTTCAAGGATTGAAATTAATCCATTACGGTAAGATCTAATTATGTTAAAAGAACAACCAGTTTTCATTTCTTTGAATTACAGGATTGTATTACGCTTCTTGATAGTGCGAATTTAATTAGAATAGTTTTTATGAGAACTTTTCGAATCGGTTCAACCCTATCATAATCTGAATGTTCAGATACTATCCCGTATTACGTGCAGTGGTGTCCGGAAACTAATCGAGTTAATCGGGTCGTAGACATATGATAGGATTATTTCTACACTGGTAGACGGTAAGACCAGTGTGTTTATGGTTTTTTGAACTTTAAAAGTTATTTATTCCCCTTAAATTGCTGTTTTCCATTAATTCTCATGAGCAGCGTATAATTGATAGGTTTGCTACTGAGGTTTGCGGTTTTTATACTTTTCTACATTTCAACTTAAAAATATCTTATTTTTTTTAAACTTGAGTATAGAATCCGGTTGGGAAAATCGTTAATAAATGCTCAAAAACAATTATCACATATCTAGAATCTATTATACAACTAAATAAATTGAGCGCGACGTTCAAAATCTGTGATCCAAATCTCGTTCTGGCAGGGGTCTGCAATCAGCTGAAAAGTGTTCTATCTGATCCAGGATCATAGTTTCCGACAAGCCATTTGATAATAAGTTCTGAACATAAGTGTATTTAGTAATATCAATGCAAATTTTGCCCCTTTCATTATTTTGAAAACAAATGATTGACTTCTTTTTGTTGTCAGATTTAATCGCCTGGCACTAATTCTTTGCAACACTTCTTCTTTAGTGATGGTTTTCGTATATTTTGTTTCTTGATTTTGTTTTTAAATTTACCATTGTGGATTTCCTTTTTAGAAATTTAAAAAGTGAAGGAAGGTGTCAAAAGCTTCAATATGACTTTAATCTATTTTGGGTGCTTCTTCTTTATACTTAGCCAAAACTTATCGTGACAAACATAATCAAAAGTAAGTTGCATAAACCAATCACTTGTTATTTATCAGTTGTTTGTGGAGACCGGCGTTTAGTTCAGTTTTTCGAACAGCTTTTTCAGAAAACGGTTTTGTTATTTACATAGATCCACTTGTATCAGAAATATGATCATTCAATTGCTTTATCAAGGCTTCAAGATAATGTAATGAAACAGATACATATTCTTTAAATTCTAATGTAAGTTGCTCATTTTCAATTTCGTTTATTAATTATCAATAAATTAGTGCTCATCAAAGTTTGATTTTTGAAGTTTTGAATAGTGATGGTCTATTTAGTATTTTAACATGTTTTATAATAATTTTTTTGCTGTCTTTTTGTGTGTGGAGCTCAATTTACTATGTTACTAAAAGGGGGTAGTCAGAATTCTCATTCTAAAAAGGGGGCCGCAGCAGTGAAGCAGATTTTGAATTATAAGTTTCCTTTCGAAAAAAATCAGAAACAGGTTCCAACAACTTGAATAGTTACATTTAAACTAGTTTCAAGTGATTTTGAAATAACTACAGAAATTACTGCAACTAAGTAATAATAATGTTATTTAATAACGCCAGTTATAATTCAGATCGAGCTGATTTTTTTTGTTATATTCTGAATTTTGTAGAGTTTCACCTTAATGATTCGATCTAAAAAGTATAAAAGATTTTTTCTGGAAAAATTATGCAAGTAATAACCATTTCTTTGGTTTTTCTACTTACTGATATGGCATTAGAATGTCGGAGACCATCTCTGTCTCTTTGTACTTGACCAATGGTCGAAGGTTGTCCACGATAAACTCGCTGTTGGCGATCGTTTTCAATTTCTTCTGCTGGAGGAATTGTTTCATCAGCCTCGGCGTACAGTTGTTGTTGTTGCTTTCTCTGAAACAATCATTAAATGATGTGAACATTTATAATTTAAATTCCCATCTTCGGGTATTAATTACACAATATTCCGAATATTTTATATATATTACCAATACGGTATTACTAATAGTTGTATAGTGATTGCTTATTAAATTTCCTTATTTCCACTGAGTTGTTTGTTGTAATATTTTTGGAAACGTACATGATTCTAATTATCGATTGCTTCAATAGACTTTTATTTTCGTTGTGAATTCCAAGTAAAAAATAAAATTATTGAGAAATACAAATTATTTATTTCAGTGATAAATCAATATGGTGCAACAAAAAGTAATTGAATTTGAAACGGTGTCTAAAAATTTCTAGAGTAATAATAGTTTATAGTTCCTATCTAAACGTTTTATTACGAAGTTCTATATTGATTATTAGTACGGTTTATTGAGAAAAAATTAGAAATGTATGTATTGAGAACATACACAGAAATATATTTTCCCAAATTTTTAGAAAATGGTCGAAAGCCCGACACACTATAATGTAAATGTTACGTAGACTCTCTTGATATTGTCATGAAGATGAATAGCATTGCAAATAAATAACAGAATCTGGAAATTTCAAAAACTGAGAGCCTAAGTATGAAATGAAGTAAATAAGAGATTTCAAAAAAGGGAGGGAAAAATGGGTATCAAAAGAACTAGATGTGCAATAAAAATCCAATATAAGAGAAGGTAAAAGAAAATGATAATAAAATATTTTTGAAACTGTGAGGAAAATATGGTTTTACCGCAAAACATATAGGAGCGAGTGTTGTTATTAGATTGGCTTTCTATTGCTTTCCTTGGAACCTCAAGATTCCAAGCAAGTGGACGACCTGAGCGCGAACGATCCACAACCGTCAAATGGCCATTTTAGAACGATTAAACAAACGTTGTGTCATTTATTCATTAACTGTTTCTTTCACCTCTAATTTCACATATTTTTCTGACTGCCACGACTGCTTAAAAATTTTGTTTCCAGTAATGTCTTAACAATATACGAATTTCATTTTATCACACTTCAAACTATTTATTATAAAAACGTACTGCGTCATCAATAAACAAAGATAGCATGATTTGAAGGAAGTGAAGCAATTACACTCTTCATATAATTACAGACTAATCTCAACATGTTTAAATTAAGGAGTAGGAATTTTCACATTACTTATGAGACACCCTCTATATATTTGTGAAGATCACTTTGCTGTAAGTATAAAATGTTATATTTAACATAACTTTATATTAAATATTTTATAACCGTGTGAAAATGAAATTGCTGGCGCACTGATAGCCAAAACAAAAAGAATTGAATAATTTTAATCGAGCTGCTGCAGATGTTTACTATTTAGTGACGTCACTCGCAGCTGATTGGTACACCGTTTGTTTCTGATCACATGCCAAAATGTTAAAATTTATTTTATTGATTATTATCATTTTTAACAAATGAGTTGGGAATTTTTGAAATTTTAATCGATGAATACAAATCAAATAAATTTATTTTTCACCATTTCAAATACCCTATTGGATAACGCTGAAACCTACTCACAAATATCAATTATCTTCATGACGTCACACCGTACATGGGGTTGTAGTCAATTTAAGAAAATAATTACAGTGAAATAGCTACAAAGAATGATATAGTTGGAAGGAGTGGTTAAATCTGAGGACAGTTGGCAAGTGAGTGGAATGCTATGAATAATTTTTAATCTAAGTAGTCACGAAATGTACTAAATGAAATATACAAAGGTTTTAACCTTTAATGAACATATTGCAAGTGAGATGAACTATTTTGAATCTCTGTAATAAAATAAGTTTCAAAACGACAAGAGAATGGATTCAGGACGATATAGTCTTAGGGAATGCAAAACTTTAAAAAGAAATTCGGGAGCACTTTTTATATAATTAGTTTTAACATGGATTGATCAATTGTATAGGGCATAAAAGATTATTACTCCGATTATTTATAGATAATACAATGGTATTAAATTGAATTTTGTTAAGAATACTCGTTTTTGGTACTTGAAACATTAAATTGCTATTGGCCACTAACAAGTTCTTATTCCATTCATTGTTCCGATGACAATTAAAGCTTATACCAGATTTTGGTTGATGCAGTATTTAAGTTAGTTTTTACTATTTTCTATGGCATTTCAAGGTATCAACCTTTCATCAATTCTAATAAAACATGGATATTTACATCGCATTCAGATATGAGACAAGACAATCTCTTCTTGAGAAAATATTACTACGAACAAATAGATTTATGAGTTTTACGGAGCAAAATGTGGTGATTGTAATACTCCAATTTAATGTCGAGGTCCTTTCGTGATCGATATAACAAATTATGATGATAATAAGTTTGGATTTCATTTACCGGAATAATATACCGATTTTGTGGTTTCATTACATGATAAAGTTACTCACCTTTATAATTTCTTGTTGTGTCTGTTGTAGATTTCTTGGTTGTCCCCTAGATGTCACTACTGCAGCGGGTTGGACTGGTGGGGGAGGAGGGGGTGGTGGAGAATATCTCGTCCGAGAATCTTCTCGTACTCTTTCCCTCACCCTTTCTTTACTCCTTCCTGTTGGATTGTATGATGTGTAAGTCGGTGGTGATCCCGATACTGATACTGATGCGTCCACACCATCGCAACCAACGTTTCTTGGCCAGTCGCAAGTTTGCAGTTCATGACTGAAAATTGAAACAAATGAAATCATAGATATCTTACGAAGAAGAATATAATGGGTGTCACAAAATTAACGCAAGATCTGAATTAAATAGAAAACACAGTTTTCCGTTTTTTTTTGTAATTGTTTTATTGAATCATGAAGTACATGGAATAGAGTTATTTATGGAATAACAAAGCGAATAAATGACCTCCATGGTTTCGCATACACAAACGCGCTCGTTTCTATTACCATTCACTATAAATGTTGATGCAACCCTTAATCTTCTACTTTCCTGCACACGTGGTTGTAAGCTTGTTGACGTAGACTTGTGATTTTGAATAACCCCATAAAAAGAAATCTAATGGTGTTAAATTCAACAATCTAAAGGTCCAATTCCTTTTACTTTAATGAGATATTACACGACCTGGAAATATCTCATGCAGTAATTAAAGTGTTTCAAGTGATGTATAGCATGTGGCACTGTCTTGACCAGCCTCATTTTCTAAATATATGGTGTAATTATGCCTCCAGCCCAAAATGTACACCAAACAGTGACACTAGGTGGATGCATTTGTTTATCGATAATTACATGTGGGTTCTACAAATCCGGCAATTTTGGTGATTGACAAATCCACGAAGGTGAAAATGTGTTTCGTCGCTTAAGGTGATTTTGTTAGAAAAATTAGCATCCATTTGTTGATACTTAATGGTCCATTAATCAAACTCTCTTCGCTGTGCATGGTCATTAGATGATGATTAGGACGCAGATATTTAGTGAGTATACGCTGTAGAGATCTTGAAATTTGCAATTCGAAAGAAAACATTTAATCGACTTGTTTTTTGAAGACAAGTGTGTTTGGCATCTCCAACGGATACTGTTTTTTTGATTTTTTCATTAATTTCTTCACAGTTGACGAAATTAAAACACCATTGCAACCATATTTTGTATGAAATTTTAGAACCGTGCCTGACAAACTTTTATTATTTTTGAAATATTGTTCAATAATGAAAAAACGATTTTTTATCATGTAACATTGCATTAACCCAAAACTCACAGCTGTCGATTCGTTTTTTTAGGATTGTCAACACTGCATAAATGGCTGCAAATTTAAATATTGCATTAATTTTAGGACACCCTATATAAGTTATGATTTTAATATAGAGGAGTTGCTTAATATTATGAAAAGTAATTTGGTGTATGTTATTGATAGCATTTGCAAGACTTAAGGATATACTTTATTAAGACTGCCTCTCGTATTATTGTTTGTTTAATCATAAAAAAATGGTTAAGAGTATGTATATATCTTTAATGATCACTCGTAATACCAATAATTAATCTTTTTTCATATTGTTTTTTTGTAATATTTAGTATAGATTAATGTAAAAGGTTATATCATAGAAAAAAAAATATACGTACGAAACTAATGCTTAATAAATAATGTTTAATAAACTGCTGCGAGGAGGGTTTAAAGCAATGAAGTGATAATTTACAGTCGCTTTATTTATTGGATATTATACGTCAAATGAAATAATAATGCCAATAATTCAAATTTCTCCAACAAAGCTTGTTTATAGCAAAAAATACATTTAAATTCAGTTATTATGTAAAAACTCCACAAAACGAGTCGCGAAGAAAAAAATAATATAATAAAATAATTGACAAAGTATTTTATTTTCATAGAATCTCAATATAAAAATTCTACTGTAAAATTTTTGTCCATTATTATATAGGGACGCGGCAGAAAAAAATAGATTTGTGGTTTGAAACAGCTACAAACCTTAACGAATCAAGGCAAAAATAATCCAACGTTGCGATAGAAATCTAGCTAGGAAATATAAGAATATCTCAGTGAGACAGTGTAATGGTAGTGTGTTCAGTAAGTTTCCAGAAATTCCAACGTACGATCTACTTTGTTTTTTCATTATGTCAAATTATTTTCAACATTTTTTGACAAATAATTTCTTCAATTCAATAAATTATCATTAAAAAATTCTTATTTTGGTGGATTCATGTTCACGATTAGGTATTTATCCATTTAGATTCTAATTAGAAGAGTATTCCTTAAGTTGCCTAGGAATCTAGTGGATTCTGAGAAAATATTTACATGGAAATGCTTATATTTCGTACACTTTTTTCCATGAATAGGAATTAAAAATTATCATTTTAACTTTTGATTTGATTTTTTCGAAGAAATATATATAGAATAAATAAAAAATTTGTCCAATTTTCAAATATTGCAACATGAAATTTTCAAACGCGTCTAACGATTGTTTATGAACTACACATAATAAACTAAACGGCTTCTTTTACAGTAAACGGTAATTTTAATTCTTAAAACGTACCATAAATTACTGACAATCAGATACAAAAAATTAGTACAAGGTTTATTTTAATTATAAAAAAATGTGCGAAGGAAAGTGAAAACTGTTCTTAATTTTTTATTACAAATTTTAACGAAATATAATACATTCCGAAGGTATTTGCTAACCTCGATGACCTTCTAAGCCACAAAAAAGAAATTACATTGTTCACTTTTGAAATTGATTCAGTTAATAATTTAGATTGAAACCTAGAAGAGTTGACTATCCAAGCAATAACCCATGATTTCTTTAATTTTGGGACTTCGGTATTATACACAAAGTTGTTCTATGTTTGTGAAATTAACCATTGATGATGTTACAGCAATAAATTGTCTTTGTCGTAGTTGAACAAATTAATTAAATTTAACGGATATATTGCAAAAAAGTAAGTTTTGTAAACGTTTAATCAGAAGAAGGAGTATTTCATCGTTTGTATTTTTTTCTAATAAACCGTGAACCACTAAACTAATCCAATTTTGATTGCAGCCTTGATTCTATTTCGAAGGTAACAATATTTTTTGTATGTTTTTTAGAATATTCTTTCAATATTTTTAATATTTGTTTCATTATAAGTTTGTTCACTATCTTGCCGCTACGTAAAGTTTATTTCATATATATTATACAGTGAACGAAAATTACGAAACAGGTTTATTATACAAGGGCTGCTACTTAAGTTTTTATAGTTGGCAACACTGATGAGAATATGTCAAATCTGATATTGCCACCTTAAAGCTTGACATTTTTAATGGTGAACGTACTCAGAGCATGTTATAAGATTGCTATTGAGTTGTTCACAGATACTTGAAACATTCATCTTGGTCAGAAAAACTCGTTTCGACTTTTGATGAAGAAGCACCATCTAGAGTCACCGTATTTCGCTGATTGTCCGAATTCAATCTTTGCTACGGAACGAATTTCGTAATGGTTGTCAAAAAATGGCTGTTTTGCCAAAAAACATCGATACTGTGCGTAAACTGATATTGCAATATCGTCATCATACATATGAACCCGAAAGTAAACAACAATCGACTGTATGGGTCTTTCAACTCGAGCCAATTCTAACAAAGGTTGTTCGCAAACGAAGCGCTTTGAAGCAAATTGTCACCTGTTTTTTCTGATAACTGGACATGTCATCACCGTTCTATTAGAGCAACGTAGAATGGTCATTGCTAAATAGCACAACAGCAATTATTTACCAGAAATGTTTGAAAAAATTAGGTAAACCAATCACAGAAAATCATTCTCCATCTAAGCTCTCACACATCAGTTCAAACAAAAAGGGATTTTGATTATCTATTTAGATTATTAAATCATAATATGGTATGTTTCTATAGTAATCACTTAAAAAATATATGACGTAAAGTGAGTTCCTGAAAACAACAAGTTTGTTTGTTGTCCTTTCCTATTGAAAAAAATGCTTGTTGCACGGTTAGTGTATAATATGCCATTCGGCTTGTTACATTTTTTGGAATATTCCTTTGTTCACGTATTGTGGCAAAGTAGTCACTTCGGATTTATTTATTCTAACTTTCGAGATTTCGAAGAAATCAATTTGTTATTGACCTCCCACTCCATTCGAGAATTTCAATATAACCTATCAAAGTAAATTTTAGTAAATTTGTGGTGATTCTTTTTAGTCGCTGGTAAGTTTTTCTTTGCTTTTTTTTATTGTGCTCACAAAAATTTCAGTTATCTTTATGGATTGGAACATTTATGGAACAAAAGTAATTGTTTTGAACAAATTTTGTACAATAGTTTTCATATAAATTCGTATTTTCCATTTATTTGAGGAACAAAAGGAATATAACCAGTCTGGTTATATTTTGAAAATATTATTTCAGTTTTTTATATGCTAGAGCATAAGATCCTTTTTATTCGAATCTGTTCTTTCTACTCATTCGTTCTTCCGTAATTTCCATCTGTGTTCCCGCTTCCTTCCTCATTTTATTTTTTTCCCTCAGTTCTACAGCTACCAGGTTGGGAGTTTCAGCCACAAAGGATCCGGCCACCAGACTACAAATTCAACTCACTCCATCATCTGCGAATCCAGTTGAGGGCTGCAACCATCCCGGATTTCCATAGATAAGCCTCAGCCTTATCTTCAATATATAATATATCAGAGTTATTTTTAATTTATAAAAGCTTTTGTTTATTGTGCTCTTTTGGATACTCAGTTAATGTGAATTTATTATTTTTTCAATAAATTTATTTGTTGTTTGTTGCTTTTTTATTGTTCTTAGCAATAAATATTAATTTGGATAATCTTGTCTGGGGATAGTTTTTGATTGTTTCATTTTCATTTTTAATTTAATTTATAAGATGTTACCAACTTTTCCACCTTTTTTAATAATTTTTAACGTCGTTCGTTAATAAGCGGGTGGCGTCCAATTTAATATTAATTGTTCACTCAATATGAGTACCAGTTATTTATATACTTCAACTCAGGTCGACTTTCTAAGCAAGGAGATGAAATCTTAACAATAAGATGAACAATTTGTTTAATGCAAAAAATCAAGACAGAAACGTGGGCTACTGTATATAATAAACTTGATATTGTTTCGAATTTACAAGGTAGTAGTTTAAAATAAACTAATGTAGATACTGGAGTTTTGAAACGCCGGTATTACGTATTCCAATAAAAGCAAAATATGATGCCTTCAAAAGTCAGTATTAGGGCCTGATCGAAGGAATAAGTAACCACAACTCACACTTCATTAATTCAAATATTTTTCCGATGAAGCTACATATATGTTACATTAAATCGTAAAAATGGTTGATGAATGTTATCATTTGAGCTGAATATATTGAAGTACGGAAAAATACTTCAACTCAAGCACTGAAATATTCTTTACTCATATTATTAGTAGATTTCGTGAGAAGAATTTCTACTACAATGCAAATATTCTTCAGCTTCAAGTTTTTTTTTGGTTTATTTGTGTTTATTTGACTCATATTTCATTCCTACCTGTACATAAGGCCTCCTGTACATGATTCCAAAAGAGCTCCACCAAATACGCAAACATAGTACTGCGTGCAGTCACTAGGATGTGGATAGTAACCAAATTCTTCTGGACAATCAAAATTCACTCCAGTTTTTACGCTTGTGGCAATTGCGGCATTTCTGAATTTTCTTTCGGTTGAAATGGTACCTGAAACAAAAATTAGAGCGATACATTAATTTATAGTTCAGATTTTAGTTAGAAAGTTAGGCTGCATACATAGGTCTTGTTATTTGAAAAAAAAAAGACATACACGATGGCTTGAACCTTTTAACGTCGCTAGTAATGTCGTCGACATCCTGATTATTTGTGATGCTTATAGTATTGAGATGGCGTATTTGATGACCATGCACCATTAGTAGACGAGTGGTAGATCCACAGCTGTGCGTGCCGACTACAGAGAGATATAATAGCGAGACTTATAGTTACGAAGCTAAGACAAGAATGGGTTCTGGGCTTATTAGGGGTTTTGTTAATCCTAATTTGACAAGTGGATAAGCCTTGTCAATGTCCTTGTTGTTTAAATGACCGCACACTCAAAAGATCTTCCCTCACAACTATAGAGCCCATCGTTTCAGGCTTTACGGCTCTGATAGCAGCCCTGTTCGAGAATATTGAGAAAAACTATTAATTTCTGTTTCCATCCCTGTTAGAAATTAGAATTTTTATTTTTCAAACGATAATTTTGTTTCATAATACACCGAAAGGTGTTATATCAACTTAGTCATTAAAAACAAAGGGAGCTAATTGATTTTCGGTGTTTGACAATAATCTGAAAAATTTTCTATATACTGTTTACATATTGATATATTGAATATCTAATTATGCAAATCCATATACATTTCAACATTGATAATGATCGTGTGAATGTAATTTACAACATTGCTATGATTTTTTCTCTTACATACAAACATAAACTAGTGAATGAATGTATTGATTCGCAGTTTGAATGTTAGAAAAAATCATACACGAACGCTTTGAATTGAAGCGCCCTTCGTTATACATTCAAACACGATTCTAGTGACCGTTTCTGTAACCTACGAGGTCAAAATGAGATTAGGTGTGACTGAAAATGACCTTCTACAGTCACTTACACGTATTGTTCACCACTATGTATTTCAAATCGTGAATTTCCTTAAAGCCTAGGGGTATTGTTTGTAACAATTCTTTCATAATACATTTAATATATTTTAATAACTAATATATTCAACCTACCGACCTTTACCTAATGCTCAAATAATTATATCAGTATTGCAGTTCCAGATTAATAATAATAAAGGAGAAGTTTATTATTGTGAAAGTGAACCATTGTCAATAACTGAAAGTATTTTTATGAATTCAGTTATTAATATATTAGATGAAAATGCAAATATTGAGACTTGAAGTCTTTATTAAAATATCACAGAACTTGAAGTTATTTTGTTATAGTTACAATGATTGCATTAAATTCGCCTTTTACGTCGTTGAAAAAATCATTGATAACTCTATGTTATTAGAATTGTAAAAATTTTCATAAATTTTCACTGATATTGAACTCTACTCGTTGATTAAATTATAAACTGAATGTTTATTTACATTGTTGTGGACAATTTATTGAAATGGGAGTTACATATTGCCGCCTTATCTGAAAAATTAAGTACCTCCTGTTTTGCGCTGAGATCAGTTTCCAAAGAACTGAATTTATCCATCTCCAACAGGCTATTATGCCCTTGAGTCGCATCTCCGATATGCCCTAGAGTACGTGTGGTGCGACTCAATTTGAGCGAATATTCAAACAGCAGGGCTCACTGCAGGGACTTCTTTAAAAGATTAAAAATTCTGACTCTTCCTTTCTTATTAATCTTTGAATCAATTTGCCTAATTCGTAAGTACGCTTCTCCAATTTAAGAAAGAACGTTGCACTTAGGAACGCGGAGCACCACTTTTACCTACCTACTCCTCGTTCAGAATTAGTTAAGGGCTCAATATTTTACAATGCAAAAAAATGCACAATCACTTGCCAATTGAAATAAAATCGATATCATCTTTCCCCGTTTACCGCAATAACTTGTGGGCATATTTACTGAAAAGTGCATTCTACTTGACGACTTCTATTCTAATAATTAATTCTGGGCATACTGCATACTAGTTTAATTTTTGCTATGGACTTATATACAACTTATATACTAATTATTATCTATAATTTTGTGTTTTTTTTTCTGTATAATCAAATTTTATTTTATTTGTTTTATCTTAATTTAGTTATTTTTAGGTTTGTTTTTTAGTTTTTACAAGCTTTTGTCTACAATTTTTTGACAATAAAGCATTTTTCTCTCTCTCATCATAGCTGACATTTGTGGTTAAACGTTGTTAATTAAAATTTTGGAAAACATCCGGAATGTTTTAATTGTTGTAGATTAGAAACAAAATTACATTTTACAACGACCAGTGAATATTTGAATATCAATAGTCGATAGAATTTTTGACAGTTAGACATCAAAAAGTTCCATTGTATACCAAAAAGAAATTTATTGAATTCAATGGGAAAGAAAGATATCTAGCTAAAATGGATCGTTATTATGGAGCAGAATATTAGAAATAAAAAAATACCATTTTAATTTGGTGTGAACAAGATGCTTAAGTTCCTCAAAATTCAAATAAAATCTAAGCGCAAGATTGCTAATTGACTCACAAACAAACAATGGAGGAAAGTGGAGAAAATAATGTAATAAATAATAAAAATAATAATAATAATAATAATAATAATAATAATAATAATAATAATAATAATAATAATAATAATAATAATAATAATAATAATAATAATAGTGTTAAGGGACTTTTGGATCTTTTAGTCATTAAGAATTTAGATGACATGCCTCTTAACCTTAACCGTTGGATAGCAGACAGGTGTTTTCGTTATTATTAGAAAATATCCTCTGATTTTTTGTGTTCAAGTTGTTCTACCTGCCATTCATACCCTACTACATAAGGGTAAAAGTAAATCTCTGCCGTTTAATGAACAGTGAACAATTAACATTGAAGTGAAAGTTAAGTGCCGTCCGTAGTACGTACAGTGTCCAATGAAAAGCGACTAAGAGGTTCGTGTAAGAAGTGCAAATCGAGATCATAGAACCATACAAAATCGTGTGAAAAGTGTTTTTTATGGTAAACACTTCAAAATAATACGCGAAGTTTGTTTGTATGCCATGGAAGGTGTTTGCATGCATTTTATATTTTTTTATCTATAAATAAAGAATTTCATAGTATCCTACTGTCACTTTATTCAATTATGTCAATAGGAGTTCAAATAATACGTATAATCAAGTGATCATCAAATTGATCATATTTTTATTTGTATTGAATAAATTCCTCTATTTTCGTGACTTTATAATTATCGATGACAATAGTGAGAATTCAATTAAATCATTTAGGAGTAGTCTAGATTCTTTTGAAAAATTTAGAATCACTTCCATGTCAATTTAATAAGAATGATAATAGATTTTGAAATTAAAAAAATTGGCGAGTGCGCTGGGCGACTGCAGCAGTATTGTAATTAAATTCAAAAAGATTAAATTTACCAGCCAAACTCCTAATTATCCAACATGAGAATTTAGGTAGAAAAATATTATGCAGTATTTTATTTCAAATTGATTACTTTCTTTCATGCATAATACGGAAAATGTGTAGAGAGGGATTAGGTGATTAATATATCTAATAATGAATAAGGGAGATAAAAGTATGTAAAAATTATAGAGGGAAATCACTTCTGGATGTGGAGGAACAAGTTTTGGGTAGAGTTGTAAGAAACAGCCGAATGACTACGAAAGAAATATAGTGGGATAATCTTCCCTTAAGACGATAGTGTATAAAAGCTATGAGCGAAATCTATGCCTATATGCTATATTTATAGATTCTAAGCAGACTAATAACATAATAGATACAATGAAATTGCCTTCTTACTAGGAATTACAAACGAAAAATGTAAAACTAGTCAAGATGACACTAGACAACTCACACATCTGGTGTTAACAAAAATTTGTTCGAAAAAGTAAAATACAAACAACAGAGCAAATATAGAAATAGAAAGAGCATTCTGTAAACTAGAAAAGGCCATAAAAACTATGAACAAAACATAAATCGAGTATATAATGCTAAGATAGAATTTAGTTGTTAGAAAGGAAAATAGAGATTAAAGCGGAAGAAGGCAGACAATATAAGAAAAACAGTTTATGAATTCGAATACCTTAGTAACACGGGTAAATGAAAATAAAGAACCTACTGAAAGAGATACAAGAATATCGAAAGACAGAAAAGCCATGGGATCAATAAGTGAGTTAATAAGATCTAGAGCAGCAAAAATTAGAATATGTCTAGCGACAACACGAACAACAGTTACAAATAGAAGAAAAATATGAGGAATACAAATAAATGAAGGACTTTGGAAAAAAAGAAATGAGAACTGAAGAATTTGTGAGTTATATAAAAGATCAAAGAGTGAGAGGGTAGGGGCATACTAAAACGTACGAAAATAGAGAAGAGGAACTAAGTGAAAGAGGAAAATTAATGCTAAAGAAGGAATACAGTGTTGGAAGAGCAATGAGAAAAAAAATAGACAAATAAAAATATTTCTCTATTTTTTCATTAATTTCATGTTTTTCATTGTTGTTTGAGTATTTGATTAGTCTCACTAAAGTTTAAACGAATTTTTTCGTGTGATAAATTGACTAAATTGCATTTAAATTTATTATAGATCGTCTGATTGATAAGAGTGTTGCTACAACTGACATGACCTTTTTATTAACGTTCAATTTTCTTGTAATAGTTCAACAAAATCTAATCCAACCTTTAGATTTCATTCTTATACCAAGAATATATTTTTATTTATGTGCTCCTACATTTCGCTACCCACGGATTGATTAGGAAAATTGATTTTGGCATATATAACTCACCATTTACGCTATAATTTGTTTGACTTAACGAGAAAATACAATAGGCACCAATCTTTAGTTACAGCGGCATAATCGATGTATTTTATATAAGGAAAGGTCAGAGTTGATCTGTTGCATAATTTCACTCTAAAGATTCTTAATAATTTTGATCGATGAGCCGAGTATCTAGGAATTTTAAAACTTAAAAAATGTGTTTGATTTTGCAGTTATATAACTAATTTTTATCATTAGATTGGCACGTCATTTGAATTAGTATTTCAAAAAAAGTTTTATTGATTTCCTATATATTATTATAAGAGGCTGAAAACTTAATAATTATTTCGTTGAATTATTTAATCCATTGGAATTGAAACATAGACAAATATGATTTATTGTATTCCTCTGTTTTGTAATATTTAAATTATATGTTGTATGTAACAAGTCTTTATCATTCGCTAAAATATACAAAGGGGGAATGAAAAGTAAGGTCGCTTTCTCAAATTAAATTCTAGCGAATACATTTTTAGAAAGTATTTTTAATCAATAATGTGTTCAGCAGTATTTTGGTGTGTACTGTACATATTTTTAATGCTAAACCCAAGAAAATCAATTGGTTCTCAAATAATATATCTCGATATGGTCTCTTGGACATCATCCGAATTTCGAACGAAATTCAATGGAAATTCGACGGTGCGATATCGAGCGACTATGGTGAGTGAGGCAGTACCTCCTAGTCCAAGTTTATCTTGCATTGTCGTGTGGAAGAATAACATTTTTATATTGATAATCACAGCCTTTAAAAATGATTCATTCGATCTAATTGTTTGCAATCAAGTTCTGCTTTAACAATTTGTCCAGGTTTCGCTTGTATTCTCCTCTTTGGGAAGTAACAGGCTTCGCAATACTTCGTTGTAATTCATTTGGTAGTCCTTTGAGTTTTGGATTATCAATGAATGTTTTGCTTCCAACATTGGCATTGGAACGTTGGCAGTGGAAAGTTGATTTTTTTATCCACGTCATACTCAATATTGGCACGAAAAGTTGGAACCAACACTTGTTGTACAACCACACACACTTCTTCTCTTCTTGAATGTGAATGTTACGTGTTCTCTATCAAAATTCAAAGTTGCCAGTATCATTTATTTTTATTTTAAAAAAATTTATATCTGTTGTATGCTGTTGATCACTTTTATGGTACGTTTCCAGTTCTTTAGGTAAGTTTAAGTGACGTTCCAGCCTTCGTCTCAGCCAACATTGGAATGTTGGCACAAACGTTGGACGTATCGTGTATTTGCAGCAGTGCATCCAACCTTCCTTCCGATGTTCAGCCGTTCGCTTGAACGCAAATGTTGGTACAAACATTGGACGCATCGTATAGTACCAGCTTTAGTTTTTCAGAATCCGTAGTTTTTCACTTCAATCCTCTATAATAATTCAATTAGTGGGAATGTATGCAATTTGAAGAATGTTCAGTGACAGCAATTTTCTATCTTTAACTACATGTTTATTCAAGAAGAAATTTGTAATAACCTCTTTATATTTATCCTTTCAGCGAAAGGGAAAGTGAAATACACTTTCAATGTAACCGTATTTTTATTGTTAAGCATATCTGAGATACCAGTTTTATATGTATCAAGGTTGATACGAGATATGAAACAAGTTATAAAACGGTTCACAGATGTAACTATAATTCAAAATATCACGCGAACTTTGATATATATTCAATTTTAAATTTATGTAAAAGAAACAAGATGAATAGTTTCCTGAAATTTTCACTAAATATGGAGGTAATAAAGATGTAAAAACGAAAGTTTTTTCTAAAATCAATTAATAATGAGGTTGCTTGTCACGAAACTAAAAGTTAGTTACTAACTACCCTCATGTTATTACTCCAAATTTTTTCTAAATTTTCCAAAATATCAATCGAATATTCAAGACAAAAGTGAAAGTTTACCTGAACATGCTCATGATTAAGTGTATTAAATTATTGAAAAACAGAAGACCCTGACAATACATTCGACATAATCGATTACGTGACAGTAGGTAGTGCTTGGGAAAGAATCTTCAATTTCAAGGTTCACATAAACATGTATTGAGAAATAAGAGACGAGGTAATGTGAATAATATACGAGTGATCAAAACGCATTTTATTTTCTGGGTTACTCAAAATCAGATTTGTAATGACTATAGGAAACGAAAACAATGAAAAAATAATTAATAAAATGCAAAATATATGATATTTTTGGGTATATTCCTGTAAGCCGTGATATTATATTTTGTTTCTTTGCAGATCCAATGAATAATCTATTTTGAAAAGCATATAGACTTACTCATAGATTTGTACCCCACATAAAACTACCAAACGCCGATATCATTTGAAAAGCTAATCGGGAATCTTGGATTGGACCTTTTTACGTCACTAGATACACTAGGCTTGTTCAAGTATTTGATCTTCGCCCGTATGAATTTTGGGGATGATCCGATAATGTGTTCTGCAGTTTATTCTTCCTTCTTGAACCAGTGGTATTCCGGATTGTGCGTGATGCCCAAGCGTCTTAGATGACCGTTTCTGTTTAAAAGTCCAATCACCAGTTATATTTCGCGTCTATTTAAATTGAGCAGTTGATTGGTAAGAGAAACAGTAGTCCCCTATGTTCCGGTTGTCATACGCTAGGTATTTCCATTTATTTTTGCAGAATTCGATCTATAAGACTATTCAGAAATGTTATAGCTAGTTTAGATATGAAGAATAATTTTTCGGCTCATTTTTGAGTGAATCTGCCTCGTTATTGTACTTGTTTCCTGTGTGACAGGGTACCCAAAGAGCTGGGTTTTGCTGTCACATTCACCAGTTCTTGCACTCCAGCATGAGGTTAAAACACACAATTAAGGGTTTTATACCAGCTCTGCTGCCTGAGTAGATTTGTATCTTAATTATCGGTCACCCGAATATTTGAGCATGGAAGACGTGTGGTGATTGAAGGGTCGCTATGTGTTGTAGAAGAGTTTCCAATCAGTGGGAGCTTATTAAAACCATATCTTCAAATCACTGGTATATTCTCAACTTACTCATTTAATAATGCTCACACTATATTATATTTACTGACCTCTGACAACTCGTTGGACAGTGAGTACGCTAATAACAATATCACTTTCTACAACTACATGTGTGTTTCTCTATTTTGCTGATTCTTAAATATATTAATACTAATATTAATGATATTATTTATAAGGTGAACTTTATATGAATACAAGGTATAGTATATTACAATTTTTTTTGTAAAATTCTAATGGTACATTGTTTTGGATGAGTCAAAATGCACGTTTATTGATTTATTGTGGTCAAAAGTCAACGTTACTGCTTTTAAAGACTTCGTATATCAACCAACACCGACGGTAACATGCCTTAATTGTCACAGAAATACGGTGATTCGATGAATTCGTTGATTTTCACTTTCTAATCACCCTACTTTATAGTTGTTAATTGCAAATTTGATGACATTGATATTACGCGCATACTTTTCCAATTGATTCATCGAATGCCTTTTGTGTATGAAATTCTATTTGCAGTGCAAAATTTCAGATAATTTATATATATTGTTTTCTATTGGATCGATAAAATTAGAAGATACTTTGAATTTGAAAGTTAATCACAGATGATTGAGGGCAGTTAAGTAGCCATTTCTATATTTCTTCCATTATATGGGAATTTTGTGAGTTTTTTGGTTGGTAACTCTCCTTTGGACTAAGAGCAAGTAGTTTACTCAATAAAAATTTCGTTCGAAAGAGGATTCGAACCTCCAATCACTGTGTTGGAAATTAAGCACTTCGACAACCTTACCAACTACACCGTTATGGCTCGTACAAGTTTAAAGCACGTCAAACTAAAACATTGGAAATATATTTTTTTTAATAAGCTTGAAATCATAATGAATGGAAAATATTAGTATTATCGTAAAAAAAACGTGGGATGCTTTGTTCCATATTCCTCATGCATCGAGCGTCCGACGCTTTCCTCACAATAATACTAGTAGTTTTTATTCATCATAATTTTTAACTTTTCAGTTTAAAGCATATTTTTTATGTTATATTTATTAATAATAACAATGTTTTTCGAAGCTTTTTGCAACAACTTTTATTCAAACCCACAGCTTTTATAAGGTTTGTTCCAAACTGCAAATCTCGATTGTTCTTGGAACGGTTATCGGAAGAGTTTGAATGATGTTTTCTGCGCAATCTCCGGCTATGCATGGTTCTGGTAACAGCAAATGCTATCAGCCAAGTATCGAAAAGACCGTTCCTGAAACGATTCAGAAACGATACCTAAATCGGTTGGAACGCAAAACAAAATCGTTCGTATAACCGTAACTGTCTGGTTGAATACGTAATCTCTATTGCGCAGACTCGTTACCGTAACAAGGACGGTTTTTTGATGGGCTGGAACAAACCTATAGAGAATATTGGTATTCAAAATCAGTTGGTTGAATTTCTTATTATCTTTGAAATTCTTTACATCTCACCGTAGTATTTATTTCATTTCTTCTACTTTTTCAAGTGATGAAATCTTTGTATTGTACTGAAATTTTAAGAATAGTTGTATGAATCATGACTTAACCTCTAACCTATTTCTTGTTAGATGTATATTGTTAGCATATTAATAGATTATTCAACATATTTGTATTTGATGTAAATTACTAATTAAATTCATCACTCTCATTGCGTAATTATGCGTATAACTTCACAAGCGGAACAAGTTGTTTTGAAGTATTTAATTAAATAATTGATTATATAAGCATTTCAAATGATGAATTATCTGTTTTAGTAGGCAAATTTATGTGTAAAAATAGCATCATTCAATTTTGGTAGCTGGCAACTTAATTTTCTCATAATTTATTGTATAAACAAATCAAAAGAAATATCAATCAAATATATCTTGTTAAAAGATATTAATTTCCAATTATTTTGAATGTTTCGAATTAACAGGTACAAATAAAAGAAAACCGTTCTTGTATTGACCCTTTGTATTAATAGGAAGAAATTTTTGGAGATATAATAAAAATGCTTTTTCATTTGAAATCTAAAATACGACAGTGGCAGCTCGCGATAAAAAACTAGATGTTCTGCTTCCAATCAAAACTTATCTTCTAGAAGTTTCGTAGTCCTTCTAACTTAACCTATTTTATTAGGTCATGTTCTTGAAAGATGGATTGATTAAACAGTTGGTTCACAAGAAAAATATGAACAATCAAATATCAATTTACATCTTTACGAAGGATTTTTGTTGCATTAAAGATTAAAGAAAATTCGCAAGGTTTCAGTTTTCAAAAATATCGTGAACAATTTGAATAGAATTAACACTTCTAGTAACTTATCCGTTGAAAGATTGTTAAGTAAACTAAGAGATGCTTCGGGACTCGCTTATATTTGCATCTAATTTAGGCATAAAACTTAAAGTCGAAAAAATGTTCAGTACAAATACTCCACAAAATTCAATAGAATTAATAATTTTTGACAATGTGCACATTCCATCCTTGCGATAAGAACTAAGTATTTCAAAGGACAAGTAAGATTCTACAGTAAATTGAGGTGAAAATAAAGTAAGTTTCATTCTTCTTGTATATTATCGTATCAATTATTATCGTACTTTATTCCACACACACTGTTTGGTACAAATTATGTAATAAATATTTATCTAATCGGTAATCGGTAATTTTATACTTTCGCGGTCCCCTTGTTTTTTTGCTCTAGAATATCGAAAAATTTCGATTTTTTTAAAATCTTCGTTTTTACGGCGGATTTACGAGATAAATTATGGGAATAAAAAAATGGAAACTTATATTGGTTTCAGGGCTTCAAATGCTCATGAGAATGCATCCATATAATTGTTGATAACTTTTTTCCAAATAATTAAATGAAGTTTTCATATATTTTTTTCATAATCTACACAAAAAACGAAATAATTGAAATGAAAATTTATACAAAAATGTTGATTTATCACGTTTTTATAATTAAAAATAATAACAATTTCTCCTTAAAACGAACATTCTTAAAATCACTTATTGTAATCAAGTGTACAATATTAAAAATTAATTTCGAAAAATTGAAAATTTTCACCCTTAAAAAAATAATATCTTACTACTTAACCCTTTTTTTATTCTCATATTTTTTTATAAATTTGTATAAAAACGAAGATTCTTAAGAAATTCATCGAAATCGGATAATTGTTCGATTTTCTAGAGCCAAAAAACGAGGGGACCACGAAAGTATAAAATTATCCTAACTTTCCGTTAACTTGAATGTTATGTATGCTTACTTACTTCTGATAACAATACATTAATCGATTAAAAATTTTACGAATTCATTGACCAATTAGTGGTAATGAATTAAATTAATATTTTAAATAGAGAAATTTGTTCATGAATTCACCAATAGATGTTGAGAATAACAATTATAATTTCTATATAGATTACAATAGATGGCGCTATATATATTAACAATTCAAATACAAATTATATCATAATATTTTCTTTTAATACTTAATTATGATGGATTCTTGGAAATGACTATCACAAAAAAGTGCATAAATTGCAAGAAATGTATTACTTACAAGAACTGGATTAAAAGAAGCTAATGGGAAAAAACAAGTTGCGTTTTCGGACAAATCAAATGCTGGACAAGACATGACCAAACTGATATAGTGGTATCAGATCATACTTCAAACGGTCCACTGCTAGGCATAAGTTCTATCTTTTAGCAATTTGATTCTAGACGTAAGCAAATAGGTAATAGAACAAATATTCAGAATATTGATTACAAAATTTCACTAATACAATTACAAGACTAAAAAGTGAAAAATAATATTTTCAAAAACCTTTTTCAAAAACTACACTATACGTTGTTGAGAAGTACACTAAAAAGTAAGAAATAAGGTCAGGATAGGGTTTGTGGCACCAAGGTTGGTACGTATGGACACTTAAATTGACTCCTACCCTGTACTTGTTTTTTTATTTTTTAGTGCACATTTTAACCTTTATAAGGTTTTATTTTTAAAAAAAGTTTATATTATTTTACATAACGTATTAACTATGATTTATACGTAAGTTTTTCTCGTTAAATCAATTTAATTTACATGAAACTGTTGACGGAACAGTTAACCTAACAGATGACGATACAGAGGCAATGATTTCATTAAAGTCAAACGAAGCGAAAGGATTCTACTTAATGTTAACACCAGTTATATGAGCTATTGTGTTTGGAAGAAAGTGTTACAACGGTTAAGTTTCAAAGTCAAGGTCAGAGGGGTTTTATTTATATTTAGCACAGTTAGAGGATCTTTACTTTCCTCAGAATTAAAAAGTGAAAACAGAATCTCTGTGAACGAGTGATTAGGGCCATGATTATTATTCCAAAACTTCGCGTTCATAGAATAATAGGAAAGTTGTATATCAAGACAAAAAATTAACAATGTGTTGAGCCTTTCACTGTTTATTTAAAAAAGGTATCGATTATTATATTCGTATGCTTTGTTGTTTTTTTGGAAATCCGCGTGATAAATCTCAATTTGAATTTTCAGGTACTCTTATTTAAAAAGGACGGTTTTTTGTTCCTTATATCCTTTTTTAATAAAAAAAGTTAGCATTAGCCACAATAATTAATTTAAATAAGAACCATAATAGTTTCCATTTCTGATGAATATTTTTTGCACAAACACATACTTTTGAGGCTTTATAGCTAGCCTCTTACATTTTACATCCAGTTCATTATAAGGATGCTTGAATCGTGAGGGTAACGTTGGAATCATTGTGTATAGTTTTTATGTCGATTATTGTGAAAGTGGATAATAAAATTTTGAGTGAAATTAAATATTCTTTTTTTTTTAATTGACACATTCATGGAAACCAATTGCCACAATTTGTATTCGGATTCTGGATGTGGAGAAATTATCAACATTTCCATATACGATGACTGCGGTTACTTTTATTCTTAACGAAAGCTTGTTCATAAGCGAACGGTGAATAAATTTTAAAAATCAAGATAGAAGTATGAAAGTTTATCTTTTAGGTATTTACCATTGTATTTAATTGAAAGTAGACTATATTGATATCATATTACTATATATCTTAAATGTTTAGTTATTCTTATTCATAATCACTTTCACTCTCTGGGTCACTACTACTTTCATTCAAATTATAAATTATCAATAACTTATTGCACTGAACTTATTGATTCCAATTGAAGAATCCATTCGATTCTATGTTATAAATGATGTACATTCTACTCTACTCATTCCACATTCACTCAAACAAAGTCAACGGAAATGGATATTTCCAATGACATTATTTTTTCATAAAAATTCAACTGTCTGAGTGTGACGATGCTGTGACAGATTGCTGTAACTGTATGTTGATCTTTAAAATTTCACTCATTCTGTACTACAAAACTGCATACTTAAATTGTTTCACAAAACTTTGCCTTTTCACCATTGCTAGTGTTTGAGAATCTTCATGAATACACATACTGCTTTTCTGATTAGTATGTGGTAACAAGCTAGTGAAAATTATCATGTAGAATTGAATTTACTGCTGTGGATGCAACAAGTGTTGCCTCAATCGTTTGATAGGTGCATCTTGGGTCTCACCATCTCATTATTCGAAAATGGTAGTTGCAACCATTAAAAACTTTATTGTTAATTCAAAATATCTTTGGAATGTTATCTTTTCGGAAGGTATATCGTGTGAACGAATATTACCCTGTGATAGCAGTCAAAAGTGGTATTTAAAAATGCAGTATTGCTAGCTCCAACTCTTAAACTATTGGTGGTGTTTTTTTATTGATCTTTCAATTTTAAATACAAAATTTCATAGTGGAGTGATAGCTCAAAGTCCCAGCTTGATTACCCCATGGGGTTTAACTCTGTTCTAATTTGATTTTTAGCGCTCTTCAATGCTAATAAGGTAACTTCATCTACTGCAGTACATAGCAGCTGCTACAAGAATGCAACTCCAAATAAGTTCTATATATTTAAACTCGCAATAATACGGTGAGAATCATCATAGTGGCAATCCAATTTTTTTCACACACTTTTTGGTAATTTATGGGGAAGACAATTTTTGTTGTGTCCATGGCCCATAACAATCGAAAATGGTTCGTTTATTGAAAATTTTCCCAAGCCATTTCATATACTTCTTCTACCGCACTAGAACTTGCTGGGATGTATAGCTTTTGGTTTTTGGGAACAACCATCATTTTGAAATGTAGATAAACATAAATCTCTCTAAAAAATAATAATTATCACTTGTTAAGTGTTTGAGTTGCTTAAAAAATGCTATATTCAACTTGAAAGTGTGGAAGCCTAATTGTTAAATTTTTCTTGTCTTCTAAGAAATTATTTTTTTCAAGTATTCAAGAGTAACTACAGCCTGCGCAATATCAAGTAGTAGAAACTTTAGTTCCCTTTTAATCACTACTAAAATCAGGTGATTGTTCCAAAATTATAAAAATGTTTATATTTATATTATAATCTTCTCTAAAATTGGCCCTTCGTTGTTCTAAGGACAAAGAAATTCTTGTCCTCATTTTCTATACACTCTGTATACTTTTCTAAGTATCTATCAATGAAACAGCCATGCAATAGCTCCATTTCTCAAACAATCCCAAATAATTTCACAGATGGGAATAAATTTAGCATTTTAAGCAATTGTTTAGCAGTTTTATGATTGTGAGACGATGACTAGCGTTTGAAAACAATGAAAAAATTGAAAATTACATCATTTTCTTTATTTTACTCCATACCTGTAGATAATCATGGGTAAATTTAAATGGAGATCTAGTTTAATTCAGAATTATCTAACTCCCGCGCTCATTGGTAATACGACTAAATGTAACAGTGAAAGTAGTTGTTTTGTACTAGTTACCTGCAATATGCGACCTTGCAATTTATTGTATCCGGATAAGTTACAAGGAAAGATATTTTGTTGCTGCAATTATTAACTAACCTATTTTACTTGATAACCATATACTGGAAAAATTAGAGTGTTAAAATCATATGCGTGTGGTTGCAAAGTCAACCGTTACAATTTTGACATTATAATAATATTAAAATAGTTACGCAAAAACGAAGAAATTGTACAATATCAAGAAGTAGATAATGAATTTTTCGAAGCACCAAGAAGTCAATAAAATGATATAGTAATTATAGACCTTGACACGGATATAACAGGTGACTAGATCTAAAAACCAATACTGTAAAAGATAGTTTGGAGATATTTATTATACAGTTCATTATACTGAACACATTTACAGTTATAATTACTTACGTATCTCGATAAACTTATCGTCTGCAGGGACTGCAGTATTTTTTAATACAAAACAAAAAATACTGCTAAATTTAAGTATTGAGAAGTGGCAACATTCAATAAAAGGAGGAAAGGCTATAGGATGGGAAATAGAGAAATAAAAACTTTCGGCTATGCAGATGATGCTATCCTCCTAGCAGATAGTGAAGACGACCTACAAACATTGGTCCACAAGTTTAACATAGTAGCAAAGAAGCTAAACATGCTAATTTCATCCCAAAAAACAAAAACACTGGTCATTAGCAAAAAAAAACGATTAGATGTAAGATAGAAATTGACGGTACCAACAGATTATGGAAACTAACTACTTAGACATCACACTATCAAGCTATGGAGATGTAGAATCAGAAGTAAAAAAACAAATACAAAAAGCCAATAGAGCAGCAGGCTCTACAATATAGAGAAACAAACATTAGAACGGAAACCTAGACCAGAATTTACAAAGTTGTTATAAGACCAATAATGACATATACAGCAGAAACGCGACGGGATACGTCCAAAGCACAAAGAATGCTGGAAACAGCCTAGATGAGAATACTGAGGAGAATCATGGGGAACACCCACAACATGTAATGTGGAGAATATTAAACTGGGTTTCGGCTAATTTTTCTTAAACTTGATGATAGTTCAAAGCAAGCTGATTAAAAGTCTCAATAGGTACTAAGCCTCAAAACCCCCCAAGCCTCTAAACTTCCAAAACTATCTCTGAAAAGCCTATCTCGATGTGCCCGAAACCCCAATATCCCCCGACCCTATTAAAAATATTCTTGAAGTGTTCTACATGCTTTTTCATTTTCAAAAGCATAGAAATTTCTCTTAAAAAATATTGACACGACATTTAATACTTAATCTTAATATGTTTTCATTGATTACAGACTTTCAAGTAGCTTTCTTTCAATTATCAGTGTGCCAAATTTCCAAAAAATTGGTCTTTACTAATATTCCTCCTTCCAGAATACTCTTGGAAATTTCAGTGGTCTTTATAAAGAAACTTTTAATTAGCTGGCTTCAAACTATCATTGTGCCAAGTTTCAGAATAACTGTCCGAAATACCACCTCTTATGGTACACTCGGACTTTTAAGGTTTTTTTGAGGAGGTTGAATGTTACTCCAAACTATCGTTGTGCTAAGTTTCAGAATGGCCGAAACCCATCCTCTAGATATACTTTTCGAGTTTTTTTTGGAAAGGTTTATGGGGTTTCGTGTTTATTGAGACTTCTAGTCAGCTTACTTTGAACTATCATCGTGCCAAGGTTCAGAACAATTGGCCAAAACCAAATCCCTTCCTTCCAACTTACCTTCCGACATTTCGTGGGCAGTTTTAACGTGGTAGGAGGGGAGGGTTGGGGCTTTGTTTCAATTGAGACTTTTAATCAGCTAGCTCGAAACTATTTTTATGCCATGTTCCAGAAAAATTTCCATAAAGATTAAACGGGGTCCTTTAACTCTTGGTAGTTTGATTCTAGCCTGTATAGCTTTTAAAACATCATGGTTGTATTTTTTGATTATGTCTTTGCAATATGTGACGAAAATGGACTATTTTTTTGATACATTTGTCTTACTAACGCCTAATGAGATTTTCAATGCGTTTTTTCTTTATTAATGTAAAACAAAAAGATGTTGAGAAAGTAATAAAGAAAATGTTTTAGTTTATTCTTCTATATAATTGAAAATTTTCACAACAAAATGATTTGAATAGGATTTTATGACTCACCAACCCAGCAATTTACTCATTCTCTTTGTAGGTAAGTCCATATTACCTTACATAAGTTTATTAATAAGACGCTCAATTTAGTTTTGTTTATACAGCAATAAACTGTTTTTAGGATTTTGTGTGTCAATTATAGATAGAACTGCTATACATTAAAATAGAATGCTTGTTTGTCGAGTACCGTATAATTTATTTTCTCCTATTGGAAATACACTCTTTATCTAGTTCTGAATAGTTTCCTGTATTAAATTAGAACTGGTGGCTTTACAGTCGAGTGGAAATTGTGTAATATTGAAAAATTTCCAGTATATACTACATACAGATGAACTGTCGGTTTTGCGTAATACTTATGTGATTATACTCATATTAATCGTGTATTTTCACCTTTTACCAACTTTTATTGTTTGTATTGTCTAACTGAGCTTTCAATAATTACAAGATCATAAGAATGTAGTACATTGTATGAGGATTAAAAAAAATACTTGAAAATTCGGGAAAAACAAAAATATCTATACTGATCCATTTTGAAAGTAAAATTATTTGATACTGGTCGTGGAATAAGAATTTTTATTATACATGAGAAGAGGTCGGAGAAATTTGAAACATCAAGATACGTAGTGAACGAAAAGATAATATTTCTATTTACTGATATCAATTTTATAATTACAATCACTCCTTTCCTCTCTTTGTCATTATAAAACTCATTCAAATTAACAATCATTTTCCCATATAGAGACCAACAAGTTGATTTTATTATTGATATAAAATTTCTCGATCTGCAGTCTTGGGGTGGTTATAAGTGAGATTTTTCATATATGTATGCGGCTCTGCAAATACCGGTTTTCCACCTTTACTTTGTAACTAAGAGTGTTTTTCACAAGTAACTATCAGTTTTTTTTTGAAATTTTCACAAGAAATGTGTAAATATGTAACAATATATTGAATGTAATTAATTTTTTCAAATGATATCACTTGTATATTTTTCCATTTTTCGCTTGCTGATCTCTAAAATATACATACGACGGCCTCTCTCCCATTTTAAAAACTACATCGTTTTGAATTTCAAGATTCACCTGGTTTATACCAAAAAACTGCATTGGTAACAAAATGCCGCACATTTGTCAAAATGAAAAACAACAAAGCTGCAAGATATGAATATATTACTTTACATCCAGATCATTCATTTCCAAGAAGAAAAAATACATTTATTTATAGTTTTGTTAGAGTCTTTATATGTCCCGAAATGCGCATGAAGATTCAGATATCATGAAAGGGTGAAGGGTGTAAGCCAATTGGCACATCCCGGCAAAGGTAATACGAAGAAGTCGCAATCAGTCTTCTGAAGATGAACAATTGGAAGAGGGTAGTTTTGGACAGTAACAACTGGGGAAGAAAAATTAGGAAGTTCAAGATCTGTAGCCTGCTGTAGCACTTTATAAGAACAAGAATAGATTCTATATTTGACTGGAAGAAGTGTATTAGAGAATGAAAATTGAGAGCTTGGCTTCATTTCTTAAGTAATTAACAAAAAATCATAGATAAGAGAGTCAAATTTGAAAATCTGATTAAAAACATGTTAAAGTTTTTTAATGTTTAATCTACAGCGTCAATACTATGTAAAATACTATTACTAACACCTGCAAAATGAAGGTTCTATGTAGCCTTGCAGTTAGCTACGGTTTTTTTATATCTGCTAAACAAGTTGAATACCTTAAGTATGTCTATGTTTCTACGTCGAGTCATCTTATAAACACAATACAATATCTCTTGGTTACTTTGCCAATATTTACAATTCTGATTCAAGAAAGGTGATTCGAATTTTTTCATAAAACTAATTTGTCATCTTTTCTTAAGATGTTTGTTTGTTATTTTCAAGAAGGTGATTCCAATACCAGGATGCCTCCACCAAAGAATCATTGCATGTTTCAACTATGCAAAACAGTTAACATGCGACTTTCTTCCAAAGGAAATTTTAACTCCAAAGACATAGATTTCATTGATAAAAAATTTTTATATCCTTTTCTAACCAATTGTACAGATCTTTGTGGTCCCAAATATCCTTGTCTGAATTGTATCACTGATCGAATGTGTATTGTGTATTGTAATGATGTTTGGATGGGTTTATTTGGAAAGAAGCGTATAGCATTCAGTTTAAATGTAACAGTGACACTAGTGACCGTGTAATAATTTAATTCAATTGTCTACAATAGTAAATTTCACTGAACGCTTGGAATTGGCCACATTTGAGCATAAAATGTCACAAATAACTTTTGTAATTGATCTTTACCCGGAAATTTAAACGCTTCAGTCGTTTGTCTATAAAAGGATTCTCATCGACTAATATCCGTTTCTTTACGACAAACTAACGAATAAAATTATTGGTTTCATGGTTAATGATCTGCATCGATTTTTCTTTTGGTGTATCTTTGCAGTGACAAGAGTCCACTAAAGTATACGGTGGCTCAAATAAAGTATAAACAGATAAAATTTAAAAAAAAACTCTTTAATTCTCTTTTGTAAATAGTATTGTTATCATAAGCAACAATTTTGATCAACACTAATTATTTTTGTAGGCACAAGAATTTAATAAGGAATAAAACTGAACACAAGAAACTCCATTTTAATCCATTAAGCGTTCGAGCTGATTATCCATTCTGTCACTCTATCACAAATATTGTCGCTTGAAAAGAAAATTGGTTAGGTATCAAACGTTGTTTTTATCAACTTAAGTGATGAATATAGGATCGTGCTAGAAATGTGAAAACTATATGCAATAAAACCGCCTTCTAAAATGACCTCATAGGTGGAATATCAAGTACGAGCTCCGATACGACGCGGCTTTAGAAATTATCGTTTGTATAATTTTATGCTGAAGTGTGACTTTTCCAAAAAAAATTCCAAAACAAGAGGAATACCAACAATTTTTGGTGAAATATTTTGGCGAGTTTGTGAGTAACAGTATTTGAATGGTATGCAGAATTTGAGAGAGGATCTTAGAGGACGAACCTCGTCCAGTGCAATTATTTCATAGAACGTTGAAGTTGGTGGGAACATATTGGGTCGAAGCCTCACAAACAGCATAATTATTAAAAATCACTTACGTCTAAACAAGCGATGTGCACGATGGGTACTTCATGTGGTAACTGATGCAAAATAAACAGCTAGGGTGGATTGGGTCAAATTTATGATAAGAAAAATTTTATACTGGACACAGCATTATTTTTAACATCGTTTGAGGTATGAATCGTGGAAGCAGTTGATGACTTAAAAGAATTGACTCCTATGAAAATTCGACACTCACACAGCGTTAGAATAAATGGTGGCTACTTTCTTATCGAAAATCAAAGAACAATGACTGCATGAGTTTACATAGAATAAATTGGTAACAACAGGAAGTTTAATTGCTTCATTTTTATCCCGACTACTAAGGAAAAACAACGACAATGAAGTGTTCAATTTACCAAATTTAAAAAGAGTACTAGTAAGATTTTTCTATGAATAGTCTCATCAATTTAAATGTGTGAATTTCAAGAGAGAGTATATTGAAGAAATTTGAATTTTTTAAAATAATCTCTTAGTTTATGAGTAAATTTTAAGCATAACCCTCGTAATTAAACCAGATAACGCAACAATTAAAGTTTTGGATTTACATTAAAATCATATTTTAATCTATCAAATTGTCTGAAAACTACCAGATGTTTTTTGAATTCAACTGCGGAAAATACCAAGCACTGTGGAATTCACACGATATCCTTAAATTATAATTTAAATATGAAAAAAAAACGTCGTATATGTCAGAGGTTGCATTAACACTTTTTATTTTAAACACACATACAATTATTGAAACAAGTTTTGATCAATAACTTATAGTTAATAAGTTATTGTATTTATTAAACTTTATGAACATGAATATATTAGACAAACTTATTACGATACTTTTTATTTCGATACATCAGGTTGTATCTTGTTCCTCGGTCCCAAATCCATGAAATTTTGTAGTTTTTATGTATATATTATTATTACGTCAATAAAAAAAGATTAATTATGGACACTGTGTATTGGTGTTTGTTAGTATCGTGTACCATTATTTTTCCACCTATGTAATAGATTTACCGCAAAAGGTAACCACACCTTTCACACATCGTTCTTGCATTAATTCGTTACAAAAGCTTGATTAAAAATATCTAGCAAATACATTATTGCTAAAGGCCAGGACTTGATTGATTTCTATCAACTGGTTACTATAAAAACTTATATCATAATTTTTTGGAATACAGGGTGTGTTCTTACCAATTTCTGATAGGTTCAAATACAAGAAATAGTACCTCTAAACGTTCTAAACCAAATACAATTATTAATAAATTAAATATATTTTATAAAGATCTAGATATGGCTTACGTACTACGAAAATATCTATTACCAATTTGGTTTTTTAGGGAAGTAACTTTTTATAAGGACAATTACTATCTTTTGTTGAATGTTACAAATATTTTTTGAAATGATTTTGGCTTTTATATTATTGGGGAAACCTTGAAATTTGATTAGAACGGATAGTAAAAATATTATATTCGCTACGACTAAAAGTGTTATTTGCATAAAAACGAAATCAAAACGTGAGACCTTCCAAAATTAAAAGTTCTATTGACCTCGTATTTTGAACATTGCATAGTTTATTAACAAATCTATTAATTCCATATCTATTTTATCAATATATCTCTTGTGTTAATCTGATCTATATATGAATAGTTGTTATAGTCGTGCAACATTTATTAAATTGCAGTCTCCACCTTTTGCTGCAAGGTAATCAAGCAGGTTAATTGTTGAACCGTTGTCAAAGCTAAAATCCTGTTGTTTAAGCAAATTAAAGTAGATTGAACAGTCGCTTATTGTAAATATCAAGGATATCATTATGTAACAACAATTATAACAACCACAAACTGGGTATCACCTACAAGTTTTTTTTTGAGTTAAATCAAGTATTTTGTTCTATGTGAGATAGCAACACCATAAACTTTCAATTATTTCTTGATCGTTTTGCATTTACATGGTGAAAAAAGTACCAAGCAATGTATGTTTTATAAAAAGATTATAATATAAGTGATTAATATAAAAGTTTATTGTGTAAATCATCTGTTCAGATTCGAAAAGATTATAACGAGGTACAAGATTAAGTAAATTCTCAATTGAATATCTTTAGCAAATTATCTAGTGAATAGATTTGCATGAATCACTCGTAATTATTATACTTGATATATTTTCAACAAGAAACAATAATAAATATTCTTGATGAGATTTTGATTTATTCAGTTCTAGTATTTATTATATTCTATTGAGTATATCTATCTAACTTAGTATCTATATATTCAATATTGTTTTTTTGTATTGGATAACGACACTAGATTTTATCTAATAAATTCAACTGCTAAAATACTTCAGATAACCATCAAGGCATATGTTACAGAGAAGGCATGTACATCCCGTTCCTTGAGAATTGTGAAATGTAACTACTACATCAGCCTACTATACTTAATAGTTTATGTTTCAAATAAATATTTTTGAACTTTAATATTAAAATAATAGAAACTGACATAAATAAGTCTTTGAATTCAAATACTAAGTGTATTTGAATGAAATACAATAGCGGTCGAAAGTTTTTGCTTACTCTATAGTTTGCATGATACAAAACAAATAAAAACAATTCACAATTTTGGCATTCTCTGTAACAATTTCGAAAAATAATTCGTCGCCTATTTGATTCCATTTTTCAGGATATTCCAAAGTTATGAAGTATCTTTTGAATTACCTGTCCAATTTGTCACACAACAGGTTGAAGACGGGCGACTGTGAGGGCTCAATCATTACTATTAGTACATTCTTACTTTCCAATTCTTTCAAATACTCTTTGCACATCTTTGAGGAATGCTTGGTATCGTTTTCATGCTGGCCAGAACGTACTATATTTTCGTTGAATGTTTTTTATAACCTTTTTTCACAATCGCTTGAATTTTTACCAGGTTTCTAGTCGCTCTTCTTTCAAAACATCCCCAAACCATCACCAAGCCTCCGCGTTGTTTGTAGTCGGGATTAACATCCGTTCTTTCTTTGATCTGCGCATACCCACTCTTATCTTATACCCAAAAACCTCAAGCTTTGACTCATCATTGCATAATACTCTCTCGCACTCTTCATGCGTCCAATTCTTATGTTTTTTTATCTACTACAACTCTTAATTTTCTTTTGACGTCTTAAAAGAGGTTTCTTTATTGCCACCCACTCAGATCCAAGTTTTTTATATTATTTCGATACAGAAATGACGTAATTAAGTTCGGAAATATTCTTGATACCATAAAAGAAATGAAGACCATTAAAGTTTTCCCTGACGATTTTATAGAGACACCATACTGCAATATCAAGATTCCACAAAACTGCAAATGTCTCATCTCTGATCTGACAATTCGTGAACAAGTTGAATTTTATATTGGTGCCCTTTTTCTTTCTCTAAAATTTTTACTACATGCGACTGACTAACATTTTCTTGTGAGGTAACTTTTGTTGTAGTTGCATGAGGGTTGTCTTTTAATTCGTATTCATCAAATTTTGCAAATATTCTGCTTACTGTGCTTCTAGCCATTGAAGGTCCTCCATCATGCGTTTTGTTAAAAAAAGCACATTCTTCTTCACGACTTGAAGTCTATTGCCTTAACCATCATTAGATTTTCTAAGCCTTCTCTTTTGATGGAACGAGTATAACGGTATGAAGCTAGTTGTAAGACTGACACTGATAAACAGTTGTTTTTTTAAAACAATTGGAAAAATTGATAAAAACAGATTTTCTTAATAACTCAAAGTTTCAAGTATTCCAATTATATAGTGTTTTGTTCATAAATTCAAAATCAGGTGTTTCTTAGTAATTCTCTCAGTTTTTTCTTGTGTGACGTGTTTTCGAGTTTTGTTTTTCTAAAATAAACGTTGTATGTTTTATGAATTTTGTCCGTTACTTTGTTCTAACTAATTGTTTGTCTACTCTCAGCTTTAATCTTGAAACATGTGCGTTATAACTGCCTACCATACAAATCAATAAATCATTAAAATTATTAGGTCAGGTATACTGTTTGGTATATCAGTTTATTATGTGGTTTTTGATAAATACATTACCGTCGTAGGTGAATGAACAATCATTTCATGTGGTATAAGTATAAATGTTACACAACCACTTGAAACTGTTTCTTTTTGACGTAATCTGTTGATTTGTGCTTACAGCAATGATTTGACTGAACCACAAATCGTATAGAATTCGTTTCAATCAACTGTATTATGATTATTTATAAAAAGAACACCTGCCCCAAAGTCATTGCTTGACTTTCAGATTATTAAAAGGATAAAATTAAATTATTTTTATAGTGTCTCGATTGAAATATATTGTATTTTTCAAGAAATTGATTAAATAAAAAAATGAGTGAAGGTTAAGCATGTATCTTGTCGTTATTCAAAGCCAAGGCTGTGAACGGCTACTTCAAGTCATATTTCCCACAATCATAAGATTTTTTTACAGTATATGCATACATAAAAATATGTGACTTTCATTACTTTGTTCAATATTAATAGCTGAAGATGTATTATGTAATTTTTCAATACTGAAATGTTAATCATTCCGCAATGTCGAACAATCATTTTTCTTACAGGGCAACTGTTACAACACAACATGCTTTATAGTGTTCAGACATATGATGACTTAGTGGAAATATTTTACTTACGCAATTTTTTGGCAAGGCAATAATTCTCAGTTTCTATATTAACCTAAATATTATTGGATATTCGTTTTTATTTGGAGATATACTTCATTCGGTGCATTTTTTATTTTCGCACACCGACATGTAGGGAAGCTTGGTAACCATATTCAATAATTATTAGGAATATTTCTGAAATAATTAGTGAATAAGCTGAGATAAGGAAGACACATATATGGATTAATAGAAATGTAACGAAAAATTAATATTTAGAACTACAGAAACAAATTACTCCTACAGAACCATCTGTTTCAATTACTTTTGAGAAGATTTGATCCCGGCAAGACAGTATTCAACATTACTTGGAAATTATTTGTAAACCTCAAATTTATCACCCTATTTTGGCAAAAAGACCTAATACTTTTTTAAGTTAAATTCTTTTCTTTTTTAAATCAATAAATTATCAAACTTTAAACTTATCAATACCCCATTGTATGGTTATATTTTGTTAACTCTTACTAGCGTTACTGAGGCTTGCGTTTTTTGTACTTTTTTAGCTTTTCGATATAAAAATACCTTATTGGTATTAAATTTTGTTGTACAACAGGTGTATGTTGGTAACTGCTCAATAATAATTATTAAAATACCTAAAATGTATTACACACAAGTTATAATTCAATACACGAAGCTGAAGTAATAATCCCGGATGATAGTTTCTGAAAAGAAGTAATGTTTCCAAATAGATTTCAAAATTTAATATTTCGAATGCCGTTCTTCAGGAGAAAACAACTACTTTCTTTGCTAATGCCTCGATGACATGGATGTTAGACACTTTTCATTCTCTGAGAGCATGCGGTATTAAAAGATTGTCATCTCTTTGATTAGTACGTTTTCAACCTTGCCCCCATCTTTAATCCTTAATAACAATATTACACACAATAAAGAGACAATTTTTTGACCTAGTTTCCGGCTTCTACTTTTTTTGTTACTCAACTATTTCATACCTTGCATACGATTATATAATCATTAGTAACATACTAATCAAGTTTTCAATAATAACAGTGCATTGATGTGACAAAAATTAGTCTTGATGAATCAATCTGAAAGTAAAAAAACTGTCATGTAATCAATCTACCTGTAAATACTGTACATTATAGTAAATTTCAAATGTCAAAATGACACATTCATAAAACTTCCCACCCTTAACATCTTCCTTTGAGTAAATAAAAATTAATTTGTATCTAAATGAATATTTGTAATCCTAGAGCTAGACACATTATTGAATTGAAAGAAGTACAGTAATTTAATTGGTATTTAATTCTTTTCCTAATAGTTTCCTATAACTTTTTCCATGAGAAGCTGCATTATTGTTGTTGTAATAGAGAGAGTAAGAAGAGTAGGTGGTATCGTCCCAACTCTTGAATAATAATAGGAATATTGGTTATTTTCTCTTCTAAAAATATGTGTCGAATTGTGCTTTCAATTCAAAAAAGGTTCACAGTAGACAATGATATTCACAACCGTTCTCAATCAAGTTTTTATTGATAAATTTCAGATGAATTTGTTAATTGTTCCCCTCGTATAAATTTTTAGGTAGAATAAAACAAAAAGTAGAGAATAATACAGTTCTTCATTTCTTATTTGAATGAAAATATGATATAAATTCAAATTTTCTCATTTGTTTTTTGTCGTGATCCACTAGCTATTAATAAAATGTCTTAGTCGTGAAACAACTGAAGTGCGTATATTTAGTCAAATTTAATTTCCTTTCTCCTAGTTAGATTTATAGTAGGTATTCTAAACAATTCGTTATTCAAGAATTTTAATGAAGTTTTGCCACTCATTATTTACATTTTAGTCAAGTAATAAAACGTAACAGCTATTGAGCAATTTCTGGTTCCAATATGTAATAATTCACGTAAAGCTGATTCAATCGTCGTTTTCGCCCATATACGAGTACGAGCATCACAAGAACGATAAAAATTACGTTTATCTACGACCACCATCAAAATTAAGCATTTGAAAACTCATATAACTGCGTAAAATTACATATTATATAAACGTCGAAAAACGTGCAAGAAATAACGGTGATTTTTAAATAGTTTTAAGTTTCATTTAACACTATTACCTTAGGTAATTTTGTGTTGTGTGTCCTGTCAAAGTTTTTGTAATTGTAATAATTTTGAAGTGTCATTAAGAATTGTGGAATGTAATCGTAACTTGCAAAATATTTTCAAATTTTGATTGATAAAACACTGATTGTTAAGCTAAATAAACAGTAAAAAATCAAGAAAAATATACATGAAGTCATATGGCGATTTTTAAAATTAGTGTAACACTAAAAAATCAAAAAATACACGTATTGCGTATATCTCAGAAAAGTCTATGTCACAAATCAGGTTTCCTAGAAATTTACAAAAAATAACACATTACCCAATAAGTTGTGTGACTAACTAAAAAATCTATTTTATTTATCAATGTAATCTCCTTCAAGAGCAATATATTAATTCCAACGTTACTCTAACTTATCGATACCGCTCTTGTAGAAGGATTTGTCTTTTGCCTCAAAATAGGCTTCAGTTTCAGCACTTGCTTCTTCATTTGAGCTTAATTCATTACCGGAGACCATTTTTTTGAGATCAGCGAATAGCCAGTAGTGGCCAGATATGGACGTTACGATGGATGAGGAAACGTTCGAAGTGTAATTCATTCTATTTAACCATTGTTGCCGTCGACTTGAGAATCGATGCATTGTCACTGAAACAGTGGTGTTTTCTTCTACATATGTGTGAGGCAGTTTTTTCTTGATTTTGCATTGATTGTCTCTCCCATGGAGAACAATATTCCATACGCATCCTAAAAAACTGAAGTCAACACTTTCCCAGCTGACTATTGTGCCTTTGGACGCTTCGGACGTAGTTCAACGGCTGCATTCCACTCAGATGATGATTGTTTTGGTTCCGGATGATTCCGGATCAAATGGATGGTCTTTGCAACCTTCATAACTAATAAACGTTTTTTTGACATATCTCAAGAATAAATGTACCCAACAACCTGTACCCAGATTAAGATGATCCATTATAGCAAAATATTTGAATTTGCAAAATCCCAAGGACTACTCAGGCTTTACGCGATCGTATGCTTCTCTAATTGCCGATTCGGGAATAGATATATTAGTACCCGGCAGGTGGAAATCTTCTACCGTCGCAGAGGGCTACATTGAAAATTGAAAGTCGAAAGCCAAGAATTTGAAAATATGCCCAGAGCAGAAACTTCTGCACTGGAGAAGCCAGAGCTCAAATCGACGCTGGTCGATTTTCTCGATACTGGGGCGCCTTCACTTCAAAAATAGAAACTATAACGTCACAATTTTTGAGTAGCGAGGTTACAGTGAAAGAAAAAGAATTACCAAATGTGATAATTAATAATATAAACAATCATCCAAATTTCACTGTAAATATTAATTGGAGTAATTAAAATCAGTTTTTATGTTAGATTATGTAAAACTCTGTTACAAAAATATGTTTATAATTCTGTTTTCAAAAAATTATTTTCTGTTCTTTCCGTTCAGCTATTGGATTAACGTAGTGTCCTTTTCAGAATCAGTTTTATATCATTTTTTGACTTTTCTGTAAAATTCTCTATTTGTTGCGATGTGCTAGAATCAAGCCGACGATATGTAATATATACTTAAGGAAAAGTATTTTTATATGTGGTCGTAGATAAAATACTATATGATATTCATGCACTTGTATGAGAAATAACTATTTAGATAGTGAGTTGCTTTTAAACTAATTTCTCTTAATAACCTAGTCAAAGACAAATAAAAAATATACAAAGTGAAAATCTATGAAATACTAGAATTATTATTAAAATTAAAATGATGAAGTCAATAAGTTCTTATGTCTCAATCATATTATGCCATTATCTGTATTAATAATTCACCGGTGACCTACCATCACTCATGAGAACATTATTTAACAACAATTATAGCTGATTGTTGGTTTGACTGATTCTTGTAATAATGTCTAGGTATTGAAAAACTTAGATTATATAACAAAACGTCGCGTCGGTGGTGAATATGGCAATAATTTGTCGAAAATCATTAACGTAATAATATAATACTTTCACTCATGAAGGCTTTCACTTTTGGTATCAATACGCAAATGAATTTGGAGCAGTGCGTTGAAATGCGAGCTGTTTACAAATATAGTACAAATGTTAGATGCCGGTTTCTGCAGTCGTGTGTCTAAATTGCGCCAACTTTCCCGTGCACTAGTACATTCTAGGTATATACCGAGTGGTCTGTTATGGAATTTATGTTAACTACAGAAAGGGTGTACCAATCTTACGACAAATAATAGATATCTCTAAAGTTCATATTTTGAAACTATCTCGAACTATTCAAAATGTTGTATAAGTGCATTACAAGTCAAACATATGATTTTTCAAATGAGAAACCCTCATACTTTACCGAATTATTTAAGAGGTAGTAAAACGTTTATATGGACGGGATTCCGAATACTTCCAGTAAATCTTAGGTTATAAGTATGAGTTGACGGTTTGTCTATCCAAATTTTTAAAAATATGTGAATCTACAGTTAGATATCAGTAAAATTTGCCACCAGAAACATTTGAAAATATATTATTGAGACTTATTTTTACTAGAGACAGAGCTCCATGACATGTATAGCTGACGAACGGTATGTATTGAAACAAGCGGCTTATAAAATTCCTGTGAAAGTGCGAGCTATGATTTTCTTTTAATGGGCAAAGAATCGTCAAAGTATAGGCAAAGAAGTAATAAGCAGACTGCTCGCGACAAAATAGTTTCGCGATTCAAAGTGATCAAAGGCTAACTTGTATCACCTGGGATTGAACTATGGTAACCTACCTTACATCTGATTTCATGCGATATTCTAAAGTGTCTGCGTACGTTATCTGATAAGTTGAAAGCTAGACGAATGAACTGTATTATCATTCTCCTCGGAGAATAGAGCTTGGTTTTATCGATTAAGCATGAGTTGTTGAAACACCTTGAATCACCAACGATAAAAAAAAATTAAAATCACATCGTCTATCGATGAATTCCATATTTTGGAATTCATATCTTACTTCGACAAGTTTACGTGGAGCCATCTGATGTGAACGACCGGTAATATTGGGAAAACGTGTCAAATCTAGAGTCCCATTTCAAATCCCTACTTATGAACCTGTTTCGGAAATTGAAGGATTCAACACAATGGACAGGGAACTAAATTCCACTCAAGTGAATTTGTTTCTTTTGTATTTATTTATTTAACTTGTTATCTTTTTTTGACACCGCTAGTAGATATATAATAATCCCCTGAATGTAAAATTTATTTATTTATTCTAATTTTATAAAAGTCAAAAGCCACAAATCATTTAGAAAAATAAATCGTAAGGACCATCACAGATGAAGCATGGTTAAACATAAATAAGTAGTCTGTGTGGTATTTATTTTTTTTTTATTAATAAAACTAGTGTTTCTACAAATTATTTTAGTTTGAACCTCTTACGTTTTTTTTTGATGTAATCTCTTTATTTTACAATTTTATAGTTTTCAACCGCATCACACGATTAGCTACGGTTTATATTGTCCATTATTGTACATAAAAAGTACCTCGATAGTTAAGTTTCTTGTTTTTCAAGTAATCTTTTTGTTGGAATTATTCGTTTATCATTATTATCTGAATTCGTGCGTAAATTTGCAGTTAACTTCATGTTTGTTCCAGTTTAGTTTTTGTCTGGTAATGTAATAACAACATAAAGGAATGTTATTTGGTTAATAATGAAGATCGTGAGTTCAAATATCGCATGTTACATAATCAATTTTGAGACTGTTACCAATTGGTCTCGACCATTGTATAATTTAGTGACCAGCTCGTGAAACAATCTATTGAAGTGTCCGTGGAATTAAAAAAAAGTACGATGTAATAAGTCAAAAGGTTATTAAAACTTTCACCTGAAAATCACGAAAAACATGAATGAGACACTCAAAGTTGCCCACAATAAATAAATATCGTGGTATTTAGAGTAACAATTACATGAAACTCTCTTAAATCCTATTTGTATGAGTCATACAAGTTATTATTTAGAAAATTTATTGTAAAGTTTTGTCGAAATATTACTTCACCTCAAGCTGTTTCATATTGTACAACTGAACTTAACTAGAACGTATATATTCCTAGATAAATCCTTCACTAGATTGATTGTCTATCTCTCGTGTATTATCATGTGAATTGTTCACACCTATCTAATTATGTTTTGTGTATAACAAATGAGAATTAGCGTATCTCATACTAGATAAAATTTCTTAATGACTTACTGCACATTGTTTCGGAATCAAGATGACCTCATTAGAAAATCTATGTCTTAATAAACTAGCAGAATACATAAATTAACCTAAAACTAGCTTAGAAAAAACTTTTATGGTGTACAAAATTTATCATTACTTAATAGAGACGGAAATAAAACTTCTACTATATTTTGATTATTTGTCATTTGAACAAAAATCAACCTTCTGCAATATTCTTAACCAATTTTAGTTGATACTGAATGAGTTTATACGGGCAAATAAACTTATATCGAAAAAAATTAATCCAAAACTTAATGTATATACAACAATGAAAGAAAAAATTGCATATGCCAATTAGGGATTTCCTGTAATAAGAATCTAATGCAGAATAAATATATGAAGCACGTCGGTTTTTCTTCATGTACGAATGGTAACATAGTTAGCCTATAATATTTAGATGGTTTTATTACCATGGAAGTAGAACGATTGAACCATTGAAATATGGTTAACTCATGGTAAGACATGACGGATCGTATTAGTCTTGATCAAGTTTTCGTACACATGACGTCTTTCCTTTCCTACTTCCATGATTCTGACCAAATTTACTACGTCTAGGTGTTTACGCCTGAGCTATCAAATAACAATCATTCTCAAATTACTGTAAAATTGGAGTTTTCTAGAAATGGTGGAGTTTAAATATTATTTTATACGAGGTTGGCTACCTAAGTTTTGAGATGGACAAATAAAAACAAATATTTATAATTGGATATGGCTCGCTCTATTGTTCTCAAAATATTTTTTCTTTCTTTGCACCAATTGACACGGCTTTTTTTGAGCGCTGGTTAGTTTATACAAACAAATCATTTTGAAGGCCAAATTGAACTAATGCCCAATTATGCTTCAATCTCACGAGATGCCACACGATGATCTTGCAATATCAGTTTACGCACAGCATCGATGTTTTCTGGCACAACAGCCGGTTTTGGAGGACCTTGATGAAATTCATTCTGTAACGAAGCTCGACCACAATTGAATTCTGAACATCAGCGAAACACGGTGGCCCGAGATGGTGCGTTATCTACGCGATTTGATTGGCACACTGCTGTTGGTTTAACATTGCACAAAATATTCGCGATTTAATTCTATTTTCAACCAAGATTAATGTTTCAGTTATCTGTAAACAACTCAAATAGCACTCGTATGGCAAGACATTCTGAATATGTTCACCATTAAAAATGTTAAATTTCATGTCAATGTTAGACTTGACATATTCACATCAGTGTTGCCTTATCTTAAAACTTAAGTAGCAACCTTCGTAGCAGTTCGTACCACTACCAAATAGTTATTCTGAAATAAATTTTTTCGCCGAAAATATATTCTTACGTTGTATATTTTCAAAATGAATTTGTAACTTCAATATTTATGAGGATATGATAATAAATATATTACGTTAATGGACTTGCAGCGTAAATGAAACATAATATCAAATTAATTTGACCTTGTATCATTTGTGTAAACCGACTATAAAATAAGTGGTTACTAGATGATAGCCCATACAAACCACAAAATAGAAATTTGAGGACTGAAATTTGAATTTAATTGCTGGGGTTTTAAATTATATCTACGTCAGTATACGAAGTCACGAAACTAGCGGAGCTTGGGCTAGCAACATTAAATTTTTTCAAATGTCAATATCCTTAACCTTCCGTTAGTCGCGCGGGTATTTCTACCGTATTTGGTCGCGTCGTATCTAGCAGATACATATATCAAATACATTTTTTTTTGTTATTATTATTTTTAATATATTAATACAGCAAATTTTATATGAATACTTCTTTTCTCCACTTTTAATTTAACATTTTTTCAAGTAAAAAAAAATAATTATTTTATATGTAAAATGTGTAAAATTTTAATTAGGTTATCGACAGAACTAGGTTTAAAGTTACATTATTTATTCAAAATATTTTACAAACTTATAAAATTAATCGGAGTAATCACCCTCTTCAATTTCTTTATTATAACATTTATTACAAATCATATTTGTATGAAGTTTTGTACATAAATAAATTCCACATTTTTTACAACAATATGCAGACAGTGACGTTTTCTTATTTTCTACATAGCATGGTTCGCATCGCTTTCTATTACTTGGTCCAGGTGTTGCCTCTTGAACTTCTTGTTGTGCTTCCAAGGTTTTGTAATTTTTGAGCAAATCTTTGGTTTGTCGTGGAAGACTTTTTATTTGGGCCCTCACTTTTAGTTGTTCGTCTAGCAAGGCTAGTCCTCATTTTTTCAAATATTCTCTTCTTGTGACAAACGTATTTTTGTTTCCAAGCAATATCACCCGGCGAGTTGATTCCAGCTACGTTCAATAAATGGTAAAAAATTACCAGGCCACCTCTTAGTTGATCTAGCAACATTATAAGTAGCGCAAAGCTTGTCGACCACATCAACGCCGGATTTTGTGTTGTTATAAAATGATATTATTTCTGGCTTTTTTGAAGCATCTTCTTCCACTTCGTTCGACGCCACATGCAAACTGGAAATAAGGACTACGGTTTTTCCTTTTTTCGGGACATATGAAACTAACATTTCATTTTTTGTATATCCAAATAAACAAATAAAAACTTAAAAACAACAAAATTTTCGTTTGAATAATTACAAAACGTCGAAATGAACGAGAACTTATCCCAACTAAATCTGAATATAAACTGCCGCTTTTGGTCGCGCTGTATCTAGCAGATACAAATCCGGCGGTCGGACGGGTTTAGGGTGGCCAGGGGTTGTAAAAGTAAAATCAGCCGATTTTACTTCTAGGAAAGGCTTCGAGATACATCTGCCGAGAACTACTGCAAATTTCCATTTTCTAGAACTATTACATAAATATTTAGCAAAAAGTTAGCCATGTATCTCGTAGATACAGGCGCGACTAATGGAAGGTTAAGTAGTAAAATCTAGCTGCAGTTGAGTGGTACATACCATATTGCATCGGAATATGAATTTTGTCAAGAGAACATGTGCGCGCTGTAATCTTCTATGATTTCAAGGTTAATAACAAAATCAGCAACAGTTGCAGTGTACATTTGGTGATAAAAGCGGTAACGAGCGAATTTGAAAGGGGACGCATATCACTTGGTGATGAGGCACGTGCTTGTAGGTTCTACTCTTTAGCTACTGTTGGAAACATTGAGAGAATGAGACGTATTATCGAAGAAGATTCAAGATGTATCTATCAAGTGATTGAGATCACTCTTAGTATTGGTCTCGCAACAGTAAATTTAGTTTTGTATCATCATTTTCATGGGAAAAAATTGGTACTTGTTCGGTGGACAAGGCAAGTAATAATCGCACAGGAAACCTTAGAAATGTTAAATAATAATCTATATCGTATTATTTCTAAAATAGTCACAGATGCTGAGATATGTACGCATTTTTGTTTCATCGTACAAGATTTCTGGAAGCAATTAAGTTCGAAGATTCTCCCTATTTCAGATGTATGGTTTCTGGTTGTTCTTTACCCTAAATAAACATCTATGTGGTCGACGTTTCCCAATAGAGAATGAGATGGATGAAGCAATTCATCAATTTTGTGAAAGTATTCCAAAAGTTGTTGGCTTCAAGTTTTTAAGATGTGAAAGCTTTGGTTACAAAAGTGCATTAATTTTGACTACTCAAAATCAGCGTCACTTGTATATTATTAATATAAGCTTTCTGGATATAAATATAAATATCTTCTTTGTTTTCTCAAGGTTTAATTGTGCAAACATTCCGATATAATTTTATTCAGTGTCTATTATCAAGACAATCTCATTGTGTAAGGTCCTGTTGGTTAGCTACAATCTTGTAGATAACATGTGTTGATAGAAGTTTTTTTATTTAATTCTTAATTCACTGCCAATCTCACGATAAGCTAAATGAAATACGTTACTTATTGTTTAAAAAAGGAAGTTATGAACCAATAATTCATTTCTACATTTAAAAATATCCGTACTTTATTCAATATTGTAGTATATTGTATATACACTGTTATTATGTTTTACCTGTTCATCAATTCAGTTTGATTTAATACTTGTGTTCATACATCCCATGTTTACTGTCTGAGGTAAATAAATTATATGATGTTAATATACTTAGTACTGAATCCTTCTCATTGGTGGATAGTCGATATTATAAAAAGATCACTTTATCATTTTATTCTGTAAAGAAGAACAGATTTTAAATGAAATTGAACAGTTATATTATATGTACATAAAAATATATACACCTATATAAAATTGTATAAAATCCAAAATTCATAGATGTATGGCTATTTATTGGAAGGGCATTATGCACACTATTATAATACCTGGCATTTTCCTTATGGTTTATAGGGAAATTTGAATTTTATAAAATTTATTTGATTTTGATACAAGGTATATTTGATTTACATTGTTGTATTATTGTTGGATTTGAAATTTTAATATGATGTGACCCTTAAATTTTAATCCTGAATCTACTAAATGATGCCCAAAATATTAATACATAAATATACATTTTTATTTATTTCTAGATATTGTTCAATTGCGCTATCGCTACTATTTTGCAAATCAATAATAAGTTTTTTATGGGTCCTAAACTATTTATATTTGTGTACATACGTCTTTATAAGTTCTCAATTTTTTCACATGTTGTAACGTACGTGTGTTATTGTTAGACTTTATGTCAACTCAATCGGATTGAAAATAAAAGCCGAATTACTTCACCACCTGCTTTCTTAGCAATTTCGTCAGAAATGTATCCCTAGGAAAAATTATAACTTTTCACAGTTTCTAACGCTTGTTAAACGTTATTACTTTCATGGAAATATATGTCACGTTCAAAAAGTATTGTATTTCACTTTTTCTATTACTGGAACCTGGTTTCTTATTCATTTGGCGAGTATGCTATGATAGAATGCATCACAATACGGCTATTCGGTAGTATATTGGCATTCATTTATTTCATAACGAATCCGAAATATTCTTGGCTGCTTAAAACAGAGATTCTGGTATCCATCTTTCTTCTGACCCCTCATGCAGAATAGTTATTCTTTTACCTTCAATAGACGGAGCTTTGGTGCAACATTTTTATGAACCATCAACTCATCCTTTACTGGATGTACCGTGGGTGTCATACCAAGTCTCATCTAGGTATTCCGATCTAGCTGTATTTATTTATATTCTATTCTGAGTTTTTCAAGGGATCTGACTGCCTTTTGTTTGTTGTTTTGATTCAAAACCCTAAATGACGTAAAGTACGCCACAATAAATCTCACCATCATTTTCCTGGAACGGTCTCCGTGAAAGTGACAATAACGTTGGCGTACATTCCATAAAGATAGTTTCGAATTCAATCTTGAGATATCAATGAAACTTTTGCACACAATTGTCTTTTTTTGTGTTTTTTAGGAGCTATCGAATTAGTCACAGTTTTCAAAACTGTACTTCAGGGATGCCCGTTAAAGCTGAAGTCTCTTTCAATGAAAATTATTTTTCGTGGCCTCGCTCAACGGGCAAATATTTGCGCTGTTTTATAAACATTTAAAAAAAATTATAGAACTTTATAATAAAAACTGTTTCATAGTTCGAATTTAACTGACACAGCCGAAGGAGTTGCGACCATACATAATCTGACCCTGTTTTGGTCAGGTATGAATATAAGGGTAGAGTCTCTTCTATTGCATCTCATATATTAACTGGAGGCTAGTCACTTTCTTGAGGCCGTTTGACATGATGTAATACAACATGCAATGCAAGACGCAATATTTCTTGATAAAAAGCATGCACAGATGAAGTACATCTGATTGTTTCATGTAAGATCTTGACATTATCTTTCGTAAAAGTTCGTTAGTTTCATTATTAAGCTATGTACAAAATATTAGTAAAAATTTGAGGTTACAAATTTGTTTACTTTTAATGTTTACAGAGACTTGCATGCAATTTCTTGCATGATCGTGAAAAATTCTATGCAATTAGTGGCGGATGTCCAATAAATTGTGTCGATCGATAAAAGATGACTTTATTGATTCGTATATTCTGAGTTGTCCAAAGTTGAAGCGTCACAGAATTTTTCACAATGGATAAACTGGATACAACACCAAAACAAATTCGCGAGGAATTGTTAAATTCGGAAAGTGGAAAGATGGTATGTTGTATTAAAAAGTGGTTATAGAAATTGACAAAATCACACATAGAAGACGTAGAAAAATATGTTGACACCAGAAAATACGGAATAAGATTATCGGAGATCGAAGATCAACGAGACAGATTAAGTAGACATCTTATTTTCGCATACATTTTTTGAATTTATGGCGGATTTAGAGATAATTAGTTGAAAGGAAGTGTTGATTTATTTTTTTATAATATTCTACAGTCTTTCAGACTTTGTTGATTGATGATTTGATTATATCTACATACGCAAAGTTTTGTTCTAATTTCATAGCCAAACTTGAAGGTAAGCCATTGTTTTAAGTAAGCAATATATATCATAAACCTTCTGTAATATTATTGAGATATTACTAATTAATACTGTTTAAAATAAAGAACTTTTATGATTAAACGTAAATCAAGATATAATGAATGAGTATCTGCCAAGGTAGGAATTAAAATGAAAAGAATAAATTACTAATTGAAATATCAAGATACTCAGCTTATCCAAAGGCCAAATTTCTCACTTTACGTAAGGTATTGGAATCTGGGTCAGTAATACTTAAAGTACGAATATTAGAAAAATATTTATTGCGCAATGCATTTAATAATAGACGAGTGCAGAAAATGCAAATTTGTTCAATAGATGCCATCATCGATATAAAGATAGGAATCAAGATATGGAAAATATATATTTTTTATAATATTCGACTCAAACAAAATGTTTTTTACTGTACATACTTTCACTGATGAAAATCATAGTCAAGGTCGTATTATTTTTAAAATCGTGACAAGGTAATTAGACTTTGTTGAAAACATTCTTGATTTGTTGAGAATTAGTTAATTGAAGATACGGAGTAAGATAATTACACTTGTTAGGCATAATTTTCATTGACTACGTTTATTAACGTTGATAATCATATTATTAAATTCTCAATTATTACTATTATTGGAAATGAATTACTTCAAATCAAAATTAATTCTAATTGTTTAATTGTTTAATAGATATTAAACGGCGACTAGAATTTTGTAATTTGATAACCCGCTATTCTAGGTATGTTATTCTGGCCACAGCAGTATCAATATAACCTTTCGGGTTTGGTAATAAGCAAGACTGGTGTTGGACTTGCAGCACAGCTTTACGCCAGATCCACACATTGGGGCCAATATTTGGTCCAACGGTTGGTCCAACGGTTGGACCAACTAGCTTATGTTCGTAGAGCTTTTAATAGAGTGCTCACACGTTGGCACCAAGGTAATTTCTTTCTTAATTGGACCCATATTAAGATGTGTAGGCGTGTAAAAGAAATTGCATTGTGTGCATTCGCTGTGATGACCGCTAACAACTATGTTTTGATTTTAATTCTATAAAAGAGAAGTCTTCGTGAAATGAAATAGTATCTAAGTTACACATCTCCATATGTATCAAGTACTTATATCATATAAGTATCAATAAATGTGTGGCTGGCAAGACGAGCACTAACATCTTTCAACATTGGCGCCAAACCTTTCTAGTCAATTACACAGAGAAGAATGCTATTGGCCCCAAATGTATCGAACTGACTTTAGATTCGCAAAATCAAGACCAAGATCGAATAGTGCAGACTTATGTAAGATGAATAGTATTAGAAGACTCATGCTAGACCAAGACCGAGCAAGTTCAAGACCAAGATCGAGTAGTGCAAGACTTATATGATACGAAGAGTATTAAAAGACTCATGTTAGACCAAGAACGAGCACGTTCAAGACCAAGATCGAGCAGTGCAAGTCTTATGTAAGACGAAGAGTATTAGAAGACTCATATTAGACTAAGACCAAGCACGATCAAGACCAAAATCGAGCAGTGCAAGACTTATGTAAGACGGAGAGTATTAAAAGACCTTGCTAGACTAAGACCAAACACGATCAAGACCAAGCAGTTGATATAATCCGAGATGTTGACTTGAAATCTGATAAACCTATAAACATACTTAAATTATATATTTTGGTCACTATCTGACTGTTAATATAATTTTTAGATCTAGAAAAAAGTAGCCAATAATATTTTAAAAAAATATCTCTGAATTAGTCTACATAAGACAGGTTAATTTCATTTTTCTTATATTCTTGTATCAACAACACTCCATTTCTTTATCCTTCAATTACGAGGATATATTGAAAAATTCTTAGCCTACTATAGAACCAAACAAAATTTCAATGTCAAAATATTTTATTACTCAACATATTCTCCTCTTAATCGGATACATTTATTACAGCGAACCTGCAACGTCTCTAGACCTTTCAATAAAAATGTTTCTTCTTGTTCTGCAAACCAGACCTCCACACCTTTTATTATCTCCTCGTTGGAAGAAAATTTACGACCTTTTAAACTTCCAGTTGAGGAAAGAGATGATAGTCAGACGGAGCCAAATTTGGTGAACAAGGGAGGTGTTCTAGTAATTCAAACCCTAAATCACGAATTTTTTGCATAGCAGCATGAGATTTGTGTGCAGGGGTGTTGTCCTGCAAAAACAAAACACCTTTGGATAGCTTTCCGCGTCTTTTCTCTTTAATTTTTTCTCGTAGAGTGGTCAGTAATGTCGAATAGTAATCTCCAGTTATTGTTCCACCCTTATCCAAAAAATCAATCATGATTACTCCATGGCAATCCCAAAAAATTTAAGCAAGCAACTTTTCCAGCAGATTTTTGGACATGAAACTTCTTAGGTCTTGGAGAACCAGAGTGTCGCCATTCCATCAATTGTTGCTTTGTTTCTGAATCGTAGAAATGTACCCAAGTCTCATCTATAGTAACAATTCGGTTTAAGAAGTCTACATCGTTCTCAAATCGATCACAGATCGAACGTGATGCTTCTACCATTGCACGCTTTTAGTCAACATTCAAAAATTTGGGGATCCATTTTGCAGCAATTTTTCTCATGTCCACATTGACGTGAACTATATGATGAACGCGTTCGTAAGAAATATTCAATGTCTCAGATATCCGTTTTAGCCCAATTCGACGGTCTGATGAAATCATGTCATGAACTGCATCCATATTTTCGGGGACTGACACAGAAATTGGCCTTTCCGATCGATCATCATCTTCAATGGAAAATTTACCTCGTTTGAAGCTTGTAGTCCAATTTTTGATGGTCGTATACGAAGGACATTGATCACCAAGGGTATTAAGCATATCTTCGTGAATCTGCTTACCTCTTAACCCTTTCAAATATTTGATGATGGCTCGATACTCCAAATTTTCGATTTTCACAATTTCGGTAGACATCTTTTTTCTTTTAATTTATTGCGTAACTCTGGTTTATTTTTTTGACGTCAAACTTTACACTGACACTTCTAATAAGTCATTGTTCGTTGCTTTGGGAATATTTTGTTTATGCATGGAACTGGTCTAGACTAACTAGATATCTACGAAAAAAAGTCTTGGCGTGACCACTTAATACACTGCAAAACCATATCAACAAGATCAAGTCTTGGTCCTGATTTTTGGGTGAAAATTTTTTTGCTTTGAATTTATCATTGTATAGCCTTGTATAGAGTTTGTTTTCTGTTCTTTTCTTGTGCGCGTGTTTATGTATGTGTTTTGTGTGTGACTCTGTAAGTAAAGTATTTTCGACCCGCCTACATACACACACAAACACACATACGGTTCTACAATAGTGTACTTGCAGAGCCGCATAGAGCACCAAAATAGCTCCTTTATATTTGAATTTACAATGAATCTGTGTTACTCCTAACCTCAAATATGAGATCGAAAGATTATTATGCTTATGATTAATATATTCAGGAATATGTATATGTCTTGGTAATAATTTTAATGAGAAGTGAACTAAATCATAGATTTTATGACAGAATTCAAAGTATAGACACATTGCGTTATAACTAATGAATTATGTCTCAATCTAATATACTAATTGACTTTAAATTTTAATTGTAACAAATGTTGCGTAATCAAGCCGGTTAGTGAAATCGTTTATTTCGTCAATAGAAATAATATCACACTATATTGAATAAAAATAACCCCCTGCTCTCTTAATGAACAATTAAATAGAAAAGTCAATTTCCTTTTATTTGAATAAATAATTAACTCCTAACCATTTCTTCAAGTGAATCAGCCGTCACCTGTTTAACCAAACAAGTGAAACTTTATGAGATGCTGTTTTTTTTTAAAGTAAATATAAACAATAAGACCGTGAAAATAATAGTATTTTAGATTAATTTTTAAAATAGTAGTTTTCTTAACAACTTTCATTCCACCAGATAGAAATTTATACAGTGAACAGTTGTTTTTCAAAGTATTCATTTGAATATTTGACAATCTTAATATATGATTCTTTTGCAGTAATTTTCCATTGTAATTGTGAAAGAGTACGAATCTATGACATTCACTTCCACTAACAAAAGCTTTTTTGCTTTTTTACACGTTTACGAGATAAACATAAGATTTTTTTTGTTTCAGCTTAACGTGCCTCGACAGCGCTGGTCATTGCCACACAAAAACAATCATATGATACATAAGTTAAATAAAAGTACACAAATACATATATTTTCTCAGACAGCTTGGTTACTTTAAGAAACTCCAGGATTTTCCTCATTTCTGTCATGTAGTTGAGTATCTTCTTGTAATTGGTTTTCATATCAAACAGACACAGGAACGTGTCAACTTAGGCAGACTTGACGACTTTCTGACGATATCAAATAGTCATGAGTAAGTTTTGTATGGTTGATGAGGAGTCTTCTTATTGTCACAGCTTCACAGTTAGTCTCCAGATCATTGGCCAGATGAACTGGGATTTCAGGATGATTCTTTGTGGCTTCTTTGGCATGGCGATCTGCAGATTCGTTTCCAGCGATACCAATGTGCGATGGAAGCTAGATGAAAGAGACTGTTATATCAATAGCAATGAAAGTTTGATAGATGTCGTGAATGGTTTACAATTTTGGATAGCCGGTGGATATAGTTTTAATTGACTGTATAGATGAAAGGGATGCAATACATATGGCGATATGTTTATGAGAAAGAATGATAAAGTTGAAAGTATGAAGGATACTGTATAATTAACCAGAGTAAAACCTACACGTCGAAGGTAACCGGAAATAACTTATGAGTTCATAGTTTGTAGTGACAGCGCAACCGACACAGGATTCAGTTTTTTATCCTTATCCTTTTATCCTTATAAATAATTAGGTCGAAGAATTTTTTATGCAGAAGAGATTGACGTCTCAAGAAGAGTGGTGCTTCATTAGCTTCAACATTGACACTAGCAGCAGGGCTTGAGCGGAAGGCGCCAAGACAGAGGCGACGAGTAGTGATGTGTACAGAGTTCAATTTGTCAGTTTTAGATTTGGGAATGGACCATAGTCAAGCTTTGAGCGTATGAGAGCTCTGTAAACTCTTAGCATATACGATTTGATAATCGGTTTTTTTCTATTTTTGTTCAGTATCAGGGATACTAACAATATTATCGACCTTCTTGAAAGTACTACCGTATTAGATAATATTTATGATTGGTACATGTGTTATGTGAGATTATTAACAATCATTGTTTCACTTGATCTTAGGCTATTATTTTGAAACGTTGGAGGTATAGCTTACAGTTACGAAATTTTATGATAAATTTTCTCTATTCAAAACATAATTAACATTTTAAAATGATTAATGGAGTAATTTCTTCTAATAATAGTTGTTAATGTCTTAGTTAAAAGGTCATTCTACATTTAATTATATTAGATTTGTGATGGAGAGACGAAAATATTATTTTCCATACCTTTGTTTGTTGTTACACACAAATATAGTGAAATTGATAGAAATAATAATATTTTTTCAGTAGAATTTGCTACTTGACTATTTAAAATGATTGGAATAAATAAATAAATATATTAACAACACGTTTTTTAAAATCAAAATCTATTTGTTCCTTGGTAAATGAGAGAACAGTGTTACAACAGCAGTTTCCACCAAATTTGATGCATTGAATTGAATTAATCTAATTATACTTCACTTTTGTCCTCATCTAAATCCGAACAAGTTTCAGATTCCCTCGTATTAGATTAAATAATCAAGGAACATGTGTAAATTGCTCCATCACTATTTTTAATCCTAAATATATTTAATCGTCAAATTATTTTTATTCGGTTCTTCTAAATTTTTCCACTTATAATAAATGTTTAACACAGTGAAATTCTACTATATATATATATATATATATATATATATATATATATATATATATATATATATATAACAGTACTGCAGGCCCTATAGGCTCATGACTTGAAGTCTCTTTATTGCTTTTCTCCAACTCCTTTTGTTCACGGCTGCATTGCGCTTAACTTCTGTAAGTTTTCCTTACATGCATCTAGCCATTTTCTACGTGGACGCCCTCTTCTTCTTTTTGTGCCTTCTCCACTTGTTAAGGCTCTTTTCACTCACCTGTTTACTTCTTTGCCCTTACTATATAGCCGATCTCTGCATGACCATATAATCTTTAAATCTCTACATTCGTTCTTCTTTTCGATCCATCTTGTTCCACTCTTATCCCTCCAAAAAATTTTCACATTCCTCTCTCCAATGCGTTTAGCATGTTTTCCGCTTTCTTATTCATGACTCAGCATTCACTACTAAGTAGCTAAAACAATATCTGTTTTAGTAGTACGTAGTGCGGTCCATGAGGTCTTGGCCTCATATAGTAGAGTGTGATAGCAAAAATCTTTATGTATGCACGCGTTCGTGAAAAGTTTCAACAGCTTGCTGCTTTGATCCATCTTATTATATTAGCTTGGATGATCACTCCGTCAAGTTGTTTTAAAAAATGTCTCAAACTGAGTTCAGAACTGTTACAATTTTACTAAAAAATTAATAACATTACAAATCAAAAACAGAATGGAGGTTGTTTACGGTGATCTGCGTCCATCATTACCAAAAATTAAAAATTAGTCGTTGGAGACGAGACTAATTAGAAGGTGACCCACGTGCGAGAGGTCTAGTGTCGGCGATTACTACAGAAAACATTAAAGTAGTGGAAGTAACCAGCACCAAAAAACAATAGATCATAGTATTTGAATACCATAAATATTATTGCAAAGTGGATGCCTCGAATTCTCAACGCAGTGCAAAAGCAGCGTGGACTAGAATGTTGCGATCGTGACTTCTAGAGCTTGTGTTTGTAATTTGATCAATTGTAACGGGTGGTAAAACTATGGTCTTTCACTATGATCCGACATCCAAAAGAGATTTCATGAAGTGACATCGGAAAGGAGAGCTCGTGCCAAAAATATCCCCAAAGAATATTTTGGGACTGCGAGGGTATCCTTTTGATTGATTTCTAGGAATGAAATACAACCGTGAACGCGGCATATTATTCTGACTTAAAAAATTATCGAAAAAGGGTGCGGCAAACTCAGCCGAGGTGTCCGTTGGATTCATGACAACGCTCCAGTTCACACTTCTTCGTTTTCCAAGGCTACTGTGCCGATTGTGGCTTCACATAGATTAAACACCCTCAATAAGTGACATGATGGTCATCAATAAACAATGCTCGGTAACTATTTTCTCCTCTTTGTGCGGATCTTCTTAAACTTTCTCCGTCTTTCTTTCTCTGCTTGAGTGAATGATCATTAAAAAAAGAAAATGATTCTAACAGATTTATCAACTCATACTTTAATACTTTTTTTTGTATAGTATGTGCATAAAAAATAATTATTATGATGGTTTCCATGAATTAGGGAACAACAAAGTTGTCGGTCTCTGAGGTTTGAGCTGGTTTTACCTCTTATCGCGATATGATATAAAATCTTGATTTCTTCAATTTCTCATTTCTTAGACCTTTTGATATATTGATGCATCTAAATGTTCTGGATTTTAGGTCTGTTATGTTTCAAAATTAGTTTTTTTTGATAGTTTTTAAAAGAAAGATAAATTTTGAAAGACATCTGGTTTATTACATATTGTCTGGAAAAACCTCAAACCAAATTAACATTATTTGTGATGAATCATTTAACAAGGGCTATATAGCTTTATTGAATGACGTGATATACAGTTTCAGATCAATAAATACAATAAGTTTTACCTTATTGCTAGTTAAACGAACATAAATATAAATAAAAAAATTGATGAAAGTGATTTTCTATACAGAACATGACTGTGGATGGAATCTACAATATGTTTTTATCTTTTTCAATGTTGAATATAAGTGTAGAGTAGCACACATTCAGTGAAAGCTGGCCAATAAAAATTTATCTACAATTTATATTCAATCAATTAAAAATTATGATACGAAATGTCTTCATGGAATTAAACTATAACACTTTCGTTGAATTATTAGTGAAACCGACGGCTTCATTGGATTTTTAAAAATTCACAACTTTTGTCTGATGTGGTGAGCATTTAAGTATCGAAATGGAAATAATTATAAGAAGAAATGTCATTTATTTCCTTGCCAATAAAATCCATGCACTAGAAAGCAAGGCCAACTATAGAAACTTCTGAAGAATGTTTTGGTATATGTCAAGGTTTTTAAACGAGTTTTATTGAAATAAGTTCAAAATTTTTGTGTTTCACTTCCTTATCACTCAATTGGTATGCACCACACACTATAAGTTAAGTCAAATTGTTAATACATATAAGATAAAATATGATTGTTAACTAACGATGGAAGGTGCTTAAAATTATGATAATTCTCAATTCTCAATTTAAAAATTCTTTGCAAACCTACCGCATTCTGAAAAGTTTTTGAAATATTGCCATTTAATATATTTATATTTTAACAAAATACTTGTTTCAAAAATACTCAAAAAGTGAACAAAATATACTAATTTTAATTTTGAAAATACGTTTTCATTTCATTTTATTCTCTAGTTTGGTAAATAAATTTAATACTTCTCAATGAACGTATACCGGTTATGATTAGCATTAAAATGACATATACAATTAATAAAAACTTTTTCCTATAATGCTTTTACTTTTATGTACAAATCAAACATGTGTCTTAGTTCCTTAAAGCAGAGAGGAGGTCAAATTGTGCATGAAAATTACACTATTTTCAATATTTTGTTACCTATATATTCTAACTTCCCTTTACTATCGGTGATAAAAGTTCATTCTTGTATTTTATTACATAAAGTACTTCTATATTTATCACGTGGTTCGTACACGAAATTTTCCGACGAATCCACTTCTACAAAACACATAATAGAATAATGTGTAACATTTCCTTAATATTATTTTTCTTTCTACACAAAGAAAATGAAAAATCAGAGGTTTAATAAGTAATTACAATGATAATGCGGTAGAAGGACATCTCTCCGGGGGATGTAAATTCGGCCAAATTAATTACCTGACCTTTGGTGTCACAAAGGTCGTTTCAAATTCACTGGTAAATTCGGCCAAAAAGTATCACAGATTAGTTAGGTTTGGTTTCAGTTCTTAAAATCAGTCGCTTGATTTTATACTGTGTAAATAGTTTGTAATATACTTCACAATGTTCAGTCACTCAATTGTAATATTTCTATAATATCTAATTCAGTTTTTTTTATTTCAAAATAGCACCCTAAAATCTGGTAGTTCACTCAAATATTGCATCTCAAATTTCTCTGTAAGAATTTACCAAACCAAAAAATCATCTTTCTGCTATCCGAATTTACTACCGCTCCATCTCCTTCTCTCTTCATCCTTTTCTCGAGGTTTTTTTCTTAGAATTAAAGGTGATAAATAAATGTGACTACCAAGACATTTGCTAAATCAATAAATAACTATGTAAGCTAAGACTACCTCTTACTTGAAAGACTTTGTAAGTGATAAGTGTGACATAACGCTTTTTGTATTACAACACACTGCTTGTTTAAAAATTAAATCAAAATTATATCAAATGCGAAAGGAACTTTCTCAAATATTTGCACACATTTACTACACACTGGTGATTGCTTCTGAATATTTTGCAGATAAATCACTAATGAATATTCTAGAAATTCAGTTATGATCATCTGGCATTTCTGGTCAACAGCTAAATAGTTTTGCTGTGGATTGGAATATTTGGATCAAATCAAGGCATAATGAGAATAGTTGCGACCTTATGGACATATTTCGATGGGAAAAACCACTAACTAACCATTTAGAAATTTACACTTGGCAGTACTATAACATCAAAGTTATAATTGACGAAGAAAATGAATGTCACAACGAACATTTATTTTCAATTTTACTCTATACCTGCATTGATTTGCGGGCTGATTGAGAAAACCATATTGAAAGAAACATAAAATAATATGAATAATTCGAATGTTATTTCTCAATAATTTTTTTGTTTGTAATTGTTATAAGACTGGCTAGAGCATTTCCCGTACTCGAAACATGTGAAATATAGTGTGTGATACAAAAATACAGTGAATTTTTTATTACAATCAAAGCTGATATAAAATATGAATTAATACAGTTTTTGGCTGTAAGGAGACTAGCGCTGCAACAGAAAAGTACGCAGGCGCCAAAGGTTAGCGACTGTCAGCCGTTTAGCCCGAATTCTACTCTCTTCAATACGATGACTGGTCTTCGTTTGTATAGGGGTTGTTTTTTGTTTTGCCATAAGTATGTTCGAAGTAAACATATAGTAACGGATTGTTGTGAAATTTCACGCGAAACCTGGAAAAATTGCAACTGAAACTTATAATTTATTGAAACAAGTGTATGTCAAGGAATATTTGTCGCGTCCATATGTTTTTGACTGTGTTAAATGTTTTCAAGATGGCTGAGATATTGGAGATGACTCACGTTCGGGTTGTTCTGCCACGTCATAACCGGCTAAATATTCGTGCAATTGCTCAATCTATAGGAATTGACAATTCGACATAGAAATTTTAACAGGCGAAAAGTGTGTGCAGAATTGTTGCCGAAAATCCTCACATTCAAACAGCAAGAACCTCGCGATAATATTGGTATTATTACTTTAAATGAGATTGAAAATGACTCAAACTTATTAGAGAAGGTAATAATGTGTGACGAATCTTGGTTTTTTATCTGTGGTCCTGGAACAAAGCGCCAGTCCACGTACTGGAAGAATCCAACTTCAACAAGAGCCAAAAAATTGGAAATAAGCAAATCAAAATTCGAAGCAATTGTTTTTATCCATATTCATGGAATTTTATACCTTCACAGAGTTCATGAAGGTGAGACTTTCGAACATTATTATATTCACGTTCTTATTTAACTCCGTGAAATAATACGAAAAGAACAAATCGAATGATGGAAGAAGTTATGGATTATTTATGAAGACAAGGCGTCAGCTCATCCTGCACTGTCCTTCAAGAGGTATCTAGCCAAGTAGAGCATCCTAGCGTTATATCACCCACATTATTCGCTGGATCTTGCACCGTTCTCTTTCCAAAGGTCAAATTTGCATTAAAAGAAATAAGATTTGAGTCCGTTGAGATTGGGAAAGAAAAATTCGCGCACATCCTGGAGGAACCGACAAAAAAATATTTCCTGATGGGATAGAGGAGGGGTATTTATTGGAGGTGATAATAAATTAATATATGTAATATTAAAATAAAATATTTTATAATATTCTATATCATCAGTCAAGTCAAAAATGATGTTAAGTTTTTGTTTCCGCACACTTTCTATTTTTGGAAACAACAGGAAATGGCATATTGTTGAATCTGATCTGTGAAGACTATTAGTGGTTAAATGAAAAATAATTTTAATACTTTGCATTAACATGATGAGAAGAAGGCTGTTGTCTTATTTTCCAAGTAGTATCACAAACGTTCCAATAAGTTGTGAAATTTTTTTACTCGGATAGTCCCTCGTCCATTTTTAGATCTAGCATAACATTTGTAAAGGGTGTCTAGATGCATGTTTCGCAACCAATAATACAAACACGATCTCACTGAAGCTACAGTAATAGTAAACTGATAAGCCGTAACCTAATTTGTCTCTGGTTGCTATCAATTTAATAATAATAATTGTTGAAAAAAATCAATTCATAGTTATATCATGCAAATTCTTTATTCTCTTTTGTTTGTCAAGAGACTTTCTAGTTTTTTTTAATTCAAATATTTTCGGTTCAAAGAATTCAATACATTCTTAAAGTTCATTCAGACAATAATTATAAAAGCGGAAACAGGATGCGTTTTTCACTACATATACCAATTGAAAATAAATATCATAGATAAATAAATATGACAAAAAAAACTTCAAATAATCATTTATATTCCATAATACGTAATATTAATATTACTAAAAAAGTAATACAGATATAACTCACTAATTATAAAACCAATACATGAATGAATTATGTTTTCATGTTGAATTTGTCCCAAAGCCAAGCCTTCAATGCTCATTTTAAAAATGTATTAGCTGCTGAATAGGTAAGATAAATTATAGGATATATTAGCGTACCAACCCAGAACCATTATAATACCTGATACAATCAAGGATGTTTGATTTTTTCATTAAAGATGGGTTTCAAAGGACATCTAGATTAAAAAGATGATATCATAGTATTAACTATTATTATATGCAATAGTATATTAATTTGTGTTCATAGGCCACAATATTCGAAAGGCTAAATATTATAACTCACACGAATCACACAAACAAGAAATCATATATAAACTTGACATGAATTCAGAGCAATAGCTGTCGTCGAGCATACGGGGTTTTACATTAAAATTTTCTAAATAAATCGAAAAAATCATCATGCTTCGTCGATCGGACAGAGATTTTCCCATCAAAGAATATTGTTTCTTTTTTACTTCATTCATTGACAAGTGGACTTTTACCTCGTGAACCATACTCTAAGAACTTTCCATTAAAAATGACTACAAGCCTTGAGAAACTTCGTGTTAGATACTTTTATTCTTCATCTTATTTTATTTCACTCGTTTCCTCTCAACTTCGTTTTAGCTGTCTTTTACCATTTCTGTTATATCACCCATTTCTATTCAAAAGAGCTCTACTTGCATATATTTCCACAGATATTCTGCTTACCCTTCCTAGCAATCTTATTATTTATGCCTTTATTATTATAGATTATTTTCAGATATCCCTACTCCTTTATTAGTTAGTCTTTTCCATGGCCTATTTTCTATATTTTGACTCCAAATATTTTTCTTCCCATATTTAGGGAGTAATTATCCTCGATTCACAACTCTCTAGTACTTTTTCTATTTGATAATACGAATCGACCGCGTGGGGTCATTAGCGTCATTAAGATTTACAAGTGATGTTTTGTACATAAAATTAATTTGAATCTGTATGAGCCTCAGAACATCAATAGATTCTAAAAACTTTTGAATTATGCTTAACACATGAGGTGCCTAGAATGTCTTATAGTTCGCCAGAAGGAAGTTACGCCTGATGGCGTTTCGTTCTAAGTAAGTAAGTGATTCACAGAAAGTATTTCATTGCAATAGCTGCATTTTGGTTCAGGATCTTTGCTGATTTTTTCACTTTGTTTAGTTTAGTAGTCGCACTTTTCCATTAATTTTCCACGCACTATTTATTTTGGATTTTATAGAGGATTTTATGCTCCCACTTTATGCCCCTGCTTTTTCGTTACCATACATTTCTATATGGGATGGTATCCATAAGAAAGAAAAAATCTTGTGATTTTGTTCAGCAAAATAGAGTTCTGGTCTTATTTTAGAATTAATGGGATGGTCTGGGTAGGTAGTTTGTAGTTGCAAGTACAACCATCATACTCATTCTCATCTGGTGCCTTGTTTATAAACTTCAACTTGTTCATATGTGAGAATTTTTGATTTTTCAGAACGATATACTTCACTTTTCCATTTCAAATATGACATTATTTTGAAATATTTGCTAACGTCATTGCGTGCCATAAGGGCACTTATGGCACGCATATGCATCATCGTACTGCCGAGCTGATTTTTTATGGAGGAATTACTTTTCTTGCAGAATTTTTAATATCCAAATGAATAACCAAATGAACACTTTTATTAATTATTCTACTATCGATAATCATATTAAGCAGTCACGAACCAAAGACAAAAATTGTACGAGAACGCAATTTAAATAACAGCGTCTTTTTGATTTGTAAACAAGCATTTGTTAGAAAATATAGCAATGGCAATTTTTGCTATTTACAATAACAATGTCATTCCAAATTTACCTATTTTATTATCAAGATAGGGCAAAAAATATTGTATGACATTTGTGCTGAAAGTGATTTTATTCTGTTTGTGAAATTTTTTGACTCGCTCTGCTCATTTTACAAGTTTTCATTCACAAAATAAAACATCACACTATTTTTCAAGATGTGATATCTCATCATGATCTAACCATGCTTCAGGCTTCTTACTTTGCCTCAAGTGCTTGTTCCCCCCTTTCATAGTACAAGATATTTCATGCAAATTAATGCAAACCACTTTATTGAGTTAAACATTACGTTCCCAATTCTACTATAGCAAATATCAGTTTAGATCAGCATTCCTAAATCGTAACTGGCAATAATAATGCGGTTTTATGAAAAAATATGATTATATAGAAACACTTGCATTTGCACATTCGAATATGATTATTTATTTATAAGCCGTTCATTATATTTCTGACTAGTTTATACCTCTTAACACATTTAGGTGATCCACTTTTTTGTAAGACCACTTTCAGTTTTGCATAAATTATATTTAACTGGATTTCTCGCAGTGATATTGTTATAAGCTTTTCATGTACTCATTAACTTCGCTAAGCCCGTTAAACCTGTCATTCGAAGGTTCGCTGTACCCCCAAACTGATATAATCAAACCGGATTGAAATGGAGTCTATCAAAAATCTTTTAAGGACACAACCTGACCTTGAAATCGCTAAAACTGAGTATTTAAAGGATTATAATACGAGTCACGCGGCCTCATTGATTTCCTACTTTGTCTTATTAAACCGATATGTAACAGGATATGTTTATATTAATTTGCGGACTATCTGGTTTATATTTCAAAACTTGTTCCAAGTTTATCCGGTATTTCTTAAATTGATAGTTGCATGGAATAATCAATCTTTATTCAGGTTATGATGATGAAGTTGAGTTGATGAGAAAAGTTGCAGTTACCAAAATAAATAACCAGACTGTAGTCTCCGCAATGTCACAATCGTTTCAATGATTGTTGCAATTATGATTTTCTACACATTATACGGAATTAAATGGTTCGTGTACTTATTTGAGAAAAATATAAGACAGGTCAACATAAATTTTAATGTTAAGGGTGCTATCCGCAGGTATAGAATAGTGCATATTCTTTATTATTAGTGAAACACCCTCTTGGGATCATGGATCTAATTTTTGTCAAAACATTTTCTCATAAGTAGTTAAAAAGTGTCAGCCAATAATCAAACAAAATCGAGGAATAATGTGTTGTTATCTGCCAGTTGTTAGAAAAGTTGAAGTGGCAAAATATTTATCAGAGATGTGTCCTCATAATTAACAAGATTTATAAACTTCATGCGAAATTCAAAGAGAACTTCATTGAAGATGATGTGAAAGTATTTTCTCACGTATCGAGAAGAATCAAGTCAAGTTCACGTCAAAATACCGTACTATGGAACTTTCCTAAGAAGAGTTAACAGAAGCTAATTCAGATGGTAGAATGGAATTCTGTGAAAGATCGATAAATTCAGCTCCCATATAAAAGGGGAGGTAAACCGATAAAATTGAAGATAATGGTCAGCAAAAAATCTTTATTGGATCTGTGAGACACATATTCATATCCCCAAAGTTAAATAAACAATTATCATCATAGAAAAACTAAAATAAAAATCAACTTAAATGTATCTGTAACTTATTTCACAAGATGATGATGCTAATCACCATTTCTTTTCAAATAATATATTAAAGCACAGCGAGGTTACACCCACATATTACCCTCTAAAAAATGTCTATTCAGTTAGTACATATCTGCATCTCCTCGGTGGATAACTCTAACATTAATTTATTGTTTCGTTGTCGGAGCAGGAGCATTCCATTAATTTTAGATCAGTGGCGGCTCGTGGTAAAAAATGTTATAAGTTTTATCGGCTTCCATGTTCCATGTTCAAATGTTGGAACAGTTGCCCTACAATTCTGAATCATCAAGCAATATGTACTTCACTTTTATCGTCTTTAAAGAAAATGAGGATGTTTTAATTTTCAAAAATTTTCTGGGCATCTTAAACAGATTAAACATTTCCAATACCTCAACCATGATGAGAGCAGTTGCGGCTAATTCATCCTAAACATTTAAAATTCCAATCATTGACGCGGAGACAATTCAAATGCCTCATAAATTTTGATACAATCAATAGTTCTTGATAATATGTAATTATGCGACACATTCTCATCATGCCTATATATATTTTACCAATAATCACAACCCAATTGAGCAATATTATTGTTTGATCCTATTAACCTATACTCCATGCAATTATAAAGTTGTCCTTTTATGTTCAAACTCTAGTGTCCTATACCGTCGGCCCCTGTTTTCTATCAAGCTTTATCGCTATCAAACAGCAAGCAAGGAAAATAATATATTGCATAATTCAATCATTTTTGGTTATGGGGTTATCTTTCTCTCAATTCTATCTTTTCTTCGTATGAATATTCACAGAATATTTATCATCTTTTATACTGCATTTAATCACGTAAACATATTATAGTATATTGTTATTCATTTCAAATCGTCCTAGCGAAGTAAGCAGTTCGAAAGGTAACAAAAAAACTATTTAGGTACATGGCATCTGTTCATCGTATTAAGCGTTGCGCAGCGAACTTCTCTAGTTAAACACGCCACTGTTTAAGACCGCTAGGACTATAACATGGTCATTCTAGGTCATGTAAAGAGCGCACAGAACACTTACATGCATCTCAACATAATATAAGGTGACTGCGAAATATTAAAAATTATATATTATTAATTTAGACCAATATTCAAATCCTACAGTTAACATTTTTTCAGTTCTTAATTTTTTTTGATAGCTCTGCAGCAATGCATTAGCCGCCCTTGTTGCAATAACAATACGTTATAATGAGTTATATCATGTTGGCAAAAAATAATTGTAATTGTAATTTAAATTACAGTCTACACAAATGAGTGTGGCCAAAAAATACAAACTGGCTATTTTTATATAAAGTTTTCATAATAATTTCAATTAACAACCGTTTAATCCTACATAGATTTTTATTTGTACCAACCGTTATGGATTTAGAAAAAAGTTTACCAATTATCAATACAAATAAAAGTTTTTAAAGAGTTATCAACAACAATGTATCCTGAATTTGACCCAAAAACCATGCAGATGGTAGGTAGTGCCGTTCCTGATGGAGCCAACGTTTTTCTTATAGTTTTTACTATTTACCAATGGAACTGTCACCTAGTCAATCTAACATTCGTGTAAATATAATTGCAACTAGTTCAAGTAATTAAATAAGAAGTGAAACATTTTACAAATGCAATAAGGAATTATGTTCACTGATTTAATTAATATATGTAGCACTGTGTGGATATTTGATTTCTTTATTTACTTGATTTCACCTATGACGTAAACATTCTATTGGTAAACTAAATATTATTTATTTCAATTATGCGTAGACGGTAAACCAATGCGCTCGTGAAATTGTTTATGCTGTAATGTATTGAAACAAAGACTTCAACAGTATTTACAGTGGAAGAAATAAAACACAAAAAAGGGCAAAACCTAGAAATTTCTGAGCAGTAGGAATTTTTGTAAACAAAAATTATGAATAAGAAATAAGACTTACATTTTTGCAGGGAAAACTAGATTTTGAAAAAATCATGTCAAATGGTTAGAAAATGGAAAATTTTTAACCCGAAAAAAATTGCTTGTGGGTTTTGAATTCGCGAGCTTAAAATTGGGATAAGAAAATATATAATGGAAAGAAGAGTGAACTATATGACCAAGTTCTTAGTAAAAAATATATGGCGAGAAAAAAATCTGAGTAGAGCTCAAAATAAACGTACATAAAAAAATAAACAGTTCTTGTGCTCGGTGTTAACAGTTGGGTACTTTCAAAGACAGTCAAGAGTAGAATTGAAGCAGCGGAAATGTACTTACGAGGTGAAGGTGTTCACTAGAAAGGTTTCAATACGAACTGATGTAATGGGGAAAGACTAAAATCTAGAAATAACAACTTGGTTTGGATATCTCAGTAGAATTGACAAAAAATTGCTGAATCTATTATTACTTCAACAAAGGTTACGATGAGGATTGATTTGTATTTTACGTCTATTTTGATACATATTTTATTTTTAGTCTTCCTTAAAGCTCGATTAAAAATGGAAACGGAAATTAGATAAAGGAAACGCAGATAAAAAATCGATCTCTAATAATAGAAAAAATCATTCAATATTTATGAAATGGATTAAGTCATTAATCATTTTAACAAAATTTATAATTCTATTCTGTGAATTTTGATGTAATGATATCATTTTGATAGTTGCTTATTTTTCGTATATTAATATTAGAACAAGACAATTAAATGAAGTGTGTGTGGGTTCGAATGGTTTTATTGTGTGTGATCAAATGCCAAAACTATTTTCCGAAATGCCGAAATACATTATTTTGTATTCATTTTAGCTTTAACCATATAGAAGTTCTCCGGAATATTTACTTTGTAACTTGTTTTTAATTCTATTTAATTACAAATTTGTATATATTGATATATATTTTATGTATGAACAGTATGATCAAGATTGAATATAGTGCAATTTCTAAATCATAGCTTGAGCATTACTTTTTGTTATGTTGTGTATACTTAGCACTAAGAAAATCTTGTGCATGAATTAAGTACCGTAAATACATTTATGTTGTCTCAATTATGTTGTTGAAGTACTTCATATACGAGTATTAGGTAATTTGTGTCAAACTGAAAAGGTCACAAAATGTATGCGAAATTTTTGATGTCATCGTCGTTTATCTTTAACTATTTAGCAGTTTTATTTTTTTAAATTTTAATTCAAGAGTATTACACAATTACAACTATTATATTAATTATATAACACTTTGCAAAACCCAACTGAAGATTCTTCTCTTCCTTCACTTTGTAACAAACAAAAAACAATTCTCATGTATTACAACAATAAATTATTATTTTACTTGGCATACTGACCTTTTTATAATGAGAAATCATTACTGACTTGTATGTTTTTGAAATGATATGCTGAACATATATAATTTAAAATATTAATACGTTCAACAAATTTCAATTTCTTTGCAACAAACTTAAAAATATCACTGTACGTGACTAAGATAATGGTAAATAGAAGGCGATCCATCGATTATTACCTTAACCTAACTTTGACTAACTTTAATTTTTTATCTCAGTCAGTTGATTGGAAAAATTTTATTGCCATATCGATAATGTAATTTTTCATGAAACTTTATATTTGTAAATATTTTCGAATAAACGTTTTTTCACCAATTCATACTTGATCGCAATTTATATTATGCTACCTTCCTTATTCAAAACTATCATAACAAGTAGTGCAGGTATTGTTTTATGATAAACGTATGAAGTCCAGATATTAAATCTTTGCACTTGTGAATTTGCGTTTGAATTTTAGTGAGTGAGACAAAGTGAGACACAGTGGGTGGTATAAGAGGCGAAGGGTCCACTTAAATAGCTCGTCTGCTTATTTGCTCAAATCATTTCTAGTTCTTAAAAAAATAGATTTTTCTTCCAAAATATTAGATAATTGTTCCACCAACATCAAGGTCCTTGTGCTTTATTATATCACCCTCAATGAAATAAAGTAGGCCTGTACATAGCATTGCTCTAGCTACGGTGCCTATAGGGCGCAGTTATAAAAGCTTGCACAGGGCGCAGAAAAGGCTATTTACGGTACTGCTTTACAATGAAAGAATATGGCTGTTTGTAACTTTTGTTCCTATCTATAAAAAGCCCTTAAACAACGTAAACGACCTAATCCGAGCTTATTATTATTTAAGTTTGGTTAGGAGACTCAAATGACACTATCGCTAACTTCTTTTTTAGATATGGTCGTTCTAAAATTGATATGATTGCCAATATTACAATCAAATCACATTCTGCTCTTTATTTATTTAAAAAGAAAATGCAAAATGTTGTATAAAGTAAATATAAGTTAGATAGAAATGATATATTAACAAACTTCAATAACCATGTTAGTTCATCCATTCTTCTAAGATTATAAGAATAATTGTATAGGAGGTATAAAACTTCTTTTAAATTTCTTAAACAGAAACCAACTTCTGTGTATAAACGCCAATAACGGTACTTGTGAACCTATTAAATGAGTTTAACGTTTGCTTGAAGCTCCAAAAAGACAACAATGAAACTGTTTTATGAAAGCTTTGGAATCAGGTAGGATAAATGCTTATAAAATACACATAAGCTCATATAAGCTCATACGTACTCCAAATTACCCTTAAAAACCTATAATGTTTTTCAGACATTAGTTATATAATATTTATATAAGGGATGCAATTTGGTAAATAATATGAACCAATCGTCATATTTTGCCTCTGCTCTGTGTCGGTTCTTACGCGGGATATAAAAATATCGAAAATACCAAACTGGAATTTCAAAAACAAATAATTTAAAGAAAAATAGAGATTTTTGTGATAAGAGGGCAATAATTTCATATAAACTGCGTTTTAAAACCAACTACAAGGTCTTCTTTACAGTAGAGGAGATGAATTGGAAGTATACGGGAAAGATGAAAGTACATTATCTGTGCTTGTGTAGAAGCCAATTTTGTAGCTCTAGTAAATTGGACGCTATGGCATTAAATTATTCCACTGTAGTAGTTATTCAGTAATGATTGTCACATTAATATTTATTATTGCGTAGTATTTGTTGTTTCAGGTCTTTTCTACTTAAATTTATATTCATACATACAGGTATCTACTACCCTCGCTATGTATTTATCAGATGCAACTAAACTATACCGACTAACATATAAGGTGCGTTCGTGGTCAATAAACAAGATATTTTTTTATTCAAATTGCGTGGTCGGCTACATTTCCTTACTTAGATACTGAGGTTTTGTGGGCATATATATATATATATATATATATATATATATATATATATATATATATATATATATATATATATATATATATATATATATCAGTTTCCGTGGCTATCAAAACACGTTATTCAATACTTATTAACCACAAAATTGGCCATTTCAAATGAATCTCTCTCAAAAGCGATTGTTTCACTTTTATAGGTTTGTGGGAATAGTTAATTGTAGAAGTAAGTTCTTATTTTTGTAAATACAATTTTATATTTTTCTAAATATTTTTCAAAAAATATTGTAGTTCTATATATGAATGCATTAGTTAGAACAAATTTGTTCCTGTCGTACTTTTCCAGTAACTCCCCCCCAGTACTAACATATCTTTTTCTCATCCACACTAATTTCAGCATTGCATTGGTCTTCAATGATATTCTAGGCCACAGAATGGTGTTTACTATTACTAGTTTATCAGCGATTTCATTCCTTTCTACTTTAGTGTACCTACGTACACAACGAAGCAACAATGCTATCCTAATGATAATTATTTTCTATATTCTATAGTTATTGTTCATATTGAGCTGGGCGTATCTCTGAGTTGTATAGATTTCTGCTTGGAGTTTTTTCAAGCTATCAAAGTGTTTAGTGCCAAGCCCATACCATTCATTTTTACTACTTTCCCGTCTAGTAATGGTGTTCCAATCTCACTAGATTCTGTATTGAATTTCTTGAAGGAACTATACTTTTCTTTTGCGACTTGAGTAGGATTCCTGTTCATTATTTAGCGAAAATTACCTTACCTTAATCTGTGAATCATTATATCTGATACCCTAACATCTCTATATGCAGTCACATGAAGTTCAGAATGATTCTATAGTTGCTGTAAGACATGTTTTTATTATTCCTGTTACACATATGCAGGTGCCTTTGAATTCTGGAGAGGTTGTCTCTTCAGTAGGTTCATTCTGATACCCCAATCAATAATTCTAATTGTGATTATAGTTGATTCAAATTATATTTTTTTAGAGTAGAACTTCATATTATTTCGATGTTATTGAAAACTTTAATTTTTTGATTTTGTAAAGTTTTTGTAAAATCACAAATGTAGAAGTAAAATTGAAAGATAACACCTTGACCAAAATCTGGGAGTAGTAGTACCTTAGTTGATGACGTAATGATGATTACAATCAAATAAGAGTATATTAAACTATATATTTAGGTCAGGTGAGAGTATATTTCATCTAGAAGTGCAGAAAACGTATATGGTCTCTAATGTAGCGGTCTGACAAAAATATTTTAGGCAGCGTTTTTAATAGATACATGAGAATATAATTGGGAACATCATCTCAAGCCGACATTAACAATGAATTATTACTTAAGTTATATAACAATTTGCAAAACTTTACCAAAGACTCTTCTTTTTATTTCTCAAATAAAAAAAAATTCTCATATAATACAACAATACATGACGTTTATTTTCTTGGCACATTGGCCTCTTTATTATTTATTGTCAACTCAAACCGTGAAAGTATCTAAGTATTTGTATTTATTGCTAAAATTTTAACATTGGTAACGAATTGCTCGTTGTATAAGAATGATGTCCGTAGGAGATATGTTCATCAAGAGCTGAGATTTGTGAATATATAATTATGTGGAATAAGAATTACAGCATTAAGTTTTTACAATTATAGCGTGCAATAGAATGATACTTACGTAAAAGATTGTCTACATAATTTTTTAATTAAAACAAATGTTCTTGTTACGAACACATTATAATCAAATGATATATAGTAAAGCTGGAAATACAATTTTAGTTCGTTTACGTGATTTAAAGTTAAATACCATTAAGATACTCAACTAAATTACCTAGAAGTATAATTTAGATATAGCACACAGCATAATGCAAATAAATATTTCTAATAATTGATTGCATCATAAGTGGGTCTTTATTATTTAAATTTAAACCTCATATTTCATGAAATTGAAAAGAAATGTTTAGTGAAATTCGTATTTAAATAAAATATCCAAGTACTTTGTAATTTTAACAGAACGATTCCTCTTAAAATGTATTTGAGCGTTACGTATACAGCCAAAATCCTACCTTCTAAAACTGCTTCTCCAAGAAATTCCAAAATCTTTTTTCACATAAAGCCAAAACCGCAAAACCTTTCTTTGCTAGAATTAGATCATAAGCGAATTAAATTTCTTCTTTCCCCTATCGAATTTTCTCAGCCTTCACTATGGACAATAAAAAGCATCAAATTTATTACCCTACTGAAAGGAAACGAAGTCGAAGACCTGGTCGCCAAAGAAGCTGTAAATTGTGATAGTGCGGAGTGCGTGAAATTTTTAAATAGTACTGATCTTAAATCAACCTTAAAACGTTAAGTGCTAAATGAATGGGAGAACAATTAGATAACGTTCAAATAGCTTTGTGAAGAGAAAGATTCCGTGAAACCTTGGTCAGTGCTACCGAAAAATCGTAGATATGAACCTAAATGTGACAACTGCATTGCAAACTGACTATAAAATACATAATCGTGTCCATATTTTAACGCAGAAAGATCATCATCAAATCTACCACGAAGAATATCTGAAATTTTAGGACCCAAATACAATATTACTATCCTCAAAAATTACCTCAGATATAATTCCATAAACTTAATTTTACAATGATCTGTAGATAAAATACTAACATTTAACTTGTGATCTTATACAAAATTGAATCGCTAATAACCAGTATACAAATATACATATAAAATACATATAAAAAAATCCTCTTAATTACTTGTTTCAATTTTTGTAGCAACATCTACATTTTTCGACATTGTTGAAGATAGGAACTAAATCATTTTCTATTATTAAACCAATAAATGATTTAGTATTCTCAGTGGTTTTTCTTAATTTTTCCAAAATGTCACAAAATATTTGATAGTTTTCACCAGGTACCTATGTAGATTTGATCATAAATTTAAAATATTACATCACGTTTGAATTATTTATTCTAACTAACTCTTATATTTCATTGCGTTGTATACATTGAAATTCTATCAATTTATAACAATGCAAACCAGTGCTGTTGAAAATTGATATTTTCCTATATTAACAGTTAATATATCGTTTAGTATAGTAATTGAATAATAATTAAGGCTCCTCAAGATGACCTTGAATGAATTGGTATTGGAAATCATGATCAAAACATTAAATCATAGAGTGATGTTATAATAAAAAACAAAAAAATGGAAAACTCATTTGTTTCACAATTACAAATCAACTATAATTATTTTCGGAATCATTTTGCAATATTTGAGATAATCCTGATTAGGATATCACCAAAAAAGCGTTTTAATGAGCGTCATGGTAATTTTTTTAGGGCGTAATGCAATCTAAGCTCATTTTAAGGCGAAAAACTATAAAAAGTAAACGGTGAGCTTCTTCGTACTCGATTCTCTAAAAATCTTTCTATCTGTCAAAAATATGCATTCTCACAATCTAATTTCTTTTTCTTTTCGAAAATATAACACCATTCCTACATTGATAGAGCCACGATAAAGAAGATTAACGCGTTACTATTTTTGAAAGACAATACGTCTGCGAGAATGAAAAAAAGTGAGACATTGTGTACGGAGACTTTGAACCATCATTTAAGACCATAAACTTTTAACCAGCTAAATGCAAACGAGTCCGTATCAACTTGATAGACGATGAACGTTCGGGGCGGCCAAAAACTGCGACAACCAGCGATGTCATCGAAAACTTTCTCCAAATGGTACTGGGCGACCATAGAATTAAAGATAGACATTTTTTTATCGTACCTTATAAATTTAAAGTATATATGTTATCAAAGTGAAGAAATATAAATTTCATTTTCTGTTAATATATTATTCTATTATCTTTTTTACGATAACATACATGATATAAGCATAACTTTTTAGTTCGTAGTCTATTTCAGATAAGAGTTTCTAGGGACATGATACAGGCGACGTTTAATTAGCAATGACTCAACAGCACTGCGTGTGTAGTAAACTACAGACAGTTGCTTATAGCTATATTGGAAGAAGATAACAACGTGTTATAGTCCTATTCTATAAAAATATGCTTTTGAATTTATGTCTCTCGGATAATTGGTAATGTAATGTATTCAGCAGGTTATATATTATGTAAGAGTAATAAAGGGCTTAATTAAAATCTATGTTGAGTGATTTATACGAATTTACTTTGAAAGGCGCAACAATTTTAGCTACAAGCGTATAAAATAGAACAAAACTAATTATTCAGTTGTTGGATGAAACCAGATTTATAAATTTACCTATTTTATTTATTAATTTGGCTAGTTACAGAAAATATGGGAAAGTTAACATTTCATAGTAATCATTCGCCTCCTATTATTTAAGATATAGAATCTAAAAAGAAATATAACTTTATGCAGGCACGACGTCAGTTGCTGACATAATAGCTGGGACTATTTCCACATTTTCACTGTGCCACATCTGGTTAATCTCAATTGCGAGATCCGCGTATTTGGCCAGTTTCTCCTGGTGTTTGTTGAGAGCGTTATGAGTGTTCGGTATAGCTTCATCGACAAGGACTGAATTGGCTCTTCTATCAACCACCATGATGTCAAGTCTGTTATTCGTCACGTGTCTATCGGTGATAATGGACCTATCGTAGTAGAGTCTAAAATTGTCATTTTTGAGCAACTTCTGCGGCTGGTACTTGTAATACGGTGTATACATATTGAGAAGGCCGAACTTCTTGGCCAGTTCCTAGTGGATTTTGTTGCACACTTGTAGTTATTCGTGTTAATAACTTGATCCTGAATAGCCATCATGAAACCTTCGGTCTCTGGAAAGAGAATTCCGCTAGTAAGCCATCTGTTTGAAGCTTCCTTGTCCACATGCAGTTGGTTGAGGTCATGATGATGTCCACCGTGTAGTGCCTTTCTTGACCACTGCTCCAGCTTCTCGATGTTATTATTATTATTATCATTATTATTTTAACTGGAATATTCAAAGTAAATCTGTTTCACTTTATGCTGCAAAAAGGGCTTTCTTCTAATCAATTATTATTATCATTATTTCATTACTGATTGTTTGAATTATTTAATTTATGGATCATTTCATTTAAATATTGCTAGAAGATTAATTAGTTTTAAGTGTTTTGTTATATTGCTTTTAAAATAATTAACGTATTGATTATCATTTAAGTAATTGAAATCTCGAAAAATTTTTCAATTTGTGAAACAATCCTTTTTTATTGATTATTATAAAAATAAAAAATAAGGATTAAAAATTATTCTTATGTCATAGATAATAAACAAATCAAAGTTTATGGTGGAAGGTTAAAACAGGAAATACATACATATATATATATATATATATATATATATATATATATATATATATAAAAGATAATATATATAATTGAAAACCATAATATCTATTTACACGTATTATTTCGATTTTCTTGATTCGAAATGTTGACTTCTTCAAACAATTACTTTTCTGGCTAATAATGGCTCGTAATTGCAAGGAGAGGGTCCGTAATCATTGACTAGTTTCGACGTTGTTGCGTCTCTTCAAGGTGGCGTAACGTCCTCTCTTTCGGAGACTCTAAATCGAACTGAAGACATTGCCAGCCAGCGCTGCTACTTGATTCATGTAGTTAAATATTCCTCAGTAGACGTCTTCTGGTGACATCCTCACCTCCAACTGCGAACCATTAGTCAAGTAGATCTCCAGCCGTAGACGGCGATATATGATTTGAATTATTAGGTGATATATGAGGCATGCTCAGTAATTAAAAAACATAATATCTATTTACAAGTATTATTTCGATTTTCATGATTCGTAATGTTGACTTGCCGTTCCAGGAAGAATATTGAATTACATCTCCTCCGAAGAACGTGATGTCATCGACAAACCGCCGAAATTGGCATTCCTAATGGCTTGCATCGCAGTTACAAGGAGAAAGTCGTAACCACTGACTCATGAAATTCAAAGTAATAGGTGTAAATAGATATTGTGTTTTTTAATTGCTGAGCATGCCTCATATATCACCTAATGATTGGTTTTAGGTCTCTACTGTTTTCAAATTAGTTTTTTTAATAATTTCTATTGATTGATAAAAAAATACGTTTCCACTTAACTTCAGTCTTTATCAAAATATGATATTGACCCTGTCAGTGAAGTAAAGACAGTAAAGACTGAAATTAAGTCGAAACGTCAATTTTTTTATCAATCTTTCAAAAATTATTAAAAGAAAACTAATGTTGAAGCAGAAGAGACCTAAAATCAAGAACATTTAGAAACATTAATATATCAAAAGGTGTTTAATGTTTATCAAAATGTTTTGATGAATATTTGTCACGTAAAAGATTACTCGACAATTTTTCCACTCATAAGAAAATTTTAACTGGCATTTTGTGTCTTTTTTAAGCCTTAGTTTGTATTATTTGTCACTTCTTCCTTCAATTCCCTGTAATTTCTTTCCCGATTTTCTCACAGACTTCCTACTGTTTTTTTGTCTCTTGCACCCCCTCAAGTGTCTAAATTTCCCTCGATTGTTTCTCAGATATCACCGAATGACAGTATAACAAGGATCGCTTGATTTTATCTGAATATGTAATTAAAATTTCTGTCACTTCATATATACAAGCATGTTAAAAATTATATATATATATATATATATATATATATATATATATATATATATATATATATATATATATATATATATATATATATATATATATATTAACTATAAGGTTGTTTATATATCTTGGAAAACAGATTATGGATTGATTAGTTTTTTTACTAACATTTGAAATTCTCTATCTTATCATAGTACAAATGGTTTATTTTAGAATTGTGTGCTTTCATACTGTCAATTCAAAATAATGAATTCGTGTAATCTCAATGCTGATATCGTAACCTCACTTCTCATATAAGCATTTATTGTTGCCTTGATTGTATTAAATTGTTGATTAAACCTTATTTACTTTTAAAAGTTTCTCCATATTATATCTCATAATAAAATGGTAATATTTTAGCCAGTATCATGACGTTTGCCTTATAATGGCTAACATACAGATAATTTGTAAATCTACACTTTGTTGGAGTTGCAAATGTGCCCATTTGAAAAGTTATTGGGATTAATGAAGGATACAATGTATTGTTGAATTATTATAGCAAATCTAATTACCTTTAGTGGAAGCGAAAATGTAAATGAAATAAAATATAAACAGTGCACATAGTGTAGTAGAGGTTTTGCTATTAAATAATGAGACTGGTTAAGAAAAAGGGTTTTATTATAAAAATTATTCTACATTTGAATGCTCCCCTTCAATATACTCCCCTCCCCTCGCCACACACTTTTACATCTTTTTTTCCATTGATCGAAGCAATGCTGGAAGTCTTCTTTGGTAAGGGCCTTTAGGAGCTCTGCTTTTTTTGCTTCTATTGACTCAGATCCTTTTCAAAGCAGATCTATTTTGAACCTTTCAAGGAAATCTGAGCAGACCCGTTGATGCGAGAGCTTTTGGTCAGGAGTCAGATTTCTTGGCACCAGCTTTGTACAGATTTTTGTCATGTGTAATTCCTCGTGTAAAATTTTTCAAACCGTTTCTTTATCGGCGTTTACGGCCTCGTCAATTATCCGGATACTCATTCCATGACCTGCACGCACAATTTGGTTGATTTGATAACTGCTCCCGGAGATGAAACAGTCAAGGGCAACCTGGGCGCTGGTCTTCTTCATCTTAATTTATAGCACTAACCAGGAGTTTTTTTCATTTAACGAGAAATTTGAGATTGAGTCGTTGCCCCTGTTTTTCATCACACATGGTTTTGGGCACATGGTAACGGAAACATGTTTTGGGACGTGCATAGACAAGATATCTAGATACTCAAAGCACTACTCATTTTTTACCCCACCCGTCTAGGGTGCCCTCTAGGCGCGCAGTCTTGTTATTTAATAGCCAGACCTCGTAGTTTATATTACTAAAATCCTTCTTACAGACAACTTTCGATACAAGAAAAGCAGGCGCGGACTTTGTTAGTGAAGTAACACCAACGCAAATTTATTACATATCGTAATTTACGTCAACAAGAAACTATGTTATGTGTTTGCTGATATTTACACCACAATATGAACAACATGATAATACGATAATATATAGAACTTTTCTAGTTCTGTGCAAAAATTTTAAGTAATGTGAGATAAAATATTGTGACAGATAGAGATAATTGTACCTGATTCATTTCACCCTATAATCAATTAAGTATTTGTTTGACAAATGAAAACAGTGATACAATAAAGACTATGTCATAGTGGATAATGAAACTAGAAGGAAATAGAGAGGTTGGTTTCATATGTAAAAATTAGTAAACATGAAGTCCACTTGCGTGGGATATTGAGGTTACAAAGGAAGCAGTACCAAACCAACCTAGTAATATAAATCGCCAATCAAAATAAAAGTTCCGTACCTCACGATTCAAGAGATACGTCAACAGGTGTGCAAATAGTTGCCCTTGCCTTTCCGATAGATGAAAAATCAAATGTAAGGATAAATACCAGAACTAGTCGCAAAGCGAGGTCGAATCGAGCAGAAAGTTTTGTTGTCTATCTGGAGTTATGGGTTTAGTGTACTTCAAAATTATTTTAAATGGTTCAGATATAAATTCCAAAGTATATAGTGGAGAACTGATGCTAATGCATCAATTTTCATAGGAGAAATATCAAGCTTTAGTTAACCGAAAGTAACTTCTCACAAACCACATAAGAACATGGTGGTATTGAAGTCCTACCCTACCCAAAATTTACTCCGGATCTTGTACCGTCGATTCATTCTTTATCCAAATCCATGGGGAAATTTTTGAGTAGGAAACAATTCGAATTCAAAGCAGATATTAAAAATGAAGTGCCACAATTTTTTGCATCTAAACCCAAAGTATGGTTCTACCAAGGTCTCAATGAGCTAACTGAACGTTGGGTTCAAACCATTGAGTTCGATGGGCTACACTTCGAATATTATAAATATTTTTGAATATTTTGAGTTCCTTTCTGAATGATTATTTAATAAACAAAGTGAACATTGGAAACCGACATTATTTATGACAATATATATATATATATATATATATATATATATATATATATATATATATATATATATACAGAATGATACATTAATTAGATAGAATCATCTATGCAGTGATTCTTTTAAAAGTAAAGAAATTCGTACAGACTCTTAGAAATTTATTATTCGAGAAAAGTACATCTTCATTATAATTAAATGACTATTCGAATAATAGATTTATTTTGTTTTTATGTGGTGTGCTCTAGTACAGCTCTGTTAGCTCATTAATATTGGTCAACTGATATCGGGACAAATTTAATACAATAAAGAAAGTTGTGTATTAGGCAACTAATGTCAAAATATTCATTTTTCTTGATTTTTTAAGGATGACTCAAATATCAATCTTCTAAACTTTTAGCATTCTAATACGATTTATTAATTTCCATGTATCTGTCGCGAATCTGACAGATGAGTTGAAATATTCGCAAGTGAAAAGTTTATTTTTGTTAATGACAAATATTAACGTTTAACGATAAATTCAATAGTTATTAAATACAACCTGCTTAAAAATTATTCTAACATCTCAATATGACCTCAATGAAGCTAGACATGGCATAGAAATATTTCAAGTATATAAACAAAGTGAAATCTTTGGTTCACTGACTATTAAATTAGCCAGATCCTATTGATAAAGTAAGAGTTTTCAACTTGAAATATTAACATTGGTTAGCTTTCGTCCTTGATAAATTATATTTTACCGAAAAATTTTGTAGATCTGTAAATCATTAGGAATTTTATCGTTAATATGATTGTAGTCACACAATAATAAGCAGACGATATATTAACCAAAGAAAAGTATATGTATTGATAGTCATTCTGATCGTAAAAATACTATGAATAATTTATTGTTTTTTTTAATATCAGATCAGATTTGAGACTTTTTGATTTATAATAATATCAATTATATATAACATCATTTTCCTCAGACCACCTTCAAAAATTACAGAATTTCAAGTTTATACCTTTTTTCAAATTTAAAAAATAAAATAAAAACCCAATTTCAGTCACAACCTGTTAAGGGCGATATCTCAGGAAAAGTGGGCTAAGGAAATTTTGTTATAGAAATTTCATACGAGCAATTACCTCCTGAATTTAGAAGTACCTTATATAATAAATAAAACGTTTATGAATAAAAATATAACTTTTGTACTGAATTTTTTAATATATACTTTGAAAATAAAACTTTTTTCAAATTGATAATATAATGAAATGATAATTATTCTAATTCAACATACATTCGAAATATTTTATCAAACTGAAAAAAATTATCCCAGGATATACAAATTAATTAAAAAGTTTTGTGTCTACCTACAGTTCTGAAACTATAGTTTTATGTTGTAATTGTAATTGTTCCGAAGAAAATTGAAATTATCGTCAATTTTTTAACTATAAAACATATATTTTCCAACAAAAATAAAAGCGAAATATGAAGATACTAGACATTACTAAAGTTTCAATGACTCACATGATATTTTTTCAAATAGTTAAATTTAGTTTGAGGATAATTTTCAAATATATAAAATGAGTAAATAAAGAGTTGTATTTGACTGACATTCAATATTTTCAACAAACTAATTTTTTATCGTTTCATTTGATTTGTTTTTCATTATTTTAGTGTAGGCAGCGCAAGTGTATGGGTGCACGACACCGAAAATTTTATACACATACATTGCGCCAAATAAATGAGCATTAGTCTGATAACTTACCGAAGAAAAGAAAAATGAAAATTGATACACTGATCACCATTTTCGTAGATATCGTCGGAAATATCACTAAAGATGGTCCAGACACTAATGTCACACGCAGGAGCTAATAACACTTCTCCATGTACGTATCGGAAAACGAAATTCTCCTCAAATGTGACAGCAAAAGTGCGCGCCCGATTTTGTCGCCGCAACAAGTGCTTTAACTGACTGGATCGTAGTAGAATTGAAAGTTTCTCTTAAGTCCGATTAGCCAGTGGGGATTAGAAGTGAAAACTTAATCCCCACTTTTGGTTTTGGTAATGTTATTCGTGTTTTTCCTTGGATTTATTTTACTATTGTGAACATTCACTTCTTCGCGAAATTTGTCGAGTCCTTGCTCTAACGCCCTCGACTAGATAGTTATTTTTCAATGCGGATCACACCCACAATTTTTAAATTGTTATAAAATAATCGGATCCGTGTATTTATGGCTTTTAAATTAATTTATGGTAAAGAATAATTAGAACAATAGTATTTTTCATCATTGTTTTTATATACGGCATTTCAATGATACTTATATTGACATTTAATAGCAATATAGATAATATTTGTTCTATTATTTATTAGTCTCAAGAAGAAATTTTGTTTTTTGGTAATATGTAAAATGCGAGCATCAATTACACTGGTCGACAAAAAAAATTTGTAATGTAAAAAATAATTGTAACACGTAAGGTTTTTATGTTACATTCATAGAACTATATTCATTGGTAAAATATTTAATATTTATTATAAAAATAATTTTACGTTTTGAAATCGTATATATTGACAATATTTATAGTTTCCATCTAATAAACATGCCTCACATCTATTAAAAACAAAAACTTTTGAAAAATCATTTTAAATATCAATTAGCATCACTTTTTTCTTTTATGAGGGGTTGAACTTTCTCTTTTTAAAAACAAACAGTAATCACCCATCATAGCCGAATCCCATCGTCCTTGAAACCAAATTTCCATTGTCCTAATATCTTGGTGGAACCTTTCACCCTCCTCAGCACTGACAGCTTCCAAATTTTCAGGAAAAAATGTCAGATGGTAATGAAGGAAATTAATTTTCAATGACGTTCGAGCACCAAGGGATTTGTAGGCGTCTAGAAGTTCATAAACTAACTGTTGGTAGTTTGGATCCTTATTGTTGCCCAAAAATTCCCTCACTACACTAACAAATGCCTTACATGCTCTCTCAAGTTCCTGTCTGGTGAGCTTTTCTGCAAAATTGTCATTGTCCAGCAATTTTTTCATTTGTGTCCAATAAAAATCCATTCCTTCAATTTGGCATCACTCAACTGGAGAAAGACTTCTCTAAGATATTTGAATCCATCACCCTCTTTATCCATAGCTTTACAAGTTTTTCATCAATCCAAGTTTAATGTGAAGGGAGGCAGAAGGACATTTTTGGGATCTACAAGAGGTATAAACTTGACATTTTGAAGTACCGGTTGAAACTCACTTCTTGCTTGCTAATTATTTTTATATAGTTTTGATCTACTGCCCGACTGTTCCATAATCAAAGAAAACAGCAACGTTTCGTAAACCCTCCCTGAAGTCCCATTAAAATTCCAATCACCTTCAGGTCCCCGCATATCTGCCACTTATCCTTGTTGTAGTTAATTTTGTCTAAAATCAAATGAATATTTTCATAAGCTTCTTTCATCTTCACAGAATGAACAACTGGTATAGACTGTTTTAAATTTCCATGGTGTAATAACACTTCTTTTAAACTGTATTTAGACGAGTCAAAAAATAGGCGCCACTCACTGGGATTACGCTCAATATCAAGTTCCTTCATTAGACCATCAACTTCCGTACACGCACACAACGAATTTTTCATTGCTCAAGACGGGAAGCAAGAAGTGCAGACTGTTGCTTTGATAACCCCAAATCACGTGCTAAATCATTCAACTCACTTTGAGCAATCAAATCTGGCTCGCTGGAGCTGGTACTTGGAGTAAAAATAGGGTCGGTGCATTGCTCTTCGGAGCTTCCTGATGATACGTTGTCTCCAGTATCTTCTAAAACAATATTTTGTTGATCTAAAGGCGCAATCGGTACTGGTAAATCTTCGTTAAGGGGATCAGGTCGTGCTTTTTTAGAATAACCTTCAGTCTTTTAGACAGAAATAGCAGTCGTCAAAATGGTTAGTAGGTTCCCGCCATATTATTGGAATTTCAAAAGGCATGCTTTTTTTATTCCTTTTCATCCACTGCACCAATGACACGCTACAACTAACACAGCACACGTGGGGGTCCCACTGCTTGTCTTGGTCTCCAATTAAAGTACTACAATATTTGAAATAGGCTTTTTATTATTCTCCACAAATATAGCAAAATTTGTCAGAAGTTTTGCAACTGGGGCGTGTTTGACGTGACATTTTCGTCTCTATAGTCTTTTTTTGCACTATGAACAGAGAACCACTTGACTACAACCACTATGACACTCAACAGAATACTAATTTTTAATGTTATTTTCATGTTTATTATTCTGAATAGGTTCAGGTATTTTTTCGACCATAAAATTAACCGATATTAACCGCCCCTACTTATGTAAACAGGGATTATTAAACTATTGAAAAGTGTTAGGGCTTAATAAATATTTTTTCTATTATTGGAGGGGTATTTTCATTTTAAAAATAAAGGTCTCGAAATATTTCTGGAAAATTTATATCAAAGAAACAAAACTTTTTCACAATAATAATTTTTATTTTTCAACATAGTCTTCTTTTAAGTCTATAAACTTAGTCCAACGATGCTCTAACCTTTTAAACCCAAATAATGGTTGGCGTCATTTTCCTCAATATAGGCATTTACGCGGTCGGTAACATCCTCGTTTTTTGAAAATCTCACTCCTGCAAGTGGAACTTTGAGGTTAGAAAACAGAAAAAAGTTTCTGGGGGTTATATGTGGTGAGTACTGTGGGTAGTTGATCAATTCAGAATACAATTTATTAACTGTTATCTATGACGATCACTGAAGTGCATTGTCCTGATGGAAACCGCCAAAAATCCAGCTCATTTTGTTTAAATTGTGTCAATGAGTCTTAGGAAATTGTCCAAAGTGAACAAACGCAGCATCCAACACCCTTATAGCTTACGCGAGCATAATTGTTCTATCAATATAGGCAAATATGTTCGTTGATATTCCGCTAGTCTCTTTTAATTTTCTAGCCTCAAGCAGACGGTCGTTCAATATCATTATACCATTTGGTGAATTTTTCGATGATATTGCTGGTAGTCGGAGTTTCTGATCGTTTGAATTTAGGGGACCAAAATTTTAAAGTCCTAAATGTTTGTGCAGAGTCTCGGTACAGTGTCTAGCTCCTCTATTATCTTCGTGGGAGTATTACCTTTCAAAAAAAAAAAATAATCAATGACATCTCGATACTCACTTATATGATTGTCACTATCTGAAATTATAGTGGAAATCTGTCAACGCATGTGCAAATATATTTCCCAACTCGCAAATATATTGATAAGTGTTGACATCATCAAGATCGTAAACTTCTCAGACAACCCTCGTAAAATAATAAGTTGAATAACTCGTGGTTCTTCAGAATCTATGTCTCTCTTTTTTAGGAATATTAATTATTAAGTGTTGAATAGAAGATTAAAGGATTACAAATAAAAGAACCGGTAAGTAATTATTATTAATGGAATCGTAAAAAAATTTTCACACAATGAACATAATAGAATTGTGTAAAAAATAGCGTTTGGTTTGCTCTATATAGATATTATTTAATTTTTAGACCTTCACATGTCTAATTCAACCTTGCAACTTGCCTTTAGATGCATTTCAGTATCCGTGATGTGGTAATGTGTGGCGTAAATTTGACATTAGAAATTGTAAATGACACGCTATATGGTAAAGTGTTTCGGGTACATTCGATAAAAATATTAATTGCTACAACCGGTCGTGATTGTTTCTGTTACAATAATTAATAACAAATGGAATCAGTGACTTTCACTTGTACAGGGTTATCCATTTAAATTAACTACCCCTTATCATTTCCTATAATAAATTTCGAATGAAAATTATGTGATTATACCTGAATTTTAGTTGATGTACGAAAATAATAGCTTTTTCATATTTTAAATGGGATAGCTTCCATATTTTCTCAAATTTATCAAATGGTCTTCACCTTCACCTTATTTTATTAATATAAATATTAAAAAATCAATGTTATTAGAGCTGGAAACGGTAATTGATATTTTTGATATTGTAAAATATTTTATTTTAAATTCCTTTGTGTCTGCTTCATGGGATACATTCATTGTTCGAAACTGTTCTAAATATCATCTTCTATCAGCTCCTTCATGACGTGTCCCGATTTCTCGTTCACTTAAACCAACCGAAATCTTGTTATTTTTAGTCGATTTCACTTCAGAAAATAGGTAGAAATCACACGGCACAACATGTCAGCAATAGGGTGGATAGTCTAGCATTGGGATGATGAATTCAGATAGAAACCTGTTGACGAGCAATATGCCAGGGCATTATCTTGGTAGAGGACCTATGACTTGTCCTTCCACAGTTTTTTGAACTTTTCTCATTCCTTCACAAAGTTTAGTTACTCATTCGAGATTCGGTTTCTTCATCGATTCCTACAATCAGAATCAGATTTTTTCGATCTTGTCATCCACTTTGGCAGGGTGATACGGAAATCATTATGTATTTCCTCTGTCTTGTAATTTTCACGACGAGTTATGAAAAGATTTAGTATGAATTAAAAATCCGTATTGTTCATAGATTAATCGAGGTACAGACGGTTTATGATAGTCGGCGTGTTTGATTATGGACTCGAATTCCTAGCATTGCAGAAATTTTATCCGTTCAGAGTTGGTAAAGCTACTGTTTGCATAGGCATTCGTTAAAATACGCAAAGTTACATATATGTAGTTAATGGTTGTTTCGTGCTGTTATTGGATAATTTTTTTTAAAACTACTCAACCGCGTCGTGCAAGGGTAGCCGATCACGCTTTGGACATGATACCCCTTTAATGCAAACTGCAGCCTCGCATCCTTGGGATTGAATTTCCATCAACCACCCTCACATTCCCTACAGAACACAGTTATAATCGAGTTTGAATACAAATAAATCTACTTAAACGACATTATAGGAAGTATGCAAAGGTCTTGTTAAGCTTGATGTTAGACGAAAGCACGCTCATTATTAACGAGTACTTTTATATTCATTCATTCATTCATTCAGAACGGTACAAAAACTGACATTATTGCTTAAATCTGTAAACGTATAATGCAAAGGGTATAAAAATGCTTATATAAACTTCAATGTGTAACATGTTTACAAACACTTGGTGATCAGAAAATTTTAGAAATTTTGAATAATTGATCATTATTTTCGGTTATTTTTCAACAAATGTTATACTAGAAATTTATTATGCTAATTTGTGATATCCTCTAAAACAGGTGAATATTTCGATCTGAAATTTTCTTGTTTTTTATTGTTCATCTTGTGTTTTTGGATTTCCCAATAAAATGATTATTGATAATAATTCTTGAATGTATAACTCATGGAGTATGTTTTAGTCAGTAACTTCTTTTATCAAATTTTGCTGCATGAAATTAATTAGACCACTAAAATAATAAATTTTTTATAAAATAATTTCATACAACCACAAATATTAAAATTCAACACAACTCACAAGCATGGTGTCGATTAAATATTAATTTAATCGATTACACCCAGAGCCAATTAAATCCAATATGGTAATTGCGTTCATACAATTATTCCATTCCTTAAGGTGAACATATTGAAAAAACTCAATGTTAGTTTAAGCTTTCAGCTATTCTAGATTGAAAATGGTATTCAATTCGTTCGGTCATAAAAGGTTATTTCGAAGGTTATAGATAGCATAACTATCAATTAATTAAATTAAAAATGATTCGGCGTGTCAAAAATATGTGAAATTTATTGTATCTGAAAATTAATGGTTAAAACCACAAGAAGAAATACAAGAAATAGTTGAATAATTTGCATTTATTTCTTTGTTACTCAGTATATTTTGAATAATTCCCTCGTAAGGGAACGTTCGACCGCCTACTAGTTTTGATATAACTATTTCAGAAACTATCAATGGTACAGCGACATTAGAGGCGGCACGTGGTGAAAATTTCGAAAAGAAAAGAGTTTTTTCGTCTTTATCCGATTTCCATTGATTTTTTAGCAGCTTGAATAATGTACTTATCAAATAGTTGCCACGTAAGAAAAATAAGAATCACCAAGCAATACTTTACCTCTTTATCAAAGTATTTAAATCACTTCTATTCATAATATTTCAATTCTCAAAAATGTCATGTACAACAACTGGTTAATTCCCAGTTAATCAACCAGAAAGGAGATTTATGAAATTTTTCAATTATTTCTTAATGAATGTGCTTTGTAACAGATCGTTCTGTATTTTTTTCGAGGTTCCTTTGATTATCAAAAAAGGTTTTTAGTACTCAATTAGACTTAGTTGCATGTAATCCATTTCAAAAATCTATAAATTCAGAAAAAATACAAAATACATTTAATACACTTAATGATTTTTGACAATATTTTTGTATTGTAATGAATGCAACGGAATTCTCCAACTAAACACACCACTATTTAAGACATTTTGGGGTCATCATACATCATGTAAAGAGCGTGCAGAACATGTTCGTGTATTCCAAATGAATAAATGATTTGCTACTATAACATGAATAAGTAGGTGAGTGAATTCTTCAACTGGTCAACTTCACTGAACACGAAATTTGAAATTCTTCTTTTTGGTAGGTAATAGAAATATATAAGCTTAGATTATTATTATTTAAATTTCAGTGTCAGTACTTTCCTGAGGTTATGGTAAATGTAGAAGGCTATCAGTTGCTGTTTTTAGATCTGATAGTAATTAGGAATTAGCAATTAGTACTTAAGAATAGTGAAAGGCTACAATGTATTTAGGAAAAACACTGCTACCTGTAGGTACATCCGGTTGATTTCTTCCTTTACATCCAACATAAGATGGCCAGTCTCAATTTCCTGTTACATTGTTTGATTAATTTTTCACTTAACATCGAAAGAGGGGATTTTTATTGAGGATATCGCTGTACTTAACGGTTATGATGAGAGAGTTGTACATAGATTAAAATTAACAGTCATATAACTAAGAAGTCTCTTTGTGAAATCATTTTTTCCAGAATCAAAAACAGGGAAAATTTGCTCTGGTACCTGTATCCTGTTCATACACATGGATAAGAATGCATATTCAACAGAGTAGATTTGAAATTAGTTTATACATCCAGCTGTGTGAATTAGGTCATTATTGGTGAGAAAATTTAGTGTAGGTAATAAGCTTTAGTTTGCCTTCAGCCTCTGAAGACGATAACTTGGTTATCGAAACGAGGGTCAGACAGTGTAATTGTGAGTCTTGGTGTAGTGGTAGTGTAAACGGTATGTTCAGTATGAATATCAACAACGGTTCCAAAAATTCCAACTCCAGCTCCGGAAAATCGATTTTATTTTTCAATGTAATCTTTAAGAGCAATACAATCATTCCAACGTTACTCTAACTTATCGATGACGTGCTTGTAGGAGGATTTGTCTCTTGGACGCAAAATAGGTTTCAGTTTGAGCAATTGCTTCTTCACTCGAGCTGAATTTCTTACCGGCGAGCATTTTTATGAGATCAGCGAATAGCCAGTAGTTACTGTGGGCCAGATCTGGACTAAACCCCCTTTGAAAAAATCTTTTTCATAGTCAAATGTTCATGCATAATTTTTTTCCATTCACGATTAGATATAACCAATTTTTGGACTTTTTGATGTTTTCTGGAGTAATTACCTCAATTGGACAACCAGAACGTTCACCGTCATCGGTGTCAGTGCGACCACGTTTAAATTCAGTGAACCAATAACAAATGGTTATTGAAGCCATAGTTGATCTTGTACAGTATTTTTTTTCAATCAAGAAGCAATGATAAACACATGAAATTTTTTTGAATCCATTGTTTTGAAAGTTGAAAACAAAAGTAGCTTCTCTCAAATGGCTGTCACTTTTTTCTTACTAATCGAAATATCATGAAATTGCACATATATTCTTTAGAAAGTTGATACTTCATAAACGTCATATGGATTTGAGAATTTTAGCGCTATCTGTGTGTCAGTCACACGACTTACTGAGTGATGTAATATGATTATTGGTATTTAAGTAGTCTAAACAGCGTGTTTAGTATTCAAATTATTTAATTATTATTTTTTTATTTCTAATTTTTTTAAAGCTTTTCAGCTCCGCATCACAAATTTGAAATCAATATCAAGTTCTACCATGGATTTTATATTACATAATGACCATAATTTCATTAAATTGGCCAAATGTTTATTCGGTTTAAATTCGGTTCGGTTCAAAGAATTTCTCACAATTGCAAACTTTGTTGTAGTTTAGATTCATCATTAGACTTGATTTTCGTGATTGCTTGTTAGTTCACTGTATTCTAATTAATGTAAAAAGAAACAATGGTTAATACAATCGCAATATAAGATTTAGATAAATGGTTTGAGAACACTTGATGTGGTAATAGATCTTTAGAACTATTCTATCGACTACAAGAAAACATACATGTGTGCCGACATTAAGTTCGAAGTAGGTTACGGAGCTCTCAAAAACTAGATCTGTAGCTAACTAAGAATAATGGTAATAACAAATTACTGAAATCAATTGAGATATTTTGCAATCTGATCTTTCACGAATCGGTTATATAAACAATTAAAAATTTAATTTGATGAATTATCTGATATCGTTTTTATTTTCGTTGTAATTGTCAAAATATGACATGCTTCTTGACTTATCTTTCACAGGTATTAAATATTTATTGTCATTATTTGAGTGCACATCTTTAAAAAATGGAACTCAATACTTGTTCATTTTTTTAATAACATTGCTTACGTTATAACTTTTTATATTTTTCTGTTGTCTATTTTCATAGTTGTAGCTAATAGCGTTGAAGCAAATAATTCCAGCTACCTTATTTTCACATAAAATGAAAAAAATGAAAAAATATCATCACTGAAGTTACTTAAAAAAAAACAAGTTCAACATAACAACATATTTTTGGATATTGGAGAAAATTCTGATGGAAGTTAGGAATAAAACAAAACAAATAAAAATAAAATGTTTATTAAATTTTTAGTATATACACAAATGCACTAAACTGCACTTAACAACAATAAATATGAGTTTAACATTAATTGTCTTCAAAAATATACATATTAATTTGTAAATCCTGATTTTAAATGAATTTGAATTTTATTCTGGATAGGGATAAATGGAAATAAGAGCAACAACATAATTTTTAAAATTGTGCTTTTCAACAAATATACATTGTGACATTCTGGTCAAAGAAAAGTGGACCAATACACAACATTTAGAATTAAAAATGAAAATGGGAAGAAGAAGCGTGAAAATTGATCTATACACAAAGCTATACTTTTTCCATCACAAAAAGTATCATATTGAGGTTGACTTACTGAGTTGTATCGCGGTCTTTCCATTCCCTGAAAATATGTGAATAATTGTTAAGAAGATTTTTTCATCTCCAACATTGGATTATGATGAAAATTATTAGTTTACGCTATACTTCATCGATAAAATTTTTTAAGCTTTTATTGAGTTATAGTACTATTAGTCCATTGAAATGTTACGATGGACCTTGCGTTTTTCTGAGGACGCAATTTCATTTTCTCGATGTGTGGGGGGAGTCAAGGAAAGCTTAACCCCAAGTTTGTGAGGTCCCCTGGCCGCTATCTTAAATAAAGGAGTGAAAAGCTATTTTTGACTATATCTCGCGGACTATTGTCCCTCCAAAAAATTTGTCAAGACATAAATTGTTGCAAATTACTTTGCCTACAATTTTGTTAAAGACACTTTTTGCCATTTGCCCATGGAGTTAAGCTTTCCTTGACTCAGAAAAACGCAAGATAAGGGTACTAAAAATGTAACATTTCAATGGACTATATAGTTTGTTGTTAGAATTAACTTTTCCAAACATGCGGACTTCATTTTTTTTCATAAAATATATTATTTACTCTATGTTTTTTGAAATATGAGCTTAGAAATCTTATATAAAGCTCTAGACCTGCATGTTTAAAAATCTGACTTTTATATAAGGTTCTTGTAAAATTGATAAACTTTGGTATAGTTTTATTTTTTGCGAGCTACTTATTTTCATCATAAACTAATACATTCTATTCTCATTTTGTGGCGAAACTCCTTAACTATGAGCGAGAGAAAAGTTTTTGATATTTTAATCACTATTCATGATATAATCTAATAGGTAGTGTAAGAAAGAAACTTTAGAATCTACGAAATCACTTTCTTGAATCTGTTGGCAGAATATAATAATTGATCTAAATAGGTCTGGACATTCAAAAACTACTTTATCTAATAAATCATTTGTTATTTTTGTTGGCTGATTTCGTATTATTTTTATGAGTACATTTCATTGATTACTAAATATCATAATAAACAGTATGAAATATTTCGTTTCCCTTTAAATGAATGAAGACACAATGTGTTAATGGATATTTACAAATATGTGGTAATTATTTTTGAAGGGTAAGTTTTTTATATAGCAAAAGTATTACCTCAATTTTAGTAATACTTTTTTAAAATATATTCTAGCCAATCTGCATTATTAATTATTTATGTCAATATATTCGATATTCAATCGGAATATTGACATTAAATCATTTTTTCTCTTGTAGTGATGCATCAACTAAATCTCAGTATTTTCAATTTCATCAAGATTCAAGGTTGATGTTGTAAGTTTATTTGTTTGGTAACATGCAACTATGCTAGAGGTCTGTGCATAAAAATTTTTTAACACTAATAAGAGTTGAAATTGCATTTTGAAAACGACTAATGATTCCATTGATATTAGATGAGGTCAAAATATTAGAATCATTGTACCATACTTTGACTCGTACCTTATATTCATTGATTTCCGAATTAACATCCTCATCTGAATATCCTTTCATCGCTTTTGTAGCTACTGGACCCATGTAATTATTCACAACTGCAAATTCCATGAGAGACATAAATACGAAAACGGAACAGCTGGACATCCAGACATCAATTGCTTTAACATATGATACTGGTGGCAGAGATTGTTGAGATTGGGTATTTTGAGTAGCTAAAATAAAGATAAATTTGGTTTACTTCCTAGAGGTCAAAATAAACTACATTTCTTAAGTAGAAATGTTTAGAAATACCTCCACTAATCTAGGGCTTCACCATCTACAAGGTACGCAATATTGTCTATGAGTAGCTAACGCGAGATCTGTTTAAGGTACTAAAGATTCAAAAGTGGGTAGAGTGTTCAAATTTGGACAAAAAAATACAGTAGCCCTGTCATACTTTTAGATTTGGTGGGAATTTTGATAAAAAATCCAAAACAACAATCTTGAAGGATTTGGTACGATATTGTGACACCAAGCGATTGGGCAATGTTTTTAGTTTTTCACCTTTTCAGATGTGATTGTGAAAGGGATGAATTTTTAAGCCAGATACGAGAGTTGCTGTTTGAGTTTTGAGATAAACGGATAAAAGCAAATATATACAATTGGATATGGCTTTATTGTATTTCAAAATATTCTTTTTAAGATCATTACACGTTTGCATGCGTTTGAACCAATTAGCGAAACATTTTCTACATTCCGATTGAGGTACCTCTAAAACATCTGATTTGAACGCAACAACCGCTTCTTCAGGTATATTTTTGATCTGTGAGAACTAGAAGAAATAAATGTGTTCAAAACAAGGACTGTACGGCAGATGACCTATCAATTCTTTGTTTTAACTGTTCAAAAACGTTTTTGTTTGAACTGGTATGTGAGACCTCGCATTGTCGTGGTGGAGATTGATTCGTCTTCTTCGATTGGTTTCCCTGGTTTTTTCGAACACTTCTGGCAAATAAATTCTGGTGTACCAATCAGAATTGATCGTTCTACGTTGCTCTAAAAAACAGGCGACCATTTGCTTGGTGCGCGAACAACTTTTGTAGGATATGGTTTGTCTTGACAAATCCATACGATTTTTGTTTAATTTAGAGTTCATATTCTTAAATCCAAGATTCGTCGCTTGTCTTTTGAAGCACCACAATTGATTTTGTTCATTATTTTTTTACATTTAGCTTTTTTTGATCTATTGTCAAATTATGCGTTATCCAACGAGAACCAATCTTTTTGATAGCCAAATGTTCATACAATATTGAATGTATGCGAGTGTAACTAATGCTCAAGTATGACTCAATCTGTCGATCTTGTAATATCAGTTTACGTACAGCATCGACGCTCTTTGGCACAACGGTCAGAAAACTAGCGAAACACGTTCGCTCGATATAGTGCTTCATCACCAAAATTCGAGGCGAGTTGATCGACACTGCTGCTGGCTTGATCCACGACGAAAGTCATAGAAAATCATCGCGCGAATATGCGATTTGATTGCATTTTTTTACCAAGATAAATGTTTCAAGTATTGTATAAACAACTCAAATAATACTGGGATGACTACACGTTTATCATTAAAAATGTCAAACTCCATGATAACAATGACAGATTTGACATATTCACATCATTGTTGCCATATCTCAAAACTTAAGTAGCAACCCTTGTAATGACAAGAGATGGAAAATGAGTTATCTACTTTACATCAGAATAAAAACAACAGTCTACGGTATGACGATTTGACATTGCCCAGGTAAGTCAAGTTCAAACAATTATAGTTTGCCCGATAAATCATGAGTACCTCGTTTTGGGACAGGAAGGGGGTATTACTGATGAGTTTTTGCTTCATTTTAGTGAAACTTCACGTGCCATTGAAACAATAGGCGTGGCATGCTGAGTAGACGCAATATTTTCCGAGAGGATAATTCCTGTCCACGGATTAGGAGCATTTTGTTGGAAAAAACTTGATCATCTTGCCTATAGGTCCGATAAAGGGTCCAGCCATATATTAACGACGACGATATCTGAATGGCAAAATCCTTGAAGACGAAACTCGAAGTTAATTGGATAATATGCCTTAATATTAGCGGAAATTATGTTGAAAAGTAGATTCACGAATATTTTGGTCTACCACCCAACTAATTTCATACGTTGAATATCTTTTCATTTAGTAGAAAATGATTAATATACATAAATTAGTATTTCGTTATATTCAACTCTCGCATATCAATTTCATCAGCTATTCGAGCGTAAACCAAGAAAGTTATTGATATAAGTGATTGTAATAATAGCCATATTTTTATGAAAATTAGCATCGGTTTGAAAAAATTAATATGTGTAAGGAGTATTACAAAATCATAGCTCGTGATCTACTTGTAATTGGTATGGCAACATATTATTAGATGAAACATTCACAACACATATTTACAATAAAGTTAATCAAAATGGTGTAATTCATCAATTTAATTTTCCAATGTTCCTTTAATGAATTGAATTTTTCTTTCTACATACGATAAGTTAATTGTCTAACCAACTATCAATTCCAAGAAAATCTTTCTGTTGTTTCAAAGAATTATTTAAGTACATCTCATAATTCAATATTTCTAGATATGTACTTGTTATGAAAATAAAACAACGATATTAAATGTAAAAAAGGATTAAGGATTCCCAAACTATGGAAATAGGAGCTGGCGCTAGAGTACGCCGAGCACGATACGCTCAAGTTGTTATAAATGTATTCAGGTCCTAGTTAATTGATTCCAAGTCAAGAGAAAATTTATGAAGAACAATGAGTTTTTTTGAATTTCAGCTCCTGGTCATTCGGGAACAAAAAGAAACAAGAGGTCCTATATTCTTACCAGGAAAGGAACGCGAAAGACTTCAACTGACCTGGAACATGGTATGAAAAATATGCTTAGAACACATTATTTCAGGAGAAGAGAGAATATGAACGAGCTGTAGATAGCAACATAGTACAAAAAATAGTGAAATTCAATTACTTTTGAGTAACAAAATCCACTGAAAGAGATAACATATAAGATATTAGGACATCAGAGAAGAGCTAGGAATTCAGGATACTGTGAAATGTGTTAGAAAACGTAAACCAGGCAGAAGAGATCACGTCGAATGAATGCCAAGATATAGATGGACAAAATAAACAAACAAACAACCATAAACCAAACACACGGAGACCACTAGATAGACTACCTAACAGATGGTATGAAAGCTGGACGCAATTGTCTCAAGAAGAGCTCAGGAGGAGGTTAGATATCCGGAATTGAACAGCACAGAGCCGAATAAAAAGAAAAATAGTAAGAATTGGGAATGAATTTTATAATACTTTTCTGATAAAACTTCCTTAATTTTTCATTAGAATTTCACCAAAAGATATGAGTTAGAATTGAGAATAATTAATGTAGATCGGGCCTCAAAGAATTCAATAGCTTTCTTAATACCAACGCCCATTTAGTAATTGTCATTAGTTAATGCTAAAAATAATTATGTATACACAAAAAATGTTCCGTTTCGTTGCTTTGTAGTTGTAGTAGGCTTGTGACATAATATATTGATATTAAATATAAAGATAAGTGTAATATTTGACATAGTTTTTCTGGTAACGTTACGGTATTTAAAATATAATTTTACATCGGTAAAGTTTTTTTGATTATTTGCTAAGTTGTGTAACGTTCTCAGAATAATATAACTGGTTATTTTTTCCCATCCAAATACTACCAAGTATTTTAGATTTCACTATTTTGAATATAATCATTGTCCTTTCTATACGACCAATAATTATGATAGGTATATGTAGATGTTCAGATATTTCCAATGTTTTTCACGGTACTTTTTCTTCTTTTTATATGAATACTGAAATTTTTCTTTGTTTTATTACCTCAAATTTCCATTGAAAGTATAGCTAACACTATCTACAAACACTTCGATAAATAAATCAAATAGATTTATTGTGTCATTACTTTCCTTCTAAAAGAGAAATGAAAAGTAGTTTTATCACGATTTTCAACAATCAAGATGCAAGTAATCTTACATTTAATCAGAAATATAACTGAAATGAATAATATAAATAATCAACCAACATTCACAATGCAAAATTAGTCTTCATTGTGTCATTAAAATACATTGTTTATCACAATGCTGCAAGATATAGATCGCCATAAATATACAATTTGAACTTTTTATATATTTTGAGGTTTTTTCAACTTCAACAACAAGCATCAATCGATTCCTAGCAACTGGTTCAACTAAATAGTAAATACACGCTTGATTCCACAATGAAACGCCGTTTTGTTCTATGATAACAGATTTTATCACTTACGTTTCCCAAAATCAACAGTTTCGTTAGCCAAGTTAGTTAATTTCTCATTTCTGGTTGGAAAATTGAATGAAAATTGCTTAAATGTAATATTAGATAATATACATAACAATATACCGACAAACTACGGTTCTAACGTTACCGGCGGTCTGGGGGTAGTTTAAACTTTAGTTCAATATGAAACGGAGAATTCGAACCCAACTTTTTCAAATTGTTTACATTTGTACAATATTATAAAGGATTTTGGTTAAATTATTGTATAGTTTCACTTTATTGATGAACTCGATGATCATGAAGAAATTATCAACATTGTCGATGCGCTGAGAAAACAAAAACTTATTAAATTATAATAATCTTTAAATTGTCCCACGTATTTCTTAAATTTGATTTGCTTCCATCGAAAACATTTCTTTGTATTTCCTTACAAGGTTAACTAAAAGTACTACTTCATTGTTAGAGAAATTGCTATTGCACATTGTTCTTGGTTCAATTTAGTTTATTCAACTTTCTTAATCAAATCAACTTCATCAAATAAATATCGGAAAATTTTAGTTACATTTCCGAGCTATTGACAACTGGCAGAAAAATGTCTTCTTAACTGTCACCTGTAAAATGGAGCAAACTTGTTTATTATTGGTTTAAACCGTAGCTTAAACTTCTGTTTAATCACCAGTTTTACCATAGGCTGTAAAATTGGTACTTAGATGCAATTCTACAACTTGGGGTGAAACTGGAGATTGAACTAAGGTTTAAACTATAGATAAAACTTTAATTTAAGCCAAGAATAAACAAAGCTGCTCTATTTCGCAGGTAAGAGTTGAAACTACATTTTGTTCGTCAGTTATCACCCTCGCGGAAATATAACCTAAACTCTATTTACCTGCTAATACTACATTGGTATTAAGTATACATAAGACAATGTTGATAATTTTTTCATCATCATTGTCGAGTTTATTAATGTTAATTATTTATTAATATTAATATTATGATGTGCAAACTTTTAGTTATTTAAACAAAACTAAAATGTTTCACTCAAGGTAATATCGAAAAAACGATAAAAATTTGGAAAAGCTATGTTAGAATTCTCAGTTTCATATAAGACTAAAGTTTGAACTACCCCCAGACCGCTGGTGACGTTTAAACCGAAGACGATAAGCGCTATCTATAAAAGTGTGGTTTAAACTGACGTTTGAAATTTAAACTTCACTTAATTGCCCCTTACTAGATCAATTTAAGAATTTCACTAATAACAAAACTGTATTAGGAATGGGAAATAGTTCCATATCTGCATTAGTTCACATATGCTGAGTATTTTTGCCATATTTAAATTTGAATGGAAACAAAACAGTATTGTTTTTCGTGTGTTATTTAAATGCGATGAACGGAAAAAGATAATATTTTTGTATCAAAATTAGAAAAGGAACCCTTCAGTTAGCAAGTTGATAAACTTCCCATAAATATTGAACTTTCTCTGAAACAATACTTTTGTACTTGTTCTACTTATCTATGCAGATTCATGTCTACAGATAAGGTAATAATTAGTATACAAACGTGAAAAAAATAATTTTACCATAATACTGACACACTATTCAACTTCTTAATGGAAAACTGATCCATTGTCAGTGAATTTAGAATATTTTTCACTGCTAATCGTGCTTGTCAAATTTATAATATTCTTGTTGATTTATTAATTTTTTTCTCAAATTCCCGCAATAAATAATGTGAAGCTTAGAGCTTCTGGGACCTCTTAATGTTTCCGATTTGAGATCTCGATGTGATTTGTAAAGTACATTCCTAAACTGAAATATTATTAGTAATGGTGAGTAGATGGCGATGAAACCATTCTGGGGTTAACCTCAAAATTCCACAGTTTTTCATCTGTCAATTAATTTACAAAATATTATTTAAAATACCGAGTATAATTTCATTCTAAAATTTTTTCACTGTTGTCAAGAAAAAGTCAAATAACCAAAGACTCGACAAAAAGTCAACAAGGGACTATGGATAAAATTCTCATTTAGCCAACAAGAGGATATATTATTAGTGTTTACTTTCTCTGAAAGAAACTGTTGAGGAAGCTCGGAGGAGGATTTCTGAAGAGTCTAAGGTTTCTTAAATGGACACTAAAATGAGAAAGGGCTCCATCAGGCGTAAACCAATATTCCAATTTCAATCTAAAAAACTAATGGAAAATCGTCAAATAAATCGGGGAGAGTATTTTGGAAAAACTATTTCAGTTTCAATTAGCCAGTAAAATAGATGGTCGAATCAAATAATTATCTATAAGAACGAACAAACATTAATCTCAAACTTACGTTGAAAATATCGAAAACTTATTACACGAAGGAGAAAAATTTTTTAAAGTAAACTAAATGAACCAACTCTCAAGGTAACAACTCTTGCACTTCTTGGGCATGATATAGATGGAGTGAATTACGTTCAGTATACAGATGATCTTGAAATGTCACTTTGTCTAGATATTGTCAATACTGATATGTCGTTGATCGTCAATGGTATCCAAAATAAGTTCTTCATCTCGCACACTAATTTAAACAGAACATTCGCAAATAACACTATAAAACTTTCCTTTTTCTCTAGTTCGTCCTTCAATATTGAAGAGTGTTTTTCTGCGAGGTACCACGTGAGAAGGTAACCTACTTCGATATTTTCCCATCCTCCGAAAAAACCCAATACCAATAACATATCCACTTCGCTCAATGAAAATTTTCATACATTTGAAACAAATTATAACAATTTAATTAATTACAAGGAGAGCAGAAATACCAGTTGTCAAATTAATATACAACTTTTATCTTAAAAAATTACAAGAGTGAAAACATTTTAGTCTTAAATGATTTTGGATATGGAGATTTTTTAAACCAACTGACAGATGACAAACTGTTGGGCCTTTCTTGAGGCCTTGTAATTCCTCGGAGATTCTGCACTGTGTCGATTTTTATACGGGATACCCTGTATAATACAGCGAGATGTATTCAAAAACTACCAGTGCAATACGTTAAGAATAACAATATCCTTGTAATTATATTACCTAACGTTAGCAAGGATGTGACACCAAGAGTAACTCGTGCTGGTATAGCCTCGGGCTTTATCCAAAACGATATCCATGACATCACAACTATCAAAGCAGACGGAATGTAGGTGTGAAATAAATGATAGCCAAGTCTTCTTCTCAGATTAAAGACTACTGCCAAGCAAGTAAAGTTTCCTGTAATCAGTTTTATTCCGTTAGTAAAAATTAGATGTATTTTTTTATTGCACAAAATATTAACAATTGTTCTTTGTTGTTTAATAATAACTAGAGATTGTTGGCTCGTATCAAGGGATAATAGTAGATTATGAGAAGCAGTTGAATCAAATCGTTATCTAGAAAATAGAAAAGAAAACAATAGCGGGAATGTATTTCCCAAATGTTACATAAAACTGAGAAGGATGATAATTTTTATTGCAAAGCGGATGATGAAATTGATAATTATCATTTGTTTTTGAATATTATTCCTGAAACTAAAGAAATATAAATGTCACAATATTTATAAAATAATACACATAGATTCAAAAGCTCAACACCACCTTGTTTTGAATTTAACCCTTAACCGGCGTGGTCCGAAATTTTAACACTGAATGCGTTGCGGAGTCCAGGGGACTCCAAAATATAAATAGTGTATTTCCTATTGCATACTGAAATAGTGTTTTTTCATGTTATATACATAATCAAAGACGTATAAAAAAACAAACATTGTTTATTTTCAACCAACTTAGTAACAAACCAGAGCAAAAAATCTAAAACTAAAGATATTAATATTTTAACAAAAATAAACATAGTATTCCTTGTATATTTATTTTGAAAGAAAAAACTGAAAAATAAAAACTTTTTGTATTGAAAATATATTTAGGAAGGTCTAAAATAAAAAAGAAACAAAAAAATATTGACTTTTACAGTAAGCTGTAAAATATTGACAATGATCCAAACAAGTATATAAAAAAATATAATATTTGGGAATCCTCCCGATTTTCAATGCATTGAACACACAATTTTCTCGAACATTGCAAGCAAATTGGTTTTCTGCATTCAACACATAGAAAGCCAGTTTTTCTTTTTAATTTTGCGTCACATATAAAACAATACTTCCTCTGATTTCTAGGTAAAACATCTTTATCATCAGCTGGGGTTTCAAGTGCCATCTTCAAAATTCTTGCAATACCTACTATTAGGTCTCTTGATAAATGTGCATTTTGCACTCTTTCATGAAGAAGTGGTTCGTATAGTTGTTTGGCCAGTAATTTCAAAAAATCTAGTCTCTCCATCTGATCTGCGTTGGACCAAGATTGATGAATGATATAAGCATTTAATGAAGACATATCCACAATTCTATAAAACAGAGCCATTGGCCCGCGTTGCGTCCTTTACTACAGGAATATTTAGTGGTTTTCTCGTCTACAGCATCCACTCCAGATTTTGTGTTATTATAATATGCATTAATTTCAGACAAATCGCCATCATCCTATTAGCAGTGATGCATCGAAGAAATAAGGATAACAGCTTTATTTTTCTTTGGTACTCTTGAAATTAACGTTTTATTACTTGTAAAGCCATATAATGTAGATCCCATCTGTCTTAATTTGGAGAGTAGAAATTCTTTAGGTATTTCTCGTTTGTTTTTCTTTATAGTTCCAACGTAAGTAACCTTATTCTGCAAAAGATAATGAGCTGTATTGAAGAGTACCAGTTATCGCCCGTAATATTTCGATTGCTTCTAAATAGTGGATTGGAGAGGCGAACTACAGCTTGCGTTGGAATAGCAAAGCATTTTTCTTCATCTGTAATATCTTTTAGGAAGTCAGTACCCTTGCCACAATAAATATATGTATTATATATATAGTAGGTCCGGGTATCAACAAGGCATTGGACTTTCAGGCCATATTTTACAGGTTTGCTAGGTAAATACATTTTAAATTTGCACCTACCTCTAAAGCCAACCAGCATTTCATCGACAGTTGATTGGCTCCTAAAGCGTAACTTGATTGAGAGTTTTGGTTAAATTTTTCCAATATATGTAATATCGCTGCAGTTTTTACTCTTAGGATTCTTTCTTCATGAGTGTCGAACGTTAGGCAAGCTAATAAAACAGCAAATCTTTTTGCTGACATTACCAGTCGAAAAATTTCACACCAGTCCCGTCTGATGAAAAGATTGATTCAATGGCCTCATTATTAGACTTAAAGGCAGCGGTTAATACCAGAAGTCCAAGAAAACTATTTATTTCAATGGAATTTGTTTCTCGATACTCGCGATTCTGATTGCCTGGTTTATTACGAAATCCCTGAATTTTTTAATTACTGTATTGCACAACAATATCTAGGATATCTTGCGAGAATATTTGCCTCCATGCTTCCAGCGGTGCAATTTCTGGTACAACATTTTTATTCTCTGGCAATTTTAATATGTTTGCGCTGCTGTTCTCACGTTTCGGGTTGGTTCAGTGGCCGCTCATTTGTATCTGTTTTTTCAGTAAAAATATTTTTTCTTGAAATACTTGTGTCACTGTCGTTTTCACTTTCGGTAACCTGTATTCCATCTTCATCGTCAGAATCACCACTCTCTGTTTCGTGATCACTTGTAATAGCATTTTCGATAGTAGCGTTTATTTCGGGATCGCAATCTTGGTCTGAACCTTCTGTATCACATTCCTCAAACCATCTTAGCACGCATTGCTCAAAGTTAGAGTCTGTAGGTTTAACTGTTTTTGGATTCTCAGACATAGCCACTAAATTGAAAATATTACACTAATTGCGCCACGGAGTCCCTCGGACTCTAAGATCTTCATTACACGTACTTGCTTTGATAATAGACTGAAGTCGACTGAGCACGGGATAGGTCTCCCCACCATAGGAAGGTATTAAGCAGCACCTACCGCCTCATCAACAAATACGAAAGTTATCACAGTATCATACTTTCTTAGAGTCCCAGGGACTCCGCAACGCCTGTTAAGGGTTAAATAATATTTCTTTACAACCAATTTAATGCTGCTAATACATGAAACAAGCTGTGAGATTTCCAAAATGTATTGCAACTATACGAAGATGAATACTTGAGACAAACATGAGATGGCGATGACCAATAAGAGCTTCTCGTTTCCAATGCGAGTACCAAATTTGTCAAGTGAGTGATAATCGTCGAATATGAGTATGGAGGATGTCTGATGTCTACTAGTACTGCACACTTTGCTTATCAACGCTTCGGGCAACTACCCAAACGAAGACATTAACCCAGAAGTGCTCAAGTGCTTGTTCATACTGCACAAAAAGAAGGGAGTAATGTTCCTTGAAAACTAATCATTAATTTGGTGAAAATAAGCGCAGGCGTCATTAGAGGCATAGATGCCTTCTTCTTATATTGAAGTAAAGAAAACTAATCCTGTTTTGCCATTGAAATTAATACAAACTAACGAAACTCATTTCCAAGAATTGAAGATTTGAAGTGATGCAAAATTTTCGAACGCATGTCTTTTACCAGAATTATTTACATATGTTTTTGAATTTGCGAATATTTACATAAACTATACATACATAAAACAGTAGAAAATAGTGGGAGCATGTCATTGTAAACCATTTGATAGGTTAATCTGGCCTAATAATAATGTGAATAAAATCAAGAAAGTATCAAAATTCATGAAATATTTCGTATACTACCTGTTGAGTACTCTATAGTACAATCTGTTGTATAGTTGTTTGAAATATCGAGTTGTGGAAGCTCAATATCTGGATTCACAACTAGAGGATCTGTCATATTCCATATAAACACCAGATCATGATCTGTATGAGATACTGAAAAAACAAAACAAAATTAACAATACCACAAAACAAATTACAGATACTGTGCAGCACTTTATTGGCTGTTTGACTTACTATAATAATACTAAACTATATTTTATAATTATGGTTATGCTGAAGAGAAGAAAAAAGGATCTTGAATTTTTCAACTTGCTCCGAGATCTTCATTCATGGAGCTCATCGAGAACGCACGCGCAACCTCAATGTCAAGAAAAACGGATAGAAATAGCCTCCCGCCTATTAGTGGAATGATAAACTAGCAAACCTGAGAAAAGAGTGCCAACGCTTACAAAAGATAACGCAGAGAGAAAGGAATAGAAATACCTGGACTGAAGTAGATAGACACAAACATGAAGAGCAAGTAGCGAGGAGGCATATCAGTCTAGCCATCAAAAAGAGTAAAACATTGCACTGCGGTTGATAACGATCCTTGCAGACAATGAAGGCAATATCTGTAGCACTTTTTCTTATACCCAAGGAGAGCGAAGCAAATACGTATCCTTGTTGCGGAAAAAAGATTCTTAAACTGTTGAAAGAAATAGCTCCCTCATTACTACTGGAATTTATAGCCAAAACAAAATGGGACCCAATCAGTGCATCGAGAAATCGGCTTCTATGTATGCTAGAAGCAAGGCTCTAGAAAAGCTCATAAGATCAATGCCTTAACAGTAGTAGTAGCTAGTTGTGACTTATCTCATCAGCACTCGAAGGAGATTATTCTATTCGCAATCATCGACGTTAGGAATGCTTTCAATTAAGATGCTCCCCCTCACTTATTTCGCATGGAAGAGAGCAACAAACAGCTCCTCTTTGGAATAGGGTGTGAAATGAGAACCCGAAACGTCATTTCTGGCAGGAACAAAGAAGAGATCCAATATAAGCTAGCCAGCACCATGCGGATGTTGAGAAGATGGCTTGAAGACCATGGACTATCGCTAGCGGTGGTAACGACCGATTTGATCTTCTTGACCAAGAAGGAAAAAACAAAATTTGACAATAATCAGGCAATGAAAATCGAAAGAATCCATTAAATATTTAAGATTCACCCTAGACTAGAAAATAAGTTTTGAACAACACATAAGAAAAGGAGCAGATAAAGCATCAACAGTCACAACAGTTGCTCACTCGATTAATGAGAAATATCGAGGGTCCGACTACTACTAAGAGAAGACTTCTGATGTCAGTCACAATACTTCTGTATGTAGAAAAGTTACGCAAAAGGAGATTCATCGCAAAAAATAGCTAGGCTGCAACACAGAGCAGCTTTTAAAGTACGCAGTGCTTATCGCTCTGTATCAGAACCAGCAGTATTACACAGTGGGAAACCAAACCAGTGTTATACTATCCTGGCACTCGAAGGCAGGAGAATATACAAGAGACTACATAACGAGAAAAAGCCGATGTAATCATCGACAAAGTCAGAATCGCTAAGGTAGAATGTATATATGATTTGAGATATCGTATACACTGCAACCCATGGGATCTATTGTGTCCCCCTCTTCTGCTGCGATACTGGAGCTGATCCGTCAGCCCCATTCCTTTTAAACTGAGGACAATTGCATAAATTTGTGCTTGAAAAATGCTTGTTTCGCTGCCTAGTCTTTCAGAGTCTATGGTTCTGGGTCCGCACTCCTGTACCATCCATATACCATTTAATGGCATTTCTGTTCATTTCTTGTATGTTGTTTTGACTTGCTTTCACAGTTTACTATTGAGATGAAGTATTTCTCAAAGTTGAACTTTTTCGATGCAACGTCCGGAAGCATGTCCCAGGGTTGGTCATTATTTAGGAACGAGCTTTCTTTCATGATTTCGTCTCCAACATTCCAAGTGTTGTTCTCTCTGCCACGCTTTCTAGTACTATGTGGAGCAGTGGGAGATTTAGAATCACTTCTAGTGCATCTGTGGGGCATGATTTCATGGCCCCAGCTGTACATAAGCAAGCCAGTCTTTGTACCTTTGAGGGATTATTCCTCGTGGTATTCAGACTTGTTCTAGTACCCCAAACCACTGCCCCATATGTTATGATTGGTCTTACAATTGCCATGTACATCCACCATAGGATCTTTTAGTTACAGCCCCAATTCCTCTCTGAACAGTTTCTGCACACCATCAGAGCTTTTTTGGCTTTAGTGGGGTAAGGTAGAAATTATCGTGTCCACAGCAGCAGAAGTATGATACAGATCAACGAGGTGAGTAGATTGCGCACCTTTTATCACATGTCAAGATCTTGATAAAGAGAAGTCAGGGGGAGGTTAACTATTACTTGATCAGCTACTGCCTGGACACTAGTACTTTTGATCCTACCTGTTTAAACGATGAAAATGAAAAGAAGAGAGCCTCACTTGTCTCGCTTGCTGACAACACAGAGTACATGTTCAATAAACATCTCGAAGATGTTTATTATGAAGAGGGTTTCAGTAGGTATAGCCCCACAAACCGTTCATCTTCGTGGGGCCACTGATATTACGGATGCGCATTTACCTTTTTTTCGGATTAAAAAAACTTGACAAAAAAAGGATAAACAATGTAGTTCGAAGAATAATTCACGAAGGTTGGAGATGAAACGGAAATAAATGGCAGCAGTAAGATTTAAATTACTTATATGTATGTAATACTTACGACTTTCTATCATCATTGAACAAATTTGTGTATCATGCGGATAAGTTTCAAATTTCATCGCACAAGACAATACTAATGTTAGTCTGAAACCAAATAGTTGCTTAACAATCTTATTAAATAATGAAATGTCGTGGAAGCAATACTTTGTTATTGGAATTATTCAATTTCACACAGTATAAGAAAAATTATGAATTATGAAATTAAAGAAAATGAACAATGTTGAATATTGATTGTGAAATACTGAGCACATTCTTTGTTTTAAAACGTGAATGTTTAATCGTGAAATTTGGTTAAACGTCATTGCTGATTAGTTCTTATTTTGACAAGCGGTGGGAAGAGACAGTATTATACCCGAAATACATATATTAATATCTTACATAATTGAAAATAATGTACAAAATTAAGTACCGTTTATATAAGCATGAGATATCTAGCTTCGTAATCATTGTAGTGACGTGGTTCACGAATAATATTTATGTCTTATATTATCAAGATGTAGTAGATCTCAACACTTCATTAAAAAGATATTTTGAAGTATTACGACATAGATAATATCTTTATATTTAATAATAATCATACGTGAGGTTATTCTAGTTGAAAATAATAATATGGGTACTTGCTTTTATTCCTTAACTCTGTCAAAAATACAAATAAAAAAATACTGCTTACGAAAGTGAAATGAAATCATCATGTTTTGTAAATAATCCACACATTTTCACTTCTATAAATGAGACAACATTTCTCTATTGTTTGGTACCTCTATTTTTTCTAATCTGGAATATATACTTCGCCATAAGAGTATCACATCATTCATAAAAATGGCAACGTTGTTACAAAATCGGCGTTAGTAGAATTTTATTATTGTTAAACTACCAGAACTAAGCTGGAATTTCTAAAGCCGTTGGTTATAGTCATACTGAACACACTGTTTACACCACTACAAGACCCACACTCACAGACTCACAGTAACACTGTCTGATGCGCGCTTCGATAACCAAGTTATTGTCTTCAGAGACTGAATGGTAAACTATCTCTGAAGACGAATTCAATCGTGGGAGCACTTCGTAACAGGAGGAATTTTGTGAAGCTGTGCCAGAAAACATCGATGGTGTGCGATCGAATTATGGATCTATGCATATTAACCCGAAACTAAACAAAAATTGACTGCATGCCAAAACCAATCGCGCATGAAGCACTTCGAAGCAAATGGTAGCCTGTTTTATCGGAATAACTAGACATGTAGCCACCATTGCATTGGAGCAATGTAAAAAGATCAATTCTGAATGATACACCAGCATCCGTTTGCTAGAAGTTTTCGAACAAATCAGGAAAACCAATCGCAGAATACGAATTAATCTCCACCCCGACAATGCGAGCTCTCACACATCAATTCAAACAAAATCGTTTTTGAACAGTTAAAACAAAGAATTGATAGGTCATCTGCCGTACAGTCCTTGTTTGGAACCCAATTATGTCTTCTTATTCCCGCAGATCAAAAATAAATTTCAACGTCGACGTTTTTCTACACCTGAAGAAGCATTTGATGCGTTCAAATCAAATGTTTTGAAGGTACCTCAAACGAAATGGAAAAAATGCTACGATAATTGGTTCAAACGCATGCAAAAATGTATTGATCTTAATGGAGAATATTTTGAAAAACAATAAAGCCATATCCAATTATAAATATTTGTTTTTATTTTTCTATTTCAGAACAGTAACAACTCTCGTACTACAGATCGGAGAATACTTGTTTATAGAAGAGATGGTGAGAGGTATATTACATAATTAGACCCCCAACAAATTTTGGAGAAAGATCTAACTAGTTGTGGATTGGAATATTTTTAAGAGCTCATACATAATTGGCACTGTTAGATCATTAACTGGTCTTAGGTACATTACAGAGATTTTAGAGCTACATATTGTTCCTTATGATCCTTTCATAGGCAATGACTTTGAGTTAATGGATGATAACGCACGTCCCCATGTCCCCAGTACCTTTAAGAGGTGAATATTGTTGTTTTAGACAGGCGTGCACGTAGCCCGGACGTACACTATTGAGCATGTGTTGGACAATATTTACAGAACGGTAAGATCCATAAATTTAGTACCAGCTAACTTCCAGCAATTGCAAGAGATATTAATGACTGAGTGGGATAAGTTGGACCAAAATTACTTAAAGGGTCTGAACAGAAGTATGCCATTACTTTATTGTGATGTGATTCGAGCTCAAGGAGGCAACACACTTACTAAATTTCTTTTATTTAGTTCTAAAAGATTTATTTTGTGCTGATTTGTCGATTTCTGACTTTAAGTATACTTTTTTAATCTCTGTTATTAATTTAAATACAGAAAACAGTTGATATACATATACATAATAATAGAAATAATTGCGATGTGATAATTTTTGGCAGAGTGAATTTGATTATATCGGTCTGTCTCTCTTATTTTTAAAAAAACATTATTTGTTATTGAATGCAAATATGGAATAAAAAATATGTAAAATTATTTAAAAAATCTCCATATTCTATATAAATTATTAATTAACAACATTCCATAATTTTTTTTTAATTTTTGAATTGTGTATACAAAATTTTATTACAGATTCTACAATTCAACTCCTATTCTCTATCAATTAATTCCTGAAGTTGAATATATTAATATTTAAAGCTCGGAATATATACTTACAACAGTATACACTGGTATTTTATTGCCAAAATATTTTTTAATAAATACCAATCAACAATAATCAATAAATTTAACATAAAAAAAATAAGTATTATGTCGTCTCTACTATTTGTCATAGCATTAGTATAGTTCATAAATCAATGCTTAATTTGATTTATCTCAATTCTACCAATGTTATTGGTTTTTCCTTCACAAACGGCCACACAAACGTGTCCAATAGTATCAAATCCGGAAAATATTATAGCCATAAGATAATTGCACCACAACCAATCCATATATTAGATTGATCACTCAAATGTAGTGTGCCATCCTATTACCAGATCATTTACTCAACAGAAAACATTTGCTTCATAAGCTGAGCTACCTCCGGCAGAATATTTTTACCTAGCCTAACCGGATTTTTCAATTTGGATGACATTTTTAGGCTTCAGCCACGAAGTTTTTTTTGGAATACTCCTGCTATGGAAGGCCATACACATTTAAGAATTGGATGAATCATAGTCTTCCACCTCCTTTGTCATGTGATCTGCTTGTTTTTCAGTATTCTTTGAATCCTTAACAACTTATATCAGATTCAAGTAATGCTTTCTTTTACCTCTTTTACGGATTTTGTGTGAAGCTTTGCATTAATCAAATATCATAACGATTATTGGTTCTATTTTGAGATAAAGGATCTGAATACATGTATGTATGTATCTATTGGGGTATCATATACACTGCAACCCAAAGGATCTATTGTGTCCCTCCTTCTTGCTACAATATTTGAGAACCCAGTATTTACAGCTGATCCGTTAATCCCACTCATAGAAAATCTAGAATGTGGGATGTAGTGCTCTGGAGTTGCGAAGTGTTTCACACTGTTTGCAAAAAAATCTTCACACTTTATTATCTGCTAAGTCTAGTGTCTTTAGGTGTCTACTGATGCGACAGTGCCTCGATAGGACTCCTTTTAGTCGAAACCCCTGTAGGTTGTCCCAAAAATTGGTTTTGCTGCTATCCACTTTCTTTTCCAATGTTTCTCCTATTGTTTTGTAGCAGATACCACAGAAGGGCTCAGCTCCCATGAAGGGCTTGTCTGTCCCAGCTGTATCGAGCTTATCAGCTATTTTATTTCCCTTCACTCCGGTGTGTCCCGAAATCCATTGTAGGGCAACTTTATTATTCTTGCCCAGCTGAATGCAACGTCATATAGGTATTATCTTCATGTAGCTTCCATGTTTTCATTATTTTTCACATAAGGTTAAATGTTTTGAAAATGTTTTTCCTTTTATTTTATGCATGGGTCATAAATAATAATATTAAACATCACAGGTGTAAAATATATTTTCTAATGCAGTTTTTTATATCAGTTAGGTGTATCTAATTTGAAACTAAGTATAGTTTTCAAATTAAAAAATGAAATTACATTTGATATATGGTCCAATCCATGGATATTTCATTTTCTGAAATAATTTAAAAAAGACTTAGTTGATTCCTTACAACTTTTGTATTTATATTCTGTTAGTTACATAATTTACGATGACGGGGGATCAACTTTTATTGAAAAGTTTGGTACCTATGTATTAGAAGATTCTGGTACCTGAAATGAAATTTTTACATCTTCAGAGAAAGAAGGTAAACAATTTACCTTCGATGTTTGACAGTGTAATAAAATTAGTGTAGTGGCGGTATTTATATGATATATTGAAGAATTATTTAAAAAACATATTGGACATAATATATATCCTCTCCAATACTTCAAGAAATACTACATTCATTATTAATTTTTTGAAAAAAGTATTTCAACTCACTTAGACATGTATAAGAGAGTTTTATCATGATACAACCATAAATAATGATTAGGAATGGTCATTTCATGAAAAGTAACACTTTTAGCGTTCTTAAAAAAGCAATCAGGTCTCCAAATATTATGTAACCATTCTACATCTAAAATTCTGTATTCTTCACTCATATTTTCTGGAAGCCGCAATCTAGGATCTCTCCAGCTTTGAGCTAAAAATATGTCGGTGACATAAGTCTGAAATAAATAATACAATTTAACATAAACAATGAAGGATTATGTTAAGGATAATTGAATATACAAATCAATTATTAATTAATAAATCCATAAAATAGGAAGGAAATGATGTGATTCTTGTAAAGTTGATAAAAGGTAATCTATGATTCTATTGTCAAACTCCAATTTTTAGAATCGAAAAGGTATTGTTATATATTATTATATTGTTATAAATTCGTTAGAAATTTCACTGAATATCTATTTTGAAAATCATGTACTTACCATAGATTCTTCATTGATTGAATCTAGCGATAAAACCGTAACATGAAAGTATACGATTGTTGGTTGGCCTTGCAGCTTCGGCGCTCTATTTTTGTCATAATTTTTAGGTTTTAACGGTAAAATGTCTCTAAGAGATAAACTAGTTTCTTTTATCTCATCATGTATTCTGTGTCTAGTATGATTTGCGCCACTATAAAAAACAAATATTCCGTTCAATATTTATCTAATTAAAATTAATTTCTCTCGACAAAGTAACTGAATAATGATCTTTTAAGGCAGTGGATAGAAAGAAAAACTGTAAATAACTAAAATTCAACTAAACAACTTTACTTAGTACAACTCCTTAGTATTATATGATACAAGTTACTCATACATTTTACATCAATTCTGATTTCTTAAGCCCATATCTTCTGCCTCATTGACTCAGATCTTGCTTATAAAATAGTTGATTCTCAAAAACCTATTTCAGCTCCTAGAGAAAATATAAAAATATGCAAAGCAATGCTTATTTTTGAGGTGGACAGTTTTGTAGTAGCTCACGAAAAATTTGGCCAAAATATAAACAAGTATCAACTTTTAAAAACTCCGTGCAATATTTTCCAATGAATTGAAATCAAATTAGATAACAGCTTTTTGTAGTATTTTTACTTCTACAACTCAAAAAACATTCAGATAAAAGCTATTAGAAAGAATTCAATTTATTACAGGTCCCGACATATTGCTTATAATGGGTATTTTCTGTTTTCTTTCAGACACAATTTTTGTTGCCAAAATTCCTTCATTGTAAACTAAGTTTGACAAACTGAATGTTGTGCGTTTATAATTTTTTTAACTTCAACGAAAAGTTGAAATTTGTGTATATTCATAAGTAGAAGAAGTAGAAGATGTCAACAATGTTTATGGGAAAATATTTGAATAGTATTTTGATTCATAAGTAGATTCTGGACTCAAATCATTCAATGTTTTTGAGTTTTTGGATGTTCTTTAATCAATACGATATCTAAAATAATTTTAATTTCCGGCATATAAAAACTCCATAATTTCGATAAAAACATTCATTGATAAGGACGGTTAACATACAGTATCAAAAAACTTGGCTCTGTTGGAAACCCGGATGCGTTAGAAATATTTATATATATATATATATATATATATATATATATATATATATATATATATATATATATATATATAGATATAAATAACAAAAAATCTACATATCTCCGAATTTATAGGCTTTGAATTTATAGGAATATATATTAAGGTTCGAAATATCAAGTAGAATGAAACATAATCCACACTGCTAGAATTAAATCCCCAGTATTGATTAAAAGATGTTAATCAATATTCTTAAGGATACAGTTTGGCTAATTTCAATGAGTACCTTCGACCTATTTACAAATTTAACGGTCGGGATTGATTTTAGAAACCTAGTTTTAATAATGAATGTCGGATAATTATTTTAAGGTAAATTTCAATTTGAACAAGCAGTAGTTTTATGATAAACTAAACGATTTTACTCTGCATTTTGGAAATGATTACTAAATTTTCCTGCTGTTAGAGTTATTCAACTTCACCAATACTATTGTAGATGAAACCTTGGATAAAAGGATCAGATATCATAGAACAAAGTAGAAATTAGCCAATATCATTATTTATGCTACATAATTCTAGTTTCATAGTAACACGAAATTAACTTTCAACTCTTAACATTTAAAATTGACGGAATGATTGATTTATTTTCTGGTTTTAAATATCAAAAATAATAATTCACTGAATGTGTTGTTTAATTTATTTCCATGAAAAGTGGAATAATTTAACCGATTTATATAATATTGAGAACAATTTATTCAAAGATATATTTAATAAACTAAGAGAAGCAGAGCGCAGAATGTTTTCTATAATAAATATATTTTAATATGTGTATTTGTCTATTTTTTCCTATTATATTACTGACATCTGAAGCAGATTGGGGATGAAATCATGTACACGTATACACGTTTATTTAGAGAATTCGAAATTACCTTTGAACTTTTTTGTCTGGCTATAAGGACATAACAAATCCCTAATATCTTGTACAAAAAACTTGTATTGGCATTTAGAATATTAATTAAAACAAATTTGGATACGTATTAATTATTCCTATAAAGGGTAGCACTCTAAACGTGCTAAAATTATTTTAATACAGATTTTTTCTACATTCGACCGACAACGCTCTACCACAGAGAGATATCAAAAAAATGATTCACTTTGATATGTGGATACAAACCCTTACGGGACCTAGTTGCTGAGGTATAGTATATATAATTATATATATATATATATATATATATATATATATATATATATATATATATATATATATATATATATATATAATTTTAAATTAAAAACAAAAATTTGCCATATATCAAGAGTGCGTTTAAATTTTTTTTTTTCGAATTTGATGACCAATATGCTCCATAATAAAGTAATATTTTGACATAACAAACTTTGGAAAAATTTAACCAGTGGCGTGATGTCAGGGTTAGTTGTCACTATTATCCCCCTATTGTTACGCCACTACAAAATTATTTTTCCAATTTTGTTTCAATTAGCCTGATTTTTTAGTTGAAAAACTAATAATATCTAGATAAAATGAACGGTGTTGTAATATTTTAGAAATTTGCCTCTAAACAAAAGTCTGCAAGCACGTAAGTAATTTACAAATTAATTGGTTATTTATTTAATTTCGAATAATGATTAAGCGTAAGTAGTTCAAAACAAATAAAAACTATTCATAATCTCAATTTTAAACAATAATAACAAAATTGACAATGAAAATAAAAATAATAATAGCACAAATTAAATTTAAACAACACTGTATTACAACAATAACAAAATTGACAAAATTACAGTAGTTGTTAAAACTGTTGGCTGCTCACTTCAATACACTTATTACACCGTTTTGTCATTGAAAAACGTGTCTTTAAGAATAAATCTTGATGGGATTGAATGCTTTCTGCCGCATCTTGAATTCTAGCTATTAGATCTGGTTCAGATTCAATGATTGTTTCGTACCCTAACGACTTCATATAGCCCCATGTAAAAAATCGATAAGATTAAGTCAAGTGATCTTGGAGGCCAACAATTGGGTCCACCCCAACCAATCCATTTTTCTCTAAAACGTCTGTTTAAGTAATTTCTTGCCGCTGCAGCAACATGAACATATCGAGTTGAAACCACATGTGTTGTCTAATATTTAACGGTACATTCTCTAACAACATCTAAAATTTCTTCCAGAAAGCGCGTATAAATTGCTCCATTTAATTTATTTGGTAAAATGTAAGGCCCGATTAAGCAGTCTACAACCATACCCACCCACACATTAACCGAATATTTATCTACCCTCGTCGAAATACAACACATATTTTGGAAAATTACGATCTTCTCGACACTTTTGTGAGTACCAGTTTGAAAATTCCATACGCACACTCTAGGTTTTAATACTTGAACGCTGGCCAATTTGTATGGATGTTATACTTCTTTTAAAACTTTCCATACAGAAGAATTGTCTATTCATAAAGCGCGACCTATAGTTCGAGTACTTTCAAAAATATTATCTAATATTTCCTCTTCCAAATGCAGAGTCCTTGTTGTACGTTGCTTTCCAGCATTATTTCTTTCAATTAACAAGTTTCCGTTTTCTTATTCCCTTTATATTCCTGACATCCTTGGTTTAGATGCCATAGTAACATTTGGAAACCTTCATGAAAAAACTAAACCATGAAAAATAACATTGAACGATACCAAATCAGTGCACATAGACTTTACAAACTAGAAACATATGCGACCGAGTGACACGACATAAATCTCAGGTACCATATGCCAACCTAGGATGTCAATGGAATTGAGTCCATAGACAATATAAGAAACGCATCCCATACATAGGGGAGCTTAGACGTAATTGTAGTTCCACTCAGGTCCGCTATTGGGTATTTCCGTCGAAACATCAGCTGTTGTTACCTCCGTTCATTGAAGAAACGTCACATGTTTCATATACAATCAAAAGTGACATGAGAGTAGTTGTGTTACTTATTTGTAATTTATGAGAAAAACTTCGATTGACTTCCACTTGATTTAAGCAGCGCGTTTTTTTAAATTTATGATGTCAATAAAATAACTTTTCATTCAGAAAAGTTTATGAAACCAACGAAAAAAATTAACATTTCAAGAGGAACAATGACATATTTGCAATTAGGGATTGGAATCACGCTAATTATATCCCAATAATTGGAAAATGAAAGTCGGGTACAATTCTTTGAATAGACCAATACTTTCTGTCACTTACACCTTATATATTAAACGTTTTATACAACTGCAAATTTTCTTGTAAAATTTAAGTTTTTGCATTTGAGTTCTTCCATAATAGCGATATCGAGAAAAGGAGAGCTACGATTCAAATCTACAAAATGTATTGAATATTGGAGATAAATCCCACTTTACAGGTAATAAAGTGTTATTGTATAAGCAAATTTTGAAACCATTGTGAGCATACAACTCAAGGAATTTTTAAATGAACGTAGTATGTAAGTAAGTCATAACAAAGTACTAAGAAACATAATAAATGCCTCCTTGGTAGACTAGAAATATTAACCTCAATTGGAAGTTGAAAATTGTCTGTGTTAAGCAGACGATAGCCAAGTTTGCCAAAAATCAGTATAAAGCAGAGTATAGTGCGTAGTTTACATCAGTCTTAGTGTTAATTATCTTAGAGTCTAAGAAACCACTACGGAGTAGTTTTAGGTTTTAAGAGTGAAATTAGAGAATTAATTAAAAAGAAATTGGATTGATCTTAGACTGATTAGACTATAATGTCAAGAAAAGTCTATCAAGGTTTAATAATAAAAAACAATGAAACAAGAAAAATCTTTTATATCAATTTTATGAAGAAAAATAATAAGGTAATTTCTTTTGAATATATTTTAATATCGTATAGATGAATATCATGTTGACCTATCTATACTACTATAGATAAATAAGCTTTATCGTATTGGGAATGTGGCAAAATTGAACACCAAAGTGTACTCACTTTGATATATTACGAGTTGTCGTATACTTATGTATTCATCATCTGGGAAATAATTGGTAAAGTTTTGTTGGTTTCATATTGTGTAGTTTCTCGTAAAACTATAGATCAAAAATCAAGTGACCAAGACGGCCATTCTACTGTTACACTTCGACCTATCTACCGATTTGAAAAAACGTTGTTCAGTGATTGCGCACCAACACAGCATGGTGTGGAAACGTACCATATTATTGCAGCCATAATTTTTTTTTTGGAACAAACCGCTTCAATTCGGGGATCAAGAAGTTTTGAAGAACTTCTAAATATCGTATATATAAGTATGGTCATATTCATCGTGGCAGAACCAATGAGTTTGACCAAAATACACAACAAAATATCATTGAACTCAAAGAAAAGATTCGTTTTGACGTTGCATGAATATCTGCGGAAGTTATAAAGAAGGTTCGAGAAAAGTTCAGGGTACGTCTTTCTTATTGAATTGCAGCTGAAGCTTTTGTTGTATTTAATAGATAATACAATTTATTCTAATAATGAAAGTTTCTTAATTTTTTATATAAACTTTATGTGAATTTGTTGATATTTTTTCTGAATTGAACTACAACTAACATATTCTAAAATGAGGATAATTAGATTGAGAGTAATAACATGTTATTAATATCAAAAACCAATCTACGGAATACTTACAATGTATGTGTACTTAAAACAGTGAAAATGTTATCACTCAAAATAAACATGATCAAAATGTTAACTACACATTTCATTTTGTATAAAGTAATATAGCTGCTTGGATGTGACTAACCATCATACTCGTGTCCATTAATCAAATTATAGTATTATAGCATTATCGACTGCAATGACACAATTGGTCGGCTTTATATTGCATTATAATTTCACACTCTGAAAATTCCAGACATGTGTTTTTAAGCTTAAAATCGACTTTTGTTCTAATTTATATTATTGACGAGGTTTTTTTATTAAACCAAACAAATCCCAACAAACAAAAAATATATTGCTACCCATAACTAATTTTTCTCTGGTTCTCATGTATCGCGAGTCAGTGCTGACGGGACAGTTCCCACATTATTTGCGTTCAGGTGTTTGAGAACATTTTTTTCTATTATCACCATATTATCTTATGTTTACTTCAAAAGCTTTATACATTACTCTTAAAATACCTGTATTAGCCGATGAATTACTTCGTTTTTCCAAAATCCCTATTCCTAGTAAAGAAAATAATATCCTTCTACCAACGTACACATTCACATTAATTTCCAAAGGATCAACAAAATGGACAAACGAAGTATGCAATAAAACCTATTCGTTCTGGTAAAGAGCCCCACGAAGATACTTGTAATTTAGAAGACGTTTTACTCTCCAACTACGCTCAAGTAAAAAACGATTTTTCACTTTTCACCCAAGTAATTAATGGTAAATACAATCATTTGTTGTGAAAAAATAACAAACGTTAATGAAGATTTTAAACTAAAATTCAAATCTATAAAAATTTCGAAATGCAGTCTACACTTAGACGATCCAACCAAGCTGCAACCCCAGTTTCAAAAATGCTACCCATAGAAGTCCATCAAAGTCATTTAGGAATAACAGCATTCATATTTTTTATTTTAATAATTTTACTGTTGTTAAATTTGTACAAGAAATATAGCAGCAAACCGAAAGCTCAAAAAAGCTACAGGGCGAACCAATAGAACTACCCCAATCCATCTTGAAGCCGAAGCTACGAGGCCGTACCTTCAACGACGTGAAGAGGAGTCATATGGAGACGATGACATAAATATAAAATAAATTTGTAAGCGCTGACAGGACAGTTCACACTTTATTTGGGTTCAGGTTATATCATATCTCATTTTACTTTATTCAGCATTCTTGTCTTTTTGTTAAACAATTCTAGAAAAAAACAGTCTTTGTTCTAACCACCAACAGAATTATTTAGTTTGAAATAAAATCTTTTTAAAAAAGTAAATTTTTACTTTTGAAATTTAACTTGTGTGTAAAACTAATAAAATTATCTGTCTTCAATTTTCTCTGAAGTATCTTTAATTTTTATCCATTTTATTTACATTGGAGAATAACCACAGACATAGGATCAGTATATTTATTCTACTCGAAAATTGTTATAAAATTTTTGCCCAATTACTACAATTGATCGTTCCTTGCAGAAAGTAGTGCAGCAAGAAGTTTTTTAACTTCCCCGATAACTGTGGAATGTTTTTTCTCTTTTAACTTATTTACCAGCTATCAAAGTCTCTATTGCTAGGACCTACCCTAGCCTTTATTAAATATACAATCTTGATTTTTAAAACGAATGCCAAGAATTCATTGCACTACTTTATTAAGAATTAAGTATATTATCTACTCTATATTCTACACAAAAATGATCCTAATAGAGACTTTTGCAATCAATAAAAGTAATGTTATAATTATTATGTTTCGATCAAGCAGAATGTCCTTTTGTTTCCGGTAATGCTATGTGGTGCTTGAGAGCATTGTCAAATAAGTCGTCAATCATATTATCTATTGTTTCGTCATATTTTTTATATTCATCACCATTACTTGATATTCCATATTCTTCGTCGATTTTCAGTCTTTCAAAACTTTGAAACGTTTCATCAATTATTCTACTTTTTTTATTTTCCTCAAAAGAATCCTTCAACACGGTATAACGTTGATAATAGTAATTCGCTTTGGTAGTTTGTCTTTCATGAATTCTAGGATTACTTTCGATGGATTCGTCACTTCCTCTTCTCGTTCTTCTTCTACAAATTTTATAACATCCCCCAAACCATTCAAATATTAAAGCTACTACACCTATCACAGAACCAATTGCTAACAGTAAAAACATGCCTTGAGTGTCTTCTAGATTTAGAGCTCGATCTTCATAGGTTAGTGTCTTCAAATTTCCAGAAGAACTTGCCTAAAAAACATTAAGATGTTTTAGTATGATTAAATTGTTACCAGCTATTTCAGTAAAATTAAATGAAATGAAACATTGAAGCAAATAGATTGTGAACCTATTTACTATCTTTATTTTTGTTAATTGTTGATAAAACCCACATTTTTCATGACAGTTTTTTCCAAAAGTGTTAATAGTAAAATTGATCTTACTGAAAGTAATTTTCCAGTGGCGCTCCTCATCATTTCCCATTCTACATCATTTTTAATTTTGTTCATTATTCCAGATTCTTTGATTAACTCTATTCCACGGCTTATAGTATCACCATAAACTGAATTTAACGGGTAGGCTATGGAAACGCTGAATGGAATGAAACATTCTTTGCTAATATGCATAACTGATCGTTTGCTCCTAAAGTTGATTATAATAATCACTATTTCTGAGTATATGTATGAAAACGTAATTGAACCAATTACTTAACTCTTGTTTATCCGTGAAATTGTAACCAATAATCCATTGTTTAGGCAAAAGGCGATTAGAAGGATAATAGGATAAAGAAAGAGAAAAGGCATACGAAAATATGACAATTGTTCTGTCTCAATTTTAAATGAAACCATATAAAAATGAAATTTGCAGAGCATTTTTAGAAACGGTGGACAGTGGATCTACGAGTTAACCAGATCGAAGTTCATTATAATGACAATACCAAATATAAAAAGGAGCAAAAAGTTTTTTCAATACAACCGAATGGAGATGATGAGTGTTGAGCTTTGAACAAGGTTAAAGTTATGTATATCTTGGGGTAAGTAAACAATTGGAAGCACTGTAGGTTATAATAAGTTCCAAAACAATCTTCAAAAAAGGCGTAGCTACATCTGTACAAAAGAATAATAAGACCAACAGTGAGCTACGAAGGCGAAACGTGGACTTTTAACAAAGCATAGAGAAGCTAGACATATGGGAAAAGGAAAATATTCAAGAGTATACTAGGAGGAAAGAGAAGGGAGAATTATGGATGAGAAGGACAAATAACGCAATACCGAATTTAAATGGAGGAGCAGAAATAAGCAAAATAATAATATCCAAAAGGATAGAATGGCTGGGTCACTTACTACAGAAAATACCAGATTCGAGACAAACAAAAACAATTATGAACATTGAATAAGGAGGAATAAAAAAAACGAAGACCAAGTAAATGATGGTGCCCATAGGTCACGGAAAGCCTTAGAGAGAGAAGTATTCAAGACTGGAAAACGATAACAAAAAATAGGAAAGAGTGGAAAGGAATCACTTTCAAGCTATGGGTTTAAAAGGCCTCAATGTAACATAACTAAAAAACGCACAAATAACCAAATGAATGAACCAATAAAATATGATCTAAATATACAGTATACACACGAAAGCTACAATAAATACCGATATAGTTTTTTAAAATGAACATTTGAATATGTTTATATGTGATATACATTACACGTACGTTATTTTCCTTCAATATTTCAGGTAATGAATGTGCAATACAACATACAACTTAATTGCACATTCTATATAAAAATTATCAGTTTGCTTTGTTATTGATGCCTGCGGGTACATCTAGCCAAGTACCTCGAACGGATCAGTTGGTTGTAAAAGCGTTCCGTGCTTGCAAATTAAATATAAAAGATGTTTTGATTATTGTAAATTGTGAATTTAAATTGAGATATAACGTGACACGAGAATATTTCAATTGACCGCAAAAACTGAAAGTATTTTTGACAGACGTACATGAGAAAGCTTCATTGTATGCTATTATTGTATTTATTGTGAAATATTCGTTTCGTAGTTAGAAGGAAGCAAATTATTTTTTGTGGAAAAGAAGAGTATCTTAGAAAAATTTATTCTACACATACGATATCAGGAAAATATTTAATGTGTACTTGTGCAAACAATATTCATTTCACTTGGACATTATATTGCTTATTTCAATTTAATATTGCTAATTCCAGCTTTTTCAATCAAATTAGTGAGAACCTATAATTCATCCATTTTAAGGAAGTATTTTAAGTTTGGAAAGAACTTCACGTGTTAAGTACCTAAAAATTTAAATTAAAATTGTTTCAGAAGATTGCGGATTCACGAACCAAAAAGCAACGAAGCAAACAAGGACCTGAAATTATCATAGTAATTCCAAGACTTCCACAGTGGGTAGTACTGTAGAATAGTAGTAAATGAACGACGCTATAATCATTTTTTTAGTACTTACTTGGTAGTTAAGTTGGTCCTAACTATGTAATCTAATTGTGCCCTAGATCCCAAAAAAGCATACTTCCATAGTGAATATTTAGTAGTATTTTTCAATCCTTCCTCAATAGTGGGAACTAAATCTATATTTTCCATTAACTTAATCGATAATTCATCGGTTGAATTTAGAAACAGATATTGCCACTCTCCTTTGTCTGAAATATATTTATGTGAGTAAGATGGGACTTACTGCTTTAGTATTCACATATTACCTAATATACCTATTTGGTACCATCCACTCATCAATTGACGGGCGGTATCTATTACTGAAGGATATACTGGTAATGTTACAAATGCAATTATTGAACCAGTATAACAAGCAGTTATGATAATTGTAAATAGCCAATAGAATGCTAAAATAGAAATAATATTTAACATAGATACATTGTCGTTTTGGCTATCCAACTGCTCTGCACCTATTTATATGTGAAATTATATTTTGTTTATGATTCTGCATCTCTTTTTTTAACCTCCAAAATACGTAGACTCCTACCAAAATAGGCTATCTTTTGGGGGATTTTCTGTTCCACTTCCCAAGGTGTTAGTACTACTTCGAAGTAACTAAGCCTATTGCTTGGATGTCTCTATGGGTTGTTTATCGCTCACTGCCATATCTATCCTCTTAAGGTGATATTCGACGGGGCAGTAACCTGTCAGAAGACCGATCACCAATTTAATAACCTGGACATAACTAGAAGTTCCTTAGACTTCTTAGCTAATATTATTGTGAATCTTTTGAATTGTCTTATGCCAGTAGTGTTTCTTCAGTAAGACTCCATCTAATCCTTCGGTCATCCATGCAATTCGTTGTTGATTGTAATATCTCATGGGGCCACACAAGGGTTCTGGTTCAAAATATGTAATCGTTGCTTCTTTTATGGCAAGGCTATTTGCTTTATCATTGAGTGCGATCGTCATATTGGGGTTATTTTGTTTCTGTAATCTATAGCTTTTAGAGTTTGTTAGCACTCCCTCACTAGCTTGGATATTCACTCAATAACTTTCAGGACCTTCAAAACCATTTGGCTCTCTAAGAGAATGTAAATGTGCTTTATTGCTAGCAATTCTATCTAAAAATAGCATTTTCATTTAAAAATACCGAATCTACCTCCTTGCGCTAGCTTCGAACTATCTGTTTACCACAGCATAGTTATATAATACAATGTGATAATTGTTTCCTCAGTATTAAAAATACTTTGAGCACTTTATATCTCTCTTTCGTTTAAAATCATATTGGTTTTATTACTTCGGATCTTTTTGGTATATAGAAGCAACAAGTAGTTTTAGTTATTAATTTATAGAAATAAATTTACCGAAACTGGCTACATATTTGTCTGACTTCCCGCTTTCAAGGCAGCTTGATGTTATGCAAGACTGCATGAAAGAAATTGAATACAATTGCAAGATCAAAATATTACATAGACGAATAGTGCACGCTGCTTGACATTACGCAAGTATCTTGCCATTGCCTTATGGTTGCCACCAATCAAAATTTCATAACTAAAAGTAAATAATTGTCTAACCTCAAACTTTATTTAATATTGTGTGGGCAGTTTGAAATTGAAAATAACAAAGCTAATTAAAGTAAAAAAAGGAAAAAATGTTGAGTGCGTCACTGGCAATAATTATATCTACTCATTCCTTGAGTTTGAGTTTGATGGACAGAGAATTAGAAGAGAAAGCATAGAAAAATTAGTTGAAAAAAACAACATTTGAAAAACTCCCAAGGGAAATAAAACCGATAAAGTTGCAAGCGAGATCTTGCATGCTGCAATCTGCGCAAGCTTTTGATCAAGAAATATTGCGTCTTTCATTGCATTGCATTACAAGTTGTCCTGCATCATGTCAAGCTTTCTTTAATGTGCTCTTGTTATGTATTTCAAAAGAAAATGAAGGAAGATACTTTGACAAGTTATTAACTGTACTTTAAGTTACCTGTCAGTAATAAAATTTCTGTCCCTTTTTAATATTCATTTTATTATCTTCTTTCTTCTTTGGATGCCCTCTTCTAATGAAGGTTTGCGATAACTCCAGTAAAGTCATTTCTGTCTCTTGCCCTTCTTATCAGCGTCTGAGAGTTTAAACCGGTCCACTCGCGAATATTTTCCAGTCATGAAGCCTGTCGTCAGCCTGGACCACGTATTCCCTCGATTTTCCCTTTGATCAGTTGCACAAGTCAGTATTTGACATTTCTATATATGTATCCCAGATACGAGGCTTTTCGAGTTTTTATTAATTCTATAAATTCCCTGTCGGTGCCTATTCTTTGCGTTAAGAATATGAGCGGTCCAGGGAATTCTCAGCATCTCCCGAAAGATCCACATTTCGAAACTCTCTAAGCACCTTAGTGAGTTCACCTTAAAGGTCCAAATCTCCGTTCCGTATAAGGTGCTGTATACATAGGTACCGGATTTTAAGGTCGAGTGCTCGGGATGTAAGCAATTGTCTTATTTTTAAAAAGAAAAACCTAATCTAACCTAACTGATTCTCAGATAACCAAAATAGGGAAGTCCGTTACATCAACTACCAAAACATTCGTCTAAAATTTCATTCATTTGTGTAAATATACATTGTAAAGCACGACATACAAAATTGTAAGGTTTTATTTACCTATGAGTAATTTTGTAGTTAATTTCTCCGCTTTGCTCCATGATCCTTTACCAGTGAAAGTGAAACAATTTGTAAATGTACCAAAAACATACCAGAACATATTTTCGACTTCTTCCGGATTTTTCAGTAAATACTTCAGTGTTAATTTATCAGAAAATGTAAGAGGAAATATACCGCCCAAATAAATAAATATCAAGGTCAACCAAACCGTCCACTTAAATGGGCCTAATATTGCACGATATCTGCAATAAATAAGGTTCTGTTTTGTGAAAAATGTATATTCAGGTAGACTTTAACAAAAGCTGATTGCAAAATAATGAATAATATGAATAATTTTTTCTTCAAATTCCCTATCAAAAATGAATAAGAAGTCTTATGCAACCCTTAAAAATACCTTTTTATCTATTAAAAACCATAATTATAGATCATTGAATTTTCTCGAATCCATGGTAGGTTAACATAGTAATTTTCAGCATGATATCTATTTTTAATTAAAAAATAGTTGCTTTCACTGATGTGTGATTGAAATAATTATTAGATACGTGCGATCATGGATATGCATTGCAGGCCTATAGAATTACTGTAAAAAAAGGAACTAAACACTTTAACTTATCATGTCATGCTTTACCTGGGTAAAGCAGTCGAAGCTAATGATATAAAAGCAGCACAATCCCTTGAATGCCATGACGATAATCCCATTCTTCTAATTTTATCAGGTGTAACGTATATGCCCCCAATTCCAATATTTGCTTTGTTGTTTTCAATTGTGTTTGTGACAGCTTCTGAAGATCTGAAAAGTAAATGTCCACAATAATGATCTATTAGAAGTGTAGATAAATCAATAAAATGTAAATCTTTTGTAGAAACTGTCTCCACCGTCCAAAACATTCATCAAGAAATGTAACAATTACATACCCTACTTGAATATCTTCTGTTGCTTCTCTATAATCCGTAGTGAAATTGTAAAGCTTCGATAGCAAGTTAACTAGACGTATTTCAATACCTTCAAATATTTTTTCGCCGTCACTTGTCCTCAACCCTCTGAAAGGAAAGTGAAATTCAATAGTTAAGTGATATTTTCTGAGGTGGATAGAGCAAAAAATAAGCGGTGTGGGTTAGCAAAAAAGGAAGGTAACAGTGTAAGATCTGTATAATAATGCTTAAAAAGTGCTTAAAAACCTTGAGCAGTTCTGGAATCGAAAAAATTGGAACAGACTTTATAGCTTCTGTCAGTCCACAAGTACCGCATTTGATTAACCAATTGGAGCTTAATGACATCATAAGAGATTTAGTGTACCGAAAGAAATAGCTGTGTGAAAAACGCATTTCATATTTCGACTTGTACTCTGAAGAGAAAGACTCACGGCAATTTATTATTAATCTGTGCAGATTTGAAAATTGTTGCTTTGGTTTTAGAAGTACAAACTGGGTAATCGAAATACTATTGCTTTTTATGCGAGTGGAAGAGCCAACAGAGAAATGAACATTATGTAACAGCAATATAGCTGTCATAAACTGATCACGTTTCTGAGCAAAAAAATGTGAAAAATGAGTTTAGTTAACCTTGAAAAGATAATATTGTCACCTTTGCACATCATATTAGAGCTAATCAAAAATTGAGTAAAAGCCAAAGATGGAAGTGGTTTCAAATTTTTTAAACAAAAATTTCCTTCTTTGGTGACGCTAAAATAAAATAAGGTGTATTTGTTGGACCTGACGTCAAAGAATTAATTAAAGATCCGGCATTCATCACCACCTATAATGAAAAAGAAAGGTACGTATACATGGCGTTTGTCAAAGTTACTGAAAACTTTTTGGTAACTACAGATCTTTTCAATATTCTGACTTCATCAAAAAAATGCTCAATGCGAATCATAAATTGAGAATATTTCCTTGAAAATATACTTTCTAGATTCCCACCTAAAGATTTTTTCCAAAAAATATGGGCGCTAAAGTGACGAGCATGGAGAGCGCTCTCATCAAGATATCACCACACTGGAAAAGCACTACCCAGGAAAATGGCAACCAGCAATGCTTGCAGACTATTCTTGTTCGTTAATTAGAGACACACACAAATATACTACACATTTGAAATGGTCTGAGAAAACATGTTTTATTAGTGCTGATAATAAATCTGGAGTTCCATGAATACTTTTTTTTAAACATAAATTTATTTCTCACAAAAATGTGACGTGATTCAAATTTTTTTCATCTTTTTCATATATATTTTCTATAAAAATCATATTATCTTATCTATGAGGAAAAAAATACTATTTTTTTTGTTATCTAGTGTTATAGATAAGTTATATTTTTTGTCCCCTATCTTGTTTCACGCTGAATAAATATCTACTAGTGACTCATGTCACTTTTTGAAAATTCATCATTTTATTGAAGGGTTTGTGATAAAGAGTAGTATTTACATTTTTAGCAATGAGAAATTCATTATTTATTGACATTACTTACTTCGATATAACATAAGGAGGCTGGTTTGAAATGGAAACTATAAATCTGTGGCCAGAAAAACCATTGCTCAACTTTTTTGGAAACAGATCCACATTCCTTGTGAAATGTGCTCCCTGATAACTGGATAAAACTACAGGATTACTGGAGGCTAAAGCGTCAACATATAACTTATGCGTGTATAAGATATAAGCATTTTCCTATAAAAAATCACAATGTAACAGAGCTCAAAGGGACAATACTATTTTTAAAACAGTTGCGCATCAATAGAAACCAAAATTTGTTCTTTCGCCTGTTCTTTCATGAAATATATTCATAATAACCTCCACTGATAAGGAGCCAATTATTTTTAGGTCACATTCGTTCTATATAGAACTACCCGCCCCTTAGATCAAACAGTTACATTACATTTACTTTACTCCTCGTATCCTCACCAGCAAATGTAAGATGGCATGATATTTATTAGGATTAACATCAACCAATTATGACTTCGGTTTCTTGAAAATGGAATACCAAGTTTTCAAAAATCACTTATGTGAGGGCAAATCATACAGTGAAATAACTTTGGTGGATGGGTGCTATACGAATTAATAACAGTTGGTAGGGTATGATTCCACATAGCAAATTCATTTTATCTTCCCAATGATTATGAATGTATTTGGCGTTACCTCAGTCGTAATAAGAATATTTTGAAAGTATTTTACCCTAAATATGCTTTCAATGTTGCGATGGCTTAAATAATACTATGATGAATTCATTTCATTTTTTAGACATTCTTGTTTTTTATCACCAGGGTCCAAAAAAGGGTTCTGTCTCAAAATTTTGTATGAACTCGAAAATTGTGTGATTGCTCCAATCCCGGTCAGGCTTGCATCGCAGTCAACTCTGTTCATCAAATGTAAAACGCAATATGTGATCTTGATCGCTGGTGATAATTCGCTGATTAATGAATTGCGCCGCTTGAAATGTCGAGATAATAACAATATCTTCCGCAAACTGGCCCTCTCTACCGAAACAAGAGGTTTTCACAAATTGTTTTCAGAAAAATTAATATTGCGGATAACGTTCAATGCTTTTAACTCGTTGAATAGTTAACGCTAATTATACAATTCGAGTTTTAATATTTAAATAGTTTAAGGTTATGATGAAAAATATAGTTTTACAGTCTTTTAGCACCAGAGTTTCACATACAAGCGTTGATGTTAATTTCGAAATAGTAGGTTTGTTCCAGCAGGGTGCTCTGTTCAAAACTTACGATCACGTACCTAACAATTGCTTCTAGAACAACACATTTAATACAGGTAGGGTGTAGTTTCACTGGACCATTCATTTTCATCTCCACTACCGACTAAATACTCTAGCTCATCTTAAAAATATGTTACAACCTGATAGAGTACAATACACGATCTAAAATATGTGTTAGCACGCGTGGATCCAAATTTTTGCAACTTTAGAACTGGTACTGAACAAGTTCAACTTGTTGCTGGAACATAAAACTTTTTTTCATTACTTGAACTTGATTCTGTTGGAGCGCTACTTTCATATCACGCATGATCAAATAGTTACAGACAGTCTGCTGAATAAAGCCTAATATGTCAATACAACAGTACACGAATACTCATAATAGTTTGGAATTTCTGGAACCTTTGACGATATTTATACTGAATACACTTTGTACTCCACCACTACACCAACACTCACGATTACACTGTCTGACGCGTATATCGTTATCGTCTTCAGAGACTGAAGGTAAACTGTTTACCTTGAGTTTCTGATCTGGTGCATTAGATGTGGTGTTCCAACAGCAATTGTTGGGTACGTGATCGTAATAAATTATAATCAAGTACATTATAATGCGTAGATTGAAATGTAATCAGAGTATACTGCTGGAGCAAATAAAAACTATATCCTAAGGTACGATCTATGGCAATTAGTCGTATTGATAAGATGATTATTTAAACGTGTCGTTGAATCTCTCTAAGAAAGAATAAGGATGCTATAATATATGACATATAATGGACGATGTAACTAAATTTCATCAATACTTTTCTTGTTTCTTATTTGGTTTGTCTGCTGTTTCTATGTATTTACCATACCTACCAACTGTTTTCGCAATCGTTATCTCTATTATTTTAATTTTGCCGAATGTTTTTGAACTGCATTAATAAACTTTTTATTTTCCTGTATCGAAAATCGTAGCCGGTTTTCCTTTGTTCTGTCACATTTTTCTCACAAAAATGTATGAAAATAAACATCAAAATCTAACAAAAATCTACAAACTACTAAACTTCTCGCGATTATTTTGCCTAGGAGTTCTGGATCGCGTCGCCTTGATTTGACTTGTGATTGAGCAAAATGCAACACTCAACATCAGCGCTTAAACACGTCGTCTAATCACTATAGATAAACCGTACCTTTAAACTCTCAGGTACTAATTCTTGGCGTATACGAGGTCTAAAAATTAATGTGATAACCCTGCTATTTCCAGCTTTGTGCACTTTGTACAATTGTGCTGGAAAGTACACAATCTTTAGAGCATATGTTTCAGTTTGAAGACACCACGTTGTTCAGTAGTTGTTTGGTAGCTATCATTAGTGAACCTTTTCAATGAATTTGTAAATATGGAAAAATTTGTCATCGTTATGTGACACAATACTTTTATTTGAAAGACCTCAGCCCAACCAATAGAAAAGGTGAACTAGATTCTACTTTGGATGAGACTGATCCGTCGTTTTCAACAGTAAAATATTGGGTAGCAGAGTTTAAACGACCAAATGAAGTGTCCACTCCAGAAATGTTGAAGAAAATCCATAAAGCGGTACTGGATGATCGTCGACCGAAAATTTGAACATGAAAAAGCTGTGTGTAATATGGCTACCGCGTTTTCTCACAATCGAAAAAAAATAAAGTCTTGAAGATGCTTCCATCGAATGGCAAGGTTTCACAGGAATAAAGCTGAATTTTTGCGCTGTTTCGTAATCATGGATGAAAGTGAAACCGACTCCAAAGAAGGTAAAGACCGTTCCATCTGCAGGCAAGATCATGGCGTCGGTGTTTTGTGCTGCCCGTAGGATAATTTTCATTGACTATCTTAAAAAAAGAAAAACTATCAACGGCGAGTATTATGCGAATCAAGCGGAAACAGCCGCATTTGGCTAAGAAGAAAGAGTTGTTTCACCAAGACAGCGCACCAGCTAACACATCCGTTATTGAAATGGTCATAATTAATGCATTAAAATTTGAATTGCTATCTCTTGCACCCTTCTCGCTTTCTTCACCTCCTCGGATTATTTTCTGATCTCAGACTCGACAAAGTGGCTTGGTGGACAAAGATTTTCCAACAATGAAGAAATGATATCGGCTATTTTGAGGAGTTTGACGATTCTTATCATAAAAAGTGTATCAAACTTATTGAACATCGCTGGAAAAAGTGTATGGAACTATATGGAGAAATTTTTATGTTTTCTTTGTTTAGACCGGTACTTCTGGAACCATCCTCGTACTGTAGATATAGACACAGATTTCACGATGAGAAAGATCTGTGCCAAATAGATCGTAAAATTTTTCCCAAGAGTAAGAACACGAATGTCAATCGAAGAAGACTCAAGACCAAAGAAGCTCGCATAAGCAAGTCGAAAGTGGAAACTATGCTCATCCGCTTCTTTGACAGCCACTGGATGATCCATAAAAAGTTGGACCCATCTGGACAGACTGTGAATAAGGTACTCTATCGCGAAGTATTTGATAGAAAATAGTTAACAGGGTGCCCCCAGGCATTGCAAACAATTGAGCACTACATCACGACAATGTACCCTACCACTGCACGTTAAGTGTGGCGCAGTTTTTAGATTTTAGAAAGATTCTTGTGACTTGATCCACCGGTCTATCGCCCTGGGATTTCTTTCTGTTTTCCAAAATGAAGAAAGTCGTAAAACAAACGCTTTTTGAATCGAGTGATGACAAAAAAATGTAACGAGGAAGCTATGGTAGGTAATCATTACTTAATGATCAGACCTCGTAGTCTTCTGTTCATCTTTAAGACATTCTGTGTTCGATGACCTCTAGATATTTATGTATATTACCTCGCCCGCAGCCCTAATATCTTCAGATTTGACAATTATCAACAAATTCACCAAATATCTCGACTCCTCGTGAGATAAAAAATCAATTACTCTCCACTGAGAAGATCTGGCTATCACAACAACTTTACTTTTAGTTTGTTCACCGATCACCCTTGTTGACTTCATGGCATCTTCCATGAATAACAAATAATTGAAGCATGTTGGCTGCATTCTCTCATCTGATACGTGTAATTTGATGTTGTAATCGTCCATAATTCGACCATTTATGTATGCTAGCGGGAAATTGTTCAGCAACTTTTCTAAGAATAAATTATCATTTTTCACAGTGAATGAATCAAATAATATTATTGGTGTACAGTCTGATAAATATTGGAAAGTAATTTTTTTCAGTAGCATTACGAGATCTAGGCGTTTTTCGGGTTGCTTTTTGTTCAAAAACATTTCAGCCCATTTTTCTGGTTGTGTTTTTTCATGAGAACTCTGTAACGTCCTTTTATCTAAGCATTCTGAAGATGGTATTATCGCGAACACAATCAAAATTATGTAACAGTAAGCAATGCACATATTTCTATCTTTAACAGATTCAGACTAATAAAACTTCTTGTTCTTGTTTTTGTATATTAACTATAAAAAATTCATGGTTTCCATTAAATGAATACTGTACAGATACGCTTATAACCACAGCTATTAAAAATTAAAAATCAATTTGCACACCTGCGTTTTTATGTTTGATCAGGTACACTGTTAAAGTTTGAATGGTGTTGGTGTACACCGTTTTAATACGATTTCAAGGATAGAGAAATGAAACCCAAGCAATGTCTATTTAGTATTTATTTATCAAATAAATCCATGACGAAAAATAACAAAAGAATATTACTGAAAAACTCCCATCTCAAACTATATCTGTAACATCTACAAAAAAATAAGAATAAAATTATGACCAAACTTAAATGAATTGTCAGTTACTTACCTGAACTTACTGCCTGGAAATTTGCTATCCATCCTGTACCACCATTGTGGATAGACGATGTATAAATAATTTTGATAAGAGTTGTTGATCGGAAAATTGATCCAGGTACATACTAAAAATATAAATATTTTTATATGTACTGAAACTTGATAGTAAATACGATTCAACTCACATTTTTACAAAGTTCTACTGAAGTTGCGTCTGTTTCTATTTTGACATTTGCTTGCTCGCAAGTTCCTTGTATATCAAAAGCTAAAACAAATTATTATTTTGAGTTCAGAAATTACCTATCGGTTATACAATACATTTGTATCATTATATATGCATATTTTTCCTTCTCATCATTGATTCCCTATCCTTTTTTTATTAAGTAGTATTTTTGATTATTGCTAATATGTCAGTATAAACAACAAACATCGTTGACTTCAATCCAGTATAATGAACAGATTACACCAACACTCACAATTACACTGTCTGACGCGCGTTTCGATAACCAAGTTATCGTCCTTAGAGACGTAAACTCATGTCATCGAAAGGCACGTCGGACATTGTAATTGTGAGTGTTGGTGCGATAGTAGTGTAAACAGTGTGTTCAGTATGAATATCACCAGCGGCTCCAGAAATTTCAACTTAGAAAGTCCAGTATATAGAATTCAATACATTAGCCAAAAGTCGTCCTCTTCCATAGGATTTTTGACGTATTTTTCCTTTTTTTAATAAAAACGGTACCGTTGGATTTATATGTGGTGGATGATTTTCATTCAAAATAGAGTATGAGGTTTATTTTGGCGAGGTATAAGGACATGTTTATGCCGTATATGTAATTTTCAGGAAAAGTTCTGATATAGGAAAGCTTTTTTCTACAGGGCTGGAATTGTGGTGGATTATAGGAGGGTAGCGTGGTATTGACTAGTGGAACTAAAAAAAAATGACTCGACTAACCAAACTTTGTAAGGGTGTAATATATTAAATTATTATTGTAAGTGGCTGTTCAAGTTGCCCCAAACTGCTAATAGAGAGGGCGTACCACACGCTATCACTCTCTATTCTGAATGGATCGCTTTAATATTAATTCTATATTTTCATTGGAATGTTTTATACGTATGAATTTCATAAGTTTGGCATTAAAACGTGTCAGCAAATCCAAATAATATTCTCCAGTTATCATTTTCCCATTTTCTATAAATGATCACTAGACGTCATTCCTTTATAATCGCAGAACACTGATTGACCTAAAAAACCGTATTCGCTATCTTGTAAGCACATTTATAGGAAGAAGTTCATTGTTTCGACTGTATTTTTATTTCTTCGGGATAATTGAGTACTAAAATTCTATCTACTGTGACATACCAACGGAAAAATTCACTTTGACGATATCTATACATTCTTTTGAACTTTTAGCGTAACAACATTAAGCATTAAGCATATGTAGCCTTTGGTGTGAAATATTCACAAACAAATGTCTTGTTGATTTTGGAAAATTAAAATGGAGCCTAACAAAAAATTATTTGATGAATTGAAAAAAAAAAGAAAAACATGCTTTGTTCTTTTAAATATTTCTTTCTTCTCATTAACTTATACTCACTTGTGAATTTCATGGCAATGTGTAAATTAATAGGTGGCTTTAATACCCATGTGCATACCGTATCGTTTCTAAATGTGTTTGGATACAAAGGACTGTAAACTTTTCCTTTGTTATTGTAAATCGTTCCTCCACAACCAGGACCATCTTCAGTACTAACATACAAAATATCATATTTCAAAAATAATCGCACGTAGTGCACAGAACGTCTATTAGATACTTTAAAATACAACTGATTTTTAGATGAAAATACGGGATCGGGTATCCTATAACCGCAAGCAGTCAAGAGTATCTTTTCTGAAGGACCTCCATCTCTAATCTAAAAAATATATGAAATATAGGTGAGAAGGTGAGGAAAATCATAACTTTATAATTATTCTTTTAGTTTACATTTACCACATTATTTCTTAAAACGCAATTGAAATTTTCAATAATGATCTGCTAGAGTCGAAAATAATATTGAATCTTCCAATTCGGCATACTTCAATTCATCTACAATTACTACATTCATATCATTCCCTTTATCTATACCAACGCCAATTTGGATAGTTTCTGAACTGTTATTTATCAAATAGAGCTGGACACTTTTCCAACTTTTCTCTCATAGAAGATACTTTCCTTATCTCTACCCTCCACATAAATGATAAAAATAAAAGGCAATCAAAACTTATAGGCGAAATAAATGTGGGAGATTTTATTAATTGGAATAAACTGAGTATTGGTATCTTAGAATACCGTTTAATTACGCTGGGTTTACAGGAGATTGTCCTGTCATTTTTGTCTGATAAATCTGTTTATTACAATTGAAACTTGAGTTTAGGAAAAAAGAAATAAACGCTAGAGAGCCAGAAGTGAGAAATATGGTGGATGGTTCACCAATTCGTTAATATTGACCACGGTGATCACCGAAGTGGGACGGTACTTTTGACCTAATGGAAAAGCAATGTCCTTTTCTCCAAGTTTGGCAATTTCTCCATTTACCCCATCAAGCAATGGTTCATGATACTTTTCGGGTAAACAAAACCTTTTTTTCGGAGCAGGTTCGCTCTTTGCAATCAACTGTCTTGATCGTTTAGTTATAATCCAAAGAGTAATTGTGTATAAAAAAAGCTTAGCCTTACATATTTCCATGGGGACTCTTACACTTCATACAATTAGTCAAATATTAATAAATTTCTCCTCATGTTCAGAAAAAATTTGACGTTTTTCACAAGGCTATTTAAATTTAGGTTGAAGTCATATAACTAATTCACTGTATTAAAAAAATGAACTCCAATATATTACTTTATTATGTTATTATGTTTGGGTCACAAAATTTAATTGTAAGCAAATAAAGAATCTGATTTACATACCTCTAATCCAGTTTCAGAACAATTATTTGAGGCGTATATATAGAAGGATGAAAAGTACAAACTTATTGTTCGGTTCTCAGGAACTGTTATGAAAAATGAGCAGTCCGTTAGATAATTACCACTGATTATTCTTCCTTGAAGTTCTGTATAGTTCCTATTACATCCTGTAATAGTGAAATTAAATTAATTAATTGATTTGTACAACTTCAAAAAACTCATTTTTCTATGTCACCTGGTATAGAATATTCTAGTTTAAATCCTCTTCCTTTCGGTAGTGCTCCTTTACTTACGAGTGAGATAGTAACTGATTTTCCAGAAGTATAATAGTCGAAGGGTATTTCATCCACGCCACAGAAAAGATGTCGTCCTCTTGTATCAGTATAAATCTGAAACAAAACAGAAAACTTGATTTATGTAAACAATTAAAATATTATATTGAATCAATTCAGCAAATATATTCTATAAATAGGAATGAAGCGGAATTATAATCGATCATTGAAAAGTGAAGATGTCAGAAATAATAATAATTACATAATATATACAAACAAGCATTTTAACAAAACATTTGACAGTAACTGTTATTAATTAATCCTACTTCAATATTTCTCGAAGATTTTGCTAGCTATTTCATCAACAATATCAACTAACCATAATATATTCCTCTGTAGATATTATAGAAATTCAAAATCAAAATAAGAAAATATTTTATAGACCATGGGAAACAAAATTATGACATAGTGGCACATTCTTCAAACATGAACAGCTGTACTCAAATATTTCGACGTTTTTCTCTACTTTCCTTAATTGCGAATTGTGTCGTAGGTACACGTAATCATTTCTCTTATTCATCATCCTAAATTCTTCGATTCGTGTGCTTATTTCCTTATTATTCGAAATACTTAAGTTCCTAAACTGTTCAATTTATAAGTTGACTTTTATACTCTACTCAGCTTAGAACTGGTAGAATTTACTTATTCTGGATATATAATATCAAAAGAATTAAGCTCAGTTCACATAATTAAGTATTCTGGATGTCGTAGAACTTGTTTTTTGGTAATCTAAGGCACGATGCCACTTGGTGACATAATAACTGGGACTACTACATGTTTGTTGTGCCACATCTGTTTAATCCCAACTGCGAGATCCGCATATTTGGCCAGTTTCTCCTGGTATTTGTTCAGAATGTTGTGAGTGATCCGTATGGCTACATCGATGAGAAGGACTGAGTTGACTCTTCTGTCAACCACAACGGTGTCACCTGTTTTATCGGTGATAATGTACCCATCATCATCGAGTCTAAAATTATCATTTTCGATCACTCTTTCTTTTAGTTATAAGTGCTAATAACTTGATCCTGGATAGCCATCATGAAACCTTCCGTCTCTGGACTAATAGCTAGTAAGCCATCTGTTTGAAGCTTATTTGTTAATATGCGGCTGGTTAAGGTCAGCATCAATATCTACCGTGTAATACCTGTTGTAACCTTTGTTGTAGCTTCGTTAACTGTCGCGGGTGTAGGTTGATAAGATCAATTAACCCACTTCTACCCTATTTTCGGGTGAATGTTTTTCGAGTAGTGGATGAATTCGGATGGTGGTTGTTGTTCTTCGTCATAATTGTTTGTGTTAACATCTGTATACGTTCTGTCCATTCCAGGATTCCAAAAGAGTACGTTAATACAGGCATGGTATATCATTATTATTATCCAATAGTTACACTATAAGTAATGTAACATCACATAAAGCAAACGTATAATTGAGGAAAACAAAACAGGATGTAGTGCCTATGTTTTTCACGCTGAATTAGGTGTTAATCTTTGAAGTATATATCAAAATGAATGTTACTTCACCACTGAAATAAATTTAATTCCATATCCTTATTATCCTAAGTATATAGATAACTGAATCCTATTTTATGGGAAATAATGTTTGAAGGATGTTTTTGTCATTTCAACAGAAACATACTTTTCTATCGATTACCTATATTAGACTATTTAAAATATTCTTACCAATGATGTTTGCTTCATATTTCCAGTATAAACTGCATTTGATCCTAACCCTGCAGCAGCAGCCGAATTTGGGTCTTCGAAAATTTGAATAAAATCACCTGTACATTGTCTACTTTTGCCAGTATTAATTACTTCGTTAGTTAGATTAAACTCTATAAAATGAATGAGTATTTTTTCATAAGTTGTATTCGGAGAAATTGAGTAGCTACATTTCAAATAGGATGGATAAGAACCGCTTTCATAGTTTGGAGACGTTAATATCTTTTTCTCCATGGTAGCTGTCAATATAGATGTACCGCATACAGCTGAAATTCACAATTAATGATTTAATACGATATATCAAATCACATATAGCCTGTCTGCTCTTGGAAATTAGCATCAATAATTATTTGTACCAGAAAACAATATTCATCTTCAAATTTATGTTCTTCGTTTAACAAAGATGAGAAAATTAAGTAAAAATAACTTAATACTGATAGATTTTTGTTATTGTAACGATCAAAAATGTATAGGTATATAGTACATAATTATCTCTAAACAAATACAGTATAATTTTATTTGATTCAATTCTCATGCAGGCTAATTGTCCGTATTTAATTGTAATATATTTGATATAATTCGTAATCAAACATTTTCTTGGAACGGAAATGGTTCTGAAAAGTAGAGTAGACTGAGACCGCTAGCCTATTGTACAATCTGGTTAAGCATTAAATATTGATACCACTGTGAGTTATGTGAACTCTTAATTCTTCACCAATCCTATCTTCATTCAGGGTTCGCCCTGGTAACAGGGAAGCTGTACGAGTTTCGAAATCTGCACATTCTCCTCCTCAGGCGGTAATTATTGTGTTAATTGAAAGCTATTTACTAAAAATAAAACTTACATGGGACAGGAGTTAAAGTTGCTTTAAACGCATTTTCTTTCTGTCCTCCAAGTATTAATCGAATGTACCCATTATTTGCTGACGTGAGAATTTTAGGTACTGGATTTGCACCATTTATTCGATTACAGAATCTCTCAATTAGTTCAGACAATGGACTTGCATTATCATGTATCTGAAACATTTTTTGTATTGTTACAAGAATTTTCCATTCTGTATTCATAACGCAAACATAAATTGCCTTCTTATTTTGTACAAAAATTGCTTGAGTGTTAACTGCCAACTTGATTAATTGTACTTATCCTTACATATAAATAGAGTATATTCATATGGTAATAAAGAAATAAATAATAAATGACCAATTGTGAGCTTGACGATCATATTAAATTCACTTACATTCAGTTGCGTACAAAAACATGTCATATTGGAAGATACAGCAGCGCAAGATGATGATATATCCAAATTATTAACTTGAATACTAATTTGGTGATCCCTTGGAGCTACAATAGTCCATGCGCAATCCAAATTAGCTAAATTTGGTGATTGGATAACTTTAGTATCTGTCAAATTTATGAAACCACCGCATTGTTCAGCAGGACCTATAAAAAAGTGACAAGAAAAATAATCGTCGCATTCATTGACTCAATATTTTTTCTTATATCTGATCCAGAGCCTCAAGAGATCAATTGTCTTCTTAGTGTCGAAGTATAGTAACAGTGAGAGAAATAAATATATATGGTGTTAATATGTGTCAAACAAATAGTAATTATATTCCTACGTAGCACACCTATAAAGTGAGTTTCCCGATGTTTTTCACTTCAAAGTAAACGTAATTAGCCGTATCAATTGCGCATTCGGATTATATCGAGTAGTGTGGTAGCAGTGGAAGCTTTTAATTCTTCTCCATTCGCCTGCAAGGTTCCATTGCACTGCAAATTGTGACGTGTCATTCAAAACGAGAATTATTTAATGTGGCTATTATGACGGAATTTGGCTGAGTTATTTGCTCATCCACTATACAGCCCTGATCTTATTCCCAGGTATTTTCACGTTACTTTGCATCTCAAGACATACCTTTTCCCCGGTGAGCGTTTTAACAACGACGACGGGCTGAATACATCTGTCACACTCTGGTTCACAGACGGTAGAGTTTTACGACAAATGTATACAAAAGCTGAGACCACGATACCACAAATGTCTCAATTCTGATTATAGCTCTGTGTAAAAATAGTTTAAACAATACTGTACTCGTTGCTTATAAATATATTTCTAAAAGTGTGAGTTCTTTTTTTTTATTAGAGAAACTTACTTTCTGTATGTGCCTCGTATTATTTAATTTAAGATAAAGCATATTTCAGTTTATGACATAATAAAATCATATTTCTAGTGAAATATTTACCATGCGAGAATTTAACTTCAGCTACAAATTCACCAAAGGAACTTGGCACAATTTCTAATTTCACTGCCATGTTACCAGTTTGTGATGGTATTGGAATTTCTTTTTCTATGTGACCACATAATTGACTCAAGCGGTGTTCTCTACGTAAATCGAAATTGTCAAAAATTTCTAGGCTCTGTCCAAAGCACATGGGACCCATATACATCTGAAGTTTCTTTATCCTAAAATGGTTGCAACGTATACACAAGGTGTCTATTGAATGTGATATCTTTGTTCAAACATCTTATTAAAATATCTGTCTTATTAAAATAGTATGAACCATTTTGATGTGATGAAACAATTTCAAAATTGTCGCATAACGTGCAAACTAAGCAGTTTTTAACTGAGAAAAGTTCATTCGAATTGGCTTACTTATTTCAAGAAATATGTGATAAAATAGTAATGCTGTTAGTTCAGATTACGAATGGGAATATTCTAAACCGTTCTAATGAGATGCAACAACATCAAAACAAGTCAACAGATAACACCTCTATCCTTACAGCGGCATCACATTCCTCTCAGGAGATGTAATCCAATATTCGTCGCGGCGTTGCCTAGCTAAATAGTTTTCTCTTTCGAATAACGACAAATGATGTTTTCGAATTTTTAAAATTACAAATACCACCGTATAATAAGCCTGTTAGTAATTATTTTGTCATCTCTCCATTAGCCATCTTATTTTACAAATTTTATGCGTATTACAGAGGGTGTCTCATGAGTAGAGTCGGTTTTCATATGTAAAAATCCCTACGCCTTACTTCAAACATATCGTAACTTGTTAAAACTAGTCTCTAGTTCTATGAAGGGTAAAATTACTGCACTTTTTTTAAATAGTATGGAGATTAATATGAAATTCGTGTATTGTTAAACATTATTGGAAGAAAAAGTTTAAAGCAGGCGTGGCAGCAAAGAAAATATTTGAAATTGAAAGGAAAGACACAGTTAAAGAAATCGCGTACAGGTCGTACACTTTCTTGGTATATTGAGGTCACAAAGGAAGTATCAGAAAACCATCCTAGTATCAGCACTCGAGCGTTATCCGTCTCCCTTGGACCTTTTAAAGATACCATACACCACATTGGGTAAGATCTATAAAAGTTGTCAAATAGTGCTACACGATTAACCGAATAGAGGTTTGTAAACTTGTTGTATGTCTGGGGCAATTATGATGATCTAGTGTACTTCGAAATCATTTGAAATGGTCAAAATATCAATGCCGAAGTTTACAGTGGACAACAGATTCGAATGTATGAGGTTTTATTGTTGAAATCTTCAGGTTTTGTTAACAGAAAGCGGGTTCTCTCACAACAAGACAATGCTGAGCTACATACTACGAAAATTACGGACAATAAGATGGAAAAACTTGGTGGTTAGGTTAGCTGGATGTGGTAAAACTCCCACTGCTACATCCAGCATTTAGTCTGGACTGTCAGATTACTTTTTTTTCAGGTCCATGGTGGAATATTAGCATGGGAAAAAATTCGAATCCAAAGGAGATGTTGAAAATGCGTCGCAACAATTTTTTGCATCTAAGCCAGAATACCTCGAATATTGAGGCATTTTGTACGATTATTTAATGAATAAAGTGAAAATTAGAAGCTGATATTATTTATACTTACCTAAGAATGATTGTTTGATTAGTAGGAGCTGTTATATTCCAAACACAAGACATTCTAGGTTGATAGTAACGCATTGTTGAAGTATAACTTTTTAGTGATTGACGTTCTATTACAGTTTCTTTGGTAATTGTTCCACCACAAGCTGCAAAATAAATTTGACGATAAAATAATCATCATTCTCAGCAAAATTAAAATGTTTTAATACAGTAAAATGACTTAATACTATCAGTAGCTCTTATGTTGAAGAAGCCTTATTGATAGCGAAAGTTTAGTAGTATAATGTTATGTGCCCATCGATATGACCACGGATTCCCTGTCTTCCAAAGAATGCTTCTCCAAAATATAGAAAATGATAATAACTAGTCGACTGCAATGGACAAATGAAGATATTATGCTCCACAGAGGATCATTAGTATTCTACACTGATGGCTCGAAAATGGATAATGGAGAAGTAGGGACAGGAATATATGGCTCTACTAAGCTCGCTATCCCAATGGGATCAGAACCTCTTTGCAGCAGCTTATTGCGCACAAAGTAACTATCGCAATGCAAAGATGCTCTAAAAGCACTTGACTTTTATAAAATTGAGTCCAATCAAATATTAAACTTATTTATGTGTGGGTACCTAGCCAGTCTGAAACACACGGAAATAAACAACAAGCCAATCATATGGCGAAAAAAGGAGGGAGAATTTCTTTCATAGAATCACAATCTTTCATATATTTCCCAAAAAGCCATCAAGTTATGGTCATAAAAAGTAAGGGAACGAAAAGAAGTCATAAAATTGGAATAAAATCCCAGGTCTGAAACAATCGAAGAAGTTTCTTTCTTATTCTACCAACTAGTCTTAAAAGACCCTTTAATTGAACAAAGATGAGCTAAGGATAGTTACTGATATGCTTACTGGACCCTGTCTGGTCAACAAGCATCTAAAAACTATAGGGAAAGCCGCCGACAGCACTTGTCGTTTCTGTAAGAGACTAAAGGAAACCGCAGAATACCTCCTTCATAAGTGCGAGACAATCCATAGATTATGGTGGTTACATTCAAATTTTTTGAAGCCTGAAGAGATAAAGCGCAAATCCCCTAGACGGTTAGTTCACTTTCCAAAGTCAATAGGTCAAAGTGTTAGTGAGGTAGATTTACGGCCTTTCCGCCCTAGCTCCTCTAATGTAATCTTATCATCATGGTATTAATGAAAGGATAAATACGAAGCTATTTAGCACGTTTCGTTATTGGCTGGATCTGAAGAATACAATTATATTATAAAACTGTCTTACTATCGTCTCTGTATTCGAGCTTGAATCCTTTTCTGGTCAACCAAGCATCCGTTTGGAACACCAAATTCACAATTCCTCTCACTCTTAATACCTCTGGAGTATTTTCACCACAGTAAACATTTTTGAAATAGACGTACTGTCCAGGACTAGTACTAGAAGACACTGTTAAATTGTCATACTTGCATTGAGGATCTCCTAAAAATAAATAGTGACAATATGTAAATAAATTTACATATTTACATTGATTGATTGTATCAGTGTACATTGGAAAATATATAATTATATATAAATATACATAAATTGATTAGAAATATAAATATCATGAACGACAAATTAGAGTTAAGTATTCGAAATGTGGAAAAACAAAAATATTTGGAAAAATTCAATATGGCTCTAAGAAAATATATATCATTTGTATAAGGTTAACATGATGAGAAAGTTGAACAGTATTGAGTGAAAACTTAGTGTTGATATTTCTTTAAGCAGAAGAGATCAAAATATAATCATTAACCAGTTAATAGAAACTTCTTCGCCATGTAATTCGTACTAAATATTCCTTATATACTATCTTGTTAGCGTACAAACAAAAATAATGATAAAATATATACCAGCTTCCAAAAGAAAATCGCGAAAACGAATGTTTACAATATCCTTTCCTTTTATGGTGTATTCACATTTTAAATCATTTCGGTAGCTTACAGGATATCCAGGACTGACTATGTAACGGATTTTACTATCTGCTGTGAAAGTTCCACCGCATTTCCATTTCCACTCAGCCTAAATAAATAAAGTTTAACTTCAACTAAGAATATAAAGACGCAAAATGATCTTACTTTAAATCCGCTACCACTAATCGCATCGTTGCTCCTGAATAAAATTTTCATCCTTTCACCTGTAGAGGTTAAAGCAGTTGGGATATTTCGACCACAATATTTACCCAAACTAGCCCATACTTCGTCATCCCAGCTCCAAACCTTGAAATTAAAAAAAAAACGATTATTTCAACGTGATTCAATCTGTTACGCAATTTCATAGTACTGAATAGATAAAAAATTACAATTGAAATATCAACGTCAGAAACGCTCATAAACCTGCCTCCCCTTTACCTAATCCTGACAGTAAAATCAAAATCAGGAAATCTGACGGGTCACCAAAGAATTCTAGATGTGATAAATTTAAAAAGCAGTGACAAAGCAATGGAGGAAATGTGCAGCATGATGGACAAAGATTTTCCATTTAAAATGATAACTAATGTGTCAATAAAATTCTTCCGCGGGCTCGAAATGTACCTCTCTAGTATACGATTCGAAGCTAGCGCAAGGAGCTGGATTGGTCATTTGTGAACCAAATCGCAATCTCTCCATACTACTAGAAAAATGGCCTTGAAGGTCCAGAAAACTATTGAGTGTACATCCAGACTAGTGTGGGACTTCAAACAAACTCTATAGCCAACAAAAACAAAATATCTTTAATATGGCTACCACGCAAAAAAAGGGTCAGCGACTCCATATCTAGGAGCAGAATCCCACTGTGGCCTTATAATATGCCACATTAATAATGAACTCATCAGATGGCTAAAGAATAACTGGAGAAATACTCCAGAACTAGAACAATCCAGACGTATCAGCTAAGAAGTCTGAAGTTCTCGTGATGACCAGAAACTATATCAAATTGGTGATCGGTTTTCTGATAGGTCACTACCTCGTCAAACATCCATTCATTTGGGAGGAGTTTGCACATTTTGGAAGTAGAACAATGAGATGTAGAGTCTTGTACAAAATAACCTCTAGGTATAGGTGCAGAATGCTAGCTTGTATGTTAGGAGAAAAAGTCAGAACTGGGAAAATTTCCGATGAATCTGATTTTAAAATACAAACACTTTCTACTTATCTACTTACAATACAATTAATGCATTGAAAACAAAAAAAAAAAGGAAAAACTATAGAAATAGAATTTTAAACATACCTGAATAAAATCATTACTGCAATTAGTACTCTGTTCTAAATTGAATCTACCAATGAAGTTAAGTTGAAGATGGTATCCTGGTTCAGACTCAATTATCCATAAACATTCGGCATTGTTTGGGTAATCACCAGATCCATAATTCGGAGAATGAATGAAACGTTCTTTATCGTGGAATACTCCCCCACATCCTGAAAAATATTTGTTATGGGAAAATGTGTCAATCAGTAAAACTGATTTAGATATCTCCTTCTCACCTGAACTCATAGCTTCATACTTCAAGGTAAATCCAGTTCCAATTGAAGTTTGATCAAACTTATATTCTATCCACAACTGATTAGTTTGTGAAATTAACAATTCGGGTTTCATATTTTTACAGTATTTTCCAATTCTGGGATGTGTTGGAAGGCCCCCATTATACACAACGACATAACTTTTTTCACAATCATCGCCAAGATCAAGAGTAATTGAAGTAACGTTTATAGTTTGTCCTGTTGCAACAGAAACTAACCAAGCACACTCATATGATTTGGAAGGCTTATTGGGATATAGAGGACTGGAAATAACACCAGATTGACCTTCCACCATTCCACCGCAATCGTGAGTGTTGTATTGCGCTGTGAAATTCATAGTAGCACTCATCAAAACAAAAGCCTGAAATTAAATAAATCATATGATCACAGGAATTTGCTACAATGAAAAACTAAAATATAATGAGATCTGAAGTAATTAAGGAAAAGAACCGTCGTTGACAATGAAGTAGGTGTTCAAAATGTTCACCGTTAACGTGCCAATCAAATAAAATTGTCTCCTTGCGTTATTCACCATATCAGGCTTGATCGACCCATCCACAATCGTTATTCGTTTATTTAGTAATTTGAATCAAAAGGTTCAGTTGCATTGAGGTGCTGCCAAACATTGCGTTAATAATGTTCTTTCTGAAGCCATATCACATTCACTGGAGCTTGGGCGTTTCCTAGCTCAGGATATAAATTTGCCAAAGCTCGAATGACATCATATTGACGTAGCTCCAAAGAATGATCGCTATTTAACTTGCGCTAAATGATATGGTTTGCAACAATCCCTACTCAAACAATAACATTTTGAATATATTGCTTGTGTTCTTCTCTCATTCAATCGAGATTTTCCGCTGAACAGTAACAGAAATTTTGCCGATTAGCATGACCATTGAGTAAAAAAAATGTCCATCATTCACTTACATCAATGATTTTTCATATCAAAATTGTCTTGAATGAACTCCTGAGTAGGTATCAATTTATATGGATTCATATTTGCTTTTAATATGTTAATTATCGATGTATGGCTAACATTGAATGTGGTGGATGCCTGTCCACTCGATTTATGTGGATCTTCTTTAAACACTTCTTAATTGATTTATCACTCAATGCATTTGTTGCTGTTTATTTCATCTGCCTCATATGATGGAACTCGCAAAATTACTTCTTTATTTAACTACATTTCTTAGAATATAAGTGGTAAATCCAGGAATTTTTCATGAAATAGGCGAGTTACTTCTTGTAGTATTCGGTTTTTACCTCCATTGCCAATTATATGTAAAACTATTATGGATTTCCGTTATTTTTTACAATTGAAGTTAACGAATTTTAAAATAAAATTTTAATTCTGGCAACTTATAATTACAAAACAAGTCGCTTGCCACGGAAACTCTAAAAGAAACATATTTTTTCATTCTTTCTTAATTATCCCAACAAACTGGAAAACTATAATAATTTTAAATGCAGTATCAAGAGATCTTTTCAATGAAGACCACGAGCTGATAACATATGAAGCTTGTCACTAAAATAAGGATACCAACAATTTTATTGGCATTGAATAATACATGTTTGGAAAGCTTAGACTACCCTCTATTTTTGGAAATAATCTTCTTTATGTCTGAGCCGTAGAAGTCAGCCGCTGCGCCGGGAAGATAGACTAAAGCTTCTTCTTTACGCTCTCCGTCGGTTGAGAAATACATCCTTCCCAAGTGTTTTTTTAATTCAAGAAAATGATGATAATCACTGGGTGCCGCTTCCACACATTGCAGTTTGTTGCTATCCGTCAACATTTTCTGGACCCTCCTCGAACAAACCTTGGTATATCCTAAGTGATCTCTCAAAAGGTTATGAATACAGGACTTGCTATCATCACAAATCACCCTTCGAACTTTCAACATTGCTTCTTCCACTTTCGCATTTACTTCGTTTGAAAAGGATACCAGGCCCGTCACTAACGTCTGTACGTTCGATTTCGTATTATCTGTACCATTTGCGCACATGTTGCACATTCATACACTTTTCCTCAAACACCTAACACAGTTGGAATGAATGAACTCAAAAATGAAAGTATTCATTGAAAAAGACGAATATTTGTTTGAATGATTTGTGAGTGTCCAATTGCTACCATTCATCACGATCATTTTGAATTTCGACTTAAGCCCTTAAGGCATAAACATAATTTTTTTTGTTAATTAATTTTTACGGGCTACGATACTACATAGGCGGATGGAGTGTATGACATAACTATTGACACCTCAGGTGATAGTGATAGTTCCGATGAAGACAATAATTCATGAAATTATCCATATCTTGATGTCCATTATATATTTGATGATCTTTCTCCCATTGCACAGGCAGCTGATAGTTATCATTATATTTCTGTATACGTTTGGAATCATATGTGAAAAGGATAAGAAGATAAGAAATTCATATTTTTTTCGTCGTGTTAACGCGCTCGACTGACGCCTCATCCCTTGTTTCCCCACGATTAACAGTTGACTTTTATAACTAATTGATATCAATTTTGTATGAGGACAATTTCATATAAGATAAAAACTTTGAAAAACAACATACAGTATTAAACTCAGGCGGAATAAAATTCTTGTGTAATAGTAGTTATTTACATCTGTTTTTACTTGTTGATTACGTTCGCTCTTTTTAATTTTTAACTATCTGTTAATTCTTCACTTATAGTTAGCTTAGAATGCAAATAATTTTCTTATCTAAACTCTCAATTGTTATTTGATACAAGTAAATGAATAATTAATTCTTTAATTAAAAGTATTTTCGTAGTAAAATACTTATTTGCTCAACGTGATTAATTCAATTCAAAAGTTATCTTGTTTCATCTGCGTGATAATCCAATACCTATCAAGAAATATAATGACCATAACAGGAATCACTAAACTTTATCATAAAACTAGAAACTATTTTTTCAGCTGCATACGAGGTGTGATTAAAATTAATTTGAAGAACAAAGGGAAAAGGTAACATTGAAGGTTAAAAATAAAATATGTTTACAATTTTCGAACACTAAGTTAACAAGTGAATAGTAGGGCTCAAGAGATTGATTTGTTCCTTTCACCTCCTGCTTTGAAATATTTGTCAATTGGTTTATGTCTATGATTGTTCTTTAATGTTTATTTATTAAAGTGTCATCAAAATACATCGAACTATTTTATTGGAAACAGAGTAATGCTTCTTCAAAGTACAGCCTTTGACTAGCAATATATTTATCTCGATGTTTAGTCAACAATTGGAAAAATTTCGGAATGGTTTTCTTCTGTGACAAAAAGCACAAATCTAGTTAGCAAGAGTAAAACTTTTAGCGACAATTTTTCATCACACTATGTCTTCACAATCAATACTTTGATTTTCGACTGGGCCACTTCTCCACAATTCAACAATTTTGAAAATGAAAACTGAAGACGATCTTTCAATTTCATAAAAAATTAAACACGGTTTTTTGTTCATCACTCAAAATCTACGAATAAATTTAGCAGCTCTGGTCTAGATTTTAAGTTCTTAACCAAGCTCTAGAATAGTCAATTGCCAATTGCAATAAACAAAATTGTTCATTTTTTTCATTTCTGTCTGTTTCCAAAATCAAATGATGTCCACATCTTAATCACTCTTAGCAGTCTTCAAAGCTACTATGTTATAAACATAGATCTTTATCAGAATTAAAAACATAACTAAATGCTTGTCTCAATTCATGGGAGTATGAGGCATCCCAGTTGAAACACGTACGTAAGTAATTGCTGATATAAAAAACAGATCTTTTGATTAAATCTTCTAATTAAACACATTTTAAAAGTCAAAGTCATTTGAAGTACTGTCAATATATTATTCTGGTGAATATTTTAATTTATTCTTTCAAATTTATTTTATAAAGCTAGTTCAATGGATATTTTATAAAATATCTGATGGTTCTTTTTAGCAAGAGCCGTATACGAACCTGTAATTTTGTAATTAAAAATGGTGATCTTATTGTAATTGGAGTAACCGTTGGTATACAAATTTTTGACAAGACATTTTTCTTTTCTTTTCCTGTTACTAAAAGAAATCCTGATGTATGTAGACATGATGACTCGACAGGTTTTGTAGTATTAGTACTCATTGTCAAACTTATAGCAAACGTTCTAGCTTGATCTATATCTGAACGTGAATGTGTCCACTCACAATTGTATGCCCAGTTTCTTAAAGTTGGATTCTTAATGACACCATTTTCAGAACCAAACTCACCTTGACACACTAAAAAAATTAATAGTCATCAATTATAGTTATGTTCCGGTGTGAATATATATATGAGATTATCATCAGCTTGACACTGAATCGAGAGTCAAGAATTGATTTTATCTCTTATTTTTTTATTGCGATCTAAGCTTTGAAAAACATAATTCATTCACATCTAATTTAAATAAATCTTCAACAAAGATAAAACCAATGGTAAGAATCTTATTTAGTTTTTTGCTATTTTAACGTTAATTTTTCATGTTATTTTATAAACAGTCATAAATTATCATCACAAATATATTGAAATCTGAAGATTATTGTTAATTTGAACATACAGCGTCAAAATTCTGGTCATCAACTGGTTTTCTGGGCCAACATAGATTGTTCACAATTGTAATAGGATGAAAATCGTGTTTGTGAGTGTGTTTCTCTATTTTTAGAAAAAAACAATACGAAGAGTTGTTGACAATTTTGGTGCATTCCACTAGACACTTACGACCACGGTCTTTCTCGTTCCAGTTAATCCAGAGCCGTATAATCGTAAAACTAAGAGGAATAGCTTATGAAGCATTGTGGTAAAAATGGCAAAACAGAGAAATAAAGAAAATTTTCAAAATATAATGTTGCAGTTTGTTATCGAATTTTATAGTGGCGTCCTATCGACCCAATCCCAACACTAAGACAAATAATACAGTAGAATATAAAAGAGAAGTACATATAGTCTTTATTGACTTCTGAAGTGCTTTCGATTCAATAAAAAGAGAGAAAATAACAGAAGAACTAGAAAGACAAGAAATTCCAAAAAAAATTAAGAAAATTGATAGAAGTAATACTAAATAAGGGGCATTAAAGTGAGATTCCAAGGCACAACATCAGAATAGACACACACAAATAAAGGCGTCAATGTCGCCAACGCTATTCAATATAATATTGGACGGCATTGTGAGAAACGCAGGATTACAGAATAAGAACATTATAGCAGGCGTAATACAGATAGTAGCATACGCAGATGATGTGCATATCATAGCAAATGTACAGAAGGAATTAATAAAGGCGATCAACAAATTAGAAGAAGAAGCAAGTAATTACAAACAGAAAATAAATGTGGAAAAAACCAAATATATGAAAATATGGGGAAAACCAGAAGAGGGGGCAAACCAACTGAAAACTAACCATTAGAAGAAACAAAAACCTACTAAAAAACAAAGAAATAACCAAACAAAACAAAATAAAAATGTAGAAAACCCTAATAAGACCAGTAATCACGTATGCGATGGAAACAACAGTAATTAATAAAAGGAAAGAAGAAGAGCTTAAAAGAACCAAGAGAAGAGGTCCAAACATAACACAGGAGGGAGAAAGGAAAACAGAGAAAAACGAAGAAAAAGAGGAAGAGCTAAAGAAGGAAAATATAGTGAGATACATAAAAGCACAAAGATTCAACTTCGATGGCTATACAAGAAGAAAATCTACTGAAATAATCATAAGAATAACGCAATGGACCCCCTTGTGGCCAAGGAGAAGAGGCAGGCCGAGAAAGATTTGGAGAAACGAAATAGAGAAGGACATAAGAGCATTGGAGAGCAACATTCCGGAACCGAAAGGAATGGAAAATAATAATAAAAGCAGCCAAGACCAACGATAAACTATGAAGAAGACAAAAATAGAAAACGAGAAGTAATCCACCTCAAAAAAGGATTTTAAATCGCTAAAAGCGATAGCCATAATCCAAATGATTTAAAGGCTTGATGATGATGATGATGATGATGACAAAAGTGAAATCAAAATATCTTCTATGTAGATAGTAAGATATTTGATATTGAATGCTAATATTTTATTTGGAAGAAAAAATATCTTACCATTTATTTGTAGTGTTATTCACAAAAAATTAGATAATATACGAGTACATACATATTTACATGGAATTTATAGATAATTACCTATTACTTAAGTAAAAAATATGGAACAATTAAACATTTACTCACAACCCTAGCTTGTACTCCAATAGCAAACAATTGGACGAACAAATTCAATGCAAGCGTTGGATCTGCATGATTCTAGAAAGTTTGGATAGAGTTGGCTCATAGCTTGTTTCAAGTTTCAAACATGGCTTTAAACTTTCAAGCATAAGTGAGAAGCCAACTATTCTTACTTATGTATGCTTGCACTAATATATTGATCTGAGGATAGTCAGTACTCCAATGTCAACTTCTTCACCTTACTGAATTATTCTATGTGTCGAATATAATAGCCCCAAATCACGGTATTTCTTTCAGAGTTGTCCACTTCTATTGCATTACGTACATACATTTCTGGACCTCCAACTCTTCTTGCTTTTCAACAAATTTTCTCATCCACAAAGCTCTAGTTTTTACATCGATCAATTGCATTTATGAAGATCCAGTTCCAATTTCAAATGGCTCAATGTAGATTTTGTTACTATTTGTGTTGAAAATATTTATTATGAATGCTAGAGTCGTTTTGTTGGTTTTGGATTGCGCACATCTGTCATCAAATTCATCTTTAATTTTTTTATAAGTCTTAATTCTCTTTAAGTCTCTAATTTTTCCAGAGAGAGGTAACAATCCTAGAAGTTTTTTCTTTTGGATCTTGGGAGGACATATATTTGACAAAAAGAGCAGCTTGTGCCGTGTATTTTATGTCGCATGACTCATCGCTGGCAAGCGATAAGGTAGAAGAAAGTTGAATATCGACTTAAATAAACATTTTGATGTATTTTTACAATTTTTCAGAAATGAACATTGTACGTTTCATGAATTTGTGCATTACTTTCTCATATTCACTTCCACATTTTTCCAAAGTTTGTCAGAAGACGCAACCCTATTAAAAATTGTATTTTATTTTGTACTTACAAGTGGGAAGACGTGAATTGTATTCCGCTTTAAATCCTCGATGTTCACTTTTCGAAACAGACCAGAAAAATATCAGCATCTTATTTGAGCTAGATTCGAAAGTAGTTACATTAGAACCAGTGGTCTTAATGTCGTGATCAAGTCGGAGTTTATAAGTTCCGTCAAATACGGCAAGCCCATGCTCATATTTAACAGCTCCATTCAAATCAACATCAATAAAATTTAGAGTGATTCTACGTCCTAATGGAACTGTTATCTGCCATTGACAGTTTCTGTTGTAGTGATTCATTATGGGATATCCTGGTGATTGTATAACACCAGATTCTGTAGTGAGTTTTCCACCACAGGCTAAAACATAATAAATGTTATTATAATATAATACTAGCTTCATAAGGGGCAACTAACCGACTTGACTTGATTTGAATTTTAATGAGAATGTTCCAGTATTATCTGATGACAATGTTAGTATTACTTCATTTGATATTGACTTTATTGATGGAGGGGGATTTTTTCCACAGTATTTACCCAAGGAGCTACCTGTAATTCACACAAATACATTATAAAATTAAATAGTTAGCGAGTAATAAATGGATAATAAACATGTGATAATATCCTTAGAAAGTTTTATCCTGTAATAACTAGCCATGCAAAAATCTGGATGTAAACTGCAGGTGTATATCTGCCATCTTAATGGGCAGTAATCAACCTGTAACTTGGAGGCAAAGAACAGTGGACGAGAGACTGTAAGCCTGCAACACTAAATAGAGCTCAAATAGAGTTATGAAAAAATTTTGAATTGCGGCACTAATTCTTCTTGCAAGAATTCCAGATATCGTACTCCATTGAGAATTTGGTAAAGGAATTTTAGTCCTATTATCTTGATTTTCTACTCTCACTGGTTGTTGAGTCTGGCTTTTCCTTATCCGCTGTTGATTCTAATACGCCCAATTCGATTCTTCTTGTAATTGGTGAAGAATACAAATTTACTATTTAACAATTAAGTACAGGGTCCTTCACGACGAGCTGTATCGATATGTACATGGGAGAATACTGCGACAAGTGTTCTGAAAATTTGCTTGCATGGGTTTTCCGAAATCTTCGTTTTAGCTAAAATAATTTCAGTTTTCTGAAACTTCCGGTTATACCAAAAGTGGACCCAAACTTCGTTATTTAAAACGGAATGCTATGGTTATTATTAAATTTTGGAATCTACGCAAAATTTCAATATTACTTTATAAAAGGCATAGTATGCCTCAAGTCTGCCATTTTTTAATTATTTCACATTTTCGAAATTTTTGGACACATGCAGCCCTCCACTAAAAAAATTATATTTCTAAATTCAAGTGAGTCAGGTCTAATATTTTTGAGATTTGGACAAATAACACTTACATCGTTCAAAATTTGTGAAAAACTCGACAAAAATTTATATAGGGTGTTAAGAAAATGGAGCCAAATTTCGCTATCTAAAAACTTCGAAAACTTAATTTTTTCAAATAGCAACCCCATTTTTCTCTTTACCATTAGACTCTACGCTTTAAATTAAGAGGACTTCTTTGGTAAATTCATATATCTCCTCAAATCACCAGTTTTTGTAGTAACTTGAAAAAACTGAAATCTTCATGGTTTTTAAATGTCGGTTGTCTGGAGCGACCAAAAAAAAATAAAAGCCAACATATCAACAAACAAACAAACAAATAATGAAAGCAGTGAAATGAAAGTGTTCATCATGTCCCGTTAGGATTTATTAATGAGGATTATTTCAATTTGCTAGTAATATACAGGGAATGTGATAGGGTTAATAAACGAGCCTACGATACTTCCCGTTGGCGATATCCGGATAGACCACGAACCACTCCTGATACACTTACACGGCTCATTCATAATTGTAAAACCCATGGTCAGTTTGTTGCACTGTGTAGCAAATTGAAACCTGTCGTAGACAGTGAAGCCAATGAAATTACAGTCTTGGGATACTATCTGTATTCAATCTCGTTGGTACAAAATTTAAAGCCAGATGACGATCAAAAAGAATTGCTTTTTGTGAATTTATATTAATAAAAACTCAGGAAGACGAAAATTTTTTACAAAACTTTATTTGCACAGATGAGTGTGATATTCAGAATAATGGAATATTTAACCAGCGTAACTCCCATTATTGAAGTGATACTAACCCTCACATGTTGCGTTTCAAGGGTACTGGAATTTCAATGTTTTTGCTGCGATAAAAAATGACAGTAAGCTGGTGGTAGATTTTTATGACGAAAATTTGAACGGTAATCTTATTATTTGAATTTGAGGGTGATTTCACTTCAAATTTTTGTTTATTTCAAGTAACAGATATCTAGAAATATTAGAAAATTATTTACACCTACTAAATCTGAATTGGAATCAGCTGTGGTATCAGCAAGACGGAGCCCCACCACACGGTAGTGCACTTGTAAATAACTTTTTACAGACTCATTTTGGGGATCGATGGATAGCTCACTATGGACCGCATCAATGGCCTCCCCGTTCACCATATATCACCCCATTAGATTTTTTCTTTGGAGTCGTATAAAAGATAGCGTGTATGCTTCGTCGCTAATTACAAAATAAGACTGTCAAGAAAGAGTTCGGAATGCATTTCGAATTTTTTCACCGCAAGAAATTCGAAACGCCACTCAGCACGAGTTTTTAAGAAGAATCCATAATTGTTTGGAAGTTGGGGGCAACCATTTCGAACATTTACTTTAGTTTAATTTTTAGTTTTGTTCTTCTTCTCTTAATGTAGTATTTTTTAAATATTTTTTAATTGACTAAAGTATTTTAATTTTTGATATGTTAACTTTTATTATTCGTTGTTCGCCATTGGCAGGTGACAATTAAAAACCATGAAAATTTCAGTTTTTTCTGTTTCTAGAAAAACCGTTAATTTGAGATATATGAATTTACTAACAATGTCTCCTTAATTTTAAGCGTAAAATCGAATGGTAAAGAAAAAAATAGGGGTTGTCATTTAAAAAAATTAAGTTTTCGAAGTTTTTAGATAGCGAAATTCGGCACCATTTTCTGAACACTCTATATAAATTTTTGTCAAGATTTTAACATATTTTGAAAGCTGTAAGTATTAGACCTGACTCACTTAAATTTAGAAATATAATTTTTTTAGTGGAGGGCTGCATGTGAAATAATTAAAAATTGGTGGACTTTAGGCATACTACGTCTTATATAAAGTTATATTGAAATTTCGCATAAATCCAAAAAATTTAATAAAAACCATAGCATTTTGTTTAAAATAACGAAGTTTGGACCCACTTCCGATATAACCGGAAGAACTGAAATTATTTTAGCTGAAACGAGCATGTCAGAAAATCCATGCAAGCAAGTTTTCAGAACACTTGTCCCAGTACTTTCCCATATGCATATCGATTCAGTTCGTCGTGAAGGACCCTGTACAAACTAACCTAACCTAAGAATAGCCATCATAATTCTTCGAATTGAGACATTAGTATTGAGATTGAAATCAGGGATCCGAACATTTTCACAAAAAAATTAACCATTGAGTTCAATAAAAATTAAATATTCGTATTTGCTTTGTAGTCATCATCGTTAGAAAATGAAATAATTATGTATTTTTTTTTTTTAGTTAATATCAACTACTCTTAGTTAATTTTATGTAATTGATCTACTTACCGTTATTACGTTGTCCCGGAATACGAGGAATCTCATTAAGAGTTATAAAATTTTTCGAACAAGTTAAATCGAAATGAACAAATGTTAAATTCAAATAATGATCATTTAGTCCAACGATGTACCATGTACAATTCTCTCGCTTAGTAATTGCCGCACTCGAATGCGTTATTTCTCCTGATCTTCCTCTCACGGTACCACCGCAACGAGATATTGAGATTTTTGCTTTGAATCCATTTTTAGGTTCATCAGTGTCAGTGAAGAACTTCAAGTAAATCAAGTTATCTGTCGAAAATTGTGAGTTGGGAGCGGATCGACAATATCTTCCAATTAATGTTGAGTAGGGAGTTCCCCCATCTCTCAACTCAATATACTCAATATCGCATCTTAAAAAATACATTAATTCGTCAAAAACACATACTCGCAGTTTACAATTATCGAAACAATATAGCACAGTCACTCTTTATTGCAAAACGCACAATCTTGTGACAAAACCATAATTGGTATTTCCAAACTTTCAATACAGGATTAAACTATGCTTTTAAATCTAACATAATGATGAAAGTCCTTCACACAAACATATTACTGCTCACATTAATTGTAAATTAGTGGAATTTACCCAGGTTTATATGTTAAATCAAATCTTTCTTCGAAATCCACTCGTAAAACTTCCCCAACAGGTGCTGCTATTTTCCATTCGCATTCTGTATGAGGATTGGGAATATTAGGGTAATTCGGTGACGTAATTTCAGTAAAATTATCGTAAGTACTCAAAATAATGTTTCCACCACAATCCGCGGATACTTCTTGGTATTTGATTCTAAAACCCTAAATAATATCAAATTATATATTAGTGTAGTCAACACAATACTTACATATCTTCAAATTATTCCTAATTATTGATAAAATTTCAAATATCTATAATTTATTTCAAAAGAAGTTAAAAATAAACTAACTAATTAATAATAAGAAATATAAGTAAGTTGGAATTTCTGGAACCGTTGGTGAAAATCATACTGAATACAGTGTCTACACCAGCACTACACCAACACTCACATTTACACTGTCTGACGCGCGTTTCTATAACCAAGTTATCGTCTTCAGAGACTAAACCTAATGACTTGACTTTTTAATTTTAATCTCCTTTGATATAATTTCATTATTTCCCAGCGTCCTGTCGCTTCAGTTTCGTCTTCTCCAAACGTCGTGCTTTATTTAGTAATTTATTTTGTATTCATATTGTTCCCACCTCGAGTAAAGGACAAAAACGGTCTATCCCCCCAGAGGTCAATTGTAGAAGGATAAGAGCTTCAGTACATCACAGTTCCCCCTGGTACCCTGAAGCGTAACGTTAGCGATATGAAATGTTCCTCATACCATTCAACCTCGGCACGTGCTAACCTTGGCATTGGGTCATCCCTCTAATCTTTAATCAATCAAACATAATCCACATTCATAACAAACAAAACGAACGTTTTTTCTCAAATTTGTTGGAGCTGCATATTCACGCCAATCAAGTTATTCGTCCAAATGAATTAAACGAGCCCAAACTCGGGGTTGCGTCGTTTAGTTACGGAGTTCCTATGGCAACCTTCCAGCTCCATCATCAGATCAGCTCTATGTCATGATAATCTTACACTGTCATTCGATTTATACATACATGCATGCAAAATTTCAGCTTAATAGAAACCCAGAAGTGGATCAAATTTAACTTGCAAGATTTAATTACAGACAATGAGACAGGTGAAACTAAATAAAAGCCTATAAAAGCCGTATAGTTGAATATTACTATTACAGGATTGTTCGAGAATTATCCAGACTACCTGCATATCTCAGTTTTTCCAAAAAAATCGACTTCACATTTTGAATTATTGTTGTAAATATGCGGATTATTTTGGTATTCGAATAATACGGGATTCGGAATATTAAGATATTTGGATCATTGGAGTATTACGTATTTGTCCTGATTCGCTTTTCTTTGAGATGATACATTTGATTACAACGCATCCGTTGTTGGTATCGAGGATCGACATAGACAGTTGTTTGTAATGTGATAGAGACCTTGTTTATGCGGTGTGGACGATATTTTAGGTTTGTCCTGATATAGGAAAAATTTCCTCAGCAGGGCTGAGATTATGATGATTTTAGGGTTTGTTAGTTATCTTGATGCTTACCTAGTGACGTATCAAACAGATTTTGAGGTTATAATAGTTTTCATCCTTAAATAAGGACGGGTACAACGGCCTAAACATTATATTTTTGATGTTAATAACGGACCATTTATATTCAACAAACACTTTATGTTAGGGTATAGGTTTACAGACTACTGAAGGAGAGCAGCGAGCGTCAACATTGAATTGCACCCTTATTTTAAGGACATTCCACACAAATAACACAACGTTAAATCAATTCTAATGAAGGACAAAATTGTTTAACTCAATGTTGGTATGTATCGGTCAGTCATTGATTCATTACCGTTGGTTTGGTAATGAATCAATGACCCATCTAAATATAGGTGAAGTGTTGTCAATATACGAATACGAATAGTATATATTATTATTTACAAATTTATAGGTTGGTTCTTTAATTGTGAAGCAAATATGCTCCGAGAGGTTACAGGATCCCTAAAGAATACTACTTTGAAACACTTAAAAGATCGTGGATGCAATCAGAAGAAAACTGTCACAGTTTTGAATAAGCGATGATTGTTTGCTTCACCACACGTCATTGCATTCATCTAACCTTGTGTAGCAATATGTAATTAAGCGATAGATCGTGCAGCTTTGCTAGTCTCCGTAGAGTCTCGACATAGCTCTCTGTAACTTTGGAGTGTTTTCTAGATTAAAATTTCTCTCCGAGATACATCACTTCTATGACAAAGGCACTGAAAACTGTTTAGAAAGTAGAAAGACCTGCACTAATACAGAGATACTTTTGAGAGACACCTCTTATGTTAAAGAAATTGAAAGACTAAGCAGCTCAAAATTGAAACATTTATTAATAATTTTGAATATATACTTACACCTATATTAGATGAGCCTGTGTATTTGAGATAAAGGTTATTTCCGGTAGATTTTAACTTGTTTGGTAAAGTATTACCACAGTACTTTCCGGTACCCAATAAAGGTGAATCAGAGAATTTACCATTCCTGATCTGTGAACAATTTAAAGATTTTTTAATCAATAGTAATTGGAGTAAATCCCTATACATATTATAGTCATATTTTCAATTTAAAATCAAAAATAATTACCATAAGATAGTTATCACAACCTTTGTTTGAATCATGCTCGATATCGAATACTTCAAAAACAAGTTCAATTGTTTTCGTCGATCTGACTGTTATGTTCCATTGGCACTAAAAATATATCAGACATTAACACAATTAAATAATTTCTTTTGAATAAATGGATACGACATATGGGGGCTTCTTACATTCTACAAAAAGCCCTCCATATGTCGTCTTCATCAAAACATCCACAGTATTAGGATTGTGCAGAGCTAAAGCGGAAATAAAAAATGGTGGAAGATTCATATGAATTCCATAGCTGTAACAAGGAAAGTCTGCTTCAAATTTGACCATGAATAGAAGGACTAAGATTATTAAGATACCATATTAAAGCACTCCATCGAAATACTTCACCGGACTATTTATTAGAAATACTACTAGAAGCTGAATTACTTCATTTCTTGTTTGGCGATATTTTTTGGACAGTTGGATACTGTAATGCCAAATAGTATAATAATAAAATTCTATGTTAGAGATAAGTTAAAGCTACTGTAACATGAAAATGATAAAATAGAACAATATTTCAACATTATATATTATATCAACTCACCTCACTACCTCTCAACGAATCATTACCAAATATAATATATCCAGTTGGATCTGATAATAATCCTCCACAACCTGAAAAATAATATCTATTTAGTTGAAAATATTTAAAATGAATTCATATCTAAAGGAATTTATCGAAGAAATTGAATGAATTAGGTTTGAAAAATTCTAAATCTATGATGTAAGGGATTAACCTTTCACTTTATGTTCTTCATTGGAAATTAATCAATAATCAAAACGCATCATTCGAATACAAATACGTTTTTTTTGTTATTTTTATTCTTCCCAGAAAATTTCTGTTTATCGCATATTAAACATTATTTGACGAGCTGATTCTTTCACTTCTGCTTCTTGATTTCCATACTGCAATTGCTTTTCATCAATTTTAATTATGAGATCTTTTTTTTGTCATTACCATCATTTTTTTTTCTTCTCCATCGTAATATTCATGTTCCTCAATTTTTTATGTCTGCTTCCGTGTTAATAAATTATCCTTCACTTCCTCTTATTTTCAATCTGTTTTGTTTTTCCTTTTTCCAATCCATCAACCATTATCATTATAAATAGCGTCGGACTCGGTATACCCGTCTTAATCTTCTTTTATGGTAAAATCCCAGGTTTGCTCATTATTTTTCCTCCCCTAGTTCCTAGTTCCTATATACTTTATATTATTAAATTATCAGTTTACTCCAACTCATCTACGTTTTAAAACTCTTCATATTTGATTTCTTCGGACGCTGTCAAATGTTTTTTGAAACTCTATAGAACCGAAGTATACTTTTTAATTTGTTTCCTGTTTTTCCTCTACTATTTGTCTCAATGTAAATATATGTCCTTACTCCTCTAATTGATTGTCTATTATTGTCTATAGTCAGTTTTCTACGACAATCTCCTGGAATTTCAGCACCACGCTTGACTTAGTTTAATTAATTTATCGATTTTCAAATTTATTTTGTTTCAGATTTTTACATATTTTCCTTCACGCTGGATTATTTCTTCTTTCTCCTTTCTATGGAATAATACCGGCAATAAATATGCTTCTCCCAATACTGGATCCTCGATAATTATTCTTCATACCTGATTTTCTTTTAGACTTAGACTGTTTGGAATGCTTTCGCAGCGCATTTTTTATTTCAAAATTTGATTTCCTATTTTCTAATACAATATTCAGAACTAAAGATTGATTCATAATCCGGAATAAACAACCGGTAATCACTGGTGGCCAAATCTAAAGAATATAACGTATTCTAATTATAAGTCTGCCTAAGATATTCCGGCTATTACAATGTGACTGGGTGCATTATCCTTATGCCCAACTATCCTCGTCGTTTTATTTCTATAACCTCACGAAATTCTGGAACTAAATTAGCTCTAGTTGAGGCTTCCTTTTCAAAATGAAATCTAATGAAACTCATTTAGTATCCCAAAATACTGTTAGCACAACCTTCCGTCTAAAAGTTGCATATAGAATTTATTCGGCCGTTGTGAACCTCCATGTTTCCACTTCTTACTCTACATCTATGACTCATCCATATCACCGCTCAACACGATCCATTTTGATACTGAAATATGATAAATACGTAACGCGGTCCTAACATAGGACGAAAGGTCATAAATTAAAAAACTGTGATGATTTTCCAATATATTCCCCATTTATTTCCACATACTTCTAAGAACGTATGACTAAAGCTTCTATGCCACTACAAAAATATTATGCACAACTTTTACCCCTTAAATAGACTTTTGGCTTTGGGGACAAAAAATAGTCAGACGAGACCAGTTCAGGTCTATATGGTAGGTGTACAATCTCCGTGAAGTTACACTTTTTTCGTGACTTTCCCTTTTTATGCACTGGCTCTCTTTTCCGATGCCACTACATGAAAATGTTGGTCATAAGTTACCGAGACATCCTCCATTCTGTTTTTAATTTGTTTTGGGGTTAATATTTGTTTAGTCGAACATTTTCAAAGCAGCGCAAAACTCAATTTCAGACATTTTTCAAAACAACTTGATTGAGTGCTCGTTTGAGCTTTACAATAATAAAATGGATCGGTACAGCAAGTTAAAACTTCGTGTACAGCTTGTTGAGACGCGTGCAAAAAAATTTTTGCGAACTCGCTTTATCTACTTCTGTGGAGCCAAGAACTACGTAGCTCTTTTGATTTATGATTGTCTCAAGAACAAACTAAAGGGATTAACCTAACTAAGTACGTAATTAGTTTTAATTAATTGTGTAAATTAATGTGTAAATAAAGATAAGAGAAAATTTTGTTATTTAATAAAATACTACCTTCATGGATTTTGGCTTTGAATCCTGTTCCATTCATATACCGGGAGGTGACAAATTCCAGTTTCATAAAATTGGTGGTATGAATGATCTGTTTAGCATCATCTAAAGCACATACTCTTCGTATTTTTTGCCAATCGTTATCATAAATATGTTTTTCATAAATGTTAATGTTATCACTGAGCATATCACATTGTCGGAGATAAATATATCGATTTCTATTATGAGCCAAATCTATATCTATAAATTGAATGATTAAATGGTTCATCGATATTGTAGAAAAAGTCCAACTGCATTTCAGATTATGTTCATAGCCATGTGGATAACCAGGAGAGGTGAACACGTAATTAGTAACTCCCGTCAAAACTATAACCTCATCTGTATTATTACATTCCGTTTCTGAAGGAGATATCAGAAATAAATAAATAAATATTTCCAAAATAAACAACTATATTACTGTATGAAATTCTTGGTATAGTTGGCATCGAACCTCCCACTTCTTGCCATTCCACTTTGAATTTGGAACCAAGTCTTGGGCTACTATAGTCGACCTTAATGAACATGATATTGGAAGTTGATTTTATTGGATCTGGCGTCGTTAATCCACAGTATTTTCCTAGAGAATTTGCAGTGTCGTCTACACCATCGAATACCTGCAAATAAACTCTTTATTTTCTGAAAACAATTTTATTAAAAAAATAGAAATTACATTAAAGTGTCATATTTACTTAGAATACTGCAATAAAGACATTTGATGATTTATTTATCAAGCAATGTGAATAAAACCAATCATCTGAAATACAGAATTCAGTTTGAATAAAAGCTTCTTACGGGGTATATCCACAATGTAAATTCCGTTTCTATTTCTGCAGCAGCGCTATCGTAGTTTCGAGCATGCGCGGCAGATACTCTAAGCAGAAGAAATGTAAGCAATTTTCAGATTGGTGCAGCTAACGTGTTCTTTGTAGTGTTTCTTTATGATATACGAGGTTTACAGACAAAATGTTATGAGTCATTCATGATTAGAAAATGGATCAGACAGTACAATGAATGACGTAGTCAAATGCTTAAAACGATGAGGTTCTTTGATTGCTGATCAACTGGTTCACGCAATTAAAGCAAAGCTTAAGCAAAACCGTAAGTTTACAATTATTGCCCTTAATATGGAATTTCTGCATACCTGACGATCACTAATTCATGAAATTGTTCGAAAACTTTGCTCACTTTGGGTACCCATAGTTCTTACTAAACCACATAAAAACAACGGATGGGCAGTGCGCTTCAGTTTTCGACACGCTACAAATAAAGACGGTGAACATTTTCTTTCTCGGATAATCACGGGAGATGAAAGTTGGTTATTTTACGACACACCAGAAATTTAACTGCAGTCAATGGACTGGAGACAAACTCCGTCCTCAACGAAAGTTTAAGTAAATCTTGAAACCTCTAGAACTCATGAGCACCTTTTATTCGGACAAAAAAGGCTTTTTGCTGATTGATTTTTACTACGAGGCTAAACAATCAATGCCCATGTTTACTGCGAGATGTATTTGTACAACGAAACAGTAATTACTTTGTAGATATACCTCGTCTTAATAGCATCTGTACCAAAAACGGGTTCCCATATTTGCTTCTTGGGTTATTGATACTTCTGAGACAAATAAACTCAACGCAGTTTGGATACAATGATCTCAATGAAAGAATCCACATTGGGATATGAACTCACTAGCAAGTACTTCGAAGAAGGTTACTAAGAAAAGATATGGCAACGCTATCGAGGTAATGCACAGAGTTATAAGATTAGTAAATTAGTTTACTCACTTCAAATGTGGCAAAATAGCAATCATCATCAATACTATCCCTAGCATCTAAGTAGAATTCCTTGAATGATAATAATACTCTTTTCTTTGGAGTTACTGTTATCTTCCACGTAAATGTTTTAAATTCTAGAATAGATAGAGGATATAACGGTGACTCTATTTCTCCCTTGGTGCCAGTTAGCTCATTTTCTTCATCTAAAATAGATATTCATTTATTGGCATTATCATCCAATGATTTATGTTACCAATGTTACTGGATTTAAAACTTTGCATAATTTCCAATAATAATTTTACGAAATAAAATATGGTTCGAAAAATTTTAGTGAGATAAGTGGATAATGATGCGAACAGAAAAGTAAAGGCATGCAATGATTCTTACTTAACGTATACTCTGCATAAAATCCTTTAGCGGTAATTGTAGTATCCCCTTTAGCAATCTTACTGCTTTTGAATAACAGCCATAAACTTCCAATATGTGTGATATTTGATGGTTTATTGGTTCCACAAAATACTCCGAGAAGCGGCCCAGTAACATTGAAGCTTCTAATTTCAAGATAATCTGTGTTACAATTATCAGATTGTAACAGATTGAATTCTATGAAGTTGAGACTAACATGATTTCCTGCAATAAACATTTCGGAATAAATACGAAAAATTGAAAGTTTTATGAGATGCAATTCATTTTTATGAATTTTTATTTTGTGATATAACCGTTATTTCGGTTATATTCACGTTGTTATTAGATCTTCCGTTGTTGTATGTAATTTCATAAGACACGCACTCTATTTTTTGATTCTTAAAATTCTGAATAATGCTCCCGATACCCAATAGTCATAGATTCAAAGTGAATGAATAAATAGATTAAGATTGACTACTAGGGTTGAATAATAGGTGAAAAAATAATTGATTCACTTTTTCTTGGAGATAAATAGTTTTGTGCATCCCAAAAAACAATGTTTAGCTTCAACAAAATGGAGAACCATCTCCCTATGCAAGTGACGTGAAGCAAACAAGGCCACCGAGAGACTTTAGTTGGCCCTGGGCAGAGTTTGGTCCCGAGACCCCTCTCGTGACAAAATAAACAAAATCGGGAATTAAAGATAACCTTATTTTTGAACTGGCCTAATGTCTCATTTTTCCGTTTAAAATTTTATCAAAATTCTTGGCGTAAGCTGCGCTTTTCTGAAACATCTATAGACCAATAGGTTAATAGGCTTACAGGACTAAAAAAATGCAATGTAGTCTGAAAATGTTTGATAATAATACAAATCTTCATTTCATTCACATATCATTTAGTACAAAATATTTGAATTAATATGAAACTAATTTATAAAAAACACGAAGATGAGGTATAACTAATCATTCCAAACTTTTATTTACGTTTTCCATTTTTTAACTTAAACACAACCAAACCATATAAAACAATTCTTAAACCATTACAAATTACTATGAGACCTTAGTTTACTAACAAACAAAAAGCTTTTCCATCAAAAGTTTTAAATTAAATGTGCATATCTGGGGAAAACCCACTGTAGTCCTTTCTTATTACTAGAGTCAAGCATATCAAGGGCAGATAAAATGTGCCCACTATCAAAAAGTTCGGATTGCTAAGATCTTTGAAGTTCCACAAATTTCAAAGCTCAAAGTCCTTAAAATATCCGAAGCATTTCGAAGTTATGAAAAAAAGTTCTAAAAATTTTGAAAAGTCCAAAAAATTTTTAAAGCCTGAAAAATAATCGAAATGTTCTTTAATTAATTTGTGGAAGCTCGTACAGTCTCTGCCGGTAATATATCCTCTGAATTTTTAATTTCGCGACTATTAACAATTGCATGCTGTAATTTTTTTCTGTTGATTTTAAAATGGTTTAAAATTTTTTGAATTTTTCATGAGTATATGAAGCTTAATGTGGCCTGGAATCAACCTGGGCCTGAGGCCCGGGCAATCTGTCCCCTTTACCCCCATTTCTTGCCGGTCATGAAAGCAAAACCTAAATAATGTGTTCTATAGAAGGTTTCATTGAATAGCTCCCGATATGAATTCCTCAGACTATTTATTGTGGGGTAAAAAATATTGGTTATAAAACAAAATCCACCAAGATTCAGGAATTGAAAAATAAGATGACCAGAGAAATTAGAAAAATTGATCAGTAAGGGAAGTTACAAAATGTATTGGTTTTAAAAATGTCTTGAGGCAAAGCGACATTCTGGCTCAGTTTTCCATTGGAAATTTGTCCAAATATGATTAGGTTAGATTGTCAGTTATTATGTGTACCTTGCGTGGACACGAAGGTCAAACTTCCAAGTAACGACAACATACCATTCAAATACTTTGTTTTTGCTTTACTGGTCCTGCAATGCTATAAGTGTGAAGATAAAATCATCTGGTGCAAAAAATTTGTAAGAAAAGAAAGGATTTAGTCGACGCAAAAAATATGCAAAACAAAACCCAAATAAAGTGTTACTTATGAAATGATGGGGAAAAAAGGGACGTTTTTCTTTTATCCACAAATCAAACAACATGGAAAATTCTATGTTCATATCACCTGCAACAAACAACTATAATAAAGCTATGACATTTGTTGTTATGTCAGATCAAATGACAGACTGCCAAGTTAATATCTACAAATCAGTAGTGAATGTTCCATACTGGTAGAGAAAAACAAACCAAAATTCTTCAAAATTTACAGGTAGTAAACCTAGTGACGATATTTACGAGGGTTGCTTCCGACATAAAGATCTCAGCCCTAATTAATTTAAATTCAAAAATATATTTGCGCATGCACTGAGATATCCTCACTGAAATTTCAGCCATTTTGGACACCTAGCTTCTGTTTGACAATCGTATAAGTGAGTCGTTATGAAGATTTTTCTGAAAATAAAAAAAATGGGTACCGCGCTGTCCTTAATCATTTTTTGTTAGAAGGAAAATACGCCTACGCAAAAGAAAGAAGAGTTACTGGGTACAGAGACTCTGTATCAACTATTCCGACCGTAAAATTTAGGGCAGCTGTAGCATCTTGATTGACGGCGAGCATTCGAGGCTGAATACTGCGACCACCAGCGATATAATAAAAAAAAACACCAAATTGTTCTGGACGACCATCGAATAAAGGTAAAAGAGATAGTAGATGCTATCAGTGTATCAATAGAACGTTTTTGCCATATACTGACCCTTGCTTTAGGTGCTGTTCACTTTGGATCCAAAACGTATTTGGATGAATATTACCCAGTCTTTATTCGATTTTCGTCTGTAGATGGAATATCTATCCGCCACAATACTCCTGAAATGGAAGCGCAGCCTAAACCGTTGATTGCAATGGACGAACCTGCTCCGAAAATGACGAAAACGGTTTCATGGGCCGGAAAAGTGATGACTACAGTTTTATGGGACTGTAGACTATCTTTAAAAAGGTAAAACAATAACATCATTGCTTGATAAGGTGAAGGGAGAAATGAGATCGCGTTTATGTAAAAAGAAAGTATTTGCCATCGGGACAACGCCTCTTCTGACACTTTAGTAATTACCATGGCTAAAATTCTCGAATTGCATTTCGGTTCAAAAATTTTTAGACAACCCTCACATATTATCAAAGATTAATGGAATTATGTAGCTAAAGCTATACCAATGTAGTTATAACTACTACTATAAAGTTATGGCATATGAAATAACAAAGTTATTCTATTACCAGAAAAGATGAAGATCTGTCAACTATCATAATATCGGCCATATTAAAAACTCCTCACAAACCAAAATATGTATATAAAAGTATAAGCCGAGATAATTGAGGTGCTCGACTTTGAAACTGAAAGTGTATAATTATTTAAAACGAAATAATAAGCGAGAATATTGGTTGGAGAAACGTGACTAACCTTTTGCTATTTTAATCTCCCATTCACATTCCATATCCGACGGATATCGTTTGGGATATCCTGGACTGGCAAAATATCCTTCAGCTGATGTCAAAGAACCACCACATTCTATAAGAAAAATGACAACGATGAAACAAAACATGTAATTTTTTTTATATAGGCACTTACCAGAGTCAAATGTACTGTATGTTGCGAAAAACGTAATTTGAGACTTAACAAACACTGTTAATGCTGATCCATCACTTACAATAGTAGGTGGAACTTTTGGTCCACAGTATTTTCCGATTAATGGGGATTCTACAGATTCGCCGTTATATACATTCAACGGTGCGTCCTCATCGTCACAATAATATTGTCCTTGTAGTTGTGAAATCGTCAGAGAAACATGTTTAGCTAAAATTTCATTTCATCAGTCACCCCGGATCCAAATGTTCATTAATACTTACAAGGATCTGATGCAACTATAGTCCAGGAACAAGTTGTTAGATGTTCAGAAAATTCGTCAATATGCACCTGGATTATACCATTACCTCCTGTTGTTATTCTAGATCCACATGACTAAACAGACACGTATACATATAGATTAAAGATATGATAATAGATCTAATTCCAGACAATTATTCCCATCCAACCAAAATTTGATAATTGCCCAGATTTTCACAAAATTATTGGTGGAAAAAGCTTGGATTATTTAAAACCTTGAAAAGAGGCTTAATAGAAAAATTGATTGAATAATAAAGCTCTTCGGTACTGTTTACTATGAATACTGGAAATATGTAAAATTCCCACTCACTGTTTCTAAACATACCTTTTCGACCTATTCTTTCAAGTATTCCAACTCCTCTTACCCCATTTTCAAATTATTTGAAAAATATTTTATACGAAACAAAGTACAATATCTAAAACACTGTCCAAACAAAATTGAAAATATAAAAATTCTGTGCATTATGATTTTATAGTCACTATATGTCCTATATCCTGCGTTGATTATTTTTTTCTTGACTCATTTCTTATCATTGAGTGCATTTATCTTTACTATTTCTAGTTTGTAAACGCTCTTTTTCTATTCAAATTCCTTTTATTCTGTTTTTTTTTCTGATTTATTTTCAATCCTCTCCGTCTTGCCTCCCTTAAATTTTCGCTTTCATTTGCAATTTGAGTGGAATAATCAGCATACGCTATTATTTGTTTTGATTTATCACTGATACTTGCACCGATATTACATGCCCTTATTATTCCATCCACAGCAATATTAAACAACACCGTCCATGACCTTGCTTTACTCCAGCATTTATTTCAAATGGCATTTTTTCGATCACTTGTTTCATAGTATGAATGGTATCAACTGTTGATTTTGCATATAACCTTTTTGAAACTCCCTACTTCTGGTTTCACTAACTTTTTCATTATTCTTGTTCGTATTGTATATACCTTATTAAGCAGACTAATTCATCTATAATTGCTATATATATGTGGAGTTTTTTCCCTTCATTATTGGTGTAATCTGTTGGATTGTTTCTGATTCCTATTCTCCATGTTTTAGGTTATCTCCCCCATGTTTTATTAGCTAATTCAGTATTTTGTTCGATTTTCCTGTTTTGTAATGTTTCAATTTGTATGGTAACATTATCAGTTTTATCATTTTCTTCGTGCTCACTGTCTAAATAAGAAATAAATTTTTGAAATAAATAACCCATTCTTTTTTTCAGTTTGTTTTCTATTTTGTTTCTTTATATGTTAATATAGTTTTCATATTATTGTACTTATCATTTTCAAAGATGTGCACACTACTATTCAACCATTTTATTCTCTTTCTTATCATTATCTATCTATCTATCTATCTATCTATCTATCAATCATATGGTTCGTAGCGATTTTAATCTGGCTTCTTTTTTCTTCTGAATTTTTATTCCACAATCTTGATCAAAACCTTTTATTCCATCAATTTCCTGTGCTGCATTTCTTATACTCCTATTAATCTCTTTCCATTGCTCACAAATATTCTCTTTTTCTTTACTCTTTTGGAGTTGTTTTGGCCACTTTTTCATTAAATAATTAGATCACAGATCAAAAGTAATGGACGTCATATTTCTCAAATAAGGAAGATTTAAAATGAAAGGAATTAGCTTATCAAAAAAGTAATATTTGGTAAAAAGTAGAAAACCTTTCTTTGAATCACTCACTTTGTGGTACTGGATTTTAAATCCTTTAGTTGTCAAGAATGTATGAGCTCTAAATTCAATAAACATGTTATTGTAACTTGATTTTATTGTTTTATTCGGAGTCTCATTCCCGCAAGCAGTTATCAGTACTGGATATGCAGCTGAAGGACCATCATGAACCTATAACATAAAATTTATTTTTCAAACAAAAACATTCAGAAAATATGAATATTATATTAAACTTAACGGAGGTAACACGTACTTTGATATAATTCCTTGTGCAATTATCTGATTTATACAAATCAACATCATCAAATTGTATTTCGATAGTATGTCCATCTTCTATATCTATGAAGTATTCGCATGATTCATTTCTATTATAATTCTTCGGATAATTCGGAGAATAAATGTAACCATCAGAAGCAGTAAATCTTCCACCACATTCTTAAAATGTAAATAAGTTTCGAAGTTTTAAAAGAGAATTTTTACATTTAAATGATAAGGAAATATAATTATTTAATTAGTAAAAGCAATAAGCAACGCCCGTGAATGTAAATAATTTAGGACTTATCTTAAAACATTTTTAATATATTGAATAGAGGATGAAAAAATTTTTACGTTATATAAAATATGTAATTGATTGATTACATCAAATAATGCTTCTAAAAAGTTCACGACGTTGAACAAGAAATAAAAATTACGTCTTATATCAATTAAGATTTTAATTACATAATATAATAAAGTGATTATTGAAGTGTCATGGATGGTTGTACAGAATCTATATTAATAATAGAATAAAAAGATGTTTCAATGTTTTAATAAATAATAGTAACATTTAAGAAATGAGAGGAATTTATCCAATACGAGGATGGACCCAGAAGTACCTGCCTGACCTAGAGATGACGGTAGCTGCTTGAAAAATACCACTGTATTAGAAAATACACAATCTTACAGTATATGTTTCAAGTTTGAAGATGCCACATTGTTTAGTATTTGTTTTGCAACCATCAATAGTGAATTTGTAAACATGGAAAAAATTGGTCAGTGTTATGTGATACAATATTTTATTTGGAAGGGCTTAGCCCAACCAATATAAAAACTGAACTAGAGTCCACTCTGGGTGAGGCTGCTCCTTCGTTATCAACAGTGAAATATTGAGTAGCAGAGTTTAAACGAGATCGTACAATCTGAAAAAACCGGCATCGCAATTGTCAATCAAATGAGGGAACGACTCCAAAAATCCACATAGCGGTACTGGATGATCGTCGACTGGTGAGTGAGCTTGCAGACATAGTAGGCATTCCAAAAAGTGCGGTATATCGCATATTAACTGAAAATTTGGAAGTGAGAAAGCTGTGCGGATGATGTGTACCACGTTTGCAATTTAACAAAAACAGCGTTGTCAGGATGTTTCCATCGAGTGCTTGGCCAATATTTCACAGAAATAAAGCCGAATTTTTGCGCCGTTTCATAACCATAGATGAAACGTGGGACCATTACATACCCGAAACAAAAGAACAATCAAAACAATGGTCTGAAAAGGAAGAACCGACTCCAAAGAAGGCAAAGACCGTTCCATCTGCAGGCAAGGTCATGACGTCGATTTTTTGGCATACGCGTGACTATCTTAAAAAAGAGAAAACTATCAACAGCGAGTATTACGCAAATTTTTTGCACGTTTGCGCGAAGAAATCAACCAAAAACTGCCAAGAAGAAAGTGTTGTTTCATCAAGACAATGCACCAGTTCACACATCCATTATTGCAATGGCCAAAATTACTGAATTAAAGTTTGAATTGCTATCTCATGCACCCTATTTGTCAGGTTAAGCCAACTCGGTTTATTTTCTGTTGCAGGCTTAAAAAAACGGTTCGAAGATCATCAGAGATTTTACAACAATGAAGAGGTGATGCCGGCAATTAATGACTATTTTGAGGAGATTAACGATTCTTATTATAAAAAAGGTATCGAACCTTATTTAACATCGCTGGGAAAAGTGTATGGAGCTAAAAAGAGGATATATTTTTTTTCAAAATTTTTGTGTTTCCTTTATTGGGCCAGGTACTTCTGGGACCATCTTCTTACGTGACATGAGATGAACGAGGACTATGTATTTAATTAAAACCAATACGTACTGGTTGGTACACTTTTGTACGTAGCCGAAAATCCTTTTCCAACATAACTGTAATCGGATTTGAATTTAATGAACATGTAATTTCCTGTGCTAGATATTACTGATTTTTGCTTCTGTCGACAAAGGGTGCCTAATAAGTTTGAAGTGTCATCTATACCATTGTAAACCTAAATTAACATAAATTTTTCGTATATTTACGTAACAAACGTATGAGTACATCAACACAGTGAAAAAATTGCTCTGATATAATCCTAGGCTATTTCACAAACTTTTTTATTTGAAAATACTAAATACAAATAGAGCTAAATTGGAACCGTTGGTGACATTCATACTAAGCACACTGTTTCCAGTAGCACTTCACCAACACCTGTTTATTTTCATTTTCTGAAGACGATAACATAGAAGACGAAAAAGATGCCGCGAATACATGGAAATATTTTATAGACGTCTTAGAAGATACACAAAAATGTTGTAGGACAACGAAGATTGTAAACATGAACATAAAAAGAATACACTGGTGGAGAGAAAAAACAAAAAAGGCAGTCAAAGACAAAAAGAGAACATGCAAAATAAACTTGATAAGAAAGATAAGGAAAGTTATAACAAATACAAGCTAGAAAGATCAAATGTCAAAAAACTGATTAACGAAAAAAAGAAAAATAAATGAAAAGACTTCGGACTGAAACTGACATCAATCACACACAATCACAAGCTTCTTTAACATGATAAGGAAACAACAGAAAGAAAGAGAAATATAACTGAAGAATATAAAAGATAAAAGAATGGACATAGAGCACAGAGGAAGTTCAAGTTATGAAAAGGTAGCGAGAATACTTCAAGGAGCTCCTGGATGGTCAGGACGAAAGTGAGGATAAAAGAAAAAATTAAAACGGTCAAAGTAGAATGAGTCTGGAAAGAGAAATCACATTAGAAGAAATAGAAACGGCAATAAGTGAAGTCAAACACGGCAAGGCACCAGGACACGATAATGTGACAAATTAAATGATAAATGATAAATGATAAAAGAACTACCGGAAAAGGGTTGTGAGGTATTTGCATAATTTAATTAATATCATAATGATAATCGGAGCAGATCCCAAAGATTGGCAATTATATCACCCATATTTGAAAAGGGAAAGAGCCGAGAATATAGTAACTAATCATCACCTTAATGAATGACGTAGCAAAAAAATTTTTCCTAATCATAGGATTAAAGATTAAAGATTAAAGATTAAAATCTGGAAACAATAGAAGAAACTAAGGTTGTATTCCGACCCATTAGAGAGACAGAAAATGCGATATTCATACTAAGACTAACACCGGATAAACAATACGAAGAAAGAGGAATTTACAACTGTAAATAGAAAGGACCTTAGAACAGGTATTAACCAAAAATTAATTACATGGATTCGAAATCTGTATAACTACAACAAAAATTACGTCAGAATGCAACATGAAAATACAAGAACATTTGGAACAAACAATGGAATAAGACAAGGTGACATATGAAGTCCACTGTTATACACAATCATCTTCGATTAAAAGAATTAGAAATTAGAAAGAAAAATTAGAAAGCTATAAAAATGGCATTGGACAATGGATAGTTACACTAACAGAAATATGCTACGCTAATAACGTGGTCATATTTGTAGAGGACGAAATAACATTCAACTAAAATCTTGAATGGTACAACCAAACAATCAAAAAATACAGTATAAAGATAAACGCACATAAAACCAAGACGATGTTCAGAAGTACAGAAACAAGACACACGGCATCAAAATAGGAAATAGAAAAATAGAACACTTCAAATACCTCGGCTCAATGATAGCAGGAGGTGGAAAATTAAATAAAGAAATAACAGGAAAAACAGCAAAAACTATTTAATGCGATAAAAACATCTTTTCTAAGGAGCAATAAAATACCTAAGGAAAAAAGATTAGAAATTTACAAAATAGTAGTTATACACATACATACGGTTTCGAAACATGGACAACGACCAAAAAACACACAAACAACGGAAATATGATTTCTTCAAAAAATTTTGCAGGACTCGATTAGACCACATCAAAAACAAAACATACAGGCAAATATTGAATACAAAAACTGCAGAACAATACATAGAACATCAACTAAGATGGTTCTGACATGTGAAAAGATTGGCGAGGAAAGGATTATAAGAAGAATACTAAAAGCCAGAACAGTAAGAAATAAATTACATGAGGTATTAACACAAACAAAAGACCAAGAAAAATAGAGCAAAATTTGTAAGAAAGACTTGATGAAAAACGAAACTGAACCCCACGTCTTACAACCGTTAGGATAGAAAAACATAAAGATTAAGTAAGTAACAACAATACAACTTGAAACTTTTTCTTGTATTATGTCAGAGGGGCGTCTAATCCTGCAGAGCTCTACAAGGAATCCAGAACTTACAAAATGATAATTACATAGTTGGGTGACAAAACAAACTGCAACAATTACCGAGGTATCATGTTGTTAAAAACGCCCTATAAGTTCTAATTCCCATATTAAACGATTAATAAAAAATAAATATCTGATACTAAAATCGGTAAATATCAACAAACTTCTATGCCGCACCGCCAAAACGCGGATCTACAGAAATCTCATACGATGGTGAAGCATGGACTCTGACAGATAACGACAAAGAAAGATTAAGAGGATTCGAAAGAAAAGTCGTCAATATATGAAAAAATGAGCAGTTAAAAATGAGACAATTGACCAATGTCGACGATGATCTCCCAACTATACGAATCACTGGATTGTGGTCCAAGTCATGGACAGAATGCTATAGAGCTCCATTGTTGTGGATGTCAAGACCCATACAGGGCTTTGTTGTCGCGTGTTGGGGTAGGGTTATGTATGGGATACACAAACATGATCTACACACTCTTTCGATGACCTAAGTTATAATCCTTGAGGTCTTAAGCTAAGTGGCTGATTTAACTAGAGAAGTTCGATGCGTTCACTTCAGCGTAACGCCTAATGGCTCCTGATAGCTTTTTTTCGCGACTTTTCACACTGCCTAGTTCTTTAGGACGTTTTAAACTGAATAACAATATACTATAATGGATTTTGTGTAATTTTGTGCGGTAAGGAAGTTGTTTTTAATTTATAAACTAGGAGATTTCATAAATAGGCATACGAAGAGAAGATGAAATTGAAAACCAGAAGCAGGCCATTACCATTTATAGAAATAACTGTGTAAGCAGAGGAAAAAGCTACATGAGAAATTTCACTCAACATATTTATGGTCAACATGATTGGATTTGTATTTGTAACGATAAGCATAAAGCTTGAACGGAAATAGGAGTCACCGATATATAAAACTTTTAGAAGTTATCTTAAAATTGTATGTAATATGCGTTATTACAGAATTAGGGTGCTTATTGGTTAAATATACAAAGGCATAATGAAAATGTGTTGAAGAATAGGTATATATTGTCAAACATTATTAATGGTATTGAACTTTGAGGTGCATTTGAATTGAAATTATTAGAAATTGTAGTAACGAGTCTCATGACAATAACAAAAGCCGAACGATGTGTTTTGAGTCTAAATCGAATCAAAACTTTTCTTAGAAATTCACTAACCGAAGTTTATATCTGGAAAAAAGAATTTTAATGACAAAGTGATTAAACAATTTTCGAACCAAGAACAATATAAGATAGGTTGTAACAACAATATCTCGACATGGTTAAGTTACAATCTTAAATTTGTTGTTGTTGATGACTTTTCTGAAAATTAAAACATTGCGAATGTTATCTAACGACAATAAAAGTACAGTCCACACCTCTGTAAAGACGTCTATTTTTCTTGTATTTGACAAAAAAACTTCAGCAACGTAAGTTTTTTTGGAAACATTACATAGCACCAAACATTTTCTACCAAGACCCGCTATTGTTATGTTCTCAGTTATATGACTCATTAAATGCGAATTGAGCTGCAACTATCACCAACGATGATATATAATGTCAAAATTTGATTGAAAAAGATTGAGATGTATTATAGGAGAAATAAGATTAAACCCATCTAATGTTTGATCTCGAACCGAATAAACCGAAATTCATATCTATACTGTAATTCGTAATAATTAAAACTCTCGAATCAAATTATTGGTGCAAATAATATTAAAACTTACTGATATAGAATCAAAATCACAGGAAGTGTCCTTTTCAACATCAACATCGGTAAATTCTATTTCTATACTTTGTCCAAAACGCACTTCGATTCTCCATTCGCAGACGACAGAAACTGGATACGGTTTTGGATAATTAGGAGATGTTATAATTCCAGAATCTTTGGTTAGTACTCCGCCACAACCTTCAAAATTCATGTTAGATGGAATGAAGAAAATTACAAGTATAATTTGTGATTCATAGAGAAATGTATTTACCAAATATTTCCCATTCCAATCTGAATCCAGATCCCAACAGCAACTTGTCACTAACAAATTTAATTAGAACATGGTCTGAATCAAGTGTAATATGTCCTGGATTCTGAGAACCACAATATCGATTATACGTTGTATAAGAACGTTTTTCTTCAAAATCTTCTTGTGGATCAGCATAACTCAACTTAAATGACAAAAACAATATTAAATTTTCTAATATACCGTCTGGAAATCACTTATAGAATGAAATTATCTTTATGTGAGAAAATTATAAATAAATAAGAGAAAACTACTACTCTAAGTTGAAAAAATATATTAAGAACATTTTTCTATCATAAAAACTTAATGTGCTAGAAGTCATTTATTGTGAATGTTTGATTGACATATACCGCTAAAAATAAAGTCATCTGATTGACTGATATAAATTTTCAGACATTTTTTAAAGTGCACTTAGAATGGTTTTTGAATTTTTGAAGTAATATACACAAATCATATAGAGAAATGGACCGAATAACTTCAAGAAATAGTCGAAAATGAAAAATAATATTTTACCTATGAATAGCCGTAGATATACGGGGATGGTAAGAAAAGTTACCTAGCTAATAAAGAAACAAGTCATTTTTTTCTTAATTATTTGTACATTCAACTTAAACTTAATCTCCTTGTAAGTCTATACACTTCACTTTCCAGTGCTGCTCTAACGTTTCCAACCCTCTCAAATTATAGTTTTCGTCTTTCTTCTCAAAATAAGCGCTTACTTCGTCCTCATCTGATGAAAGTATTTCTCTTGACAGTGAAACTTTGAGGTTATGAAACAGGGGTCAACCAAGTCGTTAATTTTAGTCATTGCGAAAAAAGAAGTGTAATAAGGCGCGTTGTCTTGATGGAGAAGCACTCCTTTCCTTTGAATACCTTTGTTTTTTGCAATCTCTCCATTTACCTTATCAAGTAACGATGTTATTTTCTTCACCATTTTAAAGACAGTCGCTGAATACCTGAAAAAACGGTCGCTGAAACCGTGCTTGCCTTTTTTGGAGCAGGTACGCCCTGTGCAATCCACTGTTTTGACTTCATTTTAGAAGGACAGAGATTTCATCTACAGTTATGAATAGACGCCAACAAACCGACTCATTTTGCATAAAATGTGTTAATAAGACCTAATCCAGTTTTGGTCCAAAGTGCGGTACTTTTGGCACCGATAGTTTACGAATGCATAATTCTTCGGTCAATTGATACACTGACATACTCTTCCATCTTCCTAATTTTGATTTGACGATTTTCTAATACCATTTGGTGAATTTGTTCGATGATATAGCTGATTTGCGCAGTTTTTTGGCGGTCCCCAATGCCCGTCGTCAGTCAGGCTGATACGACCATGTTTGAATTTAACTGCCCAAAATTTTACGGTCGTAAATAATGGTGCAGAGTCTAAGTACTCAGTGTCTACCTCCTCTCTTATTTATTTATACTTATTACCTTTTACAAATAAATATTTAATGACAGCTGGATACTCAACTTTTTCAATTTTCAGAACAATCTCCAAAATGCCTGAAATTCTGGGGAAAATCTCTCAACACATTCGAAAATATATTTTTAAACTTGTATTGATAAGTACTGACATCTTCAAGTTGAGGTCGGAAACTTTTAAGACAACCTTGTAGTTCTATAATACAATTTTTCCTTAAAAAATTGATGAGATTTATATACACTAACCTCTACGTAGTCATATAAACAACTTCGATTGGAAAACGAGCTTGATGGAGACCGTTCTAATTCAAAATGAGAGAAAGTTATATTGATTTTGTTCTTATCAGAAACTATAATTTCCCACAAACAATTTTGATCCTGAGGATTATCGTTAGGAAAGGTGGGACTTTCAATGATACCTCTGAATCCTTTGATAGTATTCCGGCACACTAGAATAAAAAAAATTTGCAAGCGTTACTTAATATTTTCTTATTTTATTATTGAATTTTATTTGATGAAGCAATACCTGTTGTATATTGTAATTGAAATCCCCTGCCTTGAAAAGCGACGTCTGATCTAAATTTTACCAACATTACATTCCCTGTAGATTTTATGGGATCGGGAGCTTCGTAGCAAAGTCGTGCAAGAGATGGAGAGTTCAACGTCAGACCATCAAACAACTAAATAAAAAAAATAACAATATCATCATAGTCTTTTAGGAAAAACTTTTTTTAGATAAAATTATTTATAAAAACAAAACTGGAGATACCTATGACTATGAAACTGTGTTTACGTTAAGTTTTCTTATTAAAGTTAGTGAAAAGAAATCATCACTTCAATTCATTATCAGTTATCAATTAAGTGATGATCTGTGCCAAAAAAATGTGATATAATACATAAATTAGATGTATAAAACTAAGTCAAACATAAGTACACCATGACGTTATCAGCTTTTTACCACCCTGTATCTTAATTCACAGCTTTATTATACTGAACACACTATTTACACCACCACTACACCAACACTCACAATTACACTGGCTGACGCGCGTTTTGATAACTAAGTTATCGTCTTCAGAGACTGGAGGTAAACTGTAAACAGTCTCTGAAGACGATAGCTTGGTTATCGAAACGCACGTCAGACAGTGTAAATGAAGCAGTGCTGCGGGGCTTAAAAAAGTTAAGAACTGGAAAAACGATAATTACATAATTTAAATAATAAAAGGAAATTTTTCAATTTTCAATTCAACATACTACACACGAATTACCAGCGTTCAATGAAGTCGATCAGCTAATAAATCGCCTACCTTTTGATTCACACTTTTACAAGATTCATTTGGGATACACGAACGTGCTCTGCGCACTTTTTCGCTGACTTACGTTATAATTCTGGTGGTCTTAAGCAGAGGGAATGATTTAACTGGAGATGTATTCCGTCCAGCGCAACGCGTAATAGACGGTGGGTTAGGTAAATATTTTTTCGTACCTTTCCGAAGCGTTGGAAGTTTTGGTTAACTTAATATATACCAAGTGATGTAAATATTCGCAAGAGCAAATGATAGAAGTAGAAACTGGGTAAGTAGGGTGAAAAACTACATGAAAAAATTTATTCAAGATTTTTATGCCAAAAATGATCGGATTTGTGGTTGTAACCAAAAAAATGCTCTAGAACAGTTAAATTTTAGACGAAAGACAAGAAAACTCCAAAAGCCATAATTATAATTGAATGAAATATGCGTTGACATATGAAAAATTCTGCTTGTTGGTTAAATATACAGGTCCTCGAAGCATACATTAGTTAACAATCTCGTAATATTGTTACTGAAAGCTTTAGATCTTCTCAATTTGTTCAGAACATTTTTGAATATTGACAGATTACAAAGACAATAAAAGTAAAGTAGTGAAGTTTACTAAAGATCTCTGTGGAAACGTAAAGTACTGCATGGTGTTTATATTTTTCTTGTTTGCCAACCGTTCTAACAATTTCAATTACATTGTATAATATATTGAAAGTGGTATAATAATAGAAATTCTTACTTCAACATAGTCTGCTAAACATTGAACATGTCTTTCTAAATTGATATCAGAAAATACAACTTGAACTCTTGAACCTTGACTGGTTATTATTTTCCAAATGCATTCGGTACTTCTGCTGTATGGTTCTGGATAATGTGGTGATATCAATGAACCCATGGGCGATGTTAATGTGCCTCCACAGCCTATTAATGAAAATATGCACGTAATAAAATATATTTATAATAATAATTGAATTTCTCACCTGTTGCAGTTGAACTCCAAGTTATTCTAAAGCCATGTCCTGTTCTACTCAAATCCGATTTGAAGAATAAATAAAGTTTATTGGCATGAGAAGCTATTTGTTTTGGTATGGTACTTCCACAAAATTTGCCTATTAAAGGTGATGCTGAGGTACCACCATTTCTGTTAAGTTTAAATAACCCAAATATTATTTTCAATGGATTGAAAAGATATATAGTACAGGTAAAATAGGATTAAACCCAAAATTAAATTGGACGCTTCTGATTTTCTAGATTCTTAGAGGTTTTCGGTTACTGAATAAGTCTAGCAACTTTTAACGAAATTACGAGCACGGGTTGTCGAATTTTTAGAACTGAAAAAAATTTTGAAACACGAATAACTCGAAAAATAAAGCTACCTCGATAAAAATTGTAGAGCACAAAAAAGGTCTCAAATCATTTGTTCGTTGGAGATACTATTTCTGAGTAAATCTCCCTCAACGCCAAAAGCCGGAGCATCCGCTTGCGAATCCAAGCCAATTTACATTCCAATCGCACATGGAAACTGCTCTAATTCTGGGAAAACTACTTCTTTAAAAAAAATCAAAATGCATCATGATGATTAAGATATCTATTTTCTACTCGAGTAAGCATAATTTTCGAGAATCTTGCGAGATGAAGAAGTATATTGGCCACATAAGCACTTGAAGTTTCAATGGTTATATTTCGTCAGTCGCCATATAAACAAGCAAATTCAACGAAAGATTTGTCGTTCATGTTACTGTCAATGTTTTCATGTATATGTTACGCTCATTATTTGTAGTCAATATATAGTCAATAGCTAATATAACTAACCTAACCTAACTGCGTTCAATGCATTTCAAAATGCCACAACAATTCCTCATGCAAAAACAAATAGGTGGATATGCAGCGAAGATTGATTTTAGTAATTTACTTTTTTACATTAAAACGACTGTTAATAATTTATATTAACTACTGACTATATGGATATATACATATATAGCATTATATTACGTGAGCTGACGTCATCTGAATCTAAAATAATTTCATTTAAATTCTAGCTATATCAGAACAGCCACAACGCGTTCTGGCAAACGCAAGGCGCACAGAACGCGTTGTGGCTGTTTTAAACGGCCACTGGCTGTTTTCGGTGTTTGAGCGAATCATATATAACACACATTATCAACTTCTTGGTTTCAAATGAACTAACTTTTAGAAAAAGCGATTACGAACACTATCTTCGTTCTCGGATGATTATTTATTATTTCAATATTCACAAACTACAATAGCTTCTCTTTCACAAAAATGTGGGTACTCATTTTGAAGCCTACAATTTCAACTTCAAGTTTATACAAAAACTTTTTCGGGATGATGTATCCTTATTCTTACAATTTTGAAAATGCATAGAAAGTTCAAATTTTTTTCCGTAAATATGTCCTTAAGTATCCAAGAGTAAGTTTATTCGAAAAGTTTTTGTGAAAGCACGTTACATAGAATCGATTGTAACCAATATTTCAACATCTTCCTTACCTTTCCATCAAATAATACGTTTTTTATGCAATTAGAACATTCTATATCAAACTGATAATTAATCTAATTGAATTAAAATATTTTCAAGATTTTAAGGTGAAAATTTATAGGCTAGGAAAAAATAGAAACTCTTTTGGACTCGAAATTTTTTGTACCGGCAGTATTCTCGAAATCTTCATGGATTTTGAGTTATTCGCAATTCAAAATGTTTTTGAGTACTTGAACGCATATTTCGGTAAAAATTTTGAGGTTAGGAAAAAATGCCTACGAACCAATTTATGGAGAAGTTTGTGCTTTACTTTTTTTTGTTCCGGCATTTTTCTTCAAATTCTACATATTTTTCGAGTTATTCGAGATTCAAAATATTTTTGAGAGTTCAAATCCATTTTATAATGGAAATTTTGTTGTGCTCCACTTTTTTGTCCCGAGTTTGTGTCGAAATGCTCATAGTTTTAGAGTTATCCGCAATTCAAAATGTTCTTCAACACTTTTTTTCAAATTCCCCGTAGCTTTCGAGTTATTCGCGACTTAAAATATTTTTAAGTGTATAAGTGTATACTCTACATTGTTTGTTACGGCAGTTTTTTTCGAATTTCTCATGGTTTTCGAGTTATTCGCGTTTCGCTATTTTTTTGAGTTTCAAGTCCCAAAATTTCGAAAATCCATACCCGTAGTTTTGTTAAGAGCTGCTAGACTTATTCAGTATCCCAAAACTTCCCAGAATCGAAAAAATCCAAAGCGCCCAATTTGATTTAAGGTTTTAGCTCAAAATCGCCCAATTTGCCTATATTAATATAAGAGCAATAGGAAGAACTTGATATTGAACCATATTTAAAACATTAAAACAAGTGAACATAAAATAAAGTTTTTACACTGATGAAACAGATTTTTATGTATTTATATTATACCTTATCTCAAGCCAATCGTATCGACAACCTGAATAGTTTTCAATATTAAAGTCGGTTACGTTTAACATTATCTGTTGTCCTGGTGGTACATTAATGGTCCATGTGCATTCTCTATTCGTTGGGTAATACTCAGGATACCTTGGAGATTTAATTACTCCTGATGTTGTGAAGTAATTCCCACCACATACTAAAATAGAACAAAGGTGATTAAAGCAATGTTATTTATAGGTGTTATCCATCCATCTATCTAATATAAAGAGAAAGATGCATTCACATCAGAGACTGATTAGAAAAACTAGACACGTATCTATGGGCACAAACTTAGAAGGAGACGCGTGCAATGTTTCTTATTGCAAGTACTCAAATCTAACAAACTAAATATGAAATTAGTCATCAGTAACATTATAGTAGTTTTATTAGTAATTCTATTTCATGTTATACATCAATTTGTTTGATATTTTATTAATGCTTTCTTTTTTTCGTAATTTCTAGCAATATTCCATGCTTAATCTTCCAAAGAAACGGTGACAGTGGTGAAACCAGTTCTACCAGCCATTTAATCGATAATGTATGAATGTAATGGCATACATATAGTTTGATAGTTGCCATCGTATACAATCACCTATTCACGTAGAGCTTGTTGCATTTTGACTAATTAGAGTGAGAATACCTTCGTTTCAGTGACTATTGTAGGAAGCATTATCCATTTCAATAAAAATCGGCACGCTGCAGGGCAACCCCAAACCACAGATCGAAATGAGTTGGAGTTAACTTATTGGTACGTTAAAACATGTCGATAAACCTTCAAGAACAGCTCTGCGACTTCTTGTAACTTGAGCTTTTACTAATGTCTCGTCTAAATACTCAATTTTTCGATTGTGTTTATGAAATTCTGAAAATTTTGATTTTCTGTTATGCTTAATAGAGGTGAAGTTTCGCCAATATTTCCCGAATTGTGTGGATAATTACGTCATTACCTTTAATTTATCTTTTTATTGGAATTTATTAAAATATTTTGTACCTCATAAAAGTGTGTGGCATCTGAACTTCACCACAACGACATAAATCTACAACGTCTGAGGAAATGTCTTTTTGAACTATGTACGAACGATACCCAGAATTTGTTTGGAATGAATTTTAAATTGTTTACGACCACATTTCAGTCTTTTCATTTTTATTGTTTGTGCTAGCTTAGATAGACTCTGCGAAATAATCAAATTCACGATCACAATTACGCTGTTAATATAAGTATTCACATTCTCCTTTTTATTATCGAAAAATATGAATAATTATCATACTTATTTTCAATATTTGAACAAAAACTCAACCTTTTTTACAAAAAAATCACAAAGGTATATCAAAATACCACATGAATTCGAATGTTTTTATGTACCGAATATCTTCCTGACTTATTTCATTTTTGATTTGTTAGACTATATATAAGGACATCATTGATATGGTAGCCTACGCACTCACAACCTTTAATCAAACATTCTCTTATCCACACAAAAAATATCTTGTCAATAAAGATGTAATAAATAAGCTTCACCATTCTTTTCCTGTATGAAGATATACGATGCCAAGAATCCATCCATACTAACAGTAACATCGGTTGAGAAGTATATAGACATCATATTGGAGGAAGTTAGTAACATTGGAGGTAATGTAAATCCGCAGAATTTTCCCATTAGAACTCCTTGACCTAAATCTGTGTTATTATCATAAATTTGAACATTATCATAAGCACATTCGTAACTTGGTTCTACATTAAATGTCATCCATGTTAACTGAATAACATTAGTAGGTGGTGCTATTATGGTCCATTTACAATGTAATCCTGGAGGATAGTATCCATCTGGATGTGATGGTGATGCAATATTACCAAACTTTTTTCTCAAAATGCCTCCGCAGCCTAAAAAATATTTATCAACTTAAATACCACATTATATATAAAAACTGCGAGTTTATATTACTTTCAACATCAATTTCAATTCCTGAGACATTGCTACAAATAAATATAAATAGAATTAGCTTATCAAATATTGAGAGGTTTAATCTGTACATAACTAGCCCTAAGAAAACTTCTCGATCCTTAGCTGTATGCTGTTGTCCTCTACTTACAATCTCAATATTCTATTTACTATCGATAATCAACTGCAAGACAGGAAACAGCTTTCTCTTAGAACATGGCCCAGATAAGACATTTTTCTCTAATTTCTTCACTAAATATTTTTGCTGGCCTTCAAAGTTCATTCTTCCACTTCATACAAAAGCAACGTCCAAAGATAGTAACGTTCTCTGTCTTAATTCTAAATGAGACAATTGTTACAAAGGAATGTTTTCATTTTCATGGAAGTGGTTTGCTATTCTGCACTTAACCTCCTCATCTAGATCTAGCTGATTCCTTATTATAGGACTCAAATTCCAAATCAAAGAATCACATTGTATATAATATATCAAGAAGTTTGTCATGAATAAAATAACAGTATTAAGATCAAATTAACGACAATATTAATTTGTGTATGTCCTCTTATGTACAAGAAAATATTTCAGTAACTTACCAACATCCATTGATGTATATTGAAATGATACTTGATCAGATTGTAAAAACCTAAGTTTTACTTTTATCCACAAGAAGTTGTGAGTTGATGTAAGGTTGACTGTATTTGTTCCACAGTATTTACCAATCAAAGTACTATTCTCATGATCCCCATCTCGCACCTAGATAAGGCAACATATAAAAATTTATAAATAGCATCTTTTGAACCAATACTGTTGCAAATAATGGCCTCACCTCTACATATTTCAAGAAGCAGGAAGCTCCTTCTTCTCTTTTATACCGAATGAACCGCTGCGGCATATTTAACTTTATGAATAATAAGATTAAGTTTCCAGGAGGTCTCTCTATTTGATAAATGCAACCTGCTGAGTCTCTGGACGATGTATCAGTAGAGAAGGATCCACTGGGAGCAGTGTAAATTTTACCACAAACTTAAAAAAAATTACATGACGATATATAATAATCTCAGAATCTCAGTAACTGGTTCTATTATTTGAATTTAATATTTACCAGAGAAGAAACTCAACTAACATTTAGGTTTTTTGGATTAACTTATAACTTTATATATTTAAAAACATACCACTTTTATATTCAAGTTTCCATCCCTTATTTGTCTGTCCACTAGATGATGAAACAATAGTTAACTGATGGGTTTGGGAAGTGAATGGAGGTGGAAGGGAATTTCCACAGAATCGTCCAATTGATGGCGAATTATCATCAGGTCCCTCGTAAATCTATAGCAAATAATACAAATAGTCTTATTTGAAATATTCTATAAATAAATTTTATAAAATACATACTACATCTTAATTCGAATCAGTGTAGTATAGTTAATCACAGTGAATAATTATAACAAAAGTGACCCCCAAAAACATGTGGAATTTATTTTCAGAATTTTAGGTCCACCACTAGAGAGCGTATTTGCAAATATAAAATTAACAAAGCAAAAATTATTAGAATTTACGCAATGAAGTGCTATTTTTTATATACAATGACAAAATTCTACGCATTTTTCATTTCAAAAGGTTTAGTCTCTTCAAATAAGAGGTGCGGAAGAGGGAAATCTTGTTATGAAAAAATGCCTGTTCGGTTCTGAATAACCGATTTTTTTTATAAACTTGATGTTGTTTGAAAAAACTTTTATCGTGAATGCGATGTTCCATATATTTTAAAGCATTAAGTAGGGCTAAACTAAATTAAAATTAAAATGGCGAAACTGTATGTCGCTCTCTTTTTTTCTGTCCCGAGATATCTTAAGAAATGTGTAAACGGCGAGATTGCACCCTTAACCTACACCAGAGTTTGAATGTTCAAGATTATGATATCAGGCTAGATTATTGCAACTGTCTATTAAATATGATACACGAAGATCCTGAAATATTTTCACGAATTTTGTAGACGAATTAGTCTACGTTTCATAGTAATTGCAAAATTGCAAAAATATGCACTTCTGGTCCGAAACGAATCCCCGTAGGAAGTAGGAGATCCAACATCAGGGTTATTGGTCTAAAAATGTGTGGTGCGAACAAATGATCGGGCCATTTTTTAATGAGAGGTTTTTTAAGAAACGAATTGCCACTTTTTTTGAAGACGTACCCTTAACCATTCGTCGTGACAAGTTCTTAAAACATGATGGTTTCCCGGCACCTCATTCCCTATAAGTTCGACATTTTTTAGATCAAATTTACCCTGATAGGTGGATAGGACATGGAAGTTCATTTATTTGGCCACCAGCTAAATGCTTACATTTTTATTTCTGGGGCTAAATAATAGATCTCGTTTACACCAATAGACCCACGGCAAGAGATGATATAATTTGAAGAATACGACAGGTAATACGAAATATTGTCCAACGTAGGCGCCATTAATTACGTAGTTAATTATTTAAGCTGGTATTTGTTAGATTTGTTACATGATTTATTAAATGATTAGTAATAACTCCATCTATCGGCAATATCTAGAACCTCTGGTATTGACGTTTGGTATTGCTGGAAGAAAGCTCTTTCAAACAACATCAAGTTTATAAAGTTGAACCGCACTCATAACAAGGTTCCCAATCTCCCCCATTTCTTATTTGAAGAGATAGGCTAAACCTTGTGGAATGGAACATATGCAGGTTTTGAAGAATTCGATTATCGTATATAAAGCATAACTTAATTAAGTAAATTCAAAAAAATATTGCTTCCTTAATTTTATATTTTCAAATGCGCCCTTTAGTGGTAGACCAAATTACTCGGGGTCACTTTTGTTATAATTTTTTCGACATGAAGCTGTAATATAATCCCTTCCTGAGGTATGGCAAACAGCCGTTATTAGTTGCTCATCCGGTACGATACAAAATTTTTTTAACTCACCTCCACATAATTAAAGCTACATCCACCATTTGCATTCAGATCAAAACTATTAAACGTTATTTTAATCTTATGGCCCGCAGTTTGTTGGATTTTGTATTGACAGATTGTAAAATCACCATGATGTGATGAAGAAATAATCCCTTCTTTAGCTGTGAACACTCCTCCGCAGCCTGGTACTCCTGTACAATAAATATGTGATCAAAACTATTTTACTTGTTATTGGCTCTACTAGTAATATTTAGATGGTAATCATAACTTAAAAATATAAGAAATACATAAAAATGTTTTATATAAAGGTTGTGCGAAATCATCAAAATTATTTCATAAAATGAAATAGAAAGATCCTGAGAACCAGAGTGAAAAATTTTGGAAACCACTTGGCAAGTTCGATTCTCATTCGCGCTACGTTTCAATCTCTCCTGGTAAGCTGAAATATAATATTCTGGAGCGCCACTTAGAGCCCTTAGACTTGAAAGACATCCACAAGTAGGTACATAATATGCTTTGATTGTTTTGTTGAAAATATCAATATTACTTACCCATGTCTCAATAGATAAAAATTCATTGCCAAAAAATAAATTATTATGTATTCTACAAGCATGTTTTGCTGTTTATAATACTGACTATTAAGATTTTGAAGAGGATTGAGTTATTGCAAATAATAGATTCAACAACTGAAAAAAACACATACATAGTGTGTACTAAACAGTTTATCGAAATTCAAATGGTCCAACATTAGAAATCCAAATCCCTCATTAGCAACTGCTTCAAAATATAATAACTATTGATTTTACATGCTGTAAGGTTATGCTCTAGACCAGTGATTCAGATGAACTCCCAAAGATCCAAAGGAGACATTCGACAACGATGTCAACCAATTTCCATCGTTAGATCCTCACATTTGTTGTCAAGTTTTGGGAGGGCGGTTGTAATATAATAGAACAGGGTCCACCAATTTCAGTAATATATTGAAAGTGATATAAGAGGAAAAAGAATAAGGACCTCTGTTCTTGATGTAAATCCGTTAATAAATTAAAATTTAATTATGTAAATGAAATATTCATATCTTTGATAACAAATAAAACGAACTGTCAACGATAACTAATCATTCTACAGGTATATCTAAAAGAGATAAACCATGGAATGAGAGCCATTGCTTTAACTTCCAGACAAGATTATCTTGGATGTGTGCAAGTTTAAGTTTTGTTCCAAGTACATTGTCATCCCAATTTTTATTATTATTGTATAACGTTACTCTAATGAGGGAAATGAAAACAAAGACACCCCTCATCAATGTTACAACTGGCAGATTTTTTTAACGAGTTTATATTAACTTGGTATGTTTATATATAACAAAATTTTTGAAGTGAAAACTTCTTTAGCGGCGTTGCACACTTTTTGGAAATGGGTAAAAAATGTTAAATTCGCGTCAGTACATGTGACCTGATCGAAAATTCGTAAGACGGATGGAGAGTAGACAGCCGGCGCGGTGGAAGAAGAGGAAGTAGCACAAATTACATGGGTGTGCATATGAAATACAATAGCATGTTTAATGCTACTGTTTCTGAAATCTGTGATATTTGTATAAGTCTTTCCCACTTTGGTGATAATCAGTTCATTATTATGGTTGCTGTTTACATCTCTCCAGATAAGTCATTGCGTGCTATACGAGACTTCTTGTACGAAAATTTATTCATTCTCATCTGCATCTGCATTACTTCAATAAAAATTGGAAAAAGCTTTGATGAATTGCCAATGATTTTGAGTTGAGATTTCAACATAAACTTTGCAGATGATAAAAATCAACTATTAATTGAAGTTTTAAATAATGAATTTGGTTCGTTAAATGATCGCAATCTTAGCACAACGAAATACAAAACTATCGATGCGGTCTTTATTAGACATTTAAATGGGATCGAATCAAAACTGTTCGTTTCTTACTTCAGCTATCATAAACCGATGGTATCAGTTTTAGAGATTGACGATGATGGTTCTGGTAATAATGATGATGAAAAAGTCGTCGAAATTATGGATAGTAGTTTTCTAAGAGATAAACTTTGTAATATAATATAAATTGTCATGTTTGTATAGGATACGGCAATAAATAAATATTTTATTCTACCACATAAATGTTAATACTTTTGTACTGATAATTAAAGCAAATCGTGCAAAATTATTCCCTAACCATTCCAAAATATCACAAAAATGCACAACGTTAATATTCAAGTTTTCACTTCTGCCGGCACTCCCGGAATGCAACCCGTCGTTTTTATTTAAATAGATTTTAAAGACGTAATAATGTCTGATGTATTTCACATAATTAATGATATGACAATACAATAATTTCATAAATTTGTGATATTATACTGATCAAGTTCACCAAGATCACACGCTTCAATAGGAAACCAAATTAAAATTTGGAAAATAATTTTTTTTAACACTTCAAATGAAGGTAGAGTGGTTAATAAAAAATAGATATGATGTAAAAAAGCGTTGGGTCTTTCTAAGATAATTTTATAATGTCTTATTTCAAACATTCTACCCTTGAAACATTTTTTTTAATCTTTAGTTTGGTTCACAATTTAGTTTTCAGATTCAAACTATTATTTATCTATATACTCGAAAAAAAAAACAAGCTAAATATAGTAATAAAGTCATAAAAAAGTCATACATTTGAAATAAGGAGGTAATGATTATTTCTGTTTGTTCATACAAAAGAAAATAAATCTTTATCGCGTCTTGACTTTCACCCTTCGCAGTTTGTTTTTTATCAAAATAGGAAGAATAACTTGTATTTTGGGAATAAAGTAACTTCAGAACGCTCTACAATGTGCTCTGTAATTTTTGTAACTGTTTAAAAAATATCTTGAAGAGGATATTTCACTGCTAGATACTGAACACATTATATACTGTTCTCAGACAACAGCACTTCTATTACACTGTTTGACACGCGTTTCAATAACCAAGTAATTATCTTAACAGACCTAGAGTAAATTGAGTAAATTTCTTCATGTCAGACAGATGTCCATAAAAAACTTAAGATAAACGCAGCCTTTGTAGAGCATCAAGCTAAACTATATATGGGAGCGCGGAATTCCTCATGGATTTACAGAGTTTGAGAACGTCAAATAATTACCGTCCTTCTCGCCTGTCCTCTAAATCCACCTTGAAGCGTCTTAGATCTTGGCGTATCGTTTTATTTTGAAGGTAATTTTATTTAAATTAATTTTCGGAACTGGGAAATAGGTTAACAGAAGCATCATGTGAACTTGAAATATATTGTTCAAAGATTGATAGAATAATGAAGAAGAACCAATAGAGTCCATACAAATTACTAGTACCTTTCGTCACAGAACACCGAAAGCGAAACGCTTAGAATTCTTTGAACATATGCTACAAAGACTGGAGAAAGACTCCAATTTATTCAATGTAAACATACGCTTTACCTAGAAGGAGTATTCAACAAAAAAAAATAGATATTCTTAGAAAAACAAAAATCGAAGCCAACCAAGTTATATACAACTTTATTTGACAAGCGCTAGCGTATACCAGTATTAATCTTCACAACAAGATTAGAACCTTACTACCAACTATTGCTACTTACTTAAAAGTAAGCATTCGGATTATACTGAAAAATTTTGATCCGTTTCAATGATTTACCGTAGAAGAAACACTGACTAGACAACATATAATTATGCTTCGAGACACTATTTGGGGATTTTATATATAATAATGGTGATTTTTATTTTTATGTTTCTACTAGAACTAATACTTACCTTCTACAACTGAGTAAGTCAATTGGAAGCCATTATACGTATCTTTGTTGTCCGAGTGAAAAACAACCGAAACTCTACTTCCTGGTGAGTAAAAGGGTGCAGGAAAAGAGCTATTACAAAATTCTGCGAAGATATTGTCGTTATCTCTTGGAAATAGTACGGAGTAAAACTGAAATTTTTTCAAAAATACATTATTATTGGTATTGTATGTAATGAGAAAGTTTAATATTGAAGTACGAAAATGTACCTTTTATTTTGATTACAAAATAAAGCAGCCTATGGACAAAATGTAGCTTCACTTACTTTTAAGTAGTCAGCATTACAATCTTTATTGTCTCCAATATCAAGAGAGAAGAAGTGGAACATGATGCGTTTATCGTATGGCGCGATAATTCGCCAATGACAATCCCTAGAAACATTGATAAAAATTGAAAAACATATTTGTTAAAGAGTTACGTTTTAAGGTTCTTTGTAATCACAACTATAAACTTACCTATTCAATGGATAATGTCCTGGAGAACCTGGAGACTGAATTGATCCATGACTAGTTGATATTAAGGTCTGATCACACACTAAATCAATAGATAATATTAGTATATCATCATTGAGGAACGATAAGTAAAAATTTGTTAAATACTTCATTGAAATTTAGTCTACTCTACGGCCATGCTTGCGTCCTGGTCGCAGCGACACTAACGTTACTATCATATCGCCGTGTTGTAAATTCTGTGCACATGGCCACGCTTAAGAGTTTTTCCACTTTAGTTCGGATCAATCCATGGAAAATAATGTACTGGTGGCAATTATTGTCTGAGCATATTTATGGAAAAAATTAACGCAAAGAAGCAGTTTCGCACATTTTTCGTTTTGGTCTTAACTTCCAAAGCGGCGCGGCGGCAGTGTTTGAATTTTATTTATAATTAAGTAACAGTATCAAACAGTTTTTTACTTTTAACATCTTCTCACCAACTTTCTCCTCAATAGACTGGTCACAAGCATGACCACCTACATAACAATCAATACAATCCGCGTGTTGTTGCAACCAAGACACAAGAATGGCCCGTAAACTTTTGTCATTATAAAATTCATTTTACCTGGTTTAACTGCCACCCAACTTAGTTCAAATCCGCCTTTCGAAATCATCCTATCTGATCTAAACCATAAATAGAGCGAGTCATGCGTTGAAGTAAATGAACCATTTAATGGGATTTTGTTTCCACAGAACCTTCCTCGAGATTGCGCGGCAGTACTCATACCATCATGAATCTAAAATGAAACTTTGTTGTATTGCAGCTAATGGGGTGATTATTTGGATGTTATTATTGTGTGTTTTACTCTACAAATATTATTGAGAGATATTTCTTCATCATATGTTGCTTTATATATAGAGGCCATTCGTAAATATGGAAGATTAGATGTCTGTAAAGTAAAAGTTCCGTGATCACATGGGGAGATTGAGGTAACATTTTAGAGACCAATTCTAGTGTGATGTAGAATGCTGTCGCAAGTCTCACTCCAAAAACTAATCGCATCGCCGAGATAGATATTGATTTCATTTTTGCCAAGTCACGTATGACTTCCTTCGGGAACTACGAGTTCTCAGGTTAGGCTAGGTTAACCTAGATTCAGGGAAAGTCCACGTACGAAGGTAAAGCTTCCCCTATTAAACGAGGAAAGTGGTTTGGTGAGGTGAAAGTTCCACACGATATGACTTATCACGGCATCTCAAAAAATGATGAAATCAATATCTCGGCGAGGCGATGAGTTTTTGGAGAGAGGCTTTTGGTCTGGCAGCACTCTACATTACACCAAAAATAATCACTCCGTACCTCAATGCCAAGGTCGTCAATCCTCATCCTTCTGGCCTTGTAACCCCAATCTCATCATGAAAAAATAGCGATCTCTTCTAAATTATCAAAGCATATCATCTTAGGTCAAATCCTACCTGGCACAGTATTCAGAACTAACATTCTCGCCCCGTCACAAGAAAACGTGATTTTTCTGTTAACCCGGTACTCTCACTTTACAAATATTACAATTTGTTCTTTTATTTGTCACAGCTTTGACATCATAGAAAAAAATCCTTTTTCTGTTTCGAATTTCTTACTTTTTCAAACGCAACTTTATCAAAAGGATTCATGCAGATATTAACAATGAAAGGAACTGTGTTTAAAAACAATTTCAACTCAACTTCACTCAAGTTTTTCATGTTCAAAACCATACTCAATTATAACGCAGCGAAGTGTCTCTAAACATTTATAATCATAATTAGGGTACATGTTTAATGTTGGTACTATATTAACTCCATAAAAGTCATAAACTTTCTTTCATTGAATAATTTCGTTTGATTGTATGATCTATAACATCCCCCACTTGTACTATATGATCAATGATTGAATATGGTATTATAGTTAAGTATCCAGATCGTTTGATGACTGATATCCATGTTCTCGTATTAGATACTCAGAAATATTTAAAATAAAACTTTTTTCACTATTCGGTACTGTATTGTCTACTTCAAAGGGTCCCCAAAAAGCTCTCACTATCAATGAAACACTAGAGTTAAGTAAAAAAAGCCGCATTTTTACTAACGAATTAAAATGATTAAACATAAAATACAGCGCTGCGAACGCTGCTGTCCTTAGACTGAACCAATTTAAATATTCTGTTTAGACGCACGTGCTTTTCGGCGGCACTGATTTCTTGCCAGGGTTACTAATAATATGAAACTAACTAAATTCAATACTTTTGTAGTGTGAATGGGTATTATAAGTGCTTCTTTAAAAGTCGCCTCGGTATATTAGTTTTGCTCTAACACTTAAAATATTCCTGCAATTAAGAATTGAGCTAACAGAATTGCTGTATTTCCACGAACATAAGCACCAGATGATGATAGTTATTAGAAGAATTCTGAAATTTCATTAATAAACTTAACTTACTTCTAACCAATCGTTTCTGCAGTTGGGAGAATCCTCAATATCAAATTTAGTTATGTTCACTTTAATTACTTTCGCCGTGGAATTTAGTATTATGGTCCATGCACAATTAGAACGATGGTTGTAAGTTTGTATATCTCCACTAGGATATTTAAGTGTGCCGTTATCAGTTCTTAAGTAGCCGCCACAAGCTGCAAAATATATTTAATAAATAGTTCCAACATGAAAATTTTAAAATGGTACGAAATTTTTAGTGATTACTTCTTAATATATTCACCTTGGAGTTGTGATTGACAATAGGTGCCAACAAATCCTGTCTTGCAACGACACACTAGACGATTGTTTACATTTTGACATTCTCCATCATTTCGGCAAGGATTCGGAGTACATGCATCTGTTCGTAAAGTTTCACAGTTCCTTCCAGAATAGAATTTGAAACAATCGCATTTGTAATTTCCATCTATGGTGTTTACTGAACAACGTCCGTTGATACAGGGATTAGGATTGCAAGGATTTAATGGGGCATTAGAACGAACACAACCATTTGGACCTACACCAGTACCGATATATCCCAATGGGCAAATACATTGAGTAGCACCTAAGCCTGAAATAAAAAATTAGATTTTATAATTAAAATATATTTGCGAGTTTCGAGGTATGATCCAAGTACCATTCTTGCACTTACTTGAACTGTCCCTACAGGTAGCTAGAGGATGACAACCACCATTATTTATATTACATACTCCTTGGTAAGTACACATTATACCATTTCCTACATATCCTGGCGGACAAGGACCGCATACCCTCGATCCCTAAACGTACAGTTAATTTTTATTATTGATGTAAATTGTAAACATTCAGAGGAAGAAATAAATATGTTCCCAAATGTCCTTTACACGATTTTAATTTTGCGACAATTTTATTTTACATGTAATTTTTTTCAATGCGGATAATGAAGTAGACTTACATGAGTATTTATACATAGAACTGCTGGATTTGAGCTACAACCTCCGTTATTTATCAAGCATTCATCTATATCAGTACAGTGATATCCGTTGCCAGTGAAACCTACATATATAATAGCAAATTAATACTTATTTCCTTAAAATTGGCCATGATGTTCCAATTATCAATGTTACACTCTTTACAGTGTGATCTATAGGATCATTGAATCCATACTCAACAGTTCCGATTGACAAACCTTATGACATTAAGCAATAAGTTCCATGAGGCTCAACACTATCCTTTATTGTCCATTTACCTATAGTTTCTCAACATAAACATTGTTAGAAATATAGCTTATTTCATGACGTTGAAATTTGCTCCCCTAAAATAACTATCCATATGATGAAAAATTTTTCATATACGAAGGTAGGTTGTTAAAAAAGTTTTCGACTTCCCCTGAAGATAACATCACTTATGGATATAATTTTGGGAATACATTGAGTTTCGCACTGAAATTTAAACAATTTTGATCGCTCAGTTCGTGAAGATTTTTCTGAAATAGGACGACGGCCTTTCAGGACAACTAAAAACTGCGTCAACGACCGACGGATTTAAGTAGAGGCTGTCGATACATAAAAGCTATCCGCCCACTGGGTGCCGTGTTTGCTCCCTATGGACCAAAAGCGTATTCATATGAACATTTTCCAGACCGTATTGACGTGGTTTCATCAAAATCAGTCGAGTTTCGTTCGTAATAACTGGATCCACCACTACACTCCTTAAATGAAATAACTGTCAAGTCAGTTGATTGCAAATGGTAAACCTGCTCAGGAAAAAGCAAAGACGCTTTCATCGGCCGGAAAAGTGATGTCCACCATTTTTTAGATAAGACATAGGATTGTGTTCATCAAAGTGAAGGTGAAGGCTTCCTTTCTTAAGTCAGATACTTTTCAGACAACATCGTTGTTTCTTCTCAAAACATCAAACGAAACATTAATTCTTTGATAGTCGCTTTCGCAGTTTGGAAGATGTTTTTGTGTACGAATGTACGTCAGCTTTATTCAGTGACTATTCACTAACACCTGAAAGATCTATTGTACCATATGTTTCTGGATAATGAGCCAATACTTATTTTTAAAAAAGTATTAGTCAGATCGGAACTACAATAGATCAGGTATAACGTTTTCACTACATTACTCACTGAAAGATTCACTACAAATATTTCAAAATATACTATACTCTACTAAAAAAAACAATACTGATCCTATGTATTATGATATCTACTTTACCTGGGGGGCAGTGGCCACAATAAAAAGAACCAGGAACATTTATACATTCCACGTTAGGTGCACAGGATGTATGTGTTGAAAGACATTCGTTCACATCCACCGTGCAAGGGGCATTTTTTCCATCTGTTGTCCAGCCCTAAAAATAGTTTTCAATAACACTAACGGCTCACACCAATATTTATTTTTTCGATGTAAGGATGCATGTACTATAATGAATTCTGTCAATATGATAAGATTTTATTGATGTTTAATATTCAATAGTTTATAAAAAATGAACCCAAAGTAAATAATGATATTAATTACGTTTTGAAAAAGTATCAAACTATTTTTTGCGTTAATTACCGGATCGCATAAGCATTTGTACCCATCTTTGTTATTGTGAGACACGCAGGTTCCATGACCACATAACTCTGGACCAGCAGTAGCGCAATCGATACTTTTCCTCATACAATGTATACCAACGTATCCATTAATACAATCACATCTAAAAAATAAAAGTGTCATTTAGGCATAAGGTCATTCATTGTTTTACGTGATATAATATGGAGGTTCCGAATACTAACTCATAACAAAAAAAAATTTGTTAATGGTTTTAATCAATCTCGAATATTACCGTATGTTTGATGAAAATGACATATTATTATTAGAATAGCATTCGTTCACATAGTAGAAGGCACTTTCCAGTAAATATACCCTCAAATTATTGCGAAATGCGAGAAAAGATGATATCGGCAAGTGATTGTGCATTTTCTGGCATTGTAAAATATTAAGCCTAATTCTGTACGTGGAGTAGGTAGGTAAAGGTCGTGTCCTGCGTTCCTAAGTGAATAGCCGTGCAACGATCTTTCTGAAATTGGAAAAGCATGCTTATGAATTAGGCAAATAGGATTCAAATATGAATAAGAAAGGAAGAGTCAGAATTTTTTTATTATTCAAGAAGTCCCTGCACTGAACCCTGCTGTTTAGTCCGTGTGAATATCTAACAGCTCTCTTTTGTAGTTTGAAGATTCGGTCAAATTGAGTCGCACCACACGTACCCCAAAAGAGAAGAGCATGCGACTCAATAAAGGTATAATAGACTGTAAAGAAAATGGATGAGTTCAGTTCTATGGAAACTGATCTCAGCGCAAAGCAGGTGGAACTTAATTTTTTAGATAAGGCGCCAATATGTAACTCCCATTTCAAGGAATTGTCCACAACAAGCCCTAAGAATTCTACAAATTCAACGAAAGCAATGGTGGTGTTTTTTAATAAAAAAGGCTGCAATGTATTTTTATATGGTAAAACTGTTATAGAAAATATATGAATTGATTACCTGTAAGATCCAACTAAATTCACGCAAATACCACCGTTTTGACAACCCAAATCAGTTCCTCCAAATCTAGTACATTCGTTAACATCTAATGAACAATCCTCGCCCTGTGAAATATCAAAATTGGTGATAATCAAAAGAGTGACGTTAAATGTATATTGAAAATTATGAACAATTCAAACACTGGTAAAGAAAATTTGATCTTTGTCGGGCCACACGAACTTCATTCATATTTTCCACTTTTATCGGTTAGCAAAAATAAGTAAATACAAAGAATTTCATTAATTAATGAAATATGATTATTTTAATGACCGTCCAAAACAAAAGAGTAACAAAGTTTTATTATGAATTTACGATTTAGGATTTTCTAGCAAAATTAGATACAAAATAGTAATCAGCCAACATCCTTCGATTCCATTTGCCCTGATAGTGCTTGGCCTGATGGGATATCTCCCCATGCATATGGTTCACAGCTCCCAAATTCTCAGGAAAAAATCCAGATGTAGGTCCAAAAAGTGGATCTTGACATATGATAAGCAGCTCGCTAAAACACTCTTTTTACGTTTCACTCTCATAGTAACTAGGAAATGTACAACAAAATTTTTAAAATATATCCATGCTTATTTTTTTAGATCCCTATCAATTTCCTGATTTGAGGTCCAACGAAAATAGCCACTTCTATATTTGCGTCAATCATGTTAGGGAGATTTTCGCGTAGCAGAAGTTGGTATAACTCAGTTCAAATAATCGAGTATAAGCTTTGGAATCATGACATATTTTGAAATAATATTCATTAGCTCCGATTTTTTTGAGTCATGTTTCCATAAGATTCTTTTAAATTAGTAGCATGGGCCAGAAGTACGGAAGAAAATATATTTCCGTATAATATAGTTATACTGCCTTTTAGCTAGTTTCAGAAGCGCCAATGAATAAACGCCCAAAAAGAAAAATTGAATTTGAAGTCTTCATTTGTATCATTATGATACGCCAGCTCTTCATTTTATTGATAGAATGACCTGAAGAGGTCGTCATGATGTTAAAATTGGTTTATTTTAGTTTCATGTTGTAGCAAATTCCATTGTTTTAGGCGAGATCCTGAGTTGTGACTACTTTTTATAATTAATTTGCGAACCAATTCGTTAAGGTATTTTGAGCTTTCGAGTGTGACTTGTTTGAAATTTCTTCGAACTCAGATTCATCGTCATCAACGGTTCGTGATTCGTGTGGGTTCTTAGAATTAATTAATATCGGTGAGACAAAAAAAACATGATCTTTTGGTTTGGTTATCATGGGTACATGGGTAATCATGGGTACAACAAACGGCATAGGACGGGATCCTTCCTTCCATACACTAAAATTCTTAACACATACAGGAAGCAAAAATGTTATCTTTATAAGCCTCAAGGAACTTAAAATACTGACGATAATTCTATCACAAGCTTAGTGAAATTGCGTCTTTGTTTCCTAAAAATCAATTCTCCATAAATATAACAAAAAGAGTCAGTATCGTTATTATACTTTCTCGGCATATTCACAAAATCCTAGCAATTACTTATAAATCACTAAATTTCAAGTAATACAAAAATAAGGTCTGTTCAATCGTGACCGTTTGTTTGCGTTTATGATTGGTTGTACGAATCAACACATCACAAGAAATCTGAAGCCAATCGAAATTAAACTATTGCTTTTTATTAATGAGTGTAGGCAGTAACACCAAATTAGCCATCAGAAATCGTGTGACGTAGCTATAATGTAATTAGGTAAAAATAAATCTAAAACAAGAGATATACCAATTATATATACCATTAGTAATAATTGAAGATATGCTACTAAAAACATGTATGACATACCTCCCACTGTGGAGGGCAATGACACAAATACCCTGAAAATAGATCCTGGCAAGTTCCTCCATTCTTGCAAGGATTGCTAATGCAGTCATCTATAGTTAATAATGTTTGTATCGACATTATTCTTCGCTGTAATAAATCTACTCTACGAGATAATTTTCTAAAAGTGAGTCTTGAAACTACTTGGTCAGTTATGTTTGCGTGAGTTCCATTAGGTAGTGGTTCGAACGGTTTACTTTCCAAAGCTTCAATGCGATCACTGAAGGAAGTTAAAGTTTGTTGATAACTATCTGTAAGTTGAGTGGCAGTTTGGGCCTAAAAGTGACAAACTGGTTTTTTACATATATCCATATACACTACAGTATTGGAGACAATTTGAAGAAACATAGAAATTTGAATGTAAACACTTTTAACTTACTTCTAGTGTAAATTTTCATCATCAATTTACCGGGGAAAAAGTAGAATTTAGGAGGCTCCTTTTTGTGTTTGCTGTTTTATTTGCATTTGTAACATAAACTGAGATTAGCCCAATTATTCAAATAAAAAATTGGTAGTTGTATTCAAAATTAACGGATATGCAAAAATAACGATCTTATGAGAAGCCTGTCAATGACATTGGGCAAAATAGAGAAGTAAATATTAATACTGCCAGTACCAATATTTTTGATCAAATAAACACAAATAAACCGCGGCCTAGAGCCGGAAACAAAAGAGGGTCGCAGCGTTTTGTAAAAAGTGAAAAGTAAAATCAAAATAAAGCCAGGTGAAGATTTCATTATTGATGTTATTATCCTTCCTAGAATGAAAGCAGGAATGGTGTTGTGGGGTGAGGATTCGAATTTTTTAACTTACCAACGTTTCGACCCTTTATTTGATATTTATCAAGGTTAAAAATATGAGGTACTTTATAACTCGAACATTAATTTAATGGTAATAACTTCCATTAATAAATATGACTTTCTGAGTTTAATTCATTTGAAAACAGAGTCTTACCTTTTTCAGTATTGATAGAACATTCACATTATTTATGAAAACAATTGATTGACTATTAGCTACAAAATCAATATTTTTCCCAGGAGCTGCTACTATTTGAAGATGGCCATTATTAACTCGGATTCGTGGTCTAGAATGAAAAATGATAGAATATAAAATAAATGTAATGACTCTAGTGATATTTATACCAGTAAACTAAACTATCAAAACCATTTTTTCGACATTTCTAGTACTACCTAAAATATACAATAGTTTTTGACATTGAAGTTTTTGGACAAATAGGATCTGGAATGAGCAGAATGTTCTAGTGGCAAAGCATTAAAATTTACTTTTCCCTGTCTACATGAGTATTATTTAAAACAGCAGTCAGTAAAATTCATATCGATTAGCTTAACTCCGCCATCATGGATAAGTAGTATCAGAAGAAGAAGAAGATCGTTGAGAGATTTTTACGTCAGTTCGTTTAGTTAGTTTCTATAATATTACCAGAGATGTCTTTTTTCAATTTATATCCATTTAGTTATATAAAGTATAACTGTACCATTATTGCTATCAATAAAGGCTACTTAATTTCATTATTGTTTAATAAAAATCTGTAGAATACATGTACAGAATGTCCTATTGAAACATTTTTCGTAGTCTATTAGAGAAATATATTGCAAAATGATTAAGCACATTGTTGTAACAGCTTCCAATATGTTTGAGTAAAACTTGACAAACAGTTTAGACATAATTTAAAAAGTGCTGTTGACATAGATACTTTCTTTTTCCCCTTAGAATATTTCTAATTGTTTTATTTTTATGTAAATCTCATCAATGCGACAGACTTAATACTTTCAAAGCTACATACATGTATTTGAAGGTGACATTTAGAATATCTAATCTTATTTTATTACATATTTCACACAAATCAGATTATCAAGGAATTTTGTTAACTTTAATCTAATTTTCATTATTTACTCTTACAATTATGAAACTACTGTATTCAGAAATTGTAAACCCTGGAATTGGATGTTGATTGAGCAGCGCAATCACTAAGAAGGGATTGGAGTATAGATTATAGAGATCTATTTAATATGCTAAGCGAAGAAGCATACATATATCTTTCTCTTTGCTTTCGATCTGCTCTCCCGCGTTCCTTCCCAGGATATCATCTCGAACACTTCGGAAAAGGGCGCAGTCACCTCTTCATCATGGATATTGAACATTTTGCGTTATATCTATACCAGTGTCCAGTAATCAACCCGATTGATAAGCTTCAGTTGATTACTTTCGATTTAAATACGATTGAATCCCAGTACCTTGGATAGCCCTCTGAAGGTATATGGTATACCTGTTCATAAAGCTGTTTTCAGTTTTCTGTCCATTAGACTTTTGATAAAACCATCAGGTACGTTAATATGTCTCCCCTTATACTTCTTCGGACACCAGAGACTCAGACAAACTTGACATAGTTATTCGTTGACAGCTTTTAAAGTCACTCATTTCAATTTTGTATCACCTTGTGTATCTCTACCCAGAAAAACTCGAAAGCTTGCCGATTGTCGCAGTAGATATTGGTGTGTTTTTGGGTTATCAACCTTACAATAATTATTACGACATGACATAAATTCTAACTGGGGAAATAAAGTATGTATCCCTACAGCACGCCTCTTGTAATGGAGCAAAATTATCTTCTGTCACTGATGTTTAAACAATGTGCTGAAATAGTTTGGAATAAACCGCCCTTTATTAGCTCGAAAAGAAGAAATATTTCATTCAAGTGTCTTATTTTATACAAAAGTTTTTCCATTTACAATAGAGCCGGATTTGAGGGAAAGCATCCGGGGCTGCAGCTCCGGAGTCTTCACAAAAGGGACTTTTGAAATTTAATATCAGATAATTCTCGTTTTCGATTATATTTATACATGTTGGTTAAATGCTAGAGGAATATACTTGGTTTCACAAAAAATTTGTTATTATCGAGTGAAAACCATTTGGAGGGGCTCCACTCCTTTCTTGACACGATGCCACCAAACCTCTAAATCCGCCCTTGAGGTAACGTTGTAAATTATTGGTAAAATGATCAATGTATTTATGATATTACAGACTGTACTTTGTGCTTTAAACCAACAAATTTATTTGAATTAATATGAATTTTTATATATTCACCTGTCGCCGTATGTTTTAATTCCATTTGAACAACTTATATAAATAATAAATAAATAAATGTTTAAGGAACCCATTTTAATATTCACAAGCTCCACATTTTAACGCTAAAGTTAAAAACAAGTAACTAATTAGAATGTTATATTCTCACAAAATTTATAATCTAACGCAATTGTTAAGGGGCGTTAAGAGTATCAGATTTTATTTGTATCATAGAGGAACTCGCATAAAGGTAATTCGATACATCTGTAATATTTAGGGATATACATTTTTTCCAACTTTAAATATATTAATATTCCTTTTAACACAATTTTTAATAATGGGGGCTCATGAATTTTAATATCAATACTTTCTCTGTATAATACTGTCTCTTAAAGGATGCCATAAATTTTTGCAGTTCTGCAATTGCAATGAAAAAAAAACACATCGTATTCAAAAAATGTTTATTTGAAAAAAGAACATAAAATGGAAAATAATATAGTCTAAGTGGTCGCTGGCATTCTTAAAACCTGGCCCTTCGATTTTCGAAAACTCTTCGGCACATAGGGCTGGGTAAGTTACCTATTTCTTGATGAATATTCTTCTTTTATTGAAATATTGTTTTTAGTTAATTGACGAAGACTCGACTTTCAAGGAACCCAAAAAAAAAATCAGCTTGATATTGTTGGGAGGTCTCTGCAGGAGATGTGTGACTGATTGTACCATCTTACGACAACCATATACATACTATGGTTGTAGCTCTCATAATAATGTAACTATGGTTGAAAAAAATCTCGTAGCATTTTTAGATATTCTGCAGAGTTAACAGTAACTGAATCGCCGTCGTCAATTATGCCCTTTGAAGATATTGCCAGCTAAATCGTCACTTTTGGAGAATGGGAATATCTTTGGTGTTTTAATTGAGAGTTTTCTCTACTCCAAAATTTGCAATTTTGATTGTTGATATGTCTATTTAAGTGACAGTGATCTTCGTTTGAGAAAGAAATGTAAAAATTGCTAAAACTTTCGAACATCGTATGGACACTGATTTTTCTTAAAATTGAATCACTTTCTTCCAATTCTTGCACTAACTGTATATGAAGGCCGATTGACATAATGCAATACAACGTGCAAGACATTGCATGTAAGTCTCTTGCCATTGCATCATGGCGGTCTCTAAGTAAAAGTAAACAAATTCCTAACCTCGAATTTTATCTAATATTTTGTGCCTAGTTTAACAACAAGTTAAATTTTACGAAACTCAGCTGATCTGTCAAGCCAAAAGTAACTAGATTCCAGCTTGCACGCAACAAAAATGACACAAAACCGATAATGTCAACATCTTGCATGAAACAATCAGCTGAACTTCATCTGCGCATGCTTTTGATCAAGAAATATTGCGTCTTGCATTGCGTTGCACTTTGTATTGTATCATGTCAAGCGGCCTTTAAAAGGATACAGTTTCAAGTTCAACGTCAATCCCGATACAAATTTGTTCGGGATATCGCCTCTTAACGCTTACGTTTAGACAATCTAGGATCGTCCCGCACAATCGTTTACTTGCGTCACGATCTCTTCGCTTCTCCTGCTTCAGTGCCTCCCTATTAGTTCTTTATCAATATTTGTGCAAATGATTCAATTAAATTTATACTTGGACGCTGATTAATATTGAATTTTTTGTGATAGCACGAGAGCAGCCTCGACCGCTCCCTTCGCGCATTTCTCACGCTAGACCGTTTACAAAAGAGCAAAATTGTATGACTTATGGCCTTATATATAACAGGCATTATCTGGCTCAAGGGTAAAAATATATGTTTCACCCTATATATAAAAGGCATTCTTTGACTTAATGACGTATATCTTAATCATAAAATCGGTCTTATTTATTGTCATGTCCCTATAATGTTTAGGACAACCTTTATATCAGGTTTGCTACGGTAAATACATAAAAAGTAACTGAACAAGGTAAAAGAATGCGTACTTGTTTGAAATCTTCTAGAAATTTGTAAGATAAGATAACAAACATTATCAGTACATACTAAGTAGGAAAGAATTTGAAACACCTTTAAAATATTTGCATATTATAGAGGTTAAAAAAATTTGACATAAATGGGTGCAATTAAAAAAATCGTAACAGTCGGTGATGGTGCATGTGGAAAAACATCTTTATTAACTACATTTAGTTTCAACGAATTTCCTGAATACCACGTACCTACGGTATTTGATGCATATTCAAAAGATATTGAAGTAGAAAACCAGCAAATTACTTTAGCTTTATGGGACACTGCAGGAGAAGAAGATTATGATAGGCTAAGACCTTTGTCCTACAGTAGGACCAATGTTGTACTTATATGTTTTGCTATAGACTTTCCAGACTCTTTGTTAAATGTTAAAGAAAAGTGGTGGCCTGAAGTGAAGCATTTTTTACCCTATGTGCCATATATACTTGTAGGTAAGATCATGCTCAATTCTCAATTGGTAAATATTTATATATGTGGTTGTGTTATCTTTTAATTTGGTGTACGTTAATATATTTTCATTTATCCTTCTAAATAGTCTTGATTTTAGGTTTTTTAAAAGTATTTTTTTTTAATTTGTGAAAGAAAGATGAAAATTGTCATTTCGACTTTTTGTCTTTTTCAAAATATTTCAATTTTTATCTATTTTTCAAAAATTATTGAAAAAAACTAATTTTTAAACACAAGAGACCTAAAATCAAGAACATTTAGAAGAATAATCATATATAAATGTTCTAAGAAATAAGAAATTAAAGTTTTTCCTTTCCTATTTCCGAACAATATCTTCTAGGTTATATCATCATATCTGCAAAAAAAATTTTGCTAGTATAGGTCATCAACTAATTACTACTCGAGGATGCAGGGATAAACGAAAGTGGTACTCAACTGCGGTACTTTGTGGTTTAATGAATGAAAGATCGTAGTATACATAATTATTCGATCATTTTGTAGTTTAATTACCAGTTTAATAATTACTATAACGACTTTACTATTAACAAATTTTATTTTTATATCGTTTAGGTACAAACGGTAGATATCTGTTCTTGGACCTTTTGATACATTAATACTTCTAAATGTTCTTGATTTTAGATCTATTCTGTTTTAAAATTAGTTTTTTAAATATTTTTTGAAAGAAATCAATACATCACTTACATCATGGACATCAAAACAAGAATAAATTCACAATAGAAAATGTTCTAATAAGAAAAATTAACTTTTCCTCAGTCCTTACATCTCAAATATGCAGCAGTACTTAACCAATCAAATGATTTGTAGTTTTATTAGAATTTACAAAATAGAACTATAAATTTTACTTAAACTCAGATCTTTTTCATCATTTATAGCTTTTTCGTTCTAATGAATGTGAACCATTTCAAAAAATTTTCGTGTATTAGATTTCGTTCCAAGAATTTTTGAATCTTTATAATTGGATTTTTGTTTTTTTTATATATCATGGTTCGCTAATGCAGTTTTATTTTTTTATCGTATTTATATTCTAGTCTATTTTCTAAATATTGAGATGTCTAAAGTACTTAGGTATGTTTCGGAAGTTATCATCCAATTCAGCCAAAAAAAATTCATTAATTTTTGACAATGTAAACCTAATCTTCGACACATTTTCATTATGCCTCTATATATTTAACCAAAAAGCATTTTTTGGTCCTATACGTATATTCCATGCAATTATGAAAATAACTTTTGGAGTTTTTTCCTCAAACTTAAATGCATGAGATCGCGGACCCCTATTTTGTCTAAGCTTTATCGCCACCAAAAAATAAGCGGGAAAACAGTTAAATTGATTCCATTTATTTGAACTACTTTCTTCTATAATAATATTCAATAGTGGCATAAGTGACGTTTTTGATTCTATCCTTTCCTCGTCTAAATATTTACAAAATTACTAAAGTAAAAACAACTTCTTTACCGCACAAAACCACGTATTCTCTATTATAGTATGTATATTGTTATTCAGTCCAAATCGTCCTAAAAACTGGATAGTTCGGAAAGTCGGGAAAAAACATATTTACTCGGCAAGTACCTACCGTATTACGCGATTCACTCATCTGAATGCAGCAGTTGAGACAAACACAGTTTTGAACCCCCGGAACTATAATGAAAAGAGTTCATGTAACCCAGATGAATTATAATAATAAAAGTATTGTAAGGCGACTGCAAAGTATTGAAAATTTGTTTTTACTATTATTACTTACTGTTATTACTATTTAAATTATAAAACTATAATTTTTTAAGCTTCAAATTTTTTGAGAGCTTTTGCACCTCTTATGCACTAGCTGCTTCTGGACACAATTTAAACTGAGAAAAGTTAAGTAGTGTTGAAACATCTCATATAAAGGCTTGATATCTTCCGGGGAATTGTGGAATTTTATTACAAAACCATTCGAACACCATGGATTGAGAAATTATTTAGTTTATGCATATAAACGTTTGAAAAGGGGAAGAAATTATTGATCTTTAGTATATTTTTAGTTTTTCACTAGGAAATTATATCAATGTTGCTGCTCTCAAATTAATCCCTCTTTCCCATCCTTTATGATATTTTTAATACTCAATTTCCCATCTTCTATTAAATAAAATTCAGTAATCTCTTAGGGTAATTACTTCGACCATGCAACCTGGTTTAACAGCTTTTTTTTTAATCGCAGGTAATAAATTGGATCTGAGGAATGACCCCGAAGTGATAAAATGTCTAAATTCAGCGAATTCTCATCCTGTTAGCCAAGAAGAAGGAGAAAAAATGGCGAGGAAAATTAAAGCTGTCAAATACATGGAATGTTCTGCCAAACACATTTTTGGAGTAAAACAAATTTTTGAAGAAGCAGCGCGAATAGCAATTCAAACTACAAAGGAGAGAAAAATTAAGCATTATTGTAAATTTTTGTGAAAATTGAAATAAGTAAGGACTAACTTTACTTTGAAAAATCAAGTGCTTGTACCATTTCTGAGTAGTTTATAAGTATATAACTTGTAAATATAAAAGGTTTGGTTATATTCTATTCACTGATGCATGTACTTATATATATACATATACAAATCATTTTCTCTATATTCATGACATGTAGCTGAAAGTTACCAATAAAATATTTTCATTAAAATAATCAGTATGCGATAACTTTTTTAAATGATATATAATTAAGAATTTTTCTTTTTCAATTTACCACAGTTAAATGGTACTTCGTGAATTATATCTCCTGCAAATTATATAACGTTTAGCTAATAATACTGGAAACAATATTATTTATTGAACCACCAAACCAACTGAACTTCTAGCAAAAATGAAAATCTTAAAGGACAAAAATGGTTGTATACACAAATAGTATAAAAGCAGTCTTCAAATAAAAATTTTCATTTCAAAATTTCATCAAATTTTTTAGAACAAAAATCTTAATAATGGTGGCGTAAACGAGATCTTGGTTTTCTCATTGAATTCGGATGAATTTAGTAATGACAAAGTATACGAGGTTTGTTCGAAAATTATCGAGACTACTTTAACACGTTCCCATCTGTGATCCCACTTTCTAAAGCAATCATGGAAAGCAGTTTTCGAAATTATCTTCAGTTCTTTCATCGCATTAGTTATTTCAAGCAAAGCTTTATTATCGAACCAATATCCTTCGAGCGGCATTCAAAATCACTTAGACTACTAAGGCTAAATAACTCAGTCATCCTGGACCAAAGACTGACATTCAAGGACCACATAGACTACATATAGAATAATAAACACCTTTGCTGCACATCAAGGCTAACCTTATTCCCAATCCCTAGCGAATATTTTGTATCTACAGCGTAAGAATACACTACCAAGAGTAGAGGGGATTAGCAGGAGAAGAAATCATCTGAACCACCAATGCGAAATATCTGGAATCGTCCTGAACCAAGGACTAACTTTCAAGACCCACGTCGACCAACTAGTGAACAAAGCAAAAAACAACTGATGGATATCAGAGCCATCCCTATTTCCTTTATGCTGTAGGTATCTACCACAATGAGAAAGCCCAGTAAAACATAAGCCTGTAGCAAACAGTGAACATCTCTTGGCACATCACGACTAAGCAGATCTACCGACAGTTGAATCAAAAGAAGATAGAACAAATGGAAAATGCTAAAAGAAGAGTCCAAGAGTGAAGAACCCACATCAATAGCCAGTTGAGGTAGCTGTCTGGATACAGTAAGGAAAACTACGCCAGGCATCCAAGACGAAGGAAACAGCTAGACTACGAACGTGGGGACAAAACGAATAACAATGGACCACCTATAACCGGACTGCCGATCCATGGATCAACAGGATCTGGAATTGAAACAGATATAGCAAGTGAATGATTCACTGTTCGAGATCGTTTTTAATCCACGGATAAAATAGGAAGCTCTTCCTGGAATATATAATTCTTTAAGTGGTGCATTTTGGAAGGACTAGGTGTGTATGGTGAGGTAATTCTTATATTGAAATTTGAAATTGAAAGGGATAAATAATTGTTTTAAGGAAAATGAAACACAGGTAAGTGATTAAATCATTTTATTTAACACGAGATCTACCAAAATGGTACATAGGGTACTATTGCATTGTTTTAAGTGATTAAAAGAACTATAAAGCTAAAATATTAATACTGTTTCAAATCTACCTATACTTTGCTTAAAATACAATCACAGATTCATTTCTTCACATTACAATATAGAAACAGCAATTTCACATCCTGAGTGTATTAATAGTAAGAGCTCTTAGAAATTCCTGTATGTAGACGATAAAGAAAATAAAGTAAAGATAAATTTAAAAAAAATAAAAATAAGCTCTAATACAGATATTAAATACTAAATTAACTTATTTTCAAACTTGAGGATTATTTAAGAAAAACATGTATGAAACATTGTATGTAAACTTTTCAAATTTTCAGAGGTAAAAAAGGCAAGTAAAAATTTAAATTTGGATGTCACTTTAGCAGTATTGAAGAGAAAATAATGTTTCTAAGAACCCCCTATTAGATTTACTTCATACTACAGAAGAGTTTAATTTTGTTAATCAACTTTAAAGCTCTTTTCTGTCAATTTTATAATTTGTACATTAAAGTCGAAACGGTACGAGAATAGCTACAATTTGTACATTTTTATTGCTAGAAATGTCAAGTGTAACTGAAATGAGGTTGCAATTTATAAAACTAACTTCGTAATCACTGTTAAATGATCTGTTGAATTGATTCCCCATAACTACAACATTTGAAGGGCTCGACAACAATCGAAATTCAGATATGAACTACCACAAAAATATATCCTAAAAGGTATTGAATATAAAATATTTTATAGTACCCTTGAATCCACTTTAACTGTTCATTGAAAATTTCCTTTTTCAAGACAAAATGTGAGGCTTGCATTGAATACTACTTATTGAATGACATACCCCATAAATGAGGTATCATTGCGAACATAAAATTAGTTCTTTAGATAAACAAATCACTGCTTTGATATGTTTTTTATAAAGAAAGGAATATTTTGATACGTTAGTTATCTCTTCAAATCGCTACTGCTTTCCGAGTTACGTCTTTTGGAAACTCACATCCTCCTTTCTTTCCCGAAAACTGATGAGTGGAAAAAATGTATAAAATTAACTACAACATTTCAAGGGCTAAACACCAACAATGTTTATTTATAAAGAAAGGAATATTTTGACAAGTTATATATCTCTTCAAATCACTACTGCTTTTCGAAGTATGTCTTTTGGAAATTCACATCCTCCTTTGTTTTCCGAAAGCTTGAAAACTGTACTTCCAAATATCACTAGCCAGTGATACTAACTGATGAGTGTAAAAAGGTAGTCCTCATTAAAAATTGTCCAATTATTTTATATACTATATCAAGAGATAGGGTGACAGTGTGGAGTAACAATTATGTTAGTGGTCACGGTTAATAATGTTTAGTAAGGCTATTACTATAAAAAGTTTTAAATTTTCTAATGTCGTACGTATTTTGATTTTAATCAGATCACAATTTTTTTTAAAAACATTAACGTCGTCCTCATTACTTGCTTTAACATTCAAACTACCAAGAGCTGGAGAATTAAATATTGTAGAGAACACTTTCTAATCCCTGGTCGAAATTTATTTTTATGATAAGAATTCGAGTTCAAATTGAAGAAAAAGACAAAATAGGAAACATGTTTTGTAGCTTTATTCATCATACTTTTTTTATGTGGTACTAAGAGAAACAAATCCCTATAACCCAATTAATTATAAATTTATGATGAACTACTATTCAAAACCTGTTTTTAAGAATTTTTGTATGCTGCTGAGTATTTCTAAATGATAAAAGAATATGAATTTGTGAAGTGATTCACAAAATGTACGATATTTTATAATTTTTTGCTTTCTCAATAAAATTGTGAGCTTTCAATTAGTGTTTTAATCCAATCAATATTTTCTTTAAGATTAGTAGTGAAAAAAAAGTTATGTACTATATTATTATTTACAAAACACATTTTCTAATTTTTCTACATGAAAAAAATAAAACAATCAAATAATTATGCCTGAATTAGCAAAATAATTATATTTGACTAGATTAATATCAGTAAATACATAAAATAAAGAATTTATAATAATCAATCGATTTTATCGTAATCACTAAAACTGTATAAAAAGTTGCAATAATTCAACAATGAAAATAAATTATTTAGGTTTCACAAAACTCCTGACTACAGAGGGAAAATTTGAGTGATTTCACCTATACCTTTAGCAGATCCTTCTCTGAAGAGTAGTCTCTGGCCTACTGAAACATACTCGGGATGTACTTTGAATTTGAACAATACAGAATCGCGCTCATTGGTATGGATGCAAGTTGATGAACAAATACCAATTACAACTGCCGTTTGCCGAATATTGCCAATATGAACAGTCGTTTGGAAACCAGGATAAATAGCTGTGGCATGGAATAGTACTGATACACTAGCTTGAAAATATAGGCAACCCTTGGCGTTCTCTTCTGAACTTAACAGTACCATACCATTTCTTAAGCCAGATACATAGGTATTAAGGCATATGGCAGCACTCTGTCCTGCACGTACCATTCTACATGGTACTCTGTTGCGGTGAATCGATTTGATCATAACATTCTGAAAGGAACCATCCTTCATTGGACCAATTTGCATTTTGGTGCCTTCAGTTATTACTCCCTTGGTTAGCAGGCCTCCAAGAATTTGACCAACGTCGCCAGCCTTAAAATTCTCGTCAATATGAAATTCTGGAGACTCCTGAAAAATAATGAGACAAATCATTTTTTATTCCATCATGAGCTCGAAGTTGGGTTGGATATTTTCTTTTTTTTTTTCAAATTTTAAATAGAAGAAATATTCATGAAAATCATAATTGGACAGCTTAATATGTTTGTACTTGTAACGCCTTGAATAAATTTACCTGTTCCAATCGTTCTTTTTCTTTAATGCTTATTCCTGGTGGCAATACATGTAAAAATTTCAAAAGCAATTCCAATCCTTCGCCACTCACACTAGATACGCAAAAAATAGGAACAACATTTTCTGTTAATTGATTTGCTCCAGCAGTAATGACATCATCCAAGCTTTTAATTATCAATGGAACTCGCCTACTGCCAACTTGTTTTAAGAATGATTCAAGGCTCTGAAGTGTACTGGTGGGCTGTACTAAATCAATTTTAGTTATCACAATAAAAAAGGGTACATTGAGGGCAACTACTATTGCCAAATGCTCATGCGCCATACCAACTGCTCCAGCTGTACTAGATATCTAAAAAATATATAATGGCTTTCAACTTTATTTGAATAATATATTAATATCTGTTCAATAATAGAGAAATTGGTAACAAACAAATTCTAATTAAATATTATTGATGTAATTGGTATAGGAATAAAAAAATTGATGCAATATTTATACTGAACACACTGTTTATTACTACTCCACAACACTCATAATAGCTGGTCCTTCAAGGCTTCCATAGGTTGCTGTTTCATACTCTGGTCAAAGGACCAGGTGTAATTGTGAGTGTCGGTGTAGTAGTACTAAATATGTTTAATATAAATATTACGAACTGTTCCAGAAATTCCAACTTATCTGCGAAATTTGTTTTCAAAATATCAAGTATATTGCCTTAACATGCAAACAATTCTTCTTTTTGAAAATTTCAATATACTGTTCTCCCCTATCCAGTTTATAAGTTTATCACATGAATCCATATTTATCTATGTGTAAAGTTGACTTATGTTCAACATTTTCTGGACAGGCACTAATCTAATCACTTCCTGTAACAATTTTTTAAAACACAAGTAAAACGTATATATTGCAAATGTTCCTTTCCACTCATACTTCACAGTTTTAGTTTTCGTTTCATTTCTTTCCAATACTTTTTGAAATTTCATCTCATTTCATTGTTATAAAAGTCACTGATTGCACAACTAAAATGTCCCAATATTATTTAGCAACTTACTACAAGCATTGCATGATGTGGAGAATAACCGGAAAGTCCTTGAATAGTGGTTCTTAGATACTTTTTATGACCAGCAAGATCTAAAAACGTAACTAATTTAGTTGAGGAATCACAGATTTCTTCTGCAGTTATTAGTTCACTGTAACTGTAATTAATTGGCTGTCCCTAAAAAGTAAAAAATACCAATAGCACATGAGATGGAAGTGAAAAAAAGCATAAAAATTTTTATTAGGAGATTTGAAATATGTTTAAGAATATCAAGTAAGCAAGAAGAGTACCTCTAATTAAAACTGCAAATCTGCCATTTCTGTACTATTGTTATAAATTGTATAAAAATCTATTAATTGTAATTTGATAGGCAGAATAACCGCACTTGAAAATTGGAAGTAGGAAACAGTCACAAAATACTATTATCTCTGTAAATATTATAAATTATTTTATACAACTTCAAAAAATCACAGTATTTGTGTTGATGTGGAGGTAGATACAAATACTGATATAAAAATTGAAATGAACAGATATATGCAATATTTTTACCTGAGAATTGAATCCTAGAATCTCATGAGAAATTGACGACGTCCGACCACTCTGAATCTCATGCAAATGTCTGAACATATTTAAGCGAGCCCGCCCACTGCCATTGTCCAGACTTCCTTGAGTTAAAACTCCCAATAAAGTGGATTTACCAGCATCAGCATTCCCCAGAACAGCCACCCGTATTTCAATGTTATTTTGATCATCTGGTATTTTTCTAACCAATACTTCAGCTACACTTCGACCATTATCTAGAATTCGTTCTCTTAATATCGTGGTTGTTGCTCCTAATTTAACAGCCATCTGCTGCAACGATTGAAGACTAGCATTCATATCTCTTTTGGAAAGGCCTGCCAAGATACCACTGTCCTCTACCCCAATCTCGTAAATGGCTTCACCATTACCTTCACGCAGTCTCCATTTTAACTTAAAACACAAATACAATGTAAATAGATTCCTAAAAACAATCCCAATTCTGTTTATTTGATTTCTAATTAAATTTGAGTTAATTTGAAGCAGATTTTATTAGTACCTAATTGTAAAGTTAAAGATATGTTATTTTTCAATGTGACAAATATATCTATCTTTAAGATATACATAAATTCGTAAATAGACTTCGATATTACAGCATGAGAGATTTATAACTTAGTAGAGTTTTATTTGACAAGTTATGCTAAGAGCTAATATATGTAATCAATAATTTCATAATCAAAATATAGGATCAAAAATAAAAAAGGTGTAAATCATGATTCATATAATTATATAACACCATAATTGGATCCAAGTAACAACATTATTTTTAAAAATTGCTTTTTAATGTTAAAACAAATCAATTGCGTGAATTTTTAAAATTTTTACAGTAAACATATAAAAACTGCAACAAAAAACTACTGAATAAATCTCAATAATGTCAATAATTTTATTAAGAGATGGATATCTTATACACAGAAGAGTAATATTTAACTTTTTTTTATTGTTAAACAAATTTAAAAAGTGTTACAGCTATGCATTGGACTGTTTTTCATAGATGCAGGAGTCTAAAACTTTTTATTTTTAATCAATCTAAGTTGGAAACCTTATTTACGTTCTTAATATTTATATTCATTCTATAATTGAAACTCATCTGTGTGGAATTATTCCATCACCACATTTTGAATGGGAATTTTACAATTTTAATAATAACATATTTATTTTCTTTTCAAAACATGAAAATAGATTTATATTTAATACAACTATAATTGACATAGGAAAATTCTAAATATTTGCTGAAGTTCCGGATTAAATATCAAAATATATAGTACTACTTTTTCTTAAAATATAATTTCAAGATCTGAACTTTGTTTCAAGATTCAGTTATAAAATATTAAAATATATTAGCTGCTTTCCATTTACACCACAACTTAGATAATTCTCTACTGTAATGTCGTAACTCAGTTTAAATCACATTCATTTTCAGTCTCACAAGTGAGAGTTTTTACCCTCAATCTGCACAAACTGTGAAATTTAAAAAAACTTTATATTGCTGAACAGAGGACTAAAATTGCTTTCGAGCAAGGTGCAACACGACATTTGGGTGCTGCTAGGGGATAATATTTTCATACTGTAAATTGTTAATTTAAGAATAAAAATCGACCTGTTTCAGGTTGTTTTCGCATTGTACATAATAACGCTAAAATTAAATTTATTCCATACATATGGACGGCATTGTATAATATTATTGAGAATATTAACTCACATGACATGTTCCTTTTATTCAATGAGCAGTGACATGTTTATTTGAGTATAATATACTGTCTCAGTTCACTTTAATGTAAATAGAAAGCAGCTATTGTTTACCTTTATTTCAAACACAAATTGAAATTATAACAAATGTTGGAAATACATTAATCATGACTTTTTAATTAGTGAAGACTATTATGAATGAAAGATGATGAAATATCTGCAATTTTCACAACTACAACTCTTAAATGATACCACATATCCTCAGTGTTATCAGTTTTGGAATAAGGGGATTCCCAAAAAATTAAACATCATCCCAATGTTTTTTTTGTATAATAACCTCTACCTGTTATAGCAGAAATTAAAATGCTGACAAATCCAAATAATTATGATCTTAATAAACATAAAAGATTTATAATGGCATATTTAAGATAAAAATAATTAACAAATTTATAGAATCAAAAAATGTGCATATAGCTGTAACAGACCAGTACAATTGAACTGAAAATTAGTTCCTATAAATTCTGAAAAATTCAATTCATTCAGAAAAAAAATAACTAACTACTGTATGTTTTATTTGCAACTTATCATGTAACATCTAAGAGGTATTTTGTTATTATGACTTACAATGATTTGTCACTATATTATGTTGTGATTTAATTTACAAAAATAGTCGAAAGTAAATATAACCAGCAATACCACCGAGACAGGAAGTGGATAAAACTATATTGATTAATAGAAGCTCGAAATATTTGTAGAGATAACACCTTGTGAATTACAATGTGTAATAGATAATTATTTTTTTAATAGAAATAATTCAGACAAAGCTTACCTGAGTAACTAAGTGTTCAAATCTTTGTTTTGTCGGATTAACAATCTTCAATTTATATTCAACGTTCCCAAGCTGAGGTTCTGGAGGCAAAGAAGTCTGATTATTCATGTTATCCAGAGCAAATTCTTGATTGTTTGAACAATCACTACAAGACCCTGGGTCGAACAAACTAAAGAAAGAATCCATATCTGTGGAACAAAAAATATGTTTTACACAAAAGTACGAAAAATTACATCACAAACCATATTGTTTAATATTATGAAATTAAGTGAAAGTAATTTTTGTGTACACAACTAACCTTTGACAGGATAAAAATTATAATTGTTCTTTTAGGAGTAACTATTAATAAAATGAATAAGGTTGTATGAAAAACATATTTACATATAGACTTCTGTTTGCTATTGTTACTTACTTCCTTATTTTCCCAAACTCCTCAGGGTCGCATAAAAATAAACATTTTTTAACTAAATGATTGAAGTGAATGTTAACCAAATACTTTTCGACATGTAATAATTTCACTCTATATACATTTTTGTATAAATAAATGACACAATCAAACAATAGTAATTGAATAAATAATTATTATAAACAACCTTAAATGTAACCTTTGAGAAACCAAACCTCGGACTTGTACCAAAATACTCGGTTAACTTCGTTTTACGTCAAATAGAATCATAGTAGTCGCTCCAAAAAGTGGAATTTTTCCCATAGTTTCAGGTATTTTTAGCCTTATTATTCGTAATAATACCTGCTCCTCATCTTTGCCTGATGCAAAATTAATCATTAAAAATAATAAAAAAAACTTGAATTTTAAATTCTATTCTGTGATTGACAGATTGACATACAAAACTAACGTGCTATGATTCTTATATGTCACTTAATGATTATGAAAATAAAAGTATATACTAGGTAAAATAATTGGATATTGGAGCACTAATTATTTTAGACAAAAAAATTATTTCTTTATAAGTATTAGTGCATGCAATCCTTTTACAAAATCTGGAACTAAGAAATGCATACAGACTTAGCACCGCATTTACATTCTGATAATTGTAATGAGTTAATAAAACTATTACAACAATGTCATAACGAGGTAAATACATTTATTTTATACCAATAATATATATTTTATTATACACTTAACTCATCTTGTCCAAACAAATAATTTATTATGGATATTGAAACATTTTCTTGGGATATTTTGATGTAAGTAACACATTCTATATATTTTAATACTATTTATTTTAGAATCCCTTTCTGAGGATATTTGGAAAGTGTAATTCTGAAGATCATCGAATGGTAATGTGTTTGAAGCAAGAGAGATTACAGAGAAGGAAAAGAAACTATCAAAAGTCTTTAGAAACTAAAGAAAAGTTAAGGAAAATGTTTGAGGAGGAAAGAAAAAAGAAACAGGCAATTTAAATCTCCTTATTTTGTCTTATGTATATAACATTGTGAATGTGAAATAAAGTAGTGAATCATCTTAGTATTCATATGTGGTGACAATATCTATTCTTCAGTATCAATATTTATGGTAATTTATTCCTCCAGTTTTATCATGTCTCCAATTCAATGTTTTACCTGACCCTTCTCCAATGTTGTCAATTGAATTTTTATAAATTATGAATATGAATTTATTCATAGTGTCAATTTTTAGCTTTTCACATTTAAGATTTTTTATTTATTTTTGTTTTGATAGTTATTGGTTCAACATCACATATCATATTTGGTATTATTAACACAGTATAGTAGTAGGTTTAAATTTCTTAATAAAATCTGTGTTTTCATCCAATACATATTTTATGATAGGCCATTTTTGAGAATATCAGTTATAATTCCATTTTTTTTATACTGATTTTCATATAAAGATCAAAATTACAACAAAATTTAAAATATATGTTATTAATTCTTCAATTATAAAGTAAAACTACTGAATAGTCAATGTTTTTCTCAACATTGCTAGAAAAATAACCACAAAAATGTGTTTCATAATAAATATTTAACATATAGCAATTATTATTTGCTCAAATACCTTTTAGTCTTGTAAATAACATTTCTCAAAAAATTTAAAATTGATATTTTCCGTCCAATGTATACTTTAAGATGATGTGAACAGAATTTAATGGTGTCATTAGTACTAACCGATACTGCATGAGGAGTCAAGTGTTACCATTACAATGAGTTATTGGTGACTGTATGCACCTTAAGCCATTTTGTCATCACATTTCGTCGAGAGATGTTACAAAAATCAAAGCTGTAGTGCCCTAACCCACACTGATTTTTATAATTTGAAAAATTTTCAGATGCAACAACTTTGACAGTGACAAAAGGAATACAAGATTTATCTTCAAATATAAAAGTCGTAAGATAGGAGAAGGAAGAACCCTTCTTTCACGTGAAAACCTCTTATGAGAGTAAAGGTTTCCAAGAGGTGGTTATAAGAAATAGATAAAGAAATAATGATAATAATTTGATTCTGATCCCAGTCTTCATAACTAAGCCAAAGATTGAAGCAAACAAAAAGAAAGACTAATTATCTTTATTTGAAGCCAGTGTGATTCCCAAGTCGTACCTACCTATTTATCAGGCCATGCTAGATTCAAGAAATTAAATTTCAATTAAAATTCTCGTTCCATGTTGCTCAATATTATTTTGTTTTTTTGTTTGTTGTTCTTACATCAAATGAAGATTTACTTAAGTTTAAACACAACTTTTGTAGACGAGTTTTAAATTTTTTTTGTGTTATTTTTTTACATTTTTAAAAGCTGTTCGTAAATTTTACATCACTAATCAGTAAAGATATCTTCAAACTGTATCTACACCGAATTTGGTACGCCTAAGTACAGAATTAACTGATCCAAAAAACATTTCATTTACCATCCCTTTTGTTTTGGCTTTCCTGTAAAATTAGTATGTATGAGCTTGTAGCACTATTAAAGCAGGAGTGCGTACCCTGGTATGCTATTATTTTCAAAGGTTTTCCAAATTAATGATCGGAGTTGTGTAATCAAGTGATTTTGAATACTTCCATGAAAGAAGATACTGAATAGTCAATGCTTTTCTCAAAATTGTTATAGAAATAAAAAACCGTGTTTCATAAAAAATATTTTAGATATTGTAACATTAATTCCTCGGCAGGAGACTCTTCCTCAGGAATTAGTAATCGGCCTCAGTTAAAGTATATAAATAACAGATACTCAGATGGGGTGAACAATTAATATTAAATTGGACACCTCCAACTCTTTAAGGAACGACGTTGAAAATTAATAAAAAAGGTGTAAAAGCTGGAAATTCCTTATGAATTAAATAAAAATTAAACAATCCAAAACTATTCCCGGACACGATTATCTGAATTAATATTTATTGCTAACAATAAAAAGTTTCTGCAACAAATGAATTTATTAAAAAAATAGTAAAAAAAAACGCAGTTATAAAATAAAAGGAACTTAGATTTATTTATATATTAAAGATAAGACTGCGACTTATCTATGGAAATCCGAGATGGTTGCAGCTCTCAACTGAATTCTCAGATGTTGGAGTGTGTTGAATTGCTAGTCTGGTGATTGTATTCTTTGTCGTGGAAACTCCCAACCTGGCAGCTGTAGAACTGTAAGAAAAAAATATAATAAGAAAGGTAACGGGAACACAGATGGAAATTAGGGAAGAATGAACGAGTAGAAAGAACAGATTTGAAAAAAAGAGCTTATGCTCTAACATATTAAAAAAAAGTGAATTTATATATTTTTTAAATATAACCAAACAGGAATCTATTTTATTCGTTCTTTTCCCCAAATAAATAGAAAATACGAATTCATTTGAAAACTATTATACAAAATTTGATTGAAACAAAAGGAAATCCAGAAAGATAATTGAAATTTTTGTGAGTTCAAGCAATACAAAAAAGCAAAGAAAAACTTACCAGCGAATATAAAGAATAAAATCGTCACAGATTTATTAAAATTTAGTTTTATTTGGAGTGTAGATAGGTAACAAATTAATTTTTTCAAAAACTCCAAAGCTAGAATAAATAAATCCGAAGTGACTACTGTGCCACAATACGTGAACAAAGGAATATTCAAAATGTGTAGAAAAACGTAATAAGTCGAATTGCATATTACAAAATAGTAATTAGTATTTGCTTAGAATCTACCAAATATCTTTTAGTCTTTTAGGGTATATGTTATTTACAACATATACCCTATATTATGCTACTATTTTCAAAGGTTTTCCAAATTCATGATGGGAGTGGTGTCAACTTTTGAATACTTCCGTGAAAAAAAATTGTGTTCTGGTGACTAGTACGGCAGCTGGGGAGTATCGTAGCCGTTTTATACTCCCCTCAGTTTTAGAGCGTTTTCCCAAGTTTTTTGATACGTAGAATCGATTTTTCGAGGATGCCGAGCCCAAATCTGATCCAGTAATTTGTTATAAACAATTGTTTTAAAAAGATCTACAAAAAAGGTATTAACAGTTTCTTGCAAAAAATAAATATTTAAAAAGTTATCGCAAATATAATGAAAAATTGACTTTTTTCTGACTTTATCGGTCATTACTTGGTTCCTAAAAGACGTAGAAACATTTAAAGCAGCTCATTATAACCGTTAAAGTTCAAGTATAAAAATGAGATGTGGTACACCTTTTAAATATTATCTGTTAGAAAGTAATAGAAATTTGAATGTGCAAAATTTCGTGAAAAAAGCAGGGAAAATAGCTTTTAAGTGTACATAAATTTAAAAAAACGTGATGTTATATAGTAGCTCAAAGTGCTAATTTTGAACACTGCCAATATGTTTCCGACCATTAGTAGTGAAGAAAAATGAATTGGCTGTATCTAATTTATACAATTCGTTGATTGATCGTGACTTTCCCCTTACAATAATTATTAGCACAAATAAAGCAATTTTAGATACTATAATAAACTTAATTACTGAAACAAGAACAGTTCTTTAAATCATGCACATCAATTAGGTAAAATTGTCTGTGGCCAATAGCCTTACTCTAAAGACATTCCTACTCCTACTCACACATACAACTTCCATAGTGTTCAAAATGTTAGAACATTTTCAATTATCACTTATGTGTACGTGTAGCAATAGTTTTTTGAGAGTAAAACTACGGAATTGCTACCAACGTTAAATTCTATCAGATACCATATTTTAAGCTATGCTACTCACGAGCAAGGTAACATTTTGAAATTAGAACGTAACGATTAAACCCAAAATATTTTGGATTTGAGATAGATGAAACTATTTTAGTTCTAAAAAGTAGCTTCGCTGTACCAACCAGCTCACGAATTGTAATTGCACGAAATGTGATACAAAATACTGCATATGTAAAGAGTCTAAATTACCGCACCTTTCTTTTTGTAAATATAACAATGATATCAGGTGTAAAAACTATTAAGGGACGAAAATAGATTGAAAATACATATTGGTACTTAAATGTTTGTCGAAACAAGTTTTAAAAGAAGGTAAGGTGCAATAAAACAATGAAATAATAAATATATTTTTGAGATCATGAAAAATTAACTTAAGATTAAGTTACTGTAAAGAAGTACAACTAAGGGTCAAAAACATAATTGGAGTGGTCAAAATGTTTGTATTGATTAGCTCTTTAAGCTACTATAAGGTGCATCACGTTTTTTAAAATTTATATGAACCTTAAACACTTATAAACAAATTACCGTGCTTTTTTTTGATGAAAATTTATACATTCAAACTTCTGTAACTTATTAACAAATATTATTTAAAAGGTCTACAACATCTCCTTTTGAACCTTAAACTTTAACGTTTATAATGAGCTGCTTTAAATTTTTCTACGTCACGTAGGAACCAAGTAATGACTGATAAATTCAGAAAAAAGTCAATTTTGCATTATATTGACGATAACTTTTTGAATATTTTATTTTTCAAAAAAAATGTCTTGAATTTGAGTAATGAATTTATGAATTTATTTCAGCAACAACTGACGGGGACCAAAATTTAACTTATAGAAAAGTCTTAGTGACCATGTGTTATAATTTTGAAATGTTAATGCTATGTATCATTTTTTCTAAATATTGTCAAAATTTGATATAAGGAAACACAATTCAACATTTAAGTTTATTATATATGTATGACATTTATCTAAACATAGAAATTTCAAAGTAATACTAGATTTAAAAAATGTGGGATTTTGTTACATCTATATTTCGTGTTGAAAATGTTTGACAATAATAAAAAAAAGTATTTCAAGTTTGTATTTTGAATTAATGCTACAAAGATACAAATAAAGGTTGTTTTATAAAAAAATAACTAAATAAATTTTGTGAAGGTTGGAATGACAAATATTGTAAAAAACAGAAATCGGAGAATCAAGAATTTAAAATAAATTATTTTGAAGCAGTGACCATAATGTCAATATGAGTCTGGAATAATTATATTCATTTATTAATGGATGCAGGTGATGAGAATATCACAGTTTTACCTGAACATAAATATTTTCGTATGGTCACCAAAGATACACATTATGGTTAAAGCTCTGATGAATAAATGTCATCACCAGTAGATAACTTTTCATATTATTTATCCAATGATATAGGAACAAAAAATTTGCTCAATGTGCCAAAGCGAAAAAAGTAAATAACAAATCACATGATTTTTAACATCATTGAACATTTAAAAATTAGTTAGGTTTTACTTAAAAGTTTTCATAATAATATGAAAATTATCTACTAATTTGTGATGGCCTCAAATAAAATAAAAGATTTTTCAAAAATTCCTAACCCTAGCGAAGAATTTACAAAATAAAATTATAATTATACATTATATTCTAAAGGACAAGTGTTATTTGGTTTTTTTACCAAATAGCATTCACCTATATATTTTTCTTGAGGTATGATTAACTTAAATATAAATAAGTATAATTTAATCATAACTTATGATAAAATACTCAAAAGGCATTTCCTATTAGCCATAAAATTGGTTTATAAAAAGTTGCACTGTTTGTATATTTGTTTTAATAAAATTTCAATAAAATCCGTCAACAATATAAAGAATAAATATTGGAATTGAAACTATATAAAAAAAATCATTAGTTTTGAGTATATACCTCAAAAATGTAGAAAATATTAATTCCAAGGGATTGGTGATTTGGTAAAAAGAACCATATTAATATATTCTTATTTAGTAAAAGCGGCAAATACAGCCCACAACACATCTGATGTGTTCGGTTTGTTGGCTTCTTCTTCAAAATTTAAATCAAGAAGTTTTCTTACTCTTTTAGTAGCTAATTCGTAATCATCATCATTGAGTGGTGCAAAGGCATTCTCAAGTACATCACTTGCCTGTGCCAAGAATATTAGAGCTAACATCCTTTTATCCATTTGCTGAGGATTGTTTACCCACTTAGATAGAACTGCATCTTGGATTTTCTTGATTAAGCGGCTCTTTGTAATATTATCTGTTAAGGGATGGGTAGTCATATCAAAAAATAGAAAATTTTGTTTCTCAGTAGTCAGCACACCTTTTTCAACTAAATTTTTTGCCAAACGTTCCCTAACATTTTTCAACTGATATCGTAATTTTAATGGGTTCCAGGTTTCCCCACTCAAATATTCAATCCAACTTTGAACTGTTTCTGGTGGATCAGTTTCTTTTAGATGTTTCAATGCTTCATCAAGAAGTACATCTCCAATAGGGGTATCACTTTTTACAATAAGTTTTTTTGCAAGTAGGCCTCTTCTTCTCATTCCAGTTTTTTCAAGTTCTATGCGTCCTCTCAATCCTAATTCAATTAAGATACATCCCCGTAGACCACTGGATATACAATCATTCCAAAACGACGTGTAACCTTCTTTATCTTTTAGTCCTAATAGCAGAACTTCTTCCATAAGTGTTAGTCTTGTTTCTTTTGAATCCCCATCTTGGGAATCTTCATCGCGGCTAGATTTTTTTTCATTGTTTTGTTCTTCTTTGTTTAAACCCTCACTATTATCCCTCGTTATATTTCTTCTTTTAACAAATCCCTCACTACGATTCATTTTCAGGGTACATATCTAAATAATGTTGACGTTTACTATGAATATTTTTTAGGATCCCCTCCCTTGACATACGTCAATTGTCACTCATTTTTTAGGTCAATTTTTTAATCGAGATCAAATGCAGATTTTTGCCACAACGCAAATGGAATTGTTTCATAAAAGCCTACAGCGTTCGTGTAGTAAAATCATTTCAATATAATTTGCTTAGATCAACTTTCAATCATTTGAATCTATTGTCAAGAATTTGTATAATTTCTATTATTTTATATAGATTTGTAATAGTCAAAGGATCATTGAATAACAGACGTATACATATATAGTTTTTAAGTAATATGTCCTAACTATTTTGTGCAAGAAACTATGATAAGTAATTATTCCAAACTATATAGTGATAGTCAATCGTAAATATAAGATTGGTAGAACTGATCAGTTCTGTTCGTACACAACTGAACTTTAGACTTCCCTAGACACTAATATTGTACTTTTTATAGAAATCAGTGCCGTATTGAAAATATTTGTTTTATTTCTGATCAATTATTCATCTAGGTACGGATTGGTTTCTAAGAATATTTCAAGATTTTTGTATTGATTTTTCTTTCAATGTTTATTCAGTGAATTCATATATCGCATTTATTGTATAAATATATAAAAATTGTAATACATAGTTAATTTCATATGAGTGGTATATTGATTTAATATAAGGAACTTTGAGATAATAATTGTTTAAATACGTAAAATTGATTAGTATATTCATATAAATCATCGTTTTTTTAACTTAGAACTTATTTAACCATTTCTGCAAATGCTCATGTTGTGTGGGCGAAATAAGTATACTATTCATAAATCAACGGCATATTTTATTCATAATGGGTTGCATGGTAAATTAAAGAAATTGATACAAAGGTAAATATATTTATTTTATTCATTTACTTAACCTATATAGTAATGTCTTCTTACGTGTTATTATTCATAAATAATTCGAATGAAAAAGAACAGATATAATAACTAAGTACAACGTTTCAATTATCTCTGGACATTCAATCTACACATAACAACAATAAACCACAGTATTTTCAAAATTTTAGTAAGGAATTGTACATCTGGCGGCAAAATAATTAAACTACTCTCTTTGAAATCGAATGCTGGATGCATGAACACTCCGATAGCAAGAACTCTTAAATGCGATCAACACACTGGCAGGAGACTATAATTATAACATTCTTTTATTCTGAACGAACACATTAGTTAGCTAATAACAATTTTTCGATCGAAAATGAGTCAAACAGAATGAAAAAATATTATGTAAGCATGGCGCTAAATTGTCTTCGAAGTCCACATAAATAAGTTTACATCAGTTCCAAAATGACCACGTTGCACTAATGCTTAATATTCAATATGCGAGTGACAATAATTTTCAAAAAGTCGTTTAATTTACTAGTTACTTATACTTATATATCCCTATTACGAGTAATTATTCTAGGTTTCGATCGACTTCCGAAAATTGAACATATCGCGATGTTTTAAAACTTAATGAGTCCATGAAGTCTTATGTGAAAATAAGATGTTTATCCCAAAACGTGAACCAGTCTTTTAAAGGTCATGAGATGCATTAAATTTGGGTATTGGAGTCATTTAGAATAACCGGAATCAAATTTCAAGGATAAAATCAGTTGCTCAGTATTCACATGACTTGAATGTACAAGTGAGGTTAATACTTGGAACTAGTAGGTATCAGCTCAACTACCAGGCGTTGAAGTTTGCTGTTGTGTACCAGAAGCTGCCTCGGCTAATGCGGTTTCTACCCGTTTTCTATGCGTTCCTAGTAATTCCGGAAGGTCGTATGCAATAGCGATATCTAACCTATTAATAGGACATCCTCTAAAATAGGTACATGTAGAGGAAAGTTGCTGGAATTCATACAATGGATTTAGCTTGAAGAAATCTTTGTAGACATCTGGATCTGGAAGATCGTAACGAGATATATTGGTTAGAGTAGAAAGACCTTCGTAAATATGATAATCTTGAGGATGTTCAATTATAGCATCGGCGACTTGTTTACGATTTCCGAAGACTGATTTGTGATTGTAGTAGGTTGTGAGATAACAGTCCACCATTTTAGCGTGGTTACGCACACGCACCTAAAAATACATTAATTCATTAAACTTAGCATTTATTTCGTATTTTTTCCATTTTGATAAGGGATAAATGATCATTTCATTATATTGTTTGTTGTCATTCTGTCACGGTTACTGTAATGTATCTTACCAAATGATATTAAAAGTATTTATATATTTGGGTTCAAATTATATTAATTTTTTTCTTGTTAGCAAATAAAGAGACAAGAGAATAAACGTTATAGTAAAACATTGAGTCAAAACTAAATACACTGTTTACATCACGACTACACCAACACTCACAATTACACTGTCTAACGCCCGTTTCGATAACCAAGTTATCGTCTTCAGAGACGCGCGTCAGACAGTGGAATTGTGAGTAGTGGTGTAAACAGTGTATTCAGTATGAATATCTCCAACGCTTCCAGAAATTCCGAAGATTTGCTTTTTCAAATTTGACCAAAATGCAAAATACATATAGGTATAGAAAAGTTACATACAATCAGATACCCCGTAAAAGGGCATAAGTACAATTTTAGGGTACCCTGAAGTATATAGTACCTAACCCCGAACTTATGAGAATTGCCTAATACTTACTGCGAATCTACGTGCACTCGCTATTTTGTTTTCGATTCTCTTATCAATAGCTCCTCTTAAATCTCTTAGAAAAGCTCTCTCCTGAGCTTGTAGTAATCTCACAGGAGCCCATGGTTCGTAAGGTCGTGACCAAAGTGACGTTGTATACATAATTGGAGGTTGAGGAGAGGACATCAAAGGAGATATATTCCAAATCAAAGCTCCTTGCACTCTCATTAGTTCTTCTGGTTTTACTTGATCAGCTTTATTCAAAATTATACGTGTCTACAAATTAAATTTTTGATCAGAAATTATGTAAAATAATGCTCTACTGCAATCATTTCAATCGGAAATAATGTAATTTCTGTCCTTTCCATTTACACATATAATACACATACAGATTTTTATTGACAACTTTATTTACTAAGATCAATTTTTGTTAATGATTGTAGTGTAAATTATTTGAAATGGTACCTGGTGTTCTCGCCCTTTAAGCTGATCCAAAATTGCTTCTGTTTCTGGTCCAACATCGAGTTTTGAGGGATCGTATACCAAGAATATAATATCTCCTCTATCGATAAACCACTGACAAGCATCATTAAATGGAAATAGTCTTGAAACTTGTTTCCTTACTTCAAGGATACCTGGTATTTCTACAATGTTAACCTAAAAAATATAGTTCCATTTGAACTGCTTTGTTCACTCAATTTATGTACAGACGCTAATAAAAACAAAAGAAGAAATTCGAATCCTTTGTAATTATCGGTCAGACAACGATCAGACAAGACATGAAAGATCCGAGGTATTTGATGAAATTCCTTTTAGTGTTGCATGCTACTATGAACTGTCTTGTTCACTTACCTTTTCAAGTAATTTAGATGGTAACCGAATTCCTCTTAATCGCTCTTCTAGCCCTTGCCCAAACTTTTGCAAACCTGAGAATGTAAAGTCGGCAGCTAATTCGGTACCTTCAATTATCTCAGCTTCTTCTCCATACATTAAAATGTTGAAATACGCGGGTGAAGGCTCCGCACCTAAGTATTATTAAGAGACAGTTTTTTGAAATGTATAAATATTTTTTCTAATTTGTAATATGATTAGAATCATTTCTAACGTCGTCTCACCTGTTCTTATAGCAGTATCGTTGAATTCATTATTAGTCAAGTAATTTATTATCGAAGACTTTCCTCCACTCCATGGACCCATAAATAAGATTAGTGGTTTGGAGAAAATTTCAGAATCACCAAAATGTCTATTACTTAAGTCTCTATACTTATATAAAACTTCTAAGGGCTTGATAGCGTTTTCGTAAAGTTTCTTGAGATCTCTTAAAGTTATATCAGATACTTTATTAATTATTTTTTCTGATTCTGAGGAGTCATCATCCACTTTAAGCAATTGTTCGACATGGTCTCTAGATCTTAAATCAGTTGGAATTTCTGTATCGAATGATAGATCTTCTACTGGTCCACCATCTGTACTTTCTTCGCTTCTATTATCTTCCGTTTCTTCACTCACAGATTTCTGCTTATTTGATTCCTTTTCATCGCCTGCTGACTTTTCTTCATCTATATTATAATAAAATTGTACATTAATTGTATTTTTTAATCCATAATTTAGACACTTACCATTATCATCATCGTCAGCTGCCACAGTTAATTTTACTTTGTCTTCTTTTCTATCGTCTTTCACTTCTTCTCTAACATATTTATCTTCCTTAACCTGCTCTTCAGATTGTGCTTCTGGTTTTTCTTTAGATTCATCATCAATATTTTCCTTGGAGTCGCTCTCATCTTCTTTTAAATCGTTCTCATTTTCATCAGGTTTTGTGCTTTCCTCCGTTGACTGATCTTCTTTAGAATCTACTTCATCAGTAGATCTTTTAGATCGGTCTTGTGTGCCTTCTGTGCTATCATCACCACCACCGACATCTTTTTCATCTTCTTCTTTTGGATTCTCTGTTGTAGTAGCCTGATCTCCTTGAATCTCTTTTGAAACATCTTCATCCTCCTTTGAATCAACTTTCTCATCTTCTTTTGAACGTTCTTTTTCATTTTCTTTTGAATCGTTTTCTGGAACCTCCGTCGATTCAACTTTCTTATCTTCTTGAGAATCATCCTCTTCAACTTCTTTCGAATCATCTCTTAAATCTTGGGAGTATTCTTCTTCATTTTCATTATTATGTTCCATAGTGTCATTCTTTGTCTCGCTCTTTTCTTCTGCAATTTGGACTTTATTTTCTTCACTTTGAACATTATCCTCAGCGCTTTGGCTTGGACCTTCAGTACTGTATTTTTGATCTTCGTCTTCCTGTGTTTGTTCATTTTCTTTGCTATCTTGCTGTTGAATTTCTGCTTCTATGTGTTCTTCTAAGCTATCACCACGTTCTTCACTTTTGTCACTATCTTGGTCAACCTGTTCTTTACTATCATCGTTTTGTTCATTTTCTATTTGTTTTTCCTCAGTCTGTAGCTGTTCAACGTCTTCTTTATTATCATCTTCATCTTTATTTTCTAAATCAGGTTGTTCATTACTTTCTTCATCGTCTAAAGCGATTTCTTCATTTTTATCTTCTCCTTCCGTACTATCGTCACCGATGTTTTCTGTTTCAGTTTCTAAAATTTCATTATTTGCATCGTCTTCTTTAGAAACATCTTGTTGTAATTCAGCTTCTTTAGAATCACCATCTGTGTCAAGTTCTTTGCTGTTAGTTTCATCAGATTGGATTGTCTGCTCTCCACTAGAATCTTCTGGCTAAAAAGAATTATTTGCTTTATGAATTTTATGCAAATAATAGGAAAACCCCTAATGAAGCAGCAAGAGTCAAAGGAGTCAGGTATAGTTTAAAGTGAGGAAAATCTGAAAGATACTGAAAATTTTGAAAAGTTTGTTAATATATTCTTATACAATTTTACAATAGGTAAGTTCCAATTATAGGTTGTCCAAATTTTCACCAGTTGTGCGGAGGATTATTTCTATTTAATTTATTGCTAACCTCCTCTTTAATTTCTTCAATGAACAGCATGTATATAAGTTCGATATGTCACTTTAATGACTGAGTGTATACCAAGTATAAAGATCTCGTTTATTAGCAGTTTCCGAACTATATATAGATATTTGAAGAATCTGACTATGATCATGTTAGAATACTTTCAGGGAAATTGGAAAGATAATACCGTGTATCAATTCCTCAATCACAGTTTTACTTTTGATATAATATGGAATAATATCTAGAATGAATTTAACCTCATCTAAACAGTGAATAAATTTAAATAATTATTGCATATCTCTCCAAATTTCAAATACTTAGAACTTTATTCCTTGAAAGCGAATGTTTTGGTCCAACGCCAAATATTTCTTTTAGATATGTTTGTACGGTTTATAGTTTAATATTTTTTTTGAAAAATGAAACATGCTTTATTGAATTCTCTTATTATCAGTTTAATGACATTATATGATATTATCATATAATGTGTTGAAAAGTAGAGCACAACCGATTCAGAATCGTAATGAGAAATAATAATAATAGTTAGGTCGACAAAATAATAATAAAGGAAACGTGAAAGACCGTAGAGGGAATTAGAATATTAACAAAACAAGACTATAAGAATAAAAAGAACATTGTTATTATCATGTTGAGGTCATGAGGGAAAATGCACTTTAAATTCAATTTTTAATACCTTATCTTCAGATTTCTTGCTGTCATTTGCTGCTCCTTCTTTTTTGCTTGGAGTTCTCTGAAAAACTTTTTGGAAAAATGAAGCAATTTTTTGAATAACAGTGGGTCGTACCTCTGGCTCGATTTTTTCGGAAACAATTTGATCATTTTCTTTACTTTCATCATCGTTAGTGTCGTCATTTTCTCCCTCACCTTCTTGGTGAGTGGAGTCGTCAGTAGTTATCTCTACTGTGGGAATATCTTCTTTGCTATCGCCATCGCCTTCTTCCGCCGATGAAATAACGGTAGCTTCGCCAGCCTCCAGCTCCTTCAAAGCCTTCTCGATGTACGGCCTGCATTCGGATTCGGAAGGACCTTCTGACTCGACCTCACCTTGCACACCTTTAAACAGAACAAAATGATTTCTATTACTATATCTAATGTACGTTACTATTATATAATAATAAAAAGTGTGAAAATCATTGAAAACAGAAAAAACCTTATATTTTTTGGCATTTTTTCAAACATTACGTCACAGCCGTAACATTGGTCTCTTTTTGTGAATTACTAACCAGATTTATTTATATTCAGTTTAAAAATATCTTGTTAATAATGTACAGTTTCACGTAAAAGCTATATTGAATAGTTTTCATATCATGTCAAGTACATTTGAAGAATTTCTTTTAAAATAATGTCAAGGTTTTATCACATTTGGAAAACTACTACGCCATATTGACTAAGTAGTAAGTACTATTACTATTGAATCAATCAATTTCTTTTCAACGTAATTAATTGTTACGGGTTAATATAAAAATTACAATCAAGCTTAATTCATCTTTACTGGCTACTACAAACGATAATTTTCATTTAATCGTTAGCAAAGTAACTTTATTAACAGTGTACTGGTCACAAATATTTCATTAAATCAGATTACCATTTAAAGCATTGACACACAAAGCCGGCGCATCGTTGGTCAATTATATTATGGTATTGACGTCGATCTGTGTTTGCATTATCATTTCATGTATAAAAAAATGATTGAAAACAACTTCATTCCCCAAGTAGCCACCAGCAGTAGTCAACGATCTCGATGCGCTGTAATATTTTATCTCATTAATTTGAAATGGAAAAATTGCTTTTGAAAACTTATGGTGAAAGTAAATTTGAAATAATTCAACTGATTTAACATCTTCGAAAAACAATTTGGATTGTTCAAATAGTCAATCTGAAACGTCAAGTGATAGATGAATACTACGTAGTTCGTGAGTTACCAAGTAAAAAAGTGAAAATGGGGAAAATATTTGGAATACAAACTCAGTTTGGATATTCAAAATACATTTAACTGGAATATCAGGCTTATGTCGCTGGCATAACTGAATTTATGACGAAATCCTACACCATACGACGTTTATAAAAATATTTTTTCTAACGATTCTTTCCAAATGATTGCAGATGAAACTAACAGATTTGCGAAGCAAAAGCATGCAGCTTAATGATAATTAGTTCGATAACAATGACTCTTCCATGAGGAATAGGGCGATCTACTGAGAAGATACTTACATTTTATTCAACTTATAATGTGACGTTTACATGAAAGAAACCATATTATATATTTTCATGTTATAAGAAGCTGTCTATCGACGAATAATTGATGAAGTTTCGCACCTCATTTATGACCAATCCTACAAATCAGATGGACAAGATTTGGCATAAAAATTCAAAAAAACGCATATCCAGTTCGAGATATTGTCTAGATTACGAAATACATTCAAGCAAACAAAATTTGAAAAATAAGTCAGTAGTAATAGTTCGTTACATTAAGACAAATATAACACCCACTCACAAAATAAATCTAAATTTTGCTTAGCTGCAATAAGATGCAATAAACTTATTCATATGGTGGGAACTAAGAATCAAATACTCCCATGACGAATACTGGTAAAAATGATGATAAAACTAGGGATCCCATTCTAAAATCCAAGATAGTCATCGATTGTGATCGTGGGATGGGTGGAGTCGACAGAAATGATCAGTGCTAGCCTTCATTTACACTGATGCGGAAGTACACCATAAAAATACTATTTATTTAAATAACTTAACCTACATTAGAAATCGGAAGAACCGTCTGACTCAACTTCATCTTGCACAACTTTAAACAGAAAAAAATATATTTTTATTGATATATCTAATTCACGTCACTGTTATATAATAATATAAATTGTGAAAATAATCGAAAACAGAAAAAAGCCCTCATTGCAGAAAGCATATTAGGGAATATAACGAGGCAAGAAAGAGTCCTTTACGATTACAGGCTGGACAATGGGTACACTTCCCATGACAAATTCGTCAAAGCACACCCGTCCAGTATTTGCAAAATGTGTTCATTACTTAAAAAAATAAATGATGAGGATGTGAGAAATGCTTGGTGGCGTTCCATGTGTCTGAATGTTTCAGAAGTTCTCCGAAATTGTCTTGAGATAAAGATGAAGCAAATATATAAATATCAAAAAAATATCTTGTACCCAGATACACTATGATGCTATAGGAGTAGAAGGTCTCTCATAAATGCCGATTTCCTTTGTCATTAAATAATCATACAAAAAGAAAGCTTTAATATTCGAAGTATGTTCCAACGTATCCTATAGTTTTAACCCAACGTTCTGAAAAGCTTCATGAGATCTCGGTAAACCATTATATTTGGGATTAGATGCAAAAAATTGTCGCAATGCATTTTCAACATTTTCTTTGGTTTCAATTGTTCCCACGAAAAAAGTTCACCATGAATTTGCATAAATAGTAATCAGACTGTGCAAGGTCCGGACTAAATGTTGGCTCTGTGTAGGAGTTCAATACCACCAAGTTCTTCGATCTTGATTCACGTATCTTTCGCAGTATGTGGTTTAACATTGTCTTGATGTAAGAGAGCCTACTTTCGGTTAATCAAACATGGATATTTCTCCGATCAAACCTCTTATATTCCAATCAGGTATCCACTATATATCAAAGCATTGATAGCTTGACCATCTTGAATGATTTCGAAGTATACTAAACCTTCATGAACACACAACAAGACATTCATTTTTCATCGCAATGCGTCCTAATAAAATGATCATCATTTGGTAGTGCATGGATCTCTACTCGATATTTCGCTAACAACTCGGTTAATTCGTGTGGCACTATTGGACAACTTTTATAGATCTTACTTAATGATTTTAAACGACGATGTATGATTTTTTACTGCTTGCCTTGTAACCTCAATGACTCTATTAGCGTCAAATATCTACTACGCGTATTAAAACGTTTAAAATAACGATGTGCCATTCGCTCATCAACTGTATGTTCCTCTTCAATTTCACATATTTTCCTTGGTGTCACAGCTGCTTTAAATTTTTGTTTCCAATGTTGTCTTAACAATACATGATTTTCATATTTATCGTACTTAATTGGTACTGTAACTCGCAGTTCCTACCTAATGTCACTGTCATTCTTAGTGACAAATAATTCAGTAATTAATTTGAGTTCAGCTGAAGTAAGATTGTACTTAATGCTTCCTCAGTTAACTGAAATTCAGAAAGCTGCATTATTGTCAAATTAGAAGATGGCTGGACTGAAAGGGTTAATGATTATAGTAAAATTTTTTTTTGTAGATTACCTGATAACTCAATATTGATCAATACACAGCTAAAAAATTTCAAAATTCTGTCCCAAGACTCGTATGCTATTCCAATAAACAGAAATGAGAATTCGAGTGAATTTTACGGCATTTTCTGAGGTTAAATATTATTATTAGCACCTACATAGTGACATAACATTTACCTAGTTTATATTGAATTACTTTGATAATTTAAACGTGATTGTTTGATGCTTAGTTATTACTAAATTAGAGATCGAAATTCCAGACAGATCATTTTGGTATTGAAATTAATAATGTACAAATTACTGTTTTACATGCAATCTAAATAGAAAAAAAAATTATGTTGCTCATTTCATTGATACAAAAACCTGATAATATGCATTGAAAATTCATATTTCTTCCAACAACAGCCAACGACGCTGAAAGGAATGGATCGGGTAGCTCCTTTTACCTTTCGAAGCGCTATGCTACATTGTTAAAACCACTAACCTAACCTAACCTAACTACAGCCCATGATTATAATAAAGAAATATGTAACTGCTAAAAGTGAATCACTAAAATGTGAATTATGCAAAACAACTCATTGTAAAACACGTAATGTCAATGATTACTCATATGGGTAAATGCATATATATAATACTTCTATATGTACAGTTAGTATGGGAAAAAACGTCTCTATGTTAAGGTATCGACAATATTCATTTTCTCTCTCGTTCGAGACACTTTATTTATACTCCGCATGCTTGAGAATGCGCAGAAACGAGCTGGAACCTCGAAGGATAGAGAAATCATTGCCATTTTGTCTTCCTTAGTCGGAACAGCTTTCACTTATAGAAACTCTCCATATTATATATATGGGTATATGAAGTTTTATAGTTTTCTTATGTGAATATTGTTGTGGGACCTTCTTTCCCCATTACATATTTCCTCTATGTAGCTCATGCTAGAATTGTAGAAATTTACTACCAATAACATTAAGTTCTAAAGGTCAAATAAATTACTCTCTCAATAGTTAATTATTATTTGTATATTCTTGTCCTGTAACGTTGCCACATTTATATAAGTAAAGGGACTTCTGATTTAATTCAAATTTATTGTTCAAAATTATAATGAAACTTTGAAGAAAGAACAATATGCTCTAGCATAAGAAAAATATTTGGGGAAAGCTTAGAAATGAATATATTTCAGAACAATAATGGTAAGACTAAATTAATAGAATGCAGAAGAAAATAATATTTCCCTTGATATCTAGACTCAGTATCACGAATAATGGACAATCAAAGAGAAAATTTTGAGAGTAGATAGTACATCTACTTATTACAAAGCATTGCAAATTGTTTTAAACCGAAATACTTTCGATCAAATTGATGTTGCAAAGTACGGTCAATTAAATTTGGGTAGGCCACGCTTATTATATTTTCTACCCATGTTTTCAAATTCTTTTATTTCAGCTTATCCGTGAGATTCGTTAAAATGGCACACAACTCATTAAAAATATAACAGTTAATGTAATTATATGGTTATTTTTATCCTAAATATCCCTACCAATAAAGGAAAGCTAAATCATATTATTAATAAATAGTGGAAGAACTAGTATGAGTACAACTGGGGAAAGTATAAGAGCCCTCAAGTTTGGAACCACCTGAAATTTCATCAGTATTATATTTTATAGAGCTTGCTTGCTTCTGAGAAGTACCTTTAGGATTATGGGAGTTGTATGGTGCCATAATTATTGCAGGAAAAAGTTTTTCTTTTTTTAGCCACCATATAGTACTATATAAAGTTCTGAATCTAACTCATCAAAATTTAATTATTAGTTTAGCTCTCGAATTTTTGAAACATTTATCTTCCAGTACGGTTTATTTATATTGTAAAAAAGATCTCTTGGGAAATAATTGAAATTTCGTTTATCGTATGCCAATTACCTAGTAAAATGACACCTTCGTGGTTTTCCCTGTTCTGGTTATTGAAAATTACTATCCTTGTGGTATAAATATATTTTTAATTACTCTGTTTGGTACACTATATATTTTTGGATTTAACTAATGTAAGTACGCCCACATCTCTCCAAAGCTTTGAAAATTAGTTTCAAGGTAGAGTTGACCTTATTTATTTTTATAGAAACTGAAGATGAGTATTTTAAGGTTGCTTTCTTAAATAATATTGTAAGACAACAAATGTAAATTATTTGATATTTTACACAATTTTTTATATTTAGTACATTTAGCAGAATCAATCGATAATTTCATTTCATATAAACCTGTGTGGAAGAAATATTTATAAATTAAGAAAAATTGTAATCTAAATCTTAATCTAAACAGAAATTTTTATTTATTCAAATTGCGTAATACCATACTTCAATAACATTATAAATTGCAAACTATTACTTTTATTTTTCTATTAAGATATTTATAATAATTCATCTTAGTTCTCGAAATCACTTAAGGAAACTACAACCTGGGTTAAGGTAAATCACTTATCAGATGATTACGGCTCCTAGCGAGATTTTGATAACAATTTCCGAATGTCGAATTTTTGGTGGAAGTTTCAAACATGATCTACAAGAACTTCTGATTTTTATGTGTGCGTTAATTCGTTTATGATTTTTTAGTTTTAGTTGTATAATACACTCTAGATTTTTAATAATTGTTATTGATCAGTTATCAACGATTTACAGCCCCCCATACTACCACACGGATTTTTCAATGAAGTTTAATATTATTAATATTTTACCAAAAATTATAAAAATCGTAAACCTAAGTAACCTATCACGATAATGCTTATGAGAATTAATAGTAGACAACCATTTAGGGAAATAAACAATTTTTAAAGTTCCAAAAACCATATACAAATGAAATAAGCCGGCAGCTGATAGCATTTACCCACTGGTCTACCAGACCGGAAAGACCCTAACAGAATAACGATTGATTTCATATTAAAATCGCACGTGGCCAGCTTCGTTTTTATTTGTAATACCAGAAAAAACTCCTATATAATTTGCACCCCCTAAAAACGCGATGAAAATACCGGCTCTTGAAAAACATATGCTTCTTATATAAGAATGGAAGTTTTTGATCAAATCGAAGAGTAAATAGCTTAATTTTAATTTGTTCCAACTAAATAACATTTTCTATATGCACTCCTCTAAAAATCGAAAAAAAATTCTAATTAATCCTCCAATGGCCGCAAATTCTGCGCATGTACAGTAGAAAATCCTGAAGCTGGAAGTACAAAAATATTATTTTCATAGCGCAGACCGAAAGGGTATGAGTAAAGTAAAAGAGTTCAACCCGTTTTGTATTCCGTAAATATAAATATGTATAGCATAGCATGTTTTATTCAATAAAATTTTTATGATTTATAACAAAAGTGGAAACAATTCAATAAATATTCGTTGGTTTATCTGTGGATAGATTATAACAGATCGGATGTATAAAATAAAAGACATTAATTATCAATCATCATTTTTATTCATACCTGAACGTGTTGGGGTGACAATAAAACGTGGCAAAATTGGTTTCTGCAGCTACCAAAATGAGTCAAAAAGTCAAAAGATTTTACTTGAGCTGGGATAAAGATGGCATGATAAGAATAGAATAAACAGTCTACTTAGTATTTCAACTCAAATTTACCAGCTTTGGTGAACAATTTAATAATTTAGTATAATTGTTAAGAATAAGAATAATTCCTTCTAAGCAGTAATACCCTATAACTAAGGAATTAGTCACCTAGCACCAGGAGTTCGATAAAAACTACAAAGAAACGCTATAAACTAACTATTCTTAATAATAAACGTAAGGGTGGAAAAGTATAACCACATCTAACTGTAGTTGTCATGGTCTTGCAGATATTGTTAAAATAGGTACCTTGAATATTTACAATGTGATTACGTATTGTTTGGAACATTTGCAAACATCAGCAACATTGCAAAATATATAATAATAACGTCGATTGCTGTTTACTTATTCTTGAGTATTTAAAAGACTGATCGAAATATGTATTCTATTTAAGTCTTCTATTTATGACTTTACCACAGATTGAAGGGATGATATAAAACTAAAATAGCCAATAGTTTTTTTTCATTGAGATCTAATTTTTTTTCTGTGAGGATAGTAATTTTTTAGAAGGAAAATTTATCTTTTCTTCACTTTATCTGAGGGTGCAAATTAGTTAATGATAATTTATAGATAGTACAAATGATAACAAAGCGAATTATGTGTAATTTTGGTTTAAATTGAATAAATTTTCTGCTAGAATCAGGATCAGCAGAAGGTACAACCATTGAAGCAATTGAGCCGCCAATAAAAAATCATTTTTTCTCGATTCTTAGAGGATTGCAAATGAATAATTTGGCACATTTAGATTATATATATTAAAATAAAACTATTTACTTATAGATTTAATCAAAAGCTCTCATTTTTCTGTCAGAAGTATACGTTTTCCGAGGGCACGCTATTTTCTAGTTTTCTCCGATTTTTTGGGGGTGTAAATTATTTAATAGTATTTTTCTGGTAGTGCAAATAAAAAAGAAGCTAACCATATGCGATTTTTCTATAAAATCAATAATTATTCTGCCAGGGTCTTTTCGATGTCTACCAGGGTAGAAAGGATCTCATATAACTACCAGCAGATTAACACGATCAATTTCGGAACAACAATGAACGAACGGGATCCAGGTTAGTTTCCGAAAATTTAGGTCATGATCAGGTTAACCCGATCATAGTTTCAGAAAAAATCTAGGATCATATTATACAGGTTCTAAGGATTATAAGGGATTTTCATAGTGCTTTTGAGAATTCATAACTATGTTATAAATTTACAGGGTTATAGCAAAGCATATTCGTGAATTCAGAGTGACCAATCTGTTTTAAATGGAAGGTATAACACTAAAAATGATAGTCGATATTATGAAAGATTTCAATCGACATAACACATCACTCAATAAGTCGTGGAACAAACTAAGAGAAAGACAAGTTTCCAAAAAATCGATTCTATTCATAAATATAATCTCTTTCAAGAGAAATACAAACAATCCAATGCATCTTTAACTTCCCGATACCGTGCTTGTAGAAGGATTTGTCTTTTGCCTCAAAATAGGCTTCAGTTTCTTCAGTTGTTTCTTCAATTGAGTTGAATTTCTTATCGGCGAGCTTTTTTTGAGATCAACAAATAGCCAGTAGTCACTGGGGGCCAGATTTAAACTATACGGTGGATAAGGAAGCAATTCGAAGTGTAATTCGTTCAATTTAAGCATCGTTGCCAACGACTTGTGAATCGGTGCATTGTTTTGGTGAAACATTGGTTTTTTCTTCCACATATGAGTCCGTTTTTCTTGATTTTTGCATTCAAACAATCCAACAACTGTATGTAGTATTCGCTATTGATTTTGTCTCCCTTTTGGAGATAGGCGATGCACAATATTCTAAGCGCAACTCAAAATACTGAAGCCATAACCTTCCCAGCTGACAGTTGTGTCTTTGGACCCTTAGGACGTGATTCACCGGCTGAAGTCCACTCAGATGATGATCGTTTTAATCCCGAAGTGAATTGATGGATCCATGTTTCATCCATTGTCACATATCGACGCAAAAAAAATCTGATTTATTACGTATAAACATGTCCAAACGCTGCTCTAAATCATCAACACGTTGTTGTTTTTGATCGACTGTGAGTAAACTCGGCACCCACTTTAAAAAGACTTTCTCATGGTCAAATGTTCATGCATAATTGTAAGCACACTGCCTTCTGATATCTTTACGACCTCAGCTATCTAACGCAATTTCAATATACGATTAGATATAACTTTTTTAGACTTTTTTGATGTTTTCTGGAGTAACCACTTCAATTGGACGACCGAACGTTCGCCATCATCGGTGTCTGTACGACTACGTTTAAATTCAGCAAACTAATAACCATATGTGTGAATTTTATACACAACATTTAAGTGATAAATTGTACACTTTATAATGTTATAATTAATTTTTTTTAAATCTGTATATTATTTACTATATCTAAAAGGAAGCCGATCAAAAGTTATGTTACTTTCTAAGTATTTTTTTTCAATAATTACAATATTCTCATTTCAATTTATGATTGAAAATGTGTAATTATCGAAAATAGACAAGATTTTGTGTGAATTTTCAAAACTTCATTAGACATATGATCATGAGGCTCTGTCGACCTAAAACTTTTCTGTTTTTGCCATAGTTCTTGCTCGGTGCAATATTTCTCCTAATATTCCTGCTATTTATTGAATCCTCCTTTCCTTTTGTCTACCTCTCTTCCTTTTGTTATTTGATCGTGCTTCCCAAATACCTTTAATGGTCTCTTATTTATCATTTTAACCATTTGTCCAAAATTTTTTAGCTTGTTTTTTACCGTTTCAGCTATTGATTAAATATTTAATCCTTCCACTTTTTGTTTAGTTTCTGATTCTGTCTACGTGTTATTTCTTTCACTCTTCTTAAGTATTTCATCTTATTTGTTTGTGTTCTGCTTTTTGTTGTATTTGGCAGTACCCTGCTGTCTTGAACACCGTCGTTTTTGAATGGGTAAACGGATAAGATAGAGTCTTGAATCACGAGAAATTCATTCATTTCCGTCTGCTCCTCCTCTGTGTATTGTCACCTCTAAATATTCAATCATTTCGCCTGGTTCTAATTTCCTCCATCGATCGCTATCTTCAACTGTTCATTTTCTTCTCCCATGTATCTAGTTTTGACTTTCCAACATTAACCATCTGATTTTTCCTATGTACGAGTAGTTGTCTTTCCCATGTCTTGGTATTATTTATTAAATACCTTTTGGTAAATTCACCTATCATGAGGTTATTGGAAACACGACTCTTTTTTTGTTGCTTTAATCATATTATCCATAACTATTATAGAAAACAGATGTTTCAGTACCCTTCCCTATTGTTTTATAAACATTTGTATTTTTAAAAACTCAAGCAAGTGTCTGGACGAATATTTTGCGTTAAGATGATTTCCAATTATAATAAATAATTATAGAATCAAAAATTATTTAGGTATGTTAATTACAGAAAAAAACGTTATACATATTTATTTAATAAATTGTATTTTTTCTTTCGATTGGAATTCAGTTGAATTCGGACATTTCAGAACGCCGAGATAAATTAGTGATAGGTTTGAGAACAGCCGATATATTCATTTTAATTTTAATTCATTATTTTTCTCTTCTGTCAACAAACATCTTGACATTTCTCGAGAACGTGTGAAGATAAATCAGTTTCTGAATCTATTTGGTTGGAGCATACTTAAAGTTGTCTAGAGAATGATGACAAGTTGATGTCGTTTTGTTCTCAACCTTTTGATAAAAAAACGTATAAATCAACTACAGTTGAAAATTGGAGAAAGTTTCTCCTGATTGAATAATCAGTACACTTATAGTTTAAACAGTATACAAAAAGGTATCATGTCATCAATTACAATATGTTTTACTCAACTGCAAAATCTGATTTAGAGGAACTTGAACTTATCATCTTTAAATAGAAAACTGTATAATCGTGTTTATAATCTGGTCTAACCTCATAATTTAAATGTTTTGAAATCAACGGTTATTTCGGTAATAAAATAGCTATAAACTTTATAACCTGACATTAAAATAATCAATCGAACGCTATACAGCTAATAAAATCCAAAGTGCTATAATATATATAATAATATAATATATAATAACTTAACACTTGGGTATATTTAAAATTGAAAAGGAGCAAGATCAATTAACATTAAAATATAGAGAACTATGATCATTCATTTGATCCATTTGTTCAGTATCTAGCAACGCATAGTGATTTAGAAATTTTGTAATAATTACAGTATCAAACATCTCCCATGTTATATAACTAGTGAATAAATAATTACAAAGTTAGAACTGAAAAATATTGTTCTCAATTTAGAATCACTCTAAGGACATCCACGAAAATAGCATCATATTTACAGAATTATATTTTGTTGATTAAAATTAAATGCTACCAACATTATTAGTTATGTTATTGTTACCAATACTACCATTCATACGTTGCTTTTCATCAGATTAACTTTCAGTATTCACGTCATCATTTTAGAATTTGACGCCCACTTCAATACATATTTCCAAATTGTGTAAATTCAGTATGAACAGGTTAAGGATACAATTTTGTAAAAATATGACTTATTTTTATACCAACAGAACAGGAACAAGAAATGATATTTTTTAGTATCAATGGACCTATTTTTTGCTTAGATATGAGCAAAACAAGACTAAAAAAGACTACTCAAAGCAGGACAACACCTTCAAATTCATTTTTAATTAAAAATTTCATATTTTAGGTTTAATACTATATTTTTGAGCCTTTTTTATAATTATGACAGTCATTTTTGTTCTGGGTTGTTTACGTTGGTATACGTAATGTATAGTCTGCATATTATTCCAATATTGCTAGCTATAAATTATCACCATCATTGTGATACGAAAAAACTTAGTTTCCGAACTAGGCGATATACTATACATGCCTAAACTATTTCTTAAAGTTTTAACGAAACAAATTGGAATTTTATTATAATATTATAAAATTCAGTTTAAAAATTATTGTGTGTATTTGGCATATTTCCACTCTGAGAGCTGCATTTTTTTTTTCAAATTAAACATATATTAGCTGATATAGCGTTAAGGTTTATTATTGGAATTTTTTCCCGTGATTCCAAAATATCTTTCAGGTATATTAATACATTCAAAGGAAATTCATTTGTGTTTGTTTCTATATGGCGTTTATTGAAATTTCCCATACATTTATATAAATCAATGGTTAAAACGGTAAAAAGTAGATATATTGCGGTTAGAATGTTTTCAATATTAAAATTTTGCAATTTTCATGGACATAATATATCGTGGTCTAAATATGTAACAGTCTAGGGTATCCTTTGTTGGCTTGTTGCCTATAATGAAATAATAACTACACGGCTACTTTTAGATAGATAAGAGTTTGTAATTACTTATTTTTCTATTAATGTGAACGAAACGTAGAAATTTCTCGTGTAGAACGATGGTTTTTAATAAATGTAACTAAAAACATATTATTAGTTATTTTCGGAGTATACTTATGTGTAGGAAATTTTTATTATTAGACTGTTACTTCATCCAAAAATAACGTAACATATATTATGAATCGAAAACCAATTTTTTTTTAAATTATATAACGAAAAAAAGCGTGTGAAAAATGCCACCTGCGACTTTAAAATTTCACCGTAACTCGAACCTTAGAACGACTTTCTAACCCACGCACTTAACACTTTAAGCATAATTCATTTGGGTTGAATAATTTGTTGAAGAACATTTTGTAAACGTACCCTGCAAGGTAGTGGCGAGAAGAGACAATCCAAGAAGCAGCAGCAGCCCAGAGGATCTTCGGTAGACCTCCATGGCTTCTTGTCACTACACCGGTCACATAAAAGTCCCGCACTGAGCGCCCAGGTTACGCTGGACCGTCGCATATCATCGCAACGCTAGTCAGTAGCGCCGAACGGAGCCTTCCAAAAATACACATTCCCGAAAATCATGCTCACTCATTCTATCAGTTATGCGAACTCCCAAGTCGTGATAAATGACCATAACCTTTCTTTACTAGTTGCCACTTAAACATTGGCGCTTCACACTTTCTTTTTTGTTTTCTAAAAATGTGCCTCATTGGAATGATCTATTCAATTATTATCTCGACCTCTTTTCTCAATTATTTCATACGATTCAAAAATACTAATTTTGGTAAGTAAAATGGAAGATCTCCTTTTCTCAAAGCTCCAAAAATTGACACTCATTCAGTAGAACTATTTTAGTTCCTTTGTCTACTGATGGCTTTTTAATTGACACTATTTTTGATCACAAAATTAAAACTATTAAATTTGTACGCAAATAGGCTTCAGACTATGTAGAAAATGATCATTATTGTGAAGAAAGTTCTAGCCAAAAACCATTGTACTCCCTTGATATAACTAGTGGCTACCATTTTACTCTGTCTAGAACTACCATTTTGAGATATCTAGTTAATAGAAGATATAAAAGATAATTTATAATGAGTAAAGTCGAATAAATTGGCTCCAAGTTTTCTCATGAATTGTGTATCGTTGGTTTATCGGTATTTTTTTGAAAAAGGCCTAATCAAAAAGTCTTAAGAAAGTAGTGTCATTGATTTTTATCGAAGAGAAAATTATATCTTTTGTTTCTTCATAGTTAATATGGATGATTTGCTATTTAAAAAAAGAAACAAATTTCGACGCTTATGCTTCAAGATATCTCAAAAACGACCAGGTCGACAATTTCCGAATTCACATCGTTCCCAACTCGAAATCGCTGTAGTTTAAATATGTATGGGATCTCATTCACAACATTTTTCACCTGGTTTTATTTTGGTATAGACATTTTATAATATTTTTTCAACATTTTTGTTTTAGATCAGTGAAAACTGTACACAGAAACATGATAGGCATTCTAACGGATGAAAATTATTAAATGAACACCGTAGAATTCCGAAAATAACTTTTTTATAATTGTTTTAAGATTCATTCTCGTGACGGAGTAAACGTCATTCGGATAACCTATATTTTTAGGCTAACCCCATTAGAATCTATTTTTGAGAAAATATTTATTTTCAGCGTTATTTAATTCGCCTATTGCAAACATATTCATCTGTTTTATTAGATTTAATATGTAAACCTTCACACACTTAACCTTATATACTACTTCTTATAATATTCACTATCAGCAGGACACCATAGTTTCTAGTTGAATCAATATTTTTTGTTTATAATTATTAAAATTTAATCAGTTTTGAATAATTATTATTATATAATAATATTCTAATTTTTGTTAGTTTAAAAAATGATGAATAACAAATTATAATTTTTTATGGTGGGATCTTATTCAGTAGGTATAAACAAAAGGCTCTACGAAACGAGAAAACTTTTTGTCTGCTATCTATAACTACGAGCTCTGTCCTATTTCAGTTGGCCCAATTGAAAAAAATTACTAATTATTACTTTTTCGGCTATTAAAAACCGGCAAATTGTTTCGTTTTGAGCACTTTATATATTCTATAAACATTTTAGATATTTTTACAGGAGTTGCAAGTCTTAACATATGTTATAATTACAAACCAAAAAAAAACCAAATATTAAACATACTTTTAAAAGTTAGCATTGCGTAACATCCCCTTTATTTTTAATAACAGCCGTAATTCTTTGAGGCATGGTGTTTATTGAATTCTGGCAGTATTCGGGAGTAAAATCATCCCAAATTTCACGTCAAAGTGTTTCTATTGGTGATATATCTGGACTACTTGAAACCCACTCTAAAAGTGGAATATTGTTGACTGAAAACAATTTTAAGGCCTTTTTTGACTTATGGCATGCTGCTCCTTCTTACTGAAAAATAAAGGCTTTCCCAGCGGTTAAAGTTACTTCTCTTTTGGAAATAATATCCAGGTACTTTTCAGTATTGATAATTCCGTTTATGAAATGCAGTTTTCCCATTCCTCTTGCAGATATCGAGCCCTACACCATCACAGATGCCGGAAATTTTACTTTCCGCTTCAAACAATCTGAATGAAAAGCTTCATTTTTTTGTCGAATAACTCTATTTCGATCGTCACCCACGCAAACTTCAAAATGAGACTCATCACTCCAATATATACAGCTCCACTGTTCAAAATTCTAATTTTTATGCTCTTTGGCCCATTCAAGTCGATTTTTCTTTTGGATTTAAGTCAATAATGGCTTTTCCTTGGCCTATGTAAAGAAAATTTAAATTTAGAAAAATATGCATTAAACTAAGGTGTTACAAAATTCACCTTGTATGTGCGCAATCCAAATTTTGAGCCTCTCTGTGACATGTGGATCTTGAAGCCCGCCTACCCACTGCATTACTCCAAAGTACACTTAGTTGACCATACAGGTAGTTAGCACCATTTGCTTTATACAAGCGAACACTGTATTTTGACATGTTTACAATTTTCGCGATTTCTGAGTTCTTTTTCCCATTTTTGAATAAGTTTATTATGATTAATCGAATTTTTTCATCCATAACTTTTCCTCTACCCATTTTAAAAATTATACTCACCTTGTTACTTAAAAAATCTAACTGTCACTTAAAAAAACATTTTTGTGAAAATATGACTTACACATCCTACTTTATTATTTGCGTATTTTGGACCTAATGAAACTTTATCAACAATTATTAGACGTAAAACTAAAAGGTTAAAACATTTTACTAACAGCTACTTTTTGGCATTTTAAAATAAAGTTTAATAGTTTTAAATTTTTCTAAGAGGGCCAACTGAAATGGGACGGGGCTCGTATTTTTTTTATTCAATGACGGCTAAGTTCCAGTAATTGTTAATTGGAATTCGTTTAACTTATTGAGAAATGTGATGTCTACCGTGTCTGTAGACAAACCAGTGTAGCCGTTGTCTTCATTTGTATTGGGGCTGTTTTTTGTTTTGCCGTAAAAATAGTCAACGTAAACATAAAGCAACAGATTGTTTTGCAATTTCACAAGAAATTTGAAAAAACTGCAATTGAAAATTTATTAAACTAGTGTATGGCAATGAATGTTTATCGCGTCCACGTATTTTTGAGTGATTCAAGTGTTTTCAAGATGACCTAAAAGATGTTGAAGATGATTCACTTTCTGGTCGTCCTTTCACGTCGAAAACGGTTGAAAATATCGAAAAAGTTGGTAATCTTGTTTCATGTGACTAACGGCTAAGTATCTGTGCGATTGTTGGTTCTATTCAATGACTATACACAAGAGGATAGCTCAGCTAGTACGATTTTTTACCCAAGATAACTGATGGGCTGACGTCACATCAGTACACTGTCAAACGTTATCCATTTGAAAGCATTATCAATATCATTGAAATATTTCAAGTATTCGTAATAACAAATCAAACTCACTCCTAATAAAATAAAATCTTAATAGGTACTATTTATTTATTTATTATTATATTTATTTCACCAATTTTACTTATCTTTCCCAATCCCTTATTTTCTTATAAAATAAAATCCTTGATAATTGTATTAATTTATCAGTTTTTTAGCTTGCGAATTGTGCTACTCTGTACCTACATCGTCTGTCACAAGTTTTCTTTTTACTCCAGGTCTCAGTTTTATATTGTTTGCATATTTTTCAAAATAAAAATTCCATTTTTTCACATTTTCAAGCCATTTCAAGGAAGGTTTTAAATCTTCATTAAAAGACAACTGCTGTACCACGGAATATTGTAAGAAAGATCACTTTTAACTTTAAATGTGAAGTGTCCTAATTCGGGTTGACTTTTTTATGCTTTTCAGTTAAATATACTCAAATGCATCATCTGCGGCTTCGTATTTTTTTCTCCCAGATTTCCAATTTCTGTTAGTTTTATTCGTCATTACCCAGGCTGCCCAGGCGTGTGTCAGAGTGGGTCTCAAAATTGTTTTATAAATTCGAATTTTATTAGATCTGGATATCTCTGTCGAGAGCTGTTAATTTTGGCAATTATTAGTTCCTCTTCTTTTTCTTTTTGGCATTTATCTATCTAGTAGTACACCCAAATACATGCATACTTTCTTGAATTCTATTAACATCATCATCATATGTACCTATGTATGAAATTATTTTTTGTCTTCCTTCCACATTTATCCACATTTCCATAAACTTCCTTTTTATCATTATTGAAGTGTAGACCTACCTCCTCTGCTGTTGTTATTAGTTGTTTTTTTGGTTTCTTCAAGCTTTTTTCTGTCCATTGATATCAATGCCACATTATCGGCATATCTACCCATTGATGACTCCTGTTAAATGTCTTGCCCTTTGTGTTGATGTTGGTTCTTCTTATTATATCTTCCAAAGCTAGATTAAATAGCACCGTTGATAGGGAGTCGCCATGCTTTAATCCTTGTTGTGTTTTGAAAGGTTCAATTTTCTTGTTATTAGGTTTGGTTGTGTCCTCTAATGTCATTTTAACTAGTTGATATAGTTTGTTTGGAATTTCTGTATCTCGAAATATTTGAATCAACTTTATTCCTTTTGATACTATCAAAAGCTCTTTTGAAATCAACAAAAAGGTTCTGTGTTGGTACCTCATATTCATAACAGCCAGTAATAAGCTGTTTTATCATAAAAATTGGATGCGATGTTCCTCTGCCTTTTCTAAACCCTCCTCGGTACTCTCTTAACAATTTTTCTGTGTAAATTTCCAATTTTCTTTTCAAAATTGATTCGAATATTTTGCATTTGACGCCAAGCAAGACTATTCCTCCATAATGTTTTGTCTCTCTTCTTGTAAATGGGTAATATAATGGCTTTTCTCCATGCTTCTTGCATATTGTTGTTTTCCAAATTAGACAATTACTCTGTTCGGTATGACCATAAGCTGATTTTCAAGTTTTTCTTCATTTGCTACATCTTCGAATGCATTTTCATTTGGGTCATTTTCGTTATTAAATATTTCTTCGAAATATTCTATCCATCTTCTAACTTTTTCTTCTTCGTTACCTACAAGTTTTCCTTCTTTGTCTTTTATATACATATATGGTAGTACTCTTAGTATATTTTCTTATGTCTTTAATATCTTTGTGAAAATTTTTCATTTTCTTTCCTTGATATTCTTCCTATAAAGTTTTTATTTGATCTTTATTTCATCCTACATAGTTTCTTTACTTTTTTCTTTGATTGTTATATTCACTTATGCTTTTCTCATCTGTATTATGATATTATTTATACTTTTATTTATTCGTTGTATGGCGGAGAAACTTTTTAAAGTATGAAAAAAAATGAACATAGCAGATAACATCTTTAGATCGAACCCAATCAACTCTTTCTGTAGCCTCAATCCACATATTCTTAAAATCGATCTTTCGTTAAAGTCTCGAAGAATTTCACGAATGTGAACATATTATATTAGGTGTTTTTCTTCGACGCTGACAGGTAAAAAAAAACGCACTTGATTGTGTTCCGAACAATATCTCGTAATAAGATCTAAACTATTATAATTTTTATGGTATATTTTCAAGGAACTCACCTGCATTTTGTATATTGGAAACATGTCGCATATACTTACAATTACTTGAAGTCTATCAGCTTTCTTGAATTCAACAAAATTATTATTATAGTAATGCTTGTGAGCATAGCACAAATTTTTGAGAATAAATTTAAAGTAAATGGCATAAAATAATTAAAAGTTCTTAACTTCGGACGAGTACGGTCTATCTATACTATTCAGTAAGTGCTTGTTGCCTACTTTCATACTTCCATGGTTTCATCATATTTGTCTAGACATATTCCGGTAGGAAAAAGCTATCGCACCAATTTTTACGAGCTTTATCTCTATATTTCATCATTTTCCACCTCTCAACTAGACCATACCTAAGTTTTTTTAACACGAAGTTTGTTCTCAAAGGGCACAGTTAAATATGCAACGTAATCAAAATACATTTAATTAGAAAAAACAAATAAGTACACAGTATTAGCAAATAGTTAATAAATTAGTAAGAATACAACAAATCTTCATATAATATAAAAATTGACTAGAACTTTTAGTTCTTGTGTAAATAAATATCTTTTTAGGAATGTTGATACCTTATAAATAAATTATGTATATAGACTTGATAGTACGTCCAAAAATAAAGGTACTGCTTTATGTGACGGGTTTTTATAATATAAAACGATACAAAAAAAATCTCAAACTAATGTAACCAAAAACTAACCGTAATATTAAATTAAAAGTGTTCACCGTTAGCATCAATGCAATCTCAATTGATTGACTAACATAAATCAGAATATACATGTTAATAGATCAGAATGACTCTCTGATTTTGTTTACTAGTCGAGGGAGTTTTATAAACCAAGCTGGGTCCCCTATTTCGTTCCATCTTCTTTCGAAAACGGTATTGATATGATTTTATTTGGGTCCAATATTATGAACAAGATAACCATCATGTAAATAACACATTTAACATTGAGTAGAACTGCTAATAAAACGGGCAAGTGATAATGAAGAAAATTTAAATCAACCCCACCCATTATTCTTCAATAAAAGAAGTGTGGTTCTATCACATGATCCACCTCAAATGATCCCCTCCATTTGCAATTACGGGTTTAAGCCACATTCGGATTAGAAGTTGCATAATATTGAAAATTATTGATTACACTTTCATTTTTATGAAAATTTCATTCATCAGCGAAAAGCAACATATCAAAAAAAATTACTCTTCTTAGAAATCACAATTAGATAACTCTTGACGACAGAGTCGGCCTTAGAAAATTCTCCAAAGTATGTGAAGATGACAGATAAAATTTCAAACGATGGAATAATAAATGCGTCACAACAAACCTATTCCAACATACTAGCCACCCATAAATACCCTACTAAGGAAAAAGCTGTCATCCTTACATCAATAGATTGAGCGAAAATTTACAACTACATTGTAAGTGTTGGATCCATAGTTCAACCGAAAAACGTTTTATATGCATCTCTGATCACAAACAACAAAATTTGTATCTATGTCTCCTCCAAAAAAACAGTTGATAATCTTATTGCACAACATAAATCAATTAAAATAAATGGAATCGATACCGAATGTAGGTGTTTAATAACTCCATCACAGCGCCTAGTTATATCGAATGTATGCCCAACAATACCCAATTCACAAATCGAAGAAGAAATCCAAAAGGTGGGAATAAAAACAGTACCAAAAATGACATTCCTAAGAATAGGAATGCCTGGAGCAGATTATAGCCACGTATTAAGCTTTCGGAGGCAAATTTTCATCTCTTCCATTAAAAACAAATCTATTCAGAATCTTTTGTTATAACTTTTGTGATAACACCGATTATTTCTTTAAATCGATGGATTAAATTGCTCCACATGCAAATCCATAGGTCACGAGGAATCCGCCAAAGAGACACACGTACCACCACAGAAGAAATGATTATTGGAAATGACTCTCACCAAATGAAAATATCGAACAAAAGTGTTACACAAGAAACAGAGAAAACAGAAGTCATACAACAGAGAATATTCAGCCTCAATATTCAAAAATATCGCCAAGAGTTACTACCACACCTCAAACACCCACAACAACGACCTCGTCAAATGTAAAATTTTGCATAAAGTGGGAGGTCGATAACAAATCAATTTCTTCAAAAACTCGAATGTTGGAATTATGGAGGGAGAAGTGAGGAGAACCGTCTTGTTGGGGGGATTCGTTAAAAAAGTGTCCAGCTGTAAACAGCAAATTATTACACGAAGACTCACCAAAATAGCGCTAGTGTAGTAAGTGGAAATGATATGAAATAGCAGTTATATATTTTATGTACAATTTTCGAATGAATTTGTATATTAATACTCTTAACAAATAATTTAAATTTACTATCCTATTCTAATAGTTTGTGGCGCTCTTTTTAAAATTCTTCCACTTCCCTTCAACAGACACTTTTCGATGCAACGAGATGGTTCTCCTTACCTCTACACTCCATCAAGCATTCTACAGAAAGAATTTTCAAAATAATTGAAAATAAAAAAAATGTGTTTTTAATAAACATCACTTACTTCCTAAAACTACCCTGTATTATATGATGACATAAAACGAACTATTCAGTTTTAGAAAAAAAGTATATAGAAAAAAGTACCATTATTTATGGACGTAGAAACTTGTGTATATATTTCTGAACCACTTTGTATATAAAGTACAGTTTTCATTACAAATTTAAAAATAAAAATATCACAACCACATTATTACATTAATTATGAAATCAAACCAAAATTTTTTAACAAATAATATAGAATATTCAAATCAACTTTTTTTTAAGAACTAATGATCCCTAAATAACTATGATCAGTATTTTTTAGGAGGATTAAAAAAATATGAATTCGGTTATTTGTAAGAAATCTAGTAGTATTCCCTATTTATGTAGAGTATACACTGCTTCATTTGACTAGAGTAATGTTTAAGAAGAAAATAACCTCACTGAAGATCTTGAATCATTAAAACTAATAAATTCATACTGCAAATTACGTTGTAAATCGACATTCGCTATGACCAAATTGGTCGAACTGTCGAACTTTTTAGTTTTTTCAAGCTTTTGTCTTCAAATTATAACAAATTTTTGACAATAAAGCATTTCTCTCTCTGGGTATGAAATGTTGCCTTATCCACCGTATTCTCTACTTCTTTTTGTCTTTCGGACGGGATAAAAATAGACTATATTAAAAAAGGAATCGTCATTATTCCAAAATATTAGTTTTTCTTCTTAAACTAAGTATTTATCGGACAACGTATAAGAAGAGAGAACATTTCTAAACCACAAAGAAATGAGATGCAATAAACCATTAGAAAAAATAAAAAGTATTTATAATAATCTTGTGATGACGAGAAATGAATGAAATGGAATGATGTTATTGCAGAAGATATTATACAATAAAAACATCAGACGTCTAAAAAAATAATTAGCACACAAATGGAACGAAAAATCAGTAAACACGACCAGGTAATAGTAAATTAATGCTAAGAGAGAGGCTAAGCTATGAAAATATTATACGAAGTGTTCCGGGAATCTAAGCAAAAAATTCGGGAGTGAATAGATGACATGAAAATAATGCTGGCATAGAAAATTTTCTCATACGACTCTTCGTGTCTGAGTTATAGGCCTTTAAAGCTGCGAAATCAGAACTTATATTTGGGTATATTTTCTAAATTATACATTCGGCCATTATGAATTTTTAATGGATGATTACGTTTGTTCATGTAGTGTCTTTGACGGAATAAATAATTCTACACTACTATTTGAAGGTCAGTGGCGGCTTATGCCAATGGTTAACATTCCGTAACTTTTTCAGGGAAAACCTATACAATCTATAAATTATATGTTCTGATGAATTTTTCAATCGATTTTTTAACAAAAAGGTAGGTACTCTTTGTTGAGCTCGATAAAATTTATGGTTTAGGAGATATGTAGATTTTTAGATCGTTGTACTAGGAAACAGTTCGCCATAAAGAAATATACTGAAGAAAAAATACTTACATTAAATAATTGAACTGCATACTGTCGACAAAATTAAGTTGACTATCCTACTTATCAAATAAAAACAAAAAATAGCTACGTAGACTTCTGGAGTCTACGTAGGATATATCTTTGACTTGAAATAGCATTCCAAGATTTTGCCGTATAGCGTGACAATGGAAGTTTATTACATCGATCATTCCGTTCCTGGTGTTGCATATAGCAAGCTCTTAAGATATCCTCAAAATAATGAATCCACTGTATTTAATTTAAGGGAAAGTGGTGGCCATCCAAATGAACCTCCTTGATCAATTCATTTATTATAAAAAATGTAATTAAGATGATTTAGGAAGTGGAGAGTGGCTCCATCGCGCATGAACCACATGTATGTGCGAATGTTTAGGGGAATATCACATAACATGGGTGGGAAATAATTTTGAGGAAATTCCAAGTATCGCTGACCATTTAGGTTAATATCAAAAAAATATGGGCCTACTAAATTATTACCTACTATTCCTATCCACACATTAACACAAAATCAAAGTTGATTCTTTGTTTGAATTGTGCCGTGAGGATTGTCATCTGCCCATAAATGTAAATTATGGGAATTAATGAAACCGTCTCGTGTGAAACCAGCTTCATCAGTAAACAGTACTTTTCCAACAAATGTATTATCAACTCGTTGTTTATCTAGAAACCAACGAGTATAGGCCAGTCTAGATAGATAATTCTCCTGCAAGGTGCCCACTTCGAACATTAATTATAGTTTTTTTTGTTTTTATTTGATATTAAGTTGTAGGATAACCAACTTAATTTTTCTGCATTCCAATTTTTTCCGTATGTAAGTAACACGATGTTGTATGCAGTCAATTAGAAATGTTTGATTGTGTTTTAATACCTCATGTAAGTATTTTTGATAAATAATTACAATTTATGATAATTTTTTTCAGAATATCTCATCATGGCGAACAGTTTCCTTGGCATGTACAACGATAGTAGTGTAGTAGTGTAGAATTAATTCCGTCCAACACACTACATGGACATACGTAATCATCCAATAAAAATTCATATTGTTCGAATGTATAATTTAGAAAATATACTTAAATATAAGTTCCGAGTTATTATGCAGTTTATTAATTAGAACCGTGAAGGTATACAACAGCCTAGAATAAGAAGTGACACTTTTTACGGAGTAGCCAATTTGAATTTTAAAGAGAAGTAAGAAAACTAGAATATGTAATGGCAGCATTGTAGTAAGTTGGTTTAGTTTTTTTCACATATAGTAAATACTAAAAAACAAACACTACGAACCATCTAAATTTTTTGGTTGAGTTCGTTGCTTTCATTCAATTCATGTTCAAATTTAATTTGTTGATATTTACAGGAATATCTACATGATGCTCCAAATTATTATCCAAAATATATTGTCCAAAAGCTCTATCATTGTCAGAGTATTCTTCATCATAAGTAAACCACATTCCAATTGCACACCTAGTACCTTTCTTGACAGCTTTTACGCCATGTAGATTTTCTGGACCAGACGAAAATGCTACCAATCTGCCACACTTGGGATATACTGTACTCTGATGCAAAATAAAAAAACTGTTTATTGATTACTTCAACCTAAAATATAGAATACACATACCAGCAAAACTCTTGGGTCTCATTTGTAAAACATAATAAAAAATCTATAGGAATTTTCGTAAAGCAAAATTTATAACCAGCTATTAGCTGAGGATTAATATAAGATGATGGTTGTTTTCAAATTTCAAAATAAACAATTTATTCATTACTTTATAGGTAAAGAACATTCACTTTGCATCAACAATTTTGGTCATATCACCGAATTTCTCAAAATACTTGATATACTCAAATGATCAGTAATCAAATTATCATTTTCCATAATTTATTGCACAAATCAAGATGTACATTCGACAATTTTTCCTTTGGTTTCACGCTGTGTTGTTGTATTGTGAATTTTCAATCATGAAAAGTGCTGACTCAATCAGTTCCTCAGATTGGTAAGAGAAAATATGGACTGAGGTTTATTTTATTATTCTCGAGGAGGAAAATTAAAAAAAACAAAATCTGGGTCTACCATTTGAGCTCGGAAGAAGAAGAACTGAACGAATTTCTTCGTTTGGTTTAAGTAATATAAAGTGATCCAAAACTTTTCACGTGTATTTTAGAATAACCAATGAAGAATTTAACTTTCCATATGATCTAGTTAAAAATGACAAAATACTAAAATAGAAGAAGCTATCTCTACTATCGCGACGTGAGCTCAGTTTATTTATGTCTGAACAGTAACAAATGATGAAGAGAATCGATTTTGTATGGCACAACTTCAACGTAACTAACCCTGTCCTCAGAACAAATTCTAGATCAGTGATGTGGTCCAAGTAAACCCCAAATGGTCTATCGAAGATCTGATAGGAGTTTAGGCAACTTCCCATTTTCACTTTTTTTGGAATTTGATAGAAATGCAGCAATATCTTTATAGGTTTCTAGACTCACTAGACAATACGTAGCCGCCCACTTACCGTGACCTAGAGACCACAAAAATTGGCTTTTGTCGCAGTAGACAAACCTTCTTTTTTCTGTTGATTCCAGGATTAGATAGAAAAGATGTTCCTTTAGAGGGAGGGGTCGAAATATTTTGTTTGAGGATGATTTAGGCACAGTCAATGGACAATACTAGTCCATATCCCGTAGACGTTGACCAATTGTTCAATTCATAATTGGAGTAATTTATTTTTAAGGACAATAATTCTCGACCACACTGCAAAATGTGTTAATGAAATCACGAATAGTATTGGCAGAATTTTGTTTCATTTAAATCTAGAAAATGTGGGGAGTCCAAGAGTGTTGCTAGTGAGTTAACTTAAATAAAAACGCTTATGACTTTTGTGCAAAAAATATTATACAATACTGGTCTGATAAAATTCAAAACTAATCTCCATCATATAAAATAATATATTGACAACTGACAAATAAATAACTTTCAATAATGTCTGCATATTTCTAATTTTTGTATGTATCTACATAGTATCTCCTAAATAATCCAGCGAAAGGTGAATACATAAAACAATAATCCCTCATTAAGCTTAGAAAAATTAGAGAGTTGAGGTCTGATCATGATGTGAACGTTCGTTGTTGTTCAGAAACTGAACGAAGTGATTAACTCATAGTTATACAATAGGTTCCTTTCTATCCCATTATATCAGTGGTTATACTTATATTTTAATAAGAGACTTTACACAGGGTGTTCCAGGACTTGATGCAAAAAATTCGGGAGTAGATGACGTGAAAATATACGACTCCTCACTTCTGAGTTATATGCCTTTAAAGTTGCGAAATCAGAACATATATTTCCTAAATTATATATTCGATCATCATGAAATTTTGATGGATGATTACGTATGTCTATAACTTTTATAAGGAACAACATATATAATCTGAAGAGAGCAGTAATGAATTTTATAATTGATTTTTAACAAAAAAGTATTTTTTATTTAGCTCGATAAAATTGATGGTTTAGGAGATATATAGAGTTTTAGATCGTTGTACATGCCAAGGAAATCGTTCGCCATGATGAGACATTCTGAAGAGAATTATCATAAATTATTTAGTCCGTCAAACACACTACATTGACATACGTAATAATCCATCAAAATTTCATGATAATCGAATGTATAATTTAGGAAATATACGTTCTGATCTCGCAACTTCAAATGCCTCTCTCACTCAGAAACAAGTGGTCGTATGAGTCACCCCATTATTTTCACGTCATCTACTCCCGAAATTTTTGCGTCAAGTCCCGAAACACCCATATGTAGAAATTTGAGGATTTTAAAATGATCTGAAATAAAAGGTTTTTGATCTTTTACCTCAACGTTCTCACCAAAGGGATCTGAAGTGAAAATAAATTCCCCTCCTTCAAATTCGTCGTTTAAATATAATATAGCACTATATTCTCTCCAGGTAAAAGCCGGAAAATCCCTAATACAAGTCATGTTTTTCATGATGATGCAGTTATCTGCGTGAATTTTGTGACTGAAATCGGTTCTGGCATAAGGGGAATCTAAAAAAAAATTGTATAATTTTAATAACCAATTGAATAATTACAATATATACAATTTCTTTTTTTGTATTTTTTTAATACCTACCTGGTAAAGCCGATCTGCAGACAAGATGAGTAAAAGAGAAATATAATTCTTTTTCAATTTTGAAGTGTAGTTGAACTAATTTTCTTGCTTGTTCAGTGACGTATAAAAATATTTTCAAATACTTTGATTGTAACATTTTACAATAAGTTAAAAACGCTACTCGGCTCAATGTAATTCCTTCAAATTTCTCCATCGTTGTGTGTGGGGATATTCTGCCTTCGTAACCATCTCCTAGGATCGCAAAATATTTAGCTATTTCCATAATCATCTTGCATTCCTTCTTCGTGGAAATTTCGTCTAAAACAATTCTTCTAGAACCTCTCAAATCTTCAGCAGTCATAGCAACATCAACACTCTTGCTTATTTCCTATAGTCATAAATTTCTGCTCAATAATAGTATATTATTCAACGAGCATAATAAAAATTATTCACATTTTGAACAGGACAGTTATTTTAGCCTTTTGGGGTTGTCCTGTCGGTTTATGGAAAGTCCCGTTTTTTACCAATAATACGAAAATTTGAATTATTTAAGTTTCATAAAATAAGTAAAAACTGTTTCTTGGTAATTTCTTATTACACATTCGATAAAGATTTAGATTCACTTCTAGAATATTAATAATGAAATCAATTCTCAAGTAGATTTAGAAAAAATGTATGTTAATATATACACCCTACAAAAATTATCGCAGCACTGCTATTTTAAGATATTTTTAATACTTAATTTTAGTTTTTTGGGACAATCTGTATATGTATCAACTCAATAGATATTTCTGCTTTCTTATCATGGGCGAAAAATATCACAATTACAAATTTTTTTGGAAGCAAAAATGCTCGAGTAAATCATTTCTGTCTTGGAGAATGCATCGAGATCGAGAACTTTCTAAGCAAATTGTATTAATGTAGAGTGAAATTTTTAATTTATTTTGTTAATAATGGACGTGCCTCAACGTTTAACAAGACATGTAACGAATGAAGAAGCCGCTAGAATCATCGCGCTCATACAAGATGGCCGCTATCAAAGATACGTCGCCGGGGTAATTGGAGTTCAACAAAGCACCATATCCAGAGTTGTTATTCGCTACCAAGAAACAGTTAACAGCTAGCGTTAAGAATTAGGCATACCCCCACTCAAAGGCTGCAAACAGATCTGTTGGCTGCTCGTAATGTCCGAATAAGCCTACAAACAGTTCGAAATAGGCTGAGAGAAGCAGGTGTACGAGCCAGAGTGCCAGCTAGAGGTCCACGTCTTACCAGAGAACATCGAGTAGCAAGATGAATCAAGATTTTGTCTGTATTCATCAGAAAGGCGTGCCCCAGTATATAGGCGACGTGATGATCAGGTTAATTTTTGTCAAACTGAAATCTTAGGTGGTGGCTCTATCATGGTTTGGGGAGGAATTTCTTCCGCGGATCGCACGGAGTTAATACCAGCGAATGATGGAAGACTAAATGCCGATACGTACATAACCAATATCCTAGAACCTCATGTAGTGCCATATATGCCTCATATCGGTGACAACTCTGTGCTAACGCACGATAATGCTCGTCCTCACGCTGCTAGAGTGGTTCGGCAGTACTTACAAGACGTCGAGATACCCACCCTGAATTGGCCTGCACGTCTGCGTGCATGTCTGGGACCATCTAGGATGGCAAATTCAGCAACATCCGGCACCAATAAAAACACTAGATGATCTTCAAAATAGTCTTTTTAACTTCTGGGAAAACATTCCGCAAGGATACGTCCAGAACCTGTTTAGAAGCCTTCCAACACGAATGGAAGCTGTAATTAGAGCGAGCGGCGGCAACACACTCTATAAGAAATTCATTGGCTGGTTTTAGTTTAAGCACCGTTCATTTTTTTTGAATTGATGTTTTGTACAATTTTTTTGATATTTTCTATGTTTTGGTAAATCAACATTTTTGTCCACTATAAATTAAACTGATATAAAATAAATGTTGCAAAGGCGTATCTATTGGTGTTTTAATTCGTAATATTAATAAAATTCAAACACATTTGAAATATTTAAAAATTAATGAGTGAAGCGATAATTTTTGTGGAGTGTATATAATGTGTGTTAAGCTCGACTGCGCCGATTCCTCATACGTGTAACTTTTGGGTAGTGAGACGGCACCAAGATCAGTTCCCTCTCCCTTATTTCTTCTCGTGTACTAGAGACTACCTAGATAGGTTGGAAATTAGTTCTTGTGGCGCTCACAAACTACAATAGGTCTTATTACAAACCCCTACGTCATGGGATGAGATCCAAAGCAGCCTCTTTGCGTTTGATGAGAACCAGATCAAACAACTTCGTAAATATGAAAATTAAGAAACAGTGCGTCAAAGAAATAGTATCAGGAAATATATCTGAGTGGAATAGAGTTGATAAAAACAAGGTAAAAACTGCAGTTGAGAAAAGGTGGAAACAAGTTTATTCCAAGCTGAGCAAAGCAGTCATTTCCTATGATGTAATTCTGAAGGTAGTTGAATTTGGGATGTGCCTCGCAGGAATAACTGCTCCAGTTGAACGTGTATTTTTCCCGATGAATAACATTTGGTTATCTGAAAAATCTCGTCTACAGACCGAAACGGTAAGTTCCATGTTGATGGTCCGAGTAAATCACAGAAGTCACTGGTATACATGTTGATAGAACAGACTATTTAATTGAAGTGAACTTGTTTTATTTTTAGAAAAAAAATTTGTAAAAGGATGTTTTGAAGTTTACGTGTGAGATGTGGACCCGGCTTAAGAGTTCATATATCCAATCCAATAGCAAACAAAAACAAAAATAGTTTTTCAACATTTATAATAAGAGTAGAGTGATTAATACAAGATATCTTTTTTATGTAAAAAAGCGTGAGGGGCTCTACTTAAATCGGTATATTTCAACATAAAATATTTACATAAATGGACATCAAGCAAATAAAATTTACTTGCAACACAAATGTAATACAAATTTTTGGTATAACTGTCCTATTTTGGTAATAAAATAGATAAAGTATTTCAATGAAATCACATTTTTACGTCTCTTATCGGTGAATCCAGGAAGGCCTCGTGGGGGGTGGTGCCCGCATAAGCTACCATCTTGAAAAATTAAGACGAAAATAGTGGAGATTATTTTTATAGACAACAATTTTAGTCATCTTTTTTATTTGAAACTCATTTTGTATAACGCATAGGTTTTCAATTTCAGCGCTTCAAACTGGCGAGGGCGCCCCCTCATGACGTCCACTTGGATTTACATTCAGGGGACACCCCTGAACATCTTCCAAAAATAATCCGTTCTCTAGAACTTCGTATTATGAACCTCCTTTTTCAATAAAAATCGGCTCAGCAGTATGGTTACATACGAGGATGGCCCCAGAAGTACCTGGTCTGACCTAGAGATGGTGCTAGTTGCTTGAACAATACCAATATATTATGAAGTACACAATGTATACAGCAGAAGTTTCAAGTTTAAAGACGCCACGTTGTTTAGTATTTGTTTGACAGGCATCAATAATGAACGTTTTTAGTGAATTTGTAAACATGGAAAAAATTGATCCACCTGTGATACAATACTTTTATTTGAAAGGACTTATCCCAACCAATATAAACGCTGAACTAGATTCTACTCTGGGTGAGACTGCTCCTTCGTTATTAACAGTTAGATAATGGATATCACAGTTTAAACAAGGCCGTGCGACCTGCGTAGACCAATCGCAGTGGTCGACCAAATGAATCCAGAAATGTTAAAAAAAATCCACAAATCGGTACTGGATCGACTGAAAGTACTCGAGCATAATAGGCATTTTAAAAATGCGGTAAATCGCATATTAACTGCAAATTTGGAAATGAGAAACCTGTGCGCAAGATGAGTGCCGCATTTGCTCACAATTGAGCAAAAACAGCGTCGTGTAGATGTTTCCATCGAGTGTTTGGCAATGTTTCACAGAAATAAAGCTGAATTTTTTTGTGCCGTTTTATAACTATGGATAAAACGTGGATTCATCACTTCACGCCCGAAACAAAAGAACAATCAAAACAATGGACTGAAAAGGGAGAACCGGCTCCAAAGAAGGCAAAGACAGTTGCATTTGCAGGCAATATCATGGCGTCTGTTTTTTGGGATACACGTGGGATAGTTTTCATTGAAAAAGAAAAAACTCCAAACGGCGAGTATTATTCGAACTTCTAGCAACGTTTCAGCGAAGAAATCAAGCAAAAACGGCCGCAATTGGTTAAGAAGAAAATGTTTCAAGGCAATGCACCAGCTCACACATCCGTTATTGAAATGGCCAAAATTGTGTTTTCTTTGTTGGGCCAGGTACTTCAGGGAAAATCTTCGTACTCTAACTTTCGTAAAAGGTTTAAAATCAAAAACCGCTGTGAACCCGTTTTTGTCATATCTGAAAGTGAAATAAAAAGTATGCAGCTCGCCAATTTTCATGATAAAATAAAGTGCGATGGTTAAAAATGGGGTCGATGTAAGTAAATAGTATTCTTAAAAAGAAAAAAGAAAAATTACGTTGAACTAGAGCAAAGGTTCTTAAATTAGGTGCTAGATAAAAATACTTGTTGGTAAAAATTTCTAGTATTTCCGGAGTATATGGAGTCTGTCAACGTGAAAAGTTGTACGATTCATTAGTAGATGATATTAAATGAATATATAAATAATTGATTGCTCAAATTCCAAAAACTGTAATCAGTCTCTAAAATAAAAAATCATAAATTTACTGTGCCTACTATCGATGTAAATACGTTTAGGCAGGAAGGCTAATGCATAAGATCTGCAGTGCTGCAAACCTCTAAAAAAATTATAATTACATAATATAGTAATAATAATCTAAATTAATACAACATGTGCTGTTACTTATCCAAAAGAAAATGTTTAATACTTCGCTGTCGCCCTATACTTTAAAAAAAAAGTCGACCAATTGAATAATCTAGCTACGTTATAATCTATGCCGTGTAGATCTAATAGCTAATTTAACTGGCGCAACCCGAACGGTCGTGCGCAAATATATCGTAAATAACCAACACGAATGATGGTTGAAAATCTACAACAGTAGCTGAAAGCTACATCGATCAATATATATTATTCATAAAATGGCAATTGCTGAAATAATTATGTCTAATGCAAACTGCAGCTATACATCCACTTCATTTTTTGAATTGACATCTAATGCTGATGAAATTGGCATCTCGACTAATTAAAAATCTTCTAAATCAGAAGGTTTATGTCATCAATTGTTCATCTTAATGTTCATACATTGAAATGTTTGATATCAAATTGTATATTGTTCCCAATAAAACTTAGAAGTTGCATTACTTTGTAAACGTCACTTTACCTACACTGTCATTGAAAGTGTCAATATTATAACAGTTATACAAAAAATTCCTTTCCATACATATTCGCTTGAAGTCAGAAAGGTCTAAGCGTGAGTTAACAGTGCTTGTCTCAGTTTCAGTTAAGCGATAAGTGTTATAGATAAATGTAGATATTCACGTTCAAGGGTTAATCAAAATACAAGTAGGAATATTTTAAATAATTTATTATTAAAATACTTTATACACACATATCACATGTACAAATTTAATATTCAACATGTTAATTAAAACAGAGCAGTAGTCCAAAAAGCATAAATCAAGAATTAGCAGTTGCAGTACTGTCAATTTCAGAAGATACACCCTGGAAGTTAAAGTACAGAGTTAATAAATCAACCACATGCTACCAAAAATGATTAAATACAGTTCGTTAATGTCCAAAGGTACAATATGAGCCCCTCAACCGTTTGCTTAATATAGATACGGTTAGTAGTATAGAACGGGCGATAAGTATCGACAACTTTTTCATCTCAATTTCAAAACGACACAAAATTTTATATAACGAGCATTATTCTTCTTGTATCAAAATATAAAAAATGTTAACTTTGACCTCAACATAGTCAACATAGACTACCATGTATTTTTGCATTTTTTGTATTGCCATGAAAAAAAAGACACACTTTATCCAAAAAAACCTTTATTCATAATAAAGGACATAAAATCGCAAAATATTTCTTAAGAATAATGTCTTCCAAGTGGCCCCCATCTTTCCGCTGGCGTTCCTAAATCCTAATCCTTAGATTACACATAGCGCTGGGTACTTTACCCATTTCTTGACAAATCTTCTTTAAGTAGATTATTGTTACTGGTTTGTTCACGTAGACTCTACTTTTAAGACAAACCCATGAAATGAAATCAGCTGGAGATAGTTCTGGGCTGCGGGGAGGCCATTAAATGTGTCTTCGGAGAGGTCAATTTGTTTGAGAACATTTCCTTAACCACGGGTAAACTTTCGATCGATTATGATGGGTTGTGCCATCTTACTGCATCCATGTTTAATGGTAACGGCTAGCAAAATGATGTAACTGATTGAAAATACAAAATTACATCGATTCTGTAGTTTTGTGGCGACATGATTTTTAAAGTATCCTTTTTGCCCAATTTTTTTCCATCAATAAAGTTTCTTATTTAAAGTTATAGTCCAATATCCGAACTATACGGTGGGTGCGTTAAAACTGCCCAAATTCAGTCAATCTGATATCTGTTTTTTTGATTAGTCCCAGGCGCTTCTTTTGAATTACCTCCATTTGTTAACAATATAGTAAATGAGTCGACTTTTTGAGCAGGTTTCAGAATTTCATAGTATATAATTCCTTTCTAATGGTATCATAGACAAGACCTCTTCTTCCTGGCCGTCATTAAGGGGTTTGCAGTTTTTGTATCCCTTCACTTCGCTATGATAACGGTTGTTGAGTTACAAATTTTTATATTCATTAATCTTTCCTCGCCCGTTATTAATATCATGAGAAACTGCTCCACTTCATTTAGTTTTCAAAAAGTATTGCAGATTTTGTTACGGTTAATTAAAATTTCATGCAGTGAACTCAATAGAGATTCTGTAGATTTTTTGTACGTCGAGTTCAAATGATTCCAAACAGGCTTATTTCTCGATCTATCTCGACTGCAAAATTCTCAGTGATATGGAATGTCAAATTTTTCCACCATGGAAACGTTCAAACCAATTACAGACGTTACGATCATTTATTGTCACTATAAACAGCACAAATTTCTCTGCGTGTTTGCAATACATTGCATAGTTTATTTTACTTATTTTAAAAACTAACAAACTCTCTTTGGAAAAATGTAACCTTCAAAACTTACATAAAGTTAGCTCAATGATTATCGATATACCGACGATACCAACACTAACTACTATAAAAATCGGGAATTACTTTTTGGACAACCTATTATAAAACAAAATTTAAAAAGTCTATCATTATACTCACTTTAAAGTTTATCATATATGAATAACTAAATTATTCATTAGATTAGAATATAACATTTCATTTGTTTCATTTTTATTATTTTATTTTATTGAAAAACTATATCTAAATTAAAAACTTTGACCTGTTTCTAACACTGGAAGAATATGTTTCAGGATTTTTGCATAAAACGAAATTACTTTCTACTTAATCTAAAAAAAATTTTATGGCGACTACAATCAGAACAATTATTCATGTCTTCACAACTTTGCTGAGTACTTATCAATTTACTAACACGCGACAAATTCTTATCATTTTGTCATGGCATCCTATATGCAACTATACAGTAATCAATAACAGATTTTTAAAAATTGACTTTTGTTAGAAAGATTTGTTTCTTTATCGCTATCCGGGCAATCAATATTTGAAATACGACATAGATTTAGCTTTTCATTTTTAAATCTATTTAAAGCAAAAGCAGGGCATGAACCCTGATAATAATATATTGATGCAATAACTGAAAGCATCTTCTGTGTAATCTGTTAGTTTTTATTTATACTAACTATTCAGGAATACGGAATACATATCGTTTCCTTTAAAGGATTATATCATTTTTTGTTAAAAATGATTAAAATTACAAAATCTTATTTAAAACAAAATAAAAGTATAAATTATTTAATCCCACAGAATTTGACACTGTTCAATTTTTTAATTCAAATTTAACTAAATATCTACACATTTACCTTTATTTCTTCGCCTTTTGTTTTTGATGCAATTTCTTTAAATTCATTATTCACAAATTTTAAGATTCTGTTTTCATAAATTAGTCTTTGTACATATCTAGTAGCTTCCTGAAAATTAAAAAATGTGTGAAATAAATTTTTTTCACTTTCAGATCAAATATTTCATTCTTTCAAATCTTACTTTCATAATCCTGACTATAAAGTAGACGTTATAAAATCAGGGACTTACCTCTCTGGGATGAAAATAATCTTTTTGAATCTTTGGTTGTTTATAATAGTACCTCATATTATCTAGCATGGTTTCATCATCTGGATAAAACAAAAGATAACTGGCTACAGCTTGACAAGCTGCTTTAAGGTTACCCACTAAAACATGAATAGTTTTAAGTTACCATCAACAACATAAATAGTTTTTTGAAAATTTAGTCACATAAGTGATGCTGACCATACTCAAAATATACTGGGCAGCAGTAATGGCACCATGAATGCAACGCTATATTGAAAAATGTTTTCTATTGATTGGGAGTTATGCATTAGATTGTGAAAATTTTTATTGTAGTATTATTTATAATAATGGTATCTCCATCGAAACCATGAGGACAGCATACAGGCTGAACATCCACAAAGAACTGCATGCTGGATCAACTGGCCAGGCAAAAATCAGGACGCAAGCCACAGGTGATTGCCCAATCATTTGATGGGCAGCGACCAAATGGCGTTTACGATCGTTAACGATAGAGGTTTGGAAGCACATATCACTTAGGGGAAGCAGTGGATTGGTGACTCCAGGAGGAACGACTTGGCAGCAGAGTTCTTCGGAGGACACCCAAAAATAAGCTAATCTTTTTCCCGATCACAACAAAGCAAACGACAAGGCGGACTCACTCACCAGATTGAGATCGAAGGACTCAGCCATGAGCCCAGAACTCATCAATGATGTAGCTAAAAATGTTGCTATCGCGTCTCTCAACGGTCTGCTTTCAAGGTGGGCTTAGCAGAGATGGATAGAGACACCTTGTGCGGATCACATCAAGCAACTGCTCCAACTAACGTGCGAAATCCGACTAGTGACCGGACTTTTAATATGAAACTGTCATCTAAGACGATATCTCCACACCATGGGCATTACGAACGATCCGGAGTGTCCTTGAGTACGAAGCACTCCACGAGCGTAGTTCAAACACTTGGGCAAACCTCACACCTTACCTAATAACGTCAAAGGGTTCAGCTTCTTAAAGGACATCGGCCTTTGATAACGTCAAGTGGAGCAAGACGGGCCTAACTGAAGGCCTATGTGCTCAACGGCCCACAATACTACTATGAACTATGAATCGCACCTCCACAAAGTGAATAATTACATAATGATGGAAGAAGGTGACAAGTCGAATCAAAGTGCTAGCCATTATATTAAAAGGAAATGAACATCCATAACGTTACTAACTGGCGAGTATACACTAGTGTGATTGTAGGTACGGTAGAACATTTTCCTCTAATATGTGGTGACTTTTTCTGCAACTTCACAAATTTGTATCCATAGTAGGTAACTACCATACTTATTAGTCATACAAAATTAATTCGAGAATCAAAATTATATAAATCCAATACTCACATTTATAATAGGCATACTGCAAGTAGTGATAATGACTAGGTAATAAATCATCATGTATTTCCCCATTTAATGAGCTCAAAGTTTTTTTACATGCCTGTTTGCATTTTAAGCATACTGTGAAATGATCTAAAAGAAAACTATACAAATTGACAGAAATGTAACAATATATAAAAATTTGTTAAATGCTTAGTAACAAGACGTATTTAGCTAACATTTTTCTCATAAGCATAATACCAATAATCTTCAATATGAAAATTTATATAAATTCAAAAATATATGAGTTTTTTGGTTAATTCTTAACAACATACTTTTATACATTCAAAAATTAATCATCAGAAAAAGTGATGTATAAAAGTCTTTTGCTAGATCATACAATGTCAGTTTACGATAAGCTAAGCGATTTTATGGACATTTTTTATTGTCTGCGAAAATTCTGACACATTCAACGTCCTTTACATGTTTGGAAACGCGTTTGAAGTCAGCATAACATTTAACTCTTCAGTGGTGCTGAGTCGTATAAAATCAAAGAGTAATGTTTAATCGTCTGCGAAAATTCTAGCGCGTTCAACGTCCATCGAATTTTTGGAAACGCGTTCAAAGTCAGCATGTAACTCTTTAGTGGTGCTGAGTCACATAAAATCAAAGAGCAATGTTTAATCATAATATTGAGATAAACAAAAGTTACTTCACTAAAATAACTATAACTTTTGAACTTAATTTAAGATTGTCAAGTAATTTTGAAAAGTGTGTATAGACAAAACTAAAAAATAAATAAATCAATCCAAACAAAGTATAAGATTAGATTTAGAAATATTAGCTATATATCATGTCTGTCTGGTTTGTTACGTAAAAACTTACTTGAAATGGATGCTATAAAATCTGGATACCATCCATGATCGAAAGGACCTTCACATTGTGCCCTACACTCTTCTTCCGCCTGTAAATAATCTACTAAACTTTCTTCCATATTAAATACAACTGATTCCCAGCCTTTTTTTTCGTATGCATCTGCACCATGGATGTAGAGGTAAACATAATCCTAAAATACAAAAAAATGAGTATATCTACACAATGTACTTGGAACGAAGTTACTCTTTTTGATTCTTTACTAGGGTTGCCAGATATCCCGTATTTCCCGGGACGTCCCGTGGTTTAGGTTTAGTTTGAGATGTCCCGGCGGGACTAACCCTATCCCGTATTCGTACCGTTTCAAATTTGCATACGATACTTTGATATAGAGATTAAAAATCGTCTTTTTAATTTCGTAGAATGCAACCAGCAAATGAAGTAACTAATTATTAAGACACTATGGAGAAAAATATATTATCTTTAAATAGAGTATCAGCATTTTCTTTTGATAATAGGACTGTAAACTTCGGCGAAACTCATTCAATTTATACATATTTTCCATAATGCTGCAAAGCATAGTACCAATAAAATGAAAGTGGACATTGAAGTTTGATACTAAAAATTTTGGGTGACTTTAGTAGGTCTTAGGCTTGGAACACCAATTTGAAGAGAAAGAGATGAAGTGGTAGGAATAATGAAATATGTAACAACTAGACTTTTATCTCCTGGCCCTGCTGTTGAAAGATTCATAAAAATTTGGCCTGCCCTAAAATCTCATTTCCTGGAGCTTCGCAATTAATGTCCGGGTTCAATAGATAAAATAATCACAAATGAAGACGAACTGAAAAAAACTTTGGCATGTTTGTCGTGTGTTCAAAACTTTATGTTTTCAGAAGACGTAAAAATAAAGAAGATTACTCTATCTATTTGTGGAGATGCATACTGAAATGCATGGGATTCGCGAAAAGATCGCGATTTTTTCTACAGTTCAACAATAATTTTACAGGCTATCTGTTTTCGACATAAATTTTTCAGAAAATAATATTCTCTCCAAGGTCCTCTTTTTAAAATTTTTTTTACGCATCAACCACGCAGGGTTGTTTGCGTGTAATTAAGGTATAATGTATTAGATCGTTAAGTCTAGATTCTATTGCTTAGTTTGCAGTCTTTCAGGTAGTTCATAAGTTTCTTTGGGTCTTCGTGTAGTAACTTTTCCAGTGAATGTGATAATTAATTTTTCGTTCATTGTCATTTTGTAAACAGTCAATTAAGGGGTGTTTTCCGCTAGGAGGTAGTAATGTGTGATAAGAGTATGTCCGATTCTTAGACGGAAGAGGATTACTTGTTCACTTCTACCTATATGGTTGGAGTTATGGTCTTGATAATTTTTAACAATTTCGTAAGTTCGTGTTGATTTGATTTGCTTTTCCTTGCCATTCTTCTTGGTTTTACTTCTTAAAAAATGGTTTGAAATCGGTATGTACTATAAAGTTACTCTTGATTGCTCGCTGAATGCATTTTTTGCTAATCCATCTACTCTTTTATTTCCCTCTATTCCCTTGGGGGGTGGAACCCACATGAAATTAACATTTTCTTGTTGTTTCTACGAATGAGTAGCTCCTTCTTAATATGAATGGTAATAGGATGGTTGGGATATTGTTCCCAGATTGCCGTTAGTGAACTTTGAGATAAGGTTATTCTTAGATCCAATTTTCTAAAATTGCTTCTAGAATGGCAAACAGTTCAGCAGAATGGATAGATATAATGGGAGAGAGTACAAAGGATTTCTACATATTTTCTTTTCTTTTCTTTTTAAACTAAATCTGAAATAAACTACAACAATTTTCAATAAACTGTGGAAGATTTTAAGATAGAATAAATATAATTTAATAAAACTTCTGATTGCTTATGGTAGCAATTGAAACTTGGAAGGAAGTTTGCCAGTGCCGAAATCCCTAGCATTTTCAGAATTTTATCCTTCGCTTTTGGAAGCTCTAAATATTTCGTGGGAAGAAAAATGTTGTCCCTAGTTTAATAAATAACGAGTCGAAAAATAAAGAATGTCACTATATAAATTTATAAAAAACTAAATTCCCGTATTTTTGCTTCTTATAGGCTGAAAAAAATCTGACAACTCTATTCTTAACAGTTATTTCTATATAATGATAAATTTCTCAAAATCTGATTTGAAAAACTTTACAAATGAATCATTATTCATTTTGATATCAATGACGAAATCAACTATCAACTTACTTTGGCTTCATAGTTTACAATATCCTTCTTATCAACATCGTGGTCAAAGTAGTGTTGCAGATTACGAGACATAATTTTATCATCAGGATGTGCAACTAAATATGTAAATGCCGATGATGCAGCCTTTACTAGTTGCTTTGTCTAAAAATATATTTTTAAAAACAAAATTATTATGTGGATATAAGAATACTAATATCATTGCAAAGTAAAACTAATGAAGATTCGACCAATAAATTTATTTTCTACCCTTAATGTTGTTTAATTATTGCTTGGTTTGTTTTTTAATTCTTCTTACAATAAGATTTATTTTATTACTCATACAAACTGTCAAATATCTGTGTATTATAATAAATAATAAAAGTTATAAGATAACATTTGCACTTGAGTATGAATGTGTGTGGTTCTTATTTCTTATTTTATGTTCGTTGGCAGCGAATCCTAAACAATTTTACAACAAAGTGATGTATAATCATGGAAATCATAGTTCCATGTGTATAATGAAATAACAAGCGCAAATTACTGTATCTAATACCACATAAATCTAAAAATACGATTTGTTTGTTTTTAATTGTAACATTAATAAGACCGATATTTATAAATTTTGATGACAAACATTTCCGGATCAACAATTACACAAACAGTTAAAAGTTTTGCCCATCCCATAATTCATTAATTACATTTTAGAATGCTACACTTTAACAAATTTATCTTTCATTAAGCACATGTTAATGTTTTGTAAGTGCAACAAGTTAAAACTTGCGAGTACCAGCTGATTTGTTACTTATTGTTTAACTGTGAACTATTGTTTCGGTGTTTATGATTGTAATTTAGTCCCTTTAGCCCTTTAACCCTGTGAGACGCAAGAACGTGCTGTGATTTATACTTTTTGAACCAAAACATCTTTTTGTGAAGTCCGTATATTTATCTAGACTTGTGGGAAGTTCGAAAATAAGTAAAACCAAGGAACTATCGGTTGAAACTCGTTCATCAATCGCAAGTCTTCGTAGTCTAGGCAAAATTTACCGTACCATTGTCGCCGAATTAAAAATAGCACGACTACATCGTGGAAAAATCTGCATCCACTAGCAGCTCGAATACCACAACCGTTAAAGATAAACGTATGGTATGGATCAGTAAACGTGATCGACTATGGGCCCAGATAAAAGAATCTAGGAAACTGCATTCAAGTAGTTCTGCAGTGAAAAGGAGATTGAGAGAAGCCGGCCTCTTTGGAAAGATGGCATCAAGAAACCTCGTCAAAATAAAATTAATAGGTTGTGGTGGGCTAAAGAACATAAAAATTGGGCGCATGAAAAGTTGGAGTGGGTTTTATGGACTGATGAGTCATATTTGAGGTTTCTGGGTCAAAGAGAAAAATGTTAGTGCACAGGTCACACGAAGAACGGATTCATTTGTAATTTAGACTGTAAAACACGGCGGAGGCTCGGTAATGGTTTGGGGATGTTTTGGAGAAAGGGCGACTAGAGACTTGGTGAAAATTGAAGGGATTTTGAAAAAAATTTAATTATGGAACAAGTTTTATTATAACTGCATTCTTATCTATATATGTTCTTTGAAATATAAATATCAAAATCGATCGTATTACAATTAATCGTTTAGCGTAAGGGAATTATTATTTAAATTTAAAGTAGAAACACAATTCTGGAGAGATTGAATGAGGGAATGTCCACGTCAAATTCTCTTTCATATATTCAGGAGAGCATTTATGACTGGTTTCTACTCAATTTTATTGTGATAGACTACAAATTTCAAAACCTCATAACTTTTTAATGTGGAAATTAATATCCCCCGACTGTTCATAATTAGTTATGATGTAATATGCGAGTTCGAGCCAAAAACATAGACATGAAAAGTCACTAAAAAATTACAGAGAAACATTTGATAAATTGAGAAAATAAAAATTCTAAATAAGAATAACAAAATAATTAGTTCTAAATAAATAGCAGATAGACAAACATACGAAACTGAGTATTAAGCTATGATTTAATGAAGTTATTTTGCTTGGAGTGGGGATGAATTGAACTAAAGTAAACAAATTCATAGTTGGAAATATATTTTCCCACAAATTTATACATAAATATATATGAAAGAATTTGTTTTGTCACCTACCCACAATATACGTTACTTAAATTACTTAAAAAAATTATCACACAATATCTGGAGCTAAAAACAGATCTAATATTAGTGTGATATTGTTGATGTAAATCAAAATTAACCTGAAAATGTTGATCATGCATAGATAGAATAAATTAAATAAGACATGAATTGAAATTTAAGACACATCGCGAAATAGACCTTAGAAAAGAGAAAAACAAGACAGGAAAAACAAGCTGGAAGATCTACAGCCAGCTAATATAATATGTTTGGACCACAAAGAGGATGTTATTCGATGATGATGACTGTATGAGTTTTATAAAGCCAATTTACGAGGATGGTCCCAGAAATATCTGACCTGACCTAGAGATAGCGGTAATTGCTTGAAAATACCAATGTATTACGAAGTACACAATGTGTACAGCATATGTTCCGAGCTTGAAGACGCTACGTTGTTTAGTATTTGTTTGGCAGCCATCAATATTGAATGTTTTCATTTAATTTGTAAACATATACTTTTATTTGAAAGGTCTCAACCAAACTAATATAAAAGCTGAATGAGTCTACTCTGGGTGAGACTGATCCTTCGTTATCAACAGTAAGATAATGGATAGCAGAGTTTAAACAAGGCCGTACGACCTGCGAGGACAATCATCGCAGTGGTCGACCAAATGAGGTGACGAGTCCAGAAATATTAAAAAAAATCCACAAAGAGGTACTGAATGATCGTCGACTGAATGTGCGCCAGCTAACAGACATAATAGGCATTTTAAAAAGTGAAACAATAACAACGTCGTGAAGATGTTTCCATCGAGTGTTTTACAGAAATAAAGCCGAATTTTTTGTGCCGTTTCATAACCATGTATCCATCACTTCACACCCGAAACAAAAGAACAATCAAAGCAATGGACTCAAAAGGGAGAACCGGCTCCAAAGAAGGTAAAGACCGTTCCCTCTGCAGGCAAGGTCATGGGGTTGGCTTTTTAGGATGTGCGTGGGATAATTTCCATTGATTATCTTGAAAAAAATAAAACTATTAACGACAAGTATTATGCGAACTTATTGCAACGTTTGAGCGAATAAATCGAGCAAAAGCGGCCGTATTCGACTAAAAAGAAAGTGTTGTTGGCCAAAATTAATGGATTAAAGTTTCAATTGCTACATCATACACCCTATTCGCTAGATTTAGCACCTTCCGATTATTTTCTGTTCCCAGACATGAAAAATGGCTCGGTAGTCAAAGATTTTCCAACAATGAAAAGATGATGTCGCCAGTTAATGAATATTTTGAGGATCTTGGCAATTATTATTATAAAATGGGTATCGAACTTATTGAACATCGCTGGGAAAAGTGTAAAGAGCTAGAAGGAGATTAGAGAATAAATATATTATTTTCCAGAATTTTTGTGTTTTCTTTTTGTTGGGCCAGGTACTTCGTAGTACCAGCATTGGACATAATTCAGAACAAACCGGGAGCTTACTCTCATTACGAGTATAAAAGTTTATAGCAATTTGGTGTTTTAATAGAGTGTGGTTTTAATTATAATTATAATTATTTCAATTTGCAAATTCGAAAAGCTTTGATAATCTATTTCCAATATGAAAATTCTATTTTTAAATTATTGTCTACTGTTACTAAACAATGTTATTTTAACTATAAAAAGCCGCTGAAGATGCCAGAATCCTTTGGCAATTTTTTCTTTCACCAAATTTTTTGCTTCAAGTAAAAATTACAGTCATTTATCTGAAAATTCGGGTGGGAGACATTTTAAAATGAAGATATTATACAAGAGTGTTAAGTAAACCAGTAAAATGTGGAACCAAGATATTAAGAATGGAAAGATCAACAATTTCCAATTATTTGAATATAGAAGGGAATGCATAAAATTTTGAATCGTGTTTTACGTCACTGAACATCAAACATATATTAAAACAATTTTCTCTAGTAAGGATTATCATTTTGTTACTTGTTTGTAAATGTTTTTTTTCAATTCCTCAATTAGGTATTATTAATGTCTAGTTTTTCTTACGAAATAAACAAAACTATAAATATATTTATTACTGTGACTACACACGCGTCATAAACCGAATAATAAGAACTAGAAATAATTTAACTAGGATATTACAAAACATCCAAAAATAACATTCGAATCCACCATCTGCGAAAGTACTTTGGCAAAGCAAGTGTATCGAGAATAAACAAATCGATATTATTGATAAAAGGTTAATATTTCCTTGGAAAATATAAATATGATGCATACACGTATTTATGTAAATGATTATCCCACTTGATCCTCCATGTCAAAGAATCAATATGAACAAAATTAAGAGCCTACCTATTTCGTAGAATTGTCAATTTTGAAAAAACTTATCAATTAATTGTTACACGAATGGCTAAACCACTCTCTGTACAGTAAAATATAAACATTTGAAACTTATGGCATAGATAATTTTATCTCAATTGGTAATTGTTGCTCCCAAATTATAAATTTAATGACTTCGTTACACAAATGGACAAGGTTAACAAAAAAAATAGAATTATTATGATAGGAACGAAATATTAATTATATAAAAATAAGATTTAGAATATACTATATAAGATTTAGCTGAACTTAAGAAGTCCATATATATGTGTATAAGGTAAAAATAATATATTCTTTATGTACATTTTTCCTTAAAAGGCTTTTATTACTTAGTTACATACTTTCAAATATTTTTTTATTATCCAAAATTGTTCATTCGAATACCCAATACCAGATAGCACTAATTAGACATTATTTTTCCTACGTATAATCCTATATTTAATAAAAGTCCAAAATATGTTAATAAACTCCCAAATAAAAATTTTTCGTAAGTAAAAGTAAATTTTAATATTGTCTCATATAATTGAATTACTATTTTTGTATTCCTTTTCAATTTCAAAACAATTGCGTAACTGTCAATGAACTTAATTTTTATAATACATATTTGAACAGTAATTTAGATCCTTTAAAAAATCCAGTACTTACCTGGAAGTAACAAATATGTAAATATTCATAAGGTTTTTGTTGTTCAAACAAACTGCCGGTTTCCAGATTAACATTGTAGTTTTCCAGTATATTTTTATTTTCATTTTCACACTTTATAATGCACAAAGTCTGTCTAATCGCTCTCTCAAAAAATAATAAATTTTCTAAATCCACAGGATATAGAGGTTCGGAGAGTTCAGCATCATTTTTACACTTTAATCTACAACTTGATACTTGCTTCCGATATTTTCTGTATTTCACTATAGCTTCTTCAAAATAAGTTACACAATCTCCCCAACTATTCTCCAAATAAGCTTCTACCCCTTTTTCGTACAATTGAACACAATTTTCGGTAGCATTTCCCTCATTTGATTGAACATGTGTTAATAGATATAGATTTAAAAAGAGGAGTGTTTTTACAACACACGTGGTAACAGACATAGTTAACAGTATTGACTGGCCTGACGGAGTTCAGTGTATTCATACATGACTTAAACAGTCACTGATTATTTTAACGTTCATCCATCCTCCTTGCCTCCAGCTGCATCTGTATTTTTTTACCAAGTCAGAAGTTAGATTCTTAATTATTAAATTTAGACAGGACCGGGCATGCCTTAAGCGTAACTAAAATTTTAAAATTCGCTTAAAAACTTTCAAGCACTTCATCTAGATCTTCATCAAATAACTGGAGATGGATAACAGGAAATTTACAACTAAATTCTATTAAGTCTGTACAATTAAAGCATTCCAAAAAGTTTTGGCTCTGGCACTCGTGAATTGCTGGTCAAAGACAAAAAGAAATGTTTTTTCTAAGTACTTAATATTTTTAGATGACTCTAAAGGTTGTAGAATATTAAAGACTTGTCCAAAATTTTATTAGATCATCTTGAATATTTTCAATCCAATGAGGTCACATTTTCACAAAATAAAATGGGTACACTAGTGAATAATTGTGATGTACCTTTAATGGACAACAAAAATGTTATTATCATAATCAGTTTTCCTCATTTTAAAAAGTATGCAATGCTTGAGTCTTGTATTGCTTACCGTATCTAAAGAAAAAGTCCTAATCATATTGAGTTGCCTAATCAAGTGTATAATCAACGTTAATATATATAAAATCTACTTTTATATTGTTTCTCGTTTGAATAATGAGATATATAGTTATTTCTATACACATATGTATAATTTATATAACTTTTATCACTTTTTGTGTTATCCAAAACGCAAATATAGATAAAATATTGTAACAGAGATACTGAGGAATATTTTTTATGGATCACCTTTGAATATTTGAAATTTCAGTAAGTGGCAGTTTATAGTTATACTTAATTTAAATGTATCGACCTAATCAATTTTATCTGTATAGTTTTCAATTAAGAAAAAATAGTTTCAAAAAGTAAAGTACAGAATTTGCAAATTCATTTATTTTGATAAAGAAATATCTACATGCGCATTTAGTGAAGTACTCTGTACGATTTCCTTTCCGGTGAGGCTTTGACCTTCAGTTTTTTCTGAACACACTTCCAATCTTCAGATTTTTGGTGTCTCCATTGTCGCAACTTACATAGTCCTTTCCTTTTCACCTACCTGTACCTAAAAAATCGTTATTCTAGATATATTTGTGGCGGTTCTGTTAAAACAGGATCTTCATATTGAAAACGAAAATTTGTGTCTACTATTATAGCATTACATTTAACAATTGTAATTTAACTTGTTTAAAAGTTTAAACAGATAATGAGAACGATTCTCAGAATAGTAAATAAATCAAAAAACTGCTAAACGAGCTATTAACAGTAAAAATATTGAAGTTACTTATTTTTTATTTAGAATTTAATTCTAGTTAGGCAACACAATATGCTCTTTTATCTACATAAAACCTTATTCGTGATATCTGTGATCAGTAATAGAAACTAGTTTTCATTAATAACATGTATGTGAATTTTTAATTAAATTCTATAGTTCAGAAATACAAACTTGTGTACGTATAATTAACTGTTGGTAGCTAACCACAGGTGTATCATTAGCCAATAGCCAGTGTCACTTAATCTTGGAAAGTGACATGACGTGCAAAATTTAAGGCAACTCTTTAAGTGTAATAAAATAGGTTATAAATAGAAAAACATTGAATCAATTTATATTTATTTTAATAAAGAACAAAGCGTTTAATATTTTGGTAGATTTAAGATCCGTGTTATATGTGAATTGAGAAAAAATTAAAGTACAATAAGCTAGCTTTACAAGGTTGTGATTGACTTTTATACATATTATTTGCTAGATATACCTAGAAACAGATATTTTAAAATTATGGTAGAAATAAAAGAAACTGATTTTCCTGTTGGATCTCTTTTACCTAAAAAAGAAACGGGGGTAGTATCTTTTCTATCCAAATACCCCACTTACGATGGTAGAGGAATTGTTGTAGCTATTTTGGATTCCGGAATTGATCCTGGAGCTCCTGGATTGAAGGTAACAAGCAAAATAAAGAATTTTAGTATAATTTAATAACAAAATTGTATTTTAGGAAACTTCTGATGGCAAAGTTAAGGTAATTGAACGTTTTGATTGTAGTGGCTGTGGCGATGTAAATACTACAACGAGAGTTGTCCCAGTTGATGGTATAATCACTACAATGAGTGGAAAAAAAATTAAAGTGAGTTTTATAGTTTGATACTACCCACAAAGAAAATTTCACAATTTTTTGCCTATTTGTAAAACTAATTTTATTTATAGATACCTTCTACTTGGACAAATCCTAATAATTTATATAGATTAGGCGTTAAACGTGCTTTTGATCTGTATCCTGAAAGACTAAAAGATCGTGTCAAAGCTGAATACAAAAAGAAAAATTGGGAAGAGAGCCATAGGAAAATAGTTAGTGAAATAAATAGAAAAATGGCGAATTTTGAATCTACTCATAACTGTAAGAATTGGTTCCCTTATTTTATTTCATAATAAAAATAACAAATTTCAGTTTAACATATTGTTTGTCTACAATGCTAAAATTCAATTATTTGTTTCAATGTACATACTAAACAGTATTTTTTAAAGTTTTGTTTTAGAATAAACAAATGAATATTTTAAAACTTGACTATTCATCCTCTAATTTTAGCTAAGACACTGAATGATTTTGATAAACTTGAAAAAGAAAATTTAGATGCCATGCAAGATATCCTAAATAACTTTGACAAAAAGTATAATGATCTGGGGCCCATTTATGATTGTATCTTGTTTCACAATGGCCAACATTGGGTAGCTTGTGTAGATACAACTGAAGATGGTGATGTATCAAAATGCCCCTTACTTGGAGAATATAGTATTACACATGAATTTGCTCCACTAACAGATGTTGATTATCTAAATTTTAGCATGAATGTCCATGATAATGGAGATATTTTAGAATTAGTTGGTGTATGCTGTAAGTACTTATTACTTGTTACTAAACCAGGAATGATAGCTTTATTTTAAAATAAAATCAAGTATTTCACTTATTTCAGCTGCTCAGCAAATTCAATGGTAGATCATTGTCTTGTAGTGAACACTGATTACATATATCAACAATATGAAAAATTAGTAAATTAAACATTTACGAAAGTTGACTTATGTTAAATCGGTTCCAGAACTCCAAACTATTTCTCATAATTTCAGCTTCTTCATATCATATTTAAAGTTACCATAAACATTTTAGATAAGAAGATACTAAGCAAAGATCATTTTCATTAAATTTTCATCTGGTTATTTACAAAACTTACTCCTAAATATTTCTCAGTTTTAATTGAATCGCTATAATGATTTTTATTATAGTGGATTTATTTTTAGCAAGTCATGGAACCCATGTAGCTTCTATTGCAGCAGGTTATTTTCCCCACTCACCTGAAGAAAATGGAATTGCTCCTGGAGCACAAATAGTGTCATTAACCATAGGAGATGGCAGGTTGGGGTCAATGGAGACAGGTACAGCTCTAATCAGAGCTATGATCAAAATAATTGAATTAAAGGAAACACTTAACATCCAAGTAATAAACATGAGTTATGGAGAACACGCACATTGGGTTGATACAGGGTACATAAACACATATATTATTTCACAATATATTGGTTTGTCTTTTTTCACATATTTTAATTCAATTCGGAAACATTTTTATCATTTACTTAATTTTATACCTGACTTGTTTTTTTGCAGGAGAATTGGTGAACTGATTAATGAAATTGTAAATAAATATGGCGTTACTTGGGTTTCTTCTGCTGGTAACCATGGCCCCGCGCTTAATACCATTAGTACTCCGTCTGATACCATAAATGAACCAGTTATTAGTATAGGTGCTTATGTGTCTCCAGAAATGATGGTAGCTGAATATGCCATGAGGCAAAAATTACCAGGTCAGTTATTTTAACATATTCTAGATATAGTCAATAGTATTTTTTTCAACAAATGTTTTTGTGGCGTGCAGTTTTATTAAAGAGGAAAAATAAATAATTTTGGATTGAACTTTGATGATAAAAGCATATTTAAAGACATTCTAGAAGGCAGGGTTTTTAGTTAGGTCCCTAGAAGTCCCTTTTTTATTTTAGGTCTCTAAATGTACCTTTTTTGCAAATTGATCCCCAAGTCCCTTTTTTTAAATCTAGTATCGTGCAAAAGAAACTCTTTCATATATTATTATTTATGTGTAAAATGATAGGCCCCTAAAGTCACTTTTTTTTCAAGTTTGGTCCCTAAGTCCCTTTTTTGAAAAAGTTGTGTACAAAAAGTCCTGTAGAAGGGAACATATTTTAATCACTATATAAAAAATCAAGTTGATTTGCATATTTTTCTTGCCTCTCGTAAACGTTGCTAAATATTATAGATAAAGTTTGTATTCCAAACACCACTACTAGCTTGCCATTAAATTGATTTGCTCAATATTTATAAACATAATATAAGATATTTTTGTATTTTATCATTATTTCGAATACTCATTTAATTTCTTGTAGGGACGCCATATACATGGTCATCTAGAGGGCCAACTATTGATGGAGGCATTGGGGTTCATGTATGTGCTCCTGGAGGAGCGATAACGTCAGTACCTAACTTTGCATTGAGATATTCTCAATTGATGAATGGTACATCTATGGCTTCACCCCATGCAGCTGGTGTTGTCTGTCTTTTAATATCAGGTTCAATCCAACAGGAGCTCACCTTTTCTCCTTATATTATTCGTAGGGCATTAGAAAATACTGCCAAGTTTCTGGATGGAGTTGAAGTACCTGCCCAAGGAAGCGGCTTGATACAAATTGAAAAAGCATTTGATTATTTACTAAATTATCATAATGAACCTGATACAAATGTTAGATTCCAAATACAATGTGGTTCTCATAATTCCAAAGGCATTTATATCCGTTCGAAGAAATATACTTCCTCTCAATCTTTTAAAATTAGTATAGAACCTCATTTCCTAAAACATGATGAAGTTTCTGCATATGACAAAATTTATTACAACCAAAAATTTGTTCTCACTTGTGATGCAACATATGTCAGTTTTCCTTTGCATTTAGATTTATCCAATGTAGCTAGAATGTTTGCCATTAAAATAGATACTGATGGATTACCTTCTGGATTGCATTGCACCTTCCTAAATGGTTATGATGTAAAATGTGTAGAAAAAGGACCTGTATTCAAAATACCCATAACCATAATTCAACCATTAGAATTAGAGGAACCTAGGTATCAGATTAGTTACAGCAAAGTTAATTTCAAAGCAAATACCATAAAAAGACATTATTACACAGTTCCAACAATGGCAACATGGGCAGTATTAAAATTGATATCTGATGAAGACACTGGAAGATTCGTTATACATGGTTTGCAAATGTTACCAAGACAATTTTGTAAGGCTTTAGAAGTAAATAAAACTGTAGCCATTACTACCAAAACTGAAGTAGTGATAAGTTTTCCTGTAAAGGGAGATCTAGTACTGGAATTAGTAATTGCTAAATATTGGGCTAACATAGGAGAATCTAATTTAGATTATACTATCTTATTTTTTGGTATCAAACCCAACCAACCTTCAATAACAATGCATGAAGCTGATGGAATTCACTGCGTTGAAGTGAAAACTTTACAAGGTGAAGACATTTCACCTGCTATTAACTTGAAAAATGCCGTCCAAATTCTAAAGTGAGTAATTGTTATCTAATTTTTAATTCTTTCCAGTTCCAGCCCTTCTACTTTTTTTATCAACTTCCTCTATTAACTTTTTTCTATTTTTGTCCTCAATTCCTCTATTTGGTCTCATTTCTATTGGACCCTCCATTCATTTTTAAATGGTATATTACTTTTTATATATTCTCTTGTATCAATTGTTTTGATTTTTGTTATATCTATGATGACATTTCTGTGATTTTATTCTTTGAATCGTCAACGTTTTACAAGTTCCATGTTTCTATATCCAACTGTTATATTCAGGTATTTGCATTTTTTTGTCTTGACTATCTTATCCATGAGATTTATAAATAGCATTGGACTTAAACCTGCTCTTAAAAACTATTTAATCCAATAACAAAGTTACTTCTATTGATTGTTAAATATCAAGTTTTGCATTACTTGAAAATTATTTAAATTTGCAGGCCTTCTGACTTGAAAATTATTCCTTTATCGTCAAGAGATATAATACCTCCATGTAGGCAAATTTATGAATTAGTATTAATATACAACTTTAATATATCCAAACAATGTGAATTATCTCCTAATTTGCCGTTATTGAATAATATGTTGTATGAATCCGAGTTTGAATCACAATTTTGGATGTTGTATGATGCAAATAAACAATTATTGGGCTGTGGAGATGCATATGCAGACAAAGTAAGTAGGAATTGATTAAACATAGTTTCATTTGTATAAAAATTTTATGCTGCTATATCTTATCTCGTTATTGTTTATAAAATTATGAACTCAGTTGGGATGTTACTCAAACATTTTACTGGTAGCTTTCATAATCATAGTCTCACTAATAATTAAAAATGCTTATGTAGGGCGTAAGGGAATTTGATTTATGCCAACTAGTCCTTTAGTTTCACTTGATTGAATTTTAACTAATTACTCATTGTAAAACAAAATAATACTGTCTACAATTTATAATTAATTGCATATCAAAAAGATAGATGGTGTTGAGGTATAAATTTTCTGTTCGGTTTTCTATCAAATATAAATCAATGTCTGTTAGAGTACATAGAACAATGAGTAACTATTTCTAAATAAGATAATTATCATATATTTCTGAGAGGTTTATAGCCAATGAGTAAAGTTTGTATTTAACTCTTTAATATATTTCAGTATTCTATAAAATTAGAAAAAGGAGATTACATTATAAGACTGCAAATTAGACATGATAAAAAAGATTATTTAGAAAAATTGAATGAAGCTCCTCTTTTATTGATACAAAAATTAAGCAGCCAAATACCAATGGATGTATATTTATCCTATACTCAAGCTCTAGTCGGAGGAAAGAAACCTGGATTCACTAATAATTCTAATCCTCATGCTCCCATTCCATTGTATATAGCTCCTCTCACATCTGAAAAGTAAGTTGAATTGAAGATATAGATATATATATATATATATAAATATATATATATATATATATATATATATATATATATATATATATATATATATATATATACAAGTAATTACTTCATTTATTTATTGTTTAGGTTTTCATTAAAGTCGAACAACTTGGCGCATTATTTAACTGGTTCTATAACATATGCAAAAGATGAACATGGTAAAAAAGTTGATGTATATCAAATTAAATATATTTTGAATGATATAAGTGCGAAGAAACCGAATGTATCAAATGGCAATTTGGAAAAAACTAAATCAGATGAATATAAAGAAGCACTAAGGGATCCAAAAACACAGTTATTATCTAAAATGGGTAAATATTTTTGTTCTTAAATATTAATTAACACTCGAAACGTACAGAACATATCGACGCATGATTAAATATTAAGGTCACTTGATATGGAGCAAGAGAACCTTTAGTGCAATATGTCTTGGTCACAAGCAATTGCAGATTAAGCGCAGCTGATCAATTATTGCAATATTTTGACATAGTAGCTTTCTAGGTTTGATGTCATGTTGTTCGACATTATCCAACATTTTTACTCACGTTAAACAGGCCTAAGAAATATTTAGTTACTTTTGTAAAACATTGGTGATCAATCTAATCTTGTTGATTCGTGATTATTTGGAAGTTTTTGTTTTCTTTTATTGTGGCCAAGGATGGATACAGTAACTTGAAGAAAGTAGGTAGCAGAAGTGAAGAGGTTTTGTTTGGTGGCAGCCACGATGCAATTGCAAGTGCCTTATATAATATCAAACAATTTCAGTTTTCAATATTTTGACTTTACAAGATATTAGGTGCAATTTTTTCCTCTATGTCAAGTGTATTGATGAAATGCTAGTTTAATTAATGTTACTCAATAAAATTACTAGTAAATCAATTTTGTTGTTCAAGTTTCTTTGTAGATATTTGTAATTTTGTTAGTTTCTGCCAATTATTAGTCGAAATGTTTTAGACCCTGCCACTGCTCAAACCATGTATGAAGAGTTATTGAAAGAATATCCAGACCATCTACTTATTCATTCTGCCTATTTACAAGTTATGGACCCATTAGATAAAAGAGCTTTACCTACGTTGACAAAATCAAAGCAGAATGGTTCTGTTGAAGATATTAATAACAAAGTTATCAGTATTTGCAATAAGGTACTTTCTGGATTAAATGCTAGTTCTATTTTAGCTTTTATTGCCATGAAGACTGATTTAAGACCTGATGCAGCTAAAATTAAGATGTAAGTTTTGTGTGTGTGTGTGTTTTTTAACAATTTTTTCAATTTAAAAATATTCAAAGTAAAAACATAAATTTTGTAGTACAATGGATCAACAAAAGAATATTTATGTGGAATGTTTGGCACGCAAAGGGATAGCACTGTGTCGACTTGCTCTGTGGGATGATAATAAGGAACCTGATTCTAATATGTATAAACAAAAAATATTGGAAGTATGGAAAGCGTTGGTTAAGTTCGTAGATCCATCTGACGCTAAAGTAAGTTTATTTAAATGTCTTAGAACAGTGTTTCCTAACCTTTTTTCTCGCGAACCAAAAGGAGAGTTCGAAAAAATTTGACAAAATCCTATGTAGTCGTTAATAACAGGTAAAAAAGCAATAAAATTGGATAGAATATATATTTTTCGTATTGCAGAATAATTGATTATATCAATCAATTATAATAAAATTTAAATAAAACATTAATAAGACACAGTGGGTGTGTACTTTAATTTTTTGTTTTGCTTTTGATTTTAATGGTGCTTTAAAAAATAGGCCATTACAATATTATTTTCATGAACCCCCAGGGGTTCAAGAACCACCTGTTGGGAATCACTGTTCTACAATCACATGCAATGGGGTACATTTGAACAATTAGTAATTAGGGATTAGAAGTTGGTACATTGGAAACCTCTGCAATAACTTCTGTACAACAAAACATAATTTAGTTAAATATTTTAAAAAGAAAATATAAGCCTTTTTCTTTTTTAGGTTTTGACAAGTCATGTTTTATATTTTGCCATTTGGCATGCGTTCGTAAATAACCATTATGGAAGATTATTGAAATACATACTTAAAATGCAAGAAGATAAGCCAACTGAAGAGGTTGAAAAGAAAATAATTGAATATTGTGGTTTGCTAGATTGGGATCACGTTGTAAAGCATTTGTACAGAAGTTTACCTTCGAAATTTCCACTTTCGTATAAACCATTTTAAATATAATAAAATATATTCAATATTATAGAAATTTAGATCGTTAAGAAGTTTAAATAGTACTTGGCATTTTTTGTGGACTGAAAATGTATTTAAAATAAATAAGCATACATTTTCTTTCTAGTTTTAGAATTCTAATAGGGATTAAAATTTTATTTTTCTTTAAAACGCCTTCAACAAAATTGCATTGGTTGATGAATTAGATTTTTTTCTGTTATCTGTATTTGTTTACAAATAAATCATACACCTTTCAATACTAGTAGTTCTTATTTCCCCAAATATAAACAGTTCAAAAGCTCTGATTATTTATCAATGTATTTCACTCCAGGTGGTAAGCCTACTTATTCTACCAGGATCAACTACCTTCGAACTTGAACGTGATTTTTAATTGGTTCAATTTATCCTTCATCGATTTACTTAAAGTTGTCAAAAGTACACTTTACATCAGTGCCAATCATTAATATAAAAATTTACAAGTCTTGTTGGATCAATTTATACCCACAACTCGTTGTGCACTTGGCATTATACTTCGATCGTATTGAAGGTAAATTCGCACGATTTAACGGCAAAAGTCGAGCATGTCTAAAGGTTATACTCGGAAGATCATATTGTTGGTAGATTCACTCACATGGTTTCGGCCACCGAGCGCGATTTAGTCAAATTAAGTCTGACACAAATAAAGAATTTTACAAACAAGACGAATGAACAGCAATGGGCAATTGCCTATCACCATTTATGGCTGAACTGTTCATGAGTCATTTTTAAAAGCAAATCAGTGAAGAGTTTCAGTATTTTCTCAGGGTATAGTGCAGGCATGTGGATTATATTTTGGCCATATTCAAGGCAAACGTAGACGAATTCATTTTGGAACTCAATTAAAAATATCCATCTACCAAGTTCACCTATGAAATGGAAAATAATGGACAGTTATCATTTTTAAATACTTTAGTAATTAGGAATAGTAATAGGCTAGAATTTGAGGTATTTAGGGAAAAACCGCTACGTGCAGGTATATTCCAGCTAATTCTTTTTATCGTATCCAACATAAAATAGCTAGTCTCCATTTTCTGGTACATCGTTTAATTCCTTTTCCACTTAACATCAAGAGGTACAATAAGAAAAGGACCTTTATTGAGGAAGTAGCTGTACTCAACGGCACTGTAAAATGTAAATTTGTTAAAAAATGTACCCAATAATAAATTGTTGAATGCATTTGAAACCATTGAAGTTGCTAATTGTAAGAAAAGCTTAAATAAGGACAAAGGGCCAATTCATCACAGCACATTGTATAGTTTAATAGTGAAGGAATAAATGTGAAGTTTTCTCGCTGGAATTAATTTTCGCGGAAGAAGGTATATTGGTGAGAAACTTCAGTATAAAACAGGTAAGTCGACTCATTAGGTAATAGTTTACCTTCAGTCTTTGAAGACGATTATTTGGTTATCGAAACGCGTGTCAGACAGTGTAATTTTGAGTGTTGGTGTAGTGGTAGTGTAAACAATGTCTTTAGTAACAAATATATGATTACATAAAAATATGTATTATTTGTTTTTGCTAGTTTATTAGCCATGGCATTATACTTTATTTTCCGTTGTTTAAAGGAACACTATTTGTCGGTGCAAAATATCATGCAATTGCATCTGGAAAAACCTCAAGCCCTTTACAGACATATTTGTGACAGTTCGTAAAGAATTTTTTTAGTATAATCAGATTATTACGAAATAAACTGCGATTCAGCTTAAAGGAGCATATTTCACGAAAATAATCGGTTTAGTGATCCATTTTCGGTGTTCACTGTGTATAATCCTTAATTATTAACTACATTTACGACGGCCAATACACTTCTAACCTTACCTAACCAAGACGGCCTCTATTAACTCCTGTAACATTTTAGTAACTTCAATTTCCATATTGTCATGTGATTTCTCTCTTTCAATCAAAATTCTTTTATTTCTTTCGAAAATTTCAAGCTCTGAATATTCATTGGCCGCTATGTTATCTACCAGAGAGTTGATAAGATGGTCAGTTCAAATTACAGGGGCATCGCTTCGTTGTGTACAGCCTACAAAATACTTACCTGCAGGTTGAACCAAAAGCTGGTAGAGTAAATGGAGAAACAAGTAGGTGAGTATCAGTGTGGTTTCCGCCATAACCGCTCCACTGTTGATCACATATCTACGCTCCGTCAAACCGTAGCGAGCTCTGCCAGGATCCCAGCCAATGCCTAGTTACGCCACTAGTGTGTTTAGTATGGAGAATTCAAATTAATACCGATTTCGAAATTAGTAAAACACGTTGAAAAATCTCATCAGCTGTTTAATAACGAAAATTGATCGTTCGGTTATGAAGGTAATAAAAAACTAAAACACTTACGAAACTCTTTTATTCCATTTGCCAAATTAAAATACAGTGTGTTTCATATTCATACAAACACTATTCGTCACTAACAAAGTACATTTAGAATTTAGAAATATCTGGAACCGTTGATGATATTCATTCAGATCTTGTTCTTGTTTACTACCACTACATTACTCACAATACTATCGCGTGTTTCTGTACCCAAGTAATTATCTTCAGAGACTGAGGATGAACAGTCTTCAGAGATTATATTGTAGTATGTAGTAAACAGAGTATTCAGTATTTATAATTTGTCTTTTTTCCAAAAACAGCATTTATGATTCTACAACGTATAATGATTTGAACTGTTTACACACACCTCAGAATTATAAAAGTCTGAATTTTATTTTGTAAAAAATTTATTGACTAAAGAATGTCAATTTTATCTTGATCCATATATATCTACATCAGATTATAGATAATAATTAATTCATTACTTCCAAATAGAACTGATGAAATTACTTGAAATGTTAAAATGAAAGGTAATGGTGACGTATCTTCTGCAGTTCAACCATAACATTCATATACACTAAAGGTGAAAAGTTTTTGCCACCCCATAATCCACTCATTTAATTTGAAAAAAATACACTTCAACAAATTTCTCGCTCATATTGTCAAGCGAAGGTGGAAACAATCAAAAAATAATAGTGCCCGTTATTTGTTTACTTTATACGGTTGCATTTTTATATTTTGTCAGCAGATTTGTTTATTATTCTTCAACTGTGAATTATTTTTTCGGTGTTTATGATTGTAGTTTAGTCTCATTTGGCTCTGCGAGACACAAGAACGTGCTGTGATTTATACTTTTTGTGAAGTTCTTGTACGGATTGCTTTTGTTCTCGCAATTGCAGACATGTTAGTTGTAAAACAAGGTGAAATCAACAAACTATCGGTTGAAAATTATTTCAAGTCAAAATAAAACGGTTCCAGTAGTTTAAATAATATAAAAATTGGACGCAGGAAAAGTGGAAGCGATTTTTATGGAGTGATAAGTCAAAATTTGAGGTTTTTGGGTCTGAGTGTGTGTGCGCAGGCCAAAGGAAAAACGAATGTCAGATCTATATGTAATCCCGACTGAAAAATACGGCGGAGGCTCCGAAATGGTTTGGGGATATTTTGGAGGAAATGCGAAAGAATACTATGAAAAAAAAATTGAAGGAAAATGTAGTACGTTCTGGCCAGCGCCTTATTGGTAGAAAATGTATCTTTCAGAATGACAATGACCCCCTTTGAATTGTTGTGGGGCAAATTGGTCTGGGATGTCAGAAAGCTGTGTCCTACTTCATTCCCATTCCACATTTTTGGAATATCCTGAAAAACAAATGGAACCAAATAGACGACTATTATCTGTTAAAATTGGTACAGAGAATGCCGAAATTGTGCATCGAAATAATGTGGATGGGCAAAATCTTTTGACCGGTTGTGTTGGTTTATTACTGATTTACTAATACCAATTATAATTTCAGAAATAATAATTTTTAAAGTGATAAATATATATCTGCAGATTTTGTTATAGTATAGGCATTTATAAATCTTCGGTATGAGTGAATTATATACTTACATAAACAATTGTGATATGAATACATAAGCGAGATTTATGAAACAATCTAAAATCTCCGTGTACAAATAAAAATCGAGTGTTTGCAGTTATTAACAAGGAAGGCGAAATAGTGACTAACATTAAAGAGAACTATATGGACAGTATTATATGTTATTAAGGCACATTTTTCTTTAGAAATGCATTACACGATGCAATTACAGAATAGAATTAAAATTTTGAGAAAGTGGTGTATTCATAACACATAATAATATGTAAGTACAAGATACATTAGTATCTTCAGTCAGGAAGTAATTTCTAAATGGCAATAATATTTTTGACCCTTCATTTGTACACCAAGTATCATTAGAAATCAATCAGACTTATTATGGTATACATCTCTCAATAAGTCGTGTGACTGACACACAGATGGGGCTGCCATTGTCAAATCCATATGACGTTTATGAAGTACCAACATTCCAAAGACTATGTGTGGAATTTCACATTTCGATTAGTCAGAAAAAAGTGACAGCTTTTAAAGTGAATCTACTTCTGTTATTTTCAAAACAATTTCGATTGTTAATTTATTATTGCTTTTGATGAATAAAAAATACTGTACAAGTTCAGCAATGGGTTCAAAAGTGTTATCCGAACTTTGCTCTATCGAAAAGAATAATTTTATATTGGTTAGCTGAATTCAAACGTGGTCTTATAGACACCGATGATGGTGAACGTTCTGGTCGTTCAATTGAGGTGGTTACTCCAGAAAACATTTAAAAAGTTCACAAATTGGTTATATCTAATCGTAAATTGGAATTGCGTAAGATAGCTGTGGCCGTAACCAAGTCAGAATGCAGTGTGTTCACAATTATGCATGTATATTTGACCATAAGAAAGCTTTTTTCAAAGTGGGTGCCGCGTTCACTCACAGTAGATCAAAAACAACATGTTGATGATTCAGCGCAGTTATTGGCATGTTTACAAGTAATAAATCAGATTTTTTGCGTCGATACGTGACAATGGATGAAACATTGATCTATCACTTCTCACCGGAATCAAAACGATTATCATGTGAGTGGACTGCAGCCGGTGAACCACGTCCGAAGCGTCCAAAGGCACAACAGTCAGCTGGAAAGGTTATGGCTTCAGTATTTTGGGATGCGCATGGAACTTTGTTCATCGACTAAGAAGAGACAATGAATAGCGAATAATACAGAGTTGTTGGATTCGTTGAATGGAAAAATCTAGGGAAAACGGCCTCATATGTCGAAGAAAAATACAAGACAATGCACCGATTTACAAGTCGATGGCAACGATAGTGAAATTGAACGAATTTACTTCGAATCGCTCTTTATCCACCATATAGTCCAGATCTGGCTCCCAGTAACTACTGGCTGATGTCAGTCAAAAGATGCTCGCCAATAAGAAATTAAGCCCAAATGACGAAGCCATTGCCTATTTGGGGGCAAAAGACAAAAGATAAATCCCTCAAACAAACACAGCATCGAAAATATAGAGAAGCGTTGGTACGATTGTATAGTTTTTTAGGATTTTACATTGATGAATAAAATCGATTTTTGGCAAAAAATGTGTTTTTCTTAGTCACAAGACTTATTGAGTGATGTGTTACTTTTAATCTTAAGGAAACTTATACAAAACTTAACGTAAAGGTAACATTCAACCTTTCAGATTAGATCTTTGCTCTAAATCTAGCATTGAAGAAAATATTACAAATAGTCACAGAATGTTATAAAAGTGAAATGATTGAGAAATCCATAGATAAGAATTTATCATATAGTTTATTGACAATGTTGAAAATTGAAAATTTTAAAATTTTGTAGGTAGTTTGAAATTGCAGTAAGGTTGATATATTGTGTGACGTCCTAGGTATAAAATAAACACTGAACATATGATACAAAGTTATACGACAGTTATCTCTCGGTTATTCTAAAATAAGTGTTATTGTTAAACTTTGATTAATCTGAAAAATGGTATATATATATATATATATATATATATATATATATATATATATATATATATATATATATATATATATATATCGTGTTTTGTGTCAGGATGTAAAAAAACCACGACTAAGTTTTTTTATGATTCCATGAAATTCCAATATACTACAACAAAATGGTTTGAAAGTATTGATCGTTTTGAGGATGTAATTATTTTTGTTGCTAGGATCATTTTAATGTAAGATTCAAATTTAACTTATTTTAATATTTTATAGTAATTGCATTTAATTTCTAACGTGTTAATGTAATAATGTAAGAACTTAACCTATAAAAAGTATTCATTTTATTCTTATATATAGAAAAATGTTTTATTTATACTTAACTAATAAATAAAAACTGTATACACTACGTTGCCGGCAACGATAACCTCGAGATCACTAAACAGACAACTGCTGTTTTTATTAAACCTACGACGTCACAACAGAAATTCATTGAGAATCGTTTTCTTATTCGTTTTCTTATTAGTTAAAAATTTCAAATTTATGCGATTTTCAATTAAATGTTTAAATATTATTCTTTCACTTTTAATTAAATATTTTACTTTCTGATATTATTTCACATTAAACTTATAAAATAAACAAAAACATGAATACTTTCTAAAAAATGCAAGTACCCTAAACCAATCTAATCATAAACAGAATATTGAAAAAAAACTGACAATCCTCAAAAAAATGTGATAATTCTTACAAGTAATTGACTGAAAGTGAACAATCAGGAAGATTATTCGGATATTTTCAAATTTGGATATGCACCTGGATCATGAATTTTGATCAAACTACAAAAGTTGTCTTGAACTGCGGAAGAGCTTCATTTGTAAGATCAGATGTATTTTTGTTTTACTTTTTGTCGTTAATAATGAATAATGAAGATTCAATATTTAGTTTTGCAACTTTGAATAATGTTTTTAAATAATAAGTATAGCTGCCATGTAAAAATGTTGAATATATTAAGTTAACTAACAGTTCTGATAACTGGCTGATGTCAGTGATTTATAATATGTAATGGCTCCACTACACTACTCGTTTTTACGAAGTTAACTGAAGTTTGAAGTGCATCTCCACTAGCACGTCGTGAGGAATTCATTATACTTAAATTTTGAGCCCTTTCACTCAAGGGAAAAAACGTTGAGCGTCTCTACACTCTCTCATTTGATCAGCTTTGTGAGTAGTACAGTGGATGCTTATTATAAATTAATTTATTTGGTATTGCAAAAAGGTTTTGTTTACTACCTACAAATTCAAATGTTATATACACATAATCAAATAACTATTGACTATTTACATTGTAAAAAAAAATATTTATCAATCTAAAATGCTGTTTCTACTTTTACTAGGTATAAATTTTCAAGTTTTGTAGTTCAATATGATCATATTCAAAATAAAGTTGTAGACGACTTCAGTACTAAACCTAATTTTATAAAATATCACCATAATACAAATAGATTAATATAATCTGTAAGTAAATTTTTGTGCACGGATAAAAAATAAATTTGGGCAAGAAGTTCCTGATTCAGAACAACTTTTTGTAACTCTTTTTAGGAACTATGGTAAATTAAAATTTACATCTAGAAGTGTTCATGTTCATCTGTCACATAATGTTCATTTCAGCATTATCTTCATTACATACTACTGGTAAAATGTCTGCTGATAATGGGACATTATAACCACCTACAACTAAAGTAAAAATTACAATTAGAAGTTTTAAAATGATAAAAAATATCAACATTCAATTCAATGTTACATTCATGTACTTTCTCATCACAAAAAATAAGTTTATCCCCGCGTTAAGCGGGATTTTACAGTAGTTTGTTAAATCTAAATAGCAATTTATGGTAACCTCAATAAAAGGTCATTCGGGCTTCTTGCGACCTAAGCTAGAGTTGCACTTCCTAAAGGTAACTTTATACTACACTAGCACAAGCACTATCAGCATTATCGTGGATTAATAAAAATTCCTCAGCATCACTGTTATGTATTGAACAGCTGTAAAATGACCTTCCTGAATCAAATTGAACTCACTGTGGTTGCAACAGAAATGACAAAATCACTAAATAAAATATATTCCTATGAGAAAGAACGTTCTTTCCAGTTTCAGAGTTCTTTTTTAATAATAGGGTAATTATACTACGAGTAAATTTTTGTTGCAGTGCAGTGCTTGTAACAACAAAGTGGCATTGTAATTCTCGCATTCCCAAAATGAATCTTGTCAAGTCTTTTTTGGTTATTACTTTTGGTCTTCAGAAATCCTGCCAATTATCTGATTGTTTTGTTCACTAGTGCTATGGCAGCATTACATTACTCGATTGAAAATTTTATATTCTTACAGGTGCTTTGCATCATTCACTCCTATAAACTACAATGCAAATTAATCACAGGATTCATAATATTGCATATTAACAATTATCTTTACTATTTTGACAGTGTTATGAAGAATATAGCTTTAATATAATCATAACAAAACATTGTCTCATAACTTTCATATTTCCAATTTATTGGTTTTGATTAAAAAATTTTATGTGTTAATTTTACTACACATTGTATTATTTATAGATTTTCAAACATCTATGAGAAATTTTCATCACTTAAACTACCATGATCATCTACTTATATTATAATCCACAGTTCATTAACTGATACTTTTTGTTATTGAAGTACTCACAGTCAAATGATTTGAAGTGTTCAGCTACGCCTATTCTACCAAAACTTCCAAATTGTTCGTCCAAATCAATGTCTTCTATTTTAATATCTGATATTTTTGATGAAGATACCTGGGGTTTATTGGAAATGGTAGTGGTCGTTGTTACTGTTGGAAGCTGGATTTGAATATCAGGAATATGTGGTATCACCTGAACAAATTACATATCATATTAGTTGAATGTATAAGTCATCGATGATAAAAGGTACATATTTATTTCACAAAGATGGTAATGAAATTTTTGAAATCCCACAAGTACTTACTTTTTGACCTTCTTTAATATGAGGATTTCTGCACCCCCTACATTTACATTCTATACATGGTTTACTATCTACATAACAAGGACATCTTTGTCCACAACACGTCAACTTTCCTGGAGTGGCTGTTGCATTTCCACATCTACAGCCTTTTTTGGGTTTTACAGTGCATGGCTTTTTGAATAAAGTCTGAAATAAGCATAAAAATGTGTACAATTTTGAAAATATTACAATCTGAACCTACATTTTTCATACCTTTTCTGAAAGCTCTTTTGGCCTACTATTTGTTACAAGAGCTTTGGATACAGTTCCACTTCCTTCTTTTGTTTTTCTTTTAAGGGTAATTTTACTTCCATTTCCAGGATATAAAACAGAGTAAAATGAAGATCTTTGTATGTTTGGAGTTAGAACAATAGGTTTTTCATTGTTTGGTTTACTTTGTGTATTAGTATAAATGCATGGTAGTATTGAATATGTGGATTTTGGTAAACCTCCATTACTTTTATAATCATCTTCAAAAAGAGCTCCCTCTTTTATTAATGATAATAAATTACTTGCCCCCCTTTCAAAGCCTGTACCCGGCTCTGACTCCTGCATTGAAATGCATTTTAGTAAAGGCGAACTTATTAAAGAACTACACATTTTTTTGTAACATTGTAATAATATCCGTAATCTTTTATTTTCTGAATAATCAACACAGTCTCTGCAACCCTCGCAAGCAGGTTTAATTTTTTTTCGACCCCCTTTACATAGTTTACATATGTGATGCTGACACTGCGCTATTGTTGGCGAATATGGATCTACTAATAAATTTGAACAAACTACACAACACAAAGAATTTCGTAAATATGGTATCAGTCTATAAAGATCTTGCCATGAATTTGAATTTTTTGGATCTGCTTTCAATATTATTTGCGTAGTGGTAACATATAAACTTGTTGAATTCATTTTGGGCCCAGCTATATATTTATCTTTTACATTCATTTTGATATTATTGTTTCCTCCGTTTCTCCTATTTTGGTTATGTTGTTTGTCAAATTTTGTTTGTTTACGAATTGTCATATAATGACAAGTACGAAGTTCAATTAATTTTAAATATGGCACAGAACGAAACATAGACAAAGTAATACTAGACTGCACTTTCAATAAATTTCGTGACCGATATTAGAATGAGATACAAAGAAAGAGCTGTCAAGTGTTCCTTTTAATTTCTATGGAGGGTAGATGTAAGGAGAACCATCTCTGTGCTACAGAAAGTGTCCATCAAATTCTTTATGTTATGGAGGCGCTACTATCGCATGAGTGTAAATTTTAAACTTTTCTAACACTGCATACTTCATTCTATTTAAAATAACTAAGTTCATATGATATCTCGTCCGACGGGAGCGCCATTCTGGTCAAATTTTCAATTATAATTTACCGTCTACAAGCGGACAGTTTTTAAGCTAAGCTCCCATATGATATAGTCCTCCTTACCTCAACCCTCCTTAGTACGAACCTCATATTATGGACTGATAATTTAAAATCAATATTTATTGGTTCTTACCCCATGGATACATGACGGAGGAAAAAAATGTCACCCTCGATACTTCATCTATATTTTTTTCTGGTTCCGACGAATTAAAGTAGGCAGAGGGTCAGTTTGATTGGCAAACCTCCAAAATTAACTAATCGGTGCCAGAACAAAATTATTGCCTAATTCATGGTCCTCCTTACCTCTATCCTCCATATTAATTTCTTCTATAATATTCCTTCCACCGTTATATTTCGCTACTTATCTCGTTCCATCAATAACCGCACAGTGAAACAAAGATAACTCTTTTTTACACCAGAGGTTGTTTCTTTCTAAAATTGGCAAAACTTTTCAACATAGAAATTATATATATTCAGCAGTATAGATTATATCTATGGATCGAAATATATATTTAAGTTTTTCAATATGGTATCAAAATATGTTTGGGTCCATATATGTAATACTCCTATAAGTGGAAGCTGTTCTGACTTAGGAAGACAGAATGTCAACGATTTCTCTATCCTCCGAGGTTTCAGCTTGTTTCTGCGCATCCTCAAGCATGCGCAGTATAGATAAAATGTCCCGAACGAGATAGAAAATGAATATTGTCGGCACCGTAACGTGAGGACATTTTTCCCAGTATTTACAACTCATTTCTTATTTATATAAAAGTTGAATCACTAGTTAAAGATTCAATAAAAAATTGTTCTAGAAGTCTATTCATATTATTTTCTTAGTTCTTGAATATGGAATTCACAATACACTTATAACGAGTATTATATACCTAATTTTTTAGGTTAGAGGCCGACAATTCAACTTCTTCTTTTTTATAATTATTATAGGATGTCGTCATTGGCTATATTGCATGAGGGGCAAATGAATATTATTTTTATCGAAAGATTTTAAACTAATATAAAAGCGTTGTCCTGTTTGGTGGTAGGCCCGTCATGCTCCACTTGACGTTACCAAAGGCTGATGTCTCTTGAGAAGCCGACCAGGCGCTTTGGCTTGAGCCCTTGGATGTCATTAGGCAAGTTGTGAGGTTTGGTCAGGTGTTTAAACCGCTCTCGTACGAGTGCAGTTACTCACAGATAACGTGGTCAGCGGTTTCGTCCTCCTCAATGCACCAAGGGCACTCCGGATCGTCCATGATGCTCATGGTGTGGAGAGGACGAAGAACATTGATATGTAAAGTGGAATTTTGAAAGAAATCTAATTCTTTTGTCAATTGAAAAGCTCTCAATATAATCCCCAATGCACAGTAAAACAAATTAAGGAACCACAAGAATTGATACAGTAAGAATTAATTTAGAGCGGAGCTTTAATACGTGTACAATACACAGTGGTTTCTCCCTCTCGGAATTGTATATGCACGCAGCCTAGTAACGATTTGAAGAATGAATGAGGGAATTTTTTGTATGAACGTGAATCTAATATTAAGTGGTTAACCTTTGTTTTCAACGAATTAGTCTTGTATGAAATATACATTCCCTGAAATAAAGTACCTTATTCAAGAACATTCAATTCTACAAACATTTCTTTAATTCGTCGCACGTATCATGTATGTCAGGCGTTTGAACACTGAGGGTTATGTATAGATAGTCTGAAACAGTGATATTTGACATTTTGGAGACTTCCCTCTTCACCAGCGCCTCAAGCAAACAATTTGAATGCAGTAGCCTTCACAGTATCATTGATTTAAGTTTAATAAAAAACATTTTACTATTTGAATAAATATATTTGAAACAATACATAAATAATATGATTTAATTCAATCATATTAAATTCTGTTAATTAACTTAAATCAAAAATTAAAGTTTAACTTCTCAAAAAATCTTAAATGCTTAACTCCAAAAAAGTATAGTGAAATATAAAAATATTTGAGTGGAAGCCCATTTCAATGCACACTTAACTCATTTTCATGATAATTTTCAGTATTTTTGGAGAAGACTTACAAGTTCATCAAAAGTTCCTCTTAACGAATCAATAAAATCGGAACCGCGATGGTAAGGAGGATAACTGGTTACCAATACTCCTAGTTCATCATCCTTAATAATATACCTAAAAATAATAAACTATGAATGGACTAACAGATGAATTTAGCTGTACAAATAACAGAATAAACGAGGTGAAGTGGTTTTTAAAATTATCCACCATTATAAAATACATATTGCTAGGTAATTATTAAAAGCACAAAGTATATGACAGTCCTTCATTAGTCGCTTTCCAATTTCCAAATTTGAAAACAAATTATTTGTTGCCGTGTCCGAGATACAAGATACTTGATTAACTGAATATAAAATAGGAATACTATGGAAGCACTTCTTTGAAACTAGACTTTTTACTATATATATACCTACTTAGGCGCTTTTACAGTCTTCTTCATTAAGGTAGTACTACCGTTACCACAAGTGTCACATGCCTGCTCTGTGTAGTTTGATTTGTATTACATATTTATATTTGGCAACGCTGCGTAAAGGAAAAGAGATAGAATATAATATGTATGTTACAGTAAAAATGATAAATTGGTGGTTATGCATAATCACCACTGAATTTGGTAAATATGATAAATTATTTCATATTTATTAAATATACCGGTTAGTTTATAAAATCCCCAACTAATTATGGGGAATATGATAAATATCATGATTTTTTTAAATTAAATCAAATCAAACTAAATTTGTGTTGCCGATATTCACATACAAGTCGACCTTCTTTTTGGTATGTTCTGTAGTGGTGATTATGTATAATCACCGGCAATTTTATATGATAACCGAATTTATTACTTTTACTGTAACATGTATCCCCTCATACCGCGTTCTGTACACGTTCAAATTTCTCGCGCGTCATAATCTCGTCCGCAGTGTTGCCTCACTGCTCTTAAGTTCAAATTTCAAGTAACAAAAATGTTTATCTATTTATACTACTTTTATTGAAATATGGACGTCACGCTATATGAAATAAGGGATAAACTCGGATGTCCCATAAGCATCAATGGAAAAAGCAAAAATGTTTGAATGTAATATTTTCTTCAGTTTTCTGTAGACCTCTAAAAATTTAACTGGTTGATTATCTTATAATAATAAACTAATATTCCAAATTTCATTAAATTCTGAGAGCAAATTCTAAAACCAGTAGTACTAGTACTACCTTAAGTACTATTGCATATTCCCAATTTGTGTCTGAATCCAATAATAAGAAAATTTTTTTCTAAATAAACACAAATGTAAATCTAAATTAATTTAAAATAAATGCCCACATAACGTCAATCCTACAGTTTGTGTTTAAAGGACAATTTTGAAACTCATTGAGCCCAAAAATTTATCTGGTGTTTGAGGGGAAAAGGAAAAACGCAACTGTGTTCAACACATAAATCTTAAAAACGACAATTTGGAAGATGGGTTTGAAGCATTACGCACCTGTGTGCTAATTTGGTGCTCAAATTTTATAATTGGAAAGCGATAATTGTCAGCAGTAGTAAGATCACAACATATGGTATAATCAAGACAATCAGACAAGAGGTTTGGGCTACTGAATAAAGATGGTCAATATGGAGGACAAAAATGTGAAAGCAGATCTACTACAAATATTGCGAAAAATAAATAAGTCATTATTTAAATGCAACATATTTTTTCAAATCATTTCAATGTCATACCTTCAATAATAATATATAGGTATCGGTGGTTTCCATTTGGGTTATAAATTTATTTTATCCCAGTTGGTTAGTGGGATAATTAGATATGTAACTGAGGACCAGATAATCAAGTTTCCTCTAAACATATAATAAAATATGAAATATTTTATAAATATTAGAAGAAATATGAGGATTTATGTTAATGTCAATACAATATTGAGAGAATAATTGAATTATGGTGTATAATTTTCTAATAAAGTGTGCTACAACTAAAGTATTAAATTTCATCATTTTTTACAAACTTCTATTCATAAGGGACATGTATGGTATATTTGAATGAATTTTCCAATTTTTGAAGGTTTAAGATCACTTACCCCACTCCTAACCCATTTTTAACCACAGGACCAAAACCTCCAGCAAAAATAGCTGGAGAATTTAGAGTGCTTGTAGACAAAATAATATGATTCAACATGGCATAGGCAGGATCTTCAAATATGTTACAAGCCATATTTGTTTTTTCTGCAAATTTTTTCAAAGCAAACAAATGTCTATCAAAGCCCTGACCCATAGCAGCCTCTCTTGTTAATTGGTTGTGACCTTTTGAACATTCTGATATCAGATATTTCAATTCTGACACTGGAGGTTTGTTTTTTGATGTAACTGCAAGAACAAATGCCTAGAAAAATATTTAGAAGTTAAATTATATTAACATTTTCCAAATATAGCACACCTTTGTGGCATTGGTGCAAGGCCTAACAGTTTCTGTTCTACCATGCTTGAAAGCTGCTGTACTACATGATTCATATGTTGGAACAAATTTTCCAGTCATTCTATAATATCCAACTTGAAAGCCTAATTGCATTATAGCATCAGGACTTACTGCTTGTTTTTTGCAGACATTTTTACCAATTCTATTGAATATTAAATAATCTATATCAAGACTTTTACAAGTGCTTTTATATTCGTTTTTAGCTTCTTGAATACTAGATTTGATTTTATCATTGAGGTGTACATCTGAAATAACAATGTTATGTTATTAAACAAATTATTAAAAAAAATCATATTTACCTAGACGTATCACATTTGAAATATTATCATCATAAGGATCAGTGTCTGGAGAAATAAATGGATTCTCTCTTGAATCAGTATAGACATCTTGAATATATCTTAAAACAGCTACCCCATCACCCCAAGCATGTTCAAAATTAACTGCAGCTTGTCCATCTTTGGAAATTTGAAGTGAAAACGATTTATCAAACCATCTGAAAAATGTATTTGATATGAATAATATGTAGTTTTCACCAAACCTTGTATACTACTATGACTTTAATTACAACTATTAAAACTTACCTATTTTCTCCATCTCCATGTAAAAAGTTTCTTACTATACCGTAGGGATCTTCCCCTAAATCCTCAGAATCAAGGCAAACATTAAATAGAGCAGAATCAATATATTTCAAGCACTGGTCATTTCCATTTGATTCTAATTCATGTCTTAGACTAGCCCACTTATTCCTTTCCAAAGTTGTTAAAATGCCAATTGGAAACTCACATTTAGGAATAGGGTCTTCTAAAATATACTTCAATCTTGCTAAAATCTGTTTTGCCGGTATAATATCATTATTATTAGTAAGAACCCTAAAAGCATAAAAGTGACCTTTGTACTGTACTGTAATATGTTTTCCAGCTGGATTGTGAATAAGCCTGTCTTTGTCAATTTCTGGAATCCTTGTAGTGTTGAACAAATTTGGATATTGACTCATATCTAGAGGATATGCTTTGAATAGATACGCCCCATACCAGGATATTGCTGGAGGTAATTTACTACAAATGTTTCTAAATCTTTCTGTGTCACTTTTCTTTGGGTTAAGATGATATACTTCAGGCTCTAGAATGTCCGCTTTCAATGATTTGTAAAATCTTAATGAACTTATTATCATGTTGGCACTTCTAATAAGTTGATTATTATAAGCTGGTCTTTCATCTTTATGGACAACTAAGATTGGATTATAATTTATAGGTATGGGTTTGCGGTCTCGTAAGTAACTATCTGACCAAAATTCTGATATGTAACTAGAATGCTTATTCAATCTATCATAATTTTTTAACAGTTCTTGAAGATGTTTTCCAGAAGTATTTATAAATTGTTCTACATTGCTCTCCGTTTTTATGTATGCTTCATCAATAAGAAGAGGCTTCTGTGCTGCTAAATAGCGTTTACATGTTAGATCTAAGGCAGGTATTGGTAAACGAGGTAAAGATCTTTGAAAGTGCATTGTAGGTATTTGGCTTTTTTGCATGAACTGATAATTCGCATATTCCTTGGATATTAAATTTTTCTTCAGCAATTTATAAATCTCTTGTGACTGATTTGTTAACACATCCACTTTTTGCCGTAATACAGTCATTGTATGTAGACAGTTTGACTCGGTTCAGGTTATATTTACTTACTGATAATAATACTTCTTCACAAGTTTTCTACAGGTTTACACTTTTATATGTGACCTATTTTATATCAAATTGTTAACAATGGATTTTAACTACATAACATAATTTTAAATGACAGACAAGTTTCTTTGTGAATTTATAAATTGAATATGAAAATTAAACAAACCACAGATTGAAATAAACAAACATAAACAAACAAAAACAAAATTCTTATATCTCAAAATAAAAGGTTAGATATATTTATCAGCATAGAACTATAAAATGTTCTGTGCCGCTAATAGATCGCGAGAATACTATAGAGATATATATTATTTATTCAGGTTCTGTGGAAATTTAATTTCAATTTCTAATTTAATGTAAAAGGGCTTTTTATGAGCTCTGATCCTGAATCAGGTAGATCACCAATTAGCTGATTGCGGATCCAAACACAAAACGTGTTTTGATAAGAGTTTCTGAAAGTCACATTCTGCTTTTGGTTTGTTCTGATTGGTCGTTAGATTGGTATTTTTATATTTATCATTAAGGCTACTATAGTTTGATTATTTTTTAGTATTAGTATATTATTAGTTGTTATCAAGCTACCATCCTTTATCTTACATTCTTTCAGTGCTACCAACTAATATAAATAAGTAATAAAACTATAGTGGTCAGATAAATAACTAAAGTGATGACCAAACACAAAAAGTTGAAACTCTCTGCAGAACGCGGTGAAAATTTCTAATTCAAATCTCAACCTTTTATTACTTGTTTTGTTCGTTAATTTAAATCAAAAATCCCAAAAATATACAAATATCGCAAGCCTCCATAACTTGCTGATTATACTACTTATGAGATATAATCTTGATTGATTATATTCTATTTGCAGAATAACTTATGTAGGGTAACTGTGTCTAACCTCAGCCGTGCCCAGAAGTCTAACTAAAGAAAAACAATATACCAAATTATTTTCTGCGACCCGGTAGTCATCCATGTATTCTCCCCGCTGTCCCAAAGTTCAATGAACTTAAACTAAAAATTCTTTATGTAGGAGATTGTAGTTTTGTGCAGAGGTTAGGTGGATGAGAATAGGTCAATAAATCCTTGATGTGAACAGTCGTAGATACTTAATTACTTAAATATGTTTTGGCTGAGTACTGGCTCTGAAATATATACAAAATTCTATACTCAGCCACCGGGCCGACTACTGGAAACTACAAATTTTACGACTGAGGTCCATATTTACCATGTTCGCAAAGATCACATTCTGAATTATAATTTTACTCATAAAACTGTGTTCTGAGTAGGTATAACTAATAGTCAGACGTCTTTTATCCTAACGGCTGAGCTGTAGATTTATAGGAATCAGGAGTCAGCTTCTGTAAATTTAGTGTTATTAAGTAGGTACCTACAAGCAAACTTTTTAAACTTTCCACAGAATGGCACATAAGAAACGACTAATAGACCAGTAGCTTGGAAATTCTTCTGCAAGATCGCCTGCACGGCGACTGGATTAATGAGTTAACAAAATATGGATTTCTGTGCAAAAAAACGATCTTTTGAATACTGTTCAACAAATTGTCATGGAGAAAAATGGTAAAGGTCATTTCGAAGAGATATCAAGAATTGTCTTTTAGAGGAGTTGGGGGTTTAACAACATCAAAAAGTATAACAACAGAAGAATATTTAGGAAAATGGTTTCTTGAGTTTTAACCATATTTAAACCAATAGAATGTTTCTAATATTTTGGAACACCTTGAAAGAATATTCAATGGTAATGAGACAAGTGGCTCTATGTAGAGATTAAAAAAAACAAACGAAAAAGTGACAATTACAGTGTTGTTAGTATTTTCTGCAAACGGGAAGACTGTGTATCCAATGGTGATTTTTCCATATATAAGGCCACCTAAAGCGGTGGTTGATAGCAAACGTTCTGAATGGTACTTGGGTGAATCTGAGAGCAGCTGGATGCATAACGATGTCTTTTACGAATATACGGCGAATGGCTTCAACAAATGGCTTGAAAAAGTACTGTTATTGATTGACACTGTTTAACGATGGAGTTGAGTAAATTTCGCAGCAGCAATGGTACAATATTGTACGCATTATCTGCCAACATAATGCAAACTGCCGATGTAAGTGTATTTAGAGGACTCAAAAATGAGTGGAAAAAGATGGTAGAAAGTTGACAGTCTAAACAAGAGAGTGTTAACAGTGTTTAAACAAAGACAACATTTTGCCTTTTATTAAAATAAGTACTTGAAAACAGCTCACTGTCAAATTCCATCATCAATGGTTTTAGGAAGTGCGTTTTGTATCCATTCAATCCTGACGTTGTCGTATACAAAGTATGTAAAAAACTGAATCGAAGATTTGAATATGGCTTCAACTGCTTCTTGCGAAATATAAAAAACAGAATTTGAAGTATTAGTTAAACTGCAGAATAAATTTGAAGGAAAAAACATTGAAAATTTACAGAGTGTCAAGCAATTTATTGTAAAACCATTTACCCGCTAGGTTTTTCTGGCTGAACACTGGAACACTCGTGTCTGTACATAGATTTTCAAAGCAGCTATCAGGTACCCCAAATTCGAGGCGTGCCGTTCCGCTATCTTGAATTCGGCAATAAAGGGTCAAACTGTGGCAACGTTGTGCACAATGAATACTTCAAGTGTACTCATAAGAGTTGAATTTATATTATTGCCCCATAAGAATGTAGGCGTATTATTCTGAGGTATTGTGAGTTTTGATTCGATAGTAGGTATTCACAGAGTGGTTAGATCCTTTAGAAAACAAAAGTTAACAGAGCACAAAGAATGCTTTTATCTACATCTTCGATATTAACATTATATTCAACTACAAAACTCTTTATAATTATTGTTGTGTTGTATTGTAGATGATGACAGTCAAATTATTTGTAACCCTAAGCAAATCGCTCATTTACTTGCCAGCAATTACGAGAAACAACCTATCGATATTGCTTTCAGAGAGAGTTTTTTGGAAAATAATAAAAACAGTATTCATCATTTTCACATCAACACTATAGAGCGGACATCAACAAACCACTTCTAAAAACTGCGTTTGACGAAGACATTATTTCCTTTGATGATTCTAGCCCAGAGCCAGACGATATACCTATTAGTTTTCTAAATTTCTCATAAACAGCTAAAGCTACACTGCTGGGAATATTTAATCAAATGTCAAAACATACATTTCCAAAAAAATAATTGCAAGGGACTATTATACTCATACAGAAGATAAGAAAAAATAAATTATCAGTTGATTCCTACAGACTCATATCCTTCACCTGCACCATATGCAAATTATTAGAAAAAATAATTAATAAGAGACTTGTTTGAGAACTAGATTGAAGCAAACTGATAACACCAGAACAGACTCGTTTTATAAAACACAAAAGCCCACTCGGAAACATAGATCTAGAAAGTGATATACATTAGGCTTTAGCAAACAATCAGAAATACATAGCTGTATTTTTTGACATAAACAAAGCTTTCACACATAAAAAACTTGAAAGAATGGAACATAGATGGACATATGCTGACTTTCATTTACAATTTTCTGAATAATAGAAGTATAAATGGTTCTATATCTCACCTTATAACACAACAATATAAAACACCGCAGAGCTCAGAAATCAATTCAACTCTATTCCTGATAGCTATCAACATAACCACTAATATACAGAAACCAATAAAAGTCTAAGAATCTATGCAGATGATCTGGTTATGTACATAAGAAGTAAGAATCTAACAACATTGAAATTAATTCTACAATCACACATAAATATACTTGAAAAATGGTCCAGAGACTCCGGTTCTCGCTTTTCTGCATCGAAAACCAGATGTAAAATGTTCTCTAAAAGAGAGGTAGACCAAAAATCACATATCTGGGAATGATCTTTGGCTCACAACTGAATTGAAACAGATGTCAGAATGGATTAAACCTATTAAAACTTCTCTCAAACAGAGACTGGGGATCTGACCAAGAGATTTTACTCTCAATCTACAGGCATGTCATAAGATCTAAGATCGATTATGGGTCCAACGCCTATTTCTCCGCTAAAAAACAGATACTAAAATGTTTAGGTAACATAGCTAATTATGCATAATTAAAAGTAGAGCTAGGAGATCCGTCAGTAGCTAAAAGAAGATAATACCTAACATTGTCATATACGTTCGAATTCAGGAAAAAAGTGGACTATTCCATTTATCAGAGAGTTTCTAAATATATCAGACAACTAGATATGCAGATTCCTCCCATTCTACAATTAAATATTGATCTACCTCCCCAATGGCTGATTAAAATTCCGAACATTGACACTATAGTCCCAGAGCTGGCTACAAAAAGCAGGGTCGATAAGGTGCGCGCCATTTCAGCTTGTAAACTGGCGGCCCCAACTTAGTACATCACCAAACGCCACTTCTTAAGGACAGCATAAGTCAGATATAAAAATGCTAGCCGGTTTTTTTGAACGAAAAAATTGGCTCAAAAACCTCATAAAGTGCGCGCGCGAAACTTTTTGTAACGTGCGGTTTAAGCCTTAAATAAGAGCGGTGTAATAGTGAAAGAAGTTTTGTAGGTCGGAAAACCTTCGTAAGAAGTGATCGAAAGTGTCGGAAAACTCATCTGAAAAACCACATAACATTCGCGCGCTAAACTTATCTATTAGGTTTTTTGGGTCTCAACTAAGAGCAGTGTTATAGCGCAAGAAGTTTTGCTTAATGGAAAATTATTTTTGATGTCTCTATTCAAAATATCTGTTTGAGCTATCCGAAATAAAAAAAAATCATCAGAATACGATGAAAACTCGCTGAAATATAATCATTTTTTAGGCGCGCTTGAATTTATAGCGCTTACTCATTTTCCACCTACTCGAGTGCCGCCAACAACGCTATGATTTTGATCAAATTTTTCTTAAAACTTCTGGGAATAGTTATACTTTTTGATAAAGCTGCTCAGTATTGAGTAACAGCTCGTGGTGCCCCAAGAAACTGCTCTTAGTTGAGACCTCAAAAACCAAATAAAAAAGTTTCACGCGCGCACGTTATGAGATTTTTCAGATGAGTTTTCCGGCACTTTCGATCACTTCTTACGAGGGTTTTCCGGCCTGCAAAACTTCTTGCGCTATTACACCCCTCTTATTTGAGGCTTAAACCGCACGTTACTAAAGGTTTCACGCGCGCTCGTTATGAAGTTTTTCAGCCAATTTTTTCGTTCAAGAAAACCGGCTAGCATTTTCATATCTGACCTGTGCTGACCTTAAGAAGTGGCGTTTGGTAATGTACAAAGTTAGGGCCGCCAGTTTAAAAGCTGAAATGACGCGCATCTTATCGACCCTGCTTTTTGTAACCAGTTCCCCGTCTACAAGTTTGAATATGTTTAACAAGGCAGAAACGCCAGCCTCTATAATATATGAGAACTTTCACTCGAAATTCTAAATGTATTCTAACTTAACATAAAATATACACTGATGCATCCAAACCCCCAATGAAGTTGAGACTGCTGTTATCACTTTTCATAAACCTCCCTTGAAATATAAATTCGGCAGAAATATATGCTATTCTACAAGCTTTGTCGAAATTCAATCACCAAACCCACAAAAAACTAATTATAACAGACTTCTTAAATGCCTTGAGTTCCTTAAAAATTATCTATGCTAACAACCATCTTGAACTACAAACATTCAAATGCATCTTATACAAAACAACAACTTAGATGCCAGATTTTTGTGAGTGCCCTCTCATCAAGGAATACAAGGAAATGAAGATGCTGACAAATACGCAAAAGATGTTACGGTATGCAGTGATGTAAATATAATGAATAGTGCGGTATATAGTCACGTGGAAGCATATATCAAAATGAAAATTCATCTTCAGTGGCAAGGATCATTTCAAAAATTAAAACAAATAAAGGAAAGTGTTAAACATTGGCCGCGAATATGCAATAATCGCTAAAAAACAAGTCACATTATACCAAATGATATGAAAATCAATTGACATGAAAACTCTACTAGGTAGGATTTGCGACATGGATAATATCTATAAGTATCTGTTAAATACGTCTTTAATTTACAAGTTATGATTATATTACCAAATCCTTCGCTAATAGCCAACATGGTTGATGCGAGATACTTGAAAAAAAAATATTGTTTATAAATTGGAAATAATGTAGATATTGGAAGTTGAATTGTATGTATATTTTTCTTACGACCACTTATGAAAATTATAGATTGCACAGTCGTTTTTACCTACGATAGTAGTTTATTTCACACAAAATTAACAAAACATACATGTATTGAAATGCCTCTTTTTCTTATGTTATATATGGTCTCGAACGATAGAGGGAATACGCGAATACAATATGAATCTGGCTGAGTGCCGAAAGGCAAAAGGCCAAATTTAAGAAGGCTGAAGACGTAGACAATATGATTTACAAAATCCACTGCAGTTTAGTAATTGCTATAATAACAACTTTTAAAACGTCTTTGGAAAAAAGTAAAACAAAATCATTAATAATTATTTAGTTCTTGTTAGGTATCTAATATAGTTAGAAAAAATTTATTGTTCTATTGGTTCTTTTTCTATTCTTTAGTTATAAAATATTTCGTAATCATTCTTTTCGTTTTTGTCATCTCTAATATTACAAAATAAAGAATATTTTGTAGGATTTTTCAACTTTTCAGCACACGTGTTTATATACTTTTCAGCCCATGTGTTTAAATACTTTTCACACATGTGTTAAAAATTTATCAAACCGGTACTCACACGTTTGAGCTTTCACTGTCCCCTCCAACTGAAATATGTCAGTTTTTCTATAATACAAGCTTTCTCAAAAATGTGTTTTCAACTAATAAATAACTAACACAACCTTTTGGGCATATGATATGATTTTGAAATTTGACTGCCAGTGATCAGAGTCGTGATTTACTTAATTAAAACAGTAGCTACCAGATGAGTAGGAATCAAATAAAAGTAATGAATTTTGAATTAAATTAATATTTATTTATAGTATAATACATGACGGAAATGTGTAAATTCTAGGAACTAAACTACATACTTCTTATATTACTAATACTAATACAAAGACATATTTTATCTACAATTGTTATAAACCAATTATTGCTTCAATTACACATCATTTTAAGAAGAATGGATAACTGAAGAAATGAAAGGATCTAACAGGTAACAAGTAAATGGCTAACACTATTTAGTAAAGTAATATTAATAAGAAAGAAAAATTATCTTCATAATGTGAGGATATAAAATCGACTTATTGTAGTGGTTTCTGTGTGGTGTTTGGTAAGAATAAGCATAGTAAACCACCTCCTATCAATAGTGCAGTCACGATAAACGTTGGAGCAGGGCAATACATATCTAGCAACTGGGCAATTACTATGTTACCAATTATACCACCTAGACGAGCTGCTACCATAGAAATGGCTATACCAGTGGCCCTAAAAGAATAAATTCACAGTAAATAATAAAGTAATACAACTTTTATAACGAAAATGATTTCCATTCTATTTGCTCTCTTTAGGATTAAAGAATTTTTCAAACTTCGTATTGGATTAGAAGCACATTCTGTTTATTACCTGAGATGAGTTGGGAAAATTTCAGTGATCAGAGAATCCAAAGCTGCATTACCACAGGATATAACACTACTAAATACAGCAGATACAATTAAATTATGAGTCTTGTTGAATACAAAATACATGCAGGCTGAACACAAACCAGAAGATACTGTACTGAATACTGAAAAAAAATATATTTGTTAATATTATTTTCTTTTTTATCTCTTCTTATTCGGTTTTGCTATTCAAAATTTAACAAGTGAAATAATAACTTCCATACCTAAGAAGAATTTTCTTCCCAGTCTATCCATTCCCAAGATAGCGATGATGTTACTTGGCAATGCAGCAGACACTGTTATTAACGACTCCAAGAATACAGATGATGAAATTTTGTCGTTACATAAATTACCTTCACTATGACTTCCCATGTTCACTACATAATCAACTACTTCACAAACGCCTGCTTCTGCACCGTTGTGCACTTTTGCATATTCATCAAATCTATTAAATAACTCGGGAAACCACATCATAAGACCATAATAACTACAAAGAAATTTTTATTGAAAGAAAATATAAGTATGAAGTAGCTTTAAATTTAAGATCTTGTTATGAAATATTATACAGTTTGTAAATAGATATACTATACTATAATATAATAATGCTCCGTACTATTGTTAGTATGGGAGCTTATGAGTTATAATTCTATTCCCGGTGGGAATAATAAACAGCAAAATAACGCGAAAATTAGTTCTTACCCAATATGGAATGTAAAGTTGATTGTGATTGAGATAATTGTGAATTTCAATATTGGTGATACGAACAACTGTTTACTGTTATCTAAAATATCAACAATCATATTTGTATATTTTCCTCTTTTTGCTATTTTTGCTTTTTCTTCAACTGTTAGCTCTTCTTGTTCGTAGATAAGATGTTTAACTGGATAATCTTCTGCATCGTTTCCAGTGTTTATATGGTATATGTACTTAAAAATAGCAATTGCTTCTTCACTTTTACCTTGCGAAAGTAAAAATTTGGGACTTTCAGGTAAGAAGCAAAGTAAAGCAGCAACAATGAATGATGGAAATGAGCAAATGAGAAGAAATATCCTCCAGGAATTGTACACAAAGTATTGGTTCTGGAAACCAATATCTGCTGGAATTATTAACCACGCCAATCCGGCTACAAATAAGTTACCCAAAGTCCAGAAAGCCGCCATGAATGAAAGCATAGAGCCTCTTTTGGACTTGGGTTGAAATTCTGCGAAATACGACCAAATTACTGGTCCGCTGCCCCCTAACCTGCAAAAGAGTGAAAGTTAATAACGCGTATACAAAGATTTGAAATCAAACGTATTAAACAGGTTTTTACAGTAGTTTAAGATCATCAGTGAAAGCCAGTTTGTGTTCTTAAATAGCTTTAATTCATTTGCAAGTACTGGTAATTTAATGATATTGAATGCGCATATTCTAAAATATGATTTGTAGATTTATCATTAAAGAGTTGGGATTGGAGACAAGCTAAAAAGTTGAAAGAAACTGTAAGATATAGAAAGCTGTTTCAAAAACGTTAACGAATAATTTCAAACTGACATACACCGAAATAATTTCTAAAATAATGTCTGAGAATTAAATTTTTGATACTTACGCCGCCCCATTGAGAAATCTGAAGACCATGAACAACTGATATGATTGACAGAAGCTAGAAGCTACAATACATAAAGCGTTCATGAAGGAACTCACGATAAGCACCTTTTTACGCCCTATTGAGTCTGCTACTGAACCCCAAACATAGGCTCCTGCCATCATTCCAATGAAGATGATGGAATTGAGCCATCCCTTGGTTTGGGTGTTGAGGTTTAAGTCGCACTGTGCCGAAGGGAGGATGAACGACATCGAGATGACGTCCATCTCCTCCGAGGTGCTTACAAAGCCGCATACTGCTAGTAAGAGGAAGTGAAATTTCCCATATCTGAAAAAACATTTGCTTTTCAATTTCCGCAATTCTATTATTGAAATTAATTTATGACAAATGCGTTCATGTATCACTAAATTTTTTCTATAATATCACCTTTTTATGTAGAAAGAAGATTGTACACAGTTTGATAGTAAGAGAATGAACATATTTATATGACCTCGGTATTTGGCGACATATTATGAATTGTTAAATAGATATATCAGTAGGAATAGGGCATAAACCTTATTTATTCTTATAAATTATGTCGTTGCATTCTAATTATCTTATTAAATTATCCAGGATGTCGATTTTCCTCACTTAACCTCTATTAACAAAACAAGTTAAATGATTTGGGGTTTCAAGTGAAAATTAAAGAGTTGTGTGTTTATTTGAATGCTTGCTATTGCTATTGATGTAATACTGTGATAAATTATGTGATACCGATCAGGATGTTCAGCTGTGACATGTAGGAAGAATAGTTTTCAACATAATTTGTAGTGTGTTTGGATGGTAATAAGATGTGATAAAAATGTCGTTTCAAAAATACCCCACTCGCAAACATTAGTTTTGGTTAATTTGATGAATTTACATGGATGTATTTAGGAAAAATATTTATAATTAGAAAGAGCTATTGATTAAAATACGAGTTTGCATTTTACCTTGACAAAATTAAGAGTAATAGGAATTAATGATGGATTGACAAAATGCAAATTCACCTCAAAAAGATGAAAAAATTGATAATAATTAATAACAAGAGAGGGCGCCCTAGACGGGTGGGGTAAAAAATGAGTAGTGCGTTGAGTATCTAGATATCTTGTCTATGTACGTCCCAAAACACGTTTCCGTCACTATTATAGTATTTGTGCAGTAGTGGTTTGAAACGAACGTTTTGTTTGTCGTCTGAAGAAAAACAGAAGCAACGTATTAATCTCAAATTTCTTGTTAAATTGAAAAAAACTACAGCTAACTGCTATAAATTGTTGTAAGAGGCTTATGGGGACGATCTCGTGCGTGTGTTTTTGAGTGGTGTAAGTGCTTCAGTGAGGGCTGAGAGAACACTGAAGATGACCAGTGCTCAGGTCGCGCTGTGATTGTTTCAACTCCGGAAGCAGTGACCAAAATCAACCAAAGCTGGTGAAAGGTTAGAACAAGATGGGCTTTGAAAGGAATCTGATTTGAGTTGAAGAGGTAAAGCAAAAAACGGCAAAAAACCTCAAGACACTCTAAAGAAGATTTCCAGCACACAGGAAAGGTGTGTCGCGAGGGGAGGGGAGTATTTTGAAGGGGAGCATACGAATGTAGAAAAATTTTTATAATAAAACTCTTTTTCGTAGTGATCGTGAAATATATAAAAATTGTATTTTTAGAAGTAAATATGTAAGTACCTGGTGAGTTCGATGGCTTTCTCGAAATCAGCTTTCTCATTCGATTTATCTACATCCGATGAGACTTTTAGTGGGAGATCTTTGATCGTTGTGAAGTTTCCGAGCTCAAGATCTTTTGATCCGCAGCCGTTTGCTAGGTGCTCGATTTTTACATCAGAGTCTTGCTTTTGATTTCTTGTTGGTTCACCTTCTACCATTCTACGCAATAGGCAAAGATTTTTTTTATGTGCGGCGAGGAAAATTTGATATAATAGACGAGTTCCGGGAGGGCGGCTTCAATGGGGGCAGCGGACGGGGGTTCTAACTGAAGCTCTGAAAAAAAATATTACAAAAATTATATACAATGATAAAAAAACTATTAAACTTAGAGAGGTAGAAATAATTATGGTAACATCACTATTTTCTAAGGGCATTATATAAAATTGTTGAAATGATTACCAGAAAAAGGTAAAATACTGTTTTATGGAATGGAAAAATTATCATTTTTGATTACCAATATCACATAGAAATAATATTTTCTAATCAAAACTACTAAAAACTTTTGTTTTTTGCCAAAATACGAAATAATATTTGAAATGTCCAAAGCTGTGCGTCTGAGTTGATTCTGATAACAACTAATAAATATACAGTGACATTAATCACAAAAAAAGTATATTTTGTTTCAAATAAATTCCAAACAGTTACGAGTCACCCTGTATATATTTTACATTCATAATATCCTTGACAAAATACGCGTTTTTTACACATGTCTATGAAAACTGATAGTATCTACATCTCAGAAATTAAAGACAATATGAGTGCATATTTGCTTCAGTGAAGTATATAATTGGATTCTTATTTACAAACGAAGAATAGTGAGAAAAATATTTATTAATTATCTGTTAACCCCTAAATTAGCATAACACAAATGAAGATAAATATAAGAACATTATTATTAGACACTATGCATTCGTAATAACTGCATTTTTATGTTTTGTTTACGTTAGTAATGTACATCTGTTTGAATGGATTGAAGAATTTTTATATGTTAAATCTAGTCAAAATATTTCTGTGATTTCGATCGTATTGGCATTAATATATTTATACGTATTTATCTACTACTACCATTAAAATTAAGCTTTTAAAAACTCTATAAAACACTATAAATACGTGAAATTTAATATTATACAAACGTCGATAATCATTATAATATTCTTTTTCATTTGTATATTTATGAAGGTTTGTACTGTCATGACCATTTTGCAAAATATTTTTTGAATTGGAAAAACACTGATTGCACTCCTCCTGAAATTACGTACAATGTAACTCAAAACCTACACAGAAAATGTTCTTATCGCATGTTATTCAATTTTGAAAACTACCATAATTCTGGTTTCAACAGAAGTATTTTTCAATGTGATCGTAGATAAAATATAGTATGATACTCGAGCTTGAAGTACATAAATAACTATTCTAGTTTCATTCCCGGAATCATGCGAACTGGATTCTAATAGAGTGTCAGTGTATTGCTTTCAGAATACTATTACGAATATTCTATTTTGCTTACTTGATTGACATGAATTAATTTGAAAACACTCATTGGACATATTTCATAAAAAAGAGCTATAAGCTCCGAAGGAGTTCTTGAGCAAGTAACTAATTAAACCCTAAATCGTCGAGGAAATCGTCGCCCTATCTCTAGAGTAGATGGCATAAGCCAAATAAGGAATTCATATCAGCGTATACAAAATTTTACTTTTACTGTTTTTCTGTTATTGCATACCGAAAGTATTAATTACTGTAAATAAGGAAAAGTTAACATTTTCAAAGTAGGTAATGCAAATGAAATATTTTTTAAGGAAATCAATCAAATCATTCTTAGAAGACAAAACGACCAACATGTTAGCTATTTTGACAGGGGTAGGAATGTGGTCATAGTAATTGTATTGCCTTAACGGTAATGTGCATGTGGACAGAAAACATAGAGATAACCAGCTGGTTAACCGATGCGTACCACTGAACGTTGTATATTATGCAACTAGCTTTTGCTGCTACACGTCAATTTTTTAACCATTTATTTGGAAAGGAAGATAGTTCTGTTACTGTACATAGACTGTATCGCCGCATTTGAGCCTTTGGTCACTTTTTCAACGAGTCGCTAGGTAAGTCGTCGTCTTAGAGAACGATATGATATTGGATTTGCTATCGAAAGGCACTTGCACAGGACTATTTGAAGAAATACTGTTAATGGTATCCGTTATTTGAGACGTATGATAGCTGGGCATTATGTTCATGATGCCCTACAAATTACTTTTCTTTTTCTGTAAGATAACTTTTTCCACATATGACCAGTTGAACTATGAAAAATTTCCAAAAAGGTGTTGATAATGTTTTGCTGTAGCAAACTCGGCCACCAGATTTATATTCTATTAAACTTGTGGTAGATATGATGGGATTGTTGAATATGCAACAATCGCCACAGACTTTAACGCAATTAATCCATGAATTTCTAGCAGACATCGACCACCTTTTGTTGACACCTAGACGTATTCAGGTGTATATTTAGCTGCAGCGTCGACAAACGCCTTATTAATTTTTATTATTACTACATTCAAATTGTCTTTTATATATCTATTAAGGTTGGAATCTAGACTTGTAGTGACTACGGCAAACGATATCAAAATAATTCTGGGTAGGACTCTCTGGTGGAGAATTTTCGTCGTCTATTCGCGACGCGAATATGAATAGTTTTTCGATAATGTAAAACATTCAATTATATTCAAACTTTTTTTCTACGGGTGGTAATAACAATGATAAGGGTTGGATAATTTACAATCATCTGCAAGTTCCTAAATAAACGTTTGTTGCAGTTGAACACTCACTTACTCCCCTCTAATATCTTAACGATCATAAGAAAATTACCAATTGAGTTAATTTAAAACCTAAAAAACAACTCAATAAAACATAACGTCTAGTTAAATGAAGGAATGGAATAAAATCAGTAGTTGATAGCCATGAGGATAAATGCAATATATATTTAAGGGGTATTGTCCTTTATAATGTCAGTGTCAAATAATGACCCGAATTGCAACAGTTAACGTAAATAATAAACCACATGTAAACTATATTCACTATTTTTTACTTGAAATACATTCTTCATACTAAATATACAGAGCGCATGGAAAAATATAAAGAAACTTTGAAAATATACAGGAAATTTTTAATAAAATGGATAGAAAACGGATAGCTTTTCATAAGGAAAAGCATTTTGCACAATAAAAATAATATAAAGGTTGCTACTTAAGTTTTGAGAGAGAAAAATAAAAATAAACATTTATAACTGGATATGGTTTTATCGTTTTTCAAAATATTCTCCATTAGGATCAATACACTTTCGCATGCGTTTGAACCAATTGTCAAAGCATTTTTTTCATTTCGATTGAAGTACATCCAAAACATGTGATTTGAACCCATCAACTGCTTCTTTGGGCGTAGAAAAACGTTGAAGTCGCAATTTATTTTTGATCTGCGGGAACTAGTACTAGAACATTAATTGTATGTTTTGACTGTTCATCACGTTTTTGTTTGAAATGAGGTTTGAGAGCTAGCATTGTCATGGCGGATAATGATTCGTCTTATGCGATTGGTTTCCATGATTTTTTTAAACACTTCTGGCAAACAAATGCTGATGTACCGTTCATAAATGACCGTTGCTATAATGGAACGGTGTCCAGTTATTCCGAAGAAACAGGCAACCATTTGCTTCGAAATGCTTCGTACGCGAACAGCTATCGTTGAATTTGGCTCGTGTTGAGACCCATACAGTCGATTGTTTTTTAGTTTTGGGTTCATATGCATAGATCCATGAATCATCGACTTTCACGGAGTACCACGATTGAATTTTTTTTGCATTTCTTTGCTTTTTTTGAGCGATTGTCAAATTATGCGATATCCAACGCGAACAAATTTGTTTGACAGCCAAATTTTCAAGCAATATGGCATCTATGCGAGTGGAACTAATGCTCAAGTATACCTCAATTGCACGGTATCTCATGTAGATTTTGCAATATCAGTTCACGCACAGTATCGATGTTTTCTGGTAGAACAGCCGATTTTTGACGACCTTCACGAAGTGTGACCACGAATGAATTTGGAAAACCAGCGAAATACGGTGGCTCGAGATGGTGCTTTATTATCAAAAGTCGAAACGAGCAAATTGCTCTTAGTTTAGTCCACGTCGAAAGTCATAGAAAATCATCGCACGAAAATGTTCACGGCTTAATTCCATTTTTTGACCAAGATAAATGTTTCGAGTATCTGTAAACAGCTTGAATAGCGCTTGTATGACAACACGTTCTGAGTACGTTCACTATTAAAAATGTCAAACTTTATGATGGCAATGTCAGATTTGACATATTCAGATAAGTGTTGTCATGTCTTAAAACTTGAGTATCAACTCTCGAATTCTCTGTGCTAAAATGTTTGTTACAATAAACATGCCATGAACTATATTTTTACTTAAAATACATTGAATACATTTTTCAGACTAAACATACAGAGTGCATGTTGTTTTACTAATTTATTTTATCCGGTAGAATGAATTAACTTTGTTGTCCGATTCAGACAGTTTAAATTGATTTTTCTTATTTTATGAAATGTTAGCAGTAATCAATTCTTGGCAAAATGATATTTAATATTACAAAGATTCAGCATAACGCGAATTTTACAGGATGTATTTGTCCACTTTCTCATGAGATAAGTTCCCGTTATTTGTTACACATATTTGAAATATCAGCGAAAATCAAAGCTGTTTATTATGCGCATTTATTTTTTAACGACGCATTTAATATATTTCAGTAAATTTATTTGAAATTTCATAAACATTCTCAATTTGATATTTACAGAAATTTTTCTTTAAATAAAAATATAATTTGGTCTATTCTAGTCACTTTTAATTAGAATTAATTCATTATAATCAACTGTATTTTATAAAGGTAACATCAGACCTTCAAACTTTATATATGGGTATCGTTTTCAAGAAGATTGCATTGGAGCATACAAAACTTTCCTAGAGAAGATATTTATCTGTACTAGGTCTCTACAAGAGGATACTGTTGACTTTATATTATAGAAAATAATTGAGATTTTTATATACGGCAGAAAGGTATTAAAAGATCAAAATATGTTTTCCTATTTGCTTTTAGTACAAGGTTATCAGTGAAAATTTCTAGCATATACAAACGATGTTATGTTGATAGAAAATGCAAAAGAATAATTAATAAACAATATATGAAATCATATAGAATTCGGTTTGTAAACACGCCGGCACAAATAGAGAAAATCCAAAAAAACGTTGGATTTCTTTAATTTAATTTCAATTCGCTCAACTTAATTATTATGTTTTAATTTGAATTTAAATTTGGTTAAGAAATAAAAAATATGTTGTTGAATTCAGTTCAGGAATAAAAAGTTTAAAAGTGTACTGAAAGATGAACTGCAAATATCTAGCAATTGGAAAAGAAAATAAAATAGCTGCGCAAAATATAACCTCCTAAGAGATTTAAAGAAATTAGTTAAAATGGAAAAATAACTAGATAAAAAATAATAATTCAAAAATATGAATCAACTTACTGTAAAACACTATATATGCCCATTACAATACTCTGGTTGCTTATAACTTAAATATTCAGAATGGTTAATAAATATATCCAATTCTTTTGCTTCAAATCAGTAGCTAACAATGAAAGTTTGATAATAATAAAACGGCCAAGATTCAATTTAATATTAACATCAAAGATGTATTTATTCCGAATCCAAATAGTCTGATAATTTTATTTGTTTTAAACGTGAGAAAGTAGATAGCACTAAATATCTATTATAGGAAAAATGAATAATTTTTATTTAAATTAAATTGTTTGTATATGAATGTTGATGTCTATGTTTTAACAGGTGTATAACCTATGATTACGTTCCTATGTTTTGTAGAAAATTTTATAAATTTAGATTTGAATGAATATATATTTCGAACAAGAATCTCATATAAAATATTTTTCAGAAGAAGTGCATGTACATGGATCATTCTGTTTATTTTGAGATGCCACAAAACTAGAGGAGTTGTGTCATTACTATCACTCAAAATGTTCACTTGCAATTCTTAAATCAATAAATATCCGCAAAGTCACACACTGCATAGCTAGCATTTGAATGTTTACATGAAAATAATTCTTAATTTAGTAATGTGTCATTTTTGGTTATTTTTTAAAGGAAAGTTCAGCGTGGGGGTGGGTAGAGTTAAGCATTCCTTATGAAACCTGACATGAGGGGGAGGATTAGATTCATTTTTCTTACGTAAGGTTATTGACTACATACATATGCTATTTTCCATAATGATTTAATACCTGCGATTCGAATGCTTGCTTAATGTACAAAACGCGAGCTCAAGCTTTTAAGAAAGCACGTGAATGCCGATTGAAACTTGATGCATACTCCATACCAGCTACTGTCACTAAAAAAGTAATAAAAACAAGCACCAACGGTGCCGGCGCGACTTGAGAGTCATATTTAATATACCTAACCAAGTAGTGTCATTATACAAAAATTTTTTAATGTGATTTGAATTCTTAAATAGATATATTTTCAACCATATTACTTAGGTAATAAAGGTAAATAAAGGTGGATATCCTCAAACCTGACGTTTCCGTACATGGGGGTAGGGCTTATCCAATATTCCAAAATTATGCTAACCTAAAGGAACATTTATGTGGTGAACGTTTCAAGTTTGAGTGCCTTTTCAAGTTTGGTTAATAATGTTACATTTTATTTGTTAGTTCGGTTCTTCATTCACTTGTTGTTAACCAGTTGTCAGTTTGTTGGTAATCTGGCTACGACAATATTCTCATGTGGAATATTTTTGTTAATGTAAATCTTTACAAATTTTAAATCTACTTATAAAGTAAACAATGACGTAGATCCTTAGAAAATATTCATTGGTTCCGATTTTGTTTGCAGAATTCTTTAACTAGGCATCAGCAGTTTCTTAGAGTTACCACAGTTAGTCACATATTTCTAACGTGTATGTTTAAGGTATAGTGAGTTTTCAATTAACAATGTCTTACGAATTGATTTCTCATTAATATTATTATTTGTATAACTAACGATTTAGTGATAGATAAAAAGTATCAGCGTTTAGAATCAAATTTTGCATTCGAGAAAACTATTCTTTAGACATGGGAAGAAAGGGATTATTTGATGCTAGGTTATACAATAGATCGAGCCGAAAACGGTCTAAAAAATTTTATACTTTTAAAAATGTCCTGTATATTTATGAAAAATATGAAGTGACATTTGGACGCGCCATGGTGTCTGTGAAATTATATGTTTATAAAAATAATACCTAATCTGGATCTAGTAAAAAAAATAATGAGTCTACATCGCTATAAAAATCTCATTATTTTAAGTAGGTACCATACGATAAACGCATCGTGTGATCGTAAATAAGCATGTCATTCGAAGAATGTTTTCCTTGGCATTTGAACATTGGCCATGGAAAGTCTTTTTCTTTTACTCGTGTCAAAGGAGTACCCAACATTGGAAGGAAGTTTTAACCAACACTTGTTGTGCAACTAAATACATTTTTTATCCTCTTGCATGCGAATGCTACATGTTTTGTATGAAAAACAAAACTTGCCAGTATCATCCAGTTAATTTTAAAATAATTTATATTTGTTGTATGCTGTTCATCACTTTTTTTCCAAGTTTTAATTAGGAAAGGTTCCAGCCTTTCTCCAATGTTCAGCCAACTTTAGAAGGTGAATGTGCAAACGTCCGACGCATCGAGTAGCTGCAGCATTGAATCTAGCCTTCCTTCCAATGTTCAGCCGTACGTGGGAACGCGAATATTGGCGCAAACATAGGACGCATTATATAGTACCGGATTTATTTCAATATTTGGCTACGTATTCTGCTACGGTTCATTCACAATTCCATACTTGGTGTCGTACTGATTTGTTGCGTCGTAGTTGCGTGTGACTCTCTTGAAAAATATTCATTATCAAGCGAAAAAAGCCCATAGGACCCAAATGCGAGTTTCCTTATCCAATATTGCAGAAATAGTTGATATGACAGCAGCTAAAATTGCCACTGCTTCTGAAAATGCTTACTCAGTTTTTTCAGACAATCCAGTAAATAAATAAGTACAAAAAAAAGGAAAATCTCACTAACAACTTCTGCCACGTACATTGAAATAGAAGGACCTAAGAAAAGAACAGTCTTGGTACTCAGCGAAGGAAGGCGCATTAATAGACGATAAGAGCATAAAGTTCTTATAGAGAAAGCATATATTTTGATCACTCAACTATTGCGGGCCTGGACAGCTGCTAATATAGTTAAAACTATATTATCTTGTTTAGAAGCTAAATCAGTAGATCCAAACTTTGAGAAGTTAATTGATATTATGGAACCAATGTAATACTGCGAAGAAAGACTCATGAAGCAATTGAAAATGATTTATCAGAAAAAGATATAAGTCCCGATTGACAATACTAATACCAAATTATCTGTGCTATAATAAATTGAAGTTTTTCTAACCAATTGAGTAGAAAAATTATAGGAAAATTGAGACATGCGCGATGGTAGGTAATGGCTAACAGAGTATTGGGTCTTTATATTTCAATATGTGAGCTTTATGAAACTTTGGTTGTACGGACAAATTTTATTATGTGGTTTATACCCATCAATATAAAAACAAAAGCATGATGTCAATATGGAGTGCAGCATTTAAAAATGTTATTGTTAATGTTATTAGCACAAACGTTTATTTTGGGTACTTAACCATGATAGCAGATTCTTTGTGCTATTTAAGAGAACTTGTGATTTGTCATATTTTGAAGGGTAGGAATTCTAGAGATACGGAGAAGTTGAGAGTAATTGAAATACCCGTCCTCGACTGGGATGCTTATGACTATATCAACTGTCGACTTTAACGCTATACCCAAAATGATTTTTCCAAAAGTTGTTTGTCAGCTAGTTGTATAATACAGTGAATGACCCATTATTTAAGTATTTGGATCATTGGAAGAGTTCTGCTTCTGTTTGATGTGAACAAGACGTTTATTTACCAATTGAGTTGAAGCAATCAAAAACAAAGCTAGAGGAAATTACTGAAAGTGGAATTCTGATAGAATATTTTCATTGAATTAAAATGTTTTTATTACGATATGGTTTACTCCGAACAAAAAGATTTAAGCTGTTGAAATTCAAGTTATTTTTTAGCTGTTTTCCACATCATTTCATATCCGCATTGGTTTTTTCACGATATACACTATTTTACTTTAAAACGTTGATAGTTAATAACAAAAGTATCAGTCTATAGGTTTTTTAAATGTTCTTATAAGCTATAATAACCACATCATCCTTGATACTTATGCGACATTGTGATGAACATAGTAATATCAAAATATTTTGGCCGTGGCCGCGATTCTGCGAGTATTTTATTAAAAAATCAACTCAATGTATTTAAGTGTGTCTAATTTGAAGATAATTTAGTAATATTTGAGGTCGTATAAACTTAGTTTTTGAAAGTACTTCTGGTTATATAAGACAAATGATATCAATATATCTGAATATAATTCATAAGAATATCATATCCTATAATTTTCTGGAAAGCTGCATCGGAAGAATTAGAACGATACTGCAGAAGAGATGAAATCGAAAGAAAAGATGAAGAAATTAAAACTAACTATTGATACAATTGAAACAAGTGAAAATGTTAGGAGCTAAGTTCTATGTAAATAAATCCAACTCTACATAACTATATGTTTCGTTTTATCCCTGATCATTTTGTATATTGCAATTCATCACTTTCTATTACTGACCTAACATTACTGTAACTTTGTGAATAAATACAATTACCACTTAATTATGATATCTCGCTTTCATACAATAATAACTCACGGAATACCTCCTCAGCATTCTTAATAATGAAACCATTACCCTAAAGACAATGCCCCTTCATTCGAAAAACATATCTTTCACAATTGTGAATAAAAATAAACCATCAAACAATTCAGTCAGGAATCTTGCTGATGATTCAGAAATAAACACGAGTCGAGTGAGCCGAAACTACATTAAAATCTCCAGTTTTTTCTGTATTGCACTATGCATTCCGGCGAGTTTTACTAATTTTAAATACATTTCCACTTCAAATAAAAACGTTTAACTAAGTATAGTCTTACTTATTTCCATACACTCTATTAAAAAGATCTTCATTGACCATTCTCTTGTATAAAATTATTCAAAATATATCAGCTACCATTCTAAGTACTATAACTATACCAATGGTACCAATAAGCTACCATCTCTTATTGGTATAAGGAAATTAAATTACAGATGATCTCGATATGAGTACGACAGCATTAAAAACTTTTGCAGATAATATCCAAATTCCTTCTGACCTCAAGCCATCAAGTATAAAGTCCGACATTATGGCAACAACATTGAAGCTCTCTTAGAGCCTCAAGTTTTTCAAGACAATGTCTAGCAGTGGGGAAGAGAATAAAAAGTGGTCGAACCGAAGAAATTCATCAACCAACCAACCATATCTGTAACAGTTTATGAAAAACTGTTTGTTGGAAAATAGCAGCTCAACATCAAAGCAAATATTCAAGAGTTAATGCCATAAACGTCCTCCAAGATATCCAGTTGTACTATAAAATCTAATTCTTACTTAATACAATAACAAGAAAATATCACGCTTTAAATAATGAAATAATGGAAAATAACTTATGTAATGTTACAAAAATTATCTTCTAATGAAAAAATTTATGAGTACGTTCATCTTTAGGTATGTAATAGACATTGAAATTAAAAAAAAATTAATTACTGATAGTTATGTTGTACTTGCAATTAATTGCGATAGGTTAAGATATTTTAGAAAAGTTATATATAAATATATAACTCTTTCAAATACTTCGTATTGTATAAGATAAGGAGAAGATGAAGACAATAAATGACAAAAAATTTATTTATATTTGTGTATGCACCATTTATTTTTAAGTAAATACCATAATTGAGAATAATTATAGTATGTAGTATATAGTGTAGCTATATATAGTAATTTTGGCGGCATTCATCAAAATATTTTGATAAATCTAACTGGATAAAAATTCAATAGTGTATTCAATTTTTTCGAATCAGTTTCAAGCATCAGTTAAATTTTAAAATTAAAGGTTCAATTTTCTCAATTCAATGAAATTGTTTACGATATTGTTGAAATGTATTAATTAATAAATTATTAAGTTTACACTATAATAAAACTTGGAAATAATGGATTACCTTTTAAAATACGCTTCCTTAAATGAAAAAGACGCATAAAATCTTCATAATGTGAATATGTTTATAAACAATTAATTATGCGTTTTAATGACCTTCCCGAATAACACATTGAAAAAACCTTTCAAGAATTTCACTGCAGAGATAAATAATATAAAAAATAATTTCGTCCATGAAACTAGTTCAGTATGGTTATGATTTTTCGTGAGCACTGTCAATAACTTTTACAATATTACTTGTAAAATTATTATCGTTATTATCAATATTGATAAGCAATAATTTTGCTTTGTACATTTTTTGATATTTTTTCTCATTACAGGTTCCGACTTCTGGGTCATTAGCTTTATCATTTTGGATCCTATCTGTATGCTCTATATTTTCTCTATGTTTTCCGTAATGATTTATTTATTTTAAGTCTCTTCTCATCAGTTTGAAATAATCTTTTAATCACGAAGAACATATAAAAAGATCCAAGAAGTGAATAGTTGAAGAAAACTATTCTCCATGTTATTTACACATAGCAGTTTCTCTTTTACTCTTTCAAATATCTTATGATTCAATTATATTGGTTATTTTTTCTTCGATTTTCATATTTCAGTTAATAATAATAAAATGTTTTGATTTGAGGTGACATTGATATTGGATAGCGTGAGCTCCTAATACGAAATGTTAGTTGTTCGTACTATTATATTTATATAATTTATAGTTGCTGTCGTTTGCACTATACCTCTTAAACCAGATTGCATTCATATTTTCTCCATTATATTATTTTATTTCTCATAAAGTCCTCAATACCTCTTCAGCTGTACTTAATTAATCCTATTTTGCTTGATATAGCCATTTCTTCAGGTTATTGGTACCAGTTCAACTAACTGCGTTGTGTTCTGAGATCTAAGCAACCTAGACGTGATCCTCGAAGTGCCAGTTTCCGCCTGCGTGTGTTTTATAATTACGTCAAAAGCTAAGTTCAAGTTCGTCGTGGTCTAAAATGGATTGCGTAAAAGGTATCAAACCGTTGAAAGGTGCTGAAGATTAGCGGACATAGAAGGATCATGTTATGGACGTATTGGAGTTGTATGATGCGGTCGGAATAGTATCAGGAAGAAGCCTGAGCTTTCATCTGAATCACCAAGTAGGGCTGAAAAGAGAGAACTCGAAGCATATAACAAGTCAAGCATGGATCATTCTGGTTGAGCAGTTTGACAACAAAGCTGAAGATCAGTTGTTTCGACAGTGTCTTGATTTTTTCAGTATGGAATGGGATGATAACGAAGATCTGTGAGTTCGCTGACAGCTTGAAAACGCGTAAGATAGAAATCGTCGATGATTTTCTTGAGCTGTTGTACGTCTCCATGATACTGCACATTTTACCTAAGCGTTTTGAATAATTCAATTCACCACCTTCGAAATCTCGTGACGCTCTGAATGCTACAAACAATGGAGGCAGCAGAAAAAGAATACTAACCGTTCGAAATGCAACTACTGTAATTCTAAAGGCCATTTAATTAGTCAATGTTCCAAGTGGAAAGCTGATGGGATGCCCAAATATCCAACAAGAGCAGGAGGAACTAGCGCTACAACAGGTAATGTGACCGATTCCCGTGTTTCTTTAGTCTCGATTAGCAGTGACGTGAAAATGGCTATCCCAAATGACCAGTAATGGATTGGCGATATGTGGCACACGCCACATTACATTAAATTAAAACTCTTTCACTGATTATAAGCCTTTTCCAGCAACTTCAAATGGTACTGTCAAAGCTGCGGGAAAGGAATTCATCAAAGCTCTTGGCAATGGGACAATTGAAGTGACCGACTATGACGATGGAAAGTTGATAATATTCACGCTTAATGACGTATGGTATGTGCTTGACATATCTCGAAACCTCGTCTCTGTCCTTGCTGCTCACGATAGAAATCCGAATAGCAAGTTTGAATTAATTGACACTTGTTCGAAAAATCCTCAACACAAATCCAAGCTTATTTCATTATATCAAATGTGTTTTTCAAAATATTATGTGTAAAATTCTGGATATTATTCATAGAAATTTCAGAAGAAAATGCATTAGTATTGAGCTGAAATATAAAGCAATAAGGAAAATGAATATATCAATAATGTTTATGATAAAATTGAATGCTTATTTTTCATTATCAGATCTTAATTGTATCGCACGTAGTGGAGAAAAAGGAAATAGCTGAAAGACTTGTTAAAGTGGGGGTGAATCAACCCTTCATAGGACCTGAATCTTTTTGTGGTATCAGCTACAGAATAATAGAGAAATCACCGGAAAAGAAGGTAGATAGGGATGGAACCAGTTATTGGAATAATATAGAGGGGTTGAGACAGGAAAAAATACTATAACCATGGAAGATCTATTCAATGTATCAATCTAGGCAAAAACAATTTTGTCAGGGTGTTGCTGTCTAAATGGACATAGGAAGACGTTAGGTTCAGCAGAAACGGGCAATGTGCAGATTTTTTTAACTAGAGGACGAAATTTGAGGTACTTCGGAATACCAGAGCAGTACAACTGATATCTCACATCCCGAAGTTTCTGAAAGGAGTATGTTTTATAGATCAGTTGTAAACATTGAGGATCTCCAGTGTCACAGCAAAAAAAGGGGACACAGAAAACAGATTCTAGGGTCGTAGTGTACATGAAAAATTCATCGTATACATACACACAACTAAATCGTCTTGAAAATATAGAGCAGTACTCCAATCTCTATTTTTATGTATTATTTATGTATTTTTCATCATATTTTGTAAATTAATTAATTACTACATTAACAATTATTGAAGATTTATTCAATCTTATTTAAAAAATTGTAAGTTTAAACTGAAAACACTGGAATTGAAGTTGAAACGTGAAACAAGAAACGTGAAACTTTTATATCAATTCAAAATATTTGTCAGATTTATTACCTATTTATTTTATATCTCAAAAATTATTAATTAATAATAAATACTTACTTCATGTGAGTAAAATATGAAATAAGTAATCCAAACACAGAAAGTTATATAAAAGGTTATCTGATCGTGTCACAAATATGGCACATTTCACTAGAATGAAAATAATATTTCACAAACTACGAAGATGCAGTAGTTGTGTAGTGCGAAATTACTGCTTTTTATGGTAATGTGATACAACACCTCTCGCTAAGGTTTGCAGACTGACTGATGGTATTGAATGGATAATCTATATACCACTGAAATCATTTATTTGGTTTTTGTTTCACGTGTATGAATGACCAGGAATATACAAATTTCGTTTGTCGCGATAGAGATTCAACCAGTTGTTATTTTTTAGTACCACCTACATTCAGAATTGACCAATAAATATTTTTTTCTCAAACATGACTAGAAAATTAATGGAGGCTAACTGTTAATGATAACAATGTTTACAACATTTATATTTAATTAAATATTTAGATTTAAAGCATGGTTTCATCATGAATATTAATCACTGTTAAATATAGACAACGCTTGCACTTTCCTCTAAAACTTTTCAGTTAATTTGCATTATTATTTAATTTTCTACAAATTATTTATTTCCGTTTATATGATATTGATGATGAAAATTTTAATAAATGATATTTCTACTTTTCACGTTCACTTTTTACCAAAATGATAACGATAAAAATTGTAATGGTAAATATTTAGTGAAAGCAAATTAGCAGCTTATGTAGAATCGCAAATTTCTGATCTCATCCAAAATTTCAATGTCAAAATAATTGCAACTACTTCTATATTATTTCTTTAACGTTGTGAGCCGTTGAAATCTACAAATATTAATATTTGTCTTGATAAATTGTCATGATTTTAGATCTCTTCTGATATGAAATTAGTTTCAAAAAACAGGTAAAAATTAGCGCGTTTCGACCTATTTCGGTATATCAAAAAAATATGGATTAACATTAACAACTTGCATAATTATATTACTTTATAGATCATCTACAATATAAATATCAAAATAAAAATCTGTTTGAACAACAAAAAATAATTTTTCCTCAATTGTTACATTTCAAAGAATGTAGCAGCCATCAATTACATTATTCGTAGTTACATTAAAATTTATAATAATTTTATAAATTCTGCGATTGAAAAACAAACAATCAGAAGAAGTTGGAAACTAATTAGAAGCCACATCAAATTCCTGCCTGTGATTGACTCTCACTATTTTCCAAAATACTTAACATCAGGATTGAGTGAAACACGGCTTTCACTAGATTACGTAAAATACTGCAAATACCATAATACTGAACTTGAGAAAACTAGTTTCTATAAAACACTTTTTAGAACCGAGTTTAACTATGGATTTCATGTCCCAAAAAAAGCCAATCTCATTTTTGTGTTCAATACGAACATAAGTCGGCAGAAGACAAGAAACTCGACAAACAGAAAGCTAAAAATTATTCATCGTTTGAATGTTTTACGATGGGTCTTGAAAAAATACTGTTAACCCTAAGTTTGCAAGTGGGGCAATTGTATTATTCGAAAAAAACTAAAAACGTACAATATTACTTTGTATGGTATGTATCTTGGACAAGCTCTAAATTACATGTGGCATGAAGGTACTAGTTCGAAGGGAGTATCAATAATCCCTACTTGTTTGTAGAAACAATCAGTTTCATTGGGACCAAAAGTTTATGTAATCATGAAGTCTGAGATGGAGTGTGATTCTGTACAATCCACTCGAGGTAGACAAGTGAATGTATTCACGCTAGAAAGTTTGTATATGTTTGTACATATATAAGATCAGAAGACCATATCATATGGTTGTTGAAATAGCACATAAAGATTTTTTGGATACTAAAGATTTCAGTAGCTAAGTTATAACAAACAAAACATTGCCCGACAATGAGGAAAACGTGAAGTGCCTAAAAGTTGAATGGTTCCAGAATCGCAAAAGCAACACCAAAACAATATACTGCAAATACCATCTCATTGATAATTATTTCCAATCATACAGCGACGACTGCTTCGGAATCAATCGAGCATTGATAATATACCACAGTTCTACAAAGCTAAACCCAAGATCAACAAAGAATAATTACAAGATCCATTAGAACTATATAAAAAAAGGAACCATTCCATTCGCCTACCACGACTTCTGCAAAAATTTAGAGACAGAAGACATAATTGATGATCAAGACAACAGTGACTTTGAGAGGGATAATGATGACGTATAAGATAATAATTTCAATATTTTTATAGATCTGAGTTAGTAATAATAACATTTCAAAATCATTTTTGGTTTTATTTCAAATAAAACACACCAAATATTATTAATTTTAGTAATAATTGTAGTGAGGTTAAAATTAGACAATCAAAAATGAATGCTGCTTTTATTGGAGTTTCCTAGGAAAGATTGATATCCTATACCAAATATTTCTGTGGTCATAGGTAGTGAGACACATTAAGATGCAAATTATGCACTTCAGGGTTCAAAAGGCGTATGCCACATAATTTCGGAAATTCTTATTTATGGGTGATAATTATTATTGAAAACTTGACAAGATGAATAAATAAATTGTCATATATTAAAATATCAGATTTTTATCATTAAAAATAAATGAACTACAAACCAAAAACTTGAGTTTTATAAGCTTGAAAATTATTTTGCGACGATTCCTTGTTTCAAGATGTTGGGGATTATGTCTATCACCTTACAAGGCGACGTTTTATTTAATAAAACTATAAATTTCATTATTTACATAAATTTAACTATTTATTGGTATTTGTATTTGGTTTTTTCATGTAATATTATTATAGGATGAAAATATGAAAGTATAATAATGATAGGGTTCGAGAAAATAAGAGATAAAGAGAGAAATAGAGAGGAAAAAGGAATAAAAGGACTCTAGAAGATGTATTCATTTGTTACATGCAGACACTTTCTAAAATGATAGCACAATGAGGTATTGGCTTTGGTGGTCTTTCTATCTATGCATTTGCCTTTCAATCGTTCGTTGCTATTGATCGATAACATAAACATAAACTGACCACTTCGGTCATACAGCCTGGAAACTTCAATCCATGTTTCAAGGATAGCCATGGAGGAATTTGGGGCCTTTATAAAGGAGAGGCCGCCACTCTTTGTTACTTCAAGGCCACCGAACCTCTAAATTCGGCCATGAGCATAATTCATTATATTCATTATATCTTGTTATAATGTATCTTATTGTATCTTATTTTTTACGTTGTAATAAGACAAATATCTGATGGTAATTTCAACTTAAGATTTTTGTTTACGACTGATTTGGGGAAATACGATTGTGCTAATCAATATTCCATTGAATGATACCTCTAAATTATCTTAAATTAAATTATTAACTAAATTTTTTGATAATTTATTGATATTGTAAATATTGATGACAAAGTTGTTGAATTTAGTTGTTCACTCCTTGATAGTTATAACAGTTTTCTAATATTCTGTATTTCTTGTTCATCATTGAACAATATTTACATTTATCCATTCAAGACAGTTTAACACCAATTACCAACAGAGATGAAACTTTATTGACGTCACATTGGTATTTTGAAACGCGATTAGGTTATTGGAATTGAATTTTTAATAAAACATATATACTCAACCTAACAAAAAAAAAAGATTTTAATTTATAAAAAATGTGATTATATTTCAATATATTCTTCTATTGCCACACACTTTTCAGAACATCTGACTAAAGCTTCTATGTCTCTATATAACTATGATGCATCTTTAGACTAAAAATTTCGGTACACCGCCTGTTTCATTTCATCGTCGCTGTTGAATCTTCTACCCCTTAACTCTGCATCCAACAAAAGATAGTCGAACAGGGCCAGATCAGGGTTATATGGTCAGTATTCATTTTCTGTGAAGCCACATTCATATGCAGTAGTATTGGGATGAAGTAAGCGCACACCTCGGCTGATTTTACCGCGCTTTTATTAGATACTTTTTTGACAGAACTGCTTTAGTGAGTCAGAGTAATATGTCACATTCACTGTTGTATATGATTTCCTAAAGCCAATCAAAGGGATACCTTCGCAGTCCTAAAATTTTTTAGCCATCACTTTTTTGGTGCTTTCTTTGACATTTGTTATGTTTGGAACTGGCTCTCCTTTCCGATGCAACTCCATGGAATCTCTTTTGGATATCGGATCATAGTAAGAGACAATAGTTTCATCACCCATTACAATTGCTCACAACAATCCACTCGACGCTGCTTTTGCACCGCGCTGAGAATTCTAAACACCCACCTTGCAAAACTTTTGTTATATTTAAATGCTACTGTAGGATACTTTGAAAGCTTGTTTTGGAAATACCGGTCTGTCCTCCGTTTTCTTTTGTTTTTAGGCGCCGGTCCCTTAGAACAATTTGTTTTTGATTTGTGTTGGTGTTAACTATTCTTTACTTAAAGTTTTATAATAGCGCGAAACTCAATTTGAGACATTTTTCAAGACTTGTCCTCGTTCGAACTCTACTAATAAAATGGATAGAAGTAGCAGCAGCTCTATTCAATATATGAGACCAAGAGCTAGCTCATGGGTCGCACTTACTAAACAAATTTAGTAAGAAAACTGAAAATATAGGTTTGAAACAACAAACATTTCAAAAAGACAATTAATTAAATCATGCAATGCAAATCATTTTTTGTAGATATACTTGTTAAAGTATATTTGTTTTTACAAAAGAAATTTTAAGTTTTGAAATAAATACATCTTCGTTTTCAATATATTTTTTTTAAATTGTTTATTGCTTTTAGTTGAGAAGAAGTAACAACAGACCTTCGTGTTTTTAATGTCTCGATTGGAATCGTAAAGAAAAACAAATGATGTCAATTGTTCTTGTAAATTGAATAAAATTCAAAATTTTCACTATTTTCAAATCAAAAATTGCATGGGTGATAAGAGAAAGCCTCAATAAAGCAAAGAACTATATTTAAAAGTTACATTTATATAATTTTAAAATCAAGAATATTTAGAAGCATAAACATGTGAAAATGTCTAAAAAATAAGAAAGTATAGAAAATTATTTCTTTTCAAAGAATTTTCTATGGCTCTTATTTCACGAATTGGTTCCTATTTTTTTATATTCAATCTCAATAAAATCACGAATTTTTATTCATACTCATGTGAAGACATACGATATTTAAACTAGAATTTATTTTTACAAGGAGGTGATTTTTTAATCAACTGTAAACTGTCATCCATTGATTTCAATTGACAAATTGCATTGTGTAGAATAAATAACCAGGGGCGTTACACCGCAACGGATATTTATTTAACCCGATATACAGTAATATAGAAAACAACTGCGTCGGAACAAAAATTAGGAAAAAGTTAATAATCCCGAATTAATGTCTGGAAATGTTGTTTATGTGACATCCATGCACATAGGAATGCGTACTTTTTTGAACTCATCAAAAAATGATAAGAACATCATAACTTCAAGGGTTAAATACAATATTATCTATATTTAAATAGTTATTTTGTGAAAACCATACAATATGGAACGAAGATTTGCATTTGTAAAGTATCAATACCCTGTACTAAAAAATGAGTCAAATCAATTAAGTTTCATTATTATTGTTTACTACAAAAGTGTTTAGTGAAATTAGAAGCTATTTAAATCGTTGTTTGGTTAAGAAATAAATTCATAGATCGTTGTTAACTTATTGCGACTTTTAATCATTATATAATGAAAAAAAAAATAACCAAATGAGGTGTATACCTCCTTGTTAACAGCCCTTTTACTTCGTGTTGTGGTTTATTTGTATTAACAGACATTTTAAACCCCGCATTGTAGCTTCGTAACTTTTTTAAATAATTAAATTGGGTTTAGTCTTTTAAACCTTCTTATTTATGGATTAGTATGCTGGTATTTTGTTTAGAATAAAAATGACGATATCAAAGGAAAGAAAAATATTTAAAAGTACTCAATAGAATTTGAAAGGAAGTTATCCATTTTAAATAGTAGTAAATCGAGAAATTGATATACCTTTTGTATTTTTTTACTATTCAATATTTTTTCGTGAACTTTCTTCTTGAACCGTGTAAAAGTTTAATTAAGTATAAAAAAATCTGGTGGTTGAAACGAGTTAAATCTAACATTCTCATTTTATACAATTTTGATTACAAAAAATAATGAAGAATGGACTTGTAAATGCCTCTGTTAATATTTTTCTAGTGGTAACTATTTAATAAAAAAATGTAAATAAAGCAATTAGGGCATGCGGTGACCTCACAAACATAACCTCGAAATGTGAAATTTATTAACATTGATTGAGCAGTACATGGTAGTAAATTCTCATTAATTATTTACATTTTTTACACTTTCACTGTCTTGTTGTACTATTCATATTTACTGTAATTCACATAAAATGTCTCATTTGATAAAGTAATACATTTAACCAGAAGAATCATACAAAGCTAGTAAAACGTACTTAGAGGCTATAGTAGCTCGAGATTCGACTAATTGGTTGACGAAATGCAAGGGAAAATATGTTAATTATTTCTAATGACGAATAGTGAACGTCCTCGTGTACACTTTATGAGAAAACTGCATTGGCAATTACTTGTTTCAGAAAGCAGATAATATTGCAGCATTACGCACTGCAAGAGTTTTAATTGTCATGTAAGATTCTATCAAGTGAAAGGATTTAGTGATTATCTAGTCCCGAGAAGTAAAATGTTAATTAAAAGTTTCTAGATAATGATCAATTTTTATATTATTCAGTACCTACTAGTATTTCAGGTAATCAAAAATTGAGCTGATTAGCTAAACAATTCAAACGTGTTTTTTTCATAAATCATGCATGCTAGTTTTTTAAATAATAATCAATGGTTTTTTTTAATAGCATTGTTACAATTAACCAGCAGCGATGACCCTGCTATATGCAATTCATTTCCCTTGAAAGTTTAACAGAAACCTTATTTTTCAGTTAAATATATCTTATTTGATATAAAAGTGGGAAATACATTTTAAATGACTAATGAAAACCTTGAGAATGCCTTTGAATATGTTACACATAAAGAGTATATACCTATCTACTTCTATTTACCATTGATTTAAACAGATGACAGATATATTTGGATTTTATTTTGGAAGATAGTTTCTTATTCAAATATACCAGATTTTGTTTAATACCAGTCATATTCAATGTATAATTTTAATATTCACTCTTTAATATAGTAACTTGTTAAGACCAGTCTATAATTTTATGATTGTTTTACTTTCTTTTAATCATTATCTCTTTGTATATTTACTATGCAGTATGTTTTTATAATAAATAGTACAGAGGGGGATAAATTTGAATTTCGTGTATTGTTAAGACATTACTGGGAAAAAAGATTAAAGCAGCCGTGACGGCAAAGAAAATATGTGAAATTGAAGGGACAGACACAAACACAAACCAAATCAGCACTTTGATTATCGTACTCCATTGGAGCTTCTAAAGATACCATACATCGCCATTAAAAACCATAAGATAAGATCTATGGATGTTGTCGAATAGTGCCACACGAATTAATCGAGGTACAAACGAAACTACGAGTAAACAGCTGCTTGCCCTGCCGAGAAACTATTAGACTCTTGCTTGCCAAACCCAAATCAGTGGTTAAACAAAGGACATTTACTACAGCACGTCGCAAAGTGAGGTCGATTCGAACGGAAAATCTTGTTATTATGTTACTTTTGTTCAGTGTACTTTTAAATCATTCCAGATGGTCGAGCTATCAGTGTCGAGGTATATAGTGGACAATACGAATGTATGATGTTTTATCGAGGAAATATCCAGGTTTAGTTAACAGACAGCAGGTTCTCTTATAAGACAATGCTAAATCAAATACTGCCAAAAATGAAACGAAATATATCGAAGAAGTTTGTGGTATTGCAAATCTTGCAAATTTAGATCAAAATGAGATATTGAAAATGCAGTGCAACAATTTTTTGCATCTAAACCCGAAAAATGGTTTTACCAAGGTCTCAAGGAGCTCGCAAAACATTGGATTAAAACTCTAGAACATGATGGGTTATACTTCGTTTATTGAGGTTTTCTTCCTGACTGATTACTTGCATATAAACAAAGTGAACATTGGAAACCGAAATTATTTATATTTTTTGGCTACCTGCAATTGCAATATTAATTTATTATTCATAAAACAAACAATAGTTCAAATTAGCGTGAATTGTAGAGTTTCTAATCGATACTTTCCCAAACTGTTATGACCCAATTGTAAAACACTTAAAATCAAGTACCAGCAAAAATATATTTACTGTAATTGTTAAAATATTTCTGTTGTCTCTTCTGATTCAAAAAATACACCGTTCTAGTATTTTAGTTCGTTGTGACGCAGCCAACTTTCCAGAACCGAGAAAGGTTTAGAATCTTTGATTTATAATTGGTACTTCTAAGTTTCATTCATCACATAAAGTATTTTGTAATATCAATATCTTCTTTGATATGAAGTATATTTGTCATTGTAGAGAAGCTTGACCAAAACGTAAATATCTTCATCTTGTGTTGGATATATTTGAGTATAATTCATATGAATCAAATTTCACCTGCAAGGACAAACCTGCCGAACCGATGTTTCTAATCCGGACTAAAAATATTCACTTTTCAATTTTCTATATTCTATAAATTAGATGATTATTTCCCAAAATTTGGTGTTATTTATCATATTATATTCTGAATAAGAATAAATGATAATATTAAATGTTAATTTCATCCAATACTTTGGCAATGAATCCTACCATATCAAAGATTGGTTTCAATTTGCTTAATAGACCAAAAATATTTCATATTAAAAATAATTTACTGTGAGTTATTTATTCTATGATACATAGACAATCGACCCCCCACTAACAGGTATGGTTTGTTAAAGAACAAAATGTGATCTCTAAATCTTAACAAATATTTATTTGGATTACCACCATATTCCAGTAAGGATTCTTAGCATTTCTCTTATGTTTTGGCTTTCATCTACAGTCCACATTAACCAGAAGTAATAATTGGTCCCCATATCTAAATGCATTATAAAAAATAATAAAACCGTTTCTTTTTCATTTGAATATATAATAATTGAAATGTCAGTCTTAGAAATTTAACTTCTTTTTAGAAACCGTTTCAGTGCACTCGGAATTTAATTGGAGATGGACCAAACTTATCATTGCGATTTATTTTTTCCACATAATGTTAACTGTCTTTTACATCATGTTCAAATGTCTGCATTATTCAGAAAGTTTCAATATACCTACTCATTGAACAAAATTTCATTTTTCAAAGGATGCCCTTGTTTGATATTGAAAAATAAATGTCTTATGACTAATATAAAAAATATTTCTTACTACTTCAATGAAATAGGAAATGTTAGCTTATTTTCGTCTGGTCTGGTTAAAAAAATTCTTTTTTCGTTTATTACGCATTTACGTACATACTTCTTAATTATGTAGTGTTAATAATAACGATGACAAAGTTGATAAATTAGTTAATGAAGACGCTACTTGTGCACAATTTACGAAATATATAATAGTTTTAAACACTAGAAAATCACATTTTAAGCAAACGAAATTAAAAATTAGAAGACAATTCCCTTCAAATAAGGGAAATATAATTAAGTGTATTACTTTAATTTTAAAGAGCGTGAGGGTACTTAATGTCCATTAATGTGAACATAGAGCTATTATAAAATTATCAGAAAAAGCACCTTATGGTTTTTCACATCGAGTGCAAAGTTTCCGTGGCCACCAAGCTAATACATACAAGCGTCTAAAAGAATAATATCAATTGTATCTAACCTTTAGCTTCCTGCTTTTTTGAAATATTTTAAATAATTTAAAATTATTAAAATGAAGGACCATTTCAAACGAAAATATAAACTATATTAATTTTCGAAAGTCAATTTTTATCTGTTCATAGTGACAACGTGAGTCATATTTTTAAATAAGAATGAAACTTGGGTGCGCAGTATCAGAATATTTTCAAACTCTTACCGCGTTTCGTAGCAAATACACTACATTCCACCTTTGTACAGAAATATTTCAATTTATGTATATTACTACAAACTGAATTAACTGTGGTTTAAAGACATATTTACGTTAGGCACGTTGAGTTTCGAGAAGAATGAAGATGAAAACATGACATGTATTTATTATTGTTTCAAAAATGAAAAAACAGGACAAAATTAACATATTTCAAGCAAAATTCCATGAAACTGGATTTGATTTTGGTATGTGAAGATGACGTTAATATTCACCATACTTTTCCACTTATGTGTTGCAAATACCTCACTATAAAAATAAGGATAAGTAGTTTCAATTCATTTTGTGTAATAGTCATAAAAACAAGAACAATTCGTCAGGATTTATCGTAAAAATAACATATACAACTCGATAGAAAGTTACTTTCTCGCATGTTGTTTCACTTAGCTAACGCCTCATTCCTTAGCCCATACAGTAGCTTGAACTGCTACTTCAGACAAAATAGTGGAAAAATATTGAAAGAACTAACGTCAAATTAATTTTGCACAATTCTATATTCTCTTGGCTGCTTTAAGTAACACCAAAAAAAAAATCAAGAAGAGTTAAGCTAAAGATACACGTGTCAACAGAACACGTCAGAATGCGACACATCAGATAGACCGGACACATGTGTGTGTTATAAAACGTGTGTGCCAGTTGACATTTTGATGTTTTTAACCAGTTAAGTAGTATCCTCGACCTTCAGGTTCAGGTACAAGAAGAGATGGATTGGTTGGATGAAGAAGAGGAAATGGTTGCGGTTACTGCAGCATTGCTTGTGCTACAATATGAATCCTGGGAGTACTGGGTTCATCCAATAAACCAACGTAGGCATGAATGTGGTGAATATCATGTTCTATGGCCCGAAATTAGCAATGGCGATGACAGGTGTAAAATGTATATCAGGATTACCAAGAAGGGATTTGATGTGGTTTACAATTTACTAGAAAGTAAATTGAAGAAGCAAAATAGAAATTTTAGGGAAGCAATATCTCCAGAGGAACAACTTTTAATAACTTTAAGGTAGAAAACAACAAAATACAATATTATATTTTCTTAAATACAACCTAGTATAAAATTATTATAAAACTAGACATATTTTTATTCAGATAATTCGGAATATGTGTAGAGAAGTCATACACTAATTAGGGTTTAGCGTTATGATAAATTTTGACAGCTATACTTTAAGATGGCGCCAACTAATGTACATAAAAACGGTATTTCTTATAACGTATTTTAATTCAAATAATTTGAAAGATGTGGAGAGAAGTCATACATTAATTAAGGTGGTGAAATAAATAATAAAAAAACCAAATTCGCAGTAATCAGTGAAGAAGCATACGGAACAATAGCACGGTAATTAAGAGGTTATTGAAATTTATCTACTTAAGAATCATGATCAATCTTAATGGTAGCCTTAGCGAACAAAATAAAAAAAAGCGTTAAACATCGGAAATAACATTTGACGTGATCAAATATCAGACTTGTTATGTAATTTTAAAAATTTATTCGATACTTTAAATACTAAAATAAAATCTTGTATAGGGTTAATCTTGGTGATTATATAAAACAATCATAAAAGTATGTATATTATGAGAGAAACACTCGTGATGAGTTTTGCGAAAATAATTTATACTGGAAAAATTATCCAAACATTGTTGTTTAAAAAATGAGAGTAGATCTCTCATTAACGAGCTGTAAGTGTTACCAGATAAGCGGTTTCTATGAATTGATCAACATCATTTTAACAAACAGAGCGTCAAAAATCAAGACAAACAGTAGCATCAGCAATGAATAACAGTTTTTTTATTTCCGTAGGGTTTTAACCCATATATTGACTTAGATAATTTCAGTACAATGACATCTTTTCAACTAAATTTTGGCATTATATTTTTATTCTTAAAATTTGAAATACTAGGATTTCTTAAAAAGAAAAAGCGTTTGAGGTTTATATACTCTACATCACGTTACTTGTATATATGAATATTGGTCTTCAGTAACTTTCTTATATCATGAATTAAGCAAAAAAATTATTTACAACATATTTGGTCACGTCTCCTCTGAGTGGATATTGAAATATCGAGCTTTATACTTTTAATGTTATTTCAAATTATCCCATATCAACAAATTTTTTAAAAATTTAGTTCAATTGAATGAAAAAAAAATAACAAATTCCCCTAGTTTGTTATTTGAAACGAACATGAGGATTTAGTCCTTTGAAAGCAAACAAATTATGGGAAAATTTAATCACTTATTTTTTAACTTTAGGAATATCAATAATTCAACCAGAATAAAATACATTTCTAAATAAAATAAACTGTCAAAACATGCTTCTAATTTCAAGTTCGCTGAAAATTATTCATTAATCGCTTAAATTTTCTAATTACTTAGAAAAGCATTTAAAATGAATCAGACACTGTTTCCCTGAAGAGCAATTGAAAAATAAATTTTATACAAAATATATCTTTTTCTAATTGTAATGAAGGGGAAAATTAGTTGTTCTAAGACTAAAAACGTCTATTGTTAGACTTTCTTCACAATAGAAGAAAAAATACATAACCTTTTCACCAAAAAATTTCAATTATTTACCAGACTATCATTATTACTTCTCATACAATGAGTCAAGCACTGTTCTCTGAAAGGCAATTGATATATCGAAGAATTCATTCCGACGTTTCAAACAAAATACATCTTCAATTGATATAAACTGGCAAAAGTTAAAAAATGTAACCTTGTAGCTTTAATTTAGTACAACGCGGTTGTGGGATAAATTTACTTCAATAACGCTTAAGTGCGCATCAAATTTCGATTAAATTGTAATTTAAAATCTCATGTTCTCTATCGTTTTCACTCTAGAAATTACTCTTAAAACATATCGAAATTTTTGGTTGAAATTTTCGATAAAATCTCTGTTAAATTGGTATTTGCAACAGAATTGTTTAAATATATATCTTTTACCTAATTTGAAACATAAACACTAATTATTTGAATGCATGATATATATATATATATATATATATATATATATATATATATATATATATATATACATTATTCCATGTAAAATAGTAAATTAAAAGTTTATTTTCAATTCAAGATGAATTAGTAAAATAACTTGATAACTGTAAGAGTATGTTCAAAAAAAATTAGTTATTGATTAAATTAGTAGTCGTTAAATACACAAGTCATTCACACTGTGTAGTTAGATAAGGAAGTATAAAGTTATAATTTGACTTACCAAAAGTATTCAGAGATTTGGTTCAAAAACACCTCTGCAGGGCTAGATGGCCTCCGCAGTAACACTGACTGTTTACGACATCGCTAACTTTATATACTACTCCAAACAATATGTTTTTAAGAGACTGATCAAAAAGTAAATAGACATGCGTTGGATCTAAGACTCAATCTTTAACTTTTTGTTATCATAATCTGTAACATAACATTGTGTTTTATTGTAGGTTACTGTGTTGATTTGTAATTGTTAAGAATTTCATCACTTTTTCTTAATTTACTAAACTAAGTTACTTGATAATAATTGTCTAGTTTTATTTCCAGAAAATATCAAAACACGGTTGTTCAAAATTTATAATGAACCAACTCATAAACTAAAGCTCATAGAAATATTTAAAGTAAATGCATAAAAAATTTAATTCATTCGCTTTTAATTAGGATGTATCCTTTTATTAATAAAACCAGGATGTTTCTGATTTTATTTAAAACAAAACATTTTATTATCATATTTAGGAATGCTTGTCAGTGGAGGGTTAACATTAACCCGAACAAGACCTGTTATTCAATTTACTCAGAGAAAAAAATTGACGCTATGTCTGTCTCAATAAGATATCATAGAATGGAAATCTGAAGTTGAATATCTAGGAAAAACCCTGAACAATAAGCTTCCTTATAAAAAGTATATTGAGGTAAAGCCATAAAGGTACTGACGAGGTGCATAATTCTATCCGAAAGGAATCGAAAATACTGCGTTGACTATACAGGTAAAAGAAAGAGACATGACTGGTGGGAAGCTACAGGTTGCATTACGACCTGATGATTTAACTACTCCAAGAAGAGAAATTTCCTTTCCTATGAATGCTGTTTCTTCAAATTGTCTTGAAATGTGTGACAGTAAACGTTTTTATTATTATTCTAGGTCCTACACCTCTATCTTCATCGTTGATGATTCACTCGGGTATAGTTCACAGTCATGGGTATTTTGCAAGGTGAATCGACTGCAACGTAATAACGTCAATAAGCTGACAAATCTGGTATCAATAGTTATATTTCTTTCTCATCAAATCCAACTAGCTTTCAAACTCACGTACGCAGATTGCTTCATCTATTTTTTATATAACTACAATCCTAGGATTTTCCTCCGTGTAAGAGCTTGACAGTTGCAGCTAGCACCTTTTCTGTGTATGCTGTTTTTGACAGTAAACGTTTCGGTATTATTCTAGTCACTACACCTCTATTTTCATCGTCTACATTGTTTTTTTTTTTTCGTTTTTATTATTACTTGGTGTTGTAACGAAGAAGTGACACCGCTTAATTTTTTTCCTCCATACAAACAAGTTGTCTCATCAGATCTGAATATAGTAATCTAACGGTGTGAGGTCCGGAAAATGCTGGATTTCGTAGGAGTTCAATACCACCATATTCATCGATCCTATTCCGCGCAACTTTCGCAGTATATCTTGTGGCAAAAGAACCCGCGTCCAGATAACTATACCTGGATATTTCTCCGATACAACCTCATACATTCACATTAGCTGTCCACTGCATACCTCGGCATTGATAGCTTGACCATCTGGAATGATATCAAAGGGAGTATACTAAACCTCCATAATTCCACTAGAGACACAATAAAACTTTCCACTGGAATCGACCTCTCTTTGCCATGGTTCAGGTAATTGTCGTTTGTCTAACTACTGATTTTTCATGTTCGGATTCTTTAGATTCTTTAGAACCATTCGGTTATGTTACGAATGGCAAATAATTCTTCTACTCGCGTTTCGCTTGTATCTTGTAATTCGTGTGGTACTATCCGACAACTTCCATAGATCTTACCTAATGATTTTTAATTGGGATGTATGGTATCTTTAGAAGATAAAGTTATTAATAGGATCAACCAACGCTATGCCGTTCGCTCATTAAATGTGTTTTTTCCTTCAATTTCACAGATTTTTCTTTCTTCCTGGTCCTTCCCAAACAAGTACTTTCCATTAACCAATGTTTCCAGTAACGACTAATGGACGAAAAAAACATTGAAAAGAATTAGGATTAGTTAGAAAGATGACTGAAAAATGATGACACCACTCAAATTTTCAAATTAAAAAATAATTATTAATATCAGTTTGACACAAAAGTGTCGTCCAATTTATCGGCTTAAAAGAGAGTATATAGAGTGGAATATTTATAATTGATATTTATATTATACAGCTCGTCCCTTTGGAAATTACGGATTTTTCACCATAGGGCACAAATCGCCTTACGGTTCGTTCATACATGTTATGGATGTACGTAATGAATGAATGAAATATTCCAATGTTAAAGATACTAGAGGTAGAGCGGTTTTGTTTTTTTAAGGTAAATATACAGCTGTTAAAATTCCAAAATACATCTAGTTATTTCAATAATTTATCGATATTGGGTTATTTTTCGATTATATACTATGCACATTTTTTACTTTTTATAATGTGAAAGTAGTAACAAATATTTACACCTTTTAGTTAGGGTTGCCATCTGCCCGGGTTTTCCCGAGTTCGTCCTAGTTTAGTGTGCGACCAAGCAGGTCTCAATTTGTAGTCTGGCTTTAAAAATTTGGTAAATATGGAACCAACAATGTTTTCTACAAGCTAATAGAAAATATAAATCTAAACATGGTTAGAGTGAAATGCTCTGCATATTTATTGCCAGTAGATGTGGAAACCACCATCTTAAAAATTTATAATTTTTTTGCTACTAACACAATACGAAAAAAGATTTTTAAGAAATTCGTGAAATGGCTTTTGATAAAAAGTTATTGAGTTAAAAGAATTACCTCAATAATTGTAAGTATATAATGAACGCAGATCTTTTAAGATTTTTATTTAAAAATTTTATAAAACTTTGTTGAATTGAATATTTTGAAATTTTTATAACAGATTGAAACAATTCGTAACAAACTGTGATAAGATTTTATTTGGTTAAGTACATTTAAAATTATTTTAAAGGATGATTACGAGGATGGTCCCAGAAGTACCTGGATTGCAATAGAGATGGCGATAGTTGCTCGAAAAATGCCATAGTACACAATCTATACAGCATATGTTTCAAGTTTGAAGACGCCACGTTATTATGTATTTGTTTAGAAGCCATCAATAGTGAATTTTCAGTGAATTTGTAAAAATTGGTCATCGTTATGTGATACAATACTTTTATTAATCAAACCAATTTAAAAGCTGAACTAGATTTTAATCTGGGTAGAACTGCTCCTTCGTTATCAATAGTAAAATATTGATTAGGTAGCCAAGTATACACGAGGCCGTACGACCTGCGAAGACCAGCATCCCAGTGTTCGACCAAATGAGGTGACGACTGAAGAAATATTGAAGAAAATCCACAAAGCGGTACTGGATAATCATCGACTGAAAGTGCGCGAGCTAGCATACATAGTAAGCATTTCAAAATGTGCGGTACATTGCATATTAACTGAAAATTTGGGCATGCGAAAGCTGTGCGCAAGGTAGGTACCGCGTTTGCTCACAATGGAACAAAAACAGCATCGTGAAGATGTTTCCATCATGGATGAAACTTGAGTCATCTGCAGGCAAAGTTATGGCGTCGGTTTTTTGGGATGCGCGTGGGATAATTTTCATTGACTATCTTGAAAATGGAAAACCATCAACGGCGAATATTATGCGAACTTATTGCAACGTTTGAGCGTATAAACCAAGCCAAACCGGCCGCATTTGACTAATAAGAAAGTGTTGTTTCATCAAGAACCAGCTCACACATCCGTCATTGCAATGGTCAAAATTAATGAATTAAAGTTTGAATTGCTACGTCATGCACCCTTTTCGCCAGATTTGGCCCCATCGAACTATTTTCCGTTCCCAGACATGAAATAATGGCTCGGTGGTCAAAGATTTTCCAACAATGAAGAGCTAGCTTTGTAACAGTAAATAAACGTTCCATGTTATGCTTTCAAATCTGCAGTTTGATCTTCATTATTTCTATGTGCTTTCCACATTCATGCAATTCTGTTGTGAAAGCTGGAGCTAAAAGGAGATTACGTTGAAAAACAAAAATATTTCGTGTTTTCTTTTTTGGGTCAGGTACTTCTGGGACCATCCTTGTAAATTTAATTTAATACCTTAAAGTAAATTTCAACTGTTGACGTGTCCCGATTCTGAGCTTTGAAATCCGAGGTTTCACGCGTCTCGTCATCTTGGTTGGCAAATTTTATGGATGGTAACTCTGTTTTTATAATACTGTAAGCGGTTCAATAAGGGAATTGGAATTAAATAGCTTTCAAATGAGGAGTCATTTTCCGTATAAAAATATCAACCATTACGTCAGCACATCATCATCGGCGAAGTAAATCTTACAGTATTCAAATTAGAATTTTTTTTCTAAAATGATTATAGTTCGGCCGATCACTGTATATCTGCGTTAAAAACAAAACTAAATATTTTTCCAAATAGCCTTAAAGAGATTTTCTTCGATATTTATGTGTTATATAATTGAGGTTTGTACTACGTTTCTAAATGCATAACATTAATGTGAACTTAATACTCTATTTCAATTGCGCAACGTTTCTCAAATATTTTTATCTTTTCTAGGGATATATATTATTTAATTAAAACCCAAGTAATTCTTTTATAAATAGAAAAAATACGTATCTAACTTAAATTATTTAATTTAACTTATTTGTAAATCTTTATATTTTTTATTGAGGTTGTAGATGTTTGCGTTACCGAAAGTTCCATTTTCAGAATTTTAAATTATATATTGATCGAATCTATTCACAATTATCACACTCTTTTTTTCCACTTTGCTCTTCGTTTAAGTAAATCTACAATCGTGAGATATAGTCGGGGAGCTGCCTACATAAAACAGCATCGATAACACGACGTTTAAGCTTGGGAACAGGGGGCCCGTAATTAGTACATCAACAAAGGCATTTCTGGTACTACATACAGGTCGGATATAAAAATACCCGCCTGTTTACCGGGGAGAAAAAATGGGCTGTAAAACCTCATATGGTACACGAGTGAAAACTGTTGGATCGTGGTGTCCGAACCTCACCAACAATACCAGAAGTTTTGGAGGTCGGAAAATCCTCGACAGAAGTGACCAAAAGTGCCGGAAAATTCACCCGAAAAACCCGATATGTTACACAATTGAAACCTTGTGGAACGTGAGGCCGGGCTCTCAGCTAGTAGCAGTGCAAAACTTCTGGCACTATTACACTGCTACTAGTTGAGAGACCGACTTCACGTTCCACTTCCACGTTCTGGCGAGGCTTTTCCGACCTCCAAAACTTCTGGCGTTGTTACAGCGATCTTATTTGAGGTTCGGACCCCACGCTCCAACAGTTTTTACTCGTATACCATATGAGGTTTTCCATTCCATTTTTTCGCCCGGGAAAACCGGCGGGTATTTTCATATCCCACCTGTACACAGTGCCAGAAATGCCGTTTGGTGATGTACTAATTGCGGGCCCTCCGTTTCCAAGCTCAAACATCGTGTACCTTATCGATTTATATAGATGTTTGAAAACCTCATATCTTTTTCCGTCCTGAAACAGTTCCTTAAAATGGACGTGTTTTTTACTTAATATTCTATTTTGATTAGTGTAGCTCTTTTTAGCCATAATAATTGATTAAAATAAGCAGGGAATTCCCAGATGGTTATTTTTGCACAAATACCTACATATTTTTGAGATATTGAGGCTTTTAAATTTAGAACTTGATATATCTCATATATTTAGAATTAATTTCATTTTGAGCGACTTTAATTTATTTTACTGACATATTAAAGGACATATTAAAAATTCATTTTATAGTTATGTATTATTCACTTACTAATTATTATTATATATTGAAGGTTGCAATCTACGATTTTAGCTTTTCAATTTTTTGTATAATATTTAATATTGAACCATGTTTCCTCTACTATTCATTTCCCTATTAAGTCACAAATTCTATATCCATTGCTCATAGTTGATGCGTACTAAAATTATCAAGTAATAATTGAACCACCTGGCATATTATACTCGATTGATTGTGCTTTTTATTGTTTGTTCAACACCTGCTAGCAGACGTTGTTATTATCATTCTTAATATTGTTCAATTTAACAACTTACACTTCCGAGCACTTATATAACTCTTTTTGCTCTATTTCAATAAGATATATGTTTCATCACCCTATATATGGCTCTTAAACAACGATTCACCATGCGCATATGCCTAATTTGCACTAGGTTGGTGATTCAGACGAGTATTGATCACAGTCATGGATATTTTGCAAGATGAATAGACGTCAACACAATAAGGTTACAAATTTGTTATCAATAACCATATTTCTTTTTCATCAAATCCAACTATATTCTTTGTAGCTTTCAAACTCACGTACGTAAATTGTTCTCATTATTTTTTCATATAACTTAAACCTAGGATTTTCCTCTGGGTAAGAGCTCGACAGTAGCAGCTAGTCTGAGGTGTTTGTCTTACCAATTTGACCTGTCCGCGGCTATAAGACTGAAGCAATACCTGTTTTTTACCTATTCTAAGTTCAAGGTGCTATTACACGACGAAGGGCTTCCAATTGCAGTTCAGGGCTCTGTCAACAGTTGAGTTTGGCTAGTTCGTCGGTAATTTCATTGTCTCTTCTACTCTATTAATTTACTAGCTTAGTGCGAAGTAGGCAAAGTAGATTGTTTGCTGTGGAAAATTATTTAATGCCTCATATTTGTTCAGCCAATCAGTTAAACAGACCACACATAAAATCTGACGTACTACATGTCGTAGGACACCAAATTAATACTACCGTTGGAACGACAGATCTTATTCGCTTTTGTCCACTAACATGGACTACTTTTCATTTTTTTTTTGAATACCCATAAGTGGTAATTACAATTTTCGTGTTTTCATGGCGGCATCGAATGTATTAAAAAAGACATTAGCTTAGTTCATGGGTGAAATTCCGAAACAGTTTAGGGACTGATCGCATGGGCACTTTCAAAATTGTCATTCGGTCCCTAAACTGTTTCGGAATTTAAGCCGCGAACAGAGCTATTAGCTACAAAATTTGTATTTTTTTGTTAGAGCAAGAACAGTTCAAAAAATTATGCAAAAATTGGTTATAAAAACGGCAACTGTACTTTCATATAAAATTACTACGTGAACTATTACTAATGAACGAATTGAGCAGCTTGAACATCCATGGATACAAGTTAATAATAAAAAACCTGTACATTCATTTCGTTTTACTTTATAAATTCACGTCTGGAAGCAGCCCACAAATGTTAATTTATTTTTTCAAGATAGCAAAGAAGCATCTTGAATTTTTTATATTTAGTTAGGTATTCGTTACCTTCAACATCCGACAAACATGTTTTATTAAAATATATTTCTATAAAATCTGACCGAAACTTTCCATTCCAAGGAAATGAGCAATCTTCTAGTTAGAACTAGAAGGGGTGAGCACACTTGTCCTACACGCTTCCGAGTTCTTTCCGAATTCCAGCTCCGGCTCGATACGTTTCATAATTCCACCCCAACTGGCACTTTAACTAAACGTTCCTTAAGATTAAAGGGTTATTTAAGTTAGTTGTTAAAGTGAAGTGGTCCCATAACCGATTTGTAAAGGTTCTTCTAAGAGGTTTTAAGAAGGTTGACAAGCTTGCCTGTTTTTTTCAAAGATTCTGACAGGTACTACGGACAACAATCTATCCTTTTCCAATATAAGTCGTTAGAAAAAGAAATAGACTGAAACATAAAAGTGGCATTTTGATATATGTCGGGCTCAATCATGTCACTGCTTCACATACTCTTCACATTATTCGACTTGAAAAAGATTTTGCTACACCTACAAAATCACTAACAGTTATCAACATGCTCCCTGTAGCATGTTGTAGTCAGTAAAAGTTGTATAACAAGCTTAACAAATATTTGTAAGTAGTTCTATTTAATCCCGAATTTGATTCAATAAGGCCGTGAATGTGGCCTTAGTTATTCGAAATCCTTTGAAAAAATTTGAGTCGTATGTTTCCAAATAGTTTTTTCTGTGTCAATATATTTTTCGTGTTCGAACTCAATGTTATTGTGCCATAAACCTTTAATTTTTTAAAACTTATTAAAAATACGCCTGGTCCAGCTTATAATTCATATATAGCCTATTGTGCATTTGCGGTTTGCCGCTAACGGAGACTTTAATGTGCTAAAGTGAAACATTTTCCACTTTACCTTAAAATTCGAATTAAAAGATCATTTAGGCTAAATGACAATTATGAAACGTGCGACTTAATTCAATCGGAACATTAAATTTAAAACTTCCTTTAAATGTATTATGAAACCGGACAGTAATTGTTTAATTATTGTTACAAATTATTTCCTAAATATGACATAGATAACGATAACTGAGTATGAAAAAAAACATCAAAAACTCCACTCTATTCAAAATGTTGTTCTTGTTTTTCTAGAAAAGCTCATAAGACAAAGGTGTCAAACAGCACTAAAAGCTAGTGGCGCCTTTTTGATAAACAGGAGCAATGAATTTCGGATACGGAGCTTATTCTACTCGCAACCATCGACGTTATGATTGTTTTCAATTAGGTGAGTTAGTAGTAAACTTCCCTAAGAGATAAGTAGCCTGTTTCCCTTCACTTACTTCACATGGTTGAGAATTGCCTTAGCAACAAACAGTTTATTTAGAAAATAGGGTATACTCTGAGAGCTGAGAAAGTATTTACAGGAGCCGTATAAGGATCAATTCTAAGACCATAACGATATTCTCAGACATATCCTATCTCATAGGCTATGCCAATGACACAGCTATCGTTATCACTGGAAGGAACAAAGAAAGAAGAGATCTAAAATAATCTGACCAGCGCCATGCGGTTTTTGAAAAAATGTCTTGATGAACATGGACTATCACTAACGGCGGAAAAAAGAACAGATAAAGCATCAACAGTCACACAATCGCTCAGTCGACTATTGAGACCTGTCAGGAGTACGACTGTTATCAAGAGGAGACTGTTGATGTCAGTCGCATATTCCATACCTTATGTCCGAGGTAGAGGTATGGGGAGAGACTATGCAGAAAGGTATCCATCGCTTAAGAATAGCTAAGATGTGACGCCAAGCTGCTCGTGGACTATGCAGTACATATCGCTCTGGATCAGAACCAATAGTATTAGTTATTGCGACAACCATACCAGTACATATATACATATACGTATAGAATATATATATGAACGGGAAATCAAATGTCAAAGGTTGGATAGGGATAAGTGACGAGGAGTACTTTAGATTGCATCTGTTTAAGCGAGGAAAAATATAAAGCCTGATTTGTCTCGCTTGTGGTAAAGCTACGGACAATGCAAAGCATAAATTCTTCATATGCAATCTTTGGAATACAGCAAAAAAAGATCACTCTCTAGAATATCGTAGAGGTCATGTTCCGAAAGAGGATAATTGGGATGCCGTAGCTGTGTTTGTAGAAATAATTTTACGGACGAAGAAATGGGACAATTTGGTCGATGACCAAATCACGTGAAGCAATAGCTCGAGAAATTAAAGAATGACGAATAAATAGAGCAAACGCAAATAGAGCGAAGAACAGCCATACTAAGGAATGCTGAAAGAGAGAGATCGATTCGTTGGAAAAATTTTAGGTAGGATAAGGGAAATTTTTCATAGACGGAAGGTTTTTTGGAGTTGGCCTTGATATAGGGTTTGCTCCTGTACAGGGCTGGTGTGTGAAGATTGGGTGGGTTGTGCTTACTGTCCTGGTTGGAAAGGAAGAAAATCGAACAACCATTGGCCAGAAGAAAATGAGAAGAGAGCTCTGATGTGAGTAAAAATGGCTCTTCTCGATTTGGGAATATTTTTTTTTATATTGCTTTGTCTTTTTTTTGTTTTTTTCTTAAGAGCGAACGAGTACAGCTGCGGCTGCATTATTCCCTATCTTCAGCTATTTTGCTCGAGAACCGGTTTACCAAGTTACGGGTAAACCGCAACAACGACGATCAACGAAGTGTATGTGATAGGGTTTTATCTGATGGATAAAAGAGAATTATTTATGAAGTTGAGGTGGATTTCAGGGAGGAAGGGATGCTAAAGTGGGTGAGCTTAAATAGCTTATTTTCTTCACAATTTTTTAAATCACTACCGCGTAGGCCAAACAACATTATTAGGTTTTGGCTACGTTTTCATGGTTATACATGATGGCATATTTATTGGAACGTAAAGGTAGATAGGGTACGCTGTGGTTTTAAATAATTTTTTTAAAATGGATCTCATTCCTCATAACCGAGATAAGGATTATTTAATTTATAAATTCAATAACCTGTTATTTCTCATTGCTGGGATCGAAATAATTTCTATTCAGGAAATTTAAATATCATTACACGGAAATATAAATTTAAAGGTCATATTTCAAATTCTGCTACAGCATTGAGGAAATTTAGTTATTTCCAAATTTTTCATTGTCGGCAATATTAAATCTTACCTTGATAAATTTATTGATAAATAAGGAAAAATATATAATATATTATCGTTACCATCAGAAATAATAATTACAAAAAAAATTTCAGTTAGGAACAAGGAAATAGTATGTATGTCTCTTTGCTGTCGTATATAGAACAATCATTCTGAATGAATTACAGGCTGGAGTAACTGACCGAACTTCTGGTAACAAGCTGAAGGTGAATGTTCAATCACTTTAATCGTCAGTGAACGTTAATAACTAGGACTTGGAGCCACACATCAATGACAGAAACAGTAGACGGAGGACTCTAAGCCCTTATTACCTAATAATGGAGCCACTTGTTACACGTATGGCACCAGGATGAATAGTTTAGTCGGAAGACACCTCACATTGGTGATGGAATCTGATTGGGTGACACTTATCCATGTCACAGTAATCTCAATCTGGTCATAACGGTCGAAACGGGGTGTTCTAGGCTTGTGCAAAAAACTTTTATGTGATCTATGACTGGCTTTTTAAGCGAATACGTTTATCATGGACGCTATCTCCATGTTAAAAGCATCACGGAGGAAGGAAAAAAACTGTAGGACACGTCCTATCGGAAAGTTTTCCCAGTGATGTTCTAAGATTCAAATCTATGTGCCTGATGAGCTATTCTAACGACATCGGCCTTTGGTAGTTTAAATAGGACGCGACCCGCCTATCAAAAGGCAATAGTCACTAACAATTGAATGCATATATATATTATTTTCTGAAATTTTAGTTATTTCTTCTTGATAAGTCAGTCGGAATATTTGATATATGTTTAAGAGTCGCCTCCTAATTGTTCTTTAGAACGATGTTCTTAAAAATAGCATTTATACAAACTGTAAATAAATGGTCCAGCAAAAAATAGTTTATCTCAATTATTCTTTTTCCAATGCCGCTTTATATGGAGCAAGACAACGTGAAATACCAAAATATTGCGTACGATGAATCTCGCTCTTTATTTGAAATTATACAAGAGGCTCTTGATTTTGCATCATGGCCATCAAAACTAGCACTTTTCTCTTCTGTGTGGTTGTCAACCTACCAAAATTTAAAGTAGAACAAATTCAGAACCCCGAATCATCAAAAAAGTTAGATTTACCACAGACGTCTAAAACGTTTCAATAAATCAGCTTATCTGACAGTGAGTTAGTGATTTTTCTTAGAAGTTTCAGTGGAAATCTCTAATAAATCGCTACGCAAGTTTTACAAAAATAGCGAAAAAATGCCTCTGTTAATATCTCTCCACAGATTACGTCATAAAAAATTAACACATTCTTATTGGTTTAACAATGACGAAGAATCAAAGTGTGATATGTGTTATAGGAAGTAGTATTGAACATTTAATGAGAAAAAATAGCTTCTGTGTGGAATTATCGATTACAAACTAATTGTAAAATATTTGAATTAAAACAGTATTTTTAATGGATTATGAATATGTGAGTATAAGCTGAGTTTTTGCAATTTTGGAAACAAAAATAAGTATCGTACGTAACGTAACAACGCTGGGTTAAGAATGCACTCGGACTATATAATTAGGTCAAACTTGTGGTGACTGTGGAGTGCACGACAATGAATTAGCTATGAATAGAGATAGGAATAATGCCCTTCATTTATCCAAAACGATTTTTTGGCTTCCTAAACAGCCACCAAGTGATGGTAGTTGAGAAATGGGAATAAAAGAGGAAGATCAGAACCTATCTTTTGATCGAAAGACAAACATTCACTCCTCTTTAATAGCGTAGATAGATCTATCACTCAGGTTGATCAATCAACTGTCAAGTTGATGGTAGTTAAGGAATGGGAATAAAGATTAGAGCCTGACAAATGGTCGACAGATAAAGACATTCCTCTCCTACTCTATAAACTGGTCCAAAGAATCTCTATCACTCAGTAAATTATAACTGAAGATAATGACGGGGCATCGCTTCTACCAAGCCTCTGAGACAGCTGAGCATCTGCTTTGCAATTGTGCAGTTCGTAAAACCGGAACAAGTAGAAAACGTATGTGATTTGATTTTTTTCCAGAGCTTTGTATGGCTGGTTTATGGTGATATGAAATTCCATTCATAATTTTGGGTATTTAACTCTTAATTCATCTTTCTTTCCAAGCTCACACCATATTTCTTTTTCTCGTAATCAAGTTTAAAATCAGAAATAATTTCTTAAACGACAGGTAAAGCCACGTGATATATTATTTAGTAAGGAATTAGTCAGATTCAAAATGTTAAGATAACATTCAGTCTAGTTCATTCAGATTATAGCTGTAATATCATCTTAACACATTTAGTTGTTAGCTACTAGGCTACTCTTTGTACACAGTATAATGTGCTGTATCGTTTATTGTTTGCTGTGTAAACAAAACTCTCAGGATATTTTTCAAAAGTCATTTTGAAATATAAATATGAGTTATGACTTTATAATGTTAATGTCTTGAGGTTCATCAATTAAAAAGTTTACTTAGATTAGAGTGTCATTTCTAAAAATTCAAATATTATTTGTATTATTTATTTTATTATTATTTATTAATAATTGAGACATAAAAACATACAGGGGCACCCAAAAATTTATAGTATAGAAATTTACCTTTGTTTTAATTCCTCTAATTTGATCACTAGCTGGCTATTATAATATGTACGTCAGATTATACTTTTATTGTTCAATATTACTAACAGAGAGTGAAAAAAGAGCTTTATTATTAAGGACTATCCAATTTGCTACTTCACGTTTCTTCACGTAATTCTGTTTTCTCCACTCAGCCGTAGATTATTTCATAAATTGGTTAAAAACGTCCTTACAGTCAAATAAATCATTTAATGATGTTAACGGTTAGAATTGGAAATTTTTGATAAATATAGAGTGTAAAAATAGAATCAATTAAACAATTTTATATTGCATAATATGAGCCTTGTCTAAATTTGAATGAATTCAATTTAACTATAAAAAAAAACAACTCTCTGGCGAATTTTGGATTCATTAAGATTTACAGATTCCAAAGACAAATTCCCTATTAAGCCGTGCTACAACAAAATAAAATTTTTAAGGAACTTCATACAGCTGCATTGTTTAAGCAAATCAAATACAGTACCGAGTTTTTGGAAAGTACTACGCTTACGAAAATAGAAGATGAGTTAGATGCTGTGTACCGAGACTCTGCACCATCATTTACTGGGCATCGTGGGCAGTTGAATTCAACGAAAAACTGCGGAACCATCAAAAAAGAATAATCTGAATATTTCCTCAAATTAAATAATGAATTTACTTGAGCAATAGAAAAAAGGATGGACTGGTCAAAAGCACTGTTTATTAAAGATTATATAGCCGTTTCATAAGATTCTAATATAAAGAAACGATATTATAGTATGGAAAAGAAATTACCTAAGGACTATAAAAGAAATTAGACACCAACGAAAAATATATTCTATTTATGAGAACACAAGGATCAATGAGGAACATACAGTAAATAAATTTTGGCAAAAAGAAACTGTTACGAGTGGAAGTACACAATTGGATTGAAAAATCAGCAGAATATCCGAATTATGCGTAGAAAACGAATATATGAGCAATGAAAAAATATACGCAAAGAGAAAAATTAGATCAATAAAGACAAATATAACACATTTCACAACAGAGTAATGAATTTGCAGTAATATATATTGCATCAATGTGGAAAGCACATAGAAATAATGAAGATCAAACTGCTAAGTGGGCAGATTTGAAAGCATAACATGGAACGTTTATTTACTGTTACAAAGCTAGTACGACAGCTGTTTGTCGACAATACCAGGATGGAGTACCTGGCCCAACAAAGACAACACAAATATTTTGGAACAAAATATAATCTCCTTTAAGCTCCATACACTTTTCCCAGCGATGTTCAATAAGTTCGATACCATTTTTATAATAAGAATCGTCAAGCTCCTCAAAATAGTCATTAATTGCCGACATCATCTTCTCTTCCTTGTTGAAAGATCTTTGATCATTTTTTCAAGTCTGGGAGCAGAAAATAACCAGAGAGAGCTAAATCTGGTGAACAGAAGGCAAATCAAACTTCAATTCATTAATTTTGGTCATTGGAAAACCGGATGTGTGAGCTGGTGCATTGTCTTGATAAAACAACACTTCCTTCTTAGCTAAATGCAGCCGATTTTGCTTGTTTCTTCGTTCAAACGTTGCAATAAGTTCGCATAATACTCGCCGTTGATTGTTTTTCGTTTTCGAGATAGTTAATGAAAATTATCCCACGCGTATCCCAAAAAACCGATGCCATGACCTTGGCTACAGATGGAACGCTGTTTGCCTTCTTTGGAGCCGGTTCTCTCCTTTCAGTATATTGTTTTGATTGCTCTTTTGTTTCGGGTGTGAAGTGATGAAAGTGATCTTGCGCTCAGCTTTCCCATGTCCAAATTTTCATTTAATATGCGATGTGCCGCATCTTTTGGAATGCATAAAATGTTTGCTAGCTCGTGTACTTTCAGTTGACGATCATCCAGTACTGCTTTGTGGATTTTCTTCAATATTTCTGGAGTCGTCACCTCATTTGGTCGACCAGTGAGTTGCTGGTTATCTCAGGTCGTACGGTCTCGCTTAAATTCTGCTACCCAATATTTTACTGTAGATAATGAAGGAACAGTCTCACCCAAAGTAGATTTTAGTTCAGCTTTTATATTGGTCAGGCTAATGCCTTTCAAATAAAAGTATTGTATCACATATTCACAAATTCACTGAAAACGTTCACTATTAATGGCTACTTAACAAATACTAAACAACATGACATCTTCAAATTTGAAACATATGATATATAGATTGTCTAATTTGTAATACAGTGGTAGTTTTCAAGCAACTATCACCATCTCTAGGTCAGGTCAGGTATTTTTGGGACTATCCTCGAATAAATCAAACATGTTCTATATAATAAAAAATTTAACTATTTATTTGATAAATAATTTTTCTCAATTTATAGGAAATACTCTTAGAACGTGAAAAAACAAATTGTCTTTCAAAACATTAAATTGCCCTTGAAATAAAATGTGTATACTATAAAACATGTCAAACGGAACAGTAAAACATTTTTTGTACTTTTCATGTAATTATTATATTCAAATAATCGTTTGAAATTTAAGTAACTAAAATTTACTGTTAAATTTATACTGATAGAAATGTTAAAAAAATTGAGGAATGTATCAGAATCATTATGAATGCATCCTTTAAACTATATACAGGGTGTAAAATACATTCGGTTACGGTTCATACACAAATGAGAAATTTAAAAAAAAAATTTTCTTTCATTCATCTATCTAGGAAAATCTAAATAATTTAGAAAAACAAATGTGTATTGGTGTTAAGTTACAGAGCAGAAATTTATTAGAGTTTTTTTAAATAGTCTCCGTCACATTCTACACACTTCTGTCACCTCTCTAGAAGCTTTCCAATGCCTTTTTCGTAAAAATCTCTCGACTTGTCACTATTGGCATACGAAGGATTCTACTTCCGAGTAGCTTTCGAATCGCAGCCTGCCACGTGTCTCTTTCATTAAATCAAATAAATAATAGTATAGTAATAATAGTAATAAATAATAGCATAGTAATAATAGTAATAAATAATAGCATGGCGACAAACCGGGACTATATGGAGGGTGTTCGATTGTTTCCTAATCCAATTCTTTCAAGGTTTCCGTCGTGAACCGAGCTTTCTGGGGTCTTGCGTTGTCTTGCAGCAATATCGCACTACGGATTGGAATATCGCGTCGATTTGATGTTTACACAGGTTTCGTCGTGTTTTTTAGGAGGTTGCTATAATACTGCGTGATCACAGTGAGAAAATCAACCGCAATTACTTCTCCTAGAACACGGTACACCACATCTTCCCTGCTAACAGTGTAACCTTCTCTTTAACGCGCCCTCGTCTTTCTTCCTTCACTCTAGACGCGTGTTAATTCTGCGGAATATATTGGTGTGCCCAAGTCTCGTCTGTGGTGAATATTCGGCGCAATAAATTTTCTCCTCTTTCTTTCTGCTCAAAATTCAGAAGTCTTGGTACCCATCTGGCTGAAATTTTACGATAATCGAGCTACTCATGAATTATTTGCTCAATACTACCCACACTGATACCCGATTCATCAGACAGGAGGGCGTCGATCTTCCATAATGAATTTTTCTACGGCGCTGATAATCTCATCGGTATCACTTGTTATGGGGCGCCGCGTATGTGGCAAATTTGCCACTTCTGTGCCTTTTCGGAGAACGGACCGCCATTCATATACATGAGTCTTGGAGAGGCACATTTTACATTATCTTAGAACAAAAATGAATAATGAGGTGTTGCGCAACGGTCACTGGTACATATATTTATATATTTGAACCACCCTCGTACAAAGAATGGAGGAATGGTATATTTATATAACTGAAGGAGCCTTTTCAGAATCTTAGCACAATTATTACACCGCAGATTCTTAGTTGCACCAACTTGTATTTATTTATAGTATTGTAGTAATTTACTTCACCTCAAATAAACAATTTTTTTCTATTGTTGTTGATACTATTGCTTTCATTATAAGAGAGAGATTTCTGTGATTAGTTTTATGCAGAACAGCTTTATTAATACTACAGTTCAATGAATTCTCCAATGTGGAAAATATGTCCTAAAAATGTACTGTTGTTTATATCTGTAATAAATTATAGATAATTACACGTTATAAATCCGTATTAGTTATTGTTGTCTTAACGTAAATATATTTCGATAATGACGTATTTAAATATCATAATTATTGTGGTTATAAGTAAGCAGAAAAATATTACATTTTCGTCGGTGTTATTACCATAGAGATATTACACAAAGATGCAATAAGTCAGCTGAATAGCCGTACGCGTATACGAGAGAGATAGAGGCTCTTCTCTAACGGAGTACTATATAGGCATGGACAAAGATAGAAAAACTTCTGACTCTACCCCTTTTTTTCTCTCATCGGAAATATTCTCTGTTATAAAAATATTCCATAGATGTGGAATAATTCGAAGTTGTGTTGTCAAATAACTTAAAATTAAATAGAATTAAAAAGAAAGCTCATGCTTGTAAATGTAATTACAAATAAGACATTCAAAAAATTACCCGGAATAAATCAATGAAACAAAATATACATTATTGTACAACAATAACAATTATAAACTACGTAACTAGCGGCGCCTCGACGGATGAATTTGGAATTAATACAAAATATGAACAAACAGCACTGAAGTTTTGTAGGGAGCCATGAATGGATCAAAACGTAGAAATTAGGGCTAAAATATTTAAAGATGTGTGTTTTCCTGCTTGATGAATTAAAATGAAACTGTTTTTAGTTTACTTGAAGATAAACGCATCAACAAGAAATACAAATAATCTTGTTGAAGGCGAAAAAAAAATCTCAATGCTTTAGATATATCAAGTTCTCGTTACTTAAAAACTAGTGCCCTCAATGCTGAATCCTATCAAATAACTAGATACTTTGCTCCTAAAGATGATATAGTGAAAATCCGAATAATAGTTTGTTCTTGTAGAGCAGAAATAACTTTTTGTTTCTTTTTCTATTGAACTTCACATTATCAAATAAATAATTCATTGTAATTCACCTTTATGGAAATATTGAACTTATATATGTATATATATATATAACAAAATAACGATTTTGAGTAAAATTGAATTAAATTTGAAAGGTTCCGAAGGCAGTACACACTACGAAGCAACGAACTTTCGTATTCAATAATTTCACAACTGTAGAAACAATACAAAATATCAAACCAATTAGATTCAATCAAAATTCACTTCAAATACTATATTTATAATAATGGAAATTTACTAGCTTTCACTTGTTTAGATTTTTATCGTCAGACGGCGTATGGGTTGTCAGAAGATTTGAATAGGGCATCGCGTTCAAACTCCCTTCCCAAACAATACACTGACACCAAGAAACAATACATTCATTTTAATATTTCTCACACATTATCCGGAATAGACTCCACACTCGCCGCGAATTCTTGTATCTCCTCTCGATAGAAATTGGATGATAATATTAGCTTTTAAAAATAACGGCAGAAGTCATAACAAGCGATAGTTATTATTTTATGGTAATCAGAGTTATATGTTATGTAACTACAATATATCAGCTCCCCGCGTGTAGTGTTTCAAAGTTATCAGTATATGTATACCGTCATGCAGTTACTTTTATACAATCTGTTTCGTCTCCTTGTAAATTTGCATGTTATATATCGTGTTAAACTAATATTGTACACTTTTTGTATGCTCACTGGTGAAAAATCATGTTAACAAATTTGTTTTTTCCATAAAATATTCACAGTATATTATTTTCTATTGACTTTGACAACCGAATCTATCACATTATTGTAAATGGAAAAACAAAATAATTTTCAGTAGCGTTACATACTTAGTTTAGCTACGGTGTTATTTCTTATGTCGTCTGTCAAAATTTCAAATACATCAGACAGATAGTTTAATTATGATACACGTGTAAAGATAAATATTTTCGTTTTTGCGTAGATATGTAGCGAAAAAATTTCTAATATTAAACATTATTTTTTACGTGGGAAAACAATTTGAGAAACCGAGGTAAAATTACATAAATATTATTCTGAAAGGATATAAAATTGCATCCCAAACAGGTACGCAATATTTAAAACGCGATTACTTTATGCTTTTAAAAACTCGTTGGCATTATAATTCAAACGAATCTTTATACAGGGTGAGTCATGAGGAAATTTACATACTTTCCCCACATGTAGATCCCTCAAAGAGGATATCATGTGGCTACTGTGTCAAGTGTCAACCCCTCTTTATTAAGGGTGATTTGGGAAATTGACCATAAATTTTAATTGGTTATAGTATTTACACAATTCATTTGATTTTTCAATTTTTTTCCAATGAAGTACACCACTATCAAGCATTCAATTGGTATTAGCTAAACTTAAAAATTCCCCGACCGGCTTTGGAAAAATCAGTTTAGGGATTCGACATTTGCAACAATGTTGTCGCACTTTTGTTCAACGATCAAATCTTGCCAAAAATAGAACAACCTTAATGCATCGACACAAACAAATTTTATAAATTTTGAGTAGACGGGTGGGGTAAAAAACAAGTAGTGCGTTGGGTATTTAGATATTTTGTCTACGCACATCTCAAAACACGTTAACGTCACTATTATAGTATTTGCGTAGTAGCGGTTTGAAAGGAATGTATTTTTTTTCTGGTGCTGAAAACCATGTGTGACGAAAAACGTGTCAATCTCAAATTTCTCGTTAAATTGGAAAAAGCTCCGACTGAGTGCTATAAATTGTTGCAAGAGGCATATGGGGACAATTCTCTATTTCGTGCGCGTGTTTTTGAGTAATGGAAGCGCTTTGTGAGGGCCGAGAGAGCAAATCAAAATTCAAGGCAATGTTGATCGTTTTTTCCAACATTAACGGTATCGTGATGACTGTATGGGTTCCAGAGGGTCAGATTGTCAACCAAACTTACTATTTTTCAGTTTTGATAACACTGCGAAAACCAGTTCGTAAAAACGGCCCGAGTTGTGGAAGAACAACTCGTGAATTTTGCACCAGGACAACGTACCTGTCCCTACCGCGCTATCTGTGAAGCAGTATTTGGCCAGTAAACGCACTCGCCGTCCTCACAAGATTTGGCACCATGCGCCTTTTTTTGTTTCCGAAGTTAAAGTCTACTTTGAAAGGGACCCGATTTGAGTCGATGGAAGCGGTAGGCAAAAGTCGAAATCTACCTTCACATCTTAATAATTCTCCCATATCCATCAAATAAAACCCTACCTCCCACACCTACCCTACACCCTACACACACCTCCTCTAGAAAAGTTATCAAACACAAGCCTACGCAATCACTACAACCCCAGCCCTGCAGAGGAGCAATTCCTATATCAGGGCCCACTCCAACAAATCTTCCTCCTATAAAAATTTTCCTTATCCTACCAAATTCTATCCAACGAATCTCTCTATCTCGCTCTCCATTGTAGTTATTGACATTATTAACAGTTATTTTAGTGTACAAGATTACATAACACATCACTCATGTGACTAAGGAAAATACATTTTTTACCAAAAATCTATTTTATTTATAAATGTAATTTCCTTCAAGAGCAATACAATAATTTCAACGCTTCTCTAACTACTCGATGACGTGCTTGTTGAAGGATTTGTCTTTTTCCTTGCTTCAGTTTCAGCAATCGCTTTTTCATTTGAGCTGAATTTCTTTCTGCGAGCACTGGGGGCCAGATATGGACTATACGGTGGATGAGGAAGCAATTCAAAGTATAATTCGTTCAATTTAACCATCTTTGCTATCGTCTTGTGATTCACTGCATTGTCTTAGTGAAACAATGGTTTTTTCTTCGACATATGAGGTCGTTTGTCTTTGATTTTTGCATTCAAACGATCCAAAAATTCTATGTAGCATTCGCTATTGATTACCTCTTCTTTTTGGAGATAGTTGATGAACAATATTCCATGCACATCCCAAAATACTGGAGCCATAACCTTTCTAGCTGACTGTTGTGCCTTTGGACGCTAAGGACATGGTGCACCGTCTGCACTTCGTCTACATCTGACCACATCCTGGAGATGGAATCTATAGGTTAGAATTTTGTAGATAGATTAACAATCATAGATCAACAGTGAACAATACACTATTCACAGATGAAGCTTACAAGAAATGGGATAAAAGATTCCTATAATTTTCCATGCTATTCGAGAATGTCTTTGCCAGTTAAGGTTTTTGGTTTACGTATGGATTGGTGTCACTAATAACCCATTAGTAGGTCTTCACTTTTTTTATGGTAAAAGTCGATTTGGACTTTCTACAAAATATTTTAACAGTGTTTTGTGATACCAAAGGTGTAATCTCTATTGAATATGTCGAAAAACGTAATAGGCCGATTTTATGTTGATTTGCTGACACGGTTAATGAAAACGAAGAAAAGTTACGTGAATATTGTGTTTCGTGGAAGTACGTGAAATAGTTAATGAAGTCAATTCAAACCGGTATGTAATATTTTATATGAAAATTTACATATACAAATCTACCTGAAATGTGATTACTAAATACCTATAAAAAGCTCGTTTGCATTTTAATCAAAACGTAAAACAAGTAAATTTTTCCGTTGTATTTCTTAAAACTGATGAAACGTGTATTGTTAAGACATTATTAGAGACAAATGTTTAAAGCACCCGTGGCAGAAAAAAAAGTGAAATTGAAAAGAGAGGTTGATTCGACCGGAGTCTTGTTGCATTATGAAAATGTACTTCCAAATGGTGGAACTATCAATGCCGAGATATGTAGTGGGCAGCTGATATGAATGTATCCAGGTATTGTCATCCAGAAGCGGATTCTCTTACAAGACAATGTTAAACCATATACTGCGAAAGTTGCGCGGAATATCGATGAACTTGGTGGTATTGAACTCCTACCAAATCCAGTATTTCGTCTGGATCTTGCACCGTTAGATTACTATTTATTCAAATTAATGGAGAATTTCTTGCTTGGGAAAAATTTAAATCCAAAGATGTTGTAAATGCAGTGTGACAAATGTTGGCATCCAAGCGTAAATAATGGTTTTAAGAAATTCTGAAATAGCTAGGTTGGACCATAGAATACGATGGGCTATAATTTGAGCCGACATTATTTATGAGACATTCATACCAGAATAATGAAGAGGTGATGGCAGAGACAAACCCGTATTTTTCATAACGACAGATTATTTTCGGATGGTTTGAAGCAATTGAAAACTCGCTTTATATTATATCGAATTATATTTAGAAATTAAGTATTTTTTATAATAAAATCATTTTTTCATTGAAGAGTTACTCTTCTTTTGTAAGCCCCTTCGTAAGTAGGGTGATCGTTATTTGCTTTATATTGAATTAAATTTTAGTCTAGTGAACTATAAAGTTGTTTATTGAGGAACCTTAAACTATAAATTTGATATAATGATGAACTGTTGATAGTAAAATGGGTGAATAATAATAATGTCCTTGTAACAGAATTGAGATAAATAATATAAGTAAATATTGAAGAAAACAAAAGGCACTGGCGTATTATTCCAACAAAGGTATTTTTGCTATGGGCTAAGCGTCAACCTTGTATTTTATATTGGAGAATTAATTATTTAATTTCACTTTGTGAAGAAATAGAAATAATTATCTATGAAAATATCGTTTATTTATTATGTCTAAATACAAAATCTAAATATTTACACGTCTTAAGAAAATTATTACGCAGTTAAAAAATGTATAGGTTTAGAACACAATTAGAAAATACGTTTTAAAAAATCTGAATAAATTATACATAAAACAGTTTGTATATTAAATTTAGCTTGTATTTCTTATAATGTATTAAGTTATTTCAATTATTGAATATAAGTTAAACTACTAACTAAACAGATGTTCATACTTTTTTTGAGGTGTATCCTCTAAGCGCATTAAAAGAGACCACAACAGAAGTTTTGAAGAAAAAATAGCAAACATTAGATAGAACCTCTTACATAAGAACTGCGTACAAAGTAGGCTTGGTTGGATAAACATTATTTGAAATTTGCCCCAGGAGAATCAACCATTGAGAAGTGATTGGATAAGTTTGCACTTGGCGAAAAAATCATCGCAGTGCTCGGCTCAAAAGGGGGTGATCACCGATGAAAACTTCAAAAAGTCCACAATATAATTTAGGATAACAGTAAAGTGAAGCTGATTGGGATAGCGGAGACCCTAAAGATATCAAAGGAACGTGTTGGATATATCGTGAATGAATATTAATGAATCTAAGCTGTGTATGGAGCGGCTCAGTCGTGATAAACCCGAATATTTACGTCGACATGTGACAATGGATAAAACATGTTATATAATTTTACACTGGAGTGGACTGCACGTGATCAACAGACTCTAAAGAGTAGAAAGACGGTATGTCAGCTGACAAGATTATAGCATCAGTATTTTTAGTTTTTAGATACGCATGGTATATTATTGATAGACTAACTTGAAAAAGGAAAAACTATAAACGACAATTATGGTTTAGCGTTATTGGAGCGTTTGAAGAACGAAATCGCCCCATTTAGAGAAGATGAAAAAAGTGCCGTTTCATCAAAACAATGCACTGTGTCACAAATCAATGAAAACGATGGCAAAATTGCATGAATTGGGTTTCGGATTGCTTCCGCATCCATCGTATTCTCAAAATCTGACCACCAGCGACTCTTTCCTCTTTTTAGACCTCAAGAGGATTGCTCACTGGACAGACATTTTGCACCGATAAAACTGAACCCTATTTTAAGACTAAAGATAAATCGTCCTATAAAAATGGTTTGGAAAGATTGTATGATCGTTATATACAAAACTATAGTAAATAATACAATCCAATTATATATGTGAAAAAAATATTTTTTCTATGACAACCTATAAACTTTAAAAGTGTCAACAAAAAAAATTCATTCAGAATCAGGTGCATAAAGATTTTTACAGAAATCTATGAAAATCAGCTTTCCGTTGTATATGGTGTTGCCAGTGGTGGAATCACCTGTAGGCTGAGTAGGTTGAGGCCTAGGGCGGCGAATTTGAAGGCCGGCAAATTGTGTTACACAGTTCTATATTTCGATTAAAACATTAGAAAAAAATATTATTTATACGGAGAAGTCGAGTTTTGAAATTTTTCAGAAATAAAATTGTAAGGTTTATTCATATTATATAAATGTTGAATAGTTTTAAAACATTTTTCCTTATTTTGAAAGTATCACATGACTGAAATTTTCTTTGCTTGAAATAATGTTTTTTGACTATTATTTACATGAAAATAATTAAAAATCTTATAGAAACTTAAGTTCTCAAATTAAGTTGAAATTTTATTGCTGAAAAATGTTGTTTAAATTGTAGACACCTTTTGTTTTTTTTTTAATTGTTCATTACACAAGTTATCAACAAGTTTATATATATATATATATATATATATATATATATATATATATATACCATCATGACACACAGATGACGCTGCCATTGTCAAATCCAACTTTCACGTATGTGTAAAATTTCATGACATTTCGATTAGTCAAAAAAAAGTTTCAGCCATTTAAGTGAAGCTACTTTTGATATATTGAAAACAATGGATCAAAAAATACAGTACAAGCTCAGCAATGGCTTCTAAAGTATTATCCGGACTTTACTCCATTGAAAACAACCATTTTTTATTGGTTTGCTGAATTTTAACGTTGTCGTAGAGACACCGATGATGGTGAACGTTCTGGTCGTCCAATTGAGGTAATTACTCCAAAAAACGTTAAAAAAATTGATTATATTTAATCATAAATTGCGTGAGGTAGCAGAGACCGTAAAGATATCAGATGATACTGTGTTTACAATTATGCATGAACATTTAACCATGTGAAAGCTTTTTTCAAAGTGGGTGCCGCTAAACTCACAGTTGATCAAAAACAACAACGTGATGATGATTCAAAGCAATGTTTGGCCATATTTACACGTAATTTTTTGCGTCGATTTGTGACAATGGATGAATCATGGATGCATCACTTCACTCTGGAATCAAAACGATCATCATCTGATTGGACTGCAGCCGGTGAACCACGTCCGAAGTTTCCAAAGCATAACAGTCAACAGTCAGCCGGGAAAGTTATGGCTTCAGTATGTTGGGATGCACATAGAATATTGTTTATCGACTATCTCCAAAAAGAAGACAAAATCAATAGCGGATACTACATAGAGTTGTTGGATCGTTTGAATGCAAAAATCGAAGAAAAACGGCCTCGTATGTCGAAGAAAAAGCTACTGTTTCACCGATTCACAAGTTGATGGCAACGGTGGTTAAATTGAAGGAATTACACTTCAAATCGCTTCATCATCCACAGAATAGTCCAGGTCTGGCCCCCCAGAGATCACTGGCTATTCACTGATCTCAAAAAATGCTGGTCAGTAAGAAATTTACCTCAAATGAAAAAGCAATTTATTGCTAAAACTGAAGCCTATTTTCTACAAGCACGGCATCGATAAGCGTTGAAATGATTGTATTGCTTTTGAAGGAGATTACATTGATGAATAAAATCGATTTTTAGAAAAAAAAATTACACCCTCTCCTTGCAAGTGCGAGCCATTGGGGATGTTAAATCGACAAAAAGGTCGGCTTAAATCACGCTCTTCAGAGGGGTTGTAATTCAATATTCATCGAGGCATTAGCCAGGAAGAGTTGTTTTCCCCTTTGAAGAACGGCGGAATACATTTTCGAAATTATTTAAGAGATGAATAGTAGAAATTATTTATTTTATACATTTTGCACATCTCATTTACCATGGAAATCTATATATATTGTATTTATCTACAGTTATGTTTGTCACCTTAATACTTGTTTAATTATCACTATACTCAGTAAATAATATTTGTAGGAGGTTTTTGTGTGAGTCTTCACACAATTTATCAGCAAATGACTTAATACCCTCCGCTACTTCATGATATAAACAAGACATTTTTACTAATAGATACATTAAATAAATAATTATACTTTAAATCGTACTGTGATACAGTTCCAATTTAACAATAAATACCAAGGTGAAATAAAGTCAAAACGTAATTTATTCTTGACGTAGGTACATCGGTACATCCAAATAATGTTTGGACAATACTAAAGTTAATTGAATAACTAGGACAATAACCAGCAAATTTTACAAATGTCAACTTTAAGCAAATTATTTGTTAAATTCAAAGTTTTCAACTATTATACAGAAGACTAATGAATACCATAAAAGAATCTTAGCTAGAAGGTATTGTTTACGTGGGCCAGTCAAATAATACCCAGTACATTACGCATAACAATTTATAGTGAGATAATTTATTTACCGTATGTTTTTTATTTAGGACGAAAGTAACTAATCAAGATAATATTAGATACATCCGGTTGTAGAGGTTAGATATATTAAGGGAGCCTTCTACGTACTCTTTTAAAGACTTAAATAACCTCAACTTCCGTGCACAATATTTTAACGTCCCATAGCACATTAGTTAACGATATTTGTTATTAACAATTTCGTCATAGAACAATTTGAAAATCTATTGTCGTATACCATCAGTTATTTTGAAAATATTTATTTATTTTCATACGATGGATAATTTAATAATAAAACGCTTTTCACTCTTGTAATTTTTCATAAATATTTGTCATTTTCAAGTCGAATAACCAAAGACATGTTTTTAAGAGTATTATTTGAAAAATTACAACAAATTTTGACGTTTACTCTGGTCAGTAGTTAATGATCAATTATTATTACATTGCGTTCGTCAGCAACGTGATTCCACAATTTTTCTCGGGAATCAACAGATGACGAATAAACAGACTCCTTCAATGTCCCTCAAAGAAAATAATCACATTTATTGTCCGGTGAGCAGGGAGGTCAATTTTCAGGACAATTATTTCCTCGTCCGGTTCACTTATTTGTATATTGGCGGTGGTTAAAAAGTTTACATTGACAATAAAATTAGGTGGAGCTCCGTCATGCATAAACAAATGTTCCAATCTCAATCGTAACGGAGAATTGTGAAAAACTCACGTTGGAAATTCAAAAAGTTATTTTATGAAGGTTTTCATCTGAATACTAAGAACAGTTTTTCATATTTGTAATATATCTACGAGTAAAACAAGCCTCATCAATGGAAAGGATTTTTTTTTTTCGAAAGTGAATATCCTAATGTAAATAAATCGACAGAAATTCACTCGCTGAACTTAGTCATGATATAACAATAATTACACTTTTTGAGCATGATAAGTCAATAAGTCAATAGTAGGTAACCAAAATAAATTCTTCATCTCGCAAACTCATTTGAACAGGACGTTCTTGTTTAGCACTATAAAACTTTCATGTTTCTCGAGCTCGTAGTTGAACATCAGAAAAAATTTCTCTGACAAAAACCACGTGATTAGGAGATCACCACAAAAGCCTAACACCAATAACACATCCATTTGCTCGCTGAATGAGAATATTTTCCACTTATTACTACATGAACTGAATTGCAAATTGTCGAATTTGATGTATAAATTCATAGCTAGCTCTTGACCTTTTCGTAACTTTTTAATGATTGAAAACGTGTCTTCGACTTTTTATTGAAAGTTTTATGAAAAATTACAAGATCCTGAACACAATGTTCAAACTACCACTACACCAACAACACTCACAATTACACTGTCTAGCGCGCGTAGTGAAACAGTGTGTTCAGTATGAATATCACCAATGGTTCCAAAAATTTCAACTTCAAATTACAAGAGTAAAAAAAGCTTGAGAATTAAATTATCTATGGTATGAAAATGCAATTTTTTAAATCAAATAACAGATAAAAAATTTTAATGTTAGGTCACCCCCAATTAACCCCCCAGAATGGTTCGATCGCTTAATACTTATCGTTAGTTAATGCCCTTAACAGTATTATACAGTATACCAAATTTGGTATTGTGGACACTATAACTCCTCAGGGAAGTAACTTGGTAAATTGCCCACAATCGTCATATTTTGGGCTAAACTATACGCCTATGGCTTTTGTTAGTTCTTAGGCAAAATTATCTTTAAAACTGAGACACTTATGACTTTAAAAATTCAAATTTCTACCAATAACGAAAATATATAGGGATCTTTATCATAAGTACGACAGATTGTATATTATTTGTATCGATAGATTTTCTAAAAAAACTCACCTGATCATTATTTGAAGGGAGAAAAAAGTAATCAAAAATATACTGATGAATAAAAATTCATCAGGTATCGTATCGTCGATCATAGAAAATAAGGATTTCGTAGGAAAAACGTTAAAAATTGCACAGAACTTAATTTTAACACATGGTCGAGCCTTGTTCGATTCAAAAAACACTTAGGAAGCGGTCACTATGTCTCATTGTTGTAACAATGGTTATAAGTTTAAAATGGTTTATCCTATTTGTTAACTATACAAGGTCTTTAAGGCCCCTATTCTTTGTAAATCGTTATTAGCTACTTACTTTTGATAACTGAAAATAGACGTGTAGGTATATAATAATCGTTTTAAAAATTTAATACGTTTTCTTTTTAATTTTTCGGTTTCTTCTTTGTCAAGAATTTACAGTTTCTAATTAGGCTAATAGAATAAGTGACAAATGTCAATTATTCTACAATGTATATAGTGGGTTATAAATATTTTGTTTGTTCTATCCCACCCACTGCTTCCACTAACATTTGTAATAAAAGAAAATAAATTGAAATTAAAGCTTAAATCGTTACCATCATTTCTTTTCAATTGTTAGCCTGATTTTTTCTGCGGCCGTTAAATCTTTGTTTATTACTAATAACTTTATAAGATAATACTTTTGTTTCACTAGATAGATTTACTTCTTTTCTCAAGTTTCACATCTTACTTTTGTAACAGGGCAAAAAATGTGCTATCAAAGAAGTAAATTGTTCATTTAAAAATATACTTTTTCTACGTCCGTTATAATATTCACGTTTTTTTTTAATTATTTGCATTCATAACGAATGTAATTTCTGAATCGGTCAAATAGCTTGAAAAAAAGTAGCGTAGCGGTTTATTTTTTCACTCTATTGCGTTAAAAAAAGTGCCGTAACGCAATTATAAAATTGTTATATCAAAACAGTGGGCTGTGAACGCTTTCTTTCTCATGTCAATTCGTTTCTCCGATAAACTCTCACACTTTTATTTCTTGATATTAGTTCAAGAAAATCCCATTTTTGTCTAATTAAAAGGAGTGTAGTATTATTATTAGAGATGGAGAGTGATAGTGAAGAAAGTTTAAACTGCAAACAGAAGATGTTGTTGAATCGGCAACTGCAGCGACTATGAATCTTCTTCCTGAGAAATCCAGGGAACAGTATTTAAAGGAATATAATTCTTTTATGGAGTGGCGAACTAAAAAAGGCATAACCAGCTTCAAAGAAAGAGTGTTACTAGCTTACTTTGAAACGATATTCAAAATGTGGAAGTCTTAAACACTTCGACTTATTTAAAACTGAAAGGCACCCTAATGGTAAATAACAACGTAGATATCAGTAAATACTCGAAACTTATTGCATATTTGAAAAATAAATCAGTTGGCTATAAACCCAAAAAATCTAAAACATTTGCCCGTGAAGAAATTAATAAGTTTCTGTTGCAAGCTCCATACGATCATTATCTCATGCATAAAGTATGACAGCAAAAAATTTCAATGTAAGTTTAGATATTATTTGTAACATCTTTCAGGTTGCTTTAATATTCGGAATCGCAGGAGCTCTGCTGAGGGAGGAATTATATACAATGAAATGTAACGATATCAATAATACCGAAAATGTTTTAATTATCACAGTACCTGATACAAAAACTCATTTTCAACGTCGATTTACTGTTATTGGTGAAATATCTGACAATGAATTAAACTTGATTAATATTTATAAAAAATATTTAGAAACCAACGACAAATGTCAAAACAGATCATTTCTTTTTGCAGTATAGAAATGGCAAACGCAAAACCCAAGTTGTAGGTATCAAAATATGTTCCCTCGCTTATCGCAACATATTTGAATTTACCTAATCCAAAAAACTACACTGGGCATACATTTCGACGCTCTTCGCTCTTCTTAGTGGATTCCGGTGGTGATATAATTCAACTAGAGAAGCGCGGTGGGTGGAAATCCAACACAGTTGCAGACGGTTACGTAGACGACTCAATAAAAAACAAAATGGATTCCGCAGTGAAAATTTCAACGGGAACAACTCGTTTGACTTCAAGCAATATTGTAAATATTGACAATGCTACCAACAATCCAATAAGACGATGTTATTTCTTTGAACTCGTTAACTGTTGCCAATTCAAGTACCAATAGTAATGTAACTTCTTATTCACTTTTTTTTACTCGAATTGCCGTCCGTGAAAAAGAGTATTACTTTATTCACTTGTTGCATAAATAACTATTTGTTCACTATACTCAAGCGTCATCTAGCTTGATTAGTACTCCATTCCCGTTCATTTAAATGTGTTTCGGAAGTTTCATAATGGATAAAGATGGAATGTCTGAAATTTTGCATTTCAAAAATGCAAAAGCTGTGAAAATGTTAAATAAGATATTTAGCTGCCAATATTTGTTCTGTACCGAAGCTACTTACTGAAGATGGATTTTAACATTTTTTTAAATATCGTCGTTTTACTTTCAACACCTCCTCAGTTTTGACTAATTTTACAGGAGGGATGAAAAACCTGTATGAAGTGCCATACACCAATTATGTGAACTGATCTTAGATTTCTACTAAAAAATATAATTATAAACTTTATAGCCAGAAACACAAGGTTTTGAACCAAAATAACAAAACGTTCTAGAGACTTAGGTAGGTTTTATTTGTTTTTAATTCTGACTATATTCTAATCATAATTAAGTAAAGAAAATTAAAAGAATGTAATAATAATAATTATAATCGAAAGAATAAATATATAAAATAATAAGACACTTTGAAAAATTAATCTTCTTTAAACGTAGGGTGTCATAAAAAAAATTATATTCCGCAGATATTATTTCGTTCAGTTGCTGTAAATGGTCGTATTTAATGTTTTTAATCGGCAAGGGATATTGATTAAGAAAAACTATAGCCCCAACCTTTAGACTTTTTCAACTTTTTTCCAATTCCATCCAATCGTTATCAAAAATCAGTTTGTAGTATAGTTTTCCATCAGGTCTGTATTGTACGGCACACAAATCATTAACATAGGATCCTGTATTATATCGAGGACAATTTGAAGTGTGGTATTCTAGTGCCGGAAAGTTTTTGATTGAATGATAAGATCAAGGACTCAAGCGAGTCGATTTACAAGCAGCGATATACCCAGCAGGCGAATAAATTTCTATATTACGGATTCTTCGTTCAAGTGTGGAATGCATGCTGTCGCATTCCATCTGTGTATATCCACTTACTAAGTATCTATTTCATTTCTATTGATTTTATTTTTTTCTAGAAGATCATTATTATTACCAAATAATGCTACTATCTACTAATGGATACTATGTATCTATTTCGGAGGAAGATTATCAACCATTAGTTTCATTTGAATTTGGAACTAGAGAATCTATAAATTAATTTCTTCTTATGCCTCCTTACATCAAGAGAAAAAAGAAATTGTACTATTAAAATAAAAAAATCATATCGCAAATTAGATTGTAATCACACAGTTTGAATCAAAGCCACAGAAGTCTAATCTTCAGCAATATTTTGTCATAAAACAACGTAAATCAAAACCTCCCAATTTTCCAAAAAAATCTAATAGTCTACATTTAAAAGTTAATTGTGGCTTCCTTACCATATGTTGTAATAAAAAACAGTCACTTTCTTAAATATTTCTTTGTATTTCACGCAGTATTTGGTTCAAAATCATATGCACAGTTTGAACAATGACGGCCGAATGTAAAATGCAGACTTTTGAGCAATTCCCTGAGATGCAACGACATATATGGTTTTGAGATTGTACGGTAGATGTCGCTATAACCAATTTAATAGTTAGGAGCTTTAAATGGTGTTAACCTTTCGTCGGGCGCATTTAATCTATAAAATGAGTAGAATATATTTTCGTCTACCAAGTTTCTGTGTTTCACAAAAGACAGTAGAACTTCCAGCTATCTTCCCAATCGCTTTCTAAGAGTTAGAGACGCAAAACCTACAGAGGTAGCTGAATTCAAGGAATTTGTCGGATTACTCTATCTGGCTGAGGCACTGAGGAGTGATCGACAATTCTTGGAAGAACTGAGAGATTAGGACGGATATTGAGTGAAACGGTTTCATTAATGATAAGAGAATAAAATTTCTTGTGACGTGCACTCGATTTGATAATATTAACACCAGAAAAAAAATTAACAAGAATAATTGGCAGTCCACCATATGGTCCAATCATTTGTAAATAATTACATAAAATTTTTCCCATTATTTGAATCTGGAAATGTCGCAATTAGAATCACTGCCATACAAAGTTGTTCCAAATATCGCTCAGCTGTTAAATTCCCATGAAAGGAATATAGACCAATGAATTTCCCTACCCAAATATCATTTTTTCGGGGCGCTGGGTATGTTTTAATCGAATCCAGTGGGGGCTCTACCAAGGCCAGTAGGGGGAATCGTGTAGATTTACTTTGAACACTTGAAAAAAACGTTTTAAAATACTACTGGATTTGCATTTTCATCACAATGCCTAATGAATATTTCACAAAATTCAAGAGTTCGTGAACACGTGGAACTTTGTATGGGTACAGTTTTTATTTCTTCAAAAACTTCACTACAAAAGACTGACTGATAAATATTTTATTGCAAGGCAATTTCTATTGCATTGTCTTCTATTGAGAGCAAAATATAAAAATTTGCATCGTCGGCGTCGCTTATTACTGGTCGTTAAATGAAACTTATGCTTCAAGTAACCTACCGTCATTAAAAATGTTATTCTCTCTTTTTTGGTTAAGGGAGCCATAATAAGAAATGTACTTGATGTCTCAGATGAATTGCGTCCATTCAGGTTACGAATCATATTGCACCTGTCAGGGTTAAATTTTAAATTTATTTGTATCAAAACCTAAATCGTAAAAATCGGACTTAGGAGGTTTTGAAAGTAAGCCGACGATATATTATTCATAATCATTATTGTATTATTTGTTAAAGTTCTACTTTTGCATCTATTGAAGGGTTCTATGTTCATTTTTGTGAAACAAATTAAAACATTGCTCTATATTTTTTGAAAACAACATTATTTGCAGTAGATTCAAAATCTACCATAAATTATTTCCAAAAATCGAGTGTAGAGGGGACCTCCATTTAGGAATAGTAATTTCAACACTATGTCAAATTAATGTCAAAATAAGTTGGTTTTGTAGATTGTGAGTAAATGAGGGACTTTTTATTAGTAACCTTATGGTGAATAAAGTATTTCGTGAAGGTATTACTGTAATTAATTTGCGAAAATCATGTTGTGTTGTAAAACTGATAGCAATAATGTCAGAGAAAAACTACAAAAATAAAATTAACTTAAATGAACTCTCACGTGTAAGAAGAATGGTGTAAATAGTATAGACTTAACTGGAACCAAAATAAAATATGCATTTATTCTAAACATTTTATATCAGGAATAGTAGAAAGAGTGGAAGTTTTCACGTGAATCAATTGACGATTTATCGAACACATTTATATCTACATATTGATATCCTCTTCTATCAAAATCTATTACAAAATCAATCACAAGACAAGTAAAGTTTTTTTTTATATTTACATTAGTAATCGTAAAAAGAGACAATGATATAATTGACGTAACGTAACGTCATATATGTAATATTCCTAAATGGGCAGTTGTTATGGGAAAAAACGGTTACGGTGCCGACAATATTCATTTTCTCTCCCGTTCGAGACACTTTATCTATACTACGCATGCTTGAGAGTGCGCAGAACCGAGCTGGAACCTTGGAGGATAGAGAAATCGTTGTCATTCTGTCTCCCTCAGTCGGAACAGCTTCCACTTATAAAAACTGTCCATATAGTAGTATTACATATATGCATAACGTATTATTTTTAGCGAATTTTTAGATTGGACGTGTAATTATTGTCAAAATCAGTTATTTTAAGAACCAATTTGACTTTTCATTCAATTTTACATCGATGAGTACGAATATATTTCATCATCAATTTGTAAACTTTTGACATTTTATAATACCTAAAATGCCGTAAGACGGGAAGATTACAATGCTTATTTTACTACTTATAAGTGGTAAGTAGTGTTTATAATTTTGCACAATTTGTAAATCTATGTAGAATTTACAAAATTGCGTGAAACAAGTGTCTGATAATACTTATAAAGGTATATTAACCAACAGTTATTTTTAGAAAACGAGTGGAAACCAGCTTAGCTCACAAGCATAGGAATTTGATTGAATATTTGGAGATAGATAAAAACAACGGCGGACCTTTTCAACCTCTTTTATCTGTTCAGGAGGTATTATATTAGAGTATTTCAGAGAGTGGCAACTGTAACGTGTGTATGGAGGGTAGAGGTAAGGACAACTGCTATTTCATATCATTTCCACTTGCTACACTAGCGCTATTTTGGCGAGTCTTCGTATTATAATTTGCTGTTTACAGCTGGACACTTTTTCAACTAATCCCCTACTGTTCTCCTTAGCTCTACCCTCCATAAACGTGTGAAACAATAATACAATATCGTCCAATGTTCATAACCTTTAGATTAAGTCAGTTTACACAAAATTAGGATTTTTAACCCATTGCTTACCTGAAATTCTTAGAAAACTGATAATTTAATCATAATTCATGTCTATACTGATGGAAAAAATTGGTAATAGATTGTTACTCTAGCCGGATAGCTATTGAAAATAAAATATATTAGCTATACAGATTAGATTTAAACATTTTGTTACTGTCAAAACAATAGGTGACAAACTGAAAAATAGAGAAATTCTTTCGATTGGAAGTACCTCTTTAATCTTTAATTAGTCAAATACTCTGCTATTAACGTTACACTCTTTTAATTAAAATGTAATTTGGGATGTTGTAACTTATTAACCCAGTATATGGATATTTTTATCAAAAGACTTTTGCTAAATATGTTGATGTTAACCATATAATTGAAATACCAACAATTTAAATTTCTTTTTTAACTACCAATTCGTAAAAGACCGCCCTTCGGAGCATTAGTCATAACGATTATTTCTACTGAGTTGTCAGAAATTTTAGCATATTACTCATGTGATGGAAGCATAGAGATATTACAGATAGAGTAGGCATGCTATAGGCGCCCATACAAGTGGGAGCGTCTGGCCGATAGAAAGAGAGAGAGAATAATTTATGTATTGCTGTCTCTGTCTAATGGCGCATGCGCGTTGATTAGATTTCGTGTACGCACTTTACCGTCGCCCGTTGAATCAGAAACACGCATGCGCAGTACGCAACAAAAGAAAGAGATAGAAATACATAAATGATTCTCTTTCTCTTTTCATTCGCGAGACGCTCTCACTTGTAGGCATGCCTACTCTATGGTAATATCTCTATGGATGGAAGACCCTCATCGTTTTCACTGTATACGTATACCTTTTTTTATGATTATAGGAAAACCTGCTGCATTAAATGATAATCTTATTTCAGTGTACCATCGTTGACACTAAATAACACATAGTGTCCATATTAGTAATTTTTGGGAAGACCATTGAATAAATACTTAAGTCTTAATCACTACTACTCAACGTGTCTCTATTGTTCACAAAGGTTTGTATCTAATATAAGGTTTGTTCTTGGTAGCTGCACTGGAAGAACTAGTTAAGTTAGTTTACACTAAAGAGTTCTTTGTAGCAGAACCAGCGCTGTTTTTGGTAGCAGTGCAAGGAAACTGGTTCACCCAGTTCTCTGTACTACTTGCACTGGGTCTAGAATTAGTTCAGCCAGTGCAGTGCAAGACGGTGCAATCTGGAAACGGTGGCGCTACATCTAATGTAAAATATCAAAAAGTACTCAATTTTCAAATATTGTTAATACTACAAGGCCTGAATCACATCAAATAACCTCTAATACAACAATCAACAAATGCTCTATTGCTCTTTGCATTATTCTGCACTATATCTTTGTATCCGATCCAACTAATTCTATACACTGGCCTGCATTGGTCCAGTTCAGTATAGTTCCATTGCAGCCACCAAAAACAAACCTATACACTTATTCCTAACTCTCTGTCTCTAAATTCCCAAAATAAATACTCAAATTCGAGTCTAAAAGTTCTTACGTACAGAAAAGCTCCCAAAAATAAGCATATTTCCTCTTTTAAAAATAGGCAGTGACTTGGTGTTGTTTGTTTTGTTTTAATAGTATTACAATATTATGATGCCATTTTTACACAGCTTTCAATTGAAATTGAGCAATTTTTCAACAGAATAAATTTAATTAACAAGACTTTCTTATTACCTGTATAAAAAAATGAAGATTAAGATGTAATAAAAATGCTTGATTATCAATTTTTAACATATTTATAATTTGTACAAGTTTATAAATAACACAAAAAGAGTTGGTAAATTAATGTAAAAACTTTACTGGTACAAAAAGTTCAATCAAAACATATTTTCCATGAATAGATTATAATTTTTTGTAGTATTCATGTAATAATTCTCAGTTTTATTTAAAAACATTTCAATTGACAAAGTAAGAGGTGTCATTACTATAATTAGTTATCTTGCTGGTTAAGATAAATAAAACCATTTCAAATAAAAGTTATTTATGACCACTTGCACCGTAAGGTTAACAATGGTTTTAATTTCAACACTGGCTTAATTCTATTTTATGAATTGCACCAAGTATTTAAACTATAATTAAATGAAACCCCTGAAATTAGGGACTAAAACAGATTTAATTTTTAGTTAAACAGTTTCTAACCTATAATTAGATAATTTTGTGTTGATAAACAGAGCAGAAACAATAATTATCGCTATAGGTATTATTTTATCTGCTCTTATAAGTAACAAGACATTCTTTTGGTTTACTGTGTTAGAAGAATTTAAAAAATGCAGGAGTAAAAGATGCAGAAGACATATATGAAAATAATCTTGATTTTCTGGAGATTGTAGATATGGGATTTTCCAGGAGAGTGTATAATAAAGCGGACCATTTTACAAATATGGATAATTTTACCTCTTTTATAAGGTTTTTACCTTAAAAGCCAACAGTTATTAACATTTTGAAGCAAACTGGTGATAGTCTCATATCAATCTTCTTCCAGTAACCACGGATTAACTTTCTTATTATATTTTAATATATGTTGCTTTCGCTATAATATCCGATGATCCTTGCTAGAGTTCAATGTTGGCAAGGTAATGACTTGTGAATAATAGGATTTACCGATTTTCCATTATGTTTGAGGTCTACTGTTCTTTGATCCAAAGTTCCCATATTCTTTACGAAGAGATAGGTAATAGAAATTGACTGGGTTCAAATCCCTTCTATGATGGTATGTACCTTCAAAATCAGTTTGTTTTTGAATGATTATATAATTTTCCGATACATACAAACGAGCTGTATTCTTGGAAAAACGTACTGGTAGTTGTTCATTGAATTGTACAGAGCTCCACCACAACTTTTTGTTAAATTTGAATTCATAACGTTATTCTGGTTTTATTTTATTAATTTTCATAGTTAAAGTTAAAAGAAAACTCTCTTATATCTCATGATTTTCACATAGCTTTGTTCTTTCCCATAATTGAATAATTTTCCATAGAAATTATCCTGGAATTTTATTTTATTTTAACTTTTTCGCTGATGTAACTATATATAATGAAGGGCGAATAAAAAAATAAAAAAAATATATAAGGAATTGTTTTATGAAATCACCATTGGAAAGTGATTGAGTATTTCTAGAATTTTTAAGCAAATCAAATAATAGATTCTTGAGTAGTTTCAATAATTTCCTTTTAATCTATATAAATTTTGTTAAAGAGTCTATTTCTGAAAATATAATGAAGTAACAAAAGTAAAATGTAGCTAATCGTAATCGCATTTTCTAATCAGCTGGTTTCCCTTTATCCAATTTCTAATAATTTGCTGCTGCCTACATTATGTGGGTTTTTAGTTTTCCTTTTATGTTGGGAGAGCAACTTCTGCCATGGTATGTTGATATGTTCAAAAAGTGGAGTCTCACATGCCGAGTTTTGTTCTTGCTTTGCATGTTTCTTAGTTTCTTTGTTTTCGATAACGTTTTCGAATTTATTAGATGTATTTTTTCATCAGAAGAAAATTTTGATGATGTTATGCGTTTTGCATTAATTGTATTACGTAAACTCTTAAAATAGAAAAAAAACTCGAAAAAACTGTTTACATAACCTTAAAATGTATTATTTGAAGATAGGTGTTTGTACCAATTCATTTAATTTTCAGCAAAAATTTCCCCAAATGGGTGACATAATTTTTAATTATTATAATTATTGAACAAGTGGGCATTAATGTAGTTGTAACATTTTACATAAGGGAAGCTTTGCACTATTCCAAAAAAAATTAGCATAATGATTTTCGTATTATTTATCATGTATATATTAAAAAAGTGATTATGACACGAGATACTATTTACGAATGATCTGATTACTCTAATATTGTAGAGTATTGTTCATAAATAGCTTTTTAATTCGTCAAAGGGTAGTTCTAGATAAAATAGTTAAGTTCATAAGCTACCCTAATTGCTACGTTGCCCAATTAATTTATTTATTATTTATTAAATAAGTAAAAATTTAAATATATTAGGAGTTACTAATGACACGTCCTCTTTGTTAGTACCTTGATTATGTCAAGTTTTTTCTAATATTAATTAGGTACTATTTCCGATATTATAGTCAAGTATCAAATACCAAATTTAAATAGATCACAATAATATAAAGTAATCAAGTGATATGAAAAAACAAATTTATTGAGAAACTAGAAAAATTGAAATTAGACATGATAGATCAAATTTTTAGATCGAAATACAGTTTTGTTCAATTTTGAAATATATATATATATATATATATATATATATATATATATATATATATATATATATATATATATATATAATTAGTTAATAAACAGAACACTTTAATAGGTTTCAACATTAACGCTATTGAGTATGGATTTTCACATAGTTATTTCACTTGCTAATTTTTCTTCATAATTGATTACATTCACTCTGTATTCAGTTGGAAATAAAATATATCTTAGGAAAAGTCAGTTTCACTTTTAATTGAAGTCAACAGAATTTTTATTAAAAATTTGTAATATTTTTTACTAATCAAACTGGAAGAAATTTTGTTATTTGAATATTTAATTTACTAAAAAAAACGAGAGAGCACAGCTATTATGCATTAAAGTCAGTATGGTGCAATAAAAAGCAACAAATTGACTTTAATGGTAAAAGTTTGTGATAAGTTTTTCTGTTTAGTTCATTTTAAACCACAATAAATCATAACTTGATGAGTAGTCAGTCTGTATAATAAATTATTATCTGGCTAAATCAGAAAAAAGTTATCTGAAATTAACTCTATTTTTTTCATCTACCAAGATGCAATTGTGAGGACAACCGTTTTTATGCTCACCAGTTAGCGCCACGGACGAGTAAAATCTTTAGGTATTGCATTCAGAGTTTGTTATTAAAAATAGAATGAAAATATAAATCATTTCTAATCGACATGAAAACAATATATAGAGCTGAATGCCCCAGTTCTATGCACTTCCGTTTTGTTTTTAACTTAAGTTCCTAAAAGTCGAAATATTGTATTAATTCATAAAGGAATAAAATTAGTAATTCATATTACAGGTTCTTATGAATAAAATTGACAACCAAAAATCGCTAATTTAAAAAAAAAGAAATTTGTTGACACTACGAGCGTTTTTTGAAAGTTTAATGCCATTGCCATTACAAAATAAACTTCAAATTTGTGTGAATAGTAAAAATAGAATAATATTTAGTTTGAAATTATATTTAGCATTGTTCTTGTTTTAGAATAAATATACTGATGATTTTTTACTTGAAAATTTATACTATTGTTGCTATATGACAACCTAACACTAAGTATATCTAATTGCTACCAAAAACATTATTTTGTATTTAAACAAGGATTTTCATTTACAGAAGCCCTGCATATTTCATATAACGAAACATGTAACGGTAAATACAATTTTTGTCGAGAAAGTGACATAATTGATGAGAATTCTAGTACTGAAGGGGGCAGTGGGGGGCAAGCAGGCAATTAGTTATAAAAGCACTTGATCACACAAGCCAAGTTACTTATAGTCAGAAAAACGAAACAAAATAATAGGACCAAGATAATAACAATCAAATAGACTTCTAAGATGAAAATATTTCATCTTTGATGGTTGATAGGTGATACCGTCGTGTTACAAAGAAGATATGGCAACACCATATGGATACTTGGAGATACAGTATCATACTCGTTTTCGAATTTTTAATTCTTGTTTATACATTTGTTACTAATGGAAATCAAAGGATAAGCTCGTAAAAAAAATGTTGCTGACACCCTTTCTGGCAAAACAGACAGAATAATACAGTAACGTAAACCATGCGTAGAGATCAGTTTTTTCAATATTTAAGTACCTCCATTTCACGAATCATGCTTATATAAAAGCAAAAGATACGCTCTATGGTGGAATATTATGGAAAACATTTATGTAAACAATTTATAAGGGTTAAGAATCTTAGATTCGGATACAAGATATGGTCATTAGATAGCAGTAGCCTTGATCCCATGTTTGATAAGGAAGCTTATCCATTAATAAGTATGCTGAATCAACTACCCAAAGGAAAAAAGAAGCAACGGTACTTTTCATAATTGGTAATGTTTTGACTAATTTCAGTTTGTTGAATTATTTAAAACAGATGGGGATACAAGATATAAGTCGATATTTAAACAATTTGATTCCATATCAAAAAGTTAATCCTAATGTTGGTACTACCCTTGATCCCATGTTTGATAAGGCGGCTTTTCCATTAATAAGTATGCTGAATCAACTTCCTAAACAAAAAAGGAGCAACGGTACTTTTCATACGTTTTAATCTTTTCAATAATTTCAGTTTGTTGAATTATTTAAAACAGATGGGGTATTCAGCTACTGGTTCTATTAAAGACAACCGTTTATCACAAAGCTGCCCTTTGGCATCAAAAGTAAATATTAAAAAAAAGTGAATCGATAATTGAGAAAGAAAATAGTTTATTATTTATCTTTATCCAAAAAGCGCAATCTTGGAGATCTAGTAATAGGATCAATAATGGATCGTTCTGTAAAATATCTGATGCTAGATAGTTTGAAAAAGTAATTTATTTAACAAATGTACCAAATGGTAGGAAAAACGATGCACAGGAGAAGAATGTGAATACATCATTCGTACCATGCAATGGGAAAAAATTGATATTTCATGTCGACGACAATTTGTAATTTTTGTTTAGCTAAGGTCAATGCGATAGCCACATCTTTACAGATTGAGAATTTTTCAAGGACTGGAAATCATGTCAACCAGGGTGCACCCCTTTTTTGTAGCCCCCCCTTCACTTTTTATTTTTTCATATTCTTAAAAAGTCAATAAATATCTTGAAAAAATGGATAGTAAAAATGTTTTTAATTTTTTTTACGTTAGTTTCTAGAATGCCTAAAAGTTAGGTTTCTAGACCAGAATACCACCCTAAGTTAAAGAAGTCAATATCATAATTTTCTTTTCTTTAAAATTTAATTAAAGCTAATGTGTCGCTACCCTTATTTAACACATTTCGACTGACATTTTTCATACGGAGCAATATAACAAATTGTCAAAATCAGCTGATGCCCATTTACAAATACGGTAAGGTAAACAAATGCTTTTGTCGTTTTTTTGTGGTTCGTGAACTTATTTCTTCGATTTTAGACCTTATTATTTACAGTTTTATTGCGAGATTGCTTCTTAAAGAATTGTTACTAAAAGTAATGCGAAAATTCCTCTGGAAATAATGGCTTTGTCATTTTTTTACACTATGCAGTATTTTGCTAAGTGTAGGAAAGTGGTAAATATAGTCTGAAATGCAAATATATTGGAAACTTGTGAAAAATGAGCAGGATTCTGACTAAAGCTCTTTTCATCTCATGAAAATGAGTTAACTCCACCTAAAGCTTTAAGTTTAGTCTTTGTAGTTTTCAGCTGCCACTTGGTTATCACTTTGCAACCTACTCATGTTTGATAATCCTGAACGCAACATTGGAAAAACTTCCGTAATTTGAGCACAGAAAAAATACAAGTGTTTTAAGATTGCAGATTGACTAAAACTACAAAAATACTTAGTGCCAGTTGTATTAGTTTCACTGAAAAAGATCTGAAAAGTATCTATGGAGTCCTTTTAACACCATGATATGAAAAAACAATACAAAACAACTCTCACCACCGAAAAAACCAAGAAAAGCTTCCTCGGATACATACGAGAAAATCAATTGTTTACCTCACGGTGACCAGTTTGACGCCAATCAGCTGTTTTCTTAGATTGTCTAATTCACAAATTATTCTACTTCTCTCTACCATAACCAAAACAAAATATTGACAATGAAAAAATTATTTCTTTTTTTCTAAGTATATGACAAAACTGCACCACATAAAATATATAAATTGATAAAATTAAGATATATATATATATATATATATATATATACTGAGTAAACTTTTTCAAAAAGTGTACTGAAGGCATTATCTATTCATTTTGGAATATATTGAATTCCATAGACGTTTTAACGATGATAATTTTATTTACTGTTATATAAATAATTTTCTAGAACTGTTCATATACTATATAATTTTTTCATAGGTGCTATAATCTTAATTTACACTACATATTTCATCATCATTATTTTCTATAAACAAAGAAAAAATTATAAATACATGAATCCATGATGTGATTTGTAAACTACTGAGAAGTACATGCAGAAATTAATATTTAAAGAGTCATGTTAGATAAGAAGTCCTTGTGACAAAAATAGGCTCAATTTAACAAATAAACAATATTATCAACTTGTCATTAGGTAAAAACATAACAGTTTTCATGAAATTATCGCTAATACTATGTGCAAATATGAAAATATACCGTCTAACATTTAGCTAAAAGACTTAATACTACCCAAGCAATCAAAAAAGTAGTATTGAACATTCTATCATATTCATTAGTTGTTTCAATTATTTTTTAAATGCCTTTCAAATTTGTCATGTATTCGATGTTTGTACTAAATTTACTTCGCACATCATTAGTATTCTAATAGTAATTTTAAGGTATGGGAGGCATATATTTTCCAACATAACCCTGTCACTGACTGTCATTAGTACTAGATTAGATTATCTCCAGCAGCGGTTAAGGTGAACGCTCCTATACACACAGGACTGCTTATTTCCATTTTACTCTGAGTTATACCCGCTCAAATCACTAAAACGCTGCGTGATACGTCACAAGTGGACCAGAAATGTTTGCACGTGATTTTATTGGTAGTTCAGAGTATAAAAATTGTTTTTCAACAATATATCTTTTTATTGGAAGATTGGAGAACTAATTTAGTTTGTGTTCACCCTTCCATCATTATCAAGCTTAAGACGTTGGGCTTAAACTAAACCTTTTTTATGTAAAAAGCAAGCACAAGAGGGTAAACCCTCTTACACTGAAGTTATTCAAGTGGGCTGCCGTGTGGAGGTGCCTGTGGATATTGATCTTGAACGTTTGTGGGTTGTAGTGCTCCGGACCTTGGTGCTGACAAGAATGATATTGAAAATGTCTAGTTTTGCAGTTTGATGAAGTTAAAACCGAATACGTTCAGTAATATGATGTAACACATGACCAAGTATTGGGGCCTTGTAATCAAATAAATGCAAGTCGTTCAAAATAGGGGACTATTTTAAAAGTGGAAATCGTTATTTATATTTCCTATAATGTAGTCAGTTGTTCGTGTAAACGATAGAGCTGGTGGTAATTTGGATTTGTGAAAAGAAATTGAAATTGGCTGAGAAAAACCATATTTCACTATGGGTGACAGTAAAATTATATATTCACTGATGCTCCATACTTACTAAAACTTGTAAGAAATTGATAATGGCTTTACCTTCGAAGAAAATAGAAAAATAACAAAAGAGTCACTTGAATGTTTGATAAAATCACAGAAGTTACACCATGTAGGAAAATGGCTGAAACAAACTTATAATATGAAAAAATTCAGAGACAAAATGTCAAACTAGCTGCACAACTCATCTCCAATTCGGTTTCAACCTATTCATCAAGATTCGAACCTGATAGTGATAAAAAATTAGTTGAAGATTTGGGAGAGTTAAAAGGTGACATAAATAAGTGGTTTCATATTTTTAATAGCTACATGGAATATGGATTTGTGCCAACAAAATGTTGTTTGTTGTTGTTTATGAAATAATAAAAAATATAAGAGCAATTGGAAAAACACCATTACAGATATTTTATTCTTTTACGAGACATGAAAGGAAAGTTTGGTTTGATATTGACTATATTTGTACACAAACTAAACTAGGATGGATTAGAATACTTTTTTCGCAAATACGTTGTCGATGAGCTAAAATAACATCCAAGTCCATAGAAAACTATAGGATTAGAATGATATTGCTAGAAAAAATGTAGGAATTTTAGAATCAAAAGTGAACACAAAGAAACCAACTAATAAAGAATTTATCAGATCAAAAATTCTAGAAACAGCTAAAATTGAAATTCCAGAAGAAACATTAAAATGGACATTGGGATTATCTTCAAGTAGTTCTTTTTCCCCTGTGAACACTCCAGATTGATGTTGTGCCACAACTACATATTATTCTGGAGAAAATCTTCCAGAAACAACTGAAGATGTATTGGAGTGTATAGCTAGGTGTCTAGCAAAAAAATTCAGGGACCTAAAAGAAAAAAATATTTCGACAAGTAATAGTAAAGGTTGTCAAACAGATACTACGATGGACAATTTAACTGAAACTTAACGTTAACTCAGGATCTAGAAGAAAAGCTAAACAAACTGGCCTTGACCTATGAAAGATTAAAAATGACTATGTAAAAATATTATACTGACTTAACAATTTACAATGTTTTGTAAACAGTTTTAAGTTTGATTGAACCGTAAGGATAGGGAGGTAGAGTGTCAGATAAATTTTTAACAGAAAATTCAACATTCTTTGAGAACCTTTCCACCAACTATGATATATTCATTTATTACAATCGCCCCATAATTGCGAACGAAACCTGCATCAAAATATTCGTAAGCATTCAAACTTATAAACGATTTCGACTGGGATTTGCAATTAAATATTTAGATATTAATTTTTTAAAACGACCAACAATTTCAAACCATTTTTATTGTATATTCGAATTTAGCATTATAAAAAAATTATTATATTAATCAAAGTTTAATAAAAATGCTTATTTTAGAATTTTCAGAAGAGATTGATTGTGGTATTTACTTTGTACCAAATGTTCATTGTTTATTTTATACCGTCACGCAATTTTTTCTCTATGAAGATAGATCAAAGAATTCAAAAAAAAATATATAATGAAAGCTGTATATAAACTATCCAAAACTATTTTTTTTTCTCAAGCCATGCAAGTACTCTATCCAAACAATGCTAATCAAAGGTTATGTTTGCCTCCCAGCGCCCATACACGTCAAAGTTTTGGAACGCTCTATTATATTAAATGTAACCTAAATCACGTTATTATAATTTTTTATGATTCGCAATAATTTTTTCATCAATTATCCTACCAAAAATACTTCGGAAAAGTATTTAGCGCAAAAGAAATTTTGGAATAAGTTTAGGCTGGAGCCAATCTTTTGTCATGTTTTACACTCTGCTCGTAACCATGTATTCTAAAATTTGATTTGTTATCAAAACCATTTTTTTCTTTGTTAACAATTGATTGCAAAAACTATCAAGTTTATCAAATTTGAAAATCAGATCAAAATTTGATAGATTTTGTTCAATATCACTTTAGTCTCTTTTTTGCACAATAGTAATTATAATTTATCAATAATTAATTACATACATTTGCTTGAAAGGAGAAAAAATAAGTCATTAAAAATGTATAATTGCCTCTATAATGAAGTGAAATGAATATTCAAAATTGGTAATACTTCCCTGGAGTTTTCGATTGTATAGTTTTTAATCTGTTTTTAGAAAAATATGATTGATAACAATTTTTCATTTTAAATTCGGTGAATTGCAGAAATTAACAAGATTATCATAATAATTTAAATATTTATTGTATTTTCAATATGAACACATATGTACAATCAAGTGGAATATTGCGTATGCCAAAGTTTACAGTGTTCGCATTATTTAACTTTACTAAGCATGGTAAACTACACACAAATATAAGATCTATAAATATACAGGTCACTCATAAAGATAATTTATTTTTTCAGTTTTTGGAGCTAAAACCATTCATAATTCGGATTTAATCTGAAACTATTTGTCAAATATTGGAATATTATATTTATTTATTTATTTTTTTTTCGTTTTATTCTCATTTCAAGAATATGATCCAAAAAACAGTCCTCAAAATTATGAATAAACAACCAAATTAACGAATCATATTTTTCCAACTGTTTACATCATATTCATTCAAATTTGTCCAATAGTTGATATTATTTGGTTTAGAAAAATAATAATTTCAGACACAGAAGTATTTGCAGGTAGTGTTAACTTTATATTATTGTCCTTCCTAGTATGTGAATTTCGAATGGTGCTGTGGGTTGAGGACTCAAAATAAAACTGTCCATGAGTTTATAAATAAGTAAACAAAAGATTGTGAATATATAAGTAAAACAATAATCAGATAAGTTTAGTTTAACAATATAAAAATATTTATATGTATATATAAATGAATAGGACACATCGTCTTGATTTTAGGTCTCTTCTATTTTGAAATTATATATATATATATATATATATATATATATATATATATATATATATATATATATATATATATTTATAATTTTTTAAAGACTGATAAAAATTTGTCGTCTTAAACAAAATAGAAATCTGTTTTAACAAAAAAAATTAATTTTGCCTTAGTTTATTATCATCATAATATTATCACTAATTTTAAAAATAAATTGGAAAACAAAAAACAATAGACCAATATCAAACATAAAAATATAACTTTAACCAAAGAATTTATCAATCAAAAAAGAAATCACAAAATTTGAGAGCAGGTTAATCTAATAAAACGATTATTATGGAATCAGAAGATTCATAATAATAAAATGATGAAATTACTAAACGTTAAGGCAATTACAAAAAAAATTAAACTAGATCCAATGAATTCTTATCAAAAACAAAATAATGATCTAATTAGATCTTGGGAAGAACAACTTTATATTTCTCAATCAGATGCAAAAATCTAATTATTTGAAAAATATTTTGAGAAAATTTTTATACCAAAACAAATACCATATAAAAAACACATGAGATTTTAAAGAAAAAATATAAAAATTCCTAACGAATATGTATTTATTTCGTAGATGTGGTTTCTTTATATACAAATATTTCTATTACAATTGTGAAAAATATATTAATAAAAAAAATTGAAGAATATACAGAAATACCTCGAAACGAATTTACAACAGCTATAGAACTCACACTTACAACAACGTACTTCAAATATGAAAATGAAATATAAAAACAAATTGATTGTTGTGCTATAGGGGCTTCTATTTCAAGTGCACAATTGGGAATGGAAAATCTTGAGGAAACTGTCTTAAGCAAACTTAATATAAATATTCCATTATTTTTCCTACCGTACCAAATAATCAAATTGAAAACATAAATAAAAAATTTGATCATCATAGAAAACTTCAATTGACAATCGAAATCGAGCAAAATAATAAAATCAAGTTTCTGGATGTCACAATATATAAAATTAATAATAACATAATAACAAAATGGTATAATGTTACAGTTAAAACCTGTTTTCAGTTTATTCTAATTTTGACTAGGTAAAACTAGGTTTCACAAACCTCTTCCGTTAAAACTAATTTTTACTTGTCGAAACAGGACCAAAAATCTTTCGTGTTCCCTGCAGTTCAAAATCTGCTCAGTTGTCGTTATGTTCCATGTCTCGTATCCGTATGTGACCACGAGACGGATTTATGTTATATAGTTTGTCTAAATTTTTGTCTCACATACAGTGTGTCCTATTCACTTATATATACATATATAGAGTTTTATACTGTTACAGTAAACTGATTATTGTTTTACTTCTAATTTCAAAATTTTTATTACTTGTTTATCTTCCTCAACGTTTGAGTTGTAATGTACCATATATTCTTAGCCTTGATAAAGATCAAATAAAAGATCGAAACGTTGGCATTTTTAAAAATTCTTAACACAGTTTTATTTTGAGTCCTCAACCCACAATCCCACTCGAAATTAGATACTATTAACATAACTATGAGACAGAGAGAGCATTCCTAGTACAATTACCATGAAGTAAGTTTTTCAAATAAAGAAAAAAATATAGAAGGATTAAAAGCAGAAGAAACTATTCTTTAATCTTTATAAGGACTGTTTATGATGAATAAGTGAAACTTTCAAGGTTCAAATAGAAAATTTGATACATTGAAATCATATTTCACTTAGTTATTAGATAATAAAAGTATTTTGGTATGTAAAAAGTATATAAAATTCAACTTTGTTATATTAGAAAATTTCCATTTTTAACAATATAACCAAAACAATATAGTAGAATGTATAAATAATAAATTAGAAAAAAATAGTATAAACACAGTAGTAATAAAACATAGACATTTCAATTGATAATTACGACCAACTTTTCCTTTGTTTCTTTGAAAATTTAATTGTGAAAATCAGTTTTATAATTTATTTGAATTTAAAGCAGTAATTACATTGTGTCTACAAATAAAGTTTCATTCAAAACCATGATAGAATTTAATATATACAAATTTAATACTTTTCATTTTTCCACTCTACCAAAAAATTTCAAAAACCATGTCAAAGGTTAAAAATTAAATGATTTTTAATGGATCCAAAAACATGGTTGCTGAAATTACCCGTTTAAAATAAAAATAGATTTTCAATTATGTACAAATATACATATAAATTATTTACACTGTCAGTGAAAAGTATAAAGTGTCAAACAAGCCAAAAAATATAAAGAAAAATATGATTCAGTTATGTTCCAAAATATGGATTACTACTGAGATATATTTAATGTTCCCAAAGGTAAATATTCAAAAAGAAAAATTTAAAAAAATAAATAAAAAACTGAGAATTAATATAAAACTAATAACACACTGTAAAATAAAATTCCACGATTCTTCTTCTGTTCATGCGGTAACTAAGTATTAAGATCTATCAATACTAAAATACTAGTTACGGAGGAACGGATGCTCTGTACATTTTTATTCATTGTAGTCCCACCACTCTTTTTCGTAGCCTTCGTGAACATGTTCTAATAAAACTTTTCTACGACTATCGCAATACCTAAAAAAAAGAAAAAAAAATAAAGTTTGCAAACTATTCATTCTCTCAATGACAATACTAACACATTCTGAAGTTGTGGAGGGTGTTCAAAATATCAATATACAAAGATAAAATACTATTATATTTACCTGTATTTGTCTTGAACTTTTTGTTTAATATCGGCAAGATTTTCAGACGTAATTTCCCTCTCCAAATACTCCGACAATGTCTCGGTAGCACTCTCGAGGTCTTTTTGGTTATCTTCAAAAATCACAGACTGGTTATTCTTTTGCAAATAATAAGCAAACACATAAGTATACATCAATGTTTGTCTACACTGACACAATATATCTACAGCTTTTTTCAAGAATTGCACCTCTATCCAACTCATATTATGTTGTTGCATTTCTTCCATTTTTTCTTTAACGGATGCATACAGTTTGTGCTCAAACTTCAATGAAGCCATATGATTCATATATCTGTTGCAATAAAATAGGTAGCGTTGAAGAGCTGATCTAGATTTTTCCTGCGCATCTCTTGCTGCTTTAGCTTCATCTTCGTCATACCTATTACAATTATACCAAGAACTACCATGAGGCTCCCATGGACCTAAACATACCCAACAAAAATCTGCTTTGCAGTTTTGATTTTTGCAAACCATATGATTACACCCTCCATCTTTTTCTATTGTAACATTACACCTAGGGCATTCTTTGGTGTTAGCAGCTATCCAATTACTAGTTTCCGAATCGTCGTCACATTTTTTTATCCATTTTTTTAACAGGTGGCATTTAACAGGATCATGCCAGTTTTCCCCACACGCAAAGCAGAATGTATGGCTACATTTACATGTTACTTTGTGAGACTCCACGTACTGAACTTTAATTGCATTACTACAGTCTGGCGAAGGACACCATCTCAGTAAGCGATTGCACTGAAAAAAAAATTACTTAATTGAATTGAAAAAACGGTTAATCATTTCTTTCGCTCGAAATATCCTGCTGAAGTTTTTTTATACAGAATTTTATTTTTACATTTGTAAATTTGCTACTTAAATAGACCGATTTATGCTGGCAATTGAATGTCTCCGCTGGAAAGTTTAGTAAAACACATGCAGAGCGAAAACTAGCACTCCATAAGATCATCGAAACAAAAATCAAAAAGAAGTCAAATCAAAACAAAATAAACATTCAATAAAGAGACAATGCACACGAGCATCTCCAAGGACTGCTACTATTGTACTCAAGATTTTGATTTCCACGCATATTTTTCGTTGATTCAAACAGAATTTTGAACTTCACAAAACAAATAGCTTCAGTAGTTAACCGAAATATTTTCTGAAGGTTTACTTGACACAATAGACACAAAAAAATGTTGTTTGATTTATACAATTATATGGAATAAAGTAGAACGGACATTTACCAAAAATTGTATACAATATTCAACATGTGAATAGGACAAAGAAACCTTTTTCCAATACACTTAATGTGTACCATTTATTGAAAAATAAGCAATTCGTTGCATTACCGGTCAAAAGTTTTGGTCCACCCTATAGTTTGTGTGATACACAACAAATAAAAACAATACGATTGATTTTGATATTTATATTTTAAAAATATTACCATATGTGAAGTGGAAGTATGACACTGGTTTCTTACTTCCCTTTTCAATTTGTCCCATAACAATCAATCGGGTGGAGGTCTGGCGTCTGTGATGGCCAAATCATTACTTCCAGTACATTATTCCTTTCCAATTATTTCATTTCATTATTTCATATACTCTTTGCACAGTTTCGAGGAATACTTGGGATCGTAGTCATGCTGGAAGATACATGCGCTTGCAAGAATGTACTATATTTTCCTTTAATATTTTTTGTACCTTTCTTTCTTGAGAATCTCGCCAATTTTTATCAGATCTTCAGTCGCCCTTTCTCAACAATATCACCAAACCATCACCGAGCCCTCTCCGTGTTTTACAGTCGACATTAAACATGGATGTAACATTCTTTCTTCTTTTGACATGCGCACAAACAATCTCTTAGACCTCAAACTTTGTCTCGTCAATCCATAAAACTCTCTCACTCTTCATGCTTCCACTATTTATGTTCTTTACCTCTATGCAATCTCTTAATTTCGACTTCACGCTTTAAAAAAGATCCCTTCACTGCCACCGTTCCAAAAAGGCCAGTTTCTTTCAATCTCCTTTTCACTGTAGAAGTACTCAAAGGCAGATCATTAGATTCCTTTATCTAAGCTGCTATCTTTGGATCTGTGAGTCGTCAATCGCGTGATTATGGGATGGGCAGAAACTTTTGATCGATAGTTTATATAAAAACGCTTCAATTTTGATATAAAATGTAATAAATGATGGAAAGCATCGATTTTAATTTTGTACCTTCAAGTGGCTGTAGCTTCTTTTCGTGTAAATTTATACCGAGTTCCATAGATTTAAACTATTGGCGTACTATCGATATTACTGCTGTTTTGTCATTGTTGAAAAGTGTATTATGTCTATGATTGTACGCAGATGTATCGTTGTGCTGAGAGCGCATGATCTTTTATATGGGTGATAAGAGCTCATGCGCACGACTCGTACCTTAACAAGTCAGTTCTATGTAAGATGTTGTATTGAACAGATGTATATTTATTTATTCTTATTAACAAGCAATTAAGCCTAGAAGAGCTCCGTGGTTCGAAAAGTTTATCGTTTCATTAAAATTATTAGATAGTATCCAGTCAACAAAAAGAAAGTACGTGTGATACAAAATGGTGAGAACCGGTGATCATACCAGTGTACGAAGGAAAGCACGAGTAATACAAAATGGTGCAAACCGGTGACATATACCAGTGTTTGATGGAGAGGACTATGGCAAGCGGAAAAAGCGTGTTATGTTTAAAATTGAAAACATGTCATGAAGCTATGAACTTTTAATATATATATAGTGCTACTTCGAATTTGTTTTTAAAGAAACATCGGCGTTGCAAACGTCAGGCGGAAGAGGCACATGGCGAACGTCTTGTGGCCGGCGATGTGCCGGAAGAGGAAGCTTCGGTGAAGCGCATGACAACTTCAGTAATCAGCGCATGGGAAAAGCGCATTGTGTTTACCAACAGCAAGGACAGAAAACGACGGTTGCTTGTCCTGAATCGCACAATGTTGAATTAAATGATGTAAGTAGTTATGAAACATAATGGCTTTTGGATAGTGGTTCTAAGGACCACATAATAATGATAAGTGTATAGTATTGAAAAAACCTGTTAATGTTTATTTAGGCGATACTTATTTTTAAAGGTCAGAAAAACGGGTAATGTCAAAAGTTTTTTTAATGCATTTGGTAAATATGGAAAATTTGCTTTATGTTAAATATATAAAGTGAAATTTAATAAGTGATAGTTAAGTTGCAGAAAATAATACAATAATTTATAAAGAAAAAATAGCGAGAAGTATTGATTTTGAAAGTAAAGTAACGACAGTAGTAGTAAAAAATATAACTTTTATTTCATGAAAAATGAGATGAATAATTATGTTTCTTATGTGAATATAACAATAAATAATATGAGGGAAAAGAAACATGACACCATTTGTTAGGCCATGCGAATTTTAAATACTTAGATTTTTGGTCCAAAAATCAGCTATTATATTGTATTCTAATTTTTGTACACAAATGTACCTGGTACATTTGAAGAGGCGTTCGAACCAGAAGAAGGTCAATTTTGGAAAACGGCCACGAATCAAAAAATTGATTGTTTTAAGAAAAATGAGACCTGGAAATTAGTCGAAAATATAGCGACGGCTTGGGGTAGCAACAAAGTTAAGACGATCCAAGACAGGACGATGAAATTTTTAATAGATCGTTAATTTAATAAAAAGCATGGTTGATATTAAACCGAAAGACTTAATAAATCGTGTGACTGACACAAAGATGGCTCTGCCATTGTCAAATCCACATGACGTTTATGATGTACCAACTTTCAAAAGACTATGTGTAAAATTGAAATGACATTTTGATTAATCAGATTCATCAGATTAATCACTTCATTCTGGAATCAAAACGATCATCATCTGAGTGGACTGTATGCACGTGGAATATTGTTCAACGATTATCTCCAAAAGGGAGAGACAATCAAGAATAAATGCTGCATAGAGTTGTTGGATCGTTTGAATGCAAAAATCAAGGCAAAACTGCCTCATATGTCGAAAAATAAACTGTTTCACCAACACAATGCACCGATTCACAAGTTGTTGCCAACGATGGTTATATTGAACGAATTACACTTCGAATTGCTTCCTCATCCACCATATAGTCCAGCTCTGGCCCCCAGTGACTACTGACCATTCGCTGATCTCAATAAAATGCTCATCGATAAAAAATTCACCTCAAATGAAGAAGCAATTGCCGAAACTGAAGCCTATTTTGAGGTAAAAGATAAATCAGCACGGTCTCGAGGAGTTAGAGAAGCATTGGAATTATTGTATTACTCTTGAAGAAGATTACATTGATGACTAAAATCGATTTTTGGCAAAAAATATGTTTTTCTTAGTTAGTCACTCGACTTATTGAGTGATGTGTTAATTTTACGAGCATGATTTTTTATATGGTTGGTAAGAGCTCATGCTCACGACTCTTACCTTAACAAGTCAGTTGTGTTGGACAGATGTATATTTTTTTAGTCTTGTTAACAGGCAATTAAGTATTTTATTACAAATGATTATTCGACGTATATTAACAGTTATGGTATGGTTTACTATTGACCAGCAACAGTGACTCAACCTAATCTAGCATTTTCGCCATTATTAGCTCTTAGACAATAGGCAAGTCATAAAGTCTTTCTTTCTTGCAATTGAATTTTTTTTGATTTCAAGTATTTACACTCAACGAAAATGGATAAATTTTTAAAAAATACTTCCAACAGTTCAATAAGAAGCGAAACAAAGGTATCCTGCATAGTGACAAATAATGCAAGTGATATGTGGTGAAATATTAAAAAGACATACCATGTTTTACCCACGCTATGAACTAAGCAGTACAAAAATACAAATAATCAACCTGCTATTCAAAAAAGCAAAGAAATTGTCACATTTTTTAGGAGTGGCAACCTGGTCAATACCAATTTGGAGAAGAGTAACGTCTTTTATGGAGAGGTACTAAGGTTGAAAATAAAACTCCATATGAATTAATACAAACAATATTTCTTGATGCAGCAGAAAAAATTGCATGAAACAAATATGTGACTTCGTCTTTGATTATTCCAAAAACCTATGAAATTTTCAATTAATGAAATTGTAGAATCCCCCGTGTGCGGTTGCTAATCCTCAATCAGGTCCCTGTTTAGATAGTGAATAGAGAAAAGCCTCCTAGTTATACATGGTACTGGGGAAATAAAATACCCACTGCAGCACTGAGTTGGGTAAGCAGCAGCGTCAGTACTGAAAGGAGACAAGAAAAATTATTTTGGCGCGGCTCATATCCAGATACTTGCAAACGAAACCAGAACGGCTCAATCGGCTACAACACTGTGATGAGGAAGGTAAGGGAAAACTTGGAACTACCAAAAAGGTGCACAAGAGTTTTATGGGTCACTAGAATGGGATTTTAACAAGCAGTAGAGTTATAACACTACAGTAACTTTTACCACATTTTTATTATTTTCACCTTATGTACGTGTGGTTGTTTTTACCACATGAAAGCACTTTAAAGAGGAATATTATTTTACTAGTTGGACTAAAATTTCAAATAACACTTGCTGTTGTTTATAAAAACAAAAACAGATCGTATTTTCCGGCTTTATCGTTCGCCTTTATTGAAGTTTGAAAGAAAATCATCAGATGCCGCCCACTTCGTAATTTTCGCGAATGGTATGTTTCTTGTTTCTAGATCAATAATTGTAAACTAAATTCTATGCAAAAATTATTATCCTAAAAGTATTTTTTCTTACAAGGCGTATCCGTTGAATCGGAAACTTTTAATAAGTGAAAGAGCTCTAGGATCAAAACAAAATATGTTGATTTTTCTCAATAAAAATGCAGCTTTATTGTAGACATAATATACTCATACCACTTGTTTGAATATTTAAATGAAAAAAATGTTTAATTCCAAATATTTCTTACGATTTTATATATGATTTATAACAATTAGACAATTTATGGAATTACAAAAAGTAGCAAATATATTAAAGGATTGGGCCTATAACATGAAAAAGAGGAATGGAGAAGATTATAAAGAATATGCAGTTGGATGAATTTGAAATTCAACTGCGAAGATGATTCAAGAAAAATATTTCAATGAATACAATATTAAATTTGATCCTTTTGCCGACATAACTTTTAAAGAAGCTCGTGATGCGAGAAATAGAAAGAATTACAAGTTATTCCAGAGAGAAGAAAAGTAAGTTCTGTAGCATTGAACAAGAAAGATATAGTAAAAATAGCAAAATTGTGGAACATAGACAACCCAGGGGGATTATAAAAGAGATTCTTTCATATAGCTTCTTATGAATTAGCTTGGAGGGAGGGAGGGAGAAGCTGCAAACTGTAAAGTTTGTAATTTTTAATAAGAAAAAAATCAAGATGGAGCTTCAACAAGAAGATTTTAATACAATATAATATTTTCAAAGACGACACAGGGTGGGCAGACAGCAAATGGATAACAAAACATGGAATGGATAAATGTATTTGTCCTGTTGCATTGTTAAAATTACTGTAACAAAACAAATGAAAACATAACATCTGAACGACTTTTTAAAAACCTTTTGGAAAAACAAAAATTCTAACGGTTGGTACAAAAATGCTCCACTGGGTATTAATAAAATTTCTACTTGGACCAAATATTCTATAACTAAAATTGGACTCAACATTACAAATAATAAAATTATTAATCATTCGAACCATGCTAGTACAGTTTCCCACTTAGCCAAATCAGGAGTAAGTGACCAACAACTTATAAAGATAACAGGACACTCATCATCACCTTCTATTAAACTCTACTTCCAAATTGATCCTGAACATCACTAAAATCAAAATGAATATTCTACCTGTGTGAATACCAGAGAAAAAAATTTTGAAATCAGTACACCAAACCAATCAAATTATACTAATTTTGTATTTGGTACTTTTCATTTAAATAATTTAATGGTATCAATATAGATAATAATTGTTGTTGTTTATCCTTATATTCGGTCGTTAATTTATCTTGCCAAAAAACAATCGAGCTTCTCTTTCAAGGATAAATTTCTTTTCAACTCAAAATTTTGCTCCAAAAACTGACATTTGACAAAATCACTCGACCTTCGGTCTCGCGATTTTGTCATGTCAGTTTTACTCGTAAAATTACTGATTGGCAAAATTATTTCGTTACAAAAAGAAGTTTATCCGATAAAAAAAGCTCTTATGTTTTTACTGTGGACGAAATTGAATATTTGTTGATAAAACTTCAGCAGGTATTTCTAAACATAAAAGTGCTGATTGCCTAATATTGTAGACTATGGAGGGTGGAGGTAAAGAGAACCATCTCTGTGCTACAGAAAGTGTCCAAGGCGCTACTATAGCATGAGTGTAAATTTTAAATAAAGCGCTTTATATCAATTTTAAATGTTTAATTAAAAATTATATTTAAAAATGAATGTTTTGCATACTGTAGGTTTAAAGAAAGATAATGACTTCGGCGTACTTACTGCTTGAGTTACTTTTCATTTTACGTCCACTCGGACAACTTTTCACTGAAAATTTTGTGATAATTGACACTTTATAATTACTTGAAAAAATTCTTACAAATTCACAATAATTAATTAACATTCAGCGTTATCTCACAGTAGTTTTTCTAGGTTATGTTTACAAAATTATTTTGGACTACGTGAATAGTTTAGATTTTGAATACCAATATTTAATTAACGACTCTAGTCATTTGAAATACTAAATGTTCTAACACTGCATACTTCATTCTGTCTAAAATAACTAAGTTGATATGATATCTCGTCCGACAGGAGCGCCAATCTGGTCAAATTTTGAACTATAATTTACCGTCTACAAGCCGACAGCTTTTAAGCTAAGCCCTCATATGAGATGGTCCTCCTTATCTCTACCCTCCATATTGTAGACATTTTGAAAACTCAGTAAACTGAGGTTAGGCACCTCTCTGATGTCATTTCTAATTTGAATGCTGTAATATTCAACCAAAACACATCATAAAAAGTTCAAATTATACTATTCAGTGTAGGCAAAGGCGAATCCCATAATCTACACAAAATAAACCATCTACAGTACCTTTCTATAACCAAAATTAATTAAAAATCTAATATATTTGGTGCTTTTACGAAGGTTAAGCAACATAAATATTCAAGTACCTTGATATTATATACTTCTTAAATAACTCTTTCATGATAAGTATATATATGTTCAAGTAACCAGTAGAATGACGCCAAACACAACTATGTATAAATATTTTGTGTTTGCAAACAATTCATGATGAAAAATTGTTCCATCGGAAACAAATAAAATTGTGATGGATGAAGAAATGAAGACACTGCCACATTTACTAATTAATATTTGTGTAACAGTAATAAAGAAATCGGTTGAGAAAGATATATCAGAAAAAGAGGAATATAATATTGTTCTTTTCTTGTAAAGTTTCATTAAACTTTGAATTCGCATAAACACAAATCTGATAATTTCTGATATCACATTAAACAAAAACACATAGCTTTCAATAATCAAACTACAGTAAAAGGATTAGTTTCGTTAACATTTATATTTTCCAAGTAATTTTTGATAAATGGAGGTTTTTCTCATGATTACAATCAGAGGTTGATTTACACCAGGGACAATCGGGTAAGTGCACAGGGAGACAAATTTTTTAGAGTGGCAAAATTTTGAAAGTGAAAAAAAATGTTTTTAGTCTTATGAAGATTGCTCAATATAATTAATTAATTCTGTTAATTCATAAGTTTCTGTTCAATTTATAATTAAAGAAATTCAATTATAAAATTAATAATCAAAATGATTTAATCAATCTATTTCCTTAAGAGATTTAAAAAAATAAGCGATTTTTTTATTTTCTGGAATCGAAGAGATTTAATTTTTTTGAGAAATTGAAAAAATTTCGGAATTATTTTTTACATTTTTCAAAACATAACTTTAATCAATAAATTAATGTTAAAAAAATGGTGTATTTATCGTTTGCACCAATTAATTTCAATTTAAATGAAAAATCTTATATTGTTGATTTAATTAACTTGAAACATCACATGCTGCCACCTACAGTCTGTTTTATAGGTTTTATAGGTATTTGACAAACATGGCCGATGGACGTGAAAAATTCAGCGGATTTGTGTATCGAAAGCACGCTTTGCACAAAAGTAGAAAGGAACAAGAGGTTTTGAGTAAAAAAAAATCAGGAAAAGTTCTCAGTTATCACTGAATTTGGCAACTTGGGTAACAGACAAATTCGTAAACGAGCTGAACGTTTAAGAAATGTTTATTCTTCAGATCTCGAGTCCTCATTAGATGACGAATTTGTGCACTTCCATGCTTATCGCACTGAAACGGAATTCGCCTTCCGATCTTTTAAATTTGTTGCTTGCAAACGACCTACACACTAAGTTTCCATTCGTGGAAATCGCCTATCGAATATTTATGACTCAGCTGTAACAAACTGTAGCGCAAAGCGATCATTTTCTTGTTGAAAGAAAGTTGAAAACCGACATACTTCAACGTTTAGGTTGCAAAGATTTAATCTACCAACTCGCAATTTAAAATGTCAGACTTGTTTGCCTGTGGAAAAATTGATCATATAAGAGTCACCCTTAGTGCCAAATTTATAATTGTTAGAAAAAAAAAACAAATATTTATTTTTGTTTTTGGATTATATAACTTCTAATAAAGTTTCTGTAATAAATTAGTTATTTTAATTTGGAAAGATAAAATATATAGACTATAAGTTAAAGTAAAATTACACTATTGGGGCGGTTTTTTTTCCGGTGCCTAGAAACGGTCTTAAATTTAAATCCGACCCTGATTACAATTAACCTTTTGTTGCAAAAAACTTTGTAATTTAAAGTATATTAAAATAAAGATTTGAATTTGCCACCCTTTATGCCGTGAATAATTGACAGCCTCGTTAAAGAAACCTTTGATAGTTAAAATGAAAGTATACCTGATCAAACATGTAATCATTATTTAATGATGTATAAAAAAGATGAATATTTGCTGATTTGAAAATTTTATTCAAAGTATAGATATTATGTTAATTAAGGATGTTATTTAAAGGGTCAGTATAGTGTTTTTAATAAACCAGTCACTAAATTCATCCTAGATTAGTGCAATATTTTTTGCGTAATGAGTAAGACAGTACTGGGGTAACAGAATACTCCAGATAGTATAATTGTGTCAATCCAATTCTAGTAAACAATGTATTCAGTATAAATATCACTGACGGTACTAAAAATTCTGATTTAGATGCGTTTTTTGTGGCTAACCAAATTTAATGAGAGTTAAATATTCAATCACTTCTATGCTAGCAGACTGAAGCTATTTGTGACGTTCAACTCACTTGTCTAAAAATAAACTATCAAATGACAATATCGAAGCAGTAAGAGAGCTTCAGATACCTTTATAATGCCTCACACTAAAATCAGTTTACAAAGTTCCACTAACTGAAGCCTCTTGATACTGCTTTTATAACAGTTAAATATACGATCACTTCTGTCCAGAAAGTAATTGACAATTGCTATCAGACTGAAGCAGTTTTTGTCGCGTAACTAACTTGTCTAAAAACAAACTATCAAATGTCAATATCAAAGCAGTAAGGAAACTTCAAGGACATCCAAAATCTCTCACTAAATTCTATTTAGAAAGTTCCACTAATTGAAGCCTCTTGATACTATTTGGTGGAGAATACAAGCAAACTATTCTTTTTCAACAATGAAGCTCTTATAGCAGTAAATGTACTGGTTGATCGATATTGTAGTATCTTTTTTTTTTTAAATAGAATTATGTGATGTAGTCGACAAATGGTTCCAACAAAATGGTCAAGGAGAATATCAATAAGAAAATAAGATGTAAAAAAACTATTTTTCATTGAATTCAATTCTATATGATTTTAAAGTACAATACAAAAGTAAAATTTTCATGTTTATTATAGATTTGAATTTATTCTTCAAAAAATGACATAAAGTAAGCCTAAATGATTATATATAACTTTTTTCCGTGCTTAATTTCATTTTTTGCTCAATAGAATATACCAATGTGTCCAGAAAGTATTTAAAATAATAAAAAATTGAGACAATTAAGTTTTTAATTCCAACAAATCGATATCTTTACAAGAAAAGAATAATCGTTTAATATGCCGATAAATTGCTCTATTAATAAAGCAGAATACTGTTACCAATACTTGGAGGTTCAAAGGTTTGACTTCAGATGACCGTTGAAAATCTGAAATAACAAATATTAAACATAACTATATTGCTTTAAATATTTTGAATGGACGAAAACCTAGAATCCAGTAAAAAAGGATGCAGACGCAAAAGGGGAAAAGACAGATAATTAAAATTTATACTTATTATAGCAAATTAACAATTATAGGCAAAAGATAAATATATAAATGTAAAGAAACTTCAATTTTATTACAATGTAGGTACTTGAAATTACTAATAGAAATAAGAAAAAACCACATAATAGTATCTTTAGTGCGAAAATCTTCATAAACATAAACCTAAGTAGAACAACCACATTTAGCTCTCAGACAAAATAAACTAAAGTGGGTTAATAATAAAAAATTCAGATATTATAAGTAAAATGAGTAATCCCTGATTAGGTTATGTACAAAATCCACTTACAGCCCCCAGAATATATTGGCTAAAGTAGATGAAAGTCTTAATAAACAAAATAAATTTAGTTCGCTAAGCTACTTGAGTCATACAGAAATAATTTTAGATACAGCTCTTAATAGAATCTTAACAGCTAATATGTTAAGTTTAATTAGGTTCATCAGTGGCCTAGCTAGTTTGGAAAAAGACGGTTGGCAATACCTTCGAACAATTTTCCAAAATACCATGAAATTATCATTTTAGGGTTTAACTAATTACGACCAATAATAAATTTATATCAAGCTTCAATTTTTCTTTAGCACTAAAGGTATTACCAATCCTGCCACTCCAGGAGCCCAGCCTCTGCGGTTTATGAACATACACAAAACTTAACTCGCTAGAATCATTTCACTCAGTTATTTTACTTCAAAATAATAGATGAACTGGATAAATATGAAAATAAGCAAAAAACTAAATGTTCCATTCCAGATCACACCAATCTTCAATCGATTATTAAACTATGGTCTCCTATAAACGCCGTCGGTCGCGTACAGCGTCACGCCGTACGCCGAATCACGATGCTTACTACAGAAATGTACTGTTGTGGTCTTTTTCACGTTACGCCGACGTTGGGATGTGTACACCGTAAGCGTCGTGCCGTGTCTCTAGTTAATTCGAACCATTGCAGCGTAAACATCGTATTTGGTGTCAGTACAAAATGTCAAAATTGGATAAAGACAAAGACGAATTATTGATCGAATCAGTCCAATGTTATTGTACATCATACAATAAGAGTGACAAGCAATAGACCAAGAGCCAGTCACCAATTTCAGGTGGTCATTTCAAAAGTCACTAAACTTTCAACAGTAAATTCTCTATACCTAATGAAAATGAAAAGCCACATTTGACAGCCCTGTGTGACCGGAGTAGACTACCCTAAAATTTTATGGAGGGTAGGAATTAATCTTTATTTTAGATAAAAGAATCATAACGTAACATTTCAGGAAATTACTTTCGACAGATTTTGTCTTCATGGAATTTCTGCAAGAGCATTTATAGTTCTTCCAATATCAATTGCAGAAGACTGTTAAGCGAGGATCAATCAATATTTTATAAATACGCACGGCACTCATACCAAATTTAGAAATGAAAAATAATTTTTACTCTCCGTTTAAAATTCGGAAAACATTTAACAAACCGTCATTTCACGTGGACTCATCATATCCACTGTTTACCAATGAAAACATCGAATCGTAAACATAAATGGTGTATGTACACAGTTTCTTCAAGATATTTCTGCGATAAGCAGTGGCGTCGCTTGGTGAGATCAATTTAATTCATAAATTTCTTTAAATAAATAGCGTTCCAGTAGAAGCATTGCGTCAAGTTTTGTCAGTCAATCTTATTTCTTACCCTCCATAAAATTTTGGGGTAGTCTACTCCGGCCACACAGGGCTGCCAGAAGTGGCTTTTCATTTTCATTAGGTATAGAGGATTTACTGTGAAAGTTTCGCCATTTTTGAAATAACCACCTAAAATTGGTCACTGGCTCTTCCTCGAAAACTTTCTTCAGATGATACGGGCTTAGGATGCCTTTTTTATATATTCCAGCACAAATTTTACGATATGTTTGAATTGCACTTGATTGACACAAAAATTATTAATAAATTCAGTATTGTTCGCTTTTAAGTGTTTCATTATCAAAATCTGGAAACATCCTTCTTTCTTCCTCTTCTTAAATAATCGGTGCCTTGTTGCTCTGATTTTTATTCGTATGCGGTCGTCTTGTGCCTCCTCTTCAAGTATATATCCATTGTATATCACACGACTAGACGCTAGCACTGTTTGTCGACTACTGTTGCGAACGAGACGTTGTCGTTCGCGTATGAGATGTATTGACCACTGACACTGTGCCTGGCGTTCAGACGTTTACGCTCAAGTCGTACGCCGCATACAGCATTTAATAGGAGACCGATAACTTAATGAACAATTGTGATGAACCAGGCTTAGATGAACTTTCGACTTTAATTAAATCTCATATAATTAGTGGAAAGAAATATTGAAAATTTTGGTTAATACCAGAAATGATTAATGTTTAATTACCATAGCAACGAATAATAACTTATTAGAAGTGTCAGTGTAAAGTTTGATGTCAAAAAAGTAAACCAGAGTTACGCAATAAATTAAAAGAAAAAAGATGTCCACCGAAATTGTGAAAATCGAAAAATTGGAGTATCGAGCCATCATCAAGTACATGTATTTAATAGGGTTAAGAGGTAAGCAGATTTACGAAGATATGCTTAATACCCTTGGTGATCAATGTTCTTCGTATGCGACCGTGAAAAATTGCACTGCAAGCTTCATAAGAGGTAAATTTTCCATTGAAGATGATGACCGATCGGGAAGGCCAGTTTCTGTGTTAGACCTGGAAAATATTGATGCAGTTCATGATTTTATCAAACCGTTGAGTTGGGCTAAAACGGATATTTCATACGAACGCATTCATCATACAGTTCACGTCAATTTGGACATGAAAAAAATTGCTGCAAAATTGATCCTCAAATGTTTGAATGTTAACCAAAAGCGTGCGATGTAGACTTTTTAAACTGAATTGTTACGATGGATAAGATTTGGGTACATTTCTACGATACATAAACAAAGCAACAATCGATGGAATGGCGACACTCTGGTTCTCCAAGACCTAAGAAGTTTCGTATCCAAAAATCTGCTGGAAAAGATCTTGCTTCAGTTTTTAGAGATTACCATGGAGTAATCATGATTGATTATTTGGATAAGGGTAAACAATAGTTGGAGATTACTATTCGACATTACTGACCACTCTACGGGAAAAAATTAAAGAGAAAAGACGCGGAAAGCTATCCAAAGATGTTTTGTTTTTGCAGGACAACTTCCCCGCACACAAATCTCATGTTGTCATGCAAAAAATTCGTGATTTAGGGTTTGAATTACTAGAACACCCCCCTCATTCACCAGATTTGGCTCCGCTCGACTATCATTTCTTTCCTCAACTGGAAAAAAGTTTGAAAGGTCGTAAATTTTCTTTCAACGAGGAGATAATAAAAGCTGTGGAGGTCTGGTTTGCAGAGCAAGAAGAAACATTTTTTTTTGAAAGGTCTAGAGACGTTGCAGGTTTGCTGTAATAAATGTATCCAATTAAGAGGAGAAGATGTTGAGTAATACAGATAAAATATTTTGATATTGAAATTTTGTTTGGTTCTATAGTAGGCTAAGATCAATCAATCCTCATAAATTCACGATTGTAATGCTCGGGATTAAGTGGAACTAAAGAAACCCTGAGTCTGCTTCTCGTGAGTATTTCGTGGAACGCACTTTAGTTCCCAATATATTGCTTGATATAGTTTTAAAATAATAAAAGTATTAAATATTTTCACTGAAAAATAAATGGTCATAGCATGAACACAATCTTTATGTCTTTCTAGGTATGCAACTATTAAAAGTTACATGAGTAAAGTTAAGCCCATGACAGTGAACTCTATGAGTACATTAGTCCTCAAATGCTAATATTGAGTAAGTTCCTGAAAGTTTTTACTTTGAAGTTTCCGAAATAGATCTACCATTTTTTTGGAATATTATCCCATTACAGAAATGGAAGAAATTGTTTTTTTATATAGAAGAGACGCCAAAAGGCGGGAAAAAAATCAAAGGATATTACTGTTATGGAACGTAACCTTAATCTTACAATAGGCCTTCTCTGTTTAAAAGAGTAACAGTTGTGGTACACTTTAAATAAGTTCAATTTTAAAACATATAACTTTCCAAGTTTTTCACCACAGTTTTCAGCTTTTTATGACTAAATAATCACCTTGTCGTCTTTGATAAACTCTTTTGCTTGCTTTATAATAGTAAATTATGGGCAATACCTGGTACTATCATCCCTTCAATCGTTATCATAAAACATTATACTTGATTTTCAAATAGCCTTTCTTTGTTGTTTCGATTATATATAATGCATAGTAAAAATAAAAGTTTTTAAATTGTGATAAAAATATGAAAAAAGAATCTCTGAAATTGAAATTCGATTTTTTTAAGCAAGTTGTGATTTTTTCATAGTTATAATTATCACCACCAAACTCTGTAAATATTAATTAATTTAAAAATTTTTTCTACTATTTATAGTTATTGAAAAATTCAAAAAGGCACATTATGTTATTTTTTTAACCTCTACCTATAGGATAATTCCATGAAATCTTCGACAGAACTATTGAGGACACTTCAAAATAACTTGAATTGAAAATTCAGAAAATTACCCAAATTTCTCATTAACAATAATTTTCCTTAACTGTACTCAAATAAATGTGACACCCTTTTCTATTATGATTATTGTATTCACTAATCCAATTCGTAATGTTGCTACTTTGATTCATTTCTGGTCGAATCTTGATAATAAAATATTTTTAAAAATTGATAACTATTTTTTTTAAATTAACACATTAATACGAGGAATGTTCGTAAGTAAGTTTCGTTTTGAAATAAAAAAAAGAACCAATACAGATACAGCAAATAAATTTATTCCACAAAAATCTACCATTCTTCCCCTATGCCTTGTCATACCATGCTACAAATTTTTGTATACCCTCTTTATAGAATATCACTGCCCATGCATTGAGGTAGCAATATTATTTCAGATAGTCATCACTGGTGTACCTAACTGCCAAGAAGAGATTTCGAAAAAAACAAATCGCTAGTGTCGAGATTAGCAGTATGAGGTGGATATTCAAAAACATCCCAGTTTACGCCCAATGGGAATCATTCGTTCTTCGTCTACCTCACAGATTTGTCAATGAATTCTATTTAGTTTAACGTTTCTCGTATTTCGAGAGTGTATCATAGAACATACTCAATAAGAAGGTCGACTTGCATCTAAATTTCAGCATCTGAAATTTAGTTCTGCCACTTACCAATCGTGGCGCTAGTGTAATAAAAATGTGTCATTACTGTCAATGTCAACTATCAGATAAATAATCATTTGCTCATATTTCCCAAATGCTTTCCTAGTGTGTGTTCTAAATGGGAAGAATTTTGTAAAATTCAATGCTCGACATCAAATTATCACTTGTGTGAAAATCATTTTCTGGAAAACTCTTTACAAATTTCAATAGAAAACATTTGAAGTATGAAGCTATTCGCACCTCTCATTGTCTACTTCTATTTATGAAGATCATAGTTAGGCCAAAGTTAATGACCATATAGTAAACCAAGAACATTCATATGCTGTCAATACAGGTATAGTAGACATTGATATGATCGTCGAAGTGCATGAAGCTGATAGTCCAAATGTTTATGGCTCAACATGCCAAATTTACTTATAGAAGAGTAGTTTTCAAGTGAAGTTTTAGATGTTACAAAGGAAATTAGTAGTTTTACGAAACAAAGATATGGTTTTTTGAATGCATCTGGAATGTATCAAGTATGCTGGAATACAACAGTCAAAATATCAAAATTGAGAAACAGTTTGAAGAATAACAAAGAGCAGTTAAATAGATTGAAGATGTGTGAAATTGTATATAATAATGTAATGAAGGAGTTCATTAAATCACAATTAAGAAATTTACAAGGTACAATATAACGATGGATTATACAGGATAAAACTTTTGCTCTTTCTAGTCTCAACAACCTTTTGTTTTAAATAATACTCCCTAGGCCATCAATGTCGACTCTATGATTATAACACATTTTTTTTTTCAATTTTAATGAGATTATGTAGCATAACCACTTTACGGACAATATTGTTTGACAAAAAAGGACCCAAAGTTAGAGACCGTACAGTAAATCAAGAACATTCATATGCTATAAATACAAGTACCTATAGTAGACAATGATATGATCTTAGAAGAGCATCAAGTTGATAGACCGAGTGTTCATGCTTTAACATCTGGCAAGTTTCCAACGAAGTTTTCAGACTCCATTGTTACAAAGGAAAGTAGTAGTTTTGACAAACAAAAATCGGAGTTTTTTACTGTAACTGGAACTAATAAGAGCAATTTAACACTTAGGCAAATGGTAATGTATAAAGTTTATCGGTTCATAGAGAAGGTATAGCAAAACGATGGACTAAACTTTTGATCTTTCTATGTACAAAAGAAGTCTCTACAACTTTTTATTTCAACTGTGATAAATTGATATATTTCATTCAACTGAATTACTGTTTAGTATTTATTTACATATTACACTTATCACTTTGTTAAAAAAATTTTTTAAGTGATATTTGTCTATTAATTTTGCTTGGTGTAGTTGAAAATGTATGTAAATATTATTTGTCGCAGTTCTAAGATGGTTTTTATCATCCATTCAAGAAACTGCGAAATCGGAATTGGATGGAAATTAATAACATAGAATGCAGTAGATGTTTTTGTTGTTAATTTAAATTAAACGCAAAAATAAATTAATTCTTTCACGTACCATTGAGGGCACTGGCATAGAAAATTCGCCATGTTGTTTCCACTGAATAACAACTAAGTTTGCATTTCTTCTTAGGTATGTTCTATGGAGTGTATCATAGGTCGAATATCTTCATAAATGGCAGTATTTCTAATCAACCCAGTCATCCTAAACAAGCACTATAATGTGCACATAACCAACTGCGAGATAGACAGTGAATACCGCGGAAAATAATGAAAACGAAACTTACATTACAAATATACCTCGTATATCAGAATGTTAGTTCAGTGTCAGCAACTTTCCATTCAAAGAGATAATAAAATACTGAAAGCATATACTATAAGTTTCATTATATCACAACATATTAAGTTCATCTATACCTGTTGTTGTGTTATTAAAAAATAAACAAACCCTCAACTCAATAATATTATCAACAACTACACACAAATAACTATTAAATAAAAGTATAGACTATCTAAAAATTTTTGTTTATAAAGGCCTTGAAAGTATAATTTAAACAACTTATTAAATATATATCAGTCAATTGAAATGACTGCTTATATAAATGACTGACAGTGCAATTATGTAATGTTACTGTCAGGTTTAACAAGGTGTTGTCAATTTGATAACAACAATATAAAAATCAAATAACATTAACCAACAAATGCAAAAATAATATTTAAAAATATACACAGTGAGTTTTTTAATCACAAACTCAATTGTATTGAGCTTATAAAGAAAACCATGTAATGGTACATCATCCTGTAGAAAATATTCCAAACCTTTTTCCAATTAATCGGGATATTTATGAAAAAAAATCCAAAATAAACTGCAGAATAACATTTTTCATATTTCACTAGTTGATTATTGTCTCAGAATCTTTTCTTGATCTATTCATAAACTGTATATGATTTGATGTTTTTTGTCAGGTCATATTATCCAGTTAAGCTGGTCATGCCCTGAATTTCAAAAGTGATAATCTATTTTTACTTTAATTTCTTCTTTTGTTAAATTACTAGCACCAATGACACAAACAAATTTATTTGTAAAAACAACAAATTTTATGTAATATCTATTCGTTGTTGTTCTAAAATCAACTTCAAAACTAGCGGGTTTAAGACTATAGTTTATTTTTGAAAAGTTTGTTGGCTAGTTGGCAAGACATACACCATTTGGTCTGCTGCTCCAACTTGGTTGACTCATGAATTTAGAGTAACTTTACTACAGAGAGGTTAGTGTTTAATTTCTTGTGTTTAGTTGACTGGTGCTCATACTGCCAATGTACCGGCATGAACATAATTATGTTGCTTTTCTCAAGAACAGCTTATAATAGCAAACAAAGTATCAAGTACAAAACTCAAAATGATTTAAGTCTCAATCTGCAACTTTTTTTCTAAATGTTTCATCTTTACAGTATTTTTATATCCTTTTATTTAAAATACTGTTATAATTTCTAGAAAAACTGTCAAATTAAAAATTACTTTAGATTCAGATGTTAATGTACGTGCAACAAAATATTTACTTACCTCAACAAAACTATTTGTTATAAGATGTTGATATTTTAGCCTAACTTTAGAGTCTCTAACTAATCGCATAACACTAGCATCATCAACTAAAATGTCACAACCATGAGCCGCACAGGCAATTGTTTGACCCACACCTTCCTCCATTATCTTTGTCGTTAAATATTCACACCAACAATGAATGCAAAACCTATGGCCGCATTCTAGCCCTGTCATATGCTAAAAAAAAGCGATATGTATTACACAAACTGTATAGAGCATAATATAAAAAGAAATTTCCTAATTGTTGCATTTGACTGTAGTATGTCTCTAAACAAATACAGTGGCGTAGGTGGGCGTGGGAGAAAAGAAATCTATATATGTATGGATTTAGGGTCTCGTATACACTGCGACCCAAAGGATCTATTGTGTCCCCCTTTCTTGCTGAGACACTGGAGAACCCTGTGTTTACAGCTGATCCATTAATCCCACTCCTTTTAAAAAGTAGAATGTGAGATGGCTTTAATTGCCAGAGGTCTTTGGATTCTATTTCATGCGCTCTCAGGCAGTGCTTTAGAGTTTCATAGTGTTCAACACTTGTCTTACTTAGGTTGATACATTCAGCAGATCTTCCTTGGTAATGGTTTTCCAGCAGATTATTTGCCTGTCTCAGCCCTTGTAGGCTGTCCCAATAATTGGTTTTGCTTTTATATACCTTCATTTCCAGAGTTTTTTCCATTGCTATGTAACTGATACCACAGAAGGGATCTAACTTTATCACAGATGAATAATCATTTTGATCACTTTTACGCTCAAAAGTATATTTTTTGGGATCACGTGATAAGCTTCTTCTAAATGTAACTGCAAAGACTGTATTTACTTCAAAAGTCGCAACTAGACTAGATTAATGTAATACACCTGTCATAAATGGATAACTATGAGTAAGCATTTTTTGTGTTTGTAGGATAGATCTATTTAGTACATATTGGAAACAATATTAATTGTCAAACGCTCGACGTACGAGTTATATTGAATAAAAGGCTCCAAGCTTTTTTCCCCAATAATACTATAATTTTTCATTCATTATTTTAAGCTTATTTGAAAAAATTAGTTTCAACTTTTTAGTTTGAGGTGCTTTAAAAGTGTATTTTTTGGGTTTTTAAATCTATATTTACATCCCACTTTTTGGTTTCGATTTATTGCCAAAAAATTTTTGTCTTCAAGTACTAGTCATCAGTAATGTAAATCTCCAGCAGAGAATGCACGGATATAAAATTATTCTCGAACAACATAATGAAATTTAAAGTGTTGAATTCTTCTAAAGTAATACTGATGCAGGTAATACAGTAAATCTCCAACATTGGGCACAAAATTTATCTCGATGTAAAGAGAAAATTTGCTGTGATAATTTCTAAAAAACATTTGCTGAAAAAAAACTGGATTTGAACCCACGCCTGGTGAAATTCAGAGGTTGACGCCTTAGCCCACTCGAGTAAGGAACGCAATTAAAGGGTGGGCTGTACTGACATTAATAAGCCACAAAGGATAGTTACAAACAAGCCTCGTACAGATGAAGCTAATATAAATGTGTTAAAAAATGGCTATTTCATCCAAGAGTTTATTTTTCAATTTTTATCAAATTTTTGTTTAGGCTAGACCTATGATTTATTTCACCTTTGGAGACTGGGTCTTCAATCTGATCTAAGGTAAATGCAGATGTAAAATAGAGGTTACATTGTACCCCCTATCAGAACTGTTCATCTTACAGGTCTAGTATCTTTCAAGATGCTACTAAAATTTAACTGAACTAACAAACTCAGACTCTTAAAGCAATAATCATCCATTGTAAAATAAAAGATCATTACATCAAAGATATAAAGTATCTACTACAGTAACTATTTTAATATTTCTTGTATCTGATACAATATACTTACTGATGAGGGGAGGACAGTATAACATATTTCACAGTCTTCTGTTCCATTATTAGATTTCTTTTGCGGCTAAAAAGAAACATTAAATTCAAGTCAAACAGGTTATTAGTACTCACCTTTGCCCTATAACTAATATTCAATTCCTTAAAAGGATTAATGACCCTAGCTTCTGAAAATAATTGATCCTGATCTCCATCATAGAACCTTTCCATAAGTTTTTCTTTGTCCCATCGAAAATGATTTAAAAGAATACGTGTTGTAGTTGCAGGTATCTGAAATGTAAGTTAGGTATTTGCTTTTTCAAATACTTTAAAGTCAAGTTTGCTCCATAATTTTAAGTTATGATTTTGAATTTTTTGAGTACTTGAGAAATTTAACTACTCTGATATTTGGAGTTCCAATCATTCAAGTACTGTTGTGAAAGTAGGGATATATAGAACAGAAGTTTATTAACTTTTTTAAGTTTTTATTGTTAAAACTTTATTACAAATAATGACTATGCATTAGTGAAATTTTAATTTAATTTTTTTATTTGTGTCAAACATATATGAATTAAATATTATTACATTTTAGTTGGTTCACTTAAGATGAAAACTTTAAAAGATTTCAAATACCACATTGACATTATTTCTTGTAAATATGTGCATTACACTCTTTCATAAAATAAAAGGACAGAAAAAAGGAAAATACAGAAAGATGTAGGCAGAGTTTAAAAATGTTCTCTTAAAAACAAACTTCAAATAACAACTGATGTGTTGATGCTAAAACCAACTAAGCTAATATTTCAACATTAAAAAAATAGATTAGAGTGGATAAAGGCACATCAATAAGTTAAAGAGAAACTGTCCAATTGACAAAATAGTCTCAGATTCGACATATTGTGTTTATATGCTGATGAGAATAAGAAAGGGGTTCAAAAGACTTTAATCATTAGGAATAAATTTAAACTGAAAAGAAATTAATTTTGAATCATGTAACATAAATGATATAGAATATTTAATGAATACCATTGACTTTTGATTACTATAAAATTAGTTGATTGTTTCCATATTATATAATTAAATTTTCAAATTTCACATTTTGATACAGTTCAATAGTTAATTACATGTTGCTAGACTTTTTGAAATACACAATGTCACAATACTTTGACATAGCCTTCATTGTATTAATGTGTATAAACTTTAAAATAACATTGAAAAAAGGCATAACAATAATGATTTGACAATATTTTTGCATCTAAAGCAAGTCTTCTGTACATATATTTCTAGCAATGGTAATTCTACAGGTTATTATTAACATGTACAACAGAATGAGCAATGTATATGTGACTATTACTTGTATGGGGGCGCTGAATGTGAATAAATTCCATTAATAACGATACAACGAACATTTTCATTGTTGTGGAGGTTATAATGTCAAAAGGTTATTGGACGAAATTTAGTTTTACCTCCACTACAGAATTTACATCCTTTATTGAGTCTACCATGTGTTGAACTATTTCCTCGGTACTTAGTACTTCAAAAGGGTAATCATCTGAATCTGTTTGCATTTCTCTATGCCCAGTTACTTCGACTTCCATAGCAAAATCAACATCATCTCCACTCGACTCATTGCCCGAATCAACATCATCGTAGGTTTCCTCTTCTGAATCCATTTTAAATATAAATCAATTAGACAACGTCATATAAATGAAAAATTTTAATGTTTCAATATCTATCTGAAAAACAACACAAATAATACAGTTGTACACTTATAATCTGATATACATTTATTACCGACCAAGACAAGGATAATGTTCAAAGCTTCAAAGTTGCCATATCTAAAAAAATAATTGTCATTTTTGGTTTTATACAATTTATATTAGAGATGTTATATAGTTTTGAAACTGAATTCAACTTGACAATTATAAAAGAAAGTAGAATATTAAGTTATGGCAATGAAATATTAATGTATTTCTATTTATTCTTAAATGAGCTGGTACTCGTATACATTTTAGCATCAAAACTGATATTTTTCATGAAGTGGCAACACGTATTTTTAATGAATGACTGCTACATATAGTTGTCAACGATGACAGTTCAGAAGCGTTCTTCTGTGCGTTATAAAAGCAAATTATGAATGGGGCGCTGTTATTTATAAATTGTCATTCTTATATACTGTGTGAAGAATATTCGAAAGAGAATATTTTTTCAGATCCAGTAGGATCTATAAAAAACATTCCATTCATTACAAAATGTTACTACACTTGAGAAAAGATGTTGTTATAAGATATTGATTCAGTGGAAACTGGAATTACGTGCAAGAAAGAGGAAGACCCCGGTCAGGTGACTTAAAAAATTTGCCTAGACCTAGGTGGATGTCCACAATTGAGAAGCGTGGAAATTAGGAGGAAAAAACTGTAATAAAAAATTGCCTCTTGGGGTTTGATAAATAGAATTAATTATGTGGCAGAACAATCACCTGAAGCAAATAAATAAGTAGTTTGTTTTCTCAATTGATTGGTAGTCTACATATCATCTATTTGTCCTAAAACAAAATCTAAAATCATGTTAATGTGGACTTCAGAGTTTCTATTAGCACAGAAAGTTATCATCTCAGTGGTAAATAAAGTCCATATTTTTCTTCCCAATATTTTTTACAAGTTAATTTCTTGACACAAAATTAGCAGAGTTAATTTAGATCTATTGTCGGACAGAAATTGTAAATAATATCTCAAAACAACTTTATTTCCTTAAAACAATTCAAATGGTAAAATAATTTAAAGTTATTGCAAAATAAATGGGTGAATATAAGATATAAATCACACAACAGGTGAAATATTTTAAAAATGCATCAACATACTACCAAAGTTTTCAAACTGCTTCCTGTAACTTGAATTGGAATAGTTTTTGATGCATCAATTGATTGTTTTTTTGAATTGACAAGATATTTAAAGTAATAATTATTTCCAATTTCCATTTAATTAGTTATTTTTTTGAATCCAATAATCTGAATATCAATCACTCTGTAAGTTTTATTGTAATGAATATTTTTCATTGATTTCATTTCATAATCATGTTCACTGTCTTTTATATTATGACTTCGAAATTATGATATAATTGGAAAATTCAATGAACACAATATATAATACTTATACCAAATGTAGGATCAATCGACAAAAAACAAACATTTAAGTGCAGTAACACGCGTGGATATTCACGTTATACAGGGCGAGAAGTCAAATTACTACTTTATGCAGTAATATCCCGATGTCTGCCGAACCATGTCGTCGTAACTACCTAATAATGAAAAACTACACCAACCAGCCTAGCAACGACCTTGGACTGAATAATATCTGTCCTCTCCCCACTCTGTCATTTCCTGTATCACACGGCAGTCGACATCCACGATATCAGATAACTCTTCTTTCCCGCCAAGAAAGTCGATAACAATATCCCTATTCCACCTTTTGAAACAAGTAGGCTTTAGGTTCAAATACCAAAAAAAAAAATTGAGTAAAGAATTGTCCTCCTCAGGTTATTTATCTGATGTACAAATAAAATGCTCAATAAAAAGATGCCTAAGTTCATTGATATGCAAATCAGTTAAGAAAAATGCGCAAGCGTAGCCGCCATCTTGTGGTAAAATGATTAGTCATCTAATATAGATTTTTTTAAACAATTCATCATATCTGAATGTTCTGTATAATAACTATCCTAATCGGTTCTAAATTTCACTAAAACATAACATTATTTTGAAAAACTGAGGTAACAATGGGAAAATTTAACCTTGAATTATCTTTACGGTCAAATTAGATTGTGATTAACTAACAGATTTCCTTATGAGTACTTGACTTAAAGTCTATTTTGTATTGGACTCAGAAAAAAATATTCCCTAGTGAATATTTGGAAATATGCGACGTTTCGTATATATACAAATTTAGAAAAGATCCTTTTTTTGATGATGATTGAAGGCTTTCCTGAATTAATTTACAATATGTAGAAAGGTTTGTGATCCTCAAAAGAAAATTTAATTAAAAATATATCCTTGAAATACAGTTACAAGTTAGAAGACCTTGGAAAGACTGTACATAGCCTCTTTTTGGGATTGGTGACGTCATGAATATTGTGTCGTCACGTGAGACTAGCCGCGATTCGAAGAACACGATTGGCGTAGAACTGGTTTTGGCGGCCATTTTCTAGAGAGGCCAAAACAAAAATCCTTACAGTGGTGTTGGAACCCTGGTTGGAGATTAGCAAACCTCGCGCCACCGACCGTCTAACATTGCTTTCGACTCACGAATCTAACGAATATCGGTACGTCGAGTTGTGTCGACGACTGTGTGTCAAGAACAGAACGCGCTGTATTCTAAATAAAGCTTGAAAAACTCAAGTTCGGTGTAAAATATGTAAATAAATCGAAAATTAAGTTAGTGTTAGTGTGTATCGAAGATATTTTAGACTGCTTTGTGCTTTTTCCAGGAACTAACCATAATATTCTTAAACACCGAATGTTTCCTATTGATGGCGCTATGGCCGCTAAAACAGGGGAAAAATAATCCGCCTTAACCTCATTTGTGCATTTGTAAACAACCGTTGAGAAACCACCACAGTTTAAAAGTGTATTATTTAACATATGTAAACAGTGAATATAACTATTAAATAACACAGGTTACTTGATAATCATGGATTCGATTAAGGTTATGACAGAAAGACATCTACATAGTACCTTTTGTTTTTAATGTTATTTGTGTTGATTTGCAACCATGAATGTTAAACAAGAACGACATGATGAAGCAGAGATTAGAGAGCTTGCTGCAAAGTTTATGGAAGCTAATAAAGCTAAAATGGCTATGCCCCAAAGGCCTCCTCAACAAGCACTTCATGGTATGAACATTTTAAGCTTCCTAAGTGGTGACAAATCTAAGGCGAAAAATAATGGCTCTCCAAACGAAGCAGATACTAAAAATATTGATGAAGATTCCATTAAAGGCAGGTTTGGTTGGACATTGATGGGTAAAATACATATTCCATATATTCTTAGATCAGGGGAAAGTTACTGTGCTGTAAGAATGGTTGAAATGAAGGTTTTAAATAAATTGTTGAATTATTTACATCAGGACTTGTACAATTGTACAAACATTCGTAGTTATTATATTACAGAAGCTGAAGCAAGACTTTTAAATGAAATTAATTTAAAACATTGTGACTATCAGTTCGGTAGAGAACAGTTTACGTCGCGAGATTTAATAGTTAGACTTACAGACGCTAATGAGTTTTATCAGTTCTTAGGACATTGTTATGCTAAACTTGTGAATACAACAGATGCTGAAAACTTGGAGCGTTGTGGATTTATACGAATTAATAAGGAATCTGTAGTTCCGTACACTGTTTACAATGATCAGAAATATGTACCTTTATTTTATTTTGAAGGTGAAACAGATAATCTCAAGCAGCGTGCTGACAAATTAGAAGGATGGGACTTATCATACTTGAAGTTTTGTTGTAAAGTTCAAGGAATACGTAATGAGCTATTCGCACATGATTCTTGTTCTGTAATAAGTCTGAATGATATCAAAAATTATTTTCCTCCAGGCACAATGTTTGAAGACTATTGGCCCAAGAAAAATTTGGATTCGCAATTATTAATAAGTAGGAACTCCAACCCACAACAAATAGTGCAATGGACTAGGCAACCTATTGCACCTCCAATTTCAGCTCATCCACCACCTTCACCTAAACCTGCTACCCAAGCAAAGGCTGCAAATAATAGCCATTTACATAATGTACATGTATATCCCAATTATGGAATGGCAGCAGGACAATCTGCATACCACGCTACTCAACCAAGGGCAGCAAGCAGTGCTGTTCGAGCTACATATCCATCAGCAGCAAACAGGATGAGGCCTTATTTTCCCAGTATGGCTCAAGCCCCTCCACCTTTGATTAGAGCAACAACTTCAGCTTCGTAAGTAATAGTTTATAATTTTCTGCAAAATAGATAAATAATATTGTAAATTATGCAAAACAGTGTTTTGGTAATTATTGGTTTGATATTTCTTTATGATCATTCTGTATTATTTAAAATCTATTTAAAATTTTACAAGATCTATTATCATCAATTTATTTAAAAAAATTGATAAATATGAGAAATAAGTCTGTAGGAAATGTTGATATATTTACCAGTGGCATAGCTATAGAATCGTAGGACTGGCAAAATTAAAAATTTTATATTATAAATTTTTCGCAAAGATTTGTCTTGATTTAAGGTCTCTTTTCAATGGAAATGAGTTTACAAAAACATGTAAAAATTTGAATTTTCGACCTACTTAGGTCTTTAACAAAATATCAATTTTTACATGTCCTTTTAAACTAATTATCATAGAAAAGAGACCTAAAATGAAGACAAAGTATCACGAAAAACATATCTAAGTAAAAAGTTGGAGAAAATTAGTATCATAATTATAGTTATTGATATCAATGAAAGTTAGACAAACCTAAAGACATATTTATTATTAAAAATGATCATAGTGTCCCATCTAGGTCAAATTTAGGATAATTTAAAAAACTTTATACCACTAGACAGGCTATGTAACTTGTCTATTTTGTGTAAAGAAAATTCTATAGACTGTAAATTTTCATAATCTTATTAATTACTTTTTATAAACAAAAAGTGTAGAGAAAAGAATGTTATTAATAAATACATTATTAAAATTGAATAATTATTGGGTTCTTTCATTAAAATTATGTAACACTCATGCTTCTAACAATAAAATTTATTATATATATTCAATTAGAATACACACTATGCTAGTAATACTATTGAGTAACTAATGTGATTCGTTGAAATTAAATCACAACGTGACTATTTCTACTAGGAGGTCCCTTCAAATAAATTTGCCTAGTTCCCAGAAGATATAGTTATGTCATTGATATTTACTTGTCTTGCGAATAGATATTATTTTGCCAGTTCATGTTTTATTCTATCTAGACATAATATTTATTCAAGCAATTTGTTACTATGCTCCAATCAGGAGTTACAGAGTTTGAAGTGATTTTTAACCTGGACCAAAATATTGTTACTTGGTACATAATATATTTGAAATGAAACAAGAACTACTTGAACTGCAGAGCTAGTGTTATCTGATACTATGAAATAAATATATAAAACGTTGTAATATAACTGATTGTCTCTTGAAAATTATATTTGATATTATTTTCATTTTCTTGAAAATGTGCCAATCGTAATGGTTGACTAATTTGATAAAAATGTGAAACTTGATAGATGCTACTCATCTAATGGCAGGTACTAGTCCAATATTCCTTTCTAGTGTAGTTTACTCTTATGAAACATGATTAATGCTTTGTCAATGTTTAGAAGCGTGGCTGGTTAACCCATTTTAATTGATTTTGGTTTTCCTGTTAAATTTTTTTTTTTCAAGACTAGAGTACTATATGAGAGAATGTAATTGCACCAGGACCTTCTCAGACAGGTGTAGATATTAACATGTATTAATTCTTGGATGTGTAATATAAGAGACTTTTCTAGATTGGAAATTACTTCATTTATATATTGTATTTATATAGATATTCGGGTATCATACACACTGCGACCCAAAGGATTTACTGTTTCCCCCTTTATGTGATACTGGGGATAGATAGATAGTATTGACAGCTGATTTGTTGATACCACTTCTTTTAGAAAGTCCAGAATGTGGGATGGCTGTAATTGCCAGAGATCTTAGTCTTCTATTTCAAGTGTTCCCAAGTGTAGTGCTCTGAGTTCCCTAGTGTTTCACACTTAAGAGAATGTGAATAGAAGTTTCGTTTTCTGTGCATCTTCTGGTGTCCATAATAATTTTGCTTGCTTAGTAGGTTGATTGGTAATTTTTTTATAACAAGTTTTTATAAACAATCAAAATATTTTATACATTGTTTGGGTTGATTTGTTCGCGAGTGTTAGATAATCTAAGATCTAAAATATCTGGTGAGGCTTACATCCAGTGATGTAACCTCTTATACCTCATATTAGGTCTGTTGGCCAACTTTTTTTCAGTCTTTTTACATTTCTTGGTGTTGGTGTTGATATCTAGGGTATTATTAGGACAGATCTTAGATTTCCTATAATACCACATACACAATTTTCAAATTGACACTAAGGTTACATGGTTCTTCTCATTTCATATATTTTTTCCAATTGAATTTCTGTTTTGGTATGCTTTAAACCAAACCATATATCATTTGGGATAGTTTATTTTTATTACTTTTCAGACATCTTATATTTATGTTCTTGATTATTATTGTATTTTAAAAAATGTGTTATTTATGAAATGTGTTTTAATATTTTGGCTCAAAATAATATAATTATATAATTACATTACAATAACATTGATTGTTAATATTGAGAATAAGAAGCAATTAAGATTGTAAATTATTCATAAATCCAAATTGGATTCTTGAAATAGAATTATGAGTTCTGCTTATAGTACTTAGATTTTTTATGATTTATAGATTTTTCATTTTTTGTATATATGTATATAAAACCCTCGTATAAACCATTATTTAATTTTTTATCTTTTCTTTCTACTGTTCAACTTCCAATCTTTCCATTTCTATTTCCAATTGAAAATGTTCAATTTCTACTCCACCCTTCATTATTAGCTTTTCAATTCTTTCATTTAAAAATAAAAAAATTTGGCTTATCTACAGTGTGACTAATTTATATTAGAAATGTATGAAATCTAAAATTTATTTACTAATTCTAATCAGCTTTCAGTATCATATTATTCTGTATCATAGTATACTTTTTTCTACTTTTTTGTTGTTGCGAAAAGAGAATTATTATAAAAAAATTTTTTATAAAATTATATATAAGTACACCATGAATGCTGCAAAATTTAACAACAATAATATTTGTAACAATATTTAATCAACCAATTACCTTTCAATTCTTCAGTAGTGAATATTTACTTAGTCCCTATAAAAAGTATCTAAATTTGATTGAATTTATCATTATCTGATCGAATTCTTTTATTTTAAAACCCATTCATATATAAAGCAAGGAAAATAGTTATTGTTGTTTTTTCATCCGTTTCTCTATTAAGTTTAATAATAGTTTTAGATATTGTTACATCTATAATCATTCTGTTTAGCTTAATTCCTCAAGGTGCGATTGGTCCTTAAAACACGCATGCATTTGTTCGTTTTTCGACAGTTTTTTGAATAGGATATTCATATTTTCCAATCATGAGGGGATACAGTTGTTTATAGGAGTGTGTTGATAGAGGACAACGACGATTTAATAAAATTGCGCGCATGTTTATTGTTATGTATCATTCAGTTGGTAGCAAAATGGATTCTTACTGAATATTTGAATTATTTACAAGTTCTTGTCATGCCTGTGTTTTGTGTAGTGAATAAACATAAAGTGAGTATACAAAAATTTGAAGTTATACATTTTTATTGTTGCTTTAATAAACCGTTTGTGATAAAATATTTAGACAGAATGAAAATGATCGAGTACCAGTTTTGTTTTTATCATCTCAGCCTGTGGACCTCTCTTAAGACTATAAGATTTTTTACATTTTGGTGAGTTTTTTGTCATTATTATATATTATATTTATGCACTTATGCTTATTAATATAAGTCGCCCAATTTTATTTAGTAGAATTTATTATATTTATAAATTACAGCTTCAGGAGAAACTACAATTGGTTTTGTAATTTTGTATTTGATTTGATGGGTAAAGTAAAACTTTAGTTAAACATAGTTTTTGTATTGATACTTTGAAGCCACAATTTTTGGTCCATCCATCCATCTGTCCAAGCTTTTTCTTGTATCAGATGTGTAATATTTATCAATTATGATCTTTTCTTCTATATTGCCCTCTTATCTTTATTAATTTATTTATTTTTATTTTATTTTATAGATCATGCCGCACTTGGTTACTTCCTTTATATTTATATTAATTGACAAAATGACATTCTCTTCTCTATACTTTATTATAGTCTTGCCCACAGATATTACAAGAACTAAGAAAAGACGACACAATTATTGTTGAGCCTGAACAAACAATACTTATTACAAACAGTATAATAAAAATTTTGTAAAAAAACTTTACTGATCACATCAATTTTCTTACTCAATCTGAAATAGTTCATACAAATGTTTGTTCAAATCTATCATTTTCATTTACTTAATTTTTACCTCCAGTATATTTTCCACAGTTCAGTTTTCTCTTCCCATGAACCTATATTTTTAAAACCAAATTGGACAGCTTTTGAACTGTTTCTTTCCTATTTATTGTGAAACTGATTGGATAATTGGACAAAAAACTGATACCAATGTATATTGTACTCATTTTTCTTATTTTATTAAATATTTAAATTTTTAGAGCACTCATATGTCATCTAAGTTTACTAGATTTATAACTAGATTGAATAGGTAAGATTAATTTATTATACTAATTACCTTGGTCCCTTCTCCCATGATAATAAAAGAAAAACTTTCAAATCAGTACTCCTTAATTGAAATATCAGTGAGGTATGAAACCCTTAACAAAAAACTTCTATATCTTTCTGTCCTTATTCCATTTCATTTATCCATAAATATAAAGACGACCACTCCATTTTCATTAATCAGATGATTACAAAACTGTACTTCACTGAGCCAAAGCATCAATATTACCACGAACTTCATGGTTAAATTACCATGTACAATTCACAACCATTTTTGTTGAGTATGCCTTTTGTGCTGGGTCTCGCCAATTTATTTGGGAGACAATGTTATGTAAAAATTTTTAGAATAAGCTAAAAGTTGGAGACGATATTTAGTAGATGGAGATGTGCATGACATCATTTGAAGTACTGTAATGGCTCAAAAGAACTGGATTAGAACATAATGTTCTTGGGTAGTTATACTTGGATTACGTTTTTATTAATACATGCTATTGTTTTACTCTACTTGAATAAACAAAAAACAAACTTATTTGATTTATATGTATTTTAGATTATATTCATTTTCTTTATCAACAATTATATGTTGTGACATTACAACAAGGGCATTATTTAATCAATTTGTGTAAATTTTAATGTAAGTACTATTTTATATCAATAACTTTATCATGTTTTGTAATCTCATACAAAAATATGTACAGCTTTTCTTTGTAGGTGTCCCAAAGAATAAACCTTAGAAGCTTTGTGTATTTCCTTATGTGTTGAGTATAAAAGAAAATCTTTAATAGAAGTAAAATGTAGAGGAGAATTAATATAGAACTGCAACCCAAATTCAGAAGACTAATTAATAGTTTATTCTCATTAACTGATTTTGGACAATCTATGTTCAGTAAATGTAATACAAATAATTTAGATTTATTGAAGTATTATCACCTCTGTTTATTTTGGAAAATTTTAAATTTGAAACAAAAGCTCTTTGAAGAAATAACTACTTGGTTATATGCTACAGGGAACCTGACCTTCAAAGGATGTCGGCTTTTATTTCAAAATTATTATTTTTGAGATGAAACTAAGGTGACAGTAGGAGCTATCTTTAATATATCTGAGACATATAATAGTTTATTATAAATAAATGTTCTTAGTTATGGAAATAATTTTTTGGCGTTTCGGCACAATCAAGAAATTCTTAGAATTAAGTATAGAAATTTCTTCTTTCCAAAAAACTTTTAGCTACAAAATCTTTTCCAAAAATGTATTTGAATTTTTCAAAATATATTCTGAAGTTGACAACATTAATATATAAATAGCATATATTGCGTGAATATGTATAAACATACAGTCAAACTTCTACTAATAATAATCCAACATTTTGTTTTTAATTGTTAAAATCCTTAACCATGTTAGTTATAATTAGCAATTTAAATTATTTTTTAATCACATATTTTGTTTAAATTGTTTAGGTCCTTTCTATTTTTTTTAATATACAAATATTTTTTCGTTAGTGTTGTTTTATTTTGATATAGATGACTCCTCAATCTATTTTCCAAATATTGTGATTGGAAACAGCATCACAATTATTATAAGGCACACAATATAATATTACTATTTGTTCATTTGATGTTTGTTATTACTAATACCATACACCTATTTTCACATTATATACAAGGATTATCTATCTAATAACATTAACAAACATACAATTAACACAGATTTGAATCAGTAATTTGATATAATATCAAAAATAGAAGATAATGAAAAAGAAAAGGTACGGGTGGTGACTCAGAGGACCATAGGAAACCACAAAATTCTAAATATTTGCATCCCAACAAGTTGAAATTTTGTCAGGACGTCAAGTACATTATTTCTCTCAATATTACCGGAAAATAATAACTATGTAATAGCAAGTGAATTTAAATAAAGTCTGTCATTTATGTATGTTGGATAGGACATAATGTACCAATGCGTTGACCAACTCGATCACCGGATTTGGCACAAAAAGACTTTTTTTATAGAAACTTTTGAAATTTAAAATTTACATAACAAAGCCACCCCCATATTTATTCTCTCAAGCAAAAAAGTATTGAAGAATTTGCAAATATTTTGAAGAAATAGCAAACGTGCAGTGAAATGTTTACGATAGACACTTTTGTTTGAACATTTACTTTATACGCATAATTATCCTAGTTATCAGTCTTTTACTTTTCGTTTTTTAGTGAATTTCTTCAAATCTGTTTACTGTGATAACATGCTGAACTGAGGGGTTAATAACTCACAAAATTCTATTATAATTAACCAAAAATTGTATATAATAAAATAAGAGATACTGCTGAATCTTCTGCGCTTGTATCACTGCGTTATAACGGCCCTGCAATTATTTTCTCAAGTTTTATACTAATTTATCAGCAGTGATTATTTTTTTTTGTTGTGAAAGATTTCCTGGTTTCCTATAGTCCTAAGATTGAGTCACCATCAGGTATGAGGTACATTGTAAAAATTAAGACGCGTTTTATATAGAATAAACAACACAATATTTAGAAAATAGATTAAAAAGTCATTGATATAATAGGAAATATAAAACACTAACAAAACACGCAAGAAAAAATTTTTCATTGTTAATCAAATACAAAAAGGTTTATTGATAAAAAAGACTGGAACAATTTAAGTAAAACATAAATTCTTTTTATGAATGTTTGAGTAATATATTTTGAAAAATTATTCAAATGGGTTATTATTAATACTGATTCAAAAAGAACCTGTTCCTTTTACAAATATATTTTTATATAACATTATATACATATTATTACTTCATTTGGGAATGCTGTTATAACTGTTTTTGTTTCCAAAATTTTTGAACATATTTAGTGAATATTTTCTCTTAGTACCACGTATAATGGGAAAATAAGATTTATCATTATAAGAAAATCATTAAAATAATGGTGTAGTTTTATTCTCGTAGTAAACGTAAACTACTTAGAATTAGTGTTAAATTCCTACTATAGTTATGTACTGATTTGTTAACAAAGCAAAAATTCCAACCAGTATTTTATGACGGTCCAATCAGTACATGATATCTATGAGAGAAATTAAATACTTGTCCCTCTTTAATGCCACTTTACCGCGAAAAAAAAATTTATATTACCAATTATCTCAAAGAAAACCCGGGACTGGGAAACCATAACCAAAGAAGATCTGCTGAATGTGTCAACCTAAAAAAGAACAATCTACGAATACTAACAGAAGTTCTATCGGGGCATTGTCGCCTCAATAGACACTTAAAGACTATAGACCTAGCAGTTAATGCGGCGTGAAGATTTTCTTGCACAGAGGATGCTACCTCTATCCACAATCTCTCAAAGTGTGAAAATTTAAGGAACTCCAGAGCACTACACCTGGGAGCGCTTGGAATAGAAGACGAAGATGTCTGGTAATTACAGCTATCCCAAGTAGTGGGGTTAACGGGATCAGCTGTAAACACTGGGTTCTCTGTTATTGAAGTTAGAAAGGGGGACACGATAGATCTCTTGGGTCGCAGTGTATAAAAGACCCCAAAATCTATATATACACAGCAATTATTTCAATTTTTTTCTGTATTAAAAAATTAATCACTCATAAAACTCAATAATAAATTTTATGAAAAATTATCATCTTACAAAATATTTTGTTTTAAAATACTTTCAAATAATTCGATAAAATTTATATTGTTATTGTCATCATTAAAATCTCAACACATTCTTCTACACGGTAATTAAAGTTTAATTATCATGAAAACGGGTTATATCAGTGATAATGCCTGCTTATTTCCTTCTATGACTCAGATTGATTATTTTCATTGGATTGTTTCTTTTCAATTACTTTCTACAATTATCTTTCTAAATCAGAGACTCTCAAGTTTTTTTTCCTCGTGGACTATTCTGACATAATAATTTCCTATTTAAAATTAGGCAACATTGCGCCAATGTAACCCAGACAAAGATACAACATCTTGTGTGAATTATTTCACCACTTCTAATGGGAACCTTTAGGATATGTTAATCATATAGTTAAGTGATACAAAGTGTTCCTTATTTTATCCTCCATTAATTTACCTACCTAATTTCTAGTTATTATTGATTTATTACTCAAGCCAAGTTGTACACTGAGCGCTCCTAATGGAAACCAACGTCATAGTTAAGTGATTCCAAGTCTCCCTTAGACACTTGAAGTTCCATCAACGTATTAAATTGCTTACGTTTATTTTATACTATGACTATGACGTGGCAGGCTTCGTACTGCCTCAATCGATAAATACAAGACTTAAACTTTTGTATAAAATAAAACAATAGGAATAATTTTTTTATTAAAACAAAAAAATGCTCCATATGAATTAAGTATTATTATTATTATTTTTTTGATTAATTACACATGATGTTACTTACTTACAAAACAGAGTTTTTCTGAAATACTGGCTATTTATAAGGTTTCAATTTGATATTGACACACACAGTTATGATACAGACTCTTAATCAATTTAAAGGTTTCTGATGAACTATATTTTGATGACGGTTTTCTGACGCGCGAACACGAGACGTATAATTGTCCATGCGCGGAACAGGAAAACTCTTAAGTTGATTCTGCAAACTTCCAATGACTGGCCTTGCGATTTATTTATTGTCATCGCAAAGGCCAGACGTACCTACCGGAAATTGTAAACGTTTAAATTCGAATGGTAACTCCGTTGGAATCATCGGTATACACGGGATCAAGACATCCTCTCCTTTGTATTTTCCCTTTATAATTGTTGCCTCAATGACGTTATTCATCACCTTTTTTACAGCCAGTCTTGTTCCATTGCACAGTCGAGGTTGATTAACGTTACGCAGCATGATGGCAACTGATACTTTTAACTACACATTGTAGTTAAAGAGAGTAATTCAGACAATTCAAGTGAATTTTTAAAAACTTTGTAGAGTAGTTGTCTACGTCAACCTAGTTCATAACGGTGTCTACTGATTTAAGGGAAACCAACTGTCCCGGAAGAAAATTTTGAATGGTCGAATTAAGATCCTCGACAACTTTATTTTTCACCGCCAATATTGCTCGTTCATCCAGCTAATTATGGTTATTGAACTGTTGCTCTATATCTGGGAAAACGCGCTGAATAAGCTCCTTTTTTGAGTCTGTGCGTTCAGAAATTTAATTTGTGACAAGAAAAAACAAAATTGTTGTTTTTATCTAATTCCGAGTATATTCATATTTACTCACCTTTTTTTAAACCTTCCCTGGACTTACACAAATAATTCAAGACAAAAATTAGCCGTTCTCGAGTTGTAGCGAGACTAACGTGACTCTAACGACCATAAATATCCATTTCTATAATCAATTATAGCTTTTGTATACAATAAGATTAGTATTTAAGACAACACATAAACGGATAGTGGGTTCTTAATAGTTTGACATTCGTCGAGTACGGTACGATGAGATTGTTGTTGGTTATATATTGAGAACTAACATTTTGTTTATTGAGTAACAAAGTAGTTTTAGTATGAAGAATTTGGTTAGCCCCAAGATACTACATGGACTACTTCCAAAATATTACTGGTTTCGATGGACTTTTTGCTACTACTTTTTAACATTGGAAATTTGCTTAAACCCTTGCCAAACCTCTCCATTGTATCTCTGGCATATTACGATTAAAATTTATGTAGATCCCTGTTGAGCTTTTCTTTGGACCTCTACAGGTTCACCTGGACCACTTTAGGAACCATTGTTCTAAATTGGAAACTTCTAAAAATGTTTCTAGTACGTGGAACTGTACAAAATCAAAATTCCAATTAGTGATTAGTCTAAATCGTAAAATCTGTGAACTATATAACAAAAAATATCACAAACTGTGTTTCAAAACATTCTATTTTTGTAGCCGCTGCAGTATCGTTTGTTTGATAATGAAATTTTTGTCCTATGTAAGAAGGTCTAATAGAATCATATTTCAGAAGTCTGATATTTTTTGTACTTGGTTTTTTTTGCAATCAAATTTATAGTGTTTACATTTCCATGGAAAGAAGTTATATAACAGAACAAGTATTGTAAATTCTTATAGTTATTGTTCTACAAAGTTAAAAATAAAAAAACACTTTTAAAGGCATGAAAAATAGGAAGAGTGCAGTAGAGAGTTAAAAATAATTGTAGATACGTTGAAAACAGGAGAAGAAAAGGAGAAAAACATTCTTAAATTATATGAAGTGTATGGAAATAGGAAAAAATGTGCCGAAAGAAATGGCCGAAACTAGTAATTTGCCTTATTTATAAATAATGTGGCAGGGCAGAATGTAATAATTACAGAAGTAAGGCGAACCTACACATAAGATAAAAATTTTTAGCATAGACTATACGAAGTCGTTGGTTTCCGTAATAATCGATTACCACTGATCCAATTTTTATTTCAAACCATGTGTTATGAATATAAAATGAAATACAAGCAAAACTAAACCGCAGGATAATCTACCATCATGGAAATATAAAAGATGGTAATTCAATGGAAATGACTTGAGTCAAGTACTATTGAAGTATGAAATAACCAAGGGATTTGAGATCGTACAAGGTCTTTAGATAAATCGTCTACCCGTACTACTTTATAGCTTATTTAGGGAATAATAAGAAACATGAACCATAGCATCCGCAGAAGAGTTAACTTCAGTGGCGATAACAATAAGGGAGAAAGTTAAAGACAAACACAGGAAGAAGTAGATTAATTAACAATGGTAGTAAATTATAAGCTAACTCAATAGACACAAAATTAATAGAAGGAAACGGGCTGCGAAAAACATGAAATCCAAGCCTAAATAGCGAAGGGAGATAAAAATATTTAATGCTAAGGCTAAGGGTGTTGTGTTTATTTTTTCCGCGAGTCTTTTTTGTCAACATTCTCTCCATTTCTTCCGAACTTTTGTTTGTGTTAGTAGTTCGTATAGTTTCTTAAACCCTCCCCCATATTTTCAGTAACTTGGTTGATTTTGTCCTTCCAGTTGTTCCTTGGTCTAGCTCAGTGAAATCATTCTTATTTACCAGTTATTATTCATTAGGTATTGCAATTGCTTCATAGCCTTTTCTGGTATAGCTTTCATCATTTTATAATATCCTGGGGCCTTGCTCTTTTTGTATCTCGTCATGTGTGATGTCCTCTTTTAAATTTGCCCCATTTTGTTCTCTTCTTTTTTCTTCATTTTCGTTCTGTCTATTTATGAATTGTTTGAAGTATTTTTGTCACCTTTCTATAACTTGGTCTTCCTCTGTGGTTACTAAGCCTTTTTCGTCTTTGATATTATCCAGGTTTGTGGTTTTCGTGTTCTGTTGTTTTATCATTATGGCAAAGAAAAGCTTCTGAATAGCTTTGTATGATGTTAGTTTACATCCAAAGTCATGTATTATTCTTTTTTTTTTAACTTCTGTTCTTTTTAATTTGTATTTTCCATAGTTTGCCTTGTCTTATTTAAGTATCTTTTCTATGCATTTTCTGCCCATCAGTGTGTTTATTTTTTATATTTCTGTCTACAATTTTCGTTGTCTCAGCATTTTCCGCAGCTCTTCTTAACGTCGCTGCTGTTTTCTATACTATACTACATTTTACGCTTAGTATTTCTTGCAATTGTTTACAGGCTACGTGGTTTTTAACTTATAGTATTCTACTTTGTTTTTTACGATTTTTCTGTTGGCTATCTTTTTTTAAGCGCATTTTTTATAAAAATTTGTCGTTCGGTCCATCTGTTTGTAGCAGCGATATCTCCCCACATGAAGCACGTAGCGATGTCTAGTTTTTTGTATTTAATTCCTATATAGCTATAGTTGTGCCGAAACGAAAGAAATTTTGGGCATAATTAGGAAAGAATTGGTTGAATTAACCATAATGTAATCCCATTGGCCAAATGACCTCAAAAGTCATGAATTAATGTGATTCAATATCAATAGACATCATAAGAATCGATCAAATAACAATAGACGTCAATTGGCTTCAATGGACGTCAATTCATGTAATTTGAAGTCATTTTTCATTTCATAAACCAATTATTATGAGAATTGTAAAAAAATAATTAGGATAAAATTATTAAATAAATGAAATTATTGATATTTTTCTTGTTTTATTTTTTATGGAAACTTCCTTTTATGAATTAAAATTTTCATTAATATTCACTGATGCTAACGGTAAAAAATGTGCTATAGTTTTACGCGCCGAGAATGCGACTTTTTTTTATTTTTTAGCGTTTTTCATTGGTACAAGGTGGTAATCGCTGTCTATCTTGGCTCATCTCTTAACTTCAATATCTCTTATTCTATTCCAAATGTTCTTGTTTACTAGGATGAAATCAATTATTGATTTTTCGTTGCTACTTTTAACCTCCCCCGTTGTTTTATGTATCTCTTTGTGTTCGAAGTGTGTTTTCTATTTTTATATCGTTATGCAGGCGTAATATTCCCTATATTACTTAAAAAAGTCTGGAGAAAAATAATTTCCACAAATTAAAGAAATTCATACTTGTGATTAATCAGTTTTTAATTAAGAAGTAAACTATTTTTGTGTGTCTTTTCCGGATCTTAAGCTCCTAAGCCTAAGGCATTCAAAGCTGCGAAAACTTTATTTAAATATATTTTCTAAAATATACATTCGAACATAAGGAATTTTCAATGGATGATTACGTATGTCCATATAGTGTGTTTCACGGAATATATAATTCCACACTATTATCTGAAGGCCAGGGACGGCTCATGCTCAATAGTAATTTTTACAGGGACAACATGTACAATCTAAAGATAGCAAAAAAGAATTTTTCCATCGATTTTTCAACAAAAAGATACTCTCTGTTTAACTCGATAAAATTTATGGTTTAGGAGATATGTAGTTTTAGATCGTTGTAAATACCAAAGAACCGTTCGCCATAAAGAGACATTCTGAAGAGAATTATCATAAATTGTAATTATATTTATTGAAAACAATTACAGATCGTATTAAAACACAATTAAACTGCATACTGTTGAATATTGTGTTACTTACATAAAGAAAAAAATTGAAATGTAAAAAAATTTAGTTGGTTAATCTTCGATTTATCAAAAAAAACCATGATAAATGTTCGAAGTGGGCACTTTGCACTTAAACACACTTCTGGAGAATATTTCTTTGAACTTGGTACAGCATTCTGTCTTATAGCGTCACAAGTTTATTCTATCGATAATTTCGTTCCTTGTGCTTGAAATATCATTCCAAGATTTTGCCGTATAGCGTGACAATGGAAGTTTATTACATCGATCATTCCGTTCCTGGTGTTGCATATACCAAGCTTTTAAGATATCCCCAAAATAATGAATCCACTGTATTTAATTCAGGGGAATGTGGTGTCCATGCAAATGGACCTTCCCGATCAATCCACCTATTAGTAAAAATGTTATTAAGATGATTTTTTACAACATTTAGGGTCTCTGCAAATGTTTAGAGAAATACTATATAACATGGGTGGGAAATCGTTTTGGAGAAATTCTGAGTATCGCTGACCATTCAGGTTATTTTCAAAAAAATATGGACTTATTACCCACTATTCCTGTCCATAGATTAACACAATATAGCGTGAATCTAGCTTCATCAGTAAATAGTACTTTTCCAACAAATCTATTATCAACTCGTTGTTTATCTAGAAACCAACGAGCGGAGGACAGTCTTGTTGGATAATCCTCTACTTCCTTGGTATGGACTTTCTGCATGTGAAAAAGGGGTGCTCGTGGAGAATCGTATAAATAGATGTCGTTGGAACGTTGAATTGTAGTGACATTTTGCGTACTCTAGTTGTGGGATCAGCATCAATTGCATCTAATGCATTTTACACTAAAACTGTGGTATTAGTTCTCCAAGAAAAGTCTGTTTATGTTTTTAAGTTAAACAGAGAGTATCTTTTTGTTGAAAAATCGATCGAAAAATTCTTTTTTGCTATCTTTAGATTGTACATGTTGTCTCTGTAAAAGTTTATTTTGTTGACTTTCTAGTTTTAAGTATAACAACACTCGATGAGATTCAACATATCTTTTTTGTTATATTTTTGTTTTATCAATAAAATCAGAACCCAGGTCAAACCATTGTTTTGTTGGGGGTTATCAAAAATATATGGAAAAATAAGTACATCCAAATGTCCTGTAACTATAAAAAAATGCTTTAAAAAATCGAAAAGAAATGCTGTTAAATATGTTCTTAGAAAAATAGATACTATAGTCTATTTTGAGGAATGAGAGTAATAAAATGAAATAAAAATGGTATTTTCCGTGAAATTGGCCTAGAAAACTTTCTTGGAATTAAAATAAAATATTCTTATCATGGTTGAAAGACCTAAAGGTAGTATTTGAAAAAATCTTGTGATAGAACTATTTAATTTTTAATACATAGGGTTTGTGGCCTCTCCAAACCCTTTTCTATTGTTCTGTGAAGCTTATGGCCATTAAAGATCGAAAACTTATATTACATTGGATATATTTATGAAAATTTTTGGAAATATTTAGATTATTCTGTAATAATATTTAAAATAACTGCATTGAGTTTTGCATCAAAATAGACTATAGATAAATCTATCTCCATATTTTCAATAATCATAATTCTGTAAATCTTTAATTAACCATTTGGTTGTGGGTAATTTTCCGAAAGGTTTCGAGTGATAACTTAAGTATTATCCATTACTATTATACAGCTCTGAGTAAGAAGATTTATCATTTGTTCGAACCATTCTTTACTGCATTCAGGCCCGTCATATTTTCCATAATCATAATAGATTGCCCATTGAAAAATAAACTGTTAAGAATACACATTTCGGACCTCCTTAATGGAAAAACCTGAAATTGTATTTTTAGTGAAACTTGCAGGGATTCTTGGTCGCACTGGGTTTTACATTAGAAATTAGGTTTTATTACCCTATTGTACATAAAAATAGACTATAGATAAATCTAATTAGGGATGTGAAACACTTGAAAATGTCTATTCTTTAACTAGTTTTAGTTTCATGAAAAAATTTAGTAGAAAACCATTTTTAATGCACTAAAATATGAAATTTTTAGTCCTACAAAATCTGGTGAGTTATGGCTGCAAGATCCAGCTCGTTTGTGTGCTCGGACATTCAGACACTGGAATTGGCGAACTCACCGATGTGCCCAGAACCTATACATCTTGCAACGGTCTGCTTGCAAGGCGGACTCGGCTGAGATGGATAGCGACACCTGGCATGAAACAAGCGAAAGCATACATGGATGGACCTTGTGTGTCTCACATCAAACAATTGCTCCAACTAAATCCAACGAAATCTGACTAGTGATAAGACTTCTAACCGGACACCGTCATTCAAGATGCCATGTCCCTACCATGGGCATCACGGAAAATCGGAGTGTCACTGGTGCATGGAGGGGTATGAAACTGCAAACCACGTCCTCTTTGAGTGCCCAGCACTCACACGAGCGCGGTTCATACACTTTGGCAAGCCTCACAGCTTATCTGATACCATCATAGGATTCAAGCCAAAGCGCCTGATGGGCTTCTCAAAAGATATCGGCCTTTGGTAATGTCACGTGGTGCACGGCGGGTCTATATGAAGGCTTATCCGATCAACGACCCCCAATGAAATAATTATTTGAAATATTTTACTATTTTCAATCCAAATCGCTATGCAAGAACTCATTTTTATAATGGCATCAACTCTCACATTGCGAGTAAATGAAATACTTTCTTTCTAAGTGTTGAGTGTAATACCTCAGTTGTAGTTCAAAGTTTGTGAAGCAGTTTATAAATCGGAGGACGTTCCTACACATTTTTACCACATTCTATTTACGTTATTTGTCTGTTTAAAAGGAATTTTCTAATCAAATTTTCACAAAATTTTAATTAACCTATTGACTTGAAATTTTGCATACTTTCTCGCTTTTAGTGATAATACATGATTCAATAAAAATTGGTGAAATATTTCATAATATCGTGTGAATTGATTAAATTCTATATGAAACAGATTGTTCTATTTTGCATATTTGTCATTTTTGATTTCACAAATTTCATAACGATGTTTTATGGAATGGATCATTTACCAATGTGAGCCTTTTAGCAAATGAGGTTTCAAATGTTAAATAGCCTCGATGGGTTTAATGGTTCGTGACCACAACTTATAGTCCTATGATTGGTGTATTTTAGGGTATTCCAGTATTTCCCAACCCAATTCGTTCAACGTTTCCGTCGTTAGTCGACCTCTATACGGTCTGGCGTTGTCTTTCAGTAATATCGCACTACGGATTGGAATATCGCGTTATTTTGATCTGTAGACATGTTTTACCATATTTCTTTGGACATTACTATTATACTGTACGTTTACAGATCATTGTTCAGTGAGATAATCAAACGCAAGTACTCCTTTCATGTTTCGAAATACGGTACACAACACGTTACCGCTGACAGTGTAACCTTCACTTCAACTGGCGTGCTTTCATCTTTCTTCCTCCAGTCCATAGACGCCCGTTTACTCTCCAGAATATAGTGGTCTCCCTGTGGAGAATATTCGGTGCACTAACGGGACCCCAGCGTGTAAATTTCTGCTCAAAAGTCTGATGCTCAATTCTTCAGCCATATCGAGTACAGTACTGCATCGGTCTGCCAAAATGAGTGTTACTACAACGCTGACGTTCTCATCGGTAGCGCTTGTTCTGAAGCGCTACGCATTTGGAAAGTTTTCCACCGCTTCTTGGCCTTTTCTGAAAGCTGAACGCCATTCATACACTTGAGTCTTGGAGAGGCTCCATCCCTGAATTGCTGAAACAATTTTCGACCTTTTGTGGATATTACCATCCCCTATGGGTCGCAATTGCAAGGAGATGCTGTTAACTACTGACTAGTTTAGACGATATTACGTCTCATTAGAGCAGTTTAACAACCCTCGTTTGGGCTTGAGACCTCGGCGAACGCTAACTGGTACTATCCTCACTTCCAACTGCAAACCACTGGTCAGGTAGAAATCTGGCCTAGTCGTCGATAATATAGATTCCGATGATAAATTAAGTGAATGAAATGTATAAAAAAATAGTTGGAAGTGAAGATGGCGCCACTTAGCATTCGCTGGATTTAACTAGATGAACCAAATAGCGACGCTCTTCAGTTCGGGTCTCAAATCCAAACAAGGGTTGTTAAACTGCTCAGATGAGACGTAATATCATCGAAACTTGCAATTGCGATTTATTGGGGATGTTAATATCGACAAAGATCTTCAGAGGAGTTGTAATTCAATATTCGTCGAAGCATTAGCCTGGAAAGTAGTTGTTTTCTCCTTTAAAGAACGGCAGAATATATTTTCGAAATTATTTAAAAGGTGAATAGTATAAAAAAAGATTTCTACTATTGCTAACAATTTGAAAGACTTCGATGGAGCTCATTTTGAAAAGGCTAGACGTATGCACGTGTTTCGTAGGTTTCAAAATGAGCTACATCGAAGTCTTTCAAATTGTTAGCACGCCACACAAAAAACACCTTCATTGTTATTATTTTGAAGTACTTTTTGTACTTTTTTGATAATACTTAATAGGAAATATTAAAAAAAAATTTAAAACACACACCAGAACTAATTCAATAACTGAGACGCTTAATGATCGCGCCAAGTTTGGACAGCGTTTTCATTCATCTTTTTGTAATGTTTAATCTCTCTCGGTAGCAACGATGAAGCAAAGTAAAGTGCAAGAAGATAGTTTTGAAAAGGCTTCTCAATGGTTGTTCCCAAAACTTACCTGCTCATGGCATACCTGAGAAAGACACTTAAACAGCAGAGTTGAGCGAAGCTTATTGTTGTTAATGAGATTAATTCTCAGGTAGCTAATATAACGTTGAGATTCAAAGAGAACGACATTAGCTACTTTCCATTTACTCAGATCCCCAAAGCAGAACAACGAGCAACTGTGCGACATTGTCGCAGAACGAGGAAGAGACCTTCAGAAAAATTAGCCCGATGTAAAATTGTGTTGCAGCTCGCAAAAACAAAATTTCGCGTGTTACTAAGTAAACAACGACAAAATAAGCTTACTTGCAAAATATTTCTAATATACTGCAGAAAACCGAATAATAAAAACAAAGTAAGGGAGAAGGGCAGTGCTACTAGAGCAAGCAGTGTGAGTTAATACAGCCGGCATAGTTAGTTGCGTCTAAACATAAGCAAATGTCAGAAATGCTTACCTCCAAAGTGATTGGAAGAATTCAGAAATTCAGAATGAGTAGAGTGACAAAATCTTGCCATGTTTTTCATAGTTTGCTTGTCATAATCTAACTTAATCTATTTAAGATGTTATATTACATTCCAACTCCTATGTAGGCTAGCTAATACTATACATTAAGTATTTGTTTTATGATCATTAAATATTATTTAATTTTATATCTGTATTTTTATTTTTATTTTCTAATCAATATGTATTTCAAATACCTTTAAATTTCGGGGAAACGCCGCAAATCCACAAAAAATAATGTAATTCCTGCAGAAAGTTTTTAAGGTATTTTGGGTCTATCGCAGAAAGACCAAGAACATTCTGCTTTAGGGACTCAGATAATATTCACCTTTGACATCGTAACGTTCCTTTTCACTCTTATAAGTTAAACCTGACTGAGTTTTTAACATCAATCTGCAAAAGCTTGAAACCGTGTGCTAGTGAATTTCGTGAACTTAGATTGAAAGTGCGGTTGAGGACATCACGTTGTCAAACTTTGTCATAAGCAAATAAGTACACAAATTATTGAAAACAGTCATTGATGTAAATAATCTTATTGAGAATATTAACTCACATTACGTATTCCTTTCATTCACTGAGCAGTGACGTCATTATTTGAGTATAAGATACTTACATAACTGAGTGTCTCAGTTCAATTAAATGTAAATGGAAAGCAGTCTTTCTCTGTTTACTCCGAAATAGTCAAAGCGTGGCGAGCCTTGCTACGTGAATAGTATATTCACGTAGCCCTAATAGTATAGGGCTTGAAGGAGTATAAAGTGTCGCGCTAGCAATTTGTATTTTAATAAAAACAGTTTAAACTTCAATTTGATTATAGTTTGAAGCGGTTATTCGATAGATACGGTAATGCAACAAATAAAAATTAATGGCCTGGGATGAGCAGATTTGAAAAAGCACTTGGTTATAATTATTAGTTACTCATTCGAACCTAAATTTTGAAATAAGTTCCAAATGGCTACTCATTAGGTAGAATTTATGTCCAAAAAATGTATCGTAATAGTTATAAGTCCGGGAAGTGATTTAGTACGGTACTAGATAGGTGTTTATGGACGAGACGATGAAGGTATATTGTAATGTTTTTTTTTCATACTGTTTACTGTAAATTAATAATAAGGAAAGAACTCTTAATTGGCCTACTATTTGTACAAGAAGAAACAAAAAGAAATAAAAAAAAACGTAAAAGGTCATTGTGGGTGCATCCTATATTATTGGAAAGGGAAGAATTTGGTGCATTTCATACTCTTTTTACGCAGTTGGCAGAAGATGAAACTAAATTTTACAATTACTTTCGGATGAAGAAAGAAACCTTCCAACTTTTATTAACAGCCATATATAATTTTTATAGCACTCTTGGGTTTTGTGCCACAGTACAGTGGAAACAACGTTACATTCATAAATAATAATTTTAATATGAAAACTAACAAATTCGAATCATAAGATGAACTTCAACCAATATTTATAATGAGTGGCTTGATCATTTTATTAGTAACATCGTCCAGCTTCCACATTTTCTACTTTAATTACTGCCTTTACCCAGTCCTAGAACAATTTATTTTTAAAAATTTATTTTTCGTTAAACTACTCTCCTAATCTGTGTCCATACCAGTTCAATCAAATTTAGTTTGCAATGATATTTTTATGATCTAACTGACGTCATTCCACGATATTCTGCAATTTCATATTTCCCTTTATGAAGGGAATATATTTCTTTTAGAATTCAGCCAATTCTGTAAATCTTTAATTAACCATTTGGTTGTGGGTAATTTTCCGAAAGGTTTCGAGTGATAACTTAAGTATTATCCATTACTATTATACAGCTCTGAGTAAGAAGATTTATCATTTGTTCGAACCATTCTTTAGTGCATTCAGGCCCTTCATATTTTCCATAATCATAATAGATTGCCCATTGAAAAATAAACTGTTAAGAATACACAATTCGGACCTCCTTAATGGAAAAACCTGAAATCGTATCTTTGGTGAAATTTGCAGGGATTCTTGGCCGCACTGGGTTTTACATTAGAAATTATGTTTTATTACCCTCTTGTACATAAAATAATACATAATTAGGGATTGAAATACTTGCAAATATTTACTCTTCTTAGTCTAATGAAAAAATAAAGTAGAAAACATTTTCTTCTTCTTCTCATGCCGTCTTCTCATTGAAGGTTGGCGACCACGTTTTTAAATGTGTCTCTGTCCCTCACAACATGAAACAATTCTTCGACGCTGTCCATTCTCTTATGTTACGAAGCCAGGATTTCTTCTTCCTATCGATGCCTTTCTTTCCCTCTACTCTGCCCTGCATTATATTCTTTAGCAGTAGGTATTTGTCGTGACGTAAGATGTTTTTCTTATCTTAATAATTGTCAAGAGCTTTCTTTTGCGACCAATACGTCTTAGTACTTCATCTTTGGTGATTCTGTCAGTCCAGGGTATCTCCAGGATGCGTCTATAGAGCCACATCTCAAGTGCCTCAAGTTTTTTGATCATTTGAGCTTTCAAAGTCCAAGTTTCCATTCCGTACAGCAGCTCTGACCACACATAACATTCCATAAATCTTATTTTGAATTTGAAGTTTAGATTTCTGTTCACAAATATTGAGGATTACTTGAGAAATGTCTTCAATTCTGATCTTGATTTGTTCGTCTTTCCACTTGAGTGTTTATAACTGAACCAAGATATTTGTATTTTTGCACCCATTCTATTTGTTTTCCATTCATTGTGAAAATGGGGTTCATATTAATATTTTGGTTTTTACTTATAACCATGATTTTAGTTTTTTCAATATTTATAGTGAGTCCTACATTTTCACATTCTCGATTGATTCTCTCTAATAGAATTTGAAGATCTTTGTTCTCAGCCAGTATCATCGGCGATTCTTAAATTGTTGATTAATGTTCCTCTGATATTCACCCCCTCATGTCTCTCATCCAGCACTTTCTGAAATACAAACTGAGAATATAGATTAAATAGTTGTGGAGAAAGAACACAGCCTTGGCGAACTTCCTTTTGAATTTTGATTTCGTCTGTCTCCATGTCCTCAACACGCACTACTGCCGTTTGATAGTAATAGATATTTTTGATTAATCGTATATCGCCTAGATCTAAGCTAATACTTGTTAATGAGACATACACATTTTTGTTTTATTCTCTGCACTTCTGTAGTAACGAGTGATTTTTTTGCTGGTATCTTTTTGGCAACACTGTTTTTGACAAATTACGCGTGAATCGTTTCTTGTGTCATGTTCAGTTTGGTCTATAATTATATCATGATCGACTTCAAACGAACAACGCTTGCAAATTATTGAATTTTACTACCAAAATTCATGCTCGGTTAAGAGAGTGTATCGCGCACTTCTTCCAATTTATGGGTAGTTTGATCGGCCTACTGAGGGAACTTTCATAAGTTTGTAACTAAATTTCGAACCCAATTTACACTTTTGGATATTAAACCACTAACACGCAAACGTACTGTGAGTATAGAAGAAAATATTGCGGCTGTATCCGCCAGTATAAATGATGAACGTGAAATGTCGATTCACCGCCGTTCGCAGCAATTGGGCCTCTGTTACTCCACTACGTGGGATTTGGGTCTAAACCTAATAAGATACGGCTAATAAGAACGTACAACGTCTAACATTTGGTGAATGGGCGCTGGCAAAGTTGGAGGTAGATCCACTTTTTTCGATAAATTGATCGACGAACCTCATTTCTGGTTGAATGGATAAGTCAACAAGCAAAATGACCGCATCTAGAGTAAAGGCTAGCTAGAAGCATTACAAAAGCTATCAATGCATCCCGAAAAAGTCACTGTTTGGTGAGGATTATCGGCCGGTGGCATCATCGGGCCGTACTTCTTCAAAAGCGACGGATTGCCGGAACGTTACTGTGAATGGCGCGCGCGTGATGATTGACGATTTTTTTTGCCCAAAATGGAAGAATTGGACATGCCTGATATGTGAGTTCAACGAGACCGTGCAACATGCCACACGGAAAAGGAAACTATTGCCAAATTGAAAGCCTCCTTCGGTGAACAGTTCATCTCACGACAATTTTCCGCCTAGATCATGTGATTTAACGCGTTTGGACTATTTCTTGTGGGGCCATGTTAAGGCTAATGTCTACAGGTATAAATCAGCAACGATTAACGCACTGGAAGCCAATATTGAAGCATTTATTCGTGAAATACCGGCCGATATGTTGGAGAGAGTGTGCCAAAATTGGACCTTGCGCATGGGCTATCTAAAGCGGAGTTGCGGCCAACATTTGCCTGAAATTTTTTAAAATGTTTTCTAGTTTTTTCAAATTCAAATCCTATACCTCTTAAAAAATCACTGACTACATGCTAGTTAGTTACTCTATGAGTACATTGATTTAGAAAAATAGTAGCTATTCATCTATAATATGGAAAGTAGATGTAAAGAGGCGTATCTTACATAGCAGGAAAGTTGTAAAAGTGTCCAGCTGTAAGCGATAAATAATAGTTCAAAACCTCAAGAATAGTGCTGGTGTATAGCGTAAATAATATTTGACGCTTGCAATTGGTTTTTAAGAATGATGGCGACAAAGTTGAAAAAGCATAATTGTAATTTCGAATTTTTGAAACCTGACGTTTACTGTTGTATGGTTGTAGAATAATTCTTTATGTTGCGATTTCAATTTCTCTTTATTATATTTCGGCAATCGTTGAAAAAAGTATGAGTGAGTGAAGTAAATTATTTTTCGTATAATTATTATCCGTCGGCGCCGCTGAGTGAGCTATTTTTGTTGTACCAAGGTCAGAATGATGATTATTTGTATTTATTTCGCAATTTTTTTATGTGTATATTTCCTGCCATAATTTTTTTTCTCATCTCTAAAACCCTCTTCAGCTCATTTTTGTTTATAAGCTGTCGGGAGAGGCCTCGACCAAATATAGGTATATTTACATTAATGAATATATTTGTTCTATTTTAAATTTAGTCTCAAATTTCAAACAAATATTTTAATTTGTGCTCAATGATTTCATATCATGATTATTCCATATCATCATCTCTTAAGCTGTTTTTATTATATGTTGATGGCAATGTGGGGTCAATAATACATAATTCCACTTTAATTAATCTTTTCTCAAGTTTTTATACCAGAGCATGTTCTGATTTAAGGTAAATAAATTTAACGCCGACACTGATATTTGAAACTTAATGTTTTAGAAATGACTGGTCTGGATTCTCCTGTAATTTATATACGAGGGCGATTTGACGGATGTGAAACTTGTCAATGTAAAAGTTATTTGTGAAAAACTATTTTATATTTCGAAAAGAATCTGTTTTTAACACACACTCATTTCAGCATCTTTAGGAAATTCTGCAAAATACGATTTTGTTTATGTCATCACGTTTATCTCAAATAGTCTACTATCGAGATTTTTTTTTTAATTTGGAAACAGAAAGTAATCGGAGGGAGGCCAATTTCTTAGCAACAATACGAATGGACAGGCGCATTGTAGGTATAAAGTAGGAGGAAAAACTCATATGAGAGAAAAGTTGAAGAAGTGTCCAGCTGTATACGATAAATAATAGTTCAAAAACCTTCTAGAATAGCGCTAGTATAGACAAAGGGTATGGTATGAATGTAGCAATTGTAGATGAAAGTATTCTGAGTTGAAAATATAAGCTAAAAGAATTATGAGAAATCGTGTGCCTTGAGTGATTTTTTATCGCATTTTATCAATAATAATATTTGGCGCTTCCTTTAAAACTTACCATCATGCTTATGTGACGCAACCCTTATTAACGGACACTTTTCACATACAAAGATTGTCCTCCTCTCTACCTTCCATAAACTAAACTAAACAATTTGGGCATCAAAACTTGTCTGCACACCAATACAAGAAATTTTTAGTGCGAGCGAGTTAAGTTACAGTTATGTGATGGACCCGTAGTTCTTTGACCATTTTTAAAAGCAGAAAACCATTCCATGAGACGAAGCATTTTTTTGATAATATTTACTAAACTTTTCCTCGGTTTCTTTGATTGTTTTTTCACCTAAAAATATTAAATTCTTTCCATATCTTCTATAACAACGAAAATAGTTCTCTGTGAGTATTAAAACTAATTTATCTGTTAGATTTATGTAAAATGTTGACAGATGAAATCAGAAACATGGCGGAAACTACCAATATAATCATCGCAATGAAACTGTCACTATTCTTTCTTATACCATCGGATATATTAGAAAATGACACGCGTTTTTAAAAAGGGCGCTGGGAAGCTTACCCGTACTTAAACGTCTTGTCTTTCATCGGTAGTAACGTAGAAATGAGGTCAAGATGAATCAATGTTGAAAGACATGTTTTCGTGAGGTAGAAAATCTCGATTTTTTTGCCTGTTTTTGATTTATTAATAGATTTTAATAGGACCAATTCCAGAAAATTAGTTCGAATGAACTCGTCAACTGCGACCTTTTGAAAATTTTTTTAAGCTTGAACTAACTACTGCGACCTCGTATTCAATTTGTTTCATTGCCTGACTACCCTTAAATGTATCATTCCTCCCACAAGCTCGTTAGTTATCGCTATGTATAGAGTGACTCATAATTTCAACGGAAACTTTTGCGGATAATAATTATTGAATGAGTTCTATACGAAAAAAAATGTAACATTTCATATGTCCCATTATTTATTATATATATTACCAAAAAGTATGAAGAGCGAAACAAATATTTTTATATGAGTTATCTCTGACATGATTTGAAAAGAAATATTTACTAAATTGATAATACACGTTTTCAAAGTTCCTCAATCGAAATTCCTAAAAATCACTAACAGCATATTTTTCCTTTCTGTCATTTTATTTGTCTATTCGATGAGTCGCGATTATGTTTTACGGACTCAAATAGACGTGTAAAGGCCGGGACACACCTATCATGCATCCTTCCGATCCGACTACGATTATACAAAAGGACGAGTGTCTGAGAGGAAAATGAGTGTAGTTCACACCTTTCCGACACGATTCCGATCGTGCAGTCTATTCGTTTAACGGCTGCAGGACGCCTGTTGGTTGGAAACTGTAATAATATTTTGCAGTTTTTGCTTTTTTTACTAAATTGGGAATAATTTCATATATAAGACCCGAAAAGCTTGTTGAGAAAATGAGGAGAAACAAGCAGTACCGAAACGCCGACTAGAAAAAAATTGATAAGAAATTAAATGTTAAAGGAATACTAGATATCAAAATATTATTTATACATACAAAGTAAAGGCATAAACACAATTAATAAAAAAGGAGATAAACAATTTCATTCAATAGGCAGTACATTGTATATCTGTAATAAATCAAATCAAAATCTGCGTTTTCCTATGTTCTCAATGGAATGTTTCTTGCCTTCATTATCTTCCCCTTCTAAACAAAGTGCCACCATGATTAAATTGCAGTTGCTGAAATTTTTCAACATTTTGCGCACAGAAACTTTCGCGATTTTAATTGAATCGAGACTAATGAGAGTGGCGAATGTATCGAGCTAAAGCTGGAAATCAAAAACTCGGAAGCGTATAGGACATGTGTGCTACCCCTTCCGATCCCGCACCGATCCGTTATTTGAAGCAAAATCGGACTGGAGTCGGATCGCAGTAGTGTGTCCCGGCCTTAAGTGTGGCGACGACAAGACGAGAGATACGGTCAAGCGTGTATCGCCAAGCGACTTCCATTGGGTGGAGGATCAGTTATGGTGTGAGGAGGCATATCTTTTGACGCTCGCACGTAGTAGTTTTTATCGAGCATGGGATGTTGACTGCGCACAGTTACCTGACAAAGGCTCTAGAAGACTTTGTTGTACCATTCATAGTTATTCTCGGAGACGCCGCAACCTTTAAGCATTATAATGCACGGTTCCATACTGCTCAGATAGTTACCGAGGATCTTGAAAATCATTTCACGCCTTCTTGCAGTCCAGACTTGAATCCCATTGAACACATTTCGGATGAGATTGGGAGACGTCTTTGGATATATGTGCCTACCCCCAGAAATCTAGAGAGCTTCGCGATATACTGGTGGAGGAATAGGACAGTTTCCGCAGATCCAAAACATGCCTCGTCGTTTGCAGGCTATTATTACTGCCAGAAGAAGAAGGAATATTCGCTGCTTGAGGCATTAAATTTTTTTGTTTCAACGAAAATCATAGCATAGGAAAATTGTTCTTTTTCATTAATTTCAATAAACTTCTAACAACATAAACTAGTTGAATATAATTGCATACTTTTTTCCTTTAACATAAAAAAGGTTGGCAGATAAAAGTTACCTTTATTCTAATCAGGTGTTAAATTACCGATTAAAAAATAAATTTGACTCTGTTCATATACGGGGTGTGGCTATTAAATAACGAAACTACGCATCAGTTAAAGGTTAACGACTTTCGGCTGTTTAGTCTGAAGCCTACTCCTTCGAATACGATATCTACCGTGTGACAAATCAGTGTAGCCGTGCCCTCCTTTTGTTTAGGGGCTTTTTTGTTTTGCCGTTTTGATAGACGTAAAAATAGAACTACGGATTGTTATGAAGTTTCACATGAACTTGGAAAAACTGCAACTGAAACTTATAATTTATTGAAACAAGTGTATGGCAATGAATGTTTGTCGTGTCACTTAAGATTAATTATACCTCTGCATAAATGACGAATTATCACCCGATTGCACTCCTTCCTAAGTTATCTAAGATCATAGAAAGATTGGTCAAAATGAGGCTTTTATCAGTTCTGTTTAAATATCAAATATTTACTACCCATCAATTTGTGTTTTTAAGTAACAAATGTACAAATGATGCTTTTTTTTTATGGTGCGATTCTAACCTTCTCTGTCTCAATATTTCTAAAACCAAAGTTTTATCCTATAAAAATACATTGCAGCCTTTTTTATTAAATAACACCACTATTGAAGTCGTTTAATATGTAAAATTTTTGTGGACCATTCCTTGAAATGGGATTTACATATTGGCGCCTTATCTAAAAAATTAAGTTCCTCCTGTTTTGTGCTGAGATCAGTTACCAAAGAGCTGAACTTATCCACCTCTTAACAATCTATTATGCCCTTATTGAGTCGCATCTGCGATATGCCCTTCCTTTCTGGGGTACGTGTGGTGCGTCTCAATTTGAGCGAATCTTAAAACTACAAAATAGAGCTGTTAGATATTTACTCGGACTTAACAGCAGGGCTCACTGCAGGAACTTCTTTAAAAGATGAAAAATTCTGACTCTTCCTTATTCTTCTTTGAATCCGTTTACCTAATTCGTAAGCACGTTTCTCCAATTTCAGAAAGATGTTGCTATCCACTTAGGAACGCGGAGCACGACCTTTACTTACCTACTCCACGTTCAGAACTAGTTAAGGGCTCAATAGTTTACAATGCAAAAAAATGCACAATCACTTGCCAATTGAAATAAAATCGATATCATCTTTTCCCGCATTTCATAATAATTTGAGTGCATATTTACTGGAAAGTGCCTTCTTTTCTGTAAACGACTTCTATTCTAATAATAATATTTAACTCTGGACATGCTGCATACTGCTTTAATTTTTGCTATGGACTGATTACTATCTATTACTGTTACCTATAAATTAGTTACTCATTATGGTTTTATTCTGTATATTGAAATTTGATTACATTTGTTCTATTACATTTGTTTTATTTGTTTTTTTAGTTTTTATAAGCTTTTGTCTACTAATTGTAACAATTTTTAGACAATAAGCATTTCTCTCTCTCTTTCAAGAAAAAGGCATTATAAAGGAACAGTGAACTAGGATTGTTCAGATCCAATCAAAACAAGTGAATTGACCAAGGTACCACATTCAACCCTCCAAAATAAAGTACACAACCCCAAAATCGACAGAATCAAAGAACTGAGAAGTAGTCGGTCTTTGGGGTATTGGCACCGGATTCACCTCTTATCGCAGTATGATGAGGATTTTTGATTGCCAAATCTACTATAATAATCAGAGATGTAACGGAAATGGTTGTATCGGAACCGAAGTTGGAGTCGCAGTTTTAAAATTTGAGTTGTCGGAGTCGGAACTGGAATCGGAGGCAGATGAGAGATCTGCTGTACTTTATCCATTCATTTTTTGTCTTTTTGACAACTACCTTAGGATGTAACTTTTGTTTTTAACTTTTAACAGAAAAAGTGAATAAACAAATAGACAAAGTACAATCGAGGTAAAAGGAGGTAGCAGTTTAATCATCCACATTGTATATTCGTATTGTAGTATTATAGATTTCTAACGACAAAATTCTTCGTGAAATTTTAATACTATCGGGAAGTAGTAACACGATCTATTTAAAAAAATGCTGAACATTTATTTTCCATGGCCGTACTGTTAAATAAAATTAAATGTGCAAAACCTCTTTAATTTTAGTCTGAGAAATAAATTAAAAATTAAATCTTATACCAGAAGATTCCAGAAGAAGCAAATTGTGTTTGACGAACAAAACAGTGAACTTTCTCATTTGTGATTTCCCATTCCGTTAACATTTCATTAATTTTTTCTTGAATTTAGGTCTTCCGTTGAATGTGTGACATTTCAAAATTAAATTTTTCATTTATGGCGTATGCTGTTAGACAACGATACGTTTGAACTTTGTTAATTCCAAATGTCTGTTGTAAATGAAATTTTTTCATATTGTTTCAGCAAATCATTTATTTTTTTGCTAATTTTGCGTACAAATCTCTACAAATATATTCTGTACAAAACTGTCTTAACTGATTATTGGGTACCACGAACTGATAAGACGTTCAATGTCTTCTACGAAATTATAGCTTGTTTCAGAAAGGTATAGAGTAATAAAACCTCATTAGGTATGCAAAGGGAACACAGAGCGACCCAACGAATATTTAAGCCACTTTCATAGTTTGGCATTGATTTAATTGTAATTAAATAATAAAATAATTTCTTTTTATCAAGTACAGGTAGTACCACCCGAGTTGGGGTCAATTTGTGGATTTAGCCTATTGTTATCCATTCACAAACACTGAAAATAGTGTACCAAAGGTGCGCCGGTAGGATACTCGTAAAAAGTAAAGCCGAATCTGAAAGAGGGTTGGAATTAGGCAGAGGCACTAATAGAAGGTTAAACGGTACCTGTTAAACGCAAAACGTAACTGTATAATCTACTACCTAAATAATCCCTACACAATATTTCCTAATTCTCTACGCAATTACTTGAAATTTTAATATTACGAACAATACTATTTCAAGACCTACACCTATTACCAACACCGAAATTGAGCCGAACTGGACGGAATTCCTCATTTTATTACTCTATACTTTTCTGAAATAGACTATAGAAGGGAAAATCTTGCAAACAACTCATTTCAAAAATCAATCTACTTCCATTGATAAAGATTAGAACTATCCATTTTTCAATTCTTCAGACTACCAAGGTTTTTACCTCCGATTTTCATGAATCTACATCGATTTTAATGAAATGTTGACAGCATGTAGCAAAATCTACCCTATGTGTGCTTTTGCCCTGGGGGTTCTATCCCAACTAGGGGATGAAAATTTTTATGTGGAAAATAACAGCGCAAATAGATAGAGATAAATTTTAAACAAAAAATATTCATAGCATTTTTAGTTATGCGTAATTGAAAAATTTTTCTTGAATAAAACCACGTTTTCAATCAATTTTTTATAAATAACTGAAGTTCTCTTGATTATATCAGAAAAAGTGTGAAAAACAAAAATGAAGCTTACAAAAAACAAAGAGATTGGTTTTCTTAAATTTGCTTTAGACATAATACAAACCGAGTTATGATTTATTGAAGGTTGAATATTTTTATCGAACGAAAATTTCTCAAAATTCAACGAAGTATCGGACATACGGTAAATTTTTCTAGGTAACTTTTTTAAAAATACTTAAAAAAAGATTCAAAATGGGAATTAGTGGAACTCTCTAGTATAAAAACCAAGTAAGTAATGGCCGAAATAAAACCGTTTTATTTTTTTTTGTAGAAAAAAAATCAATTTCATCGTTAGCAATAGTACCCAAATTACAATAAAAATATAATCCAGTGATTATTTATTTTATTCATGTCTAATCATGATTTCTAGAAGTTTGAACGATTTAGAATGCATAATTTTGAAAAATTTTACAAATTTCTCCTTTTTTCCACATTTTTGATAAACTATAGGATATACATAAAATTGATAGAAAATACAGTCAGTATTTTTTTTAACAAATATTTTGCCTTTTCCAAATTTTTCCAACTGAGATGACTCTACAAATCGTACCCTAACGTATGACTAATACCTTTTTCAAGTCATTTAAAAGTTGCCCTTTAAAAAAATAGAAGACTAAAGAAATCTAAAACTTAATATGCTCTTATAGGCTATAAAATTCCCTATAAATCTACGTTTTGAGCGATTAATTTACGTTTTAATTTGAGTGATTAATTTGCTTGCAAATTAACCGAGATATGGAAAAAAAACTAAATATACTTTTTGGAGCAGGTAGATTTTGGAGTATAAATAAAAGTATGTATCGAAGATGTAAATAGGGGTTGAAAATTTTAAATACATTATATTCAAGTTAAAACCGCTAAAAAGATGTCCATTTGAAATAAATGAATTATCAAAATGATAAATAGATACGACGTCTATAAATATTTTTATTTATAATGGTTGAACATTAGGGATGCAAAATATTTTAGCCCATTATAGTAAAAATTATCTTTATTTCTATTGCTGAACCCTTAAACCGATTTGTTTTTTCCTTATAGATACTTAAGTATTTTCAGACTGTACCGCGGTTACAACATTTATTTAAAAATCTAGTTAATGTGTTTTGGTAGTTGTCAAAAAACAAAGCATTTATCAATAATTGATTGTAAATAATATTGATAAGAACAAAATGGAATTAACACTTGCTATTTAGCAAAAAATAAAAAGTAGTTTTAATAATCAGTGAAGCAGGCGGTAACTACCATGAAGGTGTGAGAATATTTAATCTACATCGTCCAATTAATACACATTACTATAGATTTCTTGTTACAAAATTTTTTAAAACTGGTTCTATAAAAAAAAGGCACGGGATGGTAGAAAAAGGACTGAGAAAAAACAAATAGATAATTTGTCTCAATTTGTAGTACATCCAACCGGTTCAAGTAGAACTGTTCCTATCGCATGCGATGTAAGTCACAGAACCGTTTTAAACATTTGAAGAAGCTAAAATTCCATCCATATAAAGTAAATAATATGGCGCACGAATTGACAGATGGTGATCCAGATCGACGACTGCAATATTGTAAAACTATGGATAATAGTTCATCCAAATTACTTGAGACATATTTGTGTTTCCTATGAAGCTACATTTTATTTGAATGGTCCTGTATATCGACAAAACGTCAGATATTGGTTTGACGCAAACCCTCTATTGTTTCGAGAGTATCATACTCAATTTCCGAATAAATTAAATATCTGGACAGGTATACCAGGTGATCATATTATAGGACCTTTCTTTATCGACGGCCATTTAATGGAAGAATCCTATCTTAACCTGTTACAGACACAAATAGTCCCTGCAATTAATGATGTAGTTAGAAAGAATCAAATTCATTCATTCAGTACATTATTTTTCAGCAGGATCACCGGATCTGACTCTTCTAGGTTTTTACTTAAGGGTTTATCTTAAATCCAAAGCGTATGTGAGCCAATTGTTTCATCCAATATTTGAAAATTACACATTTTTGAGTTCTGCTTCTTGAGTTCTGAGGGAGTAGCTGTCAATTGTAGGGGGTAAAAGGGGCGAAAAATTTTATATGTATACCTCGATTTTAATAAAAATGGACGAATTCGAAGATTTTTCATCTTTGTCTAAATAACGGCGATACTTGGAGGGGTAAGATTTAATATCCGCACGGTATATTTATACTTGCATATTGTTTTTGGAATATAATCTATGTATCTGATAATAGACTTATGAAAAAAGTTGAAGTCAAATTAGAATGTGTTTATTTCTTTTATTTAAAATAGTATGCAGACGGTCCTGCATTCTTCAATGTGCAGCGAAATTTTTAGGATCAAACGAGGGCCGTCGTCTGGTTTAATGTATAGCGAAAAAATCGCGAAGTAAATACTCATTTTTTGTAGGAAGTAGTTTTATAGGGACCATATAGCCTTATAGGATAACTTACTATACATGTTGATTCATTAAGAATGTCCAATCTCTGAACTGTAGATTCTAGACCTTAAAATATGATGATTCTGCTCAACATGCCTCATGCAAATATTGCTAGTTTCCGAGATACTAGTTTAAATTTAAATTTTGATTTTCGCAATAATTTTTTATGTTTCCACAATTTCTCTTTGAGAATTGGCAATTTTACGTTTTTTGGCATGAGGAATCATAATTTGCACTCTAATTTAACATTGCTAATAGAGGGCGCTAGTTACACTTGATTGTGTTGATTAAATCAAAGTTAACTTTTTTGGGTTAAACTTACAACTAAAATAATAAAAAAATATTAAAAATCGTTCAGTTCTACAAAAAAAGTTACTCTTCTTTGATACGTGTAACTCAATCGATTATCGAGTTATTTGCTTCCAAAAATTTCAATAAATTTTAATTTTTTCATAAAAAAAATTTATTATTCCTTAAATATGTAACAATAACAAATTTGTAAACAAAAATAAAAAACTTCAAAGCAAATGCTCAAAATGGCCACCATTTACTTCAATACACTTTATGATCCGCTTTCGTAAAGATCTCTTAATATCAAAATCACATTCGTGAATTAAGCCGTGGTTTAATTTTTCGTTTTCTTTTCAAGTAAGCTTGTGTCACTTTTAGACAGTTTGTGTAGAAGCAAAAATTGGATAATAAGAATAAGTAAAACATTAATATACCATTTATTAACAAGTGTAATAGTTATTACTTATTATTAGATATGATTTGCGGCTCGAAGATATTCACAATTATACCCAAATCGAAGGCAACCCAATTACAAACTGTACCGAAATCTTTACAACCGCTTAGGTGGAACGGGGTCTTTACGCTCTAAAACTGAGCACGGTGCTACAAAAAAAATCACTGCCGATGAAGAAGATGAAATTTTCATTTGTGTTACGGATAATCCAGATATCAGTACTCGCCGATTAAATCTGCAAACAGGTATAAGCCAATAATATATTTTTAAAATACTGAAGAGGGAATAATTGCATCCATATCATTATACTCCTGTTCAGAATTTATTACATCAATATTTACCTAAGCGTCTACAATTTGCCCATTTTTTGTAAGAGGCAAAATTTACCAGACCAGGAATATTTAATTATAAAAATAACCATTTGTGGGATTCTGAAAATCCACATGCTATGAGGGAAACATTTTGAGCACGAGTTTAAGGTTAACATTTGGTGTGGTGTAATATGTGGGGATTTAATAGGTCCTTTTGAACTGCCAACCAATTTAAATAGACCTCTTTATTTAGATTTCCTTCAAGAACATTTACTAGAGGAAGTGAGTTTGCTTGGCTACCAAGAGGCTCTGATTTAAATCCTTTGGATTTTTCAATTTGGTCGCAAATGAAGGCATTAGTTTACAAAGAAAAAATTACTTCTCTTCCACAACTGCGACGGAAACTAGAAGAAGCCGCGGATGTAATTAAAAATAATAGACAAGGATTATTTGATATTAAGAAATCTTTACGAAAGCGGATCATATTGAAGCATTTTGAGCATTTGCTTTGAAGTTTTTTATTTTTGTTCACAAATTTGTTATTGTTACATATTTGAAGAATAATAAAATTTTTTTATGAAAAAATTAAAATTTATTGAACTTTTTAGAAGCAAATAACTCGATAACCGATTGAGTTACGCGAATCAAAGAAGAGTAACTTTTTTTTTGTAGAATTGAACGCATTTTAATATTTTTTTATTATTTTAGTTGTAAGTTTAGCCCAAAAAAAGTTTACTTTGATTTAATCAACAAAATCAAGTGTAACTAGCGCCCTCTATTAGCACTGTTAAATTAGAGTGCAAATTATGATTCCTCATGCCAAAAAACGTAAAATTGCCAATTCTCAAAGAGAAATTGTGGAAAAATAAAAAATTATTGCGAAAATCAAAATTTAAATTTAAACTTTGAACACCCCGTATCTCGGAAACTAGCAATATTTGCATGAGGCATGTTGAGCAGAATCATCATATTTTGAGGTCTAGAATCTACAGTTCAGAGATTGGACAATCTTAATGAATCATCCTGTATGTATATAAAATTATGTTTTTTTATATACACTTTTCGAATGCGATTCGAGCTCTCGCTTGTCACGCCAACTAAAATATTGGATATAAACGAATGTGACTTTCCAATCGTCTCGAATTCTAAATTTGTACCCTATATTGTACTGTATATATTGTACAGGAGCGGCATCAACGATTACTCAAGTGTGTAATTTCGTAACATTAACTAAATATAGTAGTTCATTACCATTGTGTCTCTTTCCTTATTATTTCATTTACTAGATTTCTAAAAATTTTGGAATAAGGATCTTTTCATTTAGAAAATGTGTTTTTACCTTTTGTTTTTTTTTCAATTTATGTGTGCTTGATATTCTCTTTAGAATGACATGAGGTGACGTAAACCTAGTTGTAAGGTGAAATATCAATTGCTTCAAGAGTTTGTAAAACTGATAAACCACAAACGATGATAATTCAAAACCCGCTGTTTAGATATTTAAACCACAGTTGATACTGAGAGAGATAAGCTTTATTGTCATTAGAAAATTTAACAATTTTATCGTCAAAGCGACACAATTTTATATTTAATAATATAAAAATATCTTACTTCACACTAAATTGAATTATGCCATTCTATTGAGTCTATGGTAAATTCTGTAACATAATAATGAGGTCTTTCAAGCAAAAATGTCTTTGTCAATCTTCGGAACTTATTAAATGTATTTGCCATTTTTAAATCTGAAGGTAGCTGAATGAATAATATTTTGGCACTGAAGTTGATGGAATTTTTCACCAGATCAGAAGTGGGTATAGTTAAGTAGATATCCAAATTCTTTCTTCTAGTAGGATGGGTATGAATTGGTCTCTCAGTTGAGTTGTGGAAGTGTTTGCGAACCAAAAAAACAGATTCTAAAATGAAAAGAGCGGGGAGAGTTAGAAATTTGTGCTTTTTAAAATAGAATACGCAATATTCAAACCATAAATATAACGAAAAGCTCTGTAATTTGAAGATTCGAAGATGTGCAAACTACAAGACACCCAGACAGGCAAACCATACCGAAGATGCGATTCGAACAACGAATAGTAAGTCGTTAAAGCGGTACTAGAATCGAATTATTCACAGATTCGATCGCAAAAAAAACAGAAGATAATTTTTTTGCCATGTTTTCTACTTGTACAAACCATTGAAGGGCACCGTAAACCATACGTAGACCAAGAAACTTGATCGAATTTGAGGATCGTAATAAGTCACTGTTGAGTTTTGGACTGGTAAAGCTCCTTTATAGGATAAAACTGAGGTTTTAAACAAGGACCATTCGAGTCAGACCAGGACTTAACAGTAATGAGATCTTTGCGTATGGTAGAATGTAAAGCTTGTATCATCTGCGAATATAGTGAATTTACAATTAATTCGTAAGTCTGTGACATCATTAATGGATAACAAAAAAAGAACTGAACTTATAACTGAAACCTGAGGTACGCCACTGCTACCTAGCAATTTACTTGAAACTTTACCATTAGCTCTTACCAATTGTTTTCGACATTCAAGGTAAGATACAAACCATTTGAAGGGAACACCTCGGATGCCATAATACTCTAATTTGTTAATCAGAATTTCATGATCAACACAATCGAAGGCCTTAGCGAAATCACAAAAAGCCGAAGCCGTATAAGTGGGGTATATATTTCATTGAGAACAGATAACATGCCGTCATCAGGGCATTTATTAGATAAGAAATCAAATTGTTGAGCTATCAAGAATTTTATGTTTGAAAAGAATTGGTAATAGACGGTTTTTCATTAGTCGTTCAATTATCTTCGATAGGATTGGTAATAATGCAATAGGACGATTTTTCTCACCACCCTTGTGCAGGGGAACAATTATAGCTGTTTTTAGACAGCTAGGGAAAAATCCCTTGTCAATTAGTTGATTGGAGAATATAAAATTTATACATATACATATGATACTGATTTATATTAAAAAAATTTATATTTTCATCAAATAATGCAAAACAAATCGTTTAATATAACATAGTTTTTTTTTTATCTCTTCTATATAGAAAGGATGCTCAATTTGTTTTTCTGAACGAAAGTTTGTTATACTAGTTTCTAGTAGGTTATATTGTTTTCACATACAGTTGAGTGATGTTCTGTGCGAAGGCGTTGAGTAATGAATGACTGTTTTTCATTTCCTTCTATTTTGTACCAGATCTTTCCACTATTGCCTCAAAACACCTTGAGTATGATTGCTGAACATTTGTAAAATAGAAATGAAAATGTGAATCATTAAAGAAAATGGTTGTACAAATTGCTTCGTTTTGAAGAAGTTCTTCTAAAATTTATATATTTATTTTCACTTATGAATTAGGTTGTTTACAAAAAATAAAAAGGGTGTTGATGAAAACATATACGGAATATTTTTTTTTATTTGGAAGTAGGACGCATCTACCATTCGGGTAATTAGTGATATGATTGTAAATGGGTTTCGACTTTTGGTGATGAAGCGCCATCTCGATCCACCGTGTTTTTCTGGTTTTCCGAATTCAATCGTGGTCGCACTTCGCTACAAGATGAATTTCGTGAGGGTTGTCCGAAACCGACAGTTGTGCCAGAAAACATCTGCTGCGCGTAAAATGACATTGCTACATTTTGCTGACAAAAAGATTTGTTCGCGTTGGATACCGCATGATCACCCTTCCATTTGATCAACGTAGAATGGTCAATTCTGAATGGTTCACCAGCATTTGTGTGCCAGAAATAGGTTTAATTTTACGATTTATTAATATAAATCTTTCTTGGGATGTAATTATACTTAACTGTTTATTATTTTTCAATAATAATGTTTGAAGATTAAAAAAATTTCTAGATTTTGATTTACTATGTTTTATTGTAAAATAACAAAAAAAAATTGTGATGGAAACATTTGATAGATGACGCCGTTTGCATTTATGCTTGAGTCTAAAACACTCAAGTTAATTGAGTGATAGAGTTGCAACATTGCATAGTAGATTTAATGAGTATCCTTATGATAAATCTTTGATTGAAATTACAAAATTACCTATATAGTAAAATTGCTAAATAGTAAATAGTACCGCTTAGTAAATTTTATGAATTGTTTTGTTATTTTTTCAATTTGAATTGAATTATTTTGTTTAGTAAATCTACTAAATTGCTGTACGTTAAAACTACACATACGAATATGTATTTATTTCGTTAGATGTAGTTTTTTTATATACAAATATTCCTATTACAATTGTGAAAAATATATTTATAAAAATATGGGACAAAATTGAAGAACATACAGAAATACCTCGAAACGAATTTATAAAAGCTATAGAACTCACACTTACAACAAACAACGTACTTCAAATATGAAAATGAAATATACAAACAAATTGATGGTTGTGCTATGGGGGCTTCCATTTCAAGTGTTATAGCACAATTGGTAATGGAAGATCTTGAGGAAACGGTCCTAAGCAAACTTGATATAAATATTCCATTCTTTTTCCGATATGTAGATGATTGCATTACTGCCGTACCAAAGAATCAAATTGAAAACATAAATAAAAAATTCAATTCACTATCGAAATCGAATAAAATAATGAAATCAATTTTCTCGGTGTCACATTATGGAAAATTAACAATAACACAAGAACAGAATGGTATACGAAATCAACTTGGTCCTCAAGATATTTGAACTTCAATTCATGTCATCCTATGTCACAAAAAAGATAATAAGTTTGGCTGATAGCTATTCAAAAAGCAAAAACTGCATTGAAAGAAAATAATTATCCGGAAAGAATGATAAAGAACATATTAAAGAAAAGGATAAACAGATACTACAATCAATTAAAAAGCAAAACAGAAACGAAACATAAAACATTTTTCCTTACCATGTGTACAAGGACTTTCCCAACAATTATCGAATTATTTCAATAAATATTATATTAGTATTAGTGATTAAGGACATAATACATTATCCAAATATTTCACTGAATTGAAATCTAAAACACAAAAGAACAAAAGAAGTAATATTACATATCAAGTACCTTGTACTAATTGTGATGCTGTCTACATAGGGCAGACATCTCGGTATTTAGAAAATACTAAAAGGTCATCAATACGATAAAAAAAAAATAAAACTGCATTAACGAACCATGAAATATCAAAAAAATATAAATTCAATTATAAAGTTTCAAAAATTCTTGGATCGGAATCTAATACACGAAAAAGAGAATTTTTAGAAATGGTTCACATTCATAAGAAAGAAAATGATAAAAAAGATCTAAATAATTTAAGTAAAATTTATAGCTCTCTATTTTGTAAATTATAATAAAACTACAAATAATTTAATTGATTACTGCTATTTATTTGAGATGTAAGAATTACGGAAAAATTCATTTCTCTTTTTAAAACAAATTTCTATTTTGATTTTCTGTTTATTTTGATATTCATGATGTAGGGGATCTATTGATTAATATAAATATACAAATTGACTGTGTCAATATAATATTTTGAAAAAGACTGAAATAAGTCGAAACGTCAATGTTTATCTTTCTTTCTTTTAAAAAATTAATAAAAAAAACATTTAAAAGAATAATATAATAATATTATTTTAACGAAAAACTAAATACCATTTCTTTTCATCTTATTTTGTTAATAACAAATCCTCCGAAAACATTTTTTTAGAGTTGATTCCGAATCGAAGGAGCTATCGTTCATATATTTAGGACCTTCATCTCTATTTTCCACGATTTAGAACTTTTTGACTAGACTGTTACAATGATGTTTGATCTTGAAAAATTATAATAATTTATTTATATTATTTGCTATTATTTATTGTGTAAATGTAGTTCGAAAACACTTTAATAGATTTCAATAAAATTATTTTAATGATTTTTTACAGGTTGGCACAATACAACGCCCAGAATAAAGCAGCTGGGGGTTACATGATCATAGAACCGAGTATGAATCAAAATAATTATCATCAGGCATCTCAAGGTAGTTATCCACCGCCGCTGCTACATATGAACGGTGCAGTAACTTCGAGGTACGATGGAACGCAATCCAGGTATTTGTTATAAAATATTTGAAACTATTGATGAAAAAACTCATTGCTCATCACGATAACATCTACATACCTTTAAGGGACTAGTACCAGTTGTAAGAGTAAACAATGACGCGAAATTCCATATAAAACTTTTTGTTAATTATATTTTGATAATAAAGTATGACAATTTTTTTTTCTTCTACATAATTCTCTAGAGGGCGCTAAAGTTGATACAACGAAAATGATAGCCTTCCACTGCGCTGAGAATCTCGAATTTAGTATATACAGGATGTTTCAAAAAAGGTGATCCTGTCTCTAGGATAGATAGAAAACTGAAAAATATTTGGTGTTTGCTCAGTAAAAAAATTTCGTAACGCCATCCGTTTTCAAGATAAAGGGCGTTGAAGAAATTATACACATTTCTTACGATTTTGGCGCAACTACTGGCAACATTGTATTGAAATTTTATATGAATCTATTTTGGAAGCTGATACGTCCAATGGATTTGTTTTTCTCTGACTTTCCTAAAGGGCGTTAGTTCTACTGTTCGTACCAAGTAGTATTGAATATAACTTTTTCAATATTAGATTTATTAAGCAAAATTTCAAGTGAAGTTAAACATCATCCCAAAAAGGTACTCTTGATTAAACTCGATACTGTGTATAGTTTTCGGAAGATTTTAATTTGAAAATTATGAGGTAATAACGTATGCTGGTATAAAGTATTGATAAATATATTATTTAAACAAAAAATCAGGAGATAAAAATTTAAGGAAAGGGTTAATAACATAAAATATAATTCAATTAGAGCAGGTGTTCAAAATGTCCTCTGATTACCGTGATAACCTATTAATTTGTCCGTTTCTTGGACTTGTCTGTAATGATGAGGATGTAGCTGTTGCTCTTTAAGGGCCGATCCTCACTATAATGCCGTTCACAGTTTGTTCTCGATCCGATTTCGGTCTGGTAAAGTCGTATCGTGTTCACATTATATAATCTGACTCAGTTCACGATTCAGTCTTGAATTGTCAATAATCAAAGTCGGATGTATTTGGCTCGTAGATAATTAATAATATTAGAAAATTATTGTAATATTTGCAGTGAAAAAATGTCATTCTCTATCCCCATTTAAATAATGATTAAGAAAAATTCTTACAGTACTGTTTAAAGGATTGGACTACGTTTGAAATGATTTTAAAGAAAATCACAGTAAAAGTAGAAAAAAATCTCAAAATTTATTGTATTTGATGTACCCATCGCTTCAGCGGGTAATAAGTGACTGAACCCGAAACAAAAGAGTATTCACACTATCGGTACATGTCGTGACAAGTTCGATCTAGCTCAAACAAAATTTCTTCGAATCTGATCGTGATTGGACTGGGATGCGAGCGAAACTTGACTGTTACGGATAGTATGAATGCACACATATAGTTTTTACTTCTTAATATTTATTTTATCAAACCGAGATTGGACCGAGAACGAACTGTGAACGGCTTTATAGTGAGGATCGGCCCTAAGTATCCTCCAAGTACTTGAAGAAGACGTATTTGTTCGTCTTGCGACATTCCTTAAGTTAACTGTTTGATTTTGATCAATTAAGTTTGAAATCATATTTTCTTTATTAATAATATTAATCTTGTTGGCCTACCAGAATTTTTTTTAGGTCTCACATTTGCAGTTTCTCGACAACGTCGTTCAATGGTTCTAAATGTATTTTTACTTGGTGAGTTTCTCCGAGGAAACTTTCCTGCATAACAAATAACAAGGTTTCAGAATTATAATTATTATGGACTCAACATCATAACTATAAATGAATGACAGTTTTCCACGGCAAATTCAGGGAAAATACTTTTGCCGTGTAAAATTCAAAGTTAAATAATTATGGGTACTCAGCAATTGGGGGCCTTAGTATGGAACAAACAACAGTTTGAGTCCCCTCAGACCTTAGTACCTATACTCATTCAACTTTGAAAAACAAGATCTTTTATTGATTAGACTGAATTTTTGTGAAACGTTACAAGAAATGAAAACTCTCAGTCCCAACTTAATCAGTACTTTAGACCAGCATCGGTTATTACTTCATAATTTTCAAATTAAAATCTTCCGAAAACGGTACACAGTATCGAGTTTCATCAAAAGTATTTTTTTTAATGTAAAATTGATTGATGGTAAAATTCACTTGAAATTTTTTATCAGTAAATCTAATATTTAAAAAGTTATGTTCAATACTACTTGGTACGAACCATGTAACTAGTGCCCTCTATAAGAGTCAGACATAAAAACAAATCCATTGGACGTATCAGCTTCCAAAATATATTCGTATAAAATTTCAATGCAATATTGCCAATAGTTGCAGCAAAATCGTAAAAAATGTGTATATTTTTTGTTTCAACATCTTTTACCTTGAATACGGATGGCCTTTTTTTGAAACACCCTGTATGAAACAAAAAATTCAAAAAGCTTTTTAGAGGAAGGTAACTTATATCGTAATTTACCACCTTCGAATAAAAATTGAAAAATAAAACAAAATGGTGGATATCATAATCATACTTTTCCTATGGCAAATTTTTTTCTTCAATTTTTTTCACAATTTTCTGCGAAATTACGGTAAAATACAACAAATCAAATAGAACACACAAAAAACTAAGAAAATCTGTCGATTGGTTTCAAAGAATAAAATTAAAAAATCCCATTTCCAGCAAAATGCGTTTTAAAGTTGCCGTCGATCGTTCCACTGCTTGTAAAGCACCGAAAAAGTGTTTTTTTGAAAATAAAAGGATTCGAAAAATGTAAAAAAATCAATTTTTTGAAAATTATAACCGGTACTAGTCCCTTAAAGCTACGATTGTTAAGTAACAGGAAATTGTAATTTTGACGGAATACCCTGGTATGTAAGCGATTTTTTCACGTGATATGTTTAATTTTTGTTCTATAAAATTTATAATTTCAAAGAAAAGTGAAAAATGAAGAGTCATTTTTACCTAAAATTAGGAATCATATGCGATTTTGAAATATTTACGTATTCCAAAAAACACCGCTAATTTCGAGACACAGAATTTGCTAGATTTTTCTAGTAATAAATGTGAGAGATCTATCATTTCAAATGGTAGTATCCACGTGGTATCCACGTAGTATAATCTTCCTATTCTTACTTGAAGGAGTAAAACAGTCAAATAACAAATAATTTTGCCGCCTTCAGTGGCGTCTCCTTATTAAAATAACTAAGTAGTATTATAATAGACAATAACAGAAATTTTTTATTAGAATTCAGTGAAAAATTTTTTTGCGATTTTAAAAAATTGGCTTATGCTCACAATTCACTTTGATCATAAACAGTTAAAGTGACGTTTAGGACAATGGCTCGAAATTAAAATGATGTTTGGGACAATTTGAATTTAAAGGTTCTTTCACGCCCTACAACCTTTGTTAGAGAGAAAATATAGAATGTGCATTATCCGCAGTTAGATTTTAGTTGACGCATTATATCCAATAAATAAAACAACTGTAGATTATCGATTCTTTGCTTTAGAATCCACCACGCAGACATTCAATAAACATTACTTATAACACATTAGTTTCTTATGAACTTTATCTTTTCTATAATATGATTTATTATATATATCTAGTAAGCAAGACTTTACGGAATTGGATTAATTGGTGCGTTACGGGTGGTAACACAATTTTTCCATATAGCGTTATCAACTTCCGATATAAATTGACGTTTGTTTTCAACCACTTCTGCAATAGGATATTTGACAAATGTCTCGTTCTAATGAACGGTTTCCTTGGCATGTACAACGATCTAAAAATCTGCATATCTCCTCGTGCTATCTTCTATATTCTACAGGTTGTCCCTGTAGAAATATTGCTGCAATAGGGAAAAGTCGAATTTTTCTTTTTTAACGTACGTTTAGAAGGTTCTGTTGATTAGATAAGATTTAATAAGTAGGTAGTAATTTGGAGAAAGAAGTCGTTTAATTTTATATAGGTAGTCCTTGGCGCCACACTCTGTCAAAAGCCTGTCCGATATCGAGGATAACAGCAAAGCAGTATTCTTTGTTCTTTAGGCTCCAGGTTCTACTGAATCCAAATGGATCGCAAGTAATCCATTCCTGGGGAGATAAATCTTCTGTTATTCTAAATAGGAGTAGTTTTTCGAAGTTTGAACATTGTTGATAGAAGGCTTATTGGAAAGGAAAGATACCACGTTGGTTGCGTGGTGTACCAAAAAAATTGTTTTGTGCAACTTTAAATGATTTTGACAGCATCCGAGTCTTATGATTGTGTTGTGAATGTATGTTAGCATGACTACTTTTTTTGTAATTCTTTCGGCATTTTGGCGGTTATTAAGTTGGTGTCCGGTGTTCTTTTCGAGTTAAGTAATTTGATACCTTTATCTTCTTCTTTTGGAGTCATTGCCTTGGTGGAGCGTCTTATGGATTTGTTCTACACTCGTGAGCAAAAAAAATTGACTCAAGTAGCACACTCACGATGAAATCTCTAGCAAAAAATCTGTATCTTCCATTCTTTTCCTAACTTTAGCTTCTCAAAGCCATTAGTCTTAGCTTTATATTGATCAATTTCTGACTTGTACTTTTTTTTAAGTTCATCCCATAAATACTGATAGGATTTGAGTCCGGGCTACGAGCTGGCCAATCCATAACGGCTATTTCGACATCCTGTAAATTCTGCCTTACGAAACCTGCAGGAAGTGTAAGGGAATTGTCCTGCATTAGGATGTTTTCGCCGATGAAACTGGCGTAAGAAACGATGTAATCCCCTAAAATTTCTTCTACGTATCGTCGTCAAACCCCCTGCCCCAACGACAGTTTTAATAAAAACAGTTTTTGCTTCCATTGAAATTACCGTCCAAACCATCCAGGAACCTCCTTCAAAAGCCAAAAGAATATTTCTCCAGGTCTTGTGTAGACTCGTCCTCTTCTATCGCTGCCATGCAAGCACACTGTCTTTTCGTCTGAGAAGAGAGCAGAGCCCCATTGTTCGTCAGTCCAATTAATGTGTTCTCTGGCAAATCGTAGACGCAATTGGTGGGTTGGAGTTAAGAAACTGGCCCTCTTTGGCTCAAGTTTACCTACGTTAAATCTCCATCCACTCCTCGCGTTTTTTTGAGCTCTAGCTGGACTTAAACGCCAGAGAGAACCCAATTTCTCAGTGAATCGGTCATCTTTCTCGGATGTGCACTTTTTTTTTGAAAATTTCTAGACTTAGTGACACCGGTAAACTCTGGAAACAGCACATTGACTTATGTTCAGCCTGCTGGCCACTTCTAGTTTCGTTGACTCTTAGCCTTGACGTAATAGGGTGACGGTTTGAGTAGCTTTATCACTTGTTGTGGTCAATTCTTGATTTTGTTAAGGAAAATTTGTATCGGTTGACGTTTGATGGCTAACTGATAGTGGTGGGTCAGGTAGATAACCTTTTATAAGGGGCAGTTACCCATAGTTAGTACTATTGTAAACAAGCATAAAAAGAGTGGTCATCGATCATAAAACATTGATGTAGTATGGTGAGCTCAAGAAAGATTACAATATTTTATATCATTAAAAAACTATTAATGGTGAACTATTTTTTAAATAATGTCGCGGTCATCTTCTTCGTGGTTAATATACATTAAATACAACACTGTGAACCACCACTGTCCACAGTCGAAACCAAAGAAAATATTTTTTTTTGGTGCATATAAGGCGACGTCTTCTATGGAATAAACAGCCGGCTTTTTTCATCTGAACGTTTTCAGGAGCACGTGATCTTTGGCAATGCATTGATTTCTTATCGGAGTTAATGGGTAAAATTATCTATAGTCTATTTGGAAAAAGCGTAGAGTACTAAATGCTTGTTATAAATGCAAAACCCTGAAATTTTTAATACGGTACTTCACGTCCCAAATTTGGAATATTTCAATATGCCAATGATAAATAAATAACTGCACAGAAATATATTTTCCCCATGATTGACCGTACTAAAATGTAAGCGGTTACCTAGATAATCCGAATGGTCATCCTTTTCTTTCCAAAATTGAAGGATATCTTTATTTCTCTCTCTATTTTAATACTTTCACACCAACTTCTGAATCTCCCCAAAAGTAAGAAGATCCTTACCATCATAGCCGTTGCAATGGGTTTTTCGTAATTAATTAAAATATTATTATCGCTTTTTAATATATACAGTTATTTTATTTAATTATTTACAAATACGAGTATATACATGTAAGTACGAAAAACAAAAATAAAAAATATACTACACATTACTATATTATATACAACAGTCTACAAATATTTTCTGTAACATATTTAGAGTATGTACATATTTGCAATATATGTATTTTATTCCGAAGAACTAGTTGTTTAAATTAATCATGAGAGGTTCTACAGTTTGATCAATAATGTTGTCTAATTCCCACATTTTTTTCCCTCTTTGATAACATGCTGAATGCATTTTTGCCAGTTTTCAACAGTAACGTTTTTTAAAGTTTCGTTTAGTAATATTCTAACGTCCTTTAATTTAAATGTTGTGTTTTTCCGTGCTACTTCACCTTGGGCCCATATCAATTCGATCGGATTGAGTTGACAGTGATAGGGAGGAAGGCGAATAATAGTAATTTGGCGATTTTTTGCCACTTGATCAATATTATATTTCTTGTGAGGATTTTTATTTATTTTGACAATTGACAAAAGTTCGTTTTTCACCAAGTTATGGTTAAATGTAATATTTTTTTGTATTACCCGGTTCATAAAGTATTCCTCGAACACATGTGCATTCATAAACTAGTGATAGTCACCGGTTTCTTTTATTAAAATAACAGTAGGCCACCATCAACAAAACCACTGTTCCTCCCTCCAAGAAAGCTTGTCTAAAATTGTTAACCGTCTTATCTTGCCTAACCAAGTCGCGTCCAAATAAAAAATAGTTTTTCCTTCCTCCCGGAGTTTCTTAATGGTCCGTAAGTAAGACGTTCTCCAACACACGATCCCTTCGGAATCTTTTAATTATGAATTTTTACGTTGTTTTTCCCAACAAAAATTTAGTTCATGTAGAACCTGCCATAGCTTATACATTTAAAGCCATGGCTTTCTCGTTAACAGAGAGTGCATGCGTCTTCACTTTATTTATTGGAGTATAGTTTTCAAAGGTCGACATATTGAATATTCACTAAAGTATTGTAAACGTTTCTGTGACAAACACTGCGCTAGAAATGCAGTTGTGTATTGAGAATTTTTTTTTATAGGACTTTTTCTTAAACAGAAACTTGTTAATAACCATTTAAGTATACCTCATATTTTAATCTTTTATTACCCTCTTGAAAAATGTATCTAATTATCATTTTTCCCAGAAAACATTTTACAAATCGTTTTCAAATTAACCTGTCTGGTGACTTGATGCAATATATTTCTAAGAAAATAAATGTTGGACTCATTTGATAAAATAAAATAATAAATTGTTCGTAAATGTGACTACGGCGGCCAGGAGAGGGATTGATTTATCACCCCCGGTATATCAATTTTGCGGTCGGAATTTTTTGATATATTTTACAGTCCTTCAAGTAAGAATAGCTAAACTATAGCGTAACGTTCAAAATAGCAAAAATAGCAAATTTTTAGGTTAGGATCACTGAAAAACTCCCGCAAAAAATCAATTCCAAGTCAGAAACTTAGTCCGCAAACGTCAGCTTTGTAATCTGTAAATAATTATAATGATTCTGTTTGATGAGTGTCAAACATAAATGAACCAATGAGGACTACAGAGTTTGAATTTGTCATTAAGGCCATGGTGTAGAGTCCAATCTCTGGAATACTCAGTCTATTCGTTTAAGAGCTGCGTAATCGTCAGGGTTCAAGCTAGTGTTACAATTATCCCTACTAATCACTGATTTTTGTCTTTCAGACAAAATCCGTTCCTAGATGTTAAGTGATTTAGTATTAATGTTTATTGCAATTGTCACTGTTAAGACATGTGCCTACATGGACTGAATTAGAATGAATGTCTCCTATTATTTTCAGAAGCTCCCGTTCAAATATTATTTAATATTATCACTTTATTCCGGATTATAAACTATCCGAAACACTTTTTTCAATAAATATAATACTTAACCTTGTTTTTTATTATATAAATCATGCACTTCTATTACATAACATTGTTTTCTGTTCATTTGTTTATAATAATTGATCTCGTTTCCTCAAAATAATTCTTCAGATACAATTAATATTGTTTTCGAAGCGTGAAAGCATAGAAAATGTTTTTTGATTCTTTTGGAACCATTACAAACGAACAAGAGAATATAGATCGTTAGTCCTTTCAAACGTTTGGCCATTTTCTAGGCCAAAGTAGCAGTCCATGTAACTGTATGCTCGAATAGAAGCATAAATTTTGAGAGTTAGATTAGAAGGAGGGGGGAATGTAAAGACAAACCTCCTGACAACTCACTAGGCGATTAGGGGAAGATAAAAAAATTCTGAAAAACGCCTCACTTAGTTAATACCTACTTATGTATAACCGCAAAATTTCATGAATATTTTGAAAAAATATGAAATTATATTGTAAAAGAAATGAGTGAAAATGAAACGGAATATATGGAATAGAAAATGAGTGGCAACCAAAGAAAACATTTCGAAAAGGAAATAAAAAAATACAAAACAAAATATATTGAAAAGAAAATGGAGACTATGTATGGAGGCAGCAGACGACACATCGATATCATTGAAAAAGTTCATGAAATGATGCTAGACGACCATGGGATTAAGGTTATAGAAATAGAAGGGGCTATCGGCATATGAAAAGAACACATTTGCCATATATTAACTGAAGACTTATGCGTGCGTAAGCTATCCGCGCGTTAGGTGCCCTGTTTACTAACCTGGAGCCACCACTACACTCCTAAAACGAAATACAGTTAAGACAGTGGATTGCAAAGGTCGAACCTGCTCTGAAAAAGACAAAGACAGTTTCGTCGACTTAGAAATTGATGGCAACCATCTTAAAACAAGTACAAGATAGTATCACGCATCATTGCTTGATAAGGTAAAGGGAGAAATTGCAAAAAACGACCAGATTTGAGGCAAGAGTGAGTTCTTTTAGAGTAGGAAAACGTAACTTTTAACACTTTGGTGATTTCTATGACTAAAATTCACGAATTGAAGTGGGTGACCACCTATCGTATCCACCAGATTTGGTAGCCGACGACTTTTTCCTGTTTTCTAAACTTCACTTACGGGTGATATATTTCCACGAGAAGACGTTATCGCATACTTGAGTTGAAAGAAAGCAACTATTATTTGGAAGGGTTCGGAAGATTAGAGCCTCCCGAACTAAGTATATAAACTTGAAAGGAGATTATCTTAAAAAATGGAAAAGTTCATAGCAAAACAGTCTGATTCTTTGTGAGGTCAGGAACTTTAAAACACTGAATAAATCACTAAGCCATTCTATGGCAGACCATTGTTTATGCTACGACTGATTGTGCACCATATGTGATTTGTAGTCGTATTTCTCGTTTAGAACAAATACCTGGGGTACTAGTAATTCATTTCGTGATTCAGAAACAGCATGTAGTCCCAAAAATGTGCACCAATCTTCTTGATAAGTTATAAATATTCGAAACAATTCTTTGAACAGCTATTCGAGGAAAACAAATTCAATTGGCAACTGTAGCAACATGATGAGCAAAATAAACAAAAAATAAAATTCACAATTTCTGGAAATGCTCCAAAAAATATTATTTTATCAAGTGTAACTCACTTAAAAGTATTTCACTATGATGTTTGAGGATTACCAAATTTGGTGGAGCATAGACCAGGAGCAAAAGTTCAACCAAAGCCATCAGAAATTGTAGTTGTAGCATATCATTATGGACCAAATATCTTATCGCTTTTTCATCATTATACTTTATCGAAAAAGGCTTTAGTGTGCTTACAACATTTTAGCGAAACAAAAAAAATCGATAGGAAATCAACGACCGCAAAAATTTGAGCTGGTACTCACCAAAATTGAACCAGACTAGATTGTTCATTGAACACACTGATTTTTCTAAATCTATTAACTACATACGTTAGTATTTTTATATAATTATCAATTAAACTTGTTGTTTACTGAATTTTTTGTCTATTTTATTGAGCTTTAACGAGAAAATTATATCAAGTTTAGTCACTAGAATTTTTAAAATAATTTGACACTGGAAGTCCTCAGTTCATTTTGGAAAAGGATCCTACTCAACATAATTTAGTAACCATGCTTCACCATACAATAAACGGTGTTGAACAGCTAATTAGAATAAATTCTTAATCAAAACGCTTGGATTTGCATTTATCGATGCGCATGTTTCTCAAAAAAAGGTATACAGAGCATGTCATGTACCCAGCACCACTTTGCTTATTATAAATACATATTATTCATTTTTTGGATTCCTCAGTTTTAGACATAAGTCTACAAATGGTTTGTGACACACGGACACAGATGTAAGTTTCTCGCTTATTTCACGAAAAAATTCCAAATTTATCGCCTATATCATCTCAATGAACAATAAGCAACATAGAAAAGCAGTTTCGTGAGCTTGGTCATGTGAGACAGATAAGAAAAATTAGCTGCCAATGCAGTAGTTGATGATACTTGCGTTTTAAGAAAACCCACATAATTCAGAACGAAAAGCATCTCCACTATTCAAAGTTAGCCACGCATCACTTTTTTCCACATAATTCTAATCGAAAAGCATTTCCACTATTCAAAGTTGCTCACGTATCAATATTTCCCACATAATTGTGATCGAAAAGCAGCTCCACTATTCAAAGCAAGCCACACATCAATTTTTCATACATAATTATCGTCGAAAAGCAGCTCCACTATTCAAGGTTAATCACATATAAATTTTTTCCACATAATTATGGTTGAAAAGCAGCTCCACAATTTTTCGAATATAGAAGGAAAATAAAATGCATCCCTATAAAATGGTACGAACTGAGAAGCCCTGATATTTCGATAGGAGAACGTATTTTTATTGAAAAATAATGACAATGTTATAATAATGCGATCTCGAAGATGTTTTGTTTTTTAATGAGAGCAAATTTACTGTCAACGGTCATGTTAGTCGTTAAAATTGACGCTATTGGTTTAATTTGAATCCTGAACGAGAGATAAACATACGGAATATCCTGAAAAAGTTAATGTTTGGGAAGGAATTGTTGGAAATTATATCGTAGGTCCCTTTCTCATTCATAGCAATTTAAATGGAGATAAATAACATTTAGAACTGCTCCAAACAATGTTTGTCCAACTTTAGAAAAGTTATATCCTGATCCAGCAAACCCACAAGCTCTTGTAAATATAATATGGTTTCAGTAAGACTGCACACACTGAAATAATATTTTTCCAAATCGGTGGATAGGAAGCTGCGGATCGATAATAGCCAGCACGATCTCTTGATCTGAAACTATTATACTTCTTTTAGTGGAGATATGTCGACAAAACTAGACCCCGCAATTTAAATAACAAAGACGAATCATGAATGCGATATTTCTATACGAAATTAGCATGTTTCCAAGATGTTCGCGGCGAGCATTTTGAACTAGATGGTCAAAATACTTTTTTTGTTTTACATTATTAAGAAATAATCTATAGTACGATTCACTAGATCGAGACGATAATATTGGAGAGTCCACGTCGATAGAATGATGGAAGATCGATGGACTAAATGGGTAAACGATGAAAAACCAACTTTAAGAAGATATTCCAAGAGATGGCACGAAAGCTGGACATCTACTTCTGAATAGTAAAAAGAACAAGACTAAGTTTTAAGAAAAGAGAAAGAACAAAATGAAGAACTAATATGGGGATTTGTGATATCTAAAAACAGTTAATATTTCCGAAACAGTTGACACTGTACATGAATTATGTTTAGAATTTAATAATAATAGATATGGGGCTGCGTTTGATATAATGGAATTGATATTGTCCACAGCTTGATACACCTGTCTAATATTTTTTTTATAAATGCGCAACACGCCTTCATCTATTAACGAATTTATTTCATTTGGCTGTCCTACACCGAGTAATTTAGGTCCAAAATGCAGATTTACGATAGGATCTGTTGTGATTTATAGAAAGTTGAGCCAGGTTGAAAGGTTCTAAGAACCAGACAGTGTAATTGCGAGTGATGGTGTAGTGGTAGTAAATGATGTGTTCAATTTTACGATTATAGTCAAACCCAAAGTCTAATTTTATTTGATGATAAATGGCGTTGTGTCACTTTCCCATGGTATTTATATTTTGATAGAATCGATTTATTGTAACTACTATTTACTCACAGGTTTTTTCAATAAAAAAATGGGAATAATATTTATTATAAGTGTTTTTGCTTTTTAATGCAAACCAGGAGTGGCATGGATCAGAATGAACATTTCAACACTCCTAGCACATCTTCAGGAGTGGGTGAAAATGGGCTTCATCAAAGGTGCTCTCCGAATTATCAAGACAAAGACGGTACTTCGAATGGCGAATACTATCAGTAGGTGTCAATTTGTACGAAACCTTCAACAATACAATTCAATTACATAGTTCGAAACTGGCAGATTAAATGTCAACTCAAAATGTATTTTTATTTCTAATGTATGTAATCATAAACTTAATTAATAATAATCGATTATAATAGATTGAAATGCGAAAAGAATGCGTATTTGTGTTCATTCTTCGTGTCTATTTTTGGTCCTTCCGATCTTCGGACAAATTATTAATACCACTAATTATATATGAGCGTTGAATTATCTAAATTTTTGCTAATGAGGACTCTAATTTTTCTCGATCTCATATCCTTGAAATGTACTGAATATTTTTCTTGAATTGTGAGCTAATATGGTAATTAGGATTACATAAAAGACAAAAGCTTAAATTTTGTGGATGTAGATTATTACACCAAAGAGTTGTAATTAATTCCAATATCTGTGATAGTTTCAATGAAATCAGATCTTTACTCTTTTCCGAAACATCACTCGCGTATAAAAATGGCGAGACATTCTAAAAGTAGGAGTTTCATCCTCTTCCTCACAAAATTTGTATTCTTCAGTTTCTGTTACATCCTCTCAGGTCCTTTTTGTGGTGTAGGAAACTAGTGACGTGGTAGTGATGCAAATACTTTTTGAATCTGGCGGATACAAAATTCTGAAGGGATTGAAGTGATATTGTCTGAGAAGGCAACTGCAGAGTGTTTTTCTTCCGGTTTCCTTCATCATCCGAAACTATTTCTTATACCGGACTTGTCAAGCGTCGCATAAAAGCGTTCGTGCTTAGATTCCGCAATAAATTTTACTATTTTATTAACTGATTTTATTATTCTTTAAAAAGAAAAAGTTTTAATAAATTTATTTCTACTAGTTCATTTTGTTGACACCTGAACTGTCAGTTTCATGCACGATTTATTGGTCCAAGAATGTAAGTGGAAGTTTACTATAAAATTTTTTGAAATAATCAAAAATATTTACACAATTGATAGATGTTCAGTATAATATAAAAAATGTGACTATTGAAAAACGAGACTGACTGATCTGCTGGAAGTCTTCGTCGGTCATTTTTCACATATTCAAAAGAGTCTAATTTTGTTACTAAAATTTTATCTCGGGAAACGGAAATCGTACGATCGATGATCCCATGAAAATGCGAATGGTCTAACACTGGTATGTTGAACTTTCAGCAGATCAGGTTAAAGGTTCGGTTTTTAATATTAACATTACAATTTTTCAATACATCATAACTTTTAAAGTGGTGAAAAACTCTTATGTACATGGATATTGCGGCTATACCGATTTGTTTACAGTAGACATAGGCATTACTTTCGTATCAAATAGTATCATGGTAACAGCTATCGATTGCTGGTGTTTGGCAAAAAATGGTTCTCCCTCTCATTCGATAAATAATAGCTATACCTCATATTAGTCTTTTTGGTTTTTTTTAATTATTCGTTGCAAAACGTACAGGCGAGCTATCTACAACATTCATTCTTGTCTTGGTTGCCGTGAAAGAGGGAATTTCCATTTGATTCTCACGCTCTGTGTGGTGTGATGTGTGCACCGCTTACAAAAAATGCATTGATCTGGCAACGGTGCCAAAAAATATAGAGAAGTCTAAGTTTTCCAAAAACGTATATTCAATGCTAATGATCATGTTTTTCATTGTTAAAAATTCTTTGGGAAACTTATTCTATGGACAAACCTTGTATATCAATTTATGCCCTATGTGCATTCATCAACAATGGCGAAAAAGCAAAGGTATCTAGGAAGTAATATACGCAGCTTTCTACCATAATATAGGATTATTGGAAGCAATATATATTATTGAAATTTATACAAGTAAATTGGAAGTAAGTTCCGTGAAAATTTTCTCAATACTGAATATTTCATTTCGTTTAGAGAGTCATCTAAATAAATTGTAGTATTTTCCCTATTATATCGGGTCTAGTATTCAATTCAATCAATGTTATGATCACTGATGTTCCAAATTTCTGCCCAAAACTTCAAAACTTAGCATCTTAATCACTCTAAGGCCGCCGTTATACGTCCAGGAGTTAGACGACAGATGGCGCGCAACCGATAAGCTACATGTGATTGACGTTATTGTGATCTAAGGCCACTGCTTAGGATGAAATGTCGTTTTGAAGCAATTTTAGTATTAAACAGCGAAGGAGAAGAAAAAGAAAGTATAGTATCCACCTTATTAACGGAGTACGTCACGAATATGGCGAATTTCATCATCTCAATCGAGAACTCAGAAACCGCCCTGAAAGGTTTCCGAATTTATGCGGATGTTTGTTGGAAAATTTTATTCCATTTTATCCAGAGAAAACTAGAGCGAAAAAGAACATGCAATATGCTAATCTCTTTTGAGGGGAGGTTATATGTAATATTTATCAGATGAAAACTGCAAATGTTGCAGATACCGCGGGCGATGCCTCTTGAAACTGTTCAATTTCACAGACGCGGGTGATACCATCGCGTCGTCGTCTGCCACCTACTCAAGTATAAAACTACATCTGAAATGTTTCATGTTTCTTCCTGCTTTGCAAACCAGACCTCCACAGCTTTTATTACCTCCTCGTTGGAAGAAAATTTACGACCTTTTAAACTTTTTTTCGAAAGGGATGATAGTCGGACGGAGCCAAATCTGGTGAATAAGAGGGGTGTTATAGTAATTCAAACCCTAAATCGCGAATTTTTTGCATGGATGCATGCATGCAAAAAAACACGTTTGGATAGCTTTCCGCGTCTTTTCTCTTTAATTTTTTTCCGTAGAGGGGTCAGTAATGTCGAATAGTAATCTCAAGTTATTGTTCTACCCTTATCCAAAAAATCAATCATGATTACTCCATGGCAATCACAAAAAACTGAAGCAAAAACTTTTCCAGCAGATTTTTGGACACGAAACTTCTTAGGTCTTGGAGAACCAGAGTGTCGCCATTCCATCGATTGTTGCTTTGTTTCTGGATCGTAGAAATGTACCCAAGTCTCATCCATAGTAACAAGTCTACATCGTTTTCAAATCGAGCACAGATCGAACGCGATGCTTCTACCCTTACACGCTTTTGGTCATCATTCAAACATTTGGGGATCCATTTTGCAGCAATTTTTCTCATGTCCAAATTTGCCGTGAACTGTATGATGAACGCGTTCATATGAAATATTCAGTGCTTCAGCTCAGATCCATTTTAGCCCAATTCGACGGTCTGATAAAATCATGTCATGAACTGCATCGATACTTTCGGGGACTGACACAGAAACTGGCCTTCCCGGTTGGTCATCATCTTCAATGGAAAATTTACTTCTTTTGAAGCTTGCGGTCCAATTTTTCACGGTCGCCTACGAAGGACATTGATCACCAAGGGTATTAAGCATATATTCGTAAATCTTCTTATCTCTTAACCCTTTTAAATACAGGTAATTGATGATAGCTCGATACTCCAATTTTTCGATTTTCATAATTCCGGTGGATCTTTTTACACTGAAACTTTTAAGTTATTGTTTGTTGCTATGGTAACGCCATATTTGGTTTATCCATGGAACTGGTCTAGGCTAACTATATATCAACATATCCTCGTAAGTGCTTTACGCAGGTCTTAAACCCATAGCATGGAAGTGATCCCCTCCACTATTTCCGATAAAATCTGGCATTTTCTGTGTATGACCCAGCCACTTTATTCTTTTGGATCTTATTATATTCTGCTTCTCCAAATAGATTCCTTATTTCATTTCAGCCATAAATCTCCCTCCTTTTTACCGCCTAGTATCCTTATAGGTATTTTTCATTTCCATATATCTAACTTCTTTTTCTCTGCTTTGTTAAAAATCCATGTTTCGCCTCCGTAGCTCACTTTTGGTCTTATTATTGTTTTGTATAGATGTAGTTTTTCCTTTCTGGACATTTTTTGGGATCTTATTATCGCGTTCAGCGCTCCCAACTGTTTACTTCCCCTCGTCATCCAGATTTTCTCCCTCGTCACCGTTATTGTTGATAACCACCCCAAGATATACATAACTTTGAACTTGTTCTAAACTCATTGCTTTTTTTTCGTTCAGTTGTATTGACTAACTTCTCAACAATAACCGCAAATATTTTAAAGCTGTTTGTACTTCTAATACTGGTTAGTGGTAGAACTCGTGAAAAAGTTCTGTGTACCACTGGAACCAAATCAAAAAGTAAATGTTACTTATGTAGAGCGCCATCTGAAGATTTCAACATGTTGGATTTGAAAAAAATAATTCTGGTGCTATGGAGTTTTTGTATTTTATTCGTATTTTCAAGAATATTCTTCACCTAGCTCACATATTGCCGGTGAAGAAGTATGGAGAGAGGAAAACAAGCAAAAAAATTTTGACAAACAACGGAGACTGGAAATCCAGACCAGGTTTCGGCCAAAGGTAAGGATTATTGGTAGATGTACCAGTCAAATTTTAGCAAAACCAATGATGGTATAACACGAGCAATAGATTTTTGGAGATCCAAAGCTAGCCGCAGAAATAACAGGCGTCAGTTATTACTTAAGATATAATTATCTGAAGATAATTTTAGAGACCATTTCAAGTTAACACATAACTGATCCTGGAAATATGACCAACATGCATTGGATACTGTTCGCATATATATTAGCTAATAACCAAGGCTTCCAATGAACCAAACAATGCACAATCAGAATATAATTTAATTAATTACGTAGACTATTTTATCATACATAATTATGTTATATTTTTGTTTATTCCGATGAAAAGTTTTTCTTTATTAAGTGATATCACTCAAAGTACATAAGAACTAACAAATATTTTTGGCCGTCTAGATCGATCAAATACTCGTATGTGTGGCGGCTAGAAATTGTAGCGACCCATTATTTCATGGGATTCGAATCGCCCTCGGTTACCAAGGAATCGCACATTTGAGAAGCTTCTATGTAAAATCTTAATAAGAACCCTTAGGCTTCAAAAACAATATATTCATCTTATTTTATTATGGTCAACTAGTTTTGTATGATGAAATTCTCATTTTCATGAATCCAAATTGATTATTGTATATTGTATGAAAATGTAAATTTATTTCAGATATCTGTAAACGTGGACTTATATTCTTGGACATATATTATTGGAATACACTATAAAAATAAGCTTTTGATACGGATTTACGTTCTGTAATTTCAATTTACAGTCTTTGACTTGCCGAAAACTGCGAAATAATATTGAAATAATGTAGAAAATCACAAAAAAGGCGACACAACATTCCTTTGCGTACTTCATAATTGCCAATCGTTGACAGCATGCCGCGAATAGCTGTTGAATCGAATTGTGTCATCACTAGAAATTTTTAGGTCACCTCAATCTCCGTCGAGTAATTTCAACAGTTGTTCAAGAATATGTTATCAATAGTGGATTGTATTTAGCAGAAGATAATAAGAGTTTATTGCATTACTATTATATGTGTATATTCACTAATAGTTTAAGAGCTAGAGACGTTTTGGAGAGAGAATTTCAGGTAGGCCATTTTTTAGATACACTATCTCCCTCACTCTCCCGGACGTCATACGAGCTATCGTTTTCAGCTCTATTTTCAAAATGATTCAAAATTTTGATGGAATTTATGAGAACATTGGCATTGCATAATGCATTTTTGTTCATAAATAATTATTATATTATAGTCAATACATCGAATTAGATTATGGTATGAGGCAAAATTTGTAAATTATTCATTTTATAATTTTTGGTATTAAATTACGCCCTCTGGCGGTGGACCTACAACTCTGTAAATAATTTTCAGGTTTTTCTCGAGGTCATTTTTGTTATAAATTTTTTTCCCCGAAGCTGTACTATAAACGGTTACTGAGATATGGCCGAGAGCCATTTTTATTGGGACATCCCATACAATATCATCAATACTAGAAGAAAGACCTACACTTCAGTAATATCGACTTCAGCAACCAGATAAAATTTAAGAAATGTAGTTATTAAGCTCTCACTACTTACAAACAAATCTGAAGTTGCCAAAATTCCGGTTTGAGGTTTTGTCTGATACAGGGTGCTTATTACTTGAAATCTATTCATCTTCGAAAACTGACCATGAAAATGATCAAGTTTGAATTATCATGTGAAGCAGTTGTCTAAGTGAAACCTAAGGGGACTACGTAAATTTCCTTCGGTAGAGCTGATTCTCATAATTTTTGACTATATATCAGCAGGGGTTCTACTGAAACCAGTAATATTTTATAGGTGGTCTATAAGGAAAAATATTTGGGAAATCCCGATGTGGAGGAACTATCATCTAAGAATAGATTATAATATTCAAAAGGTTACTAGCTATCTATGACAAGTGATAACGAAACCATTTTGTTGAAATTTCATTCTAAGCAATGTTTAATTTAGAAATTGTAAACGATTTTGATGTTACTGTCTCAACTTATTAACTTTCATTTTTATTTAATTATTAACATGTTTAAAGTGAAAAAGTACTACCTTAAATATTTCCTCCTTTCAATAAATAGAATTCTTTCTATTCAATCGAATTGGTGATTATACACAAAGTATGAAAATAAACTCTGAGAATTAAAGAATTTTTGTAATTCGAGCTTTTGGATAAGTTTTGTTCTCACAGTTTTCTTCCAGCTAGAATTAATATTATTCACTTGATCTATCAGTATATGAGATGTAATTATTTTGAAATTAATAGAAAACAGAACGTACATTTTCCATTTTCGTTTCAAGTAGTTTAGTATGAAAAGGGGGTTGCTTTTGTTCTTTTTTATATTAGAATATTGTCGCATGTTATCTTTTAATAGTTCTATGTTAGTTAGCTTTATTACTGAAATTCTTCTCATTCAAATCTTCTATCCATTTTTGTGCAAGTTAATTTTTTGTTCTTCTATTTGTATAGTTTATTTTCGAGAAAAATTTAAGCTTTTACTTCGTTTTTTAGTTTGAATTCTTTAAACTTGATAAAGAAAAGTTCAAATGAGTGTGTCGTATTTACACAACAAATTAAAATGAAGTCGTTGCTACCTTTAACCAACTCTTGTGTATGATTTTCAGTCTCGACCCCTTTATACACCTTCTTAGTCTCTACCAATGGTGAGTTGGCAAAAAACTTAATATATCTGTATGAGTTTAATGTAACTTTCCATTATTTTTATTTTCGTTTATTTTGCATTTCTTTAAATTTGAGCCTGAAAATGCAATATTCAAATATTAACCTAATTTTTAACCCTTTCTGCCCCAGCTAACATTTTTATTTGAAGTAAATAATTCCAGCGATTATTAGTTCAGACGTAGGACGTATGTTTTCATACTTTATATCAATGAACGTACGCTGTACGTCATAATAATGAATCTACATTGAAAGCTGTAATAACTTTTCAAAACGAAATGATATTTTATTAAAATTGATTCTACGTAATTTATTTTTCATAAAATTTAAACAAAATGATTATAACGGTTGAAGCAGTTTGGCATACACAATGCAAGTATTGTAGGGCACAAATTACAAAAGTAACTAGTATCGCATCTGAAGTTATTTGACGAACAAAAAATAGTCCAAGATCCCACCGTTTGATCTTGCAGGTATCTGTTTTTTTTTTTTGATGAAATTAATTTTAAAAGAATCTTGAGGATGTATGGAATGGATTAAGGATAGGTTGCATATGACTTGTAGCTATATGTTTTTAAGTCAATCTTATAGCATTTGAAAGAAAATGATGTCACAAATTAAAATAGAAATGGTTGCCAGCTCTCAGTCGGCCGCAGCATTAGGGTTGCCAGGTGTAAACAGGTATATTATTGTTAATTAACTACATTCACCGGTTTAATTAACAAATTTTCATGCAAAATTTAAATTTTAATATACATTGATCATGAAAATCCATGGTTGCCAGTTGCACAATGGCAGCAAACATCAATTTTTTTAATTTTTGGACATAATGAAATGAAACTACGAAATGCCTAAACTGCACATAAACTGTATAAGTGTCGCAGCTTCCATGCTTTGTCCTTATTCATCGCACGTATTAATGCGTGCATCTTCTCTCTTGCACTTCCATTTACTTGGAGCGAGAGTCGTTCATAAAAATCATGGCAACCCCTGTTTGCGGCCATTGTGCAACTGGCAACCATGGATTTTCACGTTCAATGTATATAAAACTTCAATTTCACATGAAAATTTCATAAAAAAACGGTGAATACAGTTAATTAACAATAACATAACTGTTTACACCTGGCAACCATTTTTATTTTGATTTGTGACATAATTTTTTTTCAAATGCTATAAGATTGACTGAAAAAACATATGGCTGCAAGTCGTATTAATATTTTAATGACATTAAAATTAATTACAGGTAATTGCCGCTAATTTTTACAAGGCAACCTATCCTTAGTCCATTCCATACATCCTCAAGATTCCTTTAAAATTATATGAGTATAGTATTGAAGTAGTATGAGTATGAGTTTCATCACGAACTTCAATTTGTTGCCTTCGACGTCATCTAGAAAGTGGCTCATTAGCATCTAATATTTCGGTTTCGTTTGAACGCCCTTCCACGAAATGGTCAATTACAATTAAGCAGGTCTATAATGTCATATTTTGGTCACTCAATTCTTTGTAAACATAATGTGAATTCAATATTGCACTTTGAACAAAATGTATTCCTCGGTTACACTGAGTTTATCCTTGAATTACTGCGGGTTTCATAAATTCTCACTGACCACCTACAACATATCTCTCTCTTTCAGCAAATTCCGCGCTAAATTCTGTCGAAAGAACTAACACATCTCTTTTGTCAAAATATTTTGAAATAATTACATTTCTTGCAAATTCTGACTGGTGTCTATTGAGTGAAGAATTTTTTAATATATTTGGAACCTCTCTATCCGATCGTATCGTACCAATAAGTAGCGTTTCTTTTTGTATCCTGATATTTTTATGTCTAGATATTCAAATTTCATCTCTTGTTGTATAATTTCATCATCTACAACCAGTTTACATCTGATAGGTGTTTTTGAGGTGATTATACATTTCGTTTTTGCTGTAGATATCTTCATTTTCGAACTTTTTGCCGTTGTGTTGAATTTGAAAAGTAATCTCTGTAGGTCATCATCGTTTTCTGCAAACAGAACAGCTTCATCGGCATAGCATAGGATCTTGACGTTTTTGTTCCCCATTTTATACCCTTTCAGATTACGAGTTTTTTTAATTACTTCGTCCATAACGATGTTAAATTGCTTACAGGAGTTTCTTCGGTAGTTATGCAAAGATTTTGGCCTGTATTTTGTTTCTCTGGTAAATGTTTTCGATGGTTTTTATGATGTTATATGCCTGTTGTACTACGTCCTCTAGTTGTATTCGGTTAAACGCTTTTTCCAGGTCTATAAAACACATGAACGCCAGTTTGACAATTATCGCATCTGTACAAGATCTTCCTGATCTGAATTGTTGCTGTTTATCGCTCAATGTGGTAAGTTCATTTATTTTGTTTGTCATGATCTTTGTTACTAGCTTCAAGATTGTATTTGGAAGGTTTATGCCTCGGCAGTTTGTGGGTATCTTTTTGTCTCCTTTTCTGAACAGTAAAATTCTGGTACTTATCTGCCATTCATCCGGAATTTTTTGATGTAATAGGATTTTGCGAGTTACAGCTGTTAGCTGCTGTTTCAGGTTTCTCTCGCCGTCTGGGCCGTCCGTTTTTGGTACAGTTCTTTTATATTAATATCCCAAAGTGATTCAACATTTAGTTTTTGCGTTTGTGATCCTGGTTCTAATTTTTCCTTATTTTTAACTTTTGTCCCAATCTCAATTTTTCCTAGTAGTAATCTGTGATCATTGCCTACATCAACCGAGCTTAGGCTACATATGTCTTGTATTTGTGTCGGGTGTACCAACCTGTTAGTTACGATGTAGTCAATTGTCGATTGTTGTCTGATATTTCTGAATTTGTACTTGTAGTTTATTTTGTGATCAAAGAAGGTGTTTCTTAGTTCATTTAGTGAGCAAACATTTATCATAAGCTGTCCATTATAATTCAGTACCTCTTCATTAAATCGTTGTTTTACATCTAAAATTAGTTCGTTGTCTATGTGAGCATTAAAATGAATTTTAAAATCTAGATGTGATTGATTTGCAAAATATAATTGAGCTTTAGTTTTCGTACATTGCACAATAAAATTAAATAATTCATCTGGCAAAAAGACATCAACACACCTTGTAAAAGATACGTCTTCATCAGGATCAGGATTGGATCTGCAATTCCAAGGAATTTTGGCACATTATCAAGGTCGAGTATCTCCAAATAGATCGCTATCATATTCCATGCAAGTGTTACTAAGCTCTGATAAAATTTCATCGTCACTACTTGTAAAATTTTTACTTCCACTGTCGGATTTAATATTGTCGAACAAGAAATCGGAGTCTGAATTATTGTCACTCATGAAATAATTGAAACTAGATAACTTGCAAATCCGAACTTTAATTATAAATAAAATTAGAAACCATTTCCTTTGCCAGCTAGACAGAAACCGGCCTCTTGTCGGACCAATAAGACAGCGGAAGAGAACTATTATACTGGAATATATACAAAGTATACAAATATTAATAGTTGTAGATAAATAGTTTTTCATTGTAAGCAAAAAATCCACTGGTGCTAAAAGGGCTAATCCTTAATTATTGATATTAATGCAGCTTGAATGGCAACTCAGTTTCCTTGTTATTAAGATTCCCAAGATTAATTAAAATGTACAGGCGCATTTCTACAAGTAGAGTTTAAACTTAAAACATCATTTTAAACCGACTTTGCTACATTTTATAGATGTGCTTAGCGACAAATTTCGTAGTAAACATTATCGGCGGTCTGGAGGTAGCTTAAAGACCGTTTGCCGTTGCTGTTACAAAATTAAAAATTTTAAAATGCAGATCATTCATAGTTGCCGTTTGACGTCGCCGTATGCCGTTGGTGAGTCAATAGACGTCACCCGCGAACGGCAACGGCAACGTCAAACGGAAAAAGTCAAATTGATGAATCGGCCTTAAACTTAAGTTAAATATGAAATTAAAAATTCCGAACTTATCTTTTTAAATTGTTCACGTTTCACGATATTGCCTTGAGTGGGGGGTATTGGTTTTGATAAGATGATATTTAATTTTTTTTGTATTATAACAAGTTCTTATTAACAATCAGAATTTTTTTCATATTCTATAGGTTAATTATCTCGCGAGTGTTAGATAATCTAACATCTACAATGTGTTGGTGAGGCTTACATTCGGTGATGGAACCTCTTATACCTCATATTAGGTCTATTGGCCAACTTTTTTTCCGTCTCTTCGCGTTTCGTGGCGTTAACAACTCGTCTAGTAGTGGTTTTGGGCGGGTTTCTATAGTTTTGTGGTAATTGGTGATCCTCTCTTGGATAACTTGGATAACAGTGGGCACTCCCAGGTCCACGTGAATGGAGCATCTACTAGTTGACGGGGTATTTTAGATTGAAATCTCTGAATATTTCTATTAGATTTGGAAGCTCAACTCCACAACTCTATTTCATATGTCCATATAGGTTTGATGACAGATTTGTAGATAAGGATTTTGTTTTCAAGTGAGACTTTGGATTTTCTCCCAGTCAACCATTGTAGTTCTCTTGCTTTTATATCAAGTTGTTTTCTTTTTTTTGTGATTTGATGTTTCCAGTCAAGTTTTTTGTCTAGGTGGATTCCTAAGAATTTAGCACTACCTGCTTGTGGTATTTCAGTATTATTTAACTTACCTGGCGGACATGTACCCTTGCGTAGCGTGAATGGTTTCATTTATTGATTTGGTCTCATTAACTTTAATCCTCCATTTTTATAGCCACTCTTGTAGTTGGTCAAGATGAGCCTGGGCATGTTTTGCAGCTGTTTGTGGTTCTTGATCAGTAGAGATGATAACTGTGTCGTCAGCAAAAGTTCCTGTTGTTGTATACTGTGTTTCTGGTATATCTTATGTACACAGTTGTAAAATAGCGGGCCTAGTACGCTACCCTGCGGCACCCCTACTGCTATAGTATAATTTTCCGACTTTTCCTCATTAACTTCTGTTTAAAAGGTTCTGTAGGTTAAGTAAGATTTCAGAAGTGGGTAGTAGTTTAGGGGAATAGTTCTTTTAATTTTATATAGCAGCCCTTGATGCCACACTCTGTCAAAAGGCTGTCCGATATGAAGGAAAACAGAAAAGCAGTATTCTTTGTTTTTCAGGGCTTTATTTATTTTCTGCCTGAGTCGGTGGACTTGATGGCAGGGGATCCAATCCTGTCTTCAGTTATTCTATGTAGGAATAATTTTTCAAGGAGTTTGGATATTTTAGGTAGAAGGCTTATTGGACGGTAAGATGACACGTTGGTTGGGTCTTTGCCTGGTTTACCAATTAATATGATTTGTGCAACTTCATATGATTTTGGCCAGTATCATAATTGCATTGTAAATGTATGTTAGCATGACTATCCATTTTTGTGGCAATTATTTCAGCATTTTATCGGTTATTAGGTCGGAGCCCGGTGCTTTTTTCGGGTTTAGTAATTTTATTTCATTGTGTACTTCTTTTGGAGTCAATGCTTTTATGGGGTGTCTTGTGTTTATTGCAGTTGCTAAGCTTTGTTCTACTTCCTGGTCTGTTTCGTAACTTAATGGCTGTAGTGAGATGATTTGCAAATAAATCTACTTTTTCTTTGTCGTTTCTAGTCTACTGTTCGTGTTCGTTTAATCGTACAGATGGGGCTGTTATCTTGGGATTTTTTGAATTTTTTATCGGCTTCCAAATGGAATTATCTGTTCTTGTTTTAGATACGTATTCCTCAAATTGTGCATCCCTTGTTTCTTTATGACTAAGTCGATTGAAGTTGCTTTTGTCTACAGGAATGTGGCTCCTTTGCTATCTTGTCCGAGCTTGTCTCTTTTCTGCTATTAATCTCTTTATTTCTAGTGCGACATCTTTGTTTCCTTTTTTCTGTTTCGTGTTTGGTGTAGCAGTTTTGGCAGCTAGCTGAAGTTGTGAGTTAAATAGTTATGTTGCTCCTTATATATCTCCTGGTTCCGTAAGCCTTATCTTTAAATCTACCGTTTCAAATGATATTTAATGAACTCGCCGACATTATCAACATTGTCAATGCTCTATGAAGACAATAGGTTATTCGTCTCACAATTTAAAACTGTTTGACAGAAGCATATCACAAATATAGTTTAGTTTAGCATTTACTAATATGTTGTTTACCAAGAAAATTTTATCTAGCATATATTTGACTCACCTGTAGCAACCACTTCAAATCTGTCACTATCAAAAGATTTTTCGGAACCAATACATGAGGCCTCAATAACCTGTAAAAGCACAATTATATTCGAGTAGCTCGAGTGATGCCTGCAATATGGAGATGCTGTTGGATATAGATTTTGCACTTCTGTAGGTTGTAGTGTTCGGGAAAGGTGTGCTGTAGTAGCTGATTCCACTGGATTACATTTCTCCAAAAGTCACACAAGCTAATAGATATTCCATGTACTGTTGCAGGTGGAATTATGAAGGACATTTCGGTAAAACAGAGTCAGGTACGCCACTTTTCTCTTATGCTCTAAGTTGTCCAAGTTTCTGGTCAACTCTGGATCGCCTATAAGTCGAATTGCTCTTTTCTGTATTGAGTCGAGTATCCGAACTCCAGATCTGAGAGAAATACTCCAAGGAGGGACGAATCTGGGCTTTATAGAGGATTAGAAGCTGTTGTGGGGTATACAGCATTTGGTTTTAAAGAGGGCTTCAAGTTTTTGTGAATTTGCCTTGGCTATTTTGGCTACAAAATTATATGAGGGCATGATGTTACAAAAATTCCGTGCTGCTGTCCGGGTCTTGGGTGTTAGTTTATCACCAAAAATTGATAGAAATTCATTCAATATTACTCAACTTTTATTGAATGAAGAACGATTTCATCACCTTTTTGATAATTTTCACTTAAACCCTTCAAAATAGTGTCAAAATGCGTCGTTTGCAATATAGGCAGGGAAAAAAATAAATTATTACATTCCTATAACAATTTTCATTCAACTTATCGCCTTCAAGAATTATTGAAAATCGTTCATATACAAGGTAGTTCGAATATAAACCGGAATTTTGCTATAAAAATTTTATTATGTATTTGTTGTTTGTCAGTTAGGTCTACAGAGATTATTGTTGTAAATCGATCCATAATTTGACTGCCCTGTGCATTTAACAAAATTGAATATTATTTAGTAATGCTACAAGTTTTTGAACCGTTACGTCACTTTTGAACAAACTATAGAAGTTTACAAAAAACCGTAATTATCTGATGATAATTGTGACAGACAATGTTTTTTGGACCAATTTTAGTGAAAAGAAGTTCAGAGTTATTTCTTATATTATCTCGTATTGAGGACGCTTTGAACACTTACCTTCTTTATGATTGTTGTGAATTATATTTCAACGTTAATGCTTATTTAGTATTTTTGTAAAATTTTTCAGGATATCTCGTTCAACCCTTGTATATATTAGAAAAACCTCTGATACTCTAAAAAAACCGTTCATAACCCTATAATTTGACAGTTTATTTATCTCAAAGAAAATACTCCATTGCCTTTTTTTGTATAATTGAAACTGACTTCAGTTTATAATATTTGTGTCTCGATGTCTAGACTTTTTTTGTAAAATTATTCACTAAAAACTGTTTGTTAAATAGGCAACTACCATTTCTTATTCACTAGTTTTCCAATTTTTTTTTAAACGTGACTTGCAAGTGTGGTTGGTTAGTTTTGAATCTGTTGTTTCTACAATGTAGTTTTGCCTAGTGGAAGTATTTCGTTTGGTTACTATAAAAAATTCTTTATGGATGTTCGCGGTCGAGCAAAAAGTACGTGGTAGAAAACCGGTTTCTTAGAGACTATCATGTTTCCTGTTCAAACTGTACTTTCAAAAAATATACAAAGGCCGGTATTTCATGCCAAAGCAGTTACGATATTTTTATACAGGGCGCTCACCATACGACTTGAAGATAAACAACGACCCTTCAGGAATTAGGCATGGTGACATAGATTTGGTTTACATTTACATTTCTAATTTGATTACAGAGATCAACTAGCCAAAATGAAACTACCATATTAAACGATATGTTATATCTTATAGACAATTACAGTTATATTACCAACAGGCGAGAAGTTATTATTTCTTTTTCAAGATTAACTATATTAAATTTCGCAGTTCAGGGTAATTTCGATACCACAAGCTACAATTAAAAGAATCATTATCAATAATATTGCCAGTATGTTTTTCTTTGCTCAACTATTAACATAAAAGTATCATTATTTATAGACCCCTTCAACACTAAGTCAAGTTAAGGAGAAAATCAGTTGATTTTGATCCTTGTATGTAAACAACGAACTTTCTCAAGTTATTTTGGTCCTATTGGAATTAATTTGCAAAAAAGTTTTTTGTTATGTTGCGAAATGTGGTAGCAATAATCTCAGACATAAACTAAGTTTCTATCCTCTGCTTTCAAGAAGAAACTTAAATTAAAAAATGTGTCCTATTCAATCTAGAGAGGAACTATTGCAAACAGAGGATCATCATCCTGTCTGATAGCCAATCAGCCATTAGAGCTTTAAGCTCCAATATTATAAAATCCAAACTCGTTTGGGATTGCCTAGAAAAATTAAAAGAGATAGGCAAAAATAATAAAATTACGCTACTGATAGCTGATAAGCTCGCCGAGGCGCGGGTAAACAAGCCCTTCATGGGACCTAAACACTTCTGAGATTTCAGCTACAGAACAATAGAAGAAGAATTGGAAAATAAGGTAAATAGGAGTTAAACCAATTATTGGTTCAACCTACAGGGTCTGAGATAGGCAAAGATACTATAACCAGAATAGATCTGCTGAATGTATCAACCTAAGTAATAACAATCTACGAATACTAACAGATGTTCTATCGGTCGCATCAATAGACACCTAAAGACGCTAGACTTGGCAGATAATCTTGTATCCATATTCTCTCGAAGTGTGAAACACTAAGGAACTATAAAGTACTACACTTATGAGCGTATGAAATAGAAGATGAAGATCTTTGGCAGCTACAGCTATCCTACATTCTGGATGTTCTAAAAGGAAATAACTAATAAGGCCCATATTTGTAATTTTTTAAAAGTCCACTGGATTGTTATTTTTGTAACTCTCTAAATTCATAAGATAAATTCTTGAGTCTTACAACTGTGCTTTACGTATAGGAACAACTTTACCAATTTAAAACACAAAGAAACATCTCTAAAGCTCTCTCGAAAATAAGTAAAAGTGCACGGTTACAAATAAGCGTTGACGTTTGTTCACACTACAAGGACTTTTTGAGGTTATGTTCTCGAATAGCCTATTATCATATGGCAGGTGATAAATCAAGATCTTTTAAGGGAATTTTAGGTTATGTACTCATTAATAAGGACAACCAATTTTTTTAATACCTGCTGTGAGTATGCCGCTTTAGTAAGGCAACGTCCAATGTATCAGTTTACAAGTGGAATTGGGAGAAATCTAGTTACTTTTAGTCGAACAACCAACTAGATATCTGTCAAATTAATTGATAGATTGACATTTGAATCTGTGGCAAATTTAACTCAAAGTTTTTTTTAGTTTTTTTATTATGGCCTGAGGTGGTAGTTTGAGTGATTTTCTGATTCCGTTTCTTGTTCGTTTTCTTGTTCCATGTCAAGCAGCCCTAACGATATCGCCGCTTTTTCCCTAAAAAATAGTTAATATAGTATTTCTTATCAATCATTGAAAATCTCACACGTAATAGCTGCTATCTATTTACATTCAAGGGAACTGAGACACCCAGTTATATATCTTATATCAAATAATGACGTCACTACTCAGTGAATAAAAGTGACACGTAATGTGATTTAATATTCTCAATATAATTTATAACATTTTTTTGCTTATTTTGATAACAAAATCTGACAACGTGGTGCCCTCAACCTCACTCTTAATCTGAGGTCACGAAACTCACTAAAGCATACGGTCTCAAGCTTGTGCAGATTGCTGGTAAAAACTCAGTTGGTTTTACTGCAAATCTAAGCAGAGCGATTTATTCCAAAAAATGGGGGTTACATTGTAGAAAAATTATATCTATCAATTTGCTATTCTATAATATTCTATAGCAATCAACAATCTTTTTGCTCTTTAAAATCTGACAACGTGACACCGCAATTTTATCATCTATATCTTTTAAAAAATGAATAATCGTTAGAAAAATTGAAAAGAAAAACTCATAAACCAAATATTTTTTATTAATCACTCTACCTTTATTTGAACTGAATCTCTCTGAAAATAAGGCGATTAGATTAAATATATGGATATGTAACGGCAAAGGAAGAATCAGGGAGGAAAACAGACCTTCTTGGACGGAAAACGAGGAATATGATTTTGAAAAAGTATGTAGGAGTGCTGATAACGAATACGGATGATTTAACGAGCTAGAAAATCGGATATCAGAGGGTTGTAGAACAATGGGGTACGTAAATAATATTACGAGAGCAAAAAGAATATCTAAAGCAGAAATGATGCGATTATATAAAACTATGAATTGGCAAACCGTATGGGTGTGAGTTCTGGGTACTAACCCAGAAGAGTTTTGAAAAAATAAAAGTGTGGGAGGTAGAAGTACTCCGAAACCTACTAGGGTGCGTGAGAATGAACAACGATTCATAGAAAAGAACAAAAATATTACACAAGAAGTCATGATGAATGCAAACAGAATTGCCAAGAGATCAAATGGAGGGAGAGTATATCAGGAGAAGAAGAGGCAGGCCGGAAAAGAAATTGATGGCAGAGGTAACATCAGAATTGAGAAGAATGGGAATAATTGAATGAAGAGAAACAACAGAGGACAAAAACGGATGGAGCTGTAAAGTAAAGAGCAAAACAGAGCTTAAAGTGTTGGAAAATATTTAAGTTTGAAATATATATTTTGTAAATTTTTTATTGTAAAAATTTAGCCATGGGCCTTCAAAGCCTGAATTGCTCCTTTTGTATTTGATTGACACTAAGCACTACTAAAAATACCATCTGATAAAAAAAAATTAGTATGTTGCGATCGAGTGTACAAAATTTCAAACAAATTTGATGGTTTAAAGTGCTCAGTACGGTTGAGAATGAAAATTGCTAAATTTAGCATATCACAAAAAATAAATGTGACAAAATTAGATTCCGCACCCAAAATTAACCAGGGACCAATATATTTGTTGCCCTGTATAAAGAAGTAAAGCATAAGCACTATTTTATAATAATAGTCACATAAGTAACATTTAAATAATCGGGTTAATACCCAGTCTTAATACTGTAGACATGTAGATGTCGCAAAAATGTGAATTGTAGGAATTGACATCCCTTATCTTTAATTAAGATGAAAATGCTGGGGAAGAATATTGCCCACCTCCAGACGCCTCTGTCGAATCACGTGATGATACAGTATGTGCTCTAGTGGTAAAGTAGTATCGATCTTTGAGAGATCTGTTGTGCTAAGTTCTCTCTCCAGTCCAAATTTTTACATGAAAAAAAGGTTCAGCAAAACCTAAATATACTCCCCGGGTATTCCATATATATATCGTCATGTTTTCGCAACTTACTTTTTTCGTAAGTTATACAGAATGCTTCGGAAAATCCACTACATATACAGGAGTGAAAATGTATTTTGAGCGTGATTGTAATTAGCAGGATAAATTTGTTTATTGAATGCTAGAGAATTTTTTTATATTCACAGTTAACGTCTTACTTTCTTTAAATGTCAAGTTAACGACTGATTGTGATTACATAATATAATACTTGTTATTTTATTTAATGACAGTAGAATAAGATAGCTGTTGAAATATTCGTTTCAAATCTGCATTCTTGCATTCTGTGTTCAAGAAACTCTGGAGTTACGAGGGTTATCTGAAAATCTTCCGATTTCAACCTGAAGATGTCAATATAATTTGGGTAATATATTTGATTGAGAGATCTCGGCCATTTTGGACGCTTAGTTTCTGTTTCACAATCGTATGACAGTCGTTATGAAGATTTTTGTGAAAATAGAAAGAATCCTGTATCTAGGAGTCATTGAATATTTGTTTTTAAAAGGCAATACAGCTACGAAAATGAAAGAGAAGTTGCTGTGTATGAAACTCTGCACCAACATTTACCACCAAAAAAATTTTGAGACTGCACAAAAATTGTGACAATCAGCAGTATTATCGAAAATTTCACCAAATAGTACCAGACCACCGTTGGAATAAGGTTAGAAAGATAGAAGATGCTGTCGGCATATCAAAAGAACGCATTTGCAATATACTGATTGAAGAGTTATGATGTTATGAAGAGCTATCCACGTCTTGGGTGCGCGTTTGCTCACTTTAGACCAAATGCAGATACGAATGAAGATTTCTCAGGCTTTATAAACGCGATTTTAACAAAATAAGTCGAATTTTTTGCATAGATTTATAATTGTAGATAAAATTTGGATCCACCACTACTAAACGAAAAACAGTCAAGCAGTAGAAGGCGGAACTGCTCAGAAAAAGGCAAAGACGTTTCATCAGCCGGAAAAATGATGGTTGCAATATAAATAAAATACTTCCTATTAAACTGTTTTTTCATTTATTTCATAGTATGTGATTAAATTGGGGTGTTAAATTCTCAAACACTCCAAAGAATACTGGTTGTATCCAAACTACGAGCCCATGTTGAAATGTGACATGTAGTCATTGAAAAAATAGTCAAATGTAGTGGTCTTAAATTTCATTTCGAACATAATATTGACAACAAAGTACCAATAACACTGATATAAAAAATTTTAATTTTAAGGTATACAAATACATTTGAAATCTTCAAATCTGTCGTATACGAGGTATGGGTATTAAATAACGAGACTGGTTACGAAAAAGGATTTTATTATAAAACTTATTCTACATTCGAATGCTCCCCTTTAATGTACTCCCTTCTCCTCGCCACACACCTTTCCATACGTTTTTTCCATTGATCAAAGCGGTGCTGGAAGTCTTCTTTGGTGAGAGACTTTAGGAGCTCTGCCGTTTTTTGCTTTACCGCTTCCATCGACTCAAATCGGGTCCCTTTCAAAGCAGATCTTTTTCTTTCTTTCAAGGAAATCTGAGCAGACCCGTTGACGCAAGAGCTTTTGGTCTTTTTGGCACAGACTTTTGTCATGTGTTAATTCCTCGTGTAAAATCTTTCTAACCATTTCTTTATCGGCGTTTACAGCCTCGGCAATCATCTGGATGCTCATTCGACGATCTGCACGTACAATTTGGTTAATTTTGGTCATGTTTCCGGAGTTGAAACAGTCACAGGGCGAGCTGGGCGCTGGTCATCTCAGTGCTCTCTTGGCCCTCACTAAAGCACTTACTTACTCAAAAACACGCGCACGAGATAGAGAATTGTCCCCATAGGCCCCTTGCAACAATTTATAGCACTGAATTGGTATTTTATTGGTAATTATAAGTTAGTTTTATTCAAAAATCGTTAATAATTTGGTAATAAATTGTAACAGCTATTAATTATATCAGCGATAGCAAGTCGGTAGTCATGGATATCTGGTATTGTTGGTAAATATCGATTGTCAAGTAGACATCTGTAGACGTACTAATCATATAATATTTGTAGTAGTTTTTACGCTGCTTTCAAAATGAATCCCGAACACGATGAAAATATATAGTTGCCCAATTAGTTTGTTTTACTAAGTTTGTAAGAGCCAATGTTTTTTTCTTCAAATTTCAATTAGAGAGCTCAAATGCAATTACTTTTAGTCCTAGGATTAAAAGTAGCGATTTTAATCCAAGGATTAAAAGTGTTGCTAAGCAACGAGCAAATTTTTGTACGGTAAGGGAATTGATGGCTTTTGCACCTGAAAATAGTACAAAAATGTCAACATTTTTTGATGGTTGGAGAAAATATATTTTTTTACTCAAGATGTCAAGCATCCAATTCAACCTTAATAAATATCTTCATGAAACGAGGAAGTTGTTTCATACGTAAATTCTTATTTTGAAGAGAAAGACTTCAACTATTATTTGGTTGAAAAAAGGAGTCGGAAAATTTTCAGACAACCTTTGTAATAATAAAAAAAGACTAGTGAACGAAAATAGCATGGAAAAATATCTAAATTAGCCAGTTATGAGTCAAAAAGGGTAAAAATTGGCCAAAAACAGTGTTTTACTACGACCTATCATTTTCTTTAGAGAATCTCACGCTAAACTGATTGAAACAAGTCCGATTCGAATTATTGGTGGTCAAATAAGGTCGAAATTAACCTAAAAAACGAACAAACGTGTTTCCAAAATTCATTAATCATGTTGCATGACTAAAACTTTCGTGTGTTCTGATACCTGCTAACAATTCCTATTGTGAATAGTTTAAAGGGTAACTGATCAATGCTAGTATGCACTAAAAAACAGGTGCGGACAGTATCACAAACAGGTAATTGGTAATGTGCATCCTGTGAGTGCCGCTACCTGTAAAACCAGTATTGAAATGCTTGTGGAAAATATGTAAAATGTTATATAGATGCTCCTATTATAAAGACTGTAATTATTTCTGCTAAAATAATTATAAATTTTCAAAGTAATAAGCCAATATTGATATTTTGTCCAAATTTACACAAACTTCTGATAGCGAAGGAACAGTGCATGTGTTGTTTGACATCCTCCAAAGAAAAAATTTCATGCACTTTATTTTTGACCCGTACATCACACCTGACCTCCCAAAATTATGCCATAAAATGTGATGAGCAGAATTTTTCATTTTTGAACATTATACTAAGTAGCAACTTAGTTGGTAAGTTTATAATGTTTAGGGTGGCGCGTGTTCCAAAACAGTCCAATTTATTCATTGGAAAAAATGATTTCGTTCTATTATAAATTTTTAAAAATTGAATTAAGCAATAATTTTTTCTGGCACCGATTAGTTAATTTTGGAGGTTTGCCAATCAAACTGACCCGCTGCCTACTTTAATTCGTCGGAACCAAAAAAAAATATAGATGAAGTATCGAGGGTGACATTTTTTTCCTCCGTCATGTATCCACGGGGTAAAAACTAATAAATATTGATTTTAAATTATCAGTCCATAATATGAGGTTCGTACTAAGGAGGGTAGAGGTAAGGAGGACCATGTCATACGGGAGCTTAGCTTAAAAACTGTCCGCTTGTAGACGGTAAATTATAATTCAAAATTTGACCAGAATGGCGCTCCTGTCGGACGAGATATCATATGAACTTAGTTATTTTAGAAGAGTGAAGTATGCAGTGTTAGAACATTTAGTATTTCAAATGACTAGAGTCGTTAATTAAATATTAGTATACAAAATCTAAGCTATTCACGTGGTCCAAAATAATTTTGTAAATATAACCTAGAAAAACTACTGTGAGATAACGTAAAGAATTTGATGGACACTTTCTTACCTCTACCCTCCATAGTTCGTACTAACATAAAATCCTGAACTAATTCAAGTTTTTTAAATTTTTAAATGTACGAATGATCCGATATATTTATTTTATTCCCGATTCCTGATTTCATTTTTAAATTTTTGAACATATAAATGAGATTTACAATAACGAAAAAACACCGAACGTGAGCAAACCACGTTAACATTTAAAGTAAAATCTATATAACAATTCGTTCTACGCAAGCGCTATCTCCGAGAAAAACCGCCAAATTTTATGACGGAATAACAGGGATTTTCATTGCTTGTTGGAACGTTCAAATTTGGCCTATTTCAGACTGTTGTTGGATCGATCCTATTATAGACTCTTGATGTGATAAAGTGAACAATTATGGAGTAATATAATCTTTAAATTTATTACTAAATCAATTTAAAAAAAAGTATTTGTGATAAATAGTAATCAGTATTTTTGAATTGTTGTAACTCACTATCTATCTGACATTGTTCGTGTATTTTCTTACACAGTGATTTTTAGTGACGTTACAAGGTTTCAGAATCCCTAACATTCCTTACTGTCGCATCGCCTAACTACCTAGACCCAAGGGGGGTAGTCGCTTTTATAAAATACACCCTCGATATCATTTCTCTCGTATGGAACGGAGTCAATCGCAATTAAAGCAAAGATTTATATATCGATGGGTCCAGGGCCGGGTTAAGAAAAGGGCATACATGGCTACAGCCCGGAGGCGTCCACAAAAAAATGGCTCTCGCAATAGAAACAACTTTTGACATTTGCTATCGCTTTTTCTCCTTCACCCATAGTAATGGATATATTATCCTTAAATATATGGAAAAACAGATACAAACATGGAAATAGAAACGGTAGTAAAATTATAGACGCGTGCAAGTGAAACCTGAAGTGGTATCAACGCCACCCTACTATCGAAAACATGTTCGTAAAAATATAAAATCGGCGTAATGGTAATAAATTTATTATAAATAAAAATAATTCGATAATTTAATACTTTTAATTCATTTTATAGATAGTTTTTGTATTTGTGAAAATGTTGAGTTGATAGTGTGTGTTTTATTGAAAACGATTTTTTTATATTTAACATTGTATGTCTTCAATTTCATTTTCTTTCCTGATTAAACAATGTATTACAGTTGTAGTTGGTATTACACCATAAATCAGTTATCGTGTGGAATGTTAAATTCCAAAAAATGACAGCTGTATTTACTTATAACTGTATAGTTGTATACCTTTTCTTTGTTATTCAATGTGTAAATGATATATTTATTTTACCTAAATGGAAATTTTGGATGAAATAAATGTGAGGTTCATGTTATTTGTTATATCATTTCGCTATTATCTATTAAAGCTGTAGAAAAAGTATAGTGCATAACTCGCATGGAATACTAATTTTCCACTATTATAATTTGCAGCATGAGCCATAGGCTTCATACTCGTGGGAAATTACTATCATTTCTTGTTCGTTAAAAAATATACGAAAGTTTTGAGATAGAAAAATAACAAATAGTTATAATTGGGTATTGCTATGATGTTTTTCAAAATACTTTTCATTAAAATCAATACACTTTTGCATGCGTTTGAACCAATTGTCGAAGCATTTCCTCCAAAACATGTGATTTGAACCTATCAACCGCTTCTTCAGGTGTATAAACTCATTGACTTCGCAATTTATTTTTTATCTAATAAGAACAAATCATTGGGTGCCAAAGAAGGACTATACGGCGGATGACCCAACAATTCGATGTTTCAACTGTTCAAAAACGTTTTTGTTCAAACTGATGTGTGAGAGCTCGCATTATCGGCTTCCCTGATTTTTTTGAACAGTTCTGGCAAACAAATGCTGTCGAACCATTCAGAATTGACCGTTATACGTTGCTTTAATGGACGGTGGCAACTTATCGAGTTATTTGGAAAAAACAGGCGACCATTTGCTTCGAAATGCTTCGTACGCGAACAACTTTTGTTAGATTTGGCTCGACTTGAAAGACCCATACAGTCGATTGTTGTTTACTTTTGGGTTCATATGCATAGAACCATGTTCTTATAAACTTCTTTTGAAGCGCACCGCGATTGAATTTTTTGAGCGATTGTCAAATTATGCAGTATCGAACATGGACAAATATTTTTGACATCCAAATGTTCGTGCAATATTGAATGTATGTAAGTGGAACTAATGCCCAAGTATGCCTCAACTTTCGGTATGTCATATGACGATCTTAAAATATCTGTTCACGCACCAGCGAAACCAGTGTTCTAGATGGTGCTTCATCACTAAAAGTCGAAACGAGGTGATCGGCACACAGCTGTTGGTTAAATCCATGTCGATAGTCATAGAAAAATATTGAGCACTTAACTAATTCTGAACATAAGTGGATATCCGTGCAACGGTCTTTCTGAAATTGGAGAAGCGTGTCTTACGAATTAGGTAAACGGATTCAAAGATGAATAAGTAAGGAAAAGAGTCAATTATTAATTGATTATTGATCATGAAAAAAATTCATTTATTGCAGTAATAATTGATAGTGAAGTTTGAACAATCATTTTCAACATAAATTCCCGAGGATGTTCCATATTGCTGCTGATCAGATTTTCATGAAGAGTTGATTCCACAATTTTATCAGATATCTTAATTTTTTAGAAATACTCGTAAGATGTACAATTCAGTATTTTGTTAGAAATCTCACTTTATTATTAGAACTATCTTCTATATATGCTTCTGCTAAAGAGGCAGATTTCCAGCCATCGTGACGTTTTATGGACTTATTTTTTTCAAAACAATAGTCGTTTAAAAGCGATATCTTATCGGAACAAAAAACCCCGTGAAAATGTATTCGAACTAGTATATTTCAGACGAAGTCAATTCACATTTACAGTTATACAAAAAATGTTGTTTGTATTCATGTATAAAATTTTTGTTTTCATGACACATTCGAGAGAATGCACCTGCGATCTCGGCGAAAATATCTTTTTATAAGATGTGATCTGTAGGATCAAGACTAACCCGCTCTGTTTTATCTCACTATAAGTAAACCATACTTCAGACTTCTTTCTCATAGAACTAATATTAAAGATAAAGTGAGCGATGTGTAGAAACTGCTGATAAAGAGAGAAAGAACTCGGTGAACTACTCTCTATTTGTCCCTACGCTATTCTGATTGGACTGCCATGACGTTGAAGTTTCGAGTGATAGGAAGGCTAAAATTTTAATAGCTAGTAAATAGAGGTAGAGAGTGATAAAGCTTTGCTCTTTCTCCATCTTTCAATAGTACAATATCACTTACATGGCGTTATCTCTATCTTTAATATTAACTATATATTCTTTCTATGGTTCAAGTACTTGCTTCGTCTTTTCATACTTCCATGGATTTAACTTCATTCATTCACTTCTATCAAACAATTTAAGATAATTCTAGATTCGATTTTTTTGTTTGTTAAATGCTGAAAAAATTTATTCGATGGAAAATTGTTGCGGAAGGGCCTCCATTCCTTCGTTGCTCTAATGCCTCCAGACCTCTAAATCCAGCCCTGGGTGTTATGTTTCTATATAATAATTAAGGATCATATAGGTGAACGAATAACTTTTTCAATATGAATAAGAGTAAAATATGTATTCAATATATAATTTAGTACGTGACATACAAAATAGCTTTTTCTATTTATATAGAATTGGAAAAATTCTAGTTAAAACCAACATTTTCTTTATTTATGTTGTTAGTATTCTTTTTCTCGACGATACATTTTTTTAAATTATCCTATAATAATTCAAATCTAATTATTAATAAGAAGGCGACGTAAACATTCAAGCAAATGATAGAAGATGATATTTTTACTTTGTTCGTGTTTCAAAAATATCCTATTGGACCATCCTGTAAGTGATAAAAATTTATGTATAAATATTTTTTTCTATGACCCCTTTATTATTTTGGCTGCATCATTTTTCGTCTACGAAAATTTAATTATTATTTCACTAAGATAAACAATTTGACAATGTGACTAAACATCTATGACTTGGGAAAACTCCCCTGCATATTGGGATATACAGTAGGGCGTCGTTCGGTTAATCAAAAGTTCAGATAATCGAAATTTTTATTTATTTTTTATATAAAATAAGGAACAAAAAGATCTAAAACAATAACTTTGTAAAAAAAATTTTGTTTATATAAACATACTATGTGTGCATAGTGAACAAACTAGTGTTAAAAAAAAAACAAAAATATGTATTTACGTATATGCAAAATAATAATTGTGTATCGAATCAAAGCTTTATCAAAATTAATGTTGTGGCATTAAGAATATCTTAATACTTGTCTGCTTCAATGTCGACTTTCTCTTCATATTTTTGACGTTAGAGCCAACGGAACGCCAAATCCAGTGCTTGGAATACCTCACCATGAGATAGTTCCGAATCATCTTCTTCTGGTTCCTTATTTACATCATCGTCCTCTGTGAAGTCTTCACCATGTAGTAATTTTTCAACAATTTCATCGTCTGTCAGTAACTGAAAGCCTGTATCATCACTGTCCACACGTAGCCGCGTTATGTTTATCACTAATTAACACTAATATTACTTATTTCATCCATAATTTTTGATGAAACTTCATTATCATGCTCGTGGATTTCGATTTTATCTTTGGATGATTTAAGTAGTTTATTCCACGACTTATGCAAGGTGCAGTTTTTTAGTCCATTCCATGCTTCGACCAACATATAACTGCAGTCCTTTGAATTGCTTTTTTTGTTCGTCATTTTTACCATCTAAAGCAGACAACGCATGAGCTGTTTTCCATACAGTTTTTTTAATGTTTTAATAACGCTCTGATCCATAGGTTGAATTAGAGAAGGTATATTAGGGGCAAAAACTTTACGTATTCATCTAATTTCATTGAACAGACACACTTATGAACCAGATATGTGACAAAGCAATTTCTGAGAAATAGTTAATGATGGCTTCGGTTATAGACGTTCTGAGGAAAATAATTTAATTTTTGTTTAATTTTATTCAAAATGACAAAAAACGGTTCCAATAATCCAACGTTGTGATAATCGACGCTGTACTTCACTTTCAAAACTATTTTTCTTGAATTATAGAGTTTACTACATTTTTGTATTTATTTTATCATTTACGAGGTCTGGCTCTGAAATAATGAAAAAGGGTTTTATTATATTATATATTATGAAAATTATTCAACATTCGAATGGTCCCCTTCAATATACTCCCCTCCCCTCGCCACACACCTTTCCATACGTTTTTTCACTGATTGAAGCAGTGCTGGAAGTCTTCTGTGGTGAGAGCCCTTAGGAGTTCTGCCGATTTTTGCTTTACCGCTTCAATCGACTCAAATCGGTTCCCTTTCAAAGCAGATTTTATCTTCGGAAACAAAAAAAGTCGCACGGTGCCAAATCTGATGAGTACGGCGGGTGTTTGAGCACTGGAAAGCGCTTACTGGCCAATACTGCTTCACATATAGCGCGCTATGGACAGGTACGTTGTCCTGGTGCAAAATCAACGGCCCGAGTAGTTCTTCCACAACTTGGGCCGTTTTTTACTCGTTCTCGCAGTGTTGCCAAAACTCACAGTCTGACTCTCTGAAACCCATTCAGCCATCACGATATCGTTAATGTCGTAAAAAACGACCAACATTGCCTTGAATTTTGATTTGCTCTCTCGGCCCTCACTAAAGCGCTTACACCACTCAAAAACACACGCACGAGATAGAGAATTGTCCCCATAGGCCTCTTACAACAATTTATAGCACTCAGTCGGAGTTTTTTCAATTTAACGAGAAATTTGAGATTGATACGTTGCTTCTGTTTTTCGTCAGACATGGTTTTCGGCACGAGAAAAAAACACTTTCGTTTAGCCAGACCTCGTATTCATTTGTAGAAAAAAATAGAAAAAGCATGGCTGTATTTCAATTCTCAGTATACATCAAAATATGACATTTCACAAATCATCTATTTTGACCTGTGAAGTAATAGTTGTGGACAAAATTCGTATGTTATTGTTTGTTTAATATAATAATGTATATTCATGATTTAACTATAGTCTTAGATAATAATTAAGAACAAATTGTTATTACTTTTAAAACATTTTCTAAATTGTTTCATTCAAATTCCTGTTATTAGTAATTGTTAATTGCATACAATACATTCCTTCTGACTAATTTCACTATCTCTTCAATAAAATACAACCTGAAGTGAAGAAAGAAAATTAATTTGAAAGGTAATACGAGGAGTTTAAAAAAAATTATGGTGTACACAAGCGGATCCAAATACCTAAATTCATTACTTCAGTTACCGAAACAGGATAAATTTGAATTACAAATTGACATGTGACCCGTACTTCAACCCCAAAACAAATTTGAAAAAAAATAACATAAATTAAAAATAGTGGATGTTTAAAACTCATGTAATAATAAAGCAAGTTTGGTACACAATACTTTTTACGTATTATATAGAGGGCGTTTCAAAAAGAATCGTCTGATTTTATATGTTACTTTCATATTGAAAGTTTTATTTTACATATAATTTACCCTGCTCAATATCGCCCCCTTTTAAAATTTTACTTGTCTATACAATACTTCCAATTTCTTCCACACCTTATCTAGAATATTTTGAGTGATGGATTCGATGGCTGCTGTAATACGGTTCTCTAGTTTAACCAATGTTGTTTGAAGGGTAGGGATATAAACAGTGTCTTCAACAAACACCCACAAAAATCACATACAGTGAAGTCCGTTGACCTTGGATACCAGTGATGTAACGTGGAATAGTTAGATCCATCTCTGAAAAAGCCTATCATTTAAAAACTGTCAGAAAAAATTTACAGTGTGATGGGGCACCGTTGAATCTGTTTCTAACTTAGAGAAGAGATACTTTTTAAAAATATGGAAATATAGATTTCCCGTAATATTGTTCTCATCGAAGAAAAAGGGGCCATAAATTTTAAAATTCCGTGAGATTTTATAAAGAACATTAACTTTTGGAGAATCTCGCTAATGATGTACAAGTTTGTGTAGCTGCTAAGCTCACTAAATCTTACATTGTGGCCGTTAACTTTCCCACTCAAATGGAAAGTCACTAAACACAATGGGTGATACAAAGTCACCATCATCATTTTCTTGACCTTCGTCTACCATCTGGCCTTGGATAAACTCAAGGACTCTTCCACAAAGACGGTCTACTTTCATTAACCCCACACAATCCAATTTTGTGACGTCAAAAATTACAGCAAGCATGTCGCCATCTTAAAAAAGCTTTTATCTTCGTGATATTAAGAAGAACAATGGTCATATCAAGTCCAATTAGTATTTCTTCAATCTTTTGACTTGATATATTGTTCCGTTTTAATTTTTTGAGTCCGTTTCTCATTTTGTTCTTTTAATTTTTATTAAACTTAGGAAGCTACACACATTTTAATCATAATATAAAGTGATGTTTACATGGAAGTAACTACATTATTTATTATTGTGTTGTTTGTTGATATTTTACTATAAAGTAAGGTAATGTTGTGTAATTTGTGGTGTCAGAAGAAAGTCTGACAGTTTTGTTTTGTGGAAGAGTCCTTGGGATAAACTAACAAAATTCAACACGTCACCTTTATGCAAATCTTGTAGTAGTGAAATCTGCACAGTTTCATATGTAAACATCGGCGGAAAATGAATGTTAAGTTACCTACCAGCATGTCGAGTGGATATGCATGCAACGGATGCACATCCACTCAACGGGACGACCTGGTAATTTTTCTTCATATCACTAAATTCCGTACGCTCTAGGCTGTAGGAGGATATCAATTTGTGGTACAAAATTGACATTATACAGAAATCACAGATTCGTATCTGGCAAAGCATATAACTCAAAACGCTTTCTGCTGCCCAGACACTATTTTGACAACCACTGAGCTGGTTGTTGACAGCGTTACTGCGTCCGTGGAAGTGTGTTAAATAAGGGTGGCGTCACATAAGCATCAGAATACATTTTAAAGGAAGCGCCAAATATTTACGCCATACACCAGCGCTATTCTTGAAGGTTTATTTATCGCATACTGCTGGACACTTTTACTACTTTCCTCCTATATAAGATACGCCTCTTCACATCTACTTTCCATATTATAAATGAATAGCTACTATTTTTTTAAATCAATGTACTCATAGAGTAACCGAAATAGTGAATTTATAGCATGTAGTCAGTGATTTTTTAAGAGGTATAGGATTTGATTTGAAAAAAACTAGAAAACATTTTAAAAAATTAATGAAATCTTTATTGGAATCGAAAGAACGATCAGTATAATTTAATGTTTGAAGAAGATTTCATGCAAATGTTGGCCGCAACTCCGCTTTAGATAGCCCATGCGCAAGGTCCAATTTTGGCACACTCTCTCCAACATATCGGTCGGTATTTCACGCAAAAATGCTTCAATATTGGCTTCCAGCGCGTCAATCGATGCTGGTTTATCCTTCTAGACATTAGCCTTAACTTGGCCCCTCAAGAAAAAGTCCAAACGCGTTAAATCACACGATCTAGGCGGCCAATTGACGGGCCCCAACCGTGAGATGAGCATCGAAGGCGGCTCTCAATTTGGCCATTGTTTCGTGTGCCGTGTAGCTTGTTGAAACCATATGTCAGGCATGTCCAATCTTCCATTTTGGGCAAAAAAAATCGTCAATCATCACACGGTAGCGCTCGCCATTTACAGTAACGTTGCGACCATCGTCGCTTTTGAAGAAGCCCGATGATGCCACCGGCCGTTAATCCACACCAAACAGTGACTTTTTCGGGATGCATTGGTAGCTCTTGCAATGCTTCTGGCTGGTCATCACTCCAGATGCGGTAATTTTTCTTGTTGACGTACTTTGCCAGCGCCCATTCACCAAATGTTGGACGTTGTGGGAGATCGTGTGGCTTTAATTCTTGCATCAGCCGTATCTTAAAAGGTTTACACAAAATTTTCCACGTAGTGGAATAACAGAGGCCCAACCGACGTTTCACGATCATCAGTAACACTGGCGGATACAGCCGCAATATTTTCTTCGGTTCTCACTGTACGTTTGCGTGTTAGTGGTTTAATGTCCAATAGTGTAAACTGGGTTCAAAATTTAGTCATAAGCTTCCGAATAATTCCCTCAGTAGGCCGACCAAACTACCCATAAATTGGAAGAAGTGCACGATACACTCTCTTAACCGAGCATGAATTTTGATATGAAAATTCAATAATTTGCAAGCGTTTTCGTTCGTAAGTCGATTCATGATTAAATTATGGACCAAACTGAACATGTTTGACAGTGACACAAGAAACGATTCACGCGTAATTTGTCAAAAACAGTGTTGCCAAAAAGATACCAGCAAAAAAATCACTCGTTAGACAAAAATTAATATAATAATATCCATTGATATAATCGACACCGAGTATAAAATTGTTAATGGATTTAACAAATAGAACCAGATAGTAATTGTATGTGCCAAATTGAATTAATTCAAATATTTATTTTTACTCAACTTAATTTTAATCAACCCATACTTTTTCCTCGCAATTTCTTATTTAAAAATTCAGTATACATGGTATACAACAAAAAAATAAATTATATTGTTTCAAAACCATTTAACAAATTCTCATTAACTATAAACATGTTTATACCACCGCTACACCAACACTCACAATTACACTGTTTGATCAAGCTATCGTCTTCAGAGACTGAAGGTAAACTGTTCACCTCTCAGTCTCTGAAGACGATAACTTGATCAAACAGAGTAATCGTGAGTGTTGATGTAGTTGTGATGTAAACAGTGTGTTCAGTAAGAATATCACCAACGGATCCACGAATTCCAACTTCCAACTGGTATTATTACCTAATATAGGTATATAGATAGGATGGGATACATCAAGACTTGTGTGGATTTAATCTGATAAAAGTTTATTGTTTACAGGGATCTGCAGAACAACTACGCTGTGAATAATACTACAGCACAGATGGTAAATCAACAACCCGCTCACCAGCCCACTAGAACACAGTCTAGCACAGCTCCAGAAGAACGGAATAGTATAACTAATGGCCGGTCCATGCTGTGTATTAATAGAAATAATAATAAACTAATACCTTTATCGGACACTTCTCCAACCAGTAGTAGTAATACCATTCCATATAAGATGCAGAAGGCACTAGTGGAAGGAAAAATGATTCCCTGCATCAATATGAAACCAAATGTGTGGAAAGATATGTTAGTGACGTTGCCAGATTTAGTAACAAACTTCTTCAATAATGTACCAGTGCACTCGTGTCAGCAGGTCATGCAAGTACTAGGAATAGAAGTGTACAAAGCTAATGCGTAAGTAATTTATTATTATCCATTGCGATTTCATGGATTTCAGAATTGTAGGAGTATTAGAAATCCATAGTAATTTGGATTATACCCTGTATGAAATAAAAATTAAGGAAATTTTCAAAAAGGTGTGCTCTAACCAAAATTTCATTACAAAAATATCCAACGAATTCTGTAAGATATTTTCATGAGGCATTTTTACATCTCTTGATTTCAATATTATTTGATGTTGTTCCCCCTTGTTTTTCCGTCAAGAGCACATTCATTAGCCAATTTTTAGTTGATAATTATGCATTTTGTAATTTAACTTCTAATCTTCTGCAAATTACATAAGAATTATTCTTCGTAATTTATAATAAGTTCAGTATAAAACCATTATTTATTAGGGTTTTTTATGCAAACTTTATGCCAATTATTGTTCAGTTAGGGTGATCTGTGTTTGGTATGCTGCCTATTATTATTGTGGTTGAACTGTTTAAATACAGTATAGTAAAACCTTGATAAAAAGAACCTATAAATTAGAAAATCCTCCATGTAAGCTATAAAGTTACCGATCCGAACCCCTTGGGACCCACAAACTTCTTGTAAAGAATTTTGTTACTTCTGTATAAGAAATTTCGGTTATCTGGACCTTCCCTATATTAAAAATAATTTCCAAACTCTACCTCTGGGTAAGTTACCTCTTCCCCTTCATCAATTATGCGTTATTAATTTGTTTACAAGCAGCTCCTTTCTGCTTTCTAAAACAATTCAAATGTGTTATGAGGTTTGTTCTTGATAGCTGCACTGGAACTGGATCAGTGCTGGTAGTTCATGAGTGTATAGAATGAGTTCATTCGGATATAAAGAATGATATAGCGCAGAGAGCAATGGAGCATTTGTTGATTGTTGTATTTGATGTTATTTGATGTGATTCAGGCCTTGTAGTATTATCAATAATGGAAAACGATTTAGTACTTTTTGATATTTTACATACATCCGATGACGAAGATGTAGTGCCACCGTTTTCAGAAATGTTATTTGAGGATCATAATGGTAAGAAAAGATATATGAATGTAGAATAGTTGATAAAATAGAAATATATATTATTAAAACCTTACTTTTTTGCACTACATTGATTACACTTATTGCATTGTCTTGTACTGCACTAGCTGAACTGATTCTAGACCCAGTGCAAGCAGTACAGTGAACTGGGTGAACTACTGCTCTTGCACAGCTACTAAGAACAGCGCTGGTTCTGCTCAATAAACACTTTAGTGTACACTTCCTGAACTAGTTCTACCAGTGCAGCTACCAAGAATAATCCTCTTGTGAACGACATGCCGAAGCGAAAGTTCCTCTTCTAAAGCCAGAAACCTGTGCTAACCTCTACATGATAAATTTTTGACTAATAAAACCCGAATTGGATAAATATCCTTTTCGAAATATGTTTATCTCTGAATATCTATGGTTGAAGTACTTAAACATGTTTGTAGATGATCCTATTCACTGAATGTGACTAACTTCTTGCTTACTCTGATGCGATATTTTACTTCATTATGTCTGAAAAGGAGGGAATGGATCAAAATAGTTGGTTATACATAAATATTATAATCATGAAGACATTGATATAATAAAAACACCTGTGTTTCTGCCAAGTCTTTGTGTTTATTGTCTGTATATTTTATTGTGTTTATCAGGTGTTGTAGTACATTATCTGTGTGCAATGTGTTTGTTGACTGAGTTTCACCGACACCTGTAAGAAAGATGAGAAGCGCCTAAGGTGATAACACTTTAGTGTAAATATAGCTATTTACTATTCGATAACATTCAATCATAATTTTTTGACTGCATTGTTAATAAAATGTAGTACTACTGTCAATTGATAGATTTTTTATTTATTCTATATTTTTTTAGATCACAGACAAGGCTTTTGATGGAAAATGGCAGGTGTTCGAATGCGAGTGAAACAGTACCATTAGTGCAAGTTAGGAATGTTATTGACTTCATGCCCCAGCTAAAATATATGTTGAGTGGTCTGATATCTTCGGATGCGGCGGCAAAAAGACAGAGGAATAGCTAGGAGTGGGTGTCTTGGGGCGGGACCTACGATAACATAGACTTTTTCAATTATTAGTGAAGTGAAAACGATCCTTATTTAATAATCGTGTTGTTTTGTATTAACTTGTTCCTACAGTGTAATATATCCATAAATACCGAACTCTCATTAATCGTGAAACATGTGAAATAAGGTAGTTTATGAAGTAATGTTATTTTTTTACATTTTGATTTGTACATTTCATTCAATATGTGTGGATTTATTTCAGACATTTCAAACAGATATTTTAAATTGTTATCACCGATGCCACCAAATACATACCATGTTACGATTTGAGAAAACCATTTCAAATAATATAATTCCTCTTTTCTGATTTTACGTTTTTCTGATACATTATAATAATTAAAACATTGGAAAATGAGACCAAAAAAAGACACTAACAACGATTATTCTACTGCTTAACTTTTTTCACTAGCGGTTTATATTTTTTTATAATTTCTGTGGTTAAAATTAGAACCCTTTACCACATCTTTTTAGTAAAACTTGATTTATCACATATTTAACTGAAAAGAAAACAATTAAAACTTAATTAAATGAAGAGAAAGAGATTCGGTGAGTATTTTTGGCTAGGATGAGAGACATTTTATATATAGGAAGTTTTTGATGGAGTTAGCCCTGATATAAGAGTTACTTCTCTGCAGGGTTAATTAAAGGGGATAACATGTCGAGTGTACAATATAACATACTATCCTTCATCTTTGATAAAACTAGAGCCACCCAGGTACTATCAAATATATTTCAAATAATAGTGTTGGCATTTGAATTCTATTATTTATTACAAGATCCATCATCTATTCACCAAACATGAATATTCCAAATGTTGACTTGTCTTGGAACATCAAATTTTCCAAATAAGATAAGAATAATACACCAATACTGCTATCAGGATTTGTATACTGAACTGGTGAATCTAATCGAACATTCTCAGGAAAAATATGGGAACATCATATTTTTCCATATTTTTGAATATCAGATAAAGCAGTATTTACAAGTCTGCCATGTGAAATTATTTCTGTGCTTTATCAAAAGTATATTTTTGTAACTCGCGATTCAAACAGATTTTGGTGAAATGGCACAAGGGATTTTATAATCGTTGTCGGCAGATGTATCCATATTTGCTTAAACTAAAAAGAATTGAAATTATTCCCAAATAAAAAAAGCGATTGGTATTGGGCTGTTGATCCTTTAACAATTTCAATGCAAATAGTATGTATAGCAAAAAACTGCATTCAAGGTCATTGTGTGATTTGCAACATTTTGCAATTATTAATTGTTCTTCAATACATTTCAATTTTTGCATGCCAAGTATAATTTATAAACAATATGCCATTATACAAATAACATCTTTTTTGTAAACATAGATAAAAATATTTATTTTATTTAATAATTTTCCACTTTCACTTATAAATTAATAGATATTTGAATAAATACATGTTATTTATTGAGAGTATTCACATTTTTCAACATATATATTTTTAGTTTTACTGGAATTTAATTGTATATATAAATGTATATTTTACTACGACTGCTGGGACTACAACCCTCAAAGAGCCTTGGCCTCGTCCACCACTTTCCTCCAGTCATCACAATTCCACGATCGGCGTCTCCACCCCTCACACCTAGCTCCCTCTTCAACATCATCCAGTCATCGTTTGCGCGATCTTCCAGGCAGTCGCTGGCCCTAGGGCTTCTGCTGGTACGTTTTGCGCACCCCCTGCACCTCAGGCATCCGCTCCAAGTGATCTAGCCATCTAACTTTGGCCCTCTTGATTTCTGTCACCAGGCTGGGGTCTTCATAGAGCTAGTAGAGTTCAATTTTTGTACGGCTGCGCCACACGCTCTGCTCGCACACTGGTCCATATATTCAGCGTAAGATATTTCGCTAACACATGTTGAGCAGCCGCTCCTCGGGCGAAGAATTGTGCGATCGATCCGCTTTTTTGTTCTTCAATTCAGTAAACGAGGACTCTAGCAGTCGTTGGAGAGTGAAGTATGCTCTAATCCCCGCTTCCACACGTTCTGTTATTTCCATCGAGTTGCCATTATTTTCAGTCACTATTGATCCCAGGTACATTTTCGAACTTATACCGGCCTACTTCAAAAGCCCCTGAGGGAGCTCTTCTGATCCTTGACATAACCATGTATTTTGTTTTAACTCATTAATAGTGAACCCAGCCCATACAGGATTCTTCCTCCAGCTGCTCAAAACTTTCCTTCAGTTCACGCTCTATTCGACTGAGTAGATCAATGTCATCAGTGTAGACCAGGTCCTGCACTGTTCTGTTGAGCAGAGCTTCTGATAACTCATTCCAATGTCAGGTTGAAGAGGGTACACGAGAGGGCGTCTCCTTGCTTGAGATCTTGTCCTATTTGGAAATGTATATTTAGTCATTGATGATTTCATTGTATTTTGATATATTTATCAATTTACATACCATTATATAAAATTTCAAATTGTCATAATAATATAGGTTCATTTGTGTTAATTTGTCTTTATGTTACCGACAACTAGGTAAATCAATAATATGGATTATTTTCATGGTATGTTCCAGTGTGGCATTTTTTAGTGTTTCAACTAATTTAAAATGTCTGTATTGTGTACTTCTCTGTTATTAGATTATTTATTTTCAAATAAAATATAAGGTTATAGCTAGTTATATGAATGTGAAATGTCCAGGGTAGGGGATTAACATAGATATCCTATTATACATAACTAGATATCTAAATATAGATCGTTCTTCTTGAGTTTCATTTATTAAGGTGCATTTTTAAGTCGATTTCGTCGTCAGATCTGATGCATTATCTGAAATGTGGTTGTTTGACAAACAGACCAGGCAATCATTAAACTATCAATTATATTTAATAACAAGTCGTACAAGGAATAAACAAAAGTCTACCAGCACTCATTTTATTTTTATGAGAAAATGTCTAAAGTGGACATATTTAATCAATATTTTTTATTTGAATGACGAATGAGATGAAAATTTCATGTGTTTCTTTATACATTTATCACCGAAACAATAAAATGTTTATTAGTTATATTGTTTTTTAGTTTTCAAGTAATGTGAATGAAAATGATTCTAAATTATTACAAATCAACATATTTGCATTTTTTATAAAACAAGCGTTAATATTCTTTGAAGTTTATTGTCATTCTACAGAATTTACTAAAATCTGTTAATGTTCATATTAATACATCCAGTGTACTAAAACACTGATCCTTTCATTATCACTGTTGTACGATGAGTGAATAAGATATAAATGCCTTTGACAGAAGACAAACCAAAAAACATAATTATAAGTATATCTTCAAGATAAAAAACCTTTTCTTCTGAGCATTATCGTCATATTTTACAAAATCATTCTTTTAGAGTAATGCGCTCTCTTTTCAATCTTCATATTATTTACCAGCAACATAATGTATCAAAAGATTAATGACAACTTTTTATGTTATACAACGGCAGAAAGAATTATTAAAATGATGAATTTATAATGAATACTTTCAATATGTATTTATTTTATCTTCATTAAGCTGTTCAATGCAGATGTATTGCATTCTTAACATTTTGGCTCGACATTTACTAATTTTTTGATATTTATATTTCGATTTCAAACATTCGGTATTGAAATGTTCATACATTTACTAATCAAGTTTGATAATTCGTAACATTTGATTGCAATTGGAGGTGTAGTTGTTTGATAAATATATCATGAAAATTGTCTATAAGTATTTGTACTGCTGTTTTGTATCAAGTTTGTATATAAATAATTTTTCCAACAAGGTACTTCCTCAGCTTTATATATTTCAGAATTTCTTGAATGATTTTCAACATAAATAAATCAGGTATAATTTCACCAGTTATTTTTGTTAGATGTGAAGTTTTAATTGAAGAAGTGGGTTACCTATTTCGTTATAATTAACCACATTTACCTTGATATAACTGTACGATTTCAATAAACATCAATTTCTAACAATTTTGCTACCAAATATTGCCAATGAAGCTTGAAATATTAATAGTATTTCATATGTGTATGATTATATGTCTGTTGTAAGATCAAGGCTTCCAATCATTTTATGTCTGAATATTCTATAAAATTTTCATCCAGCGGAAATAATATTATGTATGTTGTTCCATTTTAGACATTTAACTAAGATTTTCCAATTTTTAATTTAGCAAATTGTGCATTTCTGAGAAAAGAAGTTAATTTATTGGTGCTTTCTTTTTATAAACATTACTATATATTGCAATAAACTTTTCAAAAATTTCTACCTAAGTTTAATCATCCTTTTAATTAAAACTTAATTCTCCTGCCTGTGATATGCGCAGAACTACAAATCAGTATTTAAACGACCATTGAACATAAAATCAATGTAAGACACTAAAAGATTAAAGCATTTTATGATCAGAAATTATTTGCATAGTCAGGTATCACATTTTGTTTCTTTATATTACGAATTATTTATTTAAAATTAGTGATTTGTTGTGATAATATGTATTAGCGTATCTTTGTTGTATACAGAGTGATTACCTGTATTTTGACCACTTTGAAAGCTTGAAATGTATTGAAAATATCTTGTATTTCATTAAGATTGGTTTTTATTTCTAGTTTTTGTAATTTATATCTTTTTTATTAGGTAAAATTACATTTTTAAATTGAGTACACACATTATTCATTAAATTACATTATTAGATTTTAATGTCTATAGGTGCATGATATTGTATATACAATTTAAGGGATAATCATTAAAAAATGAATACTATTTGTATTTACATTATTTGTCAATGATGAATAAATAATACTGTAGGTAACTGAAGGCTTCCCAGGACTGCTAACCAATACAAGATATGTCATAATCGTACAAGTTTAACAAACCTTAATAAGTGAGTAATTTGTGCACTACCACTCACAATTACACTGCCTGGTCCTTCGAGTTTTCCATAGGCTGCTTGTGTATATCCGACTCGAAGGACCAGACAGTGTTATTGTCAGTGCTGGTGTAGTGATACTTCACAGTATTCAATATAAACTTTTCTAGTGGACTTAAACATACCAAATAAATACCTTTCAATGGGATTTCAAAATATCCTATACATACAGTACTCTTATCTCTGAAAAAGTATATAGGATATTTCATTAATGATGAATATCTGCTTGACTGGAATATATTTAATTCTTAATTATTCTGTGTCATAGTGGTATTACTTGTAATTTTATTACAATTGATGTATTCAAATTGTTAGTAGTTCTGAAGTACAGTTGTTATGATAAATATTATGTATTTTCCAGTATCTTCACAGATTATCTGTTGATTTGAGTATTAAATGGAGATTAAGTTTCTTAGATTGAAAGGTTCAGTTTACCCCTATAATTAACTCATTTATGTAAATTCTGACGTTATTATCTTATAAGTAATAATTTGTTAGAAACGTAAAAAATTTCAAATCAAAATTCCACTGTATCCACGATATCTAATTTGGCGAAATAATTCTGTAATACAATTAAACTTTATTTTAAACCTCGTTTTATTTAGCATAAACAAATTCCATAAATTTGTTGAATTATCATTAAGACTGCTTCTTCAAATTATTTCAGAATTTTATTTGTAAGGGGGAAGCAAAATTTCTCATTTCAACGTTTTGGCACAAAAAATAAGAAGTGTTTTTATAACTGACAAGATCCTCAATACAAATGTACATAACTTGAACCAAATAATTTATATTTCCACATGAAGTGTTTTTTTATGAAAAACTATTTTCATAAGTGTTGATGGGTACATTGACAGATGGATATGACAAATCACATTTTATGAGATATACACTATAACTTATACTAGTAGTTGTAACACAGATTGTTTATTTAATATTTTACAACATAATTTTTAAAAATCAGATATTGTGAACCGCCGTTGCTATCACAAATGAAAATACTGTCAATGATATCTTGAAATATTTTGTAAAACTTTACATAACACAATTAAAGTCGATCAATTTAACAGCTATTTCCAACATGTTTTTATATTGTACTGATGTAATGAATCTTGATTTAAATTTATAATACATTTTCCAGACATTATTTTATACAAGGTGATCTAGAATTATGTACCTTAATTTTTAGAGGTGATAATATGTCTAAAAATAAGGATATACTTTTTATTTTATTTGGATAATGAGGGGACGAATGGGAATTCAATTTCTTAGAATATCTACATTATTAATGGAAATTGTCTACCCAACGCATATAAACACAGCGTAGGTTTGAAGACTAAATGAGTGTTAAAGTAACATTTCTTAATATTCAATAATTTGAAATAATTTTTTTTGCACTTTTTCCCACCCATATTCACTTGAATGTATGCATGTATTTTACAGTAATGAAAAATGTGATGTAACAACGCCCACTCATCTAAAAATACTCTCTGTGCATATGTGTTGATATAGGCAGTAATATTACGTCAATCGTCCTAATGTCATATATGAACTTCGTAAACATAACTATTTAGCACGGAAAATAAGGTTCTCAATTCTCCTATTTAAAGAAATTTGTCTTCCTTATTATACAGTTTCAGATAAGAGTATACATACAAAGGTGTAGATATATTTCATCTTCATTAAGCTGTTCAATGCTTATGGCTTACTGCTAAGCTCCATGCAGATGTATTGCATTCTCAACATTTATTGACGTGAATTTTTCCTCTTCTAATTTTTTTACAGTTTGCTTTTCTCTGTATCTATTAATGAATCATCATAATTCTTTAGACACCTTGTGTATTATATAATGTGGATTGCCCATTTGTGGTACTATTTTGGTTTGGTGTGACATTTACTAATTGTTTGATATTTATATTTTGATTTCAAACATTCGGTATCAAAATGTTGGTAGATTTACTAATTTAGTAGTCTTCAAGTTTTAGAATCCATAACTCTGTACAATTATTTATCTAATATATTATCATTTGACAATCTATTGACCGAAATTATGCTGAAAATAGGTAGGAAAATTATACATATTATTATGGGACTTAAAAAACAGAAATATTGTTTGCCGAAAAAAAAACAAATAAAAAAATAGAAGATGTTCTGGAGGAAGAGAATGTGCTAAAGATAAAAAAAGGAAGAGTGAGATGGTTGGAACATATATGGATAACTGGACTGGAGGCTGGACGAAGAATTATGGTAGAGAGGACGCAAAGTGGGAGAGGAAGACCGAAATCGAAATAGTTGAATGAGGTGGAGAAAGATTTTGAATGAATGGAATATATATGTTACAATTAAAATCGGTTTTCAGTTAATTCTAGTTTTGACAAGGGAAGATTAGTTTTCACAAATCCGTTCCGTTAAAACTTGTTTTCACTTGTCAAAACTATGTTGACTAGTACCCTCGGTGTTGAAACTAGTTTTTTTACATTTTTCAACTAGGAAATACTAGAATTTAATAGTTTTTCTCATTTAATAGAATTTTCATTTGAAACTAGCTTTCATTGGGGAATTCTACTAATGGAAAACAGTGCTTCCAGTTTAAAAAATTATTGTTATAACATTTTATTCTAGTAGAACACTATAGAGTCAGAATTTTTAAAATAAACTTCCGGGGCATATTATTTTTTTTTATACAAACCACGATTAGAAACACAAGATTTTTTCTAGGAGAACCTTGCCATCCACCTGAGCCGGTGGATGATTTTTCTGTAGCACTATAAAGAGATCAAGTTGTGTCGGTAAATTTAGACCTACAATACAATTATAATACGAATTATAAAATTTTATTTCAACACTTTTTTTCACTACCCAATAAAAATATGTAGTTAACTCTAGTTTGATTGGTAAAAACTAGTTTCAACTGAAGGGGTTTGTGAGAACTGAGAATTTCTTCAATTTCTTAGACCTCTTGATATATTTATGCTCCTAAATGTTCTTGATTTTAGGTCTCTTCTATTTTAAAATTTTTTTTAATAATTTTTGAAAGGCAGATAAAAATTAATGTTTCGACTTATTTTAGTCTCAAAATATTTTGAGAAACAAAAACTAATAGATTGCATCTTATATTAATTTAATTTCATCCTAATTTGATATCTAAAGTTATATACAAAGAAAATTCAGTTTGGGTTGTTATGTTTCATTTCAAAATCATTTTAGTAGCAATGTATTAATAAAAAAATTAAATCTAAACACGTTCGATACACTTTTTATAAAAGTCTTTATATATAAATCTCTACTTTTTTTTAATGTATATTGTTCAACTATATTCTAGTTGTACATGGTGTATAGTTGCCTAGTAATTTTTATTGTAGTGATACTATCCATACAAACTCCAGTGTTGTGTGTTTTGATTACAACTGTATGAGTGACAATTATTTTAGAATCATTATATACCAGTTTCATTTTTAACTATATAATTGTTAATACATGCCTGAAGAACTGAAGAAATACAATGTATATATATATATATATATATATATATATATATATATATATATATATATATATATACTGTTTGGTAAGATAGTTTCATTTCGGTATTGATTTTTTGTAGAAATTCACAAAACTGTGTTATTTTCTAGCAAAGTAGATAAATTTTAATGAAGCCTTCTGATCATAAAACGCAATCGTTTTGTCAAAGATTATTTATAAAGTATATTGTTTGTGCTAGTACTACTTACTCTAAACAACTTAGTTGTTGTAAATAACGTTTGCTTTAGCTCTCTTGTTTTTTGTAATTTTGTTTTTTAATATATAATAGAAATCGTATTGCATTATTTTATTTCTATTTTCCTGTTTGAACAGCTATTATAGTTTGGTAATTTAGAATTAAATGTTATCATATATGTAAATATCAACCATTACTCGAATAAATCATAGGTTCTATTAACTTTTGTATTATCTTATTTTATTCAACCTTTTTATTTGACTCCAAATATTTAACAATGATAGTTAAGTAATAGTGTCAGGAGAGATGCCAACGCCATATATCACTTAACACGAATGTGATTCAAATAAATTTAGATGTTATACATATTTAATAAGCAATTCTGATGCTTTCAACTCAATGAATATTAATTATTTTCTTATTTTAATGAATGCAAATCGTCAGGTATTATAAATGTATATATACTGTGAAACTACTTATGGAAACATTCTTCGAGAACTTTTAAAATCCATAAACGTAGTTTGAATAGAAAGTTGAATATACAGGTGATCAATACAAGTATAGCATAGTAGGTACTTTATTTCCAATTAAGCATCTTGTATAGTTTTATTTTTTCAATTGTCCTTTATATAAGTAAGCTTTCATTATTTAAGTCTAATGACGTATTCCTACTGAACTTCCATGCACCACAAGAATGTTTAAACGGCACTTATAATATCTTCTACCGCATCAAATAATGAGGTAGATTCTCATGGTTGCAATCTGTTTTGCTTGTGTTTTGAAAATTCTGCTAATTCTTTCAACGCTCACTTCGACCGACCTCTTGACAAGGGTGAACGTGAATGTTAGTTATGACGTTATGAATGATGTTCTCGCGCGACCACAACGATCGTAGTCGCTATGTGGAACGTCCAAAAAAATATTTCAGGAGCCGTGAACGCTTAGTGGAATGCACCCAGCATTATTCTCAAAGTATAGTTTATGTTTAAATAGTTTAACATGTCCATGGTCTTTGAATTAAACATTAAATTTTTGTGAAATATAAGGCAATTAAGAATATATTTGATTAAATTAAATTAAATGCTTGCCATGTCAATTGGACTTCAGTAATTATTTCCTAATTTCATTTCGAAGAGTCTCAGTTTAATGATAGATTATTACTTCAACAAGTATGAAGCGCGCAATCAGTAATTGTTTATTTAAAATTGAAAATTCAATACTTGGAAAATTAAAAGATTTTGTTTCTAATCTAGACAGTTTTAGCTGTTTATGACAAAAACTTTTTAATAAAAAAAGGAAAGGAAAATAATAATTTTATTCCATAAGCAGATTTCACACTATATGTTTGGGAGTATTTGATGGAGGTATCTTAGGATATGTCAAAACGTGTGTAAATATATATTAATGTTAAAATTTGAAAGATAATAGAATTACAATATAGAACGAAAGTTGGAATTTTTGGAACCGTTGGTGATATTCATACTCAACACACTAATTAAAATTTATTATTGAATACATTTTCAAAAATTTTACATTATTTATATTTATTTCGTGTTTATGACTGGCAGTGTGATCGGCAATAATCGATTTTTTGCTCCGCTCATTTTTTAAATGAGCTATGTGCTCTTTAAACCGAATATTAATGGATCTCTTAGTCTGCCCGACATACTCGTCACAATCACTACAGATAATTTCATATATACCAATCTTTTCCAAATTTGGTGTTTTATCCTTAGGATAATAATTATACAGTTATAAACCAATTTAAAACCCATTGTATTAAAAATTCTTTCCTATCCCTTCGAATAAACAGAATTAAGAGGTAGGTACCAGAGCATATTTTTCTTGTTTTCCATTTTGATTTTGGAATAGGTGGTTTCTTCAAGATATTTTTTTAACCTATGACGATTAATTAACCTATTTAAAATTCTTTTATCAGTTGAGTACAGCTACATCCTTAATAAAAGGAAATGGAAACTGGCCGTCTTATGTTGGACATAATGAAAAGAATCAGCCGGATGTACCTGCAGGTAGCGGTATTTTTCCTAAATACATCAAATTCTAGCCTATTACTATTCTTAATGACTAAAATATCTGGGTAGCTGTCCATTATTTGCCCTTTCATAAGTGAACTTTATGGATGGACATGTTGAATTGAGCTCAAAAATGAAATCTACGTTTGCTTTTTTCTAATTGAATATAGCGAAAATATCATCCATATACGTACCCTATGAAAATACTAAAGCTCTTGACTAATTTGCTGTTAAAAATTACTTATGAATAATTCAGCCTTAAACAATAAATGATAAATAAATAATAGATAATTGCCCATTGCTGTTCCTTCGTCTTGTTTGTAAAATCCGTTTTTGTACTGAAAATAATTTTGGTCTATACATATTTGCGTTCTGAGCACACTGTCTATACTATCACTATTAAATATTCACTATTATACTGTCTAACGCGTGTTTCGATGATCAAGTTAACGTCTTCAGTAAACAGTTTATATTTGTTCTGGTACCTTTCATATCTGTTTATTCGAAGGGAATGGGTTTTAAATTGGATTCTAAATCCAATATATAATTATTGGGCAATTCTAAGGATAAAATACCAAATTTGGAAAAAAGTGGTATATGTATATGAAATTAGTTGTGGTGATTGTGGCGAAAAGTATATTGGGCAGACTAAAAGATTCGTTATTGTTCGGTTTAAAGAGCACATAGCTCATTTTAAAAATGAACGGACCAAAAAATCAAGTATTGCCAGTCATGTAATGTAAAATGTTATAAAATGTATCCAATTATAACTTTTTGGATGCATTTGAAAGCATTGAACTTGTTATAGTAAGAACAGTGTCAATAGGAACAAAACGCCTATTCCTATAGCCCACTCTATAGTTTACTAGTTAAGGAATGAATGTGAAGATTCCCGCCAAGGAAGTTTTTCCGCTGGAATTATTTTTCGCAGGAAAAGTTTCTCTGGCAGGGTAGGAAAATTTAGTATAAAATAAGTTAGTCGAGTTAATAGGTTTTATTTTCTGAAGACGATAACTTGGTTATCGAAACGCGCGTCAAACAGTGTCATTGTGAATGTTGGTGTAGTGGTAGTGTAAACAGTGTGTCTAGTAAAGCGAAACTCGATTAGATAGGACAACTCGAAGGTAAGTGAAAATTATTTTTTTTACTACTTTTCAGATATAAAAGATATGAATCATATTTTCACTTGTCAACATGCAAAATTGAATATGATATGATGTTTTCGGATATTGTTAATGTCTCTTTATTATTTGACACTATGAGAATTTTTTGTCGTTTTTTTTGAGGAAACTGGAATTTTCTAGTCACTTCTATGAGATTGGTTAACCTGCAACTCTATTTTATGTACTCGTATATATAGGATGTTATAGAATTTCTATTCGATGTTGTATGACTCTTGCTTTCGGTATTAAATTCAAGTGTTTTTTAACCGAAAAATGTAAAGAACTGATTTCTAAAAATGGTTATTTTGAAATGGAGTAATTGTCTTACATATATATTGAAGTCTAATAGTTCGTTTTGTATAATTTTCGCTTTAGTTATATCAAAAAATGTGGAACAACAAACTAGCAATTTCATGTATAGAATCTCTAGCACCTCTGAGTAAATAAGAGAGCATTAGGTATCATTACGAGGATGTATTGATATCTAGTTAGTCTAGACCAGATCCATGCATAAACAAAATATTCCCAAAGCAACGAACAATAAATTATTGGAAGTGTCAATGTCAAGTTTGACGTCAAAAAAGTAAATCAGAGTTACGCAATAAATTAAAAGAAAAAATTGTGAAAATCGAAAAATTGGAGTATCGAGCCATCATCAAGTATCTGTGTGTAAAAGGGTTAAGAGGTAAGCAGATTTACGAAGATATACTTAATACCCTTGGTGATCAATGTCCTTAGTATGCGACTGTGAAAAATTGGACTGCAAGCTTCAAAAGAAGTAAATTTTCTATTGAAGATGATGACCGATCGGCAAAGCCAGTTTCTGTGTCAGTCCCCGAAAATATCGATGCAGTTCATGACATGATTTTATCAGACCGTCGAATTGGACTAAAACGGTTGTCTGAAGACTGAATATTTCATACGAACGCGTTAATCATATTGTTCACGTCAATTTGGACATGAGAAAAATTGCTGCAAAATGGATCCCCAAAAGTTTGAATGTTGACCAAAAGCGTGCGATGTAGACTTTTTAAACCGAATTGTTACTACGGATGAGACTTGAGTACATTTCTACGATCCAGAAATAAAGCAACAATCGATGGAGTGGCGACAATTTGGTTCTCCATGACCTAAGAAGATTCGTGTCCAAAAATCTGCTGGATTCAGTTTTGCCATGGAGTAATCATAATTGATTTTTTGGATAAGGGTAGAACAATAACTGGAGATTACTATTCGACATTACTGACCACTCTATGTGAAAAAAATTAAAGAGAAAAGACGCGAAAGCTATTCAAATGTGTTTTGTTTTTGCAAAACAACGCCTCCTGTACACAAATCTCATGTTGCCATGCAAAAATACGCAATTTAGGGTTTGAATTACTATAACACCCCCTTTATTCACCAGATTTGGCTCAGTCCGACTATCATCTCTTTCGTCAACTGAAAAAAAGTTTAAAAGGTCGTAAATTTTCTTCCAACGAGGAGGTAATAAAAGCTGTGAAGGTATTGCTTGCAGAGCAAGAGGAAACATTTTTTTGAAAGGTCTAGAGACGTTGCAGGTTCGCTGAATTTTTCAATATGTCCTCGTATTTTGCTCAATATAGCTATGACTAACTGCATCCTTGTCATGATTATGATGACATATAAAAAATGTAGAGCCTTTTCTCTTCTTCTAAATGTACGGCTTCATATTACGAGTCATTTTTTAATCTGTTTATAACATTTTTTCTATCTAATCTTTTCTTAACTTGATAAAATTTGGTTCGTTTTTTTCTCTTTTCTTCTTATTATTTCTTTTTCAGGTGGATTTTATCTCCCAGGTTTCCCCTCAATTTGTTGATTTCCTTTAACAAGCTTTTGTAGTAGTCTATGTGCTTATGGAGGAAATTTTTCTTTTCGAACTAATGATATTTATCGTTTGATTTTTCAGGAATGGGTTGAGAACTGGTAGAGGGTTTAAGTTGAATTTGCTAATTACTATCACTATTTTAATGTCCAGGTAATGTAATCAAAGATTCTGGATCTGTAATAATAATTTTTCTCAGTTTTCTGAATTTGACTATCAGTTTTTTCCAGTAACCAAATGCTGATTAGATGGATCAACCCCAGCTGTACTAAAGGCAGCTTAGATATTGGATAGTATAAGAATAACCGGCATAGAGTAACTGAAATTATTGTGTTGTCAGGGCAGTTTTTTTGAGCTGACTGAATGAATGAATCGATTAAGTGTTTGAGGTGTAAATGAGCGGAGATGAGGAAAATATAACATCACAGAGATGAACTTATTTGTAGTTTCTTGACGTATTGAATCGCCTAGTGGATTTAGATATATTTCTTTGTTGCTGTAGAAGCGGAAAATAATATTTTCCTAGTAAATAATCAATTCACTTTTTCTAAAGTAAATACACTTACCGCAATGTTCCATTTAGAGATACATGGAAAATAACTATTCCTACATTAACTAACTATTGTAATGTCAAAAAACTGATATATAAAGACTTTTCGGAAACAATGGTGTTTTTTGATTGTCTATTGCTAGAACAGTCTAAAACAATTTTAGAACGTCTTATAATCAGAGCTAACCTGTAAATTATTTTAACTTCTTTTAAACTTTGTAAAATATTAAAATAGACGTGCACAATTGAAAAAAATTCTTATTATATTTTTGCAACCAGAGTAAAGACTTTTTTATAATAATAAACGAATAGGGAAATGTAATAAATTAATATACATGCTTATTGCAATCAATAAACACAGGAACAAACGAGGAAGATTTGTTGGATACCAACACTTAGTAGACTACTATTCAGAAGATGATTTAAATCCCATCTTATAATGTCAAGGAGTACTATGGATCAGTAAGAACAATGTTGTAATAAACACGTCTTAAGAGGTAGTCAGAATGGTTAGGAAACTTTTTTAGTGTTAGTACCACTTCGATGTGGTTCGAACCGCTGTTCAAGCAAATTTTAATACGATGAACTTAATGGTTAAACTAACGAGAAAACGACTTTTATCTCACTCAAATACTCGAACACTTACTCAAGTCATTAAAAAACGCGCCATATGATCGAGTTTACCTGGTCATGATCTGAATGTTCGGAATCTAATTCTGATAACGCTCACTGTTGTTCGGAAACTGATTGATTATTGGGTAAATCCGATCAGATGGTGAGTTTTTTCATTTGTCTATGGTTAGAAATTTTTTATTCTTATATGGTGGTCTACTACTAATTTCCAAGAGCAGCGTTATTGATAGGTTAATGAAGTTTACGGTTTTCATACTTTTCGGTATTTCTGCATAAAAATAGCTTATTAGTATTAATCTTTAGTGCAAAATCGGTATGTGGGTAAATCGTGGATAACAATAACAATTAGAAAACATCTAGAATTGATTATATAACTAAAAAAATATAATAGAAGAATTGACGTAAAAAAAATTAGAACAAAAAGTTCTTTTAGATCAGATTTTAAATTTGAAATTTCCACCGAAAATTGAATGCGACGTTCGGAAACTGTGATCTATATCTCGTCCTTGATTATGATCCGCAATCAGCTAATATGTGATCAACCTGAATTTGGATTATAGTTTTCGAAAAGCCCTAAATTATTATTATTATTACGTCAATAATATACAAAAGTGAGTCTATGATATTCGAATCTTCCAAATGTAAACAAAGAATCTTAATTTGCCATATAATATGAAATAAACTATTAATTATTAACAACTATTTAGAAACAAAGATTTATTACGTATTAATTTACACTGAATTACTAAACGCCTCACCATGTATTAATCAATTTCTTCGAATTATTTTTATTATAATTTATTTCTTTGAGCCTGCTGGAATATTTTCACAATAGAGCCGTTTTTGTCGACATTTTGTGTAGATGTTCATGGAATTCCCTTAGTTGGCTTTAGTTTTATTTGGTTGTTTGGTATTCATTCTTATATGGTCTGGAATCTTATCGCTCGCATCAACTATTGACCACAACAAATAATCATTCAACCAGTAGGGGATTTACCAGCAGGTTGAGTAGGTAGCAGATTTTAATGGACGGCAAATTTTGTTCAAATATTGAGTTGCTAGGGAAACATATATTAATTCAATACATATTTATGATTGCTTCTAGTACTAGTTTTGCAGTACCTCTCATGGTTCCGGTGAATCCAATAGCTGTTTTTCTGCATTTTTGTAAGATTTATGACAAGTTAATAAGTCCAAAAATTTGCTTGGCTTGGTTTTATTTCTGTTGTTTATGGCGCATTTTGAGCATACGTTAAATGAGGATCTTTAGACATTCGGTATGATTTCTATTTTATATGTTTAGTTTTGAAACTGTTAAAAATAGAGGATTTTTAAATGAAGAAGATGTTGTTCATAAAGAAGCAATAAAAGATCACAATAATATTGTATTACTTTCTTTGTTGCCACAGAAGTATACTACTGAATAACAGAAATTTCTCTCCCATTCTTCGACCTTATGGAGGGTAGAGAGAAGGAAAACAAACTGTGTATATTAAAATGACCGCAGAATTCTGTTAAATAAGGGTGGCTGCACATTAGCATCCAGTTAACTTTTAAAAGAAGCGCCAAATATTATTTACGTTCAGAATAACTTTTCACACGTTCATACAATGCAATCCGTTGAACTCTGTTTACTTCAATTCAACTACAATTGCTACATTCATACCATACCCTTTGTCTATACCAGCGCTCTTGTGGAAGGTTTTGAATTATTATTTATCGTATACATCTGGACACTTATTCAACTTTTCTTCTATAATAGATATTCCTCCTTAGTATACCTCGACTACCATAGCTTGTTATTTTGAATAAGCGTGAACCAAAAAGAGAAGTGCATTGATAGAGATAGAAAACTATTTTACAAAGGTATGGAGGCTTACAACTCCAGTGACATAAATTAAAGGAGGCTTGGTCTAAACTTTCAACTGTATCAAGGAGATGCATTTAATTTTTTTTTACCAACAACTTATTTATATAGAAGCCTAAATTATTTAAAATTGCAAAAGTCCAATCGCTAGTATTCTTTCAACTTAGCAACACCTTACTTCTTTAATATCAAAACTTTTTTCCAAGATTTAATTTCAAAACATTATAAAATGATATATCTTATTTCTCAACAATTCCTATATTCAAGATTTTTTGTTTATTTTTACAAGGCGCATTGTCCAATGCAAATGTAACCTGCAGGTAACTTTGGAAACATTTTCTTTTACTAATTTTTCAAAATTTCTACATTGCGGTTGTCGTTAGGTTTACAATTTGATTTCCAGCGAACATATGCACCTGGAATAAAACCTGCTTCACTGTATGAATTAAAATAACCATAGAAGAACATTCAATTGTGGGTTTAAGGAGTCCAAAGTCTTCTTTATTGTGCAGCTTCTATAGTGAGTATAACTACAAGGAACAGTAGCCTCAATACTTTTCGACAATTTTTCTCCATCTGAAACATATCAGGTGTATTTCTCCTAGATTCTTAACATTCATTACAAACGAATGATTCGAAAAATGTGCGAATAGTTTTATACGATGTATGATAATGAAAACGGTAATTCTTCAACTGGGTCTTGCCAAGGTTATCTACTATTACTTTTGCCTTTTCTAGGCAGAGAGAAAAAAGAAGCTACTTCGTGTTTTCCACTGATTTGGACTCGTATATTTACACCTAGAACTACTGATATACATTTATTGATTTTAAATAAATGCGTTATAGACTTTGTATATACAAAATAAGTTTTCTTAGTTATTACTAAATGTTAAATACTGAAAATTCAGGAACTAGGTCACTTAGGAAAAATGCCATGTCAACTTGAAATCAAATACATACTTTATTTTGTCGTCAAACTATAGTAAATAATACGAAAACACTCTCGCTAAATCGTTGTGAATAAAATAATATATATAAATATACTACTTTAGTTTATGAAGACTGGCGACTTTTTTGTTCGGTATGAACACTTCTCGGGAAACGAACTGAGATTCTCAATATTATAATTAACATAAATGTTTCAAAATATTGGTCATAAACGAATAACAAGCAGTTATCATTGCTACTGTCAAACGCACGTGGAATGTTGGGGTAGTGAAATTTGCATTTACCCCAAATCGAAAGCAGCTGACTGCGCGCGCGGTATGCGCAAGAAAAGCCGTATTACTCCAGTTCTAACGTTACCGTGGAAATGGAAAGAGTGTTGAAACGTGTGGGTCTTGCGAAAAGAACACAATCTGATGTCGAACCTAACATGATAAACAATGCCGGTGAAAATGTTAAAGTGAGAAGACGACGTCGTAGTAAAACAAGGAGACAACCTTCACAAGAAAACAAAAAAACAGGCGGTCTATTTAATATTGATTGGGATTCTGTAAAAGACTGTAAATCCTGCAAATCCCGAGTGTTGGCTAGAAGATTTTGCAAAAAGACCGACAACGAATTATACCGATCCAACAGTTTTAAATTCGAACGTTTTATTAGGGCAAACGAAGAAATTTCCACTTTAGGAAAAAAGGTGAGTAGGCACTGGAAATAATATACTCAGTTCACCCCAAAAAATATCTGGTTATCCTACAGGTGGGTTCTCAATCACTAGTTCATGAACCTTTCTTTGTGACCCAATGCGACCTACATCCATTTATTTTAAATTTCTTGAGTTTTATAGTAAAAATAGTGGCAGGTAAGTCTAAGAATGATAACAGTTGCAGCCTTTCGTGATAATCATATTTATGTATTCATATGCTGATAAAAACAATTATTATTAGATAAATAATAATTAAAACGAAGATACGAGAACAAAAATGTTCGGTGACTTCCTATTTTATTGACTAAACAATTGTAAAATAAATTGTGTCATTAAGTTTTATTTTATACCAGGTGGATATTTATTTGTTTGTATTTAATCATTAACAAATTATATGACAATAGGAAATTATTAAAATGAATGATTATTTTAATTATCGCTCTTAGAGTTCACGAAATTATTTTTATTATTTTTCCTACAAACAATTTAGCAACTCGTACATACATCTGTAAACATATTAAGACAAGGAGATTAAAGAATCAATTTCGAAGATAACTTTTTTGCATATTTTGTGCGTTATTTTGTATGCATAAATGTTAAAATTCTTTAGATCTAAAATCTATCATAAATAATGTCGGTTTCCAATGTTCACTTTGTTTATTAAATAATCAATCTTTGATATTTTGGTAGAACCATTCCATGGTCTTAGATGCAAAATATTCTTCTTTAGTTTCAAAATTTCTCCCATGCAATAATGGATCTGAATAAATAGTAAGCTGATGGTGCAAGGTCTGGAGTAAGTGCTGGATGTGGTAGGAGCTCAACACCTCTAAGTTCTTCGATGTTATTTCCCGTAACTTTCGTAAAATACGATTCAGCATTGTCTTGTTGTAATAGAACGCGTCTTCGGTTAACTAGGTAAATCTGACACATAACAAGACTTTTTGCTGAAATCGATCTCTCTTTGTGACGGATGCTTTAGATAGATATATTTTTTATTGCAATTAAGAATGCGTCTAATCAAACGCTAGCAAGAAGCTGTTACACACCTCTACATGACGTTTTGCTTGAATCTCCCTCAATTCGTGCGGTGCTAGTGGATAACTTTTATAGATCTCACTTAATGATTTTAAATGACGATGCATGGTATCTTCACAAGGTCCAAGGAAGTCTGATAATCGGCAAGTGCAGGTACTAGGTTGATTTTTTACTGCTTCCTTTGTAACCTCAATATCCCACGGAGGTTCACGACTTGAGCGATCTTCAAGCGTTAAAACTTCACCATTTAGAGGATTAAACCAACGCTGTGCCGCTCGTTAATTGTGTCTTCCTCTCCAATTCCACATATTTTCATTGCTGCCACGGCTGCTTTAAACTTTTGATTCCAATAATGTTTTGACAATAAACGAATTATAAATGTATCATGAATTTATGATAAAAACGTACTACGTCGTCAATAAACAAAGAGAGAATGATTAAAATAAAGCAATTGTACTCTTCATAGAATTAGAGAATAGTCTCAACAAGTTAAGACATATTCAAATTAAGTCGTAGGAATTTCCAAGTATGAAAACAGAAATTTGATTTTTTTATTTAATTTTGTTGTATTAGACAAAAAATTGGAAATCTTTCGGTTTCACAAATTTTTCTTTCACAAATCACACTAAAATAATATTTATGACGTGATAAATAATGGCCAGAATTAGACAAATGAATGGGACGCATTTGAAGAAGGATTCTATATAGTACAGGACACAAAGCCAAAAAAACTCCAGAAGTGTGAAAAGTGTAGTAACACGCTAAAAATTGGTACACACATTCTTGATAAACATTATGACTATCGAAATATTGTTCTTAGAGAATGTACGTTTATTGAATTTCCCAGAAAAATGATTTTATGCCCTTTTGAGGGGTAGTTTTCTGATAAAACGCAATTGCTTTCTCATTTTTACGCCACTGCGGGATTGTTGCAGTACGGGAAAACAAACTTTAATAACTTTCTTGAAAATTATCGTAAAGATAAGCAAGTACGTTGTCTACCTCAAAACCTCCAGTTTGTTTACTAATTTGAGTTTTTTGAAAACGCCGTCGTCGAACTTTAGCTCTAACTAAACTTTCCGTGGTTCGGTAGATAAAATTTTTATTCGTCAAGTTATTCTTACATTTTCGAATGACAGCTAGATCATTCTCCGTTCTTAACAAATTAAGCCCAACTACACGATTTTTACTTGCCGGGGACAAAAAATGAGTTTTATAAATTTGCAGTAAAGGTAAAAATTAATTTTTAATATTAGTTTTATATGGAAAAGTAAAGGTATCAATTTCAAGCTCCGTCTCCAGGCTTTCTGATTCTGAGCATGATTATAAATAAAAAAAGTAATTGGAATACAGCTAGGATTTTAAGAAACTTGGGCATCTCTAAAAATACGTTTTTTCTTTTCTTTTTCTCAAAATATTAATGGGGCATAAGACAAATGCTTTTCTTTTGGACATCTGTTTTAGTCCTTTAGTCTTCCTTATTTCAAATTATTTTCTGGTGAACATTTTTTTTTTCAAAAACTTAGTATCATGGAAGTATGTGTCAATTATTTTACTGTACTATATTTCTATAACTAGAGATTAATTATGAGATTATGACGTTTCAAAATTGTATAAAAAAACGTATGCGTTTACTTATTTATGTACGTAGAAGTACTACTTCTTACAATATACATTCTATAAACTATTTATAATAGAAAAACCATTTCATCACGAAGATTTACAATAAATTTCCTAGTAAAATTTTTACTTGTATAGAACACGTGTTCAACTATCTTGAATATACACATACATTCAAAAGTTATGCATCACATTCAATCTTCGAAACAAATTTAATTATTTTTGGAAATGGGCTTCAATTTTTCGTTTCGGATTGCGAAATAACAACTTGTTTTATTATTCAGTATTAGAATATGAGCAATGTTAGAGTAAATATTGTTAAAAACAAATTAGAAGTAAAATTAATATAGAAAAAATATACTAGTTTACACATTTTGAATTTTATAATAAACCCCAAAATAAATGCTTACGAAAGTGTCAACCTACCTCAAATTTAAACGTGGATATATTCTATTAAGTCGCTTTTTGTCTTCAATCACATCACTTTTTTTCAACTTCATGGTGCATTACTCCATTTTTTATTGGGAACCAAGATAAAAATTGGGTACCACATATATGTTTTAAAGCTATGGTCAGCCGCAAATAACGTAGACTTTCCATTTTGTTCACCAATGTTGAGAAGAGAACTCAGAAAACATGGAAATGTCTGTTAAAAAGACAGTAGGATACAAAACAAAAATATGGCAAGCATTGCATATATAGCAACTTTTACATTTGTAAGATCTTTGATATATTAGAAGATGATAATCAAGTTAAAACTATTTTTAGTGATTCAGTGGATTTATTGAGGTCTATAACTTAATTGGTGCGTTTTTTTTTCAAAATTTGAACATTTATTTAAGAAAAACATTTACAATGGTATTCTTCAAAGTATTGCCCATCTGAAGCTATGACCTTTTCCCATATTTCTGGCAATTAGTGTGTCTTGGCATCCAAGAATGAATCAAACCAATTTTTGATATCTTGCTCTGATGTAAACCGTTTTCCAGTGAGGGCATTCTGCATCGACCGGAACAAACGCTAGTCAGAAGGGCCATGGTCTGGGCTATAAGGCGGGTGAGGTAAAACTTCCCATCCACTTTTTTCCAAATAGTTCTTAACCGGAATAGCAACGTGGTGCCGAGCGTTGTCCTGATGGAAAATGATTGCCTCGTGCCTAGTCGCATATTCCGAGCGTTTTTCGGCTACTGCTATCTTCAAACGGATTAATTGTGTTCTCAATTAATGGTGTCACCTGGATTTAGCAGCTTATAATACAGCTCACCCTCATGATCCCACCAAATAGAGAGCATTGCCTTGGCACCATGGATATTCGGCTTTGCCGTTGAATTGGCTGGTTGGCCGAATTTCACATGATTTTTTGCGCTCTAGGTTGTCGTAATGGATCCATTTTTCATCACCAGTAACAATTCGATGCAAAAATGACTTCTTTCTGTGGAGTTCCAGCAGAATTTCGGACATGGAAAACCGCCTTTCGACGTCTCTCGGCTTGAGTTTATGTGGAGCCCAATTTCATTGCTTTTGAATCTATCTAGCTACTTTTAAACGTTTTGAAATTACTGTTTGAGTGACACCCAAAGATTCTGCGAACTATTATTGTGTTTGGCAACCATATTCATCGAGTAATGCTTCCAGTTCTTCATTTTCCAAGTTTTTTGGCTGCCCAGGGTGTTCATCGTCTTCCAAGCCAAAATCAACTTTAAAATCGTGCAAACCACTTTTGGAACGTTCGCTCAGCTAGAGCATGTTTGCCATAAACTTCCATCAAAATACGATGACTTTTGACAGCATTTTTTTTCATATTAAAGTAATGAAGAAGAACTCCCAGCAAAAGCATTTTTTCAGGAACAAAGTTCGACATATTTGAGTGAAAAAAAATTATTGTTGTAAACGCTTCAAATGAATGACACATACTGAAAAGACGTACAAAACAGTAGCTTTCCAACGCAGGTTCGGAATATCGGAACGATGCAATATTATACAAGTTACGCCATCTCTTATCAAATTAAGTTATATCTCTTCAAGAAAATACTCCACATTTAATTAATCAAGCTGATTTCGATGACCTCACTAGAGATTTATAATTATCAAGGTCTAGAGCAGAACTTCTTGGACCTTACAACAGTGGAATTTATTAACATGAGGTAGGAAAGTTACTTTGTCCAGGACTTTTCGAATTAATGTAGCGGAACTATTTATAAAACAGAATGGCGCTTATTCGTTGATTCTTCGATATACAATATAAAAACTGATTTATTTCACAGCTGAATAAGAAACTGTATATATATTTATATATATAAATAGGACACGCAGTAAATTGTAAAGAAAAGTATGAAGCAATAAAATTTTCGAGCAATAAATAAAGATAAATTTTGAACAATAATAAGAGACACTGATCCAGAAAACTATGAAAATTAGGGCAAAATTTGTAATTTTTAATTATTGTTATTGTTCTTACTAAGTTAACCAGACGTTACATAGCATTTTTTTCGTATTTCTGGCTAACTATGGCCTGAATAAATAATAATTAACAACTTTCAGCTGAGGTATAAAAACTAGTACCATGTCTTCTACCCATGCAGGTTTGAAGCGCATGCTTGTTCCAAGATAAGCCAAATTCAACAAAAGCTGTTCGCACACGAAGCACTTCGAAGCAATTGTTCGCCTGTTTTTTCCGAATAACCGTACATATCGCCTCTGTTCCATTAGAGCAACGTAGAACAATCAACTCTGATTGGTACACCAACATTTGTTTGCCAGAAGTATTCGAAAACATCAGGGAAACCAATCACAGAAGACGAATCATTCTTCACCACTACAATGCGAGCTCTCGCGCATCATTTCAAACAAAAACGTTTTTTATAAGTCAAAATATCGAATTAATGAGTCCTCCATTGCACCTTGTCCTTGTTTGGCACCCAATTATTTCTTCTTATTCATGCAGATCAAAAATACATTGCGAGGTCAACGTTTTTCTATACTGAGGAAGCGATTGATGCGTTCACATCACATGTTGGTTCAAACGCATGCAAATAAAGCCTTATCTAATCATAAATATTTGTTTTTATTTGTTTCAAAACTTAAATAGCAACTTTCTTTCGGTATTTATATTTATATATTACATTTTGTGTAATTCTTTTGACTACCGTTCCAGCTAACTATGCATAATATTATTCTTCTGGTATGTTTTTCATCATTTTTCAAAAGTTTCCACAATTGTTTATAGATTTTTTCACATTTCTTCTAGCACTAGTGAAAATCCTACAGACAAAAATTGTTATTTCTATCATAAAATCTTCATTCATGTAAATTCCAACTCTTCTGTTATGATATTCCAAAGATTCCATCAGGAAAGTATTTCCTCATAATCTTTCTTCCATTTACCTCAGTACATAGAACAAATCTTATAAATGATTATTGGCTGTATTCAATGAGAAATTAGAACAACCACCGAAGAAAAGTAACTACACACAAACAAGGATGGGATGAAAGCAATTGGGTGTAATTAAAAGTTAATTTTAAAAGATTAACGAGGAGGAAATGGCGAACAAGGAAATAGAAGGTTTTATATGGATATTTGGTGTACTTTTACATTAAACTTCCGCAAATGTGATTAACTAAAAAGAAAGAAAAACGGAATTTAAGCACAACTTTGGAATTGCTGAGTGTAATTAAGTAATATTTATGGATACTACCAAATTGTTATAATTAACATGTGGTTCGATTTTAGAAGTAAATAACTAGTTTTTGGGCCATATTATTTTTCAATATACTAGAATCAAATTTTGTTCCTTTAAAGTGGTTAATTACCACCACTCTGAGGTAGGTTATATAAAGGAGATAGCGATGGAATATATTACTTCGAATAATTTAAGGTTATGTTTTATTTTTCTATTTCAACATCATTGTACTGCGCAACATGCAAATAATTTAATTATATTGCTAAGATTAATAATTTTCGATACTACTCGTAATAGAATCTGATAGAACTAAGATCATTATTGATAAACATCTCTATATTTGAAAAAAACTGTTCTAGCCATTTTTATATACACGGGGTTTCAAAAGAAAGTTCACACAAGAAAAGTAATGAGTTTATTGCAAAAATTTTTGTTATACATTGAAATACATATATATTACTTCATATGTATTTATATCCTCAAAAATAATGTAAACGATTCGGTTTGTTTGACATAACCCCATAGGTCTTAAATCGGGACTGTGTGGAAGTCAACTTCTCTCCTGGAGATGAATTTGCCATGGAAAATTTTACGAACTCGTGGCAGGACCATTGTTAAGTTGCTCTGTGCTGCGGGAACCATGTTCTTTGGTTTTAAACATTTTGCAGTTCAGACACTATGAAGTCTTCTAACATAATGCTTTGAATTTATTGTAACTGTGCGTACCCTTCAATTTTCAGAAAAATAAGTGCCTATACTTTCTCTCGCTGACACCGCACACCATACGCCATTTTAGGCATATGTACGAGTTTTTGACGATTGTGTTTTGGATTGGGTGCACTCCAGTAGTGGTAATTTTGATTATTGACGTGTCCAGATGAGAATTAGCTTCATTCGAAAACAAAATGTTGGCAAAAGTTGGAAAGTGCTCAATCATCTGGTTTACGAACTCAAGCCTCTGACTAGCATCTTGCACTCTCAATTCTTGCCCCAACTGATTTTTGTAAGTGTGCAGCCCCAAATCTCTGTGTGAAATGCGAAATAGTGATGATCTATGCACATTTAAAGAAATAACACGCTTTCGAATAGACAAATCAGGCTCGTCAGAAACAGACCGAGTACCACTGTCTACGTTTTCGATTGTTCTAGAAGACGTTGGCCGCCCGAATTTTGGTTTTTCTAGTGTTGATCCAGTCTCTTAAAATTTTTCAATCAGTCGAGTGTCGGCGCATCATTCAAGTGGCGAACACAGCGATTATTGCAGAATTTTCTATGCGATACAATCGCCGAATTTTCGTTTTTGTATAAGTTACGCACGCACAATGTATGGTTCGCTTACGAGAAACGCTCCATAGCGATTAAATCGCCAAGAGCCAGGCTACCAATTGACATACCTCTTTCTTTTGGCACACCTTCTATTTATTAATTACCCGCTAGCTTGGTGTTACCTTAATTAAGAAACGTAATATAATAAAAACAAAACTTTTTCCTAGTTTACTAGGATAAGATACAGTGTCGGGAGGAGCGTGCAAAACTCTAGGAGTGTATTATATACGTGAAAATATGTTCTTATCCGATTTTCATTTGTTTTCAAGTTATAGCATATTAACAAATAAACAAATTATCACATAAACATTATCTTAATCATAGCGTTCTTTCAATAAATGTTCAAAAATACCACCATTGACTTATAAAAATTTTCTGCTTCGTCTACGAAGAGCATTTGCTGCTCTCTCAATTGATTCATTTCTTTCTTCTTTAATTTGGGCTGTAGTATTCTCAATTCGTCTAATTAGTGCATCCATTGAGTGTGTCCATTTTTATTTTGTAGACTTCATTTCTCATCCAAATCCATAAACAAAAATCTAGTGGTGTGAGGTCTGGAGATCTTGCAGGCCAATTAATGGGACCTCCACCACCAATCCAACGCCCTAGAAAACGTTCGTCCAAATGTTGCTTGACCTGACTGAATTCTAATATTTACAGGAACATCCTCTAGTAGGCCTTTCAATTCATTTTGTAAAAAATTTAGGTAGTTGTCTCCTGTGAGATCCAAGCACATTCAAGAAGGTTAAAAATTCAATTTTCTATTCACATCCCCAAAATCGCTAGAAAAGTCAATAAATTGTTATTGATACTACTTAGCTGACAAGCTCGTTTTTAAATAAGGCGAAATCGTAAAATTCGTGAAAAAAAAAAAAGAATCCGCGCGAATCGACAATTTCATAAAACCATTAAAACACCATAATCCACAACAAGCTTCAATACGAGTCAATTGAGTCAAAGCGAACGAAAGGGTGCTAGCTGAAAACAATTGTATAATCGTTAATTCTTGAGGAAATAAGCTGGATGATTTCTCATTCATAAGCTAGCAGTTATACGGGCCTCTTTTTGCTCTTATTTTTGAGGACCGTACACACTCGGTGCTCTTCTCGTGTGATCTCTCGTTTTTCTTTAGTGGATTGATTCATAATGTTACGAAACCTGATTGCATTACGATTTAAACCGGAAAGATTAGATCTTATCAGGAAATTGTTAATAATACAAATTAACTGGTAATTTACACTTATAGCTCGATTTGATAGTTGCTGTCATTTTTTGTTTTTATTTTTTACATTGGATTTGAGTATGTCCTATAATGAACTACACAAAAACCAAACTAAATTCAGAAGTGGTTGCATTGATCATATTGCGTCAATGAGAATAAGACTGGAGCAAACAAAAGAACATAATGAAGATATATGGTAAAATTTTATAGACTTCGAAAAATATTCGATTCGATAAACAGAGAAGTAATATAGAGAATTTTGAAAGGGTATAAATAATTACTTCAGAAAAGTACAACTTTTTTATGACACTTTTTCTGCAACAATACAGCACGAAGGATATTATCCCAGCAAGTGAAAATAGAAAGGGAAGTGAGACAAGGATCTGTTAATTAGCTGGAACTTTTTTGAAAAACTAGAGGACCTTGAATTTGAGGATGATATATGTCTTTTAACAACAAATATAAATCACATACAAGAGAAAACTACCATGCTACATAATAACTCAACACCAGTCGGACTAAATTTAAACAGCAAAAAAAACAAAGATATTACAACATAGGAAAATCCATAAGGAAAGCGCCATCTACTTAGATGGAATAAAAATTAAGCAATTTTACTATTTAGACAGCATAGTGAGTACAAAATCGAAACAAGAATAAGCCTGACGCAAAACTGTATAAATATGCTCAACAAGTATCTCAAAAACAACAAACCTGAGATTGTTTCAGACCAATTTGAAATCTGTTGTGTTATTTGGGGCCAAAACTTGGGAATATGTTCCACAATGTTCCAAAAAATTCAATCGTTCACCAATATATCTAAGAGTTTTATGCAAAATTTTTGGCCAAATAGGACAAGTAATGGACACCTTTGGAACATAAAGACGAGAAAATAGATGAAACGATTACGAACAATAACAAACCAAGACAAGCATTTAATTATAATACATTAACCAAAAGAAAAAGGGGCAGACCTGTACGAACATTGAAAAAGAATTATCAAGAAAGAATTGCAACAGATAAGCTTAGAGGCTAAAGAAGAGGCTATAGAAATAGCCAAAAACAAAAGGAAATGGAGAGCTCTCGTCAACAAAATTGGAGGAAAACCACAAAACGATGCACGGGAGCTATATGAGGATGAGAGAGAGAGAAATTTCAGTATTTTCGTAAATTAATTTTGTATGATTTTATGTTTCGTAAATATTTTCGATATTTTGCTATAAATGTCTTAACTAACCCAACTTTTATATATTTAGATAACAAATGAAACACTTAATGGTAATCAAATCATTTTGACAAGTCTACTTTTGATCTCTCTCCAAAACAAAGAAGCAATCAAATGGTTGCCACAACTATTTCTTTACCAGGGGTAACTATTTCCAACATCAAGTAAAGTAATTTCTACTCATTTGGAGTTACCTCAGTCGGAGAGGAAAAAGAGCTTCGAAAGATACTTCAAACGCTAGGCTAATTGTATTTATTTCAAATGACAATATTTTGGAAAATAATAAAACTATTTGCGATAATGAATATTTGGTTTATCTAATCTATTCTAATGTGAAATTACATATACGTCTAGAAGTTACCTAGTGTTGTTGTTCGGTCAAACATTCTATAATTGTAATAATTTTGTACTGTCATTAAGAAGTGTGCAACGTCATCGTCATTTTGCAAAATATTCTGATTGTCAAGCTGAATAAACATGGAAGAAAAATCTGTTTGCATTCCTCTTAAAATTGCAGAAGTTGTGTGCAATGAAACTGAAAACCTGCTTCCCGAAAAGTCAAGAAAAATATAAATGAAGTCGTATGGCGATTTTTTGGATTGGTGTAATACTAAAAAAAAAAAACAAAAATTAGACTGAAAATGTTCTTATTGCATATGTTTCGGAAAAGTCAAGCTAATATCAGTAGAAATCATCAACGTTATGGTCCCATTATTCAATGCTGAAAAATATCATAGATATATTTATAATTCTGTTTTCAACAAAAGTATTTTTTAATAAGGTCGTAGATAAAATATTGTAAGATACTCGTGCGTGAAGTACTTTTGCGCACTTGTATCATAAATAACTATTATGTAATTAATTTGAATTTATTCCATAGCAAAATACATCGTTATAATAAGAAAAATAATGATAATAGTTGTAATTAATTAACAAAAGATTATAATGACATTCGATATAATTATTTTTGTTATTATTATTCATATAAAAAGTGAAATTATCTGGTAGGTATGAAATTGAAACTAATGGGAAAATGATGCTGACGAAATGTCTTTTTACCAGTATTCACATGTTTATATATGAGTCATGTCTCGTACATTCAATGATTTTCCAAACAGACTGCAATGTGGAAGTATATGAATCAGTAAAAATAATTTACAAATGAATGGCCGACATTTATGTCAAGTAAATGAAGAGGAATGCACTTAATTAAATATATCGTTTTCACGATTAATTTAAATATACTATTGAAAAGGGAAAACACACACACTCAATAATGTTTACTAAAATCTCAGGAATTCCCGTTAATGTATTGATAAAATTAGTCAGGGTTTGTATCACATTATCCACATTCTTCTTTTTTACTACCAATGTATTTTTGTGTGACCTTTTAGTCGTTATAGGCTAGTTGATATCCCTGTGAAACTTTGTATTTCGGATATTATGTTTGTTTGGTATTGTCATTAGGAAATTTGTTCCGCTATTCCTGTAGTATTTGTTCTAATTTGTCGATTAACATTGTGCAGTTGTTACCGTGAACCGCCGATATTGGCGTGTGTTAACATTGTCCCGTGAATTTCTGCACATACCAAACACGTAGGTGCTAGACCAAATATTTACCAATTACAGAAAGGCAGATAGCCTTCCTAAAATATTTTCCACTATTGATCAGTGTACGCAAGGTTTGATATTATCAGGTGATTAATTATATTTATGTTTTGCCTACAGAATTTTTAGATTAAAAATAAATACTATATTTGTTTTTTGAAATACATCAAACCCGTATTTTTGAGATGTACGAAACGAGTTGAAACGGATCATCAAATTGAACTAATTTAAACTGAGCCAATTACTTTGTCATTTGGTAGAAGAATAGTTCGTTGAGTACGAAACGCAGATTTGGCATAATATATTGCTTTTGTTTACAAAGCTTTTCCTGAGAATCTCAATAAGAGAGAATTCATTACTTTAGATTTGTTTGAGAATGGACTATCACTGGAATGAAATTAGATCCAAACACAAATTCGAATTTATTATAGTGGATTTTAATTATTTGAATATTTTAAATTCAAGTCGAAAAAACCTATCATCTGATCGGATTTACCCACGATATTATAAAAATGAGGATAGAGGAAAAGAGAACCATCTAATAATGAAGTTCAGGTCAAAAAGTATCCACTAGTAAACGATCAATTACGAGACCGTAAAGTATGTTCGAAAATTCGAATATTTGATATTTTTAACACGATTTTATTAGTTTTATCTGTATGTTTGTAACCAACTTTTTGTCCTCTATTTTTACACTTGTCATAAAATAACGTACAGTGCAATAATTGGGAATAATAGAGATAGTCGGTGAATTACGTGAACGCGCACTCCGAGACGCAACCATATACACATCTGGACACATTGAAGATGGGCTTATAATAGTGTTCTCCATCTACCTATATCCTCCCAGTCGCAGTCCTCTATTTATCTCTTTCTCGTTGCTTATCGATATTATGTCGCCGATATTTTTTGGTTGTTCCTCATTTTCTTCAACCAATGGGAATCCAGTCGGTCACTGTATTTATCCATCTGTTATTTTCTGATCTTCTTACATGGCCATACTATAATCATCGCTCAATAAATTCAGTAGCAATTTTTATTATTCGTTATTTTGTCAAGTCTCGTGAATCCGTAACTTCTACGCCAATAGTCCATTTCCACTGCTGTGTTTTGTGTTCATTTCTGTTATGGATCACCCAGTTTTCAGCACCGTATGTCATACTTTAACCAGTGAGCTGTATATTCTTTTTTTAATCTGTGTATTCCATAGTAGTTTCCAAGTTTTAGTTGTCTAATGCATCTTCGTGTCTGTCTCAGTCTATTTTTGACTTCTTCTTCCGTTATTGCATTATTTGTGGTGACCAATCCTATATATTTGATTTTCTTCACGTTTTTAATTGACAAGTTTACATCTACTTTTAGGTTATTCACTCTTTTATCCGTAATTGCTAGATATTCTGTATTTTCCAGGTCCCACTTTTTTATACTTCTTCTTTAACTTCCTCACCAGATCCTCCTTATCCTGTGCTGTGACTATTAAAAAGCAAAAAATACAGTATAAAAACACTGAAAAAACGGTTAGTTTGTTATACTACATAGTAAAAAAAAATTTATAGTTTAAAAAAGAACTGAAGAACAAGCTTTTAACAATAACAAACTAAAAAGTAAAAAATGATTAAATTTCGATATCACAATTTTGAACAAGTTACATAAATGGGGAAGTTGAGAATAAAGGAAAGGTAACACCTTTTTTTTTAATTTTAATACAATAGTTAGTCTAAGATAGTGGTCAATTGGTTTCTATAGTAACCGAATTTTGTATTATTTAAAGCTATAGCTTGACATATTTTGACGTTTAGTTGAAACGTGACATTTATTATAAAATGGATATTTAAAATGATGCATTTGTTTGTGTTTATGGTACAACAATACCCGTTTTAAAAAAATATTGTACGTAATAAGTCCCGAAAGTGGATTTTTACTGCACTCGCAGGCTTGCAGTTTGCCCACTTGTTACGCAAACTACTATTAGTAAGTATTTTTTGGTAACGGAAAAATTAATTCGAACTACTCTGAATATGAATCGAATCTAGATCTATTGGTTGGGACCAATTTTACAAGTGAAGTTCAAACCTCAAACGTCACTTTAAATCACAGATACCAATTTTTTCGCGGTTTATAGATGGCGTTTACCGACAAACTTCTGTTTGATCGTCAGAGGTAAGTTCAAATTAAAGTTCATAAGGCCAACCAAAAGCACTACTACATTGTTGTAATTGAAATTGCAATTGCAAAATATCGAGAACATTTTAGTTATATTTCCGCGCGAGTGACAACTGATAGAAAAATGACTACTTAACTGTAAAATGGAGCAATCTTGTTTATTATTAGTTCAAACTAGAGTTTAAACCTCATTTTAATTTCCAGGTTTGCCCTAGGGTCTAAAATTGAACCTAAAAGCCTTACCAGTTAAGCTATCCCAGAGACACGTACCGTATTGTTACGAACTCGTCCCTGACATGAAGCCGGCCCTCTCCGGTCATAATGGAATTCTAAGATTTGACGAAATCGCGGTCCGTTTGATGATTTTTATATACGTTTTTATCATAGCAGGGGATTTGTTTAGATTACTCCTTTCGAACTAATTTCTAGGAAGGTCTTTTTATTCATTTGCTTTGTTTCTTTATTTTCTAGAATTTTTCAAAACTTCGTTTGGATATACAAATGAGTTTGTTTAGCGCAGTTCAGTTTAATTTATAATAAATAGTCATAGTGATTGAAACGAAATAGAAAAGGAACCGAAGAATTTAAATAAATTGTGTAAGTTAGTTAAGTGTTAGTGATAAGTTGATTATTATGTGACGAAACTGAAAGCCGAACTGGAGAATTGCGAGCTAGGAACGTCCGGTATGAAGAGTGAACTAGTAGAAAGCCTCAACGTGGCACTGACAAGTGACAGATTTGATCCAGAAACTTATTTATTCAAAGACGAGTTCTCCATCTTGACGAGAAGATTCCTACCATGAAAGACGATATTTCAACCTTAAAAAACGACATCTCTGCCTATATGGACGAAAAGAGTTTAACCATGAAGAAAGTGTTACATATTTCTGAGGATTCTTTGTAACTGGTAGGTTAACCTCACAATACGTCAACCTGTGATCACTGATAACATCAGCGTCGAGGGTGTCAGCAGAAGCTACAATATGGGGGTCACTTATGAAAATAGGATCCAACAAAGTTAAAATATCTGTAGTTACACTAGCTCATTTGTGACCAGTAAAAAACCAAAAGTATAAAATAACTGTGATATAAGATAGCCGTAACAACTGGTCAAAAAGTCACTGTTCACGTCACAGGTAGTATTTCTGATAAGAAACTGTCTACAGCTTTAATACAGTTAATAATATGAATTTTTGTACGGTAAATTACACAAACCAATGAAGAGATCTGGCAATTCACTTTGATCTTCATCCATATATTTTCAAACCCATCACTTTTTCTTCTATGTACAATCTCTCGCAATCGTAATCCTACTTAATATACAAATGCGTTTTATTCCAAAACTTGAAAATAAAAATATGTATTGATAAATAAAATGATAATTTATTTAATTAATATATATTTATTCAATCAAAGGTGACATTAACAATTGTATATTTGATATTGTATTAGCTTTTCAAAATTTTTGTATGGTACGAGTAGTGTAACCAATTATAATTTTTTTTATATCAACAACATGTGGAATGAAAGATTTAGGTCTAAAAGTATGAAATAAATTCATAACTAACATATTTATGTTAATTAACACAGGTGCTGATGTACACTTATGTTACGCGCCAAGTGGTCGCTAAAATATCTTGCATGAGACATAGATGATTCATTTTAGATTCTAAAAGATTTATCCAGAGAGATTTTAAAATAGAATATGTTTGTTTTGAAAAATGCGGTAAAGAATATGTCATCAACAGTCAGCAATGTTTCCCACTTTATTCGTGACACATCATCGAATTGTACAGCTGGTTTTCCTAAATATCTCACCGATCGATGTAGTGATATTTGTGAATAAATCGGTGAAAACTCTTAAATTTGTTCCTGAACAAAAATTGGCTAAATAACATAGAAGTATGTGCAGCAAACTTATTGGCCAATCCACTTGTAATAGGTGGTCCCGGTCTAGCTATAGAAATAGATGAATCACTAGTCGCTAAGCGTAAATTCAATGTTGGTAGGTACTTGGTGGCATTTACTTAAATGGTTCTTGTATGTGGTAGAGGACAAATCAGCTGCTTCACTAATGCCCATTATGATAGACAGTATTGTTCCTGGGACATTTATTGTGTTCAATAAGTGGCGAGCATACCACAGAACTAGAAAGAAATTACGGCCCGGAAGCTGTTAACCATAGACAAAACATCATATATTCGGATAGTGGCGCGCACACAAATTGAGTTGAGCAAGAAGTGAAGAGTATTTAAGTTTTTGGTGTCGTTTGTTCGATAGTTATTTGTCTATATGAAAAAAAGTTGTGGTCACTCGACGAATTTAGTCAAACAGGACATGCACTTATTACAAAATTGAACTTTGTCGAAGAATCAATAGATTGATTGCATTTTTGTCCGTGAAATTGTCTTCTTGCTCAGATATCAAAGTCAGACAACATGCTTCCGTAATAAGAGAAGCTTTAGAGGTGTCAAACTCAATTTTGCAGAGGGCTATATATTAAATTTTGAATTCGTAGGTGGGCCAAATTGAAAATAAAAAAAAAAAACTGAACTGAATTATTATTATATAAGTATATATTATACGGTTGTTAAAAATCATATTAAAGTTATAAAAGATTGTTCATTCATAAGTCTTGTACGATGTTTGTTCTCATTTATTTTCATGACGAAAAACATCTGCTCACATAAATAGGTGCTACCAAACATGGAGAGAATGCGTGCTGGATGCTTTTTTAACTCCGGGTAATTATCCCGATTCTTCAAATATTGTGTATATAATGTAAGAGCGTTAATCTCATTGACTTGAGAGAACGAGTATTTAAAATATCCGTAGAGTAACCGAAAGAAGTCTAAAAGCTCTAAAAAACATTATTCTTCTTTCTGTGACACATTGCGATCGCGGGCCTTATTGATTGATATGACTGCTTTAGAAGATACTAAAATAAGAAATGGAGAGAAAGCAACTTTTGTAATAAAGCTTGTGCGTTTTCGGGGTCCGAAGTATTGACATATTATGTGTCAAATATGAACCAGGTCAAATAGTTGAAGATTCAAAATGACGACACAAAACATATTCAAAATTGACCAATATAAATTATCATTAAAAAACAAATTCGATTCAATATTAGTGATTCTCTCAATTATTTTCATCAAAAGATCTGTCTTAATTCTCCACTTAAGTTCCTTATGTATTTCACATGGAAATAAAGAGCAAATATCGATATAAATATGATAAAATAAATGCAAGGAATATCGTTGTGGAAATCATGGAGGTATTAACCAGGTAGGGTATCAGGTAGAATATCGTGTAACTTTGCATGTGAGGGAAAATATTTATTAATTTAACACTACACGTGCTTCGTTACTGAGAATGGAGAATGTGAAATATATTTCTAATATAGAGACCGCCAGTATGACGGCAATAACCGCTATGCCTGACGATCTATTTCGAAGAAGAAACAACAAACACTCTAAGGAATTACGCGAGAATGGAATAATCAACAGAAACAAATATTTGTAGATGATTCCGCAAACACCACAGACGTATCTCCGTTCTGATATGTCTAACGAAGTTACAAGGTGTATGATATTTAAAAATGGTGTGGCAAAATTCCATTGGAATTTTTATAGGTAAACATGAAATAACATATTTTTTATACAAGCATATAATAATTTAGTTGTTAAATTTCTACTTCCCATTTTATTCTATATTCATATACTCAACCAAGTTAATCATAATGCAATGCGTGATATTCATAACGTCGCTTTTAAATAAAAAACAAATAACGCAATTAGAAACTAAATTATGAAATTAATACTCAAGCAAATTCTTAGATTTCACTTGAAAGTCAAAATTAAGAAAGAAGTTAATACAATGGCCAGTACTAGCGACAGTTACAATAATATTACAGAAAAAGTAAATGAGTCAGCTAGTAATTTGTTACTGAAAAATTATATTATCAGTGTTATAATCCGTTTATGGAATGGAAAAAATGATGGACAAAATATTTTGCGGAATATGTTTACTAGTATATTTTGAGTGTAGAGCAAGTGCTATATGCAAATTGTACATGCCTTCGTATAAATTACAACACGTGTATTATAACTATAATTATGTACACGTTGCATAATATACTTGAGTAGTAAAGAAATATATTACTTTCCAAATCTACTTGAATATTGATAAATTATTTGAGAAAAATTCTTCAATCACTTTTGGGGAAAGGTCGATCAAAATATGAAGTGGTTAGTGGAAAGTTTCATAATCGGCCAATAAAAATTATGTATATTATTTGTAGGAGACCAGATATATATGGGGAAAACGAGAATTTGCAATCCATTTGATTTCATTTGAAAGTCAAATTCAAATAAGAAGTTAATAAAATGGCCAGCACTGGCGACATGGAAATGCAGTTAACTTCACCAGATGTTATAGGAAAAGCAAATGAGTCAGCTAGTAATTTGTTACTGAAAAATTATATTATCAATGTTAGAATCAGTTTATGGAATGGGAAAAATGATGGACAAAATATTTTGCGGAATATGTTTACTAGTATATAGAACAAATACTGTATGCAAATTGTACATGCCTTCGTATGAATTACACACGTGCATTATAACTATCATTAACTACTCGTTACATAATTTACTTGAGCCTCAAAGATTCATATAATTTTCCAAATCTACTTGTATATTAATAAATTATTTGTGAAAAATTGTTTAATCACTTTTTGGGGCAGGCCGATTAAATATGAAGTGATCAGTAGAAAATCTTATAATCGGCTAAAAAAAAATTACATATATTATTTGTAGGACATTAGATATATATGGGGAAAACGGGAATTAGTAATACATTTGTTTTAAACGAGGGAAAACGAGTTAGAAATATAAAGGCGTGGAAAAGAAAAAAGTTATAGTTTTCAATGTAAAATATTTCAGGTAGTTGTTTGGAATTAATCTAGTGGAGACATTTCCTGATCTTTCTTCAACTTCAATATTTTCGTAAAACCGATAGTCACCAATAAAATGTATGTATGTATATCTAGAAGAACGGAATATCCGCCATGTCATTGACTGCTACTAGTATTACTTATCAGTTTGTGAAATTAACATATATTTAGTTGGAATTTTAATATCAATAGATGCTTTATAATTAATGCTTGATAACCTCTGACCACATACAAATACAAAAAATAAACGATGTGGTTTACTTATTTTATTTTGATTCAGTGATTAGTCATAATATTATACGTGAAGTTAATCTTAATCTTGGTTGAATTTTTGTCATATATCTAGTTTTCAAACGTCAATGACATATCTAGTTATTTCTAGGCTTTTGAATGGTAAATTCAAAATTTATGTATTAAGAACTGGCTTAGTTAGAATATCTGGAAGCGTCTGTTATATTCATACTGAACACACTATTTACACTACCACTACACCAACACTTACAATTATACTGTTTGACGCGCGTTTCTGGAACCAAGTTACCATCTTCAGTGATTGAAGGTAAACTAATCTCCCCATTATTATTTTGATGCTGATCTATTTCTATTCCAATAAGTAGAGCAATAAGAGTTAACTGGGTATCCATCGGAACAGTTAAACTTGTAGGAAGTAAGTTGGTTATTGTATACAATGTAAGCTTTTTTCCAATATCTATATGGTTTTCAGTAGATCAGTTGTTCAATAATGTGCATTTAATTTGATTTCCTCGGTGCAACCGGATTCATATAATTACAATTCTATACTGTTCGCTTCGAAACAAAAATCACAATTTTTAAACATCACTCGTTTCAATCGACGCTTTATTTACATAAATGATAGAGTCAATATCAAACAATCATTATTAATCCAGCGTTTATATTTCAACGTTTAGCCGGAGCAAGAGAAAATTTTAATTTAAAAAACCGCGTTTCGTATAGATATGAAATTCTGTGAATTGGAATAGACCCCAACCTATAGGTAACGACAGGATTTCGTATGAATATGCTACGAATAAGGGAAAATAGAAATCGTTTCGCAAATTTTAATCAATTAAATCACACACCACGCGCAAAAAAACATAGTTGCACAGTAGGATACCTTGTTAAGCACTTCCTCGGGTGCAAGGTCCTTTCACTGATTCATTTTTAATTATTGAAACACCCAAAATACACAAACTAATGAAAATTAGCACGCTAGATAATATAATTAGATAATTGGAATAATTGGGAAAAATGTATTGAAAAACAAATCTTGAATATATCTGTATCTTTTTCTTCTTATTATACCTCGTTATATCTTCCTGACGTCGGAAATCACAATAATGAGTAGTTTTTAACTGCTCTATACAATTTTTCGATGCTATGTGTGCATATCCAGTCTCGGATGTTCTTCAATCAGAAGACTCATTTTCTCCCTATGTCCCTCTATTTTGCCATTCATTATAAGTTGTAGAATACTCTTAGGACATCACCAAGATATGACAGTTGAATTGTTGTCAATTCACGAACAGCATTTGCCCTGTTTAAGACTGCTTCATTTCCTTGCACTCTTAGTCTTTAGTTTCAGGATCAGACTATCGTTAGAAAACAGTGATCTCATCTTCTGGAAAGTCGCACGGGCCGATTTCATCCTGCATCTAATTTATCCAGATCCAGTTGCTCGGTCATGTAAGTATGAAAAATTAGAGACTTTCTCAAAGTTATGTTGATTTATTTGTAGTGACGCGTTGAAGTATGTCTGGCAGCTGTAGACCACAAACTTAAAATTTATAAACAATCTCATTTCCTGCCCTTCTGCATTACCAGAATTTATGAGACTTTGGAGACCCAAGAGATCATCGCTCAAAATAGGTATCGTCAGCATAGTTAATGTTTTTAATTAGTTCATTTCGAATTCATTTTATATAGAGCTTCTTTAAATACTTTGTCGGAATATAGGTTTCATAACTATTGAGACAGGACATACCTCGTTGGATTTGACGTTCATCTGTTTATCTTCCAATATATATACATATATATTTCTCTCTCTCTCTACATGTATGGTGTTGCACTTTGTCGAAGGTCTTTTCGTAATCAATAAAGTACACGAACACATTCTGACGATACTTTTGGAGGAGAATATTCAATACCATCTTGATATATGTGCGAAAAATATAAATAGAAAACGATGGGCTTCATATAAAGTACAATGCTTCATTTAACTATTATTACAATTGGATAATATTGCGATTTGCTCTAACTCTATTCAGAGCTGATAAACTAACTGAATACACTCAATAAAAGTTCTCTTCTATAATTAGGTTCGACAGATTAAGCGAGAGATAATTACGTCGATATGGAGCACAGTTTCAAAGGGTAAGTGTGCTATTGGTTGAAACTAACCCTAATTGGCTAGATACAAGGTGTTATTAGAAACTAAGTTAAAAGTAATGGATATAAATTTCTGTAGATCCTCATCTCTTAGAACCTTTTATATGTTTTTGTTCCTAATTTGTTTTTATTTTAGGTGTATTCTGATTCTAAAACATGTAAAAAAATGTTATTTCGATCTATTGCGGTCTTCATAAAACTATGATTTGGAATTGATAACTAGCATAACTATATTAATCAATAGTATTAATTAATCAAAAACATTATTCCGCTTATTAATTCATTTAAAAATTTAAAACAATTTAAAAGGAAGTTTTGCGATATATAAAAAAATAGTTTAAATTCAATGAAATTGCTTGGAAATTCATGTTAAAAACAGATTGAAATTGGAATTTACAAGATCATTATTTTGGGTACAAATTAAAAAAAAAGAGGACAAAAACTCTTAAGAGAGACAAAAATGGTACCGTTATTATGGTTGATTTAGAAAACTGTCTTCCAACTCCCAACATGACAAACTCACGGTCTTTTATCTTCGGAATCTCTGGAATTTGAACTTTACAATCAATGATAACCCTAACAATAAATGTAGCACATACTAAGAAGTAGCAGCAAAGGGAGGATGAGATGAAGTAGCATCTTGCTTTCACTCATGGGCCGTTCAGGAGTTAATAGGAAGTGCAACCAATAAGCTAACTGTACGATTGGAAAACGACAGTGGTCAAAGCAGGAACATGAATATGGTGCTGATGTACATTTGACTTTCAAGAACAATTCCTAACCTCAACGATAAGAATCACGAATATCTTTTCATTTGTCACACACATAGGAAAGTCTACGGATAACAGCATGATAGAAAGGGTAAAAAAGGACTCGTTCTACATGCAACGATTGGGTGAATTTTCCAGCTAACTGTAAGAAGAAAAATTCATTTATCGTACACATAATACACAGTGAAGGACCTCCTTGATTTTTTAACTCCAAAAACTAGAGAACCATCTTAGATTTCAAGGAAATTGAATCCTTTATGATTTCAACAACTGTGTGTCGTGAAGAAAGTATAAGAGTTCTGTTCTCCAAAACCAGTTTTAAATAATATTCCAAATTTATTGACTTTAATCACCACGACGAATCGGACTCATTTCCATGCCGCCGACCATTATTCTCATTCGGGTGAATAAAATTAGTAGAAATTGATATAAAGGTTTCATGCCACTACGCTAATAGGTACCGGATGAGTACAAGCCATATGGTTGAAATGAATGTAACTTTCCTAAGGAGAAAACTTTCACGAGTTAAAGAACATCTTGCTATGTTCTTCAAGAACATTTTCTTTGGTGAAAAGAATAAACACAACATTAAGATAGTGATTATTAACTATGTAAAATAAATAATTATCAAGTTCAAATGTCAAGTTCTCATTTCGATATTTCCTAATATCGTACTTTCCGTACATTTGGTAAATTAATATAATGTAAATATATAATATAAATATAATGTAAATAAAACTACCCTGTCCACATTGTTGTATGTTTGTGTTATGAGATCTGGAAAGAGATCAAGTATTTTGGAGAATATATCAAATTTATTTCAATTAACAAAGTCCTTAATGATTCAAAATAATTTTCTGAGACTACAGAAAGCATAGATTTCCCGAGACTCTCTCATCGATCTAGGCTGGATTGTGTTTCAAAACTTAGAATTAATTATCCTGCTTTGTTGTAGACAATACAAAAACCTTCTAATTATTTTGTGAAACTTACTTGACAAGAAATAATTAATTGATCAAGCAATTAGTAGACTAAATTTTGTCCTAGAAAAATGAGCCGCGGAACCTGAGAACTAAATTCCGCCCGTTATATCTAATTATTAATATATATAATTAACAGAAAAAAAGCCAATAGAGTTATCGTTATAGAGCAGAATACGCTTTAGATACAGTTCAACTCACCAAAAACAGATTATATTCTCACAAAACCGCTTTTGAATTATAAGATAGATCTACATAATTGAGATAAACACAATGAATCAGTAGGAATTAATTAATAAACTTTGACATCTATCGTATATAGTCTTTATTTTCGTCAATAATAGTACTGGGGAAAAGTATTTCATTGAAATGCAAGTTACTGCCACGATTCTAATAAGAAATGAAATAACAGATCAATCTAGGGATTTTTTTAAGTCAAGATATTGAATATCATCGAAGCACACCAGAAACATTTATAAAAAAGGTCCTCTGCTCACGATTAGATGACCTGGTGATCTAAAATTAAAGAAAAAACTGCTATTTTAATTGTGAACATGGAGGCTCTATTCGGAACTAAAAAATCAAATTTTCGAAAATGAATTTTTTTCACAATTTAGAAAAAAATTTCAGGGTCTACTAGGCTGGTAAAAAACTAATAAAATATGAATATAAATGAGATACATCCGGAAAGTAAACAAATCTATGACTCAAACATATGCTAACCGGTCTCATGGGATTGAAGCTCTTATTTCTTTTCCTATCGTCTGCAAGGCTCTTGAATTTACAAAGCTTTGCGTGAAACACTATGAAAGTTGCAAGATGCCACTCAAAATAAGGGGCGTGAAATTTTTACCGCAATTGTTGCGTTCCGTCATAACAATGACTATCCACATATGGATAGACTCAAAGCAGTTGTAACGAAATTTAGCTGGGGGTATTCTAATCATCTTACAGCCCTGATCTCATTCACGCTTTCTTGCACCTCCAGAAAATCCTGTCCTCTTTCAACGTTTTGGAATGGATACAAAAGTGAATACCATGTTAGGACAAATGTCAAATTGTTATATTTGTTACCAATGAATATGTTCGTGAAAGTGTGTTCTTTTTTTTTATATTAGGGAAATTCACTTTCTGGATGTACCACTCATGTGTTTAAGATGCTGTATGAACCCGAGAAGAATCAATTGAATAGTTTTTAGGATATTACGACTGTACGAATTACCGAGAAATTGCACTTTTGGGCGCAGTATACAAAATAATGTCAAAGTGTCTAAATCGGATAATAAAAGATAATGGAGAAACCCTACTGGGAAAATCCCACCGCAGATTTCGGACTGGAAGATTAGTAACAAACCATATATTAACTCTAAAGTATAAATAGAGAAAGGGATACGAATACAACTTGCATAAATTTGGAATTTTCATTAGAAAAAATCAACATAATGACCTGGAAATACTAATAAAATTAATAAAGCTCACGAAAATGACACTCAAAAACAGTTGAACAAAATATAAAACATCACAAATATAGGGCTAAAACAGAAAGATCTATCTACTACGTTTTTCAATATATGCTGTTGCTAGCCTATGTACATGATGTAGTAATCTTATTATATATATATATATATATATATATATATATATATATATACGTATATATTTTTTATGAGGGGTTTCTTATTGGGAACGTGGCACTGAAACACCAAAGTAGACTAACTATACATAATCAATTAAGATTTCCGGTGGTTTTGAATAGTATTAAAGATTGTATAAATTTTTAATTTCATAAGATTCAAAATGACGTTGCAGGATATTCAGAACAGAGCATATACGAAATGAAGATATACGACGAAGAACAGGTCTAGTATACACGACTTCAGAGAGAATACAGACTAAGCAACTGTTCAGGTACGGAAATGTGATGAGGATGGAGCGGAACAGGTAGTCGAAGAAAGCAATGATGTATCAGCCGCAGAATAGAAGAAGACGAGGAAGACGAGCAGACCATGAAAGACAGAGCAGTCCAGGAAAACGAGTGGATAGATAGAGTGTGGGATACTCGACCTGTTTTTCGTCGTATATCTTCATTTCGTATATGCTCTGTTCTGAATATCCTGCACGATTTTCTCAAGTAGTCCATTTCCACAGCCTCTTTTATTTTCTCTTCTCTATCCGTCAGTTAGCAGCACTCGCATCCATACGTTAAAATGGACTCCATTATGATTTTGTACATTGTCATTCTTGTGTTCAGCTCAATTTTTTCTGACCAAAGCCATGAGATCAGAATTTGTGTAGCTTTTTTCCCTTGTTGCACTCTATTTAATCTTAAGACGTGCACATTTCGTAGAAATGGCAGAAGTAGCGAACGTAATGATAAACAAAAGGAATTCAAGCTCATGACGCATCCCAAAATGTATGAAAATATGAGAAATCTTGAGTAGAATCACAGACGCAAAAAATAATTGAATTCAAGCAAGTTAACAGTTACGTTTATTTTGGAAACCTTATCAAAGGCGATGGCGATGAAGAAGAAAACATAGCAGCAAGATTAACTCGAGGAAGCAAACAGACAAATACAACAAAAAACAAGATACCAATCTCCAAGAACATATCCCTAAAAACTTCAGCTATATAAGATAGTCATCACACCGACAGAACTTTATGCAAGCGAAATGTGGATATTTAAAAGAAAGGAGGAGTACGAATTAGATATATGGGAGAGTAAATTACGTAAATAGGATATTAGAAGGAAAAAAAAAGAAGGAGACATATGTAGCAGAAGAACAAACCAGGAAATGAAGGAGATAAACAAGAAATTAGAAAAATTATGAGATCCCGAAGAATATGATGGCTAGAAATAATACCGGAACTACACAGAAATTGACTGATATAAATCTGGTAGAAGCACGAAAAGAAGGACGACTTAAAAAGAGATGGAATGCGGAAGCACAAGAAGATCTATTTATATATTCCAGAATATATAAATTTACATTTGCAATATCGAATGTTACATAGAGCAGGATAAATATTACTTCTTTCATATAACATAGATATGTGGCGACCATACCATGTGATCGTGCATTTAAAAATACTTAATAAAGGTAAACATTCACCCGAACAAATTCCCTCAATAAAACGATAATCCATCCACACTAGACTGAACGATACCTGACCCAGGATATTCCAAGTAACCTTCTTAATGTTCAAATAGCATACAATTGAATTGATCTCCCCAATATACCTGACTTCGGGAAAACCAAAAACCTTCTACTTGATCTTTGTTCGATACTCACACGAGCCCAGCCAAGGCGTTTGGAACCGCGAAGATTTTAATTTTGTCTCGACACTGCGAAACGATCAGATATCGAACGCCGAGATCTTAGCGAAGCACCCTTTCCGGAGACTTAGCTCACGCGACGTAATTTTATCTTTCGATGAATATATTTTTGTGTATATAGCTTTGTTGATATATTATAGTAAGTTCAAGTTATCGAACTTTGTTTATTGTGCTACCTCTCCATTACTCCCGACAATAAGATTAGCGCCCATAGATATACCAATTTCAAAGTCGCCACTATAGCCACTTCTACAGAGTATACTAGTTTGAAAAAGGGAAAATTATGAACGGCGAGTATTATGCAGACTTATTGCAACGTTTGAGCGAAGGAATCAAGCCGCATTTGGCTAAGAAGAAAGTGTTGTTTCTTCAACACAATGCACCAGCACACACATCTGTTATTGCAATGGCCAAAATTAATGAAATAAAGTTTGAATTGCTACCTCATGCACCCTATTCGTCAAATTTAGCCCCCTCGGATTATTTTCTGTTCCCAAACCTTAAAAAATGGCTCGGTGGTCAAAGATTTTCCAACAGTGGCTATTTTGAAGAGCTGGACCAGTCGAATTTCAGTGAAATAATTTGTTAAGAGTTGCAGAAAATGTATCTAAATCTACTTCAACTAGTCTAATACCTGTTGTTTTCATCAATTTCCATGTAAACATACTTCTTAGCTTCAAAAATGGGTTCTCTGCTCACTGGTTGTTTAAATCCCATTGTCGTAAAAATAACTAGGTTAATAAATTAAGGGATTTGAAATTATAAATGTCTATTGCATTACATCAACATAATTTTTTGACCTAACTGGACGACTCTCTTAAGTATTTTGTATAAATTCGAAATTTGGAAACAATTTGTAATCGTAGCATGGGAAAACATGAAACACTATCATTTTTATTGGATTTTTGTCAGTTTCAGGATATGGCATTGTTCATGGTTACTTCCAACTTAAAAAATACATTTGGTACAAAACTCATAAACACAGATGAATATGCATCATATATAGTGCTTATTAAATCGTCTGGATTGCTGGTGTACATCCGGAAAATTCGTATGAGCTATGCAATTGCTCAAAATTCATTACAATAGGAAAAATGAATCATTAAGGTTGAATGAATGATGCTGCAGCTCATCCTATGTATTGGAATAATTGAGGGAGGATGATATGGATATGAAATTGATTGGAAAGTGGGAATGCAATTTAGTCGTAGCGAGTAATTGATAAGCAGAAAATATCTGAATATTTTGAATTTCATTCATTATTTTTCACGATAAGGTTATTCTGAATTTGACTATCCCACTGTTTTCCAGTGCCAAATATATATTAACCAACGTTATTATTTGATACAGTATCAAAAATGTTCAACATTTAAAAAAATTATGAATGAAATGAGAAATACCATAGAAAATTGTTGCGGTTAGCCAGTATTTTAAGTATCGTTATTTCAAATTTGGCTGGAAAATTATTATAATCCATTATACAGCTCCATCTTTTATTTCGACAAATCCAAATTAGAATTCTTATAAAGTCATACGGGGTGATTGGATAGCTCTTCTAAATATAAGCAACTGAAATCTAAAAGATATCTAATGGGGCCAATTTTAGGTAGTGACACAGCTATCTGAGAATTATGATACCAATAACTTTAAGAAAACATATTGAAACAATTCACCATCATTAAATCATTTAACCCACACTGATGGGGACTGTATACTTACTGCGTTTCCATTCATTTTTTAATAATTGCAACTTAACCCCATTCGTTCGTAGAAAAATTATCGATAAAAAATAATATTTCCAGAAATTAGTTGCGGATTTCCCAAAACCCACCAATGTTGATCCCAAATATTCCGGTTCCCGACGAATGAATTTAGAATGCTTAATTCAGGCAATCGACCTTGCCGTAATGAAAATCATTTGGTATGCAAATTAATAAGACACTGTAATTCTAGGTGTATAACGGCTTTACCCCATAACGGGCTAAAGGACTAGCGTGTAGGGTCTTTTCGTGATAAGGGCTCATCTAAACGAAAGTGCTATCTCAATCACTCAATATACCGCGGCGATTGCTTTTTGTCCTGTATCTTATTTATTGGCACTTTGAAAGGCTAACCCGAAAGCGTAGGTTATTTACGTCCTGGGATTTTTTATTTCTATTAAACATTGTTCCCCAATATCTTCACGTCATCATAAATTATTGTGTTTACACTCAATTTTGAAATACTTGAATTTGAAATAATACAGAAAAATTAGAAGCGGTTACCAAAATGATTTTTCACACATTAAATTACCAAAGAAGTACAAGGGAAATGATTTATTTCCTATGTTCTACGCTACTGATGGAATAGACATTTAAGTATTTTTCGATTCCTCAATATTTTTTGGTGAATTCCGTATCGATTTTGCGAGATATTTACAGTTATCATAAGTCTGCGAGATCGCGTGTGTTCAAATAAATATGAAATATGTTTCATAGTAGGATTTATTTGTCATCATGAGATTGCTTTTGATAAATGAGTAAAATATTGTATTTTGCTATTTAAGGTTATAGTATAACAACGTAATTAATGAAATGTTGAATCGCATTCAACTTTGAAACCGTTTTGGTATAGTTTTTATAATCATTGATCAAAAATAATGTATATGTGTACAAGGGTCACCTTGTAAGTTTTTACAATCGAAAAATAGATGACGTTAATGAGTTGTGGCATCACTGTATTTGTGAATATTGACGTTTGTTAGGTTTGTTCTAGCAGACTGTCTATAACTACTTGATCATGCGCAATACGATAATTTTGTTCCAACTGTATCAAATACAAGTGATAACCAAAAAGTTTTACTTGCTCAGTATTAATTAGAGACGAGCAAAAATGTTTTTAATAAATTTTGGAACATATGGATCCGCGCATGTCACCGTGTATCGTGCTTTATCAGGTTGCAAAATATTCTTAAGATGGAGATAGTGTCAGTAGAGCACCAAAGTTCGAAACATGATCAAAGCATACTGCTGGAACAAACCTGTTATTGCGAAGCCAATGGCAATTTAGAAATTGACTAAGTTGTTGATAGTGATCGTTTATGAGAATCAAGGTCGTACAAAAATGGAAATCACTTCTGAAGGCTTGCGTTGGATGATTCTTTATAATTAAAAAAAATTACTTTACAATACATTGAATCGCTCCGTACAAATTTTGATAATGAAGCATTATCCGAGATTCACAATTAGTTTCCAGAATTTCGTCATGTTTGTGTGTTCGTCAATGGTTAATATCGAGAAGGTTAGCCAAAATCGGTTGTTATTAAGAGAAACATCAATGCTGTGCGCCACATGATTAATGAAGACAAATACCAATTCTCACGTCAAACAATTGAATATTTGAAGGAGAAAAAAATCGATTTATTGTTCACCTGATTTATCGCGTAGAGACTTATTCCCCATTGTCAAACAAAAGATGCGCAGACATCAATGTTCATCACTTCAAGAAGCTGTTGAAAAAATGTTTCCGGAATTGGTAAGGGCGAATATTTCGAAAAACAATCAAACACTTTGCTTCGAATTTGTTTCTGTTTCACTTTTTGTAGAAACTTGAAAGAGAACTTTGGTATTGGGACATGGAGTATCCTGATGTTTCTTCATAACATGAATGCCGGCACCACGAAGTTAGATGTATGTAATGAAATTTTATAAATATATTTTATTCAGCAGTGTTAGTGAATATGATCTTCTAAAAAATTATTACGCAAGTGAATTTGAAAATTGAAACAGTTTTTTCGAAAATATTGTTCATCAGAAACAGCAACTTACAATTTTAGATGTTTATAATTAGCAGTTTCATACCCAAAATATATTGATAATTTTATAGAGCTACGCGGAATGGTAAGACAATGTCACGTAAGTGATATTCGCCCATTTCCTTGCACCCTTTTATGGTGTTTCCTAAGAGGGGAGTAACTTACAAGTAAATTGAATTAGTTGTTAAAGTACTCACAACGATATAAATGGACTAGTAACGTGAAAAAGAGAATGTTTTTATGGGCTCTAAAATAGGATTAGCAGCTTTATAATTATGTAATTAAACATGAAAGTAAACATAGAAAACATTATTTAACATACATACAATGCGGTGTCCATATTTATGGAATAAGTGCAATTTTAGCGTTATTATGTACTATGTGAAGAAAACCCGAAACAGAACGATTTTCATTCTTAAATTGACAATTTAAAGTATAAAAATATTATCCCTTTTAAATTAGAAAGGGGTCGTGTAGCACCTTGTTGGAAAGGGATTTTAGTCCTTTGTTCAGCAATATAAAGTTTTTTCAAATTTGGTGCAATGATAACTGAGAAAATTGATTTTTCAAATGTAAAATTTTGATAATGTGTCTATCATAAAACTTTACGTGGAATGAAGATAATAATGTCGCATAATATTTAGAATGTATTTTACAATGTACTTTACAATTAAATTAAATGTTCAAAAGGACCACCGATCACTTCTTAACAATAACCGAGGCGATTTTGGGATTCTCGTCTCTGGTCTATTAAAATATACTTTAGATTTTAAATAGCCCCATACGAAGTAATCAAGATGGGTCAAATTGGGGGATCTAGCCGGCCATTCGATCGTTCCACGTCTTCCAATCCACCTATTGGGAAAAATCTCTATTAAATAATTTATAAGTCTTTATCGCTTTATCGTTCATTTTGTCCATCATCAATTACGGAATTCTTGGCTTCTATCAAGATCATTTTCATTTAACACCTGAACTTTGTAAGGGTGCAAAACTCTCAAAATAGATTACTAACATTATCATTTTTGAAATTTTGATTGAGAAAGCACTGATTATTAAGCTAAATAAACATGACAGAAGAATCCCATTGTACTCCTGATAATGCAGAAATTGCGTGCAATGTAACTCAAAACCTGCTTCCGGAAAAGTCAAGAAAAATATAAATGAAGTCAAATGGCGATTTTTTGAAATTGGTGAACACTAAAAAAAACAGAAATTATACAGAAAATGTTCTTATTGCATATTTCAATATTGTCAATATTGAGTAGCGAGGTTACTGTATTAATTTCAGTAATTAGAATCAGTTTTCATGTTAGATTATGTAACTTAAGTTGTAAAATTTTGTCACAAAAAGGATATCTTTATAATTTTCAACAAAAGTATTTTCTAATGTAGTCGTACTAACCAGCTGTTCAATAAGAGATGCTGCTATATAGTATGATGAAGAAACTTGTATATCTTACAGTTAAAAGAATTCTTATTTTTGGGAAGTGTAGTACAAAAAAAATAAGATTATTAAAAGTGTTTAAGGACTCTTTACCCTCAGATATAATAGTAGGAAGGACTTTCAAAAAGTGAATCAGCGCCGGAAATCAGCAAGGGCTTAGTTCTTGGGCTGTTACTATTTTTAATATTTATAAATGACATCCTCCTCGAGTTGCTATCCAGTCGTGCTTTTCATTGTATTTTCTTGTTGCTAGAACTAATGTACTCAAGTTTTCACTTTTCTATAGAATTTCTATCATATGTAGAATCATTTGCAACTGTTAGGCTTACTTTTTTCGTATCCTTGTGCACACTATTAACATATATATTTTTAATTCTTTGCTCTTGGGCTGTTGGGTGATCTAAATAAAAAAATAAAACATAGCAACAAAACCTTATATGATAATAATACATGATTGTCGATTAATCGAGAGAGATTTCGTTCTGGACATCGACAGTTTGAGCTCATTTTAGGCCACAAAAAGATCTATGGAAAACACATTAGTATGTAATTTTCTCTACATTTGTAGCGCTTTAGAAACGATTTTATACCTCGTTTCATAAATGTAGGAGTCATTTCCTATCACACAGCTCAAAAAAAACCATTGACCATCAGTCAATTAAAATGAAAACTATATCATCAGACGTGGCTACCTCTGAAGAAGAGATGATAGTAACCGTGTAAACTTCCACATTCTGTAAAGAGGAATTGAATCCATAAATTAAAGTATCACTGGAATAAGTGTAATGACGTTCGAGGAGACTCAATTGTATAATAAAATCTTTTTTCAATAATAAAGTCGTGTTTTTCTTATCAAACAACAAAACTTATCGAACTATCAATATAATATAGGCTGTCGTATTATCGTTAGAGTTGGTAGTACCTTCCATCGTTATGTTGTCCTGAAGAAGCTGAAATGATAATGTTTCTATTGAAATCCCACAGATTCTTTCTCATTCACTTCAGCTCCGCGATCTTAGCACCTCATGAGCAGAATTTCGATTAACCAATTATACCATCTGAAAGGTCAGAAATTGGTCATAAAATGTCATTTTTTACCAAGCGTCCAAAAAAATGCGATATTTTTGTGTTACGATCAATTTTGGGTGATAGGGGATACGAATATTACGATGTGGAGTGGCATGAAAAAGAAAATTATTTTCGAAACGACGAAGTTAAAAATATTTGTTCGACTTTAACTGACGATAAACGATATATGATTGTTGTTATGATCGGAGTACTGTTCGTATATGAAATATCGAACAACAGAAGATTCTGAGGGAATTTAGGAACAGAGGGTATGCTGGTGATTTTTTTTATTCTACTTGTTACAAATTTGTAATATTTGAAGGTTTTAATCAAGAATTTAACTAAGAAAAGATTGATGTTAATTTAAATCTGTACTATTCCTTTTTTTGTACTACACATTGTATTTCAGAAACGCGTTATTTTTATTTATAAATTAGACATTTCATAATTCATTTTTAAAATATTTATTGATTTGTTTCATTATTTTCGTTTGTACATTTTTTTTGGTTTTCCAAGGTCATTGAAAAATATTAGCACCTCATTCGCCAAAAAGAATAAAAAACTCCACCTGTCCGCGATTGAGAAGCATTCGCTTATAATTGGTCAGCTTATATAAATATTTAGTCAGTTTCATTTGTTATATGAATGAGCATCTTCATTGGAAAGTGGAAAATAAGTATGTATAGAAGTAGTATCTTTAAAGTTGAAAAACTTAATTTATAACAAATCCCATTTTGACCTTCATTCTTCACTAATATATATTTGATGTAATATATTTTTTTTTCTCTGAAAAAAATTATGAAAAAATATTCTTCCCACTCCGTCTGGTTTATATTAAAGAAGTGTGCGTAAGTTCTCAATGCCCTGATACAGTTAACCGGTCCAAAGCATGTGTGCTACGAAAACTTTTTTAATTTTTTAAATATTACTTTAAACTGACCAAATTTTTATACAAGCTGACGAATGCTTCTCGATAGCGCATAGGTGAAATTTTCAATTTTTCCCGGAATGAGGTGGTAAAATTTTTGAGTGATATTGAAAAATTTCAACCCTTAATAGAAAATTTTCTAATGCTGAGCAATTAATAAGACCAACTGACCTTTTATGACCAATTTCTGACCTTACAAATGGTATAATTGGTCAATCAAAATTCCACACATGGGGTGTTAAGATCGCGGAGCCATTCACTTCATGGTCTCTTGCCTCAAATGTTAAACGAAAGAGGATATTTTGACGTGTGAGACTTAAATCACGACGTCAATTTATCTGAAATTAGTGCACTGAAATTATCGAATCAAAATTTTACGAATCAATAATTTTCTGTGTCGTTTCTTCATTTTCGTGATATAAATAAATATTAAATTAGAATTCTGTTGGTGGTTTCTTGAGAAATTAAATCGATTTAATGAGGAAAGATTTTTCACAATGGATTTTTGAATGCTGGAAATAGTCACTATCACTGTTTTTTATCGCAAACTGAACTATAAACAATTTCTAAGAGTCATTTTTATCGAGACACGTGACACCTGGTACATAATAATTATATTACTTATATCAACATTGAGGTTTAGTGTTACAGATATTTTGTTTATTTTTTTCGGAGACGCGATCATAAAATCAGCCATAAACTCATATTTTGACCAACAAATGGTTTTAGAAAAATTTATTGAAGTCAGAGAAATAATAGTTATTATACAGTATAAAATTCTAATTTTACATTTTATACTGATTTTGAAAAGAATCATACACAAAATTGCAATCAAGCAAACGTTTAAATGTTTGTGATTGTCACATGAAATAATACTGATTAATTATTACCTACTTGTATATGAATGGATCTTTCTACGCGTTTATTTGTTGCATTTTACTTGTGGAAAATATTCGTTAACGACCTTGGACGTGAACTCGCATTTCATCATCACGTTTCATTTTCACTTCATACTTTTTTGTATACAAACAATAGCCACCACTTGACCGGTTCTCATACTTTTTCGAAAGGTTTTTTTATCCAGAATGATCGGGGATTGCCGTTACGGATCCGGTCATTGTATTGGCGTTTGGATAAAAGTATGAACGAGTGATAATGAGTTTTTGATTGCAAGCAGACTGTCCTAATCCAACTTTATTAATGGAAAAACAAAATGTTATGGTTGTCCTGCCAAGCAGACTTACAGTTTCTAAAAAGATGATTAGGGAGAATAATGAATGGTAAAACCAGATAATACGTTTATCTATTTTGCAAGGTAGAATTGAATATAATTTCCATTATTTAGAAACCTAGTATCTCGCGTTAGATCATTTTTTGAATAAATTTAGAAATTTATTGAGTTGTTGTAAGAGAACGTTTGAAGCAAATTTATGTAAAAATGGAAATTACCCGTGAAAGGTTACGTTGAATGATTCTATGATTTTAAAAAAGGCTTCTCTCTCAACAACAATGCATAAAATACCTTCGTTCAACTTAATAATAAAGCACTATCAGAGAAGACTGTTTACAATTGGTTTGCAGATTTTCATCATGGTCGTAATGAAAGTCAAGAAAATCGGTCAAAATCGATTATTATTCCGAGAAATATCGATACTGTGCGCAACAAGATCGCTTTATGATAGGTTCCTCATGTCAGTCGCCATAATATGCGCCAACCAACTGAATATGTGGAGGAGAAAATAATCGAATTGATGTACTATTACCCGTATTCACCCGATTTATCGCCTAATGACTGTTTCTTTTTTCCCACTGCCAAAGAACAGATGGGTGGATAGCGATTTTCATCACCCGAAGAAGTTGTTAAAACTGTGTTCCTACGATATCAGCTCGAGAGTGGAAAACTGTTTCCAGAATTGGTTTGAGTGTATGTAAAAATGTATAGACCTTAAGGGCGAATCTTTCTAAAAGCAATAAAACACTTTGTTTCGAACTTCTTTCTTGTTTCTGTTTCACTTTTTGTGAAAACTTAGAAGACAATCCTCGTATTGTTAGTATATTTAAGTTTTTCCTTGTACTTTATTAGTGCAACTTATATTGTTTTGAGAAAAAGTGAATTACCTTAGAGCAGAAAAAACCAAAATGTTCGAAAAGAGAAGAAAGGTCCCTACCTGCAATAAATATCGGGAAAATCCCTCTTAATTAAATAAAGTTCGCGTTCTCTATCTAAAACTTAAATTCCCATCTAATAAATAACTGTACCTGTCATAAAATATATAAAAGTTGTTGGGTAATTTCTCAATTATCTGTCTAAGATAGAAAAAGTGTGAGATAACCGCAATAAAACACACCTGTAATACTAAATTCTACCGATCTCCTAGCTCGAAAGCTTTATGATCTAGACTTGATCTTGAATTCTTTGGATTTTTGTATTTAATAGTCCAGTATAAAGTAGTACGAGAAGTGAATTATTAATATTATATTAACTAAGAATATTGAGTTTGTTGTAATAATGAAAATTTAGAAATTCAACTAACTTCATATATACCTAAGATGCTGAATGTTCACAGCTTGAGAATGACACGAAAATTTATCAGCACTGGTCCAAACTTTATCCACGGATTCTTTTGTGGTCCAATTAATTATTTATGTGCATTCTTTCATTCACTGTTATCCTAAGGAGCAAATTTTCTCGTTGTGCGACAAATGCGTTTTTATTTACAATTAAAAAACATTTCTTTGTTATTTCTTCTTTAAAGTATCTTAACCTTCTGTTAAGTGCTAGTTTTCTTGATTGTGAACAATTCACTTTCTGTTTATCTGAAGCAGTTCGAACACTTATGTAAAAAACTCTGTTTAATACTTCACAACGATCTACTTTTGGAAGTTCCTAATCTAGTGTTATATTAACGTCATTATATGTTAAGTTCACCGAAAGAAAAATTATCGTCAAATGAAAGATAGTGCTACTAGCGATAGTTTGAAAAATTTTCAATTCTACCACCTCAAATTTTTTTTGATGTTTCCGAAATCTCTAGGTAACGATAGAATAAAGTGACTCATCAGTAACGTCATCTCTACGTAATGATTATAGACACAGTGCTGAATTGTTTGTTGACATTCAGTTGGTGTATAATTCTGTGTGATTTTCTTAAATAAAATTTTGTTTTCTGAAGTACTTTTAGTGTGGTTTGATTTAGACCAAAGACGTGCTTGCAATAATTTGATTTAGTTCGACAAGTAAGTTTGTTATGCAAAGCTAAATAAAAGTGCCGCGATTCTATTATTTTGTTTTGCAGCAATATTATTTCCATTGCTAATCGTTTTTTAAGTTCGCTGTACCTAGGAGAAGAAGTGCTGTTGTTGTGTACAAAAGCAAACAATTAACCCTCAAAAAATTTCACTTATAAAATGAAAAATCATCATACATATCATGTTCCTTCTTGGGTGCGGCAACTGTCATTCGGTGGTCTTATAAAACCCTCTCGACGTTGATTAGAAAAAATTAAAACATACAACACATACTTTGAGCTACACTATGGTAACTCACTTAGATTTGGTACCGAAATTGTAGGTAAATTGGCTAATAAAGGGAAAAAAGTAGTCATGTCATTTAAAATAATATTAGATTATTGCAAATTGTTGTTTATAAGAATAAATTTCCACAACAATCAAGGTCAAAAAAATAGAAGTCTGAAAAAAAAGCAGTGATGATCGTGAAACGAGTGAATTGAAGAAGTTGAAAAAAATTGTTAACTGGAGAAGGATGTTTAGATATTCTAAAATATTATATTAGTATATAAGTACGGACAATATGGATGCTTATTATTATTTTTGGTATTTCTTAGGTTTAAATTCATTGACATGTAAGCATTTTAAATATAGCTGGTTATTTTAATTATTATTTTTAATGTGTTTTTGAACACACTATTTTCCTACATAAATAAACTAACAACTAAGTCCTCCATGTCTCCACTTCATTTTTAGAAATAATTTCTTGTTTTAAAGTTGTTGGAAACACATTTAAGCGGTATTATGTTAATATTTGTTCCAACTTTAAGCTCTTAATAACAAATATTTAATTATATAACTAAAATAATATATTTTCAAATCTCAATATTCTTTAGACTCAATTCGCATAAACATAGTTGCTCTAAAATCTAAAGAAATACAATATAAAATATGGGCGCGTTCTCTGCCGAGCACATATGGTGAAGTAACATTCGATTTGACCTTGTGAATGATTTTGCCAGACAGATTTGGAGAACTGTCTGGCATTCCTTTGTGTCTATATTCGTTGATCTCTACGTACCAAAAAGGTACCCATTCATTCAACTTAGAATGTCGAATGTTTTCCTCAGTTCAGATACTTTTTCAGACATGTGCGGAAATTTACAATTTTTAATTATGCAGATTGTTGAATAATCCATTTAGGATACGGAATTATACGGAAAGGTGAAGTTGAAATCAATTTATGTTAACAAAGTTATTTCAATCTCAATTTTATTAGTCAGACATGTTTTAAAAAAGCTGTTTTCCATATAATGTCACCTGGTCTATTGCTCATGTAATTGGATTTTGATTTAAGATAAGCCAAGTCGTGATCGTGAATTTCAATACTCCTTTTTTCCTCATTTTTGTGGAACGGGAACGTGATAAAAATCGATGAGATTTAACTGTTCAGCCGTCGATCTCGACTTGTTAAGTATAACTTGGAGCACCACACTAAAAGCTTTAATCTTTCAAATCAGTTCTGATTTGTTCAAGCTTTAAATATTATTTGACATAATGTAAGGAGCTTACTTGAAGTGGATTTATGCATTTTATTTCATGGGACTATTGCCGTGATTTAATATTCTAATATTCTGTTCATAATGAACATGAGGCTTTTTAACGAATAAGGTCTTCGACAAAAGTCTTTTATTTTTCAGTTAATTAGCTATTATAATGTCAAAAAATTATGATTTCCACAAAATTTCGTCACAGGATACGCTAATATAGTGAAAAATTATAATTCCATTTGAATGCATAAGATAACGTCTCGTTTTGTTTCAATTGTTCTAATTTTTTTACCTACATTTAATTGAATAAATACCATTTTGGTTTAAAAAAATCAATGATTTATATAAATTCAAAAAAAATCTAATTTAATAAAGTTTATTCACGCACTTCTACTTCATTTCAAATGCAAAATTGTGTTTTAATAACATTCAAGCTTGCTATAAAGGGTAGAGGTATGTAAATTTTACATCTGCCTTGATAAAAAATACAAAACTTTGAATCTGCTTTGATTGCATTCTTTCGTAATGAAAGCAATTGTTCCCAGACTCGATTTGAATTATTAATATACTTTCATTTATTATGCAACTTGCACAATGCAGAATTAAATTTAATTACTTTTTTGGGCTAATGGCGGCTTCCTCTTTGAATTTTACTCTCACTGCTTCAGTTCATATTTTTATTTTCATAATAAAAAGTAAATAGATACGATACTGATGGACAATGGAAAGTGACAACAAAAATTCCTACTATAAGTAGTTTTATTTTGAAAATATATTATTAATAGTTGAAGAGAAATCGTCTGCTAATTATTTCACGATAACTTAACGAAAAAAGTCATTTTGGTTTTCCAGCCTTCTGCACCTTTATTTACAAAGATATTTTGTACATGACTCGGCATCTCATTTTTCTGTTCCCAAAATATCTATCCTATCAAAAGAGGCTATTTTTCTGGGGATTTTTTGGCCTACTTTCCAAGGTGTACCACTCCTAAAACGTATCTAAGCCTTTTTCTAAAATCGACAGGAAACATTCCAAATTTTTTTATTAATATACAGTACTCACAATCTACTCTATAAGCATAGTAATAATTACATTGTCTATAAGTCACTAAAGTGATTCAGGAACCATCCATTGAGAGTACTTTGAGAGTATTCATTGTGAGAGATCTTCTGGCCATATTCTCTTCAATATTCTCTTTGGTAGTGGATGGTTGAATAGATTATTTATTAATTCATTGTTGTGGTTATTTGATCGAATTATGTATTTCGTTAAATAGTTCTTTATCACATTTTTGATTAGTTATGAATTGTTTGTTAGTAACGTACTCTGGCTCTACTCAACATAAGGAGTGTTTTGGATTGGAATGTTTGGAATCACTTCATATTTAAAGGTTTACTACAGAGTTCTATTCCATATGACCAGATTGGTATGACTATAGGTTTGTAGATGAACAATTTATTTTCGAGTCTTAGTTGAGACGTTTTGTTGAGTAGCCAGAGCATATTTTTTAGTCTCAAATCTAATTGTTTTCTCTTGTTCTTGATATGCGTTTTCCATGTAAGTTTTCCATCTAAGTACAACCTTAAGTACTTGACAACTGGCTTTATCGGAATGGGAATATTATTGATTGACATTCGGAAATGAGATGCGTCACTGCCTCTTCTGTTGGCAAGACTATCCGCTTCTTCATTTCCCACTATACCCTGTAAACTAAAGTTTGTTTACACTCTCACGATAGCATGGACGTGCACTCAATAGCCTTCAGGGCCTTCAAAGTTGCTTGGCTATCAGAGAAATTGTGAATGTGCTTTCTAGTGAGGATTCTATTCAAACCCTCATATGTTTATTCTTAGCACCTCTGTCTGAAAAATAGTGAGTGCTTTTCCTAGTCCAAAAATACTCAATCCGGCTTCTCCTTCTAGTTTCAAACCATAAAAAAAAAGATGACGAAGATCTTTATTTGTTCATTTTTGACAGTCAGTGATCTCTCACACTTCAGTCTAACCATCATGGTCTTCTGTTGATTTCAATGTCGTCTATTACCACTCGCTTCTCCCAGTTCAGTCTAGTCCAGTGAGACAACGATACATTTTAAGAAATGGGAAAAGATAGTCATCGATATTATCGCTCATCCTGGATACTGGATCTTGGAAGTCTATTTGAGTACTGACAGTGACGGTACTAGGTAGTGATAGTACAAATATGACATTACAGAACTGTTTAAACAAACCTTTAGTGACATCGTGTTTGCAGTATCTGCCGTGAAGCATAGATAATCAACTAATTCTGTATCAAGTTAATGGAACAAACCAAATAACCTCACAAAGTATTGAGATATGTTTATAGTTATAATTAACTAACTTTGATGGTTATTTGAGCGGTTCAAAACTGAGTCAGCTAAGGACAAGTAACTATCATCAGGTAGTTCGACCTCAAATATATCGGCAAAAGGGGGATAATCTTGTTCGTTCACGCAGTTGGTTGACTATTTGAAGGGTACAAGTACGTCTGCGAAATGATGTGCTAAAAAATGCCAAGCAAATTAGCCAACGGCTTTCTTTCTCATCATGATAATGCGCTGCCATACGTTGCTTTTTATTCGCGAGTTTATGGTGGCTAGAGCTCTTCGTGTATGTCCAAACGCACCCTATTTCTGGTAAATGTTTTTGATATGCGTATTCCATGTACATGACAACTGGTTTTATCGGAATGGGAATATTATTGATGGACATTCGCAAATGAGATGCTTGGTTGTCTCTATGAATTGCTCGCAGAATTTACAGTTGTTGTCCGCTGTCGTGCCTGTTTATATACTCTTCGTGTATGTCTAAACGCAGATTTGGTATCATGCAACTTCTGGTAAATGGGAAATTGAATATGGAATAAGTAGGAGAATATTTCCGTCATATCTCGTAGAACTGATAATATGATTACACAGAATAGGTATATATTCAATCCTTGAACGCACTCAATCAAATGAGATTTACTTCAAAGCTTCAAATTTACCAGAAAACCTCAATTTATAATCTTCATTTAATGAGTAAATTTACCGATTTTCGCAATTTCTCAATGCTCATCAATAAATTAAACTAATAAATTTTGTTTTGCGTGTTGGTCTCAAAGCAACTCTCATTATATGTACAATGGAGATTTATATTTAGAACTTTCGAAAGTGTGGGTATACAACGTGAAATTCCATCAAGTCTAATAAGTCTGCATCATATTAATTATTGATTAATTTTCTGTGATCATTATATAATGTTTGGCAGACAAATTAATAATCTGTTTAAAGTGAAACATCAAACAAATGATGAAGAGATACGGTGGTTAGATGAATAATGACATTTTTCGTTACTTGACTCTCCTGGTCCAGCCAAACTAATGAAGTTATTATCGAATTACAGGTCCTTTATTTAGATTTAGGGCTACGACCGTAATGTAACCTTTATAAATAGCTTGCATTAATTTGCAATCAGGACCGGGATTATCTAAAACAATATTCCTGCTATAAAGCTCTGATCAAACCAACATTTATAATTGATTTTAATGTGAATGTGTATATATATATATATATATATATATATATATATATATATAACTAAGAATATCTACTATAGCTAATTACAAAAAACTAAAATATATTAGATAACATTATTACTGATTTATAGAAGATAATGTGATTGGTAGATAACACAGAGGAGAGTGAAGTCAGTTTTCATATGTGAAAATTCCTAATTCCTAATTCTAATTCTATGAACTGTACAATTGCTTGACTTTCTAATAATCATTTTTCATTGACGACGCAGTACGTTTTTATAATAAATGGATGGAGTGCGGAAAATATGAAATTCATGTATTATTGAAACATTATTGGAAACAAAAACTTAAAACAGCAAGATAAATATGTCAAATTGAAGGAAAGATACAGTTAATGAGTGAACGGCACAGCGTTGATTTAATTGTTTTAATAGTGGAGATTTGACGCTAGAAGATTGTTCGAGCTCAGGTCGTCCACCTGTGGTTACAAGGAGTAGAAAACGAACTTAATACCAGCATTCACTTAGTATCAGACTCCTTTTGATCTTCGATTTGTATATGGAACTATGAAGATTTAGTGTACTTCGCAATCATTCTAGATGTTGACTAGAAATTAGGCTAGGGGATATATTAAAAACAGTAATATAACATACAGATCAGACTATTAGGGTTTAGTAATATATAAAATATGGCATTGTTTTAAAATCACACACATGTGTACGCTTGTCTAATGGAACATTGTGGTGTTTTCAAATTTTGTCGGAGACATGTGAAAACACAAATAACGGAGCGTCAGTTAAGTATAGTAAAAACTCTGATTAACGCGGGGGATATGTTCCATCAAAGTATAGCGTAATGTGAAACAGCGCTAAACGAGGCTATCTTTGCATGTAAGTAATGGGGTTAGGGCAAGATTGATAGAAAATTGGTTAGTTATTAAATTTGATAATGTTTTTTTTAATAAAAATAAAACCAAACATTAATTTCTCACAAAAATAAAAACAATATAAAATTCTAAGTGTGTTTGCAATGTGTTTCCAATATTCATTTCGTCAAGAAGGCATCTAATGTACTTTGCGTTTTTCTTTTGTATTCTGTTAGATGTTGTTGATAAATGGTTAAAGCATCTATAACACAGCGTCTTGCTATTGAACTCCTGTCTAAATTTGGATCATATTAGAGGTCAAACTCCTTTTTACAAACACCATCGAAAGTTCTTTTTACTTTTTTTTTAATTTTCTCTTGCTCAGTTAATTCCTTGAGCTCATCATTAGAAAGACTATCTGCCGTTTCTTGAATTATTTCTTCGACGTCTTCTACACTTACCTCATCTAAGCCGGTTTGTTTCGCTAATTCCATTATTTCATCCAATGTCTTCGCTCTTACTTAAGAGAAAGATCTTTCTGTTTTATCATTCCAAGAAAGGTTTATGTTTTCTACAGCATTCATGATACTGTAGTTTTTCCAAAATTCTTTTATTGTTTGCTTCTTTTGTTTTTTCAAACAAATGCCTAAATATTCGCTGCAAGTGATAAGCCTTAAAGCTGGATATAACGCCTGTTCAATTGGTTGGATTAAGGCATTTGTGTTAGGCGACAAACCCCTTCAAGTTTTTTAATATCGCAATAACGTTTAAAAGACGGGCAGAAATGTTCAGTGAACCAATTCTGAAAAATTTTTATAGTTATCCATGTTGATTTAGATATGCCTTTCATCGCTGTTGGGTTTTTGGAGTGGTAATCTAGTAGTAGTTTAAATTTGAAATCCCTGCTGCATTACCATCCAGAAGAAGTATTAAACAATCTTTCATAGCTTTAAATCCTGATGCTCGCGTCTCTTCACGGGGTAGAAATGTTCGGGTTAGCATGCTTTTCGATAACAGAACTTAAAAACAAATTCTGGTGTATAGTTTCCTTGTTCAATGCTTCTCCTGTAATATTTATATTGTGAAGATTATTTCGATGTTTAAATATATTAAACAATCTTCGAGTACTACGAAAGTTTTCCTTATGTCACTTGCCTCAGCCTGAATTTAATTAAAAATTGCGTTCAATTTCGTCGTTAATCCATATGGATAGTCGTTTTTCCATTTACTCTATAGTGTTATTTCTAGAATGGTTAATTCTTGTTGTAGAGTTTGACGTAGTTGCAGTTGCCGACTACAGTATTTTTTCTTTATTCTTGAGAATTTTCCTGACGTTCACCAGAATATGATCTAATCACTTGCATTTTAGTTTCCAGTGAAAGTCTTTTTCTGGTTGCTTTCTTCTCTTGTTTTTTATTATCACCCATAATAAAAACAAACAGATCATAATATTTGTAACTGTATTAATCTTTATAGTATTATATTAATTTATACACTTACAATAATGTGAACAATGTTCCAAATGTTAAAAATGCGTCCTTACAGCACCGCATCTACCTAACCAACTCAACTACATTGTTTCGGATATGTTATTTGGAATCCTAGAGCTGAGCACAATTTCGGGGAATCCCGGGTTGAAATAAATCAGCGTTAAGCGGAGTCTTACTGTATTTCGATAGGAACGAAAAAGGAGAATTCAAATTACGAATAATAAATATAAATTATAGAGTAGTACATATACAATCTAAAATAGTTGTGTATGTGTATTGTAGTGTGATAACTAGTTAGAGGTGAGAAAATGGACTGGACGTTCAAATTTATTACATCAAGATAAACTGTGAGTAAGTATGAAAAATCATCGTATATCCATAACTATTTAACGTCAAATTGTAGAAAATACCTTATCTAGTTTCGAGTTTGGACTAGAATGGTAAGTGATCCTATAATGGATGATGATGTCGATGAAATTTATGAATCGTTCAATCATGGAATATTTTGGTTGTACTATTTATGTCATATTTTCCGTATAATGAATATAGGTACTTATTGAAATTGTGATAGATCCATTTACCCGTTTGAGAACCTTCGCTATAAATATAAAAGTGTGTTACTTGATCACTGAACTTCATAATACGTATAAAGTTATCAGAAGGTTTTATCATTGCACGTCAAAAACGGTCATCAAGTTGACTCTATCACCATGTTCTTTCAAAATACAAAATTGTTCATTCATCTTGAAAAATCACCAATCAACACTCGGCTATGGGAAAATAAATGTGCTTGAATTATTAGAATTGATAGAGTAACATTTATCAGGGCAGGAGCGATGACAGCATAACCCAGGGGTATAATAACTCTGGTGTTGCATGAACTCAGTAGATATTTTCACAATAAAATAACTGATGAGTATATTTTCGCTGACAAACATTATAGATTTTTCACTTGAGAGATCTATATGAATTTTTTGGCTTAAAAATTGATCCCATTTCTATCAACGATTGTTGAGTGAAACTACAATCTACTACACACTCGATCTATCTCAAGAATTGGATATTTTTAGAAAACAGTAACTTTTTTCCATTTAAAGGATACTTAATGTTTTCGAAATCAATATTATTTTACTTTTTATTGACACAGAAATTAGGAAAAGTGAATACGATCTAAGTTGTGCTAATCTTTTGATAATTTTTTGATTTCATTAGGATTTATTACCAGTTTTTCATGAAGCTCGAAGTAATTTTTTAAAGTTATTTTTTTCTTTCATCAGAAATGAATAATCTAAGTGAAAAAAACAGGTCAAATCAATATCAAGAAATTTTTGGCAACATAATAAAGCAGCTTCCGATTAGGAATTGGGATATTATATATTAAAGCACATGGTTAATAGGAAAATTAAGGCTTTGCTAATAACCGTCTTCCACATGTATGTTATCGCTCTCTCTATATGATCAACTGAAGTAATGTCACGAAACAGTAATGTTCGTTCTATCGGAAAATACATTTTAAAAATCGGGAATTATTACACTATCTATAGTGCAGAAGAAATTTTAGCTATTGCAGACTACATATGATATGCTATTTTCAAAAATATAACTACATGATAGTTTCAGCTGCGTAGGTATAAAACAGAATTTGGAAAAGGATGTATCAGAGACCAATAATAGTCAGACATCAAATTCGTATCCATGATTCCGGAAACTCGTCCAGGTGACTATAGAGACTTATATCACACCCCTTATTTTTGTAGCAAAAGTTTTTCTACAAGTTTAATATAATTTTCAAATTTTTGAATAAAATCTGTCCCAAGCCATTAGTTCTAACTTGGTCATAAAATTTCTAAGTTGAGTATCTTTCGTAAATTGTCTAATTTGAAGGGTCATCGAAATACCGGCTTCAATCAAAGAAAATTTCTGGCAAATGTAAGAAAAACAGTTCCAGTATTTATCTAGCGATTCAATAAACTGGTTCATGATGCCCAGTTTTTAGTAATGGGAAAAGGAGGAATGATAATTTTGTGACAAGCTACTAATGAATTGTGGATTATATTTTTCTTTTCTGACTCTCATGTCTCAAAGACTTGTAAAATATGAAAACTTAGGATAATCACTTTGTTGACCGGGAAGAATGTTTTATTTTTTTAAATCAACACAGATTTAACTTAGTACTGTGGACTATTCTGAAGCTTGTTCAGAAATATCTAAATTTTTTACAAAATCATCAAATTTATTTTGGGAAAAGCAATTTGGCTCATTTGACATATATACAAAATCAGAATAATTTTGCGCTTGAGCTTGGACCTTCAATGGCTTGTTCGGAGGGTTCAGATATATTTTGATGCACTGAAGAGTCAGGTGGATACTGCCATTTACGAGAATGGTCCCAGAAGTACCTGGTCCAACAAAAATAACACAAAAATTTTGGAAATTAGCTCCATACACTTTTCAAAAATAGCCATTAACTGCCGACATCACCTCTTCATTGTTGGAAAATCTTTGATCGCCAAGCTATTTTTCAAGTGTGAGAACAAAAAATAATACAAGGGGGCTAAATCTGGCGAATGGGATGCCTAAGGTAGCAATTCAAACTTTAATGCATTAATTTTGGCCATTGCAACAACGGATGTGTGAGCTGGTGCAGTGTCTTAATGAAATACTTTTTTCTTAGCCAAATGCGGCCATTTTCGCTTGATTTCATCGCTCAAAGTAACAATAAGTTCGAATAATACTCGCAGTCGATATTTTGTCTTTTTTAAGATAGTTAATGACAATTATCTCACGCTTATCCCAAAAAACCGACGCCATGACCTTACCTGCACATGGAACGATCTTCGTGAGTCATTGTGAGCTACCGCGGCACCCATCTTGCGCATAGCTTCCTCATCTCCAATCTTTCAGTTAAATTGAGATGCACCGCACTTTTTGGAATGTCTACTATGTCAGCTAGCTCGCAGACGATCATCCATTACCGGTCTGTGGATTTTCTTCAACATTTCTAGAGTCGTCACCTCATTTGGTCGACCAGTGCGTTGCTGGTTATCTCAGGTCGTACGGCCTCGTTCAAACTCTGCTACCCAATATTTTACTGTTGATTGTTTGGGCTAAGGCCTTTCAAATAAAAGTATTGTATAGAAAACGTTCACTATTCACTGCTGCCAAACAAATACTAACCAACGCGGTGTCTTCAAATTGTATGCTGTATAGATTGTGTACTTTCTAGTACAATGGTATTTTTCAAGCAACTACAGCCACCTCTAGGTGAGACCAGGTACTTGTAGGATCATCCTCGTAGCTCGAGTTTTAATGTTTAAAATGTTTACGTTCAAGCTACCAATTTAAAGACAATTTTTTACAACTTTTCCACAATCTTTAATATTCCACACATATGATTTACAAACACAAACAAAACCAAGAACATCATCTCAACCTTTTCTCAATGTTTAAAACCTATTTTTCGCATATACAGCAAAAATAATCAGGATTGTCTGATAAACGTTTCTTTGAACTACCCCTTCAATGATAAAAATTAAAACGAAAGTTACTCAAGATGTTAAAAAAATGTTGAGGGTAAATTTGACAAAAACAAGTCATAAGTGAACATTATGAACCACAAAATTCACGGCAAGTGATAAAAAGTTAAATTTTGTAAACTAGTGTAAAACATATTTTGATTATCATTAAATTATTTAAAAAGCTTGTGTGTCTGATTTTTTAAACTATACACGTTTCTAGTTCAAATTTGAATTTATTCAGATCAGACACACATTCATGACAATGCATGCAGACTACATTTAATTTGGGAAGGGAAATTGTTTGGAATAGCTAACTCAGCTTTTTGAGCAATACAAAAAGAGTTGCCACCACGATGTACTACTCAAATAAATAACAAAGAAAATGCGATGAATGTAGCGTTAAAATCAATAGCAACCACAGTCTGATTAAACAATTTGATTTTGGTTATTGCATTTTCAATAAAAAGTTTACGACATGAAAGGCAGCTCATACGATTCATTAATTACGTAACATTATAGATAAATTGGCTGACAGGATGTAAATGTATAGCGGTTATTTGCCGTTTTCACTTTATGTTCAGTATTTTTACAAATAAAAAATATGCTGAATGTTAGAATATAAATATCTAATTGCAAACATTGGGTGATTTACGTAAAATTTACTAATTCTTCAGTTTTCATGCTAAGGACATCGATATAATTTCATCTCATGAACATATATTTTTTGGGGTGTATTAAATAAAAATGTACACAAATCATAAATTAACTCCATGTTTATAACGTATACCCATGTAGATAACTTAATGTTGTTGATGGACGACTTGAATATTCATTTCCAATATTTTCCTAAAAATTCTACGCTGTAATTGTTCCTCACTCTCCGACTTACACTTTGCGAGATATAAGTGACCAACAATCTTCAATTAGACGGACTTGAGGTAAGTTAGGGGGATTATTTTGTTTTGGTAGATATGTTATTTTGACATGGCCAATGTTGAAGGTCCCTTCAACAACAACGTGTTGTTGTCGTACAAAATCAACTAATTCGATAAGGCAGTTTCTCTCTCTCAGAATTTACAGCTTTTCTACTAACTTGACCCACATAAGGTCCTCTTGTCGAAATCATCAGACCAGAACTTTTTCCGGGAAATTTATATTTAAAATTGTTGTTGAACTATTTCTCATGGTCCCTCATGTCTCCTTAGTTGACGACAGAATTCTGGGGTATATTTAGGACACTTTCATCTTTTCCCGTATTTTTAATCATTTATTACTAATTTCCGCGATACGATATTCTTTAACGTGTAGTATTCAGGCGCTAATTTTCATACGAAATCCGATTTCTCTTATTATCAGTGTTTGGTTTTTTACTTTTTGGGGGGTTCAGACATGATTTCTTTTCCACATTCGGCTATAACACGGTAAATGTGTCTGTGTGAAATATTTTGATTTTGAAAAATACGAACTTTGTCAGGCTCAGGGATCTGTCCAATCAAATTATATCGCTTCTAACATAAAAAAAGACTCCTCTAACTTATGTCATATAATCTATTTTGATAATGTATTATTACACATTTTTTTTCCTGCCAAAACTATTGCCACATACGTTATTGATTTTGGAGTTCAAGATGAACTCATTGCCGAAGAAGTAGTTATTAATTACAATGAAATATGACTGTGCATCTTGTTCTAACCAAAATTTTACTGCCATATTCTTAATAGAATATATGGATATAGAAAAAATCTTCGTTGGAAACATTTTATTCTATCAATTGTATCTGTCAATATCAAGAGAAGGCACTACAGTTGTATTGTTCATAACATTCTGGATAAAGTCTTCCACATATTTCATATTCGTACGTTAAAAAGTTATCGATTGCCTCTCTGTTTTCAATAATTTGTATGAATAAATTCTCAGTTGAAATCAATTAACTTGATCCCTCCAACTAATTAGTAGATTTGTAATTCGCGTCATAATTTAGTTTCAAACTGTGTAGCCAGATTTAATTTAAAATTTATGCGGTTGATTTTTTATCATGAACCCTCTTAATTACAAAATATTGTATAATATCCCACAGAAAATATGTATTCCGTACAAGAAGCTGCTTTATTTTATCAACAGCCTCGATTAAATTGAATACCGCCTTTGATAAAATATATTCAGATCGCCATTTGCGTTGAAACGAAAGAAATTAAGAAACAAATTAATGTATATAGATATTCAATGCTTATATTCTATCGATTCACAATTAAATATACAGTGAAGACATAAAAGTTTACTAGGGGGGTGGCTCACGTGAATACGATCAATTAAAAAAAATGCAGTGTATGGTGCTGTATGCGATAATACAAATGAAATAAAAATAATACTCATCAAGTAATTCATTAAGATTTATTTAATTCAGATAAATGAGAAGCTAAACTTTTAAAAATTTGTGAAACTAGACAAAAGAGAGGCAAGGTAGAAGAATTGCTATTTTTACCTTCGGGCAAAAAAAATATTATTGAAATTGAAAAAATTTCACTACGAATTATGAAATGCGAATATAATAGTAAAATATTGTAATGTTAAAGCATGGCGGATGCGTCTATTAATTGAGAAGAAGAAAAAACGTTGGGCGTAAATCCTGCCTATTCACCGTGAACGATAAAAAAATAAAAGAAAAACAAATTTAATGAAAGAGATTATAATGTCTATATTGTTAAAAAATTTTGATTTTCCTGTACTCTAAAATATTTACTTACTATCCATCAACAAGGTAGCGATATTTAAAACATTACATGAGTTTTTATAATAATGCTTGAAACTTCATCATGAAATTTTAATTAATTATCCTGAATAGTTATATTAATTCCAAATAAGGAGCCAGATCAAGTATCAAAGAAATTATTATAAGTTATTCGTGATCTGTCATCAATGATGGACATTGGAAAAATAGCATTAAATTTTGACATATATGTTAATATTATTTAATTGGTTATATTAATGGATTATAACTAAATAGATTAAATTAAGTATTATCAATTAAAGTAATTAAAGAATTATTTCCTATGGCTAATTACACTATTATATTAAGACGCTCTAGAGGACTATGCACTCCGGAATCTGTTTGACCTTGATGACTGAAACTTCAACTTTGGGTCGTATGCATATTCCAGAAATTTTCTTTGTTATAATTTTTTTTCATTTAATTAAAAGTTTAGAATCCTTTAATCACTATATATACGTTTTTGAGTTTTCTTTATTCTTTTACGTAACACTCTGTTTGGATTTTCCATTCACGACTTATTTATTCTATGTACATTAATAATCTTTATTTAACATTATTCTAAGGTTCCTCACTCAATTAATTTTGCTGAAACAATGTTGTAATTGTGGAAATAATTCTGTTTTATTATGCTACTGTCGTATTCCATTACAATATATCAAAAGTTGTGAAAGCTCCAAATTAGAATAAATATATTATACTTCTAGTATGGATTATCGAATATCAATATCATGTTTATAAAGTTTATAAAGATGATATTGGAGTTGTTATATGAAACCCGCATTTGACAAAGAAAAAACAAATATTAATCTTTAATAATAATTGAATCAATGATATCAATTAGCATTTACCTAAACAACTTCTGATTCTAAAAGAATATTTTTGAAGTATCCCTGGTATAATTGCGACACGCTCTGAATAATTTTAAACGGTTAAAAGGAATTCAAAGTAGATATTATGATTATCCCAAAATCCAATACGAAAAATCACACCTTAGCAAATAGAAGCATGTTTTTGTAACCCTATTCGGAGCTTCCTATATGATATTTATTAGGAGGGTAAGACTTTTATCGCGAAAAAGTAACCCCCGAATTCGCACCCCAATAGAGAATCCAAGTCTCACATCGCACAGACCTGAAAATTCGCGTCAATCGCATCAAATTTTCAAACCCCATTCAAAAGGAAAGATGCAATTTGTTCATCCTTGCAGAAACCTTCCGAACCACCTGAAATGGAATAGTAGAATGGAATTGAAGTGGCCAACTACTTCATTTAGAGACGATTGAATGAATTATAAGTGGAAACCTATTTTGGAATAATCGAGAGTAGTGGCAGGCTATAAATAATTTGCGGAATTCAAGATAATGCACGAATTTGAGGCTACTAAAAATTAATGGATATAGAAAAAAGTACACTTTCACTATTATCTCTAATATACACTTTTAAAATGATTCTCAGTCGACAATTTGAGAAAAAATGTATATTAAAATAGTACAAGTGTAATAATCTATAAAATCATCTATCCCAATAACTTGTGTCAGCAAATATGTAGGGTTCCAAAAAAGTACATTTTTACTACTATTTTTTGTACAATTCTTATTTGATATAAACTTGATATTAATATAGTACAAAATATGAGAATGTATTCAATCTGTGAATAACTCATTTATCCAAATAACTAGTATGTCAAACAAATCGTTTACATGGTTTGTAAAGGGTAGTAGCGAAGTTGTTTTATATTGAGAAAACTATAAATTAATCCATCTCATTTAACACAAATCTGTTAGTTTAAAAAAGGGTTGTTCACAGTAGGAAACTCGTCGTAACTTCCCAATTTGTTCATTCTTGTGGAAACCTCTCTTGACAAGAATGAAATAGTAAAATGGAGAAGTGGCCAAACACTGCAGTGTTCACATAACCATGAAACTAGAGGTGACCAAATAAACCACGTTTGGGTCCTTCAATATCAAACAGATTTAGAAGTAGATATAATGGAATTTTAATTGTCTCCAATTGTACGGAGTGTTCATTAAATAAATATCAAAATAAATACGCTCCAAATTTGATCTTTACAACAACTGAATGGATTTTTTGGGTTTGCACTAATAATTGGAAATATTTTTTTGTAGTTCTAACGTATGTATTAGAAGGATTTTTATCGTATATTCCACATTTTGTGAGCTTCTCGAAAAGTAACGTGGTTAGATGGCTCCGCTCTTTAGGGTTGATACACTCCATTAATCTATTTTATCTCTCCCTCATTTATTCCTTTTAACTATTCTCATTTGTTCTATTTACTTCTGGCCTATATAAATTGATTTCTCAACAACTTAAATCATTTCACTGTAGTATATATATATATATATATATATATATATATATATATATATATATATATATATATATATCTTCTTGATTTTAGGTCTCTTCTGTTATTAGTTTTTTTTAAATAATTGTTTAAGTCTTTATCATATTTTGATGAAACATTCCATCTTTTTTCCGTTATGATTGCATTACTATTGTACCAAAATATGATATAGAAAACCTGAATCAAACATAAAATTCTTATCATAAAAAACTTCACAATCGAAATCGGACAATATATTAAAATTAATTTTCTTGATGTCATATTATCTAAAATTAAGAATAACATAAAAACGGAATGGTACAGAAAACACACTTAGTCCTTAATATATTTATGCTTGAATCATCTCATTCTATGTCACAAAAAAGGTCATTAATAATAAGCTTAGCAAATAGATCCAGATAGAACTATGAAATCCTGAATTAAGATGCTTAGTTATTCAAAAAGCAAAAACTGCATTGAAAAGAAACAATTATCCGGAAAATATGATAAACAACATATTCAAGAAAAGGATAAACAGATACTATCATCAATTAAAGAAAAAAACAGAAAGTAAACATAAAACATTTTTCCTTACCATACGTACAATGACTTTCCCAACAACTATCGAATGATTTCCATAAATATGATTTCAGTATAAGTAATAAAGGACATAACACATCATCGAAATATTTCACTAAACTAAAATCTGAAACACCAATAAACAAAACAATATCATATATCAAGTACCTTGTAATGACTGAAATGCTGTTTACATAGGAAAGACATATCAATATTTCCAAAATAGATTAAAACGTCATCAAAACGACAAAAGAGAAACTGCTCTAAAAAACCATGAAATGATTCACATATATAGGAACGAGAGAATGATAAAAATAACCTTAACAATTTGAGTGAAATTTATATAGTTTCATAAATTTTAATGCAACTATGAATAATTTAATTGGTAGCTGCTGTATATCTTTGAAATGCAATAATTACTCTATCCATTGCTTTCCATTTTTGCATGAAATTGTAGGAATTACAGTTTATGACTTACATAACTATTTACTACATTACAAACATGTTTGAATGTTTTTATAGAGATATTCGATTCTATTTTTCTCACGATACACATAATTTATAAAGCAAAATTTTTTCGAGTATAAAGTTAGAGACAAATTTCTGTATATCTTGATGTCGAATACATACAGATAATGCTCATTTCAATTGATAGAACAAGTGCACGGTTTCATTTTTACATTCCCTCAAGTTATTTTAGATATTGGTTTCCGTTTTAATTCAAAACTTTTCATTCTCTGCCCTACGTTTCATGTGTCCAGAATTCAGTAAAGACTGCGTATATTAATTCAATGTTTACCCTAAGGACAATTACGACCTCTCGTTCTCTTCGAAGGGAACGAACGGCTGACCTTGATTCGTTAATAATTTATTGTTCTTGATGGAATTTTCACTGGCAATTTAACGTTCTGTTAAAATGAAGGGATGCTTCATGTCATAAACTTGTATGATTAAAAAAAATAACGTTTCAACCTCTTAGTAATCCTTAACAGATTTTTTCTAAAATATTGAAATTTCATTTATTGAATGTATTATTATTAAGAGAAGAACTAATGAAGAACAGAAGACATAAATATTGAGCCCGATATAACACGTTTTGTCAGAGTACGAAAACTGAGATAGTTGGGACATATGTAACATTTATAAAAAAAAATGTTATGCCATACAGAAACTTGGTTGAAAAAAGTCAAATTAGGAAGACTTATCAACCATGAATGTCAGTAATTGAAAAAAAAAGGAGAAAAGTGAAAAAAGTTTTAGAACAACAAAATAAAGTATCAGGATTTACTTCTAGGTCTACAATACGATTACCTGCTTAGAAAATATTAACAAATATATTATTATTAATATTATTATTGGAAAGTCTTTGGTAATCTTAGTTTAACGATGCTGTCATACACTCTTAGGCACGACGCTGGTTGATGACAAAATAACTTGAACTATTTCGCTGTACGACATCTGTTTAATGTCAATTGCGAGATTCGCGTATTTGGCCAGTTTCCCTTGGTGTTTGTTGAGAATGTTGTGAGTGTTCGATATGGTCGACCACCACAACCTCAGGTCTGTTATTCGTCATCTGTCTATCGGTAATAATGAACCGTGGTAGAATCTAAAATTTTTATTTGCAAATACCTTCTACGACTGGTAGTTTCCAGCCAATGATGTTGCACACTCGATTTAACTCGCAGATAGTTAGTATTAGCTAACACACCACAACAGATGTTATAGGATGAATGGTCTCTGATGTTTGCTGACACTTTCTGCATTTGTCCTTTCGAAAGAGGTTTCTTGTTCCACCCTCTTTTTGGGGTAATGTGGTTCTAATAGTGGATGAGTGGTAATTGTTCCTTCTCATCATTCTTCGTGTTAACCTTTGGAAACCTTCCAGCTCTTTTCCCGTCTAATCCAGGATTCCAAAAGAGTACGTTAATACAGGCATGGATTAGGTGTTGATTGCCTAGACTAAGTTATCTGCATTTGATTCGGACTTAATAAGTGATTATTGATCCTGAACTCAGGCTTTTGCCTAGTTATGGTCCAATAACCGTAGTCTGTTAATATTTCAAGTATTTTTAGGTTTTCCCGTTTTCAATTGCCTGTACGATATTGGGTAGTTTCCCATTTCCGTCCATGGCGTGCAAGGACCTGTACTTAAACAGTCCAAACTCAATATGTATATGTATATACTATTATTTATTATTATTATTATTATTATTATTATTATTATTATTATTCCGATTTATATTAGAATATTTACATGTTATTGAGAATCTGATAGATAAAATCTCATTTTGAAGCTCTTGTGCTTTCATTTGCAATCTTTTAATAATGAAATTTGATTAATATCTTATACTTTCAATATATCTGAAATATTCATTTACTAGATAGTAATGTACGATGTAATAAATAGTCAAAATTAAGTAATTTGAAGATTTTGGTCATACAATCTCTAACTATTGAACTATTGAACCGTATATTTCAAAAATCCATACTGATTTTTGAACCAATATCACTAAGTCATCTGACAGAGTAAATAATTGTAGAATATTCTAGGGCGAAATATAATTTTTGTTATGGTATATCAAATATATGTTGCACCATTAAAGTATTATAAAACTTAGTCAAAGAAATAGAATCATAACCTGCAAAGGATAACCCCTTTTTTATGCCGTTTCAGATAATATTAGTGGGGTAGTTTCGATTTTGAAACATGTATACATCGAATTGCTTCTATTATGTACAGTAGTACATCTTTAATTTTGAAAAATGCTTTATTTCCACAATCTTCCTAATATACGCAATAATCATACTTTACATTCTATTTCCATTGTATTCCGTAATAATTATATATTTTTTTTAGCTAAGAAAATAAGAATATCGGAATAAATTCACAAACTAACATTTCTAACCAAAGCTATCGAATTAAACTATTCGATTAATTCCCGCCTAATTAGATAATATCCTCACTAACCAATCCATCCCTTTACCGACATTGCCCAATGCCGAGTCTGTGAATCTGTAATTGTCCTAAGGGCCAACATAAAATTAACGCCAGTCCTGAATACCACATGGCTTTCCATCGATTCGAATGAGCTTTCGTCCTGCGGCAGCGCAAGCTCTCGCTCAGCAATCTCATTGGACAGCTCTGATGTCATTCTTGATTCTATATATAGCCGATGACTCATATACCTAACAGTGTTTCTCCAAATTCCTCTGCGATAGCACGTTGCAGCAGCATTGTTTGTATTTGTGTCGTATATGTTATGATTTGGTTTGCGGGTGTTTTTTTATATAATTGGTGAGTACAATTTCAAGTTTAATATTAGGAAAGGAACTCTAAGTGTTATGGGGTACTGCTGTTGGGTTGTCATCGAAATTTTCAGAAATTATTTTGAATATTTTGACATTGTTCTTTTTTTGCGGTGTTAATGGTAATATTCTGCATTTCTGTAAAAAAATATGTGGTACAGAAGTTAAAACTTATTAAAAGAGAAAAAAGGAAGACGTTTTTAATATTTCACAACATTCTTGAAATACGTAAAACGAATTTTATTTTATTTTGTGATTAGAATATTTTCACCTTGACAACAAAAGATAATAAGTTTGCTTCTAATATTTCAAGAAATAAATTTTCCAGGAAAATGTGATTTTTGATTAAACTACTTGGCTCTTGTGGTATTAGTTTTACTTGTTTTAGTTTTATTTTGATTCCAATAAAATCATATATCAAAGTGGATCTTCAAATATGTGAGTGATGACATCATCGGAAATTCCTATAAAATAGTACATAACTTTCGAATTTTCCAGCTTCACGACTTCTTTGACTTGCCTCACTTTTTATAGACTATATTGAGTAATATTTCGTAAGCAATGGGGCTAAAGATATTAGAATAGAACGTAACAATTGTTTAATTAACTTATTCTGACTTAGTTTGTTTAAACAAAAATTTTAAAACAACAATCCGACATTTTACCGCAAATCCAAAACTAAACTGATTATTTTAGGGTTGCTAAAACAACAACAATGTGATTATTTATTAATAAAACAAATGAAATTGTGAATCGGTATGAATATCTTAATAATAGCGTTACGTTTCCAAGCCTATATTACGGAATTTTTATTTGGAATCTGGATCAAGAGATAAATACAGAAACTGTTCAGTCAGTTTTCTCTAAATCTCTTTCTCAAAAGTACACCTTATCATATCAAAATTATATACACATATCTTGCATACCATATACAAAATCTATATTAAAGTTTTTGTTTTACTCAAAATAAATATTTCAATTACAAATTACCAACAATTTCATCCTTATGAATACTTCGATTCGCTTGAAATTAATATCCGCTTTAAATACCTTAATTTAAAATATCCTCCCAAATATAAAATATTTTTTGGTCAACAAGGCGCTCAGTTACTTAAGAATATTTCCAAGAAAATAATTTCCCTTGGGATCATTGAGAAAATTGATGTACACATATTAAAAGTGTTAGATATGAGAAGAAATTTATTTCTTCATATCTTGCAGCACTCAATATTGAGAAATTTTCTGTTGAAGATTCTATATTTTATATTTTTGACGGCAACAATAGTCATTCGTATTCAGTTGTCTATAAAAACAATGAATTGAATGTATTAATAGATTTAATAATAATAAATAACTATGGCAAGTGGTATTCTCTCAATTCTGAAAAATTTACCAGTTATTAGTTACTATTTTCAATCTTCGGTTCGTATTGATAGAAAAGTTATTTTTCATTTGGCAAGAAATTCTTATTCAGTCTCCAAAAACCGAGAATCATTGAATGAATGTATTAATAGAGCGGAATTTTTCCAATTCCGAAAAATTTTTAGTTAGCCATTTAAAATGTTTGCAGTCTTTGTTTTGTGTTGATGAGAAAGTTTTTTTTTTCAGTATATTAACTAAATTTCAATAGACCGAATAATAGAAATATGCTGTGAAAAGCATATTCAGTAATCAAATATTCTCAAAAGTTTCTATTCCAATCGTAAAGTTTTGGTTATTAAACATTATTTTTTTTTATTATTGTATTTTCTTTAAACTGTCTATCTTTGACAAAAGCTCAACCTTTTTAAATTGTAGCTATAGTTTTTTTATTCTTTTATTTTATTTTGCTTCGTAGTTTGTTAGTGAGTGAATCAGAAATCTCACACAATTTTGATATGTATTTTGAAGTACACATCAAATCTTTCTTAAACTTGAAACACTTCAAATGGATACATTATTTCTTCCTAATATTCTATTTTCATCTAAACATTTCACTTAAACCACAATTATGAATTGAAATAAAAACTAGAATTTCTACGAGGGTATCCATTTTTTATGCACAAAAATATATTTTTGAGGCTTTATATAAAGCCTTTTACATTAAAACTGAAGATATATCATATATTATGGGTTCATTTTACGAAGATAACTTTGTTTTCCTCTAAAAATATTTAAATATCAACAATAATGGCATACAATGAAGTTTTTTCATGTCTGTCTGTCAAAAATAATCTTAGTTTTTCTTAAATATTCTCGGGTTATCATCAAATTCGTTGTAAACAAGAGTCAACAAGAAACAAAGTATTTTTTTCGTGCAAGGTGGGGAACGTTTGTACAACCAACCTTGGAGGTACTTAGACTAGATGCTTTGGCAGTCGCCAATAATGAAACAGACTAATAATTTCCTTATAGAATCCCAATGGATGGGAGATTATATTTTTGAATGACATTATAATATAGAATTATTCTGTTTAGTAATAAAGAATCACTAATAAATTATATAACTATGTAGGTAAGGATGAATTAAAAGAAAAGAATGTTTAAAATTTATATGGTGTTATTTATATTCAGATACACTTCTATGAGTTTAGTCCAAATCAACTTGGGAACGTTCTTAAAACTTTCTATTGAAATGTCCAATTTCTAATGAAATCACACAAAATAATCAATATTGGTTCATAAGCAATTTGTTTGAATTTGTTAGAACCATTTATGTTTTAAGAGTTGACTGTGTAGTTGTTTGCTGTTAAAGTGATGAATATTTTAGCATTTTTCTGTTTCAATGCACACTAAGATATACTGATATACATGTTAATGAGGAGTTCGTAATAATGTTTAACTAAAACTAACAATGTATGTTACGTAGACACTTTTGCGTTATCAACTATAACCAAAAAGATCTTATTCACCCATAAAGGAAAGTGTTTTTATGATTATAAGCCTACATTTCATGACCTAATCCTACATAGAACCACTCTTTATAAGAAGTAGAAAATTCTAGACAATGTAAGTCTCGAGAAACGTATTAGGATGCTCATAAAAGAAATGTAATTTGGTGAGATCTGTCCAATATCGCAAAATGAAAATCACATTTGCGGTGATTTTGTATGGGAGAACTTCTAATAAAGAATGAGGATCGGTTATTCGATACATATGTCTCGAAATATTGATGGAAAACACAATAAGGATTTTTTGTATACAAACGGTAAGAAATTTCATTCTCACAGTCTACAGAAGAGGAAAAGTTTTCGAACATTTATTAAAAAGTAAACAAAGTTTCTTCGAAATTGACAATATGATATCGGTAGAATACTTTTTAATAGTTTTTACACATAAATCAATTAAATATAACCATAACGTAGTTAGGGTTGGCTTAATTTCATCAACTACCCGTTCAGCGACAACTCTAAATTTCCACATTTTCTTATCTTTTCTTAAAGAGTAATGTATCAGTGGAACTGTAGTGAAGTTAATTATGACTTCTTTTATCATCTACATCTGTACGTTATGGTAGTAAAAAGCACCGTTGGGATTGCAATTGAGTCGAAAAAAATTTGGTTCAATTAGTGAAAACTTGATTTATTTATGTCATGAATAAAACTATTTGAAATTAAAATATTTTTTGAATTATGTTGATATATAGGAAGTAATTGAAAATAAAAATATTATCTATTCGAGAACGTATTGGTAATAGATCATTCAAGGTTTTTTTTCTTCACATTTACTCTGTATTATTTTTTTTCTCAAAATTTTAACAATCGATAAGTTTCATAGACTTTTAACCAAATATGTCGTCATCTTGAAGTTTCCAAATAGGTAATTTTACAAAATTATCCAATTTATAGATGGTTTTCAATATTTACATTGTTTAGCAGATATCTATTTATTGAATTCTTTTTTTATTAAATAATCCTACAAAAAGGAAATCTTCATATTCGAAGTATAGCCCATCGTATTAACCCAACGTAAAGTAAGCTTTTAGAGACCTTGGTAAAAGCATTACTTGAGATTAGATGGAAAAAATTGTCGCACTACATCTTCAACATCTCTTTTGGTTCCAAATTTAGCATTGTCTTGTTGTAAGAGAATTAGCTTCCGGTTAACTGAACCTGGATATTTCTCCGATAAATCCTTATACAATCGCATCAGCTGTTCCCTATATACTTCGGCGTTGATAGCTCTACCATCTCGAATGCTTTCGAAGTATACCAGATCTTCATAATTTCACTACACACACAATAAGACTTTCCGTTCGAATCAATCTTTTTTTACGACGGATTTTGATAATTGTTCTTTGACTTACCACTTATTTTCCATGTTCGAGTTTATTAGATAAAGACATTTTTCATCGCCAGTAATAATGTGTAATGTGTAATAAAACAATCATCTTTCGGTAGAGCAAGAAACTGTTTACACACCTCTTCTCGACGTTTCGTTTGAATCTCGGTAAAATATTATAGCACTATTCAACAACTTTCATACTAATGATTTCAAATAGTATAATATATTTAGAAAATCCAAGGGATAATATTAGACAATACTTGACGAGTGCTGGTACTATTTTGGTTTTCTACTGTTTTCTTGTATCTTCAATATCCCTCGCTTGTGGAGGACCTGAGCGTGAACGATCTTCGCTATGAAAACGATTAAACCAACGCTGAATCGTTCGATCATTAACTGTGTCTTTTCCTTCAATTTCACATATTTTTCTTGCTGCCATGGCTGCTCTAGACTTTCATATTTATCGCACTTCATTATAGGAAGGTACTTCATCATCAAGATATATAATGGAAGGTACTTTATATTTTTTCATTTTTCTATTTTGACCAGCTAACCAACGTCCATTGTATCCAATAATATATATTTCAATTTATTACTCCAACGTAGTAATCTTTCAGATAGTATACAATATATTGTAGAAAGTGTAGATAAAGAGCCCAATCATGCTTGTAGCATTTATCTAGCGGTTTCTACTCAATTAATCAATATATTAATGCATCCAAATGTTCTTGATTTTAGGTCTGTTCTGTTTCAAAATTAGATTTTTTTTGATAGTTTTTAAAAGAAAGAAATTTATTCAATATATAGATATCCTTCCAATAGTTTACTCTAAAAATTATCAACATTACCACTTATAGACCATTGTTAAATGCGGATTATCTCATTATATACTTTCCTCTAGGATTTTAATTTGATTGAATGAATTAAACGTTTTAATGTAGAAAACATAAGCGTATTCCATTTTCCGGTGGATATGAATTATAAATTCCGTAAGCTCAACCATTGCACTTTGTAGTTTATCGATTTCGCATTAGCATAATTCTCATAATTGCATTACTTGATAACTACAAAGGCAAAAATTAGAATCCGTGTTACAATTGTTCAAACCCCTTTTTATCAGTTTGCTTTTCCGAGCAGCGATTGTTGACTGGAAATAAGCTTATGCGATTTTCGACGACGCGACGCTAATATATTTTTTAAATTGGAGTAAATATGAAATTGAATAAGCTACGCTTACCCTTTCAAATATAGGATAATTATATTTCTGTACTACATTTCAATTTCTGTACAAAATATTTTAATAAAGACTGAATTTTTATCAATCTTTCGAAAATTATTGAAAAAACTAATTTTAAAACTGAAGACACCTAAAACCAAGAACATTTAGAAGCATTAACAAACTTTGATATTATGGAATCCACTTACGAGTAATCCATTCATTTTGAAGCGAAGTATCAAAAAACTACGTGAAATTATTGGTACAAATCAAATAAATATCGAAATCTTCTAGTTCATGAATCTATATTGAACATTTCCACACCCACAAAACTCACATTTACAAAGTCTGATGTTATCTTTACTGCAAGTAACTTTTGGTGATTAGAGACAATAATTGTGAGCGCTAATCAGATATTGTAAACATAATAAGATTGTTGCAATGGCCTATAAACAAATTTGTTTACTTATTTCCACTAAACATATTTTCATACAAAAGATATTTGCACTATATGTACTATGGACAAGGTATTTTTCATATACTCTTCCACGGTGGGTACTCAACTCAAAAATATTATCATATTGTGTTGGAAATGTGTAAATTCACATATCTTTTTTTTTACTTTGTACAATAATTATTCTGAATCCCAAACTTGTTTTCCTCATATTTCATGCTCAATTAAAAACATCAGTCAGAAAGTTTACGTCATCTATCAAAGTTATCGAAGGAAAATATTGAAATAAACCCCCATTTTTCCAAGTGATAATTACGGTAGATTTCAATTTGACTCCCTTCTCATGAAAGTTCAGGAAAAACTCACTAATGGAGGGTGTTTCGCGATTGAATGAACAGACAATTATTCCAAAACCAAAATCAATATACTTTTACATTATATTAATATGCTCTATAGACGAACGTACCGATTTATTGGAATAGAATTTGTTTGCATTGAAAAATTTTCAATCATAGAATAATACTCTTTTTTGTGTATGCAAAACTCCTCCAAATTAAAACACATCATGAAGATCTATACTTATTGACATTAAAAGTGTTACCTCCAGAACTTAGTTGAACGTAACTAAATGTTTCAGTTCGAAGACGTCATAATTATCACTATGCTAGCGATTTTGATCGAGATGTTGGTTTATCTTATCACGAAATTACTCGTAATCTTAATTGTACTACAATGGCAGACATGTTGCATGTGTCGTGTGTGGGCAAAAGAAAGCAGAGGAATATAAAGAAGATCAATTGGCAAATCAAGGGCGTGCCAATGGGCTTCTAGCTAGGCGCTTCACCTATCTAGCAATAGTTTTGAGGGGAACGTAGATTTGTTACTATGCATAATGTTAATGATCGGTGCTTTTCTCACTCCGGATATTTGTTCTCAACATTCGAGCTGAAGCAGAGAACGGCAGTATAGTAAAATCGTATTCAGTGATGATTGTGATTCTATGAAACGCCATCGTGATATTGGTTTTGTTGTTGAAAAACTTTTGGATTAATGTTAAGAGGACTCTTGCTTATGGTAGCCAATCCAATTTGTCCACAAATATTTTATAAGAAAGACTACGCACATCCATTTATTGCACGTTGACTTATGAAGAAAAATATAATACCGAATGAGGACACTATTTGAGAAATGTAGCTTAAAATCTGAAGCAAAATGTAGATGACATTATCTATTCCACATCATGTTAATAAGGTTTACAGGCCCATTACATAAATCATAATTTTCCAAGTACCAAATGAAGTGGAAGGGGTACATAGTATAGAAGCACAAGTGATCTCCAAATGGAGAATAATCATAATATCTACAGATATAGATCAAAATACTAAAAAAAAGAAGCATAGGATGAATTCGAAAGAAGACTTTTAATGATAAGTAGAAGCAGTTGCAAGAATTTATGAGTAAAAAACAATTTATATAGACCAAAATAAAGCTAAGGAACAAGATAGATTTCAGTGAGGTTGGATAATGTAAAGAAATTGAGTTGTACCCAAAAAAATGAGATCAAAACTGAAGAATAGTTATCCATATGATATAAGATTATATTGTCAAAATATACAATATCAACCTATTATCTATACTTAAATATACATGATTATTTTTTTTGTTTTACAGTAGTTTTAATAATATCCTCTTGTATTTTTAGAATCCGGTGCAAATCATCAATCGGAATGAAGTTAGGGAAAAACCCCAACAGTCGCTGTAGACTACATGTGCATACAAATTTTTATTTAATAATTACGTACCCAATGTGAAAACATATTTGGATTTGACTGTTTTCCAACAGAATAATAATGTAAAATGTCACTGCATAGAATATATCTAGTTCACTTTTACTATTAATTTTAATATCGTAATCTGAAGACAGTTGATTAAGAATTATATGATGTAAATTTAAATTCCAAATATATGCAGTGCTGACTACTATCGAGTTGTCGGGAGGATTCGATCAGGAGCAGGATTTGTTGATGATTTTTATTATATTTCAGATGTCTTCTTTAAGAGCTTCCTCTCATTCACAGCAAATGTTATTTTTATAATGCTGAGTGACTAACGACTAACAACATAGAATAAAGTAGAACAATTAAGCCCAGGATTGTATTGATACACATTTTTTTATTATGAGTTTCCATAGGAGCAAAAGTAGGACATTCATTGGAATGTGTCGTTAAAAAGTTTAGTTTAGTTTATCAATTTTGATAAAAAAAACAATTCAACACAGCAACATATTAGAAGATATGTCCTTCACTCATGTTTGATATTCTTTAATCTTTATTGTAAGTAATATTTTTAGCACATAACTTGGTTTAGAAATGTATATATATTTTAATGAATCAAAAAGTCAAGTTATATCCATTTTATAAATGGATATAACTTGATAAATTCGTACTTAAGTGGATTTCAAATCATTCTTTTAGATACAAAATATAATCAAAAAGTTTCAGTTTCCCTTCCAATATAGTTTGACCCTATCTAATGAAAAAAACTGAAAAATAAAATGTTCTTAACTTCCGTATATCTTCTCTTCAAAGAGTCGGCCTAATGCAATCAGAGTTACACAACATTAGATTATGCTTCAAATAAAACCGTTCAATGATATAGTCTCCCCTTGTTTCGTTTCACAGGGAAACCATTTCAACCCTCTTGATTCACAAGTTAAGTTTAATCCTTATCCTTCACCTATATGATGACGCATCCTTAGGCTATTCCTTCTTTCTTTACAACTGCTGTTTCATCACGACCGTCACAAAAAAGGGGAATCTTTATAAATATTGTCTTTAAGAGATTTGGCACATTTCAAATATATATCTGGATTTTCAAATGAGATGCTTAAAAAACTTTCGTATGCTAAATCTAAGGTACACTTTGGTTGAATTTTTTTTTATGATATTGTTTATATATACAGTAAATTTGTATATATATATTTTGCGAATAGGTGATAATAATAAACAAAGGTTGTCTCATTAGTCGGTTTTCATATGGGAAAAATTGAATTGAAGAGGAAGACACAGTTAATGAGCAAACGGCCCACTGTTCATTTAATTGTTTTGATAGTGGAGATTTGACGCAAAGAGGGGACGCAAAGTGTCTTTCGTTGTTCAGAATTATTTGGTCATTCAGTAAATAGAAACTTAGTTTTACCTTTTAAGGTTAACTCGTTTGCAGAATGTCTTTACAGGTCAACTTTTTTACCTGTGTGGAATAAAAAATCAAATTATTAATGACATAAAATCGGTTTTTACAATTTTCAATACATAACTAATTACTTATCATTTTGTATCCTGTTAAAATGCATTTAATGCCATAATCGTTGAAATACTTAATTGACTATGGTGTTGATATTGGTCACTACTTCATGTAATCACTTAGTCACTATTCAAAAATGCCATCGTCCAATAATTTTCTTGGCACCAACACTGTACTCATGCCGAATTTAAACATCAATTTTGTTTACAGTAACACATTTTGCCAGTTTATTTCAAGTATGGTTTTTGCAAAGTATCGAAAAGAGAAATTAAATCAAAAACTAGCAGAAATGAAACAAGTTAATCAACAAAACAAGAATTAATGATTAACCCATTATTTAAATCCAGTCTCCAATACTATACATGAAATTGAATGAAAATAGTATATCATTTTAATGAGAATAAAGTAGATAAATTGATGGATTCACGCACTGTATTATATATGGAAATATTCCATTCAAATTAACAGAACAGTTGGAATTTCTGGAACCGTTGGCGATATTCATACTGAATACACTGTTTACACCACCACTACACCAACACTCACAACTACACTGTCTGTTTGAAGTTTACCTTCAGTCTCTGAAGACGATAACTTGGTTATCGAAATACGCGTCAGACAGTGTAATCGTGAGTGTTGGTGTAGTGGTGTAAACAGAGTATTCAACAGAACAGTTATTGATGAATATACTGTTTACACCACCACTACACCAACACTAACAACTATACTGTCTTACGTGCGGTTCGATAACCAAGTTATCATCTTCAGAGACTGAAGGTAAACTGAAGGTAGTGGTGGTGTAAACAGTATATTCAGTATGAATATCGCCAACGGTTCCAGAAATTCCAACTTAACTACAGTTATTGATGTCAAATAGAACGTGATTTGTTCCATGCAAATGGCATAATTATACTTGAGAATTCGAAACAAATATAGAAATTGATAAATATGTGGAATAGGTAGTATGAACTAATGGAAATGTATATGAACAGAAGCAATTTTATGTTAATAAACGAAGTAACAACAAAGATGGTTGCAGTACAATGGCTGCTTTATTAAATGAACGTATCCTTAAAATTTGTCAACACGTGAATAGATTTAGAACTGGTCATAGAGCAAATTTAAAAAAAAAACTCTGAATTGAATGAAGCCACCACTTGCCAGTGATAGAAAAGCATAGAAAAGATAGGTGGTAGAGGACGCGATGACTCTGAAATGGCATAAGTTTAGGACATGAAGAAGAATATAATAATTTTATCAATGATTCAATACAATTGCTCAAGTTTCTTATACGAACGCTTCAATAGATTGAATTCAATCGTTTTCATATTAAAAATTTCATCTTATACCAATAAAATTAGCAAGCGCGATGATTATTTTTGAGGAAATATCGACAAAAACCTTTTCGTTTCTAAATATTTAAGCGGTTCATTATCACTAAAAATATGATGATAAAATCCTCCGTTCCCCTTTTGGTGAAGAACTTGACACACCTTTGGTATGGATACCTTATCTGAAGCGAGAAGGATCGAAAAAGAGAAAGACATAAACAAAAGTTGAGGATTTTTATTAGGTCTTTAAATCTATAAAAGGTTTGGGGTGACGATGATGTTAAGTGATTCATTTACCAAATGTTTTTCTTTTGATAAATGTGTCGGTTTTTTGGACGTTTATTACAGATGAACATATCGTGTTTGAAGTTCGTTTCCAAAATATGTATATTCACGAAATCACCAACTAATTTTTTTGATGATTCACTTCTTTTAAAACTTCTTTTCTACTGGCAGTAACAGTAATAACGATGATACGAAATTGGTAATTTATAATGAATAACCCAAGTTGATTTAAATACATCTTGTCTCGTGAAGTTTTTCCGAAGTTTTTTATTGAAATCGATTCCAGGAAAATTCTTTCATCAAATAGCTTTTTGATATGCCGTCCACATCTATTCCCCATAATTCGAATTCAAATTAGAAAGGTATTTTTCGCCGAGGGAAAATCTAGTCTTGCTTTCTACCAAAAATCACATTAATTTCATTATGAAAAGAAACCAGACAACCTTTTCTAATCATTGAATCAAATTTTCTAGTTAACACAAATTAAAAATACTCTGAATCTTTCGATCAATAGTTTAATGTCTGTTTTTATTGAAAATTACTAAAAATTTCAATCTTGTTTGTATTAATTAGTTAAGTTATGAACTATTTGAAATTGTTTTTGTGTAAAATGGTTTACAATTTCCAGATCTACAAGATTTTGTAGATCTGGATTTCATTAGTATAAAAGATGTTTGGTTGATTTTAATAATGCTAAAATGAAAATTAACCTTCGAAAAGTCCTAGATTACTAGAACCATGCTTAACACAGACGGATGTTACAAATCGAGAAAATTTGTTTTAAAGTGTAATTTTGTTAATCAGTTACAGAAAACTGGAGAAAAAAAAAGTTGGTAGAATGACAGTCGACATTCATGATCCATGATTTTTAATGCTAGAAGTGTTTCTGTATCGATATAAATAATAAAAAGATCCAAGAAGATCATAGAAAAGTTGCATAGAAAACAAAGATTACTTTGGAGCTTGGAACACCAGCACTCGCGTAATGAACAGACAATTGTCTTAAGACAGAACGAATCTGTATAAATCCATTGATACCACTGCATACAAGAACTTCATTTGTATCGATGATAATGCAAGAACAGCTGCGGTGGATTTAGTCAAAATAGAAAATTATGATTCTCCGTTCCAATATAGATACATTAGTTTAGAAATCTTCTTCCACAACTTTGGGCAGGAATTGTACAAAATTTATTGGACAACTTAGTTAGAAGCATGCTAAAAAGATTTGCTGATGTGATTCCCTGCAAATAGGGTCACAAAAAATAATTCTAATCATCCTTTTTATTGAATTTCTCTTTATGAATTTTTCTGTTTAATTGTTCTATAGGAGCACTTTATTTAATTTTTTGAATATTAAAATAAGGAAAAGTTTTTATCATTTGTTTTTGGCATCCAGTTAACCCTTTCGAGAAATTTTTTTGTTTCAGCTTTTATAATTGAATTTAATCATTATTGTTACTTTTGTAACAACACAAATCTTTTATTTTATTAACAGTAAAACGTTTTTCTTTATAAATGGGTTGGAGTATTTGATTTTGGGTTTGAGATATTATACAGATTGTATATTGTAATTATTCATATCCTCATTGAAATGTTTCAAATTTACTAATCACTCATTCAAATTTCAGATTCCAATGTATAGTTTATAAAGTATATCCAAATACAAGTGTTCATTTCGAAAAACTCATTAAATTATTTATATATTCCAGTTTTTCTCATTATTTTCATTTCTAGTCGCTCCTGAAATTTTGCTATTAAGTTTCTCAATATTCCATATAATCTAACATCAAAATAGTTATTTTCCTAACAAGTGCGGAAAGTGATACTTTCCCGCACGCGACTGCTGTTGTCCCGAACGACGCTGAGCGGAGTTCGGGCAAGCGATCAAGTGCGGGAAAGACACTTTACGCATGATTTAGGAACATTATTTTTTCTACGATCGTATATACAAAAAAGTATACCAACCCATTTTAATTATTGGTCAGAATTGGTGGAAATAATGTAGAGGAACGCATATTTTATGAGAGATACCCCGATCACCCTATATCGAGGACTCATTTGAGGGAGCGCTTCCATAAGATTCAACAAATAGATAGTGTTCATGATGCCAAACGATCAGGTCGACCAAATATAGGTATTAATAAACATATTGATATATTATAATAATGGCTTAACACTCCTAATGAGATTGCACCGCAAACATGCTCTCTCTTGTTGGGGAGGTTCCTCCCTATACTTCATGTGTACACCTTGTCGCTCAACCTATTTCATGTCTTTTCCTGTCAGTTTATAACTCCTAGTCTGCTTAGGTCATCTTATATACATTATGCACATAATTACTGGTCTAATCTTCTTCAACAGCCTAAGTAGCGTCTACCTGTTGGGTTAGTCATAGTACACACGTTGTTGACAAAAACAAATTCCACTCATAAAAATTAAAAATGCATTAACTTTGATATAGCGAACGATAAACAGGCAAACTAAACTCTCACATGTTTCTGAAAAATATACAGCGTGTTCATTAAAAGTAAGCATTTTTTTTGGGGAAACCACATAGCAGAGCTTCTTTTTTTTAACTCTAATTTAACATGTGAAGTATATCTCGAGATGTGAGAAAACGCAATTCAATCGTCAATACTTCAAATTCTGGAAGATAATGCAGATGAATTTGGTAACTTGGGAATAATGTTCGAACAAGATGGTACTTCTGGACAGTATTATTTTGCAGTAAGACGTTATCTAGTCGAGAAATATACTTGTAGATGGATTGAACGACGCAGTTCAATAGAATGGCCATCTCGGCTACCAGGCCTAACAACTTTTCCCTGTGAGGATACCTTAGATTTAAAGATTACGCTTTAGCCCTTGACACTGACGTTTTAAAACAAGGAATTGTTGGAGAATTTACTGCCGGGAAGTAGATGGAGCACATTTTGAATAATCATTGTTCTTAAATATTTATCAATTAGAAGAGAAACTCAAATTTTCGTGCGATTGAATAAGTATTTATTCTAAATACCTTTCAAATGAAGTGTCACTTGCCATAATGTTCAAATTAATATTACTGATTTCAGTTACCTGGTGACGTCATCTGTCACGACTAGTAGAGAAGCTTACAATAGTTCATTTTTACCTTCCAAATTTCATCAGACTAAGTACTTTGATAACTTAAACCTCGATAATTTAATAACTTCTATAAATTCATAAATGTTGTGTTCCCTTCCATTCGGAGTCCAAAACCTCTTTCACTCAAAATAGAACCCTCTATAACTTAAACTTAAACGAATAATTTGGGCTTCGCACCTCAGTAACTCAAAGCTGTAACTACGACGACCTTGATAGCTTCAATCATCTATCAATGAGTGATTTTGAATGGATGTGCCAACAAAAACGGTTTCCTGCAGATAATTGTTATTGTCCATTACTTAAACCAAATGGATTGAAATGTAATCAAAACAAAGTACAGTAACTTATTTGTAGTATGTATCAGTATCTTGAAGCCTTCATTCCGGAAGCATCTATGTGCAGACTCTGAGTGAAAACTGAAAGCACAAAGATATGGTATATATGAGAGTACATTATCCATCATATTAAGAAATGAAGCTGAATTATTGAAGAAGTAAGAATCGGGAGAAAGTCTTCTATGTTAAAGACGAAGAATTACTGAATTCCCTATTGTAGAGTTATACTTATTTACATGGTTTGGACAGTGTAGAAATAGAAACATTAGTGTTAGCGGTTCCATACTAAAGGAAAAAGCTGAAGCTAAGTCACTGCAAATCCATAATATCAAAATTAGCCATGGCTGGTTGGAAAATTTAAAAAACAATATGATTTGACCTTAAAAAAAGTTTGCGGTGAAAGTGCAAGCGTAAGCGTAACACTGAAAATAAAATTCATGAAAAAGTGAGAATAGTTTGAAACAAAACAAAATTACCGATTTTTTTATGTACAAAGAAATAAACTTCGCTAAATGTACTTCCATAAATTATTTAACGTTTTCCTTGGTCTTGATCTAATTGAGGTTCCGCCATTCGAAATATTAGAGTGGGTGAAGGTACTTTTGAGAAATACTGTATATAACTAATCTAGAATTCATTGATATATGTTTTATAACCAAAATAATTTTTGTCTTCCAATTAAGTTTTTTACACAGAAAATCCTGACACGTCTTGTATCCACTTTTTTTTAATTAACTATAATGAATGTTTATTAACCATTACTCTATGCTAAGCTCAATAATTTATTCAATCTCTGAAACACTTTTCTTTGTCTAGTTCAATAAATCAGTCTGTCTCTCAAGTCACTGTATCGTTCTACTCCTCTTTTAGTTCAATCCAGAGACATTTAGTGAAACGCATAAAAAAGCGCGTAGTATTCAAGTTGTCTTGCAATTTAAAGAAGGCAAAAGGGTGTGAAAATATCTAAGAGGAGTTTATGTAAATATCACAAGCGCAGATTCGACAATATGTTAAGGGCAAAAAATTGGAAAAACGAACATTTAATTTTTGGTTAATCATATGAAAACTTTAATATTTATCAACTTTAAAATATTCTCAACAAGAATAGATATACTATTTGAGCCAAATATCGAAATGACTCTCCTTTACTATGAACATTTCAAAAATTCATAGAATCTAAATTTTCAAAAAGTTTTAATCAAGTTTTGAAACGCTCAAACAGTTATTATTGCGCAAAAAATATCCAATCGCATTTTTCGAGTTTGAAACTTCAAAAGTTTTAATAAATAAAAATTCTAGTATAAGAATAAAATCTCGTAATTCCATCTGATTTTCATATATATATATACTTTGAAAAATTTATGTAAAAAGAATTAGAAGCATTCTCCATGGTTATCTTCACTACAAAAAGTATTAAATGAATTGAAATTCAATATTTGAGAGGGTTATTTGAGTACTCCATGTCAGCACCCTTTAGATGACTGACATACGCCTATGATGTCTGTGGTATTTGATGTTATGAGCAACGGCATAAGAAATGAAAAGTCGGTATGCAATAACGTGAAAGGAGATTGCTTTCACAATAGTAAATACGAAATCCCACAATGGCTTTCTTCTCAGAAAGATTCTTCATAAGCAAAAAATATAAAAAAAGGATCGATACAAAACAAAACACCATTTTTATATATGGGCTCTTTTGGATATCATTTATGGAACGGTATTCGATATAAAAGTAAAAAATATTTCATAGAGTCGCCTGCTTCTTGTTAGAGCAATTTCCAAATAGAATTTTCCAAAAATGTGAAAGGTGGTAAAAAATTAGACTTCATGTTATGTTTGATGGTATTCTTAATAACACTGGTTAATAAAATTTCAATTCTTTTTGTAATATGACAACTTATATCAAATTGTGAATATGTGAATGAACTAATGACACGTCAGGTTTCCTTGTTACATCAAAACATATTTGTATATTTGTGAAAAGTACAAACATCATCTACATTTAGAGATATTATTGCTAAACATAAAATAAATAAATACTTATAATTTTCGAGAATATTTCGCTTCTGGAAGCTCTTTTGGAAGTTTCCAACATTAATTTGCCAGCATTACTAGACTACATTTCCCTTGATAGCGCTTCTTTATTGAGGAAACTTCATGATGGAACCTCTCGCATTCTTCGTCACTCTCAGCACCAAAACTTGCTGGAAAGAATTCCAGAATATATATTTTTGTGTCTTCGTATAAATCCACTGCCATCTTTAGCATAGCTTTTACAAAATTTTTATCAGGTTTATGTGCAATGGCTGTAAAATAATGTCATCAGATATCACCAAGGGTTCATTTTTAACATTTTCGTGACCTGGAGTGAGTGATTTACACTTAGGCCACCACCTCTGTACTCCAAATGAACGAGCAAAATTTTGTGTAACCAAGCTGTAGTCCAAGCGAAAGAGCTGCGACTTTAAAATCAATTCAATTTATTTAAGAAGAAATCCCATATTTTCTAAAGTCTCTTTCATATCAGACCATGAGCCACCGGCATTGAAAGAAGTTTATATCCCTTATGCAGCAACACTGCTTTCAAACTAGTTTTTGAAGAGTCCTTGAATGTGAATAAAAATAAGAAATATTTATATCCGGAGAAAGTGATTTCCATTCATTTAATCTAGACCCCAAAGGCTCGCCTGGTTTTTAGATAGATTTAAATCACGTATTAAATTACTTTGTATGAATAAGTACGGTTCTTTTAGAGTTGACGGTCCATAACTTAATAAGTTAGTTAAATGTACACGTTATACAGTCGTTTAAATGGAGTAATTCAAGAAAAAACACGTATTTGAGGCAAATGAATAAGTAGCGTCAAAAAAATATGTCGATTTCTATTCTTAAATTGACAATTCACAATATAAAAATATTATCCCCCTCCATAATTATAAGCACCTCCACGAAAATTTTAAATAAGAAAGGGGTTTTCATGTGGCACCTTGTTGAAAGGGGATTTTAGTCCTCTGTTTAGCAATATAAAGTTTTTTCAAATTTGGTGCAATCATAACTAATTTTTAAGGTGTAAAATTTTGATAATGTTCCAAATGACCACCATTCACTTCTTGACAATAACCGAGGCGATTTTGGAATTCTCGTACAACAATTTGTATGACCTCAGGGGTTAATTTGTTAATTTCTTATCCCAATTTTTAAATCAGCAATATTATTATAATATACTTTGGAAATAATCAGGTATTTTTGTATCTGTTCTGTTAAATATCAGGAAAAAATCTTTGAAGATACTAAAATTTATCCAAAAAGCCAAATAAACAATTGATATTAATCAAGTAAGCTGCTGTCATTTAGGTATTTAAAGTTACTAGAAGATGTCAGTATAATATTTGTACACGTATTAAATTTAAGTATGGCTCATTTGTCTGAGACCCAAAAAATGGACATTTTAATTGAGATTGGTTGTGGTAAGAAACAAGAACTCAAAGGAGGTTTGTGAAATTTTTAATAATAAATACCCTGGTCAACAAGTTTCGCAGTCTACAGTTAGCAAAATTTGAAAAAAGTTTCGTGAAATTGGGCATGTAAAAAATTTTGAAAAACCAATTAAAATTAATCAAATTACTGATGAAAAAATTTAGATGTATTCTAGAGATTGAGGAGAATCCTGATCCTGATGAAAGACAAGAATTCTGTGAATTGATGAAGGATGATAGAATGAACGCAGTTTTGCAGTTCATAAATAAAATAATTTTTTCTGATGAAGCGACGTTTCATTCAAACGGAATGGTTAACAAACAGAGCTCTAGATATTGGAGCAGAGAAAATCCTTACTGGATGTGTGAGGTTCACACTCAATACGTTTGAGCTGATGCTATTATCAATGTTATTATCAATAAAATTATTGACCCTAATTTTTTTGAGGGCTTAGTTAATCGTGAGGTTTATCTAGATTTTTTGATCAATTTCTTAGTGCCTACAAGTGTAATTTTAAAAGAATTCAGTAAATCTTCGGAAAATGTACGGTAATTTTTAAACTGATAAAATAATGAAAAAGTGCGTTAATTTCGGACTGAAAAAACTTCTCAATATTTCTACACAGTTTTTAATTATGATTGCAGATTATATGAACATTTTCTCAAAATTGCTCCACACCCAACACCATAAATATCATCAGCTCACATTGTGTATACGAGGCAGTCGTTTCAGAATCAACCCTTGATTACAATACATTTCCAACACGGCGTTATGTATACCTGATTGCAGTTTGCCAACACAAATATTTTATTTATAGTTTGGGGATGCTCCAGTTCCTGGAGTAAACCAAGCAGATATGATTATTATAGTCAGCTGTGTACAAAATACATATACAGTTAAATGCGGGATTAGATTACAATGAAGTAATTTCAAATTCATCCCTGTCATTTTCCAATTTTTAATAATATCGAATAACGTTAACCACTTAATCCCCAGTAGAGAGTAAATAATACCCTATATTATATCTCTAATTTCTAATATATGTCCTTACCAACTCTAACATGTAGTTAATTTCTCCTAATATCTATGGATTATTTAATTAAAAATTATAATTGCCGTAATTTGCAGATAACCAGAAAAATCGTTAATTGTGAGCAATGAGACTGCATAAACTACCCAGAAGCAATTAAATCCAATATGAAGCCAAAATAAAAGGAAAGGGAGGAATTTATTTTCCAATATGATCTTTTATCATACACATCCCATTGTATAGGACTATTATATTAGAATGTATTGCATTCATCTTTCCAAGAATGGGTCTTAGAGTGAATATTTTGCAGTGGGAACCACCAAAGATCGTTTAATAAATTGTGCTAGTAATGCTATGAGAAATGCAGGGAACGAAAAATAACAGAAAGCGGCCTATTAATAGAAAACGAAAATACGAGGAGCATATTGCTAAAATAAAACTTTAGGCTTCAGGTTCTCTATATGCGATACTGAAATATAAGTTCACCCAAGAATATGAAAATTTAATGAATTCATTTCTGAAACTAGGCTATTTTTCTAATTGACATGATGCTGTTTTGTCATAACTATTTAGTAGCTTAGACTGTTTATATTCATAAGCATTTACGGCTATTATATAACAGATAGTATTGAAAGACGAGAATAATGGATATTATGTGTAAAGATATAATTTCGAGTTGTAACTTGAGTGTGCATAATTTGCATTTTGAGTGAAACCCTCCTAGCTAGTCCCAACCACTTTGTATCCCCTTTTATATTAAATTCAATCTTGTTATTATGCTACAAATTTACTCGACACGTTGGGTAATTGCCAGACATCTTTTTAAAATGTATTATTATGGAGAAATATTGGATCTTTTTGGAGTTCCTCAACTAACATTGTTTTTTTTTCGTAAGGGAGACTTATTATACATGAGATATATTTTGGAACAGCTTTTGCAATATAAGTACCTACATATTGAGCTTATCATTATTTGAGTACAAATTCAACCCAAACCTTGTTTCTATTAAATTAAGAGCATTATTTACATATCAGTTCGGTGTGATTATTATTAAAACGAAACCTACATCGTAGGCCTCGAATACAGAACTTAATTAATTAATTAAAAATGTAATGAGATCTATATATAAAACAGAACTAGAATTATTCCGAAACAACATTCAAGAAGAAAATATGTAAAACTATTGTGGTATTTTCATTAAGTTTTATTCTCATACATCGTCTGCCAATAGCTCTATCTCGATTTTTGGTAACAGCTGCCGCACACCTTCAGTAGCATTATATCTTATTTAGAAATAACTTTACTTTATTTAAAAATATTCGTATAAAGTATTCGTTTTGTAATTTCATTTTCAAACAACTCAAATTATTAACATTCTCTTTAAAGTTAATTTCCGGTTAGACCAGAAGGTAAAAAACATTAAAACTTTGGAATTTTGTTAATCAACGTCGATTTTCATTAAAATTTGTATTTAAGCTCGACTCACCCTCTTATTCAAAATCTATCGAAGGGGTGCTTTTTATTTTTTATTATATATTTAAAAAATAATCTCAACGATTCTTTTATGATCAAAAATTATTCCAGAGTGGTGTATTTATATTGATTTGAGAATATTTCGTCAGTATTTTTAAGAAGTGCTGCTCTTTAAATATTTCAACCCTTATGAGACCCATCTTCAATGACCAATTAGTTAATTTTTTTTAAAGAGATAATAAAAAAATAAAAATATTTTTAAAATGAATAAGATTTTTTATTTAGAAAATAATATAAAAAACAATTTTGAATAATTATATTTCATCATCACTAATATATTCTTCCTTTTCGCGTTCGTGCCAACTTTTGCTCGATTGTACACCCCAAGTTTCTCTTTTTCCAATACTCCAAAAGTCATGCTCTGAAATTTTGAAAAAAAAAATGCAGTAGAGGTTTTTCGGCCGTAACTCGCTCAATTTTCAAGCTAGAAACTTTTTTAAAAAAGAATTTTGTAGGGGATTTTAAGTACTTCAACGCCATATCAATTTAAACTTTTTCTAAATCAGGTTTCGAAAAGGATGCAGCTCAAAGGGGTCGGATAAGCCACATTTGGTACGCGAATACAAACTTTAAACTAATGTATCCCCTCTAATTTTTATGATACATAGAGTCAAAAATTTTTGGTAAGAAAAACCAATTGAATAAAGTCAATTAAAAGTGGATTACAATTAATTTCATTTGGGGGGGGAGATGGCGAGGATATAATTATTACATTTTTTCAAAAAAGAAAAAAGAAGAAACCTTAGTTGTGCTATAAATCAGTCAACTCTTTCGGGGCTCCCCAAAAATAGTTATCCTTCAACGGGCAATAACTCGAGTATTATTGAATTTACAGAAATCCTTGAAAAACGAATCTCTTTGTTTTTTTTATTAGCAACAAGTTATTCACGAAATGTTAAAAAACATGCGTTTTTTGAGCAGTTTCAAACGTTGATAACTCTAAAAGTACGTAAAACTTTTTAGTGTAAAAGATGCTTGGAATTAGTCAATCGATTATTTTGATGAAATAAATTAAAATACCTTCATACGAACTTTCAAGAAAATCGACCTTGATTATCAAAATTCCACGGGAAATCAGCTGGTACCTGGCCTAAGTATGATAAGACAAATTATGTAAATCATGCAACATAGTTTTATCATTTTAAAGTTATAAGACTTGTCTGGCCGTTTCAAATGCCAACCATCTGTTGAGAAAGTTCTCGATGTTTTACTAAAGGTGATGAATTTTTCATAGAATATATTCATAAACTTCAAAATTTCCACAAGCTCTTTTTTAATTTATGAGCAATGTTCTAGGAATAGAATAATTACTTATAATATTGAACCATTACTGAGGATAAGAGTTTTAAATGGAATATTGGTCTACATTTAAGTTAAGAATACTTTTTAAATTAATTGATTAAACATCATTAGGTAGAAATTGTGAGAAAGGTGTGTGAAAGGTTCACAACTGGTTTTTAGATTCATGTAAAGTGAATGAACAAATCAACTGAACGTTGATACTTACCTATATTAGTGTTTTTCTATATAGATCAATCATGTCAAATATATCGGCAAAAATAGAGTACCAAATTTATAAAGAAATTTTTGGTATTATGAATGAAAAATAAAGCTCATTATTATTTGAATATGATATCAGGAGAGTGGAATATATGCTCAGACAACCGTACAAGTAAATGAAGCTTCTGTAATCGAATATATTATTCTGTTTTCAACCTCTTAGAACTTCCTTTTAATAACGTATCGTTTGCGATTGTAGCTATCCTATATATGGTTGAATAAAGAATAATTCGAAACGAAAGCTTTAGCATCAAGGTCTTTTTAATAAAAATTTATTAATGGTTGTGTGTGCATGGTTCTCGAATACATCTTTTCATTTAATATAAATGTCATTTTATCATAAAAGGGATGATGTAGAAATAAAGGAATCTGATATCCCTCTTTTTGCATACTATTTCATATTTTTTTCATTTCGCTGCGATGGTCGACGACACCAAGTACGGTGCTGACAAAAACCTCGAAACCCTCACTGTTTGAATAGACGGTAATTTCGAAGACGAATATGTTTATCTTTGATATATTTTTATGCTTTGTAGATTTTATCCGATCGGCACTAAACATGTAAACGTTATATTTACGGACAATCTTCTATAGAAGGGTCAAAAGGGTCAATTGACATACGAAATTAAATAAACACAGCTCGAACAAAAGTTTCGTACGTAGACTACAATCCAAAAATGGATTTTCGGTCATTGTTACGGAAAAATGCGAATATTTTTAGTCATAGTTGGGGTATCGGTAATAAGCCATCGTAGAAATACCTCATTTATTAAGTTGATTACTATAGAATTCTAACAATTTTTCTCTTTTTTCTTTATTAATATAAATTATTTGCACATTGACAATGAGTTTACAGAAAAAACTCTCCATTCGATTGAAATATTAGTAATTTGGAAACGTTCCTTATATAATAAACTGTAGATTTAAGTGTAAAATTTGGGGTAGATTCATGTTTTGACTATCATATTCTGATGCAGGCAAAGTTACTACTAATACAAAAGAATGGAAAATTTTATGTCGCCTAACTACGAGGATGTATTGATATCTAGTTAGTCTAGACCAGTTCCATGCATAAACAAAATATGGCGTTACCATAGTAACGAACAATAACTTATTGGAAGTGTCAGTGTAAAGTTTGTCAAAAAGATGAACCAGAGTTACGTAATAAATTATAAGAAAAAAGATGTCCTCCGAAATTGTGAAAATCGAAAAATTGGAGGATCGAGCCATCATCAAGTACCTGTATTTAAAAAGGTTAAGAGGTAACCAGATTTACGAAGATATGCTTAATACCCTTGGTGATCAATGTTCTTCGTATGCGACCGTGAAACATTGGACTGCAAGCTCCAAAAGAGGTAAATTTTCCATTGAAGATGATGACCAACCGGGAAGGCCATTTTCTGTGTCAGACCCAAAAATATCGATGCAGTTCATGACATGATTTTATCAGACCGTCAAATTTGGCGGAAACGGATATCTGAAACACTGAATATTTCATACGAACGCGTTCGTCATATAGTTCACGTCAATTTGGACATAAGAAAAATTGCTGCAAAATGGATCCCCAAAAGTTTGAATGTTGACCAAAAGCGTGCAAGGGTAGAAGCATCGCGTTCGATCTGTGCTCGATTTGAAAACGATGTAGACTTCTTAAACCGAATTGTTACTATGGATGAGACTGAGGTACATTTCTACGATCCAGAAATAAAGCAACAATCGATGGAATGGCGTCACTTTGGTTCTCCAAGACCTAAGAAGTTTCGTGTCCAAAAATCTGCTAGAAAAGTTTCTGCTCCAGTTTTTTGGGATTGCCATGGAGTGATTATAATTGATTCTTTGGATAAGAGTAGAAAAATAACTGGAGATTACTATTCGACATTACTGACCACTCTACGGGAAAAATTAAAGAGATGCGGAAAGCTATCCAAAGGTGTTTTGTTTTTACAGGACAACGCCTCTGCACACAAATCTCATGTTGCCATGCAAAAAATTCGTGATTTAAGGTTTGAGTTACTAGAACACCTCCTTATTCACCAGATTTGGCTCGGTTCGACTATCATCTCTTTACTCAACTGAAAAAAAGTTTAAAAGGTCGTAAATTGTCTTCCAACGAGGAGGTAATAAAAGCTGTGGAGGTCTGGTTTGCAGAGCAAGAAGAAACATTTTTTTGAAAGGTCTAGAGACGTTGCAGGTTCGCTGTAATAGATTTACCCAATTAAGAGGAGAATATGTTGAGTAATAAAATATTTTGACATTGAAATTTTGTTTGGTTCTATAGTAGGCTAAGAATTTTTCAATATATCCTCGTAGTTAAAACAAAAAGACATAAAATTTTGTTATGGTTATATTTTCTGACAAATGAACTAAAGTTTTTAGAAATGAATTACAGAAAAAAATAGATCAAAATTGACAGAAGCAAAAACGATAGCAAAAATAGGATGTATAAAACCATACCGAGTTTAGTCGTAAAATAGAGCAAGATAAACCGAGGAGTTCCATGGAAAGGTTTCCCATATAACTAAACAAAAAGCATAAAAAATGGTATAACATTTACATGATTGTATTCCGTAGAAAGTTTGCAGATTCATAGCAAGTGAACAAAGATACAAGAAAAGCAGAATAAGTGGGGAAAATATGAATTATCATAGATAAAATATGAGAGTAATGTATAGAAATGTATAACTAGAAATGAATACTAATTTGATAATCATGTATTTGTGAATATTTTTAACATATATTAATCCATTTATCATCATCAACTATACTTTATATACATACTTTAATATAACCGAAATATGGATCAAATATTTATTTAACTCCAAGAAGAAAATTGAAAATTCTCGTAATTGCCTCTTTGCACAGTCAATATCTAAATATACTGATTTTAGCACTAATTCGCTTGAAGGAAGCAGCAAAAGTAAAACATTACCTGGAAGATACGGAATGTTATGTAATAACCAACTAAAACCAAAATTCTATCCAGTTTTGAAATTTTTAGTTGAGTAACAAAAATGAAAATTGTATTAAAATTGAGATTATAAACAAATATTCTATGTGAATCAAAGAAAAAATAGCATAGTTCAGTATTTGATATAGATTTATATAGAACTGTGGTTAGAAAAGTTGAAAAAACTAATAAAACACATTTTAAATCAACTAAATAGAATAAGTAGCTATTTCATATCAAAACAAAAAACAAGGACCTGAATGAAATTTAAAAAAGGGAAGATACTAAAGTGAAATAGGCAAAGAAAGAGAAACAAATAAAATAAATCGATGTGGTACCAAAACAATATGTTTAAGATTGAAATGGGTTACATAGAAAAAATAAACGCTTTTATTGGTAATATAGAATACAGATAATAAATATATCAATTTGTAGCAAATGTGCAAAATGTACGTACCCAAAGGATAGAGTAGAAGCTCAAACAGCCCTACCTTGCTCCTAAACTGCAGGCCTTGTAGGCTCTTCGCTAGAATATTCTTCATAATTAAAAAATTTACAGAACACATTATTTAAAAAATTAACTATGTTTTGTTCTTATTCCTTTACTCTCTTTGCTATAACTCTCCATCCATTTCTGTCCTTTGTTCTTTCTCTCTACTCAGTTATTCCCACTTTTCTCAAATCCGATGTTACCTCTCCTACCCATTTCTACTTCTGCCTGCCTTTTCTTTTTCTAATTCCTTCTCCCCCTGTTTGCATTCATTTTGCCCACATTTCCTAACCACCTGACTCTTTCGATTAATTGCGTAATATTATACTCTTTATGTATTCCTTTCCGGTCAGCATTTGTTCATCTGCTCCATGACTTATTGTTTTAAAACCCCCCAGTATTTTTAGGATTACTTCTATCTCCCACACTTCTATTTTTTCAGCACTTGGCTAGCATCCAGGACTCGCATCCATACAGTAGAGTAGAGCCTGATCATTGTTTTGTACAATCTTATCTTTGTTACTTTAGAGATGGCTTTTGCTTTAAGAATATTATTCAAGGACCTTATTATCTTAATACTTTTTGTTATACGATTCTCTAGCTCTTTTTTCTCATCATCTGTATTCTTAATCAGATAGTCGAAGGGCTCAACATTTTCAATATGATATTCCTCCTTTTCCATTCTGATTCTTCCCTTGCCGTTGTATTTCCATGTATTCATTTTTTTTGCCATTTACGCTGAGGCCAAATCTTTTTATTTCTTTTCCAGTCTACTATAGACTCTTTCACATTCCTCCCGGTATCTGGCTAGTAACACAATATCTTCTAAAATTTGATGCTTCCGGTGATAGATCCAATCTGTATTTGCTCTTTCTTTATGATTATCTCTAATGTGAAGTTAAGAAGTGAAGTGGATAAGGGGTCTCCCTGCCCTCTTTGTTCTTGAAATCTTTCTGATAGCCTTCCATCAGATAATACTTTGACCTAAGTTCTATAAGGAGTCTGTTTAACCATTTCTATAAGTTTTCTGGGGAAACCTACAAACTCTAAAGCCTTGTACAACTTTTCCCTCTCTATTGTGTAATATGCTTATAGCAGATGTATTTCTATATTTTGATCTTGATTATTGCTTCGAATTATTTTTAAAGAAAACATCTGATCCGCTGGGCTTTTTGTTTTCCTAAAGCCACCTTAATATTTACTGACAGTTTGTTTCTTATTATCCTGGCCAAAACTTTGGAAGTCACATCCATTAGTGTTATAGCCATGTAGCTCTCACTTTCTTTTAGATAGGAAATATTACAGCATTGTTCCAATCATTTAGTAACCGTTCATCTTCCCCAAATTTTTCTTATCAATCCGCAGATCTAGAGAGAAAATATGGAGCCTGTAGAGAAAAATATAGTCCAGAATTCATTAATATCTCGTGATAAAATTATCATTACACTATTACATAAAAAAACTGGGCATCTACCTATTTCAGACATTTACTTTTCTTTTGTTTTACTGGGATACTTTTAAGTTTTGTTCCCTTTGATCGAAAACCCATTTAATGAGATAGTCTGTTACTAAAGATTGTCGAGAATAAACTTATAAGAGAGATCTTGTTACATCAATTCACTTTTACATTTTACAATTATTATATCTATTGTTTATATCATTGGATTTATACAATGTATAACAAGTGGGGGTTTCATCTCCCACCCTTAGATGTAGGAGGGAGTCTCTCTAAGTCAGGGTAATAGTAAAGACGATAAGACGAAAACTAAATACAGTCCTTATCATTTTATCGAATCGGTCCTTCGAAAACAAGCAACAGTATCATCATTAAAAGATTTGTCATGTTTGGTGTGCAGTGTTTAGTGACTAAATTTTGCTTTAAATTGGAGCATTTACAAACGCCAAGTACCAAAAAAGTGCATCGGCACATCGTGCAAACAACTGTCTAACGGTGCAATACTAATAAGTACTAAGAAAAACTCGTTTGAAATTATTCACAAAATATGAAGTTATGCGCTAAATTGATCAAAACCTACTCATACTATTCAAATAATTATTCATTAATAACCTTTGATTTTCTAAGGGTGTTTAGAACACCCTTCTTTAAAATTTCAAGGAAACGAAAATGTGGCTGTCACTAGCAAGAATATATCTTTCTAGTCGCGCGTTAAAGGATTTTCAAAACATATTAATTAAAACATCAGCTGTAGTTGAAACATAGAACTAAGATGGAATTATGTTAGGAGATATTTGAAAAATCTATAAATCAAAAGTATAGATAGCTAGTCGTTATGCAATCTGTATCTCGAATAAAATGACGGGTAATACATAATTCTAACTGTCATCACTATTCTTGTTTTCCGCGCTTACGGGTTTTCATGCGAAATTCTCTTATTGTCTTAATATGTCATCTGGTAAATTATCGAATCAGAATAATAAATTTTGGTTTGCAGCTCTTAGTCTATTGTTCACATCACAATATTGCGAGAGAAACAATGGACGTTTTCTACACTTTAAATGAAATATAATGACTTCGTATACTCCTTACTCCTTCTTGTACTAAAATCATTCGTTTCCTTTTACTGGTGCGAAACACGAAAATAATGAATAACATCTAAAATTGTTGAGTTCTGTCTCATAAAACAAAAATGAGTAGACAAATGAGAAATCGAATGATATGTTATCTGTCCCTTGATGTTCCTTTTTCCCTTGGTCCTTCTTCTATGTTCTATCATTTTTTTTGTTTTGTTGCTCCAACACTCTGGAATTTGGCAGGTGTTCTCTGTATGTGACCTACCCACTCTAATCTTTTGGATCTCATTTTTTGCCTTTTCCAAATAATTTCGTTATGTGTTCTTCTCACATAGTTTCAAACTTGTCTTTCTTCATTTAGTTGTATTGACAAACTTCTCATTTCTCGTTTCATTTGTGGTGTTTGTCCTTTGTGTTGTTGTTGTCATTACCCTTATCAGATTCACTGTTCCTGCCGTTACTATGAAGGCTCTGCAAATTTCTAATTTTTCGAATTTCGAAATTTCGATTTTGAAAAGATTACTATAGCATCTGCTTACGCCAGCCGTTATGTTCTCTATGTTTTAGTGTCCCTTTTCTTATCAAACCGATTTTACATACCATACATTCTAATACTACATTGACCACCGTAGTGGATAATGATAATCCTGTGTTAATCTGGAAACATTTTTGGTATTCTTAGGTTTGCCTTTATCTTCGTTTTGGTATGTGGAATGTGAAGACAGTTCATAATGCTGTATGAATAATTTCTATTGACAGTATCTTAATCCATGAAAAATGAGTAAATTGGCAAACCATATTCATACCTCATTCTTTGCGTTTGCCTCAAAGTGACTGTGACTGATGCTCTAGATCTGAACCCATGTTGATAGTTTCTGATTAAGCTTTCTCCATAAACTTTTAACTTACTTTCTATAGTCTAAGCCATTATTTTGTAGACTTTATCTAGAAATACGATACATCTGTAGTTTCTGTACTCATTTTTTCCTTTTCTTCTGTATTAATACCATTATTGCCATTATCCACGCTTCTGGCATTGTCCATTAATCCCATATATCATTAATTAAATGGTTCTCCTCTTTAGTTAGTGCAGTTCAACCGTACTTGATTAATTCTTATTCTATTCCATCTTCTTCCGGGGATTTACCGTTCTTTTGCTCCTGTATTATTTCTATTATTTCCTCTTTAGTTAGTGACAATATTTTTCTGTTATTAGTCAAATTGGAATTTTTAGGAAACTGAGCAAAAAGCAGCTCACATATAAAGCATATGAAGAAAAGGAATGAGCAATATTTACCAAAATCAATTCATCTCAAAACTTTTTGAAAAGTTCTAATATTATTTACACCAATATTTGGGGCAATAGATTCTAGCTGCAATCATCCAAGTCTATAAGAAGCTAACTACTGCACCCTTTCTAAAGTTCGATCGATTATTTAAACTTCAGCAATCGGTCTTCTACTGAAGTAATAAAGAAACAAATGTCTTTAATTTACGAAAACACTGTTAAATTGAACGCTTAGGGTGTTAGGAAGATCTATGAATTTTTTTCCTATATAAGCTCTTCGTCGAAATAAAGCAATAAGGCAATCAGAGTTGTAGCAATACGAGAAATATCAATCATTAGCTTTTTCTTTTGTGTCCCTTCATAGTTAGAGGAGAATACGTTCGATAAATCTTAGGAAATATCCACTACCTCCTTATTTTTCTTGTATTATTCTTTAAACTGAAAATTATATCAATTTTTCATATTTGACACACATTTAATCTGATTAATGGGAATCATCAATATTATCTTAATTTTGGAACATCCCAAACAGATTTGTTGAAATTGGTAATGAATATATGTTACAGTTGAAGTAAATAATGCAGTTATTTCATACAATACCTAGTTATTCCGTGTAATAACTAATCGTGTCCGTGTGTAGTATGTTATTAATTTGATACTTTAACTTTAACTTTAACTAGTTATTCTATGAAATAACTAGGTATTCTATAAATTAACTAATGAGAAATAGTTAAAGTATAAAATAAACAATTGATCTAAAATGGAAAACTAGGTATTCTATAAAAAAACTAATTATAGAGGATTAAAATGAATAAAAAGCAATTTATCTAATTCAAGTAGTGTATTTATGGTATTTATAGAAACGTACCATAAAATCATTTGTTACAACAATGATTATTAATATGACACTTGAACTACAAAGAACATTATTCATGAAACAAAAACATTTTTTATTGACAAACTGGATTTTAAACGAACATTTTTTGAATCCCTGACCAGTACCTAAATTTTGAGCTGTAGCAATTGACCGGAGCGATATTTCTACATCCGGTACTTCTTCGATTTTGATTAATTTTTGTTCGCAGAGATTAAACTGGGATCAGGAATAAATTCTTGTATCCAATTGGAAAAATCCTTCTTTGGTTATTTTTATGATGAAATAGATTTAGCATCACCTTTTCCTCTGTCAACTTCAGGCACTGGGATTCGGACTGTAAACCCCACAGAGGCTTCAGACATTATCCGGCATTAATTTCATCTTTTTCGCTTGAATTTTTAAACATTTTTTAGACTCTTCCACTTTGACCATTAAATTCATCAAAACACAATTTGCAAATTTTCTGCTTAACTTCATCTTCTGAAATATAATCTTCCGAACATGATATATGGACAGGCACCATACATTTGAAGCAAACTATATCTTCACTGCATTCTTTTAAACAGACAACGCATTCTTTCTTAGTGGGATTATCTAATACTTTTTATTCAACTACTTTTCCATCATCAGGTTGAGAAGAAACATTCATTGTAGTTAACGTATTTTGCAATTGATCTTCGTCGACCAACGAATTAAGTGCCCCTTGGATTGGCACTTGGTGACATTACAACTCTAGCTGCGCAACCAAACATAGCCTCGTAGGGGGACCTCTTAAAACCATAATGGAACGCTCTGTTCTTCATAAACTGGATAAATTTCAATCTGTTACTTCACGAAGTTGAATGGTTAGGTCTTGCATCTAAGTCGTCAATATATCTCAACACTGCCTTGGCTTTAGCTATGTCTTGGTTCACCATGCACGATCTTAAACTCTGGCCAAGTTACCTTCAAGTCATCAATAAGTTTGTTACGAAATTCTCGTCTATTGTCCGACTGCAATAAACATGGGTCTCCAAACAACAGAAATATATCAAGCAACTGTCCTGCAGCTTCTTCTGCTTTCTTTGTTTGAACAAGTCTTAAAACCACAAACTTTGTAAGGTGATCTTGATAAACTAAAATAAATTTATAGTTTCCATCAGGTTGTGATTGACAAACCAATAAGGTCAATCTGATATCTCGATTCATATGTGAAAACATTAACAACAACAATACCTTCTTTGTCCGCTTTGCGTTTTTGTTGATAAGATTCACAAAAATTCAATAAAATCTCAATATCGTTTTGCGTAATATTTTTGTAACGACGATTAAGTTCTTTTATCATTCGGTCTCTACCACCGTTGTATAGATAACAGTAGATTCACAATCAATATAATCACATAAATCTCTATTTTTTATTGACAATTTTTAGTAAGGATATTCAGACAATCACATCTCGTAGCAGGAAATATAAAATATTGGATTAATTTGCATCTGAATAGAATTGAGCATGATGGTATCTCATGTTTTCTACATTTGTCTTCACACTCGAAAGAAATATATCTTTCGAGAAATATCATATAATTTTCATCATAATCTTGATGTAGTTTTAGATTTATGATGAATATCAGATTGTCTGAAAGCTTCCTATCAATCTTTATATAGTATTTTAACATATTGTATATTTGAATTCCAAAATTCAACAATACTCTTGATTAGGGAGTACAGTTGAGGTCAAAATGAGAAGCAACTATTTCTGCTTCACGAAATACAAGAAAAACTTCATGTTGTATAAAACTACGAAGGGCTCTTCACCGATTATTGAGAAGGTAAAGAATTCTGTTGTCAAATAACCTAGAAATTTCAATCAAAATCATCATTTGAATTGTGTTTTAAGCTTAAATTCCTTTACGAATGTCTATTGAACTCAAGAATGAATTAATTTTCACAATATTTTCTTTTCTAAATCGGCAGTAAAGTGGAACATTAATGCCGATTGGTCGATAAAAGTCGCCAGTAAAATCGCTTCTTAGTGCACTGAAATAACCGAATCGGTAGTGAAACCGCTTTTTATTATCTAGGCACTGAAATAACTGAATTGTCATCCACATGTTCGACAGCAGTCAATAGGGTCCTTGCATACTTTTTTTTATACCATAACTACGTTTAGTATATCGTTCTTAATCACACACTATTTTTTAATTTTTTTTAAACGGTATATTAGTTTATAAAAAAAAATAAATAAATTCAACTATTTAAATGACGCGCCAAAACGCATTTGTTCTCACATGACTGAGTGTGACGTTGTGTGACGTAGAAAATATGTAAACAAACTTAAGTGAGGTTAGAAGTAAATACAGTTTTAAACAGAGTTGTTGGGATTCTTTTGAAAAAACGCTCGCACGACTGAGTATTCAATTTTTTAGAATACAATATGACGAATCGTTGGTGCATTGTACCAGAATGTACAAACACTAGTATAAAAACACTAAATAAAGTTTCCTCGAGAGGAGAAGCGACGAAAACAATGTTTTCAAGCTATAAGAAAGGATTATGCGAGCGTCAAACCTGGCAGCCCAGTATATGTTTGTGAAAACCAATTCAATAACTTTTTACTGTAGCTTGAAACAAATTTTGAAAATTATATGATGTGGGAACTAATACAATGCAAAAAACTATTCCATCCAAATTCGATTGCCAGAAAGACCTGAAAAGGGGCATTTCTTCGTCCGTTGGTATTAAAACGTCAAAAAACCTTCAAAGCTATCATCTTTATGACTACATTTTAATAAAGTTCAAGCAAAAAAATGTGATAATGACGTTGCTATAAGAATGTCTAATTAGTAGTACTTACGTATCTGCTTTTACTCCACGTATTTCAGCCGACATAAATAATTGATTATTAGCAAAGAACGTAGAAGCCATGAATGCATCTACCTTATATAGATGGTCCGATCTTGCTTCGATAAATCCTATTTCGGCCATTATTTTAATTAGAATAGTCTTCGAAACCCTTGCAAAAACACAAATCGTACTAAACAACCAATTACCTCCACTCACAACAACAGAATGGCGTTTGAAAGGCGACACGCGGCGATCACGTTTCAGTATTTACTTACTTTCTACGTCACAACCGCAGTAACCTATAGAAACATGTTTTCTGTCACGTGTTATTATTCAAATTATCATTAATTTATATTTGCGATTCATAATATTTTGAATTAAAATATAATTCAACCTAAATTAGAAAATAAGAAGTGATGTATAAATTTTTAAAATTGTTAAATACCCAAATTACCGACCACTGCAAGGACCCTATTACACGTCAACCAGCTTACAACCTTTTAAAATAAATATAAATAAATGGAAAGCAATAAGATTTGCATACCGATTTAAAAAAAATGATCATATCATCCATCAGAGTAACTGAACGCGGCACTCATAAACTATTCTGTTCAATTCCAAATATTGCGCAAGTATTTTTGAATCAGAGCGAATTCGTAACGCGACCCTAAAGTCTATTTTTGGCTAAACGCTTCGGCAACTAATCTCCGTGTCGTGACAAAAAGTATGACTTAGTTCCTTAATACATGTCACCTACGCCATTACCCTTAGGTGGACAGTATATTGTGCTGATTAAGAACTCATTTTATTATAGCTTAGTTTGTGGGTACTAAAAGATTATTTAATTCACGATTGTAATAAAAAATATCAGTCTTGTAATTGAATTTGTTGATAGAATTTATGTCAGAAATAAAGTTAGTTTTTAAAAACACGGTTCCAGTTAATTAAAAGTTAAGTTACATAAATAATTATTGTATATTTTTTGATAGAAAATAAATATCATCATTTGGATTGTGAGCTTTGAAATTTTCGTACATTGTGTTATTTGTATAGAAATTCTTTGTTACACTCTGTATTAGCAATATAGTGGATACTCATTAAATAAGTATACATTCTAGACCCTACTTGTAGGCAAACCTGTTTATGAGTTGAAGTTTTAGGAAGAGATTGGCCAAACGAAAATTATCGTTGTTTGTGTTGGGGTTTGAGATGGCAATTCTTGCCGAGGAAGTTTACAGAGCTACAGGAAAAACGCTATTAGGTGTGAAAAAAAGGTTATTTCATAAATAGTTGTAGTAAAGAAAGTAAATTAGTATAATCATAAAAATTTTTAGAGATTCAATATCGTTATTTGAGGTAATATTTAGTGGAGAATTCGACTTGAAAACCGTTATTACGGATTAAGAAAAAAACCATTTCGTTATAATGACCTCAAAGGATGGAATACTCGATTTGGTCACTAAAGAACTCTGTTCCTGCAATATATGTGAAACTGTCCTCAGGAGAGTTCTCTTTTTTTCTGATTACCACTGTTGCCATCGACAATAACGGGCTAATTTCATGAATTATTAAAATATGAGGGATTAATTTTATTTTCTCTCAAAATAATTTTATTTATAAGCATATAAAATAAATGTCCTCTAATCAAAGCTTTGTGAGTGTCTTTTGCAACTGTTTTTGTGATTTTTTTAACAAATTTTATTTCTGTAAATTGCCATTAGGTTAAATTTGTCATATTTTCCATTTGAATGAGGAGTTATCCTAAGTTTTCTTGTGTTTTAAATTCTACTGATTGATCTTTATTGTATTTTCTCGTGAAATTTCACATTTTCTGTTGCAAGAAGTATAGATAGGTGTATCTCTTCTTTATTTAGAGGAGAAAGTAAAAACAAAGTTAGAAAGGCAAAAATCACATGGAGCCTCAAATTAAATACTTTTAATTGCCAGGGTATAAGGAAGCCAAAAAAAAATTTTTCCGTTTCTTTCAGTTTTTTAGTGTTTTCTAGACAATTTGCAATACGGGCAGAAAAAAGTAGTAACATCTTTTGCTTTGATGAGATGTATTTGAAGATTTGTCTTAGTTTATTCAATAATATTATGGTTTGTTATTAGCATATATACCGAAATAACAGATTTCCAATAATAAAGTGTATATTTCATCTAATAAAACAATGAAATCTGCCCTCTTACCCTTCCCAGGTTTCTAGTACTCATTATTCTTTATTTTTCATTAAAAATTGTTCTCTTTAATTGAGAGTATGTGTGCTCAATATTAAAAAAACGAAATCTTAGAACTACGAATGCTTTTATTGGTTACACGGGCCGACATAAAAATGGTTTTTGTCAACTTTTCTCACTGTTATACTAGATCTTATAGAATTCTGTTGAACTGAACCTTAATCTGGTTTTTATTACCTCTTTGTCATACAGTATAAAATCCCCATAAGGTGTTCGGTGTAATTGATGAAATGCTGGTTTAATAACGTTTCACTTGCCATAGGAAATTGGTTTATATCTTTTTTTAAAGCTTCCTGTGTAGTTTTATCGCTGATTTGCTTGCTGAGTTTCTCAATGGAGTAATTAACTGTAGTTTTCCAAGATGTTGATCTTCGAGCCCTAGTTGCATTTTTCACCACTAATGTTTTGATGAAAATGCTCACAATCTCCATTTTGAGCTCACAAATTGTAATAATGTGAATTATATAATTATATTTTTTTTGGTCATTTCAACTATTCAACATCTATTTTATAACTTTACTACAACTTTATAAAAATCATAAAATTTTACTATAATTTTGTGTTTACCTTTGAAGAGATATTGTAATAAAATATTTCCAAGCGTCCACCCTATATGGTGATTTATGTAGAATTTGGACCTAAGTTTAAGTAGAAAAAATCCCTTTGATTTCATATTCATACTCCAACGCTCTTGTTGACACACGAGATGCGTTTTGATATTTTCGTCTGAATTCTATTACCATGCAATTCTTTCTTGTGCACACCCTTTTTGAATGTGTATCTTATATAGATAAATCTTCTTTTTATTGCGTATTCATGTTCTTCCTCGCCTGTAACCGGCAGGTATTGAATAACGCACTGTGTGTAGATGATAACTGAAACCATTTGTACTTTGTGAATAAAATATGAATCTGGAATTAGATTATTTCTACGTTAGTTCCCCAAGTCTTATAATGGAATATGTAAAAGTTATATCTTATTTTTTAATGTAATCACCTTTTAAATCTTAATACTTAGTTTAGTGAGCTTCCATCTAAAAAATAAATCGTAAATTTCTTAATTACAAACATTCTAAAGTAATTCAATTAACTGAAAAATCCAGAATGTCAATCAATGTATCCACTTATGCCAAGGAATAAAGTCTAGATATTAATTCTTCGTTGGAATAAAAAAATATCTGGGAAATTCAATTCATCCATCATCAATTCATTTCCTATACTACAATATTTTGCACTGTTTTCAAATTGAATTGCACTCTATCTCTTACTAATAGGGGTTTTGATTTAATACCTTGATGTCCGTAGAACGTCACGATTATTTATTTGCTACAAAGCTTCCGTTATCGAATAAGCAGACTTGGATTAAACATTAAACTTTCAAGCACAGACACAAAGAACAAAAAACATTTTTTAAGTGAGACACAAATTTGGCGAATATCACTAACGCATCCACCAAATTTTGTCCATCGCCAATAATGAGTTATTTGCTTGTTTTATTTTTATTTTATTCTGTATTTATGATGCTTGATTTCCATTATATCTATTCGCTAAAATTAATATATTCGTATCATATTGCAGTAGTTGTAAATTCAGTAGATAATATTTGATTAAAATGATGACCAGTTTTGAGTGGTTATGAGAAAAAAATATAAATTTCTTTAACGATTATAAATTTTATGCACAAACAAGAAGCATAATTTCTTCAATTTGAATGTTAATCTCTCTTTCTCAATGTATTACTTTTAAATTGATATTTATTATTATATTAGATTATCAAAAAACTTATTCAACTTGAATTACATGGTTTTCACCACAATTTATTCAACTTTGTTAGTTTTTCTGCTCCTTTGTTTGTCTATATGAAAATTTCCACTAACTTTATATCAATCTATTATCTAATAAATTATTTTATATCAATAAGAAAGCTATATAAATTTGAATCAAACAGGTATATGTTTGACTGGATGTGACGGTCGTTTAAAAATTATTAAGATTAATTTGTGATGCTATAAATCAAAAATTTTTCGGGATGAATTGATAGGCTCTTGCAATGCCTCTGACTGGTCTTCACTCCAGATGCGGTAATTTTGCTTGTTGACGTATCTATTCAACCAGAAATGAGCGTCGTCGCTGAACACAATTTTTCAATAAAAAAGTGGATCCCCCTGCAACTATGCCAGCGCCCATTCTCCAAATGTTAGACGTTGTGGGAAATCATGTGACTTCAATTCTTGCACCAACCGTATCTGATAAGGTTTTACACTCAAATCCTTTCCGGTTCCTGCGATCGGCGACGGCCCCCAGTAGGCCGACTAAACTGCTCATAAATTGGTAGTGCGCGGTGTACTCTCTCAACCGAGCATAATTTTTGATAGTAAAATTCTATAATTTGCAATCGTTGTTTGTTCTTAAGTCGATTCATGATTAAATTATAGACCAAACTGAACGTTTGACAATAACCCAAGACACGATTCACGCGTGATTTGTCAAAAAAAGGTTGGCCAAAAGGGAACCAGCAAAAAATCATCACTCTATATATCTAAAAATGATAAAATAAGAAAGCAGATGATGAAAAACTTACATATACAATCCATCAAGATCTACACCAAAAATTCATTTCGAATTCACCAGTTTTTGCTCACTGCTAATGTTAATTTTTATTTCCTTGCTTGTTTTAGGTTTGTTTTATTCTGTATTCAGGATGCTACCATATTGCAGGAATTGTAAATTTAGTAGTTCTCATACTAATTGAGTGAAATCATGATCAGTTTTTGTAGTTACGAGAACCAAGGAGCATAATTTTTTCAATCAAGATGACAATCTTTCTTTTTGAATGTATTACGTTATTTCAATTTTTCTTGGGGAGTAATGGATAACTATAATTATACAAGATTATCAAAAATACTATTGCATTGTTTTCATTACAATATATAAACTTGCTTTTGTTAGTTTCTCTGCTTTATTGTTTGTCGTTTTGAAGTTTTTACTCAAATTTTCACTAACATCAACTCAACCTATTGTTATTAATAAACGTATTTCTTTTTACAAAACAAGTTGCTATGAAAATTTGAATCGAACTGCTGCAAGTCCGACTGGAAAATGTTTGTTCTATAATAACGATTTATTTTCCGAAAATTAAGTCATGAATTTGGACTTTTAACCAAATGAAGTTATCTCATTAGAAACGCGAATAAAAAATTGAATTTAAAAAGAAGTCGTGGATTTTCACTCAGAAACTATTTTTAGTCTTATAAATCTAAAAAATATTAAAATAAAACAAAACCAATGATGATAAAGTTGAAAATATACATTCTAAACTTTGTCATTATCGACATAAATCATTGTTAGGACCTAAGATCTACGCCAAAATATCACTTGTTTATTTTTAGAGCATTAAAAATTTCCATATCATTCCGAGAATAGGAAATAGAATCGCGAACCTAGTAAATATAAATTAGAATAGAATATAGTGTTTTTATAAGGAAGGTACATACAGTTTTACGTCTATAGATTAATTATATTGTGTTTTTGAATTTATTTCACATTATAATCAAATTATATACAGCAGAAAATACAATTCTCAAACCCAAAGCAAATCACTCAAAATTTTTATTTCTATCTTCAACTTCTCAACACTTCTAATATTTCACATCCCATAAATCAGTGGAGAAAGAAACAAATAAAAAACTAGCGTTCCCTGGAGTGTTTCCCTTAGCAAACAAAACATAAGCCGAAAATCTGCTGGGGCTAGTCACCCCACGACACCGAAACGGCTATTTTCATTATCGCTAAATGCCGTGTTCTGTCCCCGCAAAATAATATATAGCAGCAATATTTACATCCAGTCATTTTTTTTCGCTATCCCTTTACTCTCTATTTTAATGTTTATTATCGACATATTTCGATAACAGAGATAAACCCTGTGCAGACCTTCGACAACCAATATTGTTACATTGATATATACTGCGAATATGTACAATGAATACAGGGCAATCTATGTTTTCATTAACAACATAAACTTCATTCAAAGAGTATTTATAGACGAACAATATAAAAACTGACAATGCTGCATAAAATTAATTACAAAATAATCATTTTACTTAGTTTTACACGTCACGATTAACTATGCCATAGTTTGTGAACATATTTCACACTTATTCGATGAGATTTAAATCTGGTGACCGAGTTGGCCCGGGTATAATTATCAAAGTCAGCTTCTTAGAGAACCTTCAACACAAACACATGGATATGCTGAAAAAGAACTTGAGGACGCTTATTTAGATAAAAAATGGAGTGGTTTGTAGGAAAAATACCATCAGGAAATAAAATATCTACCAAATATTTGATAATACATTGAATTGCTATAGAAAAAGGATTGATGATTTGAAACTTGATGGAAGAGCTTCATTATTTTATCAAAGCATTGTACATTGATGGAACATTCTTTTGTGCTTCAGAAGTTTGAGTTTTCTATAAAAAACATTAAAAACAAGCTTTTAAGGAAGAGACTGATATATTAAATGGAAAATCTATTAGTGTTTGTGAAGAATTTTCAGAAATAACATTTATTATTTTATATCTCATTGCTAACTAGAGGAATCTACAAAATATGGAATAATTAGATATTTAATAGTAAGTTAAAAGTCGAGATTAGACTACAAAATTGTCTTTCAGGGATTTTTTCTAAAAATAATACTAGTTATTGAAGACATGAACAGTATTATAACTAAAAACGATTTTTAACGAATAATAGAACTTATAAACATAAATTTTTGTTGAAATTACGAGTACATTAACATCTCAAAAAACAATCGAATGAAGTGGGTAATAAAATGTTTTATTTATTCAGCAATGTTGACCTTCACCAATGATTAAAAATCTGTATCGATCCATTTTATGAATCATTTTTCCAGGATTTGGATTTATTTACGAGATAAGGGTCAAGTTTACAAGTCTATCAAGAAAGTTATGTTTCAACGAGAACGATTATGTTAGGGTGCGAATATAACAATTCGAAATTTTATGAATATTTCAAGTGAGAAGTGTTAAATGTCCAAAAACTAAATGATATATTTAGATAGTTGAGTTTTGTTGCAATGTTCAATGTTTCTAGGATGCAATACTTCTAATAAAAATGCTAGAATAAAAAAGCATATTGAAATAGTGAAAAATCAACGTGTCAGTTTAGATGGAAAAATATTTGTAACGTTGTCATATATGTGATAGTGCAGAGAATCTTTATATTAAAGACTGCAATTGAAGACTACAATAGAATGAACTTTTAAGATTTTTTTAAATAATTCGTGGTCATGTGAGAGATTTAAAATAAGATTTGTTGTACAAAACATATTTTTTTACATAAAGAGACAGAGAAAAGTGAAATGCTTTATTGTCAAAAAATTGTTACAATTTATAGACAAAAGCTTGTAAAAACTGAAAGACAAACATAAAAATAACTAAAAAAAGATAAAAATACAATAACATTTCAATATACAGAAGGAAAACATGATGAATAACAAAATTATTTGTTAAATTGAATATTATTATCAGAATAGGTGTCGTTTACAGAGTACAAGAAACTTTCCAGTAATTATACTCTCAAATTATTGCGAAGTGTGATTGTGCATTTTTTGCATTGTAAAATATTGAGCCCTTAACTAATTCTGAACGTGAGGTGAGGTGAGCTTCGCGTTCCTGTGGATAGCTGTGCAACGATCTTTCTGAAATTGGAGAAACGTGCTTACGAATTAGGCAATGGGATTTAAAGATGAATAAGGAAGAGTCAGAATTTTTAATCTTTTAAAGAAGTTCCTGCAGTGAGTCCTGCTGTTTAGTCCGAGTAAATATCTGACAGCTCTCTTTTGTAGTTTGAAGATTCGCTCAAATTGAGTCGCACCACACGTACCCCACAAGGGAGGGGCATATCGCAGTTGCGACTCAATAAGAGCAAAATGGACTGATAAGGATGTGAATAAGTTCAGTTCTTTGGAAACTGATCTCAGCGCAAAACAGGAGGAACTTAATTTTTTAGATAATGCGGCAATAAATAACTTCCATTTCAAGGAACTGTTGACAATAAGCACTAAGATTTTCACAGATTCAACGACGTCAATGGTGGTGTTATTTAATAAAAACGCAGCAACGTATTGTTATATGATAAAACTTTCCTTCTAGAAACGTTGAGACAGAGAAAGAGAAAGAGAGAGAGAGAGAGAGAGAGAGAGAAGACTAGAATCGCACCATGATTTTAGGGGTTATTTGGGCAATAGATATGGTCCTATGAATTGCCGTGAGATAGGTTTGCTCCAAGAGAAATGTATATCATCTGCAAATAGACATATTTACCACTGATTTCTAGATAGAGATGTCGTTAATAAACAGTAGAAACAAAATAAGGCCTTGTACTGAGCCTTGGGGCACTCCACATTCTATTGGCTTGCAAGAAGATATCGTTGTATCAATCCTTACAATCTGACTTCTGTTGGTAAGGTATGACTTAAACCATGCGATAGGTGTTCCCCCGAGGCCATAGTATTGCAATATTATGATTAACACAACCAAAAGTTGTTGCAGTGTAGTGATGGCTGTTTAGGCTAGAGTAGACATTATTACGGAGAGAAATTTGTACATTTTTTACTCAAAAATACAAATTGGTGGGTAGTATTTTATATTTAAACAGCTATATAAAAGCCTCTTTTTGGCCAATCTTTCTATGATCTTAGAAAACGTGGGAAGGGTTGAAATTGGGCGATAATTCGATGCTTGATTTCTATCTCCTCCTTTATGCATAGGCTTAATCTTAACCGTCTTAAAGCAATTGGGAAAATACTATTTTGAAATGAAACGTGAATTACAGTGGTAAGGTGATTATGTGCAATCGGGCAGACCATTCACAATGGATCATGTTTCTTTATAAACACTACGAGAATTGGCGAGTCGCATTTTATAATAAATATCTTTGAGAACTTTTATTATCTTTTGATAGTTTCACGTAATTTTTGAAGAAGACACTATCCGATAATTTCTTTATGTGAAATAAAGATCGCATTTGATGTTTGCAGATATACGTAGACCATTAGTTGGACTAGGGTTTATTTTGCTTATTTTTAATACGCCCGAGGGTAAAAGAATTAGATGCCAGACTTGTATGACATCGGTGCTTAAAGTTTTTGAAACTTTTTTCCGAAAAGATATGGCATAATTTGCGAGAAGCATTTTTGGTATTAGATTTTATCGAATATTTTGTTAATACAGCTTCATGATCGGAGAGACCTGAATCAAAGATTGTACAGTCGGTAGATTCTGGATCATACGATTACACAGCATGGTCTATAGTACTAGAACTAGTCTACCAACAGAATCAAAGATTGGCTGAAGACATTCTTGACCAGCACACATACTGGAATAATTCATATTGAGATCGCCACATAGTGTCAGTAGTTTGTGACAGACAGTAACACGTCAGCGTCAGGTGTTTTGTAAATACAAACAATATAGAGGTCATAAGTCTTGTGGTAGAGGAAAGAAAATTCGAATACTTTTTCAGATATTATATCATTGTGTTATTTTGAAAAAGTCCTTGTTTGTGGACATGATCATAGTACCTCCATGAGATAAATTAGTTCTATTGAATCTGGCTACTGTGGTATAATTTTTGACAAGCACGGGCTCATTATTATTTAACCAATGTTCAGTGATGGCAACAATTTTTGGAAAATTAAGCTACTCTAATAAAAGTTACAGTTCCTCTGTTTTGTGTCTTAGGAATGGAATATAAATAAGAAACAGTTTGAGCATGCTACCGTTCAGCCTTTCAGAGGGTGATTGCTTCTCTGATCACGTCATTTTAACTAAAAATTATTACATTTACCTGGAGAGCTACAGTAGTAGCTCTGAAATCATGGTTTCTAAGTTTCTCAACATTATGAAATATACATTTTGAAGCTGTAGTATGTAGTCGACAGAACGACAAAGATTAAATGGGTATTGACTATAAACAGAGAATATAAAAACAAATTAAAGGACATGAAAACTAATTATATTTCTATACTCATTCAAACATTTTGTTGAATGCAAAATTAACCCGTTTAGTCGCAATAATTATAGTGCAGGAATATAACACCTTCTCACAGCATTATTGCTTGACGTAACTTTCTTAAAGTGACACAATAATTATTTGAAATGAGGACTACATATACTACATGAACCACAGAATGTTGTAGCCATAACATTATCATGAAATTTTATAATATTTAGGATGTGATGAAGAAATATAAGACCAAATATTATTCGTATGGCGTATGTGAACATCGTATAACGGATATCGAGCTCGGTATACACCTTGGAATATCGTAATAATTAGAATAGGTGTGCACCATAGCTCAGTCTCGGAACTGGTCATAATTCCGATTCGTGCCGTGTATATTTTCGACGTTTAAATTCCATATCTGATTGAAACAGTGACATGAGTTTGTTATATGTTGTTTGCTCAGGCTTTTTCTTGATACAATTCTTCTTCTCAAATTATTTGAATGTGGTTTTCTCATTTTTGACTTATGAATACAGATTTATCGCTTGCAGTTCCACATTCTTTCGTCCTGAACAGTCCAGCTCACTCACATAATTATCTGTATGACACCTGCGACTTGTTACTTAATTTTCCTAATAAAACCTCGTATTTACTACATCAACGTCTATTTTTATTCATGAAAATCGCGTTGTTTTAATCACGCTTCCGTGTTAGTGGAATAAGGTTTCTTCATCGTTAATGAACTAAATCCATTTTTAATAAATCTCCTGTTTAATTATAATGAATATTAATTTGCAGGCAAGACCGAGTAACCTACAACAGAAATCAATGAATTACTGGGAAATTAGATTAAGAATGTCATTTATGTAACCTTGGATAAATTCCATCACTTTATTCAACCAACCTTGAATAATTTTGTGTATAAAATAATCGGAATAATCATTCAGCGTAATTCAGCAACAAGCTTAGAACGAGATCGATACTTCGCCACTGAATACTATAAAGGAATTAATGCAAATCGTTGTTAAATGATTTAAAGATGAAAATAAATCAATTTAATATAAATTCCATTGATTCCCCACCTCTTAACCTCACATACCTTCTAACCATAGATAACCGGTATACTTTAGATCTATTAGTAATTTTCATCAAGGATGTTAAAATTAATATTTGAATAGTATCATTGAAAAATTCTGTGGCTGATGGACTTGCTTCCAAGCCATTTCACACACAAATTCCATTGCGCTCATAAAAATACAAGACTTGCTCTTGGAACTATCCCAGCTTTATACCCAATATCTGGATTTTAAAAATGGTTCTATTTATAATAAATTATATATATATATATATATATATATATATATATATATATATATATATATATATATATAAATATGTGCTGCGACAACTTGAATTTAAAATAAAAAACAAATTAATAATTTAGAAATTCATGATAAAATTAAATAAATAATAAACTAATTGCAAATACTTTGCTTTCCCCTTATTTTGTATTTCTGTATATCTTTTCACGCCACTAATCATCAGTCAACCATTATAAGAAATCCGTGACAAATGGTGGATACGTAGTGCGCCTCCTCCATAAATTTCAATCGTCATAATTTCAAATAGTGATTCCATAAATAGTCCACTGCATTTCCGTTGAATTATTTTACTGATACTCCCATGCTTCCAATGCTTGTGGATTCCTTGTACAGATTTTAACATTTTTGTTATTTAACCTATCAAAAATGTAAAGCATCAAGATTTTATGATTGTAAACTCCAGTTTATACATTATACTTTTCATGATCAGTTTTTTTGTTGTGTAAAAATTTGGAAAAATATATCTCGACTACTAAATTCACCAAAAACATAGATGAATTGAAATTAGCATTTACGATTATTGAAAATAATTCTTATGATATCAAAATTCATTCTATGATTTCAGTAAAAGGCTTCCATCCCCTTAAGACATGATTCATTTCCAGTATGCAAATAAAGTGAAATTCAAACGCCGCAGGGCTTTTATTACAGCCCGTTAGACAGCATATCGCAAAAAGTGTAATACGAGGAGGGCACATCATCCCCCCATCAAATATCCCATTTAAGCCGTTCTAGAAATATCAGCCAGAAACAAAATTGTACCAATTATATTTAGCAGCGCAGTAGCTTATAACTTTTGGTGGAAGGGTGGAGGAATTTTGTGGAATTTATTATTATGAATTATGATTTCTGGATCGTGTTTTTGATTAAAGATTCTTTCAGTATTATGGATCCAAATAAATAACTTACACTCAATGCAGAACAAAACAAATATAATTTTTTTCTGGTTATCTATCACTCCATTGTGTTTTTCAAGAAGAAATTCATCAAATAACAAATAACCAGATACAGTTTAAGTCAAAAAAGAGATGTACGACGATTCTTAACTAGACTTAGAAAATTTGAGCTATCTAGTTCCATTTAAAACATCCTTCAGTTCAGTGTCAGGAGTTTCAAATAAAACTATGGTTGAATATTTACAAAATACTTGTATAATTATACAGAGGGTGACTTATAAGTAATTTCGATTTTCATATGTGAAAATTTCTACCTCTTAATTTAAATATGTCGTAATTTGTTAGTTTCTAATTCTATGAATAGTACAATTGCTGTACTTTCTTATAATCATTATCACTTTTTATGTATTCACGACGCAGTAGGTTTTTATAAAATTCGTACATTGTTAAGACATTGGAAACAGAAGTTTAAAGTGGCCGTAGCAGCAAGTAAAAAAATATGGGACATATGGGGTTCATGAACGAGCGGCACAGAGTTGGTTTAATTGTTTCAGTTAATCGCTCGAAGTTAATTCACGCTCAGGTGGTCCACTTGGGTGGGTTATTGAGGTACCAGCACTTGCCGATTATCGGACATTTTTAGACTTTCTTAAGATACCATTCATTGTTATTAAAAATCACTAGATACAATCTATAAAAGTTGTCGAATAGTGCCAGTAAATGTAAACAGCTCCTTGTCTTACCAAAAAATTATCATTTTATTAGACTCATTGTTACTTGCGATGAGAAATGGATTCATCAAAGCACCTCGAACATAGAAAATCAGTGGTTAGTCAAAAGACAATTACCGAAATCCGTCGCAAAGAAAGGTCGAGCGGAAAGTCTTATTGTGTATTATGAGGTTTAATGTTTTTCGAAATCATGGACAACTGATGCAAATGGGTGAGGTTTTATCACAGAAATATCCAGGTTGAGTTAACTGAAAACGAGTTCTCTTACAACAAGATAATGCTGAGTGGTATGGAACTCCCATCGCATCCAGCATTTAGTCCAGAACTTGCACCGTCAGATTACTATTTATTCAAATCCATGGAGAAATTTTTGCGTGGGAAAAATTTGAATCCAAAGGATATGTTGAAAATTGAGTGCAATGTTTTGCATCCAAACCCAAAAATAGGTCTCAAAGAGCTTGCTGATTATTGAGTTAAAATCACATAATAAAAGGAGTGAACATTATTTTCGAGTCACTTTCTATGATTTGAGAATATATAAACAAAAGCGAACATAAATACTTAATGATTCCAAACAGGAAATAATTTATGAGGTATATTGATGAAAATATAACATTTCAAACAAAAAATATTATTGTTGGTTTTGTTATAAGTACAGCAATAATTATGATATTGATTGCTTGTACTTTAGATAGTTTCTTAGATTATTTGTTTAATTTTCTTAATGCTGTATAATCTATTCAAAGCTCGATAATGACACATTAATGAGAGTAAGCATTGTTATATATTTTCGTCATATTACAAAGAAAACGAGGGATGTCTACTGAGAAAACTGCATAGATTAACGACAGTTAGTAGACCCTTGACTGTGCCACTGACACTCAATGATGACATTTCCACTTTTGCCTCAATGGTTTAGGGTGCAAAATCGCTTTGAGGTCTAACCATTATTCTAATGAAGTAAATAATAAAGGACCTTTCTCAGGATAATGAAGGACTAGCCGAAAGGGTCAGTTACAAAGACGAGTCTAAGAGTAATCACGTTATTTATCCCTGTCCTTTGACCCTTGACTGCTGCAATTTTTCTATTACTTGTTTGCGTATATTCTCCCAACCTTTTTACCTGATTAAATTTGTTGCGAATTCTTTTGAATATAATTCCAGGATTTCCTTTCCGACCTTTGACTTACACAACTACTTTAGTGCAACAGCTACGTCTATTTTTATGAAATGTATCCATTTGTTCATAATCCTTGGCACATTTATATTTGTATATTTAACCAACTTTTTCTTAATCAGATCTTTGGTTGATTATCATCATCAGGACAAAAAATTTGAGAGTGAGTAGATGACGTGAAAATAATGCTAAGAAATAAACAAAATTTTTTCATACTACCCCGCGTTTCTGAGTTATAGGACTTAAAAATTGCGAAATCAGTATATTTTCTGAATTATAAAATTCGAATATTATCGAAATATATATCGAAAATTTATACAAGCATTAATACTTCAAAAAATCACCGGAAATCTTAATTAATTATCTCTCAGACGATGAATACATAAGTATTTGAAAGCTCGGAAAATATATTAAAGTTAGTCCACTTTGGTGTTTCCTTGCCACGTTCCAAATAAGAAATCTCATTATATATATATTATATATATATATATATACAATTTTTATATAGAATGCGCAATTAATTTGTACGGAGTTGCATACTTAACTTATTTGATATTGTAGTTTTTTATTGAATAAGTCTGATTGGAATTAAGATTATACATATGCCATGTGATGAAGATGAAATTGAATTAAAAACAGAAATGAATACCAAAAGTTTATTTTCACCAAATTTGAAATCAATTTGAAATCGTCTATTATTATTTAATAATTGAAATAATCAAAATCAATTTCTCTTGTTGAGGCCTAGAAGAAGTAAGTACGTAACATGAGTTGGTATCTCACGTACTTGTGAAATTTATTATTTCACAATATGCTACTCATAACTTTTCTACCCTATAATTCTTTAATCAAAATACATTACTCCAATTATAATGATAATAATATGTCCTCATTTTCGAGTAATTTTATACGAAGCAGTTTGAAATTATCCTTAAAATTCCATACTAATGTTTTCATCTCCATTTTCGTCATATTTCCCTGAAAATAAACAATTGAGAAAATACATAAACACTCATTTTATCAAGTTAAATTTGCGTATCTTAATATTTTCTCAACATACTTGTTTACACCACTCCTAAAGTCGGTCAATTTTATATTCATCCAGTTGTTTGTATTATTTATATGTTACTTTGGAGATAAAAGCTGATTTGTTATGATAATATATTTTCCAACTTTTCAGTTCTATACACATCCCGTGTTTCGTTTAAGAAAATTTAGTGATGTTTTGGGATTCGATATAAATCTATCGATCTCTTCATAAACACGAGTTCAAGCTTTTCACCCCCTAAAAAGTACCAAATGATACATCTTATATAATGCAGATAGTATTTAGAAACTTGTTATATGTAAATTATGAGTAAATTTTTTTTAAAAAATAATAAAACCTTATGAAATAAACACAGAATATGAGAGAGTCATGCCAGTTATAGCAGTTTTGAATTTCAATAGTACATACAAAAAAATAGATTAAAGGCTCTCTTTTCTGTTGTTGAATCTTTACTTAAACTTACACGAAATCAGTTCACTACTACCAAGGTAACTCATCGTGGGGTATTTTGAAGACAGTATTTTAATTAGAACAAAAGAATGAATGAATAGGTCTTTGAAACTAATTTCCACCTAAACAATAGTCGGAAGATTTTCTAGCAGAATGAAAAAATTATAACTCTGGATGTGTATTACCCAGTACGAACAATTCTTCGACCTCAATTGATAATGTATATGTATATTATGTTTGGTGACCTCGTAGCTGATTACACTGCTGTACACGTGTAGGCATCGACAAAAGAAGGTGTTCTATGTCTTCTTCATGGTATCTCTTTCCAAGCAAATCCAGCTCTGAGAATTACTGCACCAATTATACGAGGATGGTCCCAACAAAAATTTTATAAAAAAATATATTTATTTTTCATCGTTATTTCCTCTTAGCTCCATTAACTTTTCCCAGCGATTTTCAATAAATTCTATACCCTTTTTATAACATGAATCAAGCTCATTAAAATAGCCATTAACTACCGGGATCACCACTTCATTGTTGGAAAATCTTTCACCACTGAGCCGTTTTTTCAAGTTCAAGAACAGAAAATAATCCGAAGGGGCTAAATCGGTAGCAATTCATTAAGTGTGGCTATTGCAATAACGGATGTGTCATGTGGTGCATTGTCTTGATTAAACAACACGTTTTTGCTTGATTTCTCCGCTCAAGCATTGCAATAAGTTTGCATGATACTCGCCGTTGATAGTTTCTCCTTTTACAAAATGTTCAATGAAAATTGTCCCATGCGCATCCCAAAAAAGCTGCAGATGGAACGGTCTTTGCCTTCTATGGAGTCGGTTCTCCCTTTTCAGTCCATTATTTTGATTTTTCTTTTGTTTCGGGTGTGAAGTGATGGACCACCATTTCATGGCTTTATTTCTGTGAAACCCTCGATGAAATCATCTTCACGACGCTGTTTTCGTTCCATTGTGAGCAAACGCGGCACCCATCCCAGCTTTTTCATATCTAAATTTTCATTTAATATGCGATGTACCGTATTCACTGAAAACGTTCCCTATTGATGGCTGCCCAATAAATACTAAACAACGTGGAGTCTTCAAACTTGAAACATATGCTGTATAGATTGTGTAATTTCTAATACGGTGGTATTTTTCAAGCAACTACCGCCATCATTAGGTCAGGTACACTCACAATTACACGTGTGCGTTTCGATAACCAAGTTATCGTCTTCAGAGACTGTAGGTAAACTAAAATCTAATAGTTTATTTATTTAATAATTTAATGGCATTTGAGTTGGTGTCCAAAGTAAAAATTTAACGCTCACTTTTTGGAGAAACTCCATAGTTCAGAATATATAAATAGGCGTTGTCTTGCTGAAAAAGAAGTTGTGAATGCCCATTTAGACAAGGAAATTAAGTGGATTTGTAAGGGATCATCAATATAAAAACCAGTTGGCATACTGCTACCACTAGCAATAGTTGATCATACTATATACACCATATCAAGCGACTCAGCATCTTAGTGCTATCAACTCAAATGGTACTGACAGTATTCCGCAGAAAAAGAATCCGGGATCGGTATCAATAGCTTTAAAAAGGCTTGAATACGACGATATAGTACACACATATCAACAGTTCTACCTTTCTCACCAAACTACTGACCAACAATTTTATTGTTTTCGAACTAATTTTTTAAGGCTTAACTCAAGTTTCGAATTCGCATTAACAAACATTATTCGATTAAGAAATTATTCCTTCTGGCTATAGCACTTCTTATGGCATTCTCTTTGTACATTGCTTCATATTTATATCCATTTAACTGTAGTTGATACATAGTTTGCTATAACTACGTAACCAATCACCCAAGTTTGGAAGTTTATAAATTAATTTAAGGGTCTGGATAGAAATTGAATTTGTCTCTCGATGTCAGAGTTGGTTATAATAATATATGAAGATTATCTCAGAAGTCAGACTGCCCTTCACTGGAGTCCAAAAGTTTTCAAGAAATGCGCGTAGTTTTTATGGCACAATATTTTACTTCTATTTCTCTGTAAAGCTTTTAGGCCATGAGATGAACCAAATAAAGATTCCGTTTTAAATAAAATTACTGCTATCAGTAAGTTTGGAAATTCTTCAAAATTATCGAATATCGAAAAATTTTCAACCATTTACATAAAACTGAACACCAGAAGACATCGAGCGGAGAAGCGTAACAAACAGCTGCGAAGGTCTCGTTGTCTTTCATACGTTTCTAGTGACTTGTTAACAATGGATAGAGTTTAGTTGGAAAGATTTAATGCATCCATCGTATAGATCTGGCCTTGCATTGTCGATTTACCTTTTGTTTCCTTAAAGGTCTAAACCTGGCTTCGAAAGAAATTGGTTCAGTTTTTTAACCATTAATCTACTTGATCACTATTGGACTTAATTCAATATAAATTGATATAATATACAATGTTAATTTAAATTCACGTGGGAGAAACAACAACATAAAATGTTTATATTTGTATAATGAGTTATATTTATTGGTTAATTTGAAAAATGATCGGGATTTTTTTCAAAATCTATATATTTTTTAAAGATAAATTATTTTTTGCTGTCGAATATCTATACTACTAGCAATGATTCTCTGAAAAGTATCTACCAATTGGAGCAGGAAACTAGCACACACAATCAACTCGATTAGTTGGAAAATAAGCACCTTTAACCTTAACATGTTTCTACTAGCGCTAAAAGACCAGCAACAAAAGTCAACGACGTCATTAGAAGAATTACTTGTAATGCCTCTATGTCCCGAATTAGGCGCTATCGATGTACTAGTGGAGTAACTTGATCGCCTGAAAAATTGCAAAATCCAAGAAGGGGTGCTGGAAGCGGCTCAATGAAATAAATAAATGCTGTAAGAGGTAATGGTCCGGGAGCTCCTTAACGAATCGAAAGTGTCCCTTGGAGCAAACAATACAAGGTCATACCGCTATTGAAAAGCCTTCCCATGTCACCGCTTACGTAACAAAAGATTTTGCAAAACATCCTGGGAGCTTTGTTTCTCCCAAAAACCGAAAATCCTTTTCCTAGAGCAGCACTATGAGATAGAGACGATTCCTCAAATTATAGAGGAATGTCTCAGAGAAGCTTCTATTTGTATAACGTTCCATTTTCAATTTTATATATGTTGAATGGTAAATAACTAAGTACATAACTTAGTTCGTTATGCTTTTACCACATGGTTATTTTGAAACTTAGTAGATAACCATTGAAATCAAATGTAACGAAATCAATTTTGGATTAAAATGAATATTCATGATAAACAAAGTAGTTGTTTCGATGTGGATTAATTCTGTTTATAAAATCAGATTGCAGTAAAATTTCACTTCAAGTAGTCTATAAACATGATAATTGACTATTGACCAACTTAAAAATCTTAGTGAAAATTGTTGTTGATACTCAATTAGATTAAGTGACTTCTTATTTCAAACTCAAGATAGCTGAATGAAATTAAATTCATTATGATTAATTTTCACAATAAAACTGAATTACTTTGAACCCCAAGTAATTCGAACGATTGTCCGAAGTTCAGGTTTGCTTATGAATATAAGTTGTTACATTTAGCGACTGGCCTAAAATTCCTAAACAAGATTATACTTGATGCATTATAAATATGATGGAGTCATTGTCAACTTTCCATCACAATCATTTATCTTGCCATAGTGTCAAAAGTCGAAGAATCACTCCGAAGATGCTGTCCTAAATAAATTTCACTTTCAATTTATTCCTTGTGTGGCATTTTGATGTATCACACTCTGTTGTGATTTATTTTTCGTTTTACTTTAAAGTTGAACAAGAAAATAAGTTTTCATGTTGGAAAGAGATTAACTGTGTCACAGACAAGTCGTATTTCACTCTCAATAATATTTACAAATGCTTCACGGTGGGTTTAATAGTATGATATATTCATTTCCTTACGTACTCTCAGCTCACCAGATTGATACTAAATTCTGCAAATTACTTTCATCGTTACAAACATGTGACTATATGACATGTATGAAGGATCTTTTTTTTAATATTATCAATATTATTGATGTTCATAACCAGTTTAAACATGCTTAAAAAAATTCTCCAGTTTATATATATATATATATATATATATATATATATATATATCTTGAAAACATTCTGCAACCACCTAATGTCAATCTACTCCATTATCTTGTTCGGTTTATATAGTTATGCCTTCAACCACTTTTACGTGGAAGTAAAATAAAAAATAGGTATATACTTTCTTAATTCTTTTTATCTTAACGTCGGGGGTCGCTATTGAGGCTATCATTTAAAATTTTAGTCACACCACATATATCTGACCTTCGACTTTTCGAGCAAAACACCTCATTTGTGCCCGTCAATTTTTCCACGTCAACTACTATGTACGGCACACGCAGCATGGGACTAGGGGGACTAAATTACAAACTGTAATGTGATCTAGTGTACCGGCTGCGAAACATCGGTTACTATGTACGTGATGAGCCTATAAATACTTTATATATTATCCATATATGACCACTGTCACGTTTAGTAACGGTCCTAGGGGAAAACTGACATGGGAATTCATGCTTTCCGATCAGAGGATTAAAATTAACTATGAAAATTATTTAAAAAGTACTTTACAAATCATAACCGAAGAGTAAACATCGGTTAGTACTTCCAAGTGTTTATGTTTCAGTTTCGTATTTTACACATTACATTTTTTAAATGAAAGGATTTGTAGATCGATTTTTATTGAAAGTTGTTCGGGAGTGAGTTGATGACGTGAAAATAATGCTGTGACATAATTCGTTTCTGAGTTTAGGCCTTTAAAGTTGCATAATCAAAACTTATAGTCAAGTGTATTTTCCAAATTATACATTCGAAAATCTTGACGGAATAAATAATTCTATACTACTATCTGAAGGCCAGGGGTGACTCATGCCCAATGGTAACTTTTACAGGGACAACTTGTACAATCTAAAAATAGCAAAAATTAATTTTTCAATCGATTTTTCAACAAAGAGGTACTCTTTATTTAACTCGATAAAATTTATGGTTTAGGAGATATGTAGATTTTTATATCGTTGCACATGCCAAGGAAATCGTTCGTCTTAAAGAGACATTCTGAAGAAAATTATCATAAATTGTAATTATTCATTGGAAATACATACAGGAGAGTATTAAAATACAATCAAACATTTCTAATTGAACTGCATACTGCCTAACATTGTGCTACTTACATAAGGAAAAAATTGAAATGTAGAAAAATATAGTTGGTTAGCTTACAACTTATCAAATAAAAACGAAAAAACTATAATACATTTTCGAACTGGGCATCTTACACTTCTACACACTTTCGGATTCTACGAAAGAAATTTCTTTGAACTTGGAAGAGATAATTTAGTAAGTGTATATATTTTTCGATAATGGTCAGCGATTCTTAGAACTTCTCCAAAATGATTTCATTCACAGAGACATGTGGCTCATGCACAATGGAGCCCCATCCCACTTCTTAAATGATGTTAAGAATAATATTTTTCGTGATAGGTGGATTGATCGGGGAAGCCCATTTGCATGGCCACCACGTTCCCCTGAATTAAATACAATGGATTCATTTTTTTGAGGATATCTTAAAAGCTTGGTATATGCAATACCAGTAAACAGAAGAAACGAAATTATCCATGTAATAATTTTCCATTGCGACGCTATAAGGCAGAATCTTAGAATAGACTTGTTTCCACTAAGAACAAATCGGATGGTTTTGAGTTTCCAGTGATTAATCATGATAATATTTTTAGAAAATAAAATCGACAAAAAAAGTTTAATCACGTGACATTAAACACCAATCACAAAAACGTGGCGTCACACCTCGCGAAACGCTATGTTGTAGTTGTCATTTTCGTTTAAAGTGATCAGGTTTTCTCAAGTTTTCAGCAATTATTGTTAAATTAATAAAGTTCGTTTTTAGTTTAATATTGAAAAATAGGTATAATTTGCCATGGAACTTTAACTTAATTAAGTCATAACATTTTATATGTGTGGTATATTATGGTAGATTTTGCAAAATTCATCCTTTTACTATACATTTATAAATAGATACATCATGTTTTGTTTGATACTTACATCAAAATCAACAGAATGAACAGAAATAATTTGTGGAATTAGTTGATAAAGTAAGAGCATCTTGCCTCCTTGCCATTTTTAATTACTCTTCGTATTTCTTTATTGTTTGGAACGTCATAAACAAACACAGTTATTTCGCGAGGTGTGATGTCATTTAAGACTCCATGACAGTCTTGGCCTTTTCCGCGGTCAATTTCAAATTCATTTTTACAAACTCAAAATACTAACGTAAAAAAACTATTTTTCTTAAAATAATATATTTTTGGGTTGAAATAGATGCTAAGTTATAGTTTTTAACTAATTTCCAAATTTTGTCAACTAGTTCAAAGAAATATCATCCGTAGACTTCGGAAATGTGTAGAAGTACAAGGTGCCCACTTTGATCATTTGTTATAGTTTTTTTTGTGGAGGCTAACTAACTTAATTTATATTATGTAAGTAACACGATGTTCGCCAGTATGCAGTATAACTAGAAATGTTTGATTGGGTTTTAATACTTTTTCAATAAATAATAACAATTTATGTTAATTTTGTTCTAAAAATCTCCTAAACCATAAATTTGAACGAATTAAACAAAATGTACCTTTTTGTTGAAAAATCGATTGAAAAATTCATTTATATATATATATATATATATATATATATATATATATATATATATATATATATATATATAGATTGTACAGGTTTTTGGGCATAATTCCGTCAAACACACTACATGGACAAACGTAATCATCCATAAAAAATTATAATCTTCGAATCTATAATTTAGAAAATATACCCAAATATAAGTTCTGATTTCGCAGCTATTCACTCCCCAATTTTTTACATCAAGTCCAAGAACACTCTGTATGTATAAAGGAATTTTTTACGTCAGTAACTTCAAAATCTTGAAGTTGGTTAATAAAAATATACCCTCCAGTAACAGACGAAGCAAAATCTTAATGAAAAATGTCTTTTTGATAATAAAAATGAAAATTTTTTTTATAAAATTAGTACTTTGATATCAGGGCCCCTCTTTATATTGAAAATATACTATACCAAATAACTTTGAAAAGCACAACATACCTTTGATGTGAAAGTTTGCGTTTCTTTAAATGTAAATGTTGAAACAACTGTTCATTGGAGTTGATATAAACCTTGTTATTAACGCTTTCCACTTCCACTTCTGAAGTAGCTCATATTTTCCGAGAAAATAAAAGTCAATAAGCATTTTTATTAGCTTATTCTGTTCACTAGTGTAATTCAAAATAAATATAAACACCACATTTATATTTATGCATACGCGCAAAAACAGTATGTGTGAAATTTCTTTACAAAGTATAATAAGAAGAGATAAATAAACTTTTAATAAAGTATTAAACATATATCATGAAGGCCAGACAAAACGATGCGAATCTGATGCGAAAATGTGGAACCGAATAAAAATATCCGTGGAAGAACCCAGTAAAAAAGAATAAGTATCAAAATATCTCTAAAAAAATAGTACTATAGAAAGTATTTTGATAGACATTAATATTTAAGTGAGTATAAAATTTGACAGAATAAACATTTTTCTGCTACCGAAGTTTGTTTTCTATGAAAACAGTACATTTCAATGTACCCGCTTATATTAAAAAAAAATCAGTATGTCTTCACATAAAATTCCAGCAAGATGGATAGCGGTAACTGCCTAACCGAAATGACCAGAGATTTAAACGTTATAGACTTTAGAGTTTGGTAAATGTACTGCTATAATACGCACTGGGTTAGAAGTATTCAGATAACGATGCATAAATTCGCCTTTTGGGAAAATAGATCAGACATGATCTGAATTTTATAAATGCTCTTGAATATAAAAAAGAAGTCGATAAACATTCACACAGGTCTTGAATATTAGTCCAGTCAAATTAGTCCTTAAAATAGAAGTAAGGTTACAAAAATTCCCATAGAGCTAAAAATTGGTATGGATGTTCAGAATACAATTATAAATGAATTGTGAAAAGGCCCATCAATCACCCTGTTGCAAAAAATGTTATTGATGGTGAAAGTTCGCAAAAATAGGTTTTTCGCGTTTTTCAGCAAAACGGCGAGTTTTACAACCAAAATAGTTCTGACAAAAATTGTAAATCATCCGATTCTCTACAAAAAATGTATTCACACTTTTTTTCATAAGTATTGCCATTTCCGTGATATAGCGGTTGAAAAAATTGAAAAAAAAATTTTATTCGTAATATGCACACGTTTCCACACCACCTATGAGGTAGTGTGCTAGGCGCTTTTTTTACGTGGTTTACCCAGTAGGCCTATTCCATAATCTGTTATGATTCTATTAAATTCAAATTGAGTATTGAAAATGATGAGAGCTGTGTAAATTATGTATATATAAATGAAAAAATAATTTGGAAAAATTATTCTGTTTCTTTTTCGTACCAAGCTTGATATAAAATATAATGGTGACTATCAATAAAACATACGAATTGTTGATGATCCTTATTTTTCTGTAATAATAATTTTATCACCATACTCCAACTTCAATCGCATTTTAATGGTTCTGTTATCTACTGTTGATTTTTTTACAAATACTTTTCAATTTCTAATGTGAATTGACAATCGTCGTTATTTTCAATATACTCAAATATTTCTCTCATCGCAATATTTGTAGCTTCTTCTTCTTGAGGGCAACCGACTTTACCTCCAGTGGTCGGTTTCAAAAACATCACAACGAGTTTTAGCTATAGTTAGAATATGTCTTTGAACGAAAGTGTAGTCACTTTAAAAATCTTACGTCGGTACTGCAGCGCTTTTTGAGCATGAGACCTTGAAACGGAGCAGGTATACAAGCATCGCCACGCTGACAATTGAATGGAAGACATGAGATGTTACTTAATGCCATGCGACTAAATGAAAATGGGGGCAGAGTTTTTGACGTTCATTTATATTCTAAGAATTTTATAATTTGTATGTGTAAGACATAGGGACTTATATGTTTACTCGTATAACGGTTCAAAATGTATATAAAAGTACATTAACGTGCATATTACAAATAAAATATTTTTTTCAATTCTCTCAACCGCTATATCACGAAAATGGCAATATATGAAAAAAAGTGTTGATACATTTTTTGTAGAGAATCGGATGATCGTAAAAAACCTATTTTTGTAAACTTTCACCATCAATAAAATTTTTTGTACAAGGGGGATTGATGGGGACTTTTCACAATTCATTTATAATAGTATTCTGAACATCCATACCAATTTTTAGCTCTATAGGAATTTTTGTAACCTTCAAAGCCTCATTTGACTGGACTATATGTCCTATCACCAAATATATTCGAATATTGCGTTCAACCCCCCGGATAAACTATGAACAATATCTACAAATATTAATCAAAATTAATAAATAAGATACCTCAAGTGACTTTGTGATTTGTAATTAGTTGGTTTTCTAGCAGAACATCCCAAATATATTCATATTGGTCGATTTTTGATCAATATCTAGTAAGATAAACTTTGAATGTTTTACGAACTTCATTACGTTCAACGAGCAATTCAGTCAATGTATTATAAGATTTCATACTATGTGATATTGATAACTTTTACGATATTATATAACAGTCCCTTGATTATTTTGGCAGAAAAGAAACCAAGTACATATATGGATGTAGTAAACAATGACTAATTTTTTACTTTAAAATAGACTTTAACACTATTCCTAACGATACTTCACGTATACCTATTCCTACCGGAACCGGTCAAATAACCGGTCTCTAACACTATATTTTTCAAATTTGAATGCAAATCAATAGTCAACGTACCAGTATAAAAATATATCCAAGAGTACATAATCTACATTTTACTCTTTTTCGTTGCGTTTTTTACAAATGGGCTTCTCAAGTGTACATTTTCCGCTTACATACTTTTTACATTTTAGACAGATTTTGTTCGAATTACTATCTTAACAATACTTCATCTGACATGTTTTCCGTTCACGGGAACTTGTACTTATACTTGCGATGGGTATTGGTTGATTTTTTTTGCCGAGATGTTGTTGTTCTTCTGTTCAATTGGAAAGTCTTGTCTTTTAATATCTCCTCTCATAGTTTCTTCATATAACACTCATACATTTATCCTGGCTCAATCCAAGATTTGGTCGGTCACGTCTACGCCAAAATTGGTACTATTATACAATTGAATTGTCTCCGGTGTTCGGGCGTGATTTTCTCCAACTTGTACGTAGTTGTACATTGAACCGAGAATTATAACTTTCTTTCTTGGTTTGGCCTTGTAAACTGTCAACATATAATTATTAGAGCGATAGAGTTTGGTTAAGAAAAGTGTCTGGTCGTCATTTTTTAGTTTTGCTAGTCTTTTCGATTTGCTCTAATTGTAGTTTTTTTGTAGCTAAAGGTAGACGTGTGAAAAAGTTATCCGTAGTTGTATTTCTTTTACATCCTACATACCATTCTACTAATTTTGTAGTGACAAACTCTCCAAGAGGAACTCAGGGCTCTCTACTTTCATCTTTTCGTAAATATGTAAGGCAGTGCATCGGGTGCTAACCAAAAATGTATACCAAATTTATACAGTTTATTGGACATGTATTGAGTGAATCTACACCTGCTTTCGTTGAAAATAATTGTTCGTCAATAGTAAATATGGTCCTGGTTTATAACAATTTGACTGTTGTCAATAAACTTGTACTAAACTTCGGAAATCATAGCGAATTTATTGGTTTGTAACCGTTGACTTTGTTGATTTCTGTCATCAAATCGAATGAATCTCATAATCTCTGTAAAGTCATGTTTACTCATAGTATTTGAGAAAAAAGGTGGACCCCACTTTTTCTTCCATAGAAGTGCTATATCTATATTCTTAACCTCATATGCGCCGCGTGCACATAGAATTGCAAAAATGCATTTAACTTTGCAGTAGATAGTTCTCATTCATATCCCAACACTCTAAATGCCTCTGCTTCTGTGCACTTTGTTATCAGTTCGATTATATTCTTATCAATTATCACTAAATTTAAAAATATAAATAAACAACGCTAACTGAATAGTCGAGCGAGAAGTGTGAACACTTGGAAAATGCCGTAAAACATTTTCTGGAAGGCACTTATCAAACAAACTATGAAAAAATGTAAAAATCGCACTACCATTCAAATGAACGGTCTTGGTAAGTAAGATAGCGCAAGTAAATATTGAAAAATTTGTCATACATCTATTTGAAGAAAAGACGTGAGTTTAAAGTCGAATCACTTACGTTGAATGTAGGAAATTCCAATGAAAAATTTAAAAACGGTCATTTGATCGGTCCTGGTAGGATTCGTGTTAATATATTTAGATACAATATTTTGTATTGAAATTTTATTTATTATATATAAATATATAAATTATTATTTTAATCCTAGCCACTTGTAAAGGATGGAATATAAGATTTCGGTGTAAGAAATTATGAGCCGTAAACTGTACATTTTCGAAGTGTCTATTGGCACCCTCCATGGAAAAATCCGTGACTCTAATTTCAACCATAGAGACACGGACATTTTTAAAGAAATGAGCCGAATGAAGCTTTATCCGTGTCTCTAATTTCAGCCGTGAATAATAAGCTTTAACTTACGGATGAATACTGTCCACGGATAAATACCATCTACAGATGAAATCTGGATGATTAGGTTAGGTTAGTTTAGTTTAAAAATTTCCGTGCTTCTAAGATTAAAATTAGACCACGGTTTTTTCCGTGGAGAGTGGTAAGATTAAGAGACACAGAAAAAACTTCCTTCTGATCTGTTTCCATAAAAATTTCCGGGTCTATAAGGTTAAAATGATGGCCATGGATTTTTCCGTGGAGGGTACCAATAGCAGCACCGATACATTTTATTAAATTCAGATCTAATCGTTCATATTGAAATTTCTCATTGATATAAAGGTTTAAAATCCCTTATTATCATATTAATATTCTAGCTACTTGATAAGAATGGAACATAATACATAAAGTTTTGGTGTAAGAGATTATAAACCGTAGACTGTACATTACCGTAGCAGATAATTTATGCGAAGTTCTCGCCAAATCTCGAGGGAGTTACGGCGACAGCAGTAAACTTTGCATATTTGATGTAACTATTTATATTGTGCCTAACGCCTTGTGATGAAAATGGGTGTTTCTCAATGACGGGCAATTTGTTGTCTTGGCTGCTACCTCGAGGGGTGTTTTGTATTTCTCTACTCGAGCTAAACACCGTTGCAATATGGGGTGCATTTTCTTTAAGACTGTGTGACAAGGGCGGACTTTAAAACTGGCCCGAAACACAAAAGGAAATAAAGCTCTGATATCTTTATATATATAATTCTTCTGTACGTGTGTTGACAGTGAACTCCTCCTTAACGGCTGGACCGTGTGTTCAAGTGGATTCGAGGATGGTTTAGATTTACAAATGAACCCGGCAGAATGCATTCATTTCATTTATTTTGTGTATGTATTCATTCAATGCATTCAATTTTTTTGTACGCTGTGTTTTGATATTAGATGACAAAGGTCTTGACAAAGGGGGGTCATTAGTATTAGGACGAGTCCTCCCCCAAAAACATCGCATTTTAAGCCTTTTACCCAAAAAATATAACTACTCTAGAGTAGGACCTTGAATGCCGAGGTGCGACTGAGTAACGTAGAGGGGCCAGAGGTGCGCAAGTGATTCTAAAATCGATTCTTTTGAATCGTTCATCTAAAAGAGCGCTTTTTCGAACGATTCTAAAAGATCTGCTTTTCCTCACTAGTTCAACTTTCTTAACTGACCGACTCTTCGAGTGCGTCGATTCTTGAGTTTGGTAGTTCTTTTACGGACATTTGATTCTTTCGACTAGACCAACTCCTAAGTAGTTTACCCATGGAGCCCTAGATCGACCCCCGGTTCTTTTTTCGATTAGTTTGATTTGATTCATATTAATTAGTTTATGTCAGATTCTTCTACTTCTTAGTCTTGAATTTCCTGAGCATTTTATTTTTGTTTTATTAGGTATTGTTTTGATATTCGAGATATTTGGGGGTATTGACTTCCTTTATCCACGGTGAAAAAAAAATTGGTACTTTCATATTCCTACTTACGCCCTTTTATAAGAAACAAAAAACCAAGTTAATTAATCAGGGTTTATTATTATTATTATGCTTCGGAATTTGAATACACCTAAACTATGCAACGGTACGAGATTAGTTACAGAAAATATTATGGGCAATGTTCTTGAAACTACAATGTTGAATGGCAAATTTGAAGGTGAAGTTGTTCTCCGACCACGAATCCCAATGATCTCTTCAGACTCACCCATTCCATTCAGACGTCTGCAATTTCCAATTCGCTTGGCATTTGCCATGACTATTAATAAATCTCAAAGTCAAACGATGTCGATTTTCGAGATAGATCTAGAAAATCAGGACCTGTTCTCGCGTTGGAAAACTCGCGTTAAGATAAAATTAAACAAACATTATCGATTATAAGGAATTTATATATTTCTTACTTTGATAATATACTTATCGCTTGGTATTTTTCACTCAAATATTTCTAGTTTGTCAGTTAATTTATCGAGTTCATATTTTTCATAGGTAGCTAAGTGGAAACTGATAAATGGAAACTTTCGAATTATTGACTTTTTTTGAGATATTTTTTAACTTCACTTAACTTTAATACACCCATATATTTAGTTCCTACTTCAACTCATATATTTTTTTATAGCTTTCTGTTGTCTCCAAGTAATGAAACGAACAATATTTTTTTTGTATATTATGATGCATTTCATCAATTCTTTTGCTGCTTATCTATCAGTTCTCAGTCTCCAGCCAGTTGCTCATTCCTTGCAGAAATCACATCATTATTTTTATTTGATTAAAATGAAGTAAAAAGAATATTGAAATATTAGTTTCTAGATATTGATGTTATGATTTAAAAAAATTATATGATTATTTCAATTTAATTGTTGATATACAATTTCTGTAAATACAACTTAATTATGCATTTATTATCTTTTGTAGTCGGTTTTCTCTAGAAAATACGCCTACGTATAAATACGATGTGTATACATTTTTCCTGAAGAACTTCGCGACATCATCTTAAGAGAAAAAAGTAAAAGACGACGCTCATTCTCGGTCTTTTAACGGCGCATAGCAGTGTCGTCTGCAGATTTAAAAGGCTTGATTTAGGTTGTGGCGAAAGTAAATACGGAAACTTTTTCTTTTCAAATAAATCGTATTTAAAAGTTTATTAAATCTACCTGAGGATTCGCGTGTATTCGACAAATAAATCTAATTTACCAATAGGAGACAGTCTGTTAACTTTCGAAAAAATCTCAATATTCGCTTTCCAGATTTTGTAGAAACCTTTGTAGTAGTATTAGAGTTTATATTGAAAGGTGACGGTTAGTTAATTTGGAAATGTTTCCGTTTCAAGAAGAAACAAAATTTTTTGCATGCAAAAGAATATTAAATTATATATGTATTAAAATATATAAACTTTAACAAAACCTGTATAATCCGAAATGTCATGAAAGCATTTCTTTATGTTCAAGGGTGAATATGTATCTCGAAATTGAATTATTCAATGAGATAATGCAGTTTATTTTCTTTCCACTACAGATTGTAATGATCCTAAATAAAAGATAATCGAATCCTGGGAATTAATAAAAGATAATAAGAAATTACTTGCCAAAACGGTACGTTCAATTAGCTTTTAGAATTTTATTGTCTCGGATCTGAGGATTTTATGGATGTATGAAGTTTCTTCTTCGGTGACAAAACAACTGTTTCTTATTAAGTAGATGTTATGACATAATCAAATCTTTGTTGATAACTTTATTGATTCCATTAGAAGTAATTTTAAAAGACTGTTGATATTTTATGGTGTATTTATTACATTTTTGTGCTAGTACGATCTTATTTTATTGTAAAATTTATATTTCCTTTCGTATTGCAACAATATTTTATTAATTAACACCTCCATTCACCAAGATAATTAATAAATTAGATTGTGTGGTGGAAAATACGGTGATTTTTGATAAATGAATTAGACTTTCTGGAACCGGTGGTAATATTCATACTGATTTTTTACACTACCACTACCCCAACACTCACAAGTTACTGTTTGACGCGAGTTTAAATAACCAAGTTATCGTCTTCAGAGAACCAAAACCTATTAACTTGACCTACTTATTGATACTAAATTTTTCCACCAATGAACTTCCTTGAGCAAAAAAGAATTCCAACAAGAGATTGATTGATAATAGTGAGTACTCAAAGATTTTAAAAGCATTTTACATGCGTATGGTTTCAGCTACTTGGTTTGTATGCTGACTGTAACTTCCCCATACTAGTTCCTGTCTTGATAATATTATAACAAACTTAGATGATAATGAAGTGTAAGCAGGAGTATACAAGCCAATAGTGTCGGATCATGTTGTTAATCATTTATTTGTTTTCTCAAACTTGATCATTGTAATTGAAAAAAATTATGAAAATAATTGTGTATGAAAATAGTTGGATAGGTTTTGTAAACCAAATTCAGGAAGTGCAGTGGTATGACTGTGAACGCCTAAATTCAAATCAGTATGGAAATATCATTACTTATATTCTGTCAGAATGCGATGATACATGCTTTCCTTTGAAATTGATTTTTCATGGAAAGACTGAATTGAAGTGGTTTACTAGGAAAGTGAATACAATATTTTGAGACAGAAGTTTAGGTCTAAAAAATCACTCTTGGATTGGTATAAGTACCGTCAATTGCGAAAAGACTACCGTAGGTCTGTTAATATAGCAAAAGTGAGTAATGAATTCAATACATTTCCTGCAAACATATCCGAAACTATTTTAAACAATATTGAAGGGCCTAAAACTGATCGATCCCATTTTTTGAAAGACCTATCTAGACTATCATTATCTTTCTTCATGTCATTTTGGAGACTGATGTTCACGAGGCAATATTATATTTTAAAATGTAAGCCAAGTTTGGATTTTATCAATTTAAACGCAAACATTTTCAAAGTTGCTCGAGTTCACTGGTTGAACTTTTGACAATCTCATAAAACAATTATATATTCAAAGGAAACTGGCCTCAGGTACTGAAAATATCAAAAATCATTCCAGTATTTAAAAGTGGTGACGTTAATCTCATTAACAACTACAGGCCCATAGCTATTAAACCTGTGATCTCTCAAATATTTGAAATACTCCTTAAAAATGGACTTAGCTCCTATTTTGAACAAAATAACTTAATATCTGGATGTCAGTTTAGGTTTTAGAAATACAAATCAACCATTCAGGTAATCTTGAACATTATTGAGGGCACAGTTGAGGGTATAAACACGTATTCCATTATGTATGACCTAACTAAGTCTTGCCTAACAGGAACACTATGAATTCAGAGGTAGCAAGCTGGAGCTGCTTAAATCTAATTTATAAACTGAACAACTGTATGTAAATTACAACAGCTGTAAATCTGGCATTGGTGAGCAATGGAGCAATTGGGGAGAGTACATAGACTCACTTTGCTCAAAAATTACATCACAGCTTCAGCAATGAGACAATTGTCTCTATTGGCAGTAAAGGCGTTATGCGCACGATTCACTTTGCTTTGATCCAGAGATCTCGCTTATTGTATCTCTCTCTATGGGGCAACTCTAGCAGAAACTTTTTACTAAGACTCATTGTACAATTTTTTGGCTACATCGAACACAATATAACAAACTTGACGTTAGACTGTATAACAAGTTTCTAGATTTGTATACTGATATGAACATAACAAAAATATGATCTAGAGTTGGTTCTATGGAATTTCAAAGCAATTTAATGAAAATATTCACTTTGTTCCAATTTTTTACTACAGTATCTTATGTTATTGATTACCGCTAAGTGATTTACTATTGGAACTACACAAATGCACAGTCAATAAATCGTATGGTATCATAATAAACTATAGTTGTCTATTTAAACTGTTCTTACATTTAATAATCTCAATGCTATTAAACGAATCCAATAGTTTCACATTATTGGTATTTATTTCATGATTATGACCGGCAGCCTGCTAGATAATACCCGACTTTTCAGTCCCTCTATACTTTAAATCAGCTATGTGCTCTTTAAACCGGACATTAACGGACCTCTTAGTCTGCCCAACGTACTCCTTATCACAATCATTATAGCTAATTTCATAAATACCACTCATTTCTAGATCTGGTGTTTTATTCTCGGGATTACAACACTTGTTTTAATGTCTTGCTGAATTTACAAACCAATTTTAAACTAACCTTGTTGAAAATTCCTTCGAATTCCTTTATACGAACAGGATTGAAAGGTATTAGAGTAATTTTTTAGTCTTTTTCACGTGCATCAGACAGTGTTATTGTGAGTCGTACTGTAAACAGAGTTTCCGTACAATATAAAATTTGATCTAATCTCCTGTACTGCTTTTGTCTAACAATGCACTCATTCTAAAATTGGAACGTTTTCCTGTAGCATATTTTTCTATTTTGAGAGAAGCCAGGCGGCCAAATCTAGTAAATAAGGCGGATGTAGAGAATCGCGAAAAATTGTTACAATAAAGAACAAAGTCGCCAGCTCATTTTGTATTTTTATTTCTTGCCGTACTCAATCAACTTTACGAACAAAAAAGTTTTTCCACCCATTGCTCAATTTCTCTATATCTTTTAGCCACTTACATCACTATATTTCTTTCTTGTCTTCTCCTCCTGATTCTCACTGAAGTATTCTCCATATGTGGCCGATTTTCTTTTTTATTTTTTCTCAACACTACTTCACTACTCCTTTCTCTTGTATTTAATATATTGCCTGAATTCATTGTCACCATTATCCATTATTTTCCATTTTACTATCCTTTCTCTCTCTCTCTTTCACCATTTTTGTTGTGGTCGCCTTTTCTCTATTTATTCGCTAAAATTCATATACTCCTATTTTTTCATTATTTTTTTACAATATTCTTAAATTTTCTTGATTTCTGTTTCACTGGTTTTTATTTTTTTCACCTTCCATTTTTTGTTTCAATTTATTTACTGCTATAAACATTTTTCGTATTTTTTTTATCATCCGTCGTTTAATAAATTAGGGTGAGATTGATTATATATATATATATATATATATATATATATATATATATATATATATATATTCGAATGCTTAACTTACTTCTTGTGTATGTTATCACAAGCTTCCTCTTCTGTGACTAGCTAGAACTTCAATATTTTTATAATTGTTTCACAAGATAGCAGCGTTGCATCATGGTATTGATTCATTTCTAAACAGACTGTATGACAAAAAAGGCATCTATTCGAAAAATAAAATTTATTGAAATAAAATTTAACTTAGTTACTGTCTTTTTCCAACATCAAAAGAGTCCTATCTTATATTAGTCAGTGTGATTTGTATCAATCTTGCTCAATTAACGAAACTGCATACAAACTACTTCATTCTATTTTTAAATTAAAAGTTTTGTTGTTAAGCCCAAACAAGTAACTTTTTTTCATGACTTTCGCATCATTTTTTTCAAAGCTTCTCTCATACAATGATAAAATCTATGTATGTTTGAAATACTATCTACCGATTTTATTTCTCATCGATGTGTCACAAGTAACACATAATTTAAACGGCGATTACCGATTAGCAGGCATAATACAGTGCCATAGTGTGCAGATTATCTCTTCGGTGAGCACTACACAAGACTGGTCATAAATTTGGCAACGGAGCGTAAATTTATGGACAATTTTGGAGTTAGGATTACGCGTTTGCATTTGCAATCAAGCAGTTAGATTAAAATTTCATGACATCCTCTAAGAACACCTGAGCTTTTCCCATTGTGAAGGGTCAGACCCAGAAAAGGCAGTAAGTGGGTACCAATTTGTCGGGGAAGTATAAGATGATACTAACAAGTTTTGTATTTTATCGCTGTCGGTAGGCTATTGTTCTTATTCACAGATACGGACTAGGCTTCTCATCATTACACTTTATACGATGATAAAACAAAAAAAGGCAATTGACGATAAATCAAAGTTTCATAATAATTTAATAATTTGGTTATACATAATGCGACAAGCGAAATCAAACATATCCTCGTCAGTCAAATATTGAGAGTTTTGGTTTTCGTCGTATTGAGAATATGAAGCTTTGGTTTCCGTTTGATAATCAAAATGTGCGTGTATAATAAATAAAAAAAAACAATAAAAAAAACAAATAAAAATCAGAGAAAAGATAGAATTAAATATTTCATGTTATACAAAAATGAGAATATACAACTTATAACAAAATTATATAAGTAATTATATAACTTAACATGTTTTACAAAGATACACTGAGCCACCTGTCATTCTCCCTCTTCATCTTAGACTTGGAAGCCTACTTTCAAAATCATTGTGTTAAAGGTGTAGCTTTGGATAACAATGAAAATATTAATATGTTACTGTACGCCGATGATATAGTCTTATTTGCAAAGTCTCAAATAGATCTGCGAAGAAACCTTTTTTATTAGATTTTAGACTCATACTGTGAAAGATTTAAACTAGAAGTAAATCCCAGCAAAACTAAAATAGTAGTAGAAACTGCTATTGGGCTCTCGAATATTAATGAATATTTGAGAACCACCCTCACATTCGATGGAATATTTCTAAACAACCTAAAACATCGAGAAAAAAAAGCGAGACTATCCCAAGAAGCAACTGCTAGGAATATAAACTCAGCAGGTTTATCAACTCTCAACTCAATAAAGACCCTGTATAATGGCGTTGTACTACCTAGCTCCATATATGCAAACGGCATTTTGGCGTTGAAATACTTGGAACAAACAGAAAAAAATCGAAACCTCCTATTTCTTCGAACACGAACAGCAGCTTATGTCATTAGGAAAGAAGTCGGTCTCTGTAAAATAAGCTATTTTATAATAAAGCAGGCCTTAAAGGATAAAAGACCACAACCTCAAAAGGAACACTCATAGAGCGCTTCTTCGTCTGATCCAACTGAAGGACACTTGTAACAACTTTTGTCCAAAATATAACTAAATTGATCAATTGCACCGTAGTATAATGACATCTGTGATCATGATCTAGAAGTAATTAATTTCAACGCGTGCAATATTAACAAAATTCAATCACAATACCTTCAGAGAAATTCTTATGAGGATTTAAATAAAATACTTCTAAGTACATACCACGCATCTTATAAATACCTTTCAAAGAATACGATTAAAAAACAAACACTTGAACATATAGTTTTGGTGTGTATACGAATATAAAAAACTATTTTATTAAACCTCGGGGTCAATCAGATGATTTGGGTCATTACTTACCCCAAGAAACAGAACGGAATTTAAAGAAACTATACACATTCGTAAACGTAAAAAAATGACATATATGCGTATATATGTGTGAGTGTGAATGTGCATGCGTATTTTTATGCCTATACACCTATTTACATGTGTATCGGTGTATACATTACTTTAAATTACAGTGTAGTCTTTCAGTACTGGTCCACTACATTACGCTTAATTCAATATCTTATACAGAACCACTGGCTCTCTTTAGGTTTCTGATTTCCTATGAAAGAATTCATGTACCTGTTGATCGTGCAGATTAAGAAGGTCGATCAAGCCTCTCCCACCCTCTTTTCAGGGTAATGTTGTTCTAATAGTGGATGACTTCGGGTGGTGGTTGCTGTTCTTCGTCATCATTATTGGTGTCAACCTCTGAATACTCTCTAGCTCTGTTTCCGTCCACTTCAGGATTCCAAAAGAGTACGTTAAAACAGGTGTGGCAAAGGTATTGATTGCCTAGACTGCCTGCATTTAATTCGGATTTCATAAGTGACTTCACTCTTTTGGTGTCTTGATCCTGGATTCTAGCTTTTGTCTGCCTGTGGTCCAGCAACTTAGCCTGTTGAAATCCTAGGTATTTGTAGGTTTCTCCGTTTCCCATCGCTTTCTCCGTTTCCCATCCCCTGTATGATATCCTCGTTGGGAAGTTGCACATTTCCGTTCATGATAATGCCTTTCTCGATATGTGGAGTCTTGTACCTAGACAGTCTAAACTCCATATGTATATAGGTGGAAAATCGATGTGTTATATCTAGAGGTTGATTGATTTGATTCGATTGATATGCTGCGTATAGCTTGATATCGTCCATGTAAAGAAGATGGGAGACGGTACATTTGGTGTCTCTGTTAGCTTTTATGTTGAATCCGTGCTTTGTATCATTGAGCATGGTAGATAGGGGATTCATTGCAAGGCAGAACCACAACGGACTCAAGGAGTCGCCCTGGTATATTCTCCGACGAATGGGTATTTCGTTAGTACTGAGGGAGTTTGGACCGATTTGCAGATGTAGGTTTGTTCACCATCCCTTCATCGTTGTTGACAAGAAACTTACAATAGTTGGGTGGACTTTGCGGATATGCAAGACCTCCACAAACCAGAAATGAGATAGACTATCAAATGCTTTCTTGTAATCCATAAAAGCAGTATGTATATTCGAGAATCTTTCTGTATTTGCCGAAGTATCAAAGAGTCTATTATAAGTTGTTAATTGCACCCTTGGTGGTGTCTTCTGCAACCTTTCTGTTCCTCTATTAAGAAGTTATTTTGCTCGACGTGCCTATAACTTCTGTTAGTAATACAAGCTGTAAGTATCTTATATAAAGTGAGTAGGCACATGATAGGTCAGTACTGCGTGGGGTCATCCATCTGGGAGCTCTTTGGAAGCAAATGAATGGAGCTCACAGCTAAAGATGTTAGGATATCTGCTGGGCTCTTTGGGAGGTGAGAAAATTGCTTCGCTAATTCCCTGTATACGCTCAGGAATTTCTTAAACCAGAAGATTACGTCAGTGATTTCTTTTAGTGTGAAATCATCAATCTGCATCGGAACAATATTTAATCGCATCTCTTAGGCTGCTATCTAGTCGGCATTTCTTTTGTGAATTTTGGGAGTTGACCACAATGAGAACCAATACTTTGTACATTTACGAGTAATGTATCACGATAAACGTTTGGATTTCGCTCTCAACTTCTACAGAAGCAAATCAATTTACTCACGCAAATATTGTTGATGTTCTGGATGTCAGGCATCCTAGCACGCCTCTAATGGCTTAGATGGAACAACGTTTTAGGCGACGTTGCCACCAGGGTTTTTTGTTGGTGTTATTGGTACGGATATTTGTCATGTATATTTGCTGATTATGTAGACGGAGTACTCTAACAGATCCACAATAAATAAGTGGATTAAGCCGCACGAGCGCATTGTACTCGGTGCAGAAGTTTCCTATTAATGAGTCGAATATTATTATTATTATTATGAGAAAGACTTATGTACTACTTAGCTTAGAGAGGATATTATTTACCTATCCTGGATACAAAGTATCAAAAGGATTAGGCTCAGTTCACATAATGAACTTAGGCTCGACGCGAGTTGCTGACATAATAACTGGAACTATTTCCACATTTTCGCTGTGTCTGTTCAATCTAAATTGCGAGATCCAAGTGTTTGGCCAGTTTCTCCTGGTTTTCGTTGAGAACGTTATAAGTGTTCGGTATAACTACATCGACAAGGACTGAATTGACTCTTCTATCAACCACCATGATGTCAAGTCTGTTATTCGTCACCTGTCTATCGGTGATAATGGACCTACCGTAGTAGAGTCTAAAATGGTCATTTTCGAGCACCTTCTGCGGCTGGTACTTGTAATACGGTGAATACGTATTGAGAAGTCCGAACTTCTTGGCCAGTTTCTGGCGGATGATGTTGCACATTTGGTTATGCCGGTGTAGATAGTCGGTATTAGCTAACACACTACAAGCAGATATTGTACGTTGGATGGTTAGGTCAGATTGATTGAGTGTTCGGATCCTTAATAATATTTTTCTTGTAGTTATTCGTGTTAATAACTTGATCCTGGATAACCATTATGAAGCCTTCTGTCTCTGGAAAGAGATTGCCGCTAGTAAGTCATCTGTTTGAAGCTTCATTATTATTATATAAGTAAAATTAATTGTGAAATGAAATATTAATGATGAAACTTGCTCTTGTACCGAGACTATATTTCCAGCTTTGCTTTGTACAATCAGACAACTTGTATTAATACCGCAGTTATATCAAATAAATTCCTATTCCCCTAGAATATCAATTTAATCGGCTAGTAAATGTGTCCAATTCAACACGATTATGCAACAATAATATCCTCTTTAACTAAACCACAAAATTCCGTCGAATTGTTCTGCGGTATGCTCGGAATGTGCCGTTAAATTCCACTAGGAATATCAAACGTGAAATAAATAAAAATTGTAGCAATACTATGTCGCAAACAAAAATTTGCAAACCCTATTTACAGTGGCTGGAGCAAAATATTTTTGACGGGATATATGGTATGAATATTTCTATTTTAAGATAAAATAAATCAAAATCTAACAGGGATTTTGTGGTTATAAATCTTAATTTGGTAAATAAAATATATAGGTTAAAATAAATCATACACCCCGTGGTTTAATGTGAAATTAGTTTTTATCTCGTAGTTTTCATACATCTTTTGCACATGCTTCGGAACAAACTGTACTGCGAACTATAGGCTACTGGGATTCAAAAACAAATGCTTGGTCTATTATATTTAGAGAAATGACATCATACAATGACTAAATTTTGAAATAATAATTATCTTACTAATATTGAAATTGACTCTACGAGAAAAAACAAAAAATCAAGAGACATATAACGAAATACGAAAGAACTTTCGAAAATTATAAGATACATTAAGCAATGCTACAGGCACAATCCTAATAAACTGTTTCTAAACAGTAGGGTAAATTTTTACACATGGCGTTTGCTGCTTAATTAATTACTTTATTTCTACACTTACACTTAGCACACTAAACTATTTACTATTCAATAAAATATACAATAAGACATATAAGAATATTACTAAACACTTATCCAATTCTTAACATATCAATTCATCTAAACGCACCGTTTACTTTTCTATCCCGATGTGCTCGAGGTGACACAAGATTATTTACTGACTGACGCGATGATAATACAGAACGGATTCTTCGATAATTCGGCTCTAGAATGTGAACAAAAAAAAGTTTTTCTTAGAAATTGATTCTATAGAAACGGCCATAACATAACGTGAATAAGTTATGAGAACAATTCAAGGATTTGAGATTATTTAAAATTTTTACCCTCCATCAAATTTCCGACTTCATTAACAATCGAGCAGGAACGACTTCATGATCCGTGTCGGGGACGAGTTCGTTATAATAGTTTGATCATTATAGAACCTTTTTGGGCGAAAAACCGAATCAAGAGATTTTACAATTACATCATTATGAGAATTTTGAAAAACCAAAGTCAGGGTTGTATGATGATTGCTTCAAAACTTTCCACCCAAACTCACTCTCTCTCTCTCTCTCTCTCTCTCTCTCTCGACGAGTAAAGATATGAGCAATATTATTTTCGATCTATTGCTTCAATTGTATCATTTGGTGAGAGTAGATATTCGATTTTGTTCACCACTTTTTAGCGGTTGGTCAGCCAGGTGAGGTTCATCTTTAAGATCGAAGTTTCTGGAGCTAAATCAAGTCTGATAATTGAATAATCATCACGATAAACACTGAATAATTTTCGATGTGGAAAAAAGAAAAATATGACGAAAATGGCGTTCTGAATTATACATTGTCAAAGATGAGTAATTTTTGAAACAGTAAATGAATTATGTTGCGTTGTACTCTAGAATCATTATTATTAAATGTATAGAGCTCTAATCTCATACTTTAGGAAGAACCGAATTCATTTTTTCCCTGCCTATATTCATAAATTCCAATTATTCACCTATTTTTTAAAATTTGACTTCTACGATACTGGTACTAGGACCATTAAAAGGCGGTTATAAAAAATCACATATATATTTTTCAGAAACGCTGTTGGTGTAAACTGGCGACGATGGTATTTGGATTTGTCATTTTTATGGATCCATTTATTGATGCTAATTTATAGCTGTTACTACTGAAATTATACGCACATAATGTTTGTATTTTCGATTTATGTTTTGTACGTCATCGCTATTAGCAAATATTCAACGAGCAGTGAATAGTTGAACAATTTTTTAGGTTTTGTCTTCAAGTTACTTTTTTGAAATACTCAATTCCTATTATAGATTAGAACGAACATGGGTTAATTCTTGTGAGCTAGTGCATTGTCTTGATAAAACACTCGATGGAATCATCTTCATAACGCAGTTTTTGTTGCATTGTGAGCAAACGCAGCACCCAACTTGAGCACAGTTTTCTCATGTCCAAATGGAGTCGTGACTTCATTTCGTGGAACACTATGATGATCTCTTGATTGTTTAGAAACTATTGAACAAATCAGTTCAGAGAATAAATTTATATAGCAGTATATATGATAAGCTGTGGCATATACTGTGATATAAAATTGTTATAAAATGATGAACTACACTATCGCATCGTCAACGTTTCCAGTTTATCTTAAGTAGTTTCAAACTCATATACCTTTTATCTATTACTTGAACATACTAAACAGAATTCCAATCGTTTGAGAAGTTTTGACATGACACACGATTATAAATCGACCCTCAGTTCAACGAACATCTTGACAAACACATTTTGATATATTGTAAACATGATTTAAAATTGTCAGACGATAAACTATAACAAAGTGTAGAGTTGCCAATAAAACGGCACAATTTGTGACCGTATATGAAAGATATAAAGCACTTCGTTTAATAGCAAACTGTTTCCTATTGTCTATTTTTATGTGCAAAAGAGTAATAAAACTTAGTATGGTTATTTTGAATATTATTACATAATAATCTGAGCTAATAAAAGTTATAACCATAAGCTGTATAGAATAATAAGAAAAGGTTTAGACAGGCCCTGTGTACTAAAGATTACACAGCATGTTATAATATTCTGTACAATGAGTACCTATTTGCCAATAAAGGCTAGAAATTTTGTTTTTTTTTAATTTCAAAAATCTGTAAATTTCACCGGAAATACGATTTTAGGTTTTTCTAAAGAGAGAGAGAGAGAAATACTTTATTGTCAAAATATTGTTACAATTTGTAGACAAAAGCTTGTAAAAACTAAAAACAAACATAAAAATAACTAAATAAAGATACAACTAGAATAAAATTTCAATACTCAGAAGAAAACCACAATGAGGAACAAAATTATAGCTAATAGTAACAGGTGATAATTGGTGTATATAAGTCCATAGCAAAATTAAATTATGCCTGGAATTGAATACAATTATTATTAGAATAGAAGTTGTTGTGCATTTTGAATGTAGAGAAAGTAGGTAAAGGTCGTGCTTTGTGTTCCTAAGCGAATAGCCGTGCAACGACCTTTCTCAAATTGGGGAAACGTGCTTACGAATTAGGCAAACGGATTCAAAGATGAATAAGGAAGGAAGAGGCAGAAGTCCAGTGAGACCTGCTGTTTAGTCTCTCTTTTGTAGTTTGAAGATTCGCTCAAATTGAGTCGCACCATACGTCCCCATAAGGGAAGGGCATATCGAAGATGCGACTCAATAAGGACATAATAGACTTCTTTGGAAACTAATCTCAGCGCAAAGCAAGAAGAGCTTAATTTTTTGGATAAAGCGGCAATATGTAACCCCCATTTCAAGAAATTTTCCACAACAAACCCTAAGCAACGACGTCAATGATGGTGTTATTTAATAAAAAGCCTGCAATGTATTTTTATATGATAAAGCTTTAGTTTTAGAAACGTCGAGACACAGAAGATTAGAATCGCACTATGATTTAAGGGTGATTAGGTCACTAGATATGGTCCTACGAAGTTCCGTGAGATCAGGGCTGCTCGGAGGGAAACTAGTGTCGTCTGCAAACAGACATATTTTACCACTGATGTCTAGATAGGTGATGTCGTTTATAAACAGAAGAAACAAAATAGGGCCTAGTACTGAGCCTTGGGGTACTCCACATTCTATTGGCTTGCAAAAAGACATCGTTGTATCAACCCTTACAAGCTGAGTTCTGTTGGTAAGGTATGACTTAAACCATGCGATAGGTGTTCCCCTGAATTAGCAAGTGCTACGCTTGGTATTATAATCAACAGGGGACATACACCAAATAAATTTTGGTAAAATGACACACTTACAAGTCGATGAACGGCTTTTTTAAATGATTCATCTACTGATTTAAATCCACCATCAGGAAAGAGGCGCAGACAGGTAATATTACACATCGGCAATTCGAACGGTTTTGTTAAAGGTAGCTTGATGACTTTTGAATCTATGATATATCTTCTTTGTCAGAACTGTGAAATAGTAATGGATATTCCAAGTTGTCACTCGATAAGAACTGCCAGTTACTAAGGCGCTAAATGCAAAGAATATTGAGTTCCATCCCAGTTCTGTTAGAAAAGAACTGTATTCTTTGTTTACCCTTCATAAAGAGAAATTAGAAAAATATGGAATAGATGGAAATGAAAAAAATCGTGAAATGACGGTAGTTACATCAACACTATAACTTTGCAAATTGAACTTGATTGAATTGGTAAGATTACAGATAAAGGCAGAAGTTTTACGAAAAAAAAAATATTAAAATTTCAAATATTAGTTGCCTTAGGTTGCCTCTTCTGGTTCCGATTCTGATTTGGTTTCGTAAATATTAAAATTATTATTTATGAATGTAACGTTGTTTGTATTATTATTTATGAATATAACGCAGTTTAAACCCTATGTCCCTTAAACCGTATGTCACAATGCTCCTAACATACCTTGATTAAATTTTTTTAGTGAAAGTTGAGCTTTTTAACATCGAATGGGCAAAAAAAAACAGTTTGCCCGATATTTTACAAAATTTTGTTATTCTTTAGAATCGTCAGTATCCAGAATGCTTCATATTTTCCTTTGTGATTTATTATTTGATCGCTATTTATCAATAAATGTTCTACCTATCTATTTGTTCTAATAAAAATACTTTCGAACAAATGAGATTTACGGAATGCGTAGAAGATATATCGACAGTGTTAAAATGCATTAGTAATTTCTATTAGAAAGTTGGAGCGGAAAAAAACCCAAAGGGTCGCGCTTTAAATTTGGATTACACACAGAGGGAAATGAAATATTTTGTTTCTTCGCCCTTCCTCTACGATTTATGAGTGATAATTTTGAAAATCCACCGAATGTAAATTTTAACATTGTTATCTGTTATAAGAAATGGAAACTGTACTTAAAAATGCCTTTATAAATCGGTATAATAAAAGGAAGAGCCATTGTATTATTTATGATTGTAACAAATGTTGGTATTTTTCTTAACAGACTTTTTTGTGGAGTGAAGTAAGAGAATAAATTTACCAAAAAGTACTAAGATATATTGCCATTATAAAAATACCACTAGTCATCCTCAGTTTTCTATAAGGTTCTAATTCTCTGCATATTGCACTTAGATTTGAAAAACTGACAAACAATTTTTGATAGTTTTTGATACAATTATTACATCGATTATATTTTGAACTAAATCTATTTTTTTTGGAATTGTTCATTAAATTTTGTTATCATTAAAAGTAAAATTTAATGAATTTTGTTTTTCTATTGCTTGTAGATCTTTTTTTCGGTTTTGTGAATCTGTGATAAGCAGTCTGAATTCAAAATTGTTTATTCTCATTTGTATAGAAATATTGAACAACTTATGCTTCATTACGAAGAACTGGAAGACCCACAGTAACAACTAACATTGATGATAGTTACTTGTAACTTCATAATACATTCAGAATCCTAGTAAAAAAATTTTTATTCATCGAAATATTTTCCACCAACACAAGCATAATGAATCGAGGAACGCTATTTCACAGATGAGTCTCGTTATGAATTATTTCAAGACAGTGGACGAGATCGAATATGAATAAATCCATTGACCCTCTTCCATCACTAAATTTATCCCTTTAGAGGAGGTACAAAGCCAAGGAAAGAATTTGTTTTTAAAGCCGTACTGAAACCTAATTTCATAGAGCATGCTCAGTTACAAAAAGCCATTGATGACAAAAATCTGCGACCAAAAACCATAAAGATATTTTTCCACAAATTTGGAGAGCTGAGAGCGTGCTAGAAAATGTGCTGTTGTTATATTACGTGCAATTGGGGGTAACACAGACAATTAATTGTTGTTTGCATTTTGAATAGTTGTTCAATTCAAATAATGATGAAAAATTATGCAGCTCTTTCAACAAATTAAAATATTTTGCAGTATTCATATGGTTCTAAGATTGATCTACACCATAAAAATAAAAGAAATACACTCCAGCGTTTTTTCAATGGCTAAAGCCCCTCTTCTGTTGAAAGGTCCATTACAATCGAGAATAGATTTGAAAAAATCTCAAACACAAGAAAGAGGACTCTTCCCCGGATGACTATAAAAGTCTGTCCTATTGACAAGATGAAAAACCTCTAACGCGCAAAATTGCTTCTATTTACTTCAACCGATCGAGGGTAAAAAACAAATGACAAAGGGATGAAGGTGTAGGGGCGACTGAAAAATAATCAACTCTAATAAAAGTGTACTCCGATATCGCTGACGTATCAAATTACAACCATTTTTCTATATAACTCACTTTTTAGCGGAATTCTTACTCACTGAATGTTTTATTTATAACTCAATCAAAATGTAGATTTCGTTTTCGCTTGAGGTTACATAAACATAATACGTTTTTTGTGTACAAGGTTATCGGTACAGAAAGAAAATTTGATATTCAGAAGTTTTTACGAATAGGAATTCACTGTTTACTGTAAGCATTACTGTGAATGATAAACATTTTTGGATTTTGAGCCAAGCTCTTCTGTCTTTCTTATTGTTTAACATTTCGAAAAACCTCTAAAAAAATTAAATATATAAAAAGATATGCAAAACCACCATGGTGGATAATACAGACGACTCACTTCCAGTTGATAAAATGAATAACATTTATACCAATCGAGATGGTTGTCCTAGCTGTAGAAATATTTGAAAATAATGATCAAGTACAATGTTGGCTGAACAAGCTCTGAATTGTGGAATCTCGAAGATCCTGGCTGGAAATTTTTCCTTAGAAAACGGTATCTGGTTCAGATGAGGTGAAAAATTAATCTCCAATTGGACGCCACCATCTTTTCCACGAAACGAAATATACAAATAGAGAAAAAAGTTGGAACACATAACAATTGGCTTCACTTTAACCAAGGAAACAATCCCGGAACACGATTTTGCAAATAACTATTTATTGCTGAAAACAATGTAAAAGAATTTCAGTAAAAAAAAGGAAGAAAGCAAAATACGCAAAAACACAAAGAATTGGTTTATTTATATAGTAATAACAATTCTAGACTATGTGTCACATATAAATCACGGAATCTTATTTGGAGAAGACCGGTTGTTAGAAATTCTAAACTGTGGTCTAGCTATTTATGGTCTAGCTATTTACGTGATAGTCTAGTAGTGCTCGTTAAGCTTTATTTATTGCTGGAGAGCTGCAAAAAAATGAGAAATTTATATTTTTTAACAATACTCACTCAATCCCAAAACATTTCTATATTTTCAGGTGTATGGCATTTTGAGTCAATACGTGGAATCTTTTTTCCACAGCACTTCCCATTCCCTCTTATCTTATGTCTTTTGTTTAATTTCCTGCCATATAATTCCTTGATTTTCTCCTGCAATCTTACTTCCATCTGCATCCACATAATCTATCATTTTAAAACGAAAGAGACCTAAAATCAAGACGATTTAGAAACATAAACATATATAAAATAAGAAATTCAAAACTAGACAGAAATCTGTTCTCGTGTATTTTATTTTCTATCTAAAATAAATAGGAAATACAAATTTCCACGTACGAGAAAAAATTTTCAAAATATGCAAGAAATAATGAATCTTTCATAAACAAATTAGAAAAACTTACTTGCTAGTGAATGTATAGTTCCTCCAATATCAATTGCAGAAGACAGTTATGCGAGGAACAATCAATTTGTCATAAATACGCACGGCACTCATACCAAATTTAGAAATGAAAAATAATGTTTACTCCCCGTATAAAATATCTAACAATACGTCTGACCACGTGGACTCATCATCTCCACTGTTTACCGATGAAAACATCAAATCGTAAACATAAATGCATTTTTATTCTATCGGTACACACTTTCTTCGAAATATTTCTATCAGAAAGTCTGCGATAAGCATTGGCGTTGCTTGGAGAGATTAATTTAATTGATAAATTTCTTTAGATAAATAGAAATATGGATTATGGGCGAATGAAGACAATGAAATTGCACGGATACCAAATAGTATAGTAACAAAGCTTAAATTTTAGCATTTATGCAATATTCCCATTCTTGTCATTGATCGTAAAAAGGCCCAACAAACAAAGAATTGCTTGCTGTTATTAAAGTTGTAAAGTAAGAGGAAATTTATTATATTGACAAGCTGTGCAAAGAGCAGGATCATACTCTTCTCAGACTTTGAGTTGATATGGGCAAACGTAAAATCAAAAATTACGAAAATGTAATCAGTCTCCAGAACTGAGTAAAGAGGTTGTAGAAGTCGTAAAGAAAGTTCTAGCAGCAGACCGGCAAGAGCTTTGTAAATACTGTGTTGAACATGTTATCAAATAATAGTATGTGGTATCATCCTCTTTGGAATTGAAATATTTCATTTTCTTTTGTTATGTTTGCGAAGAATTCATGGAATACAAAAAGGGCTCAGTTCACGTCTGGTACCCTGTTTAAACCAAACTCCCTTACAAGTACTTTACTTACTTTATAATTTAATATTCAATTGTAGCAAGTTAACGAGGTATAATAATGATTTTATTTCATGTTTTAAGTAGGACTACAATTAAGTGCATTTGTCTAAATTTTTATGAAAATAACACTTTGGCAGATCGAACAAAACTGTCGGAAAGGGTTTTTATAATCTGCAATTAATATCGGAAAATCTATAAACGAAAAATGTATATATTTAAGTTACCCTATTATTGTTGCTTCTGGGAAAAATCGTTCAAACTAATCGAATTGAAGTGGGGTATCAACTAATTAGTTATTTTCGGATGTTGGAAGTGGTTATAAAACAGAAGTGACTATGGTCCCACGATAATTAATCATCTAAATAGGAAAAGTATGTGAAGACAAACGTAACAGTGTATAGTGTAGTTGAACACATAATCATTGGAATGTCAACTAATGGTGAATGAATGTAGAATTCTTCTTTTCATCATAAATATTTTCGATTATCGATAAATTGGTATTTTTTCTTCCTTATTTCATTATTTTTACAATTGGTGTAAAATTGGAATAATTGTAAAAATAAATCACTTCATTTTACTAGAATTAAATATTCCTTGTTCTATGTTTTGAATTGAAGTTGTTGCTGTTCAGAATTGTATGGAATCCTATGTTAATTTGTTTCTAAATAAACCCGATTTCCTAGGATTTAAGTTTAATTAGATTAACGTAACCTCAATAACTGATATTATAGAAGGACGTTATAAATTACCGATCGCATTAATAATTATCCACTAAACTATCTATTTTATAAATATAATCAGTTTTACTTCGTATCTGATCCAATACCTGGCCATAAAATTGTAAATAATGGAATACTTAACCATCGTTCACCAATATGCTACCCTAGCAGAAATACTGCAACTCAACCGTAACAGATAGTTCTATTTGAGAAAGGATTTTATCCCGGGTGCATATTTTCTAGATAAATTTCTTCTTATTTTATTAGCAACAATAGGAGTTTTTTTTGTTAGATAAAATGGATGATTAAAAGAGAAAGGTACATTTTGTGAAAAGGCTGCCGGCGCGGAATCTAAAGTAGGGATTATACGATGCTTTTATCCGAAACTCTAGACGTTTTTCTTTTACCTCCTTCTTATTTGCATAACATTTCAAGCAATTTCGGGCGTATGCGGTTAGACTGCCGTCTTGTGAGGCTGGAGTCCCTTTGATGTGGGGTTGCAGCTCCCGTTACATGGTGTTGATAACATTACTTTATAGAACTTCATAAATTTTCCTTAAGGTTAGCGTGTCACCGCTTTATATCTATTTATCAAATGATCTTTTGATGCTAAGCTGTGTGCCTAAAAGTTTAGAGCACTTTTTAGTATGTGAATATTTACTGTATGTATATTGAATTATTTTATCAATTATGTTACAACCATATTCACAATGAAATAAGTTAGTTATCATATTTGCGTTTCCAGAAAGGACAAATGATCTATTTATCCTATTTATCATATCTGAGTGTGAAGTACTAGTTGTCGGTTGATGTTGGTGTTATGAAATGATTGTTTCCAATATGATGATTGATTTCAAGAGTCAATAATGTTAGATATCTATTTCCTATTTCATCAAGCCAAGGTAGGAAAATACAATTTACAACTGAGGGAATTCGAACACGTCAATAAATCTTCCCGATTCTCTCGATGTTGTACGCTCATAATTATTTCTAAATTAGTTATCTGGAAAGTAAACGTACAATCTCAAAGTTTAAAAAAAATTCCATTTTGTGATTTTTTTGGGGTAACCAATATATTTTAATATATCTCCATTGTTCAATTTCTAGTATTTTCATACCATAAAATTTTCATATCTTAGCTGAAATCTCTGAAACTTTCAACCTCACCATCTCTTACCCGACTCAACATATATTAGTTGATTTTTTGGGTATGAAGCTTGTCATTGCTAGAGTGGCAAAAGACCTGAATTTTTTGCAACGTCGAGTAGAGGTCGCAAAAGAGATGCTTAACGTAGGTCAAACACATTACTACTAACAAGACGTAAGTTTATGAATATGACGTCGAAACAGTCCCAAAATCTAGCGAATAGCGCTCCAAAAATTATGCTTATCGTGTGCTTCGATTGCTGTGGTGTTTTTTAGCAGGTATTCATTCCAGAGAGTTAAGCGGTCAATAAGGAGTACTACTTTTGAAACGCCAACGTGGAGATATTTGTTTGGGGAAACGTCCGGATTTGTGGTTAGAAAATTCATTCCTCACCAAGATAATGTACACTTTAGCATTATTGCGACTGATTTTCTGACCAAACTCGAAACAGGAGTCATCGTCAGCCACTAGATTTGGCACCCAGTGACATTTTCTTCTTTTCAAGACTCAAAACTAAGCTTGAATTTTTGTTACCTTCCATTTTTGCATATGTGTTGGTGCATCTTATCAATGCTACTAATTTTTTTTCTTTTTAAACTATTTCTGGAAACTGTTATAGTGTTACACTTCAATTATTTAAACTATGCCAATCATTTTTCAATACATGAAACAAATTTTGACAAATATTCTTGACGTTGCCGTTTGTACACATCCAACATTGCATATTTAACTCAAGATTCCTCGGTAAATACAAGAATCTACTACTCTAATTTGTGCTTAACCAATGTAAAAATATCTTCATAAGCGTCCAGATTTGTGGACAGACAATGAATGGACTTTTCATGAAGATAATGAGCCGTCACATTCCAGCATAATGGTAACTGATTGAATGGTTAAACACGAAACGAGAGTCATCGTCAACCACCATTGTGGCTCTGGGTACTTTTTTCTTGTTTTTAAGATAAGAGTCAATTGAAGCCATAAAAGAAATTTACTTAGGGTACTGGAGGTCATCTCCAACTCTCTGGATTATCTCTTATTCCAATCTTCCTTCTTGTGTTAGTGTCGTGTCAAGGTATTTTAAGCTTTTGACCTGCTTTATATTTGATTCTTCTAATTTTATCATATGTGTTTTCTTCTTTATTCCTACTAATTTACTTAGGGTATTGGAGGTCATCCCAACTGATGCTTACAACAAGTATAAGAAAAATTGGTTCGAAAAGAAGAAAAATGTTTTTTTTGTTCATCTATTCGATCACATAAAATCTTTTTAGTAATTTAAATCTGTCTACTATTGACTACGTAGCTGCAATGAAATTTGTTATAAAATCATTCTAGAACTTATTTAAAAGTTTCTTTCTCAAACAAAAATTGGTAATATTTCCGGCAACATAAAATAATTTAAATTCGTTGTTATAGAACGTAATCTTCCTCCCACTTCACCCCAATTTATGTCGAGGATAATCGGCTATAAATAAGAGAAATCGCAAAAAGATATTTAGCGCAGTTGTTACCTAAAGATTAGTCTAATAAAAAAAAATATTGTTTTTTCTGGGAAACACCATAGAACGAAGTGCATAAACCCGATTATTATAACCGCTATCTAAACAGATTAAACTAAGAGGGTGGAAAAACAGCGGATAATAATTGCTGTTGCAATAACTTGTTTCTTTAAGGACTAGTAATGTATTTTTTGTTTAAATACAATCTCTTTTGTATAATCCAACCATAAAAAAACTTGATAGAATAATGTCTGTATTAGATGATCGAGATAGAAAAATCAAATTAGAAGAACTTCAATTGGTAGTTAAATATTAATCAAAGGCAATTTCTCGAGAATACATACAATTTTAAATGTTGAGAACAAGAAGTGAGAGTGGATGGAAGGAAGGAAATCATTTGTGATATACATGTAACAATTGCTATAAAAAAACTGTACACAAAGCAAAATAACAGCGAATTTCAATTATTCGAATAAAAAATACCTTTTACTGTATTCTAGATCAATTTTTCGTTGACCATAACATTACACCTCATAATGCTTTTAATTTAAGTATTTCATAATACAATGATTCGAACCCTAGTGATCAATGATACTCAATTTGATGGTTTCTTATGCGAGAAAATGAATAAAAAAATTATTTCTAGATATTATCTTGTCTTGAGAACATTACTGATTAATAATAACCACTGAGAAGTTTTTCCATCAACGCGATAGCTACTTTTATTGGCCTAAAGGGTTTTTGTTTTTGCAAAAAGACCCTCCGACAATAGTCTTGATAAAATCAAAAGCAAACAAAACAGGGGTCGGGTACCCTTCTCTAATGGCCCGCCATAATAATCTGAGACGATTCTATCATTCGAAATGATTATTGATGAAAACGTAATGAGAAATGATGAAGTTGGCAAGATTTATTGTTGAGAAGATGAGAAATCCCGGTTACTGTCACAATATAAATTACTAAAATTGGACAGGTGTCGTTTGTTTTGGCGTCGGCCTATTATTTTGAAGAGAATCTATTATGGACGAGAGCTATAATGCAATTACTAAAACAAAAAAGAGAAAAGTAGAGCAAAATTTTTTTGATAGACTTTTAGGAAAATTGGTTAGGAAGTTGAAAATGATGAATGAGTTTCTTGTTGCCTTGTAGATCCGTATATATGTTAGTGAAATTTATCAACGCTGATAGTTTTTTTCTTATTAAATATTTTTTTTTGGAAACTGTTACAGTATAACACTATATGAATCATTTTTAAATACCTAAAACAAATTTTCACTCAACTAATTTACCTGACGTTGAAGTTTTTACACATCCATTATAGCATATTTAACTCATGATTCCTCGGTAAATACAAGAATCTCCTGCTCTAATTTCTGCTCAAACAACGTAAAAAAATCCACGCACACATGACAATATTTACTTGGTATGAATCATTTGAGATTTTCCCCAATGATCGGACTGAATTAAATTAGAATTTCTGGAACCGTTGAAGGTGATATTCATACTGAGCACACTGTTCACCAACGCTCACACTTACCCTGTTGTGTTGGTGTAGTGGTAGTGTAAACAGTGTGTTTAGTACGGACTAAATTAAATAAATCAATTAAAAATTCAAGTGGCCGTTGTTTCCGGATGCAACTCTCCACAATGCTGACTGACGGACAAAGGAAGGTGCTCGCAAGTTTCTTGTTGGACTCTATCGTCACAGGAGATGGAACGTGGGTGAGACATTACAGTTTCAAAACAAAACAACAATCTTTTGGCGTCACTGTAGTTCACCACCACTAAACAAATTCAAACAAATGCTGTCGGTGGGAAAGGCTATGGCGACTGTGCTACATTGCTCGTCACATACAGAAGATTTTGAAAAAATATGGAAGGACTGTAATGCCCCATCCCCCGTACAGCTCGTACTTAGCTGTCAGCGATTATCACCTTTTCCACAAGTTAAAGTAACACTATGGTAGCAAATGCTTTAAGAGCGATAATGAAGTCCCTCAACTTCTTTCATTTAGGGATACAAAAGCTGGAGCATCGTTTTCAGTGTTTTGAGAAAAATGGAGACTGTGTTGTAAAATATACGAAAAAATATGCAGCTAGAAGTAACTTTTGTAGCAATTGTTTTCTGAGCAAATAAAATTTGGTAACGAGACTGAGAACAATTGAGTGGCCAAGTTGATTTTTATATTGAGTATGATGCATCAACTTTATGGTAATCAAATAGACCAGTCTTAAAACCATTGAACCCGATTATCTGACTATTTTTATCATTATATTAGGTTGAAATTTGAAACTAATCTATTGAGAAAAGTTTGTTTGGATGAGATATTTTTGAAACATTTCATAAAAAATTGAATATTCATTTATATTGTGTGTAAATATCCGGATATCATGATACGGTAAAGATCTTTATTTCAAAATGACATTTTTATTAGTATTTACTTCATATTATATAATTGAGAAGCAGTATGAAAGATAATAAAAGCTTGTCACCTCAACGTTACACATAATGGAACTCGTTTCGTTGTGAAAGTGAAATTGTGTAATAATGTAAACACCATTGTACTATTTTGACATTCACTACTTTTATAACGACGGCTACGAAATTGTTTTCTTGTTTGTGTCTGTTGTATACCTCTATTTCTTGGTATATTATTGCTCATAACAATCGACCAAAAAAAATTCACTACAAATGAGAAAGAAAAATGAATTTGTAAAGCTTCAGGAAAATGTTCTTAACGTATTAGAGCAGAATAAATCCCTTATTAAATTAAGATTGTAGGTGTCACGAGAGAACACGGTAAATTATTTTACCAAAACAAAGTAAAAAGATACCAGACAACAAACTTGAATCACCTTATCCCAACGTTTAATCCGTGACGGGAAATATTTTTGTACTAGGATGGTCCCAGAAGCACCTAGCCTGACCTAGAGGTGGCGGTAGTTGCTTGAAAAATACCACTGTAAGTACACAATCTATACAATATATGTTTCAAATTTGAAGACTCCACGTTGAAAGTGCGTGAGCTAGCAGACATAGTGGGCATTTCAAAGAGTACGGTATATCGCATAATAAATGAAAATTTGGATATGAAAAAGCTATGCGCAAGATGGATGCCGCGTTTGCCCACAATGGGACAAAAACAGATTTTCCAACAATGAAGAGGTGGTGTTGGCAGTTGATGGCTATTTTGAGGAGCTTATTACGGTTATAAAAAGGGTATCGAATTTATTGAACATCGCTGGGAAAAGAGTATTGAGCTAAAAGGATATTACGTTGAAGATTAAAAAATTTTTTGTCAAAATTTTTGTGTTTTCTTTGTTGGGCCAGGTAGTTTTGGGACCATCCTCGTAAAGCTCCCATCTGATTTATAGAAATCTTCTCAATGGTAGAAATGTAGTCAAAACTTTTCGTTTTAGTACATTCATATTTTTGAAATTAATCAAATGTTGCACAGTATTAAATGATAATAGTAAAGGGGATTTGACAAAAACTCAAGAATTTATAGTCAATTGTCGCACGTTGGCATGTTGTCTTAATGCAGAATAAAAACTCAAAGCTAGTTCTCTGTTTTCGCATATCGCTCCAATCCCTCTTGTGAAAATGACTTTACAGTTGTTCCTCTTAGAACGCGGGTCTTTGGACGAGGACGACGTTAGTTATAGAATTAAAGAATCATAGCTATAAACTCAACTTACATATCCAGTATCATTTATGGCAATGAAATTCGAATTTGCATGAGGAAAGACGATCTTTCGATTCCATATAAATTTTGTTATTCATCAGTCGCAAGTCTACTAACAAATTTGGAACTCACTAAATACTCAATACGCCTATTTTAACTAACAAGTTTGCCCACTTTTTTTCACGCTTTTGTAACATCGACGAACGTACCGATCAATCTCACTAAAACGATTATAGTAGCTGTTCGCACCATTTCTTATGGTTTGAATTTGTTTGTTTTATCACTCAAATTCATATTTTTGGAATTGCTTCTACTAAATGTCATCTAAGAAGCCGACCATCTGCGCTGGAAGGAGAATATCGTATTTTGAATTTGGACAATTCATATCATATTTAAGTGTGCTTTTGGATAATCATCTAATAAATTGATAAATTGGATGAGTCAAATGCTGAGACATGTGGTGTTATCTAAAAGTGGCATTCAAATTTTCACTAGTATGACTGATCAGCTAGAATAGGTGCAAAGTCATTACAACAAATAGATATAACGTAAATATTTCTTATCATACATTGTATATCTAAGTAGCTACTATTTAAATCGTGTCAATTACCTCCTAACAAATCATGCTATATCTTCATTTGACTAGTGCTTATTGAACAATAATCAAAACATTTCGATACAACTTTGATGAAAAAAATAGTTTGACAAACGTAACATTGAAAAAGGAGCTAAGAAAAATTAATAGTAGTTTTTAGGATTTAGTTCATTGCCTGTTTAACGTTTAATCCATGGGGTACTTGAAGTTATCAATATTATTGTTTTTCTATCTTTTTCCGATCGACACGTTGTACTCCATTTTCTGTTGTCAAAACACCCGTTATAATAATTAAAATCAACGTATTTTTAACTTTTATGGTACTATTTTACCAGCATATGAAAAGTCACACCAGTTTAATTGAAGTAATAGCTAAAACCATTATGAATCCCCATGCATTTACCATAACCATTGTGAGCGACAATGATCCAAAAGGGGGAAAAATGAGGGTTCACATAAGACAAAGGAGTGATTTATAATAGAGATGGCACATCAAAAATAAGTATCACATGTGGGGTACAGCTCTTCATAACACTTATTTCTCTGTTGAATGTTTGATAAACAGCTACAAAGAGAAAAGTTCAGCGGCGGCTTTTTATAACAATTTAACAAACCAAAAATGTTTTGAACTGAAAATATTATCACAAAATTCTAAAATAATCATATAACACAAAATAATTTATCACGGATATCCTGGTTTCAGAAATATCGAACTGATAATGATGATACGTCCATGTTTAATTTGAATACTTCCAAATAGCAAGATTACCTTAAAATATCTTGCTTTTAATGAACTTATAAAGAAAATTACTTGATTTTGGCGTAATTATAGGAGAATTCTTTAATTTGGAAAGATTTCGGAATTTGTTTCAATTAGAAGTAACAGGAGTCTCGTCGGTATGTTGCCGAATCAATGGACACCTTAAGACGTTAGGTTGAGCAAAGAGCTGTTAACATTCTTTTACGTGAAAGACGAAACCTTTGTCCACAATCTTACGAAGCGTAACAGACTACGGAAATACAGAGCATTACGTCTAGGAGCTTATGGCATAGATAAAGGAAATATCTAGAAGATAGAGCCATCCTACAGTCTGAAAATTCTTAGATGAATGGTATTGATGAATCAGCAGTAAAAACGGAGGATCCCCAGTACCATAGCAAGAAAAGGAGAAATTGTAGAGTCTTTGAGTCATAGTGTACATGATACTCTAATTACATATATACATACCAATCAGGAGTATATGGAATTCAGATATATATATATATATATATATATATATATATATATATATATATATATATATATATATATAGTAATAGTACCGAATCATTACATATTGTGATCTTATCGAAAGTTTCTTATGTGCACTTTTAATATGGAAAGTTCAGTTCTTATGTTTAAACACTACAATGTACAGGAAGTAGAAAACTGGTTGATGTATAATTTACAGTTACCACGAAGCAGATATTAATAAGATCTCAGAAAACTTGTGAGAGTGAGTGCGATTAATCTTTGATACGATTCGAATAATTCATCCCAATTATTAAGTTTAGTAAAGAATCGTGACTGAACAAATTTTCATTAGTTATCTTGTTAATAAATCTATAGATAAAATTTCAAGTTTAATTCGAATAACTTGAAATTTCATACCCCGGCAAGATACTCCACTGCATCAAACGACAGACATGAGTTTTCTACGCAACCGACCATACAAATCATGCAAAATTTTCCAGCAGGAAGTGACTCTTCAGACACTTTCCATTTACAAAATACTACTGGGAAAGCACTTCTCGAAAAATGCTGTAAATTTCACTTTATAAAGAATGTAAAGCAGCTGTAGAACATGCTCTTGAATATCGACAGTATTTGTTATGTTATGTTATTAGTATAAATTACACAATGGAACAATTTTTCTACATCGACTCAATTTCAATTAAACACCATGATAAAGATTGAGATGTCTTTCAAAGGCTCTACTAATAGAAATATTATTTATTTTGGTTAAAATTATTTTTATTTCATTGTCAAGTTCAAATAAATATCTGAAAATAAAAAAACATAGACAAATTTATACAGTTCATTCTACGAAAATGAATACTAATTGGGTTCCATTAGTTCAATATATTTATAATATAATTCAAATATTGGTTTTAATAAGATGCTCTCCTCTAGAAATAAATTTTCATTCGGCCGACAAGGGCATTTGAAAAGTAAAAGGGGAGAAATAATCCCGGACTGATGTTTCATTTTGATACCAATGAATTGAAAGTACAATTTTTATTAAAAACCCGACAGAAAGGATTAATTAAAGACTAGCGTTAATTGAACGTGATACAAGATGCTTATGAAAGAGAAAGCGGAATTAAACGTAAAAAGTTTATGAAATAATGTAGTATAATGGCTTGAAGGCAATCATGAATATGTAGAATACTAGAACGTATTAAGGCCGCTTGATATGAGATCAATGTACTGCACGTTGCTTTGAAATTATCCAAGTCTCTTGCCATTGCATCATGGTAGCTATTAAAAATTCCCTATGTAAAATTAAACAATTTTTTAACCTCAAATTTCATTCAATATTTTGTTGGTATTTTAAAAATGAAAATAACAAAGCTAGGTAAGATAAACAAGAAAAATTGGTTAGTGCATTACTGGCAATAATTATATCTGCTTCTGTCTTGCTTTTGGAGTCTGATGGACAGAAAATAACACCCAGGCGATGGTCGGCCAGGTACTGGCTAGATAGAATAAGGGGAAACTTGAGTTTAGCTATAGAACTACACAAGAAAACGAAATTAGTTGAGAATGAATACAAAAACCTTTTAAAAACTACTGCGGAAAATAAAACATAATCTAATCGGCAGATTAAAAACTCATTCCTCCCTAAAATTGCAACTTGCATGCAATAAATCAGAACAATCAGCTGAAATTCATCTGCACATGCTTTGATCAAGAAATATTGCGTGTTGTATTGCATTGCATGTTGCCTTGCATCGTGTCAAGCGGCCTTTAATTATTTCCGCATCTCCTCAATACATACATACTCTGGGAAATGGCTCTCTCATTGTTTGATGTTCATTCCTAAAAAACTTATAGCGGATATAACCAATATATAAAAAATGTTGTGCAGTCGTTTATTTTCACCTAATGCACAATGGAGTGTGAGTATTAACGTTTGTCTATCCCCTGTAGTTTAGTAAGCTCAGAAGAAATAATAGAATCAGATTATTTTTCAACCAATATGGTGTTACTCAACGCAGACATCGAAACCGACTCTCAAATTTTACTCTGAAATGATATTCAATACATGAAATATACTTAGTACACTTTGTAAAATAGCCAATGTGTTGGTAAACATATGATGAAGTTTTAGATATAATTAAAAAAGGCGAAACAAAAGTATAAAGCTCATTATTCTATGTTGTTCTTACATTATAGAATACTTGAAACACATATGTATTTATGGACATCACTTCCCAAATATCTGGAAACATGCCTTAGTAGTTGCACCTAAAATTTCTAGTCCTACTAATTATTCTCACTTACGAAACATTAGTCTTCTCTCAATGTCGAAAATTTCAGAATATTTTTCATTTCATAATAACATCCTTCCTCCAAATCAGTCTAGATTTAGATCTGGGTATAGCTGCTCAACAGCATTGGCCGCTGTCACTGATGATATATTATATTCATTGGATGATGGTCCTCATTGATTATTCCAGAGTATTCGATATTGTAAAAAACAAAATATTAATAGTAATTGTTCAATTTATTGGATTTAGCCATTTGGTTAAGTGTTACCTTTCAGGTAGATCTCAACAGGTTATGTTAGATGATGCCATGTTTAATAAACTGATAATATAACAAGGTGTCCCTCAAGGAAGCATTTTAGGTCCCCTTTTATAAACATTATACACTTGCAACTTCCATACTTATCTACACATTGTTAATACCACATGTATGCCGACGACTTCTAGATTTATTATGCATTTAATCTTTCTAATATACAGAAGGCTTTAGACAAAATAAATGAAGACCTCTCTGAACTTACTTTCACTTCTAACAAACATTTATTGAAAATCAATCAATCAATAGCAGAGGTACTCAATAGGATGATGCAATTGCGACTTGCGTGCTTTCACATTTTAATCACTGTCATATGGTATATGGGTCATGCTTAGACAAAAGTGATACTCATAGAATTAAAAAAACTCGAAACGAATTTCGTATAAACTAAAAGATGCGGGTTGGCTTCGATAGAAGAAAGCTGCATACTATAAATTTTTATTAAGTTTATTATGCTCTTAATTTTTAACGTGATTATGTAATAATGTGAGAACTTAACCTATAAAAGGTTTATTCACTTTATTCTCATATATAGGAAAATGTTTTATTCACATGTAACTAATAAATAAAAACTGTATTATAACAGCACACGCTATGTTGCCGGCAAAGATAACCACGTAATCATCAAGCAGACAACTGCTCAATGTTTTTATGAAACATATGACGTTACTACTGAAAACCAAAGAGAATCGTTTTCTTATGTAGTTAGAAATTTGAAATTTTTGCAATTTTCAATTAAATATTTAGATATTATTTATTCACTTTTATTTAAATTTCACTTTCTAGCCTATTTTCTGTTATCTTTCCATTGCTTTTGAAAATAAATATAAGCGACTACTTTTTGAGCAGCAGTGAAGGTGAAAAATTGTAGTGCTGCTCTGTGTTCAGTATTCATTGAATTTTGTATTTGTGTGTTTTTATAGTATAGTGGTTTGGAATGAATTATTGGTCTATCGACCTAACACAAATTGAATCAGAGTATACGAATTCAAATTATTGTACAGTTTGAGTAGTTTTCTTAGACAATTGAGGAAATTTACTGAGATTGGGTGTAATTTTACGATCTTTGAGTGTAAAACTGACACAGATAGTAATTATACGGAACTGTTTAATATTTTTCAATCTTTAAACAAAAATTCCTAATATTTTGATTTACTACTATGAAAACAGGGCATATATGGTGCTATTTATGCTATTTGTATTTATTATTTATAGATCAATGAAACCTCTTATTTTTAAATAAATTTAGTGATTCAAAATTAAAACTGAAATAAATCACAACCATATAATTCTACCTAAAACATAATAGCTTGTCAAAGAGGAAAAGTTTATTGAATAGTAAATTAAAATAGGCTGGCTCTCAAACTTCTGCCAGTGTGGTGTATACTATTTTTCTTTGTAGCCTGTCGAAAGTACATAATGAAAGCTGACTCTTTTGGCAATCTATCTAAATATTGAATTGGTTTCCTTTCATTATCGAAATTTCTCACTATTTCCTCTTTGTCTGTAGGTTCGTTAGTTGAAACCATTTTTTAAAATGATTCTCTAATGAAATAAAGTTAATCTATTTTACACATGTTACCGCCAAACTGTATTTCAATAACATCAATCGTAAATAGACGTTGTTAGTAACAAATGACTAATGTCAGTCGAGGTAATAAAAGTATTTTTGGCTCCCGCTGTTACAAAGGGCAAAAGTAAAATTTTACCAATGCATGAATTTTTTTTAACTTTCTTCCTCGAAAAAGATGCAAAATATGCCTACTTTCGATCGAGTTATAAAGACAAAATATTTTGTATCTCCAATTGAGTTCAAGTTAATTGAGTGGTATAGTTACAAAGCTGCATAATTTACTAAGTATCCTTTTCGAAACATTTTTGAATGCGAGGGTTGCTGCTTAAGTTTTGAGAAAGATAAATAGAAACAAATATTTTCAACTGGATATGTCTTTATTGCTTATCAAAATATTCTCTCATACATTTTTGCATGCGTTTGAACCAATTATCGAAGCGTTTTTTCCATTCCGATTGAGGTACCTCCATCTCTAGGAATAAGAAATAATCATTGGGTGCCGAACAAAAACTGTTCGGTAGTTCGATGTGACTGCTCAAAAACGTTTCGAGTTCATTTGCATAGATCCATGATTCGTCGCATGTGGCGATCTTATAAAAGTCTTTTGAAGCACCGCGATAGAATTTTTTCAACATTTCTTTGCACTAATTGACAAGAACTTTTTTTGAACGATTGTCAAATCCAACTCGAAAAAATCTGTTTGGTAGCCTAATTTCATGCAATATTGAATGTATACGAGTAAAACTAATGCCCAAGTATGCCTTAATCTCACGGTATATCACATGACGATCTTATATCAGTTTACGCACAACATCGATGTTTTTTGGCACAACAGCCAATTTTGGACGACCATCATGAAATTCATACTTTAGCGAAGTAACCAAAAGTCGAAACGAGTTGACCGGCAGACTGCTATTGGTTTAATCCACGTTTAAAATAATAGAAAACAATAGCACGAAAATGTTCATATTATTGTTGTCATATCTCAAAACTTAATGTTCTTGATTTTAGGTCTCTTCTGTTTTAAAATTAGTTTCTTTTTAAATTTTTAAAAGATTGATAAAAAATTGACGTTTTGACTAACTTTAAGTCTATCAAAATATTTTTTTATATGTATCCCTGGTTTTACAGTGAAATGTTTCATTAACAACTCTCAAATGACATCTGTCAGAGTTTTAATATATTTTCACTATTAGCTTGTTCATAAGAGCTTTTTCAAGTAAACGACTTGTGAGCTTTGAATTAGCAGATTAAAGTTCGTCTGTTGATTCAGGCGAAAGCTATTAGATTAACAATCTGCTGACAAGATTATTAATATTTCGGCATGTACACAGCATAGTGTTCATCGACGATTTGGAAAAAAAACAATTAGCAATGATTATTACCAATTGAAAAAGGAAATCTGCTCCTTATGATGGAGGAAAAAGTCTCATTTACCAAAACTATGCACCGATAAAAAATGATAAAATTAAATAAATTGAACTTTAAATTGCTTCCCTATCAACAATATTCTCCCCATATATGTATAGAAATATCAATCAAATGAGGAAGTCATCGCTGAAACAGAAGCTTATCTTATATTCAAACTAAGAAAATCGCTTAGTTAGATTGGGAAAGTTTTGTAATAATTGTATCAATATCTAAGAGAATTATTTTGATGGATTATACGAAATTTATCTAAAAATACGACTCGATTGATTTTTCCTATCGCAATCAACACATTATATTTAAAATGCAGCTGGAAGCTGTTTCCAATCAAACAAAAATTTAGAGTACAGCAAACTTCGGTATAAATTTCAAATTAGTAATCGAATTCTAAAAGCCCATCCCGTGACGATAAAAGCTAGAACATAATCGGAATTGTTTAATTAAGAGGACAGGAAAACCTTCTATTGAAAATTTACCAAAGAGGCAATAAGCCGTTGATAGGTCCCTTTCCCCTCATGAACAAGGTGTACAAATGGCCCTCATTTAGTGGGTTATACGGCAATCAGAGGAGTGATACAGAAAAACGCGTGGAATCGAAATTTTCCCTCGATGCTTTAGCATTGTTTGAAAACGTTTTCTTTACACTAAGAAAAAACATCATTAGGATGTCTGCACTATTCATTTGCTTTTATTATTTACTCTAAAGACATAACTGCAAACTACAGCAGCAATTTTGTACATATACATTAAATTGTGAGCGCTTAAATTCAATTTCAATTCTTTAACATTAATTTTCAGCTGAAATTAAATTGATATAAATTTATAAAGACAGGGTATAATAAAAGCAAAAAAAAATATTAAAAACTTGAATAAAGGCATGAAGAAATATAGATAATTACTAAAATATATTGTGGACTATTGATATAAAAACTGAATTATAATACTATAAGGATATTCAAAGACATGAGCACTAAGTCATAATATATAAACCTATTTTTTGCTATATCTATGCTTCATCCTTTTTTTACTCTATGGGACTATAAAAATCTAATCAATCTCTTCTTGTAGTGTACAGTAAAAAATCCTTCGCTAAGTTTTCGGAGACCAGTTACTAGAAAAATAAAAGATTTTCATTAGGAAACTTTTGAGATAACGTATCTTCCGCTTTTGTCGACAGCAAGGAAAGACAGGAAGTTTTTAGACTACAGTGTGGGTTAGCAGTATGAATTGCATATTTTAGGAAACATTCGATTTTGTTAAGTCTAAAAATAAATTCTTCAAATTTAATTTGAGGTAATGATGACGTTTATTATCTTCGGTACAAAATTTGTTTCACTTCATTGTTTTTTCAATGAGGTACGTATTTCGAGATGTATTTACTATAGAAAAAACATAAATCTTCAACAATCATCAGAGTAATTGTTAATTCAGTCTAACAATTTTTCGATTTGTCAATACTAACCACTATTACTACTGAATTGCTTGAGGTTTTCTGTGATTAATTTAGTTACCAACATTCATATTTTTTATTTTTATTAATCCCTTGTCTCGAATTTATTACAAATTATTATCTTGATAAAGACTGAAATAGGTCGAAACTGATTTTCTATTAAAAAACACCCAAATGAAAGATCTAAAAAGTAAAAAGTTGGAAAAAATTAATAAGAATTGGTATGACTTCTTTTAATAGAATTTATTGGATAGTAAAACACCAAAATTTTCAAATTTCATTCAACGTAATGATAGCTTTGTTCGCGGCAGATAATTTGAACACATTCCGAATATATTCTAAATATCTTCAGAAGGTTTCTAATGCGCGTGCGTTGTTAATAGCATGTATTTCTCCACGAATGATATATAAACGTCTAGTTTGACATTCTTATCCTCTGTGACATATCTAAACTTCCTGTAATATTTGGTATAGCAGGATACCTATTTTTTATAGTTTATAATCCAGACTGAATCGTAATAAATACGTAGAAAAACATATAAGATAGAAGTTAGTTCGTGGTAAATATCGCAAAAATGGCAAGTAGGGTGAATGCATATGCGACGAATTAGAAATCATTCAGAGCATGTTTGGAATTCGAAATCTGTACTCCACGAATACAGGATTTGAAATCCTGTACTTGTTTTATTAACACCATGTGCATACAATTTCAAACTGGGCATTAATTTGATGTCAGAACATGTTCAGTATCTCTTCCGCGAACTAAGCTAATATTACGTCCTCTTAGCCTTATTTATATACGAGCGCAGTATTGAAATGACCGATGACTGAAACTGATAGATTCTGAAATTTATATTGTTGTTCTGGGGAAGTTTTATTCTCAAAAATATCTTTTATTATCGTAAACGAATTTATTAGGTAAATTATTTATAATGATGTCTCTCTACTGTTTTAACATGAAGATATATAACTCAAGTTACTTCTCATGTCTCGTTTCTTACAAGTAACTCACATAATATATTAGGTTTACAGTACAGCAACTAAATAACAAAGACTTTAATTTGTTATAATTAGATTATATGAATAAAAAAGGAGCAATTAACGTATCTTGAACCTAGAATGTCGTGTCTGTATAAGACCCTGCCTTCAATTTTCCAAGAACAAATTAGTCACAAATGTAACCTAACTTTTATCCCTTAAATAATTAAGAAATAAAGTTTTGGTCACGAAAATCCGCTGACGCATGAAACTTCCACGTCTTCTTCACTACCTTTTCGTGATGAAAGAATTAAGGAAATCTCGGGAAAAAAAAGTGCACAACCCTTATCCAATTAGTCGAGTGATATAACCTAAACTTTTTCAGTAAACAGTATAGTAGGTAAGGATTAAGTGGTTAAATTCACCCCTTCTTCTACTGTTGCCGGTATTCATTTACTAATTTAATCACTACAGAAGTACATTGAATAAAACATGGACGTATCCATAATCTACATCAATTTATGTCCTTGCAAACAAATATTGAGTCAAGTTTGAGACATTTTGAATATTTTAGAAAAGAATTTGAAAATGCAGTAATATTCTATAGAAAGCTTGACATTATAAGATATTTTGTGTTTTAGGTTCCGAGGCTTAGTGTAATTTGTTCAAGTTCTATATTTGCTCACTTTGTACAAGGGTGTCTCATAACTGATGTCGGCTTTTATATGTGAAAATTCACACACCACAATTTAAACATGTCGTTACTGGTCTTTATTAGAACGTTTTTTTAATAAACATATGGAGTGCGATAAAATATGAAATTCGTTTATTCTTAAGACATTACTAGAAAAATTCAAAGCAGCCATGGCAGCAAGTAAAATATGAATTTGAGAGAAAGAATTAATGAGCGAATGGTATACTCTTGGTTCGATCGTTTCAGGGTTATTCTACACGAACGACAAAAATGCGACCGTTTAATCGCCCAAACGCATGAAAATTTTATCCATTCTCCATGTTTTTCGGCTTTGCTAACCAGCGAGTGAATCACTACCTATTTTTGACTATCGACAAAACGTCTCAGATTAGCTATGAATAATAAAAAACGTAAAGGCGTTGGTGGGTACACCCAGTTGGTATGAATCGTTTAACTCTCATCTCATGCATAACTTCGGCAACATTAATCCAACATTTCCGTTTTTAATTTCGCATCAAATACTCTTTTCTCTTTAAATCATAAAGAGCAGGCTGCACCTCTACCTCAATTAGAAACCTATCTGTCTCAAATATACCGGTTATTATATAAGGCATAACTACGGCAAATACGATATGAACTGAAGTAGTGGACCGTACTCAAAAACAACAAGTAACCGGCGCGACTTTTTTACGTAATCTCATGCGTTAGAAACGCCAACTCGGTAATTTACGCGACCAAACATGACGTGAAAAACGCCCGTGTGCAATGCTCAATTTAAGCTCTATGTTTTTGTAACATACGCGTTTTACTTACCAACAAACAGTCGCTTTTTGTCGCTCGTGTAGAATGGCCGTTTCCCGGCGAGTAAAACGCGAGTGTTACTGAAACACAGAGTTTAAACTGAGCATTCAACACAGGTATTTTTCTGGTCACTTGTGAGCGCGGTAGTTAACATACCGGCGTTTCTAATTGCCTCAAAAAAGGGAGGTTGAGACCGGCGTGTTATTTTACATGTGCAGTTTTGCAAGCATCTGGTCGCAGAGACTACTTGTTGTTTTAGAGTATAGTCTACTTCAGCTCTTATCGTAGTTCATATTTGCCGTCGTTGTGCCTTGTATCTTAACCGGTATGTGGAATACAGGAAGGTTCATAATTGGAGTGGTGGCCATTACAAGCCTCTCTGCTTCATCTACACTTCTTCTCATAGCTGTGTCTGCTTTTGATATGTGTGGAGAGACTAAACTCAAAAGTTCAGCAAATAATGCCACAGACATCTGGTAGTAATGGAAAAACTTTCCAGGATGTTCTCCGAAGGTGAGATGAAAAATACGTAGGATCGGGTCAAGCGATTCTCATCAATTGGGTGTACCCACCAATTCCTTTTTGTACGTTTATTTACACGCCCATTAATTTTGGTTGAACACACACAATTTGGACAAAATATGTAATAACAAATCTGAGACGTTTTGTTGATAGTCTAGAATAGTTAGTCATTCATTCGCAGGTTAGTAGCGCCTAAAAAAACGCGAGCTCTCTAATAAAAAGAGGATGCTGAGCCACATACTGCGAAAATTACGCAGAATGAGATAGAAGAAAATGATGGTATTGAACTCCTACCACATACAGCATTTAGTCCAGCCAATGCACCGTCAGATTATTATTTATTACAGTTGATGGCGAAATCCAAAGGGGATGTTTTGAGAATTTCTTTTGGGATATATAAGGAGTTTGTGTATCGCAGTTTAGTTTAGTTTATAATAAGTAGTCATGGTGAACACAGCGAAATAGAAAGTAATCGAAGAATTTGATTAAATAATTTTAGTTAGTTAAGTGTCATTGATAAGTAAATTATTATAAGTTAGTGTAGTGTATAGTGTTTAAATAAATTAAGAACGCAAGAGACAGTGTTTATTAATTCACCCTACGAATAGAATTCATATAAATAAATAAGAAAAACATTAGATTATTATTAATTTCTAGGCTCAGTGTCATTTATCCAAGTTTTATATTTGCTTAATTTGTATTTGCATATTTTATTTCTTTAGAGTTTCAAGATATGACATGCTGATCCTAGTTAATAATTACTTGAACTCCTACTCTAATTGAAAGGTAACAAATTAACCGTCGTTTCTCTGATATTTTATCAGCTAAAGAAAACATACGTTTGAGGGGTGATGACCTAGTTATGCTATAACCATCCATCAAGGAACCCAACAGAAGCAAAATATTGAGGAGAATGAATATTTATAATGGAGCAATCAACAATAGAGAAGATGTTAGTAGACTAATAGATACGTGAATTTTTACCAAAAACTCGATAATAATCGACAAAAAAGTGTGATTTCCCTTAAATAATAAAAATTCATCGTTAAAATTTATCATGATTTTGTTATATTATTTAAAACCAGTAATTCTCAGACGAAACCCTCTTGAGGTCATAGGAATTTAGTTTTTGAGTTTTTGAGTTTTTGACCATGACGATTTCACTGTAATGTATCTTCGGGCTAACCAATGATAGTTGATCATATTCGTTGTATTGAAACATCAGAACTACTTTGAAATAAACTATTCATTAAATGATAAAATAAGTAGTTAAACATGATTTCAATAATTCCACGACCATATTCGAACGCGCGCCAGAATATTGAGTACCATATTATGTATGGTCGTTAGAGTCACATCGATACAAAATAAAGTACGTAATTTGATACCATTGATATCCGGAATCAATCATCTATGATATGGGCCCCCATTAGGATCGTGTACCATAAATCTTAATAAATACAATAAACCTTCACATAAAATTAAGAGAAAAATGTGGTAATCTGAGTGGATACGTTAATAGGAAATTATTGTGTCAAAACATTCACTTTCGTTCGCCCCGGTTCCTACGTCTATGTAATTTGAGGGAGGAAAATACGCTCTTGGCATGTTATGTCTAATTGAAGCTGTATTAAATTGTGTCGCCGTTGGCATTTGTGAATGGAAACTGTGGTGAAAGTGCTGTCCAATCGAATTCCAACTGCTCCAGCTATCGGAAGTGGAAACATGTACCGGGCTTTTCACCATAATTCGCCCCCGTTAATTTTGTAACTAGTAGAGAAACAAAAAATTGTTTTATACAAGAGTTGTACGAAAAAGGATATAAGTCTTCTTGGGAAAACTAGAATCGAAGAGAACGAAAAGTCATTCAAACTTAAATATCCGAAAGAAAGTCTGTGAACGTTAGGTTTGCCATTGATTAAAGTGAAAACTCTGAATCGTATATTTTTGGAGAAATTGTTTTCTGTGTAGAATTGGAGAAAATAATTTGCCAACAAGACAACAATAGAAGCATAAATATATAAACTGACGCAAAACTATTATAATCTTAAACAGTTTAAGCAACTTAAGAAAATTCTATATATTAAATATTAGCGGCATTCAAAATTTTATGTCAATAGAATTTATTTATACGCTATGGAGGGTAGAGGTAAGGAGGACCATCTCATATGGGGGCTTAGCTAAAAAACTATCCGCTTGTAGACAGTAAATTATAATTCAAAATTTGACCAAAATGGCGCTCCTATCGGACGAAATATCATATGAACTTAGTTATTCTAGACAGAGTGAAGTATGCAGTATTAGAAAATTTAATATTTCAAATGACTACAGTCGTTAATTAAATATTGGTATACAAAATCGAAACTATTCACGTAGTCCAAAATAATTTTGTAAATATAAACTAGAAAAGCTACTGTGAAATAACGCTGAATGTTAATTAATTATTGTCAATTTGTAAGAATTTTTGCAAGTAATTATAAAGTGTTAATTATCACAAAACAAAACACAACAAAGTAGTTGATCAAATACAATTGAATAGACAGAAATAAGACGTTTTCACTAAGAAAAAATTGTTAAATAGTGGGATCATTTTATCCATATTAGTCATTGATACAATATTGAAAAATCGAACAAAATCTCACAAACAATAAATGTCTATTATGAAAATATGATCCCAATACAAATACTGACAAAAGTAACTAGAAAATTTAACCTAAACATTATTAAGAACAAATGAAAGTAGGAGGATGTGGAAGAATAATCATAGGAATAGTTTATTTAAATGTTGCATTACGCGGAAGTGTTTTGAACGAGAGAACAGTATGATGATACAAGGAGAAGAGAATAAATAGACCAAGAATGACATGAAATAAATAAGGAATAAATTCAACGAGACATCAAGAAAAAACAATTAACATAGTGAAGGAGTGTAACAAACGTAGAAAAAAAATAAAGGCTTTGGGTCCAAATATCAGGAGATTTCGTTAATTTAAAATTCAGTATCTTTGATAATTATTTATATCGATTTCATTATTGTATTGTTTGGTATATCAATTCTACTCGATCAAATATTTGAATATGTTTTGCCCTCGCGTTCAATATCTTTAGAACCATCGGGAATATTTTTGTTAAGACTACATACTACTACTAAAGATATAACCATTTAAAGTTATACGTTAGGATGTCTTGGGTGTATAAAATAGATTCCAAAATAAACAAAAGTACGTGACTCAAATAACACATCTAGAATCAATAAAAGCAAATAACGGAAATGTCGTATGTCCGTTATATTGATTTTCCACATTTAACACAAAAAAAAAATATTATAAAATAAGATTATTATGTACACGATGAAATTTATTGAAACTTGGAAATGAACGGTATTTGATGATTTTTATAGGGTGTTATACTAGGGTCGCTACTTAAGTTTTGTGATATGGCAACACTGTGAATATGTCAAATTTGACATTGCCATCATAAAGTTAGACATTTTCAATGGCGAACGTACTCAGAACGAGTGCTATTTCAGATACTTTGAAACATTTATCTTGTTCCAAAAATGGGATTAAATCGCAAACATTTTCTTGCGATGACTTTTTATGACATACGACGTGGATTAAGCTAACAGCAGTGTTCCGATCAACTCGCTTCGACTTCTGGTGATGAATCATCATTACGAGCCACTGTGTTTCGCTGGTTTTCCAAATTCAATTGTAGTCGCACTACTCTACAGGGTAAATTTAGTGCAGGTCATCAAAAATCAGCTTTTGTGCCTATAAACATCGACGCTGTGCGTAAACTGATATTGCAAGATAGTTGCGTAAGCAATTTGACAAAAAAAAACAGTCGACTGTATGGGTCTTTAAAGGCGAGCCAAATTCAATAAAATATGTAGGTGCACGCAGCACTTCGAAGTAAATGGTCACTTGGTTTATTGGAATTACTGGACATCTCGCCATCGTTTCATTAGAGCATTGTAGAATGGGACATTGTGAATGGTACACCAACATTTGTTTGTCAGGAGTGTACGAAAAAATTAGGGAAACCAATCGCAGAAGACAAATTAATGGGTCATCCGTCGTACAGCTCTTATTTGGCAATGATTTCTTCTTATTCCCGCAGGTCAACGTTTTTCTACATCTACACCTAAAGAAGCAGTTAATGTGTTCAAATTACGGATTTTGGAGGCAGTTCAATCGGAATGGAAAAAATGCATCGACAAATGGAGAATAATTTGAAAAAAATAGCCATAACCATTTATAAATATTTCTCTATCTCAAAACTTAAGTAGCAACCATCGTATGTATATATATATAAGGTAAATATTCAGAAATTTGCTTATGTTTATACCAATGTTCCGTATTTAAGAAATTCTATTCATTGTGTAGTTTACCTTCAGTCTCTGAAGACGATAACTTGGTGTAGGCATAGTGGTCCCAATAAATTTGTTTTACATTGTTTTCAATTAAAAAAATGGCTAATCAGTTCTATTTTACAAATTGTGGAACTATTATTTGGTTTAATAGATATAAACTTTTGAAAATAGCCTACAAACAGTCCCGTCTAAAATAAAATCATTTAAAAATTAATTTTTAAACATTCGTTTCTACCACTTTAAAAAATCAAATTCGTGGTTTACATTATTAGTAAATTTTTTGATGATTCTGTACTACTAAAAAGAGTTGTAAAAACAGAGTAATCGGTCAAGAAATTTGTCTCATCCAAACTGGTTTCAATCAAAGGAAAATTTGTGGAAAAAGTAATCTAAGTGAAATATTTATTTACACGTGAAATTTAGTGCCTAATTCAATTAATTATTGTTGCTAAAATAAGCTTTTTTAATCAAAATGAACAAAAAATACATGCACCTTACGTATGAAAAAGATTTGAGGTGTTCAAGTACTTGAAAATTGAAATTAAAACTGTTCGGCTAAGTTGCGGATTCACTTACAAACTAACAAATCGAAGTTAATGAAATAAATCAATAAATTCAAAATATAGTAAATTGGAAGTTTTCAAAAAGAGATCTTGCATATAAAATATGATTATCTGATTATAAGGGATAAAAATAAAATAAATCCCACAGAAGAAAAGTTCATGTATATATATAGTATACGCTTTGAATAGTGTGAGAGTTAAATATTTAATTTTTCAAAAACTTGATAGATATCAATTGGTTGAATTTAGATTCTGCTCATGCACCATATTTTCATATTCCATGTCTCAATTGACTTTTCTACCAAGAAACAAAACAAAAAACAAACCAGAAGAACGAAGAGTTGTAGAAATGCCACTTTTTCTGGTAGAAACAAGTGATATATTGTTCAAGCTATATTTAATAACCGTTTTTGCATTAATTAATTTATCTAATAAAAGCGATGAAAGCTCCATATTTTATCGTTTTAAAAGGAAAGTTTTATATAGCATTCAGTGTCGTACAAAAAAGTTTATTGTGGGAGCTTTCATGGTTGAATATTTATTTTTTTGACAGCGTCAAAGAATTGCCTGAAACTGAAACCAATACGCAATTAGAAAGAGATTTTTCGTTTGGAGTATTCCATTATCAGATAAATATTTTCTAGGAATAGTTTCTATGATTTCAGTATTTGGTCTTCCGGTGCTGTTATTGGCACACTCCATGGAAAAATCCGTGGCCATCATTTTAACTTTATAGACCCGGAAATTTTTATAGAAACGGATCAGAATGAAGCTTTTTTCCGTGTCTGTAAATCTTACCTTATGATCCAATATCACCACCCTCCACGGAAAAAAAACCGTGGTCTTACTTTAATCTTAGAAACACGGAAACTTTAAATCTAAACTAACCTAACCTCATTGCCACGGACTTACTAAAGTAATTCTTAAAATCAAATTATTTATTAATAAATTTTTTGTATAATTCCTTTCTAAATGAATGAAAGAAATATATTGGAATTAAAATGGAACTAGAAATAGTATTCATCCGTGGATAATATTCATCTGTTAGTTAAAGCTTATTATTGTAACATTCACAGCTGAAATTAGAGACACGGATAAAGCTTCATTCGGCTCATTTCTTTAAAAATGTCCGTGTTTCCATGGTTGAAATTAGAGTCACGGATTTTTCCATGGAGGGTGCCAATAGGCACTTCGTTCTTCTTCATTCTGTACATATTATTCAAACTGTAGAGGATGATCACTAATAGTATTATTATATTTAAAATGTGATTTTTTCTCCTGAGCAATTGTGTAAATTATGTTGTCACTATACAATCGTTTTATTTTTATATTGACTATTTCAGAAAAATACTTTTTTATAAGTATATTCTGGACTTGATAAATGAAAGTACACATCCTAAAATATATTATTTCACGTTTATACGAATAAAATACATTCGAAATTCAGTAACGAAATTATTAGACAAATAAAGTCATTAGAGACAAAATTTTCACGCGAACACGTATTTTATAATAAATTTACAAGTGTGAATTAATAGAAAAATTAATTAATTAATAGAAACATAAAAAACACAACCTTAGGAGTATATGAAGGATAAAGCTAATAAAGATTATAATGGCTAAATATTTAAAGAAACGAAATTGTTCTGTTTTTCAGATAAAAAAACGGATCCATACAAAATATTAGAAATCAATAAATGAAATAAATCAAAATAATTAATGTTAGGCTATGGAATTCTACCCTTATATATCTCCCTTCATAGTTGTTCTCTCCCTTTACGTATGATTAGCTCTAAATATCGCCACCACTGTATAGACCGAGGGGTATATACCGTAAGTAGCCAACATCACTGTGGCTTTCGAAGTTGTGGCTTAGTCCCTTTTGTACTCAAAATGATCTATGGCGTTCATTTTAGTCGGTCCCGCGAAAGCTATAACAGTCTGGCAGTTTCGCTAGGAAATCGCTTAATATTTGAGCCTTTACGTCGTATTCATAAGATCTATTATCAAAACTTGATTGTATTGTATTTCACTTGTCATTTCGTCATTTTCCCTCAGCCTTTTGAAGATCTTCGCTTTGTGCAAACGAACGAAATGATTATCTGAAGCTTTAATTTTCTTCTTGTCAAGCAATGCATTTTCAGTTTGATGAGTGCGGTTTTATACTCTTTGAAAAAAATAATTAACTTTCCATTCTCATTGGTACTTTGTCTAGACTGGCTAAACAAAAGGATTTTTTCAATTGAAACTCCTATTATGTTACTACTATTCTATATACTATGTATTTCTCAATAAAAATGACAGTTTATCCATTGCATTGAAATTTATTATCACTACACTGGAAGTTATCCAAGAAAATTATGTGCAACAGTCTAAATACATATCCAAATATTGTCTACGAAAATAGTTTTCATCCTACCTCTAACCTCAAAAATAGATCATTCTAATTGTTCAATTTTCTTGTCCATCATATAGACTGTAGCAAAAAATGATTTTTTTATGTATTTGTAGTATAAAAGACACAAAATATTGATGTGGATACGTACCTTTACGACTAATAAATAATTTGTTATCGTGAATTCACATTTCTTAGTTCAATTATGAGCTTCTTAAGCTCCCAAAGAACTCAATAATCACATCACATCAAACTTCTTATTAGCCCGGACAAAGATTTTCTGTTTAATTACTATTTTACAAAAGTGGTGTTTGGAAAGTTAATATATCTTAGTACTGAACATTATAATACGAGGGTCATTTTGAAAGTAATAACCGATTTCGTATCATGTCTGCTTAATTCTATCAAATGATGTCAGTTCAAGGTCCACTACGCCGCCATTACATTTCATGTCTCTCTGTTGTTGGTTACATGATTTATTTACTTTGTGGTCATGTCAATCAGCAATTCCATCGACTGTGAAGTAGCTTCACTTATTCGGTTTTTAATTGCAAAAAATATTCATTCCGCTGAATTCCACCGACAGCTTGTTCAAGTTTATGGTGAAGGTATGATTAATAATTGTAATGTGTTAGAATATTGTGGGATATTTCATAAAAGGAGGATAGATGTTCAAGATAAAGAACGATATAGATATCGTACTGTCATGAATGAAACCCTGCCTTATTTTTAAGAAGATGCGGAATTCAAGTAACGGACTCCCATTGCCTAACCACTAAAGCGCCAGCTTTTCTCATCCCTGTCCTTCTAGGAACTATTGTGATATTACTTCTGATTGATGGATTTGTCATTGTATGTTGTTCCATTTGATACGTTTCTATGATATCGTCATACAAGACAGCAGTCTACATTCTTTTGTGTAGGTAGCAACCAGCTGCTACCATTCTACCTTGTGCAGCATCACCTGGACGATATTATCAGTATTTATGTTGCCGATAGAACTCTCTACTTTCTCTCTCAAACCCCTCAAGCCCAGTGGTTATACACGAAGAATGTGTGTTCGGCATCATCTGAGTTGTGTTCACAATACGTACATTCAGGTGTTTGTACTTTCTTCATTTTGTGGAGATACCAAGGGAAGTAGCCGTGTCTCGTCAGGAGCTGCCTAATGTAGAAGCTCACATCTCCGAAGCTCCTTTCGGTCCACACCCTAAGGTCTTTTAGTAGTCGTCGCACTATTCGCCCTCTGTCCACGATTGCTGCCACGTCTTTATTGTTCTAGTGTATTCTGGCAGTGTCTGTCCAATTCCAAAAAGGTGTCGACCACCTTCTGGATTGCTCCGATTGTTGATCGAACCTTTCTCAAGCCGAATTGGAGGTCTGAAAGGCCGCCACCGGTTCGTATCCCGTCTGTTAGTCCCGATCTCAATAAATGAATAATTTACCTGTAGTAAACTCAGTGGTCGGTAAGCCGTTGGCGGATTCAGGTCAACTTTACTATTAGCAATAAGGACAAGCCTCCATCGGTCGCTGATGGTGCCTGTTGTCAAAAATGTATTGTACAAGTCGAGGAGGATCTACAGCCTCATTTAGACCATCAGTCAAGAATTTCCGCCTATATCCCGTCTGGATTTGGTGCTTTACCAGTCTTCATCGCGTTTGATACCCGCATGAGCTCCTCTATAGTGAAGGTGGGGGCAGTTAGAGTCTCAGTATAGCTAATAAAGTCAGACTTAACACCAATAGACTTCCATTTGTTTCCAAAAGTTTTGTTGAAAGTTCTCCGAAAATGAAGATAAGTTGAAACTATTACAAAGTGCTTTAACGGACAGAGATGAAGATATTCAAAAGCTAGTGCTACGATTTGACAAATTTTTATGATTACCATGATAAGAAGGGAAAATATGTTTAGTTTGTAATATAATACTAAAAAATTGCTCTCATCCATTGTTTGTCTTAAAGTTGAGAAAAAAATTAGTTTTTGGATACTTCAAGATTCCCTCAACTGTAGGATACAATAGCCTTGCGCTGGTTATTAATCTTTGAAACCCTAATATTGCTCGCAATATACTTTACACTTTACGAAGAAGGTATAGCGAAGACACGCGATGTAGAGAATTTTCAAGTACTTATAGCAATATAAATCTTGGAGAATTTTTATTTAACGGTCTCATGAAGCTCACACGCGAATGCCATAAGTAACGAACGAATATTTTTCATGAACTATAGTTTTATCATGGTTAAATATTCAGATGTTGAATTTCAAACTCCTTCAAAAAATTGTAAAGATCGAAAACATATTATTTTTCATCAACTCCTCATTTTTTCTCTACTACTCGTATAAATAGTGGGTGGATGTTTTCGTTATAGATTCTCTTTATTCGTTCCTATATCACTCCTTTTTCGTATACATAGTTTTTAGTTTCTTATTTTTTGTGGTTCCTTGATGTACTCTATATCTATATATTTCCAAGCAGGTCATAAATTCAACCATATACCATAACCAGAGTGTATATTTATTCCATATTTGTTTGCTATTTCCTTTCATCGACTACCCATCGACGCCGACCTCTAACTTCTCTTTGTTTCTCGTGGTTTCGATTGAAATATTTGTACTTACCGTTTCGTTAAGTTTAGCTATATAGCCTACCCATTTTCATTTAGGCCCGGCTTTCTAAGCTTAGATGTTGCCCATTGTACAGGGTGGTCAACTAAGAACGGCCGTCAGCCATATTTCAGGACCGGATTTTATAGCTTTAGGTAAAAAAATTATTATAAAAAGAGTCCGAGAAACACATGGAAATTATTTTCAGAATTATTGAAAAATATCAAATTGAAAGAGCAGAGTTTTTTAAAATTTACCTGATTAAGTGGAACTTTATGTACGATTATCGAAGTCTTCATCAAATTCTGTGCATTTTTCAATCCATAAGTTTTAGTTCATCTCTTGAAATAAGAGGTGGGGGAGAGTGGGAACCTTGGTTTGCAAGATTCCTACTCTTGTTTTATTTTACTTCCAACAATGTCTTCTTGATGAATTTCACCGATAATATCATTATAGGATTTTCTATATAGTGATAAGGTCCAAGTTGTGTATTCTCAACAGTTTAGTTTAATTGCAACTTGCCTGTAAGTCCCATTTTGCTGAACTGATACTTATAAAACTTGATGTAGTTTAAAACAGTTTTTATCCAGCAATACAAAATATACAGAGAAATAGATCAGGAGTGAGTAGATGAGAAAATAATCCTGTGACATAAAAAATTTTTCTCATATCTCATATATTTAAGTCTATTTTCTAAACTATACATTCGAACATTATGAATTTTTAATGGATAAATGAATGATTACGTATATCCTTGTAGTATGTTCTATGGAATAAATAAATCTACACTACTATTAAAAGACCAGAGGAGGCTCATGCCCAACGGTAGTGTAGAATTATTTATTCCGTAAAACACAAAAATTAATTATGTATCATTTAGAAAATATACTCAAAAATATGAGTTCTGATTTTGCAACTTTGAAGGCCCATAACCCGTATGAGGAATTTTTTATGTTACAGCATTATTTTCACGTCATTTATTTATTCCCGAATTTTTTACATCAAGTACCGGAATACCCTGCATATATTCTAAGCAATTTGATTATCAACGTGAATGATATAAGGCGTTGCTTCATATAATTTAAATATTATGATTTCTCTTCACAAGTTTAGTTAGAAGCATTAAAGTTTGAGTAGGTCTTTTAGAAGTAAATACTAAATTAACAATAAAATAGCAAAAGCAGCATGTCGAAATATTTTTTCTATCCCTAGATATCTCAAGAAATGTGTAAATGTGAAGAATTTTTTTCTTCTTTTATTTATATATTTATTTGTATTTGAAGCTGTAGTATAATTCGCTCTTGAAATATGGGCGACGGCTGTTCTTAGTTTCCCATTCGCTACTATTTCCAATATCTTGTAAATCTAATGAAAATATAATCTTGACTTTTCATCTGTAGCAACAAGTTTTAAGTTAATAGATTATTTAATATTTTTCCAAGAATTACTAAGACAAAATTAGCTACTAAATTAATATCCAATTAGTAACACCTGATAATGTTTTACCATACTAAAAAAGTGAGTTATAAAAATTATCTATAAAACATGTTGGCTTTTCATTTTTCTCTATCCACCGACTAATCGCTCTGGTTTATAAGTAATGGAGTACGAAAATATTGGTAGAAGTTATACAAAACAATTTTTGCATCATTTCATAAAATGAACACGTGAATTTGACTAGATACACATTCGGTCTGTTATATTGCTGTCTTTGATAGAAATGAATATAATCTAATACCGGTCATGAGAATGATTATACCTCTAAACAAATGTATTTCTAAAAAAGTCAACTTGTTTTGTATCCAAACATGGAGGTATTTTAATAAACAGTATCAGTGACAGCGAGCGGTTGGAAAACAAGCAAGGGCCGGTTGTAGGAAATGAAGACCACTAGTCATTCTGGTGGTGACATGTTCATTAGTAGAAAAGGGAGACACCGGTTTGTCGAAACAGCATTCGCACTGATTTTACTTATTTATTTACGGTTAAATTCATCTGTTCGTGATATAAATATATAGCTCTTTCACTGAACATGTGATTAACTTAGTTTGTAACTGAAAACGGATCTTGTTTAATTCATTTAAAAAGAATTTACGTCCCGAATACCCAATTTTATAACAATATCATCAACATTGATATTTAATTCTAGAAAGAGTATTTAATTGTATAAAACCAAAATTAGAACAATAACCTAATGGAAAGCAATCGACATTTGTTTTTGGAGCTTTCATTACCCTTAAACGTTGTTCTGAAAAATAGCAATGTATACATAATTTCAATTTTACAATATTTACAAATTTTTCTGTAACGAATTTCTTCCTTCTTCGAATATTGTAGTAATTTGAATTGAAATTTATTGGAAAAGGAAGAGAGTATAACAAAAATGAAAGGAAAAATAACACCGAGATCTGTCTACCGATACTGGTACACAGATGGCACCGCAAATGCCATATTACTTTTTATCGATAGTGCAAATATTCAAAAGATGTGTGTTAAAAATTGGTTGATCTAGGTTCGAGATATTGGAGGTTTAGGACTCTACATTTGTTGCTGTTTGAAATTGATAAAAGTGGGTTTTGATTTTGATTAAGCCTATGCTGTAAAACCTATGTTGGGATAAAGAACGATCTATGTTGATTGATTGACCAAATCGATTAGAGCTTTTGTCAAATTGAATCAATTGAAAATCATTGAATCAATCAAAAAATGTTCAGTAAAAGATTTGGCTCTAAGGAAGAAATGATTGCCAATGTTGAAGTTTACTTTTAGAGTCGGAATGAATGGAGGCACAACAAATAAAGAATAAACACGGAAATGAAAATATTTTCCTTCTTTAATTTAAGAATTCTTTTATATTTTTCACTGAGAAAAAATTGGAATAAATGATCGAATGTGTGGAGGATATCTAATTAGACGATAAAATCACGACAAATATCGAGAATTTCATTTCAAATATTATTTTAAAAGTTTATTACATTTTGGGAAATATTTAATTACTATAATGTTAGGAACCCTTGAGCTTTCTTGTCCCTTTACAATAAATCACAAAATTGGTTAAACATTTACATAACGATAGAGTTACATATTCACTTAGTAGAATTCTATTTGGAATACGTGCCCGCGAAGTTAAATTACAAGGAACAAGTGAGCATAACTCATTCTTAGGTTTAAATGTAAGACAGTTTTCGAAGATAATTACGACAAGGGATGTTTAGAGAAAGCTGAATTAGGACTTGAACGTATTAAAACTAATTTACATATTTTGCATATTCTCATAAAACGAAAGGAGTATACACTGTTGCATCAACCAAAGTGGCTTTAGACTGTAATTCCTAATGTTGATCTCTATAATTTACAACGTTTTAATATTCAAGATTCAATTCTCGAACATAGTTTCATAATTTTCTCATTGTTACAGATTTCTGTATGTGAAGATTATAGCCTTCCTGTTGATCACCTCGCAAAGAAACGACCAAATAGCATTGCAGTGCCTAATCCACATTCTAACGTTTTTAACGATTGGAATTTATCAAGTCCTAACGAAGAAAGGGTAAGAAATGGAAATATTGTAATATTGTTATGTATTTCTTAGTTATTATATACGATTTCTATTCGTGGGGTGAATTAATAAACACTATACACACACTTAACTAACTTATAATAATTCACTTATCACTAACACATAACTAAATTGAATAATTTATTTAAATTCTTCGATTACTTTCTATTTCATTCTGTCCACTACGACTATTTATTATAAACTATATATATATATATATATATATATATATATATATATATATATATATATATATATATATATAAATAGACCTTCCTAGAAATTGGTTTAAAGGAAACAACGATAATGAACCGCCTGCTATAATAAACACTTATATAAAAACAAAGGTCAAAGGCGCAGTGCTTCCGCCGAATTTTAGAATTCCACTGAATCCAGACAGGACCGGCTCCAGGGCGGAGACGAGTTCGTAACAATATCAGTACAATATTAGGATCTCATCAGTCAAAATTCTAACGATATAATTTTGATGATAAAACGAAAAATCTTTGCTCTATCACAATATTGAAATAACTTGTCTATGTTTACTTATCATCACTACTGTACGAATAAATTTGTATTACCAACTATCAAATACTTAGTAGTTATACCATTTTATGTTAATGATTCAGTTATACAGATTTTTATTTATGCATTAACGTAACATGCTCCGTATAAATTTTTTTTTTTTTCGATAATAAGTCAAAATAAGGAATAAACACTATTTTAAGTCAAAAACTTACAGTGTGCTGGGAATGTAGAAAAGTGAATTTTCACTCAATTTCGTAAAAAAATATCTCTTTATGGCGAACGGTTTCTTTGATATATACAACGATCAAAAATCTATAATCTCCTAAGCCATGAATATTTGTTAAGAAGTCGATTGAAAAATTTATTTTTGCTATCTTTAGATTGTCCCTGTCAAAGTTACAGATTGCTAAACATTGGGCATGAGCCGCTCCGGCCTTCAGATAGTAGTGAAGAATTATTCATTCCGTCAAACATAAAAATTAATAATATTCGAATGAATAATTTAGAAAATAAACTTAAATATGTTCTGATTTCGCAACTTTGAAGGCCTATGACTCAAAAACGAAGGGGTCGTATGAGAATTTTTTTATGTCACAGAATTATTTTCTCGTCTATTCACTCCCGAATTTTTTGCATCAAGTCCCGGACACTGCATAAATTCTAAGAGGTTTGATTAGCAACGTGAACCATATAAGGCGTTGTTTCGTATATTTTAATTGTTGTAATTTCTCTTAACAAATTTGAATTAAAGCATGAAAGTTTGAGTAGAAGTGAACTAAATTAACTAAATTCAAGGAATAAAACTATTTTAAATCAAAAAAATTACATTGTGTTTGGGACGTAGAAAGGTAAGTTTTCACTAAATTTCGTAAAAAAAGTTTATTTGAATTTTTGACGTTATGTGAAAAAATGGTAAGCACAAAAGTAGAATTTATATTACATAAAACTATTTGACTTATTTCCATAGGAAAAGTTGCCGCAAATCGAGATAAATCATTTTTTACCCTCAAAATCTCACCCCTTTCCACTTCATGTCCCTAGATTTTTCGTAAATCATTTTCGCTCTCATTTTTGTTATATTTCCTTTCTTTTTTAATGTGTTTGATCCTAGTACTATTTTCTTTCACTTTTTAGATGCTTGGTCAATTAAATTTTATTTGCGTAAACAGGATATTACACATTATATTATCTAAAAAATATTGGATCACACAGAAAAATATAACTATCTAGAGCCTTAAAAACAAGAAATTGATCAAAGCTGTTTAACTATTTACATTCCACGTTTATTTACATGAAAGAAAAGTCTGGCTTCAATGGGGGAAGAAACAACCCCAGCAACTTAAACTATATTTATTGCTTCTACTTGACCAGCATAGAGAAGGAATCGAGTTTAATCCCCAACAGTTAAATCAATGTAAATTGTTAAAGTTCTACTGGGACGCTGCGTGAATCCTGCAGAGTGAAATTCTTAGGGAATACTTGTTATTCTAACTAACACTAATTAAAATTCAAACGATTCCAACCTACAAATACTTCACTTTGATACAAAATGGTATAATAGAGTTAATGAAAAAATATTTTTCCATTTTCATTATGGAATGAAACCTTACGTAGATGATTTATTAATGAAATAAATCCACAAATACATTACGCAGAATTTGTGAACATAATCATAATTTTTACAAGCAATTCAAGTTTTGAGGGCGCATTGCTATGTTGATTTTAATTAAAACAGCAGATCAAAGAACCGTGATCAATTTAAATCAACTCGCAGTGAAAACAGTAAGCAAAAAGCCCCGTTGAAATCGGCACTGAACCTTAACGAATGTAAAATAAGTTCGTACGTCCAGAAAAATGAATTTGAAATACAACTGAAATGGGGAATAGGTAATAAATTTTTACGATCAGCGAAATTAATATAGTTGTTAACTATTGAATTAGAATGTACAAGTTTCTATTCGTGATTAATTTTTCATCATTAGTTGAAACTAATGAAATTTGAATAATTTCTTTTAAATATTTATACAGAGTCTGTTGTATGTTCATTGGCTTTAAAATAATATCACAGTATATGCTGCGAATGTTCAATCATTTCATCTAAAGGAAGTTGTTGAAAATTATCTTTCGAATCCTTCTCCATTATCAGAGGGTAACAATCACTTTTGTCATTCAACTGTTCCAATTCAAATCTGCATGAATCGATAATATCTTCATCGTTAAAGATGCTACTACCATCATCTAATTGTAATATTTCTCCAATCTTCGTATTTCTATTTTCAGTTGGATTTCGCCTTCACTCCTTCCAAGGGTTCACTCATCAAGAAAATTTCTGAATTTTCTTCTTTCTGACCGGATTTTAAACCTTTTAGAAATTGTCTCCGGCTTAACATGAATATTTCGTCTACCTCGACGATAATGACATTTTATGGTAGCATCATCATTTGTTGTAATTTAGATTTCATATTCGATGGAAAAAACGCAAGCTGGATATATTTTAATTGCACCTTGGTGTCTTTAGGATGAGCCGGAAAATTGTCCACGAAAACAACAATAATTTGTCTTCTTTTATTTTTAAAATCTCTGCTCAGTTTTAATAGCCATTCTTCCAAAAGGGCTACTGTCTTCCAGGCCTTTGAATTTGCTTCATAGTCGAGAGGCAACCACCATTAGCAGCAATGTTCATTCCTGTTACCTATTCGAAATAATATTATTTTTTTTATCCATCCATATTTGTAAGAAGCACCAATGTGGCTGTTGGTTTATATGCTTACCCCCATAGCACTCCCGGTTTAAAAAAACGTCACGTGATTGATAATCTTCTAATAAATAGGGAAAGACATCACGTCTCTCTTCACTACAATGTTCATCACTCACATCACTGCTTTCGCCATATGCTTTATTGTGCCACATCTATAAAAGTTTATTTTAAAACTTAATTACAAAATTTTTATTATGGAACTCACCTTTATTTCAAATTATCAATCCAGCCTTAAAGTTTTTTGCTCTAGCATTTGACAGAACTCCCTTGCTTTTCCTTGAATTATCCCAAAATAGGCAAATTCTGTGTTCTACCGCTTCAAGTCCCACTAAAACTACTTTTTCACACATCGATTTCGTCAGCCTCTTATTTCGTGAGCTATTTCTTTTATAACCTCATATAGATAAAGTTTTTAACGAGCGTTTTGATGCATGATAATATAATAATAACACAATCAAAAATGCGTTATACATAAATAAATAATTGTTTCAACGATTAGGATTATGAACAAAAGAACTAGGTTCGCGGGTTGAACTGCGTTGGAATTTTGAAAATTTTTTACGTTTCGGCTCCCCCGCTTTGGAGCCATTATCAAAAAGAAGGTAGTTATTCGTTCATTGGTAAGAAATGATCCGACTCCGTGGTCTCAAATCTGCCTACTCCATACAACTAATCACCCATTTTCTTGTTAGATTCCAAGGCCTCAATCATTTTGAACACGAATCGGCTCACTTCTTACTACTGAACGAATAAGCACTCTATCCCCACCCTTACCCTCATAATGGCTCCCAAGTGAGAGCCGAAACGACAAGAAGTTTCAAAATTACAACAGTTCAACCCGTTCTTTTTTTCATAATTCTGATCGCGGAGATGAAAAACTGAAATAACTAACTGGAAAAGTTAGCTCAAGAAAAGCAGTGATTGTGTTAGTGTCAAAGGTGTTCTCGATGGTAGCATATTTATTTGTTTCATCTTTTCGTTTCTGTTGCTTCAATTTTACTCTTGTTTCTTTCTGTCAGTACCCAAGATTCAGAGGCTTCCTATTTCTTCCAACATAATTCCTAGGTTTTGGAGCTATTAACTTGTTCTATGAGTTTCTCCTCAACCCTGATTTCAATTTTTTATTTTACATTTGTCACTACCATAACTTTGGTTTTATTTTCGTTACCTCAATTTTCTTGTAGATCCTTCAGAATCCTGTGTAGTTTTTTTTCCGCTTCTAATTAATTCATCCATGAAAGCTATGAATAACAATGAGCTCAGACTGCCTTCTTGTCGCAGTCTTATTTGTGTAGTGAAGTGGACATCTCTGATTCCATGTTTTTGCATATTACCTTATTTCTAGTTTCTTTGTACATGCATTTAGTGACTCTGTCAAAGATATTTCTCTATAATTACTGAAGTCTTTGCTGTTTCCCTCTTCGTACACTAGTAGTATCAACTCCATTTTCCAATCTTATTCTATCAATACTCTAATGAAAAGGTTTAGCATCTTTTTCTTCCATGCTTTTTACCATCACGGATGTAATTTCATCTTCTCCCGGTGACTTCCCATTCTTTAGCTATTTTATTGCTGCGACCAATTCCTCAAGCGAATTAAAACAGAGAAAAAACTGAACTGGTTGCATGAAACGTTATAAATAACAAGTTAGAATAAATCGTAATAAGAGAATACGAGGTCTGGCTATCAAATAACGAGGCTGGTTACGAAAAAGGATTTTATTATAAAAATTATTCTTCATTCGAATGCTCTCTTTCAATATACTCCCCTCCCCTCGCCACACACCTTTCCATACGTTTTTTCTATTGATCGAAGCAGTGCTGGAAGTCTTCTTTGGTAACGAGCTCTGCCGTTTTTTATTTTATCGCTTCCATCGACTCAAATCGGGTCCCTTTCAAAGCAGATCTTTTTCTAAACTTTTTCATCTTTATCGGCATTTACAGCATCGGCAATCATCCGGATGCTTATTCGACGATCTGCATGCACAATTTGGTTGATTTTGGTCACTGTTTCCGGAGTTGAAACAGTCACAGGGCGACCTGGGCGCTGGTCATCCTCAGTGCTCTCTCGGCACTTACTAAAGCGTTTATACCACTCAAAAACACGCGCATAATATAGAGAATTGCCCCCATAGGTCTCTTGCAACAATTTATAGCACAATTGAGACTTTTCTTCTGTTTTTCGTCACACAAGGTTTTCGGCACGAGAAAAAAACGTGTTTTGGGACGTGCATAGACAAGATATCTAGTTACCCAACGCACTACACGTTTTTTACCCCATCCGTCTAGGGCGCCCTCTAGGCGCGCAGTCTCGTTATTTAATAGCCAGACCTCGTACAGCCATAAAATTCGACACCAAGTATGATGTTCGAGTTTTCAAGATATTTTAGTGAACGAAATTCGTATTGGTGAAAGAAAAATTTCATATTTCTATTTAATTTGTTTGTTACCTTTGCCGCTATGGCCAACAATTCGGTTCGACTTATCAAAAATTTTCTGTTGTCGAAGTTCGACTGTGAACTAAATCATGGTATTCCTTCTAATATATTAATTGGACTGTCTTAGTAATTATTCTACGTATGATTTTGTTTTTTTGTTTTATACTCGTTATCGATTCTAAATATTTGATTTCTGAGCATCTTGTGCTTTCTATGTTTATACTTCATATTATTCGGTTTTGTCTGCCACATTGAATGTATTGATGCCAGACGATACACGGTTTTTACACCTGATACATGGTAAACCAAAACAACACAATCTTGAACAAATAAAAATAATAACGAATATAAAAAATACCAAACCCTGCCAGTTTCCACGTCGAATAATCCGTTATGTGAGGGATGTAGGGAGAATTTCCACCCTCATGCTAAAATTATTGGCTGTGGCCAGTGCCTTTAAGCTCTCGGGATATATGCGCCGCAGGTTGTCGCAAAACATGAACGTAAATATTATACTTTGAGAGATTTGTACCGTGCAGAAGTGTTTTCTCTTAAGATTAAAAAAGCGATAATGTAGAATCAGATTGGATGAACGAGGATGTTTGAAATCAATAAAAATATGATTAAATAATGATAATAATCTCTTATACAAGGTGTTTCTATATTCGACCGACAACGCTCTACCACAGAGAGATCTTAATAAATGATTCATTTTGATATAAATGGAAATAAAAATAATACTAGCACAAATTAAACTATTGGATAATGTACCGTTAAATATCAGACAACAAATGTGGTTTCAACACGGTGGAGCATCTGTTCATTTTGCTACAGCGGCAAGAAATTACTTAAACAAATGTTTTAGAGAAAAATAGGTTGGTCGGGGTGGGCCCAATTGTTGGCCTCCAAGTCCACCTGTCTTAATCTTATCGATTTTTCACATGGGGCTATATGAAGTCCTTAGTGTACGAAACAATCATCGAATCTGTACAAGATCTAATAGCTAGAATTCAAGCTGCGGCACAAATCATTCAATCCTATCCAGATTTATTCTTAAAGACACGTTTTTCAATGACAAAACGATGTGATAAGTGTATTGAAGTAAGCGGCCAACAGTTTGAAGAACTTCTGAAACTTTGTTAATTTTGTTAATGCTGCAATACAGTGTTGTTTAAATTTAATTTGTGCTATTATTATTTTTTTTTCATTGCCAATTTTGTTATTATTGTTATATATTTTTGTTTGAAATTGAGATAATGAATAATTTTTATTTGTTTTTAACTACTTACGCTTAATCATTATTCTAAATTAAATGAATAATTAATTAATTACTTACGTGCTTGCAGACTTTTGTTTAGAGGCAAATTTCTACAACACCGTTCATTTTAGCTCCAAAAAGGTTATTAGTTTTAACTAAAAATAATCAGGTAAACTAAAAAAAGAATTTGCTCCAGTGGCACAAAAAATAAGGGGGTAAAAGTAACAACTAACCCTGAGAGCGCAGCACTGGTTGAATGTTTCCAAAGTTTGTTTGTGTCAAAATATTACTTTATTAAGGAGCATATTGGTCACCAAATTTGAAAAAAAAATTAAAGGCGTTCTTGACTTATAGCAAATTTTTGATTTTGATTTAAAATTTTGAGCACCCTATATCTCATCAATTAGGCCCCGTAGAGGTTCGTTTTCCTATATCAAAATGAATCATTTATTGAGATCTCTCTGTGGTAGATCGTTCTTGGTCGAATATAGAAATTAATATTACAATAAAACTCAAAAATCTCAATGAAATTATTGAATAGGCACAACAGTCGCTCCTATGTGAATTTATAGGATCTTTTGCGAGCAAACGGTAATATTATTATGATTATCATGTGAACATCAATTACGGATACCATCTAAAATTATTTAAAGCTATACAGGATGTTCCAAAAGTAGTTAAACAAATCGTAAATCCAATCATATTTTCGAATTTTACTTAGAAAATTAGGTCAACTTTGAATGGGGTCTTGCTGTTCTTGAGATATTTTGTTTTTCACGGAACTGAAGAAATTCAATCCTGATGAATATCCTGAATTATCAAACTTGATATTTGTTGTTCCATTATTTCATAATGGATTTACTAAATATAACAAACGAAACTGTAGATTATGTTTGAGTCTGTCATTTTAATAACAGTATCGCATAGTTCAGCTAGACAATTCCAGTATTCTTTGTTTTTATTCTAACGATAATAATTTGTAGTAATTTCGCAAAACTATGGAACAATATTATCTTCAAACAAGAATTAAAAAGATGCAAACATAGGTAAATGCCAATAAATATTTTTCTAGTGTCAAAAGTATATATACAAAAATATCCAGAATGAAACCATCTGCATAAGATATGAAGATAAGTTTTGAAACAGTGCTGCCCAGATTCTATGCCACAACCAGTATTGCTTACACGAATAGAAAAAGACCATGAGTTTCTACTGACGAAGACAAGGAATTCTTGTTAAGTTAATCCAATCTTTCCAGGATTGCTAGAAAGTATAAATAACGTCCGTATCATATTCAGGTGCATCAGTATATATAGGGCGGTGACTTCTACTACAGAATAGACTTTTTCAAATTTGTTTTATTCACAAACTGATCTACATTCACAATAATTGTCCAGTGAATAGTCACAACTTTTACTATAATAACACTGAAAATAGGCAATTTTTCCATACTATGGTCAGAATCGATGGAGCATAAATGTGTTTGGAGGAATTGTGAAGAATCGCATTATAGATCTCTATTTTTTCAACGTTCACTTGAATAGACGAAGATTTTTGGAAACGCCTTGTGGGTACTTTTGGAGCATATTACTTCAAATATAATAACAAAGATGTGGCAGTGAAACATTTTCAATGAGATGCCTAAAATTTCAAAATAAATTAATAGGAAGAAAATGTCCATGCAATTAGCTCCCTAGCTCCCCAGATCTTACTTCGACGGATTTCCTTCTATACGGACCCGTTAAAAATATTGTGTGTAGAACAACTGTTATTATTTTATAATTTAAGTTATTATTTTTGTTCATTATCTCACAGAAGTTAAATTCAATTCGTCATATATGTTACAAAATTATCTTGATTTACGTAGTACGGTCTATGAGTTGGCCTCATATAGTAAATGGAGTGCGTTCGCAAAAACTTTTATGCACTTGTCAGTGACAAGTCTCATGACGCTCTATACGAAATTTCAACTTGCTGCAGCGATTCCTTTTATTATAGTTGAGCTCAAACGATTACTCAGTCAAGTTTCGAAAAATGTCTTAAATTGAGTTTCGCGCAGTTATAAAATGTGACTTGTGACCATCATTTTTAACAACTCAAATTTGGCAACTAGGGACGAGAATTATTACACGTTGACCCACGTGCGGGAGGTCCTGTGACGATAACTACTCCAGAAAACATTAAATTAGTGAAAGAAATTGTTACCGGCCTCTAAAAACAAAAGAAATTGCAGCATCAATCGGCATTTCCAAAAACTAGTGCCGGGTAGGTACTGAAATTATCGGCGCAGTGCAAAAACTGCTTATAGAATATTGTGGGCAATTTTTAAAGTTTTGTCGTGAGGACCAAGAAAATGTTATCCTATCAATTGTCATGGGTAATATAACTATGGTCTTTCACTTTGATCTGATATCCAATAGATATTCCATAAAGCATCGGGAAGGAGAAATTGTGGCAAAAATAGCAAAGGTCACGAAAAGCACCAAAAAATTATGACTACAATATTTTGGGACTGCGAGGGTATCCTTTTGATTAACTTCAAAAAATAAAATACAAACGTGAACGCGGTATATTACTCTGATGTACAAAGCAAATTAACTCAAAAAATTATGGAATAAAGGCGCGGCAAAGCCAGCCGAGACGTCCACCACGTTACTGTACACGAATGAGACTTCACAGACATCAACACCCACCATATAGCCCTGGTCTGGTGCCATTCGATGATTTTTTGTTGGCGGTGTACCAACATTTTAACTCTAAAGATGCATCATATTTTTATAGTGGCATAATAGCATTAGTCAGACGTTCTGAAAAGTGTGTGGAAATAAAGGAGAAATACATCAAAAAATAATCACAGTTTTTCAAATTTATAACCTTTCTTTCTATGTTAGGCTAAGAACTCATGAACCGCACTACGTATTAGTAATTCAAGTATACATCAGAAAACTAAAAGTCCTATTCAGTTCAATTCATTAAACATTGTTAACTTCACACGCCTCCATTGAATGGATTCATTGAGATTACGGGATTAAACTTTTACGCAGCAAATGAATTATCACATGAAACCTTATTCAAGGTTGACCCAATTTCTCATTTTATTGGAAATATGATAAATATAGGGAGTATTATTGAAAATATTCTATTTTCGATTAGTTTAATTTATATTTATAACTTACTTAGAATTTCATTCGTTCTCGTTCAAGCTCTTCATGTCGTCATCTTATTGAAATATTGTCGCAGCATGAATAACGATAAATTACAGCAGCCATGTCTTAAGCATGTTTATTGATCACTTCAGTTTCAAGAATCACAACTGTGGTATGATGGAAAGGAGCATTATCATCCAGATTTATACGAAGTTTGGAAACCGCGCTATAAAATCGACATTGAAGGATTCAGTTAAATAAAGAATGACTTAAATTATACCTGCAGCAAACTTTTCAACCTTTATAGATATATAATGATCAAACCATGTTGATAGTTTAGGTATTACAAAAGATTAAAACCAACATTTTTCATTTATTTCTACATAAAATTTTCATTTCATTGTATATTTTTCTTACTCAAGATAAATTACATAACCCATTAGAAAACAACAAATAGTCAAGGAGAAAAATTTATTTTAATCAAATAACAATCTACTATTGTCTTACCGACACGTTTCTAATTACAGCATTACCGACTACTCTTTGGACGGAACATATTATTCCTTAAACAAACGAAATCCCTTGTCATAAACACCGACACTTTGTAATTGGATCTCATTTCTTAACTGTAGCTCTCAAATTTCCTGTGACTTCTATTTCTTTGTTTTCCCGCTAACGGATCACAAGTATGCCTTGAATACATATTTCCTTAAAGCGTATTCGAGTTTTAGTTTTCAACAACGTTGAACACCCCCTGAGCTCCTTTTAATGGGGTTTGAAATATACACTAGAATTTTCTCACTAAAGAATAATATTTCTATCACAGTTTAACTCGATAAAATTTATGATATAGGAGATATGTAGATTTTGAATCGTTGCACATGCCAAGGAAACCGTTCGCCATAAAGAGACATTCTGAAGAAAGTTATCATAAATTTATAATTGAATGACATACTGTCGAACATCGTGTTATTTACAAAAAATTGACATTTCTACACACTTCCGGAATCTACAGAAAATATGTAATTGAACTTGAAACAGCATTCCAAGATTCTGCCTTATAACATCACAATGGAAGTTTATTCTAATGATCATTTCGTTTCTTGTGTTTACCGGTGTTGCAGATACCAAGCTCTCAATACATCCCCAAAAATTTAAATTGAATCCATTGTATTTAATTCAAAGGAAACGTGGTGGTCATGCAAATGAACCTCGCCGACCCATCCACCTAATAGGAAAAATATTATTAAGATGATTTTTCACATCATCTAGGAGTGGAGAGGGGTTCCATCTTGCATGAACCACATGTCCCTGCAAATGTTTAGAGAATATCACATAACATGGGTGGGAAGTCATTTTGGAGAAATTCTAAGTATCGTTGACCATTCAGGCTATTATCAAAAAAATATGGACCTACTAAATTATTATCCGCTATTTCTACGCACACATTAACAAAAAATCGATGTTGATTCTCTGTTTGAATTGTATCGTGAGGATTTTCATCTGCCATAAATATATGGGAATTAATAAATCTGTCTCGTGGGAAACCAACTTCATCAGTAAACAGTACTCCTCCAACAAATGTATTATCAATCTCCTGTAAGTATTTTTAATAAATAATTACAATTGATGATAATTTTCTCCATAATGTCTCTTTATGTTCTAATGTATAATTTAGATAATAATCTTAAGTATAAGTTCTGATTTCGTAACTTTAAGGGCCTATAATTCAGAAACGAGGGGTCGTATAGAAAAATTTACGTCACAGCGTTATTTTCATGTCATCTCCTCACTCCCTAAGTTTGTATATCAAGTCCAGGAACACCCAAAATACTAATATAAAACGATTTTAGAGAAAAAATAAAAAAACGGAGACATAAAAACAAAGGTATATGTTAATATAAGGAAATGAGACTTGGGTAATAAACAAAAAGATACAAAGTAGAATAGTGTGATGGATTGAATAAGAAATGAGGAAACAAAATATTTGAAATTTGAAATTAAACTGCCATGAACACATAAAGAGAACACCTCAAAGCTTAATAAGAAAAGAGACAGAATTAAAAAGATATGAGGAAAGAAGGAAAAGAAACAACTTTGATACAACAAGTAGCACATGAAGGGGAAGACAAAGGAAAATAAAACAGCAGATGAATAAAGTAGCAAAGGATCGAAAAGAGTAGAAAAATGGATAAAAGAATGAAAGCTGGAATCCCAATACTTTGACGCTCTAAAGAGAATAAAAAGTTGTAGTATAAAAAGAAGATGTTGATGCAACGTTTAAATTTATTATATCTGACAAGTAATACTACTTGCTAAGGACTCTTCGAATTTTTATTGAAAAATGGGGCTTGGATAAAATTAGCAGCATGAAAATAAGTTTTTTTTGTTATATAGTTATAAAACAACTTTAGCACAAATATAACAAATCGTAAGAAAATAAAACTTGCCAATAGAGATTTTCACTTTGTATTTATTATAATTATCATCAAGGATGCAAGAAAACAAATACAGACGTATGAAACCTTTGAAAACAGAGTGATTCCCAATTTGTTAATTGAAGTATGAAATATGGATTCAAATGAGGGGAGGGTGAAAAAAATTATCTAAAATATTTCAATAGAATAGAAATAGCTTAAATATTGAAATATTCACTATTTTTAAGTTTGATTTTCAATATTTTTTCAACTAAAACTTATTTTCTAAATCATAAATGGCAAAAATAGGAGGTAGATTCATGAATCATTCGCAATCTAATAATTTCATATAATATTCATCATTACATGAGGAGAGTCTGCTATTTAATCAAGTGCTTTTATTCGTTTACCGTCTAAGAAAATAAGCTGGTTTAACAATAAACAGCTCAAACATCTGAAAAACCATCAGGGTTGCCGAAAAGATAGAAGTAAGCCTTTTTTGTCTGTTATTTGCGATGGCGTATTGCCTTTCAAAAACAAATATTCAATTGCAGCTCCAAAATGGCTGAAATTTTGGTCATAATCGCTGAGCAAGTACAAATATATTCCCAACTCATATTCATAAAATCTTCAAGCAACCCACGTAGATAGACGATTCTGTGGACAATTGATTCCCAATTCAAAATGACAATTTTCAATCGATAGATGTTTCTTCATGACCACAAGAAAATTGAATTAAGAAATTCGTGTATTGTCGGTCCTTTACAAATGTGCAAAATTTTGAATTCATCTGATCATTTTAAGTCCAAATATTACGTTACTTGCACCCCTAGTGAACCCTAGACGAAATTATTATATGGACATCGGTCCTTGATATGTGTGTAAAATTTCAAATAAATCCAAAGCTAATAAAGCATGGAAAAAATATAATTTGAACATGGCGTGCCTACTCAAACATTTAAAATTTGTTGCCGATATGAAAATATGAAAATACTGAATATTATATTTTGTAAAGAGTAGAAAAGCAATTTCCATTTAGATATTTATCAAGTAAACTGATTAATATTTTTTGTTCAAGTCTAGATGTTCAATCAATATTTAAATTAAACGAGAAACTTTTGAAAGCTTTCAAGTCACCTTCTTTTATAGAAAGTTATCGACTTCAAGCTAACAGTTATCTCAGCTTGTTAAAAATATAATTACTGAGTACAGTCTCTATTGAAGTTGATCGTATTTACTGAATGAAGCTTCAGTGAAATCTACACAACTTTTGCAGTAAATTGTATTTCGCAATTGCTATAAAACTTATCATATAACTTATAAGATGACTGTCGAAACTCAAAGTAAAAGTTTCCATTCGAAAATTAAATTTATTGAACTTGAGTTATCCTTTTGAATAAGTACTACAAATTGTAGCATAAAACAATCAATTTTATTTATAAAAATGGTATATATTTTATTGCCACCATGCTTCACATATTTTTCGGTTATTAAATGGGGATAGGGAACTGTCAGTCATTCAAAGAAGTGTCAAGTGACTGTATAATGAAGGAAATTTCAACAAAACCATTAAAAAGACAAAATTTTATAAGCAAACCAGCTCTTTATAGATCTCAAGGGAAATCTGCCCGCTTAATTAAAGCCAAGCTTTTAAGGTACTGCATATTATGTTTAATTCGGTATGCCTAAAAGATATTTCTTTGCCCTGGAGGGTCATGTGAAAAAGGTTGAGAGGTACAATTAGAGTAATGGTTCACGGCCAAAAAATCTATTTTTGATTAATTATTCCTTTGTCTTTCAGTCACTTAACAGTCAACGGAGGGTTCTGGAAGGTGTAGTAACTAAATACCGTTTCAGATAACATGTCGAAAGTATCGTTAAATACTGTTTATTATACTAACAGAGGTGGATTAAGGATCCTAAAATAGCATATTTCAAAGTTTTTATTAAAGGTTTCTGTATTAATTTGAAAATATATTTTACTAAGGAATAATAATCTTTTTCAAAGATTTAGTAACCCACTCTCAGTTGTAATGTATAAGTTATTATCATTTTTATGTTTCTAAATCGTCTTCATTTTAGGTGTCTTCTTATTTAAAATCAGTTTTTTTTTCATAAAAATTTGACGTGTTGACCTATTGCGGTCTCTATCAAAAGATGACTCAAATTTGCATATCAATAAATCACCTACATCATGAATATCAAAATAAAAATAGAATAAAAAAAAATAAAAAATCTCAAAAATATGTAGCAGCCATAAGTCAAATTTTTCGTAGTTGTATTAGAATTTACAAAATTAGCTGTAAATTTTACTTATTATTAAGATCATTGATAGCTTTCTCGTGCTTATGAGTATGAATCATTTCTAAAAATCTTTGTAATTGACCTTTTAGTATATTTCCCAAATACTTAGCTGTCTGCCCTATGTAGGGCAATCCAATCATTACAAGATCATTACATGAAAAAGAAAATTTTTAGAAAAGGTTCACATTCGTAACAACGAGAAAGCTATCAATGATAAAAGAGACCAAAATAATTTAAGTAACATTGACAGCTCTATTTTGTACATTTCAATATAACTGCGAAATATTTCACTGATAGCTGCTACATATGTTGAGATGTGAAAACTAAGCTAAAATTTGTTTTTATGTTGAAGCAGATTTATCTCGAGATTATTTTTATTTTAATATTCATGATGATGGTGATCTATTGATTAATATAAATACGCAAGTTGTCAATGTCAAGTAATATTTTGATAAAAACCGCAACAGGACAAAACGTCAAATTTTTATCTGTCTTGGAAAAATAAAGAACAAACTAGTTTTGAATCAGAAGAGACCTAAAATCAAAACGGTTTAGAAACATGAAGAAATAAGAAATTAGACAAAGGTATTATAATTTTATTGCATATTACAAGTACAATCTAAAAATTAGTAAATAATTTCCATTTTTTCAATTTTTGTAATATTGGTTTCAGGTGGAAGTTTTAGATAACTACTCCACACCGCGAGACTCAAAGCAGCATCTCCACCCCGAAGATGACCAAAAAGATCTAACCAGTCCTGATAAAGAATATTCTCAACCATATACTTCCGGTAAGTTGATAAAAAACGTATTCGTTGGAATAAGTCCCAATTACAGGTGCATTTAAACTATAAAAAGTTTTATTACTAGGGTTCCCTTAAAATTTCCCAACCTCAAATTTTGTACAAATGATTCGTTGTGAAAATTATTCTGAAAATAAAAAAATTAAACATCGAGCTGTAATTGAGTATTACAGGCAGCGGAACTCAAACGTGGTATACTCTATTTATTGAAGAAAAATAGAGTTGAAAACGCCATTTGAGAAATAATTTCATACAGCAGATTAATAATATAAATTATAAATAATTACGCACAATTATTATTACAAAAATATACAATGTAAACATGAAGATACAAAGTCAACGGCCAAAATATAGAACACATTCATTAAAAATTCAAAAATATCTAATATAGTATAAGCGGATGATCCGGAATGTCTCTTGTGTTTCGAGAAATACAAAAGATGCATCATAGGTTATGGTCCCAGACAGCTCACTAACTTAACTGTGAATTAAATATAATATGTCAAGGAGTTTGTTGTTCACTTAAAAAACTGTCTCATTTATGCTGACTATATTTTTTGTATTCACACAACACCTGACGCTGACGTGAATACTTTCTGTCACAAACTATTGACTTTACTGGAATCCTTACCTCTAAAAAGCAAACTAATTCTATGTGGCGACCTCAATATTGATTATTCCAGTGTTTATGTGCTGTTCAAGAATGTCTTCAGTCAATTTTTGATTCTTTTGGTATGGTCATACATATAACTAAGACCAGTTCTATTACTATAGACTATGTAACTCGTGTTTTAATTCAGGTCTCACCGATCACGAAGCTGTGTAAACAAAATTTTTGGTAAAATCCAATACTAAAAATACTTCTCACAAATTATGCCGTATTTTTTCCGAAAAAAAATTCAAAAAAGCTTCGCAGTACAATTAATGACATCAAAAATAAATACTGTTTTTTTAGTTTTTACAAGCTTTTGTCTACAAATTGTAATGATTTTTTTTTGACAATAGAGCATTTCCCTCTCTTTCTCTCTCTTATATACAACATTAGAAGAGACAACGAGTATTGCAAATCAGCTTTTCGAGTTTGAAATTTTTCTCTTAGATCACAACTATAGAGCAGATCGGAACAAAAAACGATGTTTTAGAGGGACCAGCAAATGTAGTTGATATTGATATATAGTAATTAATCAAGAAATCTTCTTTAATACGATAGCGAAGGTATTGTTTTTGAAAACAATTTAGAGTATATGCGTGACCATGATTATCGAAATTAGGAAATTCCCTAATGTTATCAAAACAAATGTCTTGATTTGTCTGCCACTTAGTTTAATTACATTATATTAATTTAGATTCGCGTGCTGATTTTTAACTTCGTTTTAATCATTTGTTCATATACGAAGAGAAAAGGAGGATATACATTAATTTTTTGTCTTTTTATATATCAATTTCTGATTAAAAAAAAGTTGTTTGGAAAGTTTTGAATTAGAGTTAACTTTTTTCTGTGATTACATTTCAGATAGATACGTTTTTTGTCAAACTAAGAATGTAACGTGAAGTCAAAAATGTAAATATGAAATTTTATAACGAATTTCGTCTCTCAAATACTGAATTATACTCAAAAAATATTATTCACAATACTACATAAGTGATTTACAAATTTTTAAAATGAAATATTGAAAAGCCCGTATTTGAATAATCTTCAATAGGCTAATTTCAACATTCTGATACACCGGAAAATAGTTATGTACAGTGTTATACATTATAAATCACTCACTTCTTATTATAGTTACTTTTGCGTATATAATGGGAAAGTGTTTTTTGTTGTGACTGATTGTTGCCGTAAAGACGAGTGTGGGTTATCTTGATGCCCAATTTTCCGCAAAAACAGTTCCATGTATCAATCTCTATAATTCGATTGTAGCATACTTCGATTTCATTCTGTGGTGCGAAATAAATGATTTCAAAACATAATTAATAGGCAAGGTAATTCCTACATTTATGTATTTAATTGTATACATTTGATTAAATTGAAAATTAATTCTGAATCTGCTTCTAATATTTGACAACAAGCTAGCCGAAGTTTCGAAACCGAATCGATCGATATTTAAAGATTTCTATGTGAAGAAATAGTTTCAACTTGATCGGTTTCTTTCCAATTTAATGTTTTTTCGATTATTCCTTCTAAAATCATTGAAACTACCACCGAATTATTTTTACTAATTCGTGCATATTATTTATGATTGTTCGTTATTCGTAGTTATGGTAACTATTTATACGGCTGATAATTTTTTGGTGGTTTGCTAAATTTGAGGAAGAAATAATTCAAATGCATATATTTCTTTCCGAAAATAATGTTGTAGATGTTACATACCGATTTGGCGTTATTAAATATGAAATACTTCTAAATATGCCCTACCTATTGGACAAAACAACTGTTTTCCTGTATCTTCTAGGATTTATACGTTTTCTAACATTAATATGAAGGGTGTCTTATAAATAATATCAATTTCTAATCTACACTTCATTTATTTGATAATCATACAAAAAGAAAGCCCTAATATACGAGGTATAGCCCATCGAATTCTGGTTTTAACCCAACGTTCAGCTCAGCAAGCTCTTTGAAACCTTCGTAGAACTATTTGCTAGATCTGGAATAAAGTTGGATGCGGTTTATTACCACCAAGTTCATCGATCTTATTCTCCGTAACTTTCCCAGTATGTGCCTCAGCATTGTTTTGATTCAAGAGAACTTTATCATTATAATAAATTGTATTATCTATTAAATACATGAAATCAAAATTAAGTGCTCAAATGGTTATCCTTCAGCTGTAATTCAATGGGAAAGACTTGCCTCGAACTCCTCTCGAATCTTTTCTATATTTTTCGCAGTTACATGCATCCTCCTCAACAGGTATTCTTTCTTTGAGTCAATAATAATTTGTTAGCTATTTTGGACAAAATTATCGGTATTGGGCTACGGAAAATGTGACCATACTTTTCGAAGTAACCTCAATAGGTCCTCTATATTTAGAATTTATTCAAAACCATTTGATACCCGAATTAAACTGGTTGTTTCCAAACAGAAACAATTTATAACTGCGCCTACGCACCACACTGTTTTGGTACGCAACTACTTAAACAACGTCTTTCCAAATCGGTAATTGGGTCGAAGACGAATAATATTATGACCGCCTAGGTCATCTGATTTGACTCCTCTTGATTTCTTTTTATGAAAAGAAAAGTGTACCAATATAGACCACAAACTATAATATTTCCTACCTACTGAGGTATAGATAAGGTTCGAGAAGATTTTGCGGCACGTCTTTCTCACTATATTTTAGCTGAAGGTAAACAATTGAAGTACCTATAATAAAAGTTTAATAATTTTCTAGACAAATATAAACATCATTTACTCACACATATTGATATGACTGTATAGTTATAAGAAAGACCTTCCAAATAATGTATTACAACACCCACATTTCTATTGAAAAATTTTAGCTATTACGTCATCACGCTTATATAAGTGACGTCAAAAATAATAACCTAACCTAACCTAAACTAACCATATTGTATACCTCGGCATTTATAACTGGTATGACTTCAATGTACACTTAACCTTAATAATTATAGCAAACACACAACAAGACTTTCTGCTCGAATGTATGATCATATTTCTGTAGACCAAGTAGCTGTTTACACACCTCTACTCAACGTTTGACTCTCGGTTAATTCGTGTGGCACTATTCGACGAATTTCATAGGTCTCATATAATGACTTTAAATTGGAATTTTTGGTATATTCCTAGGAAGGTCCTAGGAAGAGCGATAATCTTCGATTGCTGGTATGAGGTTAGTTTTTTACTGCTTCTCCTGTAACCTCAATATCTTACATAGTTGAATGACCTGAGCGCGAACGATCTTCATGGGCCAAAACACCATTATTAAAAGAATTGAACCAACGCTATGTCGTTTGCCCATTAACTACCTTAAACTTTTATTTCTAATAATGTCTTAACAATTCACGAATTTCATATTAATCGTACTCCATCATGTACTTCGTCGTCAATAAACAAAGAGAGAGAGAGAGAGAGAGAGAGAGAGTATGATTGAAAGGAAGAATGATTGTATTCTTCATAGAATTAGAGACTAGTCTTAACAACTTACGATATGTTTGAATTAACGAATAGGACATTTACATATAAAAACCGACATCAATCATGAGACACCTCTGTAGCATATTAATATTATTAAGTCATACAATGTTTTCCACGTACAAGACAATTTAGACAACCAGTGTTTTCACCAAAATTTGAAATTAGTTTATTAAAAAACCTCCGCCAAAATTCTAAACGCATAAAAGGAAATCAAATACTTTTAAGTACCGTTCTGTTCCTCAAATAGATAAAAAAATACGAATTTAAACGAAAAATACAAAATTTGCTCAAAACACAAGGAAATTAATAGAGATAACTGGAATTTTGTGAGCACTATAACACAAAAGCAAAGTTAAGAAGATATAAGGAAAACCTGCCAAAAATATAAAGAATGATATCACCAAACTTTTCTAAATTTACTTTAACTTGAAACACTTTTAGAGTATAGATAAATAGAGGACGATTTAATAGCGAAACTGGAGTTTCATTGAATTCTTTGATTTGAGTGGGAGGCAAATAATAAATTAATTAATTTCTTCAAAAACTCGAATGTAAGAGTAAATAAATCAGAAGTGACTATACAATACGTTAACAAAGAAATATTCAGAATATTTGAAGAAAAACGTAACAAACCGAATGGCATGTTACAACATAAGAAAAGTTAAATAAGTAAGAAAAGTGGATATTGCAATAAAAACTATATAAGCGTGATAGGAAATTAAGGTGAGATCACATAATAATCTTCTTTATACGGACGATATAAAGCTATACGCATCAAATAAATCATCTTCTCGATATGACATATCGACTCTCGACCGATATACATATGGAGTTTGGTCTGTCTAAGTGCAAGACTCTACATATCGAGAAAGACATTATCATGAACGGAGATGTGCAACTTCCCAACGGAGATGTCATACAGGTGATGGAAAACGGAGAAACCTACAAATATCTTGGATTTCAACAGGTTAAGTTGCTGGACCACAAGCAGACAAAAGCTAGAATCCAGGATCAATACACCAAAAGAGTGAAATCACTTATGAAATTCGAATTAAATGCAGGCAACTTAGTTCGGGCAATCAACACCTATGCCACACCTGTTTTAACGTACTCTTTTGCAATCTTGAAGTGGACGAAAAAAGAGCTAGAGGGTATTCAGAGGTTGACACGAACAATGATGACGAGAAATAACAACCACCACCCGAAGTCATCCACTATTAGAACAACATTACCCCGAAAGGAGGGTTGGAGAGACTTGATCGACCTTCTTAACCTACACTCTCGACAGGTAATGAAACTACGTGAATTCTTTCATACTAAACCGGAAATCTCAACTCTGCACCGAATTATATCCAAAGCGGATAAGGATTATTCACCCCTTAACCTCGCATCGCCAGAATCTGACTTAAATATAGTATTGGTTACCAAGAAGCTGGAACAGTGGTCACGAAAGGTACTACACGGTAGACATCATCATGACCTCAACCAAGCGCATGTTGACAAGGAAGCTTCAAACAAACGAATAACTACAAGAAAAATATTATTAAGGATCCGAACACTCAATCTGACAACATTAGAGACCGTCCAGCATATAACATTTGCTTATAGTGTGTTAGCTAATACCGACTATCTACATCGGCATAACGAAGTGTGTAGCATCATCCACCAGAAAATGAAAATTTTGTACTCTACTACGATATGTCCATTATCACCGATAGACAGGTGACGATTAACAGACCTGACATCGTGGTGGTTGATAGAAGAGTCAATTCAGTCCTTCTTGTCGACGTAGCTATACCGAACACTCATAACGTTCTCAACAAATACCAGGAGGAATTGGCGAAATATGCGGATCTCGCAATTGAGATTAAACAGATGTGGCACGGCGAAAGTGTGGAAATAATCCCAGTTATTATGTCAGCAGCTGACGTCGTGCCTAATACCCTGCAAGATAGCATCGTCAAACTGGGATTATCAAAAAACACCTTCGCCGATATCCAGAAGGCTGTAATATTGAATACTTGACATACAGTGCCAAAGTTTATTGTGTTAATTGATCGTCAAATCCTTTTAATACTTTGTATCCAGGATAGGTGAATAATACCGGCTCTAAGCTGAGTACTGCATAAATCTTTCACATAATAATAATATTAGTAGATTCCAGAAAAGTTAAAAATGTATAACTGGCGAAACCCGGTGTAAAAAGGAGAATATGACGTCCAAAACTAGTATAAAATAAAGAAATATCATGGTTGCAGGCAATAGCAATGCCAAAGAATAGAAAGCATTGTATATGGGTAGAAAAAAAGTAACACATTTTATACCAGAAATGGAAAAAGATTCACAATTCACTTTTAGGATAGACATTTCAAAATATGTTTTTAATTGATTATTGAAAACAATTAGTGGAATATTTACAAATAATTTTAGGACTTCATATCAAAAAATAATAAATACTTATCGTAAAGTTCTTGCTTGAATAATATCCTCGCCAAATTAAGTTATTATTTTTTATTGTTTTTAGACTAAAGAGGAAGTCTTCATAAGCGATAAAAGTATACTTGAAAAAGTTTTTGTCCCAAAATTTGAATCAGAAACTAAGAAATAGTTTAACTCTCAATTTAGTCGAATCCTCGTCTTCTCGAGTAAAGTACTTTAAGATGTAATAACTTTTGAGATGGGGGAAAGCCCTATCTGACGATGTTAAACTAATTTAACGAATTATAAAGTAATATTCAACATTTTTCGAGAGCTTCCAATACTTGGTTAAGTACATGAGATTTTCATTTAATAAAACATAATTGTGTTCTCATCTCGACTATACATAGGGAAACAAAATAACGAGAGAATTTCAGTTTAGAGTATAAGAGGTTGTTTGAATACTCGATGCTATTTCTCATTTTATCGTTCCCAATATTCGCAACGACTAAGAAATGTGCATTTCTTTCCTGATGTATATTATTTAAAACATCACGGCGAAATTATATAGTATATACTGGAGAAAATTATAAATTATAATAACATTGTACCCTTACGAAGTTAGTTGGAAATGTAACCTCTATTCGAGAACAATCGGTAATAAAAAAGGGAAAGGCCTAATGGAAAACCTTGAGCTCCAGATATCTTTTAGTGAATATAGGTGTGGGTTGTTCTATTTCTTTAACTTAAACATTATTCCACATGAGTAGAGAATCATTTTCTTTTCCTCCTAATAATTCTCCTTGAAAAATCAGAAAATTGGGATACTAAGTGGACGTACCTCAAAAATCTATTCCTTTACAGATATACGTAATCCAATTACAAAAAAGTTATCATAATATATTTGGATATATTATTAGATGACTTGAGAAAAAAATATACCATCGGAGGAAGAAATGTAAAACTAGATTTTGAATTTCGCTACAGGCAGATATATCCAGGTGACGCCTAATTTTGGAAAGCCTAGGATGAAAGCAAACAATAGGACTACAAACATACCACTCAAGTAATAAGGACTGACTACAACTTACCCTCCAGCAATTTTCGAATTATCTCAAACTATCCAAAAAATAATATTTTAGAAAAATGCGTGGTTGTCTCAAACATCATCTCTTATTTGTATGAAATCGCTCTTTACCAATGCTCATTTATAAGTTTGAAAAATAACAGATGGAAGCTTGATTAGGTGTCACATATGGCAACAAATCGTAACGAAATTGGTTAGTTTTTTCGCAATAGCGGAAAAATAGACAGGCATATTTTCGCTATGAAACTTTTCTTCAAAAAATGGTGTCGTTTTCTCTTAATTTTGGCATTAAAACGTATTAGAAAACCAGCATAATATCACTCAACTATCGGTTTCTCTTATAAATAATACATAAACCTAAGAAAAAAGAAACCATTGAATTTTTAATACAATAATACAAAACAAGCTTTTGATCAGCATCAAACAATAGCAGCACTCACCTTTCTGTTTCAAATACAACTTGTAGCCTATGAAATATTGCATACCCCTTCGTTTGAAACATTCAACTCATCAGCTATATCACTTTCTTTTATTCGACGGGCCACATTTAAAAGCAGAAAAGTACTCATAAATCATTCCCTAGAACTGATTTCAGGATAATATAAACATAACGTGTCCTTGGTTTCTTCAAATGTTTTCCACGTAAAATTTAATGTTTGATTCTATCAGATTTATAAAAATTTTGACAGATGACATCATGACTGAATTTACAGCATCCACGAAAGTTTATATCCATTCCAGAATCATCATATATGTTGAAAAAGAAGCTGTTTCTTTATTAGAATGATCTATTATATTATATAATATTTACTTTTTGTAGTTTTTTGCTTTTTTGGGCATCATATGACAAGTGGTATTACTAATTTATCTTGAAAATTTTATTTTAGTTGAATTTACCACGTACAGTTTTGAAAAATAAGCGTTTAGAAAAATACTTCGCTGATACTCTCAAAAATCCAATTCCAATCTTGTTGATTTGATATTATTCAGTTCGTACATTTTTCTTTTTTGTCATATTGGTTCATGTCATCTATATTCTTCCACCATAGAATGAATTCCATCAAAAATTTATATCACGAAATGCCTTCAAGCATAGAACGGTTATTGGTAGCTATTTGTTACCCAGACTATCTCTTCGTGTTGCCTGTTAGTATATAGGACGAGTTTTTATGTTTTGTCGGTTACTAGTATGCAATATTATGAAGCGAAGGAGTTGAAAAGCTTCGGAAATAATAATAATGAAGTAATAAATTGTATCGGGTGGTAGTAACGTATTTTTATAACTATAAATATCGACAAAACACATCTGATTCATCAAACTTTTAATGCCAATTTAAGTCAGAATGGAAATTTAATTTCCACGTAGTTAGATTAGATACTTATTTCACAAAATTCCATCCCTTTGATAAGAGTTGTTTACATCTACAAACAACATTAACCGTTTCATTTCAAAATAATTCGACATACTCCTCTCTATTCTTGTTTTGATATTGGTAGATTTCGATTATAATAAGTGGAGTACTCAAAGAGTTGAGTCAGAATCTAGTGGAAGAGTTTTACTAAAATTTACATTGGTAGATGGTAAGTAAGTTGGTTAATGTATTTATATTGAAATTACTATGAAAAAACCGTAAAGTATAATTCCATTTTTAAAGAATCACCTAGTAAATTGAATCCCTTATCATAATTCACTAATTTATTCTCTTCTTTTTATATTCTCTCGTCGTTCGGTGTAATCAGTCTGGTATTCCAAGTCTCAACTTCAAAAAAAAGCGAAAATCGACGAAATATTTTTCTGCTTTTGATTTATTTTCTTTTATGATCTTCTAGAGCCTGTGAAACTCCACTGATTTTATTCTATTGCGGCCACTTTTCTTGTTCAGTCAAAAACAAAGGATCTCCCAACTTTCAACTTTCAAGAAGTTTAATGGCATATTTTAATATGGGGAAACTTCTTTGTGTACCTGATAAGTTATAAGCTTGCGCAACTTCAGTTGGGAACGTCTTCTTTTGAAATATTATAAATTCATGAGCATAACTCATTGGGTGAAATATAAAGAACGAGGAGAATGGTTGCATACTATGATTTCACGCTTTCGTTTTTTATTTGGTTTCAAATAACGTGGTAAGTTTAACAAATGAATGAATTAGTTTCAATCGGGAATAATTAATTTGGATGTGAGAATGATGTACCTACCTCATAGGAAAAAACCCTTTTAATAAAATTCCTAGAGGGTAATCTTTGACCCCCTCTGATGATTAAAAGCTCAGCCCTGGGGAGTTTAACCTAAGGTTACATGTATAGACGACTGTAAAATTATGTACAGGGTGTTAGGACCGGATTGAGTTTGACAAATTAATATAAAATTTAGCCATTTTTACTTATTTGGTTTAGATGATTATATAATTCTTGAATAAGAGAAGTTACTTGTTTTCATAGCCGCACACAGACATTGTATCTTGTATTATTTACATTTCATAAACCAATATTTCGAAATAAGGATTTGATAATGAATGAGATAAGGATTGCTAATTTCACCCTTCTGTAACAGGAATGTTGAAATATATCCATTGTGAAGTGTAGCATTGCATTTGATATTTCGATGGGAAATCCAGTTGAAACATGATTTATCCACATTATTTTCTGAGGTCATCAACTTTGTTACTTAAATATAATAATTAAGAAATACAAATATAAGAAGACCACAAACTAATCCTCTCATAATAGGGAAACTACTGCATAAACGCTGCAGTGCTGCATAATTGCATAATTTAAATAATAATAATCTGTTAACTGATACAACATTTTCTATTAGTTATCCATGAGAAAATGTTTAATACATTGCATTCACTTTGTACTATCTTAATAAGAAAACTGCAAACGAAATGCCAGCGTTCAGTTAAGTCGACCAATTGATTAATCCACCTACCATCCCATTAATGCTGTAGCAGTGCTGTTATTCATCTGGAATACATGAACATGTACTGCGGGCTCTTTCTATGACCCACGTTATAATCCCTGGGGTCTAAAATAGTGTAGCATGATATAAGTGGAGATATTTGTAGCATTAAGTCCTATTTTTTTGTCCTACTTATCACTACATGCAATTAGTATATATGCATATATATATATATATATATATATATATATATATATATATATATATATATATATATATATATATATATATATATATACATTTTCATTAGTACTATAAGCAAGTTGGTTGTTTGAAACTGAAAATTACTGGCATCGCGACTTGAATTTGACGTGAGCTTTGTTAACTTTGTTGTTTTTAGCAAAGTTTTGGAAAAATCAATTCTTTCAACAACTAATTTGACTATATTTAATTTTACATCGGTAAGTATTAATATGATATATCACCCACTTGTAAACTTTTGACATTTTGTAATGCCTAAAATGCCGTGAGACGGGAAGATTATAATGCTTATTTTACTACAAAGTGAATAAACATATGACACAATATTACAATACCGTCCCATGTTCTTAAATTAAAATCAGCTTACACTTTAAATAAAATTAAGGAAAATTAGTATGAGACATCATAATGCATGTAGTATTATCTATACAGTGTGATTTTTAACCATTTACTTATAGTGTGGTATCTGAAATTCTTAGAAAACTGGTAATTTAATGTAAGTTTGATCAAAGAGGATCTGAGTAATGAAAGCTTTAGAATACAAAAAGTTCTGCATACTTTTAATTTGCAATGTTTACTAATTTATGGTTAACTAGTTATTTTTAAAAATTGTGTGAACTTATAAAAAACGATGGAATTTCAAATAGTAAAATCAGAGAAATTGATGTAAAGTTCTAGGTTCTACTTATATACATAAGGGCTTTTCAAGCTGCTTAGGAATCCTCTATTTAAGGCCTTTTCCAGAAAAAACATTCTAATATAAATCAGTTCAAAAAGTGTGATTTTAATTTAGGTAAGAGGACACCCAGTTGAAATACTAAATATTACGTCATTTTTGTCAACTACAATTAAAAAAAGTTGAATTTATTTTTTTATTGCCAATTCGTAAAACACCGACCCTTGGATTACTAGTCATAACGATGATTTCTACTGAGTTGACAAAAATTTCCATTTGATTGGTGTGAATATTGGTGGTGACATATTAGTCACGTGATGGAAGACCTCCACCACTTGAATTAAGATAAAAGACATGAAAATTCACAACGCTATATTTATAATTGCATGAAATATGCGTTATTAAGATCAATCAACATTATGACTCAATTAGATTCTGTTTATCAGTTAAATATACACAAACATAATGAAAATGTGTCGAAAAATAGGTATATTATGTCAAAAAATGATTTATTATATTGAATTTTGTGGGGCATGATGAATATAATGATTTAAATAATCTTGAAATATTTCTTAAAGAAAAATTTTTTCGCTGGATTAGGTGAACTCTCTCAACATGATTAAATTACCGAAAATATTAAATTTATTTAAGATATCTAAGACATTTTTGAAAATTGAACATTTCTTTGAATATGATAAAAGTTGAGACCTCGTTAAAAACGTGAAATAATGCTTGGAGATTCATGTTTCATTTGTGTTCAAAAAATTCAACACCTTCTACAAGGTAATTTTTTCTGGAAACATTGCAGAACATCTAAATTTTTTACAACGAGTCTCATTAAAACCGAGTTCCTAATGTTATAAAGGTGTTTTCTCTTCTTCTTTCTTTTGAAAACAAATATGTGATTGAATAATCAATTCGTAGTTAGTTTCAATTTAATATAATATATTCTTTCTAAAATATTGCTTTCCTTATATAATTTGGTCAGTCAAATTCCTCAGTCCAGATCTGTGTGCAAATGCAGCATAAAAGACTGTAACTATATGGTTGGTGTTCACCCTTAGACCCAAGGCGTCATTTACACAAACCATTCATCAGACCAGGGATAAAACAGAGTCGCATTTTTCATCCGTTTTTCTGCAAAGTTATTTTTCGCTAGTGCTTGCCCCTATCGTACCCCTGCATGTCGGTCATTATGTAGATTGATACGAAAACATGTACATACTTGATTGAAACGGCTGGAGTTTGTTTGATTGTGATTGCACATTTTCTGCATCGCATAACCCCACTGCTACCTTAAACAGTATTAATAACATGACTTTTACTGTCGCTGTTATTATTTCTCTAAATATCTTCTTATAGTAACGTTTAAGATTTTAGTTAAAAAGTTTTGAATATTTTCAATGAGAAATTTTGAATATAAGGTATAATAAAAAACGGTAAATGAATTTTTATAGCATCAGCAAGCTAAACCTTCGTTTTGTTCAGACAAGCAGTTAGTAATTTGTTGTTACTGTAACTATTTTTTATAATCTGTTGGGATACATAGATGTTGAACAAATTAAAAAAACGCCGAGAATATGAAAACTTTCTATGGATTCTTAGAAAGTTGCATGAGCTTTTCAGTAATAAAATAGTTGAGGATGAAAAACCGTTTTCCTGCTTACCCACATTCGCTTCATTCATCAGATTAAGTACCTCTCCCCGGAAATCAAAAATTTTGTTAAAAGGATACTTTTCCTGACGTCTTAAAAGAAGCTTTCAGGATGTGCTTCCAGACATGGATTAATTTTGTTTTTAATAAAATCCCGTATTCTTTTATCACACATCGTATTTTAAGCTACCATGGATGCATACTAAATTTGACCTGTTGTAGTGATAGAAACAGAAAACTGTATTATGTTAAAATAGTGGAATAAAACATAAGGCAAAAACATGGAATTCACAAAAATTCATTCCAGTTATATGAACCTTCGTATCAATGAGACAGTATAGTCGTTTGATTTATTCACTTGTGTTTTATTATTCCTAATTCAGTTATTTTGGTTTGCTGCTTCTACGTGAGTTTCGTCTAGACTTAGGATGACAAGTTCGCCAAGATCACAACAGTGATAAACACGTTTTTAATTCCGATAAATGATATAGCGTGCATATATATTCGTTCTGCTATTTTGACACTCCCTTGCTTCAACAATTATATTATTACTTTATAATTGATATTACATATTACAAAAAGAAACAACAATTTGGGAAATTTGAGTGTAATTTTCTCTAAAAATATGGAAACTATTATTAGTGGTGTGAAAAACTAATAGATTCCCTGAGGCAAACAAGAGAAACAGTACTCACATAGACTAGAGACTATTGATAAAAATAAGTATCATGTGGATTCAAACATTCAAATTTTTCTAATTAGATCCAGTTCATTCACGAATAAGCAATTTCCTCACGTCAACAATATTCACATTCACATCATTTATTGCCCCATATGGAAGAATTGGCTAGAGAAAAAAGGTATGGAGACTAGTTTATACACTAAAGTGCCCTTCATAGCGAGTTTATTCACAATACACACTATATGTATTGGTAAATTAGTACATAAGTCCCTTATTAATATTTACTGAATAAATTGTTATCTTTAGGCATTTCAAAAATTTCTATACTATAATAATTTATGCATTATTAAAGCCTTTCCTCTGAAAGAAAGTGAGTCAGCTGCATTTAAAATTGAAAGCACCTGATCTAAGTTATGTATGAAATTTTGTCATATAATAGACAATCTTATTAATTGTCAAAGAAGCCTCTAAGAATTTTTATGATATCTTAGTTCAGTTTGCCAATGATCTGAAAAGTAACCTCCATAACCTCATTCAGAAAGTCCTGGAGTTCCTTAAAGTTACCAAGCTGTTTCATAAAATATAATTCATATATTGTATTAAATTTTATAACAGTCCTTCCTGTAACTTATGTATCTTTTAATTGTTTTTCTGTGCCAATGAACAGCGCTACCCAAGCACGTTAAACTGAAATTAAAAAAAAAAACTTATTAATTATATTTTCCATTGTTATTATAGCCTTTTCTTAACTTTGCTTCGTTATTTGTTTGTGACCGAATCCGCAGCGTCGCGACAAATTTTATATGAACTTTGAGGTACTAAAACATCTCAAATCATTTTTAAACTTTAAATACTCACTTGAAAGAGATGTTTTCATTCTTCCTGCTATTCTATTTTGATTAAAGACGCTCACTTTAGTCACAATAATTAATTAAAATAAGTTCTATATTTTCCGCGTGAAAAATTTTTTGCACATTCTAGTTGCACTAGAAAACTAGTCCTCGGCGCCAAAGCTACTTTCTTCACATTTTTGACTAGAAAACACTAGAAATTACTAATTAAACGTGTTTTTTCTCATTTAATTAAATTATCGATTAACACTAGTTTTCACCAATTAAAAATAGTGTTTTCAGTTAAAATAATGATTGTTCTAAAACTTTATTCTAGTAGAACACTAAAAAGTCAGAATTTTCAGCATTAAGAAAAATGGAGCACGTGAAATATAATAAAAAGATGCTTGCTTGAGCAGTTTAAGCTATCGTGGTATTTTGAACATTGAATATTATTGTTTTTGCATGAACAGCGATTATTCTATTAGTTTTTTATTTCTCCGTACTAATTTCTTTACTCATCTAATCTTTTATTTCTTTACTCAAAATTTTCATTATCATTTTATTATTACTATTGTTTTTGCCATTCACTCCTCTCATCCCATCTCCTTATTTTTATTATTTCTACAATTATATTACTTATGTTTCCATCAATTCTGGAATCTCATGTAGTGAAATACGGTGTATTCTGCGTCATACCCACAATACATACAGCTCTCGTCCTCAATTTCACATATACGTTCCCATGGCCTGTGAAGAACTGAGTTATATAGAAATAGAAATTTATTCTTCTAAAGACATATATACCCAAGTATTTCAAACATCTGACTAGTACTATTTCGGTGTTGCCGATATCGAACCTCACGCGCTCTCTTCTAACTTAATCTACCTAACCGAACGAAACCTAACCACGTTTTTGTAATGATTGTGAAATTATTTTTCGCTTTTAGACTTTATTGTTTATAGTTTTATTGTGAAATTGTTTCTTAAAGAGAGCTACTAAAAAAGGTGCGAAATTTCCTCCTGGAAACGTGGCTTTGTCGTTTGTTTCCACTATGCAGTGTTTTACTTAGTCTAGGGAAGCGGTAAATAAAATTTGAAACACAAGTATATTTAAAACTTGTAGAAAATAACCAGGATTCTAACTAAAGCTCTTTTCATCTAATGAAAAGGAGTTAACTTCACCTGAAGCTTAAAGTTACAGCTACAACTTGGTTATCATTTTAAACTTACTCATGTTTGATAAACTTGAATAAAACAGTGGAAATTTATCTTTAAAGAACTCCTAATGAGGAATAAATTCTCTACTTAAATGTAAACAGATAATGGAAGAAAGGAAGAAAGGAAGTGTTTACGTATTGGTAAAATTATAATACGTGCTATTAAAGATAATTTCAATTGATAATAGTTTCCGCTTTCCAATGAAAAGGTGAAGATCATATGCTTATCATACATTCTACTTTAATGGGAATATGAAAATTCATCTTTATATAAAGTTATTCATCATACTTGCATCGTAAAGTTAAATGAATTGCTAATTTCTTCTCCTCAAAAATAAAGTTTTATTACTTGAAATTGGAGATGTGGTTATTATCATCATAAAATACAATATGTTTTAATTACAAACAAGATTTTTTTTTCTGAATTTTTAAAATTAAAATTTAATATTTGAGAAGAAAGCATACCAATAAGTGTAATTAATTACAATGGAATGGATAAAGTGAACTATAATAATCTTCAAATGTTTAACTTTCATATTAATGATAGAGTTCTAATATTTTTATTTTATTTTTGTTTTATAAATATGAATACCCCCAAAAACTTTTCAATAATTCTTATACAACAATGGATGGCTTGCTATGTTCAGATTCAATTGAATTTTAAATCTGGTCGTGGAAAAGTCATGGTCTGTTACTCGGTTGGAATAAAAATTGTCTGCATAAAGGAGGAGATAAAAATCAAGCAACGAATTATCGCCCAATTGCACTCCATTCCACCTTATCTAAGATCATAGAAAGATTGGTCAAAACTAGGCTTTTATCATTTTTGTTTAAATATAAAATATTTATTACCCATCAAGTTGGGGTTTTAAGTAACAAATGCACAAATGATGATATATTCTCCCTCCTGTCTACTGTATCCTAAATAGCCATCACTGCACTGCAACATTTTGTGATTTTTCTAAGGCTTTCGATTGTATTAATCATAATATTTTAAACAAAAAATTGCAATACTACGAATTCAGGGGAACACCTCGCGCATGGTTTAAGTCATACTTTACCAACAGAAGTCAGCTTGTAAGGGTTGATACAACGATGTCATCTTGCAAGCCAAAAGAATGTGGAGTGCCCCAAGGCTCAAGTTTTATCATATAAAAATGCATTGAAACATTTTTTATTGAGACTACCATTGACGACGTTGAATCTGTAAAATTCTTAGGGCTTGTTGTGGACAATTCCTTGAAATGGTAGTTCCATATTGCCGCCTTATCTAAAAAATTAAGTTCCTCCTGATTTGCGCTGAGATCAGTTTCCAAAGAACTGCCTTTAATGAATCACATCTCCGATATGCCCTTCCCTTCTGGGGAACGTGTGGTACGACTCAATTTGAGCGAATCATCAAAATACAAACAGAGCTGTTGGATATTCACTCAGACTAAATAGCAGCTCTCGCTGCGGGGACTTTTTTAGAACTTTAAAATATCTGTCTCTTCCTTATTCATCTTTGAATCCGTTTGCCTAATTTGTAAGCACGCTTCCCAATTTCAGAAAGAACGTTGCACGGCTATCCACTTAGGAACCCGGAGCACGACCTTTACCTACCTACTCCACGTTCAGAATTAATTTAGGGCTCAATATTTTACAATGCAAAAAATTGCACAATCACTCGCCAATTGAAATAAAGTCGATATCATCTTTTCCCGCATTCCGCAATAATTTGAGGGCATATTTACTAGAAAGTGCCTCCTTTTCTGTAAACTATATATTACCTATTACTATTGTGGTTTTTTTTGTATCTTTATTTAGTTATTTTTATCTTTGTTTTTTAGTATTAAAAAGGTTTTATCTACTGGTTCCCAATATTTGGTTATGCTCGTATATGAAATATGAATATTTCACACCTATTTTTTTTGTACTCAAACTTTGTTACACAATATACTATACTATAATCACTCGGTATAGGGGTAATCGTTGCCTCTACAAGAATTTTAATTCTTTATCAGTAGCACAACATTCCCTGGTGAATATTTGATTAAGGGAGCGCTACCATGCCACCCTAAAATTTTATGAAATATTTGAAGTGTAATCCGACTTCTCGAGTTGACAGATCTGATTAGTAAAATCTCACCTTTTTCTTTCCAATTTATATAGTTCGAATTGTTGAGACTTGAGAAAAAAAGTTGAAGGATATCACGATTTAGGTATTAACTCACGCGAAAATTATTTTCATCGTAATTCGCATAAATTAAAGTTTTAATCGACAATTTTGGACGAGATCAACCCTTACCCTTTGATTATATGTAACTCATAATGAAAAACACAGAAAACAGAATTTTTTTTAAGTGTATAATAATACGTATATTATTCTCGGCTTTTTTTAATAACATTAATGGAAAACAATATGGACATCGTAATCAAGTGGGTAGGAAATGTCATTTTTGTAAGTTTGTTGGTTTAGGTTTTTTTTGGGAAATCTGTTTTAATTTGAATTGGGTTATGATAAATGACTTCGACCGTTACTAGCAAACAAATATAACAATTTTTATTAGAAAAAAAAATACACATTTCTTGAGATAACTCGAAACAGAAAAAACAGATCGACATGCAGTTTGCGCTATTTTAATGTTGATTTAGTTTACTATCAAAAGATTTACCTAAACTGTGAAAAGAAATAATAATATCTAGAATATATAAAACAATGCCCTCTAAAATCCACGTTGTTAATTAAACTGCTTTGAAATTATATATTTTGTATTGCTGGACAAAAGCTTTTTCAAACGATATCAAGCTTATAAAAGTCGGCTAAGCAGAACCGGACTTTTTAAAACAAAATTCCCACACTCCTCCACCTCTTGGTTTTGGATATTTCATTGGAAATAATGCCAACAATTCGAGCAGATGGCGTGAAAATAATTCGTTATAAGCGAAGTCTATTTTCTAAATTATACATTCGAACATTATGTAGTTTCAATGGATAATTACGATAATTACATCCAGTAGTGAGATTTACGGAATAGATAATTCTACACTACTATCTGAACGCCAAGGGCGGCTTATGCTCAATGGTTCGGTAACTTTTACAGAGACAACCTGTACAATCTAAAGATAGCAAAAATTCATTTTGTAATCGATTTTTTGCCAAAAAAATACTCGATAAATTTATGAATTAGGAGAAATCTAGATTTTTAGATCATTGCTTATGCCAAGGAAACCGTTGGCCATTCCGAAGAAAATTATTATAAATTGTAATTATTTATTAAAAATATTTACAGTAGGTATTAAAATACAAACAAACATTTCTAATTGAACTGCATACTGCATACTGCATACTGTTATTGCTGCATATACCAAGTTTTTAAGATATCTCCAAAAAAATGAATCCATTATATTCAATTCAGGGGAACGTGGTGGCCATGCAAATGGACCTTCCCGACCAATCCACCTATTAAGAAAAATATTATTAAGATAAGTTTTTACATTAGTGGGAAGGGGTTCCATCATGTATGAACCACATGTCCCTGCGAATGTTTACAGAAATACCATATAACATGGGTGGGAAATCATTTTTGAGAAATTCTAAGTATCGCTGACCATTCAGGTTATTATCAAGAAAATATTGATCTACTAAGTTATTATCCATTATTTTTTCCCAAACATTAACAAAAAAATTTACCAACAAATTTTTTCTATATTTCAATTGTTTCCTTATATAAGTAACTCGATGCTCGACAGTATACAGTTCAATTAGAAATATTTGATTGTGTTTTAAAACCTCCTGTAAGTATTTTCAATAAATAATTACAGTTTATGATAATATTCTTCAGAATGTCCAAATCAAAAAATCTACATATCTCCTAAACCATAATTTTGATCAGTTAAACGTAGAGTACCTTTTTGTTAAAAATTGATTGGAAAAATCACTTTTGCTATCTTTCGATTGTACAACTGGTCCCTGTAAAAATTGCCGATTGTTAACCATTGGGCATGAACCACCCCTGGCCCATAACACACTGCATGGACATACGTAATCATCCATAAAGTTCGAATGTATAATTTAGAGAATATATTTGAATATAGGTTCGGATATGGCATCTTAAAAGGCTTCTAACTTATAAATGAGGGGTCGTATAGAAAATTTTTCTTATATCACAGCATTATTTTCACGTCATCCACCAACCCATTCGGAATTTTTTGCATCAAGTCCCATATATTGAGGTGAGAAGTTTATAGTCGAAGCTATTTTTTATTTCGTATAACCAAATTCAAATTAAACGTGACGGAACACCCTGTATAATAAGAGTCTTCTCTTAATATAATGTACTATTTCAAGGCGCATTAAAAATTAAATACAACAGAATTAACAAATAAGTTACTTTAAATTCTGATTCCCTTCAAAGTTATGTTGAATCTCGCTGAAAAAATTTTAAAGCTACTTTTTTTCATACTGTACTGTAAAGTTTACTTTACAGTACTAATTTGAGTCCGGTATACTTGTACTTTATAGTACTCTTAAATTCTTCCAATCCCAATATTTCCAAAAATTCAATATGTCTCCCTTTGTTTACAATGTTACCTTAGTGACTTTTGTTAATTTTTATTTTTTCAAATAATAAGAGAATAATGAAAGAAGCTATTTTTCAGTAAAATTGTCAAATATGACATTTCATATTTTAGTATAATTTTACTTTTTATTTAAAACCGAAAATAGTATGAAAAAAAACATATTACGATATACGTCCGTGAAGTACTCGATTAGATATTCTTGACTCGGCTCCTTCGTCGCCTCGTCCATAAACATCTATCTAGTACCGTACTACCCGGACTTATAACCTAAATAACTATTTCATCATTAACATTTTTGTATTTGTTTGAAATTCTATTAATACCCCGATCAGGGTTTCTGTTGATGATTGAAAACTGCGGTCTTTTTTCACACCAAGATATAATTCCATTTCAAGTACTCTAATATTCTCATTTCATATACTAGTTTACACTCAACGCAAGTTTGTCAAGAATGCAATTTACAGCTCTTGTTGCCATCATTTTGCGGTTAACTCAGAGTTTTCAACAAAAAAGACATTTTCTCCTTCAGAAGTTAAAACTCAAAGGAAATAAAAGTAAAACCATCGTTTTATCCCGATCTCTCTTTCAACAAATTGTTAAGAAAGTTTCTAGTGAACCTGTGAACATCTGACGACTTCTGTCACAGTGAATATTATACTCCCTTGAAACGTGCGCTATGTTCTACACTACCTCTTTATGAGCTGGAAATGTTACTGCCATACACCGTAAACTTACAAATGAATAGACAACCAATATAACTTGAGCATATTCTAGTTTATACGTGAATAACATATACTCTCTACACTGAAACAAATTATGGAGTTTATTATACACGTGGAAAAAGATGTTTACTTTGCAGTATGCAAAGAAATATTTAGACTACAAAGAATGATATTTTACAAAAGTCCGGAAAAAATATGTATCAACATTAGTTAATATTCTATATAAAATTTTTATTAAAAATAATTTTTTTCGATTCGTTATATACTACGTTATGTGTAACTAAGAACAACCATCGGCCATATCTCAAAAACGGATTAAATTACAGCTTCCGGGGATAATGATTATGACAAAAGGGGCTTGGAGGCAAAACTTTTGTATTTTCAGGAATGTAAATCCACCATTCGAAAGCGGAATTGAAAATATAAAATTGAAAAAGCAATTTTTTCTACTCCATTAAATGGTACTTCATATACCATAATCGCATTCTTCGACAGATTCTGCGCATTATTAATTCCACAAAGTTCAGTCAGTCTTTTCAAATAAAAAGAGAGGAATATTGGTAACTTTGTTATGGAAAAGTGCCTGTAGGCCCTGCAAGCAACTCTCGATATCCAGCGTGTCCTATTTGCAGCCACATTTCCATAAAAATACCAAGAAACTAGCCTTTCTATAGTTTCACCATTGCTTCGAAAATATTCTATTGGTCCATTCGTGGCAACTTGGAGTGATTTTGGGGGCGTACCGGATTATTGAACATTGGATATATTTTTCAGTCAAGAACACTAAGGATCGAAAATATCATTTAATTTTAGAAAAACAGCGATGCATATCTCACTTACTATAGTCACACTTTTACTACCACCACCAATGATCTATCTATTAAAATTAAACAAAGTTAATACCGTAGATACCGAGGATATTTTGAAAAATTCTTAGCCTACTATAGAACCAAACAAAATTTCAATGTCAAAATATTTTATTACTCTTCTTGCTCTGCAAACTAGACCTCCACAGCTTTTACTACCTCCTCGATAGAAGAAAATTTACGACCTTTTAAACTTTTTTTCAATTGAGGAAAGATATGATAGTCGAACGGAGCCAAATGTGGTGAATAAGAGGGGTGTTCTAGTAATTCAAACCCAAAATCACGAATTTTTTGCATGGCAACATGAGATTTGTGTGCAGGGGCGTTGTCCAACAAAACAACTTTGGATGGATTTCCGCGTCTTTTCTCTTAAACTTTTTTCCCGTAGAGTGGTCAATAATGTCGAATAGTAATTTCCAGTTATTTTTCTACCCTTATCCAAAAAATCATTCATGGCAATCCCAAAAAACTGAAGCAAGAACTTTTCCAGCAGATTTTTGGACACGAAACTTCTTAGGTCTTGGAGAACCAGAGTGTCGCCATTCCATCGATTGTTGCTTTGTCTCTGGATCGAAGAAATGTACCCAAGTCTCATCCATAGTAACAATTCGGTTTAAGAAGTCTACATCGTTTCGTTGACGTGAACTATATGATGAACGCGTTCGTATGAAATATTCAGTGCCTCAGATATCCGTTTTAGCCCAATTCGACGGTCTGATAAAATCATGTCATGACCGCATCGATATTTTCGGGGACTGATACGGAAACTGGCTTTCCCGATCGGTCATCATCTCTGGTTTACTTTTTTGACATCAAACTTTACACTGACACTTCTAATAAGTTATTGTTCGTTGAGCTTTTGTCCATAAATACAAAATATATAAATTCTAATCACTTTAATTAGCAACATGAATACTAGATCGTTATGTCTTTTCTTTGTACCGAGATATTTTAAGACATTTAGAAACGGCGGGAATTTTTCTTCAAACGTCTAGTAGGTTGATTCGCCCAAACGGAAATTAAAAATTTATTCTTACATTGGCCTACCTGCAGTAACTTAAACTGTTCCTATAATAATCTTATTACCGCTATTATCTAAATATAAAGGTAAGATTACTAACAATGGGAACAAATCCTACTACGTAATTAGTATCGTCCTTGATGGTCATCATTTTATATACATAAGACAGCAATTTATATTTATGCCATTGAAATACTTCATATTGCCTGTCTCATTGATTCAATCATATCATCTTTTGTCGTGAGTCTATAGGTGTAAACTAGATCTTTTATTCGGCCCCATAAATAAAAATCGGTCTGGAGATCTGGATGGCTAAATGAATCAACTTCCAGTTCCTAACCACCTATGATGTTTGACATATATGTAGGTTTTTACTAATATTTTATGCTTTGATCCACTGGCTAACAAATATAACATTTTTGATAATGAAAAAAATTTAACAAAACTTACTTTATCAGTATACACATTTCTTGAGATATCTCGGGTCAGAAAAAAGAGATCGACATGCGGTTTTCGCTATTTTAATGTTGATTTGGTTTACTTTCAAAAGATTTACCTTAATTTTTTTGCTTCTAATTTTTGTCAAGAGAAATAGCAGTATCCAAAATATATAAAACAACGCCCTCTAACATTCACGTTGCTAATTAAACTGCTTTGAATTTATATCTTCTGTGATGCTGGACAAAAGCTTTTTCAAACGACATCAAACTTATAATAGTCGGCTAAGCAGAACCGGACTTATAAGCATTTTTTTAAAACAATATTCCCACATTCTCCCACTTTTTTTGGAGAGATAGACTAAAGGTTGTGAAATGAAAAGGCACAGAATATGTAAAAGAATTCCATTATCGTTTATAAAGTGCCACTCATTTGGGTAGATTTTTAAAAAATTTGCTTTTTTAATTCTATATTTGAAATACGCCCTCTAGTGGTGGACCAGAAATTATGAAAATAATTTCCACGTGTTTGTCGGGGCCACTTTTGTTATGATTTTGTTTTTCGTGAAGTTGTAATATAATCTGTTGCTGAGATATGGGCGATGGCCATTCCTAGCTGCTCACCCCGTATACATACATTCTCACGTTTACCCTACGATCAATTCGCTATTGCATAATGTCGGTATCAACTAAATTTAGTCTTTAGTCATTTTATAACAAGGGAAAAAATTGAGAACTGTTTGTAACATATTTTGCTCCCCCCTATTTTACTAGGGATGAATTCGAAGGGTTTTGGATATAATTAAAACGTAAGGGGATGAAAATAACAATTTAACGTCGTGGTCAGGAGTGAATCATACATCTACGAATATCCCAAATGAATTATTTAAATAAATCATAGGTAATCATGTCGGTTATACTCGTCTAGAAGAAGAAATGAGACAAATTGTAAAGTAATAAATATCTAAAAATTGGGAATAGTGATAATTTTCATTATTTCATATCAAAAGTATAAGTACAAGAAGTCGATAAAATTTTTGAAACAAGCAAATTAACTAGGGTTTTTTCTTCGTAAGATTGAAGTACAGGGTGAAGTGCATCAAGCTATAAGTTCAACTAAAATTCATTGATGAAATGTACGAAACTATCATTGGAGATAAACGAGAAATATTTGCTAGCATAATAACTGCTCTAAAAATATATAGAGAAGAAATCACATGAACGCCGTTATGTATATCACATGAGCTGAGAAAGATCCTCAGAACGCGTCAGGGGATTTACGAACTAATCTGAATTTCCGATTAGACTAGTGGAATATTTTGCGGAGACATCGTTATTCAAATAGACTCGACCATAAGAATGAAATAAAAAAGTATGATCTATCTGAAATGATTTCTTGTCGAAACTTGAACATGGGAAGTTTCAAAAGGCATTGAAATGTGTGAAACTAGAAAATTTTTGGAATGTTGACTCTTTTGGTTCATCTAAAACACCCTTGCAAACTTCGTGAACAATAATGTGCTTTGAAATATACTTATTTGTGCATCATAATCATTTATTGATTGGAATGATGATGAAATACAACAATATCGGTGTCCAACTAGAACAATAAAAATTACAGATCACAGATCTCCATCTTCATCATAAACAGATCAGCTCAGGAGGACATTCTCAGGAAATCAACAGAAAGTTATGCAATTATGTAAAATAATATCAAAAATAAAGAAGCATGGTCGTCCCTAACCAAGTACATCATCAAATCTACACAGTAACAAAATGATCAAGAAACGAACTTCATCACGATATTTACTAAATAGGAACAGACTGGAAGAAGAAATACAATAAAATGGTGTATATATTGTTGATTAACCCCCACAGAAATATTTGGGGTGTCTACCATCAATGTTAGACTTCTATCCAAGTTGCGTGGAATTGAACCTCTAAACAAATAATTACAAATGTGACAAATCCATTCATTCTACTCATTAGATAACATTGAGTTCCCATGGTACCCCTTCAAAGCTTACATCTGAGCTCCGACAAAATTTTGATGCAATAGGCAAGAATAATAGAGTCCCCTTATTATGGTTACCTAGTCATATGGGGATTGAAAGAAATGAAGAAGCCAATAGCCAAAGAAGAATCGCCAAGAACTCTGGAAGTGACTTTTAGGTATAACTAGAAAAAGCTTCAGAAGGCACCTGAAGAAATTAAGTCTAACAGAATCTGATAAGTAAGGTAGTGGAGGTAAATATGGCCCAGCGAGTAATATGGTACAAAATCGCTAGCACAAAAAGTAAAGTATATTTATTCGCAGTCTGACATCAGTAGGCAACTGCATGTATGCCCCTCCACACACCATTGTATAGGCAACCTATAGATGCCTCGTGTTTGCGTGTTGTAACTAGTTAGGTTATATCTGCCACGCTAAGCACCTGCTGGTATAAGTTTTCCGCGTTTTTCTGTAAGAATCAACGTGAACGCCTTACCCAATTAAGAGAGGTAAGTGTACGTAGCGAAGTAGCTATACACAGAATATTTATTAAGTGATGAATCTCTAAGTGTTGTTTTACCCATTATGTTGTCTGGATGTACTTTGGGTTAATATGGCCCGACGATGTGATGTGATCTTTTGTTTGCTTTAGATTTGAGATGGGGAAGATTTGCAAAAACCTGCGCAAGCATTCGTCTCAAGACCAACTTGAACAAGCAGTAGCAGCTGTCAGAAGCGGAGAATCTCGAATCTCAAAGAAATGTATGTTCTAGATTCGAGGTACCAAGGCGCACGTTACGGCGATATTTCGTTCAAGGCTTGTCAGAAAAGAAACTGGGTCGTCCAAGCATATTAAATCAGAAACAGGAGAGAAATTTTGTGCAACGGATTAAGCGATACTCTCAAATTGGATTGCCTCTCACTCCCAAACTTGTGCGACATCATCAATCGTAGCTTGTTGTAATGCTATGGGTAACTCCATTCCACCTATGATTGTTTCGAGGAAAACGCTTAAAACCAGAATTTTGCGATAATTTGCCTCACGGAACTCTGGTAAAAATGGCACCTGAAGGCTATATGACGACACAACTCTTCAATTACTTTCTAAGACATTTTGCTCAGTATAAATCGAACGGGTCTACACTGCTTGTGTTTGATGGAGCTACGAGCCTTTTATATTTTACCATTGCTGAAACAGCAGAGTCTCTTGGTATCATTTTATTCTGTTTGCCTTCAAATACAACGCACGAGCTCCAGCCATTGGATAAGGCTGTATTTCGCTCTTTCGAAGTAAACTGGAATCAGGAACTTTTGAGATACTGGGATACCTTCCCACAAAGAAGCCTGAACAAGAGTAGGTTCAACATAATATTTTCCCGTGTTTGGCCCAAGTGTATGACGCCGGAAAATATTGTGAGCGGATTTAGAGCTACAGGATTGTTCCCTCTAAGTCCTGACGCAATACCTGATGCCGCATTCGCACCTTCTTTAGTAACACAAAGACCCTTGCCCCATGAAATAAATGAAAGTTTTTTGAGTTTAGACGATGAAAATGTTCTACTGGAGACTTAGAAGAAGCAAACCAATTCCTCAACAATCTTCCCCAGCTAAGACAATGAATACGTCTTTTCAGGAAATACTCCTACCGAAGGAAAGAATGTTGGAGAGACTAGGGTTAGGTCAAAGGCGTTAAATTATAAAGCGCAGCAAGTAACAAAAAGCCTTTTCACGGAGGGACATGGCCAAGCAGCTAGGGAATATCCAGCTTCGAAACTTTCAGTTCCGTCAACTTCCGAATAAGTTCGATCCCACAGTCCACGTGTAATTAAGCCACACATAAGTCATGGTTATGTGCAGCTTGTGAAACAGAAGACCAACTTGATATGTGAATGTGTTCAAAATGTTTTACTTGGTATCACGAGGAATGCGTTGGTCTTGAGCCTAACGACGATGAAGAGTTCCAATGCTGTTGAATGTTACAATACAACGAAGTATTGCATATAACTCTACTGTGAATCATTTTTTACTATGCTAAATTATATATAGATTATCTACATAATGACATATTATATTGATAAAAATTGTCCGACCAAACACCATAGTTCTAATAAAAAAAAAAGAAATATATTAATGTAGGCCATATTTGCCTCCACTACCTTATAGATTATGTTGATTCACATCTACCCATGAGTAGATGAAAAAGGTACTCAAGAAAAATTTTTGTAGCAAAGATCTAACTACGTTCTTGAACTCTGGAAGTGGAGGGCGAGTTGTAGATATTGGAAATGGCACTGAAATGTGACATAATAAACCTTAGGGTTGCAGTACACCGATAGCTGGTTCGAGATTGTCTCAGATATCTTTGTTACTTACTAATCTGGGGAGCTCTTTTTTTATTAATACTAACGAAAAAATTGACAGGTGATTCAACTGGATATAATTAAATAATATATTTATTGAAACTATACTTTTTGCTGTGTAGAAACAAACACGCAATAATTTATTTGGTTGACCACTGCTACACGCACCATGTGTGTAATATGGCGGACAGTATACGTCCCCTCATCATCATTAAGTAGTAATTAAATTTTAGTTGGATGTAATGCATAGCTTTGAGGGAAATGCCTACGGATGGCGGTAAAACTCGAAACCCTGAAAGGTTGGATTGATTGATAGGGGGCGGTAATTGCACCTACGCGCTATGCCTAGAATATGATAATTTCCGGTTTCGCGGAAATTAGTTTATGCTGGCTACTCGGATGAAGTATCACAGAGATGCATAGCGTCGAGGACAATTTTGTTTATCACCATTACAAGGAGGGCAACAGAGGTTTAGTAATGATAAAATTTGAGAATCATTCAATATTTGAAACAGTAAGGTATAATATAAATTTTGAGCTAAGAAGCTTGTAATATATGAAAATTTATTATTAAAAAATTAGTACAAAAGTCAAATTTGATTTTCAAGTAAAATATTTTCCATCAGTTTGCAGCCTGCTTATAATATTTTTGGAATTAAACACGCTATCATTTTTTGTCATACTACAATATAGATTATTCTCTGTTCCTAGTTCTATCCCCTTAAGTCGACCCTAAACACATCGCGAAAATTTGCAAATATGAGTACTTGAGATGTATAAAGTATGAGATGCTCGCTATTATTTATTAATCGTATTCGTACCTGTCATCAGTTAATCAATTATGGAACGTGTCATCTTATGTCAGTAAAGGCTCAGGGTTAACCTCAGAAGGTTAATAGCCTACAGTCGGCCAATCGGTTAATCCGCCATTGAGCATGTGTCTGAATTAAAAATGCGAGACGAGTAAGGGCTGGTTGCTCGTACTTGAACATACTCCGTTTCTCCGCGATATGTTCTAGTAAATTTCTAGACGAGATATATGGCCACCAAATTCACCAGATTTTACATCTTCACAATCTATTTTAATTGTTTGATATAATGAAAATGAGACACAAAATTTCGCATAAAACCATTATTTAATAAAACTGGACACGATCAGACAGGAGAAATAATTACTCGGTGCATAAAAATCGAACTAAATGCAATCTCTTAAATAGACGCCTAGTGTAGATCATTATTAGCTGGATTTTCAAAATATAAAACACCAAATGAAATTATAAAAATTGTTATAATACGCAATAATAACCCCTCGAGCCATATCTGTTTTTCTAAGCCCGTTAGAAGTAATGACCCAATTATATTTGAAAGACTTCTGTCCTTAAACCCAAGTGAATTTCTTTTCTTATAAACGTTCAAATTTTTTCGATGAAAAGGAAAATTTTATTATGAATGAAGGAATCACAGGGTGCTTTTATTATTAGGAAAATTGCTCTGAGGGTGAATTTATAATGATAGACCAAATCATTCAGAAGGGCATTAAATGACAATTAGATGTTAAATCCTTGTTCAGAATGGAATTATTGTAGTCGATCGAATGGGATTTGCTATAAAATAACTACTATTATCATAATTAAACAATAGAATGTTAAAAAAATGTTTTTAAATTCGAAATTATAAAAGTTAAAATCTTTAAACTCTATACTACTGAATAAAAATGAGACATTTTCAATAGTAGACTGTTTTTGTTTCAGAGGAATCGTCTGTGCCATCTTCAGATGACGATTTTTTTCTCTGTGAACCCCTAACCCACGACAATCCAAAAGTTGCGGATCTTAACTCTCCTGACAGCATCACCGAAGGTATAATCTCTTCGCTTAACGTTCTCTCCCCAACAAAAACAGACGCTAATGTAAGAAGGCATCCTTCCCCTTATTATTACGGTGACCTGTACAAATATAAAACAACAGACAATTCCTCCCCAACAAAAGTAGTTGATAATAAGAGTAACTGGAATCAGAGCTTGCAGCCTGAACGTGAAAAGGAAGTAAAGATAGACAACAGGAAAATTAGAAGCAATAGGAAATTTCGAAAAAGCTCAAGCTTAGATAATCCCTATGAGGACAAGGAAAGAATCGTGCGACCGAAAGCAACTATAAAATATAAGAAGAGTTCCAGTGTAGAAACCCATAGCACTGATTCGAGGTAACTTTTTAATTAATTAATTGACTATACTGCACATTAGTTTACGTCGTGTTTGGGTTCAAAACGAAACAATTTTAGTAAAAAGTACAAGATTACGATTGACATTTCATTGGTTTTAATGTAGATGAATTATACTAAAATCATTTCTTAAATACATAATAAACCAAAAACATTGGAGTTTAGAATAACTCAGCTTCAAAATATCCGCTTTTTTGATAATATTTAAATTTATATTATGAAAATTTTCTTATTTGTCATAATTAACGGATAACTAACTAACAAAGTAACTTGGAGGAGTCCTCTTCTTCTTCTTTCGCTGCCGTGCCTGTCTTCAAGCGTGAAGTATCTGCCTGACAATTTGGTTGAATTGGTCTCTATCTTTCGCTACTTGGAATAGTTGTTCTACTCCCAGTCCAGTCCTATTTTTAATATTTCTTAGCCACGATAGCTTTTTGTGACCTACTCATCTTCAACATTTCCCTGAATGATCAGGCGAGAGATGTGATATTTGGTACCTTGTATTATATGCCCGAAATAACTAACCTTTCTTGTTTTTTTTTATGTGATTCAGCTATCTTAGTACCTCTCATTGGTATCTGCATTACACGATTTTGAGGATTCTTCGGTAGTACCACATCTCGAACGCTTATATTCTATTCATGTCAGCTTTAAGCGTCAATGTCTCATTAGGTCTTGAACATCTATTTTCGCGTCTTTTTATGAAAATTTTTCCTCATATTCGTCATGACAACCTCCCTCATATACTTTGCGAAAGGAAAGTGCCTAAAAGTGGACGAGCCTGAGGTAAATTAGGAGGTTATTTTATTTTGGTACAAAAGATATGTTATTTTGATATAGCCAAGTAGCCCTAGGTCTGGATATCCCTATCGACATCAGCTTCTTGAAGAAGCTCTATAGTTCGACGGGTGTGGTTTATAGGATAACAACATAAAGCCCAGTTGTCATACTGCCTCGAATGAATACAAGAAGTGATAGGCTGAAATATACTGTAGTACCTCAAAATATTACTCCAAAAGTGCAAATGACTTTTAACAGTTTCAGTTGAAAAATTAACGAATTAACCTCACGTTGTACTCCATAGTTGATTGTGATATTACGCTATTTTGGTTCCCATTGCTAACGTTTCATGTATCAGCTTAAAAATTGACAACAATGATCTGTAATCAAGAAAGCACTAAGAGGCCCATATTTTTCTCGAAATCATTGATCAGTGATTCGACCCAGAGTAGCAAAACTGCCTAGCAGAGCTATTGTGCATATCTTTATGCTTGCTGGTATGACTCGGCTTACCAGTTGATCTACTTTACGTTCCTCAATCTTCTTCTGCCACACACAACTCACGTGCATTATCACCATTGGACTATAGCTGTAATGATTTTGACGTATTCAAAATTTAGATATTTTGGTTCAACAGAAATAGAGAGCTGCAATACCTATAAACATCTGCACGCTTCGGTTTTTTTTCTGGATGTAACACTGATTATATTTTTTTATACTCTTCTATTGCCGATAAACTTTATTTTGTCTTCAGAGGTCCTTCCAATGGCAATTCAATGCCTCCAAATCCTGTAACTGTCACCGCATACGACGATTATGGACTAGACGATATGACACGTCAACGTCATGTGTACGAAACCGCCTTTGATTGTCGGATTAGCAAGTCAGATGATGATTTAGATCAGATTGATAAAGTTACCAACCATCCGGTACTTGTCCATGCTAGTCAAGCTTGGAATACCGATGCCGCTACCGAGCCCTCCATAGATAGTAATTCACTCAATAGAACACATAGAGGTAAAGAAAGAGAATGTACCACAAGCTCTCAGCAGGACAATAATTCATCGATTTTGGCGCTATCTCATGACATCAAGGTAAGTACAGTTTCCCGTCCTATACATTCAATTTATTTCCTATATTTTCACTTACATGTAACTATCACTAATTCAATTCCCGCATTTTAATCTATCGTTATTATATTTCCACTCTAAAAAAATTTGAGTTTACATGAGCTTGGTTATCGTTATTAAAATATGCCCAGATATTTGCATATAGTAGATATCTACCCTTTTCTTAATCTAATTTTCAGAAATTAATTAGATCAGAACAAATATTTTCTTACTTGGATATCATTGAACAAAAGGGTAATGTAGATAAATTTAACTAACCTTCTTACCCTACCATTCATTATAATTTAATTTTTATAGTGCCTGCCCACTCAAATCGGTAATACAAATAAAAAAATATTTCTAAAACGGTTGACGTAAAAGGCAATTAATTTTACATGTATACATTCTTCTATTTCAGAATATGCGAATAATCGAGACCGAGGAAAACAATTCTGCGTCATCAAGTGGGCTTCCGTTGCGAGGCTATACTCCCTCTCCGCCATCCACAGCGCCTTTACCAGCTAAATTTCACGGCAAAGAACACACAATGAACAGCATCCGGAGCGCCCCCAATCTTCCCTCACACCCAAAATCGCGTCATCTTCCTGTGAAATCTCTAACTACGAGTAGTGACAGTTTACAAATACGCCAAGGGAGCGCTTTTGAAATTGAATTCGGTAACAACTCCCATCAACTAATTGCAGAGTTTAAAGGGCGACCAGCCCATTCCAAAGATGAAGCAAAAGAGAGAATTTTTGAAATCAAAGGAAGGCCCAGGAAAGAGTTATTGTTGAGAAATAAGCGGTCCAAAGATAGTTTGTTAGAATTTAAAGGAATGAGAATAAGACATAAGTATTCTAGTACAGAAAGTATGACGACTAGTAGCAGTGGAGGAAGTATGGAAAGTATAAAAAGTAGTACTAGCGAAGGTAACAGAAGTACTAGTAGCTCTGAGAGTAGGCAGTCACCTTCACTTAGTTCTCATAGCTCCGATTCAGGAGGTAAAACGTATTTTATTTTATTAGAAAGGTTCAGAATGAATAAATAAAATTTAGATTTGAATGTTTCTGAACTTTTCAGTATATCACTTATTTGCTGATTCGGAAAACAAATCATACTCAGTTTTTTTTCAATTTTAGGTATTCCAAAAAATTATACCGTCCCTCAATGCTCAGGTGGTTTCTTAGGTAACAAACTACACATTTTAAGTCCAATCTCTGATAAATCCTCACAAGAACCAATATCTGAAACTTCGGATAACAACCGCAATAATAATTCACAGAAATGCTCTCCTGAAGAGGTTCAACCGACGCCAGAAAATTTAAAAATCAAACGACGTTTACCTCAAAATAAAAATTTGTTAAATTTGGGTTTCCACACAACAAATCCAGAAATCCAAGGCTCTGACAGTGGAATTTCTATACTGTCACGAGAGGTAAGTGTTCTACACTATCTATAATTTTAAAAAATCAACTTGTATGATTTGAGAATCAAATTATAGTTTATTTCAGAAAGATATAGAGTAATAAAACCTCATTAGCTATGCAAAGGGACCACAGAGTGACCCAACGAATATTTAAGCTACTTTCATAGTTTGGCATTGATTTCATTGTAAAATTCTTTCTTTTTATCAAGTGTAGGTAGTACCACCCGGGTTGGGGTGAATATATGGGCTTAGCCTATTGTTATCCATTCACAAACACTGAAAATAGTGTACCAAAGGCATGCCGGTAGGATACTTGTAAAAAGAAAGGATTTTTACAGAATAAAACAGAATAAAAATTAGGCATTATGTACATAGTATTAGGTACACTTATTTTTTATTGAACAAAATATACAAAAAATACATTATTATAAAAAATCATAATATTCTTCGTCATTTGAGGAACTAATAAAAGGTTAAACGGTACCTGTTAAATGCAAAACGTAACTCTATAATCTACTACCTAAGTAATCCCTACACAATATTTCAAGACCTACACCTATGACCGACAACGAAATTGAGCCGAACTGGACAGAATTCCACATTTTATTACTCTACACCTTTTTGAAATAGACTATAGTTAATAAAATTTATTGAAAATATCCTATCATTAACACATGTATAATAACACCTTGTATTTCAAAAAATGAATTATTCACCATTTCCAAATATCTAAAGTGAAATTAAAATTAAGGGTATAAAGTCAAGATTCAGCTTTACCGGAGCAGAGTTATCGGCCCCTCCAAGCCAACAAGATTTTTCCGATTTACCATTCGACATGCCAAAATTGCGTCGGAGAAGAGCGGTCCCCGAGGCCGCTTGCACTTCAGGTAGCGCTACATCAGTGGATTTAAAAGACTTACCCTTCGATATGCCTAAATTGAGACGGAGAATGCGGCTTCAACCCTCCAACTTAGAAGCTAGTGCGTCCCAAGCGTCGTCTAGTCAAAGTGTCTTAGAAGGAGATAGACAAGGTATTTTACTTTTAATTGCTTTATAAATATATTCTCCAGTTGCAAATTACTTAAAATAATATATATATATATATATATATATATATATATATATATATATTGAGATTCCAAAAAATTCGTATGCTAACAGTTATAGAGAATACTTTTTTCATTTTTAATAATTCTTCAAATGAGCCAACAGAGAAGAAAAATATCGGAAATAACATCAATATTTAATAAAAAAAAACGAATTACATGTAAATTGGAACGGACAAAAGTAACTAATACGTAGATGCCTAGACATTCTTGAAAGAAAATGTCTGCACTTGCTTTTGGATTACTTGGATTACTTTGGATTACTCCTTTATGTCCCTGGTGCGAAGTTTGTGAACTTTATGCGTGAGTAATCCCCCAGCGAAAATCAATGTTCATGAAAATGAGGCATCCCAAATCGCAAGAAACAAAGTAGAACTTCACTCGAAAAAATAATCGAGTTTGAAAAAGTCAACAGTTACGTCTACCTTGAAACACCTATTAAAAACAATGGCGATGAGGAAGAAAACATAAAAGCACGATTAACTCGAGGAAACAAACAGCTGGAACAATAAACAAGATACTAATCTCTAAGAACATCTATGTCAGGCAGTCATCAGATCGACAGAGTACTTAATGCAAGCGAAACGGGGATACTAAAAAACGGAGGAAAATAAATTTTGGGAGAGGAAATTACTTAGAAGGAGGGAAAAAGAGAGAGAGAGACATATAAAAAAGGAGGACAAACCAAATAATAAGATTTAGAAAACTAGGAGATCTAGTTGAGAGAAGAGATTTGGACTGGAAGGCAATGACAAGAAATAGAAAAGAATGATGTAAAACTATTATCACCCTGTAGGCCTAGAAGGCCTGTATCTAACACGATAAACAGGGTGTTTCTAAATTCATGCGACAAAATTTAGAAGGTGGTTACTCGTATGAAATCAAGATGAGTCTTTCAAATAACAGAATTCCCTCAGTCCAACCCTTTCCGAGATATTAACCTTAAAAGGTGGAAACTAAAATTGAGATTTTATTTTTTTTCCAAAATTTCAGTAAAGCTAGAAACTTTAAATTCTACTAATATTAACCACGGGTATCCTTTCAATATTTCTGTTACGTTATACGAGGGTGAAATTAGCAGCCCTTACTTAATTTCATATGAAAACTCTTTTTCAAGATGATTCGAAAACAATAAAGGTATAAAATATAATACGATTATATACATAATGAATGCTTAAGAGAACCCAAGGGTTTCTAATTTCACCCCGTATAATGAATATTGAATATTGAAAAATACCCGTAGTTAGTCCTTTGGGAGAGAACGAAAATTATAGAATTTCAAGTTTCTAGCTATTTAGGGAAAAAACCTCAATTTTAGTCATCACCATTTAAGGGTAATATCTCAGAAAGGGCAGGACTGAGGAAATTTTGTTATAGGAAAAAACCATTTTAATTTCATATGAGCAATCACCTCTAGAATTTTGTCGAATTAATTTAGAAATAACTTGTATATAGTCCCCAGCGAATAAAGTTTGAAATTATAGATCTAGAGATGTGAGTTGCCAGTGTATCAACGACCTATCCATTGGTGTGGAAACAGATCTACTAGCATAATCCATTCAACCCCTACCTAAATGCAAAAGTAAATTGAATATTCCATTGATTGGTATCCTCCAATGGCATTGTACAAAAATTCTGCGCGTTAAAATTGTACTCAATAAAAGTAAGGTCCAATAATTATATGTTTATTTTAAAAAAATACTGGCTTTCACAGTTTATTACCCAATGGGGTTAGCAGTTGTCTGATATCGATTATACTTCCCCATTTGTAGAGAACGGTAAACATTACATTTTTTTTCAGAATTTCTGTCATTCAAGTATTTCCCTTGGGGTAATAAACAATATTTCAAACGTTTTGCCTCGTCGTTTTTTTGCAAGGTGTGTACAAATTAAAGTTGAAAAAAATGAATTCCGTTTTGTTTCGACATCCTGAAATTTCTATAAGAATTATTTCTTAAATAATTCAGAATCAGTTATTCATTGTCATTTCTCGTTTGCACAAAAATGATTCTTATCTACTGCTGCAGTTCTGCTGAATGACTCACTTTGAATATTCTATAAATATATCTCCTGATACTTCTGTTATTGCCTCCTAAAAACGTACTAGTCGAATGTTTCTATCATGATACACAATAAAATAATATCTATACATAAATAATGTTTCTGATAGCATGCATGAAATTACACGAGAAAATCCAAAAACGTCCAAAAACAAAAAATACTCAGAAAAAATGTTTTCTACTTTGAAAACTCAATGTATGAATATTTCACCTACGTAGAACATCGGATGCATCCTGAAAAGTTTTTCCAGTACAAGTAGTCTCTGCGACCAGATGCTTGCAAAACGGCACATGTAAAATAACACGCCGATCAAAACTCTCCTTTTTTGAGATAATCTCATGCGTTAGAAACGCCGGTACGTTAACTACCGCGCTCACACGTGACCAGAAAAATACTCGTGTTGAATGCTCAGTTTAAACTCTGTGTTTCAGTAACACTCGCGTTTTACTCGCCGGGAAACGGCCATTCTACACGAGCGGCAAAAAGCGACTGTTTGTTGGTAAGTAAAACGCGTATGTTACAAAAACATAGAGCTTAAATTGAGCATTCCACACGGGCGTTTTTCACGTCACGTTTGGTCGCGTAAATTACCGAGTTGGCGTTTCTAACGCAAGAGATTACGTAAAAAAGGTTACTTGTTGTTTTTGGGTGCGGTCCACTACTTCAGTTTTTATCATAGTTGTGTATTGTGAAGTTGAAGCGCAGCCTGCTCTCTTTGATTTGAAAAACAAGGAGTATTTGAACCGAAATTTAAAATCGAAATGTTGGATAAAGATAGCCGAAGCTATATACGAGATGAGAGTCAAATGATTCGCACCAACAATGACTTTTTTACGTTTTTTTAACATGCCCTATAATGTTAGTTGATGCACAACAACACAACATTCATTCGCCGGATAACGGCACAGAAAAAAAAACGCTCGTGGAGGATGGATAAAATTTTCACGTACTAATAGAGAAAACAAGTAACGAAATGTTTAAATTGAGAGGGACAACTCTAAAATACGGTCAAATAAAGAGTCAATTTTTGTTGAAGGTTATTTATTGTTAACAAAAAGAATTAATAAACAATAAAAAAGTTTTTCTTATGTGTCAAAGTCTAACATTTTCCCAGTCTTGTTTTTCATTTATATGAAGGTGCTGAAGCTTAGAAAAATACATCATTTAAATATGTACCAATATTATTTTCTAACTTCATTTCGTTTCATTCTGATTTATCTCTCATGAGTTAAAGCGGTCAGTCAATTTTTCGATTCTTCATCACAGTACTTGGATAGCTTTTGGACCCCATTGAATTTTTCTTTGGAGAGCGAAATCAGTTCAATAAGAAATAAATATTCAAATTTTAATGAACATGATTAACCTATATCTAATTTTTTACCTATAGATTATTATCCGGAAGCTGGAATTCACTGGTGTTGTTTGGCTTAGAAGGTTTCCTGACACACATGCACCATTATTTGTATCTTAATGTTTTTCTTATTTATTTGTACTATTTCTATTCATGAGTTGAATTTATAAACACTCTCTCTTACGTTTTTGATTTATTTAAGTACTTTACACTACACTTAACTAATTTATATAATTTATTCAAACTCTGCGGTTAACTTTTCTATTTAATACCGATCACTATAACTATCTATTACAAATTAAACCAACTGCGCTAAACTAACTCGTAATTCTCAAAAATTCTAGAAAATGAAAAAACAAATAAATAAATAGACCCTCCTAGAAATTAGTTTAAAAGAAACAATGTAAATAAATCGCCTGCTATGATACAAACTTATATAAAAACATACATCAAACGAATTCCGGGTAAATCAAACGTATCAAACTTATTCGTAACAGTATTACGATAAAATGCCAGTCTAGGATACTCAACAGATGTTACACTTATTCCCGTTTATGATAGTCGCAGATAATACACCTGTCCGAAATGTATAAAATCTCGTTTTTCAAAAAAATTTTTATGTTTTTCTGGTTTGGATTTTTAATGTCTTTAAAATCCTCCCTACCTGTCAGTCATAAAATTTCTGTAGCAACAAAATTTAAATGGAAATATTAGGTGCTATTATTTACTAAATTGCGTGTAAAGTTTTTTTCCATTGGTAGCTTATTCTCGGAATTAAAAAAAATTGATAAATTTCATGGCCATCTATTACTACTGCATATTATTCTTTTGTAACTTTAAGTTGTCATAACTTTCTAATTTAAAAATATTATAATAATATAATATAAATTATAAAATTCTTGACATGGTTTGAAAATTCGAATAAACTTCTAAAGCTTCATCCCAAAGTAGATGATTTATCGTGAAAAATAGACAACTAATTGATAAATCGATAGCTGCAGGCCCCTTCTGGGAAACAGAAAATTTGGAAGAAAATTCAAAGTTTACTCAATATTCTAGGATGTTTAGGTAAATTCCAATATATACTTCAATGTAATATAAAAACACGATATTTTATTTGTTATCATTGAATAAATCGTGTGAGAAGTGGCAATCTATCACCTATTTTGCTCAGCGATTGGAAACATGTTCAAACCCTACAAACTTTTATCTGCTCCTTAGAGCGAAAATGTCAAATAAGATTGAACGCGTCTCAACAGTAATTGCTTGTATTATAATTTGTAATCGTTTGCTTATCTTTAGAAAATAGTAAACACAAGAATTTATTTAATAAGAGTTTATTACATACATTTTGATTATTTCTAAAATATCAGCGGAAGATAAAAACAGTTTTAAATACATAGTTGTGGTGAAATGAATTCTCTAAAATATTTTCTAACATAAGCAGCATCAATGATATTGCAGTTGATTATAAACGGTTTTCTGTTTGTACTTGATCAAGGAGCTGCAGCTCTTCTTTTCTAACATGTTTGTTTTTAACGTATTCAATATATATCTGAATAATTTTTATAATCAATAACATGAATATGATCAAAATGATTGCCGAAAACATCCCATAGTAACTAGTTTTGTTATTAGTTTCCGAAAAAGCATGTATTTGTTCGTTAATACCATTATCACGTAGAGTTAATTTCTCTTCTAAATCTAATTTGAATTTTTCTAAATATTCTTCTATATATTTACCAAATTCTCTAGTAGAATTTTCACTAACTTGTAAACTTTCTAAAAACTGATAAAACTTACTGTTATCCAATTCAGATTTCAAAAATTTTAATGTATCGTCTTTATGAACATTGTTCGTTTTGAAATTTTCTAGATATTTATAAAAATTACTATTCAAGAAGTCTTTGTTGAAATAATTATACATCACAGTACGCTTAAAATCATCATCGTCATCAAGTTTCTCAAACTTAGATGAAATTATTTTCTTAAAATAACCAGTGAGGTCATCTTCTATTTCAGAATTTGATTTATAATCCACACACGTTATGCCATGAATATTTTCCTTACCCATTACAGTGCTACTATCAAATTTTACTTGTTTAAATCCATGCAGTATCTCTAATAATTGTTTACAGTCAAATTTATTGTTGTTTAAATAAATATTCCTTAAATTTGGTGAATCGCTAAAAGGATCTGAATGTGTATAAACAATTTCATTGTTGTTAATTTTTAAAGTAACAAGTTGATCTAATGAATAAAAATATCTTTTAAGTGATTTCAATTTATTGTAAGATAGATCTAGATACTTTAAATTAAACAAATTATCAAATATACCATACTGCAACTTTAATAGCTTGTTGTTCGATAGATCTAAATATGTTAATTCTGTCATATTAACAAATAAACCACTTGGAATTAACGATATATCATTATATCCAATCCTTAGAATCTTCAAGGTCCATAACTTTGAAATATTTTTTACAGAAAAGTCATCAATAAAATTGTGACTAGCATCTAAGTTATTAATTGTCATATTAATCAAACATTTACCAGATAGAAGGTATACAATATTATTATAACTAATATTTAGTGATAATAACCCAGGTATACAAATATCTACAACAGTTAACCTGTTTTTGGATACATCTAAATTAGCAATTCTATGAGAAGATCTATTTAAAATCAACTGTGAAATTTGATTATCATTTAGTTTAAGCTCTAGAATGTAATGATTCTGACCTAACACAGCGTCATCAAAATATGCTAGAGAATTTTTTGATAAATTAAGATAAGACAAATGTATTATATCGGTTAAAAAGTTTAAATCCAATTTTTTTATATTATTCATCGATACGTCCAAAGTGCGTAACTGCTGTAAAGAGTCGAAAACATTTGGTTTTAATTCACTTAGGGCATTCCTAGCTAAAAATAATTTCCGTAGAGATGAAAGTCCAGCGAAAGCATCTTGTTTAATGTTCGTTATGTTATTCTGCGACAATTCCAAAATGGTTATTATTGAGTTAGTTATGAAAGAACTTGATTCAATCTCAGATAAATTAGATTCTTTAATTTTCAACCATATTCTACGGAAAAATGATGTTCTATCAACAAGTTCGGTTATTTCTAGCGGAAACTGAACTTTAGAACACTCTACAACCATAAACGATTCCTTATAACCATTAGTATAAGTACTAGTAGTGGTAGTAGTACAGTAATTTGTTGCTGAAGTGTCTTTAATACAAATCATTGATGTAACCAGCAACAGAATCCTGAAAAAGGTCACATTTCTATTGTTTGTGGTCTTACAATTTCAAACAGAATTAGCTGATTCCAATAGCCATGTTTCTTAATAAGGGCTGATGCTCACATAACATTCGGTAATTAGTTGAAAGAAATTCGTTTTAAGAGAAAGAAAAATACTGAAAAAGCTCTGGAGCACTAATTTGAAATATGTTCACTCGTCAAAATATGTACACAAACTCAAAAACCATTGAAAACAACTTAACCTCTTTGATATAAGTATGATCGTGATCTCAAAACCTTAATCTTTGTCAAGAACTGAAAACACGAGTAATAAGCCAAAATTCAAAGCTATATCTGAAAAAATTCTCATACTGCATTGTCTCTACCACACTCCGGACGAGCAACTAAGAAGGGCCGTTACATTTAGATAACGCCATCTGGCAGCAATAATAAATAACATTATTATAAGAAAATTTTAGGTTACTGCACGTCGGCGAATGTAAGATCTTTCCATCCAGGATAAATTTTTTCCGTTTGTTCAAAGAAACGTTCAAAGAAAAATTTCCACTGTTTACACATTTCTCGAAATATCTCGAAATTTTGGACCTACCATTATCTAGAAGAAAGTAAATAGTTTTGAAATGTCTTCATGAGATCAAGAGTCAAAATGTAACCTGGAAAGTTTCGAATAAAGTTAAGATATGATAGATTTCTTTCTTTCAACATTAAGAAAGTAGGCGTAAATCAAACCATTGAAATTTTAGGTATAAATTATTGATGTTCTTCTATTGGAATTTTGAACATTAAAAGATCAAATAAAGTATAACCTATTACCATCTACGGATTATTATTCAATAAAAACATTAGATGGGAAACAATAAAATAGCTTTAATTTCAAAGACTTTACAAGAAAATATTCTATTGGTGATAATAAACGATGGAGATGAGCTTTGTTATAAGATATATCATAGTTTCATGCATCCTCTGAATTTATTCGCTTGCATACACAAATACGCTATATGAATATATTATTAGATGAATATAAAACAAGCATATCTATCTATCTAAAAGGGTCAAATAATAATAAATGAAATGTTTACCTTGACGTGGACATTTCTTAAATCAAATGTTGTAATAGAATCGGTATGTTCTTTAGAATAGTTGAAATTATTATGAATCGAGAGACAATTGCAATTTATCTCATTTTGAATTTAAGATAAAACAACTTCCGCAACAACATTATTACAATTATTCAATGATAAACTAAATAATATTATAAAAAATTTGCAATTAATCTAACAGTTAGTGATAACAATAAGTAACATTGTATTTCTGTTGAATGAATTTTAAATTTTAAAACAAATTCAATTCTTAGTTCAGAATTATCATTCTAATTTTGATTTTTTTATATACCCGAAACAAATGTTTATTAATGTGTCACCCCTTCTAAAATACTCATCACGTCAGATTTTTTTCTTCAACCAAATCCTTTCTTTTAACTACCGTACATAGCTTCAATTTAATATTCGTCAATTCTCATCCACGAATTATGTCGTCACCCAACCAGACTAAAGCTAAGGACCCATTTTTAACACGTGTCGTGTTAACACGCATTAACACGTGTTATATAAATATCTATTACGTTATTTAAAATAGATCTATGGATATTATTGTGATATGTCGTCGGAGACCGACAAAACGCTTTAACACGTCATAGCGCGTGTTTTCAATATCTACGTTGGTCAGATTTTCGTCAGAAAAGTTACAAAGTGTTGTAGGTTAACACCTAACCACCTGTGCCGAGTTTGTTCTGAGCGTGACTGGAAACTGTTTCCGTAACTATATTCGTTTCCGTAATATATCTATAACTAGCAATACCCGTTGTGGCTTCGCCCGCGGTTTATTGAACCTCGCGTAATATAGGGATAATTCTATGAGAAATGACTTATGTATTCTATGCATTAATTCAATTTGGAAGTGTTATAAAGAAAAGACACATTATCATTTAAAAATTGCACACATTTATTATTTATACGATAAATAATATAACAAATACATACATACATGTCATTAACATAAAGATATTAAATAAATGATTTATTATTAAAGTAACAATAATTACAAAAACGCAAAACAAAATATTGTATCATATATAATTTATATCAATACTTCTATGTAAACCACATTAATTGTTTTGCCATCTTTTGCCAAATAACTAAACTTGACGGAGAACTTACTCGTGAACAGGCTACATAAAATTGACCATGGGAGAAACAGTTCTCTCTCAAATCGATTTCTGCCACTTTCAAATATTTACCTTGTGATAAAACGGAGAAATTAGTTTTTAGATATTCACACGGGACCCATTTCTAAAAAAGAATCGCTTTTATATATCATTTCGTCATGAAGAATTGCTAAATATATGGTTCCGTCATAAAAATTTTTGTTCAACTCTTTAAACCCTTTCCAAGTCGAATTTTGAAAGTCGCAGAAATTTATTTTTAGGTATTTGTACGGAGAATGTTTTAGTGCAAAAACGAAGTCGATATCTCAATTAGCGGCCGAGAAAAACGAAAAAATAGAATTTGCAAACGTACCCCGTTTTACCCCTTTAAAATCGAAATTTCGCAGAATCCTTTCTTACACACCGATACAAACATACCCTCAAAATTTCATGTCTCTATCTTTAATAGCCTTGTTTGGGCGTTGATGAGTGAATGAATCAGTCAGTCAGTCAGGACATCTTCTCTTATACATATAGATTATATTTATGTTAATTGAGGTACAATTTATAGAAGAGGTACAAAAGTATGAGTTTTTGTACAATTTCCGAAATAAGTACTACCGAGACCAACGAAAACATCAATCTCAAACCAATACCTATGTTTCAGAAAAGACTCAAGGAAGTTCCTTTTCTAATACACTAATTAATTTTACAAATTTATAAAATGTTATTCTACTTTTCCAAAAATAATATTATGTTTAGTTTTATAATAATTTTATACTCGGTTGTATTTAAGAAAATATAATATTGTATTTTGTTGTTTTCTATCTTGAAGTTATTAAAAGTCGTTACTCTGGAGATATTGCTTCTCTAAAATTTGTATTTTGCTTCTTTAATTTACTTCCTAGTAAATTGTAAACCACGTCGAATCCCTTCTTGTTAATCCTGATATACGTTTTACACCTGTCCTCGTCATTGCTAATTTCGGGCCACAGAACATGATATTCACCACATTCCTGCCTACGTTGGTTTATTGGATGAACCCAGTATACCCTGGATTCATACTGTAGCACAAGCAATGCTGCAGTAACCGCAACCATTTCCTCTTCTTCATCCAACCAATCCATGTCTTCTTGTAGGTGCTCCATTACATTATAAGCTCCGGAGGATTGTGAATGTGTGAACCTGAAGGTCGAGGATACTACTTAACAGGTTAAAAACATCAAAATGTCAACTGGCACATACGTTTTATAACACACACATGTGTCCGGCCTATCTGATGTGTCGCATTCTGACGTGTCGTGTTGACACTTGTTAACACGACACGTGTTAAAAATGTGTCCTTAGCTTAATAGTTACCATTAAAAATTATTCTTCAGAGGCATCAAACTATCTTTAAATCTTACAGTTCACTGAAGACAAACTTGAATCAAAATTGAAAAATTCACTTCACGTCATATTATCCATAAACGAGGATTAATTGACGGTTTGTTTCCATCCGAATCAACCGTAAAACTAAAACGCTTCAGACAAGAAGAAATCCAAAAATTAATTGGCATACTCCATATTCAAATTCGAATCAGCCTATCCTGTTCCCCGACATAGATGCCATAGTTGCGACATCCCCAAAATTCAACATCAACTTCGACTTCGACTTGGAAAATATCCGACTAGACTAACCTCAAGAAATTCGCAGCCAACCGTTTGAAAATTAACTCGATTTTCATTTCAAGGACCCTTCCTACATCCCCAGTGCTAGAACTGTTCTTATATATGGACTCCTCATAATTGGCAGCTGCTACCTAGTTTATAGCAAATACATCAAACAAGATTCGAACTCCAACACCTCAACATATAGACCACCGCGATGCTCGTCTTCCTCTTTATCCCTCCGAAGCCGAATCTATGGAGGGAGGAATTATGTCGTCACCCAACATAGGTACCCATAAGAAAATACTGACGGCATGCATCCCACAGTCGATTTCCCTGAAGCAGCCTTTTCAAAAACTCTAGCAAAATCGCTGGTGTTCTCAAGAGTAATAATATCAAAGACAGTCTTCAACTCGCTTTCAGTTCAATAACATATATTTTTATTGTAATTATTTTCATATTTTCTATTAATTGTAATAATATATATTTCTAAAAAGCTACTTCGAGCTATCAAATTTACTATTCACGTCCAATATCTTGTTTCAAATCTCAATTTTTCAAGTCTCCAGTGAAAAGTGCAAACAAAGTTTTAATTGTTTTTTTTTATATTTGTGGACAAGTTATATTTTCAAAAAAGAGGAGATATGTTCTTTTAAATGCATCTTCATTATTTTATATTTTCTTATTCTAAACCAAAATAAAAAGAAAGCTGCAAGATTTTTCTACTAAATTGGTTACCTTTCATTTGGTTTACGAATGTTACTTTTGTGTTACGAAGACAACGGGATACATTACAAAAAATAAGACAAATATTGTATATACATATATATTAATCCACCAAACAACATTCGGAAGATCTTTCATACCTACAAACTGGGACTTAAGGGAATCTTTGGGAAGGAGCACAATATTTCCAACTATTAGAGAAAAAAACTAAAAGTCTGCCTGGAAGTCATTCATAAAGGTTGTGAAAGATTTTTTGAGATATGAAAAAAGTGAAAATTATGAAGATGTAGCTGACTTATAAAAAGAGTAAATGAGTAATTGAAGATTAATTTCCTGCACTCATATTTGAATTCTTTCCCTGACAACTTAGGAACAGGAGGAGCATTTTCATCAAGATTTTGAAATTTTTAAAGAACATCATCTGAGATTTTCTAAAGGCAATATGTTAGAGGAATACTGTTGGTCTATAATAAGAGAAATTGGCCCAAATATACCAACATTTGTGATTTCCACTTATTTTGTTATTGTATTAAGTACTTTCAAAACCAGAGGTGAAAAAACATGTTTATTATTTCTACCATTACCTAAGTAAACCATCATTAATAACTTTCACCTGGGGTAAAAACTACTGTAATCAATATCATCAAAATTACTGCTTAATTCTTTCAATAACTACACTTTTGAGAAAAAAAAATCGGCTCAAACACCCTTGCAATCGCAAGTCACAGGCACAAATCTTTAAATTTAAAACTTTGTTACAGCTCTTAGTCGCCCCAAATTGACACTCAACTTCACCGAAATTGGAAGTCGACAAAAACATAGTCTAGGACTAACTCTTTCATTGACGTTAAATTCAAATATGAATCAATCCTCTAGTTCCGATACGATCGACGTTTATTTACCTCTGGAAAAACAAGGGTATGTTATTTATATTTCACAAACCAGGCCTAAATATATTGTTACTATCTTTAGTTAGAGGGACTGGTACCTTTTGCTTTATATTTTTGCATTATTTTTTTTTGTATTTTAGATGGTTTCATGGACAAATCAGCAGAGTTGAAGCGGAAAATGTACTCAGGGTTCTACGCGAAGGAAGCTTTTTGGTGCGAAATAGCGAGTCTATTAAAAATGATTTTTCGTTATCTCTGAAGTAAGTACCGTCACATACATCACGATTTTATTTCCGATGTGGTTACTAATCACAAAATTATTTTTTTCAGGAGTGCAAGGGGGTTTATGCATATGCGTATCCAGAAAAATTCAGAAGATGGTAGTTTCGTACTGGGACAATTTAGTAAACCATTCAAATCGATACCGGAAATGATCAAACACTTCTCAATAAATCGCCTACCAATCCGCGGAGCTGAACATATGTGTTTGTTACAGCCAGTTATAGCACAACTTTTGTGATAAGGATTGAATTAATGGCGATCTTTTCTAAAAATTTTCAGGTTGCAATATTTTATCTCTAGACCAAACTGGACAATACGGTTAATCAAATGGTAGAGTAAATATTTTTAAATAATTATATAAACATTTGATTTCTGATGTTATTTGGTCGAGTATTGTTTTGAGGTTATGTTCTGGTCCTAGTAATTCATCATGCCACTAATTTCAGTTCAAACGTAAGTTTCGTCTCTCGTTTTATTTTTTTTTACTTTTGATTATTTATTCACCACTTCTTTCGGAATATATGATAATTTTGTCTGCGATCTCCATTGTAGCAACATCTTCGTACGACCCACGCGTCTTGAAGTTTTGATTGTTTCGTTTGTTATTCTTGGTTACTTTTCCAGAATTTTCCAGAGCTAACACCGAGCTTAATTTTTTTACGTTCAAAAGAATTTTAATTCAATTTCAATTTCAAATGTCGCGTCGCTTAAACTTCTATAACCAAATTTTTAAGTATATCTGTATGGTACTAACGTCAAGAAAAATAAACGAAACTCTGGTGGCGTCATCTATGAGTCCAATCAAAATGAAAATAAAAACGTTAATGACAGATAAAATGGAGAGGTTTCAACAAAGAAAAATAATAATTTCGACTCCTCAGTAGAATAATGATTAAAACGATGATTATTATTGAGAGTGTAGACCTAGAACATAATCCTGAAATAAGACTTCATTCAATTTTATAATATTCAGCTGTGGTACTAGTATTGTAATCAAAACATATATAGAAATATATAGAAAAACTGACATTATTTGACGATCTATTCCCTATTTTTTCCCGTTTGGTCTACAATACATAACAAAATGTTAAAACACATTATATACCAATCTCTTACACAAAAACTAAAATACCACAATCAGAGAATTTTATTCCGCAGACTATCCTAGCGAGAAATTACCTATACAGACAGATTTTTAAGTTCATTCGCAAAGTTGTGGATACCTAGATCCGTCTATATCCTTATACTATACCTTTTATTAGCACCCCTACTTCTGCTTCAACACCTTCAGAAGTCTTTGAGCCATCCATTTATAATTAGAGTCAACAAGAATACACATTAGTAGAGAAAGAGCGAAGCTCGCCGAGTTATTTTATTAGGAGGAATAGGGATATTTTTATATGGGTTATGGTTAAGGTGACCAGATTTTTCGATGGGCAAAGCGGGACAACTCTGAAGGAGGGAAGGGGTCTCAACAAAAATTTTCATACAGAATAAAAACAATATTTTAAATAAATAAACATTAATTAATAAAATAAAAAATGTATAATATTTTATTCCTAGACATATTTTTTGTTTGAGTGAATTTTTTTCAATAGATTGTTTAATTACTTACCTCAATTTTCTATGGTAAGGGACAAATAAAATGTAACTGGGTAGCAAAAGCAATATGTTAGTCGTCGTAGTCCGTAGAATTCTTAGAACACAAAACAAATTGAAGGATTCTTAGAACGCAAAGCAATGATTTTCATAAATATAAAATTTAACTTTATTCTAAAGGTCCAGACTTTTGAAAAACATCACAGGACGCCATAAGCGAGACGTCTGGTCACCTTAGTCATGGTCACTCGCTTACCATGTGTGCTCTCCCTTACTATAGCGTATGGAATTAAATTAACAATTTGAGGAAGGTATAAAATATGAAATAATGAGGCTCGACGCTTGTATTGACAAGCTCCAGCTGTAGTATTCCATATCGTCGGCCAATTGGCTAATTAACAAGCACAATCGTTAAAGTAAAAGAACTACTACTACTATTACTCTAAGAGCCAGTGTTTCGCAGACTTACTGTACGTTGTGAATGTCAATATTTATGCCTTTCGACTTCTAGGTACGCTCAAATGAACCCTCGATGGAAATAGTGAATCCCCATTTCATTAAAGGCAGGAGAAACAGTATATCTGGCATTAATATGAAATTTGCTACTATACTGTAAGTCTGCAGAACACTGGTTCTCAGTCTATGTAGTATGAACTGTGACTGGTATACGTTTCAAGCTGTTTGAACTTGTTTTGTGTAAGAGTAATACACTGGCTTCCATATTTAGAATAAACATATTATTTATTGTGTTAATTTTTCTACATGTTAATTATTTTTTTAACGATTCATATAAAATATGACGTAGTTAGTATTTCTCCATATGAAATGTTTTTATAATATATCTACGTAAAAATATAGAACAAAACTATTATATTTCGCAATAATATATCATTAATTATGGAATGTGCAATATTTTATAGCCTACAATTGTACACTTAATACGAGAAATTGTTTAGAATATTTACAATAGTCTTCCATCAATTTAATTTTTTACTAATAAGGATGATTTCACAGATAATAAATATCAATTAAACACAGAAGATGATTGATGTGGAAATAGTGGCGTTTCCTATCAATTTATCCTTACTGCTTCTGTCTAGTTAGTTTAGCTCCCATAGGTAATCCCAATTAGAATTGATGAGTGGTACCTGATTACTGGCGCCGACTGTTCCAAAGAAGAGTACCTAACCTTAATAAGTACTGAGATAAAAAGTGGTTGTATACAAATTAATGTAAAATGTGTCCCGCAGTTATTGAGATTGTATACTTTTGGTTGGAACGTGTATATTTGTACTTTAGGGAAGGTTCGCAATAGAGCGCCTTGTAAATAATGTACAGATATCACAAACACGAATAATCATATTATAGTATGAAGCAGAAAAATATATAATAGAAAAGAATGGAAATTAGACTACTGGAATTGTTAAAACAGAATAAACGAGTCCAAAATTTTCTGTATTCAAATAGTTATAAACAAAAAAATTTAATATTACTACAACCGACTACAATACGAGGGCTGATTCTTTTGTTCTGCCTCTGACTCACTTGCAATTAAAAATTGGTAATTCTAATTCATCTCAAATGAAAGATCCTGAAACAACGAATAATATGACAACTGACAGAGTTCTTTCAGTACATTTCAGTAAGGGCTCCATATTGCGTAACGTCATAAGTATAAAATAAACCCTGAACATATGATACAAAGTAAATACGACAGTTAATCTAAAATAAGCGTAATTATTAAACTTTGATTAATCTAAAGCATGGTGTGTAAATTGTGTTTTGTGCCAGGATGTAGAGATACCACAACTAAAACACCTGATAAAATTTTTTAGGTGCTAAAAAATTCCAATATACAACAAAAATTGTTTGGAAGTGTTGGTCCTTTTAACAATCCTGAGAGATGTAATTATCTTTGTTGTCGGGATAATTTTAATGTAAGTAAGATTAAAATTTAACTTACTTTAATATTTTATTATAATTAAGTATATTATGCTTGGAACTTAACCTATAAAAATTTTATTCACTACATTCTTATATATAGAAAAGTGTTTGATTTATTAAAACCTGGTTGCCCTGATAGGACTCCTATTAGTATTCGTCAATTGCTCTTAGTTAGGTTGATACATTTTACAGATCTACTCTGATTATAGTTTCTTATAGTTTCCCAATAGAGTCTTTGCTTATCTCAGCCCCTGTAGGCTGTCCTAATAATTGATTATTCTCCTAATCTTCCGTGTTTTTCAATGCTTTTTCCATTGTTCTGTAACTGATACCACAGAAGGGTTCGGGTCCCATGAAGGGCTTGTCTGGCCCCGCTTTAGCGAGGTTATCAGCTATCTATTTTTCCATCACTCTGGTGTGTCCCGGAATCCATTGTAGTGTAATTTTATTTTTCATACCAAACTCGTTTAATTTTTCGTAATACTAAACGAGTATGGATGTTATGATATTGGAGCTTAAAGCTCTAATGGCTGCTTGACTATCGGACAGGATGAGGATCTCCTGTTTGCGATAGTTTGGTGCGCTACCCAGTCTTTCAGAGTGTTTGGTTCTGGGCCCGTACACTCTTATTCCAGTTCGGTCTGCTGTTTTTGATCCGCCCGTATATCATTTAATGGCATTTCTATTCATTTCTTCTATGGTGTTTTGATCCCGCTTGCTTTTATTATTGAGGTAAAGTTTTCCTCAAAGCTAAACTTTTCCGATGCAACGTCCTGAGGCATGACGAGGGGTTGGTCATTATTTAGGAACGGGTTTTCATCCTTAGTGATGTTTGATACGTAACTAGTAAGTAAAAACTGTTTTTTAATAGCTCACGCTACGTTGCTCATCAGGCAGACAACTGTTCAATGTTTTTATGAAACATATGACGTTACAACTAAAAACCAATGAGAATTGTTATCTTATGTAGTTAAAATAAATATTCTACTTTCCGACATAATTTCATATCAAGAACTTATAAAATAAGCAAAAAGTACATACTTTTTAAAAAATGCAACTACCCTGTTACAAATTTCAAAAAGCTTCTACATACGAATGATGGTATAATCATTGAAAATAAACAAGTACATAATGATAATTCTAGCAAAATCCCAAGCGATGAAGCAAACAAACATTTCAGTTTTGATGCTGGAGGTATGACACTGGTCATGCCTAGAATAAGGCACTTCTTTATGTCAAAACTGTATAAAACTGTATGTCGAAGCTACTCGAGACATATTATACTGGTCGTGTACTTTTTCGCTCCAGTGATCAGAATCGTATGATTTACACCACTAGGTTCCTTCTTATGGGATTAATCGAAGTCAACAAACCTACAATCCCTCAATTATTTCAGAATAAAAATAAACGCTATATCAACAAAATTCGGCTACAATTATGCAAAACAATCCTGTGAATTTTTTTATCGGTTTTTGGTGTAATAAATAATCATCAAAGTATTTCTGTTTGTAATTTTGTTTTCGATAATGAATTTACTTAATAACAAATTACCTTTCAAGGAGAATTATAAAAATCCTTTGCTAGTTGTGGAAATATGACGAACTAATTCTCGTATTAATGCTAATTTTTATTTGTTATTTTTGTTCTTGTTATTATCAAAATATGTTACCGGATTCTACCAATTAGTTGAATAGCTATGATTTTAGAGTTGAAATGCATTCAAAGAAATTATTTGTTTGTTTGTAGGGCTCTATGAACATATTGCCAAAGAAGATGACTGTGAATATTTATACATACACGCTATGCAAGACAATCCACAAAATTTATAAAAAATAAGTAAAGTTTATTATAACCATATGTACTTATAAATATTTCTTGCTTTTTAAGACTTATTATCATCCCTTCACACTTATTGAACATTCCTAAAATTAAAGAATACGTCAGAAAACAATATTACAAAAGTAACGTCAGCTGGTTTCAGCAATACAGGTTATATGTAGGTATATTTTGAGATACACGAAAACTACACTTTATTTAGGAAAATTATTTCATCTTAAAAACTTGAAGCCAGTAATCTTTTGGAAAACTCGCAGAAGGTTGATAATTTACTTTATCCATATCACCCTCCGTCGTGTAATTTTGACCACGGAAATGTTTCTTTAGGTTAAAGAGTAACTGGAAATCACACATTGCCAAATCAGGTGGATAGGGTGAGTATTTAATGATTAATACATTATTGTTACGTCAAAAATCAACTGTTGTGTGCGACGATGCAACAAAACAAACACCTACAAATATTAACTGACTAAAGACCTGCAGGTAAATATTTTGTGGTGTACCAGATTGCTAAAACGTACGTAGGAATATCATTAAATGGTATGTTTGTTTCATCACCTGTCACTATTTAAGAAATAACACGATCTTCACCATCTACTCGCACTGACTTTTCGAAATCGCTAAGATCATGTAAAATTGAATTTACTGTTGCGTATCTAACACCAAGAGCTACCTTATTCGTCTGATATCTGAAGAACAGGGCCTACCAGCATGTGCCTCATCACCGAATGATATCTACCATCTTTCAAATTATCTATAACAGCGAAACACAGTTGCTCGTGAAGGTCTTTCAACGCCAAATGCGTGTTGCAACCGTTAGGGATTTTGTGGTTCACTTAAAGCAACTTTGAAATTATGGCAATTCGCTCTGTGATAATAGCTCATCTAGTTAGAGCTTACAACTTAAGGATGGAGGTATTCAAAAAAGCAGTATTGCCAGCTCTAACTAATCTACTTTCGTGGCATCTCAAAATATAATCAGTGGCTTTCTTATCTTGAAAATTATTAAAACGGAAATAACTACTAACAAATTTCTCTTATTTAAAGCTTGAGAAGAAAATGACATATTTCTAGAAGAAATAGAAATTCATTTTTTCTCTCCAATGTATGTCATGAGCTATCGTAGGTTTTATCAAATTACAGATGGTCTAAATATTAAGTTCTTTCGTCGAAGTGGTGTAATTGTTTATTTCAATAAGCATATGAACCAAACTTTATTAACATAATAGAAGCTTCAATTATTTTTTTACTTCGTTACTAATATTTCGTAAATTTTGTGGATGATCATGTATATCACATACATTTCAAAGTTATAGTTAGAAAATACTGTAGAACTTAGATCAATGTAATTTATTATAATACATATTGAAAAGTAAGGAAAAATATTCAAAATGGGTGCGTTATTAATATTACTCTCAACATATTAAAGCTCATTGTATAATAATTATTATATTTTTGTTTTATTAACTTTCAAAAAAATTACAGTTTCAACTATATTGTAGCATAATGTATTATTGAATATAGAACATATTAGTTTAGAAAATTTTGTGATTCATGTGTCAATAACGGACTGAATAAAAAATAAATGAAAAAATTGTTTCAATCCTCCTTTCCTTTATGTCAATCTCAACGAACAAAGGAAAAATTACATTCTTCTGTCTATTATGCTTCGTTGTTTGTTTGTGACTGGATCCGCATTCTCACAATTTTAATTTGAATTTTAAGGTACTTCGTTCACTTCAAATCCTTCCCAAACTTGGAAGAATTAAATTAGATGTGTTTTTTTTGTTCCTGATATTCAATTTTGATTAGAAAAGTTAACTTTAGGAATAATTCATCGAAATAAGCACTTTCCATGTATAAATGAATATTTTTTTTGACACTTAATATAATATTCTCATTAGAAGGGCTGAAAAATCCGTAGGCTGACATATAGACGGCGCTACTAATAGTATTGAAGTCCATGTTATAGGAAAGTCCGGAGTGGTCGTTGTCGAGTTTTATGAAGGAAATAAAATTCATAGAAATGAAATTACGAAGAAAGACGAGTCAAATGTAAGTTTTGTTTACATTCACGACCGCCATTAATTTTTTGAAAAAAGAGAATAGAATAGGACAGAGTTCTCTATCTTACACATAGGTGTTATAGCTCATGCCCAGACTTTACTAGCTTTCCAGCATTGCTATTTGACAAAAAAAATATTATTGAAGCCAATTCTCGGCTTGATAAACATTATTCGGATGTTATCCCAGGAAAATCAACCGTTTAAAAAGTGTTTTGCTAAGTTTAAACGGGGTGAAATGAATGAGCGAATGAATATTTTGTTATGCGAAAGATCTGTTCACAATGCACTAAAATAACAAGGAATTGATGATTCTGAGCAGTGTTTATAGCTCTTCAATCGCAATCAACCCGAGTTTTTGAGACTATACGTGGCAATTAATTAATCTTGACACTATCATTACACCCTGGAGTCCAATCCACAGGCATCCAAGTGGACTGCACGTAATGAACCGACACCAAAGCGTGGAAAGACGCAAAAGTAACTGGTAAGGTTATGGCATCAGTATTTTGGGATACGCATGGTAAAAAGATAAAGACCATAAATAGCGACTATTAAGGTACCATTATTGGTGCGTTCAAAGGAAGAAATCGCGAAAAAACGACACCATATGTAAAAGAAGAAAGTTCTGTTTTATGAAAACAATGCTCCGTGTCACTAATCAATAAAAATTATAAGAAAATTGAATGAATTTTGCTTTGAATAGCTTCCGCATCCACCTTATTCTTAAGATCTGGCCCCTAGCGAGATTTTCCTGTTCATAGACCGACCGGCATCCACATGAATGCCCGCTAGAAGGGTTATCACCAAAACTCGAGCCTATCTTGATGCTAATGATCAATATATATATACATTGTGTACTTAACTGTATCTTAACATACGAAAAAAATCAATTTTACAAGGTGTCTTTTCAAAAAACTGAAGAAAGTTTAGTAAAATAAACGGAAACGGCACAAGTTTGATAAACCACCCCACAACGATTATCATTAAGCTATACAAAGACTATTGATATTACGAGAAATCGATTTATCACATATATTTTATGCGGAAACATTTACTTCCGGAGATACCGGAAGTGGCCATTATCTCAGGAAGGCTAACAGATATGGAACCATGGATAACTTTGTTCGATAGATCTCATCAAGATCTATCTGTGTGTAAAAAGTCATAATAATTGATGAGAAGTTTCTGTTCATCGTCGTGGGGTGGCTTATCATACTCTTACCTGAGAAAGAACAAAAAAACTTGCTAAATCAATAAAACACAAGAAATATATAATGAAAATTTATTAACAAACAATATAAATACTTTTACAATACGTATAAATTTGTGTTTAATCAGTAACTTTAAAATATTAAAAATATACTAAGTATAATAAATTCTACCGTCTATGAAAATAGTTTTTGAATGGATCAAATTGAAAAACTTGAACACAACATCTTAAATCTATTTCTAATTAATGTAATTAAGTATTTGATTCATTCATTTGAGCAGTTTAACATTCAATTTTTTAATCTATCCATAGGTACAAAGAAAAACTGTCACAATATAGTGAATTCAGAAGATACCATTCGTTTTCTTGAATATTTTCAGAATGTTTCTAGAGAAATAACTACCCATACTTCACAATGAAATCGTCACGGGCTGATATAATTATATAAATAATTTAAATATCTTTTGGCATAAAATATCATTCAAAACCGCAATAAAACTTTAAATATCGAAAACTTTACTATAAGTTTTTAGCTTTCTCTTCTGCAATATATTAGCTTTCGTTAAAATAATTTCAAAAATAATTATGACTACACTAGTATGTTTATAATAGGGATAAAAATATCATTTACCCAAGTATTAAAAGTACTAAAACAGAACAGTTATTATATCAAGCACATAAAAATGGAGATCAGGTCGTTGTCGGATTAAAAATTACATAAATATCAATAAAAACAATATCATTGATCAAGAATACTGACCAAAGCAACTGCTTTAATAGATTGGTGCACCAAAAATTTCAGACAGAATCAATTTAAACGAAACAGATATATCATATTAAAAATTAATTTGAAAGCAGTCAGAGCAACATAAAATAGACGAATTGTATGTAACAAAATTGAAAAATTTACTATTTATTCATACGAGGATGTATTGATGTCTAGTTAGCCTAGACCAGTTCCATACATAAACAAAATATTGCGTTACCATATCAACGAACAATAATATATTAGAAGTGTCAGTGTAAAGTATTTAAAAAAGTAAACCAATAAATTAAAAGAAAAAAGATGTCCACCGAAATTGTGGAAATAGAAAAATTGGTTTATCGAGCCATCATCAAGTACATGTATTTAAATGGGTTAAGCGGTAAGCAGATTTACGAAGATATGCTTATTACCCTTGGTGATCAATGTCCTTCGTATGGGACCGTGAAAAATTGGACTGGAAGCTTCAAAAGAGGTAAATTCTCCATTGAAGATGATAACCATTCGAGAGAGCCAATTTTTGTGTCAGTCCCCGAAAATATCGATGCAGTTCATGACATGATTTTATCAGACCGTCGAATTGGGCTAAAACGGATCTGAGCTGAAGCACTGAATATTTCATACGAACGCGTTCATCATATAGTTCACGTCATTTTGGAAATGAGAAAAATTGCTGCAAAATGGATCCCCAATTGTTTGAATATTGACCAAAAGCGTGCAAGGATAAAAGCATCGCGTTCGATCTGTGCTCAATTTGAAAACGATGTAGACTTCTTAAAGAGAATTGTTACTATGGATGAGACTTGGATACATTTCTACGATCCAGAAACAAAGCAACAATCGATAATATGGCGACACTCTGGTTTTTCAAGACCTGAGAAGTTTCATATCCAAAAATATGCTGGAAAAGTTCTTGCTTCAGTTTTTTGGGATTGCCATGGAGTAATCATGATTGATTTTTTGGAGATAACTGGAGATTACTATTCGACATTACTGACCACTCTACGGGAAAAAATTAGAGTAAAGACGCGTTAAGCTATCCAAAGGTGTTTTGTTTTTGCAGGACAATGCCCCTACACACAAATCTAATGTTGCCATGCAAAAAATTCGTGTTTTGGGGTTTGAATTACTAGAACACCCCTTTATTCACAAGATTTGGCTCCGCTCGACTATCATCTCTTTCCTCAACTAAAAAAGGCTTAAAAGGTCGTAAATTTTCTTCCAACGAGGAAATAATAAAAGCTGTGGGAGTCTAGTTTGCAGATCAAGAAGAGACATTTTTTTTAAAGGTCTAGAGACGTTGCAGGTTCGCTGTAATAAATGTATACAATTAAGAGGAGAATATGTTGATTAATAAACTATTTTGACATTGAAATTTTGTTGGTTCTATAGTAGGATAAGAATTTTTCAATATATCCTCGTAAGTAGCGACCTTAGATTTCTGGAGAAAGGTACCTTACAAGTTGGCACCTGTCATCATCATCGTCGATTACTTCGAACTGTGGTTCAAGTCGTCCTGCAAGGTGTCGAGTCGAAATATATTACGCATGAAGCTATTTGTCGAAGTCAAAATCCCACTTCAAACCGTTAAGAAGCTGGAACGCAATGAAAAGTGATGGGGTGTAATCATACTGCAATCAAAGCAGTATTAATGGAATCTATCAATGGTCAATGGTTCTTAGACTATTAAAGTTTTACGACTGCCACCGTATCATACAACTTATTTGGGATCAGACAAATAATTAGATAGCGCCACATTTGAAACTGCAGACGTGAATCATTTGATACGTAGTATTAGAAAGTTACTCTATTAGCTTGAAAAAATACTATAGAAGAAGAAAACCAAATGTTGGAATTGGATTTTCTGTTGGATATGTTATAAATCATATTTTTGTATAGGAAAACTGCATAGAATATCCTAGATTTATTTGGTAACATTTCCCTTTCTACCTTTGGTTAATAAAATATGGACAAATGGTCACAACTGCCGCCGTTCTTTATGGAAGGTCATATCTGAAGATATATATCTTATGTATAATTTTTTAAGACACTATTATGGCAGTTTTCCGTTAATTGTAGGAGATAACGCTTTGCCTATCTCTAAAATAAACATAAATCTAACAAAACCTTCAATGACAAAATTAATAATGAATAAATATAATGTCAATATAAAAAAGTAAATATTTAATGATATTTGTTAAATAAAAGGAAATGTTAATAACAGTAACAATAATTTTTGCGCGATATATTGGAGAGAACATATTTTTTTGAATATACCAGATAAGATATACGAACGATCTAGCTGCTATAGCTTTCATCTAAGTAAATCTTATTTAAATTATTCTGAATATACAGCACTGAAATCATAGTTCCATAGGGTTCAATCCAGATCCTTTCACTCAGACAAAAAATGATGTGCCTAAACTAATCCAGTAGAAAGGATCAGAAAAGACATATAACAATCCTATTCGACTCCCAATATTAAAATTACAAAAAAAAATTTCACTTATCCAAACACACAATTGAATAATGTGCACATGAGAAAAGAATGGCAACAAAGACTTATATTATGACAATATTCATATGTTTAAGATTTTAATTTAGTCAATTAGTTATCATACAGAGACAGAGTAAGAAAAAGCTGATCAATTTTCAAATGTTTCAGAAAATCTTCAATCAGCATTATGTATAAATTCATGTCAGCAGTTTCTACACCATCAATACTTCCATCATTTGCTGTTGTTCTCTTTGTCATAACAGCACTAATGACAGAGCCCCAAATTCCACAAATAGCTCCTGATACTTTAATACATCAATCCAAGTATTTTCAATTACATTTAAAAAAAAATTTCATTATAAGAAATTTTCAGACAATAACAATATCCCAAACAACAATATTTTGCTACAAGATGGTGCCCCACCTCACTATGCGTGTGTGGTGAAGTAATACCTAAATAATGTGTTTCCCAGAAGATGGGTTGGAAGGCGTGGTTTTATCGAATGGGCCTCGCAATTACCCGACATGAATCCTTTAGACTATTTCTTGTGAGGTCACTTAAGAAACATCGTTTATGAAACAAAGCCTGTCAATATTCAGGAATTAAAAGATAGGATTATCACAAAGATAAGAAGAATTGAGCAGTAAGGGATGTTGCAAGATGTATTGCAAAAGTTTTGAAAATCGCATGGCTTTTTGTATTGAAGTAAATAGACATTTTGAGCATCTGCTGTAATCGACTGTATATTTTCTAAAATTCGTAATTTTACTACTTCACAAATGTGGATCTAAGTCTAGCATGACACAAACATGTAAAGATTTGTCTTTAGTTGTTGTAGATTTTATGCGCCATGATTTGGATAAATATTTTACCGCGCCAGTTTCGTTAATATTTTTACTAATTTACTGACACAAGACCTTGTTTCGAGATTTGTATTAGCACATAAATTATTAAAGAATATTCAAATTAAACTAGTTTGGTCAATCGTAGCCATCTAAATGTACAATATTTATTGTAACTTTGGTGGAGATACTGTAAATGGAAATTGTGACATTTAATTATAGAGAATATTACATGAAAAATAATCAGTATTTCTAAAAACACAAAATATATAGGGAGATCCATGTGAAATAATAAAAAGCATTATTTTTCCGCAAAATGGAAAGACCTGACAACAATGTAGATACCGTACAAGCCGTTTCCGAGATAATTGAGGCATTCCATACGTAAAACTCACTCTGTATAGAATAATGAAAATAAAGAAGTGTTGAACGGCACTATATTTTTGCAATATAATGTAGTGTGTGGTGGTCTGTAAATGAACTAATTATAATAACAATTTTCCTTCGTGTCAAAATAATAAAGTATAATTTTATAGGAAGTCCAGGAATGTTGTTATTTAGATTGAAAAGTCTCATATCTAGATTCGAGAGCTTTCTGATCTATAATTTTCCACAAATTTCGTATGCAATGCAAGTGTCAAATCCAAAAATATATGTTGCAATACATTAAAGAAATCTCAATATAAAAAAACGAAAAATCTGACAACAATATCTGACCATATATCAAAAATGATGCGCATAAAATTTTAAAAAAATTATACAAGCCGTTTCAGAGATAATTGAAGCATTCTATACATAAAACTCATTGTGTATACAGCTATCTTTAATATTTATATCAACAGGCATTTATAAACTTGGATCAATATTTAAATATAGTATTCAACAAAATTTTGTTCACGTACTCAGGCCACTATATATTGAGATGAATCCAACAGATTAAAATGATTATTATTCACTTTTTTTGTTTTCCTACTGATTTGTGTTGAACTACATTGTAACAATAGCCTTATTAGAATCATAAATATTGAAAACGTAATAGATTTATATAATTCAGAATGAAAAGCACGTAACACCACTAATAAATGTTGGTAGTTCTGTAAACACTAAAACATGTCGGATATCTTACATATAAATTAAATTTGTTTCAAGTAATATTATATAAATTCAAATATACAATGTGTCCCATTGGATATAAAGACATTTCCATATTTTCGTTATTTTACAGAACGTCTGCGAACTATGTCTTGATTATCATAAAGTTGTTTATGTGATTATGATGTCGTTCTTCTTGGCTGTTTTTATACAGAGTTCCCGGTATGGATATTGATTGCTGACTTACCAAGGGGAATCAACTATATTCTTTGATATTCAGTTTTAGACTCTTTAAATGCAAGCAAGTTACTTTCACTAGTACGGCCCCAAAGTTGTATACTAGCCCCTTATTTTCAATAGTAAGTTGTGAGCTTCTTCTTAGCAACCAATTTAGTATTTTATATTTGAGTTGCAATTAATCTGCTTCATTTCTTAAATGTTCCTGCCACTTGAGTTTACCATCCAGATGTAGCCTAAATATTTGACAGTTCTCCATATGAGATAATCTTATTGTTAAATGTAACTGGGAGATTGTTTATATTTATAGTTAAAGACGATATGAGCAGATTATCCTAAACTGATGTTAATACTCCATTTGTTAGATAACTTTTTTTTTCAATGAATTTGGAATATTCTTGACCACCTCTCCAATTGATTTTCTAACAGCTAGTATTGCAGTGTCGTCTGCAAATATAGCCAATGCAACATTTTCCGTAACAAGGATGTCACAAGTATATAATAGATACAGTATTGGTCCCAAAACACTACCTTGAGGGAACACTGGTTCAGGACCAATTTTACAACTGGAGTTCAAACTATGGTTTAAACTCTAATTTGAACCAAAATGAAATTTTTTGCATTTTCTCTAGAAATGAAGTAGTGCTTTAGACTAACCTTGTGAAGAAATACAAAAGGAACAGTCGGATCCAAAAAAAGTGATGCGGTAACTTGGAAAGAGAAGGGAAAAGGTTGGGAGGAGTTTGCAAAGGGATTTAACGATGAAAATAACAAAATCTCTTATGTTCTCGATAAAATCAAAGCAAATTTAGAAAATAAATGGAACAATTGGACAAATAGAACGAATAACTTTTTGTTTTCCCGGCACGCCGACAATATTTATTTATTTCTTCATCGTCACCGTCGAGTTCATCAAATATAAAGTGCAAGTTTTCAATCATTTTACGGAAAACCTTCATAATATCGTAAAAATGTGAACAATTTAAAAAAGTTATGTTCGGATCCTACGTTTCATGTTAACGTTTAAACGTTAAAGTTTGTCGGTAAACACTATCTATAAAACGTGAAAAAAACGGTATCTATGGTTTGAAGTGACGTTTGAGGTTTGAATATCAGTTGTAAAATTTGGGCCTCAATCAACCGGAGCTCTAAATATTCGCTTTTTTGTCAACTTTGATATACTAGTCCCGTCAAATTAAACTAATAAAGCTACATAAATTCCCAGCTGTAAATCAGTGCAATTGTTTAAAATATAATTAAAAATGAAATTTGAAAATTCCCCATCATACAAACGTATGGAAAAGAATTTATTCAAGGTCAAAAGTCAAGAAAATGGTTTTTTTGCGATTTTCAGTAAAACGGTAAGTTTTATCATAAAAATAAATCAGACAAAAATTGTAGATCATAAAATTATTTACAAAGAACATATTAATATAGTTCTAAATGTTGTAATCGTCATAATATCCACGAGTACGCCACGTATATACATCTCTAGAGTTGTAATATATGTTGAAATATTTTTTTATCGGTCATTGTAACTTACACTTAAAATACAAATACAACTATTCTTGTTAGTGAAAATGTAGACTTACTCGTATTACTCACTGCTCTAGCTCCAACTGAAAAAACTATTTTCTTCTTAAGACCAGGAAAAGCTCAACATCAATCGGAAATTTATTCATCAAAGTTTATCTACTTTTGCAATGTATTGAAATCATGTACTATTTTTACACGCAATAATTGACTGTGACACGACATCAGCATTTTACAGGAAAGGTAAAATAACAGGTTTCAAAATGTTTGAAAAACAAGATTTAGTTCAATGTGCTAAAGTTTTTAAAAATAATAATTCAACTCGATAAGAAGGCAGTCGCTTTCTTCTTTCTATATACGGAGCTCCTTAAAAACCACCTGCATATAAAGTATCGATATACGTGTTTCGTAAAAATACTAAAAGTTCAATTGGCTTGTCTTCCTCCAACCTCAGTTGCTGCTCATCAACATCTGTTTCGGGTAGTTCAAGTATGGTTGGTTATCAGCTAGACCCTACAGAATGGGGTTGGAAGTTGGTCAACAATACATTAGAACCCATTGAAACTTTACTCCCACCTGTGCCACTGAACACAATTTTTTGCAAGTGCAAAAAAGGATGCAGTGCTAAATGTGGAGGATCGGTTTGATTCCGACATGAAATACATCGCTATTGACGCAATTTACATGCACTCAGAATGAAGATGGAGAGAAGAAGAATTTGAAAGCTACGACGATTAAATTTCACAACTTTTTTCAATTTAAATTGCTTTTATCTTTTCAATTTCTGATAATTTCCATTATTTTGCAGTAGTTTCAAGTTAAACATCACAACAGACGTGGAAAAGCTTACTCAGGAAACTACTACCTCATAGGTGGCGTGGAAACGTGTGCATATTATGACGATTACAACTTATACAACGTTTTGAATCATTATATCTCAGAAACAGTGGGTGGCTCGAAGGAAAAAAGTATTGATATGTTTTCAATTGATAATTTTATGATCTACAATTTTTGTCTAAGGTATAAACCGTTTTGCTGAAAATCGCGAAAAACTCATTTTTTTGACCTTTGACCTTGAATAAATGTGTAAATTGACCGGACTATACGGTCTTGCAGGTTAGATTGAACATAACAAGCATGTAAATATTTTCCGATTTTTAGTAACAATCTTTTATGTCACACCGTTGCCGGTTAATTAAGAAAATAAAATAATCCGATTATTTGTAGATCATGTTTGCCTTTGGGAAAGCAGGTATAATGAATTTCATCATAATTGTCAACCTAATCGAAAAAAATTTAAAAAAAATTATGCTTATTCATGGCGCTACATTTACTACTTATGGGGTTATATTGTCTCAAAGCTGGTTTACAGATAATTCCTCCCATTTGTATAAAAATTTTAAAAACCAATTCTCTCAGAATTAATATCTTGTGTGGACATCAAATAATATTCTTTAACGAATCATTGATCGTTTAATTATCTTTTTCGATGGTCAAACTGTGAGGTTTGCCCAAGTGTTCCAACCTCTTGGATATGAATACTAGGCATTCACCGATGAAATAGACTCTAGTTTCTTCCCCATCCATACTACAACAGTATTCCATATCGTTGGTGATGCCTATAGCATGGAGATGGCGTCTTAGATGACTGTGTTCAATTAAAAGGCGCTTGTATAAGTGAAGCAGTTGATTGGTAAAAGAGGTAAAAGATCTATCTATGTGTACCTTAGCTTATCTCATTCCAGGTGTTTCCATATATCTCCGCAGAATTTGTCTTACGAGCAGACTACTGAGAGATGTAATAGCTACACTTTAGGCTAGACCTAGCATAGATTCTGGACCCAAATAAGTCGTTTAATAGTTACAATATTATCATTTTTGTAAACTCATATTTAGAATGATTTGAAATTGAAAATTTTGATGGACTAAATTCTCCAGATAACGAAAATATGGAGGCATCTTATCTCTAACTCATAATTATGTAATGTTAAATGCTTCTCTCTAATTTTTCTGTATAATTCCGTTAATTACTATAGATCGATAATACAATCAGCTTTCAACCCCTGAAGCGTATTTGTTTGTGTAAAAAACGTTTCCTTCTTATATCGAAGAGTAAATATAGAAATTATTGTATAAATTGAAAGATTAAGAACAAAATCTATCTTTTAACATAACTACATAATTTTTTTTGAATAAAATTTCAAACAATATTAAAACCAAAGTATTTATCACAACAAAACATATCATAGATTCTCAATTTATTACATTGTCATACGTCAGTGCAAGAATCCATTTTTGTGTACTTTTTTTCGGTTCTTTCGAAGAAATGCATTTTACAAATCTGCAAGCATGTAGTACCATAAACCACAGCACCAAAGAACAGAACACTGCAAACTATAATAACTATAGTTTTCCAATTACTAGGTTCCTTATAGAACGGCGCTCCTGTAACAAAGATAATTACTATAATGTGGAAGATATTTACGATATAAAAGTTTATATTTCAGGATATGACATGTAATCACGTTTTTCACCAATGTATAGTTTTATAAATACAGCTACTTCTTGTACTATCCTAGAGTTGTAGTCTAGTCAAATACTAGATAAAGAACGAAAGGTTTTGAATTACTGAATCCTGATTTGAACTGAGGTTTCAATGAATTAAAAACTGTCAAAATGCTGTCACAAATATTCAATTGTGAGCTTCAAGAAAGAAAAAGTAGTAACTTTGTTTCAGGTTATACTCTTTTCATAACCCATATAAAACAATTCAATTTCTCGAGAAAAAAAAACTGTATTAAAAAGTGCATAAGTTGATTTAGTATTACTTGATATATGAGACTATTGAGTTTCGGGAATTTATTCATAAAAAGAATACAAAATTTAGTTATCAACCTGCACTACATTCAATCTACACGGCAATTTCAACGTTGCTTCCTCGATTCAAATCATCTTTGTTAGTCGTTTGAATTTAACTCGTTTGAGATCACGGTTAAAGTTTATTTTTATATTCTCTATAAACCATCATAATAAGTTCCTACAATGTGTAACATCATCTTGAGGTTTAGCGCGACATACTTGAAATGAATTCATTATCCTTCACTTCATATATTTATTTTTGAACGTTATCACTTTCCAGCTCCATATACTTTTCCCAGCGATCTACAATAAGTTCGATAATACTCGCCGTTGATAGTTTTTTCTTTTGCAAGATAATCAATGAAAATTATCCCATGCGCATCCCAAAAAACCGACGACATGACCTTGCCTGCAGATGGAACGGTCTTTGCCTTCTTTAGAGCCGGTTCTCCCTTTTAAGTCCATTGTTTTGATTGTTCTCTTGTTTCGGGTGTAAAGTGATGAAGTCACGTTTCATTCACCGCTATGAAACGGAGCAAAAAGTTTTCTGTGAAACATTACCAAACATTCGATGAAATCATCTTCAAGACGCCGTTGTTGTGAGCAAACGCGGCAACCATCTGGATCACAGATTTCTCATGTCCAAATTTTCAGTTAATATGCGATGTCCTGAACTGAAATGTCTGCTACTCGAGTACTTTCAGTTGACGATCATCCAGTACCTTCATGTGGATTTCTGGAGTCGTCACCTCATTTGGTCGACCACTGCGATGCTGGTCTTCGTAGGTCGTACGGCCTCGCTTAAACTCTGCTACCCAATATGTTGATAACGAAGGAGCAGTCTTACCCTGATCTTGTGACCTATCAAAATATATTTATGGTGTACAACGCTTCATAACTGAAGAAAACAATAAACATTGTCCTCACTTTGATTTTGGCAAGCTTTCAGGATGAATATGGAAGCTTGGGATCTATGAAGAAGGAAAATATGAAATGTCCAAAATTATAGAATTACGCCAAATCTCATCAACATACTTAGGTACAAGAAAAAACAGGAAATTTAAATCTAAAACTAATATACACATCGCGTTAGATATCCTTCGAAAATAAAAGGAATTGAACATTTGTATTCTTTCAGTAACATTGATTTTTGTTTCACAATACAAACTATTATGTTAACTACTTAAGATTCAATTTCTGCAACCTCCGGTATTACATGTGTTTAACTTCCGGGATAAATAACTAATACGAGTGGAAAATTTTTATTGTTGATTTAATTTTGGTAAAATCACTTTAAATCTTCGCATAAAGTGAAATATTGTGTAATTCGTATTAAATTATAATTATTTATAGAAGAGTGATTCAATCTTTTTATATGCTAGTAGCCAACACTGATAATTTTAATTAAATTTAGCTTTAATTATATACCTAAATAAACTTCATCAACTTTTTCTAATAAGGAATATTATGCCCCTAATCGAAAACATACCGATCCACGATCATCTTCCTAATTTCTCTAAGAAATTCAGCTGAAGCTTGCAAATAAGGCTTGAATTTTTTGCTGAAACTTTTCAAAAAAAATTTCGGTCGCATGACCTAACTGCGATATTAATAAGTGATAATTTCCCAGGCTTGACAGCTGTCACGTACGAATGTCATAATAGCAGAAGTATAAACGTTTTGAAATTCGATTTTTACTTACTTCTTTTTACGTTACAGGCGAATAAAGTAAGAAACCCTGAGTATTCTTTACAACCGATTCTTTGAAGTCCTCTGAATTTTTCTTTGTTATGTTAAATCCCAAATCTTTTAAGATTCTAGCGAGCTCTACTACAGATGTTTATTCTCCAATTATGTACTTTCGTTCTTCACAAAATGTCCAAAAATGTTTCCATACTGTTGATTTTGATTCCTTTGTATAGGACGGTAATAAGTTATCTACCTCAACTTTTATTTCTTCCAAACTTTGTTTTCAAAATGCAACATTTTCTTCTCACGAATAAGAATACAGCAAAAGAAAAGGTGATGTCATAACCACCTTAATTTATTAAGGCCAACCGCCCACGATGCAACTGTTTTGAAACAAAGGTTGCAAACCAGTTGATCTTGCAACAGTTTTGCAATCAAAATAAAACTTTTGAACGCGGATACAACTCGTAATCAGTATTAAATGAGTTGGTGCAGCAGTGAAACGTAATTTTTCATTATATTCAGACTCGAATGAGTAAGACATCATTGATTATTATCAATACCGCAGACAACGCAGGGTACAGAGAGAATATTGGATTCCTAAGTCAAAATGTGAACTCTAGACTGTTCGTAGCAGCATAAGAACTGTCTCGGATAGATAGAACGTTTCTGTATGGAACCATAATGTCTGACATTTGACAACTCACTATATGCAGATTGATAAATCTCAAGTTTTGTCACAAACTAAATTTCTGAACGCATCCACAATATTTGACATTTGACAACCAACTATTATGTCGATCCATCCTCTATGTCGATCAATATCTCAGACAAATAGTGCACCTTTCTATCTTTGTGAGTAACGATTACCGCTACGTGCGCGAGAACTTTCTTTACTTCAGTGATCCTTTGTGATAATACGATTTCAAGTTATGTGCTATTTTTGCAAGAAGATGAAACTGCAAGTGTGTTTGCGAAGCAGTTGTTAGACATTGGAAATAATAAAGTCGCAGTGGACACCTCGATCAGTTACCCACAGATTTCTGCCACATCACAGACTCAAAAGAGTAGCTTATTCAGCGTATTTTCCCAGATATAGCGCAACAGTTCAATAACCCTACTTGGCTGGGTGAACGAGCAATATTGGCGGCGAAAAATAAAGATGTCGAGAATCTCAATACGACCATTCAAAATTTTCTTCCGGGACAGTTGGTTTCCCTCAAATCAATCCACACCGTTATGAACCAAGATGAGGTAGTCAACTATCTCACAGAATTTTTAAATCCACTGGAATTGCTTAGATTACCACCTCACAATTTACAGTTAAAAGTAGGGTCAGTTGTCATCATACTGCTGTTTACAAATTTAGGTACGTCTGGCCTTTGCAATGACTATAAATAAATCACAAGGTCAGTCGTTGGAAGTTAGCGGAATCAGCTTGGAGTTTCCCTATTTCGCGCGTTGACAATTATACGCGCGTCGGAATACCGTCATCTTTATTTATTTACGCATCACAAAATAAAACAAAAAATACAGTTTATCAGAAAGCTTTAAATTTATTAACAGACTGTATCATAATTGTGTGTGTCTGTCTATCTCAAATTGAAACCTTCTAAATAGCCAGTATTTCAGATAAACTCTGTTTTGTAAGTAATTAATAAATCGAAAATGATAATAAAACTTTATTCATACTTTTTTTTAATTAAAAAAGGATTCCTTTTGTTTGTTTTAAGTAAATTTTATACAAAAGTTTAGTCAGAAATATAGAGAAAATGTTTCTAAAAAGTTGAGTGAGTATAATTAATTTTTCTTTCACGTCTTCTGATGTAGTATAATTCAATGCATATACCAGATAACTGCCCCTTTTTCAATGACCCTTTTTGCAAATCTATTTTCCGGCATCCTTTTAGTATGCTCCAACCATTTTCTATGTATCCATGCATCTTGTTATTCTTAGGTATCTATACAAATTCTCCAATACTTGGTTAGTTATTCTTCTCAGTTGACAGTTTCACTTCGATGATTTAGCATAACTTTAAACTTATAATTTTCTGAAATTATTTGTTTTATCCAAATTTTGTCTAAATTAATAAATAACAATGAATCTTATGCGTCGTCTAAAAAATGTTGTGTACGCCGCGGCTGAAATACTACTTTGTTGGACTCGTCTGTTGCTCGCCTCGCTTCGCGATTTTCGCAATTTTCAGACTCGTCCAAAAAAGTAGCACTTTCGAACAGAGAAAAAAACGTCTGAATGATCAGTGATTCAGTAATGTTTTTTAGTTAGATTAAAGGCAGAAAACGGAACCGCCAACACGGACTGCCGCGCACTACGGCAAAAATATTTAGTCTTTCATAGTGACCTCAATAAGGTGGAACTGTAATTCGTTATTACAAAAAAAGGACAGAAATAATGCTTGAGCAAGCGGCAGATCCCTTATTTGTCATATCAAAACAATTTCAATTTAATGGGCTCTTAATTAACTGATAACTATTTTCCATTTTTTTTTTTCATGAATACTATTGTCTTTAATATATTTGAATAACATTTTTCCGTTAATATCTTTAGAGAATTCTAAAAAACCTCAAATCGACATATTTCAATTTCGACTCTTAAACATTCTTAGTTTTTGAAATATTTCGATTTAATGATAAATATCCATCATGAATATACAAATATTTCCTGCTAGAAACTTCGTTCTCTGTTTATTTCTTTCAGAAAACATGATAGACCTGAAAATATTGTGTTCTAGAAATCAGGATAAATTCCAAATACAATGTTTCTTGGATCGTTTCCTCCTTTCTGCACCTTCAGATTTCATACATCAGGCCATTCAAGCAACGGAAAAAATTTATGACTGGACGATGAAAAGGAAATCGCAATCGTGTACTTGAAACGTCACCATAATATGGTTATATAATGATTTGTTTAAGCCGGCAGTTTTGAAAGGATACATGTAAACAGGGAATCCGCCATTCCCAAACAAAACTTTTCCTCAAGGTTGGGAAGGCAACAGGTACATTTTGAGGAAGCGTCTCAAAAAAACTAAAAAGAGAAAAGTTGAAGATCTACTCTCAAGACCTTCCGTTAGGTTAAGTTTCCCTGCTGAACTAACAAGGGAAAAGTTAAAACCAACTAAAATCGATTGATTGTCAATCAAATTTATCTCAGCTATGTCAACTGACCAGAGTGCGTCCACGAGCAATAAGTCAATATAAATTGTCCAATGTATTTTAATCAATTCATGTTTTCTGAATTTTATTTTTGTCATATTAATTATTATTTCGTAATTTCAAAAAAAACTTGATTTGTATACTAAATTTAATAGTTTCAAGTGATTAAAATTACTTTTGAACGCTCATGAAGAATGACTTTTGTCCAATTGCGTAGAGAGATTACCCAAGCAATTTGTACAAACTAAGCCTTCCCATCCATAGTAATAGTAGTAATACGATGGCGGAACTTAATAGGTAGTGGACTTTGTATAAAAACCCATGAAAATAGGAAATACCGTTACAGAAACCATTTAGTTTTCAACTCCCCAACAAGACAGTATGTCGAGGCAAAGTTAAATATAAATAACCAAGAAGGATGGATAGCACCTCATATTAGTAAGGCATGGAAAGTTATCCTGGATAATACACAGAAAAGAGCGTAAGAAAAGTAAAGAGTACATCATTAACTGATCAAGGAAGAACATAGCAGCTGTTAATTTGATAACGTAGAAATAATGGAATGAGGCAAAGCAAAAAAAAACAATACAAACATACCGCAATGAAAATATATTTGAGAAACATCAGTATAAAAACTTAATTCGAATCTACTTTTGAAATTTCAAAAGAAGAGCGTGGTCGGAATATTTTGAAATGTTACTTCAAAGTAGAAACAACTCAGAGATGGTAATGACGTAAAATCGAAATAGAATTCTTTTAGAATCATAATAACCATGGACTGATATATGTTTTCAACAAAAACTTCCACTCCTTATGGAAAGAATTGAAAGACTTATTAGGAACATATAGATAATATATAGTGGTTTGGAAAGCATACATGCAAAAGTATTGATTGTTCCAATTCAACTTAATAAAATTAGAACTTTCCTATAATTATTTGGCTACGACTTTAACAAACATCAAGTAACATACCGAATAGAACTGATTATAAGAATGGAATTCAATTTCTTGTCTTGCTTATAATTGAACTAGATAAATCTCTGCCAATTTTTTTCTAAAATGTATTGTAATAAAGATAAATGACATAGTAAATGACATGATTTCAAAATTTTGTAATAATCACAGGACAAACATACACCAAATTTGTTTGAATTGTTTGTTTTAGCAAAGTTTATGACTCGTTAATATCACTTATCATCGTTTGTTTGCTTTTTCTCGATAATTATCACGAATATCACTTACCTAACCTTACAATTTCCTCTCTTAAAACGCTCCTTTCGTATAGGTCATTTTTAACGTCAATCAGCCCCAGTTTTCCCTTCCCTTTAAGATAATAAAGTACCAATGATTTTCTTTCTCAATTTACCGCCTTCCAATTTTTTTAACATGACGAAACCATCAAAGTTTCTAGGAAGGCTCACATTTCAAATATCTTGAGTGTCCATATTTCGCTGCCACGTATTTTTTCCTTCTTAATAATTTCATTTCGTTACGTACATATTTCAGATTCAGTGTAAGTACAAACCCATTGCCTTGAAGTACCATATCTGGTACAATTTGTTTTATATACGGCACAACAATTCCGACAGGACTGTGGTGTCAATGTGCTAAGTTATATGTTGTTATGTGTTGAGATACTATGTAATTTGTAAGGGAAACTTTATTATGTATACGAGGTCTGGCTATTAAATAACGAGACTAGAAGGCGCCCTAGAGGGGTGGGGTAAAAAGCGAGTAGTGCGTTGGGTACCTAGATATCTTGTCTATGCACGTCCCAAAACACGTTTCCGTCACTATTACTATGATAAAGAGAAAAGTAGTTGTATCAGCGTTGTGATGGCGGAATAGTTATTAACCACTTTTTCACAATACCGTAGTTTTAGGTTAATTTTCCACAAGATTTATTGATTTATTGGGTTTAAATTGTCGAACACAAAATAAGCTACCACTAACTTCATAAAAGATTTGTGATTTTCAGACTACTGAATCTCGATCGGCAAACCGCGCTCAAGAACTGAAGTCAATCAAACGAGATGTACGAGGTGTGGCTATTAAATAACGAGACTGGGCGCCTAGAGGGCGCCCTAGACGGGTGGGGTAAAAAACGAGTAATGCGTTGGGTATCTAGATATGTGATAACGTGTGAATGCTTCAAGTATCTGTAAACAAATCAAATAGCACTCGTATGACTACACGTTCTGAGTATGTACACCATTAAAGATGTCAAACCTTAAGATGGCAATGTCAGATTTAACATATTCACATCAGTGATGCCATATCTCAAAAGTTAAGTAACAACCCTCGTACAATATAACCAACCTCAAAAATTACTTCAGACGAACCTTGATCATGAACTAAATCTAGTAAATACCAGTAAATAAATTACGAATGTGTAATAAAAAGAAATTGCTGACAGTTATTTTATGAACCATTTATAACCAAAGCGAGTTTTTGAAAGTATGAATAATGTATTGCACTATGAAAATTCTAGCATAACAATATTTTCTGTTATATATACAACTTGGTTTTTTAAGAATGAGGCAAAAGGTTGAAGAAGATCTAATTCTTTGTTATTGTTCACTTTTACCATATTTTCCGCTTCTTCAAGTAAGAATAGTACTACTTTACCAGCCAAATTAAATCTAGAATTATTTAGTGAACTATATAAAAAAATATACCTTATTAATCTACGTCTATGCACAGAGTTTCTGCATCAACAAAATTATAGAAAATATTAATTTAACGCTATCTACAAAACCTTGCTTTCAAAAACTGATACAGTTTCTTCACATATCGTATGAACAATTTATACATTAATATTCATAAGCATACTTATTATTCTACACATTAAAACACATACTGCGGTTAGGAAGCCCGTTATTCAAAGACGCATAATAAAGTGAGAATGTAAAGTAACTTTTTCTTGGTGTCCTAATAAAAAAAATGTTTTAATGATGGAAATAGCAAACAATATCAAAAGCCAACAAACAACAAATACGATCTTAACAGTATTATAACATATGGCAGCGAAGTGTGACAGATAAAACTATCAAATGACTTCTGAAGAAGAGCAGCGGGCAAATCCAGCAGGGATAAGATACGAAATGACAGAATAAGGAAGATAATGTGGGTCAAACACACATGAATCGATGACATCAAAACCAAACAACTAATCTGGTATGGTCATGTATAAAGAATGTTATACAACAGATCCTAAAGTGGAAACCACAAGCTAAAAAGAGAGTAAAGATAAGGAAATGCAGGAGAGAGGAAGGACTATATATATATATATATATATATATATATATATATATATATATTGGAACGAAGTCTTTGCCAACTAGATTATGAGCGTTTTCGTAGTGGGAATGTGCCACATTTTATCAAGAGTACAGTTGCTTTATTTTCTTTCAATTATTCTCTGTTTGTTTATTGACGATGTGTAGTATGGAATGCAATAAATATAAAATTCGTGCATTGTTAACATTATATTATTGGAAACGTTTGAAGCAGCCGTGGCAGCAAGAAAAATTAGAAGGGAAGACACAGTTACCGAGCGAATGGCACAGTGTTGGTTTAATCGTTTTAATAGTGGATATTTGGCGCTTGAAGGTCGTTCGTGCTCAGGTTGAGGTTAAAAGGGAAGGAGTAGAAAACCAACCTAGTACCTGCCGATTAACGGACTTTATTGTAGCTTCTAAAGATACCACACATTACCATTCAAAATTGTCAGTTTAGATCTATAAAAATTGCGATTGATGGATTTAACCAAACAACACCAACACGGAAAATCAATTTTTAAACTGAGGACAATCACCAGAGCACCTCACAAAGAGAGGTAGATTCTAGAAGAAAGTCTGGTGGAATTATGAATGTTTAGTGTACTTCCAGTTCATTTCAGATGATCGAGCTATGAATGCCGATGTAGCCAGTTAGCATCTGACGCGAATATATGAGATTTTCTGCAGTGCACCAATTTTTTGCACCTAAGATCAAAGAATAGTTTGACCGAGATCGCTGAACGTTGTGCTTAAACCATAGAATATGATGCGCTATATTACGAATATCAAGACTTTCGGTTTGTATGATTATTTATTAAACAAAACTAACATTAGTAAGCGTTATTATTTATGAGACACTATCTATTTATAACATCAACACCATTCCGTTTGAAGTTATCTCCATTATTTCGAGTATACTAATGTCTCCATTTTTTCTCTTCGCACTAATTTTTTTTCTCCTTGTAGATTTGTTATTATTAATATTTTAGAGAATCGAAAAATTGTAATACAATGACGTCGAATGGGTTTACATTTTCCATCACGTAATATATCCGTATTAACTGAGTAACCGAAATTATTACATATAATAAAACTCATGTTAAAGTAAACTAATCTTAATATGCCGCAATATAAACCTTGTCGATATAAACTATAAAGAAATTTATAGTTTCCTTATACCATTAAAATTCAATGGGATTTGTCCATGACATGTATGTTATAATAAATACCCCGAATGTCTTAATGCTTATTTTATAGAGATCATTTGGATATCAAATATGCCTCGTCCAAAATATTGTTACGAACAAGCTCGCGAAATGGGTCATTAGTCCGGCCCTGTCCAGCTACAATGGAATTTTAAAATTCGGCGAAGCGGCGCGGCGTCTTTCATCTGTTTTTTATAAATGGCGATCGCGCCTTTGATGAACTATTTATTATAGAAGGCGGTTTATTTACAGTATTTCCTCTGAATAATTTCTAGGAAAGTCTTTTTATTTATTTATTTCTTTTGGTTCTAGAACTTTATAGAATTTTATTCAGGTATATAAATGATTTGTGTGATTAGTGAAAATAATCGCAGAAATTATTTAAGTGATATTTATAAGTAAATAAGTAAATTATTATAAGTAAGTCTATTGTATAGTGTGTAAATTAATTAAGAACGTAAGATGGAAATAGTGTAAATAAATACGAAAAACATTACAGTATATTTTTTTACATTGAATTAGAATCGGGGCTATAGTAGATTCGGCCAGATAGCAGGTAGAGAACCTTTTGGTGTGCTGAATTTGCCCAGAGAAATTTGTGATACAAAGTTCGGCCAAAAAGCAAAAAAAAACTGAATATACAAAAATATGATTTAAGTATTCTTTTAAGTATACTATCATATTAAAATGTAAATTAGAGTGTACCGATTTAGTAAAAACCATTGTCCCTTTTCAATTAACGGATACTTACCTACCTCCTGTACTGAGATACCCGTGACGTTTTTAGGCCAAATTTACCACTGAATTTGAAACTGTAGGTCAGGTAAATGGAGATAAAAGACAAGTTACACACCGTGTATAGAATCAATTATTTACAATCGTCAAATTTTGGACAGTTGGATACAAATGTGGCCGTATCTGTTTGACTGACAATGAGCGTTCGGGATGGCCAAAAACTGCGAATGGTGCAACCGTTGAATTAAGATTAAAGAACTAGAAGAGGCTATTGGTATTTGCCATATACTGACTGAAGAATTATGCATGCGTACCTCTTCATGCGTTGGGTGCCGCATTTGTTCACTATGGGCCAAAAGCACAATCGAATGAACATATCCCAAACCGATAAAGGAAAAATGACTCAGAGTTTTTGCCTAATGAAAATGATAATAGTAAAAAAATGATTCTTACAGTATTAGAAATAGGAATACACCTCTTATTATAAACGAGAACGGTAAGTATCAAAACAAGAATATAGAGAACTGCTCCGAATACTTTGAAACGAAATATGTAGTTATCGTTGCTTTAAAGTACAAAGTAATGTTTCCAGAGGACGATATAGAATTTAGTGAAATTATGACAGAAAATTAAAGCGTCAAGGGAAAGTTTTTAAAGAAGACATTGTATACGGAAGAATGTACGTTCACAATTTTTTCATGTGAAAAGTGGAGATGCCTGTGGATATTGGTTTTGAACTTCAGTCGGTTGAAGTGTTCAGGAAAGACGTGCGTGGGTAGCTAATTCAACAGAATTGCAAAAGGAATCATGAACTGACTTTATGAGCATCTGCAAAGGAACTCTGTGTTCGTGAGCTATGTCTGCCTGTCAATTAGATCGTGCAAATATTGCTCTATGTATGATTAATGGGAAGTTAAATATACGATAAAACAGTCAGGTCAGAGACCCTTTCCCTGTACTCTGAAATGTCTACATTTCTGGTCAATTGCGGATCACCTTTAAGTCGAGTTTCTCTTTTCTGTATTGAGTCGAGCATCCTCAGGGTATACTTAGGGGCCGAAACGGAAGACAGGTAAACCTAAGGAAACGTGTATTAAAGACAATTAGAAAAGAGAGGGAAAACATGGCATCAAGAAACAACTATGGCAAAAAATAAGAATAAGCCAAGTTTATTCACAAAAAGAAAAAATAGAAGCGACTCGGCGCTACACCTGGATGGACAGCGTATGATTATTTGTCAGGAGAAATTGTAGATAAAAGTTCCTCAAGAATAAATATGTTCTTGTTGATTTAAAAGAAAACGGATACCGCTTGGAAATGAGGCACAACTGCTCTTCAGTTCCTGTTAATAGATTGAAACGTATGATCAAAGGAGATTCAAAATGCACCTATCAAACGATTGAGGCAACTCTTGGTGTGGGATCTGCAACAGTAAATTCAATTTTATATGATCATTTTCATATGAAAATGATCATATATCATATATGAAAATTGTTACTTATAGGGTGCTACAAGCGTTCAGCGATTTAAAAAAGGCAGAGCGAGTAAGAATCGCGCGGGATTACTGTAGCATCACAATAATGTATCGTGATACACTGCATAGTACATAGTTGAATTCTTATGTGAAAATAATCTAACAGTCAATGGGTATCCACCCACCCAATGCGCCATGTTTAATTTTTGGTTCTTCTTTAAGTAGCCGAAGTTTCACGAAGATGGGATACATGAAGACATTCATCAATTTTTTAATAGCATTGGTTTCAAACTTTTAAATTGTATCTCAAAATATATAGCGTGATTTATGTACTTATTAATATCTATAACTTAATTTTTTTGTCTTTCAATTCTGTTTAGTCTATATTATATATTAGCTTTGTTCGCGGGTCAAATTCCGAATCAGTTTAGGACCGATTGCAATTCAAAATTGTCGTTCGCCAGTCGATGACTTTACTCCCCGCTTCGGTTCTAAACTGATTCGGAATTAGACTCGCGAACGAATCTATTAGCAACAAACAAACTTCACGAACATTAAATTTCTAATTCTTTCGTACTACTTAATTATTGATCGAAGATAGTTGATTAACCTGTTACTATGCTATAGACATGAATAGTAAAAACTATTGATTTTTTATCGTTGCTTAATAATTGTAATCGAAGTGTTATACTGGGTGACCAGATATAATAGATAATCGCCTAGCTATTAACTAATTAGTTTTAACAAATACAGATGTCAATAATAATAATTCCTTGCAAGATCAGATTATTGCATAGACGAACATTGCACGTCGCTTGACATTATAGACCACTTGACATGATGCAATACAACGTGCAACGCAATGCAAGACGCAATATTTCTTGATAGAAAGCATGCGCAGATGAAATTCAACTGGTAGTTTCAAACAAAATCTCGCACTTGCAACATTCTCGATTTGATGCCATGTTTATTACGTGCGAATTGAAATTCTAGGGAGAAGTCTAGTTACTTTTCGCGTAACAACCATCCGGTCCATCAGGCTCAAAGAAGGAAACAGCGGCAGATATCATTATTGCCAATTAATCACTGACCACTTTTTTCTTGATCATTTCACTTTGCTTTGCTATTTTCATTTTTACCTGTCACAAAATATTAAATAAAAGTTGTCGTTAGGAATTTGTTTAATTTACTCATGGAATTTTTGGGTTAGAGTAGCGATGATGCAATAGTAAGAGACTTGAGTGACTTGTATAATGTCAAACGACGTGCAATCTTAATCTATGAAATATTTCGACTTTTGAAAAAATTGCATTCAATTTCTTGCAAGTAGTCCTGCATCATGTCAAGCTGCCTTATCCAAGTCTGTTGCCATTGCATCATGGCTGCCACTTACGAAAATTCCATAAAAAGTACTAACGTTTTATTTTGTTATCCAATATTTTGTGCATGCAGTTAAGAATGAAAATAACAAAGTTAAGTTTTACGAAATTCAGTTGTTTCGAGACTGGAATTTGGTAATTGTTAAGCCAAAAGTAACTAGTTTTCTCCCTAGAATTGTAGCTTGCACGCAATAAAAATGGCACAAAACCGATAATGTTGCAAGTGCGAGTCTTGCATGAAACAATCAGCTGAACTTCATCTGTTCATGCTTTTAATCAAGAAATATTGCGTGTTGCATTGCCTTGAGGTGGTTTGACATGATGAAATACAACGTGCAATGCAATGCAAGACGCAATATTTCTTATAAAAAGCGTATGTAAATGAAATTCAGTTGATTGTTTCATGCAATATCTCGCACTTGCAACATCATCGGTTCAGTTTTTATTTTCACTTCGGTACTTACCTACTTAGTTTGGCTATTATCGTTTTTAAACCGGTCACGAAATATTGAAACAAATTTTAGGTGAGGTATTTGTTTAATTCTCTTATGGAATTGATAGTGGCAACCATGATGCAATGACAAGAGACTTGCATAATATCAAGCGACGTGCAATATTCATCTATGCAGTATTATGACCTTGCAATAAATTGGTAGCAATTTCTTGCACGTTGTCCTGCACCATGTACAAACGGCCTATAGATCTAAAAATAACGCCTGCCAAGAAGGAGAGTTTTGTACATTAAATTTAGGTTTTTTTCCGTTGCTTTCATGTTAATGTAAGTTTTTTTCATCTGTGTTTCAACTACTTTAATGAAAAGAAATAAAATTCCATCATATAATTATAATAATGACCGTAATTAATTTTATGATGAATTTTCATATATCTACTTAATTCGTATGCTTACTTGACCCACTTTTCATTACACATCAATTAGTAAAGATTTCTTTTTGCACTACTTTAACTTTATATAATTTAAGCTGCCTGGTGTTAAGCGATAATATTACGGAAAATGTAGAGGAAGTGGTTAACAATATAACCAAATCCGAAATTTTTATTCACAGTGTATGTGATCACAGCTTCATTCGTTTTACACATAAAAATGTAGGAAAATGATAAGAATTAATTTGCTATATGTTACTTCAATTTAATTTTTTTTAATTAGTGATAATGTTAATTACTTATGATTAAAGCAGAATCGTGGAACACTAAAAAAGAGTTTATCAAATTGAAGGAAGAGCAAAAGACAACAGATAAATGAGATAAATGAGTCGGAGCAGTACAAGGTGTTGACTATGTGGACTATAAATTCGTTAAATATGTCGGGTAAACAAAAATGTCGATTTAAAATACATGCATTCATGAAGGCAATTACTAATAACGAAGAAGCCAAAAGACATACGGTTTCAAGGACCACGATTTTCATTGATGCACCAGGTATTACATATTTATTCTGTAAGGTGTTAACCATCTTGTACAAGATTTGAATACATGACATCAAGGAAGAAGGAAGCGTATTGCATATTACTATCAGGATTTCAAAAACGGTAAGGAGTCGATCTTTTACTATAATATAAGTATCTACAAATCAAGCTTTCTTATGGTATAATAAGAGAAAGTTCACAAATTGAGTGGTTAGTATTATAATGGGTGTATCATAAAGAGGTATGTTTCCAATCGTATTCTATGATTTTAACGGTCAGCAAGCTCATTAAGACCTTGGTAAAACCATTATTTGAGCTTGGATGCAAAAAACTGTCGTACTGAATTTCTTCTTCTTCTTTTGTTTTGAATTGTCCCCGCGCCATGAATCTGAATAAATAGTAATCTGACAGTGCTGGATGTGGAAGTTATTCTGCGTAAACTTTGGTTTAGCTTTGTCTTGTTGTAAAAGAACCTGCTATCGGTTAACTAAACCACATATATAGCATCAACTGTCAACTATATACCTCGGCATTGATAGCTCGACCATCAGGAATGATTACGAAGTACAATAACTATTCATTATACCACCAGACACACAACAATACTTTTCGCTCGGACCCACCTCTCTTTGAGACGGATTCTGATAATTGTCATTTGTAAACCAATCATTTTCCATGTTGGGGTTGTTTAAGGAAAACCATTTTTCATTGGCAGCCCAAGGAGCTGTTTACATGCCTCTACTTTACCTAATGATTTGAAATGGCGATAAATGGTATTTTTAGAAGGTCTGAGTCCGATAATCGGCGATTGCTCGTACTAGGTTGGTTAGTACTGCTTCCCTTATAAACTCAATATCCTATCGAAGTGGACGACCTGAGTACGAATAATCTTCAAGCATCAAATCTCCACTATCAAAAAAATTCAACCAATGCTGTGCCGTTCGCTCTTGAACGGTGTCTTTCCCTTCAATTTCACATGTTTTTTTGGCTGTCATGGCTGATTTAAAATTATGTTTCAAATAATAACCTAACAATTCACTCCATAAGAATTTTCACATCTAAATACCGACATTACTTATCTCAAATTTAAATAAACGGGACATGCATTTCGACGTACATCCGACTAGTGACATGACAATCGATTAAATCGAAAAACATGTTGACGGAAATTGAGTATCGTAATTGAATCCTGTTCAAATTACTGACAATAAATTGGCATATAAATTAAATGTGATATCTCAAAGGTCTATCTTAAATCCGGCCATGAAAAATCTTTCTACCGACTTGATTCCCGAGAGATTGATGAAAGTTAATATGGATTGTTATACATCAACGCACTTGGTCTAAATAATCGAATTAAGCTTGTCTGGGTACCTGGTCTAGAGTAAAGTTGGTGCGGAAAACTAGGTACTCCAGTCCATCTAATTCAGTCACTCGTGGCCACTGGTCCTTATCTTCCTCCATATCTTCGTACCACAACAACAGGTCACAACCTCACTCCAGAACTTTCTTCTGATAGCGCTAACGGTTATGATGAGTCAATTTCTCACTTTATCCTATCATAAAAGCCATACTTCATCAAACAATAATCACTAGCAATGCTCCAGGAATATCCTCTTTGGCTCGCATCACGTCGCCCTGCCGGGGCCTCGTGCACTCCAAGGATGTAAAAATGCTGGATTAGAACTTGAACAAGTAATGGACATTGCAACCCAAATAGATAGTGGGGTTGATCATAAATCTTTTGGTCAGGATATTTGTTACTCTACTTAATCAGGAAATTTCGTCTTAAGATCCCTTATATTTTTGCGCAATGGTGAAAGCAAAATACTGGATCCGCGTAAATATTTCGCGTGCATTTCCGGTGAGTTTATTTTCAAATGTCTGTAGTACGTCAACAGTTTATTGTGTTCATGCAAACAGGCGACAAACGTGAACCGCCTTTAACACGTGATTGCGAACTTTCTAAATTTAACATTCGTCAAACAAATAACTTTATTTTAAAATATTAGTAATTCATAAACATAAATGCAAATTTATTATGCTGCAGTCGTAAATGCAGTCGAACTGGAAGTAAACAATTACTGGGACTAAAATGTTCTATATTGAAACTATAAATTCGACTGGCTACTGTATATAATATTTTCATATTCAATGACTAACAGTATTTTTTTACTTTAATTACTTAGGAAAATAAAATTAAACCTAATTGAATATTTATTATATGCAAAATAAATGAAATAAAAGGAAAGAAACACAACATATTTATTGGTTATACAATAAAAATGGAATTATCTATTATATTGGAAATCTACGATTTTCTACCACGGAAAGGTTATAGTTACATTTAATAAATATGAGAATATGAGTGAAAAAATTCTAGAAAATTACTAAAAGTACATCGTTGAAATCAAATATTATGAATCTACTCAAACAACATACTTTGTTTGTTGCGAGGGATGAAATATTACATTTTGTGGAGAATTTGCATTAACCCAATTTGAAAACAGATATTGCTACTTGTACAGCTCGTATTCGTTTAGGTAGTAAAAGCTTCAAGACGGTTCAGGATTATTGAAATGACAAGATGCTTAGAAAATTATTCTCCTGTGAAAATCCGAGCCGTAAATTGACATTTAAAAACACCTTTTTAATTTAACACTTTAACGACTACAGCAGATGTATAAGCCCGCTCACTCATCCACCCAAGGGACCTCAGCGGGCGTATATTCTCGTCATTGAGATCAACAAACAAGTTCGTTCCATGAATCGATCAAATTCCAGATATGAGTGTAAATAGCTTTTGCTCAAGATTTAATTTTTGTGCCACTTTGGTCTTCATACGTCCATCAAAAATAGCACCCTGCACTACTTGTTATGGTAGTTTTGAATAAGGAAGGTAGCATATTTGCAAATATTATTCACAACTACACGATACACAAATGAATGAGACCACAAAAGTATGAGTTCAGATAGTAAAGATTTATTAACACTAGAAGGGTCGGCGAACATGCCATGTCTTCAAAGACCGCTACCGTCAGATTGACGGCGTTTGATGTTTATATAGATAATGTGATCAAAATATTAGAGGTTTGTGATTGAAGCAAAATTATGAATTTCAATTATTGTTTTTAATCATATGTGCAGTACAAACTCGATTATCCGGCCCTCAGTTATACGGATTAGCGATTATCTGGACTATGAACTGCGACCAATTAAGTAATATTGAGCCAAGTTACAAAATGTTTAAATATGTACTAAAAGTCGAATTTATAAAAGCACGAAGAAGTCGGAACTGGCATTATCACGCTCGCGCCCCACGGGATCACTGCCCCACGCGTTTCGTTATTCTTTTAGTTAGTTAGCAATTGTTATTCCGCTTTGATGTGCGGTACCAAGATTGTGATGATGATGATATCAAAGAGTGGGTCATTTGTGACAGTAATGGTCAAAACTTTCAGATTATGATGGATGACGAAATCGTAGAAAACATATTGGAGACAAATGAACAGCAGGAAATGCAAGAAGATGAAACAGAAGAAAATCTAGACGAGAGAAATGATGTAGGACCATCTCATGATGACGCACTTCAGGCTCTGGAAACAGCTCTCAAATGGTTTGACAAACAAATAGAGTGATACAGTGAGTTTACTACAGCTGAAACGAATTCTTGATATAGCAGCATTGAAGAAAAAAAGTAGCTTACGTCTAATGCCAATTACCAAATATTTTAAACCAGATTAAACTTATTATTATTTTTCATTAATAATATTTTTATTTATTAATACATATTACTATTATTAAACTTATTTTATTGCACAAAACGCGCTTTTCTTCATACACTCGATTATCCGGACTTTCAATTATCCGAATCCCTAACGACAACAATTAGTCCGGTTAATCGAGATCCACTGTACTTTAATTAGATGAAAAATTTAAGATAGTAAATTTTCTAAAAGCCTTGTTTTACGCATCAACAGGAAGTAGCATTTTGGCCATGGTGCAGTTCTCTTTTTACATTTTGAATTAATTTTCTGTTAACGTTTTTTTTTTTGATGTAGAACGCTGGTCTCAAGTAAAAACTGTAATATTATCTGAAGATAGAATGGTAATTGAACCCTATAACTACTACATAGGGAAAGGCGTCACCGCAAAAACTCGCACCACTTGACTCCTATAAACACTAAACACAAATACGCTCGTGCGCTGCCAAAAAAATGAGCGCAACGTTTTGTCTAATTCAACAGACGTTTTTGATGATGATGATGATGATGATACTGACATGTAGGTACGTATGTGTTGGAAACGAGCACTAGGGGCGTAGCTAGAACGTATCAGGAGCAAACAGAAAAAATAATACTACTGCCTGGTCTGGCCACTCTTGCGCCGCCCAGAATCTACGTCCTCTGTCTGGGCACCGGTGGCACCGCCCTATTTACGGCACTGGTTGTAGTCACAAAACATTAAGATGTAATAAAAATGTATGATAATTGTCAACGTCATTTGTCAAGATGAATAATCATTTGTTGGAAATTCCCAAACGCGTTCCTGATGTGTGTTTTAAATGGAATGAATTTTGTAAAATGCAATGCTCAACATCAAATTGCCGCTAATGTAAAAATCATTTCCTGGAAAATGATTTTACAAATTTCAATAGAAAACATTTGAAGTATAAAGCTATCCTACCTCTCATCTGCCTTCATTCCACAGAACTTTCTATAGAAGAGTCATTGCAGTTTTTAAGTGAATTTTCATACTCCATTGTTACAGAGAGAAAATTAGTACCTAGTTGTGACAAAGAAAAATCGGATTTTTTGACTGTAGCTAAAACTAGTAAGAACAATTTAACACATAGGGAAATGGTAATGTATCAAGTTCATCGGAATACAATCGCCAAAAATAGAGCAGTTAAAGACATTGAAGAAGATGTGTCAATTTGGAAAATGTGAGTATATGGAAAAAAGTAAATAATGTAACGAAAGAATTTATTAATTCACAGTTAAGAATCAGTCATAGACAGCAAAACCATTGACTATACAGGATAAAACCTTTGTTCGTTTTTATGTACAAAAGATGTCTCTACAACCTTTTATTTCAACTGTGATTCTGGTTAATATTAATTTACATATTACACTTTTCACTTTGTTTGTTGGAAAAATCTGTATTTTGTGAGTTTTCTTTTTTAAAGTGATATTGTAATCATGTCTCCTAATTTTACTTGGTTAGTTGAAAATGTATGTAAATATTATTTTGTAAATAAACGTATCCCAGTTCTAAGATGTTTATTTCATCGTGAATTTAGGAAAATGCAACAACATAGAATACAGTAGATATTCTTGGCTGTAAATTTAAATAAACCGCGAAAATAGATTAGTTCTGCCACGTACCATCGAGGGCACTAGCATAGAAAATTCGCCATGTTGTTTCCACTGAATAACAACTAAGTCCCAGACCCCTGCACACAAATCTCATTGTTGTCATGCAAAACATTCGTGATTTAGGGTTTGAATTACTAGAACACCCCCCTTATTCACCAGATTGGCTCCGTCCGACTATCATCTTTTTCCTCAACTGAAAAAAAGTTTAAAAGGTCGTAAATTTTCTTCCAACGAGGAGGTAATAAAAGCTGTGGAGGTCTGGTTTGCAGAGCAAGAAGAAACGTTTCTTTTTAAAGGCCTAGAGACGTTGCAGGTTATGGAATATGTTGAGTAATAAATTATGTTGACATTGAAATTTTGTTTGGTTTTATAGTAGGCTAAGAATTTTTCAATATATCCTCGTATGATACTTCACAACTTTTGCGAGAAAATACCAATTTGATCCAGGGATAAAGTTTCACTAGCTTAGTCGTTGAAGTGTTAAGCAAATGAACTTTGAAAATCTAGCATATCATGTATACCAAATAATTCACGGAAGTCTGTATATTATCACTTTTTCATATCAGTACCTGCGGCACATAAAAAAAAACAAAATATTTGAGCTATAAGTAGGGTTCACGCCAGCATGGCGACATAGCGACAATTGTCGCCAAATCATCAAGAAATGTCGCCAAAATCATACACATCGACGACAAATTTGTCGCCCAAAATATTTTTAAAAAAACCTGTTTTATATTTACTGTGCTGTTTTTGTATAAAAGAATTTATATATGCCGTAAAAATATGTATAAAAGTGTGTGTAGCATGCATATGTTAATTTTTTTACTTTTGTCTACCACGTTATATTTTTGGACCCCTAAATCATAACTTAGGTGGTCCTTTTGGACCACTAAATTTTCATTGCTAGTGTGAATCCTAGCTATAAGTCTATTGTTTCGACTGTATTTTTTGTTTCTGGGCTACAATAGTGTACCCGTTTCATCTACTGTGACATATTGATGGAAAAATCCATTTGGATTATATTTGAATTTTTAATGAGAGCGAGCTTTTTGTATCTTTGCATACATGAATGTAAATTAAAACTAGTCTTATATATCAGATCAAAGTAAAATGGCGGAAACTAACCGTAGTATTGTCATCTTTTGAAAAATAGCTTTTCCCTCAAATCGGCATCGTATATGAATGGGATCAATAAACCCTCTACGTATCTCTATATAACGACTGTCGAGGAAATAATTTTGAGAAAAATGTATTTTGTTTTAAAATAAATATTGAACTATACATTGAAAATGTATAGAGTGAATCATTTAAAAATAAAATTACGTCTTTCAAATTCTATAGAAATGATGCAATTCACACATTCAAACTAATTCGTATTTTATTACTAATATAAAAAATAAGATTAGTAATGCAAACAAAAAATCATTTATGACTTTGGCGGTAATTATTAACAGTAATTGAAATGAGACTGCTTAGCATAATATGGCAAATATTCAAATTATTTGGATAGAATATTGAAAATATACTTTAAATTAAAATTTGGCAGATTTTGATTTAATTACTTGAAAGTTATAAATATATGTACGTAATAGTGTATCAGATAAATGTATATATCCATAATTACAATACTTATTGAAACCATAAACTTTGATAACATTTAGGTGTGTTTCTAGCTGTGTAATATTTTTAATTTAAGACTTGATTTAAAAATCATTCTAAAACTGGAAATTCAAAACAAATTCATTCGATATTAATTAAATAGTGAATAATACTCACCGCTAAATTTACTGTGATTGTTATTTTTGTGGGATTTTGACTGTTGATAACTCAGATGAGGAAGAATAAGACCTAAAACATTTTTAAGTCAGGAAAAAAGTTGAAGAGGTGAGACGCAGGTGAAATTCGCAAAGCTTGTACCAGTTTTTTGTTTTTGACCAATGGCGATAAAAATTTGAATTTAGAGATGAAAAAGTTCCTAACCAAAAATTCACTAAATGGGAAGTTAGAGAAAGCATGAGATAACCCAATATTAATTTTGATGATCTAGAGCCGTTTCACACATTCATATTGTTTTTACCTAAATATGTGATGCAGTCGAAATAATAGTAAAGAAAAGGTGTAGAATTAATAAAAAGTATAATCAGAAAAAAATTATAAAATAGAATGGAAGAAATAGAGGAATATTGTAGCGAACGTACTTCAAATAGAATAATTTCTTACTACCATTTAAATTTATGTACCTTAATACTTGAAGGGCATCTCAAAATTCATACCAATATAATAATCAAATGAATTAGATGATAAATAAATAATAATGGTTTTTATACTCACAAAAAATTAAAAGAGTAGTTAGTTTATAATCCATCTTTGATTTAAAATATAATAATTCTATTCACAAAATTCACTTAAAACGTATTATTACTAAAGGACCAACCTGTTGCGTCCCTTGTAACTAACAAGGAGAACACCAATCGGCATCTGAAAAATAAGTTTACCACACCAATCTAGACATCGTAGGTCATAAATTTTATTCAAAACTTTTAAGCAACGTTGTCTCTTCAAAAAAAACGTATAAGAAACATTGAGAATTAAATCTAACCTAATACCGTATGTATTTTATCTTTTTTTTAATATGTAAATTTCATTTCACATACAGTCTCTATTCTTAATTTTCATAGCAGCCATTCTCCTCAAATTAGACGTTTACCTATGCGATAACGACCTCGTCTGATGAAAATCTCTCTCTTGAAAATAAAACTTCAAGGTTAGGAAACACTAAAGAGCCAATGAGGTGGCCATATCTGGTAATAACGGTGAATGATCAACCAATTCGAAAAGCAATGCATGAATTTCAGCCATGGCGATTACCGAAATGTGAGAAAGTGTATTGTCCTGGTGGAAAAGCACTTTCTTTGTCTTCAAATGCGGTTGATTTTTGGCACTTTCTTCCTTCACCTTATCAATCTATGATGAATGTACTCTCCTGTTGTTTTCCCTTTTTGAAGATAGTCGATGAACACAATCCCATTATATCTCATTAAACTTAATCCGACGGTTGTCCAGTGAACTTTTTCGATGATATCGCAGCTTGTCGCAATTTCTGGCCGTCTCCAAAGCTCGTCGCAAGTCTCTTTCAAAAACAAATATTTAATGACATCTTGATACTTATTTTTTCCATTTTCAAAAAAATCTTAACAACTACTCACTTATACTATTGTCAAAGAGAAGCTCAGCATCAAAAATGGCTGAAATTTTAGTGAGAATCTCTCAATGCACGCGCAAATATATATCCCAACTTATATTGATAAGTGCTGTCAGCTTCAGGTTAAAGTTGGAAATTTTGCAGGTAACCCTCGTATATAACAAATCATATACATCAACAAAATTGAATAAACCGAATACAGTCAAATGCAATTGTTGAAGAAACTAACTGGAAAAGTAAGAATAGAAGAAATTTTCATGGAATAAATATATGGAGATAGGAATAAGGACAATTGTTCCTAAACGAATAATTTTTAAAATAAAACGTTGCTGGATTTAGTATTTTCATAATAAGCTGAACAAAAAATAATTTTATTAAATATTTATGTTTTGCAGCATATTCCAATAAAGCATAGGCAAGCCGGCAACTATGCGAATTTATGACTAGAGAACGATAGATTATTCTGGTCAAAGCGCGCTGATGAATGCAACCAGCATTCCAGTCGATTCCACCGGATATTGGAGGATAAGGTACAGGGCTGTACTGTGAGAATTAAAAATTATATAAGGAGAAACAGATTTTAGGGATTTCAGTTATACTAATTGTACGAAACTATTATAGGGATTAAACGATCGGTCTGTTGGTTTCAAAAAAATTAGTCTCTATTTGGATTTGTTACAATTTAGAACATATAGGTATTTTTCATCCATTTTAGAAGGAATAATTAGGTTATGTTGGCCTCGTGCATATGAAGCATCGGTAAATAACGTAGGTGGTAGGTAAGGGGTCTTTAGTAATTTGAATTCATTTCCCTATACAAAAACCCCCAAGACGCCTTTGAATTAATTTTGTCACATTCTTCCGTAACTACTTCTTTTTCACAAAGCTTTGATAATACATTTCATAGTCTCATTTCAAGTATTTCTTCGATAATTTGTAATACTATTTTTTTGTTCATAATTTTTATTATTTTTAATTTGGTTCTCTTCTCCGCATCTTCCGGTTTCCTCCAATATTCCACTTTATATTCCACGTCTTTTTCAATTGGCAATGTATTAAAATTAATGTTAGAAGTCTATACATAACTAATAGTGAACAGCTATTTATTAGAAAAAATTTATTTTCCGAACACTGAAAATCGTTAAAAATGATATGAGTATGCACTCAATAAGAGACCACTATTTGTCTATTGGCAACATCATTGACGTACGACGTTTAAATATTGAATCTGTCAATTAAATATTGGTGTGTCTGTGTATCTTATCTAGTCTATTTGTACAAGTAATACTGGTAAGTATAATGTATATCAGTTGGGAGTAAAGGTTAGTAAAATGTTGTGTAACACTTTCATTTACATAATTTTGTAATAGGTTAGAAGAACCTCTAGGGAGCATTAACACCGATAATAAGCATGGCACCTCTAGCTCCAGCACCTCAAGTTGATGAGATTGCTGATGGGATTAAAGCTGTCTTATTAGGTCCTCCAGGTTCAGGTAAAGGAACTCAGGTAAATATGACACGAACAATCTTTCTCTATTCATGCTTTTAAATTAAACATTTTGTCATATCTAATGATTTAATTTTATTACAATTGAATTAAATGTGAAAATAATATACGATTTGTCTATTTAGGCACCACTTCTGAAAGAAAAATATTGTGTTTGCCACTTATCAACGGGAGATATGCTCAGAGCTGAGATTCAGTCTGGATCTGAACTAGGAAGTAAATTGAAAAAAGTTATGGATGAAGGTAAACTTGTTAGTGATGACCTTGTTGTAAATATGATTGACAAGAATTTAGATAAACCAGAGTGCAAGAATGGCTTCCTTCTGGATGGTTTCCCACGAACTGTGGTACAGGCTGAGAAGGTAGGAGTTCACTAAGTTCTAGTACATTGATCCTCCCTGTAACACTGCAGATTGGTTCAACATTGTAGGAAAATGCATTGCATATAAATTATCCATGTTTAATTTTTCTCGCTAGAGGGAGTTTAAATTAATTATGAAGAAAACACTATATTATAAACAAAATATGTAAGTTTCATTAAAATCAAATTAAACTAAGAACATTTTAAATAAAAAACTTTTATAACATGTTTATTTTGCTTTCAGATCTATCTAAAATAATGTTCCACTAACGTCTTCTTTTAATAGAATATCCAAACGTTTTACCCTTTGAATTTTTGTTATTTTCTAGATATTACAGCACTTCTAATTTTACTTTCAGTTTGTAAAATTGTTCATATTGTTGACTTAGCTTCAGATCCTTTGCTATTACTGTTGATTTTTTACCATTATTTATCTGATCCAAAATATCAATTTTTTTGTTGTAGAGAAATAATTTCCTTGGGTTTTGTTTCCTTTCCACTTTCATGGCTTAAAACTAAATATTTTTTTAAAAAAGAATTTGTCCTCCTTTTAATACACAATTTTTGTAAATCAATTTTATTTAATTTTATAACAACTCGTTTTACACATGTGCAAAACTATTTATGAACTGTACAAATCATTATAAATTTCACAGTACAAAATATAATGTTGGACATCCCCGTGTTATATGGGGGAATTCCTGTGTTATAAGGGGGATTACTGTATTACTAGTTAGGATCTACTATCAAGTTCACAGCTTAATGGCTAACGAAATCATACAAAAATTAAGTATTATTTATTTATTCATTTACTAGAGTGACATTACATTACAAGGTAATTACAAATCACCAAGTAATCTGACAGAGGAAAACGAGTTTTCTGTTCATCAGTCTGGAGATGCAAGACAAACATGACATGAATCTAAGCCATGCTTGTTCACCTTTTTTTATGAGAAGCATTTATACTTATATATAGTTCTTTCAGTTCATTGGGCAACTTATTAAATATTTATATTGCTTTAATTTTGTTTACTTACAGTTTTGTATGTTTTTGGAAGCTTTATTAATTTACCTCTTGTAGTATTGTTGGAGTTTATGTACATATTTTTAAAACGTTATAATTGTATTTGAGACTTTCTGATACAAGAATTTGTGCAAGATTTATTGATTTCTTTTTTGGAAAAGAATTTTTACTTTTTAGTATTCTGTTTTGGAGATTTTGTAGTAGTTGTAAATTGCTTTTATAACATGCAATATTGCCATAACTTATTTTACTATGAAAAAATTAGTAGTAGATTATTAATAGTGTATCTGTTGTCATAATATTCGATAATTTATTGTAAACAATAAGTAGATATCTTGTTTTATTGATAATATGCTTAATATGCTCATTCCATCTGTGATTAAAATCAAAAATGATATCTAAATATGCACATTTATCTACTTTTTATCTTTTCTTTATTTGTAGTTATATTTAATTCTTTTGAAACACTATCACCGTAGTTTCCAAAAGAAACATACCGTTTTTTTATATAATATACTATATTTTCAGGCATACTTATCAATAAATTTACATATATTATGAACAATAAAGATTGTACCTTACCTACCATAGGAGTACCTATGTCTATGTTTTAGAAATCGCCGACTTTTGCTTTCTACCATTAAGATAACTTAGCGTCTTTCGTCCCTTTATTTTTGATAAAGCCAAATTGTTTTTAACTCAGTTTTTTTGTTATAAAATCTGTTATTCTACCATAAATAATTTTTTCAAAAATTTTGGCATTATTGGATATCAATGAGATCGATCTATATCATCAATTTGACTATTAATAGATATTTTTTCACATTAGTCTATTTCGAAGCATACAGGGCTTTTAGTGAGGTCTCTAAAGTCCCCTTTTTCCATGTTTTGTCCGTAAAGTCCCTTTTTTGAAAAAGTTGTGTGCTAAGAGCCTTGATATTATTGAAAACAATTGATGGCCATATGCAAATTATTCAAAAAGCAATTCATAACTCTTAATGAGTAGTTCAAAGGAAATCAGATAATCTGCTCCTCGGTTATACAGATATGTGATTATGCCGACTACCATTACATCTTGAAATGACAATTACCCACTAATTTATGTTAAATAAACTACATAAATATTTACTTATATTATTTCAGGATTAAAGTTGAAGTATTTTAATAATTGAAGAAAATATGTCATATTCTAATAAAAAACATTGTTTTTTTTAATATGAAAAGCTGATTCATATTATTACATACCAATGGTACCCAACTGCAAGTTTTGGTCCCAAAAATTGTTGTACTAACCTTTTTAAATGCAGGCATTCATGTAATGGGGCACATATAATGTCAATTAATGGAATAACTTATCAATTAAGAAATATTGTGCTGACTGCTAGAGAAAGTTCCATTGTGTAAATGTGTGATCAGCACATGTTTAGTTTTTGATTATCTGACAAATTAGTAGTTGGTATATGATGATATATATGTATATATATATATATATATATATATATATATATATATATATATATATATCTTAGACCCGTTGATATGTTTATGTTTTCTAAATGTTCTTGATTTTAGGTCTCTTCTGTTTCAAACTTAGTTTTTTTAATACTTTTTAAAAGATAGATAAAATTTGACGTCTTTATCAAAATATTTTGATAGAGACTTGAAGAAAAGCGGATCAATGACAACTATTAGTCTCATATATGTATGTTTTCAGTTGGATGATCTTCTTGAGAAGCGTAATACTCAATTGGATGCAGTAATTGAATTTGGAATTGATGACAATCTCCTATTTAAAAGAATCACAGGTCGTTTAATCCATGCTACAAGTGGAAGATCATATCACGAAGAATTCAACCCACCAAAGAAACCAATGACTGATGATGTTACTGGGGAACCTCTAATTAGAAGATCAGATGATAATATTGAATCACTCAAGAAACGTCTTCATACATATCATTCTCTAACAAAACCCCTGGTGGATTACTACCAAATCAGAGGTATCCATCACTATGTAGATGCTTCCCTGTCTGCTGATAAAGTATTCAGCAATATTGATTCTATTTTCCAGAATCGCAAACGTGCAACTGCCAGACTTTAGAGAACTAATTGTTAGTACTCACTTGCATTTCAAAGTTTACTATGGTTTATCTATATTTTTGTATAACAGTTGTATTTTTGTATTGTTCAGTTTGATTGAAATTCCAACAATTTCTGACTTGTTATTTTGTTTTGAATAAAATTTTAAATGTACTTAAAGACTTTTAGTCATGAGTTTATACATAATTATGTAATTCATAGAGTAGCATTTAAAAAGTTATCTTTAGATGTCCAGTGTTAGTTACCCGAGTTCCAAGTATAATTGAGACTTTACTGTATCATTTACAATTTTTTATCATCCCCAATTTTTAAAATCCTGGAGTATCATTGCCACCACTCGAAAATATCAACCTTTCTTTAACCTGCCCACTTCCTTTGCCTTCTTCCCACCTTGGACCAAAAGTTTTCCCATAGTAGACACCTCACTTACCATTTACAATAAACATGAATTCCCTAGCGTCCTTGTAGGGAAAGCATTCCTAGAAATTCTGCATAAATAATCCGTCGACCTAATTCTCTATATGGATCCAAAACTAAATTCTGTGTCAATTGCGCAGTCACAAACCACGAACTCTTAAGTTTTTTCCGGTTACCTTCGATATGTAGTTTTTACACTGGTGAACTATACAGTATCCTTCAAGCTTTCAAATTTATCTCTCCTCCCCATAAATATATCTCCATATGTACTGACTCTCCTTCATCCATACAGTCAATCACAACCATATTCACCGACCATCCAATAGTCCAAAACATTCATGACATCTACCAAACTCTCATTGCTCTTGATATAACAGTCTCTCATTTGGCTTCCATTGCACACTGGAAACTAATCTGCACATCGCCATGGCAAAGAATCCTACTGAAATCCCAGTTCAGCTTGCTAATGATCTGAAGACTAACTTCAAAAATCTTGGCGTGACACAAGGAGCAAGAGTACTACAGCACTATACAATACCCACCTACCCCTAAACTTTTTGAATAGGAAAGAAGCTGTGACAATAAGAAGACTACAACACACAAAACTTACACCTTTTTTATGTCGTCAGAAAGTCACAAGTTAAGGTGGAATTTTTTGAACGTTGGTAATATTCATATTGAACACAGTGTTTACATCAACACTCACAATTATACTGACGCGCGTTTCAATAACCAAGCTATCGTCTTCAGAGACTGAAGGTAAACTAAAATCTCATGACTTCACTTACCTGTTTTATACTTAATTTTCCCACCAATAAACCTTCTCCCACGACAAATAATTCCATTAAACCTGATAATAAAGGCTCTCTTAGTCTGGCCAATATACTTTCCGTCACAATCACCACACTGACTACAGAGAATACTATACCACATACCAGCATTTTGATACGAAAACCAACCTCAAGGAGACACTTGAATGCCCGACAGAAATGAAAAAAAATCCTAGAGCTCTTAAAGCCACCAAGCTGTATGAGAGAATATGATTAATTTATGTATTTGTGTAATTGATTTTGTAACAGCCCTTTATTTAACTTGAGTATCATATGAATGTTTTTGTGTTCCAATGACCAGAACTGTCGTTAAACTGAAATAAAAAAAATTTACAATCCTAGAGTATTATTGCGTTTTTGTTGGGCAACAAGTATGGAAAGAAATCATTATTTTAAAATATCTCACATCAAGTTTATCACTGTGATACAGTGTTGGTATTTTTCTTTCTTACAAAAAATGGCACCATTTTTTTTATACCATATACCTATTGTATCTGTTCACTATAGTTCTCACTTCTATAGGATCTTCTAGGAATGTTTGGAAGTTTCATTAATATTAACCCCAATAGATATGCATCCCGCACAATTCCTATTTTTAATTTCATAAAAATTTATATTAGAACAAACCAATTAAATCAAGTACACAAAGACAACAAATTGACTACCACCCTAATGAAACAAAAGTTATTTTATTTAACGTTTATTTTGTTTTTTGCTCAACATGCTTATCACAGCAACTCAAGTGGACGTCTAATAGGGGTGCCAGATAGTAAGATTCTAAAAGCGTGAAAGTTCGAAACAAAGCTCCTGGAGTGGACACGAAATTTTATTTATCTACTTTCACAAAAATACGAACAATAAGTAGAGTTAACTCTTAGCACAAAATAAAATAAAAAATATCTAATAAAGGAGTGATGTATAAATAATGTAAATAAGAGATCTCATAAAATAAAATTATTCAGTCCGAATCTGCATCACTTTTATGGGGATACATTGCTCAGAATTTAATTTATCTCTAAATCTGTAGAAACATTAAAACTAAGTTTTTTGATGAAATGAACCCTTCCAACGTTGTGTTTGGACGATCATCAATAGTTCACACCATCACATGTAGATGATGTTCACATTTCGGAAAATATTATGTTATGGGATTCTATTCCTATTCTTGAATCTAGGAACGGCATTTCCTGTGTGATCAGTATTATTTGTTCTCTGTCAGGCAATTTAACGACAGCTCGCTTCAACTCTCGTATGGTACATTCTAATAAGCGTTCACGGCGCCAAAAATACCCTTTTGGGCGTTCCACATAGCGACTACGATCGTTCTGGTCGAGGCGAAAACATCATGACTAACTTTCACGACGATCCTTGTCATGAGGTGGGTCGAAATGAGCGTTGAAATAATTGGCGGAATTTTCAAAACTCAAGCAACGCAGATCGCAACCATGAATCTATCTCATTATTTGATGCGGTGTGGGATAGTAGGAGTACTTGTGACGCATCACCAAATATTTTAGGTACTATCGACACAAGATATATTTTACTTCAATGTAAATTAGTTAACCACTCCACTAAGAAATTCAATAACTTACAAATTATAACATAACCCCTTAAAGCTTTCGCTTTATCTTTTTTGTTTTGCCATTCGTTGATATGGATAGGCCCCATGGACTATTGGAAACTGAATTTTTCTCCTTGTACAGATAATATAATATTTTTAGTTTTGTTTTCATGTATTTATGTTAGTGTTGTTGAAGTATTATAGATATAATATGTATATTTTCAAAAATCACGAGAATAAGAACAAATATCGTGAGATTTCACTATAAATCGTGATCTCATAAGGCTGGTGTATCCCACAAATCACCTAAAATATGTGGTTTGTGGTTTAGCCTAACACAAGTAGTATACCATAAAACTAAATTAAAAAATGAGAATGTGCTAAGATTAGGCATTCATGAAATAATGGAGCCTTATTATTGACATTTTTTATATAATATTATTAGTATATTCCATATTATATAGACAATGTTACTGTAAACACTTAAGGAAACCAAATGTGGTCGGGTAGTATTAGATAGAGGGCAAAAAATTTTTAAAGAAGAAGAAAAAGAGAACATAACCATGTAAATAATGGTTTATTGAATCTTTAATTATATTTAATATTGTGATTGGTATAAGGTAAATACAATATGTATTCATTTTAATTTGAGAACAATTTTATTAGGACAGTATAAGAAGACATACTAAACCAATTCCCACTATAAGGACCAAAGTAAGTTTTTGATTGAAGAATGGTGTTTATATAAAGAATGTAATAAATTGCATAACAGTATTAGTTTCACGAGCTCTGCTTAATATTTCTAATTAAATGCCTACTCGATATAATTACATAGAATTTACTTGCTTATTCGCTATATAATTTGCATGTATATTATTAGGTCGCTATGGGTACATGGACATTAGAAGTTGCTAAAATGGCTCTATATGTTACATTTCCTGTGGCACTCTTCCATTATTTCAATCAACCGCAATATTTTGAAGAATGGGTGGTTAACACAAAACGAGAACTGTTTCCACCAGAAACTGAAGCAACAAAAAAATTTCAAGCAACACTTGAGGAGATTAAACGCAAACAAAATCTAATATCTGCAGAACAAATGGAGTCTGTAAATAAATAAAGTTTGTGATGTAACTTTATTGTCATCTTTGTTTAAAATATTGTTGATTTTTAGTATATTTGCAATTAATAAAGTGTTTTATGGATATCTTTTATTGATTTTTTGTCTCATCTTTGACCTTTCTCTATCTGTTTTAACTTTTACTTGAAACTCATATATATTAAAAACTTCAAAGTTCTTAGAATATGTGATACTCAAATGCTTCGAATAGAAACAATGTTTATAAGAATATATTTCATCTTCAGTCAAAATTCATTGTTTTTGGAATGGAAGAATTATGTGACACAGATATTTGAAAGCCATTTGGTGATTCTTCTTCTTATCATCCTAGAAGTTTTTCTGTTCCCAGATTTAACTTTATTTTATGAAGACTACTTGATTATCTAAACCTATATCAGATGGTGTGGATGTCTGTGTAGTGGTTGTGAATAGTTGGTAGATATTAGTTCTCTATCACCTTTGAGGAGTAATCCTGTTCCCATTTTCACTTTATTATTCAAAACATTGTCTTTAATTTAATAATGTATATATTTGTTCTTAGCATCGTCAATGTAAAATCAAATGAATCTAATACCCATTTGTAACTTATTGTTATGAGGATTTAAAATAAAACAATTATTTAAACCATCAACTGTTTATTTTTGGGGATTGAAGGAATTAAAAAAGGAATTTTATAAATATTTGAATGGATAAATTAAATAAAAAGCTACTGTAATTTTAATTACATCTAACAAGCTAACAATCACAGATCTTTGCAACATGGCCATTTTGCCAGTTTCTAGTTCATCTGTCCTAGCACCACACAAGTTAGTAACTATAACTATTCAAATTGTTATTGACTGTGCTGTAATACATTCTAGATCTCCATATATAATTTGTAGATTAATAATCATTACATTGACAAATTATATTTTATTTAAAAACAAGAAATAATATAATAAAGCTAGATAAACATTGTACAGTGCACATTAAGTTGTTCCCCTTTTCAATTTTTTAAACAGGAAGATAAACAATTGAAATTTGATAAGGAAGGATTTTTTATGTGTGCAAACATTGGTGTGTGTGTATAAGCTTTGTTTTTATACAAAATGTCGCACAATAATAAGAAATTGATAAGAAGCAGCAACATTAGTCACAAAAAGAAAATATAATTATTATGTTATGTTAAATAGGATTAAACCTACTATGTATTTAGGTTCACATATTTCCACGTATTTTTTAATAAGTAACTTCATATTTCTACTAATATACATTTCTTTGTAATATAAAGTACCATACTCGAAAGGTATTGACAGGCTTAAATAATTACATACTAAATGAATGTGGACAGGTTTCAAGAGAATAAGATTTTTTGAGTATTATTATCTTTTCAATAGATTACAATTTTTTTATAAAATGTCGGATGACCTACCACTAAGCTGCTCATATAGGTTATAATTATTAGTTACTACTTCAACACAAATCAATAAGAGGCCGCAATTGGTTATATTTTGGTGAATACTTTGGAATTAATTTTTATTTTCGAATAATAATTCACTAAACTGAAAAAAGTAACTGTTTATACAAGTCTCATTTAATTACACATTTACTTCAAAAAAATACCTATTGATGGTTAGTCCAGTGCTGAGATTGATAAATATCTATAAAAATTCTAGTTTTGAAACTTTTCAAAAAATAAGGCGAAGAAACTATTTAATATTTAAAATTTTTCTATTCAATTCGATGTGTTTTAGTTGACTATTCTGATATATTTAAGCTTTCCAATTAGTGTGATTCAATAGGGCCGGATTAAGCTAGTGGCTTGGGGGGGGGGCTATAGCCCCGGGCCCCATCATTTGGAAATCATTCTGTATTTTTTGATGTGTTGATACCACAAATCTAACGTATTGATATTATTTTGTGAATTTTTCCGGGGTTTCGAATTCCTTAAGGGTGCCCCGTCATTATTTTAGCCCCGGGCCTTATAAATCTTAATCCGGCCCTGGATTCAATCATATTCAAACAAGCCTTGAACGATTGCAATTAGGCTTCTAATCGTTTAGTATTTTACATCTCTTTGGAATATGTCTAAAAAACTTTTCTATATAGCGAGTCTAGATTTCTACTTCAAGAAAATCAATTAATCAACATTTTTGATTGCATTCATATTACAATTATAAAACGATACTCGCACAAAAATATAAAAAATCATTAGCACATCTACTGAAAAGATATTACCACAACACGTACTTCAAAAGTTATTAAGCAATATTACTTCAAAGCTTATTTTAACTGTTCACGCATAAAATCTTATGATTAGATTACAGTATTTCCCTTTTCGAGATTTTAAATAGAAAGTAGTATCCTGACTTATCTCAATCAACAGTCCTCAATTTTTATTCCCGCATTTGTTTTTTCAGTCGCCAAGAAACTATGTATTTATTAGGCCAGTGACTGCGAACCCATGACCCACCCAGGCTTTTTAAATATTCCACATTTTGATTTTTAAAAATTTATTTTTTATGTCAAAAAAGAATAAATACTCAAAAAACTGAAAAACTAAAATTTTTATATTTACAATCGAATTTATGAAAGAAAATTTTTCAACTGGACATTGTCTAGCTGATTTTTTATTTCTTCTGTTACTACTGTACCTGCGCAACTTGACGCATGCATATTCGTTGCATCGCAGGGTGGGGGGATGTACCAGTGCTAGACTAACAAATCATACTTTTGTTAAAGTATTATATGTAATATGTACATTAAGTAAGTTAATAAAAAAATCTCAAATTATTGCATTCTAAATATAAATACTTTTAATTGTAGCCCTGTACTATGACGGCATCTAAAAAATTAAAAACCTTATCAAACTGAATGGTTTGATAACTATGGTGTGATTGAAAGAAATAGAATGATTATATGTGTAATTTGTAATGAAAAAAAAAATAACTTCCAAGTATATATAATGTAAAAAGACACTTTGAGAAGTTTTATTCTAATCTCGGCGTGTCAACAGATGAAGAAAGAAAAACCTATTTGTTGCACAAAATAACATTACAGCTTCTAGTTTGCAAGTTGCGTATTGCATTGCTCGTCACGGGAAACGTCTTTCAGAAAGAGAATTTTTACGAAAAAAGCGTTTTTGGAATGTAATGCTACTTTGTTTGCTGATTTAAAAGAAAAAAACTTGATTACAAAGCGTATAAATGAGTTACTTATAAGTCGCAACACATTAAAGATCGAGTAATAGAATTAGAAAATATTTTTTCGCAAATACATAGTGACTTAAATTATGAAGAAATGTATTCAATTGCTTTAGAAGCCAGTAATGATATGAATGGTTATGCAAAATTAGCAATTTTTGTTCGGTATAAGTCAGGAAATATAATGAAAGAAGAGTTAATTAATAAAACAAGTAACGTTGAAAGGGAAGTGTATCGGTCTTGATATTTTTAAAGAAATTGACGCTGTATTTAAAGAAATGGATATTGACCTAGAGAAAGTAGTTTCTGTAATAACAGACGGTGCACCTTATATGATAGGAAAAACATTGTATTTATTTAGTATTTTAAGCTAAAAATTTCACATTTTCTTATTAAATTTCATTGTATAATACACCAAGTATAAGTTTTATGTGCGAAGCATGGTTTAAAAACATTTTCCGATGTAATATTAATTGTAATAAAAGTTATCAACATAAACTTAGGAGCTCTTAATAAACAACAATTGACACAATTCTTAGAAGAAATTGAATACCAGTATTCAGGGATTTTAACATACAACAACGTGTGATGGCTTAATTTCGATCAAGTCCTTAATCGCTTTGTAACATTATTAGTGGATATTAATATTTTGTTAATTGAAAAAGAGAACATGAATTTCCCAATATACAATGGTTAAATGATTCAATGTTTTTATGCGATATCACTCGGCATTTTAATGAACTGAATAAAAAAGTTCAAGGGCATGGACTGATTGTTTTAATTATGTTTGAAAATATTTATGACGAAACTTGATATCTCTACCAAAGATTTTTGGAAACACGGTTGACATTCAAGAAAATGCAATAAAAAATATTATTTAATGATTATGTAGGAAATAAAACACCATTTGAGGAGATATTCAATCAATTTAAAAAATTTTATTTTACATCCACACAGAATAGAACTTTAAACAATGGAGTTAGTTGAATTTCAAAACAGCGTAGTGTGGAAAACAAAATTTGAAGACTTCATTATGGAAGAGAAGGAAAAATGTCTGAAAGTAGTGTAAATAATAATGACTCCACAGTAAAAATTCAAAATATTATATTGAACGTATGAGATTTGTTACCAAATAATTTTGTATCAATGAAAAAAATTTCGAATGCTCTTTTAACGATGTTTTTGTCCACATATTCGTGTTGAAAATTGTTTTCGTCAAAGAACTTTATGAAATCTTTAAACAGATATAGACTTGATACTCAAGTTTAGTTTAAGGTTTATTTTAATTTTGGCTGCATAAACCATGCTATAGTGACCCACAGGCTAGATCTAAAAAATATTGATCAAAATTTCACCCACTTCTTCAAAAGGTTCGCCATCACTGGATTATGCCTTAACATTGTTTTAAATCCCGAAAGTTAGTGACAGCAGATAAAGCGGAATATAATACTTATGGAAATATTAACAAAATACCGTGGGTGACATAAGGGAGAACTACCACAATGTTCAACTAAACATTAACTATATACGTTTTGAAGCAATTGCAATTAAAACCTATGACTGTGACACAAACACATGCTGATGGATGCACACATAGGGGATATACTGACAGGTTTTTCACTAGAAGAGTAAGTTATAACACTCAACTTTCAATAACAATCATAATTCTAAATCCAGATCCATATATCCATACATATAGACTTTGATGTACGATTAACAGTGTATCCATAAAACGATTTAGGTACAATTTTTACAGTGGAACATGTAGAAGATAATTTCTTTGAAAATATTCTAGTGTTGACGTTACCTAGACATTTTTCAATATAATTGAAATTTTCTAACTATGGAGGTAACAATAGCCCCTTTAGAATGGGAATGTTGAAAACTATTTAAATTGTCGCATACTGTGATTAATATCCAATTAATCAAAAATAACTGAAAACAATACCACAAAATGGTATTGTAGTGAGAACGCTTTTTATATATTTTGGTTGATTTCATCAATAAATTACTTGAAAATTGGATTCACTTCATCGGAAATTCGGGAATTATTTATTATCCCAAACCAACCAAAATAATTCTATCGACATAATAAATTGATATTTTTTTATTAAAAATGAATATAATTCATTGAATCTCTGAGAATATTTTATGCAAAAATTCAAGTAAATATTATAAAAATTTTGAAGTATTTCCTTTGAAAAAATTGAGGATATTAGCTGTTCCATATTGCAGATCACAAACAAATTGCATTTTACGTACAATCAGAAAACAGCAATATTAATCTGAAGTTATTTTTATGTCCCCCTTCTTTATGAATCCAAATTCTATAAAAAATTGAATTTCTTACAAGGGCCAAAACAAAAAACTAATTTTTTATAAACAAAATTGTTCCAAATAATGATAGTATTCCTATTTTTAGGTTCATGTACAGTGCAATACTTTGAAGTAACTGCCATTTTTCAAAACTATTAGTTAAAAACTTCAAATTAGCTTGTACTTAAGTTGAAAAAGTCATTTTGAGAAAAACGCGTAGGAAAAACAACGGATATTCTGGCAATGGTCTACAATAAAATGACTGCTCCATAGAAAATGGTAGCTGGGTCAACAATCCTCCGCCCTACTGGTCAGGATCAGATTTTTATCTCCTACCTACCAAGGGCATCCCGTCCAATCCACTACATGTGAGAAAATGTAAGATGGGATGTGATTGTAACGAGTCTTTAAGCCATGTATTACAAAAATTGTCCTGCATCACATTAGTAACGACCAGCTCGTTACGCATACGCGAAAGATTGCCGAGAAAAAAGGAAGGGCAGTAGAAGTTGAACCTGAAGGAAAGCTACTCACTTTAATGGTTCTTACAACAGACCGAGTCGTAATTTCAATTTCAAATTTTGGAAATATATTTTTCAATAGTTTTACTAACAATTTAAAAATTCAAACAAATATCTTTGAACCGTCTAACCCTATTTCTCCCCTTGATATAGTATATTTGTAGCTCAAGATACTTCGGAAGTACATGTGTTCAAAAAAGGTATTAATAGTAAACCGTTTTTTAAATTTTCAAATGCTTATATTTTTCTGATGACATCCGAATACATGAATACCAGCTAACCGAGAGACCTCATGATGCCTTCACGATTTTACATATATAACCTACATTTGTTTACTTTTACGCTCAAAAAATTGTCACAAATTTGGAAAGTGTTTGTTTGGATCGCCGGAAGAACACCTTTTCATGTGCAACTGCTAGGCTAGGTTGTAACCACATTCAAAAACCGCGATAGGACGGAATATGACACTTAATCTCAGAGTTTGCATTACATTATGTCAAAACATGTTTCATGTTCTGAATTAAAGAAAAAGAGGTCTCGTTGACCCAATTTTGCCAACATCTGTATCAGTCCAGGCTTTTAACGAAAAAAATTCGCTTTTTGTTACAAGTAATTTTGTATGATTGAAGAAAATTGAAAGTTCGGCTAAACCTACTAAATATTAGTCAGAGTCATTTTCTTGTACTATTTAATGAAAATAACGAGTTTTTAATACGGCAATCAATCTAATTCAAAGAAATTATCTTATTCTTAAACATACATATGATAGAAATAGCAAATGTCGGTTTAGCGGATTTAATGTGTCCATGCAAGTTATTTTCATGTCACTCAGTTGCTCCAAAATGACAAGAAAACGTATTTAAATGTTTAGAGAATAAAGCTTGTATATTAGAACAGTAAGATTCTAAATAAACTACAATACATTTGCTGGCGAATAGTGCACTGAGGGGGACGTAGTAATCATAAATTTTTGAATTACTTTAGGCATAGAAAGGTCGTCAGAAAGCTATTTTAATATGGAATAAAAAAATTCTTGTCATTTGGTTATAGATGGGAAGATCAACCTGAAAAACTTCATTTCCAATATATTTAATAATAGACAATATGTATAGGGCATTATTTATTGTTTTATCTGCATTATGTCAAAATCTAATGCTTTCCATCGGAGGTTTCCTTGAGGTATTTTTTTGGATTGAATACTTAATCTTACTTAGAATTAATAATATTGCTTCTAATAGAAAAAATTTTAAGAATCTTTGTTTTTTGAAGTTTTTCATATCAATCTTCACATAAATCACCAATGCAATCCTTTCATTTTCATAAATCAACAGCTATGATCAAAACATTTTACGAATTTTACTAAATTTTTTGCTTTTAAAAATGCTGATTTCTGTAAGTTGGAACTTAAAAAAACTCAATACAACAAAATCTAGCAATAAAATATTTATTAAGTTACATATATTTATTAATATTAACCGAAAGAGATTTATCACAACCAACTCTGATATTTGCCAGAATATTCTGAAAAAAACACTTGAAATTCATAAACGACACCATGACAAAACAAACACAAGATAAAGCCACAGCAAATAAAAACAAGAGCATTTAGCCAGTTTATATGCATAGTACTAATGTATTATATAAACTATTTTACAGACTACTATATATAGAGAGGCCAATCACAATTTGGTAATACACAAATTTAAAAGGCGATTACTAGAAAATTGTTCACACTCAGGAATTCATAAAATTATTAAAAGGTTTTCAAAAAATACAGTTCAACATAACTTGACATTCTATATGATTAAGAATTTTTAAATTTAATTAGGGTTTAAAAAAATCTTGCACTTTTAGTAGAGATTGGACTTTACTTGAATATCACTTTCAAATTTGAAAATAAATAATGTATATATATATATATATATATATATATATATATATATATATATATATATATATATATGAAGAAATCAGCAAAAAGCTAGTTTTCTCGATTTAGTTTTCTTGTGCGGTTTTGTCATAATACGTTAATATAAATTTTTATTCGTGTTAACTGCTGTATCATTACATAGTCTTCTACTTTTTAATGTTACCTGGAGCTTTTTTTAACTTTTTAACTGAACTTTTGTTATATTTACGTGAAGAAAACTAAAACCAAATCGTATATGAAAATAAAAACATCTTTTTTGTGGAATCTAGTTTGATATGAAAATAATTGAAGAATAAATAACTATAATAAATTTACTCGAGGAAAATATAATACCAAAAAATTAAGGAACAAATTTTTTCAACTATCATTTAAATTGAATAATGGAAGTATAAACATATAAATAAAAAATGCAGAAGAAAATTCAACAATGATACTGCTTTTGCTATGTGGAACATTCGGAACTAGTAAATACTCAATAGTTAAAGAAACAGGTGAAAACTCCTCGATATATTCGAAAAATTTTATAAAGGATGTAAATAAATTCAATAATAAACATAAAAAACTTAGTCATAAAAAACAAGTGAGAATTCCTCGTATACATAACTGATGTAAATAATAATCATGAGAAAAATTTTGAAAACATTTGAATTACAATAAAACGTTAAGTAACTTATAATATTGGTTTTAACAGCAATAACTGTAAGAAATAATAATACAGAAAAGCTGTAAAATACCAAACAAATTAAAAAAAAGTGAAAACTCTTCAAACTATCAAAGGAATTATGTAACAGATATAAATATCTTCAATAATAGAAGAAAGAAATAGAACAAAGAATATAGGAAATTCTAATAAGCGTTAAATGAATAATAATTCTTTTAGCAACATGTGCTATAAGGAAAACTGGGAAAAACTAATGTACTAAGTAATTGAAAACAATTTATCTTCATTAAAGAAATTAACAAAAATTCAGAGAAAATTGAATAGGGAGGGAGGATAATATAATAGACCCCACATTCAAAAAATTAGTTATAGTTTGCAATCGAAATCAGTAACATCAAATAAGGAAATCTGTCATAATCCGACATAAATTAATGTTAATCCATATTACATTAAAAGAATAAAAATGTTATATATCAGCTACAATTTGACATTTTGATGTAAATATTAATTTTTATTGACTAGAAATCATATCAATAGTCTTCAATTTAACTTGTCTTTTTAAATGTTCAGATACTTATTACCAATGAAATCAGAAAAAGGGGTTTGCTTCACTCTATAAAACCAACACAAAATAACTCAATTTCCACCCGCCTCATAAGAAATATTGGATCGCCCTGTTTGTATAATATATGTATATATTCTTGTTAACAGTCAGTCTGTAAATAATCCATACAAATTATGTCAGTATTTGAAAAATGATTTTTATTTTCCAAAGAGCTCAACGGTATCTTGTATACCTTTATTTAATTATCCTGCATATTTTTTTCTTTAATGTTCATATCAATTCTTGTGATTGATATCAATTTAAAGTACATGTGTAGTTTAAAAAATACACTAGACGGAATACAAAGAAGGCGAAACGTAAAAAGAAAATGTGTTTTTGAGTCGTATAGGGGATAAAACTTCTATGTGGTGAAATAGTGTGGGTTAAAAGAATGAGATGGAATCCTATATGTAAAAGGAAACGTAAAATAACCATAACATTTATGGAAAAAAACGTAGATGTGAAATTTGAAGATAGTTGGGAGATGAAAGACGTTACCAACTGTAGAAACCCTACAACTGCCTTTATGAATTTAACAAGACTGTTAAATTCAAGACTAGTGCAATGAAATACAATGCGTCAAAATGTCAAAGTATTACTGTTTGTTGAGGTATCATTTCATATAATATTGGTGTTTTTGAATTTACCTTTCATATTTGATTTAAAAAAAACTCCATACTTTGTATGTTCGGGCTTCACATATTTCAAAGAAAAAGTAAGGAAGTTAATTAGATGGAACCAATGCGTTTCTTTAAATATAAGAAAAGCAATTGGAAAATTTCTAATGAAAAATTTTAGAGAACTTTTTTTTGATCGTTTTGAGAACCAGTTTTGGACAGGAGTTGAATCATCAGCATAAATGATATAAACTGACCCTCAATAGACGATTTTATATAAATGAGGAAGTTCTTAATTTAATGAATGAAAAAATAACGGCATTTTGACTCTGTTATAAATTAATGAAAATTACTGGCATTTTTTGCAATTTAAATATATACATAAAATATCAAAAATTTTCAATTACAAATCAATAACTTAAGTATTACCAATACACAAAAATTTCAGTATGCTTAATTCAATAATGCTATTTTGTACTAATACCTTCAGTTTATTATAGTTTCAGTGTATTCACTGTGCTTTTGTGAATTGGTTAGCATTTATTGAAAAAAAACTTACAAGGTTGTATTGATGTGTACAAATTTCGTATAGTAGTTAAAAAATATTGAACAAACTGTTTATTACCAATACACCAACAATTGGTTCTCCAAGGGCAATTGAAGTGTTTGTTTAGTTGTAGTAAAAGTATGGTCGGTATGAAATAACCATTTCAAAAAATCCGACAAGATAAAAAGCTGTACGGATGGGTGAAAATATGCCATTAAACAAAATTTGGTACAGGGGTAAGTAATTTCATGTCTTTGAAAATGGAAACTAGGATAATCAAAATTGACATAAGTAAGAAAGGCTTAGATGAATGGAAGAATAGATTTTTGAGAACATATTATTGATTCTTTGGTCTGAATTTAAGAGTGAGTTTTTTTGTAAAACATTTGCAGTACTGTGCGCACTAGCAAAACCTAAAGCTTTATCATCTTACCTTTACCATTGATAAAAAATGTGAGACTATTATTTTCCTTTATATGTCGACGATTGATAATTGATAACAAAATTTAATGATGTTGAGTTGATGGTATAGTATATGATAAAGGTAGTGAAGATGAACAAAAAAAAAATGAAGATAGTTATAAAACGAAAAAATATTATAAAAGTAATAAGAAAATAATTGGAAACATTGAGAAGACGACTAAAATTCAATTTAAAATAAAAAATTATCCACGTTGAGAAAATTTTTGCCAATATGTATATGTAAAGGCAAGGCTTTAAAAAAACAAATGGAAATAAACGCACACGAATTTTGTACAAAACCAGTAAAGGGTTGATTATAGACAGAAAAATTGTTTCGGCTATTTTTTCAATTCATTGTTTCAATATATATTCGAAGTTTTTTACTAGTTACCACAACTTTTTTGTCTTTTACAAGTCTTACATGGTTTTCTTATTAGAACTAAGGTTTCAATAAAAAACAAATATTCAATTCCTTTCACCCACTAAAAATTTTTTATAAAATAACTGAACTAACACATATTATACAATGAACAAGGTACATTCTGTTTAAAACGCTTGACAAAAAGTCCACAAATGAGCACCAAAATATATTTTATATACTTTGCATTTCAGTTTGCATTGAACAGCTAGAATATATAAACACGCACCCAAAACCGAAACGGGAACAAATAAAATTACAAAGCAATGCAATGAAAAGTCATTGTTGCTCACACTCTGTTGAGAAACTGGTTTGGAAATATCAACTAACAATATATACATTAATTATTCTACAAATAATTCGATAATAGCATATATCTCGACATATATTGTTCTGCTTCAGAATTCAGGAAAAACCTAAAAATAAAATCTATTAATGTAATCAAAATATCTTGGCATTCTAACTATATGTAAAGACTAATCTAAAAAGAATTCGAAATCTGAAAAATCTGAATCCTCTGAATCTGTAAAAAAAGAAACTAGATCCTCCAAATCATCTGCCAGAGATTGCCATGGAAAATCTCGTTCGTCGAGAAAATCCCATAGCATCACCTGCTGCAAAAATAAGCACATTTTAAATGCAAATAACAAAAAAATCTGAAATTCAGACGTGAAATCAAATAATAATTTAAAAACGATTTTACCTGAAGGACATCCATATCAGTGTCAGCATTTCTAGCACGCCTTTGTCTTGGTGGTGGCCCAACATCACATTTTCTGCCATCGGGGAAGGCGTGAAGGTAGAAACATTTGTTTCCAAATGGACAATTGCCTTGTCCCTTTTTAAAGTATTTGCAGTCTTTTTTTGCTAATGCCTTTTTATAATCTTCAATTAATTTATCTTTGTCTTCCTTGGTATCAACCCAATACATACTTGGACAGACAAAATCTGAAGTGACTCTACACTCAGGACAAGCTCTACAAAGTAATAGTGGTCAATTAGATACAGTGAAGACAATCAACGCAAATCTATCTAAACCGAGAGCCAGATACTCAAGTTTATACTATATCTAAATAAACAAAATATTTTTTTTATAAAACTGACGTTAAAAGTGACATTTTTAATTCTAACACTAGTGTTAAAATACCTTTATAAAAAATAAGATTTTTGAGAATTATTCACTTATTCTTCATTTAAAGTGAAATATGTAAGAACAAGGTTAATTAGTGGAGCATTAATTAGAAAATTTAGCACATTCTTTTATTTACTAAGTTTTAATAATATAATTCTCTTATTTGTATATATGTAGTAATACTTAGCAATAGTTGCTTATGCAGTGTTTCTATATGAAAATGACACTAGTGCTGTTTATCGCTATTTGAAGATGTTGCAACTGCTGATGCAATAAAAAGATCATCATGTAAATGAAATAGGAATAATGCTGCCAGCAATTTTATTCTTATTTACAATGGAGTCTCCTCAATGTACCCCTCAGTGACCATTGAGGACCTTGAGAAAGTAAAACGCTAACGATCTTCGATAGCAGTGTTCTATCCAACTGGTGCATTTATTGTTAACGTACTTTAAAAAAAATAGTCGACGAGAAATGCTAAGACAGTGTAATGCAGCATAATTGCGGTAATAACTGACGTAGTTTGATGGGATACGAAAACTGCGCTGGACTTTGGTTAAGTTATGTATTAGCAAAAATTTTTCCAATTCTTCTATTTCATCTAACTTCACACTGCATAACTCTTCACGGCGACATGCATCAAATATACCAACAATTATATATCACTTTCATCTTCAAATAATTGGTATCAGCAGCTTCATTTAAAAATTTGATTCCTTTGGATAGTTCCCCACATTTTGTGTCTACAGAAATGCAAGTGATTTGTGATCTTTGCTGCTTCTACATTATTTTAAATCAGCAAACTGGCTTTTATCATGGGATGGTTGGACCACATTGTTGAAGATTTCCACACCATCGATTTTTCCTCAAAAAAAGCCAAGAATACAGTTTCACTAAACTTTTATTCAGCTCGGTTTACACCATTGCATGAGTCTACTGTATGCAAAATCATTCATTCTCTGACTTTATTAAAAATTATTAAAAACAATGGATAAAAATAACATCTACTAATTTCGTTATTAGGTAATTCTTTTACCTAAATATCAAATTTTGTATTTTTCAGTTGATTGATTTTAGAAAGATCAAATGAAATATCACATCAATGGCTCCTAACTATTTTAATTAGTGTAAAAATGTTTTCTTGTAAGAAGAGTTTTATAAAAAATTATGTGATATATGTTAAAAGTGATTTTAATTTGTTCCTGGAGTTAAAAAACTCACTACGCTCGTGTTTTAATTATCTCCATTCACAAAATAAAATCTTACACCTTGTATCATAAACAATTCAACCCCACATTACAGTGAAATAATTTCAATGTGCCATTTCAGTTATCTCATAAAAATATGATTTTTGACAATCTGCTAGAAAAATGGATCTATTTTTTAATGAAAATAATTTGAATGTTTATTGAACAATCAATTTTCTACTATATAAATATATATATTATATAAGCATATCAAAAAAATCAAAATTCTATATCATTCAATCTAAACGTACAAATAATTATACCAAATGACAAATTTGATTATTAAATTACCTGATTATTTTATTTTCGAATTGACGAGCTTGTCTCCATTTTCGAATACAACTTAAGCAGAAACAGTGGTTACAGTTTGGCAGAATACCAAATCTTTGTTCTCCATTTGTTTTTTCCATAATAACTTCAAAGCATACACCACATGTTTTTTCTTGAGACCTTGCAACAGCAAAGGATAATTCCATGTTTCTTTCGTGTTGCTTTAAACATTCCTTAAAGAGAAGTATTCATAAGATAAAAATCAGTTTTTAACATAATGTAATGAAAAATATACCAACAATTTTCAATGTTATGGAAGCAGATAAATTACCAAAGAATGTTATGTTATATTATGTAGAAAACAGAACTTACTTGTCGATGCCTTTTCCGCTGTTCTTCATTATAAGGATGTAAAATAAGTCTTTCACACATATCACACATTTCCCCATGGATGTAGTTACAAACAGTCAAATTTTTACACAAGCCATCTTTGCTGAGATAAGGACACAGCTTTTTATTTGCATTATTTTCGGCAACTGATTCAGAACTGAGAGCTTCTGCATAACTTTTTGGTTTTGAACTTTTTGGCACAAATTCGGGGGCATTAACCCAAGAATCGTAAATATCAGTTAATGGCGGGGAAGCACAAGCACCTTCCTCTACTTTATCTCCATCAGGTTGAGGTTTATTGTCTTTATCTTTAATGCTAGATATAAATAATGTAATCAATACTTTTGTAAAGATGTAGAAAACTAATGCTAGTCTTTCATTTAATATATATGTGAATAATTACGAATTTTGTTGATAATATTAATTTGCAACAAGTATAGTGTTAACCACCTCTATACATTTGAAGGTAAATAAGTCTTTAAAGACTATAACTTTGTTATCAAAACATACATCACACATAGTAGTTTTATGGTAGAAGTGTGTTAAAGATGCTAACAAGGTTTTGTAGATGTACATAATTAATTTATTGGCAAGAGGAGCAGACACTGGACATTAGAAATATATTAGCTATAAAACATACATGCAATAAGGGATATTATATATCTCAAGTACTATTTGATGGTATACTTTATTCTTTTCAAATGAAGTAATACAGTAAAATTATCAAAATACCAAGCTTTAATATAGTTTACAAATTTGAAATAAAACTTTAATAAGAATAAATCTCTTCATCCTTAATTGAACTTTATATATATTATAGAATAAAACAATTAATTTGGTCAATGAAAATTTGATGCAAAAATTTAGTATAATGGCTTACTACCTCATTTAATCTGTGAATAGCAATAAATGGGAACTGAACCAGGTTTACATAATTTTACAAAGAATTTGAACATTTTTCAATACAGTTAGTGAACTTTCAGAAAATCTTACCAGGGTATAATTCTTTCTTTGTTTTGCAAATCTCTGCTATTATTTATGGAATTCTTATTTGTTACGGTTTCTGACTGGGATGTAGATGGCATGCAGTGAGCACTAAAAATTAATAGTACACTTTATTAATTACCAATAAAAAAACTTATGTTTATAATACAAATACAGATTTCAAATAGTTTCATTTTCAACAATAAAATTTGTGTGAGCAAAAGTTAATAACAGACAAATAGTTGATCACAACTTACTTTGCTCTTGGTGCTCTACTTGATCTTTCTATTCCTTTTTGTACACTAGGTATTTCATTAGTCATTTCATGACGATAACGACAATTCTCTTGATGGACACAATTACCTCTCAAAAAGAATCGACATATTCTGTGGTGTACTCTAATATGTCCCACAAAATATTCATTGCCTGGTGTGTAATGAATCTGTTCTACTTCAAATTGTCCTTTATGTGGATATGAACACTGATCACCATAAGGGCAATAGCTGCTGTTGAAATAGCTAAAGCAAAAGAACAAGTTAGTAAATTTTCACTTAAACTTTAAGGTACATTATTGAAATTTTAGCAAATTTATCAAAGCACACCTAAAACTCTTATTTATATCAAATGTATTTAACATTCAAGTATTTATAAATAATTTCATAAAAAAATATCAAATTAGAGACATCTCATAGCATAAATCACGTGAAAAGATTTATGATCAAAATTCAGCATTAAAAGCTCTCACAAGCTAATGTATTATTTAGTTAAATATTCTTGTTATAGAGTTCACATTTGATGTAGTATGGAAACTCTTTCATAGTTTGTACATGGAATCGAATGCTTATCATATCCAAAATCAGTAAAATGAAAAGAAATTGGTATCATTTGTGAAGAATATTAACATAAATGACAACTGGTCCCACCTGGATTAAAGAAATTTAAATAGAATATATACCTAAAAAATGTGTGGTTGAATACTCAATTGACATAATTTTTTGGACTAAAGTTAGAGGTGAGAAATGTGTAAAAACTAATATTTTAAACTATATATATAAATATATATAAATATAAGAACTGTATACCACATAAAACATGTATTAATGATGGAGAGTTCTTAAGAAACAAGTAAACAAATTAATTTAGAGAAGCAGCTTACAGATCTATTTTCTGAAAACCTTAGAAGTTTCAAACTAACATCTAATCACAATATTATCTTGTAAAAATGTCACAACGGATATCACTGACATATTTTTGCACTAATATACTGCAAATATTATATGTATGATAATCTTGAGAGCAGAGTATGTAGGAGACTCTGCATCTTTAACACCGAATCATAAATATTATTATATATTGTAAGCTATTTTCAATAAACTGTTTATTTAAATGTAGATTTATTAATTTAAGTATAAATATTGTACTTACTGAATGCAGAATTTGTCGAAAATATCATATACCTCCGCCATGTTGACAGATTGGAAATGTAACTAATTTGCTTTTTTGGTTAAAAAATACTTATGGCATTTCACTTATATTTTCACACATCCAAAAATATTCTAAGTTCTCCTAATCATTCAAACTTGTGATGGAATAAACGATTCGAAGCGGTTTAAATAAATACTTCGTTCAACATAAATTCAGTTTAAAATGACTATTCCATTTCGCCCATATCGAACTCCCAATTCTGAAATGACATCCCGCGCAACGACGCCAACAATGAAATAAAAAGTATAGACAGGGATTGTTTTAAATGGGTAGAAAGAAGAAGAGAGCAATCATAGAGACAGAGTATATGAGTAATTTATGTTTTTTGGGATATTAATAATTTGACTATTAGTTTATTATATGTCACTATGAAAAGTATCAAACAATGATATAATTAAAAGCTTAATATACCCGAAATTTAAGAGGAATTGACTTGAGCGTTGATAAACACCTATGCTAATTATCATTTGAAGTCACTGAAAGATATGGTATAATTGTGTTCAGGAAACTGTTATCCAGACATTTATATTATGGCGTATTTACTTAATGAAAAAATTTTAATATATTCATTAAACAAGTATTATTACATAGTAAAACTCAAAAACAGAAAAGGCGTTGATCTATAAAATAGAAAATTGTATATGAGAATTTGAATGTAATATTTAATTTAAAATTAGTTGCATGTCTTTACTTTTATTCTCTCTATGAATTCATTGAATTTTGACAAGATGACAATTACATAGCCTTGCAGCACTAAAAAAAGTTATGCTCGAATAAATTATAATGTATATAACAAACTAAGTTTATGAGAAATTTTTTTTAATATTATTACAAATATTGTATTATTGAATTGATAGCTCTTTATTTATTAATTGGTTGGTGGCTCCACCTTTGTAACAGTGTATAAACTTGACGTTGGAAAAATACGTCAACTCCTTGCCAATGAGGTCGGTAACCCTTTCATTATTCAGTTCTCTGAATGTAACATCATCTGGTGGTACAAATAGAAACTAATCCATTAGTTTGCATTCAGTGTCGGCATATCGGCAGTGAAAATATAGCTGCATCGATGTAATTTAGGAATATATAAATTGTTAGAGAACAGACACTCCCAAATGAATATTGAAAAGAAATAAAATATCTGCTGGAAATAAGTTGGTAAATAGAGTGAAGTTCATAGATGAGAAACTCGGAATGATGGCAAGGCACAAAGAAATCACGTTAGTAACTTTTCTCATAAAAGGTTTCAAAATGGAGTAGATATTCATTTGTTGTTGTTCTAATAAGACAACGTGTGTGTTTGTTTATAAGACTGCTGATAAAAAGTTGAGTACTTTTATTTATAAGACGTCCAATAGGTGAAGTATCTTTATAATTTGACGACAGTGTTATTGATGGTTTTGCAGTAAACATTTACTCAGCTATTTGGATGCTGGATCTATGTATGACCTTTGTGTATTTTCATTCACTCTTCACTTTAAGGTAAGAAAGCCATAAATATTTTTTGTTATTAATTTTGCATGTTAGTAATGCACGACAAACATTTTTAGATTATTAGGATTTGTGTTATTAATACAACTTTACATTAGGTAATTGAAATGTGAAGATTTATTGTTTACATAATATTTTATATTTTTATTGATTTGAATTATTAATATAGTATAAAATGAGAATACTTTATAAAAAATTTGAAGGGTTGAAAAATTTATACAAAAAAGTAACTATAAAATGAAATTAAGTCAGCTCAAGACCTTTTGATATGTCTATGTTTCAAAATCGTCTTGATTTTAGGTTTCTTCTGATTTTTTGATTTTTTGAAAGACATAAAAATTTGATGTTTCGACTATTTTCAGTCTTTTTCAAAATATGATTTGAGACTGACAATTTGTGTATTTATATTTATCAATAGATCACCTACATCATGAATATCAAAATAAACAGAAAATCAAAATAGAAATCTGTTTTAACAAGAAAAATTAATTTTTCCTTAGTTTTTAAATCTCAAAAATATGTAGCAGCCATCAATCAAATCATTTGTAGTTGTATTAAAATTTACAAAATAGAGCTATAAATTTTACTTGCATTATTTAGGTTTTTTTGTCATTTACAGCTTTTTCGTTTTTATGAATGTAATGCTGTCTAGATAGAGCAGATATCTCAGTATTTAGAGAACAGAATAAAAGATCATCAATATGATAAAAAAAAATAAAACTGAATTAACAAACCACGAAATATCAAAAAAAAATACAAATTCAAATATAAGGATTCAAAAATTATTGAAACCAAATCAAATACACAAAAAAAGAATTTTTAGAAATGGTTCACATTCATAAGAATGAAAAAGCTGTGAATGATAAAAAAGACCTAAATAATTAAAGTAAAATTTATAGCTCTATTTTGTAAATTTTAATACAACTACAAATAATTTGATTGATAGAATGTTTATTAGTGTCTATTCTTCTATACTAAAAATTTATCATAAAAAATTGCCCATGAAGAAAAAGTTCATTCATGAATTCAAATGCTTAAGGAGCTATTTAATTACTGAATAATTTGAATGAGGTACCTTTCCTGTTAGATTTTATTGACAATTATAATTCCAGATACACCTAGTCATTGCTAAATAGTTTTTTGACAGAGGCTATTCATCTTTCTTATATCTCATTATATTTTTCCTACTTCTAAGTTCCATTTCACTTTATACTATTTGTTTTACATCTCTACTCTTCTTGTTGCCTACAGTAAGTTCAACTAATAATACATATGAATGTATCCACAATTACATAATTCCTATTGAACCCAACTTAGATGATAATTTAATAATTATAACTCCTTTACATTTTGGAATTTCATGTTAAAGAATATCTATTTTGATTTTCTGAATATCTGTAAACGAATTATTGTTTTATTCATTACTGAAATTGAATTTTTCTCCTTGTAGAATCTACTCAGTTTTATTTAGCTATATGATAATAATACTTACCTTTAAACAATTATAAATATCAATTCTTTAGTAGCAAATATCTAATTATAATTTCTAATATTCAATTACAATATATTTTAGGTCCTATTAATTATATTGACATATTTTCTTTTCATTGTATGATTATGCAAATGAAAAAACAACTTTTGAATTTCAATGAGAATATATAAATTGAGTAGAATGTACTGTTGGATGTCTGGGACACTGGTTTTACTATCTTTTACTATCCCCTGTTGAGGTTTTGTCCAGTGATAATTCCTCTTTAACCATTTGTATCTGGGATAACCTCCAAGGACTAAAAGAGGATGTAACATATTTTCATAGTTATGTAACTGTTTATGGTATTTCCTGTTTTATTCTTGTATGATTTTGTTCATACAAGACTTTTAGATCTTCATGTAGTTGAGTTTGATGCATACTTCCATGCATCAGCTATATTCCAAAATATATTGGAATACTTTTGTGGATAATGGTTTAATTGGTTTAGACCACTTTCCTGAACTCGTTCGTAGTTTTATTATAGAAAAATAGCTCATATTCATAATTTAGTTGATTATCATATTTCTTGCTGTTGAGAAATAGCTAAGCAACATTTATCATCATCATTGTACTGTTTCATCTCTAGGATTATTGCTAGCCTTTGGAGTGCCTATATATCCCTTTATTGGGGTGGATAACTCCCTTGGTTTTTTTGTAATAGTTTTTTGTTTGTGCTAGCTTCGTTTGTTAGCTTTCTGCATTCTTTTCTATTTTTGCATTGAGCTTGCCAGTCTACTATTTCTAGGATTCTGATATCTTCTTCAATTTGATTTTTCCAGGTATCTCTTGTTCTGCCACTTGGCCATAGAGTTATCCATTGTGTTCTCTTCCTCACCATTTCTGTAGGTTTCCTTCTCATGATGTGTCCTGTCCAATTTAGTCTTTGTGCTTTTACATACTTTATTATATTTTCTCGTCCCAGTTCTTCTTTTATTTCTTTATTTATCTTCTCTCTCCATCTTCTGTAATATGTGTTCTGAGTATAGTTCTCAGTATTTTTCTCTTGATTATCTTCAGGTCTTCTTCTTTTATATATTTTTATTTTGTTCTTTTTTACCAATATTCTTGCTTTTGAGTAACTTTTTATTTTTTCCAAATGTTCGATACCTTTTTTGTATACAGATTGGATACAGTTTCAAATACATATTTCTGTGTCTTTAGGTGGTCTATTCCTCTTTCGTCTTGTTTTGCTGTCTTCATGTATTTGGTTTTTTCTTTGTTTATTTCTAGACCACCTTTTCCTGTTTTTGTTTCCAGTTTGTTGAATGCCTTTATTAGTTCTTCTCTTGTATTAGCCAAGTTTGTTACATCGTCTGCGTATGCTACTGCTTGTATTTGGTTTGTAATAATATTTTCATTATTTAATTTTGTTTTTCTCATTATGTTCTCGAAAATCATATTTATTAGGATTGGAGATATCATCACTTTGTTTGACTCCTTTGTTTATTTTTATTTCTTCTGTTAGTGTTTCCAGATATCTTACTTAGTCTTTTGTGTTTTGTTATATAATTTTTATTTATATCTTTAATTTTATGGCTATCTTTAGTGTTTCTAAATCATCTATCATTTTTTGACTATTTATTGAGTCAAAGGCGCTTTTAAAATCTATAAAGATTATTGTATTCCCATGTTCTTTGTATTATTTGGTCTATCGTGTGGATTGCATTGATTGTGGTGGTCTGAACTCATTTTGGTAGTCCGCCAGTATGCTATCTGTGTATGATTTTAGTTTGTTGAACTAAGCAACACAATGTATTGAAAAAAGTCGTCTAATTTAAAAACTTCTTGATTTTTTTCATTCCCTAAATACTAGACTGTTTACTTTAGGTTTTTTTCTTCAAAATTAATTTTCTTATAGACTGTTAGGTAAATTTTATTTTAATAATAATTTGATAAGATTAAAAACACTAAGTATATTGAAATCTTCAAGTACTGTTTAGAAGAGAGACCTCTTCAGTGCATGAAGAGCAATGATTCTATCATATTTTTTAATATAAACACTTCCAATCTCTTAAAAATTTACTTATTAGCTTTGACAATTATCACAATATTCCACTTTTGTAGTTCTTAGAAGACATTAATTGTTAGTATAATTCACAGCCTAATAAAATTTTATCATACCATATGGTTCCTGATTATACACATTGGAGTCTATAAAAATTTAATCACTTGCTTGAATATATAAATATGTAATGGAATTTAGGAATAGTGAAACTAAACTTGAGCTAAAAAATAAAATTGAAGATCAAATTTCCTGTTGATAAATTTTTAGTAAATTGTATCAATGTAACATAATCAGAAATTTATATTAACTTATTAAAACCCAGAGACAACTAATAAAAATAAAGTTAGTTTGAAAATAGAATTGAATATTAGATTTCCTGTTAATTAATTTTTAGTATATACTTTCAAAATCTGTTAATATATCATAAGAAATGCATATTAATCCAAGATTTTTTTTAAATGATTGTTATTAATAATATAGAAAAGTAGATCTAATTAATTACTTGAAATTGAGGTATGAATTTGTCAATATATCCTCGTAGGATTTTTTTGTTTATATCCAAGCTAAAATATAACTCGAAAGACGTAATTTACAATTATTCGAAAAAATACATAAAATAAAAGGAATGCCTTAATCTTTAGTGAAATTTTTTGACCAGTTTTGACCCGATAAAAATACCCACTTGGGGTGACACTGGGGAAAGACTTGTCTTAAGTGTTTAAATTCTTCACCTCCTTTATTTATAGCATTAATTAGTTCAATTTAAATATGAAGCAAAGACAAAAAGAGATTTTTTGGGTCTACAAGAGGAATGAATTTCTGCATTAAACTTTTTAATCAGTACATAACAAATTTTTCATATTGTAAAATGTATGAAATGCGGCATTTTTTATTCTAAAAGCTTTTAATTTTTTTCCTTGGCAAGTATATTCCACTTGTTAAGCGGGGAACTTAGAAATGATCAAAAAAGATCTGGATGGTGACTTAACCATAAAATCTTCACAAATATATAGAATTTTTCAGGGGAAATTCTACAATTGCTTGCCATTTTTGTTGTTAAAGATGCTATACAGAACCATTCACTATAAATCTAAAATGTAAACTAAATAGGCTTGGCCGGGGTAATTGTAAACTAGGAGTAAATATAAACAAAATTTCCATTTTCTTTTGAATAATGACGAGTGTTGGCAACATTGCAATATTTGACATATGTCCAGCACGATGTAAAAATACCGCGCTTAGCAAGGCTAAGAATACCACGTCAAGTGAAGATAATTTATGTTGTTACCAGCAAGCGAAGCATAAGCTTAACAGCACCAGCAATTCGCTTTGAGTAAACAAAACCCAAATTAAATATTTATCATTGACTACAGTCAAACTCTTGACTGAAAGACGTGAAGTTGTGTGGTCGTGTCGCAGTTCGAAAACCTTTGCTAATGCCTCAAAACAAGAAAAAACTGCTCTTGCCCATTAGGATTGGACTGAAGAGACTGATCCAAGATTGAGCTCCTCTGTTCAAAACTAATAATTTACATTCGACGCAGTGCCTAAGAAAAGATTATGCTGTGTAGTCCCAACAATCAAGCATGGTGGTGGCTCAATTATAGACTGGGGTTGCTTGTCTAGCTAGGGAACTGTCGATTTGTTTTGATCAAAATTGACGAATTTATGAAAAAGTAATAATACAAAAAAATTGAGAACAAAATGTCTTTCCTTCGGGTTTACAATTAATTGGAGATGGATGCATTTTCCAACAGGAGAATGATCCCAAGCATAGTTCCAAATTATATAGAGGATATTTGAAAAAAAAGAGGCACAAGAGGTGTTAACCCTCAGAGCTCGGATCTTAATCTCATTTACCTTTCGTCCAAAGAGCTTGATAGGCACGTCCGTAAATGTAGTCCATCCTCGCGAGAAGAAATGTGGAATGCTTCATGCGAAAGTTGGAGCAATTCGCTTTAAAAAAATTGATTGCTCGTATGCGAAGACTTGTGAAAAAAATCATAGAATGTATATATACATATACATTTGGGGTCTTTTATATACTGTGACCCAAAGGATCTATTCTATTGTACCCCCCTTTTTTGCTGCGATGCTGGAGAACTTTTAAAAAGTCTATAATATGGGATGGTTATGATTGCCAGAGATTTTCGTCTTCTATTTCAAGCGCTCCCATGTGCAACGCTTTGGAGTTCCTTAGTATTTCGCACTTTGAGAGAATGTGGATAGAGGTTTCGTCCTCTGTAAAACAAAATCTGCACGCCGCATTATTTACTAGGTCCAGCGTCTTCAGGTGTTTGTTGAGGTAACACTGCCACAATAGAACTCCTGTTAGTATTCGTAGATTGTTCTTACTTAGGTTGATATTTTCAGCATATCTTCTCTGGTTAGTTTCCCAGGTTTTCTTTGATGATTCCGTCTCTGAATATTTTAAGTGATGATCCCTCTGTCACGCTTTCCAGTACTATGGGGGAGGTGGGAGATTTAGAATTACTCCTAGTGTAGCTGTTCGACAAGATTTCGTGGTTTCAGTTGCACATAAGCAAGCCAGTCTTTGTAACCATAGAATGTAAAGGAGGATTTTAGTTTAGCTAACTATACCCTTTTTTTATGCATGGACTATTGATATTTCTTTAAGCTTTTTAAGCCTTAAAATGTGATTTAACAGTTTAACTGAATACTTAATATATTATTGGAGTTGTATTAAATTTTCCTACTTTAATTAAGGTGGTCTTGAACTTTTGGCATGCAGTGTATCTCCATTAGCTCAGGTGTACATCGAAGTTCCTTCCTAATATGTTGTTATTTCTTCTAATTATTAAAATTATATTTACACAACCATATGAAGGATTATTTCTAATCATAGGAAAATTGACAAGAAATAGACATAATTCGTATGACAGTAAATATTGATTTCCAAATGAAATAACCGTCTTTTTGTTTGGATTTCTTAAAATTATTTAGTATGTGGAACTCTTGTATATTATCGATCAAGTTGGATTGGAATTGCTTTGGTAAACAAAAGGCATACAAACAATATTAAAACAGGGGGAATTTTTAGGGCTCTTTATATTGTATATCAAAATACACAATAATATTAAAGCATAATTTGAAAATTATAATTTCAGCTGTATTGAAAAATATTTTTATACTTCTTTTATTAAGGATGGTTTTACAAAATCTGAAATAAGGAACGTATTTTTTACGAGAAAGTTATAAGACCAATTGTCACAAAAAATGAAGAATCTTCATAGTTACGAGAGTGGTCCCAGAAGTACCTGGCCCAACAAAGAAAACACAAACATTTTTAAGAAAAAATCATTTATTTTTAACGTTATCTCCTTTTAGCTCCATACACTTTTCCTAGAGATGTTCAATTAAGTTCGATACCCATTTTATAATAAGAATCGTCAAGCTCTTTAAAATAGCCATTGTTGGAAAATCTTTGACCTCCAAATCTGGCGAATAGGGTGCATGAGGTAGAAAGATAATAATTTAGATGTAAATAGTGTTAACAAAAGCCATATTAAACAAACTTTATCACAATACCTCGAGAAATACTCTTATGGGCATTTAAATAACATACTTTCAAGTACGTGACCTATTATCTACAGGGAACTTCTCATTTATATATTGAAATGCTTGTCGCACCACTTCAAACTCCTAATTCCGATGTACTTTTTTTATGTAAGCACCAGAGTTAACCCTATTACATTCGAATAGTTCGAGTGGTGCCTGCTGTATAGAGATGCCTGTGGATATTGATATTGGACTTCTGTAGGTTTTAGTGTTCGAGAAAGACGATTCTTGGTAGCTGACTCCACAGGCCTGCACTTCATTCCCATGATTTCGATGTACTATATAAGTATGTAAATAATACAACTAACAAATAGAATACCATCTGGATATTAAGTTGGAATTTCTGGAACAGTCAGTGGTATTCATACTGAACACTCTATTTACACTACCATTACACCAACACTCAAATTACACTGTCTGATGTGCCTTTCGATAACCAAATAATCGTCTTCAAAATGAATGTGAACTGTTTGTTGATGTAATGGTAGTGTAAACATGTCACTAAAGTTAGCAGAGCAATATGATCAGACATAGAAAACAATAAGCGGAATAGTGAATACACTGTTTACACCAAGACTCAAAATTACACTGTCTGGCGTGCGTTTCGAGAACCAAGTTATCGTCTTCAGAGACTGAAAGTAAACTGTTTACCTTCATCATTCCTTTGCACTAAGTATGCCTTAATCTGACGGTATGTCATATCACGATCTTGCAATATCAGTCTAGTACAACAGCCGATTTTGGACGACTTTCAAGAAATTCATCCTTTAGCGAAGTACGTCCACGATTGAATTTGGAAAATCAGCGAAACACGATTGAGATGGTGCTCCATCACCAAGAGTCGAAGCGAGTTGATCGGTACAGTGTTGTTGGTTTAATCCACGTCAAAAGTCGTGGAAAATCATCGCACGGAAATATTCGCCATTTAATTCCATTTTTTTACCAAGATGAATGTTTCAAGTATCTGTATAAAACTCAAATAACACTCGTATGACAACACGTTCTGAGTACGCTCACTATTAAAAATGTCGAACTTTCTGATGACAATGTCTGATTTGACATAATTAGATCAGTGCTGCCATATTTCAAAACTTAAGTAACAACCCTGGTAATAGAACAATAATGATATAAATTTTATGTATATTATTAAAGCTTTCCAAAGATTTTTGAATCTTTTTGTCCAGAACAATGGCTTTTGAAGAAATGTTTGGTAAGAGTTGATTGGTGAACCATTTTTAAAATAATGCCGTAGTCATTTACTCGTCGTAGTAAGCGTATGAAAGAAATTCATTTGATACAAAACCGGCTTTAGTTACTGCGGGAGTATTTAAGATACGATTACCAGAGTTATCGACGTAAACAGGTTTACTACGTCCTGTGTATCAAATCAGGTTTTGTTCAAATACACGATTCAATTAAGTTTTTTTTTACCAAGATGAATGTTTCAAGTATCTATATAAAACTCAAATAGCCCTCGTATGACAACTCGTTCTGAGTACGTTCACTATTAAAAATATCAAACTTTCTGATGAAAATGTCAGATTTGACATAATCACAACAGTGTTGCGATATTTCAAAACTTAAGTAACAACCCTCGTATTATGCTGCTAAGGGATGAAGTAATGTTATAGTGGAAACCCACTGTAAATACTGGACATAAATAACAAATGAATAATATAAAGCTGTATGCAGTTGTTATGAACACAAGCTTTTATTATCAAACTAATGCGCCCCGCCCTACATTTATATTTGAGAAAGTACATTCTCAGCTTATTTTTCATTCATTTCGAATCTTGAGGCTGTTAAATATTCAACAGGTGCGTCTTTATCCTCCCCAAATAGTCTAAAATCCCTAAGGTAGAATGTTTGCTTACTCTTTCGTCGTTCACCCTTTCGTTTCGCTACGTTTCGGAATTATAAAAAGGAAAGTGGGTCAGTGCCAGTGTAAGTGTCGTAATCCCTATCCCTACATTAATGCGTTAATTAACGCTATCAAGATAATAAAAATGAAAAATAGATGACGATTTTATAAGGCGCATTTTACAAATTTTAGTATTGCTTTTTGAATAGCTAAGCATCTAAATTCAGGATATAATAGTTGGATATATCTATCAGCCAAACTTATTATCACTTATTTTTTTGTGACATAGGATGACACGAATTGAAGTTCAAATATCTTGAGGACCAAGTTGGTTTCCTATACCATTCTGTTCTTATGTTTTTATCAATTTTTTATTTATTTATTTGAACAATGGTCAATTTGGCAACAAAATTTCTTCAGCACCTTCCATTCAACAAGTCAAGTTTAAGCTAGCATGTACTCAAAAAATTGTTGCTGTTCGGAAGGATTGGCCGATTTTTAGTTTCCATTTTATTACTTATTCTTTCATTCTCATTTGAACATTGTTCAATGTAGCAACTAAATGTCTCCATTTTCCGTGTAACAATTCGAATTCAAGCTAGCATGCACTAAAAAATTGTTGCTGATCGGAAGGATCGGCCGATTTTTATTGTCCATTTTGTTGTTTATTCTTTAGGCTCATTTGAACATTGTTCAATGTAGCAACAAAATTTCTTCGGCACCTTCCATTCAACAAGTCATGTTCAAGCTAGCATGTACTAAAAAAATTGTTGCTGATCGGAAGGATCGGCCGATTTTTATTGTCCATTTTGTTGTTTATTCTTAAGGCTCATTTGAACATTGTTCAATGTAGCAACAAAATTTCTTCGGCACCTTCCATTCAACTAGTCATGTTCAAGCTAGCATGTACTAAAAAAATTGTTGCTGATCGGAAGGATCGGCCGATTTTTATTGTCCATTTTGTTGTTTATTCTTAAGGCTCATTTGAACATTGTTCAATGTAGCAACAAAATTTCTTCGGCACCTTCCATTCAACAAGTCATGTTCAAGCTAGCATGTACTAAAAAAATTGTTGCTGATCGGAAGGATCGGCCGATTTTTATTGTACATTTTGTTGTTTATTCTTTAGGCTCATTTGAACATTGTTCAATGTAGCAACAAAATTTCTTCGGCACCTTCCATTCAACAAGTCATGTTCAAGCTAGCATGTACTAAAAAAATTGTTGCTGATCGGAAGGATCGGCCGATTTTTATTGTACATTTTGTTGTTTATTCTTAAGGCTCATTTGAACATTGTTCAATGTAGCAACAAAATTTCTTCGGCACCTTCCATTCAACAAGTCATGTTCAAGCTAGCATGTACTAAAAAAATTGTTGCTGATCGGAAGGATCGGCCGATTTTTATTGTACATTTTGTTGTTTATTCTTTAGGCTCATTTGAACATTGTTCAATGTAGCAACAAAATTTCTTCGGCACCTTCCATTCAACAAGTCATGTTCAAGCTAGCATGTACTAAAAAAATTGTTGCTGATCGGAAGGATCGGCCGATTTTTAGTTTCCATTTTATTACTTATTATTCAGGATCATTTGAGCATTGTTCAATTTATCAACTAAATTTCTCCATTTTCCGTATAACAAGTCGAGTTCAAGCTAGCATGTGTCAAATTGCCTTACTCAATTCAAATATTTTTATATTATCTAATTCAGTTGCTTTAGTTTTAAAATAGCACCCTAAAATTTGGACGAGTTTCCTTGTACAAATATATTACATCCCAAATTTCTTTGGTCGATTTTACTACAACAAAAGGTAATCTATGTGGCCGAAGTTACTACCGTCCTAAAAAGCTACTAAAATCGTGACAGTTTAATTACGCAATAGACATTTTATGATGATTGTAGCTTAGAACACAGTATGAGTAATTTTGAAATTAAGTAACCTATGACATATACGTCACTTTTCATGGTATTTATAGAAAAATTTATTTTTCGGGTGCATTTAGGCATTTCCATTACAATAAAATAGGAAAGCACATATAAGGACATCATATTGGAGTAAAACTTTCCTAGTATTCTCAAGAGAATTCTAAAATGGGGTGTCTAAATGGTGTGAGTGTAATAAAAATACTATAGTAGAGAGCTTTTTAAATTGTTTATTTTTCCGAGGATTCCAAGTATCTCTTTTTATATTCCTGTACTGCTATACGATTAAGATCCAATGGTGCGTGTTAAGTGCAGTTTTGTCGCATAAACCGATGTAATTGTTGGTATTTCCTTTAAAAGTATTCCTTTTCCCTTAACTCGAAATATGTGTCTTAGGTATAATATTATATTAGAAAACTTTACTCTGATACTTAGAAAATTTACGAAAAATAAATTGTTTTAGAAATTAAAAACTTAAATTATACAGGGTGTCCCACGACGAGTTAAAACTATCTGTATATGGCAAAATACTTAAAATCGTGAAAATTTCTACGTTTGAGTTTTCGGATACGATCTTTTTAACTAAAATATTTTGAAAGATGACCGACTTGCGGTTCTACCGGATTATACAGTAACTTTGTAATTTTAAATGGAACACCCTGTATATTAATACATTTATGAAATCTACGTAAAATTTTAGTTTACTTTTGTCTAAAAACTTTTTTCGAAAAATACATACTTTTTGAATTATTAATTTTTTTGTAAAAAATTTGACCATTGCAGACCCTTATAAATTATTTTTTACGAGAATACCCTTAAAGATATGAAAATGATTTCTGTTCGGTTGCTTTTAGAAAGTTTAGACGTATTTGAATCTATGTTGAAAATTTATTTATTTCATACAGGGTGTGTATAAAAAGTGTTGAAAGTTTAACTTCATAAATATCAAATATCGGCATTACTATTGTCAATAACTGGTTTAATTCGATTAACTTTTGATTCAAATGAACCGTGTAGCTTCAAATTGTTGAGGATCCTTTTAACTGTATGCGAATTTGGACGTGGTCTATCTGGATGTCTTGCAGCAAATAAAGTATATGTTCTTGTAACAACTTTGTCACATTCACCATGTATTAAAAGCAATTTTACATAATCTTCGTTATTAAATTGAGAATGAACCATTTTAACGATTTTCGAAAGCATCAACAATTGACTAATGGCAGTTGAATAAATGTCATTTGTTACAAAGCCTACTAAAAGTATACATAATAAATGTATGAGGTTAAACTTTGAAACTTTTTATACACACCCTGTAGGACATAAAAAAGTTTTCAACATAGATTCAAATACGTCTAAACTTTCTAAAAGCAACCGAACAGAAACTATTTTCATATCTTTAAGGGTATCCTCGTAAAAAAATAATTTATAAGGGTCTGTAGCGGTCAAATTTTTTACAGAAAAATTAATAACTCAAAAAGTATGCATTTTTCGAAAACAGTTTTCAGACATAACTATACTAAAATTTGATGTAAGTTTCAAAAATGTATTAATATTTAAAATAACAAAGTTACAGTCGACATCCGGTTCTACCTGAAATTTTCATGGTTTTTAATTGTTGGTTGTCTGGAGCACCAAAAAAAAACAGAAGGTAACATATCAACAAACAAACACAATGAAAACATTTTGGCGTTTAAGTGTTGCAAATTTAATTTTTGATAGGTTAACTTTAGTTATTCGTTGTTCGCCATAGGCACATGACAATTCAAAACTATGGAAATTTCAGTTATTCCAAGTTTCTACAAAAAGCGTTAATTCGAGATATATAAATTCACTAACGAAGTCCCCTGAATTTAAAGCGTAGAAACCAATGGTAAAGAGAAAAATAGGGGTTGCCATTTGAAAAAATTTTTTAGATAGCGAAATTCGGCACCATTTTCTGAACACCCTGTATAAATTTTTGTCAAGGTTTCCACAGATTTTGGAAGCTGTAAGTGTTATTTGTCCAAATTCCAAAAATATTTGACCTGACTCACTTAAATTTAGAAATATAATTTTTTTAGTGGCTTAGAGAGCTGCATGTGTCCAAAAATTTCGAAAATGTGAAATAATTAAAAAATGGTGGACTTTAGGCATACTACGTCTTATATAAAGTTATATTGAAATTTCGCGCTGATTCCAAAAATTTAATAAAAACCATAACATTCCGTTTAAAATTAGGAAGTTTGGGTCCACTCCCGGTATAAACGGAAGTTTTAGGAAACTAAAATTATTTTAGCTGAAACGAGCATTTCGGAAAACCCATACAAGCAAATTTGCAGAACACTAGTCGCAGTACTTTCCCATATACATATCGATTCAGTTCGTCGAGAAGGACCCTGTATATATGCTTATCTTAATTGAAAAAGCGTTTAGGGTTCTGGTGCATCTACGCCCCTTTTTTATATATAATCCTATGATAAATATGCGCTTAGGATATAACACCCTTAGAAATAACAACGACGCAAATAGGCAAAATATGAATGGCCAATGGAGATCCGTGATATCGAGAGGTAGAAAAAGTTTAATCCGGATTAAATTTTTGTAAAAAAAAAACTAAATCTCTATAACGGAACGAACTGTGAAAAGTGTATTACCCATTCCATTGCTGATCGCTACTTTATTTCCAACCTCGAATTTACGTCATTTGTAGAAGACAAATGGTAGTCAAACTCCACGTGAGAGAAAAGTTGAACCAACTTAGCGACAAAAAGAATTTCGACAATCTCTTTTATTGACTTTTTTATATGGTAACTTCCAGTTAACTAGCTAACTAACTGACGGTATGTATCACCTTTTTTCCGTTAATAATCTGACAAGACTGATGCATTACTGTTTAATATCTTAAGAACAAACTTTTATTGCTATTAGAAATGTGACATTAAATTCTTGGAATAAATGATTTGAAGATATTAAAAATATTTAAATGAATCAGAGCTTTTAGAGTATATTTGTTATAAATGGTTTTTAATAGTTGCTTGATTTTAATACATTTCATCTACCTTATTCCGTTATTTTGTTTGTATATTTAGTTGGAATTTTCCAATCAAATTCCAATAAATTTGAAGCAACCTTTTAAATAGGAATTTCGCATCCTTTATCGTTTCATATAAACTTTACAGAATTTTTAAATCTAACTTTAAAATTTTATTAATAGATAGCGCTACTAATTTCAAATTGATAATTATTAAGAAAATGGAAACAACGAAAAAAATTAATTTGATGGTATTGAGTCGATTTGAATTTGAAATATATTTTTTTACGTCTCCATTAGAGATTCTCACTAAAATTTCAGCAGTTTTAGACGCTTAGCTTTTTTTGACATTCTTATGAGCGAGTCATTGTGAAGATTTTTTTAAAAAAATTGCGTTGAGTCTTTTAATAATTAGTTTCGAAAGGAAATACGTAGACGTAGCCGTATCAGCTTGAATAAAGGCTGGGACACATGTATCATACACACTGCAATCTGGTTGTGCCCCTGAAAGCGGATAGCTGCGGGATTGAGATAATTGAGCACACATATTATACAAAATGTTAAAAAAAAATTAGTAATTGCAATGTAGCAATGATTGCACTGTGTTTGGAAGAGGAAGATGAGTAACATCGCAGAATTTTTGTTCAGGATACCAGAAAACGCGAATTTTGGATTTCTTCTGCTTGAAAAACAAGATCTACACAAGGAGAGTACTCCACATTCTTATCTCATTTGCTGGACGAAAAGTCAACATTTTTCCAGTCATATTAGAATGCAGCATCGACAAGAAAATCGCTCAGCGACACGCATTCCACGATACAACGAATAGACTGTACAATCGGACCATGATCGGAAGCAAGATAGGAGAAGGTGCGGAGTCGTAATGGAAAAATGTGAACTACACTGCTTCAACCCAAGTATATACCGGGACACACCTATCATGCATCCTTTCCATCCAACTACGATCATACGGACGAGTGTCTGAGAGCGAAATAAAATGAAGTTTGAACATCGTAGATCACAACTTTCCGACATGTGTCCGATCCCATTCCTACTCGAGATCGAAGATCATGCATCCGACCGTGCAGACTATTCGTTTAAGATCTGCAGGAAGCGCGCCTGTTGGAATTTGGAGTGTTTTTTTACTAAAATGGCAATAACATTAGGTATAAAACTGGAAAAGCTTGTTGAAGAAACAAGGGAGTATCCAGTACTGTAAGACCAGACAAACGAGCCATATCGAAACTCCGACTTCAAAGACATGATCTAGAAGGAAAGTTGAAAAGGAATTAAATGTCAAAGGTACACTTCAGATTGAAATATTATCCTTTCTTACTACATACAAAGTAAAGGCATAAACACAATTAATTTACAAAAATTTTATTGAATAGGCAGTACATTGTATATCTAATAAATCAGGACGATAATAAGAAAATAATAATGTACTCAAAACTTGCAGTTTCCTCCGTTCTATATGAAATGTCTGGTTGTCTTCATCTTCCTCTTCTAAACAAAGTGCTACTATGACTAAATTAGTTTCTAAAAATTTTTAACATTTCGCGCACAGAACCGCGATTTTAATTGAATCGAGACGGGCGAAAGTGGTGAATGTTTCGAGCCGGAGTTGGAAATCGTAAAGACCTCTGAAGCGTGTAGGACATGTGTGCTCAATCGTTCCGATCCCGCATTGATTTGTTCTGTGGAGGAAAATCGGATCGGAGTGGTATATGACAAGTGTGTCCCGGCCTTATAATTCACTTTTCACAAGGTGTGGTCGGAGTCGGGTTGGAAATATCTATGATATAAGTGTCTCAGCCTTAATCACGAACGTTCGGGACGGCTAAAAATTATGATAGCCAGTTATATCATCAAAAAAATGTACTCAATGGTACTGTGGACCATCGGATTCAGGGTAGAGAGATAGAAGAGGCTATCGGCATACCAGAAGAACGCATTTTCCTGTTATTGATGAAAGAATTATGCATGCGTAAGCTTTCCGTTTGTTGGGTGCCACATCTGCTCTCTTTGGTCTAAAATCACATTTGCTTCAACACTCACCGTATCCACCAAATCCCCAGTGACTTGCAGGAGAGATTTTCATCAGACGAGGACCTGTTTTGAGCAAAAAGACAGACTATGGCATGATGACTCTGTAAAACACGAATAAATGTCATCAAGGAAGATAATGACGACTATTTTTCGGGATATGCACCCTGAGCTTATCATTGATTTTCTCTTGTTTACTTTGGTTTTCCCATAAAATGTTTTTTCAAATTGTTATTTATATTTTAGCATTTTTCATCTTTTAGTTCGTCTGTGCAAATTCTCTATCTGTTTTCCACGAAATTGTTAATCAAAATCTCAACTGATGCAAAAAATTGGACTCCAATAAATGTATGCGGAATTATAATTTCACCCACCAATATCGCAATAAAACCTCAATTGAAATGAATGTGGGACCAAGAGGCCGAATTAAATATGTACCCCTTCATCAGACTCAATCAAATTCGCGCGGCTCTGTTTCATATTCTATAAAAGAAATTGATTGCATTTAAAAACATAGTTTAGTCACCCTATACATATGTCTATTAAATTATGTACCATTTGTTCTGTAATAAAATGTAATACTAACTAAACCCGAAGTCTTAAAACCCAGGTATATATCCCTATTTAATTAATTCACTGAACAGAGATAAACATATCTGAAATTATAAGTTTGTTTCAATTTGCTAGTCGGGACCGTACTTTGAACGGTTATCGAAAGCGTTTATAGATATTTTCTGCCCAATTTCCGGCTATGCACTATGTACTTGCTATCAAAAAATTATCGAAAAGACCGTCTCGGAAACGGATACCTAAGTCGGTTGGAACACAAATAAGAATCGTTTATATAACGGTAACCGCCCGGTTGGAACACGTAATCTATATTGCGCAGAATCGTCACTGTACCAAGGACGGTTTTTTGATGTGCTGGAACGAACCTATGATCATCTGAGATAACAGTCAACAAACCCCAACTCTTGATGGCCTTGAGCGTCACATGTTGAATATTTGAGTACGTAAAAAAATTATCCTGCTCATTGCTTAAGCCTATATCCAACTCCTCTTCAAAATATACATTCATTTATATAGGCGTACAATTGGAGGATTCAGTTCTATGTCAGTTGTTATTCTTATATATACATCCTTTATTTATCATTTTAACCTTTTTTTCGAAATTAGTCAATTATAATTTTATTCTGTTTGATAATACGGAATCATTATTATTTAAAAATTTATTTTTCCGAAATCAGCAGGAAAGTAAAATATTAATGCTGATTGGTAGATAGAAATAGGCAGAAAATCGCTTTTTAGTGCCTAGGCACTGAAGTAACTGAACTGTCATTAATACAAATAAATTAAAAGAAATAAGATTTTACAAAAATAATCACATTGCTACGAACAAGTCCGCCGATATGGGCCGTGGAGCCAGTCCTATCGGGTTGTAATGGAATTCTAAAATTCGGTGAGGCACGTTTGATATACCCGGAATTCGTTTGATATTAGTTTTTATATAATTTTTTATCATAGCAGGTGATTTGTTTACATTGCTCCTTTTGAACTAATTTCTACGAAGGCTTATTTATTTATTATTTTTGGTTCTTTATTTTCTAGAAATTTTGAGAATTTCGTTTGGATGTATAAATGTTTGTTTAGCGCAGTTAGTTTAGTTTATAATAGATAGTCATTATGAACAGAATGAAATAGAAAAATAACCGCAGAATTTAAATGAATTATGAGTGTTAGTGTTAAGTGAATTATGATAAGTTAGTTAAGTGTAGTGTATAGTGTTTAAATGAATTAAGAACGTAAGAGACAGTGTTTATTAATTCACGCTACGAATAGGAAATAGTGCAAATAAATAAGAAAAACATAACAATATTATTCAGCTGAGTAACTAAACGCGACACTCTTAACCTATTCAGCTCGCCTTAATTACAAATATTTTTGAATCTGGACGATTTCGAAAAAAAATATAATGTGTAACATTTTGGACAGCTTCGAGGAATGCTTGGGACCGTTGTCATCCTGAAAGATATTTTTTCTGCTGATCAGGCGCTGTCTAGAACGCACTACATTTTCCTTTGATTTCTTTCTTCAAAATCCCTTCAAATTTTACCAGGTCTCTAGTCGTTCTTTCTCTAAAACGTTCGCAAATTATTACTGAGCCTCCGCCGTTTTAACAGTCGGGATTACACATGGATCTAACATCCGTTCTTCCTTTGATCTGCGCACAAACATTCTTCTCTTAGACCTTAAAGAACCTCAAACTTTGTCCCATCCCAATCTTTAAGTGAATGATTTTTATGTTATTTAGTCCACTGCAACCTCGTAAGATTCTTTCACTGCCACCCTTCCAAAAAGGTCGGCTGGTCTCAATCTCCTTTCAAAATGAAAAAGAAATTTGTTAAAGTGTGTTATATATTATATTATGGGGTAGGCAAAAACTTTGGATCGGTAGTGCAGATCCACATAGTATATTTATAGAATTGGTTATGCCAACGATCAACCATTTTTTGTCCTCTGAAATATTTTAAATTCCGCAATTGGTGCATTTATGCATTTTTCGATCTCTCAAATAATATCGTTGAATGATTTGATGCAGTTGCCGGTTGGAACAATATTAGTCGATTCTGACCCACTTTTGATGGTACGTATCATAATTGTTGCCATTAAAATTTCCCGTATGGATTTTTAATGATATTACAACGTTACGCATTTGAAAATTGTGACGAACGTGGAAAACCTGGAATTTTATTTTCTGTTGTCAAATCAGGAAATTGCACGGAATACATTTGGATCTGGAGAAATAGGGTGTTTAGAATTTCACAATAAATCTACGTTTGATTTTATTCAAATGTCTTGAACAGGTTGTATTTTTAATTATTGATTTGATCTCGAACAAATCCAATTGTTTCGACATGATTAATTAGTATTCTGTCTAAAGTTCGCTTCTCCTATTTAGGATTGATTGGTTTTCAATCGCGTGAATGCACTGATTTTCCATTTACCGACAAACGAAAAACACTGTTTACATTGAGGATATTTGTGTTTTATAGTTTTTTGAAAAATGTAAGGCACTATCTTATACCTTGTGATCAAATTTGACACGAATAGATAAGAAAAACATTTATACGTTCATTCTCATTATATATACGGTCTTACATCCATTGTCAATGATAGGCGCTCTTTCAGGCTTTGTGGATTCATCTTTTGCGGTGAATCACTCCGCTTCGATTTTTTTCTTTACTTTACAGCCGGTTACAGCTTCTTGCTTGCTTCCCTCAATATCCTTCTTCCTATCCACATCTCCAATCTCTTTACTACAGGTTCAAATCATTCAAACCTTTGAAGCTTCATCATTTCCATAATTTTCTCCCACATCTCTTATCTATCACTCCCTCTATTGCGATGTTGATCAGAGTTGTTGATACCCAACACCCCTTTGTATTGGAAACACCTTTGTATATCTGTCCTTTGTCTATATTTTGACCTTAGAGTTTTTTCTCATCACCTGCTCTGTTGACGCTATAAAAATCTTTTTTAAAGTTTACAAACATCACATGCAGGTTCACTCCATTACATCTACTATCGATGTACCGGCTAGGAAACCCTGCTGATAGCCACCGAGTTTTTCTTCAACGTATCCCACTAGTCTATGTCTTATAAGAGTGGTTAGAATTTTTATAAGTTGTGTTTAGGTGTGTTATTGGTACATAACTGTCACAGAGCTTGGGGTCTTCCTTTCGAAGGATTGGAATGATCACTTCCATATTTCCTTGATAATGTCGTATATTTCTGTTATGAGACTTCTCCATTCTTTTTTAAATTATATCTCCTGGAGCTTTCCTTTGTCTCAAACGCTCAACTGCTTCAAGATATTTTTGATATGATTGTGCCTTTTGTTACACCTTCGTCGTTTCCTTCTAGATTATTTTCGTGTTGAAAACTCCTTCTTCTGACATCGGCTTCAAAGTATGTTCCCAATTTCTTTCTTCTACAACATTTTAGTGCTTCGTTCTTTTGTCTGTAACTCGCAAGCTCGTTTTCTTTTCTACCACAGCCATGCCTGTTTTATCTTCATCATTTGTGTCTTGCACTCTTTGCCAAATCTTGCTTAATGCTTAAAATGCTTAATCCAATTTTTCATACGCTTGTTATAAGTCTGGGCTGGAATGATCTCCAGTACCTTAATCGAATTACTTTTTTAACTTCAATAGACTTATCGTCCGTTTTTTAAGTTCCAAAAAGAGGAAAAGTCACAGGAACCCAAATTTGACGATTTAGCCATCTCGGTTCGTGATTAGTCAAAAAATCAGTCACAGTTATGTTGGAGACTGACGGAACATTACCAAAACAGCCAAGTAATTTTTTCAGTTTGGAGCGGCGCTGGTTAGATTGTTGGGCAATTCATAAACCCATATCTCATCACCAGTAATGATGCATTTGATGATTGTATGCATCTCTTATGGGTTTTCTAATAGACGTTGTTTTTGTAAAAAATTCAATTCTTTTAGTACGAATCGTGCATATCCAAAACATTAAACAAAATATGTTGAGTCGATCCAAATGAAATGCTTTGCTACCTCTCTGAAGACGATCAGCGAATTTTGAGCACCATTTCCCAATCTTCTGTTAAGATGGGTGGGCGACTTTAACTGAACTCTTTCTGCCACTCTGATACTTGCCTCCGTGATAAAGTGGACTCCAAAAATACATTTCCAACATTGTCAACGATTTCGCCGCCGTAAATTATTTTTTTTGAAAATCAATAACTTGTATTGTGAACATACAGCTGAAAAACAGACTAATTGAGATATAGCGCTCAAACTTCACACGCACATCAAAATATTTTATCAGATCCCTTATTACATTCTTAGTCAAACTTCTCAATAGTTTTCGTTTTAAGTAGAGAACATATGATTTTCCAAAGCTTGATTCTATTTTTCCTGTCAAGTGTAGTTGACGATCAAACAAAGAATTTGTTTCGAATCTTGTATTACTCATGAAATATTATGTACAGGGTGCAGCAAATAGAAAATAAATTAACAGTTATGTCTTAAGGCTACACAGAATTGGAACTCAATGGATATGTAGTACCTCACTCCGGCTCTGCAATAAACGATGTATTTCATAAATTTTTGATAAAATATAAACATAACCTATGAAAAAACTGCTCCCATTTCAGTAATATAGCTCTGGTCAACTTTTTCGTCAATCCCAAACTCCCAAGTATCATTTTTAAGCATCTGTTCTCAAACAGATGATCCGATTTTGGTCATTTTTTTTTATAATTTTCTTTGAACTATGGTGGATGGTTCGTACGGAGAGAAAAATTTCAAAAAATGCCTCTTCTATCCTCGATAATATAAGTGCTCGTGGAGAGGTTCAGAAAAGGCAGGGGTGGCGTTAGTATCAATCAATGTCAATATTTATACGATGGTAACAATACAAATTGTCCGTGGTAAAATGTCATTTGAAATGTAAACGTCTCTTTTATGTGCATCCATACCTAATATTACTAAATCTAAAAGCCACAAATTTCTATAAAATTAAAAAAAGTATTGTGTGTTTGTGACTTATTTATTCTCGACATTAACTAACTGCGACTTTGCAACGGCACACGATTAACGATAAAAAATTTACTGAATAACGTAATAGAAGCAATCATATTGAAAGGAAAATATAAAAAAGAAGACGTTTGGATACTCCGCATTCCAATGATTCCGACTGACGTACTATTTGAGTTTAAACGACTGCACTTTCCACTACGGCTTGCTTTCACTATATCTATAAACAAATCCCAGGGGCAGTCATTGAGTGTTCGTGGTATTAATCTAGAAAAGTCATGTTTCTCGCATGGTCAATTGTTAGTCCAGTCATTATAGTGGGTTGACCTATGAAAAGCGACATACCCAGAATATTACCACGTAAAAACTTGTATTTTGGCAACCTAAAACTATTCTCAAAATTCACGCAAGTTTTAAAGTCAGGGGTGAAAGGTCATATTTTGCAAATATTTCGTTTTCTATGAGTTTTACGCTATTTGTATTTATCATCAATATTGTAGAGAATTCAATTCTCTACAACTTTTGTATTTAACATTTTTTTATACCTCGAACTGTTTTCGAGATAGAGGGCGTAGAGCGTGCGGTCAGAGAATTATCTTAAATCAACCAGTAGTCCCAATTAAAAACTCGTAATATCAAGGTTATAATTAAATTAAATCTTTCTTTCTAATACTTCTAAAATTTATCAATTCAATAACACTCATCATCTCTTTCGGTAATTGAAAAATTACTAAGGGACATACTTCAATTACATTGTAATTATTTTCTCATTTACACTAATAGCATTTGAAGTAGAAAATAATTAAGTACTTCTTAAAAAATCCGTAAACTTGCTGTAGCATTTGAAGAAGGAAACTGTCCGGTTCACAGATTATTTGGAATGCAAACCTTATTAGCAGTTTATAATGCTCCGAAATCTGTAAATAGTATTGATCATCTCCATTATGCATTATACGTCAAGTCAACAAACTCGAATAAACCTGTGCAGTTATCAAATATTCCATCAACGAGTGGAGCAGCTCACCAACCAGGAGGTTGGATAATGCGTAACGAATTCCTGGAACCGATCATGACTATTTTACCACCTGCACCAGATGAATTACTCAATACAATATTTTGTAACTGCAAAAGCAGGATTGCAGTGCTCTTTAGCTTGCGGCCAGTATAACGGACAAGCTTGTCTCAATGCTGTCCAATGACTTGGAAGACAAATGTCGTTGAAGACGGTAATGAAGAGGAACTTGAAATTCTGCAGCAGAGAGGCAATGACGACGATGATGAAGAAAAAGAAAAAGGAGAAGAAGCTAATGATAATAAAGAAGATAATGATGATGAAGAAGAAGATAATTCAAATTAGAACCTGTTCTAGAAATTTATATTAATTTTGACAATGATAAATCTAAAATGACTTGTTTGTTAAAATTATTGATCAAAAGTTTATTGTTTCTCCTTTTTATTTATTTAGAAAATTATTGTTATAAATATATTAGAATTAAAATTCAATTTAAGTATTTTGTTAATTACATGGCGTTATAGGATAAATTGACACTTAATTAAAAATAGATAAGTAACCAAAAAAAATCAAGATAATTATACATTTAGCAATAAATTATAACCTTGATATTACGAGTTTTTGCTCAGGACTACCAGTTGACCTCAGATAATTCTCTAACCTCGCACTCTACGCCCTCTATCTCGAAAATAGTTCAATGTATAAAAAAATGTTAAATACAAAAGTTGTAGAGAATTGGATTCTCGACAATATTGATAATGGACACAAATAACGTGGCACCCGTAGAAAAACGAGATATTTGTGAAAAATTTAAAAAAAAATCGATGGTTGTAACCTTTCACCCCTGACTTTAAAACTTGCGACCATTCAATTATATGTGAATTTTGAGTATAGTTTTAGGACACCAAAATAAAAGTTTTTACGTGGTAGTATACTGGGTATGTCGATTTTCCAAGATATTCACTTAATTTGGCCTAAGATGACTGGACTATGTATGTTGTCCGTGTTGGAAAACAATCTGCTCTGTTTGCTTACACGCCAGGTAATCAAACAAAAAATATCACGTATCATAAATTACTACAATAAAAATAAAACTTAACTTGAAATAAGTAAGAATAATATGAAATATAATAAGTAGGCACCATAATTGAAAATATAAAGTCTAATTTTCATTGTCATTTTTTATTGACTATCAGAAGAATTTTACCTTTTTTATAAATTTTCATTTTGACATAATGTAATTGTTATTGTTCGCGAGATCGATTCCTAAAAATTCCTTAAAAAATGGTGTTTACGTTTTGAGCCGACAGCCCGTCCCTGTTTATTATTTTACACCCTTAGTCATTTATAATCTTGCTCTATCTACTAAAGTGGGTAGTTAAAATTTATTACCAGGATTAACTGACTACAATATTTTATCATGGAAATAATACCTTTTTACTTAATGAACTATAAGATAAGCCACAAAGAAAAAATGTTAGTAGGTAAACGACATTCTAAAATGTTGAGATTTTTCTAGGTTGCTATTTATTATTACAAGATTGTTAAACGCGTACAAAAGTCCATAATGAAAATGGCTCTATTCGATCGACAGCTGTTATTTTGCTCCATTTAATGTTGGAAAGATACATTGTAAGGAATCACGCAGGCCCGGTCCTAGGAGATAAGATGGCTGAAGGCTGCGAATACGCAGATATACACACATTCACTGAAACGTCCAGTACAGTAAAAACACATAAATAATTATTTTTCGCAATAGGAGAGATGCTCGTTGGGATTGATGTTTTTTTATATGCTTAGAAAACTTTCCTCTTCAGACAGAACGGCAGACACAATTGAATCAAATGCAGATTCTGCACTGCCATTTGTTAGATATATGAATCCATTAGGTTGCAGGAAAACCGCAAAAAACACCGAAGATTTACCTTATACCGATATGTAAATAGCTTAGAAAGGGTAGATAGTTTTCAGGAAGGTCGTGGTATACTTTTGCTGGCACTCAAAGGGGGATAAAGCAATTTACTGTTGGTGTTTTAGCGAGGTCTTTATCCTCATAAGTCGCATATAAATCAAGTTGCTCTCTTCTGTATTGAGTCGAACATCCTAAGGGTATGTTTGGTAGTCGATCACTAAATATGAGAGCAATACGCCAAAAATGGACGAATCCGAGCCTTGTAGAGGATTAGAAGCTGTTGCGGAGTATATACCTTTTTGGTTTTAAAGAGAGCTCTAAATTGTTGTGAAGCTGCCTCAGCTAATTCGGCCACGCGACTATGCCAGGACATATTTCACCCAAACTCAACTACCAAAAAGCCAGACCAGCAGCCTGGATCTTTGCTGCACTCAATGAGATTGATCCCTCTCCAATCCAGAATATTTTCGAGGTCGATAATGATGGTGGTAATCCGTTGTTGCCTTGATGTACAGGAGAAAGAGGGTAGAAGATAAGATGTATCCCTGGGGAACATCAGCGTTGACCTTAAATCTCTCTGAGGTGTGTCCATCCATAGCGACCTGAATGGGTCGATCTTTGAAAAAGCTACTAAGTCAGTCGATCAGTGAGGGCGACAAACCGTATGATCTTATCTTGTTTAGGAAGTTGGCATGCCAAACCCTGTCAGAAGCTTTCGATATAACCAGTGAGTGTGCTCTAGATTTCTCATATTTTTCTTTAGCTTCAGTCTATACATTGATGACAGGCCAAGAGATCCCCGGTTGACCTATGTTTATGATTGATGGTCGCTGATGATGTTAGCAGACTCAAAATATTTGAAGATTTGCTTGTTAACGACTTTCTGCATGAACTTGGCAATTGATGGGGCTAAATTAATCGGACGCTAGTTGTTGGGAACCGTCTTTACCCTTTTTTTTGTATGGGTCGAACAATTTTTGGGGCGTCTAGTGTTTGATTTTATGTTAGGGATATAAATAAAAATAAATGAGAGAAAGACAGCAATTTTTAGTTTTTAGTCCCCTCGAAAAAATTCAAGATACGGTGCCGAATACACATGAAAGACTCATTTTTATTTTATATTAGAAATGATTATTCTAGCAATTAATAACGTATATAAAAGTTTGACTTTCACGTTGATTAAAGAAACAACAAATATTGAGTTAGATTCTAATAAATCAATATCCAGTGGAGTGTTGATATCTTTGATTATGATTAATCAATATGAGATAGTCGAGTTACATCCTGTTGGATAAAAGGGATAAACGCAGTTATTGTTTTCCTTTAGGAAATTTATATTGAGGAGTTTCCCTTCAATTCTCCTGGCTTTTATTGAGTTGGGGAACTTAATGGAAATCGTAAACTTTTGAAAATTTCTGACAAGAATATTATTTGAACTTTATTAAATTCGATTCGATTTTTAATTATACTTTCTGCTTGTACAATAACAGTATAATAATAAAATAATTAAAGAATGTATATATTACCGTCTTTATATAAATTGGAACGAAGTCTTTGTCAACTAGTTAGTGAATATTTCTTTTTTTTGAGATTGTAGCAACCGTTTGAAAAGAATTCTATATAATACATTTGAGAGTTATTTGGCCATCAGACGAGGCTTGACGTCTAATACTAATTCTAACAATACTGTCGTACCTATTTATATACCTTATATATAAAATCAATTACCTCTAAATATTCTGGAATCTTTAAACAACTTTATATAAAGGTAACTTACATTCAAAACCTCACAATTAAATCTGTCTATGCTAAAATCAAATATCTCAATGAATTTTAAAAAATTTTTGTTTAAATTGTGATAAAAAATAGATTGGTCAATCTAAGCGGTCACTCATCAATCGGATAACCTCTCACAAGAGTGACAACCCTTACAGATGATCGTTTGTCGAACACGTTTGCTTTGCAGGTCATTTTATGATTTATAAATCTGCCAAATTTTCAACAACTAAAACCTGCAAACTAAGTTTTATTCTAGAAACAATATATATTGCCCATAATATCAGTATATTGATAAAAAAACTGATTTGAATAAGCTTATAATTTATGCATATTTTCTAGATTTTGAAAAAAAATTTATCGTCATCAGTAATCAACTAATTTTACCTAACCTATAAAAAATTTAACTTAATTCATAACGACACAATCTAATCTAACCTATAAAAAATTAAATGTCATTTATAATCTAACCTATGAAAAATTCAATGTCATTCATAATCTAACCTAAAAAAAGTCAATGGTCATAACAACTTAGCCTATCCTAAATTTTGACGTTTAAAAAAACAAATAAAAACAAGAATCAACAAACTCCAATCTATGTCATTTTAAATCAGATGAATTTAATACTTTATACAAAATTTCGAAACACCACAATCCTAAATTAATGTTTCCAATAATTCCTAAAATATGAATTCTGTAGTTGTCGGATGTTTGAAGGAAAAAGGTTCTTAATACACTTCTTTTAAGGATCAACCTTCGGGCTTAGAAAAAAAAGTGCACATAAGTTCCTTTATTTTTGACTTTCTGAACTACATTTTGTACATGAAATTTTAGTTAGAACTATTTAAATGTCAAATATTCCTAATTTCTTTAAATAGGTATTTATTTGAGAAGCTATCAGTGATAAATAAGTAGAAGAGTTTATTGGAGAATTAGTTGCTAAAGAAATATTTTGTTGCTTCAGTCGATTTTTCAAAAACGACATTATAGCAAATTGCTTCAAAAACAATATTTCTATGATTTTAAAGATATTCAAAATTATCTATGACGCTGGCAAGATATTTTTCTCAAAAAACATGTAGAATTTCCTATTTTGTTAATTACGAAGAAAGTTGAGAAAAGTTGTTATAGGAAAATGTTTGAGCTAGAAAAATTCAATTCTGATTCTGAAGCAAAACAATTCACATTTTGACATTTGATTAGCAACAAATTCTCCAGAAAGATTGTTTAAATGTTTTTTCTTTAGAATATGTAAGAAATATTTTCAATCCTTTGTCCAGTTAAATTTAAGAATATTTTTATTATGAGTTTTTGAAAATCAAATAATAATCTATTTTCCATTTTTTGTCCTAGAAGCATTTCACTCTGTTTTCTAATCGCGATATGAAAGTGCCAGGAAATTCCACTGAATGTACAAGCTGTTTACTCTTTTGTGGTGAATGTAAATGGGAAAATTGATTTTCTTGATCGTGCCTTTAGCCAAAGTTTCACTCGGATTTTAAGGGAGCTTGTTTGAAAATATTTTTTCTGTATAACATATAAGTACATAATTTCAAATAATATTTTGCATATATAACGCAGCTCTGTTCGCGTGTAATTTTCTGTTCCTCTTCAATCCTTTCATTCGCAAAGTTTCGAATCCTAGTTACATTACGACTTCCTCGGCAAAGATTAGATCGTGTTGGTCGCGGCATTTTTAATGGTCAACTCTCAATCATACTTGACCATAGATAACATTACGTTTAGCTGTCAGTTGCGTGTTGTTATTCCGTGACAGTTGAGTTTTGTTATACTATTTTAACAAAGGAACGGCTAGCCCATTGATTTCCAAACTTTTTTGTTCCATAGACCACTTTCAATCTTGGTGGATCCGGTGGACCCAGCTACAATAGATATATCTATGGAAACTTGCGCTGTTTGGCAGAGTTTCAACGACGAATTGACAGTTTTCGAAAAAAAAAAGTTAGAATTGATTGCTTGTCACGGCTAATTATTTGATGATAAAATCAACTGAACAAAGTTTAAATGAAATTTTTATTGATTGTGCTGTGAGTGGATATCAAAAAAGCAAAGTTGGCCAATAAAAAAAGTCAGTCCATCCAACTTTTTTGAAATTTATAGTGACTGACAGCACAAGAACCAATCAATTATCACAAATTTTACTTAGAAAACTTTCCATTTGGAGTGGTAAAAAGAAATATAGTATATTTTCTTGTGTTGTAGGTATTTATTCAAATATATTATTACTTAAATTAAACACTTAAACGTAATGTCTTCTTCTTACTCCATTTTAAGCAGATTGCCTGTTCACTCTTTGCAGTATGCCTATTGCCTCAATTGATTGTAAGGTTATCACTTCATCTTTTTCGTGGCCTTCCCATACTTCTTCTCCCCATGTCTCCATGTCGTCGCTACGTTCTCTGTGTAGAACCGTTTTTCCATCAATTTTTCGAAGAACTTTCATTTTACTTGTTTCCAGGAGCCTTTTTGTTTTTGCTGTATCAGGCCGAGTTTCTGCTGTGTACGTCATTATGGGTCTGATTACAGTTTTGTAGGTTCTTGACTTGGGCTCAATACTTAAGTATTTGTTTTTCCATATAGTGTCGTTCAGACATCCGGCTGGTCTTGCTGCTTTTATTGTTTGCTGGCTTACCTCTGTCTCAATATCACCATATCCGGATAGTTCTATACCAAGATATTTGAATTTCATTTCTTGCTGGATTATTTTGTCGTCTACGACCAGCTTGCATCTAAGAGGTATTTTTGATGTTGTCAGACTTTTTGTTTTGGAGGCAAAAACCATCATATTTAGAGATTTTGTTGTGCAATTGTAACTTAAAAGGTCACAGTTTGGGCTCCGACTAAGCTCATCATGTTAATGTGTGTTGTCAGGGTTCGTTGCAAGATTTTGCTGTGTTTAATATGTACAGAAATTTGGTATGTTTTCAAGTTCCAAATGGGTCGCCACTTTAACCTAAACTGAGAAAAGTATAGAAATAGGTTAAGGTATCTTTAGGAATAAAGATACTTGTTGAAAATAAAATACAATGATTTATATTTGAAATTATAAAAAAAACAGGTTAAAAAAGTTACCCGCAAAACTCATGAGTTTTGGTTTACAGGAAATAATGAAATAAATTTTACAAAAAAACTAATAAGAGTTGATCTGACCTTTAACAACACATGAGACTCCCTACTTGTCAGGAGAATACAAACAGAAGTTCATTCAGTCAATTTTCCCGGACTAGGTAGTTCCACGAGTCAAAGTTTGACGTTAAATCCAAATTAAGGTCGTCTAAGTTTTAAACCCCAATAAAGGTCCTGTGTCCAAAACTAGGTCCCTAATTAAATTAAAAAGAAAAAGGTACAGAATACAATCTGTGAAAAATTTCACCAATTTATAGACTACTAAAAGGAATAATTTATAAATTAATTTTATAACATTTTCTGAATGCAATAAAAAACGTAGTCTATAATTTGGAGCCTAACCTAGTTCATAAAACAGTAATTAGAACTATTTCTGCTTTTTCAAAAAAAAGGATCTTATCTTCCTTTTGAACGAAGGGAACTTATATCTACTTCTTCTTGGATGTCAATTAACAATTTAATAATCCAGAATTTTTGAAATCAGCGGAAGGCTCCTTTAGGCCGGCTAAATCCCGCTTTTCAAAAATCTCTGGAGAAATTGATCTTAACGCTACCATAGTCGCTGACCAAAAGAACAAGGTAACTACTCCGCCAATCGTCAAATTCTCAGTAGGAAATATTACGACTTCCGCAAATATAAAATTTGGAGCCCAAATTTTAAAAATTTATAATCAAATCCCTAATGAAAAATTCCACATCGGTTGACAGTGAAAAGGAAAATATGAATGAAGTTAGTAACAGACTTCTTGAGCAACATCGGATCACATGTCATGACGACAATCCAGACAGGTGCAAAAATAGCTCAATATCAAATACACCAGCTAACAAAACAACCTTTCAATGGACTGAGCAACCAAAAATCAATATCCCAAAAGTTATAAAATACTGCACGAATAACTTAATTCGTGAACAGTTAACTAGCTGTGGCTCTAACCTTCTAAGGGAAAGCAACTTGGTTTTTACAAGCAACATAATTCTGACCAAGACCTAGACTAAGACTTAACCTCGAAAGAAAATAAACCAAACATTCAATTTGTTTATATAAAAATAGTTCAACAAAAAGACAAATTAAACTGTGCTAAATTACTTAAATTCCAGGAACCCAATATGTCACCAACAAGTACATACAAAACTACAAAAGAGGTATGAAATATAATATATAAATATTTCTATTCAAAGATAATGTGACAAAATATCTTATAAAGAAAATTATTTACAAAAAGAAGTTGATAAGTATAGTATATAGTATAATGTTTATAACAACAAAAGTAACGCAAGCTGTGAGCAGTGAAAACGTTACACAATAAAAACGATATAGCAGCCTTTGGAGGTCGTCTTCGTTTTCTGCAACCAGCACAGCGTAAACGTAATGTAACTTAAACGTAAACCTAATGTAACTACAATGGTAATTTCAAAAAAATATAATTTTAATGAGAGGGATGTACTTGATGGATTGATAGCAAATTATCCATATTTGGCTTGAGATTTGTGAGGAATAACCCGTTTTGTGATATTAAATCTGCTCGCATTTTTTTTTGTTAATAAGTTTGTAAAGGCACTAAAACTTTTTTTCCGTTTAGGGAAATGCGATCAGAAACTGTTGCACAATTCCCCACAGTCGGATTTTGGTATTTCTACATGCAGCCAAAATTTTTGATACGCTCGTCATTAGTGTTAAACTCGAGTAGCTCCTCTTGTGATATCACATTATCCACTTCTTTTTCGTCAAATAGATTTATGATCCATGGTGTTATTTCCATCGGCAGAATATATTCAAATTCAAATACCTTATAGAAGTCTTTCCCTAGTTGAGTGATGCCAAATTAATGGAAGGTATTTTTATTGGGCCACAAATAAGAAAATTGCTGGACGATGACAATTTTGCGAAAAAGTTTACCAGACAGGAACTTGAAAGAGCATGGAAGGCATTTGTTAGTGTAGTGAGGGGATTTTTGGGCAACAATATGGATCCTTACTACCAAAAGTTAGTTGATGAACTTCTAGGCACATACAAATCCCTTGGTGCTCGATTGTCATTGAAAATTTATTTCCTCCATTACCATCTGACATTTTTTCCCAAAAATTTGGGAGCTGTCAGAGATGAGGAGGGTGAAAGGTTCCACCAAGATATTAGAACAATGGAAATTCGATATCAAGGACGATGGGATTCGGTCATGATGGTTTATTATTGTTGGTTTTTAAAAAGAGAAAGTACCATCCCTCATAAAAGGAAAAAATAGAAGTAATTGATATTTAAAATGATTTTTTTTTATGTTTTTGTTCTTAATAGATGTGAGGCATGTTTATTAGATGTTAACTATAAATATTGTCAATATATACGATTTAAAAAACGTGAAATTATTTTTTAATAAATATTAAATATTTTATCAATGAATATAGTTCTATAAATGTAAAATAAAAACCTTACGTGTTACAATTATTTTTGTCATATTTTCATTTTATCACAATATGCTGTTCATTCTTGTGTTACCACAAAAAATTTTTTTTATCGACCAGTGTTTTCAGCGAAATTGGTTCAGCGGTTTTTGAGTTACAAATGGTGTAAATAACATACATCTGTATCGGCGGAAAACTAAATCTATAAGTTGTTCGATGGTGAATACTTGATTTTGGACACTTTTGCGAAATCCACTTGTGCATCATTTAGTGTGTTCACTACTTTTTGTCTCAATTTGTTATGTCTTTAGATATAATTAAATAACTCAATTCACCAACTTGCTTTTTTGAAAAAAATTATTTAGTAAACTGAGGATTTAATAATTTAAAGTTACAAATAGTTACACCGATCTGACTGGCGTACTAGACGAATATTAAATTGCATGAACGAAGTATTAGTTTTACAGGCTTCTTGATATATTAGTATATTGTATTATATACAATAATAATTATAAAATTAGATAAATATATTTATGGTTCATTATAGTCACATTAATAATGAATAATTGAAGACAATACTTTAATGGGGTTGAAGTGGAATCTAGAAAACTGACAGACAGACTAAACACAGACAAATTTATAGCAACGATAACTTAATGGGATTAGAGTTCACAATAATAAATAAGTAATTGATGATGATGCGCCGCTGTGAAGAGGGTGGTTTTGGATTACTTAACTATATCTTCGCGGTATCCAAGCCTTGTTGTGTATTTTTGTGAATTAATCACCTATAGCTTTTGACATTTCAGGTGTTGTTTTGTGCCATCCCGCAGCTTTTCCATTTTTTAACCCTTTGATCGCTTCTATAACTTCTTCCTTCGTTATTTTTTTTAAAGATCCAAATGAAATTCAACTTAAAATAAGAACATAATATGAAGCTAAACCATAAATCGCAATATTTAAAAAAACAATAGTAGTAGTTCACTATCAAAACCTAGATTTGAACCTTTTAATGTCACTGGGAAAACTGTAACTTCTCATCTATAGCTACATGAAGAAAAGACTCTTGGCCCAACAATAGTGGTAATTTAATATAGAAGAAGCACGATATACGAATAAAAAGATGCTATGTTAAATTAAAAAACATTCATAAGAAGTATTATAAGAATTTCTCCTTTTTCGTTATAGAATCTGTTTGTTGTCTATCTACGTATACCTACCAGTGAGGTTTTATGAATTTTACTATCTCATCTTTCCATTATGCGTTGTGAATGGTATTTGAATATTTACCAGATCATCTGGGAACGTCAAGAAGGAATGAAACCAATGGTGCATGTCACTGGAATTTTATTACACTACTAATTAACACTTAAAATCCTTCTTAAACTTACACTTAATTACTTCTTATAATACTAATAACACGACTAAATTTAGTCAAGAGATCCCGAAGTACCGTTGCCTTCTCATTTGTGTTTTTGCACATTCAATAGCTGTATCCATGTGTATAAAAACAAGTTGTATATATTATTTTACGAACATGTATGTTGATAAACAATTCTCTTACGTTTTTTAGTCACATTTCTAATTATTAGTTTCCCATATTTTCTTTTTGTATAGAATAATTACTATTTACGGTAATCTTTCTCAGTCATGCACCGAAATCGTGACAAGGTTGAATACGTACTGAACACACTGTTTACACTACCACTAACACAAAACTCGCAATTACACTGTCTGACGCGCTTTTCGCATCTCTGAAGACAATAACTTGTTGATGAAACACACGTCAGACAACGTAATTGTGAGTGTCGGGTAGTGTAAACAGTGTGTTCATTATTAATAACCAAAGGTTCCACAAATTCCTAGTTAAGGTTGAATTTACGGATTCAATATCCGGTGAAGATTCTTATCAAGTTCGTTTCAACCCATGAAAAAACCGTCTTTGGTACGGTAATGATTTTGCCCAATAGAGATTAGGTGTTCCAACCGGGCGGTTACCGTTATACGAACGATTCTTATTCGTGTTCCAACCGATTCGTTTATTAACCGTTTCCGGGATAGTCTTTTCGATACTTGGTTGAAGTACTGTTACAAGAACCGTGCATAGCCGGAGTTTACGCAGAGAATATCTATTACATAACACTTCCGATAACTTTTCCAAGTACGGTCTCGACTAGCAGGTTGGAACAAACTTATCATCAATTTTCTACGCGAAGCACATGGTTTGTGCGGCATAATTGACAAAACACCTCTAATGACTGCTTTGTTAATGTTTTACTTGGTTTTGGTACTTAAGTTCTTGCTTCTTATAAATGTGTTGTGTTTCTAGTATGTTTGTTTGCATATATCGAGGGGGTTATTAATTTTAAAAACTGGGGAGTAACAATAAACAACCATAATGAACGAGGAGAGGAAATTCCGGTTTCTAATGCTCTGCAAAACATCAGTAGACGTACTAAAATGAAAATCTAAAAAAGAGCAGTAGCCAACAGTAACCTATGAAAAAGAAACGATGGTCGATGGAGAAAAACTTAACACCTTCGAAAGAAAAATTATAAGGAGAATTTATGAGCCAAAAAACTTAGGTGACGGACAATATAGAATATAGAAATCTGAAATTAGAGAAATCTTAAATAGAGAGACTATCATATAAAATAGCAGCAAATATAGGATACATAAAACGAATAAAAAATAATAGTGAAGTTGAAAAAATAACAGAATGGAAACATTGAGAAAACCGTTCCAGAGGGAGACCAACAAATCACTTGGCAAGTCAAGCTTCAAATGATCTGGGAGTCCGCGGATGGTGGAGTAGGACCCAGGACAGGAAAAAATGGTGAAAATTTCAGGAAAAGTGGAAACATGCAAGGAACTAGAGAAAAAAAACTAGGTGTACGGATTTAAGCGCGTTGGAATTTTGAAAATTCTTAACGTTTCGGCCCCCGTTGATTCCAAGGCTTTAATCTGAATACTCCTTGTAATTTCACCGAGGAAATGAAAAGCTGAAAAAAATATGAAATGATTAAAATAGAAAATGAAAATAATATGCTTACCATCGCGAACACTGTTGTTACTAACACAATCACTGCTGGTCTTGAGCTTACTCTGCGCTAACTAATTCTTTGCGTGGTGTAGGCAGATTGAGACCACGGAATCGGATCATTTCTTACAAACGAACGAATAACTACCCTTCTCTTCTCCAAAACGGGAGACGAAACGTCAAGAATTTTTAAAATTTCAACGCGGGTCAACCCGTGAACCAAGTTCTTTTGTTCATAATCCTGACCTGATGAAAATTTTTTATTTTATTATTTTATTTATTATTTCAATTTTGCCGCATTCCCAATGGGAAAACTTATATAAATAATATAATATATATATATATATATATAAATATATTTTGATTAAATATTTGGAAAGCTTCACTCTGTCAAAATTGTATTTTCCTCTTTTTATGGTGGTCCTATTTATTTTTTCTAGTGTTTATTTTTATTTTTTTATCATTTTTCCTATCCTGTTTTGTTTTTTCTAAGACTTGCAATTGCAGCCTCTTTTATTGCTCCCTCGAAAGCTATATCAAATAGGGTTTCCTACTCCTGGGTCCACGTCTGTCTGTCCTAACCTTATGTGGTTAGTACCTATATGATTCTGATCTTTTCATTGTCATCTGTGTTGATTCGATTAGTTTTATCGGCATTGAGGGTTTAACTACACCACATTGGGAATCACTAGAATATTTGAACAACCAAATAAATTCGTCACTACTCGAAACTACAAACAACTGCTTATGTGCCATGTTTATTTTTATTCGTAAATAAATAGATTGAACCACAAAGAGCTTAAATGAAAAATTATTTACAATAGCAGTTTCAATTTACTGAATACGAAGAGCTTCAAATTGCTGTTTTCTGTCCATCCTATCAATTTGGCATCACAGTTTTATGTTTGCAATTTATAATTTAAGCAAAAAATTTATATTATTCCTTCATCTAACCTTAAAAAGCAATTTCCTTAGTAACATAGGATTTTTACCTACATAAAACCAAAACATAACAAAACAGTTAATATCTTGGTAAATAACCTACAAACTTTAACATATCCTCGATTTATGCGGAATCTGGATGATATTGATCTTTTGGTTAACTTTTTCACACTATCTATCTGGTAAAGGAAAAAATACGGAGTACCGTAAAATGATTTTGTAGCGGACCAATAAACAAATTCAATATGAAACCTGATCTTCATCATCTCAACTATTCTCAACTCTATATACTCAACTATATAGGAAAAACACAGGGCGTAGTCCTAACGTACAGAGAAGAAGACAATGAAATCACAAACTTTTAAATCGATTTGCCCTCAAACTTATTTAGCAAACGGGACTTTTCTAAAAAATAAACATACGGGGGCCGTTTTATTCAACCTCCTACAGGCTATAAATGAAATTCATATAAAACTATAATTTTATTACCAAATTACCATTTTTATGTGGCTGTAGCACAACGCCGACTGACGCCTGAATGTCAACAATGGCGGAGTGTGTAGTGCGAGAGCTTCGCAGTCGCCTATAGCACATGCCCGCGTAGCGTCTGCACGAAGCAATTGAAGGTTGAAAAAAAACTGCCTTCGTAACTGGAAATTTGTTGGAAACATTTTATTTTTTCTATCGGCCCAATAGTTCTCTTTAAGAGATATTCGATAAAACTAATTACTTTTCAGGACCATTTCGGTAGGCGGATGCACCATGTTTCTTTACCATTTCTTTCGAATCCACGCACATATCCCTATGTTATTAACGTTAATGGCTGGTCAGGGTTCAATGTGATTCAATCTATTATTTTTGAATTTTGAAATTATTCGGGGAAATCTCGCTGGGGGATAGATCTGGTAAATATACTGGGTAGTCAATTTTTCGAAGTATAATTCGTGAATTTTAGCTATAGAAATCGCCAAGGTGTGAGAAAGGGTCGTTTTTTGCAATTTATTCTTCGCTTTACCTTATCGATGCAATGATCCTATTATTGTTGAACCTTTTTGAAAATATATTCGATGAACACAATCCCATGACTATCCCAAAAATAGGTCGTCTTCACTTTTCTGGCCGATGAAATCGTCTTTGCCTTTCGTTCTCTGCATTCCCTTCACTCGACCCTGTTTTCGTTTCGGGAGTAGAGTAAAATATTTAGGCTATATTTACAATTATCCATCGCCGCAAAAAAACGCTTCATTTTGCTTTAACAGCGGCAAGTTTTGGACATGTTCATTTGAATGCGTTTTTGGTTCAAAGTTAGCAAACGCGGCACCCAAAGCGCGCATAGTTTACGCATAGGGACGCAACCTCGTTCATAAAAAACATCGATCTTAGAAACATCCAAGATTATGAATGACTAGCTGAATTCGAATTGGTTTGGAATCGATAGGTGAAGCCGTTTAAAAGTTATTCCAAAAAAACCACATTAAAAAAAATTTCGTATTTATTTTTGTGATTTCTCATAATCTTCCGGTCCGAATCGGTCCAAATTGTATTCAAAATCTAATTTTGATCAAGCCCTTGCGTTATAAACAAATCTGGTGTGCTATAATGACGTACACATGCCATGCATCCTGAGCATATTCATGCATATGTCGCGGAATTCCGACGTATGTTGCTGTGTGATTTGTTGTTCTAACTACATTCTGTGCATTTCCATCAGCATTGATGGCATCTCGTAGATGAATGTATTCTTCAGAACCAGTTTTGCCTGGTACAACCTGATAAATGTCAATCGCTCACTTTCAACTTTCACGTACATATCCACAGCATATTAGTGGAAGAGCCTCATTTTCCCGAACCATCAGTCTGTATGAATAATAATTTCTTTTAATTTATCGCGTAACTTTGGTTTACTTTTTTGGCGTCAAATTTTATACTGACACTTCTAATAAGTTATTGTTCGTTGCTATGGTAACGCAATATTTTGTTTATGCATGGAAGTGGTCTAGACTAACTAGATATCAATACATCTTCGTATTTTATTCTTCATTATAACCGAAGTATATCACTTGTTGTGTTAGTAACGTTCAAGTTAGTCTATCCAAACTTACTGAAACTCCACATCAAATTGAACTTTTGATATTAGGCGTAATTGCTCTGAACTAACCGTGATGTACATTTAAAAATTCAGTTTTCTTACATCCTTTTTGTGGGAAATAATAAATTAATTATTTTACATGTATTTTTTATCAATAAAATAACTCCGATCGAAGCATTTGTTTTAAACATCCTCTTTGCAGCACGCATTCCGTCAATTCTATGTCAAACGTCTTAATGTTACATTAAAAAAGTTTATATTGTCCAAAGCGCTTAGGTTAGATTAGTAGTTAGTATTCTTGAATTTTCCGCGACATTTCAAATTTTTTCTTTCATAAGAACCTGCTCCTCACAGTAACCAGCACAATAAAAAAAATAATGTCCAGCCGTATAGATATATTTGATGATGTTTTTTAGTAGAAGTGAGAGACTATTTCATTTATATCCAGGAGTAGTTGGGATGCTTTAAAAATTATGGTTTTAACAATCTGGTGTCCAGTAATCGAATTTTCGCCTGGATGATAGTAGCTCCAGCAGAATAACTGCTCAGTAGATACCGAAGTTGCCAAGATAAATAGATTATCAAGCCTGGAAAATATCCCCATGTCATTCCACATCTTTTAACACATTTTCCTCTATAGTGGTAACAGTAGATGACAGGAACCTATGAAATTCTGTTTCTGCTCTAGTTTCATCTTGCGTACTTTTCCCACATGTTGAACATTATACTTTTTCTACAACTGCACAAATGGAACGAATAAAAATAATGGAATTTAATGTTTATTTTTATGATTAGTAAAACCAAAATAATACTAAAGTATCCTCTTAACTGTTGAATAATATTATTTAAAATAATAGTTGATTGTGAAATTTTCACAATTTTGTATAGTTAAACACGGAACGTCATTTCTTTTTATTAAATTTTCTGTTATGTTAATTTTAGATGTTGAGGGTTGATCGTTTATATACGGTGTATTATCTGTCTCCATTTCTGTAAAGGGATCGAGTGGATTTCCATTGGTTGACTATTTTATTAGCAACGTTAATTTTATTTTTTAAAGACTCTTAAACGTATCCTTCTGCCACGGTACTGGATTGCCATCCTCCATGGCGCTTCAGGGTTAATATGTCCCCTCCTGCATTTTATAAAATTGTTGGCAAAGAACTTATGAAACAGTGACCCGTGTATAGATGAGGGTTTTCTAATTTTAAAAAAATTTCAATTATCTTAGCCATACTACCGAATTTCTTAATGCCAACTATATGTCTACCACATTTTCTGTGCTCGTAATTTAAAAAGAAACGTTTTTCTGGCAAATCAATCGGTCGAAGAGTAGCATATTCTCCCTTTACAGTTCTTGCCTTTTTTGTTTTCGTGTTATCTAATTTCACAAGTAAAGCTGAATTTAAATCATCTAAATTATCGATTCTTAACTTCCACAACTCCTTTCTACGACATGCCCTTGCTACGCCTGCAAATAAAAAAACCAGAATTGAAATTTTACAAAAAATTCTTGCCATACTGAGTTCCATGCGGATTTTTAATGATTATTTGATTCTTTTTATTTACTGAAAAACCCACTAATTAGAAAAATGTATGTTAATTCAAGAAAATAATAAAATTAAATTCTAAAAATAGTTGCTTCTAATTAAATTTACCTTTATTAGTAGATATTCCTTGGAGCTTCGTTTAAATATCTCTGCAATGGGTCTGCTGTCAATATGTTTAATTTTTTGGGGACGTAATTGTCGGACTTTCTTTTCAAAAATTAACGTGGATATATCAATGTTATTTTTTATACTGATAATACTTCGCAACATTGAATATTGTGGCCAAAGTGTAGACGCCTTTAAAGTTTTCGACAACTCTTCTAAGTATACCAAAAGTACAGTTTCCGTTGTGTCAACTATTTAAAGTTGACAACAACCAACTAAGTTTTCGTCAATTTTTATTGATTCTCCATATAAATATATGTGGTGTGGGCAAAGTGCCGTAAGAAATGATTTTTCTCACAGTGCGAGCAATATGTGGTTTTGAAATTAAGTTAGATATGAGAAATACGTTACTTTTCTTAGCAGTTTTAGAAAAATGTTTTTCCTCATATTTACCTAACAACAAAAACATTCTTCTTATATGTGTATTGAAACTAATTTATTTGTCAAGTTTATGCATAATTTTGACAAATTACATCAGAAACGTCCCAGTTAAACCGCCCTCGTATTAAATAGTAATTTAAATTTGCATGTCTCGTATAAATTACTTAGTTACATTTTAAAACATGTAACTATTAATGACTTCTTCATGTAGTCATTCAAATATTAGTAGGAGTTGTGTAAAAACACTGTTTACGAACATTCGTATGTTTGATGAAATATTGCAGTCATAAAATTTTAAATACTTGTTAAACTGTAGCGAATTACCTCGTAAACGTATTTAATAATCCCAACTTAGCTGTAGATGTTCCTCAGATATTAACAATATCGGATTTTTATCAGTTATTTTTTCGACACAGGTCGTGAATACACAGTTTGTGTTTTACTGGTCATTTTCCAATTAATATTGACTCTGGAAAAACGTGTAATAGAATTTCAGATATAACAAGGGAGAAAATTGTTAAAATAATTGCTCTTATTGAAGACGAACACAGTCAGAAGTAAAGCATCATTCAATAATTCGTGTGACTGACACACAGATGGCGCTGCCATTGTCAAATCCATGTGAAATTCATGAAGTACCAACTTCCAAAAGACTATGTGTAAAACGTCATGACATTTCGATTAGTCATAGTGACTACAAAATCACAAAACAATTTTCGTGTGTTAATTTATCATTGCTTTTTGATGAAGAAAAACTGTACAAGCTCAGCAATGGCTTCAAAAGTGTTATCCGGAATCTGCTTCGTCAAAAAAAATCATTTGTTATTTTGGTTTGCTGAATTTAAACGTGGTCATACCGACACCGATGATGGTGAACGTTTTGATCGTCCAATTGAGGTGGTTGCTCTAGAAAACATCAAAAAAGTCTACAAACTGGTTATATCTAATCGTAAAATGAAATTGTGGGAGATAGCTGAGGCCATAAAGATATTAGAAGGCAGTGTGTTTACAATTATGCTTGAAATTTTAACCAAGAGAAAACTTTTTTCAAAGTGGGTGTCGCATTTACTCACAGTCGATCAAAAACAACAACGTGTTGATGATTCAGGTCAGTGTTTGGCAATGTTTACACGTAACAAATTAGATTTTTTACGTCGATATCTGACAATGGATCCATCACTTCACTCCGGAATCAAAACGATCATCATCTGAGTGGACTGCAGCCGGTGAACCATGTCCGAAGCGTCCAAAGGCATAACAGTCAGCTGGGAAGGTTATAGCTTATAGTATTTTGGGATGCGCTTGGAATATTGTTAATCGACAATCTCCAAAATGGAGAAACAAGTAATAGCGAATACTACATAGAATTGTTAGTTTGTTTGAATGCAAATATCAAGGAGAAACGGCCTCATATGTTGAAGATAAAACCACCGTTTCGCCAAGATAACGCACCGATTCAAAAGTCGATGGTAACGATGGTTGAATTGAACGAATCACACTTCGAATCGCTCCCTCCCTTTGAATACTTCTACAATAAAAGGACATTGAACGAAGCTGGCTTTAAGAGGTTGCAGTGGGCTAACGAACATAATAATTGGATGGATGAAGAGTGAGAGTTTTATGGAGTGATAAGTCATAGTTTGAGGTTTTTGGTTCTAAGAGAAGAGTGTTTGTGCGCAGGTCCAAGGAAGACAGGATGTTAGAACCACGATTAGTCTCGACTGTAAAAAACAGCGGAGGCTCGATGATGGTTTGAGGATGTTTTGGAGGAGGAGCGATTGGAGACAGCGTCTGATTTATATTCCAACATGACAACGATTCCAAGAATTCCTCGAAGCTGTGGAAAGAGTATTTCAAAAACAATTGGAAAGGAAAAATGAACTAAAAGTAATGATTTGGCCGTCACATTCGCCCGACCTCAACCCGATTGAGTTGTTGTGGGAAAAATTGGATAGGGAAGTCAGAAAACTTTAGAGTGGGCAAAAACTTTTGACCGGTAGTGTATATTTTAATATTGCGTACCTTATCTATACCATCACAGATCTTGTTTGGCATTTTTTGTCTCAAAATATAGAGAAAAATAGAACTTTCTTCAAGATTTTTGTCTTATGGTATTGAAATTGTCACTAGTCTTAATTTTCCTGGTGCATTGTCATAATTTCTCTAAAACACTTTCCATCAAAATACCCACGTACATACATATACAATATTCGATATTAGTGTCCTTAAAGTAGTTATTTCAAACTAGTTACGATTATCGAACATGTGAGTGAACTATTTTCAGAAATTCCCTGTGTAGTATGGGCTGTGCTTCAAATTAACTGCATTTGGCTGAAATATTCGAATTCGCAAGCTTTGAAATGCTTTGATTAAAACCTATTACGTTTCTATTAATACCAAATTTAAATTGAACGTAGTTATTTCAGGATTCTCAAACTCTCGTAGTACTAATCAATTGAGATTAATAATTAATTTTTTTTTCAACTCATGATCAACACGTTCTCGTTTTGATAATCTGAGAATAATATATTAACGACATTCGTGCTAAATATTATGTACTTGGATATAATAAACGTAGATATAAACAGAAAAAGCAGGAATTTAAAGTGAATTCGAGATTAAATCACGGACCCTGTTTAATTTATTTTGCGTCCTTGTCATGGGCTTTTGTCTGATCAGCTAAGCGAGGGTTAACAATTTGGTTGTGCCTTGATTGTTAAGTCTACATTTTATTGTGCGAGAGACCCCGTGGAGGTCAGTTTCCTAAACCCATTATTAGATTAAGATTTCGATCTAGACGTACATTCTAATTTGTTTGGTCGATTATATCTCTATCCTAGTTCTCCAATAAATTCTCTTCTTTTTCCACGTTTCACGTTATTCTGTTTCTGACTTTAGGATCATTTGATTATATAGACTTACGCAAAATGCTGGTGTTGAGTAGCTCAGAACAATTACAATACTTGGTTGAAAGCATGACCGTTGAAGAAAAAACAATTAGTGATCTTATAGGTGGTCAAAACTTCTCATCCCTTAGTATATTTCTCCCTGTAATGGAGAATGGGAAAAAAGGTCTTCGGTCAAGGCTATTTCTTTTTGAATCTTGTGTGTTATAGGGGTTTAGTGGCACACCGAATTATTATTTTTGATGAGCACTTTGCGAAGAATAGTGTACTAGTCTGAGATAGGTTAATGTACTATAAACTCCTTTTAATACAAGGTGTCTTAAAATGAAGTTTAAGTTTGTTTAGCTAACTGCGCTTGGGTATGCCAGTAGCTAGACTACTGGCATACTCTCAAATTCATCGTTTTACATAGACAGTGTTTAACTGTTTGGACTGATTAAAACATTCTGCAGTATTTGAAAAAGTCAAATTTACCTCTGATTTGGACTGAACATATAATAAATATTGCCGGTGCAAATAGTCGATTCGAAAGAACGCAAGTGCAAGAGATTTTTATCATCATATACCGTTTTGCATAAGGATTTAAAAGTGCAGAAATTCCGTTATTATAAAAATATAAACCACAGGATGGCATTGATAGGCTTTACTTTGTATATCAGTCAATTGAGTGCTTTCCGATCTTCAACAATGTCTTGTTTTCGAAGGCTCATTTTTACCTTAATAGGCAGCTACTCATTTGAAGTGCTTATATGAGCGCCGCGGAAGCTATTGAATCTTTATTTGTTTAATAATTAAGAAGACGTGCAGTTACTTCAAATTAAGAGCGTTTTGTAGAAATGAACGATTTCAGCGGAAATTCTCTAGTTATAATTAAGGAACATTATAGCCGCAGGATAAAGCCATCTCATACATATATTTCGTTCTATCTAGTAAACTGTTCTTCTGCAGAGACGTCATGAAACAGCCACCTTGGAGTCCTGATTCAACTTTTACAGACTTTTATTTATGAGATTATCTCACTGGCCCATTGAAAAGAAATTATTCCGAATGGCTGCCATCACAGAGTTGGTTCACATTTAGGCGATATTTGAAAAAAATAACTTAATAACAAATTTATTGTAATTTAATAAACATTTATTATAATATCGCTCTACAAAATATAAGCTTTCTCTTGACACACCTCATATAAACAGAACGAAAAGTAAATTACTCTGTAAGTGTAATTTTTCATTCATCTATTGCCAATTCACAATAAAAAAAAAATCGCGCAATAAAATTTCACTGATGCCCTTTTTGGCGCTTCTGTTGTAAGCTAAAAATTGTTCATCAAATTTATTTCCATTATAATTATGTCAAACTGCTTCCACTGCACCAACACTGACGCTTGTTTCAATAACCAAATTTGTGAAAATTTACATGATGTAACGGGTGCCATCTGACGGCGCCGGTCATAAGTTAATATAATGGGTGGCTCCATCTATTGTGATAGCATTGAACTATGTTTAGATGTTAGCTATTACTGGACACTCTAAAACCGTGTTCCCCAACGTGGAGCCCACGCACCACGTGGGGGCAATTCCGAAACACGACACGAGTTTAACCCTTTTGCTCTGGACCATTCAAATGCAATCCTAGACGGTACTGCCCAACAAAACAAAAAACGGTCATTTTTCCCGTCGCGTCGTCAAGTTAACCTTCCTTCGGCAGACGGCAGGCTCCGCGTAGACCCTCGGACCATTTAAAATCTCACTAAATAACGCAGTTGTTCGCATCGGAATAAAGAACTTCAATATGTGAAGAAGGTAGGTTGAAGCGACTCGTAAAGAATCTGTGGTTCGACTGTTAGGCGGTAGGAAGTTATGATATTTTACTTTAATCGCCGAAAATTTCCTCAAGTTATATTCAATAGCTTTCTTAAAATCATTTTTCGAATTTAGTACCAAAAATATACATGACGAACCTCAATCGCGACACGTTACAATACATTTTTGTTAAACCCTATATATTTACATATGTTCAATGAATTTGAAACTGTTTCTATTATATCACTGTTAACGGCCAGCTTTGAAGTCAGAATAATTACCACATACAAGTGTTGTAAAATGTAGGAATTCCTTATTGTTTATAGAGCTTGAAAAACAATGTAACATTTATTTGACATTTACTAAATCAATACATTTCAAAGAACCGCACGCGGTAAAACTCAAAACACAGTTTTTTATTGAGGAATATTTTTAACAAATTATCAATAATAGTATATTTTGCATGAGTTTTAATCATTTTACGTACAAGTAGAAAATACTATCTATACATCTACGTACTTTGTATATAGAGAAGCACTGATTGAGAACAAACGAAGATGTCAAAGTTGGCACTAAAGACGATGTTGATAGTTTTTTCTCGATATCCGAAGCATCGTTCATCGTGAATAAGGGTGTGGTGACAAAAAATCCGTAAATTTTCAGACAATTTAGCAAGTAAAGTAGGCATTGATTGAGATTAAGTTATTGTTTCTCGTACTTTGACAGTTATCAAAGTATAAACATTAAATAATTGCGTACTTGCTTCGGCAGTATATATATTAAAATTGGAACGATACAAAGAAGATTAGCATAGCACTTGCGCAAGAGTGATACGCAAAATCGTGAAGGTTCCATATTTTTTCAAACCATCAACCACTCCACCAATAAAACCCATTCCATTTATTTTATCAGATCTTCTCGACGGCACAGATCTCTCACAAACAAGCCCTTTTCCTATTCCCACTACCCCACCATGGGTCATTGACCTTCCTAAATAAAATTCATCCCTTACGAGATGTGACAAACACTTAGTTGTTGGAGTTGAGTTGTATTTGTTTGTGGTGTACCGGTTGGGTCCTTTGGGTGTGGTTGAACTCCCAACCTGGCAGCTGTAGAACTGCGGAATAATAAGGAAGGAAACGGGAACAGATGGAAATTACTTAAGAAGAAACGAGTAGGTAGAACAGATTTGAATAATAAAGAGCTTATGCTTTAACATATAAAAAAACTTAATTGATATTTCTAAAATATAACGAAGCAGAAACCTATTCTTTCTGTTTCCGAAATAAATAGAAAATACGAATTTACAAGGGAATTATTATACAAAATTTGTTCAAAACAAAATATTAATAAAGATAACTCTAATTTTGTGAGCGCTATATAAAAATCAACGATAAAAATATACAGTGCTTTTCAGATAAAAGTATCCACCTTTAATAACTTTTGTAATACTGGTATTTAGAAAAAATCCAAAAACACGTCAATTTATGTTTGAAGGGGCAAGCATTATGGCTTATTTAAACTTACTGGAAAAGCCACCCCCTCACCTCTAGCAGCATCCCCTTTATTTTTTTAAATTACTTCTCATATTTTTTATGTAAAATTTGGATACTCCTCTTTGAGCTGATTTCAAAAATATATAATACTTGTAGGTTAAAGTGGTTAGTTTATGAGATAAACAATTTTTCTTTTAAGAGCACAAATTTTACTTATTATTTACTTTCACCTTATTTGCCTGTACTAAAATGGGTTGTACAACAGTTCAAACCCTTTAATCTTTTTAACTGTGCTATTTATTATGAAGTTACAATAAGTGTTCAAAATGAGTACCATTCACTTCCATACAATGGTATAATCTATTTTGAAATGCCTCTCTGACATTGCTTAATACGGCTGGATTTAATTGTCGACATTCATTTTCTATCCTCTCTCGTAAATCATCCAGAGATTCTGGTTGGGTAGCATAAACTTTTGTTTTTAAATACCCCCATAAAAAGAAGTCTAGGGGTGTTAAATCCGGTGACCTAGGTGGCCACTCCATCATCTGCCCCCTTCTACCTATCCAACGAGCGGGGAATGTTTCGTTTAAAAATTGTCGGACAAGCATAGCATAGTGTGGGGGAGCTCCGTCTTGTTGAAATACCAGTAAATCTTCGGAAAGGTTATCATCATTTTCTATTATTGTTGTAATACGTGGGTCAACCCCTTCCCTAAGTAACTCAAGATATGATTCACCATTTAAATTTCCGTTGATGAAGAAAGGTCCGACAATGTGGTCACCTAGGATACCACACCAAACGTTTAACTTTTGGGGATGTTTTGTATGGAATTCACGCATAATATGTGGATCACTTTCAGCCCAATATCTACAATTATGCCTACTTACTAAGCCATTTAATGACCATGAGCATTCATCAGAAAAGCAAATATTGTTTAACAATTGTGGATTGTTATTGATAATTTGCGTCATTGATTCGCAAAACTCTAGACGACGATCAAAATCATCTTCATTCAACTCGTGCACCAACTTAACTTTCTTTGTATGGGTGGTACTTGAATTTATGTAGAACTCGGAAAACTGTAGAAGATGAAACACCGATCGCTCTACTTATTGTTGACAACGATTGGGGTTGTTGAGCCTCTAAGCTGACTTGCCCTAAAATTGCCACTTGGATTGCTTCATTATTTACGAGTTCCTCTCGCTTATGCACTTTATTGCAAACAGACCCTGTTGTGGTAAATTTCTCCATCAGTTGAATTACATACTTATGAGTTGCATGTCTTCCGTCATGTAATTCGTTAAATATTCTAGCAGCAGCTCTTGCACAATTATTATTTTGGTAGTATAAACCTACAATTTCAATTCTTTCTTGCAAAGAGTAAACCATTTCAGAGAAACTGTATGAAAATGTATCAAATTACACTATCAATAGTGACTACAAATTCTAGTTGACAATGTCAAACTTTAATAAAAAGTAGAGTTTTTTGTTAGGATTTTTTAAGTAGAATAAATAGCACAGTTAAAAAGATTAAAGAGTTTGAACTGTTGTACAACCCATTTTAGTGCAGGCCAATAAGGTGAAAATAAATAATAAGTAAAATTTGTGCTCTTAAAAGAGAAATTGTTTATCTTATAAACTAACCACTTTAACCTACAAGTATTATACATTTTTGAAATCAGCTCAAAGAGGAGTATCCAAATTTTACATAAAAAATATGAAAAGTAATTTAAAAAAATAAAGGGGATGCTGCTAGGGGTGAGGGGGTGGCTTTTCCAGTAAGTTTAAATAAGCCATAATGCTTGCACCTTCCAACATAAATTGACGTGTTTTTGGATTTTTTCTAAATACCAGTATTACAAAAGTTATTAAAGGTGGATACTTTTATCTGAAAAGCACTGTATAAGAAAAACTTACTAGCGAATATAATGTATAATATCATCACAAATTTTATTGAATTTACTTTTAGAGAGTAGGTATATAGAGGACGATTTAGCAATGAATTCTTCTAATGGAGTGGGAGGCCGATAACAAATTAATTTCTTGAAAAACTCGAATTTTAGAAATGATTACTGAGTCTATAGGAATATTCAAAAAAGAAAAACGTAACAAGCCGAATGGCATGTTACAAATCACACACTTTCAAATTACAATATCAATCTCCTCTCTGGAATTTTTTGCGTATTTCCAGCTAACCTCTTGTTGTGATCCAGATTTTATCTATAAATAGGCGTTAAGTTAAAGTATCGTCTTCTTCATATTTCATTCTCTTTTATTAGACAAAAGGTTTCCTCAAACATACGGTTTGAAGATTTATCCTTCTATAATGAATTTAGATCTAAATAAACGATACCCTACATTTCCTCGAATCCAAGACTGCTTACATTTCTTTTTAATCCAGTTTTTGGTTTCTCTTTTCGGTTGTATTCGTCCATTACACCGTCTGCTTTATTAGGCAAGACCACTGCTATTTGCACAGATTGATTTATCAGAGTATTCGATCTTCCAACATCCATTTGCCTTATATTTATGCTCATCTGGATAATATTAATTGTAGTTTCTTTTTATAGGATGCTTCATCTAATAGTAGTATTTATTTTGTGCCCGGGAAAAACGCATTGACTGTACCGGTATTTGATTATTTAAATATGTGGAGAGAAAGTTGAAAAGATATTGAATAATTAATACTAATTCGTTCTTCTCATTACGAGTATTTATTCAAAACTAAATGAACTCACACACACACACACACTTGCGCGTGAGAAAACCCGTGCCTCTAAGCATCCACCCCCGGATAAATCCACGGATGGGTGCGAAGAAGGACATTTCACCGACCCCCTGTCTTTTCGACAGGTCCTCATCCTCATTCGCGTCGCAGTTTCTCGCGTAGACTTCTTCCTCTCCCTTGAGTTCGTTGGGAGATTTTGGGATGTATAATCTTTTTGTTAAGATATTAGCCTGTTGGCTATACACCATTGGCTTCTTGTTCTGGACGTCTTAATGTGTGTGTTTCGCTGCCTCGGCTAAAACTTTTCCAACCGTCTTCGGCAAGAAGAAATCTAATTCGAGTGGTCCTTCGCCTTCTCTATACCTGTCCCCGATGTATAACTCTGCACTTGCTTATGAAATGCGGAGTTACCGTGTCGGGGGGTGTCTTCTTGTGGGGCTGTCTCTTGGTCGACCTAGAATCTTATAAAAATATTTTTTTATGTTTATAGAAATTTTCTACTAACTTAACTTAACCTAATGAACCTGTTCTCCTCCATTTTACTTTACCTGTTGGGCGATGAGTATTGCTATGAGAGTCTGCATATTCTGCAGCACACCCAATAGCTCGGGCGTTCCTTGGCCTGTCGTTTTCTTAGCAGCTAGTTGCGTCCTGCTTGTTTGGTGTTCGTGGCTGGTTTATTTTCCGTCTTCTTTGTTTAGTGTGCATTCCGCCGCTCTGTGCGCTCCCTTGCATCTTACGCAGTGCACGTCCACGTTGCACGTGCTTTGTCCGTGGTGGAATCCTTGGCATTGTACAGGTCCGTCATGCATTTCTTGTTCTATCACACTTATTTTGGTATGGCATAGGTATCTTAGCTTCTTGTATGCTTATTCCTCTGCGAGCTCTATTACTACAATGTATATCGGTAGTAATTTTTGAGTGTTGTCATCGTTTTTTGAGTACGGCTGTTAGTTGCCATACTCTTTTTCGTCTTAGTCCATTTTCCCTCAGCTCTGTTTCTACTTCCAACGCGGGGGTATTTACTGCCAGTCCTTTTATGACTATAGCTTCCTTTCCTTCTCTTCTTCCTCTTTATACTCGCTCAGGAGCATCTTCATTTTGTTGCCGTCGTTATTTTCCCTGTGTGTATTCCCATTTTACATTGAGCATCGATTTTCCTCTGCACTAGCTGCTTTCGACGTGATGTCCAGTGGGGACTTTAATATTATCGGAGGTGGCGTTCTCTCCGGCTTTGTCTGTTTTTTTTTGTTTTTCTCCTCCTATCTTTTCTAATTCTTCTGAAACTTGTTTCTCCGTTGTGTCTTCTTCCTTGGAGGATTGCCTCTCTGGTTTCTTCCTTTTTTCTTGTTTTTCACTTCTAAATAATCTCCTTCCATGGGACTGTTTTCAGTTTGTTTCTTTTCGATTACTCTGGGTTGATTTTTGGCTTCTCTACTTCTACTGTAGTAGGATTTGCGTTTCTGTTCGCCATGACTTCCATTTTCTTTCAAATATGTCTAATTTTGCATTCGTCCTTTGATTGCATTCTCCCAACCTTTGAGTTATGTCCATTAAGGTCTTAATTGTAGCCATTAGTTTTTCATTTTCGGCATTTACTTTCTTCTTTTCCTAATCTTTTCTTCTAATTTCCTCACTAAACTAACTACGTAACATTATGTACTTATGTAAGATAAGTCTAAGCAAATCTTGACACAGACAGAAAAGTCATTTTGATAATTGGCTTAGCACGAAGTTAAACAATAAATGCACATACATGTTTACTGTGAGATCATTAAAAACTTGCGCCACGCTACACTAAACAATCGCCGATAATTACTGTCAAAAGGTATTGTTTTTGTCAATGACTCATACTGTGAACGCAACAAAAAAAGTATAGGAATTTGACTGGGACGTGTTTGCTCATCCTCCATACGGACCTCTTTTCTTTCATCTCTTCTTACATCTAAAATATTTTCTTGATGATCAACACTGATTACTAGCGGAAAGAATATGGTGGAAAACACCTTTTATGAAAAAGGTATGCAAAAACTTGTGACACGCTATGGCAAGTGCTTAAAACATTTCGAAAGCTCTGTAGAAATTTAATTAAACGTTGTGTAGATTTTTTTACAATAAATATTTTTTCTGTGTCTGTACGCAATTTTTTCTATAACCAAACGGAATTTTGAGGATATACCACGTATTAAAAAAAACTATTTCGTGAATTATATAAATTCTGTTTTTTTTTACTAAAAGTAATATTTGCTTTTCTCAATACACTCAATACACTCCTCTTGTGTACTGTTCACTCTATCGAAACTAAAAATCTCCAAGCTCAGTTTCATTCACCTAAAATTATAATTGAATCCATTCATTTTCAACATCGGTGTACATAATCCACGTATTGTTTTTTAATTGGATTTCGTTGGTCTTTTGTTGTAAATCCTTCATGTATTTATTTATTAAATGAAGGCTCTACCGCATAATAGTGTACAAAACTGAGACTATTTAATTCTAGATAAAATAATATCAATTTCATTTTATACAATTTCGCATATTACAGAACATTTGTTGCCGAAGAAATGTTAACTGTGACTGACTACATATGATATGCTATTTTCAAAAATATAATTAGAATATTTTTATCAGCTCTAGTCTCTGGTATTCAGCTATGTAGGTGTAAAACAAAAAAAAATGTATTTATAATAACGAAAATTAATCATTGAGTTTACGAAAACTTCGTTTCTATGATGTGTGCATACGCTCTCCTCCTCTCCGGTCATATGTCCTAAATTTTCCGGAAACTTGTCTCCCATGGAGGAAGTGGAGTTTTATGCTCATATTGACCCCATACTTTTTAATTGTAACAGAAGGTCTTCTAGAAGCTTTATATAATTTTCAAAATTCTGCATCACAAAAACGAAAGCTGTCTAAGCCTTTAGTTGTAACTCAGTCATAGAACTAACCTGGACCCCGGACCTTGGTGTGCCAAAAAGCAACAGGCCGCGAGGAACGGGTGAGTTTGGAGAGGGGTGATTGGGGGCAGATAAATTCGGAGCGAGTAGATTAGGAACAACAAATACTACAGTAGTCTGGCTTTTAAATTATAAAATAAATGAAAATAAATAACTTTTGAAAGCATTCAGAACGTACTTTTTGCTCGAAAGAGGATATTTTTACATTAAATAACTAATTAAATCTTCAAACTATTATTAAATATTTTTTTTATTTTATAAATAATGAAAAACAACCGACAATTCTTTATGAAAAACATCAGATTATTCATGTATTCATCGTATGTTAAGTTACATTCCTCACAGAGTGATGAAGGTTATCAAAAATGGCTCATTTTGCTATAAAAATCTGTTTTTTCCAATATAATTTTGGAGTATAAGGCTAAATAAAAAGTCTTTTGTTTACTGAATTACAAGATTCATATTGAATTTGAAGTGATTTTAAACGAAGTATTTAACGCCATCTGTTCAATAAAGCGAATTTTGACCTAAGGTTTGATTATAACTTTAAGTATTGATATCTGCGGCGCCACGGAAATCGTACTCTCCCCAAATTTTTGACTAATGTAAGAAAATGAGTTTTCGTCTTTATCTAGTGATTTAACAAACTGGTTCATGATGCCCAGGTTTATATTAATGGTGGAAGGATGATAATTTTGTCAGGAGCTGCTAATAAATACCGAACTTATTTTAGTGTCTGAGAAAAGCAACTTTTTTTGTCACTCTTGATGCTAATAATTCTGAAGATTGTTTAGATAGATTTGAATCTCTTTCAAGATTATCTAACTCATTTTGGAAGAAGCATATTGGCTCATTTGACATACCTTTAAAACCAGAATCATTTTGTGATGAGCTTGGTCCTTCAATGTTTTGTTCAAATGGTTCAGATATATTTTTAGGCACTGGAGAGTCAGGTGAACGCTACATTGGACACGCTACACAACTAATACTTGGACTCCGCCATTTACCTCCATTGAGATGATTTCGTGGTTCTCACCAAATTGTGTTTCATATTTAATTCAAACAAAGTCTCATCTTAAAGCATCTCATAATACTCAAAATAGGTATTTTTTGACCAAATTTTCTACAGTCTTTAAACATATATTCTCTTATATACGAAACATGATCTAGATTGTTTAAAAAACGTCTTTTTGAACAACTCATGATGAGAAAACTTTAGAAACTAATCTTAACATAAAACAATATGCCTGTTATCGATTAATATGTAAGCTTAAATGATGGAAATCAAAAACAAATTAAGGTCGAAACGATGTCTTATGAACTAACAATATTAGTGTCTGTTATTTGTTTACTTTAAATGCGCGCTTGTTTATATTTTGTCCGTGAGTGCGACAATTTGAAACTTACAAGTACCGGCTGATTTGTTTATTATTCTTCAACTTTGAATTATTTTTACGGTACTATGATTTATACTTTTTGGGCCAAGACATCTTTTTGAGAAATTCGCACACGAATTGTTTTCGTTTGCGTAAATTCAGACTTAAAAGTCTTAAAATGGATAAAACCAAGGAACTATCCGTTTAAAGTCGTGCATTAATCGTATCTTTATAGTCTAGGCAAAAGTAACCATACTGAATACACTGCTCACACCAACACTCACCATTCCACTGTCTGACGCGCGTTTCGATAACCAGTCTTCAGAGACTCAAGCTAAACCGTACCATTGCCTCCGAATTGAAAATACCTCGTCTTATCATGGCCTACAACGTGAAAAAATATGGGCGGCCTCAAAAAATCACAACCGCTGAAGATGAACGTATTGTATTGATCAGTGATCGACGACTCACGGCCAAGGGATCAAATCAATAAATATACCGTTGAGTACTTCTACATTAAGGACATTGAGAGAAGCTAGCAGTGAAGAAACCTCTTTTAAGACATCAAAAGAAAATTAAGAGGAAGAATATAGAAATTGAACGCATGAAGAGTGGAAGATAGTGTTATGAAGTGATGTTGATGTTGAAGGAAGAACGGATGTTAGAACTATGTGTAATCCTTATAACAAACGGCGAAGGTCGGTGATGGTTTGGGAATGTTTTGGAGGAATGGACATTCCTGGAAGTTGTACAAACAGTATTTGAAAGCATCGGAAAGAAAGAATGTACTCAAAGTAATGATTTGGTCGTCACAGTCGCCTGACGTCAACCCGATTGAGTTGTAAGACAAATTTGACAGGAAGTCAGAAAACACTGTCCTACTTCCACTTCACATCTTCACATCTGGATTAACCTGAAAAAAGAATGGAACCAAATAGACAACGATTTTTTCCTGGAAATTGTTACAGAAAAAGCGAAAATTGTGCACTGAAATAGTAAAAGCAAATGCGGGTTATATCAGTTATTCAAATATGGACAAATTACAGACTTTAAAGTTTATCATTACTTTATTCTTATCTGTATATGTTCTTTAAAATATAAATATCAAATCACCACCCTTCAGGGCAAAAACTTTTGAGCGGTAGTATATATTAATGGTTCATTACTGTCTTCACTTATTCTATAATTCAAAATAATTATTCTTAGTGTTATGTTTGTTTGAATGAGTTTTAGCTCCATACAACAAAATAATTTGTGTTGCGAACAGTTTTATTATGATAAACTGGAGTTGAATCAGCTTTCAAGTAAAAAGGCTTTATAAATATATATATATATATATATATATATATATATATATATATATATACATCTGTTATTTTAACGACATTATAAATCAAGAGAATACCTCGCTCTCCAAGTCAGAATTATCAAAGATATTCGCCTCGCACGGAGCTAATGACGGATATGTGTATCACTGTAAATTTTTAGTACAAATGTGATCGGTTGTAAATATGCGACCGTAAAAAATTGTTAATGATTATAAAACCATTAACCAAAGGTGAATACCTCCTATAATAAAATTTTATTGAGTTAAACGCTTCAATAATCATGAATCACTCCAAGGTAGTTGAATCTGCAAATATCCGTAATTGCTAGATGTTGAGGAATGGTATTATAATAATCAATTAGAGGAAGGACAACATCAATTGCGATTGATGCTCTCAATTTTATAATTATTGTTTTATAATTCTAACGTTTATAATTCACTCACATAGCCAAAATTCTTGGACCTCCCCCGTAAATTTTAAAACAAATTGTTTACCGTCGCTCTTTTTTTGTACCTTCAAAAAAATGTATTGAAAAATTTTATTCCAAATAAAAAGTTCAAAAAATGATGTTTTTTGTGTACGGTCCATTGAACCTCTCTGGATCCTGGATGCCGATTTAGCGCTAAACTTCACCTGGGGCCCAGAGGAAACCTATGTACCGCACACAATAAATATCATTTTCTCGTACTGTTACTTTCAAATAAATGTTTCCTTTTTTTCCTTGGATCCACACTTCATATAGAGTGTAAAAACACAAACACAATTTTGGGCCCAGGGGAAAGTTTATCAATTTAGGTTGGGGCTCAATGTGTTAAGGGTTACTTCTAAAATATATAACCGCCCATGTACAGTGGGTATAGGTACACAGAGACTAACTTCTAGCTCAGTGGCCAAATGCTCTTTTTTTCAGAAGAAACCAGATTTGTTTTAGTTAGTAGTAATCGACGACACAGAGATTGGAGAGATCCAAGGCGGACAGAAAGACCATTTTTGGACAGAGAAGTTGTTCCATTCTAAGAAGGAATAGGAATGTTTACAGGAGGTATAATAGATGGTCGTTGTACGTAGCTTATTCTATTGAGCACATTTGCACATATTGATACATTTTCAATTTCGTTTTAACGTGATTTTCTCCTAGATTTCAAATTCTAGTACTCGTTTTATTGAGCACTATTTTTCGTTTGTATTTTTTTGTTCAATGTAAATTCAATTTAGTCAATTTGTAATAGATACTCCAGTGTGTCCCAGAAGGCAAGTTTATACTTCTTACCTTGCTCATTTAAATCAAGCACCAAGATATTAGTGCTCAAAGCTCTAATTGCAGCTTATTTATTGTGTAAGATGATAATCTCCTGTTAGCAATAATTAAATTGTATAAATTACCCAGTTGAATATATTTCTGCTTGAAACAGACTTATTGTATTGCCCATAAGTGTTCAGTTCAGTTGAAATTTCTGGAATCGTTGGCGATATTCATACTGAATATACTGTTTACACCACCACTACACCATTCGAGTTCTGTCGACTGGTTTGGAGCCATCCGTATTCCATTTCTAGTATTATTTTTTGATCCCATCTGCTTCTACAGCTCAGTTTCAAGATAATTTTTCTTTTATAGCTAAATTTTTCAGGTATTTCATCCTAAGGCATACTTTGCGGAGGAGTGAAAGATGTAGAGCCGTGGAACATGATCTCAAAACCCTGGTTGCACATATGCGAGCAATTCTTTTTTTTCCTTCGAGAGATTGTTTCCCGTGGTGTTCAGATCATTTCTAATACCCCAAATACATAATAATTGGTCTCACTTTGAAGGATCTTCCCCGCGAAGTTTCTGCATCCCATCAGGGTTTTACTGGTTATTATCTTCTCGTGTTTGTCCCAGAGGAGTTTACTATTGGATAAGTCTTGTTCGGGTTGACATTCAGTCCAACCGAGCAACACGACTTTTTGTATAGTTGAGTCTTTTTTGAACTGTGTTACAGAGTGTATTCTCAAAACTCTCCCTCGCATCAATTTCGTATAGTTCCATGTTTCACATGATTGGGGATGCCATTCTCCCTTGTGGACATCTTCTATTTGCGGTTATAGTTAAATTGTCTTGTTTATTGTTTACTCTTTTCGCATCTTGTGCTCTTTTGACAGCTTCATGTGGAGTATTGTCAAAAACGCTTTTTTTTAATCATAATTACACTGTCACTGTGTAAACACTATAATTGTGAATATTAGTGTAGTGGTAGCATTCAGTATTCTTCCCCGATAGACGCAAATATGTAAACAGTTTTTGTACGAGGATATATTGAACAGTTCTTGACCTACTATAGAACCAAACACAATTTCAATGTCAAAATTTCAAGTAGAGTGGTCAGTAATGTCGAATAGCAATCTCCAGTTATTGTCCAAAAAATCAATCATGATTACTCCAGGGCAATCCCAAAAAACTGAAGCAAAAACTTTTCCGGCAGATTTTTGGACACGAAATTTCTTAGGTCTGGGAGAACCAGATTGTAGCCATTCCATCGATTGTTGCTTTGTTTCTGAATCGTAGAAATGTATCCAGGTCTCATCTATAGTAACAATTCGGTTTCACATCGACTACAGATCGAACGCGATACTTCTGCCCTTGCACGCTTTTGGTCAACATTCAAACATTTGGGGATCCAAATATTCAGTGCTTCAGCTCAGATCCGTTTTAGCCCAATTCGACGGTCTGATAAAATCATGTCATGAACTGCATCGATATTTTCGGGGACTGACACAGAAACTGGCCTTCCCGATCGGTCATCATCTTCAATGGAAAATTTACCTCTTTTGAAACTTGCAGTCCAATTTTTCACGGTTGCATACGAAGAACATTGATCACCAAGGGTAATAAGCATATCTTCGTAAACCTGTTTACCTCTTAACCCTTCTAAATACAGGTACTTGATGATGACTCGATACTCCAATTTTTCGATTTTCACAATTTCGGTGGACATATTTTTTCTTTTAATTTATTGCGTAACTCTGGTTTACTTACAGAACCAGAACAACAAATGAAAAGTGGACTGAACCCATCTACTAAGCAGAATAAATACCCTGCATTAATGCATTTATTGTATGTGTAATTATTGAATTGGGAAACGGAAACTAATGAAATTTCAATATATAATCAATTTTTAATTAATAGAATATCGGCCGTATTATTATTTAATGTGTTTTTTTAAAGTTAAAATGTAATAAACGTTGTAATTGAATTAACTTTTGATGTTGCTGGTGACACAAGTTTCATTACTATTCATTGTGTACTGTTTGAAGCTGGTGACACGCCATGGGAGGCCCTCATTTAATTTAAAAAGAAAACGTTACATTTCTGAACCTTTATTAAAACTGTGTACTTTAATGTTTTTTGGGACAATGTAAACCGCAATAAACTTTTGTACGAGCCATTCGAATATATGAAGATTGTGGTAAATTTTTAATATTTGAATTTTAATAAACCGCTTAATTGAAGACACTCACAATAGAAAATAAATCAATATTCTGCTATAAAGTCACAGCATGTTATCAAAAAATGATTTCAAGTGTTTATCAAAAACCTTTCAATTGAAAACGTTCATACAGAAAAACATAACCTATATCTTTAAATTTTTATTTTATTACATATGGCTGATATGCTCCTAGAGGAACTACGTCTCTTCTTGGAGCTTTTTGTTTATTTTATTGCGGTGAATCACTCCGCATGATTAATTATGGTCTTTGATCTTTCTATAGATTTTTATGGTTTCTAGCTTCTTCCGTTATTCTGCTCCTTTATTATTATTCTTGTAGTTAACATTAAAATATTAATTTTTTTGATGTCCTCTCTCTTAATCTACCTTCCATTGATATCCAGTTTTTACCTTTTTTCATCCTGGGATCTGATTGCCGTCTCCATACGTGTTCATTCTATTCTACCCCATGGGATTTTATGATTTTGATTATGTCTTGTCCTTCTATCATATATTTCAGTTCATTATTCTCTAGCCTTTCGTGAAAGGGTTGTTCTTTCCTATTGTGGCAAACTTTTTGGAGATCAGTCTAAATATTTGATCCCTCAATTCGTATGTAAAACATGTTGCAAATTTGGTTCCAGTTTTGTGTAGTTTGGGAAGAATTACAAAACCATCATAAGAACTGCTAATTTGGCCATAAATAGACACCAAACGACACCGATATAGATTCTACATGAAGTTCAAAGAATTGATTCTGTTGAAGGCCGTTAATTTAACAACTTTGTAGTGCTCCAATCAAAAACAATTTATATGAAACCTGAATATCTTATTGAGTACTGAAATACGTGCATCCAGGTTAAAAAAATGAAGCTGAAAACAGTGTCCCAGAAAGTAGATTTGATTGATACAATCTAAGCGTTATTTTGGTTCCTACTGAAATATCGTCTCCTGTTTCTGAATTATCAACTACTGTATTAACTTCGAAACGCAACACACCACGAGATTCATGAGCGTCGAAATAAGTAGAAATAGGTTTTACAGCCTAGTCATAATGACCATTTTTTGAGATACACATTCACTATATTCAACAGGATGAATTAATCATTGACAAATACATGTCAACAAATTAGTCAAATTATTTACGATTTTAAAATAGAAAGGCATTTGGCACCAGTACAAAGCAAATATGCACGCAGTACAGTTTCTAAGACAAATATCCATGAAGTACTCCCTCAACCACCCTTTTCTCCGAACTTACCTCCAAGTCATTCTTTCCTATTTCGAACCTTAAATAAATGAGTTAGGTGGAAAGAGATTCGATTATCACGATGAAATCATACCTATTGTCATGATCTCAACAAAAAATCCGTTTTTCATTCAAAAAATTAGGAACTCACTGTTACGGGGGTTGCGTAAAAAGTTACCAAGCTAACAAAGAAACAACATAATTTTTCAATAATCATCTCTATTTTTCAACAAAATTTCTCCTTTTCTATATACTTAGTCTATTGGAGCTCCAACATTTTCAACCCTTTTAAATAATAGTTTCCTCAAAATGGGCGTTTAAATTTAACTCTCTCCTACAAGTGAAAATTTGGGGTTTCGAAACAAAAAATCGATGGGGGCCAATTCTGATGAATACATTGGGTGGTCAATCAATTGAAAATGGAATTCATGAATTTTAGCAAGGGGAATCGCCGAATTTTAAAGAGGTGCGATGTCCTTAAGGAAAAGCACTTTTTCTTTCTATTGCCATCGCTTTTTTGCGATTTTTGCAATGATACATACACTACCGATCAAAAGCTTTTGCCCAACCTATAGTTTGCGTGATACATCTAATAAATATGCCTCTCATCTATTAAAACCTAAAACTTTAAAAAAAATTACTGACAACTCCCAAATTTTCGGGAAAAAATGTCGGATGGAAATGGAGGAAATGAATTTTCAAAGACATTCGAGCACCAAGGGCGCGAATGTAGGCCAACTAACTGTTGGTATTTTGGATCCATATTGTTGCCCAGAAGTCCCCTCACTACACTGATAAATGCCTTCGCAAAATTGTCATCGACCAGCAATTATCTTATTTGTGGCCCAATAAAAATACCTTCCTTTAATTTGGACCAACCATAGCCTTTACAAAGTTTTTCCTCAATCCAAGTTCAATGTGAAGGGGGGGGCAAAAGGACATTTCTTTCATCTTCTCAGAATGAGCAACTGGTATAGAAGATTTTGAAGTTCAAGTAATAACACTGCTTTTAAATTGTATTTAGCCGAGTCAATAAATATGCGCCACTCACTGGGATTATGTTCAATATCAATTTCCTTCATTAGACCATCAATATCCGCACACGCACAAAACGAATTATCCATACTGTAGACTGCAGAAAATGTAGCATTTCTTTTTCTAAAGGTCGTAATTTTTGTCTCTTTGGCTGAAAAGTTCCATTCTAAAGCAAGAAATTCAGACTGTTGCTTTGATAACCCCAAATCACGTGCTAAATCATTTAACTCACTTTGAACAATCAAATGTGACTCACCGGCACTGGAACTTGTAGTAAAAATAGGGTTAGTATTATACCAGTATCTTCTAAAACAATATTTTGCGAATCTAAAGGCGCAATCGGTATTGGTAAATCTTCGTTTTGGGGAACAGGTCGTATAGCAGACGCAAATTTGGATACTCGATTTTATGCTTTTCTTTCTTAGAATAACCTTCAGTCTTTGTTAGACAAAAATAGCAGTCGTCAAAATGATGAGTAGGTTCCCGCCATACCAATGGAATTGCAAAAGGCATGCTTTTTTTCTTCCCATTCATCCACTGCACCAATGACACGCTACAACTAACACAGCACACGTGGGGGTCCCACTGCTTGTCTTGGTCTCCAATTAAAGTACTACAATATTTGAAATAGGCTTTTTTATTATTCTCCACAAATATAGCAAAATTTGTCAGAAGTTTTGCAACTGCGGCGCGTTTGACTCGATATTTTCGTCTTTTAATCAGTTTTTGCACTATGAAGTGAGAATCACTTACTATGAAAATCAACAGAATACTAATGTTTAATGTTATTTTTATGTTTATTATTCTGAATAATACAGTTCAGGTATCTCTTCGGCCATAAAATTTACCGATATTAGCCGCTCCTTTATAAAATTACCTACCTGCTAATGTAAACAGGGATAATTAAGCTATTGAAAAGTGGCACGTGTTTAGGGCTTAATAAATATTTATTCTATTATTGGAGGGGTATTTCCATTTTAAAAATAAAGGTCTCAACTGTGTTACGAAAATCCTGTCGGCCAGTGAATTTTAAAATATTTATATTACTCACACAAAACAAATCAATAAAAGTAAATGTTGAAATGAAAGAGAAATTGTATTTTTTCATATTAAAATCTTTCCTACAGCAAGCATTAGGTAAAATTGTATTGAAACAAATGTAATGTCAATGTAAAAAATGTTAAAGGTGCTTATAAATAACTTTCCACAATTACATGATATTTATAACATAACCTTACGAGCAACAATGTACTTATTCATCATTGTTACGACAACAAATCTATTTTAAGAAACTATTGATTAACTAGAATGGATTCGTTTTTATTGGGTGTGACATATGACAATGTTCATATCGTTTATTCATTGAATAGTTTACTCAATACTACGAATATTATTTGTTTTCAATAAAAAAATTTGATCAATATCAATAAAAGAAGAAAACAGAGTGTGTGAAAAAAAGTTTATTTGCTTTCTCGAGTAGAAACTAACAGAGCACTTTATATAGTAATATAGTTGCCTTCTAAGGGGTTACAACGATTTTTCGATACCCATTTTATAATACGTTTTGTATTTAGATTCAAAATAGGCTTCCGAGCATCCTTTTGATGTTTGAGAAAAGATCTGAAGAATATGGTGGATACGGAAGCATTCCGAGACTCAATTGATGCAATTTTGCCATAGTTTTCATGCATTAATTTGTGACACGAGACAGTTTTGATGAAACAGATATTGTAAAACTTAAACATCAATTTGAAATGCACACCTACTCGGTTAAAATTTTTGACTGCTGAGGTCCTTTATTAATTCATTTTTTCGAAATATTCGTTTTCAAACATATTTAATAAATTGCTTAATTACCTCGGTTTCACAGAGTTAAAAAAATTTTTCAGAAGATGGTCCTTCGATCTTACTTTCTTTCTCTAATCACCACTCTTTCCTTATTTGAGATCGAGTATGCTTTCTTCGTGAGACCATAATTATGCCTACCCTTCAACAAATACCATTAGTAAAGTACTTTTGTTCATACTCCGCCCCTATCTTCGACTCCTTTCTAATCTTAAAAAACCAAAAATAAAAACTTTGAAAGTAAAGCTAGAAATCACGAACACGATCGCATACCGCAGCTCTTTTTATCGTTCAAATTATACATATATTCATAACAATCTTTATAACTAATATTTTACTGGGAAAAATAGTGACTCAATATTAATTTGGTAACCTAAGGATTCTAGAGCTAATAAAGCTAGAAAGCCTTGGCAGACCAATGCATATCATGTTGGGCAACGATACCCCATTCGAAGTAGTAATTATCGACCGCCAATCATGGGTTAATAAAAATCTTCTGCAAGCTTGAAATATCTCTCTGTTATACATACGAATCGAGGCTAGCGCAAGGAGCTATACTGGGCATTTCTGAACCAAAATGCAATCTCTCCGTACCTCTAAGAACACCACTCACTATTTTTCAGGTAGAATTGCTAGCAATAAACCAAATGTACTTAAGAGGGTTTGTATAGAAACCTCTCTAAAAAGCACATATACATTCTCTCAGATAACCATGCGGCCTTGAAGGTCCTAAACGCTATTGAGTGCACATCAAAACTAGTGTGGGAGTATAATAATAATAATAATATGGTGGCTAAACACCCCAGATGGGGTAACGCCGCTCTTACGAGCTTTCTAGATCTTTTTTTTTTCTTTGTTTCGGGGTAGATCAGTCCCCATTCTCTTCTGTTTATATCTTGTGGCACATATCCTGCCAGGCTCGTCTATCTTTCGTTTTTTCTTGCCAGTTCCACATCCCAATTCTCTTAAGGTCGTCTTTTACCTCTTGCCACCATGTAGACCTTGGTCTTCCTCTTCTTCTAGCACTTCCAGGGGTCCAATCTAATATTGAGTACGCTACTGTTTCCTGTGTGGGAGTATAAACAAACTATAAAAGCACCAGCTAACAATAATAAAGTGATCCTAATGGGGCTTCCAAGCCACCAGGGTATACCAGGAAATGAGGGAGCAGACAGCGACGATTCCATACCTTGGACCAGAACTCTACTGTGGCATCACGATATGCCATATAAATAACGAACTGGACGAATGGCTAAGAATTAGATGGAGTCTTACTAAAGAAATCGAAAAAGTTCACAACCATATCAGCTAAGAAGTCTGAAGAATTTCTCATGATGACCAGAAACGACATGAAATTGGCGTTGGTCTTCTGATAGGTCAAATACCACCTTAAGACGATGTACTTGGCAGAGGACGAAGTTGATGATTAAAAACAATCATTGAAAACCGAACTTTTTCCCAATGCACATATGATGATAGTTAATCAAAACTATGTATCTATGTAAGCTAAATATAAAATTTGCTTTATGAAATATCTATTTTCAGTCGTATAGCTGCCGATGTCCGCTATCTCCCTTTATAAATATTCCTGGAAAATATTTATCATTATAAGTGAAATAAATGTATCCTCTTACTTTTTAATTTGGAAGCAGAAAAGCAAATTAATTCCTATATTTTTTTTAAATCAGTTACCTGACTGAAGCTAACGCATTAATATTTATTCCAGAATACTGCATTATAAAAAACACCAATTTTCAAAAAGATGAATAAAGTTATCTCCGTTATTCTCTTTGAAATGATAAATTCAAAAAGAAATAAGGATCCCTAAAGATAGTAGAATGATAACGTAAATGCCTAATAGTCTAAAATCCAGGAGCGGTTCAGGAAGTCAGGGTTCTAAACCCTGAACTAATACTATTTAGGGGACTACACTTGATATAATTTCATCGAATAAATGTTTTCACTTCTCTTGACTGTTCCCACGATTGCTCATTTTTTACAATATCGTCTATTAATTAAAATATTGATTTTTGTATCCACGGGACCAAAAAATCTCACATATAGATCCTCCTCTTCTAAAAATAAATTGAATAAACAATTCCTATAATTGATTAAAAACAATCGTAGAATTACTTTCTTGCCATTTATGTAGCATTAATTAGTATCTCCACTGACTGTGGTGGAGTGTTAGGTAAAAGCTGTTCATTAAACCACTTTTCAAATAATTCTGCTGTCACATCTTCATGATAATCAACTGCACAGTTCTCAATTTTTTTAGCACATATTAATAGGCACCGTCTTTGCTCAGTGTCAGATTACTGAATATTTTCATTTTTTAAACATTCGAATATATTTAAAATAACTTACTGTCTTTGTATATCTAAATCTTAATTATTAAAATCGTAACTGTCTTTATTCTCACTACACTGTGTAATTTCATTCTTCATTCGCCCATTTTTATTTATTTGAAGAAATTTATGAATCAAATTAATTTCACCAAGCTACGCCAATGCTTATCGCAGACATTCTGGCAGGAATATTTCGAAGAAATTGTGTACCGACAGCTTCGACCAATAGAAATGCATTTATGTTTACGATTCGATGTTTTCATTGGTAAACAGTGGAGATGATGAGTCCACGTGAACTGACGGTTTGTTAGATGTTTGCCGAATTTTAAACGGGGAGTAAACATTATTTTTCATTTCTAAATTTGGTATGAGTGCCGTGCGTATTTGTGAAATTTTGATTGTTCCTCGTATAGCTGCAATTGATATTGGAAGAACTATATCAACAGGCTAGTGAAAAGAAATGATCCAAGTCTAACCAATTAAACAGAAGTAGAAGTAAAGAAAGTATTCATTTATCTCTTTAATCATGCGTTTTAATGGAATGGTTATTTCAAAGTATATACTATTATCCGTACATTCGGTATAACGACTTTTCTAAGGTTGACCAGTTTTACGTAGTGAAATATATTTTTATAGCCCAATAAAGTTCTTTCTACCGTTATCGTCTTTATGACATGAAATCATCGAAAAATTATTCTTCTAGTACGTCTCATACATTTTGGATACAAAACTAACAGAGTGACTCTAAGTTTACTCTCGACGTTAAATCTCATTAAAGTTTGAGGACAGTATCTAAACTTTCATTATGAAGTTGTGCAAAATATAATAATTATAAAAACTAGCCTCTAGGTATTAGTAACTTTGAGTTTTACTATGTAACACCAAATTACTCTGGTTGCTAAGAAATTTTAAACAAAAAAACGGAATCAGCACACAACTTGCCAACAAAATTAAATTCCTATTATCATTTTCAATATATTCCTAATTTATTCATTTCGAGATTTTGTTTTTGTTGTTTCTATAGCCACAAAATTTTTTATCGGAATGATTCACATTCGTTGTTCAATAAAATCCAGTCGAGAATTGCGTGTTTCGCGATAAACACTTTTTTTAAAAAACAAATAACAACTTAATTAACACAAAAGTACAATAAAATATTAACTGAACAAAATTTACAAAATCCTTCTGCAAAGTCTTACATCAAAAGCTAAATCCAAAATGAAAATCTAAAATTCAAGTATATAATCAGTTTCATGCAAATGTTGGCCACGGCTCCACTTTAGATACTCCATGCGCAAGTTCCAATTTTGACACACTCTCTCCAACATATCGGCTGGTATTTCACGAATTAATGCTTCAAGATTGGCTTCCAGTGCGTCAATCGTTACTGATTTATCCTTGTAGACATAATCCTTAAAATGGCCCCACAAGAAATAGTCCAAAGGCGTTAAATTACACGATTTAGGCGGCCAATTGACGGGCCCTAAACGTGAGATGAGGTTTTCACCGAAAGCGGCTTTCAATTTGGCCATTGTTTCGCGTGCCGTGTAGCTTGTTGAAACCACATGTTCAATACTTACATTTTAGGCAAATAAAAATTGTCAATCATCACACGGTAGCGCTCGTCATTCACAGTAACGTTGCGACCATCGTCGCTTTTGAAGAAGCTCGATGATGCGGCAATTTTGCTTGTTTGACGTATCCATTCAACCAGAAATAAGCTTCGTCGCTGAACGCAATTTTTTGATAAAAAAGTGCATATCCGAACAACTTTGCCAGCGCCCAATCACCAAATGTCAATCGTTGTGGGAGGTCGTGTGGCTTCAATTCTTGCAGCAGCCGATTCTTATGAGGTTTTACATCCAAATTCTTTCGCAAAATTTTCCACGAAGTGGAGTAACGGATGCCCAATTGCATGTTAATGCAAACTGGGTTCAAAATTTAGTCACAAGCTTCCGAATGATCCCTCAGTAGGCCGACCAAACTGCCCATAAATTGGAAGAAATGCGCGATGCACTCTCCTAACCGAACATGAATTTTGATACAAAAATTCAATAATTTGCAAGCGTTGTTCGTTCGTAAGTCGATTCATGATTAAATTATAGACCAAACTAACTAGTTTGACAATGACACAAGATACGATTCAAACGTGATCTGTCAAAAACAGTGTTGCCAAAAAGATACCAGCAAAAAAAATCATTATAATGAAATGAATGCTGAGTTTACAAATGATTATTCTATAAAAGGTTAACAATTTCCAGGTCTGTAACTCGAGATTGTTGTTGAAAGCATTAATTTATACACGCGTAATCTATTCTCGACACTTTCGCTGACAATCTAACCTAACCAAACTATATTTGTTTACATGAATTGTTCTCGTAAGTTGAGTGTAGTAACGAGATTTTTAAAAAAGTCTAGAAGAGGTTCCGTCTTTTTGTAAATTATTTTGATTATGAATGTCTGTATAAGAAATGTAGTGGTTATATTGCGAACAATCTGACAACGTTGTGTCTTACCAGCCTATGCTAGAACGCTCTATTTTCCGTTCCACCTATTTTCAACCCCAGACAGATCAGTGATGTCCGCGATATTCTCGTTTGTGAAAATCTCGTTTCGCATTCGAGACGATACTCAAATTTTCCTTGCGGGGCAAGACGAAAAGACAAAAAGTTTGAGAAAAGAACCGTACTATTAGTAACTGAGAGATATAATATAACATACGATAATAGATTTTTTTTTCGGTATTTTGGTTTTTGTTTGTTGAAAGAAAAATTAGGAGTGATTTTATTCTTTTTTTTTTCATTTCACTTATCTGAGTTCAAATTTCGTTTATTTTTCTATTTTTTTTTTCTAGATTACTAGGTTTTTGTTAATAAAAATAACAATTTGAACTGATTTCATTGGTTTATTTTATTTAGATTGGAAACTTGCGAAACTTACACGACTTTTATTTGGAGACGAGAAAGGTGGGTTAATACATTTAAAAACATTTGTTTAAGGGAAACTAAAGTCAAAATATGTAACGTAGTGAATTATCAACAGTCTTACTCGTTAGTTTTCTTCTTCTAATAATTATTAATTCAAAATTCGTTAACCACCAGCATGTTGGTAATTTGTCATATTGCACCTGGCGGGTGAAATATTTTTTGATTTGCTTCCGTAGATGCTTGATATATATCCCGAATGAATGAATAATGTGTTGAAACGAATTCACTCTAGATTATTTGACGTTCTTTATAATGCGTTATGAAACTTGCCAGTCGATTAATCAAAAAGTAAAGTTAATCACAATTATTAAGGAAACATGTTCCTTTCCTTCAGACAAATGAGATTACTTTTTCATTACTACCAACTCTAGTTTACGAATGTATTGATTTTCACCGTAAATTTCATTGAATTATCAATCCAGACAGCAACTATGAACATTATTTTTATTCGGTCAGAATAAGACAGAATCCAATATTTCAAAATGACTTTACACGTCTTGGTGTTTGACAGAAAAAGTAACGAAAAAAAAATAACAAAAACTACACGAAATATCTTGATTACAATAAAAGCTGCAGAGTGTATATGCAGGAAAGTCAAATAACATCATCAAACTATTATGACCTATTTGAACATTCTATTGATCATTTCATTTAGTAACATCACTTGTGATAATTATAACCACCACGACGATGGTCCCAGAAGTACCTGGCCTGACCTAGAAATGGCGGTAGTTGCTAGAAAAATACCACTGTATTAGCTGTGTTAGAAAGTGCCCAATCTATACAGCATACGTTTCAAATTTGAAGACGCCACGTTGTTTAGCAGTCATCAAGAGTGAACGTTTTCAGTGAATTTGTAAGCATGGTAAAAATTGGTCATCGTTATGTGATACAATACTTTTATTTGAAAGGACTCAGCCCAACCAATATGAAAGCTGAACTAGATTCTACTCTAAGTGAGATTCTTCTCTGTACGACCTGTGAAGACCAGCTTCGCAGTGGTCGACCAAATGAGGTGACGACTCCACAAATTTTGAATAAAATCCACAAAGCAGTACTGGATGATCGTCAACTGCAAATGCGCAAGATAGCAGACACTTCAAAAAGTGTGGTAAATTGCATATTAGCTGAAAATTTGGAAACGAAAAAGCTGTGCGTAAGATGGGTGCCGCGTGTGTTCACAATGGAACAAACACAGCGTCGTCTTTCCATCGAGTGTTTGATAATGTTTTATAGAAATAAAGCCGAATTTTTTGCATCGTTTCATGACCATGGATGAAACATGGGTCCATCAATTCACACCCGAAACAAAAAAACAATCAAAACAATGGACTGAAAAGGTCATGGCGTCGGTTTTTTTGGGGTGCACGTGGAATAATTTGGTTAGGTGGACTATCTTAAAAAAGGAAAAACTGTCAATGACGAGTATTATGCGAACTTATTGTATCATTTGAGCGAAAAAATCAAGCAAAAACGCTAAGAAAAAAGTGTTTCGTCAAGACAATATACCAGCTCACACATCCGTTACTGCAATGGCCAAAATTGATGAATTGAAGTTTGAATTGGTATGTAATCACCAGATTTAGCACCCTAGGATTATTTTCTGTTCCCAAACTTGAAAAAATGGCTCTGTCGTCAAAGATTTTCCAACAGTGAAGAGGAGATGTCTGCAGTTAATGACTACTTTGAGGAGCTTGACGATTCTTATTATAAAAAGTGTATCGAACTTATTGAACATCGCTGGGAAAAGTGTATGTAGCTAAAAAGAGATAACGTTGAAAAATAAATATTCTTTTCCAAAATTTTTCTGTTTTCTTTGTTTTGCCAGGTACTTTCGAGATTATCGTCGTACATCAAACGCCCGCATTCTATAGGTCTACCATGTTCATTTGTTTTTAACTATTTTCTCAAATATAATGATTTTTCAATAATTTTAACTATTTCACATTGTATATCAGTAACCAAGACATTTTAATTTTAACTTTACTCAATAATAGATTATTAGAAAGATGTTGTTTTGATATGACCAACGTTTCATTTTTGTACACAATATACTCTTCCAAGTTATCACCATCAACATCCATTATTACATTATTCGTAAAGACTAATTGACCAAGTTAAGTAATGCCTAACATAGAAATAAATAAAACTGTGATTATTTTTCAATATATTCTCCCTTTATTTCCACTCACTTCTCAAAATATCTGGTCAAATTGTTTAGTTCCATCGTCGCTGTTAGATATTTCACCCCCTAAATCGGCCTTCACCTTTGCAAACAAAAAAGGACGAGGCTAGATCAGGGCTATATTGTGTGTGTTCAATCTCCGTGAAGCGATATTTGTGTACTTGGAAAGATAAACAGTCTAAACTGGAGCACTATCATGAAGCAAGCGCACACCTCGGCTGATTCTACCTCAGTAAGTTAGGGTAATATACCGCGTTCACGGTTCTTTTTGCTTCCCTAAAGCCAATCGAAGTTCCACAATATTGGAGCCATCACTTTTTCAGTGTTTTTCATAAACTTTGCTTTTTTTTTGGTACGGGCTCTCCTTTCCGATGCCACTACATGGAATCTATTCTAGATGTCGGATTATAGTAAAACACTCTAAACACGCTCACAACATTCTATTCAACGCTGTTTTTGTCATTTTCAAATGTTTTTAAACTTTTTTGGGATATGACAATCTGCGCATTTTTTTTTGTTTTTAGCGGTCGGTCGGTCGAACAATTTCTTCCACTAACTTAATGTTTTCTGGAGAAGTCACAGGATCTCCTGCACGACGGTGATATTCTAATGATTTTAGTCCCCAACGAAACAAATTTATGGATACAAGTCACCGTAAACAGCCTTCATTCTGTTTATGATTTGTGTTTTTGTTAATCTTTCTTTTGTCAAAATCTCAATTTTTTAAAACAACTTGACTTAGTGATCATTCGAACTCTACTCTTCTCTACAAAAAGTGCAACAGGTGCTGATTTTTATTTGTACTATCCAAAGATGTTTAAAATAGTGACCCGTCAGAAACTCTGTAAATGCGTAGGTTCTTCCTTCTTTTTCATTAGACTTTTCACGGTCATAGTATCTCTGGAAAACATAATAGATCTGGTTGAGTGAAGGGTGTCTAGGTTCTCCTTTTCAACAGATCATTCTCTTTTTAGTTCTGTTGTATACATCTATATAATGACATCCATATAAGGAGAACATTGTTCTCTTTGCCTAGAGCCATTTAGTGTTTTCAGGCATTCTACGATCAACTTAGACTGATTATTTGTGAGTTAATTGCCTTTGTAGTTGCTTGATTGCCGAAGAGTATTACATTGTCTCTTCTCCGGTAGTTTCTGTGCAAATTAAATTGTGCACACGTTGGGAAAGTGCTAGGATATATAAAAATAAAGAATCGAATAATTCTATATTTCAAAAATAAGGTAAAGCTATGAGAAATAGAAAAATGATAAAATGATAAAAATAATAAGGACAATCTTTACCCTATTTATATTCTATGTAACATTAATATTCTCTTTCTTTTCTGCGTCAACGGTAATGGACAGCTATTGGATAAAAAAAAATCAGCCAAGCTCTGAAAAAACTTTAATGCTAATGAAGTTTTGAATTGCTTAAAAATATACTCATTCGTTAAGGCAAGTAATTATTATGATCCATTATGGAATGTTAATTTTTGTATTTTCATTATTTCATGGGAAAATGGCCTTACTCTGACAAAAAAGCTTTAAACACAACGTAAGACACGAGACAAAAGACTCAGAACCACTTGAATATCTAATAACAAGGGATTTTGGAAATAAAAGGGCTTTACGCGTACTTGGGGTATGTTTTAAATATGTATCTACTATGTATAGTATGCGATAAAAATAAATCGGTTATATTTCTTCCCAAAATTGCTGTTGACGCAAGTTACTTTGTATTATTAGAAAATTTATTTCAAAATGTTTATGTCATACAATTTATTATACAGTATTGAAAAATTTTTTATCGAACATACGAATTTCCATGTGAATACTTTATCCAACTTACATCGAATCTGTTCCTCTTCACTCTTTGATACCCTATTTATTAGAATCGGGAAACTTTTAAAAATCCTTTTTAAATTCTAACAAATATTCTTATTACTGGATATAAAAAGGATGACTTATAAATAATATAATGTCGTTTTCTAATGTTCACTTTGTTTATTTATTAATCATACAAAAAGAAAAGCCTAATTTTCGAAGTGTAGCTACGAAGGTTGCTACTTAAGTTTTGAGGTATGGCAACACTGATGCAAATATGTCAAATCTGATATTGCCATAATAAAGTTTGACATGTCTAACGGTGAACGTACTCAGAACGTGTTGTCATACGAGTGCTATTGGAGTTGTTTACAGATACTTGAAACATTAATCTTGGTCAAAAAATGGTTTGAGGCATACTTGGGCATTAGTTGAATACTGTATAATTTGACAATCACTCAAACAACAGCTCGTGTTAATTGGTGCAAAAAGATGCTGAAAAAATTGAATCGCGGTTCTTCAAAAGACGTCTATAAGCTCGTGACAGGCGACGAATCATGGATCTATGCTTATTAGAGCACGTAGAACGGTCAATTCTGAATCGTACAACAGCCTTTGTTTGTGTTCGAAAAAATCAGGGAAACCAATCGAAGCAGACGTATCATTCTCCACCACTACAATGCACGCTGTCATCCGTTAATGGCCTTAATGGCCATTTTTGAAAATCACCTTGATAAATCTCTTACTGACACTTTAACGTGGCTTAAATTGAAAACTTACCTAAAATTCGTATTTGAGAACCCATTTCCTTACTATCAGATATATTTTGGACCAGAGAAAAGCAAAATTAAGTAATAAAAATATTCTAACAAATCAAATACAAGCAGCAGCATACGCACACGAAGAAACAATATTGGCGAATACAAGAGAAGATATAATAAAGGCAATCAACAAACTGGAAACACTAGCAGGAAAAGTCGGTCTAGAAACAAACCAAGAGAAAACCAAATACATGAAGACAAAAGAAGAGATGAATGGACTACCTAAGGACACAGAAATAAGACATCACTCAATAAGTCTGCCACACAGATGGTGCTGCTATTGTCAAATCCATGTGGACGTTTATGAAGTACCAACTTTTAAAAGACTATGTGTAAAATTGAAATCACAGCATTCTGTTATTTTCAAAACAATGGGTTCAAAACAATTTCGTGTGTTAATTTATCATTGCTTCTTGATGAAGAAAAACTGTACAAGCTCAGCAATGGCTTCAAAAGTGTTATCCGGACTCTGCTCGATCGAAAAGAACCATTAATGGTTATTAGTTTGCTGAATTTAAACGTGGTCCGTGGTATATATGATGGTGAACGTTCTGGTCGTCCAATTGATGTGGTTACTCTAGAAAACATCAAAAAAGTCCAAAATTGGTTATATTTAATCGTAAATTGAAATTGCGTTTGATAGCTGAGGCCGTAAAGATATCAGAAGGCAGTGTGTTAACAATTATGCATATATTTAACTATGAGAAAGCTTTTTAAAAGTAGGTCGCGTCATAGTCGATCAAAAACAACAACGTGTTGATGATTCAGATCAATGTTTGGCCATGTTTGCACGTAATAAATCAAATTTTTTGCGTCGATATGTGCCGATGGATCCATCACTTCACTCCGGAATCAAAACGATTATCATCTGAGTGAACTGCAGCCGGTGAACCACGTCCTAAGCTTTCAAAGGCATGAAAGTCAGCTGGGAAGATTATGGCTTCAGTATTTTGGGATAACGCATTGAATATTGTTTATCGACTATCTACAAAAAGGAGAGACAATCAATAGTGAATACTACATAGACTTGTTGGATCGTGTGATAGCAAAAATCAAGAAAAAACTGCTTCATATGTCGAAGAAAAAAACACTGTTTCAACAAGACAATGTTCATATCAAAAAGTCGATGGCAACGATGCTTAAATTGAACGAATTACACTTCGAATCGCTTCTTCATCCACCGTATAGTCCAGAGTGACTACTAGCAAATCGCTGATCTCAAAAAAATTCTCGCCAGTAAGAAATTCAGCTCAAATTAAGAAGCAAATGCTGAAACTGATGCTTATTTTGAGGCAAAAGACAAATCCTTCTTCAAGCACGAGATCGAGAAGTTAAGTTACATTAACGAATAAAATCGATTTTGGACAAAAAATTGTTTTTCTTCGTTAGTTACACGACTTATTGGGAGATGTTTTACGTATTTGAAACTGTATCCTCGTTCAATTATCTAGGAGTAATAATAGGACACTCATCTAAAGGAAAAATTAGAGAGAAAAGGAGAACTATACTCGGACCGAATATTAAAGGAGATGGAGAGAGAAGATTGAAGAAATAGAAGAAGAACTGAGAGAAGAAATATAATAAGGAATATAAACGTCCAAATACTAATTTGGGCAGGATACATCATGAGAAGGAAACCATAGTAGACTGGAAAGTAAAATTCAGAAACAGAAAAGAATGGAGAAAGCTGACAAACGAATCCAGGGCCAATAAAACTCACAAAAAGAGCAATGGGAGTAATCCACCCCAATAAAAGGCATTTGTAGGCGCACAAAGCGCTAACAATAATCCAAGGTATTGAACAGCATGATGAGGATTATGATATCGGACCAACGGAAAGTTGGTCTAACTATGGTTAGACTGAATTAAAATATCCATTGTGAATTTTAGAAATATTTTGCATACTCATTAAAAATCTTGTTTGATGAATGTCACAACTTGTAACGCAAATTAAATGAATAAGGAACTTCTAAAAAGGTACATTTCAAAGATTCAGTCAAACACATCCGTATTTGAAAATATACAATATTCCACTTTCATACTGGCTAGGTTTTCAAGAATTCGAGGGTTAATTCAACCCCTGTTTTTATTAATTACAATTAATTAGAAACCTCTACGTGGCATGGGTTGCTTACAGTTCACTATAATCAAATATATGTTACAGCAGTGCATATATAATTTAGTACAAACATCAATTTTCATTTATAAACGTTTGTTGTTTATTCATTTTTATTAATTGTTGTTAATTTTCAACGCGCAGAGTTACCCAAGAACGGGCAGTTATCATTTTCTCGATGTATTTCCACTGGTGGGTTGGTATGTACGTCAAAGTCTGTCGTTGGCGTCGATAGGGAACGTTAGAGAGCGGAAATATTGTGCGACACAAAATCAAAATACCGATCAGCTGTTACAGAGCGTTCCCATCTGCATGGTTGATAATAATTCGTTAAAAAGACTAGACTGAAGTTCAGATTTTATACAGTGTTCAGTACTTTTAGTTTTTTTTTTTTTAATTCTTAGTGTATAAACTGCGGGAAAATCGTATTCTCATATAGTAAGTAACTATTTTTATTAAAATATTCAGTTAAATCCCTTCAACTTCTTATTTTTAAGACCTTTTGGTATTTTTTTCTTGATAAATCGTCTTGATTTTAGGTCTACATTGATAGATAAATAGTTTCAAAAAACAGGCAAAAATTGACGTTTCGACTTTGATATTAACAACTTGCATACCTAAATATATTAATAAATAGTATAACGCCTATTCTGATGATAATATTTACTTCTTCTGTTTTTGGGTGTTTTAGATTTTAGTTTAGTGAAATATCACGATAATGTATTATGTACTTTATGACTTACTAATATAATATTTATTGGGTTAATATTATATATCGTGTACCTTGTAGTGATTGTAACGCTATTTACATAAGACAGACATCTCAATATATAGAACACAGACTGAAAGGTATATAAATAAAAATAAATAAAACAAATAAAAATTCAAAATTTCTTGAATCGAAAGAATCAAATAAAGTGAAAAGAGAATTTTTAGAAATAGTTCACAAGTTATCAATGATAAAAAAAAATTTAAAAATTTGAGTAAAATTTCAAGTTCTATTTTCCAAATTTTAATACAAATACGAATAAATCAATTGATGATAGTCAATTGAGGAAAAATTATTTTTATTTTCATTTTCATGATGTAGGTTATCTATTGATTAATATAAATACTCAAATTGTCAGTGTCGATATCACATTTTGATGATGATAGACCGAAATAGGTCGAAACGTGAATTTGTCTCTTTTTGAAACTAGTTATCTATCAAAATAGATCTAAAATCAAGACGATTTATTAGGAAAAAATATTCATTCATATACATAATTTTTTTAAAATCAGCAAATATTCAGGATTCATTCATACATTCATACGAACAAATTCAAAAGGTGTTTGCTCTTATAAAATTATGATGGGGGTCTTTCCTATAACATAATCTACTTTTTTGTAGATATCACCCCTGAAAGATGGTGACTAAAATTGAGTTTTTTCAAATTTGAATTAAGTTAGAATTATAGAATATTGTAAATTTAGTACAATCGCAAAGGTCTAACCACCTGTTACATTATAAGAGGGTTGAAATTAGCGACACTTTTATTTAAAATTTACTCAATAGATTATTCTCTATACACAGAGTGTTTCTAAATTCATGCGACAAACTTCAGGAGGTGATTGCTCGTATGAAATTGAGATTGTTCTTTCCTATAACAAAATTTTCTCATCCAATCTTTTTCTAAGATATCACCCTTAAAAGGTGGTGACTGAAAGTGTTTTTTTCAAATTTCAGTTATGCTAGAAATTCTACAATTTTCGTGCACTCGCAGAGGGGTAATTTCGAGTATTTTTTCAATATTCCTGTTACATTTTACGGAGATGAAATTAGCAACCCTTATTTTTAAACATTTATTATGAATCGCATTACATTCTATAGTTTTCCACTCAATTTATTGAAAAAAAATTTAAATTATGGTGTTAAGTTTTTGTCTCTGCAGCTAATGGTTTTGGGAAAAAAATTTAACAATAAAAAATATTTTTAAATAAAACAGTGATTTTAAATTATAATTTTATTTCATAAAAATTCATCTTGAAGAAAGTTATGATATGAAATAAAGTGAGGGTTGCTAATTTCAGCCCCGTAAAATGTAACAGGAATATTGAAAAAATACGCGTCCTAAGCGACTGCACGAAAATTACAGAATTTCAAGTTTCTAGCTTTACTGAAATTTTAGAAAAAAAATCAAAACTCAATTTTAGTCATCACCTTTTAAGGGTGATATTTCGGAAAGGGGTGGGCTGAGGAAATTTTGTTCTAGGAACGATTAATCTTAATCTCATACAAGCAATTACCTCCTGAATTTTGTCGCATGATTTTAGAAACACTCTGTATACATTATATATTTAAATTACCTCTAATAAAAATTTACGCCAAATTAAAGTAAAAACACTTTATTGATGAACTCAATGAACAAATTATTGACTTGAAAAAATAGAAAACTGGTTTACCGGAGTTTCCAAAAAGTCAGTACCTACCCGCAAAAGTAGCTATCAAAAGAATCAGTGACCTCAAGAAAGTCGAAGACATTGTGGGTGAATTTTATTCAAAAATTCATGACTGCCCAACTATCGGTTTAGTTGACATTAAACTGTTGAAAAAAACAATATTTGGAAATGTGTGCAGGATTTAAAAAATGAAAACTTATTAATAATTCGAATTATTTTACTTTTGAATTCATAGCAGGCAACATATCGTTTAATCCAGTGAGTCCTAAAGTGGACCAGGTCCAAAATTTCATTTTGGTAGAATGAAAATTATATGATGGTGAATTTTTGATTTCTTAAGTTTTCCAACCGCTTCAATTTTTTATATTTATTTCAAAACTGGTCATATAAAAAAATTTAAAAAAGTCAGACAAAACCATAATGTCTTCTTCTATAATTCTGATATTATAACGAATTAATTGAACATATTTGTCATATTAATTGAATTACCTACGAGGGTTGTCTATAAAATAAGGTTCCCAATGAGCTGCAGACGCTAAGAACGGCGGGATTTGGTGAGACTGGCGTGTAGCTTGGCTCCCTTTCTTGCAGTTCCCTCCCCGGCGAGCTGTCTACAACGTTCATTCTTGTCTCAGTAGACGTGAGAGATGGATCTACCATTTGATTTTCACACCAGGTGCGATTCGTATTTTGTATACAAAAAACCCTCCTCCGGCGGAGATTAATTGCCAACTGTCTGAGATTTATCGGGAAAAGCAAAGAAGGTGTGATCGGCCGGAAAACTGATGGCTTTCATTATTATTATTATTAAAAATTCCTTCATTTTCTGTTTTAATTCCTTAGTTACATTTCATCTAATAGATTTACAAATATACGTTGGCCGATGTTCTGGCGATCCGTAGATGACATGTCTGGATGCAATGTTGTGGTTCATTGCAAAGGGGCATTATACACAAATTTGATATAGATACAATTACTTTGTCCCTAGTATATAGTCGTGACTCTCAGAATCTTTCGGCTGAAATATCCCTGAAAAGCAGCTGAAAAACAGGGTTTCAAGTATCCATTGGGTTTTAGGTTTTCGAGAAGGCAACATGGTTGACGTTGATTATAATTCTTATTAATATGAGGAAGTTTTAATTTACGACGATTTTGGTATTAATTAAATTTGGAAGAATTTTTCAACCAAACTATGTGATTAGTGAAACATGGAGAAGCCTACACTCTGTCGTGGATACCTTCTGCGCGATTTGCGGCTTCAAGTTTTCCTCGAAGATCTTTTGGCCGACAATAATTGTAAAAGTTTGTTGAAATTTTTGTTACGAAATCTTTGACAGTGAGTATGTTGGCTATGTCATATAACCACGAAGTTATCGTCATTTTCGTATAGTCATGGGTTGTCCCTTGGATAATTTCAAAAAGGTGAAACAATAACAGGAAAGAAGTTCGCTTATTTGCTTGACGAAGTAAAATGAGAAATTTCAGAAAAGCGTCCGTATTTAAAGAAAAAGATAGTGATTTACCATCAGATCCACACATCGGTGATCGTCATGGATGAAATCTACAAATTGCATATGGAATTAGTTGACCACCAGATCTGGCGTCAATCGACTTTTTCCCGTTCCCTAATCTTCATGTTTCACTTGTGGGCGAGGGATTTTCGTCAGACGATGAAATTATCGCATACTTAAATGGCTATTTTCAGAAAAAAAAGTCTTGTTTCTTTGTTGGGTCAACCCTTGTCTATTGTTTAAACGAAATTTTTAAAATTTGTATATTATACAATAACAAAAAATGCAATCTTAGGAAAGGAAAACATCATGAAGCTGAATCGTCATTTATATTTTTTTATACTTCCTTTTTATTCCATTTTCAGGAGTCTCGATGGACATTCAAATAAAACTGTATTTAACTGAGCACTAAGCACATTTTATATAAAAATTAAAATGAAATGTATTTTTCAACACGCACGGCCTTGAATTCATTTCCCAAGTGTCGTAATGCCTCTCTGAAGTAAAAAATAAAAAATTCTCAACTGTTGGATCCTTCATGCTGTATCCGAGTAAGCGTGTAACTGTTGATTATATTTCCTGTATTTTCGGCTATACCTAAAAAGTAATTTATAACAGCTTGTGAAATCGGAGCTTTTAACACCTTGTTATTTGACGTCCGCTCAAACTTTTAGTGTTTCATTTACTGATGTATTTGTGGCCCAATAAATGTATCTTTGCCTGGCATTCTTTGATTTTATTAATAAATAACAAATGTCGAGCTCACATTATATATGATTTCTTTTTTTTTTAATATCTACATCCCATTTTATAATATAAAAAAAAATGTTTTAAGTTTTTCGTTAATAACTCGGAAAATATTGATATTTAAGGAATTTTGGAAAAAGCTCGTTAAAGAGGAAGAAATTTCCGATAAAATAGTCCTGACTTCCGGAACTCTATCTTCATTATTTATAATTATAAATTTAATAAATAAATAAAAAGTTATTCAGTTGTAACAAATTTTTTTCTAATATCTGTTGGCATAAATAATGGGATGAAAGGTATAAATAATTGGTAAATAATTGGCCTATAAATTTTAAACTTCATGGAACAATTTTGCTGTATATACTTCATAAGGTCCTGTGATAAATGTTATAAAAGTTTACTAATTTGTTAACTATGTTTTTTTATAACTATTCTTCTTCAGGTGCCATCTCCATTTAATGAAGGTTGGCGACAATTTCGGAATACTTATTTCGGTCCTGAATAGTGCGAATTAAAGATGTGTTCATACAAATCCAATCGCGTTTGTTTTTTAGCAATGAATGTTGTCTCCGACCAGGTCCAGGTTTTCCTTCAATTTTTCCTTCTATTTTTTATTTCAGTATATAGCCCAGATAAGCCGTCTTTCTTCTCTTCATTGTTATAAGTAACTCTCTTTCCTTTCCCATACGTTCAAGCTCTTCATCGTTAGGTATATGTTGAATTCATGATATTTTTAGTAGTCTAAGGAAGATCCACATTTCAAAAACCTCGAGTCTGTTCATGGTATCCACTTTTAATGTCCATGTTTCTGCTCAATACCAGAGAACTGAATTCACATACGCCATTTCAAAACGGTATCTTAAGTTTAAGTTCAAGGTTGCGTTACATAACAGGTTTTTCACCTTTAGCTTAGTCTTTACATGATTTTACTTGTTATGGCCATTATTTTTAGTTTTGTAACATTAATTTTCATTCTAGTTGATCTCCTACTTCTACAATTGTGTTGATTAGGCGTTAAAGTGTTTCTGGATTGTCTGCAATGATAACCGTGTCGTCTGCATAACGTATGTTGTTTAATGTCCTGCCGTTAATTTTTATTCCATCCTAGTCATCGCCAATTAATATGTGCGCTGAGTACATATTAAACAGTAATGGCGACAAAACGCAACCTTGTTGTACTCTCTTTTCTATACACACCGGTTCTGAGGTCCTTTGTCCATATCTCACCGTTGCTTCTTGGTTCCAATAAAGATTTCTAATAAACTCGATGTCTTGTTTGTCTGACCCTTTTTTATGTAGTAATATCAGAAGGATGGGATGGTGTAATTAACTCGAACGAAGGCTATAACTAATGCAAAATTAAATATCTAAAAAATGCTGATAATTTTTTTTTTCAAGTAATATTTAGCTATGCCTGTTTTCACATCAAACAATGGCAGTAATTAATATAGATTATGAATATTTGTTTATAAAATTTCTTTAATTAAGTAGAGAAATTCAATATTTTTAAATATTTTTTGGGTTATTTTGTTGTTCATAGAAAATTATGATTAAAAAAAATTCCTAATTTTAATTGTTAATTGTTTAAAATGTTTAAAATCGATTTTTTTATATTGCGATTGCTTGAATAATTAGATAAAAAATAATTTTGCTTTTAAAAATCATAATTTACACTTTTAAATAGTTTGACAAAAATTTTTTTTCTATGAATTATTTAATCGTTTATTGGTTTTTACAATTTGTTATAAACTGATCTTGTCCAACGCTATATTTTTTTCTGAAGCAAAAAAAAATTATGAAAATGTGCAAAAATAATTCTTTCAAATAACATATGATACGTTAATGGTAGTACCTACTTGTTCATTAAAAAAATTAATATGTCCAAACTGTTAATGATACGATAAAGGACATTATTTTTTTAGCGGCGGCGCGCGACTACTGTGAAAGCCGCGCGGAGCCCTATTTTCAACGTCAAAATTATAAATAATGGAGATAGAGTTCCGGAAGCTAGGACTTTTATATAGGAGATTTTCTCCTCTTCAACGAGTTTTCCAAAATTAAGATTTTGTTGTTATTTACGAAAAACTAAATACCATTTTTTTTCATCTCATTATGTTAATAACAATTGCAATCTTTTACCTGCACCAAAATCCTCCAAAAACATTTCTCTAGATGTGATTCATAATCGAATGAACTATCGCTGATATTTTTATATAGGACCTTTATCTCTATTTTTCACGTTTTTAACAACTTTCTACAAACTATAAGACTTTGGTAAAACGTTTCTTTGGTCTTAGATGCAAAAAATTAACGTACTACATCTTTAAGATCTCCTTTGGTTTCAACTTTTTTCTCAGAGAAGAATTTCGCCAAGGATCTGTATAAATAGTAATGTGACGGTGTAAAGTCTAAATGTTGGATGTGCTAGGACCTCAATCCCACCAAGTTCTTTGATCTTATTCGCAGTAAGTAGTTTGGCATTGTCTTGTTGTATTTCGGTTAACTAAAGTTTCTTTTTATCTTTGAGAGAGTAATAAAATGGCGAAGCATTGGTAAACCGGCGTACCACATTTCTTACTAGATAATCAAATAAAACGATCAGCAGGACGATAAGCTGTTTACACACCTCTACTGGAAGTTTCGTTTGAATCTTGGTTAATTAGTAATTTATAAATTATAACTTATAAATTTTACCTTATGATTTCAAAAGTCCGTTAATCGGCGAGTGCTGATTTTCTACAGCTTCCCTTGTAACCGCTGGTGGAAGATAATTTGACATTCAATTTGACATATTCACCTTGGTCCCCCGACTGCTTTAAATTTTGTTTTCCAATAATGCCGTGACAATTCACGATTTTAATATTTATCGCACTTCATACTTTTTATTATGAAAACGTACGGCGTCGTCAATGAACCAAGATTATTGATGAAAAGTAAAGCAAGGATTTAGACTAAATTTTCACATATGAAAACCGATTTAATTAAGAGACATCCTCTGTATTTATTATCCAATGGGTCTCTTAATGATGCATTTTTTATTCAATCAAAATGAACTATTTTCGTGATTTTAATGAAATCTAATGAAAAGCAAGTTCACAAAAGCGACTTAGTTTCAATGATGTTGGGGCTCCAGAACAAAACTAATAACATGAATCGCGAGTGACTAAGAAGATCAACTCAGGACTAATTCTGCATTCAATACTTCATTTGAATGTCGACGTCAAATAATAGTTTTGGAATTATTAAAACGACAGCGACAAATAAATAGATATACAAATTTTGTCAATTCTACGAGATATATAAAAACATCATTATATACATCTGATTGACAAGCAACTTGGTAATAAAAGAAAATCTTTTTGGGAAAGTGTCTCAATGGTATATTGTAACTTGAAGAGAAAGTACTGTAAGCATTGTAACTTGAATATTAGGTATGTTATGCTAAGAATTCATAGTTATGCATAAAATTGAAATTACCATTCCAAAAAAAAAAATTTTAAAAATGTTCAATTTTGTTTGAAGGCAAAAAATAATTAAGAAGCACTCTATAATACCATAATACCTTTAATATTATATAATACCATTTTACTTTACGTACAACTAGTTGTTGTGCTAGCATCCTAAGCCACTGTGCAATCCATACAAAAGATTATTTCATCGAAACTAATGATTAAACTTTGATAATTGTGGATTTCATAGGGGCAACAAAGTTTATCACCTTCGTACTCGACACAGGATTGTTTTATCGCAAAAGTTAACATTGTACTAGGTTGTGCTAGCATCCTAAGTCACTGTGCAGTCCGTACAAAAATTATTTCATTGAAATTAATGATTAAACTTTTATAATTGTGGATTTCATAGGGGCAACAAAGTTCCAACACCTTCATATTCGACACAGGATTGTTTTATCGGAAAAGTTTATTTAATAATATCGAATAAAACTTTTCGTTCTTATCTTCGCTTATCCTCATTGGTTTATTGTATATACAGCCAAGTGGACATCTATCTTATTCAGGCTAGATACTGTCTTTACAGGGATTTTCCTGAAGCCTCCATCAAAATATATCCTTACTACTTCTATTTTTACGTAGCTAGTGTTATGCCCGATACTGTTTTGGTGGAAGGATCCGTGAAATGCAATGATCCCGGCTACAGAATATTACTAAGTTTGGTTTTTTTCAGATACTTCGATCTTTTGTGACAAATCTTCCAGCGCCATTTCGGTGTTTTCGCCGATGTCTCGATATGTAGATGTGGACCGTCCACAACACTTTCCTGGTATAATGCTCTATAACTTCTTTTAGGTCTCTGAATCCATTCTCCCTTACTGTATTGGAGTTGAACGACAAAAAGGTGTTGCTCCTTCGCTTTTGGTCTTTACACATTCGGCAAATCTCGTTCCTTATAACGCTTAGACACTCTTTAAATAAAGCTTTGGCGAGATTGCCTACGTTGACCTCTGCATTTATCTTTATTATTTTCATCCTCGTTTCGGTCGTTTCGAAAATGGGCATACCCCTTATTAATGTCGTTTATAGAATCCCTTGTCAGGATTGCAGCAAGCAATACATTTGTCGAAGATTAGTATCTTCATCTAATAGAATCTTTTTAAACGAAACATCCTGAAAGTTGCATTGGGTTAGCATGTAAATTCTACCGATCATCCTTTGATTTTGCTTGAGAAATGTACCTCATAAAACCAATGGAACCTTCCTTAAAAGTCCCTACATCGCACAATTAGGTCATTGCAAATAAGAAACCTGATATTAACCATCCCAGTGAAAATCACTTTTTTTTATTATTAGATTCATTTAATAATTCTTGAATCTGCTATAATAATAAGTACAACGTTATCGAACATAACCTAATTGTTATGCTAAAGGACTGCTTGCATATTTCTATCGAATTTTATGGGTGGAGTGAATAGGAACTGAATAAATATATTATTATTGCACCCCGCTAATAAATATTGACGGTTACTTATCAAAAATTATTGAAAAAATTTGATGAATTTTTTATTTTGATAGAATGCCGTATTTATGAATTTTCTTTATGAAATTTTCATCAAAGTCCATTTAATTTTGATTGTATGCAATAGGTAATTTATCGGATATTAGTTTTAATTATTGTAAGCATGGTTTATTTAAGGTCCATACCATTAATTTATCAAATTACAAAATTAATGCCAAACTACCATACGAGCTCATTATTTACAGACTACCTAATTTTCGACTGTCATTTTCCTAATTTTATAATTAATTCATTAATTAGTTTGAATTAATCAGTTTCAAAAACAAAACGAATCGAACATTGTAGTGAAACATGTTTGAAATATTCGTATGCGGCGTTGTAAAATCAACATGTTACGTGTGAGAAAAATAAACATAAAATTTGATATACGGACAGAAACTAAAAAAGATAATTCGAAAAAAGACTTATCCAGTCAATATTTCTTGGTGTAATTCAATTATTTGTAAATTAAAAGTTTGCGTTTTTGAAAACAAAGTTTATTTCTTTATATGGTTACATTCTATGCAATTTCGAACGATCTGTCCTCTGTCGAGATTTGTCATTCCATCTTACAGATCTGATAACCCACTAACATAAACATCTAATTCGACTTCGGACTACCAATCTGATGTGTGGTTTGGACAGTCGATCAGATATTTTATAGTTGTTTAAAATCCGGACGGACGGAAGGACAGATCGTAACGACAGTTGTGTGACAAACTTGCAAATGGAGAAGAAACGAAAAGTGGCATTACTGGGTTTGTGCATGGTAGTAATTAATAAAAAAAAAACAGAACAAAATGGGTAAAGAAAATTGGTACGAGAAAGAAATCACTATGGACATATGAGGATGTATTGATATCTAGTTGCCTAGACCAGTTCCATGCATAAACAAAATATTGCGTTACCATAGCAACGAACAATAACTTATTAAAAGTGTCAGTGTGAAGTTTGACGTCAAAAAAGTTGAGCAATGAATTAAAAGAAAAAAGATGTCCACCGAAATTGTGAAAATCGAAAAATTGTGTCGAGTCATCATCAAGTACCTGTAATTAAAAGGGTAAAGAGATAAGAAGATTTACGAAGATATGCTTAATACCCTTAGTGACTAATGTTCTTCGTATGCGACCCTGAAAAACTGGACTGAAAGCTTCAAAAGAGGTAAATTTTCCATTGAAGATGATGACCGACAGGAGAGGCCAGTTTCTATGTTTGTTCCCGAAAATATCGATGCAGTTCATGACATGATTTTATCAGACCGTCGAATTGGGTTAAAACGGATCTGATCTGAAGCACTTGATATTTCATACGAACGCGTTCGTCATATAGTTCACGTCAATATTGACATGAGAAAAATTGCTGCAAAATGGTTCCTCAAATGTTTGAATGTTGACCAAAAGCGTGCAAGGGTAGAAGCATCGCGTTCGATCTGTGCTCGATTTGAAAACGATGTAGACTTCTTAAATCGAATTGTTACTATGGATGAGACTTGGGTACATTTCTACGATTCAAAAACAAAACAACAATCAATGGAATCGCGACACTCTGGTTCTCCAAGACCTTAGAAGTTTCGTATCCAAAAATCTGCTGGAAAAGTTCTTGCTTCAGTTTTTTGGGTTTGCCATGGAGTAATCATGTCCAACGGTGTTTTGTTTTTGCAGGATAACGCCCCTGCACACAAATCTCATGTTACCATGCAAAAAATTCGTGATTTAGGGTTTGAATTACTAGAACACCCCCCTTATTCACCAGATTTGGCTCTTTCCTTAACTGACAAAAAATTTAAAAGGTCGTAAATTTCCTTCCAACGACGAGATAATAAAAACTGTGGAGGTCTGGTTTGCAGAGCAAGAAGAAACATTTTTTTTTAAAGGTCTAAAGACGTTGCAGGTTCGCTGTAATAAATGTATCCAATTAAGAGGAGAATATGTTGAGTAATAAAATATTTTGACCTTTCAATTTTGTTTAATTCTATAGTAGGCTAAGAATTTTTCAATATATACTGGTATGTATTCACTTCGCGACCATGAAAAAGGGGATTTTATAAATTACCGGTAATTTAATTTATGGTTTCTACCCTAATGTATTTCTTAAATTCTGCAATTTTGTTTTCAATTTCTTGAAGAGATTTAGCTCTCAATAGTTTAAAATATCATTGTACGCTTGCGACTAGTTTTTATTAAGTTACATTTTATCTTTAATTTTCCGTAAACAAGGCATTTCTCTGTACAGTTCAATCACGTCAGTTATTATTTCTTTTGTCCACTCCATACTGATCTGATACTCTACGGATCATACACAATAAAAAGAATAAAAACAATTAGGAATCCAACCAAGCACACCACAAACCACATGGTTACTCATTACCGAAACGATAACTCGAGAGTAGAGAAGATAGATCTAGAGGAAATATTGCACTGATCTTGACTGTCGTTACGCATTAACGAGCAGATAATTTAAAAGAACTGATTGATGCGGGACCAGATCGTTGAAAAATCCTTTCCGTTAATGCCTAGCTATTGCTTAAGAAGACATCGCACCTTCTCACATTTCGGTTTCCGGATCAGTTGGTAAAGAATTTAGGACTGCTGTGATGCGCATTCTTGATTACGAACCTATTTACCGCGAACGATGAGCAATCGAGACTATGCACCATCATTTACAAACGTAAAATTTTGGGAAGCTGAATTTAAACGTGGCATTATCAGCTTGTCCTAACCCCAAAGTTTCACTTGCAGAAATTTTCATCAGACGAGGACATTATCGTAAACGTGAATGTATTTTGAGAAAAAAGACGGCGACTGTTATTTGGAAGAATTATAAAGGTTAGAGCATCGCTATACTAACGGTTTATAAGGATGATCCCTTAAGAACCTAACCCAAAAATTTTGGAAAAAAATCTTCTTACTTTTCAACTTTATCTTCTTCTAGCTTCATAAACTTTTCCAGCGATGTTCAATAAATTCGATACTCGTTTTTAAAAAATAATAGTCAAAACAACCAATATCTCCGATATAATCTCTTCATTGTTAGAAAATCTTCGACTGCCGAGCCATATTTTCAAGTCTGGAAACAAAAAGTAATCCGAGGGGGCTAAACCTGGCGAATAAGGTGCATGAGGTAGAAATTCAAGCTTTGATTCAATTATTTTGGCCATTGCGATACCGGATGTGTGAGCTGGTGCATTGTATTGATGAAAGAACACTTTCATCTTAGCCAAATGCGGCCGTTTTTTCTTGACATCTTCGCTCAAACGATACAATAAATTTTCATAATATTCGCCATTGATAGTTTTTCTTTTTCCAAGATAGTCAATGAAAATTATCCCACGCAAAGATGGAACAGTCTTTGCCTTCTTTGGAGCCGGTTCTTCCTTTTCAGCCCATTATTTGGACTTTTCTTTTGTTACGGGTGTGAAGTGATGAACAATTCTTAGAAACATTGCCGAACACTCGATGGAAACATCTTGACCACGCTGTTTTTGTTCCATTGTGAGCACTCGCAGCACCCATCTTGCGCCCAACTTTCGCATGTTCAAATTTTCAGTTAAAATGCGATGTGCCGCACTTTTTGAAATGTCTATTACGTCTACTAGTTTGCGCACTTTCAGTCAACGGTCATCCAGTAGCGCTTTGTGGATTTTCTTCAACGTTTCTGGATTCGTCACCTCATTTGGCCGGTCGTACGGCCTCGTTTAAACTCTGCTACCCAATAGTTTACTGTTGGACACGAAGAAGCAATGTCACCAGACTAAAATTTAGTTCAGCAGCTGTTATATTGGTTGTGCTAATGCCTTTCAAATAAAAGTATTGTATCACATAACGATGATAAATTTTTTCCATGTATACAAATTCACTGAAAACGTTGATGACTGCCAAACAAATACTAAACAACGTGGCGTCTTCAAATTGGAAACATGCTGTATAGATGGTGTACTTTCTAATACAGTGGTATTTTTCAAGCAACTACCGCCATCCTCGTAGATTCAAAAGGAAACTATGTTGAAAAAAAAATAATTATGAAAACATAAACTCTTGTTTCTTTGTTTGGAACTTTTGAGACAACCCTCGTTAATTAAATTTTCATGAATACTCGTCGGACAAGGTCTTGGTAGTATAAATACATAAAAATAATGAACTCTCCAAGTTGTAAAACCTCTATTTTTATTATAGAATAATTATCTAGTAATATTTCTACTAATATTGAGAATCGTATGGGAAAAAACTGTTAGACTGTTAATGTAATACGTTTCTTTTGTTGCAGGTATGTTCTTCACATCTGAATTAACTTACGTGAGTAATTTTACAATAACTTCATCATAATCTTTATCACTGACATCTTAATTATAAATTGCCTATGGTTGTCATTGGATCTACTGAATATAAACATTGAAAATTTTTTGCCAAACATATTTTTTTCACTTCTCCTTTCTATTAGAATCAAAATCGATAAGTATTAAAACGGCATTATGGCTTAAGCCGATTTCATGGAAGGGAAAGAAAAGATAGAAAAGTAGATGTTTTTTTTTTATTTTTTATAATGAAAGGAATACCGTTTTTCATTGATATTGATAATAAAACGATCGTCTTATTATTCACAAGAGGATCCACGTGTTAAATGTACAATCCTTACTACTGCGTACGGAAAAAATTCCCACATTTAGAAGACATTTTTAATTTGAATTTTTTAAAATAAACCTTTAAAAATTAATTTTTTGGCTATCAAATGACGAAAATGGTGATATATTTTATTGTGTTATTATGTATATTTATATATTATTATCTTCAATCTCTCCATGCTTCCATTGTTCGAAACAGTGCAGGAAATCTTTTTCTGTCTGTTTCAACAGGACGTAACCCGTTTCTTCTTTCACAGCTGCAACAGATTCAAATCTCGTTCCTTCTGATTCAGATTTGAATTTAGGAAAGAGGTTGAAGTCGCACGGTGCAAGATTCGGGAAATAAGGTGGTTGGTCTAACAGTGGGATGTTCTACTTAGAGTGCGGGATGAAACACCAGTTCAATAAGATATTCATCAATTAAAATATATTGTTCTTAGAGTTTCTTAGGTAGTATCTTATAGTGTACACTCGGGTTGTCTGTCTTCAAATTGACTGCCAAAATTTCTAATGATTAGAGTTTAGGTAACAATTTTTTTTTCTTTATAAGAAAATGGTTAATAAATAAATAAATAATGCTTTAACTATACTGGCTGGGGACGAAGACTCCTATTTCTTTATTTTCTATTCTAATACTACCTCTTCCAATAATATGTCTTTTAACCAGATGCCAATTTCAGCGGACGGCTCTTTCTCTATCAGGCTAAATAACTGACAGTTGTTAAACTTTGGCGTATGCGTACTTTTTCTGTAGCAGTGGTAGTCTCGTTACTTGATAGCTACCGTACACCACTTTTTTTTTCTATAGGCAATAATAACGATGATTGGGATTGTTAATTTATAGTGAATAATCCCGTACATTTTTGTATATTTAATCTAATCACTCCAGTCGATATAAAAATACTTAAACATAACATCCTGCTTGTAAGTATGACTTGAATACTAATATTCTTTGTTTTATTAATCGAGGAGAGAACGTTTTTTGCAATCCAATTCGTCATTAATATTTTTTTTCATTCTTGCTAGTACAATTTGTCACGTTACTTGGTCTCATAACCAAGAAATATTATTCCGAATGTTTTGATAAATATAGACCAGTGAGTATAATAAATCGAACAAAAGTAATAACTCATTAGAATCAGAACCAGACTTTCAATAGATAGTATATGCATAAAAAGGTAGAGGCATGTTACGAGATGACAAATTGCCAACACCTGTATAAAAATGACACCTCTTACTTATGTTATTTCAGTTTATTTCTACCTTCTGTACCATCAATTATAATTGAAAATATATATTTAAAACTACCGTATTTAAAATTATCTAATTTGTTTTGAGTCCCTCTTCTAGACAAATAGATCATCATAAAATGTTGATTCAAAATCCTTTATCATCGAAATAGGCGGTTACGTAGGCGATAACGAAAATCTGTCTTCTACATGTGAAAATTCAAGGTTGGGAAACAGGAAAAAGTCATTTGGGGCCAGATTTGGTAAATACGGTGGGTGACTAACCAAATTAGTGAAAGTAAAAGAACTTTATCTTTTTTGCAATTCACCTTTAGTTGGCAATCCACCTCTCAGGAAAAGATGCAGAGGCAGCTTCAGAATTAACAGATCGACAGATCTCCAAGAAGTAGAAGAAGAAGAAGCAATTCACCTTATAAAACAATGATGCGTGATACTTTTGCTATTGTTTCACCTTTTGAAGATTCCATGACTAGCCCAAAACGGTCACTGTTAATTTTCTAGTCGATGAAACCGTCTTTGTCTTTTTCGGAGCGAATTCCTTCAATGCAATCTGATTCTTCATATAAGGAATACTGTGGTGGATCCAGATTTCATGAAACGGTGCAAAAATGCGACTCATTTCGCTTAAATCGCATGAATAAAGCCTGGTAAATTCGAATGCACTTTTGGTACAACTTTAATGAAAGTAGCACCCAACCCGCTGATAGCTAACGTTATCTGACAACGGTCTAGTACCATTTGGTGAATTTTTCTGATTATATCTCCGATGTTCGCAGTTTCTAGCCGTCCCTAATACTCGTCAATCGAGGTGATGTATGGATTTTGGGGTATCGTATACACTGCAACTCAAAGGATTTATTGTGTCTCCGCCTTTTGCCGCGACCCTGGAGAACCCAGTATTTACAGTTGATCCGTTAATCCCACTCCTTTTAAAAAGTCTAGAATGTGGGATGGCTGTAATTGCCAGAGATCTTCGTCCTCTATTTCAAGCGCTCCCAGGTGTAGTGCTCTGGAGTTTCCTAGTGTTTCACACTTCGAGAGAATGTGGATAGAGGTTTCGTCCTCTGTGCAACCAAATCTGCACGTCGTATTATCTGCTAAGCCTAGAGACTTCAGGCGTTTGTTTTGGCGACACTGTTCCGATAGGACTCCTATTAGTATTTGTAGATTGTTTTTACTTAGGTTGATACATTCATCAGAATCTTTGCTAGTCTGGTCTTTGCCCTGTAGGTTGTGCACAATAATTGGTTTCATTCCTACCTACCTTCTTTTCCAGTGCTTTTTCTATTGCTCTGCAGCTAATACCATAGAAGGGCTCTGGTCCCATGAAGGGCTTGTCTGCCCTCGCTTTAGCGAGTTTATCAGCTATTTGATTCTCCTTCGCTCCTATGTTTCCCGGAATCCATTGTAGGGTAATTTTATTCGTTCTTAATTCAGTATGCGCATCACAGCGATTTGTTTTTGGTGAATATGAATCTTTTGGCAAGTGAAAACTTGAACTGCCAGGTTTACGAAAACGTAACACTCGATTTCTATTCCATCATTGGACAGTCATTTATTGGACACATTCTTTCAGCTGGGATAAGATCAGTTTTCCTATTATTGCGATTTTTCCAATGTAAAACTAAACAAAGTGTAAACTGTAAACTGCTGCAAATAATGCAATTTCTAACTGTCTAACAATGACCTTATATGTCGAAGTTATTTTTTTAATACTATTCCAAAAGTGTCGGTGCTTCATAATTATCTTTCAATTCATAATTGTCTTTCAATCTGCCTTGCATGGTCTATAAGTTGTTCGTAACGCGCTCAAGTTGCAACTTGGAAATGTTTACATTTCGTCTTGCGTTCTTTGACATAAGCTTTCAATGATGTAGAGCTTTAAATAGTAAGTGTTTTCATAACGTATGGATGTGTACTCGTAACAAAACAGTAATCTATAATTTCGTAACGATAAATCGTAAAGCCGGTCTTATCTCAGTCTGAAATACTAAGAACACAAGTGTGCCACTTGAGCTATTTCAATCAATCTTCTTCTGTTATTTCATTTCTATAAATTGATGTGAAAAGGTTATCGTAGTTGGTTACATAGATCAGCGTTTAGCTCTTCTCTTCATTAGTGTAAGTGTTATTTCTAATCTATAATTATATTTTTATTTATTGTTATACTTTCAAAATTAAAACTTTTATGACTCATGTATCAGTAGATGTAATAAAATGTTAGATTGACGATATTTCGAAGTTTTTATTATTTTTATTAATTAATATGGCCATTAACCATCTTATCAAACGCTACACTATTCATTTCACTGCTGTTGGATGTTTAGATTACCCTTTTTCAATTCTAAATTTGTCAACAGATTTTTTTACATTAGATTTCAAGGATCTTCCAATTTTTAAAGCCGATTCATCAACTTTTCGTATTTTTTTGGCGGGTGATGCTTGCCGTTTGACGTTCATAGCAAATTCTACTCCCTATTCATAAACTTGACTTTGCTGCCGTTAACCTAAAAATTTTGTTATTCTTTTTGACGTCTGTAGTGCTTTTTGTTGTGATATTTTTGTGTTGGGACGACGGGAAAAGATGAAATTCGTTTATGTTGAAAATCACCAACAGCAGACCGATCACCAAACAGCTACGTCAAACGGCAACTATGAATGGTTTTATGCATTTCAATGTTTTTAATTTCGTAGCAGCCAACGGAAAATCAAGTTTATGAATCGGCCATTTTATCATCAATCAAATCAAAAGTTCTGCCAACTCAGTAGAAATAATCGTTATGACTAATATTCCAATGGTCGGCCTTCTACGATTTGGTAATTAAATAAGAAATTAAACTTTTTAAATTGTTGGCATTTTATTGTGGTCTTTAACTCAATTCATGCGGTCTTTTTTTCAAAATTTGAACGTTTCTTTAAGAAAAAACATGGACAATAGTATTATTCAAAGTATTGCCCATCTGAAGCTATGACTTTTTCCCATCTTTCTAGCAATTTGTGGATCCCATCCCAAAAGAACTGCGCCGGCTTAACAGCCAAGAATTAATCGAGCCAATTTTTGAAATCTTGCTCTAGTATGGTAGTCAGAAGGAGCATGGTCTGGGCTATAAGGCGGGCGAGGTAAAACTTCTATCCACTGTTTTCCAAATAGTTCTTAACCGGAATAGCAACGTGGAGCCCAGCGTTGTCATGATGGAAAATTGCCAATTTCCTTGCTTTTGAATATATCCAGCTGCTTTTAACCGTTTTGAAATGGCTGCTTGAGTGACACCCAAATATTCTGAGAGCTTTTCTTGTGTTTGGCAACAATCTTCATAGAGTAATGCTGGCAGTTGTTCATTTTCAAACTTTTTTGGCTGCCCAGGACATTCATCGTCTTCCAAACCAAAATCACTTCCACCATAATACGATGACTTTCGGTAGCATTTTTCTTCATATTAAAGTAATGAAGAAGAACTAACTCCCCGCAAAAACACTTTTTCAGGAACAAACACATTTAAATATATAAAACATATTTAAATGAAAAATAATTATTGTTTTTAACGATGTAATATTATACAAGTTACTTGTATACTCTTATCAAACCGCTCGAATTAAGTAATATTTGAGTCATATTTATATGATTAACATCTACTTATTTAGAAAATTCTTTCGATAACAATATCAATATACTCGGTGAATGAGTTACAAAATCCAAAATTAACATTAGCGAAGCTGGCTTATTCCTGGAGATCTGATTTGGTGCAGAATGATTTGGATTTTATTTAAGGGGGCATCCATTAATTACGTGAGCTCAGAATGGGGGGAAGGGGTTCAATGGAATCTCACCAAATCTTATTTAAAACGGGTGGGGGATAATCGAAAATCTCACGTTAACTTCAAAAAATAGAAATAATTACAGATATTGAAAAAAATTATTTTAATTATCATGATGTCAGTTAAAATAAATCTCTTGGCTATTAAAATCATTCAGTTTGAGATTAATATATAAAATGATAAAGATAATAGATGTAAGATATGTGGCATTTATTTCGCTTCATGTAAAGTTCCGTAAAGCTGCAGAAATACAGATAAGCTTTTCATGCGGTTCGACGAAACTGTAGTCAGGATTCAACCAGTGCGCGTAGTCAAGCGTCGAGCTAAAGAGATGCTGTGCGTTGTGATTGAATGTTTGGAATGGATAGACGAAGAAAACGTAGACATTTCCCGTAACTATCTTCCAGCACTACCAGAAATCCCAGATGACATGTGTCCAATTATTTCAATCGAAAAAGTACACGAGTCTCCATGGATTGAGTAAAAATTTTGTTTTTACTTTGAATCTCATGTATTTCAAATAAATTAACTATAATATATCTGGACGGTTCATTATTTTTCCGAATAATAAAAAAATTTAGTATCTCATGTAAGGGGAGAGGGGGGTCAGGCAAATCTCACATAAGAGAGGGGGAGTCTAAACTAATCGAAAAATGGCTCACGTAATTAAGGTTCCTTTGGCATATATACATCTTTTATCTGCAAATATAACTTGTCTTGATAATATACTATTCCGATTTTTGCTATATTTGCAAAAAAATATGTTCTTAGGCTAACAATATTTGTTCGTTCTAAAAATGATCTTCTGTTGTTTTCTTTTTTAAATTTGAATCCCAATTGTTTAACCCACACCGATAAAAAGGTAATTCCAATGGAAAGAGTTTCCTTATCATTTAGTTCATTTTATTGTATGGACAGTAACATGTCTAATAGATGTTAATTATAGTTTAATACTTCCTAAACAGTTGAGAGAAGTTGAAAAGTTCCAAACATTCAATCAAATTTATAACAAACTCCTATGCTCGTGAGCTAAGCTGTTTTCCAGTCATTTTCTGAAAATAACTGAAATAACTGTTGGTTAATATAACTTTACAAGTATAATCCGGCATTTGTTTTGTCGCAATTTTAAAAAATTGAATTTTTATAAAGTTATAAACACTATTTCTCACTAATAAGTAGTAGAAGTTACATAAATATTGTAATTTTCCCTTCTTACGGCATTTTAAGTATTATGTCAGAAATTGACATGTTGCGATGTTAAATAGTCAAATTAGCTCTTGAAAGAACTGATTTTAATAATAAATACACGTCCAATTCAGAAAATAACAGTAAACAAGCTCACCTCAATTTCAACTTTTAGTACGGTCAGTTATTCACGTTACGTCAATCAAATCAATTAGTATTGATAGCAAAAAATAGTATGATGAAAATATGTGTTCGATAAATCGAAGATTGAGTCACGTGATGGAAACCTCCATCGTTTCTACTCTATAAATTTTTCAATATTTCATGATTAATCCAATTTTATCGTATTCACACCACATCACAATTTTAGTGCTTACGATCTGTTTTCCTTCTCATTCAAATATAGCGTTTATTTATACTTCTTTTGGATATGATAATTATATTTATTATTATATATTTTTTTAGTTTATTTTTTCCTCCCAATGCAATTTTTGCTTTTTCAAGAGCTAAGCATCAAGATCTGATAGTTGGATATATATATATATATATATATATATATATATATATATATATATATATATATATATATATATATTAATAATCGCTGTTTTTTTTTGTAAGTCTGTGTCGAATATATCCTTTGCAAATATATTGAGCCGTATTAGAGGCAACAGAGTAGAATTAATATAATTCTCTATACAATGATAATAATTTCCACTATTATGAATGCATTTTCATAAAAAGAAAACAGTTCGTATCTACTTTCCGCTTCTGTACCTTCAATTTTGAGTTAATTATATTAGTTATGGCTTTGAAACTTAATACATTCTATTTAGCAACGTCGATTATCGAACTATAGTTTAATCACAAATTATTCTAAGCTAACACTTATAGAAGTACTCTATGTGAATTCCATTAAAATAATATATAATAAACGTAACTAGATTTCCGAGTACGCTTCTCATTATAATCAAATCGATCGGCATCAAAACAAGATGTGTACATCGAAAACTACTCGGAATATTTTGAAACGAAATGATTTCAAGAAGATACAACTAAGGAAATATTTTTCGAAGATTGAAATTGGTCACATGTTTTAAATAAGAAAAAATTGGTCTACATTTTAGTTACTCCGTTTTAGGAAAATAAACAGTTGTACGGAAGTTTTGCTAAATCATAATATTCCCACAGTACTTTCTGTTAATTGTGAGGAGATTCGGTTCCAGCAAGATGATTGTCCTGCTCACAACAAACATGAGGTAAAAATTAGTTGGAAAGTGCTTCGTTTTTGAAGTGGTGCCATCAAGTAGCATTCCAGATTCCAGATTTATATGCAAAGGATTTTTTTCCTGGGATTATACAAAACAAAATATTCATCGACATAGTTTGAGAAAAAATAGTTGAGAGATATGAAACCAACTCCATATATCTAGATATTGTATAGCTAAAGGAGATGAATTATTTTAGACCTCATAAGACGATAAAACTTCTAACAATATTGTTTTTTATCGTTATTATCATTTCTACTTGGGTAATCCGATTAGTAATTAATTTACGAAACAGACATTTTTTTTATTTTTCTATATACTTCATCAGATGTCACTGATGATGAGTCAAACTTTAATTAAAGATTTTTAGTTTGACTCTTCTGTTGGATATATGTTTTAAAAATTTTACATTATTTATACGGTGGTGGGTCAAAAATAAACCGGTGTTGACACTGCGTAACCTCAATTTTTGCACCCGTGTTTATTATGTAGCGCATCATTATACGTTTTGTGGTCGAAGATTACGATATGGTATTCAGTATTCATGAACTGCTCAGTTCCTGCTGAATTTCAGTCAGGTGGGTGCCAGGATTTGAGCTAAAATTCAGAGGCTAGAAAGTTAGCACGCGTCTCCTGCAACGGTAGGAAGGAGAAAATTTATTGCACCAAATATTCCGGAGAGCAAACGAGCGTCTATGGAATAGAGAAATAACACGAAAAGGAAAAGGTTAAAGCGAAGGTAGTAGTTCAATTCCGCAAAGTGGGGCTTTTTTTCGTCAGTTCGGCATTGAGTAGTACAGTCTTGTGACCGTTATAACCTTCTCCAAGAAGTAATTGTAGATCACCATCTGTGAATCCCAGAACGTGGTGGCAATCACTTTGCCGGCAAAATTTCATACAGGATAGTTCATTCACACGTCAAAATCTGATATTTAAGCGATCCGTCGATTTTCCATCTTTAAACAAAATAGTAGAGTCTTCTCTGGAAACCTTACGTCTTTCGGATTCACAGAATATCTTAGACCATCAGTGCCATGTCTTCTAAGCAACTAACTTTTAAGTCTTTGAACAAAATAATACGTCTTCTGTACAAAACCGTATGACTTTTGGATTTACAGAATATCTTACAAAGTTAGTGTTCACGTCTTCTAAGCAAGTCCTTAACTAACTTTTAAGTCTTTAATCAAAATAATACGCCTTTTGGATTTACAGAATAACTCAAACAGTCAGTATTCATGTCTTCTAAGCAACTAACTCTTCTAATTATTATATTATATGACGCCTCTTCCAATGGGTTCGTCGCGATATTGTCGGCTGACGCAAAAAACTACTTGGGTACTTGATTAAAGCTAAGAGAATAGAGATGGGAGGAAACGAAAAACGATAACTAAGCGACAAAGAAACGAAACTAGAAATTTGAAAAATTTGGAAAAATATAATTCGCTACACTACTGTCACAGCTATCTCACGCACTTTTAATCTGCTGTGTGCCAATACCAGATCGTCGATTTTTGTCACGTTATCATCAGTAGGACTTATCGGACGCACACCTCTCCGTTCTTGTTTTGATATTGATAAATTTCGAATCTAATAAGTAGAATACTTAAAGACTGAAGTGAGAACCCAATGGAACATTCGAATTTATCATAATTTATCTCAACATTCTATTGAAATGTACACTGGTAGAGTGCGTTTGCGTTTATCTTAAAATTGAATGTGTTTCGTAGAGTAAGTACATTCAACTTCGATTCATCACTGAAATTCTAAGAATAATTATTTTGCTTGTGTTGCTTTCTACAATTTGCACAATCTGATTGAGTTTCATTATTAAACCATATTACGAGTATTCGATTTTTTAAAGGAAATGAAATTTTTTATACTGACATAGAAAAAGAGAATTCTCTGAAATAGTAACATTCGCAACAATAGTTTATAAATAGGAGAAAGTCTGCCATTTATTATTGATATTGAAACTACAATTTTCAAGAAAATTCATTTGTAACACATCTTTTGGGAAATCATATGTCTCCCTCTTCAAAAAAACAGCTGTAAATACCTCTCATGGATGGATTACATCGTCCTTGTACCGAATTTCCATTGTTCTGATATCTTGTTTGAACCTTTCACCTTACTCGTACAAAATAATAAGAGGGAATGAAGAAAATAAAGTTTGAATAAAATTCGGCAGCTAAGCAATTTATTGCCCAGCAACTTTGTATTTTGTAACCCAACAAAAATACCATTCTTTAGCTTTAGTTTTCAGAAAAAATTCATATCTGTACTCAGCTGTAGTGAGATTAAAACACTATACAAGAAATAAACAGAAATGCCATCAAATGGTACACGATGGTTCTGAAGCAGCATACAGAATTGGAATAAGAGTGTACAGGCCTAGAACCAAGCACTCTTGAAGCCTGGGCAAACCAGAACATAAAATTCAAACTAGTTTGGGAATACCTGAATAAGTTGAACGAGCTAGGGACTCTCCAATGGATTCCTAGACACACTGGAGTGGAGAGAAACAAAATAGCTGACAGACACGCTAAATTAGGGACAAAGGAATACTTTTGTGGTATCAGCTACAAAAAAATAGAGTAAACATTGGTAAAGAAGGTGGGTATGGGTGAATTTACAGGAACTGAAACAGACAATGACTGTACTAGTAAACTATAACCAGAGAAGATCTGCTGAATGTATAATTCTAAGTAAGAGCAACCTACGACTACTAAGATCAGGTACTGTTGCCTCGATAGTCACTCTATGGAACTCTACAGCACTAAACCCAGAAGTGTATAAAATAGTGAAGGAAGATCTGTCGCACCTACAGCCATTCCAAATTCTGAACTTCTTAAAAGGATTGAGGTTATTAGATCAGCTGTAAATACTGAGTTCCCCAGTATCGGAGCAAGCTTTTGCTTTTCAAACCAGACCTCCACAGCTTTTATTACCTCCTCGTTAGATGAAAATTTACGACCTTTTAAACTTTTTTCAGTTGAGGAAAGAGATGATAGTCTGGCGGAGCCAAATCTGGTGAATAAGGGGGGTGTTTGGTAATCCCAAAAAACTGAAGCAAGAACTTTTCCAGCAGATTTTTGGACACGAAACTTCTTAAGTCTTGAAGAACCAGAGTGTCGCCATTCCATCGATTGTTGCTTTGTTTCTGGATCGTAGAAATGTACCCAATTCTCATCCATAGTAACAATTCTGTTTAAGAAGTCTATATCGTGTTCAAATCGAGCACAGATCGAACGCGATGCTTCTACCCTTGCACGCTTTTGGTCAACAATCAAACATTTGAGGAACCATTTTGCAGCAATTTTTCTCATGTCAATATTGACGTGAACTATATGACGAACGCGTTCGTATGAAATATAAAGGGCTTCAGATATCCGTTTTAGCCCAATTAGCAACCTGAAAGATGTTACAAATAATATCTAAAATTTCATTGAAATTTTTTGCTGTCATACTTTATGCATGAGATAATGATCGTCTGGAGCTTGCAACAGAAACTTATTAATTTCTTCACGGGCAAATGTTTTAGCTTTTTTGGATCTATAGCCAACTGATTTATTTTTCAAATATGCAACGAGTTTCGAATAATTACCGATGTCTCGTTATTTACCATTAGGGTGCCTTTCAGTTTTGAATAAGTCGACCAAAGTGTTGAAGACTCCATGAAAAAATTATATTCCTTTAAATACTGTTCCCTGAATTTCTCAGGGAGAAGATTCATAGTCGCTGCAGTTGCCGATTCAACATCTTCTGGTGTGCAATTTAAACTTTCTTCACCATCACTCTCCATCACTAATAATAATACTACTCTTCTTTTAATTAGACACAAAACGGATTTTCTTGAACGAATATCAAGAAATAAAAGTGTGAGAGTTTATCGGAGAAACGAATTGACATGAGAAAGAAAGCGTTCAAAGCCCACTATTTTCATAATTTCATAAATGCGTTAAAAAATGACACGTTGCGGCACTTTTTTTAACGCAAAAGCGTAAAAAAATGAACTGGTATGAACGGTACTTTTTTTCACGCTTTTTGACCGATTCAGAAATTATATTCTTGTTTGAATTGTGTTAAAAAAATCGTCCAGACCAGGGTTACTGACAGCGGCATGCATTGATAGCATCCTTACAACTTTGTCTGCTTCGATAAAAAAATCTTTCAAATTTATTATCTACTTGGACCTATCCAATGAGTCGTAAAATTCTCCGCCATAGCTTGACAATCTTCACGTGAACCGGACAACCGTCTAACTGAAAATTTAAATTAATATTTTCCGCAAGTGACAGTTCATTTATTGCGTCCTATAATTTACGACTTTCATGTTTCCATCAAAAATGAATTTCCTCATTTTTATTTGGTATACCAAACCGTTCACTTTTGTCTAATACTGACTTTTGCAATTCATCACGTAATTTACTAACGCATTTTTCAAATAATGTATTTTCCCTCATCTACTAAATTCAGTTTATATTGTTTTATCGCCATTTTGTATAGCATACACGGTGTTTCAGGAATTGATGTAAAATAATGCTGGGGCATAAAAAAATCTCTAAAAAAGGCCTCGTTTCTGAGTTATAGGCTTTTAACGTTTAAAGCGAACTCGGAACTTATATTTAAGTATATTTTCTAAATTAACAACCCAAAGTTTTACAGGGACAACCTATACAATCTGAAGATAGCAAAAATGAATTTTTAATCGATTTTTTAACAAAAAGGTACTCTTTGCTTAGATCGATGTACATGCCAAGGAAACCGTTCGCCATAAATGACATTCCGTAGAAAATTATCAAAAATTGTAATAATTTATTGAAAATACTTACAGGAGATATTAAAACTCAATCAAATATTTCCAATTAAACTAATAATTTAGTTCAGCGACACTCAGAATTTCTCTAAAATGATTTCCCAGCCATGTTATGTGATTCCTCTAAACATTGTGGTCCATGCACGATGTAGCCTCTACCCACTTTCTAAATGATGTAAAAAATCTTCATCAAAAAGCTTCACAAATTCACTCTCTCCACATCTTATATATAAATCATTTACCCAATATTTTCATTTTTTCATAAGTATTAGATATTTCACTGTTCTCACATAACATAAATATAGTGACGTCCATTTTGTCAACTCCACATCGCGTACACGCATCTAATATAACGGCTTCATTCCAAAACTCTTGCGACTAAATTCCATCCGACCACGCACGAGTAAAAAAACGCACGGACCCACATCCAGTATAACCACGGCCAAAGTAAAGTTGCAATTAAATAGAAAAGAAAATGAAACTACCATGAATAATTAAAACAAAACTCGTATGGATCTGTGTTATACTGTAGTTCGGTGCATGAGTTCTCAGTCTAACATAGATTGAAAATTCACAAATAAAAAAAAATTGGATAATTTTCATTATTTTCTCCATTTATTTTCACACACTTGTCAGAATGTCTAACTAAAGCCTCTATACCACTATACACCATCTGTTTAATTTCATGTTGAATCTTTCACCCTTAACTTGGCCTTCAGCTTTGCGAACAAAAAATAGTCGGAGGGGGCCAGATCAGGGTTATATGATGAGAGTTCAATCTCTGTTAAGCCATATTCGTATACAGTAGCCTCGGAAAGCGAAGCAGTGTGGACTGGAGCATTGTCTTAATGGAAGCGCCCATTACTGACTGACTTTTTTGCGGTTATTTTTTGACACAACTCCCTTAGTAAATTAGAGTAATATGCCGCGTTCATGGTTGTATGTGTTTCCTTAAAGTCCATCAAAAGATACCTTCGCAGTCCCACAATATTGTAGCCATTGCTTTTTGATGCTTTTAGTAACCTTTGCTTTTTTGGCACGGGCTCTCCTTTCCGAAGCCACTCCTTGGAATCTCTTTTGGACATCAGATCATAGTTTCATCACCCGTTGCAATTGATCGAATTACACTTTCTTGGTCCTCGCGGCAAAGCTCTACAAATCGTTCACAACATTCTACTTGAAGATTATTTTGCAATGCACTGAGAATTCGACGTTGCACTAATTTTTGTCATATATAAATAATTATGTAGGATCCTTAGACCAATTGTTTTTGAAATTCCGATCTTTGTTGCAGTTTTTTTTTTGTTTTTTGGCGCCGATCATTTAGAACAATTCTTGATCCTGAACCACTAATTTAAGGCTTTCTGGAATAGTCACTGGGAAAGGACTTCTAGTACGTGGGTCATTTTCTTATGATACTCGTTCCCAGCAAAACAACTTAGACCAATGTTTAATTGTTAAAAATGAGAGACGTCATAAACAGCCTCCGTTCTTGATTTCTGTTGATGTAAATCCTTCTTTAGTTAAAGATTTTATAACAGCGTGAAACTCAATTCAAGACGTTATTCAAAACAACTTGACGGTGTGGTCGTTCGAGCTCTAATATAATAAAATGGTTAGTAAGTAGCAAGTTAAACGTTTAAAGTTTGGTAAGACTGTCACTGACGAGTGCATAAAGATTTTTGTGAACGTACTCTATTTACTGTATGAGGCCAAGAACTCATGAACCGTTACTACGTGTATGTTAAGTAATGAGAATGCACTGGTAATGTGTAGGTGCAAGTAACACGTATTTTATACCACATTTATTTGATTCATACTAAATAGAGTAATTCTGGGGATTAATTTCAAAGGGTACTGGGTGCAGCTGCGACCGCTTTACGTCTAATCATCCAGAAACTTTAAAATCATGTCCTAAAACATGCTTTTCAGCCACATTTAAAATTAAGCACTATTGCATTGTCGAAAAATACCAAACAAGCCACGTTTCCGAGAGGAAATTCCGCTTTTCTTTAAGTAGCAACCCTTTGAGAAAGCCTTTCGCAAAGAAACCGGTAATCATGAAGTTTAAAAACCAACAAATAAATCTGCACTTCTGCAAATCTGAGGCTTCCGGATAACTAAATTGACTTTTCACCTTGTAGATAAATTCATTTCATACAAATCATTTAGTCAGTGAAAAAACAAACATTTCCTCTTAATTTTGTGCGAAAGGTTCCAATTTACATTTGAACTCAAATATTTGTGTAACCTACACAAGTAATGAAAAATTTTCAATTTATTTTCCACTCCGGAAAAACTCAGTAAGCTTCCGGCGACAATTTCAATTCTTTAAAAATATGTAAAATTTATAAAAAGTAAACAGACTCTTTGCCTAACGTGAACCTGCTACTTGAATTTGCATACAATTTGGATTCTGCTGTATTGAATATTTCGCTTTGTCTCTTTCTCTTGCACGCATCTAATTAAATTTACCGTTATGTCTCTGATGTTGCTTCGCAGTGCTGTCGATTATATACAAAGCTTCCGATGTGACTATACTAAAGATGCGAAAGGTTATTCGGACGTCAAGGGTGGAGAAAATACATAACGATATGTTACATACAAAAATTTTACTTCTGTCGTTATAATTTTTGAGGCCGCTTGACATGTCGCGATCAAACCTGCAATGCAATGCAAGACGCAATATTTCTTGATCAAAAGCATGCGCAGATGAAGTTCACCTGATTGTTTTATCAAAGATCTCATGTTAGGTGCCATTTTTATCTACTGCTTATATTCCTCGGGAGTTTTTCAAATGTTTCTTCATCCATTCTCAACTATTTTTTCTTTGTTTTTCCATCTAATTCTCTAGCTAAACTGTCCCATCAGATGCCAAAAGCATGGGCAAGGCAGATATAATTATTTCCAGTGTTTGAGGAATTGCATACAATTATTTGCATGTTGTCTTGCATCATGTCAAGCGTCCTTTAGATAAACGTTAACCAGCTTTGTTACTGCGAATTGTGGCCAGCCAGTGAATGCCTGAAGCCTATTCTTTTGAAAGTGATATCAATCGCGTCTGTAGGCAAACCAGTGTAGCCGTGTCCTTCGTTTGTTTTTGGGCTTTTTTGTTTTGCTGTAAAAATGAAATTAAATAATTAAAATAATTGATAATTGTGGAATATAACATGAAACTTGGAAAAACTGCAACTAAAAGATAATTTATTGAAACAAGTGTACGACAGTGAATGTTTTTCGTGTCTACATGTTTTTGATTGGCTTAAGCGTTTTCAAGATGGCCTAGAAGATGTGGAGAAAGTCAAAAAGAGATGAAAATGATGAAAAAGTTCGATCTGACCGGCGTGCGATTGCTAAATCTATATAAATTGACGAATAATGTGTGCCGTAAATGTTCCAAAAACTTTTTATCATGCGAAAAGTGTGTGCAAATCTGGAGCCCCATTCCGCATCATCCGTCAAAAAGTTTCTAGCTAAAAACAACATCCCATTGTTAGACCAACCACCTCATTTCCCGGATCTTGCACCATACGATTTCTATCTGAAAATTGAAAAAAAATGTTTCATTTGTTGTTTACTGGAAAATAAATTTGAATTTTATAATAACGATCCAAGAATATTTGAATTGGCAGCATTTTTGATATTCAGACATGAAAAAAATCCATTGTCTGCCATTGTTGTTGATTGTTAAATTTTTTTTCGTAATCAGAAGGAAATTGATTGAATCTAGTGGAAAAGAAAAGATATCCAAGTGTATGAAGTTTGTAAAAGATTTGAGGGACTCAAATACCTCAAAATTCAAATGAAAAATGTGTCCCGAGATTGCGTATGTACTACTCACAAACAAACAACGAAACAAAGTTGAGTTAATAAAATATCTCTATCTAGATTAGTTCTTATACTTCTGTAACTGATATGGAATTAAACTGATGATTGTTATTCGTTGGGATTAATTGAACAAAGGTCAATATAATCTAAACTCACGAAAGTTACAACTTGATCAATCTCTTAGTAATATAATTGATTAAACAATTAGACAACACTGTTAAATCTGAACCAACTTTAATAATTGCCTTTCGAAATTGGAATACTTGGAACATTGACGGAATTACTAGAATTATTGCGGATAGCAAAATCTATATTTGTCTTGGTTGGGTTTTAAGATCTGTTTTGTTTTCTAACAATAAATTGTTATCCCAAGGACACCACACAAATATTTGTATTGGTTTAAATGTTATTTGACGAAGGCGTGAAAGCATTTCCTGTTAAGATAATTGCAAAAATAGGAAAATTCAAATACACACGTAAAAAAAATATTATCAATCACTTATTGTGGTAATTGATCCAAAAACATCATATTTGCGTTTTCGGAGGATGCTAGTAGAAACAAACGGCTTTTTGAGACAGTCACAAACTTTTTTTAAGGGATTGAGATCTGGGGGTCTATGACACCACCATGTCCATAAGTATAAAATTCTGGAACTCGATCGAGTTGAAATCGTCCTCTAGCTTTTATCCAAACTACGCGTCGTTAACATCAAATTTTTCCATTCAGTATCACATCCTACTCTACAAGTTAAGGGATTTACGAGGTGATCAACATTAAATGGTATTGTCTTGTCATGTTCCCAAGTTTATACTATGTAGTCGGTTGTTAACCATTCTGTATTTAATAGTAACAACACTAGCTCTTCATAAATCAGCAGCTATTAACTCGGCTGGTCTAATTCCATTTCTTCGACCGTGATAGTCATTAAGCAGTTTTGGCTTTTGGTAGTAGACCTTGGTTTTCTCTAATCCGAAAACCTCGCTAGTATTTATCTAATGCAAGTTGAAATATTTACTCGAACACTTCTTAATCTGTTTCAAGGCGTATAAACCAAATTTGTAGCAAAAAGTATGGAAAGAGATTTTTGAGGCGAGGCATGTGGCTAAGTATACAATCAACTGAGATTCTCACGCTTTTAGTACAATAATGAATACTTAAAATGTACGTCTCTTATTGATATAGTTTAAAAATACCTATGATTTTTTCTAAATTCATATATTTTGTTGGTTTTGGGTCATAAAACAATAAATTCCATTTTTTTAAGTTGATCGGAGTGTGTTTTAATTTCTTGTCAAGTTACATCCAAGTTTATTAGAATCCATTGCGTTCAGTTCATTATGATTTGTATTACCGTTTCACCTCCATTTTTTTCACATTCTTCCTCTCCCAAAGCTTCCTCATCTCGTTTAGAAGTGTCAATTTGAAAACTTTCCACCCTTATTATCTTCCAGTAAATAATCGAAAAATCAAGTCATTTTTCTTTTCATGAGTACACTTCAAAAAAAGTATTTGTAGCTCTCGGGCTCAATTTCCTACGAGGGTTGGATGTTACCCTTAAAATCTTAAATAGAAATGGGGATACGGAGGATGAAAAAATAATAAAAAGGGCTTAGCTTAACATTTTGTATTTTAAAGATTGGAAATAAATTTAAAATATATCTACAAAAAATTTTCGCCAAAATGTACTCTGTTCAAAATGCCATTTTTAGTGCTTGTTTTATCCATTTTTTTTTTCGTCTTATTCCATTTCGTTCAATATTCCTCTTTCCTACCGCTATTTCCATGTTTTTCTTGATCTTCCTTTTTGTTTCATTTTTACATCTCATGCTTCGTATAATCTCCTAACCATTTTTTTTCTCCCATTCTTGCAACATGTACAAACCATCTTAGGCTTGTTCTATTACAGTATCTAAAGTTTTTTTATTCCTAGACTTTTCCAGTTTGTATTATTCTTGTCCTGATTAATCTTGTTCCACATTCTATCTTAGATATTTCATCTTCATGCTCTGTATCTTACCTCTTTATCTTTGCGTTATGATGAACTTTCTGCCCCGAAAGTAAGTATATGGGTGATTACTTTTTTAAATTCGTGATTCTTTGCCAGAATGATATTTTAAATACAACCAAAGAGTCTTCCTGTTCTCCATGTTCTATACTTCATTTCATTCTCGGCTCTTCCATTTTCCGTTATCTGCGAGCGTAGGTATTTAAAATTATTTACTCCTTACAGTTTGGTTCCATTTAGGTATATTTCATGCAGCTTATAATCATTACCTGTTTTTTATTCTCACTTTACTTCATGCTCATGTTTTCTGTCGTAGTTCTTTTATCGTTAGCTACTAGTACCAAATTATCTTCCATCTTTCCGATACTTTGACCTTTTCCACATCCCAATGTCCCCCCTGTTTTCCCTTATCAAGAATATTCGAAAAGAGCAGTGGGCTTAGTACACATCCCTGTCTGACTCCTCGCGTTGCTCTGAATGTTTTTGATATTTCGTGTCTTTCTTAAAGCATTTCTCATTTTTTTATATAGTCCTTTGATTCCATTTATCGTTCTCTGATCTACGTCTCTATTTTTTAGGATCATCCATATGTTGAAAGCCTTCTCAAGGTCTATGAAACAAAGGTGCGTCTCTCCTGATTCTCTTTTTAGTTTTTTATTATTATATTACATCGTTCGCCTCTATTAACCCTCTATTTGAGCTGAAGACGTATTGAGTGATTATCTTCTAACGTTTCTTCAATTAATTTGCTCGGCTTTTTTCACATTATCTTTTTTTTTACAGTTTACAAACTGTACTGAGTAGTATAATGCCTCTATAATTTTTGCATTCCATTTTGTCTCCGTTCTTATATGTTGGAAATAATATGCTAGTTAGTTTGTCTGTCTTCTGGTTCTACCCAATAGAATTTTGAAAATTCCCGATGCTTCTTCTCCAACTTTAAAGCCATTATCAAAAGAATGGTGGTCTCAATTTGCCTAGTCGACGCAACGAATCGCCCCTTTTATGGGTTGATTCCAAGGCCTCAATGTACCTCAGTAAAATTCCAAGGAGTACGTATCCATGATTATTTTGGCTCTCCTCTCTTTCTTTTCTCCTGTGGTATCCATTTCATTGTTTTTTTTTGTAATATTTCCAGGTTCATTTGCTCTGTTGTGCCGTTTTTGATCCCATTTAACCTTGTCGTTTTATTTGTTCTTAAACTATTTCTGTGGCTCCTATTTTTCTTTAGTTATTTCTTTATTCTCCCTGTTTCCGATTCTCAGTCTTCTTTGTTCTCTTATTTCTATACTCCACAGTATTCCATTCGGTGATTTAGTTATTGTGCTTGCTCTGTTTAATCTACTCTAATTCCTAGATATATAGTTCCAACGTCTCAATATAATTGCGTTGGTTTCTAATTGTATGTTGATTGTGTCCTCTCCGATATCTATTTTCTACGTTCATCTGCAGTCCCCATTTTCCGCCTTCTTCCTTTAGTTTGCGTGCCAATGTTTTCCCTGGCATCTCTGTCGTATAATCTGATCATCTGCAAATTGAAGTTTATGTAACCAAGTGTCATTGTCGATTTGTATCCCTATTACTTTGCATTTCTTCTTCCAAATTTCTAGAGCTTTTAAAACATATATTTTGAAAGGTGAGATGCAGCATCCTTGTCTAAGACCTTTGTTGTTGGTGAAGGATTTTATTTCCGATTTTATCTGCAGACTTTATGTCTTTTTATATATAGTTTATATAAAAATATATTCTATTTAAACTGCTATCCATTGTTAGTGCATATTCATATGAATGGAAAAATTCGATTTTAGCGTTATTATGAATAATATAAAATAATAACCCCTGAGGTCATACAAAATGTTGTAGGAGAATTCCAAAATCGCCTCTGTTATTGTCAAGAAGTGGACATTTTGAACATTTTAGTTAATTGTAAAGTACATCGAAAAATACATTATAAATATTATTATATATAAATTAATATTATTATTATTGTCATTCTTAATAAAGTTTTGTGATGGAGACATTATCAAAATTTAACATCTTAAAAATCAATTTTCTCAGTTATGATTGCAACAAATTTAAAAAACTTTATATTGCTGAACAGAGGACTAGAATCCCCTTACAAGAAGGTGCCACACAACCCCCTTATATTATTTACAATTTTCGATGGAGTGCTTATAATTCAGAGGGGCTGTTGGAGCAGGATAATATTTTCATACTGTAAATTGTCAATTTAATAATAAAAATCGACCAGGTTTTTTTCACATGGTACATAATAACGCTAAAATTGAATTTTTCCATACATATGAATCGCATTTTATATACGAGTAAATAATTTTAAACTGAAACTTGGTTTATGTCCTATTTGCTCCAATCTAGAAAGGAGGGCAGATTATGCTGCGCTGATGTCGTCAAAATTAATAGAACCAATTTAATGGAGCAAGTTTGCAGTTAGGTGCTGGAAAATCAAAATTGTTCGACAATAACTATTAAATACGATGCATAATTCACTGGGTATATTGGAAACCGTGATCATTTTACGAAGTTCGAAATGACAAGTTTACTGGACTTTACTTCTTTAATGTAGACAAATAAAAAGAATAAAACTATTATGCAATTTTCAAAGTATGAATATAAGTACATTAACAAAATGTTATTGTTGTATACGAGGGTTATTCTAAATTTCAAATTACATTTTTATTTTCTCTTATATATAAGCGTATCTCGTCTGCTTTTTTAAAGATACATCGTCTGGAAAGCATATTGACCCACTTTGTGTATCTTAGAAAAACTGAATAATGTAGAAAAATTACTGAGGAAACGTTGCGAACAATTCGAGAAAAATTTGCAAATAGATTGTATTATTGATTACTGAACAATGGTACTTTCAATAGTTACACAACTTTATTTCAGACTTTGATCTAGTTTCATTCTGGTTATAAATGCAAATTACTTATATGATTGTAGTGAGAATTGTGACTTAGGGGGAACTCGCATGGTTTTATGTCATACCTTACCAACAAAAGTTAGGTTGTAAGGGTTGATACAACGGTGTCTTCTTGCAAGCCAATAGAATGTGGAGTACCCCAAGGCTCAGTATTAGGCCCTATTTTGTTTCTTCTGTTTATAAACGGCATCGCCTATTTCGACATTAGTGGTAAAATATATCTATTTGCAAACGACACTAGTTTCTTAGCAACCCTGATCTCAAGGCACTTCATATCTAGTGACCTAATCACTCTTAAATTATTTTAAATCTCTGTCTCAACGTTTCTAAAACCAAAGTTTTATCATGTAAAAATACATTGCCGCCTTTTTTATTGAATAACACCACCATTGACGTCGTTGTATCTGTAAAATTCTTAGGGCTTGTTGTGGACAATTCCTTGAAATGGGAGTTCTATATTGACAATTAATCTAAAAAATTAAGTTCCTCTTGTTTTGTACTGAGATCAGTTTCCAAAGTACTGAACTTATCCATCTCCTTAACGGTCTATTATGCCCTTATTGAGTCGCACCTCTGCTATGCCCTTTCCTTCTGGGGAATGTGTGGTGCGACTCAATTTGAGTGAATCCTCAAAATACAGAAGAGAGCTGTTAGATATTTACTCGGACTAAATAGCATGGCTCACTGCTGGGAATTCTTTAAAAGATTAAAAATTCTTACTCTTCCTTCCTTCTTCGTCTTTGAATCCGTTTGTCTAGTTCGTAAACACACTTCTCCAATTTTAGAAAGTACATTGCATTTCTACTTAGGAACACGGAGAACGATCTTTACATACCTACGTTTAGAATTAGATAAGGGTTCAATATTTTACAATGCAAAAAATATGCACAGTCACTTGCCAATTGAAATCAAAACGATATCTTTTTTTCTGCAATAATTCGAGGGTATATGCACAAATTGTAACACTTTTTTGACAATAAAGCATTTCTCTCTTCCCACTCGTATGGTGTATGATGTAAACACGATTTTTTGTTCTTTCTCACAGAAGTGGAATGGAAATTATTATTCTTAGAATTTAGTTAATTCTGTAATTTTTATAACCACTTGGTTGCGAGCAATTTTTCTACAATTCTCTAGGGATAATCTGCATATCCATTACTATTATACAGTTTTGAGGAAGAAGATCTATCATTTGTTCAAACTATTTTTTTAAAACATCAGCATGTATATCACCATGGTAGTCATCGAAACGAGTAGATTCAAAACTTAATTAACAACCTTTTACCAAACCTGTTGTCAGTCTGCGCCCTTTTCCTCTTGGTGGATTTAAACCAGTTAATAAATTATTTGGAAAACGCTGTCTTCGACTTGTAATAGTTTCATTTCACCAAAATTTATTTGGTGTATGTTCCTCATTCATCTAAATGAAATTATTTCTTTTTTGGTTTTTCATTTCTTTTATAGTTCTTAAGTAATTTCTTCTCCATACCACAATTTCGTTTCTTTTTATTGAAATAAACTTTCTGGAATGGTTTTATCCATCGAAAGTGTACTTCGACTCAGTTCTGGGTAATCCTTTACATCTTGGACCGTGACAAGAACTTTGTCTACTGTCTACTGTTTTTAAAAAGAACGAAATATTTATTCTGAATGATTTTCCATTTGAAATTTTGTTTTTCCTGAATCTTTACGTGGTGTTTAAAACTAGCCACATTTCTCTTTTTTAATAATCTGTAAATCATAGATTTCGCAACACCAAAGCGTATTACTAACTACGAGGATGGTCCCAAAAGTACCCAGCCTGACCTAGATATGTTATATAGTTATATAGTTATTTTAAAAAAACCACTTTATTTGGAAGTCACAATCTGTACAGCATATGTTTCAGGTTGAAAGCCGCCACGTTGTTTAGTATTTGCTTGGCAACCATTAATAGTGAATGTTTTCAGTGAACATGGAAAAAATTGGTCATCGTTATGTGCCCAACCAATATAAAAGCTGAACTAGATTCTACTCTGGGTGAGACTTAAACGAGGCCGTACAATCTGCGAAGACCACCATCGCAGTGGTCGACCAAATAAGGTGACGACTCCAGAAATGTTAAAAAATCCACAAAGTGGTACTGGTTGATCAACGACTCAAATCGCGCCAGCTAGCAGGCATAGTAGGCATTTCAAAAAGTGAGGTACATCGCATAATAACTGAAAATTTGGACCTGACAAAGCTGTGCGTAATATGGGTCCCGCGTTTGCTCAGAATGGAACAAAAACACCGTCGTGAAGATGTTTCCATCGAGTGTTTGGCAATGTTTTACAGTAATAAAGCCAGTCATGGATGAAACGTTGATCCATCACTCCACACCCGAAACAAAAGAACAACCAAAACAATGAACCGAAAAGGGAGACCCGACTACAAAGAAAGCAAAGACTGTTCAATCTGCAAGCAAGGTTATAGCATTGGTTTTTTGGGATGCGCGTGGGATAATTCTCATTGACTATCCTCAAAAATTTATTGCAACGTTTGAGCGAAGAAATGAAGCACAAACGGTAGAAGAAAATCCACAAAGTGGATAATTTTTCAATAATGCTAGTGTTCTACTGAGCAAATTCGGAAAAACTAATTTTTCCATACATCTGCACATATGCGACAAATTCATTTTTTCCACATCTTTAGACTAACATATACTTGTACCAGCCCTAACGGGGCCACGTGTATAATTCCTGGCCAATAATAGTGTTCCCCTGAGAAAACTCGGAAAAAGTCATTTGTAATGTTGGGCCATAACGAGGGGTAGAAATTAAACAGCAATTGAACTTCACCATTTTTCTATTGTCTTAATAGTTTGGAATTACCTTTTTACAATGAATGATGACACATAATATTGGCTCATAATTACGATATAGTTTACCTACGTAGACAGTAAATTGCAATCACCAAAACATAAGTGACCTGGTTATAAATAATTAACAGTTAATGTACAGGGTGTATACATAGATAGAGATATAAAAGAATAAAATAATTGACTTACAAGGGCACCACACATTATTTTCGTGACATATGAGAAAAATTAATCTTTTCCGTAGCATTTCATTAGCGTTTGTTGACCACTTAATTATTCAGGCCCTAACGAGGCCACAGAAGTATAATTCTTCACCAAAGATAGTGTTCTGCGAGAAAACTCAAAAAAAGTGATTTTTTCGTGATATCTGTGAAAAATTCGTCTTTTCCGAGCATTTCATTAGCATTTGTCGACCAATTAATTATTCAGGCTTTAAAGAGGTCACAGAAGTCTATAATTCTTCACTAAAGATAGATGATTCATCTTTTTCGTAGCATTTAATCAGCATTAGTGAAGCATTTAATTATTCGTTTGTTTTTGTAATTGTTTCCTCCACGAAAACAGAAATGAAAGTCATGCAAGAATAGTAAATTTCTTTTGGCAAAAAATTTTCTCAAGCATTGAACAACGGGGCATTTGATTAGCATTTAACTTCATTCTAAAGTTAACAGAACAGCCAATTTCTCAAACACTGGCACAGCGAAAAATTTCGTAATATGGCACTTAATTAGCACTTAATTTTCCGCTTATAGTTTTTCCTGTCTGCTCATATTGCTCTGCTAACTTTATTGACATTGGCAGATGATCGATTAATTCGAATAAAATTAGTATAAAATGAATAATATTCATATATAAAATAATTTGATGAGTATTGATATACGGACCAAAAGAATAGTTAATATAAACGCACCCTGTGATTTTAAAAACGGTGCTTTATTGTAAACAGTCGTTTCATGGCCAGGCTTTACTTCGTAAAGTTAAATTAAGGTCATCAAAATTATTCAAATTAGGAATCTCAGTTTTTAATAACCTCATATAATGAATTCCCGCTGTTAATCTAGACATCGAATATAGGCTCTTTGTTAAGTCGGGAAATTGATATTAAATTTATTTAATTGTTTTGGTTCCCAGAATAGCTGCGGTAGGGGACGGCAAAATCTTCCAAAATCGTTAATTTTCTCGTTCGAGGCATAAATTCACTGAAAACAAGATAAAAAAATTCATCATTATACCCGGGGTCCCAACGGTAAATACCTAAGTAATTGAGGAGACTATAAAATCTTAAAAAGAGGTGAAATTGATTTCAAGAAAGATACATTTCACCTGAAAGGGAGTATAGTTCTTTTAAAAGATCTTTGATCTAATTTTCCATAGAATTTATCAATAGTTTGGTAAGAATAACTGTTTTAATAACTTTTACGAGATGTCCTGGAAGGTTTTCCTTATTTATTTGTCATATATTAAGAGCGTTTGCGTACAAACTATTTTATTTCATAGACCACTTTCAAAATTTTACTTGATACGGTGGACCCCTGCAGCTACATTAGTACCAATTTCCAAATCTCGAAAAAAAGTGAAAATTAGATCTATCTATGGTAAATTGTAAAAGGTATTAGAAAAAAAAAGGTTAGAATTGTTTGCTTAACACGGCTAATTATTTGATAATAAAATCAATTAAACAAAGTTTCAATTAAATCCTAATTGATTGTCGTAATATAATCAATGTTAATTACAAAAAAATATAATTTTAATGACAGGGATGTACTTGATGGATTGACAGCAAATTATACATATTTGGCTTGAGTTTTGTAAGGAATAACCCGTTCTGTGATATTAAATCTGCTCGTATTTTTTTTGTTAATAAATTTGTAACAGCACAAAAACTTTTTTCGACAACAAGAGAGAAATGCAATCAGAAGCTTTTGCACAATTTCCCTCAGTCCAGGATAGTTTTTGAATATTCCCACCTGCAGCCTAAATTTTTGATACCCAACTCATTAGTGCTAAGCTCGAGTAGCTCCTGAAATTACACTCCTTGGTTTTATTAAATTGAGGCTGTTACCTTGTAATTATAAGATGAGGTTATTAAATTTTATAAGGAAGTCTGTCTGCTTTGAAACTGATCAGGTTTTTTTTTAAATTAGGATGTTTACGTCGAGTTTCCCATGAACCCCGGAAGGTCCATCGGGACCACTTTGGAAATCACGGGTGTACATTGAACATCAAGGCAGCAATATAAAAATTAGTTACAATAGAACAATTTACTGATGCTATGTGTGTTCTAGAATTTGACTTAGAACCGTCATTTCTTCGTAACAATTCGTAGACTATATCGAACCCATTATCACAAGAACAGCTGTTCACATCAAACTGAAAAGTGGTTGACGAATATTTTGAATCTAAAGATTTATCACATTTTATAGTGGCATAAAAGCTTTAGTCAGACGTTCTGAAAAGTGTGGGGATATAGGGGGAGAAGATATTGAAAAATAATCAAAGTTTGTTTTCTATTTATGATCTCCCTAGGTGCTTGACACTTTCTAATTCAATGACGAGGTGCAGTTTCTTTTAGAAGGCTTTGTGATTAAGGAAATGTTCCATTACTACTCGCAAGAAAAACACCGTAGGCGACTGTGCTGTTCCAGTGCGCCTCTAGATATATCGGACCTTTTAGTCTCCCAAATGCTACCGGTCCTACACTTGAGGTTACTGCTCCTGGATACATGGACATGTTGAAAAAGCGAGAACACTGAGAAGTCTTCAGAATTTTTGAACGTATATCAGCTAGCTACTCTGGAGTCCTTATCTAACTTTCATGGACTTTTTTTATACGGTTACACTATAAAAAGGGTATACAACACAACGAAAATAAAAAAAATTAAACCAATAGAGACGACGAATCCATGAAGAAATTGAGAATATTTCTCCAGACCTCTGTCGGCGACTAATTGCCCATTCACGGTACTGTCTTGACGAACGTTATTTCCCATAAATAATCAGTTTTTTGTAAAATAAAATGAGTTTCTCATAGATATATTTTTTATCTTAATCTATGAAGAATTGATATGCGAAAAACTTTTAGGATACCATGTATTTTAAAATAAAAACACGAAATGTTTATTTTTTTAACAAATTGTAGAATTACCCAAGTATACAACACTGGATAGCACACCAAATGATTGTTGTGATTACCCAAATTCTTAAAAGCATTCTTAGAGCACTTACCGTTTTTTTAACAAGTAGTGCCGCCATATTTTACCGTACCGCTCCTTCAATTTCTAAATAATCACTTTCCTTGTCGATGGATTGGAATGAGTCGACCTGTCATGGTCTGTTCGATCATTTGATTTAAACTCTCTCAGAAGTCTTTCTCTAGCTATTTTAATTGAAGGTATTTGCAACACAACCTTAATCTCTAGATCTAAAAGATGTAAGTTGAAGAATCGTTCGAGAAAACCGTTTACGGGCAGCAGACAGTCAATAAAGATCATTTTAAACAATACATACGATAATCTGATTATTTTTAAAATCTAAAATTATTAAAACAGTTATTTCTTCAAACCCAATATATTTGATAAAACATATAGCTGATAATAAAGAGAATTTTAATTTTTTTTTGAAGATGTTCTCCGTTTTTGAATTTCAAAGGAGGTGAGTATCTTGGACGTTATGCATATAAGTATTATGGTAAAATGTGCCCCTTGTGAAATCAAGGTCCACGTATTTCACATTTTTTTAGAAAGTTATTACCTCCGCAGTTATTTAGGTTGAGATTTATTAATACTATTTAATCTCTTGGGTACTCAGCTAACATTCTCGTCTTATGGGAATTACAACAATATTTTCCCGTTGTGGTATCTAGTCTAGTACTCTCCGAAGATTTCTTGCATTATCATATGTAATCTTCGTTAGTTGCTGATTGTATCCATTTTTTCCTAGTTTTGAACACTTGTTGGTTCTTCTCATTCCGGTTGCCATTTATTTTTTTATTCGTACCAAACTTCTACCCCATAAATTATTACACACTATACACCATATACGTAGTGCGTTACAGAAGTTCTTGGCATCATATAATGAATAGAGTGCGTTCACAAAAATCTTTATGCACTTGTCAGTGACAAGACTTAAAAAGCTTAGCACAAATGGTTTTGAAAAATGAATTTCGCGCTGTTATAAAATTTTGGAGTAAAGAAGGATTAACACCAACACAAATCAAAAACAGATTGGAGCTGTGTACGATGACTTGTGTCCATAATTTTCAAGAATTAAAAATTGTTTCACTGGACGGGAGAAATAATCTGAGTTTTATGCGGCAAAAACCCAGGCTGCTATTTTACAAAGAAGACTGGTATTCCAGCTCAGGATTTGGTCCTGACTGGACATAAAATATCACTATTACCGCGAATTCGCTTGTTGGATGTTAAGTTTGAAAGCTCAATTTAATCCTTTACAAGACATGATGCTTTTATTAGAATATCGGAATAGACGAATACACTGATGAACTCTTTAATGGCAACGTACAGAGGACACCTACGAAATAATCAAAATTCTTTGAAATCTGCGAAATAGTGGAAACTACTTCTAATGTGTCCATCCTGTTGGCGTTCGCCACCGCAACTGAACAGTCTAGAATGAACATGGTAGCACTCGTAGATGAGTCCATTGGACGAGAGCACTTAGCGAGGGTAGACGACAGCACCCGCTCGAGAGTGTACAACCGCCATTAAGCTAAGAACTACGTACTACGTATAAGTTTTTTCATTTAGTCTGACTGTATGTTCATCTCCTATAGATTATCATTTTAATTTCATTATTATTCTTTCCGCATGTTTGTATTATAATCCAATTGTGTCATTAATTATTTGTCACTACTAGGGCAAGCGCCAGAGCAAAAAAAGTGGGTTCATAACGCAAAGTTCTAGAGAATGGAATGTGGTGTTCCCTGAATGGAAATCCATGGAAAAACACTTTTTTCCAATATATCGCGAAACCCGAATCGTCCTACAAGAATAGTTTTATAGATAATAATTTTTGCCATCACCACAGGTTTTGTTGAACTATGTATTTAGCAAAAATCATATTGTGAAAAGTTTGGAGCGATTTAGTTAAAAACCTATGCGTTATACAAAAAAAAGTTTCAATAAAAAAGATGGCAAAAATTATTATCTATGAAAATGAATTCCACTATTTTTGTCGTACGATGCGCGGTTCGTGCGATATTCGTTAAAACGTGTTTTTCACGATGGCTGCTGACGCGGACACCCCCCCATGATGCTCACTTGGATTTACATTCCAAATAAAATCCTTTCTTTAGAACCTTGTAAAAAAATTATACCCACTATAATTTACTCATATTTTGACATATTCAGAGTTGATTCAACCATTTCATATTCTTGTTTACTTTTCGAAACTACATATAAGAGATAGTCTTCTGCTATTTATGCGATTTATTTGATTATTTGTGTTATCAAATTCGGCCTGATTAAAGTGTCATATCCCAGTCTTAGTCCCTTACTTAGTATATTTTAATGAAATTTTGATGTCATACTGTCTCAAAAGCCACATTTTTCTATGTTTCACGTTATCGTCGTAATAAGTAAACAAATATTGTGTACTCTTCAAACAGACGCGACCAGTATTTAGTAAATTTACAAATTTTACATACAAATGAACATTAACGCCTTTTTCAGTGACAGACTGAAGTACTAAAATAAACAGAAACGAGTATTAAGAAAATGTTTATTTATAATGTCGATAGTGAAACCGTCAACTTTCAAAAGCGCATAAAAGAACGAGTGTAAAAAAGAACGACTTAATGATATATACATTCTGACGTATATTTTCAATGAAATTGACCGCTCACGTATAGCAAAATATGAATCGTTCCTTGAAAATTCACTTTTTTATAAAAACTTTTATTGACTACACTTTTACAAGAAATTTAAAAGTATACACAATTGATAATATAACGAAATAAGACTGAAATCAGATTGAGTTGTATAATTATGTTTTGATTAATTTATATAAAAATACTGATAACTCGGCATCGAATGTTCCATCGAAAGTTTTGTCTAAATAAAGTTCTTTCACTTGGATGAATTAACAAAATTAGAAATTATTTATTTAATCTAACTAACAGCAATAATGTTTCAAATATACGAGGATATATTGATATCTAGTTAGCCTAGACCAGTTCCATGCATAAACAAAATATTGCGTTACCATAGCAACGAACAATAACTTATTCGAAGTGTTAGTGTAAAGTTTGATGTCAAAAAAGTAAACCAGAGTTTAAACGCAATAAATTTAAAGAAAAAAGATGTCCACCGAAATTGTGAAAATCGAAAAATTAGTATCGAGCCATCATCAAGTACCATCAATTATTTAAAAGGGTTAAGCGGTAAGCAGATTTACGAAGATATGCTTAATACCCTTAATGATCAATTTCCTTCGTATGCGACCGTGAAAAATTGGACTGCAAGCTTCAAAAGAGGTAAATTTTTCATTGAAGATGATGACCGATCGGGAAGGCCAGTTTCTGTGTCAGTCCCCGAAAATATCTGAAGCACTGAATATTTCATACGAACGCGTTCATCACATAGTTCACGTCAATTAGGACATTAGAAATGAGAAGCATCGCGTTCGATCTGTGCTGGATTTGAAAACGATGTAGACTTCTTAAATTTTTACTATGGATGAGACTTGGGTGCATTTCTACGATACATAAACAACGCAACAATTGATGGAATGGCGACACTCTGGTTCTCCAAGACCTAAGAAGTTTCGTGTCCAAAAATCTGGTGGAAAAGTTCTTGCTTCAGTTTTTTGGGATTGCCATGGAGTAATCATGATTGATTATTTGGATAAGTGTAGAATAATAACTGGAGATTACTTTTCGACATTACTGACAACTGTACGGGAAAAAAGGTCGTAAATTTTCTCCTCCTCCTCTATTACCTCCTCCAACGAGGAGGTAATAAATGCTGTGGAGGTCTGGTTTGCAGAGCAAGAAGAAACATTTTTTTTGTAAGGTCTAGAGACGTTGCAGGTTCGCTGCAATAAATGTATCCAATTAAAAGGAGAATATGTTGAGTAATAAAATTCATATTTTGACATTGAAATTTTGTTTGGTTCGATAGTAGGCTAAGAATTTTTCAATATATCCTCGTATTCTCTTTTTAAAATTTGTATAGTTAGCCCCAACCTGTTTAGTCCATATTGAAGAGGTTAAAAACTAGCATGTAGAATTAATAACACATTCTGTGTTCAGTTGTCACTCGCAATTTATACTAAAAATAAATTCCATAGCGCACTTGTGAAAGGAACACTCTAGAAATTTTACAAATCTTAATCCATTACATCGACAATCTACTCCGATGTCGGTTGCGCATTCGCTTTAAATTATAAGCTCCTTCCGGTTACTGTTACAGCATCCTTTAGGCTTTCAAATATATCTCCCACCCTCACAAACATTTCACCCTGTGTATTGATTTTTCTTCGTCCACTTAGTCCAATCGAGACCATTTTCACTGATCACTCAATAGACCACCAAACTCTCCTTACATGTGGTATAACTATCTCCCTTTTTTAAACTTTGGCTGACTGGGGTCACAATGCAGATCAAGATGCCAAAGGATTCTCTAAGAACCCTTCAGAAATGTTAGTTCAGTTTGCAAAATGTTCAACTTTATCAAAAAGGTTTAACGGCAGTTCACAACATCCATTCATTTACTTCTCACCTCTCCTTGACTTTTTTGAGTCAAAATTTTCGGTTAATATGTGACGCACTTCTTGAAATGCTTACTGTCTGCTAGCTTGTGCAGTTCCAATCGACGATAATCCAGTACCGCTTTGTGAGTTTTCTTAAACATTTCTGGAGTCTTCGCAGGTCGAACGGCCTCGTTTAAATTCCACTACTCAATATTTTACTGTTGGAATCGACTCATCCAGAGTAGAATCTAATTCATCTTTTATATTGGTTGCCTTCAAATGCCTTCAAAAAACAGTATTATATCACATAACATATACAAATTCACTGAACACGTTCACAATTGATGGCTGCCAAATAAATACTAAACAACTGGGTATTTTCAAACTTGAAACATATGCTGTATAGATTGTGTACTTTCAAATACAGTGGTATTTTTCAAACAACTACAGCCATCTCTAGGTCAGGGACATTCCTCGTATATACCACTATTTACTCTGAGATAGCAGTGACTCAACTGTAATTGGAGCTTGCTTATTAAGGATGATGATATTTTGAAATACAGTGTTGTCAACCTAACTCCTCTAGTTTTGTGGCATCTCACTATACAGTTTGGTCCTCGTAATTACATACTTTAGAATAGATTAGATGAGCTAGGATGTGAATCTACCTCACTAACACTTTGACTTAATGATCTATTGTGTAGACAACCGGAATGTTCTTGGCAAAGTGAGCTAACTCCCTTCTCCGATATTCTTCAGATGGTATTTCATAGAACAGTGTCCAGTGACCATACTAGGAAATCTCCTTAGATCATCTTTGTTCAATCAATGGGTCTTTTAAAACCAGTTGGTAGAATACGAAAGAGTCTCATTCCATGTTTCTCATTTCTTCTCGTTTTCCTACTTTTTATGACAATGACTTAATGGCATTGTGGGAAAACTATAAAAGGTTGTAGTCCTATGAAAGGCAATTTCCCGTGTTTTATTATCAGGTGGGCTCCCAGTGAGTTCACAGATTCGACGCAGTCTAATTCTAGTTTTGTCTCAATTTTATAAGAGTCAAGTGCTTATAGGACTGCTCTGCTAGCTGAAAAGAGAAAATTATTTACTTAGATTTATATATTTGTATTTTTAAACAAATAATAGAAATTCGCCTTGTAGATAATAAAACAACCATTGTTCACTATACTGTATCAAACAAGGGTTTTTTGCGCCGACTCATGATACTGACGGCTCACCAAATAGTGTCGCAGCTCAAACACCTCACCTCCGAACGTGAGTTTATACAGTTGAACTTCGTGAATTCGGAGTTCTAAAACGCGACATATCTAAAATCGGGACTGACTCATTCGTATTCTAATTTTTAGCTTCTATATTTGACACTAGATGGCGACATAACGATAGCATGAAGTAAGTATCAGAATATTTCTCCTTTCCAGTTATGATTTTTTTATTTATTGTTTGTTCACTATTTAATATTTTCTCTCCCTCTGTTTACATTATTATGTAGTGCGATATGATTTCTCGTTAGCGCGATAGATGGCGCCATCATAAATGCATTCAAATCAAATCTAAAATCCGGAACCAATCCTTTCCCAGCGATTCCGAATTTACGATGTTTTACTGTATGTACCCACATGCCTAATAGCCGTTTGTTCAGGATTTTTATTTACTGGGAGTATTAAATTTTTAAGAAACTCGGTATGAAATGATAGTTTAACGCATTTCAGTGAATATTTCTTCTGCCTTTCATTTCATGTGTAAAACTCCATGAAGCCCTGTTAATCATGCCGTTAATTTTTCTTGGAGATTTCGTTCAGAAATTTAGGAATTATGCATTAGGTCCGTTTTTAATAGTTAATGGACTCTGGTTTACATAAAATGTTCACCACATTACGTTTGTGTTCGTTAGAAGATTTCAATCTATCGGCATCGCCCCTCTATCCATTTCACATTGCCGCATTAGTACTCCTCTTGTCACTATCAAGCACTATAGTACATTATGTGCTTCACGCGGTTCACTCAACTTCTCCCTTCATAAGCTGTTTCGATGTAGGGGCGTTTCTGTCTTTATGCAAGCTCCTTTATTTCAGTATTGTTTAGAGAGAGGTATTATTAGATCTAATTATGTTTTTGTAATTCACGGGTATTTTTTGCTCATTGCATGCTTCATTTGATAAACTCAATCACCATTATTTTTTTTTATATTAATAGTTCGTGTATTTCTGTTGTCCGTTTGAATCGGTAGATTTGCAGTTGAATGAAGAAAAAAATTGGGGATTACTGAAAGGCATTGAAAACTATATATTAGTGTGGTTCAAGATTCTCATAAACGTTGGTTTTTTAGGAAGTGATAATCCGAAAATATTCAAATTTTAAAGCCAATAAAACACTTATGAATCTGATATTTTAATACATTGACTACTCTTTTTATCAAAACTGATAGACTATTAATACGCCGTGTAAGATTTTACACAACTCTATTTTTCCATTTGGGAGTGTATCGAAAATATACAAACAATAAATCATTTGCAAAATTACAAATTGTAACATCACTCAATAAGTCGTGTGACTGACACACAGATAGCGTTGCCATTGTCAAACCCATATGACGTTGTTAAGTACCAACTCAAAAATGTGAAATTTTACGTACTCAGAACTCTTTAAAAAAAATTTTGTATTTACAGGTTTGATAAGCACATTATAATGGTCAAAAAATCACATTCGCATATCTCCGCCCCTAGCTGCTTCTGCAATTTTATATTCCATATTTAGACTACTCACCTAACTCCATCTTACTTACCAAACCGCACTACCATCTGTCAGTAAAATGAGAGAGTAATAGAAGAGAGCTAGATCAGTGTTTTTAAAGAGATAAAATTTCGAAAATTACGCGACACACACGTTTGTCTCTACCATCATTTGTCTGAAATAGCTTTCCTTCTAGTTTGGAAACAGATAAGAATCGAAGGGAATCGAATCAGGTGACTATGGCGAATGAAGTAATAAATTGTGATGCTTTTTGAATAATTTGATAATTTGAACAAATGCGCTCTCGTGTAGGAACAAAACTCTTTTCTTCATTACATGAGATGGTTTTTTCATGAGCTCGGCATCAAAATAAACAGAATATTGGTCATTTCTTCAGTTTTCTCAATTATTATGATAACAACTTTGGAATACCAAGTGTGGTAGTGATCTCATTGGCCTAATAAACTAAATCGTCCATTGTTTTGATTGTTTTTTCCATTGAGGATATAGCTGTATTCTAAAGTTCCATTTACTGTGACATACATGACACGTGACTTGGAAAAAATAGTTTTGAATTAGGTTTGAGGATATGCAAACTTTCGCGATAGCTATATCAGCTACTTTTACTTAACAATCGCTAAATACAACAGCACGGAGTTTATGTACCCTTTCTAGGGTAGTTACATCAAATTACTGTAGGTACCAGGACGTTCAGTATTCTCCGTGTTCGTATGGAAGCTTATAATGAATAGAGTTAAAAAAAACTAATGCACATCGAATTGAAGAGTTGAAATATATTTTAAGATAAGCTTAATAATTAAAATGAAAAATGCTCGTATTAATGTGGATAAGCGTCGAGTATGAAACAAAGCGATGTGCGAGAAATATGGAACAAAGCGATGTTTTAGAAATATGGAACAAAACGATGTACAAGAAATATGGAACAAAGCGAAGTTTAAGAAATATGAAACAAAGCGATGTACGAGAAATATAAATCAAAGCGATGTACTAGAAATATGGAACAAAGCGATGTATGAGAAATATGGATCAAAGCGATGTAAGAGAAATATGGAACAAAGCGGTGTTTGAGAAATAAGGAACAATGCGATGTACAAGAAATATGAAACAAAGCGATGTACGAGAAATATGGAACAAAGCGAAGTTTAAGGAATATGGAATAAAGCGATGTGCGAGAAATATGGAACAAAGCGATGTACGAGAAATATGGAACAAAGCGATGTTTGAGAAATAAGGAACCATGCGATGTACAAGAAATATGAAACAAAGCGATGTACGAGAAATATGGAACAAAGCGATGTATGAGAAATATGGAATAAAGCGATGTGCTAGAAATATGGAACAAAGCGATGTACGAGATATATGGAAAAAAGCGCCACACAGTTTTTTCACAACTATACTAGTATTTTTCATTCATTATTGTTTGAGGCTTATTTTGAAAATTATTTTCAATTTTTTAGTTTGATCTGTATAATAGAGTGTTTTCTGGTTTTTTAAAACTATATTTATTTTCCACTTCTTAGTTCGATTTAGTTTGGAAAATTTTTCTTTAAGTTCTAGTCTTTGGTATTGTAAATCTCCCAACAGAGGATGTACGGATGTAAATTCTTTTTGAGCAACGTAATCAAATTCAAGGTGGTAAATTGTAAAGTAATACTGATGTTGATGCTAATATAGTAAATCTCAAACAGAAGGCAGACAGTTTAAAATTTGTCTCGATGTAAAAAGAAAATTTGCAGTGATAATTTCTAAAAAAATGGACCAAAAACAAATTTTGCTCTTAATCCAAACAAGCTTACAAATCCACGTCCAAGCGAAGCTGAGAAAAGTGTGTTAAAAACAGAGAACCATTTAAAAATCATTTATTTTCTCGGGGTTTCTAATTGTAAAAAATGTATATTTAACATTCAAGATGCTTTTCTCTCCCTATTTACCCAATAATGGAAACAATTTTCTTTATATAAGTATAAAACTATTCTATCTGTCAGATTTATGTGAAATTTTGACAGATCATATCGGAATGGAGTCAACTAACACTATAATCACCGTAGCGAAAGTATAATCAACCTCTGTCACTTGTCACTCTATATAATCGACACTAACACTAATATGTAAAATGGGACACTTTGCTATGCTTATACACTAAGCACTTAGATAACTAATTCAAAGAGCTTCGTCCTCTTCAATCTTCACTCTTGGTTCGTTTTGTCGAGGAACTGTATAGCCTCGACGTTCACATGTTTCAAGAGCTGCCGTTTGTAACTTTCCAAATTTAGTGGATACCTGCCTTTCTGTGTCTATCTCCAGGTCTCCATAAAGATCGTTATTTCGAAAGTACCAGGATGCTCCTTAGCACTTTATTTTGAAATCTTTGGATTATTTGGGTGTTGCTTTTGCTTGCACATCTCCATAGTTGAATCCCGTAAGTCCATACCGGTTTCAGGATTTGTTCGTATACAAGTAGTTTATTATAAATTGACAAAGTGGGTTGTCTTCTGGGCTTTCTTGTATCTTATACCTAGTTCTTTTCGTTCCTTTTTTATTTGAGGTTTTCAGCGTAACTTCGCATCTAGTGCTAGACCCAGATATTTTGCTGTATTAGCATGTGGTACCTATTCATCGTTATTTTTATTGGTACATATTTGTGAAATTTACATGCACCGATTTTTTTTTATATTCAAACTTATCCTCTATAATCAATTTTATCAATTGATGTCTGTAGGTTATTTACTGCTTCTTCGTGGGAATCGCCTACGGTCAAAATAGCAATGTCATCTGCAACGTGGATATGGTGTAGTTTTCTAATTGAGGGATGTCAGTGGTGTATAAGAGGTGAAAGACCGACCCAAGAACACTACTTAGTGGTACATCCACATTGATTTTCTTTAAGTCTGAGTAAGCACCTTCTTGCTTTATTCTGAAGGATCGTTCTTTTATATAGGACTCTAACAGTTTTGCATATTGGTTAGGTAAGAGTTTTATTGAGTTTATATTTGAGCCCTTCATGCCAGACTTTGTCAAGTGCCTGAGTCACGTCTAAGAAAACAGAGGAGCAGACTTTGTACATAGTATATAGACATCGGTTATCCTGTGTACTTGATGGTCTATGGTGGAGTGGTTTGCCCTGAAGCCGAACTGATGTGAAGATATTTGTTTTCTTTCTTCAAGTATAGGGCTTAATCTTTTTAGTAGTATGCTCTCGGATAGCTTTGATATCATTGGTAATAGTATTATTGGTCTGCAGGTTTGGCTTCCATAAAATAAAAATAAATTTGTTTACTCCAAAACATACTTTTATTTTAATAATTAGTCTGTTTAAAATCAAGAATCCTTGTTAAAAACTTTACCCATAGGATTACTTCATATAAAAATAAATTGTGATGCTGGAAATGAATTTTATAAACATTAGTATACCTGTTGTTTATTACATTAGGTAATTGAGTAATCTCCTTTCAGCAAGATTAATGCTTAATCTTTTGTTTTCATTTTGATGGTTTTCTTTATAATTTATATTTAGCGGATTCTATTGTATACTATAAAAAGAAAAACATGCTTTTCGCTGAAATGTACATTAAGTAATATAAAAGAATGTTTCTTCCGAGAACGTATATTGATTAAACACAGAAATGTCGGTATTTTTATTAAAACACTTTCCTTCTAAAGTTGAATGGTGAAAAGAATTAATATAGAACATCGTTATTTTCCTCATATTTTTATTTGCTCTACAAAAAGATGCCACGCAACGTAACAAGAGAATGAAAATGCACTTTCATTTGTTCAACCCAATGCAAAAGTTTACCTCAAACAAGTTCACTCTTTAATTTTTTCCCGTAGAGTAGTCAGTAATGTCGAATAGTAATTTCCACTTATGGTTCTACCCTTATCCAAAAAATTAATCACGATTACTCCATGGCAATCCCAAAAAACTGAAGTAAGAACTTTTCCAGCAGATTTTTGGACACGAAACTTCTTAGGTCTTGGAGAACCATAGTGTCGCCATTCCATCGATTGTTGCTTTGTTTATGGATCGTAGAAATGTACCCAAGTCTCATCCATAGTAACAATTCGGTTTAAGATGTCTACATCTTTTTTAAATCGAGCACAGATCGAACGCGATGCTTCTACCCTTGCACGCTTTTGGTCAACATTCAAACATTTAGGGATCCATTTTGCAGCAATTTTTCTCATGTCCAAATTGATGTGAACTATATGGTGAACGGATTCGTATGAAATATTAACTGCTTCAAATATCCATTTAGCCCAATTCGACAGTCTGATAAAATCATGTTATGAACTGCATCGATATTTTCGGGGACTGACACAGAAACTGGCCTTTCCTATCGGTCATCATCTTTAATCTGCTTATCTCTCAACCCTTCCAAATACAGATAGTTGATGATGGCTCAATACTCCAATTTTTCGATTTTCACAATTTTTTCTTTTAATTTATTGCGTAACTCTGGTTTACTTTTTTGACGTCAAACTTTACACTGGTACTTCTAATAAGTTATTGTTCGTTGCTATGGTATCGCAATATTTTGTTTATGCATGGAACTGATCTATGCTAACTAGAAATCAATACATCCTCGTATACGTGGAAAATTTTGATGAAGATTGGAGATTTAGATTCACTTCTAGTGCAGCTGTTGGGCATGATTTCATGGCCTCGGTTGCACACATGTAAGCTAGTCTTTGTACCTTCGGGAGATTGTTCCTCGTGGTATTCAAACTAGTTCTAGTACCCCAAACCACTGCCCCATATGTGATTATTGATCTCACATTTGCGTGTATATCCATAGTAGGATCTTTGAGTTACAACCCTAATTCCTCCCCGCAAAGTTTCTGCACAATTACAGCTTTTTGTGACTTTAGTGGTTAGCTCCTGTTCGTTTTTGTTTCAGAGAAGTTTTCTATCTAGTGTGAGCCCCAGATAATTCATCTCTATTGTCCACTATATAACTTGCACATCTAGCAAGCGAGTTTTTTCGTCCTAGTGAAAAAAATTTGGTAGGTATGTCACGAGTGTATTCTAAAAGCATCCTCCACGTCTTATGCCGAGTTCAGTCAGTCTGCATAAGAGCTTCTCTACTACACCTTGTGGACATCCCCTATTACCAGTAATTGAAATCCATCTGGATGTTGTTTCCAGTGGTAAATTGTACCAGTGCTTGTCTCCCTAGTTTTTCCTATTTGGTAGTCGAATTAACACGAATAGAGAGGTTTCCACTTCAAAATCTCTGGTCTAGAGTTTAAGTAGAAACGACGTGAGGCTGATTGGTCTATGGCAGGATATCCTCCTAATCTCCTTGAAGGAGAACTGGGAAGATTCCGTCCACTCCCGGCGACTTTAACGTTTGAAAGGTGTTTAAATACCAATTTAATTCGTTCACTGTCTTATACTTGTTTTGAAATTGTTGCAGTTTTTCTCGTAGCTTTGCTTTTATCATTTTGCTGCCATACGGTTTCCTCAGTGGTATAGTTGCATTGATTTTACTCTTCGCCAAGACCTTGTGAAATCTTGAAACCGGATGCGTAAAGTCAATATCTTCGCAGAATTTTCTGAAGCTTTGCTTTTCTACTTTTTTCTTTATACACAGTAAGTTTTCTGGTGTAGCTCTGTTGAAGAGGTGCCGTGTTCAGGTTGTTAACTTGGACAGATGATCATTTAAACAAAAATTTTCCTTCTTGTAGCGACGATAAAATAAAGGCAGGTGTTGAACCCGACATCAAAAATTAATGGAAGATCAGGCATTCATTACCACTATAAATGCGTAAGAAAGAGAAGCTTGGATGGCGTTTGTCAAAGTTACTAAAAACATTTTGGGTAATTATAGATCTCCTCAATATTCTGGCATCATAAAAAAATGCTTTATGCATATTATAAATTGGGAAAATACACTTAGCAATGCTTAGTCTTTAATCGGAGACTTTAAACTCCGAATATAGAAGACAAATGAAATGGTTTAAGAAAACATCCTCTTTCAGTGCTGATAATAAACTGGAGTTCAATAAATACTTGAGATTTTTCAAAACAATAAATTTATTTCTCACAAAAACGTTATGTCACTCCAACTTTGTTCACCTTTCTTATTTATTTTTTCTATGAGAAAAACATATTCAAATAGTTTTATCCACGAAGAAAAAATTGATAACGTTATTGTTGTCTAGAGTTAAAGTGATCTATTTTCATCAGAATAGACCCTTTCACTGCACTTTGGTCGAGAGCCCGCTTCTTTCAGTGCACCGTTTTCCTTGCGTTTCGAGTCTACTAGCCTGGAGCAGTATAGTGCAAACCGATATGAGTTTTGCTTTAAAAAATGCTCAAATTTCTTTATTTTTGCTAACAGAGAATATCATAATCATTTCGAGTGTTTCTTTGTATAGCCGGCAAGAAGTTTTCCCCACGATCGTTACGTAAATTCACCACATGATAGTTTGGTAGTAATTTTTGGCATTTTTATGCGTCGTTTCAAAGTTTCACAATCATTGATTTTCTTTTTGCGTAGAGCATTAAATAAGTTGGAGCTTGTATACCAATTATCTATATATGAGATGTATTCTTTCTCTACATAAGGTTCGAGAAAAGTTTTGTAGGCCAAAATATAGTTCTATATCTGCAGCACGTTCATATTGATTTTTTAAATTTTCAGTATCCGATGGTTTGACATCTGAAGAAGGCGGCTCATATTCTTGATCCCTGTCATTGCTTCTAGCTAGAATTCCTTCAAACTTTCAAATTAGATATTTTGTTGACATAATTCATAAATACACTGCAAAATGCAATGAAAATACTCAAACGATTTAGAATGCAATGTTTTCGCGAAAGGTCTTGTTTACCTTATCAACTGTATAGCAGCATTGCCACCACAGCTAATTTTTCGCTTCGTTTGGCAAGTAGAAATTACGATCGCGAGCATATTTGGCTGGAGCAGTCAGATCCTATTTCATTTTCGAAGTTATCTCGTTTCGAGCAGTATACTCATGATAGAGAATATTCTTCTTGAGCAGTGAAATGCTCAAGTTTCTCGTGAATTATCGGCTTATTTTGGTACTTTATTCATAAGCTCAATTTTAATTCAATAATTGAAAAAAAAAATAGTTTATTTTAATATTAAGAAGTGGTTCTTTGTGCCACTCTCAATAAAGTTTCCGTTAAAAGCTGTTAGTTTTTTCCTACAGAGACGAGACGTAGTGCAAAAAATGATTGTGGATTTTTATTTTATCGTATTTCAAGTTAATGAGACATTAAGAACGACTAAATTATCACTTAAGAGTCTGCGTTTAATTTATCTGTTATGTAGTTTTTACATTGTATTTTGTACAATACATTTTGTTATACGTTCTTTAAGGGAATAATAAAATAGCTACTAGTTTCAGAGATAGTTCTCAGAAACTGAGTGAAACAGAGGGCACAATAGATCTTTTAAACTCTTAGTGAACCGTCGCCCAATTAAACATACACTATCAGTCAAAAGTTTTTGCCCACCCTATACTTTGTGTGATAAACAACAAATAAAAATAATACGGTCGATTTTGATATTTATATTTTAAAAAACATTATATTTGTCCTACATCTCAATTGGGTTGAGGTCGGGCGATTGTGACGACCAAATCATTACTTTCAGTACATTCTTTTCCAATTCTTCCAAATACTCTTTGCACAGGTTCGAGGGATGCTTGGATCGTTTCCATGCTGGAAAATGAATTTTCCACCGATCAGGCGCATACTACAATTTCCTTTAATATTTTTTATAGCCTTCTTTCTTCAAAATACCCTCAATTTTCACCAGGTCTCCTTCAAAACTACTCCAAACCATCGCCAAGCCTCCGCCGTGCTTTGCAGTCGGGATTTCACATGAATATATCGTCCGTTCTTCCTTTAACATGCGCATAAACACTCCTCTCTTAGACCCAAAAACCTCAAACTTTGACTCATCACTCTATAAGACTCTCTCCCACTCTTTGTGAGTTTTTAGCCCACTGTAATCTCTTAATTTTATTTGGACGTCTTAAACAAGGTTTCTTAAGTTCCATCCTTCCATAATGCTAGCTCCTCTCAATCTTATTTTCACTGTGGACGTAGGTACTCAAAGACAGATCCCTAGATTCATTGATGTGAGCTGCTATCTCTGGTCCACTGAGTCGTCGATCACGCTAACCGTTCAATAAAATAAATTTATCTTCAGTCCATCCTGAACGTTTTCTTTCGCAAAGCTCCTGGAGGATGCATATTTTTTTAACGTTGTAGTCCACGCTACGTCGAGGTATTTTTAATTCGTCGACAACGGTACAGTTTATTTTGCTTAAACTATGAAGATTTGTAATTAATATACGAGTTTCAACCGATAGTTTCTTGGTTTTATTCATTTTAAAACTTACAAGTTTGAATTTGCGAGAACAAAAACAATTCGTATATGAACTTCACAAAAATATGTCTTGGTACAAAAAGTATAAATTACAGCACGTTCTTGCGTCTTACAGGGCTAATTGGGACTGTATTACAATCATAAACTTCCTGTTATAATAATAATAAACAAATCAGCCGATACTAAAAAAATAACATACACTATTATTTTTGGTTTGTAAGATACCGTTTCGACCTTCTCTTGACAACATGAAAGAGAAATTGGTTAAAGTGTATAAATTTGAAATTTGATGAGTGGATTATGGCGAGGGAAAAAACTTTTGTTCAGTAGTAGTAGAAGTATCTATACATAGTTTTGTTTTTATAAACAAAAAAAGATAATTGCTATCAATACAATTTATATATGACCCTTTTATGTACAAACTCATGCTTAACTTGTTGAAGCGTGCCTACAGTAGAAGCCTCAATTCGAGTCAAATCTCACAAAATTGATAATGTTGAGCTCAGCAACAGCTCCAACAGGCTTCTAATAAGTTGAGCATCTGCCATATTCCTCCAGGTTCTGCCTTCAGCAGTTACTAGCTGTTTCCAAAACTTGAAAAGCCTTTCGTGGTAAACGATTATCTTACAATTACATTTCAATCTTCTGTTTCCAGATTTCATAGATTTCCACCAAATAAAGAAATTTTTTCAATTTTTCTGGGGTTTTTATATCCGAAGATGTTAATACTACGCCTTCGTATTTTGGTAAAATGGACAGGACATTCACAGAGTAGTTGCTCGGCTGTTTCCATCGTAGAATCTGCAGTTGTCGTTCTATAGTCTTAAGATAGTATTTTAAAGTGACCTTTCAGAAGACCGACCACAAATTTAATGTTGATGTCTGGTCATCTCGGGAAGCTCGTCAGACTTTTTAGTTAATATGGTTATGAATCTCAAATCTGGAGTGTTTCTCTAGTGAGACTTTATCTGGTTATTTAGCTGTTCAGTTCGTTATTGATGTAGGCCTCTGGTCCAAAATATGGAGTCGTTGCTCCTTACTGCCTTATTGTCTGGTAGTCACATTTGCGTTACTTGTTTCTATTAGCCAGAGCTTTTAGATTTTATTTGCACTCCCAAACTATATTAGACATGCACTTGATATGTTTCAATCTCCATCTGATTATTTGGCTCTAGTCCAAAATATAGAGTCGTTGCCCCTTTTTGGCAAGGCTTTGTGCTTCTTTATTGCCTGGCATACTCTGGTGACCTGGTTTAGATTTTATTTGCACTCTCAAACTGGATTGGACATGCACTTAATATGTTTAAACCTTAATACAGAAGCTCTATTGTGAATTAATAATGATATATTTGCTAATATGGACCGTAATTTTTCAACCCATAAATTTATTATTTAATAGATTTATTTTTTTTTTCTATTTTTGATAAGAAACTGCCAACTGGGTCTGTTATCGCTTAATTCCCATATTTATTAGGGTTGCTAAGTAAATACTATGTTGCAATATTAAGAACTGCCTTTATCTGTGAAAGACCGTTTAATATGCAAATAAGGAAATATTCAATAGCTCTACTTAAATAATGCGGGGTAAATGGTAGTAGAAAATTTAACCGATTTTGTACATTATGTCGTAAACATAACACTAAAACGTTTTATTGGAATAGGCTCCGTTAAAGAAGATAGTCGACACAATTAATGCCTTACAATTTGGTATCATAATAGATTTTTGAATGTTTAAGTTGGAATCATCTGAAATATATTTATAAATTGAAGTGTACTATCCAAAGAAGTGATTATAATGTCACAATTCAGCCATTTTGACAATAGTAAAGTCTCAACCTAACCTAACCGGAAAATTGGGAACCAAACGCTACGAGGGTTGATCAGAAAGTAAGGCCGGTAAGCGCGGTGATCACGTTTGCTTCAATTTTAAAATTTGCGCTGCAATTGAAAATTTCGCCATTTGTGAAGTGTCTTCTATGATACGGTTTTTATTGGCAAAAACTTCAAAATTATGGAAATTTATCAACGAATGTGTGTACGGCAACAACGTAATAAATGAAACTCACATCCGGAAATGTTTTATTCAGTTTAAAAGTGGTCGAACTAACGTGTACGATAAAGACAAGAGTAGTTGCATCAGCGTTGTGACTGGCGGAATAGTTATTAACCTGTTTTTCACAATACCGTAGTCTTAGGTTAATTTTCCACAAGATTAATTGATTAATTGTCCAACACAAACTAAGCTACTACAAATTACATAAAAGATTGGTTGCTTACAGACTACTGAATCTCGATCGTCCAACCGCGCTCAAGAACTGAAGTCATTAAAATGACATGTTCGAGGTGTGGCTATTAAATCATGAGACTGCGCGCCTAGAGGGCGCCCTAGACGGATGGGGTACAAAACGACTAGTGGGTACCTAGATATCTTGTCCAAGCACGTCCCAAAACACGTTTCCGTCACTATTATAGTATTTGTGCAGTAGCGGTTTAAAACGAACGTGTTTTTTTCTCGTATCGAAAACTATGTGTGACGAAAAACAGGAGCAACGTATCAATCTTTCTCGTTAAATTGAAAAAAAAAATCCGACTGAGTGCTATAAATTGTTGTAAGAGGCCTATGGGGACAATTCTCTATCTCGTGCGTATGTTTTTGAATGGTGTAAGCGCTTTAGTGAGGGCCGAGAGAGCACTGAAAGTGACCAGCGCCCAGGTCGCCCTGTGACTGTTTCAACTCCGGAAACAGTGACCAAAATCAACCAAATTGTGAGTGCAGAAACGGTTAAAAAAATTTTACACGAGAAATTACACATGACAAAAGTCTGTGCGAAGCTGGTGCCTGACTTCTGAACAAAAGCTCTTGCGTCAACGGGTCTGCTCAGATTTCCTTAGAAAAATATCTGTTTTGAAAGGGACCCGGTTTGAGTCGATGGAAGCGGTAAAGCAAAAAAACGGCAGAGCTCCTAAAGGCTCCCACCACCTTCGATCAATGGAAAAAACGTATGGAAAAGTGTATGGCGAAGGAAGAGGAATATATTGAAGGGGAGCCTTCGAATGTAGAATAATTTTTATAATAAAACCCTTTTGCGTAACCAGTCTCGTTATTTACTAGCCAAACATGATATTCTATCATCCGTACTATAGTACCGATCATGCACCTAGCAATTTTCACTCGTTTCCAATAATTAAAAACTTCATATCGCTTTGTATCTATGTATCTATCTATCTAATGGGATCTTTTATACACTGTGACCCAAAAGATCTATTCTGTTGTACCCCCCTTTTTTTGCTGCGATGCTGGAGAACCCAGTATTTACAGCTGATCCGTTAATCCCATTCCTTTTAAAAAGTCTAGAATGTGAGATTGCTCTAATTTCCAGAGATCCCTAGTGTTCCACACTAGGTTTCGTTCTTTGTGCAACAAAACCTGTACGTCACAATATCTGCTAAATCTAGCGACTTCAGGTGTCTATTGAGGCGACAATGCCTCGATAGAACTCCTGTTAGTATTCTTAATTGTTCTTACTTAGGCTGATATATTTAGCAGATCTACTCTGGTTATAGTTTCCCAGAAGAGTCTGTGTATAAATAATTGGTACTCAGATAGGGTGAACAATTTATATTAAATTGGACGCCACCAGCTTTTTAAGGAACGACTTTAAAGTTAATAAAAAAGACGGAAAAGCTGGAAACACCTTATGAATTGAATTAAAAATGAAAATTAAACAATCTAAAACCATCCCTGTACACGATTATCCAAATTAATATTTATTATCAAGAACGATAAGAGAAAAGCTCAAGCAATAAATAAATTTATTGAAGAAATTGAAGGTAAACCTTTGTCTGAAGACGAAAACTTGGTTATCGAAACGCGAATCAGATAATGTAATTGATTACTGACTATATTATTAACTTTTATTAATTTGATTTTCATCACTTTGAAAAGTATCAAAATAAGACACTAGAACTTTTTATTTATTAATCTTTTGGTATTTTCAAATCGACAGGTTTATTTCCAAATTAAATCCATGTGCATAAACTTATTTTATTTGGTAAACAAAATGATCTTCAAAGTTTGTTTATCCATCTCCGAAGTTTATTTGTATGTACGGTAAATTGATAATAAAATGTACTCAAAGATACACTAATAACTATTTATTTTTTAAGCCCATCACCTCTTAAGTATATTTTCTATAATAATCAGTAAATTAAATAAGACAATTGGTAAACGAATATGTCATACGACATATTAATGATTCATCGAATCACACAAGTTCTTGTCGAAATCCAAATGTAATGTGACATTGGTTGGCCTCTTATTGGATTTATCATTATTCTTAGCCATCTCCATTTCTAAGAGGAGTATGATTAATATATCAGCTATAGACACTGAGCATACCCAGTATCACCGCAAAAAGGAGGACACAATAGATCCATATATGTCGCGGGGTATATGATATGATATCCTAATATACACATACATTATTATTGTCAATGCTGCTTCAAGTGATTTGGGCCAATATCAAAGTCGTATAATTACATTAGATGTGATAAAAACACAACTATCCCTTTTTTGGGCATATTGACACTTTTAGCCCATGGTTCATAATCATTTTTCCTTATTGGCAGTGCGGATATCTTAGTTTTTTTATATTCTTTATTGACTTTGTAATGAAATCATCTGTTCTGGAAAGTTTGGAAACATTTTTTTTTAAATTGAGTATCTTTTATTTCGTTGAGCTATTTTGATGCTACGACTATACCGATTAATAATATTTTTGTCCTTAGGAATATGACTTCATAGTCATCTTAGTCTTTTTATTTCAAGTGATATGTTCTTTTTACTTTCTTTTGTTGTATAATAGGTGTCTCAATTTGAGCTACCTGCTGTAGTTTTGAAGTAGTAAATTGTGTGTGTTGTCTCTTCATTTCTTCTGTTTCTTCCTAAGGTCACCATTTTTGTTAATCGTATTACGGTATTCTTCTCAATTTGTCTTTTTTACAGCCTTGGTGTCAAGTCATAACTGAATAGATTAAGATTAATTTTAGTTCACATTAAATATCGTTTTTTTTTATAATATATTTCTTTATTTTAGGGATGAAGATCTGGAGAAGTGAAGCGGTGCACGGCTTCTCCTGCTCCAGGAGTATGCACTTGAAGTCTTCATGGTGATAAAAATCGTTCATGTTGGAACGGTGGGCAGCACCGTGGCAGGCATTTGGCTGCTGCTACTGGCGGGGCTGTGGGGGCGCGCTTCTGCAGGTATCCTGCTGGCGCAGTACCCTGGCCCCGATGATCTCCCTGAGCGCTTTTGGCATATGGCAATCGATCAAAAAACTCAGAGAGTCTTCGTGGGCGGCACGAATCGCCTTTTGCAACTTGATGGAAATCTCCGCCTCGAACAAGTGGTGACTACCGGCCCCAAAAACGACAGTCCTTCCTGCCACGCTACTGGATGTAATGACCCTAATATACCCCTGTCTTTAATGGATAATTACAATAAAATATTACTTATAGAACCGGACTCAAGAGTCTTAATATCTTGCGGTTCTTTGTCCCAAGGTGCTTGCTATAAATATAAACTTAGTAATATAAGTGCAGAATCCCAGTTTATTCCTATAAGTATAGCTGCAAACGATGCAAATGCATCTACGTATGCATATATAGGCCCTAAGAAATACAATCTATGGGGTCGTTCGAATATTCTTTATGTAGGGACAACGTTTACAAACAACGGAGACTTTCGACATGATGTACCAGCAATAGCTAGTCGTGATCTGGAGACGTTAGATATTGCGGAGTTAACATTTAGTAAACAATCTCTGTTAAGTATTGACGTTAAATACAGAGATCATTTTATTGTACAGTACGTATACGGTTTTAATGCTAGTGAATACGCCTACTTTGTTATTGTTCAAAAACAATCGCATTTGCCCGGACAGGAGGAACAGGGATACGTCTCACGACTTTCAAGAACTTGTATAAATGATCCAAATTATGACAGCTATACAGAAGTTACGTTACAGTGTATAGACGGAGATACGAAATATAATCTAGTACAAGATGCAAAAATCGCTTTTGCCAAAGAAGAACTCGCTTCGGCTTTAGGCATAACCGTAGGCTCTCCGGTTTTGGTAGCTATCTTCAGACCCTCAAAAAGTATAACAAATGAACCTCAAAATCACTCGGCGTTGTGTCTTTATCCCTTACGTGACATAGAAGGGAAATTTATTGAAAATATCCATATGTGTTTCAACGGCAGCGTTAAAGATAGAAATATGGGCTATGTATCTGGACCTATTTTGGATGGGAAATGTCCTAGCAGCGGATCTGCTGGTAATATTCCAAACTTCTGTGAAGTTGGATTGAAAATCAGTGGTCTCACACCTTTGGTAACTACTGCATCACTTGTATTCCCTAATATATCCTTATCAGCAGTTACAACCGGATCAACAGGACGACACGTATTGGCATTCCTTGGAACTACAGATGGTAGAATCAAAAAAGTTTTGTTATCTGGACCGGAACCACCAGAATATGAGGAAGTTTTTGTTGATGACGGGAACCCAATTTTACCAGATACAACTATATCTCCATCTGGTGATTTTCTCTACGTCTTATCGACAGCAAAAGTAAGTAGAAAAAAAATTTCTAATTTAAATATATAATTGTTTCACTTATTTTTATAAAATGTGCAGGCAGTTATGAAAATTATTATTCAGAGAAACTAACATCATCTATCAATATTCAAAATAATTAATTAGTTCACACTTTGCACGTTTTTCAACAGTGCATTGATAAATGTGATGCATTCTTAAAAATCTGAGATTTTGATAGTCATGAAAGCTAAAATTTAAAAAAAAAATGTAAGCCGTCACTGGACGACTGGCAAATGTAAAACATCGAAATTATTTTGAACAAGTTAAATGCTTAAAAGAACAGATTACGTATGGTGTCAGATATGGCATAATGAATATATGAAGCCTCACAAATTTGTTCAATAAAATAATGACTGTTCATTACATAAAAATCCATTTTTATTAATTAGAAAAATTTAAAAGTTTATTTTCATCAGTGACTTCGGGAATAGTTATGGTTCTTCCAATATCAATTGCAGATTATAAAAACTCTTGCAGACAATCCATAAATTGGACGGCATTATACGCCGTTATTTAGACAGATGCAGTTAATTGTAGTCTTGCTACAACTTAATATTACATTATTAAACGAAATTAGACGAGTAAATTGTACCTACCTGTAAGGACGTTTGGTTTAAACAGGGTGCCAGACATGAACTGAGCCCTTTTTGTACCCCAATCGTTTTTTATTCTGCAAAACCATAAAGGAAATTGAATTCTTTGAAAATAAAACAAAAGAAAAAAAAACATTTCGATTCCAAAGTATTTTTATAAATAATCATGGTAGTCAGAATTGTCTGAACTTCATTTGATTGAATTATGATGGGTTGTAAAAAGGGTGATAACATGTTAAACACAGTTTTTCCAAAGCTTTTAGAAGTCTGTTGCTAGAACTTTCTTTACGAGTTCTACAACCTATTTACTCAGTTCTGGAGACTGATTACATTTTCGTAATTCTGATTTTACGTTTGCCCATATTAACCCCATAGGGTTAAATATGCAATAATAAGGAGGTAGACTGAGAAGATTAAGACTCTGTTATTTATACAGCTTGTCAATATAATAAATTTTCTCTAACTTTAGACTTTTAATAACAGTAAGTAATTCTTTGTTTGTTAGGTCTTTTGATCGCCTACAGGAATAGCAATATTTTTTTCAGACATATATGTTAAAATTTGGGCTTTGTTAGTACTACTATTCGTTATCTTAAGGAGTAGCCGCGAGTGGTAGGATGCATTGTCAATAACGATTACTGACTATAGTGGAATGTTAGGTAAAAACTTTTCATTGAACCACTTTCCAAATAATTCTGCTGTCTTATCTTCATAATAATTAGCTGCACAGTTTTTAATTGTTTTAGGAGATATTAATAAAGCATTATGCAGGAAACCGTCTTTGTTTCCAAAGTGTACTATTTTAATGCGTTTCCCTTTAGAACATGGCCCATTCAAACAGCAATTTTTACTATTGTCAACCCAACCAAAATTTACTACATCGTAACTGTCAAATCATGTTTCATCTAGATAAATTATTTGTCTATTAGACCTTCAGTAGTCTTTTAATTGACGCAAATAATCTTGTCGTCATCGAACTATCCTTGACGATTCGGTTATTGCCATCCGTTCCGCATGGTCTAAAAAACGCCATATTTCTATTTACTTGAAGAAATTTGGCAGGAATATTTCTAAGAAATTGTGTACCGATAGATTCGGTCAATAGAAATGCATTTATGTTTAAGATTCGATATTTTCATTAGTAAACAGTGGAGATGATGAGTCCACGTGGACTGACGGTTTGTTAGATATTTGCCGAATTTTATACGAGGAGTAAACATTATTTTTCATTTCTAAATTTGGTATGAGTGCCGTGCGTATTTATAAAATATTGATTGATCCTCCCTTAACAGTCTTCTGCAATTGATATTGGAAGAACTATACATTCGATGTTGTCTCTGACACTATTACTGTGGCAATTTATCGATGATAACTGAAGTATGGAAAAGTATTAGACATAACATTATCAATATATAATTTCGAATGGAGTTATGGCTTGAGGACTCAAAATAAAACTGTCCAAGAGTTTTTTAAAATGCCAACGTTTCATTCTTTTATTTAATCTTTTGCAAGGTTAAAAACATATGGTACATTATAACAAAAATATTTTGAGTCCTCAATCCGCAACACTATTCGAAATTGTATTGTATTTATTTAGCATTAAAATCCCATGAAATGTAAGAGTAATTCTCAATTTCCTTTCAAATTAAAACTGGGGGCTGCTACATCTACCCCAACACTCAGACAATTACATTGTCCGGTTCCTTGAGTCTCCTAAAGTTAGTTGGCTTGCAAGACCAGACAGCGTAATTGAGTGTTCCAATAACTCTATTTTCTTTTCATTCCAAAAACATATGGAGTTCTATTACATTTAGGTATGAAATATCGGTATTCCAAACTCTGTCAAACGCTTGCTTTACATCTAAAAATTCATATGTGCTATAATGGCTTCAGATTTTTGATTTATTGTAAGTAAGTTATTCTGTTAACTTCCTAAATCCAATCTGGTGAAATATTTGAGTTTATTCTAACAGTAAACTTAACAATTAATATCAAGTTGGTAAAGATCAATATGTAAACAAAAAATTTTGAAATTAATAAACCACTATATTAATTAATTAATCTTTGGCAAACCATTTAGAAATTGGAGGTTTTACCATTATCAAGGTCACGGGAAAATGCTTGGATATGTAGTTGAATGAATTTTGTTAACATAGAAAAATCATTGGGTCACAATATAAATATGGCATTTTTTGATCATTGGGACAACTTTGAAAGACAAACTGAAAAGAACATATAACTTCTCCTGAATTTTGTTCATAGACTTCACTTGTTGATTTGTCTCGGCATATCTCTTGTCTGAGTTATATGTATTGGTAGAAAGTATGAATTCTATCTAGATCCGTATCCCATTTTAATCTTATTCAATATTTTTGATGTTACAACTTTCAGACCAATTCTCAATTGATTGGTTCATTATAGTTAACATTATTATTTACCTAATATTTTTACCTGATCTGATTCTGTCTCTGTATTTTCAGTTTGAAAGCTATGGCCATGTCTTATATTATCAAGTGTGTGAACTCTGATTTATGCTTTATTAATAGTTCTACGAAGATTTTGTCATTGATGATAATATCAAAGTTAATATTTCTCATCATCCACCAAAATATCATGACGACTTTCTTAGTATTATTTCCAGAACTTGAGTAGTTTTAGCAGGCTCTATTATTTTATTAATCATCAGTCAGTTGCTGATGTTTTCCCTCACTCAACTATTATTTGCTCTTGTTTGTTAACTGTTAGATGTCTAGGCATTTCTAAAAATATGAGAATACACAAAAAATGGGGAAACATTTAGAAGGACGCATATCCCATCACTAATTCTGAAGAGAGTGAAAGTTAAAAAAATTAACCTGTCTACTATAAATGGAGACCTTTTATAATAAGCAATGCTCTTATTAGTAGTCATGAATGAAGGTATCTACACTCAGAATTTCTGCACTCGAATTTAAAGTGTCCCATCTTGCCACAGATAAAGCATTTCTTCTTAACTTCTTTGTTTTAATGTTTTTTAATTGGCACATAACTAAGGCAAGAGTTTCATTATCTTCCTTGTTCAATGTTTGATTATCTGGATCAATAATTTTCCCTGCTGAATAAAATTGTTTGTGCTTCTCTAGTAGCGACAAAATAATTTTAGTTTTCTCCATTTTCCTTGTAATTTCTTCATCCAGTTGTTTCAATTTGTTCCTTTCGAATAAAACTATTTATGATAACATTTTAAAACTTTGAATGATTAAATTTTCCATCTAGTAAATGGGTACTATCTGTCTTTTCCTAGAAAATGTTTTCTAATTTATTCCACATATTCTTAGCACTTCAACTTGGCACAATAGATTTAATAATTTTATCCTCCATTCTTACGACCAGAACTTCTTGAGCACGTGCATCTCATAATACCCTTTTTGCTATTTTATCTTCATCCCGTTCAGGCTCAACCTCATTTCCACAAGTAATTTCGAATAAGCCTTTGGTGATCAACACTACTTTAATTTGGAATTCCCTCACATTCCATTTCGAATGGTTTAATTTGCCAATTGTTGACTCTATCTTGAATAGACACAAATGTCACTCTATTTACTACACTCACAGATTAAAATTTTTTCCACTTTCCACTTTGACGCTTTGGCTCGAATTACTACTATTTTATTCAGCCCTGCCAATAACTTCTCGTGCTGCCTTATTAGTAGTAATAAATAAAAGTAGTAATTGTAATATATAACTTTATTCTATTAGTCGAAAACAGATTGGATGAAACAATGAACATACAAATAAACTTCAAACCTTTAACACAGTATAAGTCAGTAGCTACACTTTCGATAAGATAATGCTTTAAGTTTCAATAGCCTTGCGCCATGTTCGTGGTTGTTTTCAGAACGAAATTTAAACGCACGGGTAATAATAGTAAAGGTTTCGTAAAAAGCAAAATGTATCTAATTTTACTTGTAGTTAAATTTATAATAAGTATTCGAATAGAAATTAAAGAATCAAACAATCGTGATATGCAGGTGATATAATTAAATAACTGAATTCATAACTTGTTTTTTAAAATCAATTTATTTAGCTAACTGAGGATTTAATAATTTAAAGTTACAAGTGGTTACACCGATCTGACTGGTGTACTAGACGAATATCAAATTGAATGAACGAAGTATTAGTTTTACAGGCTTCTTTATATATTAGCTCTTATCTTATACAATAATAATTATAAAATTAGATAAATATATTTATGGTTCATTATAGTCACATTAATAATGAATAATTGAAGACGATACTTTAATGGGGTTGAAGTGGAATCTAGAAAATTGACAGACAGACTAAACATAGACAAATTTATAGCAACGATAACTTAATGAGGCTAAGGTTCATAATAATAAATAAGTAATTGATGATGATGCGCCGAGGGTTGTTTTTGATTATTTATCTATATCTCTACCATTTTCAATTACTCTGATCCCTTTCAGCAACAACAATATATGCAGTACCCATTGCTTCTGACGGTAGTGCACCCAGGCTCACGTATGTATTTAGACCTTCTGCTACTGTAGCACTCAACACTTGTGTAGCTAATTTGACCCGCATTTTTTCAAAATTGCTTTGAAATATGTGTGAATCGGTTAATTTTGGGGATAGTCTGAATTGTAATTTTTTATCTGCATTGTAGAAATCTTCAATATATTTTCAAGAGCCCGTTTTCTCGTTGAATGTAAATGTATGTGCCATGAAGTTGTATTAGATGTGATGGGTCAAAAACATACCAAACTTTAGACTCCTTTACCTTGAAGAAAGGATATCTCTCTGTCACACCTAATAGATATGCTATTTGTATAAAATTTATTCCCATATCAGAAACCAATATTTTCGGTTTTAAACCTCTTCTAACCTCTTCAAATTTGTCAATGCAATCATAGTTTTCTCTTTTTACATCACTTGCTTTCATTGTTGAATGCAAAAAAAGAAGCCTATTGGAAGTTTCCAAGCTAGCCCAGGTATCATAAATGTAGCTACATACGCAGCTGGTTTTCTTGTTTTACCTCTTCCATAATCTTCTAACCCAATAAATTAATCTTTAAAGATATGAAAAAAAAGGTTTGACATTTCATCAATGCATAAAATACAATATCTGTCTAATTCATTCAATGCCTAAATTTTGGGTTTTATACTCTCGAATAACTATTCATTTAAACCAACATTCATAGGCATGTTTTGTGTCATTATCTGCAGTGATCTCTTCGTAGGCAGTAAGAAGATTTTGCTCAATGCCTTATATGCTTTAGGGCTTACAATATACAATGACAAGCACAATTGTTTAAATTCATCAGAATAACTTCTCTATTTTGGCATTCTCATATGAAGATTTGCCTGCATTTCCACAAACTTAGCAAATGCTGGTGGTAGTAATTTTTTTAATAAACACTTAAATTATGTTAAGATTTGTTTGCGTGACAAAAATTTATTTTTTGGGGTTGAACTCCTTAAATTTATGCTCAGTGCAGTAATCTTCATTCTTAATTTGCTCTTTCTCGGTGTATTATAACTTAAAATATTCTTCTATTTGAATACCCTGCTGTAATGAAGGTCATAGAAATGTTTCAATAACTGGATCTGTTGTCGATGTCGATGGCCTGGGATCACAATCTAAAAAACTGTAGTAATTAGTATCATTTTCAATAGATATTAGACAAATATTACCAAGTCCAGATATACCAGTACTTGTTATCTGGATAGAAGAATCTAATTTTCTTCTTTTTGGGTCCCTTATTTCGATTGCTTCAGGAACAGCATGTTGTTGTGGACGATTTCTTAAATCATTTACACCTGCAACACATAAATGCATTACCAATTTTAAATAACAAAGTGAGTTGGTTTAGTTATTACAAACCTGTTAATATCCTTCGGGAACCTGAAAAAGCTTAGGTGTTTATCTTCATGTCCTGTGCTACTGCTATTTCTGAATGCACAGTAGACACCTCCATGTTTCCCTTTATTCATTGCTGCAATTTGAATCTGTATTCAAATAGTTTTTATCTTCAATTATGTAAGTAGATATTATAATAAGAATTCTTCTCGTACCAATACAATTTTTAAAGTCTATTAACTTCTTACACACTAACTTATCTATTTAATCTCAACACTATTCCCTAACTATTATAAAATAATTAAAACAAAACAGTTTCAACTAACAAATCACCTTATGCCACATTTATACACACTTTTTGTTTAAAAACATCGCCATTTTGCTTATTGTGCAAATTGGCGCATGCGTACAAAACTTTTTTCAGCGAGTGAAAAGGAAGTAGTTGTATAAGGAAAGTTCTAGAAGGTAGAGGGTGAAGATAAAACATTAGTTTAGTTTTACTCATATGATTAATTTAAATCAATCAATCATAATATTACATCACACCAACATACAGTCCACTAACCAAATCAACTTATCCAAATTGTTTATCAGAATCAAATTTTGACGTTTCGACTTTTCTTTAAGTCTTTATCAAAATATAATATTGACACTGAATGATGAAGACCTATATACACATATTGTTCTCCATGTCCCTAACTTCCATAATTAAAACCACATATGTAATACTCCTTTATGGATAGATTCTATAAGTAAAAGGTGTTCCGACTAAGTGAAACAAATAGTGTATCCTTCTCTCTCCTCTGGGCGCTTCAGTTCTGAGCATCTTTTGCGCGCATGAAGCATGCGCAGTATAGATAAAGTGTCCAATAAATAATGACATTTGACATAACGTCATTCCACAACTGCGCCTCTAGTGATTATTTCAAACGCTGCAACCCTCATTCTGTTTGTTCGCCGTTGTCGTACCCAATGGTTCACGAAACACGATTTCTGCGTTCATTTTTGTTAGAAATTAACTAATAGTTCTCAAGAATACTAATTATTACTTTCCATATAGTAAATTTAATTGTTTTGTATACAAGGATGCCATTGATTTTTATGGATTATAAGAGTTTACGGTAAGAACAAATATTGAAACTAGAATAGAATTGGACTATATAACTGTAAAATATGTGACAAAATTTGTTTTTCAGGTATCAAAAATAAATGTAGAACATTGTAGTACATATACTAATTGTTCATCGTGTTTGGAATCTAAGGATCCATATTGTGGTTGGTGCTCTCTAGAAAAGAGGTTAGTATACATTACATAATACAAAGCTCTAGTTTCAATAGATGATTTCGTAACTTGAGTATTAATGTACCTCTCAAATAATGTAATTACACCGAACCACAAAGCTATATTCGGTGATATATAAATCACATATATTTTTCTTTTATGGAAATGATTATTTTTTTATTGCATCTTATCAGTTTTAATCATAATCAGAAACAAATCAGAAAGGGAGTTTCTCTTCAACATTTTTGTATAAAATGGATTACTTTACATTATTTGTAGCTAATCCAAGTAAATTTGCAATTTGCTCCTTTCTGGAAATCATAAAAACATTTTCATTTGTCTTAAGTTTATTTCATATAATTTATTATGAGGGTGCATCGTTTATAATGTATGTTGAAAGGTAATTTTTTTATAATGTCACCGAGTGAAAAGGAAGTAGTTGTATAAAGAAAGTTCTAGAAGATAGAAGGTGAAGTTGAAAAATTAGTTTAGTTTTACTCATATGATTAATTCAAATCCATCAATCATAATATTACATCACACCAACATACAGTCCACTAACCAAATCAACTCATCCAAATTGATTATCAGAATCAAATTTTCACTATTCTTCTCCACTACTTTGGTACTTGGCTATATATATTTCTCCATTCCTACCACATATCATGATGTAAAGACTAGGTGTGTTCTTCCCGAGGGCTCATTTTCGACTCGTTCTGCGCATATCTTTGGGAGCGAATTCTCATCGGCTACTTCCCAGCTGGTGCGCTATAGCACACCTTGTAGTCTTTACATCATGTATTCAATTCAAATGTTTCAAATTGGCGCGTCGTTTTGGGAGCGAATTCTCATTGGCTACTTCCCAGCTGGTGCACTATAGCACACCTTGTAGTCTTTACATCATGGCACATATATATCCCGCTTAACTTCTTTGAGTGTCCTCTTTTCCAACTTTCCAGTACCATTCACACAATTCTCTGCTGTGACATTCTAACAGTAAGTTCTAAGTATTTGACTATTTTGCTCTAAATATATGTGTTATTTCCAGGCTCTTGTTCTCAAATACCTTTTGTCATTTTGACATAACCATATATTTTTAAGGTATTTTTCTTTACCATAATTAAAGTTTAATCTCATATTTCTTTGTCATTGTCCATGTTTATGATATATAAAGAACTGGTGAACTCATTGTTTCAAACTTTCTGATTTTGACTGCCCTTGGAAGGTTTTTTGCTTTCAGTATTTTTGATAGTGATCTCACCGTTCTGTTACTTTTCAGTATTCTCTTATTCATCCCATTTTCTTGTAGATTTGTAGATATTAAGTTACGCACGGAGAATCAAATTGGTTAACATTTTCGAAATTTTATTCTTTTCCATTTGCTAACCATTTATATTTGTTTTTATCTGTGTCTTCATTAAAAACTTTTTTCATTTCTCCCTTCTATCTTGATTTGAAATGTTAATACAAATTTATTATCATATTGTAATGTGTCAATTATCATGCTTATTATTATTTTTATTATAGATGTACAGTTCGTAGTGCCTGTCAAAAAGCATCCCACAGTGCTCCCCGTTGGGTATCTTTAGGAACAGGACAGCAATGTATAGATTTTGAACAAGTATTTCCCGAAAGAATACCCATCAATCAAATGACAAATGTACGCCTTACTATCAGAACCCTTCCTGCACTTCCTCCAGGTGCTAAGTATAAATGCGTGTTTGGTAATGCAGAACCTATAGATGCAGAAATGACAGAAAATGGTCTGTCTTGCTTCACTCCTGAAATATCCAGACGTCCAAGGATACCTCCAAAAATGGACCACGTATTGGTACCGCTCAGTGTTAGGTCATCAGAAACTAACAAAGACTTCGTGTCTAGGAATTTTGCTTATTACGATTGTGGAAAACACACCACTTGTGGAGAATGTGTTCGATCAAAATGGGCATGTAACTGGTGTGTTTATGAGAATAAATGTACTCATAATATATCCATGTGTCAAAGAAGTATTATTAGTGGAGAAAACGTAAGTACATTCAAATCATACTGAAAATATTGTTATGAAAATCGGACCAATCATTTGAATGGTAATTTTATTTGTTTTCTAGAATCCCACTCGTCTAAATCGACACGGATTTGCCTTTTGTCCCCAGTTTAAACGAAAAAGCGAGGTGATTTTGTTGCCGAACAACGTTTTGAAAAAAATTGTCTTTGAAGTTATTAATCTTCCTGAACCATCACCCGTACACACTGGTTTTCAGTGTATAATAGTCATAGAAGGTGCTACCATGCTTGTTCCAGCTACAGTAGAAGGCAAAAATATTGTCTGCGATAAAACAACAGTAAGTAAAATCTCAACCTTTACGAAAATGTCTTAAATCAGCTGATTTTCTTTGATTCAAATAACACATATTTTTATATTAATTCTCTTTTTCAGTACTCATATGAAGCCAATGAAGGGGAATATGAGGCAAGTGTGAAAGTTGTGTGGAATCACAAACATCACGTAGATTCGATTAATGTAACTCTGTACAAATGTGATATACTAGGATCTCACAGAGAACATGCAGACTGTTCGCTGTGTGTGACCAGAAACTCAAAATATAATTGCACTTGGTGCGGTAATTCTTGTCAATATTCAGAATCATGTCAACATACTCCTCATATTGAATGCCCAAGACCTAGAATTGATATGATCAAACCATTAAGTGGTCCTATCGAAGGTGGCACTTTAGTAACTATTGAGGGTAGTAATCTCGGACTTAAAAAAGAAGATGTTCAAGGGAAAATTAAAATAGGTGCCATTCCTTGCGAATTAGTTAATTATGAAGTTTCTGTTCGTATTCAGTGCGTCACAGGGCCTTCTGGGGTTGAAATGACTGCCCCAATTCGAGTAGGAAATGAAGCTGGATACACAAAATCCTCAGTAGAGTTTAGTTACAAAGATATAAGGTTATCTGGTATATTTCCGTCAATCGGACCGCAATCTGGAGGTACCCAGTTAGCTATTACAGGACAATATTTAAATGTAGGCTCAGAAATAACAGCATACTTAGACGAGTATGTGTGTCAAGTAAATATAACTCAAGCATCTAGTGGAAGACTTACTTGCATAACATCTAGATCTCACAAACCAACAAATATTGTTAGATTAACACTCAGTATAGATGGCGCTAACAGAACTTTAGAAGGCAATCCGTTCAATTATACACAAGATCCTACTATTATGGAAATAAAACCATTGAACAGTTTTATGTCTGGAGGAAAAATGATCTTTGTACACGGTACAAATTTAGATAGTATTCAGAAGCCAGAAATGGAAGTTTATTCAGTGGAAGAACCTAATGTTCCCATTAATAGAACATTGTGCTCTGTACTAAGCAGTACACAGATGGAATGTCCTAGTCCTCCAGTTAATAAGCAGTTTAGTATTTATAGCAATAGACGACCAAGATCTGTAAGAAAACCTGCAGCTATAAAGGTATGTCAGCATAGAACTTTATTTTTTGGTTTGATATAACTACAACTTTTCTTTTAGATGAAAGAACCTAAACTGAATTTGAGGATAGGATTTATCATGGATAACGTACTTTCTGTTAGAGACTTGGAAAAGCATTTTCCAAACCTAAGATCTCAACTGATGTACGTAGAAGATCCAAAATTTTTCCAGTTTCCCAATCAAATTAAGTTATATCAGGGTGATAGGCTAGTGATAGAAGGGGAAAATTTGAACGCAGCTAGTGAAGAGTCTGACGTTGTTGTTACAATTGGTACTAAGTCATGTAATGTCACAGGCCTGGCAATGATACAACTTGTTTGTGTTCCACCAGAACATCAGCCTCCAGGGACTGACGAAAATGGCTTCAAGGTAAATAATATTTATCAGTTCTGCTTAAGAATTAACCAGTTTTCACTTCATATTTTAGACTGAAAACAACCTTCCATTAGTAGTAGTTAGAGTAGGAAAAAGTTTAAGATTCCCTATTGGATATTTGCAATATGATATTTTCAAGTCTTTCACATTTCCACCTGAAGCAATCATTATGATTGCAGTCGGGACGATATTATTTATTTTGTTCTTTGTTGCTGTACTATTTGTTTACCGAAGAAAATCCACTCAAGCTGAAAGAGAATATAAAAGGATACAGATCCAAATGGATACTCTAGAGAGTAACGTTAGATCTGAATGTAAATTAGGTAAGTTATTTGCCAAAATTAATAATAATATCACATAATCAGCTTTAAAAAATGTGAAATGTCAAATATTACATTTTCTTGACACTATAATCTACTTTCTATTTTTTCAGATTTCATTAATTCTACATCTTAATGAAGTTTATTAAAATATCCATAATATTTTTTACTGTTCGACTTTTTCAAGATTCTTTATTGACTAAATTTATGGTCATAATTTTTTTAACAAAAATATTCCGATGTTACCAGTTCCTAACATATTTTTTATTCCTTAACAATACATAACAATTTTTTTTCTGAAAATAAAAATAAAAATGTTTATACACAAAAATTAGCTATGTGTTTCAAAATGCAAATATGAAAGCTATCTTTTAATTATTCATTAGTTTTCAACTATGCTTTGAAAGCTGCTTATTTGATATAAATTTTTCCTTTTAAGCTAGATTTAAGTCACTCTAGTTCAAAATTAATAAATGAAATGTTAGGAATAAATATGCTTTTAGCGTTTGCTGAACTCCAAACTGATATGACTGATCTAACTGCCGATTTAGAAAATTCTGGTATACCCACTTTAGACCACACCAGTTACATAATGAAAGTATTCTTTCCTGGCGTCAGCGATCATCCTATTTTGAACGCACCCAAGGTAATTAATTGAAAAAAATTGATTTATTGAGAATTTTATCTACAATAATAACTACAAAAAAGATGAAAACACTGGACCATACATTAGTAATTTTTTTCCATTTTTAGGTACGATTAAATGGTCCTAGAACAAATTATGATACAGCGATGCTACAATTTGAGCAATTGATAAATAATAAACACTTTATACTTACATTTATAGATATATTGGAGTCTCAAAAGTCTTTTAATATTAGAAATAAGTAAGTATGCACTCTATATTTGGATATTCCTCTTTATAATATGAATTCAACACAATTAATACTTCATAACATTAATTAACTGGAGAGATACAGGTAATAATGTTTTTTCAGAGTTAACGTAGCGTCCTTACTAATGGTAGTTTTAATGGGGAAAATGGAATATGCAACAGATATTCTAAAAAGTTTATTATTACGTTTAATCGAAAAATCTGTAAATACAAAACATCCACAATTGATGTTAAGACGAACTGAAAGCGTTGTAGAAAAAATGTTAACAAATTGGATGGCTTTGTGTATGTATCACTATCTGAAAGAATATGCTGGCTCTTCGCTCTTTTTGTTATTTAAAGCTATCAAACATCAAATAGAAAAAGGGCTAGTTGATGCAATTACTCATGATGCCAGATACTCATTATCCGAGGAAAGACTTTTAAGAGAAAATGTAGAATACAGTGTTGTGGTAAGACAAAAAAAATTATTTGCTAGTAGTTAACTTGAAAAAATATACATAAATATACAAAATCATCTCTACTCTTCTTTTAAATACCTTCATATTTTTTTTCATAATTCTTACTATATTTTATGTATTGTCTTATTTAGGAATTAAAAGTAGCCTTTATTTCAGACATTGCACATTGTCCAAGACGATCTTGACGAAAAAATTCAATGCAAAGTTTTAGATTGTGATACTATCAGTCAAGTAAAATCGAAAATACTAGACGCCCTTTTCAAAAACACTCCTTTTTCATTAAGACCCTCGATCTATGAGGTAGATTTAGAGTGGAGACATGGAAGAGGGGGCCATTTAACTTTACAAGATGAAGATTTGACAACGAAAACGATATGTGGTTGGAAAAAACTGAATACTTTAGCTCATTATGGAGTTAAAGAAAGTGCTGTAATGTCTTTAATATCGAGACAAAATGATAGTTTTAACAATTGTAAACAACCCTGCCATAACTGTGTCACTGGAATGTATCTGAATAATTCTCACTCACCTATTATAACAACAAATGGTGATATCGAAGCAGCTAATAACCCAAGAATATATCACTTGATCAAGCCCATCGATGATCACCAATTCCCTAATAACAAAATGGTCGAAAGAACTCATAAAGCTATTCCAGAAATATTTTTAACAAGGCTATTATCTACGAAGGGCACTATTCAGAAATTTGTCGACGATTTCTTTATGACAATTCTAACTGTGAACGAAGCTTTGCCTCCGGCAGTAAAATGGTTGTTTGACTTACTAGATGATGCTGCTAGAAAACATGGCATTCAAGATCCAGAAGTGGTACATGCTTGGAAATCCAACAGTCTTCCTCTGAGGTTTTGGGTTAACTTTATTAAAAATCCCGATTTCATTTTCGATATCAACAAAACTACAACTTTAGATTCTTGTCTGTCTGTTATTGCCCAGACGTTTATGGATTCTTGCTCTACTACTGAACATAGATTAGGAAAAGACTCGCCATCCAATAAATTACTGTTTGCCAAGGTAATTTCACTGTTCCCACTAAGCTTAATTATATACAGTCGTTTTGATCTTCCCCTGACGTCAATTAAAAACACAAACAAGTAATGACATTTATGTTTTTTGGGATACCTTATTAGAACCTAATTATTTTGGAAAGTGATAATGACTAACAATCTTTTTTTTGAGCTACTGTTATATCAGTTTTCTTTTTACTGTTAATGTAACTTTATCCATAAAGTGTCTTTTATTGACGAAATAACATTAATTACAAATATTTAAAATAATATCGTAAGTTATTGAAATATTGACGCACATGAAAAAGTAATAGTAGCCATTACCTTTTGATTTCCTAACGTTTTTATTATTTTTTTGTGTATTCGGTATGAGTCAGGCTAAAGATCATTTTGATGGACCGTAGCATAGGCAGTTACAATTTTTGTAATAAAAGAATGAGTATATTTTAATTGAATTTGTTAATTTAATATTTAGTTCACATTAGTTGCATTCCTTCTGCATGAAATCTAAGATAATTTGAACTCCTTTAAGTGTAGCTTATTCATTTCTACTTCCCATTTAATTTTACTCAAATCAGATGTATTGAGATAGGTATTTACCTCACCACACTAACTTTTGTTTTACTGAACTGAATGTCTCAATTTGTCATTCCATTTGACCCACCATATCAAAGTGAGTACAGTAAGTTGATAACATCAGCTCAATTTGGAAAAAAATCACATCATTCGCAAAAGAAAAGCTATAATTCTAGTAGATTTGCTACATTTTCAGGATATACCAAGGTATAGAGAAATGGTTTCTCAGTTCTATAATGATGTTGCTATGTTGCCAGTAATAACAGATCAAGAAATGGGATCTGCTATGCAGCAATTATCTGCACAACAAGCAGAGGAATTCGATACCGTAGCGGCTTTAAAAGAACTTTACATATATGTTACTAAATATAGAGAACCAGTGAGTATATTAATATTAAGTTTTTTTCTAAGAACATAGTGTTTACCTGAAAATAACTATAGACAGTTAAACCATTATTGAATTTTCAAATAGTTTTCCGTTTAATCTATATAATGTCTTCTTAAATGTCTGTTACCCAGATATAATTATTATTGGACTGGATACTGGTTAATAATTTATTTATTTGGAATTTTTTCTTGTTTTATTCTATCTGCTACTTAATATTTATGATGAAGAAGAGTTAAGTGGCTATTGATAAATTTCAGGAAAATGACTTACAATTCACGAACTTTCATAATTTCAGATTCTAGAAGCATTTAGCACAGATCTTAATTGCCGGCGTCAACATCTGGCACAAAAACTGGAAAACGTTGCTTATACATTAGGAGGGGATGAAAATTCAACTTGCTGACCTCAACGGTCACCTGATCCTCTGCTGCCTAGAACCTTGGCGCCCTGATTCCAAGCATAAGTTCACATGCATGCTTTTCGCTAACCAAAATAATTGACCAAACAAAAACACAAGATTAAATTCAATTGAACAAATAAGTATATGAAATTGAATTTTTTATTTGATTGTGTAGCTTTTAAACTAAAGTGAAAGTTATTTTCTCTAGTATATTTGTTTGGTCTAAAACCAAAAGTCAATTCCAAAAGGTTTGTGCTGCTGTCTAATAAATAATTATTTTTTTAACGTTTTTACGATGCTTCGAGTTATTTTTTACAATATTTAGAGGATTTTGAATGCTTAAAAGTTCCTATGTGTTAAAGAGAAGTTACTTTTTGCACCTAAATATGTAAACACAAAAACTTATGAATGGATACAACTACAGTTCTTAATTTAATAAATGTATGAGGTCTGATATATTTAAATATATTTTATCTGTCACATTTCACAGCCGTTCGTTCCATTTCATATGTTATGTTGTAAGGGTTATATTGTTCATTTTTTACTAGATCATAATTATAATTGCAATTCTCACTCACTAACAACATTGTTAGAACCCACAGTGAATTATAAAAGTTAACATATTTAGATCTTTGAAAATAATTTCTAATTAAATAATTAGAAAATATATAACCTGTAACCGTATATAAGAACCTATAAAAGTGTTGGTATCAGGTACAGTATTATTTCACATTTTTAAGAAACTTTTTATGTTGCTAATTGATGAAGTTGGATGAAGGTAACAATAATATGGAAACTCTTAAAGTGAGGTTTTTCTGTTCATTGAAAAATTTAATTTTAATGAGATAAAACACCAGATAGATCTCAACAATCAAATCGATGTAAGAATATTACCAATAATTGATCGCTATAAATTCGTTATCGCAAAATATGAGACTTTTCGTAAGTCTCTGATGGGTGTGATTTCAACATTGTCTTCTGTTTGAATACTTTCTTTCTGATCTATTATATAACATAAGCATTCCTGTATAATTCCACCTTTAACTTACACACTTGCTAAGTTAGTTTTGTAGATATGTGAGTCTATGAATATTTGTAACATGAGTTTTCTGATTTAATTAAAAAAATCCCTATAATCATTTCAGTGGAAAAAAACTTTCAAAATCCAAACTGCTGTTATATCTCATATGTTAAAGGCCCATATGTAACCTTATCTTCAATAAATTTTCTAAATTTTTTCTCTTAGTTTAATAAAGAACGTTTTTATTATAGTTATTTTTTTATATTTCTATTATGAAAATATTAATATAGTAATTTTTAAAAAATGTGAGATTTTCTTTATATGGATAAAGTTTAGAACATCACTTAGTAACATTTCTTTTTTGACATCAACAATGAGTTTTCTATAACTATCCCTTCAGGGTTAACAATTATTATAGCTCTTTATAAAGGTTCAAAATTTTAATAGATCACATTGAAAGATTCACATATCTCAAAGACAAAGTCTCCTATTCAAAGAAAGTATATTCTTTCCCTAGATTTACTTCTACTTAATGTCTCTGTTATGTATAATTTATGAGTATAGAGTCAACTGAACAGCCCAGAATATTTGTATCCATTTGTGGAAACTGTTTAAAATGTTTGCGGAAAAATTTTATTTCAGTGGGGGGTAAAACACCTGGTAGCTCTCTCCACAATCATATGGATAAAAGTTTCAACAAATCTTCATTCTCATATCTTAGTAAAAAGCGATCTAAGTTTAGACAATTCTCTATGATAACTTCACCTATATCAAAGACAAAGTCTCTTATTCAAAGAAACTATATTCTTTCCATAGATTTACTTCCACTTAATTGCTCTGTTATATATAATTTATGAATATAAATAGAGTCAACTGAACAGCCCAGAATATTTGTATCCATTTGTGGAAACTGATTAAAATATTTGCGGAGTTGTATTTTGGTGGGGGTAAAAAACTTGTTTGCTCTTCACATTCATATGGATAAATGTTCATTTTTATATATGACAATTTCAATTCATTAGAGATATAACAGTAGTTCAGTTTTTGATTTAGATTGCAATGTATTCATTATTCCATTTTCAGTATTCATTCAAAGAAACATATCAAAAAATCTTTCATATGCTATACTGAATTTCTCAATTCGAAATTTAAAAGTGAATGAATATAGTATGATTGCATATTAATCTTGTTACCTTGATGCAACTGGTGTATTAGTTAAATATAAGAATTTTCTGCTTGTGTGAAACATCGATAGAGATATCTGAAAACACATTTTTTTCTGACGAGATCAAATTAGAACCATATTTATACCGAGTATTCTAAAAAAACTTTTTATAGAATTTTTTTAGTTTTCTAGAAATTTTGTCACTTTCGTAGCTCTAAACTTTGTGAATAGCATGGCCAATAAAAATTAATATTGGTCGCGAATTATTGCTAGAAACTAACTTGTTGGACCGCCGAACTCCAAAGAAAAGTTAAAAAAGATTTTAAACTTCAACTTTGCGTTGCATTTAAAAAAAATTAAAGGTGATAATAAGCTTCTCATTTTTTAATAACATCGCTAGAGTGTTGGCTTTCTAACGGTATGTAGTTTGTTTCGATATCTTTTTTCTAACTGGAGTTAGTTTTTTACGTAGTGGGACCTTTTCGACGAAATTCGACTTCATGTAAAGTTACAGATTTTTCCTAAAATCAATACAAGTATTAAAATAATTAAAGAAACCTTAAAATCATCATTTGATTTAAATTTTGTTCAAATTGGCGCCCCTCATTGGTTATCTCTGCATCGTTTGCGTATTTTCACTGTAGTAGTCCGCAACAACATCTCTTGTTTCATTGTTTCGAATGCAGCGTCAATCCGATGAATTAATTATTCACGGCTTGTGACAACTGTGGTGTATACTAAATCTTTGGCCCTTCCCCAGACACATAAAATCGATAGGGGTGAGGTTGGGCGATCGCGGGGGCCAAGGAATTGGACCACCCCTACCAATCCACGAGTTGGGGAAGGCGTTGTTCAATAATTCCCTCATATTCAAGCTCCAATGAGCCGGGCAGCCGTCATGTTGGAATACAATTCGCGCATCTTCCTGAAATACTTCTTCCACTAACTCAGGTAGGTCATTCATCAGAAATTCTAAGTAGTTCTATCCATTCAAATTGTCCAGTAAATAATGCGGCCCTATTAACCGGTTGCCGATCACACCTGCCCAAACATTTACGCTAAATCTTCTTTGGAAAGCCCTATGTCTCTGGACGCGTGGGTTTGCGAGTTTTGGTGCCCAGTAGAGTGTAAATTGGGCTCGTAGTACTCCAAAAGTAAAAGAGAAAAAATATACACCCCACAAAAATTATCGCATAACTCATTATTTTTTAAATATTTTAAATGTGTTTAATCTACAGAGGACAAAAAGTTTGATTTACCAAAACAGAAAATATCAAAAAAAAAAATGTACAAAACATCTATAAAAAAAATGAACTAAAATCAGCCAATTAATTTCTAATAGCGTGTGTTGCCGCCTCTCGCTCTAATTACAGCTTCCATTAGTCTCGGAAGGTTTCTAAACAGGTTCTGAACTTATCCTTGCGGCATGTTTTTCCAGATGGTGAAAAGAACATTTTGAAGATCATCTAGTGTTCTTATTGGTGCCGGATGTTGCTGAATTTGCCATCCTAGACAAGCTCTATTCGGTTAAGGTCCGGGCTACGTGCAGGCCAATTCAAGGTGGGTATCTCGACCTCTTCTAAGTACTGCCGAACCACCCTAGCAGCGTGTAGTCAAGCATTATCGTGCATTAGCACAGAGTTGTTACCGATATGAGGCATATAGGGCAGTACATGGGGTTCTAGAATATTGGTTATGTACCTATCAGCATCTAGCCTTCCATCATTCACTGGTACTAACTCCGTGCGACCCTCGAAAGAAATTCCTCCCCAAACCATGATGGAGCCACCACCAAAGCTTTCAGTTTGAAATTTGAAAATTAACCTGATCACCACGTCGCCTATATACTGGGGCACGCCTTTCTGATGAATACAGACAAAATCTTGATTCATCTTGCTACTCGATGTTCTCTGGTAAGACGTGGACCTCTAGCTGGCACTCTGGCACGTATACCTGCTTCTCTCAGCATATTTCGAACTGTTTGTAGGTTTATTTGGACATTACGAGCAGCCAACAGATCTATTTGCAGCCTTCGAGCGGTGGTATGCCTAATTTTTAACGCCGTTAACTACCGAAGTCACCCTTCCGCAGCCTTGTCCGGATCTTCTGGTTAGCTGCCCTGTTTCTTGGTAGCAAATAACAACTTTGCTTTGTTGAGCTCCAATTACCCCGGCGACGTATCTTTCACTGCGACCATCTTGTATGATCCCGATGATTCTAGCGGCTTCTTCATTCGTCACAGGTTTTGTTAAACGTTGAGGCACATCCATTATTAACAAAATAAATTTAAATTTTCACTATACAATAACACAATTTGCTTAGAAAGTTCTCGATCTCAATGCATTTTCCAAGACAGAAATGCTTTTAAAAAAATTTGTAAGAAATTGTGATATTTTTTTGCCCATGATAAGAAACCAGAAATATGTATTAAGTTAATACATATACAGATTGTCCCAAAAAACTAAAATTAAGTATTAAAAATATCCTAAAATACCAGTGATGCGATAATTTTTGTGGGGTGTATATATAATAATAAGCGTGCTAGAGTGAAACACTACCATTATTACCAGTTTAATTTTTATTGGCCATGCCATTCACAAAGTTTATAGCTACGAAAGTGACAAAATTTCTAAAAAAAAATCTATAAAAAGTTTTTTAAGACCTGGATTTAAGATATTAAATGACCCCTTCCAACGATCTGCCGAACACCCTGTATTTTCTAATCATTTAATTGACATTGGAAATGAACTAATAAACTGTTCATATATAGTTCAAACAATGTTATTTAATTAAAAATTGTTGTCAAAGATCAGAAAGAAACTATTCAAACAAAAGACAATATTGAAATCACATTTATCACAGAATTATGAAATATTTTGGAAAACGAAGAAAATTCTCCTAAATAACGAATTTATAATGACCAATTATCACTTTGGTTAATTTTTTTGTGATATTTTTTTATCCATTTGATTTTTGAGAGATACCTGGCGTTTTACCTCCATTAATATAGTATTTCAGTGAACACAGTTTCCACAACAAAATACAATTATTCTATGTCTCTATGTGGATCCTATGCAAATATCATATTAATATAAGCTCAAAAAATCTCTGGTGTACATCTTCAGGATAAAGGAGAAGAAACTTTCATGTTAAATCATAATCATTTTAATAGAAAATCAAATTATATATAATATTGAGGATGTGTTGAAACGTTTATCCATATAATTATGGAGAGCTATCAAGTGTTTTACCCCCCATTGAAATACAATTTTTCCTCAAACATTTTAAACAGTTTCCACAAATGAATACAAATATTCTGGGCTGTTCAGTTGACTCTATTTATATTCATAAATTATATATAACAGAGCAATTAAGTGGAAGTAAATCTATGGAAAGAATATAGTTTCTTTGAATAAGAGACTTTGTCTTTGATATAGGTGAAGTTATCATAGAGAATTGTCTAAACTTAGATCACTTTTTACTAAGATATGAGAATGAAGATTTGTTGAAACATTTATCCATATGATTGTGGAGTGAGCTACCAGGTGTTTTACCCCCCACTGAAATAAAATTTTTCCGCAAACATTTTAAACAGTTTCCACAAATTGATACAAATATTCTGGGCTGTTCAGTTGACTCTATTTATACTCATAAATTATATATAACAGACATTAAGTAGAAGTAAATCTAGGGAAAGAATATACTTTCTTTGAATAGGAGACTTTGTCTTTGAGATATGTGAATCTTTCAATGTGATCTATTAAAATTTTGAACCTTCATAAAGAGCTATAATAATTATTAACCTTGAAGGGATAGTTATAGAAAACTCATTGTTGATGTCAAAAAAGAAATGTTACTAAGTGATGTTCTAAACTTTATCCATATAAAGGCAATTTCACATTGGATTTTTTTTTAAATTACAATATTAATGTTTTCATGATAGAAATTGGAAAAAAATAACTATAAAAGAATAAGTTATCCACTGCAAATAAACAAAAAATATAAATTCACGATTTTATGTATTAAAAGACTTTAATGTAATTGTGAGTGAGAAATGTTAATATGTGTACTCCATGAGTTTTGGAATTTCATCTTTAGCAAACATGATTGTTTCAAATTGAAAATGTTACTATGAAATACAATGTGAAAAACATTGATTTCAAACTGAAAGAAAAACGTCACTAAAGGAATTGAATTTTTTTTATACAAAAACTAAGTATCCTAAAACATAACTGGTATATTAGACACTTCTGGATTACACATTGAATTTTATATCTGCCAATAAAGCTGACAGCAAATCAGTTATTTTTTGAAACATACCAAGAAAAAGTCCTAATTTTAGCATGATTTTTAAGATTACCACCCATTATTGCCTAGTAATAGCAGCAAGAGCCTTTTTTCTTTAGTATTTTTAATTACTTAATTGTACTTAGTGAAAAGATACATACATCTTACATTTTTGTAAATAGACTCTTATTTTGTGACGAATCAGGGACACAAACTTCGCTGTGGTCTCTTCAATATTTTTACGTATTCTGATTAGTTTACCTCGGTATATCTTGTGTTTCAGTGGCTTCTCTTCTGTGTGAATTGTTAACAGCAGATTAAAATTATAACTGATTTGATATTGTCTGATTTATCTATTTAATTTAGTTACTAGCTGTAGTATACTTGTTATACGTTGTTATTATATACATAATAAAATAAAACCAGATAATAGAGAAAAGCATGTTTGTGTTTTTGAGCGTGTTATACTGTGATATGGCGCATGATCAGGTGACTGTGATTGGATGCGTACTTACCCTCCAGCGGCTGCTAGTTTCCTTTATTCGAGTGCCTCGCTACGCTGATGGGACGTGACAAGGACAGTGTATACTCGCAATGGCGCAAAATCCTTTTGCGCACTTCTGTTCGGTCCGGTTAGCCTAGTTAAGTAGAAATTTATAGAAATTTTCTTCAACATGTAATGGACTGACTGTAAGTTGTTGATGATATTTTTTTTAATAATATAGACCATCCAAAAAAGTAACTATGAATTTGAAGTTGTAAAAATTATTATCAAATAAAGAATATTTTTCCAAAAAACTCCTGAGCACTAAAAATTTAGGTATAGAAAAATCTAGAAAAAGGCAGATTATTAAAGCACACATTTTTATTTGATGCTTTTTAAAATACTGTAATGTTGTAGATCATTTTGAAAGCACTGTAATTTATAAATTTCTCTCGAATCCTATTATTTACCTATACCCGACTTCTACATATCTTAAAATTACAGTTTACTTAATTTCCAGTTAATTAATAAATTGCAGTTGTATTATATATTCTATATACATATTTTCATTATTAGTAATATAAAATGTCCCCCAACGTATTTCTCATGAATGTTGGTGGGGCATTCTAATAATATCAAGCCCTAGTAATCTCAAAATTGCTCTCTTTTCAATTTTAGTGATATCAACTTGAGAAAATTATTTTTTATTGAACAGTTCTAGTTTGAACGTTTTGATATAATGATAATGAATACTTACAAATAATGAGTAGACTTCATTAGTATTCCAAGTAAGAAAATGGCAAAGTCTAGCTTTAAATATAATCTAATGTTTGATAATTTTTATTTAATCTGTTTAACGCAATTTCTTATGATATCTGACTAGTTAGTTCATTTGTTATTTGTAAATGTTCTGTATTATATGTAATGTTAGAGTTCAATCAATTAAATCTAGTTTCATTTCCAGAACTTGGTTCTGTTATTTTTTAAAAATGTAAGTTGTGGTTGACAATGCTGAGCCAAAAAACAAAAGTGGGTCGAAATTTATAAATAATGTGCAATATTTGACTAGACAAATGAAGGTCAAATATATGAGGAATTGTTTCATATATCATAGATTTGATAAAAATTTGGACACATCGTGATATGAAACTAGGAAATTAAACAGACTTCCTTACACTAATGGTCCAGGAGGAATCGGCGCACGAGTACCAAAAACTATTCCACCTCAATTCTTTTGTGCTATCCCCTTCAAATTCCCTACTGATGATATAAATGCAACCCTGTGGCAAATTGCTTAAACCGAAATTGTTTAAACAATGCAAGGAATTGTTATTTTTCAACCGGACAAATTTTTTTATTGAAATACAAAAATATTAACTTTAACGTGAAAAGTCATAGGACCTTTATTTTTATTTATATTTCAATAACAAATATAAAAAAATTTGTCCGACTGAAAAATAACAATTTCTTGCAATTGTTTCAACAATTTCGATTTAAACAATATTCCACACGCACTTATATGAAAAAAATTTAGGTGGAATAGTTTTCGGTACTCACGCGCCGATTTCTCCTAGACTATAAGTCAGAATAGTGAATTTTTAGAAATCTGCAATTGAAATTTTTTTGTTTTTATTATGCTTGCATTTGAATATAACAGGAAGTATGCATTTTAAACTTTTCCACCTATTTTTTAATGAAGTATTCTAAAAGATCTGTACAAGGAAGTATAATTTCGAAATTTTTGAAGAAAAAAACGCGTGTTTCACAAAATACTATATAAAAACGGGAGAAATAAAAGGCAGCTCTAGGAATGAACCAAAACTAGACTAGACATATTTTCATTAGTTTTCTTTCTCGCTACTTTCGTTGATATCTGGTAAGGTAATTGGTTCACGACTTCTATTAGTTCTTATAGAAGTCGTGAAATGTGTCGGAAATCTAAGGCATAACTTTAAATTCTTTTTTTTTTTTCACTATTGACGGGATTGGAGCCATTGTATCACAATGTTATTTGTTGGCCACGATTTAGCTTTTCTCAAGAAGTCAACCATTTTATTTTTCAATTCTTCCAAAATGGTATTACATTCAAGAATACCGGGATTTTGAGACACCATTCATGATAGTTTTTTCCCTTGTCAGTAACGTTTCTTTATTATAAAGAGTTTTATACAAAGTTTGAAATTAAAAAAAAATTAACTAGAAAAGGCTTTGCATTCCCACACAAGCGGACCAAATTAACTAGTTTAGCGATTCCTCTATTGGACAAAGATATCGTGTCTTTTTCTTCTCTATAATTGAGTGTGTCCAGGAATGTGAAATTTAAGGATAATGGAATATATATTGGGATTATTTTTTTAAAACCATCAAATACATGGTTGGTAAAAACGAATTTTTTTTGACCAGCACGCCCAAATTTGAGATTTTCGAACCTTTCAAAATTCATATCTCTAAAAATATTAACTTTATTGTGAAAAAAATTGGCCGCTTGAAAAATAACATTCCTTGAAATTGTTTAAATAATTTTGGTTTAAGCAATATGGCACGGAGTTGCCCAATTTATCACTAGAGCAATTTGAATAGGATCATATAAAAAAATTGAGGTGAAATAGTTTTTGGTACTCATGCGCCGATTCCTCTTGCGCTATTAGTCAAAGGAAGTTATCAAACTACTGAATTTCCTAGTTCCATTTCACGATGTATCCAGTGATTTGCCCAGCAGTCATGTATGGAACATAACAGTTATTGTGTAGTTATATTATAAATCCGTGTGGACTTTCTATAGCTTGACTTCGATATTCTGACGTGAGACTTCATGAATATTTTGGATTATGGGAGCGGGGAAAGTTTAGGTCTTCCACAAACATTACTTAAGTCATTGATAACTTCAACATTCAGCACCTCCATTGAAGGAAAAAGAAAACTAAGTTCTAGTTTTATGACATATTTTAAAAGTGGTTTATAAGAGTTAACAATATACAGTCAGTAGTTTATATGGGAAATAGTGATCTATGCCGGAACTTTATTTAATGTGAAATAGTCTTCAAGTCCAGTGATTTGTACGTTACTATTTAAATTTTGTTCAATATAAATTAATGCAATGTATCTTAATATTTTTTTGTAAATATAATATAAATTGTGCATATAGATTATTAACGGATTTATAAAAGTGTTTATAATTAGGCGTACATTCATCGATAATATATTATTAGTAGGCTAGTACTTTTCAGGAGAAAACCATTTGTCACATTAGTGATTATAAAAAAATTGATTTATTAAAAAAACGATCAGATTTAAAGACACCGAATAGAATATAGTGATTATCAATATTATCTCATAATAGTTATACAATACTTTTAATTCTTATTATTGAAATATTTCACTAAAAATTGCGGCTCTTACCTGGATCCATGTTTCCGTCCATTTTCACTTTGCAACACTCCACTAAAGCTATAATATTTACCTTTTCGGATTACCCATTACATGTTCCAATTTTCTTTTACTCATATGTATTCCATTTTTTTGTCACTATTTTGCAAGTTAAATGACCTAGCTTAGCACAATTGGAATGAAATTTAAATAACAGATGGTCGAATACAAAATAAATATTTTTTGCAATTACATTTTTATAATCTGGACTAAAAGGCAATGTCTGAAGAGAGCCTTGAAAGTATAAATGTATATTATAAATCTCAGAAAAACTTGTGTGTTTGTGTTGTAAATATTGTGACATATTATGATTTTTTTCTCGAAAGGCACGAGCTTAATTATTAGATTGTGTTAGGTATAATTTTTTATTGTAAACAATTTTTACAAATCCTATACATGTAGTAAACCGCTTGTTTATAATGTGGCTACCGAGAAATGATATATAATATCCATACTATTTTTATTGCAACCTATCTATTTAAATTTGAGATATTTTAATAGCAGACACATTCTAAATGAGCCTTGATAAATTTTTATAATTAAAATATGGATGTCTCAATTTTCAAATTTAATGATACAAAATGTTAGTGAAAATACAGTTATTTATATGCATTTTACTTGTTTTTTTTTAAATTCTATTTTTTACTTACTGATTTCATTGTAATATATTCCTTTCAAGCAGCTTAAAAATTTCTTATACTTTTTGTTAAAGTGATCGTGAATTAAAGCTTTTTATATAAAAGTGTATTGTTTAGTGATATTTTTTTACTCTATTAAACATGTATTCCATAATTTAATTTTTTATTTATTTTCTAACCACTTTTTTCACACATTTAACACTATTCCTCCGATAACAAAAGCAGAATGATGAATAATTTGTGCAAAACTGTATCAAGAAGTGTACTTACCTTCAATTAGGTACTTTCCAATTTAGATACTGAATTAAGGCCCAATTACACCTACAGAGTATTCGGCCGAGCTACTTCGATGCGGCAAGTAGGTGATTAAATTCCATCTGATCAGGGTGACACTGTTGTGTTCTGCAATGTTAACATGTCCCCGCGAATAAGAGAAAAAGGGAGAGAAAGTTTTTAAATGCTACTGTAATTTGCTTATACTTGCATTAATGGAAAAAATTCAACATATGTATGAAAAAAAAAAAAACCAATATAGACAAGACCGTGGCTATTGAAGATACATGAAAGGAGGAATTGCAACAGTGTTGAACAAATTCGAAACTCAAGATCTTAAAGAATATAGATCATTTATGAGAATGGAAGTGCAACAGTTTGATCGTTTACGTGAGCTGTTACAATTCCAAAACAGGTACTGTTTTGCGACTTGCAATTCCAGCAAAAGTGTCTATATTTAAAATCTCACAAACCCTATTGAGATTTGTACCCTTCGATAAACTTAATTGTAGTTTCACTTGTCCACTTCCAATTTTTCAAAACCAATTGGAAAAAATAGGATAAGAAAGAAAATATAACTTGGTTAATTCACTGACTCGATCGATTACATAGTGGCTTACTGGGCCGAATACGCTATCTTGGCCAAACACTATGAAGATGTAAATGAACCATTACAATTTAAATGGGATGAATTCGAAACCACTGGTCTCTAAATAAAACAGCTTTGAATAATTATAATTATAATAAATAATAACATATCGTATAAAATCTTCAAAAATATATAAAAAGGCTAGATTTGTGCGAATAATGTACTCATTTATTATGTAATACATTAAAATTCACGACTATGTTTTTAATTAAACAAGAGGACATCACTCATTTGTATACATTATACACTAACTTAAAAAGTTTTAGACAGTTGATTTAAAATTGATAATCCAATGTTTCGCCCAGATCTAACCTATTGATAACACTATATAAAAGTTATTTAAATTCATTTTAATATCAAATTAGATATCATTTTTAACATAATTTTAAAGTGTTGAAAAACCCAATATACAGGGTGTCCCAGAAATTGCACGCCAGGCTGACACGGGAGGTAGATCAGCTTTAGATCTATCAAATAAAAGCAACATGACCTCAGTAAAAGTTTTTTAGTTTTCGAGATATTAATACTTTTAGGTTTTTTCAGAAAATCTCTACTTTTTGCCCTATTTTTGTCTGTTATGGGCATAAAAAACCTCTAATTTATAATTCTTTTTTTTCTGGGCTACCACTAATAGTTGGTTGAGACAACCCAGTATTCATTTTAATAAAAAGTAGCACGACATTAACAAAAAAAAACAACTCAATCTTACCTTGTTTCAAAGCGAAAACCTTAACTAAAGTTTGGTTAGCGACTGTGAAAAAAAATGTACCAGACTGAGTCAGAAAATGTTCTTAAAAACTAGCCTGCTTAATGCTCCTTCCAAAATGGTACAACATTTATAGTTTTTTTTTACTAAAAATTGAATACCACGTTTTGTCATTGAAGTCGTAATTCTTCGAAATTAAGAAACTAAAAAAATAATCGTTTTAATTGAATATGCAGGTTTCTTTTGTCTCCATATCACTGAGAAACTGAATGACCTTAAACATTTATTGACTATCTCGCTCACACTCATTGTTCGGTCGGTAACGACGTTACGAAGAGGATCAGAGGTAATACCTGCGCACTGCACCGCAGGGTAAATTTAGTACTGCTCCTTGTGTTTAGTGCTACACACGTGTTCATTAATTCCTTCTTCTCGAAGTTTCGGTTTGCATTTTTACGATAACTTCGCATTAATTTAGATTCCGTTTTGCTATTGTCGGAATTAGTTTATTGGATACAGTTTCATAACGACGACTTAGCGCTCTTAGTGGACTCGATTTACTTTGTGATTTGGACTGCTTTTAAGATGGCAAATGAACAACCTGTGCTTTTCACCTCTAGTGAGTACACAGACATGTTGTTAATTTATGGTGAGACAAGAAGCGTTTCTTCACGTGCTAACGTGAGTTATAACGCAAGATTGGCAGCGAGATTGTACTCGGAAAGATACCCTAACCGCAGGCGAGCATCCCATGAGATTATTCTTCGCACTGTCAATGCCTGCCGAGAAGGCAGAATCCCTGGCCAAAGAAGTTCTCAAGGAAGACCACGTAGTACTCAAGAGGATGAGGTTGTACTAGAACAAGTATCGGAGGACCCATCTACTTCATTAAGGGTAATCGAACGACGTACTGGCGTTTCTAAATCGCAAGCGCAACGAATTTTGAAGAGGTATGAATACCACCCATTCGAACTCCCTGCTACCCTTAATGCAGCAATGTATTTAGAATTTTTACAAAATGATCTACCCATTCTTTTGGAAGATGTGTCTCTTGAGACAAGAAGAAGAAGAATGTGGCTGCAGAATGATGGGTGCCCTGCTCACTATGCCCGCGCAGTTAAAGCTTATCTGGATGACACATACCCAAGAAGATGGATTGGCCGGCTAGGACCAATTTTGTGGCCCCCACGCTCCCCAGACCTAAACCCACTGGACTTTTTCTACTGGGGATGTTTAAAAGATAAAGTGTGCAGTCAACCAATTCGATTGGTCGATGAATTGCGGCAACGAATCAATGAAGCAGCTCGCGAAATTACTAATTTAAGTTTAAGAAGATGCAGGTTATGCATAAGAGCAGGTGGCAGAAATTTTGAAAATCTGCTATAATAGTTTATTCAATGTAAATTCTGAATGGTAAATATTTATTTGAATGTTGTAATTGTAAAATCTAATGAAAATAAAAAAAATACAACCCTATGTTCTGTACCCAAATTATTTTGATGCCAGCCTTCAACAACAATTATAAAAGGATAATGGATAACTCTATTAGACATTGCTAAACTAAAAAGCGATTACAGTAACTAAAAAGTTGTAAGTTGAAGACAAAAGTCGGCTTAACTTTGTATTACGTATTATTTTTTATTTGAAGTATTGCGAAAGTAGTACGACTTCAATGACTATACTTGATATTATTTAATTTTTAGTAAAAAAAAGCTATGAATATTTTACCATTTTTTAAAGAGCACTAAGTAGGCTAGTTTTTAAGAACATTTTCTGACTCAGTCTGGTACATTTTTTTTTTCACAGTCGCTAACCAAACTTTAGTTAAGGTTTTCGCTTTGAAACAAAAGGTAAGATTGAGTTGTTTTTTTTGTTAATGTCGTGCTACTTTTTATTAAAATGAATACTGGGTTGTCTCAACCAACTATTAGTGGTAGCCCAGAAAAAAAAGAATTATAAATTAGAGGTTTTTTATGCCCATAACAGACAAAAATAGGGCAAAAAGTAGAGATTTTCTGAAAAAACCTAAAAGTGTTAATATCTCGAAAACTAAAAAACTTTTACTGAGGTCATATTGCTTTTATTTGATAGATCTAAAGCTGATCTACCTCCCGTGTCAGCCTGGCGTGCAATTTCTGGGACACCCAGTAGAAATATATATGTAAAAATCAGTTATAAAGTATAAACTATCATTATCATGCATAAGTAAAGAAGGTATTGAGTATACAGCATCATCCAATCAAAATTACCAATAAGCAAGAATCGACACATTGTAAAAAGTTTTAATATGCGATGCAAAGTCGATGCTTGGTCAATCAGAGATATTAGCTCTTTTCGCGTATTTTGCAATAGAATTTCGATCATATCATTCTGTTCAAAATAAAATCTAGTAGAATTTAAACTGTCAAATACATACAACCGCTACATAAGGATATAACTAAAATTTAACTATACACTTCCAACATTCTCTAATGCAGACGATGATAGCGAGTTACACCATTTTACACCTTTCAAAAACTCGATGTGTTGCAGTCACGAATAATATTTTTGATAGTGTAACAATAAAACCAAAATAAAAAAATTGGTCCCTCTAATTTTGGCCTTTTAATAGATTATCAGTTTTCACCACTTTTAAGGTCTCTCACTACTTTGTATCTATTGGTTTATAATATTAAGTTATACCTGTTATTGTGGTCATTTTATGATTAGTAAATATTACTATTATGATGAAAAGAAACTGAGTATCAAAATAATGACTATGATTGTTTAGTCTGGGACATCCTATATTTTTTCTTAAATTATAGCTGAGCTTTCATGAACGGTTTCAAGAACTCTTTGAATGACTTATTTACTGGCTCAGCATTGAGTGGACTCTTCCGAGTTTCTTCAAATAATCTTTCATAAACGTTACCATCATAAGCTCCTAAAGCTGAAGAAAGAACTTCATCTCTGAAATCGAAACTGTCCACAAGCCCTACAGCATTTGGCCTTATCAATATTAAAAGTTCTTCTAGCCAACTTTGAAGTACTTCTACATCTTTTCCTTGAAGCTCAGTGAACTACAACAAAAAATAACATTCAGAACATAAATGAATTTATTTCGCCCAAAAAAATAGTTTAATCATTGTCACGATTTATTAGTCCATTCTTTATCTGAGATTAAAAATAGTAATTTAGTCTCTTTTTAGGAAATTTTTGATGTGCATTGCATTATAGGTAGATAAGAGTACTTCATAACGCTGCCACCAAATATACATCCTCACCACTGCCACCAAATTTCAAAATATGTTTCCGCTTTCACATCACTTCTTTTTGTCAGTTCTAGATCAGGTGGAATTTCAACCCTTATTGTTCAAAATAAGGGTTGAAATTGCATCATCGGTATTTAATTATCTCCCCCTTTTTTGTATTTTCAAAACTAGTGTCCTCCTGGGTAATTGCCCATTATACTAGTAATAAAAACGGAGAGCATTTGAGTAGTCATTGAAATTTTATTGAATTTACCTTGAGCACGTCTCCAGTGAGTTTCAAAATAGTATTTACTGCATATAATTGGAGAAGCTGATCTAGAACTATCCATAATTCTTGAGAGACTTGAGATTTAAACTTTTGAACAGAAATGATGAAAGTGTTTACTAAGAATACTCGACCGTGCATATCAGCAGCTTGTACCAACTCAATCGAAGTCATATTCCAAGCATCCTCATATGCCATACCTTTTTTCACTCTCTCATTGATATGTTTGTTCGCCAGGTCAAGTTTACTAAAAATGAAAATGTATTATTTAGTTTATAGAGTTCTAACAAGTACGACTTCAATTTATAAAATTAAATTAGGAAAATGGTAATGACTACCTAGGTATATAATCTAATATCTAAAAACTCATTCATATGGGGTAAATACGTAATAATATGTTGCTGTGTATTTTTCCACAGAAGTCAGAAAATTATTTTCATTGACATATTTATATAAAAAATGGTGTCAGTACCTTAAGGCCGCTTGACATGGCAATAAAAAAAATGCAAGAAACTTACAAGGTCAAAATATCGAATATGATTGCATTTTTTCGATAATAGCCAATTGCATCATGGCTGAAACCAACAAGAAACCTTTTTTTTCTACTACTTATACGTTACTTTTTTATCCTTGGCCATAATAAAAAAAACAAAATTAAAAAAATATTAGCAAAAATTATCACTAATCAAGGTTAGATTTACCATTAAATTTGAGGTTGGTTTTCACAAAAGTGTTCTAATCAATATATCAAGTCAAAAGTAAATTAGATTTCTCCCTAAAATTGCAACTTCCAAGCAATAAAAATTACACCAAACCGGAAAAAGTGAAAACTTACAGGAATTGATCAGCTGAGCTTCATTTGTGCATTGTTGTGACCAAGACATATATTATATCTGTCTCAATCCATGTCAATCGGTCTTTAGAATGGAAAGTTACAGCATAATATAAATTGTATTTTTTATGTCCAATATATTTGTTTTTGATAAAAAATGATTGAAAATATTATTGATCAATGGTTAATTATTACCCTGCTGCTGTTTTTTGTAAAGCTGTCAGTATCCAATTAACAGATTTCTGGAAAGGTGCTTGAACTCGCAATGCATCTTGTAAATATTTCATTGTAGGTAACATTGGTTTATTTTGTTCGTTTTGTAAAATTTTTATTAGAAACCTTGCCGTTTGTAAGAGAAGTACAGTGTTTTCACCTTCATATGTACACATGGCAGTAACTAATCCATAAGTAGCTGGTAGGTTTGAAGCTGCCATATATCCATGACCTCCACAAGCCAGCCTTAAGGTTTCTACACCACGACTACATTCTTCTGTGCATACTGCTTTTAGAACACAGGCTGTTGCATGTAGCTGAAAATAGTAAAATAATATAGTAAAAAGAGGTTTTCTTTGGAAATTAAAATTGTGAGAAAGAAGAATCAAGTTTACTTACTTCAGGTAAATTGTCAAACTGACCAGTTTCTAATTCACTACTAACAGAGTTGTACGTATCCCAAATCAATGCAGCAGCATATTGGAATGCAAAACAAGATGCAATATAAGGAAATATTTTGTATTGCTGTGTGAGAAAATCTAAAATTTGGACTTCCGGTTCTCTGAAAACAATGAAAAATATTTTAGTATGTAACATAATAGATACATCTGATTTTTTACTTACGAGGGTTTTATTTGCGACTGGTGGCGAACAGCACTGTATCTGGTTGCAATTGTACAAACTTTTTTCAAATATGTAGCACAGTCTTGTACTAAAACTACTCTCACAAATATCATAGTGCCATATGTTAGTTTACTGCTAGGTGACTCAACATAAGTACCATCCTGAAATATAAATACAAATTTGTTAATGTGTGGATCAAATACAAGGTTCTTTAAGACATATAGAATAAGAGTGATATTGCATTTGAACCTAAGATTTATTATTCCCCCTATCAGAGCTGTTTTCTACATCAACAGTGCTGGAGGTTATTTTTTCACTTTTATACATTTCTCTTACACAAGACATGATTAGAATAATAAATCCAACATAAAGTAGCAGTAGAAATACCTTTTTTTATTCATTAATCAATATTTACAAATATGAGAATTTCACAAATCAGTTTATTTTATTGACAATTGTGACATCTGGTATAAACCTTGTAAAAGATAAGATAGTCTAAAATTTAAAAACAAAACTAATGATACAAATATATTTCCTCTATTATGTCAGATATTGAATATTTTGCAATTTGCAATAAAGAAATCAAATTTATGACTAACACATACAATTTTTTTCTTAATAATTATATAAATAATCGATTTCATAATAGATATACACATACAACTTACAGGTAATACTCTGGTATTCTTCATTAACATATTAGTTCTAGGTATTCTAACATTTTCAAAACCTAAATATCCGTTGTTAGTACTATTCATTCCTAGCTTACATCCTATTTCCCCGATTTTAATTCCAGGTAGGGGCATGTGTGTTTCCTCATCTCTTAATTGAACTATAAATGGGTGAATTCCGTGGTTCTTTCCCAAAGTATACAATTGAGCAACAACAATAGCATAATTTGCAGAGTGTCCCACTAAAAATTGAATTAATATTATATGTTTCTCATTGATGTTAGCAAAATTCTTGGATAAATTATGATGAATAATTTAAATTTTTATGCTTTGAAATGTTTTTGATTTTAGGTCTCTTCTGATTTAAAATTAGTTTCTTTTATAATTTTTTAAAGAGAGATGAAAGTTAAAGAAATCTAAATTTTTGTATGTGAAAAGGGTTCATTCGCCACAAATTTGATTCATTGCAACCAAATATTATCCATTGAATGGTTTGAAAATACAATGATATGGGCTTATATCTTATTTTTTTTAGAAAATGGATAATTAAATCATACTTTTAATTGACCTGAGAGGAAATTTGAATCTCAATAACAAAAAGTTGTAGGAATTAATCATTAAAAATATCTTCCTCATTGTTATGGAATCAGTCGATTTTTTTTGTTATTTTTGGTGTCATGTTCTATGTTTCCTAAATACATAACTAAATATTTAGCTTTACAGTTATATTAAGAAAGTATTTAGGGAAACTTGATGACAAATTATTTTATCAAATCTACAATAGAATCTGAGGCTTTATAGTGAACATAAACTTGGTGAATGATCTCATTAAAAAAAAATAATCTTTTTGGTACTTATATATTCTATGCAAGAAATATTTGATATCTATGCTGTTAAATTTACATGAAATTGCTTAATGTTAAGAATGTTGTGGTAGAGGGATATGAAATTACAATTATATAGAAATATTTTAGGGATGTAACTAGATAAATTAAGAAGTAAAATTAATGATTAATATTATTTGTAATATAAACTTACGTCCTCCGGGCCACCATTTGTATGCTGTAATTGACGGAGAATTCAAAACAAATTCTTCAGTTTTTGGATCATAAGTAGCAGTAGTTTCAAGTCCTCTAATAAATGTACCATGTCCTAGCTCTGTCTAAAAAATAAAATTGTTTTTTATGTTTTCTTTTAATTACAAAACTGGCCCTAATTACCGAGTTTTCTACTTTAAGATAAAAATGTTATAGGGATTGTGATATTAATTAATAATTCAGCATTATCATGTTATAAACTTACTTGTGCATATGTACCAATTATATCACATGTCCATGCTTTTTGTATCCATTTTGTTTGTTGTTCAAGAGAAGCTTGTCCCATTAATGTTGGTATAAACATTACATAATGTAAAGTCAGGGGATTTCCATCTTTCAAAATTGCAGAGCCCAGTTGTCCACCTAAAATTTCCCTAAGAAAATATAGATAAAAATACAAATTATACTTTCCTTAATGATATAAATATGTACAAAAATTTTATCTGAATGCTTGTAGAGAGAGTTTATTATGAAAGATAAATTCACTCAACTTAAAAAAAAAATACAAAAAGATACAAGAATGTTAAGTACACTAGTGAGCATAAAAATCGATTCAGGCGACACCTCTCCAATTGCAAGTTATTGGCAAAAGAAACTGAGCACAAAATTCTATTTTTCTCAGTAAAATTTTAAAACTAATAGCATTAGCTCCAAATTATATAAAATATGGTAATTTTTTTGGACGTAAGCCACAGGTTAATGCCCAATCATTTTGATCGGCAGTGACCAAATGACGCCTGCGACCGTTGATAATAAGGGTTTGGAGGCACACATTACTGAGCGGGAGCAGTGGAATGGTGACTTCAAGTCCGCTATATTGGATATTGGAGCCACCTAGTAAACAGACAGCTCCAGGAGGAATGGCTTGGTCAGAGCAGGCTTCTGCTGTGGACACCCCAAAATAAGCAAATCTCTTTCGCTTTGGGTAAACGCCATCGTCTTCCAACCCGGCGTATTCGCTGTGATAGAATTCGGGCGCGCGATACTCAATCGACGCCACAGGAACAGAGTAATAAAAATCTGCTCAGACAGTAGAGCAACAATACAAGCCATAACGATTGAAAAGGTGTGTTCTAGGCTAGTCCTGGAGTGCAAAATCTGGTGAGTAATGGCTGCAAGGTCCGGCACGTTTGAGTACCTGGTTATTCGGGCAACAAAGGCAACTCACTTGCTAGACTGCGATCGGTGAACTCACCTATGGGCCCAGAACCCATCCTTTCTATGGCTAAAAGCGTGTCTCTAAACGGTCTACTCGCAAAGCGGACTCGGCAGAGATGGATAGAGACACCTGGCATGAGACAAGTGAAGGCACATATAGATGGACCTCGTGTGTCCCACACCAAACTACTGCTCCAGTGCAGTCTGTTGTTTTCGGAGTTTACCATTGTTATCAAGAGACTTCCATCAAAGACATATCAGAGAAAGATTCATTGTAAATACGTCACTGAGAAATCCGACTCTTACTCGTGTTCAAGTCCAACAAGAACTCAAAGAAATACGAGGAGTCGCTGGACAGTCAGACAGAATACTTAAAGACAGCTAAACTTCAGTCAAAAAGGCCAGCTACTGGACCCAAATTAACCCTAGCCAGAAAACATGTTAATTGGACGAGTGTGTCTGCATGGTAGTGGTAGAAGAGGACGAGTCTACAGAAGACCTGGTGAAATATTCGCGCATTTTTGCATAAAAGAAAACGTGGATTCTTGAGGAGATTCCTGGATGGTGTGGGCGGGCATTTTAATGGAAGCAAAAAACCTGTACCAGCCACAAAATTGGACCTCAAAACGGCGCTCACTAAAAAATGGGATAGCATAAAAAAGATTGAGTGAAGAGGTATCAGGGATCAGGGAAGACACATGAAATATTGATAGGTTAATTTCAAATAAATCATTATTTTAACAAATTTAAGCTTGTATTTTCTTTACTGTTAGTTATAACCTTTTTGGATTGTTTAAGATTCCTTTTTGGTTTGATATTTTTTCTTTATCAAAAAAAAAAATAGCGCATTAACATAGACCAGTCAATATAAAGCAAAGACTAATGGCTTTGTTTCATAACTTCTGTTGTCTCCTTTTAGGTTGTCTTTTTAATGTAGCTTTTGCATAGAAACATATACACACATTAGCCTAGTTACTAATAGTTTCAACTTATAATTATTGTCACCAATATTTTGATGGAAAAAAACAAAAATGATTACTTGAATATATTTTTGAAAAATATAAATACATCCTAGATTGTGTTGTCGTTATCATGGATTGTTATTTAAATTTAAATAATAATTTCATTTAACTTCCACTCTGTGTGTTATGTATTAATTATATTGTAAGACGTAAAAAATATGAGTGTTTCAAAGGTTACTAATTGTATAATGTAACCAAAGTTCATTTTAAGCACTTGTATATTGTAGTTATATATTAATAACCATGACATGATTTTGTTATTTAATGAAATTCTATATATTATTACCATTAATATAAAAAAAACTTTTTTGGAGCATAAATGAGAACTGTATTATGCAAATTGAATCAATTCTTTTTTATTTATTTCAACATATTTTTATTATTTTATTTTATTTATTAAGGAAATGAAAATTTTAAGTTTTATACAAAAGTGAAACAATATTGAAAAATGCCTAGTAACAAAACCTCCTTTATCCAGTCATTAACCCAGACATTTTAAAATTGTCTGAAATAACTGGTTTTAAGTGTGCCATTTAATATTAATTCAGCATTATAAAATCAAGAAGCTACTTGTAAAGTGAAAGCTGAAATTCATATGCAAACATTGGAATTTATTACATTTACTTTGCTAAAATTTTAAATTGGTTACATGTGATCAAATGTTTTTGTAATTAGATTTTCACTAGAAAAATATATGAATTTGAACAGGCAGTAATACATTATTTCCATCACTAAAATGGATGATTCCAATCTGTGATAATTTATCTACTGGAGTTTTGATGCATTGAGAAAATTTAAACATAAAAAGTGGAAAGGAAACTATACCATAAAGTGCTATATAGATGGCTAACCATCAGTTAATTTAGTGGTGTTACTGTATTTATATGGGAACAAATTAAAATATAATCTAAAGCACATTTCAAACTATTTAGCGTACAAATTCATTAATTGCCTTATTTTTATATAGCACCAATTTTCTGGCATTAAAATTAATCATTATTATTGGATTGAATTGAAATATTAGATTATCTGAATAAGTTTTGAACCGTTCAGTAAAAATATTTTAACTTATATACATATTTATATGAACAACTATGAGTTTGAATATTTTAATCAGTTTTATTTATTGGATCAAACCCAATTAAGTACTTTTTTTTTAAAGTGATTAAATAATTATACAAAGTCTACATAGATTAGATAATGAGGAACAAGTGTGAATGATTGCTTTCTTAAAGAATAAATTCAAAAATATTGATATTTTTCACATTCTGCAATTTTTTATCAGAAAAATATTTCTGATAATAATAATTATTTGGATTCTACAATATCAGACTCTTCTGATTACATAATGTGGATCATTTTTTCCACAACAAATTACATAGTATGAAGCAATACATTTATTATGATATGGAAAATATTTATGGAAGATAATATTGTTTTTGGTAGAACTGTTTGGTGTGAGCAAGTTACAACCTTGTTATCAAGGATAACAAGATTATTTTGTCTCTCACAAGGAGAGACATTTTCAATTTTTTTTGGAGTTCAACACTTTTACACAAGTTAATTATAAAAATGATATTCAACCTACTAAAACCATATCTTAGTTATGAGAACAGAAAACAAGGCAACAATGAGCACAAAAAATGAAGGTCTATTGCCAGAAATATTCTGTGGTATTTGAATAATCAAAATAGGTACCTGAAATTATCCATTCCACCCTTTCCTTCACTTTGAAGTTGGTTAACTTTTTTAAAAAGTAAGCAGGCCTTTCGTACAGCTTCTTCATATTTTTCTTTATGGCTTAAATATTCCAAAGGTATTTTTGATTGTAACTCTTCATCATCCAAGAAAAAATTTTCTGTAAACATTGTGAAAACAAATTTCTCTAAATATTGTTTTGAATAAATATAATACTACAGAATTATCAAATAGTCAATTGCACTTTTTCGCTATTCGATTTAATAAAAAACGTATATTCATATTACCTCTGCTTTTTCTTTCAATTGTTTTTTGTACACCGCCATCTAATAAATGAGTTAATTCTAAGGTATTGAATGAACACTTTTTTCTTTCTTTCACAAGATCGGGGTTGATTTTTTTGTTAGAGGACGGCATATTTCTACTTCTACAGTATTTTCAGTTTTGTCGTGGTAATTCAGGATATCTTACTTTTGACTACACGTAACATATACTATACTGTTTTGGTTAAACACTTAAAAGTTTTTATATAATCTAAATACTCATCCTTGAACTTTGACGATATTATACATGCGTATAATAAATAAATCATTTAAGTCATTGAACACGTCCCGATATATACTAAATAATACTATTGGATTTTTCAGAAAATATGATCGAACCCAACGTCCGATCATGATCGGAATGTTCGGAAAGTAATCTGTTTTACCTTCACGAAACTGAACGAAGTGAACGTGTAATAGTCATATAATGAACCCTCGTTACCTTAGTTGCGATCAGTTGATTTGTTATTAGGGCTATTTGGAACCTATGATTCGGGATCAAGTCATAGAGTTATATTAAAGGTAGAAATAAAGAGAGAGTGAGGCATGGGAGCTTGTTCAAATTGATATGAACTCATGATAGAGAGAGAGAATATCCTTAGACAAGGATAGACTAATTTCCTTGTCCAAGGTTATAACACACACTTTCTCACTCTCTCTACTCAATTCAGATTGGATCGTCATATAAAGTCGAAGTTTCAAGTGATGGGAATGGCAGAAGAACAGAGGATAACTAATTTTAATTCTAATAGCTCTTTCTGTCTCTCCCAATACTACAGATCTACCTTCATTCACTCTCTCTATCTTTAATATTAGCTCTATGGATCAAGTAAATCACTTATTAGCTGATTGCCGATCCTAGCTCAGAACGAATTTTAATCAGAGTTTGTGAACATCGTGTTCTATTTGCAGTGATCATTTCAAATTTAAAAGTCAATCTACAAAAAGTTATTAGTTATCAACGATTGACGAAAAGACACGAATTTTACAACAAATTTATATACCAGAAGGCTATTTTTACGTTGAAAAGTCATATAATTACGAAAATAGTAAGCAGTAGTAACTGTCAATTATGCTGCCTATCAGAATTATTCATAGATAACGTTATAATTGGAATTAATAATTTTTAATTAGTTCGGACTCTGCCTTTGTAAATATATTCAAGTTAAATACATTTATTAAGTTTATGGCTATGGCCCTATTACTTCTAACCTACTTAACCAGTTCATAGTTCTGAAAAGTACTATCACTTCCCCGTACGGTCTATTTTGCTGAAGCTTGAGATTTTTCTAAGACACCTGTCTACTGTAAAAATGAATAAATTTCTATAAATAAGTAAATAGAAACACAAAATTATAGTAATAAAAATAGATTTTTGCGGGTTACGTTTTAGACAGCACAATCATTTATAAGTCACGAACCGTCAGTTATCACATATGAATCTTCTAAAGCCCTCTTTCAGTCAAACAAACCCAAATATTTGCTTCCCTTGTAAAAATTAAGCCGTTATAAACGTTTTAAAAAAATAGAAATGTGAAACACTCGCAGTTGAATGCAATTATGCTGTAGATATCAATATTTATAGATAGAAAACAAAGAGAGGAACGGAGCTAGTTAATTGATTGGTGCAGTTGGAACGGTGATGTAAGAGATGTATGATCGATGAATATGCCTTTAACCATTGCTCAAATGTCAAAATTCTAAATTCACGATGAGACTCCCGCATGCGTATATGTAAAGCGTTTGCGTGCAGATAACTGGTGTAAATATGGCGTCACAAGAGGACGATAACAAAATAGAGTGCATTTCAAACATAAACAAACAGCAAGAAAGATCCTTCTTAAATGTTTATAAGGTGAAAAACACAATTATCGTGCTTATAGTTCATTAGTTTATATAATTTTCGCATGATTATTGTGACGGCAAGTGTGTAGTTATTCATTCGCATGGCCGCCATGTTCCATCGGTGATATGTACAGAAAATAGAAGAATGTGGCCATCTTAAATAAACCACAACAATTTCGTCAAGTGGAGTTTTGGCTCGATTGTGTAGACTGAGTTTTATTAAAGTGCCTCAATTGATATGTCATCTTGGTATCCTCCTATTCGAAACAATCATTTATAGTTGTTTGTTTTAATTGCTTGATTCTACGTTACATCAAGATGAATTTTGTACAAGGAAACCAAGATTATTTTGCACCCTTCAAAGCACGTATCTCTTACTTTTGTATTTTTTTTAGTTTAGTGCCAAAGTGATTTCAAAGGGAATTAAAGCCTGTCAATTTGTTAGGCTAAAATTCAAACTAGTTTATTTGGTTACTGTTAGAATTTATCTCTATTTTGCGTTGGCATGCTTCTTTTCGCTTTGATATTTTTAAATTATATTTCACTGATTGAGAGTAGTTTTAAAATTGGATCAGATAGGGGTTTTGGTTTTTAGTGAAATCACTTGGCATTTAGGTAATATTTTATAGCTATAAAATGCATAATAATTATATCTTAATTGTTAAATGTTGTATGATATTGCTATAAGTATATTGCATTTATACTTACTTTTCTTTTGAATCAATTATATGCCATTATTAGAAATATTCTTTTACAGAAACATGAATATATATTAAACAATAAAAGTGATTCTTTTGAAAACAAAATTGAATCCTTAATAGATGTTTGGAAAAGCATTGGAGAACTGAACTTATCTCAGTTTGATCTTCGTCATGTTATCCAGATTATGGATTGGGCAAAACTACATGCTTTAAATATTGTTCTTACAGCAGAATGGAATCATTTTAAGGGTGAGTTTGAAATAGAGTATATATGCCCTTTTTCTCTTTTAAAGAAATATCGAATGCTACAACATAAAAGTTGATTAATCTGGGGTTTGTTGAACATGATATAGTGGACCATCATTATAAGTTGTTTTTATATCAATATATTCCAATTGCTTTGTATATAGAGGTTATTTTGGAAACAAAAACATATGTAGACAAGTGCAAAGACCAGAATACTCACTTATATGATGTATTATAAGTATAGTGTTGAAAAGAACAAATTAGAATATACATTAATTATCACTGCTTCTATTCTACAAATATTTTCAAACTCAAGCCAAAAGAGTATATTGGTGAATATATAACATGCTATTAAGATCACAGCATTTAGTAGCAATAATAGAAAAACTACATTCTAATGTGTGTTATTTCTAAAATTTGCTTAAAACCAAATGCATTTAGTAATTTGATGTTGGAGTATGGGCCTAGCTACATTGAGCATATATTCAATTCACTAGTAATATCTCAGATATTAAGGGGACTTCACTATTAGGATATTTAAATTTATCAGGCAAATGTATTCTTATATAAGTGTATCACAAAATATTTACATTGCTTTGTTATTTTCTTATAATGCAACTATTTTGCAATTATTGTTATTACATTAGAAGGATGGTACATATTTTGTATTAAATGGATTTTTCACATAACAGTGGAAGCTTGAATTTTTGTAAATATGTCTATCTAAAGTTCTTTTTTAATCGATTTCTTTTTAAAACCTTTTGTAAATATTTCATAACAACATTTATGAGTCCAGTAATTTTAAGCAAACATATATTAAAATGTTTAATTAAACTAAATTGTTGTTAAGTCTAGATAATAATATTTGCATTATTATGTCTGCATAAAAATAGACTAAAATTTTTTTAGTTATGTGTGTTACTCTATATAACTTTATAAAAATTGATTATTTTTGAGTTCTTCTAAACGATAGGTAATGACTGTCGATTTTTTATATGGTGTTTGTACCAAAATATTCTAGTCACTAATTTATGTGATTTAATTATTGTGTTCCCTTTGAAATGCATGGGAGACAAATCATATTAATAGTATTGTTTATGATACACAGCAAATTCTGTACAGTAGTCTACTTAAAACCTGGTATATCCTGGAATTAATTAGTCACTACTTATACAAATGTCTATTAATATGAAATCAAAAACATTTGTACATATTTCTGTGTGGATAAATTTCATTTTGTTCCAATCCACTGAATCTTTTCATCAGTTCTTATCTTGTTGTTAGTTTCAAATACTTTAGACTCTTAGTTTTTGTTCATTTCTTTTTAAGCTCTTCCATATGTACTCTCTTTTTACTATGTTGGACGTTTTTCCTTCGTCTATGGAGCATAAATATATTTTTTTGTTTCTTTAACTTTTTTAAAATTTCTTCTTGTATTGGTGAATAAATTGCCTAGTCTGTTAATATTGTTTCTTCTTTTGGTGCTTTTCCTGTTTTTGTTTCATTTATTACTTCCTCTAATGTCTTTACCAGATGTTATTTCTTTCTTGTTATTGTTTCAATTTAGAATGCTTTGTCTTATTATATGTTATGTTGTGTATTATGCAATCAATTACATGTTTTATCACATTCTTAGGAGAAAACTAATGTATGTATCTGATTATAAAATTGTATGTCTTTGATCATAAAATTTTTCACTTGCTCTTACAGTGAATATTTATGTTGTTTAACTTTTGTTGTCATTTTAAAATAATCTGTACAAAAACTTGAATATTTTATAGCAAGACTGAATTTTGTAAATCATAAAAAGATAAGATATTCCATTATATTAAAAATGTGGAACTTAATCTTAATTATATATTTGAAAAGTTTATAACTTTACAATACCTTTCTTCAAAATTAATCATTGAATGAAAACCCCGTTGTCTTCCTTATATTTTATAGGACTGTTAATTTAATTCATTAATTATAAGGTTGATGTTCTAGCTTATGAAAAACTAAGGTGGAATATGAAAATGTTTGTTGATCTTCCGAACTTATTGGAAAAGTCACTTCTGTTTAGATGATCACAAATAAAATGAGAGATCTAGAGGATTGTGAAAAATAGACTGAGTATATTAAATTTCAATTGAATATCACAATGTTATGAGTAAATAGAGCGAGGCAATAGAAACATGTGGGTTTTGGAGCTATTGCCTTTGTTGGCTTTAACCTTCAGTAATTTGTTAGACCTGAATTTCAAATGAGAACTGAACTTTTATAATATACTATCAGTACAGGTTAAGGGGAAATTAATTAATCAACAAAGATTATGGAAATAAATGATTCAATAAACTTTTCAACATTTTAGGTTTTGTTGTGCTATAACATGGCTTATTTTATATACAAATTTTCTCTCAAAAAGTTAATTGTGCACGTTTATCATGGATTATATCTCCTCGTCGCTGTCAGCCTCATACATAGCAGCAACATATTAAAGTTTTTTTACTTGTCTACATTATGAAAAAATTAAATTAACAGTTTTAGCAGGAAGTGATAATATATTTTTATTTCTATTTTCAGTATTTAAAGATTCTGCTCACTGGTCATAATCAGCAAAATAAATCAAAACTATGATAGTAGTATAATATTACTATTTTGACTATTGAAAAAATAGATATTTCAGACATTATTTGACTCTTATGTTTTATAAAAAATACTTTTGTGTGGTCTAATTTGTAATGAATAATATGAAATTTCAGCAACTTACCAGTCCAAACTGTTGGAAGAAATAGAAAAGGCACAGAATGAATTACTTAAGCTAAATAGTGCATTTGCTACCCGTTGTAAAAAATTAGCAGATGTAGTGAGAAATCCTTGGGAGGATCCCATTCTAATGAACCTTATGAAAACAAAGGACTCAGAAATTGGAGTTGAAGGTATTTTTTTACTTAATTAAGTCTGTATTTTTACAAGATATTAATTTAACCCAAAGTAGAATGTCTTTGTTTTATAGCAAATTTTTTGCACTGTGGCAAAACAGTATGAAGAAGTATATTTAAATTTAAAAAATATTGAAAGGACTTATATCCCCTTTAGCTATTGATTATAGTTTGAAAGCATCTAGACTCATTTAGAATCTCATTTTTAATTCTCTTTCTCCTACAAGGCAACGAATATGTGGTTCTAATCAGTCAACACGGTACCTGAGTGTATTAAGGAGACCTCTTTCAATGATCACCATGACATTCCTCCTACACAATTACTGGTCTATCGTTGATTATTGTCATAAGAGCAAAATATGGACTCATTTCAGAATACTACATTGGAACACTGATGGTCTTTCCAGTCTGAACACCCAAGCTCTGTGATATACTAGGATTTGCAGAAGTGCATTTGCCAGGCACTCTGGACCTCAAATTGAAAGTCGTTCCCTTGTCATATTTTGTCAATTTATTTTAGGTAGAAATATTGGGTGCACATAGTAGTGTAATATATAAAAGTGTATAAATTATAATTTTACCCAAAATATATTATTGAAAATTTACTTATTTTATTTTTTTTAGAAATCGAATTTTTTTGTGTAGAAACAGCTTATTTGATATCAGTTCGATTGAAGAAACTTTGTGAATCCCATTGTGAAGATTTAGCTCTAAATTTGGTTACTGCTTTTATGAACTGTAATAAGTTATCGAAGACTCAAAATTTCAGCCTTAATGCTACAGAGACTCAAATGTGGTTCATTTTTGATATTTATATTGCATTGTTATACAAATTTCAAGATAAACATAAAATTGTAGTTCTGGTAAGTATAAATGAGGAGGGCGTTAGTTATATTTTTGTTTTATTTGTGGGTATTTTAAGATTATTTGGCTAATTCCATTACTTGTAATAGAAAACAGTAAGTTATAAAGTTTTTTTTTTCTATTAATATATTTTTCTTGAAATACTTTACGCTTATTGCAATATGTGTTTTCATTCCAGTTGAAAGAACTGACTTTTGGTGAAGGACTTCAGCTGGTGAATAGATTTGCTAAAAAACGTGTCAAAATATCAAAAATTTGGAAAAATTGTCATCGGGTTGCTATATTAGCGGTGCAAATGTATATTTCCCAGGCCGTTGTTAAATATACCGAAGAATTGAAAGAATTCCTTGAAAGTTATTTAGAAGTTTATATATCTCTTTGTAATTCAGATGAGCTGTTACAAGACTTCTCGTCATCTATCCGCCGTATTAGCAATTTGGCAGATGCTGCTGGGTTATATGTATTCTGTGCAGTTATTCAAAAAAGGGTAAGCTTATATTGAAATTTAAAAAAAACTGTCACCCTTCTTTAATGTCTTTATAATATCTGAATATTAGTAAGCTTATTAGTTTGTTACCTAGTATCACCTGGCTGATTTCCTTCCTCCTTTGAATGTTTTTCTCTTCCTGACCAAAAATTTAAAAGCTTGAATGTAGATAAGACAACAAAACAATTGATATTCTTTATATTTTTTTTATTTGATCCAACTACTAAGCCTATTATCAATTTCAGTTTCAAATATTTTGGATCAAATTATATCTTCAACTACAATAAAAAGATTAGAACCATTAATTCCAGATACAACTTTTTAAAAATATTATAAATGTCATGAATAATAAAGATAATGATAATTTTTTTTTGCAGGCTGGACAGAAGTTGAAACCTTTTGTAATTGAAATGTACATACGAGCCTTAACGACTGATATGAATGAATTAGAGCGTCAAAAAGATGCCAATGAAGTAGAGAAAGTAGCTGCAATTACCTCTAGATTGGCGGCAGCGTTTTGTAATCTAGCGAATTTTTTATCAGAACATGTAAAAGTGGCGAGGGAATGTGTGCTTACTGCTTTTAGTTTAGAACCAACAAAAGAGAGGCTCTCTAATATTGAACTGTTAGCAAAGAAAAGTGGATTTCAAGTGTTAGATACAGGTCAAGAATGGAAATGTAAATTGCATCCACCGGTTTTACCATCAGATGAAATCACTTGGATGTGCCCTGAATGTGGAGAATGGATGTCAAAACCCGAATTTAATGTGCCTATTAAGATCAATATGGCCCTTAATGAAGCACTCCAGAACTCAATATTAGGAATTTCTGAAGCTTTGTGTGATGATCTGGTTGTATGCTTGTCAAATCCTAGATACCAAATACTGAGTTGGTTTATGCCATGGGAAGAGTTACACAGACTTTGTTTGATGTATTTACAAGATCCACAAGCTACAAAAAACATAGTTACTGAATTGAAATTTATTGACATAGATTATTCAATATTCAAAGGTATCAAACAGGAACCTCTAGACGAATTAGATGGAATTGAAAGAGGATATGAACAATATTTGGATCAAGATTTTGTTTCTGATGAAGAGACAAGTTCAAATAGCGAAGATTCAATGTCCCAAGATTCAAGACCTTACAGTCTTGGAAGTGATGGAGCAGGTGAAGGTCCGTATTTGCCTATGCTTCCAACTCAAACAAAGTCAGATCCAAATACTCTCAAAAGCCTACGAATGTTTAGACCTAATCTTAAAAGAACTCGGGAAAAAGAAACATGCCTTGAGACACCTGAGAAGCGTTTCAAAGCAGATTCCAATATTCCAAATATTACTCCTGATGTTATGAAGTCGGTTGATTCTTTAAAAGTGGAAAATACATCAGCTAATTTAAATAAAAATAACATTGCACCTAAGTTTGCTGCTATACAATATCCGAAACCATTTCCCACGACGATTGATACTGCCAGTACTACCAATATGACTAAAACATATGATTCTGATTTTAGTTCAAAAAACGTAAAGACTGCCACGTTGCCTCTACTTGGTGGGCAAGTGGCGAAGAAGGAAAACACATTAATCCAAGTAAACAATCAACAGCAAAAGATTCTATTTCCACTCTTAAAAAATGCGTTAATGATAAAAAAGTGTCAACAAACAGAAATACACAACAAGTACACGATTGGTTCGAAAGAAAACAACAAATGCAAATTGACCGATCACAAAGTTCAGGATTTTCGTCTTCCTTCACCGGATCTCAAAGTTCACAACAATCCAACGAGTTCTACAAAAAACCACACAATTCTGCTATTACCAACAATTCTGCTCTCAGAATACAAACAGGTTCATCCAGTTATCAACAAGGACAATTTCAAAGATGTGATGCAAGAACAATTAGTTCGGGAACATCAACAACCTCAACAATCCAAGCCAAATCTTCATCAGTTTCAGATTTCGAATCAAACACATTCCTCATCCAATCCAAATCACAAAACAGAGCAACAGTCAGCTCTTCAATCTCAATTGCCTCTAGCAATCAGTCAAAGTCAAGTACTATTCAAAACCCATCTATCAAAGAAATTGGCGTCCAACCACAACAAGGAACAATCAGAAACATTACAAGCCAATCTTCCTCCTCACATACAAACATCTTCATCGGATCTCTTAACCAACCCAAGCAATACTTTAACAAACAGTCAAGAGCCAGCCAGTTCCGCTCTGCCTCAAACCCAAACAAAGGAGATAAAATTGAAAAACAGTCTAACCAATTTGATTCCATTACCAAACCTAATAACCAGTATGAATCAGGAATTTATTCCATTGATAAAAATAGACAAGTTGCAAACCAGTCTGGAACAAGATGCAAAAATGTTATCCAACCAAGATCAGAAACAAATCAAAAACAATTGTATAAATTCCCAAGTAGCCAACCCAGTGAATCACAGCAACTTGCCGAACTCCTTTTATCAATGTCTCAATCTAAAAGTATCGAAACAGTACCAAATTCAAAAGCAAGAGGTTTTATCGAGTCCACATCAGGACAAATTCAACAACCATTCAATCCAGACACCACATGTAAAGCAGAAGAGCAACAAAAACGAAACACCGGAAACGAAACAATCAGAGAAATTTTCCAATCAAAATCCCATTGCTCTCCAAAAGGAACAGCTGCTAGAACAGTCCCCGCAACAAATAATACCACTCAAACAGGAGCAACCTACTCTCTTGAATTTATTAACGCACCACAAGCTCCAGTCAACATTCTTGCTTATCCCAAATTCCGATCCCTCATCACCACTTCTCAAATCAAACAGCAACAGTCTTCAGTCATTACCACATCTCCAGTCCATCACTCCTCAGTTGAAGTCAGTTCCCAACTCAAACAATTCATTCAAGGGGCCAACAGTAGTCAAATTAAACAGTCAAACTTTACAGGAACAAGTAACTTGCAACCCAAAAAATCAAACTATTCAAATGTCAGCAGTTTCCACGTCATTCAGCACCAAACAAACGTCAAATCAAATCAGAATGTCTCACAATACAAACAAAATTTTGCAGCCGGCAACAGCTCCACAACAAAACCAAGTACCTCTGGTGTCAATTTTGAAATTCAACTCCCAGGCACCACAATCACCCAAGTTAGACAGCGAAACGTGTCAGATACCAATAATTTCCAAGTCAAACGGCCCGTTACGAGCACCCACACCTCTCAACACAAGCAACACTTCACAGTCACTCTGTACGATACTAGTGACCAAATTGGAAAATCCTCAAGTCAATTGCCCCTTGTCACCAGTCAGAAGTCAAAAACAGGATCAAGTCAAAGAGATTCAGGAGGAAACAACCAATACCACGCCTCTTCAAAATCTGTCTGCACATCAAAACAACTCACAAAATCAACAACCTCAGTCAACCCAATTTACCAGCCAACAAGTTCAAAGCAGTATACAAACACAACCATTTCAACGGGAACAACAATTAATGACCAACAAAGAAAAATTGCAACAATTAACCCTCAACGAACAACAAAGGCACAACAGCAGCCCATCAATGAATGTACAAAATCAAAACAAGAACAAGGGCGAAAACAATCAAGCCAATCCATCAACCATCAAGAGCTTATTGCGCAACAACTTCTACAATTTGCTCAAAGTACCCAATCATTATCCCAGTTCAGAGAAGTTGCTGATTTCACAAGTCAATCCACAGGTAACAATTCACAAACCAGAAGAACTTACGGACCGAGTGGATCTCAAAAAAAGTATAGTTGTACCTCAACATCACAAAGTATCAACAATGTACCCACCACAAATTCCTATCAATATGGAAACAAACTGTGTTCTTTTGGAGAAGGAACCAGTTTTGGTCAATATAGACCATCAAACAGTCAAGATGAAACAGGAAATACAACAAAAGAGCAACAAGAAAATTCGATCTCACAAAAAAACATCCCGAATCGAGAAGAAAAGAAATCGCAAGCAAGTTTGTCAGACGCCGAAGAATTCTTGCAATTCATTGGATACTATACTAAACAAAAATTGTAACAATGATAAGGCTGATGAGTCAAAAACATCAAATGATGATTTGAAGTGCAATAAAGACGCTAGTATTTCTAGGGTTAATGTGATTTCGATTAATGATAATAGTAATGAAGGAAATAATAATTATAACGCCATTAAGAACCAAAATTCCAGAACCACTGCTCAATGTAACTCTAATGCTATAGATGACTCTATTACTGACAGCAGTATTTTTTCAGATAATTTTGAAAGGCGTCCTGAAGAACTTTTATGTCACACACGTAATTGTTCTGCATTAGAGAAAAAAGAATTTCTCGAAAATGATGACCCTCACGAAATTTTACCAAAGATAAACTTGACTGAAAATATTAGAACATACACAAAAAAGTCAAAAAGAAAAATATTAGTTGAAACTAAAGACTGTGTTAAAACACCACCCGGTGTTGATGTATTAGAAGATTGTAAAAATGTATATAATGAAAATAGTACTGAAAATCTACATTCCACTGTACAAAATTCCCTGATCGATAGTAAAGAATTGCAAATTATTCTATGCCACCTACCTTCTAATAAGAAAATTGGAGGAAAGTGTGCAGGTAATAAGGAAGAATATTCTATTATCAAACAAAAATGTGATAGAGGAAAGACTCCTCCAAAAAATTCTAGAAAACGTAAAAGTTCTGACAAATCTGAAAATAAGGTTGGAAAAGCACCAAATTTAGTACAAAGTCACATTCTTTCGCCATTACAAGACGTGAATCTACGTGTTAATTCTCAGATAAATACGAAGGTTTGTTGCGATTTTAATAAAGAGGATAAAGCTCCAGAGAAAAGATCAGCGCTAAAATCTGTTTTATCCAATATTCCAGGTCTTAATGATTTTCAAATGATAAGACCGTTGGGCGTTAATCCAGTGGTAAATGTTGTGCAAGTTTCGGGGGGAAGATCAACTCAAAGTGTTTCAATTCAGAATTCTCAAACAAGTACACAAGTTACACCTCACATTCAACGTATTGGCCAACCGAGAGCTAATGATCAGAAACCTGAACATTCCAATTCGGTTACTTCTACAACCCAAACACCGACTACTACAAGTGCTACTTCAAGAACTACAACTTCCCAACCATCTACGCTTATCAACATTCTTTCCCAGCAAATAGTTAGACCAGTTTCAAATCAGACGAATACCGTTCGGCGTCAGGGACCTTTGATTAACATCTTGTCTCAACAGGTTATCAGACCTCCTAAAACGGCAGTCAACAGTATTACGCCTACCACAGAAGCGATTCAGGTAAGGTTACAATTCTTTATAAGCATGTCATTATCACTATACTAACAGGTCTAAGGTATAATCAAGATCAGGATGTTGCAGATTATAAGTCATTGACACATTTTAGAGTAGAAAAGGAGTAGCTTAATTGAAATTTTAACACTAGTTTCCAGATTTCCATTCAATATTCAAAAGTATTTAATTTATATTTACGTGAAGTCCAATTCTCTAGTAGCAACCAATTGAGAAATTTTGGATTTTGCTTTAATTAGATTTTTAAGAAAACCGTTTGTCAAGATTAAATATGGTTTTAAAATATTACAGGGTACTAAACTTGATCTCGACATGTATTTTTTACGAGGTTTTATTCAACTTCATAGTTTATAAAATTTGGAGACCAATATCAACAATAAACACTCGTGAGCAAAAAAATCGACTCAATTCGCACGCTTGCGGTAAAAAATCTCTAGTAGAAAAGTCTGTAGCTTCCATTCTTTTTCTGATTTTAGTATCTTAAGTGTTAGCTTTATAATGAGTGGTCTACGTCAGTGATTCCCAACCGGTGGTTCGTGAATCCCTGGGGGTTCGCAGTGTTTGCAGAAGGGACTCGCAAAAATAATATTGTAATAGCGGATTTTTTAAAACTCCATTAAAATCAAAAGCCAGACAAAAACAAAAATTAAATAACACACCCACTGTAAAACAGATTGTTCGCTGCCTGTTGGTTAAGAAATCTGTAATAAATTTCAATGTTTTCGTTTCTTTTTTTCTTATTTGTTTTTCAATGTTACTCCATCAATATCAAATTATATCAACAATTTCATATATTACAATTTATGACAAACAATTTATTTATATTTGAAACATTTTATCGATGTGATTAGTAATATGTAAGGAAGTTCTTGCCAACAGCAGTTTATAATAATCACTTCTTCGTAAGCATACATATTGAAATAAAACATCCAAAATTCTTCTTTCTTGGCTTCAAACGAAGATGGTAAAATGGCCCTTGCAGAATAATTTTGAGTAAGTGATAAAATTGCAAGATCTGGACAAGCGCATACAATAGCAAAAAATTTTAATTGGACCATGTGCGAAAGATATCGCCAAATATACGCTCGGAGAAGAGGCAGCAAAGGAAAGGCTAGATCCCTTATCAAACAACACGGTGTTGCGTAGAATTAATGACTTGTCTAATTATTTGGAGAACGAACTTATAAAAAGAATAAAATTTAATTGTTTTGCAATTCAATTTGAAGAATCGACGGATGTAACAAATGCCACAGTCTTGCTTGTCTACGTTAGATTTATTTTTACGAATATTGTTTTATCTATTTGCAAAACCTTTGAAAACCTTCACAACCGGAGAAGCGATTTTCTATATAACCAATGGGTATTTTGAAAAGAATGGTTTTATTGTGTGAGGTATGTACAGATAGTGCGAAATTAATGACAGGAAGATTTTTTGGTTTTGTGTTACGGGTGAAGAAGATCAACGAGAAAAGCGTTTTCCTACAGCGTTATCTACTACTTTAAGTGATGCTATAGATATTGAGAACGTTATAAAATCGTGTGCTTCAAATTGCCGTCTATTCCGTACGTGAGGATTTTGGAAGTTACCACGTTTCTTTACTACTTATATCATCTAGACTATCATCTAAATATTTTGTACTATTTTATGTTGGAATCCAAACTAGAAAAAATCACCTAAAAGAGAAAATTTTTGTCCAAAAATAACACAAAAGGCAGGATAATAAAATATAAAAAAATAAAGAATCAAAATTGTCTTTGACATGAAATTACTTATGATACGTATAATTTTACGTCCTTCGTTTAATGTTGCAGTTCATAAGTCAAAAAAATCACTCCAATGAGAAAATTTTTATACAAAAAGAACACAAATGACAGGATTGGAAACATTTTGACAAAAAAAAATAAAATTTATGAGGTAATTAAAAGAAAATAAAATTAATATATATATATATATATATATATATATATATATATATATATATATATATAATATATAATATAAAATAATATAATATATATAATATACATTCAAAGTACCTTACCGGTTGAACCTCTGGCATTTATTTGCACGTCCCCCAAATTATTCAAAAAGTATAGTTTGGCTAAAGCAGGCATCAAATTCATTATAAGATGATAATCGGCTAAATTTTTACTGTACATTTCCAATCTTTTCAAATCGTATTTCATAACATTAATATCCAATTCCGTTTTAGTTAAATCTGAGCAATAATTTATAAAAAAATTTACAACCCGAAAAAAAATTTCACTAACCTTTAGTTTTCAATTTGATGTTTTTATTCGATAGCACCCCCAAAGCTAAACTAGGTGAAAATTTACTAAACTGATAAGCCAACAAATTGTTTGGTTGAATTGAAGTCTGAAGTTCAAGCATTTTTTATTCTTTATCTGTTTAATTTGTCTTCTTGTATATCCGATGTTCTTTGGCTGCAAAAGCTTGCGTATTTAGCTGACATTTTTTGTAAACTGAATGAATTAAATATGTCCTTACAAGGCGAGGGTGTCACCATTTCAAGTATACAAGATAGAATTGAGGCTGTGTGAAAAAGATAAGTAATTTAAACTCAAAATCACAAATTTTTTGCATGGCAACATGAGATTTGTGTGCAGGGGCGTTGTCTTGCAAAAACAAAACACCTTTGGATAGCTTTCCGCATCTTTTCTCTTTAATTTTTTCTCGTAAAGTGGTCAGTAATGTCGAATAGTAATCTCCAATTATTGTTCTACCTTTATCCAAAAAATCAATCATAATTACTTCATGGCAATCCCAAAAAAATTAAGCAAGAACTTTTTCAGCAGATTTTTGGACACGAAACTTATTAGGTCTTGGAGAACCAGAGTGTCGCCATTCCGTCGATTGTTGCTTTGTTTCTGGATCGAAGAAATGTACCCAAGTCTCATCCATAGTAACAATTCGGTTTAAGAAGTCTACATCGTTTTCAAATCGAGCACAGATCGATGCTTCTACCCTTGCACGCTTTTGGTCGACATTCAAACATTTGGGTATCCATTTTGCAGGAATTGTTCTTATGTCCAAATTGACGTGAACTATATGATGAACGCGTTCGTATGAAATATTCAGTGCTTCAGATATTTTTGGGGACTGACACAGAAACTGGTCTTCCCGATTGGTCGTCATCTTTCATTGAAAATTTACCTCTTTTGAAGCTTGCAGTCCAATTTTTCATGGTCCCATACGAAGGAAATTGTTCACCAAGGGTATTAAGCATATCTTCGTAAATCTGCTTACCTCTTAACCCTTTTAAATAATTGATGGTACTTGATGATGGCTCAATACTCCAATTTTTCGATTTTCACAATTTCGGTGGACATCTTTTTGCTTTTAATTTATTGCGTTTAAACTCTGGTTTACTTTTTTGACGTCAAACTTTACACTGACACTTCTAATAAGTTATTGTTCATTGCTATGGTAACGCAATATTTTGTTTGTGCATGAAACTGGTCTAGGCTAACTAGATATCAATACATCCTCGTATTTTCCCAATAGATGCAATATATCCATCTCAAACAACTAGATACGTAATCCATTTCAAGGAAATATAAGTTCGGAAATCTCTCTAGATATATTGGAAAAAGAAAAACTTATAGAGTTATCTTGTCACAGTTCTCTGGAAGCAATTTTTAAAGATAACTCTTCAATTGATTCTGGCTCAGTATACAAAATGAATATCCTGTTTTGTTAAATAAAGCCATTGAAGTTCTATTATCATTTGTACAACATATCTATGAGAAAAAGGATTTTCAATATATACTTATCTGAAAGATAAATACAGAAACAGTTAAATGCAGAACCTGATATAAGACTGAAATTGTCAGATATTGAGCTTAACTTTGAATTGCTCTACCACCGTTTCAATAGTTTTTACTTTCATTGAATATCCAAACCATCCAAGGACTCCGAAAGCCACGTTTTCGTTTATGAAACCCTGCGTGAATATTTCACCAGGTCTTCTATAGTCTCGTCCTCTTCCATCGTTACTATGCAAGCACACTCTGCTTTTGGATCAAGGTTAGCTGCCTTAAGTCTTCTTCAGACTGTCCAGCCACTCATAGCCACTCCTCGTGTTTCTCTGAGCTCTGGTTGGACTTGAACACCAGTTAGGGGCGAATTTCTCAATGATGTATTGATAATGAATCGGTCATCTTTCTCAGATGTGCATTTCTCTTTCTGGAACCGCGTCTTCGATGAAAGTTACCAGACTCTTGGTAATGACGGCAAACTCTGGAAACAGCACACTGACTTATGGCCACTTGTCGCAATAAGGTAAACGCTTGAGCGGCTTTATCACTTGTTGTGTCCATTTTCAGGTAGAATTCTTATTTGTTTTAAACAAAGATGTGCATCAGTTGACGTTTGATAGCTAACTGATAGTGGTGGGTCAGGTAGATAACCTTTTATAAAGTTAATTTGCCCCTAATTAGCATTATTGTAAACAAACATATATATTTCATGTCATTTTGAAGCTAATACTCTTAGCTTTAAGGTTTTACTAAGAAAAAATACAATTTTGTGTTCAGTTTTTTTTGCAAGTGACTTGCGATTGAGTTGATATTACTTGGTCACGAGTGTAGTTTAAAAAATTCATTTTTAATTATTATGTAATTTAATTACTTTTTAAATAAATTTCTGTATCCTGTATTCAGGTATCACGGTTGATTTTGGCAACATTTCACATAGAGGAGTTGAAATTCGATATTTACAAATTAATTATGATTACTTTCAAATGTAACCTTTCTTTAAAATTCATATTTACATTTATTTCTTTTTCTAAATACTGGCGTATAAAAAATACTTCACAAAAAATTTTAAAGCGACATTGTCTAATAAAAGGAAACAAAGTGTTTAAATTCATTTATTTCACTTACAGTTTACCATTTCTGGGAGAAAAAAAATATACTCTAAGCAATAGTATTCTTATAAATAGAAATTAAAAGAAAGTTTTTGAACGCCAGTGTAATTAAATGTAGTATAAACAAGTAAAAGTTACTAAATACTTTAGTAAAACCATTGCACAAAAAGTACCCGACATAATCAAATATTCTATTACATTTAAAGAATGTGGATGTTATTTTTGTATTATAATGATTGAAATGTTTGAAGAGTATTGAAAACTTTTACCAAATAATGCACGCTACTTCTGTTTCATCTTGAAATAGTTATTATAGCTTTTGTTGCTTTTTTGCTTCCGGTTTCAGAATTAAGGTTATGCTTAACTATGTAAACTAACAATTTCGACTTTTTTGAAATAACTCAATCTTCAAATATTGCAATTAAAAAGAATCGATTAACAGATTAATAAAATTGTGCACCATTAAGATAAAAATTTTGCTATAGGGAGGCGCAATAGAACGTGCATTTATTAAGTATAGGGTAAAAATACATAAGATATTGTTGAAATAAACTATTTGATGATTAGGTAATTAAATGAAGTTTATTTTTTTAAAATAACATCTAAATGACGGCCTTCTCGAAGATGGCACTCCTCTAAACGCGGACGCAGATTTGTGAAAACTCTCGTCAATAAATCTGGGGTGATTGTTGCCATTCCCTTGCTGATATTTTCCTTGGCTGACTGATGTCCCTCGGATTGTTCATGTAGACTTTATGTTTGAGGGGTCCCCACAAAAAAATAAATCAGGGCTACGTGGGGACCAAGGGATATCACCTCTTTTGGAAATAAGTCTTGCAGGAAACATCTGTCTCACAGTCTCACAGCCGGCGTAGAGTCATTTGGAGTCAAATATCGATCTAACATTGCAACATAGCGGTCGGTGTTAACGATGATGTTTCGTCCTCCTGAATCTTCAAAGAAGAAAGGGCCAATAATTACTTTGCTTGAGATTGCTGCCCATACCGTTCCTTTCGGGCTATGTAGTAGTTTTTGATGTTTCATTTTTGGATTTTTTTCGGTCCAATGACGAAAATTTCTTCGGTTTACGGACCCATTTAAATGAAAATGAGCCACATCTGAGAAAAAGATGTGGTCAAAAGTGAAAAATCGACTAAGCATTTCTTCAGTGAATGCCAACCTTGCTCCAAAGTCGGTATCTTTTGATTCCTGTGTTAACTGGATGTTTAAGGATGCAGTTTACTTCAAAATTCGCTGTAAACTTCGTCGCTACAAGTTTAAAGCCGCCGATCGCTTCCAAGTAGACACGGATTTTCTCGTACCGACTCCTTCACCCTATCAATATTGTCTGTGGTCCTAGACGTTCTTGGACGACCTTTTGCTGGCGGTTTAAACGTGGAACACTTAATCCATATTTTAATTAAATTTGCACCCGGAGTTTCATAAATGTGTCTTAATCCATACTCTGAACGATACAGTCGCCTTGTCAAGACGTATGATCGACCTTTCTCGTAAAATATGCGAACAAAAAAGCGCGACGCTTTCCGTCCAAGCTACTAAAACTCCACGAGTGCAACTATCCAACCACGCTAGGCTGCTCCCCTCGCTCACGCATCGTTTACTTCGCGAAAAAAGATGATGCAGTTTGTACGTTGTATTGCGCCACCCTGTATCATTAACACACGATATTATCAATACTTATTTAGTATAGTGAAGGTATAAAAAATTGTTGTTTATGCTATTAACATATCATAAAAGGTTTTTTGATAAGAAATTGAAATTGGTGGTTAAATAAATATGTGTTGTATATTGATCGATTGTTCGATAATTATTCAGGGAGGAATTATGGTACAGCAATTTAACCTACTTATAGGTTTCAAAATATTACTCAGATATAAATGATTAGGTCATAATGTTTCATATTGTTTGGTGTGAGTAGTTTTGAGTACTACAGTTGGCATTCAATAATCCCCAATTACGGGACCTACTGATTATCAGATTACCAAAAAACGTCAGATTATCAAATATTGTATTTTTTTTGACCGATTGCAGCCGTGTACATATTTGAGAAAAATCTACTACAGTCTACTACTACATTAAGTGTTGATCAATTATTATTTATTAACTGCTATTTTATAACAATGTCAAAAGTTTAGAGGTACATACATGTATTCATAATGTGAATTAATCCTTCGAAAGAACTCTGTTATACTGGTTTGCTTCAAAGCACATTGCTGCTGCTCAATAACTTTCGTTTTGTAGACAGAAGCTTTGTAAGTTATCGAATGAAGATATTGATTCCTTAACTGACACACACCTCTGCCAAGGGGTTCTAATGTATTGTCCTCATCTTCATCGTTACTTTATTGAACCTGAGACAGCAAAATCGTAATCCACTTGAACAAATTATGAATGATTCCTTGGTCCAATGGTTGCAATTTAGAAGTTGTATTTGGCGGATAAAACTAGAGTTCCACGTTGGCCAATGTAGGAGTACTGTTGTGGACAGTGCAATTGTGTAAAAATACTAAGCTTCCGTCGTTTCATCTCCCCATCAACCCATTGATAAAAAGTTTTGTCGTCATCCAAGATTTTTTGTTAGCATGATAATCAGTAGGAAGGGATTTCATTTCTTTTAAATGTCGCGGCTTCATTGCTTTTCGTAAGCGTCTTGTCCGGTAAACATTTGAAAAATAGGCCAGTTTCATCAGTATTAAAAATGTCTCGGGCATCATAGTTTTCAATCAAGGTCTTCAATTTACCGTGCCAATCTAAGAAAACTGCATCATCAGCACTTCCTCTTTCAAACTTTTTCCAAACTTTTTTAAACACAACTCCATTTCTCTTTTTGAAATTTGTAAGCCAACCTTCACTTACCGCAAAGTTTTTGTGTAATAGACACGAACTCTTTTGTTTTTCCTTCAAAAAGTTTCCGCTAATAGACACATTTTGTCCTCTACATTGTCTTAGCCAAATGACCAGGCTTTCTTCCAGACGAGGAAATTCACCTTCAGTAGGTGAAATAGAATTTGTTATATTAACAGCTAGAATAAAGAAACATACTTAAAAACCAATAAAAAACACAAAACCCTGAATTTTGACTCAATTAGCGTGACGTCGGATTACTGAGTGTGTCGGACTAAGGAGTTGTCAGATTATCGAGTGTCCTCTGTAATTATATTCATAATACTCTGTTTTATCATTAGATGATGTCAGTGGTTTAATAAATGAGATTCGAGATAATTTGCTTGGTAGTAATCACAATTATAATATGTACAAAGTTTTTCATTATAAACTACTCACCCCCTCATCATCGTTGTTGTTGCAAATAGACAAAAAAATGTTTTTTCAATGCAATACCCTATATATTTTAAAATTTTTAAAATATAAGTTATCTCTACTGTTTTTGAAAAAAGATTATATTAACGTAAGCTATGAATATTATAATTAATATTACGAGGATGGTACAAGAAGTACCTGGCCCAACAAAGAAAACTCAAAAATGTTGGGAAAAGAATCTTTTATTTTTCAACATAATCTCCTTTTAGCTCCATACACAATTCCTGTCAATCTCCTTAAAATAGCCATTAACTGCCAACATCACCCCTTCATTGTTGGAAAATGTTTGACCCCAGAGCCGTTTTTTCAAGTCTGGGAACGGAAAATAATCCGAGGGGGTTAAATCTGGGGAATAATAGCAATTTAAACTTTAATTCATTAATTTTGGCCATTGCAATGACGGATATGTCAGATGGTACATTGTTTTGATGAAACAACAAACGTTGCAATAAGTTCTCATAATACTCGCCATTGATCCATTGATAGTTTTTTTTTCAAGATAGTCAATGAATATTATCCCAGTCGCATCCCAAAAAAAGTGACGCCAGGACCTTGTCTGCAATTGGACCGGTCTTTGTCTTCTTTGGAGCCGGTTCTCTCTTTTCAGTAGATTGGTCTTTTGTTTCTTGTGTGAATTGGTAGATCTACGTTTTATCAATGATTATGAAACGGCACAAAAATTTGGTTTTGTTTCTGTGAAATATTGCCAAGCACTCGATGGAAATATCTTCACGACGCTTTTTTGTTCCATTTGTGATCAAACACAGCACCAATCTTGCGCATAGCTTTCTTATGTCCAAATTTTCAGTTAATATGCGGTGTATCGCATTTTTTGAAGTCGACTATCATCCAGTACCGCTTTGTGGATTTTATCCAACATTTCTGGAGTCGTCACCTCATTTGATCGACAACTGCGATGCTGGTCTTCGCAGGTCGTACGGCGTCATTTAACATCTGCTACCCAATATTTTACTATTAATAACATAACGAAGGAGCAGTTTCACCCAGATCTAGTTCAGCTTTTCTATTGGTGGTTCTAATGCCTTTCAAATAACATAACAATGACCAATTTTTTCCATGTTCCCAAATTCACTGAAAATGTTCACTATTGAATCTTCAAACTTGAAACATATGTTGTATACATTGTGTACTTTCTAATACGGTGGTATGTTTCAAGCAACTACCTCCATCTCTAGGTCACGCCGGGTTCTTCTGGGACCATCCTCATATAATTGACATGTTTAGTGATGAAATGATTGAAATGGTTAACAATAAGAAAGAAAAATTATAATTTTCATATAAATTCAAAGATGTGCATCCTACTGAATTTTTAATATATTAATATATTAATAAACAAACATTTAACTCCATTCAAAATTTTTTTAAGCGGCCAATTATAATAATTATAAAGGGTGTGTGATTTATAATGTATAAAATAGTAAATCCAACACGTTGGAAGACCTTGAGAAACTTTTTGTGCATATTTGAATTCTACTCTATATATACATACTAATCAATTACACACCATCTAATTCAATTTGTTCATCCTTCCTATTAACTGATATATGTATACAATGTAGGCACAAAATATTTGAGCACACATTGATGTCAAAAATTGTAAATTTTTTGAAAATATGAGTTTGCAAAATTTTGTTATACTAATTTGGACAAAATTTCTATTTTATTTTGTAAAAAATATTTAAAATATTGCTATTGAGATAAATAGTGTCTACATAGTGTATTCTACTTGGTATTCATCATGCTCTAATACTATATGGTTTTATACAAGTACTAGATCGAAATTTAAATTCCATTTCACATATCTAACAAAAAAAAAATTATTATTTCCTCATTTAAAAACACAAATTGAATTATAAACATTAATTATTTGTATTAACTGTGTAGTAATGAAAAATCGATTCATACAAATATGTCACGAACGCGTTTAGTTCTGGTAATGTGGTGAAAGGATGCTTTAAATCACAAATCTGCATCTTAATATTTCCGCTTTAGAAGTGTCTTTATAAAAACTCGCTTAAAAAACACTAGTGCTCCTACATAACATGGAAAACGGAGGATTTTTGCATTTTTCTATTTGGAGAGGATGAAGACAATAAATACAAGAACAACATATCTTTTTGTTTGTTAATTCTGGTAATGAATTGGATTTTATAAGAAAAATTGGACAGTCAAACGTTTAGATCAAAGTAAATAATATGGAACCAACGATTTTTATCGATTCTAGCTACTAAATACAGTGGGCGATCGAATTATTACGAATACTGACATTATTCTAGTGTACCAAAGAGTTATGATTTGTTTTTAAACGTATTTCTCCTTACCTATATGAGGTATTAAAACAGAAATTTTGCAAAATGGCGGTCACTTTTGAGTGCAGCATAGCTATATATAATAATTTTATCATCCACTGTGGTATTGCTGAAAATAGTAAATAAACATTGACTGCTGCTGCAAACACACATTAGCGACTTTATAGATACCACGTTTAAACGATTGCAACTAACAAGAGAAACAGTAGAATTGATGTAAAAATTGCCCTCCTGGAGTAAGAACGGAGGGTGTTGGCGTATTATAAGAGCTTACACTATCATCCAAAAGTTTGGAATCTACAAGGTAACCTTAACTAAATCAAAACAATGCATCTATATGATTTTTTTTCTTCTATTGCTATTTCCATATTCTGGGTATTTCACTTTCGAAAATAATCTAATTTTATTTTATAAGTTTATCATAAGTTGGTTTTAAAGATATTTTATTCAAAAAGTTTCCTCGCCGTCTCTCGGTACATTGGGTTGTACAGAATGTAGTTTAGTTTTTTGTTTATCCTCAGAAGACAACCAAGTTTACATTTCTACGATTGAGGGTCTTTCTATCGACCACTTCGCAAGATCTTATTTCATCTAAAGTAGATATCTGGTGGATGTTCTTCGTATACTGTATATTTATGTACTGGATTTTGATGTACGATATTGTTTTCTATTTTCATTTCCCCCGCATTTTATTTCCTTTACTAGAAAACTTAGTTATATTTTCACTGCATGTTCATACAGAGTATTAACGACTTAAACTTACAAATTAGATAATTTTTTTTGTCCATTTCCTCGAATTATTCCAAACTTTTCGAAGGTAGTGTACATATAGGTCATGGCATCAAAAACTTTAGATTTGTATTTTTCTCTAATTTATCTCAACTTGTTTTTGTTCTGGTAAAACGTGAACATTATACACACCACTGATCAAAAGTTATTGCCCACCCTATAGTTTGCGTGATAAACAACTAACAAAAACAATACGATCGATTTTGATATTCCAATGAGCGTATATAGATAAGAATATGAATGTAATAAAACTACAATCTGTAATTGTTTAATATTCAAATTTTTGATTTATCGATGTAGCCCAATTTTGCTTTTGGTGCATAATTTTGGCATTTTATGTAAAAATTTCGACAAATAAACGTTGTCTATTTGGTTGTTTTTCAGGATATTCCAAAGGTTTCTTTCCTGCAACCTTTCTAAACAGACTTGCTTCTGTCAATCTCCTTTTCAATGTGGAAGTACTCAAAGACAGATCTCTAGATTCATTGATTTGAGTTGCTATCTCTGAGCCCGTGACTCGTCGATCACGTTCACTGATAATACAATACGTTTATCTTCAGCGGTTTGCTTCCTGAACGTTTTCTATCGCCAAAACTTCCTGGTGGATCCATATTTTTTTAACGTTGTAGTCCACGAGTTATTTTTAATTCGTCGGAAACGGTACAGTTTCTTTTGCAATTAATGCACAAGTTTCAACCGATAGTTTCTTGGCTTTACTCATTTCAAAACTCAGTCTGAATTTGCAAGAACAAAAACAATTCGTATGCAAAGTTCACAAAAATATATCTTGGTCCAAAAAGTATAAATCGCAGTACGTTCTTGCGTCTCACATATGTAACTGCCATCATAAACACCAAAGAAATAATTCGCACTTTTTTTTGGGTTTGTAATATACCATTTCGACCTCAATGATTGTTTTATGGGGTGGGCAAAAACTTTTGACTAGTAGTATATAACATCTTGTGTTAAATATGACATGTGGAGCTTCGCCTTGTATAATGGTTATTAATGATTATATCGGTATTCACATTTTATTGAAGTAAAAGTTACCAAGTCTGCATTATTTTTTTCATTATATTCAAAAATATTTATGGATATTATTGAAATTACTTATGATATATTCATTGAAATTTCACAAAATGTCACAAGTTCAGTATAAGAAACAATTACGTAGTTCTTAGAGTAGATTATGTAATTTTTTGAATCATAATATTTTTATATACTAACTTTTTCTTCTACTGAAAGGTATGTGCATTATTTCATAATTGCCTGGTATTTAGTGCCTTTATTTTTAAAATTTATGAAATGCTTATCTAAAATAACGAACTAATTAAAAATGCATGCAAAGTTTTATTAAAAATTGTTATTCACCATTTAATTGTTCGATATAAAAAATTTTAACCTCGCAGTTCATGCATTTTTAAAATAATAACTTATGAGCATGATATCAATAAAAAGTGAATGCTCTACATTATTTTTTCTTGTCGTGACTTCGATAAAATTATTTCACGCTTTATTTCACATTCTTTAGATTTGGATTAGGGGTATATTACCTCGTATATGTAATCGTAGATATTGGTGAGGTATAAATACATGTAAACTATATTTATAAGGGGCTAATATTTCATTTATTCTTTGTTTTTAAAATATTATGAATGCGATTGAAATTTACCGAGCTAATACTTGGAGGTCGCTTGTCGTGGAGCAAGCAACGTGCAATGCAATGCACATTTGTTTTTACCATAAGTATGCGCAGATAACGGTTCAGCTGTTCGATTCCCGCAAAATTTCTCACTTGCAACTTTATCGGTTTGGAACCATTTCTATTGATTACAATTTAAACAACCAAAAGTGTTTCGAACCAAATCAAAATTGGTTAATGATAGCCATAAAAAATGGCTGCATAAAGGCAAATGCAGCAAGATAACATGCAAGGAATTGCTTGCAATCTCTTGGTAGATCAAAATATGATGAGTCTTCTACGACGTGTGACAATATTCAAGGCTCTTGCCATCATGACTGCCACTGCCCAAATATCTCTTCTGTGTGTATCCTCTAAAAGTAAAAGTAAATAAATATCAGCAACAAAAATCACGTCTCGATATGAAGGTTTGATTTACCACAGGAGTTCTGTGGTAAATCTTTATTAGAAAGTACACAATCTATAAAGCATATGTTTCAACTTTGAAGACACACGTTGTTTATTATTTGTTTGGCAGCCATCAATAGTGAAGGTTTTCAGTGAATTTCTAAATATGGAAGAAATTGGTCATCGTTATGTTATTTGAAAGGCATTAGCACAACCAACATTAAAGCTGAACTGGTTATACTCTGAGTGAGACTGCTCCTTTGTTATTAACAGTAAAATATTGGGTAGCAGAGGTTAAATTTGCCGTACGACTTGCGAAGACCAGCATCGCAGTGGTCGACCAAATGAGGTGACGACTCCAGAAATATTGAAGAAAATCTACAAAACGTTACTGGATGATCGTCGATTGAAAGTGCGCGAGCTAGTAGATATAGTAGACATTTCAAAAAGTACGATACATCGCATATTAGCTGAAAATTTGGACAAAAGAAAACTGTGCGCAAGGTGGGTGCCGCGTTTGCTCACAATGAAACAAAATCAGCGCGCTGCAGCGTCGTGAAGATGTTTCCTTCGAGTATTTGGCAATTTTTCACAGAAATAAAGCCGAATTTATGCGCCGTTTCGTAAACATGGGTCCATCATTTCACACCCTAAACAAAGGACAATTAAAATAATGGACTGAAAATGGAGAACCGGCTCCAAAGAAGGCAAAGACCGTTCCATCTACGGGCAAGGTCATGGTGTCTTGTCTATCTTGAAAAAGTAAAAATCAACGTTTGAGCGAAGAAATCCAGCAAAAAAGGCCGCATGTGGCTAAGAAGAAAGTTTTGTTTCATCAAAACAATATACCAGGTCATACATCCGTTATTGCAATGGCCTAAATTAATGAATTAAAGTTTGACTTGCTATCTAATCACCAGATTTAGCCTCATCGGATCATTTTCTGTTCCGAGACTTGAAAAAATAGCTCGTTGGTCAAAGATTTTCCAACAATGGAGAGGAGATGTCGGCATCAGTTCGTAGACAGTCGTAGATCAGTTTATCTGGCTGTATTTGGTTGATTGTTAAACCAAAAGTAATGCAATAAAAATCGCACCAAATCGATAAAGTTCAAATTGCGAGATTTTGTAGGAATCCGATTTTATCCGCGCGTGATTATGAACAAGATATAACTCCTCTTACATTGCTTTGAACTTTGTATTGTCCCACTTGGCTTTTGATATAATCACCACTAATATTTTCGATATAAAAAATATCAAATTTTATAGTTTTCTCATTAATTTCTTTGATTTCCATTAGTTCAGCCATATTTAACAATTTAACTCTTTAGTATGTTCTTCCATTCATAAGTTTTTGAACATACAAAGGGGTAGTTATTCAATAAATTTGATTATAAAGAAAGGATTGGCATTAATTATTTTTACTATACAGGGTGTGATAGAGTTCAGTGCCTCCTTTGTCCTTTGAGATATCAAATTGAAAATTTGAGGGACTATAACCATTAGCAGTCTTCACATTTTAGAGTTATTCACAATCTTACAGGGTGTTCCAGAATGTTCTGCCGCATCAAAGTTATATTCTTTTTAATGGAACACCCTATATTTTATTGTATATTTGGAATCAGCTTGACTTCCCCGTTAAAATCCAAATCCTAGAGGGTTGTGATGTGTTCTACGGGTATTTAAAAAGTTATAATCAATTTTCCATAAAAATCGTAATACCCTATACAATGTAAGAGAGATTGAAAATAGTGGTCAAAATTCTGGAAACTTATTTATTTCGTTAATATTCATTAAATTTGATACAGGGAGAATTAGAATACTAATACGTTATTTTCTCGGTTTTTTCAAATGAATAATCCTGTATTTTATGTGAGTATCGAAAATACTTTTTTAACAAGAATTCTCTATACCTAAAATTATAAATTCTTGAGATATTTTGATTTTTCTTATCATTGCTTTTTGGTACTGTAGAGGTTGAATTGCAAATACAAAAATATAAGAACGAAATAGTAAAAAAACTATCTTATTAACTACAGTATATGTACACGTCTTGATTATCACAATAGGTGTTCGAAATGACCTCCAACTATACATCAATGCATACTTGAAAACAATAATTGGAAGAGTTATTCACATTCCGAAGAATTTCTATAGAAACAATCTAAAATTCATCATGTATTTTCTGCATCATTTTATCTCTTGTTGGAGTGAGTCGTCCATTTCATTGGAATCTGGTGAGCTTGGTGGTCACTGTACTGGACCATTTCTTCCCATCCATCTTCCAGAAAGTAGTTCATTCAGATTACCATTAATTAAGCAGGTGCACCATCATGCAAAAACCACATTCTTTGAACGTGTACGAAATGGAACTTCTTCCAATAAAAGAGGTTATTGGTTTATAAGAATCCTTCTCAACGTTCAATGTTTTTCAGAAAAATATGGTACTAGTACATATTCACCAACAATACCTCCCCACACATTCTACGACCCTCTAGTTTGACGATGTGATATGGATTAGTTGATGAATAATAGTGAAAGTTTTGCTAGTTAACACAATCATTTTTATTGAGCGTGGCTTCATCTCCAAATAGAACATTGTCCGAAAAGTCTCTCTTTTAAATAACTTTTCATAAAGCCGGCATAAAAAGTTCTAATTTTTTTTCAAAATCAACTTCAGCTAAGTAAATGTGGCAAGGGTGCATTTTGTTTATGTTAAAAACTATTTGCACACCGTAGTAGTTGAATTCTTGTTCGCTGGAAATATTTTTCACACTTGTGTGTGAGTTTTTGGTAATTGCCCGCAAAACATAAATTTTATTCTATCAAAGAAGTTTTTAATCATACATGTTTTTCATAAAGAACTGAACCCGTGCCATTAAACTACTCAATCTCTCGGAGCTTGCTTTGTAAGCTTTGTAGGTGCCGCCTTCCGGGGAAACGTTCATGATATACTTTTGCTGATAAAGTAGAAGTATTTCTACTCGCAATCTCGCAATATCCAGATTATATCAATCATTTCATCACTAGTGCCTTAGTTCAAATTCTTTAAAACACCAAAAATTGAATCAAACTTAATTAAAATAAAATGATATACTTATTGTCATGTCAGGTCATTGTCAAATATTAGTTTTTGACGAATAAATCATAGCCAATTCACAATTAATAAATTAAATTATTAGATAATGATACATAATCATTGTTTTCCACAGAAAAATCAAAACATCTCAAGAACTAATAATTTTAGGTATAGGAAATGCTTGATAAAAAGAGTATGTTGGTAGTACTTTACGATACTCAGATAAACTACAGGATGATCCATTTTAAAAAATAATGTATTCCTATTTTGATTCATCCTGTATCAGATTCAATGAATATTAACGAAATAAATAATTTTCCAGAATTTTGACTTCGAATGCTTTGGACGCAACAGATCTTCATTCTTGAATTTATTTGACATTGTACATGGTATTGAGCTTGTTACGATTTTTATGGAAAATTTAACTCTTTAAATACCCCGTAGAACATTATAACACTATACTATTGTAATAGAGAAGTCAAGCTGATCCCAAATATGCAATACAAATACTGTAACTTTGATATGGCAGAGTATTCTGGGATACATATAGAAAAAAGTACAATTTGGTGTTTGATCGCCACAGTTCCACAATATAATATAACAAGATTGTAAATAATTTCAAAATGTGAAGACTAATGATGGCTATAATATAAATTTTCAAATTTATATCTAAAGGATGAAGGAGGCCATTGAGTTTATAACTTATCAATCACCCTGTATATATTAGTTTTTTTGGTAGATGAAGGGAAAGCACTGCAAATTTCACAACTCTTTCATCGGTTGGTGTATATTTTATGGAGAAGAAATAAACAAAACATATGATTTTGCCTCTGAAGCATAAAATAAAATATTTTACATGAAAAAGTTGTTTTTCAAAATCTGTGGTAGTTATTGATGAAACTATTCAAATAAATTATTTTCTTATCAAAATAACTTACAAAAAAGTGGAAAATAATTTAAGTGCACGCGTTTACTTTCTCTCATATGTTCGTAATTATTTATATAAACTCTAAATATTGTCCTCCTACTGGTTTCTATTGTATTGGCATATATAACGTTGTTGAAGCACATAATGTCCTAATGAAAACATTTTTCTTACTCTTCCAGATTGTTTTTAAAATCTTCATGGACATGCAGCATATATTATTTCAATGACATCCTGTAGTCTGTGGCCTAAAACTCAAACTGCTGATTTAAAACTCTTTTAACTCGCTGTTCTGTACGATTTGAAACCGTTCTTCATCCATTTTTTTAACAAATTGTTTCATCGGCCCTAACATAATGTACAGAGGTGATATTACCACTTTTTCCGCTTCAACAGTCGGCTCAAATTTGAAGTTTTGTTTTCCGACACAAAGTTTTATTCCTACAAGCCATGAGCGTTGAATATAGAGCTGCGTTGCCATTCTTCTATTCCATAAGCACAGTTAACACGGATACTTCATATATCCGCTTTATAGTCTTATTAAAAATCCCACCAGTTTAAATTTTCTCCAATCAGTTGCCAGTTATCTCGCGATACTTTACAGATTCAAGCAAGATTTTAACACTGTCATAATTTTCGTTAAGGTATACTGATTGAGCGATTGGAAGAGATAGGAATCTCAATTTCTATGAACATACCTTTTATGTCATTGCTAAAACAAAGTCTATGCTCTTTATGAAAAACGTTGGATATAAAAAATCTGCTTTATTTTTTTTACCAATTTAAGTCTTAAAATCTTCTGTAGTAATAAGATGGCGATTTCTTTGTTTCGGTGTAGGTAGGTAAAACCCCTTATCGGAATTTCTACTTTCTTGCGATACTTTTTTTTGGTTGCTCAATTATCGGTCGTGTGCAATTGAAGCACAAAATCAAAATCAGAATATTCGATATGCTTTGCATTTGTACTTCTACATCTTATACTATGGACGTGGTATTTTGGTTTTTCGCCAGATCCGACCTCTTTCCATACAAAAGTAAAATGTAGAAATAAAAACAATATGTTCAATATATTTGATTCACCGTATAATTAAAAACGAAATGCATCAGCATCAACGACATTTTAAGTTTTTTATTTCTTCTATCACTCGAGTTTCATCTAGTAGCACCAATATATCATATACAGTGCGGTCGTAAAGTATGGAATAAATTCAATAATTTCTAATCCAAGAGATATTTTCAAAAACCCTCGGACACGTCAATTTTATTTTTCGACGAGGATTTTTTTGAAGAAAAAATTAATATACAGGGTGTTCTCAAAAAAGCTGGGCAGGTAGCAACTTTGTTTTTTTAAATAGACACCCCCAATTTTTTTACATTTTCGGATTCCTTGTAAAATTCTAAGCATTTTTCATGTAACACTCCCTATACCTAACTTTAACCGTTTTGAAATTAAAGGAATGAACAATTTACTATTAAATTATAAGTAGGCTATGACTTTTTGACACAAAACAGCACTTTATTTCATTTTGCTTTTAATTCGATATTGCCTAAAGTGTTCTTCGATTTTTAAATATCTATCAAAGTATCTTATTGCATGGTCGCAATAGTTTTTTCTTTTTGAAAAAACATTTTTATAATTAATTTTATTATCAAGATGCGGCTTACTGAGACGCAAAGGATAGAAGTTTTAATCATGATTGGCTATGGGAATAGAACCAGAACGCAACAGGAAGTATGCGAGTTATTTAACCAAAAATATCCCGATCGGACTCCAATTTCGCAATCAACAGTAAGTAAGATTAAAAAAAATTTCGAGAAATTGGTCATGTAAGAGATGCTCCAAAGTCTGGTAGACCATCTGTCTCAGAAGAAACACAATTGGATGTTTTATTAAGTGTCCAAGAACGGCCGCATGTTACAACTAGAGAACTGGCCTTAGAATTAAATGTTAGTAAAACAGCAGTGATCAAAATATTACATAAAAGCAAATACCACCCTTACAAAATGCAAGTCCTTCAAGAATTTTATGAAGGCGATTATGACAGACGTCTCGAGTTCTGCGAATGTTTACAAGGTATGTGCCTTGAGAATGAAAACTTTGTGAAAATATTGTGTTTTCGGACGAGGCTACGTTTAATTTAAATGGAGAAGTAAACACGCAAAACTACAGTTATTGGTCGGACGTAAATCCGCATTGGATGCGCGAAGGCCATACTCAGTATAGGGAAAAAATTAACGTATGGGCGGGTATTGTAGGAAACAGTATTGTTGGGCCCTTTTTCATTGAAGAAAGTTTAACTGGTGAAAGGTATTTGCAGCTTTTACATAACGATGTTCTACCAGCCCTAGCAACGTTATATCCGGGAGAGGATTTACTTAATGTAAACCTTTGGTTCCAACAGGATGGCGCCCCGCCACATTACCATGCACAAGTTCGCGCATATTTAGATCAAATTTTGCCGAATAGGTGGATTGGAAGAAGGGGGGCGATCGAATGGGCTCCAAGATCCCCGGATTTAACCCCCTTAGACTTTTTTCTGTGGGATTACATAAAAGGAAAAGTTTTTAAAACAAAACCTGCAGATATGGAAGAATTAAAAAATCGTATTACTCAAGAAATGCGACGTATCACACCACAAGTTATTAATAGTGTCCAGAATGAATTGATTAATCGGTTAGGTTATTGCCAGTTAACAAATGGAAGACATTTTCAACATTTGTTAAAATCAAATTATGTAAACTAGGTATTAGAGTTAAAATGTCGTGTAAAAATCGTAATTTTTAAAAAATGTTACCTGAAAACCCGTGGATTCTATTAATTTCGTATAAATTTTTCTCTTGTTCGCAGCAGCTCATGGCCTACTTTGACTTAAATGTAATATCGAGGCGAATCTTTTTTTAACAGGCTCTAATTTCAAAACAGTTAAAGTTAGGTATAGGGAATGTTACATGAAAAATGCTTAGAATTTTACAAGGAATCCGAAAATGTAAAAAAATTGGGGGTGTCTATTTAAAAAACAAAGTTGCTACCTGCCCAGCTTTTTTGAGAACACCCAGTATATTAATTTTTTCTTCAAAAAAATCCTCATCGAAAAATAAATTTGACGTATCCGAGGGTTTTTGAAAATATCTCTTGGATTAGAAATTATTGAATTTATTCCATACTTTACGACCGCACTGTAGATTACCTCACTCTGATCGTGCAGTCTTTTTGAATGTAATAGAATTTGGGAAAAAACGAAATGGGTATTTTCCATACCACAATTATCACAAACTAAATAAAGAAAAGTAGTTTCTTTTGCGCAATCAACTGAAAAAGTCGTGCTATCTAACAACTTATAAAAACCTGAAAGTCTCTTAATGTGAACATAAGCACATGTGAACAGAGGATGAATTCCGTTGTAGAAATTAAAAATTAACTGGTTTTATTAGAAAAATCTAAATTTCTAGTGTCACTATATGTCATTTTTATTTTAAAACTTCCTAGTCCTGCTATGTCTAAACAAAATATATCACATAATATCAGTTTTATTGATCATTCTTCAACACTTTCCTTTTTGGTAGTGGAGGTAAATTTTTTCATGCTTCAGCTTCCTTCATCTACAATCCCAAAAGTATTTAGATTGGTGGTGGTATAGGTCTTTTAAGGTGACTAGCTGATATATTTCCTCATTGTCTTGGTATATCCTACTCAGTAACGTACCGATAATCACGTAGAAAATATGTTTGACAATGCCAAGTTTGCAGTGCTGTCCCAATTATTTGAAATAATTTTATATTGTGTTTCAGTAATATAAGAACTTGAAAAACCAGTTTCGATTTCTGTATTATGAATATGTAAATATGTAATCAGCTAACGCTTAACGAATGCTTTACTAATGGGTCATAGGTCACTAATCCACTCATGGCTAATACAGAGTGAATTACGAGGAAATTATCTACTTCTGTTAATTTTGAGATAATATGATCACTACGATATACAATTAAAGTATTTTGTATCAATCAAATTGATAGATATTTTGTACTATTTTTGCAACATTGTTAACGAAAGAGAACACCCTTTAAATATATGTTCAATCGTTTTTTGATCATCTGATCTTTTATTAAATCTTTCTTTACACTGTATTGTCACTATAACTAATAAAAAAAATTCCTTCACACACAGAAATGCTTTTATAAAAAAATTTAGATGACGTTTATACGTTTTCCAAAATGTGGTCTTAAGGATGGAAGAAATTATAAAAATTGCAGAAATAGAAAAATTTGGCTGCTTTTGAAGAAATTGGCACCGCTATATTGGAATATACTACCATGCCTAAAATATCCTCTTGTTGCTTTTTATTCTTCTGTAGTTCTCGTTAAAATATAATCCTACCTGGCATCTGAAGACACGTAATGATGTATGTTGTGATAAATGGTGCCATGTACACTGTGACCCAAAGGATTTATTGTGACCTTTGCTGTGGTACTGGAGAAACTTTATGTTTACAGATTAACTGCCAGAGATCTTCATCTTATATTACGTATGCTCCCAGGTGTAATGCTCTGTTCAAACCCTGTAGATTGTTACAGTGATTAGTTTTTTTCCCTATCTACCTTATTTTGTGTTTTTTTTCTATTGTCCTGTACCCGATTCCACAAAAAATGTTCAGGTCCTATGAAGGGTTTAACCGTCCGTATTTTGAGCTATAAGGACACATTTTCTTATTTTATAAATTGAATTTACAAAATCTGGATGATCTAAACACGCATATTTAATTGGTATAGAGGGATAAGAACTAACTAATGACACAATTTTCTTTTTTTGAAATCAAGCTCCACCTCCTTAGTTTCCTCTAAGGAATCACTTGATATTGAGTCTAGCAGAGTAGATTCTGCAGAGAAGAAACTCCAGTTCACATAGTTTTAGAATGCTTCGCTATTTCAGGAATATTTGACAAATACTTTAAATTTGAAAAAATCAAGCTATACTTTCTTGGTACTACTGCCTCAGGTATCACTTGGTAATATTAGGTCTAACAGAAACTCACGGAGTAGTTTCTACAGGAAAGAAACTCCACTTCACCTAGTTTTAGAATGCTTCGCTGTTGCTGGAATATGACAGGATAAGAACTTTGGTGCTGAATATACCAAAGACAGATCTAATTGAGGTCACAATAATGATCTAAACGTAAATTTAGTCAGTGGAAAAGCAGTGGCGTAGCGTATATTAATTTAGACGTTGGCAAAGTGAGGTCCTTATGATGTTCCTCGACGTTTTTTTTCTAGCAAGGTTAAATGCTTCGATTCGGAGTATTGCTAAACCAGACGTTACTGCTTCATATTGTTTCTTAAGTAGTTTTTAATGATTTCAACTGGCGAAGACCTCCTGAGAGCATGGTCGAGGGCGAGCGCCCACTGCGATCTCTTCAAACTACGCGACTGTACAAAAGAATTGAAAATAACGATTTTTTCTCATTTTCTGTTGTCAATTTGATCTGATTCAATTAATCGGATATAATATTTACAGCAAAGGAAACTCGAATTCATAAACAAATGTTGCTAAAAATATGAAACACTTTTTGTAATTTTATTTGGACAACTCTTATAACAGAAGTATGGTAATTTTTTTGTATCTCACTCTGAAATTCAGCGTTAAAATGTTTTTTTAGGTTCAGAACAAATTTAAGTGGTATCTCAATGCAATTGGACATAAGATGACGGTCTTGATGAAAACTTATTTAATATTTCTTAATGGTTAGCATTCTAGTGTTAAATTATTTTATTATTAAAAATATGTGCGAATTTCAACGTAAAACGTGACTTTTTTAGAATAATTTACTGTTTCACACAGACACAAAATTAAATTTTTCAGGATTGTTTTTGAAGTTGTAATATTTATAGTTATTACATATTACATTTAAATATATGCAGTTTGATGAAAAAATATCAAATCCAATTTGTTGACCTCACACATATTCAGAAGTACTATTCTTATAATGCAACAGCATTTGTTAAGCATGTACCCATAAAATTGTTGTTGGAAATTGTTAATGCGAGGATCGTCCCAGAAGTACCTGGCTCAACAAAGAAAACACAACAATTTTGAAAAAAAAATATATTTATTTTTCAACGTAATCTTCTCTTAGCTCTATACACTTTTCTCAGCGATGTTCAATAACTTCGATACACTTTTTATAATAAAAATCGTCAAGCTCCTCAAAGTACCCATTAACTGCCGACATGACCTCTACATTGTTGGAAAATCTTTGACCAACGAGCTATTTTTCAAGTCTCGGAACAGAAAATTATCCGATGAGGTTAAATCTGGTGATTAGATAGCAATTCAAATTTATTAATTTAGGCCATTGCAATAACGGATGTGTGAGCTAGTTTATTGTTTTGATGAAACAACACTCTCTTCCTAGCCAAATCCGGCCGTTTTTGAGTGATTATTTTGCTCAAACGTTGCAATAAGTTCGGATAATACTCGCCGTTGATAGTTTTTTTTTCAAGATAGTGAATGAAAATTACCCCACACGCATCCCAAAAAAAAGCGACGTGTGGAAGGTGGAACGGTCTTTGCCTTCTTTGGAGCCGGTTCTCCCTTTTCATTCCATTGTTTTGATTGTTCTTTTGTTTAGCGCGTGAAGTGGTGAATCCACGTTTTATCCATGTTTATGAAACTGCACAAAAATTTTACTCTATTCTTCACGACGCTGTTTTTGTTCACTTGTGGGAAAACGAGGCACTTATCTTGCGCACAGCCTTCTCATGTCCAAATTTTCAGTTAATATGCGATGTACCTCACTTTTGGAAATGCCTACTATGTCTACCAGCTCGCACACTTTCAATCGACGATCATCCAGTAACGTTTTGTGGTTTTTTTTAACATTTCTGGAGTCATTTCATTTGATCGACCATTGCGATGCTGGTCTTCGCAGGTCGTACGGCCTCGTTTAAACTCTGCTACCCAATATTTTACTGTTGATAACGAAGGAGCAGTCCCACCCAGAGTAGACTCTAGTTCAGCTTTTATATTGGTTGTGCTGATGATTTTTAAATAAAAGTATTGTATCACTTAACGATGACCAATTTTTTCCATGTTTATAAATTCACTGAAAACGTTTACTACTGATGGTTGCTAAACAAATTATAAACAATGTGGCGTCTTCAAACTTGAAACTTATGCTGTATAGATTGTGTACTTTCTAATACAGTGGCGTTTTTCAAGCACTACCACCATCTCTAGGTCAGTGCAGGTACTTCTGATATCATCCTCGTACAAATAGGAGAAACTTTAAAAATGAAAAGTTGAATATCTATAAAATCTTTTCCGAAGTTTAAGTATATAGAATTTGGTAGGTATTTTTATAATATCAAAAGAAATTCTTCCTGTTTTATAAATAACTCAAGTGGGATTGCCCTCGACCTGACAAAAATTTGACAAACTTTATTTGAAACTCCCGAAGGAAAAGAAACATCTAAATAGAAATAGAGAAAAAAATCAGAAGTGGTGGATATTCAATCCACCAATGATTGAGTCACTGTTGGAAATAACATGATGCATAACATGGAGGGTCTAAAGTATCTGATGGCGACAGAAGTCTTGAACGAGACAGCAATGACCCATTCATAAAAATTTATACTACTTTACAGAAATACATGAGACATTTGTAGCGTGATTTGAAACAATTCCGGGGGGGGGGTCGTTTAATTTCTTTTGAATCCAAAAGCACAAATGTAAAAAATTGAATAATTTGAATTTTACATCTCATTTTACTACTTATTGAAAATATAATTAATTGTAAATAACAAAATAAACTTGGAAAATAAACAGTAACTTTATAGAAACTACTAAGAAAATGATGAAAAAATGGGTAACTAAGAGAAAATCAAGAAAACCGTGTGTGCTTGTTACGTGAACGTTGACCAAAATTTGACAACTCTGTTGGAGATGAAAACAGACTTGATCACGATAATTCTACTCAGTTATTAAATTACAAAAATGTATTTTTCGTCAACTGCAATTTGTTTAAATATTGGTCTGTGCTAGATTTATTTGGTTTTTACAATAATTAGAATAGTTTATATCATTATTTATATAAATTACGGAACTGTCCGTCATAAGACAGAATGTATATTATTAAGTACGGTTATTTATGTCGCAAATTTATTCGTAAGTTAATTTTCTCTGTACATTGTTTTATGCTTAATAAGTATGGAAAATGTAATTGTGTATATATAAAATTTAACAGCATAGTAAATTGTTTTTTTTTATTTTTTTCCCCAACTGTATGTGTATGTCCACCTACCTGTGACTTGTATAATTTTTTTTGCTAATAAATGTACCTCTTCAAGAGTTGTATGTTTTTTATTTTCATTTCATTAAGTTGTGTTTGAAAACTATGAAACAGAAGCTTTTAAAATAAATGTTATATTTTATTGTTAAGTATGTGTATGTTCAATTTCAAGTACTACACGTAATTTACACAAATAACGTCCATATTTTCATTGTCATGTGTGAATAAAGTTTACAAATTCACATTTTATATGAGGTGTGATGAAAATTATAATAAATATTTTTTTAAAAACAAATAAGTTTTTAGGGTACCCCTTGGCCTGCAATATATTTATGATTCCACGGCTGGCAGTATTTCTAGAAGGCTTCTCTTGGAGTTTGGAGTGATATTCTCAATGTTAGGAGTTGTGTGAAACTAGCCACTTGTGTCATATCGTTTCACAAACTTTCCCTTGTTAAATTAGGAGTTTTCAGTTATGTTCCTATGCCCTCACAGAAATTAATGAGACTATACTTCCAAATCTGTCCAGTTTAGTATCATAATAAAAACACGTTAGTTCAAAGTTTTATGGTTTCTGATTGTAGAAAATTGATACTATTTGCCAATAATTGAATTGGAATTGAAATGGAAAATATTTGTTTTTGTTATTCAACTTTTATTTATATTCGAATTGGGAACTGCCTCTCGTTGCTTTTAAGCATACTTGGAAACATTTTCTGGTTAAGTTTACTTTAACTTCGATTAGGTTTGTTTTACTTTAAGTTAGATTAGGTTAACTGGTCGATACCTCGGGAAAAATATTTTTCTATGCAACGCAATATGTTTTTATAATAAAGAAAAACTGCTGTTTCGTGTAATTAGGAAACCCAGTTCAAAAAGCCGAAATTGAATCCAGTCAATCCAATTATTTGTAAAACCACTCATTTCGGACCTTAGTTATCTGGATAATGGATTTTGCCTCGAATATGCCAAGTGAGCGTGTTTTAGTATAATTCTAAACCGGAAAGATACGGAAGTATTTCCAACAATTACGACCTTGATAGAATTTGTGAACGTATTTAATTAAACGACAGTGTATGACGTATAAATAAATAAATTTATTTCGTATAGAGCAAACTCGGTGTATTTCTTGATAGAATATTAGTGGGGCCAGTTATTATGTATACAGAGATGTGAAGTGAAAGTAGGTCACTGCTTTCTAACTTCCCTGTCCAATTTGTACCACAACTCAACTGAGTTGAGGTCGGGCGACTGTGGCAGCTAAATCGTTGCTTTCAGTACATTGTTTCTTGCCAATTTTTTCAAATACTCTTTCATGGAATGATTGGGATCGTTGTCATGCTAGAAAATAAATTTTCTACCGATGAGGCGCTGTGCATAATGTACTACATTTTGCTTTAATGCTTTTTACCTAAAAATCCCGCAATTAACCCCCCCTTTTTTCAAGTAAAAACAGATACATTTCAGTTAGCAAGGTAACATAACTTTTTTTCTACCTTAATAGCTTCGGCGAAAAGAGATTTTTCAACACTGAGTAAAAACCACGTGTAAAACAAACAGACTCTAAGTGACTAGTGATTCATTTATTTTAGTCTCTCTGTCCCAACGAAGCTTAGAAAACAATCACGTGAAACGAAGCGGACGGCGTTGACCTTAGAGACCTGTTTTTTTGTCGGTGAATGAAATAGTGAAAGTTACATTACCGGCGCGCATGCAATACCGTATATACGGGGATTATATTCGAGATACTAGAATGATTTCAATTTCGGCGATAAAAGGGGTGGGGTTATATTCGGTATTCCTTTTTTCTTCAAAAAACCTTCATATTTTACCAGGTTTCCAGTCGCCATACACACCCATCATCACCGAGCCTCCGCCGTGCTTTACAATCGGGATTACACATGGATCTAACATCCGCACTTCCTTAGACCTACGTTCAACCACTGTTTTCTTAGACCCAAAAACCTCAAACTGTGATTCATCAATCCATAAATCTCTCTTCCACTCTTAATGGGTCCAATTTTTATGTTATTTAGTGTGCTGCAATCTCTTAATTTTATTTGGGCGTATTAAAACAGGTCGGTCACGTTTATTGGTCAATAAAATACGTTTACCATTAGGGGTTGTGGTCTTTCGAGGCCGCTCTGAACGTTTTCTATAGCCAACGCTCCTGGTGGATGCATATTTTTTCACGGTGCAATGGTACGGTTACTTTTGCTTGGACTATGAAGACTTTCGATTAATGCACCAGTTTCAACCGATAGTTCCTTGATTTCATTTTTTTCGAAACTCCAAGTCTGAATTCGTATACAAACTTGCGTCTCGTAGGGCTTACTAGGATTGAGCTACAATCATAAACACCAAAGAAATAATTCACAGTTGAAGAATAATTAACAAAATTAAAAACAAAACCAAAGTTTCAAGTGTCGCACTCACCGATAAAATATAAATATACTCTCGTATAAAGTAAAAAAATAACGGACACTATTATTTAATAACGGATGCTATTATTTTTGGTTTATAAGACTTTTCACTTGACATTGTGAAAGGTAAATTTGCTGAAGTACCTATATTATTTTCAAAATTTAATAAGTGGATTATGGGGTGGGCAAAAACTTTTGACCGGGAGCGGAAGTTCAATCAACCATATTTAGTTTTGTCATTGTTTCGCCTTTTCGATATAGTTTAATAACTGTGTGTCAATTATTGGTTACAATTTTGATTCTACCTTTGCTGTGAGAACAATCGAAATATCAATACATACTGTACTTCAACCTTATTTTTTATAGGCGAAAGTTGCGGTTACAACGGAACCGACAATATTAAATAGCACAATAAAATCCACAAACTCCGTTGTCAAGAATACAAATACTGTAACAACCGGACAAGGTGGTACAATTCTCCAGTTTATTTGCAAATCAGCTTTACCGAAATTTCAGCAAGCCTTCGGAAAAACTGTCTACCAAAATAATACAGAAACAGCAGATTCGCCAACTACAACAGAAGTGTCGAATAATGGAAGTACTGATAGTAAGAAAACTACAACAACAACAACCACAACAACAACAACAACAACAACAACTAAAACTGTTCCGGTGAATGTTCAACCGATCCAAGGTAGTGTTATATACAGCAGACAGGTACCCGTGGGCCAGACTATAAGTCTAATACCTCCTGGAGGAACTACTCGACAAGTTTTTCGAATTGCTACTTCGAATCCTGAACAAATAAGTCTTGTTAAAGATAGCGTTATACATAGCAAAATGAGTGCGCTGTTAGCTGCTGCACTACAAGGGCGACCAAAAAATGCCGATGGAGAGATCCAAGTTAACTGCGAAGAGGTCAAAGGTGCTGTTACTCGACCTACACTTGTACAAGGTGCTAGAATTGTAAAGCCAGTTCAGTTACAATTACCTTCTAACGTTGTTAGGGCCAGTCCTCAACCAAATCTAAGTTCAACTACTCTAGAACAACTGAGAGAATTTGATATGGTTTATAAACAGATAAAGGAGAGAAGTAACACTAGTACATCTGAAACTAGTACCAATTCGGGAGATACTCCAGAAGCAACGCCACAGAGAATAAGTGTAACGTACGTTAATCAATTGCAGAAATACACTCAGTTATCTCCAGTTGTTGTTGTTAGTTCATATAATAATTTACAACCTGCTGCATCACCAGCATTAAGCGTAACTTCCCAAGGTAGCTCAAGTCCTTGTGTGACGCCTGCTTCAACTCCGACTCTTCCAAAGATTGCCACTAAAAACTCAAAAGGAAAAACTTTGAAAACGACGTCCAACAATACTACTACTACCACTACAAAGTCTTCACCGCTCCCAAAACCGCAACAGAAACCACAAGAAGACGAACATACTACTCAAAGGATATTTGATATACTGGCAGAATATGCAGAACAATTGAGAAACTCTCCTGATTTAAATAACAAACCAGCACCGCGAAGAAGATCTAATCCACCAACGAATCCTAGTCAAAACGCCAAAAGGAAAAAGAACTCATCTGGTGTTAAAAAAACAGGACAGTCGAGCAGTACCCTAGAAATGGATACTGATGATTTAACAATTGGCAGCGAAGACAGTTCAGGAGGAGGTATTGTTCAGTTATCAGTAACAGATGATGAACAATCTCAAGCTTCAGCGTCAGTTACAACCACTGAATCCACCGACAATGCAAGTCCATCCAGTACTAGACCCGTTATATTTGCAGAAGGTGGTACCTGTTCTAACCAATCTCGAAATCTCATTATTGCCGATTCCAGTGTTGGTGAAGCTTTGAAAATGCCAAATACAGCTGTGATCGTACCCGGTAGCTATATTATGCCAGTTTCTATGATGAAAGGTTAGTAGTGTTCGTACTGATAAGAATATTTCATTTAGCTGTAAGTAGATGAAATGTAGAGTAGGGTGATTTAAACAGAATTAAAAGATTTATTTTGGTGTAGAAAATCAGTCCGCTTCGCACTTTCTTATTTTTCATGAGAATAACCGATTTTATTTTGCATTTCATGATTTTTGTTTGTAATATATGGGAAATATTTGATATTTTTTGCTAAAACTACTGATTTGAAGACATTTGAGTTCAATATGTCGTTAAAAATAATGAACATCATTTGTTATTATTGCCTAGAACATTCAATACAATCCGAAACTAAAAGGGTGTTGTAGAATGCGCACATCAATTTGTTTATGCGATCCTCTTCAAATTGCCCTTCTGATCGAATAAATGCATATTGCCATGGGGCAAACCCGTGCTATATTGTTTAAACTGAAATTGTTTAAACAGAAATTGTTTAAACAATATTCTTATTTTTCAACCGGTCCTATGAATTTTCAAGATAAAGTTAATATTTTTAGAAATATGAATTTTTGAAGGTTCGAAAAAACTTGAATTTGAGTACTTTTGACTTATGAAAAATATATTGAAAAAAAATACAGATATTTTTCATACAATAGTTAGTAATATTCTTGATAGAGATTTGAAAAACATCATTGTTTCATACCTGTTTTTAATTGTTAATTTCGCGAGCTCACAAGTATACTACGCTTACCTTTTATTATTTGTATTTAATTGTGATTCCAAAAAATGTACAAATACCATTATATCTTATTATTGTTGGTATAAATTCATAAATTACTATGATAATAACAAAAAAAGTGATTTAAACTGATAAAAAGTTAATTTTAATTATATGTTCTGAGTCATGCTTATATAACTTTTCTAAAATTGTTTCCAGAAAAAAAATTGTTAAATTGTAGATAATTTAATTATTAATAACATTGCACTCATTAACAATTTTCATGGAGTTAATAGTTTTTAAGATAAACGATAAATAATGATTCAGGACAGAGAGAAACCGATGCAACACATGAGTCATAAAGAGACGGCGATACGACGACGACGACAGACGGTAAGCGACGTATATACCTATACCTAAAACATGTCTCCCCCGCATTCAAACGTGTTTTTTTCGATGAAACCCCATAAACATGTCTCCCCTCACCATTGATGATCTAATTCTACCAAAAAAAGGGTTCCAGGTGGGGAAAAATTTTTTGAACGACCTGAACTAACCTGAAAATTGTGCTTTTTTCTCCATGAAATTCCATAAAACATGTCCCCCCGCATTCAATTATCTAATTGTCCTTAAAAAAATAGTTTCCATGTGGGGAAAAATGTTTTGGAGCGATTTTTGCCCGGAGCCCCAAGTCTAAATAATTACCATTACTTCCATTTATTCTCACTTTTAGATTTTCTTAAATTCGCGTTAAAATTTTGTTCTTAGTTCGGCTCAGTGGAAATTTTTTTTGCTTGCCCTTATCACTTTTACAATCCATTATTTGTTCATATTAGTTTTTATTATATTATTTTACAGCGGAAATAATATATGTTGTATTTTTTCTTTAAATTACTGATTGATAAGGATACTTAAGGTTATTTCTTAACAATTTTGTATCAATTTAATGCTGTAACTACTTTTAAGTTGTAACATAAATCAAATTTGGCCTCGAATAACTTTACTGGTTTTTATCAGTTTTTTTCCTTTTGGAAGTTTGTGAAGAATGTAGTTATGGGGTTGAACCAGTAGACTTATCAAAAAATCTTGACAAGAAAATTCCCATCTTATTACGGAATGAGAAAGGCGATCGGACGATCATATTAATAGGAGTTAAAATTTTATTTTGATGTGTTTTCACCATAAGACTGTTTTTTCTTACACTAGTAGAGTGTTTTTTTGGCTAGTTTTATGAGAAGAATTTATGTTTTATTGTGTGAAAAAATTGTGTTTTAGTTTTGTTTCGGTGAGAAAATTCCTACATTAAATAAGTGTATGAATAGACTTTAGACAGTTTGATAACTGTCACTCTAGGCTGTTATGTCAAAAAATGTTTTTGAATACATTTCGACAAATAATTTATTTAGTCATTGAATGGTGCTATAAGACATTATAATGTTTATTTTTCAAATTTACCATGTTTATTCCTCTTATTCAATAAACAGGACATATGAGTAATACTTAGTACTAGTTCCGTTTAAAAACAATAAAAACACGCTAATATGACATTTTCGAGCAGAATCCATTTATCGGGGTTTAGAAGTTGGAAATTAGTACTTTCGAATTTACGAATACAATAGTTTTGGTTGACTTGTGATTCGGTGTTATTGACTAAATTTATGAATTACACGAAACGACAGTTTCTCTTAATTCTCAGAATCTTGTACGATTCCCTTCCACTCTTTCCTATTTTCAGCTTTCGTTTTACAGTCCTGAATTTCCTATACGTATCATCTTTTACTTGGTCATCCTGTTTTTCCTTGTCCCTCCTTGTTCTATGTCCATCATTTTTTTTATTGCTCTAAAATTTAACATTCTCTGTATTTGACCCAGCCATTCTATTATCTTATTATTTTGCTTAGTTCTGTCTCTCCACATAAGTTCTATATTTCGTTAATTTTTATTCTTAGCCATAATTCTCCCTTCTTTTTACCCCCTAGTATCTTCTTGAGTATTTTCCTTTTCCATATATCTTGCTTCTCTTTCTATGCAGAGTTAAGAATCCACGTTTCGCATTTGTAGTTCACTTTGGTCTTATTGTTTTGTACAGGTGTAGCATTGTCTTTCTGGAGATTTTTTTAGTATCCAATGCTTCCAATTGTTCACTTTCCTTAGTCATCCTTGCTTCTAGATTTTCTCCTCGTCATCGTCGTCCTTAATAACCACCCCAAGATATATATAACTTGTTCTAAGCTCATCACTTTTTCTTCATTCAGTTGTATTGACAAACTTCTCATTGCTCTTTTCCTTTGTGGTGTTGTCATTATCATGAACTGAGATTTATCTTTGTTAAATCGTAGATTCACTATCTCTGCAAATTTCGTTAAGCTAATTTTTCGATGTTGAAAGGATGACCACATCGTCTGCGTATGCCAGTAGTTGTTTTGTCCTTGTTGTGTTCAAACAGATTTTACGTACATTCTAATACTATATTAAACAACTTAGAGAATAGCGGATCTCCCTGTTCTAATCCTGTGGAAATCTGGAAACTTTTTGATTCTTGTTGGTTCGCATTTATCATTTTTATCGTATGTTCGAGTGTCATTTTCGTAAGAGTGGCTTCTTTGGAATGTTAAGATCGTTCATAATGTTGCACAAATAATTTCTATTGACAGTGTCGTAAGCTTTTGAGAAATCTATTAAAGTTGAGTAGAGTGGCAGATCATTTTCATTCTTCATTTATAAAAACGTCGTATTTCATAGGAAAATATATTTTATATAGGCTAAAATAAAACTAACCTTCTCTAATTGAAGCTAAATATATCTAACCTCACCTGAAAATGTTTATCGGTCTGCTTAACAAGTTCAACACCGTTTTCAATAGATCGTGAACAAATATTTTTGACTTTTTCTTAAGTCTTTCTCCTCTCCAATTAAACCCCTATATCTTAAAATAATCCCTCCAAAATAAATCCTTTCGTTTAATTCATAAATTCAGTTAAGCAAGCCGAACCGGAAATCAACCAATCCATTTATTGGTAAAACCAAAATGTACTAATTTCTGACATCTGGGGGACATCAATAAATGGATTCTGCGACCTCGAAAACGTTATACTAACCGGATTTTCATTATTCGATTGAATGAAAATATTTGAGATTGATCTATTAGTGAATCACCGATTTTCGAATTGCTTGAGGAGTTTTATTTATTATTTTATTATATTTTTATGTTTTTTTATATGGATTACAAATCCCTATATGTAGTTTTATTCTAATATTTCAGTTTTATGATTTTATTTTTATCTTATATGGTACAGTCATTTAAGGTTTTATCTGCGGAAAAATTCCTAGTGAGGTGAATTTTTGTATACACCTTTATCACGGTGCTGTGATGTAAAAAATAGACATCGATACCTTGCCGGCTAAAAAGTTATAAAGGTCATAAGGTCACGAAAATCAGTTTTTCGCAAATATATCACGATCTATTGGTCGGAGGTCAAAAGCGGTTATTTTAAAAATTGTTTAAAAAAAAATGTCTCGTGCGTTTTTTTATAAAATTAACCTTTTTCGAAGCAGAGCGATAAGAAAGCGACTATATGACGACGATGCACTCGTTTCCTCACCATCCACGAGGTAGAATGCAAGGCGCGTTTTTTTCACATAGTTTCTCCCGTTGGAATAATCTATAATATCAAATAAAATATTCAATTCTTCAAGAATAAATAGTTTTTTATTGGAACTCGGTGTAATACAAAACAAATATACTTTAGTATATAATTTTTTTTATTCATTGTCTGTCTTTTGTTTTTCCTTATAGTTCCTAATATAGTTAAATTATAAGGCTCGTTCATCAGCTCTTCCGCTAATTCACCAGACGTAAACCAGTTTATTTCCTAAATATGGCTCGGCATTTATCATATAATTTGTCGAGGAATCACAAGTCATTACAAACTTCAGTCCATACTAATTGTTCATCAACACTGCAGTAGTCGCACCTCTGTATGGAGCATAAGTAGTCGCATGTCATCTGTGCGATGCCTTTTCTATTTTGTCCAATTATACTTGCAATACTACTTTAACATTATAGAAAATTTGTGAAGAAATATAAAAATATATCAATAAGCAAACGTGTTGAATGTATAAAATAATGAAGAGAAAGGTGAATACAAATATTTTACAAAACATTTCAAAGACAAAATAAAAATTAATATAAAGTATAAAGGCTTTTATGTCTATATATTTTATTTACATTGCAAACTGATTACCAATAATTTTTTTTTCGTAAAAAAAATTTTATCAGTCTTTATCGAACTACATCCATCGGCACAAATAAAGGAACAATGTGCACCTAAGCATAAATATTGCCCACAATTTTCAAATCTGTACTGGGTGTACCTTTTTTTATCTTTTTAACATGGTGTATCATCTGCAATCTGCTCGACATTGCAGGGGGAAGAGTTAGTGTTTTTCTTCTCTTCTGAAGCTACTCTTCTAATAATTCTCTCCCCAGTCGTCGGAGAAAAAGTCGCCTAACTGGTACCTCATTTCCAACTGATTATCAAATTAAAGACTAGTAAAACAAAATTAGTCAATACTTACAATAGTAGTCGCGTAGGATCTCAAAGATGATTCACCTTGTAACTTGACATCACTTGTCCAGAAGGAAACAAACACAACACTGGCATGTGGCTGCTACTAGGATAGGAGGATAGAAGGAGGAAGGGGTTCGCATGTTTGAACATGCTCTGGCCACGCCCACAAATGTTTCTCTGGAATCCCTCAGAAGACATGCGACTACTGGAGTGTTAATTGAAATGTAGGATGTTGGTATCCCAAATTTGTCTAACTGGCCCAAATAGATTGAATTGTAATATTTCTGTGCCAGTAAGTTTGTTGTCAAACCGTAAGCAATCTAAGAAAACCCGAAGACGAGAGCTACTCATTGTTGTCCTGTAGAAACTTCCCGAAAGATTGCGGTCAAATAACTGCTTGGCATTCATATGATTTTTTTCCATAGCAGCTGTAAGAATCAATAAACCCAAAAGAGTCAGAATTTCTTCTTTAGATATTTCTGAAGTTGTTGAATATTTTTGTTGTATTTGGCTGCTTTACGCGAAATTTCTTGATTTTTAATTTCAATTATTTTTTCAACATTTATAAAATGCAAAATTCTTTAGGATGCAAAAGATTTTTAGCTGCACCCTGCTATTTCTTTTTGATTGTGACGGTGGTGTTGTTGACCATCTATGCTTATTTTTACCCTCCAATTGTGTTTTGCCAGGTCTTATTATCGTAGATTTCTTGACAAGGCGATACAATGGATTATTATCCTCTTCATTTCTATAATTTAATTTTTTGCAGTATCCTCTTCATCTACATTTAATTCTACAATTTCATTGTTCAAATTATCCTCTTCATCACCGTTGGACTCTACAGTTTCATTATTTGAATCAATCACCTCATTTTCATCTTGAATAAAGTCATCCATGTCCGATTTGATCCGATATTATTGTCTTCTAAATCATTATTATCCTCAGAATCATTTATTGAATCATCATCCCCACCATTCATTATTTTTTCGACTTCTGTTGCAATTTCTGTAAGAGTTCGATTATCTCCATATTTTAATGTGGACGCCATTTTTTGCAGCTCACTTGGAAAAAAGTAATATTATACTCCTCACGCCAAAATGCAAAAGAAACACTCACTCTTTTACTAAAACAACAAAAAAAAGTGTTACCTACACACCAGACCGTCGTAATATTTACGAGGAATAGTCAAAGAAGCTACTGAAACCAGCAGGCTGCTGCGATAAATAAGTTCGTAGATATTACGACGGTCTGCTACTTTAGGGTTGAAAAGCAATACAGTTTACGCCTTGGTGTACGGTATACAATACCGTATGTGAGACCATTCTGGTCACTTTTCCAGGGATCTACTCCGAAAACGGTTGCGTTTACCGAAAATTGCAAGAGACCTTCATAACTTTTTTAGCCGACACGACATCGATGTTAATTTTTCACATTTTCATTACAGTACCGTAATAAAGGTGTATACAAAAATTCAGCTTACTAGGAATTTTTCCGCAGATTGAGAATGGCTAAAATGACTGAACTAATATTTCACGGGTTTTTCAAGTACATATACAGTACCTATGAATGAAAATTTTCAGAAATGAATACATTATTTTAAAATAGAATAAATCTTATTTTTTGAAATTCGGACTTTTTTTGAGATTGATATTAATTCTAATAACTTTTCTTGTATACTTTTTGCAATACGCCACGTTAAATTCAAACACATTGATTAAAAATATCGACGAAGTACGACGAAAGAGCGTAAGCGGCATTCATGATTTATTACAGGAGATACAAAAAACCTGCCAAAGCCGTAATTTCCAAATTTTTTACGTAATTTTATTTCGGATATTCACCAAAATTTTTTTTTGGTAATTCTTGACTACAACATGTATATTTTTATCGTTTTTTCGATGAATTTCGCAGTTACGCCTTTTATGTTTTTCTATTAGCTCTTACGCCTTTTTCAATGACGTTTACTTCTTTTCGCTTTTATCATGTTTTTACCATTGTCATTATATTTCTTTTGCGCCTTCTAATTTTGCAATAGGGAAAAAATGATACATTCTTTGGTAGAAAAATTAAATTAATAAATTAAAAATTGTTTCTTGTGGACTTGATAATAAATATTCATTCTATAAAGATTTGCAATGCTTTTGGTTTCTGATGGTAATATAAATTGGTGCTTGATCCTCACATGGGACAAGACTGCAGAACATTTTTCGATAAAATCGTTAAATGCTGTCATTTGTTTTGTGGTAACTTCATGTTTTGACACATCTATTTTTATCTATATCATCTATATTTAAGGCTTATCTTATCAACTTCTTCTCTCTACGTTTATACAACCATTGATAAAGTTTTTCCTTCTAAGTATCTCGCTAATCTCTGGAACTTTTTGAAAATATTTGCTTCTCTCTTTCTTCTTCATTGAAGTTGTTACATAGATTTACACATTTTTGCTGAGGCACGGATGAGGAAGAAGTTTTTTCCATCAATACGTCCTTTTTCTTAGTTCATTATATATTTTATCCTATTATTCACTTCTTCTCCCATTCTACTTGGTTTTCTTTTTTCTTCAGTTTCCGTTCTATTTCTAAGCTTGTAGAAGAATAATCACTAACAAAACTTTTTCTAGAGCTCTGACTGTAAATAAAGTTTAATGATTGTCTTCATTGTTACTTGCTTCAAGATTAAAATCAGTTGATCCAGATTTAGAATTCGTGTGGAAGTTATTGCCACTGTAATGTAAATTGCTTTGATCAGTTTCACCGTCGAAATAATTCTCGCTGTATGAGTAATCTATAAAGCTTTTTATCACAAGTTGAGGGTAGATCAGTCTCTTTGGTATTTTAGTTGTTTATACTTGTTAGGGATATAATGATATTATCATCACTTCCTTCAATTGGTGTTTGTTGATTAGTTTATTCTTATAATGCAAAATAACTATCATCTTCAGAATTGTGACAGTTTGTCAACTTTTGTATAACATTCTGACCGGTCATTGTTCAAGGCTTCCATTAGAACGTTGTTTTAATCACTAGAATTATCTTCCTGATTCAAATCTTGTTAAGATAGATTCCTTATCTTCGCTCCTTGAGACAATATCAAAAAGAATTAACAAGGCATTAAGCGACATGATCGAAACCAATTTTTGGATAATGATTGAAAACAATTGAAAAGTGCGATTAAATTCCAATATATTGAACGGTGCAAAATACAGCTGAGACTATCTAATTCAAAAACAATAAAAAGGCGTAATCGAAAATTAACAATATGTACTACAAAAATCAACAAAAGGATTTAATTCGATAATGCACAAAAAATACGATTGAATATGATTATTACTTAGTTACAGGCAAGTGAACGTTTCTAGTGATGGGCGTTGGAGTGATCTCACTCGGGTTACGAATTTTTATCGCAAGAATCCTTTTTCCTAATAATAGGCTTTGATTTTGTTATACCTACACAATATGGAATAAATTCAATTTTAGCGTTATTCTGAACTATATGAAAAAAACCTGAAACAGGTCGATTTTTATTCTAAAATTGACAATTTACAGTATGAAGATATCATCCTCCTCCAGTACCCCCTCGAAAATTTTAAATGAGTCGTGTGGCACCTTGTTGGAAACGGATTTTAGTCCTCTATTCGGCAATATAAAGTTTTTTAAATTTGGTGCAATCATAACTGAGAAAATTGATTTTTAAGATGTAAAATTTGTTGCGTAATATTTAGAATGTATTTTTCAATGTACTTTACAATTTAATTAAATATTCAAAATTCACTTCTTGACCATACAGAGGCAATTTTGGAATTCTCGTACATTTCGTATGACCACAGAGGTTATTTATTGTCTGGTCTATTGAAATATACTTTTGATTTTAAATAACCCCATAAGAAATAATCGAGAGGAGTCAAATCGGGGGATCTAACCGGCCAATCGATAATTCCACGTCTTGGGAAATACCTCGTTTAACTAATTTCTAACTGTACGTGCAATATACGGTGGAGCTCCGTCTTGTTGGTAGTAAATAAATCGATCTATCTCATTTGGATGATAAACATAAGGAAAAGAAAAAAATAATGGCCATTAATTTTATTGTTAATAATACCAGCCCTGCTCCAATATCTACAGTTCTGTTTGTGAACTGTTCCGTTTAAATGAAACATCGCTTTACCAGAAAAAACTATTTTGTTCATGAATTGCGAATCTGTGTTCATTCTCTCCATCATCAATTCACAGAATTATTGCCTAGCAAGATAATCTTCCTTTAATTCCGGAACTAACTGAACTTTGTAAGGGTGGTATTTGTTGGCCGCAAGTTTTCGAGTTGTCTTAAGCGGATCTTCCTCAATCTCTAGACGTACATCTAACTTTTTTTCATCAGTAAATTGAACATTTTTACCTGGTTTTTCAAAAATTTTTACATGCCCAATTTCTCGAAACTTTTGTCAATTTTGTTAATTGTAGACTACGAAACGGGTTGACCAGGGTATTAATTATTAAAAATTTCAAAAATCTCCTTTTGAGCTCTTGTTTTGTTACACAACCAATCATAATTAAAATGTCTATTCTTTTAATCTCGGATAAATCTTCAAAGATTTTTTCCTGATGTTCCGCAGAACAGATACGAAAATACCTGATTATTTCTAAAGAATTTTTCAATAGATCAGACAATATTGCTGATTTAAAAGTAAGAATAACGGAAGAAATGAACAAAATAACCCCTGAGGTTATACAAAATGTTGTATGAGAATTCCTCGGTTATTGTCAAAAAGTGAATGGTTGTCATTTTGAACATCAAAATTTTACATTTGAAAAATTAATTTTCTCAGTTATGATTGCACCAAATTTAAAAAACTTTATATTGTCGAACAGAGGACTAATATCCACACTACCCCATTTCTGATTCAAATTTTTCGACGGAGTGCTTATAATTCAGAGGGGCTGCTGGAGCGGGATAATATTTTCATACTGTAAATTGTCAATTTAATAATAAAAATCGACCTGTTTCATGTTTTTTTCACATAGTACATAATAACGCTAAAATTAAATTTATTTCATACATAATATTGTATACTGATACGCGAATTTTTATTTTTGACATTTTGGTGCTTACGCATTTTTGTCGTAACCACATCGATATCTAAAAAAATCTTTTATTTTTTGTTTTTAGTATGCTATCTGTAATAGTCCGGAGCCGGCAATATTAAAACCCTGTGATTGGAAATACCGAAAGTTTTTTTTAAAAAGTTTTTATAAAAATTGTTTTAGCGCCTTCATAAATATTTGGAACTAGGTTCTACTTGTCCTCTATTTTTCTACCCCGTTGCCCCATTTGTATAAAAAAATTAATTTCACAAGGTTCACAATCCTGCTGGCTCCTCCTCGCCTATAAGCACTTGTGAATTTTTATAGTTTTGCTTTTGTTGTTGTCAAATTTAGTCCAGCTGTTTTTATAGATTGAAACCGTTTTATCTACAAATATTGTTTATTTTTTATTTATTTATTTATTTATTTTTCATTTTTGTATGAATTACTTTGTTTTCGTCAATTTTTTATATACAATTATACACAAGCTGCTTGTGTATAGTCTGTGTATTTTATAAAAATAATAAATTGTGTTTTTTAATTTGCTTTTTTTATTTAGTTTCCTTATTTTCCTTTTATTTGTGTGCACAGCTTTTTAGTACTTCGTGATTTTTGAAATAAGTATAGTTTTCATTGAAACAAAAAGCAGCAAACATATTTAATTCTAAATAGACCAGAAACCAGTTGAATTTTGTTAATCGACGTCGATTTTTATGAAAATTCAGATTTAAGCTGAAGGGTGCTTTTTAATTTTTATGGGTGAAAACTACCGCTTATCGTATAAAATTTATAAATCTTCGATTTTAACATGTATTTGAATAAAATACAGTTTCATTGAATTCAGACTCATGCAACCCCTCCAAAAATTCTATAAGGGTAGTAAAATTAAAAGGTTTTTTAAAGACACTTATTATAATCCCGATTTTCATGAAAATTCTTCCCTGTGCCGAACCGGGATTTTTATATTTTGGGGGGGTGTAAAATCTCAGATTTTATGCATGTTTCGGGTAAAATGAAGTTTAGATATATTATTCGTAAATCTGTTCACATTCCCAAACACGTTTATGATCGATCAGATTCATGTAACCCTTCCAAATCATCCCCTAATCATATAAAAAATCTTAAAGATTCTATTATAATTAAAAATTATTCCAAAGTGTATTTATATTGAATTGAGAACAGTATTTTTAAGAATTATTGCTTCTTGCTCCAAGTTTCTCTATTTCGACAATTAGCTAAATTTTCAAACTAGAAACTTTTTTAAAAAACCATTTTGTATGGGATTCAAAGCACTTCAACGTCATTTCAATCAAAACTTTTTTCAATCGCCGTGAATGCAAATGTATCTTCTTCAATTTTTATGATTCATTGACTTGAAAAAGCTCAAAAAACTTCAAAAACCCTACAATGAATATTTGAAACATTTTCTCATGAATAGTTTTTAGTTTATTTAAAAAAATTCTTATTTTCAAGATTACGGGAATGCAGTTTTCAATTTAATCAATTCTTTTTTCTAAATCAAGCATTCAAAAACGGTCAAATCACATGGATCATATCAACAATACATAAATAAAGATAATTAAGTGGATTACGGTTAATTTCAATTAAGGTGGTAATGGCGAGCGTATAATTATTACATTTTTTTTAAAAAAGAAGAAACCTTATAACAGTCTTGTTTAATTAAATGCACACCAATGGCTCCTTGATTATCAAGATATTAAACATTTGAATATAAAACTTAGCTCCTGAAACTTTGTATTGTGCTCTCCTCGAAGAGCAGCTGAAAAAAATCTAAAAGGCAGTGCCTGCCTACAGTAGAAGTTTGATTTCGAAAGTGAGGCCTCATTATTAAAATGTATCGATTCGAGAAATGCGCAGTTATTAAATAAGTGCGTTTAAAAAAGTACACTCCAGCGCAAATTCACACAGATTTCATGGATACATTAAGGGAATCTGCAGTCTCAAATATGTAATAGAGAAAAGCAGTGAGGCATAATGGCGGAAAAAATTCAGTATCTCGAGAACAGATTAACATGAAACCTGGAGTTGGTCTCATTCGACTTAGAGCAAAATAATACATATGGTTAAATTGTTTTCATTTGAATTTCGAGGGAAATTAAAGAACTGATGAGGAATAGAAAACACTTGACAAGATAATTTTTTTTAAATTTTCACAGTTCAAAATTCAATGAAACTGTTGAATTTTTTGTAAATAATGAAAGTAGGGATTCAAAGTAAAAAATTATTCAATTTGAAGAGAAACGTACGCTTTCAAATTCAAGTAATTTCGATTAACAGTACCCCAGCCGCATCACTGATTTCCAGGTGTTTTTTCTCTGGTTCGGGTTCCATGTTCGTACTAAAACTATCTGAAGTCTTGTGGAACATGTCTTCATTGGCAGATATACGAGGATATATTGAAAAATTCTTATCCTACTATAGAACCAACAAAATTTCAATGGCAAAATATTTTATTTCTCAACATATTCTCCTCTTAATTGGATACATTTATTACAACGAACCTGTAACGTCTCTAGACCTTTCAAAAAAAATGTTTCTTCTTGCTCTGCAAACCAGACTCCCACAGCTTTTATTACCTCTTCGTTGGAAGAAAATTGACGACCTTTTCAACTTTTTTTCAGTTGAGGAAAGAGATGATAGTCGGACAGAGCCAAATCTGGTGAATAAGGAGGGTGTTCTAGTAATTCAAACCCTAAATCACGATTTTTTTGTATGGCAACATAAGATTTGTGTGAATAAAACACCTTTGGATAGCTTTCCGCGTCTTTCCTCTTCAATTTTTTCCCGAAGAGTGGTCAGTAATATCGAATAGTAATCTCCAGTTACTGTTCTACCCTTATCCAAAAAATCAATTATGATTACTCCATGGCAATCCCAAATAACTGAAGCAAGAACTTTTCCAGCAGATTTTTGGACACGAAACTTCCTAGGTTTTGGAGAAGCAGAGGGTCGCCATTCTATCGATTGTTGCTTTGTTTTTGGATCGTAGAAATGTACCCAAGTCTCATCCATAGGAACAATTTGGTTTAAGAAGTCTACATCGTCAATCAAGCATAGATCGAACGCGATGCTTCTACCCTTGCACGCTTTTGGTCAAACATTTGGGGATCCATTTTGCAGCAATTTTTCTCATGTCCAAATTGACGTGAAATATATGATAAACGAGTTCGTATGAAATATTCAGTGTCTCAGATATCCGTTTTAGCCCAATTCGACGGTCTGATGAAATCATGTCATGAACTGCATCCACATTTTCGGGGACTGACACAGAAATTGGCCTTTCCGATCGGTCATCATCTTCAATGGAAAATTTACCTCTTTTGAAGCTTGCAGTCCAATTTTTCGGAGTCGCATACGAAGGACATTGATCACCAAGGGTATTAAGCATATTTTCGTAAATCCGCTTACCTCTTAACCCTTTTAAATACAGGTACTTGATGATGGCTCGATACTGCAATTTTTCGATTTTCACAATTTCGGTGGACATCTTTTTTCTTTTAATTTATTGCGTACCTCTGGTTTACTTTTTTGACGTCAAACTTTACACTGACACTTTTAATAAGTTATTGTTCGTTGATATGGTAACGCAATATTTTGTTTATGCATGGAACTGGTCTAGGCTAACTAGATATCAATACATCCTCGTACGAGACATTTTCCTAATACTCAAAGACTTGTAATCCTTATTCTTACCTTCCTGAGCCTCTTTCGACAATATCCCGACTAGGAGAACAAGCTTTTGCACTATTTCAACACCATGCAATCAAATTTTATGCACCGATGATGGCATGGCCATGGATATTTCTCTGCTGCTTCTTTTGAAAAAAGTTGGAATTTTTCTGGGTCGATCATTGCTTTGCTATTTATGATTTTTAGGATGGTAGAAATGCACTGTTTAAACCAATTGGGTGTACAAGGTAGAGCAACCAACAAAGGCGTACTCAAATTTTTTTCTTTTTTTGCGGTGTTATGATCGGATAGGCAGATGATTTTTGTTCCAATCTAGTTTGAAAAGTCACCTTACACATTTCGGAGAAAGCCGGAGTTGTTTTTGTAATCATAGCTGTTGCTCATTGCTTCGAGCATAATATCTACTTCACTTGATAACCTTAATAATTACTTTGTGAATGTAACCAAACATTTATCAAATTCTATAACTTCTTCTTATGTTCCGCCTTATTTAAAAAATTGAGTTCCTCCTGTTTTACGCTAACATCAGTTTCCAAAGAACTGAACTTATCCACCTCCTTAACAGTTTATTATGCCCTTATTGAGTTGCATCTTCGATATGTCCTTTCCTTCTGGGGTACGTGTGGTGCGATTCATCTTTGAATCCGTTTGCCTAATTCGTAAGCACGCTTCTCCAATTTCAGAAAGTTCGTTACACGCGGAGCACGACATTTACCTACCTACTCCAAGTTCAGAATTAGTTAAGGGCTTAATATTTTCCAATGCAAAAAAATGCCCAATCACTTGCCATTTGAAATTGAATCCATATCATGTTTTCCCGCATTTCGTAATAATTTGAGGGCATATTTACTGGAAAGTGCATTCTACTCTGTAAACGAATTCTAATAATAATACGATTTAATTTCGGACATGCTGCATACTGGTTTAATTTTTGGTATGGACTTATATATGACTTATATACTAATTATTATACACTTACCTATAATTTTGTTACTAATTGTGGTTTTCTTCTGTATATTGAAATTTTATTTGATTTGTGTCTTCATTTAGTTATTTTTATGTTTGTTTATTAGTTTTTACATGCTTTTGTCTACAAATTGTAATAATTTTTGACAATAAAGCATTTCTCTCTCTATTTAAAATTTGTAACTTATAACGTTTTAAAGCGCCCCAGTTTTTTGGTTACCCAGTGTGATGTATTGCTTAGTCGACCATCGTGACTAGGGAAAAAATTTGATAATTTTTCTCTCCTTCTGGTACATTTATATATCACTTATTTAGAGTAGTGTGTAATTTGGTCAAATTTCCAATATATTGAAAGTGAGCCTAAATTATTGGAAATACCTCTCGAAACAGGGACAAAAATAATGCTGTTCCTAGATCCTCTAGCTTATATAGTGTGAGAAGCACAAAGTATCTAATCGAAAATCCAATTTTTTTCGCTCTGGCACCACTATGCGTCGCGCCTTGACAGAATTTCTAACTGTGTCCACTTGCATGGTTGCAACACAGACACGGTACGATAACGGCAACGTGTGAAACTTCAGATAAACTGCTATAGATTAGTGCACCGACATGGAACCGTTTATACGGAAACCGCCTATGTGTAAAAAGGGCCTTAGAATGTTAAGTGCAGACCAGAATGATCATTTCCACTACTGTAGAATTTAAGTCTTTTATTTTTGTCATCTAGCAAACCAGGTTCATTCAAATGTATTGAATTCTTCACAATGGGGTCATTGATGTTAGCATATTAGCTTCGGTTAAAACGTGGATAGAAGTTAAATATGTTAAGTTAATAACCCTTTTTAAATAGAAAAAACTCATCAAAACTGTAATATGTGGTTCATTCACCAACTAATGTAGAAATTTTATCGTTTGGTGGGAGTAAGAACTTTTTGATTTGCTTTTATGAAGTAAATAAGCCTTTTGATGCTGCATCGAATAGAATAAATAATTTTGATTGTTAGTTTTTTTTCTTTTTATTTTGGTTATAAAGAATAGCATTTAGGTTTGTATTATAGTATTTGAAGATATACCATTTTACTTTATATAATTTGTTAAAATCTTCCAAAAGTAATTTAAATTCTTGATTCGACTAATAGATTTCAATAGAAATGTGTCTGAATCAATGATTATGACATACGAGAACATTCCGATAAGTATTTAGCTTCACCACTATTTAGCATTCAAAGAGCGTTTGAGTGCTGTCTATGGTGACTCCTTCGATGTCGACAGAAAAAAATTGATTTAACAAGTTGCAACGTAGTCGCATGTCCGTATTCGATGAACCACGTCCAGGTGTCCTAAAAACGTTTAACACATTTACAACAAATTTACGATCTGCTATTAGCAAACCGCCTATCGGAGGTGCATGAAATAGCTGTGACTGACAGATTTTGTGGATCATATCCTGCATGAAATTTTGTATATGAGAAAGCGACACGAATCCCTAGTACACACGAGAGACCAAGGAACAGTCGAAACAGAGCCTGTGAATGTGCTTTAAAGAAGGCGAAGACTGCCTTATCAATCGGAAAGGTGTTGCCAACTACATGGAGAAGTACGAAGCGGTAAAGGGGGTACCGAGTTATTGGACTGACTCACTGTCTAATTGAAGATAAAACTACCACTCCGTTCTTACCACGGCCAAATTGAGCTATAAACATGCCCCTTCCACCGTATTAACCAGATTTGGCCACGTGAAACTTCCTTTTGTTCCCAAACTTGAAAAAGTCAGTTACTGGATAGAATGAGAAGGTTATAGCCGCCATGGGGGCGTACTTTGCAGACCTCGAGAAAATTTATTTTTCATACGGATTAAAGAAGCTGGAGCGTCGCTGGATCAAGTGACTATTCGAAAATAAATCACCATTTCTCTGAAATTTTCTTTTGTTCGCTAACCTCTTAACGGATCACTCTCGTAAGTCATAACTGTTGGCAACATGGGAAATAAAAATAGTAAAATCATTTAAAATTTTAATCTAAACAATTTCCTATCCTGCTTTTGTTTCAATATAATGGATTTTTTTTAAATGGTAAGTTTAATTTGTTTCGCAAATTTTTTAATCTCGCCCAACTTTTATCATGATGATTTTTTTTTGTATGAAGGTGGTCAACAAATAGCGGTCGTATCAGGTGGAAGTAAGATTCTAGCAACAGTACCGGCAAGATCAGGCCAGAACATGCTGTTATTCCAGAGTTTTACAAACCAAAATAGGAAAGGAGCTATTTCTGCAGTGAAATATTCAACAATTCAACCCATTTCCTCACAAACTTTAACTGGCGTTAACCAACAACCTGTAATTCTACCGTCAAATTCTGTTGCTACCGCTGTAGCACTTGGTCAGCCTCTAACTCTCAAAAAAATAGGAGACGACAGAGAAAGTAATGAATTACTTTTAACAATTTCCCATCCAAAGGAAGAACCCAAAGATAATAGCGATATTACACAACCTGATAGTAGCACAAGTATTTCTAGTGATAGTGTTGATATTAAAATAGAAGAGTCTCCGCAATCTGATAATTCAAATGAAAAAATATATCAAACGTATCAAAAAACCGTCATCAACTCTGTAGAAACTTCGGTTATTGCTACTACTTCATCCACCATCAAACAAGAAGGAACTACTCCAGAACAAACTATCATCAATGTAACATCTGCAACTAACTTGAAAGGTAAGTATGGGCGCGAGGGCAAAAATCCGTTTTATTTTAATTTAATTATTTGCAAAATGGTTCAAACACATGTTATATAACTGAATAAGCACCCAGTCGGCTCGCTTTCCTAATTTTTGTTTTTAATTGTTGCAATAAATTATAAAATACTGAATCTGAAGTTTGCTCATAGTTCAGTTTTTTAATGCTTCATGTATAATTGCTTCCCAACCTTCAGAATATACGTTTCCTTTTAAATTTCGCCAAAAACGATCAATTGGCCTGAGTGCCTGAGTTGAGCCACTGTGCAATCATAACAGAAAATAAATTTTTAAGATGTAATAATGTCTCTATCACAAAACTTTACGTGGAATGAAGATAATAATGTCGCATAATATTCAGAATGTATTTTTCAATGTACCTTACAATTGAATAAATTGTTCAAAATTCACTTCTCGGCTATAACAGAGGCAATTTTGGAATTTTCGTACATTTCGTATGACCACAGAGGTTATTTTGTTAATGTCTTCCGTTATTTATAACTTTTAAATCAGCAATATTGTCTGGTCTATTAAAATATACTTTAGATTGTAAATAACCCCATAAGAAGTAATTCAGAGGAGTCAAATCGGAGGATCTAGCTGGCTATTCGATGCGATGGAGCTTCGTCTTGTTCGTAGTGAATAGATCGTTCACGTTCACTTTTTTTGACATTGAATGGAGTCTCACACATCCAGTGAGAATTTTCTCTGCTCCAATATCTACAGTTCTGTTTGTGAACTGTTCCGTTTAAATGAAACATCGCTTTACCAGAAAAAACTATTTTGTTTATGAATGAATGCAAATCTGCGTTCAATCTGTCCATCATCAGTTCACAGAATTCTTGCTTTCTATCAGGATCATCTTCTTCCAACTCCTGAACTATGTAAGGGTGGTATTTTTCTTTATGCATAACAAAATAGATGATTTACTTACATCGTCGGCGGCAAGTTATCGAGTTGTCTTATGCGAATTTTCCTCAATCTCTAGACGTACATCTAACTTTTTTTCATCAGTAAATTGAACATTTCAAAAATTTTTACATGCCCAATTTCTCGAAACTTTTGTCAATTTTGCTAACTGTAGACTACGAAACGTGTTGACCAGGGTATTTATTATTAAAAATTTCACAAACCTCCTTTTGAGCTCTTGTTTTGTTACACAACCAATCATAATTAAAATGTCTATTCTTTTAATCTCGGATAAATCTTCAAAGATTTTTTCCTGATGTTCCGCAGAAAAGATACGAAAATACCTGATTATTTCTAAAGAATTTTTCAATAGATCAGACAATATTGCTGATTTCAAAGTAAGGATAACGGAAGAAATGAACAAAATAACCCCTGAGGTCATACAAAATGTTGTATGAGAATTCCTCGGTTATTGTCAAAAAGTGAATGGTTGTCATTTTGAACATCAAAATTTTACATTTGAAAAATTAATTTTCTTAGTTATGATTGCACCAAATTTAAAAAACTTTATATTGCCGAACAGAGGACTAATATCCACATTACCCCATTTCTGATTCAAATTTTTCGAATTATAAGCACGGAGTGCTTATAATTCAGAGGGGCTGCTGGAGGAGGATAATATTCTATACTGTAAATTGTCAATTTAATAATAAAAATCGACCTGTTTCATGTTTTTTTCACATAGTAAAAAATAACACAAAAATTGAATTTATTCCATACATATGGACCGACGCTTCATTTCCATCAAAAGTAAAATATGACTTGTAGTTGATAGTGATTTTCAAACCTTTAGCGGGCGAAAACTCGTCACTGAGATATCTGAATTTTGATTTATGTTCCATTTGTTGCTTCTCAGAATATTTGTGTGCCGATTTTCTTGATTTTTAAAACTACATTCTCTTCCTTTAAAGTGTTACTTACATATTTCTTAATGATTTTCTTATCCTAGTTTTAAGTGAGCAACTTTAACCAAAGCTTCTCTTTTTTGCAATTTTTTGCTTTTCTGTCTGATTCAGACTTTCCTTCAATCGAAATATCAATCTCAACATGCAGATATATATCGTAAGTGTGCACTCACATTGGCAACGCTCAAGCGAGGAGCGTTGAGCGATGCCGCTCCAGCGGTGTTAAGAAATCTTTCTGGTTATAGACTTTAAATGAATGTGTTCACATTGCAAAAGACTATCGCTCAACGCATCGTGCCGCTCGAGCTTCGGTCTTGTTTGTTTTTTTGAGCGGCATCGCCTTTGTGGTGCGCTCATGTTTATATTTTTATTCAGTATGGAGTCGAAGTGCGACCAATATATACGTTCTAGTTTTAATAAAATGACTCGTGACTTATTAATATCGGAAATTCAAACCAGGCCAACCCTTTGGAATGTCTACTTCTATTACGTTCATGAACGCCTTGTATTTTTTTGCTTAGTTTAGGGTAGGTTAGGTTACCTTTTCTTTAAAATTAGCCTTCGCAGTCGTGTACTTTCTATAAGTAATAATCGTTTGGATACCAAATTCATTATGCGCGCGTTGACATCGCAAAAGCGGCATCGTTCGACGCTCACCGCTTGAGCATCGCCAATGTAAACGCACACTAAGTTATTTGTCTGGCTATTCCCATTCTTACATAGTAATTAACCGTGATCGATTTGTTCAGATCTTGATTTTGTTCATAAAACTTGATAATTATTTTTTCTACGACCGTGCGTTTTAACCCACTTTCCCGCACGCATTTTAGTTTTGAAAGTGTCACTTTCTTGCACTAGTGCGGGAAAGTAAAATTAAGCAAAATTTGACCTTATTAGATATTTTTTTACTTCGGAGGTAATAACTATTGTTACTACAGGTAAATAAATATTTACGAAATAGTCCATCAAATAAAATTTAAACCTTTTCTAGCTTTTGGTAGTATTTTCAATTTTTTGAAAATATAAAATAATAAAGATATTTTTTATATAACCTTGTACATTCTTCAGAGGAGTGTCAAAATAACTATCAAACCACCCGGGTTTGATATCAGTTGCTATGACAACCCAGGCGTGTAATTGTTACTAAAACGTCAAAGTTGTTCAAAACGTCTTGGAAGTGACCGAATAAGTACAATCTTCTTCTAAATTAAACCACATTAAACCAAATACAGTCTACAGAATGCAACGAATTCAATATTAATATTTATAATACTAAGTAGTTTTTAGTTTTATATATTATTATGTTTGTTGGAATAAAATAATTTTTGAAAAATGGTATATACGGTCGTAGAAAAAATAATGTTCCTAACTAATGCGTAAAGTATCTTTACGCACTTGACCGCTTGCCCGAACTCCGCTCCGCGTCGTTCGGAATAACTGCAGTCGCGTGCGGGAAAGTATCACTTTCCGCACTTGTTAGGAAAATAACTTGGTGCATTTGACAAGGAGAAACATAAACATTCTTTGTCAACGTCTACTTTACTTAAGCTAAGCTGTCTAAAGATGTACGTATTTTTTGTCCCCACACCCTAAATGCAATGTTTACCCTAAATCAATTATTACAGTGATAATGAAATCAGCTCGTACTCTAAACAAATATATATATATATATATATATATATATATATATATATATATATATATATATATATATATATATATATATATATATATATTCACCTAGTTTGCAGTACTATTTTTCATTTCACTTACAGAAGCAAAACGTTGCGAGAGGATGCAATCCGTATTGGTAACTGCATGCTCTTCAAATGGTCCGATGCTTTCACATACAACCCCCAGATACCGTAAATCTTCAGATACTACAAGGTCGCATACTTCAGAGCTGCCAGTTAATAAAGAAGATTTTCTGCATAACGGGGAAAAGGTAAAGATAGTGATAGAGACTAACAAATCAGTAGAAAAAGGATCTTGCAGGATATTACAATAAAAAATTATATCACATTTAGCTGAATATCTAATTAATTTTTCAAGTCATCTTCCATGTACTAAAGCTATTCAAAAATTAGAAAATTTGAGTTTCGTTGAAAAACCACGGAGATACAGACCGGAAAAGTGAAAAAAATCATAATTTTTTATTTAAAGTACTATCATTACATGAAAAATCACATATCTTGTGGAAATCCATCCTTGATAAAAATTAACAAAAGACAGCGGAGCACTCGATTTTCCTCGATCGGGCGCGGCGGCGTGGTGGGGATAGTTGATTCAAGCGCGGTAACAAATGGTTTCGAGCGTTCAAATTCGACCGCGAATGTTTAGCCGTACTTTTCCCGGGGACTAAATGGGATAAAAGGATGATTTTTGGGCTATCTCGCTTGGACAATGAGTACATAGTCAATGAACGAATGACTGACAAGTTTTGAAATTTCTTACTACGTTATCCGACAATATAAGAGTGCACGGCAGTCAACAAGGTGATCACCTGGTGAAAAAGGGCGGGGTAAGCCCTTTTGTAGGATAACGACTTTTTATAGATTTCCCAAAAGGTCATCAATCCGTGATCGTAAAAAAATGGAAATTAGTAATTATGACTCTAGGTCTGAAACGATCTAAGTAGTCCTCTCATTAGGCAAAGTAGATCACGTTTATTAAGGACCGGTGAGCAGATAGATCAATCTTTAGGACAACTCTTCCCTCGTTCAATCGACTTATTTGGATATTGGAGATCCAAAAAGTTTTGATGATCCAAACATTAATCTTAAATTTACGTTGGAAATATAAAGGATTTTTATTACATGAGGGTTTTCATCTGATGATGGTAGTTATGCATATTCCTACGAGTAAAACAAGTGAGGAATTTTTGGACTGTATTGTCACTGGGGATAAGACGTGGATCCACTACTGTCTTGCTGAAGCCGGAGAAGCTTAAGTAAATTCTTGCAAAAAGATGACGAGAGTCTTTTGGCACAGGAAAAAGTTATTGTTGTGCAAATTCCTGCCTACAGGCACAACAATTAATGGGATTCACTACTGTAAGACGTTGAAGAACTTTTGGTGCGCGATTCAAAATAAGAGGAGAGGTATGCTACGAATGGAGTGCATCCGTTCACCGTCCGTATCACACTGATCTCAAATTTGGACGGAATACTGTCTCACATCCCCATACTTGGCACCCAGTGATTACTATATCTTTATGAATTAAAGAAGCACTTGGTAGGTACGCATTTCACTATTTTCGCGGTGCGACAGTGGACTTCTACGACTAAGGCATAAAGAAGTTGGTATACCGTATGAAAAAATGCATTGGTCTGAACGACGATTATGTCTAAAAATAGAAGGAAATCTAAGCTTTCCAAACATGTATTATTCAATTTCAATTAACATGTTTTTCATTGTGAAACTTCTGTATTCTATGGACAAGCCTCGTATAAATTCATAGTCAACTCTTAACTTTTTTTAACTTTATTGGAAACATTTCTTTAGTTACTAGATTTTACTTAAAAAAAATGTAAGAGTAAAAATAGTTTTCAACTCAAATTATCCATGGTAAGAAAATGATATTGACAGATGAAAAATTTGTGTGAAACTCTAAGGTTCTCAACAGTCTCATACAGTGTACCAAATTTGGTATTTTTAAATTAAAGGATTGCAAATAAATAAATTTTTTTCCGAAATTTTGGGTCCTACTTTGAGGCTCTATAACTCATCAGGAATGCAACTTGGTATAGAGGTAAATTTCCCTGAATTGTCAAATTTTGGGCTTGCCTATACGCTTCTACTCTGTATCGGCTCTTATGCGGGACACCCTTAGTAATATCTGCATCTTTATCTGTATTTTCTACGAGGACCTCCGATAGGCTTTAAATAAAAGACAAGTTCATATAAAACAATAATTTTATTACCAAAAGATTGGTACACTTACGGTTACTTTTCGTCATAATAACCGAAGAGATTGAGACATTTGTCATATCTGTGGACAAGCTTTTCAATACTCTCTTCAAAGAAAGCTGCCGCCAATGTATTCTAACCGTTCAGTAATAATAGAGTACAAAACAGACCTTGAAACTTCTGGAAATTCCGAAACAAAGCAGTAATGGTAAATCTGCAGTTTTCTTTAACCATTCTGTCAACTCGTTGAACTAAGTCATCTGAAACGACAGATTTGCGTCCTTGGCTCCCTTAATCAAGCACATCTTTAAACTTTCGACACCATTCACTCTTGAAGTTTCCCCATCCACACGACTCATTCTCCGATGGATTTATGCAGCACTATCGCTTTTTGCCTGTAGAAAACGAATCACACTTCGCAATGCATCAATAATGGAGGACAAGTTAACGTGACTAGCACAATGCCGACTGACGCCTGAATGTCAACAATGGCGGAGTGCATAGTGCGAGAACTTCGCAGTCGCGCATGCCTGCTTTCTTCCGACCGCCTATCTTCTGCACGGAGCGATCGGAGGTTGAAGAACGGTTGAAAACGGCTCTCGTATTTCCATTCCAAGTTATTTAAATGTGGTCACCGGCTTAAAACTCTATATTTATTTTTTGAGTACTATAATTGCAGTCATTTGTTAATTAATCTATTTAATTTCATATTGTTATTAATGTATTATGTAATTATTAAATACTGTGCTAAGAAAATATATATATATATATATATATATATATATATAATTTTTATTAATGTGACATTTTGTTTTCAGCCTATTAGTGACCAAAAGAATTTTCGGGGTACCACCACGTATTACGTGAATAAAACCAAAAAAGTCGTGTCGGAATCGCAGAAAATGGATAGCGATATGCAGAAACAAGCGGCAATAGAAAGAGAGTTGAGACTTCAAAAATCTCTTTCTGAAGAATGCGAGGATTTGGGAGTGGACGAACCTAGCGCAAGTGACCTGTTTCCCGAGGCTGATCTTTTATTCGATTCAAACCATTCCCCATCGTTTGATCAAACTTCTCAAGACATAATTAAAAGGGAAGCACCAGATGTTAAAGAAGAAGTAAAAGAAACGATGAATTTGTTTAGTGACGACGACAATTCAAGTTCTCTTCGTGCAGATTTGTTTGAATACGTTGAATATCAACCCGTTGAAACCGCTTTGGAATACCAATCGAGACAAATGAACGGCAACACCACAGAAACAACTTCCTGCGAGGATAACACTCTCCTACCGAAATGCGCCACAATGTCTGAAGTGACTCTTAATTCGCCCATATCACCCGAAATGTATCAAGAAGCTAACATGCATAAATACAAGTTCAAATATAGCAATAGAAAAAAAGGCGAAAGGATCAAATCTAATGAATATGTTGGAGAACTTGTATCGAGCTCAGAAGATACTATAGTTTGTACTGAGCTGACTAAGGGTAATTGCGAAGAAGAGAACTACAAAGTGTTGCACATAAATAAAACTGACCATGCCAAAGAAGATGAAAAATGTGAATTGCATTGCGATGAAGATGTAGATTCTCCTAGCGGCAGAGGTGCCAGGAGAAGTGTTAGAAAACTATGTTCTTGTTGTAACGGTTCGCAGGATAGTAACTTGGCAAAAAAGAGACCGCATACTTCAAGACCACACACACCAGCAACACCGCACAAAAAAGCCTTTTTGAACAAGAAAAGATAGTGCACCTGTACATTTTAGCAAGTTTTAACTAGTTGTTGGTTGTTTTGTTAATGAGTTGGGTCGCTAGTCACATTTTAGTACAAATAATTTATTGTATTGACGGCTGGTGTATTAGTGTCTGAGAAACTCTGATTACTTGTATAGTAATTGCTACGTTTGCAATCTTTTAATACCTCTAATTGTAAATTTTCCTCGTATATGTAATATATTTAAATTATATGTGCAGTTTGTCGTTGTATATAATTAATTTAATAGATAATTTATCACATAGGCGGACCTTGTCCGTTTAATAAGCATATAATATTGCTCTACATTTAAACGCAATAAGTTTCACATTTCATGTGTGCAACTTCACTATTGGAAATTGTAATGTAATTATTTATGTTAGAGTAAATTCATCTGAATCAATTCTTTTTTACTTTTAATTAAACCGCTATAAAATATACTGCCCGCTTAACAAATTTCGTACTACCTATTTATTTTTTTTGTATTCTAATCAACCATTCCATTGAAATCCACTACCAAATGCACATTTTCTACTTTACTCTTACTGTTGTGTGATTAACAACGCCAGTTATTGTGTTTCCATATCTTTATTAATTAATAGTAAATTATAATAACTTATTAAACATAAAATCATAATTCTCGTGTATGTTACATCACAATCATGAATACTTATATCGTCATTTGATTTCAAGAGATTTTTCAGAATACCCATTTGAAACAGATGCTAGTAATTTGAGTAAGGAGCAAAACCATAAATTTTGTTAGCCACTTGAAATTTTACTTTACTAAAGATAAAACTGCTGAAACTGAACTAAGTACATTCAAATCATCTTTCTCTAGATTTTGGATTCAACCAAAGTATTATCTAACAAAATGCCTTAACAATCTCAATTATGTAGAGACTCTACTTGGTCGGTGAACTTTCAATTTTTGAGTTCAAGTTTTAGTCACTCTTGATTTAACGGGCTAGCAAAAAGGGCTGTTCAAACGTCGAAGAATATGTTTAGGATATAAGAATAGTCCAGTATTAGATATAGACAAAACTCTAGTGCAGATTGTTCAGTCCGATTGCTTTGGTCCCATCCATTGTCATGGTCTTGGAGAAAGTCGTTAACCAGCAAATCTTGGATTATCCCGAGTCTGCTAATATCAGCGACCATCAATAACAGCTTCCATAAAAATGGATCAACCGGGATCTCCTGGCTTATGTCACCAACTGAAGATATAAGAAATATGGGAAATCCAGAGCAATCGCACTGAACATATCAAAAGCTTTTGATAGGGTTTGACATGACAACCTTCTAAATAAGATCGTACGGTTTAACGTCCCCTCTCATCGACTGGGTTAGAAGCTTTCTCGAAGACCGTTTCAAGCAGATCGTTATCGATGGAAAAATCTTAGAATAAAATATCACCATTACCTCAAATTCACTTTGGGTGTTTATGTTGCCCTGGCATAGTCGCGTTGCCTAAATAGCTAAGGCAGTTTCACAAAAACGTGGAGCCCTCTTTAAGGCCAAAGAGCTATATACTCCGCAACAGCTTCTTATCCTCTACAAGGCCCAGGTTCGTCCATATTTGGAGTATTGCTCACACATTTGGAGCTCGGTTCCCAACATACCCTGAGGATGCTCGACTCAATACAGAAGACAGCAATTCGGCTATTTTCTATGTACATGAGAGCCTCAGAGAGAACCCCGACCTCCCAAATCACGTTCCAAGCTAGAGAACATTGCTTTCCTGTGTGCCACCAATTCAAATATCTTGGGGCCTTGATAACTGAAGCTAATGACGTGACAATACAGATCAAGGCAAAAGCTGCTTCTGGGCAGTCCAGAGAGCGCTCAAGTTTAGAGGACTCTCACGAAAGTCAAAGCTTACAATTTACAAGACAATTACCCGTCGCGTAGCCACATACGGATGCGAGAAGTGGACTATAACGACAAGTGAGCGGATTTTGAACTGCTGGGAACGTAAAATCCTACGAAAGATTTCTGGCCCTGTTTGCGAGAACGATGCGTGGATGATCCGGAGGAATGCTGAGCTGAGTCAGATGTATGGCGAGCCAGATTTGGCAGCGTTCATCCGAGGGACGCGTCTGAGGTGGCTAGGACACATGGAGATGATGCCTTTTGATCAATATCCGTTGCAGAGCTATATATGGAGGCACCGTGCTCAGGACAGAAAGGATTGGCAGTCAACTGTTAAGAAGGCACTGGTCTCGAAGAACCGTAGCGATGGTACCAGAAGAAGAAGACCTAAAAGCTATATACTCCGCAATAGCTTCTTATTCTCTATAAGGCCCAGATTCGTCTATCTAAAGCATACCCTGAGGATTTTCGACTTAATATAGAAGACAGCAATTCGACTTTTGGGCGATCCAGAGTTGACCAAAAACTTGGACGGCTTAGAGAATAAAATAAAGGTCGCTGATTCTGTTTGACCGCAGATGCTCTTCCGAGCTATCCAACATAATTCCACCACCAACAACATAACAAAAACAATGGCAATGTATAATAAGTAGTTTCTGGTATCATCAGCGTGGCACTGTCATCTTAATTCGAGAAGCGTATTTTCTCAACATTATTCGAAAAGTACTTTTACTTACTTAATCCTGATGTCTTTCTACCTTGTCAAGTGTGAGCTTTGTTGGAGTCTTGTATAGACTCCGTTTACCACAGCTGTTTCCATTCTCTCCTATTATTTATCTTTCGTTTTATTTCCTGCCATCTTATATTTATTCGATCTTCTTGCCATATTTTTGTAAACTCATGCTTTATACGAATCGTTCTTCTTCCATTCTTATGACATCTCATTTGTCCTACAATTTTGTTTTGAATAGGGTATAGGATAGATAGAATAGGGCATTTTTTAAAAAGTATTTATTTTTTTGTTTATTTTATTCTTGATGACCTTCTTGATATAAAATAATGTCAGAAAGTAAAATATTTAATCAAAAGGAAAAAAATAATATCTAAATGTTTAATTAAAAATCGCAAAAATTTCAATTTCAAATTTAGCTACATAAGTAAACGTTTCTAAATCTTTTTCAGTTGTGACGTTATAGATTTAATAAAAACATTGAGCAGTTGTCTGCTTGATGATAACGAGGTTATCGTTGCCGGTAACATAGCGTTTGCTGTTATACTATAGTTTTTATTTATTAGTTATGTATGAATGAAATATTTTCCTATATATAAGAATATAGTGTATAAACCTTTTATAGGTTAAGTTCTTACACTATTACATAATCACGTTAAAAATTATGAGCATAATAAACTAATTTACTATAAAATATTAAAATAAGTTAAATTTGAATCTTACTAGCCAAAAAATGATCCTGGCAATAAAAATAATAACATCTCGCAGAATCGTCAAAACGATCAAAACACAACAAAGGTGTTTTAGTCATGGTATTTTTACATAATGGCACAAAACACAATTTATATAGCATTTTTAAGATTCATCAAAGTTTAATAGTAACGTTTATTTTAGAATAATCGAGATAATAACTGCCGTATTGGCTTTGTATCATATGTTCAGTTTTTATTTTATACCTATGACGTCACGCAATATAACGGCCTTATTGAAATGTTTAAACTACCGAAAAATTTTTTGAATTTTAAATTATTTTTTCTCTATAAATATTGATCAAAGAATAAAAAAAATATAATAATAAAAGTTGTATATAAACTATTTTTTTCTCACACCATGCAAGTATCCTATTAGTTTTTAGAGTGATAAGTTATATAATCGTAAATTGCCGCATTTATAATCCCTTTTAAGATTTGCTTGTCTTATAATCATCAAAATATTTTTAAATTGTAATGCGTAGATGTATCTTACAGTTCAATTTCTTTCTGCAAATATATTTGTAACATATTTTGCATTTTTCTATATATGTTACCTTTTATTTGATGAAAATAGGTTGAGTTACAGTATTTGTTAAGCGAGGAATTTAAGAGTTTGTAAGCTGTAAGCCCTAGACAAGCGAAGATTTTTGTAAAACTTTTAGTATGACGAATATAACAGTGCAATAAAAATATGTAATTCTTTCAAAATATATGATAAATTCGAGTATAGAGGTGGTTGAGACTGAAATAATTGGGAGTGCTTCCTTTTTACTTATGTACCGTGGGTACTAGGTTAGGTTAAGTCATACTGTAGTTTTACTTTACTATGAGTAAGAAAGTAAAATTTTATTATATGAACATTTTTCATTTAAATAAACGGAAATATATTTTGACACTTAATAATTAGTTTATATACACAAACATCTAATTCTAAAAATCACTGCAGTCAACACTGGATGTATGAATTTAATTTATTTTTTTTATTTATTTACCAGAGTATTACGTTATGTTCCAAGTTTATTTTCTTATATGATATAGATATTGTCCAATAATTAACGTTTAGCAGCGATAAAGAGTAACTTAAAAATGTCTGTATTAAAATGACATTTTCATTAACATATCATATGCCCCCTCGTGAGGTTACTAATAGTCTAAGATCCGGCTGCAGTATTAGTGCCCTCACCCGTTTTTTGTTAAAACTCAAATTTTCATACAAATTTATAATTAGGAAAATATACTTACCAGGTTGTTTAAGAGAATTTGGCCGCTACTATTTTTAATTTATTTTTGGGGAAAAATTTCGTTCACCTGTCCGCACGTCTCCGCAGTCAAGTTTAAACAGGAATGATTTCGATACATTTATAAGTTCATAACGTACATTTATTAATTATATTATATTATTGGCTGGCGACAAAGTATTTTCGGTTTTGTAGTATAAAATAAAACTCTTTTTTAACAAAGAAGTTCAGCAAGTTTCTGGTCCTTATCAGCAAAAAAACTGAACTAGGTGCGATTGAAGGTCATCGTCATTTGACCATCCAAAGAAATCTGCAAACTTCTATATAAATGGTAATCATATGGTACCAGATCAATACTGTATGGGGATGTCTCATCACTTCTCAGCCAAGCTCCAATAGTTTCCCACGAGTTGCCAAAGATATGTGAGGGCTTGTATTAACATGGTGGAACACTAAACCTTTCCGATTAGACAATTGTTTTTTTTTGAATGCTTCATCCAGTTTCATTAATTGTTGACAGTAAACATCAGAATTGATCGTTTTGTTCCTTGGAAGCAGCTCAAAAAACACCTTTGTAATCCCACCTAACTGACAGCACGAGGTTTTTTTGTTGTTTTTCAGTTTTCAATGTGGTTCAACGTGTTTGCTCCATGATAGTTTTCGAACTATCTTACTGTACATGACCCAGTTTTCATCACCAGTGATGATTCTTTTCAAGAAAGGGTCTGGTTCATTTCGTTTAAGCTGCATATCGCAAATGTTGATTCTTTGTATTAAATGAATTTCTTCCAATTCGTGAGGTACCCAAATATCAAGCTTCTTAACTAGCAAAAAACATTTTAAGTGTTTTTCAATTGTTGTGTGCGATGCAGCCTCTTCGCAACCTCTCCAACACTTATGTGACGATCCTCTTGAATTTTGACTTTGATTTGGTTATCATCAACTTCAGTAGGCCGACTAGAATGTCGCTCATCTCCAGAACAGAATTTTTTATACTAATTCTGAGTGCTTTGTTAAGCCAACATCACCATAAACTCATATTTATTTGGAGCCGCAGCAGCTTCTTTCCTTTACAGAAATAAAAAAGTAAAATATGCTGAAAATGTTCGCTTCTGCACCACAACTAACTAGCTTTATTTAAAATCACGCACTGCTTGCTTCTAAAGTTACGTCAATGTGACCAGTATCACGTGAGAATCGATAAAGTACAGCACTAATATAATTTATTCAAAAAATAAAGCGAAGCTCTCTATCAGTAAAAATCGAAAATACTTAGCTGCAAACCCATATGTAATACTCCTATATGTACAGTTTGTATGGGGAAAAACGTCTCTACGTTACGGTGCGACAATCTTTATTTTCTCTCTCGTTCGAGACACTTTATTTATACTGCGCATGCTAGAGAATGCGCAGAACCGAGCTGGAACCTCGGAGGATAGAGAAATCGTTGCCATTCTGTCTGCCTTAGTCGGAATCACTTCCACTGATAGAAATTGTCCATATAGAAGTATTACATATATGTACAAGTCTTATATATCAAATGAAAGCAAAGTTATTTCTATTTATTATCATATATGGTTGCCTAATTGAATCCGGCTGCAAATAATGGTTGTTGGCTGTTAAGGATGATAAATATTTCAGGTGGAGTGAAAAAGAGTAGCGCGTAGTATCATCTGTTAGACGAGGATACCTGCTTTGCGACGTTTTTAAGCCATAGTGCATGCGTCGAATGCAAGTGTTCTCAATCACTGAGGAGTAATAAAATAGAAAAGAAACATCTTCCTTTCCAAAATGATAAATTTAAAAATCACAACAAAAAAAAACATAAATTTTTTAATTCGTTAATTAAAAAAAAGATTCACTAATTGTATTTTCAAAAAAGGGCATTAATCAATTTTTAAAAGTATTAATTATTTGAAAAGTGTGTTAATTTCATTTTTTGACAAATTCATTTTCATAAAAATAAATTATAGAAATAATTTATCACAAAAAAAATTAGCACTCTGTCATTCATATTGTAATTATTATAACCCATATTATTTTCAAGTTATGGTTTGTGTCCTGTAAAAACCTTCAGCTTATTTTTCATCTTTTCGCTTTAGAACTACGTTTTTTAGACACTCTGTATGTTATCCTAAATCATTAGTAGATACAATTGTTAATAAAATGTCATGATATTTATTTTTTTTACGACGGAACATTAACATTAGCGAGCATTTTTGGATTTTTTTTCGTTACACAGACAACCCAGCTTAAAAGTGTCACACAGTAAGTAATCGCTGTCTTCGTTAGAGAAATGAAACTACGCGCTAACTCTTTTTCACTCTAACTTCAATATTTATCATCTTTAACAGCGAGCAATCCTTATTTGCGGCCGGATTTAATTATTATTTAATTAATATATATGATAATAAACAGAAAAAAAATTAGCTACGAAGTGGTGCGTAATGGCAACTGGGATTTTTTAGGATATTTATATAAATTGCCGTGATGTAGATGAAATTTTATTTAAAAATAATTGAACGAAATTTTCCGAAAATAAATTAAAAATAATTTAATAAGAAATTCTAGCTGTCAAATTTTTATAGGCAACCTGGTAAATATATATTTTCCTAATTATAAATTTGCAGAAAAATTTGGATTTTAGCAAAAAAACTGGTGAGCGCACTAACCCTGCAGCCGGAACTATAGACTATAAAATTTGATCATCAGGGAACTGGGTGCTACATTATTATTTAGAAACATATTTACTGCACTCTATCTTATTAACTGAAAATATTTTTCTAAGGAAATAGTTTGGTAACAAGAATGTTTTAAAATCTATATTTAACTATTAAGTGCCTTTTCTTGACACTATTTTTTTCTGGCTTACAATGGCGAATTATTTGTAATCAATATTTCCATTTTCTGAGAAACAAATAGATTCGAACTTAGAGCAGGTGACCTAAAATTAATGAAGAGTTGATTTAGGATGTATTTACTCATGTGTTATTATTCAAATAGTTTTGTTTATACATTTGTTTTATTTTCTAATTTATTCGAAAAATTTAATACATTAGCTTATGCAATGTAATTTTGTAGGGAATATTATTTGGTAATGTATTAGTGACTTTTGAATTACATAACATTTTATACTATTTGACTGTAGTTTATATACGTTTAGTTGAGACAATATAAATAAATATTGTATATTGTAAAACAATTTATCAAAATCCATTTTTATGAAACTATTGGGATTGTTCTAATCAACATTTTTCTCTTACTCTTTTTGGCCTGTACTCCTACTTTTTAATTAAGAACATATTTAACTGTTGAGTTTTTAAAAATTAAACTTGACTTAGTGTGTAGTACCAGGTTTCCTTCCTTTTTCGAAGTTCATCAAATAATAGGAGAATTGGCTCAATTTCTGGGTAGGTATTTGAGACGAGCTGAAAACTTAATCCACATACCTCTCCTATTATACCCTAACTCGAATCTGCAGACCTGGTTGGTGAGTGAAATGAACCCCTGAAAATTTTTAAAAATAATAATAAATTTTTTTCCATAAATATGTTTGAGGCAATATGCAATTTTTATATGTTGTAGTTTTATGTTTCAATAATAAAAAATACTTCAAGACTCTTTTTGATAGATTTCTCCACAAAAGCAATCACTCTATCATAATTTTTTTGCAAATGACACAAACTAACTTTTCACTAGAGATGTTAAAATTATTAAAGTTATAATGGCCACTTGCACAGTAAGGTTAAAAATGGTTTAAATATCAACACTACCTTAATTCTGTTTAAAAGTCTTTTAATTATCATTAAATTAAACCCCAGAAATCGAGGGCATAAACCGATTTGATCTTCTGTTTCTAACCTACAATTCAGGTTATTTTGTGTTGACAAACACAATAGGTATTACACAATATTATTGTCCCTGATTTCATAAGGAACAAAACATTCTTTTGGTTTACTGTGTTGAAATTATTCAAAAAATGGCTAGACATATATTTATGAAGATGATCTTGATTTTCTGAAGATTGAGTTGAGGATAGGCTCATATCAGTGTCACTTCTTCCAGTTACCATGGATAAACTTCCTTATTATATTTTAATATATGTTGCTTGACTGGATCAAACCCTTACTATGATGGAATGTACGTTTAAAATCACTTTGTTTTTGAATGATTACGGTAAGACCCCGCTTAGCGCGTTGGATACGATCCATGAAGTAGAGCGTAGTGCAAAACAGAGCCAAACGAGGATATCTTAACATGAAAATAATGGAGTAAGGGGAAGATGGATAGAAAATTGGTTATGTATCAAATTTAAGATTTATGGTTTTTAATTAAAACCAAATATTTATCTTACAAAAATAAAAACAATGTAAATGAATATACTTATAAAAACAAATAGCCATACAGATTATTCAGGGTATTCCGTGTTTCCAATTTTCTGACTTTTTGTTAAAAAGGCATCTAATGTAGTTTGCGTTTGCATTTTGCGTTCTATTAGAAGTTGTTGATAAATAATTTATAAAACCCCGTCTCGCTTTCCAATTGGTCCATAATTTCAGTTATAGTGGTCAAACTCCTTTTTACGAATGCCATAGAAAGTTTTTGCTCTTCTTCGTAATCACTACTATCAATATTTTTATTTTCCTCTTGCCAAGTTAATTCCTTGAGCTCATCATTAGAAAAACTAGCTGCTGTTTCTTAAACTATTTCTTCGGCGTCTTTCACATTTACAACATATAAACCGGTTTGTTTCGCTAATTACACGATTTCATCCATATCAACAGAGCGTCAAATATCTTTGATTTTACTTAAATTTTCCATACTCATTCAAAAGATCTTTCTGTTATCTCATTCCAAGAGAGGTTTAAGTTTCCTACAGCATTCATGATATGTTCCAAAACTCTTTTATTGTTTGCTTTTCTTCTCCGTCTGTTTTCTCAAAAATCTGCTAAAATGTTCGCCGCAAGTACTAAGTCTTGAAATTGGATATAACTCCTTGGTCCATTGGTTGGATTAAGGCATTTGTGTTAGGCGGCAGGAAAACCACTTCGATTGGAATGCTTGTTAAGTCCGATAAATTTCATAATAACGTTCAACAGACGGACGGAAATGTTTAGTGAACCTATCCTGGAAAATTTTCATCGCTGTTGGGTTTTTGGAGTGATAAACTAATAGTGGTTTTAATTTGAAAATTCCGTTTGCGTTACCACATAGTAGAAGTGTTTAGCGATCTTTTGCAGCTTTAAACCCTGGTGCTCGTTTCTCTTCATGAGGTAGAAATGCACCGTATCAAACAAGAAATACAACTACATATCTGGAAACCTAGTGCAGCGCACAATTTGGGGGAATCCCCGGCTTGAAATAAAACTCGCTAAACCGAAATAGCAAAAGAGCTGTATTATCGGAAAAACTTACTAGTGGTTGATCCGTGTAGATTTAGTATACAGAATAGGGACTTATTCTAAGGAAGTAGCTAGATAATTTGATTGAATTATAAAGACCTCCACTACAACTTTTTTATGTTAAATTAAAATTAAATTAAAATACCCTCCTATATCTCATGCTTTTAACTTTTTGTCGAGGAACTGTTATTGCCTTGTTCTTTACCACAATTGGATAACTCAATGACGAGACAATAAAAAAATGAAAAAAAATCAAATAATCGATAATTAAGTAGTTTCAATCATTTTGTTTTTAATCTATATTAAAATTTATTAAATAGTCTACTTACTTCTTCGTTAGACTCAAGTACTGTATGATTGAAGGGATTTCTAATGACTGGAGAGTTTCTATTGGATATATATATATATATATATATATATATATATATATATATATATATATATATATATATATCGTCAAAAACATGTATTAAAGAGGCTTATTTTGGGTTTATGCAGCAAAAAAAAAGAATAAAATATAGGTAATCATAATTGTATTTTCTAATCAGCTGGTTTTCTTTATTATTATGTTAGTTTTTAGTTTTTCCTTTTATGGTGCCATTTCTGCCATGGTATGTAGACATCAAATGTTTAAAAAGTGAAGTCTCTGATATTAATTGTATTTTTTCATCTAAAGAAAAATTTTATGACCTTACACGGTTTGCACTCTTTGTATTACGTGAATATCACAAAAAACTCTTAAAATAGAAAAAAAACTGCTTGTATAACCTTAAAATGTATGATTTGAAGATGGGTGTTTGCGCCAATTCATTCAATCTCCCCAGATCGGTGCCATAACCTTAACTTGAATCGCATAAAATACAGTGCAAGCGATTGTGATTCAAACAGCTGCTTAATTGGAATTTAATACGATTTCGAAATTTCGACTAGAAACCTAATGGCTCTTGTAATTCACGTGACTTCGTCAGAGCCAATAGTAACACGGCAAGCACGAACGCAGACAGCTGCCGATAAACGTTCTCTCTCACACTACGGGTTGCCTATAGCGCAAGGCACTAGAAAGTCCCACCAAAATGATCTGTCTTTTTGAAAATGTTATTTTAGTTAAATAATACCCGATAAAAATTTTAATTGTCTAAAATATATTTTTTATATTTTTTTGTAACATATTTTGTACGCGACTAGCTATGTAAAAACATCGACCAAATCGTCTGGTTTAATTTTTTGTTTAATTTTTCAATATAAAACCACAACATATAAAAATTGCATATTGCCTCCAACATATTCTTAGAAAAAATTTCTAAAAATGTAGGGGTTCATTTAGCCCTGCTACTCACACAGCCAGGTCTGCAGTTTCGAGTTGGGGTATAATAGGAGAGGTATGAACCATGGTATCAGCTTGCCTCAAATACAACTGATAAATTAATGCAATATTCCGGTTGTTTAACGGTTTTTGGGAAATATTAATTTCTTCACGTTAGTTATTGTGTAGTATCGATTTTATTGTGATTTACTTAACTCTTTAAAAGATTTTGATTTTGTTTAGAAATTTATTTTCATTTATGTTCACCCAACTGAAAGATTTTTTGCAATAATACTGTTATAGTGGTTTTTAGTAGAGATTTTATCTTTATAATGACATTCTGAAGGTTTCTGTTTGACAGAGACTTTCATCTAATTGTGAGAACTTTTCGGAAACTGTAAAGTTGGATTTATAAACTCTTACGTTCGCGTTCGCGCTGACGCTCTTGTTCACGTTACTTTCCAGATAGAGTTCATCAAACTGAAAGATTATTTGTAATAATACTATTATAGTGGTTTTCAGTAGAGATGTTATCTTTATTATGACATCTTACTGACATCTTCATTTAATAGTGAGGAATTTTCTGAAACGTTACGTTCGAGTTAAATTTCGCCTTGGAAACTATTTATAAAGTTTTTGACTTTCCTTTGTATCATTTCACAAAACAAAACAAAATATTTTTCGTATTTAGAAGAAAAATCTCGTCTCGTTTCATTTGTTTCAAGTTCCAGCATCTTTTAATGTTATTTCTGTCATAGTTATAGTTGCATTTGGTACTGTACTTTGAAAGCTTGTTTTTTAGTTTTTTTTAACTGTGTATATTTTTCACTTTATAGTTTTTTAATTGATATCACGTATAATGGAATATCTGCTTATATACTTACATCTCGTCGAAACTTTTATTGAGTCGTATTGGTGTATTAGGTAAGGTTGTCGAAATGGTTGATTACAAACACGGATATCGGAGGTTCAAATCCTCTGTCGAACGAAAGTTTTATTAAATAAGCCACATGTTCTTAGTCCAAACGAGAGTTACAACAAACAAGCTTACAAACAAACAAACCCTCATACAGGTGAAGCTAATATAAGCGCGTTAAAAAAAGCACAGCTGCTTGAATTCTCTCTTAACAACGTTTCACTGTAGTTTTATACAGTAAAAACATATATTTTGTCGTGTAATGGTAATTGTATTAAAACTACGTATTTATTTATACCTTTTTGATTTCAGGACAGTAGCTACACTACTACTACTTAAGCTAAAAACTTTCTCTTTAAATGTAATTTTTTATCATAAAGAACTTTCATTAATTTGTGATATGTTAGGAGTTGAATCATATTTTCACTTCTTATTTCGGTTTGTAGGAAATAGTATGGCTTACCAGAAAAAAGATCTGGCATTACCATAGGAGTACAGGCTTTCAATTAGCTTCTGCTGTCTTCCGTATACCCTACTTTTATTTTATATTGGTCGTAATTACTATGGAAAATTGCCAAATACATTTTAACATCATATTACGCTAAACTTGTCTTTAGGTGTTCATTAGAAGTAAGTCAGTGCAGTCTGCTTTTTAACGTGCAGTGTTCTAGCAGGTAGCATATAATATAAATGATAATAACAGTTCTCATGTGAATTATTTATTTTTAAGTAGAAGAGAAATAATCGAGGATCTAGAATTGTCTCAATATTTATTGTTATCAGACTGTCAGAATTTTGAAAATACTGGGCTAAACAATTGTAAATATCACATAATTACGGTACCATAAAGCAATTAGGAAGATTGTTTATAAAAATATTCATTTACCCAGTTATAACTAATTTGGAATCTTTAGAACCCTTGGTGATATTCATACGGAACACACTGTTTACACTACCACTACACCAACACTCACAATTACACTATTTGTTGCGCGTTATTTTGGTTATCATCGGTTATCGAAACGCACGTCAAGCAGTGTAATTGTGTGTGTTTGGTGTAGTGGTAGTGTAAACAGTGTCTTCAGTATCTAGATATATCCTGATAAAATTTTAAAAAATATACGATGTCAAACATAACAAATATAGGTTAACAAAAATAAAATAAAATCTAATTTTATATGTAGGTTCCAAATAATATATTTTTTTTTATTGTATAAAGCTTTTCTAAATATATTTTATAAAAAAGTCTGTAACTTGCGGATCTATTTTCATCTCCGATGTCTTAAATTGAACAACTGCGAGTAGGTACCTAAACAATTGTATGGAAGCTGTTTCTATTTGTACAATAGCTTACCATGCATAGACAATTATTGTTTTGGTTTAAAATGTCAATCATTCAATTTCATGTATTAGTACACTTTAGTGATGGACTTCTTAACTTCTTTGAATCTGGATGAAATGTACTTTACGCACAAATTTCCGTCACTCTTCTTCTCTATTTCTATCCTTTTCCATACCATTTTTTCCTTTTTAATTTGTTGGCAATTTTGTTTTTTCAAGATTTCTTCGGACGACCTCATTTCCTCTATTCCACTTTTATGGCTTGCTAATTTCTTTTTGTCGGTTTCCATTCTACAAAGATGTCTAAATCACATAAATTGTGGTTCAATTATTTTAATTATATGCCCCATATTCTTTCCTTATTGTTTCTTATCTTATTAGATCCTTTCTGGCGACACATTCATTTCGGAGCTTTCTGTTATTTATTTTCTTCCCAAAGAGATTCGGTTAAACGTATAAGAAAGTTTGATTCTTTCTTATTTCAACTGCATTCTATCCATTCAAATTTTAATAGTCTCCTCTTCTTTTTCCACTACCATTATTTTGTCTACTCCATATTGCTATTCATGGTCCTTAATTGTAATGCCTGTTTCCATGTTAATAAATTATGCTATTCTAACTATTTCCATATTTTGGTATCTTATTTAAATCTGTTTCACATTTCTTTCACTTCTTTCAATATATCATCCATTATCATTGATCCTTCTTTCGTTGTGAAATCATCGGAGCTCATGTCATTATTTTCGTTACCTGATTTCTTGTGGGTTCATATATACTTTTCATATTGTTTCTAAATTTGACTCAAATTTCTCTTTGTTGTAGTTCAGAAGATCCCAAACTTTTTTTTTCTCATAAACTACTTTCAAAATAGTTATTACTAGTGTTAGTTCATACATTTACACCATATTCCGAACTCGTCAAAATATTAGATCTAACTATGGAAATTCAAGTACATTCCTGTTGTAGAGCTTCCCGTGGACCTCTGGGGGTACACTTGGACCACTTTGGGAATCATGTTGTAGCCTGTATAATTTCTTATTTGTTTTCAGTTTTTTTTTGTATTGTCTGTCTCAATTTGAACATGTTGTTGTGTACTTCTTCATTTTCTAAAGCTGCCTTACAGCTCGTATAATTGGTTGTTTAACATTTTTCTCTGTTCTCTAAGATAGCTCACGCACTATCAGTACAGTTGTACCTCTATAATTATTGGAGACTTCTTTGTCACCTTTTTTAAAAAGTGATAAAATGATACCTATTTTCCAATCTTTATACCAATGTGGTAGACTGCAATATAACAAATAACTCGGATAAAAAACTTTTGATGAAAATAGATGTAGTTGTGGATAGTTTAAAAGATCTATAAACTGGTGATAAAAAACACCTTCATCTACAAAATTAGATGAGCAGCTCAAACCTAAAAGTGAAGATACAACGACAAAGAGATAAGACTATAGTTAAAATTAACCTTAGACGGTATTACCAAGGAGAAAAATGGATTTTCAAGGGAAGCTGATTTAATACCTGATGAGGAAAATACAATTCATACTAAATTTCATGAAACAACAGATTTTGAAGAAATTGAAACAGATAAAGACTCTGGTGAAGTGAATTATACGGATATATGAAAAACGTGTGGACAACTCCACACACCGAGTACAAAATAATTTCGGAAAAAGAAAAAGTTATTACATTGTGTGAAACTGTCACAGATATTGATAAATCTTCAGTACATTCACAAAAGAAGATTTGAAAAAGACTCTAAAGGAAACTACAGGGAAACTATCAGATCAATGTGGTTATCAGTCTCATAAAATTCACCTTTTTATTAAATCATTGTACTAATAAAAATTGTTGATGGACATAATTTATTTTCGTTGTTTTATATCAATTTTCGAAAATATTTTACAATTTAAATTACTTATATACAGGGTGCGGCAGCATAACTTCCTTTTTTCAAAAGTTAATAAAACTTATTGTATGAATCAGAAAATTTTTATTCGTTTTTTATAATACAGGCACATACATAAAGTTTTGTTTTACTGAGTTTTGAAGATCAAATCAGTTAGGTGACGTCCCCCATTCTCCATACACTGAGTAAACCGATTTCTGGCGTTTGTCATGACTCTTGCCAGCATAGCAGGCGTTATGTTGGCAATTTCTTCCTGGATGTTCGTCTTCAAATCTTGTAGGGTCCTTGGACGGTTCACATACACACGGGATTTCAAAAAACCCCATAGGAAATAATCACAAGGGGTCAAATTGGGAGAGCGGGCTGGCCACTCCAAATCGCCCCTAATTAAGATAAGGCGCTCTGGGAAGTGTTCCCTCAAAACAGCCATCGATGTTCTTGAAGTGTGTGCCGTTGCTCCGTCTTGTTGGAACCAAGTGTCCCCTAAGTCCAACTCATCTAGCCGTGGGGAAAAAAATTCCTGTAACATGTTTACATACCGGTGCGAATTCACTGTCACTGTGACTTCATTTTCCTCAAAGAACCAGGGACCAATAATTCCACGTGAGTAAATTGCACACCACACTGTGACTTTAGGTGAATGCAAAGGCCGTTGATGCAATTGTCGAGGATTGGTATCAGCCCAGTAGCGCATGTTTTGTTTGTTTACGGATCCACACAAATGAAAATGGGCTTCATCACTAAAAAAAACAATAGCGTCCTCAGGAACGACTTCCAGAAAAACCTCACACGCGTTCCTCCGAGAATTGAAGTCACGTTCAGAAAGTTCCTGCACAATTGCCATCTTGTATGGATGAAAATGAAGATCATCATGAAGTATTCTCCTCACAGAACGATCGGAAAGTCCAAGGGCAGACGCATGTTTGCGCGCAGAACGCCGTGGTGATCGCAACACTGAAGTTCTAACTAACTCAATGTTCTCCGGTGATCTAATGGGCCGAGGGACTCCAGTTCTTCGTCTTGTCACACTTGCAGTTTGTCTGAACGTAGTGACCCACGTAACAATTGATTTCCGGTCCGGGACAGGGGCCAAGGGGGCTAAATTAAAGCGATTCCGAAAGGCGCGCTGGGTTGCGATCACAGAACATCCGCTCGAAAAGTAAACCTCAACGGCAAACGCACGCTCCTCACTGTTCCAACGCATGATGGCGACTGAACTGTGCCGGGACAAAACTTTATAGTCCCCCCTCTCGAACGAGACCACTAGCACTCCGTTACGACATCTACCGACTAAATGGCGAACTTTTTAAAAAAGGAAGTTATGCTGCCGCACCCTGTAGTATTGTCAATAGTAATAACTACTTGTTGCTCAGTTTTTTCTCAATTTCAGTATCAGGTCTGTACTAAACTTTTAAATAATCTACTTTTGGCACCGTATCGTTTTGAATTTTTCTTAATATTGTATAGATCTAGTTAAAACTTTTTTATCAGTCTTGAAAGTATGAAAATGTGCCAATTTAATTTGTAGAGTAGATAGTGGTTTAGGTATATGAATTTTGAAAGAATAAAAACTTTAAAAAATACACACAATTTCAAATTGTATATAATACTTACGTTAATATTAAGCTTGTGCATCATCTTCACGAGAATTATTGACGATAATGCATAATATTAGAAATGAATCTTCCCAATGATTATAATAACGGAAATTCTTTTATTTTAAATTATTAAAAATTGGGAAACAATTGGAGTTAATAGTTTTCGACTATTTACAAATGACCCATATGTCAAATATAGTTTTCTATTTGCATTTCTAATATCTGTCGTTTATCATTATCTGTTGCAAGTTTAGCCATGTATTTGTGACTTCATTCAAAATTAATAGAGGTTACGTATATATACAACATCTATTATTTTTTTGTATTTACAAACTATCACCACGCAGTAGTCGAATCCTGGATCGTTTTTTTACTTTTTGGAATTATAGCCAATTATAGTCAAATCATCATCTTGAACTCATCTACAACATTGTAAATCTTATTTCGCCAACTAATTTCTTGTACTTGCTAAATATCTTAATTGTCACATTTTGGATGACGATTTTGCTTTGCCTCTAAGTAACAGATCTGTTCAACTTGCTTAATTTCTTTTGTAATGAGCTTGGTATTGATTCTTCGATACCTCTGGATGACAACCCAGTTGTTGACGACGCCTTCTCTTCATTCCATCGCCTTTCTCTGGATATCTGTATTTTTTTCATATATTGGGTTGATAGAAATTAAAATTTGGTCAATTGATCTTTCCTTTTCAATGGAAGTTTTTATTTTGTATTCAAAAAGTTTTTAGAAGCTTATATGTGATTTATTTGTAAATAGTTAATTATATAATAATAAAAAACAATTATTAGTGTGATCTTTATTATATCTTGAAGATGTAGAATTCCTTTCAGTATTTATATGGTACTTCAAATGTGTATTTTAAATACTTTTTAATAGGAAGTTTAACTGAAAAGTTTGCCTTAGCAGTTTAGAGTAGAGGTGCTCACGAAATTTACTTTTTGACTCGAATTATTGGAATTTTTCTTTCTCACACTATCTTTTTGCACTTTAAATGCAATTTTGTACACATACAGCAAATTTCAATCAAAAATTTTAGAATGGTGTTGCAAATTATGCTCTTCTATTAAGGACGATTGAATCTGTGTTACCTTTTTCTTAAAACTTTCAATTAGAAAATATTTTTCATAGTCATTGGTTATTTATATGTTCAGGATTTCTGTTATATTGGTAATAAAACCAATTCAGTTCATACCAATCACCAAGGATGGCCAGTAGGGTAGGCCAAAAAAACTTTTTTTTTTAAATTTTAATGTATTTCAACAAACTATTGTGTAGTTAAAAAGAGATGTTTTTGTAGGAAATTAATCGGCTTACAAAAAAGGTATGAAATAATTTTTGGCTAAGTCAACTCGATTAAAAGTTATTCGCAGTTCAGCCTAAAATAATATATGGAGACTTTCACAATATTTTATAGTTTTCTACAAAAAATGTCTTAAAAACATAAAACAACATATTTTTCGTGTTTTTCCTCATTTTTACTTCCCAAATTTATTAAAAAAACTTAGGTTATTCAGCAGGTTTCGAATGAAAGCGTTGAAAACTGATTCCAATATAATTGAATTCAAATAACAAATAATTAGAAAATAGACATAATAGCATTAAAAATCTTTACAGTACTTCCGACTACATTGAAATCCGTTTTCAACGCTTTCATATGAATTGTGCTGATTAACCTAAGGTTTTTTTCAATAATTTTGGGAAGTAAAAATAAGGAAAATCGCAAAAAATATATTGTTTTATGTTTTTAAGTCATTTTTTGTACAAAACTATAAAATATAGTGAAATTCATCTTGTATTATTTAGATTGGTTAGATTTTGATTGAATAGATTTAGATTCACTACAAAATAATTCGTTGAAATTCATTTGAATTCGAAAAAAAAGATTCCCGTGTAATTTAAATGAGAAATCAAAAATCACGATGCAGAACCACTAAATATTGATATTTCTTCAATTTCTTATTTCTTAGACCTTTTGATATATTAATGCTCCTAAATGTTCTTGATTTTAGGTATTTTCTGTTTTAAAATTAATTATTTTTCGATAATTTTATTATATATGTATATAATTTTCGATAATTCTAAAAATACTCTTTTTCGTCTATTAGATTCCGTTCCAAGAATTTTTGAAACTTGAATATTGAATATAATTGAATTTAAGTTTTTTTGATATTTCATGGTTCGTTAAAGCAGTTTTATTTTTTTTATCGTGTTGAGGACCTTTTAGTCCATTTTTTAAATACTGAGATGTCTGCCCTATGTAGACAGCGACACAATTAGTACAAGTCTCTTGATATATACTTCTTTTGTTTTTTGGTGTTTTAGATTTTAATTTAGTGAAATATTTGGATAATGTATTATATCCTTTATGACTTATAATAATATTATATTTGTTGAAATAATTCGATAGTTGTTGAGAAAGTCCTTGTACATTTGACGAGGAAAAAGTTTTATGTTTTGATGTTTCGATTCTGATTTGTGTCTTAATTGATTATAGTATCTGTTTATCCTTTTCTTGAATATGTTGTTTATCATTTTTTTCCGGATAATTATGCAGTTTTTGCTTTTTGAATAGCCAAATCTCTAAATTCAGGATCTGATAGCTGGATAAATGTATGAGTCAAACTTATTATCTTTTTTGTGATATAGGATGACACAAATTGAAGTTCAAATATCTTGACGACCAAGTTGGTTTCGTATACCATTCTGTCCCTATGTTATTGTTAATTTTATATAATGTGACATTAAGAAAATTGATTTTATTGTTTTGTTACATGGCGATTTTGAATTGACATATTCAAGAGACCTAAAATCAAGAACATTTAGAAGCATTATTATTGATCTCAATTTAGAGCTCAAACTTTACAAAAATGTTTTTTCCTCATCCTGAACAATATTTTAGTAGTAGCTGAAAAACAAAAATCAGAATTTTTTTTAGCCCACCCTAATGGTCAGGTCCATTATTTTTATTAAAGTTATCTATTTTTTGTAATTTTAAAACTAAAATAATTGGGTTGTGAGAAGAAAAATCCAAATTATTACCTAACATTATTTTTTCTGCAAGTTATTGTTGAAATATACCAAAAATTATTTTGTCAAATATAACTCGCTAAATATATATTCTAATTGGATTTCATGTCCTTTTCTGCCCACTTTTCATGCATCAGTTTGGGATGTCGTATCCTTCTTCACCCTTTTTTTTCAAATATTTCAAACCAATTGCTTCAATATTGGTTTCATAGATTCACTGGATTCCCCAATTTCTTGTTCGTATGTTAATGTGGGGATAGTTATTATATTACGTATTCTTTTTTCATTGTTTCAGATTTACAAAAATTTAAAATGTGCCTAATCTTTTTAAGTATACAATAATTCTGCTACAGTTAGATGTGATATTCTGGAATGTGATACTTTTCAGTTAAATATCCTATACATCATGTATAATATGTTATGTATGATCAAAACTGCCATTGTAGAACAAAGTTTTGATATACCTGGTTGAACAACTAGTGAAAATTCTTTACTTCAATTTTTATTCAAATTGTTCGTTGTTTAAAATTATGAAATACAGAATGGTGGCTGAGTATTGAAATATTTACTTAGAAAAGGCAAAAAGTAAAAAACACCTTTATAAAAATTCTGTATATTGAGTAAAAACGCAAAAAATATGAATTACTTGGATGGTGAAACAGAAATGAAGAATAGTTGATACTTAATAGGTTATTAGAATTTGTTACAGATTCAAAAATGATGTGTTTTGATCAAATTTCATTGGAAGATTTTATTTTATAAATTGCATTTTTTGTATTTTTTTTAACTTAACCACCTTTCTATTTTTTATATTCAGTAGAAGTTGATAAATCACTGATATACTTTCTGTTTTCACTTACTAAAATGGCGGCAGGTACCGACAGTTTCTAGTTTTGGTACACTTCTTTTAGTTACGCTTAAGATATTTTTTTGAAAGTAGAGTATTCTACAAGTATAACATAGTGATAATGTAATAGAATGAAACTTATTATTTCACGTATTTGGTTCACGTGTGCAAATTTTGTCATATTTTAGAATTTCTGATATTTTAAATATTTTATTTGTAAATCTGATCTATGTATACTCATTCATCTATTGTATGCAAATTGGGAATTATATTTATATAAGACAAAACTTTGTATGTTTTTTTATTACAATATTTTTTCCAATAAATGTTCTTACAAAACATTTACAATTTTTTATTGATACAAGCGTTCCTTTATTTGGAATCTTTAAAATGATTTACCGAAAATAAGAATAAAACTATATCTTTAAGCTTAAATAAGTCAAATAATTATCAGTTCAAATAGAACGAGATAATTATATCAAATATTTAGTCAAAAAAACTTTATTTTTTATTCAGTGTCTCATATTTCCCATATCCTACAAACCAAATAAATAATTTATAATTTTTTAAAATATATAATTGATTTTGTGATACAAAATTAAATTTTTAATACAAAAGCTAATATCATCATCATTTAAACTGAATTGGAATTTTGTAAAACAAAACAGTATTCAAAATACAAAATATAATGATGGTTCATTTAAATGGGTACCATTTGATAAGATGTATATAATTAAACAATCATTTCATTATTTTCTAAAGTTAAATATGTTACGTTTAAACTAATGTCAAGTCATAATCTTGCAAAAACTTTTAGTCAAAAGTATAAATGTGAAGGTGTTTTTGAGAAAAGACACGAGCTTATTTTCAAATTTTTGCATGGATATAGTGATATAACAAAGATAAAGTTATGAGCTCAATTATGGAAAATACGTTTAAACTCTAATATTGAAATCCTTAATTAATTCCTATCAAATGTGCTCTGTATTATCGCAGATAATTTCAATATTTTTTCATTAATGTGATTATGTGGTATCTACAAAAACCATTCTATTGAAATTATTTTCAACGACTGAATTAATTACTCCTATAAACCTATTTCTATAATGACATTTCGAACCGTTACTGTAGTTATAATTTTGCGTCTCTAGTTATAGTTAATGTTTTATTGTACTTGTAAATAGAAGGAGAATACCGTTGTTTAAAATTTTACAACTAATTTTCAAAGTTCAATAATATTGTTGGATGTTCCAAGTAACTTTATTCTGAGTTTTATAATGGTTGTAAACATTTCTGTATACGAGCACCAAACAAAATTTCAATGTAAAAATATTTTATTACACAACATATTCTCCTCTTAATTGGATACATTTATTACATCGAACCTGCAACGTCTCTAGACCTTTTAAAAAAAATGTTTCTTCTTGTTCTGAAAACCAGACTTCCACAGCTTTTATTACCTCCTCGTTCGAAGACAATTTACGACCTTTTAAACTTTTTTTCAGTTGAGGAAAGAGATGATAGTCGAACGGAGCCAAATCTGGTGAATAAGGGGGGTGTTGTAGTAAATCAAACCCGAAATCACGAATTTTTTGCATGACAACATGATATTTGTGTGTAGGGGCGTTATCCTGCAAAAACAAAACACCTTTGGATAGCTTTCCGCGTCTTTTCTCTTTAATTTTTTCCCGTAGAGTGGTCAGTAATATCGAATAGTAATCTCCACTTATTGTTCTACCCTTATCCAAAAATCAATCATGACTACTCCATAGCAATCCCAAATAACTGAAGCAAGAACTTTTCCAGCAGATTTTTGGACACAAAACTTCCTAGGTTTTGAAGAAGCAGAGGGTCGCCATTCTATCGATTGTTGTTTTGTTTCTGGATCGTAGAAATGTACCCAAGTCTCATCCATAGTAACAAGTCTACATCGTTTTCAAATCGAGCACAGATCGAACGCGATGCTTCTACCCTTACACGCTTTTGGTCATCATTCAAACATTTGAGGATCCATTTTGCAGCAATTTTCCTTATGTTCAAATTGACGTGAACTATATAATGAACGCGTTCTTATGAAATATTCAGTGCTTCAGATCAGATCCGTTTTAACCCAATTCGACGGTCTGATAAAATCATATCATGAACTGCATCGATATTTTCGGGGACTGACACAGATACTGGCCTTCCCGATCGGTCATCATCTTCAATGAAAAATTTACCTCTTTTGAAGCTTGCAGTCCAATTTTTACACGGTCGCATAAGAAGGACATTGATCACCAAGGGTATTAAACATATCTTCGTAAATCTGCTTACCTTTTAACCCGTATGTTGAGTAATAAAATATTTTGACATTGAAATTTTGTTAGACGTTTTTATTTGTTTTTCGTGATGATTTATCCTGATTTTAAATTCAGTTCAAAGTACCAGACAAAATTTGACGTTTCGATCAAAATATTGATGAAGACCGAAGAAGGTCGAAACTTCCAATTCTTACTTGTTATTTTGAATTCATTTTTTATCAAAAGAGACCTAAAATCTGGCATTTTATAAATACCTACTTCATTATATCATTTCAAATGAAATAGACTTCGATTCATCTAGTTGCATGAAAAATATAATTGATTAAATGGTTGTCGGATAAGTTGGATAAAAGTCTTGTCTAAAATCTAAAGAAAAATCGAGATTTAGTTAAATTAGGATAATGCATAATTGCCATGGAGTCAAAGTTTTTATTTTTTGCAAGTTTTTTGTGTAATTATTGTGTTTGCAAGGTAATAAATGACACAAAATCTTCGTAACTGATATATTTACACTTATGAAAAATCACAATAATTAAGGTAGGTAATGATGTTTAGGATTCTTCTGCTTCTTCTCTGAAGAGATACGTAGACCAATATATTACATTAAAAAGCGCAAAGACTAGCGGAAATGTTATTCTTGAGATAACGTCGATGCGCTTTGATCTGGTAGGGAACTTGGATAGCCACGACCTACAGCAATTGGGGCGTTTTGGTTGCATGTGGATCTCACATTGACGAATCTTTTCAAGGCTCATTGGATCGCCTGGGTGTCGTACTAGGGGTTTCTGGAACAAAATTATTTTTAAAAATTTAATACACTATTCATTAAGACTAAAACATATTTGTTTTTAATAGTAGTAAAATATTCCATTCCGTATTATAGGGCTGATCATTAATAGCTATAAAAAATTTCAAACACATTCTATTACTTATATTCTATTCATTCTGTAAATAATAATAATATAGAATCAAGAATGTTGCATATTGACTTAGAGTAGTCTCGTATGCTAAAGGATAATTCAACATATTCAAAAATATCAAATGTTTGAAATTATTTGTAATTATTAAGCATAAAATTAATTAATAAGCAAACAAATATCGGTCACAAAATCCATCATTTCAATCCATATGTGCTTATGGCTGATCATTATCAACCATCTCTATTGGAAATGTATATAAAGTTGTAAAGATAGGAACTTACCATCGCAAACGTAGCGTTACTTTCTGTGTCAATGAGGTCAGATGTAGCATCCAGAGAAGCAGCATGTTCAAGTTCACATTGTCGCCTTTGTTTTTTCATATTTTCACGGTGCATATCGGATCGTGAAGCATAATTTACAAGTGCAAACTCTAACAATGCTCCAAATACGAAAGTTAGGCATACTCCTGTCCAGACGTCGATGGCTTTGGTGTATGAGACCGGCGGTAAAGATGCGTTGATCCCTGACGTTTGGGTCGCCATAGTCAATAAGGTTGTTACACCTGTAATTAATATGTTTAAGTCATATATAAATTTACGGAATTGTCATAACAACATAATTTTTCACGTTAAAAAATGTAAAGATACGCACATGTTTAGTTCCCGTGACAGAAAACTATGAATCCAAGTCCAAGTGTTTCCCAAAGAAACGGCTGGACAGACAGAGATTTGACTCATCATTTCACAAATATCTATTTTGATGACGTCCACAAATATTTTGTTGAATCAATAAACAATTGGAGAAACGAAGAAACTGAGAAACATAGAGCTCAAAGAAAATTTGGGATTTATTACTTCAAACAAGGATATCTTCAGAACTCTGTGTATAAAGTAGATATCCAAATATATATACCTTATTCTTATTGCATATTTCCTCTTATGAATAATATGCAGCAATTTCATATGATAATAGAGCAATTAACAAAAAGGGGTAAAAGTTTTCATAATAAGAGACTGTGCGCAAATTACAATAAGTTGATAAATAAAGATGGTATTAAACAGTTTTCTGAATATCTTTGTACTGATTACATCAGACAAAATTATCACACAACTTCACTAAATATCAATCCAATTAGTCAACTATTCAACATGTCTTAATACGATCTTGATTCATGCTATGGTTCTTCAAATATGTCTGAACATAGTAGCGAAACTTTCTGTCAATCTTCAATGACAACTTCCATGAGTTAATTATGATTCCGATTAATTAGTTCCAAGATATTCTATAAGATGCACAATGGGACTATTCAGTAGAACTCTAATAACAGAATATGAAAGGATTGTATATTCGCTATTAATTAACGAGACTAGCGCTGCTACAGAATAAGTTCGCATGCGCCAAAGATTACCAACTGTCAGCTGTTTATCCTGAAGCCTTCTCTTTCGAATGCGTGTCTACCGTGTCTGTAGACAAACTAGTGTAGCCGTTGTCTTCGTTTGTATTGCTATTTTTTTGGTTTGTCTACGTCCACATGTTTTTTAGTAGTTTAAGCATTTTCAAGATGGTCGAGAACATTTTGAGGATGATTCACGTTCAGGTCGTCCTTTCACGTCAAAAATGGATGAGAATATAAAAAAAATTAGTAATCTTGTTCGATCTGACCATCGGCTAATTGCTGAATCTATAGGAATTGACATAGATTGTGTATGACAAATTTTACATGAAAATTTTACCATTTTAACTCAATTCGCACGTGAAGAGTTTTCTAGTCATGTATAATATTTCAGTGTTAGACCACACACCTAAGGTCACATCTGCATTGAGAGCAACAAGATTTGAGTCTATTGAGGCTATGAGAAAAAGTAGCTCGCGTTCTAGAGGACCCGGAAGAAAAAGACTTCCTGTACAGTTTTGAACAATCGAAGATTTGCATGGAGCTATGTAGCGATAGAAGAGTGGTATACGTTGAATGTGATAATGAATAATTATACATAATATCAAAATAAAATATTTTATATTAACGTTATTTAATAGCCACAAGTCGTATGGAACATTATGTCCAACAAACAACTTTTTCAGACTAGTTTAGAATTTTTTGTTTGAAACGAAATTGGTTAGTAATTAATTTGTTATCGTTAACTGACATTTGTCACTGTCAAATAAGTATCATGGTATTTTTGTTGAATTTTTATGGCATTCATTGTATTTGCCGCAGAATTGAATTTATCTCTTTTGTATGTGAAAATTGTAACTTACCTAATGATACACGAGCTGGTACAGCTCCTTGGTCCAACCAGAAGGATACCCAAGATACTATAACTAGCATACAACAGGGTATATAAATTTGGATTAAATAGTAACTAAACTCTCGCTTGAATAGTAAATCTACTTTCAAACAACTGTATTCACCTAAAAAAATATAACAGCTTCAAGAATTCTGTAAATATTAACCTACATAATTGTTTATTAACACACTTCAATTAATTATTTTAACAATGCTAATATATCTTTCTAATGATCAAAATGTTTAGAAAGATCCAATAGTTTCTGATTTAGTATGATTATCGAATTTTTCATGCATTGAGGTAGATGAATTTGAAACCAAAAAGATAAACTAAAATTGAATATGCATGTTTTATGTACTGAATAAAGGGATAAAGTCCGATAAAGTCACCACCCAGGCTATTCGTAAGCTCTTTTCCTAGAGATGTAGTCGTTACGAATTTTCGTTTTCCATAAATTGCTCTATTCCTACCTTTTTCAATGACTTGATTTTCCAGATTAGAAAAAGTAATAGGCGGTTAGATCTGGTAGACTACGTACTAGATATGGCGATCTGAAATCGATTAATCGAAGAATCGATTCTTACCAAATAAATCGATCTTTCAAAACGATATGTTGTACTCGATTTATTCAGTTAATTGATATTTCACACTTAAAAATCGACATTCGATCTTTTTGTAAAAACAATGAAATTATTTAGAATTAGCTGAATATACTCGTAATATTAGAGAGTTAAATGGTTAATTATTCAAAAACAAGCGAGATGGCAGTTAGTTCCCGTTGCTTGTCTAACAGCAACCTTCATACATGTAATACAGTTGCAATTGAAATGGCTTAAACGGAGAAGTGAAACATTATTTATAGCAGACACCTAAATTTTTATCCCATACAAACTATATTCGTTACTATGTTGATTCAATAACCGTAGTATATATGAGTAACGTGGAATCATCTGTTTTTTGTGAGCGCCTCTTTTCGATTGCCTTGGGAAAAAGCGATTTTTTAAAATCGATCTTTCGAACCTCGTTTTTTTTAATCGATTCATCAGGTTGCTACTCGAATCGAAATAAAAATCGATCTTTTTTGGACAGAATATCTAATACGTGCTGCTTAATTGAGCTCGGTAAGATCGTTCTGCAGTTTAATTTAAGAGGCTCGTGTTGGTTGTATTACAAACTATTATTTCCGTTATTTCTACGTCACATCTCGCACTTCGTAAATATCTTGAGAAGGTTTTTTGTCTCTTTTACATCAATTAAAGGATTAATTTGACATTTCGATGACCTAATTTAACAATTAACTACGGAATGCTATAATAATCTAAGTATATTATTGTGAATTCCCTAGTCGAATTTATTAAAGTGATTCTCAAAAGTTTGCTTTCAATGTAAACATATCAAACAACTTAAAAGATTAAATTATGAAATGGGAAACTTTTTACGACTACTTCTAGTTGTTTAACCCGCCCTTTAAGAAGCCGGGAGCCAGTAGTCTAAACAATAGAATAATATCACATTTCAAAAAGCTTTTAATGGAAAAAAGGCCAAGCATTTACTAAATAATAGCGAAATATGGATGGGAAAGTTTTTTCACTTTATATTTTCTTTCTAAACAATCCACGTATTAAAATTGTTTTACCTGTATTTGTTTTACTGTTACAATAGTCAGTCAAAAATTTTTCTAGAGTAAATCTGGGTAAATGTAAATTCTTAACTACTTGTACAGGATCTCCTTGTTTCCATAGAAAAACCAGGTCATCTGTAGTCCATCCATCTGAAATAGGATGATTCGTTTTTAAGATTTCAGAAAAATGTTTAAATACGTCAGTCGGTAATTCACATTGTAGGTTTCCCATAGATTACAGACACCCTAGATACATATATTAAAGACTCCCTAGATACACACCGTTGATGGGGAGTCAAATGTCTCTAGCACCCGCGAGGAAAATATTTTATTCCAGGTTCAAACTAATTTGTAATGTTTCACGCTTACAAATCACCTATTTTATAGACGGTTTATGCAGATGAATTTAGGTCAAGTTAATTTTTAATTTCAATTAAGATGAGCATAAATAAAGTCGCCAGAAATTACGTTGACATTGGTTGTCGATTCGTAATAATTGTGCAGTTAAAAGTTAGTTATGCTTTTCATGTTATATGAACCTTTTTGGACAATCCTACCGATCACTAATTATATTGATAATTTGTTTAGTAATGTTTTGAGAATAAATGTTTCCCTTTGGGAGTCCATCAATGTAATGCATTTATTCTCATATCCTCATTAATATTTAAAATGTTTGACAATTGGATATAGACAATACTAGAGTTAAGGTCATTTTTGTATGCAACCTTGTATTTGGAAATGGATTTTGTTACATTTTATTTTTGCCTTTTATAATTAATAGGAACATTAATCATTGGTTATTATTAAAATTTATTAGAATCATTGTTAAAAACCCCTAACTTCTCTTAAGGATGGCAATAAATGCTTTTATGAAATTTCAAAATCATTACTAAAATTCAACTTTTTTGCTATTTAGTTCTTAAAAGTAAATTGCTTTGAGGACAATATACCTTAGAAACAAGCTTGAAATACATTTTAAATAAAAAAGATAAACTTAAATATTCATTGAGTACTTGTTAAAAGTTAGTGGTATGAACTAAATAAAAAAAAAGAAAAAATCTTCGCACAGTTGATTTGATTTGAATTTCTCACTATTTTATGATAGATGTCAAATTAGTAGTAAAGGTTTAGTTACCTAGATGGCGTCTATTTAATCAGATCAAATAAAACTTTCGTGAACCATTTAAGAATAAGTGATCTATGTTTACTTTGTTCTGTTAGTTCTACTTTACAGTGTTGCCTATCTGTATGAGTAACATATTTATCTATTCTTTCAAAATGGATATTATCAGTTTCAATTTTTTAAATATAGTCTTATGAGTGTATTGCACGTTTTCTGCACAACGTTAGTTTGAAGTTAAATTTTTGATTGTAATTTTGAAATAATGATTATTTGTATCGAAGCTCTACGGACACTTTTTTTTAATAAAAGGTCGTTAAAATCCATTTCTATTGTCCGATTTCACGAGAATTTCTAGAGAGAGACGGTAATAGGTAGTAGGTTGTTTGCTAATATACTAACAGTACCTAATATGAAGGAGTATATGGCTGGAATTATAAAAAAGTATGCTTAATTTCAAAATTTGAACCAAACAACGTCATCACCTTCAAAATACTTTCCATTACAATTGATTCATTTGTTCAATCAATGATACACTGTATGAAACATCTGTAGAAATGGCCAGCCTTTGCCTTGACCTCTTCAATGTTGTATAATTTCATGCTTTTTTTCATCCGTGAAAATAAGAAAAAGTCACACGGGATCAGACTGGACGAGTAAAGTACTAAGCCATGCTATTTTTAGCTATTTCTTGCCAAAAATGTTGAACGGATATGGTTGTGTGTGCAAGTGCATTGCCATGTTGGAAAAATCAATCTTCTGTCTGCCATAAATCGGGTATTTGTGGAGGAATATTTCTAAATAAAATGTTTACTTGACGCTCTGATCCTAGGGAATAAACTTTGCATGAGCTACGCCAATGACATAAAAGAAGTGAAAGAGCATTTTTTGATGTTTGATTTGATTTGACAAGCTTTATTTGAACGCTGTGAAGACGGCGTCCTCTATTGATTTAATTGTTGCTTTGATTCTGGGTTATAACCATAGCACCATAACTCGCCACCAATAATGACCTTAAAGTCTGAATCAGTGTTACGTTGACAGAGGATGAACAAATTTTTCAACGCTATTTAACGTCTCGTGGTGAAAATTCGTACTACAAAAACTCCGCCCACGGTAATGCTTTTCTGGTTAGTATTGAGTCCTCGTGGTACACTAGAAAACAACTGAAATTTGTGTTTGGTCAACTTAGCCTCCCTATGTCGAACATAAAGTTATAGAAATCTGTACAATAATTGAATTTACGACGGATCCAAGATCCTATGTTCATTGTAATGACGTATAATTCATCAGCCGATTGCAACCAACCATAACTTTCTACCAAATATAAATATAACAGAAAACATACATCGAATTACATAATTCAAAGAATAAAATTTTTTCTCAGATGATTCTTTTTATTTGCGATGAAGATTTTGATGCGTAAATAGCATTTGTAAATTGCTAAGCAATAAAGCAAATACTAAATAAAGAAAGCGGCATTTTACTTTTCTATATAAGCTACCTTTGAATCAGTTTGAATGAAAACGTTAAATTTAAAACTGTGTTTTATGATTGTCGTTTCCCTTGTGATGTAATTTCGTTTCATTTTCATGTTATTCGTTACTTTGAAAATTTAATTTGATACTTGACATTCTGAGTATTTCATTGTATAGAATCGAAATTTAATATTGTTGGGTGGTTTGAAAAATGTGGAGGAAATGTAAATTTTTCTTCGTATTTATTGGGATAATTTCATTATAATATGGTCCTTTTTATAATTTTTCTCACTTATGATTTAACATCATGTCGAGTTTATCTACGAAATGTTGTGTTTCAGCTTTGTTGTGTAGTACGAATTTGTTTTTGGAGTTGTAACCGATAATGATTTTTTATACATCATATTGTTGTCTCGATTGATACATAATATTATATAAATCTTTTATATGGACGAATTGGAAAAGTTTTGGTTCATTAATTCTTGAAATTTTTACCGTAAAGTTTTGTCACAATATCAGCAGCGACCTAAAAAACCGGAGAAAACTTTTTTGTTGACAGTCTAATTATCCCAATATTAATAAGATCTGAAGTTGTTTGTCAGATTAAATACTTTGAGGCAAATTAGACTGAGAAATTGAATGTATTTTTTTGGTTGCAAACATTTTTGGAATAAATTATTGTTTTTTTCCCAAATAAGAAAAAAATCGTACTTCTGCTATAGTCTATTTTTTAAACGTGTGGCAAGTGAAAGCAATAGAAATAATGTTAATATTCTTAAGCCATAACAATCCCTTTCAATAATATACAGTGTAATATTCGAATCCTATGAATAAAAAGTTGTGGGAATCGACAAAAAGCTATTGAACACATAATTCGGAAGGAAAAATTGATGTTGGCAGCTTGACAATGTGGTAGAAGAAACGTTTTTTTATTACAAAATTCGCATCAACCGCTTTAGTGATTAAATTTTTTTTAATAGTACAAGTTAAATGTTAATATTACATAGATATTTGTTGAATTAAGTTTTTGATCGAGATCTGCCTGAGGTAGTTTTTGAGGTTAGTAATATTGTATTTAGGTTCTAAAATTTCAGATATTGTTCGTGGTAGATTTGATCATTTTGCATTAAAAGACACTTTGCGATTATGTGTTTTATAGTCAAATTGCAATTGGAGTTGTTACATTGAGGGTTTAGCATCAAATAATTAGCTATAGGTCAGTCGCGTATGGCCTAGACGGAGATGCGTTAGAAGAACTTCATCTCTTCAATTTTTCGGTAGCACTGGTCATGGTTTCACTTCACGACGTTGACCATTTGTTCTCCCATTCATTGAGCACTTTATGTTTACGTACTCGGCACTAGTTAAAAAGTTCACACACTCCGCACTATCACTATTTACAGCTTCCTTAGCGACCATGTCTACCTCTTCGTTTCTTTTTATTCTTTTATGTGAGAGGATCCAATAAAACGCATTTTTTTGTTGTCATCTTTCATGTTTTGCAGTTACTGCTTGATTTGGATTGAGGGAATCTGTGAGTATGAGGTGATTAGGTTTCTCTGACAAAGCAGCGATGTGTGTAGCTCGAGACAAGGGCGTCGTCAGCTTATGACTAAGGGGGGACAATGGAGTAATATTATAGAGGATAAAAAATGTGAACGCCTGGTACAGTCGAGAGCATGAAGCGTTACACTTTGGAAGTCTCTGCCTCGATGACGATTGTAATAAGAACGATTCTAATATCAATATCGATGTATAAAACTTCACAAGCCCTCGATAGCACCAGAGGCAACGTAAAGCGTGGGCGGTGTGGGCCACCTCCCACAGCCTCGCGGTGCCAAGAGCCACGAGCCTCACAGCCGAAAATAAATTTAAAAAAGTATGGAGAATCCAAAAGTACACGCCACAAGGTTTTTCTTATTCTAGAGTATCTGGTAAATACTCGGCATCAAGCACACATTCGCCCCACTACCGCCGAGCCACCAGACTACTATATATGCGAATAATCTTGTGTGACGTGATTAGAAAATCTTTGGATCCAATATCTCTGTAATGACTGCATATTATGCGTTCATATTTTACAGGTAATCAATATCGAAAATAAGCTTTTGACCGTAAAAAAAAATTCCAAGTTACAGCAAACGCTGGAAAATAATCAAAGGTTAGTATGAAGTCTTTATCAGACACAAGGTGGGAAAGCAAAATCCAGGAGGTGAAGGCTGTATTATTGCAATTTGATAATGTTGTTGAATGCATAGAAAACTTAAAATGCCAAACTGAACAATCGGACACACTCAGTGAATGCGATTTCGTCTTAAACGAAATGTTTAGCTTAGAATTTATGTATGAGTTGTTAACGCGTGTCAATACCATTAGTATATTACGGCAATCTGCACAAGTTCATTTAGACATTACTCTTACAATATTTGTGTACATTTTGTGACTGGATCAAAGAATATCGACAAACTGGATTAAAAAAATGCTTGTCGGACGCTCGTCAGTTTGTTTAGAAAAGCAGTTATGGTTTGCCAAAAGATTTTAAAAATAAAAGGGTAGCCAAAAATAGAAGAATGTTTGATAATGAAGGCAGCGATCAACCTATAGAGACTGTTAAAAGCCGGTATGAAACAGACTTTTTTATCACCATGATTGGTTCTGTGATAAGTAACATGGAATCGAGATTTATGTCTTTATATAAACATTTTGAAAATTTTGGTTTTCTCTATGACTTAAACAAGTTAAAAAAATTCCAAAAGAGGAAATACTCCATCAAAGACGTGAAGCATCTTCGCCAATATATCATAGATAACGATTTGAAATAATTTTACCCAATTATTAACATTGTCATTAGAATTTTGTTAACAATACCTGTAAGTACTGCTTCCGATGAAAGAAGCTTTTCAAAATTAAAACTAATTAAAAATTATTTAAGAAATCCTATGATTCAAGAAAGACTTTCAGTTTTGGGAGTTTTATCTATTAAAGCAGATATAGCGTCTGTTTCTTTAATTATTTCTTTTTTTAATTTTTTTTCCAAAGAAGTATGAGTGAAAATTAAGTTTTTTTCTTAATCAATGGAAAACTGCTAAATTCAAGTGATTTTTATTTTATATTTCATCCTTCTTGCACCATCAGAGGGCCTCGCGAAATGTATCTTGCCCACATTAAGTTTAGGTCTTGCGCCGCCACTGGACAGCACAATAACTAAATAAAACTTTTAAACACAGTAATAATCATTTATTTCAACAAAAATAATATTTAATAAAAAATAACCTGCGGGGATATTTTGCAAAAATTTCAACCACTTTATCATTAAAATTATTTACGTTTTTATTGGCCAGACCATTAAGGCGATCCTCTGCCATGGTGCTTCTTAGCCATTTTTTAGTATTCTAGGGCTGCTAAAGGATCGCTCTACTGTATACGTCGTGCATGGTACGAATTGGCAAAAATTTTCCGTTTCGGGAAAGAAAAAATTTCTTTCTTTTAGGATATCAAGAATTGTTATATTTGTTAGATTAAGTCTATCGTGTCACAATTACTGCTAAGGTTCGATTTCATTCTTTATGTTTGGTAAATCATAAAACTGAGCAATAGATTCACAAATTTGTTTCACATTTTCAGTTGTCATCTTTTGCATCTGCGCCGGGTGTAACTTAGATAATGCGAATTATGGCGTGTTTTCTTCAGCAAAACGTACTTCTAGGGAGGTGATAATTGAATCCAAGTATGGTATTACTAAAAACCTCTTCCAGTATTCTGAAGGGCTTTCTGCTGGATGATTGCTTCTATGACGTTGTTTCCCCCTAATACGCGGCATTGATGTAATGTCCTCCACCATTCCGACTTTCACTGCAACAACAGCAGCTTGCTTTATAATTGCGTCTGTCTGTGGTTTTTAATTAAAAGTAAAATCCTTTTAACATGTTCCGAGGCTTTGACCACGTCCAAAGCTACAGATTGGAGTACGTTGACAACGGGCTCCATCAAAGCCGAGTATTTGGCTACCAATATAATCCCGATAATGAAGGAAATTCTGAAAGTGGCCGTTTTACAAGAATTGGTGTCCATTTATTCAACTGTCTGTAGGTGTTTCTTATGAACACTTACAGATGGCATTGTTCACAAAACCAATTAAAATTGTATGTTCGTAACAATAACTTGTAATTTAGGTATGCAGCACAAAAATTATACAAAACTAACGTGAATGCTGGTGAACGGCTGTCGTAGAAAGAAGTACAATGCACATACACACACACATACAACATACCTACCTACATATTTTTACACTGTTTAATGGCCTTGCGTTTTTGCAAATCTGATATAGTCGTGAAAAATGATGGCGATTTTAAAAACGGATTTCAAAACCTCAATGTTACTCTGAATATTTAAATACTTTCTACAATATACGTTAACCCTTAATTTGTCATGCGATGCGGAAGTTATTAATAGGTTAGGAAGTCAATTATTCGCACGGCCTTTGGTCGCTTTGCGGCTAGCTACATTTGATCTTTAGGAGGGGGGCAACTGTACCTCCCTGCCCCCCCTGGTGACGCCCTTGGCTCGATATAATGCATATAATTCAGCAGTGAAAATGAATGAAGTTGGAAGAGCTCTTAGCATATATTTGGAGGTTAGTGTAATGATAGCGATACCCGTACCCATCTTGAAATCTCGATGCGTCAGTGTAAATATGTACAAAGTTTTTCTATTCATCGAGTATGTTATTCTTTGTAAACTTTTATCTTTTATATGTATTATTCACGAGTTATTATATTATTCACCCAAAATGTTACAGATTCATTAAGATTCAAGGTGGTCAAGCTGAAATATTATACTCGTAAAACTATATAAACAGAGTTATACAGATAGCCACACAATGCTGCATTATTATTGCTTTTAGTCAGATAAATTGCTATTCTCGCTAATCGAATGAAGTATAAGTTAATTCATATTTACGCTCAACATGTTGACTGCGATGTAATTAAACATATTGTTGAAATTTAGCTGTTTGATGCATATTGGCACCATAAGCAAGACAAGCCGTTTATTATTTGGTGGCTGGCTTATCAATAACAGAAGCATCAATTTTTCATATTTAAATGGCGGATTGAGTTAATATAGGAGAGTGTATCGAAACGTAAACATGTTTTACCTTGAAATTTCTGCTTTAGTTTCGGCATCGTTACCTTTTTTTTCATGTATTACGAGATAAAATAAACAGTTTTTTGATTGTAGAACATGTGCTACATACAAATATAAAAAACCGGTAAATTTAGATAATATGAAATTATCGGAACGACGATTTTAGTAACCGACTTAATTTGTGACGTTCTGAAAGCTACACACGCTCACAAGGTGCCATTAATAGAACGCTTTTAATTAAGTTAGTGCCATCTTTTAATAAAGGAAGGCACTAACTTCATTGAAATCGGCTTCATGGCTCTTCTTTTTCTTTTTTAATAGGTCTCTATATGACTTATGCGTTTTCAGAAAGATAAAAGAATATCGGTTTTAATACATAACCAAATTCCCGGTGTTCGTTGTATTGTTTAGTTTTTTTTCATTTTGATTTGTATTCGAAGTCCAAATCCGAAAGATTTCGTTTCCGCTCTGAGGACGATATTTTGTTTTTAGAGAAAATCTGTCTAATAACTACCATCACATTATAAAAAAATTCTGGTTAGGTTAGGTAACCTAACCAACTATGCAACGAAAGCGACAATTTTCCAATAACTATATTTTCAAATTCGACTTTTTTAAAATTGAAAGCGGCTTTAATAAAACTACCATTCTTTCGATATATACCTAAAACTAAAATAGAAAATGAAGTCTAGATGCAACTCAGCCGATCTTAAGAATTTGAAATGTGTGTCCACTGTTTGCTTACTATTAAAATCAGCGGTACTACACATAAGTAATCCATTATTAGGATGCCACGTGTATTAGAAGTCGTAGAGGTATTAATTCCCCATCATGGTATTGCCAAAGTATTAAAATGTTTTAATATTTGAATAATTTCAAATAATGTAACATTGATTTATTGTGCTAGCTAGTGCCACCTAGCATATTGGGAACACTGAACTTTATGATTTGGAAATACAATTCAGCGTCCCAAGAAAATTTTTCACGCTATTTAAAATGGAACTAATGCATATATGATTTTAATTTTGTTCTAGTGGATACTAAAAATTATGGAAATTGATATAAATAACAGTATGTATTTGAATTGTACAATATACTTACAACTAGCCATTCGCAAGGAACATATTTGTCGATCCAATGGGTAGAGCTTTAGATTCATTGGACAAGAAAGAGTGAGCGAAATTCTGAAACATAATCACTATTAGAATAAGTACAAACATAATTTATATACATTACCCTTGCTAGTTTTATTGTTAATAGTTTTTACTACAAATTAATTAAAAACCAATATTGTCAATGGTTTTATTTTGACAAAACATGGTTTTTAACGGTTCCAAATTCAATTATCAGATTTTTATTTTTTATCAAAAATAATCTGAACTAAACATATTTTCTTCATTAGTCAGCGAGCACATTCTTTTTTATTATCATAAAAAATATAATGCACAAATCGAACAGAATTTATAAAAAAAAATAAAATAAAATTGATGCTTTTATTTACAGAACCAATTTATACAAATTTACAAATGAGTAGAAATAAATATGTGTATTTGTATGAATCAAATGATAAAAGTAATAATTAGAGTAACATGTTGACATCTTAGGTTAAATAGAAACTAGAAAACAAGTCTTGTAGTGATTAGAATGAAAATTTAATATGAAGTTAATTATAGAAAATTTTTTTTATTTCCATTTTTGAGGTGCTAAACTAAAATATGATACTTAACAAGTTGTATCACCTACTTTTTTTACGCAAACAGTTGAAATAACGGAGCGAATTTAAAAAACTCAAAGAAGAGGAAGGTGGGTATTCGACTAGTAGGACAAGTCGTAGATTTACCGTTCCTTTAACCATCAGATTCCTTAAATTCCATCATACTCATTTACAATTGGAATTAGGTGAGCTAGATGAGGAAATCTGATGTATTACAAAAATGCCTAAATTGTTTCAGCTTAGCGGCTTGTTTGTAAATTGGGCTTAAGGAAAGAGGATGTTGAAATTGTAGGCTTTTGGTACCAGAATTTGTGTGTAGGAGAGAGAGCAGCTGAACAAAATGATTTAATGTACTGCTCAGAATCCAATACAAGTTTAAAGGCTGTTTCTATGGTAAATCTCTCCATTTACTCCATTACTCCATTTACTCCTGTTTTTCTTTTTGAACATTTGAAAGAAAATGATAAAAAGTGTTAAATATACTATTCTGCTTGAACTGGACATATATATTGAGATTAAGAAATAGCTTGTAATAGTTTTACCAATTTTTTTTACGTTCACCGTAAATGGGGTAGTAGGCTAGAGAAGATATTGAAGATATGCCTGATGACATGGTTTGTAGAAGAACTACTCGAAGCTAAACTAAAAATAAGGCGTCTATGTTTGGATCTGATATTGGAACAATATTTGTCGTTAAATCCACAATAACTTCAAATTAGAAATAAGCGTACGTATTATCCAAGGAATGTTACCAGTGTTAGAAACGTTCAAAATGATTGGTATAATTATTGAAATTGTTTCCAAAAATTGCCACCTGTCAGTTTTATAATTAAATTGGGTTCGACAAACTGATTATATACAATTAATTTTCTTGAAAATTATTATGTTCTTTGATAGATTGAGAGACGGTACATTGATTTGAATTAGAATTAAAATGTTGTAGGAGAAACAGGTTCAATATTTTAGAAAGGATTTTGTATTTAATGAAGAAAGTAATAATAATAAAATAGTTATCCAAAAAGAATTCACGTGAAGTACTAGGAGAGCCAAGTTTAATGTTGACATAAAAAAATTGAATTGCTTGTCTTTATATAATACTAAATTTTTTTCTATTAGCGCATTATGTAAGTGGTATTCATGAAAAAATGAAAAATAAGGCCAAGATAGGGACGGTGGCCGACAAGGTTGGTATCTATGACGTCAGAAGTTGGTAATTGTGGAGTTTAACAATTTATTATAACAACACCAAAAGTGTGGGCACTTTATAGGAAGATACAATACACCATCTGACGGCACGGCAGTGCCCCCGCCAAGTCGAGCAAAAAAAATCGGAACGGCCGTATCATCTTATTCTCGAAGCAGTTCAGGTCATTTTCGATCCCCTATAATTTCGGTGTGGAGTAAACTAGAAGCCTGTATATCTAGTAACCAAGCAAGCATTGCATAGTCACTGTATATTTCAAATTTCATCCAATTTGAATCAGTAGCTTATAACAAATTATACCTAGTCAAAGTTCTTAATTGTGTCACTCACTGACTGACCGTAGACACAGAAGCTTCAAGTTTTGAATACAATTAGTGTTCAGTGTATAAATCACGAAGAAACTAAAATATTTTTCAATGTCAGTCCAGCTTTCTAGACATACCAACTGGATAAATAACTGAAATCTCATATGATATATAAAAATAAGATTAAATGTTAATGATTCTATCGGTATAGTGCAAAAAGTGAAAATTAATCCGGAAAATTCAAAAATATATATTACATTAAATGGGATTACGAGCTTGGTCCGGTCAAAACTAAATTTAAATTATTTCTTTAATTTCTTATTTGTTAGACCTTTTGAGATATTGATGCATAATGTTATTGATTTTAGGTCTCTTCTGTTTTAAAATACGACGCTCTTTGACGTTGTCTTCAGTTCTGATGAGACGTAATAACGTCGAAACTAGTCAGCTATTGCGCCCTCTCCTTGCAATTGCCAGCCATTAGGGATGCTAATATCGACAAAAAGGTTGATTTACATCACGCTCTTCAGAGGAGTTGTAATTCAATATTCGTCGAGTCATTAACCAGGAAAGTAGTTGTTTTCTCCTTTGAAGAACGGCAGAAAACACTTCCGAAATTATTTCAGAGGTGAATAGTAGAAATCTCTTTTACATTTTACACACGTCATTTACCATCGAAATCTATATTATCGGCGACTACGCTACATTTCTATCTGACCAATGGTTCGCAGTTGGAAGTGAGGATGGGGCCACTTAGCGTTCGCTGGGAAATGTTTAACTACATGTACCAAATGCGACGCTCTTTGACGTTGTCTACAGTTCGGGTCTCAAGCTCGAACGAGGGGTGTCGAACTGCTCTGATAAGACATAATAACTTCGTATCCAGTCAGTAGTTGATGAAAATATTTATATTTTGATAAAGACCGAAGTTAAGTAGAAATTAATTTAAATTATTAATAGAGCTTTTGTTTATCGCGAACAGTTTCCCATAAGTATAACAAATGCTATAACTATACATAAAAGTCAGAGCCTAAGTCTCGATAATACGCTGATGGATATCGGTTCTGCAGTATTCACATCCCGTTAATTAAGGGCGACTTTGGAAGTATTGAAACACAGGAATCCTTAATTTGTGAATACAATAGAGTAAGAAGCATTCATCAACCAAATTGGTAAAAATTGTAACATCAAAGCCTCCAAGAAAAACTCATAGAAACAGGGAGTGTGCTTTAAGAAAAGCTGTAGCTGAAGCCCAAGAAGTACTACTGGAAAAGAAAAAGAGGAAGACTACCTACAAAAATTAGAAAACAAAAAAATAGTTCTAGCTACAAAAAGATATGAAAATTCCATCAAAAACCAAACTTGTAAAAAAAACCAAGTCTCGCAATTCAGTTCTTCTACCATAAAAAGTTGTGAGATCCATGTAATACCATGTCGGTTGATTTATATTCAGTCCCTACTTAAGGGACCTCCTGTCTTAAGTTATTACGGAATTAGCTAATCTCACAACATCTTATAGTGACCACACAAATATTAAAAAATTTTTATGTTTAAATAAAATAGATGGACTTGGCCATTGCATGACAACACAATGTCATCAAAAACAAAACAAGTCTCGCAGCTTAGGCCCATTTCGCACCAAGTCCAGTCCGTTCGCGTCTAGTCAAGTTTTTGCTTTCGCACTGAATATGTCACTTGTTGAGTCTGAGTCAGTCAGTGTTGTGAAGAATATGTGACAAGATGGATGCTCTTCTGCAAGCCATAATTTTACTCCGATTATACAGAAGAAGGAAGATGAAGGAAAGACTAAATTTCTGTTGGGTTCATCCCATACATTAAATAAGACCAGTGGTCGGTTCTTTCAATCACCTCTTTCCGGATCTACTCGATGACTCCAATTAACAGAGTATTTCATGTCACCAGAAGGTTCTGTACCATGGCAAAACGAGAAATGTCGGGATGTTTTGTAGACAAATCTGTACCTCTTTTCACGAAAATATACTATAAATAAAAACCTAGTTACTTACCAGTTGTGTTCAATTCTATAGCTATGCTTTTCCATGCTGCAGCAATAAAATCCTGATTTCTGTGCTTTGGGTGTTTAGGATCGTATATTGATTTTTTCGCTTGCACTAATGCTTCTATATCCCTTTTCTCCGTACAACTGTCACGACTGATTGATTCTTAAAATTTTCGACCGGCTGAGTCGCAATAAGTCTTAGCAAGTCTTGACGCGTTGGGACTTGACGGGACGCGCTTAGTATGAAACCAGATTTAGACATGCTCTTTGTTTTAATGGTAAGTTAATATTTCCAATTCAAAAGCGTCCGACTTGATTGGATGCGAATGGACTAGACTGGCTTGGTGCGAAATGTGCCTTAGTCAGCGCGAGTTTGCAATCGCATTAAACGATCTTATTTACTATAATATGTATTGCTTGTGGTATACAAGACAGAAGGTCTTTTATGTAGGGACTGAATAAATCTACTAACTTGGTATTAAATGGGTCTTACAACTACGTTAGAAGAACTGAATTGCGAGACTTGGTTTTTTAACAATTTTTGTTTTTGATGGCATATACTCGTACTATTCTTGAAAGAGATAACATTTTTATAAAATTTGAGCGCTCACATTTTTGGTATTGTTTCAATAAATTGGTAATTTTATTTTCTATTATTACCAACTGACGTCATATGCACCAACCTTGTCCACTAGTGTGGCTTATGAAAAAGTTTTTTTTTTTTAAATATATTGATATTTACTTTTAAGTCCTGTAGTTGTTATTGTATTAGTAAAATTCTGTAATCAATATTTTGAATATTTTCCATGTTCTATTAATCATTTACTTCAGAAACTATATTGCAAAAATATAGACCCTTTACGTTCCAAGACTATATCAATTTGGTCATGTCTTATCCGTAATTTATTTGAAAACGCTATATAATTGAAATTTGACATTTAGTCAAGATCTTTCAACTTTATACCAGGGTAGGGAGGGTAGAGGCGAGAAGAACCACCTTTAATGGCTGGAAAGCTAAAAAAGTGTCTATCTGTAAACAAATTATTGTTCGAAGAATCACCAAAATAGCACTAGTGTAGCAAACAGTGTTAAACAGAGTGAAGTGTGCTAAGTTGAAAAATTTTATAGTTCACTTAACTTGTGTAGTCGAAAAATATACAGTCTTTAAAGTGTCAACTACTCACGTAATCAAAAAGAATTTGGTGATTATAACCTCTAAAATTCTTCAAAAACGTGGATAGTGATTCGATGTTAGAACTTTTTTTATAAACCTTGGTTATTATATTGCTGTAAATTTCGTGATTTTATTATTGTTTCTACTTGCTACTAAAGCGTCACATTAATTTGTTCCCTTTCAACACTTTTTGATACACTGAGATGGTTCTCTTTACCTCTAGACTTCATACACCAGGGTTCTAAGTCTTTCCACCTCAGCTGACGCTTCGTTGTTTGCACGGCTTCTTTCCTGTTATTTTTGAGCAATTACTTATATCAAAAGAGATTATTAAAAATATTTTAATTGAAGTTTATATTTCAATTAATAATATTAATAGCGCCATCTATTGTAATCTTTATTGAAAGTATAATTGTAACTATCGCTATCTATTGGTGAAATCATAAACAAATTTCCACTTATAAAATATTCATTTAATTAATTACTAATTACTTGGATAATTACTTTTTAATTTTTTAATTGATTTTTGTATTTACATCGGAAGTTAGTAAGCATGTGTAATTTCACCGAGAAGTTAGTTGAATATTTATTACAAAATTTGTAAAATATTACCAGTTTGAGTTTTGAGAATAAAGTGTGGTAAAAATGTACACACTGACACAAAACTAAATGGAGAGAATTATAATTAGTGAAATGAATTACAATGCTATTAATCAATAATTATTTGATGATCAAAAATTGAAAAATTTTGTTCTCGATATTAGCTGTAAATTTAAAAGATGAATAAACTACTGAAAACCAAAGTTATTAAAAATAATTTTCGACTCAAACATTTCCAATTCAATGAATAATTTAAATTGAATACCCTCAAAACAAGTTGAAATATCCATTGGCACGGAAAATGCTTCAAAAGAATCGCAAATCGCTGGATTAAACCCTTAAACTCTGTAATTAATGATTGTCGGAACAGTTTGGCGGAGAGCGTGAGACATGCAGATCATAGAATTTTAGTTTGTGAAATGCTTACATGGCATATTAAGACAGGAAATCTTCAAGTTGGTATTAAGTCAGCTTTCTGCATTGTAATGGTTGGAGCAAAGGAGCTTTTCATGTTATTACGTGAGATTAACCAAAATAATCATCATGCTCTATTTAATTTCAGAGCTATTTGATTGCTAAATAATAATTTTGAAAATATGTAGACGAGTAATGGCAAAAAAATATTCATGTTTAAATTCGATCATGATTTTATTTTTAGATGGAGTATCACAAATAATCACTACAAATAATTATATGAGACTAGGCTGTACTCTAAGTACGATTCTATATTATAGTCCATTGCTAACTGAAATTTGTTTGTAGCTGTTAATTCAGGTTAAACATTATTTGTACTATTAATTATACAGTGACGTTTTTCATGAAGATGTAGTTTGTAAACAAGTTATACCAGCTTTCAGTAGATATTCATAAACGTCATTTGTCAATATTCAATAATAATCGTTCTCCAAATGATACAGTGACCCTCCTTTGATTATTTTCGGAGTAGCGATTACAATAAGTATTAATAGAGACTTAAGATTCATCAAATGTCAGCTAATAGTAGAGACGCACTATAAATGAACTGCAATGTATAAAAGTTATCTAGAGGAACTAAAAACGTAAAGCACTATGAGCAGAAAAAGTTTTTGCTCCAATATTTTGGGATCTTTGATGATGTTGACCACAAATAATAAAAAAACTGCTATTTCCGAGTAAAATATTTTTGATATAGTACGGATGGAACTCTAACTCTGTAGTTTTTAGCTCGCAATGTTTTACCAGTACTGCAGAACTTCCAAATAAATTGAGAACTGAAAACATAATTTAAATAATAACAATAATAATTTGAACCAATACAAAATTATTTTCTTCTAATTGTCACAAGAAAATTTGTAATACTAGCAGCTATCTTGTGATACCTTGATAAACAACTCAGTGGAATAATCCACCTGCTTTCGATTCACGCTATTCCAGTAGTATTATTCATCTAGGATACACGAACATGTTCAGCGCGCTCTTTCATGAACTACGAGGATTCATGTAATAGTCACTGCGGGTAAGCGTAATTTTGTATAGTGTATGGAAGTTTTTTTGGGTTAATAAATACCGAAGACATTTTGTGTATATTCATACGAAGAAAAAACGGAAGGTACACCATTAACAAATGTAAATGTAGAAAGTACTGTTATAAGTAGAGGAATAAGCTACACAAGAAAATTTACTTAAAATAATTCTGAAAAAAGTGATTGAATTGTGGTTGTAATCGAAAAATCTATAGAGAGGAATAATGAGAATGTATCAAAGAATAGGTGTAGGTATATTTTCAAAAATCATTAACTGTATTAAATTGTGTAGGATATTTGAATTGCCCTTTCAGAAAGCTATATTTGGGATATTAGATGCAACTCTGAGTGAGTCCCTAAACATAATCCTTATATATGGTTTAGTTAATGGAAGTGTTAAATTGTTCAGAACATTTTTGAAAATTGAAACGATTATTTTTTTAATGACAATGAAAGTAAAGTCTAGTAAAGACCTAGATAGAGACGTAAAGTATGTCTTGGTGATTTACATTTTTATTGTGTGGCAACATGCCCAAGAAATCAATGGACAAATACAATAGAAATCACACAAGTTGAGTTTTCTACCAAATTCTACCACTGGGTCTCACTCTTATACAGGGGTGGAAGTCGTCGGTTTAATTCGCAAACTCTATAGCACTAAATTTTACAGGAAACACAAAAAACTTAACGATGGAAAGATAAAATAAAGTGTTAACATGTTTTATTTTATAAAGGATTGAAATCGTGGCCAGATATCAAATTTTTAGAAAATAATTGAAGAAAAACAGTACAAGCAAATTAACACGGATTGCGGTTAGCTTTAAACAAAATGGAGGTGCGAGATTCATATATCTATTCAGACTTTTAAATTGTATCGGATTTTTGTGAGCCGTCACGAGTTTTTCTATTAGATACATTCGTAAATTCTGTATCTAATGATATTAAAATCCAAGAAAGAAAAGATGTACGTGGTTTGCGACCTAAACTGACGTTATGCAGAGTCTGTTTTCCCGTCCGTCGATTTGTTCGCATAATATTCACATCCTTAACTATAAGACTTAGTAACCAAGTAATAACATGTTTTTAATCAGCTTAAAAAACTCAGGATAAACTAAGTTTTGGTCCTTGACACTTCCCGTTTCTGACTATTGTATATCGAAACATTCCATTATGACAAGTTTGATATTCGTGTGATAGTTCCATCATCAATTAATGGTATCTTTAGTAAGTAAAATTATTACATATTCATGACTAGTTATGACGAAGTCATTCAGATGAAATTTCATTCTGATCAATAGAAAATGTTTTAAAACATCTTTAATAATAATACAAATTGTAGGCGATTCCAATGTTATAATTTCAACCTCAATACTTTCATGTTCATTCAACCTTTTATCATGAAAATCAACAGTGAATTTACTATTGTCAATTCTTTCCTCTTCTTTGTAATTTGATTAAATATTTTTCAACAAACTGTACGTGATGCTTATTATGTCACTTTTCAATTTGGTGTGGAAAATTATATCGTTTTTGTTTTGAATATCAATATCACTTGTAGTTAATATTCTGTTCTGTGTACCAGTTCAAAATATATACTTCTCGTTGGCTCTAATGCTCTAATACTCCAATAAAATATTCAATGAACAAATAACCGCTTTCCCTATCAAATTATGACAGAAATCCGGCTTTGTTCTAACCCACTGAGTACTAATCGAAGCATGTGATCTTTAACACCTTATACAGTTGAGTGCAGTCATATTTGAGTGAATGGGATGCTATTTTAGATATTCTGGCTGTTATTTCGAACCTCCGCAAATGAGTAGACGCAAATCAAAATATGACTTATATAAAAGTCATTTTGAACAAATTATTTACTGATCTTTTCCATTTTTATACTGCAAAATATCAATGTACTATAACTATAAACTTTTGAGAAGTTAGTAATAGAAGCAGTATAATAAGGTTTTAAAAAGTTATTATTAATTCTGTTGTAAATTGTTGGCCATAGCTTGGCGGCAATTCATGATTTATTAAAAACTGGTTTCGTATAACTATTTATTCTTTGATTAGTTCTACTTATGCACTATATTGTACAGACCTTATACTATATAATACTGATCCAGTAGGAAAAATGCGAATGTAGACATTTGGCATGATGATATTATGAAAATGGCCCTCTTTTTCGTTTGAGAAAAACAGATCCGGCATCCAGACTCTGTTTGCCTCTGTGAGCGTTAAATATTTTAATCGTCCTCCGAAATCATTAAATTTGAGCCTCTCATCCAACCATTGCTCTCGAAAAGTGAGCTGTACACTGTATTCCTGAAAATTTTAGCCGTAGTTTCAGTATTTATTTGAGAAAATATTTCAACACCGTTTGATGAAAATGCTGTGACCTCGAACATGCGTACTTTCATGCAAATATAAAACATACATTTTAAAAAAGTTATATTACATAAAAAACTCCGAATCCATGATTATTTTTTTTTATTTATATTGCCCATTCAACATGGGAATTGTAAAAAATGGGTCTTTTTCGTTTGCAAAGTATTTTATTATTTCAAATCAGTGTAAGAGTGAGGTCAAGTAAACAAAAATAGCGTTTTGGCTATAGTATATTAATAATAAAGGGTAACCAAACACATAAGGCATGGCGTGAATAGAATACTGCAGGTATATTTGCAGGACCGTATTCAGGACTTGTTAGTTATTTCAAATTACGAGTTTTATTTTGATGATTTATAGTTAATTCTATACAAAATATACTTATACATACACACTAATATATTTTTTTCAAGTATTCTAATTAGAATACTTGTTGGCACCTTAAAATATTACGTTCATTAATGTTGGACCTCCAATCAAATATTTTTTATTGTGACTTGATGAATCAATTATTTTCCCTACGTTCCCATGACCATCACATATTTTGTGACTGATTTGGAATATAATATAGTTTTCAGGTATAGACATGGTACTTTCTACTTGCAACTTTGTTAGTTCAAAAACAATTTGACCCTTTTGGGATCTTATTTCTACCATTATAAAGTACTATTCCTACCTTTTACGAATTATCTACGTTATCTTAATCATTTAATACCATATTCATTAAACATTTTCGTAAGACTTTGTGTTTTGGAAATTTTTACTAAGAGAATTTTGAGGCCACTACATACCAATTGAAATGGATCCTTATTATAACGGATCCGAATCTAAAACTTCCAAAACCCAATTAAAGATATAACCACTTTAGACGAAATTAATAAAAGTACAAACATCACAAAATCGTTTTCCAAGTGGTATAATTATTCATAAATTAACTTGAAATCACTTTCATAATTGAATCAAATTTCATAAATTATATTGTCTCTCTTAAATTTAAAGTCATATGGCATTTATTGTGGAACTGTCGCTTGAGTCCAATAGAATTGTGTAAATGGACCTCATTTAGTAAACATACAATATAGTTCGTATAGAGTGTGGTTTCCTTTGACTCCTGCATTAAACACCAAATCAATGGGGGGTAACATAAGGCAATCGCGTTCTGTCGCATTTGTATCTATTGTACGCGAACAACGTTATAGTTTATTATGTCAAATCGGTTCCACATCATATGACGTTCAGCAAAAGCGAAATAAGGACATATTATTTGGTCAGCGTCGTTGAATTTTTCGAGTGAAATCATCCATACTATGTAGAGCACCTTGCTTGGAGCTTTAGTTCCCTCTTTTTATATTATATAGATTATTGATATACTGAGTTTGTAATTGATTCTGAGTCCTATCAATTTTTTGACGTTTTCGACAGCAACTTACAGAAATTACAGAAGCGAGTAGATGTAAACTTTTACTAAAGGAAAAATTTCGTATTTGGTTAATTTTGCTATGAATCTTCTTGCAGGCGCAGTTTCTACGGGGTGGGGTCACGGCGGTCATGACCGTCTCAAATCATCTTACTTTCTGGAAAAATTTCAGAGAAGCATCAAAGCTTCGGTACATTTTGTGCGAAATTAAAGGTAGACAACTAACCAATTGGCCAGGCAATCATAGGTTTGAAAGGTAATTATTGGATAAAATAGGGCGACATAAGGCACGTGAAGGTGATAGCATACAAAACGAAGCTTTCCAACTTTACGATGGTTAAAAAATTCCCTTTGAGCATCTATGGGAGAAAAACGCTCGACTTTTCAAATCTTCATGGAGATATTGATGTTAAAGCAGATAGATAGATAGATTTTAAAAATATTGAAAATATATTTGTTTTATTTCCTCATATGGATTTACTAGTTTTCAGTCAAGAAAATTCACCTATAGAACGTTCTGATCACAGTTTCGAGGTCGAGATCATCAGCAGTTTTTACAAATTATGCAGGCAACAACCATGCAGTACATAACACATTTCATGCAGTGTATAAAAAGGATAATTGACGTGGGAAATTAGGTTGTTCGTAATAGTTTTTATATTAGAAATAAGCATAACCCTGGCAGTTATTCAAAATTTGAATGAATATCATATGATTAAGATTTTAAATTATGAATGACCATTGGAATTGGTAAATTTTCATACTTCATTTTCATACTGATTAGATTACAGATGTTTGCAATAGCAACTTTGATATATTATCTAAAATTGAAATAAAAAATTTCGTTACTACACGAATAGTTTTGATTCATTTTGGATAAAAATATCGAATTATAACAACCCAATTTCTCCTGTGGCAACTATACAATCAGAAAGAATTGATTATTTTAAATCCAGATTTGAAGAATTATTGACATCATTTTGTCGTTAAGTTGCGGTGATGACAAATTTTTACATCACACTCTTCATAAAAGCAGATGAAATGTACGTGTCTATTTATTGAAGAAAAATAGTAAACCAAAACATATCAGGGTTGAAAACGCTAAAGCCGAACATGCAACCGTACTTGATAAATAATTTATAGTTTCATACAGCAGATTGATAATACAAAGTATGAATTATCATGGACAATTATTATTACAAAAATATACAATGTAAACGAGAAGTTTGGAATAGATACAAAGTGAACGGCAAAAAATAAGGAACACATTCGTTTAAAAATTTCAAAATATGGATTGAAATATAAAAATGAAATCTTCATATTCTACCTCAATAAAACATTTCCTTATTCCCTGTCAGATGACATCGAGCTTCACTGTAATCAACAATTATAATAAGGAGCTCAACTTGCACATCAATGACAATGTCTATATTCCACATTTTGGTTTCGACCTTTTCCAAGACATATTGAATACACTTTTAACGTCAGAAAATTTAAATGTTTTATCTAGGTAAACACTTTGCCGTTTTGGAAATAACGTCATCAATAGCCTTGACATCATTTATCTCCATGTTAAACATATTTAAAAAAATTACGCAACAGACAAATATAAACACTGCAGTATGATAATAAGATGCCGGCCCTGTACTACACCAGATTTAACGGCTTCTTTAACGATGTGGCGCTCGTCCCTCTCACGCGGCTTTTTACTTGTGGTTTATTACGGTACCACTGCTTTGGATTAATAACGATGCCGTTCCACGATTCTTCTGTTCAAGTGTTGATCACCCACTGATCATTGTTTTGTTTAACTATTTTAATTAATAAATAGACTTTAGGCTAATTGCTCTTCAGTGGTAGTGATACATCACATTGAATTAGTCATTTAAAATCCAAATTTAAGTATAATTGCAAGATAATTCACGGTTATCCGGTTAGTCAGGTCATCGCAATTGTTAAGCTATTTTACGATCAATCAAGAATTGTTAATCATTAATATTGTGTAGAGAAATTCTGAAATTATTACAAACAGCTTACATTAAATTGTCTTTATCCTGTGGTATATTATGGAAGTATTTGAAATCTGATTGATAATTTGTCTAGCTTTTTAACTATATGTGGCTCTATAAGAAAGTGGTCGTAGACAATATATTCCTCTTATATTGCTTCGATACACATTTTTCACTTACTTTTAGGCAATAAACGACAAAGAACTATTGATTCTTGTCAATTTTTGACAAAATTGTCAATTTATTAATTCTTGACATATTGTAAAGCAATTTCGAAATTATACATATACTTTACCCTGTTAAGAGAGAGAGATTATTTCAGGAACAGCGCTTCCTATAGCAACATTGCTTATTATAATCTTTCTTCTTTCAATTTTCACGTTCCATCAGGTACTTCTTCACGTGTCTCATTTAAAAAATATTATAATTTCAAAAGTTTCTTTGATTGAACACTCTAAATTAATTTCTGTATTTATAGTACTAATTTCAATATTTTTTGGGAAGTTTCCGGAAATTTTTATGTACAACATATTCCTTATTCCAAAAAAAGCACAACGGAATTACATAGCTTTTAATTTATGAACATTTGTAGTTAGAGCCATGGGTAATTTTTCAAAATATAATATACAAAAAAATTTGGAAGTAGATGACGTGAAAATAATGCTGTGCTATGAGATAAAAATTCTCATACGTCCCTCATTTCTGAGTTATAGGCCCTCAAAGTTGGGAAATCAGGACTTACATTTAAATATATTTTCTAAATTATACATTCGAACATTATGAATTTTGAATGGATGATTACGTATAGCCATGTAGCGTATCTGACGGTATAAAGAATTCTACACACTATCTGAAGGCCAGGGGCGGCTTATGTCCAATGGTTGACAATCCGTAACTTTTACAGGGACAATCTAAAGATGGAAAAATGAATTTTTCAATTAAATTTCTAACAAAAAGGTTTTCTTTGTTCAACTCAATACCTTTTGTAAGTATTTTCAATAAATAATTACAATTTATGATAAATTTCTTCAGAATGTCGAACGGTTTTCTTGGCATGTACAACGATCTAAAAATTTTCATATCTCCTATACCATAAATTCTATCGAGTTAATCAAAGAGTACTTTTTCGTTGAAAAATTCATTATGACTGTCTGTAGATTGTACAGATTATTAATCATTTCATAATTTAAAAAATATACTTAAATATAAACTTTGATTTCACAACTTTAAAAAACTATAACGCGGAAACGAGGAGTCGTATTAGAATTTTTTTATAATGTTACAGCATTACTTTTACGTCATCTACATACTTCGGTAAATTTTTTGCATCCAGTTTCGAAAATTGTATAGCATCAGAATTTCACCCAAAATCTATTTCAATTTTGACTCATAACGATGTATTAGATTCTCTCAAGAGAAGAATATTTGCCAAAATGTAAATTAATTTCTGGAAAAACATAGTTCTATGTATTTTTATTTTAAAGAAAGTTAAAATTCAACATTACTGTTGGGAAAATCAAGTACAAACACTAAACTTCGTTTATTGATCAACTTGTTAAAATTACTTATTAAATTTAGATGTCGAGCAACTTCCTATTGTCTGTTAAACAATATTGTTCTGCTCCTTCAACCCCATGATTGACACTGGTTTATACCAGACATAAGTTTGTATCAAACTCCAATTTCATGGGGTGTAATTGGGAGCTACTTCGACTAATCTTGAATATAACGATTTCGACATAATGAACTTGTGTATGTTTCGTAACATTAATAAGGAAAGTTGTTGTCGATTTGCTAAATTCGTTGTGGTGAAGTTGTTGGATTAGTCATTTACAAATAAAGTAGTATTGTTGATTATAATGAGAGAAATTTAAAGGTCACGCATTTAGTCGAGGTCTAGATTATCTACAAAAGTTTAATTGCTCATTCAATGAGTATTTAACAGTTCTTTATATATTGTGTTTTATTACTCATAAATTAAGTGTATCGTTAAGTATCTGCAAAAAATCGTAATTGAAAAATGAGATGAAATCAATTCATCAGAAAGTTGTTTAGGTAAGTTGTGGGGCCTAAGGTACTCAACACTACATATTGTATGTACATGTACCTGCAAACTCCTTCGATTTAACTTGAAAATAATGACAATTACCATCGCCTTCCTAATCCACCTTTTAACGCATCAATACAACAATACGATTCGAATTAAATTCATAAAAATAAGATAGAATCGGATGGAACTTTAGAAATTGAGGTAAGCAAACTGGATAAAAAACAAATCACCGCAATTCTGGAAAATTTAGCTCGGAAATTATGAATATATTTATCATGATGTAATTTGAGAAATATATTGGGAGAATCGGATAGTAAAGTGTAAAAATATCGATATTTGTTTGGAAATCGTGTCAAAGTTATTATGACTTGTGCTATTTTAAATAATGAATTACGAGACTTTTTTCCAATTTGGGATAAAATCATCCAAAATCAGATGAGCTTACCTGAAATTAAATGATTTTTATGTTTCGCAACAGTTGCGACCACAAACATTTGCGAGATTTATAGTGTATTTAAGTGCATTAGATCTCTTGGTTCAGATTCCATAATTTTAATACTTCTGACTTCTATTGATCAACAAGACCATCGATATTATACAACGAAATGCTAAGGGAAGAAGTAGTAGCACATCCATATCAGAAAATGTAGGAATTCTCAAACACCCTTAACCAACCGTGATCGACCATCCAAGATGATTTAATTGTACAAAACAAAACAATTCATGAATTGGGGTGGGAGGTACTGTCTCATTCATCATACTGGTCCTCGAATGTCCATTTATTCCGATCGTTACAACATTTTCTTGGTGGGAGAAGAGTTTGTCCAAAATTCCAGCACAATAGATGGCAAAATGTTCTACATAATGAAGGTAATTACATTATAGATTAAAAAATAAAACCTTTCCGGTCCATCTTTTTTACTTAGAAGATCGAGAATGACTAGCTCGAAGCACCGTCATATTAAAAGAAGCTAGATAATAAATGCATTGAAAAGAACTATTGAAAGTAGTGTGGTCTATAAGCTCTTGACCAAAAATTTGATTGACTTTAAGCAATCAAATACAATCATTAATGCGGAATATTACTTCGATTTACTAAGGTATGTGCTTGCTTCTTGACACTGCTCCAGTCCACACTTCTTCGCTTTCCAAGGCTGCTGTACACGTGGCTTCACAGAGATCGAACAACGTATTTTTTATGATTAAACGCTATTGAATTTTTCGTATGTTGTATTTATACTATATTGTATTCATATTATATTTGAATATTAATTTCATAAATATCAAATGTGTGCCAACTGAAGTAAGCGAGGAGCTAAATGTAATGAAAATTAATTCAATACTAACAAATCGTATTCCTTCAGATTATTCTAAGTCCTAAAGGCTAAGATAGCAGATTATGGAGATCTTTTATCAGGGACTAAGTCTACAAATATTCCATTATACTTCAAAAGTAGCATAGAGTGGAATGAAAAAACAAGCCTTACTTACTTTGATGGCATCTTATCATAAAAACGGGAAACGAATATATGAATGGACAATTATTCTTTGGTAAGTGACGCACGAAATGTAATATTAGTACCTCATTGCTGACAAAATATTGGGAAAATATATTTAACAAGTATTTCCAACTTTATTTTCCATTTGTGAAATATTTCAGTACATTGCTATAGATTCATTTCTTTGAAATATCCTTAAAATATCAATCAATCAATCCATATCAAGGGCATCGCCAGGGGGGACAGGGGGAGCAGTTGCCACCCCTAGAGATCAAATGTAGCTAGCCGCAAAACGACCAAAGTCCTAAGGCCGTTCGATCAATTGACTTCCTTACCTATTGATAAATTCCGCATTGCATGACAAATTAAGGTTTAATGTATATTGTAGAAAATATTGAAATATTCAGAAAAACATTTCAGTTTTTGACATCCGTTTTTAAAATCGTCTTCATTTTCATCACAACTATATCAGATTTGCAAAAACGCAAGGCAACGCATGCTACCGTTCAGTGGATATTCAAAATGAAGTTATTGGTATTTGTGGAAGCGTTATTAAAGCTGATATTATGACAAAAATGGAAGAAGCAACAGCATATAGTGCTAGCAGACGAAACAGCTGATATTTCTGGCACTGAACAACTATCGATTGGAATGCGATATTTTGATGAAGAAACACAGGAAGTCCAAGAAATGTTTACTGGATTCTTTGAGCTAAAATATTTGGATGCGAAATCGATTGCACATAGCATAGATGAGTTTTTGACAAAAGAAGATCTGAATACAAATAAATGCATTGGTTTTGGTTTTGATAGTTTTTTAATTTTTAACAATGCCAGAAAAAGATGGAGGGGTACAACAAGCGATCTTACGCAAAAAGTACTATAAACTTTTTTCGGGAATCAGTTTTGAGGAGGAAGCTGATACCTAATATTTCCATACTTTGCGAGACAAAATGGAGTGAGAAACATAAAACTATCAGAGTATTTCTGAAAGCCTTACAAACATTATTTCAGAAAGAAAATAGTTCAACTCGCAAAAGTGCCTTCCAACTGCATGCGGCTACTTCCAGAATTTCTTTCATTATCGAGATTATGTTGGTAGCCAAATACTCGGCTTTGATGGAACCCGTTGTCAACGTACTCCAAACTGTAGCTTTGGACGTGGTCAAAGCCTCGGAACACGATAAAAGGATTTTACTTTTAATCAAAAACCACAGTAAAAATCTGAAAAAAGTGACAGACGAAATTATAAAGGAAGCTGCTGTTGTTGCAGAGTAAGTCGGACTGAAGGAGGACATTACATCAATGCTGTGTGTTACGGGGAAACAACGTCATAGAAACAATCATTCAACAGAAAGCCCTTCAGAATACTGGAAAAGGTCTTTAGTAATACCATACTTGGATTCAATTCCCTTGAAGTACGTTTTGCTTTCTAAGATACACTTGGCGCAGATGCAAAAGATGGCAACTGAAAATCTGAAACAAACTCGTGAATCTATTGCCCAGTTTTATGATTTACCAAACATAAAGAATGGGATCGAACTTTGACAGTAATTGTGGTACAATAGGCTTAATCTAACAAGCTAGCTGCCTTAGAAGACTAAAAACATGGCTAAGAAGCACCATGGCAGAGGTTCGCCTTAATGGTCTGGCCAATAAAAACCTAAATAATTTTAATGATAAAGTGGTTGAAAGTTCTGCAAAAATACCCTTAGGTAATGTTTTAATTAAAATTTTTGTTAAAATAAATAATTATTACTGTGCTTTAATTAGTCATTGTGCTATCGAGGGCTTGTGAAGTTTTATATATTGATATTGATATTGTAACCGTTCTTATTACAATCGTCATCGAAGCAGAGACTTCCAAAGTGTAACGCTTCATGCTCTCGACTATGGAGTGTAGAGAAGGAGTAACATCTCTTATGGACGGTACGTTTAAAATATGGTCTGAATTCTGTAGGGATAATACGTGGCGCTGATTGTACTATGGGATTGAGATCTGAAGTTAAACACTTACTATATCTGAAACTAGCTTCAGATGCTATAAACTAACGAAAACAGAATATTATGTAGGTGGTGAAAAGAATTAAACAACGTTTAAAAATATTTAAAAAATAGTAAAAAAAGAATACAAAAAATCATGGTGAAAACTTGTTGTATTTCTGGATGTATAAGTGGTTCTTTAAAAGATCGTGGAATTCGTTCATCTCAAAATATAAAACAAGCAAGTCTCTTTGGAATACCAAAGGTAATTCATGTTTGAATCTGTTAGAAAGAAAAATTCATTCAAAATTGATATTTTTATATGACTATAACTATTATATTAGTTGCTAATGAAGTTCAATATTTTATTTTTATGAACCGAAATATTTTTTATTATTCTATTATTTTTATTGATCTAATTATATTGCTATAATTATTATATTAGTTACGGATAAAATTCAATATTTTATTTTAATCAACCAAAATGTTTTTTTTTAAACTATTTCATTATTGTTACATGATTCTACTTTTTTTTCATATTAGAATATATGTATTATCTAAACCAAATAAATAGCTAAATAATAAAGTTAATTTAACGAGATTCTGTTTTGTTAATCGTTTCATTATTTTAATACTACTAATTTCATTATCACGGTGCATTATTACTATACAGTTATTTTCAAATCAGCGCGTAAAATTCAAGCGAATACCCTCTATAATCAGCGCCACCTATTTTCCCATCAAAAATCAGCTCACATTTTTTAACCCAGAGATGTTCCTCCTTCTCTACACTCCATACTCTCGACTGTACCAGGAATTAGATTTTTCATCCTCCATAATATTGCCCTATTGCCCCCCTCCTTAGTCATAAGCTGATGACGCCCTTGCTTGGTATCGGTCATAAAGAGACTTATTTCTTACGGTAATATTCATCAATGTTTATATTGAGTATGGAGCAAAAATTTCAAAGTGACACAATTCCTCAACTTTCTAGTATGCAAACTGGCTACATTATTGGTTCTGAAAACTAGTTTATGAAAATATATTGAAAATTGTTCAAATATCGAATGTATATGTATTCATAATGAGAATACTCTTATATGCTGCTATGCTGCATAAATTTGTTTTGATTCAGAATACTGGAATTTAATTATCAAGAGACTTTACTATTAAACCGATGATGTAAACATCATATTTTGCTTGTTCCATTAATGATTAATGATTTTTTAGTCCTTTCATTACTTAGATATTTAGCTTTTATAACATTCAGTCATTTTATTTGAACTCTTGACATAATGAATTTTCAGAAATTTGAAAAATTTTATAATTGAAAGATATTTCATGGAATAAAATTGAAAAATACGAATATTAATCGAATTCTCAATGTTATATACTCAGTTATTTCACGTATTTCCAAGAAATGAATCAAAATTGGAAAACGTTGCAATATGCTTGTATTTCTTGATGATTAATTGAATAATTTGTTTTAACGAATAGTGAATTTGTAGTTACAAGTCCTAATTTCTTTATTGTCTGCTATTTCATTTAAATTCAAATAAAATCAGCCAAGCCTCTGCAATACCGAATGCATTAGAACGAGTTTTTATTTTCAGCTTGACAATAAGACTTATTATGTATGCAGTAATGCAATCATATAGCATCACACTGAATTTTGCTGAATTCAATTTATTTCGACTTTATTATACACCTTTCGAGTGCTTATTATGATAACTCGGTTTTTAATAATGGTTTCCATTATTTCATAGAGGATTATATAAAGTGAGTTTGAATAAAATATTCATGATTAGTATAACCCACGTCGAGTTCAATTTTCAACCCAATAATAATACTAAAATTCACCTTGGTTATAAAGAGATAGGAAAAGAAAATGGCTATGAAATAGGCCGTTTAAAAGTGAAGTAAGCGATAAAAGCTATGATTGAATAAATCCCCAGAATAGCACTACGAGGATATAGCATTTTCCTAATACCCTACAAGAATTGTCAGATTAAGGAAACGCAAAATGATTGAGTTTTGTCAATCGTATGTTAACAACAAATATTACGCTAATATATCACTCAAAAAAGTAGCACTGAATCTGATAATGGTTTTGTTTTTTTTTCTAATGTAGCGGTGAATATAAATTTTACAAACAAAATGTAGCAAATATAGTTAAGTATAGTTATAGTAAGCTCAATTAGACCTAAGAGCTTTGGAGCTAAGTAACATATCACAACATAGCACCTATCCAAAGATTTTCAAACATAGTACTATGTATTACGGATACTCCATACCATATTCACAATGCAAATTTGTACAGAGACCTTAATATAATTACAGTTAAAGCAAAGATCGGAAGATATACCCAGGATCATGAAAATAACCTTCGTAATCATGTTCAAATCGACATGCTACTAAATCAAGACGAATGGTGTAGGGGTAATGTGGAAGTGTTAGGATCAAAGCACAGCGATAAGTTAAGACTACGAAGATGTATTGATATCTAGTTAGCCTAGACCAGTTCCATACATAAACAAAGTATTGCGTTACCATAGCAACGAACAATAATTTATTAGAAGTGTCGGTGTAAAGTTTAACGTCAAAAAAGTAAACCAATAAATTAAAAGAAAAATGTCCACCGAAATTGTGAAAATCGAAAAATTGGAGTATAGAACCATCATCAAGTACCTCTATTTAAAATGTCCTTCTTATGCGACCGTGTAAAAATTGGACTGCAAGCTTCAAAAGAGGTAAATTTTTCATTGAAGATGATGACCGATCGGGAAGGCCAGTTTATGTGTCAGGGTCCGAAAATATTGATGCAGTTAGTTCATGACGGGATATTATCAAACCGTCGAATTGGGCTAAAACGGATATCTGAAGCACTGAATATTTCATACGAACGCCTTCATCATATAGTTCACGTCAATTTGGACATGAGAAAAATTGCTGCAAAATGGATCCCCAAATGTTTGAATGTTGACCAAAAGCGTGCAAGGGTAGAAGCATCGCGTTCGATCTGTGCTCGATCTGAGAACGATGTAGACTTCTTAAACCGAATTGTTACTATCGATGAGACTTGGGTACATTTCTACGATCCAGAAACAAAGCAACAATTGATGGAATGGCGACACTCTGGTTCTCCCAGACCTAAGAAATTTCGTGTCCAAAAATCTGCTGGAAAAGTTCTTGCTTCAGTTTTTTGGGAATGCCATGAAGTAATCATGATGATTTTTTGGATAAGGGTAGAACAGTAACTGGAGATTACTATTCGACATTACTAATCACTCTTCGGGAAAAAATTGGAGAGAAAAGACGCGGAAAGCTATCCAAAGGTATTTATTTTTGCAGGACAACGCCCCTGCACACAAATCTTATGTTGCCATACAAAAAATTCGTGATTTAGGGTTTGAATTACTAGAACACCTCTCTTATTCACCAAATTTGGCTCCGTCCGACTATCATCTCTATCCTCAACTGAAAAAAAGTTTAGAAGGTCGTCAATTTTCTACCAACGAGGAGGTAATAAAAGTTGTGGAGGTCTGGTTTGCAGAGCAAGAAGAAACATTTTTTTGAAAGGTCTAGAGACGTTGCAGGTTCGCTGTAATAAATGTATCCAAAGAGGAGAGTAATAAAATATTTTGACATGAAATTTTGTTTGGTTCTATAGTAGACTAGGAATTTTTTGATATATCCTCGTAAATAGTATAAAATTAGTAGCACCAATTGACTTAATTTTGAAAATCGTACCCTTTACCTATAGTTCGTTGGTTGATCTCGGCCAGGTGTAATATAACTTTCTTTATAAAAATTAACAGCTATCCAGAAAAAATGATTCATCAGAGATGAACTTTCCAACAATGAATATAGATTTCCTCACATCTAATTTTGTAACAACATATTTATATTAAAAATAATAGGTAAACGGTAAATTTTATGTGCACTCCAATCCACAGTTGATTTTTATTATTAATAGTAGATTTCTCATACGTGGCTTCTGGTTTATTCTATTGCTACCTTTTCAGATCTGTGGTGATCTTAAATCTAGAGCAAGTTAGTTCTATTAACTTGGGGACTCAATTCTCTAACCAAAATTCGAATGTTTGTTAAACTGTCACCCTAAAATAAAATGGGCGCTAATCGAAATAATCTACATATGGACCAAATTATAGATATTTATTCATACTACAATGCCCTGTTAACACACTCATAATAGTTTTGACCATTTTCCTATCTTTACCTCAGTCAGTTGCTTGGCCATTTCATTGTTCTTATAATCCTCTTGGATTGGCTACTATGACTCAACTATGACTACACGGCGTATTCACAATATATAGACAATTCCATACTTGCTTGGATTTGATCTTTATGGTATCAAATCCTTTAGTGTCTGTGAAGATACCAATTGAATGATATGTTCTTTTCTGTTTTTGATTTTTTCCATAAAATTAGTCAATTCGTTGTCATCACTCCTGCTCCTACACAAATGTGTATTAAGGTTGGTTTCGTCTGTATATATCTCTCTTTTCCTTTCTCGAGCCTGGTGTAATTATTTGAATGTGTTGTTATGTTCTTGTGATTGTTACAATGCCCAATTACATTGTACGCTTCTAAATTTGAGCCCTTCTAGTAAAAAATGGCCTAACACGATTACAAGAATCACTAAGACAAAGCTATACATTGAACTGGGATGTTCTCTCACAAGCTGCACATTCTCCAGATTTCGTTCCATTCGATTAGTGTTTGTTTCCTTCCTCAGAAAATGAAGAATTACTTAAAACTGACCGAAAATTTTGTACTAAAATCACAAGCATTTCACGATAAGGGGATTAAGATTCTACCAGATTGTTGTGCATAAGTAGTTGAATACAGTGGCGACTATATCGTTAATATAGTAGTTTTTTTTTTATTTAAATACATCAGTTGGAACAATATTAATTTCTAGACTGACATATAAATTAGTTATTTATTAAATATTTATTACGCACACAAAAAATATGCCAGCAACAAAAAAAAGTTGTCCAAAATATTTACACAGTTGACGATGTCGATGGTGCTCCATTCAATGACTTGTTTTTATATTTTATGTACAATTCCAAGGGACAAAGTGATTATGCCAGGGAAAATGCGTTGCTTACATCGATTTTTTACATATACATCCATATCATTTCCTTTAGAAAAAACCAATTCGTACTGAAAGAGAACTATTCCAGATCTCACATAATAAAAAATGATGTAATTGATGTAATTTGTTATTAGTCCATGTATTTAGTCCACTTCAGTACGCACTAGCTTTGTCAATTGACAATAGAAAAAAGAGACAGAAAAAAACAAGCAAAAAAGAATTATTCACAGTGAGTGATACGAAATGCCAATTTAACAATTATATGTCAAGCACGAAGCTCTTAACTACCCTAAATATCCAATTTTCATAACTCATAACGCTGTGTTATATTAACACTGATACTTTTCATTAACTCTTAGATGACACACACATTTTGTTAAATAATGACCTTTTTACTGTTGCGATCTAGTTATAAATTTATTGATGATATTCTAATTCATTTATATCAAAAGAAACATTAAGTACTTAATAAAATTAAAATATGAAAAATTAAATGCAAAAGAATGTTTCAGAAAGTTGGTTTAGTATTTTTGTGGTGATTGTACTAATATCTGCATAAATAACTCTAATTGATAATTTTCAATGCCTTAATGGGATTGTTTAACTTCCTTTGTTGTCAAATTGGCAAGAGTTTAGAACCACATGTGATATTTAACTTGCCTGGAGTAATTTATTTTGTTAGTGAATCTCAACACTCACGAAAGACTTGATTTTTAGAAAAAACTATTATACAATCTCGCAAAGCTGTTGATAAATCAAAAAATATCGAATAACCAACGTAATCTCTGAGGTGACTTCGGCAGGCTTCTCCCTGTTTCCGTGGCGATGATTAAAGTGGATTTTTCATGTGTGTGTTGGAAATTTTTGGAAAAATTATACATATTTTGTAAACTAGTACTTTTTTATGTTCAAATCTCCCTTTCTGTAAACGAGGAAAAATATGAGAGTGACAAAACTGCAGGCGATCTGGTGTGCTAGACCGTTTTATTCATATCTGTGTCTTCGACTAATACATTTTTTCTAACAGGGCAATCAGTGAAGTTGTGTATTACAAAAATTGGGCATCGGAATTTAGAGTAAAGTTCTGCAATCAAGTTTTTTGAAATCATTTTTGAATTGCAAAGAAGAGTTTGAAGACTTTCATCTATAAAGAAGAAAAGTAAATAGTTAAATTTAAACAATTTCACTGTATATAGAATTTTGACAGACGATTCGTGCCGAAAACCCTCGCAACTGAACCGAAGGACTTCGTATAATATCAGCAACCGCAAGAAATAGATCTGCTCAGTTTGCAATTAATTAAAATTTTGAAAATTGATTGACAGTCTTGTGACTAATGAGATGTTGTAGCATTTATATCGTTGTGATAATGTGCGGATTAATTGTCGTTGATTAATATATCAAGAAACAATTGATTTACAGTGATAAGGTTGAGTAATTGTTACATAATTACTGGATCCTGAAACAGATAACTGAAACCATAATATAGTTATGGAATTGTGATAGCCTACTTTTGAGGCTAAGATTTATTGGGAGGTGTGGTAATATGTTCAAAATAAATTAAAACGACTTTAATTATAGTCGGTAACACTCAATATTATAATATTGTAAATAAAACAAAATATATCTGGTAAATTTTGATGATTTTATTCTTATGGAAAGTGTTAGATAGAGGTAAGAGTTTTCGACAATATTTTTCCGATTTAGCATTGTAAACAAAGAGAAATCCAGGTTCATGAAAATGACGCATCTCAAAACGCATGAAACATAGAGAAATCTTAGAGTAGAATTACGTGAAAAATAATTGAATTCGATCAAATTAATACATAGTTATTTCTACCTTCAAACACTTATCAAAGACAATTGGGATGAGGAAGAAAGCATAGAAGCACGTTTAACTTGACAAGGCAAACAGCAGGAACAATAAACAAAATACTGATTTACAAGAACACATTCTTGAAAACTTAGTCCATCCATATCACACAGTCATCAGACCGACAGTAGTTTATGCAAGTGAAACGTGGATACCAAAAACAAACGAGGAAAAGAAATTAGGAGAGAGAGATTCGGAGAGGAAATTAGGCAAATATAAAGAAGGACAAACCAGGAAATGAAAAACCTGTATGATGAACAATATATTAGCAAAATTATAAAATCCCGAAGATCAGTATGATTGGAACATGTAGAATGAATGCCGAAATCAAGAACGGCAAAGAAAATGATTGATTCGAATTTGGCAGGAACACAAAAAAAGGAAAGACTCAAAAGGAAATCCTATGCGGCATAAGGGATAAGAAGTTCGAGACTGGAAAGTGAAAACCAGAAATACAGGGTGAGTCGGGAGGAGCTCACCAAACTCTAGGAGTGTATTATACACGTGAAAATATTGTAAAATAATTCATATGTTCTTATCCGATTTTCATTTGTTTCCAAGTTATAGCATATTAACAAATAAAAAAAATTATCACATAAAAATTTTCTTAATCATAGCGTTCTTTCAATAAATGGTCTAAAATATCGCCATTGACTTCTAAATATTTTCTGTTTCGTCTACGAAGAGTGTTTGTTGCTCTTTCAATTGATTCATTTCTTTCTTCTTTAATATGGGCTGCAGTATTCTCAATTTTTCTAATTAGTGCATCCCGTGTGTACACTTTTGTTTTGTAGACTTCATTTCTCATCCAGCCCCATAAACAAAAATCTAGTGGTGTGAGGTCTGGAGGTCTTGCAGGCTAATTAATGGGACCTTCACGACCAATCCAATGCCCTGAAAAACGTTCGTCTAAATGTTGCTTGACCTGACGAGTGACATGTGCAGGAGCTCCATCGTGCTGATAGTACATCTGCATTTTAACATCCTCTAGTAGGCCTTGTAATTCATTTTGTAAAAAATTTAGGCATTTGTCTCCTATGAGACGATTTTCCAAAATGAAAGGACCATTTAAATAACTGTCAACCATACCACACCACACGTTTACAGAAAACCGATGTTGAAAATTGCTTTCGACTGTTGCGTGGGGATTTTCGACTGACCATACATGATAGTTACTAGTATTATTAATGCCATCACGGGTAAATGTAGCTTCATCTGTAAAGAGTTTACTCGATACAACACGATAATTATTATTTATCCACCGACAAAACTTCATACGGTTCGCGTAATCCTCTGGTTGTAGGTGCTGTACTCTCGGTACGTAATTAGGATATAAGCCTTGTTCGTGGAGTGTGTTTATCACCCTTTTTTTTGGAATTCCCAATTCTTCTACTACATAGATGCAGAATATTTTTTACTTCTACCAAATCATATTGAGTAGCGCGTTCAGATCACATGTTAGCACTGGGAAGCTTACCAGTCTCGCACAATTTGTTAAAAACTCTAATAAATACGTTTTTATCAGGATATCTTTGGTGTGGAAAAGTTGACAATATTCTTCAGCAACAGCTGTAGCATTTCCATTACAGAAACCATAAATAAACACCATATTTGCATATTCTAAATTTGAATAAGTATCTGATATTTTGCACTGGGAAGCTTACCAGTCTCGCACAATTTGTTAAAAACTCTAATAAATACGTTTTTATCAGGATATCTTTGGTGTGGAAAAGTTGATAATATTCTCCAGCAACAGCTGTAGCATTTCCATTACAGAAACCATAAATAAACACCATATTTGCATATTCTAAGTTTGAATAAGTATCTGATATTTTGCACTGGGAAGCTTACCAGTCTCGCACAATTTGTTAAAAACTCTAATAAATAAGTTTTTATCAGGATATCTTTGGTGTGGGAAAGTTGACAATATTCTCCAGCAACAGCTGTAGCATTTCCATTACAGAAACCATAAATAAACACCATATTTGCATATTCTAAATTTGAATAAGTATCTGATATTTTGCACTGGGAAGCTTACCAGTCTCGCACAATTTGTTAAAAACTCTAATAAATACGTTTTTATCAGGATATCTTTGGTGTGGAAAAGTTGACAATATTCTTCAGCAACAGCTGTAGCATTTCCATTACAGAAACCATAAATAAACACCATATTTGCATATTCTAAATTTGAATAAGTATCTGATATTTTGCACTGGGAAGCTTACCAGTCTCGCACAATTTGTTAAAAACTCTAATAAATACGTTTTTATCAGGATATCTTTGGTGTGGAAAAGTTGACAATATTCTTCAGCAACAGCTGTAGCATTTCCATTACAGAAACCATAAATAAACACCATATTTGCATATTCTAAATTTGAATAAGTATCTGATATTTTGCACTGGGAAGCTTACCAGTCTCGCACAATTTGTTAAAAACTCTAATAAATAAGTTTTTATCAGGATATCTTTGGTGTGGGAAAGTTGACAATATTCTCCAGCAACAGCTGTAGCATTTCCATTACAGAAACCATAAATAAACACCATATTTGCATATTCTAAATTTGAATAAGTATCTGATATTTTGCACTGGGAAGCTTACCAGTCTCGCACAATTTGTTAAAAACTCTAATAAATACGTTTTTATCAGGATATCTTTGGTGTGGAAAAGTTGACAATATTCTTCAGCAACAGCTGTAGCATTTCCATTACAGAAACCATAAATAAACACCATATTTGCATATTCTAAATTTGAATAAATATCTGATATTTTGCACTGGGAAGCTTACCAGTCTCGCACAATTTGTTAAAAACTCTAATAAATACGTTTTTATCAGGATATCTTTGGTGTGGAAAAGTTGACAATATTCTTCAGCAACAGCTGTAGCATTTCCATTACAGAAACCATAAATAAACACCATATTTGCATATTCTAAATTTGAATAAGTATCTGATATTTTGCACTGGGAAGCTTACCAGTCTCGCACAATTTGTTAAAAACTCTAATAAATACGTTTTTATCAGGATATCTTTGGTGTGGAAAAGTTGACAATATTCTTCAGCAACAGCTGTAGCATTTCCATTACAGAAACCATAAATAAACACCATATTTGCATATTCTAAATTTGAATAAGTATCTGATATTTTGCACTGGGAAGCTTACCAGTCTCGCACAATTTGTTAAAAACTCTAATAAATACGTTTTTATCAGGATATCTTTGGTGTGGAAAAGTTGACAATATTCTTCAGCAACAGCTGTAGCATTTCCATTACAGAAACCATAAATAAACACCATATTTGCATATTCTAAATTTGAATAAGTATCTGATATTTTGCACTGGGAAGCTTACCAGTCTCGCACAATTTGTTAAAAACTCTAATAAATAAGTTTTTATCAGGATATCTTTGGTGTGGGAAAGTTGACAATATTCTCCAGCAACAGCTGTAGCATTTCCATTACAGAAACCATAAATAAACACCATATTTGCATATTCTAAGTTTGAATAAGTATCTGATATTTTGCACTGGGAAGCTTACCAGTCTCGCACAATTTGTTAAAAACTCTAATAAATACGTTTTTATCAGGATATCTTTGGTGTGGAAAAGTTGACAATATTCTTCAGCAACAGCTGTAGCATTTCCATTACAGAAACCATAAATAAACACCATATTTGCATATTCTAAATTTGAATAAGTATCTGATATTTTGCAACACTAATAATCACACAAATTCGAAATTAAACGTTCAATTACCACTGTATAGTGACAGTTCATCAAAACGTCAGAATTATCAAATACATTTGAGCCTCGAACAAGGAATACTTTGATAATGTTAAAATTCAGATATAAGTTGAAAGCTAGATGAACATTTTTAATTACTCCATAACTTGAAAACAAATGAAAATAGGATAAGAACATATATTTTTTTAACATTATTTTCACTTGTATAATACACTCCTAGAGTTTGGTGCGCTCCTCCCGACTCACCCTTAGAAAAGTATATATATGAAGTAATGTATGTAATCGAATATTCTTCATAAACTATTTTGATAAATCGAGAGATTCTTAGGTCATTATCAAACACATTTATTTAGTTATCAATTTTCATCAGATAAATAACAATTCGAAAACTACTTTAATAAGTTTTTAGTAACTCTTAAAGGCATGGGTACAAATTTTCTATGCGCTTTGTTAAAATTTGCAAATAATATATTTTGAAACGAAACGGACTCCCACTTAAAGCACGTTTAACAAAATAACACAAAAACACAGAAAGATTCATAAGAAGATCAATCTCAGCTAATAGAATGTTCCCTTGAGGATACGATTTTTCATATAAATACATTAATGTGTGAAGTTGTGTCTGTAAAAGTATATGTGACTACCTTATCTATATATTTTTCTGTCTATATTTTAACAAATATGTTCAGTATTCAATTGATTCAATTGATTATTTTTGTTATCTTCTCTTCTAGCGATCTCACTTAACATTTAGAAGATTAATACTTTATCAATGTTTGTGTGTAAGTAATTTACCTGAAGCATTTTTTTAGAATTTTACCGCAGCAAGGCGTCTACTTTTCAATGTAATATGTGTTAATTTTGGATAATAAAGTAATGGGCAAACTCCCATCCATCTTAAATTGTCGAATATTTAATTCATATAGACACGAAACATCTATTCCAGGAATAATCTCATCTTGTAAATTACAAAAATCATATGCAGTAAGTCCTTTTAAGGAATGGCATATTATTGATTGAAAAGCAAAATAAAATTTGCCGTGTTTATTTCTCAATTATTACCCTGAGATGAGTAATATGAAAGGTATTTAGTTTTGTACAAGTCCGGTCCAGTATTGAAATTTGTTTTCATAATTATGTATAAAGGTAAAATGTTGTAAAGCAATTTGTATTACATTATACGAAACGTTTCTTTAAAATGATGTTACAAGTGCTGCTTTATGCTTTCAATGTATGTACATAAAAGCTAAAACTATTTATGCTTTTGAGAAAGCTCCTTTTGAATCACAGCTTGAAAGCACTTAATGATATTAGGACAGAGCTGGCTTTATATTTTGCAAACAATAAAACTAGTTTCTCAACTCAAATTTTTTATTAAAAGCTTTAGCTGTTGTATGATCTACATCAAAACTATAAAAATAAATAGGACAAGGAAAATTTTGAAATATTTAAGGATAGTTTAATTTTCAATTTAAAATCACTTCTTGTTACATTTTCTGTTCTTTTGGGAGGACTAAATTCTTTTTGTGCTAAAAATTTTGTATTTTGTACAACTGTTGAATTTGTAATTAAAATCTATGAATACAACCTACCCTAAGATTCAAGAACATTAAGCATGAAAATTCTCTTACAAATTAACACAATTTCATTCTAATGTAGTGAATAATTAGTTTGACATACATCAAAATATGATATTGGAGAGAAATAATGGAACCAAATAATGGTAGTTGCAAAAAACTTCGCCGACAGATGGTGCATTACTTTATATAATTAGCAGAGATTAAAAAAAAGTAATTATTTATTAACGGTAGCAATATCTATGGAAATAAGATATGAAAATATCTTTACATAAGTTACCAAAAAGAATGATTTTCTTTCAGATTTAAAAAGACGTTTTGTCTATTTTAAGCTATTCTTTTGAATCAAAGTTCATACATTTTTTAATACTAGAAATGTGTTTGTAGCGAATCGAAAAAAATTTATTACATAACAATGAAAATCGATAGAAATATAATATGAAAGCGATCCCAAAAATTGGATTCTTTGAATTTTTGGTATCTCGTTTAAAGTTGCTTTTATCTTTATTTTGTTCGAATTGAATATTACCATTGCAACATTAATTAATTATATCTAATGATGTAAAATGAACTACTATTTGATTCAATTGATCAATTTGAAAAAGTCACATCCCGGATTTAAAGGCTAACTTTTTATCTGTGTGCTCGTCTTCGAACAGTAGTGAAGCTGAAAATAAAAAAACTCATAGATTTGAGAGGAATACTTTTAACCAAAAACAGATAAGAAACTTATATTATGTATGAAATAACAAAATAACTAAAAACTTCCCTTTGTTGACTTGGAATGTTGTTTTGAATCATACGCTGTTTTCAATCCTAATTCAAACATATTTTACATATTTCTAGCGAGAGTTTCAGGTCGTTAAAACGACGGAATTGCAGAAAAATAAATAAACATAAGGTTATCTTTGATCAGTTAATAATTCTGGATAGTATATTGGAAAATATGTCAAGAGACAGTAAAATAACTAACGATAAGTAACTAATTTCATGATATGAGCTATTTAATTCATGTTACTGACATGTTGAAATGTGGATAAGTATCATTTGTATTTGTATACTCGTATGTATATGAAAAGCAATCATGATTGTATCTTTTAAGAGATATAAAAATCTGTCTAATCTTATACTCTATATGATGCCGAAATAATACAACACTCTGTTGGTCACGCACCTTGCTGTATGTTTCTAGGTTCCATCGAAATTATTAGAGTAATACCCTTGAAATTTTAACTGTGTATCGTTGGTCCATGACCTTCCAAACCCCAGACGTTTCAACCAGCGTCAGTATTCGAGTAAATGTATTTTTTCTGTCTTTTCCCATATTCAGTGATTGTTATATCATGTGTTATATAAAAATATGTCAATAAAAGAAGATGGAATGTAGCCTAACTTTTTACGTAAGAAGATACAATTAGTTGATTCGATTATTTATTTTTTGAATGTAGCGTGAGTGGAACTGAATTTTGTTTACATAAGATCTGAATTAAGGTATTATTTAATATGATTGATTTTGTTATATAGCTACCAATTTGAAGTTCATATTTTGTATACAAAACCGTTTTTATTAACGAAACATAATTGTCCAGTTAATTGAAAAGTCTGAGATGTATGCGACTTAAGGTCAAGGGAAATATTAGTTGAGATGGACTGTGGAAATATAGTATAGTTGATAAGAAGAGAAGAAGTCTAATTCATGCAAAATAAAACATGCAAAACTAAAAAAACACAGAAAAACATAAGCAAAAGTGATCTACTGAGCATATAATCACCGGGGCTGCAGCGAGAGCGAGCGCCACAATCTCTGCATGCTCGCGCTGGTGCTGGTGCCCTCATTGCAACATCACCAATCATTCACCATCAGACTCAGTTGACTGTTGGCTCTGTGCAAGTGAATGTAATGGCAATGGCCGAGTAATAACACAGTAATTGCAACACAGTTGATATACATTTACACCCATCATCCAATACTCGACATGACTGATAGACCGCGCACTCACCATTTTGTAATCATCAATTTTGCTGATAGAACGTAGAAAGAAGTTGATGTTTACTATGGTCGGCCCGTCCGTCCGTCCTACTGCGTGTGAAAAAAAGGTTAAAAATTTTAGATAAGAAATAAAATAAGTTTAGATGCAATTTTTAGAGAGATATACATTTAAGCGGTGCGGGCCACGGCCACGCCAATCACATCTCTTATTGGCCATCTCGCATGCAGTACGCGGCGCGTCGCCCGCCACCCTGAATACACGAAAAGCATCACACGCAGGCAACGGCTCCGGAAAGGAATACAAAAAGTATATAACTTACAGAGTGATCACTTCAAATGGTACCTACATTGGAATATCGGATACGATAAGAGATGCGTTTTTAGGTTAAATAAGAAAATGGTCATTTTCTGTGAATATACTCCGAACAATTAGGTCGCTACTACAATTTTTTCAAATAATTAATCCTGGATTTCCATGATATCAGTTATAAAAATAAATTTAGATCAGTTTGAATTTTGATTAAGTGAAAATAAGTTCTACGATGTGATGGTCTTCTAGTTTTTAGAAATAAATAATTTATTTAGTCGGAAAAAAGTTTAATTGATGACTGATGTTAAGTTAAGATTGACTTCTTTAAAAAAATTACCTTTACATTGGTAACAAAATGCTGACTTGAGATTCAAAATGTGGGAATTGGAATTTGTTTTTGTGTTGAAGAGAAACTTTCTAAATCAATCAAAGCTTCCATAATAAATGTAACTTTGTACTGGATCAACTTACCTGACTTTTATAAATATTATTTATGGATGATATTGAAGAAAGCAAACGATAAAATACATCTACTTTAAAATCCAGGTAAATACCGCATCTCTTATGTTTCATTTTATGTTGGTACCACAAAAAATACTAGAATGTGTTCTCAAGAAAACAAATGAATTTAACAGCTTGAAAAGTCCAATTCAATGACAACAGAATTTATGAAAAGATCTATATTGTGCTGACATTATTTGTGAATAAAAACGATATTTTGACAGCAAAAAACATAATTTACAATTGACTGACAATGAAAATTAATTTTTAATTTCGTTTAAAGATACTTGTCACATAATAAGGCGAAACGTCATGCTACAAAACCTAAAGACCATGCATTAATAGTACAAAAAAGAAGGATGATATTGATTGTTATCAAGTTCACACAGTTCAAATATAATCAATAAATTGTATTTTGAAATTATTTTCTTGTCATATTTTGATTGATTGACGCAAAAATTTTCTTATTTAATCTATTATAAGTTTCTTACGGTTTCCAATATAATAATGTAGGTACAACTTTAATTGATCAACTGTATTGGCATTATTTTTACATCTCGTATCACATCTCTGAATAGAAACTATGCTACCATCCAAGACTACATAAACAGAGATGTTCCATTCCCTGATCCATACCACTTACCATTGTCACGTCATCTATCTTTGAGATACTTCTCACAAATATGTTGACCTTGACAATTGCCGGACCATCTGGCGGTTGAGACAAAAAAAACAAAAACGGCTTAATTAGTGAACATCATCACCTGAGCTATCGATCTATGCTAATCGATCGATGCAATGGCAATGAGGCACCTGCACCCGCACTTGCGCGTCGGCACCTGCTGTGCCCTAGAACCCTAGGCCTTAGCCTACTCGTAAAACTGCATTCAGCAATCAAACCCTAACCTACAAGCTAGACGGGGTCAGCGATTGGGTGATTTTTTTTATCGATTGCAACAGTTCTTTCGTTATTAAATCATCACATAGTCTATATTCTATATTATATTAATTGGATTGCTGTTCTTATTTGATTAGATTTTTTAAATAGGTAATAAGAGAGGGTTGATGGAATTCTAAACAACATCGAAAATATAGTGTTTAAAAGCCAAATGATATAAATTCATTATTTAGGTTACTATGCACATATTCATGAAAAATATTAAAAAGCACGTTGAATTTAAATGATAAATTGACATTTTTCAATTCCCTCCAAAGATTTTAAATGGTTACGGAGATCAAACCCGAACACAACATAAAGTAACTCGCCTATTTCATGAAAAATTTCCTAGATCTCAAGAAATAGTTAATTACTATATATATATATATATATATATATATATATATATATATATATATATATATATATATTCAATAGTTCAAGGTGAACTCAAATACAGAGCAGACAAACATACTCCATTCAATGTTAACAGTACATCAATAGTAAAGATATTAAAAGAAGATAGATAGAGGTATAAGGAAGATGATTTTGTTAGAACTTTGTGAGCATGGACATTTTGGTTTACAAGATTACAATATTATCCAATTAGAAGACGTTGTGTTTTCTCATAATGAAAATCTTCAAGATTCTCACCACTGGTCAACGAAAAATCCTCACTGGATGAGAGAAAAGCACACGCAATACTCTCGAAAACTCAATGTTTGGACAGGGATTTTGATAAACGATATCATTGTGGTGATATTTGAATGACGATCACTATTTAGAACAACTTCAAAATGATTCCAAATTCCAATGTTGTATCATTTATATCATGATCAAGGAAACTTTCAGATTTCTTTGTATGTGGGGGAAGCAAGGATCAATAGATCGGTCAGCTCATTCCCCTCATTATACAATATTATATGTTGTTTTATGGGTGAAGGGCATTGTGTACAAAACTATACCAATTAATTTGAATGACTGAAAAAAAAAACAAATAACGAACGATTAACGCGAACATGCCCGATATGTTAAATGAAGTTTCCTGTGATCATTTTGAACATCTACTTGATTGACATCCATAGTTCTTTTTAATGTTTCACATTTTATCACATGCTGCAGTTTTTGATTGTACGAGGGTTGCTACTTACGTTTTGAAATATGTATTGATGTGAATATGTCAAATCTGACAGTGCCATCATAAAGTTTGATATTTTTAATGGTGAACGTACTCAGAACGTGTTATCATACAAGTGCTATTCGAGTTGTTTACAGATTCTTGAAACATTCATCTTGATTAAATCGCGTGCGATGATTTTCTACGACTTTCGACATGGATTAAACCAACATCAGTGTGTCGCTCAACTCGCTCCGACTTTTAGTGATGGAGCACCATCTCGAGCCACCGTGTTAAGCTGGTTTCACAAATTCAATCGTGGTCGCGCTTTGGTACACGATGAATTTTATTTAAAATCAGTTGTTGCCTCAGAAAACATCGATGCTGTACGTAAACTGCTATTTCAAGATTGTCATGTGACATACCGTGAGAGTGAGGCATACTTGGGCATCAATTCCACTCCTATATATTCAATATTGCATGAACATTTGGCTGTCAAAAAGATTTGTTCGTGTTGAATACCACATAATTTGGCAATGGCCGCAATGGCCCAAAAAAATCTCGTGTCGATCGGTGCAAAGAAATGCTGTAAAAATTCAGAACGTTAACATTTTTGGATAGAGAATTCGATGGAGATTGATCACAGAATTTCAATTTACAATTTAAATTTTAGATGTTTCGGGATTTTTCATAAATATGTAAAGTGGCCGAAATTATGAATTTATTTCATTTGGTTTTCCACTTGCATTACTTAGCTTAAGAGGATTAGATGCTCAGTTCATATAATAAACTTGCGCATTGTGTGTCAAGTATTCAATAACCTTCTGGATGTTGGAGGAGGTGTTTTTTGACGATGGTTTCGCTCAGGGTCTTAGGTACAACGCTGGTTTCTGACATAATATCTGGAATGATTTCCTCATGTGCGCTGTACCACATCTGTTAAATTTCAATTGCGAGATCAGCGTACTTAGACAGTTTTGCGAGGTGTTTGTTCGGTATGGCTACGTCGACGATGACTGAATTGACTCTGCTATCAACCGCTACGATGTCAAGTCTTTTATACGTCACCTGTCTATCGGTGATCATTTTCAAGCACCTTTTGTGGCTGGTACTTTTAGTATTGGGTATAGATATTGAGAAGACTGAACTTATTGGCCAGTTTCTGGTGTTGCAAACTTTTTTATGTCTCTGATATTTTCAATGGTGTTTGGATAATACAAATATGATTGTTGAAGAATAATTTCTCGAGAAATGTTTAATTTGTAACTGTTGGATTCATAATTGTTTCAAAAAATTTAGGGGATCACAATTTGAAAGAAAATTGCAAATAGGATGAAGGCCGTTTATACGTGAAGTAGATAAAGACAATGATGCCAGTTAGTCAGTAGTATGGCTGAAATATTACTAAACAGATCCGTATTATATAGGAGTGATCTTATGCAAAACTCAATATACAGTAGACAGAGAAATTTCAGTTTTTCAGTTTTTCAATCTGTAGTTCTTTATTGAAGTGAATCATTGACATTTTTTAGTCTCCTCCATTAGTCAACATGATATCTCAGTAGATACTCTTCAATTCTACTGGATATTATTATATATTATATTTTTTCAATTTATTTGCACTTAAAATCAATGTGATGGATACACTTCAATGTTGTCCTACTTCATATAATCCCGATTTTTATCTTGCGTATCCTTTTTATTGAAGTATCCAATCCCCAATATCCTGTAAATAATGTACAAATAGAGTTGTTTGCAATTTTTGATACAGTTGAGTTTGGTTTTTTCGATAATACATTTAGTCACAATTCACCTGTTTTTGAATACTAGAGATTATACAAACTGATAATGTGAAAACGTACCACCTTCTTTATTTTGCTCAATATTTGCTTTAATTAATAATAGGGGCATATTAACCAGCAAATTTGTCACTACTGGAGTGATGAAAAACGCGACTTTTTGCGGCATATAATATCCAAAGAAATTGAAGTTTAGATTGGGAAAAATCTGATATCCAAGAAGTGATAAACCTCTTAATAAAAACTAATTTGGAAAATCAAATTGATGCGACATGATTACGAAAAAAATCTTAATTCATCGAGATTGTGCCAAGAAACATATGAGGCAAACTAAAAGATCTCTTAATGATCGGATTAAAGAGCATCTAGCTCATTTGAAATGTGGACAGACGCGCGCTGTCATTCATAGCCAAGGAATACAAATGAATAATTTAAAATTGTTGGAAAATGTATCCAACAATAAATTTATTGATATTGAGATGAAAGGATTGTGTGAAATAAAGTGACTATTTATCACAGTTCACTCTATAGTTTATTAGTTAGAGCATTAATCTGAACTGAATAAGGTTTCCCACTGGAATTATCTCAAGCAAAATTCAAGTTCATTGGCGAGAAAATTTAGTATATATACGAGGATGGTCCCAGAAGAACCTGGCGGTAGTTGCTTGAAAAATATCACTGTATTAGAAAGTAAAGAATTTATACAGTATGTTTTTCAAGTTTGAAGTTCAGAATTTGTTTGGCAGCCACCAATAGTAAACGTTTTCAGTGAATTTGTGAACATGGAAAAAATTAGTTATCATTATGTGATACAATACTTTTATTTGAAAGGCCTTAACCCAAAGAATATAAGAGCTGAACTGGAGTCTACTCTGGTTGGGACTGCTCCTTCGTTATAAACAGTAAAATATTGGGTAGCAAAGTTTAAACGAGGCCGTACGACGTGCGAAGATCAGCATCGCAATGGTCGATCAAAGTATTTCAGAAAAAATATACAGTTCGAAATGAAGTACACGTGGATGACAAACAATAAAAGACTTCTCCACATTTTCCATGAAAACTCCAGAAATGTTAATAAAAATCCACAAAGCGTTAATGGATGATCATCGACTGAAAGTGTGCGAGCTAGCAGACATAGTAGGCATTTCCAAAAGTGCGGTATATCGCATATTAACTGAAAATTTGAACATAAGAAAACTATGCTCAAGATGGGTACCGCGTGTGCTCACAATGGAACAAAAACAGCACCGTAAAGATGTTTCCATCGAGTGTTTAGAAATGTTTTACAAAAATAAAACCGAATTTTTGTGCCGCTTCAGAACTATGGATGAAACGTGGGTCCATCACTTCACACCCGTAACAAAAAAACAATCAAAACAATAGAGTGAAAAGGGAGAATCGACTCCAAAGAAGGCACAGACAAGGTCATTTATCAAAGGAAAAACTATCTACGGCGAGTATTATACGAACTTCGAGCAACGTTTGAGCGAAAAAATCAAGCAAAAACGGCCACATTTGGCTAAGAAGAAAGTGTTTTTTCATCAAAACAATGCACCAGCTCACATATTATTGCAATAGCCAGAATTAATGAATTAAAGTTTGAATTGCTACATCATGCACCTCGTTTCGCCAAATTTAGCATTTTCGGACTATTTTCTGTTTCCAGATTGGAAAAAATGTCTCGGTGATCTAAGATTTTCCAACAATGAAGAGGTGATGTCGGGCTATATTGAGGAGCTTGACGATTTTTATTATAAAATGGGTATCGAACTTATTGAACATCTCTGGGAAAAGTGTATGGACCTAAAAGGAGATAACATTGAAAAATAAATGATGTTAGTAAATTTCAGTTTACTTTCGGTCTTTGAAGACGATAAGTTTGATATTCCTGTTTTATTCTAGATGTTTATACATAATGGCGCCGTATTTAGAACCGCTCCTAATTAACTTAGTACTACATACCCCACATAGACGCAACAGTAGTAACGAGTTTTTGGTCTATTTTCATCCCTTGAAATGGTTATAATAAATATATATAATCTACTTTAATTTAAATGATTGATACATATTTTGCATTCTATATCCCAATTCCGGTAAAGTTGTGATATAGTTCGACATACTCGTATTTATTGATTATGCTCTTCAATATAAGGAAAAGTAAACAAATTTTTTCTAAGTTTATTCTACAGTTAAAGAAAATTTAGTGAAGTAGATTGCGTCTATGTAAAATGAATCTTTGGGACGGCCTATTTATTTTTACGTGTCGAAGTTAAAGTACTTTTTTAAAAGTATTTCAGAAAAAATATACAGTTCGAAATGAAGTACACGTGGATGACAAACAATAAAAGACTTCTCCACATTTTCCATAAAAACTCATGCCTTTGTTTAAGAAGTCCCTTTTTAACTCATGATTGATAGCTGCTGTTTATATTGTACAAAACCCTCTCAGTATTTTCCTTCCTTTCACTTTCATCTTCATTTTATCTCAAGTCTCCCGCTATTTTTACGGTATTATCTGATACTACTACATTGTTGATGAAATCTTTTAAAACTTTCACCAGTTTAATAGCTTGGTTTATTAGACCATTTATATATTTCAATTTCTTCTATTTACACCCCAATAATTCATGGAATTTTGTTAAAATAAAATCTCTTGGCGTTAAATCTACATGAAACAATTCAAAATAAAAGCAAACAAATCGAGAAAATTCTATTTTTTTAATGAGAATAAAAACAGAAAACAAAGAAAATGTTTCGAGAATGATAAATTATATTTACGTTATAAGTAACGTTAAGTTTGTTTTTTCGCGTGAAAAAATATCATAATGAACAATGAAGTTGAATGTTACGAAGTAATGGCCAGAACATCAAACAAAGCCATATTTTGATTCAATATAAAAATATAAAACCATTAGTGAAGCTTTCGATTTAAATTGTAATGGAAGAAAAATTGTTTCATTCCTAAAATTGCTCCACCAGGCTGCTCCTGATATACATTATTCTTATTTATAACAATGAACCAGCTCAAATTATATTTTTTTGTAAAAATTCAATCTATCTTTCATTCGGCATCATTTATCATTGTGAACGGAAAATATGTATTGGTTGGAATCACATATATATATATATATATATATATATATATATATATATATATATATATATATATATATATTATGAGACTTACTGAACACTTACAACATCAAAATTTAGTTTTCCTACAAAGGTATTTCCTCAATTTTGCCCCGTCATTTTGTTTATTCCTGCATCGGCGTACGAAATCATAATATAGTGATTATCTTTCATTGATCTAAGAATTGTTATCATCAGAGTAAATATACTGTTTACAGCTTACTACTGTTTCCTCTATTGTAGTCTTATTTTCAGTCATCACCATCTAATGATTTAGATCGAATCTTTTACTTCTCCTCATTTTCGTTATATTTCTTAACACACATGGAAATCATCCCATTATGTAGAAAATTCTGGAATAACTAGTCATCCATATAGAAAAGTAACTGATGAATTACTGTCGAACCAGTTCTGATAATAATCGTTGCTGTGAAATCAAAGGTTTATTGATACAAGGTATTCTCTGTGAAATGCAGTAGATCTGAGTCTTAACCAAAGATTCCATGCGCACTTAGAGCTACTCCCCCCAAAGCCACAAATAGAAGCTTAGTGGCAATAGGTTTTCGCTATTGGTACCGAGCTCAAAACAACGACTGGTGATACCACCATGCCTGTCAGGCTTGATGGTCGAATGTTAAGTGGGCGCACATACGTCAATTTGTAATTTACTACTCAAGCCTTTGCATTAAATCTCAATCTTACTGTCGAATGTTTTTCGATAAATTGGGTATGAGAAGAGAAATTTAATTTATGTTACTGGTGATTGCAATGTTTCATGTATCTATTATGAAGGATTGAGAAATCTTTGAGCTTTTGTGAAGGTATCGATTGATTCATAATATGTGCCGACAACATAGTCATTTTGTGTGAAATTCCATCGTTTTATAGTGTATCATAGAAGTATTGAATTGAAGCAATAGCACCTATAAGTAGACGTTACTACTGTTAAAAACATCCTCATATTTTTGTTTTCGATGTAGTGAATGTAAAACATTTTTTTTTTGACTTTAACGCGAATTTAAACAAAACTTTTTAACTCAGTAAACCTCTCGATATTTATTTCGTTTATGCTTTGAAAACTCAGATTCATTTCTCTCTCTACATATAGTACGGGGGCTGGGTTGCTACTTAAGTTTTGAGATATGGCAACACTGGTGTGGATATATAAAATCTGACATTGCCTATTTTAGTTGTATATAGATACTTGAAACATTAATTAATAAAAAAATTAACAATATCGTGCGATAATTTTTTATGAGTTCGGCGTGAATTAAACCAACAGTAGTGTGCTAATCAACTCGCTTCAACTTTTGGTGATGAAGCACAATCTTGAGCAACCGTGTTTCACTGGTTTTCATCAGAGATTGAAAGATACTTGGACATCAGTACCACTCGTGTACATTCAATATTGTATGGACATTTGGCTTTCGAAAAGATTTGTTCGCGTTGTATACGACGTAATTTGACAATTGCCAAAAAAGCTCGTGTCGATTGATGCAGCGGAATGCTGAAAAAATTCAAACACGGTGCTTGAAAAGATGTCTAGACGATCGTGACCGGTGTCGAATCATGGATCTATGCACATGAATACGAAACTAAACAACAATCGACTGTGTGGGTCTTTCAAGACGATCGAGATGCAAAATTTGTTCGCGCACGAAACTCTTCAAAGCAAATGGTCGCATGTTTTTTCGGAATAACTGGACGTGTTTATTCTAAATGGTCTATATTCTATTGGAGTAAAGTAGTAAATTCTGAATGGTACATCAGCATTTGTTGGTCAGGAGTGTTCGAAAAAATCAATCAAACAAAAACGTTTTTAAGCACTCATAACATTGAATTTATGGGTCATCTGCCGTACATGTTTGACACCCAATGATTTCTTCTTAGTGTTCGAAAAAATCTGGGAAACCAATCGCAATAGACGAAACATTCTCCACCACGACAATGCGAGCCCCGCACATCAGTTTGAACAAAAACCGTATTGAACAGTCATCATATCGAATTGAGGGGTCATCTGCCGTATAGTCCTTATTCCCGCAGATCAAGAATAAATTGCGAGGTCAACGTTTTTCTACACTTGAAGTAGCGGTTGACGCGTTCAAATCACATGTTTTGGTGGTACATACCTCAATCGAAATGCAAAAAGTGCTTCGATAATTGATAAAAAAGTATATTGATCTTAATGGAGATTAATTTTAAAAACAATAAATCCACATCCAATTATAAATATTTGTTTTTATTAGTCTATCTCAAAACTTAAGTAGCAACCCTCGTAGATTAAAGAAATTGAAATTTTCTGATCTACTTGATAAATATTTAATTCTCAATTAGAAGGAATTTCAAAGGATTTTTCAAATAGCTACTTTTCTGTAAGAAATACACAGAATGGGAAAATTTCGTTTTGATGTAATTAATTAATTAGACTAATGAGCTCTTGATGTGTATTCGAAATTTGTGAATCTAACAAATAATAGGCTTATTATGTAGGAAAAATAAAATTCAGAAAGTGTTTCATTTAAATTTATTCACTCAGTTCAATGTATTGATTGCTTTTCATGAAATTTGTCACTTATTTATTAATATATTATATATTATAATTAAATTGTAAATAAAAGGGAAGACATTTTTCTCAATCCTAATACTTTTATTTTCTTTCCATGTTTTTTAGGTTTAATCCAAACTGCACTGAGAGGAGTGAAAATTATAACTTGAATGAAGACAATATATTATTATAAGATGTTTCCTAATTTGCATGATATATTATTATTGAATTATATGTTTGAGTTGATATAAAGCATAACAAAAATCCTCATAATTTAAGTTTACTTTTTTCTGATGAAATCTTTAGTTTCTTCTCTTTTGTTCGTTCCAAACTTTGTTTTCAGCCAAAATATTGATATCCCATACTCCTTGGAGGATATATCTCGATATCTCAGATAACCTGTTGGAATCGCTTATCTGTTATTTCCCAAATATTCAGAAATATAGTTAAAATGGGAACGTTAAAAATGAACAATTGAGATCATTTTGCACCCTTTCTTGATACGCTGTCAGTATGTGGTTTACAATGTTTTCCTTGACGAAATACTTTAACAATATATAACGTAACATATATTTTTTGTCATTTGTTTTCAATTCATATGCTATAGATAAAAGTAGTGTGAAAACTTCAATTTTGCAATATTTTCGGGAATTTTGATCATATGTATTAAGGAGGCTATCTAGCCTCCTCTAAAACAATTCTCCTCTTTTTGCAGTGATTTCATGAAATGTTACTGTCCTAATTTAATAAAAAAGAAAACTTATTTTGATGAAATTCTTCTCAACGAGTTTGCGGTTTCTCGTAGTGATCAGCCAATTTGTCCAATGTTCATCCCTGACTCTACTATATCACAAACAAAGAAAACGGCTGATACGCACTGCTGACCTCATAACATGGCTAGTAAATACTCAAATACCATCCACTTTGAATATCGTTACAATAAACTAGAAGAAGGTTTTCCTTCTTAGTCTTAAACCTAGCAATTCCTTTGGAAGACTTGAATCTCTCACTAGGTCCTTGGTTATTCTCAAAAAAAGTTGAGGATTGAGATTAAAAGAAAAATCTTAACTTGTCCAAGAGAGGTAATCCCGTAATTTTTTATGTTTATTATTTACTTTCATACAACAATATTAATGATTTTATTTCTGTGTCTTTATTAAAACTTCTGCATTTTCTTTATAGATTATTCAAATGACGAGAAATCAACTCGATATTCCACAAATCGACCGGATGCAGCATTTTTCTTCGCAGTTGTTTATTCTGCAGATCTTGCAATTTTCATCGCTATCTTGTATCATATTTTCACGATATTGTGTTGGTTGGCCACATCATCTTTTTGTACAACTATTTATTCTAGTTTTGGATTACATGAACTATTGATTTCACAGGATTCAAAAATTTTTTCCCTTATGTTATATGCTCGATCCTCTATCTTATGTACACATCTGATATTTCCTCACATAACAACGTAACTATCGTAACATATGCGGACACTGCTTTTCCTGCTCTTGGTTTCCAAATATTGCAAACAAACTTATACCCCTTTTTCCCGTGGCCAAAAACATGGATAAACCAAGTGAATGAAAACAAATCTGTTCTTGTTACGTACATCTAACGAGGAGGGAATTGTCCAATTGTCCAATTGTGGTGTTAAACAGCTATTAACCAAGAGAAAGAAATTAGGCACAAAACTCAGTAATCGGACTGGTTGATAGATCCAAGATCCCAACTAACAAACAACAAGCTATTACTATATAAAGTCACAATGAAACACACAAAGAGCTATGGGAGTGAGTGATAGGGCACTATATACAACTCAAATATACCAATTCTGTGCAAAATTTCAAGGAATTCCTCTGGACAGACGACTAATCTAGAGATCACACACATATACTAACCAAGAGAAAGCAATTTGGCCCAAAACCAAGTAAACTGTACTGGTTAGTAGGTCGAAGATTCCAACTAACAAGCAACAACGTATGAAGTTACGGTATGCAACTAAGAGGCATGGCACCTAATTCAAAAATAGCAATTCATTAAAAAATACTCTGATATTCTAGTAAGCAATCCATTACCCATACTCAATAACATTGTGACCTTCAACTGAAGTAAGTTTAAGGAGAAATATCCTATTTCTTCCAGAAGTATCTTCACCGCATTGAAAATCATCCCAACGCATTGGCTCATCCTCTAATGAGACCTCTCAACCAGTTAAAGCTAACAAGGTGTCTTTCGAGTGACCTGCTTGACATTTTAGTGCCGTGTATATATTGTGTAGTTATCCCTTAATCAAATTAAATTATTTTCAAAAGGAAGAAAATCGTCATTGAGCAATTTTCCTCCAATTAATTATATATTGCTTTCAACCATTTGCTCATTGTAAGTGTTACACACTGCAAATAGAAAGGGGTTGTTAAACAAATATTTTTACAATGCTCTGTTGGAAGTTATGTTGAAAATTCTAATTTATAATTCATAAATACAGCATTATACAGATTGTTCTTTGAAACACCGATTCTGCCACTTGTCCAGACCTCATTTTAAATAGATATTAAATATACCATATCAAGCATATCATTACAAATATATCCAGATGAAGTATTCAGATGTAATGATCATCAATAATGGTTTTCGATATTTATTTGTTGCACTCATTCTAGTCTAGTCTAGTCTTGATCCTACGCTAACACATTGCGCAAGTGAAATCAAATTGGTTCGTGGGATTACCTGAATTGTGAACGTTACTTGGATTTCACAAAAATGTCAGAATCACTTATTTTCGTAGGTTGGGTTGGGTTAGGTTACATTTGGTTAAATTAAATTGCTTCTACTCAATGTACAAGTTATATTTGTACCTAATTTATAAGCCCCCTCGCTCCTTTTGTTTGGTTGAATCGTCTCTCAATCAACTCCCATTCACTTTTACCGCCTTGTAGGTTTCCTTTTTATTCCTCGGATGGTTTCTACTTTGAATTTAAGAATGAAATTGATTACTTACAACAATGGATGTCTTTCTTCATTCTATACTGTTCGGGTGCCACCTATATACTACACAAGGTTAGTTCCAACCTGCTAGTCTGGACCGTTCTTGGAATGGTTATTGGAAGCGTTCATCGATATTTTCTGCGCCATCTCCGGCTAGGCACGGTTCTTGTAAAAGTACTTGCTATCAACCAAGTATCGAAAAGACCGTCCCGGAAACAGTTCACAAAGATACATAAGTCGGTTGAAACGCAAAATAGACTCGTTCGTATAACAGTAACTGCCCGACATAATCTCTATTGCGCAAAATCATTACCGTACCAAGGACAGTTTTTTGATGGATTGATGTGAACCCATAGACAAATATACACCTATTTTATGCTTCTTAATTTAGGGCTTCTAAGGTTTCTTACAATTTACTAATATAGCCCGTTCTTAGAAGCGTTTAAATAATATTTTCTGCGCAATCTTCGGCTATGCACGGTCGTTGGTTGGAACGCTTAATCTAATTACGCAGAATCGTTACCGTACCAAGGAAGGTTTTTTGATGGGTTAGAACGAACTTCTAGTTAGTACAATGAATTATTTATTATAATAGTGAGTTGAAAAATTCTGATGACGTACCATAGAAGGTATCGTGATCTCAAGAACCAATCAGATTCCACTTGTGGATGTTGTAGAATAAGATTGAGGTGTCTTTCTTTGTATCCTATAACATTCTCATGTTATTCCGTGTATCAAATAATAATAATAATAATATCTATCAATAGTGTAGATTAGAAACGATTTGCAGATGTATTGTGTTATTGAAATACTTTTACTGTATTATTCAATACCTAATGACCTAATTTTTCTTTTATTTTTCCATTAATTTGTTCTAGTGCTTAGTAATTTCTTCATAAATAATAATTTTCATAGCTGGAAGCAGCATTTAAAAATAATATTATTACAGTTATTAAGATTTTAAGCGAAAGAAATTGAGAAAGTACAAAGGTGAGTTGAAAACAGAATTTAGTTTGTTCGAGACATCGACGATCGTGTTTAGCTTCTAAAAATGGATAATCAACAGTGGGATATCTAGCGCCAGCATCTTCATATAGGAACGTATGTAGGGCGAGGTTATTATTCATGTATTCGAGTAAAGTTTGAGTTCAGGTGTCATTTATTTAGCTGACTTAATTTTATTGATTAAATTTCTCAAATATCAAAGCACTTGGTTACTGGATACTTGCTTGGTTAGATAAAATATTTGGATATACCTAATGTTCAATAATTAAGTGAAATATATGCTTCGAAGTTACCACTTTTTGGAAAGAACTGTTGCTTATTTCGCGAAATAGTAATCACCAATTGCTGCCACCCCATGCTGGCTCGTATAGCACGTGGAGCACCTCTACACTAACCTACTCAATATTTCTGGTCCTCCACTTACCATCTTGATGTCGCTTATTGTCGCTATGCTCCGTACAAACAGGTTTACTTGAACAATAGCGGGTCCATCTGAAGGTATGAGTATAATGTGTTACATTTATATATATGTGGATCATACATGTTATAGTCACATCTCCCGTTTTACCGTCGCATCTACGTCTGTTTGGCCGCATTTTAATGATATTTTAAGTAGTGTTTACTTACCGGTGCCGTTTACACCAGATGGTCGGATTCTAGCATCGTATCTGCCGGGTCCTAGAATTTGATCCAGTACTTCCTTCTCTTTTTCTCGAAAGTTGATTTTGACATTTGTACAACTAAGATAACAGAAAGGAAAGTAATTATCATCAAATATGTAGCAGATAATTTACTTAATAATTTACAGAAAGTGAAAGAAGAATGTCAAAAATTTGGCTTACAATCAAACAACAACTTTTTTTCTATTATTTTATTTCTTTTACTTTCCGATATAATTCTATTATTTTTATATATTTTATGAATAAATTTGCAAATATGGGTCATTTATCTTCAAATCTTTAGCATGTGAGTTGTGTTGGATGAAATTTAACAAAATTTCTCAATAAAAATGGCCCGAGGCCAAGTTTCGAAACAAACTTGGAATAGAAGCAATCGTTTTCACTTTTTGAAAATATATGTAACTAGATATTAATAGATAGTTTATTTTTCAAGAGTTTTTATTGTTTAAAAATAAAAACAGTCTAGTTAATGCTTCAACTATTTTGAAAAGTGTCGTTATGAAAATATGAATTTGGAGTAGTTATACGTTTCAAAAGTAATGAGCCCACCTTCATATTTCATATCAATCGACCTTTTCAGAGCATGGGCGTTTTCCAGAAGTATTCAAGTAACTTGTTGGTATATGTAGGTACCGACTGGTTAGGTCGTGAAGTTTTTCTTGAATCTGGGCACAAATTAACTAGATAATTTTAGAGTTTTCTTTATATTATTAGCTCGACTTCACTAATTTTTTTTATATCTATCTTCACTTCTTCCCATTTCTTCATTGGTCATCTTTTTTTCTTTTTTTAATTATTTCGGTATTCTATAATTATTCATTCGGGAGACGAGCCCCAGTCATCTAACTAGTAGTGTCCTTAAAACCTGGGTGTTTTATGGTTGATCACAAACGGCGGTTATTTTTTCATTTGTTCTACTTCTTCTGACGATACTGTTTTGTAAACTCTAGCTTTCACTGATTTTGATAATTTTTTGAAATTCAACACTACTATATTGCTGTTCTTTCCATTTCTTCATCCAACCTAGCTAGGGTGCTGCGCATTTCTATTTTTGATCTAGTGGAAAGTATTAAATCGTCCGCATTAGCAATACATTAATGTTTTTGTTGATAAATAGTACCTATATTATTTATATGACTTTTCTCTGTAATAACTTCCAATATTATGTTGAGCGACATTAAGAGTGGGTCATCTTTTCCTAATCCTCTGTTTACATTGAAAGCTTCTGATATTCGACCATCTACCGTTACTTTTCTTGTAGTTTTGTTTTCAAAGTCATGCTTACTAACTTGATTCTTTTGATCGGTAGTCCAAGGTATTTCATTACTTCATACTATCATACGCTTGCTCAAAATCAATCCAGAACATGTATCGGGTGTCCCAATAAGAATGGCTCTCGGCCATATCTCGGGAACCGTTTATAGTACAGCTTCGGGAAAAAAAAATTATAAAAAAAATGACCTCGAGAAAAACCTGGAAATTATTTAAAGAGTTTTAGGTCAACCGCCAGAGGGCGTAGTTAAATACCAAAAATTATAAAATGAATAATTTACAAATTTTGCCAAATTAAGATGCTTTTCATTCTCATTCGGGTAGCCGACGAGTGCACACGCATATTGTTCTATCTGGATAAATATTGTTATCTTCGTGCTAATTTCATATTAACGTTTTTATTCTACTGAAATCTATTAAAAACCAAATATCAACATGTGATCATTAAAATTCAATTTGCGACCGTTTATTTATTTTATTTTGTGAAACTATTGACTGCAAATAAAACAAGAAATCCACCAGTGTCGTAGGAGTGCAAAAGGTAACTGTTATTTTTCCTACTATTTATTCTACAGGGTCCTTCTCGTACGCCTATTCCTTTCTGAACCTGAAACTTGTAGCTTTGGTATCCAGAGCTACTAGCAAAAATGACTACATTGAATAAAATAACCCAATCATCTTTATCTTATCTAAACTCATCTCATGGTCCAAAATCATATGTTGATGCAACGTTAACAAAGCCTCCTCCCCTTACTTTTCCTAAACGCGAGCAAGCAATTATTATGCATTCTATCCCCAACACCGTTTTATTCGAATACATAAAATCTATAGGAGATATCGTTTCCCCAAAAAACATTACATTCGCATCAAGAATTTCTAACAACCGTATTTGCATATATCTCTCCTCAATAGCAATTTTAGATGATCTTCTCAAAAGTCACCAGAACATTTGCATCAACTCTACAATAATTCCTATTCGAAGACTAATTTCACCAGCTAAACGCATTTTAATATCGAATGTATCCCCTACTATCCCACACTCTGTTATCGAAAATGCTCTCAAGGACATCGGACTGCAAATAGCTTCTCCTGTTTCATTTGTGAAATGTGGCGCGCAAGGAGATGAATATGCTCATATCATGAGTTTCCGTAGAATTACTTACGTCATCCCTGAAAATGATAACTTTAGCATAGAAACCTCGATTCTGATTACTCACGATGGTACCCCGTATCGTATATTTGTCTCTACTGATAAATTGGTGTGTTTTCTCTGTAAACAGAGTGGACATACTGCTGACTCTTGCACCAATCCCACACCATCTGAACCTCAAAATGACATATCCTGCCACTCTCCTTCACTACCACAATTACCAGCTTCTACTTCACTCAGCGGTACCTCTTCTTCCCCCCTGTTATCTTCTGAACCTCTGTCGAATAATTTATCAATATCTGATCAAACTAATGCTGAATCACCATCTAACCCTACACTCCCTCACTCATCTCATGGCCAAAAAAGAGCTATATCCTCTGACAGTAATGTTGACACCCCCAGCCAGCTATCCCCCACAGAATCTCCATTACCAACAGACAACCAAATGCCCCCCCCCATCATATAAAACATCACACAACACAACTAAGCCTTGTAAGAAAAAACCTAAAACGCTAGTCACCGAAAATCCTAAACTCACTCTCAATTCTCAAATCTCTATTCAGAACGTTTATAAGAACAATCCGTCCAATCTCACGCTCTCTGAAATCCAGTTAACGGCATTTTTAGAAAACTCGTACGGTAGTTCTGATCCTCTCAACGATGCTTTAGAATTTACTCCTAATATCCAAGGACTGTTAAATGATTTATCACTTCTTTATGCCGAAACAAAAGAGCGATCTCTGAAAAACCGTCTCACTCGACTCCAGAAAAAACTTAAGAGACAACTTAATCCTGAGGATCTATCTGATAACAAAAGCGTTTCTTCGGATAATCAAACAGATGATGAACACCCTAAACTATTAACTCCCTAAGTCCCCATTCAAAATTATTCAATGGAATTGTGATGGGTTTTTTCCTCGCCTGGAAAGAATCCAACAATTAATATCAGATATGCGCCCTGAAATCTTGTGTTTACAAGAAACCAACTCTAAAATAGATAAACTCCCTAAATTAAAAAACTATGAAGGATATCATTATATTCGCACCAACTGCGCGAGAGCTAGCGGTGGCACCTCTATTTTCATTTCTAGTGAACTATTTTCCTCCCCTCTCCAAATCGCTACAGATCTTGAGGCTATTGCAGTTTCCACCTGGTGCCCAAATAATCTTACTATTTGCAACTTATATATTCCTCCTAATTATCCTTTAAAAGAAATAGAACTTTTCAACCTAATCTCTCAACTCCCCCAACCATACATTCTTGTAGGTGACTTTAACGCCCATAATACAATGTGGGGATCCAATATTACCATGGGAAAGGGAAAAACCATCGAAAACGTGATCAATTGTACTGGCTCATGCTTGCTAAATACTGGATCAAATACACACTTGAATTTCTCATCTGGCACCTTCTCATGTATTGATCTTAGCTTTAGTGACCCCAAACTTGCCCCTTCACTAAATCGGCATACCGCTAATGATCTATATGATAGCAATCATTATCCTATTATCATATCCTCCAGTATCCCTAACCAAAGTGATACTTTATCCAGAAGGTATTGGCGCTTAAACTCTGCCGACTGGACTAGTTATACGTCTCAAACGAAGTCCAACCTATCGGAATTATCTCTCACAGATGATATAAACAATAACATACTGAGGATTACAGATGCTATACTTTCAGCTGCTCATCAGCACATTGGTAAAAATAATATCTGTCCTAAACAAAAAACTGTCCCTTGGTGGAACTCCAGATGTGAAAGTGCTATAAAACAACAAAAAATAGCACTTAATTTTTATCGTAGTCATAAAACACAAGAGAACCTTATCAATCTGAAGAGAACCAGAGCCAAGGCTAGATATATTATAAAGCAAAGTAAAAAATGTTCCTGGAGAAACTATGTGTCTTCCATAAATGTTAATACAAGTCCCACCCAACTTTGGAATAAAATAAGACAAATTCAAGGTAACAATTCCAATTTAAAAATTCCGACTCTCTTATATAACAATAAAATAGTAAGTGAAAATGAAGAAATCAGCAACATTCTGGCCAAAACCTTTGAATCAAAATTTAAATGTAAAGTTAACATCACATCACCCTCTATAGACAAAACTACCTACCCATGCTCTACGACTATAACGCAAGATATCACCTCTCTTAACTGCGCATTCTCCTTCTTAGAGCTTACCTCAGCCCTCAGTAGCTGCAAAAATACTGCCTCCGGTCCCGATGACATCCCGTACATATTTCTTAAAAAACTCTCCAATACAGGTTTACGCAAGCTTCTAGAAATTTACAATTTTATATGGATCACCAATCAATTCCCTAGCCAATGGCGTACTTCTACGATAATTCCTATTAAAAAGCCTGAGCAAAATGTTACCTCCCCGAACTCTTTCCGGCCCATATCACTTACTTGTACCATGTGCAAATTATTAGAAAAGATGGTTAATAAGCGGCTTCTATGGTTCCTCGATAAACATAATTTATTCTCAAAAGAACAGTCGGGATTCCGAAAACATAGATCGACCCAAGACAATCTGGTTCTTCTCCAATCCCATATTTCTGTTGCCCTTAATAAAAAACAAGAGGTCATTGCAGCTATATTTGATATCGACGGTGCTTTTGATTCTGTCAGTAGACAGTCAATTCTAAATAAACTAACTTCACTAAATATCTCCGGACATATATTTCATTTTATTCGGAATTTCTTAACTTCAAGGACATTCAAAGTCTTTGCTAATGGAATTTTCTCGTCAACCTGTGCCCAGACTGATGGTGTTCCTCAAGGATCGGTTATAAGCCCCACTTTATTCAATCTAGCAATAAACGATATTTGCTCTGATCTCCTGCCTCCCATCAAGTATGCTTTATATGCAGACGACTTGTTTATTTACTGTCCTGGCACGTCTACTCCTACTACAACTAATCTAATTCAGTCAGCAGTAAACACCCTAAGTAAAAATATAACTCGCTTAGGATTAACTTTTTCACAAACAAAATCCAGAATTATTAAATTTAGTAGACGACCATCTACATTATCTCCTACTATCCTCATTAACAATGACCGCCTTCCTGTTGTTGATCACTGTAAAATACTTGGTCTAACATTCGACTCTCGGCTCACCTGGAAACAACATATTCGAGAAATCAAAGGCGAATGCGGCAAAAGATTAAACCTTATTAAAATCCTTTCGCATTACCACTGGGGAGCAGACGAAAACTCCCTTATCAAAATTTATAGGGCCATCATTCGCTCGAAATTAGATTATGGCTGTCACATATATATCTCGGCCACAAAATCTGATCTCGATCTCCTGAACTCGGTGCATAATACAGCTTTACGCCTCTGTTTAGGTGCTTTTCGATCTAGTCCTGCAGAAAGCATTTACTGCGAAGCTAATGAGCCCCCTCTTTGGATCAGACGGCAGCAAATTCTGCTTTCTTACGCAGCCTCCGTATCGGCTAACCCCCTCAATCCTGTCTACTCGCTTTTCACATCAAATTCTAACACGTTACACAACTCCTCAGCCTTGCCATTATTAAAACCTATCCCTTTAATTTTATCCCAGCTGCTTGACGGCGTCAACCTCAAACAAACTAGCCCCCTTCCTATCCCCTCTACTCCCCCATGGACTATCAACATTCCTAAATTCAACACATCCCTTATGAGATACAATAAGCATGCAACACCCAAACAATTAATTATAAATGATTTTAATGACATAATAATGAATAACCACTTTGATTTAGTGTTATACACAGATGCATCCAAAAATGAAACAGGAGTAGGCTGCTCTGTTACAACGTCACAAATTGCAATAAAATCTTCCCTTATCCCATCAACCTGTAACGTTCACACAGGTGAACTATTCAGCATTCTACAGGCCATCAATTCAATCTCTCCACCTTATAAGCTCGTCGCCATATGTACAGACTCACTTGCCTCTATTTTATCCATCCAAAATATATTTACCGAACATCCTATTGTCCAATCAATACATGACTCCTATCAGCTTATCTCATCCCAAGGAATAGCAGTTACTTTAATTTGGATACCTTCCCACATTGGCATCGAAGGCAACGAACTAGCAGACAAACAGGCAAAAATTGCAGCTACATATACCGTCACCGACAATGTAATTATTGGAAAGGATTTAAAATCACAGTTCAAAAGAAAATCCAGAGTTACTTGGCAGCAGCATTGGGACACTATTAACACATCCCTACGTCAAATACAGCGTTCAATTGGTAACCAACCTATTATCTTCGCTGGTCTCTCAAGGCAAGACTTAACTGCGATTAGAAGAGTAAGAATTGGCCATTCAAGACTTACTCATGGATATCTTATGACTACTACTGCCAGACCATTTTGCTCCAGCTGCAACTCGTACCTAACCATGAAGCATATTTTGACCGAGTGTCGCAAATATACCGTCGAAAGACAACAGTTTCGGCTTAGCCAGAACTACAATGAAGTCCTTAACAACTCGGAATAAATTACCTCTCTACTTCAGTTTCTCAAAGATGTACAGCTGTACCACCAACTATAGAACAATTGTGTTACTGTGTATTCATATTGTATACTTGTATCAATGAACCATTTCATATTTAATGTATTATAACCGCTCCCGTGCAAGTGGCCATAGTAGCCGAGCACGTTAATTTTAAATAAAAAAAAAAAAGATGCATTTAAACTATGATTATCGTTATCTTCAAGAAATTCAGCTTATATTTCATTTCACAAGTTTTAGTCTATCTCTTCAAATAAGAGGTGGGGGGAAGCGGGAACTTTATTATGAAAAAACGCCTGTAAGTCCAGTTCTACTTAACCTATCTATGCAAACTTAGTCTTTTTGAAGAGAGCTCCTTTCTACCAATGTAAGAGTTATAACTTCCAAGCAACCTAATGAGTAACGTATACGCTAGAGGGCGCTATTTATTTATTTTTTAAATCTAGCTATCCTTAAAAAATGTTAAATAGAAACATGCAGTTTTAATTAAATAATATAAAAATAGATCAAATTAGCAACAGAATAGCGAAAACATGTCGATATCTTTTTCGTATTACAAGATATCTTAAGAAATGTATAAATTTTAAGCATTTTCCTTTAAATATAAATTACTCCAGTTTGACTGAACGGATTTTAACATTTGTTCTATTAATAATAGTTCCAATTATTATGTCAAATTACTTATGCTGTCACCGGGAAACTGCGTTATGGAAGTTAAAATGGAAATATAACTCAAGGTACCTCGCTTAGTGACGAACTGAATATTCAAATTGTCCCCCATCATTTTCGATACAAGCGTTTATTCTTTGAAGAGTGGATTGAACAGCAATCTCAATTTCTGCTCTCGAAATACTCTGAATGGTGTTTCGTATTCTCTCCATCATGTTATCTCTAGTAGTGGGTCTAATTGCACAAACAAGGTCTTTAATCCGACTCCTGAGATAGAAATCTAAGACGTCCTATCCACCTATCAGGGTAAATCTATATATATAAATATCTAAAAATTCTCTAACATGTCTGAAGAAATGCGCCGGACACCCATCGTGCTGAAACAAGATAGACCTACGAGTTGCTAGTGATATATATTTTAAAAGAAGTGGGAATTCATCCCTTATAAAATTTAGGTAGCGTTCCTTGTTAACTGCGTTGTCAAAAATAAGAGGTCCAATTATCTGACCATCTACAATACCACACCATACATTCACCGACCATCGCCCCTGGTACTGAACTTCTTCCATCCAGCGTGGATTATTCTGTGACCAATAGTTATGCCGGTTAACCGTACCATCACTACTAAATGTATCTTCGTCTGACCACAAAATACGTGACAGTAATTGAAGGTTGTCATATAACATATGTACTCGTAGTAAACAGTTGCAATAATCCAACCTTCTGTTGTAATCACGATCAACCAATTGTTGATGCAGTACTATATCATATGGATGAAATCTAAAAGAAATATAATGTCCTATCAAATATCTTTCCGGAATGATAAATAAATTATTATGTTAACATATAATCATGCCCGCAAATAATATTATGCGGGTATTTTTTGTTTAAGAAAAATATCTTTTTACATCATAATTTACCTGTGTCCTGTCAAAATACGTTGAACGGTGGTTCTGCTTATTCTCAAGTCTCTACTTATTGCTCTAATATCTACTTAAATGCGGATTAAATTGCACATATGCCAAAACATTTATTGTGTTTTGTAACATTTTTCAAGGATAGCTATACGTATACGCCCTCTAGCGTATACGTTACTCATTAGGTTGTTTCAAAATTATAACTCTTACATTGGTAGAAAGGAGCTTTTTTCAAAAAGATCAAGTTTGCATAGATAGGTTAGGTAAAACTGGACTTACAGGCGTTTTTTCATAATAAAGTTCCCGCTTCCTCCCACCTCTTATTTGAAGAGATAGACTAAAACTTGTCGGATCAAATATACGCTAAATTTCTTGAGGAATACGATAATCATAGTTTAAATGCATCTTAATTATGCAAAATTTGTAAATTATTCATTTTATAATTTTTGGTATTTAATTACGCCCTCTGGCGGTGGACCTACAACTCTGTAAATAATTTCCAGGTTTTTCTCGAGGTCACTTTTGTTATAAATTTTTTTTCCCGAAGCTGTACTATAAACGGTTCCCGAGATATGACCGGGAGCCATTCTTATTGGGACACCCGGTACATCTGTAGATTCTACTCGAACTAATACATTGTAGTTGCATTATCATCTGTGGCACTTCTGCCTTGTCTAAACCCCGTTTAATACTATTTTATACAACTATTTTAGTTTCAGTTAATGGAAAATTTGTCAACAATAGACGTTACACTGATGGTACTGTTTCAGTAACCAGCTCGTTTGAAAAGAGGCTCACAGACCTTCTTGTTGTAGACTGCCAGAAATACAGACGAGAGCTTAATATAAAGAGGTCATAACTAAATAACAAAATGTACTAGAAGGAAAAATCAATGTTATTAACGTATAAATAAATCAAATACAATAATTGACGTACCCGGGAAACATAATGTACAATAAATGATATCCTAGCGTGCAGATACGAGCAAGAATAGTCAAAGTGAGAGGAAGGTTTATAAAACTCAAAAAATTCTTCCCAGCCATGATCTTAACTTTGTTTTGATTATTAGGATGACACGATGTTAAGTCTTTCCTGTACTCTTATACGACACAGAGGCATGGATGAAAATCTGCTCGTTCGAAATGGAACGTGAGATTTTGGTTTATCACCATATTTTAAAGATAATTTAGGTCAATTGTATTATAAACCTCGAGCACGTAGAAATAGTCTAATAAAATCCGGATCAAAGTTTTTCCTACTAGATCATTACTGGTGATAAACTGGCTATGATTCTAAATTTCCAATACCAAAATGGAGTTTTCAATTCGTTCAAGTGAAACAGCTCCACCAAACTTCCTAGTTTCCTATGACCTTTGGATCCTTTCCAGATTGAATATAGGCTCAGAGGATATCGAGAGACAGTTGAAACTAATGTGATGAATATGGAGAAGGCAATTTTGACAACTGATTTTCAGAGCTGCTTCAGGAGTGGAAAACCAATGAGTACGTGTACGTATAACCTTCTAGTAAACGTTTCAATTTTGACAATTTAATTAACTGTCAATTTCACACCCACTGTTCATATATGTAAAATATTCGAAATAATACAGGGTGCTCCAGGACTTTATGCAAAAATTCGAGAGTGAGTAGATGACGAAAAAATTATACCATGACAAAAAAATTCTCATACGACCTCTCGTTGCTATTTTAGAACTTATAGTATATTTTCTAAATTATAGATACAAATAGTATGAATTTTTAATGGATTATTAGGTATGTCCATGTAGTGTGTTTTGACGGAATAAATAATTCTACAGTACTATCTGAAGGCCAGGGGTAACTCATGCCCAATGGTTAACAATTCGTAACTTTTACAGGGACAACCTATACAATCTAAAAATAGCTAAAATGATTTTTTTAACGAAAAGGTACTCTCTGTTTAACTCGATAAAATTTATGCTTTAGGAGATATGTAGATTTTAAGATCTTTGTACTTGCCAAGGAAACTGTTCGCCATGAAAAAGAATTCTGAAGAAAATTATCATAAATTGTAATTATCTTTTGAAAATACTCACAAGAGGTATTAAAACACCCGAAAAGCGTTCAGTATACAACCTTCTGGCTTCTGAGGAGTTACTAGAACTCAAACTATACATCAAATGCATGTCGGCATATTTGCAAAAAGCATTTGACCGGGTTCAGTTGGAGGATGTTGTACATTTACTCTACGACAAACAAGTAGCCCATACCTTAATCAAAGTCATAGAGAATCGATACAGCTCAATCAAAATTCAGGCCAAGATCAACGGAGAGCTCACCAAACCAATCCCCGTGGAAAGAGGAATACGAGAGGGTGACTCAATGAGTCCACTCTTTTTCAACATAATTATAGATGAAATAAAGCAAGTACGCAGATTGAACGGATACAAAATGGGTGACCGCAATCCTGCGCTATGCTGACGATGCTGTGCTGGTTGCAAAAAACGAAGACGACCTCCAAAGGCAGCTATATCGCTTAAATTGCACAGAAAAATCTCTAAATATGATGATTTCTACCTCAAAAACAAAAATCCTGATAACATCAAAAATACCTCTTAGATGCAAGCTGGTCGACAAAATAATCCAGCAAAAAATGAAATTCAAATATCTGGGTATAGAACTATCCGGATATAGTGATATTGAGACAGAGGTAAGGCAGTAAACAATAAAAGCAGCAAGACCAGCCGGATGTCTGAACGACACTATATGGAAAAACAAATACTTAAGTATTGAGCCCAAGTCAAGAACCTACAAAATTGTAATCAAACCCACAATGACGTACACCGCAGAAGCTCGGCCTGATACAGCAAAAACAAAAAGGCTCCTGGAAACAAGCGAAATGAAAGTCCTTCGAAAAATTGATGGAAAAACGCTCCTAGCCAGGGAACGTAGCGGTGACATAAGGTAACAATGCAGAGTGGAAAATATTAACGAATGGGTACTGAGCAGAAAGCGCGAAGGGGACGAATACATAAGTAGAATGAGCGAGGAAAGAATAGTAAGGATAGCACGAGAAAACTCACCACTGGGGAGAAGAAGTATGGGAAGGTCACGAAAAAGATGGAGTGATAATCTTACTATCAATTGAGACAATAGGCATGCTGCGAAGAATGAACAGGCAATCTGCCTAAAATGAAGTAGAAAGAAGAAGATGAAGAAGGTATTGACCAGATTGACAGCAAACTGACATTAACAAATCAAGTCGCTTGTAATTTCTAATTGAATATCACGTAGTAGCTTATTTCATAGTAGCCTACTGGATGAAAAATAATTTTTAATCTCTTTTCCTTATGCCAGTAGTATGATGTTCGATAGTATGTAGTACAAATATTTATTTATTTATTCATTAGTTCTTCAAGCAATATTTGAATTTGATTTAATACCTCCTGTGAGTATTCTCAATAAATAATTACAATTTATGATAATTTTCTTCAGAATTTTTTTTCATGGCGAACGGTTTCCTTGGCAATTACAAAGATCTAAAAGCTACATATCTCCTAAAGCATAAATTTTATCGAGTTAAACAGAGAGTACCTTTTCGTTAAAAAATTAATTTTTGTGATCTTTAGATTGTAAAGGTTGTCACTGTAAAAGTTATGGATTGTTAACCATTAGGCATGAGCCGCCCCTGACCTTCAGATAGTAGTGTAGAATTATTTATTCCGTCAACACAAAACATACGTAATCATCCATTAAAAATTCATAATGTTCCAATGTATAGTGTATATTGATCGTATGAAAAATTTTTTATGACACAGTATTATTTGAAATTATCTAGTCATTCTCGAATATTTTGCATCAAGTCCTGTATATCTCCAATTGCCTATATGACTATTTTTTTCTATAAAGCGGCAAAATTTCGTTTAGAAAATATTTTTATTCAAACTACAAGAGTTATTAATCCTCAAAGTATGTCATTATTCCACAATAAACGCAGTAAAAATAATTTACATCTAGTAAAACATTATTAAAAAGTCATAAATTCAAACTTTCATCGTGTAAATTTTTGTTCTAGCCAATTATTTAACGAGATACATAGGTTGCATATTTCGTTTTCAGCACGTGTAATGTAGGGAACGTAAAATATTAGGTCATATTTTAAGTACTAGAAACTTGCTTAGACTATCAGTTCTTTATTCCAAATATTGTTTTTGGCATATTTATTGATGATTTTATGGTGTAATTTTGACGGTCTCAACTCTTCTCTTTTATCTCTGCTTATCCAGGCACCACCTACACGCACAATTTAGGCGATAATTTTATGTTCAGGTCAAGAGCGTCACGCAGAACATTGATAGAGGGCAAACGTTGAAATCTCTTTAGATGAGAACACTAGAAAACCTTTTTATAGAATTTACAGACACTTACTAATATAAAGGAAGCTTTTCTCGAAAAGCTTCTTAACGTTTTCTTCTGAGTATTGCGAACACAACGTGCCAATATAGTTTAAGCCCGAAAAATTTTTTTTGTTAAAACCTACAAATTCGATTTCTTTCCATACATACTTCAGATTCTATTTATAAATATACATTATTGTATTTATTTTTCAATTCTACTTATTCTAATGTTCGACTTGTCTCCATATTTTAACTTGGAAAGTTTCGAAACAAAACTTATACTGTACACTATCAATTATCAAACACAAACTTAGGAAACTCTGATATTTATTTTCTCTTGACAGTATCCCTAGAGAGATGTGAAAGGGTCTTGTACGAACAGGAACATTAGGAACACATTGTAACTTAACAAAGAAGATGTAACTCTTAACACTTTTGTTCAAGGTGGTCATATTTTGACATAATACCGATTATTCATTTTAATGTTTAAACGTAATTAATAGTAATAATTAGTATTGTTGTTCATCAGGGAAACTCATAAGCTTCGAAATTTTTTTACTCAAAGAAGAACAATGGCTGTTTATTTTAATGATTAGATTATTAAAAGTACAGAAAAATATTGTCAAACACATATCATCAAATTTGGAAATAAGAACTCTTCATGGAACTATAATTCCAAGCTTTCGTGGAATATTCTTCCCATCATCAGGGAAACTACAATATATAATCAATACAATGAGTTAAAATTTATTATTGTAATCTATTGCTTGTATAAAACCTATCGATTCTAGTATGAATATGAAAGAATTCTGTTACTAAGATACATGATTGATGAGAGTAACGAGTAATCATTATTCCATATTAAGTAGAGTTAATTGCTCATTAATATGGATTAAATATTGAAATAAATTGATGAAATTGGTTGAATTTAACTAAATTTTATGTGATGTCAATGTTTTAACAAATGTAATTAAATGAGAACCTAAAAAATGACATTAGCTTGGGACTAATTAAAATATGTTTATGGATTTCAAACGAGCGGTTGGCAAATCGATCACAATGAAATAAAACCCAACAAAAGGGATCTCACTTTAGTTTTTTAACTTCCGTCTCCAGTGATCCAGCGATCAGAAAACGGTTTTGTATGGTGCCGTTGAAGCAATACGTTGCATGAGATGGATCGATTGGCTTTGTCCTCTTTGGACAGATTTTTCCAATCTGTGGAAAATGTTCTTTAATGGTTAACCGGATGGTTAAAGATGTTGGGAATTCCTGGAAGGATTTATATGGATTTGCTTCCACTTCTGCCATTAGCAGTTATGGTCTTCCTGATCCATAGGAGTCAGAGATATCATACATAATGAGCTGAAAAATGACCATCAAATATCGACATGTGCTTTCCCATTCTCCTAATAATGTTTTAAAAAATACAATGACTAAGACTTTCAGATTACATTACTGAAATATTTTATCTCCTCAATTCTGTTTTCCTACAAATATTGCTGTACGTATAACTGTGCAGCTGCCGTTAATTGAAAAATTTTCTTTGTATAATTCATTGTCTTCGTACATAAATCATTATTTTATCATGGTTTGTGGGATATCGCGAATTTTTTTTAAGATTCAAGAAATTGTGAATTATGCATGAAGCTGCAAATCATATTTAAGCTAGTTGTTAAACAGTTAGGCCTCACTTATATCTTATTCTACGGTGAAGTATTTTTACAGTCTTATCGAAGCTACGTACGCGAACTTTATAAATAGAGCCTTCTACAAGTTAGTGGTCCTTTCTACTTCTAAAGTGAGTTTAATTATTGTACCTATTACTACATTGATAAAATATTGCAGAAATTTTAAGATCTTGTGGTTATTGTTAATGGAACTGTAGGTTTATAACTGTTTGGTGACCGAACGACAGCTCCAGATGATCTATCACTGAGATCTTTCTACGTTTTTGTTCTGTATGCGTGTTTGAAAAAAAAATCTGGAATTTCTGATAATATTGAATGAAAAACTAAGTTGCCAATGCTTTAAAACAATATAATTATGAATATCTCCACGCGGTTTTATTTAGTAAGAAGGTGGATAATCAATAATTAAAAAATATCACGATTCAATTAAAACTGTAGTATATATATACATGAAACTTGATGTAATGCTTTCCAGACTCACACTTCGAGATAATGTCCTTAGTATCATCAGTTGTCCCTTAAGACGACATGTACTACAAGACTCCTATCCATTTCGTGAATTAATCTTACTAAACAGATCTATGGTTATAGGTTCCCCGATGTATCTTTGACTGTCTCAACTGCTGCAGATTTCGTCTATTTTTCTGTAGCAGAATCAACAGAAGGATTTATATCCTACAAAAGTGTTTATTAACCCCTACTTTAGCAAGTATGTCTGCTGTTTCTCATTACTTCATTGTATTCCGGAACCCATTAGAGGAAAACTTAATCTTTTTGCCTAGTTCTTTTAAATTATCCAGACATTGCCAAACCAGCTCAATTTTATGAGATCAGAGCTTAGAGCGCTAATGGTGGCTTGGTTATCGAACACGATACTGCACACTTTCTTCCATTGCATATTTTTCTACTTGAGAAATGCTTGGTGTAATGCCCTAGCTTCCAGAATATTTAGTTCTAGGCTCTAACATCTACGAGTACTCCAGTTGTATTTGTTATTTTGGAGCCATCACTATAGCACCGTCAATCAACCTGTGCCATTCTATATCAGAAAATTCAGTTAATTGTTAAATTCTGGATGTCTCAAAAACCAGGGTCTGTACCAGTTAAAAGATATTTAAATTGGTACACGTAAAGAGAGGAGTACCACAAAACCTAATAACTAAAACCAAAAAACATAAGAAAAGAAAGAAAGGAAGACGCTGGAAAACTTGGTTACAACAAGTAGCACAGGATTGATAAAGAACGGGAAAAACAATACAACAAAAGAATAAGTAGGAAAGGATTGGAAACAGTAGAAAAATGGATAAAAGGAGAATTAAAACTAAAATCTCAATACTCTGACGATCGAAAGGGCATGAAGAGTTCTAGAGAGAAAGAACAAGAAGAATTAGCATTATTCAGAGACATTCAAAATTTTCAATGCACGCTAATTTTAATCTTATACATTAACGAAAATGTATGTTGTTTGCATTGATGAGATTAAAAATATTAGTTGTACTTAAACTGAGTATTTGTCCATTATATTCCACAACAACGGGTCCTGTTGGTAGATTTTGAGAAATTTCCAATATTTTTCAAGTTCCACTTCCTATTTCGACACTACAGAACAAACACATCTAGATGTAGTGGGCTACTGAGCGAGTGGTGTCAATATCACTTTCCTACAAACTGACAAACTTAATAGATTGACCCTTTATTGGAGTGATTTCTAACTAAACTAGTATCAAGGGTATATTACATAAGTAAATTGGTAAGTTACTTCCATATTAAGCAATATTATTAGTACATTTTCATGACCATTGATTATCCTCTATTTTTTATAATCACAATAGATTCTTGTTTGTGAATTTTGAAAATCTATTCTTTTGTATTTGAATTCAATATAGATATACCTTTTTCGTATACCCGATCAAATCGGGAAGCAATATTCCTATATTTCCAAGTCTACAAATTTACGTTTAAGAAATTCAACATTTTTCCTACTGACGAGATGACTTCATAATACGAATTCCTGAAACGTTCATATTCCAATCAATAGAAAATGAAATTTCTCGATATACCAAATATTTCTAACAAAAATTCAAATATTTCTACCTCTTAAATGCATAAATATAAATCAATTTGAATAGTTTTGATCGAAAAGTAAGATTGCTTATTGAAATCATCGATTACACATTGGAACATTTACTCGTGAAATAATATTCCAGGAAATGTCTAGGGTGTCATAATCACGGAGAAATAAATCACTTCAGTTATTCACTAAGTGCAGAAAACACATAAAAAGTCCAATTATACCTACCAGGTAGATTCACCGAGCTTCAATGCCGTGTACACGGCCAAGTTATTTAATAGGTGAGTAGGTGATTATTCTTCTGCCATGGCTATTATGAGGTAGTATGTGATCCGCGTTAAAAATTTAGACAAAATTGAAATGATCGTCCAAAATCGGCTCGCATACATTCAATATTGCATGAACATTTGGCTGTCGAAAAGATTTTGTTCACGTTAGATACCGCATGATTTGACAATCGTTAAAAAAAGCTCGTGTCGATTGGTGTGAAGAAATGCAGAGAAAATTCAATCGCGGTGCTTCAAAAGAACGTGGCAGGCAAATCATGGATCTATGCATTTGAACCCGGAACTAAACAACAATCGACTTTATGGGTCTTTCAAGACGAGTCAAATCGAACAAAAGTTGTTTGCGCTCGAAGCAAATGGTCGCCTCTTTTTTCGGAATAACCGGAAATGCCACCGTTCGTGGCACCCAATGATTTCTTCTCATTCTCCCAGATCAAGAATAAATTGTAAGGTCAACATTCCTCTATGCCTGAAGAAGCGGTTGATGCGGTCAAATCGGAAATTGCAACAATATTTCGAAAATCGGTTCAAACGCTTGTAAATGTGTATTTATTTCAATGGATATTTGAAAAACAATAATTACATCCAATGATAAATATTTGTTTTTATCTGTCGTAAAACTCTATAATTTAGGAAATATGAATCTCTATTCTGAATAATCATTAAAACAATTAATATTTATGGTATAAATATTGATAATTAAGCAATTTTTTTATTATAGAATATAAAAGTGTCTTGAATCCAATTTCTTCACAAATATATATCATACAATACCAAATAGTTCCCTTTGAGAAATTGCAATCATAAAATCTTTATTTACATCTTGGCCAATCTCTATCTCAACTATCTAGAGAAATAAGGCTGGTGTTATTTGTTGATCATTGATAGACAAATCTTAAAATGAATTTTTTTCCTGCTTTTTTCAGTTTTTGAATGATAGTTCAAGTAGAAATTTTATTACTCCTGCAGTTTCCGAGCTTTTTATTTAGATAGGGTTTGATGTGTCATGTAGTTTTCTAACGCTTTAAAGCTTTTGTTTAATTTTCTAATAATATTGCTCTCACGTATCGAATAATACAGATAACCACAGCAACTTCAAATATTGTGCGCACCAAACTGAAATGCCATGAATAAAGTAATTATTGATTGAACGTAGCCTAAAGGAAAACTCACTTTATACGAGCCACCTATGGCTGATGAGAGTGAATATTAATATTCTCTTTAATAATAATGTGAGTTCAAGGTTATTTCAAATTTGTATGTCAATAATTTTTCAAGTTTTCCATCTTTATAAGTTTAAGTGATTGAAAAAATAATTCACTTCCTGATGTATAGAGATTAGACATTAATTAAATATTTGAAGTTGCCGTCAGAACGCAGCATAAATTATTATGTGGGGATAGAAAAGAAAATATAAACCTACGAATAATTGCTTGAACTCGCAGCGTTAAATATTCGAGAAAATTAAGAGAGTTTTGACTGATTCGAAGGAAAGCAAACTTGCGGAACGGGAAATAACAGATCTAGAATACAATTTCCCATTCCCTCAGCCTTTAGGACAGGACCCAGACACAGGCCTGAGGAAATTATTGATCGGTGATTTAATGAACAGGAGAACGATTTATTGCTCCAACAACTCTGAAAATTGCTTTTTGCCTTCATTTTGAAAATTCGAATGAAAAATTATGATGTATCATATTTTTAAAATTGAAGTTTGCGAACGTAGACTATTTTTATAGTTTGTTACCCAAAAAATGTTGTAAGATGCAAAGCAGCAAAAATAGTATTGGAAACGATTGATATAATATAAGGTGTGTACTGAGTATTTCTAACCTAATTTACTTTCATCGAAAAGTCATGATTAAAATGATGCTGTTAAGTTGGTTTTTAGACGGAGTACCAAGGGTAATAATATGGGAAAGTTTAGAAAGAAACAAATAGATGTCGCCTCATGAAATGCAATCATGAGCTTATATAAAAGAAATGTAAACCATGTGAGGCTTTCCTAACCACAAAAGGAGTAAGACAAGATGGGAGATTAAGTCTATTACTTTTCAACATATTTCTAGATGATGCAATAAATATCGGCACTGCCAATCAAGGAAAATGTGCGTTGGATAGAAAAACCTGCAAATAGTGTAAATATCTTAAGGAACATATGCTAATGATAATGATAATGATAATAGTTTTTAAAGCAGAAAACAACCGAGATCTACAGACAAACATTTGGAACAACACACTGAAGCAATTTGGCATGAAAAGACTGCAGTAATGGCACTCAAACAACAATTGATAAACATAGAAATAGAGGGACGGTGAGAAGATTTGAATACCTTGGAATAGAAATAGAAAACACAGGCAATTAAGACTCAGAAATTGCCAAAAGAATTCAAAATGCCTTAAGCACATAATACGGCATATATAACTGCCTAATGATTAAAAGAGAAGTCTCAAGAAGTACAAAACTAAAAGTTTATAAAGTAATTTGCCGACCAATATTAACTTATGGCTGCGAAACATGGACTCTCACTAGTAAACAAAAAAGTGCATCGCAAGCAGCGGAGAAGAAATATTTGAGGCGTGTGAGAGGTGTAAGAAAAAATGGTACGTTAACACATGAACAAATACGGAAAGATCTGGAAATTATGTCACTTATAGAATTCATTGAACAAAGACAGTTGGATTGGTTGGGTCATGTTCAAAGAATGGAGTAGTCAAGACCAGTGAAGAGAGTGTTGGAAGCAAAAGTACCGTTATCTAAAAACGTCTTCCATACGCTCATGTACGTACAAGGGATAATTTGTTTATGTAGTAGTTCTTGACAAATATCTTACTAAAAAGATGAAATTAAAAAAATTTCATCTATTTAGTACTTATAGAATTATTTAATTAATTACTGAACGATCTTCATCGTACCTAGTAAATTTACCTATAACCTATGATATGAAATATGATTTTTTAATGAAAAATGTATAGTTTGTATGATTATACAATGTACCAGAGCTCTTATACAAGTTAGTTTAAGCGGACATGTCTAAAATCATCTTATATATGTGATTTGCGCTTGGTAAGAGAATTTTGGGACACACTGTATATACATTAGTATCTACGTTATAATAATTTAATACTATCACTACGGCTGATAGTAATTGAAATAAACTGGAATAAGAGAAATCTCCACAGCACACACATTTAGTAGGAATACCAATTTCTTGTAAAAAACCTTTTCAATACATCTGGTCATTTATATAAAAATGAAGATAATTCATCTCTTCATAAAATGATATTATTTAGAAATAGCTCTCGAATTGTTATTCTATTAATGAAATTCCCGTGCAACTAAGACATAAAAGCGTAAAAGATAAGATAGTTCATCCGTCTTGGGATGTCAGTGAAAACATACCTCATATTAATAAAATGAGCGGTTACAAATAATAAAACATTGGGGTGATAGTCATATAAGAGATTCCACATATTTTTCATCTAAATTCGTCGATATTGAACATGTTCAGAAAATCGTTTGAAAATGAATTCAAATACACCCTGCCAAAGAACTACCGCATCATTATGATTTCTGATCATTGTAATGAGATGGAATGACTATTATTATTTATTTAAATATTTTCAGATAGTCTTAACGGTTTTTTCTATTAATATAATATATGAATAACAAATACAAAGTGATATAGTAGTAATGTATTATATATATGTTAGTTAAGGGAACTCAGAAATCGAAAAAAACCGTACAGAATAATTATTTTCAAACTAATTAAATTAAAGTTAGTAACGGGTGTTGCATCCTCAAGATCTAATCACATTATGACAACGCCGTGGCATATCTCCGATCAAATCCTCCAAGTATTTTTTTGAAGGTAAGCTGATATTAAATCTACCTGCTCAAGTCTGAGCTATCTGCAGGCCAGTCTAAAACTACATTGTCATTGTCTATGAAAAGGGCACGATAAGCCTCTGAAATCTCAGTAATGTACCTATAAAAAATTATTCCTTAACCTAACAGCACGGTATTTCCAGGTTAGCTGCTCTGGATCTAATTGCAGGACATCTCGAAACATTTTTCAGGGTTTGTTAAGTGCCACTTATATTTCGAGCTTCAGCCATTTCTTATTGAAGCCTTCTTGCCGTTGCATTTCTTGGAGTCTCAAAAATCTATTGTCTGCAGAAGTAGTTGCCGACGGCCGACCCTGCATTGGCCTCCTATAATATTCTCCGGTCTCTCGTTATCTCACAACTACCCGGGACACAGTTGACTTATTAATTTTCAGTATATTGATAACGTACCTTCAACTGCATCTGTATTAAATAGGAGTAATAATTTTAACTGTTTGCTTCCTTCTTACGAGTAAATCTAAATTTCTGTTTATACACTCTTCCATAGTCAATATTAATTTAAAAATGGTGAATAGAACATAAACTGTCGATATGTGATGAACAAAAACTCATATAAGTATATTTCATACATAATTTTTAAATTATTCAAGTTATAATTTACAAAATTAAAATAACAGCATGAGTAGATTTATTTTGAAAATGTAAAACTTCGTATTCCTTCAATTTCAAATTGTTAATTCATCTTAATCTTAATTAATTTCACCAGGCCAGGTTATGATATAGAAATTTTCTGGTGATTTATAGATTCATCTCTATTAATATTTCTCACTATACAACAATTTTTCTTAGTCTTTCGAATATCCAATTGTTTCTATTGAATATTTTCAATTTATGCCATTATTTTTGTAACTAAATATATTAATTTTTTTCTCCTCATTTTAAGAGTTCTTTTTATCAAATTCCATATAAACTACTCGACCTTATTTCGAGAAAATTGAATATCATGGCTTATATTTACAGAAGAATAGTTGTTATTTCTTCGATTTTGGCCTTGTTCAAGTGAAAAAGTGGAATTGCTACTATTCTGATATTTCTTTTATTGGAGTGGTACACTCACATTTTCCAAACTCATTTTCTACTTTCTCGCTGATTTAGTTTCCATTAGTTGTTATTAATTTTATGAAATGCATACAATAGTCAATATTTTTCGAAGTAGATATAAATTAGTAGAAGGTTTGCATAAGCATACTCGTTCGGAAAAATTGTGGACAATAAAATATTAAATATATTAAAATTTTCTGGGCATGCGTTAATAATTTTTCGGGTATATTATATCACACACATTATTTTTCATTTTTTTGGATTATTCAGAACATTACAACTTATTTTATTTCTTTATTCATATAAAATTAATATATAACGGCCTGAAATAAACTCTTCCAGCAATTTTTGTCTAAAATAATACTGTAAAACAGAGTTTTTTTACAACTTTGAGCCTAAAGTACATTTTTGAAATGTCTATAAAGTGTTATTCATGTGAAGTAATTCATTTCAAATAAAGGAAAATGTTTCCACTTAAGCTTCTAATGTCACGTAAATTCGTATAGGAATCGTACTATTTTCATGCGCTCTCGCCAAAAATTAGAATTTGTGTGCCACCAAAAAAAGGTTTATTAGAAAAATCAATTATTTTATATGTACCATATTTGATGTTATTCATATAAAATAAATCCTGTTATCGGTATTGTATATTTGGAAATATATTTATTATTCTTTTTTTATTATAAGTTAATTTTGTTAACCTTTAGTTTTATATTTTTAATCGGTTTATATTGTAAAGAAGTTTGTGAGGAAACTCATCAGAAACTTTTCAGGGATAAAAAATTTAAAATGAAGTTCAATCCTAAAATAATAGAATTGGAATATATACATTTTGTTATTTCCAATTTATATATGCTGCTTATTTCAACTTTGAATTCAATTTATCATTTTTGTTAATTCTTTTCAAATATTTTGTTTGAAAATTATAACAAAACAAAATTGTTCAAATTTCAATATGATTATTCCGAAATTTATGTAATAATTATGATAACACAGTAATTTGTGTTTTTTTTATGAAAAACTTGCCGATATAATCATAGATACTGTATGTAATGAAATGATTATGAAAATTATCCAGTTTTTGAATTATGAGTGAAATTATAAAAACATGAAAATACGCCCTATAAAGTTTTACGTTCCTGGGAAGACCGTATCAATCATTCACCCTGTTTTAGATTATATAACAGACCTACATTTGAATACAATAATGGAAACTATGAAAACGATAAAGCGCAACGAATTTATGTAGAATAGCTTAAAAGTGCAGTCATTATATGTTTTAACAGTTCTTTGTTGATATATTTAATATATCGGTCAATGACCTGATTTCATTACATGTGACTATTACTACATTTTCAAAATACTACGACTACACATTTGGAAGGAAGCATGCTTTTTTGAATAAATAATCATTAGTTGTCAAAAGAAAGTTGGTTAATTAGTTGATAATATGAGTATTTTATCTACAAAATTTGTAACTTACCAAATCCTTGGGATCACTTTAAGTATTATATATATTTTTTAAATAAAATGGTTAAGAAAAATCTTGTTTTGAAGTTTTGTTTACTTGCCAACCAAAATTGGTGGAAATTGGGAAAACATATTTATTAAATTTGAGGATAATGACCCATAGAAAATAATAAAATATATAAACTTACAATGAAAAATGGGTAACATGAATAAAAAGTGCAAAAAGGGTGTGTACTCTCATTGCATTAATTATCATCACTCGGAAAAATAAAAATAAAAAAATTAAAACGTGTTACTTTGAAAGCCAACACAAAATTAGGTGAAATTTAATTCACCAAAAAGTAATAAGTCCAAATGAAACATAGGTTTACTAGTTTTCTTTCACCAACATTCACAAGATCACCACCCGATCCGGGCTTTCACAGTTTTGAGAATATAATGGCTAGTATCAGCGGTGCTCGTGCTTGCTGGAGACTCGTAGCAGCTGAGGTTGCGGTGAGGGGGATATTATATTGATCCGCTCTTTCTACACTGCGCCGACGATCGAATATAGCTCACTGTTTGTGTTACTCGTAAAATTTACCAGTCCTGGAAAATATGGAATTTTCTTCTTTCACGTGGAAAAATTGACACTAACTTAATATCTAACGCCAAACCGCATTTAACACAAAACTTGTTACAAGATTTGGCAGCGAATTCCAATTTTACACCCTTCGTGCAATGAAACTCTTTACCATTATTATCGAATCATAAAAAGTTTCGCCAAACTTAATTCAAATTTCATAAAAACCGTTACGCCACATGCCGATAAAAATAAAGTAACTGACTCGCGTAGCTTTACAATAACATCGAAATTGACAAACATCACTTAATGTCTTAACAGATAGTATCAAGGAAATGATTTGAAAAAAAAATAAGTATATTTGATAGAATTTGTGATAACTGATTATTTTATTATTACTATTATTATAACCTTCTCTTATTTGAGGTATTCTTCACATATTCGCAATTGTTTTTTGTTGTTTAAATATATTTTTCATTGTATTCCAATTAAAAAAACAAGCAAGCACAACAATAATACTGAAAAAGATAGAAAAATATATTCACGATAATTTCGAATTCCAATGATACTTTATGGAATTATTGAATAATTATCGAGAAGAAAGTCTTAATATTCGAATTGTAGACCATCTTCTTCTTCTCATGTTGTCTTCTTATTGAAGGTTGGCGATCACGTTTTTAAATGTGTCTCTGTCTCTCGCAACATGAAACATTTCTCCAACGCTGAGATTTATCCATTCTCTCATATTACGGAGCCAGAATTGTTTTTTCCTGCTGATGCCTTTCTTTTCAACCACTCTGCCCTGCATTATGTTCTGTAGCAGTAGGTATTTGTTGTTGCGTAAAATGTGTCGTCCTATGCAAGATGTTTTTCTTATCTTAATAATTGTCAAAAGCTTTCTTTTGCAACCAATGCGTCTTAGTACTTCGTCGTTGGTGATTCTGTCAGTCCAGGGTATCTTCAGGATGTCAAAAGTTCAAGTTTCCACTCCGTACAGCAATACTCTGACCACACATAAAATTCCATGAATCCTATTCTGACGTGGAGGAGTATTTGACAAACGCCTTTCGATCCATTTCAATTCTGATCTTGATTTCTTCGTCTGGATTCATTTGAGCATTTATGACTGAACCAAGATACTTGTATTTTTGCACCCATTCTATTTGTTTTCCATTCAGTGTGAGAATGGGGATAATATTAATATTTTGGTTTTTACTTATAACCACGATTTTAGTTTTTTAAATATCCTACATTTTCACATTCTCGGTTGATTCTCTTTAATAAGATTTGAGGATCTTCTTCGCTATCAGCCAGTATAGCAGTATCATCGGCGAATCTTGAGTTGTTGATTAATCTTTCTCCGATACTCACCCCCTCATATTTCTTCTCTAACACGAAACACAAAATGAGAAAGAACGCAGCCTTGGCGAACTCCCTTTTGAATTTCGATTTCGTCTGTCTCCATGTCCTGAACACGCACTACTGCCGTTTGATAGTAATAGATATTTTTGATTAATCGTATATCGCTTAGATCTAAGCTAATACTTGTTAAATACTCTCTAAGTTTATCGTGTTGGAATTTATCAAATACCTTCTAGAAATTAATGAGACATATACATTTTTGTTGTATTCTCTGCACTTCTGTAGTAGTACTGTGATAGCGAATAATCCTTCTCTAGTTCCTAATCCTTCTCTAAAAGCAAACTGCGTTTCATCTAGTTGTTCTTCACATTTCCGATATATTATCTGCTGGATTATTTTCAAGAATACTTTTAGTGTGTGGCTTATGAAACTGATTATCCGATATTAATCACAGTGCTTTTCTTTTTAGGCAATGGAATGAATACTGATTTAATCCAGTCTTCCGGAATTTCCTCTGTTTTATAGATTTAGTTGAACAATTTTTTAAGATGTTTCAAGTTCTTATCGTCCAAAGCCTTCAAACATTCTATTGCAATGTTGTCGGGTCCGATTGCTTTCCTGGTTTTTTAAGGCATGCTTCACTTCGGACTTAAGAATACATAGTTCTTCCGTCTGTCCGCTCTCTTATCCTGCGTCATCTCGCTCTGCTGCAAATAGGCGCTTGATGTAATCTTCCGAAATCCGTTTTTTGTCAACTTCTGTCAACTGGATTTCTCCTTCGGTGTTCCTTGTGATCATTGGTATCTTTTGCATTGTATTTCCAGTTAAGTCATTCAGTTTTTTATGTATATTAAAGTAATCAAGTTTATTGTTCAATTCTCCCATTTCACGACAGCTCTTTTCCATTCATATTCCTTTGGCCTCTCTTATGCGGTGTTCTACTTGTTTCTTTAATTGTATATATTTTTGTGTAATGTAATGTTCTTAGAGTTGCGCTTTTCCTCTATAAGGTTAATAATTTCTTTGCTCATCCATGGTTTCTTCGCAATATGCTCTTTATTGCGGCAATCAGAATCGTAGATTCAATTTTATTCCAGGCAGTGCCGATATTCGCCGTTGTTGCTTCGGAAAAATCATTTGCAATTGAGTCGTTAAATTTTGCTTGATATTGCTGTTCTTTGAGCTTCTCTATGTTTAATATTTTCAGTTGTAGCCTTCTTAGACTTACTTTTACATTGGCTGCAAGTAGATCATGGTCGGTGTCGGCTTCTGCACTTGGGTATGTCTTAACGCTTTTAATGCTATTCCTAAACCGCCTGTTGATACAAATGAAATCAATTTGGTTCCTCATGATCTTGTCTTCATTATTTCGTAGTGATGTCCAGGTGTAGAGACTCCGAAGAGGTAGCTCATAGAAAGTATTAGTGACTCTCTTAATTCTATGGTTTTAACCCAACGTTCAGCCAGATCCTTGAGACCTTGCTGCTACGGCTGCTTTAAATTTTTGTACCCATTAATGTCTTAGCAATAAACAAAGAGATAATGGTTGGAAGAACGTGAAGCAATTGGACACTTCATGACTACAAGACTAGTTATAAGAAGTTTCAGGATAACCAGCATGTCACTTTACAAAAAGCTTCGAAATCCAAGATTCTAGACATTTTCCTTATTTCTTAAAGTTGTCATGCATTTATCTAATATTGTTTATTTCACCATTTCACGTCCACTTTTTGTTGATTATTAATAATTTATTTATTTTCCAATAGAGAGAGAAAGAGAGATGTTTCAAGGCTACTCGAAGTGTATGAGCGATACGATCAGAACAAGTAACAAGGTAGTGTTATAAATCAACGCCGTCACTAGTGACATTTTCCAGAAGGTTTGGAAACAAATAGAATACAGAAAAACTACTAAAAAATTTCAGCACCAAAAATTCAGCAAAGAAGTAAAAAAAACTCGAGAAATCTGGAAAGTTCGGCAATTATACAGGGTGTCTCCCTCAGGAAGAATATCATGAGGCAACTAAAAAGTGTCAACCCCTCTTTATTAAGGTTGATTTGTGAAATTGACCATAAATTTTAATTGGCTACAACTTTTACAAAGCTCTTTTGATTTTTTGATTTTTTTATGATGCATTAGACTATTAACAATTATTCGACTGGTATTGGCTAAACTTAGAAATTCCAGGACCGGTATTGGAAAAATCGATTTAAGTGATTTCCAATCTATGATCTAATCTTATTAAACATTGATCAACCATAACGACGTATCACATAATAAGGTATTAATTTAAACAAATTTTATAAATTTCGAGTATTTTAAAACGAGTACATACAATATAATCTAATATCTACGAGATCTGTCTATTAAATAACGAGACTGCGCACCTAGAGGGCGCCCTAGAAGGGTGGGGTAAAAAACGAGTAGTGCGTTGGGTATCCAGATATCTTGTCTATGCACGACCCAAAACACATTTCCGTAACTATTAGAGTATTTGTGCAGTAGCGGTTTGAAACGAACGTGTTTTTTTCTCGTGCCGAAAACCATGTGTGACGAAAAACAGGAGCAAAATATCAATCTCAAATTTCTCGTTAAATTGCAAGAGGCCTATGGGGACAATACTCTATCTCGTGTGCGTGTTTGTGAGTAGTGTAAGCGCTTGAGTGAGGGCTGAGAGAGCACTGAAGATGATCAGCGCCCAGGTCGCCCTGTGACTGTTTGAACTCCAGAAACAGGGACCAAAATCAACCGAATTGTGCATGCAGATCATCGAATAAGCATCCAGATGATTTCCAAGGATTAAAACGCCGATAAAGAAACGGTTAGGAAAATTTTACACGGGGAATTACACACGACAAAAGTCTGTGCGAAGTTGGTGCTAAAAATCTGACTCCTGACCAAAAGCTCTTGCGTCTACGGGTCTAATCAGATTTCCTTGAAAGGTTAGAAAAAGTAGAAAAATCTGATTTGAAAAAGACCCGATTTGAGTCGATGGAAGTAGTAAAGCAAAAAATGGCAGAGGTCTTAAAGGCCATCACCAAAGAAAACTTCCAGCACTGCTTCGATAAATGGAAAAAACGTATAGAAAAGTGTGTGGCGAGAAGAGAGGAGAGTATATTAAAGGGGGGCATTCGAATGTAGAATATTTTTTATAATAAAACCCTTTTTCGTAACCAGTCTCGTTATTCATTAGCCAGATCTCGTATGTATAAATTTAACTACTTCTGTACTGTCTATTTGTATTATCTCTAAGGGCAGAATCAATTATTTTTCAATTTTCAATTTTTAGGTGAAAATCGTATTGGGGCATTATCTTCAATAAATAATAAATCAAAATGATTAAAAAGTCAGTCAGATAATAATACCCATATCATGATTCAGCATTCTGCTGCATCCTGGAGATGAAATCCATAGGTTAACACTTTGTAGATGGATGATTAACAATTATCGACGAACGCCTTACATGTCATTATTTTCAGATGAAACGCATTTCACAAGAATTTAAAGCCAAGGACATGCGATACATATAATTGACTTAACCTTATTGACTTGATATTGCACTGTGCAACATTTTTCTTCTCCAATTGAAATGCTGCTAAGAGGAACCCGTTTTTAAACCTCAAGGACATCTTCGAAAGTGCCCATAAAAAATATAGCGAAAGTAGTTCCTTAAATCGCTCCCGCCGATTTCTCTTTCCAAAACTCAATTTACCACCTTGAAGATCTCGCCTTTAGAAAACAGAACGTATAAAAGAGAATTTGTGATGGGTATTCAAGACGAATCTAGAAAAATGCGTTTTATTGAATATTTGTTAGTTTATTTTCGTGAAAGAAAATTCAATGAATTTGGATAAATAATAAATTTGTTGTGTTGAATTTAACGATTCTCAATAATTTGTTGACATAATAGTGGACCTGTTCCATCTTGTGGTAATTCTGTCCGATATTTCATGAGAAAATTATCAAATCTCGCCCTAATTTTACTTGTGTAACAAAATTAAAAATAGACTTATTTCACTCGTTTAGTCAATATTAATTATTACTCGATTAAATTAAAGGGAAAATCTAACCAAAGTTGATAAACGAGTTTACATTTAACTCTAATGGAAGAAAGTTTCTCAACCATTCAAATCGCCTGAAACTAAATATTATTTTCCTCACTGAACAGTTTTGGTTTTCCATTTAGGTTAACATACTGTTTGTGAAATGAATTGGTGGCTAGAGTGGTTGTTTTGATTACTATCTTTATCCTATTTTTTATGATGTAATTTAATCGAAAAAGTTATGAGTAATGCCAAATGAGTTGTAGATTAATGAGAAAAAGTAAGCACTTGTTTTTATGTCTACTAAACATCTTACGTGCGCTGAAAATTAATCTTTATATTCTGGAAATGTTTAAATTCCTTTGTGTTTGTACCTTTAATATAACACATTAACTTTACGCTGGAATGACTTCAAATAGCTTTATCAGTATGTTGTTGTATAATCTAGTGTCTAAAATTAAATTTTGAGCTCACTATACTAGTAAAAAATTCTTGGTATATGAATAAAATTACAGATAAAAAAATTGATTTTACCATTATAAAACCAGGGGGGCTGAAATTTTTCAACTAACTTTCTGATTCCCAGTCCGAGGACTATTCGAATGATTTTTTCGATACTGAAAATAATTTAGTCTTCCCTTTCCAATATTCCTTTCGTTCCCCATTTTCTTAATAAGGTCGAATTGGCTCTCTACAGTAAAATTGACAATAGTATTTCTCGGTGGGTCTCTTGGTTATGTAGTTGAGTGAAATATAAATACGGTACGTGTCTCAGGATAGCTTAACTGGGCTTGTGGTGCGTAACCACCAGATCTGAGTTCGATTCTTTTACCGGGTCATTCGAATCATTTTCCCGTTACTGAAAATTACTCACTAACTACGTCTTCCCTTTCCTTTCTTTTCCATTTCTTCAATTACCTGACTAACTCGCTAAAAATGATATCGAAATTTAGGACTTAAATTTTTTACTAATTTCATTCCGAAACATCTCCTAGAGAGCCCCCACGCTTTTAAAATAGTGATATTATTTTTCTTTGATTCTTATGCCAATAATTATTTTCAAATTTTCAGTTTGATTATTACTAAAAGCTTGTTTGTTTTCTTAAACTATAATTTATTTTTCAATTTTTAATATAACTAACTCTAAAAAGGTATTAATTAGCTATTTTCAACCCATCTTTAATATATACGCTTACGTAGTTCGCCCACTAGCTCTATCTTCCTTACTGTCATGCAAAGGATACAAAATAAAATTTATGAATCCTGGTGAATCTAATCAGGATAATCAGATATTTTGATCGAATAATTGCATTGTCATCAGTCTTTGACAAGTGAGTAAAGTTTAAATCAAATATGATTGCTCAAAATCGAAGCCAAAAAGTCTGTGAGAAACATCAGGTGAAACTAATAAAAGCGTGTTAATGAATAAGAAATTTACATAGATATTTTGTATCCAGCGTAAGGTCATATTTTCGCTTATAACTTCCCTACATTCCTTGTCTTGTACTTGTATTTGGCTGGATATTCCTTTTTTAACAATGAAATAGTTCTTTTATTAAATGGTAACTGCTTCTACATATTAAAAGAAGCCATCTTAACTACTAAAAGTGAACTTGAACATTTTTCTTATTCCTTAAATATTTTTGCTAAATAATTTTGTTAATTTTGAGTAAATCGTAGCTGGATTGTCATGGAGAGCTGCAGGTTAATAAATTATTAAGTATCTAGTATTAACCGAAAAACTTTGGATAGATCCTATAAATTCAAATAATCAATTTGTAGTAATGAATTTTTCAACTCAACAATAACCTAATTTCTTTAATTCCTTTTTTCCACTACTCTATTTCGTTGCAAATTCATTTCTTCGTGTAAATACAGAAACATTGTTTATAGATAGATAGATATTTATCATTACAAGGGCTGCTAGTTAAGTTTTGAGGGAACACTGATGTGAATATGTCAAATCTGACATTTTAATGGTACTCAGGAAGTGTTGACATACGAGTGCTATTTGAGTTGTTTACAGATACTTGAAACATTCATCTTTGTCAAAAAATTGAATTATATCACGATTTTCGTACGATTAGGTTCTATGAGTTTCAACGTATATTAAGCCAACAGCAGTGTGCCGATCAACTTTTGGCAATGAAGCACTATCTCGAGTCACCGTGTTTCGCTGGTTTTTCGAATTCAATATTGGTCGCAATTCGCTACAGGATTAATTCCGTGAAGGTCGTCTAAAATCGACTAAAAACATCGATGCTTTGTATTCCAAGATAGTTATGTGACATACCGTGAGATTTAAGTATACTTGAGCATTAGTTCCACTCGCATACATTCAATATTGCATGAATATTCGGCGTCAAAAAAATTGATAGCGTTGGATACCGTTCAAAAGAGCTTGTGTTGATTGGTGCAAAGAAATGCTGAAAAAATTTGATCACGGTGCTTCAAAAGACGTCCATAAGAACGTTACAGGCGACGAAGCACTTCGAAGCAAATGGTTGCCTGTTTTTTTTTCAGAATAACTGAACATATCGCCATCGTTCGCCATCAGAGCAGCATAGAACAGATAATTCTGAATGGTGCACCAGCATGTGTTTTGCCAGTAATGCTCGACAAAATTCGGGAAACCAAAACCAAAAACGTGTATGAACTGTCAAAACATCGAATCGATTGGCCATTTGCCATGCAGTCCTTGTTTGGCACCCAATGATTCATGTTATTCTCGCAGATAAAAAATAAATTCCGAGGTCAACGTTTTTCTACACCTGACGAAGCTGTTCAAATCACATGTTTGGGAGGTACCTCAATCGGAATGGAAAAAATACTTCGACAATTGGTTCAAGAAAGTATATTGATCTCAATAGAGAATATTTTAAAAAACAATAAAGCCATATTCAATTATAAATTTTATTTGTCTACCCCAAAACTTAAGTAGCAACCCTCGTAAATAATATAAAGAAATAATGAGAGGAGAGATCAAATTAGTTAAATAACAAAGTGAAGATCTTTTCCATCTTATTACAAATATTGTATTATGGGGGGCTTTATTTTAGAAACTAAGATATCATACTGTATAAATCAAACTGAATGTTTTTGTATATTCGTAGTACTTGATGGTCATCTTCATTTCAATGAGACCTCATGATTTTATTTAGAAAATTGCTACTTTTCATGGAATAACATATAAATTCTCTTCGTGATTCTAAACCCACCCAAATCTCCTTTCACTACTCAATTGCTGAGCTTGAAGTCTGTTGTTAACAATAAGAAAAAGAGGAAAAAATACATTACTGACAAGGTCAAATACACAAAAGACATTTCCAATTTCAATAAATTCTCATTGAATGAAAGAAACTGAAACTTTATAAATAAAATTGAGTCATTGTTATACGGACAAAAGGACTCCGATACAAATATTTGGGTATTACATAATTTTCGACTTGATTAATCATATTTTCGGTTATGAAGGCCTATAATTATTCACCAACAGATTTTTCTACATACATAGTTAATTCTTATCTAAATTATAATAAATGCGCAAATTTGCGGAAAAATCTTTTGCGTCATTTGCGTCAAATGTATCTTAAGGTAACATTTTAGAATCCTCGTTTTTAAATCTAAAGCGATAATAATACAAGATTCAATAAACAATATTTCACTCTAGAGGATGTATTGATATTAAGTTAGCCTAGACCAGTTCCATGCATAAACAAAATATTACGTTACCATATCAACAAACAATAACTTATCAGAAGTGTCAGTGTAAAGTTTGACGTCGAAAAAGTAAACCAGAGTTATGCAATAAATTGAAAGAAAAAAGATGTGCACCGAAATTGTGAAAATCGAAAAATTGGAGTACCGAGTCATCATCAAGTACCAACAAGTATTTAAAAGGGTTAAGAGGTAAGCAGATTTACGAAGATATGCTTGATACCCTTGATGATCAATGTCCTTCGTATGCGATCGTGAAAAATTGGACTGCTAGCTTCAAAAGAGGTAAATTTTCCATTGAAGATGATGACCGATCAGGAAGGCCAGTTTCTGTATCAGTCCCCGAAAATATCGATGCAGTTCATGACATGATTTTATCAGACCGTCGAATTGGGCTAAGACGGATATCTAAAGCACTGAATATTTCATACAAACACGTTCATCATATAGTTCACGTCAATTTGGACATGAGAAAAATTGCTGCAAAATGGATCCCAAAAATGTTTGAATGTTGACCAAAAGCGTGCAAGGGTAGAAGCATCGCGATCGATCTGTGCTCGATATGAAAACGATGTAGACTTCTTAAACCGAATTGTTACTATGGAAGAGACTTCGGTACAAAAACAAAGCAATAATCGATGGAATGGCGACACTCTGGTTCTCCAAGATCTAAGAAGTTTCGTGTCCAAAAATCTGCTAGAAAAGTTCTTGCTTAAGTTTTTTGGGATTGCCATGAAGTAATCATGATTGATTTTTTTGGTAAGGGTAGAACAATAACTGGAGATTACTATTCGACATTACTGACTACTCTACGGGAAAAATTAGAGAGAAAAGACGCGGAAAGCTATCCAAAGGTGTTTTGTTTTTGCAGAACAACGCCTCTGCACACAAATCTCATATTGCTATGCAAAAAATTCGTGATATAGGGTTTGAATTACTAGAGCACCCCCCTTATTCACCAGATTTGGCTCCGTCCGACTATCATCTCTTTCCTCAACTGAAAAAAAGTCGTAAATTTTCTTCCAACGAGGAGGTAATAAAAGCTGTGGAGGTCTGGTTTGCAGAGCAAGAAGAAACATTTTTTTTGAAAGGTCTAGAGACGTTGCAGGTTCGCTGTAATAAATGTATCCAAAGAGGAGAGTAATAAAATATTTTGACATGAAATTTTGTTTGGTTCTATAGTAGGCTAAGAATTTTTCATTCGTATAATTGTATTTGTAATTGAATTAACTTGATTCTACAAATTTCGTAACGAATTTTTGTAAAATTTATTATCTATTTGAGCCTTTGGCTAAATGTGGTTACAAATATAAAATAGCTTCGATAGTTTAATGGTTCAATAACGCGGCTTACAATCCTATGACGGGCAGATCAAATCTCATTAGAGACATGAAATTAAAAGTCAATTTTTCTTCAGAAATTTTTATGCTTGTGAAAAATAATTTTTTAAAAACCACATTTGCTCTGAAATGCACCAAAAAATGGAATTTTTGAAATTTTTAGTAACGTGAATCTTGGTACAATTGGTTTTTAGGAATGATTAATTAAAAGGTGCTGATGATGACTAAGTTAAAAAAGTATAGTGTGAACATATAGTTACAGTAATTTGAAGGAAAGTTTGTTATATGATTTCTAATAGTTGGCTGAAAATCTCATATTGCGTTAAGTTGAAATTCATTGCCATAGATATTAACGTACAGTGTGATAAAATTAAAATGATTCGAAAATAGTTGTAATGTGTGAAAAAATAGCTAAAGAGTGAATGAACATAGTGAAACATGTAGGCATTTGATTTATGTAGAGAGTTCAGGAGCCATGGTATGAAATTTACACCAAAAATTCCATTTTTCAGTGAATTTTAAATAGAATACAGCATTTTGAAATATTTTGCATATTCCATTTTACTATTTTTAGTTATACACATGGACTTGAATGTTTAGCATGAAATTCTGATAGATTAGTCATCTATAACTTGCAAATTTTCTTTTAGAGCAATATAATTAAGTAGGATAATAGTCTCCTAATATTTCCTCATTGCCTAACTGCAATCATCTAAATTATCTGTCGATAGACCTATGCTCATACATTTGAAACCATAGTTGTCAGCAATTCTACGAAATCTACTCTACTACTCCATATCAAATTTTATACTATTTTTTGTTGGTAAATTGATTGAAAATTTTGAAACAACATATAAAAAATTGACGTTTTGACCTATTTCGGACTCTACCAAAATATGGATTTGACATTAACAACTTATATAATTACGAGGGCAGTTTTTTTAAACCTCCGATAGACTATTAATAAAAGTTCATATAAAACAATAATTTTATCACAAAAAGATTGGTACACTTCAGTTACATTCGAACATAATGATAGAAGAGATTGAGACATTTGTAATAGCTTTTCAATACCCTCTTCAAAGAAAGTTGTCACCAATGTAGCCTAACCGTTCAGTAACAATAGAGCTCGAAACAGACCTTGAAACTTCTGGGAATTCCGTAGACAAAGCAGTAATGGTGAATCTGCGGTTTTCTTTCTGTCAACTCGTTGAACCAGGTTATTTGAAATGCTAGATATCCGTCCTTGGCCTCCTTCATCATGCACATCATTACGGCCATCTTTAAACTTTCGACACCATTCATGCATAATACCATCACTTATGAAGTTTTCCCTATACATACGACTCATTTTCCGATGGATTTCACCAGCACTGTGGCCTCAGCCTGTAGAAAACAAACCACACTTCACAATTGGTAGGAGCATGATTAATGGCGACATGTTTATGTGACTGTAGCACAACGCCGACTGACAGATGAATGACAACAAGGAATTATTGAAAATAAAAAATTATTGAAAATAAAAATTTTAGCTTCTGATATTAGGTAATAAAATGGAAGACCAATATGACCATGAACCTACATGGTTTTTGGAGAATTGAGATAAAAAAAATTGTCACTATGAGGTTGTCATCAGCTTATATAATGCATCGAGCTTGAATTGTTGGTGGCATACTAATTAGTTACTTAACAGCAAGGAAAATGTTTCACCTTAGGAATACCCGATTGAATTTCCATATTCTATGTTTAATTGTGATTATTAATAAATATATTTATTTATATGGGCTAAAAGGGAACCAAAATCATAGCTTGTTTGGTTCATTATATATATGGTGTTTGTTCATTATGTAGGTTATCATCTGGTAACATTTCATTTTATCCCGAAAGCGGGAATATATTAACTACAAAAATTTAAAAATTGGTTAGAATTCAAATTCAATTTTCGTTCGGAAAAAAATTATACAATATCTAAACTTACGTTATAATGAATAATTATAATACAATGATTTCATGTTGCTACAAGAGGATTTAGAAGTATTCATAATGAAAACTGGATATAAAAAAGGAAGATAATTTTTATTAGAAGAATTACCAGTTTCAAAATTCAAGGAAGGTTTAATTTATAAATAAAAAGTTGTTATGGTTTTGAAAATGATTCATGAAGGTATTGTGAGTACATTTTTAAACAATGATAAATGTAATTTGTGAATGGGTCTGCTAAACAATAATATTGATAAGTTATTGATGACTTGTTACTATTGCCTAGCATCAGCGCATTCATTTTGATTTAGTCTTTTAATCAGTCACTTATTCGAAAAGTTTTCACTTTGGTAGTAATACCTGTATCTACTAGTGCTTTGATTATTGTCCCACCTGATTTTAATTGAGAAGTGATTTTTGATAGACATTCACAAACTTCATAATCTTGCTAAATATAGTATCAACAAAAGTGAATATATTCTTAAAAAAGACAGAATTTTTAATAGAGTTCCAAATTGTTTTCCAATATTCTTCAACAATTTGAAGAAGAGGATTAATACCATTTAAAAAAGTGTTTGTGTTTTATTCATAAGCCATGGATAACTCCAAGAAAAGAAGCAAAAAGGATAAGACAATTACTGATAAATCGAAAAAAAGTAAGTAATGAGTAATGAGTGTTAAAAATTCTGTTTAATTTTTTTATTTCTAAATATATTTTTACGCGCCTTTTTAATGATACTTTTTTTCACTTGCTTAATTTGGTATAAAAATTAAATGTTTCATTGATATTGACACTCATTAGAATTGGAGCAAATATTGCAAAACAATTTCTTAAAATTTCAATGGTATAGTTTCCAAAATATATTCGCACCGAAAAGTTTTGAATTTCCTCCAGAAAAATATCACACATACATAACATAAATTAAATTATAGGAGGTTCTTAAAGTGTGCCCTATTAATACATATCAAAATATATTAAGTATATATCTTTGAATTCTTATTTCGTTATTATTCCTTAGAGAGAAATTAAATAGGTATACCCCACAGATCACGTATTTTAAAAAGGTTCTAAATAATGTGGGATGTTTTAAACAAAATACCACCATCTCAGAGTTTCAAACTTAATTACATTCACAAAATAGTGGCAAAAATTTTTTCAATGGCGCAAAATTTGAATTTTATCTTACCGTAGTTCATACTACTAACTCTACGTCATTTTCAAATTTATCATTTTAAGAATCAAATGCGAAAATATAAATTTGTATATTTTCACGTTTTAATTATTTATAAAATGATTTTGAAATAAGTATTATCGAAACAATTAACTGAATCGATTTTCAACAGTTACATGATGATACTCAAATTGTTAAAACGAAATTCAAAAAATAAATATTTCCAAATAAACTATAACATACGAATATAATTGAAGTAAAATATTACGCATGTTAAAACTTAAAATCAGTATTGTTTATAGCCAGTAAAATGTTTCATCATTGGAGTTGGATGGTACAACCCAATTTTTTCTGAGGTATTTGAAAAAATTCACCAAACATATAAAACCATAGCTATAAGCTTTAGAATTATAGGGAAGGCATAACAGAAACACATACTGATTATGATTCAATAAACAGAACCATAGTACCAAAAGCGCCAACGTAGAACCAATATAAAATGATTAACTTTTTCCTCCCTTTTACCTATTTGTTTTCTGTTGGTGAAAACATCTAGGGCTCTAAATAAAAATTAGAGTAATCTTAACTCTATAAAATACGTGCTTTGTGATATTAACCAGATATGACATCAATTTTTTTGTTTAAGTAATTGCAAAAATTAATTTTAAAACGACAACATGCATGAAACAAATCTTCCAATTTTAGTTTTTAATCTTCGCAAGATATTTTATCTTTATCTTCCCGATTTATTTTACAGAAGTTAGATGAATAATTAGTTGAAATGACAGTAGCGAAGTAATTGTAGGATAACATATATATATATATATATATATATATATATATATATATATATATATACGGGGTGCCATAATAGAACCTGCATATTGCATCATCCTTTTTTTGGTTAGGATAGAGGCGTGGGCGTATAAGCATTTTACAACGACTGTCATTCTTACATTTTTACCGATCGATTATACTGTTCTGAATATAACTCGCCAGCAACGCAAAGTAAAGAAATTGCATTTAGAAAATGCCAAAATTAGGTGTTTTTTAGGTGCTAATTAGGTGATAAGTTAAAAAATTAAGTGCTCTGTAATTTTCACAGCAACGGAATACTCAAAGTTGCGGTGCTAGGAAAACCTGATGCCAGCAACGTAATTGAAATAATTACAATACATTAATTGCTGAAGTAATAAAATAAGGTGCTTATTAGGTGCTGAAGAGCTAATATCGTGAATGTGTAGGAATAATTGATAAACGAGTTAATTTCCGTGAGATAATGAATCTAAATATGAGGTATCTCTAACATTAAAATCGATACTCAATCAAATATCAACTAAGCAGGTTAGGTTAGGTCATTAAAAGTAAAAAAAATTGACTCATGCATTAATTATTTGGTCACTTTCACTTAGGCACCTAATTTTATTACCTCAACAATCGATGTTTTGTAATTATTTTCATTGCGTTACTAGCATCACGTTTCGTATCACTGCAACTTTGAGTATTCCGTTGCTGTGAAAATTACACAGCACCTAATTTTTGAACTTGGCACCTAATTAACATCAAAAAAGCACCTAATTTTGACATTTTTTAAATACAATTTCCCGACTTTTCTTTGCTGGTGAGACGGAGCTTCTGAATATAGATTATGACGAATTAGTTTAGCCCTGGGAGCTAATTTAATTAAGATACGGTCGTTGTCGAACATCTAGGACCGAATACAATATCGAAAATGTTTTTCAGTTTATACGAGAAGATCCACGATTGTCTAATCGCAAGAGATTGTCTGACTTACAGTTATCACAACGAAGTTTTCAAAGAATTTCAAACTTTGATCTTAAACTGCATCCATACAAGCCGAAATTGAAAAAAATTTACTTCAGAAAATAGCTCGCATTTACTAAGAAATGGTTAGCGATTTTCCAAATTTGACAATATCCTTTTCTCTGATAAGGCCCATTCCATATCAATAGATTTGTAAATAATCAAAATTTTGGTTACTGGAACAATGAGAATCCCACCAGAAACCCCTGCATAGTTCCAAAGTGACAATATAGGCAACACTCTCTGGCAGAGGAATAATTAGCTTTTTTTCTTTAGCTGTCAATACCGAATTGCAATATTAGAAGATTGTTTGACTCCAAAACCTTAAAATTCAAGATCAGTGAATTTTAGGGCTTGGTTTCAACAAGACAAAGCTACCAGTCACACCTCAAATGAATCCATGGTGGTTGTAAAACAGATGTTCCCAAGCAGACTGATTTCGAAAAGAGGTGATATTCCATGGCCGTCCAGTTTCGACGCCCTTTTCACTTATTCAGTGGGGGTACCTGTACAGTAATAATCGGAAAAACATGAATTAACTCAAGGAGAATATCTGTGACGAAGTGGCATCAATTATATCAACATTACTAGAGTTTCTAAGAGTGGCCGTTAGCGGTTATAGAGCCGTCGTAAAGAGAGTTATCATTTAGATGATGTTATTTTTAAAAATAAACTTCAGTTGTTACTACACAATTCAATAGTTTTATTTCAACTATATCTTTTTAATTATATTTGAATCTATTCTTGAAATAAGTACGTTCTATTACGCCACTGTGTATAAACTTTTGATAAATTCTTCTAACTTGCTCTTCCATAAAATTGCATATTTGCTATCTGTATTAGTTGAATCTTCAATGGAAGTTTGAGTGCTACAAGAAGATACAAACGCAGTTCATATTATTTTTATTCCCAATATAATATTCAATCGTACTCAAGAAGATCTGAAAAAATATCCACTGGAGATGGGAATGTTTTGATACTTTTTATATATCTTAGAAGATAGTGAAAATAAAGTTGTCTTCTAAAAATGAAAAGTGAAGTCAGAAAAGTTTCAGAGATTTATTAAGCAAACCTTATTTAGAAAGTATGATACAGTAAGAGGATTGAGTTTTATAAAGTCTCAAATTATTATTTTGAATATAGAGATAATGTCTATCAAATACTATATTTGTTGCTAAAATATCTTGATATTAGGTCGCTGAATGAAACTCGATTACATAACGAGACAATTTTCATATAAATTCATATAAAAAAGTCTGAGATCTGGAGAAATTTGAATATTACGAGTATATGGTTTTTTGCATCACCTATGAAAGAAATATTATTTATTGTTCATTTATTTATTTAAAAACTTATTTATTTCAAATGTGTCTTCTAATTCTCAAAATACTTTTAGTTATATTAGGCTTGGGAAGCAGTACGTTCTTGGTATTTTCCATACGATTTATCAAATTTCACCAATACGTACGTTGCTACTTAGAGTTTTGTTCTTTGCATGTAAATTCGTCAATATTTTTCTCATTCTCAAAAATTTCAGTAGTTTTCATATCCATATATTTTATCTTTTTCCTGTGAATTTTCCTTTTGCCCTCTATAAGGCGTCTTTTCCTTTTTGTGCCAGTTTCATCATTTGACTTATTGTCTGTTGACTTTGGCTTTCTATTTTTGCTATTTGTTCCTTTTGTCTTTTTCTTAGTCTGCCCCTTCTCCTTCTTCCTACAGTTCTTGCTTCCCATATTCGTTCTTGGTCCATCCTTGTTAAATGTCGAAGCCAGTTTAATATTCTCTTATTTATTTTGTCTTTTATTGTTTCTTGTTGTGAGTTATTTCTTTTTCTATCCATCATAGTGTTTCCTTCTCCATTGAGTTTAATTTACTATATATGTTAGTTACCCACGTTTCACTTCTATATGTCAAAATCCTTGATATTTCCTTGTTGTTGAACACTATTGTATTCAATGCATAGTATATATTTGTTGCTTTGTTTGCAGCCTCCGTTTCTATTTAGTCGTCCTCTGTTATTACTATTCCAAGATATTCAAAAGTTGTAAGTTGTCCTTGTTTTGTATATACACTTCTTGTGATAGTTATTATTTTTTTTGTGTTTCTGGTTTGTTCAGTGCAATGTTTCCCTTTTTTCGAAACGTCTTTCTATTATATTTTTTAGTATGAAAATATCTTTTATTTGACTTTCTTTTCTGAATGCTACTTGCTCTTCTTACAGTTTTTTGTCTACTTCTTCTCTTGGACTTCCTTCTATTATTCTAGTGTATATTTTGTAAAACACTGAAACTGGGCATATTGGTCTGTAGCAATTAGTTTGTTCTCCTTTCTTGTGGATTGGAACTAGCAAATTATCCCCATATTCTTGTGGTATTGCTCCTCACCTCAATAATTCTTTCATCATATCCCAAATCCTTTGTTTTCCTTTCTTCTCCCAGATATTTGACCATTTTCTGGATCTATCTTATCTTTTCAGCTCGCTTTGTTAATTTTGATTTTCCGTTTTGCCTCTCTGACTTTTCAAAGCCGCTTTATTCCACATATTCCATATATTTTATATTCTTTAGGTTTTGTTCTAAGTTGAATCTTCAATTTCTTTTATCTTTTTCTTTCCTCCCAATGCCATTATACTATACCAGAATTTTCTGTTGTTATTATCATATTCTTCGTTCAGTTCCTCCCAACTTTTCTTTTTCGCTTCACTTTGTTCTTCCTTCGCCTCACTGTTTTATGTATACCTCTCTGTGTTAATCTTCTTTGGATTGTGTATATTTTCACCGTGCTTACTTTTATGTTGTTTTCCTACCTCCAATTATCCCTGTTCCGCTATCTCATATAATATATTCTTCTTTCTAAATTCCAGTTTCGGGATTCTTCTTAAAAATCTTCAAATTTTTTATTGGCTACTCTCTGATATTCTTCTTGTATGTCTGTTCCAATTTATGTTTTGCTATCTTCTTGTACTATATTTATTCTATTTGGTCTACTATTTCTATATCCATTTTTGCTGATAATGTGTGATGTTCTTATTTCCGCTTCGTATATGATTTCTATTTGTTTTTTGTTTTTTGTGAATAATCAAAAGTTTACATCTTTTCTTCAATTACAGATACTGACAAGGAAATTACTTCCTCATCTCCATTTGCCGCAACATCTTCTTCAATATCAAATACTAATACATATCATAGTGTTAGTTCTGAGAATATCACGGATCCAGCTCCTAAATTGCATGTAAATTACCCTACCAGTTCCAATTGGAGAAATTTACGAAGAAACTACCAACCAAATATATCCCACAATGTTGGAGAAGAATCTTTGGTAAATACAAAGAATTTTCCGATTATAAAAAGTAGTTTGGGCAATAACAACATTTCTAATGCCAGTACATCAGATACTCTGATTTTGAGAAACTGTTTAAAACAATATAAACCGGTATATCCACATTCAAATAATCTTGCTGCCGGCCAACATTCTAATAATCCATATGTCAATGCTCAAAGAGTAGATTCACGACATCCAAAGAATAACCGAAGCAACTTTTCTGGCAACGGTGACGCTCAATCATTTAAATTGCTTAATTCCAGAAGGCATGAAAGAGAACTTGCAGGTGCACCTACCGCACTTCCATCAACATTAAACAAATACACACCAAATTCTTATTCTAATCAAGATACGCCGTATCTTAATAATTATCAATACCCTTACAACCATTCCTTTCCAACACAAAATCATTCCAGAATAGAATCACGGCTGGCAAGGCAAAACCAGGAGAGAAAAAAAAGTAAGCCTCACACTATAACTAGACCAGAACAGCTTGACCGATCTGATAACAACGGAAGTTATGCTGGGCCTAGTTATATGACTCCAGTTCCTACAACAAATCAATTACCAAAACGATTCTATAGAAATATCAACAGCTCTCATGAGAACCAATATCTGAATCAGGTCACGAGAGCGTCTTTGCAGACCAACCTTTCGGCAAATCTTCCAAAAGATGATTTACAAAACGATATCCCTTCACAAAAAGTCGAGGATGAATATTCTGAAACCATGGAACGAGTTGAGCCAATTCAAAATGCATTATCATTGGAAAAATGCCGTTTTAACGAATATTTCAAACAAACAATACGCCAGGATGCACAGGCTCAAAAGTCTCTTAATACAACTACTGACTTACAGCCTCCGAAAAAAATTCAAAAAAGAGATAATATGGGTAATCGCGGGGTAGCTCCACCACAGGGAGGATCTGTTAATACTAGACGACAGGAAAATGTTTCTTCTAGTTTTCCTATGGTAATAATGCCTACACTTCGTGCCGATTATCCGATATTAGAACAGACCAAAAATTTATACAGTTTTATATTCTCTTATTATCACCTTATGTATTCGCATTTTTTGCAAAATATATGCAATCAGCCAGCTCCAAGAGGAAACAATAATGTTAATACAAGTTTGTCAACTAATGGGCGAATACAAAGTAGACACCATTCTATTGGAACTCATTCCATCGGACCACTTGATTTATCTATTAATCAACAGACCAATGATAAGAGATATATTGCATCTATGAATGAAACGACTTCCGGTGAACATTTGGCTCAGAATAGTGGATCTCTCAATTATAGACGCGATATGCCTGAAATATACAGATCTGATGAACCAGTACCTTTGCCTCACAAAAATAAGAAAGAAGATATTAGCTTAGTTGACACTATGCAACAATTTCCTAAATTAGAACAAATAAATTATTATCCAGAAATGGAATACAATAATTCAAATAATGCTCTTGCATCTTCAGCGCCGATTGTTAATAACCAACAATATCGTGACTTTTATCCAAAATCAGCAGAAGTAAGATCAGTCGATACTTTTCAACCCCCTACAGAAGCAGAACAAACATTATGGTATCATAAAATGAAACATAATGATTCAAATACTTCTGCACCTTCAGCTCGAACTAACAATAACAACCAATATCGTTTAATTGGTGAATACGATAATATGAAATTTCCCAGGCAAACAAATAGTTATCTTCATTTAGCAGAAGTTGACTCAAGTAACACTCTACAACTACCTCCTGAAACAGAACCAATACGTAGGTTCTCTGGAATTAACTCCCCCGAACTGCGAGGAGAAAATATGAAAAATATGATTAAGACAGAAGGTAATCATTTTTCTACATCAGTGCATCCAGTTTCTTCTACCCAACAGCTAAAAGATGAAGAAAGTCATGATTCGGCAAACGTGTCACATGGAAAAAATTTCAATGAAACCAAATCTAAGATTTTCCTTCCAGCTGATTTTGAGCAATCCCCTCAAAAATATTCTTTGATGTGTAAAATATCTGTCAAAGACCATCCTGAAGTATTCAAATGGGTACACATTGACAAAGCTAGTGGAAATAAAGTTAATCTTCTTAAAATTCATAATTATAATGTTGATCCTGCAACACAAATGTTGGAAGAAACAGAAAACGAACCTGTAATCGAATTTGGAGGAGTTGCTATTCAAGATAGCATAATGAATGAAGCAGATAATATCGACACAGCAGCTTGTTCATCTCACTTTGACTATCCACAAGATGAAATTATTGATTCCACTGACAAATATAAGGATACTACGAAAGCTGAAGAAGAATCCAACCAAGAATCAAAAAAGGAATATACGGTATCACTCCAAGAATATCATTTAAAATCAGAAGGTGGTAGGTCTATCGTGTTAACTCGAGTTTGCAATAGTAACCAAGCAACAGGAGTACTAGAATCGTGTCATTATTACGTAAATAATGACATTCCATACAGTATCGTTGAAGAACTTGAGAATTTGGACACAAATCTTACAACAAAAGAAGAAATTGAAAAATTCTTCAAGGAAGAAAATAATCCAGCAGAACAAGAATAGTTCATGAAAAAAATAATAATTAACTGTTAATTATTTAACACAAACAGGCTTTAAAAAAGTAAGAACTAGATGCATAACAATTTAGTGACAACCACCTCACTTATTTCGAGCTTTCATTTATTTCATGTCATTTTGCTCAATGTTTCGATTTGAATAACAAACAAATTTTAATTTTTTCAATTTCTGATATCACAGTATCGGCATTAATTTCGATGATTATTCATTTATACAATAGAAACTAATTCAAACAAATTAAAGATGTTTACCGATAAACTAAATAGCATAGTTCATGTATTATATGCATCTTATCTCCATTATATTGTCAGAAACTCATCATGTCTGTCTGCTGATCTTTTGCATTACAAATGAAATTAGAGATGGCGTTGTAATAGCGTCGCGAGCCTGTACCACTTCGGAGTAATGTACGGGAAGAGGCGCAATGACGCATATGCCGAAGTTAGTTGTTAGTTATTGTGAAACGTGTTTTTTCGAATAGTTTAGTTTATTTTTCGTGATTTATTTATAAATGTTTCATCGTGGTTACGACTTAAGCAGAGTCGCCTAATAAACTAGGTACTGCATTTAAAACAATACAGTTTATTTCAATGTAATGAGCATAGTATACATCAAACAATGTGGAAATAACGTCCAAAATTCAATAGATTGTTGTGGCTTTAGTTTCCATTTGGTCACTCTGCATAAAGTTTTAACCATATAATACTTTTGTTTTTGAATCGTTCTTTTTTATTGTTTGGGGCTTGACTTTAATTGTAATGTGTTATTTGAAAAACTTATCAATAAAGAGTGTTGGGTATTTTTGTCTTTTCACTTTTCCACAAATATATGTAGGATACTCTTTTTTCCTTATAAAATAATATTTAATATTAAAACTGTAATATATAGTATTAGTACTTTTCGAATAACTTGTAATGCAATATTATTTGTGTTTATCGGTTTTTTAAAATTCATTTGATTACCAGCTCTTATCTGATAAATTTTGCTGTCAATAATTCAGAATTCAAGCTAAGGAAGGACGAGCATTATCTTCAATGCATGAATTAAATCATAATTTGCCCGAGGAAAACCAATTTTTAAATATTTTTTCTATACAAAATGTTATTTTTATGTGCTGTTTTTAAAAATACTTTATTGTACAAATAGGTGCCCTCCGTTTTATTTTGAAAATTAGATTTTGAAAGTAACCATGGAATATATAGGGTGTATCTAAATTCATGCGACAAAATTCAGGAGGTGATTTTTTGTATGAAATTGAGATGGGTTTTTCCTTCAACAAAAATTTTTCAGCTCTCTCCTCTCCGACATATCAATCGTGTAACTATAATTGAGTTTTTCCTTTCTTTTTCTAAAATTAGTGTAAGCCCTGCAGAGGAGTTACTCCTATATCAGGGCCAATTCCTACAAACACCCCTCCTTACAAAATCCTCTTATTCTACCAAACTTTAAACAACGAATCTCTCTCACTCTCCCTTAAATTAGTGTAATGCTATAAACTTAAAATTCTGTAATTTTCGTGCACTCGTAAAGGACTAACTACGCGTATTTTTTTAATATATCTGTTACATTATACGGGGGTGAATCGTATAAATAAATTATCGTTCATTTTTTTCTCTGCAGCTATTGGTTTCGGGAATAAATTTCAAAATAAAAAATATTTCCAAATAAAACAAGGATTTTATTTCATAAAACTTCAGCAATTAGCAATCCTTACTTTCATAAAATAAGGATTGCTAATATCACTCCCGTATAATGAAACAGGAGTATTGAAAAAATACGCGTAGTTAGTCCGTTACGAGTGAACGAAAATTACAGAATTTCAAGTTTCTAGCTATACTATAGGAAAGACCCATCTTAGTTTGATATGAACAATCACCTCCTAAATATTGTCGCTGAATTTAGAAGCACCCTGTATAATACGCCAGTAGCGAAAAATATAAAAATTACACGAATCGAAAATAATTGCTACAAAAGGTTTTATTGTTTAAATGGTTCCATTTCCAGCCCAATACGACCATCCTAGATTTTCCCCCTCACCGGAGTTGTGCTAAAGTGGTCGGAGGAAAACGTATCCTCAAAAAGGGTATTTTTGTGCTTTTATGATAATATCTATTAAAAGACTTGGAATATCAAAAGCATGTTTATTGTAATAGTTTTAGAACATTGAATTCTGCATTGAATGATACTGGTTGCACATTTTTCTGATTACTCGTTCCCATACTTCTGCACATCAAAGTTGGACCAGTTTTCCACATTTTTGAAAAATTATCGTTTTAACTTTACGTTTTTGGTATATCATCTAAACCAACACATTTATCAATAAAGTAGTTATTATAGAAGTTGAAGAGAAATAAATTTTACATAGAATGAACTTTTTCGAACAACCGTCTTCGTACAGTTTATCATTTGACACTTAAAGGCGCACTAGTAAGTAAAGCTACTACAAAAGTTCTTCCACACTTTCCTTACCAAGATTTTATCAAATTTGTTGACTGTTAAATTTGTTTGAATTGGATTTTCGATATAAACATTTTTAAAACTTCTCAGAAACAAATATCACGCTATAAATGTATGTGACATCCCCCCCCTCTCACTTTAGTACAACTCCGGCGAAAAAAAAACATAGGATAGTCATAGTGATTGAAACAATAAAGCCTTTTGTATCAAGTTAGGTAATGTTTTATTTTGTTATTGCTAAAAATGTACATATATTAGTTTTAATATTTAATGTATTTTTGTTTATACGAAACAAGCAGATATATCCTAAATTTAGTTGTTCATGATATTTTCTTTTATTAATATTAATACCAAAACTGGAAATCCTATTTCCAATATAGCTTTCAGCGGATGCGGATAAAATATGTATGGTTAATTCTCAGAAAGAAAGATTTTTCATGAATGTAGCTGACACTTCAATTTGCTGGTTTTAATTTTTATTTGATTTATGCTAATCAAGGTTCTTGTTGACTGATGCATTATTTTGTAGAGAATAAACTCACATAAAACTAGAAAATTTCACTAATTACATAAAACATTACCGGCGGTTTTATGTGATTGAAAATTTTGAATTTTTTTTTTTACTTATTTATCCGCAACCTCTACCTGAGGTGTTGATGTGATATTTCGTCTCTAATTAGTTCTATTCTCTGTTTCCAGTCTAGCCTGTATACGTTTCAGCTCTCTTTTTTCCAAGTTGTTTGTTATTTCCGTATTATATTTCCTTCTGGGGCTGCCTCTTGTCTTCTTTTCGTTTTCTCACACCACCTCAACCGTTCTGTACTCCTTATTTCTCACTATGTATCCAAAAATAGACAGCATTGGTATAGTTCTTCCACTATCAATTGCAGACTATAAAAACCCTTGCCGACAATTTTGTTTATTCTACCATATGCGTAGGTACCTCATTCCATAAATTTATTATTTTTATAAATACTTTTAAAAACATGTAAATCTTATGCGAAAAAGTATTCGTTAAAAGGCAATCGAATGATTATAAATTGGACGGCATTACACGCCGTTATTTAGACAGATGCACTTAATTGTAGTTCTATTAGGAACTTATAAAAAAATCATTATTATACCTTGTTAAATTGCTACAAATGAATATTAAATTATAAAACGTAAATAGACGAGTAAAATGTACCTGCCTGTAAGGGAGTTTGGTTTAAGCCGGGTACCAGACGTGAACTGAGCTCTTTTTGTACCCCATTCGTTTTTTCTTTCTGGAAAACGAAGTTTCAAAGCAAAAACCATTAAGGAAAATAAATTCTTTGTAAATAAAACAAACAAAAACATTTTAATTCCAATGTATCTTCATCGTCTGAGCTAGAGTCATCATTTGATTGGATTATGATGGGTTATAAAGAGGGTGATACCATATACTCATCTTCTTCTTTGATAACATATTCGACACAATTTTTCCAAAGCTCTTGTCTTGGCGGACTGCTGCTAGAACTTTCTTCACGAGTTCTACAACCTTACTCATATATGGAGACTGATTACATTTTCGTAATTCTGATTTTACGATTCCCATATTATTCTTTGCACAGGTTGTCAATATAATAAATTTTCTCTAACTTTTTACGATCGCTGACAGGAATAGGAATATTTTTTCAGACATAAATACTAAAATTTGAGCTTTGTTATTACTACTATTTGGTATCTTAAGGCGTCGCTGCGACTGGTAGGATGCGTTGTCCATAACGATTATTGACTATGGTGGAATTTTAGGTAAAAACTGTTCATTAAACCATTTTATCAAATAATTCTGTTGTCATATCTTCATGATAATCAGCTGCATAGTTTTTAACTTTTTTGGCAGATATTAATATAGCATTATGTCTCCCTTTAGAACATGGCCCATTCAAACAGCAATTTTTACTGTTGTCAACCCAACCGAAATGTACTACATTGTAACTGTCAAACCATGTTTCATCTAGATAAATTATGTGTTTATTAGAACTTCGGTAGTCTGTTTTATCTGACGCAAATAATCTTGTCGCCATCGAACTATCCTGGACCATTCGGTTATTGCCATGCGTTTATTCAGTTTTTTGTGTTTAAAATCACATTTAAACCACTGACAAAACTTGTTTTTGTTTTTAAACTGGTATAATTGTATTTTGAATAGTTTGCTACCTTTTGCTGTATTACTTCTAATGTGGCAACCCTGGTCTCCTTATATAAACTATAAATTGTTCTACGTATAAAATCTTGAGTAGCTTTGTCAAGTGATTTCAGTATTTCTTCACATGTTTCTGTGAATGATCCACAGCAACCCCTTCCGAGACTACTCGATAAATGGAAAATTTATTTACTCTAGTTAATTCAGCAATTCTTATTATTATAGCGTTATCAGATTTCTGAATATTTTCCTTTTTTAAACATTCGAATATATTTAAAATAACTCACCAAACGAAGCCACTGTCTTTTTTTATGTTTATCTACTTCTTTACTCCATTTCTTTCCTCACTTGTTTGTTTGTTTGTGAACAAGCGATTTTTTATTATTTAAGCAAAATAATAGTAAAATTTTTCCTACTTCTTGGTAAATATAACCTGCTGTTGTTTAATATAATTTCATAATCATGAAGCTATGCTTTGATTGTAGGTCAGCTGACATTGATAAATAAAATTATTTCCAAACATTGTTTACAGCATCATTTTGCGGACAGTTAACGTTTGTAATGTTGCTTAATTGATCAAAATAAAATTTATCATTTAATTTCTGACTACTACAAAGCTGTGCTATGGTTAGAAATTATGCTGTGGCATTTATTATCGTGTCAATGAAGTATATTTTTATCCTATACAATATAGTTATAGTTATTTTTACAAACATTTTTATACAGGGTGTTTTAAAGTTTTCGCTCACACTTCCTGAATCTGGGGATTGAAACAAATATAGTAGGTAACTAGTTATGTCAAATTCTATCACTAGTTTAGGTATATACGAGGTACATCAACAATATAATTTCCATATCTATTCCTACCAGCTCCAGCGCTGCAATAGCAGTTCTGAGCATGTGCGGCAGATACTTCTCAGTATAAATTTGAGCTGTAGAAGCAATTAGGATCAAAACACCATACGAGAAATTAACAAAAATGCCTATCCCAAATATTTTTCAAGCATAAATTTGTGCAACTGAAAAATGTGTCCAGTTCAGTCTAGAAAGGAATTATCGCAAACAGAAGATCACCATCCTGTCCGATAGCCAAGCAGCCATTAGATCTCTAAACTCTAATGTCATGTAATCCAAGCTGGTTTAGAAATGCCTGGAGAAGCTAAACGATCTAAGCAATCAAAATAAAGTTATCCTGAAATGGCTGATAAACTTACTAAAGTAAGGGCAGATAAATCCTTCATAGGACTTGAACCCTTTTTTTGTATCAGCTACAAAACAATAGAGAAAGCATTAGAAACGGAAGTAGATAGTTAGTTAGTAGAATTAAAATTCCTTGATAAGCAGATTGGATACTAAATACAATAAAGTATAACGGGCGTCTAAATTGGCAATCTTCATGCTTGAAAAAAGTTATCACCCTGTATGTATATATTGGCCCAGATTCTTTCATCTTAGATTGTTTGCGTGATACAAATACGTTGTTGTTTATATTACTCCTAGTGACATAATCAAAAAGCTGTTAGTGATAGATATTTTGTTGTCAGCGAAAACAATAAACAGTATGGTGTCACCGACAAAAAGCAAAGCATCAAAGTAAACAGCGAACATATTATATTTTATTGGGTAAACATGTTTTTTATATTTTGTGAATAAAGCTTTCGATCATATTTTGCGAAGGTATCAAATATAGGCCAAGAGCTTCGTGTTAGAAAAATATATATCTGGAAAATATGTGAATGATTATTTCTTTACGACTTCTATGTGACAAAAATTGTGGTTTGTTTCGTAAGGAGTTTTCTTTTAAAATGTTGACAAAATGCATATTTATGTTTATCTATAAAATATTACTTCTCATGATATACCATAAATATTGTCATTTCAGTTGTTACAAAAATCTAACCGATACATGATGGTAATTATTTTATATAAGAATATAATATATAACTATATAATTTTTTAACCATATGGGTATCTTAAACAATATAGGTAGGCTTCAGCAAGTAAATATATATGTTAGGAAAGGTTACCGCGGCAAGGTTTATGAACAAAAGAGAGGATTTGAACCGCCTTGGAATTTTGAAAATTCTCGACGTTTCGGCTCCCATTGTGAAACCATTGTCAAGAGAGGGGTGGTAGGGTGGTTATTCGTTCATTGGCAAAACGTGACCCGTTCTCGTGGTTTCGATCTGCCTTGAAACACAAGCAAGCTCAAGACCGACAGTGTTAGTGTCCACGGTGTTCTCGATGGTATATTACCTTTTATTTCTATATTTATCATTTTATATTGTTTCGTATTAGCTTTGGTGTTTGATTTTGCCACAATCCCACTACAAAGACTAGAAAATAATTTCCTATCTTCTCTTGCTAATAATTTATTTCTATACATTCTCTATATAAAAATGTTTGAATAGTTTTCATTTTAAAATCTTCATAATGTTTTTTAACTTTTTTATACTCAATCTTAGCCCCTAACTTTTGTTAAACGAAAAGTTGCTCGTAATTTTACATAGTCCTGGTGGTTTTTGACAGTTGACGGTACTATCAATTGTTCCAAATGAATAATTTACCTTATTTGCGCTAAACTATCTATGGCAGGAAAATTCAAGAAAAATGTTCCCAAGATTACATTTTTAGACATTATCATTTGTACTGTAAAGTAGATTAGAGATTTCAAACAGTCACTAAGTCCGATGTAACAAAGACTTCAAATTATGCTGTATTTCGTCATTCCCTCACCGTCATTTCCTCATTTAAACTTAAAATCAGGGAATGACGATTTATGAGAGAGGGTTTTGTTTTTCTTTGGCTTGTATTATATTCGAATATATCGTCTATCTACTTGTAGAAACCTTTTATTACAAGAAAAAAGAAATTGTATAAGATAGAGGCAAAATTAGGAAATAAAAAATATGATAAGAACCGTCGAGAAAAAGTCTACTCCTAAAAATTTAGTAAATCTTTGTTAAATATCATAACCAAAAAAGAAATAGCTAAGTAAAACCTACTTCTATTATCAGAATTATCAGGCTTGAAAGGAATAATTGAAAGAAAAATAGTAAAATATATTGATACCAAAATTCGTTAGTATTTGACATGACTCTCAAATGAAAAACCACCTGATAATTCTGAACCTGCTGTGGAGCCCGTTTATCAAAATAATATTAAGCGCCAAAGCTTGTCAGTTACTTAAAGAAGATGCAACTAAGGAGGAGAATAATACCATAATGCCAAAATATTCAAGTTAAAGAAAAAATTGAAAGAGAAATAAGAGAAAATGAGAAATAATGCCAGAGACTAACTAAAACATTTCCAAAAACGTTCAAGTTCTAGGATAGTAAAAAAGCTTATTTTTCCAGTAATTGATGTAATGTAACTAAAAGACTGCTGTGCTCGTTTCAGGAAACATAGTGTGAAGAAGAAAATAGGAAATTCGAAAACTAGATCTATTGAAAAGGAAAAATTACTGTATTTATTCTACCTTAAACATGACACCTACAGTAAATAGCGCATCTAGGAAAATAAATGAACAAATGAGAAAAGTTAAACAAAACATTACATATTTCTTAGAATATGCTAGGAATTCCAGGATTCCACTAATAGTTATACTTCATAGTTTCCAAATTAATAGTCCTTAAAAAAGTTGTAAAAGAATTTTGAAAATAAACAAGATATTCTATAAAAAATGAATGACTAGAATAAACCTTCGGCCAGTTAAATTTATTTTCCTAGCTAGTTTTGAATTCAAATTATAATTTTACATGTTAATAAATCGTCCGTGGAGGAATGTATGTTCAGAATATATTCTAAACAGAGTAGGTATGTACATTTGACACGTCCAGATGATATTCAGAATACATTCGGAATATGTCCAAATGTTGATCCAGGTATTCTATAAAAATCAATATGTTTTTGTATTATTCAATTATAAATAAGTACGAGGATGGTTCCAGAAATACCTGGCCTGACCTAGAGATGGGGGTAGTTGCTTGAAAAATACCACTGTATTAGAAAGTACACAATCTATACAGCATATGTTTCAAGTTTGCAGATACTACGTTGTTAAACTAGGTTCTACTCTGGGTGAAATTGCTCCTTCGTTATCAACAGTAATATATTGTGTAGCATTTTAAACCAGGCCGTGAGACCTACGAAGACCGGCATCGCAGTGGTCTACCAAATGAGGTGATGACTCCAGAAATGTTGTAGAAAATCCACAAAGCGGTACTGGATGATCGTCGACTGAGAGTACGCGAGTTAGCAGATATAATAGGCATTTCCAAAATTGCAGTACATCACATATTAACTGAAAATTTGGACATGAAATGGGTGCCACGTTTACTCACAATGGAACAAAAACAGTATCGTGAAGATGTTTCTATCGAGTGTTTGGCAATGTTTTACAGAAATAAAGCCGTTGTTGCACCGTTTCATAACGATGGATTAAACGTGGGTCTATCAATTCACACCCGAAGAACCGGATCCAAAGAAGGCAAAGACCGTTCCATCTGCAGGCAAGGTCATGCCGTCGGTTTTTTGAGATGCGCGTGGGATAATTTTCAATGACTATTTTAAAAAAAGAAAAACTATAAACAGCGATTATTATGCGAATTTATTGTAACGTTTGCGCGAAGAAATGAAGCAAAATTGACCGCATTTGGATAAGAAGGAAGTGATGCTTTATGGCCAAAATAAATAAATTACAGTTTGAATTGCTACATCATGTAGCCTATTTGCCAGATTTAGCCACCTCAGATTATTTTCTATTCCCATACTTGAAAAAATAGTTCTGGAGTCCAAACATTTTCTAGCGGGTGAAGAGGTGATGTTGACAGTTAATGGAACTTATGGAACATCGCTGTTAAATATGTATGGAGCTAAAAGGAGATTACGTTGAAAAATAAATATATTTTTTTCCAAAATGTCAGTGTTATCTTTGTTGAACCAAGTACTTTTGGGACCATCCTCGTATCTAAGATTGGATGATATTTTTTGGAATTGTGGAATTCTTTATACTCTATTTTCCGACACTCTAAATTGTTCGATATTTTTTTATAAATCCTAAATAATGAAATTGGTTCTCAAATATTTTGAAATAAATGAATGTTTCTTTATACTTCTCCCAATCTCGGTCGTTTCATTTTTGATACTTTAGACTCATTAATTTCAAATATAGCTATGAAAATATCTCTAGAAATACCCAATTTATTTATTTTCAACAAAAGGAGTTTTCCGATAAGTGAGATTGGTCTGATTACACAATTATCAAAATATATTCCAATCCTCTTCAAATAATTTTCCAAGTATTCCATTAATTTTCCCACTTTTTCTGTTATATGACGAGCCGTAAAAAAGAAATAATGATTAAATTGACAACAAAAGCTAAGGAAATGAGTGATAATGTTATAGAGATGTTTTTTGTAAAAGATTTTGTAAGCAGGAGCTGGAGAATCGTTAATTCAGTACAGTATGCAATAATATACATAAAATAAAAAGTGAACTAAAAAACCTTTTAACTAGTAATACAACTATTTTTCATATCAATTTGTCATTTGTTCAAATATATATAGTTAAAATACTCGACCCCCCATATTTTTATGATTTTCAAAATAGATAAAAGTCCAAAGTTTACTGAAATTATGTACTTAGTTATCAATTGAAATATGTACTCCTCTTAAAATTCCGGAATTAAATTGTAATAAATTTCAATTTTCTATATTTGTTTCTGCTAAATGTGTCTTGCATATGATACTAGATTTGATAAATACAGTGTTCTCCATTACAAACTTACTTAAAGCGGACCTTACATATTAGTATTGTCAATCCCTAGACTGTCGTTCAACCTTGAGAGCTCACCTTCAATATCGCCTCACCTTAGACAGTCAATATCGGTTACCCAGCAGTTAGCCGAAGTGGGCCTTTAATTGGCTCTTAAGATTTACTGTATGCTAAGCCTGTATTGAAAATTATTGTGACACTTGGTGCGCCCGATTTCGAGAGCTCAAAACGCTCCCCGTCCCACCACAAATAATATAATTCCCCTAAAATATACATTACCTGCCGTCATTTGACACAAATCTGACATCTTATGGAAAATATAGACATGTCTTTATATATATATAGAAAATTATCTCATTTTGGCGCCCTTTCATACATCTGGGTGGTTTTGGTTGTGATCTGGACACGCAAGTTATATTCTCAATACCAACTATATAGATGTTCAACCAAATATCAGTTTCACCATATATTTTTTTCTATTTTGGACCTATGACAAGCCAGTACGATATGAAAATAGGTGTTGTTCTAGGCTCCAGTACAATATGCGAAATTTGAAGTTTTAATATTGGCAATGTCGATCTATCACCTTTGAATGTCACACAAACGTATTTTTTTGAGATCTCGTCAACGAATTGGAATAATACCAAATTCATCACAAATATAATAATTTTGACAGTAAAAGGTAGTAGATATTATATTACTGAACATAACTCCAAAATTTCAGATGTGATTATATATTTTTTCGTGCGTGTATGGTCAATTATCGTAAATTTGAAACCAGTATTTTGAAAAAATGTTTTATTAAATGAAAGATATATATATATATATATATATATATATATATATGGATTCTAATTATATTAGTAACTCAATAAAACAAAGAACGAAAAACTAAAAAAACTAATTAATGAATTATTTTATATTTTCAATTTATATTTGTCATTAAATCAAAATTTAAAACTTTCAATATATCTGTTACCACACAATTACAGTTTAAGGTACTAATATGTTATACTAACTCTTTAACAACTGTTATTTGTGTATAATAAAAGTTTACAACCTGCTTAAACATTTCTATTTTGGAGGTGCTACTTTGCTATTATCTAAATTATTTAATTCAGTCTCTTATACCCACGTTTTGCAAATTGGTGATGAATAAACACATATATCAACCGGATGCAATTGCTTGAGACAGTTTGAAAAGACACACATTGATAAAATTAGTACTTATTTATTCTATAGGAAACTATTATTGTACAATGAAACCAACTTGTGTAGGTTATGCACTCAAGGCGACATTACATCCCGAATTTGATTCTTGTCTATTATCCACCTAAGGGTGGTATTTTTGGTAAGCACTCATTTCCGGTCAATAAAATTGGATTCATAATTTAAAAAAGTTCTCATTTTCCAAATTGCTGCAATCCCAATATATTGGTTTTTTGGTTCTGACTAGCAAAGACTACCCGCAAACAAAGAATTTGGATAATTAATAAATATGTTAAGTTAGCTGGTTATGATGTGTCATCTTTTTTTTGGAAAGTTATCGTTTAAGGGAATAGCATTTATAATAAATGACAACAATTCCAAAATTCCATTCGATACATCAATTACGTTGTTTTTTTTTTTCAACTACACCCAAGTAAATTAAAAATTATACATCATAAACGCAAGTAAACATGTCGACTGTCAAGTATAATAAAACTTCTCCCATCTTTGCAGCAACGGCCAATAATAAAATAAAAAGATGACGCTAGATATTTTGAAATACAAGACAGTCACTTTAGGAAAATAATTTCATCTATTTTACAAGCTTCCACAACTTAAAATCTTGAATTCAGTAATCTTTTGAAATGCTGTCAAAAAATTGATGACTTGCTTCATTTATCTCAGCCTCTGTGAATCCTCTACCACATTAACCTTTTTTTAAATGAAAGAATAACTGAGAATCATACATGACCAAATCAGGCGAACGGTATTCCATTATTGTGATGAAATATGAAACTGCGAATGCTGACTAACTGTTGAAACGAAGTTTTTGCCAGCTAGATTATGACCTTTTTCGTAGTGGGATTGTTGCAAAATTAAACACCAAAGTGTACTAACTCTAATATACTCCGAGCTTTCGAATACTTATTTATTCATCGTCTGGAAATAAATTAGTTAAGAATTGTGATGTGATAAATATTGTTATATCTTATAAAAAAACATTACATTCATCAACTTCAAAATTCAATATTCAAATTGACGCTTGAAATCAATCAATACGCTTAATATTTCTATCAAGCGTCAATTTGAATATTGAATTTTGAAGTTGATGAATGAGTTAGAACAATATGTATGGTGAGTGTGCGTCTCTTGTGAGGTCGAGCGGCGTGAAGATCTTTTTCGAGGGGTAGATCTTCATTGTCTATTTATTCTACTATATAGCTAATTATTCTCCATGCAACTCTGTTCTTGGTCTTTTCATTCCATCGCTTAAATCCATTCTACTCAGGTCCTCTTAAGCACTTTGATCTGGGCATTCCCCTTCTTCTTCTACCTCATGGATCCTATTGAAGTATTGTAAAAGTTAAGGTGCCTGCGTCAGCTCTACACAGATGCTCTAGCTATCGTTTTTTTTTGTTATTTTATTCTTCTGATTACATCTTCCCCTTATCTTCTCTTTCAAGGTTTTCTTTTATTCAATAATTCATATTCGTTGATTCTATTCCTTTTCATCAATCTTAATAGATCTTAATATTGTTCGTATTACCTTTTTTCTATTATTCTCGACTTCTCTCCTTCCTTTTTCGCCATTGTCGTTGTTCCTGCGCTTTGATTATTTTGTAATTATTCCTTTTGGTTCTCTCCTTTAGTATATTTCTTTTCATATTCCAATCTACTGATATGTTTTTCTTTATTTCTGCCCTTCTTTTCTTATTACTGTTAATCTTTAATCCCAAATATTTGAACTTTGTAGTTCTTCATATTCATAACCCCTAATTTTTATTGTTCTTTTTGAGTTGCCTGCCATACTTGATAATCTACATTTTATTTCTGTTTATTTTTAATACTATTCTTCCTCCTCTTTTGTTAGTTTCTTTCTTTAACATTGTATTTCTCCTTTTAGTGAACAGGACAATGTCATTTGCGTATGCTATGATTAGACATCCGCTATTTACTTACATCTGTATATTAATTTTCTTATATTCATGTTACTACACTTTTAATTAAATAACTATTTGAATAAACAGAAATAATTTTTAATTCCATTTATTAACAATGAAAAGAATTTGAATTTTATTTCTCTCTACTATTTTTCTAATAAAATTAGATACCTACCCATCATGTATTCTTTTGTCGTTAAACTCAAAGAATAAATTGTAAGAATTTACAAAACAAGACAGAAAACATTAATCCACAATATTCATTTCTTCTCTATGTCTTCTATTATCCTTAGCCCATTCTAGTTTTTTCTTTCCACCTAATCGTACTATAAAGAATCACGTTCCTTTTTACTAGAATAAAATACATCATTTTCGTTTATTTTTATTAGCTGTCTCCGAAGTGAAGCAATATTCTTTAATGAGGTATCATTATATCTAAGAAATAAACTTTTATGTCATCTATGGATACATATATCGATCGCCGACATAAAAATGTGTATCCAACTGTTCAGAAATTCACATATACATTTTCAGATAATTTTTGTCATCAATAAAACTCTCAATTAGCCGTAATCTCCGTATTTCGTCGCTGTAAAGGCTATATTTAAATGTGGTTTTATATATACCTTATTTAATATGTATGCATTTTTCATCGTTGTTTATTTTTTACTATGCTACCCATCATGTTTATCTAGTTTCTAGTTAAGAGGCCTCTATTCTTTCCTCTCATATACCGCCCTAGCATCTGCCTACCTTCGACACTGGGAAAGGGTGTAAACAGCGTCATCTAATTTTTTCACAGTAGGTATACAAGTCATTTACCACGCTTTTCTTGTCAAATATGTATTTCTTAAAACATTTTTGACCTGTCATTCATTAGTTCACTTTCCAGTGTGTTGTTGTCGGCCAGGTTTCTATATTTGGTATGAGTTGCCAAATCTATATACATTACTTCCCAGTTTGGTACTTTTCCTGTCATGTTTGTTTCAGTTGATCCTCAGCTTTTCTTTGTAGGATTCTGTTTAGATTCTTAACAGATTCTATTATGAGAAACGCATGGCTAACTAAAAAATTATACTGCAAAAGGCCAAATTATTTTATAATGAACTATTAGCTCAGAACACTCAAAAACAGACTTCAAGGATAGGATAAAAATAAACATTCGGCGATCGGTCCCTAAACTGATTCGGAATCAGACCTGTGAACAAAGGTCTTGATCTACAAATATTCAAATAGGAGGAAATGGCTTAAAAAATTAGTTTTTCTTCATTCGTAGGAGGCCGCCACTACCCGCCCCACCCACTGAGTCGCAGATGACGATCACTCGAGAAGAAATAATTGACTGAATTTTAAATATGCGTATGAAATCGGTCCCTAAACTGATTCGTAATCATACACGTGAATAAAGCTCTTAATCTGACAAATTTTCAAATAGGAGGGAATAGCTAAAAGAACTTTGTTTTTCATTCGTGGGAGGCCGCAACACCCACGGAGTCGCAGCTGACGAGTATTCATAATGTCCTTATACATTTTTTTACTTAGTATCGCTCCAGAAAAAATAATTGACCGAATTTGTACCTGGCTTCTAGACTAATAGTTGTACTATTATATCTGTTACAGACCATATATAAAATGTATGTATATGGCCTAGGTCGTATACATGGACAACATTTTGAAAATTGAAGAAGTTTCCAAAGACAGGGAAATCCCTCTTAGATCGGTGGCTACTTACTACTACTATTTTTATGTATAACTCATTTCTATAATAAATAAATAAATAAAAAAAATTGTGTTTAAATATATACATAGATATAGACTAATATCCTTAGTCCTTTTCTATACGGACTAGTTCTTGTATATATGGTCTATCTTTCATAAACGGTCTGTAACATATCCAAAAATTTTCAGTTTCTAAGGATACCACTATATCTACAGACATAGATACCCCCTTCGAGTATATAAATAAAATATCTAAGTTCGTTGTTTTTATAAAATAGTTTAAGTAAAAATCAACGCACTTATGTTCTTATGACACCCAGATCTATTATTTTTCATGGCTAACTAAGAAAATGAAAAGAACAGTTGTTTATTTTTTGTCACTGACATGTATTTTCTCGATACGACATTCTGGTATAGAAGCAATTTATTTGGTTTACTGATAACATATGTTTTATGTCAGTTGTGGCCCAATACCAATCCTACTCACATTTTAAGCATCCTGAAAAATGATTTCAGGTTCTGGCAACCGTATTATATAATTCGAATTGAAGTCGCACATACTTATACCTTCGCGTGGGCTGAAGGTCATGGCAAATAAAAAAATATCTCTTTTCACTTCTTCTTGTCTTCTTTGAACATATACGAGGTGTTAAATTCCAAATCTTTTTTGCAGAAAATAATACATGAAATTGGAAAGTCTAGTCACTTTTATTTTCAACGGAAACATTTGATGAGAATAGCTCTCTTAGTTTAATTCATTTGAATGGTAGATCATTCTAATATGATGTTATTTTCAATGATAAGCTGTATTAGTTCAAGTAGTGTACGATTCCTTTCAAAAATTTTAAGACAAGGTATCAAGAAACATCGTGGATGCACCTTGGTACAATCGAAAGAGTAGCCTCCTTAAGGATGTAGATATGCATACTGTTGATCAAACTATAATGAAATTTGCCACGACTAATAGTGTTGTACAAGTTGATACTGCTGGAATAACTGGCCAATAAAGACCAAAGAGGATTAAACCTTTAGAATTGGTGAAGTGAGATTGTGAAAAGCATGCATTAATCATTGTACAAAATTATTACAATTCTAAGGATGCTGTAAAACTATAGTCAGTGTCCAAGTAGTCATTTAAATTGCTGAATGATCTTGAAATCAGATTCTCATGTCTGCTATGTTTTTGTTATTATTAATAAAATATTTTCAATGGAATCATAAATATTTCCAAAAAATAATAATCTAACAAAAGTAATTAAAGCTTGCCTGCACTATGATGCCTTTTTGTAATTATTCTTTCCAAGCATACCAAGGTTACGAGTCAAAATTTCTTCAAAAAATGAAAGAACTTTAATAACATTTTTTAAGAATGCCACCCCAAACATCTACTGTTTGTGGTACGTAGTGTGGTCCATGACTTCTTGGCCACATACAGTAAATACAGTGCGTTCGCAAAAAACTTTATGCACGCGTTAATGACAAATCTTAACAAGCTTCACACAAAGTTTCAATTTGCTGCTTCCATTTTATTATAATATTGCTCGAACGAGCACTCAATCAAAGTGACCTGCGCCTAAAAGCAAAAGATTGTAACGCAGATCGGCATTTCCAAAACAAATGGTCTAAGTACCCTACATGAGCATTTAAATATGACAAAAATCAGTGCAAGGTGGGTGCCTCGAATTCTCAGCGCAGTACAAAAGCAGTGTTGAGTAGAATGTTGTGAGCTTTGCCGCGAGGATCAGGAAAAATTGTCGAAAAATGGGGCGGCAAAATTGACCGAGGTGTACACTTGCATCATGACAATGCTCCAGTCCACACTGCTTAGCTTTTCAAGGCTATTGCACTCAAATGTGGCTTCACAGAGATAGAACACCCATTATATAGGTCTGATCTGAACCATCCGACTATTTTTTGTTGGCAAAGCTGAAGGTCGAGTTACTGGTAGGAATTAAGTGAGAATATATTGTTAAAAATAATTACAATTTTTTTAATTATGATCTTTCTTTCTTACTAGACGAAGAACTCATCGATGCAACTTCCATAGCATTACGCTTGATCACTGAAGCAGGTGTTAACAATCTCTATTCTTGTATCATAATCATACCGAGGAGCTTTGGAAGAAAATAGTTTTGTAGCAAATGTTCCCATTGATCATTTTTGATTAGTTCTCTAAAGTGATTTGTTTTTATTTTTCATTGAACCATTTTTGTAAAACTATGTCACCAGTATTATTTGTATAACTAGAGAAAATATAAACTAAAACAAATATTAAACCTTTCTCTATTGTAACCCGTTGTTACTCTGCCTATTGTGTCTAGATTTTTTTCAACCATGGGACTATTTTTTATCACTTATCCATGCTGTGAAATTTTATATGAAATATTTTTCATATTCATTCTTCTAAATGTTCTTGATTTTAGGTCTCTTCTGTTTTGAAATTAGTTATTTTTATAATTTTTGAAAAGAAAGATAAAAATTGATGTTTCGACTTATTTCAGTCTTTTTCAAAATATGATATATAATTCAAAATATTTGATAGATTCTAAGACGACCTTAAAATAAGTTTGTCATAATGTGTACAACATTAATAACAATGCACATACAAGACATGTGGTGTTCAAAACTGTTTTGTTCAACAAAGATTATTATTTATCATTATTTATTGCAGTAATATACATTTTATTTATTCGTGATAACATAATAACAAAGTTAAGCTTTGATCATAGATAAAGTTGAGGCATTGTCGCAAAGCAAAGTTAGTTTGTCCTTTGTGATACAAGACTTTCAATAATGGGACTCCATTAGCCTGTAGCAGTAGTGTGGTTCGGTAATATTCTAAAATATTAGAATTTTCGCCCCTCGTCATTAAGATCAAATAAATGGGAAATAAAACCCATCCCATCCCAAATTCAAATATCTCGAACATGGTTAATATTTTGAAGATTAACAAAGTTTTTCTTAAGTAATCAAGAGGCTATTCAGTCGTGAATATAATGAATATAGTGAATTATAATTTGAACTCAAAACTAGCTAGGAAAATAAAATTAACTAGCCGAAAGTTTATTCTTGATATTTGTGCGTATAAAGTCAACTACCACGTTTTTTAAACACAGTTACGTAGAAAAACCACACGGGCTAGAGGTTATTTCGTGGTAAATATCACAAAAAGAATTAATGCACAAGCGCCAGATTAAAAATCCTTACCTAGGATACCTGTCCGAGGATACATTGGACATATTCAGAACACGTTCGGAATGACAAATCTGTGCAGGATTTGAAATTGTTTTATTAGCACCGCGAACGCAAAATTTCAAACTGCGCATGAATATGGTGACAGAACATGTTAAAGATATCTACCGCTAACAAAGCTGTTGAGTGACAATACATTTGTAGATGATTTCATAAGGCACATGTGGTGTGAATTAACTTAGTTCATACCCCATATTCAAATTATTATCTCAAAAAATTAATGCTCTTCTAACAAAAGTCCATTTCATTTTATCACTTAAACATCCTGTAATTAATAAGAAGACTTGAACCAACTAACGTGTACTTGGAATTACTTACGAATCACCCAGTAGATTATGGATTCTGCTTCACACCACTTTAAATTTATTAAGATGTTTATTCTAGTTTTTTTCAATTGATCATACATGAATAATTTATTTACATCTGAGGACATTATTTCAAGTTCTATAGTTACAACAAAACGACCAAAGTAAAGAGATAAATTATTAAATAGTAATTACTCTTGTGAAAATTTGAAGATTGGGGCGAAGAGTGTTCCCTACCTGTGACCTATTTTACACCAAAAGACAAATTGACTACACTAATATTTAGCTATGAATAATTTGTAGCAAACTGTAGAACGACTTCGGTCTTTTCGTATCATGTTTTTCTGCAAAAAAATAGTTCTTAAACAAGACGTTTGCTGTTTTTGCAAAATATGACATTCCACAGTTTATTCGAAGTTCTGTTTATAAAATTAATAATGAAAATTGAAATAGATAGTTTTACGTATTGTAAAATTGCTAATCAAGAAGAACTAGTATTTTGTATTTCGTTTTAATATATGAGAATGAAGAATTTGAGGTTGGCGTACACTTCTAAGTAAATCAATTATACATAACAAATAAAAATGTATCAATCAAAGACGTCCAATACATTTTTATGTTCCAATCTAGAAGCAATTCTATTCTTATTAATTCCAAAATAGTATATATGTTGAACATACATTCCATTCCAAATTTTTAGAAATCTAAATTACAAAGCTGCGTATTGTTTACCAAATACACATTAAACGCCGTTCTAAAAAACTGATTAGATCTTCCTACGTCTAAGAGGCAAAGGCAATAAAAAAATTTCAGCCCGAATGTTAACGTCACTTTTTCGTGTGATAACCTAGCTTATCCGGTACATCCTACTAGAAAACTAATGAGGATCTGACGACCTAATTACTGCCGAAATAAGCAGCCCCCACATCCTCGCCAACATCTTCGGATGGAGAAGTTAGAAAGTTGTCCTTCGACTAAAAAATCAACCCAGAAGACTCATGAGCTGCATTAAGTAGTTAACGACATAAGAATACAGAAGGTAATTGGAAAACCAGGGCATTAAATATCACATGGTGATATTCCCTGCAATATCATAATAGTTGAAGTCAGGACCAAATATATTTCCGGAGTAAGTATTTCGATCGAATCTTCGAGAAGGACAGTTGTGACTAAGATGAAAAATGCAATCGATATAAAAAACATCCTGATACAAAAATCAATAAGGATCGAAACATGGAATGTCAAAAGTATATGCTTCTGAAAAAAGCAATGAAGTGATTACTTCTACAATGGCATCGTTGCGGTCACTATACTCCTGGGTGGCATGAATTCAAAAATCGAACAAGATCCATGTAACAAATGAATGGGGTGGATGGGCTGGGAAAATGTAACTAACGAGGAGATCGCCTCTTTCAAATCTGCCAAGAAAAGTGCATGGTCATAACTAACATTCTTTTTAAATTATCAAAACTCCGCCTGTACAAATGGAAATTGCCACAAGATAACAAAAAACGTATAGTCGGTAATCAAATCGATTATACTAAATAATTAAGAGAAAAATGCCAAAACATACACAAAAGTAAAGATAGGCTTATTTTTATTCTAAAAGTTCATAGAAATTAAATAAAATTAATTACAGAATAAAGTAAACAAATGTTGAGTGGAAGTCCCACGAAAGTATACATTTCAAGCTGAATTTGATCGTTGATCCCACTGTGGTTTAATTGCTAACAATTTGAAGTATTGTCCATTCAGAGAAAGAAGGTAAGCCCTGTCTGTCACTTAAACATAAAAATTGATCAAACTTTGAGATTGATTTGAGAAATCAATCACAAATGAAATTTACACAAGAAATATATATTTTCTGATTGATAAGTTGAAAATCCCTGAAGAACTTTGTAAAAGAGGAAAAAGCAATTTTAGGATGATTAGTCGGCAAGGCAATTATTAAAAGATAGAAATCTCATTTTCAATTTAATCGTTCATTGTATTGAACTTTTTTGACGTTGATTATAATTGAAAAATTGGACGAAAGTATGTTAGGTGAAGATTCTTTTTGTTAATATTTGTCACCGAATTTTTTGTAAATAGAATTTTTTCCTATTCACACATTTAATAGTCTCCGTACGGAGTAGGAAAATACGCCCTAGTATAGTAGGTAATTTTTGGCTAAATTGATTATTAAAATGTTTGTCTGTTATATGAAACTCCAAATGTAAGATAGTTGCTATAAAATTCAGATGACTTTGACTAATATGATTGATTTGTAGAGATTTTGAGAACTACAATTTCAAAATTATCTCCAGTTTCTTCAGAACATTCTAAAATGAGGGTGACCAAATTCAAATTTGATTTAGGACGAATTTGATCACCTCTTTCATATTGCTGCTAAATACCAATGAGACCATATAGAATGATAAATTTGACCCTGGGTTAAATATTCTCGTCACTTTTCAAGTTATTCGTCCTCAAATATTTCGGTGTTAAATTGATCGCATATGTGAAATTGATCACTATCAAACACTTTGTACTGCAGCCAAGAAAAGGAAGTTTCTAAGCTTGAAGAAATTTACAATAATTCTTATATTCATGTGATAACAACAGGAGACATAATTTTTTGGCAGCAGCTCATTCATGAGATATCTGTTTTAACTCTTGAAAATCTTATAACTAGATGCTGATCCAAAACATCGTCCATTGCTACAAGCCCCTTTTGGGCTATTTTCATTGATCCTACATTTTTTCGGATTTGTAAATGATGTATAGAGACTCATGTAAGAAATATTTTCTTATCTTCTGGATCATCTTAAACGTTTGTTTTATCATATTTGAAAAGATTGCATGCAGGGATATCTGATCATGTCTGGTGTAAATTTATAAAATATTCTGTTATGGTTTTTCTGGAAACAGAATCCTGAGAGTGTTTTGCAGTCACCTTTTTGACAACTGCATCGTTATGTCGTTGAAACAAAAAATAGACCCAGTCATTTTGTGGTAAATTATTTTGAAACATTGCAACATTGCGAACTTAGCTCTCCAAAGAGTTTTTGGCTAACTGTCTCAAATCCATTGTATCCAGTCTCTACACTTACTTACTGCAGAAAGAAAAAACTTTCCTTCGTTGATTATAAAACAGGTTTGGCTTCAATTTTTTTTAATATGACCACCGTGGTATTTATTATTTAGCATCCCATCAGGAGTTTCATAGTCTCGAGGAGCCCTCTGTAGACTCCATCCTTCTTCAGTAACATTCGCTAGGAACTGTTCAACGGTATCCTCACTGTAGTCTTTGTACCTTCTAGCACCCAACTTCCTTTTAGAGCCTCGTACCTTTTTGATCAGTATGAAAGAAGAAAAGATATGCCGATCGATTTGGCTCCCATCTCTAAATTATGAATTACCCGCAAATCTATTATATTCGCTGCCGAATATTCCAACATGGCTACTCAGAAGGCATATACTAATAAAAATACAGGGGCCAGATAAAGTTATCATTATATTTACTTACCAGTGAAAGTTTGTAAAGTCACTGAAACTTTGATGTTAGCTCATCAATTTTAACAGCATTTTTACTAAAAAACTAGATGAAAAATAGCATACGTTATCAGAAACGTATCATGGTCAAAGCTTCACTGAACAAGACCAAGGCACAAGACCGCTGCTAGTGGTATGATTCTGGCGTTAAATTTAAAAATGTAACCAAATGATCTAATTATCAATTTCGCACCCGTTTATCAATTTCGCCCCGAATTACGATAATCTTACTCTTGCCTATACTACTTCCAACGTTTCCAGCTATTGGAAAAATAATATCTACCCTTAATTGCTGTCGTATCCAGGGCCCCCGTAAGTGCTACTGGCGCCTGTGTGCAAAAAAGAATTTTGGCGCCTCTTAAGGCACTTTGAATTATCTTTTTTTTTTATTATAGGTAGGTGCTTGAAATAAAGCAAAGAACTGAACTTTAAAAGTCATATTTATTTGTAGACTAAAATATAAAAATGAAATAGTAATAATAAGCTCTTGGCCACACTCATTTTAAAGCATTTACTTAACTACTGGGGTACAGACACGTTGTTTATAAATACTAGAAAATAACCCAAAACTAAAAATCAAATTATTTTAGGAACAAATAACAGAAATATTGCCTCATATCTACATATACAACGTGTTCCCTACAAAGGGATAATGTTGGTAGTATAAAGTAGGGAACACTTACCATTATATAAAAACGGTTGTACCGTTGAAATTGCAGCCATACAGCATTTAGTTTTTTAGAGAAAATGTAGTTAACAAAATTTTGTATTATACAACAACAAATTTTTTTGCACTTGTTGCACGGTCTAGTTTAACGAGTTTAAAACGCCTCTGGTGTTGCATCGCTTTTATATCTCCCGGCATCATTTATGTCCGAACAGGAAAAGTCAAGAAACTACCGCTTGACATGTTCTCGCAACATAGGAATCAACAGTAACTGGATGATATACTAATAAAATTTCGTGTGTACATATACCTAATCCTATTCAATTTCTCATCTTTTATTTTAAAATTATATTTTTTTCAAACTCTTTTTTTGGGCCCCCGTGTGCATTGCACACTTTCCACATATGGTAGCGGGGGCCCTGGAGTCGTATCTATGTTTAATATTTTACTATATTCGGGGTGTTAATGTCATTTCTAGAAACTTATAGGAAGTGAAACTAAGCTGTATATCTTTACAATCACACCCTCAGGGTAAAAATAAGAACCTTTTTCATGGACGGTAAAAAGAGGGTTACCACACCATATAACTCCCTTGATCTTGCCAGGACTCGTTTTTGAGTTATTGCGACACTCATTTTTTATAATTTCTGTTCTAATTACATTTATTATTTATTCTCATTAGACTTTCTGTTCATAAAACAATTGATGTAACAGCTCTCTCAATTCATTTACGAATTTTCAAAATGTTCACGGATTGTTGTGTTTTCGATATTGATACTGACTCCAAATCACATAGAGTATTTTATAATTGGAAAATTCCTACACCTCAATTTAATCACCCTCTTTGTTTATTGACGACGCAATTTATTTTTATAATAAATAGTATAGAATATTAAATTCGTGTAGTGTTAAGTCAATTTTAGAAACAAAAGCTTGAAGCAACCGTGAAAGCAAAGAAAGATGTGAAATTGAAGGGGAACACACAACGTTGGTTTAATCGATTAAATCTTGGTATTTGACGGTTTAAGATCGTTCCCGCTTAGGTCGTCTACTTGCGTGAGATATTGAGGTTACAAGGGAAGCAGTAGAAAACCAGCCTAGCCTAGTCGATCATCCGCCTCCATTGGACCTCCTAAAGATATCATACATCGTCATTTAAAATCATTATATAAGATCTATGAAAGTTGTCGAAAAGAGCCATACGCATTAAGCGAAATTCAAGCGAAACGTCGAGCAGAAGTGTGCAAACAGTTCATTCTTTTGCCGTAAAATGTTATCAGATGCATTGTTACTTGCGATGAAAAATTAATCTTAAGAACCTGAATATGAAAAATTAGTGGTCAGACAAAGGACAAATACCGTCGCAAAGGCAGATCGATTCGAACGGTTACATACGTCATATTTGGTATCTAGTGAAATTATGAAATCATTCCATAAGGTCGAGCTATCAATGACGATGTTTATAGTGATGACTTGTGAATGTATGTGGTTTTATCGGAAAAATATCCAAATTTAGTTAACATACTGCGAAAGTTACACGGAATAAGAACTTGGTGGTATCGAACTCCTACCACATCCAGCATCGTCAGATTACTATTTATTCAGATCCATGGCGAAATTCTTGCGTACGAATAACTTTGAATGCAAAGGAGGTGTTGAAAAAGCAGTGCGACATTTTTGTGCATCTAAGCCCAGAGAATGGTTTTATCAAAATCTCAAAAAGCTTGCTAAACATTGATTCAAAACCATATAATACCATAGGTTATAGAAAAAAAGGTTTATTATTTTATGATTATTTAATGAACATTGGAAATCGACATTATATATGAGACACCCTCTATATATAGCAAAGTTGTTCAATGATTTCTTCAGAGACTGAAGGTAAGTAGTTTACCTTTAGTCTCTGAAGATGATAACTTGGTTATAGAAACGCGCGTCAGACAATGTAATTGTGAGTGTTGGTGTAGTGGTAGTGTAAACAGTGTGTTCAGTATAATGGAGTTACTGATCACAAAGAAAACACGTACTTAAAAAATGTAAATGCTACCTTCGAATTTATGTTTGTACCATCATATTCCGATATAAAAGGAAATGAGGAAGTAGATTAGCTAGCTCGATCAGCAGCAAACAACCAGGACTTTATTCAAATAGACAAAGTTTTTTGTCATGACATGAAATGTGAAATTGAATCTAAATTGTTCAGTACATAGCAAAATAATGGAGTGCAATACAAAACAATCTGAAAGTAATCAAGCAATCAGTAAATCCTTGGCCCCAACCAACATCAAACAAACCACACTAAGTGAGAATATCGCGTTTACGACTGGATCGTAGTAATTTAACCCATGAAAATCTTATTACAAGATGCGAAGCCTTTGATGTAGATCTTAGTGTGAAACATATACTGAGTGTAAACAATATGAAACCACAAGAATGGAATACGGCTTATATACATTATTGTAAATACATGTTTCTTTGTAACATGTACTGTTAATATGTGTCTCTAATAACCGTAGTAGTTGAAGCGATCTACAAAAAAATACTTTTCTAATAATTATATATCGATGCTTATATAATATATTTTCGAATTAATCCCTGTTTGTTTAAGGTATTGAAAGTTTATACAATCTGTGTATTTTCTGCGCGTCAGCGTCGTATTTGTATGTGTTTACTGAAATAAACTAATCAACCTCGCCGTAATATAATCAAGAATCAAATTATATTCGAACTAATTATAATTTAGATAGATAACGAGATACATCTGTCAGTTGTAAACTCGTGTTTCCAACTTTAATAGAAGAGAGAAATTGGGAATACATTATAGATTTTATATAATTCACACAAACATTTATTTGATTTATTTGATGATTTTTTACGCGTTCTCACAGCTCAATTTTGTAACCTTTTGTAACCTTTTGGTTCTCACGAGGCTAATTTTGTGGACAGTTGAGCACGAGTTGAATCAGATTGAGTTCACTTGTGTACTAAAAATTGATTAATCACTCTCAGTATTAAAAAGGTGGCGTCGAATGTAGTAGTTAAAGTCTATTTATCGAAGAAAAATAGTGAACCAAAACAATGATCCGTGTATGATCATCACGTGAACATCCTGGGCGAAACGGGGCGCGGCACTGTTGTTGGTTCAAATCAGAGGCACCATTATATACCACAAAGAAAAAGCCACGTGTAGCGATTGTTAGGGATTTGCATTGCGATTTGATTTGTTGAACGATAAAGATAAGATCAAATATGTTGAAACTAACGTTCTCACGACTGTTTCGATTCAACTTTTGTTGATCATCTTTATTTGGTCAACAAAATTTGCCTCGTGAGAGCAGTTAAACAAACTTTTTATTTGAATAAGTCACTCAAGGTAAAAAGATTCTTATAAACATGTTAATCACTCATGAACATTGACCACGATTTTTTTAAAATGCTATTAATAATAATTGGAAATATTAAACAATGAGATTTAAGTGCTCTGAAATTGTCATTATGAAATTGTTAATGTTAATATCTCAGACGCCAAAATGTCTTCAGGACCAATGAATGATACACAAAGAAAATACTTTTTACTTTGTATGGCTATCAGCCTTTAAAACAAGATAAAAGCTGTGAGAGCAATTTATGCTAAAGAACGTTCATTAGTATACAAATAAAAAAGTACCAAAACAGGTTTGGTATGAAAAAGAGGATTTATTTTAAGTAGGGCTACAAATACAAAGAAACCTTCATCAAATTTAAACATTTCTTTTCGTGTATTACATTTATTTTCCATAGTGTCGACTTACTAAATTAAGCATCATTGGCTACCAACATTGATTTACAGCCACACGAGCAAACAAAATTATACCAAATGTGCCTTTGTTATTATACTCTGATCCGCTGTAATGAGCATTTCGTATTACAGTGTGCTTACCATCCAACAGTAAGAAAACTTCTTTCAATTTCTCCCAATTTCCTTCCGTTTTTTTATGATTTGATTTATCTGAAAACGAAATTACCTACATTGTATAAAATGATAATCCAACTACATAAAGCTCTCCATCTACTGCTTTTCAAAATGGTAATACACAGAAAGACGCGCGACATTGAAAACCTAATAGAAGACGCCTAAAAGTGTGGAGAAATCAAAAACATCAAAATTTTTTTTGTTCTTAACAGGTTTAAAGCTAAAAATAATTGTAGTGTAACCTTAATTACCTTCCTGAGGAAGTGGTATTCGTCATTTAAAGTATATCAATAACTGGTCAGGTACTCAAATGGGGTGAACAATCAATATTAAATTGGACGCCACCAGCTTTTTAACGAACGACGTTACAATTAATAAAAAAGGCGGAAAAATCTGGAAACAACTTATGAATTAAATCAAAAATAAGAATTAAACATTATAAAACTAACCCCTATTTATTGCTAAGAACAATAAAAAGAGATTTTTTGCAACAAATAAATGTATTGACATTCGGGATGGTTGCAGCTCTCAACTGGGTTCCCAGATGTTAGAGTTGAGGTTGAGTTTGTAGTCTGGTGGTTGGATCCTTGGTGGTTGAAACTCCCAACCTGGCAGCTGTATAACAACGAATATAATGAATAAAATCACCACAAATTTCCTAAAACTTACTTTTATTTGGAATGTAGATAGGTAAAGGTCGAATTCGAATCAATTTTGAGGTTTTATTGAATTTATCGAATGGAGTAGGAGGTGGATAACAAATTAATTTCTTCAAAAACTTGAATAAATAAATCCAAAGTGACTACTGTGCCACATTACGTGGCATGTAACGTAAAAAAACACTAATTATGAAGTTGATATATTTGCAAGACAAATATTTCTGCCTCTTAAGATGCATAATCTTCCTGAAAAAAATAATATATAATAAGACAAAAGAGATTGCAGTTTCTAGTCGGTACCAGATTAACAAAGCTCAATACTCAGCGCTATCATATTCTCAATATCCACACAACAGGAAGAAAGAATATATATACAGTGCTTTTCAGATAAAAGTATCCACCTTTAATAACTTTTGTAATACTGGTATTTAGAAAAAATCCAAAAACACGTCAATTTATGTTGGAAGGGGCAAGCATTATGGCTTATTTAAACTTACTGGAAAAGCCACCCCCTCGCCCCTAGCAGCATCCCCTTTATTTTTTTAAATTACTTTTCATATTTTTTATGTAAAATTTGGATACTCCTCTTTGAGCTGATTTCAAAAATGTATAATACTTGTAGGTTTAAGTGGTTAGTATATGAGATAAACAATTTTTCTTTTAAGAGCACAAATTTTACTTATTATTTACTTTCACCTTATTTGCCTGTACTAAAATGGGTTGTACAACAGTTCAAACTCTTTAATCTTTTTAACTGTGCTATTTATTCTACTTAAAAAATCCAAACAACAAAAAACTCTACTTTTTATTAAAGTTTGACATTGTCAACTAGAATTTGTAGTCACTATTGATAGTGTAATTTGATACATTATTTATTTTGTTTCTCTGAAATGGTTTACTCTTTGCAAGAAAGAATTGAAATTGTAGGTTTATACTACCAAAATAATAATTGTGCAAGAGCTGCTGCTAGTATATTTAACGAATTACATGACGGAAGACATGCAACTCCTTTCCGAAGATTTCCGCTCTTTGGATAGGTAGAAGGGGGCAGATGATGGAGTGGCCACCTAGGTCACCGGATTTAACACCCCTAGACTTCTTTTTATGGGGGTATTTAAAAACAAAAGTTTATGCTACCCAACCAGAATCTCTGGATGATTTACGAGAGAGGATAGAAAATGAATGTCGACAATTAAATCCAGCCGTATTAAGCAATGTCAGAGAGGCATTTCAAAATAGATTATACCATTGTATGGAAGTGAATGGTACTCATTTTGAACCCTTATTGTAACTTCATAATAAATAGCACAGTTAAAAATATTAAAGAGTTTGAACTGTTGTACAACCCATTTTAGTACAGGCAAATAAGGTGAAAGTAAATAATAAGTAAAACTTGTGCTCTTAAAAGAAAAATTGTTTATCTCATAAACTAACCACTTAAACCTACAAGTATTATACATTTTTGAAATCAGCTCAAAGAGGAGTATCCAAATTTTACATAAAAAATATGAAAAGTAATTTAAAAAAATAAAGGGGATGCTGCTAGGGGTGAGGGGGTGGCTTTTCCAGTAAGTTTAAATAAGCCATAATGCTTGCCCCTTCCAAAATAAATTGACATGTTTTTGGATTTTTTCTAAATACCAGTATTACAAAAGTTATTAAAGGTGGATACTTTTATCTGAAAAGCACTGTATATGTCATTCGCAAGGTCTAATATACATTCTGAAATCCTAAAAAGTATCTTTAACTAAACTATGAATCACTTTTGTTAATGTTACAAATAATTAGTTATCTATATTGCTATACAGACTTCTAGCAAAAAATTGAATTATACTTATAACTGTAGCTAAATAATGTATTCGCGTTTTCAATTTTGATAATATTGCTAGTCACTTCCCTTTATGTTTTTATGAGTGATCTTATGTATGACTTTCTATGCTAGCTTCTTCGTCAGATCAAGTTATCAAATGTTCCCAATTTGTTTGTATTACTTGACTTAAAAACGTCGATTTTCACAAATCTTTTCATAGGAAAACTGTGAATACCTTAACTTACAACCGCGTTGCGTTTAGCATATTTTTTTAAAGTTCTGGTTCCAGTTACTTCTATTTACTTGTAATATGTGAGTAAATAATTTTTGAAATCCATAAATTTTGTCAGAGCGAATTAGATTAATTGATTCTTGATTACTTCTACAATTGCTTTATATCTTCGTATCACAAATGTTTCAGTCGGAATATTACGCCGTTGGTTGGCAAATTGTCGTTTTGTTGTTTCATGAATTTAATGGCATAATAGCTCCCTTTTACTTCCATTGTGATCCTCAACGCTAATAATTTTCTATGGGTTGACTTGTTCATTGTATACACCACAAAACATATTTATTGTACTTTAAATAGATCTTGCTTTGTAATAAGATTCTTTCTACCAATTGTATGAAAACTAAATTAATTGATTTTAGAATTTTGCTTACGTGAAAAAGATCAAAGCTCTCCAAATTTGAAAAATTGGGTGATGTAGAGTTACATTTTTTATTCAAAATGTATACTTTACTATTCAACAAAAAACTTACTTAATTTATATCATGAATATGTCCTAGATTTAGTTTAATGAAACTGGTACTCTTTACTTTCCTCATCACTATACACCAACTCGGATTGTCTCAGGACAATAACAGTAGAGAAAGTACTACAATCAAATAAATTTCATTCAGAAAGTAAATTTATGAAACTAAAGTAAGGTTTATGAAATCCAGAATATTTTGCAATAGTGGTATACTTGTTTTTCTGGAACGATGGAGTCGATACGCCCCGTAGCATTAGTTTGAGATATTTCCTAGCAGGTGAATTTTTCGAAGAGGAACAACAGAATGGACACCACGACCTCCCGACTAAGCGCCTCTAGATTTCTTTCTATATAAGCACCTATAATCGATTACTTAAAAAACAGAAAAAGAATAAACAGCTGCATGTTAAGAGCTTCAGTCGAAAGTTTTTCAAAGTTTGACAGCAGACCACTGTTTTTAAAAAAAACGGACAAAATTTCGAAAATTTAAGGAAATAAGTTACATTTTATTAATTTTTCACGCATTATAGCGAAAAACTTCATTCCAAGCATTACTCGTACATAATATCTCCAAAAGTAATAAGCATTTTTGTAAAGCTGATTAAACGACGTTAAAATAAAGTATCACTCAAGTTCCATACCCATTTGAGATTTTAGACCGCTCTCGCTTGTATAATGTAGCTGAAATCGTATAAACTGGCCCCTTCGAAAATAAAATCATCTTCTGAACATGTCAATGTCGTTCTTGGATGATTATTTACATTATTCATGTTTCCAGTGGACATACTCATTCATTTTCAAAATAAACAGCTATATGTCTAATGTGTAAGTATGCTGAAAGACAAACACAATTCGCCATGTCGATTCTGAATTAGGAATTTTGTGACCAGATTAAAATTATACCAATTCATCAGCTAAACATAACCTTTATCCAAATATAGACTATTTCAGAACATAACCTCAAAAAATCCTTATAATGTAAACAAAGGTGAATAACCTGTCAACGCCAAGGTCAGGTTAATAACCGACCAAGATCAAAGGTCAATGACCTTTCAAGGCCAAGCCAAGGTCAACGAGAGGTTGAGGTGAAGTCAAGATGAACATCAAGTTAGACTTGTAATTTTATGTCTTGGAATGTTTGTGGCAATGGCTGTTTGAGGTCAGTCGGGTTTTTCAGTAAAAGAATGTGACTATCAAAAGCCAGTCAACCAACATATTATACTGGGTATATCAAATTATTATTAATGTTACAAAAAAGAGTATTCCGGTTGATACTCATAATTTTATATCTGGCAATGTGAATACCAATAACCGGTCAATCAACATAGTATTTGGTGTTGCGATCAATCGTAGGACAATCGACACATACACCACATATTATACAGAATATATTAAAAAACTAATAATTTTAAAAAGGTCATCACCTTCTAGTGTCATGGTTGGTTGTAGAATTTTAGTGGGATGATGAGAGCAATAGCTGGTCAAGTTCGAAAGCCCACGACCAGTCAAGGTAAAAATTCAATGGCTGGTCAACGTCAAAAGTCAAGTTGAAACTTGTATTTTTATGTCTGAAAATGTTTTTTTTTTTTTTCGAAAAAACTTTTGTGTTTCAAATTTGTTGCTTCTGTGTGTAAAGCATAATGTTCAGACTCAAATATGATTAGTTATCCTGTAAATTTAGAGACAGAGAGAACCTGGAAATTGCCATTAGATACACACAAAGAATTTATGGCCATAATGATTAATTAATATATATTAAAACACTGCATATCTGATAGAAAATGTTAAGAGCAAACAAATACTTATTTTACTTTGGTTTCGATTAAGACTGTCCTATTTATAACATTCAACATTTTTTTTCTTCTTACACTTAAAAGTTTATTTATCATAAGGCTACCTAATAATAAACTTTTTGTTCACGGTACAGCTTATTTTGACCCTAACTTGACATAGTTTACATCTGTAGACTTTCAATTAAAGTTAATTCCAAAGTACTACCTCACTAGTTCTGATTTCATGATTCCCTACAGTAAGTAAACCTAGTTTGTCTGAAGTTTTATTCTTGATAAGGATTAATATGGCCGACGTTACACGAAATGAACTATATTCCACCTTGTATTGTTATTTGGTAGAATTTTTGATGAGAGCTATCAGACAGCTTTACTTTTTCGGATACTTCCAAAGATTATTGTTACATTAAATCAAATTTTCAGGAAAATTTAGTAGATCATATATCTGAACCTTTTTCATAAATCACTCAACGTATTGGTGAAAACCGTATATAAATGTGTTCAGTAGTTTTTGAGTTATCAAGAACAGAGGACTTTGTTTTATAATATGTATAATTTTTATAGATATAACAATTAAGATAAGATATCTTTTTAAGTGCTCATAATAGTATAACAACTTACTTGCTGAAGTGGCCTAAGCTATCGGTTTTGTTATTATTATACTTAATGGAATGTATGACCAAGCACTTAAAGGGCATAACAGATATATGAAACAAATTGTTTTATAAACTATCCAACATAATAATACCTATTCTGTCTCGTAAGAATAGTTTACTCCAATATTCAAGTGACCCATAAAAATACCACTGATAGAATTAGTCAAAAGATCATTTTTATAAATCGATAATTACTGAGTGAGTCAAACCAAAGCAGTATTTGAATTATAAATTTTAGTAGAATCATATAAATCTACCGTTATACAAGGTGTTTCGAAAAAAGGTGATCCCGTCTCGAAGATAGGTAGAAAACTAAAAAATATTTGGGATTTTCTCAGTAAAAAATTTTCGTAACGCCATCCATCCGTATTCAAGATAAAAGGCGTTGAAGAAATTATACACATTTCTTACGATTTTGGCGCAACTACCGGTAACATTGTATTGACATTTTATACGAATATGTTTTGGAAGCTGATACGTCCAATGAATTTGTTTTTATGTCTGACTCTTATAGAGGGCACTAGTTACACGGTTCGTACCAAGTAGTATTGAACATAACTTTTTCAATATTAGATTTATTGAACAAAATTTCAAATTAACTTAAGCATTATTTAATTTTACACCAAAAAGATACTCTTGATTAAACTCGATACAATGTACCGTTTTCGAAACATTTTGATTTGAATTATGAAGTAATACCCGATGCTAGTATAAAGTATCGATAAAGTTATTAATTATTATTATTATTATTATTATTATTATTATTATTATTATTATTAAATAGTAAGCATTATGTGAATTGAAAATTTTTTGTCGCATAAATGAGACACCAGCGATAAAACGGATACAATTTTAAAAAATGGGACTGAGGGCTTTCGTTTCTTGTAACGTTTCAACAAAAATCCAGGCTATTCAGTATAAGATCTTGTTTTTCAGTTAAATAATTATGGGCACTAAGCTATTGGATGGCTTAGTATAAAATAAACAAAAATTTGATAATCATGTATTTCATCTCTGAGACACTAACTGTTGTTTGTTTTATACTGAGGTCCCGAATAGCTGAGTACCCATAATTGTTTGACTTTGAATTTAACACGGCAATAAATAGCATTTTCTTTGAGTTTGGTATAGAAAACTGTCATTCATTGATAGTTATGACGTTGAGTCAATAATAATTACATTTCTGAAACCTTGTTATTTGTTAAATTAGATATTGTTCATCAAAACGTACTCAAATTTTGATTACACTGACATGTTATTAACCTTAGGCGAAGAAACTCTAGTGCCGCTGTTACGCTTTATGTAGAAAAGTTTCCTCGAAGAAACTTACCAAGTAAAAATACATTTAGAGCCATTGAATGTCGTTGTCGAGAAACTGGGAATGTGAGATTTAAAAAAAAATACTGCTAGGCCAACAAAAGCTATTAATGAGGAAAATATAATTTTAAACTTAATTGATCAAAATCCAACAGTTAACGTAAGGAATGTGACAAAACAAACAAAAGATCAACAGCTACATCTTTATCATTACAGACAAGTCTAAGAGATCTTGCCAGACGATCTACTGGTTAGAGTGTATTTTTTTTAAATGTATTTTAAAATTTTTAAAAAGTATTCTTTTTACGGACATGGATACTTTTACGCGACAAGGTATGTTCAACTCCCATAAGGCACACTACTAGTGTGATGAGAATCCATATGTCAAAAGGGTATCACATTACCAACACTCATTTAAAGTTAATGTTTGGGCAGCAGCTTTAGGTAACAAATTTATAGGTTATCACATTCTACCTGGATTTAAATGGTGATATGTAGCTGGATTTTTTAAGCAATCACCTATTCGAGATATAAGAAGATTTAATACTAAATGAGTGAAGATCTCCATTTTTTATGCACGATGGAGCTCCACGGCACTTCGATACAAAATCTCGTAATTGGTTGAGTAACCATTTTCCGAATCGATGGATTGCTAAAGTTGCAGAAGCTCCGAATCATTGGCCTCCTCGGTCATGTGATTTTAATCCCTTGGATTACACAATTTGGTCGTATCTTAGAGAAAAAGTTTATGCTACATAAGTAAATTCACCTCAAGAATTGAAAGACAGAATTCAACATCACTTTAATGACCTCATAGCTGACTCCCAACCATTTAGAAGATTAATGATTCTTTAGACAAAAGGATAGACTTGTGTATTCGTGAAAACGGAGGGCATTTTGAACATCTACTCTAAACGAATTCCATTTTATATTATTAGCCTTTTTTTATTTTCATCTTGTGATTTTTTGTTTAATTAATACATTTATCATTACTTGATGCCAGCATCGGTTATTACTTCATATTTTCAAATTTAAGTACACCTGAAATTTCTGATCAGTAATCAGTAATCTAATATTTAAAAAGTTCAATACTACTTGGTACGAACCTAGTAACTAGCGCTTTCTATGAGAGTCAGACATAAAAACAAATTCATTGGATGTATCGACTTCCAAAATATATTCGTATAAAATTTCAATACAATGTTGCCAGTAGTTGTGCCAAAATCGTAAAAAATGTGTATAATTTCCTCAACGCCCTTTATATTGAATAGGGATGGCGTTACCAAAATTTTTTACTGAGCAAACTACAAATATTTTTCAGTTTTTTCTATCTATCCTAGAGACGGGATCACCTTTTTTGAAACACCCTGTATATTGAATCTGTGTTATTGTCAGTCGACAATGCAGAAAGACATGTAGTTGGCGAAATTGTATTTAAAAGTACCTAATAATAACGTATGAATCTTTTGAAATGGATAATATAATATTATGTAGATAAATAAAAACGACTTTACTTATTGATTTTTTGTGTTTTATTATTTATATTGCTATTTCGAGATTTCAGTGCTAGAAATTTGAGCATATATATGCGCATATTTCAAGTAATTTCTTTTCTTATAAATTCGAACCTTAATTATGATATAACATTGCATTTTTTACGAATTAAAAATATTGTGTATAAATCTTTTGAAAAATCTAGTTCCGTTATCCTAAACTCGGTTCTAGCATGTTATAATATATTTGTAATAACAAAGAACTACACATGAGCTTTGTTGATATTGAATTACTCTTCCTGTAGGAAACTTTACAGTGGAAGACTTGCATGCGGTAAATTTAAGCTTATATAAAGACTATTATTTCGTAAAGAAGCTACGCTCCATATAAATTCACGACCCATGACATTACTGTATAAGTTATGCCCAGAGGATAAATCAATTTGTTGTCACCGAACGACTGACGCATCAAGCACAAACTAGTGCTATTACTATTTACTATATAAAAGGCATTTTCTAACTATTCCACAACAGCAAAAGACAAGCACTTTAGAGCACTAAAAGCATTTCTGCTTTTAGGGCGTGCTTAGCGGAAATTGATTAGCAGTAGTTATAAATGAATATAAATTTTACTAGGTGGCAGTATACGAGTATACAAGGGATTGTTTCAGTTCTATTTATGGCCTCGCAAGCAGAGAGAACACTATATTTCTAATTGGTGTAATAGTACCTACTCAAGGTGGGTCAAACTCATCCTAATGGCATGCTCTTTCGCGACATATATAAATTAATAATTCAACCATTTCATAAATTTACTTTATGTCTTTGAAACATTTGAGACTAAAATTACAGAAATACCAGATTTAAGTGAATGTAAAAACTGAAGAAGTCGATATTTCAAATTTCCAATATTTTGAAATTTATGTTTTAAATACCCATATCACTTTGTCGTAAATAAACTATTTTTTTTTGGTACAACGGTATACATAATTAAATTAAATACTCCTAATTATTTTTAATATTATCATATAATAAATAGTTTAATAATCAACCCTATTATCGATCGAAAATATAAACCATATTCATACTACTATCTTCAATAATTATTTTATAGAACATATCTAATTCCAAGGGAATAACATTTAATCAACTATTCTACTTTGTTTATGAAACATGTTATCATCAATCATTAAAGTAAAATTTCAAGGTTAGTTCAGTATAATTATCTGAATGCCATCTATCAATCAGAAGTTGAAGATTGCTGTATATTATTTGTATCGATAAATTTTTAAAATAATAGAGAAAAATAAACTTCAGTTTTGTAAATGTCTAATATCATGTATTTATTTATCTAGAACTGGTAAAAACTATTTCGTACGGATTCCTAAAATAAATTTAGAAATAGTGAATTGTTTATTTCATAATTTATATGCTCATATTGGCTCTTCTGAAATTATGTTAATGTCAGCTGTCAGTGTCCTGTGGTGACTAATGTCATATGAATAGACAGTTGTTTGTTATCAACCTTAAATTCTAGCTAGTGAAAAATGGTTATTATATGACGCTTAAATAAATAAAGAATACGTTTTTATTGTTATCTTTATTGATATTCAGGTAAGTGATAAGATTAGAAAATTTGAATTATCTGCTGTTTATTATTTAAAATATCGCGGGAAATGAATACTTTATTAAGTGAAAACCTTAAATGCATGCCACTCCCTTCATTACTAATTGTTCAAAAATGTTTCTAATTTATTTATATTTTTCAGAAATGAGACTGTACATAGTATTTTGGCTTACCTCACTCCTAGGAATAAGTCTAGCACAAAAAGATCCATATATTACAAATAATTTGAATGAAAATTCCAATGCAAATAATGAAAATCAATTGTATAACACAAATAATGCTAATCCAAATTACAATCCCGGTTTTAATTATCCTGACTTGAATCAAGGAACTAACTATAATCCAGGCTCTACTTATAATCAAAATACAAACTATAATAGAGATGTTAATTATCCTAATACAAATTATCCAACTTATGGGTATGGGGGAAATTATGGTTATGGAAATCCAGACGAATTACAGTGCCCGGAGAACTGGTTACGCTTTCAGAATTCCTGTTATAAATTTGTTAAATCCCCAAGAAAAGCTTACAAAGAAGCTAGAAAAATTTGTCAGGTATCTGAACATATACATATTTATGTATATTGTAACTTATACTAACTATGCAGGCTTATTGAATAATTTAGTATTTTGAAAAAAAATTATCACTTACCATAGATTCAAACTGTTTTAGACATACAGTCCAGATGGGAGTGGCTCCGATTTAGTATCCCTAAACAGCCCTGAAAAACATGGATTTCTCACAAACCAGCTGAATTTAATTGATTCTCAACATAGGTACATTTGGTACATTGGCGCCCACCAAAGCTCTCCAAATACATATACAAATATTGATGGTTCTCAATTAGCTAATATAGAAAAAGCAAAATCAGATGCTGAATTTTCTTATGGGAAAGATTATTTGGCTTATAATTTTTCAAGAAATCATTTACGTTGGGTATTTGAGCCAGTTGTAGGAGATGAGCCTTTATTATTTATTTGTGAAGCACAAATTGGAATCTTACAAAGACTAGTCGTAGAGGACAGAAATTTTATGTATGGAGTTGATGTAACTGATCCTGAAAAAATACCAATTGGGCCTTATTTCATTCAACAACCTGTAGATGCTACTTTTGACATTTCTAGAAAAAATCTTTACAATGATGTTAGCATTAGGTAAGCTACATTTATTTGAAAAAACTCATGTGACAAATAATTTTTTATATATAAATATGTATTATTTTATTCTCAATTTTAATTCCCTAACTTTTTAATATTCCAGCTGTTTAGCTGGGGGATATCCTACTCCAACATACGAATGGTATCGTGAGGATTATGAAAATGACAGGCTTGTTGCTCATAAAATAGATCCTTTATTAGACATTCGTTATACCATCAGTGGGGGTACCCTAATAATACACAACCCACAACAAAAAGACCATGCAACTTATCACTGCAAAGCAACAAATAAATTTGGAACAATAATATCCGAAAGTGTTCAGTTAAACTTTGGTTTTATTCTTGAATTTGTACTGAAACGTTCTCCAGAATCTGGTGACCAAAATTGGGGAAAATCAATATATTGTGACCCTCCCAACCACTTTCCATCTGTAAGATACTCCTGGTCTCGTGATTACTTTCCAAATTTTGTCGAAGAGGACAGGAGAGTATTCTCATCTAATGACGGTGCCTTATATTTTTCTGCTTTAGAAACGATTGATAGAGCTAATTATAGTTGTAGTGTTAATTCGGAGTTTTCGGATTCTGGAAGAAATGGTCCATTTTTCCCTTTAAGAGTTAATCCACACTGTAAGTATTTTAATAGATCTCATAATAAAAATAAATACCTACAATGTCATTAGAGGCCTTGAAATTTCAAATATCATTGTTTGGTAGCTTTAATATAATTCTTAGAGTTTGTCGTAGGAAATGATTCATATTTAAACTCTGTTTTTTCACACAGAATAACAAACTTTGATAGCTATACTTCAATACCTCAGTTGAAGGAGTGCCAGCTGGTGATCATACAAATAGTAGCCTCATTGACTTTAATCTTTATTGTGATTTAAAATTGCCATACTCAATTTGTTTTTTAATTTTAGCTAATTATCAACAGTTGAAATTCCCGAACAACTTCCCCAAAGCTTTTCCAGAAGCACCCACCGCAGGAAAAGATGTACGACTGGAATGTGTCGCTTTTGGATAGTAAGTTGAATATTCACAATTTTGTATTATATCAAATACAGTAAGACCCTGCTTGACAAGGGGGCACATTCCATCAAAGTAAAGTATAATGTAAAACAGCGTTAACGAGGCTATCTTAACATGTTATTAATGCGGTTAGGAGAAGATGGATAGAAAATTGCTTAGGTACTTAATTTAATAATGTTTCTATTAATAAAAATAAAACCAAATATTTATTTTTCACAAAAATAAATATAATATAAATGAATATTCTTATAAAAACAAAGAAAATTCAGAAAAGTCAGTCAGATCATTCAGTCTATTCTGTGTTTCCAATTTTCTGTTAGAAGTTATTGATAAGTGGATAAAGCATCTGTAACACTCCGTTTTGCTTTTGAACTCGTTTCAAAATTTAGATCATTTTCAACAAATTGGTCCATAATTTCAGTTATAGTGGTCAAACTACTTTTTACAAACACCATTGAAAGTTCTTTTTGCTCTTCTTCACAATCACTACTATCAATATAAGTTAATTCCTTGAGCTCATCATTAGAAAAACTAGCTGTTTCTTGAACTATTTCTTCGACGTCTTCCACATTTACCTCATCTAAACAGGTCTGTTTTTTCAACATTTGCTTAAAGTTCGCTGCATGTAATAAGCCTTAAAATTGGATATAACGCCTTAGTCCATTGGTTGGGTTAAGACAGTTGTGTTAGGCGGCAGGAAAACCACTTTGACTGGAATGCATGTTGTTAAGTCCGATAAATGTGTTGCGTGGCTTGGAGCATTATCAATTAATAGTAATGCTCTTTGTTCAAGTTTCCTAATTTCACAATAACGTTTAACAGATGGGCAGAAATGTTCATTGAACCAATCCTTGAAAATTTCCATAGTTATCTATGATTTTTTATTAGACTCCCAAATTACAGGTAAAGTTGATTGAGGTATGCTTTTCATCGCTCTTGGGTTTTTGGAGTGGTAAACCAGTAGTGGTTTTAATTTGAAATCTCCGCTTGCATTAGCTACCAGTAGAAGTGTTTAGCTTTAAATCCTGATGCTCATTTCTCTTTGTTAGATAGAAATGTTTGTTTTGGTATTATTTTCAAAAACAACATTAAAAATTGATTCTTGGAGTATAGTTTTCTTATTCAATTATAGTTTTTAATGTCGCAGCGAATTCGGCCGCCGCTTTTCTATCTCCACTTGCTGCTTCTACAGTAATCTTTATGTTGTGAAGATTATTTTGATATTTAAATTTACTAAACCATCCTCAGCTAGCAACGAAAGTTTCACTCATGTCACTTACCTCAGCCTGAATGTAATTAAAAATTCTTCTAGCTTTTTCTATTATGTTAGGTTAGCTTAATGGCATATTGGGTTCAATTTCATCATCGATCCACATGAACAGACATTTTTCCATTTCCTCTTTAATGTTATTTCTAGAATGGGTAATTCTAGTTGCAGAGCTTGATGTAGTTACAGTTGCTGACTACAGTATTTTTTCTTTATTCTTAAGAATTGTCCTTATTGTTGAAGTTGCCAAATTCAGTGCAGCACTAATTTTAGAATGACGTTGACTAGAATCTAATATTTTATTCACTTGCATTTTAGTTTTCAGTGAACTGCTTTTTCTAGTTTCTTTCTTTTCCTGTTTTTAATTATCACCCATGATAAAAACTATAGATCATAATATTTGTCACTGTATTAATTATTATAGTATTATATAAATTTATACACTTACAATAATGTCAATAAATGTTTCAAATGTTAATCAAATGATAAAAATACATCCATACAGCACCGCACCTACCTAACCAGTACAACTACATACACGGTTTCAGATATGTTATTTGGAAACCTAGCGCTGCGCACAATTTCGGGGAATCCCGGGTTGAAATAAAAGCAGGGTCTTACAGTATTGGAATTATATCTTTGACCTATAGCTTTGATTATAATTATTCCCAGTGGACTAGATTTCTAGAAACAATTTCATTTTTCTTCTAGTCCAGTCCCAAGTTACAACTGGACAAGGAAAGGTGGTAGTTTACCTAGAAGTGCCTATTTAACAAGTTTTAATAGAGTTCTTAATATACCAAAAGTTCAAGTAGACGATGAAGGAGAATATATTTGCCGTGCCTATAATGATAGAGCTAGTATTGAAAATAGTGTATTTTTAAACATTCAAGGTAAATAAAATCACCTCAGTTTCACATTAGAATAGAAATTTAGTTTTATATATATTTTCAGCTGAACCTACATTTACTATACCCTTAAAGGACAGACACATGGATAGTAAAAGTGAGTTGGTGTGGACATGCGAAGCATTCGGTATTCCAGATGTAAACTACACTTGGTGGAAAAATGGGCGGCAACTAGGTAAATATTTTCAAAAATTTTTCACCTATAAGTATTATATATTTTATTTCAGTTCAAGGATACTTAGATATAGAAGATAGGGGGCGAATTAAAATTCAAGATAATGTCTTAACAATATCTTATTTGGATCAAGAAAGAGATCCTGGAATGTATCAATGCAGGGCTTCCAATACTTTGAAAACTTCATATTCATCTGCACAATTGAGAGTGTTAGGTAAGCATGATGATGGTTTCAAGTGAACTCAAATATTACAAAATTTATGAAAGAAACAAGATATTTGAAATTTTCGTACAACAACTTTGAAATCATCTATTTTCATTAATTTTATTGTTTAATTCCATCAATCAACATTTTTTAATCCTATTATGTGTAAATAAGCTTTATTATTAAATACATATACAGTTGAACATCGTAAATCTGGACTTCTAAAACGCGGAATATCTAAAATCCGAATTGATTCGTTCGTATCGTAATTTTTTGCTTCTGTATTTGACACTAGATGGCGACACCATACATAACGATATCATTAAGAATCAGATTTTTTTCCCCTTTCCAGTTATAATTTTTTTGTTATTTTTTTGGTTTTTAACTATTACTTTAATGTCATTTTAACTGCTGTTTAAAAAGTATTTAATCTTTTTATTATTTTTATTTATATTTTATGCATACCTGTCTCTCTGTTCACATTATTGTGTAATGCGATATGATTTCTGTTAGCGCCATAGATGGCGCAATAATAAATGCATTGAAATGTTCGTATGATCTAAAATACAAAAAAATCTAAAATCCGGAACCAATCCTTTCCCAGCGATTCCGGATTTACGATGTTTTACTGTATAGAAAATTTACAGTCAAGAACAATTTAATTTTAGTTTTTAAACCATCATTTAAGAAGAATCCCTTAGAATTTGAATCATATGCTGCTGAAGGTGGTAATGTAACAATAAAGTGTAATCCTGAAGCGGCGCCAAGGCCAAAATTTATTTGGAAAAAAGATGGAAATGTGATAGGTTCTGGCGGACATAGAAGAATTTTTGAGAATGGTAATTTGTATATAAGTCCAGTATCTAGAGACGATGAAGGAATTTATATTTGTACTGCTTCTAATGAATTGGGAATAGACGAATCTAGAGGACGACTCATTGTAATGCGTAAGTTGTCATTTTTATGTGATTTAGGGATGCATACAAGTATTTCTTATCAAGGTCTGCTAAAAAAGACAAAACAATATGCAGGTTATCCAACAAACTTGTACAATTAATTGACAGAGATGAATTCATAGAATATAGAACGAGTTATATGCTTCTAAGTGTTCTTTTGATTTAAAATTATTTTTCTTTTTTATTTTTTTTAAAGTTAGATGAAAATTTGATGTTTCGACTTCTATCAAAATATGATATTGACACAATTTTTGTATTTATATTAATCAACAGATCATCTACAACTGCTATTCAAAAAGCAAAAACTGCATTAAAAGAAAATAATTACCAGAAAAAAATGATAAACAACATATTCAAAAAAAGAATAAACAGATACTACAATCACCTAAAAAGCAAAGCAGAAACGAGACATCAGAACATAAAACATTTCTCCTTACCATATGTACAATATAAATACGTAAATTGTTAATGTCAATATCATATTTTTATAAAAACTAAAAGAAGTAGAAACGTCTTATTTTCATCTATCTTTAAAAAATTATAATTATATAATAATTTTAAATCAAAAGAGACCAAAAATCAAGAACATTTAGAAGCATAAACATATCAAAAGATCGAAGAAATAAGAAATTGAAGTATGAGTTATATATACATATACACAGAAAAGTCACCAGTTGTGAGTTATAAACCATGTCACTAGTTTCTGATTGTTTGAAACATTGCGATAAATTGAACTAATATTTTATCAATGTTGGACTGAATAATTTGTCTGCTATAAGATATGAGGGTTGCTACTTAAGTTTTGAGATAGACAAATAAAAACTAATACTTATAATTGGATATGGCTTTATTCTCCATTGAAATTAATACACTTTTGCATGTCATTGAACCAATTGTTAAAGCATATTTCGATTGAGGTACCTCCATAACGTGATTTGAACGAATCAGCCGCTTCTTCAGGTGTAGAAAAACGTTGACTTCGCAATGTATTTTTGATCTGCGGGAATAAGACTTTGTGGAGACGATTCGTCTTCTGCGATAGGTTTCCTTTATTTTTTTGAACACTTCTGGTAAATAAATGCTGGTGTACCAATTAGAATAGACCATTCTACATTATTAATGGAACGGTGGTGATATGTCCAGTTATTCAGAAGGAAGAGGCGACCATTTGCTTCATGTGCGAACAACTTTTGTTAAATTTTGCTCGTCTTAAAAGACTCATACAGTCGATTAGTTGCTTGTCACGATATTATAGTCGTGAGTGGAAGCACCGCAATTGATTTTTTTTCAGCATTTTTTTGCACCATTATAAATAAATATGAAAAGATTATATAAATTTTAGGAGGTCCCCGCCTTGTTGAGCCTTTGAGGGAAACCATAGTAACATCTGTCGGTAGAAATATTGACTTGCGTTGTTATGCAGTGACTGATGAAATGTTAGATATTGCCTACATATGGAAACATAATGGTATGATAATACGTGATATTGATGTCAGAAACTCCTACAACCGTATAGTAAGTAAAAATTATTACAGTTCATGTTATTGTTGATATTATTGTCCTTCCTAGTATGTAATTTCGAATAGTGTTGCAGGTTGAGGATTCAAAATTAAACTGTCTCAAGAGTTTTTTAAGATGCCAACGTTTTGATCTTTTATTTGATCTTTATCAAGGCTAAAAATAAATGGTTGAGTTCTAATGTAACGTATTTTTTAGCATTGATAAAGATCAGATAAAAGATCAAAACGTTGGCATTTTAAAAAACTCTTGGACAGCTTTATTTTGGGTCCTCAACCTGCAACACCATTCGAAATTATAGTAGGAGTATTGGGGCTTTAGTGTTCACTCTTTTTTTATCCATTTTCCACTCTTTACAGACCATTACTACTTCAATCATTTATTATATTGTTTTTTCTCTTCTGTGCTTCTTTACCCATGTTTTCCTGGGTACCATTCTGTCCTTATGTTTTCTTCAGTTTATTTTTTCATTCGTGTTTCTGTACCAGTTTAATCATCTTTTAACTATCTTGCTTCTTATTGGCTCCTATTCCAGCTTTTCTATGATTACCTCATTTCTTATAGTATATTTGATTGGATTTTATTACACTGTTTGCTATCTCTATATCTATTTTTCCATCTTCTATTAAAATGACCCACTTCCAGATATTCAAATAGGATAACTTTATTCTTTGTCCTTTCATTAAATCTTTCTCATGTTTCCTTTTTTATTTATTACTTTCCTTTTACATATTTTTATTTATTTCCATTCTCAGGTCTTGTATTTATCCATATCTACTTCTATTTTCTTAAAAGTATCTAATATTACCTTATTGTCTGAATATATTAATCTATGGTTCTAGGTTTATCTAGCCAATGATGGCCATCATTTTATAGCTTTTCTTTTTCAATGTTTTTTCAGGGGATTCCTATTTTCCTCACACTTTCCCATACTATTTTTCCATCTAGAGAGTTGAATAGTACTTTTAAATTGCTAACCAATATGTAATTGTTCCCTCTGTTCTATTTTTTTTTTCATTACAGTTTATAAATATTCAACTTCATTTCTCTTTTAGAAAATTGATGGAGGTTATTTAAGAATAATAAACTCAACATTCTCTGATACCGGCGATTATGAATGTGTCGTAAAATCTGCAGTGGGTCGAATATTTTCAAGAGCTTTGGTAATTGTAGAAGGCCCGCCTGGGCCTCCAGGTGGTGTTAAAGTATTGGACATCAAGAAAACATCAGTTACTTTACAGTGGACAGATGGTGCTAGTCACGGTTCTCCAATTCATAGTTACACTATCAGCAGTAGAACCAATTGGAATCAAACTTGGGTAAACATAACTCATGGTGTAAGAGCTTCTGAAATAGATAGATACACAAGAAGAAAGGAAGCTGTTATCGACAATAATTTAATACCTTGGGCTGTACATGAATTTAGAGTAGCAGCGTGGAATAATTTAGGAATGGGAGCTCCATCTCAGCCTAGTCCCAAATACCCTAGTCCACCAGATAGACCTTACATTGCACCTCGTAATATAGGTGGAGGTGGTGGAAAAATTGGTGATCTCACAATAAGATGGGATCCTCTTAAAGCAGATGAACAGAATGCACCTGGAATTCATTATAAAATATTCTGGAAAAGAAAAGATGGTGAAGTTGAGTTTAAGAGCCAGAAGTTAGAAGAATATGGTAATGTTGGAGAAGCTGTTGTTTACATTGACTCTCAATATTACTATACCGAATATGTAGTTAAAGTACAGGCATTTAATAGTGAAGGTGCAGGACCAATTAGTCATGAAGTAGTTATTTATTCTGCCGAAGACATGCCACAAGTTGCTCCTCAATTGGTTGTGGCTAAATCCTTCAACTCGACTGCTCTTAATGTCAGTTGGGTACCAGTTGATCAAAGTAGAGAAAGTATCAGAGGAAAACTTATTGGCCATAGAGTAAGTAATTTAGAAAATTTTCACAAGCTTTCCTGAAAAATTTTTGTAAATTTGATAAAATATAATAATAATCCAAATAGATCCAGCATGTAATAGATAATACTTTGCTTTGATGTAGATAAAGTATTGGAAAAAAGGTTCCAATGAACAAGATGCTGTCTACTACTTGTCCAGAAAAACAAGACCATGGGCTCTTATCGTTGGTCTTCAACCAGATACATATTATTTTGTTAAAGCCATGGTTTACAATTCAGCTGGAGAAGGACCTGAAAGTGAACGTTTCATTGGTAAGAAATTCAGTAATTTCAATTTACCTGTGAGCTTTTTAACAATTTTTTTATTTATTTTTCAGAACGTACTTATAGAAAGGCCCCTCAAAAGCCTCCTTCTTCGGTTATGGTCTATGGTATTAATCCTTCCACAGTTAAAGTTGTTTGGCGTTATGTTCAACCTTCATTGGAAGAAGAACCGTTGCAAGGTTACAAGGTAGATCTACTTATACCTTTATCTAATACTTTGATACATTTTTAAATTTCTTAGTTTTTACACATTCATATTGTCATATAATATACTATACTATGATGATCAACTTATCAATTTTGGCTTTGGAAGTACATTCCAAGTTCTACAATTATTTATTGAAATAATAAATTAGTAAAAATTGTGAATAATTCTTAAAATATATGTATTCACCTTTTTTTAGATTCGAGTTTGGGAGAGTGATCAAGATTTAAGCACAGCAAATGATACGATCATACCTTTTGGAGGAAATTTAGAAGGTTATGTTACCAATCTTTCTCCTGGAAAGGTTTATAAGCTAAGAGTTCTAGCGTACTCAAATGGTGGAGATGGGAGAATGAGTTCACCAGAAAAGCAGTTCCAAATGGGTGGGTTAAGACTTTAGAAACTTTGTTATTGTTGGTGGAGGATTGTTTATTTTTAATACCTAGTTTTGCTTTTTTAGTAACACATGTAGTTTATAGTTAGTTGTTATCTGAAACTGTCTAATTAACATAGCATTATTCAAAGTACATATTTGTAATAACTTACAGCACTCAATTGCACTAGAGTTGGTGTATTAGGACATTAGTTGTTATTTTGGCGTTTTTTTAAGAGATATCTATTGGACCATTTGTCTAATAATTTGTATGTTTCAGGGGAACCACAATATTTTCGCAGCGCAGCTAGTGATATACAAATTAGTTTATTGAGCATTGCTATCACATTAGCGGTACAGTTCGTTTATAAACAATCGTGACAATACTATATTTTTATATGAATTTTGTCTATTTTTTATTGTTATATAGGGGTTATTAAACGAAGGCACCTCGAATCAAAAACCATTTGATTCAGTACTCGATTGTATCAGATCTGATTTTTTATATATTTTTTATACATTCTGTATTTTTTACTGTATCGTGCTATCGATTCCGTCCAATAGATGTATTGTTTTTATATAATTTCAACACTAAGCAAAGTCTGTATAGCACAGCCAGTACCTGCATTGTAACTTTTATCAAAAAAGAGTAGAACAAAATGAGATTTTGCTTTGTGTTCATAATGTTATTAATTTTTCAATGAATAATTTTATATTTACAATGAATAAACTTCATATTTTTCAATTAGTTTTTTTTTCATTTTTATCAGCTATTACTTTGAAATATCCTATTTCCCAAACAATTTTTATTGTGAGTAAATATAAAAGTACTAATATCTGGGAAACTGTGATGTGAAATGGGCCTTCTGATGTATTACCTACTTTAACAAAAAAAAATTAATTATATTGCCATAAAAACTTTAGTTATTGGAATAATATACAGAACAAAATTTATTGGAATTCATTAATACGAACATTAGAAGAAAAAAAAATAATTTAAACTATAGATTTCTTAACAATAATTTTAGTTTCATCTGTAACAAAATCCAAGCGAGTTAGATTTTCTTTCCATAATTCAAGGTTTGTTCTTTCAATGTCCTTACAACTGACATACATATTGTTTTTTCCAGCTTTTTGCATTACTTTTCTTTGAATAGTTTCTAAATTGTCCGCGTTGTCGCAAATTATATTCGCCAAAGTTGTTTTACGTAATTCGTTGAGTTGATCCATTGCGAATCCTTGAGGTGGATGAGGATTTTCGTACCAAAACCGGTCCCCATGTTTTAATCTATAAAACTGATCCAAGATCAAACACATTATAGTTGGCCCTAAAATGCTTCCTTTTATCGGTTTTTCACTAAGTGCGCCAGTGTATAGATCTACGTCATCGATATTGCTTAAATAAGAAAAACAATTTAGTTAGAAATTTATATTTAGTATGGAGGGTGGAGGTAAGAAGAAGCATCTAATTAAGATATTATAGTTCTGTGCCAAATTCTGTAAATAAGGAGAGTTCAGGTTAGTATACTTAACCTAACTTTTAGTTGTCAAGTTGTTAATAATAAATAAGAAAGCACGTTTTATTACTTCTCTATTCGCCAGTTCTAATAAAGTGTATAGATTTAAATATAATGTTATTTATTGTTCCCAACCCCCAATAACAAAAATAATCGTAACACATCTTTGTATGTGAATAAAGGAAACTTGACTTTCCGTTTGCCGGTGCCGTTGACATTTGCTGTTACAAAATTAAAAACATTGAAATGTATGAGACCATTCATAGTTGCCGTTTGTCGATCTGTCTGCTGTTGGTGCCGTTCGTGGCAATAGGAAAAAACAATCACATACATTTTCGTTTGTCACGTGATTTTGCCTATTGCTTCCAATAAAAAAAACTCGCTATTTCCCATAATATCGTCCATAAATACTGGATAACAAACAAAAATATTACAAAAACAAAAAGCAGTAAGTACACATGTCAAAAAGAATACAATTTTTGGTTAACGGCAGCAACGTCGGCTAAGTTTATGAATAGAGTCAATAGATAGCAAACGGAAAGTCAAGTTTATGAATCGGCCAAGTTGGAATTTCTGGAACCGTTGGTGATATTCATATTGAACACCATGTTTACACCAACACTCACAATTACACTGTCTGACGCGCATTTCGATAACCAAGTTATCGTCTTCAGAGACTGAAGGTAAAACAGTTTCACCTTCAGTCTGAAGACGATATTTTGGTTATGTGTGGTGTAAACTATTTTGTAAATTTTAAATAAGTGCCAAATATTATTAAAGTAGGAGAAGAAACTGAACAATGGTTTACGAAACAACTTTTTCATAAAAAATTGATGTATATTTTGTTTTAAATACGAAAGAGTCTGATGTGAACAAATTTTACTTAGTTTACTTAAAAAGCTCTCCATTATTATTAATTAAGAACATCTCTTGTGGATATCGTGCATTTTTTTTACCAGATACTATCATCATAATTTTTTTTAAATGTATCAAATGTTTATGAACAATTGAATCAATTTTGTTTGTGATTTTTCAACCTACTTGTAAATCATTTCCATATTATGTAAAGAATCTGGATCCATTTCATCTTGTAAATCTTTGAAATTCGAGGGTTTTTTCAAACCACAATGTTGTCTCCATTTTGTGTAACCAGGTAATCCATGATCTCTACCTCTTTGAACATTTAAAGATACAAGGTCGAGTCCACACAATTTTGGTTGTTTGGTTTGTTCAACGGTTCTTTCAAACATGTGAGATTTTAACTAAAACACGCATTTAAAAGAGAAAAATTGTTCATTTCCATAATTTCCAAATTTATTACCTTCAATAATATACATGTCACCGATAATAAAAAATGATAAACAACATATGCTTGCATTTAATACTAAAAATATCTTCCAATAATTGCTAATGGTTATTGAAACAGTACATTTAGTACCATAATTATCATTTCAGGTATTCATTTGATATAGATAACAATTTGGTGCAAAGTACCTGGAAATAACTTACCTCATTGGTAAAATAGGAATCTGAAGCTTGTATATTGGTATTCATCGCACCTCTCAAGGTCTTATCCAAACCACCCGGCTCGTACAAATCAAAAGGATTAAATAACATTTTATGCATTTGAATAAAATCAGGAGAAGATGTATCATTAGCCAAAAGTTTCATTAGACCAGGAATGATGGAGTGTGCAAACCTAAATGCAGCTGTTGCAAAATTATTAGCTATACTGGGATCTAAACTGTCATTATACATTTTAAAATATTCTTTCTTCTTCGGGTATAAATTGAATTTCTTCATTAGGCTCTTGCCTGTAAATTGAATTACAGTTTATTGTTTTTTTTAATTAGTAAAATAAAAGAATAATATTTTGATCCATTCTTGTGGAGTTATAAAACTACTAACCCAATAAAATTGGTAAAAACTCGTTATAAGTAATATGCTGTATCTGAGCTGCAATAATTCTTCTGGTTTCCTGAAAAATCCTTTCGTCATCCCAATGTGAGTTCAGTTTAGATAAATTCGATGCAATCGAGTTATGTTGACGGACCCATAATAAATGCATAGTAGTTAGATGTAAGTTTTCATTCGCCCTAGCATCACCTACATTTAAAATTGTTTTATTGCAAGAATTAGGAACAAACAATATCAGACCTGTTAAAAAACAATATTTTCCATTCATCTCATATTCTTCACGATTACATCCGTCATTTAAATCATCAGAAACTGGTAGAAGTGTTCTCTCATCTGAAGTAACCAAGACTTTCAACATCCCATTTTTCAGAGTTCGTAACTTTTTCGCAAAATCTTCGTCAACACTGTATACAACAGAACCATCGATATAAGAAGTTACTTGATTCATTTGTTCTCGAGGTCCGAGACAACAAGTAGGAGCCGGAGCAGATCTAACGAACTCCATGCAACTCACATTGTATTCTCTAAAACTTACACTTTGAATCTTGTTGTTAAGATTATTGATTATATCATATACCTGAAAGGATCATTTTCGTCCAAATACACTGGAAAACATTCTGGAGAAGTTGTACTGTTTTGACCGCAACAAGATATTGTACTTCCATCCACTTTTTGACTCAAAGCTGTGGCAGTTATGTCGTGATCCAAAAATTGACCCCATACTGCTAACATAACCGTAAATTTGGGATCGTCTCTGTAATAAGGTCGGTGTATAACTAAACTAACTGTCCTAGCCGATGGTAAAGGTTCTCCGGTTTCAGATATTCTCGGTTTGCTAATTGCTGCAATATATTTATCAATTTAATAATGATTAAAACTTCCTAAAATATGAGTAACGTAATTTTTTTCGTAAAATTATTTCTTCATCGTATTATCTAAAAGTTTGATTATTTAAGGAAGTTACATTGTTATTAACATTGACTGAAGATTATAAGAAATTGTAATAGTTCTTCCAATATCAATGGCAGAAGACAGTTATGCGAGGAACAATCAATTTTTCATAAATACGCATGGTACTCATACCAAATTTAGAAATAAAAAATAATTTTTACTTTCCATATAAAACATCTAACAAATCGTCAGTCCACGTGGACTCATCATCTACATTTTTTACCAATGAAAACATCAAATCGTTTTGCCGAAGCTGTCGGAAGGCATGTGTACACAATTTCTTCGAAATCTTTCTGCCAGAGACAGTCTGCGATAAACAGTGGCTTCGTTTGGTGAGATTTATTTATTTCATAAACTTCTTTAAATAAATAGATATATGGCGTTCTTCAGACTGTGGGCAAATGAAGATAATGAAATTGCTCAGTGTGGTAAGAATAAAGACAGGTATGAATTTAATAATAAAGATTTAGATATAGAAACTCAGCAAGTTATTTTAAATATATTCGAATGTTTAAAAAAGGATAATACTCCGAAATCTTATAATGCAATCATGATAAGAATTGCTGAATTAATTAGAGTAAATAAATTTTCTATTTATCCAGTAGTCATGAAAAGGGTTGCTGTGGATCATTCACAGAACCGAAAAACATGTAAAGAAAAACTGAAATCAGTTGACAAAGCTACTGAAGATTTTATACGTAGGACAATTTATAATTTATAGAAGGAGACCAGGGTAGCAAATTATCCAGAATACAATTATACCAGTTTAGAAACATTTAGAATCGTCAAGAATAGTTCGATGGCGACAAGATTCTTTGCGTTAGATGAAAGACTACCGAAGTTCTAATAAACACATAATTTATCTAGATGAAACATGATTTGACAGTTACAATGTAGTAAATTAGTTTTATTAAAATCTGCTAAAAAAATTAAAAACTGTGCAGCTGATTATCATGAAGATATGACAGCAACTCCTTAAGATACCCAATGGTGGTAACAAACAAAGAATTGCTTACTGTTATTAAAGGTCCCAAGTTAGAGAAAATTTATTATATTGACAAGTTGTGCAAAAAGCAGGGTCATAATCTTCTCAGACTACCTCCTAATTATTGGATATTTAACACTATGGGATTAATATGGGCAAACGTAAAATCAGAATTACGAAAATGTAGTACTGAGAACCAGAACCAGAACTGAGTAAAGAGGTTGTAGAACCCGTTAAGAAAGTTCTATCAGCAGACCGCCAAAAGCTTTGGAAAACTGTGTTGAACATGTTAACAAAGAAGAATATGAGTATGTGGTATCACCCTCTTTACAACCCATCATAATTCAATCAAATGATGACTCTAGTTCTGACGATTCTGACTACCATGATTATTTTCAAAGATACTTTTGAATTGCAATGTTTTTTTTTCTATTGGTATTTTTCCGTTATGATTTTTGCTTTGAAATGAAAAAAAAACGAATGGGGAACAAAAAGGGCTCAGTTCACGTCTGGTACCCTCAAACTTAAAACCAAACCAAACGCTACAGGCAGGTAGATTTTACACGTTTATTTACGTTTTATCGTTTGGTATTCAGTTGTAGCAAGTTAACGAGGTATAATAATGATTTTTTTCTAAGAACTACAATTAAGGGCATCTGTCTAAATAACGGCGTTCAATTTATATTGATTCAATTGCCTTTTAATGAATACTTTCTCGCATAAGATATACATATTTTTAAAAGTATTTATAAAAATAATGAATTTATTAAATGAGGTATCTACGCCTATGGTAGATCAAACAAAATTGTCGGCAAGGGTTTTTATAGTCTGCAATTGATATTGGAAGAGCTATACCTCTTAAAATTACACTTATGCTGCATTAGAAACAAACTACCGGTTAAAAGTTCTTGCCCACCCTATACTTTGCGTGATACACAACAAATAAAAACAATACGATAGATTCTGATATTTATATTGTAAAGATCATATAAAGATTAGAATAAAGTAATATTGAAAATATAGTCTGAATTGTTATATGTTTAAATTTTTAATTAATCGATGTTTTTTATTTCGGTGCACACTTTTGGCATTTCTGACTTCCCTGTTCAATTTGTCCCACAATTCAATCGGGTTGCGGTTGTGCGACTGTGACGGCTAAATCTATACTTCCAGTGCATTCTTTCCAATTCTTTGAAATACTATTTGCACAGCTTCAAGGATCGTTTTCATGCCGGAAGATAAATTTTCTACTGATCAGGAGCTGGTTAAAACGTACTACATTTTTAAATATTTTTTGTAGCCTTCTTTCTTAAAAATCCCTTCAATATTTACCAGGTCTTCAGTCGCCGTTACTCCCAAACATCCCCAAACCATCACCGAGAGTGTCGAGTGTCTTACAATCGGGATTACACATGGATCTAACATCCATTCTTCCTTTGATCTGTGCAAAAACACTCTTCTCTTAGACTCAAAAACCTCAAGCTTCGACTTATCACTCCATAAAACTCTCTCCCACTGTTCATGCGTTCAATTTTTATGTCCTTCAACTCATTGCAACCACTTAATTTTATTTTGACGTCTAAAAAAAGGCCAGCTTCTCTCAATATCCTTTTCACTATAGAAGTACTCAAAGCAGATCGAGAATGAAAACAATTAGAATGTGAACTACACAAAAACTTGTCTTGGTCCAAAAAGAGACGCTCTTGAGTCTCACAAGGCTAACAAAATATAAACATGCAAATAACAGACACTCTTATTTTTGGTTTGTAAGAAGATACCGTTTCGACTTTCGCTTGACAATATGAGAGAGAAATTTGTTAAATTGTATTATTTTGATTATAGGGTGGGCAAAAACTTTTGACCGGTAATGTATGTCCTACTTGCAAAGGTTATTATGGCACACAGAGTTAATTTCCCACTTTGATCGTTGATACTGTTTTTGGTTCAAGCGACAGCCACAAAATTATAAGGCTTCGAGCAAGTTTTACACTTTTACGGAAATTTTATAAAAAATTACCAAAAGCCTCATATATGTACAAATTTTCTCATGCTGTTTTAATGATACAAACTAAGGACATGTATTAGAATAACAATTTTCATTTTTGAGTTACATCTGTTAAACTCGATAGACATTAAAAAACATTTATTTTCTGTATAATATCAGATAATAAAGAACAAATTAGAAAAGAATGCGTCTGAATAAGAAAGAAATCAATAATACACAGGAGGTGAGCTATGTAAAGCAAGTTATTAAAAACATCGATCTACTGACCATCTGCGTAATTTGGTGGTAACATCCTTCTAAATGGTCTATAAGCTGTACCGTAATCCAATGGCTTTTTTAAATTATTACACGTTCCATTGAAAGATCTATATTTGTGGAATATATTACATTGTATAGTCTTATTTTGGCAACATCCTCCAGACGGAATACCTTGGTTTTGACACATAATATCAATTGTTGTGTTATCTACGTTTCTGTGAAAATAAAAACGTTTATATTTATGTGTGGTCAAAGCTGTTACAAATTGATATTTAATTAATTACCTATATATGTGTTTTGTAGCGAATTCTTCAACGAATCCAACTCTAGATAATTCTCTTCCACGTTTACTGGTAGCTGTAACTCTTTGATGTCGATAACTTGGACTTTGAATATTTAGAGATGGAATAGCTTCTTCAATTTTATCTTTTTCAAGTAAATTTCTCTTTCCTTCCTCTATCGCTTCATTCCATAATTCAATATCTTCCAATATTTTGTTTGACTTTTGTTTGTCCGTTATTGGAAAAGTCGTAGAAATAAAAGAAATAACTGACGTTTCTACCGTAATATTACCGTCATTTTCAGGAATTGTAGAGTTAACGATTCTGTTCGCGTTTATGCTATATATCACTGTGATGATTATTGTTACCAAAAGTATAGATCTAAAAATATAAAGGAATTTTGTAGTTTCTATGAATGATAATTATTTGTTGGTGTAACTTGTACTAATATAATTAATCAGATAAATTAAATAATTTATTTCTGAGTTCTAATCTAATTTTAATACCAAACTAGTTCCTATTCAGTTTACGATAGCCGTTAAAATTCGCTATGAAAAATAGTTGAATTGTATTTTTCCGAAGGTAAAGCATAAGCATATAACGTGGATTAAAAGTCCCTAGTCTGACGGATAGGGGTCATCACAAATCAGATCTTCCTAAAATTCTTGTATAGTAAAGTCTGGACACGCGATTGGTTGGCCTTGAACTAAGAAATTGATGGTGGCCTCAATAAGAGAAGCGTGTGAAAAAGCGGTCTATTCAAATGATCGAACTATGTTATTGACTATTGGGACATATATGTTGGTACATTATAGTCAAAGTTTTATGAAGAAAATACGTAACATTCTTAGATATAAATAATGAAATTACAAAAGAGAAGAGTCAAATGGCAATGTTTAATTCAAGTCTGTTTTGTTTACATTCGCGAGACGACATGACAGGAGAGACGGATACCGCACGCAAGCGCGGGCGCCATTAATTTCTTGAAAGGATAAAATAGAAAAGGACAAAGTTCTGCACATAGGCGTTATAGCTCGTGTCCAGATTTTCCTTTACAGGTACCTTACATTTTCCTTCTTTAAAACGACAGCTGTCAAATTTTGAGGTTATCTACTGCGATTGTTTGTTAAAATTTTTTAAACTGAACTGTCTATGAGTTTTTTAACAAGCTCAAGCTTTTGATTTTTTTTAATGAATGATAGAATAATTACTCACAAAAATAAGGCACATAGACAACACTGAAATTGTTTCACTCTTCTTTTACGTTCCCTCGAAATGCTGGAACTAAACGAATACTCACAAGGATTCGTTACAGGAATTATAAGTCTGCTACGTTCGGTTGGTTGACTCATAATGAGCCTGGAAAATGAACTTAACATATACAATTACTTTTTTGAGCTGAATAATACAACTATAACTAAAAGACACTGCTAATTAGTTTTTCTATTGCTATTATTCTATCTAAAAAAAAACAATGTTGCTATTGAAATCGTACGCCCAGTAGAAATATCGATTCTTCACCAAAGCTGGACAGTTCATCGACCTTACAGAAAAATATATAAATATTTGATAGTTTGATAAAAGCAAAAACAAAAAAGCTTAAAAATCTCACAATTTTTTCGAAGTTGAAAAACACTTATTAGGACATTATGGAGTGGTTAAATATTTTTTTTTCAATTAAACCCCAATCATTTTCTAGCAGTACAAATTGACATTGGAGTATAAACCAAGTCTAGCTACTAAATAATAAAATTGTAGTTCAATGGAAAAAAATATGCTCTGGACCTAAAACTGAAGAAGATATGATAAACAATCGCAGTGCATTGAAATTCTCGCATTTTTTATCTAATATCACTATTTTTTTCCTCGAAAAACATGATTTTAGTGTCTCTCTTCTGTTTTGAATGTGTACGCATAATTTTTCCAGCACTTCCTTTTAGACCTCCACGGTTTTTATGACTTAGGCAAGATGTTATGTTGATAAAATTTTGTATAACTATGAAGAAAATTTATATATTGTGTACTCACAAGAATATGAAATCCGGAAAAAGTCACTCTGACACTCTCATAAAGGCACTGGTAGTTGGGAAACACCTACTACCACCAACAGTCTTTGAAAATAAATAATGAAATATATACAGAAGCCAATCAACCATGATGAAACCCTATACGCTTTATTTTACCGGGTAATTTTATCTGGTGTAAAATATACTATACTTGTGGAATTATTAGAAACAACTACATATTAGAGAGTATTGAAATAACACTCTGTTTAATTTTAGTATTAGGGCGAAGATAAAAAAATACAACAATTTACCAATGGCACCGACCATATGTTATTTATGCGTATTGTCACTGACAGGTTAAGGTCTAAATTGGACCTTTGGATCTTTATCAGCCCCAAGAACAACCTGGGTATAGATCAGGGTATGGTATATTTGCAAGTCATGAAAACGCTCATAGAGAAAAGCGTAGAATATAACAAATCCCTCATTCTGGTGTTCGTAGACTATGAAAAGGCGTTTGATATAGTAAACCAACAAAAATGCTGACAGCTGTGGCCGTCTATAGAATGAATAGCACTTATAAAACAGTATACGACAAAGGTAACGTCATCTCACCAAAACTATTCATCACTTTGCAGGAATATATGTTGAAGGAAACTAGAAAAATTGAATATAAAAAATGGTATTAATATAGTCGGCGAAAGGCTTAATTAGCTCAGATCCGCCTACGACATTATACTAATTCAGACTGTGTCAACAATGTCAGAAGTGATGATTCTCGACGTTTCGGCTCTCACTTTGGAGTCATTATCAAGAAAAGGGTGGCTATAGGGTGTTTGTTCGTTTATCATTTGTAATAAGTGATACGATTCCGTGGTCTTGATATATCTACTCCACGCAACGAATCACCCCTTTTTTTGGTTGATTCCAAGGCCTCAATCTACCTACCTAAATGATTAAAATAGAAAACAAAAATAATATACTTACCATCGAGAACACTGTTGACACTACCACAATCACTGCTTGTCTTGAGCTAACTGGTGAGCTAGCCGCCTGTACCTTGTCATTATAGAGGACCTATTGGCGAGTTTTGGGGTTTTGAGGCGCATGGAGAGTATATTATTGGCGGGAGGGCTAATAAATGTAAGGAGATCGGCTTCTTGGGGGGTTTTAGAGGAGATTTTATTGTTGGGCGAAGTGGTATTCCTGTCCTACATCTGATTGTTCCAGTCATGTACTCCTAGATTTTGCATAACTTGTATATTTCCATCTATTTTTTGGATTATCTCACAATATCTTCTCATTCGGCCTCCATTCTATATTTTTTCTTGTACCCTACCGTTTTCCCATTCGTATAATGTTTTCATATCATTGTATTCTTTTCGCTTTAATTGTATTTACTGTATCCTCATTTTCTAATATATTTTTAATTTCAGAGTCATAAGTCCCCTATACTCATTATTTCCAACTTTCACTGGTGCATGAATTTTCCCAATTATTCTCCTCTCATATATTCTTAGTTGTTATTTATCTATATTTGTTAGACTCGTAGTTTTAGCAACGTATGTAACTACTGCTTGGATATAGTCGAATTCTTAAATTCGGCGGAGGCACCTCCTTTCATTATTCATTTTGAATAATTCCTAGGAAGGTCTATTTATTTAATGGTTTTGTTTCTTTATTTTCTAGATCTTTGGAGAATTATTTTTAGATATAAAAAAAGTTTCTGTAGCGTAGTACAGTTTCTGTTTATAATAAATAGTGAACAGAACGAATTGTCAAAGTAATCGAAGAATTTAAATTATTTCAGTTAGTTAAATGATAAATGAATTATTACAAGTTAGTGTAGTGTATAGTATTTAAATAAATTAAGAACGTAAGATACAGTGTCCATTAATTAACCCCAGGAATAGAAATCATATAAATAAAATAAGATTTATTAATGATACTTCTATCGATATTACATTCCCTTATTATGCCTTCAACTGCAATGTTAAAAAATACCGCTGTGAGACCATCACCCTGCCTGATGATTTACATAGAGCCTCCAAAAAAATGGGGTTGAACAAAATAAATCAAAAACGGAATACATGATAAACCTTGGTTAAGTGAATCCCCATGTATAGAAGGTGTATTGAATAAGTAATCTCCTACAAATACCTAGGACACGACATCGGCATTGGCAGAGATAACTAGACCTGTAAAATAAACAGAAAGATAAGTTTAACATGAGCCGTCATTGGTAAGCTTAATCATGTCTTTAAATACGAAATTTCTATTTGCTTCAAGAGAAAGGGGTTCCAAGAATGCATTTTACCGGTGCTGAAACTCTAACCTTAACAAAAGCTATCATAAACAAAATCCAGGTAATACAGCGAAGAATGGAACGAGCGATTCTAGGTTTATCTCTGAGGGACAGAGTAACAAATATAACATAACGCAAAAAGTCAGGTTTAACGGATGCGAAGGTAAGAATACCTAGCTTAAAATGGATAGGCCATGTGGTTAGAAGTATAGACAATTGGTAGACCAAAAGAATTATCAAGTGAAAACCGAGAAAAGATTCTTTTAAAAGTAGAGAACGTCCTCCGACATGCTGTTCTGACTATATTAAGAAGGTGGGCTCCATATGGATGATAGTTGTTAGAGGGAGGCCTATGATGATAATTAAAATTCTTTCTTTAACTTCGTATTTGAGCACTTAATGTAGATAGTAGAGTCGTGGTATTAAGGTCCGATTAGATGAACCTATTGCTCAAATTTTTGCTATAACTTGTCCTTGATTGGAGAAGGTAATTCCTAAATGGATTTTCACCGGCAAGTATATATATATATATATATATATATATATATATATATATATATATATATATATATTGAAACGAAACATCAAAATTTATCTTTCTTTTAAAAATTATCAAAAACACTGATTTTTAAACAGAAGAGACCTAAAATCAAAAACATTAAATGCATTAATATATCAAGAGGTCTAAGAAATAAGAAATTAAAGAAATTTATATATATATATACATATATATATATATATATATATATATATATATATATATATATATATATATAGGTTTTTTCATGTGAACCTATTTTTTTGTATTATGACGCCAAATATCTCGGAAGGAATCAAGTTGCCTAGCCTAACCTAATATTTTCTAAATGTGCAAACTCCTCCGTAGAAAGTGATTTTTATTCCTTTGAAATCAATATTTTCGAAGATATTTAACACCCCTTTAGGGATTTTCTTTTCAAGTCAAGGACAAACTTAATTTCAGCAAAATCGGAGATTCATGTTTTCGAAATCATCTCGAATTTTATAGTATATAAAAAAAAGTTAAATACGATTTAATATATTTACATAATATTTGATTTACAAATGTCGAAACGTATGTCTAATTTCCTGAGAAAATCATGTCACGTCCTTCATCTTAACAATATCAGGCCGTGTCCGGAAGGCACCCAGTTTACAAAATACATTATCATAGGTATGTAATATTCTAGTAAAGCACAAGAATATTGTTTGGCAACCTTCAGTTAAGTTATTGAATAAATATTTACTACCTTCAGGTGAATTCATTCGATACGGCACAAATGCAAAATTCAATTCTCGACTATAATCAATTATGTAATACATATTACGTTGAATATTCGTATTGAATAATAAACAACCTAATGGTAATTGATGTTTATGATAATCGTGATGATTTCTCCATAACACTTTTTCATTGAAAATCTTTATTTTGTTTTGCTTCAATATAAATACACCTTTCATCGGCGGAATATGTCGAGGTTGGTCGATCACATGATTACATTTGTATACATTGGCATACAGATATTTATAAATGCAAGACCTGCATTTGTGTTTGGCAAACTTAGTTTAATCTCTTCAGATATCAGAATATTTGAATATATTTATTATATACAAGGTATATGATAATCCTGGCAACAATAGAACGTTGTTACTACTGGCCTGTCATAGACGGGTTTGTTTATCCCTTCCTCTTTCTCAGTCCAAGTTTCAACCACAGACTTAACATTGAAGATAGAGCGAGCGGTATGAAAGTGGAATGGTAGTATTAGAATAGAGAGAAAGAGCATCGGTTTACCTCTCAGAGCCTCGCTTGTAATTCATTTGTTGTTCTCACCAGTCCCGACTTCGTTGTCATGGCGATTCAATCAAAATAAAGTGAAGAGAGATAGAGAGGGATATACCCATGATGTAAAGATTACAAGGTGTGTTCTTCCCGAGGGTTCATTTTCGACTCGTTCTGCGTATCTCTCAAGAGCCAATGAGAATTCGCTCCCAAATTGGCAGGTCGTTTTGGGAGCGAATTCTCATTGGCTGCTTCCCAGCTGGTGCGCTATAGCACACCTTGTAGTCTTTAAATCATGTATTCAAATCAAATGTTTCAAATTGGCGCGTCGTTTTGGAAGCGAATTCTCATTGGCTGCTTCCCAGCTGGTGCGCAATAGCACACCTTGTAGTCTTTACATCATGGATATACCATTGCTCTTTCTCTCATTATAAACAGTTCGATCCCACCTGAACAAGGTTCCATATCTCGATTTCTCTATCTTTAATATTAAGTCGGTGGTTTTAACTCCCTGAAAATAACACATTATATCTGAGAGTGCCAGTTGTGTTTTTAGAGCAAGAGAAACAGGAAAATTGCTAATAAAGAGGTCAGGGAGATGTTCAATTTCTAAAAATAATAACAATGTTGGACTTGTGAGTTTAATAAACTGAAGGATGAGTGAACACTTTTATCGTATATCAGAAGGACATTCGGAGAAACGTATGGGTGAATTTTGTTGATAGAAATACTAATTACTTTTGTCAAATTGGAAAATGTTTTAACAGAGCGTCATTTGGAATTGTGGTGAAGAATCAAAACACTGTGACAAACCAGTTGAAAGCCATACCAGTTTAAAACTACCCTGCTAGTGTACAGCTATCTAAATTTCTTTGAAAATTGTTTTATAAAAGAAAGTCTCTGGTGAATAGAACATCACTGGGCATCACTGTTGAGACGATTGGTAATGACCAAGAACCCTCGTGACTTGTCCCGAAATTGAAACATGTCTTGAAAGGGCGTTACTTGCAATTCTGGTGAATATTCAAAACATTGTGAGAAATCAGTTAGAAGTAATGCCAGTTGAAGAACAGAACTTTGAACAGAATAATTAATATATTTGCAATGAAAAATAAAACTGATTGGAAAATAATTTTCCTATATATGTTGTGCTATCTCAACTTTATGCATTGTGAAATTGACTATTTTTATTTTAGATTATGAATCAACTATGATAAAATATAACTTTGAGTACGTCTATGTTTTGTCATTATGTACTGGTGTATATATATTTCGCCAAGGAAATCCAATCATAAACCATGCGTATCAAATTGTCTAAGGCCACCATTTGTTTTAGCCACCTACGTAGATTACCTTTTAATGCACAAAAAGAAGATCGTAACATTTGTGTATGCTTATGTAATTGACTAATTAAGCGCAGAGAATAAAATACTCTAACGAGCTAGAAATACCAGAAACAATTAGTAAACATGAACAAACCATATAAGGTGAAAGTTCAAGAAAAAACATCTATTCTAAATAAACACATAATATGAACATACACTCTGAGCAAGAAAATCTACTCCAGTCGCATGCTTGCTTGACAAAATCTATAGCGAAAAGTCTGTAGCTTCCATTCTTTTTCTGATTTTAGCATCTCAAAGCCATTAGTGTCAGCTTTATAATGATTGGTCTATGTTGTTATCGATTTATTTTTTGGTAAAGAAAAAATATCAAATCAAAAGGAATCTTAAACAATAATAAATGATTAGAATTAACAGTAAAGAAAACATCAGCTTAAATTTTTCAGACAGCGCTGTTTTGAGGTCCTATTTCATTGTTGGTGCAGGATTTCTAGCCCGAACTTTTCTCTTTAGTTCATCCCATAGATGCTTGATAGGATTTAAGTTCAGACTACGCAATGGCAAAGCAGCCATTTCGACATCCTGTAAAAACTGCCGTACGCAACCTGTAGTATCTAGACGGGCATTATTCTGCATTAGGAGGAAGTTTTCGCCGCTGAAACTGGCTTAGGAAACGACGTGATCCCCTTAAATTTCTTCTATGTATCCCCAGCTCCACCGCCAGTATCAATAAAAACGAACTCGGATTTCGTTTCCATTGAAATACCCGCCCAAACCACCCAGTTTTCTACTCCAAAAGCTAGGTTTTTTTATGCAACAGTGCGCGAATCTCTAGATCTTCTTTAGACTCGTCCTTTTCTATTTTTACCATGCAGACACCCTTTGCTTTTGTCTGAGAAAAAAATAGAGCCTCATTGTCGGTCAGTCCAATTAACGTGTTCTCTAGATAATCGTAGATGGGCCTGTTCGGTAGGCTACGGTTAATTTGGGGCCAGTAGCTGGCCTTATTGACTCAAAGTTAGTTGTCTTAAGTTTTCTTTTGACTGTCCTGCCACACACAGGTACTCATAGAGCTTCAGAGCTCTTGTTGGACATGAACATCAGTGGACAAGACGGTAAACTCTGGAAACAGCAGATTGACTCACGTCCACTTCTCGCTGACTCTGGCCTTATCCCAATAGGGTGACCACTTGAGCAGCTTTATCACTTGTTTACATTTTCAGGTAGGATTTTTATTTGTTATTAACGAATATGTATATCGGTTGACCTTTGATGGCTAACTCTTAGTGTGTGTTGTATAGGTTAGGTAATCTTTTAAAAGAGTCAGTTGCCCCGAATTAGCATTATTGTAAACAAGCATAAAATGGGTGGTTACTCATCTTAACATATTGTTGGACTGTGAGAGCAAGAAACATTACAATATTTTATATCATTCCAAAGCTAATACCATTAGTCTTAAAATTTTTCTAGGAAGAATACAATTTGATGTTCAGCTTTTTTGCCAGTGACTGCCAGAGATTGTAGGGGTGTTGCCTGAATTGACTTTTTTGCTCACTGGTATAGATTTATGCATTAACTATATAATTGTAAGAAAAAAATTTCTCAAGACATGACTCTAGTCCATAGGTCAATAGTTTTTAATTTCAAAATACTTGTTTTGGGTGAAAACAAAAATAATTTATAGGTAGTTTATGATTTTCAAACAAAACAAAATAAGTAGAGGTCATAAGAATACTTTGAAAATTTGTTAAGAGGAAAGGAGACCTGAATGTAGCCGTTACCTATTGAGACAACTATTTCAAAAACTATCAGAAATATAGTTGCAATTTATGTTGGTTCGGAAACTGTCAGATTGACTCTGAGTCCTAACCAAGAGTTGCGCTACTGATATTCCGTGCGATTTCAAATGTCAAGAATAAAAAATGTCCAATATACGTATGTTACCTTTCATATTATACCCACATACTTTTTAACAAATTGATAACATTGCATATTTAAATAATAAATGATATATTGTTATTTTATCTCCGTTTGTGGTAATACAATGGATTGATTGTTCTATATATTTTGAAAAGGCATGTTTACCAACCCTTTGTTATCTTCAAGGATGATTAATCTAACTTTATATTGTGTCGTCTAGTGTATTTGAAGCATTGATATTTAACAAAAAGACGGATATTTGATCAGATCTATATATCGCATTTTAAAATCATGATTTAAAATAATAATTTCTATATCTTGAAGTAGATTTTCCCACTGCATTTTATTTTTAAATACTATAATTCCTTCTAATGATACCGTGGTCAAAATCTGTTCAAAAATACACGGTTATACGTAGGCATTGTTCCTAGAACTGGAAAAATGTGCTCCATTATTATTTTTTTAACCTTCTACATCCTTCAATTATGTTTGTGCTTTGCTTGACTTAATTGAAAAAACGCTTGATATGGAGAAAGACAATTTGCATGCAACTTCTTGTGGGATGAAAACGATGGGCCTTGCACGTTATGTGGCGTTGCGCTGTTGTATCATGGCTGTTACAATGCAAAACTAACTCTTCTGTTACTAAGTAGCTTTACCACAGAAATAGAATAGTTGCTCTAATTAATCAGCCGATCTGACTTCAATTTTAATATATAACTAGACATATATCTAGAATTACAACATACAAGTAATAAAAATAGTACCAAGTTGATAAAGTTGCAATTAAGACTTATTGCTCCTTGCAAAATATTTTGTCTAAATGCCGCTTTACATAATGCAAGAAATTGCATACAATCCCTTGAAAGGTTAAAATATTGGAGCATCATAAGAATGATGCAAATACATACCAGCAGCGAAAATGGACCAACAAGTACCACAGAGGACAAATTAGTTAAGTTTCCAAAAATGCTTCAATGGATCAGCTAACTTGATAGACTTTTCGTTTTGCATCCAAAGGTAAGTGGATTTCTCCATAGAATTGCAAGTTGCATACTATAAAACCAGCACCAAGCGTAGTTTCATCTTTACATGCTTTTGGTTAAACCATGTTCCATCTTGTATTATATTGTTTTGTCTTGTATTGACTCGTATTGTCTTGTGTGGTTTTGCACTGATTGTATTATCTTGCATTGTCTTGTATTGCCTTGTATTATTTTTTTTATCATGTATCATTTTGTCTTGTCTTATATTATCTGGAATTGTGGTACACTCATTCGTTTACTGAAATCTTACATCTTTCAAGCTGCACACCGTGTTTAAAATTATTCTAAATACGGCGATATGTTATTACAGTATGAATAAGATGTTTTCAAACACAAATTTATTTAGTTGTATAAGCCATTCTAACCTGATGTTTATATAGTCCATGTCAAGAGCTCGCAACTTTTTCATATGTTTCTTCATTTTGCTAGAACACTGAGGCTTCTTTAAAATTCGTCGTCGTTTGTATTAGTAGGCGAAACGTGGAAATGACTTGGTTTAACTCTCGAAATTCTGCTACTCAAATTGGCTTTGGAAAAATTCATAGTTTTTATTTCTGTTCAATTGGAATTATCTATTTTTAGAAATACAAAGATATTTGTAGTGCCTATTATTTTCTATTCTATATACATTTGACCCGAACAATTTTTTGAAACACCAAACAAAAATACAACAATGTCTGTTGTAAAAACATTGTTATTTGCTAAGGGACTACCGGTATGTTTAGCTGCAATAAGTCGATACTAAATCAAGACTAAAACGCAAACATAAAACGTGCTTTTAAAAGAAGTAGATGATAAATAATAATGTTTCAATTTATTGAACACAGTACGAATAGTATTGTGTCTGAAGTCGATGTAATTTATTTATTAAGCTGATCAAATAAAGATGCGGCCAACTGAAGAAAAGCAAATAATAAAATGCATTCCTTATTACAAAATAATCATGTGTTAACTAGTGTCAAATTAAAAAATATAAAGCTGACGTTTATAGTGAATATAATATAAGAATTCGTTATTTTTTAAGCAAATTGGCTAACAACTTTTCTCCCAAAATATTTATTGATTTTTATAATTATAATTAAGTTTTAAACAACATATGTAAGCAATGTATATGTTCAATTTATTTCTTGAATATAAATTAACAACTTTGATGATTATATCAACTAATAGATCATATGAATCGCAGAATACAGAATCCTTAATTTACAAAATGAAAATTTTAATTTACAAGGAGAAACAATTATTTATACATACATGGTAATAACATGATAAATCCTGTGTCATATCAAAGCTAGATTTATTTAAATTAAATACCCTATACTTTATTGCATATTTGGAATCAGCTTGACTTCCCCATTAAAATAATAAAGGGTTAAGATGTGTTCTACGGGGTATTTAAAAAGTTATAAGCAATTTTCCATAAAAATCGTAATATCCTGTACAATGTGAGAAAAATTCATAAATGAGGATCTGTTGCGTATAAAGCATTCGAATTCTTTTATTGGAAGTCCCACTTCGTACACGTCAAAGGATGTGCTTTTAGCATGATGGTGCTCCTGCTCACGTTAATCAATTAATTAATGGTGAACTGAGCTACTTCCTGGAAGATGGATCGGAAGAAGAGACCAAAATCACCAGAAAATGGACTAATTTTTCTAGAGTTACATTAAGAATAAAGTGTACAAAATATCTCTAACTACAAGGGATAACATGACCGATTGAATACGGAATGAATTTCGGAATATTTCTTTAGAAATACTTCGTAATGTAAGTAACTCTTTCAATTATCGTTTTCAAGTATGCATTGATGTGTAGTTGGAGGTTATTTCGAACACCTATTGTGATAATCAACACGTGTTCGTATACTGTAGTGAATAAGATAGTTTTTGATTATTTCGTTCTTGTAATTTATTCGTAATATACTCGTTTTTTTTTTGTAATCGCAATTCAAGCTCTACAGAACTAAAGAGCAATGATAAATTGTCAGTTTTTGACGAGAAAATAATGTATATTGGCAGTCATCTAAATGTCAAGTTTTTTAAAGACATGCCTTTCATTTTCGTCATTCCATTATTACTTGTGCACGATATGAATGTCCCAACGCATCATCATTAATTTGTTCATATGTTATCCTCAAATTAGAATTAAGCTGGAATTTCTGAAACCGTTGGTCATATTCATATCGAACACACTATTTTTACTCATAATCACAATTGTCAATCACAATGACTGCTATGCGTTCCGATAATCGAAGATCTCGGAAGACGATAACTTAGTTAGCGTTAGACAATGTTTAATGTTGTAGTGAATAGTGTGTTTAGTAGTCAAATGTGAAGTACGGAGTAAGTGTTATTTCTACGACTTTAATTTTTTGTATTATTTGTATTTTGTATTTGTGTATAAAATAACTACATCTATTGAAACAAATGCATATAAGAACAATTTTCATATTTTGCCTTGAAATCCCATGTATTTTTGATAGTATTTATATAATGGAGTAGATGGCGTTTGGATACTTAATAGGTTATAGAGGTAAGTCAGACTCATGTAATTTTGGTCTTTATTTAAATGTGTATGACGTTAAGAAGCTTTGATTCTATAATTTGGATTTTTTTACAATTCAACATGATCACATAGATTTGGAGAATGACTGGACACCATTTCAACTTGACCAAAGAGCGAGGTGCACTTTTATCTGGTAGAATTTATTAAAAATCAACCGGTAACTTTTGAGTTGAATTTGAGGTTCATGCTATTACTTATTTTTGGTTTCCCTTCACGCGAAAAACTAACTAATACTGAGACGTCTGGATGCAGTTTAACATATTTCAGATTCTGATAACTAATTTCAAATTTATCTTTACGTTGTTTGGCAAATCGACCAATTAACTAACAGGTATAAAAAACATTTATTTGATGACTTCTATTGAATGCCAATAGTAACTTTGCAATCTTGTAATAATGATCGTACTTTACTTGGTATTGTTTTGATTTATTTATATAAATGACACATCATGTGATTCATAAATTATAATTCTATAGCTATAATTTTAATAGCACAGTTTATAATAATTATATGATCCAAGTGAACTAGTTTAGTGAGCTGTTATTTACATAATGTACCATTATTAAATTGATAGTATTTCTAAATCATCGTTATTGATGGTGAGAAAATTCATGTGAATCTTCAAAAAAAGGGTTATTTATCACTTTATTATAAAAAATTATTTCTAAAAGTATATATCTTGAAATTTTAAAGCAAACTACTTAAATTAATATTGATGGAAGTTGATATGTTTCAAGCTGCTACACTTGTTTAAGATGATTGCGATATGTTACTTCAGTATGAATTAGATGTTTTTAAACACAAATTTATTTAGTTCTATAGCCATTCTAACCTGATGTTTATATAGTCCATGTCAAGAGCTCGCAACTTTTTCATATGTTTCTTCATTTTGCTAGAACACTGAGACTTCTTTAAAATTCGTCGACGTTTGTATTAGTCGGCGAAACGTCGAAATGACTCGGTCTCACTTCGAAAATTCTGCTACTCAAATCGACTTTGGTCACGGAAAAATTCATAGTTTTTATTTCTGTTCAGTTGAAATTACCTCGTGTTTTTGGAATACAATAATGGCACAGTTTATCATAATTATATGATCCAAGTGAACTAGTTTAGTGAGCTGTTATTTACGTAATGTACATTATTAAATTGACAGTATTTCAAAACAATCGTCATTGATAATGAGAAAATTCATTCAAATCTTAAAAATATGTATTATTCATTACTTTTATATAGAAAATGATTTTTAAGAGTAAATTTATAAGAAAACACTAAGACAACATACATAAAAAAATTATAAAATCGTTAAAGAGCAACATTTTTTCATATCCTAAAATTTCAAAGCGAACTACTTAAATTAATATTGATGGAAGTTGATCGCATCTATCAACATTAGGACTTTTTTCTGGACTGTCTTCTTAATGTTTTGATCTCCAATTAACACTTACTTCGGACGCACCTATTTTCACAGTATAAAATATTCTAAATTCTTATATTTATAATACAAGGGGCATTATGTACGTTTAGATGCCACGAAACTTGAGGAGGTAAAGCTGGAAAGAGAACATGGGAGCGTTATGATTTACTATGATTTCAAGGTCAGTTAAAGTGAACAACAAAGCTGCATTTGGTGATGAAAGTCCATCACGAGTAACTATTTTCCGCTTGTATAGCGAATTTAAAAGATGAATATCACTTGATAATGAGGTACATGCTGCTAGGCTCTGTTCTTCACTTACGGTTCCATTTATGAAGCAATTAAGGTTTTGAATCCGCAAAATTTAATTCAATTCTACATGATCTTTTTCAGTATGCAGTTTTCTTCTGTAGTACAGGATTATTGAGAGGATTTAAGGTTGTACTGTCACTTACAAACTGGTACACCACAAAATGTATACTTTCATTTCTTGAATTAATATTCGCATGTTACTGTTACTTTATAGAAATGCATTGTCACATAGTGCACAACAAAAAATTTATATTTCACGTGGAAATGATGTAACAGTCATGTTTTCCACCCTAATCCCCTGATTTTGCCACTTGTTATCTCTGGTTATTCTTCAACCGTCGAAGTTTCACTACAGATAAGGAAATAGATGTAGAAGTTCATTAATTTTTTTAGTCCATTCCCAGATGACTGATTTCAAGAGTTTAAATTGTGAAAGGTTTGGTTACAAAAGTTCACGTTTTCTTGTGTCTCAAAATATATAGCGTCAGTCAGTGGTTACAAACCTCTCCTTGCAACTCCGAGCCATTGGTGATGTTAATATCTACAAAAAGATTTATATAATGGCAGGATCATTCTATAGGTCAGATTTATATGCTAGGTATAATGGATGATGTAAATCGACCTTTTTGTCGATATGCCAATGGCTGACAATTGGAAGGAGAGGGTGGAACTACTGATTAGCTTCTACAGTATCACGTCTTATCAAAGCAGATCAGCACCCCACGTTCGGGCTTGAGCCCGAACTGAAGATAACGTCAAAGAGGTTCGCAATTGGTACATGTAGTTAAACATTTCCCAGAGTAAGAGAGTAAGTAGTTTTTTATTAGGAACGTGGCCAGAAAACACCAAAATGGACTAACTTCAATATATTTTCCGAGCTTTTGAATTCTTATGTATTCATCATCTGAAACTGAAATTATGGTCAAATACAATATAAGAAATATGTATAAATGTATAACAATAATAAAATTTACAATAATTAATTAACATTGCCGCTGATTTTTGATGTTATTAAAACTTGTAAAAATTTTTAAACTCATAGAATTCAAAATTTAATCTCAAAATTGATGTTGATATTGAATATTTATTAATTGAAATATTGATTCTGGTTACTATAGGAATTTTCATTAATTTTTGATTGGTTAGATTTTGAATGACGTTAAATTTTTTATAGATTAGATGAGGATAAGTTTTAGTGAATGATGTTTAATATTGATTGGTGAATTTATGGATAATATATTCATTATATTAATATTCATATTCTAGCCAATGAATATTTTGGTGTGTCCTTGCCACATTTCCAATAAAAAGCTGGCAAAGACTTCTTTACAAATCACTATATATATATATATATATATATATATATATATATATATATATATATATATATATATAAATGACGCTATATATTTACGCTTTATATTTTGAGAGAAAGAAAACATCAATAAACTTTTGTAACGGAAGCTTTCACAACTTAAAAGCTTGAAACCAGTCATCTTTGGGAATGCTCTAAAAAAATGATTGATTTTTATAATGCAAGTAGAATTTAAAAAGAGATCTTAATTTAAATACATTTTGTTATCTTTATAAACGTTATCAACAATTTTATCAAAAAGGTTAATAAATACATTCATTTCACTTAAAAACGTCAAAATAAAAATTTATGTAATGTATTTGCAGATATATTTAATAATGTTTCAGTTCTATTTTTTATACATTATAAAAGAGATAGAAGCATTTCAATAGAATCTTGTGCAATATTTTTGTGAGGTAGTATTTTTCATAAATTTTGACGTTGAAGGTAAAATTCTTGTTGTGTTAGACTAAAAAGAAATATCGAAATAAATACGTGACAAGGAAATAGTTAATTAGTGAGAATATACAATTAGTAAGTATTAATTTTATAGTTTTTCAATGATAACTACATATTAGATTGAATAGATAATAAAAAACCAATATTGCATTAGGTCATTGCTCCAACAGTATTAAGAGTTGATTTATTAATTTATTGCCACATAAATACATATATAGTTCCCGACGGATCCCTACTTTGCCAACTACTTTATTTCTTCTTACTAAATTTGAACGATACATCATATTATCTAATTATGATTAGTCTTATCTGGCACTGATATGTACCAGTATATGATATACGATACACCAAGGTTGTACATAGACTTTGACTAATTTGAAAGATTGATAATGTTTATATGTTTACCTTGTGTTTCTAGAGAATCTTTTATGATTGCATATAATAAAAATATACAGATGGTACATTTTCATCCAAGTATTGGAATTTGCATATTCTAGAGTATTTTTTGTTATGTTCTATCAAAAAATTCATGTTCCTGAAAACATTCATCAATATCTTTCCTAGCTTCATCTTGAATGTTATACAACAAAATTTTTGTTTGTTGATAATAAACATTTGTCACAAATGCCTGCTGAGAATATTATTTTGAAATAAGAAATTATGGTAAAACTAGTTATTTATGAAATTTGTGTGTAATGTTAAGGAATACGATTTTTGGGCGTACATATTGTAGTTTTAAGAATTTATTTTGAGTTGTTTCGAAAAATAAGTAAGTGTGGAAAAGATCCGAGAGGTATTTAAACATCTGTTACGCAACAATTTGAAAAAGTGCAGCTAATTGGTAACAAAATTATTATTTTAGTTATTACTAAAAAAGTGCTGAAGGTATACAGAGATTATTTTCCTCGTATTAACATTACTTACTTAATCCTGATGTCTTCCTACCTTTTCAGATGTAAGACTTGATGGATGCTGTGTTTCCATTGTTTCCAATCTTGTGTCTGTTGTTTTATTTCATTGATTTTCTAATACTATCTTAATTTCTTCTGTCCACCTCCTCCTCTTTCTTCTTTCCTTTTTTCTCTGTAAGTTCGTGCTTTACATATCTTCCGTATTAATAGTTCTTCCCTATGTTCTAATAATATGGCCAAACAATCTAAATTGTCCTTCTTCAATTTAGTTTTGGATTAATTTTAAGTTAAAATTTTCTCTTGTAATGTTCCATACATTGAGTTAATGTCTTTGTTAGTTAGAAATCTCATTTTTATACTTTATTTTGTTTTTCTGTTTCTGTGTGAGTTTCCATGTCTCTGATCTATGTCAATATGGACATAGCTTATTTTTTATATATTCCTGTTTTGTTTTTGTATCGCCTTTTTAGCTAGAAACTGTATATTAATTAGTAAATAATCTTTCTTTTTTTATTCAGCAACTGCAGACTACCATGTCATTTGCGTATAATATTTTAATGTCCAGTGTCTGACTCTAATCTATTTCATTTGTATTTTTGTTCTTTTTTATTTCTTCATAATAATGGGCTTTGTATACATCCTTGATTTATTATTTTTGTTGTTTAGAATCTACTTAATACCTTTTGCCTGGTATTAATATTATATGGTATATTTGACCTTTGACTCTCTTAATTCGTACAGAAAAATGAAATGCGTTTTCATATACTCTACAAGTTAATATAACCAGGAACCAAGCATTTTTTCGATTTGGATCAATATTGCTCATTCCCTATTCAGCTTTTCTATTATACGAGGATGGTGCCAGAAGTACCTGGCCTGAGCTAGAGATGGAGGTATTTGCTTGAAACATACCACTATATTAGAAAGTACACATTCTACACAGAACGTTTTCAGTGAGTTTATGAACATGGAAAAAAATTGGTCGTCATTATGTGATATAATACTTTTATTTGAAAAGCGTTAGCCCAACCAATAGAAAAGTTGAACTAGATTCTACTCTGAGTGACACTTCTACTTCTTAATCAACGGTACAATATTGGGTAGCGGAGTTTAAACTAAGAAGTACGACCTGCGAAGACCATTATTGCACTTGTCGACCAAATGAAATGTTGAAAAAAATCCACAAAGCGGTACTGAATGATTGTCGACTAAAGTGCGCGAGCTAACAGACATAGTAGGCGTTTCACAAAGTGTGGTAGACCGCATATTAACTGAGAATTTGGACATAAGAAAGCTGTGCACAAGATGGGTGCCGCGTATGCTCACAATGGAACAAAAACAGTATCGTGGAGATGTTTCCATCGAGTGTTTGGCAATGTTTCACAGAAATAAAGTCAAAATCTTCCGCCTTCGCATAACCATGGACGAAACGTAGGTCCATCACTTTACACCCTAAACATAAGGACAATCAAAACAACGAACTGGCGCCAAAGAAGGCAAAAACCGTTCCATCTGCAGACAAGGTCAAGGCGTCGGTTTTTTGGGGTGCACGTGGGATAATTTCCATTGGCTATTTTCAAAAAGGAAAAACTATCAACTTCAAGTATTAACCGAACTTATTGCAACGTTTGAGCAAAGAAATCAAGTAAAAACGACCGCATTTGGCCAAGACAATATACCAGCTTACATATCGGTTACTGCAATGTCCAAAATTAATTAATTAAAGTTTGAATTGCAACCTCACGCACCCTATTCGCAAGATTTAACTCTGTTGGATTCTTTTCTGTTCCTTGAAAAAAAGGCTCGGTGATCAAAGATTTTCAAACAATGAAGAGGTGATGTTGGCAGTCAATGGCTATTTTGAGGAGCTTGACGATTTTTATTATAAAAAGGGGTATGGAGCTAAAAGATGTAGAAAACTAAATATATTTTTTTCAATATTTTTTGTTTTCTTTTTTAAGCCAGGTATTTCTGGAACCATCTGCGTATATTACTAAAATGTTCATAAAATGTAAATAAAAAAATCATGAAAAAATCTCTTAAATTCGGTCCTGTCTTTAATAAAATCACCTTAAATGAACTAAAATTACTTTTGATTGGGGCGCTTTTGTTTACTTTCTTTTGTGAAATTTGATGTTTATCACCTCATATATTTGATAATTAACCCAAATCGACTTATCCAAGGGGATTGAAATTTAAATTTAACATATTTGCAAGCTATAATCACCCCATATTATAGGCTATTATTAAAATGACTTTTTATTAGTATCTCCCATTATTTTTCTAAATATGATTCGACCTATTAACGATTGTTTATTGGAGTCTTTGAGGTATTTTCTTGATTGACGTATTTTCATATTAAAGTAGATTTTACAAATATATTCCTTTACACGTAAATAAATTAACACGCTAATAAATCTTTTCCGGCTTTTCAGGTGCCAATTACAAAATCCTGTTATCTGGTAATTAAATGTACAAAAAACAATTGAAGTGACCGATGCCCCATCCACGTTTTTGGTGTGCTCTTGCACTTGAAATAAGACAAGCGCACCCGCGGCACCGCACAGGTACTTTGTACAGGTAGTCGAGTCTTTGAAAATCGTTCAACAGTTTCACTCTTGCATGGTATGTGACCGGTTGTGTAGTGCGCCTACTATTCATTCGATCTATACGTCCTCCGAACAGTACAGCCTTACCGTGGGTTGTAAATTTAAGTTTCAAAACACTTTCACTAGCACTTGGTGTCTTTACACGTTTTTTACCCCGATAATAAAAGTCTCAATTCAAAAATACCCGCGTATTTTAGAAAAAAATGATAAAATATATTCTTTGTTAGATCGAGTTATTGTTTTTCATCTTAAAGTTGTAAACAACGTGCTATTATGTAAAAACGGTGTTTGAACATAGTTTAAATAAAGGTAGGCGTTATGGCCAGGTGTGGTAGTGGACGAATGTAATTTTTACTTGTTTATTGGAAATATTTAATACTATGGATGAAGACGACGTTACTGTACGAGTGGGTGTCAGGTAAGAATTTTTTTATTCAATTATTAAAATACTTTGCAGCCCCGTTTCTCCACATTAACATTAGGCTGTTAAATTTCCTGTTATTGATCATTTCTTTTATTGCTCATCTTCCTTGTTACGTCCAATAATAACAAAATTTATTGGGTTTATTCACCTAGATCTATTATTATCACGTCGGTAATACTTACGCACAGCATATTTACTAGAGCATACAATTTTCAAATAATAATATCTAATAACCATATTTTTTCATATTCACAACAGGTGGTTTAAATTTCAGTTCAATAATTAAACCAACTGTCACATTCATAAACGTTATCTCAATATTATGATAATGCTAATGAGTTAAATTATTTTATTTAAATTGATTGTTTTGTTCAGAAAACGAACAAACCTGTGGTAGGTATAACAGACATGTATTACTCAGACAGCCGTTTTGGCTTGTTAAAATGTAATTAGGCTTGAAATGGAACGAGAAAGTTTACAGTAGGACTAGAGGAAGCATTACAGAGCTATTTGGATTTGTAGATCAAGTTCTGAATCGTATCTCACCCGATCCATTTTTATCATAATGTATATTTGAATGATCAAAAAGACGCAATTAATTTTTTCTCCTCCCTGTATTGTAAACGACGCATGTTGACACTGTTTCGGAGGATGTAAGTAACAATTACCTAAAAGCTATCGATTACCCTTGATGACGGGTTTCAAGACAACTTACCTCCCATGTGTAGACAGGCAGCCTTAGAAGAATATTAACATCGAAAGATGTATCCATATGTACGAAAGTTCGAATTTAGAAGACCCACCCTAACATACGCCTATGTAACCTGAATAATGAAGAAGAGAACTAAAGAGAAATTGGAAATCTAGTAGAAAAAAATACTAAAAAGAATTTTTGGAGGAAATCAGACAGAATTAGGATGGGAGAGAAGATCGAACCATGAAATTTACACACTTTTCAATGAGTCGCCAATCAGCGTGTTTATAAAAACGACTATTGAAACGAGTTGCATGGAAGATACCAGAAGACTCATTTATTCTTCAGTTTTATAAGGTTTTCTAACAATTCATGTAATTCTAATAGCGGGTATTACTCCCTTTACTACGACGAAGGGCTCTAACCCTGTCAGGCATAGAAGAAATTAAATTCTGGACTAGGACTAGCACTAGGAGGAGTATGACGACGTCTAACACGCCTCCCTAAGTTATCCCACAAATGCTCTACGGAATTCATATCGGGAGATCGTGCAGGCCAGTCCAGAACTGTCATTCCCACTTACTTCAAGTATTCGGTAACAATTCTGGCGGTATGTGGACGAGCATTATTCTGCATTAAAATGAATCGCTCACCAATAAATTAAGCAAATGGGATTACAGCGACTAGAAGGACTTATTTATGAAAATCAGGTCAGTCAGAAAATCAGGGCGTGGAAATTATTTCACCCCAAACCATAACTGATCTCCTTTCAAAAGGTAGTGATTCACGAATGGAACAGTGAGCAAATCGCTCCCCTGGTTAGGCTAAGTAAAACAGTTTCCCATTGCTTCAGAGTCCAATGAGAATACTGATCGGCAAATAATCGACTTTCTCTTTGATGCCTTTCCAGGAGTTGGGGCTCTGTCGCGAGTCGCCTTGATAGGATATCATGCTCCCTCAGTCTCCACCGCGCTGTGTCTGCACTTAAACGTGTTTTTTTGAGCTACTTCAAGTTTTTCCCGAACCTCATGAGCCGTTAAATGTCGGTCTCTTTCACTGCCAGCCGTCCTATCGTAACTAACAATCTCATGGAGACGCCGGAGTACACTTCGCCACTCCAAGCGTTTCGGGCAATATACTGTAAGATCCGGCCTTCTCTGGCCGAGGCAACAGCTCGGGCTATGTCAACATTTGGAAGAACATATTTATTAATCACAGAAATGGCTTGGTTGATAAATTAAAGATGTTTAAATGTGCGAAAAACTACTTATAGTTTTGAATAGGTCCGACAGGTAAATCAATTTCAAGACAAAAAATCAAAACTGTTCACTTGTCCTGAAGTGATTGATTCAATGGACTTAGACCCTACATTCTCTGTAATAACTAGAATACCCACAAAAACAAACACATTGCTAAAAATTAGCTTTTAATATAAGAGAAATATCAAGTGTCCGTTTTTTTTGCTATCGACCTTGGTTCGTAATAATTTATACCATATAACACGTGTTTATTGTTTACTTAAAAAATACCCTTTATTCATTAAGTTTCTACTACAAACATAGGAAGTATCAATAACGTTCAACTAACAATGATTCATAAATACTTCGAAGATAATATTAAGTAATCTGAATATTGATAGAAACATTATTCACCAACATTTGGATAAATGTTTTCTCGTTTTCTCTGTATTCGTATGGAATGCTCTGGATCCACAATAAAATATCCATTTTATTGTTACATATATCAAGAATTTGATTTTCTCTCAATTTCTGATAAAATGCTGTCAGCTTGACGTTGTTGATAAAAAAACAATACTTATGATTCTACAGCAACTAATCAAAAATGTCCATAATTTCGTGCGAAAAGTATCAAATTAAATTGATAGAAATCCAAAAGTTAATTCTAGAAGGGAATGTCATTGTTCATGACTGGTAAATGTCATCCCTTATAATATGGGATTTACATTAAAAAGTACATTTCTGCATTGAATTCTAGCTATGAATTTTCGTTAATCTTCGCATGTAATACCAAACAAATCTATGTTAATTTCTTAATGATGGTTTACCAGTTACTTCTGAAACTTCTGCCAGCAACTTGATTCTTGAAAATATTTCTATCATTTGTCTTCGCTACTTAAACTTATACTTTAAGCTTTTGTGAGAAGTTTTCTTTTACAAGTTTACATTGTTCAGAGTTCAGCCACAATATTATTACTTGGTTAAAATCCATTCAAATGAAAATAAAGGAAACATGGTGTTGTAAATATGACGTGTTGGTTTATCACTATTACAAATTGAACTTAATAGTTTAACCATTTCGCGCTGTTGTAAATTAAGTTATAAACTATCTACTATTAAAGATAGCTTAAATCGTTTCTTGGTATTTCCCCTTAGGTTGCAATGACATTTTAATCATTAAAAAGTAAAAGTACGCGGTTAAAAAAGTATAAACATTTCAGTTATACTCTCAACTTGACAGTGTTATACGAGACTCATGTTTAAAGTAAAAACAAATTGCACATCTCTATCGTACATCCTGAAAAATGACAATTCAAGGTCATCTATTCTTAGCCAGTGCTAGATATATGGTAAAACTGTTTCGTTATCACTTTGTGTCATTCAGTGATCCCGTAAACTTTGAAATTCAGTTTTTAAATTCTCGTCCTGCTGAAATTCATTTGCAGTGTGATGACGGATGCAAATGTTGTAGGGAAGGACAAATGCTCAGGATGAAGACGTGACACAAAAAGTTGTTTAGGAATACCGCCTAAACATGCGCTCCATTATTGACGAAATGTATGCTAAAAATGTTGATAAAAACAGACAAAAAAAGGATGGTGACGAGCTTTTTAGTCACACCGAGACCGGAGATGAAACGTGGGTGATGTACTACAATCCAGAGAGTAAACTTCAAACTGGGCGTGACCACAAAAATTCAAACAAGAAAATTTAATACGAAAAATTAGGGCATCGGTTTTTTGAGAAAGAAAAGGCGTTCTTCTGTTAGATTGTTTGTCAAGAAGATTGTCAGTGAATACTATGAAACGTGCTTGAAGCTTAGGCGTGCTCGGCTTCACATTCCCACGCTGAACTTCATCTGCGCATGCTTTTTATTAAGAAATATTGCGTCTTGCATTGCATTGAATGTTGTCTAGCATCATATTAGCAGCCTCAAGTGAAATAAACAATATAAAAGTGGTCAGTGAATAACTGGCAATAATTATGTCTGCTGCTACCTCGCTTTTGGAGCCTGATGGACAGAATTGCAACTTTCACGCAAAAAGAATGTCATCAAATCGATAATGTTGCAAGTGCGAGATTTTGAGAAATATTGCGTCTTGCATTGCATTGCACGTTGTCTTGCATTGCGGCATTTAAAATTCAGATCTTCTGGCAATACCCACGTTCTCTGATAATAGAAATTTGAATATGTGGTAGCTAGTACATTTTCATTTTAAATTTGGAATTTCAAGTAAATTTGTTCAATTCATTTAAGAGCTTTTGTATTGCTTTTATAATGAAAATGTTTGTAATAATCATGTAATAGTAATAGCTATTGATCGCTCTTATATTTGATTGAATTTCAATTAAAGATTTTTTTTATTCATAATGGCGCCCTTACACAAAGACTATGGCTATGTGCTTCAATGTAATTGGAAAATTTTACTTAGGAAGTACTTTCTTGGTGAAAAACGCATTCGTTAGCATGAGCTCACTATTTGTATATTCGCCTACTCTAACGCATTAAATTAATTTTGAAGTGATAACTAAGACAATAAAATGGCTGTACTAACTAAAAGACTTTAGGACAAGGTGGTTGTGGATCGGTTACAGGTGCATCTGTATTATTCCCTGTCGTCGGACATTAGGCGACGAGTTCAGCAAGTTATAAGAAAACCACAAAAAATCTGCAATACCGATTAAAATGAAGATGTAAAATAGTAGGGTATATAAAGTTTTAATAAGTGGTATGCTAAAATCAACAAACTCTATTGTGACTATTTAGAACTACTTCAAAGAAGAATGTGCTCATAATTTGTCGACGCAATATAGAACATATTTAAAAAACAAATTTTTCTCTCTTTCACTGACAATGTAATATTGTCCCAGAACCTCAAAAAAATACCATGCTGTATTATGAATATTTTTTTACAATTTCCCACTATTTTATAGGATTGAAAACGTTATACTGTTCGCTGAGAAATAATTCTTTCTTCGTGAATGGCGAGATACAGTTGTTCTAACTACAAAAGGACAAGTTTCAGTATACACTTTCCATTCCCTCACGGTCTATGAACTTTTGTTGTTTAACTCAAATTATAATCCGTTATTTTATGGAATAATGGCTATAGTTGTTGCAAGATAGTTGTAATTCAGTATATTTACCTCAGTGATGCATGACACATTTCAACAACCAACCCCTTATTATTTTCACTGAGTGAAACGAAGCTATATAATTTAAAAAAATCTAGTTTTCACATTTCTTGGTTTCATTATTTACGGAGAAAAAAACAACCGAAAGCAATGTATTTATTTTCTCACATTACACGAAACAAAAAATCTACAAAAAATTCATGTTTAGAAAAAGTTATAATGATTTCGTTGATAATGAAAAATTTTTACAAGAATGAAGAATCTGAAATTGTGCATAAACAATAAACAACTTGTATAATCTACGGATATAACTTTATTTAAAAACTGTTTACTTGAATTCGTAATGAATATTATTCCATTGATGATCGGTTCTTAAATCCTGACGTTAAATAGATATATGGTCAAGGTCATTTTAATACTTAAGGATTAAGGCATTACGTGAATGGTGGTTCCATTAACACGCTTCCGTTTAATTATTAAAATACATCTGCGATCAGGTATTATATTGAGATATGAAGATGCTTTCAAAAAAATTTATATGGAGCACAAAATATAACAATATAGATAGGTTCCATTGTTTCGATTTATTTTTTGCTTCATCTTAATTGAAATATTTATTGTATATATTTTAACTATGCCATTGACATCTGAACATTCTTTGAATGTGTCGACTAGAAAAAATACTTCATTTGAAAATACAAATATATATCGATCAAAGCCAAAGTTTTTTAAAAAAGTATTGATATCGTAAGATTTAAAAACCTACAATAATCGTATTTATTTAATAATAGTGAGTAATTTTCAGAAAACTTACGCAGTTCATGGAGAAATGATACATTACTCACTATTATTAAATAAATAAAATGAATCTACAAAAAATGAATGCAAAAACGGCATCAATTCAGAGCCCATATTTAAGAATGTCATTATGTTCAAAAGAGTGTAAGTTTGCAAATAATCAAATCAAATATAAATATTGACTGACTCAATAATTTCAAAATGTTAGTATTTGCTGACGAAAATTGGATTTTTCTTTCAAATTAAATGATGACAATGCAAACATATTCTAAGTAATCAAGGCTTCGAATATGATTACACAATTTTTAAACATAGCAAACAGGTTTTCAAGATACGTAGGATGTCAATTAAAGAAAAGTATTTCAAATCGGTAATAGCTAGATATAGCGCTTCAACACGTAATACAAAATAATAAGTTGTCGATTTTTTTTTAGTTTACTTATAATTAAATATTAAGTATTCTTGTTGAGTTATAAACATGTAAATAATAATTTTCAGTTTAAAAAGGTGGTGTGTGTAATAGTGTATTATTTTGTTTCAAGCGAACACTGTAAACTTCCGGGAAGGATACACCTCTAATAAAAATACACAAGTCGTAGTTTAAAGATTTCGTTAATCTGGTAAACGAAAAAATAGGATTCTACTCTGAAATATAACACTCTGTGTAATAAGTCGTCGACATATTTGTTTTATTTCGGTCAGTAAAGAGCAAAATCGTTAATACTCGTAGAGTTTCAGAAATACAATACTCTGGCCGAGATTTTGTTGACAACACGGTTTAAGGTCATGGTTCGCTCTGAATTATTGGAATTTGAAACTTAATATCGAATCTTAAGTGTATTACGTGCACTAAAGTTACTGATAAAGCATAATAAAAAGACGATTCAAACCTGATAATGCCTTTTCTGGCTACGAACTTGTTTCATTAATTTCAAAGGTCAATTTTGCCTATGATAGATATATCATAGAATAAATCAATTTTTTTAGTTCAAATGATATTATTTCGTTTTGATTAAACAATGTCTCACGCAAAAAGCACCATATTAAATTTAAAATATTTTTATTTGTTTTTTTTTCAATCTCATAGCTGAAATTGGACTAGAATAATTTATTTTAATGGGATTTTAGATGGAGACATGCTCTAACGAAGTAATCAATAAACCAATATTCTTTCTCTCAAGGTAATTTTTAATATACGTTTTCAGTAGTTGTTGGTTATTATTATTATTGTACATTATATGATTTTTAAAATTGGTTATGAATTAAAATTAAATATTTGTTAATAACTTTTCTACAACAATGTATTTTAAGTACATGTACCAGGTGGCCGGCGCCTCGTCATATCTTAGGAACGAATTATCTTCAGGGGAAAAAAATATAACCAAAAGTTGCCCCGAAAAACACATGGAAATAATGTTCAGAATTTTAGTTCTACCACTAGAGGGCGTTTTTTTTTGAAAATTTAAAATTAAAAAAGCAAACTTTTCTAAAACTCTCCCAATTAAGTAGCACATTATATTGGATGATACAAAAAATTTTCGCCTTTTACACATTTCGTAACATATCTCGAAACAGAAAAAAGATATGCGGTTTTTGTTATTTTGATGTTAATTTAGTTAACTTTTAAACGATTTAATTGAACTTTTATACTTCTATTTAGATTTGTCAAAAGAAATCACAATATCTAAAATATATGAAACGTTCACGTTGCTGAAAAAATTTGTATATTTCTTTCAAACAACATCAAATTTATAAAAATCGGCTAAGCAGAATTGGACTTACAGGCATTTTTTCATAACAAAGTTCCTACTCTCCCCCACCTTCATTTTGAAGAGATAGATTAAAACTAAATTTTACAAATTCTGCCTTTTTAAGTTTATACTTTCAAATACGCCCTCTAGTGGTTGACCTAAAATTCTGAACATAATTTCCATGTGTTTCTCGTGGCCACTTTTGTGTGGCCACAAATTTTCCCTAAAACTTTAATATAATCCGTTCCTGAGATATGACCGAGAGAGATTGATCGCTCAGCTTCACTTGAACTTTTAACATACGAAGGCACTCAATGAGCTGGTTAGCGAAAGGATGTTAAAGCTCCGTTTGATCTCTAAACATAGGGAACTCAGGGGTATGGCCAAGCTTGGAGCCACCCAACCAATAAAAGGACCCCAACCAGCGGTGAAAATTCCTTTTCGCAGATTAAGGAACAAATTGAGTTGTGGAAAAGGAGAAACCAATCATAGCTTCAGCTCATATGTATTCTAGCTTAAAACCTTTATAGGGGAAACAAACCCTTCAGATTGGGTGGCGGAAATACTATTAAGCAAAAGGGAAGGAAAGATTTTTTATAGTTGTAATCACAGGGCACGCAGATGTCGGGTATCATGGATGCGGCAGGTCTGCTAACCCGGACAGCCTACCGGTTCTGTGGAATTAGAGATTAGACAATATTTTTTTATTTCTAGTATTAGTTCAATCATATTAAAAGATGATTTTTTGATTACCTATAGAGATAATGGAATGAACTAACACGAATTGGATATCTTCAGTAGTATTTTTCCAAAGTGATTTTGTCTTTTAATCACTTCTCTTTTTCCATTATTTAGTCATCATAACTTATGTGAGTTTTCTTTCCAATCCAGTTCACTTTTGCCTTTAATAGCGTCGTCACTATTATTTATGTCATTTTCATTGTTATCATCACTGTTTCATTCTATTATTCCTTAGCAACCAATGTTTATTAGTTTTCCAATGTAGGTAATATAATAGATAACGTTTAGGTAAATATAACATCAGATGAATAGTTAAAAGTGAAACATATATTTGCTATAAAAAATTAACTCAAATCAGAAGACTTGCAATTTCTAAGAAATAGCTTTTAACCCATGCTCCCATATCACAAAAATATTCATCTCTTCTTGATCTGTAATTTAAATATGATAATGATGGTATTGAAATTATCAAATATTGTAATATTTGTTGGTAAATAGAGCGATATTGAATCTTTATGATCCTTACTCCATCATAATTTTCCTCTACAGAAAGCAAATATATTTTGGTAAATATTAAGTCGACGTTATTACTATTTCCACTGATAACAAAGTTTATAGCTTGTTTACTATTTGTACAAGGAGTGTTTTCAGTTAATTGCGTATCTAATTAAGGTAATAGAATAATGATTACTTTGTAATTAATTGTAGATATCACTCAGGTTTCAGTCACTTATGTCATATGAAACTATAGTCCATTCATTTGGTGGACGAAGCAATTTACTGTACCAAAAGCGATAACAATGGTGGCACAGGGTGGTTCCCTCTAAAATAAAATATATATCCGTTTTATTGCGGAGGCGGGACATTCAATAAATTAACTGTAAATGATGTTTAAAGTCTTAAACAATAGGTTATCTAAAGAATATTTCCCGATTTTATTAGTAGATGGTGTTGATGGCAAAAACTATTTGTTCAATTGAGCAAATTTTATGCACGTTTTGCAGGTGGTATTTGAGGTTATATTTTTGTGAAATGAGTGAAATTTTTGAAAATAAACGCTATTTAATGGTTTTCCATTATAGAAAAGAGTATAGTGCAAACAAATTTGTGCTGCTTTCTTTGAGAATTCTGTAACTGATCGTATCGTACGAAATTGGTTTGAACGTTTCATTGGTGGAAATAAGACTGTAAAAGATTTGCTTGCTAATTAAAATTTTTAAAATTTCAATTATCAAGTTATCTTCGCCAGAGACTCATCTCAAAGGATTAGTCTTCTAATAGAACTGATTCAATGATAGTTATCGTGACGTGTTTAATAGTGTAGTAGTAAAAAACAATAATAAATTTGTGCTTTTAAAATAAAGCGACAAAGTATTTTTAGTTCGATAATTACTCTCAAGTTTATTTTTATCCGAAGGAACACACATTTGATGTGTTTTTTATTCGCTTAGTTTGGAACCGGAAGAGTGACAGAAATAAAGTAAAAAATAATTGCTGTTACATAAAACACGTAATGTTACATTGACCTCGAATTGTTCGAACCACCTTATAAAGTAATTATTGGTTATATTTTCGAATAAATTGTAGTAAATTTCGTTTATTCCACTTTCTAGTAACCTGAAATAGAAATTAATATCTACTATCTACATGACAATTCAACTAACCGAAGTTTATTTCATGTGACGCAATTAATTGGGTTGGGATTCATAAATTTTAGATTTAAAATTGATTTCTACATGCGAAGGTGTAGTGTGTAGAAATAAAAAAAAATTAGAACCAACTGTTATCTAAATTCCAATGAGGTCACTTCTGGGTCATTTGAGGACTGTTTCTATGATTATGACTAATTCTTGAGTATACTTTTAAAGGTGCAATTGATGAATTAATTAATTTGACCTTCACCAGAAATTTATTAGAGTGTAGTTAGTTTTTGAAGATAAATCTTATAGATTTTAGGTCTCTTTCAATTGAAAATTGTCAATAAAAGTGACTAATTTCATACCTGGTGAAAAGCTCTCTTGCATACCTGGATATGCTTTCAAAGCTACAATTTATTTAAAAGTTGCTAGAGAGTAGGTAGTTAGGCCTTATCGGATTAAATTATTAACCAATCGATGATAATGACTAATTTCCCACCACGTGAAAAGTTCGTTTGTATCCCTGGATATTACCTAATATTGTAATTTTTTTCAACTAAAAGTTGTTAGAGTGTAGTTATTTAGGCCTTATCTGAATAATTTTATGGACGATAGTCTTAGGGTCGAAAAATAGTATAATAATCAAACTTCGATAACTACTTAAACTTACTTTATATACATAAATACCAACAAAACAATATACCCAAAAATGGGTCTCCTTCGTTACACCACTAACCAAAATAATAATAATAATAATAATAGTAATAATAAGAGGCTTGATCGACCTTATCAACCTATCCTCTCGACAGGTAATGAGACTACGTGAATTCTTTCATATTAAATCTGAAGTCTCAACTCTGTACCGGATTATATCCAAAGTGGGTACGAATTATTCACCTCTCGACCTCGCATCGCCAGAATCTGACTTAAACATAGTATTGGACACCGAGAAGCTGGAACAGCGGTAACGGTAACTACACGGTAGACATCATCATGACCTCAACCAACCGCATGTTGACAAGGAAGCTTAAAAAATGGCTTACTAGCGACAATCTCTTTCCAGAAACCGAATGCTTCATGATGGCTATCCAGGAGCAAGTTATTAACACGAATAACTACAAGAGACAATCCAACATATAACATCTGCTTGTAGTGTGTTAGCTAATACCGACTATCTACACCGGCATAACTAAGTGTGCAACATCATCCACCAGAAACTGGCCAACAAGTTCGGTCTTCTTAATATGTATACACCGTATTACAAGTAACAGCCGCAGAAGGTGCTCGAAAATGACTATTTTAGACTCTACTACGATAGGTCCATTATCACCGATAGACAGATGACGAATAACATACCTGACATCGTGGTGGTTGATAGAAGAGTCAATTCAGTCCTTCTTGTCGACGTAGCTATACCGAACACTCATAACGTTCTCAACAAATACCAGGAGGAATTGACGAAATATGCGGATCTCGCAATTGAGATCCAACAGATGTGGCACGGCGAAAGTGCCCAGTTATTATGTCAGCAACTGACGTCGTGCCTAATACCCTGCAAGATAGCATCGCCAAACTGGGACTTTCAAAAAACACCTTCACCGATATCCAGACGGCTGTAATATTGAATACTTGACACACCGTGCCAAAGTTTATTGTGTTAACTGATCGTCAAATCCTTTTAATACTTTGTATCCAGGATAGGTGAATAATACCGGCTCTAAGCTGAGTAGTGCATAGGTCTTTCACATAATAATCATATTAATAATAATAATAACGACGAAATACAGTGTTTTAGAAGAAAAGCAATTAAAATTAAGGCGGAAAACGCAAAAAAAATTATATTTTGAAAAAATTCTTCATACATAATCCCAAAAAACATCACGTGAAAATCATAAAATTCATTTATGAAACATATATGTAAATAAAAGTATATAATATTTTTCACAAACCTAATCTAACCTAACCTAACCTAACCTTACCTAACCTTACCTAACCTTACCTAACCTTACCTAACCTTACCTAACCTTACCTAACCTTACCTAACCTTACCTAACCTTACCTAACCTTACCTAACCTTACTTAACCTTACCTAACCTTACCTAACCTTACCTAACCTTACCTAACCTTACCTAACCTTACCTAACCTTACCTAACCTTACCTAACCTTACCTAACCTTACCTAACCTTACCTAACCTTACCTAACCTTACCTAACCTTACCTAACCTTACCTAACCTTACCTAACCTTACCTAACCTTACCTAACCTTCCCTAACCTTACTTAACCTTACCTAACCTAACCTAGCCATTTTTTTATGTAAAATGGTCTTCCACCCCAATCAGACGCTTTTATTATTCATACTTCGCAATTTCCGTGGTGGTGGTATAACGAATAAGTATCCCAAAAATATATACAAAACTAAATCAAGTCGAAGTGCCGAATTCCTAGGAGCAGCATAGCTCCGCTGAGATCTACGTGTTCGAGATCTACTCGCTTCGCTGTCCCGAGAAAGAATGAACTTCTATTCATTTCACAACGTCTCCGTCTGGGTTCATGAAAGTATGTTGGTTTCCCTAAAACGTGTACCGGGTTTATAGGAGATAATTAAATTAATTGAATGCTGTTAGGACATTAAGGAGGTTATAGAAGAAAGGTAACTTGGAATTCCCAAGAGAAGATAACTTAGAATACCCTGGGTCAGTCAGGGGCTGAAGAATTATTGTTTTATTGTTGGGGGAAATGTGTACCTGTGTAAAGTGTTTTTAAATGCGAGGGCATATGGCGTGGTCGCCACTAATTCTTAAGTTATCGATGAGGATGACTTATTTTCTACTGGTCGAAAAGCTCGCTCTCTTATATGGGTATATATTTAATGTTACAATTTATTTATTATTTAAATTTTCACTTTATCAGGTTTTATTGAGCCCATCCTCAAGCTATCAATAATGAAACGTTTGCTTATTCGACTAAGTTAGTATTTTATTACTAGAAACAATAACTTGAGAAAAAAATAAAACTGGAATTATTCTGAGGGGTTGAGAAACGATAAATTAACGCCACGTAAAAGATATGAAAGAAATTTTTGTACAGAAAAATCTCATGAGTAATCGGGATAGCGTAGGCTATGTTTTATTTATTGATTTTTCTTTGACAAAAGCGAATTTGATCGAATTTCATTTCGCTAATGTAGTTTTCGTGTTTTATGACAAAATTTTATTAATATTTTGAGCACGTTAAAAATAAATCAAATTGAATTGGGTTTCTAAAAATTTTTTACTGAAAACTGAATTATTTTGATCATAACTAACGTGATTTGTATATGTTTTATTCTTACTATCCATTATTAGCTATTTTAGATTCAGTGGTGAAATTTCCATTTAAAATTATAAAACGTTTATTTGAACAGACTGTTAAAACAATATCAAAAAGAACATAAATATGTGATCGTATTTGATGTTTTCTTATTCGGCACTGGCTTCTTCGGACCACACATAGGAAAGCAATCAAAGCTTTAAATAAGACAAATTTAATATAGACAGACTTCTTTAATAGCTTCTCGATTGAATGTTTTGTTTAAGAGCACATATTGTTGTCTGTAATGGTCTAATTAATGAAATTTCAATTAAAAATTTATTCCATGACTGATAATTTCCTGTTATACATAGTTCGCTCTACTCCAATAAAAAAACGGGTATTTACCTGTAATAACCTCTGAGTAGGTAGTTGATGAACCCAAACAACTAGTACAGGAAAGTACTTAGGGTGCCTGAAATACTTCGTAGATATTGTTCATGCAGAATAATAGTATAATGCCGGTCATCAAATAGCGAAAATCTTTATCTTTACAAAAAGAGATAAGAGACCCCCTGAATAGTAACCAATTTGTCCAGGTCCGCATTATATTTAATTTTCAGAATCAGTCAATCATTTAAAAGTATAGATAAACAACATAACACAAAACATTGATCCCTTGGAATCTCTAAATAAAACCGGTTACTGAATACTATTACTACGAATAGTACTGAGAAAATAATAGCGTTGCACAGAGAGAGGCCAAACAGTTCAAAAGAGACGGCAACATCTATCAATAGATAATCAAAAAGTGATTTTATCTGTTTTTAACCGACTTTGTAGTTGAGGAATGTCCAAAAGAGATGCTATCCACGAAAAATGTTTCTGACTAATACTTCTCCGAATACAAAATTGTAAAGCAAAGTGTGAAAATGAGAAGAAAAAGGAATGTTTCAGGACTTTTTTTTTAAATAAAACATGAGGTTAACTCTAGTATACGAAATAATTTTCAGTATGTTCGCATCCAATATAATGCCAAAGTTTCAAGGTCTTCTTGTAGAACTAAAACAGTAATGTAAAGTAGTCGTTTGATAAAGTGGAGACACGAATACATACCAAAACTTCGGGAGTATCGTAACGAAGAAAGTCAAATCTATTATTTGGATGAAACATGGTTTCACAGCCAGGATATAGTTCGTAAAGCCTGAATAAATGATAAATAGAAATGTAAAACAAAGGCACTCCATTTCAGAGGTAAACGCATATGCATATTATATTGCAGTGTGCAGCAAGGTCGGGTGAATAGTGCATTGAAGTATGTTAAGGATAGCTCTTTAGATTACCGTCAAGATATTGATTCATCTCGGGTCTTGGGTCACAGAAAAACTGGTATTACTTATAACAAGCAAACAGTGTACTCGGGGTAGATAACGCCTCGTATCATTCACGACAAATTCGTGAAATTCCAGCTAAATATTCTTCCAAAGCCGACATGCGGGAGTTTCTACCTGAACAAGATGTATATTTCGAAAAGCATTATACAAAGAAGCAACTCATAGAGGTTTTAGGAACAAAGAGAATATTCTATAGAAGAAATGGCTAAGAAGAATTGTCACGCTGTTCTAAGATTACCTTCGTACTACTGTGTTTTGAATCCAATCGAATTAATATGTTCCCGACCAAAAAGACTAGGCAAGAACTAATAACACTTTACCCAAAAATTCGTCCTCTGTTGTTGAGCTGATAATGAAAGAATGAAAATTAGTGAATGTACATTAGCACCGACAATTGAAGAAATGCCATAAATCATGTAAACCAATATGTGAAACATGTACCAGTTGTAAATAAAGTTATCATTGATTCAAACTACAGTGATTATGAAGAAGATTACTGTGATGCTAGTGATTTAGAATAATTGTATTGTAGTATATGTATTATAAATGAAGACAGGGAAAAAGTTGAGTAAGTCCCAACTTCAGAATTTGCAAGGAAATTGTCATAGCTATGAAGTTAAAAAGTTATTCCCCAGTATAATTTTACTGTTATTAAATATTCACTGTATTCTCTCTATATTATGGCAACAAAAACATAAAACATGGTTTCAATATGTATATTTGCCAAATATTTTTAGCTCTATTACTTTCACTTTTATCTATGTATTTAATTTTACTGAGATTCAATTCACTTGTTATATTAAGTACAACTCTGTACAATTGATGGATTCCTTATCTACGTTTGTAAGCCGTTTATAGTTTTACTAAATGAGAACATGATTGTATATTGCATGTATATTGTAGTCGTTTGATTAAACTTATATCCAATGCTCTGGAGAATTCTTTTACAGATGAATTTCAAATACTAACAGTTACACAATGGTAGAGTCACACAGTTTAAAAATGTGGCGACAAAGTTATTTATTCTTCCCATTATTTAGACACTGTTTTATCAATTTTTTATACATAAAAATCGGCCATCCGCCACAACGTTTTTTATGCTGCTTTTAAGACACTTTTTCAATCCGTTGAATAAATAATAATCAGAAGGAGTCTAGTCTAATCAGTAGCAAGGATGCTGGATTTGAATTTACGTAAAACCTCTCCTGTTATTACAATAGTGTGAGGGTGCGCTTTTCCTGCAGAAGCATCCCAGAACTTAACAGGACGTAACGTTTGGGTAGATCCTTTAGTTTCTTCAATGTAAGTCAGTAATCTTCGGAACCGATTGTTATAACACGGGAATTCAATAGCAAGATCCTTGAGCATCCTAAAAGACAGCATCCATTAGTTTTCTCTCTGACAAAGTTTCTTCAGTCGGGCTGAAGAATCGGTGTGACTTCATGCTATAGACTGTTCTGTCTTGGCATGACATGTACTACGCTTCAACAGTCATCATTCTGTTCAAGTCCTTCTCATCCGTATGGTATCGAGAAAGAAAGACAACAGAAATTCAAATTTTTTTCTGGGCATTGAGGTGACTTTCTCATAAAAAATGTAAAGTTTTCTGTAAATTAGAAATTTTTGAATGTACAAAACTTTTCATTGATATCTTTGATGACGTAATGATTTGTTTTAGTCCCACACAATTTACATTGGATATACCCTGCTAACACTTTTTTGGGCCAAAGAAATGACAACTCACAGTTTCACATGACAGCACATATTTTCACGTTATAACTAGCGATTTAGCACTATGATTTCTTTACTCGTCAACTGGAAGCTTATTGAACAGCAAACTGGTCGTGTAAATGGTAGATTTGGTTCTGTTTCCTACTTTCACTTTCATTAGTATTTTTCCAGCATTCTATTATATTCCATTATCGCTAAATATTTTACTAAATATTAGATGGCTGATCATTGTATACTCATGTAGGTGCAGAGATTGAGACTCTTGAGAGCCTATAATCAAAGTTGATCTATTAAATGTATCGACCAAAGTAAAAACAATCTAATAATATTAACATGAGTCTTGTTGGGGCATCGTCGACTCAAGAGATATCTAAAGACACTAGGTTTAGCAACGTGCAGATTCGTGTGAGAGGAAATAGAAAATGAACAACTTTAGCAGTTAGAACTACCCCATATCTTGAACAATTTTGAAAGTAATGAGAATAATAGATCAGCTGAGTATCCCAGTACCACAACAAAAAAGGTACAATAGATCTTTCAGTCTGCAGGGTAAATGACATCCTTAACTATACATACATAAGTATAGGGATGATCATTATATAATAGACAGTTATATTTTGGGAAGTATCATAGGGATAAAGTATTAGGAATATTAAACAAGAAGTTTGAATTTTATATAAGTAGATACACATAATAAGGCGAGGACAAAAAAAGTTATGAACAAATATTAAATTATAAGAGACACACAAGTCTTGAAAATTATTTCTCATAATTTTTTCATGTCAAATGTGAATTTATTATTATTAGTATATTATAGTATTACTGAAACTTATTCGAATGTCCATGTTCTCTCATGTAAATTGAAACACTAAGCGCTTTTCGAAGAAACTAAGTAAATAAATAATGCTTGAATTGTATACGACGATGATAGAAGATTTCAAGAAATGAAGGCAAAGCGATGAAAACCTGAATATTTTCCAGATTAATTAAATAAATAAGTATTTTCTGACAGTAAGTGGGTGGCAAGTCCATTGCAGTACAGATCAACTCAATCGAAAAGGATTTTTTAAATAATAATGGTTTAGAGAAGTTTAGATGAATTAAACCCAATTGGAGTCAGTTCAAGACAATTACAAAAGGATTACAAATTTGTTAATAGATGCTTCTGTCGATTGCTGCCTTGATCTGATTAAGAATATACCTGTATTTGGATTCAAACTCGTGCACAGCATGGTAACAGATAGTTAGATAGTTCTCAGGCAATAGGCAATATGGGTATATCAATACGAAAACAGAAGGTAACATTCTTAACAAAAACCGGTTATGTAGTAAATAAAACCAATAATTCAGGGTGGTGCACAATTATCTATTTGCAACAGGCTTCCGAATAATTTTGCACCACAGCACGAGTTGAAAAAATTCCCATGAAACAAGTATTTAGACATTCAAAAAAAAGTTATCTGTCTTACAGCTTGGACTTGACATGCAATTGTTCTCGTTCCACCTTATAAAAGATAATATGGGAGGTTTTCTAGAAACCTGTTTCAATACCATAATTCTCTTACTGGACAACGTACTTCGAAAGGTAGTATAAGGCGGATATTTGAAAAAGTAAAATAAATATTGTGAATAAATTCATTTGTTTATTCTTTCTATTTTCAAAACAAAAGCTAGGTGTGTAGCAATAACTTCCACGTAGTTTATGTGTCTATTTAGCAGCTTTGTAAAGTTTCTAATTAATCTCTTATTTATTATAAATAATTAGGAAGTATTGGGCCATTACTTGCATAAAATCAAAATAAATTAATGTATCGTGCGGCATTAGATGCTCTTAAAAAATGGTACAATTTGTAAGAGATACATGACAGGGACAAAACGTACATGATTCTTTTTTTTAACATTAACTCATATTTTCGGTACCGGATGCGTCGCAGTACAATAATAGAACTTTCTGAAAAAAAGTACATGTAATAAAAATAACGTCGTTGATCTGCACGCGTTTTTAATTAGTCCCAATATAGAACAGAGGCGTTGCACTTATTTCGAAACATGAGAAGATATTACAAACATTTAAGAGAAAATTTTCATGAAATTTCCCACGTTTATAGACGAAGCTGTAAAATGAGTGTGATATTGTTACTTACGGATAAATAAATAATAGTATAAAGCAGTTGTGGTTAATGTAGAGGAAAAAATAAAGATATCAGAGCCATAACTTGAGAAAATAATAAGATAGCTCTTGCTACAAGAGGGATAACCGTCGAAGATACATTCTTAATACTTTTCTTGTTCATACTGTCATCGAAAATTGGTCCTTTCTCTCCGTAGTTCTCATTTACAATGAAAATGAAAATGTGGGATTAAGTAAAGAGAAAGTAGGAAATTTTCGCAGCGTATAGTTTAATTGTCGGTTTCTATGGTTTTAACCTAACGGTTAGCATATAAATAGTAATATGACGATGCAAGGTTCGCACTAAATGATGGATGTGGTAGGAGTTCAATACCACCAAGTTCTTCGATCTTATTTGAGTCCGATAATAAATTAATGCTAGTACTAAGTTGGTTTTATACTAGTCTCCTTGTAACCTCAAAACCCTATGCAGGTGGACAACCTAAGCACCAACGACCTTCCATTTCACATATTATCTCGCTGCCACGGCTGCTTTAAATTTTTCTTTTCACTAATTTCTTAACAATAAACGAATTTCATATTTTTTACTTAAGGCGTAGGAATTTTCACATAATATTTGAAGACCGACATTACTTATGAAGCATTGAATACAAAACTAATCATGCTATGTAGAGAGTATCTCCACCTTTGTCAAGAATAATTTTTATCGCAGGAATTTATAGATGCTCATCGCATTGGATGAATATACTCTTCAAATGTAATGATTCTATTGGTGATAACTACAAATTAAGTCAAAATAGTAACATATTCAGTAGATAGAAATACTTTTTGAAGACAATATCACTTGAAAAATGATGTAGGCATTTGGAAATTATTTGTTTTAGAAGTTATGTACTAGCGAACATAAAGATACAAGTAAAACTATATAAAATTAGTCTCCCACTGATGAAAAATAGCGTGAAACTGATTTAGCAGCTTTTTTCAATAGTTAATTGTTATAAAATTCGTTACACTCGAGTCAATTTCCTGTTTCTACGACACTGTATATCTATAACAAAAATTTAAATCATTTAGTCTACATGCAAACAGCTTCACTTAATATATTATTGGTGTCTTTCAAAATGTCATCAAAAGAGAATATAAATCAAACGACCGCTCGTTAAAATTTGTCGAAAAGAAACCAAAGAACATTACATCATTATTCATTCGAACTTGAGAAAGATAGAACTAAAATTATCTCGATAATTACCCACTTCGACCTATAATAGACCATTTTTTCAACAAATGATGGCACCTGTAGTTTCGTCTTACTGAAGGCAGCTCTACCCAGATTTTAAACTATTACCAGTGCTCAAAAATACATCAGACGATTTTATTTGAACTAAAACCGGATGAGCTACAGTTTTAACTTTTATTGCATTAATAATTACTATACATTGATAATGGAAATGGAATTGTTTTTGACAAAATTCATCATGTTAACTAAAAAGAAAATGTTATCTGAAATGTTTATAATGAAGAAGTGGCTGAGGTTTCTTCATTTCCTCGATTTTACTGTATATTGAGCTATTTCTGTCTATTAGTTATTCAAATTCCTAACTACCTTACACAAATAAGTTCATTTGAATTTTTTATATGTTATAAAAGCGCATTTTATAAGATTACAAACAAAATAAAATTGAAATTCAATGGAATACACAAATTTCATTTTTTTTTCTTGATTATAATCATCAGTATGTAATTTAATCAATAAATATATACGTTATCTTTTTGTTATCGATATCAGGAGAGATTACGGCGAAATTCAATTATAGTTATTATTGATTTTTTATAATATTGAAGATAGTAATAACGTCAGGAAAAAAACATAAACAACACGATAAGGCGAAAATATAGTAAAATGTAAGAACAATCAAGAAATCAAACTAAAACAATTAAGAGATAATTGAGAAAAAACGAAAACAGTTTACGTAAGTGATTTTCCTGGAACCTTGCAACCTACATGGATCTTGGAGAAAAATCAAGATCAAGACAAAAACCAGCTTTAGATCCGTAAGACCACGACCGAGCAGTGTCAGACTTATGCAACACCAACACCTAGTAATGCAAGAATCTCGTAAGACCAAGGTCGAGCTTGCCTTATGCTGTTTCGGAGTGTATAGCTTTTTGGTCTTAAAGAGGGCTCCAAGTTTTTGTGAAGCTGTCTTAGCTAATTCGGCCACGTGACTATGTTATGACATATTGCTCCTAACCTAGTATAATTTTGTTATGGACTTATATTAGTTATTACTTATTAACATTACCTATAATTTCGTTATTCATTGTGGTTTTCTTCTATTTATTGAAATTTCATTTGTATCTTTATTTAGTTATTTTTATATTTCTTTTTTAGTTTTTACAAGCTTTTGTCTATAAATTGTAAGAATTTTTTGACAATAGAGCATTTCTCTCTCTCTCTCTCTCTCTCTCCTCAACACCCAACAAGCAAATTTACGACAATGGTGATATTTTATGTCCAAACAGGACGAAATCCTGGGCTACAGTGTCAGCCTTCTTTCTATAAACAGCAGGTCTTTGCTGCATTAAGCTTAATGAGATTACTACCACCCAACTCCAGAATACTTTCACTATCGGTATTAATGGTGGTGATCTGTTGCTGCCTACGGATTTGGGTGTTAGCCGAGTTCATTGGGGTGACTGATTTGAACAACGACACCATCGTCGGCGAAGCTATAGATTGAGTTAACAGTTTTGTTCAGTAAATCTCTGATGTACGGTAGAAAGAGGTGATAAGATACATCCCTGGGGAACACCAACGTTGACCTCAAACCTTTCTAAGTGTGTCCATTAATAGTGACCTGGATGGATCGGTATTTGAGAAAGCTACTAAGTCAGTCGATGAACGAGGGCGACAAACTGTACGATCTTAATTTATTTAGAAGGTTGGCATGTTCGAAAAGAAGAGACCAAGACTGGACCCTGCAAGACCAAGACCATTAATAACATTGCAAGACAAATAAATAGACTAAACTGACCTTGGTCTTGGTCTTGCATAACTACCCGTTTCTTTTACAAATGCGCTTTTTATATGTTCGGTATACAAACGTTCCATCGAATCAGCATAAAGTTCATCATTTATCGTGTACCCTCTAGCTAAATAATCAATCACCTTATCACCTGATCCCAAAACACTTAATCAAAGCCGTTATCTTATAAAAATAGTTTTTGCTTTCTTGAAGCATTTTTCTTGGATGACGTTAATGATGGATGACTGTATTTTTGGTCTCTTGTAGTTAATGGTGTACCCCACTCACCCACTCATATGAGTTTTGATTATTTAAGAAATCGCTGTACCCACATGGGAGGAAACCTTTTCCATATGTAACTTTTTCGATTGATTTCCATTAGTTATTTCACGTACTTCCATTCGACAACTGTTAAGTAGAAGGACAGGGATTTAACTATTCCTAGATTAATTAGAGTTAATGAGGGTCTAGGTTGTTCAGCATAATCCGTGTTCATATGGCCACTTTTCAAAGCAAACAATCACTTCAATAATTCTATTGAACAGATTACTTTAAGAATAATATTTTCATAAATTTTCATAGGCTTCATTAATGGTTTTTAATAAACATTTTTTTTCTCTTATTTACCCTAAATAGTTTTCATTATATGAGGATAAGAACAAATCTTTCATTTAGATTCATGTACATTGACAGAAACATGATGGAATCTAACAAAATAATCACCGTAGCGAAAGATGATGAACAAATTCAGTAATATTAACAAAATTGATATCATTATGTAGGATTACTTAACAAACAATTTGTATAATTATTCCATGAACATATTTTACGAGAAGAAATGGCCAATGAAAAATTATGTTGTTACCAAGTAAATTCAGTTTCATGTATATTTAGGCGAAACAAGTTAAATTATCTTTGATTCATCCATGCATATGCTCTAACAATAAAAAGGATATCCGTTTGTTAGGACGGTGGATATTTTTAGTTTTGAAAGTATCCTTCCACGTTCTGTAATATTGAGGAAAAAGAAATTATTTTGTATCGAAACATATGGTTTATTTACGTTATCTCATAAGATTTTCGAATAAAATTTTTTTGAGTTGGGTGTTAATAACAATTTTCTAATATGGTAAAAGGGGTTATTCGAATAACAGTATTTTCAAAGCGCAACAAAAATTTATGTTAGTACTGTTCTGTGCTTTATCAAAAGCATAGGCGCCGACTCCTTAGAACCTGAGAGGTCTGGAGCCCTCTCATTACTTCATTTGAGGGACGGAGCCCCCAATAATTTAAACCAGAACATTAGGATATCTAGACTATAAAGACACCCATTTTGAATTTCAATTATTCATCTGTAAGAGACCGCAAAGTTTCGGTTTTGACATCAAAATAATCAAAATTAAATACCTATTGTTTACAACAGATGAAAACTTAAGCTTGAATTAACCGGTGTTTTGTACTTGATCACAGTTAGACTTTACTCAGATCATATTTCTTTGCGTTGCGTTCGGTTTGCGCTCACGTCAAGAAAAACTATTTATATTCCATCAATATTTCGTTTTATTCTTTAAATGATACTGGAGGATTTAAATTGAAATATAATTTCAAAATCATAGTAGTTTGAATTATGAAAATACCGTACGTATCTATGTTTTGTTTTGTTTTTCGAAGCCAAAAAATGTGTCAGGATTGTCAATTTTTAGGGGTTCTAATGTTAAAATGCTGAAAAAAAATTGAAACTCATTATTGTCCATCTGAAATTTTGAAAATATCCCGTCGCGAGATACCCGGCGCCGATGATTGAAAGTGGAGGAGCTCACCTACCAAAACGAGAATCAATTTTGTCTAAATGACAACGCATTAATCTTACACCTACTTGTGTACGAAAAATCGTGTAGAAGAAAATCTCTTGTTTTTACAAGAGTTGACAAAAGTGTTTTTTTTTATTTATGTATATTCTCAATTTGGTAGATTGCGCTCAAATTTAATTATCACATAATCTTTCCACAGTTTCTACTGTAAAATTTATACTAATGTTTCAAAATAATTTAAATACATAGAATATAATGATTAGGGATATATACTTAATTCTATATTTACAATTTACTAAATTACAAAACATAGAAAAACAATTTAAGACATAGTAATTCCCGACAATATTTTAAATTCTTAGTATAACAATTTATGTATAACGAACAACAACAAACCCATCTTGGAAGAAATGAGGTAATGCCGGTTTCCACTGCACTAAGTTTTGGCGAATATTTTCAACATATCTTTCTTTTAAAAGAACTTGACAGGTCACTTCCAAGTCAAATACCACCTTAAGACGATAGGCATGGCCGATTCTGCCAACAAGTAATAGAAATAACAGAGGATCTTCTTAGCGCATGTCCTGCCTACCTCATCAAAACTGTTAGGTACCACGAAGGGCTATGTCACGTACATAATATCATTTAAGATATATATGCAGAGCGGCTGGAGGGCCAAAATAACGCCACAAACAATCTACAATCTGCGAAAAACCGTTAGCTGGGTAAGTGCTTTTCCAACCTCTGAAATAAGTAATAGTCAGCTGCTAAATATGTATATATAAGTATAGGGAGGGACTCCTGAATCGTCTCAATAATTCCTGATTGACTTAGCACTATGTTTACTCATTTGGTTCACTCAACATTTCCGACAGTTCACTTTATATAGCTCCTCACAACCTTGTAGAAGGAACAGCATTATTACCCAAATAACCTCATGAAACCCTTCTTGGAAAAAATAAGGTCATGCCTGTGTCCACTGCATCAAGTTTTGGCGAATATTTCCATCATATTTGAAAGAACTTGATAGGTCACTTCCCCGTCAAATACCACCTTAAGACGATAGGCATTGCCGAGAACAACAACTGCAGATTCTGCCAACAAGCATTGGAAACAACAGAGGATGCGAATGTCCTGCCCATCTCATGAAAACCGTTAGGTACCTCGAAGGAATAGGGCTACTGTCCCACTTGGAAAGTGGGACAAAAAGACAAAAAAGCCTCATTTGAGAAGAGTCTATGTTACGTACATAATATCGAGAGTGACTCCTGAATCGTCACAGTAATTCCTGAATTGATTAAGCACTATGGGTTCTCATTGGTTCACTTAAAATTCCTGACAGTTTACTTCATATGGCTTCTCACAACCTTGGCAAAATAACGATCTGTGTTGATGTTCTGACCACGCTACAGGTAATCAAACAGAATATCCACGCATAAATCCCAGAGGGTGTAATATTTAATTTGTTTATCATTAATGATTAACAGTTGCCTAATTAATTATGGAGACTTAATGATGAAGACAAGTTTCGTCACTATAACGCTGTCATCAATAAAATATGGGTCGTTAAACTGGTAATGCTGAAGAAATGTGAAACTGCAAATCACTTGTGTGAATTGGAGCTTATCGAATAAGGTATATACCTTGAAATATCGCGACGTATCGGAAATGATATACCTAATCTGCCACTCCATGCTATATTGCGGTCGCCATTCCGCTACGTTCGCTCATTGCTTCTGTACAATAAAATTTGTCAAATTGACTGTTAATTTCTTATGCATATACATTCTTTTTCCCTAAAAGGTCACACACAAGACATTTTTCTCTATCATTTCAGAAATCTTGAACCTTTTAGCACTATCTATTTGTACACAAGCTGTATAAAAATTAGTGCCACCTGTCTCCTCTACGGAAAAGCAAAATCCATTTTTCAAATGCTGCAACACTTTTTATAATATTTCCTAGTACTTAACAGACATCCTAAGGTATATCTACTAATAATATTATTATTCGCTAGTTTATTTTTAAATACAAAGACCGATACACAAATAAACATTGTCCTAGTTTTCTTTGCCAGTGGTTTACTTACAACACTGTCCTCTAACTTGTTGCTTAAGCAACCTTGATAGCTATTGATGATGATTGTTGTAAAATAATAAAAATCTCGCTACTTTCATGCTTACATTAAATTTGTATTAAATTGAATAACTTGCAAAATGAACTAGTTCTATTTAAATTCAATATTGCTCGCGATGTAATATATCCGCAATGATAACCTTTCACCAGAAAAAGTGTCGTTAAATACCATCATAGAAATTAGTTTTGTTAAAAAATTTATTATATTATTATATTTTGTTAAATATTCTAAAAAAGCAGGTTCTAAAAACAAGTTTGTTGATAAACATGTTGGTAAATAAAATAGTTGATTGAATTTATTTATTTCTATTTTATTACAGATCAAACCTTGATAGTTCAAAGATGAAACTCCCCCTTTTTTGGTTTTATAATTTTTTTGGTTTGTTTGTACCGGTTCTGATTGCAATTCCAATTTTAGGAACAAAACATATACTAAACCCACCCCTGTCTTCACGTCCGAATTGAACAGCATTATTTATTGTTGTATACTTTTTTTACTTACCTGTGTTTCCTGGAAGTAACCGACTACCTCTTCTATACACTTTACTCCTTTTCTCTTCTGTTTTGACATTCTTGTTGAAGTATTGTTCGCAGTTTTTAGAAGGGACAAATTCTTAGCCTACATATAAATATGCAAACAACTTTATAGGGTGTATCTACTTGCTAACTTTGTCATTACTCAATGTACTGCAGCAGCCACTCTTTAAGGGTCATCTTTGCTAGACATAGTCTCACTGTTTCCCTGGCTGTGGATATTTAGCGTAGTCATTTCTAATGTAATCATCTAGATATTAGAATGGGTTCTTCTGTTTTCAATTCGTATCCTGGTAGTTATTTATAGGATTTCCTTCTGATCCGAGTTTCGGTACAACTTCTATGTTCTAGTGTCGGATAGGGTAACCAGACCACTGTTTAGTAATATGAAGTCCCATATTCTAAGGCTTAAACCTAACACATCTCAAAACATAAATCATGCATACGTGAACAATCACATATACAAAATTAACATCGATAACTTTCAAAATATATGACATTTTTAATAGGCTCGTGGTAATATCTTTAAACTATCAAGGTTAAAGGTTTTTTTGTCAGACCAATAAACAGTTTTCTCAGTCCTAGATGATTTTCTTGAATCGCCGAGAAGATTGTTTGGCATTGTGTGTAAAATTACGATTTCCATGACAATAAAATTGGGTCTCTAGAATATTTTAATGTATGATCTACTTTGTTCACCCTTAGAGTTCATCATCAAGATAAGATGAGGTGATTAATGAACCAATACTTTTTTTATCTCACTTGAACAGAAAATAATCCTTATATGTGAGAGATTGTTAAACTCTCATTATTAATAGTGTATTTTTTTTTTACCTAATAAAACTGGTTAGATTGCACTCAAGTGTTAACTTTTCATTTTAAGCCTGACTGGCTGTTTTTTTTAAATGAAATGTTTACGTTTCCGTTCTCACTACTCAGACAATAAACGAGTTGTTTGAGAAATGAATGATGTTACAATGATTAAGTTGCTTGTTTTATAAACTAATACATAAATGCGCGTGCAATCGATTGTTCAATGCTACTTTCTAGTTTTCCACTCATACAGCTTTATTATCTAATTTTTATATCATATATGTCACAGCTTTTCGTTGTGTTCGGTAGAACAACATTCAATATTATAAGATCACCAATACGTTACGAGTCATTGAAGAGTACAAAAAACTGATACATTTATTTACCTTTTACCGAACAGGAACGGTAGAATAAGTGTTAATAAATTGTAATCCTGTCAGGATATATATCTGAGTAGTTAACAGTAATTAACAACTTGTTTAAATTCGTAAACATGGACCGAAATCAAAGATTCCGGCTGCCCAATAATTTCTTTTAAACTTCCAAATAGAGTTTACAACTATCGGTAGTATGAGTCACGCAGTTTGATGAATGATCATATTGTTACCCTGAAAAAATCTCAACCTTCATTTGTTGTAGGCCAGTGGTGTGCTGTATCATAGGTATTGCTAGACGATAATTTTTCGTTTGGATTCTTTTCTTTCAAAGGTTATGACATCTTTAAATAATATATCTTATTTCTTTGTTATAAGTAATAATGTTTAATGAAGTGTAATAGGTAGATTTTAAATCGTAATATTTTCAAAAATGTATGGATGTGTGGTATTTCATCAATATACGAGGTAGCTTGGATGAAAGAAAGTTTTATATCTGTCAATTCAATTTGACATGTTGCTGTAACAACAACCTGAATTTTTCGAAAATTTTTTGGTCCCTGTGACCTAGCTGCGAAATTAATGAGCGATAATTTTTGTGGTTTGACAGCTGTGACGCACAAATGTTATAATAGTGCATGAATTATTTTTTATACATATTTATATCTACTCCAATTGTGTACTTTCTTAAGTAATTGAGTTAACTCAACTTTTATTTCTTCCAAACTATCTTTTCCAAAATGCAACATCTAGTCCACCTTAATTTATTAAGTCACCAAACATCAAACCAAAATAAATGCTTTTTCATTTGTCAAAAATTCTCTTTTTTATTTATTATTTTTAGTATGAAATTTCTTTGAAATTATTTCTCGATTACGAATTTTTTACAAAAATTTCAATTTTCTATTCCCAAGAAACTCGCACTTCGAACAAATGTTCGGCAAAAAATACAAGCTCCAGGGGAGATTATGAGTGGAAATATTTAATTTACAACATACTTATACCTAGACATTTGTTCCAGCGAACTCACAAATTTTTCAAACCATCAAAAAAAATATATCGAAAATTCTACAACATACACGCGTTTGTCTCTGCCATAACCTTTCTCAAATCTACCAACTCTATTTTTTGTTCGGAAATATTAAATAATAGGAGGAAGCTAGATCAACGGAATAAGGCGGATTAGGCAAAGAAATCATCAATGAGATCTTTTAAATCTTGGAACACTAATAATCTAATTCCTCCAAAAAACGGTTTTTTCTTTCTTAGGAATACGTTCCTTGAATGGGATTTATTACTTCGACTGTGTTTTTATTTCTAGGGTACAATGGTGTACCCAAAGTTGATCTATTGTAATATATCGATGGAAAAATTAACTTGATTTATGATTTATGAATTTTTAATGCGTGATATTTTTTAATCAGCATTAAGGAATCACAGTACTTACCCATCTTGCAGTAGTTTTTTCATATGCAACCTTTCATGTAAAAAACCCGATCGAGTGAAATATGTACTTTATGAGTTATTATTTGACGATTACTGACCATAAGGGTACGTATTTCACTAACCATGTTATAGTAGATTATAGACGTTCAACATCATCTGCGTTCAAATAGCCGTTCAAAAGAAAGAAACACTCACAAATCATTCTCTAAGGAACGAAGCATTTTAACGATGATATTTACGTTACTTTATCTGGGTTTCTCTAATAAATTTTTAAGTAGAGAATTCCATTAAATTTATTGATTATTTCCGAAGTATAGCCCATCGTATTCTATGGTTTTAACCCAATACTCAGCAAGCTCTCTGAGAGGATTAGATGCAAAAAATAGTCACACTGCGTATCTTTCGCAGTATGTGGTTTAGCATTGTGTTTTTGTAAGAGAACCCACTGTCGGTAACTAAACAAGGATATATCTTCGATAAACCTAATCACTATATACATCGGCATTTAATAGGTCAACCATCAGACACACAACAAGACTTTCCGCTCGAATCGACTTCTCTTTGTGACGGGTTCTGGTAATTATCCTTTGTCTTACCACTGATTTTGCATTTTCTGGTTGTTTTGATAAATCAATTTTTCAAGTAACAATGCACCTAAAAAATGAAAATCTTTCTGCGTTTATACTCCTCTAATCGATGCAACTTTTCGCTTTAATCTTACTCATTGATCCTAACCTAATCAAATCGCGATGTATGTTATCTTTAAACAGTCCAGGGGAGTCGGATAATATCAACTCAATATCTCAAGCTGAACGCGAACGATCTAATATCCACTATTAAAACGATTAAACCAACGCTGTACCGTTCGCTAATCAACTGTGTCTTCCCCTTTAATTTCACATATTTTCTTTGCTACAACGGTTGCTTTCAATAACTAAATAACAAAGAGAAAATTGAAGGAAAGTAAAGCAATTGTACTCCTCATAGAATTAGAGGCTAGTCTTAATTAACTAAGTATGAGATGTATATTATGAGAAATTCGCCATTTGAGGGAGGAAGCTACATAAAATATGTGTCTGTTCCTCCTTACGACAACATGCCGTAACTGCTATTTAATAGTAAAAAACAGAGCAGAAAGGAGAAAAGAGATAAGCCTATATCCATAAACGCTCATAATGGTACTTAATAGTATACAATTTTTCGAGTAGAAAATTTACTGTTCTTATAGATATAGTACATACTTCATCCTCTCACGTTTATTCTAACTTGTCATTTTCTTTTCACCTCATCTTCGCTATAAAGATTTATTCGAAAATCTAGTAATAAATCACGTCTATTAATTAGTATAAGAGGTGTACATACTCGTATTTCAGAATATAAAGGCTGTGTTCCTGTTTACACATAAAAACGGGCTTATATACGTGATTATGTTTTATTTATAGAATTCTAATGACCTGTATTTATGTTTGTAATGTATGACTCAAAGTACAAATGTGCAGAAATTTTACAGTAAACTGTTGAGAATAGGCTACATGTTATGTATCTCAAAAAATTCAGTTTAGTCACAGAAAGTTCTCCCCGTTCTTTATTATTATCACATAAAAATACCGTTGTATTTATCAAGTATTTACTTATTTTAAACGATAATAACAAACAGTATCTAAAACAAAAACAGAAATTGAATTATATTGATAGTAGAAAAATACTTCTATTTTATATTCACGGAAAACGATAACCGGGAAATTTATTACTAGAAAATGAAGGATATTGAAAGAATGTTGTTTAGAGGCGCAGCTGTAATCCATGGAATACAATAATTGTACCTCATAAACAATAAACATGATAGAATCATTGATTTAAATTGAGGGTGGGGTGCGAAGAGCGCATGGGCATAGAGCGCACAGGCATATTTAGATAACATTTCGTGCAACTAAGCAGCAACATTTAAGATTTCCAAAAATTAGCAAATGTTCAATATTATATAAAATATTGAACAAAAATTCATAGAAAAATAATTTTTTTCTAAGAATGAGTGCATTTTTGGTATTAGGTTCAAAATAATTAAAAAGATTCGTATTTTGAATTTTCCGCAAAAAAACCTTTTAATTTAAGAATCGTTAAGTTAGGAGATTATTACTATAATTGTATTGATGAGAAAGTATTAACTCTTTGTTACTCTTTTGTTAACTCTTCTATAAGTTTTCTTTTTTATAATGTTTCATCTTTTATTTACGGTAATAAACATTTCAAATAAATAAATACAGGGTTTGAAGATACCGTCTTTATACTTGCAAATGTGCGCTCGATGCACCCTCCTATATAATCTGCGCGCTCGAACCACCGTGCGCCCGACTCACGTTCGCTCGATGCACGCATTGATATTAAGAGTTTAATGAAATATGTGGTTTCTGCTATTCACTGGCTCTTAGATACCATTAAAAGATATTTACTGGTACAAGTCTGAATCTTCAAATAATAATTCAATCCGTATATATAAGAACACCATGATCCATAATAGACAACACAAGACAACCTCAACGAAAAATGTGATGAAAATATCCTTTGAATCAGAGCTCGAAGCTAAATCAGTCTCATTACCATCAGTATATTCTGGTTATTCAGATCATAGTGCTCCTAATAATTGCTTCTTAAACGAACTTATAATCATGTAAATAATCACTTTGCAAATAGTTACATATTGACGAAAATATGCGTTAATATCTTTTCTATCTTGAAATTCTAGTCACTTCTACTGTAAAAGTTATCTTGGAACTCTAAGAATGACTGCAGTTAATTTGTCCGTTCTATCATGTAGTCAACACTTATTATCACCTTTTAACTCCCTGTTTCCCAACGGAGGGTCCTACGAGGGGGTCAATTTGATTGTAAAGGGGGGCAATTCGAAAATGGACTCGACACGAGTTTAACCCTTCTGCTGTGAGCCATTTAAATGCAATGCTAGATTTCAAGATTTAAAGATAATTGCGGTCAATAAATATTATAAATTCGTTTGACGAGACCAATTTATCAACGAGTTTTTGGCGTTAACTTCCCTGTACAGACCCTGTAGGCTCCAAATGGACCCCAAGATATTTAAAATCTCACTAAACAACACAGTTGTTCGCAACTGAATAAAAAAACTTCAATTAATGAAGAAGGAAAACTGAGGCGACTCGTAAAGTATCTATGCCTAGCAATAAAAGAAACTCGTAAAGATGTTGCGCTAATATTAGTGGTTTTGTCTGATAATCAAACATGCAGTATGAAGAAGAACTCGCAGAAATGCAAAATCATGAAATAGTTGTAAATTTGTTTAGTATATAAGGAGCGATGGTATGGCTTTATGAAGAAACAAACATCAAATACCCAAATTTAACCAAATGTGCAAGAAAACTTTTGTTTCCGTTTCCATCTTCATAATTATCTGAATATGGATTTACTGATAAAAAAGGAAATCGCCTGGATATAACAGAATGAGAAGACTTAAGACTGAAGCTAAGCAAATTGTAACCTAAGAAAAAATTTCTTTGCAACAAGCATCAAGCGCAAAGATCTTACTAAATTCAAAACATTAAATTATTATAGGAAAAATATTTATTAAAATTATTTGGAATTTGAATTTTAGTTTTTCATTATATGTTTTATTACTTACTGTTTCGTCAACAATTTCTTCCTAAAACCTATCATATAAGTTTATTAATTGAACAATTTTTTAATATTAGAAATTATGTCTATGTAAAAGAAAGGGCCATAAGAATTTAAGAAGAGCTTGGGTGTGGCATGGCATAAAAAAGGTTGGGGAACCTTGTTTATAATCATATGTAGTGTAGTGCAGTAACGTGTTGATGTTGCTTGGGCTTTTGTGTAACATTGTTGAAATCACTAAGCCATATTTTTTAATTAAGTAAATAATGCAGCATCAGCTGCAAATATCTTCAACTACATACTACTGTTTGGAAATTGGTATTGATTAAAATTTTTTACAATGCCTTTTGATGAGCCTTATGGAGCATCCATCAATTACGGGAGCAGTTTAGACTGCCCCCTGGGTGAGATTTGCCTGGACCCCCCCTCCCCTTACGTGAGATTTACGAAATTTTCGTTAAAATAATACAGCGTTCAGGTATACTATAATTAAATAAAATTCAGCGTAAAAACAGAGAAAAATAAAACTTTTTTAAAATTTTGACGGAATCCATAGAGATTCGTGTACTTTTTCGATTGAAATATTTGGACACATGTCATCTAGGATTTCTGGTAGTGCTGAAAGACAGTCACGGGAAATGTCCACAACGCACAGCAGCTCTTTAGCACGACGCTTGACTACACGCATTGGTTGAATCCTAACTACAGTTTCTCGTTGAAACGTATGAAAAGCTAATCTGTACTTCTGCACCTTTACACACGAAGCGAAATAAATTCCACGTCTTACAACATCTATTATTAATAAATTATCAATATTATTTGATAAGTTATGATAAATCAATTTCTCACTATATGTTCCGGTATGTGCTCTCTCCTCAAAGCGCATCAACAACATGGCTGACGCCTTGTTGTCATGACTACTCAATAGATGACGCTCGCGTCCCGTCGCCCTGTTGGGGCCTCGTGAACTCCAAGGATTCGTAGTGTATTAATGTATGTATGTAATAATATATTGTAACTTCAGCTGTGCAAGTGACCAGAGTAGCCGAGTACGTTAAGAATAAAAAAATAAATGTCAAATGTACACAAAATCTCAAGAAAAAAATTTAACAAAGAGATTCTTAACTGACAATAAGCGGAGGGACTGAAGTGAAATCTGTAAAGAATAACTATGAACACTCGATACATAAGATACATTTATAACGGATGTATAGAAGAAAATATCTAATTCGAATATAAATGACCTTCTATTTCATTGCTAAAGGTTTTCCGAATATCAACTTGAATTAATTCTATTTATAGAAAGAAAAGGAACAATGATAGTAGATAAGTTCATGAACAACGCCTCGTAAATGTCAAATTAGTTTGTTCTTTTCGGTTTTCTTATACCAAATCAAACTATAGTGATTAACAAAATATATTGTTTTCCTCTTCGGCAGATAGAATTTAGATTACTATATTTTCTGAAAACCCACTAATTCGCTTAAACACTTTGGATCTCCACAAATCTGTCTTGCATATTTTTATTAGGTGGACTGAGAAGTTCATAAACTAACACATGGATGTCCTTACTAGTATTGAATTCATATGATTTTCAGTTTGACCTAACCTTGAAAAAACTCGTGTATAAATTTGACAGCTGTCGTATTGTTAGTTTGTGAGCTTTAGGATTTTGAGTGAAGTATCTTTTGTTATTTTGACAAAATGGGTAAAGATGAATCTTATGTGTTCATCAACCATTTCTTTTTGGTAAAGTAATACTATTGCGGCCAAGGCTTGACAAGATAAATATTCCCAGAAAAACCAAGCGCTGAGAAATGGCTTGCTATGTTTAAAAGAGACGAAATGAGCATGCACACGGTGGAAGACCCCAAAAAAAATGTCACCAACGAAAACATAAAAAAAGTCCACAATATAATTTTGGATAACCGTGAAGTGAAGCTGATTGAGGTAGCTGAAGCCCTAAAAATATCAATTGATAACTCTCTGACCAGTATTTGGAGCGTGATAACCGAATGTGACAATAGATGAAACATCATTTCACACTGTAGTCTAATACACAGTCAGCCAAGTAGACTGCTCGTGATGAACCGACTTTAAAGCATAGAAAGACGTAACTAGTAAGGTTAACGAATAAGTTTTTTGGAATGCGCAAAGTATGCATGAAGCGAGCTTTAAAATTCTTATGCATCCACCGTATTCTTCAGATCAGGCCCACAGCGACTAGAAATTTTGCCCAGATGACGAGTTTATCACTGAAAGTGAAACCTATTTTGATGTTATAAGAAAAATCATACTATAAAAATGGTATCAAAAAGTTGTGTGACTGCTATAATGGTTGTATTGCTCTCTAGGCACCTATATTGAATAATTAAATCAATTTCTATAAAATTTTTTTCTACAATATACTACAAGTATTCCAGCCCACCTGTTACATTAAATACAATTATAGAATATGAAAGAGGCTTAAACTTTGAAATTTGTGTTCTATCTATCTGTCAATGTTTACTAATTTATTAGTGAAAATGATATTTAAACGAAATATATGAATATTATACTCATATACAAAATCGAAATGTCTACAAAAACGAATAAAGTAATTTATACATATTTATAATTAGTTATTGAAGGTTATTCTACACACACGAGCAAAATTCTTGAACAAAATACAAAATTTATATCACCCATTTCTTTAAACATCATTGAGAAATAAACGTTTGTCGAGCAAAAAGTTATCGTCTGCTTGTTTTAAATTTCAAAATAAACAGTTTAAAATTTTTATTCATAAAAAACTGCCTGGGTGGTCAATCTCGGCTTTTGATACGCCAAGAATAATTACTTGGCAATAATTTTAGTGAAATGAACTTATGAAACGTTGATTTCGAGACGTATATTTCAGTGCTGCCAATTTAAGAACTAGAATACCTTTAAGAGTGCCTCGACTCATTAGAAAATACATAACAGCCAGCTAAGTGTGGACTAGAGGGCACATACATTGACTTTCAGAGCAAAGGATAAACGTTCTTTTTTCTTAAAGGCTGCTTATCATGAAGCAAGACAATGTGCAAGAAATTGCATGCAATTTCTTGCAATATCAATTCAATGCACGAATATTGCACGTCACTTGACATTATGCATGTCCTTTGCCACCGCGTCATGATTACCACTAATCAAAATTCCATAAGAAAAAGTAAACAATTTCCTAATCTTAAACTTTATTCAATAATTTGTGATTGGTTTGAAAATGAAAATACAAAGTAAAGTGAATAAGAAAAAGTACATCACTCGTATGCAATTTCTTGCACGTGTGCGGTTTAAATATGAAAATAAAAAAACTAGCAATAATTATAACTTCTGCTACTTTGATTTGAAGTGTGATGGACAGAAAAGAGTATTAATCAAAATCTTAACCTCAAATTTCATTTAATATTTTAGAATTGCAACTTGCGCGCAATAATAAATGCCTCTAAACCGATAATATTGCAAGAGTGCGATTGCATTGCATCATGTCAAGCGGCTTTAATGAAAATGAAACATAACTAAAATTATTGGCGAGAGACGTAATATCGGCAAATTAGAAAGTCATTTTTCTCTAGAATTGAAACTTGCACGTAATAAAAATGACACCAAATCTATAATGTTGCGAGATCTTGTATGTTACAATTAACTTCATCTGCGTATGTTTTTGATCAAGAAATATTGCGTCTTGCATTGCACGTTGTCTTGCTTCATGTTAACCGGCCTTTAGAGCTCAAGTTTGTATTGAGTGACAGGAGACAAAGAAGGGTATAGAGAGAACCAAGACGTGGAGCGCGGATAGGTCTTGATAGCAAAGTTATTCATTTTCAAGGGGTACCGAAATGTTTTGGGGGGTACCTTATACTATGTATATATATATATATATGTATGTATATATACTATATATATGTATGTATATATACTATATATATATATATATATATACAGGGTTTGTCCGGAAAGTAATAGGACTGATTTTCTTCCGCTGCGATTGTACTTCAGAGCGTGCGCTCACCTACTGGATTCAGTTGAGGGCGTTCCTAGCTAACAAACGAGCGGCTGGTCAGTTGTCTCCGAGCATCTGGAGAGTCAGGACAGGCATTTTCGCGCGACGTGTTTCTGTGAGTTGTGCAAGCCGAAAATGCAGCGTTCGTTAGAGCAGAGGTACGCGATTAAATTCTGTGTGAAACTCAGTAAATCTGCGACAGAGACGTTTGATATGATCAAGCAGGCTTCTCCAGATGTTGCTTTAGCAAGAAGTGGTGTGTTTCGGTGGCACCAGGCCTTTTTGGAGGGCCGGGAAGAGGTCGCCGATGAAGACCGTGCTGGAAGACTTTCGACTTCGACAAACACCGACAATGTGACTCGTGTGCGCAAAGTTTTGAACATAGACCGTCGACTGTGTCGAAGTGCTCAAGAGATTCAAACGAAGGGTCAATCGGTTCCGACAAGACATCGCAGCAGACTGGAAGTTGCACCACGACAACGCCCCGGCTCACACAGCTTCTTGTGAACAGCTACCTGACTAAGGCCGGCATTCCAACGCTTCCGCAGCCGCCCTACAGCCCAGATGTGGCCCCCCGGACTTTTTCTTGTTTCTTCGCCTGAAAAGGCCGATGAAAGGCAAGCATTTCGAGACGACAAAGGGGCTCTCAAGGCTATTCCGGAGAATGCCTTCCGTGACACCTATAATGCTTGGAAATCGCGCTGGCAGCGCTGCATCGACGCAGAAGGAGCCTATTTTGAAAGTTTTTAAAGAATTGTAACGATTGGCTCAATAAATTTTTTTAAATCGACTCAGTCCTATTACTTTCCGGACAAACCCTGTATATATATATATAAGACAATTTCCAATATATCTGTAGTTTTGGTGACACAGTCAATCAAACACAATTGTGTTTCTCTGTAAGAAAAGAGATTTATTGTTATTAACATGTAAACTAAAAATTACATGAAACAAAAGTATGCACCTATTTAGTACTAAACAAATATTTCATACCTGTAAGAAAAGAAACGACATTTAATGTTATTATTAACAATGTCTGTTCCAAAATCACAAATTAAAATAAACTTAAAAATGAAATTGTTTTCCAGCACACAATCACACAACACGACATTCGAGGTTATGCCCTGCTTCCCATCGATGACAGTGACAGATCATCTGTCACAAACGGACTTTATGTGACGTACGGCAAAATAACACGCAAAAGAAAATTATATTTTTCTTTACATATATACTAAATAACTATGCAACAAGTTGATTGATAAGCAAACTCACGGAATATTAATCCGATTAAGCACGTGTGGGATATGGGATAACATTTCAATGCTATATCAATTAATTAAATATAATTAAAAGGGACGGTTATGGTTGGTGAGGAATGGACTATAATATATTTATATTCAGAAATCTCTTGCATAAATACCCTCTTCTATTAACAACTGAATATTATGTGCAATTAGAAGTTTAGTCATGATATTTCCTGGCTAATGTACATAATTCATCCCCTCTAATAAGTTGTTACAATAGGGGTAACTATAATGTAGCCGTTAAAGAAAAGGAAATTTTCGTGTTGCATATATAAAAATTCAAAGATATATCCAAATATTTGACAAAAATATTAATCGTACTCAGCGGCCTCTATGGTATCTATTAATTTCTATAGTCCCGTCAATTCACAGACAATCTTCAAAGAACGTCTGATAGATCTCGAATTCTGATAATTTTTTCGAATATAAGCTTAAATCAGAAAACTTTTTGAGCTAGAACAAAATTATATATATACATACATATATATTTATGTATATATATATATATATATATATATATATATATATATATATATATATATTATAATTAATATAATTATATTAATAAATAAAGAAATTTGTTATATCTTTTAAGGGTTAAAGTCAGTTTTGAACTATTTTTCTTTGTAGTATATGTCAGCATAAGTTCTTAGTTTGTTTTTTATTTTCTCAGCAATTTCTAATTATTAATTTAAGTAAATTTTGGTGTAATCATTAGTAAAACATTGTTTCTATGTATTTCAAAACACAGTCATGATAGGAACGTTTCAGTTGACGAATGTTCAATGACAAGGAATTCGTTGATTTTATGTTCTGAATTGTTTGTTTTGAGATTTGAGTGATATGCTGTTTACCACCATAGTTGATGAGGAGCTTTGGTAGTTTTTCCTTGCTAAATACTAGAGCATTGCCAGACCTCGTCATTGTTGGAAAACCGAATGTAACGAATATGTTTTAAGTAGTGGAGGACTGCTTTTCCTACTCTACACAGCTGGTTTACATGAAAGTAATAACACAACAATTGCCTCAGTTGCTGTTTGCTGATGATGTAGATCCTATAAAAATCTCTCTAGACATGCAACATCACCTTAATATACTCAATGACTAGGGCACGCGATGGAAAGCAAAAGTAAACAAAGGAGAATCGACGTTTACCAATCTGCCTATCTGTTATAATGGATAATATACCTTACCAACAGAAACAGACGCAAAAATCTACCTGGAAGAAACATATTTAAAATAAAAAAAATAGTTCGACTTAAAATATCGCTAAATGTACTGGCTCTTAGTTTTTTTAATCAAAGTTTGATATTCAAAATGTAATATTTCATCCAAAACTATATTAAAACCCTTTTGGAACTACAGACTCCGCTTATGGGGATGTGCAAAACAATCATCGCTGAATATCATCCAAAGATATCAATCCAAAGCGTTACCATCGATTGTAGATGGAACTTGAATAATTAGACACTTTATCATCATTTGAACATACCTTTTATCAAGGACGAAATATAACCAGCCACGACATCACATATTGAACGCTCCATTCAACATTTAATAAAGGAGCTATACAAAAATAGTCCCGCAACAAAAATACTTTCTAGAACTTAGAACAAGACCTACTTCAAAAAGAGAGTAATATGGAAGAAGGTGAAACATCGTAAAATGTTTCCCTTTCATGCCCAAAACTCACTTGCATATATACTTAATATTCTGTAATGATGCAGATGGTAAATAAGGCATTCATTATAGCACAAAACAAATTATTGAAGATCCATAAATGATGGTGAACGAATCACATTTATGATTGGATATTTTTGGTATTCACAACAGTAATAAAACATATTTTTTGTTCAACTGTAATATAAAAACATCATAAATATATCTTTTTCTTTTCGTTTTCAATAATTCTTGTAGATTATTTTCTATAATATCATAGATATTATAAAATATAAATGATTTGTTACCCGCATTGAAACTCTTCTGATTTTTAATAATATGAAATAAAAAATTTAAAAAAATCTTCTATTTCTGGAGACTTATTGACGTGATTTCATTTGCAGTATGCGGAAGCGTGCGCAGACGTGTACACCAACGCGTTCATTTCTTATTTTTCAAATGGGTATCGATAGATTTGATTATATTGGACTAACATAAAGTAGATACTTATATAACTATTAACACTTTTACAACCTTCTGTGCGTGATTTAGAATTACTTATTTCAGTTTTATTTGGCTAGACTATAGTATGAGTATTTTCATAATAATTTTAGCTACATCGCGGTAGATTCCTCTAGAGAGAAAATTATAGAAAATATGTATATATCGGATCCATATTAAAAAGTTTTTTTTCAAATAAAATAATCAACAATTTGAATAGAAATATTCGGATTATTTAGTAACCCTTTTATCCAAAAGTTAGAACATATCGATTGAACATTATATCGATCATTATTTTCCCTCCCTATTGTAAAAACATCGATTCAATATGGTAATTCGTTGATATGTACGCATATCTATGTATATACAGTAATTATAGTGGTAAATATTTTTTGCTGCACTTCCTTTTAGGAGGTAAAATAAGTTATGTCAAGGTGCGGAAACATGTGTATGCACCGGAATCAAGATCCACGAATTATAAGTTTGATTAACTGTCAATAAGCTTTCAATGATTGATATAATGAACCAAACCTAACCTAACTTAACATAACCTCATGTGCTATCACTGTAGATGACCGCCTATTCCAATCTGATTGGATATTTATTGGCATTCAATATGCATAAGGTAATGAGTGTTATGACGGAAAATATGTGTCTCTTCCACCTTTAAAGTACTTTTAGAGCACTAAAAAACAAAACTTCTAAATATTTACTATTGTGGTAACTGCTCTATAGTTCATTATCTTCAAGACGAACTGTAGGTTACATTTAACTTGAATAAATGTGTGTCGGACAAACTCTATTCAAAATTGGAAAAGAGCAATTAATAAAAACCTTCTAGAAATATTGAGATAATAATTTAAAAATTTTAGTAATAATAATTTGACTTTCCAATGCTCAATCAGTTCAGATAAAGTAATCTAAATACTATGTATTTTTTTTTCAACTGATACAAGTTTTATTAGTTACGAAAACAGAATAATTATTCATGTTTATATTTTATGTATTTTTATCAGTATATACTTAATTGCTTTATTACTCTTTTACGATAAAATGACACTGTAGTTGAGACGTATACAGGGTATACAATAATTTAAATACGAACTCATTTATTGTAATGGAACCGAATAAGTTAGGAAGATATAACAAAAAGTCAACAACCATATATTGTCATTAATAAAGTTATTCTTATTATTTTCAAATACATCTTCAAGCAGAAGTTAAAATAATTTTATCAAAGTTCCAAATAGTGTCTATAGTAATTTTTTTTCTCCCAAATATAATTATCTCTATATTTTCAAAAGATTTAAGAAAATTAATAGAAACAAACGAATTTAAAAGTAGATAGTCCGGTCAATATACGTGAACGGAATCAGGAAATTAGACAGAATTAGATATTAATCACATTTCATTATAATGGTAGAAGTATTTAATTGTTGACCTTGTAATAGTCCTGTCAAAGTTCACAGCGTTGGTAGGAAAATTTGGTAATAGGAAATTAGAATGCTTCAATGGTAAGCACTAAATGATCGTATTTTATTATTACACAGTTCTGATTGACTGGTTTGACTCCAATATTTATTGTTCTACTATTCTGTCTACATGGACGCAAATTTATCAATTTATCTTTCACTCATTATATTTCTTGGTAGTAATTAGGTGTTTCAGTTCCCTAAAGCACCTCTAGCGGGCAAGATGAGACGTCTTCTTTTGGACACTGAAAATTGCAAACAATCATTTTTTGACATCATCAAATAGGTTTCATCGCTATATATATTTCATGTTTATAAATGAGTGTCTGAAAAATTCATTTTGCTTGAAAAATTAATTCTCTGTCCATTTTTAACAGTTCCAAATATTAATTTTATTATAATAGGTGTCTTTTTATTTATAGCTGCACAAGAGTGAATGATTTGTTTAATTATTTCCTCTTCAAATGTATTAATTAATCTTTTGGTGTTTAAAGATGGTTTTGTTTGGTAACTTTAATGTAGAAGCAGGTAGTTTTAAACTTCATTAATTATACTTTTAACAGTAGTAATACTCCATTTAAGCCACTATCTCTTGTTTATTACTAAGAAGAATTATAAGATTTTAAATTATTTTCCAACTTTTCTTTCTATTTAGCAAGGCAAAATTAATTAATTACTTTACCTAAATGACACTTTTTATAGTTATATATTGTAAACTTATGTAACTGTCCAACTAAATTTACACACAATGTGCCTGTACTATAACTTAACTTCATATAGATTTTACCCTACGGTCGAGACGTAAATTTGTACAGTGTAAGAGTTATAGTCCATATATAATAAGCAAGTCAAATACTCTTATTACAAGCATTTCGTTAATTTTTAAAAATTTTAAAACTTTTATAAATTAATCTTAGTTGTAACAAATTCCATTTAAGCGATAAATATCTTTCTGCTTAGAATTCGTTGTTATAAAATATCAATAAAAGCAATTCAAACAAAGAAAGATTTCAGTAATTATCTTTATTATAGTGTTCAAGCAGATCAAGATACAATCCACAAGATTCCAACGTAGTACGGGCTTATTAGGAACCGAATGATTTATTGAAGTGGCCTTTGTTGATCTCAGAAATAATGCCATATATATAATGCCTGTTATGACTTATCAAGTATTTTATAATGTCATAATTATTGGCTAAGGCAGGAGCAGCATTTTCAATAAAAACCAATTACTGATATAGATCAAAAGTATTTTTCTGTAGAGATATTAATTTATACAATTTATAGAGTCGTTACGAATTATATCAGTTAAATTACTACACATTATATTTAAATGTCTAGACAAGCAAATGCATCACCATCCAATAGGGGGAATTTGGGTTTGGCTTTTGAAAATAAAATGAAAGTTTAAGCGCATATTTCAAAAAGCTTGTAAATTTGAATGCAATAAGTATTCACAAAAAAGAGGTTTTATATTTGTTTAGAATAACCCAGCTAAGTATATTGTATATCAAATTAAGTAATTATTTTATTCCTTTCGGGGTGTTTATAAAATTTTTTTCTCATATTATATCATATTTTACTTTTATAAAAACACTATAGGCTAGAATTTCAATAAATCTTGTGTGGCAAAGAATAAAAGCGTCTCTCACAGGAAATTATAGATCAATTAACAGCATATGGGCTTGGCACTTTTCAAAATTTATGTCAAATGTTTTCTTCAGTTTATGGTTTACACTTGCCAAGCTTCGTCCATCAAAATAGTAAAGGTCTAATATTGATCTTATTCCTTGGAATTTACTACTCCCGAAATTAGAATGTGCCGAAACCAAAGGTGTAGTTATTTTTCGTTTAAAAGGAATTTTACCTAAAATAACTCTATATATATATATATATATATATATATATATATATATATATATATATATATATATATAGTTCATTGCATGACATAAAGTAAAATTATAGAAATACAAGCCATAAGATTTGACATTTTGTAGCATAATATTTTCATTATTTGTCTAGGATATGAATATTCATTAGTTTACTCATAATATAATTTTGGGTGTGGAAGTAATTTAATTAAAATCTTTTAAATTACTTTCCATATTAGCTACCTTATTCTTATGGGAATACCGTGCAAGTACATCGCTACATGATTACATTTCAACTCACAAACAAGAACCTATCATTCAGTATTGTATTTCTATACCATGGGCACTATAACAGAACTCTATAACATACGAATTTCAGACAAATTTTGATTTAATTATGATAGATTTTTGAGTAACAAATAATATTTTTGGTTGGTCTAATGATAAGAAAAACTGGGGAAACTATTACCTTAAAAAACAGGTTAACGTATCACATTTTAAGAATTATCCATCTCGTGATCTTTCTTCTAAAGTCTAAGACATCACCGCGTAAATGTCAGTGTCATCGTGCGGAGAGAGAAATACACAAAAAGTAGCCTGTATTCTTCAAATTTTCACAACAACACTACACCAACATCACGCAACGTGTCGGGTTAGAATAAATTACTTTTTAACTGGACACGGTATGCCAATAAAAGAAGCAGGTGCGTGATTTTGCATCATCGATCATCCTGATTCCTAAATCACGATCAAAAAACTGATAACAAAATGGTTTTCCCTGTAGGGTCTATATCTATAATACCGATGCCTCGAAAACTACAAGTAGAGAGAAAACCCCATAAGTTGAAATACTAATTGACAGCAAAGCGGCGCTACAAGCACGTGACTCCCCGTTAATGAGTGAATGAAGATATCAATCAGCACACTCTGACTAAATAATTAGATCAATTTTATATAGGTACGTGGTCATTCTGGAGTACATAGCTATTTATTGGCAGATTAGCTGGTAAGAGAGGAAGGAATAACCCCCTTCATTGGATTAAAGCCATTCTTTGGTTCCCCAGCTAGCCATCAAGCGATTGCAGTAGAGTAATGGGAAGAGAAGGGGAAGATTAGATTCTGACGAATGGTCGAGGGATAAAGATAATTTAGATTATTCCTCTCCCATTTAACGGACTGGTTTACAAAAAAGATTATCATCTGCGGAACATGGAAGTCGTTTCAAATTATAACTGTCACTTCTGCCAAGAAACCACTGTTGCCTTGCCTTGGCTCGTGTTTGAGAGGTTTGTATCGTCTCATCGCCTGTCCTCTAATCTAATTAAGGCTCGTGCAGATCAAAGCGGTACCGGCTCTAGTTTTGCATGGGCACGGTGCTGAGACTAGGTGCTTCTATCCCTTGATTCTTGAAAAAGCTATAATTTATTTTACTTTCACTTATCAAAAATAAAAGAAGCAGTAAAACTATCTCATCTTTTGATTATTGCATTTATACAGATTTACGTTAATTATGAAATCTTCTAGTAAATAATTCTCATATTGAGTCGTTAAAATTATTGTGTATATACGTCTTTGTTCGGTTATTTTCAGTTCTTTACAGCGTTAATGTTTTCTTGACAATATAAATATAAATAAAAAGTTTTAAGAGGTGCTGACAGTTCAGATTAAAGCCGCCGAATGTAGCTTGTGTTTTCAGTACTAGAATAAACTAAAATAAATCTACCTGTTATACTCGATTAGCTAAAATAAACAAACACTTAGATACATTTTCATATATAATAATAACAGAAAAAATGTTATTTAGTCAAGAGAAGTCATATTTTAAAATTGCAAGATTTTTTTTTCTTTTTAGATTTGTCCTTAGTTTTTTTAAATTCGCAGTTCAATAGTACAGTTTATTTATTATTATAAGGTTAGTCAATTGCCTTTAGGTAAACATGCGGAAGTTGAATACTTTTGAAGGCATTGAGTATATATTAAAAACAAACTATTAGTCATTCCATAACAATATTTATGCAGAACTGGAAATTGATTGAAAGATTAATTAATAGGAATCGTTTCAAATAGAAATAAGACTTCTTAAAATTAAATGATATATCATTACATTTTTTTCTTAACTTTGTTTCATTGTTTGTTAATGAATCCGCAATCTCACTACACAATTTTTTTTAATTTTGCTGTACACCTCGAATCATTTTCAAACTATTTCTAAATAGAATGTATTTTCAGTTCTTAATGTTCTATTTTGATTAAGAAGCTCACTTCAGTCAGAAAAATGAATATTATGCCTTTCACATTTGATACCTAATTTTTATCAAAAATTAAGACGTTTTCATAAGTGAAAATTCCTACGCCCCAATTCAAATAAGTCATAACTTGTTAAAACTAGTCTCTAATTCCATGAGTACAACCTTGTTTGTTTTCCTTTAATAATTCTTTCTTTGTTTTTTGACGACTACAATAATAAAACTTTTTTTGAACTACGGACTCCGTTTATTGGGATGTGCAAAAGATTTCAATGAAAAGTGTTACCATCGATTGCAGATGGAATGAAACTAATTAGACGCTTTACCATCATTTGAACATACCTTCCATCATCTATCGAGCCACGACATCGCATAATGAACGCTACATTCAACATCTAATACAGGAGCTATACAAAAATAGTCCAGCTACAATAATATTATCTAATATCTGTTCCCCAAGACCTACTTCAAAGTAGACTAATGTAGAAGAAGGAGAAACATTCCAATTTGGAATGGAATGGAAACCTTAGTACCTTCCAAGCGAAATTCCTAACCATAGAAGTTGTGCGCAATAGGGGGTATACAGAGGAATGAAAGCCAATTATCCGGCGAGAAAGAGTAGAGGATCTTAAAAAAAACTAAGAAAAATGGAAAACTTCAGTTGAATAATCGAATGGAAGTCTATATCAAGACTTTCATGGTCGCAATAAGTCTAATAAATGCAACGAAATCGAAAAAAAGAGGATAAAAATCCGGAGAACTTAATTTCTGGATGTACCAGGCCGCATATTCAAGTCGACTGATTCGAAAACTGCGATTTAACCACTCTTAAGCACAAGGAATGACATAATATTAATATATCTTTTTATATCACAGGTTATGTGCCCCTTAGATTGTTAATTTATCTAATCTAAATTTGTGCTGAATCTGGTGTAAAAGTTATTGCTGAGATACTCGTATTCATTACAAAATTCGTATTCATATTAACCAATTCTTTGGAGTAATATTTTTCTTCGTGTATGCAGGTCAGTGAACACATTAATTTGCATGTTCCAAATAGCATCGAGCGAATATTTCGCATTTCGTGTTACGTGATATACGCAAATGAAGTAGACAAATGTTTAATTGTTTAATTTAGATAATTGATGACTTTTAAGGTTGTTCCTTGTATAGACTAACAACAAGGACGTCTGTATGTCTATATTGAATGATCGTCACTAGGACTATAAGTATTTAGTTTTTTATCTTTTCGGATATAGTATTTAAGGTTGGCAACTAAATACTTTCGCTTTTTACCGATAGAGAGCCTTGCTTTATTTTTTGAATAAAAGTGCTGTACTTTGCCGTTTGTCACGTGATACTGGTCACATTGACGTAACTTTAGAAGCAAGTAGTGCATTTTCATTAAAGCTATCAGTTGTGGTTTAACTTTAAATGGAGTGCAGAAACGAACATTTTCGGCATATTTTACTTTTCTATTTCAGTAGAAGAAAGAAAGCTGCGGCGGGTCACAAATCAATATGTGAAGTTTATGTTGCTGATTGCTTAACACAGCTCACTTATCAGAATTGGTATAAAAAATTCCGTTCTGGAAATATTTGCCTCAAAGATAAGCAACGTTCTGGTCAGCGTACTGAAGTTAATGATGACCAAATCAAAGTCAAAATTGAAGAGGATCGTCATATAACTGTTCGAGAGGTTGCGAGAGATATGCACCTTAAACGAAATGAAACCGACCCTTTCTCGAAAAGAATCATCACTGGTGATAAAAAATGGGTCCTGTACAGTAACATAGTTCGAAAACGATCATGGAACAAATACGATGAACCAGCACAAACCACATCGAAAGCTGAAAAACAACAAAAAACCTCGTGCTGTCAGTTTGGTGGGATTACAAATGTGTTGTGTTTTGTGAGCTGCTTCTAAGGAACCAAACGATCAATTCTGATGTTTACTGTCAACAATTAATGAAACTAGATGAACAAATCATAGGAAAACGGCCAGAATTGTCTAATCGGTAAGGTTTAGTGTTCCACCATGATGTTTGATGATGTTTGAAACCCTTCCATAAAAAAGTTTAATCCACGTGTTCAAAGTTGTTATTTATGAAATCCCTATTTTGGGGGAGATTTCTTTTTTCTGTCAATTTTCGTATACTTTTTTCAATTTTTAGTCTATTTGAATGTTAATTTTTTCACTACAATCAATTCTGATGTTAACTGTCAATAATTAATGAAACTGGATGAATCAATCAAAGAAAAACCAGAATTTTCTAATCGGAAAGGTTAGGTTGGTAACTCGTGGGAAACTATTGGAGCTTGGCTGAGAGGTGATGCCACATCCCCTATACAGTACTGATATGGCACCATCTGATTACCATTTATTTCAAAGTTTGCAGAATTCTTTGAATAGTCAAATTTTCACAAATGACGTTGACCTTCAATCAAAATTTTATGAGGGCGAAATGTTATTGAGCAAAATAGGAAATATATACATGATTCAAAATTATTCTTTGCTAAAAATATTTTATACTACAAAACCGAAATTACTTGGTCGCCAACCCAATAAACTCTTAATTTAAATGCGGAAACCTTGCAAGTATTTATTATTAACGCATGGTAATCAACTGAAATAGAAATTCGAACTTTGGAAATGGTTGAAGTATCTATTGAATGAAATACATTAAAGACATTTTTCTCCCAATCTCAGTGTTGTTAAATCTGAATCTCAATGAAATCAAATTGAATCACAAGAACTTAAAAGCCCCTAGTTTATTTCTATTTTTAGTAGTTAGGGTAAACAAAAAATACAACAAGAATTCGATACAATGGAACATATCTTTTGATTTTATCCAATGAACTTGTTTAATCACTGGTCAAAAAATTTTGAAACGAAAGTTTCGAGCTGTAATTACTAGTTTGTCATTAATAATTTGTGATTATTTCTAAAACGTTTTTGGTGTTTCATTAAAAATTAAAAAACATTAAAATAAAAATTACCGTAGTAAATATCATTAGTACTAATTGATTTCAAAATACAAAATTACATGACAGTGTTAACAAAATATGAAATATATATAAATGATTATATACTTCATTCAAAATGTTGATGATTTAATAATTTTTAAACGATTTATTTGTCGTTTACCATCAACGGCGATAAAGGAAGCTTCATAACTAGACAAACTGTTCATAAAATGTTTAATAGTTTCTTTGTCGTAGACTGTAAACGAAATTAGCCCAACATAAAGCGAAGCGAATACAATTACGAGGGCTGGTATAGAATATACAGTGGAAAAAATCTACTAGCAATGTTTGCTTTATCGAAACCTGACGTACCAACTTATACTATTTGATATATTTTCACCTTTTGAAATATTGATATTATGGTTAAATTTGAATTGCTAGTAATTTTTAGATTTTTATTGTTGCTTACATCACAATATTCTGTCAATTATTTAGAATTCACAAAATACGACGTTTAGGGCAAAAGTAATTTTTTTGGTTAATATGTGACACATACAAACATGTATGTCGTCTAGAAGTATCGCAGGAATAGTTTCTATGTAGAACATCATATGGCTTTATGATAGCTGATAGCAACGCAGAGTCCGTTGGTGAGTGTCGTGCGAGATGGTATTAACCCTGCGACGTTGGGTATGGGAAGAATTCGAGCACCAACCGAAATTCACATTTTGACTTTGGCAAAGTTGAGAACCAGTGCGTGGTAGGCGGTTTGAAACACGAGATAATAAATTCTGAATATTTTCTGAACGATTCAAATGCGCATTTGAATCGTTTTGTTTAGAATATGTTCTGAACATGAAATTCTCCACGAACGATTTATGAACATCTAGTTTGACATTGATATGCTCTGTGGCATATCTAAATATCATAAAAATGGCAAGTAGAATGACTACACAAGCGTCGGAATAAACATCCTTACCCAGGTCCGAGGATACAACGGACGTAATCAGAACACGTTCGAAATAAGAAATTTGTGCTCCAAGAATTTTCAATTCGGAACTTGTTTTATTAGTACCGCGAACGTACTATTCAAAACTGCGCAGGAATCTAATAACACAACATGCTCAGGATCATTATCACGAACTAAGCTATTATATATTGAAAAAAGGCCTGTATTTTCAGTTGTCCAATAAAAAATTTTTCTCGTGTCTGAATATAATAATTTATAAATGGAAAAACTCCTTTCCACATCAACTGGTGTCATAGGAGCATTTTTATAATTGCTGATTATTGCAGGATCCGCAAAATTTTCCAATCACAATTTTGAATTTCTTAAAAACTATGCCTCTGTTTTGCCGGTGACATTTTGAAAAGCTGCATCAAATATTTTTATTAGCTTTTTACTTCGGGTTAATGAAAATTTAGATTCCTCTATTTGTGTTATTGTTCTAGAAACAAAGCTATAATTCGTTTTAATAAACGAAAAGGTTGATTCCTCAGACAATTCTGAGATTAAATCTTTTAGTTGACAAAAAAAGCGGCTTCCAACCAAGTGCCCCATCTCTTGTAACAATAGGTGAGGTGTTCAGTAGATTTTCTTCATAGAACTGAACTTTTATGGTGCCGCATTTGACAAAATGAGCAAAAAATTATCTCCAGGAACAGGCGTAGGTAGAAAAAATGTTAAAAGAGTACAAATCTGGCCACTGTCAACGCATTTGTTTTTTCTAACTCCTTAGAATCAGCGAGGTAAGATTTTGGCAAAATGTTCTCGCAAAGAACACCTATCAATAATTGAGCAGTATAACATTCCCTAGAATATAAAGTTTCTTAGTAGGATTTATTCACATTCAATTTGCAATAGTTTTAGAAAAAAGATGTGAAGTTTTGATTACGAAGCTTTGACTATAGAATTTTTTATGTCATCATTGCGTGACATAAGTCTCGGTTAAATATGTCTTGTTCATCTAGCTTTTTACTAATAAAAATCTGTTTCAAAGCATAAAATAAATGAGAGCTGACACACATTGGCCTACACTTTATGTAGACCGCCCAAGAGAACTCCGGGTTAAGGGTTTAAAACGAATAATTTTGAATTTCAGATTTGAAATACCCATACATTTTCTTTGAATTGAATATTAATTATCTACTGTAAGATTATTTTTTTGAGCCTTGCAATTAAAGTACCTATAAAATTATTTTTATCTTGAAACTATGTAAAAATCTACTACAAATTTTCAAAGTTAATTTCGTTATTCATTGTAGTTTTCTTGTGTATACTTTATATTTAGATTTTATTTTATTTGTGTCTTTATTTAGTTATTTGTATGTTTGCTTTATAATTTTTTACAAGCTTTTGTATGGAAATTGTAAACAATTTTTTGACAATAAAGCGTTTCTCCCTTTCTCCCTCTCCCTTTGTATGTAAAATTTACGCTCATGTTTTTAAGACGGAATACTATTTCTTATTCAGTCCAATCAAGTAGTGTCAACGATTTTTGCACGAATTTTCAAACTATGTATAAAAAAGTGTTATTGAAACTTTACTTGATGATGTTTGAAACCCTTTTATAAAAAAGTTTGATCCACGTGTTCAAAGTTGTTATTTATGAAAGACTCCCTATTTTGGGGAAGATTTTTCTATCAATTTTCGTATACTTTTTTCAATTTTTAGTCTATTTGAATATTAATACTTCCACTACGATAAATTCTGATGTTTACTGTCATTAATTAATGAAACTGGATGAAGCAATCAAAGAAAAACCAGAATTTTCTAATCAGAAAGGTTTAGTGTTCCACCATGATAATGCAAGGTCTTACACATCTTTGGTAACTCGTGGGAAACTATTGGAGCTTGGCTGAGAGGTGTCATGTATAAAAAAGTGTTATTGAAACTTTACTTGATGATGTTTGAAACCCTTCCATAAAAAAGTTTAATCACGTATTCAAAGTTGTTATTTATGAAAGATTCCCTATTTTGGGGAGATTGCTTTTTTCTATCAATCTTCGTATACTTTTTTTACTTTGAATGTTTATTTTTTCACTACTTATGTTTATAATTCCATGTAATGATGATATATTTATAAACTTTTGATTTTAGGATTCGTCCTCAGACACCTCGCGAAATAATCGACATGTGTCATATTTGCACCACGGTTACACCCGGGGAACCACAAGTTACTCTAGGGAGTGATAAGGCCTTTACCTATAACTATGTTTTTGATATGGAATCCAACCAAACTGAGGTTTACGAAACGTGTGTGGCATCTCTAATCGAATCTTCTCTTGAAGGGTAACTATGTTAATATTTTTGTTAGGGTGAATATTTTCAAATTTCTATAACTTCTTACTTATAAGACCTTCTTATATGTTGTTATTTTATTATTTTATAAATTTCAATATATCTAATGGTGCCATAGTATTTTTCACAATAAAGTGTCTTTACTACCGAAACTTATTTAATATCAAAGTCGTAGATTTATGGCTATTTATTGAGAAGACATTGTGCAAGGTTGCACTATTATATTATAATACCTTACATTTTCCTTATAATTTGAAGAGAAATTTGAATTTTATTTATTTGATTTGGTTAACATTGTTGTATCATTGTTGGGTTTGAAATTTTAATATGATGGGATTGTTGAATTTCAATCTTCAATATACTTAATGATACACAATATATAAATACATGAGTACATATCTTTATATATATTTATTTATTACTATTAAATATTATTATTAGATATTATCTATTAAAATTTTGCTATCGTTACTATTTTTTATATTAATGGTTAGTTTTCTACGGGTTGCTTTCGCAAAAAAAATCTTGTATTTTACTGTAACTTGGTATATTTTTCATTTGGCGACTATGACAGTATGCATTATCTACCACAACAGTTATTCGGTGGTATATTCGGCATTTATTTTAAAATCAATCTTTGAAAACTATCCATACTGAAATCCGAGGAATTCTTGGCTGCTAAAAACAGACATTCTGGTACCCATCATTCTTCTGTTCCCGCATGTAGAATAGTTATTCTTCTACTTTTATTAAACGCAGAAATTTTTTTGAACTATCATCCCATCCTTCAGTGGGTGTATCATGAAGTTTTTGCCAGCCCTATAACTTTATTATTATTTGACTTTTGTATATTCCTTCGAAAAAAAACCCAAACGACGTAGAGTACTCCACAAAGTTGTAGTAGAACAATTAATCTCACTATCACTTTCTTGGAACAGTCCTCTGAAAGAGGCAACGTTGGCACTTTTTGTTCTGCATACATTCCATAAATATATCAGTGAATCAAGTCTTCTTATGAGAAACCAATGCACTTGTCTTTTCGTATTTTTTTAAGATCTATCGAATTATTCACAATTTTTCAAACTCTACTTTCAGGGATGATAAGTTTTTTCTCGTGGCTTCACTCTACTAACTTTAAGTAAATACTTTTGAATATCATTTTTGCTTAAACGGGCCAACATTTGCGTTATTTGTTAGACGTTTTGAAAAGCACTATCTTCATAATACACAGTTTCATAGCTCGAAATAAACTGGCACAGAGAAAGGTGTTGGGACTATACATAATCCTACTTTATAAGGGTAAGGTAAGCTTAGATCGTGAAAAATTTTATACTTATAGAAAAATTACAAGTGAGGATAAAAAAATATTTTGTGTGATTTTCATGTTGTATGACTAATATATATATATATATATATATATATATATATATATATATATATATATATATATATAATTATGCAAATTGTCAATGTCAAATTATATTTTTCAAAGACCGAAAAAGGTCGAAACGTCAATATTTTCAACTATTTTGTATATTCACTTTTAACTAAAAGAAATCTGAAACCAAGAAGTTTTGTCAAAAAGAAAATATATGGTAGTAATAAGTTTCCTTCTACAAAAGGAGAAAATTGTATGAACAGACGGTCCAATTTCTTCTGAGTACCACTAGAATGACAGTAAATTTGATGACTTCCAAACCCTTTTTCAAAACAAGAATAGAAAAGATCAACCCTTAGTTTTAATTCATTATTAAAAAGTGATGTTATTGACATTAAGAACATAAATTTTACAATTTCATATTTTCGGTGTAGAATTCTTTTCAGTATTTTGAGAAGTTCAAAGACCAGTTTTAGTTAATTAGCGATGTAGAAGTTAAAATTAAACGTCATGTCAGGTCGCTTGCCAAGCAGATTTGACTAATTGTGACTGTTATTATCCAGATTTCCTGAAATGCTTCATTCATGTGGAACACATCATAATTTTCAACATTATGAAATTGTTACAAAATTATACGAGGGTTTTTGAAGTATGGCTAGAATTAATTACCTGCATGTAGCACTTGGTCTTCACTTTAGATAGCAGTTCATTAAATTTGAGATACAACATTAATGAATAGATTATGTAGGTGTGGAAACGTATTTATGTTTTTTAGAAATCCATTGGTTCATTAAACTCGTGTTTAAAATTAGTACTCTTTAAATTTTCTCGCAGAAAATAGTATAGCTAGATGCAGAGTATGTCGCACTACTGAAAATTAGAAAATACAGAATTTCGTAATATCAATTTAACTTTTGTTTGGAAGGCATAATGAGGGGAATGTATTCTAGTCGAGGGAGGATAATTCTATACCCAACGTTACAAATTTTTGCACTCGCTAATAATGTCAAAAATAGGAAAATGCCTATTTGGAAGCTGCACGGATATTTAAGAGGCAAGGACTGTGGGACTTAACAAGAAAGAAACTGAATATATGGTGATGGAAAGTGGAAACAGTATGGTTTTGGTGACGGAGTTTAAATATTTTGTCCCCATCATTATTGTAAGAAGATAAGAGCTTGGACTGTCACTCAAAATTAGGAAAAATTACTTATTACTTTCGAAAAGAAGATCCTGATAAACAAGTGTGGACCAAAAAAGGACGAAGATATTTGAGGAATTAAAAGTAATTAAGAGTTAATAAGCTTTCAAAAAAAAGACACAAGGAACACTATACAAACTAAACGAATACGATGGCTCGGGTATCTAGAGCGAATGAATAAAAAAGGGCATCGAAGAACATCTATAGAAGAACATTAGAAGGAAAAAGAGGAATCGGAGCCAAAGAAAATGTGGTTGGATAAGTTAAAACTAAAAAGATTGGAAGTTAAGAATTGGGAAAACAAGGCCAGCGATGGGGCGAAGTGGAGCTGTGTGATGAAGGAGATCAAGGTCCTGCATTTACTGTAGAGCCGAGAAGTAAGATAATGATGTTCCAAAAATAGTTTATCACATGCCATTTCAGTTCAATAGAAATTATATATGAATGGACAGGAAAAAGGTGTATTTGTCTATTTCAGTTCCATTTTCAATTAGAGAAAAATACAAAATTTTTGTGAATAAGGTAGATGGGGCTATAGTTATGCTCTTCAATTTAGTAATGGATAAAATAATATACTCCTAGCAAAATTTTAAAATAGGAAATATTAATGTGGAGGAAATAAATGAGTGTAATGTTTTTTTTTGGTATCTTATTAATATTCCTTTATTAAATCGTAGGTATAATGCCACTGTTCTTGCATATGGTCAGACAGGATCGGGAAAAACTTACACAATGGGCTCAGGATTCGATGTCGAAGTGAAAGAAGAACAAAAAGGAATCATTCCAAGAGCCATTCACCATCTTTTCGATGGGATCCATTCCAGAATTCAGAAGGCACAATCAGCTGGAATTTTACCACCTGAATTTAAAGTATCCGCACAATTTATGGAACTTTATAATGAAGAAGTCATTGATTTATTCAATCCTTCATATAGTAAAGTAAGTTGCGAAAAAGTAGACTATAATTATGTATAACTAAAAAAGTGAATAAGAGATTGGTGAATAACTTCTTGCGAAAACTGGAATGAATTTTAATAGAACAATTTCACTACTGCATTGTTTAAATTTACAGGGGTGTCTCGTAAGAATGTCGGTTTTCATACGTGAAAATCCCTTCTCCTCAATTTAAACTTGTTAACGGTAGTTTCATTTCTATTAAGAGTACAGTTGCTTTATTTTCTTTTATTCAATCATTCTGTCTCTGTTTTTTGACGACTTAGACGTGTTTTTATAATAAATTTTATGGATACGATAAATATGTATAGTTACATTATTGGAAGCAAAAGTTTAAAGCAGCCGATCAGCACGTTGGTTTAATTGTATTAATACTGAATATATGACGCTTTAAGATGTTTTCCATTCAGATCGTTCATCTGAATGGGATATTGAGGTTACAAGTAAAGCAATAGAAAACCAACCCAGTATCACACTCGCTGATTATCGGACTCCCTTGGACCTTCTAAAGATATCATATATTGTTATTCATATGTTATTTTTTTGATTTTGGAACAAAAAGTATCTTGTAGTACTTATTTAAAATGGTTGAAATTTTTTTTATGTCAAACATTAGCTCTACCTTAACTGTTCAAGATGTTCTCCGAAAAATTTTCTCTACTTTTGTATTGCCAATTACTTTAGTTTCAAGTAATGGCAGAGGAGTTCGAAAACTTTTTAGCAAAAAACAATATCAAATACATAACTGAGTCCTCCTTATTCTCCAGCATCTAATGGTGCAACAGAAGACGCTGAATTGAAAAAACCTTGAAATCATCTCTTAAAAAGGCTTTAGGATCAAATTCCGTACTAATTCAGTATTATGCGGGTTCTTCTTAGATTATAGGATCATTTCGTATCATACCACAACTTAATTGTCAACGCTTTTACCTGCTGATAATATCGCAATTCTAAAAGAAAACGTAAATAGAAATGTGTTAATAAAAAAAGGTAGAAGAAGCTCAAATTATTTAAGTATTAGTTAAAAATTACAAATGTGTTCACAAACCAACTTTTATTAAAGAAGTTATTATCAAAAAATGGCGCTTAAGGTCGTATTTGGTGGGCATACCAGAATTGGAAAAAACAACGATACGCTAATCCATTGAAAATTATGTTACTAGGAGTAGAAGGCTATCATTATTGTTGAGCCCCGATTCTTGCACTGCCGAGACGTTAGCCGAGGTTGTGCAAACTGGGCCAAACATATAATGGGTCTTCTGCTCCGAGTGACATATACATATACTATATTTTATTCAAACGGAGGTGTACATCGAAATTCTTCTCCTTGAGACATTTTTACAAAACACTTTTCAAAACTGAAAACCATCAAATTAAATGACATTTCCTGCATACTTGGTTATAACGCCCATAATAAAAAGTTGCTATTGTTCCTCATTATTTTGTTACTAGTTATTAGTAAAAGAATAGGTTATTTCTACGAAAAGAATATAGATATTATTATACGCTTGAAGAAAAAAAATATTTCATATTTCATTTTATCTTAATCCCAACTTGCCTCAATTCTAATAATATTCATACTGAACACACTGTTTAAACTACAATTACACTGTCTGATGCGCGTTTCGATAACCAAGTTATCGTCTTCAGAAACTTTTTACCTTCAGACACTGAAGACGATAACTTATCGAAACGCTCGTCAGACAGTATAATTGTGAGTCTTGGTGTATAATAGTGTAAACAGTGTGTTCAGTATCAATTCTAGTGTTTGTACAAATGAGCTTAATTTACAAATTGATACGGAATTTAATGTACTAAGTGTATATATAAGTAATGAGATTAGTAGTAGCGATATAGAATAAGAAAATGAAAATAAATAAGGAACAAACAATATCTGAGTATAATAAAAATTTAAAGAGAAATGAAATTGTTGCAGAAGAGAGAAGACCAGAAATGGTTATAAAACCTATTGACTATTATTTGGATATGAGTAAAACAGTTCAAATATTCCGCTTTAGTTTTCATAAATATATAAATATTAATAAATATATAAATATATAAAAGAGCGGTTTCTTATTGAGAACGTGTCAATGAAATACCAAAGTGGACTAACTTTAATATATTTTCCGGATTCATGGAATTCAAAATTCAATATTCATGAGTTTAAAAACTTTTACAAACATTAATAATATCAAAAATCACAGGAAATCTTCATTAATTATTTCCCAGACGATGAATACATAAGTATTCGAAAGCTTGGAAAATATATTAAAGTTAGTCCACTTTGACGTTTCCTTGCCACATTCCCAATACGGTACATGCGCAGGTAAGCATTGTATCATGTTATAATTCGTTCCTTCTCTTAACATCCGAATGAACCATTTAACATTCTCGACTTAAACTTTGACTTTTATTCAGGTAAGATCTGTAAAAGTTGTTGAATAATGTCATACGCATTAAACGAGATACAAGCGAGATGTCGAGAAGTATGTAAACAGCTCATGACTGCCGTAAAATGATCGTGTTATTAGATGCATTGTTACTTGCGATGGTAACAAGCAATTTGGTTTCAGAATAAATGTAGAAAAGACTGCAGTAAGGGCACTCAAACAAAAAACGATAAACATAGAGATATAGGATTAAAACGTTGAAAATGTATTGAAACGCAAATAGAAAATACAGGTAATTAAAACGCAGAAATTACCAAGAGAATTAAAAATGTCTTAAGCACATATTACAGCATAAACAACTGCCTAATAAATAAAAGAGAAGTCCTTACGGATCAATATTAACCTATGGCTGCCAAACATGGACTCTCATTAATAGACAAAAAAGTGTATCGCAAGCAGCAGAGATGAAATATTTGAGGCGTATGAGAGGTGTAAAAAAAATGTTACGTTAACAAATTAACAAATACGGAAAGATCTGGAAATTATGTCACTTATGGAATTCATTGAGTAACGACAGTTGAGTTGGTGGGGTCATTTATAAAGAAAGGAAGATGCAAGATCAGTAAAGAGAGTATGAGAAGCAAAAGTAGGCAAAAACAAAAAAGAGGGAGACCTAAAACGACATGGTACAAAGACAAAAGAGGTACAATGTGGAGAGAAGCAAAAATAAAAGCAATTACCAAAAAAATATAACCACACCATATGGTTTATGTGGATCCGATATATTAATATGTTTTCCCAGCTTTCGAATACTTATGTATTCATCGTCTGGGAAATAATTGATTTTGATTCATTTGATTTTCGTTGATTTTTGATAGTATTAATATTAATATTCAAATTGACGTTGATATTTCTATCAATCAATCAGTCTATCTGGTGGAATTATGAAGGTTTAGTGAACTTCGAAATTATTCCAGATGATCGAGCTAATCTATGAAGTTTTATGAAGAAAGATCCAGGTTCAATTAATCGAAAGCGGAACTTGCACAGTCAGATTACAATGGTTTTACCAAGGTCTCAAAGAGCTTGCTGACGTTGGATTAAAACTAGAATACGATGAGCTGTTCTTTGAATACTAAAGCTTTATTTTAGTAATTATTCAATAAACAAAGTGAACATTGGAAATCAACAGTATTTCTGAGTCACCCTCTTTAAACAATTACTAAATAGAAAATATATTAAACTTCTATTTACAGATTGCTTTGAACTATGCTATATATATATATATATATATATATATATATATATATATATGTTCGTTTTTCATAGTATATTGAGATAATCATAAACGCTATAAAGTCAAATTTGCTTCCTACATAACAAAAGCAATGATCTGATTTCATATTAACTCTCACTAATCGCCCACAGTTATTTAACGTTATAAAAAGATTGGTGTTAACTCCAAATTTAGATGCGAGTCCTTTTACATATATTAATATAGTGTTACTAATGTTTTCCTCAGAAAACATAATTTCTCAGTTTCGAGAAAGATATAATTCGATTACACCTGTCTACAACATTTTTGCGCATGGATTATACGTTACTTATTTTTATTGCTTTTATACATAAAAATAAGAATTAGAACAAAAAATACTTCTGAATTTGTTTTTAAGAGTATAAAATCAATGAACGTACAAAGAAAATCCCCAAAGAGATAATTTATTAAAACATATCTAAAATAAACAGTTTTAAAATGGAGTAAAGAGAGTTGAAAATGAATTTTTTTCACACTTTCTGTCATGTTTGGTAAAAATCTTTCTTTATAACCCCCAAATTTACTCTCCCATCATGCTTTCAGTATACTGGCCTTGGTAACGTCTCTCAAATACCACTATGTCTTGATGGAAGCGTTTCCCTTGTTCTTCCGAATAAGTTCCCATTTTATCTTCAAATTTATCTATTTGAGAATGTAACGTATGCATTTTTAGAGACATTATACACTCCATGATAGAAAAATTCGTCATCATGTCAGTGATCAGCTCTTCGTACTTTTCAGATCTATGGTTTCCAAGAAAACCATGAACTATTGCCTTAAAACTGATCTGATTTTTTCTTTGATGTTGAGTAACTCTACAAAAATATCACAAAACATAATTTTTTTATTTGAGGGCCAACAAAGATTCCAGCTTTAATTTTCGCTTCTGAGAGCTTTGGACAAAAATTTTTCAAATATTTGGAAGCTTTAGACTTATGATTAAGAGCATTTACAAATTGTTAAATAAGACCCAATTTAATATGCAAAAGTGGCATTAATATAGTTTTGAGATCGACAACTGCTTCCCGTTTGACATTGTATTTTCCTACTTCGTCCTCAGTACGTGCATGCCAATGGTTTTGTCGGTGGTGAGCGGCATCATTTCTACTATCCCAAAGGTGTAGTTCAGTTCAGTATAACCACCTTGCATTACTGTCAAAAAGCATACCATCTTGAAATCACCAACAATGGCAGAGCAGGTACAGGATTTTCTTCTGTATGTGGTGTTGAAGCAGATGTAGATGGTAGGTCAGGATAAGTTGTATTCTTTGAATTTGTACCTCTGATTCACTCTGTGGATTCACAATACAAAAATAACAATCAGTGTAATGATCACTTGGTTCCCTCCAAATTCTCTGCACTGCAAACTTCATTGCTCTTTTCTCACCTCGGTATCAACCTACAATAAAACGTAACCTAACTTAAACCTAGTTCATGATATTATAAAATAGTTAACAGAATAAAAAAGAGAAAATGAACTTACCGCAAAGGTTGTATCTGCAAGAGTTGCATGATACATGTGGAGCCCATTTTTTGTCTTTTTTTTGACTGGTAGATTAAAGTAAGCTTGATTTGCCTCACAAATCTTTGAATTTGTACTTGAATCATACGTTTTCTCTCTCACTTTAATAAATTGCCCGCAAATATAACAAAACGAGTCAGCATCTCGTTTACAACTTCTTATAGCCATTTTGCACAGATTCATACAGTGAAAAATGATATGAAAGACGTTATCTCTCTGTAATATTCAAACACCCACTGTCGTACACAACGAGCGATGCAAGAAACACTGCTCACATGCCCTCTCACTTCTTTTTCTACACCAATAGCGCGCGAAAACCGACATTGATTGGGTCCAAAAATCAAACATTGTCAAAACACTATAAGTTCTTAAAAAGCTAATATTTTTAAATACTAATCACATTTCTTTTTATTTATATGCTTATATAATATAATATTTCGATATCTATTATAACACTTGTTTCATCCACAAGTATTTGTAACCACAGTGTAATTTGGCTGTATGTTTTAACAATATCTTTAGAATTATTACAGGAATCTCATATGTATATTTTACAAACTGTATACTGCATATTTGCATGACTTACTTCGCACAAAGCACTTGTTTAGATTTATAATAACGATATTGCGTGACTTTCGCAAGAATTATAATCTTGGATAATACAAACCTTCACCTTCTCAATATATATGAATCAATTTTGTAAACCACTACTCTTATATTAAAAAAGTTTTTCATTTATATTATATGAAAACAACATTGCCCGACCAAACCGGCAATTCTTAAACTAATAGGACGTCTGACAATAGCTGCTTTCCATTTACATTTAAGTCATCTGAGATACACAGTTATGTGAGTATCTTATACTCAGATAATGACGTCATTGCTCCGTGAATAAAAGGAACGTGTAATGTGCGTTAATATACACAATAACCTCAAAAAATTCACCATTATCATTGGTGATCCAACCGTCTGTTACTCACAGCAAAAGAAACGACGTAACTAAAATAATATTATTTAGAAGATTATTTACTTCAATGACTGTTTGCAATAATTTAGTATTGTGTAACTGCTTGCTTATTTTGATGAAAAAATCTGACAACGTGATGTCTTCAACCACACCTTCAATCTGAGTTCACAAAACCCACTAAAGCATACGGTCTCAAGCTTGTGCAGATTACTAGTAAAAACTCACTTAGGTCTAACTTGTGAGAGTGAAAAGGAACGTGCATTGAACTGAGTTATGAAGTAAAAGAGAATAATCTGAGTTTTGGTGTAAATGGAAAGCAGCTAATTAAGTAATGAACCGAGTTTATGCCGCGCTTGTGGTGGGCGGTAGTAAATTTGGCTAGATAGTAGACAGATGAATTTTTGGTGTGGTAAATTCGGCCAGAAATTTGAAATGCAATATTTTTACACGTAAACTTGACCAGATTTCAGGGTGTTATTTTCAAACCAAAAAACTCAATTAGATATTATGAAAATATTTTAATTGAGTGAAGAAAATTGTATACAACTATCAGATAGATATACTCATATTTTCAAAAGATTGCAAATTCATACAACAAAATTTGAAAAGTTTAAAATAGGTAATGAAAGATATTTTAAATAAAAACTAAACAGTACAAATTATTTATTTACCTAGCATGAAAGTAAGCAACCGATTTTACGAATTGAAACCTAACCTGTAATACTTTTTGGCCGAATTTACTAGTGGATTTAAAACTACTTTTGTGAAACCGTAGATAGAGCAAGTAATTAATTTGCTCGAATTTACCTCCAGTTGTGGTAACCCTGGACAACAAAACTTCTACCGCATAATGTGGTAACCCTACTATATCCATATAAGTTGTCTTTGTTGTGCTCGTTACTTAAATAAAGAAATATAAATCTCGAGCAAAACGTCGCGATCAAATTTTGTACGAAATTATACCAACTGAAACTAAAGTGTTAAAAATGTTTATTGATGATTCTATAAACCGTGCATATGTATTTTGTTGACATAAAATATTTAAAGAATGCCATTAAAGGGTGGAAGATGTAATCAAGATGCGCACCGACACTAACGCGCAGCTTGTACGCGTCCTAATCAACTGAGATTATCGGTCAATAGATCGAATGATGATTCAAGATTCAAATAAAACTGGGAAAATCGCATATATTATTGTGGAAAGTTATTACTATGAAGGTGATCATGTTATCTACAAATCAGTCTTCTTACTTACCTATCAGACTTTATAGATCACTTATCATGTTTTCCGGTTTAAAGGTTTGATATTACTGCATTTTTTATGAAAACTATTAATCGATTTTACAAAACAAAATGTTGAATTTTTTAAAAATGGTTTCATCTATTAATTATTTTTTAGGATAAAGTCTACAAAATTCACGAAGACCCATATGGTGGTATTCAAGTAAAGGGAGTAACTTTTAAGACTGTTCTATCAGCAGAGGATGCTCTCCAATGTTTGAGACTAGGAGCCCTTTCCAGGACAACTGCCAGCACGCAGATGAATACTCAGTCCTCACGTTCGCATGCCATATTTACTTTACATATAAAGCAGCAACGATTGGTTCCTTCTGAAGATGAAACCAATGAGTTTGAAACGCTTAGTGCCAAATTTCATTTTGTTGATCTTGCCGGTTCTGAAAGACTTAAGAGAACAGGTGCAACTGGGGAAAGACAAAAAGAAGGCATTTCAATTAACTGCGGTTTGTTAGCTTTAGGTAATGTAATTTCAGCTTTAGGAGATAAATCAAAGAAAGCTCTACATATACCATATAGAGATTCAAAACTTACAAGGCTGTTACAAGACAGTCTTGGAGGTAATAGTCAGACTGTGATGATTGCTTGTGTTAGTCCTAGTGACAGAGACTTTATGGAAACGTTAAATACCTTGAAATATGCCAATAGAGCACGAAATATTAAAAATAAAATCTTTGTTAATCAAGATAAGAGTTCGAAGACTATAGCGCAATTGAAGCAGCAAATTGCTCAATTACAATTAGAATTAGTTGAATATAAACAGGGTAAAAGAATAGTTGGAGAAGATGGTGCTGAAACCGTTAATGATATGTTCTATGAAAATAATATGCTTCAAGGCGAAGTGAATAATCTAAGAACGAGAGTTAAAGCAATGCAGGAAACCATTGATACATTAACACTCAAAAATACGAGTCTGTTAGCAGAAAAAGCTACAGGAGCCTGGATTGGTGCGTCCACCGGGAATGAGCAAGATGTTTCATACATGATCCAAGGATACTTAAAAGAAATAGAAGAGTTGAGAGCGAAGTTAATGGAATCGACCAATACTTGTGAACAGCTGAGAAAGCAAATTAGCCGTTCAAATCAAATAGCATATTTGGATTCAAGTATCAAAGAAAATGCAACTCTTATCGAGAAAGCTAAGAAAGATCTTCAAAAAGAAAAAGAAGAGTTAAACCGAAGATCGTTAGAACTCGAAAACGAAACAGATGGGGAAAGTGGTGATAACGACAGTGAAACCGAAAGCGATGAAAAGGAATTAAATAATGAACTCAAAGATGAACTTATCACATTAACCAATGATATAGATATGAAACAAAAATTGATAGATGAGCTAGAACATTCACAACGTCGAATGCAGACGATGAGGCAGCATTATGAAGATAAACTTTTACAGTTGCAAGTTAAAATTCAAGCAACACAAGAAGAGAGAGACAAAATTCTACAAAACTATAGCGCACAAGCAGAACCATCAGATAAAATAAAGAAAGTCAAAGATGAATACACTAAAAAATTATCAGACATGCAAAAGGAATTAAAACGGCTCCAAGCTGCCCACAAAGAACATGCTAGGCTAGTAAGAAGCCAAAGCCAATACGAAAATCAACTTAAATCATACAAAAACGAAGTATTAGAAATGAAAAGAGCTAAAGTAAGATTGATAAACAAAATGAAAGAAGAATCTCAGAAACATAAAGAAGTAGAATTAAGGAGATTACGAGAAATCGCCCAACTGCGTAAAGAATCCAGAAAAAATGCTAATGTAATTAAAACTATGCAAAATGAACGGAAAATTAAGGATCAAGTGTTAAAAAGGAAACAAGAAGAGGTGTCTGTGCTAAGGAAAAATCAACGAGGAAGACTTAGTCTTAAAGCATATGGGAGAGTTACTAAAGGATTCTCTGAAAAAGTTGCTAAACAGAAATGGCTTAAAGTGGAGAAAGTTATTAATAATATTGCCATGAGCAAGAGAGGATTGGTGGAACAAGAGGTTAGAATGGAACATTTCTTGGAAAAAAGAGAAGTTCTAGGTAAGTATGATAGTATGATTGTCTTCTTATAATCTAAGTATAAACGAACAAAAATAATACTTAATGGACACTGTTTATACCATGATTTTGCTTAACTGTTTTAAATACTCGGATTAAACCACTAGTTTTATAGCATATTTTGTTTATAGGCAAAGAGCTAGAAGCTTTGGAGGAAAGAAGAAAACAAGCAGTTGAAAAAAACCAAGATGTAACACAATTAGACAGCTATATTGAAGACATAAAAGAAAATATCAATTATGTTCAAGAAACTATTAGTGAAACACAACACAATGTTATGGCTATTGAAGAAACTGAAGACGCGAGTGAAAATCATGATTTGCAACAACTAGTAACTACTATTTACGATATCGATGAGGCCAAATACATTATACACAAATTGTATAACATGACATTGAGTCAAAATCACGCAGTTGCCCAAAGAGATGCAAAGTTGAAAGAAAACGAAGCAACTTTGTCAGAGGTAAGTCTATTGAATTGACTAAGTGGTCAATAGAATATGTATAAGTAACAGTATCGTTTTATGTATTTTCTAGTTACAACAAGAAAACAAAGTTAAAGGACAATTATTAGATCATGTACTCCATAATGAAATTCCTATTTTCTCCAAGGAACTCATTACTAGTATATCTAGTAATACTAATGATACAACAAGTTCAAATTCGTCTCGATCTTCTTCCCCTGCGCCTACAGAAATGCAGTAAGTATCATTTTATCACTAACATAAAATGAATTTTATATATTAGGTGGGCCGTAAAGTTCGTAGGCACACATAGATAAAAGTATTTCGTGTGTTAACAAAGCATAGCTTTTTGAAAAAAAAGTACTGTTGAAGCTAAGACTCTGCTTTGTAAACATTATTTGAATTTTGCCCCAGAAAAATCAACAAAGTTTAAGCTAGCGTCCCAAAGATGCTGTCACCGACGAAAATATCAAAGTCATCCACAAAAGTATTTCGGATAACCTCAAAGTAAATCTGGTGGAGATAGCTGAGACCCTAAAGGTATCAAAGGAACGTGCTGGACATATTATGGGTGAATATTTGGATATTCGAAAGTTATGTTTAAATTGGGTGCCGGGCGAGCTTACAATAGAACAAAAACAACAACTAATTGAAAATTTAGAGTAATATTTGAAGATGTTCAATTGCAATAAACTCGAACTTTTGCATGAATGTGACAATTGATAAAACATGGCTCTATTGTTTAATACAGGAGTTCATCGACAGTCTGCCGAGTGGACTACACGTGATGAACCGACTCGAAAGCGAGGAAAGACGCAAAGTCGACTAGCAACGTTATGGCATCAGTATTTTGGGATGCGCATGGTATAACATTCATCGATTATCTTAAAAAGGAAAAAATCATAAGCAGATACTTTTACGTAGGGTTTGAAGGACGAAATTGCGAAAAAACGGCACCATTTGAAGATGAAGAAAGGTGGCAAAATACCATGAATTATGCTTTGAATTGCTTCCGCATCCACTATATTCTACTGACCTGGCCTCCAGCGACTTTTCCCTGTTCTCAGACTCCAAGAGAGTGCTTGGTGAACAGAAATTTGGTGCCGGTGGTATCAAAAAATTGTATGACCGCTATAAGCCTTGTATCGACCTCGAAAGTAACGATATTAAATAATAAAATCAAATTCTATAAAAAAAATAGATATTTTTATGCTATGTAACGTACTTTTCAGCTCACCTGTTACAAAAAATATGTCTATGATTCATATTTTTCATATGCTTATTATATTTTTTTAGTTTATCAATCCCAGAATCTCAATCATCCCAATCGCAATTACAATCGAGATCCAAAATACGAAGACGAACCGCACAACCTGCTGAAATGCTATTTGGCTTACAAGCTCATCCAGATATGACCCATTCCCAGGATGCTTCTACTCTCAGATTGGATTATGGTATACAAAGAGTGCCGAGCGTTCCAGGAACCCTTAAGTTAGTGACTTTTTAAACGATTTTTATTATTTATACAAATAGAAACCAATACACTTAATACTGATACAATTATAACAAAAAAGATACAATTTAATCATTCATTTTCAGTTTTATTTTTGTAAAGAAAAGAAAGTACTTTAGTACAATTTGTATGACATTACGTTTTTTTCGATCTATGTGAAACAATACCTACAGTACTACTACTGTACTGAAGTACTACTACAGTACCTCGAGCTGAATATAGTTCATTTAATAGTAATTTTTTAAATTATTGAAAATAATTATTTCAATAGTGATCCAATAAGATAAAATGAAAACTATGAATAGACAATGAAAGAGTAGTACTTGCTAATTAAAATATAGAATATACGAATTGGCAATATAGTAGGGTAATAAGGATATTTAAGAGAAACTACACACAAAATGTTCAGGTAGGAAGTTGAATAATCGTTTATTTTTCAAATAGAATTCGCGTTGAATTGTTAATTTGATAATTGGGGAATGGATGATGGAATGATGATTGAAACAGAAAAAACTTTGGCAGACGACTATTTAATCCAAATAACGATTTGATGAGTATAAATGTAAACCAAATTTGAAAATCCACTTTAGACTAATTTATCCCATATACATCTAAGATAAATTATATTAGAGAGAGAGAGAGAGAGAGAAAAGCTTTATTTTCAAAAAAATTTGTAGACAAAAGCTTGTAAAAACTACAAAACAAACACAAAAATAACTAAATAAAGATACAAATAGAATAAAATTTCAATATACAAAAGAAATCACAATGAGTAACAAAATTATAGGTAATATATAGTATATAAGTCCATAGCAAAATTAAACCAGTATGCGGCATGCCCGGAATTTAATATTATTATTAGAATAAAAGTAGTTTACAGAATAGAACGCACTTTCCAGTAAATATGCCCTCAGATTGTTGCAAAATTTGGGAAAAGATGATATAAATTTGATTTCAATTGGCAAGTGATTGTGCATTTTTTTGCATTGTAAAATACTGAGCCCTTAACTAATTCTGAACGAAGAGTAGGTAGGTAAAGGTTATGCTCTGCGTTCCTAAGTGCAACAATCTTTCTGAAATTGGAGAAGCATGCTTACGATTTAGGCAAACGAATTTAAAGATGAATAAGGAAGGAAGAGTGAGAATTTTAAATCTTTTAAAGAAGTCCCTACAGTGAGCCTGGCTGTTTAGTCTGTGTAAATATCTAACAGCTCTCTTTTGTAGTGTGAAGAATCGCTCGAATTGAGTCGAACCACACGTACCCCAGAAGGGAAGGGCATATCGGAGATGCGACTCAATAAGGGCATAATAAGGCGGCAATATGTAGCTCCTATTTCAAGGAATTATCTACAATAAGCCATAAGAATTTTACAGATTCATCGACGTCAATGGTGGTGTTATATAATAAAAAACGCTGCAATGTATTTTTATATGATAAAACTTTAATTTTAGAAAGGTTGACACACAGAAGATTAGAATCGCAACAATGATTTAAGTGTGATTAGGTCACTAGATATGGTCCTTGAAGTGCCGTGATATCATGGCTGCTTCACGAAAAACTAGTATCGTCTGCAAAAAGACATATTTTATCACTGATGTCTAGATAGACGATGTCATTTATAAACATAATGAACAAAATAGGGCCTAGTATTGAGCCTTGGGGCAATCCACATTCTATTGGCTTGCAAAAAGACATCAACACTTAAAAACTGACTTCTGTTTGTGAGGTATGACTTAAACCATGCGAGAGGTGTTCCCCTGAAAACGTACTACTGCAATTTGTTAATTAAAATATTATGATAATAACACAATCGAAAGCCTTAGAAAAATCACAAAAAGTTGTTGCAGTTTAATGATGGGAAAATATGTTCTTGTCTCTTTTTAGCATTTTTGTTGTTTCTAGTAGTGTAACAATAATAAAACTCTACTAACGATGATTTTGTAAGTAATGTTGCCATTTTTATGAGTGATGCTATACTTTTTTGGCGGAAGGTATATTAATGTAAACTAGTTTATGTTATGAAAAATTCTATAAAAGTTCTATTGTAAATAGTGATGCTACTGGAAATGGAAAAATAATTGTCACAAATACAGAAATTTTTTATTTGAAATACTATCATTGAAAAAATCTAAAATTATGATAATCTTTGCGTTTTCTTCCTAATAGTATTATTATATGTACAGGTTGAATTCCTGATGATCCATGAAGTCAGAGTTTCATCCGGTGAAGATAACTCTCCAAACAATGACAACATATTTCAGTACATGTTTGTAAATAGTTTTCATGTAATTACATCCGTTAATGCTACTAAACTGCTGTTATTTTTATTGTTTTTAATCATTTTGTTATTTTACTTATTTATTATTATATGACAAATAATAAACAAATCAAGTATTGTTACATATTTAGGAATATTCACAGTAAAAAGGTTAATTTCATGATAAAACTTTTGTATTATTATGGAATTCGATTAATTAAGAAAGAACTGATATGCTGAATGTGAAATTTTTTATATATCTTAACCATTCCTCCTAATGTCACTAACTCGCCTCTCTCCGCTGAGACATTTCTGCCGATTTGACGTTGAGTTTTCTCTGCCAATATTTTTGGAGTATTCATAATCGTTGTAATGCCGGTTTCATCGAAATAAATAATACAGTTAGCTGCAAAATTATATCTTGGGAGAACATCTTCTAAATTATTAAAAAAGTTTTCAACGGTAGTCTCATTAAATGAAAAGATCCAATCTAAGTCAGCATTGTTATTGACATGAATGAATTTTATTATATAACCATTTAGTTGGTCTTATTGTTCGGTAGTAAATATCTCCTGGAAGGTACACTTAGATGAAAAACTCACGCCTTCGCTATCTTTATTCTTCTTTTTTTCTATTCTATGCTGCAGAGTTGCAGGTTTCAAATTAAATCCATCGACTGATGTTCTTATTGATAATTTTCCTTCTAGCACGTCAGATATCGCAGAAGCCACAGAAATTTCATTGATGGAAGTTCTCTTCATTTTGCGTTTAAATTTATAAATTTTTTAAAAAGAAAATAAAAATATATTAATTCTTACATACACATACATTTAATTGATAAGTATCAATGTGACCCGAGAGCATCAATATGCCTCTGCTTCCTACAATCGAAATAAATATTTTATGAAAATTAAAGCAATTAATAATCAAAAAATTCAAGTCTATGTATTGTTATTACAGATACTTATCAAATGTCTTAATATAACACACTAAATAAATTGGAAGAATCACATCAGAAAGAAAACTATGAAAATTTTGTTGCGAACATCAGAAACAGGTTTATATGTGCCAGCAGGTAGTCGTCGAGTGAACGTTGTTCCGCGCTGTGCGTGTATTACAACCTTATTTGTGGTGGATGGCTCGTCTAAAGCGTTTTTTTTTTATGAATATTGACTGTATCTATGTCCCCATGTATCAATGTACCCCATCTCCCCCTACGTGGTATCTTCTCACTACAATCTTTCTAAACTTTCTCATATTCAATCCCTACCATCTTTCTTATTTATGTGTTTGTAGATTGGGTTGCAGTTATTGAAATCTCGTTCTGGCTTTAATGAACAAAGTTACAAATTACATGGTCTGGCTATAAGTTAATAAATCCAAATTGATTCAGATTTATTTTAAAACAATTTGCAAATGATCATTCTTATTAGTATTTAAATAGTTGACACAGCTTATTTTGAAAGAAAAAGGCTTTCAAAAGAGAATTCGTTTTCTTTCCATTCACTAAAAATGTTTTGTATCTAAACATTTATTGTTTTTCTCATCTTCAGTATACAATTAACTATTCATTTGAAGCTTTTCATTATTTCAATGAACAAAACCAGCTTGAACTATTATTTTGTCACAGTTATTCGTCATTTGCCTTTACTTTACTTTTTATTTTCCTAGTTTGTTATCCTAATCAGTATAAATATATTCACAGAATTTTTAAGGTTACTATCAAGAATCGACAATTTTTTCTAAATGTTTTCTATACTATCGAAGTCAAAATATTATAGAATTTTTCAGTTTGTTATATCTCTGTTCCGGTAAAACAAAGGCTTAACTGATAAAATTAAAATTTTGCAGAAGACACAAAAGGTCAGGTCATGTCATGAGTCATGTTTCAGAAGCCTTATTTGAAAAAAAAAGCAATTTAAACCAATTGAGTGTTTATGTATTTGCCTCTTTATTTCTCCAAACTTGGAATTAGTACATAACCACTTTAAACTTGGGGGATTGAATTAATATGGTCCGATACAGACTTTTTTCATGTCTTTATCCAACATTGCATGTTTCTCATGTTTTCCCCTCCCGTCTTTCTGCAATAATTCCGGTACCAGTTGCTTTGGATTGAATTACCATTTGAGGAATTTTTTCGGCAATACCGAGGGTATTTATAAGATATATTTTACATACTCGTACTTTCTGACCATTGACATGAAAATAAAAAGCAAAATTTAGTCTTCTATATTTTAAAACCAACTGTTCTACCCACGAACTAAGAAAATTGCGTTGTCTCTGAAACGATGATAGTGCCTAGAATTCATCAAAAATTGTGTTACTTTGTTCGTCTGAGATTTTCGTAGAACATTTCTGAACACATTTGTCTGAACATGGTGCCTCAATACATTTTTCAGGACTTTGTGTAATAACTTTCCCCGGAATTTTCTAATTTATTTTATTTTTTGCCCAATTATCCTCATTCCTCCTCTTTTTTCACTATTTTAGGAATATAGGAGCTAGTCGTATTTTCTTGTCGAATATTGTTTTCAGAGGCAATGTTTTCCTGATCTTTCCGAACTTACCGATATAGTTGAAGAGGGTGTATAATTGTCGTTAGACCCTGGCGAAAAATCGAAAAAACTCCCAAATGCTCTTCTTCCTTTACAGCATATTTTTACAATACAATCTAAGTTTAAGTGGCTCCAAGTTTTCAGGAAAATACTAATATAAACTACACAGCAGGTCCTCATTTCTATTCTCATGATTATTGGTAATAATCCGTTTGAAATTATGGTAGGCAACCCTCTGAGATGTCCCTTGAACAAGTTGGAACACATTTATGTTACCATCTTTTTACTTATTCTCTTGAATTGCATTTCGTACACTAGAAAGCTGCAAAATTGTCTTTGTCCTCTCATTCATTATTGGCTTTTTTCTAAATTGCCGTAGTCTGTTATAAAAATAGTCATTTCTAGGGTTATTTAACATTAAAATATTTTTATTTAAGTAACTTTTGGGTAAAACAGTTGAACTTTATCAAGACACAAAAACGGCCTTTTAAATAAAATTTTCAACCAATATTGACGCAAAATACACTTACGTAAAAACAAAAACCCAAATTTCTGACAAATATTGACACAAAGTATATTTATGGAACTAAAACCCAATAAAGTTGGAGGTAGATTGGTACAATTTACACTTATGTTATTTTTTCACTAAAGATATACCCTTACAACTTTACAGAAACCCATACAAACTACAATTGTTGCATCCTGAAGATATATATAGGGAATTCGTGATACAGTTATGTCGTTGTTCCTCCAAAAACAATATGTTTTCAAGTATTTTTCTGCAATAAAGTTAAATTTGGAAAAAATTACATTTTTGTCCTTGTTTTCCTGGAGCAGCGTTATGTTATGTAATTTCTAAAACTTCAAAAAAGGAGAAACCAACTTAAAAGTTCATTTATTAGCAGTGATTATTTAACTATGGTATAATAAAATTTTAAATAAATGGTAGTTCAGTCTGAGAAAACAATTTTTATAATTTTTTCAAATAATTAAAATAAAATGTGTCGTGATGTTACCTTCCACAACTACAAGGTAGACGTGATAAATTGAAATAAAATATCCTTACATCCAAAATCAAAGCTGTTTGATAGATATTTGAATAAAATAGGGATCTCAATTCACCCCCCTATATTTCCTTATTATTCAGGTTAAGAAAACAGATTACATAATTCCCGACCATGTTGTATATCTTGTGTCTTCCAAAACTAGACAAAATTTGAATATTTTTAATATGGATATATCATAAAAATATTTTTTCTATTGATATTGTGGATATTCCTTTTTAATAACAAATTTAATATAGTATTATTAACTAAATGTAAAGTAGTCCAAATATGCATGTCGAATATTTTAAATTAATGGTTAAGTTATATTAATCCATGTAATTCCTACAGGATGTTCTGAAAAATAATAAGCACTAACATCCAATAGGAGAAAAATATGATTTATTATACAATTTTTTTAATAAATGAGTATTTATACAAGTTGATTAATTTGTCCACCTAAATAATTTCTCCCAACCTGTAATCCTTTATCAATACTATTACTGAATACACTAATTATACCCACAATTACACTTAGTCCAGTGAAGAACATTAAAAATATGGTGTGATCTCAGAATTCCATCAAGACACATGGATTTGCTGAAATTTTGGAATTAAGTTCTATTAAACCATCACTTCAAAATCTACCTATGCCAATATGTGCAAATTAATGTAAAGGGTAAAATATAATATTTTCAAAATACAATTAAATAAAAGTTAAAGCATTTAGAAAATTAAAAAAACATTTGTAGGTTTAAAATAAAGATCGCATGATACTTTATAATACTATTTAAGTTTTTTAACTCTTAAAAACTAAGCCGCTTTATGATAAAATTGAAAAAAAATAATTATAGTACTTTATCTTGGTTAATTTATATTAAATGTTTTTTTATTGTATTTAACAACAAATGTTTCTTCATCAAATCACAAATTTTTCTCTCTTAAAAATTGCAAAAAGTTGAGTATAACTCTTTTTAATTTTCGAACTAGAAGTCGTTTAAAAAACCATTTTGTAGAAAAATTTATGATCTTTTAGGCTAACACGGTTTGGAATACATTAAACTCTTTATAAAAGGGAAATGTTCAAACGGCTCCAAAACGGCATCAATCACATGCTACTGTGAACTTTAAAAGTTTATATCTGTTAATTCTGAAGTAAGGAAAAAAATTAAAAAAGGAATCAATTTTTTTTAAAACCTAACTTTTCGTTCTCTAGCAGTTTTAACGAATCTTCAATATTGTTAAGTTATTTTTAGTAAAAAACTATTTTATAAAAAAATTAATAAATGTTTTATCCATTGCAACTATAATTTTTTTTAGAATCAAGCTCTTTAAACAATTTAAACTTCTTGATCCTATTATTTGTATACAATTAAAGTGATTTGCAAATTTATAACTTTCTATTTCAATTAGGTGGCATTATCAAAGGTAGAATTAACGTTCTTTTTCCATGAAATGAGGGGATTCTATCTTCTTTTCGTTATAACTACCTTATTTTATGTATTACAAAGTCTCATTTGAATTTTTAAAGTTCTTTAAAAATGATTCAATACATTTTTTTCGTAAAATTGACCATTTTCCACTTATCAAATTTTTCAAAACAGAAGGCTTCAGAAGGAATGGCTTGGTTGGGGCAGACTTCTGTGGTGGACACCCCAAAATAAGCAAATCTTTTTCATCACTATAGGCACACAGTAATCTCAATCTGCTCAGACAGTATAACTTCCATAGAAGCCATAACAGCTGAAAAGGTGTGCTCTAGGTTACTGCTGGAGTGCAAGAGAATCGGTGAGTGATGGCTGCAAGATCAAGCTCATTTGGGTGCCTTGTCATAGGGCAACAAAGGCAGACTCACTCACCAGATTGGGATTGGTAAACTCACTGGTGAGCCCAGAAGGCACATATAGATAGACCTCATGCCTCCCACACCAAACAACTGCTCCAACTAAACAGGCGCGAAATTAAACTAGTGACCGGACTTCTAACTGGACACTGCCATCTAAGACGCAATCTCGGATGATTTGGAGTGCCGTTGGTGCATGAAGGACGAAACCGCGGACCACGTCATCTGTGAGTGCCCTGCACTCAAACGACCATGCTTTAAACACTTAGGCAAGCATTAAAACTTGCCCAATGGTATCACAGGATTCAATCTAAAGCGCCGGACTGGCTTCTCAAAGTATATTGGCCTTTGGTAACATCAAGTGGGTTATAACGGACCTATCTGAAGGCATATGTGCTCAACGGCTCCTTTGCCGCCCACAATTAACTATGAACTATCTACTGTTGAAATTTCAAGCAAATCGATGCATCTTGATGAAAATCTGAGGTAAAAAGCGTTGTTTACTGGACTAAATGTCTTGTCTTTTGAGAAAGATATGAACCTATGAAAGGCAGGTAGGACCTAACATTTAGTTATTGGTGCTGCTATGGTAAACGATGTGGTCAATATAAATGTTATTTTCTAGGATATAGTATTATATACAGAAATTTCTAAGCTGTATATACACATAATTTGATTTGTAAAAATTTGAATTTTGATGCTAATTAAAAAATGCACATACAACAAAAGGAAACAACCACAGATATTTTTAACAAGTTCTCCTAAAACTGCCTTTGTCCATCAATGCAGTATCTTTTCAGAAGCTTTAATAATAACTTATTTTCAAGATAATTCCAGTTGCTTTGCAATGATGTTAATATAAAAAATTTTGTATTAATCAAAAAGTTATGTAATTTATGAAAACTGTTTACATTTAAACATCAAAAGGCATTTAATACTAATTTCTTATATTGAGAGTGATTGCAGAAACTTATGAATTATTTTTTTTCTTTTTCCCAGTTTGTACGACAGGAGGGGCAGTTTGAACTGTGTAGACCCTCTGGGAAAACTTGTTCAAATAGTAGAGAGCGCACAATGACAGCAACAAGCTAAAAAATTTACACAGATTAACATAAAATAAAATAAAAAAAGAAGAAAACAATTTCAAAAAGATCGGAATTTTGAGCTATTCCGAAATTATATGGAATTTAAAAAAAATTTTAAATTTCATCAACTTTTGTTAATTTTACAGGTAAACATAAATATTCATTAATTGACAGTTGAGAAATACTAGTTCATTGTATTATGAATTCAATTATTGCTTTTTCTGATAATAAACAAAATAATAGTAATTCAATGTTTTATTACTATTTTTACACTTACCAAGATGTTCCACAAACTCTGTGAATAGTTGCTGAAGCCAATATAGAGATCAACAAGGATAAGGACACTAAAACATTAAGTGATAAATCAACAAGTATTCCAATGTAATAGAAAGTCAACAATAGATATTTTGACACCATTTATTATACTAGTCTTTATAAAAACTTACAGAGTGGGGTTTTAGAGAAAATATCCAGAATAATTACAAAGACAATTAAATAAGACACACAATTTTTTTGGGTCCATGTTAGTAGTAGTAAAAGTATCTAAGTTTTAATTCTGTTAACCTTCTAACTATGTTGTATTCCACAAATTAGTGGCAAACAAATACAGCAATATGAAATTAATAGATATCAAATAGTACACTTATTTATTAATACCACACTTTTCCTCAGTAATTCCGAAAGTGTAGAGAATATCTTACCTTCAGGAAACAATTTTACTTGAAATGACTTTCCAAAGAGGTAGGTTTCCAAGTTTCCTATTGCTGTGAGAAGAAGTACAAAGAAAAGTGAACCCAAATATCCACCAAAAAGTGTATGCAATTGTGATGAACTGAACCAAGGTTTGAACATCTGCATTCCAGAAAATATTAGTACAGAGCTTATTGAAGCCAATATCAACGAGGTTCCAGTCGCCACAGCTAAAAAATATTTAATTAAATATTTTCGTGATTGAATACCACAGAAGAAATACCCATTTTAATATAATCCCCTATAGGACAAAAAAAAGTAAATCTGAAAACGATGTATACGTTTATCAAATTTTGATAAACCGACAACCCGACAAAATGTCAAATTTGTTGGTTATAATAAATTTCTTCTTTTAAAGAATTCAATAGATCTCAGTTGCTGTGACCATAACCTAAACTGTTTAGATGGGACATCTGTAGGACAGTGGATTAATTACAATTATTTTGGAAGTATTTACCGCAGAAATTGGTACATCATCTATGCAGTTTTCACTTTTCAGCAGTTTTGTTAATTAAAGTTTGACATTTGTCAGTTTCTGACAGATGTTTGTTTGATTCGGACCTTTTTAATCGTTTTTATTGAGTTTATCAAAGTGAATCGAATTACAGTGGTGACTGAAAAAATATAAATAACTAGTTAATGCTTGCAGATTATTACCGACAGAAGATTTATCATATTCCATCAGTTCAAGGTAAGATATCTTTAATTAATAAATTTTTCGTATGGTCTTCCCGTGGGTCCAAAAGTCTAGAACGAGAAATATTATTATGTTAAGACTTTAATAGTTTAATATTCACTTCTTTTTTTTCACAACTTCATTGTAATATTTTGATATATACTAAATGAGAAATCATTTCCATTGTCATTGGTAAATTTCGACTCACTTATAAAACAATTCTCTCGAATGAAGGTGATATTTATATAAACAAATCCTACGTGTTTTATTGATAAATTAGGAAAAGAAGGTTCTTGGTTCAGTTGAAGGAATTATCTATCTAGTTGATCTTGAAGCTTAATTTATTACAGAGTGTATATTTCAATGAAAGTGAAACTGCTACCAAGACTTTCTACCTACAATTACACCTATTTCATAATTAGTAGATTACGGTTTCTTCGATACTTTTATAAAGAATACTCACATAACTTTACATAATTTAAGTATTATCTAAATATATTCAAATATTTGAACAAAATATCAATAGTTGAATGTAAGTAAAAATATTCAAGTTTAAATAATCAAAGTTTTTATCGGGTTTTCAGAGTCCGAAAATAGTCACAATAAAAGCATTCAACGAAATAAAATGTTGACGTATCTAATAAATTAATTAATATTTCGTACTGATGAATTTAATCAAAAATTATTTTCCTTAATATAGGGCAATGTATGACATTGAAATAGAATCATTAGTTTAATATGAACAATTGATAAAAAATTAAATTGATGGTGTATTTAGAAATTAGATTACCAGTAGTAAGACTTGTACTTTTTTAACAGAAATATAGATGTATAAAAATTAAAATTTGATGAAAATACAGTTTAATTTATATTTAATCAACATTTATATTCTATATCAAGTTACAGATAAGATATGAAGCCATAAAACGTAGGGAACATTGAGAAAATAAAGTATACAAAACTTTCTTATTATATTTAAAAACACATGTCAAAAAATTATAGCGAATCCAATGTATATTATTCATAAATAATTTTTTTATCGCCTTAAATAAAGGTACAGTGATTAATAAAATACTTTAATATAACAAAGCGTTGAATGTATATTTATATAAATAGTCTATGTTGATGAATACTGATAGTAGTAGACATTTTAAAATATCTTAAAAGCACCCCGCGATTTTTACATTGAAATTCAATTTTTTATCAATCACTCTGCTCTTATTAGAAGTGTTAAAAAATTATTTTTCCAATTTAAATTTGGTTTGCTATTGTCGCGTGTTTTTTAATATGTCAAATAACCATTTTTTATAATCAAAGTCGATAAATTATCCAAGATGTGGCTAATATTCGCGCCAACTAACTTTCTTTGATCAGATAAGTGGTTCTTAAGTTTCTTTTCTTGAAATAACGCTTTTTTTTCTTGATTATGAAATGTCTAAACACGTCTCTTAGTAGTTGGAAGTACTACAAGAAATCAGAAAATAAGTATCCTGATAAACTGATCAGATCTTAGAACGAATTTATTAATTTCTCCTATCGTCCTCAGTAAGTGTGCGGAATTTCAAATAACCCGAAGTACCCAAAATCGACTTCGAAAATTCCTTTAAATCGTATTTTTTTATTCATTTAAACAGTTTTTAACAATGGACTGAAATAACTGGCATATGAAAAATATAAATATATAATTGGTTATTCTGGGAATTGTACCCGCGCACCCGCCAAACTTTGTAATCTATTAATACAACAGGGCTGGCTTTGCAATCTATTTTAGTGGACAAGTTGGTATAAAAAAATGAAGCATCACAAATTGAGACCTTATTGGAAATTTTATCGGGATAGAGCCTTATAAATTTTCTAGATATTTATAATAAAAATTATTGTTAAATTTCGTTAGATAGATGAAACGACTTTTGTAACAGATAAAAACTTCTCAATTTAAATTTCCACTTTTTAGAGTCCAGCCCTGCTTAGTTGAAGGCTTATTTCTAAAACTATTTTAGTTTCCCAAAATTAAGTATTTGGAAATTTTCAAAAACCTATGTTTCTCCACAATCACCTTTTGTGTAGCAAATAAGACAAAAAGTTATTATATTAAAATAGATTGTTTAGAATCAACATTTAGATCCCTATATCAAACTCCAAAATCGTCGGTCACCTATAATTTTTTATGTTTATTTTAAAAAACCAATATTTGTAACAAAGACTTTCATAGTAAAAAGAAAGTTGTATCAATAACAATATTAATCTGTTAAAAAGACCTGGGAAACAATATTGTTTGTATGAATGTTTAGGGTGCTGTGTCATACGAGCTAGGAATCATCGAAAAGTTAAATCAGCGTGTTCAAAAATTCTGTTAATATTTATCAATGAACTTCCTTCATTCCACATTCGAATCATTTATTTCTACATGAAGGCTGCCCTACTGATTCTACACAAAGGATTACTGATTGGCTGGATAATTAGTTTGGTTAAAGATGGTTTGGGAGAGTGAGTGTGACATGTTACATCCCCAGCCCTTACAAAAAACAAATATTTTATTAAGGACTAATTCCGAATGAGAAAGAACAGGCAGTTTCTGCCCAATTCTTGAAACAAATTGGAAAATGGGCAGATATAGGAAGATATTAGTGAAGCCTAACATTTAATCTTGAGGGTTTTAAATTACGAGGGTTGTTTTTTTTTCATCCTTCATTTACACATTATGATGATCAGTAATACGGCAAGTGATTAGGGTGCATAGTAAGCGAATGTGTATGTTTCCCGCTCAAACGTTCTGTTACTGGTGATTCCAACAGGTCATTTCCTGTTAAGTTGCAGCATAAACATAGCTGTCGCTATTGATTCTTCCACCAAGTGTGAATTGCGAGCTGTTATTTGTTTTTTGCAGACAAAAGGCGGAAATTCATCGAAGAATAACTCGATGTATGAGCCATCTTTATGAGTGATGGCTTTGTGCGTGAATGGTATCGAAAATTTAAAGATGGTCGCATTGATGTTGATGACGAAGAGGGTCAAAGACACAAGCCTGTCGCTACAGACATTTTTCAGCGAATTGACCAAGCGGTTAGAGATACTCGAAGTATCACTATAAGTGAATTATCGATGTAACTACCAGAAGTTCCATGATCTGCCCTGCACTCTATCATTTCAAAAAAGTGGCGCTAAAGAAAAGTTTACGCTCGCTAGGACTCAACGATGTTGACTTACAACCAAAAAACTCGCGAATGGGTGTAGCCTCAAAGTTTCTTGACCGTGACAATACTGATGGAGAAGATTTTTTGAAATCCATTGTGACAGGTGAGGATACATGGATTCTCTATGACTCGTCCGAAACGATACAACTATCACTACAATGAATGCACACGAATCCTCCAATGAGAGCCGCAAAATTCAAACAAACCCTTAACATATGTAAGATTATGGCAACTATTTTTTTGGAACCAAAAAGGTGTGTTGCTTGTGGAGATTATGCAGCCTGGAATAATATTGCGGCGATTACGGAGAGGTATTCAAAACAAACGAAGAGGCATGGAATTGTTTTTATTCACAACAAAGTCCGTCCCCACAGCCCTCATGTAACTTAATGATTCTTTCAGCAATTTAAATAGGGCATTTTCGAATCCTCACCATACAGTCCTGACCTATCACCGAGTGATTTCAATTTCTTCATTTAACTGATGTGAGATCAAAGAAACCATCACAACGTACTTCCAAAGCTTGTTCACAAATATGAGAAACACCCTAACTGTCAAGGTGATTATGTAGAGGAATAAGTTGTATTGTACCTTAATTTTGGCAATAAAATATTTTTTGTATATTCATCCGTCTTTATAGCCCGTCGAAGGTTGAAAAAAAACAACCCTAATTATTGCTAAGCTAATAGTAATGAACCAAGTGTGAATGGGAACAAAATTGAAAATCTAGTTGGCAACTGATTTCGAAACTGTAAAATGATATAAATTATTTTATTTTTTAATTAACAAATTGTTTCCAAAATTGCAGCTCAAATAAAATAAAAGTATACTAAACGTTCTCACCCTCCCATATTAGTTTATTTCAAATCGTCTCTCTAAATATCAGTAGCATCATAAGTATATGTATGTAAGATAAGATAAAATTTGTGTTATACAATGGTAAATTCTTTGGAACAACATGTGTCTGTCGACCATTAAAATTACATACTCAGTAACCTTTTTTTAAACGCAATTAGTCGAACGACATACACAAATGTTAATTCGGAGTAGATATTTTTAGAACACAACACGCGTATTTTATTTTATGTGGTTTTTCGAGATGTTTGGGACGGTAACGGAATGACGAGGCGCCTAGAATTACATAATTTGTTTTTTATTGCTCCTATAAGGAGTAATGAAAAAAATAATGAAGTCCCATCAACGTAATAGCAAAACTGAGAGTTGATAAGAACAACCGAGCATAGAGAAGTTTTCATAGCCGATAAGGAGAAGGCACAAAAAAGAAGAATAGATTCATTTACTTTACTCAAAGATTTTACCTTTCCAACGATTTTACTAAAATGTTTCCATTTGGAATATTTTTTGTTACTTTTATAAGAAGTCTGATGTGTATAGTCTATTTTTATGAATGAGAGAGTAATAAAATATATTCGTAATCCATAGGCGTACAAATTTTATGTGGTGTATGGCCCTCATTGATTCATATTTCATCAAATCATTATTTTTTTCTCGAACCGTGACACAAACTTTTCCTACTGTCGAGAAGTCTTTTCTAAAGAAAGAATACATGTACTTTCTTTCGTAAATCGTAGTTTTCCCAACTCCAAGCGTACCACTAACTAACCCATATAGGATTTCACGATAGGCCTAGTATAGGTCCATAGGTCCAGATTCGGGCCAAGTATGTACAACTCTGGCTCTTACTTAGAAGCCGTTATTGGCCCAGACTTGGTGGGAATCTGAGATGATAACAATGTCTCTCGCCTGGACCAGGCCTGAAACATATAAAGAAATGATACTATTTTTTATTGTCTTTTATGCATAACAGAATTTTATTTAATTTTATCTATAAGTTATTAGAACAAAACTTTATATAGTTATTCAAAGTTCTGCCAAACCTGGCTGACTATAGGATGGCCGAGGTCGGATTACCCAGAGATTAGCCCAGCCCGGCTTAGGTGACTAAAGGATGGCCAGGGTCAGGCTACTCAGAATTCTGCCAAGCCCGGTTGACTATAGGCTGGCCGAGGTCGGGTTACCCAGAGTTCAGCCAGGGTTGGGTGAATATGGGATGGCCGAGGTGAGGTTACATGGAGTTCAGCCAGTCAGGATATGTTGTATCTAAATGTTGCGTATCAGTCCTACTGAAGTGTACTGGAGCACCATCGTGCATAAACCACATGTTTTGTCTGATATTGAGTGCGATGTCTTCAAGTAGTTCAGAAAGATCATGTTCGAGAAAACTGGTGTAAGAAATTCCATTCAATAGCTGAGGCAGAAAATGTCCCAATTAAGTTATCCCCTACAATACCAATCCATACGTTTAGGTATTGTGGCTAAATGTAGTTATTTCCAATATTTATTATGAATTGTATTACATTTTCGATATTTACTGTTTTTCACTCAATTTATTAAGAAAAATATATAAATTATGGTGCTTATTTGTTTCTCTGAAGCGATTGGTTTTGGAAAGAAAATTTAGGAATAAGAAATATCTTTAAATAAAACAATGATTTCAAGTTATAATTTTATTTTATAAAACTTCATATTGAAAAAAAGTTTTGATATGAAATAAAGTGAGGGTTGCTAATTTTACCCTCGTACAACCTAACAGGAAAAAAGAGGACATTTTGAAATAGTGAAAACTTATCTTAATTTCATACGAGCAATAACCCCCTGAATTTTGTCGCCTGAATTTAGAAACATCCTGTAAATGATTTAAAACAATTGAATTTTAATGTTTTTCATTAATTGAGTTGTTTTTCTATAATCATTCTAGAATTTACAATATATTGCACACTACACCTTGCAAGTTGTAACTAAACTAAACTGTCAAGAATATACAAATTGGACCTCATTACTATATGGAAAAACCCAAAGTCGTATTTTCGGTGAAATTTGTCGGGAAGAGATTCTTGAAATCAAAATAAAACAATATTTCTAACTTTTATTGGAGAATAGGAATCTACTTATTCGAGCAAATCTTATGATACGGCTTTGTAATTTTTAATACACAGGGCCTTGGATCAGTCCAAACCTTTTTCTATCCTTCTATAAGAGCTTGTGGATATAGGAGACCGAAAACTTGTATTAGTTTAGATACATTTATGAAAATTCTAGGAAATATTTAGATTATTATGTAATTCGAGTGTTGCTATTTAAGTTTTGAGATATGGCAACAATGATGTGAATCAAATCTGACATTGCCATGAAGTTTAACATTATTAATGGTGGACATAATCTGAACGTATTTTCATACGAGTGCTATTTAAGTGGTTCACAGATACTTGCAACATTTATCTTGGTAAAAAAATGGATTTAAATTTACGTGCGATGATTTTGTATGACTATGATTAAACTAACAGCAGTGTACCAATGAACTTTGTCCAACTTTTGATAAAGAAGCACCATCTCGAGTCACCGTGTTTCGCTGGTATTCCGAATTCAATCGTGGTCGTAGAGTTTCGTGAAGGTCGTTCCAAATCGGCAAATCGGTTGTGCCAGAAAACATCGATGCTATGCGTAAACTGAAATTGCAAGATCATCATTAGACATACCGTGCGATTGAGACATACTAAGGCATTGGTTTGTCCGCATTGGATTCCGCATAATTTGACAGTCGCTCAATCAAACGCTCGTGTCGATTGGTGCAACGGAATGCTGAAAAATTTCAATCATGGTACTTCAAAGGACGTCTATAATATCGTGAAAGGTCACGAATAATGGATCTATGCATATGAACCCGAAACTAAACAACAACTGTATGGGTCTTCAAAGACGAGCCAAGTTGTTCGCGCAGAAGCACTTCCATTAGAGCAACGTAGAACGGTCAATTCTTAATGCTACACCAGCACTTCTTTGCCAGAAGACGAATCATTCTCCTCCACGACAATGCGAGCTCTCACACATAAGATTAAACAAAAACTTTTTTGAACAGTCATAACATCGAATTGATGAGTCATTCACGGTACAATCTTTGTTTGGCACCCAATTATTTCTTCTCATTTCGGCAGATCAAAAATAAATTGCAAGGTCGACATTTTTCTACACCTGAAGAAGCGATTGAAGCGGAATGGAGAAAATGCTTCGAAAATTGTTTCAAACGCATGCAAAAATGTATTGATCTTGAAGGAGAATATTTTGTAGAACTAATACAGTCATATCCAATTATAAATATTTATTTTTATTTGTCTCAAAACTGAAGTAGCAACCCTTTTAATATTAAAATTGACCGTTTTGGATTAGTAACTAGGTTGTATTACTCTCCCTTACATATAAATTGATTATATGAAACAAATATTATATAAATAGTAATGATTATTATGAAATTATTTATCAACAAAGTATTCTTTTTGTTAAATATTTATTTAAAAACCGGAACTTTTAGTTTGTGACTGCAATTACGGTCCTTAGTCTGTTATCGTTTCAATGATTACTTCTAGCACTTTGAACCGACTTCCATAGTTATTTCAGCCTTAAACGGATGGATTATCAAATGTTGATGACACAAAAATATTTTTTGTATCACACATAAACATGTGGGGTATATCCTTTCAATCGGTACGATTTAAACAAACATGATACATATGAAATTTGCGATAAATTAATCGTTTGTTGCACACGCCTACTTAATTCCAATGTTGCCATTCAATGACAAACACAATATTTATAACTTGTATATTGAACTACAACGTTTCAAAAGTATTTTCGTTATTTATAGTACAATAAAATGAAGACTGAAATTATGATTCTAAAGGCAAGCCCCCACTTTTGAACTATAATTTATGTTAGCAAACATTTACAAGATATGTAAATGGAAATTTTAAGAAACGTTTCTTCTTCATATCCTTACTTACACCTTTTTGATATATGTATATACAAATACCAATATATTGGAACTTGCAGCAAATTTTGGAAATTGTGAATTCTTTATTGAACTGAAAATCCAAGCTTTCGGGAATTGTTCTTCCCATCATCTCCGTAGTTCGATATTATGTTTTCAAAAAATCCCTTTTCTGTAAACGTACCAAGGCGGATAGTCTTTGCTGACTAATTAGAACAAAAAACAATATATTGGAACTTGCAGCAAATTTTGGAAATTGTAAACATCGGTTATATTATGAATGAATGAATGAATCGTTATATATAGCAAACACCCGACCCGCCTCGTGTTCAATTCAGTGAGAAATTTCGGAGCATCGTTTTGGAGTAGACCGGTGTCGATCTCTCCGTATAGCTTTGGTTTTAGTCTTCTTGAACTACAAAGTGTCTAATGTGTGAGATGCTAACAGCTGCCCGAGACTTCATTTTCAATCCCCATCCCCATCTTGGACGATTTCTTATGCCATATTCTTCTATGCTTCTAAAGTTTCTCCTCTTTGTTCTCAGTTACTTCATTTGGTGTACCTATTTATTTTTCTATCATTTTGGATCGAAATAGGTCGAAACGTCAATTTCTCATCTGATTTTTGAAACTAAATTTCAATTGAAAAAGAACTAAAATCAACACGATTTATCAAGAAATAGAAATTTGTTTCTCGGCCTTTTTAGATTTTTTTTACTATTCGTCTTGAGCATTTCATTTCCATGTATTTTTGTCTTATCTTTACTCCTAAATGACCAATTTTTCCTTCGAATGGTATTGTTTATACGATTTCTATTCGTGGGGTGAATTAATAAACACTGTCTCTTGCGTTATTAATTTATCTACACACTATACAATACACTTATTATAATTTACTTAAAAATAACACTGAAATAATTTCTGGGATTACTTTCACTGATTCGTTCTTTTCACTGCTACATAAACTTATTTATATACCACAAATAGAATTCTACAAAGTTCTAAAAGAAAAAGAAACACAAGAAATAGATGAATAGACTTTCATAGAAATTATTTTGAAACAATTTATAAAAAACAGATAAAAGGCGTCGTTTGTATTCGCCGAATTTTAAAATTCCATTGTAGCTGGAGAGACACGGCCTAAGAACCCATTTCGCCAGCTTGTTCTTAACAATATTTATATTCCCCAATATTGTTTAATTTATTTACTACGACGATTTGATTCTTGTTAGAAAAGTAAAAGTACTATTAATAATACGATCTTAATTTTTTTTATTAATTAGAAAAGTTTTAGTTATTAAACTTTTTCAAATGCATCGAAAACATAATAAATTGAAAAAAATATAGACTATATTGATTTTCCGTTTTTATAAACCCAAAATTTATCTTTTTTAGGAGAAATTAAAATAAAAAAGATTTTTTTTATAATTTCACAACAATTTTTTTCCATAGTTTGGTTTAAAAACATATTCTTTTTGATATAAAATGGGCTTATAACTTTTGAGTAAACTAATGAAAAATATATACGATCTCAAAAATTCCTCCTTCGAATTGTAGGTATGTTTTCTCTATTTTCTTTTAATATTCGTTATAAAATTGAATAAATATAATTTTAACAATTTTAACAACTGAACAGATTCCAACTGAATATTTTCAACTATAAATCCTTAAAACGAACTTATTTTCAAAAATGCAGGCTTACCTTTTGGATGATAATTTGAAATTTCATATCAGATACTCTATAACACACTAGATGATTGTACCTTAAAAGGACTTTTGCTGTCTCGAAGGGGGTAAACAATTTTAATTATTCTTTTAATAGTTTTGAACTCACGAACTCCACTGACTTCTCTCATTGTTCTATACCTACTAGTGTTCTTTTCATCATAAAAATTAGTTATTCGTAATAGCTATAATCGACCATAATAAGAAAATCATTGATTTTTCACAAAATTACACATAAAGGTAGCAAAAAAATCAAAAGTCACTTATTTATTATTTAAATCATCTTGACTTTTTTTAATTCAATATTTATGTTTAATAGAAAATATTAGTTGTTTCCATTTTTTTAAAACGTTAACATAACATTATACTGATGTTATTTATCAATTACGATCGTTGACAATTATTAAGGATTTTTGGCGTCTAGCAAGGAAAGGGGTTGGGAAAAAACTTTTCTTAACCTAACTTATCCACGAATTTTCACCTTATGATATTTTGTGCCTATATTTAGATTTTTTATAACAAAAAACACAGTAAAGTAATTTCACCAGTACTTTCAATCGGTGGGTTCCCGTTTTCGGAACTCGAGTCAAACTACCTGAATTCGATGTATTTTTGAACATAATTGATTTCTATGAAACTCTTTCACAGAAATTCGAGAGTGGATAACTGTGCGTTGACTATTATAAAACATGACTAAGAAGCCGTTTAAGGAATTCCGTTATGTGTCTAAATGTAGTAAGACTACTATTAATGTATGGTATCGTAGGTCAATTTTATCTTTTAATATAAAAATGTTTTAGAAGGTCGTCAGCTATTCCACTGTATTTTGCGTTTATAATAATTGACGTAATTGTAATTAATTTATAAAAAAAACACACTTAATTGCTTTCGTATTATTGCATAACTTGGCCTTGGTTATACAGTAAATCTTTACGGGATATGATAATCTCCGAGTCGAGTATAAGACTAGAAATAATTAGCAGAACAATTTATTTTTGTTCAGAAAAAACAACACAAAAACAAAAAGGAATGTCTTGCAAACTATGTACAATACAGGTAAAAAAGTGACAAAACATTATCCTTTATAAAAAGCCGGCGTGAATTAAGGCGAAGTTGTCCTTTTCCACACTCACGTCCGTTCGTGGGTCAACATGTTTGCGCCTGTAACCTGCTGGGAAATCGACGTGGAAGCTGCAGTAACTCTTTTGAAACAACATTTAATTATTTCAAAATAAAAACTACAATGTTAACTTTGAAAATCGGGAAAAATACGGGAATTTTACGGAGCTAGATAGAATCGGAAATTCGATGGGCCAATCAGGCATACCAAGTTGATGTTGGTATAGCTCATTGAATTTCGACTCAACATTAAATCTTTATTTATCTCGAAAATCGCATCTTCCTACGAAACAACATGTTGAACCTCCGTCGTAACTGCGCTCTTACGGGCTCGCGTATCTATGGTTGCCTAATTAACGCGCTTTTATCGGTTTGACAACGGTTTTGGAATCCTCCTGAAGCAGCTTTTAGGGTCTCATGTTGTTAAAACATATTTAGAACACACAAACCAAAAATTCCGATTTTTTTTTTCAAAAATTGATATATTTGGAAAAAATATGAATTTCTTTATGAAGACTTGATTTCGGTTCTGAATAACTTAATGATGCGGTTTGCTGTAGGCGAATTATTTCAAAGCACCCTTATTTATAAAATAGACATTTTCTAAAAAGATACTATCGGTTTATTCTGCAACCTCAAAAAAGTGCATGATATCGATTTAGGGTTTGTCGCAAAAGTGGCTTTGAAAAAATACATTGGGGTCAAAGACAAGGACATGTTGATCTTTGCAAGGATTTTAGAAACTGTTTGATGTATACTTTGATTTTCAATTTTTACTAGACCTGTATGTGTGTAACTGCCTTTTTGGCCTAGATTTTGCTCTATTTTGAGCAATCATGGACTGACGACAATGCAATATTTCGATCAAAATATCTGATTATCCTGATCAAATTCGCCAGGATTCAAAAATTTCTTTTTGTATCCTTAACATTTAAGTAGTAATGGGCGAACTACGTAAGCGCGCAGTCATAGAAAAACGAGATGCGGTAAATTCACCGTTATCTTAACCCGTTTAGCCCCGGTGTGGTCCATAGGCCCGTAAATAAACTTTTCCTTCAGCCCGGAGCTATCATAGGGACTGCATGACGTATTTTATTTCAAACCTCGGCCCAAGGTATTCATATTTGGTTGGACCGTCCTGGGTTCTAGAAACATTACCCTACATTTGGTCCATTCGATTTTTTTGCATGATCAACTCCATTGTAATACAAAAAAATTTACGTTTCATACTTTTTTCTCTTTTTTCAACATAGTTCAAATAATATTTGAGTAATATTTCAATTTATGATACTTTCATGTTACCTTGATCTCAAATAATATTTTTCAAAACACATCGCACATTTTTGTGCCCTTTACATGTAAAAACATAAAACATCGTTGAAAGGATAAAAAAGAAGACAATTTCGAATAGAAGGTACAAAATATGATGTTTTCTGTGTACGGTCCATAGAACCGCTTTGGGCACTGGGGAAAGCTTTAGCTTCAACCGGCCCACAAAAAAAACATCATTTTCTCACACTTTTCATCTCAAATAAATTTTTCCTTCATTTTTTCCTTGGAACCACCCTTCATATGGAGTGTAAAACCACAGAAAAATTTTTTAAACCCAAGGGAAAGTTTATAAAGTTTGGTAGGGGCTCAATGTGTTAAAGCCTTGGTGCCAACCGAAAGAAATTTTCGCAATAGAAAGGTGTTTTCCTTATTTTGGCCATTTTAACGAATGGGTACAAAGTTGTTTTCCATGTATAATTTTGAATTCGTTCATTCTGCTTATAGTTTTCTTATATTGGTATCAAAATAGGAATAGATTATAATTTGAATGTCCCTTGGACTTTAATGGGACAGTTAAAATATGATGGTGTGAAATATTTTCGTTTGAATCCAGTTAATGTGGGTATTTTTTGTAGGAAAGTATTGGGGTGAATTCTGATTTTTTTGGTTGTATATGTTTTTTTGGTGTTGCTTAATCCGAATATGAGGTTTGCTTAAAAAATTTCGTGACGCAATAACGTATTTAGAGAATTGTATATTAAAAAGCTTATAGATCCGTAGGGGATTGTAATATTTGTAATCTATTTAATTATAATTTTTCGTAAGAGAGGCTAATAATTTACATTTACATACCAAAGGGTTCAGTTATACTTAAATAATTTTATCTGTGCTGATGCTAATAGTTTGTTTCTGCAATGAAATTATTCATGTTTCAACCTTACGTGAGGAATTATTAGAAATTTATCCACGTCTGTAAAGATTTAACATATTTCTGATAATAAATATTAATAATTGTACGTGCTTTCTGAATGAAAAAGCATATCCTTCGCTCTGCTAATTACAACGTGTCCTAAAGGAGGTTTGTTGAGTTTCACAAATTTAATTGGAGCTCTATATAATACCTTTTCAATGTGGATTTTAAAAATACTTAATATAGCGAATATCTATCGTATTATGATGCTCTTACGCATATTACATTCATAGTGTCAAGGAAAATGGTTGATATTCTGAAAAATTATAAATTTAAACCTGATAAAAAAGTTATTACCAAATAAAAATTGTTGTCTTCTAGTACTATTTGTAATCAGTCAGCTGTACCACAAGTGGAATTCTAAACTATAAATCCAAGCTTTCGGGAAGTGTTCAATTACGTTCAATTCCAGGATGAATTCCTGTATTTTCATAAGGAAGTAAGCTACGGTAGAAGTTAAGGTTTATGAATTACGATTCACATTGAATAGGTATGCTGTAATTTTAAATTGGTTGAAAACTCATAAATACGTAAACTCAGAGCCTCTTATGCTCTGAACCAGATTGAGGTTTTCCACGGGCTTAGTCCACAGTGACTTATTCGTCTATAAGACCTTACAAATACCTTACTTTTATATATTGATTTATATATATCTTACATATTCTAATTATACTAATTTTTATATATTTACAAAATTATATACTCTCATATTTATACACGGTTGAACAGTCATATAATCAACAACACGGAAACAGTTACGGTCTCTGGACGAACACCTGTTTAGGTTGATTTCATTAGATCTAAATTGATCAGTAATTAATGGTGTTCTTATGATATACTGGTGCACATTGACAAATAATGCTATCTGACCGTTATGGAATCCCTTACTTCAAACACGACTAGTTTGTTACCCCGTATCGGCTATAACAACTACCGATTCAATTCAGTCATACATAACTTATTGTCTCACATTAGTTATCATAAGTTCCACCATAGATGGTCGAATGTCAACTAATAGATTTCCGGCCGATTATTTGCTATCCAGGCACGTGATAAATTGACAAAAATTTCACACATGTAAATTTCAAATTATCGATTTGAATCATTGATATCACAAGGTATTTTGTGAAAATATATGCATTGTCCAATAGTTATGTGAAATTTAATTAAACGAGAGTTGTTAAATCACTTTGATAAGACGTAATAACGTCGAAACTATTCCGTAGCCACAAACCTCTCCTTCCAATTACGATTTATTGGGAACAAATCAACAAAAAGGTCGATTGACATCATGCTATTGAGAGGAGATGTAATTCAATATTCGCCGAGCCATTGGCCAGGAAAGTAGTTGTTTCCTCCTTTGAATAACGGTAGAATAAATTTTCGAACTTATTTCAGGGGTAAATAATAGGAATATGATTTACCATCGTAATCTATATTATCGGCGACTAGGCTAGATTTCTACCTGACCATAAGTTCACAGTTGGAAGTGAAGATGACGCCAGTTAGCGTTCACTGGGGAAGGTTTAACTAAATAGCATCGCTATTTGACGTTGTCTTTAGTTCGGGTCTCAAGCCCGAACGAGAGTTGTTAAACCACTCTGATGAGACGTAATACAAATGGTTATAAATCCTTAGTGGCAACTGTGAGCCATTGAGAATGTTAATATCGACAAAAATGTCGATTGACGTCACGATCTTCAGAGAAGATGTAATTCAATGTTCTCCGAGGCATTAGCTAGAAAAGTAGTTTTTTTCTTCTTTGAAGAACGGCAGAATATATATTCGAAATATTAAATTTCGGAATGATTTTAGAGTTGAATAGAATAGAATAGAATAGAAACTTATAAAATTATTTCGAAATATAACCTGCCGTTCTTCAGAGGAGAAAACAACTACTTTCCTGCCTAATGCCTCGGCTGATATTGAATTACATCTCAGGTGATGCTCAGTTTGATTATTTCTAAAAACGTGTTTTTCCAAACTATAATTTATTTTTCCCTTTTTAGTATAACTAACTAAAGCGTGTTTCTCACTTATTTTATTTCTTTCTTTTTCAGCTCAATTTACTATTTTAGATCCGTCTTAAATATGTATAGATGTGTTGATGATTGCATCTCGATTTTGTAAGACTGGGACTGCGCGCTTACGTAATTCGTCCACTAGCTTTATCTTTCTTATTCTCATGCAAAATATACAAAAAGAAATTTATGAATTCTTGCGAATCTAATCAGGATAATCAGATATTTTTATGGAATCATTGCATTTTCGTCAGTCTTTAACAAACGGGCTCAGTATAAATTGAATCTGATCGCCCAAAGTAGGGCAAAACACTAAGTTACAAATATACAGGGTCAAGTGTATAAAAAGTTAGTAGCTAACGAACGTAATGTTTTAAATAGTTGTTTGAGAATCCAGTTTTGTATAATCTTCTATTTAAAGTGGAAAATGTTCTCGTGGAAAGTGTTATTTTGAAATTATATTTTGTTTATTTACGTTTCTTAAAACATAAGTATCAAATACAACCGTTTAAATTGAATCCTACAAAACATTGTGCTCTGCTCATTTTTCAAATAGAAGCCGTCCTTCTATTTTTACATTGGAATTTGACTATTTGTTTTTGTAACCCAGGTTGTTTTATATTATCGTTTCTCTGAATTTGCGTTTTAATTATTCCTCACCTGGTTTGAACCAAAAACAACTTACTAAATATTTTTTTGTCCAATCATTTCAAATTTTTTTAAAAGTTGTAATCATGTATTTAGCTGCTCAGTTTATTTTACAATTCTATTATCACCAACATACTAAAGGGATTGATCCCTTACTACCAATTTGAATTCAGAAATGTACATTCTACAATGGACCAAGTCCACAGAATAACGGTTATTACAGAAGAATCTCTAGAGTCCTCTACATTTGACACGGAATGGCACTAGGGGTTGAATTATAAACTAAAATTATACTTACCGAAATACTACTCTGAAAGTTTTCAATCATACATCTATAAGGTATATTTCAGAACAAGAACAAGAAGCATATTCAGAACTAAAATGAATTAAAGCTGGTCTGCGACATTGTGTCCATTTCTGTACTTCTTGTACACTATCGGTCAAAAGCCCACCCTATAGTTCAAGTAATACACAACAGTTAAAAGAATACTATCGATTTTGATATTTGTCCATACAATAACATATATAACACATCACTCAATAAATCGTGTGAGTAACTAAAAAAAAACACATTTTTTGCCAAAAGCAATGCAATCATTACAACGCTTCTCCAACTTCTAGATGCCGTGCTTGTACAAGGATTTTACCTCAAAATAGGCTTCAGCTTCAGTAATTGTCACTGGGGGCTAAATATGCACTATACGTTCTTCCTTGATTTTTGCATTCAAACGATTCAAAAACTATATGTAGTATTCGGTTTTGATTATTTCTCTCACATGGAGATAGTCGGTGAACAATATTCCATGGGCATCCCAAAATACTGATGCCATAACCTTTCCAGCTGACTGTTATGTCTTTGGACGTGGTTCACCGACTGCAGTCCCCTCAGATGATGATCGTTTTGATTCCGGAGTGAAGTGATTGATTCATGTTTCATCCATTGTCATATATTAACGTGTAAAATCTGATTTATTACGTGTTAACATGGCCAAACACTGCTCTGAATCATCAACACGTTATTGCTTTTGATCGAATGTGAGTAAACGTGGCACCAACTTTTAAAAAAGGTCATGTATGGTCAAATGTCAAACAGACTGCGTTCTGATATTTTGACGGCCTCAGCTATCTCATGCAATTTGAATTTACGATTAGATATCAACAATTTGGGGCCTTTTTTGATATTTTCTGGAGAAACCATCTCAATTGGAAGTTCACCATCTTCGGTGTCTATACACTTTTGAAGTCAGTGCTGAGTTGGTACAGTAGTTTTTCCTCACCAAGAAGCAATGATAAATTCAGACACGAAATTGTTTTGAATCCATTCGTTCATTCACTAAATCATTAAATTTCACGTATAGTCTTTTGAAAGTTATTACTTCCTAAACGTCATATGGATTTGACAATACCAGCACTATCTATGTGTCAGTCCCACGATTTATTGAGTAGTGATGTAAGAATATAGTAATAATAATAACTACAGTCTATAACTGTTCACATTTAAATTTTGATACATCCATGTAACCCTCTTTTGATTTTATAATGTTGGTGCACAAGTTTGGCATTTTCTGTAACAATTTCGACAAATAATCGCTGTCTATTTGCTTCCATTCATTTTTTAGGATGTTCTAACGATGTGAAGGGGAAGTTTTGTTTAATAATTTCATGTCCAATTTGTCCCACACCAACTAATCGGCTCGAGGTTGGGTGACTGTGTCGGCTAAATCATTACGTTCAGTACATTATTCCTTTTCAATGCTTTCAAATAGTCTTCGCACAGCTTCAAGGAATAGGATCGTTATCATGCTGGAAGATGAATTTTTAGCGGATCAGGCGCTAGCCAGATATTTTTATATATTTTTATAGCCTTCATTCTTCAACATCTCTCCAATTTTTACAGCGTTTTCCAATTGTACAAAAATATATTATTTCAATTTTTTTTGTATTGTCTACTAAGTTTTACATGAAAAAAGCATTTTCAGTATTCGAGTCTAGTCTACAATTACATTAAAAATATATAATAGCGGAAAACAAAAATACGAGCGCATTTTGACGGAATAGTGATCGCACAATTACTTACACCATATACTCTTCAGTATTGCTTTCTATTAAGCTTTTCTTGAACAAAAAGCAATCTGTAGCTAGTTTACCTATTTTTTGGAACAATAATAGATGAATGGGCAGGAGCAATATTCTTTTTTCCTACAAATGCAATCGTTTTTCCCTTGGCTCGGCTTTGGACGTGTTTTCTAAACAATCAATAAAAATTATTTGTAACACGTAAACTTTATAACTATAACCTTATTGGCTTTGTTCGGAGCACATTCTTGGGATGGAGTCCATTGTTCCGACGTATCTTTGTTTCTGAAGTGTTCTCAAATTTTATCTACTGTGACATATCGTACAGTAGCAGGAGGAAAGTGTCAGCAAGAACGTATGTCTACCAGTTATGATCGAAGACCGGTCAGTATTGTATGTGTAGCTTATGAATGAAGACAAACGATGGACGCTACTAGGGTTACAGCCCTCGATGTGCTACTACCCGCTATCATAGAGTCATCTGTTGCTCTGATACACACTATGTTTGCAGAACTTCCACCCGAAACATATACGTTTGTGATTCGTTCATAAACCTATAAAGAAAAATACAGTTGATGAGCTTCATTCCTTCTCCCTCGTATATGAGTCTATTTTCCTCCTGATTTTTGCTTTGCTGTTCTATTTCCATAAATTTAGTCTTTTCGCCATTTACTCTGAGCCCGAATCTTCTTGATACCTCTTCCAATCTACTATATACTTTTTCTATCTGGCTAGTAATGGATTATCGTCTGCAGAGGGGAATTATCTGGGAATTGAACTAGATAGTGAGCTCCTCTGGAACAAACATGTAGAGAAGAATTGGGGTTGTAATCTAAAGATCCTATTGTAGATGTTCACGGCAATCGTGAGACTAATCATCACAAATGGGACAGTAGTTTGGGAGATTGGAACTAGTGTGAACACCACGAGGAACAATTTCTTGATAGCACAAAGACTGGCTTGTACATATGCAACTGGGGTCACGAGATCACACCCAACAGCTGCACTAAAAGTGATTCTAAATTTCCCACCTCACCATATAGTATTGGAAAGCGTGACGGAAAACAGTCATTCAGAAGGTATATGAAATAAAAAGAAATTCCATCAAACAGTACACGAATGGCTCTAAAACAGCAGACAGAACTGGAATGGAGGTGTACGGGCTTGGAACGAAACACTCTGAAAACCTGGGTAACACACCAAGTAGAAATATATGCAATTGAATGTCTTTAGTTTAATCTAGATATGAACTATCGCAAACAGGAGATCATCATCCTATCCGATAGCCAAGCAGCCATTAAATCTATAAACTCCAACATAAAAATTCAAATTAACTGGAAAATGCCTTGAAAAGGTAAACCAGCTAGACAAAAAAAAGTTACTCTCAATGAATTCCAGGACACACTGAAGTAAAGCAATACTAGACAGACTCGCTAAAGTAGGGACAGAAAAACCCTTCATAGAATTTGAAAATTGTGGTATATGCTACAGAACAATAGAGAGCATTGGAAAAGAAGGTAGATAGGGGCAAATTCAGTTACAGGTATAATCTCCAGAGGCTAAGACAGACAAAGACTCTCCTGAAAAACTGTAACAATATAGGATCTGAAAAATATCAGTCTAAGTGAGAGCAATCTTCAAACACTAACAGGAGTCCTTTCGGAGCACTGTCTCCTCAGTGGACACCCGAAGAGGCTAGCAGATAATGCAGCATACAGATTCTATTGAACAGGGGACGAAACCTCTATCCATATTCTCTCGAATTGTGAGACACTACGGAACTCCAGAGCACTACACCTGGGAGTGTATGAAATAGAGAAGACGAAGAAGATCTATACCATCATAAACCTCTTACAACTGTGTCCTCTCTATTGTATCGTGAACTTGTTTATAATCTATGAAAAGTAGATATTATTTTCAAGGTAAAAATCTGGTGCTTCGCCCGTCCCTAAAGCCTCATTGATATTCATACACATGGTTAAGTAACTCCAGTTTTTTAATTGTATACCATCCATTACATCACAAAAAAATTTTATAATTTCAAATAGTTACATTTTTAATCCTTTCAACTTTGTAGGTAAATCCGATTTTTCATACTTTGATTTATCCATTTTCACTAATTGAATGTATGTTCGATTCATTGTTAGTTAACAGTATTAAGAGGCAGAGTTGACATCCCATCTTCTATCATCTTTCATGCTATTTCTATCATCAACGTAATTGGTCTTCCCACGTTTATTGGAAAAAACTAACATAAATGAGTAAATTTTGCGTCAATTTACATTTCCTCATATTTTCTTTGGTAGACTGAAAAAATATTTATACGTTGTATACAAAGTTAATAAACGAACAAAAAATTAAATCTGAATAAAAGCTAAAACAAGGTACGTAGGGTATTGGAGATATTATGATGTTCAGAACAAATTTTCAAGCAAAATAAAGCACCTACACATAAAGTTTTTTCATCATCATTAATATGCTTTCTATTTGGATAATTTGAGTAAATTGGAAGTATACTACGTTTCATAACAATTATTTGAAGTAGAAAATAATTTTTAGATAAATATATGCTTCAACAAACTTGCAAATATTCGGGAGAAAATGTTATCTTCATTAGCAAATTTATTTTCAGCGCTTTGTTACTGAAACCCTTGGTTAATCGGATTGAAAAACAAAATAAATTGAAGTACCAATAAACAAAAGGTTTCAAACGTACAAGTTTCAGGTTAAATGAATAAGTGTAACGAGGAACCTAACTAGTTTAAGAAATTCGATAGTTTTTAATAGTTGTAATACAATATTGCACTATGGCTTAAGCCTCAAATTTTTCGCAAAAACCTGAAATAAAAATATTTCTCCAGTTTAATAATATTTTTCCAAGGCAGTGTCTGAATGGTCCTGCTCGTCCTAGAAATGATTTCCACTTAAAATCTGATCCATCAAAAAGGAAAAAAGCTGCAGATTTATATAAAGAAAACATCGTGATTCATTTCTTGATTAAGTTGGAATTTCTGGAACCGTTGGCGATATTCATACTGAATACACTGTTTACACTACCATTACAGTTATCGTCTTCAGAGACTGAAGGTAAACGCTTACCTTTAAACAGTGTATTCAGTATAATTTCTTGATGGCGCAAGCAGCAAGTATAGGGGCTCGCAAAAAAAAAGAAAATTCGATTTAGCTGAAGAAGCTACAAAAAGACGCAACACGACTTAAAAAATCAGAAAATTTCTTAGCAACTCATAACCCAAGCTCCAAAAATATTCCCTAGTAGAAGCTATGGCTTTTATTTTAGAAAACAATTTTAAGAGAAGACAATACCGACGCATTAGAGATGGCGCTCAACTTGGAAATTGTGACATTTACCGATCGTGGAAAAGTATTTCGGAATATAAATCACGACAAATAGTAGAAAAAGTAACAGTTACAGATAAAAAGTTTGTTTTAGCAAAGTTAGAAAATACAACTTCGAGAATAGTTGGAATGGAAAAAGAAGTTGTAGCTAAACAATTTGAGTCGCATGGTCATGATGAATTTTTTTCACTTAGGTACTTCATTGTTTGCCACAACAATTTTTCATCTGAGACTTTAACATATGATGGCATGCTTCTATTGAACAATTCCTTGTTCGATACGTTTCTGCGGACCGCTGTAGCTGGAATATTCAAAAGAAACTAAAGAATTCATGTGAGAAAAAGAAATAGGTTAGAAAAGGAAAAAAATAAAAATATTTTCAATAAGAAATTAACGTAGGAAACAATTTGAAGGGTTATGTTAAATTGTTGATTACAATAAGAAGTGGTAATGTATGGAATACGATAACTGGTACAACATCGTTTCAAGCTTGTTCCATTTGCAATGCAATATCTACAGATTTCGCAAACATAATCAATGTTAATTCCGATAAATTTTCAAACTAAGCTAGCAAACCTTCAGTTTGGATTAAGTCCTCTGCATTGCTGGATACATTTCTTTTAAATTATTATGCGACTAACAATTTGAAAGTGACAAATAAAACAAAAACCAGCAATCAACGAGAAGAAACGGTTAAAACAAAGTTGATTTTGGTGAAAGTTAAATTTACGTGTTGACAAATCTAAAACAGATGGAAATTGTAATTCAAATGATGCTTGACACAGTCATAATTCCAACGTATTGGTAGTAGCCAATGCCTGTTTCGGTGCATAAAGTGTTGATTCATTCTTCAGACATTATGGCATTACCTATTAGACATTTCGCCGAAGAAGCATCCGAGTTCCGTATAAGGGGGGTTAGGTTACCACTTTATTTTGGACACACCAAAAGAAACCCAAATGTAAAAACTGAATACAAGTAATGGGGAAGATGAAGACGAAGAAGAAGAAAATAACTGGGAAGATTTAAATTTTATACCACATTTAGATGAAATGACTTTGTATCACGAAAGTTAAATTATCTTTGCTAAGTTATTTAGTTTTCTGTTTAACAGCAAATCTTCAGATATCTTCAGTCTGTTAACATCATCTGCGGCTCTCGTAAGCATAGAGTTATGTCATCAAAGTATGGAGTGAAGCTTTAAAGAAATATAACGATCCCGAGCAATTGCCCTAAACAAATCGAAGGCTTTTGACAGGGTTTGGCATGCCCACCTTTTAAATAAATTAAGATCGTATGGTTTGTCATCCTCACTTATCACTGATTTAGTAGCTTTACAAGATCGATCTATTCAGGACGTTATCAATGGTCACACCTCAGAAAGGTTTCAGGTCAACAACTCATTTTTTTCTGTACATAAACGATCTACTTGACAAAATCACAAACTCGATCTATAGCTTCTCTGACGATAGCACAGTGGTGTCTTCGTTCATATCAGCCGCCCCAATAAAGGAGGCTAACACCCAAATCCGTAGGCAGCTACCACCAACTACACTGATATTGAAAAAATACTGCTGGAGTGAGGTAAAAGCAGTCTAATTGCGCTTAATGCCGCAAAGACCCAGGCTGCTGTTTTTACTGAAGAGGCTGGCACTGCGGCTCAGGATTTGGACATAAAATACCACCATCATCGCAAATCCTCTTGGATGTTGAGTTTGGGAGTAATATGTCGTGGCATAGTCATGTGACCAAATCAAGTAAGGCAGCTTCACAAAAACTTGAAGCCCTTTTTAAGACCAAAAAGCTATATACCCCGCAACAGCTTCTAATACTCTACAAGGCCCAGATTCGTCCATTGGCGTATTGCTCTCACTTTTGGAGGTCAACTCCCAAGCATACTCTGTGGATGCTCGACTCAATAAAGAAGAGATCTGTTCGACTTATAGGCGATCTAGAGTTGACTTGTTTTACTAATACCACCACGGCATATGCTCTTCCGAGCTGTCCAACATAATTCCACCTAGAGCAGTATCTACAATACCTTTTCGACAGGCAGATGTGGTTCATGAACATCGAGCTCGTCTGCAGACGCCCAGAACGTCAATTTATCGGGATTTCTTTCTTTGGAGAAGTACAAGCGTATGAAATCTGCTACCAAGACACGTCTTTTCTGAACACTACAATCTACAGAAATTCCAGATCAATATCCACAGGCATCTCTACACGGCAGGCACCACTTAAACTACTCGAATGTAATAAGGTTCTATCCTCTTGTGTTTGCTTACCACATAAAAAAATGGGGGCAATGGTTGTTCATGTACTACAAATAAACCTTAACCAATGTTACAAATTTATTAATGCAGGATATTTAATATAAAAAATTAGATAAAATTATATTAATTGAACCAAATTGAATGTTCTTCGGACGTTGTGTGTAATTCCCTTCCTTTTCTGTATTGCACAATAAAAACCTAGAAGTAAGGAAAAATTGCCAAGTAGGCATCACTGTACTGAACTGGTAATTAGTGGCACTATCTAAAGTCCAGCAAAAGACTTATGTACTATAAAAGCTCCCACCACGGTAATGCTAATCCGTATTATAAAATTCCGGTAGTACTCCTGTGAATCAATTCCCAGGTTTCTATTAGACACATTATTTTGTAGAAGATGGAGCCATTTTGTTTTGATGATATACTTGTTCCAGAAAATTAAATGTACCTGATTAATTGCTTGTTTGCTGGTAATAAAGTTACCCTGATATTTAAAACCAATGCATTTGTCTTGTAGATTAAATACTAAATAAACAGGATGTACATGTATCTTCTTGTTTTGCGACTTTTCTTTCTTTCGCTTCCAGATGGTATCCAAACTCATAATTACCTTTGCTGTTTTCTTGATTTTTTTACTGGTATCTTTGTCTAAATTACAGCTGTGGCGTCAACTTGTTGCTGCCCCTGTAGTCTATTTGTCGTTTTCTGATTTGTGGGAAATTGATTTTTTAAAGTTTAATTTTCTATCGTTACTGATTACTTTATGGTATGGTATCGAGTTTGGGAAGATAACATCCTTTTGAATTTTGGTGATAATAACAAGTTTCTATGGAAATTTGAATTTTTGGCACATTGCTTCCTGCGTCTCGCTTTCGCGTATAGTGTATTACAGCATACGTATCGATAAGTGCGCAGTAGAAATGCGCGTCAGTTCATTCACATCTCGAGTCGATATTTTCTGTTAGAGTATAGGCGAATGAATTTTGTATTTCCACCGTTTTCAGTTTTCACGTTAGCTCAGTAGTGTTTATATTGTGTGTCTTTCGCCGGACGATTAGTCTCTTATTTTCCGGTACGTAATCTTTTTATATCTATTAAAAATCAATAAAATTATTATTATTTTAATTGATTCACTTTTTTTTCATGGATTACGCGAATTTTGAAAAAAATTTGATAGTATTACACCATGTGATAAAGCATGCTTTTCTATAATTATAGATGTTACATACATTTTGTGTTCTAATCAAATCGGAATGTTTTTCGGTTTAAATTATCATGTTCCTTATTAGAGGGTGTATAAGAGAAAATTCCCATTTATTGAATTTGATAATCTGTGTCAAGGCAATGGAATATAGGTCAAGTAATACGAAAGGGCTGTCAAAATGCCAATAAAGGAGACTACACGTCTGGAAATGTTTTTGGTTTTTCAAACGTGTTTTTGCCATATATAACAAAGTTTGTTATTACTTAAATTATTTTATCATTTAGTGATTGGTATAATTAAGGATTATAAAACAAATTTAGCGATAATTATTTGTTCTATCCTTCAAAGTTTTTCTCTTAGTCTATTTTCTATAATAACCACCTTTAATATACAAATATTTTTTCTATTACAAATTCAGATGAAGTGAATTTTTCATCTCAAACTTAAATATATAATTTGGATCAAAATACAAAAATTGGTGGGGATTTGAGTATATAAAAATGTATTCATTATATTTGTATAAAATTCTTGTAATATATCAATTTGTTCTGAAGAATCAAAAAACTGTAAATGTACCCCAACTGCGGGTGGTATTTAACACATGATTCTAGTCTTCTGTTTAGCAATATAAATTTGATGCAATCATAACAGAGAAAATTAATTTTTAGGATGTGAAATTTTGATAATGTCTATCACAAAACTTAACGTTGAATGTTGTCGCATAATATTTAGAATGTATTTTTTGACTTCACAATTAGATTAAATGTTCAAAATTACCACCATTCACTTCTTGACATTGACCGAGACGATTTTGGAATCCTCATACAACATTATGTATGACCTCAGGGGTTATTTTGTTAATTTCTTCTGTTATACTAACTTTTGAACCAGTTATATTGTCTGGTCTATTAAAATAGACTTTAGAGCCATTCGATCCTTTCATGTCTTCCAATCCACTTATAGGGAAAAACCTCGTTTGAATAATTTCTAACTGTACTGTTGGTAGTAAATAGATCGATCTATCTCATTTGGATGATTTGGATGAAAAAGTCTTTGTAATGTAGACACTAAGAAGTTAATCAAAAAATCTAGATAAATCTCACCACAAACTTTCTCTTTAAAAAAATAATGGATAATAATTTTATTGTTAATTATACCAGCCCAAACGTTCACTTTTTTAGGATATCGAATTTGAGCCTCACACACCCAGCCAGGAATGTCTGTGCTCCAATATCTACAGTTCTGGTTGTTTCAATATTTTTTACATGAAACTATTTTTTAATTTTGTTAACTGTAGACTGCGAAACTTGTTGACCAAGGTATTTATTATTGAAAATTTCACAAACCTCCTTTGAGTTCTTGTTTTATTACCACAACCAATCATAATTAAAATGTCTATTCTCTGCGTCTAGAGCAAATGAGCCTTAATTAAATTTAATACGCGCACAAATATTGTACTGATGTCTTTTAGTAATTTTAAATAACTAAATGACAGCAGCCTACTAGATTCATATTAAATTTTGACTAATATTTTAGTATCTTCAAAGATTTTTTCCTATGTTTAGCAGAACAGATACGAAAATACCTGATTATTTCTAAAGAATTTCTCAATAGACCAGACAATATTGCTGATTTAAAAGTTAGGATAACGAAAGAAATTAACATAATAACCCCTGAGGTCATACAATATGTTGTACATGAATTCCAAAATCGCCTCGCTTATGGCCAAGAAATGGTCATTTGGAACATTTAATTTAATTGTAAACTATTTCTATCTATCTTCATTCTACATAAAGTTTTGTGATAGGCATTATCAAAATTTTACATCTGAAAAATCAATTTTCGTAGTTATGATTGCACCATGCAATTAACAAAACTTTATATTGCTGAACAGAGAACTAAAATCCCTTTCCAACAAAGAGCCACACGACCCCCTTTCTTATACATAATTTTCGAGGGGATGATTATAATTCAGAGGAGTGCTGCAGGGGATAATGTTTCCTTAGTGTAAATTGTCAATTTAAGAATAAAAATCGCCTTTTTCAGGATTTTTTCACATAGTACATAATAACGCTAAAATTTATTTTATTTCATAAATATGGATTGTATAAATACGGAGTCTTTCAAAACGTTTGCATGCGAGTTATATCACTGCATTAAGCGAAAAAAATGGATTAAAAATCACCAAACAATCACATGTCTATAACGCAAAGTTCAAAAATGCGGCAGCAGCTAAATACTTTTATGGCTCTCTCGACCGCTCGATAGGGAGGAACTTAAACGTTCCACGAGTTTTGATTGGCTAAACCTTATTGTTAATTTGCGATTAATGTATGCGTTATAGACATGTGCTTGTTTGGTGATTTTTAATAGATTTTTTTCGCTTAATGCAGTGATATAACTCGCATGCGAACGTTTTGAAAGACCCCGTATAATGAATATATCGGGTATACACTTATATTTTCACCTAATTAACCTCCTTATAACTTTTAAACAGCTAAATGTGAGAACTTTCCCTAAATTATTATTTTTGACAAGGTATGTTATCAACATTGTGGTTTACTGGTCGAAATCAGAAGATGAACTGCCGCAATCGATATTTACAGTGAATGGTTAGATTATTTCATGAGTAATATTGTCCATCTTCCACATTTTCCCTTCTCCTTCAATTGCATAATATCTGGTTTTTCCAAGTTTTCTGGTTAAAGAATTATTTTTTCTTGGAACTTCTCCGTTCATATGTGCCCATACTATCTCAATCAGGTTGAGTTCACAATGGTATGGTGGTGATTAATCCACAGTCATTCCACGATTTTTTGCAAAGAATACAGTTCTTTTCTCTCAGATTCGTAATGGAACTTAATATTCTTTGATTCTAGCCAACTCTGTGAGTTCTTTTTAACGGCATGGTTGTGGCAATTTTCCTAAAAGTCTCGAGTGATAATTTGCATTATCCATTACTATATACTATATTATACGGTTCTGAGGAAGAAGATTCATCATTTTTTCGAACCATTCATTAAAGACATCAGCATTCATGTTCTTATAGTAGATTCAAAAGTCAATAAACCAACTTTAACAAATCCGTTTCAACTGCCGATATGTACTAATAAAATGGTCTACAGTGGTTAGGTTACCCCAGATATGAAAATGATTTCACACAATTCTTGAAACTATAAATGATTTTGTAAGATTTGTTCTGATTTTTTAAATCTTTTTCTCCATTTCACATGATAAAAATCAAAAAACGACAACCAAATAACAGATATATTTATAATGTCAGCTATGTTTTAAAAAATTAGGATACATGGAAATAAATAAAGAGGAAAATGTCGAAAATATATTCTGTATTTTCATAAAACGCCTTTATGTTTTTCTTTCATCAGTTTACAGGGGAGAATCTCCAACAGTGATCTGCGATCATGTGACAATCCCATCGATCCTGATACCTTTCCTCCATCACTTTTAGATCTTGGTGGAATCGCTCTCCCTCTTCCTCACTGTAATTTCCTAAATTGGGCGGAAATTTATCTAGATCATTGCGGATATATTGTAACTTAATACTCATATTTTGCTCTAAAAAGTGAAAGTTTGTTAGCATATTTTGCACAACTTCTTCATAATTTGATGCTTTGTGGTTACCTAGGAAATTTTCGACAACCAAAACTTTTCCAAGCTTACGTTTCCGGAACAGTTATAACTTGATTGATCAATCTCATTTGGATGATTCTCATCAGGAAAAAGTCTTGTAATGAAGGCACTAAGAAGTTAATCAAAAAATCTAGATAAACTTCACCATTAACTTTCCCTTTAAAAAAATAAGGGCCAATAATTTTATTATTAATGAACCAGCCCAAACGTTCACTTTTTTAGGATATTGAGTGTGAGTCTCACACATCCAGCGAGGATTGTCTATGCTCCAATATCTACAGTTCTGGTTGTTAACCGTTCCGTTTAATTGAAACGTCGCTTCATCAGAAAAAATTATTTTGTCTACGAATCTGCATTCGTTCTTTCTAAAAACTGAAAGTTTGTTAGCATATTTTGCACAATTTCTTCATTATTTGATGCTTTATGGTTACCTATGAAATATTCGACAACCAAAACCGAAACTTTTTCAATCTTTCGTTCTGGAACAGTTATAACTTTGATAAAATCTGAGTCTTTCATTAATTGCCGTATTGGAAGACCATCAAATAGTCCACCTTTCAATTTTTTCATACTAAGCTTCCGAAATTTTCTGCAAATGTTATTAAAACAATCACTGTCCTTGTTTAACGCTTTTACAAATTGGTTTACCATACCTAACTTAATATGAAAGGGTGGAAGTGTGATTTTGTCTTTGCTCACCAGCGGCTTTAAATAATTTCTTACAGGCCAAACATCTTGATCCTAATGAAGTTGATTTGCTCTACTGACCCATATACAACTAAAGCAAGGGTATTTTGTGTATCCACTTTGTTGACCAAGTAAAAAATTAACCATTCTTAAATTCACACAAATAGGCCATTGATGCTCCGAGTATTTAATTTTCTCTGAAAATAATTTTACATTTTCATAATCTTCTTCGTTTCGTTGTATGGGAATTTGGAATTGATGCAAATTTATGTACATTGTGCAATAAAACGCATATCAAACTTCTTTTGCAACTGTCATGTCTAGAAGCAGCTTCGCGATATCTCTCAATCTTGAGGCTAATAAATCTAATCCTTGTTTTGATAAATTAAGATCACGTATCAAGTCACTGAGTTCATTTTGAGAAAATAATTTTGGTGTAGATGTTTCACTCTCCCATTGACTGGTAGACGGTCCCATTTCTGGGAATTTGGCAACATCATTGTTTCTGAGGGCATGCGAATTGCTTTTGAGGCTTGATAAGGCCGAGGGAGAGTTTTTTACGGTGTAGAACCGGACATTTCGTAGAGTGTAAGTCTGGATATATCCACGTTTGATTTCGATTAAAACCTTTAACATCTACTACGCAAAAGTAACAATCATTTAAATAATTCGAAATCTCCATCCAGATCATAGGAATTCCAAAGTCTAATACAGAACGTTCTCCTTTTTTCCATAATCGTAAAGACTCAACACAGAACTCAAATACTTTATTAGGGACTGTCCATTTTGAAACCGAAATATTCAACATAAGTCTCTGTGATATTTCTTTTTTTTTCCTTTGTCATCATGAGATTGCATTTATTAAGTGAATAAAACATTTTATATGCTGTTTACGGTTTAATATCAATAAAGACCATTTAAAACATAATATTTTGTCAATAAAATTGTAATGTGCACATATTTAGTATATTAAGTTGAAAATATAGTAAACATGATTTTGAAAGAATCAGACTTCAATACCACGAAATCCAAAAAATTGCTTTCAACCAATGTTCAATGTGGTCCCTATTCGACCCATTAGTTTGTTTATTATTTTATTTGAAAATATCCTGATATTAAAAAATATTTGTGGCCAATTAGCCAAAACATCATTGACTTGATTCTACAACTTCTGACGGTTATTAATTTCTGGGAAGCATACGAGGGATGTCCAAAAATAGAAATCTTAAGTATTACACTCTAGATGTTAACTCCCTTCTTCTAATCCAAGGGTGTGGAAATTTATTAGGATAATGATATGGTATCTCATCTTGCTTGAACCACATATCTCTTCTCAGATCAATTGGAGAGAGAAAGAGGTAGAGAGAGAGAGTGAAAGTTTCGTTGGGTTGTTTGTGATTTGGATGGGGACATTATTTATTTGGGAGGAGGAATATATTAGGTTTGGTTTTGATATAGGAAAGATTCCTCTGCAGGGCGTACTTATTGTGGATTTAGGATGATAGAGTGATATATTTTTTTGTAGTATATTAAGTTGCGGCAGGCATTTTAGGGATGAGCACCATAATCTTTTTCTGTTTCACAGAAAAACTGATTTTATTGCTTACGCTGTTGCAAAAAACTCGTTTCCCCCTATCTTAATATTAACCTACGGCAACCTATCGATCGGTGAAACCTATCAAAATCAGCTCGACGCGATAGTTAATTCTTAATTAATTGTTGAATGATAGCACCAGTCTCAAATTCCGAAAGCCACCCAGAAGGCTCGAACTCGACAATCCCTCGACAGTGTAAAGCTGCGTCAGCCTGAAAACGCTATTTCGATGTAAAAAATAGTTACGGATACGCGCTTTTTGGAGTAAGTGATTGCTAAATGAGTTCCGGATCCCGAAAACCACCCTCAAGTCTTGAATATAACAAACCCTCGGCGATGTTAAGATGCGGTAACCTTGAAAGGCTATATCTAATATATATATATATATATATATATATATCTAATTTGAGTAAGTGGGTAGAAGTACGGCTGAATTATTCCCTGTCGTCGGACATAGCTGGTGAACCCGTTCACCAGGTTACAGAAAAACCGCAGAAAACCTGCAATACCAACGATCACATGAAGTGGAAATGATCTCATCAAGAAGTTGTAAATAGTACAAATAATAAGGACCAATCCAATATATGGCAATTTTAAAGACCCCTAAAAACTATTTCCAAAAGTTACTCACCATACTAATATTTCAGAAAAGAAGAGATATGCTTGTTGGACTTGGTTTTATTGGTAGATGGAAGATATTTTATGTAAGGTTTTGTTTATTTGGGATGGCTCTGATATAGGAATAATCTCCACTGTTCGTGTGGACTGCCTCGGGTGAATTTCCTAAACAACAAGGTTGAAATTAAGACTCATGGAGTAAATGAAGATTTTTCCAATTGAACACTCCTTCACGAGTGAAGTAACCTCATCGGCAAAGAAAGTTTTTTAGATTTAGTGAGCATTTTCATTTTTATTTTCTATGTACAAAGGCTTTAGTAAGATCATTTGGTATTAAATTCTGAAGAGTTGTAATTGCTGTTAATTGTCGAGTGCTGCATTGAGGATTTTAACTTAAATTTCTTCTTTCTTTCCAACAGAAATATGTTTTGGTTGTCCAATTTGTAGCATTGAAAGTCTACTTTCTATAAATAGTACCACATGATTATGAAACCGACATTGAAATAATGTCTTTGGTTGTCCGACTAATTAATCCTTCAGACTGATTCGATCGTCTTCTACTTATTAACATTACTGAATGCCTTTTATAGTCTCATACAGTGTACCAACTTGCAATTTTTAAGATTGGAAATAAATAAATTTTTTTCGAATTGTGGACCCAAATTGAGGTTCTGTAAGTCCTCAAGGATACTACTTGGTATAAAGGTATATTGCCTCCAATCGTCATATTTTGGTCTCCCCTATACGACACTGCTCTGTATCGGTTCTTAGGCGATACATCCTGCATATTTCGCAACGAAAACTGCTTATTTTTGACAAGATTAATAATTTGAATGTGCCCGCATAGAGCATTTCTGTATTTGTCTCTTTATTGCTAGAATTCCAGAATTTTCTTTGTAAAATATTTACAGCAATCAATCACACTGTATATGAAGTAACACTTCTACCATAATGATGAGAATTAGGCAATAATTTTCCCATTAAATTCTCTCTCTTCAGCTGTTCATTGTGTTTTATGGTTATCTGACGATAGAATTCAGTATTCGTTAGGGTATTCGTTATTCGATATAGAAGTTATCGATTCTGTGCTTTAAAGTGGTTTTATTTCAGCATGTAAAACATTAATAGATGTATTGAGTTTTGGCGGTGAAACTACATTCAATTTACATAAATATCGCTGATTGAAAGACAGGTACATGTAAAGCGGTGTTAGAATATGAAACATGGATATATTCCTAGAAACCTGATTAAAACATCTATTGACAATATCTGGATACTTCTATTCTCTAGTTGTTCGGATCTGATGAAACCGCTAATTGTTCACTATTAGAATCAAGATTCTTTGGAAATTAGTAACGATGATTGTAAACATGACATTACGATTAAAATTGTTTTTTTTTAATTTTGCTTTTTTGTTTCGTTTATTTGTTTGTTTGTGAGTGAATCTGCAATTTCGCGATACAATTTTGAGGTATTCAAATCCTTTTCAAACAAACCGGTCAAAAATGTTTACTCACTCAAGAGTTTGGCTTTTCTGTAACAATTTCGACAAATAATCGTCGTCTATTTGTTTACATTTGGTTTCCAGAATATTCCAAAGGATGTGAAGTAAAAGTGGGACATTGCAAAAACTCAATCGGTTCGAAGGCTTTCAGTAAATTCTTGCTTCCAATTCTTTCAAATACTCATTGTATAGCTTCGAGGAATGTTTGCGATCGTTGTCATGCTGGAAGGTAAATTTTCTACCGATCGGGCGTTTGCTGGAACATTTACATTTTACCATTTTTATAGCCTCCTTTCTACAAAATCCCTTCAATTTTTACCAGGTCTCCTGCCGCCCTTCGTTCAAAATATCCTCAAACCATCACCGAGCCTCCGCCGTATTCTATAGTCGGGTTTACACTTCAACTACCATCCGTTCTTCATTTGACCTGCGCACAAACAATGAACGAACGTATTCGATTGCCAAAGCTCCTGTAATTGCATGATTTTTCACGTTGTAGTCTTCGCACGTCGAGGTATTTTCAATTCAGTAGCAATGGTACGGTTATTTTCGCCTAGACTAGTTTCAAACGATAATTCAAAGTTTAAAACTTACAAGTTTGAATTTGCGAGAACAAAAACAATTCGTATACTACTCCACAAAAAGATGCCTTGGTCCAAAAAGTATAAACCACAGCACGTTTTTGCGTCTCACAGGTCTAACTGGGACTAAACTACTATCATAAACGCCGAAGAAATGATTTACAGTTGACCAGGAAAATATAAACACTATTATGTTTGGTTTGTGAGACACCGTTTCGACCTTCGCTTGGATTATGCAAAACCTTTGACCGGCAGTCTAAAACACTTACTTAAAATTCTGGCCAACATCAGCTTTTTTAATCACAAGAGAATATTAGAAATGTGTCACGAGTTTGCCGATTCAATCACAAAAAACCAAAAACCAAAGTGAAGGAAAAAATGTAATTTCCACGTGAAAATAAATATTTTTTGCATAAATACATACTTTTGAGGTTAGATATTAAGCCTTTTACATTACTTAGATACTAAATTCAAATGATTTTCTTTTGACACGAAAAATTATTTTACCATAAAAATAATAGCAACGATGATTGAAAAAAATGCTGTCAGTGTTCGGTGCCAATTCAAACACGTTCGGCTACTTTGGCTAAGTGCTTTAGAAGGCGTCAATAACGAAGCCGATAATTTTGAAATAGATGTAATATAATTGCATACATATTACCTGATATTTTAGTTTTTATGACACGAGAAAATATATCACAATAAACAATAATAGTAAACGATGAATGAATGAAATGAATGAAAAAAATTGACTATTGAGCTGTCATTTAATATTTGTTTTCGAAAGGTAATATGCCATTAGGCCTGTTATATTTTTCTTTAAAAATGTTTATTCCTTAATTCACTTATTATGGCAAAGAATTCTGATTTATTTATTCTCAAGTTTTTGACGAAATTAATCGACCCACTACTCCATTCGAAGAATTCAATAAAACCCCTATTATAGGGAAACTTCTCTGGTAATTGATACCAGAGATATCATGTTCTAATTGTTTAAGGGATTGTGAGTTGATACACAACTTGTATAATCCATTATTATTTATATTATTTCGTAATACTTACCTCAGGGATTATTTTATTTATAGAAATTTGAGGAAGTTTTGTTATGAGGTATCGGCGTATCTGAAAACTTCTTAATGATTATTTTATAAACATCTGCTCTCATATTTTATACTAGGGTTTATGCTTCATGTTTGAGATAGACAAATAAAAACAAATATTTATGATTCGATATGGCTTTATTATGCCAAACAAATGTTGAACGGCGGGCAACCTAACAATTCGATGTTTTGACTGTTCAAAAACGTTTTCGAGCACTTCTAGCAAATAAATGCTGATATATGTATCAATCAGAATTTACCGGTCTACGTTTCTCTAATGTACTGTTATTACGGAAAAACGGGCGAACATTTGCTCCGAAGTGCTACGTGCGTGAAAAACTTTTGATAGATTTGGCTCGTCTTGAAAGACCCGTACAGTTACTTGTTGTCTGTCACCTTACAGACGTCTTTTGAATTTTCTCAGAATTTCTTCGCACCATTCGACATGAGCTATTTTTTGAGTGATTTATTGCGGTATCTAACGGAAACTAATATTTTTGTCAGCCAATACTGAATGTATGCGAATGGAATTGCTTACCAAGTACGCCTAAATCTTACAGTATATCATATGAAGATCTTGCAATATCAGTTAACTAACAGCATCGATGTTTTCTGGCATAATGGCCGATTTTGGACGACCTTCGCGAAATTAATCCTGCAGCGAAGGGCGACGACGATTGAATTCGGAAAACCAGCGGAACAAAGTCGAAGCGAGGTGATCGGTACATAGCTGTTGGTTTAATCCACGTGGAAAGTAGTAGGAAATCATCTGTAAACAATTCAAATAGCACTCGTAGGATAATACGTTCTGAGTAGTTTCAATTCAATCGACGTATTCACATCAGTGTTGGCATATCTCAAAACTTAAAAAACAACCCCCGTAATATTGAATTTGTTATGTAATAATACAGTTATTTTTATTTTTCCAAACAACTTACATATCGAATGGATGTCACTGATGTGGCATTCTCATGTAACGAAAAAATGTAAATACGTAAAGTAATGTTGGAACAATTTAACGTTTATGATGCTGCATAATTAGAATTCGTTGAATGTTATTGAAATCCTATTTACAAAAAATTTATTATTCGACTAATTTATATAACACTCTGTAACTACAAAATTCTTCCTAGCGTTGAAGAAACAAAAAATTACAATAAAACAAACAAAATAAAATATTAAGCATAGTTAGTTGTTTGTTCAAATAGGGCCACATTCAAATAGCGCCCCGTCCAGACGTTTGTAAGCCCAGGCGAACCACAGCGATTTTTGTGGAGAGTGTAGTAACCCCCTAACAACTCCCTTTGCGCTCCTTGGGTTACTCGATAAAATTTCGAAGGGGGCGACATATGTTGATTTTCTTTCAAACATCAATAGAGGTGAACAATAAAGCCAGAACTATTTTTATTGTTTTATAAACAATAGAAAGTGTTATTTGAAATTTTAATCTAGATAATAACACAATATACCTCTTTAAAGCACGTACACTTCGAAAACAATAAATACGTGGTAAAAGTTGTAGTGTTACAAATGGTGGCCAATGAAACTTTTTTAGTAGTCTCGTGTAGATATTCGAGTCTCTTCCTACAGTACTTACATGAACAAATGCATTTCGAATCTTTAACTTCATCATTTCGATTAATTGTTATCTCATGAGTCTAGGAAGTTGGACCTGACGTTGTTAGACACAAAATTTTAATGGTTTTTGAATTTGTTCCTTTTAGGCCACAAAATACTCTACGAGGATATGTTGAAAAATTCTTAGCCTACTATGGAACCAAACAATATTTCAATGTCAAACTATTTTATTACTCAACATATTCTCCTCTTAATTGGATACATTTATTACAGCGAACCTGCAACGTCTCTAGGACTTTCAAAAAAAAAGTTTTTTCTTGCTCTGCAAACCAGACCTCCACAGCTTTTATTACCTCCTTTCTACCCTTGCACGCTTTTGGTCAACATTCAAACATTTGGGGATCCATTTTGCAGCAATTTTTTCTCATGTCCAAATTGACATGAACTCTATGATGAACGCGTTCGTATGAAATATTCAGTGCTCCAGATATCCTTTTTAGTCCAATTCGACGGTCTGATAAAATCATGTAATGAACTGCATCGATATTTTAGGGGGCTGACACAGAAACTGACCTTCCCGATCGGTCATCATCTTCAATAGAAAATTTACCTCTTTTGGAGCTTGCAGTCCATTTTTTCACGGTCCCATACGAAGGACATTGATCACCAAGGGTATTAAGCATATCTTTGTAAATCAGCTTACCTCTTAACCCTTTTAAATACAGGTACTTGATGATGGCTCGATTTTCACATTTTCGGTGGACATCTTTTTTCTTTTAAATCATTGCTTAACTCTGGTTTACTTTTTTGACGTCAAACTTTTCACTGACACTTCTAATAAGTTATTGTTCGTTGCAATGGTAACGCAATATTTTGTTTATGCGTGGGGAACTGGTCTAGGCTAACTAGATGTCAATACATCCTCGTATGTCCCGCTTTGCTTTCTGAGGTCTGCTTCTGACTCCAATATATTCCTTGATGTGAAAAGGGTTACTTCAATATTCGTCATTTTTAGACCGATTATTAATCACATATTTTTGTTCCAATCACACATACACGTTTAGAAAATAACGGAAATCACAAAAATTGAGAAAATTCTACCAAAATCGCTAAAAACACATCCTTACAGGTTGCATTGTTGTTCACTGCTATAGAAGCCAAATTCAACGTCATCTAATGACACGTGATTTTCGCCAATTGTAGCACTGGTGATAGTAGCTGCCTTTCCAGTTTTCGAAAGGAATAGCATCAGAAGTAGTATAACTTATGCTGGAAGGGGTTGTTACGTGAATACAAACGTTATTTTGGCCTGATACAATCACCCGTAAGTGCATTTAACTTTTAAATGGAAAATGTTTGTGGCGATTCCCAGACTGTGCTACTGATATAAAATTAAATTCACTATAAAGTTATTATCGCCGTTAAAATTTACTCCAAAGTGATAATCACTCTATAGTGATTATTTTAAATTAACAGTATTTGCGTAGTGTCCTGACAAAACTCGTTCTGCTCCCGTTGATGCAGTAAAATATATCTCTTTCTTTTTTCTCTTAGAAACAACCTTGAAGGTGTATGACATATTAACACAGGCACGACAACATTAACCAACGAAAATAACTGTATACATACTATTTATTTTTTTTTTCACACAAAAAGAAGAAATCAAGAAGAGGCGACTCTTATAGTATCACTCACGTGGGTGATACGTAGCTGTATTGTTATGGGATAAGTTTCTCAAACGTGATTGAAACGTGGGGGCCATTTTTTTCGTAGCTACATGGCTATTACGTGGTAACCGCTAGTGGCGATACATGTTCAAGTTTTTCCATTGGTGGAATCCACGTGGTTTCCACTAAAAATGTTACTGGGTTTAATAGGGATGACTTCAATTGAAGTTTTGACAATTAATATTTACTATATTACATCTTGTGACATCTAGGAAACTACCTTAGGTGTTACATGTGGTGACATCAGACGACATAGAGCGAAAGCTCACTTATATATCCAATAGTCAAAATTTCAGTTTTTACACTATTTATAATTTGTTCTTGTTTTATAAATTTTTTCAGCAAAAATTATAATTCTAAATTTTAGAAGAAATTACTCTACTAATGTCTATTATTTTGGTTCTGTCTCCCTCTTTCTCTCTCTATGTACCTTTGAGAGCTAGCCAGGGATTAACTTAGTTACATCAATCCGGATGTTAACGAACGCGGCGACTAATTACATACATTAGGTTGTATTACTGTTGATGTCGTTAAATTTGGCTAGTTTCCACTTGGCTCAGTTCAAAACTTAATTGTGGATGCCTATGTACATTATTTAAAACAATGTTTATGTACTTATGTAAGAAGTCCTACAAATTATAAACGTAGATTAATGTAGTAAATACAGGATGTATTTATACTGCTTCCAGCGGCGTCTCTAACTCACGTAGCACCCAAGTGCAATCATCATCCTATCGCCCTTTAGTACCTATGAGTGCTGTACACTGAAATATGTAAAAACATCTTTTCAAGTTACGACAAACTATGTATATAGCAAAAAAATATCTTTTAAGCACCTATTTTAAAAAGTGAAGTTCAAAAATTTGTCTGAAAACAACTAGGTTGGTATACTGGGTCTCGCATCAATCTTCCCGTGTCTGTCAAATATCTTCACTCTAATTTAGACCATGAATGAAACAAATAAAAATACCTTAACAGAGTTAAAAATTGGATAGTAATTTGGAACATTTGACAGTTTTATTGTGGGAAGACAGATGCAAGTTATGTAAGGCAGGCTCACCGTACTTAGAAGGGTAAATTGAATTTTATAGAAGGAAGGATTGACAAAAATAACACAACTTTATGGTCATTTAAAAAAAGTGTCTGTTAGAATTTTCAGACAATCTTTAGCGTTTAGAACTTTTAAATTTTTCTTCAACTTTAGTAGTTTTAGATTTTCTTAAGTAGCTAGAATTTTAAAAATTTATTTACCATTTAACATTTTTATGTTCTCTTGAGCATTTAGAAGTTGTAGAAATCTAAAACTAATTTAACCTAACCTAATCTAATCTCAACCCAGCCTATCCTAGGTTAGTCAAGATTTGGTTAGATAAGGTCCAGAGACAGGTTAGGATAGACTAGTTCATGTTTAGGTTAAGTTAGGACAATATTATGTAACGTTAGGTCAAGATTTGGTTGGGTTAGATTAAAATTTGTTTATCGTAGGAAAGTAATTCATTGAACATATTTTTGATTCTTTTTATTAATTAAAGTTTTCTATTTATAATAAACAGTGGATGGTTTGCTGAATTTATTGCTCTGTATATTAAATACAATGAAAATTTGATAAATAACTATGGGGATCTGATTTTTATTATTTGTATATTTAATTATCCTCGTATATTTGCGAAAATTCAACTATGTGTGATGTTTGAGATTATTTTATCAAAAACAACTTTTTTTCTACTACCGTATGTAAAGTACGTAATTTAGACACACTTTCGAGTGCGTAAAACTTTACGTACTAGTGCGTAAAAAAACATTATGTAAGCAGTATTGCTTAAAAAACGTATTATAAAGGTCTCCGTAGAGACCGTGGAGGCTAGAGAACGAGGCTCACATGCGGGTGGCCCCAGGTTTAAGTTGCAATGATGCATTTTTTTATTTCTCTACTTATGTAGTAATAAATTTTTTTAGGTGGAATTCATAAGATGCCGAAGAGAAGAGTTGACATATTTAATAACACAAATTCGTCTGTTGTTTTGTTAATTTGTTCTAATCTTGATCAAAATATTAATTAATATATAAAATTTATTTTATAAAGAAAATTACCATTAAACTCCTGTATTTTGATCAAATTTTCGCTAGTAGAAAAAATTTTGTATCCAATTCGTGTGTAAAGGACTTTTTTCGGTTCAAGTGATTGTCGTATTCGTTGAAAAAAGGTTACTTTATACACTTGTTACATAAATAACTATTTTTTAGTCTAGAGATTATTGATATACCTGAAATTAAATATCTTGGACAGGTATAGCAATCTGTGTGTCATTGTTAGTTATATTTTTTTAAATCCTATGTTGGGAGTGGAATCAGAAACAACTATTATTTATTCATTGAATTAGACTGAATGTTAATATACGTAAACGATGATTTGCAGTCACCATTTCCTTTAATTCATCGCTCATTTCAAGGTATTGATAGCAGAACTAAACAGATTTTGGCCTTTTTATATGCCCAGAAACAAACGTTTATAACATATTTATGTCTCTAATAGTTTTGGCCCAAAATAGTTAACCATACATTTTAGTAATAAATATCTTCAATAAAACTTTTCTCATATATTAACATATTTAACGGCTTAGTAGCTAACAAAGTAAAAAACATATATGTAATACTTCTATATGGATAGTGTCTATTAGTGGAAGCTGTTCCGACTAAGGAAGACAGAATAGCAACGATTTCTCTATCCTCCGAGGTTCCAGTTCAGTTCTGCGCATTCTCAAGCATGCGCAGTATAGATAAAGTGTCTCGAAAGAGAGAGAGAAAATGAATATTGGCGCACCGTAACGTAGGGACGTTTTTTCCCTTACCAATTGTCTATATAGGAGTATTACATATATGGTAAATAACTTGAACTAAATGGAGAAGTCCATGCTCCTCAACTAGAAGTCATTTTTTGCGAATATCTCTCATTAGGTTTTGGACAACTTGAACATCTATTTCGTGTATTTTGCTAAAGATTCCACGCTGTAATTATTGTCATACACATAAAAGTGCCCAAAAATCATCCATTTGACGTGCCTGAAATAAATTGGGGGGTTCTCTTTTTTCAGTACAAAAGGTATCTTATTTTGATGTGGCCAATTTTGAATTGCCCTTATATAATAACAGAACGGTAAGCCCGGCCAAAAATTATATCGTCTCCAACGTGATGTAGACGAACAAAATCAACTAATCTAGTGAGGCGATTGTTATATACCTTTCAGAAGCTATAGCTTCCCCCCTTACTCGACACACATAAGGTATTTATATCCCTCTTGTCGAAATCGCTCACCAGACCAGAACTTAATCGGCAAATTTTGCTTTTCCTCTTATTCTACATTATTAGGGCACTCTTTTATATTGACTGTAAAAAATCAATGTTTCTTCTGATTTCCGAATTGGCAAGTGTGAAGTATTTTTCATCGTCCATAACAATGCCTCTCTCATACGCAAAATGTATCCGCTTTAGTAGCATTTAGGTATCCGTGCTGATTTTTTAGGGTATATTTAGAAGAATTCCGTTTTTTTTTTGGTATATTTGACCATTTCTTGCTCATTCCCGCGATACGATACTCTTTGAAGTATAGTATTTAGGCGCTACTTTTCTTTCGGAAACCCCAACTCTGTCTTTTGCTCTTCTTTCCAGTCTTTTTGCTCTTACTCAACATCGAATAACTCGATTCAAATTCAATTAAAATGTCGAGTATAAAATAAAAACGTTTTGATCTTAAAGAAAAGAAGACCTAGTGCATACTCATTATTTTGGATTTCCCATTATGTGAATGAACATAGTGACTGTATGTTTTTCGTAGCCTGAAGCCACAAACCTAATTAATGCCAAAAATAATGACATATTTAAATAAAATGTCTACATCTTCTTTTTCTATATCATTTATTGTAAATTTTACTTTAAAATGTTTGTGGGATTTGAAAGGAAGTGTGTCCTTCCGGGGATGTGAGAAGTTGACATTGAATCGATTTGTTTTATCTCTTTGTTTGACCTCCTGTTTGACACGATTATGTTTGTATGATTACGTTTTGTTGCAATGTTTCACCACGCAAATCTTATACTTGTACTTTTTCATATATATATATATACATATATATATATATATATATATATATATATATATATATATATATATATATGATTGTAAATGATAAATGTAAAGAAGTATTTTCCAGCTATATTATGAGCGGCTTCTAATTACCGTCAAGCTCCTCAAAGTCGCCATTAGTTACCGACATCACCTCTTCATTGTTAGAAAATCTTTGACCACCGATCCATTTTTTCAAGTCTGGGAACAGAAAATAATCCGAGGGGGCTAAATCTGGCGAATAGGATGCATGAGGTAGCAATTCAAACTTCAATTCAAATGCGGCCATTTTTGCTTTATTTCTTCGCCCAAACGTTACAATAAGCTTGCATACTCGTCGTTAATAGTTTCTCCTTTTTTAAGATAATCAATGAAAATTATCCCAAGCGCATCCCAAAAAACCGACGCCATGACCTTGCCTGTGAAATATTGCCAAACACTCAATGGAAACATCTCCACGATGCTGTTTTTGTTCCATTGTGATCAAATGCGATTCCCCACCGCACAGCTTTCTCATGTCCAAATTTTCAATTAATATGCGATGTATGGCTCTTTTTGAAATGCATACTATGTCTGCTAGCTCGCGCACTTTCTGTCAACGATCATCCGGTACCGCTTTGAAGATTTTCTCCAACATTTCTGGAGTCGTCACCTCATTTGTTAGACCACTGCGATGCTGATCTTCGCAGGTCCGTTTAAACTCTGCTACCTATTATTTTACAGTGGATAACGAAGGAGCAGACTCACCCAGAGTAGACTGTAGCTTTTATATTGGTTGAGCTAATGCCTTTCAAATAAAAGTATTGTACCTCATTACGATAACCAATTTGTCCATGTTTACAAATTCATTGAAAACGTTCACTATTGATGGGTGCCAAACAAATACTAAACAACAGGGCGTCTTCAAACTTAAAACATATACTGTATAGATTGTGTACTTTCTAATACAGTGGTATTTTTCAAGCAATTACCGCCATCTCTAAGTCAGAACAGCACTTCTGGGATCATCCTCGTAAGCTAGCGAAATTCACATTTAATAAACGCCTCATTATTGGTCGTGATGTTAAATGACACGTCCTGGATTTATTGAGGTCCAAACAGGGTGCTGGTTGTGTTTGGTAACGTTTTTAGATTCTGATTATTCTCCTGACATTCTGGCATTCATGATGACTGCATATTTTGCATCCAATCAAATTTTATATTGGCTAAGGTCAAAGTAAAGTAAAAGCATTAAAATGATATTTGAAAAATTACAAATATTGCATTGTTGTTTTCTCATGTCTCTGATCTCTATCGGCCTTTCTTTTAATAGAATTTTCACACTTAGATACAATACAATACCTATAGATTGATTTTTAACTTTTTCCATGACTTTATCGATATTATAACCTATAAAGTAATTGTCATACTTGAAGTAAACAAATACTGGACGTGGCCATCGACGTCATCCAAAGCCCGCTAAAAAAATCGGCGTCCAAAACATGCCAAACTTAACCGATACTATAAATATTATTTTAAAATTAATTTTCTCTTTTTTAACAGAATAAATTTTTCTTTAGTTATATCTATCTTAAAGAGGGAATTAGAAATATAAAAAAATTCAAGCGTATTTTCTTTTGAGTATTTTCAATTTGTCGTCATGTAAACATAACAACATAGTAATAATAAAACTACAGTCTGTAATTGTTTTTGATTCATCGATGTAACCCCCCTTTTGCTTTCATAACTTCGGTGCACAATTTTGTCATTTTCTGTAACAATTCCGACAAATAATCATCGTCTATTTGGTTCCATTCATTTCTAAGGATATTCCAAAGATGTGGAAGTAGGACACTGCTTTTTAACTTCCCTGTACAATTTGCCCCACAACGGGTTGATGTCGAGCGACTACGAAGGCCAAATAATCTCAGCTCATTCTCAAAGGCAGATCCCTAGATTCATTGATCTGAGCTACTATCTCTGGGTCCATGAGTCCATGAGTCGTCGATCATGTTTACTGATCAATATATTACACTTATTTCCAGTGGCTGTGGTTTTCCCGGCAGCCCTGAACGTTTGGTTCGGCGGCAATGATATGATTACTTTTGGCTAGACTATGAAGACTTGAGATTAACGCACGAGTTTCAACTAATAGTTCCTTGGTTTTACCCATTTTAAAACTACAAAAACTAAAACCAACAAGTCTAAATTTGCGAGAACGAAAACAATTCGTATACGAACTTCACAAAAAGATGTCTTGGTCCAAAAAGTATCACAATTGCAACACGCTCTTGCGTCTCACAGAGCTAACTGGAACTAAACTTTTTTTAATAATATTTTTTCCCACTTGTGTACAACAAAACGATATTTTTTTATGATTTTTATTAACATGACAACCCCAAACAGGCAATGTTGCCACCTTAACCATAACAAACATTTTATAAAACATTTATGTCATAATTTTATATATGTATTTTTATTTTCTAATATTTTTAATGTTTTTGTAAAAATCGATATTTACCTATATTATAATTTAAAACCAAAAAATAAAAAAATCAGCGCCGATAAAAAACTTTAATTTTTTGATAAACTTTTATTAAAATGCAATATAAAATCAGACGTGAGTCCTAAGGACTTATATCCCAATTTTTAAAAAAAATCATAATTTAATTACACTTGCATCAGCAGTTTAAACTTTATGGAAAAAATCCTTTTTCTCAATTGTCCCCAACTACAAAAAATATATCTAACGTTTTAGACGTATTTGCTCTCCCACAATAAATATGTTAATTAATAATAATATTTAGTGTTTAAAATTTGATCATTCAACTTTTCAATCTGGTAAAAAAACTCGGCCGACTTCAACCATATCGTTACAGGGCTCAACAATCGTTAGATTGACTTTAAAATCATAAACACCGAAGAAATAATTTACAGTGAAAGAATACGGTACTTGCAAGTTTTAACTTGTCGCTTTCACCGACAAAATGTAAAAGTGCGCTAGTGTAAAGTTAACACATAATGGAGTCTATTATTTTTGGTTTGTTTCCGCCTTCGCTAATAATATGAAAAAGAAATTTGTTAAAGTATATTATTTTGTAGTTTAATGAATGGATTATATATATATATATATATATAAATAATATATGATATAATAATGTATGATATCGAAAAAAATTGTGTTTTTTTTGTTATCCTTGATTTTTACTTCATTTCGTGGTGTATTTTTATAGATTATTGTACTAAATAAAGGGAAAATATGGCCGGAATTTTAATTTTAATATTAAAAGATCACTCGAAAAAATCTAGTCATTTACTAATAAATTAAAAAAAATTATGAGCGACCTTTCAAAATTAAAATTTTTAACTGAAACTTTCAGAAACTTTTTTTTGGTCTATAAAATTATACCGCAATGAGAAAAAAAATTTAAAAAAAATTCTATTTTCGACGATTTTCGAAATTTAAAAAACTTTGGAGCGACCTCTTAAATTTTTTTTTGAGCTGTCCTTTGGAGAGGGCTCTTAAAACATCAAAAACTAACATTTTTTCATCCGAGACTAAAAAAAAAATAGTCGGTTTTTTGCGCCACCCTAGTATACAAGGTCGATTTTTACTTTTTGTCATAATAAAAGAAAATTCATTGTAACCAAACATTTGTTTATTTAGATTAAAGAATATTAAATGGAAATTTATTTCTTATCGTCCAAGTGGTAGCCATCTTGTCTGCTGTATTCCTGAAATCTGGCCATTGAATTTTAGAAAACTTTACATTAAAGTTCAAAATAATACACTCTAAAAGATTTCTTATCATATTGTCAAGCAAAGGTCGAAACGGTAACTCACAAATCACAAATAAAAGTCCGTGTCCGTTTTTTTTTTACTTTATACGGCATTTTTGTCGGTGAGTACAACTACCGGCTGATTTGTTTATTATTCTTTAATTGTAAATTATTCGGTGTTTATCATTGTAGTTTAGTCCCAGTTAGACCTGTGAGGCGCAAGAATGTGCTGTGATTTATACTTTTTGGACCAAGACATCTTTTTGTGAAGTTCGTATACGAATTGTTTTCATTCTCGCAAATTCAGACTTGTAAGTTTAAAATGGGTAAAATCAAGAAACTATCAGTTGAAACTCGTGCACTGATCGCAACTCTTCTTGGACTCATTCAAATCTGATCAAAATTAATATTATTATAAATTAAAATATTTAAATTTATAAAAGTATTCATTATTTTCAAAAAGTCAATTCGCAATATTTCTGTTGAACAGGCTACAAGGAAAAATTTTTTGGATGTCTGGATAGTAGAAATAAAATAAATCTTGATCAAAAATATATAGACATAGTTTTCTTACACGAAAGTTTTTTTCACATTTCTAGATTCAACGGTAAACGGTAGATTTTTTTAATTTCTTTGAAAAAGTCGTTTGTGTATCGGATTGTTTTTGCATAACTACATTCATATTTTTGTATAATTATTTGATGCTGTGTAAATAAGAAAAAAATAGATTGTGGAACTTTTCTTGAGAGATGAGGCTCCAAACAAAAATAAAAAAATCTGTTGACGTGTGGCACAGGTATAAATTAGAACTGTTCGAAAAGGCGAGGAGAAAGTTTCCAGTTGGTTAGACTTATACAGAATGAATTGAAACAGCACTAACAGGTGTCGAAGGGTCGTCGACGGCCGCCATTTGCGAAGGAGCGCCACTGTCGATTACCATTTGCTGTTAACGTGTTAAGAAATGTAGTTTGACACATGAATAAACATTTATTTCGGGGTTATATAAAGAAAGTCATAATGTTTAAATTGATGTTATTATTTTTATTTGGACTCGGAATGTTTGACATGACCCACGTTCTGATGTATAAATTTTCTATGGAAGTTTAAAAATGAATTCTGGATAATGGAAATTGCGTGATTTAATTCCATTTAATCTTCGATATTGATTTATAAGAATCGATTTCGTCTAGACAGAGGTGATTGTTCTATTCATATCACAACATACTTTTAATTTTCCGATTGTAATTCTATTTTTAACAAAAATTATTATAAATATACTGAATAATAATATTATTCCAGGTAGAAGACATTACTAATCATGGCGTTTGCGGGGTTGAAGAAACAGATAAACAAAGCTAATCAGGTAAGTCGTGAATTAACTGAAGTATTCATATGTGAAAATTCCTAGCATTTTGTAATAAATAGTATGGAGTACGGAAAATATCAAATTTACTTTATATTGGAGATTTGACGTTTTATGATCGTTCGTGATCAGGTGGTCTACCTACGTAGGATATTGAAGTTACAAGGAAAGCAGTAGATTGGTGTACCACAGGGATCAGTACTGGGCCCAACTCTGTGGAACATCTTGTAAGATGAGCTGTTTAGAATAGAGATACCACAAGGAGTTACCCTAACTGGGTTTCCAAAAGAGGTCGCCTTAATAACAACAGTTGTAACACAACCACTCTTGATGAAGCGCTAGAAAAAGACAGAAGCTGTCCTCTTGACCCATAAAAGGAAAATTCAGTGAAAAAAGTACCTAAGCGTTTGGCTAGCTACGAAACTCAGCTGTACGTAGAGAAGTCAATAGAAAAGGCAGTATAAGTATAATACTAAACATTGGCGGTCCTAGTGCATCTAAAAGGACAATCCCTTCGAGCGTGTTCCGTAGCCAGATTTTGTACGGCGCACCAATATGGCATACTGTCTACTATAACTACAGAGGAAGAGTGCTATCTGCATATGCAGTGCCTAGCGGACTGTATCCGCCGAAGGAATAGGGGTAATCGCAGGACTGGCTCTTATGGAGCTGCAAGTGAAAGAGAGAAAAGACAGGTTAGACGGAGTGTCGAAGGCTGACGCAAAAACAAATCTTATCCAAAGCTGGCAAGTGAAATGGGACATCGAAACATCTGGCCGATCGACCCACCGATTCATTCCTATTATCGTCTGGGTGAACAGGAAGCATGAGGAAACTGACTATTTCTCAACACAAGCATTCACGGAATAGATGCGTTCACAGGTACCTTTGTACCAGGCCGAGATCTGACACTCCTAAATGCACCTTATGCAGTGAGGAAGATGATGCCAAGAATACACTCCTCCACTACTCCAGGTGGGAGGAACTGAGAAACTTGTATACTCAGAAAAGTGGATGAAATTTCAATATTGCCAACGTGATGGAATGCTTGTTAGAATCAGGGGAGCCCTGAAATTATACCTATGAAGCGGTACGGGCTATAATAGAAACCAAAGAGAAAGAGAGTGGGAACTAGAGATAACGAAAGACAGCCTTTACAACGAAGCAATGCGAGAACTGATACCATTTGCCTTACTACAGGAAAAAAAAGAAGCAGTAGAAAACCAATCTAGTTCTAGCACCCTCCTTTTATCTGACTCCATTGGACCATCTACATATATCATACCATTAGACAAGATCTAGAAAAGTTGTTAAATAGTGCCATAAGAATGCATGAAGATTGTAGCGAAACGTCGAGTAGAGGTTTGTTAACAAGTCCTTGCCCCGGCGAAAGATGAACGTTTTATCAGTCGCGTTGTTACTTGAGATGAGAAATGGATTTATCTAAACGACTCGAACATGGGAAATCAGTGGCAGGACAAAGGACAATTATCAGAACCTGTCGATTCGAGAGGTAGTTTTATTGTGTGTCTGATGGATTTAAGGCCGGCATTTCTTGCAAAATCAAAATATTGCATGAACGAATATTGCAATATTGCCCTTTTGCAAGTCTCTTGCCATCGCGTCATGGTTCCCAATAATCAAAATTCCATTCCATTCCAAGTGAAAGTAAACAATTTCCTAACCTCAAATTTTATTCAATATTTTGTGATCGGTATAAAAATGAAAATAACAAAGCTAGGTAAAGTGGATATGAAAAAGTGCATCACACGCAATAATTACATATGCTGCTATTTTGCTTTTTCAGTCTCATAGACAGAAAAGAGCACCTAGGCGATGGTGGAAAAAGCTCCTGGAATTAGATGAGAAAACATACAAAAATTATTCGAGAATGGATGAAGAAACATTTGAAAAACTCATAAGAAAATAAGACATGAGATAACTGAGAAATCATTGGAGAGAGACGTAATATCAAGAGATCCGAAACTCATTTCTTCCTAGAATTTCAAATTGCACGCAATAAAATTGCACTAAACAATAATATTGCAAGTGCGAGATCTTGCATGAAACAATCATCGAAACATCATCTGCGCCTGCTTTTGATCAAGAGAAATTTGCGCCTTGTTTTGCATTGCATTGCACGTTGTCTTGCATCATATCAAGCGGCCTTTAGGTTTAGTGTACTTTGAAATAATTTCACATAGTACAACTATCAATGACGAGGTATGTAGTAGGTAGCTGATGCGAATATATGGAATTTTATCGAAAAAATATTCAGGTTTAGTTAATCGAAAGCGGGTTCTTTTACAACAAGACAATCCTAAACCACATACTTCGAAATTTGCGCGAAATAAGATCGATAAATTTGGTGGTATTGAAATACAACATCCAGCATTAGGTCCGGAGCTTGCATCTTGTCAGATTAGGGAAAATTTTTGAATCCAATGGAGATGTTGAAAATGCAGAGCGACAAGGTCTCAAAGAGTTTGCTAAACGTAGAATACGATGTGATATAAATCGAATATTTAGGTTTTATTATATGATTATTTCCCATCTCCGTTCAAATAGTGTCAAAATCAGGAAAGAAATTCGAATATAAGCGTTTGCAATTATTTATAACTTAATTTTTTACTTTTCGGATGATAATTTAAATACTGACAAATTTACTTACTGTAATTTGATAGAAGTTTTTCAAGTTTTATAGCACCAATAGTACAAAAGAAGAGATATTCTAATTTTTTGAGTTATAACTTTATTTGAGCAGAGGTGGGTTTAATGAACAATGAACAACATCCAACATTGGATCCGGACCTAGCACCTTGTCAGATTATTATTTATTTACATCCACTAATCAATTCTTGCGTGGGAAAATTTTTGAATCCAATGGAGATTTTGAAAAATGCAGCCCGACAAGGTCTCAAAAAGTTTTCTAAACGTAGAATACGATGTGATATACCTGGAATATTAAGGTTTTATTATATGATTATTTCGCAACTCTGTTCAAATTGTGTCAAAAGTCAAAAAAAAAATATGAAATATAAGCATTTGTAATTATTTATAACTTTATTTTTCATTTTTCGGGTGATAATTTAAAAACTGACAAAGTTACTGCAATTTGATAGAAGTTTTTCAAGTTCTATTCTAGTCTAATTTTTTGAGTTATGACTTTATTTGAGCGGAGATGGAATTTAATAAACAAAATAATCATTGGAAACCGACATTATTTATAAGATTCCCTCTATATTATCAAATTATGTATCCAACAGTGAATTGTTGATACAAATATGAGTACATCCAATTAATTCAAATATAGATAAAGTTAAGTAGAAGATTGCTACCCTTACAGAGAAACAGGAAATGCGGGAAAAGGAATTTGTTGTAGGTTATCTTCCTGACAAGCTTGTTAGTGTTGATGTTTTATGCCCTTTGACATTGTGACCACATTGGTGGTTGATACTTCTGAGGTTATAAGAGATGGTAAAACACAGTTCATTTTAAACTATCCTACATAGAAATTCTATTTTTTTTATTTTGAAAGGTTTATTTATTTTCACATCCACCTGATAAAGATCTTGAAAAATTCCCTCTCGTTATACTCGTTATAATCATAAAATTAGTTTATTAAAACCTTTTATTGATAGTTATTGAGTCCTTCAGGTTTTATATATTAGTGTCGTAACAGAAATTTGTGTAATATCCTCAAGCTTTAAGCCGTAAAACAAGTATGAAAATGTCTATTTTATCTTAATTATGTCCATTGAGTAAAATGCGATTTTTTTTCAAACGTTGATTAAGTTTTTCTAAATTGTTTTTTTTGTTTATGCAGGTTCATACAGGGGATCTACTATTGTTTAATTAATTAATAGTAGCCTCATCGTTTAAATTATGATAAAATGAGTTTCGAAAACTCATACTTTACAGGTAGTACTCAAAATGTTTCACATGAGAGACATAACTAACACATTTTATTAAAATTGACCATGCATACTCATTTATTGTATTAATAGCTAGATTATAACCTTCATTTAATTCGAAAAAGATGTTACAAAGGATGATGGTTGATAAATATTCAAACTGGATTGAATAATCATATTATTATTCTAAAACTTTCTACCCAGCCGTAGCATCGTAAGGTGCCGGCTCATTTCTGCAATTTTTCCAAAAAAACTTACCATTAGGATTTTATTGGATAAAAATGAAAATTCTTACGCTCCCAATTGAGTTTGTAAATCGTGTGTGCAATATTGTGAGTGCCTTTAATTGAAACACCGTCTATTTGGCAAGAACCACGAAACCATCTCGAAAACTGTTATAATTGTAGCGTGTACGTAAACACTTTGATCGCTAAATATCGAGCTAAATGGCAGTATTCAAGTACTAGTTGTGTTCAACGTCTAGTACAGCGGTCTTCTGACTCTTCAGTGACAAAAAATATATCTGAACCCTTAGATCTTATCATAAAATGATGCTGATTTTGTAGGTATGTCAAATTAGCTAAATTGCATTTTACAACAGTAGCTAGATGGTCTTGTAAGAGATATTAATTTTTCTTAACAAAAAAATTGAGTTTCTCAGCCACTAAAATAAGTTTTTATCCTGAAATAGATAAAGAGTTACGGCGTTATTTTTTCGAAAAAACCAGTATTACCTTTTAAATTTAGGAGATATAAGCGAAGAACAGAGAAAGCGTATGCCTCGGGACTTACGTGACATGGAAGAGCGCTACCAGTGTCCCTGGAATATAAATATGATGTCTGACAATTGTTGATTTCTGATCTACACATCAGAGAAGAACAAGGAATGAAGTTTTTTAGAAACAAATCGAACCAAATGACAAACGTTTATTCGTTGACAGCTCAAAACGTAGCATAACATGTATTCTATTACATAATGGAAATGAATAAGCTAGAGTACCTTTTGTGTACCAAATTGAAGGAAAAAAGATTGTTGGCTAGCCTTGAAGATAGAGAGAGAGAGAGAGATTGGTTGGTTAAATTTTGGTAGGATAAGGAGGATTTTTGTAAGGAGGGGGGTTTGTTGGAGTAGGCCTTGATATAGAAATAGCTCCTCTGCAGGGCTGGGGTTGTGGTAGTCGCATTGAGTCGTGTTTGTCTAACTATTTCTGAAAGGACATTTTGGCCATAAGAAAACGAAAATGAAGCTTGTAAGCAAAAACGGCTCTTCTCGGTTTGGGTTTTTCCAATTTTTGAGGGATTTTATTATTTTTTTTTTTGTTTTTTGAAAATATTTTACAACTGCGACTACATTATTCCCTATAGTCGGCCATTTGGCTGGAGATCTGGTTCACCAGGTTTCAGGGAAACCGCAGAAAAACTGCAGCACCGACGATAGTTTTGAAGATAATAAAATTCAATGACCATAAATGGCAAATTTACACCGATTTAAAAATGGTAAAATTTTTTGCCGGCAAATAAAGTAGTTACACCAAATTTCTCTATTTTATATGTCTTTGGGACAGAAGCATTGGGTGAGAAGAAACTGGCTCTTGGTAGAACATATGGAGCCTGGAAAAAAGAATTTAGTCCAAAATTCGTTAGTAGCTCCACCATTACATATAAAACTGAGCATCATGAAAAAGTATGTCAAATCACCAGATTTACATTTATCAAAAATTTTCTCAGCTCACTACGGAAAAGGTTGGTTTTTTGATAGCCCTCAAATTAGACAACTTACGAAGATACTCAATTTAGAGGCTCTTTGTCATGCAAAAATTTCATCGAAAACAAAAAATATGAGCATGAAAATCCACTTCCTCCATAGTCACCTGGACAAGTTCCCGGAAAATTTAGGAGATTTGCATCAGGACTTACATGACATGGAAGAAATAAATTTTTTCTGTTCTATATTTATATAGTTGGAACTCAGAAACTAGAGCTGATAAAATGATAAAAATCATAAGATAATTTGTGATCTTGAAGAAATCAGATTTCCATTCATGTTTTTATTTCTTGAATATTATTATGTCGAGTACCGAATTCGCATATTTCAATAGTGAATTCAGAAAAGCCTGAAAACGTTAAAATACCAGTTTGCATTAAAAACTTCGTCGGTAACGTTTTAAATCCCATTCAACCTATTTTTAGCAAAACGTCCACTGACAATAATAGATTCAAATGCGGATTCTATCGATTTTATTGGGATACCCGAAAACGTATCCGTATTGTATGTTATAAAAGCAATTCTTCGTATTACAGTATTCAATATTACTACGATCAACGCTTAGCGATGTAAGTTGAGAAATATATTTTCGCATGTATCGAGATATTCTCACTAAAATGTCAGCCATTTTTGACGCTTAGTTTCTGATTGACATTCGTATAAGTGAATTGTGAAGTTTTTTCTTTTTCTGAAAATGGAAATAATTGATTACCGAGCTAAATACTTGTTTTTGAAAGGCTATACGCCTATGCAAATGGAGTAGGAGATAAGCAGTGTTTACAAAGTCTCTGAACCATCATTTACGACCGTAACATTTTGGGTAGATGAATTCAAACGTAGCCGTATCAGCTTCACTGATGACGAACGTTCGAGGCATACAAAAACTGCGACAACCAGCGAAGTCATCGAAAATTTCACCAAATGGTAACGGACGACTGTCAGATTGATGTATTCATATGAATCAAATTAAAATTTCTAAAGGCAGCTTGTAAGAAATTGCATGCAATTTTTTCAAAGTCAAAACTCCATCATTTAATTAAACAAATTCCTAACGTAGAACCTAATTTAATAATTTGTGACCGGTTTAAAAATGTAAATAACGAAATGAAAAAGAAAAAAGTGGTCATTGAGGTTGGAGCCTGATGAGCATTTTGGTTGTGTCGTGAAAAGGAACTAGATTTCTGCCTAGAATTGCAACTTGCACACCATAAAAATGGTACCAAATCGATAATTTTGCAAGTACGAGATTATGAATGAAACAATCAGCTAAACTTCATCTGCGCATGCTTTTGATCAAGAAATATTGCGTCTTGCATTGCGTTGCACGTTGTATTGCATCATGTCAAGCGGCCTTAACAACTCAGTTGATATAATCGTTATGACTAATATTCCAAAGATCGGCCTTTAACAAATTGGTAATTAAAAAAGGAATTAAAGTTTTTTAATTGTTTGTATTTTATTTATATGGTTGATATCGACATATTAAGCAAAACTGTTTTGATAAAATTATCGATATACTGGGTGTATAAGTGTATAAGTTTATGAACTGATTTATACTAGAACGTTTTTCTAATTGGCAATAAGTTTTAAATAGAAGATTCGTAGACAGCTTGAAATTTGACGTTTCGGTAAATACATTACCATCATCAACCGCTTCTTCAGATGTAGGAAAACGATGGCCTTGCAATTTATTTTTGATCTACGGAAATTAGAAGAATTCATTGGGTGCCAACAATCAGTGTACGGCTGAGGATCCATCAATTCGATGTTATGACTGTTCAAAAACTTTTTTTTGAACTGATGTGTGAGAGCTCGTATTGTTTTGGTGGAGAATGATTCGTCTTCTGCGATTGGTTTCCTTAATTTTTTCGTACACTCCTGGCAAACAAATGCTGGTGTAGTACCATAACAATTGATTGTTTTACGTTGCTCTAATGGAACGGTGGCTCAATATCCAGTTATTCCGAAATACAGGTGACCATTTGCTTCGAAGTGCTTCCTGCACGAGCAACTATTGTTGGATTTGGCTCGAGATTTTGGAACCATTGTCAAATTACGCAGTATCCAACACGAACAATTTTTTTGGGACTGTGTTAGGATTGTGCTCATTATATAAAAGGTAGAACAATACCAGTAGATTATTACGTATCAGGACATGATAAAGTAAAGGAAAGGCATTTATAAAAAATGGAAAAGCTTTTACATCAAGACAACTCACACTTTTGTGATAACCGTTGCTAAAATTGACAAGCTGTACTTTGAATTGGTTTACCAACCATCGTATTCACCGCACCTGATCTCTACTGAGTTTTCTTGCTATTTAATCTTAAGATTTTTATCAAACAAGGACGTTATAGCATACTTATTTGGAGAAGAAAGGCGCCAATTATTATTTTGAAAAATAAGAATAAGGGATAAAAAATCGTTTCTTCCTTCGTTAAGTCATAAACTTTCCATACAACCCTCATAGTTGTTATTCTTCAGTTTCCAGCCTAACTTCAAACTTTTCGGACTTCTAAACAAACTTTCATGCCCATGCTCACCTCTTTGCGGGTATAATTTCCAAAAATACTGAACTACGTAGTTAGTTATCCTTTAATATTCAACCTAAACACAAAATTGGAAGATCCTAAGTTCAAAATTGACTGACTTACAAATAAACTTTCATATCCCTTTCCATTCCTTTGAAGGCTGAATTTTCAAATAAAAATTAGAGCTACAAGGGGCTAGTTTATTTTGTATCCCTGTACATATCCGAATAGAAATGTATGGTTATATCAATATAAACAGTGGTAGAGTACGTATTGAATGGTCAATCAATAAATTTAGTGTGATTCTTTCCTGAAAAGTTTTCTTGTAGATTCCTTTCTGTTTATCTATTTTTAAATTAACGATTACCTGGTAAACAGAAATACTGTATTAACTCTTCAAACGCATATTTAAAAAATGGTGGTGGCTTATCTACTTTTTGGCGGAGGTACTGGGAGTGAAGTATAATCAATTCAACAAACTTTATTATAAGGAGTTTTATTTTATTTAAAAGATTACATATTACCCCTGATAACGTTTATAGTTGGTCACAAAACATCGATACTTAGTCCAAAAGAGACTTTGTGGTATATCGAATTTCATTAGGGACGTAAAGTCAATTTCATTAATAGTAATAGCATTAAGGCTGACATTTACGACAAATCCTAATTAAGAAGCTCAATCTAGCTGCTACTTCTCCCAACTCTTTTCGCCGTATATCACTCACTTGTACCATGTGCAAATTATTGGAAAAAATTGTAAATCAAACTCTACTCTGCTTTTTTGAAAAATATAATGTAATCTCTAAAGAGTAATCCGGATTCCGACGAACTAGATCACCTCAAGACAATCTAGTTGTTCTACAATCCCATATATCTGCGGCACTAAACAAAAAACAAGAAGTCATTGTAGCGATATTCTATATTGTTGGTGCTTTTGATACCATAAATAGACAATCAATTTTAAATAAACTAACTTCACTCCATATCAACTTTTTCAAAGTCTTTGCCAATGGCATTCAAAATGACGGTGTCCCCAGGGGTCCGTTTTAAGGCCTACTCTATTTAATCTAGCTATTAACAATCTCTGGTTTGGTCTCCCTTCCCCCATCAAATATGCTTTATATGCAGATGATTTAATAACTTTTCGCCATGGCTCATCCATCACAAGTACTACTAGTCTAATTCAGTCAGCAGTATATACTCTAAACAAAAATACAAGCCTCTTAGGACTAACTCTATCCGCAACATAATCCAAAATTATTAAATTTAGAAGACGATTATCGATAATATCCCCCTGTGTAAAGACAAAGGGGGGTCTTTATTGAGAACATCCCCCTTCCCGTTATGGATCCCTGTAAAATTTTGGGCCTAACATTCGACTTACTTGGAAACAAAATACCATGGGAATCGAAAGAAAATGCTACAAATATTATAATAACGTTATTCAAATTCGCTCACAGTACCATTGGGGAGCTGACGAAAATTCTCTTCTCAAAATACTAACCCTAATTTGCTAAAACTTTATGGTTGATGGTTGTCCCGTATGTATATATATATATATATATATATATATATATATATATATATATATATATAGCCAGCTATATTATTAGCTAACTTCAATATATTTTCTCAGACGATGAATACATAAGTATTCGAAAGCTATATATATCTGACCTTGATCTTTCAAACTTGTTGCATAATATAACTTTACGTCTTTGCCTAGGTGCTTTTCGATCTTAACTTCGGTAGTTAACGAAGATAAGAATTAGGCATACCACTGCTCGAAGGCTGCAAACAGATCTGTTGGCTGCTCGTAATGTCCGAATAAGCCTACAAACAGTTCGAAATAGGCTGAGAGAAGCAGGTATACGAGCCAAAGTGCCAGCTAGAGGTCCACGTCTTACCAGAGAACATCGAGTAGCAAGATTGGAATTTGCTCGAGAACACGCAAATTGGAATTTTCAAGATTGGTTCAATCTTTTATTCACGGATGAATCAAGATTTTGTCTGTATTCATCTGATAGGCGTGTACCAGTATATAGGCGACGTGGTGATCAGGTTAATTTTCAAATTTCAAACTGAAAGCTTTGGTGGTGGCGTCATCATGGTTTGGGGAGAAATTTCTTTCGAGGGTCGCACGGAGTTAGTACCAGTGAATGATGGAAGACTAAATGCTGCTAGGTACATAACCAATATTCTAGAACCCCATGTTGTGCTATATGCCTCATATCGGTGACAACTATGTGCTAATGCTCGATAATACTCGTCCATATGCTGCTGGAGTGGTTCGGCAGTACTTAGAAGAGGTCGAGTTATCCACCCTGAATTGGCCTGCACGTATCTCAGACCTCAACCCAATAGAGCATGTCTGGGACCATCTAGGATGGCAAATTCAGCAACATCCGGCACCAATAAGAACACTAGATGATCTTCAAAATGTTGTTTTTAACTTCTGGGGAAACATGCCGCAAGCATACGTCCAGAACCTGTTTAGAAGCCTTCCAAGACAAATGGAAGCTGTAATTAGAGCGAGGGGTGGCAACACACGCTATTAGAAATTGATTGGCGGGTTTTAGTTTAAGCACCGTTCATTTTTTTTATAGATGTTTTGTACAATTTTTTTAATATTTTCTATGTTTTGGTTTTTGTCCTCTGTAGATTAAACTGCTGATATAAAATAAATATTGCAAAAGGCGTATCTATTGGTGTTTTAATTCCTAATAATAATAAAATTCGAAAAACAGGGAACACATTTAAAGTATTTAAAAAATAATGAGTGATGCGATAATTTTTGTGGGGTGTTTATTTAGCATTTTACAAGCCATCAATTTCATCAAGATTCTGTAAAGTGTTATTAGAACTGTAAAGTCGAATTTTCAGTACAGTATATAAAAAAAATATTTACGGATCACCCTATTGTCCAATCTATACATAACTCCTACCGATCTCTCACATCCCAAAAAAAAACAGCTACTATCATTTGGTTACCTTCCCACATTGGGATCGTAGTTAATCAATTAGCAGACCAACAAACAGAAAGTGCTTTAACTCATACTATTACCGATAATATAACTATCTATTAGGACTTAAAATCTCACTTTAAAAGAAAAATCAGAATAACGTGGCAGCAAAACACTTCGCAGGCGTCTCCAGACAAGACTTAACCATTTTAAAAAGAATCGGTCACTCGACTCACCTATGGTTATCTAATATCTTCTACCACCAGACTCATTTGCACCAGCTGTAGTTCCAATCTGACGATAAAACACATATTGACTGAATGCCACAAATACGAGGATATATTGAAAAATTCTTAGCCTACTATAGAACCCAACAAAATTTCAATGTAAAAATATTTTATTACTCAACATATTCTCCTCTTAATTGGATACATTTATTCTTCTTTTTAACTTAACAACAATCCCAAGCATTCCTCCAAGTTGTACAAAGAATATTTTAAATAATTGGAAAGACAAAATGTACTGAAAGCAATGATTTAGCTGCCACAGTCACCCGACCTCAACTTAGTTGACTTGTAGAACAAATTGTGAAAGGAGTTAGAAAGCAATGCCCTTCTTTCACTTCACAAATTTGGAATATTCTGAGAAAAGAATGGAACCAAATAAACGACGATTATTTGCCGAAATCGATTCATTGAAAAACATATAACAATTACCGACTATAGTTTTATTATTACTATATTTTTATATACATATGCTCTTTAGAAAATAAATATCAAAATCGATCAACTTGTTTTTATTAGTTTCGTATCACGCAAATTATAGGGTGGGCAATAACTTTTCACTGGCAGTGTATATTTTGACAAAACACTTCTGTCGTTACTTTGCGTTTTTTTCTCAATTTTTAGTACGATAAAAATGTGGTTTTTAAAATTTTTTTCCACTTGATTGTTCACATACACATCCTATAATTTTAGGACCCCCTCATGTTAGTCAAAATGGGACACTACTACAGAGTGCATTTGATTTGTTTATATACCCAATGCAAATTGACTGAACTAGATTCCAACCAACCAAAAAAAAACCAATAGTGTATGATGAGATCATTACCAGAATATCACTGTATTAGAAAGTACACAATGTATACAGTGTATGTTTCAAGTTTGATGACACCACGTTGTTTAGTATTTGTTTGGCAGCCATCAATAATAAACGTTTTCAGTGAATTTGTAAACATGGAAAAATTGATTATCGTAATGTGATACAGTTTGACAGACATTAGATCAACCAATATAAAAGATAGATTCTACTCTGGGTGAGTCCGCTCCTTCGTTATCCACTGTAAAATAATAGTTGCAGAGTTTAACCGGTGTCGTACGACCTACGAAGACCAGCATCGCAGTGGTCTACTAAATGAGGTGACGATTCCAGAAATGTTGGAGAAAATCTACAAAGCTGTACTGGATGATCGTTGACTGAAAGTGCGCGAGGTAGCAAACATAGTAGTCATTTCAAAACGAGCCGTACATCGCATATTTACTGAAAATTTGGACATAAGTGCTGTGCGCAAGGTGGGTGCCTCATTTGCACACAATGGGACAAAAACAGCATGGTGGAGATGTTTCCATCGAGTGTTTGGCAATGTTTCAGAGAAATAAAGCCAAATTATTGCGCCGTGTCATAACCATGGATGAAACGCAGTTCCATCACTCTACACCCGAAACAAAATAACAATCAAAACAATGAACAGAAAAGGGTGAACCGGATCCAAAGAAGGCAAAGACCGTTCCATCTGCAGACCAGATAATGGCGTCGGTTTTTTTGAGATACGCCTTGGATAATTTTCATTGACTGTCTTGAAAAAAGAAAAACTATCAACGGCGGGTATTGTGATAACTCATTGAAATGTTTGAGTGAACAAATAAAGCAAAAAAGCCGCATTTGGCTAAGAAGAAAGTGTTGTTTCATCAAAACAATGCACCATTTCACACATCCAAAATTGATGAATTAAAGTTTTAATTGCTACCTATTCGCCCCCTCGGATTATTTTCTGTTCCCAGACTTGAAAACATGGCTTGGTCGTTCAGGATTTTCCAACAAAGAAGAGGTGATGTAGGTTATTTTGAGGAGCTTGGTGATTCCTATTATACAAAGGGTATCGAACTTATTAAACATGGATTGGAAAAGTGTATGGAGCTATAGGCTGAAAAATAAATATATATTATTGTCCAAAATATATTTTAGTCCAAAATTTTCTTTGTTGGGCCAGGTACTTCTGGGACCATCCTCGTACTTTAGGGCGAAATAAAAAATGCATTAATTTTCCATCCCTGTTCTGTGGAAATAAGTTAACTTGGTTGAGCATAGAAATAATAAAAGAGTTAATGGTATCCATTAGGAGGTTTCGAACATATCTGACTCCCCAAAACATTACTGTTCCTTCTTTTATTGGAACTCTGTCAAGAAATTCCGGTATTTAGCCACTGACCAGTCTCTGTATTTCTGTGCCCACTGAGACGAGTAGTAGTAGTATTTGGAAAGTAACCTGGGCACTTTTAGTTGTTTCCTAGATCGCGAATTCGTTCCAGCAAGTCTCCGCTGTATCGTGGTATTGGAAATTAAACATCCATAAGATTTTTTGAAATGATATTGCACAGCCGATGTTGTTCTTGCTGGATTACGTCACTTGCTACATACCGATCTTCTCTTGCTTTAGTTACCTTAGGACGCCAAGTTTCACATTTTTCTTTAGCGCTATTACTTTCCTGGTACAAATGCTCTATTAATATAACTGAAGTACTTCTCTCGTTTTACAGAATTACAAAAAATCAAGAAAAATATTATTATTCTATTGATTCAAAAGATTTATTTCTAATTAAAATTTTAGTCATCCCTTTCGAGAGAACACTGACCGTAAAATATATCACTGACCGCTAATAATTGAATATCTCAATGAATATTAGATTAAAACGAGCGAAGATGAGTATTTGTTACTGTTTTTGGGTCTACCTAGTAATGGACTTAATTCTGAGATAGTTGGGTAACTTGAAATCAATTTATTTCATGGAAGATTGATTTCTAAGGCAGTGAGAAGTATTCAATCGCTTTTCGTTATGGATGCCGCATCTCCTCTGAATTTTTCATGATCTTAGTTAAAGGTTAAGTTACGTATTGAGGGTAGAGCTAATATATTTTCAACAGAATTTTATGTCGATTCGGAAATGATAAAAATTCTAATTTTGTACATTACGGGTCTAACTGATACATATTTTCATAAATTATATAGAAAATAATAAATTTTAATCAGAGGCAAATATGGTCAGCAAACCAACAACTTAATTTAAATGTTTGTAATGTTTATATTTAACTAACAGCTCCGATTAATTCCACGTATATATGTACTTGATGAGATGATTTCCCTACTACACTCAGTTGTCGAGGACTATCTTTGAAACTTGTAGTTTATTCAATTCTAATTGGACAGTTTTAGGACATCTCAGAGTCAGATTAGATAAATTTTATTGTTCTATATACTATCGGTATTTCATAATTAAGTACCAAAACAAATAGTCAATGATACATCTAATCAACATAGGTATTCCCCAAGGTAGCATTTTAGGTCTCCTCTCCTATATCTTCTATATACATATATATGCCCTTGGCACTACTTTACTAACTTCACATGGAGATCCTCTAACTGCATCACAAATCCCTCAGACAAATCTCGACAAGCTACGGCGGTAATTGTAGGAAAATCACAACTATTTCTCAAAAATAAGTTATTAGTATGTAAGAAAATACTTAAACTTATTTGGACATGTGGTGCTTAGCATCTATGTCAAATATGAATATTACTTAGAGATTTCAGTCACAAGTTCTGAGGTTAATAACAAATGATCCATGGTATGTGTCCAATAATATTATTGCAAGAGATCTAAAAGTCCTCTTAGGTAGAGAAGAAATGGAAGTGACCAGTAAAAAGTACAATGAAAGACACCCTAATCAACTAACCACAGAATCTATCATCCGACGTAGATTCAAAAGATTTACTCCCTACGATATCGCAAGCAAATTTTACCGTATTTTATATAGACTATAAGATTAAGTAGATTAATTTATTCTATGTTCACAACTAAATCTCAGCATATTTTATTTTAAATTGAGTAATTTTTGTATATTCACCTACCATTTACTCATTTTTCTATCTAGAAACACATAAATTTGGTAAAAAAATTTTACTATCCTCGCAATGTATTGAAAATAAATTACTTTTAACTAAATTATTAAAAATTTCTATGACTCCTTCGACTTATATATGCCTCATCCTCACTAATTTTAAAGTCGGGTGCATAGTTTTTTGATAGTACTCGATTTAGTATGTTGTGGTACAATTTTAACATTCATTTGAGAGATCAGGAGAAATTTTTGGTCTCACATTCCGTATATAAAGCATGTATTGGAATTTGCGACTCGAACAATTGAAAAAAGAAAATGCTGTAAATTATCAACCGTGAAACCATTACGGCAATCTCTTTGTTTTCGTAGTTTTTATTAAAAGTTTAGATACATTACCGATCCAAAGTTTTTGCCTACCTTATAGTTTGCGTGGAACTCAAAGTTTTGATGTCACATAAAAAATGATATTTCATTCTTACGAGATAAGTCTCTTTGATGATCTAGAGCCAGATAAAATCACACCCCCATAATTTTTATTGGACTCCAACCAGAAATGACTCTTTAAGATAGCCCACAGCTCCGCAGTATACACTACCGGTCAATAGTTTTTACCCACCCTATAGTTTGATTGATACACAACAAATAAAAATTTGTTAAAGGGTGTTATTTTGAAATTGAATGAATGTATTATGGGTTGGGCAAAAACTTTTGACCGATAGTGTAAATAGAAAAATTCGGTAAAACTATCCAGTCCATCCTTCAGCAGTCTTCCCAAACTTCCAGTTCTTCATCTGAAGTTTAAAATTCGATGACAGCAGCAAATTTGTTCCGTTAAAAACAATATTATGAGAAGTTTCAATTGGAAATATGATAATAATAAAGAGTGTTTATTCACCACACGAATAGAAAGAATGTAAATAAATACAGTATAATACGTGTAGACGAATTATTTCTGTAAATTCTATATATTCTACATATTCTATAAATTTTATATATAAATAATTCAAAATACAGTGAAAACGTGATCCTACAATTACCACAAAAAACGATTGTTAATCAACTTTAAATTTTGAGCTATCTGCAACCCTCAGAAGATAATATTGAAGAAAATTTTTAGAGCTACAAGATATGTGATTTTACTTTTTGATGCCTTTCATTTTTGAGGTATTCCAGTTAAAAGTGAGAAGGGCTGGGGATTTAAGCAAATAAGAACTTTCATCAAATATCTTCTTCTTCAGGTGCCATCTCCAAAGGTTGGCGACATTTTCGGTCCTAAGTGGTGCTCATACCAGTTCAATCGCGTATGTTTTTAACCATGAATATTTTCTGCGACCAGTCCACGTTTTCCTTTGATTTTTCCTTCTATTATTAATTTCAGTATATCATACTCTCCTTCATTTCCCATACGTCCAAGCTCTTCATCGTTAGGTATATGTTGAGTTCATAATATTTTTAGTAGTCTACGGAAGATCCACATCAAAAGTCTTGAGTCTGTTCATGGTATCCACTTCTAATGTCCATGTTTCTGCTCCATACAAGAGAACTGAGTGCACGTGCGCCTTTACAAAACGGTATCTTAAGTTTAAGTTCAAGGTTGCGTTATATAAGAGGTTTTTCACCTTTAGGAATATGGCTCTAGCTTGTTCTATACGTGATTTTACTTCGACGTCAGAGTCTACATTAATCGTTATGCAGCTTCCACGATATTTAAATTTCTCAACTTTCTCTATTACGTTGTTATAGATGTTTATGTTCAGTTGTGGGTAGGAAGTCTTGTTATGACCATTACTTTTGTTTTTGTAACAGTAATATTCATGCCTAGTTGATCTCCCACTTCTACAACTTTGTTGATTAGGCGTAAAAGGGGTTCTGGATTGTCTGCAATGATAAACGTGTCGTTTGCATAACGTATTTTGTTTAATGTCCTGCCGTTAATTTTTATTCCATCATCGTCATCGCCTATTGCTTGGTTAAATATGTGCTCAGAGTACATACAGTATTGGCTATAAAACACAACCTTGTCGTACCCCCTTTTCTATTCTTTTCTGTTCTGATGTCGTTTGACCCTATCTATCTGTTGCTTCCTAGTTCCAATAAAGATTTCTAATAAACTCGATGTCTAACCCTTTTTTCTGTACGAGGATATATTGAAAAATTGTTAGCCTACTATAGAACCCAACAAAATTTCAATGTCAAAATATTTTATTACTCAACATATTCTCCTCTCAATTGGATACATTTATTACAGTGAACCTGCAACGTCTCTAGACCTTTTAAAAAAAATGTTTCTTCTTGCTCTGCAAACGAAACTTCCACAGCTTTTATTACTCTCGTTAGAAGAGGAGGTACCCAAGTCTCATCCATAGTAACAATTCGGTTTAAGAAGCCTATATTGTTTTCAAATCCAGCACAGATCGATCGCAATGCTTCTACCCTTGCTCGATTTTGGTCAACATTCAAACATTTGGGGATCCATTTTGCAGCAATTTTTCTCATGTCCAAATTGACGTGAACTATATGATGAACGCGTTCGTATGAAATATTCAGTGCTTCAGATATCCGGTTTAGCCCAATTCGACGGTCTGATAAAATCATGTCATGAACGGCATCGATATTTTCGGAAACTGACACAGAAACTGGCCTTCCAGATCGGTCATCATCTTCAATGAAAAATTTACCTCTTTTGGAGCTTGCAGTCCAATTTTTCACGGTCGCATACGAAGGACATTGATCACCAAGGGTATTAAGCATATTTTCGTAAATTTGCTTACCTCTTAACCCTTTTAAATACAGGTATTTGATGATGGCTCGATAGACCAATTTTCACAATTTCGGTGGACATCTTTACTCTTTTAATTTATTACGTAACTCTGGTTTACTTTTTTGACGTCAAACTTTACACTGACACTTCTAATAAGTTATTGTTCGTTGCTATGGTAACGCAATATTTTGTTTATGCATGGACCTGTCTAGGCTAACTAGATATCAAAACATCCTCGTAGTAATGCCAGATTAACTCGATCGAAGGCTTTCTCGTAGTCTATGAAACAGGCATAGACTTCTTTCCTCATGTCTCGATATTTCTGGAAGAGTATTAATAAGCTGGCTAGTGCTTCCCTTGATCCTAGTCCTTCGCGAAATACAAATTTTGTATAATTTTTAGTAGGATCTTCAAGCTTTTCAGTCTGAACTCATCACATTTATTGGCTTTTGATTTGGAAATAAATACAGAGGTAAACCAGTTTTTTGGAATATTGCCTGTTGTATGAACTCCCCGTAGTTCCCTATTAGTTTCATAATTTCTATGTGGATTTCGTCCGGGCCCGTTGCGTTTCCGTTTTTACTCAATTTAAGTGCTTTGATTATCTCTGATTTTAGTATTTTTGGAGCCTCTTCACTCCTCGCCACTCACCATTCATTATTCCAGTCGAATATTCGTGAAGTATCGCTAGCGAATGTTTTCCGTATATATGTTTACCATGTCCTGTTTATTTTGAAGTATTTCAATCTCCTCGCACCTTTCTTTCATTTTCTTTCTTATTTCTTTATTTATTTGTTTGTATCAGTAGAATTTATTCTTCTATCCATTCTTTCTTGGTCTTATCTTATTTCTTCTTATTCTACTTTTACTATCGCATGTTTAATTTGATCCCAGACATATTCTATATTCATATCTGGTGTTATAGTTGCAAATTCTTCATTTATTCGTTCTTTCACTTTTGTCTGTGTATCTTTGCCTTTAAATTTTTTTGCCTTTTTTTGTTACTCTTTCTTAGCCCTTTTAATATATCATATCGAGGTTACCTACCACAGGATTATGGTCTGAACCTATGTCCGTCCCAAAGTAAGCTTTTAAACCTTTTATCCCTTTCTTAAATCTTGTTTTAATTAGGAAATAATCGATCTGGTTGCGAATGATATTATCTGGACGGTGTTGCGGAGATTGCCAGTATACCTCTTTCTGATAGTTTGTACAATGTTATTAGTAATTCTAAATTCCTCTTATTGACAAAATTGTACTAGCTTGTCTCCGCTACTATTGCGTTTACTTAAGCCGTATTTACCGACGATTTTATCTACTCCAATGTTGTCAACATTGAAATCGCCCATTATTATAGTAGTTTTGTTGTTTTTGGTATATCCTAGCATTTATTTTATTTCTCGTAAGTATAACACTTTTGTTTTTGGCATAAATACTATAGTTTCCTAATTAATGTAAAAACGCCTTTATCAAGAGCTCAAAAAATATGTCAATCCCATGTGTTTTTGAAATATTTCAAAACTAGTCAAACTTCTCAACACATTTCTGGAATATCGATACTTCAATATTTTCATTATTAGTAGAACACATTGCGAATTCTATTTTAAAAAACACAAAATTCTAACTCTCCTCGCCCTCTTCATTTTAGAATCTGTTTATTTGGTTCGCAAACACTTCCTCAACTCAACAGAGAGACCCATGCTTGGATATTTACTTGACTATACCTACTTCTGGTCTGGTGAAAAAGTCCATTATTTTCAATGCGAAAAAATTATTCAATCAGCTACCTTCTGAAATAAGAATGGCAAAAAATTTTGATAAGTTTCAAGGTTTGACAAAAGCATTTCTGCTTGAGAGATCTTATTTTTCGGTAGCTGAATTCTACAATTTACCATAGACTCTTAGAGACTGGTATAATTCAATCTGTGATCTAAGATATTATATACATTATATAATTACTACTATTGAATTAAATCATTATTTTGTATTTTTATATTATGTAGTTTTGTCTATAAAATTGTAAAAATTTTCTGATGACAATAAAGATTATCTTTCTCTCTCTTTATTTATTTAAATAGTTTTATTTACATAATAAAATGAAATACACTAAACTATTCACTATCCACTAAATTATCCACTTAGACTTAACTGTTCACTAAGTCACTACCAAATACTTATATAATTTATTTAAATTTACCATTTGGTTTACTTGTCTATCCAGAAGGGGGGCATTAAATTATTTACTGACTACTACGGCTGTTAGACACTCGTTTTTATGCGTTATAATCATATCCAGATTGTCCCAAGTGCTAAATGTAGTATATTTCGAAAAGCAGATCTAGACAAAATCTACTAGCTGTTTCTATACACAAAAATTAACAATATTGCGGTCAGTAGAATGGTCTGTTGATTTTATCATTTTCTTTATTCAAAAATAATTACATTAAATTGGTCTTTTATTATAGTCCTTTCTACTTTTCTTTACTCTCATGATTTTTTTATATTACTATATAACAAATAAAAAAGTTTTGAGAGATCGAACGTCATTAAAGTTTGTCATTATGTTATGAAATAAGTCTATAATTTGTATCTTATAACTCTGTAACTATTAAAGGCTTACAAATTGAGTCTCCAAACATTAGGTAAACCACCATTTACGGGTTTTTAACTCAATTACACCAAGTTCCGTGTATCTGAACTTGTTGGCATGGTATATAATTATTCTTACAACACGGCACTCTAATAACCATTACGGTAGATATCGTTTTTGTAATTCCAGTAATTATATCTAAAAATTTATCAGATAAAAGGTTTTATAAATGTTTGATATTGTATAGCCAAATGCTGGTTAATTGTAAATTTGAGCAATATTATATTTAGATTCTGTCTTCCAAATCTCTTGAGAAGAAGATACTGAGAATATAGGTAGATTTTTCATACGAAAATATCTGGATTGGATCTCGGCGTATTTTTTAAATTGTATTATTTTTTGCATTTTGGCTGTTAGCACTATCCCGTATGGAATTTCCTTGGATATCTAACATTTTTTGTAGCAGATAACCGATACTATTGGATGCTCGTCAGCGTTCTAACGTAAACTCCATGAATGAAGTTATAAAAAATACTTACATCACAATTTTTTGTGAATAGGCTCGTAGTTGAATGTTTTTTGCAATAGTTAAAGAAAATTTGAAGAAACTTTGGGGTTTCGACTCCAAAACGAACTATGCGTGTCAGCGCTCAAACGTAAAGCTGATGATTTTTTTGCGCTATGAAAAATACTTACATCATAAGTTTTGGTTAATTGTACAATGTATGTACAAAACATGTTTAAAATGTTTTATCCACTTAATCTTCAATTTTTGGTCATAAAATTATGTAACTTATTATAATGTCATTATATGTCTGTTCAGTTTATGTTAAAAAAAATCGTGAATAACTTCACAATGGCGGTAGAGTAGGTATATCTCGAAAAACATGTCGTAGATTTGTTTTTTTATTTTATTTACTGGAAATATTTTAGAAACTTTTTGGAGATTCCGATGGCAGTTGCCACAAAGGATTTGTAACCACGTGGTTTAACTGAACATATATACAGTATGGTGCAAATGGAAAGAATCAATTCGTTATTTCGTAAACCGGCGACTTTAAGGAAAAATCTTGAAACCCGTCGATTTTTATTTTAAAACGGGCTATTCGTATGGATACGTTTTTATTTTTGATGTCATCTATGCGAGCGTGAGCCTACTATAGAACCAAACAAAATTTCAATGTCAAAATATTTTAGAACTCAACATATTCTCCTCTTAATTGGATACATTTATTACAGCGAATCTGCAACGTCTCTAGACCTTTAAAAAAATTGTTTCTTCTTGCTCTGCAAACCAGACCTCCACAGCTTTTATTACCTCCTCGTTGGAAGAGGAATATATATATATATATATATATATATATATATATATATATATATATATATATATATATACTTCTAAATGTTCTTGATTTTACGTCTCTTCTATTCTAAAAATAGTTTTTTCTAAGAATTTTTGAAAGATAAACATTTCGACTTCTGTTTATCAAAATATTTATTAATATAAATACGCAATTTGTCAGTGTCAATAGTCGAAACGTTGATTTTTATCTTTCAAAAATTATAAAAAATAAAAAAATAATTTTAAAACAGGAGAGACATAAAATCTGGAATATTTAGAACAATAAACATATGAAAACGTCTAAGAAATAAGAAATTTACAGATTTTCTAGATAATTCCCTTCACTGTTTACACATTTTTGCCACCTCTTGGGAAGCCTTTTGATATCGAAGAATTATTCCTTGGGTGAATCGGCCAGCCTTGTGCACCCCAACTACTCCACCTCGTCATAGGTGTTGAATTTTTGACCAACTGGACTCTTCTTTCTGTCATCCAAATATATGGTAGCTGCATCTCCCACCCCAAGTCTGTATTGTATAATGAGTAAGACGCGCGATATGAAGGCACGCGTTATCCTGGAGAAGAATCGATTTTTGCGCTGGAGTAATCCTCCCGTTCCGCGAGATAAACGGGCTTCTTGTGTGTTTTCAAAAATATTAGAGTAGTATGTAGCATTTATGGAATGTGGTGTGCGCAGGAAAACAACGTACAGCACTCCTCGTAGCACAGTGGAACCATATCGCCCAAAAGCGGGGCAAAATAAAACATTCTAATTATTGATCTGAAATCTCACATTTGAGTAATTCAGGGGTCCCTGACTATAAATTCCATGTTGAATTGACAAAAACTCACCCCCTTCACCCCCAACAACCACACTCTTGCATGAAGTAGTGCATACTTCATGAAGCAAGAGTTAGGTTAGGGGTGGTTGCAAATTTGATGTCAAATTCACAAAATCTCATCCTCTTCACCGCCTGGTTACAACCCCCTTGCATTTCATCCCATACTGTATTTAGCAATGAAGTCACATATCACTTCCAAGGTTTGATCAGAACTTAACCATTCACCTCCTAATAAAATTCGGTCGGCTCTTGTCTTATTTTGGGTTGCTCTAAATATAAGGACTAAACTTTGAAAGACCATAAAATAATAAAAACGCTTTTTTTACATCGATATTAATTTTTGGGCATAAGAATAAACACTATTACAGTAGAAAATTTTTTTACTAATTCACACAATTTACATAACTGAAAGGGTAGTTTCTATATTTTTGGAAAAACCAAATCACTTCTACTTATAACACAAAAATTCTTAAAAACACTCAAAATGGTTAACTATATTCATTAGTACAAACTCACTGAAGAAGATCGACTTCAAACTGGCCTAGACATGTGAGAAAAAGTTTAAAAAAATTTTTCTTCGGCAGGTAGATATTTAATTTGTTCAATTATTTATTCTAATGACTGAAAATGCAAAAGTTTGTGCTCCAATTTTGGAGGTTTCAGCATAAATTGGCTATTTTGTCCCAGAATACCAACATATTTCTCTAAAATATAAAACAGGGATTTTATATTGTTCTCGAATAGGATTTCTAAAAGAGACGATGCCGTTACAAACTTGATCTTTAAAAAAATCCAAGTTAATATACTTTTCCACGACATGCAAAACCTTTCATCATAGTAAACCTTTTTATTTGATCGATTTCTAAGAGCTTCTACAAATGAAAAGACAAAGCGGTATTCACTTGATGAAGTCGACCCACTCAAATTGTGTTAGAAACGATGGATTTTTACCGAATTTTTAACCGAATCTTTAAGGAAAATAAAGGGTATTGTTGTAAAATCGAGCTATGAACATTTTTTTCATACAATACTTGAGCAAATTTCAATCTTCTTTCACGGCTGGTACATACAGCGTGTTTCCAAAGTAAGTGATCTGATAAATTGCCGTAGGCAATTCACTATTCAATTTTAAAACGAAAAGCTATGATAAAAACGTGACCTGTTAATAGGTTTGTTCCAGCAGTATGCTCTGATCATATTTCGAACTTGATTATGCATTACTTGACTATAATCTATTACGAACACCATTTTTGTTTTCACTGGACCATTCACTTTCACCTCCACTGTCGACTAAATTCTTTATCTTTAAAATATATTAACACCTGATAAAGCACGATACACGACCTAAAATATGTCGTAAGTTTCTAAAGAATATCTATCTCAATCAATTTCCAAAGAGTCTTTTCACAAATTATCAAACACAAAATATATATTGTAGTCCATGAACTCTTAACCTGTCCACACACTTTTCAGAATGTTTGACTAAAGCTTCTATTCCACTATACAACTATAATGCATCTTTAGAGTCAAAATGTTTAATTTCATTGGCCTTCACCTTTGTGGACAAAAACAGTTGGACGGAGCCAAATCAGGAGTATATGGTGAGTACTCTAACTTTGTGAAGGTACATTCGTGTATATTAGCCTTAGAAACCAAAGCAATGTGGTCTGGAGCATTGTCTTGAAGTGAGTGCACACCTCGGCTGATTTTGCCGAGCCTTTATTCGATAATTTCTTGATGTAGTACGTCAAACTATTATACCGCGTTAATGGTTGTATTTGATTCTCTAAAGTCAAAGGGATACCTTCGCAGTCCTAATATATTGTAGCCATCACTTGTTTGGTGCTTTTCGTGACCTTTGCTTTTTTGGCATGGGCTCTCCTTCCCGATGCCACTCTTTTGGATGTGTACAATTGATCGTATTACACTTTCTTGGTTCTCGCGGCAAAGCTCTAAAAATCGATCACAACATTCTACTCGACGCTACTTTTGCACTGAGAATCCGAGACACCCATCTTGCAGTAATTGGTATCATATTTAAATGTTCATGTAGGATCCTACACTTATTTTGGAAATGCCAGTATGTGCTGCAATTTGGAACAATTTATTTCAATAATTTCATGTTTCCTGAAGTAGTCACCATTACAGGAACTCCCGCACGTGAATTATCTTCTTATGATTCTCGTCTCCAGCGAAACAACTTAGAGCAAGTTTTAATTGTTGAAAATAATGGCCACAAGTCAGTGTAAACAACCTCCATTCTGTTTTTGATTTGTCTTGGTGTTAACTCTTCTTCAAAAGTCAAAAATGGTATACCAGAGCGAATTTGAGACATATTTCGAGTGGTCATTCGAGCATTACTATAATAAAAAGGATCGAAGCAGCTAACTGAAACTTTTTGTAAGGCTTGTAAGACTTGTCACTGACGCGTGCATAAAGATTTTTACGGGTTAAGAGCTCCTGGACGCAAAACCTATATGTGGGAAATTGGGACGTACGAAAATGTATTGATACCTAGTTAGCCTAGAACAGTTCCATGTTTAAACAAAATATTGCGTTACCATAGCAACGAACAATAACTTATTAGACGTGTCAATCTGAAGAGTGACGTCAAAAAAGTGAACCAGAGTTACGCAATGAATTAAAAGAAAAAAGATGTCCACCGAAATTGTGAAAATCGGAAAATTGGAGTATCGAGCCATCATCAAGTACATGTATTTAAAAAGGTTAAGAGGTAATCAGATTTACGAAGATATGCTTAATACCCATGGTGATCAATTTTTTTCATATGCGACCGTGGAAAATTGGACTGCAAGCTTCAAAAAAGGTAAATTTTCCATTGAAGATGATGACCGATCGGGAAGGCCAGTTTCTGTGTCAGTTCCCGATCATATCGATGCAGTTCATGACATAATTTTATCAGACCGTCGAATTGGGCTAAAACGGTTATCTGAAGAACTGAATATTTCATAAGAATGCGTTCATCATATAGTTCACGTCAATTTGGACATGAGAAAAATTGCTCCAAATGGATCCCCAAATGTTTGAATGTTGACCAAAAGCGTGCAAGGGTAGAAGCATCGCGTTCGATCTGTGCTCGATTTGAAAACGATGTAGACTTCTTAAACCGAATTGTTACTATGGATGAGACTTATGCACATTTCTACGATCCAGAAACAAAGCAACAATAGATGGAATGGCTACACTCTGGTTCTCCAAGACCTAAGAAGTTTCGTGTCCAAAATCTGATGGAAAAGTTCTTGCTTCTTGTTTGGGATTGCCATGAAGTAATCACGATTGATAAGGGTAGAACAATATCTGGAGATTACTATTCGACATTACTGACCACTCTACGGGAAAAATTAGAGAGAAAAGATGCGGAAAGCTATCCAAAGGTGTTTTGTTTTTGCAGGCCAACGCCATTGCACATAAATCTCATGTTGTCATGCAAAAAATTCGTGATTTAGGGTTTGAATTACTAGAACACTTCCCTTATTCACCAGATTTGGCTCCGTCCGACTATCATCTCTTTCCTCAACTGGAAAAAAGTTTAAAAGGTCGTAAATTTTCTTCCAACAATAAAATCTGTGGAGGTCTGGTTTGCAGAGCAAGAAGAAACATTTTTTTTTGATAGGTCTAGAGACGTTGCAGTTTCGCTGTAATAAATGTATCTAATTAAGAGGAGAATATGTTGAGTAATAAAATATTTTGACATTGAAATTTTGTTTGGTTCTATAGTAGGCTAAGAATTTTTCGATATATCCTCGTATTTGGCTATTATTACTTTCTTTCCTAATTAAACTATAGATTTATAGAAATTAACTTTAAGTATTGTACTGTCTATTCAGTTGTTGATTTTTTCGTTACTAATTGGCAATTGCGTTTCACGAAATCCGAATCTTATTATTCATTTTTCGATACGTTCCTGGAACATATTCATAACCGTTAAATTAAATGAGTCAGTGATGCTGAGAATTCCATTTACTTCCTAATTGTTTTATTGTAATAAACATCGTCCTCATTAATCTCAAAATTGTAACGCTATTCAAGTGTAGGTGCTCGCGAGTTTGTTCGTGACATTTGTAAATCCCAAGGGACTAACTCGAATGGAACCTTGTTAGCGATGTTGTTAAGCAAAATGAAGTGTGAAAGTCGACGAAATGGCTAGTCATGAATTGTGTTACCAGAAAAAAAAAGAAAAATCTTATTAATTTTCGCAAATTTGAAAGACTTCAGTAAAAATTTCCTTTTATTTAAAATTAACATTGAGGTAACTATATGTACTATGTACATGACATGAAAAAGGACACTACATGTCAAGGCAGGAGTCAAAAGGAAACTAATAAAGAATAAAATGATTGAAATTATACAAAGGTATTTTTGAAACAAATAAAAATACTATAGGTATCACACTCCGCTTTCATTGAGGATGTAACTCGGAATAAATTCATTAGATATGTTTTTATTCCTACTTATAAGCAACCTTGTATACGAGTGAGGTCACAGGTCAAGCAAAATTTATTTGTTAGTAGTGATCTTAAGTTGGCAGTTCTACATCGGAAAAAAGTTGTAAAAGTCCCATTCCAAACCTCGCTCCTAACGACTTCATACACCTAAAATTTTTCCTTGGTGGTCAATCCTTCAACGATGATCACAAACATGTTACCACATGGTTGAAAAAACAAACAGCAACCTTCTATGAAGATTTCCTTGAAATGAATGTGTTTCTTTTATCTGTATACGTTTTTTATATAACCAAACGGAACTTATTTTCTGGATACACCTTGTACCAATGAAATTGAAGAGTAGAGTTTTATTTAAGTTATTTTAAACCCATGAAACGAATATCTTGAACATAATTGAATCATTCGTATCAATTCTGCTTAGCATGGTTTTCAAAGCCACCCTGAAGCTTGGTTTATACAGTCAAAATTAAGAATTAACATTAAATTAATAAAGTTAATTATTAATTCTAAAGTGTGAAATAGTTTTTTAGTCACATGCGCCCTAAAATATAATTATGATATTACAAATACTCCATGTTCACAGTATTGCAAAGTTTCATGTATCTCCCAGTGTAGGTCGTTGCTTAGGAGATTTCTAATTAATATGACTCCTTGATTAAAGTAGTTGTACTGTTTGTATATCTCTGCTCGCTATTTTCATTTAATTAGTTATATTCTGGAAAGTTTTTCTTTGGAATATAAAATAAGGAAAAATTCATAAATTATTACTCACTCTCATAAATATGCTGGATATTAGTTTATTGAAACGAAAAAAAGAAATGCTTGAATTCTAATATAAGACTTCTGAATTCGGTAAAAGAAAAACTAATGCAAATATTCATGTCATTTTGTGAATAATGTCAAGTATAATATATGAAATTTGTTCTCCAAGTAATCTCAAAGACGATATCAAAATCTGGCTTGTATGTATGTATCTATTGAGGTATCATATACACTGCGACCCAAAAGATCTATTGTACCCCTCTTTCTTGCTGCGATATTGGGGAACCCAGTGTTTATAGCTGATCCATCAATCCCACTCCTTTTAGAAAATCGAGTATATGGGATGGCTGTAGCTGTCAAAGAATTTCCGAACATATTCCAGACATAGCTAAACAACGATTTCTTTGGAACTTGGGGCAAAGAACAGAGCCATGAACCGCAGCCTAGTACTTCAAGCTCTGAGTTAACTGTTTCTGATATCGGACCACTGATGATGAGGTCTTATCGATAGTGGTGATGATTTCCGCTGCGTAAAGTTTTTGAGCAAACAAAACAATAAAAAAAGTAGACTAGATAGTTTATTTTTGTTCGTTTTGTTTCAATTGAAATAGAGTTAATAGAGTTGTGACAATTTTTTTTTTCAAAAAGTGTAGTGTCTATCCCACTTTTACCCTATACGGCTGCTCGGTATCTTGTGTGTCCACCTTGAAAGTTCAAACAAATCGCACGATGTTATCAAACAATGCTCCAGTATTGTGGATGTCCGGTTTCACTATCAATTAGGTTGAGTTGACTAGATTCTGCTCTCAATAAATTATAACATCAATCAATCAAAGCTGTACCTAGAATATTCTCTAATACTTGTGGGATAGCTGGTATATTTAGCCTTTTTATATAAAAAAGTTGCATAATAAAATAATAGTTTTGAAAGGTATACTCTAAATTCAAGTTTACTTTTATAACATCATGTCTTTAGAAAAAATAAAATTCCCATTTTTCCACATGACATGAAAATAAAATGGAGCATTGGACAATCAGGATACGATCTCCGTGGAACAAGTCAATAGTAAATATTTGTAAAGGTCGATTTTCTCTTCTTTAAGAATGATTGTGAAACAGATGTTTTAACAAATTGCCTCGTTTATTAGGATTTTCAATTTGTTTTGATTCTTTTAAAAAGTCAATACATTTTCTCTTTCGAATTAAATTCTTGTTGTGTCATGGTAAGTTCGGAACTGAACAAATTTAAATTTATTCACAACAAAAATATTTGAAACGGTGTTTTAACGTTAAGAATACTAGAAAAATTGCTATATACAGGGTGAGTCTCGAGGAACTTATTAATTTGTGAAATTGACCATAAACTTTAATTGGCTATAGTAGTTACACAGCTCATTTCAATTTTTTCATGATGCAGTACACTACTATCAAACATTCGACTGGTATTAACTAAACTTATACATTCCAGGAACGGCTTTGTAAAAATTAATGAAATGATTCGTATTGAATATTGCACTCTGTATAATATTTTTTTAATGTTAATGATAGTCCCAGAGCTGACTACAAAAATCAGAGTCGATAGGGTGCGTGTCATTTCAGAATAAGAAAAATTTTCATTCCAAATATACGCCGATTTTCTTCAATTTTTTTCAGGGGTTTTCCGGCCTGCAAAACTTCTGGCGCTATAACACCGCTCTTAGTTGAAACACCAAAAGCCTAATAAAAAGGTTTACTTTCGATCATTTCTTAGGAGGGTTTTCGGGCCTACAAAATTTCTTGCACTATTACACTGCTCTTATTTGAGGTTTAAACCCCACGTTACAAAAGGTTTCACGCGCGCACGTTATAAGGTTTTTCAGCCTCTGGCATTTTCATATCCGACCTGTGTGGACCTTAAGAAGTGGCTTAAGAATACATATTTCTTCTGTGTGTATTTACGTTATGTACTATTGTGTTAGCTTTGGTAGAGCTTTTGTTACTTTCATTCAAAATGCTACATCAGTTTTTGACCACATATGCGAAACTTTTTTCTATGGGCTCTGTAATGGTAAAGGTAGAACTGCTGCTAGAGAATATCATAAGAGATTTCCTGATCGTCAAACTCCTAGTCATCCAACATTGAATTATTTGCGAGAAAATGGCACTTTTTCTAGTGGAAGAACCGAACGACATCTAGATGGAGCGCAGGACCATGACATGAAATCCATAGGTTGGAATTTTGTAGATGAATCAACAATTAGCGACCAACGCTTTACAGGACAACATTTACAGATGAAGCCTAATTTACAAAAGACGGGATAAATAATTTTCGTAAGGCACATGTGTGAGCAGAGGAAAATCCTCATGATATTCGAGAATGTCGTTTCCAGTTAAGGTTTGCAGTTAACGTGTGAATTGGCGTCATAAATGACCAATTAGTAGATCCTCACTTTTTTGATGATATTTGAAGAGGATAGGTCTATTTGGACTTTCTACAAAATATTTTCCGAATTTGCTTGCCAACGCGAACGTTGTTATTCAAGGTATATATTTTCAGCATGATAGGGTATTCTCCCACTTTTTACTGGTTGTAAAACAATATCTAAGTAATGTTTATGGCAATAGGTGGATAAGACGTGGAGGTTCTACAAGTTTACAAGCTTTTGTCTACAAATTGTAATAATATTTTGACAATAAAGCATTTCTCTCTCTCTCTCTCTCTTGATCTATTTCATGGCCTTCAAGATCCCCTGATTTCAATCCCGAAGATGTTGAAAAATTAAAAATTCCTATTCATTAAAAGTCACTAGTTTCAATTCATTAACTCATGATTCATACATACGTGGTAATGCAATTAACAAATATAAGTTGCTGATTCAACAATTATTTCATTGAACTGATGATTCTGCAGAATTGCATCTTTGTGGTTCCAATTGCATCTATTTTCGTATTTATAATTAATATTGTACACTGTATTTTAGTTATTGTATAGTGTTTATTATTCCAATGAAGTATCTAGTCAAAAACTAATAGCGTCATAAGATGAGCTTTTTGTGTTATTCGAAAACTGTGAATGAGTGTACAAAAAAAAATAAATTGCAGTCATGAAAAATTTACTTACATACGCCGTGGAAACTTTGAGACTAACAAATATGGAAGAATAACAATTAAGGATATATGAGAGGAGAATAATTAGGAAAATTCATGGACCAGTGAAAGTTGAAAATAATGGGAATAGAGGACTTATGAACTATGAAATTAAGAATGTATTAGAAAATTAGGATATAGTTAACATAATCAAAGCAAACAAAAAATTCATTGGTACGGACATAAAGTCGGACCGGCGGAAGTCTTCCATCACGTGACTAATACGTTAGCACCAATATTCATCTGAATCAAATCAAAACTTCACGAATTGGTAGTTGAAAAAGAAATTTAACTTTTTTTAATCATTTGTATTTTATTTATATGGTTAAGATTAACATATTTGGCAAACCTCTTCGAAAAAACCAATAATTAACAAAATTATCTCAAACATTAGCACTACACTTTTCCAATACCTCTTTACACATACTCAAGACCCTCTAATCACCGTATCCGTCTCTACGAATACACTTATTACAATATGTCTTGAAGTTAGCCCAAATAAGTTCAATGGCATTAAATTCGTAATGGTGGGGTGAAAGCCTTAAGACTTTATGATCATGTTTTCGAAACAATTCATCAATAACATACATTTTCTTTCCGGTACATTTTAGCAATTTCATTAAACTCAACATTGTTGGCTTTTAACTAAGTAGCTGAATAACTCATTCACAACTTTGTAAAAACTATTTCTTAAGCAAAAAAATAGTTAATTAAACTTGGTTTCAACAATCCGACTAGCGTACTCGACGAATGTCAAACTATTAAGAACCCAGTAACCATGTACAAGCTGCTTTATATACTAAATGTTATCGAATACAAAAGCTGTAATTAATTATTAAAATTGATATTTATAGTCTTATAGAGTCACATCAATATAAAATAAAGTAAGTAGACAACAATTAGGTATTCCGAGACGATAAGTCAATGGAGGATGAAATAAGGGACACTATATATCACTTAACTATATGATTAACAGATCCTAATGGATCCCATCAGGAGTGGTGGGATAATTAAGTGATAATTTGATATTTTTTTGACGAAGGTTGCTTTTCTGCGCATTGTCCATTACTATTAATGACAGTTCTTCTAAATTAGGAAATAACTGTGACGCAATCCACTTTGTAAATATTTTACTTTATCGTAACCTCCTTTTTTAGGTACACTTTTAACATTATTGTCTTGCCAAGAACTTAATTTCTTTCCTTTGGCTTATATCCATGTTTCATCTACAAATATAATTTGAAAATACACTATCACGATTTTCTCTATATTTTCGAAAAAAAGATGCTCGTTGGCTAGCAATATTCGTTCGTTCTACTAAAGCCCTTTTGTTGTCATCCTTTTTATATTTAAATTCCAAATTTTCAATAACACCGATAAAGAGATACTTCCAATGGAAAGAATTTCCTTATTCTTCAGTTCGTCATTTATGGTTTTGACAGTATCATGTAAAAAATAAAAAGTTTAAAATTATCTGATCTGTATACTTATACTTCATTAAACTAGCAGTTTTCTAAGAATTTCAGATACCACACTCTAAGCAACTGGTGAAAAATCACACTGTTTAGATAATACTGCATGCACTATGATGTGGAATCCTAATTTTCCTTAAGTTTATTTAAAAATTTTATTGACTTTAATCCAATGGTTAAGAACATTGGACGGTATTGTTTTATTATATATATATATATATATATATATATATATATATATATATATATATATTTTATATTATTTTGATTCTCTTGGGTACATCCTCTGTTTTTAGTATTAATTGAGGTGTCAGACTGAGTGGTGTTCTGAAAATTTGATTATTTTCCTTCCTTTTTTAAGGGAATATAACCTTTTTACTTTTCGGAGCAGTTTCAACTATCTAAAATTCTTTTAGCTCCATACCCTTTTCATAATAAGAATCGTCAAATTCCTCAAAATACCATTTTGCCATTTTTTCAAATGGCGTCTTCAAACTTGAAACGTGTACTATATAGATTGTGTACTCTACAGTGGTAATTTTCAGGCAACTACAGCCATCTCTAGGTCAGGGCAGGTACTTGAGGGACCATTCTCGTAATAGATGTTGACTTTATTACAATACCAACTAAACAGCTGAAAGGTTGAAAAGACCCGCTGTTGCTTTTCTCCATCTCAAAAAATTCAATCAAATTTATAACAAACTCCTGTACTCGTGAATTAAGCTGTTTTCCATTTTTTTGAAAAATTTACGAATTGTACAAAATTATAAACACTATTTACCACTAACATAAGCATTGTAAACTTCCCGTCACACGGCGTTATAGGGATTATAAAAGGTCAAAAGTTTACAATCTGATGATATATTTGTACTTACCGATGTAAAATTCAATAAAAAGTCAAATAAGTTCTTAAAAGAACTGATTTCAACAATAAATACAAGGGAAATCCAATAATTCCCTAAAAACAACACAGTAAACAAAGCTCACGTCAAATTCAACTTTTAGTACAGTCAGTTATTCATGTTACGTCAATTATATCGTTGTCTCTTTTTACGATGACCGTCAATTGACAGAAATTATTACGTATGTCTTGTAGTTGGTCTTTAAGAGAACACAATCGATTTAAGATTATCATGTCTGATTTCTTTTGATAGAAGAATATAGTATGTGTAAAATAAGTGTTTGATAAATCGTATATTGAGTCGTGTGATAGAAGACTTCCACCGATCCGACTTTATTAAAAGAATGGAAAAGCGACAGGAGATAAGGAAAATTATAGAATAGAGAACGAACAAGAAAACATTGCCAGGAAGACTAAAAAATAGATGGAGCGATCAGATTGTACAAGATATGTAAAGTCTAGAAGTATGTGACTGGAATAAACAGATACACAACAAAATGAAATTGAGAATAGTCGACGCCGCAAAAAATGTATTTAACTGTAAATAAGTAGTAATAAAATGTGGCCTGATCTCCCACAAAATAGAAAGTTAATAAAGCTCAATTTGAGCGACTACAATTCTAAATAGAATGTACATCATTATGATGACTATCATTTTCTACAAAACATTTTAATTCTAAAGAAAATTTTAAAATAAAATCAGCAAATCAAGACAACATATAACAAGCTGTTAGTTAAATCGTATAGAAAACCGACAGTCGAGCATTAGCTATAACAATACAAAAGACTATTTTTAATTTAGAATTTATATTGTCATTAATTTGGATAAAAAAGCTTACACTATTTAAAACCCACATCATGCTTTTTAGGGGTTGATGATTATCATGTTACATGCCGTTCGAGCGGCCTTATTGATATGTTACAATACAACTAATTTAATATTTTTTAAGTTTGAATCTAACCTGTGTCTAATTACCTAATCAAATTTATTAAAATAAGGGAAACATATTTTTTCTCATAATGGTCGTTAATAAAGGCGTAATCGCTGGTTGTTAATTTTATTGAACCAACTTTCTATTAGGAAGTACTCTTAAAATACAATAAAAATACGGACGTTTCGTATCAACTGTATTATTGTTTCAGTATGTCACGGAAAAAATGGGAGGAGCGGAAGGTACGAAACTGGATTTGGATTTTATGGATATGGAAAGGGTAAGCACATTTTTCTTTACTAGAAAATAATTACACTCTATTTACATATTTACAATTTATTTGTTAGAAAAATTATTTATTCATCCATATGATCCTCACTTCTCTATCTATCTTATAAGTCTCAGACGTCAATTTTACAATTCTAGGACATAGGAATCTACGCCTTTTTATCTTGGGAGAATTACGTCCATTTTTGTCCTACGAACTTTTTAGATTATGTGCAGACGACATCGTAATTATGGCAGAAAATCACATAAAAATGGAATCACTAACAAAAATTTGGGTAGAAGAGATAGAAAAATTTCAAATGGAAAATGACATAGAGAAATACTAAACAATAATAAGAAGAACAAATGGAACAAGTCACAATTTCTGAATATCTTGGAACAGTAACAACAGAGCAAAATAGAAGCAGAGCTTACAAATAGAATAAAAAGTAACAAATATATACCATGCATTGAATAAAACGGTTTTCAATAAGAAAGAGATATGAAAGACTCATTCACAGAGCCTCATTTTGTTTAAAGCTAACCTCAATCCGTGTTAATTTACTTGTACTGTTTTTCTTCAACTATTTTCTCGAAATTTAATATATGGCCTCTATTTCTATCCATTAAAAAAACAAGTCTTCATTCAATTTTTTTCATCGTTAAGTTTCTACTGTAAAATTTGCTGCTACGGAGTTACGAGGTTTGCGACTTAACCGACGATATGGAAGTTCATGGTGGGTTACTGACAATAGAATAGTAGAGTAAACGCAATCGATATGAAATACCTGAGGAAAATAGAAGGAAAAACTAGGATTGATAGAATAAGAAATGAAATTATAAGAAATAACTTAAAACAAGGAATAATTAAAGACAAAATAAATAAGAGAATCTTAAACTGGTTTGGACATTTGATAAGGATAGACCAAGATTAGCAAAACGAATTTGAGAAGCAAGAACTATATGAAGAAGGAAAAGGGACACACCAATAAAAACAAGGAACGATCAAATAGCAGATATAGGAAATAAAGGCAACAGGCAATAATTCAAATGTTGATACTTGCACAGGACAAGAAAATATGGAGGAAATGGATAAATGGATAATAAATACGTTTTCGATGCCCTATAAAAAGAACAAGAAGATATTTTTAAAATCGCCAACAATTTGGGATTTTTCTCTTTGCGTCTTATACTCCCAAGGTCTTATTCTATGAGTCATTTTTTCATTTCAAGGTATGTCCTGCAAATTTCCCTTTTATTTTTTCATCCTATCTACATATCTCTTAAATTTATTTTGTTACGGATCCAGTCGCTTCTTTTCCTGTCTGTTTAACGTCCTTTGGTTAGATCTTTATTTTATCGATGTTTACCTTTGTGATCTTCTATGTTTAGCAACCGTATTAATTGGTTAGACTTTGGTTTTCAGATATTGGGGTATTTTTTATTCTTTAATATGTGTCAATGTCAATCTAATTTTTCTTATCTCACTCACTTGAACTCATATATGATTAAGTGTAGTTTTTTTTCCTAACAACCTATAAAATTTTGCTTCAATGTTGGTTGGAATTACAATTTATTTGCTTACTTTTCTTTGTAGAAAACAGACGTCACGGTAGAACTTGTAGAAGAACTGCAGGTTAAAACAAAAGAGTTCCTACAGCCTAACCCTACAGCACGAGCCAAGATGGCTGCAGTTAAAGGTATAAGTAAACTTAGCGGTCAAGCAAAATCTAATACTTATCCCCAACCAGAGGGGGTACTAGGAGACTGTATGCTAACCTATGGTAAGAAATTAGGAGACGATAGTCCTTTTGGACTAGCCTTAATCGAAATGGGTGAGGCCCTGAAGCAAATGGCGGATGTTAAATACTCACTCGACGATAATATTAAACAAAACTTTTTGGAACCTCTACACCATCTACAGACTAAAGACTTGAAAGAAGTAATGGTAAGTTAGCTGAATTAGAATTTCTAGTATTAAATCTATAGACAAATTTCTTATGTTAATTCTCAACATTACATCAAAAGTTTTATTAGTTTCAAAAGTACATAAAATAAAGTACTGGTAATTTTAACGGGGAAAATGGGGTCTCTAAAAGGGTGAATGTTGCTGTCGTTAAGGATAAAAGCGAAGGATTTTTCCACCTGTTGCCGTTAACCTAATATATTGTTTTCTTCTCAGCACCATCGGAAAAAATTACAAGGTAGACGACTTGACTTTGATTGCAAAAGGAGGCGGCAAGCTAAAGGTATAATTTTTCAACTATATTTTTATTTAGAAAAAATATTACATGTCTGTTTGAGGTACGAAATATTAAAAAACAATATCCGATAACAGTAGCCCAGAATAAGATACATTAAACAAATCGTTTTGTTTTGTTTACTTCATTGATATCGATATTCTCACATGAATCAGAAACAAAAAAACAAATTCCCCTCATTTGTTTGTCATTCATGTCAAATTCCGTAATACATCTTTTAAATTGTTAAAAATGAAATTTTAATTCATAACATTTTTAATGGAAAGATCAATGCAAGGCTCAAAATTTGTAAATGATTTTTGAGCTTTATTACTGGCATGTAACGAATAATATTGGTTTTCATCTCGTCATTTTCCATCACAAACCAGTGACTTTACGTGACCTCACAGAAAATAATCGAGAGATGATGTACCAGATTACACTGATATAAATGTCAAAATGCCTGTTAATCTTTTCGTAAATTCTATTACGCTTTAAAAGCAACCACTAGTAAATGTATTTTAAATTATTATGAGTTTAACCAGTAATTTCATTGAATCTTACACAGAACAGACTACTCATGTGCCAGAAGAATCTGTTAGCAGCGCTCTCAACTCAGTATTATTATCATGTAATATTCTTCTTACTTATTTAAAGAGTTTTATACACAAGTTGTATCTTACTTAGAGAATTTATCTATACACTAAACTATAAATTATCCATAGACATTTAACCATTCACTAAACTATGCACAACTTATCACCAAGCACTTACGAGGATGTATTGATATCTAGTTAGCCTACACCAGTTCCATGCATAAACAAAATATTGCGTTACCATAGCAACGAACAATAACTTATTAGAGGTGTCAGTGTAAAGTTTGACTTCAAAAAAGTAAACCAATAAATTAATAGAGAAAAGATGTCCACCGAAATTGTGGAAATCGAAAAATTGGAGTATCGAGCCATTATCAAGTACCTGTATTTAAAAGGGTTAAGGGGTAAGTAAATTTACGAAAATATTCTTAATAACCTTGGTGATCAATGTCCTTCGAATGCATCCGTGAAAAATTGGACTGCAAGCTTCAAAAGGAGTAAATTTTCCATTGAAGATGGTGACCGACAGGAAGGGCCAGTTTCTGTGTCAGTTCCCGAAAATATCGATGCAGTTCATGACATGATTTTATCAGACCGTCGAATTGGGCTAAAACGGTTATCTGAAGAACTGAATATTTTATACGAACGCGTTTATCATATAGTTCACGTCAATTTGGACATGAGACAAATTGCTGCAAAATGGATCCTCAAATGTTTGGATGCTGATCAAAAGCGTGCAAGGTACTCGATGTAGACTTCTTAAATCGAATTCTTACTATGGATGAGACTTGGGTACATTTCTACGATCCAGAAACGAAGCCATAATCGATGGAATGGCGAAACTCTGGTTCTCCAAGACCTAAGAAGTTTCGTATCCAAAAATCTGCTGGAAAAGTTCTTGCTCCAGTTTTTTGGGATTGCCATGGAGTAATCATGATTTATTTTTTGGATAAGGGTAGAACAATAACTGTAGATTACTATTCGACATTACTGGCCACTCTACGGGAAAAAATGAAAGAGAAAAGACACGGAAAGCTAACCAAAAGTGTTTTGTTTTTGCAGGACAATGCCCCTGCACACAAATCTCGTGTTGGCATGCAAATAATTCGTGATTTAGGGTTAGAACACCTCCCTTATTCAGTAGATTTGGCTCCTTCTGACTATCATTTCTTTTCTCATCTGAAAAAAAGTATAAAAGGTCGTGAATTTTCTACCAAAGAGGAGGTAATAAAAGCTGTGGAGTTCTAGTTTGCAGAGCAAGAAGAAACGTTTTTTTTTGAAAGGTCTAGATACGTTGCAGGTTCACTGTAATAAATGTATCCAATTAAGAGGAGAATATGTTGAGTAATAAAATATTTTGACATTGAAATTTTGTTGGGTTAGTAGGCTAAAAATTTTTCAATATATCCTCGTATATACTTTATTCAAATTTTTGGTTTACTTTCCATTCTCCCGATGTGTTCACTATAACATCAAATTAATTACTGACTTTGACTGCTAAACTATCGCTTATTTATATATATCCATCGGATGTCTAGATAATTTGTTGCCTAGAATGTAAACAAGAAATTGTCTCTATAAAAACGATCACAACATAATTTAAATAGCCTATAAAAAATACAAAGGAATGAAGCTTCATGAAGATAGTCCAGGAAATATAAGCGCATTCGTCAAACTTTAGGTTCTATTACCATAATAAAACAGGACCAGCTTCACGGTCTAAGTCAATGGACAAGCTTCTAACAATATGAAGTTACCCAACCTTGCATAACATGAAACCTACTAAATTGTGATCAGAAATAGAAAATCGATTATAATGAAAATTTGTATACAAATAAACAATAGTATTTTATAGAATTAGAATATTCAAAATATCATTTTTGTACTAGGCACATTGGAAAATATTCCCGTTGGTTGCTTTGCAAAAACTGACCACGTGATAGTGCGAAGTTTCAATATGAAATATAACAAAATAATATAAAAAGCGGAAAAGATTTTTTCTTGAATTTCTCACAACTATCTTTTGTTGTAACACCACCACATGCCTTTTTTGAATTCAAAAAGCATAAATGTTCGTATATTTTAATTATACAGTACACTTATTCCTAAAGTGCTCCAGGTCAATTCCCAGAGATCCAGGGAAGAACATATTCATATTTGATGACGATTTCTGGTAATATTGTTAAAATCTATCAAAGTCAGTAATATTTTGAATGTGATCAACGAGGAAATAAATTTAGAAAGCTCTGTTTTAGTATATTTGTCAATCGGTTTGTTATGATACAAGGGGCGTTTTTTTGATAGCAGATGATATTAACTGAATAAATACATTGTGCATTAGTACGTATATATGTATACAAATTCTGCTAAATAAACTGATTAAATTCTTTATGTCTACTTAAAAAACAAGTGATTAATATATTTTCGCCGCATTCTAATATACTGTGACGTCCTCATAATTCATACTAGGGCGGTTTGACTGACGGACTCACAGAGGTTATCAACGCTTTCGCTACATACTTCTAACGTAATCTGTCAAAATTTTACTTAAATCTGACAGATATATCAGTTTAAAAGTCATATAAATAAAACTTTTTCCATTTTTTTTTTCAGAGGTTGTCTCATAAATAATGACGGTTCTTATATGTGAAAATTTGCACGTCTCAGGTTAGACATGTCGTAACTTGTTAACACTAGTCTCTAATCTTACGAAAACTACAATCGCTTTCTTCTTCTTTTCATGCCTACTCCTAACGGAGGTTGGCGACCACTACTTTAAATGCTTCTCTATATTTTGCTATGTGGAACAATTGTGGCACACTCATATTCGTCCAGTCTCTCACACTCCTTAGCCACGACTTCTTCTTTATCCCGACACCCCGTCTACCATCTATCCTGCCTTGCATAATTGTTTGCAGAAGAGTATACTTGTCTTTTTTTACAATCACAATTTGCAATTTTACAATCGCTTTACTTTCTTTCAATCATTTTCTTTGGCGACGCGGTACGTTTTTATAATAAATAGCATGGAGTGAAATAAATATGAAATTCATGTATTGCAAACAAAGTTTGAAGCAGATGGGGTTTTAACATGAATTAACCCAAATTCAAATTAAACGGCGAGTAGTGGTGTAGTCCTACCGAAAAATATCATATTCTTAGTCGCATTATTACTAGCGATGAAAAATGTATCTATCCATACAACCCGAACATGGAAAATCAGAGGTTAGACGAAGGAGAATTACCAGAATTATGGATTTATTAGGTTTAGTGTGCTTCAAAATTATTCCAGATGGTCGGCTATCAACACCGAGGCATATAGTTGACAGCTTATGCGAATTTATGAGGTTTTATTGGAGGAATAGCGAGATTTAGTTAACCCAAAGCGGGTTCTCTTACAACACGATACAATGCTATGAAATCTTGGTACCTAACTGTTACTACACCCAGCATTTTGTCCGAACCTTGCACCGTCAGATTACTATTTGTTCAAATCCATGGCGAAATTCTTGCTTTGGTTGATTCCTGCTTGTCGTTGATTTGCTTGGTCGGTATGAAGAAATAAATGACAGGAGCTAGAAACCGATATTATTTGTGTTATTTGAGAGACACCTTCTATAAATGGTCTTGATTTTGAAAGATTATATTAAAAAATAAAAATAAATAGAAGATATTCTTCCAATTCTTCGGCAGCAACAAAACTAATTGTATCAGGATTATTCTCAATTTTTTGTTTCATTTTTATTTCGACATCAATTTTTTTGGACAACTGTATAAAAATGAGAATCGTTAAGTGATGACTAAATAATTTGGTTTAATATGGTTGTCGGATATTGTTGTTTTATTCATATAGTATTAAGTCAAATTTATACACATATACAGATTTAACACTTCTGAGCTACCTATATCTACATTGTTTCCTACCTTAATAAACAGAACTTAGATGCGTTGGTTTTTCCCAGTTGATCTTTTCAATTATTTTTTATACATATATAGTAAACCCAACATCATAGTAAATAAATATAAAAAATAAATTTCTTTTTCGAGCAGTTATTGTTTCGTCATTCTAAATCAATTTTCACGAAAAGATTATTTAGGAAAACCAGAATCTTGAAAAATGAAAAAAAAATACATCGGTTTATAATATGATTCCCAATGTTTTAACAGTATGTTGCTTGTACTTTTATAATCCACAGTAGTTGGTTGTCTGTTAAATATTGAAATCGTCAAAATATTTCACATCACTTTCATCATTTTTCAATATTTTTGTCAATTTTTAAAGATTTAAAAATGTTCTTATAATTTGACTAATAATTGAGTTGAGTCAAATGAGAATTTTCAGTGCGGGAAATCAGTGCGCTAGAAAAAACGATAAATATTATTGTATCATTCCAAAGTGAATCAAATTAAAAATCATTTGAAAACATGATAACCTCAAATTCCCCCTTTATTTCCAACCACTTTCCAAAACGTCTGATTAAAGCTTCTATTCCACGATAAAAATATTTAATCAAGAGTCAAAATACTCGTAATACTGTTAAATCTTTTACCCCTTAACTAGGCCTTTAGATTTACAAACAAAGGGCTATAAGGTGGGAGTTCAATCTCTGTAAAGCTACATTCGTGTAGCTTTGGAAAGCGAAGCAGTGGAGTGGAGTATTGTCATGAAGCAAAAGTACACCACCGCTGATTTTGCCGCAACTTTTTTCGATAATTTTTTGATGCAACTGCCTACGTACGTCAAAGTATTACGCCGCGTTAATTGGTGTATATTGAAGTCAATCAAAAGGATACCCTCGCAGTCCTAAAATATTGTTGCGATCACTTTTTTGGTACTTTTCGTGACCTTCGCTGTACTAGGCACAGGCTTTCCTTTTCAATTCTACACATGCAATTTCTTTGGATGTCGGATCATAGTAAAAAACCATAGTTTCATCACCCGTTACAATTGATCCTATTACACTTTCTTGGTCCTCGCATCAAAGCTCTAAAAATCGATCACAACATTCTACTCGACGCTGCTTTTGCTCCGAGCTGAGAATTCTACACAGCCACCTTGCATTAACTTTTGTCATATTTAAATGTTTAAGTAGGATTCTAAGAACACTTGTATTGAAAATGCAGGCTTGTGCCGCAATTTCGTTTTTTTTGGGCGTCGTTCTGGAGTAGTCACTGTCACAGGACCTTCCGCACGTGGGTCATCTTCTAATGATTATCGTCCCCAGCGAAACAATTTTTGATTGTTGAAAATGATGGACTTAAATCACAATGAACAGCCTTCATTCCGTTTTTGATTTATATTGATGTTAATCCATCTTTAGTCAAACAGCACGAAACTCGATTTGAGACATTATTCGTTCGAGCTCTTCTATAATAAAATGAATCGAAGCAGCAAGTTGAAACTTTGTGCAAAGCTTATTGAGACAAGTGCACAAATATTTTTGCAAACGTGCTCTATTTACTAACATCCCAAGAACTCATGAACGGCACTACGTATATATGCCAGATATAAAAAAAACCTACTTGAGAAAAGCAAGGATGGTTTTCAACTTTTAAATATGGTGCAAGTTGCCGTTTATGGTGTCTAGCTGTTAATGGTTTGGTATGATTTTTTTTTATTCCAATCCTACAGTTGCAGAGATGCTGGAAAATAGTGGAAAATTAATAAAAAATACGAATTCACCAAATGTGCTTCAAATTATTTTTAAAAGAAATAATAGACGAGCAGCGCCGGATTAAGAAGTAGTGGGGCCTGGGGCCAAAATCGACGCGGGACCCACAGGAAATCAAAAATTAATGCTTCTAAGATAAATGATCTAATTAGTAATTTTGCGGTGCTCCTAGTGCCCCGCTAGTCCCTCCCTAAATCCGATACTACAGACGAGCACTAAAGAATATAATTATGAAATAAATTTTGAGCAATACATATAGAAAGCAAAGTTGAAAATATTAGAACCATTTTAAAGAATAAGATCACCACAATCACTAAAATTCTGTAGTAGGCGCTGTAGGTAAAGAGGACGTTTTGAACTGGAAACTGATATTTTATTAATCTCTCCGAATTGAGTGGGATGTCGTCAACAAATTGATTTCTTCTTGTATTTGGAAATGGCTACAAAACAAAAGTGTGTACTGCGTTAAAATAATTAGAGACAAATATTTGACGAAAAACGTAACAGACCGAATGGCATATTGCAATATAAGGGTTTATTTTAGAAAATTCGGAAAAAAGCCGATATTGATTTGAATTATCTTGAGCTCTTCAACTCGCTCTCGAAATTTTGGAGCTAAATTTACTAAGACCCTGTAGATAATACAATAAAAATAATTGTGATGTGAATCATTTTATATTTTGATACATATTTTGAAAATACAAGCAATATACTTTGTTTACGCGCAACAAAACTCATTTATCACACAACAAAAAGCATGTTACAATAATAAGCATGGTTTGTAGCATCTAAAGGGTCACTAAGCCCATATTCCAGTCCTATAAAAACGCAGGGAGCATCTCATGGTATGTTTAGTCAATTTCAGTTGCCCCTGGTATTCTAATTGTCACCCTACACCTTGTACTTTTGATCTAGTTTATGTGGAACACTGAAACAGGTTCGTTCTTAAAGCATTTTTCCTTTATTTTATATAACATGATAATGTTATATATGAAAGTTTAGGAAGTTTGTGATATATTGTACTGTGAAAACTAAATAAAAGATGCGAAGTGAGAAAAGTTTCAGTACTGAAAAAGACTAGGAAAACAGTTGTTCCTTAAACCCCTCTGAGAGTTTATATGATTACAGCAAAAATAACTTTTAAAGAAACGTTTTATTACAAATTGCAGCTTTTTTGTAGCACATTTACGAAATAGAATAAACATAAATACTAATTCATTACATTCATGAAAAATTTTGCTTTTTTTGGTATATTCATATTAGGCTTCCTAAATTACTAATTCTTAGTTTTCTTAGTACTCATAATGAGTGACTGAGATTGTGGAATATGGATGATAACATAAATAATCTACTGTTATTTTTTTGGCTTCCGATTTATATTTACGTTTTAAGATTATATAAATGATTGCGAATGAAATAACCGATGTTTTAGCATTCAAAATCATTTTCATACCCTCTCCCTATGTGTAAAAAACTTGACCTTATGATTTAAATGAATTATGAAAGAATACAGCTTGCATTGAAATCGATTATGCCTTATAGGTATGTTAAATAAGGTTAAGCCGGTACTACAAAATGCGTCCAACGTTTGCGTCAACATTCACGCTCCAACGTACGGCTGAACATTGGAAGGAAGGCTGGATGCAGTGCTGCAACTACACGATGCATCCAACATTTGCACCAACATTCACCTTCCAGCGTTGGCTGAACATTGGACGAAGGCTAGAAACTTACCTAAACGTGGAAAAAAAGTGATTAACAGCATACAACAGATATCAATTCTATCAAAATAAACTGGATGATACTGTGCAACTTTGGTTTTTCATAAAAAACACGCAAGAGTATAAAAAATTGTGTAGTTTTACCACGAGTGTTGGTTCCAATTTCGTTCCTATGTTGACGTTGTACTCTTTGACGCGGCTGAAAAAAATAACTTTCCATGGCCAACGTTGGAAGCAAAATATTCGTCGAATGTTTTGCGCACTACGCGTCATACCAGCACCAATATTAGAAGCATCTTCTAGTACCCCGGATTTAGAAGAAAATGCGAGGGAAGTTAACTTTTTTCCAAATTCTGATATTTTTTTTCGTCAGGCAGTTTATTGTAAAAATTCAATCCCTAACGTAGTCCTTCAGAGTTTTCTAAGCTCAACATTATTTTATAACTGTTGCACTGAAAATATCATACGAAGAATGAAAATTGAGTTATGAGACTGATTTTTACCTCTGGCTTACTCGAACATATTTTCCATGGAATGTTTTCCCATTCAAAATAATTCTCTTTGGTTGCCATACAGCGCTACAGATATTCCTCATAACACTACTCGAGCTCACGTATTGGAATACCATCCCTTTAGATGAGTTTCAATTTAGACAAAAAAAAAACAGTCAGCAGGAATTTTTAATGAGATTCCAAAATCACAATTAATCAGCATGCATCTCAACTCTGAATCATTCTTGTTTTTTTGGGGTCTTGCGAGTCTCGCTACAAATAATGACACGTTTTTTTAAAATGAGGTTTAAGTTTCAAGAAATCAGGCACCTTTCACGCAAATTCAACTGTTTCTTGATCATTCTCTATAATCTTTTAGCTGTTCTTGCATTTAAAAGCCTGTGGATTATCTTCCATCGATTGTCGTCTTTCTAGCAAAGTATTAAATTACCGAAGCACCTTAGCTTGCTAAAGCTTGGCAAAAGTTATTGTCGCCCAAGTCTGAAGCAAAATTTGATAGCACACGTTAGTCGTAATTGTCATAATTGTTGGACTTGAAAATTGTGAACTTTTAAGGAAAATTACCGCGTTTTAGCAATTTTCATAACATTTTTTTCTCGGTAACGTTAACTTAACTGGGCACATGTTAACGTTCAAAATTACAGACTTTGAAGTAAAGAAAATCATAAAGTGAAACTTCAAACCCCTTACATTTTTGAGTGAAAATACCTTAAAAGGGCACAACATTCCAATTTGAAAATGCGCACGGCGATTCAGTAACTGTTAAATCTTCAAAATATATTATGAGAATGCTATGAGAATTTTATCAACCGCAGATACTTCATTTTGAGGGTTTCGGTAAGATGGCGCAACCTCTCATATCCAACGAGAGTTCACCCTTGGTAAAAAAAATTCCCAACCAAAATGATCTTTCACAGAGGAGGAGGAGATGGCATTACCGCAGCCCAGACCTATCTTCAGCTGATATCTTTTTATTCAGTTTTCTCAAAAGTCGTATCTAAATAAACAAACCAAGAACAATACCACAATTAACGGAAAACATTTGGGGTAAATTACCTGACGCCATATGTCGTAAAGTTTTCGAAAATCTAATGGCCAGGTTTCAGGAATGACAACAACTAGATGGCGGCTACTTGGACGATATTACTTTGGAAGAGTTTTCCACTTTATGTTCTTTACTTTAAATAAACATTGGTTTGAATACAATGCTTTCGTCATGGCAATTTCAAAAGTGTGCAACCAGTCGTTGACCCCGTCACCGGGCTTTGGGTCATAAATGCTTATTACTTCAAATTAACTTGAAACTTCTCTTCTGGAGAGATACATCTTCTCATTTGAATACCTATCCCAGTTATGTCATCTCTTATTAATCTAATATTAAACAGCTCGAAAAAACTTGGTCTCAACATGCGAAAGTAATTGGAGCACCCAGTGTCATCTGCACATAGTTCATCAAAAAGTGTGTAGTATAATCCTTTTGATGGTCTAAAAGAAACAATTCGATGTATATGCACTGTCCTTTTTCGTCTCCTTTTTTCATGAGTAGTGACAAAAAATACAAATATTCTTCTCTCATCTTGCCTGTCATATTCAATAAACGTTCCTGTCTATACTGAACAGCGAAGTTGGGCATTATCTTCCTTTTTCGTCTTCTTTCGAAATTGATGATTTTCTAGCTGCTTCACTGGATACTTTGTTCGATAGCCAGACTGGCGACTGGTTGCGCAACTTGACTGCCTCGTCTTATAAGGTCGTTATATTATAATTTGAATCGAAATTGAGCTGTGATCGAGTCCCGATTTCGACGTTTGCTTGCGCTTGTCTTTGACGACAAATGTTTTCGTTAGAAAACGGGTATTCTGTAATTCATCTCATCAGTGTGGAAATAGATTAAATGTGACTACTAAGTTTTTTTAAGAAACTTTTTTAATTGTACACAGGAATAAAACTCCTATAACGCTGGTAGAGTAAATGTGTTTCAAAAAACTAAAAAAGGTGCTTCCGATTTCGTGTTTACGATTGTGTTATATTCGTTTTTTTTTTGGTGATATTTGTGGAAATATCATCATTTATTTATATAACACACTTCAACATACGGTTTCACAACATCAATTACTGCGCACAACCAATGTGACTCAAGTCTTACTGTTTTGCCGTAACGAACGCTACGTTGCGAGTTTCATCACTTAATTTCCACCATTAGTAAGCAATATTTAACTTAACGCATTGCATTTTTTATACCGGTCGATATAAAAGATCTTAACCATAAGTTTCTGAATGATTTTTGTTGTAGGATATTTATCAATTACAATAATCAGATACATTAATTTATCTATCAATATCAATAATAATGGAACTAACTTGATCAATTTAGACAACAAATATCACATTTTATAAGGTGAACCAGCTAAGAACGCAGTGAAAATTTGACAGAAATGCCAATCAGTTAATAAACAAATGTTTGATTAAAATTTAAATTATAAATATGCAAAAAGGGATGAAGATAAAATGTACACGCTGCTAGAAATTGAACGCAGAAATTGCTACAATAATTTTAATTATTGCCAATGAAAGTGCTAAAGAACTTTTCGGAAACTATTATTAGGTTGAACCGATTATAATCTGTATGTAACGTGTCATTTTTTCATGCAATTATATCAAAATAGTGGGCTGTGAATGCTTTCTTTCTAATGTCAATTCGTTTCTCCTATAAACTGTCACACTTTTATTTCTTCCCTCGCTTATTGCAACATATTTGAATTTACCTAATCTAAAAAATACTCCGGGCATACATTTCGACGCTCTTCGGCGTCTCTATTAGCGGATTTCGGTGGTAATATAATTCAACAATAAGCACTAGTTCGATTTCAAGCAACATTGTAAATGTTCACAATCCTACCAACAATCAAATAAGTACTTATACAACTATAGACGATGTTATTTCTTTAAACTCGATAAATGTTGCCACAAGTACCAACAGTAATGTAACTTCTAATTGACTTCAAATTAATAATGCTCACAGTTATACTTTTAATATAACTATTACAGCTAATAAAAATTGATAAAAGTTTTGTCGAATATTTTCAAGTCTACGGACGTAGAAAAAATTTCGTATGAAACTTGTGAGTAATGTAATTAACTTTTTTCACTTGTAGGAATTGATCAAACCGTCCTACTCGTGAAAAAAGTATTACTTTATTCACTTGTTGCATAAATAACTAATTATATATGTTATGGTAAAATTAATAAATTCGGTGATTATATAAAATTACCGGTGATTACACATAATCACCACTGAATTTGGTAAATATGATAAATTCTTTCATATTTATCAAATTTACCGGTTAATTTATGGGGAATATTATAAAAGTCCCCAACGAAATTCGTTCAGTTTGCGTAATTGCTTAGCACGTGACAACCACGTGATTTCAGAAGTAGTTCTAATTTCGTTGCATGAAAACGTTTTTTTTTTGCTATCCTCTCGTAAAAAATAAAACATTGAATTATGGCTGGTGTGCTTGAGTGTTTTAATTCTAAATTACTCAATTTTATGGATACCAAGAAAACAGTGTTTAGGTTAGGTAGTAACTATTCAAAAAAAGTGCACTCTATTCTACTGGTCCAATTAGCAGGGTTATTTTGCACTATTTAATGATCATTTCATACAATTAAAGACAAATTTAATGTTGAAATGGAGATTTTATGGTAATATTGGACTAATAGGCTCGTTCCAACCGATCAAAAAACTGTCCTTGGTACGGTGACGATTCTGCGCAATAAAAATTACGCGTTCCATCCAGGCGGTTACCGTTATACCTGTTTTGCGTTCCAACCAACTTATTGTTAGATATCGTTTGTGAACCGTTTCCGGGACGATCTTTTCAATACTTGGTTGATGGCAAGTACTGTTACAAGAACTGTGCATAGCCGGAGATTGTGCAGAAAATATCTATAAACGCTTCCGATAACCGTTCCAAGTACGGTCCCAAATAGCAGGTTGGAACAAACCTAATGTTCCCGAGACACACACTTGCGCATGAGAAAGCTCGTCCCTCTAAGCATCCACCCCCGGATAAATCCACGAGTTGGTGCGAAGAAGAACATTCCACCACCCCCTGTCATTTCGACAGGTCCTCATCCTCATCTTTCGCGTCGCAGTTTTGCACGTAGACTCCTTCCTCTCCCCTTAGTTCTATGGGAGATTCTGGGATGTCTATCTTTTTTTGTTAAGATATTAGCCTGTTGGCTATACTCTCTTGGTGTTCCCGAGAAAAAATAATCAATGGAATTTATACCACATGCATACGCCCTATTGCGAGTATATACATGATTTTGCCGTCGTTACATTCTATTGATTTATTTTATTCAAATTACGATCTTATTACAATTGGAATTTGTTTTATCAACTAACCTGTTATCAGTTAGTAAATAGTGTTCAATTGTGAAGTTTAGCCTGTACCATGTATTAGCACACCAACACATTTTTTTCTTTGTGTATATTTCATTGTTTTTCATTATTTTTAAATCATTCCATGAAAAAAATCTTATCAAAAGACATAGAGAGGATGATTTACATACGTATAAAAATTTGCTTTTAGTTGCTATGGTGCCCTTTGTTTCTTTTAAAAAATTTTCAACATAAAAATCTTTAGTGTATTTCTCATTCCATTTAGTCATTTAGATCTAAAATCAATACGTCGCGTTAAGAAATACTTTCCGTTGAAATCGTGAGAAACATATTGGACTTAGATCCTTTTTAAAAATTTCTAATATTATTTACAATCAGAATCCTTTTCTAAAGTGGTCGACTTAAACAGAAACTAATTTCTTATTATTGATTGATACGTATTTGAAACTTTTGTTGAAGGTTTTGTACAAGTTGTGCTGACTTGTTATTAGAATGATTCTATAACGAAATATTAACGGTATACGTTTAAAAAACTCGATGTAGTTGCACTAACTATGGATGCTCGTCATCGTGATTCTAAGTTCATTTGATGCGACAACTGCCTGAAGTACTAGTCCTTCACTGCGTGATTCACAGACAGTATTTAGTTCCAACCTTTACAATATATTAAACCAATTCACAAAATTTAGCTATTTGTCTATTCCGCTAGTTTTATTCTTGATAATGTTCATTTATGACTTGTTTTTGGCGAGTTATTTTGTTTTTGAATTTTATCATTTTACGTTGTTTAAACAATCCAGATCATTTATATGGAAAGATTACGAATTGAAAAAAATGAGAAATCTTGGTCTCGACAATGTTTTTTATGAATCATGTGTGGAATATATGATATAGAAAAATGGTAAAAGAAGTGCCTTTAAGGTTGGAACAGTATCCAAGTACCAGTTGTGTTCAGTGCCTAAAAATATATCTGAACCCTTAAAAGAAGAAATTGATGATGATTTTGAAGGTATGTCAAATGAGCCAAAATCCATTTCAGGAAAGGAGGTCTTATAAGAAAACTTTCTAAACAAGCTCCAGAATTGTTAGCATAAAGACTGAAATCAGAAATAAAATATCCGATCAGAAGAAGAGAAAGAAGAAGACAACCTTAATATATTCGAAAGAAAATACTCAGAAGAATATTAAGGCCTAGGAAAATAGATGAGAATGGATATAGAAAACCATACATATATAAGGACAAAACATACTTATATTAATAAAATATCAAAAATTGAAATAATATGGACACGAAGAGATGGGGTAGCCACATGCTATAATAGAAAAGTAGGAAATTGGAGACCAATGGAAGGTAAACTAAGAGGACGACCAAGAAAAACATGGGAGGATCAAGTGAGAGGATATAAGAATTGAATATTTAAAACGTTTGACACAAGATCAACAATAGGATGGAATGGACCAGAAGAAGCTTAAATCCCTTTAAATTTATGGAAATATAAAGAAATAATACTATAAGAAGTCTTTACTGCGTTACTGGCACATAGAAATTTGCTTGCTATAAACGAGCTCTTACTTTTTTTCCAGCTGGTTTAAATAATTTGGCAATATATTTCGTACAAACTTCATAAGAAGTTTTTGATTCAGCAATTGAGGCGAAAAGAGATATTATCGATATTATCATTTTTCGAAATTCATCAAAAACAATTTGAAGACTGCACAACAAAAAAATCAAAACATATATAATAATACGAAATAAAGATTCTTTCAAAATTGATATTCTATATTTCCCGGTTTATCCATGACTCCAGAAAGCACATTATATATGCGCCGTAACAAGAAATAGTTGACTACAATTTAGTGAATTTATTTATAGATTTAATAATCCCAACTTAAGTCATTATACAGTCAAAATACATATAGTGAATTAATTTCTCAAACAGCTCACATGAGTTTCTAGATTTCACAAATTTTAGTATGGAGAACTCTGAGAGAAAATAAAACAATTCCTATAATTCTAGACATTAATTGTGTTTTCTTCTCTATCTCGTGCGAGTGGTGTAAGCGCTTTAGTCAGACTCGAGAGAGCAAATCAAATTTCAAGGCAATGTTGGTCGTTTTTATCGTTATTAATGGTGTCGTGATGACTGAATGGGTGCCAGAGGGTCAGACTGTCAACCAGACTTACTATTGCCAGTTTTGGCAACATTGCAAGAACGAATTCGTAAAAAACGGCCCGATTTTGCACCAAGGTAACGTACCTGTCCATAACGCGCTATCTGTGAAGCAGTATTTGGCACCGTGCGACTTTTTTTGTTTCCGAAGATAAAATCTGCTTTGCAGGGCACCCGATTTGAGTCGATGTAAGCAGTAAAGCAAAAAACGGCAGAGCTCCTAAAGGCACTCACCGAAGAAGACTTCCAGCATGGCTTCGATCAATGGAAAAAACGTATAGAAAGGTGTGTGGCGAGGGGAGTATATTGAAGGGGAGCATTCGAATATAGAATATTTAATAGCCAGACCTCGTATTTTACTACCTTACTATGATCGCTTATTTTCAATACAAGACTGAAGATATGGAATTTATTTTTAAAATAGAGATGAAACTGAAATCTCTCTACCTTAGTATCGTAGATAATGTTTAATTAATATAAATCATTTCGCCCTCGTTCAAAAAAAGTTTCTGATTTATATCTGTTTCGAAAATTGCTTGGTAAATACATAAAAAGTAAATTTATCAAATTCGTTGTAAAGTAGTCCCAGATGAATCGTTTATTTTCTATTATGTGGACATTAGAAAGCTTCAATTTATGCCAAATAGTATGTTCTCCTGAAAATTATCTTGTAAACCAAATTCTTGGTAACTCGAAAACAATTTTCCGTAAATTTATTCACACTTATTTTTAAAATGTGACAGATGCAAACATTAAATATATACATGTTCTAACAAGATTATCCTCTAGAGTTTCTTCAATTGACCTGCGTGTTCAAATACAATTATTTTATGACAGTTTTTGATAAAACATAAAAATCTGTTACTTTACCACATCGTATTACATATTTATTACTTCACTTTGCCTTGAATTCATGAATGAAAAATGATTTTTTTATTTCTTTTTGCCTGAATTCGATAAAAATTTTAATTTTATCGTAGTTTCACCCTTTTATATTATTTTATGTCATTAGTATTCGTTTAGAGCATGAATTAATTTGGCATGTTTTGACCTGTTACTTAACATAACAGGATCAAATATTCCAGATGATGAAATCAGAATGGCTGAAGAGAAGTTCGCCGAATCCCTTCAACTTGCTCAAATGGGAATGTTCAATTTACTAGAAAATGATGTAAGTATACGAAATATATTCATTTTATTAGATAAGTGGCTTTGAGTATTCCGATTGAAAGCGGCTTTTAGAACAAGACGCAATCGAAACTTATGAGTTTACAGGAAGAGAAATATTTCAACTCGAGAACAGAACTTGAGGAAGTACTAATATTAAATAGTGATTCCGTTGTTTAGACAATGTACCTACAAAAGTTGACAGTGTATGGGAAACTTTTATTTTTAATATTACGAAAAAATTTATTCCTCATAAAAAGTTGTACGTGGTTTAAAACCTAAATTACAACAATCAGATAGACGAGTTATGTTAAAATTTAACAATTTCACTCATTGCCATTCAGTGAAGTTCCAAATCAGCCGCATTGTTCCAAAATTAACTAAATAGCTTCAAGAGCTGTGTACGAATTAAGAATATTATGGAATAACGCAACCATTAAAAATTTTTTAAGAACTTGTCACAGAATGGCCTAAAAACTAAGTTTTAAAACTAACAATATTGACCTATTTTTCCTTTTTCGTTATTTTTGATGCAAAATAGTGTGGATAGGTTAGGTTAGTGAGGATAATCTCGATCTAGATTGGTCGTGGTTCACTCAAACGACTCAAGCTCATTGGGTTACTTTTTATTTTCTACAAAGTGGAACCTTAGTTAACCCCCTTGCTTCTCAATCCCCTTTTATACCTTATTTTGAAGTATTATCAATACAATTTTTTACTGTTTATATATCTTCGAGACCATTTATTGTATCGATCGTCACCCAGTCATCGACGTCATTTTTTGTCAAGCCAGACGCTCGATCGTCTATTATTCCTCGTTACAGTAATAGTTGTCTATTGGCACTCCACATTTCCAGAGTCTTGTGCCAACAATACAATGTTCAATGACCACTCCCATACTCTTCTGGATAGAGTGAATCTTATTCTTCTTCGTTTTCTCTTTATTGCCAAATCGCTATGATGTTTGTCTCATATTGTTGTGACAATACCATATTCTAACAATCTCATTGGTAGTATCAACTGTTTTTTCGGCATCCTCTTCCTTCGACCTATTAACTTTGTCGGCGTCTTCTTCCTTCGTCCTGTTTCTTGCAAACCTATTTGCTTTTGAGCTCCCCTCCACTTCAAGTACCTAGCAGAATCTCACGTTAGTGTCATGAATCCCCGGGAGAGCATCGAGGATTATTACCACTTTTGATTTTGTTGTTTTAGCATGGGTCACAGATCAAAAATTATGGACTCCATCGTTTGGATTAACTTTATATCTGAAGATGCGTGTAAGGTAGTGCAATTGGGTATCGTGATAGTACGAGGGTTGCTACTAAAGTTTCAAGATATACAAATAAAAACAAATATATATTATTGGATATGGCTTTATTGTTTCTTAAAATATTTTCCATTAAGATTAATACACTTTTGCATGCGTTTATTTTTGATCTGCGGCAATAACAAGGAATCATTGGATGCCAAACAGGGACTGTATGGCGGATGACCCGTCAATTCGATGTTTTGACTGTTCAAAAAACTTTTTGTGTGAACTGATGTGGGAGAGCTCGCATTTTCGTGGTGAAGAAGATTCGTCTTCTGCGCTTGGTTTCCCTGATTTTTCGAACACTTCTGGCAAACAAATGCTGCTGTACCATTCAGTTCTCCGTTGCTCTAATAGACCTAAAGCGACATGTCCAGATATTCCGAAAAAACAGGCGACCATTTACGTCGAAGTGCATCGTGCGCGGATACTTTTATTGTATTGAAAGACACATACAGTCCATTGTTTTTTAGTTTTGGTTTCATATGCATAGATCCTTAATTGCAATGTCAGTTTACGCGCAGCAGATGTTTTCTGGCACAACAACCAATTTTGGACTATCTTCACGCAATTAATCTTGTAGCGAAGTGCGACCACAATTGAATTTGGAAAACCTGCGAAACACGGTGGCTCGAGATGCGCTTCATCAATAAAATTCGAAGCGTATTAATCGGCACACTCCTGTCTGTTTAATTCGGAAGTCATAGAAAATCATCGCAAGAAAATGTTCGCGATTTAATTCTATTTTTTGACCAAGATGAATGTTTCAAGTATCTGTATGACAACACGTTATGAATACGTTCACCATTAAAAATGTCAAAATTTGTGTTGATAATGTCAGATTTGACATATTCAAATGAGTGTGACCATATCTCAAAACTTAAGTAACAACCTTCATAGTAAACAGTGTCTTTATGAACATCTCCATCGGCTCCAAAAATTCCAACTTAGTAAAAAGATGTGTCTAAATGGCAGTCTTCAAAATATGCTTCAAAGTAACTTAAGACATGTGTTTTAATAATATTGAATGTATTTTCTAACAATATGGTATCTCTTGCCGTACGGTTAAAGAAGTAAAAAATTTGATGTCAGTTTTAAAATGGACATCTAGTGGTCCAGATTTTTCTCCGAGAAATCTGGAAAAATTTTACACCACAATACTGGCAAACGTTATTTAATAGTATGCCAAGACGAATAGAAGCAGTCAGTCGAAAAGGCTAAGTAAACACATTGATGATTTAGTTTTGTGAATTTTCAAAATCGACATTTTTCTTAATTCATAAAATATATTTCTCTATTACAGCAATTTTGTGTTTTAGATTAAAATTGAAGAATTGCATCATGTTTTCAATTCGTTTGCGTCAGGAGATAAATTCCTAAAAATATATCTTTCAACGCCACTGAGCTCGTAATGTATACAAATTTTAATGAAATAAATGTATTTGAAATTTCAAACTATATTCCAATATACAGTATATGTCGGAAACTTGTATTCAAAGAGAATGTAGATACTTTGAGGCATTACTGATTGTAGAATTATTATTTTCTTTATTCATATTGAAAGAAAAATTTTGTTAAAACATTTCAACAAATGCCGTAAGCTGGTAATTTTATAGATTATCAAAATATTATTAACAACTACATCCTAGACTTTTTATCAAAATGATAATAATAAAAAAGTTTCCTATATGTTGCGAATTTTGATAAACACACTATATATCTCTTATGGAACAAATATTTGTTATAAATATAAGCAAAAATAGTGCACGTGTGTATGAATAAAAGTGTAATATTTTTAATGATAGCTCCTCAAAAAAATTGAGGTAAGCATGAGTTTAATAGCGTTAATCAAACGGATTATATGGGGACCATAATATGCTAGTGCTGCTATATATACAGTAATGATAGAAAGAATCATCGACTAGCATAACCTTAATTTAATTTTAATAGATAGAAGATCACATTAAAATCAAATATGGGATATGTTTACAAAACCGAAGATTGGAGTCTAACTCACATTTTTACTAGTAGTAATGAATGAAGAGACTTATAGCTGATTAAGAATTTGAATTCAATTTTGTTCATACCGACAAACAACACGACATATTTTATGACATAAGAAGTGGATAAGCATTTAGTAAGTTTTAGTGAGATCTTTAATAATGAGAAGTTGTGTACAACGAAAGAGTTCAATAAAAACTTCTTATTTGTTGTTAAATTTGTTTTGTCGAATTATACTCATTCAAACGATGTCTACAAATCTCATTTAAATATATCACCATAGAATTCTCTTGAAAATAATATCCACATTTCTTTTATTTGTGGTTTCTTATAAACCAATAAAGAACACTCGTTTTGAGTGGGTGGGTTTTCATCTCTTTGTGATATTCTCAAGTCAAATAGAAGATATTAATTATCTTGATAACGAATAGTATGGAAATTACACAAAATGGAGGTCTAGGACAAGTTCACTGAAAAATTTGGGATATACTATAATTTACTTCCAATTTCCATGAATTATTTATAAGGTTAAATGACTGAGTTAAGAATTTTTGCAACCAATTAATTCTATCAAATGGAAATTAACAACCCCAAAAATATTTCCAGGTTGAGCAAATTTCACAATTAGCAACGTTCGCTGAAGGTTTGTTAGATTACCATAGCCAGTGTACAGAAATTTTGAAGCATCTAACTGAAACCTTATCGGAAAAGTAAGTTAATAAGAAATTACTCAATATTTTTTCCGGCTATTTGGATTAATGATAATTTGTGATGAAAAATGAAGGCTTACTTCATTATTTGTCATGCAAACGTGTTAGCATGTTTTAGAAACAATCTTCAAGGTATTATAATCTGCATTCGTGTTCTTAAAACCAGTAGAATTCCAAAAACACAGATTTTACAACATAAAATAGTGAAAATAACTTTAATATTTATATACATATAGTGGAAATATCAAGTTAGGTTTCTGTATGATTTGAAACTTTTGTGACTAATAACAGAGCAATACAATAAGCAAATGAAGTTCATCGATTCATGAAAGATCTTACAATTCCAACCTCATCATGGTGCCGGTTTTTTTACAAATTGTAATTCTACGATGAAATCTATTTACTTTTAGATACAATCAAATGTCAATCACTTCAGCTAATCGAGTAGAGCAACTTTTTCGTCTTTTGTTACTGGTATTTAAACTCCTAGACAAATTAACGCACCACTTTAATTCATCTAAATATATACAATTTAACCTCATAATAAAACTAATTTAAACTGAAATAATAATGAACACCTACAAATTAGTCGAATATTACCTTACATAGCTTTAATTTACCTTATTTTTTCCATAAAAGTTTGTTTTTGCTGGAATGCATACATAAGCTATCATACCTCCAAATTAAAAAGAAAAAATCCGTAAAAGAGAATAATTGCATATGGGCCAACCCTAGTTCCTAGGTCCCCCTCTACTTCTTATCACTGCATTCATGCCTCGCGGTATGCTTGATATTAAATATTCAACACAAGTTTGCGGTATATTCTCCCATTCTTCAATTGCGATCTCTATGAGTTGGTGGTGATTAGACCAAGGAGACTATGACTTCGAATCCTCTTTTCAAGATAGTCCCATAGATGTTCTATAGGATTCATATCCGGACTGTTAAGTGTCCACTCTAATAAAGGGATATTGATATCATGTAAGAAGTCAATAATCTGTCCAGCTACCTGGGGACGAGCGTTTTCCTGCATGAATAATAAATTAGGCTCAACAAACGGAACGAAAGGCTTCATATTCTCGACAATAATATTGTCTAAATAACATTCATAGACCTCGTACGCATAGGGACCTATTCCTTATGAGTATCGAAGCAAATTCCTTCCCAACACATTTTAGACCCACCATCAAAAAGCACTATAGGAGGATATGACAGCTGGCAAACCTTTCTCCTTGCCTTCGTCAGACATACTCACGTGCATCTGGAGCTTTAAGGCTTTCATCGAAGAACAGAACCCGTTTCCAATCATTGATGGTCCAAATCTGATATAGTCTTGATTTAATGTCTGAACTATGTGTTCTCTGGTAAGCAAGGTTTTTTGGATGGTCTTCTGTTGCTTAAGCCTGCTTCATGTTAGCGTCTTCTAGCCGTTCGAGACGATATATCGATATTTCGAACATCTAATCATTCATTTTTTAGCAGATTGCTGGTGACTCTCCAGTTTCTGAGAGCACGTTGTCTCATACAACGATCATCAATTTGATTAGTGCAACGCTTTTGCCCTTGTCCTGGTCTTAAGATGGTACAAACCCGTTTCATTATATCGCCTCACTATGCGACTGATACTGGAATGATGTCTTCCCAACAAACCAGCAACATACTACATTGAATATCCTTCATTCAGGAGAGTCGATCCTCGCACTGCCTCCTCCATTGACAAATTTCTTTGGCGATTAATTTTTTACTTGATATAATCCCAGATGAACTTCCAAACAAGCATGTAGTAAAAACAATTACAATCAACTGCTTGCCTCTAACAGAAACTTTGTTTTAAGCAATTTTTGAGAAAATGTTAACACAGTGCTCGTCTAAAACGAGGTTTAATACAAATTACTGTCAAAACAAGATTATGTGATACTATAGTTAACTTAAATAACAACTGTCAACAAGTCAAATAAGGTCCATGGTCTACTTGTCGTACAATAAATAAAAAATATGAGTGATGCGTTAATTTTGTCCAGGAGTTTATATACTTCAGTTGTCATTTTGTAGAGTTGGTAACAAAACAGAAAAAAAAAATGATCATCATATACAATATTTTGACGCATTGACATATCTTGCTTCATATTTCATAGTTTGATTGTGGTCGCGCCTCTTTGAAAACCAGGCCCATGATTTTTGAACATCTAATCAGGCACTTTGGTTTGCACCTTTTAACGTCACTAAGCACACTATGAGCCATGAGTTTTTGATGATGATAGTGTGAGGATTGCATCTTAGGTTATCATATCTGATTGAAAAGAGAGTCACCAGTAGAATTCGCCATAATCAAGTGGAGCAGTTGTTTGTCAAGAGAGTGCCTAAGTTTGTCTCATACAAGGTATACTATCTCCGCAGCGCCTTAGTGATGTAATAGAAACAATTTTGGCTATACCAACAATAGATTCTTGGTCCATTGAAAAATTTGCCGAATGTGGCGAGCGAATCACTCTCGTAGTTGCCCGTTTCAGTCGCTATGGCTTGTATGGCAGCTCTCCTGTATAAGCAGATTGAGATAACTGTATTTCTATGGCGTTGATTAAGTATTGCACGCCCACATTCCATAGCAGCCAATACTTTGGCTTGGAAAACAGTGGCAAGTTTCTTATGCGGAATAAATTCACTTATTTCGAGATGTCTTAATCCGACCATTCAACCTGTGTACCAGATGGCTCCATGTCAAGCAACCTTCTTCGACCAATTGGATATTTTTTGTTTACCAACTAATTTATGATTGTGCGCTAATATCACTTTGTTTCAATCTTTATGAAATAAATCCATTTTATTTGATTGTATTGAAATGAAAATACACTATCTGTACTTAAAATCGCAGATGATAAATTATTAAATAGGGAGAAAAGTTGTTGAAGAATTAACGCTTTGTATTGACAATTTTTTTGTTTGTAGGACAGATGAAGCTGCTAATCGTCCAAAGGTCGAGTTTGTTCCGAAAACTCTTCACGACCTTCATATAGAAACTGTACAGGACGGATTAAATGGTACAAATAATCACAATAATTTATTTAATCACAGTAGTAATCATCACAGTAATTCAAATTTTTTAAGCACCGGCGGTAGTGGGCATATATTCAAGAGGCCCGCACCAAAAACAGTTCCTATCAAAACAACAAATTACAATAATCACCCGACTCAACCACTACCTGATCCTTTTGACCCTTGGAGTTACCCTCAAGGTATTTTCATTTTTTTAATTTTTTTTCGAATTATTTTTTGAGCTGCCGAATTCAAGAACTTAGATTAAATAATATTAAAAAATAATTGAATATGAAAGTTTCGTTGCTATTAAAACGTTTTCCATAGAGTTCGCATTTAATTCGGCATCTCTTTAATCTTTAATTTAGTTTTAATTTTGACTAACTTTCAGTTGGTTACTTTTTTATATTTTGTTTTTGTTTAGTTTAACATAACAAACGAGAAACATCTTTTATCATTTTTCCCTTACAGCATCATTAAAGACTTTGAGCAAGCTCAAACTTGTTATGTCCTTGGCCCCCTTTATCATTCACATCATTGCGTCCATCTTTAAACTTTCGACACCATTCACGCACAACACCATAACTCATGAAGTTTTCCCCATACACACGACTCATTCTCCGATGGATTTCTGCAGTACTATAGCCTTCAGCCTGTAGAAAACGAATTACACTTCGCAATTCACACTTGGCTGGAGCATCAATAATGGCGGACATGTTTACGTGGCTGTAGCACAACGCCGACTGACGCCTAAATGTCAACAATGGCGAAGTATGAAGTGCGAGAGCTTCGCAGTCCTCTACAGCGCATGCTAGCTTTCTTCTGCAAGCGTAGCGTCTGTACAGAGCGGTCGGAGGTTGAAAAAAACGGCTCTCGTATATTCAGCTATAAAAACTGCTCCACTTTTTTTTGAGTCATCAATACTTTTATTCTCGTTTCAACAGCAAATGCTTAAATTGCGATAAGATTCAGATCTATAAAAAGAGCTCAAAACTTCTATATTCTGTTTCTCACTTCCTTTTTAGAGGTGTCTTTATGAACCTGAAGATAGTTCTTTTTATTTCCATCCATATGCATTAAAATCATACGTGAAAATGTTGATCATTGATAATTTCCTGTTCAATTATTTCTCAAGGCCTTAGTGATTCTTATACTTTTTTTTATTTCTTGGTTATAGTCTCTAAAACACTATTCATAATTTTCTCAAATAATACATACAAACACTTCCAGAATTCACTACACAGTATATTTCATCTTATGTATATTAGGTGGGCTGAAAATTTCGTAGATTTTCATTCATAGCATTTTGAGTGAAACATTTATTAGTTTTTAAAAATGGACGAAAGGTGTTGATAAGGTATTGCTGTTGGCAAAATAATACTATTGAAACCAATGCTTGACTTGATAAATATTATTCGTACTTTGCGCCAGGAAATTGCACAGATTGGAAGTTAAGTTTAAACGAAACGAAACGAGGACCGAAGACTATGCACGCAGTCGACGCCTAAAAGAGGTTATCACCGAAGAAAACGTCAAGAATATCACAGAATAATTTCGGATAGTTTAAGTGAAGCCGATTGAGATAACTGAGACTCTAACAACAACGAATCTGGGCATTATTTATAGCTGTTCAATCGTAATAAATTAATTTTTACCAAGATATGTAACAATGGATAAAACCTGGCTGTATCAGTTCACACAAAAGTCCAATCGGCAGGCAGTCGAGTGAACTGCACGTGATGAACCGACTCTGAACCGTGGGAAAACATAAAAGTTGGCAGGCAAGGTTAGAGCATCAGTATTTGGAGAGACACATGGTATTATACTCATCTTAAAAAGGGAAAAACCATAAACAGCGACTATTATTTAGTATTATTGGAGTGCTTGAAGTACGAACTAGTGGAAAAACGGCAACATTTTTATAAAAAGGGACTGATATTTCATGGAAACTATGTCACAAATCAATGAAAACTATGGCTATATTGGATGAATTAGGATTGCGCATTCACCGTATTCTCCAGATCTGGCCCCCAGTCGGTTCTCAGATCTCAAGAGAATAGTCACTGGACAGAAATTTTTGATCGATAAATAGGTTATCGCCTAAACTGGAGACTATTTTGGGACTAAAAACAAATCACAACTAAAAAATGCTATCAATGACTTATAAGACCGCTATAATCGTTGCATCGCCCTCGAAAGTACCTTTATTGAATAATAAAATCAAAAATTAGATGTTTCTTTATGCTCGTCTACGGACTGCTCAGCCCATCTGTTAGGGTACACCTATGCAGTTTCAAACCCAATGAGCAAACAAGTAAAGTTTTTTTTTTATATTCAGACAATATTTTTTAGGATTATTTTTAATGGATTTGTTTATTTGTACGCTATTTCTAATCCTCTTATTCAATCCTTTCCACTATTCCAATGTAATTACACTTTATACATTCTATTTCAAAATATTGTAAGGTTAGCAATCATCGATGCTTCTCTTCTTTCAGGTTATTATTATCTATTAAATAATTTGGCTTTGGAATCTCAAATACGCCTAGAATTTCATTTTTCGTGAAAATAAAATTAATACTTTCATTAATAACCACTGAAATTGATTCATATTTTAAATAGATACAAATAACAATCTATTTTAAATATTGCTTACAGATTTTCATTCTCATTTAAACTCACTCAGATATCACAAAGTGGCATATTATTTGTCGACAATACGATATTCCCAATTTATGATAATTTATATTTTTCAATCAAACTTGTATATTCAGAGCTCACATTCAATTTATTTACGTGCTGCCAGAAGTTTTTTGTACTTATCACCAAACTATTTCATTCATATCATATTTTTAACAAGAAAAATATAAAACTTTAATATGGTTGGATAATTAAGTTTTTTTCCCTGAATTCCAAAATGGATTTCAAATATTTAAGTTCATTAAAGCGGGTATTTACAATAATGTCTTGCATTTGTGGATACTAGTTCTTTTCCCGCTTCTACCCTTTCCACCTTTAAAAAAGTTCTGGTTAGCTTGGTGTTTTTGATTGTGTGTAGTGGGGACGTAAATATTTTGACACTCAAAACCGGTCACTGATTTGATTTTAATGTTTTTGTTTTAATTTTAGATTGATTTCTCAATAACAGTACAACACTGAGATGAAGCGTATATTCTGAAATTTATAACACCCTGTGGAATGCAACAGCTATAAGTTTCAACTGGAAGCACATTGATCCCTGATCCTTTCCGACTATTTTGTTTGTTTCCGAAATTAACATTAAGAACTCGTACTAGATTCTTTGTTTACACTACCACTACACCAACACAATCGAATTTTTGTCTTTAGATACGTTTACCTTCAGTCTCCTAGTGGTAATCGAAACCCGTGTCAGACATTGTAATTGTTAGTGTCTGTGTAGTGGTTATGTAAACAGTGTATTCATTATAAATATCACCAATGAGTCCAAAACTTCCAACAACAAATTGAGAAGTTGTTTTACATAAAATAAAATAATACCTTTATATGTGACGGAGGTGTTTTGGATTTAATTACCAAGATATCGTCTTCAATTTGCGTCCTATTCACGTATGAGTCGCGATTTGTCTACGACCACCTGATGGTCAGGAACGTGTTTAATAGAGGGTCTGTGATGGAGTGAGCGGAAAACTTGAGGGGACAGCGTCGTATAATTGCACCATAATGTGCGACTGTACATGGCACTAGAAGCTAAAGAATCGTTTGATCAGACTCCAGTTCTGATCTCGACTCATTTGAGTATTTCTGGGACCGATTTCAAAGATGCATTCATTGCTGAACTGCTTTACCCAATAACTTCCATAATCTGCGGATTACACGTCATCAAGAATTTGATGCAATTTTACTAGCATTGCTTACAAACCTTATCAATTTTGGCCAACGGTAGGCAATACTAGATATTCACCATTCAAATACTTATAAGAAAAATTCTTCTGTTTCATGTAGACACCAATTTATAAAGCTGTTGTACTCTACATATCATTGTTACACCCCCCGTATATGTTCAAATTCAAATATGAATGGAAATATCTGACATATAATTGTTACTGAGAAATCAATCTAAATTTAAAAAAATAACAAAATCAAATTAAACTTTAGTGGCTGTTTTTTTTTTGGCCTGGGAGTTTATATAATTCAACATTTTAATATATCGTGACAAAATCAACCAATATGTCATTTTTTTAATTGTTAATATTAATAAAATCCAGTAATCTTGTTGACCACTGTATGTCTTCATAAGCTGATATATATTTTGAAGAAAATGATACTCAAATTGATTAATACATAATGTGGTTGTGCATAATCGTATTGTGCAGTAAAAAGTTCCATGCTTCTTGAAAAATGTTATTACATTGATCCATCGCATTACAAATTTCCACTCTTTCGCATTGACAATTGGACAATGTCAAATTATTTATAAATATATGTATGTACTCTTATGTCCTCACATGTAGGTTCAACTGAGATACATTGTGTATGCAATTATATGTGTTATTGTTACTGAATTTTGGATTATAAGCATGTTACTTCCAGTTATCAAAGATATTAAATAGAGTTTTCAACAATATATTTTTTCTATTTTCCAAATATTTCTCAATTCAAAATGTAGCCATTTAATAAAGACATAAAAAATATGTTATTATTACAAATTATTATGTTTAAAAAATTAATATAGACATTACTTCACTTTTTTATAATACAGTAATATATTAATCTAAAAATATATGAGGTTTGCCTTTGGAAAAACTTGAATCTGTTTTACCATAATTCCTTAGTAAGTCTATTTCATAAACTTGCTTTATAGAATTTTAAGATATAAACTTATTGTTTATAAAATATATGTCTAAAGAAATAATATTAAATAAATAATTTCAATTTGTAATAAAAAAAATATAAATATGTGTGAATATTTAGTCATATAAATATGTATGTAACTATGTATATTTAATTTTTTATGGCTCAATTCAGATGGTGAGTAAATAAAATCTATTCACGGTTAATATTTTCTATACTATAGTTACAACTCCTACATAATAAATCATTATTCTGATAATTTCCTTAGAAAGGATAATTATAGATGATGTTCTCTATTTTCATTCTACCCTTTTGAATGATTTCACTCTTGATTCCGGAATATATATTTAGATTAACCAAAAAAACAACAAATCAACTTGGCATATATCCAGATTTTAAATCTCGCTTAGGCTGATGATGAGTGAATCTATTTCTAATTGAGAAAAAAAAACATGTTTATATTTCCAAGTGTATTCGAAGTAGTCTTGTACGGGTGTGTTGAGGTGTTTGCGAAGGTGCTTCGATTCGAAAAAACTGGTTTTAAAATCTCATTATCTTCATCTGTTAGAACTGGTGAATTATCTTTATTTTCTATAATTTATAGATTCAATTAACTCCCTATTTTAATCAGTAGTTAATTTGAATATGTATTAACTCTTATCTGTAAGTAACTGAGAGATATCACAAACAAATGTATCTAAAATTACAAGTTTCATATATATTTTTGAGCAGTGCAATAAAAATATCTTTAATATATTTATTATGAGAATTGAATATTATCAAGATTTTTTATTTAACGCACAAAAACTTCCTCATTTCAATTACCAAATTTCACTCATTCATGTTACTTTCTATAATTATTTGGTTTTACAAAGTTAGGAAAAGTTATTCAAATTATTAATTGACTTTTAAGATTTGAAGAAAATTGTGGAAGTCAATTTTGGTTTTAATTATTATAATTAGAATCTTCAAATACTTCGAATAGAGGGTATGGCATTGAAATTCGCGATGCACTACATTTCACCTTGGATACAATAATATTTAGATATTTGATTGAAGACATATTAATAATGTGCGTAACAAATTTATGTAAAACAAACATTTCGTATGGATTTTATTTTTAAATTTGGCTAAATAACGTACATTCAAACATTCGTTATTTATAGCAGAATGTGATCTCACACAATCATAATAAAGTTGGGTTGTGGGTGGATAAGTCAAATGGTTCATTAATGTAACCCAGACCGCTAGTGAATACCGATTTTAAGCACTTTCGCAAACAAATCAGGATTATTGTTAACACTTTAAAGAAAATTTGAAAGGAGCTATTTCTGATATATATTTTTGGTTGTAAATTGGTAATAAATTTAAATAATAAACCTGTGTTCTTAATAACTGTTATTTTTACTGTATAATTAATAAAAATGGCGGTTCTCTACCAAAATATATGTTAAAAGTGCTCTTTTACATTTTTTTTATAATTGACACGCTAATGATTAGCAGTAGATAGAAACATGTCATTAACTGCTCGTTTTCCGTTATTTTTGAAATGCTTGACGTGCTGTTCTGACAAAGATGTGTTGTTAGGCTCTTCTCAAGTGTCTTCACCTCAACATAAACCATACCAACTTGAATTGCATCCAGGACAACAGTCTGCTAATGGTAAACTCTATTTCTCTTCACTGCCTTCTTTTCGTTTGTAATTGTGCTTTTTACTGTTTTTCTGTTGCTGTGTTAATGTAAAAATAAAAAATTAATTTTATCTATCTAATAAAATACTAGACAAAATCAAAAGCTGCAAAAATAATATCGAAACAAAATGTACATTCTGGAGTCTATTAAAAACCTGCAGGCTCCTTGGAAAATATTACATCCGGTTTCGAGCTTTTTGTTTTGTCTGGCGCAATGAAATAATATTTATTGTCACAATTTCATTAAAAATTTTACAACAGAATAAAATTTAATATTTCTGTCAACTCCACTTACCCTGCAAATATTTTGAATACCTGATACTATCTTATTGAGATCACATTTTCTGTAATGAATAGGAAGATTAAATGTTCTATACATTTTTGTTTTCCTGGCTTCCAATGATGTTTTTAAAAGTAAAATGAAATAAGTTTTACACAACAATCAAATACAGATACTCCAGTACAAAAATAATTTTTTTTAAATCGTCAAAAATACAGAGTGACATTGAAATTATTCTTTAATTTCCAATTAATTTTGATTTCATTTACAAATGAATTCTAGATTTTTTATTTAGTACTAAATCGATTTCAATGTTATTTTATTTCCATATCTTGCTGTCATTTTTTTGGTAAAAATTATATTATTCATTATAGAATTTATGTTCAATTTTGTGTTTACCTAAAAATATGATAACACATCCAAAATTTAAATTTTGTAGCAAGAGCACTCAATATTTTCAAATTTAAATACCCGTATAGAACTCTGCCTGGTAAAATGTGACCAATATCTTAATAAAATTGAATTTACAGAAAAATATTGGACGTTTTAGCTCTTAATTCCTGTGTAAGTGTATTTTATCTGTTAGAAATAGTATCTTTGTTATATATTATTTTTACAGTTACAGTAGTTACTTAATAATAGAGCTATATGACTTGATGAAATTTATTTTGTATAATATTCAATTTTGTTAATTTGTAGCATCACCGTTACCGTCCCCAATGAAGTCTCCTGCCAGGACTCCTATGAATAGGCAACCATGTTGTACAGCTCTGTACGATTTTGATCCCGAAAACCCTGGAGAACTTGGATTCAAGGTAAGCTATAATCACTTCATACATTCAACTTAAGCAACATATTTTAACATAGTATTCAAAAATATTGTTGAAACATAAATAGTTTTCATCTGTTGTAACCAAACATTAATTCCTCTAATGCTTACATGGACTAAAATATATATTTATGTTTAAGGAAAATGAAGTGATAATGCTTCTGAATAAAATCGATGAAAATTGGTTCGAGGGTAGTGTTAATGGTCGTACAGGATATTTTCCAGTAAATTATGTAAGAGTGGATGTACCATTACCATGAACCACTGGTTAAGTGAAGAATCAGGAACAGCCCTTTATAATTTATTTAGATCTTTCGTGCACGTTACTTCTGTTTACTTGCCGTTTGTAAAAATACTTTGTTTATAGATAAATTCAACTGCACTTCAAGAAGTGAGATTAAGCCATATATAGCTTATTATGTGATAGTGATTAAACAGCATTTAATTTAGTTAGATAGAACAAAATGTACTGAATTTTTAATATGTTCAGAATCTTCCTGATATTGAAGTTTCTTTCCAATTTTGTACATATAGTATATAAACGTACTCGAGGAAGTTTTAATTAATTTTAAAGATCTTTTAAATGGATTGAATGTAAGTGTGTTTGCGTGCAGTTGAAAATTGTGTCATTTATTGAAAATAAAAAAAAATACCAAGTGATCCACTACATTTTCCCTTGTGAAAAGTTGAAAACGTTTTAATCTCATATTTAGAATGTACATACTCTTCGAAAATAATGTCTTGCTTTTTTATCAAATAATAGGACATTTCGGAAACTAAATCGGATCACATTCAGTGTTGTTTTCGGAAACTGATCCAGTTAATCGGGTCATAGTTATAAAATATGATCTTTTCTGCCCTGGTAGACCAGTGAGTAAATGCGATCCGCTGACGGGTCATTCTATTCGTCTTATGGTTTGTTGAACTTGCAAAATTATTTATTGCACTCAAATGGCTGTCTACTATTCTCATGAGGAGCGTAATTGATAGGTTACCGAGGTTTGCGGCTTTTTTACTTTTAGTAATTTCAACATAAAAATAGTTTATTTGTATCAAAATTTAGTGTACAATCCTTGTTAGTGGGTAAATCGTTGGTAACTATTAGGTAACAATGATTAGAAATTTGGAATCTAATATATAATTTAATAAATAAATTAATTAATAAAGTAATAATAATCATAGGTTTTGGTAGATCAAGTTTAAAATTTGAAATGTCTGCTGGAAATTGAACGTGTCAATTGGAAATTCATAAAAATCTTGTTCTTGGCTAAGATCCGTGATCAGTTGATCCAATTAATTCAGGGTCATCAGTTGCCGAAAAGCCTTAATAAGTACTATAAGAAGGCCCGGTTTCTTCAACGTGAAGAAACTGGCAAAAGTTTTTTAGTCAGTCCTGGTTAAATATTAAATTCTCAAGGAACCCGAATCGATTGAGCAAATTTAGTTACAGATTTTTAAAGAGTATTAAAATTAAGTTTGGCACCTTTGTTTGTAAAATCGGGAATCTATTATTTGAGAGTTTGGAGATCTTTAGAAACCAATTTGAAAAATTAGCTGTAGAAGGAATTAAGTGAACAATACATAGGGATAATCTCACTTTTTTGTTCTTTGAAACTATAAATCAGCTGGATTTATTTTTAAAAATGAGCACTTGATATTATAGAAAATGATGATGGGTCACTAGGTACTGCGATGAAGGAATAATGCGATCAACATTAATTTTAGTTGTAAATATTGAGTAAATTTAGTTTAGTTATTTTACTTAGTCGTTATGCAACCTTTGTTTTTCTATCGATTAATTCTGACTTGTTACTCAAATATACAAAATTTTCAAATTATATACCGAGAAAGGAAAATACTACTTATAATGGATTGTATTCGTATGGCACTGGCAGCCTTATTCTTCTGAGTTGTGGAACGTTTGAAGACAATTCTATATCCATTTGCTGTTTTATCAAAGACTTACATGTCTCAACCTTTTACAACTTGCCAAAAAAGTTATTTGCATGGAAAATTTAATGTTTAAAATATAAAGTAACCCTGTTTTGTTGATGTTTTCAAATGTAGATGCTAGTTTTTCTGCTGACACTTTATATATTCCTATGGAAACGACGCATACACTTTTCTCTCACACTAAAATTGCCACAATGAAGCTCTTACGATACAATATTAACACCACTAAAATCTTGAAATGTTACAAATATTATTTATATATATTTGAAGAAGCTCTAAATTTTTGATAATGTTTTCATAAAACAGTTGCTATTGGAATAATATTTTATAAAAATGTAGTAGGACTTTTACTCCTACTGTACTAAATAAAAATCATATTTCTAAAATTCAACGATAACTCATACACTCTTCAGTGACTGAATCAAAAAAATTGTTATTGTAGATTAGAACCTTAGATAAAATAAATTCTGTACCAATCCAAATAAATAGTATGAACAAGGGGTTAATTTAAATTGAAATACCTAATTATAAAAAAATAAAACCAAACTCTATTACAAAATTTTTCATAAAGTTTTACCAATAATAAAAAATTTGTAATTCCAGATCTGCAAAAGGTTGATGATTTCAAAATATATTGTTACAAACTGGTATAATATACAAATTTATATAATTTCATATTAATGTATAGAGTTTCAGCTGAAATATGGAAAATTGTTTAATCTCGTCATTCGACATGCTATAGATGTATCATAATTGTGTGAAATTAATACATACCAGATATTTGCCGGTTTTCGTTGTGTTTTATATTACCTTTCAAACACATCCAAAAAAATGTATTTAAAACATTCCAGTGGTTCTCTATTCAAATCATAATTTACTCATAGGGATGGACACTGAAATGAAGGTAACAAAGATGAAAAGTGATAAAATACCTGCATCTCAAATATTTTTGCTGAAAATTTTAAAATACTTATTATCAATGAGCAGATGTTCATCCCTTCTTGTTATGATAACCGCAAATGAGAAATTTTTTCAATTTCATTTTCATAATTATTCTATTAGATACAAGAAAATTCATATTTATTTTAATGAAAGATATCACTGCATCTTTGTCGATATTGCTTCTGTGAGATAATCAAGTAAGTATAATATATGCAGTTCATGGTTTTAATTAGTTTCCTCAGGATATTTGTAAGGCTTCCACAATATGTATCCTTCCAAACAAGTCTTCCTTTTCCAAAAATGTTACTCCTGATTTTTTAATCATATTGTACTATTAATGAAAATATAAAATTGGAATTATTACCCGAGCCTGCAATATACATTTTTGTTGATTTTGTATTACTACTTTCTAGTTTGAATCATTATATTAACTGTGTTTACTCATTACAAAATTTTTAGAATATCAGTTTAATGTCATAATTAACATTTTACCAGAATTTTAATAGTTTTCAGTTTTTTTCTAGTATGTTATTTGATTCTAAATAGTGTTGTTTCATAATAGCAATTTTGAACCTTGGTATTGAGTTCGAGCGCTACAGCCTTACATGGGAGCCTCGAACGCCATCCTTTCTGGTCTTTGCAAAGACCATCCAGTTTACTGCACCGATCTTTGTAGCATCTTGAGAGACCCAGTGTCTCCATCCTAGCCTTGATCTCCCTCTGCCTGTAGTGCCCGTTGGTATGAACTTAAGTTCTTTTTTGTGGGCACGCTGTTGTCGATGTAAATTCAATTATATTTACACCACTAATTTTGATTCACGTTAATCTGCATTTTCTTACAATAGAGGGTTATCATAGCACTATATTTCCTATATGAAAAGAAGCCAGTATTTTTAAAATTTGTTTCCATCAATATCAACATTTTTGACATCAGAAACTTTTTTTAGTTTAGAAGTTTACTGTGTTGAATTTTTAATTGACATCAAATATTCAGGTGCAGTAAAAGCAAAGTTATTATTTAATTGATTGCATTTAACTTTAATTTTATTCGTAATATTGACAGATATGCAGGATGATGAGTTTAGCCTGTAATATAAAAAGGAGCAATATATATTCATATCAATATAACCCTAACTATTTTTATTCATAGTCTATGAAGTATATATTTACTCTCTATTTCGATATTAGTTTTTATTACTCTTTCTCAGACTATAATAAAGTTGCAATATAAAAATTTTATGAATTGTTAAAATATATGTATAAAAGTATGTAATATAATTGTAAATAAAAAAATGCTTAATTTTGCATATGTTTTTAAGACCGTTAATTTTACTAAAATTTATTAGTAGAAAAAATTAAACTCTCCTTTGGACAGTGTTGTATAATATAAAACACACTTAACCTCGTTGAAAATGTACTTATTTATATCTGGTTCATGACAATACTTTAGATATAAAATTATATTAAGAAAACATTTAATAATAATGTATAAGTCGTATGTAATATAATGTTTTCATTGTATCCATATTAGTGAAAAATATGTTAACAGAACAGAATATTTTAATGGTCTTTTACAATGAATTACATATTATTACCAAACTGAAACTTTGGACTGCCTGGTATATCTGTAAAATTTATAAATTTAAAAGGTTATAACAATTATCTAGCAGTCAATCACTATGAAGAGTGTAAAAAACATATTTGATGTTTTACACTTTAAAAATATTTAATATTCTCTTGATATATCATTTTAGTAGTTTTAGAAGTAATAATTTATTTCTTTATCGTATTTTCTTGCATTAAAATAATCTGTACCAGCTTACCTTTTGATGTCTTTATGTCTTTTTAATTTAAAGCGTTGTTCACGGTCGGAGCGACAATTTTACGTTTAAATTTTATTTTTATTACATCTCCAGAATTTAAAATTTTATTGAGCCATGTTTTTGTAGCAAGTTACCATTTATAATAATGTTAATATAAATGTATACAATTTAAATGTTACCTACTGTATTTGTGCATTAATAAAAAATGTGTCACATTTATTGTTTAGTTTCATTTTATCCTTTGGCCACTAAAATATATGTTGGAATAGGGAAATAAGATGAAATGGGCAACAAAATATTTTCTTCCATGTTGTTTATTAAAAATCGAAGTTACACATTTTAACAAATGGCAGTGAGCAAAAATTCTATGTCTATAATTCTAAACTATCTTTTATTGGAGCTCAGTTGAAGGCACATTTAAAAAATTATACTGAATACTCAAATTGATCCATGAAATATATATTTACATTTGAATAGTGTTTAGTTTTGCTAATACTTTTTCAAGAATATATCTAAATTAATCAGTACTTTCATACAATGCAAAACAACTACCCTAAAATATTGGATCCATAACTAATAAATAAGTTTTAAATGCAGAGATAAAAATACTGATCAATAAAAAAAGGAATGACAAAAATTTTAATAGATTATCAAAATAAAAATTTCACCTATGGCTGCCATATAGATCACAAATTATTAAAGGAATGTTCCATATCGAATACTATAAAATAGTTTTTTAATAATATTTATTTGTATAAAATAAACGAAACAAATTCAGATGGAGATCACATTTTTAGTAGTGGCCTTCCCAGTGACATTATATCACCTTTTTAATTGAGAAAAATATTTCAATTGTCATTAAACATTTGGCACAACACTAAAATGGTTTAAACAGATTCTGATAACTGTCGGAATAACCTATAATTTCACAAAAATTCTTCATGTACAGATATTCACCATTTTGAATATGTTACCTCATAAATACCATTTTGCACACTGTTCAATGTGAGCCATTGAAAAATTAGCACTAAATTCATTTTTTAATACCCATCAAAGATCCACTTTTTCTCACAGTGTTAACCATTTGAAAGTAATAATCATCGGTTATCCATAAATGACCACCATATATAAAAATGAAACAAGTAATTTCTCAGAATAAATTTGAAAAGTGAAAAATAGATGACACTTGTCAAAATGAATCAGTAGGATTTAAAGTTATATTTTATGAAAAATATATGTTTTAATACCTTAATAAAAATGAATCACATTGATTATTTTGATTTTTACCACAGCCGTATTATCTCCATCGTATTCTGTTTGTAAACTGTTTCAAGCACAACCCAGTACAAATAGTGAAAATAAAATATATCCATCTAGAATAGAAATTGCATCATAAGACAGTTTGTAGAGATCAATATGTTGCTCAAAATTTACTATTATGGCAACATCTCAATGACATATATTAAGAAGTTATCACGTCAACATGCCAAAACATATGAAAAATATAACTTATAGTGCAAGTAGATAAATTGTTATGTACTAATATCATGCATCCAAAGCAAAGAATATTTGAGTCAATATTTAATATCGATATTACTTTACCAATTTTGGGACTCTCAGCATTCAAAATTTGTAGACTAGACCTTAGAAAGAAAATGTTAATCTAATTCACTATTAATCCAATATTAAAAACGAACATTACCCAAGTCACCTTATTACTAGCCAGATCAACGCCCAGGTTCTAAAATGGTATGGAGAGTGTCATTGAAGTTTACTTAAACACACATAAGGAAAATACGAAGTTTTGTAAAGTATCAAATAAATCTCTTTCAAGTGAACAATGTGTGTATTATTTAAAAATCAGTGCATATTACTCAATTAAAATTATCTACAAATTCGAAACATTTCAAAATAAACTTAGTTTTTGAACAATTAAAACATACTTTTCAAGTTCTCTCTACAGACTGTATTTTGTGACACAAGCTATATAATGAAAACCAGGAAATCCTTCTGACATGAAGATAAACTCTAACTATAGTATTTCCTGATTTTCAGAGAAAAAATTGCGATAATAAATATTAAATAGTCAATGAAATGAAATATATACTATGAAAACTGAGTCAATATTTGAGAAAAAAAATCAATTTTAATACTGAAAAAATTGTAGACGGTTTGTCATTTCAACTAATCCAAACGTAAAATAGCGACAGTGAACATTTTATGTCCATTCACAATATATTTTCCCAAAAATTATTTATCGCATTATAAATCACTAGTTTTCAAATTAGTTAACAAGAACTATCTTTGATCAAGCTAATAAAACAACACTACAATTATCACATTGCTCTTTATTAAGAGATTTGTCAATTCTCAAATGATATTTTATTATAAGTCATAAAATTTTTACAAATTCTAAATAATTCATACTGAGATAATGTTTTAATTAATTCTTTTGTACCACTAGAAAACATGACATTTTTGGTAAAAATATAAACTGTAGAAACCTGTACCTATCAATAGTATAAAAATTGTTTTAAAGGAACTTGATTTCAACATAACTTCAACTAAGTTACTGAAGCAGTCTGATGAAAATACGAGATGATTTCGTTAAGTAAATTGACGCAATTTTGAGCTTGTTTATTTTGTGCACATATAATTAAATGGTAGTGGATTAGAAATCCCGTTGTTTGTGATATACAAGATACATTAAGCTCAATGATCATCGAAAAATCCGTGATTTTATGTAGAGAAGACTCCACAAGATTTAAGCTGGAATGTTTTCGAGCATCCTCCATACAGACCCAATTTCTTTCAGAGCAACTTCAAGTTTTTTGGCGTAGGCAATCTTTCCTTGGATATCAGAGATACAAACAGCGTTAAAAAATACGGTACAACAAATTTCCGGTAAAGATTATTTTTGTGCAAAAAACTTCTTTACTGTATCTATACATACTTTTTTTTATTTTAATATGGAATTCACTTCACGAACATCCTTTGTAGTACAACTAGTAATAATATCTACTATGTTATGTTAAAACCTTACTTTTTATAGAAAGTTTTCGTAAAACATATTTTTTGGTACAATAATGGATTCTAGCTTGGATGATCACAGCTTAGAAGATTGGTTTCAAAATAAATTAATGCCGAATATACCACCGAACAGTATATTGTGATGGATAATGCATCCTACCATAGTTTCCAAATGAATAAAATACCAGGTTACATTAAAAGAAAAAGTTAAATACTAGACTTTTTATGCGAATGTGACATATTTTGTTAGTGACAAAATTTCAAAAAAAGCAGATCACGAAGTAATTCTGCTTCCACCATATTATTGTATTTTCAATCTAATCGAGTTGATATAGTAAGAATTAAAATCTAATGTACGTGCTAACAATAATATATCTACTTTAAACAGTTGTAGGATCGAGTTGATAAAAACGGAAATTAAAAATATAACCGCTGAAAGCTGGAGAAACTGTATTCAATATGTGAAAATAATTGGGAACCGATATTGATGTATGGACACAAACATATAGATAACAGATAAATGCATATTATTCTAATAGTGTAAAATTGTGCTAAATAGATGCCGCAGCAATAGTGATTCAGTTTTCAAGTGCGATTATAGAAAATATGTATAATATATTTATATAACCTAAATACATGCCAAATTACAACATAACTAACAAAAAAACTTAGTAAAAAATAGAAAAAAAATATATATAAAAAATGGTTTCTTATTGTATTGCTGAACCACGCTATTTTGATATTGGTATTTGTGCCTAACCTGATAAGGCAACTCTATACAAGGCCTCTAGAATTCCCAATAACAATATTATTTTGTCGACGGTTATTTTGTGGAGAAATAACATCCACAATTTAAGCATTTTTATAAACTTCATTGGTTGATGTATAACTCAAGATCAATCTTATTATATATTAATTTAACAATTGTACAATAATAATTTTGACCTAGAAGTACAAAGCAGCATAATGATATTCGAACTAATAATTGTAAAAACAACGAAATTAGAAAATTCCAAATATGTATACATTATATACAGGTATAATGTATACATATGTGATACTCCAAACTTGAAATAATAATTGAAACAAAATTTAAGATTCAAAAAATTAAATTAACCCACTTTATTGAAGTTCTAGACCTGAAAAGCTAAGGTTGTGCTAAGAGCTAAATAATTTGGAAGTTATTTTTATATCACTTGTTTAATCCACTAAGAAAAAATATTTGATACAATAAAAATAGTTCTGAACAAAGTTTTGCAGAAAACTTTGAAGTCCTATGTATGGAGTTGATAAAGACAATTAGAAGTACCTTCAAAAATTTTTGCTATCTTTTAATTATATGAATATCAAATGCTTATTTAAAAATTATACAAGTAATATGAAAATTCATCCAAGTACAAACTATATTACTATTCCCAATAACAATGCATCTAAGAAGACATTATATAATATATAAAATCAAAAGAATTTGTGTACCTCAGAAACTAATGATAGTTCTGAACACACTATTTACACTAATAATTACTACGCGTGTTTCGATAATTTGGTTATCGAAGCGCGCGTCGAACAGTGTACAACGGTTCCAAAAATCCCAACTTAGAAATGATCGTTCATTTGTTCCCCACCTACCATGTGTTTATTCAAATCTGAAACAAGTAGTCCTAGCTGACCGAATTTAAAAATTCCAAAAAAAAAACAGAACGAACATCAATATGCTGTATGAAACATAGTCAATGTGAAGTTTCTTATTCTAACTTTGTTCAAATCACAGTAGCCTAGTAAAAGGCCATTAAAAACTAACCATCAAATATAACTTATGACGGAAAAGTTTAGTTATTCTTAAAGCAAACTGCCTGTCACTTCTTGAAAAAATAGCATTAGCTATGTATCAGTCTAAAGACATCTATCATAGTCTAAATATTTACAAATTTTATTCAGTTCTTTCCAAAAACTTTTGCAATCTTTGGTTAACAATATTAAAAGTTTTAAGTACAAATTAGAAATCAGTTTCTAAAGTTATTTGAAAGGAGTCAGGAAATTGAATTTATCACCAGGATTGTTCTCCTCCGTCGTGGGAATCCTCATCACTCGGATCCTCTCCATACATATCTGCTAACTTCCTGAATCTAGGTCCGAAGCTTGACAAATAGTTGAATTTTAAGTCTCCTTCGTCAGTACAAGAAGCAAGAGAGGATAAAGATCCTGTACTATTTCCATCTCCTTCATATGCATAATGGCGGACATCGTCATAGGGTAAATTATCTGGGTCCTTGTCACAATTATCCTTTTTATTATCAAGGAATCCACTTATATCTGCAGGCACGTCAGGATTGTCTCTCATTAGAGGTTTTTCATCAACAATGTTGGGTCGGAAAACGGAGAGATCGTAGTTTGTGTCGCATTCGCCGCCACCTTCGTCTTCATAGTTAATTATATTTGCGCGAGTATCGTCTATTTCTTTTTCGTTGAAATTGTCTTGCTTTCTTCTGTGAACCACAACAGCCAGAAGAAGTACTGAAATTACAAAGTCCTTATGAGTTAAATCTATTAGTTAAATTTGAAATTAATGTGAAAAAAATACTTATTCAATCTATTATACCAAGAATTTCCTATATAAAAAAGGTTTTAAGAGGTAAAAATATATTGAGAAAAATAAACATCAACTTTAGAGGGCTCTAAGTTTAATTATACTGGGGCATATAACATTAACACAGAGAGTATCATCTGTAGCAGAGCTAGTAGAATTATAATGACTTCAGAATTTTAACTTACTTATTAATATTGCCACACAGACAAGAATGGCAACCAAGAAATTGGAATCAATTCCAAAAGTAACAGCTTGCATCATACCATAATTACAGTCAGGAAATGCTTGGTACCAATCTGATGGAGCACCTAAATTATAGAAGTAATCATTGTATGTCAAGTTTCTTATACAACCAGTGAAACTGACGTCTGTTGGTGGTAGACGATTCCAAATGGTTTGGAATTCCTGATTAGTGAATTTATTTTTCATGCCTCCAAGTTGTAGAGGACCGTTGGGTCTCAGAACACCTTTAACAGTTTTACTAGTCCAAATTGAACAAGTCGTTCCACAATCGTCAACTTCTAAGGATATATCCTAAAACAAAATTATTAGGGTTTTATATAAGAGAGAGATACATAAAAAATGGAAACAAACATTTTCTGTGTAGATTTTCGTTATTTATTTCTAAAATTGTAACTATTAATGATAATACTTACATCAATTCCATATCCTATTTTAATTTTGTGCAATGCACCATCATTTAGTTTACGTTGAGTTAAATATATTTCTTGTGGCGTCGAATGTGTACATATTTGTAGTAAAGGATATCCATCTTTGAGTTCCAAAGAAATATAATCTGAAATATATGATAAATAAGTAAATAATGATAGTGAAAAAAATAGTATGTTGATAACTTCTGTAACAGTTTATTCTTTTTTCTTGGGCTTTCTTTTACTTGTTCGTTCGTTCTCAAAAGTGAAAAAAGAAGAGATAGTTGTTTTATATTTCCTTACAATAAAAGCCTTTTTCAATTAAAGGATGTACTAATTATTACCTTTGGACAAAGCAGTTTGTCTAACTGTCAAAGGCCCGTTATAAAATATTAATCCATTGTCAGTTTGCGACAAAACATGTAAGATTATTTCAGTTCTATTGGAAGCATCAAATGATGGATACATAGCCCAACCAGTGCCTCTAAATCCTATAGCGAGAATTTCGCAATGTGGTCCTTCAAAACCAGCAGGACAGCTACAAGCAACGTCTTCTATAGGAATACCACCATTGAAACATTCAATAATTTCTCTTGGTAATGCAGCACAAACAGGATCAACAACCGCACTTACTCCAACAAAGGATGTTCGATTTGTAAACACCACTGCAGGTTCTCTTGAGATGTTCAATTGATTTGTACAGGAATTATCACTACCACAAATTGTTTCGTTGAGACATTCGTTTATATTTATCATAACAAAATCCACATACAATTTTTTTTCAAGCTAAAACAAAAATTTTATTTATATTAACACAAAACAATTAATGTAGGTAGGATTAATATTGTTTAATTGTTAGCTTTATTTATTATCCTCACACATAAATAAAGAGGATAGATGATACAGAATTAATATTACTTATGAACGTTTTAATTGCAAACATTGTTTTCCATAGTTTTCTTTTTAAATACACATTATTTAATGTTAGAAGAAAATAAAATATGCAAACCTCTGTTTGGTGATCCGTTATTTTATTCTGAAGTTTTTCAGGAGCATAATAAGGAGAACCATGAGCAGAAAACCTAACATCAACGTAATTTGAATCTTGGTGTGGTGAATGCAGAACAGTAAATACATCAACATTTGTCATCGATGTATTCAAAATCTTCGATAATTCTTGATGTAGTATATCCTTTTTACTTTTTTCATTCTGAAAATAATTGAAACACTTCAATATATATATATATATATATATATATATATATATATATATATATATATATATATATATATATATATATATATATATATATATATATATATATATATATATATATATATATATATATATATTAAAATTAACCTGAAAGTCTCTTTATAAATATTTTTATCTGTTTGCATCGATTTTGGATATAGAATTTTGAACATATACTTACGTGAACAGTTTCTACAAATGCTTCCTTAGTGGTTCCATTTATTCTAATTGATCCAGATTTCACTACAGCCTCTTCTGGTAGTTCTTTAACAGTAATAGTTACTATGGCGTTAACAGTGTGTTCCTGTATTTCAGGGTCATGTGTTTCAGTAACTCTGTAATGTAAAACGTAGACGTTTTCTTGTGTTGATGGCCGCATTAGAATCATTCCATTATCAGTTAAGTTAAGAGTAAATTCTTCAAAATAATCCTGTTGAACAAAAACTTTGTCGTTAATGTCCCAATCATCAAGATCATCTACAAAGACACGTCCAATTTGAATATCAGTGTCTGGTCCATTGACATATTTATAAACAAAGATTGTGCTGTTCCCATCTTTTGCTTCATTATCATTTACATCACCAATTATAACTCTTAGAGTACTAACTCCATGTTGGGTGGGTTGACCACTGTCTGTAATATCAATTGGAATATCATAATATTTCTGTTCTTCTCTATCAAATGAAACTAAAGCATATAGTCGATCTCCTTCGATGGAAAATTTTTCACGAATGTCTTGTTGAGCAGAATCGTCCAGGCGGAAGGAAAATGGTGGACCATTATCCGGGCCATCATAATCATCTGCACTCAGAACACTTATAAAACCAGCAGCTTGATTTTCATACCAAACAATTTCAGTCACATTTAAAAACGGTGCGTTATCGTTGATGTCATTCAAATGGATTGCTATTTCAGCTGTACCTAACAAAGAATTAGTGCCTCCATCATTATCACGGGCATAAATAAAAGCTTGACGAATCGGGCTTCCGTATGGTGGATCTCTGTCTAGGGGTTTAATTATTTTCACACATCCATCAGAAGAAACTGTGAGAAAACTTTTTTGTTCTTTTGCTACATCATATACTATATGCTGATCAGCACTTCTATCTTTGATGTCTGGGTCGTATGCTTTTACCGTAATTATACAATTTGAATCAACTCTTTCTTCATCAATATATATATCATCAGGATACTGCTCAAAAACTGGTCTTTCATCATTTTCATTTGTTATTAGAATAACAACAATTGCAAAATCTTCATACGCCCCATCATAGGCTCTAACTGTTAAATTATAGTTTTCCTTCCACTCAAAGTCTAGTTTTCTATTTACTTTTATTCTACCAGTTGTATTTTCAATCGTAAATGACTCATTATCATTTCCAGATATAATACTATAACTTATAAGTGAAGCTGTATCATTATCTAGAGCTTTGACTTCTCCAACATTACTTAACATATCTGCAAGTTCAGTAATATTACTGAAGGTATAAATGGGATGTGTAAATACAGGTCTATTGTCATTTTGATCTTCTATACTTATTTGGAAAGTTTGTTTCACATTATTGGGTTCTGAAGTATTGAACAGAGCCGATGGGGAATTATCATAAGCTTTAACATTTACATGGTATAATGGTACTGTTTCACGGTCAAAAGCAATTTTAGACGTGATGATACCAGTTGATTTATCTATAGCAAAAATATCTGTGTTGTCTAAAAGTTCATAGCTAACAATATTATTAGCAGCAGTGCCATCTTTGTCGATAGCTCTAACCTGTATTGCTTGAACACCAGGATTATCATTTTCAACAACACTTCCTTTCAGAAATTCTAGGAAATTTGGGATTTCATCATTAACATCCAAAACTTTAATTGGAATATTTATGGAGGCATCCATAGAATCTTTATTATTCACCCTGATTGTCAAAGTATACTCAGTTACAGTTTCATAATCAAGAGGACGAACTAATTTTATATAAGCTTTGTTCCCATCTGCTTCAAGTAGAAAAGTTTGATCCTTATTTGTCTGGAATGTCTTGCCTTTTACCAACTCAAACGCAAGTTGCGGGTCCTTTAAATTTGACCTAAAATATGAATTATATGTAAGTAAATCAATCAACAAATATATTTTCATAGATTGATTAAATCAGAATAAAGGTAATATGCTACTTTATATAGTTATGTATAAGAGATTACATATAAATTGACATTTATCTTATTAACAAATTTTACAATGTCACTTTCAAAACATATATTTTAAAAGAAAAAAAAATAATCTAACTCTGTGGTTCTTTTCCTCATTAAGACACTGTTTCACTTAAGATACCACCAAATAAATAACACAAAATTTCTTTAGTGAAACCATGATAAATTCAAAAACTTGGAGGTAAAGATCAAACAGGAATTGTCTTAGGAAAGAGATAAACTTAGAAAAAGACAAAAAAACTGATAGTGATTATTTTAATTTAAAGTATTATTAATACTTACACAGCTTCAACTGTAACTATGTGTTTTGTAAAATCATTAAAATTTTCTGGAATTTCTAAAACGCCTTCAGGATCTCTTCGTGTGAATCTAGGAGGTTGTTTATCAGATCCAACTACTGTTATAGAAATATTAGCGGATGATTCTTTTTGGCCTTCTTGATCAGCATAACCGTTATCAGATACATACACTACACTGGTAAATCTTGTATTCTTTTTCTAAAAGGAAAATCTCAAGTAATCTAGTCTCAGAAAGTTTCAATATATAATAACACTTACATCAGTTAAAGGAGTTTTTAAATAAACAACACCTGTGTCTCGGTCTATCGTGAAGTACTGATTAAACTGACTATTCTGATTTGAAAAATTATATGAAAGTCTTGAATTTTCACCATCATCAATATCATAGGCGAATACCCTCATTACTTCACTGTTTATTTTTAAATCTTCAGATACCTGAGTATCGTATTGCTAAAAATTTGTTGAAAAATCTCTTTTAATAAACAGAAGTAGAATTTTTGATTGTTTATTTGACAACAAAGATTTTTGGTTTTAGAAATAATGTCAAATAGTTTATGGATGTATAATAAAAAATTTTCAAATATATCATTTAACTTACAAGTTTATCAAGTTGGGGTGCATTATCGTTAATGTCAGTTATAGTGACTGTAAATGTACAAACATCTGCCAACGGAGGTCTACCATTGTCCACAGCTTGTACAGTTACATACAGTTCCTTTTGTCGAACAGGTTCATCACGATCAAATCCTTGGATTGTCGTTAGCTCGCCAGTTCTGTTGTTTATTTCAAATAAAACTCGTTCTCCATCTCTGTGGATGAGGGAGTAAGTGATTATTCCCCCTGCATCTTTGGGATCTTCATCATGAGCTTCAACCTAAAATATATATCTCTTTTAAATGGTAAACGCAATTTTTTCCTGAATTCAAGTAGAATACTCACGTTTTGAAATGAATTAAGAACTATTAAATAGGCAAACAAAGATATAAATACTCTTAATAATTTAATAGTACTTACAGTCATAACATATGTCCCACTTCGTTGTTCTTCCTTTACAGACGGTTTATAATCTTGACAACCTATGAATTTTGGTTTGTGGTTGTCCACTACCATATTTGCTGCCTTTTCATGTGGTTGTGAAAACGTATCTACTAATAATACATCATTAATTCCTGTAACAGACAAAAAAATAGAATCAAAATACATGATAAATGATATTTTTTATGTTCAAAATATATTTTAATTCTGCAACGTTTAGGTAATTATAGAAGGCGTTCAGATACTCGAACAGTGATTTTGAAAAAAATTATTGAAATATATTTTTGAGATAATAAAAAATGATGAATTTGATATGGGAAAATTTATTTAAAGAACCCTCTACAGGAAGAGTCTAAAGAAAGCAGTATAAATGTTAAGTCATCGACCTGATGAGCTTACACTAATTATTATTTATATGAATATGTTATATTATATGCATTTTAATTCGACTTTTAGAATACTTTTATAATGCATTATTATAACTTAATAATATTTGTTTCCTTTACTCATCTGTGACTTGTTACTAATTTTATTATATGATATTCATCAGTCACTGATAGCGTTTTACATGGTCAATCAACTCGGATGAGAAACCGTAAAATTTATTCAATTAGCTTTTTATTTATTGTATAAATTATAGATGATAACCATAACATTTTATTATTGCGTAATATTGTTTATATTGACAGAAGAATAAAACTAATTAAATTATGATAGGAGTTTTGTCATGGGTTCTAAATAAATATTATTGTCTTTATGACCTTTGAATTATATTGTTTTTAAACAATACATCGCCAATAGATATAGGTATAAAATCTAATTTTCGAAAATTTTTTGTGGAGTTAAATATACTGATCATCCTTTCTATTCCCTATAAAATTGTTAAGCAGTGAACTCGTTCTGTCAAATGAGCAGATTAAAAACTCTCAATTTTTTTTCAATAAAAATTTTTGGGTTACTTAGAGAAGAGATATTAAACCAAAAGGTGATAAAATAAAAAAATATATTTATCATAAAAAAGTAATTTTTTCAATTTGTTCGTTTGAGATAGTATGTATAATATATTTTTATCGATTACTACTATGTAAAAAATCTCATATTGTTGTTCAATATCAAATGCATGATATCTAATCTACCCTTTTATTTGTTAAGATAATAATTTTCACAGAACTTTGTTAAAAAATTTGGTAGTACTTGCCATTTCCGAGAATTTGTAATAAAAATAACAAAAAATATAAGCTCGGTTTCAAGTAATACACTGGCCTACAGGATTTTTGTAACACAGTTTCATAGATTATTTTTATAATGCTAATACCTTCCAAATATTCACAATACGTACCATTTGCCGTATCATCGATGATATTTAGAATCCTTGTTTTTATCAAGTAGTAACTTTTATTAAATTAGCTTGTCCTTATAAGCGCGCGATTTTATTGTGTAAGTTTGTCATTCTCTTATTTAGTTTACATTTTAGTTTGGAAGTAAATGGTTTTGTGTAGTTTAGAATTTTGTCAACGACGAAAATGGTTTTGTTATATTTGTGACGAATTGATGGTGTGAGTCGTAAGCCATACCATTTACTAAAAACGTCAAAGTCTTGTTTTATGAGTTTGGTGTTGTTATCGGAGATCAAGGCTCCCTATGTATGCTGTGTTATTAGTTCAGTGGATGAGTGAAAAGAAAAGAAGTATGCCTTTTGCATTTCCAAAGGTATGGCGAGAACCCACTAACCATTTAGATGATTTCTAATTTTGTATGACAATGACTAAAGGTTATTCAAACAAAGAAAAGTGTTAGATGGAATATTCAAATTTGCAATCTGCCATAAGACCCGTTCCTCACATTGCAGACTTACCAGTACCGATGAAAAGATATTGTTTGGGGGAATAATGAAGATAATAACGTTTTTACAAGAAGCCGTGAGGAACAATTGTTCCAGTTGCGGCAAGCCACATTTGATTGTTAAAAAATAGTTAAATGATTTAGTACGTGATTTTGGGTTGTTAAATCAACAGTCAGAACTTGGTTACCGTCTTAAGAAGTGGAACTTACTTTGCCAAAGAAACATAAACTTACAACTTTTAGAAAAAGAAATGCCGCGTTTTCCATATTTTAAAATATGAAAAGTTCGTTATGTCCCTGTATTTATACCGATGGTTTAATGCAGTAATTGAATATCAAGCATTCTACTAGTGAATATCGATTGTTCATAGATTTATCAGAATAGATAGTTTAGAAGCTATGTTATTCCACAATACAAATAACCTACGAAAAAATGCGACTCCGTTTAGATAAAATAGTTTATAACCACTTCAAGTGGGAGATATGTGGGGATATGAACTTTACAGTGATTTTGGTGGGATTTCAAGCAGGATTTACGTTGAAAAATCTGTAAAGTCATTTTTTAAATATTGAACAAAAATTGTTCTATATGTGGTTTTTTTAATATAACAAAAAACTTTACGTCTTAAAGCTTTTCTCTGGCCATCAAAAATCTTTTTTGGATAGGTTAAATCTACTCATGTATGCTATTCAGCTAAATGTTACAAATACTGTGATCCATGACATCTTAGCCTAACATAGAAAGAACGGTCATAAATAGAAAAAAAATTTTCAATATACATTCTTTTTTTATATCCAAAAACTTTTGAGAACGTCTGACTAAAGCTTCTATGCCCTAAAAAAATATGGTGCGCCTTTATGCGCTTATTTAGAACAAAATGTTAGTGGTAACAGCCTTGTTACTTTCAATATCGATAGAAATTACGAAAATGCTATTCTGCATGGTTGCAATGTTACATCGATGTAGAATAATATTTTCGCTGTTAAAATAACGATGACCAAAACATTGGAATGTTCAGAACACGATTTTTAACTGCGATGTGAATTTTGGTTTAACATTGCGATGTTAACTACATCGATGTTAACATACAGCTGTTATGAATCATTTTATAGAAAAACCTCATTAGAGTCGAAATTTTCGTATACCGCCTATTTAATTTTATCGTCTCTGTTTTAATCTTTTACCCCTTAACTCGACCTTCAGCTTTGCGAAAAAAAATAGTCGGACGGAAACGAGATCAAGACTATATAGTGGGAGTTCATTCTATGTGAAGCCAAATTCATGTACGAGTAGTCTTAGAAAGCGAAGCAGAATTGACTGGATCATTGTCATAAAGCAAGCGCACACTCGACTGATTTTACCGCGCCTTTCTTCGATAATTTTTTGATACTTACTGCCTTAGTAAGTCAAAGTGATATGCCGCATTCACGGTTTTATTTGATTCTTCCAAATGAATCAAATATCAAAAATTTATTTACTATACGAGACCAAGATATCAAGGACCGCACTATGTATATGGAAAAACTTATACTCATACTGATGTGTGTGGTGAATACATTTTAATATAAAAGTTGTCTTAATTTTACTTTGACGTTTGACACTAACCAGATATTATCAACGAGCTATTTTTAAATATATTTCCAAATTTCAAACCCTATTTATCTCACAGCGAAAGTAATGAAATTCAAGTTGTACTCTAAATATTAGGTCAGATATTTTTCTTGTTTATGTTTTATTGAGGAAACGTAGATTAGTTCGTTAACCTAATTCGACATTTTATGTTGTAATTTAAACAGTTTTATACAACGTAGCTCAAAGCAATTTTCTGTTTCACCCTTTGGTTAATAATGACATAATATATATTCACATGTATTAAAGGACATTGGATGAGAGGAATTGAGATGATTAAAAATAAATGATTAATAAAATATTAAATAAGAGAGAAGAATAGAACATTTTTTTGACAACATGAAAGCGAAATTTATATTTTCAAAGTAGTTAGGTTGTTTACAGAGTATTGAAGAATTCCGACCACAAAACTGGTATACCAGGATGAATTTGTAAGTAGCGACTTTCACTAGTTATTGTATTCTTAGTATACCCTGTAAGAAATCTAAGGGCCGCCAAAGAAAGAAAAAAGTCAACTGATTATTTGAAAGCAGCATTATATGAATTGAATAAAATATTTCGTTTGTTGTCGACAGTGGCGTTTCTTAGCGTTGTATTTAATACATGTTATAATTACTTCAATTTAATATTCAGATGTTAGTTTAGTTTCCGATTTTTATATTTAATTTCAGTGTTTTGTTTTATCATCAACTATTCAAACTCATTGACGCTGAGAGATTTTTGGCGCACATTTGAGGTTGAGAATACAGATCTACTTTACTACACCTTTCCACATTTTTCTGTGGATAATCGATTTCTTTTTCCATAAGTACTGAAACTTTGTTAAGTTGCAACCATTGTGGAAGACATAGTTAATATTAATAATGCGATTTTTGCCAGACTCATTCTTATACATGTCCCTTTCCAACGTGTAGTATAATTTATTTTTTCAACTGTTTTAATAACTTAAAATTTTCAGCTATTCAGCTAAGTTAATAGAATTAATAGAATTTTCTCTTCTGAAAAAGTTTCAACAACTTCTGCTAGGGAGAGAATGAATTTTGAACCCTTTATTTGCTCCTCTGTTGTAATTCAGAAATCAAAACGTTAGCGGTAAAATGAATAGGCATTAACTCCATAGCTTTCCACTTCTTCAAAAATTCAAGTACATAATTCTGTTCATTTTTTAAAACTAGTGCCCATGGTAACAGTTGTAGAAAAACATTTCATGTCAAATAATGCCTTTACAATAGGGCGGACCGTAACTTTCAATTTTTTTAGCTACTACGAAAATATTGTTCAAGATGACGAAAAAAATAGATATTTTTGTAGAAAATTAAACGGACCACAAAAAGGTTGAAATAATTTTTCGTTCGGTTCAAAGTTATTCGCTTTCATCCAATCGTGCTATATAAGTTTTTCTCAATAAATTTGGGAGGAAAAATTAGGAAAATCACGAAAAATATATTGTCTTATGTTTTTAAAACATTTTTTTATAGAAAAATATAAAAAATTTTGAGTCATCATATATTATATAGCACGATTGGAATGAAAGCGAAAACTTTGAACCGAGCGAAAAATTATTTCAGACCTTTTTTGTAGGACGTTTAATTTCCTACAAAAATATCTATTTCTTTTTACTACACAATAATTCGTTGAAATACATTAAAGTTCCAAAAAGAAAAAAATAATTCCCGTGTAATTCAAAAGGAAAATCAAAAATCATGATGCGGCACCTCTAAATATTGATATTAAGAGGTCAAACTTTGCCAGAATTTGTTTTCGTCATCTTGAACCATATTTTCGTAGTAGCTTAAAATTCTAATTTTGTTACCCATTTTACAATTGGACTCAACAAGTCGTTAATTTTCTTAACCCGTATAAAATATATTTTCGTTTAAAATGCAGGTTACGCTTTGCTGGATTCTTCTTAAACAGCTAAAGATTTTGAGGTATATTTTGAATCCAACGTGTTTTCACTGGCATCTTTAAAGAGTTTCCTCCTGAATGTTTTCCTTTCTTAAGCAATTAAATGTAACACGTAAGAAATTACTTTTTTCTTCAACAATATGAATACAATTATTTTCCAATATTCTCGAATATTCTCCTAAAGATAATTATTGAAAATTTTACATCTCTTGTTCTAACCTAGTCCGGTTTGAAACATAAACTTGATAATATGATGGTTATTATAGAAAACACTCGAATTAAAATTCAAGCCAGTTATCCTAACAAAACTCTACATCCTATCATCTCTTTATGACCAAACAAGTTGAGAGTAAAATTTTTTCAGATTTGTAAAATAATTTTTGAAAAACTACATATAAATATAATTTGAAAATACGATTATAACATTGTGTATTAGAATAAATTTGAATGAAAAATAGACATTTCTTGTTTCATTTTTAGTACAAATCTCCGACATCTAGTTATAAAAAATTTAGTTATCATTAATAACAGTTTTTAAAATAAGCCGGTATAATATTCCATGTGAATGCGCACGCTGAAAATGCACACAATGTAAATCTGGTTCACTAGTATTGGTCGACAAGGCGAAATGCTTGTGTAATAAGTGAGGCGACTCTGTGGAATTTACAGATAAAATAAAGAAAATCGAAGAAACATCCTGGCGACCCGTATAAAACTGGTTTAACTGATTCATATTCTTTATAAAATATGTACGGAAATAGCGACGTGTTTAATGATATAGCTTGCGAGACTGTTTCTAAGAATTTATTGTGCATTTTGCTAACATCTTCAGTTTTTTATCTTTCGCATCATTGTTCGCCCAAGGTTTAGAATATAAAATGTGAAATAAACACTGTTTTAATAATTTATTATGAATTTTATAAAGAAATTAATATTTTTAACGGAAAGAAAATACTTTTTTCTTCTAGCGTACGTACTTTGGACACACTAGTGCGTAAAGAAACATACTTCAAGCAGTAGTGCGTAAAAAAACGTATTATTAAGGTCTTCGTAATGTAGAGGTGAGAGTACGAGATTCACATGCGGGAGGTCCCAGATTCAAGTCGCGCTGATTCCATTTTTTATCTTTCTACTTAGGCAGTGATAATTAATTTTAGGTGTAACTATACATGTCGAAGAGAAGAGTTAATGATTTTAATAACACAAATTCGTTTGTTGTTTTGTTAATTTGTACTAAACTTGATTAAAATGTTGAAAATAGCAATGAATATATCATATATTTTATAAGGAAAATTACCATTAAACTTTTGTATTTCTATCAAATTTTCACTAGCAGAAAAAATATTGTATGAAATTCGTGTGTAAAGGCCTTTTTATATTATATAAATTCAGTTTTTCAAACAAAATGCGTAGCATTCACGCGCAAGAAAATAAGAAATGTGTGTAGTTGTACCACAAGTGTTGGTTCGAACTTTGATTCGATGTTGGGTATTTCTTTGACGCGGCTCAAAAAAACCGACTTTCCAAGGTCAACGTTGGAAACAAAACATGTCGAATGACATTCGCATTTAGAAAAAAATTTTCTCGAAAATGTAAATACAATGCAGATGTATTGTGTTGTCTGTGGGGTTGGTTTATTGAAGTTTGGGATGTTAAATACGAACGAAAGACATCTCACGTTTTTTGTGAAGCTTAGGAAGTATATTTTGACAGTCTTGTTCGGCATTAAGACAAACTATGGGCTCCACATATTGTTTGTAGCTGTTTGTAGCTTGTAATTTTTGAAAGGTAAGGTAATTATTGCATAAAAATAGTTTATCTCTTAGTTCTAATAAAAATGATAAGAAATTTTCACCTAAACTAGAAAAATCAAAACACCATCTAATTACTGGAGATAAGAGATTTAAATTTACCAAAAAAATAAAGAAGAGCTTTCAGAGTGCTGAAAACAGTGAAATTCAGTTGATGTTCAATATCAAGGATGAGAGAACCAGGCATGTAACATTCTTATCGTTATTCACAAAAGTAGATAGATTTAGCTGTATGTTCGAAGAAATTGGAATATCTGCGTTCCTAGCGAATGGCGTTTATTCATTGACTATAAAAAGCTTAAAGCTGTTTTATGATTCAACTGATTTACATTCAAATTTCCATCTTTTCTAATCGATTCCATCTTGATAGAAATTATTACATTGTTGAAATCTTGCTTGAATCCGGAAAGTATCGCGTATAACTGGCAGCTGATTGGAGGTTTAAAAATGGTGGGATTTTTTATGGAACTACAGTGCGAAAACTAAGTACTATATTCAATGGTAATTGCCTGTAACAGCAGAGCCTTGTGTCGAAAAACCAAACGTCAAATTTGAGACAAATTGTTGGAAGTGGAAAAAGGGTTAATGCTACTTCTGCACATCAAGTTAGGATTGTGGAGAAAATTTTTTCAAAAACTGGATGGAACTTCAGACGATTTTGCTAAATTGTACTGAAAAAGCGAAATGTTTTGGTTTTGGATTTTTTGGAAATAACAAAGCTGAAAGCTAGGATAAGTTAGTTGAAGATATACTAAATAAATGCTTAGGAGATGGGTTACAGGATGTCATCAAAAATACATATGCTGCATGATCATTTAGATATATTTAAAAACAACAGGGAATGGAGTGTAGTCAGAGAAGCAAGGAAAAAGTTTTTATCAAAACATTGTGAGCTTAGAAGAGCGTTATTAAAGCTAAAAGTGTGAACTTATAAATTATCTTTCACTTTTTTGAAAGTTATTTTGACAGTGAAACTTAATAAAAAAATTATTTGAATGATTTCAACTACGATTATTAAATTGAAATTACAGATTTTGATAAATATGGTTTAATCAGACTCATAAATTTCAAAACTTTTTAAGGGCATATGTTTTTTTCTGTTTAATTACATAAAATATCAAATTTTAATGCTTCAAAGCCAAAGTCAAATTTTGTATTGACACGTATAATGTCTGTTGTGTAACCTATATTTTACTAGGTTTTACAACCGTGAAGAAATGAAAATTATTAGAAAATTGTTTATGTAAAAAAATAAGAAGATTCAATCATCAATTATTGTGTTGAATGTCATGAATTATTTCTTACAGTTATTAGTAAAAAATGTTTATTGTAATTAGGTACTTTTAAATTTCAATACGTTTACTGAACAAGAAAAAAACAATTGTTTTGATAATGTTGACCGTAAATATAATGATGAGGTAACTATTATTTAATGTATTCGACTGGCAATAAAATTACAAAAATTGCAGTTTTTATAATTGTGAAGTTTTTTGGAGAATCAAAAGTCGTTCTAAAACTTACATCTATTCAGGAAGATGTATTAAAACATTACGTTAATGTAGGATCCATCGTATCATTATTGAAAAGAATAAGTTTGGTCCTTCTTCTGATAATCATTCTCTCAGATATTCTTAATCTTTCTTGGACTTGTTGTGTCATCACCCAACATTCACTACCATAAGATACGATTGGTCTTATTAGAATCCTACAGATTTTTACCTTTTTACCTATTAATTTGTGAAATCGTAATCTAAAAGGTAGATACAGACCCTCATTTTACAAATAATACTTGAATGGTATGATAAATAGCTATAATTTGAAATATTGGAGTCATACCAATCCTAGACGGATGCGGTAAAGTTTTTTGGATTTTTTTTTGTAGGCAATTTGAACAGATTGAAATATTTAGATTTTTTGAGAAAGTAAATAAAATAAATGGAGTTGCCAACAATTTTAATAATATTCCGTAAATCGCCACACTCTAAATGCTTTTCGGAATTACTTGAATAATGTTTCCAAGGACATGGACAGGTGGATTGGAATCTCCCGATTTTAGATTTCTTTCAGATTTCTATAATAGACTTGGATATTGTCAAATAGAACAAGGAAGACAAATTTACCATCTAATCAAATAATATTTAGTTTCTTTTTGTTTTTTTGTAAGGAAAACATTCGCTCTTGATAGATGTATTTGTAATTTAATAGATTTTGGAAAACTCAGGTTACATACAAGTTGTACAATTAATATTATATTGAATAAAAAGTGTTGAAATTGGAAGATTTCATACGAGTTTGTAGAATTGAGCCAGTACGCGAGTGGTTTAAACAAATGAGTGTGAAATCGAATCGACAACGTGTTGTACACGATATTTTTCCGACAACCACAGAAAAACGCAGTTAGTATTCATTTTTTTAATTAAAGTTTATGATAAAGTTATTTTGAAAACAAATTGGTGCTTACTGACGTTTATTAACTATTTTTTGTTCGAGAGTTGAAACAAAATTTTGAATTTTATGCGTATCAGATTGACAATTCTTTTCTGGTGTTGCAAATGTAGTTTCAAAAAGTGGCGTCCGAGGAGGATTCTTCAGCTTCTACAATACGATGAGAGATTTCTTACTGATCGAATCGTATACATAACCGTCAGCTGTTACACTGGATTGCCATCTACAATATCGTTTCAGAGCTAGAAGATCGCCAGTTTTGTTGGTACTCTGTACGAGTGCCCTGTGTAAGTTTCTGGGTTAGGTAACTTCAAATATTTAGTGATGTCTTTAACTAATCTACCAAATTTATTGATGCCTACAAATTGCTTGCTTTGAGCATTTTCCGTTTTGATAATTGACAAAGAATCTTCTATCTTTTCAGATATTCCTATAGGTTAGCAATGACAAATTGTCGAGGTTTCTTAGTTTTAGTAATCGACGATTAAAACTGAGTTCATGTCTTTGATATCACCAAGTTTAATATTGTAAAGTTCACCTTTCGCATACATCTACAAATTACAAAAATAAAGGAGGTCTAAAAACGTAAATTTTAGTTTAAAGAACTAGAGTTGCACATCATGTTTACAAACCTTAGCATAGAATATATGGACCACAAGGTACTGGATTTGTATTTGGTACAGAGATCACCAAAAAAGTTATGAACACATTCGCTGACAAGGATTCCACTTTTTCTCCATTTGTCAGTCCATGAATTGTCTATATGCATGTTCGTATCGTTCCCTTGACATCAATGGCAATACATTTCTACTGATTTCTATAATTTCAGGGCTTGCTGAACATTGGGTCAAAACCCTAGAATACGATGGGCTATACTCCGAATATTACTTCCTATTTGTATTATTATTTTATAAACAAAGTGAACATTGGACACCGACATTATTTATAAAACACACTCATATTATCTCAGAGACAACAACGAAATTATGGAATTTTAGTTATATTAAATGTCACAAATCCGGTTCTGTTTTCGCTTCATAGATTAGTAAACTGGTGACGATATGTAAACCTCAAATCAAACTAGAGATTCATTGAATATTTGTGTTAAGTGTATGGGACCGAATTATTAATAAAAAATCTATGCACTCTATAAATCTGTGAAAGGATGTTTACCACTTTGAAAAAGATACGATAATTAAGAGACATAAATAGGATAAACAAGGAGAAAAAAATGTTTGAATAACGTGCACACAAAGATAAATTTGTATGATGCAATTTGGTCTTTAACTAAGACAATAAACACATTTTGTTTGCGCAGAGAAACTTCCGGATCGGCGTAAAGCCGGCTAGTACAAGCGACCATGTATATAGGATGAATCTAACAAAAAACAAAAGGAAAACGACACAACAAGACCATTGAGTAGACTCGTTGGAGAAATAGCTTCCCCGGGAGGTATTAATCGACATAATGCTATATAATCCAATTTAAGGATTGTTAAAAATAAAATACTTAAGACTACTTTGGATCTCTAATAGAATGTTCGTATATAAGATTATGCCAATTTCTCAAACATGCCTCAATTGTCTAATTAAAATTAGATAAAAAATATTATTTTGATACTGATTATAGCCAGTAGTTCGTTTTGCATAACAGAAACGTTCTTTCTTAGGTAAAAAATATTTATTTCACTACTTTGCGCTTGTATACTCTTACTCTTGCCAGTATTCTCTTTCCAGACCAGAGAATCATAAAATAGTATGAGTTTACGGATTTCCTTGATTATATACGTAGTAGCAACTACATGGTTGTCTTAAAACCTCAGTGAACCTCCTTTCTTGATAAAAATTCCAGAAGTATTTGCTTTCCAAAATAACTTTTCGATATTTGCACTCCGTTTAGAGTTAGGCTACAATTTTTATCCCACTTGTAGCGTCTTGTAAAGACCACAATCTCAGTCTTCTTGTGATTGACTTTCAACAGCAGGTCCCCACTACTTCCAGAACTCTCAGAATTGATTTGTAGTGTAGTGTGGAGAAAGGTTGCACGAGTGATGCTCAAAAAATCATCGTTGTCGACCACCACAGTGCATTTTCCATTGACTTTATTTCCTCCAGTAGCTCTCTTACGACCAGATACCATTGTAGTTTGACCCTTGTCGGCCACGATCGTTTGGCTGGCAAAATGGTTTATCCATTTTTTGATCGAGAGAGATATTACTGCAATAGTCAGTACCCTCTTAATCGTAGTCTCTAAGGTATTGTTGAAGGCTCTCTATATATCATTAATTATCTCATTGCAAAGCCCCCAGCATCTAGCTGGTTTTCGAACATTGCGGGTTCCGTTTATTTTTCAATTCAGTAGGCCGTGTCATCTTTTTGCACTGTGTCGATCCAAAAGTCTCTCTATGGTCTTTAGATTGAAGAATGTTGAACTCCAGTTTTCAGGTACATGGCAAAAGGCTGTACTAGCTTGGACAATTTTGTCCAGTGCTCCAATTATCTCTGTAGTAGAGCAGGGACATTAAGATTTGTAAAGACAGAATGCCCAACGTTGTTATTAAATCAAGTATGATCTACTGGACTGAATCAAACTGAAAACTTTAAAGGCTTTATTTGATCAATTTCTAAAAATTTTCATTTGAAATAATTTTGTTCATTGCAGCCGTTCTCTGATATATGTAAATAACTGTAGACGTTCGTCAATAATCGAATTAGACAAATATATATTGTTAGTAACAAATAAAAAAAGTATAATAAACAATTGCTGATTTCAAAGAAATGATTAGGTAAACGTCCGTTCAAGTTCAACTCGACTGGGTTCCGGAAATAACAAAATTAATAATGAATTATTGAAAAAATCAATTTTAAACTTAGGGAAATTAGCAATTTCATAGTTATACAAAAATATAATACAGAGAATTTCAATTTAAACACATTAACCAAATACCAATATAATAGACTCCACTGTTCTATTAGAAATCCATTCTTTGAGGACACTACATATTAGAACTGAAATTGACAAGTATCAAAACAAGAGGTGTATGTCGAGTCCACAAAAATAAGAATTAGGAACGATGATTCATTGAATCAGGATGTTTTGTGTTAGATACGCATGTTACTAATATAGTTAGGTATTTATGTGGCTTGTAATAGATTCCGAAAAATAAACAAAAATAACTAAACGATGATTAAAAAAAATAAAGGTAAAAAACAATATTAAACAAAATTTTATCGTGATAATAGATAAAATAATCCACTTCTTCCAGCTAATACCCATATATATTATACAAAGATAAACTCATATCTTTCAGCTGTTTAGCTGTAATTCTACTACAAAATTGGATTATATTTTCCGTTAATTCGTTAATATTTTCGGCTCTTTCAACGACGTGTCGACAAATATTTCAAATAACCCCTCCAAAGAAAACATTTGGAGCCAAATTTCTAAACTCCAAGTATACTCTGTGCAAATAATTTGTTTATGTAGGATTTCCAAAAATTTTCATCAATCCAGATGTGGCCTATGATAGAATCCGTTCCAAACGTTAAGTTTTGGGGATTATTAAGTCCGTACAGGTGTTTCCCGAAACTAATTTCTTATAGTGGACGGATTATGATTACGACACATCGAAAACATAGTTCCGTAAACAATGTTTTACAAAAAATTTTCTTCTTTTTGATTCTCATTCAAGATTTTTTAATTTCATCATCAGGAAAAATTTCTTGTATTATTTGTACTTCAAAGATATCGTTTTCAAAGTATTCCAAGCAGGTCTCGATGTACACATCCCCCTCCTATTTAATACCGATCGATTTGAATTCTATTACGCAGAATGAAGTGAAAGTTAACAGTAAACACAAAATTTCAAGCGAAGTCAATAATGTCGAACAAACTTCTTGCATCGTAAAGAAACAGTTGACAAACACACATTAATTGAGATATGGCGCTTAAACGTCACACGAATATCAATAAAGTTGTATCAACTTAGAGGAAAAAATATTACCGATCCGATTTACGCGGGCAATTTTTGATCAGACCATGTATGTCAAATTGTAGAATGATTGTTCATGTTATTGTAAATACACACCTTGTAAGTAATTGTTTACAGGAAATAAATATCAATAATACGTTGACAACCAAATCCAATTCTGGAAATTATTTAAAGTCGTTCAGAGAAAAATAATAGACTTGAATCATCAGAGGTCAAAAGGAAATTTTAAAATTGATTTTTTTAACATACACATAGTTAAACACCTACGTGAAAGTGAGTAGTCCACATAATTGCCAATTATAAAAAATATTTGATTAAGTTAATTGTAGTTATTATTGGAGAAAAAATATGCTTAATAGAGAATTTGCTATTTGTTAGAATTCCATACTTTCTTAGCATAGATTTGCGATTATAATAATTATAATAAATTTGTTGTGTTACCCCATAGTCATCTGATGAAAGTTTTCCAATAGCATGACTCATCTACTTCTAAGAATCAGTGACTCATAGACCCGATGAATCTAATACTGTTTTTACGAGATTCGGAATTTCCCGGTTTTCCATTTCATTTGAAATCTGGAAGATAATGAACTTCCGAGTGGAAGCCTTACAAAGTTCCAATTTGTTTGGAGAATTTATTTCTAATGACTCATTATTGATTGAATGAGTTAACACGGTTAAAAACTACGAAAACAATATTAAAGCATATTATTAGTTTATTATTATTAGTTTATATGTATCATCACTGACATGCTCTGCTCATCTTTCTAACATATGTCCCAATAGTTTTGGCACAAAACATTTATTTTTTCATTTTTTCTTTAATGAAACTTTTCTAATTTCCATAATTAACGGTTTAACGTAACTAACAAAGATAATAACTTAAACTGAATGAAGGGGCCCGTGCTTCTCTACGACTTTAACATCTATTTCGCGTATTTTTTCAAAAATTGTACGCCGTAATTGTTCCTCATGTTAGTCATCCGCCATCAAGCCAAAGCGCCTGATCGGCTTCTCAAAGGACATCGGCCTTTAGTAACGTCAAGTGGGGCACGACGAGCCTATCTGAAGGGCTATGTGCTCAACGGCCTCTCGGCCGCCCACAATTAACCCTAAACCCTCCTCATCATATACTATGCGAGATAAAAGTGCCCAAAATATTTCCAATTTTGATTTGCTCTGGCGTAATGGTAGAACCATAAGTCCGGCCAAAACATTATATAGTTTCTAACGTGATGTGGGCGTATAAAATTAACTAATTTCGTGAGGCATTCTATAGCTTCCCCTTTACTCGACTTACATAGGGTCTGGATATCTCTCTTATCGTCATCACATACCAGACTAGAACATAATCAGCGAATTTTGCTTTTTCTTCATATTTTACTATGTTAGGGCACTCTTCTATATTGTCCCTATAAAAACCATCGTTCCCTTTGATTTCCAAATTGCCAAGTGTGAGGTATTTTTATCATAATGACCTTCATTCGCAAAATGTATCCACCTTAGTTGACTTGGTATCCGTGCCAATTCCCGCGATGTATATCTTAGATATATGGTATTCACGCGCTAATTTTCTTACAAAAACCCCGAATCTGTCTTTTGCTTTTCTTACAAGTCTTTCTGATATTTCTTGTTTTCCACATTTTGGAAGGTTCAAACATGGTATTACTTCTTCACATTCAGCTATTACACGGTAATTGCTTCTGCATGAAATATTTTGGTTTTCAAAAATGCGAACTATGTATTAGGTTTAGGGATGCTTTTCCTTATTTACAACTTCTAAGACATTTTGATGTAACTGACAAAAAAAACTAATGTCAGGAAAATAAACAATTTTTATCGTGTATTGTATTGTTATAATCTATTTTTAAACTCCAAAATTATGTGCCAAAACTATTGCCACATACGATAAGTACAGAAAAGTCGCGCTGGGATTTAAAGGATCTGCTATACAAGCAAACATCCCATGATACAATACCTTGCAACTTCAAATTCTTACACTGCAATTATTAACTCATTAATTAAATAATAATAAAATATAATCTAATATACACTACCGGCCAAACATTTTGCCTACCCCATAATGCATTCATTAAATTTCAAAATAATACACTTTAACAAACGAAGGTTGAAAAGCTGTATTGCAAACCAAAAATCATAGTGTCCGTTATCCGTTTATAGGAGCGCATGTTTATATTTTGTTGGTGAAAACTTACAAGTACCGACTGATTTGTTTATTATTCTTTGATTGTGAATTATTTTTTCGGTGTTTATGATTGTAGTTAGTCCCAGTTAGCTCTGTGAGACGCAATAATGTGCTGTGATTAATACTTTTCAACTTTAGACATTTTTTTGTGAAGTTCGCTTACAAATTGTTCTCGTTCTCGCAAAATCAGAGTTGTAAGTTTTAAAATGGACAGAACATAAAAATTGGACGCATACAGAGTGGGAGAGAGATTTATGGATTGTTGGTTCAAAGTCTGAGGTTTTTGGGTCTAAGAGAAAAGTGTTTGTGTGTACATCAAAGAAAGAACGGGTGTTAGATCCAAGTGTAATCCCGACTGTAAAACACGGCGGAGGCTCGGTGATGGCCAGCGTCTAATCGGCTGAAAATCTATCTTCCAACATGACAACGATCCCTGAAAGCTTTCCAAAGAGTATTTGGTCGTCACAGTAGCTCGACCTCAATCCTATTGAGTTTTTGTGGAACAAAATAAACAGGGAAGTCAGCAAGCAGTGCCTTACTTCTATTTCACATCTTTGGAATATCCTGGAAACCAAATGAAAAGACGGTTTTGTCGAATTGTTACAGAAAATGCTGAAATTGTGCACCGAAATAATAAAAACCAAAGGGGTTTTATATCGATGAATATTTAACAATTACAGACTGTAGTTATTATTATAATATTCTTATCGATATATGTTCTAGAAATATAAATGTCGAAATCAATCGTATTGTTTTTATTTGTTGCGTATCACACAAACTATAAGGTGGACAAAATTTTTTTATCGGTAGTGTAAGTAACACAAAAGTGCTGAGTCAGTCGACAGAGAATTGATAGGAAATTAAAGTTCATTGAAAGTTTAAATTTCTTAATGAGATTTGATTTTCAATTATTCAATGATTTTTTTAGTTTAAAGGCAGATGGTTAAAAACTTTTGGAACCAAGTATTCATGGCATCTTCAACCAATATTTTTTGATCTTTGACGTTTTGTCTTCAATGTAACATGGATATACTATACGTAGAGCAATTCAGTCGAAATTTATGTTTGTAATACCATAAACAAATTTGAAAGTATATTTGTCTTATCTCTAAAACCGGATTCTTTGTGTAGTAGATCTGATGGTTACTAATAGCTTTTAAAGTGAATTATTTTCAATATTCCTTGTGAATAATTTTTACTTTATTTAAGTGATTATCGTATGCTCTCCTCCAAGACAAAAATCCATACAATATTCGACTTTCCACGACAGAGTAGCATAATATTTTCGATTGATCAATGTCTGTTTAATTTTTTTGAGGTACTTAAACCTAAATAGCATTATAATTTTGTTTGTTACTTTTTTAGTGTGATGATTCCATCTTAGATAAGTATCAAAGAAGAATCCTACGTATTTAATATTACGAATGAAGTTTATATTAATGTCATTGATCCAAAGATTATCGAAATTTAGGAACGTCCTAATATTACATATGAAAGGCATAAAATAATATTTTTCACATAATTTACTTTTATAAGTTTATTATCAAATATTTCACAAAGAATTTTAAGTTTGTTTCTGATGATATTTTCCGTTCCTACAAATTCTAGTAATGTTTATAAGAAGGGTAAAGGGGATGGGACCAATCACCGTTTTGTTTTATGTTTGTTAAATAGGAATGAAGCAATCTACAGAACGCTCCCCGGAATCCAAAATCCCGCAAATACTCCAAAAATTGCGAATCACACAATGGCAAGCCTATGCGAGCACCAGAAAAACAAAGAGTGAGGATTTACCCACTTCAAGCGAGTGGGTAAATCATTGCAACAGCATCTTGAGTAATTATTTTTTTTAAACCAAATTCTTTCTCGAAGATAATTGAGTATTTCAGAATTCTTCCATTATGTGCATTCTAAAAAATTTTTCGCAAAGTGGGAAAGAAGGGAAATCGGCCCATAATTTGACATTAGGTTTTTGTATCCTGAATGTAAACTGTTTTAGACTGACTATTTGAAAATTTCTTACTTTAAATGGATCGAGTTTCTACTCTATATAGAGCGGGAGCATAGTTATTTTTAAGATTTGTTTCGGTTTGATTTGTGGGTTTTAGAATTTTTCTCTATTTAGTTTTTTTCTCTGTTTTATATGTGATTGGAATAATTAAACTAGTTCGTAGCAAACTTTATATTGACCGACATGAGCATAGATCATTGTTAGATATTATACACATTGTGTTACGTTATGGAGACGAAAAAAATGTCTAGGCCAACACAATTAGTAGGTCAATATAGAGGAAATCGAATAGCTCGTTAAGAGTTATTCATTTTAATTTAAATTCCTAATGTAATAGCAGTATAACAATTCATACGGTATTTTAGTTAAACTTTAAAACGTTTGTGTCAACATTTAACAGTTTGTCGTATATACAGTGCGACTCAATGTGATGATAAATAAAGTTTTACTCTGTTCCACATAGAATATGGTTCCAAAAATATTAGAATTTCATTGTATTATGTATGAAAATTTTCGAAACCACAATTATAATATACAAGATCTGGCGGCTATCAAATAACGAGACTAGAGTATAGAATATTTTATTTTGATATTATGTATATCTATAACCTTCAATATATACCCCAGATCGCTCTATGCGAATCTAACATTGTTCGAAACAGTCTTTTTCTGTCAGTTCCTTGAGGACGCGCGCCGCTTTTCAGCTTCAATAGACTCTTATCTTATTTCTTTCAATGTAGATTAGATTCGTCATTTTTCTAATAAGTTTGTGTCATTCGAAGTGTCAATACAAATATTTTTGCGAGCTCCTTGCTGTTGAAATGTGTTGTTGATTTTAGGTACCATTTATGCACATACTTCTCGCATAATAAAAGATCGATCAGATCGAACAAGATTACCGATTTTTTCGATATTTTCATCAGTTTTTGACGTGGAAGGTCGCCAAACGCGAATCATCTTCCACATTCACAACGCAAGAAGGCAATCTGAGCTCATTACTATTCATAGATGACTTCACATTGGATTCCGATTAGACTAGAGCGTATTAATATATCGGAATGCGTCTTTGCAGATGATATAATGATCATAGCAGAAAATCGGAAGGGTTTACAAGAAAATTTAGAGAAATGGAATAAAATATTGAGAGAAAACGGAATGAAAATGAATAAAAAGAATATGAAAGTTATGGTGACAAAGGTACAAGAAAAGATTAAAATCAGGATTTAAGAGGAACTTACAGAATAAGTTTGTAGCTCTCAATAGTTAGGAATTATGTTGGAAGAAACGGGAAGACAGTAAAATGTCAGGAAAAGGAAGAACACGAGCAACATGGGACAACACGAAAAGAAGGTCATGGGTCGAAACGAAAAATTTGGCTCAAGATAGAGAGGACTGGGAACTTTTAATACTTAATTAGCTAAAAAGTAAAATTAAACCCCTACACCCTATAGGGTAAAATCGGAACAGATATATGTATATATGTTTGTCTCGTTAAACAATTACTATAGTAACCAAGTAAATAATTATGTTTATTGCTTTCAAAAATCTGTTTGTTACATACCTTTAACAATATGTGTGTAACAAATTTGAATTGGATGTGAGAGGTTAATGCGGATATTTGGTATAATTACAAATCAATTAGTTTTGAATAGTATTTAATAGCGATACTATTATGAAATATTTCTGTTACGAGCCAAGTTGAAAAAAATTAATTACATAAACATTGTAAAAATTTCAACAGCCTCAACTTTTTCATGTATAACTACTCTAGAAATGACAGAAGGTATTTAGAGAAGACGTACAATCAAAAAACTAATGATTATATGTTGCAACCCGGAACTAACATAAATAGTTAGAGCACAAAGAGTAAGATGTGTAAAATTCCCATTGCTACGTCTATGAAAGCTATTGAGATCTTAAAACATATTTCCTATTATCAATTATCACTAACAGATCCATTTTGTATTTCGTCAAATCAAGACGTTGTTCTATGCAAAAGCCTTTACTCTATTTATCGAAGAAAAATAGTAAATCAAAACTTATTCACGCATAGTGCACGTGATCAGTGTTGAAAACGCGAACGCCGAACATGTAACAGAACCGCATTCAGCACTTAAGAAATAATCGATGTATTGGGATATTTAAATAAAATCTTCATTTTCTACCTCAAAAAGTACATTTTCTTAATCTCAATCAGATGACATTGGTCTTCCACTGTCGTCAACATTTATATTGAGGGGCTTCAACTTGCTATCAATGACAATTTCTATATTCCACATTTTGGTTTCAACCTTTTCCAGGACATGTTGAATACACTTTTTCCTTATCAGGTGTAATTCACTGAATAGCTTCGTGAAAAATATTTTCAACGTCAGAAAATTTATTGTATTGTATTATTTTCTGCTGCAATATATTGTTTCACATTTGCCCAGATCAACTTAATGGGATTGAGTTCACAATGGTAGGGCGGTAATCATGATGTTTTTTGACCATTTCATCAATAATTTTTGGGTTAAATTTATTCTAATGCTCTTTGACAATTTCTAAAAGCTCTGCCTTAACCATCGTTTCATCAAAATCGCTAGTTTTGTCAGAATTTTCTCACGTTTCCTCGCGTGATACGAAGCATTGTCTAATACGACAGCACAATTCTCGAAAGATACCCGTCGATTTCCTCGTGATAATCTTCGGTTTTCTTTGATTCAAATACTTGTAAAGCTGGTAACTGGCAGGAAACCATCTTCACTACCAATGTGACAAATTATGAGTCTCTGTCCATTTCCTAAAATTGAGTTTTCCCTATTACCTATAAACTAATCTCAGAACTTTATCCACTGTAGATAACTCATTTTGAAAGAAAAAAATTGTGCACAATTCTTCTGATGGCGCTCCTGTCAAAGTCATCAATTGAATTGTTAATTTTTTTTTGGTGGATTCTTTTTGTGTCCGCCACTGAATGATTAGCTCTGTACTCACAAATGATTCGGTACACACTTGAAGAAGATATTCCCGAAGTACTTGCCGTATTGGAAATAACGTCATCAACAGTCTGGACCAATAACGATGCCGCGCCCAGTTTCGCCTGGAATGTTCATGTGATGATCATGCACTAATCATTATTTTGGTTCACTATTTTTCTTCGATAAATACACTTTAGGCGTCTATTTTCAATCCATATTTTGTGAATTAGTATAAATGCGAAGCAATCCATTTTAAGAAGGCAGTATAAACTCAGTGGTACTATTATTCACATCATTATTGTTACAATATATTGAGTTAGTATGTAAAAATCTTCATAATTTTGATTAAATAAATGATCAAATGAAGTGTTGTCTTTTCCGGCACACAACAGATGGTTAAGATACACTGCCAAAACGTGACGACCGATAATTATGAGAATGTTGCTGAATGAAGGTGAAGGTGGGAAAAGAAAAAGAGGACCACCAGAGAAAAAATGGCTACAAGAAGTCAATCCGGATATAGATGATGTAGGAATAATATAATAAAAGATGGAAGCTCAAGGTGTATAGAGTTGAACTGTATATAACTACTCTATAATCAAACGGAGTTGAGGAGTTATCATTTACTCACGGTTCTTCAAAAGAACATGAACAATGTGTTCAGAAGCGGTCGGTATGTGCTGGATGGAATTCGTTTTATGAATAGATTATCCATTAGCGTCTATACAATAAATTTTAATGAATATTTTTCATTTCATCGAGCGATTTTCAGTAATTTTTTGGCGTATAATCATTTCTTGTTTATAAAAATTAATAACTAAAGAGGTTGGAGACCAAATAAACAACTTTTTTTCTTTTTTCTAAAATATTAAATAAAGAACAAAATGCTTTCATAGATTCTTCACAAACTTAATATATCATTAGTAGAGCACTTGTCTTATATTTAAGAATAAAGCACTAATTTTAAAAAGTTCTTTGAGAGGTTTGACAGACGAGATACCCAATAGTTATTTATAAAGAAATAAAGAAACGTCATTTGAGACGGTTAGCCCTTTCGATTAGGGATCGAGTTTCATTTTCTCACTAGACAAAAGTCCTTTATTAAGAGTAAGCATAGAAATGAGTTATTTATTGTGCTCGAATAACGACCATATTTCTTGAAAAAATTCAATTACTTTTTCTGTTTCACTCAACTTTTTCTTTAATCAAGGAACTGACACATTTCCTACTATTTAATTAAATCGCAGTGAAAATATAATAAAGCTAATAAAGCTATATAACATAGTAGAGTCAAAATATGTTTTAGAATTTCATTATTAGAATCAGTAATTTCAAGTTTTTTCATCGTCAGTTGTGAATCCAAAGTAAACTCTATAATGATTATGTCTGGCTATACCTATAAAATTGTATAAATGTAGACACCATAATAACATAAAAGTATTCATTACTTGTATTGTAATAAATGCCATTCTCTAGAAGTTGGATATATACAGTGTGTACATGCCGTATGGAATAATTTCATTATTTAATGCGTTCAATGCTTCAAACGCTGATATGATTGGAAACATCGTGTGGTCGTAGTGCGTATGTCATTCGACGAATGTTTTGTTTCCATGGTTGGCATTGGAATGTTCGACATGGAAAGTCGGTTTGTTTGACCCGCTTCAAAGAAGTACCCAACATTGGAACGGATTTGGAACCAACACACACCTCATGTATGTGAATGCTACATATTTTTTATGAAAACCAAAGTTGCCACTATAAACCAGCCATAAGGTTCCAGCCTTCTTCCAATGTTCAGCCAACGTTAGAAGGTGAATTTTGGCGTAAACGTTGAACGCATCGTATAGTTGCAGCACGTGTGGTCGTAGTGCGTATGTCATTCGACGAATGTTTTGTTTCCATGGTTGGCATTGGAATGTTCGACATGGAAAGTCGGTTTGTTTGACCCGCTTCAAAGAAGTACCCAACATTGGAACGGATTTGAAACCAACACACACTTCATGTATGTGAATGCTACATATTTTTTATGAAAACCAAAGTTGCCACTATAAACCAGCCATAAGGTTCCAGCCTTCTTCCAATGTTCAGCCAACGTTAGAAGGTGAATTTTGGCGTAAACGTTGAACGTATCGTATAGTTGCAGCACTGCATCCAGCCTTACTTCCAATGTTCAGTCACACGTTGGAACGCCAATATTGGCGCCAACGTTGGAAGTATCGTGCAGTACCGGCTTAACCTTATTTAACATACCTATAAGGCATAATCAATCTCAATGCAAGCTGTATTCTTTCATAATTCATTTAAATCATAAGGTCAAGTTTTTTACACATAGGGAGAGGGCATGAAAATGATTTTGAATGTTAATAACATCGGTTATTTCATTCGCAATCTTTTATTCAATCTCAAACCGTAAATATAAATCGGAAGCCAAAAAAATAACAGTAGATAATTTATGTTATCATCCATATTCCACAATCTCAGTCACTGATATATGAGTACTAAGAAAACCATGATAAATGAGACAATTATTAGCAATACTCATTTGTTTAGACTTTCCTCTCTGTGGTAGATATTAATCATACTTTTAACTGAATCTTCAATTTTATCAGTTCTCAACTGAATTAAGTTTATTTATAAATGTGAGTAACCACCAACATTCATTCACATTTTTTAATACAGGGTGGGCCATACATTTTTACAATTTTGACATTGCCTTGCAGAAAGTAAAAAGAAAATATTGTATTCAAATAAATTTTTATTTAGAATAAAGAGCTTGGCCCGTAGATTTTCTAAAATTCTTATAAACATAGCGAGTATGTTACCGAATCTTCTTTAATTTTAGTAATGTTCTGACCGCTTATACAAAAATTGGCTCGCTCTGTAAAATTATTTCTGCAGTACTTTAACAAAAATAAATGTAGATATTGATATAAAAAAAGGAAATAAATACGTCTAAAATATACACTCGTGAGCAAAAAATCGACTCAAGTCACACGCTCGCGGTGAAAAGTCTCTAGCAGAAAATCTGTAGTTTCCATTCTTTTTTGATTTTAGCATCTCAAAGCCTATAGCTTTCTAATGACTGGTCTATGTTGTTGAGTAATTTTTTGGTGAGGTAAAAACATCTAGCAAAAAGTAACCTTAAATAATTAAAAACATATTCATCAACTCATCGAGACAACTGGAAAGAAAACAAGATCCCAGAGGAGAGGAATACTGGTGTAATTATATCAATGCACAAAAAATGCGATACAGAGGACTGTAAAAACTATAGATTCATTACACTTCTTAACATTACATGTAAAATGCTCGTCAACTTATAATGGAAAACGCAAATCATACGCAAATAGCATACTGGGAGACTACCAAAATGGGTTCAAATCAGGACAATCCACAATCAACGCAATCCACACAATAGACAAAAAACAATGGAACTCAATAGAGTTCACAATCTTTATAGATTTTAAAAAATAGACAAAAAATTATGGGGGATTTAGAAACAAAAAAGGCTCACAAAAAATTAAAGATATTAATAAAAGTTATATTACAAAACACGAAAGCCAAAGTAAGATATCTGCAAACACTAACAGAAGAAATAAAAATAAACAAAGGAGTCAAACAAGGCGACTCGATATCTCCAATCCTGATTAATATGATTTTAAAGAACGTAATGAGAAAAGCAAAATTAAATAACAAAAATAATATAAGAAATCAAATACAAAAAGTAGCATACGCAGACGGTGTAAAAATATTGGTTAATACAAGACAAGATCTAATAAAGGCAATCAACAAACTGGAAATTGGAGTGGGAAAAGTCGGTTTAGAAATAAACCAAGAAGAAACCAAATACCATGCCATGGAAACAACTATCATAAATAAAAAGGAAGATCTGAAGATAATCGAGAGAAAAACTATACTCGGATGAAATAATACAGGAGATGGAGAGAGACGATGGAAGAAAAATAAAGAAATAAATAACTGGGAGGAGAGAATATAACAAGGTATATAAAAGCACATCATGAGAAGGAAACCTACAGAAATGGTGAGGAGGATAACACAATGGATACCTCTATAGACAAGAAGCAGAGGAAGACCAACAAATACCTGGAGAAACCAAATTGAAGAAAATACCAGAATCCTAGAAATAGTAGATTGGAAAGCAAAATGCTGACAGACGAAGCAGGATCAACAAAAAACTGTAAGCGTTGTAGAGTTTTGTAGGCGCACAAAGCGCTAGCCATAATCCAAAAGATTGAACGGCATAATTATAATTAACAGTAAAGATAATACAAGCTTAAATTCGTCAAAATAATTGATTTGAAATTAACCTATCAATATTTAGTGTTCGTTCCCGTGGCCCTACTGACAGCTTCAAATCGCTTTTTCATGGATTGAATAAGTTTATTTACTCAAACTTGTTCGATGCTATCCCATTCTTCAGTGAGTGCCGTATTGAGGTTCGATTTCGTGGCTGGTGTAGGATTTCTATTCCGAACGAATGGTGTAACGGGGTTCTAAGATTTAATAAATAATTCCTGAAATTTTTAAAATCTTTCTCAAAGATGGGGACAATTTCATTCATTACACAATAATTCCATGCTGAAGTGTGAAAGCAGCAAAATGTATTCGTTAATATCCTTCAAAGTAATGTCTTGGTAGCATTTCTAGAAGGCTTCTTTCGGAATAGTTTCTGTTGACTCTATGGTGATTTTTTTAATGCTGAATTCTTCTCCAGTACTTTTTTACTTGAAGTCATATGGCGCTAAATCTGGTGAGTAAGACGGGTAAAAGTTTTAACAACCAAAAACTCGTGAAACAAATGCGAGTTGTGGCACAAGGCGTTGTCGTATTAGAAAGACGTTGACTTATTTTCGGAGTCTTTTTACTCGCACATCGTTTTGCAAACTACCGCATTGTTTCCCTTAGAACGAATCGCTCTACGTCCTCAAAATAGAAAAAAACAATTATCCAGACCGTAATGTTTGACTAATGATGATTGTCGGGTCCTGTTAGAGCGAGATGATTGGTTTCCGAGACGTATTTCTAATAGGAAATTGTTTGCCCAAATGGAAGAGTTTGGCATTTTATATCTATTCCTGTCAGTACATTTTGTGAAGTTCAAATTGTGAAAAGTGTATTATATAATAGAAAATCCTGCTAATACTACGGATGGGTCGGATTAAATACGTGTGGGTATTTTTTAGAAACGTGGTATAACCGGTTCTGAGTAATCAAATAGCCCACTTAATGGCCACCGCGACAATCAATTGTCGATTTTTGTTTTGTTTTGGAAAAAATCTGTATTTTTGTTGTTTATTTCCGGAATTTGGTTTTCTATCTTTCTATCGTTTAATTTTTCCTTATTTAATTTAAAGAAGAAAAGTTATTTTATAGCAATAAACGTAGTAGCGCCTACGATCTTAAATGTTCAGCCTATAGGGACAGTTTCTAAATCACTGTATTTTTCTGGTTGCTACGGTTGCGCTGCTTCTACATAACTGGTATTCACGTCTAGGTAAAATTATGTAACAAATTTTATTGTAAGGTGAAAATCGTGAAATATATTTGGCTTGAAGACGAAAAAATGGTGAAGCGCCGTTAAAATCATGACATGGAAGGAAGCCCTAGTATTTTTCAACCAAGTATTATTCAGGACCGGATTACATTCGTCAAAATCACATTCATTCATCAATATAATCAAAATTTATGATACCCACCAAGTTGAAATGACAATAGATTAAGATCCCACTGCAGGTATCTGTTTTTTTTTATAGAAATAAGCGTAGATGAATGTTTAGGGAGTATGAAAAGTAATAGCGATGGGTTGCCTATCATAAATTAGCGGCAATTAATTTTAATTGAGTTTAATGTAATCAACTTTTTTATATTGCTATAGTTGCAATTATATAATGTTTCAATCAACGTTACGTCAATTTGAAGAAAATGGTGTAAAGAGAACAAAAATATGGTTGCCAGTTTGAAACAAAGTGTTTGTTGCTAATCGAAATATTCGCCCTGAAGGTCTATATATTTTTGCAAACGTTCAAACCAATTCTGGAAACGGCTTCTTGGGGCGATTAAAATCGCTAAAATTGGATATTATTCTCCTTCAAATATTCAAGAATGATGCGATGTTTTTTGTATTGCAATCTGCGATACCTTAGAAACGACTCTATCTGTCGATCTTCTTTAACCATTTTGTGCATAGTATCGATGTTTCTCGGAATAACAACCGATTTTGGCCGACCTTCTCGACATTCATTACGGACGGACGGATGACCATGACGAATTTATCATTTTAGCACAGACTTGCTATATACAAGTGTTAATAAGGCTAAATACCAAATAATTCAAAAACAATATTTAGCGACAAAAATAAATGAAAAAGCTTTGAAAAAACTCGTTAGTTTTGACCCAAAATTAATTCCACCTTGTTGGAAAACTTAAAAACAGAAGATGTTGCGAACTTTTTAATAAATATAGCAAAATGCCATTGAGCCATGTTTTATTCAATTCAGATTACGGTTGGTCAGTAATTTAAAACCAATGTAGTTTAGTGACCAAACTCCAATAACAGTTGAAGATACTTGTTGGCATCAAATGATTTGTCTTCATATGAACAACAAACTTTAGATAAAAATATAGATATGATTATTCAGATAGTATTAACAGTGTTAGAGAAACTTTAAAAACTACTGGAACTTCATTTACACTCATGTTTATTGTACAAAACGATCGGATAATCTTTTCTCATGCAATGAATTGATCTTTGCAATCATGACAACCTCTTCTTGTGAAAATTTTTCAACCGGCAACCATAGATTAACGACAACACTAGGTATTAAACTTGAAATTTTGGAGTAGAGTTGTTTCAAAAAACAGATGGCTGTATATAATTAACAATGATACAACTGTTTATACTTTACAACTCGTTGCGACTCTATTGCGATACTATTTTCTTCGTAATGACCTAAAATTGATTGAAAAATTGTCATTTATATAAAAAGATAATTGCACTAAATTCAATTACAGGTAATTGCGGCTAATTTATGATAGGTCGCTATTACAAAGTATACTTCCTAAACACTCAAAGAAACAGATACCTGCAGAATCGAGTGGGATTCTGTACTATAACAAATTTCAATTTGATCAACATCGGAAAATATATTAAATTGACGTTACACTCATTTTATTTATAATTATTTCTATAGAATTTCAAGCTAGTAACAGGTCCTGCTAAAAAAAATGGCATGTTTTATTTTAAATCATATTGTATACGGATTGTAGTAAAAGTTTTGTGTCATGATTCTGTTTCTAGAAAGTTTTAGTTGACTCACGTAAATAACAATGCGTCTACTTCAAAACAACAGCTTTTTTGTGGTTCTTCAATTATTTTTTTATCTTGTGAATACAATGGTTTAATAACCCACAGTAAACGCATAATTTTTTGTAAATTTTGTGCTTACTATAACTATACACCTTAATCAATTTGGTGTATTAAGTTTTATTCAAAACATTTTCAGTCGTCAATGGTGTTCATTCATTTTATTATCTGAGACTGAATATATCATGCTTAATTGAAACCTATAATTGCAATTACAAAGTTAATAATTGACGTAGTAAATTGAAACAATGGATAATAAATTATAGTGAATATACAGGATGTATACAACGTTTATTAATCAATACCTAACTATTGGGAATTAAATATTGCAAGCTAGCGCCAAAGTGGCGAAAGTTTAAACTTGACATTAATGTAAATTGGAGGTTATACTATTTCAAAGTTAAAATCATCAAATATTATATATTTGTGTTGATGAGCGTGCGAATTTTTTCTAAAAACCATAAAGGATCAAATTAGTGACAAGAAAAAATTTTGGTTTTTTCTTTCTTGTTCTTCTTCTTCACCAAAAAGACTCGCTAAAGTAGGTGCAAACAAACCCTTCATAGGATCTCAACCCTTTTGTGGTATCAGCTACAGAACAATAGAGAAAGCATTGAAAAACCAGTTGCTGGGACAATCTACAGGGGTTGAGAAAGGCGCACACTCTAGAGAAGATCTGCTGAATGTATCGGCTTAAGTAAGAACAATCTTCGAATACTATCAAGAGCCCTGTCGGGGTACTGTCACCTCAATGGACACCCTAAGACGCTACACTTAGCAGATAATGCAGCGTGCAGATTATGTGGCGCAGAGACCGAAATCTCTATCCACATTCTCTCGAAATGTGAGAGACTAAGGAACTCCAGAGCACACACCTGGTAGCGTATGAAATAGAAGACAGAGATTTCTGGCAGCTACAGACAACTTACATTCTGAAGTTTCTAAGATAAGTGGGATTAATAGATCAGCTATTAACACACAGTATCTCAACAAGAAAGGGGGACAAATGGTACTCTAATATAAATACATACAAGAGACGAAACACCAAAAATCCCAACGTTTTCCAAACTTCTCAATGTCCATGTGTGTAGCTTCGAAAATCGACACCAGGGAAACTAAGGGAGGTTGGTAATATTTGGAACCCCATGATTTAATTTCATAAGATTCACAACAAGAAATTGATTTTCCACCAAAACAACATAACCTGAGGTTCAGCAGGAGTTTGACTTAGATAATCCTATACAAGTGAATTTACCCTGAAAAGTAATTATTGAGAATAACAATTTCGTATAGCAGTTTACTCTACCTTAACATTGTTTCCAACCATCAGATTCATTGTTTCGTTTGACACATTTAACTTTAAATTTGTATTTCAACATTTGGGCGATTCAAAATTTTTCTCATAAATCTAATTATTGTAACTTATTGAGACCAATTTCAAAATATAATAGATATAGCACACAATAATTTGAAGATATATTATTGTATCCCCTCTGTACATAACATAAGTATTGTTGAAGGGCATTTTAGTACAAAGCAGAGATTATTTTAATTAATCTCGCTACGTTCAATACGCTGTATAAAACAGGAATAGAACAGAGCAATGCACTTTCGAATACCCGCATCTCTGCAGTTAAGTCATTTCAATTTATTTATTAATATTGGTAATAGATGGGTGGCTCGATTAAAGAATACAAAACGAATTGACTAAAGTTCGTCAAAATATTAAATTACAGTGTAGTATGAATTTTATATTTTATTTTATGTTTTAATAATATAGTGAAATAAACTAAACAAATTTTTTTCATGTTATATTCCATACAGTGCGTTCAAAAATTCTAGGTCGAGGATATATTATTTTATTGTTATATGCTAATACAAGAGAGTTGGAAAGTTGACACAAATTTTTAAAAAAGTTAGATGACTTCTAGAGATATGTTTTTATAACTACATACTATACAGGGTGTCTCGAATAAGAGCCGAAACAAAGCAGAAGCGTATAGGGAAGTCCAAAATATGACGATTGGAGGTAATTTACTTATGTACCAAGTTGCATCCTTAAAGCCTCGAAGTAGGGTCCCAAATTTCCAGAAAAATTAATTTCTTTGTAGCCCTTAAACTTAAAAATACAAAAATACCAAATTTGGTACACGGTATGAGACTGTTAAGGGCATTGGGAAACAAACAAATCACACCTATCCGCGATCATTCGCCGATGATTCGTCAGCCTATCTAAATATTCGGTGAATTAAATTTAAAATTATAAAAATTGAATAAGTTGTCTTTGTCGTTAAGTGGATGCTTTGGGTCGTTTAACTATAACAGGGCAATGAGAACTTACAACTCTTCACTCACTCTTAACTAAATGGGAGAAATTACCACATTCAGCATAAATGTTGAAATTATCAAATCCACTTGGCATATTGCTAAACACTTTGACTGCACTTCTGCTGATGTTGAAAACATATCTATTACGCACGGAAATAAACAAAATTTCCCATTTCCTGAATCCCCCTGTATTTTTTCTGAGAACATTTAATCTCGCTCGTTTTTTATATATCGAATCCATATTTGTGGTCTTAATAAATTTGAGAATAAACTTACCAACATTTGCCTGACCGAGTTCAATGAAAATACAATAAAATGGGTTATCGACAGCTCTGGTTGATACAATTCGAGCAATTGAGTCAAATGGACAGGTATTTTTAGTGTAATAATGAACATTTTCTAATAAAATGGCATATGTTACACAAACTATGATTGTTAGTTAAGTTTTAAGATAGACAAATAAAACCGAGTATTCCTAACTGGATATGGCTTTATTATTTTTCAAAATATTCTCCATTGAAATGGATATACTTTCTTGAACCAATTGTCGAAGTATTTTTTCCATTCCGATTGAGGTAATTCCAAAATATGTAATTTGAACGCATTAACAGCTTCATCGGGTGTAGAAAAACGTTGACTTCACAAGTCATATTGATCTGCGGGAATAAGAAGTAGTCATGATATTTTGATTGTTTAAAAACATAACATGACATGAGCTTTTTTTGAACAATTGTCAAATTATGCCGTATCCAGCGCGAACAAATCTTTTTGAGAGCCTATTTGCATGCAATATTGAAAGTATGCGAATGGTACTAATGTCTAATGCTCACGGTTTGTCACATGAAGATTTTGCAATATCAGTTAACGCCAAACTTCCCCATTCTTGTTGATTTCCAAATGCTCCACATTCTCTCTCAACCTGATTTGTTCTCTTATTATTTTATGGCATTATCTAGTTTTTTTGTCAATTTTCATTCAGTTCACACAACTTTTTTCATTTCAAATTCTTATTTCACCCCTTTCTATTTTTGGATTCTTCCCATATATTTTTAACAAATTCTATTATTCCTTATATTTATTGCTCTTTGCTTTTTATCACCTTGTCTAAGGATTCTATTGCGAAAAGAATCTAGATATTCGCTTTTTGGGCTCCTACTAAATTTGCTTAATATTCCCTGCAAAATAATGATAAAAATCAAAGAAAATGAGAGAGGATGGACGGTTTTTCTTAATCCTCAAGGAAAATTATGAAATGAGTTTACTTCGTTTTATTTGTAAATTATTCTGCACAAAACTCTAGACAAAAAAGATCTTTCTTCAGAAATCCCTATTAATTATACGATTCAACGTTTTTAGTTTTTCACTAGGAGCCGGTTTGTACGTACAATCGCAATGTTAAATCTAATGACAGGCGATTATCAAAAAAGTGGAACTAATGCTAAAATCATGTCGGTATGTCACATGACGATCTTGCAATATCAGTTTACGCACAGCATCGATTTTTTCTGGCAGAACACCCGATTTTAGATGACGTCAATTCAACTTTTTAACTAAGATAAAAGTTTCAAGTATCTGTAAACGTAAACAACTCAAAAAGCACACGGTCTGAGTACGTTCACCATTAAAAATGTTAAACTGTATGATGACAAAGTCAGATTTGACATATTCACACCAGTGTAGCCATATCTTAAAACTTAAAAGTAACAACCCTCGTAGCATTGAATCTGACTACACGTGACATCTAGATTACAAACTTCTAAGCATATACAATGAAGCGAAAATATTAATCAATATATCAGTTTTACGTATTATTTCATTTTATTGATTTATTTCATAAAATATTTCTCTTAACTTATTTTAAAATGTCAACTGAAAACTAGTCCACAATTCGACTTTGTTAATGAAGAAATAATACAGTTCTAAACCTTTCACTATTGTTTATCATGTAAAAGCGTTTAATGGGTTATTGCCGATCCACACTCGCACACGAATCACGGCGTGAATGGCAGCTCAAATCGCGGATAAGATTGCCAACAGTCTACAATCGCAGATTCGCGTTGGGCTCAAAGTATACTTCACGCTCTTGACGCGTATGGACGTCTTGTAATTTTCTCAATCAAAGTTTATTTGTAGTAGGTATGGAAAGTGAAAACACTGTAGCAGGTGCTTTACTACTTTGCGTTTTGGCAATTTATAATTACACCGTGGCAACTGCTACTGAGCGACTGGGCAACCTTTATGGCGGGATAAAAACCGACAATTTTCGAGAAACAAGCCTCTTAGAATATGCGAATAGGAACCACACTCATGCTTCGCACATACGCGCGATTGCGGATTTAATAATTTAATTAAATGTTTCGATAATTAATTCCTCCGTTTATTCATATTACGAGGGTTGTATAAAAAATTTTGTACGTAACAAAAAAAACAAGACATTTTGTTCCATAATTATTTTTATTTTCCACCAAAGGCTCTTGTTCAAATCTACACACCATTTCCAGGAATGCTCTAATATTTTTAACCATTACAAATAATAATAGGCATGTCCATAAAATAAGGTTCCTATCGAATTTTCACAATGTAAAACGTGTTAATTAGCAATGAATAAATACATGTTTGGAAAGCTTAGACCTTCAACTATTTTTCGACATAATCACCGTTAAGATCAATGTATATTGCATGCGGTGTACCATCTTCTTCATGCCTGAGTTGTAGTCTTTCGCCGCGCTGTAAAGGCCTCTTATATCAGCTCATCGTCGGTTGTGAAATGCGTCCCTCCCAAATGTTTATTTAACTCTGGGAAGAGATGGTAATCACTGGGGGGTCAAGTCTGAGCTGTACGTCCGTCTTTGAATTCTCTGCACCATTTACACATATGTTGCACAATCATACACCTCATATTGTTGGGAATGAATGTCCACTAAAGAAACGTTTTTTGCACAAAAAGAACGAATCACCAAGACAAGAATAAAACCTATTTTTCAGATCACGCCAAATCAAGTGTCTCTTTCTGAAAACTATAACTCTATCTATACTTTGATCAATATCAAATGGGATTTTTATCTTCAGAAGAACTATTGGCGTTACGACTAAATTAGAGTCACTTTGGCCTGAGGCACAGTCGAATTCCCATTTCGTCGTCAATATTAATTCATGATTATTTAATTTTTCTACTGGAGGCTTTGTTTCCAGAATTCATTTAGCAGTATGGTCAAGCCAATTCTGCAAAGGAACCATTGCGAATGTTTCACTACTTGATATATTTTCAAGGTAGCACTCCTTCTTTGAGAAGATTTTTTTATAACTTGGAAATACATGGCACTCTTTTAGCGTTTGTCGAATCACCTCGTATTGATATTTTGTCATGTTGGCCTAGAAAAATATAAGCAATGCCTGATTAGCTGATAAAGCTTCGAATTTACCGTGATCTACATGTGTTGCAGCTGCATTGTTGGTACGATGCTTGAAGGGTGCGTATTTGATTTCTCTTGCTTCTTTCTTCACAATTAGTCTTTACACATCCTGTGGATTCGCTGCCTGGTACATTGAAAACATATTCATTTTCCATCCATTCGCCGAATATGTTTCGGAACCTTGCTTGGTCCCCATTTTATTTGATTTTTTTTAATTAAGCAAAACACTCTTGTTTGGAGGTGTAGCCATTGAAAAAATGCTGTCTTTGTCAAGTCCAGAATGATTTTATAGAGGGATTACCACTCCACAAACAGTCACACAAATCTCGGTATTTAATTTTAATAGTACTCATGACTGGACAATACAACGTTAGTAATTAGACAGAACTCCAATAAACGTGTTTAGACGAGGAAAAATGTACTATTTAAGCTAATTGGGTAGGCGGGCGTACTCTAATCCTTTCCTTTCTTTGCGGTAGTATATCGGATAGGCAGATGATTTTTGTTCTAATTTTTACTTTAACACATCTAGATTGAAAAGTGACCTTCCACATTTCGGAGGAAGCCGGACCTTTTTTTGTAATCATAGCTATTCTCAATATTTATTTCAAATTCGTAACTTATAACGTTGTAAAGCACTCTAATTTCTTTGTTGGCCAGTTAAGCTGATGTGTGGCTTAGTTGACCATCGTAGAGTAGAGAAAAAATTTGATAATTTTCCCCCTCTCATACAATTATATATCAATAATTTAAAGTAGAGTGTAAATTAGTCAAATTTCCATTATTCTCACAGAGGGCCTAAATTATTGGTAATACCAACAATAATCTGTAGCTCATATAGTGGGAGAATCGAAATCAGCGCATGGGAACCTCATTTTATAGACAGTCCATGTAATTGCAGACTTCTCCTCGAAATAGGCGTTTACGTATGCGATCACGTCCTCATCTCCTCAAAATCTCTCTCCTGCCAGAGAAACTTGCAAGTTAGGAAACATGAGAAAATCGTTGGGCGCCAAATATGATAATGATGGTGGATGGTCAACCACATCTAAGTGCAATTCATGAATTTTAGCCATTGAGATCACTGAAATGTAAAAATGTTGATTGTCCTAATGGAAAGGCACTCACTTTTTCATCAAATGCTGTCGCTTTTCTGTAATTTCTCCTATCTCCTTATCAAGCAATGATGCGTAATATACTCCTGTTATTGTTTGATATTTTTCAAGATAGTCGATTATTACTATCACATGGCTATCCCAAAAAACAGCTTCCCGGCCGATAAAATCGTTTTTGTCTTTTTCTGAGCCGGTTCGCCCTGTGTCTTGCGTGTTTTTTCGTTTCAGAAGTGTAGTAGTGGATCCAGATTTCATCTGCAGTTATGAATCGAAGCTAAATTCGACTTATTTTATTTGAATTGCCTCAATAAGGCCTGAGAAATGTTTTTTGTTCAAAGGTAGTAATTATCTTCTATTTTTTATTAATAGTAGTGAATATGGATTAGTAAATAAATTGATCATAAATATTTCTATACATAAAATTGCCCTGCTCTAAAATTTTTTTTATATTATTTAGTATGTAGTAAATGAATTTACAGTTACGTCAACACCCATTGTTTAATTCCATAGTAAATATATTAATAATTGGTGACATTGATCAAGAATCGATTGAAAAGAAACAGTTATAATGTTGGGAATTATATCCGTTTACAATTTTTAATTTGAAGAGTCATCGAAATAGCACGTGTCATTATTTGAAACAAAAAAGCACGATTTCATACCTTTGGTGGGTGTCATAATATGAGACATAATGTTTACAATTTTTTTTTAATCATAATCCTTTGTGGTTTTAATTATTTCATTGATGTTTAGTTGATTATAAGCATGTGTTGTACGCCTGCTAAAAATAACAAATTCTCTAAACAGATTGTATTTGCTGCAATTCCATGGAATACGATATTAGTTGCGAAACCCTTTTCTTCCATCTCAATCTCAATTTCAAAAAATTTTTATACAGTCAGACTTCAGCGAAGCACTTTTTCTAAATAGATTTTAAAAATCCTATCTAGGAACAAATTGTTTTCCGAGTGATACCAAGACTTATTTATCTTTACTCATGTTATATTACTCGTAAGACGTGTCATTTGTTTTTGTTTCTTATTTTCAAATTTGTATTCCAAGAAGATGTTGATTGGTTTACTTTTTTATTTTTGTCAAAACCAAATTATGAAGATTATGTAAATCATTAGGTGGAACGCATATGTTGAGCGCTATAGACATTATTTCAATTGGTCTAGGGTAAAATTTAAATAAACATGGATTTCCGTGAATTTTGACAAAACTGACTGCACTTCATTACAATAATTTCTGAATAACTTGTTTCATTCCCATCGCTGTATAACCTCCACGTTCTAATGTTAAGTCTATTCTGACCCACCGAGATTTTATGAGGGAAGCAGGCGTGACGTGATCGCAAACAATGACGACCACAGACCTTGGGTGGAACGATATAAAGGGTTTCAGCATTTTTGTAAACGTTAAGTGGATCGTGATATATTATATTATAGATTCACAAAGTATGAGAGAGATGTGGAAAGTTAAGTTTGTTTTAAAATTAGTTTACCCGCAGATAAACTGATAACAGATCGATAAAATTGAATTTATCACATCAAATATTCGGGCTTAGTAATAACAAAAAAAAAATCTTATTTCTATAAATAATAAATTAAAATTATTATAAAAAAATGAATAAATGGCCTATAAACAGAAGTCTAAATATTTTAGGAAACTGAAAATGAAAAATGTTTTTAGACCGGGAGCGGTCAATGCTGCCGTGTGTAATCATAAGGCCAAGGATTATTCTCATGTATTTTGAGCCGCTGAATCCAAATATGTATGTTTTGTTTAAATCGCAACTGTTTAAACAAATTATGAATAAATGGTTTTTGCAGTTCGGGCAAGTTTTATATGCAAATATGGCCCATTTTAAGTAGATAAGGTCTCTTATCATTTTTCCGTATAATGCATATTTGAAAATTAATCAATTTTTGAATGTTAATTTTCGATGTTAATAACTTTTGGCCAACTGAACATTTTTTAAAATTGGAAAATCGTAATTGTTCTTTAAACCTTACTCTACAAATTACTTCGATATTAGTACATATCCGGCGTTCGGCACTTATCGCGATTGACAATTAAGCGCTTTCTCAACGTTGCAGAGCGTTGCGACAAGCCTCGATCACCGCGCGCCGAATACAGGCGGCTCTATTCTGGCTCGCATTTTATGTCGCTAATTTACTATCGGCCTTAGAAAAACATCAACAACAAAGCTTTGGCATTAACATTAACAATATCATTCTATTACATAAGCTCTCCAATTACACGACTAAATAAATTACAACCTGAATTATTGTAACATTTGAACGAAATGTAATAGCTTTCTTAATAAAATGAAGTACTAGTGTCATACGAGGTCTGGCTATTGTGACGAAAAACAGGAGCAACGTATCAAGCTCAAATATCTCGTTAAATTGAAAAAAACTCCGACTGAGTGCTATAAATTGTTGCAAGAGGCCTATGGGGACAATTGTCTATCTCGTGCGCGTGTTTTTGAGTGATGTAAGCGCTATAGTGAGGGCCGATAGAAGATGACCAGTTTCTAACTCCGGAAACAGTGACCAAAATCAACCAAATTGTGCGTGTAGATCGTCGAATGAGCATCCGGATGATTGCAGAGGCTATAAACGCTGATAAAGGAACGGTTAGAAAAATTTTACACGATGAATGACACACATGACAAAAGTCTGTGCGAAGTTCGTGCCAAAAAAGCAAAAAAAAAGCGCAGAGCTCCTAAAGGCCCTCATCAAAGAAGACCTCCAGCACTGCTTCGATCAATGGAAAAAACGTATGGAAATGTGTGTAGCGTGGAGAGGGGAGTATATTGAAGGGGAGCATTCAAATGTGGAATAATTGGTCATATTTGCATAAAAAATTGTTCGAACCGAAAAAACTACTTTTTAAACAATTGTGATTCAAACAAAACCAGTTTTTCGCAAAAAAAAAGCCGGGCATATTTGGACGCAGTGGCTCAAAATACATTAGAATATCACTGTTATATCCTCCCGGACCAATTGAAATATAAGATTGTGAGTTTGTATGAAGCAATAAATAAATATAACTGTTGTAAATTACAATTTATTTCCCAACTGATGATAAGTTCAGACCGGTTTTACAACTTAATTATAAATTAGAGGAAAAATTTCTTTAAGAGTAATAGCAGAGTTACTATAAAAGTCATTATGGCCTGAAAGGTTTGCTGTAGGTCTGTGCTGGAATGCAAAAAAGTTCTACGAGAAGTGTTGACCGATGGCTGGAAAGTACCAATTCGTTTTGGTGCCCGATCAGTCTGACAATAAAGAGAACGACGAGGCCTATTCGCTTGCCACATGAAAATCAGCAAACCAACCAGTGGGTGCAAAGCCCTTTCAGAACTCAGCGGAGACCGATGGGAGCATTTGGCATGATACAAGCAAAAACACACATAAATGAGCCCTCTGCCTGTTTTACCAAGTAACTACTACACTTAAATATGACTGTGGACTGACTGTTTAACCGGATAGGCATCATGGACGATTTGAAAAGCTTTTAATACATTGAAAAGGAAGAAACAGCAGATCACTTAATATGTTAGTACGCAGCACTAACACGTTCAATGTTAAAACACTTGGGCATGTCTTACAATTTGCCTAGTTACGTTGAAAGGTTCAAGTCAAAGTACCTGATTTTTCAAAGGACATCGACCTTTGGTAGTTTTAAGTAAGGCACGACAGGCCTAAGTCCGCAAGGTCCCCGACCGCCCACTAACCTAACTATGAAAAGTAATTTATAAAACAACGAAATTTAAAAATGTGTACTTTCGAAAAATATTTACTACGTCAAACATTACCATTAATCGTTTAAGCAAATTCAAAATTGTATTATCCGCAGACTACCATTTATCTTTACAATAAGATTTGTTGAATTTGTTGAAAATTCTACAGTTGAGCTAATATTTGAGATAATACGCCGCTACCGCCTTAAGATTAATAGATTAGAGGTCAGTCACATAATTTAAGTCCCTAACCAAATTTTTGTACATGCTACAGTTGTTATTAGGATTGAATAGCATCAATAAACTATACTGATTTATAATATACAAAAACTTCGACTAGGAAATAGATCTAATCTCTCTTATACACAATCTCTTAAGCGCTTTCACGTTAGACCCATTATTTAGATTTGAAATACTTGTCAGCTTTCCTCGCTTAATATCTTAAAAGGATATTTTTGTTATTAGTCATTCCATCATTTCTGACTGAAGCATACAAATCACAAGATTTTAGAGGCCGTTTGTTGGTTCCAAGAATAGCAATACATACCACCGTCAATATCTGTTTCGTTTCTGACGTAGTTTATTTATAATAAAATGTGGAATCGATTCTGTTAACTCTTGTTATATAATAGGTCATAAATCGAAGTACTTTATAGCAAGACCTGTTAAATGTTCTTGTTGCTTACTTATTACCGAATATACAGTAGCTAACATTGAAGATTATGTTGTAGATTAGAATGAAATGGTTATAACAAATTCCAAACTTACGAAAAGTGATTTAAAACTTGTAACTTATAGAAAAAAAGGATTTAAATCCTTGAGAAAAGGAATGATTCTAAGTGAAAAATACTGTATTGATCATATACATTAATAGTGTACCTTTCCGAATAATCAGTATTGTACAATAAAGATACAAATAATGGTAAAAATCGTCCAAAATAAGTGAAGGCATAGATATTTACATAAATTGGAAGATTTTCTATAAGTCCAAGTACCTACTATATCACAAAATAATCAAATATACTAATACAATAAATAAATATAATCTACAATATTATAAATAAAAATGATCAATTTTTTATATGAAATATTAATCTGATTTGTATATGAGTTTCCTATTAGGAATGACGATCTGAAATCGATTAATCCAATCGATCAGTAAAACAAATCGATTTGTTTTACTGAATCGATATTTTACCCTTGAATATACACATTCGATTTTTTGTATTTTGGTAAGAAAAAATTAAACATTATTCATCTCAGACAGTTGTGCACTCAAAGTATGATCCTATACTTTACTGGCAAGAACCTAGACTATTATCAGCATTTTCCCTCAATAGCCGTGATGTATATGAGTATCGTGGGATCATTTATTCCTTGTGAGCGCCCTTGTTCAATTGCCAACGACATCGCAAGAGATGAACGGAACCAGTAGACTTGACCGACTGTTTTTTAATTTTGACAAGAAGCATTGGGAACTATAAGCTATATTGTATATTTTCTCAACTTTTTAATGTTACAAATACATTTAGAAAATAAATGTCTTATTTTATACCTGATCTAATATTTTGATATGGCAATAAAAAGAATTGTTATTATCGAATTCCCTTTAATAAAAAATCCCTAATTTTATTGATAAGAGATCCCAGGGATTGTTTTATATGGTATTCATCTTATTATTCATAAAATGGATTTATATTTGTTTGTAAATACAAACTTAAAAAAAAAAAACGATTTCTTAGAAATCGATCTTTTAGACCTCGATTTTTTTATTAATCGATCCATCAGGTATGTTTATATAGATTTGGTGTCTCGTATACACTGTGACACAAAGGATCTATTGTGTCCCCCTCTCTTGTTGCGATACTGAGGAACCCAGTGTTTACAGCTGATCCATTGATCCCACTCTTTTTAAAAAGTCTGGAATGTGGCATGGCTTTAATTGCCAGAGATCTTCGTCTTCTATTTCATACGCTCCCAGGAGTTACGTACTGTTTCACATGAGAGAATATGGATAGAGGTTTCGTACTTTGCGCAAAAAAATCTGCACGCCGAAAGTTTGGTCTTTAGGTGTCGTTGCGACGATAGTGCCCCGATAGGACTTCTGTTAGTATTCGTAGATTGTTCTTACTTAGGTTGATACATTTAGCAGATCTACTCTGGTTATAGTTTCCCAGAAGAGTATTTGCCTGTCTCAGCCCCTGTAGGTTGTCCCAACAATTTCATTTCATTCATTAGATGGCGATCCTAATAAATTTACCAATAAATCTTTTTTGGAAAGAATCGCCATACCTATTTCATATTCCCGTGAATTCATTATTTATAATTTTGAACAAACGACAAAAACTAGTAGGCACGCTTTTCTGATAATTTTTAAGAAACTTTACTTATTTAAACTTTGTCTATGTGTTATATTATACAAAAATACAAATACAAAAAGCAGATCTTGGGAAAATACATAAGAACATAATTATTAACATGTGAAAATGGTGTTTGGCGTATTTTGCAACCAAAATAAGGATGTAGGGGAGTTTTGAAATATGGAAAACGGATTAGAGGTAATTTGAAAATAAAATTACAGAAATTGACCTCACTTTATAAAACAGAAACTTCAATTTGAAAGAAACAATAAAGTAGAATTAAGTATTTGCCAAAAAACAAAAAAAAAATGATACTACCATAATTTTATTTTACGCACTCGTGCATGAAAAACATACTTTAAGCAGTAGTGCGTAAAAAACGTATTATTAAGGTCTCCATAGTGTAGTGGCTAGAGTACGAAGTTCACATGCGGGAGGTCCCAGATTCAAGTCGCGCTGATGCCATTTTTTATTTTTCTACTTTTGTATAAATAATTATTTTTAGGTGGCTCTATACATGCCGAAGAGAAGAGTTGAGAAATTTAATAACACAAATTCGTCTGTTGTTTTGTTAATTTGTTCTAAACTTGATTAAAATGTCCAAAATAGCAATGAATATATCATATAAGGAAAATTACTTAAACTTCTGAATTTTCCCTAGAAGAAAAGATATTGTATGCAATTCGTGTGTAAAGACCTTTTTTTAACTCATTATTATAGTATTCGCCTGCGTTTCCTGCGATAATATTCACATTCGTCGAAAAATAAGTAATATGTATGAATGGAATTTTGTTCGGAAGATCTTTCCATTACCTGCTTGTAGTATTCCATAACTTCTAAAGTTTTCCACTCCTTGCCTAATAGGTTATCCACATCCCTAAATTTTGAATTTACTCCAATAGCAATTGGTTTCTGTTGAATATTAATATATGATTGGCCTTTTCTGCAAACCCCCAAATACTTCTGTATCTGATCGATATGACAGCTCATCTCGGATAGTACTAATGGAGTTCTTTATATTACGTCATATAATACTTTTTGAATTCGTTGAATTTAAAATGCCACTGTGAAACGGGTGTCAGAATTTGTTGACATGCAATTTCCCAATTACTGTTAGGAACATCATTTCCTAATTTAAAAACTGTACCATGTTATTTAAGATCATCTAGATACTCTTCTGGCTTTACAATTTGTTGTTTTTCTTATTTTTTTCCAAACAGTCTATCCAGAGGAATGTATGCGTGGTTCACCACAGGGACTACCAGCTCGATTGTTTTCAAGATTCTTATATGGCAAAAGCTAAACCATTTCAAACACATAAACAACAAAATAGTATTAGTTAAGTGGATTTGGTGCTATGTGAAACTCAAATTAGACGGATTAAGCGCAATTTTATTTCGAAGCTAATTTTCAAATATAATTTTATATTGGGTTTGGGCCATTTTGCGGCTAAATGAATGAATACGTCGATAGAAAGCATAAATTTCCACAGTCAATCCATAATCAATCAACTGGGGTGTGATCATTCCAGGTAGAATATATAAAAATAAACTTCTGTCGCTCGTCGCTCATTTCTTCCAGATTTTTCACTTTATTCTGTCCAAGTCATCCACTATTTTCTCAGTTTATTATCTTTTTTACTTTATGGCCATTCTTTTTGTTTCATTTTCATTATATTCATACAAATTTAACTGTTTCTTACTTATTTTATTGATTATTGATGTTTGACCTATCATGTGTACATTTCTGATTCTTTCCTATTTTATTTTCCCTTTTTTTCTCAAATAATTTATTTCATCTTTTCAATTTTTGTGATGTCTTTAAATTACCCAATTCTCTGTTATATATGTTAGTGTAGGAATAATTATTCTATTATATATTCTTCTTTGGTTGAATATCTATTTGTTACCTAAAGTCATTGTATTTCTTGAACAGTAAAAACTTGTTCATTTATTGACAGTGTTTATTATCATAACTTTTATCCTACGTATTTGGGTTTATTTCCATCTTCAGTCTACCAACATCTGTGTTCCATATATTTATTAATTTCTGCAAATTTCATATATCTTCATATTAGTTTTTGAATCAATACTGTCTCATCTGCACATAACAAATAACTGAAGCTAACTGGTTCTAAAATATTAAAGCCTTTTATTGTATCAAGTTTTCTCTTCTTTTTTCAAATCGTATCTACTTATTTTAGTCCATATGAGAAGTTCATCTAATCTTCTTCTTCCCATCTATACCTAGCAACTTACTGTTTAATTACTTTCAATAGTGTTATTAGTATTTGCATTTCTAACAGTCCAAAAGCTGCCTGCTCTACTTTTAACCTATGGTCTCTCTTATTATTGTTTTTAAAATTCTCGTAGAAATTTTTTTGAAAATATTACTATAATTTGAAGGCTTAGAGCTTAGGTAACGAAAATATTGTCACCACTCAGATATTACTATTTAATATTAATCTTTAATAGTAACTAGTTTCCAAAAAAAAAACTTTCTTTTTCAATACTGAATATAGAAAGTATAATGATTTTATCAAAAATCATGACTTCATGTAGACAATGGAAATAATATTTCAAGGTTATAAAGGAAATTCAACTTATGAAAGGTTTTTTATGGTTTCAATACAATGACTACCCTACTCCAATTTATTATTTATTTTTTATTGTTCATCTAGTATCCATTATTTCTATTACCCTTTCATAACATAAATTGGCTCGAAATATATTTATAAAGTTAATAGAATAAATTGATTTTTAGAGAAAGGATTCAACCATACAATGAAACATTTTATTTCAAGTGTAATTGGCCATTGTTTCACAAAGTAACACTTGATCTACCATATTATTATTTTATCGAAAAACCTAATAGTAAATTTCTTTGTTGATTGATTAAATATAATTCTCAGTAATTTGAAACAACTTTATTGGATTTGAAAACACTACTATTCAAAAGTTGGGACACATATGTTTTTAAAGAAAATATGCACTAAAAATTAGGCATAAAAGCAATTGTTTATATACAAACAAAAAGATTAAATTTTATAACCACATTGTATGCATTGATGTGATTGTTGTACCTTATTTTGATATTTTTTGGTTATACCCGAGCATTACAATATGATTTAAAAGATTTCTGCTTCTTAGAATGGTTCCTCTAATTTTTACTAAAAGAGAACAAACTGGAATAAATGAAAACCTAAATTCAAAACTCTGTAAATGAAATGAATGCTTGAATGTACCACAAATGTAGTTGAGATGCTAAAAAAATTAAAACTAACCATTTGACTTGAAAAGAATATGCTACAATGGATAATAATCGACACCCATTCTTATCATTGAAGAATTATTAAATCAGAATAGAAAGTGATTTGAAAATACTTCCAAAATATTTTATGCCCAGAGGTCTGAATCTCAGTGGTTTCATGTTTGTGTTTCATGATAATGGATCTAAAAATTTACCATCTATGTTCCACCAACATGTTTTGAAGTAGAAACACGAAAATTTTTGGTATGTAAAAATTGTCATGTAAAGTGAAGAGAACTCACAAAATGTATCAAACAGAAAATTATTTTTAGTTATTGAAGTGAGTTTTCATTTATATTTATTTACCTGTACTATATATTGGTACTGTTTTATTTTTAAAAATTATCTGTTCAATACTTTATGTGAACTTTGGTAATAGACTGATAGCATAAAAATAAATATTTGCTTTTTATAATTCCATCATATTTCTATTGAAAGTGATAAGTATTATTAATCAGATGAGTTATATATGCACCACGAAGAAAATTAATGTATTATTGTTTTATACTGCAAAATAATGTCATTCAAATATCCTAATATATAATTTAAAGAACTTGAAAGTGAAATTAAATTAAACTTTTATTAATACTCCAACTGAAACTTAGGAAACCGCACACATGATGAACTTAAGGTTAGGTCGTTGTTTTGGAAAGAAATCAACTTTTTGCAGCCAACCTTACAAAATCAAAACATGATATTCCAAACTCCACATTCTTATGTATTTAGGAAATGACACAAAATTGTCCACAATTGGTAGATGAAGCTATAATTCTTTTGGTAGTTTGAAAGCAGTTTCTTCTCAAATGAATAATTATTCCATAAAAAAAATTGACTAAAGTCTACAAAGATGCATAAAAATTGTAAGGAATACCTATATAAAAAGAGTATGAATACTATATCTTTTTAATGACTTGAATATTTAACCTCTCATGCCTTTAATATAATTTGTTACTTCGACAAAGAACTCACATCAAAATAAAAACCATTTTAATTTAATGGGTTCAGATTAATTATTAAATCAGAACACTTTACATTAACTTAATAAAAGCCCTCATAAAAGGAATGATAAATGAAATTATAAAAAGCTTCTGTTTTCTTTATTTAATAGGTCCTTTAATTGAATGACAACCTAAGACTGAACTTATTTGAAATAAAATATTTTATTTTAGTATCATATGAAGAATACAAATATCCAATAGTATTGATTTTAATTGAGTATTTACATACTTTTGTAACTAACATTGTGTGCTCGTAATTTATAGGTAAGGCAATATCTGACATATCACCTCATATTTGTATTGAGTCCTAAACCATTCTAAATCAAGTTTATTATTATATGGTCAAAAGATGTAATATTCATGTGTTAACCTCTCACAACTCGCTATGATTGATAAATTGCACAATTTATTAAATAATTTTAGCTTTAAAGGTATACCTCCATATGCAAGCAAATATTTCACATGATAGACAATGAGTCACCCTTAAATGAAAGTTGTAGGAGTCATAAGTAATTATTGAATAAAAAAAATGTAAGTAATGGATATCTTATATTATCCTCTAAAGACACTGATGTATTAACTTAAAAAGACCAACCACACATTACTATATTTATATTCAATTGCTTTTGTGTACAATTCTAGTTCATTCGCTTTTATTTTTTCTTAATTAAAAACACTATTATTTATGATTAATGAATAATCGCCTATAAAACTGTCTCCATTTATTTCAGAGCGTCTGGTTATCTAGAAAACAGTTATTTTAAACAAACAATTGAATTTCACAAGTTTGTTTTTCTGGGTGTGGCAAAACGAGTGTGTAGATTTAAAAAATAAGTGAAGATTCATTGAATGCATTATCGGGCACTAAAAAAGTAAAGATAATATATTTTATAGGAAGGGTCAAAACCAAACAAATAAGGAATTCATTTTGTAAACGATAATTCTTCCCAGTTAAAGTTCAATTACACTTGCATGTAATGTGATTTTCTTAATTAAGCAACAATTATGTTCTGTTAATAGAGATAGTAACAGCGAATTTTATATAATAAACAACCAGGCCAATTAAAAATTGTCGTGTTTTTACCATTGTTCAATAGACCCACTTCTATAACAACTACATAGGTACTGTTATTAGCTGTTATTAGTTGTTGACAATTAGTAAAATTAAACCATTTACCAATGTGTGATAACAGTTATGAAGAAAGAGGAACCCATGTCAACATGGCTAGAATTTACAGCACCTAATTCCACATATCAAACAATGGTTTCTATAAAAATCTTAACAGGGACAACATTGATAACAATATAAAACTGTTTGTCTAGTGATAAATAGACAGATTATGTTAATAGAAAAATGTTTAGAAGTATACTTTTACTATTTTTCAGATAAAAAGTCCACCTCAATGAATAATGAGAAGGGAAACTAACTAATTAGTATAAATTTAAAATTCCAAAAGCTTTTTAACACAGGATTTCTTATTTTCCTACAATCCTTTATAATATGCTATAGCACCATTTTTGGTTGCAATTACAAAATCAATTTTATTTGAGGTGCTTTAATACTTAAATTACTTTTTTCTTTTACTATTATGAATGAATCAATTAATACTACCTATACGAATTTTATTTTATGAATCATTTTACCTGAGAAGTATGATTCACCAAAAATAAATCTTAGGAATTTAACAAAGCAAGTATGTATAATGTTAATTAACTACTTTAGATTTATAATTTACATATTTTTAATATTATATTCAATATAGGTTTTATCACTAAAATCATTTTTTACACATAGCAACAAGTGGATTTCAAATTAAAGCAACAGTTTAACTATGAACGAGTACTACTTGTAAACTTTAAGGGCATTAGCACGTGATACCTGTTATTAGTACATACCTTACACCTAAACGAAGCAGTTCGAATAGAGTAACTGTATAAAAGTTATTTAAAACTGAACAAAACAGATTGTAAGTTATGTACTTACCTCGAAAATTCGTTGTCTGACTACTGCTAACAGTAAAATATAAAAATGTATAAAATAAGCAGCCCAATCGTTCCATTCTAGCTACCAACTCTTATCACAGAACTTTTGGTTTGAAATTGCAATACATTAGAATTGATATTCGTTGTGTATATGAAAGTACCTCGTTTTTATAATAATCCACATTAAGTACATTTGTTAAATCCGCTATTCGTTAGTTTTTAAACACCAACACCGTAATTGTAAAAACTCAATTCAGAAATAAACAAAATACACACAACTAACTCAACTCACAAAGAACTGGAAGCCATTTTACATGTTAAGCCTCAGTTAAACGTAACGCCAAGCGGCTACAGAGACCTACCTACTCGCGGAAGAGCGAAAACCAAATGACTTTTGACGTACGCTACACGACTGGAGTGGGAAGTAGTTACTCATTGGTATTTACGTTGAACTTGGAGATAAATGTTGGTAGGAGAATTTCCAGGGAATTTTAAATCAAAATTGTAAAAGAAATTTAATTACATCCTGATTAATATTTTCCTAAGAAAACTTAAGGCCCAATTCAGACACTAAACATTGTAACATGGGTTGGAGTTTATTTGAAACGACTTTCAAGAGAAAAACTGTACCAGGTATCGCCACTAAGACTAACTACTTTGAAATAAATTAAAGAGCTAGATAGGAATTATCAATTAAATTTTCCGCTACAGTGTTGTAAAGAAATTGTGGAAAGATTAGGCAACACAGAAAACATCTTGACCAAAATGATATGAGCTTGTGCTGCAAGACTACATCAAATCACTCCCACATACATTAAAATATCACTTTTCGTTAAAAAATAATGTGAATCTTATCTGAAAATATAGGAATGGAAAATAAAATAAATTTTGAAAATATCCGGGGACTAATCGCTCTAAAGCAATAACTTATGAAGAAGACGCAGAAGGCATTAATTTATTATTATGTATAGTTCGAAATCTTGAGTAATCATAACTACTATTAATATTTATAATAAAGTATATTAATAATCAGAACAAAGAGATAGTAACCTGGGACTCGTTCTTACTTGTATGTTGTCCCAGTGATTTTTTTTACCCCTATCTACCTTCTTTTCAAAAGCTTTTTATATTGTTCTGCAGCTGACACCACAGAAAGCTTCAGGTTCCATGAAGAGTTTGTCTGCCCCTAGTTTAGCAAGTGTGTCAGTTATTTCGTTTCTCTCCACTCCTGTGTGTTTGAGAATCCACAGCTGAAAGATTTTATTTTTCTGGCTTCGCTTATTTAACTTGTCCAGGTATTCCCAAACTACTTTGGATTTTGATATTGTAGTTTAAAGCTCTAATGGCTGCTTGTCTGTCATACAAGATGATCTATTGTTTTCGATAATTTCTTTCTAGATTGAACTACAGACATTATTCAAATGCATAAATTTCTGCTTGAAAAATGCTTAGTGTGTTGCCCAGGCTTTCGAGTGTTTGGTTCTAGTCCCGTACACTCCTTTTCCAGTTCTGTTTTGATACCAATTACTTCTACTACTTTAGAGGCTTTTTTTTTCTCAAAGCTAAACTTATTTGGTATTTCTTCCTGAGGCATGTCCCAGGATTGGTTATTTTCTAAATACGGTTTTTCCTTGGTACTTCCCTCTCTAAACATATGAGTGATGTTTTTTCCGCCACGTTTTCCAGAACTATTAGGAGAGGTGGGAGATTTAGAATCACTTCTAGTGCAGCTGTCGAGCATGATTTCATGGCTCCAGTTGCCCATATGCAAGCCAATCTTTGTACCTTAGAGAGATTGTTCCATATGGTATTCAGATTAGTTCTAATTTTATTCTAACACTGGATGTGTTCGGTGAAGAATCTTAATTTGCAATATAAAGATTCTCTAAAAATCAAAATGAAGAATAAAGTTATATTTTTTTAAGGAAGACAATGAGGTTGATTTTTTTTCAAACTTGCATATGTATCTGTACCTTGGGATAAAAAGGATATACGGGGAAAGAGGCAATATTGTATAAATAAAATAAAAAATAGTTACAGAATTTAATGAAAATATTTCAAGTGCAGATAATATTTACACATTATGATTCACACTATATCTAAGATCTGAAGGAGAAATTGAGGATTTCCATTCATTATTTAGTCTTTTTGCCAATTGAATGAAATTTTTAAATAAATACCAATAATTCTTTAATATTGTTATTTTACATTAGTAGCAAAAGCCAAAAAAATATTTGGAGTATTTATATAAGCTCTTCTAGACATATAGACAGAATTTTCAAACATTGAATCGTTTTTTAAATAAATTGAGAACAATGTGATATTATTGTTTTGGAGATTAAGAGTATAAATATTGTCAAAAAATTATCCACATTCGTTATCCTGAAAAAGTAAATCTTGCGTTGAAGATTTCTTTTCACTGGGGCAACCCTGTTAAGACAATTTTTTTAAAAAATAATAAAGTCACTAGAAAATTACCAACTACCTAATTTTAATGGACAATTTTTTTGTATACATTTATTCACCTAAAATATGTTTTCCAGTAAATCGTTAAGAATATTTTACGCCTTCCGGTATCGATCATTCTATTTTTTATTCGGCGATTGGATAATAAAATTTTAAATGACCAAAATCGGAATTCTCCTACAAATCAGTCCTAAATAGAACATTCAATATAAATAGTTCCTGTAAGTGTAAGCAAAATAAGAATCACGTTGGGATATACACATATTTAATAAATATTAGAATAACTTTTTATCAGTGCAGTATTTAGTAAACAATTCCTAACTATTCTGTCAACAAGCCTCAACCAGTAAGACATCCCGTATAGCGCGAAAACATTTTTTTATTTGAAATAATACAATAAATACCACGAATTTTTTTTAATATTGAACACGTAAATGCTCATTTTGCAAACATAAATATGTAATGCTAGATCAATTACATTATAAATAACGTTTCACTGTTGGGAGATAAGTTAACACAGATATACACTGGTTATAAAAAGTCGAACAATTATTGTAATAAAGTTCAGAGAGATTTCCGTTTTCTTGCTCTGATCTGTGAATTTTGGTCCCCTTGAGCACCTTACCGATATATTTTTTAAAATACCGCTATTTGAAATGAGGATTTCAAGAATGGGTTTGGAAAATTTAAAAAACAGTATATTCTTTTCTAATGACAATAAATAAAACTTAATTTTACAAAAATAACGGTGTTTATTTCGATAGGATTACTATTGACAAGCGTACAAAGCTTAGAAGTCTGGATACATTTAATATCGCCCAGATCCGTTCCAAATAGGTACTACGTCAACAGCACCGATTATGTAAGAGAGCAGCCGGTTTGACAAAATGCTACTGGCTAAAGTGCTATTTTGACGACAGAGTTGATTCGTTGATAAAAATGGCTTGCCCCAAATAGACTCCGTTGCAATGGCTACTTATTTTGCTACAAATGAGCAAATTCGGCTTCGATTTTGTTGGACTTATGGTGTTGGAGTAAAAAAGTGTCGAATTTTCACAAAATAAAATGAGGTAGGGAAAAACTATTGTTTTCTAAATGTTACTAGTACCCCTAGTTTTTATTAATTTAATTTAGTTAATGCCTTATAACTAGCAAAAGGTGTCAACCAACTCACCGTCCATACCACATTTTGACGATTTTATTTTTTACTTATTAAAATACTCTAGGGATCAAATTTGCTCCATGTTAAACGTGAATTATAAAGATTATTAGTTCTGAAAAACCGGTGGTGATCCTGTTTTTCTTTAAAAATATTCACGCAAATACAAAAAAACAAAAAACTCAAATCACAAGTAACACCTTAAAACTACTACATTATTGTTACAAAAATAAGTAACACAACCTGTATCGTAAGTTTTGAGTTTTGAATATGCTATGAAAAAAATGAAAGTACCTATTTACCTCGAAATGATCTTCACAATAAAACCGATCACTTGTACTTTATAAGACAGTATTCCTTCTACTGTCCTTTTTAATTACATCACACCATTTTTTCCGTAATTTTTCTCCCTTAGGGATACTTAAAATTACTTTATTTAGTGGTCTTGGTACATATTTATAACGAACCTTTGTCGATCCAGGCTTAACTTAAAAATACAACTAATACGACGGGATAGGATGGTAAAACAAAACAACGTGGTGTGGATGCTACTGTAGCTTGTCGGGCGAAACTCGATCGGCGCTGGTGAAGTAAACAAGCGATTGGCGCGTTACATGAAGAAATGAGGAAAGAGTAAAAATATTACTTTTAAAAATTTATATCAGCGCTATTATGAGTACCAGATACGTGCGTTAAATTGCAAAATTTATATTACGGCGTGCCTAATCATTTAAAAATTTAAACCAGACATCGTTCCAGACCCATTGGGGAAAGTAGTAATGACAAAGTATGTAAGAACGAGTGTAAATTGATTCAACGGGAAAAGTATGGAAAATACAAAATGGTAGATAAAATAGAAGATAACTACTGGGAAATCATACTTGATACAAGTTACTTAATATAAATTTGGAAAAAAAATTTCATTGAATAAACAAAAATTAATTGGCAAAGACATTCTTTCAAAGAGGATCTACTATTTTATGGAATACAAAAGTTGGACGGAAATGTATTGCAATCAAATTCTGTAACTTCATAGATCTACATATAATAGAAAGAAATTACAATGGCACAATACATTAGCATGGGTATGAACCCCAACTTTAAAGTGAAATCAATTGCATCAGAATGATTATGGCAGTACAGATTACATCAACTAAAATAGTAGAAAAGTTATTGGTAACGGGAAGTGATTTGTAGCAATTCATGGGAAATGCACTACGCGAATCTGCATTTATAGATCACTAAAAACGGAAATTTACGAAAAAAACATCATATTCCTAAACTCCTACAACTACTTATTTTGTATTTTGCTCTAATACTCTCTTAGTATAAAATTTTGAAATTGGATATTTTTCAAGTTTCTAGATTTCATATTTTTCTATATTCCTTTTTGTAAACAAGTTTTATTCTTTTACTTATTACATAGTTCTTCGGTATCATACATTCTGTACAAATTTTACGGGGGTAGTCTTATTCCAAGTTAATGATTTCAAGAGACTTGAAAGCTGAGAAGAATTCCAAATACTACACTAAATCAATTAAACCTACACGTCCTATATAACATTTATATCATAATTATGGCTGCATACCAAAAATATAAATAAATATTCTAATATCACTAGCATTTAAAACTACATGAGAATTGGAACATTCATATATTAGAGTGATTATAATACAACTGGTATCTTAAACATTTTAAGTAACTGAAGACCAGCTAAAACGGAGAGCAAACGTTCTGTCAACAATGGTATCTCTTCATAACGCTAAAAAACGAAAACACAACAAACATCCCTAGATCAACGTTGAAACAACAATACTGAATATTAATAAAAAAATATGGTGTTACAATAGTTTATATCTAATTCTACAGTCTGTAAATTCAAATTATGCGAATAAGAATTTCCTAGCAATTAGTAATGGAGTACCAGAAGAAAGATTATGATCTTCGAAATTGTTACTTTAGTACAATAAAGAGTTTTATACAGTCTAAATTATAGCTATGGACTATGAACAAAAATGAAAAGAAAACAACGGAGAACGAACGCAGAAATCAAATCACGTATGGTCAAGATGAGATGGAATATGTGGTCAGTGGAAAATGACTCCATTGGTTGGGGCATATAGACAGAATGGACGAAGATAGTTGGGTGAAAATATCCTTATTAAGGGGAGGAGCGAAAAAGAAGAGAGGGCGTCCACGAAAACAATGGATAGAAGCATGTAAAGAAGATCTAGAAAGGATAGAAAAAAGAACTGGCGTGAAGCAGCCATGAACAAAAATAAATGGAGGAGAACAGTATAGCGACTCCAAGCCATGTGCCTTTAGGGACTGTTGAGCTTTTCTATACATACAATTTATAAAATTGATACATAACACAATCATTATATTACTAATGTATCAAATAACCAAAATATGAAAGTGACGAAAGAAGAAGAATCATCGTTTTTATGAAGTTGAAACACGTCGCTCGTATCTCGCAAATTTAAGTTTACAAGTGCTTCGCTGCTAAAAGTTAAATATGGAAAGTAATCTGAAGATTATAAACATAAAATTTATTATTTACCGTCACCTCTTTTCATGTCGGTCAATAAAGTTTCCTAGAGTAGCCATTTAATCTCAACATAAAATGTTATTGTAATTAAATTATTCTATATTCTTAAACCTTGTCGATATAATGAATACTATAACAACACTATAACCGCTGTTGGTTACATGTAGGACCAAAGTTGGTTACAGAATAGACCCCTATATATTCATAAAATAACTGATGATTGGTAGTCGCAAAGCTGTAGAAATTAGCCAACTAGTAACACCGAACAAATTAACACGTTGACGGACAATTGCGGCTATAGCCGTCAAAGCGAAGTTCACAATGTGGCATGACTGCTATAGCCGTCCAAAACGAAACGGTCGTTTTTAGACACTATGGCTATAGCAGCACAAATGTGCACTTACTGGCGTATACGTAGAAGCATAGTGTCGTGTTTTGAAAACATCTTTTTAGGTTGAAGTTCATATTTCACCTGTTATACGAGTTGCAGATTCAGTATGCACGTGGTTGTGAAGGGAGTAGTGCGATCGTGTTTTCTATTGAATTTATAGTTCTTATTGATACGTTTAACGATATTTATTATTATTTATATAACTATACTGGTATGTATTTGTTTATTATTCATTTTATACTTTAAACAGAAATAAAAAAACAAAATTTAGCATTTTAGGTTAGGTTAACGATACTATAGGTTATACTGTTTACTTTTTTTTTGGTTTTACATTTGAAATATAAATAAATAATGATAATGTAAATGATAAATATATATTATATATATAATATACAATAAATAATAATACAAAATAAAATGTTTTATTCAATATTTACAGAAAATGGACAGTTGGGAAAAAGATCAGGCTAGGCTGCTGAAGATTGTTGAGGAAATGAATAGTGGATCAAGCAACAGTGAGTCTGAATCTGATGCTGACAGTGCTGAAAATAACAATTCGGATAGTGAAGATGATGAATCAACTACAGATGAGGAATATGAAGCACCAGAAGAACCAGAAAATGATGAGACATGGCATACCAATACAACATCTATAAGAAACTTTTCTTTTGATGCAGATGCCGCTGGGATTCTTTTGGATATAGAAGAAAATGTTTTTCCAATTCAGGTTTTTGAAAAAATATGGGATGACCAAGTAATGGAAATGATTATAAAATCTACGAATGATTACGGCATAAAACTTTGCAATCAAGCACGGCCACATACAAGGCATAGTAGAAAGGCAAATTTCAAAAATACTGATATGATCGAAATGAGAAAGTTTTTAGGTTTGTGTTTGCTTCAGTCCCAGCTAAAATTCTCCAGCATTAGAAAACTCTTTTCCATTGATGCATTACATTACCACCCAGCATTTCCGTCACAAATGTCTGGAAGGAGGTTTGAACAAATATTGAGGTGTTTTTGGGTTGAGGAAGAAAATTCAAACGACCCTTTGAGGAAAATAAAAATATTTCTTGATTTGCTCATACAAAAGTTTGCGAATGCATATGCACCAAATGAAGCATTATCATTAGATGAATCGTTGTTATTATTTCGAGGAAGGCTTTATTTTCGCACGTACATGAAAGGCAAAAAGGCAAAATACGGAATTAAATTCTATGAACTTTGTTCAGCCCAAGGTTACGTTTTGAATATAGAAGTATACAAAGGCCATCGAGAAAACGATGAAAACATGACAACTATTGAAAGTCTTGTGATGAGATTGATGCAGTCATACTTAAACAAAGGCCATCATTTGTTCATGGATAATTATTACAACAGTCTACCATTGTCTAACAAATTACTTAGCAAAAAGACACATGTGACAGGAACTCTTCGTGTAAATAGGAAGGGTCTGCCACAAGAAATAACACGTCGTAAGCTTAGAAAAGGAGAACATGTATGGCGACGCCAAAATCAGACTTATGTGTCCAAATGGAAAGATAAACGGGATGTGCTATGTCTAACAACAGCTTACCACCCAAGCATGATAAACACAGCTAACCGGCGACAACAGGAAAAGAGAAAACCAATTGAAATAGTGAATTATAATCAGAATATGTCAGGTGTAGACAGAGCAGATCAGATGATGTCCTATTATTCCTGTCCACGGAAGACAATTAGATGGTATAAAAAGGTAATCTTTCATCTACTGGATGTAGCAGTATGGAATTCTTTCTACATCTTTAAAGAAAAGACAGGTTCTCAAATGAAGTATATAGAGTACAGGGAAGCAATCATACGATCTCTAACTGGTATAGATAATAAACGGGATGGAAAAACTTTGGTTCAATTTAAACGTGCACAAATCCAAACCAATGAAATCAACAACAATGGAACACAGCATTTTCCTGAGAAAATTTCACCTCCTGAAAATTATCAGCGAAAAACATATTTTCAGCGTTGTAAACAATGTTATAAACAGGGAATAAGGAAGGAAACATCATATTGCTGCAAGAATTGCATGTCAAAACCTGCACTGTGTCCTGCACCATGCTTTGAAACATGGCATACCGAAAATAATGTATAATAATTATAAAATTATAATAAATTTTTTTGTCATTTATTTATTTTTGTTTGATTAAGAACTAACATTTCGTGTAAAACTCCCAAAAATACTTTGTTGCATACAAAAATTGCTTGTTTGAACCATTAAACCTGTCATTTACGTTTTTAAATTTTTGCTGTTATAGCCGCCATCGTCCTATCACTTAGTGTATAGAGTCCGCTGGCGCCATGACGGTTATAGCCACAACCTAATTAAAGGTACTAAATTAATCAAAATTAAGTTTATTTAAGCAGAAAGAGTAAAACTATACTTCTAACATTCTAAAAATCACAAAAACATATAGTGTCAATTTTCGAACTTCGCTTGTTCCTACTGTCCGTCAACGTGTTAAATAAAATCAGCGTTTCAAGTATACAGATTGCAATATATATATATATATATATATATATATATATATATATATATATATATATATATATATATATATATATATATATATATATATATTATATATTATTAATAAATCATTAGACAGTTTCTATCAATACTTAATTCAATTTCAATCTACTAATAAATCAAATGGAAGAGAGCTTTAAGTAGTTTTCAAGGTTGTTAGGTGACGTTTCCACTTGGTTTTATCACGCAGAAGTTAAATATGAAATTGCAATTAGTAAAAACATAGATATGGGTTATTAAACCATTTCAAACTAATATGCCATCAAAAAATATATTTTATAAGCAACTCTGCTGAGCAAAAAGTTAATCACCTTTTCTATTTTAATGGAATTATATAAAAAATTATTTAAGTAATATCTGCAATATTGAATAGATAAATCTGCATATAGAAAATCTTCACGCCATTCAAATTAGAGATATAAGCCAGAATGATAAATACATTATAATCTAAGTTATAAATGTTTATATGTTAACCTAAATATATAGCATCTAAGGGACCAATAATATTTTCAATCTAGTCGTTTTAGCAAATAATTATATTAAAATTGAAAGTAGCGATAGTATACACGTCGATAATAAATTTTCTATATACAGATTATTAATAAAAAATTCAACACAACTAACAAGTTCTTGTTGACTGGGTTCACTCACTAACAAGAAAATTGAACGATTACACTTTCTTCCCTGTAACTTCATCACAAAGGTTAGAGAGTTGTTCACATTCTGCCGACTTTTGTTTTAGGGATACTTCTAAAGAGCTGACTTTAATTTCTAATCTTCGGACAAATGCTTTTAATTTGCTGATTTCCTGTTCGTGCTGTTCTTTAGCATCATGAATCTCTTTATTTGATCTGCAACAATCAATTGATTTAAAACTCAAGCTTACATACTTGTCAACAACATGTCAAACAATAATATATTCTGATAGATCTAAGACTAGGGTTGGACTTGGACGTGCAGTATAGATTTAGAATACAAACCAATCTTTTTGTATCAGATTACCAGATATGTCTAGTATACCTGTTACAGTAAAAATGATAAATTGGTGATTAAATAAAATTCCTGGTGATTATAAATAATCACAACTGAATTTGGTATATATGATAAATTATGTGATATTTATTAAATTTACCAATTAGTTTATAAAATCTCCAACTCGTAATGGGGGATGTGATAAAGAGAGAGAGAGAGAGAGAAATGCTTTATTATCAAAAAATTGTTACAATTTGTAGAAACTAAAACAAACATAAATGAAAATACAAATAACATAAAATTTCAATATACAGAAGAAAACCACAATAAATAACAAATTTATAGGTAATAATTAGTATATAAGTCTTCAGCAAAATTAAACCATTATGGCCGAAATTAAATATTATTCTTAGAATAGAAGTCGTTTAACGAGTAGAAGGCACTTTCCAGTAAATATGTCTTCAAATTATTGCGGAACGCGGGAAAAGATGATAATGATTTGATTTCAATTGGCAAGTAATTATGCATTTTTTTGCATTGTAAGATATTGAATAAGGGAGGAAGAGTCAGAATTTCTAATCTTTTAAAAAAGTCTCTTTTGTAGTTTGAAGATTTGCTCAAATTGAGTCGCACCTCACATACTCCAGAAGGGCATATCGGAGATGCGACTCAATAAGGGCATAAAGATTGTTAAGGAGATGGATAAGTTCAGTTCTTTGAAAACTGATGTCAGCGCAAAACAGGAGGTACTCAATTTTTTAGATAAGGCAACAATATGTAACTCCCATTTCAAGGAATTGTCCACAACAATCCCTAAGAATGTTACAGATTCAACGACGTCAATGGTGGTGTTATTGAATAAAAAAAGCTGCAATGTATCTTTATATGATAAAGCTTTAGTTTTAGAAACGTTGAGACACAGAAGATTAGAACCGCACCATGATTTAAGGGTGATTAGGTCACTAGATATGGTCCTATGAAGTGCCGTGATATCAGGGTTGCTCCAAGAGAAACTAGTATCGTCTGCAAAAAGACATATTTTACCACTGATATCTAGATAGACGATGTCGTTTATAAACAGAAGAAACAAACTAGGGCCTAGTACTGAGCTTTGGGGCACTCCAAATTCTATCAATTCTATCATATCAACCCTTACAAGCTGACTTCTGTGTTCGTGATTTTTTTTATTTAAATCGGAGTCTTCAAATTTATAGTGATTCATTACTTAATGTATGTAAAAGTAATCCAGATTTTTAACAGCATCATAAAATATAATTGAAGTAAATTTCATGCCAGAAGCTACGCCTTTTATGAGTATAACATCATTTTCAACACTGATGGATGATGAGATTTAGCATCAAATTTGAATCAACAAACCCTGCTTAATGGGCCAGTAGAATAGAGTGCAGGTTTTTTTGAGTAGTTACTACCTAATCTAACCTAACCTAATCACTGTTTGTTTTCTTGGTATCCATAATATTAAGTAATTTGGAATTGAAACACTCAAGCATATCAGCCATTATTCAATAATTTATTTTTTACGAGAGGATAGCGAAAAAACGTCCACATGCAACCAAATTAGAACTACTTCTGAAATCACGTGGTTGTCACGTGCCAAGCAGTTGCGTAAACTGAACGAATTTTCGTAAAGTTGGGGACTTTTATCCCATTACCCATTGCGAGTCGTGGATTCCATAAATAACTGACAAATTTGATAAATGTGAAATAATCTATCATATTTACCAAATTCAATGGTTATTATGTATAATCACAGGTTATTTTATGTAATCACTAAATTTATTACTTTTACCTACATATACGCTACTGGTTAAAAGTTTATTTCCATCCCAAAATGCATTCATTAAATTTCAAAACAATACACTTGTAACAAATTTCACTTTCATATTGACAAACGAAGGTCGAAACAGTGTCTTACAAACCAAAAATAAAAGTGTTCGTTATTTATCTACTTTATACCAGAAATGTTTATATTTTGTTGGTGAGTGCGACATGTTAAAACTTACTATAAACATATTCTTCTTTTCAGTTAAAAACCACAAACTTACTAGGTCTTAAGAAGTTTCATACATAAATCAAAGTCAAATCAGTCCAAAAAAATACCTAATATGAGTAAATGTATTTTTACAGTGTATTTGGAAATATAATTCTTTGTATATTAAAATTTTGATTCTTAATAATTATGAAGGGTTTATGTTATTTAAACTTTTTTAATAATTTTACCAATTACTTTTCAGATTACTAGGTCAAACAATAAAGAATTCACGTCTTAATGTTTCAAGTGTAATATTTTGAACATCTACTTTTATAACTTGACTTATTTAAAAATATACACTTGCCTTTACTACTATTTTTTATAATGTAAAAGAAATTATATAGTAGTTAATATTTTCACATTTAGATATGTAGTAGAAAGAATAATATTGTCGTGTGGTATCGTAAGTAAATTTGTTCTGTGTAATTTCACACTAATAGTTATGCAACCAAATATACGTCTCACATTTTTTTTAAATATATTGTTTATTGATTTGTTTATTATTCTTTAGCTGTGATATCTTTTTGTGAAGTTCATATAATAATTGTTATAGTTTTCACAAATTTGGACTTGTAAGTTTTAAAATGGGTAAAACCGATGAACTAACTGTTAAAACTCTTGCAGCAAAACCAACCGCACCATTTCCACTGAATTAAAAATCCTCGAAGTGAAAAATATACATCCACTATCTTTGGCGACAGAAAACATTCATGGCGGCTTCGCAAAACATTGATCTATTAGCAAAAGATTCAGTATTTAATGGAGTTTTTTGTAACATGTACAGGAAAATGCGATTAATTCAATAAAAGATAAAACGTACGTATACTAACAGAAACATTGGGATAACGCTTCACAATCTTCAAACACCTATTTCCAAATATATCGTACCTTATCCTCATCTCTAACCTATATTTTTAATTACACGACTCCGAAATTTTATCCATATTTAGAAATAAGTATAGTCATGATACACTTAGATTTTTTTAATAACAGATACTGTGTCTGATTCATCAGAAGTTGGTGTAGAATCTGAATTTAGTGATTGTTGATTAATTCGAATTGTAGGCACTTTCACTATAGAAATTTGTGACTTTTTTCCGAACTCATATCTTTTTTCTCTTGTTCACTTTTATTTTTTATTTGTTCAGATTTATTTTCAGTCATATGAGTTGCATATTTATTATCTGGCACAACTACTCTGGGCACATGTTTAGTGGGTTTATCATCACTAAGCTTTCGATTTATTGTTTTATAATCACTTTAGGACCAAGTCTTTTAACGTTGGGAGTTGTTTTTCGTTTCATATCATACAATCATCAGCTTATACCTGATCGAAATCAGATTTTCTTTGGATGCAGCAATTGCATTCAAAAAACAAACAATTTATTGCAGTCACTTGTTGAACAAAACTACTCCTTACCTTTAAACCTCACACATCTTTTAAGCATAGATAACTGTCCTACTTAAGATCTGTTGGCAAAGCAAAGATCAAGGATATTAAAATTAATATTGAGGTAGTCAAATTAAAAAATTCTGTGGTTAATGGACTTGCTTTCAAGCCATTTTTTTTCACTCACACAATAACATGTTTATAACAAGTATCACTATAATGTTGGATGTATTTTTCTATATATTAATTCAATTACTCACTTTTCTATTTGGATTCTGGCATGGGCTTTAAGTGATTCATATCGTTCTTCATGCTGAATGTTTGTTGACTGAGCTACCTCCAGGTGGTGAAGTAAGCTTTCTTCATTTGCTTTTATACCTAGAAGCGCAGCCTTGGTTTTTTCATATTTGCTATTATTCAACATAAAAAGAGTTATCAACAGTATACTTTATGATAATTTTGTATAACTTACGAATGCACATCAGAGAAAGCGAGTTCCAAATTTGTGAAATGAGTCCTCGTAGTATCATGTTCTTCTTGTAATTTCTTAAGTTCGGCAATCCTGTTCTTTAAAGTAATTTCATATTGGTTCATGATTTTCCTATAATTGATAATTTGTTATAAGATACAATATTAAAAGATAATTGTAATAAAAGTATGAGCTAAATTAAATGTAAAAATGTTTTAAATTTAGTATAGATTCAGGTAAAATTACTTTTACAATTTTACTTACTGATAATTCACATCATCTTTGGTTTTTTGAGAAAGTTCGGCTAAAAGTTTTGCTTCCCTTGCTTTAGCTTCTTTCAACTGTTCCTCCAATTCCTGAATCCTATCTTTCTCAATTATTTTGGAATTTTCATTTATTTTTTGTTTAAGCTGCTTGACTTCTTGTTGATACGTTTGTTCAGTTTTTATTACTTCTGCTTGTGCCTTAATAACAATTTCTTCATTTTGTCGAATTTGCAATTCTAAAGAAGCATTGTGTTGTTGAGCTGCATTCAATTTAAGTTTCAAGTCTGATATTTCAGCCTGTTGCTGATTTAGTTTTTCAACCATATCAGACATCTAGAAAAAAAGACTTTTGGATATTTCTCGTTCTTGACAGTAAATAATTCATTTAAAACAGTTGTGCTCATAAAAAAATAGAAGTGAGATTGTAGATTATTTGAGGAGCCGTTTTGGTATTCCAGCAACTTTACACCTATACCTAGAAGATATTTTGTATAAAACTCCACATCTGATTATTATTCTGCTTCTAAACTAAGTAGACTCCTTCCAACGAATGCTAGTTTTTGGGGGTTTTTATGATCCACTTCTCAAGATGTTTACCCTACCCCTGCCATTTTGCTGAAATGGTTAGGATATACACAAAGTAGATACTTTGTTGTTCCTATGGCTTGCTCATAGAATATTCAGTTGTGGTATTATATCATACCTATTGTCTTGTTGTGATATTTAATGGGACAATGAACTTGTCAGAAGACAGAATCACAGTTTAATGTCATTTATAGACATCATAAAAAATTTCGTAAACTTCTTAGCTGATATGGATTATCTTAGACCTGGAGTGTTTTCTGGTAAGACTCCATTTGAATATTTAGCCATCTATTTAGTTCGTTATTGATGTGACATCTCATGAGGCCACAGTAGGGCTCTCATCCAAAATATGGAGTCGCCCCTTTTTGGCAAGGTGGTTTGCTTCCTCATTGCCTGGTATATTCTGGTAAAAACCATAGGTTTACTATGTTTCTATTCACATAAGAGAAATAAGAGCAAGCACATTTTTCATACTTCAAAGTGTAAATAAATAACATTTGAGTATTTAAGGACATGAAAATAGTTTTGGAGAAGTAGCTGCATAATTCATAAATGTGTAAATGGCTGTTATTCAAGCAATTAATATCATGCAGTTCAATTTGTATATTCTGTACATTCATTTCAAGTATATACAAAGAATCTGATCTAAAATGTATTTCCAACTGTCAATTAATTTTCTCTATATGGAATTAATCTCATAAACCTTGTTAAGTATTGGTATGGCCTTCTTTAAAAAATATATAAAGTAAAAGTTTTCTGAAAATTCAACCTTCCTAGTTTGGTATTTGCAATAAAAATATCACATAGCACATATTCAATTATCATCATTGAAATTATTATTTTATGCTAAAATGACTTGATGTCTGATTCATCACAGGAAAAATTTTAGCAGCAAATATTTTCAACCAAAAACAATAATGAGATATTGTTGAATTACTGGTACAATTAAAAATAAAACTTTTGCTATGAAAATGTTCACAATAAACACATTGCTACGTTTCTAATGCATTAATGAGGAGTCTGCATTACTTTTTCTCGATTATTTTGAATCATCATCTTATCAATTTTAATAATACTGTGATAATATTTATCTTTTACATAATATATATATATATATATACTATATATATATATATATATATATATATATATATATATATATATATGTATGATTTACTTCAAAGGTCATGAATGAAAAATAAAATATAGATCTAGCAATAAAAGTATTACATTTATATGATATATATTTGTAATTAAAAACTAAATAGCACAAAAATGATCAACATTTTCTATAGTCTCATATCCCTAAAAAAAATTAAAATTGACTTTTTCCGTCCACTGTATACTTTAAGCTAATTTTGAGATTTCAACAGATTCCTCGTGAAGCGCCAAGTGTCAATATTAATAATATTACAATGAACTTCTCACGACTGTATATACAATAACAGTGCCATAGCCAGTATGCCATCTCATTTTGTCGAGAAATATTATAAAAATAAAAGCTGTAGTGCCATAATCACTGATTTTTATAACATAACGAATCTTCAGACGCAGATCGGCAACAACTTTGACAGAGACATAAATGGAATAAGAGAAGGAAAAACCTTTTTCCTTTCAAGTGAAAACCTCCTATGAGAGTGAAAATTTCCTAGAAAAAAAGGAGGGAAAATAAATATATGTATCTTTATTGAAGCCAGTGTGATTCCCAATTTGTACCTATTTATTTATCAGGCTATGTTAGATTTGAGAAATTAATTTTAATTCAAAATCCTCGCTTCATGTTGCTCAATATTATTTTGTTCTTTGATATTCTTTCTTACAATAAACAGAGTTCAAACACAACTTTGGTGGGCGAGTTTTAGTTTAAACATTTTTGGATTCGATATTTTGGTCTTACATTGAACTAACATTCAAATCAAATCATATTTCGTTTTATTCACCCTAAGTCCTAGCTCAACAAGTCTAGATTAAATTAACGTCAACAGAAGTGCCATATCAATTTTTTAAAGCTGTGTGTAGATTTTACATTACATTTTATATCACTATATATCTTCAAACTGTATATGCACCGAACAATCGTTTTTATTTTGGCTTCCCTGTAAAATAAGCATGAATGAGCTTATAGCACCGTTGAAATAGGGGTGCGATATGAAGGACGAAAAACCAAATGAAACGATAAACAGTAGTTAACAAAAAGTGTAAAAACAAGGTTAAGATAAATCCTAGAAGGTCAATAAAAGGATATATCTAATGGTTATTATCGATTAAAACAAAATTCAAGCAACATGTATACTACTTTTACACATTTAAAATAGCTAAATATTTTATAAAATACTTACTTTGAAATTACTATTGGAGTCTGGACCAAATGTATCTTCAGATTCACTATTTATATTGTCATCAGTGTTAGTACTTTGTGAAACAGTAATTATATTGGGAGAGTTAGTTGAGTCATCAGTGTTAGTACTTTGTGAAACAGTAATTATATTGGGAGAGTTAGTTGAGTCCTCAGTATTAGTTCCTTGAGAAAAAATAGCAATCTTGGTACATTTAGTGCTCGTCTCACTGTTTGTTTCCACAAGTACTTCAGTAGTAGCTTTATCTCTGTCTTCAGTGTTCAAACATTCAGGGACAGCTGCTTTAGGAGACTCAGTTATTGATACACATTTATTATTACTATTAAATGTTGTATTTGGAGATTTATCATCAATTTTTATTGGAATAGTGTCACTAAAACTAGCGAATGAAGCACTAGAATCAGTTTCAGCTACAAAAGTTGGGCCAAGATTATCAGTTTCTCCATTTGATGAAACACCACTTGACGATATTTGTGTAGCCGATGAGCATTTGAAACTTAAATCTGCTGAATCTGAATCTTTGGGTTCACCAGAACTATCATGGTAGCTTAGATCATCTTCAAGTAAACATGATGTGGTTTTTTCAAGCTCATTTGGACTAACATTTACAGAAATGCTCAAAAGTTTATAAGGTGAAGATTCAGGAGTTTTGGTAGTGTCAGCCTCTAAATCATGGATTTTTTCACTTTCAATAAAATTAAGTTTTTCACTCTCTTTTAGATTGATTTTGATACTATCAGGTTCAATTGATAAGCCTGGAGAAGTTTCTTCAATATTTTTTTCAGTTTGTACTTTCACTAGTTTCTCCTCAATTTCATTAATATTAATAGTTTCATCTAATTTTTGTTCAGAAGCACATTCAATGTTTTCAGTGGAATCTACAGCTGATTTAATTTCATCACTAAATTCTCTGTCAGATGAAATTTGATTACCACTATCTACTGTTTTAATACCGTCAGCCTTAAAAAGTTCAGGAGCCTTTACTGATTGGTCTGTCAATGCATCCTCAGTACTTTCTATTTTTTTTGTTAATTCAGCATTCAGCAATTTAGCACTACTGTCATCTAAATTTATATTCAACCCTTTAGAAGATATTTGTTGTTCACTATCTTCACATTTAGTTGAATTAGTTTCTTCTGAGGTGTCATCAAATTTAACTGTAGACACTGCAGGTAGAAATTCACCACTACTTTCTTCAGAATTTATAATATATGCTGGAAAATACTCTTCATTATCTTCATATTTATTATCTTCACTAATTTCTCCATCAGTATTGCTTTCAAAAGAATCCTTGTCTTGAAGATTAAGAAGATTAATACGGTCACAAAGCGATGTTAAGGATGAGGGCCTTCTATCCCTTTGTAAAATAAACTCGAGATTCTTATTTTTAACAGAAAAATTACTCTCAAAAGACTCTTCTGCAACAGAACAATCAGACAATCCTTCGTAAAATTCTCTAGTATTAAATGTTTCAATGTATTGGCGTTCCGAATCAACAGATTGGCGCTGGGTTTCTGTATATACAGCAACAGTTTCCTTTAATACTTCAATTGATTCTTGAAAGTCTGGTTTTTGTTCACTGTTTCCAGGATTCAAGTTGTGTGATTCATGAGAGAGAATATCTATAAACAAAATATTCATAATTTAGAAATTGTAAAAATAATTGCCCCATTATATACTAGACATGAGTTGAAAAATCTGTAAGTATTGTATCAACTTGTAATTATGATAGCTGAAAATAATTGATATTTGAATCATCTTAATATGAAACATCATAGAAAGCCCACGTAAGGTTATAAAAGTAACAATTACGAATTCTACACATGTAAATATTAAAGTATAATCCCAATATGGAAATAACATGTCAATACCCATATACATACCAGTTTTTCTTTTGACGATAATGTATAAAATTTGTTAAATAAATATTTTTCTTCTGAAACACTACATCACCATAATAACATGTGTTATAATGGGCGTTCAAATCTATAGTAAACCTTAACAAAAAGTAAACGTCATTGAACTATTTGTCACTGTCAATAATTACACATTTGACAGAACATTTAAGAGAAAATCGAATATTATTTCAATTCTACTGGATTTAAAATAAAGTCACTACCTCATATCATTCTGAATTTATATTAATGTTATCTCAAGTTAATAAATAGTATGACATGTTGAATTTTAATTATTTACAATTACAAATCATAATCGTTACTCTCTAAAATAATATGTTGTTTACACAACATTCCACTCGTTGAACGATGGAGTCGAAAGATATTCGATATGTTATGTTCATTCGATACTAGATGACTCAAAGGGCAGGACCGTCCTAAGATAATAGTTTAATGTTTAGTTTTAACATAAAAGTCTTGAAAAAGTATAGTAAACTATAATAAAAAGCATCGACGCGTTGTAATAATAAAGATTTTAATTAATAAATATTAGTTTCACCAACATTATGCAACCAGTAATACAATCTAATAAACTAGTCCCTCGTAAGATATTTGGAAATGAATAAGATAAAATTAATTTCAACATGGATTCTCTTAATTTATGGTTGCATTTATGATACCGCAAGTGACTTGTTTGAATTGCTGTTACTTTCTTATGAAAGCCCGCCCTGATCTATCAATAAAAGGGCGTGATGCTGTCGGAAAAGGTCGGCGATTGCTCACGACTATCACGGCCCCGGTTCAAATATATAAAGGATTTACAACCGTTGTGTACTTTAAGTAAAATGTACCCATAGAGATATAATTTAAATTGATTATCTTTTTTATTATCTCAAAAAGTTCATGTCAACATATAAACTTACCCTCTTTCGGATTAGGATCCATTTTATGCGATGAATCAGCCTGCAACAAATAATACATGATAATAAACATGAAATATAATTTATTTAAGTTAATTATTTATGAATTTCTATTAGATAAAATTATTAAAGCCTTTAATTAAATATTGGAAACAAAAGTTGAAAGTAATTTGATAATGACTAATTTGATTTTAGTAATTGTAGAAATTTGAAATTCTGTAATTTTCCTGCAGTCGCAAAGGACTGACCACGAGTATTTTTTAAATATTCCTATTAGATTATACGGGTTGAAACTAGCAACCTTAAATCATTAGTCTACACGACACCCATAGTTGATATCGACGATTTGAAGAATTGTATTCAAATAGCGTGTGACACAATATGAAATACTCCCCAAATCTTTGAACGTGTACTTCAATCTATGACACGTTCATGTATTTTGGCTAGAGCTAGTCATTTCCGAAATTTATTATGAATCGTATTACATTTTACATCTTTACTGTTTTCCACTGAATTTATTAAAAAAATTATACATTAGGGTGTTTATTTTTTTTCTCTGCAGCTATTTGTTTTGGGCAAAAAATAATAATAAAAAATATTTTTAAACAAAACAAGAATTTTGAATTAATTTTATTTCGAAAAACGTCATCTTGAAAAAAACTTTTGACATGAAATAATGGGATGCTAATCTCACCCCCGTATAATGTAACAGGAATATTGAAAAAAAGTCCTTTCAAATTTCTAGCTTTACTGAAATTTAAAAACTCGATTTTAGTCGCTACTTTTAGGGGTGATATCTCGGAAAGGGGTGGACTGAGAAAATTTTGTTATAGGAAAGATCCATCTAAATTTCATACGAGCAATCACCTCCTCAATTTTGTCGCATGAATTTAGAAATAACGTGTGTGACCAGTAAAAGCAAGGGATGTCAACACTAAAGAAACCTTATAGAATTATTGGTTGGCGACTAAGTAATTTCAGTTTTGTAGTATAAAATGAAACACTGTTTTTTAACAAAGAATAATTTTTAATTAATTACGTATTTTCAATTTTACTCACTGACCTTTTGACATCTTTCTTTCAGCTTCATGATTCTGCGCTCATAAAATTTCTGGTATTTATCAGCAAAAAACTGAACCAGGTGAGATTGAAGGTCATAGTCATTTGTGAAAGTTTGTCCATTCAAAAAATTCTGCAAACTTCGAAATAAATGGTAATCGAATTGTGACAGATCAGGACTGTATGGGGGATGTGTATCACTTCCCATCCAAGCTCCAATAGTTTCCCAGGAGTTGCCTAAGATGTGTGAGGAGCATTATCATGGTGGAACACTAAACCTTTCCGATTTGAAAATTCTGGCAGTTTTTCTTAACTTATTAACTAGCCCAAAACATTTTAAGTATTTTTGAATTGTTGTGTTCGATACATGTAGCCTCTTCGCAACCGCTCTAACAGTTATATGACAATCCTCTTTAATTATGACTTTGATTTGGTCATCAACTTCAGTAAGCCGACCAGAACGTTGCTCATATTTAAGGGAAATATCTCCAGGACGAAATTTTTTATACCAATTCTTAAACGTGCGCTCTGTTAAGCAATCAGCACCATAAACTTGACGAAAGTGTTCGTTTCTGCACTTCATTTAAAATTCACCCACAATTAATAGCTTTAATAAAAATCACGCCACTATTTGTTTCTAAATTTACTTCAATGTGACCAGTATCAAGTGACAAACGGCAAAGTACTGCTCTAACATAAGTTATTTAAAAAATAAAGCGAAGCTCTCTATCAGTAAAAAGCGAAAGTACTTAGTTGCCAACCTTATAGATTGCTTAGATTCACGAATGATTCCTTTTAGTTGAAGTGCAAGATTCTTTCAACTATATCAGTAGATAATATAAGGAAATGGACGTTCTATATAAAAAAACTAGGCTAGGAGTTACAACCGAATATTGAAATTAAACATATCAAAATGAAAAAAAAAATTACTAATATAATACAAAAATCACTAATCTTTGACGGAAAAGTGAGAATATCCTGTAGTTATTATCAATAGCAAATTAACATTGATAAAAATGAATTTTCTTATGGAAATATAATGTCGGAACGTTTATTTTATACTAGGCCATTCATCTTTTAACAGTTTCGGCCGATTAGTATTCCATGTCCAACAATAATGGTAGGTATGTGTAAATTACGTTTAAGTAATACCAATGTCATTGTTGATATACTTGGATGTCGCAAGTAGACAGTAATATTGAATGTATATTCCAGAAGCTGTTATTCTAAAAAGGCCCTTAATACCGTTCATGTAATTTTTTTATGAAAATTAATAGTCCAAAACTAGAGGAATTGAAAACGCCAGGTTTGCGTGGATTTGCAAAAACGGAAAAATGTTTAGAAAAATTAATTCTTAAAAAAATCTCTGTCATGGTATCAAATGGTTTGCCTAAAGTGTATTCGATAGAAAATTTCATTCTCTTTTAGAAAAAATTTACGCAAACCAATTTTTCTGGCCGGGAGAGTAAGGCAAACCTTTTTTTAAAGTGTGTGATGAGGGAAGAAATGTCTACCTCATTACGTGATATTTTGAATGTTTTAATGTCTACTTAAAGATTATCTTGGTTTGCGGGCTCAGAAACGACCGAAAATATCCAGCAAACCAGCTTAAAATCCATCGACTCCGAACTCATTTTGAATAAAAAGAATTATAGTCAATGAATATAATCTAGAAATATTGTTCCATAATGATTATAATTTTAATTACGGTTTGCGCCCACGACTCATATTCTTCTCTATGATTAACAGGTATTGGTTATAGCACGAAAGATGTTATCCACTATCACTAAACATTTAAATTTAAATTCGCATACTTTGAGGTTTTCAATTATCCCTCCCCTTCAATATACTCCCATCACCTCGCCATACACCTTTTCATACGTTTTTTCCATTGATCGAAGCAGTGCTGGAGGTCTTCTTTGATGAGGGCCTTTAGGAGCTCTGCCGTTTTTTGCTTTACCGCTTCCATCGACTCAAATCGGATCCCTTTCAAAGCAGATCTTTTTCTAACCTTTCAAGGAAATCTGAGAAGACCCGTTGATGCAAGAGCTTTTGTTCAGGATTTGGTGACACCAACTTCGCACAGACTTTTGTCATGTATAATTCCTCGTGTAAAATTTTTCTAACCGTTTCTTTATCGGCGTTTACAGTATCGGCAATCATCCGGATACTCATTCGACGATCTACACGTACAATTTGGTTGATTTTGGTCACTTTTTCCGGAGTTAGAAACAGTCACAGTGCGACCTGGGCATTGGTCATCTTCTGTGCTCTATCGGCCTTCACTATAGCGCTTACACCACTCAAAAACACGCGCACGAGATAGAGAATTGTGCCTATAGGCCTTTTTCAATTTAACGAGATACGTTGCTCCCTTTTTCCGTCACACATGGTTTTAGGCACGAGAAAAAAACACGTTCGTTTCAAACCGCTACTGCACAAATACTATAATAGTGACGGAAACGTATCTTGGGACATGCATAGACAAGATATCTAGATACCCAACGCACTACTTGTTTTTTACCCCACACCCGACTAGGGCGCCCTCTAGGCGCGCAGTCTCGTTATTTTATAGCCAGACCTCGTATTTGTAATAATTTGTGAAAATTGAGTAGAAATATTTATTAGTTATAAAAATTACAGAAAGTATAGAAACTATCGTAGTTCTAGAAGCTCTTACCTACAGCATCTTTATTATTTGTATAAAAAAGTAATTTTATATAAAAAATTATTAATATTAATCATTATGGAACAATAGCTGGTTTGCCGGCCGTTCTGACCCCCAAACCAAGATAATCTTAAAGCAGATATTGGAACGAACAAAATAAAAAAAAATAATCTTACGTAATGAGGGAGAAATTTCCTCCCTCATCACACATTTTTAAAAAAGGTTTCCCTGACTCTCCCGGTCAAAAAAAATTGGTTTGCGTAAATTTTTTCTGAAAGAGAATGAAATTTTCTATCGAATACACTTTAGGCAAACCATTTCATAGCATGAGAGAGAAACATTTATCGATTTTTTCAATAATTAATATTTTTAAATACTTTTCCGGCTTTGCAAATCCACGAAAATCTCGCCTTTTCAAGTCCTAAAGTTTTGATTGAAAAAAATTACATGCACCGTATGAGGGGGCTTTTTAGATTGACAGCTCCTAGACTAATATGACACTATAAAATTTGCTTGTTTTTTAAATTTCGAGATAGGTAAACAGAAGGTGTTAAATATTTATTGTCTTTAGATAAAATACCATTATCAGTAGTCACAACTCATTTACCACAAGCAATATTTTAATTTAGAGTAAAACCAGAGACGGCTGCCAAAAATTCAAGGACATTACATTATTATTCCTTTCACACAAAGCTGACAGAAATAAATGAGAGAAATGAAAACATTTTTAAACTGAAATAAAAACAAAACTATTCGATTACAAAATGTGCGAAATATGTCGACGAAAAAATTAAATATTAATTAATCATACATCAATTGATACATATTTCAAAAACCGTTTAGTACATAAATGTGCACATATTGAGGAATCAATATTATACCAATGGCATTTACATTAAAAAAAATCAATTTTGCATTTATCATTTTTCTTATTTATAGCTAGTTAGATCTAAAACTTTTAGCATTTAATAACTCAGATATGAGGGAAGGTAACATTATATTACTATATTTTTGAAATTAGGAATTTCAAAAAAGTTTAGGCAACTATAATCCTAGAGGCAATAAAAACGATGACTAGGGGTGGGTAATTATAGTGATATCTTACATTCATAAATTAATCTATCAATAAATACAATTGACATTCGAAAAAAAATTTATAATGCAGTGTAACTAAAACGAAAATAAGTGATTTAGATAATTTTCCCAACAACTATTCTACCTACTTATAAAAATTAACTATGTTTATTCTCGAGATACAAAAAAGGATGCAATCCATTTCTCTGATATAAGTAATCAAACACCTACTTACAACTATTTAAAATACTAATATTAGTGACTTCAAATATTTGTTTTGAATTTTAATTCTTTATTTCAAATATTACTCCTTGGAAACGTCCTAACAAATGAGGGAGCTCATAATTAATTTTTTTTTGAAAAAGAATATTTTGATAGTGACGTTTAGCTTCTTATAATTCACAAAATAAACACTATATGATGCACCGCAGCAGATAAACTGGGTTTAAAGGTTCACGAAAACAAAACCAAAGTCATTCCAGCAAGCAATAAAACTAGAAAGATTGGACAAAAAATAACAGTAGACAACTAGAATCTTTAGGTGGTCTATCTGGGCTCTTTCTTGAATAGTAGCAATAACATCAGTTAAGAAATGAAAAGCAAACAACTTTCTCATCCTTACACGTGAATCTGAAACCTAAAAACTAATGAAAAACTAGTGCTGACTTTCGAATAGATAATTGGAGCTATATAGATTATCGCTCCATGGATATAACTTTGATATCTTCCAAAAATAACAACAAGTATTGAGTACCAAAGACATAATGACAACTATTGAAGTTGGACGGCTCATGCGGAGTTGACACGTCAACAAAGAACATGTAAAAGATTATGACATCACAACAAATGAGCACTAGAAGCAGAGGCAAACAAAAACTAGAAAAGAATGAAGGAATTGTAGAAAATACCCTTAAGATAACACATCTGAGAAGGGGAATCGATGTAAAGGTGTCAGTGACGGAAGAAGCTCAAGGAATTAGGGAATTACAAGGGATTGTCGAATTTATAATGATGAATAAGTGAGGCATAGCCATTTCAAACAATATCTAACCCAAATACCATGGTCATCAAACCTGAAGATATTTATAAACATATCACAAAAAATATTATGATCAAATTAAAAAATATATTAGATTTATTATTGTTCAGTTCAAAATTTATGAACAGTAGAATTCATATTTCAGAGAATTTATTAAATTGTCTAAGTAATATCATTCAAGAGCAAATAATAAATTGTAAAATAGGAAATATTACCTGTATATATTTCTTTATGATATTTGTAACAAAGTTCATCTTCGGAGTAAGAATAAAGAAGTATAAATCGCAATTTTGTTGGCTCACATATGGCAAAACAACTAACTAAATATAAACCGAACCGTCAAAGCAACTCACATTATCAATGAATCCGCACATTTTCAAGAGTTTCCCAAAATTTAACAAACTCGTTGGGCGCGAGGAAAAAGACTGTAGACAATACAAGTTGGGAATATTGAACAGTATTTTGGAAGCGCACTAATCTATTTATATCCATAAAAACTGTATGCCTTAAATTTAAAAGCAAGGGACTCAATCACAGTTATCCTCACCCCGCCGAATCTTCAAATAATTTATTTGACCGAACAGTTGGGAGGACGTACTGAAATAGTCCAGTTAGACTAGATAATAAACATTAAAAATAAAAACATAACAGTGAATATTATCAATTGTGTTTGACGCGAGGTCAAGTCTATACTTTTTATGTTTATGATTAAAATAATATTTGAACAGAGCATTCATTGCATAATAAAAAATGTAAGGTGAGTATTAAAAAAGCTTCAACTTTGGAGAATATAAATTTTAACTACAGTTACATGTTTAAATATAGATTGAAAACATCTTTTCAATAAATTTCATTTAGTGTAGATACATAATTAAAAATAAATATTTCATCATTCATTCTATTAAGCTAAAAATAAATAAAATGTTACTGAAATAGGAAAGTAAGAGGAATTATGTTAGTGAAATTTTTATTAGAATCCTCTCGTGGAAATGATGTTACTTTTTTAATTACTATATTTGAAAACCAATAGTTTTATTTTTAAGTAGTTGAAATTTAGTGTGACCAAAACGTTGTAATTAAAATTTCTCAATTTTGTTAGATTATCAGCTTTCTCTACCCTTACAATAGCACCACTCAGGTGTAAGTTTATAATTTTAATTGAAACCTGGGAGCTGTTAGCTAACCAGTACACATTAAAAATATGACTGAAGTTAGCAGAGCAAGATGAGCAGACATAAAAAAAATAAACAGAAAATTAAGGGCTAATTATGTGCCATATTATGAAATATTCTGCTGTGTTTTTGTTCTTGAGAAATTGGCTCTTCTCAGCTTTTTATTAGCATTAGTCGAGGATTTAATTATATAATACCTAACGAGGCCACACAAGTCTATAATTCCTCGCCAATGATAGTGTTTTGGTGAGACAGCTCGAAAATGTAATTTTTTTCATTACATCTCTGAAAAAAAAATTTTATCATTGAGCAACGGAGCATTTAAGTATGGAAGCATTTTACTTCAATTATCATTTGATTTCGAACATTTAATTATATTGCTCTGCTAACTTTTTTATAAAGCTAGCAGGTCAGCCAATTTCTCAATAACTTGCACAGCGAAAAATTTTGTAATATGGAACTTAATTTTCCCCTTCTTCCGTTTTTTTTGTAGGCTCATATTGCTCTGCTAACTTTAGTGACATATCTTAAAAGCCGGAATATAAAAAAAACTATTTCAAGACCTTGTTTTATATGCCTTTCATAGCAAATTCCAGTATTATCCTATTTCCATTTTTTTACAATTCAAATATTTGATCTGTTGAATTCACTAGCCTGTACTTATCAGTATAAAATGTCTTTTAATCTACCTTATACTTTAAGGTCATGTTTATAATTCCATTGTTGACAATATGATTTTTCATTCTATTCTTTTATACCCTAAAAATAGCTGTGGTGAATGAAATTACTGAAAACATGCTGTTCTATTCCTGTATGTGCTTCATACAGGAAGTGGTTTCTTCAAAACTAGTATTTTATTGTTTTATTATCATTGGATTGAAGTAATAAACAGAGGATTATTTTGGCATTGGTTACTAACAGGGTGACTCTAGCATTCCATTATTGTATTGAATGTAATATACCCCTAAAATATATATCTTTCATAAACTTATTATTCAAATATTCAGAAGAACTGAAGGTTATAATTAAAGGATTGAAATGAAATAGAATTTTGCGAGGTGATCTATTAATGGAATTCAATTTACCTAGTTATTGAATTGTAATTCATTATGGTACTCATACATACCTATACTTTTGAAATAATAATGAAATTTCTATATTGTATAAAAAAACAGTTCATACACTATGTATAACATTGATTCTAATACACCAATTGCACTACAGCTACTGTTTATAGTAATTCAATATATGTTCGTTTGGGATTATAATCGCTTTTGATAAGATAATCTGCGTCTCATTGCAATTAGCAGTGTGGCTAACAACAATGATAAAAAATAAAACTATTATCTCAATTGACATAATTTAAATTTAAAAATGTTGAAATTATGTATTTTCGAAAAGGAAAAAAATGATTAAAACAATAAAAATATCTGACTAAATACATTTTGACAATATAGAAATATTGTAGAGAAATCTGTCATAATTTTGTAACTATTCATTCTATCTTTATTGATTTTAATTACATATAAAGTTTTGTTTGATGGAATAAAATGAAATATATAGAATCAGTGATAACCAAGTTAGATAGGAAATATATTCTCTTTCTCAAGGCATTAAAGTTTTTTTGTGACTATTAATAAAGAGATAATGTTTAGTAGGAACTTCTTTTTTTTTTGGTTGATGTTAAGTATTGAATGAGTATGCTCATTGCGGACTTAATCAAGGACGTTAATAAATATTATGGATCCATAAACTCAGATCTTCCATGTTATATATATTCAATGCAAAATTGCGAAAACATGTTCAAAAATAAAAGAAAGTATGTAAAAATTGTGAACAACACACTTATTCACACTTTTTTTTAATCAAAATAGATATTGAATAATTGATTATATTGCTAAATAATTTAGGTGAAAGGATATAATGAGGCTTGTTATTAATATTGACTTTTACTATTCTTAAATTTTAATTAAAGTTACCTTATCACAACTTTCTATTAAAAAATTGCAGTAAATATTTCCTGTGGTTGATAACAATAAAGGAAAATGTTTGAAGGTGGTATATGTACTTGATAATACTTGCCTACATGAATAATTCTGTTAATCAAATTGGTTTGCCAAAAAACATATATATCTAACATATTTTCTAATAACTTTAGTCTATTATATGGTTTATTAATAGTCCAGCTCATTCAAGTACCTTTAGTATATATTTGCATCAATTAAAATTAAAAATGTAACCCGTTGAAGGCTTGATATTACAGTAACGAGTAACAGTGGCCCTTAAAACATACTATAATCATAATTAATCTATAGAAAAATGAATTGATGTAAAATAAGTAATTCTTACCATACTGGAAAACGGCAATGCAGAAATTTAACGATGAATTACTATAACTATGTACCAAACACGACTTGTAAGTGAACTATTAGCAAAATGATTACAACAAATCAGTCCAAAAAACTTGTTTCACTTTGGCAAAATGACAATTAACGACAAATATTTATAAATCAATTGTAACTATTGCAAATGTTGATATATCATAAGTACCATACCTAATATTAATATTCAATATACTTATGCACGTACAAAACTTTAAATATCATCGAAATCACAAGTTACAAATTTTCAATAGTTCAAAAACTTTGAAAACTATAAATCCGTTAACATGGCCAGTTTGAAAACGACAAATGAAGTAAGACTACAAAATATTAGAAAGTGTGCATTTGAAAATATACATATTGGATACGTTTTGTAGTATAATATTGATAGTTATTAATCACAACTCTTGGAAATACTTACTAGGGATTCTAGTTTGGATCAGACTAGAGTTGAAAACTCAATAGATACATATTTTTGTATTTTCAAACGAATGGAGATTTACATTTTCAGTATTTAAAAAAAATGAGAATAGTCTGGGTAACATGATTTACTTATTGCCGAACGTATTGCCCATAGAGTAACTACCAATAGTTAAAACAAAAGTTACTAATATTATCCAAGGGACAGTAAGGTTTACATATAGGAATAGTAATATTAAATAAGTTATTAAAACAGTACGATATCGATCAATAAAAGGCGCTGCAAATAACAAACTTTTTTTTTGTTTTACCTTGCTTAGGGAAAAGGTTACAGGGATAATTATTATTAGATAAATATATGTACCGTTTGAATTTAGGCAACACATAATACAAACTTTTTTATCTATAACGTGATGTTCTCATTTCATTGTAAACAAGCCATAACTACATAATAATTTATCTACCATAATCAAGTTTTATATGAGGTAATGAGAGTTATATGAGATAATTATCTAAACTAAAAGTGTGCATGCTATATTCGTGGTGCCAGAGAAAATAAAGAAAAGTCAATTTTTTAAAATGTTCAGGAAATTACTTAAAATATCAATATAGACTATAAATACGGTCTTATAATAATGAAAATTTCATAATCAGATGCAAATACACTCTTCTTTTTATATTGAGTAACGAAGCTCCAATGACCAAATTTTTATAAAAAATAATTGAAAGAAAGGGGCATAACCATTTTTGAATTTACTAAAAAATAGAATTACCTATCTCATTATTCACATTTTAAACAATAGTATTTAAAATAAATATCAAATTTCCCGAAACAAAAATTCCATTTTTTTAAAAAAAGAAAGACAAAATGCAATATAAAATGCAAAATAAATGGAGAACTGAGACAGTATACTGTGGTTCAGGAACAAAAGTGAGCAGGGGACCTCGCTTTCTGAATGAAACACTTCTGTAATATTCACTTACGTTTGTTTTGAAATTTCCATCTTATCTTTTTCTACTTTTATTTCACGAACATTGTGCTAATGAAAAGTATTTCCCGATTTATCTTTTTTCTTCATTTGCAGTTCGTTCTTTAATATTTTTGGAAGTCATTTCTATTATTTTGATACAGTTGCAACCAGGATGATGAATAGAAACTTCTGTACGCTTCTTTGTTTTTACAATGAGTGCGTGATGTCCATTACACTCCCTAGGAGTATATCCGGGAACCAAAAATTTGTACTTTATTACTTTAAGTGATGTATGGGATCTCGATATAGAGAAATACACTTCTGTTAAGTGAAATAGCGTACAAGTCTTGGGACGGATTTTTGAAATTTTTTAGGTGTGTAAATTTACTTGACATTTGTTGCCATGTTTACCAATATTAAGTTATCAGGTAAGTATCTACATAAAAAATTCATTATACCATAATTATTAAGTTTTTCATTCCAGCAATCTTCCAAATTGACAATAATCGCAGTTTTCTGAATTTCAGTTAACTGAGGAGGCATTAAGTACACTTTTACTGCAACGGAACTCAAATTAATTATTGAATTATCTGTCTGGTCTGATTTACACAGGCAAAATGTAAGTGTATTCCTTTTCAGTGTACATTGTAATAATATGGGCATTCTTATTTTCACTCGTACAAGAGTTTGAAAACAGTATAATCTACTCGGCGTTATTGAGAAGGATTTGAAAAACTGGTACAAACTTGACGCGATTTGCTTTACCCATACGCTAGCTATAGCTTCGTGCCACATAAATCAGTGATCTTGATCCACATCACAGTCATGGACTGTTAAGTTGAATGTCTATAACTGGTTTAGTTTCATGTTTAGTTTGTCTCAACTCATATTGAATCATTGAATCAAGAGGGAAAGAAAGGGACATGTAAATGTAAACAAACGAAAATATTTCGAAAAGGAGATATGCTGACTTTTCGTGTTATGACCGACTTAATTTAAGATCAAAAATTTTGTTTAACATATAAGGACGACTTTTCATAAACAATAATGAGAAAATCTGGAAAATTTTTAAGTAAAGCGCTAAATATTATTTATGCCCTGGACAATTTTTTACACTCTTGTACAGCGCAAGTTATTGAAGTTTTTAAAAATGTTCTAGGAACTCAAATTTTTAAACTCGGCCTACTTTAATTCGTCTACAATTGCTACATTCCTATCTTACCCTTCGTCTACGTCAGTGATATTCTGAAAATTTTCTGAAATGTTATTTATCGTATACACTTTTTCAAGTTTTCTCCCATATGAGATACTCCTTCTCTCTATCGTCTATAGTTTGTAGGTAGCGAGATTTAAAATAAATTAACTAAACAGCGTCATCGTATTATCATAACCTCATTGTTCTACATATCCACAATTCATTCAAAATATGTCAATGTTGCATAAATTTGACCTTTCACTCGCTTTATGAAATGCATCTGAAAAGTAGAGGCTACTCTTAGGACGGTGGGTACGCAGATCCTCATAGTTTCATCATTGGTTTTGTAGAACGAAGCGGTTGGTACTTGGTTTATATTAAGAAATTTGATCCATTTTTCTCAACGTTCCAATCGAAGTGCCTTTGGTTGAAACCTATTATTTAATATCGAGTGGAACCCCAAACATCATTTCTACGACCACTCCCATGTAGGAGCTCCCAGACTTTAACGACGGGGATTAGCTTAGACCAATGCTGAGAAACTGATAATGCCCCAAGCCTGGTTGAAGTCTGGGTAACTTAGCCCCGGCCATTCTATAGTTAGCAAAGCCCGGCTGAAGTCTACGTAACCTAATCTCGGTCATCCTATAGTCGCCGAAGCCTGGCTGAGCTAAGGGTAACTTGACCTCGGCTATTCTATAGTCGTCCAAGCCGGGCTGAACTCTGAGTAACTCGACCTCGGCCATCCTCTAGTCAGCCAGGCTTGGCAGAACTCTGTTTTATTCTAATATCTTAACATTAAAAGTAATAATTTTTTATGCATAAAACACAATAAAAAATAGAATAATAAAAAATAGTATTACTACTTTATATGTTTAATTATTTAACTAATATTTTAAGTACATTAATTAGTAGAGTGCATTAATAGAAATTTGTCATAAAACTATAATTTTATTAAAAATAAAAAAATCTATTTTTTCAATCAATCAGACCCGGTCCAGGCTTGCAAACCAACCGAGGAACATTGTTATCATTCCAGAGTCCACCAAGTGAGGACCAATAATGGCTTCCAAGGTAGGGCCAAAGTTATACATACTTGGCCCAAGTTTGGGCCTATACTGAGCCAATAGTAAAATCCTATATGTGTAGTTCCCAATGACACAAATCTTGAGAGTAGCCCAAAATTATTGCAAATAATGAAACTGTAATTGTACAATGTTATCTGTAGGATTTCAGCCTATCGGTCTAGCGTGTTGACTACGAGTTTACGTTAGCTTCCGAACACTGTTTTAAGTCCAGAACCAGTACTTTGAAGCCCACGTCTAGAATCCGTAGCTATAAGTTCTCGTTGTGGTACCTAGTTTAATGCCTATCCGAACTTTTCACCACCCTTACCGGCGTTCCACAAGGCTCTATTCTGGCCCCACTTCTAAACATCATCTATACGTATGATGCCCTAGTACCTCAAGACCCCGCAGTAAAGGTCCAATTGTATGAGGACGACACCACACTTATCGCTTCCTCCCAAAATATGCACTCTCTCAACATTAAATCCCAAAATCTTCTAAATCAATTTTTGGAGTGGTGCGGGTAATGAAGGGTGACTCTCAATTCCCTCAAGCCATCTTCTTCAAACATCCGATTTCCTTGCGCAAACATTAACCACAAAACCTCCACTTGAGACCTCGGGAATAGAGGCTCGAGATCCACAGAGAAGCCGTCTATCTGGGAGTGAAATTCACTCACACTCTCAGCTGGGCGGCCAATCTGAATGATATTCTGAGCAGAGTATGAAGGCGCTCGGAGGAAACTTTGGACGCACCCACCCCCTCACCTTACTTCATACGTACAAACCATACATCCGCTTCATAATCGAATATAGAGCAAACGTCTACAGCACTTTACCCGATTATCTCCTGATCTGCGAGCAGTTCATACTCAGGTAATTATGGAATAGAATTCAAAATGAAGCCGGTTAATGCGAAATAATTGTGCCACCTTGTTAAACTCAAACATTCATTAACTAAACAGTTAAATACGTGTAAAAGTATTGCTGGTGGTCATGTTGAAATATTTTGTAGTTTAAATTTGATTAATTCAACTTAAAGTTAGTTTTAGATAATATTGCAGTCAGTTATTGCTTTTTTCTTATTAACTAGCGTATAGTATTTTATAAATTTGTAATATACCTTTTCTTCTATAGAAATTATGAGACTATATACGTTAAATTAGTGAGATGTAAATTGTAACTATTTCATCTAATTCGAATGGCGACATCTCCTCTCACATAACTATTTGTCCTTGCTAAAACTAGTTCATACCCAATCATTATCTCAAAAAATAACTGTTTTAGTAACAAAAATATATTTCATTTTTTCAATTTAAGTAGGTATGGATTAGATTTAAAATTATTGTTAATAATGGAAATATTATTTTTTCCTTGATAAATTTTCTTGAGTTTAAGTCTCTTTTTATAAAAAGCAATCTATTCATTAATACAAATCATACAAATTGTTAACGTCAAGTCATAATTTGCGTACCATTGCGTATCATTTTTTTTTGTTGCTCTAAAATCTGGAATTCTCTGTATGTGACCCACCCATTCTTTTGGATCTTATTATTTTGCTTGCTTAGTTTTGCTTCCTTAATATATTGATATATGTTCTATTCCTCTGCTTTGTTAAGAATCCACGTTTCGCCTCCGTAGCTCACTATTGGTGTTATTATTGTTTTGTATAGATGTAGCTTCGCCTTTCTGGAGATTTTTGGAATCTTATTATAGCATCTGTGCTCCCAACTGTTTACTTCACTATTCGTCATCCTTGCTTTTAGTTTTCCTCCCTCGTCACCGTCGTCTTTGATAACCACCCCGAGATATACATAACTTTGAACGTGTTCTAAGATCATTGCCTTTTCTCTGTTCAGTTGTATTGACGAACTTCTCATTGCTCTTTTCCTTTGTGGTGTTGTCATTATCATGAACTGAGATTTATCTTCGTTGGAGGATTACTATATCGTCTGCCTTGTTTTTAGTTCCTCTGTTCAATCCGATTTCACGTACTATCCATTCTAATACTATAATACTATATTGAACAGCGTAGGATAAAGGATCTCCCTGTTTTTGTCTATAATTTTATCTATTTGATGGGATCATAATTTGATTAAGACTAAAATAGATGGAAACGTCAATTGTAACCTATTTCTCTACCGTGTTCAAGTAAGACCTAAAATCAAAAGATTAATCAAGAAAAACATATAAAAAGTTGTAAGAAGTAAAAACTTGATGCAAATACTATTTTCCCTACTCGATTCACCCTGTATAACTCAACCTATTGAATTGTTCAATAAATATTTAGGGAATTGTTATAATTAACTATAAAAGTGGAAGGGTTGATCGATTAAAAAAAATTGTATGAAGTAGGATAAAAAAAAACAGTTCTTTTTAATATTATAAATATCCTTGTTATTTTTACTAATAGCAGCCGGTTCATATTTTAGTTATATATGTTTAAATAATGTATATTCGATTTGAATACCTCGATGTGTTCTATTACATGTCATTCTTATTTAGGTGTTTTTTAAACCATTTTTTTTTCAACACGGATGTTGGTCATTAAATGACTGGAGGCAATGGGTATTCTTCAACAAACAACTTGCTCGTTCTTCGTCTTATAAGGTACCTCATATATTTCTGCAATAGTTGCAGTTGTTTCCAGTAAGTATTCAGCTCTCTTGCGTAAATGAGATGAGCGAAACTCCGTGAAGCAAGTGTCGATTTTTGCCAAAAATACGAGGTGCGCGCGGATTTGAAATCAGTCACACTTTTTGCGGAATATTTGTTTATTTTATGATAAACAGGATTTGTTCACTCGATTTAAAGTGAGATTAAGTACGTTTATTTTAACCGGGTTATAAGCTAGAACTTGATTTGGAGTATTCAATAATAATATTCTTATGTACTCATTTGAAATACGAGAAAGTAAGTAGGTATTTTTATTTTTTTATTTAGTTCGCACTTTTTTATATCATATCTACAGAAGGTATGAACAGTTATATTTTGGTACTTGTAAAATGAATATTCATACAACGAGAGAACAAGGGAGATTTTAAATAATAATGAAAAATACTTGGTAATGAATAAACGCAATTTTGAGTTATAGAAGAGCTTCAGTTAGAAACTCGAAATCTATTGTTATAATATATAGATCATACGAAGTATTTTAAATCTAAAATGTTATTTGATTTTGTTGCATTTTCAAAGGAAAGATTCAATTTTTTTTCTGATCATATTAAGCGGATGGGATAACAGGTTTTTCGACATGAAAGTGAAACATCTAAAGAAACGATTACAGCGTTCCTAGTAAAAGGAAAATGAAGTAATCCTTAGTAGGAAGTACATACAGAAGTTTGAAGGACACCAGACTTTTCCGTATTTTGTGTACTTTATATTTGAGTTTTCCGATTTCAACAAACTGTAACAAGTTTTCTAAACACTTCTCCAGCTTTCTGGCGTTTTATTATGTAATTTAATATATTGACAGTTTTTTTTCATTCAATATTCATACTAGTAGTAGTGAATGCATTATCAGCAAAATTATTTTTTCGTAACAAATGAGTTAACTAAATTAGCCAGAACTTGTTTCGGCATACATATTTTCGAAAGTTTATTCTGTAGTTTTTGTATAGTTTTATTTTTGATTTTAGTTTGAGTTGCACTACTAGTGTTTAGTGCTCTCGTTTTGCTTCAAAATGATACTTTAAGTTGTAAAAGTCCAATAAGTAAGACAGGGTTGCATATTATCACCAATACTTTTTAATATATATTCGGAAGTAATAATCCAGAAAGCACAAGCAAAAGAGGAAGCGGGTTTAATAACATAAGATATGCTGACGACACTGTCTTAATAGCGTAGAATATAGAAGACCTTTAAAGAATTACAGAAAAGATGAGGAGTCAGCGAGCAGTATGGGCTACACACTAAATACATACACTTCTTGAAAATGCAAGATCATAATACACAGTTAAAAATTGGAAAAGTACAGAAATACAAATATCTGGGGACTTATATTAGTTCGAGAAATGACAGCACTGAAGAGATAAAAGTAAGAAGTGAAATTACTCGCAGTGCATTTTATAAAATGAAAAACTTCTTTCGATGTCAAAACTTGAATAACGAATTGAAAAAGATAATGATAAAATGTTACATATACTCTATCTTTCTGTACGGAATGGAGGCAGCTACTTTAAACAAAGCAATAATGAAAAAACTAGAAGCCTTTGAAATGTGGATATTGGGAAGAATATTACGAATATCATAGACAGATAGAATCGCAAATGAAGAAGTTTTACGCAAAATGGCAAAACAAAGAGAATTATTGACTACCATAAAAGCTCGCAAATTAGAATACTTCGGTCATGTAAAAGGGGACAACGATACGAATTCCAGAGATTGATTATGCAGGGAAAGATAGAGGGAAAGGGAAGAAAGAAAGACGACGAAGAATATCATGAGTGCGAAAGTTAAGGGAGTTGTTTAACTGCACATCAAACTAATTGTTTGGAGCAGCTGTGAATAAAATACAAATAGTCATGATGGTTGCCGCCCTTCGTCCGAAGATGACACTTTAAGAAGAAAAGGATTGAAAACTCATTTTTTATTGTTGAATTTCGGATAAATTTTGCATTTGACGGGTAGAAAATAATTGAAAACTACCCCAAAACTTATTTTTATGAACAAATCTCAAAAATGTGGAGAACGTTTTATACGCAAACTATATGGAATGACATTTTCCATAAAATTGTCTTGAATTATTTTTTGGCCTCAAAAAATTATAACTGTTATACGGCATATTAAACAAATTACAAAACCATGGAGAAATATCAATTTTTTAACTTTTCCTCAATCATATTTACAAAGAGTAACAAGTAATCACAGAAAAGTTACTTTTTTGAATAAATTGATTGTAACTGATAGTAACATTTATATTTTTGAAAAATGTTATCGACCATAATTGAGTTTTTACCAAAAAATGTTGGAATGACAGATTTTTTCCAATTTGTGCTCAAAAAGTAGTTCTTACTAGTAGTAGAAGCAGCTTATTAAGCCCAGGCGTTTACTGCCGAGGTAATGTAATATGATAAAAAAAAAACATAATAAAGCCTATTACTCCAATATATTTTTCCCTGAGCTGTAAACATATTACAAAAATTCATTTGATGAAACGTTGTATATTTATGTTTATAATTTTCAAATAATTTAAAAGCCATAGACTGCAAATATCTCAGTTTTTATTGCAAATACGTTGAAAGTGATTCCAAGCAAGTTTTATTCTCTACATTAGGGTTTCTCAGAAACTTTGACTTATAAAAATGTTGGAATGAGATTTTTTTTCAATTTTCGGTTATCAGCTGAGACAATTTCTGCCCAGGCGTTGTAATCTAGTCAAAACAAATAATGAAGCCTTCTACTCCAATAAAATATATTTTTCCTTCAGGTGTGAACATAATACGGAAATTCAATTAATGAAACTTTATATATTTATGTATAATTTTCAAATAGTTTAAAAGCCATGCACATTCTAGTTTATTCGTTAGACTGCAAATATCTCAGTTTTTATTGTAAATTCTTTAAAAGTGATTCCAAGTAATTTGAATAAAGTTTTATTCTCTACATTAGGGCTTCTCTTAAACTTTGAACTGAGATCAGGTAGATCATCTATCAGTTGAGTGTGGATCCTAACCTAGAATCAAATTAGATCAGAGTTTCCTAACGGCGTGCTCAATTTTTGGTGCTAATTTCAAATTTAAAACATGATAAAGTTGGAATTTAAATTATGAACTGAACTGGGCTATTGAACAGTTTCCGTTCGGAATATAACTGAAAGAAGGAATATCACTGAATACGTTTTCCAAATATTTCTAGAAGTCTTTACGATTGTGATGTTGAGTTTTTTAAGTTTTAGCACTACATCATACCCACAATTTTTCCCTTTCTTAGTGCTCCCTACTGTTCTGTCGAATTTTTCCATATGTTAACTAGAAATCAGGATAGTTTAATTGTTCTAAAAAATAGAACACTGGATCGAGTATAGGGAACAAACCTGCTAATGAATCGTCTTTGTGGATCATTTTTCCTAGAGCTGTACCCAACTACTTAGATAAGGAAAAATTAATTGCACTTTTCGAAAAGCTGTTTTTTTCGTCGAATGATTTTTTTTTATTTTTTCATTTCATTCCATTCCACACTATCCCCTAAATCCAACACAATTCCAAACCTGCAGCGAAAAATTTTCTCTTCCTCCCCTATCAGGGCCAAACCTATAATATTCCTCATTCTACATGTATAGAAACAATCCAACGATCTTTCCATCTTTGTCTTTGTCTTTGGCCTCAGTTAAAGTATACATAAATGGAACTCAGTTGGGTTGAACAATTAATATTAAATTGGACTCCACCAGCTTTTTAACGAACGTTAAAAGTGAATAAAAGAAAAGGTGAAAAAGCTTGGAACGTCTTATGAATTAAATTAATAGTAACTAAACCAACTATCCCCAAATTGATATTTATAGCCGAGAACAGTTTACCTTCAGTCTCTGACGACAATAACTTGGTTATCGAAACGCGCGTCAGACAGTGTAATCGTGAGGGTTGGTGTAGTGGTGGTGTAAACAGTGTATTCAGTATGAATATCGCCAGAAATTCCAACTTAGTAAAGGTTTCAGCAAATAATAAATTCATTTCAAGAAGAAATAAAATTCGTATTAACTGCGTATCCAAGAAAGTATAACGAAAAAAAAAACAGTTATAAATTGAAAACAAATTAGATTTATTTATATATTAAAGGTAAGGTTGGGATTTATCTATGGAAATCCGGGATGGTTGCAGCTCTCAACTGAATTCCCAGTTGTTGAAGATGGTTTTGATGTAGTGGTGCACGGGTTCATTCCTTGATTGAAGCTAATTCCAACCTGGTAGCTGTAGAACTGGAAAAAAATAATAATAAGGAAATTACTTAAGAATGAATGCATATAACTGTGTAGAAATATATATTATTCTACCGTTCTGTTTCCTAAAATTAATAGAAAATACGGGAACTAAGGTAATTATGAAAGAATTAAAATTTTGTAAGCACTATATATAAAAATCACAGTTGAGAATATATCAGAAAAACTAGCAACGAATATAAGAAACAGTGTCACTACAAATTTACAGAAATTTACTATGATTTTAACCTTAATTGGACGTTATAAAATGTAGATAGAAGGCGTTTTAGAATCGACACGAAATTTTATCGATTTTTTTTAATAGGAGTGACTACTGAGCCATAATAAGTGAACAAAGGAATATTCAAAATATTGACATTGAAAAACGTGACACGCTGAATGGCATGTTATAGCTTCTTTAGTAAACTTGTAACAATATTCTAAAGTTCACTGCGGTTGTTTAGCTTGTGTTACTTTTTTATTAATATTGTTATCAATTTCAAACTTTACTGCTACAACATTAATTTAAAATCAAAGAAAAAACCGGAATACTTGTATTTGGAACGGGTTAGGCGCCAACATTTGACATACTGGTCCACATATAAATTACACGAAGGTATCTCCAAGAATAATAGATGTGATATTAACGTTGCCTTAATTTTTTTTTAATTTTCAGTTTCCTGCTAGTTCACACGTAAATTTATTTCGTATGATTCCAACTGTACTTAATATGTAATAATATGTTTTTATTTTCTTTATTCATGAATAATGAAAGTAACAAATTATCAGAAATCAATTAATAAGCATTCTGAAATACAAAATGGCCACATTCATCCAAGGTAATATAAAATATTGCTAAGGGCGATTCTCTATTAGAGTTAATGATAAGAAAATAATTATAAGACGTTAATACATTATAATGCGTTAAATTTTTTCTAATAAACGAGTTAGGATGTTCTTTATTTTGATAGAACCTTTGCATTATTATGAATGGATACAAAAACTAGTATCTTTTAGAGCAGTTAAAACCTATAGTGATGAGAGAGACAAGTTGGGGCTTTGATTTTGATCTTGCAGAAAATACTAAACCAAGACCAAGACCACTAAGGAGCATACGTAAACTTCAAAACGTAAGTGAAAAATATGGTTAGATATAAACCAAGAGAAAAGACAAATAATAATTGTCTACAGGAAAATAACAATCTGGAACTAACAAAGACAGGATAGTGTCAAGTAATGCTTCATCTTATGTGCCTGAGTAAACTATTGATAATTGAAAGGGGTTACATACACCAATATAAAATAGTTCAAATACTAGTATTTCCCATAGCAGAGAAAATTAGTTCGAGTCCCTTGGACTGCAACTAAGATTGTATTTGTATATAGTTGTATATAGTTTGTATTTAGTGAATAGTAAAATTAAGCAACAAGATAGGAGTATAACATTATACTTGCCAGCAATAAGACAAACCTCGTATTTCTGATAACCTAGTATGGAGCAGAATTGCAAACGATGAAAGCATAGGATACATGAAAGTGGATGAGTTTGATATGTACCGCTGGAGAGACACATAGAGTACATGCTATATTAAAAGGCGCAAGCGGTTAGGGATGTATAGGAACATGGAAGATGGATCAAAAGAAGGCACTAAACCAAATAGTGAAGTTGCTCATACTACCTTCTCCTTAAGAAAGTAGAATAAAATATCATATTTGCTTATTTTTTATAAACGAATCTTGTTACAAAAAATCTCTTTACTTCCCCTTTCATAGTGGATAACCTAAACCTACTTACAAAATATTGTTATTAAAAAAATTTCTAAAATATCATATATGGCATAAAATTGTCGCGGATCGTGCGTTCGGGTAAAATGTTTGTTTACGCTTTAATAAACGAATAAATGTCTGTAATTTATTTATACATAACGGTATGAATTTAAAATGCGGTTCGACAAAAAAAAACAGTCCAATGCAGAGTTCTTTAGTTCAAGTTCGCGATCTTATCGGGTGTTTTGTCCTCTCTTCAGCTTTCTTCAACATGTGCTCGGTTTACTTGAATGATAAATGAATTACATGCGGCGAAGTTACTGTTCATAGTTCGGTGTCGGTTCAATTTTGTGGACGATTAGCAGTAAATGTGTTTTAATAATTATACTTTTTCATACTGAATGATACAAAGGTAATTTTCATTCATTATATATATTTTTATTCAATCCTGGTGAATTTTTTCTCAAAGGTTTCTGAATGTAGCAAATTCGTGAATTTTCAAACAACGATGTATTATTTTAATTGTGGGAAATCCCTTTGTTTCCTTTCAATTCAAAAGTAAGCAATCAATCATCTAATATAGACGCTGTCTACATAGGGCAGACCTCTCAATATTTAGCATATCAAAAAAACATAAGCTCAATTATGAAGATTCAAAAATTGTTGGAACGGAATCTAATAAACGAAAAAGAGAATTTTTAGAAATGGTTCACATTCATTAGAACGAAAAAGCTATAAATGATAGAAAAGACCTAAATTATTTAAGTAGAATTTTTAGCTCCATTTTGTAAATTCTAATAAATCTACAAATAATTTGATTGATTAAGTACTGGTACATATTTGAGATCTAAAGACTGAAGAAAAAATTAATTCTTCTTATTAGAACAAATTCCTATTTTGACTTTATTCTTATTTTGATGTCTACGAGGTAGGTAATTTATTGATTAAGATAAATACGCAAATTATCAGTGTCAATATCATATTTTAATAAAGATTAGTCGAAACGTCAATTTATATCTATCTTTTAAAAATTATTAGAAAAAACTAATTTTGAAATAGAAAAGGCCTAAAATCAAGAACATCTAGAAACAGAAACATCAAAAGGTATAAGAAATAAGAAATTGAAGAAATATCCTATAAATATATATCTGATAAATTGTCTTGTTTTTAAATCTGATTAAAAATCAGATTTTAAAAAAGGGGAAAATATAGACGCTGCGATCTATTTCGGTCTTTTTTTAATTAGAAGACACCTCAACCAAGGCGATTAATCAATACAAACCTGTGAAAAGGTCTAAAAATAGAAAATTTAACGAAGCGTAAATCTATTTTGAAAAAACATTTTTGTTGATATGGTGTTTCTTATGTGGAACGTTTTTTTGTAATGAACTTAACACCAAAACGAAAGTAAAATGTGAAAAAATAGCTGCAGCTATTAAAGTTTTTATCACAATATTGGACATAACAATCAGAAAATTAGTTCTTTTTGACTGTTATACTCTGTTTTTCTCTCATTAATTGTAAGCAGTACCAAGCAATTTAGAAAATATCATATAAGCTTGAAGTACAATTGTTTTTTTCGTATCTTTAATAAGAACAGACAATTTTTCAACTTTAAAATATGATCACACTATCAATTCACATTAAAAATTTTATTTGAAGGATTAAAATCTCTTCAATCCACTGACTGTGTTGTCCACAATACCAATGTTTCCACAAATGTTATTAAAAACGATCTTTCCTTTTCCTGAAGTCATTATACCGTTTCTATTGTGCCCAAAATTATTAAAATAAAACACCTGCAAATTCTTACTTTATCTATGTTGCTATAATCTATAGTTATGATATATCACTATCGGTTAATGAATTAGACTTCTTTCTATTAGTTTTCCAAATATAATCTCCTATAGTGATGAAAAAAAAAACATCAAGATTGTATTTACTACAGTAGTTCAATACTAATGATGCTAATAATCCAATGGGTTATATAATCTACTGGTTCTTGAACGGGCCATTTTTGGGCCTTGCACACACGAGGATGTTATATCACGTTCAGAAAAACGCAGAGTTGGAAAAGACTGCTTAACAGGATTAAAGATAAAAGTTCATCAAAAGAAGTCATACTTACATGAAAGTACCACCACATTTTCTGTCTTCTCTGCCTCGCTTTGTAACTACGATATAACAACCAAAAACAAGTTAACTCTTTAAACTTAATTGTTTCACTGAATTTGAACGAGTAAAACTGCAACATTTAACACCTTCGTGTGTACATAGCCTTATCTGCCGAACTACATTCTCATTTTGAAAGTAACTTTGGCCAACCAGCCTACTTTGTAATGTTTTTGTTACCAATATATTAAGAGTAAAATAGTAGTGATGGAACTTTTGCATTATCATGAATGGATACTAAGTACAATTTCTAAATTTTAGAGCAGCTAAATTTCAATTTCAATTTTCCATACACTGCCGAATACGTTCGTAAAAAGGCCTATATACAAGTTGGGGCTTCGATCTTGATCTTGAGACAAAGACCAAGACCAAGATCAACTTCAAGTATATGTAAACTTGAAACCGTAAATGAAAATGTGGTTAGATATTAACGAAGAGAAAACAAAAATAATAATTGTCTACAGGAAAATAACAATCTGTAACTAACAAAGACATGACAGTGTCAAATATTGTTTCATGTTATGTGCCTGGGTAAACTAATGATAATTGAAAGGGGTTACATACATAAAAAGTCTGCTTGACAGGATTCAAGATAATAGTTCATCAAAAGAAGTTATATTTATATAAAAGTACCACTACATTTTCTGTCTTTACTGCCCTATCTATGATATAACCACAATACACAAGTTAACTGCTCAGACTTCATTGTTTGACTGAATTTGGTCTAGCAGAACCGCAACATCTAACGCCCTCGTGTGTACATAGCCTTATCTACCAAACCTCATTCTCATTTTGAAAGTTGAAAGTAACCAACCTACGTTTTTGTTACCAACCTATTACGAGTAAAACAGTAGTTATTGTTTTGTTTCAAATTTATCAATAAATTTCTAATGGTTCCTCTTAAAAAAATGCTTTTAACGCCAAGTAAATTATATAGAAATAAAATTTGATGCCGTTAAATATATTTGAATAATCAGGAACCGTTACGTAAGAAGCGAGGTATAATTAGTTATACTTATTAATTATGTAGGTATCATTGTTTTCATGAAGTTAATTATCAAAAATAATTTTGGTAAATTCATATCACACCGTAAAGACGATTAATGCACTGATTACTCCCTTTGGAAGAGGGTTAAAAGAACTTAGCTCTAAATATCCCTCCTACACGAAGTAAAAACGGCAAAAATCCAACAGAAAGTGGACGCTTCCGTTGAATACTTAAAACAAAATCCCGATGAAATGCATGTAGATGGCTAGATAACTACTAAATCCGAGAAAATATTATTGGCTACAACAAAAGATGTTTATAAATACAACAAAAATAACATATAAAATAAGCTTCTGACTTGATAAGAAGTTACATAATAAACAAATTAAGTAGGAAAAATATAGTAAAGCTTTACTACTCTAATTCATCATTTAGGCTGAAACATATTTCTACCTTTGGGAAAAAGAAATACCCGGAATCACAAAGGTATTTGAGAACGTGTTGGTAGGAAGAATAAACCATATAATTTCCCAAAAAATTGCAATAGAGAAATTATTCAGCGAAATTTTCTCAACTATATTTTTGGACATCGATAAAGCGTTACACAAGGTGTGGTCCAAAGTTCTCATAATGAAACTCTAAGAGAATATATTTTCTGCAGTAGCTAAAATCCGCTAGTCATAGTTATACCAGCGAATACTCAAAGTTAAAATTGAAAATGATTACTCGAGCTCAAAGTAATAAACGTTGTGGTTCCACAAGGTAGTGCTCTTGAGCTACTACTATACCTATAAGATTCCAGTATGAGAAAACATAATATTAGTTATATTTGCTGTTGACACAATGGGTCTAGTAGTAGAGGCAATTATAGAAGAAACTACAGCGAAGCCACAAAATTTAGTAAATAATATATGTTCAATGCTTAATGTGATGCGCAACCTTGTACAATACAATCTTATTCACTTGGTAATGCAAGGCAAAATAATAGGTTGGCACACAACGTCGTGGTCAAAAAACCTCCTTCAATGGTTCGGGAAAATAACAACAATTCCGCGCAGTAGTAAATAAAGTAATAATAGTCAAAAATGATGGCCAACATGGGAGTTAACAATCGATACAATTACGGCACTCGAAGAAGACGAAAACGCTAAAAAAGTGATGCATGAAATTAAATGGAAATAAATCAATCCACATTAACTTAAACCCTAATAAGAAGAATAGCAGGATATTTGGGTTTGGATTATGTTAAAAGTAAAAATAGGTACACACTCGCCGCTTGCCATTAACAAAGAATTGGTCAATGTTCAGTGTTTGGAACTGCTGTACGTAAGGCATGTAACGATGGTATTATTCGAACAAACAAGATCACCTGAAATGATTCAGAACCAAATATTAAGAAAAATTTCAGGTGGTATATTTAGAATGATAAATTAAAAAAGTCGCACCTAGAGACATCTCAGCTTCGAAGTGCTCCAGCTTCTAGATCCAGACAATATTAGATTTATTTGGTTGTTTGATTCTAGTCTTTATACTCACATTTAATAATATGTCGGGAGCTTGAAGACTGAACTGAGATATCGTGACTTAAGAGACTCTAAAAGGAACCAAACTATTGGCAGGTTTTACCTTAAGGTAACATTGTTCTTTGTTGGAAAAACTGGAATTATGAGAATGAGAAATATTTTGTGGCGAATACAGAATTGTCTTGAGGAAATATTATTATATATATTACATTACAATCTTCTCCACTGGCCTCCCTTAATGATTTTGACACACTACTAAATTGCCCATGTGTGTTTCTACATTACATACAAGTACTACAGTACGCACGAAAAAGTTGTATGTTGATGTTTATTCATGTCAATTTCAAAGTTGTAAGAAGCTAGTTAATAAGGAGCGGGCATATCTATTAACTAGATACTCCAGGATATCAGCTTACAAAAATTATTCATTTTGAAGCACATGTGACTAATTCATCAAATGTGCTTATAATAAGAAAATTGAAGGAAGTTCCTCTTAAAAAAATGTTACAAAAAATAATGAATACCAGAGACTATGAACGTCGACATTAAAACCCAATGCAGGACCGGTTTATACGCCTGATCGTGTGTGATCGACTTAATTAAAGATTGTAAATATGAAAAAAGTAAATTTGTTAGTTCATCATGCATTGTTAATAATTGGTGATATAATATTGACATAAATAATTCTATATTTATTCAAAAATATGTTTAATAACCCTGATTATATAATGGATATGAACATTGAAACTGAAACTCTGAGATAAAAAAAGTAAATCTCATTAATACATATACACTACCGATCAAAGTTTTTGTGCGCCCTATAGTTTACGTGATACATAACAAATAAAAACAATACGATCGATTTTGATATCCATATTTTGAAGAGCATTTATCAATAAGAATATAGTAAAAATAAAACAGTCTATAATTCTTACATATTCAAATTTTGGATTCAAACATATAATCCCCTTTTGCTTTTATTATTTCGGTGTATAATTTTGGCATTTTTTTTTTAACAATTTCGTCAAATAATCATCATCTATTTAGTTCCATTTGATTTTCAGGATATTTCAAAGATGTGGAATGAAAGTATGACTTTCCTGTCCAATTTATCAAACAAAAACTAAATCGGGTTAAGGTCGAGCGACTATGACGGCCAAATCATCACTTTCAGTACATTCTTTTAAATTCTCTTCGCACAGCTTCGAAGAATACTTGACATCGTTAAGTGCTGGAAGATGAATTTTCTATCAATCAGGCGCTGCCCAGAATGTACTACATTTTCCTCCAATATTTTTTATAGCCTTCTTTCTCCAAAATGCCTCCAATTTTCCCCAGGTCTCCAGTTACCCTTCCTCCAAAACATCCCCAAATCATCAGCGAACCTCCACCGTGTTTTACAGTCGGGATCACAGATGGATTTGTCATCCGTTCTTCAATTGACGTGCGCACAAACACTTTTATCTTAGACCCAAAAATATCAAACTTCAACTCTTCACTTCATAAAACTCTCTTCCACTCTTTGTGCGTCCAATTTTTATGTTCTTTAGCCCACTGTAACATCTTAATTTTATTTTGACGTTTCAAAAGAGGCAGGTCACTAGATTCATTGATCTGAGCTGCTATCTTTGAGCTCGTGAGTCGTGGATCGTTTACTGATCAATACAATACATTTATCTTTAGCGATTGTGGTTTCTCGAAGCCATCCTGAACGTTTTCTGTCGTCAAAGCTCCTGGTGGATGCATATTTTTCCATGTTGTAGTCCACAGTACATCGAGGTACTTTTTACTTGACGGCAACGGTACGGTTACCTTTGTTTAGACTATTGAGACTTGCGTATAATGCACGAGTTTCAACCGATAACCTATTGGTTTAACCCATTTTAAAACTGACGTCTGAATTTGAGAGAACGAGAAAAAGTATGAATCACAGTATATTCTTGCGCCTCACAGGTCTAACTAGGACTAAACTACAATTATAAACACCGAAGAAAGATTAATTCAAAGTCAAATAATATCTAATAATAAATTCAGGTACTTGAAAAAGTTTTAGGTGTCGAACTTCCGATAAAATATAAACATGTACTCGTATAAACAAATAACGGACACTATTATTTTTGGTTTATAAGATATCGTTTCTTTTCACAATGTAAAAGAGAAATTTGTTAAAGTGTATTATTTCGAAATTTAATGATTGGATTATGGGGTGGGAAAAAACATATATATATATATATATATATATATATATATATATATATATATATATATAGATATTTTTGGGTTTGCTGACAAAAATTTATGCTTATTTTCTAATACTAGGTAGAAACTAACTTATTTAATGTACCCAAGGTCTTAATAGACAATGAACAAAAACTATGTTTAAAAGAATACAAATAACTACCCAGAGTGAGATTCTGCTCAGCATTCAGGAAAGGGTCAGAGTTAAAGTATTTTTTGCTCTCAACTCTTTTATTGAAAAGTAGATGAAATCAACTCAAAAGTATATTAGGACCACTCTTTACATTTATAAATGAATATAATTAAGTATAGTTAAATCATAAATCAATAGATCACTAACAGCTCTGAGCAAAGCGTACAAAAGCTTTCAGAATGAGATGAAATTTTGAAGAAATGATGAAAATGCAAAATAAAATGGAATCGTTGAAGGAATGGAAGAAGTAATAAAAAAAGGCGAAGGAATATGCAATTCTATACGAACAGTGTAAAATGAAAAGATGATCTAATGCAATGATCTACTCGCTTTAAATGTGTATAGGAGATTAGGTTTTAATTAGAATGATTCTTAAGATCAAGAGGGCTACGACCGTGACAATCAAGCACAAAGGAAATTTAAAAAAAATGAACAAAAATATATTTTTGGGTGCTAAGCAATAGCCCAAATTAGACTCAGCCCAAACTTTTTTTCTTTAGGTATATCATTATGTGAAAAGTACATGTTTGGAAATAGACCGAAATCGATTTTTTGTAACCAAAATAATTGCTGAAATATTAAAGATATTGGACAACATTGGATGTTATTAGAAAACCTGAAGGGTTATACTTGAACACTTAAAAAAGTGAGATATGTAAAACTCATTTACTGGTACGTATCTCTAATGATTCGTTGATTGTTACGGTATTTTTTATTCGGCAGATACGAACCCAATTGTTCGCCATTTTGTATTTGAGAATCCAATTGTACATAACAAAATGATTTACTTCATGTCCTTATCACCTGGGGCTTCATGTTTCCCGAAATATCTAAAAGTGACTCATTTTTATTGTTTGTTTTTGGAATAATTGACAAACAGTATTGTATAGTGTATTTTAAAAAGTTGTTTAAAATAGAAGTTGATAAATAATTTACTGACTGTAGGCAGTCAAGAGAATATTTATAAATAGTTTTTCGTATGCCTGCCTGGGTATCATAGGGACAATAACAACCTGCTCCACCACAACATTAGATGCTCTACTAATCTTGCCTCTCCTTCACATTATAGTGAATAAGCAAGCGAACAAGCAAGCAGCTACTCCCACAGGCTGATGTAGACAGAAAAATTAGAGTCAGGAAAGCTGACTAGTCACCTAAGACAAACCATTGGGCCAAATACATGATAGATATAGACATCCCATTCTAATTGGTAATCATTGACCGCCAGTCATGGGCCAATAAAGATCTTCCGTAAGCTCGAAATTTATCTTTCTGGTATACACATGGTTCGAAGCTAGCACAAGGAGATGGATTGAGTATTTTTGGGCAAAAATGTAAGCGCTCCATACAACAAGGAAAAACTACTCACCATTTTTCAGGTAGAGTTTCTAGCAATAAACAAATTTGCTCTGAAGTTTTTGGATAGAAACCTCTCTAAAAAGTATATTCACATCGTCTCGGATACCCAAGCGGTCTTGAAGGTCCTGAAAGCTATTAAGTGATCGGCCCAGCTAGCGGGGGAGTGGAACCAAACTCTAAAAGCACAGAAACAAAGTAACTCTAGTATGACTAACAGGCTATCAGGGTATACTTGATAATAAGAAAACAGACAGACTTGCCAAAAAGGGGCAACGACTCCATACTTAAAACTAGAGCCCTACTGTGGCCTCAGGAGATGCCACATCAATAACGATCTGAACGGATGGCTAATGAATCAGATAGAGCCTCACTAGAGAAGCACTTTATGCCTAAAACAATATTAGATATACATATTAACTAAGAAGTCTGAGGGTGATGACCAGAAACGACTTCAAACTGGTGGTTAGTCTTCTGAAAAGTGACTGCTCCGTCAGAGACCGTCAACTGAAGTATCTAAGGGCAAGCTACGGAAAAAACAGGGCATCTACTCTGCAAAAGTCCCTCCAGTTATTCAAAAGACTTAAGTAGTAGTACTAACACCTTGGGAAGTGGAATACGAAAAACACCAGCCGTTTTTCGGAGGAGGCTACGTATTTTGGAAGCAGACCAATAAGATTTAGAGTCTTGTATAAAATATCTTCTAGGTATAGTTGCAGAGTGGTTGAAAAGCCAAAACGACTCCTAAAACAATCTACTCTCTATGGATCGCAGAATTTTTTGAATTGTAATGTTTGATAGCTAGCCATTAGTAGGAGATCAGAGTCGCTCATTTTATGAAATGTTGTCCATATTGAAATCGAAGCGTTTTGACAAATATAATTTTTGTGAAGGCTAGTTTAATGTCTTATAAGTAGTTTAGATATTATTATTTTCGCTATTGCTTTCCGTTATATATAGATTTACTCCATTCCGGAAATTATACTTGGTAATGACAAGGTCTCAAGTTATTGCAGTGTCTCCCTAGTCACTGAATTTGAACCTTCATCCAACCTGCGTAGTACACCAGAATCCCCCTGGCAAAGTTAGTCGTTTCTCACTTTACGTTTCTTCATATTTTTCTTTTTTTGGTAACTTTTCCTTCTTTTTAAACATCTCTTTTTAGATAACTATTAAACTGCAGTCCAAATCTGATTTTTTTTTGGTACCCAGAGTGTATCAAATTTGGGTGTGTCATTAATCATATTATACTACGTGGGGCTCGTGGAAGAACATTTTACAGAAAAGTCTTTTCTTCGGCTCGAGCAAACGATGATAGTTACAGGTTTTTGCAGGTAGGTTCAGATAGAATTTAGGACAATCAAGTGTAAGTTATCACTATTCCACGATTTTCTTTTCATTATTTAAAGTTATTTCATTGATACAGTATTTGTTCCATAGTATGCGGTACTGGAGATATGATTTAAGAAATACCATTAAAATGATAGTTTGTGTGTGTGGGAATATTGAATGCAAAATCCTTCTCTTTTAAGATATTATACTTTTATAATAATAACTTATATAATATTATTTTGGACGTGAAGTTTTCTATTTTAAAACACGTTATACACATTTTTAACCTTGTTAAAGAATATATTTTGGTATTTTCTAAAATAAAGATTAAAAAGGTTTTCGAGCTACTGATAATAAAACCCGGTATAAATTTAAATATAAAATCTATAATACAAACCCAAAATATATTAAGCTTAGGTAGTAGGTAGTCAGTTCTCTCTGATCCTTAACATTTTAAGTACATACCTCCGAAACTGTAATAGAAATAAAATAATCTTCTAATTGATGAGGTATTTAATTTTTTTTATAAATACACCGTTACCTAATCCATAATATCAAATCAACAGTGTGTATAAGTATTTTTTTGGTTGAAAATTTTCCGATTCGAAATTTGTTAATTATTCGATAAATCGAATTACTAACATGAAATATTTGGGATTTATAACTAGTATCGGATTGCACATATTTTCTTATCCTACTCCACTTTCCAATATGTTAAATACGTATTCTCGTGTACTGCAACAATCATATAAACATTTGCCGTCTACTTTCAGATAAGAAATAAATGTGACGACGTTTCTTATTCAGTACAACATTAAGAGTTTTTCTTGTTTTTGCAAGATTCTAACTTGTCGCCATATTTTTCCTGTCACGTTTCATGAAAGTCTACAATTTACATATAATTTCGTTTAATGGTTCTGATTTTTCTGTGTAATATTTATTAGATTATCATATCCTGCACTGGCTTAAACTAGAATAAGTATATTAAAAATTATATCGGTTTTAATGAAGCTATAAAAATGTATTGATATGATGATACAGAATATGGCGACTTACATTTAATCTCCCTTAAAAGGTAATATACGACAAATATTCCTCGAAATAACAAAAAAAGTCAAAACAATACATATATACAGCTCTAATAGTGTCAACTTTCAACTCTTTAATGTTTTGTGTAATCGCTAAAAAGATATATGTAACGGAGTCATGAATAGTCATAAATTTTTTAAAAATTTGGACTACGACCTTTAGCAGAAGCAGTACAGGTACAAGTTTTCTGTTTACCATATTTGATTTTTTTTAATATACAAAGAATTAACAAACTTACAACGACATATAAAATAGAGAATCAGGCAAATTTAAATAAAGTGTTAGAATTGAAATATTTTTGAAAAATAGTAACAAAAACAAAATAGCAAAAAATCAGAAACGAATATATATGAGAGATGACGCAGTAAACATCAATAATTAATAAAATATGAAAGAAGCAATTGAATTAGTGAGGGAATGAGAATGAGCTAACAAAGAATGACCAAGAAAATGATGGAGATAGGTAAACTGAGGAAAAAGTAAAGAGGAAAACTGTGAATTGGCTAGATAGTGCAACTAGAACATTATGAAAGCATAACTAGAAAATTGAAGCATTCACCAGGAACAAAATAGTAAGGTAAAACAGGACGGTGAGTTCCAATCCGATGCCTACTATGTTGTAGATTACTAGAATAATCAAAAAAACTAGAATTTAACCACGGATCCTGATATTTTTCTATAAGAATCGAAAATAGAGAAAAGTCGCCTCCGTTAACCCATATTTTTACGTTATCATCATCATTTCAAACTTCATAGGCATAAGCCTCCACAACAATGGTCTCTGCTACCGCTTCTCTTTCTGTCTACAATATTACAAATATGAATAAAAATAAAAATTTATTGTATTGTATCTTCTCTTGCAAATCATATGCATAAATCTTTTACAATTCGTTATCCTTTGTTGTACCATCAAATAAAAGTGAGACTAGCTCTCTATAAATGTCTGTCCATGAAAGCGACATTTAATATTGTGCGATTGTGAGTGTTGGTGTAGTGGTAGTGTAAACAGTATTTTCAGTATTATACTCCACTATAGTTTATTTCAGAAAGGTAGAGTAATAAAGTCTCATTAGGTATGCAAAGGGACCACAGAGTGACCCAACGAATATTTAAGCCATTTTCATAATTTGGCATTGATTTCATTGTAACATTCTTTCTTTATATCAAGTGCAGGTAGTACCACCGGGTTGGGGTCAATATATGGGTTTAGCCTATTATTATCCATTCACAAACACTGAAAATAGTGTGCCAAATGCGTGCCGGTAGGATACATGTAAAAAAGAAAGAATTTTATTTTAACAGAATAAAAATTAGGCATTATGTACGTAGTATTAGGTAGGTACGCTTATTTTTTATTGAAAATTATAGAAAAAATACATTATAAAGAAATTAAATTATAAAAAATCATAATATTCTTCGTCATCTTGACGTTATAATTAACGGGTCGACGGTCCGATCGATGAAGTAGTCAACATCCCACATTTTCTCCTCTTCTTTAATGACATGCTGGACTGCTTTTCGCCAGTTCTCTGGTGTCACCTCCTTAATGGCTTGGTCAAACAGTAGCTTAACGTCTTTCATTTTGAATGTCTTGCTACAAATCCTTTTAATTATCTTCAAATTCAATACTTTTGGTGGTTAACCAGTCAATAATTTCTTGTTTTTTTCAAGATGAAGTTGGAGTCTTCTCTATGCGTCAAGAATGATAACTTGCGTTATCCATAACTACTACTGAATCAGCCGTAAGATATTTTATCATTTCACCAAAATAGTCTTCAAAAATATCCGAATCCATGTCCTCGTATTTAGTTATCAACGGAATACTGTCATCCTGGCCAAGCTCCATTAAAATCTTATCTAGGGTGGGTATTTCTTTTTTAAAATAATAAGAGTGGACTTTTCTTCGAATTACACTTTTGGCGTCTTTATCAAGGACTTTTACTGGTCTGCCTGGACTTTTCTTGGGAGGTTCCACTTGGCCTGCTATCTTCCTCCCCCGCAATAATTTAAAATCGGTGGACTTTCCAACTCCAGTCATTCGGGAATATCGGTCGGCAGTTTCTTGTACAGTAAATTTCGGGTAATTGTATTTTATACAATCGAGTACATTTAAAATAATAAGTTTTTCATTCACTGATAGTGGAGAATTATTGGAACATCTTTTTGTTGGTGTAAATGTCGCCATTTTATTACTAATCTTATAGTACTGTGAACACTATTTGCGGCTTAACAGCAAATATAGATGCGTTAAACTAAACAAATATACTTATAAAGGTCTAAAAATTTTGGGTAAGGCACCATTGCCTTTACGGGGCGTGGTTAAGCCAAATCTGAAATAGGGTTGGAATTAGGTAGAGGCACTAATAGAAGGTTAAACGGTACCTGTTAAACGCAAAACGTAACTGTGTAATCTACTACCTAAGTAATCCCTACACAATATTTCAAGACCTACATCTATGGCCGACAACGAAATTAAGCCGAACTGGACGGAAATGCACATTTTATTGCCCTATACATTTCTGAAATAGACTATAATTCATTATGAGTGAGGACAGTTAATCTATTTTAACCTATTGTATTATTTTATTTCATTCACATCTCTGATTCAATATTTTGTCTATTCTGAGGAAAGAAAAGCAATAATGACTATCACTCACATCACACTCGTACGATCAGTTAGATTTGTCATAAGTTTCTGTTTCACGACTTTCGCATTTAGTTACATTCTTAATTAATACATTTGGTTTTGGACGCCCAATGATTTTGATTTTAATTTTTTTTGTCTTGAAGTCGTAAATAAAAATAAACTGTCCTTAAATATTGCACGGTAATGTTCGTCATTTCATCAAAATTCTCGTTTCGAGACCGATTATTACGATAACTATAAATGTACTGATTGCATGTGCTCACAGATCAGTGCAAACATCAACTGAAGCGCTGACCAATCAGATCTAATATCCCGATGAGCAAACAGTATTGAGTCTAGGGCCAGGCAAACGGCTGTATTTGGAACAATTATTAATAGTTTTTTAAATAGAAAGAATCATTGAAATAATATCAAAACGGATTTAAATTAGCTTCTTATTCATAGGGGGAATTCATTATCGTTGTGTTGTGCTTGTGTTTTTATGTCCTTTTGATTATGTATAGTGTTAAATGTTGATTTTCGATAATTGTTGTGTGTAACATAGCGAATCTAATAATGTAATGCATTTGCTCCCAAATCCTCATAAGGACTTAGAACGCATTAAACACCGGTCGACAAATACGAAAATATGAAAAAAATAATTGTAACACGTAAGGTATTTATTTTACATTTATAGAACCATATTCATCGGTAAAATATTTAATATTTATTATAAAAATAATTTCACGTTTTTTTAAATCGTATATATTAACAATATTTGTAGTTTACATCTAATAAACATAAAAACTTCATAAAAACTATTTTTAATATCAATTAGCTCCACTTTTTCCTTTTATGAAGGGTTGCACTTTCTCTTTTCAAAAAACAACAGTAATCCCGGATCCCATCGTCCTTGATATCGAATTTCCATTGTTCTAATATCTTAGTGGAACCTAAATGGTTAGTAGGTTCCCGCCATCCCATTGGAACAGCAAAAGACATCCTTTTTTTCTTCCCATTCATCCACTGCACTAATGACACACTACAACTAACGCAACACACGTGGGGGTCCCAGTGCTTGTCTTGGTCTCCAATTAAAGTACCAAAATATTTGAAAACTGCTTTTTTCACATTTTCGGCAAATGGCCTGGCTTGCGAGCGATTGTCCACAAATATAACAAAATTTGGGAGAAGTTTTGTAATTGCGGTGCGTTTGACTCGAAATTTTCGTATTTATAATCTCTTTTTGCACTATGAATAGAGAACCACTTACTATCAAACTCAACAGAGTATTAATTTTTATTGTTATTTTTATATTTATTATTCTGAATAATACAGTTCAGGTATTTTTTCGGCCATAAAATTAACCGATATTAACCGCCCCTTTATAAAATTACCTACCTGCTAATGTAACCAGGGATAATTAAGCTATTGAAAAGTGGTATGTGCTAGTGCTTAATAATAAATATTTTTTCTATTATTGGACGGATATTTTTATCCCATTAAAATTAAAATTAATAAATTTACAAATTTATTTGCTTACATAAAGATTCTCAAAATTTCATCATTTGTGACATTATATCTTGAAAATATCCCATTTTGAGAAATAATATAAACAAATACATAAATTTTAAAGTTAATTAGTGCTGAGGTAGCATCAGTATGAATGATCATGAAATAATTTTAATTACGCACATTTTAAATTTGCCAGTATTTTATGTCATATTAGTAGTTCAGGTTGAGAATTTGGTCGTGATCCATCTAAATATAGGTAATCTGTGGCAACCGCCACTGATTAAACTTATGTTTACGTTTAGTTTATGATACTCAATACAAGGGACACTAGATGAAGGGAAGGGATTTGATAAGAACAATCATAAAGAGCAAATAAATTACGAATTATATGTGTAAGAAGAACGCTATTGAAAACTTATTTAAATAAAGATGCAATTAATCAAAAGAAAGTTTTCTAACAAATTATTTGGAGAAGATAATCATCATTTTGTCATTAGAAATAATATTGAAGCGATCATTACAAAAACGTTACCTTCATTATAATTAATGTTCATTGTGTTTGAATTTTAAAGAAGGTATACATCAAAAGAATAACTTTTGTTTTGTGTGGAACAGATACAAAGTTCATATTGCTATTATCACAATAGTGCCCGCAACGCGAGGCAAGCAGATATATAATTCCGAAGGTTTGGAGTAGTATCATCAAGGAGAAAGGTACGAAGGCCCATTACTGAAAAATGTTTAAAGAAAAATCGCTGTCTAAAAGCCAGAATCAAAATGTTTACTATTTACCCATTATTTTCATGTTTCTACAATATATTATGCAGTTTTTCAACTGAAATATCAATAAAAAACAACAGTCAAAATTATTTTGTTGTAATATTTCTTAAACTCAGATATAACAAAATCTGATATTATGATGGAAATAAAAAAATATTCGTTAATTTTTATGTTTTTACAATCGAACAATAGGTGGCGTTGATGAGTTGATGAGAATATTGTATCGATATTTTTTAACAATATCGATTTATGCAGAACAAAAAATATCGATATTTTGTATTATCGAAATTTTTAGTTCAAGGTCAAATTATTCCAACGTTATAAAATATGAACACAGATAGTTCCGATAGTAAGTGGAATATATAATTAGTTTAAAATATTATAAAGATCTTGAAAAAAATCGAATTTGATAAATAAATAAATATCTATTATCGATACTTCAAGATAAAAAAATCGACGATATTTATTGATTATTTTTAAAAAAATATCTATAGTTTAATACAGGGTGTTTCTATATTCGACCGAAAACGCTCTACCACAAAGAGATATACGGTGTTCAAAATTTTAAATCAAAATAAAAAATTTGCCTTAAATCAAGAACGGCTTTAAGTTATTTTTCAAATTTGGTGACCAATATGTTCCTTAATGAAGTAATATTTTGACATAAAAAAACTTTGAAAAAATTTACCCAGTGGCGCACTGGAGCAAATTCTTTTTTTAGTTTGCCTGATTATTTTTAGTTAAAAAACTAATAACCTTTTATGGAGCTAAAATGAACGGTGTTGTAGAAATTTGCCTCTAAACAAAAGTCTGCAAGCACGTAAGTAATTTACAAATTAATTAATTATTCATTTAATTTCGAATAATGATTAAAGGTAAGTAGTTAAAAACAAATAAAAATTATTCGTAATCTCAATTTCAACCAAAAATGTATTGAAATAATAACAAAATTGGTAATGAAAATAAAAATAATAATAGCACAAATTAAATTTAAACAACAATAACAAAATTGACAAAATTAGAGTAGTTGTTCAAACTGTTGGCCGCTGACTTCAATACACTTATTACACCGTTTTGTCATTGAAAAACGTGTCTTTAAGAATAAATCTGGATGGGATTGAATGATTTGTGCCGCAGCTTGAATTCTAGCTATTAGACCTGGTTCAGATTCGATGATTGTTTCGTACACTAAGGACTTCATATAGCCCCATATAAAAAATCGTTAGGATTAAGACAGGCGAACTTGGAAACCAACAATTGGGTCCACCCCGACCAATTCATTTTTCTCTAAGACGTAGGTTTAAGTAATTTCTTGCCGCTGCAGCAAAATGAACAGATGCCCCGTCGAGTTGAAACCACATGTGTTGTCTAATATTTAACGGTACCTTCTCTAACAATTCATCCAGCATTTCTTCCAGAAAGCGCGTATAAATTGCTCCATTTAATTTATTTGGTAAAATGTAAGACCCAATTAAGCAATTTCGAACCATACCTACCCACACATTTACCGAATATTTATGCTGAAATCCCTTTCACGAACAAAGTGCGGATTTTCTTCATCCCAAACGTGACCATTTCTAGAGTTGACTTCCCTAGTAAATCTAACCTCGTCGATATACAACACATATTTTGGAAAATCGTATCAAATACACAAAGTGTCATGAACTATCGAAAATATAACACGTGCCTACTAGATTATAATTTAGAAATATTGGGTGGTATTTAATTACCTGAAGACTTTTATTTAGAGGCAAATTTCTACAACACCGTTCATTTTAGCTCCATAAAAGGTTATTAGTTTTTTGACTACAAATAATCAGGCAATTTAAAACAAAATTAAAAAAACAATTTGTTCCAGTGGCGTAAAAAATAGGGGGATAATAGTGACAACTAACCCTGACAGCACGCCACTGGCTAAATTTTTCCAAATTTTGTTATATCAAAATATTACTTTATTAAGGAGCATATTGGTCAACAAATTTGAAAAAAAAATTTAAAGGCGTGCTTGATTTATGGCAAATTTTTGATTTTGATTTAAAATTTTGAACTCAGCAACTAGGCCCCGTAACGGTTCGTATTCTTATTTCAAAATGAATGATTTATTGAGATCTCCCAGCGGTAGAGCGTTGTCGGTCGAATACAGACACACCTTGTATATCGATATTTTAGGCCTTTACCTATGAGACAAAAAAGATTTTCACAATATATATCTTTGATTTATAATTAAAATGAGTGTCAAAAAGAATCAGAACTGTCACATTGTATTTCAAATCGTCAAAACAAGAAAAATTCATAAGTATCTGATAACAATAAACTAGTGATATTTTTTAAAGAAATATTATTCTGCCACGTCATCCCAAATGCGATTTCTATTGAACTTATTTTTGTTATTTAAGTAGATAAGTAGGCTTGAAGCGTATAACAATAGTTGGATCAACCACATGTCTTTGGACCATAAAAAGGTGTAAAACAGTTTCAACCAATTATATTGATCATTACTTTTGAGGAAAAGTTGATTTAATACAGATATATGCCAACCTAAAATATATTGCAAGTAGGTAACCAGAACTGCAACTAGAAAAACCACTAAATAATAAATGAAGGACGAACCATAATGTTTAACAAACTAACATAAACAGTATCGTAAATTATTTACCATATCCGTATTTGTATTGTGCTCAAATTATAAATCTGTAGTTCGAAAGTACATAAATTAGTGGATAGACAATAAGCAGGATCCCTTGAGTAACAATTCTAACATTTAAATTGTGTTCAAAAGAACGGATATGTGCAATTGTTTTTATTTCTTTTTAAAACCATAGAATGTTTTCCGCTAAGAAAAATGAAATATATAATCAATATTAATTTTTCACTGATAGCAAAAAGTCATTAAAGCTGCAATCAAAATAATATTAGACCTCTATGCGAAACAAGTTCTTTATCTCTTAGTCTCATTAATTTATATAAAAAACTTATTTGTATTTTTTTCCAATTCTTCCATTTTTCCCTTTTCTAACATTTTTATGTCACATCCTTTGATTAGCTACTGCAATGTCTTCGATTGAATCAGAATAATGAAAATCCCATGTTTGTTTAAACTTTCTTACTATGCTATCTGTACTTTCAAAATACTATAATAGCATTCTTTCAATGCTCAGTTTGTTTCAACACAGACCTTTTATAACTGACGAATTGTCTTGGAGGAAACCACAAGTGTATGTTCTGGTTCTATGATTTTATTGTTGAATTAATTACTGTACATACAATTAAATATACGAGGATGTATTGATATCTAGTTATCTTAGACCAGTTCCATGCATAAACAAAATATTGCGTTACCATAGCAACGAACAATAACTTATTAAAAGTGTCAGTGTAAAGTTTGACTTCAAAAAAGTAAACCAGAGTTACGCAATAAATTGAAACAAAAAAGGTGTACACCGAAATTGTGAAAATCGAAAAATTCGAGTATCGAGCCATCATCAAGTACCTGTATATAAAAGGGTTAAGAGGTAAGCGGATTTACGAAGATATGCTTAATACCCTTGGTGATCAATGTCCTTCGTATGCGACCGTGTAAAAATTGGACTACAAGCTTCAAAAGAGGTAAATTTTCCATTGAAGATGATGACCGATCGGGAAGGCCAGTTTCTGTGTCAGTCCACGAAAATAGCGATGCAGTTCATGACATGATTTTATCAGACCGTCGAATTGGGCTGAAACGGATATTTGAAGCACTGAATATTTCATACGAACGCGTTCATCATATAGTTCACGTCAATTTGGACATGACAAAAATTGCTGCAAAATAGATCCCCAAATGTTTGAATGTTGCGTGCAAGGGTAGAAGCATCGCGTTCGATGTGTGCTCGATTTGAAAACGATGTAGACTTTTTAAACCGAATTGTTACTATGGATGAGACTTATGTACATTTTTCTGATCCAAAAACAAAGCAACAATTGATAGAATGGCGACACTCTGGTTCTCCAAGACCTAAGAAATTTCGTGCCCAGAAATCTGCTGGGAAAATTCTTGCTTCAGTTTTTTGGGATTGCCATGGAATAATCATGATTGATTTTTTGGATAAGGGTAAAAGAATAACTGGAGATTACTATTCGACATTCTGACCACTCTACGGGAAAAAAATTAAGAGAAAAGACACGGAAAGCTATCCAAAGATGTTTTGTTTTTGCAGGACAACGCCCCTGCATTTGAATTACTAGAACACCTCCCTTATTTACCAGATTTGACTCCGTCCGACTATCATCGCTTTCCTCAACTGAAGAAGTTTAAAAGGTCGTAAATTTTCTTCCGACAAGGAGATAATAAAAGCTGTGGAGGTCTGGTTTGCAGAGCAAGAAGAAACATTTTTTTTGAAAGGTCTAGAGACGTTGCAGGTTCCCTGTAATAAATGTATCAAATTGAGAGGAGAATACGTTGAATACTAAAATATTTTGACATTGAAATTTTGTTTGGTTCTATAGTAGGTTAAGAATTTTTCAATATATCCTCGTATAATAGCGTATTATTGTAATTTGAAACACTAATTTATTTTTAGGTCATTGAATCTATTCTAATACACTTCACTAAAAAAGTATCGCGTCACCCATAAAAATAGCAAAATTGCCTGCGAAATAGCGTTATAGGAATTTTATTATTATTACACCCTTTGCATTTCAGACTATATTTGATAGAGTAATGAGGTTACATATAATTTCCAAGGTTTTCGTGTCGCTGATCATGATTTTTATATCAAATTTGAAAAAACTCACCCCTTCGTACCCTAATAAAATTAGGGCAGCTCATGTTTTTTTATATTGTCCTCAATATATGAATTTTTATGGCAATGGGAGCAATTTCGAGTAAATTTTTGGTATATACTTATTAGGCTTGTAAACCTTTTCAATTATAAGGAATGATTTTCGTCTATAAATGATTTTAACTTTTCAAATACCCTGTATAACATGTAATCTATTGTAGCCTTTCATTGTTGTAACAGTGGCGTGAAGGCGGTTTTATATTTGAGATAAAAAAGGATGTTCGATTAAACAACAGGTTTTGTGTGGTACAATATTATGGAAGACTGTATCTATTTTAAAATGTGTAGTTTGAAGCTGGTTACTATATATGTGAATAACTTTTTGATACCTCGTTTAATAACAGATATTACGAATTTTGTCACATCACTCTGTATATACTTTTCAAAAAAATTAGGTTATGAAATTTAATTCACATCACAATAGGGAAATGAACTCAAAATCAAATAATCTAAATATATTTATAGTCCTATTAAATAACGAAACTACGTATCTAGAAAGCGCCCTGGACGGGTAGAGTAAAAAACGAGTAGTGCGTTGGGTATCTAGATATCTTGCCTATGCACGTCCTAAAACACGTTTCTTTCTCGTTCCGAAAACCTTGTGTGACGAAAAACAAGAGCAACCTATCAATCTCAAATTTTTCGTTAAATTGAAAAAAACTCCGAGTGCTAAACATTGTTGCAAGAGGCCTAAGGGGACAATTCTCTATCTCGTGCGCGTGTTTTTGAGTGGTGTAAGCGCTATAGTGAAGGCCGATAGAGCACAGAAGATGACCAGTGCCCACGTCGCACTGTGATTGTGTCTAACTCCGGAAAAAGTGACCAAAATCAACCAAATTGTGCGTTTATATCGTCAAATGAGTATCCGGATGATTGCCGATACTGTAAACGCCGATAAATAAATGGTTAGAAAAATTTTACACGAGGAATTACACACGATAAAAGCCTGTGCCAAGTTGACTTCTGACCAAAAGCTCTCGCATCAACGGGTCTGCTCAGATTTCCTTACAAGGTTAGAAGGGTTACAAAAAGATCTGCTTTGAAAGGAACCCGATTTGAGTCGATGGAAGCGGTAAAGCAAAAAATGACAGAGCTCCTAAAGGCCATCGCCAAAAAGACTTCCAGCACTGCTTCGATGAATGAAAAAAACTTATGGAAATATGTGTGGCGAGGGGAGGGCAGTATATTGAAAGGGAGTATTCGAATGTAGAATAATTTTTATATTTTTTTGTAACTAGTCTCGTTATTTAATAGCCAGACCTCGTATACTTTGTTTCAGAATTCTTTTTGTATTCTTTTATTGTTCTCGATGTATTGATTTTTTATGGTCGGGTTACTTTAATAACTTTAATGATATGTTGGTGATATGTTATTTTACTCTCTATGCCCTATTTATACCAAACAATAATGTCGCAGTCGCAGATTTATAACGAGTGACATGATGAATTTCACAATTTTTGTGTTAACACAATATCAATAGTTTACTACGTAAGCAAACATTTTGTCACTTTTATGATATCAAGCCTTTTACTTTTGACACTTGTCTTCTCAGTAAATTTAATTAAATTCCTTTCGACTACGAAATAAATATCACACAATACATTAAAATAGCGTAAAATGTGTGATTGTCAAAAATATTGATAAATCAAATATTCTCGAGCAGTCCATATTTTTTCGAACAAATGCGGAGATGTTGTACATCCGATATTAAAGGTACATCATTTTGGCCGTCGTTAATAACAAAGCAAACTGATCATTTTATGTAGATGTTGCAATTGTTTGAATGTAATTATTTTAGTTTGGAAGGAGATTAATTCTTTGAACAGTAATTCTATCTGTGTTATGATGAGAATAAATCTGTTTAATAATACAGAATCATCAATTAATTTTCTAGTAATGAAACAAGTGAATTCAATGCACTTAATTGACGTATTGAATGAAAAGAAACGCTAATATATATATATATATATATATATATATATATATATATATATTTATATATATATATATATATATATATATATATATATATATATATATATATCGTTCCATTTATAGGTAATTTCATAACTGGCTTCAAAAACTGTATATTTAGCCTTTATGTGTTTTTATAACATCAGATCCTATTCTTTATTTCTGTTTTTAATGAATAATTAAAAGTTATAAGCTAGAAGCAATCAAATTTGACAAATAAATCATACAATGAATACGGCCTTTTCAAGTAATTTATTTTTTACTACGTTAGGCGTCTATAAAGTACGACCCAGAATCCTTCTTAATAGCCTATGTTAATTTGCTAATGAAATTTAACTATTCATAATACCAGTATCCTCCATTAGTGAATTTCACTGTAGTATCAAGGTCAAACTTATATTTTTCGGATGATCATTACACTAATTAGCTTATTTAATCATTTTAACATCTATAAAAGACCACATCCAATAGTTTCTATTTGATTGAGCATGTGATCATTAATCATTGTTAAAAACTTTACATTGCAAAAAAGGCATTAATTTCAATCACAGTTTAGTCATAATAGAAGTAACACCTATACTAATTGAGAAAATTTTGAGGCCATAATTACTCTCTAAATTCAATAAATCGTTTCCTATTTATTGTGCTTGAATATTAAGAATCGCTTTTTGCAACGACTTGTTTGAATACAATTATTAAAATAATTTTGACACCATATTTTCTGATTCACCATAAGAGATTCTTCATAATTTCGTTTCGAATAGAAGAACTATAATTAAGTTGTTGAATAACCTACTTTGAATTAAAATGACTATTGACCACCAATATTTTAATAACGTTGTTATAAGGAGAATTTTCAAATTTTTGAGACCCAATTATATGAATTGTTTAACAGCTGTTTAACGTTTTGCATGTTCAATCAATCAGATTATTCTTTCTCTCTTTGACATACTGTATTTAGGAAGGTGCTAGATTTTATTTATATTAGAAACAGAATTTAATTGGTTTAAATAGTCTTTTTCATTTTTTTCTCGATTAACTACGAAATAATAAAAACAATTTGAATGCCATTCTAATTACAATTAGGGATTCACATGACCTTGATGCGAGACACTTACTAGGGATTTTCAGGTTAATCCATCATAATCTGAATATTCGGACAGTAATTCGAATCACTTTCACTGTCAAAACTCAAAAATTTTTTTGTTGAAAATTTATTAATTCCTTCATGAATTTATGAATAATTTTGGTGAGTAATTAACAAGTTTCTAGGGCTTGTAATTTGCAGTAAAGTAGCTTATTAGTATTGAAATTTATTGTAAAATCCATGTAAGAAAGTAATTCGCTAATATCTGCTCAATTATCATTGAAGACCCAAAATCTATTATATAACTGAATAAAGGGCTGGAAATTTAGAAAATATTTTAGCATGAAATATAAAATGACACATGCAATTAAACTAATACATATAACAGGTTTTTGGGTCTCAAATTTGAAATTTTCACCGGAACGTTCGGAAACTCTTGTTCTGAGTGGGCACATTCTACGAGGGTTGCCTGGAAAGTTTCCGATCTAACAAAGAAACATAACATTTTTCACCATAATATTTTTATTTTTGAATATAGTAACTTTCACCGTATATACGCGATGCTTTAACTTTTTTAAATCTTCCAAATAACAATTGCCGTCTTTGGTCAAAATAGGCATTTATGTATGCGATATCGTCCTCGTCTGATACAAATCACTCCTCCGAAATTTTGAGGTTAGGAAACAAGAAGAAGTCAGAGAGTGTGATTGTGGGTGTTGGTGTAGTGGTAGTTCACTATCAATACCACCAACGGTTCCAAAAATTACAACTGACTTTTAGGAGGGTAGTGGTGGATCCAGGTTTCATCTATAGCTATGAATTGATACAGAAAAGTTCTTTTGTTATGCTGATAACCTTTTCTATCTTTCTAACCCTGATCCGATGCTCCCTGAGTATTTGGTAAGTTTTTTCGATAATATCGCTGGTTGTCGCAGTTTTTTAGCCGTACCGATCTACTCGTCGTCAGTCATGTCGAAATGGCCATGTTTGGATTATTCAGTTTCATAACGACTCACTAACGCTCACGATTGTCAAGCAGAAACTGAGCCTACAAAATGGCTGAAATTTTACTCATGGGCAAATATTTTCCTAACTAACTAATATTGATAAGTCCTAGCACTAAGGAAAAACCCGGACATATCGTTCAAGTTTTTTCAAAATAAGCTCACGAGAAAAAAATACATTTTTTACTGTATCTCTCATTTACAAATATTAAATCTGGTAACAATCTGCGATATATTTTTGCCTTTATATAAAATTTTTGGCATTTCAGTGTTGGCAATATAAACAATAATTTTTGAAGCAACTTTACACGAGTTTGAAAATAGTTTCTGATAATTTCGTAACTTGAACTAGAGGGGACAAAAAAACTGAAGACGAAAATGGGAATAAACCCACACTTTTCAAATTTATCGAAACAACTGATTTTCCAGAGACGCTCTTTCTGGTCTTGTGTGAAGCTTCCACTGCAGAAAATTCAACCAGCTACCAGAGATTCATTCATTTCTAAATAAGATTACCACAGCTTTCATGCAAAAACTATCTCCATCTTACAATCATGACAAATAGTTCAAAAGTTTTATTTCACAATCTTTAACACCATTCATTTTGTCTAAATCAGATTATCACTGTTTTTTCTCATGCACATAACAACTATTAGGGCCTTGAAGCTCTACTCGGTCTACCTTTGGATCTAATGATAAAATTTGAAGCTATAAGGATAGCATATACGCCGAACATCCTCAAATAACTGCAGGCTGGACCAACTGATCATACGGAAATGGCGCCCATAACCATTAATAATAAGGGCTTGGAGGAACGCATCACTGATAGAAAGCAGTGTGCTAGTAACTATAAGTCCGCTTTACTAAATACTGAAGTCACCTGGCATACAGATAGCTCCAGGATGGATGCATTAGCAGGAGCAAGTTTCTGCGGGAGACACCCAAAAATAAGCGCTTGTGGAACATGTTTTTAAGCCGAGGTATTCGCTGTGATGAAATCTGGATGAGCGATACACAATTTACGCCATAGATACACAGTAATCTCAAACTGCTCAAACAGCAGAGCTGTCATACAAGTCATAAGGGCCGGAATTATGTGATATAAACTAGTGCTGAAGTGCGAGGAAGTCCTACAAAAACTAGTGAGTGATGGCTGCAGCTCGTTTGAATCATTGGTCATTCGGGCAACAATGGAAACGAAGGGCTCACTCGCCAAATCCACTAATGGTACCAGAGCCCATTGTTGGTGTAGCTATAATTGTTGCTATTATGTCTAGCAGCGGCTTGCTTACAAGACAGACTCTGCGGAGATAGATAGAGACACCTGGCATGAGACAAGCTAAGGTACAGTTAGATGAAAATTCTGCCTCTCTTACTAAACAATTGCTCTAACTTTTAAACGGCCGTGGTGATCTATGAATTCATCTTTACACTAAGAACATCATGAACGATCCAGAGTGCGCTGGTGCATGGAGAAAGCAGAAACTGCAGACCACACAATCTGTGAGTGCCCAGCACTCACATGAGAGCGATTCAAACACTTGGACAAGCCTAATGACCTCAAAAGGTTCAAGCCAAAGCGCCTGATCGACTTTTCAAGGAATATCAGCCTTTGGTAATTTCAAGTGGGTACAACGGGCATATTAGAAAACCTAAGTGCTTAACGGCCTTCCGTCGCTCACTTTTCCACTAACAACTATGAACAAAACTACCGTTATTTTTCTCCAAAATACTTAAAACTTCTGTCCTTTCACAATTTCATTTTTGAGGTGTAGTTTTTAGAATAATTTTGTTTCAAATATGGATAAATATATATTTTAAAACAAGGGTCATTTCAATTTTTAATAAATTTGACTTTTTATTGCAGGATGTGTCGAATATTATTGTTTATACTGTTACTATGCAGTATCAAATGTCAAGAAAGTTCTCTCTATCTTCAAACTGCTGTGAGGGATCTACGAAGAATGAATTACAGACAAACATTGCGAAGAGCAGATACATTGATAACGAAAAGTACACCCAGACAGGAAACACCACCATCAGAGGTGAACATATTAAATTTCGGCAAAATTAGATTTTAAGTTTTCCAATGTTATTTATTCCTTACCCTTTGGAGGAATCTTTCCCATATCAGGGCCAAACCTAATATATCTCTCTCCCCATACAAATCACAAACAACCCAACGAACCTCTCTCTTTATAACACTCATTTTTCACAAAATAGTACTCGAGAATTGTTCTCTTCTATCATGTTTATAGCATGTTTTTTAGTCATTTCATTAAAGCATTTTTGAAAATTGGCTGTAACATTGTTATTACAGGATAATTCATTTTATAAACAATGATTTTAAACTAGAATTTATTTAATTATAAATAGGCAGTTCTAAAAGACTTGAGAAATTATGGGTACATAAAGAAAGAGGAGACATATCATAAAAATCTAGAAACCTATATAAGAAATCAATAGAAATGTGGAAACGTTTCAATATTAAGTAAAATGATTTCTATGTAGAGAATTTCATTTTTTCATTATATTGAGTTCTTACGATTTTTTAGGGCGTGGTGATTCCACCTTTGAGTTTAACAAAAGGAGAATTAGCAGCACTTTACGAAAGTGCAATAGCAAAAGGAGAGACCTTGAAACTAGACACTGGAGACAACGGATACTTACATGCGGCTGTCCATGAATTGGATCATGAAATGTCTGATTCCAACCACGAACATCCTCCGGGTGGGGAAGAGTCTAAACATGAAGACGGATATTACTATTATTATTATCCCGTTAAAAGTTTTATGGATGAAATGGCCAGCGGCAGTGTAAGTATATATTTATAGTTTTTGAGAATACGTAATATTGTTTACAATTAATTTATTTTTGCTTTTAGTCTACTCGAGAAGAATCCAAACCATGGAAATATTCAACTACAACTCACCGTCCACCTTATCAGTACCATTCACATCATCACGAGGTACTCTTATCAGTATATTATTACCTAATTATAGATTACATTCCTGTCGAAATACAAGGACGGTTTAACGAAAGAGTGACTTTACAAGGGTTGCAACACTTTCGCTACGGTAGTTATTGTTATTTACCGCCATGTTTCTGATGTAATTTGTCAAAATTTTATATAAATCAATTATTTTTAATGAATATCATGCGCTTGTATGTAACGGGTATGCAATATTTTGCAATGAAGAATATATTTAAATTTTACAACTTCACCTCCAATGGCTTTTGCGATTGGCTTGTACATTTTATATTTTATTTTTAATTAATATATGCAATAATATATATATATATATATATATATATATATATATATATATATATATATATATATGTGTGTGTGTGTGTGTGTGTGTGTGTGGACAGTTTCGATAAGTGAAAGCTGTTTCGACTGAGGAATACAGAATGATAATGCTTTCTCTATCCTCCGAGGTTCCAACTCGGTCCTGCGCATTCTCAAGCATGCGCAACCTGTACGAAATATCTGGAACGAGAGAGAAAATAGTATATTGTTGTCACCTTAATAGTGGGACATTCCTTCCCGTTTAAACTATCCATATAGAAGTATTACATATATGATGCAAACTTAGTTGTTATTCAATGGAAACAACATAGCGGATTTTCGATTCTAGTGTCCTCGAGGGCAGATCTCATATATTTTCGCGGTCCATTTAAATTTACAACAAAGAATATCTACTGTATTCTAAGTTATTCATTTCCATCGAGTCCTGATTTCACATTTTCCTGAATTCACGATAAAAAAACACCTTATAATTGGCGCCACGTTTATTTACAAAATAATATTTACATACAATTGCAATCAAACCAAGGAAAATTAGGAGACATGATTACAATATTACTTTTAAAATGAAAACTAACAAAACAGATTTTTCTAACAAACAAATTGAAAAGTGTAATAATAATCTTGTTAGGAGCATATTCACAAAAGCACCTTAGTAAAGAATTTTTGGTGTTTTGTAACAGATGAGGTAGATCATATATCACACAGATTGGGCTGTCATTCACAGTGAAATAAAAAGGTGGAGTGTTATTTTCGTTTTTTTCTTGCATGAGTTCATTCAATGCAGCTCTGTTTTTAGATCCCTGATCACAAACTGTAGCAACAACTTTCAAATTGATATTTTGTAGCTCCTGGATCACATGAAACATAATTTTAAGTTTCAAGGCAGATGTCTATATTGTATGTGGTGTAAAATAATAGGCAATGACTTGCTTCCAGCTCCTCCTTATTCCCCTAGCTATAAAAACTAATGCATGGTCAGCCAACTGATTTTTCAAAGTGTCCAATCTACATATCCTGAAACAGAACTTTTATCCTTTTCATAATGAAGGCCTGTAGACATAGAAATTTCATCAAGTAATAATACACAGTGACAATCATTCATTTTATTCACTTGGAGCTTCAATTGTTCCCTGATAGTATCATTGATACCAGTTTCAAAAGGTATTCTTGACAACATTCCTATTAGTGTTAAAACTGAAGGCAAATGTAAATAGACAGAGCAAAACTTTTATCCTGTATAGTCCATCGTTTTGATGTACCTTGTCTATGAATATTTCTGTGAATTTATGAATTATTTCGTTACTATTATTTATACTTTCTTCCATACACTCAAATGTTCCAAATTCACACATCTTCTTCAATGTCTTTAACTGCTCTATGTTATTCTTCAAAATGTTTTTCATTTTTGATATTTTGAATGTTTTATTCCGGTGAGAGCTTGATACATAACCATTTTCCTAGGTGTTCTTGCCACCTCCAGCTATAGTCAAAATACCCGATTTTTGTTTGTCAAAACTACTAATTTTCTCTGTAACAATGGAATCTGAAAATTCATTTGAAAATGTTATGTTTCTCTGTGTGTACTATATCTATATTTATGTAATATGAATGTTCTTGGTTTGTTATACAGTCATGAACTTTGGCATAACTATGATTTTCATTATGGAATTAGACAATGAATGCAGATGAGAGATAGGAATAAATGGGATAGCTTGATACTCCAAATGTTTTCTATTGCAATTTGAAAAATCACTTTCCAGAAAATGATTTTCACACAAGCGATAATTTGGTGTTGAGTATTGTTTTACAAAATTTTTCCCAACAAGAAACAAACAAACAATCATAAGGAAAGCATTTGAGAAATCGAAAAAAATGTTCATTTATCTTTCCGTCCATATATTCACTATTGTAGCCTGGATATTTATATCTAAATTTTACTCTGTCACCTACCTTTAAGTCCATCCTGAAATATTCAATGGAAAATTACAAAAAAGGATACTTAGCTGTTAATTTTTCAGTTATTTCCAATAAGATCTTTGGCTCTAAAACAAATTCTCATCAATATAAAGTTACAACCTGACTGTAAGTTGAGGAATGTATATTCTCCAATCAAACCGATTTCATAGAGAACTCATAATTATAAATTACATATTATCACCTACCTGTGTACCGAAATCTGAAGGAAATGTGGCGGCAATTCAAAAATTGATGACGAATGACATATTGAAATTGACTGTAATGACACATTTTTATTACTCTAACGTCACAATTGGCAGGTGGCGGAGCTAACAAAAGCCAGACATCGTTTATATTGTCCGGACACGCCTATATCTGGTTTTATCTGAACGCTGATAACGCTAAGTATGTAGAGCTTATATGTAATACTCCTATATGGACAATTGGTATGGGAAAAAACGTCCCTACGGTACTGCGCCGACAATATTCATTTTCTCTCTTGTTCGAGACACTTTATCTATACTGCGCATGCTTGAGCCTTGGAGCTGGAGCTGGAGCCTTGGAGGATAGAGAAATCGTTGCCATTCTTCCTTAGATGAAACTGTCCATATAGAAGTATTACATATTATATGGTGTAGAGTCAAAAAGACGTTATGTTGAAAGTTCCACTTCCGTTAAATCGCCTTTGTAAAACTGATGCTTTACATAATATAGATTAACTATTTCTCTCTAAATTAGAAAATTTGATAGAAAAGTATATATAGTAACAGAATTTATTCCATTCTTTTGTAATTAATCCTCAATTTTACATGGATGACTTCTAATAAAATTGAATGGTTACTGATTCGAAGAGAATTTACATAAATGCTTCTAATGAAAACTTTTAGGTTACAATTAAAAAGGAGAGTGAACCAAAGGAAAACAAGGAAAAGAAAGGACTAGAACCACTTTTTATGGCAATATCTGGATTTGTGGGCATGGCAGTTATGTTTGTGATATCCATGTTAATATTACCAAAATTTGAAAATAAAAAACCGAAGAAAGCATCATTGTGGCATAAAAATGAGGACATGGATGAACTTGCTAGATTAGCTTTGAACGCAATAGAAGGAAAGGATTGCAGAGAAAGATTTGCGTGTGAATTGAGGAAAACAGCAAGAAATTTCAATTTACAGGACAACCGATTTATAAAGTAAGAAATTTTATATTATTTTAATATAGGTTTGAGTATTAAGATAATTTATTTCCACGTTATTATGTCCTATATGGATAGAAGAAACAAATTGGAAAAAAGTGAGGAAAATATGGAATACTAGATGGAATTTTATCAAAATAAACGCCATAGAAAGTGAGAATCAAGAATTAAAAATACAATAATGAACAAACAACATTTACAGGAATATATAAACTAATGTATCAAATCTATCAAAGTCTAATCGTTATTAGAATTTAGTAATACAAATATTTTGATAACCTGAGTGGAATCAATAAAAGCGTTTTTGCATATGATAAATTATTTCTAGCTAGTACAAATAATTCTTACTTTTTTGTTATCTTATGTTTTAGGTTATTGAAACGTATAGCCCCTGGTACATTTGGAAGCCAGCTAGATAGGATATCTAAATATGGAGATAGGCAACTTCAATGTACTCTTATACCGTGTACAAAGAGAGTTGTTAAAATCCAAAAAACGAATGTAAAAAAGACTCCCGTGAAGAAAAAGAACGTTGCTCAAAAAAAGAACTAGTTGCCACCAAAGTTATTAGTTTGTAGTAATTTATTCATATATTTATTTTATTTATTGCATTAGTTAAGGGTTTAGAAAGCAATTCTTTAGATGCAAAAGTCCGTATATACAGGAATAGACATGTGGGAGAATCCCTCTCGAAAACAATTATAATTTTCAAATGCAAATCTATAACTTTCAAAATATTTTTTATATTTCTGCAAAACATACATCTTATACAATACACAGCAGTCGGGCAACAATGCGCTGACCTCTGTATATTTACGGTTGCATTCCACTAGGCACTCACGACAATTACAAGATTTTTCCCACTTAGTCCAGCGCGTTATAATCGTAAACTCAAGTAAGTGAAATGGCTTACGAGGCATTTTGAGCGTTAAGATAGATATTAACTAATAGAAAAAGAAAAAAAAAATAAAGCGGTATAGGTTATGTTATAATTTGTAGGTTATTGAATTTTTAAGTGGAGTTTCAAAAGTACTTTAATATCCCATATCGCATCAAATAATGAGATACATTCTCATAATCTGCCTTGCTTGAGTTTTGAAGATTTCGCTAATTCTCCCAACGATCACTTCGAACCACCTCTTGACAAGGGTCGTCGTGAACGTTAGTCATGACGTCGTTAGTGAAGTTCTCGCCGTGACCATAACGAACGCTATGTGGACCGACCAGGCGCCGCGACGCTTCGTGGAATGTACCGTACATGAAAATCATTAACAACAAGAACTGTGATTTGTATTTCGAGTTAAATATATTAATTTTAGCTATATGACTGAGAACCATAGGTGTTTATAAAATATCTAGCATCTATCTCTATAATAGAGATCATATTTTGGGAGCCATAATACAGAGTAAAAAAGGGTTTTCACCATACAATTTTCAGAAATTTTGATTATTTCTCTCAAAAAATTTAACTACGTTACAATTTATTTGTTAGGAAAATGTTACAATTACAGTAAAATTAAAATAAATTGCCAAGTTCAAATATATTGGGAGGTTTATAATTATATGTAACAGAGACCTAGCAGCCACTATAGGAAAAAGATCACAACAAGTGAATGATTGACATATTACAAATTTTTCCAAATATTTGTAAATTATAACAAACATAAATCTATTACAAATTCGAAGATGCCCTGTATTTATATGATATAGGGTAGATGATGATATAGAGATTAAATATCCTAAAATCTTATACCCGTTCCTAACATATGAACCCGGTACTAGAAAAAGTTTGACGGATATTAGGAAGAGTACAGTTCTTTATTCGCCACTATAAAGTGTTTGTTTCTCCCTTATTTCATTCTTTAATACTATACTTATTAACACAATGAGGAAAAGTCCTTGACATAGTGGAAGAACTTTGCTTTAAAGCTAGCAAAGATTGGAGCAATCTTTTAGACATCAAGGGCTAAGGCGACAAAGGGGAGTGCAAAGGAACTATATAGACAAGGCTTGTCTAGAAATGCATCTAAATGTTCTTGATTTTACGTCTCTTCTGTTTTAAAATTAGATTTTTTTGAAAGAAAGATAAATTTTGACGTTTCGACTTAAACTGAACTGTTTTTCAGAAAACCGCCCTCACGAGAAATTATATAAAGAATACAGTATCAGTATCAGTTAATAATAACCTACGGCAAAGATATTTTTATTTCAATTATCTCTCTAGTGTCACTTTTTTTCATGTAACCAAAATTGCATTTGACATTTGAATTTAGTCTGAGATCCGAACCTAAATCGACCTAATAACAGAATGAGACTTATTTTATGATAAATTTCCCATATTAGATAATATATTAAAAATGGGTTGACAGAATATTTTTAATTATTTTTTAAAAAATGATTTTCCATTAAATATTGCAACATTAGGATAATAAGAAAATTTAGAGGTAGAGGTACCCTTACTACCCTCCATATTGTAAACAGTATGGTGTTATGTTGGAGCAACTGACATTTAAATTTAAAACGAAATAATTAAATATATAACAATCTAATGTATTTAATATAATACAAAAATATACTACAACTTATAAGTATAATAAAACTAATAAATATTAATATTTAACATAATAACATGAGTTAAAAAAATATAAAAACTTTATATAATTTTATATAAGTTTATATATAACTTATAACCTATAACTTTTTCGCTCTTTCTGAGAAAAATTAAAGGGAAACAATGTGGACTGCCGAAAAGTCAAATAATAAAATAACAAAATAGCAAAAGTACAAATATAATGTTAATGAATAAGATAAATGTTAAATTCATGTGCAATCAGTAAAAAGTAACTATATAGTACATACCGATTTCAAAGCATTTTTTGAGAAGAACATCCAAGGAAAAATGCCATGGAAAAGCAAATCAGAACCAACACGAACCCGTTAAAAATTATGACGACTATAACTCCAACAATATAAGTAGAAGTGAACAAGTCATCCTCTTCCGTCTAAGAATCGGGCATACTCATATCCACAAATTACTACCTACTAACGGGAAATCACAAATCAATGTGCGGCATGTGAAATAGTGAGTTAACTGTAAAACATCTCTTGACTATTTAAAATATGAAAAGGAACGAAAAATAAATCAATTATTCATTATTCACTGGAATAGCTACTTCAAGAAGACCCAAAGAAACTTATGAAATACCTGAAATACTGCAAACCAAGTAGTAAAATCTAGATTTAACAATCGAATGTAATAGGGCCGTTTTTTTCAACCTCCGATAGGCTATAAATAAAAGACAAATTCATATAAAATAATAATTTTATTATCAAAAGATTGGTACACTTACGGTTACTTTTCCACATAATCACCAAAGAGATTGAGACATTTGTCATATCTGTGGACAAGCTTTTCAATACTCTCTTCAAAGAAAGTTGCCGTCAATAAATTCAAGTAGAGTACAAGACAGACCCTGAAACTTCTGGAAACTCCGTAGACAAAGCAGTTATGGTGAATCTGCGGTTTTCTTTAACCATTCTGTCAACGGCCATCTTTAAATTTTCGACACCATATAACACCATCACTCATGAAGTTTTCCCCATACAAAGGACTCATTCTCCGATGAATTTCTGCAGTACTATGGCCTTCAGCCTGTAGAAAACGAATCACACTTGGCTGGAGCATCAATAATGGCGGACATGATTACGTGCATGTAGCACAATGCCGACTGACGCCGGAAAGTCAACAATGGCAGAGTGTGTAGTGCGAGAGCTTCGCAGTCGCCTACAGAGCATGCCCGTTTCCTTTTGCCCGCGTAGCGTCTGCACGGAGCGATCAGAGGTTGAAAAAAAAACGGCACTAGAGTTACATGAAGAAAATTCTAGAAGGACATTTTTATAAAACGCAATTGTATTAAATATCGTAAACACTTCATCAGCATTTATTTTATTATAAATATGAATTATTGTAAACAACTTTGTAATGTTTATAGTTAATTCGCTTCAGAGATTAATTGTAGTCATTCAATAATTGTAATTTTGGTATCAAATAAATTTTTTAAAAATAAAATTTGATTACCGAAAAATATAACTCTCGTATCAAAAATTAATTACTCACTAATAACCCTGCGTGGTTGATGCGTAAAAAAATTTAATGACTGTTCTGTCCTTTATTATTTTATTATTACACTGTATACTTGCCTCAGATCACTCTGTCATCCATTTCCACACGCGTTGAAATTTAAATCTTTAAAGTTCGCAAACCTTTATCAGGATCAAATTTTTTGCAAACAGCCTATATCAACGTGTTCACAATAAAATATTTTTTTTTATATATTTATTGTCGCACCAACTACAAAGGTTATTAGCGACATGTCAATTATAGTTTGTGATATAATTTGGTGTCTTTCAAATACTTAATTATGTTTGCATTATTACAATTTTCATTGAGTAAGGTGGTTATATTGTCTGGAAAATTGTTAAGTATTCTTTCATTTCTGTACTTTCGACAGTTTAACAATAAATGTTCAACATTAAGGTTCTCATTACAAGTTTCACATATTGGTGGGTTTTCTCTATTAAATAGATGGGAGTGTGTTGCTTTAGTGTGACCCAGCCTTAAGCGATCGATTTTTATTTGATCTGCGCGACTTTTTGGGCTACCTTTCCATGGTTTAACGAATGGTTTGATGGTTTTCAATATTGACTGCGACCTGTTCCACTCACTTTGCCACTTACACTGAGCTTTCGCTTTTATTACCGCTTTGAAATCACTGACCATCACTTCGCGCACAATTGTTGCTTTGTTGTTATCTGCTGCTTCTCTGGCGTATTGATCCGCTTTTTCGTTTCCTGAGATATTGGTGTGCGATGGGACCCAGATAATTTGGACGCACGCTTTGTGGAGGAGGTATAGTTGGGTTTTAATGAGGAAACCTAGTGGGTGTTTGGGAAAGAGTTGTTTAATGGTGTTGATGGAGCTCATAGAATCAGTAATTACTGCAATTTTTTTATATTCATATCTACTGGCGATTGTTAATGCCTGAAATATGGCATAAAGTTCGCCAGTGTGGACGCTATTGTGAGGAGATAGCTTAAATGCAAAATTTTCGTTTGCTAGTATAACTGCTGCTCCTACGCCATTAGGTGTTTTGGATGCGTCAGTGTACATAAGATGGTATTCTTTGAGGTTTTCTTCAACGAGGGTGCGAAATGATTGAACTATCAGGGGGTGGTTTGTTTCCTCTTTTTTGTAGTAACTCAAATTAACGTTGATGGTAGGAATAGGGATTATCCAAGGGGGAGGAGTTTTTATATTGATTGGAAAGAAAACTGGTAGTTCAATTGTCAAGATGTTTGTGTATTGGCGAATTCTTTCGTAGAAGGGAATCGTTGTTTGTTTGTTTCCGAATAAATTTTTAAAGCGGTCTGTTTTGATGTTGTAATTAACTGGGTTATTTCTATTTGATAATACTGATGTTGCGTAGGTTATGCTAAGTTGAATTCTTCGCAGTCGAAGGGGTGGTTCTCCAGTTAGACAGTGGAGACTCTCTATCGGTGTTGTTCGAAATGCGCCGGTGGCGATTCTTAGTGCAGTGTTTTCTAATACGTCAAGTTGCTTGAGGTGTGTTTTCTCGCATGATGCATAAACTATGGAGCCATAGTCGATCCTTGATCTTATAAGAGCCTTATATAGATTTATCAGACAGGTAGAATCCGCGCCCCATTTATGGCTGGCAATTGTTTTCAATTGATTCAGACCATTTTGACAGACTTTCTTAAGGTAGTCAATATGTTGTTTCCAGGTGAGTTTTTTATTAAAAGTTATGCCCAAAAAATTTATATATTCTACGAACTCTAAATTTTGACTATTCAAGATTAATATAGGTTTTTCTTGTATGTACTTTCTGGAGAAGAGAATACATTTTGTTTTAGTTTCCGCCGTATCCATTTGGATAGTGGTTATATTTTTCCCTTTTGCAAATAGTACTAAATCATCGGCGTATAATCTTCCTTTGACTAGCGGAGAGCATTTGTCAAGAATATCGGTGATAGCAATCAGGAATAGAGTGGTACTTATTGTAGACCCTTGCGGAATCCCATTCTTCTGTAGTTTTTTAGCTGATAGGCTTCTGTCTACTCTCACTTGGAAGTATCTGTCTGTCAGGAAATTTTTTATGAAGTGTAGAATGTTCCCTCCTAGACCCCACTTTTGTAGTTTTGAGGTTATATTGTGTTTCCAAACCATGTCATATGCCTTGGTGATATCCATATATACGGCTATGCATTCTTGTTTATTGGCAAAACCTTCGCTTATTTCGGATTCTAGGTCTATCAGGTTATCAGCTGTGCACCTATTTTGGCGAAATCCGCTTTGTTCTGGTGGCAATAAATTATTTTGTTCTAGTACCCAGAGTAGTCTACGATTAACCATTTTCTCCATAATCTTGCATAGGACGTTCGTTAAGGATATTGGCCGGTAAGACTCTGGTTTTGTTCTTATTTTGTCAGGTTTCAAAAGTGGGATTATCACAGCTTCGCGCCAGCTTGAAGGAAAGACTTTATTAGTCCAAATGTAGTTATACAGTTTTAATAAGTAGTTTTTGGTGCTATCTGAAAGTTTTTGTAGGAATACTACTGGTATTTGATCTGGACCAGGGGCAGTATGTTTTTGTGATTTCAAAGCTTCATAAAGTTCTATTTTGCTGAACGCACAGTTAATAGGATTTGATTGTTCTTCACTAATATCTTCAAAAATTTCTTCTTCGATATTTTTTATATTCTTTATGAACTTTGCATCATAGTTTGAATCATTAGAGTTATATTCGTATTGTGAAGCTAATGCTTCCGCTATTTCACTTGAATTTGTGATCAGGGTGTTATTTTTAACTAAAAATGGAATTCTTGGGGATTGTTTTATTCCAGACATCTTCCGAATATTTTGCCCAACTAAGGATGGTGGAGTTGAGGATGTTATTGTAGATACGAATTTAATCCATGACTCCTGTCTACTCTTCTTCATAATATATTTCGCTCGGGCTCTTTGTTTTTTATATTCAATTAAATTTTCTACAGTATTCTTCCGTTTAAACTTGTTAAAAGAGGACTTATAAATTCTGATTGCATTTTGACAGTCTTTGTTCCACCAAGGTAGTGGTTTATGGTTTAATAATATTTTAGTATATCCTATGTGTGTTTTGGCAGCATCTACGATTATAGATGTGAAGGTTTCTACGAGATTTTCTACATTTAAAATTGGCTGGTCTTTTGTAATGTTAATCTTCGTTTCAACTGTTTCGCTAAATTTTTCCCAATTGGCATTTTTTAGATTCCATTTTGGGTTTGGTAAGCTATTATTCTCAGAGAGTTTTGATGTATATGAAATCTTTATAGGATAATGATCGCTTCCAAATAAATATGGTATTACATCCCAAGTTAATGTGGGAGTCAGGACTGGTTCACACAGGGTGATATCAATGGCTGAGCATGTTCCTGTGTGTATGTCAATTCTTGTTGGTCTTCCGTCATTTAAGATGTTAAGATTTAGGGAATTTATCATGTTGTCAATTATTTTGCCTCGGACTGTGATATAGTTTGATCCCCATAGTGTATTGTGAGCGTTAAAATCACCTAAAATCAATCGAGGACTTGGAATAGTTTTTAGAACTTGTTCAAGTTCTGACGTATCGATATTTTGGTCTGGGGGTATGTATAGAGAGGATATATATATATATATATATATATATATATATATATATATATTCTTTGTGGTATATCAACTGCTACAGTTATTAATTCAATATTGTTTGCTGCGGAAATGATTTGTTGTGTGTTATATTTATTGTGGACGTATATTGCTACACCTCCAGATGCCTTTCCATTGTACGTTCTATTTTTGTAGAAGCAGGTGTAGTTTTTCAAGTTGTAATAATGTTGATTTTTAAAATTGGTTTCTTGTAAGCATATTATGTTTGGTGATAGTTCGGAGAGTAGGTTTTTAAGCATTTCGAATCTTCTGTAGAATCCTCTTAGATTCCACTGTAAAATTGAGTTATTATTAGTCATTATTCCTGCGATGATTCAATTGATGGATGCATGTGTGCGAGTAGTTTAAAGAAGCTTTTTGTATCTTCTGTATATATTTTTGATATACTCAATGGATCTTTTGTTCCTATTGCATTTTCGAAGAAATCAACGGCTTCCGCGAAAGTTAAAATTTGGCTTTCGTCTTCAAATATTTGTTGTGCTGACTCCATTATTTTGTAGAAAGTACTTGTTTGTGTATTTGATTTGTTGTTTGCTATCTTTTTCGCTTTCTTAATTGTTTGTTCGTTTGGTTTATTAAATGTATCCTTTGTTTATGGTGTAGGTGAAGGTGGAGTTGTGATCTCAGATAAGGTGCGTTTTGTATTCGTTGTATCTGTATCCATGTGTATTTCTGCTGATATGGTTAGTTTTTTAGAATTTCTGCTATCGCTTGTGGATTGAGTGGTATGTTTGAGGTTGGTAGGAACTATATGTGATGGTATGTGTTCTGTTTGATTATTCACATTTGTTAGGTTTGTTGTGGTCGAGTTCGAAACTGGAGGTTTGTTGTAGATTTGATTGACATTGTTTGTTGATCTTGTTGTATTAGTGTCCATTGGTAATGATGTATTGTCGGATGTAGTGCTTATTGATGTGTTCTGACAATTATTAGAGTTATGTCCTGATCCGTTGCATAAAGAACACAAATGGCTATCATGCGTTAAGAAGATTCGGTATGTAGTATCTTCAAAATTAATGAGCATCGAGGTAGGTATTGTAATTTGTGTGGGAGATATGTAAACAATACGGCGAAAGCTTAGAATGTGTTTAAAGTTTGGGTTAGAAGTACCGATTTTGAGGAATGTTATGGAAGACGACAGATGGAGGCCCAATTGTCTGAGGTCCTTTTCGATAATTTGATGTGGTATAGTTGGACAGACGTTCGATAGTAGTAATCTTTCACTAGATGTTATAAGTCGACGTACAGAAAGAATTTCGTTATTCACTTTGATTTTACCATTGCATTTTGTTAAAAATTTGTCCACGTCTTCTTTTTTAGATAGATATATGCATATTTTATTATTGGTTATTCTTGATGAAAATATAATTTTGCTGGGATTGATAATAGTGCCTACGGCTATCAGGTATTCTTCTAATTTTACTCCATTTAGTGAGCTAATTACTATTGCATGTTGTTTCGTTGGAAAAATTGTTTTTTGTTGGCTTGTAATGGATGAATAAGATTGTGGAGGGTTATTAGGTAGGGCAAAAGTAAAATTGTTTGTGCTGTTTTCTTCCATCTTCTTTGAATCTAATTAACATATTAGTACTTAAATCGGTACTGGTTTCTAAATGTTGTTTTGCTGATAAGCGGCAACAGGTTTTGTACCTTGACTAACAACAATCGTGTTTGATTGTTAGCATTCAAATGTTAAATTCGTTATGAAGATTTTAAATTTGCTTACTTTGAGATGATATATATGGGGGTGATGATTGCGATAATGGTTGTAGTTTTTCACTAAATAACTATATTTACACTTGTAAAATGATTAATCGACGAGAGCTGATTTTTACACGACTTTTCGATGTTTTTTATCACAATAAAATATAATGCTGATATAAAATATTTTCTATTATCATATCAAGTGAAAGTAACTGGTATCGATATACCTGTTTATTCCTTGGCAACCTAGTAGTTCGTCCAGGTAACTAATAGACAACTTGTCTATTGTCTATCTAACATAGTTTAAGTTCAGTATATAATTTTCTTATTATTCGATGTTGCAAAATTTAATGAAAAATCATTTTTCTTAATAATTAAATATATTCTGTACAGGATTTTTTCAGACAAACCATTTTTAATATACGAAATTTATTATAAAATAAGTCTCATTCTATTATCGGCTCGGTGAAGGTCGCTTTAGGTTCGGATCTTCTATTAATAGAAACATTCAAACTTAATGTTTAGTACATATCTTTTCACTAACAGTTTTCCTGTATGTTAAAAAAATCAGTTTCTGTAAAAAAATTATCAACTTATTGATAAAAAAGATGCGAATAAAGTTTAATATCATCCTCGTTACAATAAATAAACTATTTAACATTATATTATAATTTTTTTGTTTTGGAAAACTGACAAAATACAGAGTTTTGCATCTATGGGACTTTCCTAGGTTACTTATTTGTTGCCAATATAAGGATTTGAATAAAGTGAAATAAAATACTTATAATGATGTTTTATTATGTGTAAAAAATGTTAGCAATATAAAATAAATGAGAATGGTTCATAAATAAATATTTAACTGCAATAAATGCATATACAGTCTTAATTTTGTATCTGAAATGACAAACAGCCATGAATACTAGTAGAAAATGATCGTAGAAACTTTTAAATTGGCACAACAGTTTAGTAGGATTTGAATAAATAGAATATACAGCCAAATGTTTACAATAACTAAAAAATGGATATCACAATACGTTAAACTATTGAAATAGTGATGTCCATATCTACAATAAAAAAAATAGTGCTAATGTGAAATAAATAGTATGCATCACTCTTTTTACATATATTCCAAGGATACTACATTATGTACTTACCATTGCCACTCTCAATGTCTTACAAATTTAAAATTCTTTTAAATGAGTGAAATATTTAGAAAAATAAAAAATAATGACGATCATCCAGCAAACTGCGGTAAATTCTAAATGTGTTCTTTAGGAGCCAGAAATTTTCAAGACTTATAAAGAGATGTGCTTAGGATCACTTTATACTAGTACTGTTTGATAGATCAAAAAATGCTATATATACACATATCTGGTATACAAAGTGACATTCACAATAATTAATTTAAAAAATTTATACATGATACAGTAAGCAACTTAGAGCGCTACATCATTAAGCACGTTAGGTTCCGAGTATTGTTCTAATCTACTACATCAAAACTCATTTTATACAAAATAATGATATCGAGGACCTTATTAAACGATTGTCTTCTAACATGTCATCATGTGATGGAAAGGAATACAACAGGAAACAATCGTCTTCAAAGGATCCGAGTATTCTGTGGTCACTTGTAGCACAGCATTGAGCATCATTTATAAAATCAGTAGTCTGTTCAAAATACAAAAATAAATTTCGTACTTGAAAAAATATTGCGCTTGTTTGTGTATCCAAAATGTACTGTGACTGGATTGGATGTTCCTGTGAAAAACAGACTATTTGTGGATGTTTATAGCAAAAGTTGTAAAAATATGTAAAAAGTTATCTTCAGTCTCAACATTTTCTATAGCACGTAACTTAATTCAAATCTAAAGTGAAGTTAAATGAATAAAAACGTATTACATCTATTCTGGATCAGACACTGCTACCGTTTTTATATCACCAGTGGGCGCCACCGGCGAGTGAGGTCTTTAAGCATGACTGTCCACATTTGTGAAAACGGAGTTTAAATATAAATCATTTTCTAATAACATAGAGCTGTATAATGCATTATTATCCAATACAGTCTTGATATGAGAAACAAAACAGTATAAGGTAGTAGTTGGTGATTATTCGTTGGAATAATACGTTTGATGTGACATTTCGGAAATCTCACTACACCAGCGCCTCTAGTGACAAATAAAAACGCGATAGCCCCGTTCTGACACACGGGTTTAAGAATAAAACTAAAAGCAGAGTTTCGTCATAGTAAAAAATTGTTTTGTTGGTATAAATTTGAGATTCTATTATCACATATAGTTGGTTTTTGAATTATCACATATACACTGTTATCTATGTAAATATATACGGTCGTTTAGAATTAAATATTAATTGAATCATTTAAAATAGTTATTGTCCCATAGTAAATTATTTCATGGTAAAAAGCTTTGACTTAAGCTTGATTTCCTGTTGATTAAAAATAAAGTTTGATTGTAGTTGATTTTAATATTAAAAATCGTGTTTTCTGTACGTAGTTCTCATTTATATTAATGTTCTAAATTTTTCCTAATAAGATGTAACAACTTCCACAAATAATCCGTCAATACGGTGCATTAGTGTCATGTCGGAAGTTAGTGTAACTTAGTGTCTAGGTTCCAAACGAATAATTTCTGGTAAATATACAAGAATGAGACTCGTTATATTCCCTTCATGAACTTAGGTCGTTTAAAATAAGTAAAACCAAAATTATTTTACATACTTTGAAACGAGCAGTAAGCACCCGATTTTAAAATATTTATTTTGATTTTATTTACATTTAAAATTATACGAGTCCATTTCAAAAGATAATCTGAATCCAATAACAGTTCTCAACTTGAATATGCCCTTAGAAAGTCAAGTGTAAAAGTTTATTTTGTTTGGAACATGGATACCCGGAATGGGCCACACATTATACGATTTATAAAGTTACTGGCTTTGTAATGCAACTTGTAGTAACATGGGGTCGTATTTTACGAAAATAAATCATGCATAAAATCTGTAGTACGAAAGCTTTGATAGCGCTAATATGTTGAAGATAGATTGTTTACAGGTCAATCCATTTGAAGTGATCCAATGAGGGTTGCTTAACTATTTTTTATTTTGATAATATTATTACCCTTATAATTAGAACCTTACAACAATTTTTTATCTAGCTCTTTCTGGGAGAGACCGCCAATTTTATCAAGCCGCGCACGGTATTTTTGAGCTTTGCAAGCATTAATGGTAAATTGAATATCTTTGTACAGAATAGAGCTAGCTTTTTAAAGGCCTAGTTTTACAAAGAAGGAATCAAATCCCACAGCTAATGACTTCTATACTATAAAATATTGTAAAATACTCATATATGACAGAATATGAAGTCTAAAGTAATAATTTTTTATAAATTTTTAAAAAACAAAATTTTTCTATTTTTTCAAAGTTTGAGGCTCAACATTTCTGGTGGGGCCAGATAAAAAAAATCAATTTTCATATATGTGATGTACTCATATGCTATGCTAGCAACATACAGCAGAAATTTCAATCTTGGTATTTGATCTTAAGCCAAGTTATGAAATTTTGAATTTAAAGAAAATTTGAACTTACGCGCCAGTTTTTATCTCTCGATTTTTATAAAACCTACTTTTTACAAATAATTATATTATAGTAAACTTGTTAAAAAATGTATAGCTTCATCTCAGTTCGAAATTAAAGTTATCAGTATATACCCAGGTACTGGAATATATGTAAAATACACTATAATTTAACTTAAAATAAATCAAAAACGATGATTAGTCTTAAAAATAATTATTTTGGTATAATTCAATTAAATATAATAGGTACAGTACCAATTTGATACATAAATATAAATTAGACAGTCTATAATCATTTATTTATATATTGAAATAAAAAAACAAGCAATAGCAAGACTCGTGACTAAACAGTCACAACATAATTAGTTCCTGTTAAGACATGATCCTTGCACTGTGGTAACTGGGAGCTCTCAGTCAGTGATTATCTTTCTTACAGTGTGAATGTTAGACAGCAGTGTCATAGTTCTCTCTCTCGTGTGTTTAATTTTTGTGTTAAATATAACAGAATTTTTCATTGATGAAATGGATGAACAATGTTGTGTTGGAAAAACTGTCAATGAAGTGTGCCATAAACCCTGTTATGGTTTGGTGTCTAATGTTCCTTTAAATACTTTTGATCCTACTGAACAACAACTTTTGAAATGTAGAGTACGTAATAATGCTATTACTTTGGTTTGTGAGTATCATACAAAAAAAGTACCTAGTTAAATATACCTAACCATTTGTTTGGAAAATATTGCTTGGTTCCATTGAAAGTGCAAAGAAATGAAACTCTACAGATTTAAGAGAAATAAAGCTTGATCATTTGTCTTTCATAAAAACCAATTGTCATGATGAAATAATTCCAGGGAAATCTCTTTTTCGAAATTGTTATGCAAAGTTCTTTGATTTGGTCACAAAGCCAAAAGCCTTAATGTTAAGTTCTCTCCATGATGATGTTAACCTGAAGAGGTTATTGTACAACAAATATATTCTGCTTGTTCTCTACTAGAAGTGCCTCCAGCTTCTAAAATAACAAAATTAAGTTCTGGAAAAATAAAAGCTGCGAATGAGTCAAAAATTCATTGTATTAATGAAAAATTACGACAAAATTTTCATTCATATTTCGTCACAAGTTAATCACAGTAGCAGTGACCCGGAACTTCAAAAAGCTGTGTTGGACAATAACTATTTTGATTTAATTGACAAATTTAAACATAAGTATTCAATCTTATCTAAAGAGGAACAAGTAAAAATCATCAGCTTGCTCCCTAATAAATAGTCAAGAGAAAAGATTTCTAATAAATCAAAACGTCTCATTAGATTAAGCCGAAGTTTAGTTGAAGAATAAGGTAAATTACAACATTGAGTAAAAAGAAAAGTGTAGGTGTAAGTGATGAAACAATAGAGAAAGTTGTAAAGTTTTTTAAAACGATGAAAATAGTAGAATATGTCCAGGTAAAAAAGATTGTACCAAAGTGGTCATTAATGAATATAAAATAGAAAAACAAAAGCATTTGTTTCTATGTAATCTGAATGAATTGTATTTAGCATTCAAGAAGTCTCATCCGCTAAAAACTATCGGAGGAGATTAGTATGATTTTGAATGGACACTTAGCATAAAGAACAACTTAAGTGTATCACCAAACACAAACTCTATTTCCATTTATGTAATCAATAAAACTATTTATTAGTCTTCTACAAATTGTAACTTTTAATTAAATGTCCTCACTAGATTCTTAAATTCAAAATTTCATAATTTAAGCTTAAGATCCATACTAAAAAATTGTTTTGAGGTTATAATTTAAAGGGCAATAACATAAAAATAAAAAAAATAACATAAAAAATTTGTCAAAATAACAAATGGTCAAGCAACCAAAAAATTTTTTATTGGATCACTTCAAATGGATTGACCCTTTTTCGTTGAAAATATATAAAATTTTGATAAAAATGAATAATACTGGAAAGTTTTCTACGGAAATGCATCGTAACCAAACATGTCTGTGGGATGTTAAAAATAACGAATACCTAAATAAACATAAAACAAGAGCCAGTTATGAAATTCTTCATGAAAGCTTATAAGAAATCAAAGGAGATGCTTCTTTGGCATTTTTGAAAAAGAAAATTAATAACTTGCTTTCGGACATGAATTCAAAAAAGTAAGTAAAAATGAACGAACAGGTTTTTTGTTTATATTTTGTAGTCATGGTTCATTAGTACTTAGTTTACATAATAAGTCTATTTTCTTTTTTTTTGGACTGTTCTTCATCATATAACAATTATAGCTAATGTCTCTTCTCATAAATTCGATGCCATCATGAACGCAAGAAAATTAAAATTAGTGCAAAACGACTTGTAGGTATACAACATAAACCGGCACAACTTCGGTTTATTGACCCAAATATTTTCAGGGACCGTCTCCTGAATCGAACGGAATAAGCGTTTTTTAGGAAACGACACCTTATTCAGTTATAGACAATTATTCATCTCTCTATAATCCTATGGGAAATTTTAATATACAGTACAATCGATAGGTGGCGTTGAGAACAGCGCATGCACTCTATCCTTTTTTGCTACCACTAGCAGTCAAATAAAATGGTCGCTTTTTTTCTTTTTAAAGTTTTTGTTTATTGCTCCAAATTATACTTATTTTTAACTATTTCATATACTTTAGAACATGGATCCATATGTACCTATCTAGAGCTAGCGCAACCTATCCTTCACTAAAGATGCGGCTCTTTTGTAGGTACAATAACAAGGCCTGGTGTCTATAGAAAAGCACTGTGGCCGCCATCGAATAGGGATGGAAGTCAGCACTGTCCAGCATGGTTTTGGAGTGTTTTATTGCTCACGGGGACGTTCAGTCCGTGGAAGTCGAGGCATGGCTAAGGATACTTGGTTTGAGGAGTCTCGTCTACTTTTAATTATTAGAGTTGTACTTTTTTGGTTGCTCTATGGATTTACTCATGATGTAAGCTATGACCGGGTCAGAGATGAGTGCGTTGACATGACATTGCCACCATCTGAACGCACTATGCTTAACCTAATCTAACCATAGCTCACTTGCAAATCAGCCTATTAGAATTGTTTTTTAATAAAACTGTATTTTTTTAGTTATCGATTTGTGCGAGAAATGGTCATTGAGACTTTTTCAACTGAACAATATTCACATGGCAAGATTGCCGGTCCAGGTATTAATGTGCAAATTTGGTAAGCGCGAAAAGAACCGAGGCCGCTTAGTTGAAGGGCATTGGGTTCTAAGCATTAGTTCAGAAGAAATCTAAGACTTTCGTATGATTCTCTGCCTTGAAAACTGCCGCAGTGCTGCCACGTTTACTTCTATAATCGAGAAGCACGTCGCGCCTGGCTCGACAATTTAGACATACAGTTGCAATGGATACTGCAGCCTTTCTTCACACAGCTTTTTTCTCGAAGCAGTTAATCATAGAGAGCTGTTTGTCAGTAAGTATAAAAGAGTAATAGTTTTTCTCTATGCTAATACTATTTTTTAGCCAACACCGGAGTTCACACTGAGGCTCAGTGGCGACCAGTAAAAGGCTTCGTCCACGGACGTCATGTTCCTTTGCTCCCCACACACATTTGTGAGTATCTCTGGCGGCAATGTAATCGCAAAGAATAGCGCGACCCTTTCAAGACCTTGCTTTCTGCCATCTGTCGCGAATATACAGATTTTCGAATTTAATTATATTGGGCCTTTCTCATGTTGAATAAATTTAATTTTGCCACCGCTTTTATATTTTTATTTCATTAATATATTTAAGGTTAGGTTATATTATCGTTGTGTGGACCATATGCAGATACGCCACCTATCAATTTTACTGCATATTAAAATTTGCCATGGGGTTATAAGAGGATATATAATTGGCTATAACTTATTAAGGGGTCGTTTCCTACAAAATGTTTTATGTCGTTCGACTTAGGAGACGCTCCCCTGTCGAAATATATCTACGGTTCCTAAAAATATTTGTGCGACTAAGCCATAATCTTAACTAAAAACCAAAGAGTAGTTTAAGTTAGTGGACAAAGGCGAATCCGATCTGTCGTTCCATCGGTAGTATCAAGTTGCTGTCGTAGGACATGTAGTAAGATGAATCGTATAATGTGTGGTGGCCTCTTTAAAAATGACAATGCGATGTCACCACTAATGGGGCATATTGAATAGTACTCACCTCTGAAACGTTATAGAAATAAAGTTTTTTATTAGCACTATTCAATTATAAACTACAACAAACTCACTGAAACTACAAAAATATAAAGCTGCACTGGTATGAATTGTTAATCGGATAAAATTATGTAAATCACAAAAACAAATACTTAAAATATTATCTGCACAACATACATTAATTAAAAGGTCATAAACCAGTGAATTTCACTCATTAAAAAATAATATAAAGCAAGATTTTTTAGATGCTTATAAAGTGAATATTTAAAAAACTTTGGTGGTTTATTAAAAAGTGAATCACTCCATCCAAAAATACAAATGTCTCACTAAAAAGAAAGCCTAGCAGTAACAACAGAAAAAGTTGGGATCTTTGCGCTGCTTATTAAATATGAAAATCAAAAATTATCATCACCTTCAGTAGCCGTGCTTTGTAAAAAATTTCAGATCAAGGTGCAAAATTAAAAGTAACCATATTCTTAAAAACTATCTCTTAAATTTATAGATATGTCGATCATTAATATTCTACAAAGCTATTTTTAAAGAAGTTATTTTTTATGAGACACTAGGTATTTTTGAAAATTTGAACAGATATTGTGCAGATATCAGGTTAAAGCTGCAAACAACACTAACACCGTGAATTCATTGAAAGTACAAGCTCTCTGGTACTAACAATTGTATAAATATATCTACAGCACGTCCAAAATATACCGGAAGTTTATTCACATATTTTAGTTATTATAAGTAATATATTCACCAAGTTGATACGATTCTTTTATAACCAATTATTATTTTTAAAAAACGTTGCTTAGTATCATCTACTTGATGAATTCAGTATTTCACCTATACTTATACCTAACCTAAACCCAAACCCGTTTTCAGTTAATTCTAGTTTTGACTAGGGAAAACTAGTTTTCACAAACCTTTTACATTTAAACTAATTTTGGTAGTCAAAACTAGTGTTGACTAGTATTCTTAGCGTTAAAGCTAGTTTTTTTTTACATTTTTGACAAACAAATACTAGTTTTGACTGAGAAATACTAGAATTTACTAGTTAGAAACAATTATTTGAAAACTTCATTTTAGTAGAATAAAAGAAAAATTCATTACTTGAAATGTAATATAATGAAAATATTGTTCAACTTGTTTGAGCAGCTTAAACTTTCGTGGTAATTCTAATTACATTGCTCTGAGCTATGAGAAGAGTATTTGCGACTTCATGGAATGGTAGAAATACCTGCTTTTTTAATACATCTCACACATTTCCAGAAAAACATTTATCATTGCAGTTGTTCTGTTCGCATATATTTTCTAAATTTCAGTCTTCAAAAAATATATATACATATATAATTTGTAACAACCTCTACCACTTAGTGGTGTAGGGTATTAATGGTTATGTTTGTGAACATTTTTTACATTCATTCCTAATCTGAGCCCTTTGGTCATTCAATACCTCTTCAATTTTCGCTTTCCATATTTTTTAAAAGGTCGTTCTTCATTCATACGTTGTAAGTGTCCACACCATTGTAATTGTGTTTTCTCTATATAATCTAATGTAGGTTGTATATTTATAGGGTTTAAAGGTTTATAAAGTATATAATGAAAGAAAAATTTTTCTATCTTATAAAATATATAGTTCACAATATCCAAAATATGTAAATGTTGTATATTAGTTATTTTTCGTACTAGTGAGCAGATATTTAGGACGCTTTGTAAAAAAAGTATAAACAATATTATTTCTAAAATTGTGACAACCTAAGAGACTCTAATTATCACTGTATTAGTGTTTTAAATCGTATATGTTCGAAAAAAGCAAAACAAAATTTTAGAGAGCATTATAAAAATGGGAAAATATTAAATATCTCTGAAATTAATAATACAGATTTGATTCAAATTCAACTGAATGACATTCCTTAATTTTTTTGTAAGATAAAATATTTTATTTCATTATTAGTTTATTTGAGCTTATATTTAATGCAAACTATAAGACAAATTGAATAAAATATACATATACATATGACATTACGCACTACTCGCAAATGAATTATTTATATTCAAATTCAAATAAAAACTATAACCACTTCATAACTATATCAGTACTAAAATAGTTTAGGAATGACTAGAAAAATTAAATTAAATTTTAACTTGAGAATAACAATGAGGAAACCATACGATTCCTGAATATACAGGAGCAGATGCTAATGAATTCCCATTTAACTAAGGGATATCAACTTTTTATGTAAAACCAGCTACTAGAAATTGTAAAAGGTAATATTTAAGAGAAATGTCTCAATCTTAGTGAGAATTGACATGAAGAAAATTCTGTGTGATTATTCACATTTCAATCACTGCGATGTGGTATATTGGCCATGCTTAGACAAAAATGATATAGAATTAAAAAAACTCAGAACTCTTCTTTAACCCTCCAAACGGTACATCAACCCTTTAGACGGATATAAATTACAGATTTGGTACTAGATCTCGATAGGGAGCGAGTAAAAGGGTAGGTTTTTGTATGCGCGTCAGTCTAACCCTACTCTTGACTAACACTGGATATTCCTGCTTTTCACTGATCTCTAAGTAAGTTTTCTTGTATTTGACTGATAGTAATAGCTCATGTTTCCTCTTCATTTCAATTACTTCTTTTTGATATTTGGCTTCAGTTTACTATAGTTTTTATATTTGAATAATAGTAATTACATATGTTAAATATTTGTTAAAAGATTTCCTTTAATTAGTTATTTTTTTGTGATATTTACCTATGAACTGCGTTATGTGGTAATTAATAAAAAAAAGTGAGATTGAGTGAATAAATGCACAAAAATTCCGTCTGGGAGACGGAACATCCGTCTGTGATATGGAACATCCGTCACAAGAATTACCTATAGAACAAACATCCACAACTTAAATTCGAGATGGAGGAATTAGTCCAAGAAATGAAGCATTTTGGCTCGCAATTTTTTCGTCCTGTCTGGATTTACTTGAAATTTTCGCAGAAGGTGGGAATAGTCCAAAGATAATTTTCTATATCATACCACCATACGCTATAACCTTGGGGGTGGTTGCCACAACAAAAAATGTTCTTTATGTTTTCTTCGCAAAACTAATATTTTTCGAGTTAATTACGCTTAAGAGTAACAGTTTTTCGACGAAAAAGTCGACATTTTAAAAGATTTTTTCCCGAATAACTCGAAAAATTTGCTTTTTGCCAAAAAAAACTGTACAGAGCAAACTTGTAGCTTTAAAAAAACAAACAAAATCAATTTTTTTATAATTTTTCTACGACCAACACGCACCTAGATACGATATGTTAATGTTTAGTTTTTAACTTTGAATGCATAATATGAAAGATCAAAGCCATATGACGGGAAAACTTTGCATTTTTCAAGAAAAATTCATAGAATATTTTTTAAATTGTATAATTAGAGCTTCCAGATTTTTTCTATATACAACGCCCTAACTACCCCCTTAATAAAAATAGATGTTCACCCTAATGTGATACTCTTTATATATGTATTATCAATACACTCAATAAGTTTAACAAATTCAAAATGCGTAATTTTAGAAAACTTGGAGCAAACGATTTTTTTGCAATTTCATATTTTTCACCCTTTACTCCAAAATATTTCCAAAAATTCTGGAGATACGATAAAAATAATAAATACTAAATTGTAGCTTTTTTAACGATTAAAATATTTTTCTGTGTGTAGATTTTGTACACAGTGAATATTTGGCGAGATATAGCAATTAAAAACGTCAATTTACGAGTGAACGCCACCTCATTCGAGCCCTTTACGGGATATTAAGGAATTTAATTCTCACAGTCTTTTAGCCCTTGAAAAGGCCCACAAAAAACTTTCAATCATTAAAAATCAGGGAGCTATTTTTATAAAGCCAATCAATTTTTTTTTTCAAAAAATTCAAATACCCCGCTTCGGAGCATAGTAATTTACATAACCGGTATATTTGGCGTTATATGTTCCACTTTCTCTACTCAAAACGAAAAACAGAGAAGAAGAAACATTTCCTCATGTGACTGCATGCAGCTAAACAAGTTAAAAAAAGTGAAAAATCTGAAAGCTTTTCTCGAGCAGATGGGGTATGAGCATTTCATCAAAACCTCAACAAAAAACAATGCAGTGAAGCAACTGCTCTGCTCACTGTTGATGCCTAAGACGAGCACACAAAAAAATGCTATTACCAAATTCAAGAGTGGCTTGGAAATAAAAACATTCGAGCAACAAATAGGGGGTGGCATTTTAATGAAGGTTTATTAGACCCCTTAGGAATGAACAAACCGCCTGAACCCGATGAACTTTTAAAAATGATTTTTTAATAATGCAAAAAGGGGTGCGGCACTTTATACGAGTGCAGAAAACTTGGATTGTACTGCAATTCCACTTGTTTTGGGTGCTCGGGTGAAGACTGCAATAATAGTACATCAGTAATTGAGGAGGATGAAGACGACATCGATTTTGATGAAAATAAAATTAATGAGCCAGGTTTGTAAATTTCGTTGTATGTGATGCGTGACTGTATGTTAACGCATGTCAATTAATTTTTTTTCTATTTAGATCAATTAAATTATAAAAATTGCTATGTTATTAAGGGTTGAAATATTATGAAATTGTATCCTGCAGCACAAAACAATTCTTATTTAACTAATCAAATTTTACCCATGTTGAGGTTTCAAATGTTTTTTCATAATTTTTTACAATTAGTGGTAGTTTTCACTCTTAAAAAACAAAAAGCGTACAACGGCACATAGAAATTGAACTAGGGGGTGAAATCAGCAAAATTCCAAATTTTTATACAAATCGATGCAGGACAAAAAAATACGAGGTTTTGCCTTTTGGTTAATGTTGAAGAATTGGTCAATCTACCTTCCTATGTAATATATTATTATTTTGTTATCACTGGTAAATAATAAATGATTCATAATAATTATTATTATACATAAATGATTGCAAGAATATTAACTGGTCACTATTAAAATACTCAAAGAATCTGAGATTAAAAAAATGAAGTGTATTGGAATAAGGAACACTGAGGCCAATGGCTCTCTAAACAAAAAGCAAAATTGGATTTCAACTTTGTGATCTTCCTGTTAAATTTGAAATTTGATGGTTCAATGTATCAGGAAGTATAAAATTGATTTGATAATGCCTTCATAAAGCAAACTTTTGATGCTACACAAATTTGAATAATAATTTGAAGAGCTGTATTTATGTTTAGTTCTAATAAATCAATAATATATTTATACCCAATGAAACAATAATATTTCAGAGATATTTTTGAAATAAATATGGCAGTGCAGTTTTTGAGCAAAAGCTGAAAAATTCAAGTCTTTGAAAAATAGGTTATTGCTCAAAATAATTCTTACATTCAAATGCCTTTGGTTTTAAACAACATAATTTGGCTTTCAACTAGGAATTAAATGTTTCAAAACTAATTTACATTGTCCCTAGAATATATAAATTACTTATATAAAAATACTTAAATATCAGTGAGACCAATAATGGTATTTTGGAATGAAATATAGAAGTTATATATGGCACCAAATCTTATTCAACATTTATATTTCACAAAGTCCGTGAAGTTCTGCATAATTTACAATTGCTCGATGGAGGAATTCATACTGTGCCTAGAATAAAATGAAAAATATTATTCCTCTGCTTCACTTTTTTATTAACCAAAAAAAATTATACATCACAATGATGGAAATATTGAACTTGAATAGTAGAAGCGCAAAATATCAATTTTACAGTGCATGATATTATTTCAAAATTTTTTATTCAATTGCAAAACATCTCATAGAAGTACAGTGACTCACGGCATAAATTATGTATAGTAGGAATAATTAAAAATTAATTTCTCTTGGCAGTCTATAAAATTTTTTTTTTTACAAAACAAACAAACTGGATGTTGAATAATGGAGCACATAGTGCTCATAACATCAAATAACAAAGTTTGAATATAAATAAAAGGTAATTAATGTCTAAACGTTGGCCGGCAGTCATTGATAATAACAGAGGGTCATTAAAATATTAGCAAATATTGTTAATGATTTCATTAACATTTTCCATAATTCAAACTATGAAATTAAAATTACAATTTAATATTGTTATCTAGTATATTTTTGAAGCAAACAAATTAGTTCATATGTTTTATATTAAGTTTATTTATTATGTCATTTTCTTAATGATGAATAATGCAAATTAAGTTGTGAATAACTTTTTGGAAACTTTATACACGAATATATATATATATATATATATATATATATATATATATATATATATATATATATATATATATATATATATGAATTTCGCTACTTTTAGGGTCATTCCGTAATTCAAAGTGATAATAAAAAAGAAGTTTCTGTTGGTAAAAGTTTATTGAAAAGAATGAAAATGAGCAATTCTACTTTGCTATGATTTGAGTTGAAACAAGATAACCTCTAAAGACCCTAGTATTGAATATTTAATCCAATCCTCTAGCAGTGATAACAGCTTGCAAACGACGAGGCATGCTTTGATTCAGATTTTAAGACTGTCCCATACTGCACACCGGCAAATATTCCCGTAAACATCTGCCCATCTAATCCCAAATGTGTTAAATGAGATTTAAGTCTGGACTGTGAGCAGGCCAAACAAACGGCATGGTTTGAACATCGTCAAGATGTGCATCATCATGCACAAAGGTTGCGTCGTTGGAAGAACAATAAGTGGTACAACATGTTCTTCTAAAACTCTTCTTAGGTACCTGTACGCATTCAACGTCCCATTCTCGATAAACACTAGCTCCGTGCTAGTGTCAAAAGTTATGCCTCCCTATACCTGACCTGTACCAAATGGAACTCGCTCGGCTAAAAACGCTTGAGCACATATCTCGTCTTGTCGTCGCCACATCTATTTGAGCCTATGAGACAGAATCGCGATTCATCGGAAAACAATAAGGGACTCCATCCACTATTGTCCAAGCAAGGTGTTCTCGCGCAAAATTCAACCTGGCAATCCGATGTCGTGACCTATTAGTTTCTAAAAGCACAAGAAATAAAAAAAGGTCATATCTAGCCGTTGTAGTCCTACCTCGTCCGGAACCAGGTTTTCGCGTGAGGAAATCAGCCTCTTCATACCGCTGCCATACTCGTTGCACATTCGAGACTTACATTTTAGGAGTTTAGGTGAGGAGCTTTTTTATTTTGTTGAGCACTTATCAAAACAACAAAAACTTTTTGTTTATTCAAGCAATCGGTTAGAAAATCATGGTATAAACGAACAAAAAACCAAACAAAATTAAAATTTCTAAAATAACTTTAAAGTAAGGGGTAACTTTTATTTTATGCTCGGCAGTATATTAAGTTCCAAGAGCTTTCTGAAGAGTATTTTGAAGTGTTGACAGCATTCGATCGATACACAATCATCAACTACTTTTGTATTGTTGGCAAACATTTTTAAGACCAGAAAATAATTAGTTGATACTTACATATGAATTTATCATGGCTTGTCTCTGTGATCTTAATTTCCTTGTCACTGTAAAAACATCAACTCTTCTTTCAGTTCTGAGTTGTTGTACAAGTATACTGAGCCCAACGAACATTGAACTTCTGTCTGATCCTAAATTACAATGAACAACCATTGAAGGAGAACAACCGTTTTTCACTAAAACTGTCTGGGAAAAGTCTACAAGTTCAATAAGTCCTCTTGTCACTTCAGGTACCTGGAAAGAAGTCGCAATGGAAGCATCCTGTTGCAGGAATGTGAAATTAATGGTGAAAATTGGCGGCAAGAGGAGACGTGTGAGGTTCTGAAAAAATGCACCTCGTACAGCCACTTGCACCAATGCTTGAATGGCTTGACAGTTCAACTTATCCCGAAATTGATATATTCTTCAAAACTAATTGTTATATATCATAATTTTTAGATTTGAACAATTGGATTGGAATCTTTAAAATCTTGATACTTTCACGTATCTTGAAAGCACAGTAAATTGTTTAGACGGCTTTCAGTCTTACAATCATTGCAAGTATTTTTTGGTTTTCTTTTCTACTATATTTGATTTTAAACACATCTTACAATCCTTATAAGCTACTTTATAAATAAAACCACTATATATACATCAAATTTCAGGTTAAGTTTGAATATATCCTCAAAGGTAACATACCTCTCCATCCACAGTGGGCCATCCATGATATTGTAAGTGAGTAACTTTCTGATCTTCTCCATCCCTACTTCTAATGATCATTTCTCTCCTTGTGTAATAAGGACAACTTTCTGCTTGAATATATCTAACGTGAATATGATCATAATGTGCTTCTTCTTCCGGCCAATATCTTGGACATTTTCCTTCACCAAGTTCAGAAATCATAACTATAACACTAATTCCTTGTTCAGAAACCATTCGCCAAAAATCATTGATTGTTCCTTCAATTGGATCTTGTGTAATTATAAAAGATTCACTATTATCATACCCTAAAACAGACCAAATATAATATAAAGATTAAAAACATTGATGATGTTTTCAATTGTGTAGATAACTTATAATAAATGAAAATAAAATATGACTGGATTACATTGAACAGAACAGCTTAGAAGGAAATATAAAAACTGTAAGTATCAGTTTGATTAGGGTAACTTCATGAAAAAAGTCGACTTCTAATTTTAGAAACGATTTGGAATTTTTCTATTTTCAAAGTGGATTGTCAAGTCGACTTTTTAAAAACACAATAACTATATCTCATGGTTGAAATATATTTTACAAGGTTTATTTGGTATATTTCTTGATTTTTAATAAGTTATTTATACATCATATGCAAAACTTACACATAAGTGAGTATTGTTGTGATTATTTTTAAAAGTTCTTTATAAAAATATAAACCTGACCTGAAACAGGTATTTAGCTGCGCCCTTAGGCTAATCCGAACAGAAATATCAAAGCCCAGAAATTTAACAGCTCACATAAGAATTCTATAGCTGATAAAACTATTAAGCAGTGACAAACCAATGAACCCAATGTATAGCATGTTGGAAAAAATATCCCATTCGAAGTTCGAACCGCCAATCATGGGTCAATAAAAATCTTCCTAGAGCTTGGACTCTATCTCTCTGGTACACATATGGTTCAAAGCTAGTGCAAGGAGCTGAATTGAGGGTTTGTGAACCAAAAGGCAACAGCCTTGCCAAAAAGGGGCAATGATTCCATATCTAGAACCAGAGCACCACTGTGGCCTCTTGAGATGCCACATCAATAATAAATTGAACTGATGGCTAAAGAATCAGATAAAGTCCTACTGGAGAAACACTCAAGGCGTAAAAAGCTTCATAACCATACCAACTAAAAAATCTGAATCACCTTAAGACGAAAGGTATGTCAGAGGACGGCAACTGCAAGTTGCCAAGGAAGCAACAGAGCATCTACTCTGCAAATGTCCCACCCATTTCGCTAAAAGGCATAAATACCTTGAAGGAGTGGTACTAACATTTTGGGAAGTGGAACACAAAAGCTAGTGGGAAGAGATGCTAAAACAGTAACCTCCTTTAGGAAGAGTCTATGTGTTTGGAAGAAAAACAAAGAAATGTGGAGTTTTGACAAAATATCTTCTAGGTATAGGTGCGAGTGGCTGTAAAGCCAAAACGACTCCCCAAACAATCTACAATCTATAAAGAGCTCTAGAGGATATATATATATATATATATATATATATATATATATATATATATATATATATTTATAGTATAAACTGTAGTATATATTGATTGTGGACGGTTTTAATTGAGAAGAACTCACCTTCAATAAAGGAAGCGTTAATATATGTGGAATGTTCTTTGCCTGTTAAAGGCGTAAGTATTACTCTATTTCTATCATATGGAATGATACTATCGCATCTATTTTTTTCTCTATTTTCTTCCCCACTTGCTACAGAACATGACTTTCTGTCTTCAAAAGCATTTATTATATTTTCAAATTCTTCTTCTAATTTACATTTGGTTTTGCCATTATCACACTGTCTTAATTTGTCCAATGTACTTTTCAACTCGTTGGCATTTATTTCTGTATCACCATATTGTGCAACTTCCATAAGAGCGCGGTAGATGAAAATATATTGTTTCTGGAAAAATAAATAAATTAATATTGAAACATTTTACGTATACCAATCTATATTCAAGTATTTACTGGATTTCAACAGAATTTTATATGATGTGCTGATAAAATGTTTTGTTTCATACCAAAATAATTAGAAACATTCAATAAACATACTCAAAAAGACATATTGTAAACGTAAATAGCACTAGGAAACCTCACTGTTAAATTTAATTACAGTTTAATATTTTACATAATAATAATCAAAAGAATTAGTTGTATCTTTACGACATTCCCTTCTAAACTACAAATTCATATCACCCGGTGTACAATATTATTCTTTAATTTACAAAAACTATTGTTGAATAATCTGGGTAAATACTGCTTACCAAAGATTGGACTAAGAAGTTCCTCTGGTGCCTTAAATCGCAAATAGTATTGAAAATAGAAACATGTCCCTCTTCTTTTAATTGGTTCAGTAAACAATCCAGTGCAACCAAAGTGCCAGTTCTACCAACACCTGCGCTACAATGAACCAAAATACTACCCTTTTCAACAGAGTAAGCTTCATTAACCCTTTTAATGAACTTAATGATACCATTAGGATGCTCAGGAGCCATAAAATCCTTCCAAACCAGGTAATGATATTGGGTTATATTCCTCTCTTCTAGTTCTTTTCCATTGCTAGTTCTCATTATTTTTAATTCCCTCACTATATAATCAGAGTATCTGTTTTCTTGTATGTGCGTAACAGTTATATCTCCGAAAATTTTATCACCATCAGTCTTATCAGGCCAGTATTTGCTACATTTCGTTTTGCTGTATTCTTCGAGATTAGTAAGCATAAGAATCAGTTCTAAATGCTGTTCCCAAATCATACGCCAAAATTCGTTGACAGTTGTATCCATAGGTCCTTGTGCACAAATAAATTTCTTCCTTTCTTTATATCCCATAACATAGTTTGCGTTTATGTAGTCTGAACCAGCAATACTATCCACTTGTGCCAACTTAACTCTAGTTTGATCATAGGCTTTTATATCGGGATACCTATTTTTATAAACATTTTCTCTAGTATCAGATGCTCTGGTAGTTCTGTCAGAAAATCTATCAGGAAGTAATTCGAATTCTTGCTGAAATCCGTAGTCAGAATCTCGATGATGTTCGATGTATGCCGAAACCAAATCAGATTTAGTGATAGGACACATGTCAGGTGGATTCAATGATACCAATCGCTGTCGTCCCCTGAGGCTCCTAAAAATAGGAGCACATAAGACAGAAAATAGTTAATTTTTAATGATTTGGTACTGATAATTTGCGTATTTAAATTAATCAATAGATCACTTACCAATGTGAACCATTTCCAATAATTCTCTTTTTCATGTATTGGATTCCATTCCAAGAATCATTTTTTAATAAATTTAAAGAAAAAAAATAGATAATCTAATATTGTAACAAAATTCTATTGATAAAAATACAAATGAAATAACATCAAAATGGGTCGAAAATTTAACTGATACTGTCATACCAGATGAAGTGAAAGAAGTTTTATCTTTAGGTCCCAATTTTTCACAAAATTATTCTAGTGTCAAAGAATCACCTGTGTACTATGTAATATTGAATGCAACAGCAATTATCTAAATAACGAAATTCAAAATAAATTGAAAAACAAAAAAACGGAGCAATATCCAACCTCAAAATATAACTACCACTAACGAACCTATTAATCAAAACAGAGATTTCAAAATTTTGATAGCAGATAAATCTAAAAAATGGTTATTTCCACTCTTTTTCCGTTATGTAGATGATTGCATTACTGCCGCACTAAAAAATCAAATTGAAAACATAAATAAAAAATTCAATTCTTATCATAAAAAACTTCAATCCACAATCGACATGGTACAAAATAACAAAATCAATTTTCTTGATGTCAGTTTATATTAAATTAACAATAACAGAAGTACACGAAAACAACTTTGTCCTCAAGATATTTGAACTTCAATTCGTATCATCCTATGTCACAAAAAAGATCAGTGATAATAAGGTTGGCTGATAGATCTATCTAACTATGTATTAGATCCTGAATTTAGATGCTTAGCTATTCAAAGAGCAAAAACTGCATTGAAAGAAAATAATTGTCCAGAAAAAATGATAAACAACAAATTCAAGAAAAGGATAAACAGATACTATAATCAATTAAGAAACAAAACATAAAACATTTCTCCTTACCAATAACTATTGAATTGTTTCAATAAATATACTATTCCTATAAGTCAGAAAGGACATAATACATTATCCAAATACTTCAATTAACTGAAATCTAAAACACCAAAAAACAAAAGAAGTAATATTTTATATCAAGTGTCTTGTACTAATTGTGATGCTGTCTGCATAGAGCAGAATAGACTAAAAAAAAAAAAATAAAAACGCATTAACGAACTACGAAATATCAAAAAAACATAAATTCAATTATAAAGATTTAAAAACTCTTGGAACGGAATCTACGGAAAAGAAAATTTTTAGAAATGGTTAACATTCATAGAAACAAAAAAGCTATGAATGATAAAAAGACCTAAATAATTCAAGAAAAATTTATAGCACTATTTTGAAAATACAACTACAAATAATTTAATTAATGACAGCTACATATTTTTGAGATGTAAAAATTGAGGAAGAAATAAATTTCTATTTTGATTTTATTTTTATTTTGATAATCATAATGTAGGTGATCTATTATTGATTAATATAAATAAGCAAATTGACAGTGTCAATATCATATTTGGATAAAGACTGAAAGTAGTTGAAACGTCAAAATTTTTATCTATCTTTTAAAATTTAATACAAAAACTTATTTTTTAACAGAAGAGACCTAAAATTATATATATAAACAATTATATGCATATCACAGTTAGGGGTTGAAACAATATTGTAGAGCTTATTGACATTTATAACATTTTTGACAAAGAAGATCCATATTAAGATTTTTTCTACAACTCAATTTGCTTAGAATATTCAATACTTCATTATTTTATATTTTCTTTTGGAAGATGGAATCAACAGGTTTATATATGTGACAATTAAAATAAACAAATATAGTTTTACCTCAATGATGTTCTGAAAGTGATCATTTCAACAGCTTGAGCATGTGCTTGCTTTGTATATCTGTGTAAAATACATAATGCACCCAAGAGCACAAGTATAACAACCACCAATCCACATAGAATTTGTACAATAAGGCTTAGAGCTCCTACAGCTGGTGCTGCAACTACTTCTGGTCCAGGATTCATCATGTCTAAATAGTTGCTGTATGCTGCCAGAAATATTGGTTGATAGTCCCCATGTACTAAAAAAGTTTATAGTCTACATATAATTACCAAGGCATCTAAACGTAACACTATGATTCAACTTTAACAAATAATTTATACTAGATCTGGTACTTGTTGAATAAAAAAAATTTGCATACATTTTCAATGTTTCAGAGGTAAGTTAAGTAGTGTTAACATTTTAAGTTAACCAGCACACAACTACAAGCATTCTTAAAACCCTGTATTTGTTGTGCAAACATTTTATTTTGTTGTTAGAAAAAAGTATAAGCACTTAATTAAAAACAGTCTATCGCGTCTCTTTATATAATAGAATAATTCATGAGAATGCTTAAGATACATAACTTTTGGTGTGAAGTGGTTGTTGGAAGTTTTGGATAAAGTTAAGTGATCTGGGAGCTACCAACACTGATGCATTTAAAATGAATGGTGGAATATTTCCGTTTTATAGATCTACAAAATCAAGATGGTATGAATCTATGTTTTTAGGGTAATCAGGTTCCAAGTCTATCAAACATCAAACCTGAAAAACGAGCTACAGTGAAAAGACATCACCTTGAAATACTCCAAAATATAGTCATCAAATGTTATACAGACTTCAAAATTAGGGGAGCGGGTTTATTTATAGTAGTGTTATTATAGACGATCCACTCTACCTCCGATAGACGGACCTAGCCTTGCTTCCTACAATTATTGGATAAAAAAATACAAGTGAGAAGAGATTTTTTCTGATCTAAACAAGTGCAAATTGATAATACCACAAATACATCTGATTCATCATGTTCGCCAATAAAAGAGCAGTTTCTCATTTAATTACTCCTTCTAACAAACACCTTGAAAATAGCTGATATACAATTTGAATTTATTACCTTGATGCTTTCATGACGCGGATTCCAGCAATCATAAAATCGATATTTGGGGCAAAATAATTAGTCATTTCAAGGGAATATATTTGGGGCAAATTTTCTAATTGACCACCAACAATCCCCTGCTCCAGTTTGATCAAAAAATCAACTCTTTCATCAACATAGCGACAAGTCACTCTAGCTAGTAGCATTTTGGTAAACTAGCCCAGCAGCTCTCCTAAACAATCGGCGCTGATGACGTAGTACCTATTTGTTTGTTAATATTAATCTTATCGACATGAAATAAACGCCATTATTACTCACTTAACATGTAGGCATTATGCTCTACTACCAGTGCTAGTATAATAAAATTATTTTGTTTACATTTCAGTTTTTAAATTATAATAATGTATATTTCTTATTATCTCCCAGCATAAAAATTTGTTGTACAAGCAGACAATAAGTTTATAATACTTGTAAACTTTTCACGTACCTATAATTTCTACAAATCCTGTATAATTACTGTTAATATCAAGATTTCCATCAAATGGTGGCAGAGGATCGGAGAGAATTTCGTTTCTTCTTACTCTGTTAACTAAATTTGTTGCATTTTTCATTTTATCTTCTCTAGGGGTATTGTAAGGTCGTAAACCAATACATTTATCACAAAGAGAATTTGTTGAATTGTAGACCTGCTCATCACCCAAGAATACTTCGTTGTGAAAAGCAGAGCTGGAAAACCATATTTTTATCAACAACTCTTACTAAAAGAATGTAGTTTTTTATCTACCTATCATAAACGTGTGAAAGAAATAATTGAGAACAATTCAATAGATCATTAATACTCACCTCGTAAACATTTCTGCAACATAAGCTCCTCCTCTTGGGGTTCTATGAGCTTCTTGATATGACATAATTGTTAAGTCTTCAGGATTAGCTAAATCGGATAATTTTTGCTGTGATTCCATTCTAACCAAATAAATTCGGTAACAACATATCGGTCCATTCCTTTCAGAAACTCTTGGCATAAATAATTTAAAAATCCATTTTCCTTGTTCTTCCATCTTTTTCCAATGTAATCTAGCAAGCTTCTGTTTGTCTGGTAATGTTGGGGGCATAGTGCAATTCAATGTTACAGGTATTCCATTTTTTCTCAAACGAGTCACCCCAGATATTCTTACTGTATAGTTTGTATTTGCTGATACATTATAGAAACGGGTATTTAGTGTAATTTCCTGGATACTGGTAGACTTTGGTCCCCATGTTATATTTTCAAATTGACCTTGATCATTTATAAAAACTGCAGAGCCTTCCAAAGTAACCTACAAAAAATATATTGAAAAATACATCCTTTCTCAATTTCAAAATCCACTCAACAGCATAGAAATATTACCAGAGTATATAATAAAATACTTAATATGCAATATTTAGTATCCATTAGCTTTTATCTTGGGGTAGGTTGGTTAAACCTAAAGATACTCTTCTTTACCTTATATTTTATACAATTATAGTTCTGTTCCTTTTGCATGAAATCTAAGATACTTTGAATTTATTTAAATATAGCTCATTGAATTCGACGTTCCATTTAATTGAACTCAAATGAGAGGAATTGAAATAGTTATCTCCTCTCTTTCTGATGCAGCATCAACTTTTGTTTCATAGAAATAACTCATTTTAGTTATTTGGCGAATTATTGAAAAGTTTGAGGGTATATTTACTTGTTTTTTAGCTAGTGCCTAGTGAGCCTGGTGATTAACATCGTGGTTAAGATTTGCAAATTTGTTTTTATTTCACTTTTTTATTGACAAGTGAATTTCGGGTTAGAATACAATGAACTGAATGAATGTCTCAGTTTGTCATTCCATTTGACCCACCATATTAAAGTAAGAACATGTGAGCTGATATTATCAGCTTAATTTGGAAAAAATCAGATCATTTGCAAAAGGAAAGCTATATATATCATTGGCTTAAATCGTAAACCATGTAATATTTTGATACCATTAGATAGATAATTTCTGAACGCATCTAATAGATAAATTCGTAAGGATTAAAAAAATCCATACCAATTCAAAACTCTAAGTAGAAAACCTTACAATTCCAGACTGCCATTTTGTGTACAGCTAACAGCACTCCTTGTTAATTTACTTGAAATATTTTTCTTTATTTTTTCAAAATTTGATATCTGGCCACAAAATTTACTCCTTTATTAAAAAAACAGTTTTCATTTAAATATTTTTTCATTATCAAGTTTTTTGTATTTACTGTAGAATTTGGTGCTATGGAGTTACGACGTTTACAACCTAAGCCAATAATATGTAAATATATATGTATTTCTGTTAATATCTATAAACTTTAAAGTTATTTTTCTAAATTGTCTTGATTTTACGTCTCTTCTTTTTTTCTTATAATTTTTGAAAGACAGATAAAAAAACAAAAGAAATATTGTATATCAAGTGCTTTGCACTAATTGTTACGCTGTCTACATAGGGCAGACATCTCAGTATTAAGAAAATAGACTAAAAGGTCATCAATACCATTAAAATTCAATTATAAAAATTCAAAAATTCTTGGAATGAAATCTAATACACGAAAAACAGGATTTTTAGAATATTTCACATTTATGAGAACAAAAAAGCTATAAATGATAAAAAAGATCTAAATAATTCAAGTAAAATTTCTAGCTCTAATTTGTAAATTTTAATACAACTACAAATAATTTAATTGATGACTGCTACATATTTTTGAGATGTAAGAACTAAGGAAAAATTAATTTTTCTTGTTAAAACAAATTTCTGTTTTGATTTTATTTTGATATCCATGATGCAGGTGATCTATTGATTAATATAAATATGCAAATTGTCAGTGTCAAATCAAATTCTCATAAAGACTGAAAGTAGTCGAAACATCAAATTTTTATGTTTTTAAAAAATTATATAAAAAACTAATTTTAAAACAGAAGATACCTAAAATCAAAACGATTTAGAAACATGAACATATATAAAAGTTGTAAGAAATAAGATATTTAAACCTTTATGTTGATTGGATTTATTATATTAACCTTCTAAACATTTTTGAACAATCCTTGGATAATCAGGATTTTATTGTACATAAAGCAATACTTACACTGTATGACATGATGGTTCCATGAGGATGTGTTGGTGGTTGCCATGATACAGACACAAAATTTGTGTGGCTGATATTGTCAAATCTGCATTCAATAGAAGCATTAGAAGGAGGACCCGCAATACCATCCATAGTAGTACCATTCACAATTTTTGAAAATGGTCCACACTCTTTGCTATAGTCGCTACAAGCTGCTACTTGGAAAGTATAAGTAGTGGCAGATGTCAGATCAGAAAACATATAAATATAGTCTTTAATGGCTGGTTGGACAGCTTCGAATTTTTCTGAAGTATTGTATGTTTTAAGGATTAATTGATAGTAGTGAATATGATCTTTGAATTTATTTGGTGGTGGAGTCCATTTAATTGTGATTGAACTGGATGTAACTCCAATAACAGTAACTTGTGGAACAACTATTGGTTCTTCATCTAATAGCTGCACCAGATTGCTGGTTGAGTACATACTTTCTCCTTGTGAATTAGCTGCCATAATCTTCACAGTATAAGACGAATTTTTATTTGGTGTTCCAGAAGTGTTTCTTACTGTAAGCACTAAAGATGTGCTACTAGCATTTATCATGGTTTGATAATATATCCATTCTTTATCATCTTCAGATTTATATTTTATTGTATAAGTTAAATTATTTGGGCTGTTGCCATCATTCACAGTCCAGTTAAAATAGATTTTGTTTATGCCAATTGGTTTGATAAAATCTAGAGTTATTTGTGGTTTGTCAAGGACCAAAACATCTGTAGAATTTCTAGCTTGTGAGGTTGGTGTAGTTACTACACAAGTGTAAGTTCCATTATCTTTTTTAGAAACATCAAATTTCAATGTTGTATTTTTATGTGTAATATTGATATCTTTAATGTCCCATTTGAAATCTGTTAAGGGTTCATTATCTTTCAGCCATTTGATTTCTTCAATAGGGTATCCTTGTACTACACTGTATATTTCTACTGTTTCATGCATCTTTGTATAGGTAGGTTTTGATATTTGTACTATTTCAGAAGGTAATGTTACATTCAGGAAAATTTGACGAAAGTCTAGGTCAACATCACTTTCATTTCTTTTTAAAATAGCATGGCATTTATAACTGCCTACATGGTTAAAATCGATCCCTATAATGTGTAAAATGGATACTTCAAATTTGTTACCAGATTCCTTGTTAATGTTCTCACTTTCCATTTCCAATTTGAAGCTGAAATAAAACAGTTTATTTAGGTATTTCTTGATATCATATTGTGTGGGTTGAAGACAAAAAATGTGTGAGTTGAAGGTAAAAAATTTTACAAATTCAACCTACTGAAGAGGAATTAATAAGAAAACATAAAATATTAAATTTCTACATGTTAGACATATGATGAGATATTTTCTAAATACAATACCAAAATTATAATTTTATTTTGTTAATACTGTAATGGAAGACTTTGCTTGTAGTTAAAGCTAATTTTTGTATTGAAGACACTACTGGTCTACTGGGAACTTAATTGAAATTACGAAAAATGATACCATCTAGTTAATAGTTTTTTTTTAAAATCTGGATATACAAAAATTTCTTATTTGTATGAAATATGAACATTGTTAGAATACCTGATGGAAAAAGAATAATGAGGAATAATTTTAATATATTTCTATACTATAAACTGTTCTATTCAATGGGCTGACATGTTATTGTTTACATTATTTGGGAGAGAATTGTAAACAAACAAATTAACATACCCTGCTTGTTCTGACACATTTTTGTCATTAAAAGTCCACATTATTATACTTGACATCCATTTGGTTTTACAAATAATTGTAATATTGTCACCCAATGGCAACTGATTCGGTAATTCATGTTTAAGTACTTCCACAGTAATATTTAAATCCTTATCTTCTTCATCTAAAAAGATTGTATTGGTAGTAAGAGAGTTCAATACCGGTTTTAATATTATCAAAAAGGTTGGAAATTCAAAATATTTACCTAGAGGATTACTTCTTACTATTCGATATGTCAGAAATAAATAAAAAAGTAGTAATACATAGGGATAATGGGCTTGGCATATCATGGCGCCTCAAATTTAGTCTCTGACGATTATCCACTGTATACTATGATTAGAAATCACTAATAATCGAGGTACGTAACTACGAATAACTTCATTTCTTATGTACTATCATTAAAATCACAATACATATTTGAATTGTAAAACAATTTGCCGACTACTTTGTTTGTGTAGGAACCATATTGAATTTTGGTATAGATTCATTTTTTTTATTACCGATAGAGGGATATATCCGTGCTTCTTCTATACCCCTAAGTTATATGCAATACACATGACCATGTAAAACATTTTCAAATTATTAACTATTATTAGCAAAAAAACTGGTGTAGGTATCTATTATTCTTATGGTATTTCTTTCGATTCAAAATTCAAAAAATCCAAGAGTCAATTTTAATTAACTTACCTTAACAATTGGTACTACAGTTCGGTGTGAGCCTTGGCCTTCCCGAAAATTCGCCTTCAAACTGATATGTTCTTCACCAACGTTCCCCATCCCTTCACATTCGTTATTTGTAAGTCTTCGTGAACTTGATCAGTCCATCTGATATGGGGCATGCCTCTTTTTCTACGACTGTATATTTTGGCATGATTCTCGTAGGCATCCGCTGGTCCTCAATTCCTTGAATGTGACCAAACCATCTCAACGTTTGGAGTTTTATTGAATTTGACGATGTTTTCATTGCTTAGTATATCATCGATTTCTATTATTTCAGATTCTCCAGTCTGATTCGTTCATTCTAATTCCTCCATATATTCATCTGATAATTTTTCTCTCAAATATCCTTAATTTTTCTTGGTCTTATTGTGTCATCACTCAATATGCACTGCCATAAATTACAATTGGTCTTATTAAAGTCCTGTAGTTTTTAACTTCATTCTTCTAGTTATTAGTTCGCAAAATAAGCTTTATTACCACTTTGTATTCTTTCTTGTATGGCAGTGTTTGGTTTGGCTTGGCTGTTTACATTGTAATGTTTCCTTATTTATTTACACTATTTATATGCATGGGGTGAATCAATAAACATTGTGTCTTACGTTCTCAATTTATTTAAACATTATAAACACACTTAACTAACTTGTAATAATTCACTTATCACTAACACTTAACTAATTTGAATCATTTATTCAAATTCTTCGATTAATTTCTGTTTCATTCTGTTCACTATGAATATTTATTATAAAATATACTTCACTGCGCTACATAAACTCCTTATATATATATATATATATATATATATATATATATATATATATATATATATATATATATATATCTCAAAAGAAGTCTCAAAACTTCTAGAAAATAAAGAGAGAGAGAAATGTTTAATTGTCAAAAAATTGTTTTAATTTGTAGATAAAAGCTTGTAAGAACTAAAATACAAACATAAGAATAACTAAATAAAGATACAAATAAAATAAAATTTCAATATACAGAAGAAAACCACAATGAATAACAAAATTATAAGGTAATAGTAATAGGTATTATTAAATATAATAATAATAATAAGAAAGAACAACTTATCATGGACTCTGTGATACTTCGGCAAGCACAGAGAGATCACCGGATTATACACACTGCTTTCGTGGATTATAAGAAAGCGTTTGATAGTGTACCTCATTCCAGGCTTGTGAACCCAACTATTGTAAGCTTCCTTTCAACAACGATGAAGGGATGGCGAACGAACCTACATCTTCAAATCCTCAGTACTGACGAAATACCCATTCATCGGAGAATATACCAGGGCGACTTCCTGACTCCGTTGTGGTTCTGCATTGCAATGAATCCCATACCTACTATGCCAATGATACAAAGTACGGATTCAACATTAAAGCGAACACAGACACAACTGTACCATCTCCCATCTTTTTTATATGGACGATATCAAGCTATACGCAGCAAATAAGCGTCAAATCAATCACCTTCTCGATATAATACATCGATTCTCCATCGATATACATATGGAGTTTGGACGGTCTAAGTGCAAGTCTCTACATATCGAGAAAGGTATTGTCACGAACGGAAATATGCAGCTTCCCAATTAAATGCAGGCAACTTAGTCCAGGCAATCAGCTATGTCACACCTGTTTTAACGTACTCTTTTGGAATCTTGAAGTGGACGAAAACAGAGCTAGAGGGTATTCAGAAGTTTACACGAACAATGATGACGAAGAACAACAACCACCACCCGAAGTCATCCACTATTAGAACAACATTACCCCGAAAGGAGGGTTGGAGAGGCTTCATCGACCTTCTTAACCTACACTCTCGACAGGTAATGAAACTACGTGAATTCTTTCATACTAAATCGGAAATCTCAACTCTGCACCGAATTATATCCAAAGCGGATTAGGATTATTCACCCCTCAACCTTCCATCGCTAGAATCTGACTTAAATATAGTATTGGACACCGAGAAGCTGGAACACTGGTCACGAAAGGTACTACACGGTAGACATCATCATGATCTTAACCAACCGCATGTTGACAAAGAAGCTTCAAACAGATGGCTTACTAGCGGCAATCTCTTTCTAGAGACCTAAGGCTTCATGGTGGCTATCTAGGATCAAGTTATTAACACGAATAACTACAAGAAAAATATTATTAAGGAACCGAACACTCAATCTGACAAATGCAGAAAGTGCCAACAAACATCATCCACCAGAAACTGGCCAAGAAGCTCGGTCTTCTTAATATGTATACACCGTATTACAAGTATCAGCCGCAGAAGGTGCTCGAAAATGACAATTTTAGACTCTACTACGATAGGTACATTATCACCGATAGACAGATGACGAATAACAGACTTGACATCATGGTGGTTGATAGAAGAGTCAATTCAGTCCTTCTTGCCTATGTAGCTATACGGAACGATCATAACGTTCTCAGCAAACACCAGGAGAAACTGGTCAAATATGCGGACCTCGCAATTGAGATTAAACAGATGTGGCACATGATAGCATCGCCAAACCTTTAATATTGAAGAAGAAACAAATAAATAAATCGACCTTCCTAGAAATTATTCAAAAGAAACAATGTAAATAAACCACCTGCCATAATTTAAACTTATATAAAAAACATCAAACGGATTTCTCGGTTTATAAAAAGTATTTGAAAGCGTTCATTCGTCGAATTTTGAAATTCCAATACATCTAGGCAAGCCGGTTCTAGGGCGTTCGTAACAATATTTTATCCGATATATTTAAATTCATTGATCTATCTATTCAACTACAGCTTTATAAATTATGCAAATTTTTGCATTTTGTATTGTCTATTGCATAGGTGGGGAACCTGCGGCCTCGAGGCCGCATGCGTCCTCCGCGAGGTTCTTGTGCGGCCCTTTGCCACTTAGTACAAAATGGTAGAGTTCGTTTCAAACAACTATTGCACATCAACGCCATGACAGTTGCGCGAAAAATCCCGCCAAAGACAGTCATATTGTAACATGACGTCAGAATACTAGTCTGAAACGGATTCTAGCACGCATGAGCGTGAAACCATCCGTTTCAGACTTGGACACTCAATGTTAATTTTTTAAGCAGTTTTCAGCGCCCCTAAGTTGCAATAAGAATGAACTAAACGAAAAAAAGCCGGGTTACGTGTGTGTGTTTTTTCTTTTTTCTTTTTTCTTTTTTCTTTTTTCTTTTTTATTTTTTCTTTTTTCTTTTTTCTTTTTTCTTTTTCCTTTTTTCTTTTTTCTTTTTTCTTTTTTCTTTTTTCTTTTTTCTTTTTTCTTTTTTCTTTTTTCTTTTTTCTTTTTTCTTTTTTCTTTTTTCTTTTTTCTTTTTTCTTTTTTTATTTAGAAGGAATATTGGGAATTAAGAAATTGTAGAATTTTCAGGTAAGTGAAAAATTATTTATTCGGAGATTTCAGAATTCCAGTAATCAATTATGCTTTTCTCAGAGTATTGCCGAAATGTTGGTTTTATATACAAATAAATAATTTTTCACTTCACTGAAAATTCCACAATGTTTATGTAATTTACATATATATAAAGAAACGAATAATGTTCTATGTAATATTTATTTGAAAATAAATTAAAATTACAAAATACTATTTACAAAATTTGTCATACAGAGCAGCCACATGCTAGCAGACGATGTGTTTACATCGATATTGATTGGTTGCATCATGGATTACACAGAGCAATTCATTGGTCAGCTGATTGTCTTTGCAAAAAAAATTTAAATTAGCGCTAGCATCGCCAACTATCTTGTCTAAGAAGTGAACAAAACTCGGTTTCAGATCTCCCATTTGAGTGTCACATCTTGATTTGGCTTCTCTGACTCGCATCTCTCATCGCTTCCCTGTTGCGATCTTCAGCAAACTGTAGTTAACAGTGCGTGCTTATAACAGTTACACGGTTTTATTGTATTTCTAGAAAATATACACTTTGTTAAAGATATTATTTGAAATTCGTTTTTTTATCCAGTCAAATCATTGTCAAATAGTAAGAGAAGAAAATTAGGTGATGACAACAGAACATTTAATGTAGAATGGGATTTTTTCTTTACTGCTGAGAAAGATAAAATGATATGTTTGTTGTGAAATACAATTTTAAATACTTTAAAAAAAGCAAATGCAAATAAACACTACTTGACTCATAAAGAACATAAATATTTCGCTTTAGAAGGTGAATCACGAAAAGTTGCACTTCAAAAGTTGAAAAATAAGAAGCATCATCAGCAGGCATCTTTTAGTGCCTTTGTTAATCAAAATTCCGCTGCAGTTGCTGTTACGTATAAAAAATAGCACATATACTTGGAAAAAGGGGCAAACCATTTAGTGACATTGAAATAATTAAAGAATGTATTGTTGAAGCAGTGAGTATGTTAGATCCAAGAAATGTCGACAAATTCAAACAATTACCTCTTTTAAGAAAAACTGTAGCAGATCGACACCACGAATTAGCGCAAAATGTAACTTCATACAATTATACAAAATGAAGATGTTTATTTTTCAATTGCTTAAGATGAAAGCACTGATGAAACAGATTCGGCACAAGTTTTATATTTTATTCGTGCTATAACTAAAGATTTTCAATGTTACGAAGAACTACTTGCGTTGGGTACACTAACTGGAAGAACTCGCGGAGCCGATAGTTTCGAAAACTTCAAAGAAGTATGTAATATATTACAACTGAATGTCAGTAATTTAGTCAGTGTCTGCACCGATGGCGCACCTTCCATGAGAGGCAAAAATGAAGAATTCGTTGCTTTGTTGAAAAAGAAAAACTTAAACTTGAAAAAATTGATATCATTTCACTAAATTTTGTATCAGCAAAATCTTTGCGCAAAATCTACCATTTTGCAAGACACTCTGGATAGAACCATTGCCATTGTCAACCATATTCCCGTAAATGCAATGCGTCATCGAGAATTTCGGCAGATGCTCTCTTTAGATGAGGAAACGTATAGTCTTGACCTACCATACTACTGCAAGGTTCGCTGGCTATCAACAGGTCAGGTTTTGATAAAAGTTTTGTCTTTGCGACGACAAATTTTAAACTTCTATCAAGAACAAGGAAAACAATGTGATCTATCAGATGAAGTATTTCTCAGAAACCTTGCATTTTTGTCTGATATGATGACAAAACAAAACAATTTAAATATTTACCTGCAAGGTGAAACGAGATATATTTATGAAATGTGACAAAAGATCCAAGCGTTTAGAAAAAATTATCATTTTTGAAAACATTGCTTTGTCGATCGGAAATATCTGCACATTTCAAGGAACTACCTAAAATGTTAAATGAGCAGAACTGTGAAAATAAAATATTCTATGAATATGTATGTGTCTTGGATTGTTTAATAGAAGAGTATACTAATAGATTTTCTGATTTTGACGAGCACACTCCTGCTATGAAACTGGCTTTAGAACCACATTTAATAGATATATCCGAGGCTCCTGCAGAACTACAAATGGAGTTAATTGATTTAGAGGAAGATGCTGTTGAATATCCATGCCTTCGATAACATGCTCGTTACAACAAATATACAATTACTGTCAAACAAAAAACAAAGCCAAATAAGTCACTAACTTAGTGAATAAAAAAATATTTTTTATTGTATTTTTTTATAATATTTTAATATAATATAATATAATATAATATAATATAATATAATATAATATAATATGTATATTATATTTATTTTATTATATTTATGTATATTATATTTAAAATTTTGTAGTATTATATTTTATTTTTTCTATATAATGTGATAAATTGTTAAATCTATAGAAAAACTATACTAATTTCACAAAAGTCACTTTCTTAGGTCAATCAGCTTATGCGGCCTCTCTTATTGCTGCCTAATTCAAATGTGGCCTCTAATGGTAAAAAGGTTCCCCACCTCTGGTCTATTGTAAGGTATTTCCAAGTTAATTGGACATTACAGTGTGTTGCAAATGCAAATCATGATGGCTAACTTTTAAATTAATAATGTTTTCCGAGTGATCTGCTGCTCCAACTAACGTTCTATAAATTTTTAATAACATTGACGAACACATTTAGTTATTTAGTTTTGAATATTTAATTGTTTTATTTCTTGTTTAATAGACAGGAAAGAATTAGATCAATTGGACCAGTGATTGTCCACGATTTTCTGATTTATGCTTTTTAAGGTACTGAATGAGTATAGAGAGTACTTACGAAAAAATCCTTGGATTTCTAATGACATTTTCCTGGGAAGCTAGGATTTTGAAAAAACAAAAAAAGCGTGTCCTGCCGCGATTTTCTGATTCCTGCCATGTTCATAGATTGACAGGTCTTTTTTGGAAATCTTAAAAATAGTTATTCAAGACCAGGAGAGTTTTGTGAATGTTCATACATATTTTATTAAGTATTTTAGATGCCAAAAAAAATTTGATAATAAAATCGATGATAAATTATCGGAAATCAGAAGATCGCGCAGAACACGCTTTTATTATTATTTTTTTTTTGGCAAATTTTCCCAGGAAAATGTTAATGGGAACTCAAGAAAGTTTCCACGAATCGTAAGTACTTTTTGTACACTTTCCGGTTAATAAACAAGTAAAATATGACATGATGTACGGGGCTATTTGGTAATTTATAACATATTTATAAATTTTGAATGGTTAATATTCTCTATAATTATATTCATAATAGTTATTCATTAATTTAAATAGTTTTTATCAAATGACTCATGAAGCTATTCTTTTAAAATTTCTAGTTTGAAGGGTTTGAGGTAGGTAATGGAATTATAGCACTAACGATAATCATTTTGTATGTATACTGAATTCAAGAATCCCTTTAATTGAACATCAATATTTCTACATATTATAATAATGTTTGAAATCTTTAATCTTGTTTACACACATAAGTTTCTGTGTAAGTGTATTTTGAAGTACTTAAACGTACAAAATGACCCTTCGTTCGCTGCTGCTGACATAGAATATAAAAGATAGTTTTAATGTTGGTACATTATGTTCTACAATGTTTTATGACATTCAGATTACAAGGGATTTGGGAATTTTAATAGCACAATTTCAGCTCTTATGTTCGTTCTTCTACATTATTTTTCCTAATATCGTTTTTCAAAAATCCAGTCAATATTTTTTACTAGTGCTTTTATAAAATATTCTGTGCCGGAATCTAGAAAGTAACCACAATCGGTCAATGAAATATAAAATGCATGTACGTCAATGTATTGTTTTGAACATTTGTCTACTATTATATTTTTTTGTCTTCTAATGCCTCCATGTGGTAATCAGACTTTTTTTTAAAGAAGGTAAAAGATTGATGCATATAAGAAACTTGTGTTGGTTATACTAGTTATTCCATTTCTGGCAGGACGATACCAGATTCCTGCTATCAACTACTTTGATGAATTTTCAATTGAAAGTTTTTTTGAGAGGTGATATATAAAACAAACTACAGATATATATACCTAGATACAACCTTTATTTCACATCAGGTACGTAGTAAATAAAAAAGAAATTATTAAACAGTAATTTCATCAGTAAATCTGCTCTTATCATCTAAGTTGATAACGATGGAATGCGTTCTAGCGTGTCCCGACATTAGATATCTGCCGTTGCTGTCAGTTGCTGAGGGTTTTTCTTTGTATTTAACTTCTGGAGTTGGCGGAGGATATGTTGAACTGGATGCTGTATTTTCAGTTGTTTCATTTGAAACGATATTCTCATTATGTTCAGGGTTATTCTTCATTGTAGATGTATCACCATTCGCTTCGGGTTTAACCTCTATTGCAAATGATACGCTCTGTCTTTTTATTTTTAGTGTAGATACATCTTCAATATTCGTGTCGGCTATGTTATCTGGAATAATATAAAATTTTATTTATTGTTTGCTAAAATAACGCAAATAAATACATTAGTACCATGCAAGATATAAAAAAAAGTATAACTTGACCATTGCCAGTACCAAGGTATAGTGTAGTTAGCACTATATGTTGTTAGAATGCTATTAAAGTAATTTGATAAATGTTTGAGAGGCTTAGTGAACGTGCTTATTTTAGTATTCAGTTCGGAACGAATTTAGTGTCAAATGTTTTTCAGTATTTAATATGTATTGGTTGATGTTTTATTCTTCTTACTACGAACAAAGGAAAATAAGAAATAAAACATTTTCTGAAAATTCCATCAATATTCAGTAGTTGATAATTTTTATTCCCATTTTACGAATACGAATTCTGATGAAAGGTATTATATCACTAATAATATGGAATTAGAGAGTTGCCGTTTTACAAAGATTTGGTATTCAAATTTGAAATGGAGCTGCAGAGCTTCCAATTGCTCCTTTTTATTCTCGGTATTGCAGATCTGAATTTTTAACTCACTTTGGTACAGTATTTAGGAAAACAGAAAAATTTTATTTTAGAAACATTCTATTAAAGAGGCACAGTTATTTTCTCTTCCCTTTAAAAATGGTTTATTTTGCTAAAACAGTTTCAAGGTGGAAAAGACGTATCTGACAAGAATATAACAAGTTTTCAGTTAATAACTTTTCAGGGGATAAAAATGTGTAGAGCGACAAATCAGCCGTGCAAATAATTTGATGATCCTGTCTTGATACACTAAGAGACAGGGTCTGTCAGACATACGTTAAAGTAGAAATTGCCATGTGCAATTTTACCCCAGTGGATAAAACTGTTGGAGGGCTACAAAGTGGCATTTGTATATTATACTCAACCAAAATTACATTGAATTTTTTCGTTGATATACATGGAATATAGAAATATTTTTTTTATTAATGAGTATACAATTAGAATGTTATTCTTATAAATACTTGAAATGAAGAAATAAATTACGTCAAACTCAAACAACCTGGTATCTTTTGTTTTTCGCCTATTAAGATTATGAATTATGTTGAAAACTATGAGAAAATAAATAGTTGGTAATTTTAGTTATTCATATTAGATTCCATCTTAAATTGTTTTGTTTCCATTATCAATATTTACGTTTTCTCATGCTGCTGATACTGATGGATTGTGTCTCAATTACTTTATTATTTTGACGATTTTCAACTTAATTTTGAGCTGCTTTCATAGATTTTCAATGGACTTAAAACATTATGAAGCTATTACACCCTATTATTTCAGGAATTTTTTTATCAATCTTTTAGTATACATCGGCCAGACCTAACTACTAGTTCCAATACCAAATCAACATATTTCTCATCAGTTGAAGTTGGTTGGATGGGAGTTAAAGTTTTGTTCCTATTATACTACTTTCCCAAAACACTACAATTCTCTTATATTATGAGATAGATCTGGCAGCTTGTCGTCTTGGAGCTTGAGAATCCGAAGTCGTTCAAATCTGATCTATACTCTAGTTTTGTTTCATCTAAAAAAGAACGTTTCCAATTGATAGATAATATTCTGAGAGTATCAAATAAGGCGGTTAATTTTTATTTTACCTTGACAATTCAGGTACATGTGAGTGTCTTATACTGTACCAGCCTCAAGCAAAAAATCTAAAGAGAAGCATTTAGATTTATTCTAGCAATTTGGTTCAAAGAGTGATTCTTTTTCAAATACTTTGCATATTTTTTGATCTGTAAAACACCTACTATTTCTGTGATGTCTCTATGATATTATTATTCACTGAATATAAAGGGCATTTTAGTCCTCACTGTATTTGGAATACAGGTAAGATTTTGTCTTATTGCTAAATCTATTATTTATAATAATATTTTATACACCATCAGACATCTTAAGCTATGCAGTGTAAAGTTTATTACACTATTTGAAGAATCTCCTTTCTAAAATACCGAAAACCTTTGAGTAATTTTATTAAAATTCTTCAGATTAATTACGAGTATATAATGTTTTAGTTCAACAAGAGTGTATCTGACATTCTCATAAGGTACAATGTTGGCTGTTTCCGATTCATTTAGATAGTACGTTAAGCATATTTTATTAGGATTGATGATCTTTGGCTGGATGGAACTGAAAAGTAAAAAGTAATTTACTCTATATTCACTCTGAATTCGTATGTTCTTGGAACTTTGGATAAGGAAAAGCATTAGGTCTCGCGGCATCTATATGCGAAAAGTAGAAACTGTGGGTTTGTCTCAAAAAGTTTGGATTGAATTTTAGCGCACAACGTTAAGAATACAGATGACTATAGTATGTACAATGTGTGAATTCAAAATTCCTCACATATGATGTGAGAAGAAAGTTATTAAATATTCTTTATACGTGATGAAGAGCATATTCCCTATATACAATTTTAATATTAAGTGGCATCTCATATGATTTTGATACATTGACAACATAGTATGTAAAAAAATTCGGCTATGACATGCATTGGTATTTACGAGGCGAATCCTTTTATTATATGGTGAGTAAGGCGGAAGGAAATCCAAGATTTTTAGTGGCCAGAAACTAGCGAATCAAAAGTCTGTGGTACGACAAGTTCTCATCATGAGGAAGTAAGCTGCTGGCCAATTTTTTTCTTTCTTTCTTAGTAAATAATTTTGGAAACGTTCCAGTACGCCCTCGTAAAATTCAATGTTTACAAGGGGAACGTTGGAACGAACGAAAATATGTTATTCAAGTCGAAGGACGTATGACTAATACTTATCCTTAACTGACTCATTTCCATTATTAAATCGCCCAGAGTACTTAAAGTGAGTTTTTAGAGTTACTACATTATCACCACAAATAGATTTAAACGTTACCTGCGTTTCTTTGGCACTTTTTTAAGGAAAATTTATGGATCTTTAAGAGACATAAAAACTGAGGAATATAGAATAATTGAAAATGAGGGGATTGAAGACCTTGATAAAGCCCCAAATATTCTTCAAGTTGAAGCAAGACGTTTGTCTGTAGTGGGTTGGACATGTAAGACAATAGATTTATTAGAGAATCTGAAAATCAGCATGGGAAGGAGTTCAAACTGATAAAAATTCAATATTTGGCTCTGGAGAGACAATATTAAGGAAGATTAGAGCGCTGGGTATAGGAAATAAAAGTGAAGCAATATTAGATGGAAAAAGATAAAGTTATAGTTCAATGTAATTACAGACTTTATAGTATGATTTTGATTACAGCTTCATTTACTTCTTACTTCTTTCGCAAAATTGTTTTCATTTTACCAAAATTATGATCTGAATCGTGATTTTTTAATTTTTTTATAGCGACATTACACTCTTCATTTATTTATTATCTATAATCAACCTGTAGGTTTCTCAATGAAGCATTACTATAAAATGTTTTTGTATCTCTGTAATGACGAACCACGATTTCATCTCACCTATACTGCTACTAGGTTTTATCAAATTTCGATTCGAATTATCGTGTGTCCTGGCAGCATCCTGCATAGCAATTATTTTAGAAGCCAAATGTCGATTTCCCATCCTCATATTTCTTTCGCGTAAAACTTCAAGCTGCGTGTAGAGTCTCAAGAACTCTTCTTGGACATCCTGTTCGTTATATTTCGAATAAGAGAAATCCACTGGCCCTCCTCCTATAGAAGAATTGGTGCTGTATTGTGGATTATCGGATCTGCTCTTACTGATAAATTTCGAGGACGGTGTTTTTGATACCATAGAACTTTCATCAGCGCGTCCTTTGTTTTTGAACACCATGAATACCTGTAAGAAGGAGAAAGACATAAATTAGTGAAATTTTTTGAGATGTTTTATATTATAACTGAATAAGATTTTTGTTCATGAATATATGTTTGAATTGAATTGAAAAATATTGAAGCTGATATTTTTTATATTATTGTGTTATTTACATATTATAAGTATAAATTTCTCGAGTTTCTCATTTCTTATATGTTTTTGTCTTGATTATAGGTCTCTTCATATTAAAAATTAGATTATAAACATGAAACGTGAAAAATTAATGTTTCGACTTATTTCGATCTTTATCAAAATATTATTTTATATTAACAACTTACATAAATATATCAATCAATGGATCATCTGCAACTTAAATATCAAAATCAAAATCCTTCTTAACCACAAAAATTCATTTTCTCTTGATTGTTACATTTCAAAAATTTGTAATAATCCTCGATTATATTATTTCTAATTTTGTGTGAATTTATAAAATAGTACTATAAATTTTATTCAAATTGTTTAGGTCTTTTTTGTCATTTCTTTCTCGTTCTATTATTTGTATTTTTAGTGTAATTTCAACAATATTTTTTTCTGTCAATAATTTACTATCGTTGCGGGATTCCCCTTAGTCTTGTAAAGCTGTGTCCACACTATGTCAATCGACGCCATTCGACTTTGTCAATCGACAATGTCGAACAAACGCAGACGTGTTGCCCGAGTTTGTCCAATCATGTCGTGTCTAGTCGAACCGAACCTAAACCAGGTCGGCCCGTATCAAAGGCAATCGAATCGAAAACAAAAAACAGTGTGGACGAGTCGCTTCGACCTCAATTCAGCTTTTGCTAAAAAGAGTTTTAGTCACGAATAAGTTATTATATTTATTCATATGTATCGTGATCGGAGTAATCTATGGACCACCAGTTATCCAAACTATCAAATTAAAAATTATAAACATCTCAATTCTGTGCTTCGCTCCTCCTCGAACAAGGCTAGGTCGTAGCCAATGCCTCCTTGGGAGGTGACGGCGGATCAACTATGGCTATGATATTTGCAGTTGCAGCCGCCACACAATCTTCTTCATCACTATTTTTCCAATCATAAGTTAATTGAAAGCACTTCTCTAAACTATCAGATGAATGTCGGTCGATACGTCCACGTGTACTGGCCAATGTGGACAAGCCAAAAGTCGAACGTGTCGGTCGACAATGTTGATTTGATTCAAGTTTTTTTCACGCAAGAATTTCGTCATTGATCTGAATAAATAATAATGTCACAGTGGAAGGTCCAGACTAAATGCTGGATCTGGTAGGAGTTCAATACCACCAAACCTAACCAAAAATCTTATTCTGCGTAACTTTTGCAGGATGTGGTTTGGCATTGTCTTGTTGTAAGAAAGTTCGCCTTCGGTTATCTAAACCTGGATATTTCTCCGATAAAACCTCATAAACTCGCTATCCACTATGTAACTCAGCGTTGACAGCTCAACCGTCGGGAATGATTTCGAAGTAGACTAAATCTTCATATTCCAACCAGACATACAACAAGACTTTCCGCTCGAATCGACCTCAGTTTGCGAAGGGTACTGGCAGTTTGCCTTTGCTTAAACGCTGATTTTCCATGTTCAGATTGTTCATATAAATTTTTATTATAATTATAATGCATCTAATAAAACGATCGGGTCAAGGAGTCGTTTGGACTTGAGTTACTCTAGCTCTGAGGTACAAGATGAAAATTATTGAAACCCCGGTCGATATCACAGTCCGTCCATTTTATTTTTAAATTTCAACACAGGGATATTTATTATTATATATATTATTTATTTTCAAAGGTCACTTTGTCGATGGACATGCATACTGAGCTACCTGTATGCGAGAAATTCGATTGAAATTTTATATTTTCCGAACATCACTCTATGAATACAAATGAAAATAAATACATGATGAACACGCGGTTCTACGGAGCCAATTAAAATTCAGTAATGTCTGATATCTCTTTATTCGCATTTATTTCCTCTTGAATAAATTATGATTCGAAATAGCATAAATCATAGTTATGAACAAGAATGAATCAAGAAATCAAGAAGAATCAATTAAATCGTACAATTTAGTTTTAAGCTAATTTGATTAAAATCTTGTGCATCTTGCCTATATCTTGTTAGTTCCAACACTCCTTAATAACCAATTTAGCTTAGTAGATAGATGGTACGTCAGGACTATGCGTTTGAAAATCCACATTTAGACATCCTGTAAATACTACCATACGGAACCTACCGTATGGGGATGGGCATTGTCTTGCATTAGGATGAAATTTTCGCCGTTGAAACTGAGGGAGGGAACGACTTAATTCCTTAAAATTTCTGTCGGTTCGCCATTAATCCCTACGCTCCTCTGCTTCAAAAAAAAACCAACTCAGTTTTTGCTTCTAATGAAATGCCCTTCCAGGAACCTCCTTCGAATGCGACGTTTTTTTATGCAACACTGCGCCAATCTTTCTCTAGGTCTTCTGTGGACTTACCTTTTTTTATCGCTAGCATGGAGGCACTCTGTTTTCGTCTGAGAAGAGAACGAAGTCCTATTGTTCGTCAGTTCAAAAAACGTGTTCTCTGATATCGTAGAGCTCGGTGAGCTGAGGTTAATTTGGGGCTAGTAGCTTGCCTTTTTGGTTCAAGGTTTGCTGCTCCAAGTCTTTTTCTGAATGTATTGCTATTTACAGCGACTCCTCGCGTTTTCTGAATTCTTGTTGGACTTGAACACCAATAAGGCCCCGATTTCTCAGCTATGTGCTGACAATGAATCAGTCATCCCTCTCGGTTGTGCACTTTTTTATTTCAGAAACGCCTCTTCGATTGAAATTACCAGTCTCTTGGTAACGACAGTCAATTCCGGAAACAGCTATTAACTCATGTTCAGTGCACTGGTCACTTCTGGCTGACTTTGGCTTTGACGCAATAGGGTGACCGCTTGTGCAGCTTAATCACTTGTGTCCATTTTCAGATAGAACTCTTGATTGTTAATAACAAAGTTGTAGGTTGGGTAGATAACTTTTTATAAGAGTCAGTTACCCCTAATTAACACTATTGTAAACAAGCATAAAAAGGGTGGTTACCTATAAAAACACATTGTTGGACTGTGAGAGCAATAAAACATTATAATATATTGCAGCTAATGCCATTAGCTTTAATATTTCAGTAAGAAAAATAAAATTTCGTGTTCAGTTTCGTTGTTAGTGACTTGCGATCGCAAGGGTGTCTCTTGAGTCGATTTTTTTGCTCACGAGTGTAGTAGGATATCGTTATCTTCCTTTTCAACACCAACACTTAGTGAAGATGAATCAAAATTTTTTGAATAAGAATCTTGTACGATGTTATAAATAATACTAGAGCTGTCGGTCGATGTTGATGGTAGCGACGTAGATGGTGGCTCTGTCTCTTAATTTTTAAAATGGTTTCTTATAACATTGGCTCTAATAGCCCGAAATATAAGTGCGCTGGGTTAAATTTGCCTTTGCATTTCAATTTGTGCTACCTCCGTAAACGTAGAATATTCTGACATTATCTATCGTCTCATCAGTGAAAAAAACTCACTTCCACTTAACATAACGAACAAACATGAAATTAAATAAATAAAGTAGGACTTTTGAATGGTTTTTATGTTAATTCTTCGAAACCGGAATAAACTAGGGACATTAACAAGAGTCTGTTATGACGATGTGTTTTAGTTAAAAGCTGTAGGTACTCAGAAATATTCCTTAAGCTAGTTTCAATTATATTCATTAAATGTAGTAGTATAATATCATACGAGGTCTGGCTATAAATAACGATACTGCGTGCCTAGAGGCCACCCTAGACGGCCCTAGATATCTTGTCTATACACGTTCCAAAATACGTTTCGGTCACTATTATTGTATTTGTGCAAAAGCGATTTGAAACGAACGGATTTTTTTCTCGTGCCAAACACCATGTGTGACGAAAAACAAAAGAAACGTATCAATCTCGAAACCCCCACTGAATGTTATAAATTGTTGCAAGAGGCCTATGGAGACAATTCTGTATCTGTGTGGTGTAAGCGCTTTAGTGAGTGCCGAGAGAGCACTGGTCGTCCTGTGACTGTTTCAATTTCAGAAACAGTGACCAAAATCAACCAAATTGTTCGTGCAGATCGCCGAATGAGTATCCAGATGATTGCCGAGGCTTTAAACGCCGATAAAGAAACGGTTAGAAACATTTTACACGAGGGGAGGGCAGTATATTGAAAGGGAGCATTCGAATGTAGAATAATTTTTATAATAAAACCTTTTTTCGTAACCAGTAGCCAGACCTCGTATATCATAGTAGGTTAGTGGGTGGGCAAGGACCATTAAGCACATAGGTATTCTGATAGGCATCTCGTGTCGTACCTCAGTAGTCTGGTCAAAGTAATCGATACACTAGTACATTTTCAGAAATATGAGCTTCTGGTACTTTAAAGAGTAATATAATAATAATATAATATAACATATATATATAAATTTCAAGTTTCTTAAGAAAATTTTTTTCCAAATGTCTCCCACCACTTTAGAACCATGACAATCGTCTGCAGTTTCGTATTTTGAAACAACCAGCAGCTTTCCTGGAATAATTTTTTAGTTTATCAAATTATCAGAAGGGTGTGAAGTCGACAAGATAATCCCTTTACCTGGATTTCAAAAAGGGTCGTTACTAATGACAGATAAATTTGGGGATATACACTTAAAATATGGAATAAATAGTTTCATGTCAATTTGCTTTAATTTATGCTATTTCTACCTTCGAGCAAAGTGAATAATAGTGAAAAATGTCGATGTCAGTTATTGAAATGAACGTAGGAGAAGTTGGTTTGCTAAAATTTTATGTTTACTAAATAGAAGGTCTTCGAAAGTGGAGAAACATCGTGGAGTTGTAGCCAAAAGAAGCCGCGTTATAAAGCATGAGATTACAGTATTGGAAAGGGAACATGATATCCAGGAAAGAAGATGAGCGCAATCATGGAGCATTCGAAACGAAAGTGAGTAGAAAATCTATGCAGTGTATGCAAGAAGAAAGCAAGAGAATATATCAATGGACTATGTATCATATGCATATATAGCTAGTCAATATAGACAGTATTATTTATATATTTATTGTTGAAATTTAGGTACTATTATATGAATGTGGCTTTTAAATAATAAATTAGTGAAAGTAAAGTGCACCATTTGTTTTTCTTTTTACAAACACGGCAACCAATTTACCTATAGGCATTAGGCATTTAAGGAATCCTTAAATTCTGGCGACCAATTTATATGTCGGATTAGAGGATCAGGAGGAATTTACTAGCGCCGAAATTATAACACCTGAGTCGACTGTGCTTAAGTCCTCAAGGTTGATAGGTAGCACAGACTGAGAAAAATTATGTCGTTCACGGGCTCTTAGACTAATATATTAATCTTATTACGTATTTAACTTTCTATGTATCATAAATAGGGACTCAAGTGGTTCAATTCACAATTTTCTAACGTGATAGTGCCAATGTTCATCAACCTATCACTACGCCATTTTTCTCAATTTTTTTCTATTGTTTTAAATGTGTTCCTAAAGGAAGAAGTCACACAAAGGTAAATTTGAGAGGTTAAGGTAATAAAGCGAAGCTAATACTACGACGCATGGGTTTATAAAATGATTTATTTTCAAGGCGAATGTTTTCTGTCACGTATCTTGAAATAACAAACGAACATTTCCCATGTTGTAAGAAGCAGAAACTTTTTTCTCACGAGAATGTTTCTGTCGTAGTAACCCTATATATTACATTACATAAATACTTCGTGGTTGAAAGACTCGGTCAATTGCAGTTTGATATAATAATATCAATAAAGTATTTCTTTCTCTAAATACTTCATGAACAGTGACTATATTTATTATTTTATTATTTATTAGAATATCCCAATAAGGATTTTCTTTCAATATCAATATAGTACAATATTTTTTGTGTGTCATTTTCAATATGTTATCAACAGAATATTTACGTACAACTGTTTCCGTGGAGTCTAAAAATGTATCATGTTAAGGAATAAGTTACAGATTCTAAACAATTTAATAGCTACACATTATGTCAAGAAAATGGAATTATACCCTCGTAAATGTCGTTATTGTGTACTAAATAAATTGCTTCGGTATTTATCTTTTGTGTTGAGTGTTGCGCCATACAATAAATAGATCGATTTCTGTCGGACCCTACGGCTTATTGGTAGACATTTTAATTTTAAGTATTAAGATACACATTAAATGATAAAGTTTAACACAATGACAATCAACTATATGGTTTTCAAACAACTCACACAAAATGTTCCTCAAACTCTGGATTGTGGAAGTTCTAACTCGACATAGTATTATCTGAATAATATGATATGATCATTATTAATAATAATACTTTGAACACTGTCTAAATTAATTAATAAATGAACATTAAATAGTGGTTCACATCTTACTTAACAGAGCGAAAATAACCTTTTGATGTTTTTTTTCAAAAGTTTACCTAAAGAATTACAAATCTCTTTTCTATTTCAGGACCAACCCTCATTTGGAGTTAATCAATTATATTTGCCAGTCAAAAGGTCGACAAAACTCTTCACGTAATTAATATCCTTAGCTTTTACACGGAATATCTTACATGATTCAATTAACACTTCTCTTTATTAATTTGAGTGTTACTAAATATTTTATTTTGTTTCTAAAAATAGACGTCTATTAACATATATTGCCCAAAATGATCAATACAATAATAAGAAGACTGATTTAAATAACTTTAGTGTAATTTATGCATATCTTTTAGATTTTGGAAAAACAAAATCTATAAAAATTCAACGCCATTAACAACCAACTAACCTCACCTAACCTATAAATGTCAACTTAATTTATATCGACCTAACCTATAAAATTTATTGTCATTTATATTCTAACTAAGAAACATTGAGCTATATTCATAATGATCTAAGCTATTGAAATTTAATGTTATCCATAAATTAACCAATCAATATTGAACATCATTCACTACAAGTTATCCTTATCAAACCCATAAAAATTCAACGTCATTCATAATCTAACCAATTAAACATTAATAAAAATTCCTATAGTAACCAGAATCGATATTTCTATTAACGTCACTTTGAATCCTATGAACTTGAAAAGTTTTGCAAGAATTAATACAATTCAAAACTACCGAAAATCTTAATTAATTATTGTAAGAATTTTTTTATTGTTATACATTTATACATATCTCTTATATTGTATTTGACCATAATTTCAGTCCCAGACGATGAATACATAAGTATTTAGGCGGGGAGCCTGTAACACTGAAAGACCCGTCATGGCGGAATCAAAAAATTTTCATTTAAATAAATAGAACATAAGTATAGAAATAAATTGAGCTCGGTATGCGTGGATTCCTATTGCCGAAACAATGTGAAAAAAAATATCAAAAAAAAAATGAAAAATGTTTTACCGTCATCGCGGATATTTATTTTTTTTTGTATTCGACAGTAAATTTTATTGGCTTTTAGAAAAAAATCAAGCACACCATTTGCCGGAAGGGTCTGGCATACCTATTTGAAGTGTGTGATAAGGGCTAAAATATCTCCATCAAGCCGGAAACTATTTTTTTTATTTTATTCATTTTTATGCAATTTTAAAATAGCTTGGTATGCGCGCCCAAAAACTGCCGGAAAAATTCCGCATACCATCTTGAAGTGCATAAACTATATTAGCATTTACTCCAAAATGTACGATGTTCAATACATTTATTTTGGAGTAAATGCTTTTTGTTGAATTGCCGTTGTTACATAATTATTATGATCTCATATATTACATCAATAATAATTATGTTTCTTGTAAAATTATTCTTGTTGATGAATGTTTTTTTATATACATAATATAGTTTAGTACAGGAGAATAGAATATATAGTTTCCATGGTTTCGATGTATATATTTATTACTTTTCTTTAGTTCAGGTAAGGTTGCCTTTGGGCATTTTAGAAGGTAAAAGCTATTCTGTCCCTTCAGTTTGCTTTACTTTTAAGTGTCGAATGTTTCGTCGTTTCGTTTTCTATTTTGGATAGAAGTGTTGCATCTTTATATTTTTGAATATCATCATCTTATACTGTTTTTTTTGTACTGTGTCGTAGTGAAAATTGATTCAGTGTGTTGAAGAATACCAAAATATGTTTGAACATTTGACGGATCCGGAAGACATCAATGACGAAGAGAAAACAGATCTACAGAAAACAGATTTACTAACGAAATGTATAATATAACCAGCACCAGTGACAAAGAAGAATTTTACAAAGGTCTTATAAATTTCAATTCTAGTCATATTCCTCCATGCTGGAAAACTCTGTCACAAAAAGTTTTACGCACCATATTTATAAATGCAAAATGCCACTGTCAATTATTTCAATATTTTTTTATTGTTTCAATTATCTAAAATAAAAAATCTCCTATTATTCTTTAAATCATATTAATCTCCATATTCTTTTAAATCTAAGCAGAGAAAAAAACATCTTATTCGACAAAAAGCATTTACTCCAAAATAAATGTATTGAATACCGTATATTTTGGAGTAGATCTAATATAGTTTATGCACTTCAAGATGGTATGCATGATTTTTCCGGCAGTTTTTGAGCGCGCATACCAAGCTATTTTTGAAAATTACATAAAAATAAATAAAATAAAAAAAATAGTTTCCGGCATGATGGAGAAATTTTAGTCCTCATCACACAATTCAAATAGGTATAGCAGACCCTTCCGGCAAGAAAAAGTGGTTTGCGTGATTTTTTCTAAAAGCCAATAAAATTTACTGCCGAATACAAAAAAAATTAATATCCGTGATGATGGTAAAATATTTTTTCCACTTTTAATAATTTTTTTTTCACATTGTTTCGGCGATTGGAATCCACGCATACCGAGCTCAATTTATTCCTATACTTATGTTCTATTTATTTAAATAAAAATGTTTCGATTCCACCATGACGGGACTTTCAGTGTTACCGGCTCCCCGCCTAAATACTTATGCATTCATCGTCTGGAACTGAAATTATGGTCATGTACAATATAAGAGATATGTATAAATGTATAACAGTAATAAAATTTTTCTTTTATTTATCTTTTTACTTTGTTTTAATACAATAATTCACCGTATTTTTTAACATATCTCATATATACAAGGTGAAAGTTCCACTGAGAATACAATATTCACTATAAAGTTATGCAATAGAGGCGTTTTAATAGTATGAATTGATACTTACGAAGTTTGTTAAAGAAAATCGATTATAATCTTAAATGACATTGGTTTGATCAATATTATACTAAAACAAGAAGAAGAAGAAAGATTATAGAAAAATCAGTCAAACCGCTGAATAATTTTCGCGTACATTTTGTAAACAACATGTCAACTATAAACGAACGAATGAACACCTCTAAGTTGTAATAGTCTAAGCCTCTAAGCAATCACAATTTATTTAAATCATCACTGAAAAGTTTTAATGATTTATCGACTTCAAGTATGTGTATCATTACTATCCACCTATCTTGAGATGAATGTTATTCGATCCGACAAAATTGACGTTATATTGGCATCTAAGCCTTAACTACTAAATTTCATTTGCATCTGCGTCAACCATATGGAAAATATGGTGGTTGTAACCCAGTCAAGTTAAGGGTATAACCTAAGAGTGAAATATAGTAAGTAAATTTCCACATGGTCACGTGTGAACGTCCTCAGATATTCAAAATCGGAGTTTACAAAAATCAGTCTTTTTTAAAAATAGATCACTTTATTCGTCTCTATTCGTATTTGCGTTATAAAAGTTGTGTAGCATTCCTATCTCTACAATCTTCAGATAATCAAGTTTTATACAAACTTTCAGATTATTTCGTTCCATTCGGATGATGACTGCTTTTTTAGCTTAAGTGACTGCACTAAGTCGATACAATTCACATTGGGATTCACAAACATAAAACCATAGAATGAATGTAAAGATTTTCGGTTTGTTTGTCCCATTAATCTTCCTTTCCGTATTGTTCTGAATTGCAAAGACAGATAAATCCCAATTAAAAAATATTTGTTTTAGTATTTCCACAGTATTTTCTTTCAGTAATCATTAAGGATATTGGAGCAATGAGCTTCTGGTTATTTACCGCAATTAGTGAATGATTATTCCTATTATTTAAAAGTTATTAACTCATATTTCCTGATTGCTATGAGTTCTTTTAAAAAAAAAATTAACCTCGTTTTTTTCTTATGCTTTTTATAATATTCATAGATGTAGCAAGCAGGAAAGGCTTACTCTTTCATATATTTCTAAAACGGAGAAATTTTATGATAAAACAGCTAGGTTATTATTTCCAAAGTATTTTCTTTCAGCAATCATTAAAAATATTGGAGCTATGAGTTTCTGGTTATTCACTGCCATTAGTGAATGATTATTCATGTGAATTTAAAGTAAAATCATATTTTCCAATTACCCCAATTACCATGAGTTCTTTTAGACAGAATTTATACATCGTTTGACTTAAAGAAAAGTCGAAACGTCAAATTTTATCTTTCTTCCAAAAATTAATTATTGAAAAAACTAATTTTGAAACAGAAAATCAAGATACAGATGCATTAATATATATATATATATATATATATATATATATATATATATATATATATATAACAATATCAAAATGTCAGATTAAAACCCATTTAGATATCTCATTTATTTCTAAAACTAAATAAATCAAGCGGATATTCTAGTTTGAAAGATCTAGAGAGTCAAAACAAGTTTTAATTTAAGTTCAACTTGATAGAACTATGAACTTGAACAAGATATCCCGCGAGTATAGAAAATTGAATGATTTGAAGATTGGGATATTCTTTATTCTGATTGTATGTGTAATGAGATTCTCAATTCAGCGAAATCTAATGAAAATTTAAGTTTGAAATAATTAGTATATGAATACTACGGATTAACTAAAATCAACAATTATAAAGCTATAGGAAAGGGTACAAGTTGTCTCAGCTGATCATTGAGTCGGCTGCGATATTTGCTGAGAAGAATTTGGAGAGGAAATTTTTTTATGGCAAAAACTCAATATTGTAATCATATTGATTTCATTTAGATTAGAACTCGGTTACAGTTATTTCAACTTGCCGTTAACTACTGGCTAAGACTATTTCACGACGTAAGCTTATAGTATTTTCAGTTTCTTACGAATTATTTTGAAAAATATGCGATTAAAATATCGAGATTCTATTTTTCTGAATATTAGCATCAAGTAAACGTCCAAACTCAATGAAACTAATAATTCCCATCGACTGCTTAATTTACCTCACTATTATCAGCTCTTTATGAAAAACTAGTGTTAGTGCTTCATCAAGAGCCAATGCAAGTATAAGAAACCATAAAACTTCCACTTACCTTACTACCGAATATTAAGCACAGAAGAAGGGTCACAGTAAGCTGGGTATGACAGAAAAATATGATATACATCAAATCTGGATTAGCTGGTTTTTGTAAGAACAACCTGAAAAAAAAAATATGAGAATATTTACATTCAACAATTACTACTCACAATAAGTGTCAGTCATACATTAAACTCAAAAGAATGGATATTAATGATCTCTATCATTTTTCCGATAATACATTACCAATCAGAGCATGTATATATAACACATATTAATATTTGACATCCATCTGTGTCTGAATTTGAATGTTTTATATTCGATAATATATCTCACTAATTTCATTTTTAGTTTCTTAGAAAATCGTTTTGTGTGATGATGATAAAAGTCTTAAAAACTTCCATTTACAGTTAGTTGCTCTAGTTAGTATGCAACAATGTTAATGGCAAGTTATAACTATATTAACTAAGAGGATACAAAAATGAGATCTAAAAAAACCTTGAAATTTCTTCAAAATCTAATGGATGATCCCAAATATCGAATTTGGCTTTTTCCTGTTGACTACCTTCCCTTATAGAAAATAAAAAAATGTAATGTTAGCAATTTTATAACGGAAAACTATTCGAAAATGAAACCTGAAATATATTTTCAAATTTATATCTGATATTAAATGCTGTATGATTTAATGTACTTAAAAAATCTCTCCCCTATTTCGTTGCAGGGCGTAAGGCTTTGCTGTTTAAGGTAATTATACGATTTATAATGGCGCTAATGTACTCAGACAAGCTTTAATATAACCGAGCATCCTCTGTATGTCTCCCCTTTTTTCCGTGATGATTGCTGGAAGAATGTCTGTAAAGTGCTTTCTGTCTTTCTTAAAATTATGAATAGCAGTCCACCTTTGTCTAGAAATAAGCGGTATAAGTGCTCTAAAAGAAAACAACATTAAAGAAACGAATCTACCATGAGAATAGCTTTCTAGGTGACCACCAGTACCGTTCATGTTTTATGCAGTGGAACTGGAAAATGAATAATCATATCTGGAAACATCCATCTAACATGTAATGAAGAATAGCACGACAACAAGACTGGTGGATAACTTCAACAGACAGACTCTTAAACATCAGCGACAAACTACGGTGGAGGAGAAATCATGCGAGTCAACAAAATGGAAAGGTTTAATAATAAAAGAGAAGCAAAAAGGTTAAAAGACCACACTAGGATAACACCGAGTAAACAGACGACAGGACTGGATCTGAACATACCAGGATTATAATGCTGAGGCAGGACAAAAGAGCCCACAACAGAAAAGAAGAAGCAGTAAGCTACAGAAGCTGTTGACCAGATATGTATAGTAACTTTTTCATGAAAACTCACAAGTTTCATACATTTATTAATCAAAATGTCTTTTCATAATAGTGTTGTACACAATGGCAATTTTCGATCAAAATAATTGACTACAGTTGTTTCTTTATCTACGACCACAATTGAAATTAAGAATTTAAAAATATTGAAATTACATATTATGCATACTCGTACGTCTAAAAGCATGCGAAAGAGAACCATGCTTTTTAATAGTATATTACGTAACGAGTTTGGAGTTGTGTACACTATTTTCCCTACGACCACGTAAAAAATTCTTCAAAAAACGTATTTTTTGAATAAGAAAGTCAATTAAACAATATCACACATGCGTTGAAAAGTATTTCAGCACATGTGTTGAAAAGTATATAAACACGTGTGCTGAAAAGTTAAAAAATCTTTGTAGAGATGACAAAAACTAAAAGAATGATTATGTTATATATTATATAACTAAAGAATAGACCAATAAATTTTTTGTAACTATATTAGATACCTAACAAGAACTAAATAATTATTAATGATTTTGTTTTACTTTTTTTCTGAGACGTTATAAAAGTCAAATGTAAAGTTGTTATTATAACTAAATTGCAGTGGATTTTGTAATGTTGCCTTATTGGTGGTATCCCTAACATATGTATTTATTGCCTTGTATGTCTTATTGCTGTATAGATGAAGTACACAAACTTGCATTGTTTTTGGGTTGTGCAGTGTCAGTATGTTGTTCAGCATTTTGTTCAATACTATGTTGAATGTTTCTATTTGCAACTTCTTTGTTTAATGTGCTTGTGTTGCTAATAGCATTCATTATTTTATTAGTAGTCATTAATCTATCAGTTACAGAGTCATCTATGTATTACTCAGCAACGGTAGAGGATTTCCATCCTCCATGGTGTTTTAATGCAGCAAGATCTGCTCCTGCATCTACCTGCTTCAAATTGTTGCTGAAGACCGCCTAAAGGTGTGGCCAGTATAATGTTCTGGTTTCGGAAGATTTAAAAACTTTGCCACTATCTTTGACACTCTGCCTATTTTATTTATACCCACAACTTGAGTGGTTGGTGGCATATTTTTTAAATATATTATAAAACTGTTCAGTAATTGTGAATTTTCTGGACACCTGGTATGTTTTGCTATTTTTTAGTACATCGTACATGGTTTTAGGTAAAAATGAGTGTGCAATCTATCATTGTCATTCTGTATTATGTGTTCTGTCAAAGATTCTGTAATTGTACTAATTTTGTATTGTCATTAAGAAGTGTGAGACGTCATCGTCTTTTGAAAAATATTTTTCAAATTTTGATTGATAAAACGCTGATTGTTATGCTAATTAAACATGGAAAAAGAATTCGATTGCACCTGAAATTTCAGGAATTGCGTGCATTGTAACTCAAAACCTACTTCCGAAAAAGTTGAGAAAAATATACAGTCATATGGCGATTTTTTGGATTGTTGTAACATAAAAAAATCAAAAATTACACGGAAAATGTTCTTATTGGATATTTCTCGGGAAAGTGAAGTCAATATCATAGGAAATGGTCAACGTTATGGTCCCATTATTCAATGTTGAAAACTACCATAAATTTAAATTTAAGCATTGATATAAGTAAATTTTATAAGCTTATTATCTTCATAAAACGACAATTAGAAAGCCATAAACCAAGTTTCCCAGATATTTACAAAAATATGTGTCTTTGCGACTATCAGAGGTAAATAATAAACGTTTTTGTTTCACATATCGCAAGAATAAATGTACCTGTTGGTATTAACCAGATTCTGAAATTCAGGAATTTTAAGATACGCCCAGAGCAGAATCTTCTGCACTGGAGGAGCCGAAACCCAAATCGACACTTGTCGATTTTTCCGATACTGGGGCGCCTTCAACCTCAAAAATAGAAACTAACGTCGCCAGTTTTGAGTAGCGAGGTTACAGTTAAAGAAAAAATTACCAAAAGTAATAATTATTAAAAATATGAACAATTGTCCAAATTTCACTGAAATATTAATGTGAGTAATTGAAATCAGTTTTTATGTTAGATTGTTCGATTATGTACCTGTAAAATTTTGTCACAAATATATATTTATAATTCTGTTTGCAAACAAAACTATTTTTTAATGTGGTCGTATATAAAATATTGTATGATATTCGTGCGTGAACTAACTATGGAACATACGAGTAAAAATAGATATTTTCACGTGTTACTATTTCAGAATATAGAAAGCTCTTGTAATATAATTCATATCGAAATAGTAAATATTTTGTTGGAGTAGATGAAATAATTAAGTTATAACCAGAATCTGAACTTTCGTTTAAATGTGAGAAAAAGAAATATAAAGTGATGAAATGGTGTTATTGTACCGGGTGTCCAATAAGAATGGCTCTCGGTCATATCTCGGGAATCGTTTATAGTACTACTACTTTTATATTCCTTAATTAAAACTTTCCATTCAACATTTTTCAAGGATAGCTAGATTTAAAAAAATAAATAAATAGCGCCCTCTAGCGTATACGTTACTCATTAGGTTGTTTTATAACTCTTACATTGGAAGAAAGGAGTTCTCTTCAAAAAGACTAAGTTTGCATAGATAGGTTAGGTAGAACTGGACTTACAGGCGTTTTTACATAATAAAGTTCCAGCTTCCCCTCACCTCTTATTTGAAGAGATAGACTAAAACTTGTGAAATTAAATATGCCCTGAATTTCTTGAAGAATACGATAATCATAGTTTAAATGCATCTTAATTAGGCAAAATTTGTAAATTATTCATTTTATAATTTTTGGTATTTAATTACGCCCTCTAGCGGTGGACCTACAACTCTGTAAATAATTTTCAGGTTTTTCTCGATATCACTTTTGTTATAATTTTTTTTCTTGAAGCTGTACTATAAACGGTTCCCGAGATATGGCCGAGAGTCATTCTTATTGGGACATCCGGTACAATACATCCAGTGAAGTAATATTTCCCGCCACTATACGGACGGGCTAATTCACGATTATGTTCTACATTACCTTTACACCCTAACTCTATTAAACTCATTAGTAAATAAGTTCTTAAGCTAGTCAGTACATTTACATTATGAAATTAACACAATTCCAATTTTCTGTATTGTGTAAAAGTTCCTTCTAAATTTTATTATACTAAATCGATACTTTTATTTTCATTTACTTTATCCCAAATAAGAAGGATCTGAGAGTTCTCTCGTTGGATATTTATTTCTACGCGGATGGTCCCAGAAGTACATGGCCCAACAGAGAATACAAAAATTTTGGAAAAAAATATATTTATTTTTCAACGTAATCTTCTTTTAGCTCCATATACCTTTCTCAGCGATTGTTAATAAATTCGATATACTTTTTATAATAGGAATCGTCAAGCTCTTTCATTGTTGACATCCGAGGCATTTTCTCAAGTCTGGGCACAGAAAATGATCCGAGGGGGCTAAATCTGGTGAATAGGGTGCATGAGGTAACGATTCAATTTTTAATTCATTAATTTTGGTCATTGTAATAGCGGATGTGTAAGCTGGTACATTGTCTTGATAGAATAACACTTTCTTCCTAGCCAAAGGCGTCATTGACAGTTTTTCCTTTTTCAAGATAGTCAATGAGAATTATCCCCCGCGCATCTCAAAAAACCAATGGGATGACCTTTCCTGAAGATGGAACGGTCTTTGCTTCTTTGGAGCCGGTTCTTCCTTTTCCAGTCCATTGTTTTGATTGTTCTTTTCTTTCGGGTGTGAAGTGATGTACCCTCGTTTCATCCAAGGCTATGAAACAGCGCAAAAATTTGTGAAATATTGCCAAACCTTCTATGGAAACATCTAGACGACGTTGTTTCTGTTCCATTAGCAAACGCGGCTCCCAACTTTCGCACTGGTTTCTCATGTCCAAATTTCCAGTTAATATGCGATGCACCATACTTCTTGAAATGCTTACTATGTCTGCTAGCTCACTTACTTTCATTCGACGATCATCCAGTACTGCTTTGTGGATTTTCTACAATATTTCTGGAGTCGTCACCACATTTGGTCGATCACTGCGATGCTGGTCTTCACAGATCGTACGGCCTCGTTTATACTCTGCTACCCAATATTTTTCTATTGATAACGAAGGAGCAGTCTCACTCAGAGTAGAATCTAGTTCAGGTACTATATTGGTTGGGCTAAGGCCTTTCAAATAAAAGTATTGTATGACATAACGATGAAAAATCTTTTCCATGTTTACCAATTGACTGAAAACGTTCACTATTGATGGTTGACAAACAAATAATAAACAACGTGGTTTCTTCAAACTGAATGCTATATAGATTGTGTACTTTCTAATACAGAGGTATTTTTCCAGCAACTGCCACCATCTATGGGTCAGGCCAGGTACTTCTGGGACAATCCTTGTACTTGGTTTCTTCCTGTATTTCTTTAACTATTGGGAGAAAAAAAGAGGGCCAACAATGATGATTTTATATATAGTATTTGGAAGTTGAAACTAAATCTATTAGCGTCAGAATAAGTAAAACATATATATTGGAAGATTGTTATATGCAAAGCTTTGTCAATTACGAATTAAATAAAGAAAACCGTTAAGACTAATCTCTGAGGAATTTCACTTCTTCTTAAGTTAAGCCGGAAGTGAAGGATCATAAATATTGGAGCTTCTTATTAACAAAGGATTATTATGGCAAACAGAGCTCGTGCCCATGTTGAAGCGAAAACTAAATTGATAAAATGACAAAATGTTGAATTTATATATCAATCATGTAGCACCCTATATACTTTAGATTCAATTGATTGGAAATAATTGATTATGAATAAATTTTCTTTGTCTTAAATGTAATCCTAATTATTAAATCGAAATTAGAGTATTGTAATCCCCTTAAAAGGAGATTATAACTTTATGTTAATCAAGTTTTTAAGTAGGACCCGAGTGCGTGACCAACTGTTAAAATTTGATCTTAGAATACATTCACTGTCTACTCTCGGAAGCTACTTTGTAAATAAAATAAATTTTGTAAATTAATATATTGGTAGGAATATACCGGATGCCCAATAAGAATGGCTCTCGGTTATATTTCGGGAACTGTTTATAGTACAGCTTGGGGAAAAAATTATAACAAAAGTGACCTTGAGAAATTGTAGGGCGACAATGTGAACATTTAGGTCGTTACTAGCGAGATACCTTAAGTTTTATTTTCATTATAACTTCTATAACGCAGTTTCCCGGTGACAGCATTAGTAATATGTTTCTATTCAACATTTTTCGAGGAGAGTTAGATTTAAAAAAATAAATAATTATAGTTACTAATTAGGTTGTTTCGAAATTATAACTCTTACATTGGTAGAAATGAGTTCTCTTCAAAAAGACTAAGTTTGCATAGATAGGTTAAGGAGAACTGGACTTACAGGCGTTTTTACATAATAAAGTTCCCATTTCCCCCCACTTCTTATTTGAAGAGATAGACTAAAACTTGTGATCAAATATACGCTGAATTTCTTGAAGAATAAGATTATCATAGTTTGAATGCATCTTAATAAGGCAAAATTTGTAAATTACTCATTTTTAAATTTTTGGCATTCAATTACGCCCTCTGGCTGTGGACCTACAACTCTGTAAATAATTTCCTACACTATAAACGGTTTCCGAGATATGGCCGAGAGCTATACTTATTGGGACACCCGGTATAATACACCTAACAAGATAATTGATGAGGTAGAGGTCAGATGATGTTATCGAAACTATAAAGTATCGTTCTGTCATTTGTAGCATCTAATTTATAATTTCGTTTCATATTGTAAATTGCTTTTAAAAACATATTTCTTTAATAGTTTGTTCAATGAGCGCTGTTGTAAATGAACAAAAGTATAATTTAATATCATTTATTATAAATGTACGAGATGAACGTTGTTACAGAAAAAATGCGAATGTGTCGAACACCAGCAACCGACTCTTGTTACCGTCATACCTTCTGTTACTAATGCACTCTCTATCACTGCTGTAAATGAATCAGTAGAGCCGTAACCTTCAATCGCATTAGTTGCTTCAATGTTTATCACGTACACGTGTTGCTTAGGCTTTTTCTGGATGACAGAGAAGATGTTCCAGAGGATTCCTGGTTTTTCGAGATCAAAAACGGATAACAATGTTAAAAAATTTGTAATATGATTCGTTTGAAACATTGGGAGTTGACAAAGAAATTATCAAGAAGCTTGCAAAAAAGTTTGCACTGATCCTTTGTATGCCAAATTACCCAAAATTACTGGAAAGGATAATGTGATTTCAAACCCATGCAAAAGAAGAGCCTATCTTCGCTTAGAGCCAAAGAAGCAAGAATAAGTAAATGAATGGAGCGTGTAGCTTCATTAGGTTTCTGATAGTCAATCAACGTTATATCCTTCACAGGGAAAACTCATCATGATAAAACGACGGGACATTTCGCACTGTCTGTTTCCTGCCAAGTTCAGCATCCTAGTGCTAGACCATATTCTTCATCCATCGGATTTTACTGCGATTTTTATCTATGTCCTAGCGTAATATAAATCTACATCCAAATTCTGCTGAAAAATCGAAAGCGGCATGCGTCCCAAAGAAAACTCCCAGCCCTGTTTCAAACAATAGAAAGTTCGCATGGGATTTGTATGGATAGTTAATTATTAGCCACAACTTGGATATAATGCTAATTTGGTTTTTGAAAAACGTTTGTTTTGTCGAAGCATGATCTCTAAATGTCGTCAACCTTTTGATTCGTAATTCCGATCGTGTATATCGACTAGACAGGCGTTGGTTTCAAAGTCCAACATTTCACTTAATCAATTATTCATTAATTACCGGCTGTTGAAAACATTTTTATAATTGAATAATTTCTTGTATTTCTTGTTTCAATGATTAATTAATACTCAATATTCTGTCGGCCGTTGATAAATATTTTATCACTAACTTGACCAATCATCCGGATACGTGACTGAAGCCGTCATCAGACTGAGTAATTTAACATCAAGATTGTTACAAGCATACACGTGATATAATTCAAGAAATATATTTGATGCAGAATTATATTCACTGTCACTTCTCAAATATGTAACATGAGTATCCGTTTATGCGCTTTCCGGTCTTTCAAAGCACTTTCTTTCAATAATTAAACCATTAAAACCCGTAGGTTATTATTGTTCTCAGAGTACAATTACTTTACTAAATACTCCTATAGAACTTTCATTCAATGCCTCGCATTTGTTTAGATATTGTGGAAGGTTTTGTTGCCAAACTGAATTGCAAGGAAGTGAAGAGTCGAACATCGAGAGGGTTCTAGAGATGGGTGAAGATGAAATAAACTGGGGATGTTCATCGAAGGATCAGTCAGTTATTTACGCATCGTTGCCAAATTTCAAATAAATGATTTCATCAATCAACAAAGTATAGTATCAGTGTAGTTATTAGCTACTATTTTCATTTCTGTAACGTTCTAGCCTTGACATTGACAGCCACTGGGTCAGTACCAATTATAAAATACTGCTTCCATCTGACCAATTAATCCCCCAAAAAGTAAAAATATGATAAATGATTAGAAAAATCCTGGGAATTATTTCAAGAAAAAATTTATGGATTATTCGGGATATAGTTTTGTTTCAGTGTATATCTTTCATGTTTTTATGGGAATAAACTGTATATTTGAAGCGTTCCCATTAAATAAAATAAAGTGCCAGAGTTCTACCATTACCTCATCTTTTACGTATATCCCTCGACTTGACGTCCAGCGATAAAGATCATAGAAAGTAACGAACGGATCAATGTCACCACAAATGTGTGGTTTCAGTAATCATCATTGAAGTTGGTGGAACGATATGGTTTTCCCGGAGATCGATTACAAGATAACGGGTTTCGAGGTGCTGGATAGAAGAGAAATATATTTCATTTTCATTTGAAACTAAATGGTGTGTAAACGTATTTATAAATCTAATTCCATCCAGTATACGAGGGTTGAAACATATATTTTCATAGTAAAAAATGTGTACTATTAATACGAGGATGGTCCCAGAAGTATCTGGTCCAACAAAGAAAACACAAAAATTTTGGAAAAAAAATATATGTATTTTTAAACGTAATCTTCTTTCAGCTCCATATACTTTTCCCAGCGATGTTCAATAAGTTCGATATCTTTTTTATAATAAGAATCGTCAACCTCCTCAAAATAGCCATTAAATACCAATATCACCTCTCCATTGTTGGAAAATCTTCGAACACCGAGCTATTTTTTCAAGTCTGGGAACAAAAAATAATCTGAGGGTGGCTGTCGAATATTAATTCATTAATTTGGACCATTGCAATAACGGATGTGTGAGGTGGTGCATTTTCTTGAGGAAACAACACTTTCTTCTTAACCAAACGAGGCCGTTTTTGCTTGATTTATTCGCTCAAACGTAGCAATAAGTTCGCATAATACTCGCCGTTGAGAGTTTTTCCTTTTTTAAGATAGTCAATGAAAATTATCCCCAAACAAAAATGCACGATGACCTTACCTGTAGATGGAACGGACTTTGCCTTCTTTGGAGCCGGTCCTTTCTTTTCAGTCCATTGTTTTGATTATTATTTTGTTTCGGGTGTGAAGTGATGGACCCACGTTTCATCCATGGTTATGAAACGGCGCAAAATTTGGCTTTTTTCTGTGAAAAAAATACTCGATGGAAACATCTTGATGACGCTGTTTCTGTTGGTACCAGTACCACTATGGATTTTCGTCAACATTTCTGGAATCGTCAAGACATTTAATCGACCACTGCGACGCTGGTCTTTGTAGGTCGTACGGCTAATTTAAACTATTCTACCCAATATTTTACTATTAATAATGAAGAAGCAATCTCGCCCAGAGTAGAATCTAGTTCAGCTTTCATATTGGTTAGGCGAGGTCCTTTCATATAAATTTTTTCCATGTTTACAATTTAACTGAAAACGGTCACAAACTAATATTCAACAACGTGGCATTTTTAAACTTGAAACATATGCCGCATAGATTGTATACTTTCTAAGAAAGTGATAGTTTTCAAGTAACCCCCCGGTCCAATGATGATTCCAGTTTAAAATGTACAACAGTAACACGCTGTGGATTCTTTTGTTTTTCGACAATCACATGTAGGTTTTGGCGGCAATTGTGGCGATTATCAAACTCATCAAGGTAAGAAATTGCTTCGTTGCTTACGATGCCCAAAATCTATTCAACTTCAGTTGTTGTGTTAATTGAATTGTGTAAGCATGGAGACGCAGATCTTTATTGAGTATACGCTATAGAAAAGTTTTCAAAATTTGCAATTTTTGTCTATGAGGACGAATTGGATTAGTACAGTCATTCTCAAGCAGCGCTTCGATATTTACACTTGAACAACTTGTTTTTGGACGACCAGTCTGTTTGGTATATTCAACGGATTCTGTTTCCCAAGGTTTTTATTTAATCTATTCACAGTTGTCGAAGCTAGAGTTATTTCGTCCATATTTTTTTGTGCTTTCAAAATTTTTGAAATATTGTTCAATGATGATTCTATCGGGTAATGCTCCATTTTCACTCACCTTAAAATTTCAGCTGTCGATTTGATTTTTTTAGGGTTGTCAACATATAAATGACGGCGAACTAAGTCTTGTGCTAATTTTGGAACACCAATTTCAAGCAATAAAGACGACAAAAATTGTTCTCATCATAATTATGAAAATTTTGCTCTGTTTTAAATTGTTTTCTGGTTATTAAATCAGTCGGAATTGAAGTCGTTATCTCACATAATTGACGTCAAAGTTAAATGTTATAATAAAAATAAATTAAAGTACTTTGATTTCGGAATAGCGTATTTAAGTTGTGTTTAATTATAAGCCTCTTCAACTCAATTTATCTTTTTTATATGAAACACTCAGCTGTTTCGTTCCAATGAGAATCAAGTGGACTTTAGAAAACTGACATTTAATGACATATCTACTTCATTCCAGTATACAACATGTAGTAGTGAAATAGTTTTTAGTTTAATATAGTGAGCTAATTGCAAACTAGGATATAAGAAACATGATCAACGATAGTAGAACAAACTTTTTAATGAAATAAGAAACATGATCATGCTTTAGTATAATGGAGGATAAAATTTCATAGTCAATGTTCATAACATATTAAAAAATGAATCTTATTCTATACAATTCATTATTTTTACTGTTTTAATAGAATCAAACTTTCCCAGTTGTTAAGAAGAGTTTACTTTCTAAAGTACCCAGCTCGATATCACTTCAATCTGTGCGAAATAACTCTGAGTAGTATGTTTTTTGTACTTCAGTGACATAATTAATGGATTCAACGACTTTTATACTCAACTACTGAAAAAAATATCGTTTCCGTTTTAGAGGTGCTTGATTCTATACTGTGTTACTACTCAATGTGAAAGAAAACCCTCGCAAGTGGCTTCTAGTATATATTTCAGTTTCAGTCCAATTTTTAGTTTCCTTTTCATTTCCTTTCGTACATTCCACTAAATGTAACATGGATGTCATATAATATCAATTCACAAAGAGTTCTGGAAAATGTGAGGCGCATTTATATGAAAAAAAAATATTCGTAAAAAAGTCCTCCGCAATTTTATTTGTGAAGCTTCACATTAATTAGAGTTAATATGTGAAAATGTAGTTACGGAGTAGATATATGAAATTATATCCTTTAATAAACTCAATAAAATACACACACATTTTAAAATATAATTTTTTTAATCACCTCAATTGCTTCGAATTTCAATATTTCAAAACATGGTTTGCCGTACTTCGAAGAATTCGCAACCTCAAGAAGAGAGGTGTAATCTGCTGACCGGTTACGTTGTTATTGCTTTTTACTATCGTTCGGACTCTCTAATCCAGTGTTTCCCATCGTGGGTCTCACGCCCCACAAGGGACTAGAGAGGAGTTTAACTTGCTTTCGCTCCGCACTATTTTGGTACCAAACTCAATTATTAGGTATAATTTGACTTGACGAGTCCAAAATATGATCTGGGGAATTTGACGTCGTAAAGTGAATCTCGCTAAACAACCTGAATGACTCAACGCAACTTCGGTAGTGTTTCATAGCATTCAGTTTTTTTTTTAATTTGAAATAAGTGTCTATAAAATTGTTATAGAAGCTCGTTGATTAAATAAATACGAGGGCTGCTACTTAAGTTTTGAGATACAGCAACCCTGATGTGAATATGTCAAATTGGACATTCCCATCATCAAAGTTCGACATTTTTAATAGTGAACGTACTGAGAACGTATACGAATACTATTTGAGTTGTTTACAGAAACTTGAAACAATCATCTTGATCAAAAAATGGAATTAACTCGCCAACATTTTCGTGTGATGATTTTCTATGACTTTCGATGGGGATTAAATCGAATTATAACGTGGTCGCTATAAGATGAATTTTGTGAAATTCGTCCAAAATGGATTGTTGTGCCAGAAAACATCGATGCTGTGCGCAAAGTGATATTGCAAGATCGACATGTAACATACCGTGAAATTAAGGTGTACTTGGGTATTAGTTCCACTCGCATACATTCTCTATTGCATGAACATTTGGCTGTCAAAAAGATTTGCTCAAAAAAGTTCGTGTCGATTGGTGAAATGCTAAAAAAATGCAAACGCGATGATTCAAAGACATCCATAGAATCATGACAGGCGACGAATCATTCATCTATGTATATAAACCCGACACTAAACAATAATCGAAAAACAAAAACGTTTTTGAACAGTCAAAACTTCGAGTTGATAAATCATCCGCCGTGTATGGCATCCGATAATTCCTTTTTATTCCAGCAGATCAATAATAAATTGCGAGGTCAACGTTTTTCTTCACTCTAATAAGCGGTTGATACATTCTCTTCACATGTTTTGGAGGTACCTCAATCGAAATGAAAAAAGTGCTTCGACAATTGGTTCAAACGCATGCAAAAATGTATTGATCTTTATGGAGGATATTTTGAAAAACAATAAAGCCATATCCAATTATAAATATTTGTTTTTATTTATCTATCTGAATACTTAAGTAGCAGCCCTCGTATATACATTGTATAGATAGAATTGGTAAAAATGGAAAGTATTTGATTTTATTTACTTTAATCCTAGAAGCATTATTTCCCAGAAAATTTTTTAGCAGGAAAATTATATTATTTTGCTGTGGTAGTATATTGAAAGGGTTTTTATAGTGATTTCTTCCTGAAACCTATCAATTAAATTTTTCAATTGACAATCAGTTTTCTAATATTGAAATGTTACATAGAGGGCATAGGAATTTTAGAAGAGCTAAGGTGGGGCATTGCACAAAAAAGCTTGGAAAATACTGCTCTAACTGAGGACAACATCAGTTGTTGTTTGGTCTATGGAATTGAAACCAACAACATTCTTAAATACTGTTTTCTTTAGCTTAATTCATAGCTGTCAGTTAGTGATATAAATTTAAATAGTTGAATATTTGTATTTCTTAACAAATTTAGTTCTGCTTAATCTGACATTTGATTAATGTTCATGTTGATTTAATACACTGCTCAATTTCATCACTATACAAGAAAAAAATTTGATATTACAGCATTTACTCCACGTGGAATAACTGCATAATGGTGTTCAACCTACAGATATACTATTTCACAGCTACGTTGAGGAATAGTTTAATTATTATGTCACAAATGTCGCAACGTCCTGAATATATTAGAGCTGAAAGGGAAAGATTTATTTAATGATGACGAATAGTGCCGTAAAAGAGTTAAATTACGAGTCTATTGACTTTTTAGATAGGGTATGGTCATGAGATTGAGAAAAATGTAAGTTGACACAATTATCACAATTTGTTCCTTAAATTTCATTATAAGGTATTAACACTTAAAGAATAGCGGTTTAAGGTAATTCATATAAGAATTGACCCTACATTTTTGCATTATCTCTGTAGGATAGAATGGGGCAATGGCGGTTAATTAACGAAATTTGGGCACAAAAGTCAAAATATAAAACATACATTTATTTTGATGGAAGAAAAATGAAGCATACATGTTACTCTAAGTCGTAAAATACAAACGAAACTGAAATTCTAATATTTTTTAGTACATACTCTTAAATTTTACTTTGACCGGTATTGTAACATACGGGTATTACCGGTCATAGCATGGGTAATACCGGTCAAATACAAAACTCACATATATATCCGGTGGGGTAGTCCTTTGCAAAACACAGGGAGAGTGTCCATTGTCCACATATGTCACTCCTGTACCACATCTCATTATTTGCCTCATATTCACCATAAATCACACATTAGGCGAAATCTGTCTTATTATTTTCATTGTCACTACAGATATCGTCCATTTCAATATCAGAGTCAGATGATGTTGCATCGGTTGTTTTTCTGATTTTCTTTTCAGTTTTGAATTTATTTTCTTCTCTTCTTATCGATATTGACGCGCTTCTTCGATTTTTTGGCACTGGTTTTGCTGGTTCTCTTAGGTGAATTTAGTAATTTTCTCTTGGCTCCGTCAAGACCTTTTTTTAATTATTCCATCCTTGATCTTCTTCAGTTTTGCTTTTTTCTTCTCTTCCTTTTCTTCAATAAGTTTTTCAGCGGTGTAGATGTTAAAATATTCGAATGCTATTTAGGTCTCCTGTTCGTTTTCGTCACTTTGGTATTTTTCTTTGGAAGGAGGTCTTCAACACTGCAATTGAGGGAATGTGCTGGTTTTGAAGTCGAAGCAATTGCAGCATCTTTAGGTTTCGAAGAGCAACATTGCATCGTAAAAGTTCTTGGGTAGATTTTGGAATTCCTTCGGATGAAATATCTTTTTTAATCGCAGTGTCACCTCCATCATCAAAGACTGTTATTTCTTCTGGGTCATTTAAAACACCAGCCACCAAAAAATCATCATCTTTGAAGACAGACGATTCCAGGGTCAATTGGGTAGATACCTGTTGCTCAAAGTCTGAGTCTCCTTCACCCACTGATGCAATCAAAGCAAAACCTTTTCGAGACAGTGAGGAAACTTCATATGGAGATTTTTTTTCTACTGCATGGTATTTCATGTGAAGATTGCACTCATTTCTATAAGATGATTAAGGGATCCATAGAATGCAACTTCTAAGGGCTGAGTCGTATGCGACGTGTGGGGTTGAATGGATAACATTATAATATTATTGGATCTACAAAAATCATAGGCTGCCAAGGACCTATGACTGCTATGGTTGTCTAATATCAATAATATTTTCTCGTTTTCTGATGGTTTCGCATGGATGACAAAGTGCTAAAGCCATTTGACGAATAAATCCTCTATTATCAACCATTCTTGGAACATTCATATTTTGTTCCAATAGAAATGAATGACGTTGACGAGAGAAAATAAACATTGGAAGTATAAAACCCCCAACAACACTCATTGCACAAACAACTGTTATGTTGCGGCCCCTTTCCCAGATTGTCAACGAGCCAACTCTTGTCTGACCTTTTGCCGCCAAAACTTTCCCTGGTTCCTCCACTGTGGAAATTCCAGTTTGTCAAAATTGAAGATTTTTCTGGGAGAAAAGTTGTGTTTTTCCATAACCTGCTGTAAGAGTTCGAAGAAATGATCGACGTTTTATTGAAGACTGTGGCCCTATTTAAACTGGTTTCTTCTGCTTTTCTTACGGCTTATTCCCCTTCTGAAACGCTGCAAGCCAGTCTCGTCCTCCCATTTTTATTTCGTCGTTAAAATTATGTTTTATGCCATTTTTTTTGGCAAACTGAAATGCAATGCGTCTGACTTTATCTGTACATCCATAAAATATAGATGCTAGATATGCTGGTTCGACATTTCCACTTCCTGGTCCCCAGTGAAAACAGTTTTTCTACCCAAAATGAGAGTGACAAATTTTCTTTTCTGAATCCTTTCTTGTAAGGTTGAAAATGGAATTCCATATTTTCAAGTGGCAGATCGCATATCGTTTGGCGGCATTCAGGTTTTCAACTAACCACTTTGCTCTATTGGATACTCTAACACGTGGGTTTGGCATTTGCGATAAAGAAAAAAAATAAAATAAAAATTCATTTTTGTTCATGAGGGTAATGCCGATCACTTGACCGGCATTACCCTCATATGAAATCATATATCCAAAAATAATTTAGGTCCTAAAATTTCCATAAATACTAGTTGCAATATATAAAGCTAATCTATGATGTACCATTCCACTGACAAACTACACACATTCTTAAAAAATTATAAATATAAGTACTTTATTTTCAATGATGACGAAATTAGAAGAAACACAAGAAAAACAAATGGCCAACTTGTTGGTAGCTGAATCAGTCACACGCTCGATGCTGCGGTCTTAAAAGCAGTCGTTTGTACCAAACGCTGTTGCTGGATCTATATTTCTTAAATAAATATAGGGATGACCGGTATTGCCCACTGACCGCTATTACTCAATTTTAGCTTACCTAATAAACCGGCGACTTTCACGAGGATACGAACGCTGATAGTTTTAACTAGTATTTAAGTCCGATATCCGACCATGCCACGTTTATAAATATAGTCGCCGAAGCCAACGTATTCTCAATTTAAACCTTTCGAAGAGCTCAATGCAACAATGACTACGTGGAAAGAAGATTGAATACAATGGTACTGCTGTAAAGCGAGATTTACATTGAGTAAGTAATCGACTCCCAAATTCTATTAAGTCAATACTGATCCAAAATTTAGACTGATCTGCATCTGCATCTGATATGAATACGGAATTCTTAGATTATTATCACTCGGATCTAAAATCACGCCAAATGAGATTTATTGTCTGCGGATAAAAATTTGTCAATGATAATATGCGTATGATAATTATCCTATGTCACAAAAATATACAATAACAACTATCGAATTATTTAAATGATATAATGTCATAAAGAACATAATCGAAATATCTCTCTAAACTAAAATCTTACACCCAAAAACAAAATAAGTAATATTATATATCAAGTTTCTTATAATAATTGTGACCCTATTTACATAGGTCAGACATCTCAGTATTAAGCAAATACAGGATGTTACACGATACAAGAAATTCGGAAGTGAGTAGATGACGTGAAAATAATGCTGTGACATACAAAACATAGACCTCTCGTTTCCGAGTTATAGTCCATTGAAGTTTTGAAATTAGAACTTATATTGAACTATATTTTCTAAATTATACATTCGATTATTATGAAATTTTTTTGTTGGACGGAATAAAGAATTCTACACTAATATCTGAAGTCCAGTGGCGGCTCATACTCAAAGGTTAACAATCTGTAACATTTACAGGGACAACCAGTACAATCTAAAAATAGCAAAAATGAATTTTCCAATTGATTTTTTAACAAAAATGTACTTTTTGTTTAACTCGATAAAATTTATGGTTTAGGAGATATGTAGATTTTTAGATCGTTGCTTATGCCAATGATACCGTTTGCCACAAAGAGACATTCCCAAGAAAATCATTATAAATTGTAATTATTTATTGAAAATCCTTACAGGAAATATTAAAACACAATTTGACATTTCTAATTGAACACCATACTGTCGAACATCGTGTTACTTACGTAAGGAAAAAAATTGAAATGTAGAAAAATTTAGTTGGTTAGCCTACAACTTAAAATAAAAAGGGATGTGAAAGGGGTAAAGAAGTTACTCCTCGGAAATCCTATGAATAGTTCTCGTTGATGCGTTAATTGTAGTGACATATTGCGTACGCTAGTGGTTGGACCCTTCTTAAAATATCATTTTATTAAGAATAATGAAACTAGTTTACTGAATTTATGTGGATAAGCCTGTTTTCCGTAAGCTGCGATCAATCTGAAAGTATTATCAATAAATAATCAATCACAATTTATGATAATTTCCTCAGAATGTCTCTTTATTGCGAACGGTTTCCATATCCATATCTACATATTTTCTAAACGATAAATTTTATTCAGTTAAACAAAGACTATCTTTTTGTTAAAAAATCGATTGAAAAATTCATTATTGCTATCTTTAGATTGTACAAGTTGTCCCTGTAAAAGTGATGGATTGTTAACCATTCGACATCAAATACATTACATAGACGTACTTAATTATACATTAAAAATTCATACTGTTCGAATGTATAATTTAGAAAATATTCTCAAATACAAGTTCTGATTTCGCTACTTTAAAGGCCTATTACTCAGAAACGAAAATTTTTTTAAGGCACATTATTATTTTCACGTCATCTACTCACTCCCGAATTTTTCGCATCAAGTCCCGGAATACCCTGTTGATTAAAAGATTATCAATACCATGAAAATACTAAGGTTTATTAGCTGTATTAACTAACCATGATACATCAAAAAAATATTCAATCATAAAAATTCAATTTTCACAAATTGTTAAGATAAAAATGATAAAAAAGACAATTACGAATAATTTAATTTATGGTGGTGCATACTTATTAAATTTAAAAACTACGGAAAAATTAGTTTTTCTTCTTAAAATAGATTTGTATTTGATATTTATGTTATTATATTGATTAAAATGTAAGTTATTGATATCAAGTGATATTTTGATAAAGACCGAAATAGGTCGAAACGTTAATTTTTTACGTGTTTTCTGAAAATCTAATTTTCAGATATCTAAAATGAAAACAAATTAGCAACAAAACCATATAAAAAAAACTAAGGATATTTATAATTATCCCATTGATATTTTTGTGTAAAAAATTATATATTGATGGACGGCAAACATTAGAAAACAATCCTTGTTAGGTACTGAAAAAAGTGGTGGATAAAAAAATAGAGAGGCACAGGTAGACACATAACAATCAAAAAAGGTACCACATGATGGGAATTTAACACACATTCTACATAGTTGCAAATTATCTTGTACTGGTACATGATCAATTTTGTAGGTTAAATTGCATATTTTCATCAAATAAAAGCTCATACGATTACCATATATAAATTTCATTTGTGAAACACTATGTGATTTAAACTTTATTATTTCTACGCTCGGAATTTGTTCGTAGAATATTAATTTTTTTCTTCTTAATTGATGTTCCAATTTTTGATTTTATCCATGTAGTGCTTTGATTTTATTTCGATAGTAACGGAATGCCGCGGTGAATTGCAAGATTCTTTTTTAAGAAGTGTTGCTGCCATTTTCGTTGTCATTCAGTCAGTTGCGTTCTTCATGGTTTCAAGGACAAACACCAATTAACACTCAAGCTGCCAATAAAAATTTTCATCAAACACATCAAACATTTATTCCTTAAAATTTGTTTTTCAAACAAAAAATTGACTTAACAGGGTTCAAATTATTCACATATAAATGACGAAGATGATAAATATTTTTAATCCAAATGGTAAGTACGGTAAGTTCTTCTTGTGCCTTAACGTACGTTACCAAAAGATATTTATATTCATTTCAGTTATCATTTAAGAGTGAATTCTCGCTATTCTCAAGATATAATGTATTGAAAATATTTTACTAATGACATTTACTAAGAAGAGCGTGCGCTACTGCTGTTATCGCTGGATTATTTAAAAGATGGCTCATTAATTTTGTTATCTACTGTATCCATTTCAGTGAAAATCGAATTTATAGAGCAGATTTCCTATAATATTGAAATCACGACGTGATACCGAAAAATATTCGGCAGGCTTATTCAATACTCTTATATAAAATAAGATTTTTGAAAAGTGAAAACTAAAATGTTAAGATTATAGTGAAAAATTCTGAATAAACTTTTTTATTGAGTGCTTTTAAGATTCTTGTAAACAAGAGACACGATCATTTTACATTGTTTGCTTAAATTAAACGTTGCCAAATTTGAATATCTTAAAATGTGAATAAATAACCTTAAAGCGGCAATATCCCGGAAATTTTATTCATGAAAGTGGCACTGTTCTCTAGTTTTACAGTTTGGCTTTAAAATGTGTTTGTATTGTTTGGTGGGTTATACGTAAACGAATACGAATTAAAAGGAAACTGAACTTATGTAAAATGAATCTCTTTGAAATATGTCCATCGGTTTTTCATGCTTTTCATCGATTATTTTTTCAATTCAATTGGTTGTACAGTCACTTTCAAAGCTAAAAAAAATTGTCGATTACTGGGAAATAAATTGGTTTTTTTCATTAATGGATATTAGTGAGGAAACTTCGATTGATTATATTAATAATTCGCAAAGCAAGGTTGCTCAAATCTTTGATGATCAAACAGAAAATACAAATTCTTTCCGAAAATGAACTAAACCATATTCAGAATATCCAATTGATACACTTATCAGAGGATCTTTTTAGTTTACGTTTTGATTTGCTGAGAAACTATCTATAAAGATGTATGTGCTTTTGTGGATAAAGTCATTTTGATTTATGTCTTAGTTTATATCATGACTTTAGATCATCTGTTGGATGTCTGGAGTATAAGAGTTTGATGATATGAAAAATATTTGATGTCGTATTGAATAGCCAACAACAAAATGATAACTACTTTGTGATGTAATAGGTTGGGGGTTATGACATAAACTTTTTTTTCTATCTTTCGTTTTTCGTTAGATCTTTCATTCCTTTCCATTTTATCCCCTCATTTTTAGTTAATGTTTTTTTGGTCTTCTTTAATTTCAATAAATTCAAGCACCCGGGTTATATGCTCAAACCAGTTCAGTGGTGCTTCATATATCTTATCTTTGACTTGTTTTATCTTTATTATTTTCCTATATGTTTCATTTCTTAGTCTATCTTTCATTTGTTTTTATTTTTTCTAGGAAGCTCATTTCCATCGAATTTACACAGTCTACTTAATTTTGACTCAATTTCCATATTTTATGGCTGTGAAACATGGTACTAGGCCTCACATTTTTTCCACATTTTCAATTTTCATGTTTTTGGGTACTTTTTCCCAAAGAATGCCCTAGTCTGCCATTACTTGCTACTATAGCAACTATAAATTTTTATCTTTTTTTAGGCATCTTGATAAGATAAGAGTGAAAAAATATCAGTCGCTATCTTAAAATCGATTGATAATATTAAAAAGTTACTTTGAAACTCCTAAATAGACTCAAGATTTTTTTAGTATTTTTAAAAACGGTCAAAAAAATTTCTAGATCTTTCAATTTCATATAAAAATTGTTGTGAGAGGTTTTCCGCAATTACTGATATTGATAGAGTAGCTAGAGCTTAGGGGATGACAATTAGAGCTTTAAAAAGATTGTGATTTTCCAAAACAAAAAAATTATACCAGAGATTATTTCACTATTATCTGAATTATACAATAAAATGCTTAGTAGCATTAGAAAACCATTTTCTTCTCTTACAATTTTTTTTTAAATTCAAAAAAAACACTTTTTAATAATTTTTTTACCTCTATCTGGGTGACGGCTCTAAAAAATTCTTGATGGCTCTATTTATAACATTGCAGAGTAGGTTATGTTAAAAATTTAGACTCATTTTCTTAGACTATAATCGTTGACGAAAATTTTAGGATGTATAAGCAGTTCAAATATATTACGCAGTGATTCAAATGATTTATGTCAATGGTCATTAAACTGCTATAAATTTGCGCATATTTAGAAGCAAAATATTGTCCGATTCATTGATTATTCGACTATTAACTCGATTTATGCATGCAGGCGTACATTTTATATAGTTTTAAGCCCATATTGCAGCGAAAGTTCTCAAAATACTTCATTTAATGTTTCAATTTCAATGTTTTATTTTATTTCCAAAGCTGGTATGAGCTTTTTTAACTGGGAACTTATAATGCGCTTCTAAAAATCATTACCACTATTAAATTACTGCTTTAAACTGGATAGGTTTGGAATAATGGGAAAAAATTGTGGGTATTGTTACTAAACTTTTATTCATTATCTATCTATTGTTTCACTGCATAGATTTCCGAGAAAGATAACATATAGGGGCAAGAAATGAATTACTTATTTATGTATGTATGCACATGAACATTAGATAATCGCATGCCTCTGTTAAGTCCAGGAAAAAAGTAATAATAATCTTCTCAAATTAATAAAAAAAATATGATTCCTAGTTAAATAGTGAATACTGCTTTCCCCTAATTCCTTTTGTTTATGGCTGCATTGCATCAGTTCGCTATCCCTATCACCTGTAAGTCTTCCTTACATGCATCTAGCCATTTTCTACGTGCACACCCTTTGCTTCTTTTCGTACCTTCTCCACTTCTTAAGGCTCTTGCACCCACCAGTTTTTTTCCATTCTGGCAATATGCCTTAACCAACGCAGTCTTTTTGCACTTACTATATAGCAAATCTCTGCCTGACCATATAACTTTTCATTCTCTACATTCGTTCTCTATTCTCCATTCACCTTGTTCCACTCATATCCGTCCAAAAATGTTTGTTAACCCTTTTTCTTATTCATGACCCAGCATTCATTACCATATAACACCGTAGGTTGTATAACTGTCCTGTAAATTCTTAGCTTCGCTACCTTTGAGATATCTTTGGACCTTAATAGGTTCCCTAGAGCACCAACGTTTTATTGTTTCCTGCTAATCTTTTGTCAATTTCTTTAATTTCATCTCCTTTACTTGTTACCGTCACTCCCAGGTATTCAAACTCTTGTATTCTATCGAAACGGAGTTACTTGTTTTGCTGAGTTATGATTTTTAATTGTGAAATAAGAAGAAATGATTTTCATAGGTTATACAACAAGTGAGAGAAAAACATCATTTTCTCACGTTGGCAGCATCAAAGCCCAGTATGCAAGGAAGGAAACATATTGACATGCACAAAACATCGCGGCATATCTCTTTTAGGTCCTACTTATGAAGTATTCACTTATATTTTGAGTAAAGGACTACCCTCCTAAGTAGAGGAACTCATTGTTGTATACCAATTAGAGTGTAGATCTATTGTCAATCAAATATTTAACGTCAAAAAAACCTTAAAGAGGGCATCGGGATATGACGTAGATCATCATCATCAAACAGCCAGTCGCATTTATTGCTGGACATAGGCCTCCTGTAATATTTGCCACTGTGCATGGTTCCTAGCAACTGTCATTCAACTGGGAACCATCCTTTTAATATCATCAGATCAGCGTGTGCGTCCTCTACTTCAAATGGCATCTTCTTCCGGTGTCCACTAAACAATTCTTTGTTTGTTCTTCAACAAATATTCGTGGACTTTAATAGCCCTATGATTCCATTGACAGAAATAAATTATACGAGCTGTGGCTACTAAGTAACAAGACTAGCGATGACACAAAAAAAGTACGCATGTGCCAAAGTTTCGCGACGTGTTTTTGAATGGCTTAAGCTGTCCAAGATGGCCGAGAATATTTTGAAGATGATTCACCTTCGGGTCGTCCTTCCACGTGAAAAACGGATGAAAACATCGAAAATGTCAGTAATCTAGTTTGATCTGATCATCGGCTAAGTATTCGTGCTATTGTTGAATCTATAGAAATTAACAAATAATTTGTGCGACAAATTTTACATGAAAATTTTAAAATACGAAAAGTGTAGGTAAAACTAGTGCTTGAAATCCTCACATTTGAACAACAAGAAGCTCGCAAAAATATTTGTATTGACAATTTGAATGCTATTTAAAATGACTCCAACTTATAAGAAAAGGTAATAACGTGTAACGAGTCGAATCCTCATTAAACGGAACAAAATTTCAGTATGTTGAAGCTGTGAAGGGAGAAGCGGCGCTCGTCCTGAAGGAACTGATAGTTAAAGACTTCCTGCACTGTTTCCAACAATAGAAAATTCGCATGGAGCGATGTAGGGATAAAGGAGGGGAACATACTAGAGGTGATAATAAAATGAATATTAATTATAACAAAATAAAATGTTTCTTTAATCTCTTATTTCTTAGACCTTTTGATATATTAATGCATATACATGTTCTTGATTTTAGGACTCTTCTGTTGTAAAATTAGTTTTTTTTTAATAATTTTTGAAACGAGGGGTCGTAAGGGAAAATGCTTTCAAGTCATAGCATTATTTTTACTTCATCTACTCACTCCTGAGTTTTTTGGATCAAATCCCGGAACACTCTTTATACGTATGCTATTGACTTCGTCATTGTGGATTTCACTAGTCGTTTCAACATTTTCTGGTATTTACGATCTCGAAGAACTGAAGAAAATTATCATAAATTGAAAATACTTACAGGGGTATTAGAGCACAATCAAACATTTCTAATTGAACTGCAAACAGTCGAATACCGTGTTATTACGTAAGGAAAAAATTGAAATATGGAAAAAATTAGTAAGCTAGCCTACAACTCATCAAATAATAACGCTGCCCTTGACCTTCAACAGACTTCCGTAGTCCCTAATGTTAGAAGGTTCAATTTAGAGAACATACTTAAATATAAGTTCTAATTTCGTCTTCAAATGCCTATAATTCAGAAACGAGGGTTCATATGAGAAACATTTTTTCATGCTATACTCCCGAATTTTTCGCATCAAGTTCCTGAACACCCTGTATATGTATACATAATCAACTGACTAATCAATTCGAGATAACAAGGAGCGTCCTTATCCTTAGTTATAGATCATAAGCAAATAGCAGCATTGAAATGAAAATGGATTGTTACAATCCGGAAAGAATAAAAAATTTCAGATACATGAGTGTACAGCTTACCAAGAATGGAAACAAAAACACAGAGATCAGACGAAGTATCAACTAGGCAGATGAGGCATACTATGCTCTCCTCCACATATTTAGAACTAGAGACGCACATATAAATAATAAAGTAAGAATATATATGACATCGATGATAGTGAACCGTAAGTCACACAAAAATTACATAAATACCTTTGAAAAGAAGATATTAAAGAAAATATATTTTATTCTGACGTTTCAAAAAAGGTTTCTCAATTTCCACCCTTACAAAAAGGCCAGCTTCTCTCCATCTCCTTTTTGCTGTAGAAGTAGGTATTTATTCATATCCCTAGATTAATTAATATAAGCTGCTGTCTCTGGGCCAGTAAGTTGTCTATCATGTTTACTGATATGATGCAATAAGTTTAACTTCAACGGTTGTGTTTTCGAGGCCGTCCTGCATGTTTTCTATCGCCAAATGCTCTAGTTAATGTATATTTTTTCTCTTTGAAGTCCACGGTACGTCAAGTTTTTTTGAATTCGGCGGCAATAATACGGTTAAGTTTGCCTAAACTATGAAGACTTTCGATTAATGCACCGGTTTTAACCGATAGTTCTTTATTTTTATCCATTTTGAAACTTACAAGTATGACTTTGCGATCATGAAAACAATTCGTATATGAACTTCATAAAAAGATGTCTTAGTCTAAAAAGTATAAATCAAGGCATGCTCTTGAGTTTCACAGGGCTAACTGGAACTAAACTAAAATCGTAAACACAAATCACAGAATAAATCAGATGGTACTTTAACTTGTTGCACTTATCGATAAAATATAAACATGCGCTCGTATAAAGTAAATAAATAACGGACACTATTATTTTTGATTTGAAAAACATCGTTACGACCTACGATTGAAAATGTGGAAGAGAAATTTGTTATACTTTATTATTTTGAAATTCAATGAATAGTTTATGGAGTAGTGCAGTTTAAAACTTTAGTTAGTTATAAATCAGATTTGAACTGTTGAGAACAATAATAAACAATGAAAAACTTTTGTATCACTAATTGACGATGATGAAAAGTGACTTGAATTCCTAATTACCCTCCCTCCAATAATAAGCTTAGAAACGTTCGACATATCCATGAAAGTATCACCAATCTTTGTACCAGTAGGTGGCGAACACGATTGAATCGAATAAATTAAAAATCATTAAACACCAAGTGAAACTATAAACGGATACAAGTGTTGATATCCCAACGTTGTTGTACACGCCACGAATAATTTGTATGAAATATCAAGCATTCGAATGAAAACCATCCACTATATATGAATATGGAACTTTTATAAAAAGTTTTATTAACGAGGACATTTTTTTGTTTTCATGTACTTGTTATAAGTTTTTCGCCCTTCTCCCAATCGCTAAGATTTAACGTCGAAGACTTGATTGCAAAACCTAATTGACAACACATCTATGGTTCGCATTTGTTCCCATAGTTACTGGCCTACCATAACTTCTCTTCCATGGAAGTATTGAAGGAAGGAACAGGCATTTGTATCGTAAAGAGAAGCTTGAATTATGGTTAACTTATGGTAATAAAATGCCGAATTTTTTCTTATACATGTTTATTATGTTTAAATTTAAAGTTACTGAATGGTATGGGCCGTACTCGTTCTAATCTTCGAAAGTTTAAATTATTTCATGCAAATTACATAAAATTTATGCTTGATAACTTGTGTTATGCTTACAAGAATTGTTATAATGAAAATGTTATTATTTCTGTTTCTATAAATAGAAATATGGCGTTCTTTAGACCATAGGTGAATGAAATTGCACAGTGTAGTGAGAAAGACAGGTATGAATTTAATAATGAATATTTAGATATACAAACACAGTAGGTTAAATATATTTGAATGTTAAAAAAAAGAAAATAACCAGCAATCTAATAATGCAATCATAATAATAATTGCAGAATTAACTAGAGTAAATAAATTTTCCATTTATCGAGTAGTCACGAAAGGGGGATTCACAGGACCGAAAAACATGTAAAGAAAAACTGAAATCAGTTGACAAAGCTACTCAAGATTTTATACGTAGGACAATTTATAGTTTATATAAGGAGAACAGGGTTGCGACATTAGAAGTAATACTAGTTTAGAAACATTGCGTCAAGTCAAAAAACTGAATAAATGGATGGCAATAACCGATTCGTCAAAGGTAGTTTGATGGCGACAAAATTATTTGCGTCAGATAAAAGTCTACCGAAGTTCTAATAGACGAGTAGGAAAAGGGTTCATTTCACATCTGGTACGCTATTTAAACCAAACTCCCTTACAGGCAGGTACATTTTATTCGTCTATTTACGTTTTATAATTTAATATTCAGTTGTAGCAAGTTAACGAGGTATAATAATTATTTTTTTCTAAGGTTCAAGTAGGACTACAATTAAGTTAATCTGTTTAAAAAACGGCGTATAATAATTCGATTGCCTTTTAATGAATACTTTCTCGCATACATATACATATTTTTAAAAGTATTTATAAAAATATAAATTTTTAAAATGAGGTATCTACGTCTATGGTAGATCAAACAAAATTGTCGATAAGGATTTTTATAATCTGCAATTGATATTGGAAGAACTATATCATTTTCGTACAAACAAAAAATCAAAAAACAAACGTTTTTTAGATCCCCAACTTATTCTTCGCACTAGATATGGTATATTGTACAATATAAATAAAGTTAGTTGTTATTCAAAAATGTAATCAATACCGAAGCTCTAGTAAATAGACAACTATTTCATTATAGTGGAGTGAACTATTAGTCATGAATAAAATTGTCATAAAAAACGTCCCAATCTATAACCATAAAGTGGCATTATCATCTTCAAAATAACACTGCTTTTTTACTTAATGAAAAATCTCACACTGCTGCCGGTCATTAATTATCTTTTGTCGGCCAAGAAATACATCATTCGTGAATCTATAGAAAAATGGGATTGGAGGACTAAGAAATATTAGGAATGATCCACGGGAAATTGCTAGTTCAAGGAGAACAGCAGGAATTAACTAACAACCATAACAGGACAACCAATAAATGCTATTGTAGAATTTGATTCAACAAATTGTTGAGATAAAACTGAAATTGTTTCTTGAACTTTTAGAATGTATATATGTACTTCTAATCATATACAGGGAGTGAATTTGAAAATGCACCAACCTTTATTGAAAATTTAATCTTAAATAGAAAGGGAAGTTTACAGATACAGATGGATAATCACTTTGAAATAATAGGTAAAATTTTGACATTTCGACCTACTTTGGTCTTTATCGAAATATGACTCAAGATTAACAATTTGTATCATGTATAATAATGAATAGATCGCCTAAAACATTAATATCAATATTAAAATCTGTTTTAACGACAAATAATAATTTGTCCTTAATTGTTATATTTCCGAAATATATAGCAACCATCAATTATATAATTCGTATATTTTTTAAATTTATAAAATAGAACTATAAATTTCATTCAAATTGTTTTTTTTTAATTTAAAATTGATTTTTATTTTGATATTTTTGATAAAGAGTGAAATAGGTCGAAACGTTAATTTTTACTTGTTTTTGTAAACTACACAAAATCAAAACGATTTATTAAGAGAAAAAAGGAAATTTGCGACATGAGAACTGAATTTAGATTTTAGGTAATAAGAGGATTAATTAAAAGAAACTTATATCAAGGAAACAGAACAACAACATAAAAAAACAGTTACTCTGTATGAGATTCTGAAAATATTGATGATCTCATTATCAATAACAGGTACGTGTAGAAACCTCCAAACAGAGTTATTTCGAATTTGAAAGCAGGGTCTATCACTGTTTACAAAATTTAATGAAAAAGGTGAGTTTTATGCTTAATTGCATATTACGTGGTACACAAAACATCCTCGCAATTTCACATGATTCATCCAAAAAGTAGTTAAACGACCTCTCAAACTCCTCTTTCTATGGGGAATGGGTCTGCCCCCGCTATTATTTATAAATTGATATGTAACACACTCAATAAGTCGTGTAACTAACTAAAATACAGTTTTTTGTCAACAATCGATTTTATTCATCAATATAATATCTTTCAAGAGCAATACCATTCCAACGCTTCTGTAACTTCTCGATGCCGTGCTTGTAGAAGGATTTGTCTTTTGTCTCAAAATATCCTTGTTTCAACAATTGCTTTTTCATTTGAGCTGAATTTCTTACCGGCGAGCATTTTTTTGGGATCAACGAATAGCCTGTAGTCACTGGGGGACAGATCTGGACAATATTGTGGATGAGGAAGCAATTAGAAGTGTAATTCGTTCAATTTTATTCACATATAATAAGAATTTTTAGTATGTCAACATCGTCACGTTATCAAGATCAGGCATATACGTTCTTTGTTCGAGACCGAATAGTTTTATTGGTAAAAGGTTTTGACGTAAAATGAAGTTGCACTTTCAAACAGTCTTTTTTAAGTAAATACCATAAATGTTTTACTGTTAGTATTCCCAAAATATCTAGAAATACTTTTTTTTTACAACTTTCAACCAAAATAAGATGCGTGACAAGCATACTGAAACTCGTTCTAACTTCACCAGGTTTCTCGATAAAATTGGGTCGTAATGAATCTAATGGTATACGCGTGATGTTACCTACTGTTTGAATATATTATCTACACTGTAAAAATGATATTATTCTATAGAAATAAACTTTTTTAAAAACAACACTACGAAGATTTCGAAGTGCACTGAGAAATTTAAAATCAACTTCGTACGCTACGATTTAAAGTTTTGTTTTGGCTTTTAAACAAGTTTTGAATAATCTGTCATAAGTTTTCCTTCGCTTCCTATTAACTAGAGATGATGAAGTCTGCGGTGAATTGAACGCAGACGTTACAGAAGCAACGAAAGTCTCATTTTCCGTATGAAACGTAACTGTTTTTGTCTTCGTTGATTTATCTTAACCACAATAAATGTCCCTATTTGACATGTTCTATAATTATTATTTACTATGCTAAAGACTTATGCACTATTCAGCTAAGAGCTCAGTTTACACAAAAAACTTGAGCACTGTGTGGCAAGTATTCAATATTACAGCCTCAGGTAATCATAGTTTGGCGATGCCATCGTGCAGGTTCTGGGCACATGTCAGGTATTCGTCTCCTGTCTATGGTAGTAGAGTCTAAAATTGTCATTTTCGATCATCTGCGGCTGGTACTTATAATATGGTGTGTCGGTATTGAGAAGACTGAACTTGCTGGCCAGTTCATCTAGTGAATGATGTACATTTGATTATGTAGGTGCAGATAGTTAGTATTAGCCAATACATTAAAAGTAGATATTTTATGTTAAATGGTATCTGATGTTTGCTGACACTTTCTGCATTTTTCGGATTGAGCTTTCGGATTGAGTTTTCGGATCCTTAATAACATTATTATTGCGAGGCGAGGATCATAAGTGAGTAATCTTTATTCGCCTTGAATATAATCCGATGTAGGTCTGAAAGAATTTACGTAGTTTCATTAACTGACGAGAATGTAGGTTGACAAGTGCATTAACCCTCACCCACCTCTTTTATGGGTAATGTTGTTCTAATAGTGCATGATTTCAGGCGGTGGTTGTTATTCTTCGTCATCACTGTTCGTATTAACCTCTGAATACCTTCTAGCTCTGTTTTCACCTTTTTCAGGATTCCAGAAGACTATGTTAAAACAAGCGTGGCATAGATGTTGATTGCTTGGACTAAGTTTATTGCATTCAATTCGGGCTTTATAGGTAGTTTTACTATTTTTGTGTACAGATCCTGGATTCGAAAAAATCGAATCGATTCGAAAAAATTCGTGAAAAATCGATGTATATATCGAACATGTAATAGATTTGATGTTTATTTGCTACGTAAGATGGTACAGTTGATGTTTCTATTAGTTTTGATGTTAAAACCATACTTCGTATTATTGAGCATAGTGGATTTTCTGCAGCAATTCCTAAGTCTTAGTCAAATATTCTGATATAAATGTTACACGAGTGTGAATCTACTAACATTTCTAATATAAATCAGTTTATAAAATGTAATTTTAATTTAGTCAAATATCTACCTACTTATATAAAATCAATCTCATCCTGCAAAAAAATTAGCTCTCCAGTAATAAGCTAGCGTGGCTAATATTAATTTTTGTTTCTATAACTTATTCATCCAGTATATCGATATTTTTATCTAAAGAGTCTTACTAAATATGTTGATGATAACTATATAAATAAAATAGAAACAAATGGACCAAAAAATTAAAATTCTCAATTCAATCACCAATTCGTAAAAGATCAACCTTTGGAATATTAGTCATAACGATTATTTCTTCTAAGTTGACAGAAATCTCGATTCGATTCATATGAATATTGTTGCTGACGTATAAGTCACGTGATGGAAGATCTCCACCATTTCTACTGTAGTATTTTTGCTTAAATGCTGTTTTAGTCAAATTTATATAATATAAAGCAGTGTGTCAAGTAACTAAGGAATAAGTTATGAATTTCTCCAAGATAGACTGGACAAAATATATCACAATCCGAATTATATCGGATGTTAATTTGAGATTTTTGGGAATCGTTGGTGACATTCATACTGAACAACACACCATTTACACTACCACCACACCAACACTGAAGGTAAAATGCCATCCCCGAAGACGATAACTTGGTTATCGAAACGCGCATCAGACAGTGTAATTGTGGGAGTTAGTGTAGTGGTAGTATAAACAGTGTATTCAGTATATGTTGTCTATGCTAACTCGACAAATTCTAAAAAAATATTGTCAAAATATTATCACATTATGTTGAATAAGGCAAATCAAATCTATTGCTGATTTTGTTATTTCAGTTAAGTGGAAGAACTATAGATAGATAGACAAAACTTGGAATGCCGAGTCATCAATATTAATTAACCAAACCAAACATATACACTCAGTATGACTCAGTCTTAAATTCGTTATATTATTTATTGTGTATATTTTTTAATTTCTTGTAAAAGTTGTATTTAATTAACGTGTTTATACAAAAATGAGTTTTCAAGATACGATTCATATCTAGTATTTAAAAGTGTGTTCAACTCTAAATTTACATGTAAATGTTTACGACTGTTATAATCCTAAATTTAAATTTGAGTTATATCCTTGGCAAGTTGTTGATACCACAACAGAATTCATATTATACTGCTGATGGTAACATTTTTCTATAATGTAATTGCCTCATCAAAGCGAGCAGATTTAAATTTAAATAGATGTATAATTTATTATGCATTACTCACCAAACGTTTTCTCGGGAATGGCTACACATCGAGTAATGCATAGCGTAAACTCCCATGTTATTCTTCTCTTGGCAATTTTACTTACGAGACGATGCTTTTAGGATTAAATATTAACATTTTCGATAAAAACTATTTTATATTGTTTACCAGTACCGTTTGAAGTTTTTAAATGTTACGTTACGGTCTATGCGCAGAGAAACATAAACCTTTATTAAGGATAATTTTACTCTACAAAGCCAAGAAACCATATATGTATTCATATATATTCCATCCAGTAGAAAAACAGGAGAGTTTATACCATATTCTTATTCAATGTTATTGGAAATTGATTAAAAAAATGATATAGCTCAGTAAAGTATATATTATATAACAGAATTCCCAAACTGAGAAGAATTTCCAGAAGCCCAAAATTATACCCCCCAATTTTTCACTATTAAATATGTCGAATTCTCTAGTGTGAGTCCATTACTATCAAAGATCAATAGGCTAACTGCTAAAGGAGCAATTATCTCTAAAATTACTTTGCTCTTAATCTCTTACCACTTCCCAGTTGATCTTTCATACTTTATCAACTCTTCATGAAGCTGATTATTTCGAATGGTCCTCAGAATTTGAAATAATATACTATGCAGTTGAAAACAAGTGAAAATTTGAGTTCACTTTACCGGATAGGCCAGTTAATACAATCCCATTATTTGTACTGTAATGTTTTCCTTATTTATTTAAACTATTTCTAGCGGCGGGGTGAATTTATACATACTGTCTCTTAATTACTTAATTTATTTGCCCAACTTACACTAGATACTATTTATAATTACTACTCATTATTTATAATTATTTATATAATATATTTAAATTCCCCATTTACTATTTACTATTTCGTTCACTACGACATTCAATTATATACTGATTTCGGCTGATAAACAAACCAGTATTTATACCCAAAAAAATTTCTCGAATAATTCTATGAAGTAAATAAACGAACTAATAAATAAAAAATCCTTTCTAGAAACTGGTTCTAAGAACCATATAAACAAATCGCCGCTGTATAAATAAAAATATATAGAAAAACAATATTAAACGTTTCTCGAAAACTTCTACACCCGGTGCGTTCACCACCGAACAGGACCGGTTTCACGGTCCGATGAATCCTGAAATCAGACCTAGTACTATAATAATTTCTTCAGAGTACGCGGAATGGAAAAAATATCTACGTATGCTCGCAAAAATATTGATGGAAAACAACAACATGTTACTATCATTATTACTTGGTTGTTCATTAAGTCTTGTTGTTCGATAACATAGTATTATGAGCCTGAAGCTACAGAAATTCACTGATTTTCACGATGGTTTTTTATACCGTGTGTGTTATTTAAATTAAAAGTGATGTAAACCAAGTCTTTTTTTATATAACTCTGCGCCTATTGTTTTACCAGCAAAATTCTACTGCATATGTGAATTCGCTTTGGAGCAGAGTTTGCACCACCTTTAGCATTTTATTTTGATTCAGAATCTTTGCCGTAGACCCAAATATCATCTATAGTTACAAATAGTAGACAGAATTCTTTCTAAAATCCTCTGAAAGTCGTATACGAATGAGCAAATATTTCTGAAAAACACGATTTCATCTAAAAATATTGCTCACAGTTTCTAATGAGATGCCTATGGTGTTAATCGACGATTTTATATAATAATATCCTGTTTTGTTGTTAAGTTTTCTTGTGTTGATATAATTTTTGGACGTACTTTACTTGGATCGATTTCTAGCACTTTCGAATGCAGTTGCAGCGGATCTTTCTACTGCTAAAGTCCTTATAGACTTTCAACAATAAATCGTAAATTGTTTTGCACAAAACTGAAAAATCTAGTTCTGTTACTGATAACAGTACGTCAGCAATTACAGAAATCCATACCAACTTTGTAAATTAGACTTGTTATGTTACTTTATGAACATGTAGCAGGGCTAGTAACATAATCTATTTTCCATCCAGATTTCACAATAAATCGTTAGTTCATTATATTTTTCCTATCCTTCAAATCTCACCTATCTATGAGAAATGATTCACTTTGAATCTGTACTTACGAATTAAAAGTGAAGTATTTGTATCAATGTATCAATGCTAAAATTGTAAAAACTGGAGTTTTGGAAGCTTAGGGTGTACCAAACATCCCTTAAAACTTTTTACTTTCGTCGCATCCCAACCCTCTTCTCTGTTTACCTAAGTCCCTTCGCAAATTATCTTGAACAAATTCATTGAATATTCAAATTGGGATTTTCACTGACTTCCAATACCTTTTTTATGAAACAACAATTATAACTTCCATGAGTACTATACAAGGATAAATATAATACTAAATAAACTTTTTTCGAAAAATTCAAATGACATCACCCGACATTTTGACATGTTTCAAATGAATGTCTTGTTTGAAACTTTACTCTTTTATCAAATACGAGCACAATACAAAAATATCCCATGATTATAGTATTAATTTGAAGTTATTCGTGTTCCTTCAAGAAACTTTGTTACAATCACGACTTACAAATTATATCCAAGAACTTTCAAGGATATTAAATAAGCGTTCACTTTATATTTGCAAGAGCTGTGTACGTTAATGAATTTTTTTAATCGAACATAACCTTAACATTGAATCTGACGTACCCCTGCGATTGAAATATCTTTTATTCACTTTTCCTGACAAAAATGTTATGTTCTTTAACCGGCTTCCACTAAATGAAAATCTGACAAAATCATCCAGTTATCCAATTGAGTGGCTTGTCGAGAACAAATTAATTTCTTTAAAACGAACGTGATAATAAAATAGAAGTGATTTCTGAGTCACATTAAGTTAACAACGGAATATCGAAAATATTTGGAGAAGAAGCACAGGTCGAATTGTATGTTACAATTCAAACAAATACTATTTTGTCACAGCTTCAAAGATCTCAAGTATAATATCAATACAATTGTACTGATTATAGCATTTGATATCTGTTCATCACGAATAATCAATTTTCTGCTATTGTCCGTTTGTCAATTTTCATAGTTACTTTAAAAAAGTAGCGCCTATGGCCTCAGCAAAATCTGTAGTATTCAGAACTAAATGAATTCTTCCTTATTCGGCCGATTCTCTCCCTGCTAAACAAACTTTGAAGGAACTTTGGTCCTTTAAAATTGAATCAAAGGTCTTGAGATGATAAACAAAAATCCGGAGATATCGAAGCATTTATCAGCAAGAGCTCTTGCACGAATTCGTTTTATTAAAAGTGAAGGTAATTTCTTTGCATAAATGATTTCACTTGATAAAAAAGCGCGCATTACAAATTGTTACGGAGCGAAATCTTAATTATATTTTTTTTCTCAGAATACGAGCGGAGAAAAAGATAAATTGTTTAAAAAAATCATTTACTTCTTATACGGTATTATCCTTACAGTTTATCATCGAATCACTGTACTAGGCTGAGGGAATGTTAAGTATTCACTCTTCTCAATCTCAACATTCCCTTGAATCCCTTCTGGATGATTTACCGGTGAAGCATTTAGGTGATTTTTATGACCCCTAACCTTGTAACCCTTTAATAAATGATACACAAGTTTATTTATATTTCCTAGTTATCCTTTCTAAATTGCTTCCATAATTTAATAGCTTTTATTTCTACTTAAATATTAACATTTTGAAAATCAATCATCTACAAATACTCTAAATTCTTGTGAGCTTGCAGAAAATTTTATTTTTTGGTAATTACCTTACAGAAATTTTATTAACATGCTCTAAAAGAAATTAATGTTTTATGACTTCTTAGCTAAATACTCTTCCTTTAAACATCTAGGCATCGACAAAAGGAGATGATCGATGTCGACTTGTGGGACTCCATTCCAAGCAAGTTTATTCTCGTCAATAAACTATGTCAGAATATGTGAAAGATGGAATTTAAATGTAGGAATAGGTACAGCAAAACTTTAAGGTCAGCTTTTTTAAAAAGCTGAAAACGTGCTAAGAAAGAAGTCTGGACGCTGAATTAAATAAAACACTGTAGTGATTTGCAGACATTAACAACATAACTAACATAATATCAAATTTCCTTTCTGTTTCGACTGAACAAAAGCAGTAAGCATAACAATAGCCTCCAATCATTACTCCAATAGTCATCTACACATGTCTTCAAAAATGAAACCCAGATCAGTCGCTCTACACACCAGTATTTTGTCTTTTTACTGTCACCATACGCACCTAAACAAAATCTTGATTCGTTGCTGTATATGTTATTTCTACTTTAACATATGTTTGCATTTTCTTGTCCCCATTCTCTCCAAATCTATCTCCAACCATCTCGACCTCAGCCTTTCTCTTTATTTTTACACCTTGTGTCCACTCTACTAACATTCTTGTCCCAAATTACTGTCTACCTCTCTCTATATATGTTGATCTTGCTATTTCTATCATCTTCATCGTATCCCTCCTTCCAGAACTTCTTCTATTTATTTATTATTATTTTGTATATTTGAGTAAGTATATTTTGTCTTTCCGTAATTTCGCTTTTTACTGTACTTATAGCTATGAGAGAGAATGATATATCAATGCTGTGCAACGCATCATTATTCGTTTTTTGGTCAAAGATAATGTAAAATCCGCTGAAATTAACCAAAAATTCTTGAGCAATTAGGGGATGAAGGCATCTTCAAGTCCTAAGTGTATGAATAGTGACAAACTTGCCACATACGCGGCTCCCCATAAAAAGTGTTACCGATGAGAGGAGCGTCTCATCGTCTATCTAGAACAATCGTTACTTAAAAAAATTTTTTATACCAAAATTCCCGTTTATATTTCAAACATCTTCGTATATTACTCTTGATAAACATGAACTATTTGAATACGTTTACTAGGAACAGAATACATAGGAAAATTGAGGTTTATAATTTGAAACAATTTACTAATTAGTAATTTTATTAAATTGAAATTCATAAGAATTAACCTAATAGTTAACAAACAATTTGAAAATTACTCGTAATGTTGACAAACCATTTAACTATATCACCTGTTACAAATAAAATAAATTGCAATAGTATATTTATAAAAATGAAATATTAATTTATTTTAGTTATTTGGAAAGAAATGAATGCTTACGAACCAGACGCCGATTTGCGGAGAAAACCAGGAAAAAACTATTAAAGATTATAAAAAATATAGTTTTAGTAAATATAATGAGAACATGTTAAACAAAGCTTCTAAATTCAGAACAATTATAACATAAAATATCAAATGCTTTTGGATGATCAAGTCTATCTGCAAACATAAAAAACACATTAGTGTTTTGTTCAATTTTTTACGTTCGCTTATTATAAAACTGCCACATTTATATTTTTTATTTAGTTGATTCTCTGCTTGACTGAGAGATAAATCAAATAACTTTTCCAATAGAAAGTAAACGTGTTAAGTGGTTTAATGGTTTATCCCCAATTATTGATTAGACACTAACACGCGTTCGCCTAACTATAGTTCGTATATTGTTAAAGTTTAATCTTAAAATCCCTTAAGTACTCTTATGCGTTCGTAATTTATGCTTTATCGGTGCTTTCACATTACTCCATGAAATATAAAGTTTGCACTTTACCCATACAGATTTTCGATTGAGAAACTGAGCGATTTCAATTTTTGAATAAATTTCCTTTTATCGAAGAAAATTGATAACAATACACCAATAAACCTGGAGAAAATTTGATTTAGTAGAGCATTGTTATTTTTATTATTATTCTTTAGAAAATCTCTAACGTTTCAAGATTTAAATCAATGGTAGTAAAAGTGTGATGGTAAACATTATTTTCATTTTTTAAAAAGAAGGATATTGTTTACTGAATCCCGAGATGAACAACAAAAATACCGAATATACCGAATATACCGAATTATAAAAGTGTGTTGTTTAGAGATGAAAGCTGACGCTATAAGAAAATTTACAGCTAATAAAAAATCGTGTGACATCTTACCAAAACACATCTGATATATGTTAAGAATTCATTCATCTGTTAGTAATTTATGAATCGTTCTTTATATTCATATGTGTGTTCAAAAATGTAGAGTTTCATATTTAGTTTTAGTATTATTTTATTGTAGAAATTTTTACTTATGAATCGAGTTTATAATACCTGCAGAACCAAAGTATTTTAAGTATTTTTGCGTACCGTATAGTAGTCAACACGTGGTAAAGCATTTGTACAGATTGTCAAACGTGAACGGTAATAAGTTGCGAACCTATTTAATTCAAATTTATTACTAATTCTGCTCAGGACTTTTCAATCCTTTTCTGCGAAATCTTCGTTTTCAACCATTAATGTTAGAATTCGACCTAACTTTCTTTTTTTCTGAATACCATCCTACTTAGTCTTCGCCAACTATGAAAGCAAGTAACCACGAACAAGTCGCATTCCGCGGTTCTTTAATCGAATATACCGTTGAATATCTAATATCGTTCAAGTTAAATATTCTGAACTATCATTATAATTAACGTTCTAAATTAGATTTATTTAGTTAATTTATTTGAAATCCTCTTAAATTTGAAATAAGTTGATGATTAAAAACAGTGCGGTTGAGATATATATTTGTTTTTCATTGCTCCTACTCAAAATACGAAAACAATATAAATATGGCGTATTCATTGTTTTGTATACCCTGTTTATAAAGGGTTATATTGGGTTTTTATAGGGCGTTTCTAGATTCATTTGAATAAATTACGATATAACCCATGAAAGTTAGTCTGCTTCAGCATAATTTCACATTAAACTCCATTTTACCAATTACGAATGAATCAAAGTATTGATTTCGATTCTTGCAATTTTATGAATTCGGAATTCGCTTTATATTGAATGTTCATAAATAGAAGGACTGATGCTTATTATTTGCCAATTCCTTTAGCTGCATTTTGCAGAGACATGTGAATTTGTCACCGGCAATTTCTTAACTACTACCTGCATCTGTAGGTACGGAACAATAAAGGTTTTCCTTCAAAAGTTAAAAGAATGTCAAATTGAAACGTATATGACAACCTAATGTTTTGATGTTAATATCGATACTCTAACCCAGCGGCTCTCAAACTTTTTTAGTGACGGAACCCTTTTGGAAAGCGAAATACTTGACGGAACCCTACAATAAAACAATAATCTCTAAAAGTATATTCTTTATTAATAAGCATAATAAACGTAGAATGTAACATATACTTATTACTTACTTACATAACAAGTATAATAATAGAAATAGAAGATATTAAAAAAGAAAAAAAATAACTAATGGGAGGTGTGAAACTGTTTTTTATTTTTCATTAATTGGTTGATATCAGGTTTGATAGAAGACAGATGAAGTCTCATATCAGGTTCGGCGTCCAGTCTATTTCGGTATTTTGTTTTCGTGGCTGCATAGGTTGAGAATCCTGTTTCACATAAATATGTTGTTGGAAATGGAAGAAGAATATTCAGAGCCATTTTGGCAAGCATTGGGTATTCATCGCGGATTCTGCACCAATAATCGTCGAGAGATGTCGTTTTGAACAATGACTTTATACTTGTATTTGTTGACATTTCTAAAAGAGATTCATATATCTCATTTGACATACTTTTGGGCTTTTGCAAGGAGGGTAAAAAAGGATTATGAATCCATTAATTCAGTTTCAATTTTGTATTCTGTTCTTCGGGAAAATACTTCTCAAAAGATGCGCGCATCGAAGTGAGATATTGGACCAATTCTTCAAATACATCATCTTGAAACATTTCTGAGTCGTTATCGCTAACAAACTCACTGAGTAACGTAAAGCTTTCTATTTCTCTCTTACTAACGCAAATAATCCAAAAATCTAATTTTCTTTTAAAGGCAGTTATTTTGTTACAGACCTGGAACACTGTTGTCTGTTTACCTTGCAATGATAAATTTAATTCGTTCAGTTTTTGAAAGATATCCGCCATGAAAGAGAGTCGGAACAACCAAGTTTTATCATACAAACGGTTTTCAAATTAAAAGAAGTATCTGAAAGAAACATTTGTAACTCGGCTTTAAGTTCAAATAGCCTTGTTAAAGTTTTACCCCGAGACAGCCATCGGACTTCTGTATGGAGCAGCAGTGTTTTATGTTTGCTACCATAATCTTCACACAATAATGAGAACAATCGGGATTGTAGTGGTCGTGATTTGATAAAATTAATAATTTTTACCGCTTCATCCATTACTAATTTTAGATTTGACGGCATTTGCTTCATTGCTAGTGTTTGTCTATGCAGGAGACAATGACTGGAACCACAATTAGGTGCTTTTTTTTGTATTCGTGACACGACTCCTGCTGTTTTACCCGTCATCGCCTTGGCCCCATCTGTACAAATGTCAATGCAATCGTTCCAACTGAGATTATTTTCTTCAAAAAATATATTTATTTTAGTAAAAATTTCTTCTCCGGTAGTGTTTGTGGGCAACGGTGAACACATAAGCATGTCTTCTTCAAAAGAACTTTCATATGGATATCTCACGATAACCAGCAAGCCAGACCAGCGACATCAGTAGACTCATCCATTTGCAAGACGAATCGTGTTTTTTGTAGACGTGTAACTAGCTCTTTTTTGACGTAGCTTGCCAGATCATGAATTCGACGTGAAACAGTATCGTTTGATAGTGGCACAGTAGAAAGATGCTTTGCAGATTTTTCATCGAGCATACATTTTGTTATGTCTAACACACATGGTTTTATTAAAATCTCAGCGATAGTGTGCGCTTCACCTTCTTGTGCAATGCGATAGCTAACTAAATATGATGCCTTTGTGACCTTTTCATTGATAGTTTGGGTTACTTGCATCATAGTTTTTTGACTTTCCAATAACTGTTCTTTTTTACGTACAAAAAATTCTCTATTCTTGTCTTTAGACTCGGGGTGTACAGTTTCCAAACGTCGGCGCAACTTGGCAGGTGCCATGGAACTATTAGGAAGCAGTTTACTACATAACATGCAGAGAGGTGAGCCGTTGGAATCAACAAATCCGAAACTGATATATGATTCATCATACTTCCTTTTTTTCGCCTTTGAAACCGTGGAACTTGACGTCGATGCATCATTATCATCGATAATTGCTGTACACTCCGCGCGTACTGCTTTTGAACATTCGGTTTCGTTAGAAGATGTTGTTGCAACACGTTTAACGCCTTTAAACCAACGTTCCAGTCCATTCCTTCTTTATCAATAATTACTTGTGGGGTGGTGGGGTCAAATTAACGCACGATCGTTACTGAGTAGAAGAGTTTAGTCCAAAGAAGATATGTACAAAATTGTTACAATCTGAATACAGCAGTAGAACAAAAAAAACTTCGTTTCTAGCAAATAGGTACTTATCGCTCCGAATGTTAATCGTCGACTGACTCGAGTGTCGAAGCGCGGTCGTCGCTTTTATAGTCCTAGCCTCGATCTCGAACATTCTTAAAAATACACGAGTCGGCGCCTTTGATAAATAAAAAGCCGAAATAAAAATAGAAATACAAAAAATGCGGTGTAAACAATCTCGACTTATTTTGAAGTTATATAGCCGAAAGTCGCTTGTTTACAACTATAGCGTCTAATCTCAGCGGCGGCTTTTATTAAAGTGACTGCGCGCTCACAAGTAGATATCGGCGGTCGGTTTTCATCAAGACAAAGGCTAAAGCGGCTTGCGGATCTCATCGGTGAGACATAAAGCATAAATAAATCACCTTAAACTTAAGTATTAAGTCTATTCTTTTTATCTAGGCGCGTGCCGTCCTGAATAAATATTTGGGCTACTGTAGAGATATATTTTTTTAATCTTCTGACTCTCGTATTTTGTATAGGGATCGGTGTAAGTAAAGAACTTGCAATAGGTTTGCCATAAAGTTTTATTGAAGAGTGGCGTTAAACTCTCCTCCCCTCCCCTCCCCTAAAATGTACTGTTTCAAGATAGAATGAAATTACTTTACTGTGCTGGGTGGCGACTGAGTTCTAAATTCTTGCGGAACCCCTACAGGGATTTAACTTCTCAAAGCCATATAGAAAAAATAGAAAAGAAAAAATATTAAACAAAAAGGAATCTTAAACAATTAAATAATTTATTCTTCCTAGCCTACAATCCCTTTTTCATGGATTGGTCTTCTGTAGACCTGGAGACTCTTCACTAGCAAGCATTCTTCTGAGTAGAGAACAGAGCCCCATTGTTCATCAATCTAATGAACGTATTTTCTGTGAAATCATAGACGGGTTGCTCGGCAAGCTGGCCTTTAAGGCTCAAGGTTAGCTATATTAAGTATTCTTCTGACTGTCCAGTCGCTCACGACCATTTTTCGCGTTTCTCTGTGCTGTTGTTGGACTTGTACACAAGTAGGGCCCGATTTCACATCGATATGTTGACAATGATTCGGTCATCTCTCTCGAATGTGTTTTTTTTTCTTCAGAAACTACATCTTTGATGACTCTTGGTAACAACAGTAAACTATTGAAACAGCAGACTGACACATATTCAGCATACTACCCACTTCTGGCTGACTTTGGCCGGAATAGGGTGACCGCTTGTGCTGCTTTATCATTTGTTGTGTCCATTTTCAGGTAGAATTCTTATTTGTTGTTCACGTAGATGTATATCGGTTGACGTTTGACAGCTAACTGATAGAGGAGTTCAGGTAGATAACTTTTTATAAAGGTCAGTTATTAGCATTATTGTAAACAAGTTTAAAAAGGATGGTTACCGACTATACCAACGTATTGTTGGACAGTGAGCAAGTAACATTACAATATTCTATATCATTTTGAAGCTAATGCCATTAGCTTCATTTCACTCAAGAAAATGTCGAGACCAGTTTTTTGTTCAGTGACAGGGATGTCGTTTGAGTAGATTTTATTCCTCTTGAGTGCATTTACGTATTACGAGTATTATATAAATATTGCTTTTGAATAATTAACTAGTCAAAGTGAATTACACCATTTGTTTGTCTTTTTCGTTATGGTACAAATACCCGGTGAACCATTTACTCATAATGATTGAATGAACCATTAAATCTCGGATAGTTGAACAGGTAATCTTGGCGATGAGTTTACCACCACCTAAATAAAAATGTGGATAGTGGAAAGCATAATTACTTCTGCTACTCTTAAAACTACCTCATATTTTTATACAGAATTACTTCTAATCCATCAAATTATAGGTCATTCGTTTCTGAGTCGATCTATTTAATCCTTTTAATCTCCAACGAATATTAGTAATTTAAGAAATTGGAAAACTTTCTGTGGATACTCAGCAAGAGATATGTAAAAATATTAATAAATTTAATTCACATTGAAGAACTGAGTACATGACGGAATCATTAAATGTATTAGATTCCAAGATTTCTAATATACACCCCACAAAAATTATCACTAGTATTTTAGGATATTTTTAATACTCAATTTCAGTTTTTTGGGACAATCTGTATAAGTATCAACTTAATAGATATTTCTGGTTTCTTATCGTGGGCAAAAAATATCAAAATTTCTTACAAATTTTTTTGGAAGCATTTCTGTCTTGGAAAATGCATTGACATCCAGAACTTTCTAAGCAAATTGTGTTATTGTATAGTGAAAATTTAAATTTATTTTGTTAATGGATATGTCTCAACGTTTAACAAGACATGTCACGAATGAAGAAGCCGCTAGAATCATCGCGCTCATATAAGATGGCCGCAGTCAAAGATACGTCGCTGGGGTAATTGGAGTTCAACAAAACACTGTATCCAGAGCTGTTATTCGCTACCAAGGAACAGGGCAGCTAACCAGAAGACCCAGACAAGGCCGCGGAAGGGTAACTTCGGTAGTTAACGGCGTTAAGAATTAGGCATACCACCAGTCGAAGGCTGCAAACAGATCTGTTGGCTGCTCGTAATGTCCGAATAAGCCCACAAACAGTTCGAAATAGGCTGAGAGAAGCAGGTATACGAGCCAGAGTGCCAGCTAGAGGTCCACGTCTTACTAGAGAACATCGAGTAGCAAGATTGGAATTTGCTCGAAAACAAAAAAATTGGAATATTTAAGATTGGTCCAATATTTTATTCACGGATGAATCAAGATTATGCCTGTATCCATCAGATAGGCGTGTACCATTATATAGGCAACGTGGTGAACTGCACGATTAGGTTCATTTTTGTCAAACTGAAAGCTTTGGTGGTGGCCCTTTCATGGTTTGGGGAGGAATTTATTTTGAGGATCGCACGGTCTTAGTACCAGTGAATGATGGAAGACTAAATGCTGACAGGTACATAACCAATATTCTAGAAACCCATGTAGTGCCCTATATGCCTCATATCGGTGACAACTCTGTTCTAATGCACGATAATACTCGTCCACATGCTGCTAGAGTGGTTCGGCAGTACTTAGAAGAGGTCGAGATACCCACCCTGAATTGTCCTGCACGTAACCCGGTCCTTAACCCAATAGAACATGTCTAGAACCATCTAGGATAGCAAATTCAGTAACAACCGGTACCAATAAGAATACTAGATGATCTTCAAAATATTCCTTTTAATTTCTGGGAAAACATGCCGCAAGGATACGTCCAGAACTTGTTTAGAAGCCTTCCAAGACGAATGGAAGCTGTAATTAGAGCGAGGGACGGCAACACACGCTATTAGAAATTCATTGGCTGGTTTTAGTTTAAGCACCGTTCATTTTTTTGCATAGATGTTTCGTACAATTTTTTTTTATTTTTTATGTTTTGGTAAATCAAACTTTTTGTCCTCTGTAGATTAAATTGATATAAAATAAATGATGCAAAAGGCGTATCTATTGGTGTTTTAATTCGTAATAATAATAAAATTCGAAAAACAGAAATTTCTTTGATACAGTTACTATCAAAATTAAAATTCTATCCATTACGTTTTTATTGTAAAAGAAGTTGTTTGGAAATATTTGTAACTGATATCTAAAACTACGAAAATCATTGGAAAATGTGTTTTTTGGCTATAGAAAATGTTGATATCAGTTATTCGAGTAAAATTATTGATGCTAATTACAGAGTACCGAAAAAAATATTGTGAGCGGGGAAGGGGGAAAGATAAAAATGGAAGAAGTGAATATCGATAAAGAGTTCCATGTAAAAAAAAGTAAGAACAAACACAGGACAGAATAAGATTGTACTAACAATATAAAGAACCTTCTCAAGCCATAGCACACCATTTTCTTTATATACACTCCACCAAAAAAGTATCGCATCACCCTTAAAAATGTCAACATGGCGTACAGAATCAGCGTTAGTGAAATTTAATTATTGTTACATTAGTAGAAATTATTGAAAAACAGAAAAAGAGTCAAGAGAAATATGAATTGGATTTTGATTCTCATCAACATTTGGCACAGATCAAGAGCATATAAAAAAAATTGAATTTAAAAAGCAAATCACGGGTAGTGGTGAGATATCGAGAGACCGAAGTATATGATAGGAATGCCACTAGAGCTGCAGACAATAAATTTTTGAGACTACAAGCTTTATAAAGAGATATGTAAGTGCCAAACAGCTTCAACAAGAGTTAGCTGAAGCTCAACATGTAAGAATAACCTCACAAATCGTGAGAAATGTAAGAAATACTGAGCTTACAGCCAAAGTAGCTAACACTGCTCCTCAACTGACCAGTGGACCAGCTAGGTTAAGCTTCGCACGAGAAGGACGCACGTCCCCATGTCGCTAGATTAGTATACCAGTACCTTCAAGAGGTAAATATTGTAGTACAGAAGGTTGAGATCCATACATTTGATAGCAGCTAACCTTCAGCAACTGCAAGAGGTGATAATGTCTGAGTGAAACAATTTGAATCAGAATTACTTATGAGGACATGATTAGAAGTTGGCCACGGCTTTGTTGTGATGTGATTAGATTTCATGGAGGCTTTGCACGTTAAGAAATTCAAATAACTAGAATTATTTTGTACTGATATTACTTTTCGAGCTTTGAATTAATTTAACTAAAATGTATATAAAACATCATCATATCACTTTCTGTCTCTTATTCAAATCTCTAATTCAAATACACTAAACAGTCAAGACTACAGAACATACCCTAAGAAAAAAATGCAAACTTAGTTGTTATGCAGTGGAGAAAACATGGCGGATTTTCTATGCCAGTGCTCTCGATGGTACATTGTAGAGCTAATATATTTTCGCGGTTCATTTAAATTTACAATACAGAAATCTACTCTATACTATGTTATTCATTTCCACCCAGTTCTGATTTCGCAGTTTCCTGAATTCATGATAAAAAACATACATTACTAAATACTATTCACATGTTCTCAACTAAACCAAGGAAAATTATTATATATGATTACAATATCACTTTTAAAATGAAAACTGGAAAAATACCAATTTTTCTATCAAACAAAGTGAAAAGTATAATATGTAAATAAACACTAATCAGAAATAAAACAGTAATTCAATTGAACAGATCAACAAAAAAATATTGCTATTGTATTTCGTTGAACTTGATACATTGCTATTTCCCTAGGTGTTAAATTGTTCTGATATCCGAAAATTTATTTAAAAACTCCAATGGCTCTTCTATAGGCAAATTGCCAGTTTTTAAAGCATGAACACTCGGACTATCAACTTGATGCTCTTCGACAATCATATCATTGTCTACTATACCTGTATTTTCAGCATATAAATGTTCTTGGTTTACTAAACAATCATGAACATTGGCCTAACTGTGATCTTCATAAATGGAAGTATATAATGAAGGCAGATGAGAGGTAGGAATATATGGAATAGCTTCATACTTTACATGTGTTCTATAAGAAATTTGTAAGATCACTTTCCAGAAAATGATTTTCACACAAGTCATAATTTGATGTTGAGCATTGAGCTTTACAAGATTCTTCTCATTTAGAACATATACCAGGCAAGCATTTGAGATATTGAAGAAAATGTTTATTCATCTTAACAATTGACATTGACAGTAATGACACATTTTTATTATACTAGTGCTACAATTGGCAAGTGAGAGAACCAAATTTATGTAGCCGAAATTTACATGCAAGTTTACCTTCTTATTGGGTATGTTTTGTGGTAAAGACGTTTAGGAAACATTCATATAAACAAAAGTACTGATTCTATCTAATTACAATGATCAGAAATCATGGTGACGCGATATTTTTTTGGCGGAGTTTATTAAATCTGATAATGTCATTAGTCTAAAAATTGATTTGACGAGAAGTGCTCTGAAAAAATGGATTATCGTTGAATTACAACGAGTCCGTTCTTCGTTGCTTCATTACATTACTTGTTATTACAAGTGTACCTTTGTATCAAATCCCAAATGAAATTGTAATTGTGAAAGTCAACGTCACGCACGTGCTGATGATTAATAGAATCTACTAAGAATTCTGATTGGCATTTATTTGGGAAATACTTGGAGTGCACTGTTTGTGCTGTGACTAGTTCTCGTTAAATTCCTCAGAGATGAGAATTACTGGGAAGTGCAATTAGTTCTTGTTGATTCCAAATGAAATTCGGTGATATGTCATTTCAAACTAACGTGGTTTGAGACAGAATGTGTATTTGGTTGTTACATTCGGAGCTATTCAAAATACATTCATTAAGCATGTATTATAAATTAAAACCTTTATTTCATCAAGTATATTAAACTTGAAGAAACAAAAACTTAACTTTGTAACAAAATTAGATTTCGGTTACGTTATTGAGGATATTCCTGTGTGAAGCTTAATGACATTATAATTATTTTGTATGACTATCTCGATGTGAACACGCGAATACTTGAATATATTGGTATTTGAAGTTTATCAAGGAGAAATTCCAAAACGTGAAGTTGAGACCGAGTAATTACTATAATCTTGCTATTCAATTTAACGATTAAGTTAGTTTAATACAAACCCTTTAGAGCTTCACTTGCTGTCTACGAAATATTTGGAGGTAAGTAAGGAAACTATTGTATTTTAAGCACATCAGGTTTATATTGATTTCAATAATTACGAGGTATTGTATCTCAGAAATAAGAGATATCTTGTATACAATTTATTATAAAATTATTGTCTTGCATTTTCTTGCAAGATCAAAATATACAAAGCTATTGCAATTGCATTCTTTTTTCTCTTTTGTGCGACACTCAAAAAGTAACATTCATTATAGACCATTTGAAGTGCCTATTTAAAGCTAATAATGAAAAGCATAACGCTTTAAATATCTTATAGAATAAAGAAATAAACAGCTAAGTGTTTTTACGGAAACTGTAATCTAAGGCCAGGTGAATCATCTATCAGCTGATTGTGGATCTTAACCCAGGACGAGATTTTGATCACAGTTTCCGAACGCCGCGTTTAATTTTCGTTGGAAATTTTAAAGAACTTTTGATTATATTACTTTTTTGTGAGTTTATACTTTCATCATATTTATTCAGGTGTATAATAAACCCTAGATTTTTAATCATTGTTACTGAGCAGTTATCAACGATTTACATCGATTTTGTACTAAAGTTGAATACTAATAAGTTATTTTTATGCTGAAATACCAAAAGTATAAGAGCCGCACATTCTATCAATTACGCTGCTGAGGAAAATTAACAGTAGACAGCAATTTGAGAGGAATAAATAATTTTTAGAGTTAAAATAACCATAGATAAATGAAATAACCCGTCAGCTGATTGCATTTACCCACCGGTTTAACAGGGTAGAAAGGATCATATCATATGACTACGACCCAATTAAGTCGAACAACAATGAATGCGAGCCGGGTTAGTTTAAGATCATGATCGGTTAATTCGATCAAAGTTCTAAACTGATACCAAGGCACTACTTTTCGTTCCAAAACATCTGCTATATATCGACAAGAACAATAACAGAGATTTTTTAATGTTTGATTATATTTTTATTAAATGAAAAGTTTGTCGTTGAAAGAAGTTATAGAAAAATTAACAAAAAAGATCTTTTGCAGTGAAAAATAAAAAATTGAGAAATTGGAGGAGAAAAACAGTGAAAAAGAAATATGAAGAATATGTCAGTGAAGCGAAAGCAGAAAAAGATCCCTTCGGGAAAGAATTGATATGCAGGGCACAAAACAATCTAAACCTATCGATGAATTTTGAAATTTGTGAATAATTGTATGAATTGAAAAGTGAAGTTGGAAATAACATGAATTTTCAACAAATGCTGAATTTAGCGAAATGCAATTGCAATTGTATGTGATTCAAATTGTCCTGATTTCAAAATAAAATTGTAAATATAAATGTTTTTTTGATATTTAATCCGATAAATTAAAGAGATTGTGAAGACAAAAATGGAATATGTGAGAATTAAATTATATATGATATTCGTTGCCCATATTTTTTCAACAAATAAAATATAAATTTTTCATTCTATTCAACAAAACTAACTGTTTATTCTTATACAAATTAGAGGCTCTTTTCGTTTACAAATACTTTTGTGTTTTTATAGTGAGGCGTTACAAAATAAAATTACATTTCTCCTTCCATAATCGTAGATCCATAAAATTTTATGAGATGTTAAAAATTTTAACACAATAAGAATGCACATTAATATTTTTTCAATGCGTATATAAACAGATAATAACAATAGTATGATAATAGTAACACTATTCTTATGTTATTCCAAGTTGTTTAAAAAAAAAACATATACATAGTAAACAACATCGATAATTTTATCTCAAGTATCATAGTTGTAAAAATCAATACAATCAATTTCTAATATACTTATTTTCAGTGTCAGTACTATGAACATCGTTGATTGTTGAAGTACTGTTTCATTGTCCGATTCCTCTATTGTCGACAACCTCTGCATTTATTGCAATGGTAAATAACCTTGGTTTTCAGATGTGCAGCTAAATTTGTGCTAAATTCTTTGTGTTTTCTTTTTAAACAAAACTTTCATACTGCAGAAATTGTTAAATAAAAAACAAACTCAAACTAAAAATAGCTACATGCCGTTATGCAGGTTAGAGAGAAGAAGTAGTATCTCTTATGGGAGAAAAGTTGGAAAAGTGTCCGGAAGTATACGATAAATACCATTTTAAAATTCTTCCTCAAAATTGTAGAACAGGTGTAGACAAAGTGTATGGGACGAATGTAGTAGATGTAGATGAATGGAAGTATGCCGGTTAAAAATTTTATATCATACTTCATAATTGAAAATTACAACAACATGCGTTCTACAAAAGTGTGAAAAGTTGTCCGAGGCGTGAATAATATTTAGCGATTCCTTTAAAATTTTTTCTGATGCTAATGTGGCGCCACCCTTATTTAACACATTTCGAGAGACACTTTTCATATATATAGATTGTTCTCCGTCTCTCTACTCTCCATAAATTCCACTACTTTCCGCCATGAAACTGTTTACAGAAACACACTTTTCACTAAACATTGCTTTTGGTGAATTCACAAACTACAGTTACAGTATAGATATGTTCAGAGTGAATCCATTTGAAGATAAAAGGCGGCACTTGTACCAAAACTTTGGTTAATAATAGTTTATACTTCCATGGAAAGAACAAAAGAATTACAATTTTAATTGGTATACATACATCATAACATATAATTAAGTACTGAGCCGATATTTATCGATTATTTATTGGTACGATATCGATATTTTGATATATCGATTTTGCTATTATATGCTATTGATCATCATCACATCAGCTTATCGATAGATCACTTTTCTATTATTTTTAATACATGTGAAAAATTTAACTAGGTAATGGTGGATAAAGTTCCTTGCGGGAACTACGTGACAAAAGAGAAGATGCTCAAAAATTAATGAGATCAAATAATTACCCAATTCTATACTGTAACGTATCGATATCAAGTCGTCCTTTTAAATATTTATTTATTCAAAAAGATAAGAAACATTTGAAATATGTTTTTGAAGAAAACGATAATAACTTTGGAACTATTTTCTGATTCAATCACAGGACTATTAAAACACGGAGAGTTGAGTAACGGTTTGTATTGACCTTCTGGCTTTGTTCTAGACATTTTATATTGAATTGTGGATATAGAAAATAAGTTGTAAACTAGTTTGGAACTGTTCTTAAATTTGTAGCTTTTGATAAGTACCTCAAATTGCTATTGAAAACAGGTAATTTCCCAAAAAGTGATCGTATAAGCCCTGTCACATCATTTTGAAATATTACACTATCACTTGTTTGAAAATCATATTCCATCCTTTTTATTGGGTTTACGTGATTAGCTAATCGGTGGCATTAAAACCAGGATTAGATTGCATTTTACATATTATACGAACCCTATTATACATGATATTCATGTTCAAGGCCTGAAATGTAATGTCGTGTTGAAATGATTTGCCGAAAGATAAAAAATATACATCTTATTGTATGTATAAAAGTGCATAATTCAAAGGGTGTAATTGCGTTTTAGAAGCACGCAACATGTACGCTTCCACAGTAAATAACTATTAGAGCAAAGTAATTTATGATTATGAAAATTTTCCGAGAAACCGATATTTATATAAGTTATTTTTAATCGACAGGATATTAGAATACATATAAGAGTATAAAGTTTAAATCTCATTTTTCCTGGAATGATTTGAAAATATCTACGCAAATAAAAGCAATTAATTTTCTATAGTCTTGTTCAGAATTTGTGCTACTGATTTTCAGATGTACGAGGATGTATTGATATCTAGTTAGCCTAGACCAGTTCCAAGCATAAAGAAAACCATGCAACGAACCATAACTTATTAGAAGTTTGACGTCAAAAAAATAAATCAGAGTTACGCAATAAATTAAAAGAAAAAAGATGTCCATCGAAATTGTGAAAATCGAAAAATTGCAGTATCGAACCATCATCAAGTACCTGTATTTAAAAGGGTTAAGAGGTAAGCAGATTTACGAAGATATTCTTAATACCCTTGGTAATCAATGTCCTTTGTATGCAACCGTGAAAAATTGGACTGCAAGCTTCAAAAGAGGTAAATTTTCCATTGAAGATGTTGACCGATCGGGAAGGCCAGTTTCTGTGTCAGTCACTGAAAATATCGATGAAGTTCATTACATGATTTTATCAGACCGTCAAATTCGGCTAAAACGGATATCTGAAACACTGAATATTTCATACGAAAGTGTTCATCATATAGTTCACGTCAATTTGTACATGAGAAAAATTGCTGCAAAATGGATCCCCAAAAGTTTGAATGTTGACCAAAAGCGTGCAAGGGTAGAAGCATCGCGTTCGAGATGTGCTCGATTTGAAAACGATGTAGACTTCTTAAACCGAATTGTTATTATGGATGAGACTTGGGTAGATTTCTACGATCCAGAAACAAACACAACCGATGGAATGGCGACACTCTGGTTCTCCAAGAACTAAGAAGTTTCGTGTCCAAAAATCTGCTGGAAAATATCTTGCTTCAGTTTTTTGGGATTACCATGGAGTAATCATGACTGATTTTTTGGATAAGGGTAGAACAATAACTGGAGATTACTATTCGATATTACTGACCACTCTACGGGAAAAAATTTAAGAGAAAAGACGCGGAAAGCTATTCAAAGGTGTTTTGTTTTTCAAAGACAATGCCCCTGCACACAAATCTCATGTTTCCATGCAAAACTTTCGTAATTTAGGGTTTGAATTACTAGAGAAGCCCTCTTATCCACCAGATTTAGCTCCATCCGATTATCATCTTTACCTCAACTGAGAAAAAGTTTAAAAGTTTATTACTTCCAACGAGGAAGTAATAAAAGCTGTGGGGGTCTGCTTTGCAGAGCAAGAAGAAACATTTTTTTTAGAGGTCTAGATACGTTGCAGGTTCGATGTAGTAAATGTATCCAATTAAGTTGAGTAATAAAAAATTTTGACATTGAAATTTTGTTTGGTTCTATAGTAGACTAAGAATTTATCAATATATCCTCGTATTAGCCCTACTAGGTAGAGAACATTAATACCAAAACAAACTCACCTATACAATGAATCAAAAGAATGCCGAAAAAACATGAATTATTTTGTGAGAGTGTCCTTAAGAAACGCATGAGAATAAAGAAGAAACAAGCAAAACCAGATAGTTGGAAATTATATCCATAAGATATACACAATTTAATGAATTATTAAAGTTATTATTTAGAGTGTTTCGAAATTGTTCACATCTGGTCATATACCTCTAAATTCAGTTAGTTTTCATTGTTTTTTATTGTAATTTCTTATATAAATCTAGTATGGCTATGATTGAATAATTAAAATGGTATTGAAATATTTATTAGGAGGGAAATGTTTCTATATACAGAGTGAATAAATAACTCGGTGTAGACTTCTCAGAATGATTCATAGCTGATAAAAATAATGAAAACTTCATAAAAAAAGAGAAAAGTTTGTTTATGCGTTACATATACACTTATCACTTATGTCACAATAATTTTACTATCATTCTGTGAAACTAATTATATTTTTATTCGAGGGGAATGGCATAGTGTGTTCAATAGATTCCAATGCACTTTGATACAATTTTTCAGTGAAATTTCAATAATAATTAACGAAACTTTGAAACCATTTCAGAATTTCACATTCAATTGAATCAATCAATTTTTCAATAAATATTATGGAATATTTAATCGAAAATGAGTGATTCTATCCATTTATAAATATACGGATAATTAAGATAAGAAAGTGGCCGTTTATTAGAATTCCTCGTCATATTTAGAACAGTTAAATAACTTGAAGATAATTCATATTACTATTACGTTAATGTTAATTAGAATCGTATGTACTTTGACGTTAAAATTTTTTTGAAAGTCAGAAATCTTCAGGTATTTTATCATTTGTTGTTGGTATGCAAGACTACTGTCATACATTCGTCACTATTTTAGATTCCGCCGCCGCGGACCGCGGTCAGTATCTTGTTAACCTCTTATTAAATAAAGTTTAGTGGTAATTTTACTCGGTGGTAGCGATTTTGATTCGATTTTAAAATCTACCACCTGGAAGTGAATTTAGCAATTTAAACTAAGGAGATATAACGAGTTAATCGTGAATGGGTTTCTAATATTTTATATCTATTAGTGGATTGTGGATGAGAATTATTTCTGAAAATCAGAAATTTTATGTTTTGAACTCGTCAAAGATAAATTTATAGGATAGATAGTCAGGCTTGCACATGTTTCTTATCAATTGACGGATATACAAAACAGGGCATCTCAATAGCTAAAGGAAAAATAAAACAGTACGGTTTTTTGTATTATTGAGGATTTTATGTTGGTTTTTGATAATTTCACAATATGGATTATTGTCGACTTATTGTCAAGTTGGCACAATTTTTTGATAGATTGAGGTCGAATATTCAAAATTATTTAGTATTCAAAATACTCATAATTGAAAATTATGACATTCGCCGAGATATTTTTGGTGATATTCAGGTTATTTTTTTGTTTATACCAGGGTTGCTACCTACGTTTTCAAATATGGCAAGACTGATGTAAATATGTCAAATCTGACATCACCATCATAAATTTTGACTTATTAAAAGTGAACTTACTCAGAACGTGTTGTCACACGAGTGCTATTTGAGTTGTTTACAAATACGACTTTCGACGTAGGTTAAACGATCAGCAGTGTGCAGATCAACTCGCTTTGACTTTTGGTGAAGCATCATATCAATTTGACAATCGCTCAAAACAAAGCTCGTGTCGATTGATACAGAGAAATGCTGAAAAAATTTCAATTGCAGTGCTTCAAAAAACTTCTATAATATCGTGAGAGTGAACGAATCATCAATCTATGCATATGAACTCAAAACTAAACATTAATCGACTGTTTGGGAGTTTCAAGACGAGCCAAATCCAACAAAAACTATTCGCACAAGAAGCACTTCCGAACAAATTATCGTTTGTTTTGTCGCCACGCTTCCATTGGAGCAAAGTAGAACTGTTAATTCTGGTACTCCAGCATTCGTTTCACAGAAGTGTTCGAAAAAATCAGGGAACCCAACCGCAGAATCATTCTTCACCACGACAATGTGAGCTATCAATTCAAACAAAAATGTCTTTGAACAGTCAAAACATCGGTTTGATGGATTATCCGCCGTACAGACCTTATTTGGCACCCAATGATTTCTTCTTATTTTCGCAGATCAAAAATACATTGCGAGGTCAACGTTTTTTTACAGTTGTAGAAGCGGTTGACGCGTTCAAATAACATGTTTTGGAGTTACTTCTATTGGAAATTACTCCAACAATTAGTTCAAACACATGCAGTGTATTGAATCTAATGGAAAATATTTTGATAAACAATAAAGTCATATCCAATTATAAATACTTGTTTTCATTTGTCTATCTCAAAACTTAAGTAGCAACTGTTGTATAACATTTTTTATCAATCAACCATTTTTATGGTACTTCAAGAATAACAACGTGCTTAGGATAATTATCTGTTTCAAAACATACTTGGGAAAACAGCGAATTTCAAATTATTACAAGGGTCGGCATAATTATATTATGTAAGTTTCAGACTCTGTGCCTTATTTCCATTCTTTAATATATGGTGAACAGAAGTTTTGTGTGCTTACCATAACATTTTTTGCAAATTTTTATAAACTTATTTAACAATATTTAAGTGATTCACCTCACGACATGGACTGTGAAGCTGGTCCTGTTCGGTTATAATGGAAGAATCTACAAATTGACGAATCCGCTTGTTAACTTTCAAGAATAATTCGTGAACTTCTTTTGGGTATAAAGACTAGTTTGTTTATCAGCTGGATGTCAGAAAACAATCTAATGTCATCCCTAACACATTTGGATAGACAAGTAAACGGTTTGTGTTTAAATAAATTGATATGTTAAGTATTAAATAAGTGTTTAGTAATAAGTCTTAGTTTATAGTTAAGTAAATAGTGAGTAGTTCAGTATACTTAATGTTAGTTGATAAGAAACGTTATATAAATCCACCCTACCATTGAAAACTCGTTTAAATAATCAAACTACTGTTTACACTACCACTACACCAACCCTCACAATTACACTATCAAATGCGCCCTTCGATAATTAAGTTATCGTCTTCAGAGACCAACGGTTCGTGTAATCCCAACTAGAGGTTAATTTTATGGCATTCAACTAGAGCCAATTCATTAAAAATTCATTTCATCTATACAACTATTTTAACTAACGCTGGAGAAGTATGATAATTTGGATAGGATTTACAATTGGAACAATTATTTGTCTTTCTAGATTTCCCTCACTTTTTACTCTCATTTTATCAACATGAAAGTTTTACAGTGCTATTCCTGTAATTTCTAGTTTGATGAACGGGAACATGTTTCTTTTCTTACTCGTATTTACTTGAAAATCAACTCTTTCTAGTAATCGAAATTTTTAAGGCTTCTCATTGAATTACTTTTTTCATTGAAAATCAATGTCTTTGAATACACTATTCAATGTCATTTTATAACTATTGTATAATTATTGTTTTTATCACTTCACAGACAATATTGTTTTTATAAAACGATGTACGCCGATCAAATTATTGTACAATGAAACTTCCTCTTTGCAGATGAGGTAATTATTAAATTCCTGATCATTATTTTTCTTTGAAGTTTGTTATTTTTGACTGTAGGTAATATTCAACTTAGTTGATACGTTTAACTTCAACTGCTACAAGCGAAAACAAATTTATACTTTTATACAATATTTGCTTTGAAATTCACTGGGGCATTCAAAGAAAGCAATATTTTTTGGTGTATTTATACCATCAACATTGGTATAAATTACAAATTCCAAATGACAAAATAAACAACTGAAAAGTTGAATTGGCCTTATTTTGAATATTTCTTATAAATAGAAGTGAATAAATTAGAATTTAAAAAAAGTTAATAATACGCCTTTAACTATAATCCAACTCAAAAGTAAATAATAATTCTTGGCATTGGAATAAAATTACTGTTGAGACAATTATAAAAGCGTTTTATAAGCAATATATCTGATTCTGATTACCAGTCCGGGGACTGCTCGAATGATTTTTGAATAAGTTCGAAATGGCTCTCTATGTTGAGATAGGTAGTAGTGTTTCTCGGTGGGTCTCTTCTGTAGTTGACTGGAATATAAATAATGTATTTGTCTCTAGGATAGCTTAACTGGCACGGAGGCTAGATAGATATCTAGCCTCCGTGTTAACTGGTGAAGCTTCGATACCTGGGTTCCAAGTTTATACAAAATTACTAAATTCACTACCGGTCAAGAATTTTTGCCCACCCAATAATCCATTTTTTAAATTTGAAAATAATACACTTTAACAAATCTGTCTTAGTCAACTGTCAATTATTTTTTCGGTGTTTATGATTGTAGTTTAGTCTCAGTTAGCACTGTGAGACGCAAGCACGTGCTATGGTTTTTTACTCTATGGTTCAAGACATCTTTTTGTGAAGTTCCTATACGTCGTTTTCGCAAATACAGACTCGTAAGTTTTAAAATGGGTAAACCCAAGGAGCTCTCAACTGAAACTAGCGAATTAATCGTCTTCATAGTCTAGGCAAAAGTTACCTTACCACTACCGTCGAATTTAAAACGTATCGTGGAGTACAACGTGAATAAAAATATACATCCACCAGGAGCTTTGGAAATAGATAACGTTCAGGGCGACCTCGAAAAACCACAACTCATGAATGAATCTAGGGATCTGCATTTGAGTACTCCTTTTAAAAGGGTGGCCTGTCGTCAAAATAAAATGAAGAATTTGCAATGTCATAGAAAGTACCCCACCCTTTTAAGATAGTGACATTAACTTTCTCATTAGTTATTCATTTTTATGGAAAGAAGTATTTCTCACTTTTTAGTTGGGTTATTCTGAAAGAGAATTTTTTAGTTTTTCCAAACTCTACTTTATCTTTTAATTTTTAGTAAGTAACTAACTCTATAAACGTGTTTCTCAGTGTTTTTAAATCGTATTCTATTTTTTGTAAATTTGTTCTATTTGATATATTAAGCCCTTCTGTAACATATGTTGATGGTTGCATCTGGATTTTGTGAGTCTGGGTATTCGCGTTTACGTAGTTTGCCCGTTAGCTCTATCTTTCCAACTTTCATGCAAAGGACACCAAAAGAAATTTATGAATCCTGGCGAATGTAATCAGGATAATTAGATATTTTGATCGAATTATTGCATTTTGCTCTGTTTTGACAATTAAGCAAAATTTGGTAGTAGAGTAAGGCAAAATCATGGCCAAAATATTAGTAACATATTAGTATCAAACATATGGGTGGAGTTGAGAAAAGCGTGTTAAAATTATGTGTTTTTTGATAACATGAAAGTAGGAGTCCATTGTGGATATCAATTTTTTATTAACTTCAGATAGAGCTATTTGAATGTTGGTTACTGTTTTATTTTTAACTTATGTGAGTTCATATTGAACTATTTATTGAATAATGTAAGTAAAACCAATTTAGCTAGCCTGAATGTATTTTTTGAAGAGTCATTACACTTTTAGGTGGTTCAGATCAGAAGAAAGTTTAAATTTGTCGGTAATGTAATTTCCTGATAAGCAGACACTAAGAATCGTTGGAAACAGGACGATAAGATGAAGGATTAGAGCTCGAAAACTTTAGAAAGAGTTTATAAACATAATATTATACTTAGACTTCACATTCCATTAAGAGCGGAGTTCCTTGACTAACTTTTTATTTGGGTTAATGCTTAAGTAAAATTGTAAACTTGCCGAGCTGATTATTGCTATTTAATGATTAGGTATGTTTTCTTAAAATCCAAGTATGCAGCTCATTTACTTAGTTAAAAGAAACGTTCTGTAGTAATTACATGGATCTCGCTAACAAACTCATTATTGAAATTATAAGAATCGATTTTGTGATTAGGAATAAACGAATCTTAAAATAAGCAAAAATTGACACAATTGCTTAAGAGATAGATATTGACAAATAAGGGGAGCTGAATGAATTTCGTAGAAGATAAATCAAAGTATCTATGATCTATGCAATAACAGCGATAGTGTGATAGGTTACGTATATTTTTCTTTCTTTTATATACCTTTCCGGTCTTCTTGATATTGGTGATTACCACAGTAAAAGCTGTACGTTCCTCTGTCAAGCGAAAAAGTTCACCAGCTCTTCCGATCATGGTCCAATCTCGAATATTTCTGGGCTACGACTATTTCTTCCAGCTTCACGTCACCTCTCGATTTTGCTCTTGAGTATAAGCTGTAATAGACCATGTTTATTATCTCTCACAATATGACCAAGATATGATGACTTTAGATATTTCACAGTCGTAAAGAGGATCTTATTTCATTAAAAGTTGCCCGGGCAATCTCTATTCGGCACTTTAGACCCTCTGTAATAATGTTCCCAAAGTATTTGTACTTGTTAGGGTAGCGTAATTGTGAGGTTTTCTGCTGCGTATCATAAATTTGGTCTTTGTTACATTGCTCCCACATCACCGATTTTGTTTATAAGCAACTGTAGTCCTTCAATTGTGTTCTCCGAAATCACTATATCATCAGCATATCTAATTGTTGTTATTGGCTTTCCATTTATTTTGATGCCGAGGTGTGGTTCGGTATATATAGTATCTAAATATATATTCTAACTTATTGTGGTGGACTCAGTCATTTTATGCTCTTTTCCATTCTCTTGTCCACTTTTTATTAATTTTCTCTTCTCACCCTACCTCCATTTTCTGTTGTTTCTATGATTATATACAGTTTTTATTTAGATTTATATTCATATCGGTCACAGTACTTACAATTAAATGATATCATTCTTAACGTTGGTAATTAGTTTCTATCAGAAACAATAATTATTTTGATTTTCGTTTCTTTACCCGTACCTATAAAATTAGTATCCTCAATTAGATCAGTATCATTTATCACATATATTTCCTAGCATGATTTACTGTTGTACCTGTCATTTTGTATCGTGGAGTTGATTCGCTTTTTCCATACTATTACTTTCGGTGTTTTTTGTGAATTGATGTGGTTTTTCTGCAGTCGAAAAGTAAGCGTGAAATCAATCATCAGTTCTCTCCGGATTCTGGATCTCTAGTGTCATCAAGAATAATAACTTAAGCTTTCAGTAGAAAACTTCGAGGTCTGAGTTTTGCGTAAATACGCAAAACATATAAGTTCCTGAACTTGACGCTTACGTATTTCTCAGTGAATCATTATATTTTGTTTGATAGATTTTACGCTTATTCAAACTCATCAAATCGAATATTTTGCCAAAACTCCAATTTCTAGTCTGGTGAAAGATTGGAAATATATTTTTTATATACAAAAATTTTTATGAATTATTTATATAATATTCTAATTTCTGCACTTTTGTGTATCATTTTATCAAAATATTTATGCAAAAATGTTTTATGACCGTTCATTATTTGAGTTCAAGTTACTCAATTCAAGGGAAAAGTTATCTTTAACCATCCTCAACAAAATTTCTAGAAATTTAAAATAATAAAAGTAATGAAATTTTCAATAACATCAATATTTTTATCAAGATTTAATTTGAAAAATGATTTTTGGAATCTTTTAAAAATAACGAAAAACCCTAAATTCTCAACTAATTAATTCCCAGACATGAATACATAAGTCGAGAAATATATTAGGTTAGGTTAGTTAGTAGAGTTTGATTATAATTTTGCTACAATCCCACTACGAAATGATCTTTTTACACGTTTGCTAATGTTAAGTGAAATTTTCACAGCAATACTAACGACTATTAATGTTTATTTATACTCATAATTAAGGAATACAGCCAATAAAAAATATGTTTTCAGCAAAATATAGCTTAATATTACATATATACAGATATTCATAATGCATGTTGGTTTAAAATCAATTGAATTGATTTGTCATATTTAATTGAATACAGTTTCTACCACGGTGGAATGCAATCAAAAGCAGAAAGATTAAACAAAAATGTACAGTAAGATATTTCATCTCAATTATGGTATTGATTGCTCAAGTGCTTACTGCTGATTCCCTAGGTGTGTGAGAAAATGAGTCTGATTTTTGCTCTCCTGGGTAATTATACACCTTTCCATTCGGTGTACGAGGATGGTTCCAGAAAAACCTGGCCAAAAAAAAACTCAAAAGTTTTGCAAAAAAAATATTTATTTTTCAATGTAGCTAATCTCCTCTTTGCTCCATACACTTTTCTCGACGATATTCAATAAGTTCGATACCCTTTTTATAATAAGAATCGTCAAGCTCCTCAAAATAACCATTAACTGCCGACATCATCTCTTCATTGTTGGAAAATCTTTAACAAGCGAGCCATTTTCTCAAGTCTGGCAACATAAAATAATCCGAGGGCGCTAAATCTAGCGAATAGCGTGCATGAGATACCAATTCAAATTTTAATTCATCAATTTTTGCCATTACAATAACGGATTTGTGAGCTGGTGTGTTGTCTTGATGGAACAACACTTTCTTCTTAGTCAAATGCTGCCCATTTTACTTGATTTCTTTGCTTAAACGTTGTAATAAGTTCGGATAGTGCTCGCCAATGATAGTTTTTCTTTTTTAAAGATGGTCAATGGAAATTATTCCACGCCAGCCCAAGAGACCAGCACTATGACGTCGCCTGCATATGGAACGGTCATTGTCTTCTTTGGAGCCGGTTCTCTTTTTCCAGTCCAGTGTTTTGATTGTTCTTTTGTTTCGGGTTTGAATTGATGGACCTACGTTTCATTCATGGATATGAAACGGCACAAAAACTCGACTTTATTTCTATGAAACATTGCCAAACATTCGATGGAAAAATCAACGTCACCTCACACCTCATTTGGTCGACCACTCGATGCTACTGTTCGCAGGTCCTACAGCCTGGTTTAAACTTTGCTACCCAATATTTTACTATTGATAAGGAAGGAGCAGGTATGTCTCAATTTGTGAATAATAAGAAAGTCGGAAAGCCGCAAGGACTCTTGGTCGATAACAATCCTCTCCACAGGATCAACGCACATATTTTTTTTTTCAAAATGTTCTTGGTAAAATTCCATTCCATCCAAATAGTCCCTCAGAATTTGATGCACTGCTAAATTTTAAGTATTCACTCATTATCTTTATTTTTAAATCACGCTCCGATCTCTCAACAGCCCTCACATGTTCAATGATTTCAGCAATCTTCCTTAGCAAGGTTGATGTTAACCTAACATCTTTTGGGCCTTCCAACAATGATCTATTCCTTGTAAGTCACATTCGCATATTCACCAAGTTTAATAAAAAAATCTATAGCATAACGTAGCTTATCACGAATAGCATTGTCCAAAATAAAGTGTTAGTTGTTGGAAACTAAAATTAGAACTAAGGAAGTAGGAAACAAGTCGGTATAGAATAGATCGGTAGGCAGAATGTTGCAAGATACCCCATAAGAATATCTAGAGAAAGTGTTTTAATTGTAACACGATACTAATATGTGTAGTGTATAAGCTAAATGAATCGACCCAATGAGCGGTAATACGGTGTCGTTACTACAATATGTTAGTGATGGGGAGATATAATAAAAATTTTCTAGAAATATGGCCATAAAATATTTTTGGAAGGAAAAAAAATGAAGAAACTGGAAAAGTAGATCGAAAGGGTAATGAATCATTTTATTCTTGTTATCAAAATATTACTTCGCCCTAATATGGGCAAAATGAAAAATTTCTCTTTCTATATATACTTTTATTTGTTCACAATAAACCGATATTGTTTCAACATCTAATAAGAGCTACATTGTATGTTATACAAAAACCGTTTACTATTATCGTAAAATCATTTTTAATATCCAATTATAAAACATATGATCAGAAATGATCCGTAAAAAGAAACTCACTGATATAATAACACGGAAAATATGGCGGATATGATGGCTCAAGTCAGGATAAGTAGTAAAATTTAATTGAAGTATTCTCGGAAAAAGTACTTTTGAATAATAACACGCTATCGATCACGATTCCAAGTATATACGAAGATAGTGGAATAAAACTATACCGAAGGGTGATACAACAAAACAAGGATATGGAATAAAAAACAAACAAGTGTGATCAAAATTACGATTAATCAATTCTTATAGTAACAAATACTTAAGATGCATCTATTTTAACTATTATGTCTCATATTCTCATGGTTTGTCACAAGCAGCTACAAATTTGACCCCGTTCCGACTTGGTAATTTGCTATTATAGCTACTTTATAAAATCGTGTCTGTCGTAAAAAATGAATCTTACTTATGATGTCAATATGTGGTGAAAGTTGAAAGACATTGTAATGAAGGTCACGTAATATTGTTCATTTAAACTAGTCACTGACTATTCGAGAGCCTGGAAATCACGTTCTGGTCTGCACAAAGCATTTTAGAATATGATTTCCAAGACAACAAAGCTCTGATATTTTTGACTGATGTACAATAAGAAAATCATCCTTCAATTACCATTAAATTGAAATGTCTTCATGCAGATGTAGCCATGCTCCTTAAACATAAATTCAGAGCTCTCGATAGCAAACCAGTGACTGACTTCGCCCTACAAAGGCCATAGTTATTGCCGATCAAGAGGGCATTGTGAGATTGTAGTTTGTTCTAAGGGGAAGAACTATTTTCTAAAGAAGTAATGGAACGTTTCCTAAGCGATTTACGATTAAATATACCTATAAAACAAGTCAAAGTTTCTTCTTCATCGTAACAGCCCCCCTTGCACAATTCGATTTGGATTCGCGAGTGTTTGACTTCTTTTACTCACCATATTCAGCAGCATGCTAAAAATGAGTGTCACAACAAAGCAGATAAAGCTTCCTGAAGGGGAGAGTTCTGAAGATTATCTATTCATATTTGATATCACTTTTAAGTTTTTGATAAAATAATTAAAATTTTCTTATCACACTTTGTAGTTTGCTCTTCAGCAATATACGTAGTGCGGTCGATGGATTCATTCATTCTTGGATTCATTGTAAATAGAGTGCACTCGCAAAAATATTTATATACGCGTCAGATACATGTCTCAATAGGCCTTACACAATGTTTTAACTTGCTACCTCGATCCATTTTATTATAGTAGAGATCAAACGACCTCTCAGCCAAGATGTTAAAAAATGTTTCAAATTGAGTTTCGCGCCGTTGTAAAATTTTTGACTAAAGATGGATTAACATGAATACAAGCTAAAACAGAATGGAGGACTGTGATCTATAAAGACTAAAGGTTATTCTAAGAAAGGAAAGCACAAGATCCAGTATCCAAATTTGCCATCTGCTATATGACCTGTTCCCCATAACGAAGATTAACCAGTATACATCCGCAAAATATTGTTTTAGAATACTGGAGACAATGTATCATCAGGAAGCTCCGAAGAACAATGCACCGACCCTATTTTTACGACAAGTTCCACTTTCGTCGAGCCACATTTGAAGCTTCAAAATGAGTTGATGATTTAGCACGTGTTTTGGGGTTATCAAAGCAACCGTAACGTTAACAGTGAAAGTGTCAGTTCCTATAAAAATAACTCTTTTTCGATAGTTATCACAGTCCTAAAATCTATGAAACTATAGATAGAATCGTTTAGAAGTGTTCTTGACTCAGAGACATTTCTGTAAGTAGAATCTCATACATTCATACTAAAACAGTGAATTTGTTACACACTGCGCTATCAATTTTACACCGCACCGGGAAGAAGAATTCACAAAAAAAAAACAGCTCTTATCAACTTGATATGAAGTGGCCTGTGCCAAAACAGGTCCGCACTCTAGAATCAAAGCGGAAATATTTCTAAAATTAATGATGCAAAATACAAATGTTGGGACTTCTGACTACAGAAGCTCTCCGAATATAAACCCTACAAAAACATACTCATCTATACTTAGTCAACCACAATTTCCTTCAAAACATCAAGCAATTGTTTTTCCAGCTGTTGATAACCTGAAAATTCAAGATTACCTGATATCACTTGGAGAACTAATCGGTCCAAAAAATATACTATTCACATCAAGGCTATCAAACAATAGAATATGCATGTACCTCGCAAATGAAGATACTGTAGACCGCTTCATGACCTTTCATAAAGGGCTGATCATTATCAACAACATTTCGAAAGCCCGAAAGCTTATAACACCTTCCGAAAGATTGATACTCTCAAATGTATGCCCCACCATACCACACTCAGCTCTAATCGATGAACTTAACAAAATAGGTCTCAATACACTTTCACCAATGTATTTCCTCAAAAATAGCTCCACAATTCCGGAATATAACCACATCTACAGCTTCAGAAGACAAATCTTTATTTCACCATCCACAATCCAAATATCCGACTGTCTAATGATTACACACGAGAACACCAGCTACAGAATTTACCTATCCCAAGACCGTCTACTATATTTTACATGTAAAAAACCAGGTCATACTGCAGCAAACTGTAAAAACTCCCAATTACAAACTTATGAACAACCCCAAATAGCTGAACTACCACAAAACCCCACCCAACCTTCCCAGCAGCCCCAAAATACCGAAGCTAATACTCCACAAGCACACACCAAGTTCCCATCAGAAACCCCTATAACACCTCACTCCCAACATGTACCCCCCATAAACATAAAAGAAATTCCGCAAAACAGCACCAAACGCAACTACGAGCAAATAATTACGCCTCCCCCTCAAACAGAAGGAATTAAACCAGGGAACCCTAAGAAACAGTCTTTCCCCAAACCAAATAGGCCAAGTAAAAAGCCTAAAAATAAACCAGACATCTCTACAGAAATTCTCATGGAACCAAATAGAAAAGTCATTTCAGAACAGAATCCACCTTTCATATTGGACCACAACCAGATATCTGACCTTTTCGAAAATGTCTACAGCTCATCTGATCCAATTAGTATAATAAAGAACTACACAAATGATTTTACTGGATTAATAGACATGCTAACAAAAATTTACCCTTTCTTTGAGCACAGATCTATCAAAAGCAGATGGACTAAACTCAAGAAGAAACTGTTTTCTCACCTACAATTGAACATACCAGAAACGGACCTCTCAGAAACAGAAAGTGAATCAACTCAAACAAATATTAACTAACTGAACCAATAATTTACTTTAATATTTTTCTCCCCATATTCTCATGGACTTTACATCTATACTACAATGGAATATCAATGGCTTTTATAACAACTTACCAATGTTGCAAACCATCCTATCCAAACAGAAATGCGAAGTTATTTGTCTTCATGAAACCAATTTCAAATTCAATAACAACGAACCGCTCAGGCAATTTAACAGCTTCTACAAGAACCGAATAAATGCTGAAATAGCTAGCGGAGGAGTAGCAATATTTGTGGAAAAATCTCTCCACGCTGCAGAAATCACGATTCTTACAAACCTTGAAGCCGTAACTATCGAACTACACACTAATCCAAAAGTAAATATATGCAATGTATACATCCCTCCAGCATATCAAGTAGATGCTAAAGAATTAAATGAATTATTGGAACAAATTCCTCAACATAGAATAATAGTCACAGACTTCAATGCCCATAACACCTTGTGGGGATCAACATCAATAAACCACAGAGGTCGCTTACTAGGAGATACTCTTGATGACGCAAATCTCTCCATCTTAAATGATGGGAAGCCAACTAGATTTAACATACAATCAGCACAGGGTTCATGTATTGACCTCACTATCTGTGACCCAACTTTGACTTCAGCTCTTTCCTGGGATCGGCTGGACTATACCTACAACAGTGACCACTATCCAATCGTCATTCATAACAATAGAAAATCACAATCACGACTTATATCCAAAATGGAACTAAAAAAAAGCAGACTGGGCTCTTTTCAAAACAATTATCGCAGAAAGTTTGACAACTTACACAATTATAACAGATATACACGAAGCTTTAAAAAACCTTATTAGTATTTTTCAGCAAGCAGCAAACATATCAATCGGAAGAATAACACGTCTGAAACGACGGAATCCTGTGCCGTGGTGGAATAGTGACTGCGAATCAGCAATAAAGAGCAACAAAAAAGCTTTCAATAGATATAAAAGACACAATACATCAGCAAACAAAATCGAATTTTTGAAAACCCGTGCCGAAGCTAGACGTACAATAAAAACTGCTAAACGCAAATCCTGGACAGAATACGTCTCTACAATAAATTCTGAAACACCCATGACGGAGGTATGGGAAAGAGTGAGAAAAATATCAGGACTTTACAAGCACCATAATATACACATGCTAGAGAAAGTCAGACGCACAACCACAGATAATTCCAAAATAGTCTAAATACTAGCTACCTCTTACAAAAACCGCTCTATCACACGCAATTTCGATGATACTGTTATTACCCATGAGAGAGAAGAAAAGGATGAGGTAATGATACAATTCGACGAAAACGAACCCATCAATTTTCCTATTACCACCCAAGAATATGATGAAGCTCTTTCAAGCCTGAAAGAAACGTCACCAGGACCAGATGAAATACCAGTTGTCTTCTTGAAACATCTCCCCTTAATTGCCCACCAATACATCTTTAACCTGCTCAATACCATCTGGCTGCAGCCTAACTTTCCTGAAAAATTGCGTGAATCCATAATAATTCCTATACTGAAACCACAAACCATTAGAACTCATCCTGAAACCTATAGACCTATATCACTCACATGTGCTATGTGCAAACTAATGGAAAAAATAATAAACAACAGACTACTCTGGACTCTAGAAAAAAGAAACCTTATTATACCGGAACAAAGCGGATTTAGACAACAAAGATCAGCCCTGGATAACATAATAGACTTGGAAAGTGAAATCAACGAAGCATTTGCCCTAAAAAGCAGCTGTCTAGCTATCTTCTTTGACATTAACCGAGCTTTTGACACTGCAAGGCATGATTAAATCATAAAAAAATTATACGAATTCAACATACATGGTCACTGCCTGGATCTTATCAAAAACTTCCTGAGAAATCGAACATTTAAAGTTAAAACCAACGGCACCACCTCCGAAAAACCATATTTTAATAATGGTGTACCCCAAGGATCAATCATAAGTCCCACACACTTTATCATCGCAACCAACGACATCCTGAAAAACTTAAAGTTTCCAGTAAAAGCTCGACTATACGCAGATGACTTAGTTGTTTACTGTAGAGGAAAAAATATTAAAAACCTCTTCTCACTAAGTCAAGCTTTTATCCATAACTTAGAACTGTGGTCACAAAAAACTGGTTTTAATTTTTCAACTACAAAGACTCGCTATATTCTTTTCTCAAGACAAAAGAACATACCAAACAAACCGGTACTGAAACTTTATAATGAAGACATAAAAATGGAAACAGCAATAAAATTTCTCGGAATACTATTCGACCACACACTAAGCTGGAACTACCATATTAGAAACCTTCTCCTAGCTTGCAACAAACGACTGAACTTACTGAAAACGCTAACTGGATTATGGATCAAATGTATATTCAACAGCAAACAAATCGCTACTGAAAAAACTCGACAGCTTTCACAACTCAGCCTTACGTTTGATAACAGGTGCATTAAAAACAACACCAGTGGAAAGTCTGTACTGCGAATCAGGGGAACCATCCTTGGGAGACAGAAGAATATATTTGAGCCTTACATATGCAGCCAAACTAAAATCCAATCCTTCCAATCCGACCCTCCAAAACTGCTTCTCCAAGAAATTCCCAAATCTTTTTCAAATAAACCCAGAACCCCCAAACCTTTCTATGCTAGAATTCGATCATATCTAAGCGAATTAAATTTCTTTATTCCTGAATATCTTCCTATCGAATCTTCTCAAACTCCACCATGGACAATAAGAAGCACGAAATTCATTACCCATCTCACCTCTTTCGACAAACACCACACCAACCATAAGCTAATCGAAGGACACTTAAATAACATACTCAATGAGTACAAAAACTTTGTACATATTTACACAGACGCATCAATATCTCAAGACGGTACGGGGATCGCAATCATTACACCAACCTCCAAATATATGATAAAAGCTCCTCAAACCCTATCCACTTTCACTGCTGAATTATACGCAATATATCGAGCTACCCACTTCGCCGCTTCATCAAACGAGCCTAATCATGTCATACTCACAGACTCTCTTAGCTCAATCCAAAGTCTTCAAAAAATTCACACCACAAATCCATTAGTAATCAAAATCAAGCAACAACTGCAATAGATACAAGACAACAACAAAAAAATAGTATTCTGTTGGATCCCCTCGCACATTGGAATAAAAGGAAACGAAGAGGCAGACCTGAAGGCTAAGGAAGCTGTAATTAGTGATAGTGCGGAGTGCGTGAACTTTATAATTACTACCGATATTAAAACAATCTTAAAGAGTAAAGTGTTTAATGAATGGTAGATCAAATGGTCAACATCCACACACAAACTTTGTGAAGTGAAAGACTCAATAAAACCCTGGTCAATACTACCGAAAAATCGCAGAGATGAAGTTCTAACACGTCTGCGTCTAGGCCATACGCGACTGACGCACAGCTACTTATTTGATGCGAAGCCCGAACCAAAATGTAGCAACTGCAATTGTAAATTAATTATAAAACACATAATCGCAGAATGTCCATCTCTTAACTCAGAAAGATCATCATCAAATCTACCACTCGGAACAATACGTGAAATTTTAGGACCAAAATACAACATTACTTACCTTAAAAATTACCTTAAACAGATCTCTATCATAAAATTAATTTATCAATTTTTCATAGATTAAATTACTTATTCTTTACTGGTGATTGGAATTTTAATGGGACTTTAGGAAGGATTTACGAAACATTTCTGTTCTCTTTATCTATGGGACAGTTGGGCATATGACCAACAATATGTAAAAAAAATTGGCAAGCAAGAAGTGAGTTCCAACTGGGATCTCAAAATGATAAGTTTATACACCTTGTGAATCCCAAAAATGTCCTACTACCCCCTTTCACATTAAACTTGGACTGATGAAAAACTTTGTAAAGGATAAAGAAGGTGATGGATTCAAATACCTTACAGAAGTCTTTCCTCAATTGAGTGATGCCAAAGTAAATGAAGTTATTTTTATTGGGCCACAAATAAGAAAACTGCTGGACGATGACAAAAAAGCTTACCAGACAGGAACTTAGAGCATGGAAGGCATTTGTTAGTATAGAGAGGGGAACAATATGGATCCATACTATCCACAGTCAGTTGATGAACTTCTAGACGCCTACAAATACCTTGATGCTCGATTGTCATTGAAAATTTATTTCCTCCATTCCCATCTGACACTTTTTCCTGAAAATTTGGGAGCTATCAGTGATGAGCAGGGTGAAAGGTTTCACCAAGATATTAGAGCAATGGAAATTCGGTATCAAGGACGATGGGATTCGGCCATGATGGGTGATTACTGTTGGCTTTTAAAAAGAAAAAGTGCAATCTCTCATAAAAGTAGAGGTAATTGATATTTGAAGTGATTTTTTTTTAAGTTTTTGTTTTTAATAGATGTGAGGTTTGTTTATTAGATGTAAACTATGAATATTGTCAATATATATATAGGATTTAAAAAACGTGAAATTATTTTTTTAATAAATATTAAATATTTTACTAGTTTACCAGTGAATGTGGTTCTATAAATTTAACATAAAAACCTTACGTGTACAATTATTTTTTTTTTCATATTTTCGTATTTGTATAGGTTTGTATTTCATTCTTGTGTTACTACAAAAAATTTTTTTTGTCGACAAGTTTTATCAAAAAAAGACGCGGCAAAATCAGCGAGGTATGCGCTTGCTTCATGACAATGTTCCAGTCCACTCGCTTCGCTTTTTAAGGCTACTGTACACGAAAAGTGCTTCACTCAGATTGATCACGCACCATATAGCCCTGATCTGGTGCCGTTTGACTATTTTTTGTTCACAGAGCTGAAGGCCGAATTAAGGAGTATCAAGTATTTTAACAGCGAAGATGAAATTAGATACGCAGTGTACGGATATTTTGACTCCAAAAACGCATGATATTTTTATAGTGGCCTAGAAGATTTAGTCAGACGTTTTGAAAAGTGTGTGAAAATAAAGAGAGAATATAAATAATCACAGTTTTTTCTGTTAGGAAAGAAACTGAAAAATCTAAATATAAATCATGATAAGTTGTACTGATGACATAATAGTGTAATAGTCAATTTATTTAATCAATAATTAACTCTTCTATTCAATGATTTGAAATTGTGATTGAAAAAAGTACTTACATTGATATATTCAAGAAAACCGATAACAAGAACTCGTTGTAAATGGCCATGGAGATAAATCGGCTCTCATTGAATTCTGATGGCGCTTTTCGCACAACAATGCAGAGTCTAATACCCCAGACCAAAAAGAGGACTTCCACTGAAACAAATAGTAGTACTTCAATGTGTTGTTGAGAATTCAAACTGTCGCATAAAATATTTTTATTTCACAATTCTTTCCAAATGTTCATGATAACTTTATATAAAAAACATATTATTCAATCAAATTGATCGTATTTAGGATATATATATATATATATATATATATATATATATATATATATATATATATATATATATATATATATATATATATATATATATATCCTAAATACGATCAATTTGATTGAATAATATGTTTTTTTATATAAAGTTATCATGAACATTTGGAAAGAATTGTGAAATAAAAATATATAGGGAAGGTTGCTTATTTTAAATCCCTTCTTGAGTTATTTGAGAAAATAATTTTAGTATGGGAAACGTTATGCTGTTGAAGTAAGTTATAGAAATAATTGTGATAATATTCATGTTATGATAAAACGAACAAAATTCAAATTATTCAGGAAAAATATTTATTCTATAAATATTGTACGATCACTGTTAGGTGAAGGACATTATATTACAAAATATAAAAATATGATCTAGCTTCCGATCTCTTCTAATGATTCCTTTTATCACTAATATCACTAATAGTCTCTTCTTTCCACTGGAGCGTCCGTTTTTTCCTTCTAATTAAACTTGCTCCCCACAGTTCTGTCGTGGACACCTTCTCCTATTCTTTCGGTGTATTATGGCTCATAGACTCTCTTTTCTAATCTATTTTCGTTCATTCTATGTACATTGTCAGACAAGAATAACTATCTTTCGTCAATTATCTTGTTTATGAGTTTACATGTGGGTCAGCTCTTGTAATTTCTTTTATTTTTTAATCCCAAACTGTTTTCAATGCAATTTAGTATTTCTTTCATAAAATCCAAATATTCATAACGTATCGGTATAATATTCTTTGTTTTGATCGCATTTGCGATGGCAAAATCGCATATGGCGTTTCAAATTTATAATGAGAACAATTTCACATTCAATGTCTTTTAGAGCCTAAACTGTTTCTGTTTATTTCAATAATACGTACTGAGCATATTACTTCTTAAAGAAATAAAGTAAATATTTTATTTTCTATTGAGAACTATGTAAAAAAACAAAATTTTTGCTTGGTTTTTAGTATTTGTTCCAAATACTAAAGCGTGGCGTTTCTCAACCTTTTTTGGCCCACGGACCAGTAGATATGTTAAAAAAAAATTGCAGACCAGTGATATTTTCTTAACAACAAATTTTAGTATTTATGAAGAACTACTACGTAAGTTATTTGTTACATTTTTATTATCATTTGCCTACAGTAATATTTAAATGTAAAGTTATATAATTATACATACATATAATAATAAGTACCAAAAAACTAAATCAATGGGAACAAAAAAGGAAGAAATGGGAATGAAAAGAAAAATTAGAACAAAACATCAGAAATTATAAAAATAATCAAAAACTCATTGCATATGAACATATTGTTAATGATAAGATTGCTGCTGCATTTCTTCAATCAACTTGTGAATTATTGTTGGTTCCAAATTAGACAAGCTAAGTCGGAGCAGTTAAATAACGATTTTTACGATAACGATTCACATAAATATGTAGTTGCGAAGGGGACTAACATTTTCATTGCTTTCTCGTATAGAGGTGGATATTGATTTTTCAATTTGATCCAAAATTTATCTATGGACATTGTTGAAAAACTAGCTTCTAACATAATATCTGCACTAATCTCAAGAAGGGGCTCATATTTTCTGTCATTTAAATTTAACTTACTAATTCATATGCTATGATAGGGTTTGTTATCCACACATTTCTTGCATACATGGTTTTTTCAGATAGGAAATATGTTTTGAAACAATTTTGAAAAAATCAAAATAATTATTAAAAATATCAATATTATTTTATTTACTTTATCCATCCGAAAATTAATTTTTTTCTTAAATCCATCTATTGTATTAAATAAATGAAACGCATTTATGGAATTTCCTTATAAAATCAAATTTAAATATTTGATATATGAAAACATATCACTTAAATATGCTAGTTTTGCAGTCCATTATACATCAGACAAATGCATACTTAAAGAATTATTTTTTTCTCTTAAAAATATTTCTACTTCAGAAAAATATTGCGAATTATCTACAGTTTAAATCGCTTTTTTTAATTCCACTAAAACCTCATTCAATTCTGTGGATAAACTTTTCGCAGCTAAATGTTGTCTGTGTATTACGAGGATGTATTGATATCTAGTTAGCATAGACCAGTTCCATGCATAAACAAAATATTGCGTTACCATAGCAACGAACAATAACTTATTAGAAGTGTCAGTGTAAAGTTTGACGTCAAAAAAGTAAACCAGAGTTACGCAATAAATTAAAAAAAAAGATGTCCACCGAAATTGTGAAAATCGAAAAATTGGAGTATCGAGCCATCATCAAGTATCTGTGTTTAAAAGGGTTAAGAGGTAAGCAGATTTACGAAGATATGCTTAATACACTTGGTGATCAATGTCCTTCGTATACAACCGTTAAAAATTGGACTGCAAACTTATCAGACCGTCGATTTGGGCTGAAACGGATATCTGAAGTACTGAATATTTCATACGAATGCGTTCGTCATATAGTTCACGTCAATTTGGACATGAGAAAAATTGCTCCAAAATGGATCCTTAAAAGTTTGATTGTTGACAAAAAGCGTGCAAGGGTACAAGATCGCATCGATTTGAAAACGATGTAGACTTAAACCGAATTGTTACTATGAATGAGAATTGGGTACATTTCTATGATCCAAAAACAAATGGCGACACTCTGGCTCTAGACCTAAGAGGTTTCATGTCCAAAAATCTGCTTGAAAAGTTCTTGCTTCAGTTTTTTGGGACTGCCATGGAGTAATCATGATTGATTTTTTGGATAAGGATAGAACAATAACTGGAGATTACTATTCGACATTACTGACCACTCTAGGGGAAAAATTGAAGAGAAAAGACGCAGAAAGCTATCCAAAGGTGTTTTGTTTTTGCAGGACAACGCCCATGTAAATCTCATGTTACCATGCCAAACATTCGTGATTTAGGGTTTGAATTACTAGAACACCCCCCTTATTCACCAGATTTGGCTTCGTCCGACTATCATCTCTTTCCTCAACTGAAAAAAATTTCAAAAGGTCATAAATTTTCTTCCAACGAGGAGGTAATAAAAGCTGTGGAGGTCTGGTTTGCAGAGCAAGAAGAAACATTTTTTTGAAAGGTCTAGATACGTGGCAGGTTCGATGTAATAAATGTATCGAATTGAGAGGAGAATGTGTTCAGTAATAAAATATTTTGACTTTGAAATTTTGTTTGGTTCTATAGTATGCTATTAGCTGCTTGCTGAATTCTTTTAGTAACACCAGAATGTCTGGCAACCATACTAGCCGCCCCATTGGTACTTACACCTACGCAATTTTTACATTCTAAAGAATGTTTAATAATATAAGAATTGAGTGCGCTAAAAATGTCATCACTTGTTATATATGTTTTATACAACACAAGAATTCTTCTTTTATTTTCTCCAAAATAAAATCAATATATCTAACGTTGCAAATCATTATGGCTTTGTGGGAAATATCGCCTTATTCATCAATTTTTATTGCAAAAAGTGTTGATTCCTTTATCTTTTGGATTTACTTATATTCCAAATTCTCTGATAATTTTTTTAATTCTTCTTCTTAGAGTATCATTAGATAAGGGAATCGATTTGATATTATCAACAGCAGCTTGTCCCAAACATCTCTAAACAAACGTCTTTTAAAACAGGTTTTATTAAATTTTCCCCAGTGGTAAATGATTTTTTGGTTTTAGCAATAGGCTAGTTGACAAAATTTGGAAATTGGTTTAAAACTATAGCTTAGCGTCTATTTCAACCCAAAAATATATTATTTTAAGAAAAATGGGTTTCTTTCCGTTAGTATTTTGAGTTTTTAGAAATGAACTTGAAATTGACCGTGAAAAAGGCCAAGACTGTCATGGTGTCTTGAATGATGTGACACCTCGCGAAACAGCTGTGTTTGTTTATGACAGTCAATTGTGTTTTTTAATAAATAATTAATTCCTCGTATTATAATACTATATAGTAATACTGTATAGTGCCCCAATGTGAAAGTACAACCATAAAAGTGCCAGACAAATTATTCATATACGTTCCAAACAATAAAAAAATACGAAGAAAATGGCAAGGAGACAAGATGCTTCATCAACTAATTCCACAAATTATTTCTGTGAAGATCATTTTGATGTAAGTATCAAACAAAACTTGATGTATCTCTTTATAAATGTACAAAATCTACCATAATATACAGAACATAACATATAAAATGTTATGACTTAATTAAGTTAAAGTTATTGAAACTTTGTAATTCCCTAACCTCAAAATCAGTTAAGAATTTTCATTCCACAGTGGGTAAATGCGACTCTCTGATTGGTAATTGCTAATTAAATAAGACTTTGTTTGTTTTTAACATAATAATTACATATAAGTTTTAGCACTGCGGACTTTCGATGAACAAAAGTATGTGTTCAATTTCAAAAAATTTGTCAAGCATACTGCGTCAATTTTGGGCAAATTACTGCAGTTTGCTTTATTAAATCATGATTACATGACAAATTATACCTGTCTTTCAAGGTTAAACTAAAATCGAACTTCATTAATTTAACAATAATTACTGAAAACTCGAAATAACCTGGTTACTTTATATGAAAATGACAGCTAAAACATAGCGTTTTGCGAGGTATGACGTCACGCTTTTCTGATTAGTGTTTAAGGTCACGTGATTAAACGCATCATTTTGTCGATTTTATTTTCGAAAACTATCATTAATCATTTTATTATTTTTGTAGAAAAGTTGTTTTTTCATTTAATAATTATCATGGTTAATCATTAGAAACTCACAGCTATCCGATTTATTCTTAGTGGAAACAAGCCTATTCGACGGGCAACTAATTACGAGCATTTTTGTAGTGACTTGTTCGGAATAAAATGTTGTTTAAATGTTTTTGTTTGCAATTCTAACTCTTGTTTTTTTCGCTCAAAATATTCACGCGGCTTATTTTCCAGTTCAGAATGTATAGCCTTCAAATATCATAACATTTTATATGGTTTCATAGCATCATTTACTAGAACTTCATGGCAAATGATACACATCGGACGTACATCTTCTTCCTTAGATTTCGGCCAAAGAATAAAACCATATTTTAAATAATCAGGGTTGTAGTGTCTGATAAGTGGTTTCTTCTTTTTTGCGGTCCTGTTTCGTGGTCACTTTTTGAGACGTTGAACTGGTATTCAAAAAATTAAGCAGCGTGATTTGTCCACGGTTCATGTTACTGAGGGTTAAAAAATATTTTTCATTAGCGTCTATATAAGTATATAAACAGTCAATAAACTTACTTTCATATTAGGTCAATCCAGTTAAACATATGAATGAGTATTATAATGTTTTGTTTAACTTTAACATCATGCAACAAAAATGCAACTTGTATGAAAAATATTCTGTACTTCTGTTACTTCCAATGATATGAATTACACTTGTAAGAATTTTGGGAATTTGTCTTCAGTTCTGTACTAATCATAAATTAGAACTAAATTAAGTGATTTTTTTTTCGTGCATAGGGGAAATGTCCGCGGACCAGTAAAATTTCTCCGCGGATCATTAATGGTCCGCCGGACCAGCGGTTGAGAATAGCTAGTTTAGAGCCACATAAAAATATTACTAATAGCTCTACAGTTAGAATTCCATTCAATTGACTGACGTTATTTATAAGGTTAGTATATGTCGTTACTAGTTTTTTATGGATTAGAAAAATTGTATATATGATTTGTTAATATGAATATTTGCTAAAACTGCAGAATTTTTGCTAGAATAATATTAATTGATTCTGCTGAATCGCGGAAACATAAAAAGCACCGTAATCGCATTAATTAGACAGTCTCTTCGGATTCTCCGTTTTTATTGTATTTAAAGAGAAATAAAATTTAAAACACAATAAGATGGAAAATTGAAAGAAGCTTACTCTAAACATTCGCGAGAGCGTTAGACCTAAAATAAAACTCATCACAATAATTTTAATTCTCTGGAATATTAATAAATTTCAAAAACATCCAGCAGCTGTCTCCATTCTACCACGTTAAAAATTATGAAAAACTCGCTTTCCATAAACGGAAAGTATCGTTTGTATACAGAATTACTCATTACTAGTGTAAATATTTTAAAAATACTTGATCACAATATCACTCTTCAGAGATAAAGGGTGTTTTAAGTCTAAACACAGATTTATTTTGGTCTTTGACTATTAGGTATTTTTATATCACATTTGCTAATGCATTTAAGTATTTGGTTTCTGCCCCCTACCAAAGGTGTGAGAAATGGGCAATGGAGAGTTTTTCCTTTCTACAGTGTCTTAGAATGTTTCCGTCTATGTTTATTATATTAGTTTGCGAGATATTAGGCTGACACATAGATGACGCTACTAGTATTAGTCTGTATGATTTTCAGTATGCACTAACCTTCAAAAGACAATTGTATTAATTTGACACACTTTTCGGACTTTGTTCCAGGAAAATCAATCGTTGAGAAGTGGTTTGCTAGATTTGAAGAGGCGAAATAAGCACAGTGGAGTGGATGCCTCAAAGAGACTTTCACCGACGAATATATTAAAAAAGTCTATAAAATTATTTATAATAACTGATTGAGATAGCTAAGATCCTAAGTATATCAAAAGAAAGTGTTGGACATATCGTGAATCAATATTTGGGTATGCGAAAGCTTTCTTCTGACGTATTCAGTATATACCAAAAACAAAACGAATTGATAATTTTGAGCAGTATGAGCAGTTAAATCCTAGTAAGCCCAAATTTTTCCGTCGATATGTGACAATATGGCTCTATTATTTCACACTGGAGTGCAATCGAGAGTCAGAGGAATGTTCGTGATGAACTGACTTCAGAGCGTAGAAAGGCGTAAACTCCTGCCGGGTCATCAGCATATCTTACTATCTGCGTACTGTTTTGAAATAAAGTCTCTCCCATATTTATCTCATATATTGCTCCGTCTATTGCGACGATGAGCAGAGAGAATTTATTTATCGCCTACTCTATGCATTTCCTGTTGACACTATCAAAAGCCTTCTTAAAGTTCACAAACATCACATACAGGTCCATGCACTACATCTGTTGTCGATCTGCCGGCTCTGAAACTCTGCTGATAGTCTCCGAGTTTATTTTCAATATGTCCAACTAGTCTACGTGAAATATTCACATTTATTAATGAATTTTTCTGTTTATTCTTGAGACATTGTGATTGAACTGACGTTTTTCTATTATAGTAAAATTATTAATTATATAATTTCAAATAAGAAGTAATTCAAGTTGAAGCATTTTTCTCAGTATATTTATCCTCAATGGAAAAGGTAGAATCAGGTTAAGTATTATTGGATTTGTTAAAAAAACTCATCCGGTTTTAGCATTTACTGGTTTAATGTTGGCAATATATCCCATTTTATGTGACACAACATTACCTGCACTACTATATCTTTGAGCAAATGAATGTGAAGAGAAAATTTTTTGGCGATTATCACCTATTTAGTCGATTTTTTCATATCAAATACTCATAATATAACGTGATTACAGACCTGGAGAGCAAAATCAAGAAAGTTAGGTTTTTATTAGAAAGATACGTATAAGATAATTGTTTGGATTAGTTGAAACAAACATTTGTTGATCTGAAAACAAATTTCATTACATATGTAATATTAATAGACTACTGTTACACAACTAAATCTTACCCGAAAACAAAGAAACGACATTTAAGTTTATTTCCCCTATTCTTTCTTAAAAAAGAAATAATTCTTAAAATAAAACTATTCACATCTCCCAACTTATTTAACCTCTATATTTTATCCTCATCGGAATTAACAATAACCGACAATGTCGTTGTGATACCCATGACAGTTCTACCATAGACATCATAACCAACAGTTAAGTAAAGCAAATCATGTTTCCAACTGAAGAAATAGAATTTTTTTACATACGTTTTTTTGTTTGTTTGGTTATCCCTGCGCCTTTCATTCTCAACCGTTCATTTTCTAATGCTTTCATTAGATCATCAATTTTACCTTAGTTACATTGTTCCATAATTTTTATTAACTATGTACTTCGCTTGTTATAATCTACTACTATCGCATAAAAAGTCCCTTCATAAGATCCATTAAAAGAATAATTAATTTGTTTACCACAAACAAATTTGTTTAGAACCGAATTGAAAATGTCTGAAGCGTTGTTCTCAACATCGCATCAAAAACTAGACGACAAACTTGCTACCGGACATAATTACTTATTTTTTAAATAAATCATATAAAAAGCTATTCGTAAATTCGTATAATAAGAGGGGATTTACCCGACCAATCTTATTACAAAAATATTTATCACATTTTGATAACCGATTAAGATGACATTTACTAAATTTTCGATTTAAATTTGTAATGGCGCCACTTCATTTATCCGATATTTGCTAGCACTAGCTACAGTTTTTCTAAATTTCTTTATATTACTAGATATAAAAACTTGTTTAAAAATATATTTTCCTATATATAGTATAGTATATATACGAGTATAGTTTGTTTATTTAAAGCTAACGAAAATAATGAGGCAATGTCAAATCTCAACAAATACAATTCTAAACTAAATAGCATTATGAGTATATTGTCAAGGTAAATTTAACAGGTCTCATCACAACTTCTGAATGAAAGCCTGCAATTACTTCCGATACGTTTAATAATTAACGAGTACTACAATCTACAACTATTCTCTGTAAGGATGTGTTCTTTGTTGAAGCGTCTGCATACAATATTTAGTTAACTGTAAACAATAAAGTAGGAGTTTGATAGAATTTTTTTGAATCTCTAAGCTTTCAAGTTTCAATAGTTCTCTTTATAATTACTGTTCTCCAATTTCTACCTCAAATTATTCCAGAATAAATTTTCTGTTTATTAGTTTGGAATAGGAGTGATAGGACTTTTCTTCATCAATAATTTGGATATATCTGTATATTTTTCAAGTTTTTTTATTGGGAATGGACTCTATAGAAACAAGAAAATAATAATATTATTTAAAAAATGACTGATTTCAATTGATAAAAAAAAATACGTGAATGGAAATAGTTTCCAAAACTGTCATGGAATTACTATCTACGTCGCAAACTGATAAACAAATCTTCTCAAAGTTGAATGATCCTGACTGAATTCTTCACGATTAAAAAAGAGAGAATGAATAATAATGCAAATATGCGTAGCTCTGGTTTACTTTTTTGAAGCCAAACTTTACACTGACACTTGCTTGCTATGGTAATGCAATTTTTTATGCATGGAACTGGTCTAGGTTGCGACACTTAATGTTTTGTATAAAGAAATTTGGACTATAGGGCTTGGAATCTCGAATTTTCCATCGCTAATAATTTTATCGTACTTCAAATTATGCATTTACATTGAACAATCGAACTCGTCCAATATAATTTTGCTTTCCATGAATGTTGAACTTTTTGCAATGATTCATGCATTTTACATTGCAAACAAAATTTATACTACAACTACAGATGGTACGTTTTGAGTTCTTGCGCCTATAATGCATCCTACCCCCGACAATGCATTATAATTATTTTTATATGACTTTTTACTCCAAACGCCATGAACTACTACAGCTACCCCGGTAATTAAGTCACCAGCTTTAACGGCTATTTTATATTCGTGCAGACATCGGCATTTTTAAATATTCAAAAATATATTTTCCTTGATTATTTCTCACTCGACAATTATTTTTTTTTTATAACAAACTCTTATTAACATTTAGAATATTTATTTATATTCTATTAATTTGCTCGCGAGTGTAGATAATGTAACATCTATAATATCTTGATTCACATCCAGTGATGTAACCTCATATATCATACTAGGTCTATTAAACATTTTCATTTCATATTTTTAGCGTTTCTTGGTCTTATCAATTCCTTTAGTAGTGGATTTGGGCGGGTATCTATAGTTTTATGATGTTTGATGATCCTTTCTTGGATAACTTTCTGTACAGTGCACTCACAGGTCCACGTAAATGGTGTGATTTGATACATGCAATGAACATCTACTTGTGGACGGAGTATTTTCAATTGAGGACAATCTGGACAATAATTATGTTAAATTTGGAAGCGCAACCCCACAGCTCAATTCCATACGTCCATATAGGCTCGATGGCAGACTTGTAGATAAGGACTTTGTTTCCATGTGAGACTTTGGATTTTCTCCCTATCAACCAATGTAGTTTTCTTGCTTTTATATATATTCCTTTATTTTGTGATGTGATATTTGCAGTTAAGTTTTATATCTAGGTGGATTTCTAAGTATTTAGCAATATCTGCTTGTGGTATTTCTGTATTATTCAGCTTTCAATATTGAATTAACTATTTTCTTAATATTTTTTTTGCATTTATTAAAAAGTGATTTAGTTTTTACTGGACATTTTTCTTCAAATTTTTGTAAAATATTAATAGGAATCACTTTACTCATTTGAATTGTTATGTTTTATGAGTCATTTTTAATTTTCTTATTAGAGTATTTGATTCTGTAATAGATAGTTGTATGATTTGAAAAATAATTCTAGATAAAACATGATTTTGATATCTATGATGCAAGCGACTACTTGTAAATTGTATATGGGATAGTTTTAAATCTAGAAATGTGGGTATCAACTTATCTATTTTGCATCTGAGTAGAAAACTTCCTCGGTTTTTCTGTTTTGCAATTTCGTGAAGGATATTTAGTAATTTTTCAGGTTGTGTTTGGATTCAGTTAGTATTTCATTATTAAATTATTTCAATTAATGAATCGTATGAAATAAAAATAAATTCCAAAGTTAAATGTCAATCAACGTAACCTAAAATAGAAATTGGACTTTTTCGATCTTTGCCAGCTATCAGAAATTTCACAGAATAAGGTATTGATTCGTAATTTCAAAGAAAATAATTAGAAAGAGAGTTTGTTCGCAAGAAGTTAAGTGATAATTTAAAAAAGATGAATAACGAGGGTTAAATATAGTTAAGCTGATCGTAACATTCACGAGGACCGAAAATTATAAATTATTTATGTATCAAGGGAACATTTAGAATATGGACTAATTTTGTGGTTGTATATGTGAACTATTGAAAAAGACAGTGATTCAAAAATACTTATATTTACAATAATGTGATTGTGTAAATCTCGATGGTTGTGGATGTGGATAATACTCTCTCTTACGCTCTTAGTCTCTGCCGCTCACTTACGTTGTTTATGCAGTTTTTGTGTTTGTTTTGGTGGAAGGAGAAACGAGAGATTTACAAATTCTACAAGTCAAAAAATAAATTGAAGGTTAGTTAGAACAATACGCATGTGTCGATAAGTACCTTAAAATTTAAATTAGATTGAACCATTACGCACTGTATATCATTTCAATGTAGAATTTTAATTCATTATTGTTAGTTTAGAAGTATGAGGATGTATTGATATCTAGTTAGCCTAGACCAGTTCCATGCATAAACAAAATATTACGTTACCATAGCAACGAACAAAATCGAAAAATTGGAGTATTGAGCCATCATCAAGAGCCTGTATTTGAAAGGATTGAGAGGTAAACAGATTTACGAAGATATACTTAATAGCCTTGGTGATCAATGTCCTGCGTATGCGACCGTGATGATAATTTGACTGGAAGCTTCAAAAGAGGTAAATTTTCCATTGAAGAAGATGACCGATCGGGAAGACCAGTTTCTGTGTCAGTCTCCGAAAATATCGATGCAGATCAGACCTTCGAATTGGGCTAAAACGGATATCTGAAGCACTGAATATTTCATACGAACGCGGTCATCATATAGTTCACGTCAATAAGGACATGAGAAAAAATGCTGCAAAATGGATCCCCAAATATTTGAATGTTGACCAAAAGCGTGCAAGAGTAGAAGCATCGCGATCGATCTGTGCTTGATGCGAAAACGATGTAGACTTCTTAAAGGAATTGTTACTATGGATGAGACTTGAGTACATTTTTACGATCCAGAAACAAAGCAACAATCGATGGAATGACGACACTATGGTTCTTCAAGACCAGAGGTTTCGTGTCCAAAAATCTGCTTGAAAAGTTCTTGCTTCAGTTTTTTGGGATTGCCATGGAGTAATCATGATTTATTTCTTGGATAAGGATAGAACAATAACTGGAGATTACTATTCGACATTACTGACCATCCTACGGGTAAAAATTGAAGAGGAAAGATGCGGAAATCTATCCAAAGGTGTTTTGTTTTTCCAGGACAACGCCCCTTCACCCAAATCTCATGTTGTCATGCAAAAAATTTGTGATTTAGGGTTTGAATTAGTAGAACACCCCCTTATTCACAAGATTTAGCTCCGTCCGACTATCATCTCTTTCCTCAACGGACAAAAAGTTTAAAAGGTCGTAAATTTTCTTCCAACGAGGAGGTAATGCAAGCTGTGGAGGCCTGGTTTGCAGAGCAAGAAGAAACATTTTTTTTGAAAGGTCTAGAGACGTTGCAGGTTCGCTGTAATAAATGTATCCAATTAAGAGGAGAATAAGTTGAGTAATAAAATACTTTGACATTGAAATTTTTTTTGGTTCTATAGTAGGCCAAGAATTTTTCAATATATCCTCGTATATAGTCAACTCATAGGTGAAATATGTAATTCTAGACATCTAAATAATTCAATCACATTTAGAATAACAATAATATTTATTCAGATTTAGAAAATGTCATAATAAGTTATCAGTTTAATCCCAATGTTTCAATCAAATACAATTAATTTACAAAAAATAACCAGAGGTCCAAAACTCAAAGGGAAATAAAGTTTCTCATGCTACCCACTGCACAAATGGAGCTAGCTGTAGTTACGATTATATTATGAATAATCCATAAAGTTTTTTATATACAAGTGTTAAATGGAAATTTAATTTAATTCCTTTAATTAGAAGCCACATTTAAATTAGGCAGCAATAAGAGAGGCCGTATAAGCTGATTGACCTAAGAAAGTGACTTTTATGAAATTATTATAGTTTTTCTATAGATTTAACAATTTATCGCATTATATAGAAAAAATAAAATATAATACTACAAAATTTTTGAATATAATATATATATAAAATAATATAAAAATATTATAAAAAAATAAAATTAAAAATATTTTTTTATTCACTAAGTTAGTGACTTATTTGGTTTTGTTTTTTTGTTTGACAGTAATTGTATATTTGGATCAAGCTTCGTAACACACAGCTTTAATTGATCCTCTAAATGTGCATCTGTAATTTGCGTTCTTAAACTTGTTTTTATTTTTGACATGAGAGAAAATGTTGTCACGCAACAGTAGGTACTTCCGAAGCAGGAAAGTAAACGGCGAGCATGTTCTCGAAGGCATGGATATTCAACAGCATTTTCCTAGATTTCTATAGGGATCCTTTTTAGCGTTAAAAAGGGATTTTATGATACTATCTTCCCCTAAATCAATTAACTCCATTTGTAGTTCTACAGGAGCCTCGGATATATCTATTGAGTGTGGTTCAAATGCCAGTTTCATAGCAGGAGTGTGCTCGTCAGAAAATCTATTAGTATACTCTTTTATTAAACAATCCAAGACACCTAGGTATCCATCGAATATTTTATTTTCACAGTTCTGCTCATTTAACATTTTAGCTACCTCCAGGAAGTGTTCTGCAGATATTTCCGATCGACAAAGCAATGTTTTGAAAAATGATAATTTTTTTCTAAACGCTTGGTTATTTTGCCACATTTCATAAATATACCCCGTTTCACCTTGCAGGTAAATATTTAAATTGTTGTGTTTTGTCATCATATCAGACAAAAATGCAAGGCTTCTGAGAAATACATCATCTGATAGATCACATTATTTTCCTTGTTCTTGATAAAACTTTTATCAAAACCTGACCTGTTGATAGCCAGCGAACCTTGCAGTAGTATGGTAGGTCAACACTATACGTTTCCTCATCTAAAGAGAGCATCTGCCGAAATTCACGATGACGCATTGCATTTACGCGAATATAGTTGACAATGGCAATGGTTCTATCCAGGGTGTCTTGCAAAATGGTAGATTTTGCGCAAAGATTTTGCTGATGCAAAATTTAGTGAAATGATATCAATTTTTTCAAGTTTAAGTTTTTCTTTTTTAACAAAGCAACGAATCCTTCATTTTTGCCTCTCATGGAAGATGCGCCATCGGTGCAGACACTGTCTAAATTACTGACATTCAATTGTAATTTATTACATACTTCTTTGAAGTTTTCGAAAATATCGGCTCCGCGAGTTCTTCCAGTTAGTGTACCCAACGCAAGTAGTTCTTCGTAACATTGAAAATCTTTAGTTATAGCACGAATAAAATATAAAACTTGTGCCGAATCTGTTTTATCAATGCTTTCATCTTAAGCAATTGAAAAATAAACATCTTCATTTTGTATAATTGTATGAAGTTGCTCTGTTACATTTTGCGCTAATTCGTGCTGTCGATCTGCTACAGTTCTTCTTGAAAGAGGTAATTGTTTGTATGTTCTTTATGAGTCAAGTAGTGTTTATTTGCATTCGCTTTTTTTAAAGTATTTAAAATTGTATTTCACAACAAACATATCATTTTATCTTTCTCAGCAGTAAAGAAAAAATCTAACTCCCATTCTACATTAAATGTTCTGTTGTCATCACCTAATTTTCTTCTCTTACTATTTGACAATGATTTGACTGGATAAAAAACGAATTTCAAATAATATCTTTAACAAAGTGTATACTTTCTAGAAATACAATAAAACCGTGTAACTGTTATAAGCACGCACTGTTAACTACAGTTTGCTGAAGATCGCAACAGGGAAGCGATGAGAGATGCGAGTCAGAGAGGCCAAAGCAAGGTGTGACACTCAAATAGGAGATTTGTAACCGAGTTTTGTTCACTTCTTAGACAAAATAGTTGGCGCTGCTAGCGCTAATTCAAATTTTTTTTGCAAAGACAAGCAGCTGACCAATGAATTGCTCTGTGTAATCGATGATTCAATCAATCAATATCGATGTAAACATATCGTCTGCTAGCATGTGGCTGCTCTGTATGACAAATTTTGTAAATAGTATTTTGTAATTTTAATTTAGTTTCATATGAATATTACATAGAACATTATTTGTTTCTTTTAGATATATAAATTACATAAACATTGTGGAATTTTCAGTAAAGTGAAAAATTATTTATTTGGATATAAAATCAACATTTCGGCACATTTAGGCAATACTCTGAAAAAAGCATAATTGATTTCTGAAATTCTCAAATCTCAGAATAAATAATTTATCACTTACCTGAAACTGAATTTCTTAATTCCCAATATTCCTTCAAAATAAAAAAAGAAATTGTGCAATAGTTGTTTGAAACGAACTCTACCATTTTGTACTAGGTGGCAAAGGGCCGCACAAGAACCTCGCGGAGGACGCATGCGGCCTCGAGGCCGCAGGTTCCCCATCTATGGTATAGACTGCTTAATATAGAAAAAATGTTTTGATTGTGGTTTATTTAGAACTAAATTTAAAAATAACGACGTGAACATATTTGATTCGACAGTAAAAAATAACAGCGCTTTTGACATGAGAAAGCTTCATTATGCGCTATTATTGTTTATCGCGAAATATTTTTTCTGTAGGCATAAGAAAATAATTCATATTCAGTGAAAAAAGTATGCAGAATTAATAACGTATGATATATCCTAACCTTAATATTACTAAGCCTCAAAACTATGTATTTGAGCGAAAAATATTCATTTTCACGTGGAAGTGATTACTTTAATTATTTTGGCTGAAGTGAGGTTTTTAAATAAAAATAGAATATTAGGACCAAACAATACATCCATTTTAAAGTGTTTTGAGTCTAAGAAGGATTTGAGGTGTTTAAGTACATCAAAATTTAAATGAAAATTGTGTCATGAGATTGCGGATTCACTCTCAAACAAGCAAATAACGAAGCAAAGTGAAGAGAAGAATGTAAAATTAGCATGGTATCTGTAAATGTAAAACATAAGCTATTTAGAATGAACAATGAGTTTTAGCTTGTAAATTTGATATTGGAACATCTAATCTCAACTTCAGCTTAATAGCTCCAGGCATTATCATTGTGTTAGTTACATGGTTGCCAATTTCAATTTATATTCTATGTTTACCCTCTATAACTTTTATTTAACTGACCTTGACCCAACATAGTCTCCTATTGCTTTTGTTTAATATTAACTTGTCATGATCAAATAAAGCTCAATTATCGATACTGTAATATCAAAAATTCCAAAAGTCAAAATGTAATAATATTCAGAATAATTTGAGAATCATTATTCACTCGGAGATAATCTTACAGTTATAGATGACTAACTCATCTGTTTTTTGTAGAATTTTATAGAATATTTGAGAAATGAAAAATATATTAACAGCTATATTATGCCGCGACGAATATTGAATGACATCTTTTCTATTGTCAAAATAGTTTATGATGGTTTAACATTAGACGCACAAATTAATGATGTGCTGACCATAATTTCGACATTGTACACCACAGCTAAAGCATAAAAGTTGATAAAGAATTCACAAGTTTTGTATACACACTTTTCTTACATAACCTCAAAATTTATGTGTTTTTTTATTTTTATCTTGAAATTTTTTTACAAAATTTGGTGAAAGCCCACCTTTTTAATTTCTAAACATTCTGTTATTTTTTTATTTGAAATGGTTAGTTTATCTTATTTTGACTTAATATAGAAAAGTACCAGTACCATAATTTTAATTATAAAATTCTCGTTAATATCGGTGAGCTTCTATTCGGGAAAAGTTGATATCGATTTGATTTTAATTAGCAAGTAATTGTGCATTTTTTTTCAATTCTTAAATATTATTGAGCCCTTAACTAATTCTAACCGTGGAATAGGTATGTATAGGTCGGGCTCAGCGTTCCTAAGTGGATAGTCGTGCAAAGATCTTTCTGAAATTGGAGAAGCGTGCTTACGAATTTGGCTAACGGATTCAAAGAAGAATAAAGAAGAAGGAGTCAAATTTTTTAATCTTTCAAAGAAGTCCCTGCAGTGAGCCCTGTTGTTTGGTTATAGTAAATATCTAAAAGTTCTCTTTTGTAGTTTGAAGATTCCCTCAAATTGAGTGTCACAACATGTACCCTAGAAGGGAAAGGCATATCGGAGATGCGACTCAATAAAGGCATAATAGACTGTTAAGGAGGTGGATAAGTTCAGTTATTTGGAAACTGATCTCCGCGCAAAGCAGTAGGAACTTTATTTTTTAAATAAGGTGGTAACTTCTATTTCAAGGAATTTGCAACAACAAGCTCTAAGAATTTTATAGATTCAACGACGTCAATGATGGTGTTATCTAATAAAAAAGGCTGCAATGTATTTTTATATGATAAAACTTTTTAGTTTTAGAAACGTTGAGACAGAAAAGAAATAAAATAGGGCACTCCACATTCTATTGGTTTGCAAGATGATATTGTTGTATCAACCCTTTCAAGCTGACTTGCGAGAAAAACAAAGTGATAGATAGAAGTATTACTTCTTTTTCAGAAGCATCTGCATTTTAGAAATCTCAAATCTCCTCATTCAATTCACCGTTGACGAAAAAATAAGTAGATCTCGAATTTTGAAAACAGTTAAAATTTTTAATTGATATTATGAATAGCATGTATGTATCTATATTTCAGATGAAAATAAATATTTATGAAAAAAATCATTTCTGCTTTCGCTTTTTATGATATTTGCAAGTGACAGTTGTCAAGCCGCTTTTCACTTATTTTTTTTGCAGTTAGGTCCCACACACGAAAAATTTCGAAAAATTCATGTTGTTGTAACATGCAATCTGTAAAGTTAGGGCATCTGATTGGCTCAAAATGACAAGTATAAAATTTTTTCACAAATAAAAAAACTCGGCTACTTTTAGCAATTTATGAAAATCTCACATTTTTAATGTATGAAATTCATTATTACAATGATAAATATAAGTAATTAATATCGTGAAATTCTAATAGAGGTAAAAATTGTACATAATGATTACAAGAAAATTTCGGATTCAAATTATTATGTTATTTTGCCTTTTCTGACAGAACTTACGATGGTACTATATATTTTTTCACACTGTGAGAAAGTAAAGATTTCTAGTTTACCGCAAATGGAAATAGACCATTTTTTGTTTACCCTTAAAACCCTCCTTCCTGACCTTAGATCATCGGTATATTATTTAATTCTTTCATTTACGTTATATTCTCTTACTTTCCTAATGGGTTTCATCCTAACACTATTTTAGTTACTATTTTTTTTTGTTCCAATGTACCTGGTCTAAGGGAGTCTCGTGGCATAAATTCATACTCTCTAGTGCTGCCTTTAATTTGAATAGAATTCGTCCTGACTACTATTTGCTGGTTCTTGTAAATATACAAGCAATAAACGTAGCTATCTATATTATCTCCGTGTTAAATTAGAAAGTAAAAGCGATGTTTTTAGAGAATAATATAGTTCAAAATATGTCGCGGTTTTTAGCCAAAAAAGAAGTAGCCATATGGCCGATTATCTTTATTTGTCCGCAAAATATTGATTGGCTTTATTATTTGAATTTTTCATTGTTCGCACTGTATGACATATAAAACAAATAAAGATAATAAAATTATGTAAAAACAATTTCGCAGCTAGGGAATCTGCAGACATTGCTTCATATTTTAGTAATCTGGTATGATAACGATGATATTAATTTGTTTATGCGCTTCCATGAAGAATAATCTCCATAGTTAATCAGCGCAGCTCAGCTGTTATTCCTTCTCTTTTTCGAGATTCATTGTTCTTAGGAAGCGGGATTGGAGTAAATCTCAAGTTTTTGCTTTATCAACTTTCCAAACGATTTCACATGAAATTATGAAAATGAAAAAAACTGAGAGATATTTAGAATATAAGACGTTATTTCTAATAGTCTGGAAGTTTTTACCTAAATTGCAAAAAGATTTTCTCCTTTTCCTTACGTTCGTTTCCATATAAAAATATAATTAGTTTAAGTTTCAGTAAGTTTGCTTTGCACTCGTTACATACAATACAAATTCAAAAATTTTTTATAGACATAAACGACATTATACGAGGTGGTGCACTAAAATGTGCATATAGCATAATTTTTTTTGTGGGACAGAAAGTGCGCGGGCGGTGGGAGTTCACTACTATTGGTTACGCAATTTCGTGGAGTCAAAAGTTTTAAGCGTAAGTAAAAGGTCGTTCTAGAATACCTAGAGCCGATGGCAGTATTGTCATTACCATAACAGTAAGAAATTGGTCCTTTTTTCTTTGAAAATATGAGGTAGCAAAACTCTCTATTAATACCGAACGCTTTATTGCGATGTTTTTTGGCTCTAAAAATTGAAACTTCAAGAATCGTAAATTCTTGGGTCCAACCAGATGGAGCTACTAGTCACACGTCAAATGTTTCCATGGTGGTTGTGAAACAGAGGCTCCCGGGCAAACTAATTTGGAAAAGATGCAATATTCCATGCCCCCACGTAGTCCATATTTGACGTCTTTTGACTTTCTTTGTGGGGGTACCTCAAACACAAAGTTTACAATAATAATTTTAGAAACACCTGCTAGTTCAAGGAGAGTGTCCGTGGGGAAATGACAGCAATCGCATTATTGAAGAAAGTTTTTAATAATTTTCGGTCGCGGTTAGAGGAGTGCCGTCGAAGACATTCTGGTGATCTTATGGTGAGATTTTGAAACAGTAAGTTTCAGTTATTACTTCATAATTTCTGACTTTTACTATAACTACACCTTTTGTATTTTTTGAATATACACGTTCCATGGCGCCACCCTGTAAATTGACATCTCTATAATGTTTTCTGTGATAAAACATAAATTACACAATTTAGTTCTATAGGCATTGATACCTGTTAAAAAAATTGCTGTTGATATAAGAAAAAAATGACAGTATTTTGAAAATCGAAAACTCAGCAATAACCAAAATGGAACAGCATTAACTCATCAAGAACTAGCATAAACACATAGAGTAAGTACTAAACTAAATATGGAAATCGAATACAAGAACGAGAATTATATTGTTAGCTTCTGATGTCATATATCAAAATTCTGCATAAATTTAACACATAAATTAGATATGAACGTTGTTGAGTCAAGAGCTAGGAGTGTTAACTGAACATTATTTTTATTTATAAAACCAATTAAAGCAGAGGAAAATTTAGAATATGAAGTAATTCCACATAACCAGAGCTCATAAATCCCCAATCAAGTTTTTGAACAAAGAACAAGCATAGCTCAAATATTCTTTGTTGTAATACGCCAAAGTATATCACGGTTATCGAATATTCATTCCAAATAAATGAGACGGACAGAGCTACATTTGTTTCTGATTTGAAAATGCTAACTTATTTGTCATCTATGTTTCAGTATATATTTCCACCTTGATGTTTGGAAATTTAAAATAACATATGATTGAAATGATGGGATTGAAAAATGCTGACGGTTATTCAGCTATTTTATGACTTCTAAACAACTAACCCTCAAATATGAAGGACCAGATGGCACACCGAACGAGGTATTGAAAGTGGCTGTTAGATGTACTCAATTCATGCTGAGTGCCTGGTGTCACCATGACAAGATGGATTTTGGAAAGGCCGGTCTACCATAGACGCGATACAGAAGGTAGTACAGGTTATACAGAGAGCTGAAAGTTACAATCATCCCTCGTGTCGGTTGGTTTTGTTGATTACTTTTGATGTTAAAATTGCGTTCATCAGTTCGACAACGTGGTGTGAAATGCTTCACGTAGTGTAGTATAATCTACATACGTCAAAGTATCATCTGAGGTTTGTGGACAGTTACTTGAGGAACCAAACACTGGTGTATGACACCACGGAAGGACAGCACAGAATGGAAGTGATAGCAGGAGCGGTTAAAGTTCAATACTCGGACCGAATCTTTGGAACATTGCATACGACGATCTATTCCGATGACGCGGCACCCATAGTTAGTAGAATATGTTGATAATAATGCAGCGACAGTTATTAGTGCTCGGAATCTGAAGCTAGTTCAGTTAAAACTGAATCAGGTGATACGGGTATCTTGGTATAACTATCAATAGTAAGCTGAACGTTTCGGAACAGATTCGCGTGCCGACGACAAAGCCCCAACGAGTGTGAACCGGCGGTGAGTAAGTGGCGGTTGGTGATGAGCAGTGTCCAGTCGTTACTTTTGTATGGCGCAGAGATGTGGGCCATATCCCATGAGAGCACAGAAGTCTTAAAGGTGTAGAAAAGACTGGTATTGAGAGTTACCCATAATGGCGACTGCGATAGTTATTCCGATGGTGCTTCATGCTTTAGAAAAATGGGTAACATACATAAAAAAAGCAGAGTTATATTTATAGAAGATGACAAAATTCTTGGAAGCAAGATCAAAGAGAAAGGTGGACGAGAAGAAAAACACTGGTTACATGCGTACCAAAAAGGCTGATCTACACTAGACGATTTAAGCGAGAGAAAGTAAGAAGCGAGCCCGAAATGTGAAAGAAGGAACCGAACCTGAATTAATATGTTAAACAGTTCCAACTTAGCGTTTGGCAGAAGAGGAGGAGGTTTTGGTTGGTAGGGGAAGTGATGAACTTTCGAGTCCAACACTCTTTGCCACTTTAATTTTCTGTACGTAAATGGATTCTGTCCGCCAGAAAAAAAACCTGAAATCTGATATTATTAAGATATTGGAGGGAAGTTCTTCAAATGTTTTTGTTTTGTAATTTTTTTTTGGTAGTCTTCGGCGATATAAATCAAAGTGAAAATGAAAAGAATCATTTAATATTAATCCCATCAAGACCAAATCCTCGCAATTTCTGCTTAACATTATTCTCGAAAGCAAATTAGCACTTGAAAAATATTGTCTGGAAATTCGTTCACCATTCTCAATCAACGTGCATTCACATAATCCATTACAAAAAAGTAAAATGGATTCCAGTGCCGTTCAATTAATTTTATCTGTGTGGATCGAGATCTATCGTACCTCTGCGACTGGTTTAATACATAAAAGAAAAAGAAAGAAGGGTAACATGGAAAGCATTTTATCGATAACCAATTTACCTATCACATAAATATTGAAAACTAAGAACAAGTCTCGCTTTTATTATTGATTACTGAATTCAAGAAAAGTTTTACTAGAATAAATTGTAAGAATAGCGCATGCTAATAGCAAATGTTGCATAGCATGCAAATTAGTGTTGAGTTCCAACAGTTCATATACTCGTAATATCAGGTGGAACAGTTTTTGGTAATATGACAGCCTTACATCAAGAATGAAACGCTAACATTTGTAAGAAATTTTATTTACATTTTCTCAGAAAAAATTATAAATGTGTTTGACGTCCCTACAGCTGAAAACATTTCTGTACACGTCTTCGCGTTATCGTTATCTGCTTGTGGCACATCGTTCCAAACAATTTTAATATCACCAAAATCTGTAGAGTCGTCGTCATCTAAACATCATCTACCAACCTAAATACATATGACTAGGACAAAGACACATAAGCTTTGTTAGAGTGGGATCAAGAATGTAGAAGAAGAGGCAGGCCTAGATAAATGTGGCTAAAAGAAGTAGAGGAGGAACTTAGTAGAATGGGAATCAAGCAATGGAAAGAAAAGATCAAGGACCACATGGAGAATGTGTAGTGACAGATTGGAGTGATTGATCCACCCGGCTAGAAAAATCTAGCAAGGCTTACGTGGCTCAGCCCAACAAGGGGTGTACAATCATGTACAAAGAAATTGGTTTCATTTATATTAGTATAAAAACTAAATCATCCGTCAGATTCATGTAAAATTTTGGTAGAACATTATAATTACCTCTAAAAACTTATTATTCAGTCAAACCGTATGATATTACAAGTGAATTTGGAGTTGCGTTTCATTTATTATGGTATCCTGGGATGTATAAGGGAAAAGTATAAGACTATGAATTTGTTAATTTTTCATCTAATTCAACGTAAATATCCTGATGATACGTCCTCATTCGCTCTAAAACTACTCAATTCATATAAGGCGTGTGCAAATATTCTAGGACACATCCTATTCAATGTTTTCGTAAAGGATACGTTTCAATTCAATCAACATTGAAGTGCGAGCTACTTGTGCGGTATTCAGAATTTCGCACACTTTAAAATCGATTTGAAACACCTAGAGAATGTAAGAAATTTCGGTTATTCGTTTAATCAATCTGAAAATGAATAATTTTCCTAAAATTCTCCATTTTGGAGATTATTTTCCTGAAATTTAATTAATTGTTACGATGGAAGTGAAAATACAAAAATGGTTAAAACTCCACCACATTTTACATAATTGTTTGTACTTGAAAAGAGCTGTTTTTGTTCCAAGCGTTACTGACGAAGGGGAAACTTGATTAAATATATAATTGGATCTGTGGGTAATAACGAGGTATGTATTTATTCCATGAAGAAAAAACAGAGCCTGTTTCATGAATGCAGAAAGATGAGGAATATCATATTCATATGTAAAATATTTGTACGCCTCAATTGAAGCATGTCGTCACTTGTTAAGATTTATCTCTAATTCTCTTAAAAGTACAATTGCTTCACTTTCTTTTAGTCATTCTCTCTTTGTTAATTGACGACACAGTGCGTCTTTATAATATATAGTAAGGAGTGCGATTAATATGAAATTCGAGTATGAACTAAAAAGTTCAAGACCAGGTTTATTTACTTCCAAATAAAGTCCCTACATCTATTATTTACCGAATAACCAAAAATTTAGTGTCTTCACCTCCTAAAAAACCTCCCAGTAAATCGAGTTATTTGCCAAATAAGTTATTAGGCACTCACAAGTGTCAATTAAAGAGTAGAAACTTAACCGAAAATTTTATACATCAAAAGTGGCTTGTTTGTTTATTATACCTATAATTGATTGAGGAAATACAGTAAATTCCAGAAGAACAAGCTTATTCCGTTCATCAATAGAAGAACGTTTTTTCGCTTATTTCTCTCCTTAATCAATATATTGATGCTTGCTATATAGGCATCTTTCATAGTGTTACCAACAGTAGACTATTTGTTAAATATATAATAAAGTGACAAATACTCATTAGTTCGGATTCAAACCAAATAGGGTGAAGAAACGGTAAACATTTATTCGACAATTAAAAGTTCCTACTAAAGTTATGTGGCTAATAATTATTTGGCACTTTATTAGAACGTGAAGAAACCGGCCCTTAATCATTCGTGACAGCAAGGAAAATATGGTTAATTGAAAATGGAGACATTATTAATGAGCAAACGGGGCTTAGTTTCTTCGTTTTAATCGCAAAGATTTGGCTTTGAAGATCGTTCGCAATCAAGTCGTCCACCTGCGTGGAATATTGTTACAAGAGAAGTAGTAGAAAACCAACCTAGTACCGTTTATCGGACTCCCTTGGATCTTCTGAAACTACCATACATTGCTATTTACAATCATTAGGTAGGACCTATAAAAGTTCTAAAATAGTGCTACACAAATTAACCGAGATATGTAAACAGTTCTTGCTTTGCCGAAAGATGTTTTATTAAACGCATTGTTGCTTGCGAAAGGATTTCTCTAAACAACCAAAATATGGGAAATTAGTGGTTAATCAAATGGAAAGTTGTGTGTGTCTGGTGGAATTATGACAGTTTATGTGAAGTGAGTAGACAGTAGACATCTTAAAAAGTCGTAGTTATCGACATGTAAAGAAATACTTCTTCTTCAACATACTAAGGTCCGTCAAACTTGAGACCACAAACGCGGCGGCGAGTCGTTATTGTGGCAGTGTATCTCTCGCTTTGTCGACTTTACTTGTCGGCATAATTGTCATTAGCGCGTACAGCTAAACTAAAGTTTTTAGTCAGTAACCTATGAAGATATGTTTGTTGTACCAAACCATATAAGAACCCTCATTTTTTAGTTATAAATACAGACTGTTACAGTTAAAATAACGTTTCCTCTGTACAATATTTTTTGAGCGTTTATAATCCTTTCAATTCAGATTGAATAGACATTTTTTCACAATCATTTTATTGCCATTATACATTTAAATTTATTTTATAGAAAGGTTATGTCTGAAAAAAACTAAACTAATTTGCATGAAAAGCAACGATTATAAAAAAATTTTATATAAAGTTTTATATAAAATAATTATGAGATATTCCTGATTACAAGACTGACTATGTGCCATAATAAGTTTTTATAATTACAGTAGTCTGTAGTTTCTGTTACATTATTATAATTACTATAAAAAATCATAGTCATAATTGTTAGTTAGGAACATTTCTGCCTTACAAAGAACGAACAAATAACACACCTATAAAACACGTTGCCAATATGATACTCATTAAAACTACTTTGAAATAATTTCCATTAATAAATTTCTATGTATACAATGGTATTCCAGTAATGTTCGTTAAGTTTTTTTATAGATGATAAAAATATATTGAGCGTGTGACGTTTCGTTTAAATGATAAAGTTTATTATGTAGTTTCAGTAGAATCAGAAATATTTATTGTTACAATTCTATTTTTAACTTTAACGACTGATGTATAATATTGGTCATAAATAAATAAAACTTTAGTTTAATAAATAGTGATCAAAGTTAGGTAAAAAGAAAGTGATTTATATATTGCGAGATAAAACAAAGTATCACTTAATAGTGTCTTTCCTTCATTTATCAGGTAATTAAAGGAATTAAAAGTGTTCTCGTTATAGTGGCCTTCCATGGTCCACCCACCTTACTACGATTTGGTAGAGCTTCCAACAAAATATTGCGATTGAATTGAGCAAATTGTTAACTCATTTTTTTACTATCGATAAGCTCATATGTATTTAAAAGAAAAGATACATGAATTACATTATTGATGGTATACCGATTGATAAAGTTGCTACATAGGTGAAGAAAAGTTTTCTAAATTGTAACTACTCACCAAAATAACAGTGAGGCGTTTTACGGAATATATTTCTATTTCTATTAAATGTACTTCCTGTTGTTTTTAAAGAAAATTATTCAGTTTTTTATCAAGTATGAACTAAACAAACAACATGAACAAATTAAAAACTTTCTACTCAACACAACTTTCTCGTTATTACTTTATCAACGAGTTCAATTAAGAAATATTATGGAGTTTTTAAAGCCATTAATTATCGTAAAATAGTTGTAATTCAGAATCGGTAAAAACTCTTTGTAGTTGACGTAAAATGAAAATATAACAGTAATTATATGAATAATAATGTCACATTGGTTATATAAATTTTAATACAGTGTGTTCATAAAGTAACTTTCTTAGATATCAACAGAAAAAATAGGCGATAATTCGGCAGACTTGGTTGGGCCACTCTTGTACGATTCGTGCTGTTGTGAGTGGACTGTAATGAAGACTCGTACAATCTTTTTAATCGCATTGTATAATTATTAAAAAATCGAAGGACCACCGGATCTCATAGAAACAGAAAGTTCCGAAAACGGGAGCCCACCGACTGGCTTCAAATGTTCACCAGATACTGGAACTAATTTTTTTTATAGTCTTAAACACATGAAAAATATATATGGATTAGTATTGGAATTGATAATATCTCCTAGGGTCCTTTTTATCATAAAAAATTAGTTATTCGTAATAGCTAGCTACAATTGATTTAAAAAATCATTGAGCACACATGTAGGTAGCAAAAAAAACAAAAGCCACTTATTATTTCAATTATATTGCCTTTTTTAGTTCAATATTATGTGTTATAGAAAATATTTGTTGTCCACAATTTTTTTTTCTATCGAAAGCGATTGGTTGACCCACCAAAAGTTAATTTCTATCACTCTCACTAACTATGAACCACATCTAAATGATGAAGGCAGGGCCGGATTAAGCTGGGGGCGTGGGGAGCTATAGCCCCAGGCCCCAGGTCCAAGAGGGCCCCATCATTTGGAAATCATTCTGTATTTTTTGATGTGTTGATACCACAAATCTAACGTATTGATATTATTTTGTGAGTTTTTCCAGGTTTCCGAATTCCTTAAGTGGGCCCTGTCATTATTTTAGCCCCGGGCCTTAATCTGGCCCTGGATGAAGAAACGAAAATAGCTAACAATGTACAAAATATTTTTACGTTATTCCAATTAATGTTTTACGGAATTTTAAATCTAACCCATTTGATTGTTGCACTACAAATTTAAAAACACTTAAATTAAGATTTAAATGTAGCAACAAATTCTTTAATAATCCGAAGTGACTTTTATATACAGTTGATGTTTGACACTTCCTAGTTTCCAACTAATTGTTCGCTCTGATCACATCTATTTGTCTATCACATTGGCTATTTGTCTCGTTCTTTCTACAGACTTCCAGAATACTGAGAATAATATTTCGCTTTATTTTTGCGTGTCACAAATATTCGCTACACTGTGACTGCACTCTCCTTATATCTATTCGTACCGAACAGGTTAGGTATTTTTTCCCCATAATGAGCTAGTCGCTCTAAATGGCCAGCTTTAAATTTACTTCTTTTTCCAGGACATTTCTGTATCATCAGGGTAACAGTCCTTCATGGTAACATTGTTAAGCTTCCTGCAGTCCACACAGAATCTGGTGCTCCAATCTTTCTTCTGAAATAGTACCACTGGTGAACAGAACAAACAAGAAGATAGTTCGATTATCTTGCTCTTTTACATATCTTCTCCAGCTACCTCATCTTTTTTATCAAATGCTAATATTCTCGTTACTTGACATATTAGATCGCAGTTACCTGAATCTATGCGATGTTTGTTAATATTGGTTCTACCATCGGACTTCTCTTTGTGCAAATATTCACCAATGTTTTTCCAAAATAATTCTGGCATTTTCCATTTTGGAAGCTGGCAAGTGATTGATCCATTCTAACACCATCTTTGTATAACCTATTGGAGCAATCGTTTTTCTTTGATCGACATTCTCTTCGCAATTGACAACGGCAACAACCCCAATGACGATATTATATTTCCTCCCACTGCTTCAGTGACCCATAATTGGTAAGGTCCGAAATCTCCATTCATTCTTACCCATATGATGGTTTCCGAGTCTCTTATTGGTCGATGACTAGAATACTGGAAATAATACTTCGCTTTATTTTTGCGTGTAGTTTACCTGACATCTAAACTATTAAAAAGTGCACAATAATCCAAATTCCACAATTGGTCCTTAATACAATACATAACAAGAACATTTCAAATGTAGGTTTCGACGGTTATATTTGTATTTTAATGGAATATAAAAAACTCTCGTATACTTTTATTCCACATTTTTTTCTCAGTAAATTATCGAAATATTAGGTTACGTAATTTTATAAGCACATTATATAATGCTGAATGTTTTTTTGTTCCCATATTAATTTATTTCAAGTTTTTGAGAGTTATTATACAATAAAAAAGGAGAAACAGTAGGAAGTGAAACCAGAGACATCATAAAGAATAAAAAATATATGACCAAATAGTAAACAATAGAATTCAGTCAGTAAGTCGAGGATTCAATGATCTCCTTTATTTTCAGGTATAAATTTATCAAAAGAACTAGAATCCGGAACTAAATGCTGAATCTACGGAAATTATAATAGCATTTTGATGACATTTTGGTATAACCATAGAAAAGTTTCATTTGAATGATAAATTTGAAACTATCACGAAAAACTCTCAACAAAGCTGTACAAAAGATCTTCGATAAATTAGAAAAATTATCAATAATTTTGAAGATAGGAATATTAAAATAATGAATATGAACTAAAATATATAATTTATATTATAAACTTACTCGACTGGAGAAAATTGCAATGATTATCCCTATGAAATGAACTATTATCAATGAAGAAACTATTTTATTTTGATATTTATAGTTATTGTGGCTTCAAACATACTTTCAAATATTTTCATCACTCTCTTCTCATTTGTACATCTTTGAATCGTGTGTGAAAAATTTGCATTATTATTCATTCTTTCTTTTTCCTCTTTAATCTTGAAGAATTCAGTCAGGATCATTCAACTTTGACAAGATTTTTGTTTATCGGTTTGCGACATAGATAGTAATTCCATGACAGTTTTGGAAACTATTTCCATTCACGTATTTTTTTTTTCAATCGAAATCAGTCATTTTTTAAATAATATTATTATTTTCGTGTTCCTATAGAGTCCATTCCCAATAAAAAAATATGAAAAATATACAGATATATCCAAATTATAGATGAAGAAAAGTCCTATCAGTCCTATTCCAAACTAATAAACAGAAAATTTATTCTGGAATAATTTGAGGTAGAAATTGGAGAACAGTAGTTATAAAGAGAACTATTGAAACTTGAAAGCTTGGATATTCAAGAAAATTCTATCAAACTCCTACTTTATTGTTTACAGTTAACTAAATATTGTATGCAAACGCTTCAACAAAGAAGAATTCATCAGGGGAACACATCCTCACAGAGAATAGTTGTAGATTGTAGTACTTAATTCAATTACTCGTTAATTATTAAGCGTGTCGGAAGTAATTGCAGGTTTTCATTCTGAATTTGTGATGAGACCTGTTAAATTTACCTTGACAATATACTCATAATGCTATTTAATTTAGAATTGTATTTGTTGAGATTTCACATTGCCTCATTATTTTCGTCAGCTTTAAATAAACAAACTATATATCATTATAACAAAAATGTTATGGAATGAAGCAAAAAATATTTGCAAGGGAAAAGAGATTTTTTGATGAACATGTTACTTCTTTTTTACAAGTATATCATTATTTAGATAATACATATCTATGATACATTTTATTATAATATTTGTAATAATACAACTTCTCAACCAATGAAAATCAAAAATTTTTATAATGCAATTAAATAAATTCTTTAACATGACTTGCAATAGACCAACGATATCTCACGATTTTCGCTCTAAATAAGTTAAACACTTTGAGTATGTCATTTAATGTCAAATCCATTAAATAATTTTCAAATTAACATAAAGAATTAGTACTAGCCAGATATGGAAAAGCAGTTAACTTCACTAGATAATACAGAAACCTCAAATGAACGTAAATTCTGTTAGTCTCGCACAATAAACGAAAATATAGAGTGTGTCTTATAAATAATGTCGGTTTCGAATGTTCTAATAATCACCAAATTCTTCGATCTTATTCCGCAATATGTGGCTCAGCGTCTTGCTGTTGTTCGATATATCTCTAATAAAACCTTATACATTCGCATCAGCTGTCCACTACATACTTCGACAATGGTATCTCGACCATATTGAATGATTTCGAAGTATATTAAACGTTCATAAACACACAACAAGACTTTCTGATCGAATCGACCTCTCTTCGCTACGGATTCTGCTAGTTTTCGTTTTTCTAAGCTCTGATTTTCTTTGTTCGGGTTGTGTAAATAAATCCATTTTTCATCACAAGTAACAATGCGTACAATAAAACAATCATCTTTCGGCAAAGCAACAAGCTGTTTACTCACCTCTATTCGACATTTCGTTTGAATCTCGGTTATTTTGTGTGGATTCATTCGACAAGGTTTATTTATTTTCAATAATGTCTAAAAAATATACTAATTTCATGTTTATCGTACTATTTATTATATATGAGACTCCCTCTGTATATGAACTGTAGCAACTTGAAAAAGAAAAAATCTTTTACAGATCATATTTTACTGGTATATATTAGTAGCCTTCTAGACGCAATTTGTTCACTACGGTTATAATTATGACGCATACTCTTGAAGATAACTCTGCTGGTTATTTTGTATACCTTGCTGAATATTGAATTCTGAGACAGAGAGCCTCTGAAATTCATGTTCAACTATCCAGCTCTGACTTTTTTTAAACTTTATATTTTATAGTATAAAACGGATCTGATCATGAACTAATCACACTAGAATACTACATTTTTCAACTACATTTTCATGAACAAATATGCATTACATTCAAACTTTTATTTATAGAGTAAATTAGGAGGTATTGATGTAGATTCAAGGATTATAAGATCAACTAGCTATAAAAATAATTTTTTTTGAAAGATGTATATATGTATGTAAAAAAGTCGTTGCACTTTCGGCATGAGGGACTACAGCGCATTTTTTACCATTAGCAATCAGTAAATAATAAAAAAAATCTCACTTCCTAGAAGAAAGTTTCCATGAAAAATAAAATTAGACAAGTATCAAAAATTTCATTTATTCAATAATTGTGTCCTCATTATACCTTAACCATTCTCTTAATAATTGCTTTCTGAAATTAAAAATGACCTCAAATGACATGTATTGACATCCATTGAAGCCAATGGATCTGGCCAATGGGATCACATTTAATTTTTTCCTAATAATACCGAAATTTTCTATCATTCCAGCACATCTACAGCTATACGGGAATTGAAAGCAAAAAACCCGAGCTCGCTACCTGCTTCCTGTGAGAAGATATCGTTGCTACAGACAGGCGGACAGATTTTTCCACATAAATTTTGAGGTTATATAGGAAAAGTGTGAATACAAAAGTAGTAGAATTCTTTAGTACCCACAAATTTGCTATTTTACTTTTTTCCATGGAACTGCAAATCAAGAAAATGGGTCATTTGGCCGTAAGAACTCTCCTCCTTCCACATTCCGTAAATCATTTTTGTTTTATTTTCTTTTCCGATGAGTTTCATCCTGCGATTATTTTCTATAATATAATTCTGGTGTGAGTAATCAATCATTATAATTAAATCGATAAATCGACCTTTATTTATTATTATGATTATTAAACTTAACAAATTGAAGTAAGATTAAAGAAAATTTTCCTTCAAAGACTTAACGAGCTACTTTATTGCTTCTTCAAGTAAAACTGCCACTTAATCGTTTTAAATCGGAAATTATAACATCAATCAATCACAACAAAGAAAAAACAAATAGGTAATCGGTGATTTTGAAAGTGATATTGGAATGAAGTTGGTTGTAGACTATGGGTTTTTGTGGGAATCTTTCCATTCTTTATCCAAGTTTGTTTTGAACTCAAGAATAAAATTTGGACTATAGATTATAGATCACAGATCTACAACCATTGCATCACCAACTTGGCGTTCAGGACGTTTGCTTTATAAACTCATGTATTAGGGTCTGCATAATTCTGTATATCGCTAGTATAACTTTGAAGGGATTCATTCCCACATGCCTCCTTTGTAGTAGATATATGATCAATTGGCGGAAGTATCTATCAATTTTTCAGTTTTCTCTCGACTGCACAATGAACAGAGTCAGACTCCATATGGATGTAGCCTCGTTCTAGATATTTATGAGTTATTGTATTTTTAAAATGTTAATTATGATTTCAAAGTATCTCTCAAGAGAACACACAAGCTCATCAGGCAAAAATCAACATTGTATCAAGATTAAACAAATTCAATTCGTTAGTGTCATGTATGAGACGACGTGCTCTATACACCATTGACGAATAGAATCTGTTTTATCCCACTGAAAACGTACGGTTGATTTTCAATTAGTGCATTCAATAATTAGAGTCCCAAAGTTCTGAAAGAGTTTTAATTCTATAAAGTTTCCATGGCATTCTGCTCTAATATTGACAACTTCATTAGTTCTGTACAAATTCAATATCATCTACTTAATCTATTTGAATTATTATCTATATTGTTTGTATTTGAAACATGTTAAATCGGTTGACTGGCCATAGTTTCTTCAATATGAAGAATTTAGTAAATGGAGCTTCGAAAATAAACTAATATTTATTTGAGAGCATAACACATATTCGTTGAGCGTAAATGAACAAGGGAATGCATCATATCAATTATACAAAGGCAAAACTCAATTGTGTAACGGGAACTATTTGCTGGAGAGGTCATATGGTAGAGACAGAATGCAGATAAGTTGATTGCGGTGGTGTGCATGTTACTACGAAACGAATTTATACATAGAGTCAGGGCCGATCTTAGGGTGTCGGTCATCCGCGTGCAAAGACTCGACTTGAGAATGTTTCATATTTTTACTATTACTTGACGTTCACATAAACTCATCTACCCGGTTAGAAACAAAAAGGGAAAAATTAATAAAACTGCTAATGAAATTTGAAAACCTAAAGTTAATTTTGAAAAAAAGAGCTTAACAAAAAGCTAACTAACAAAGAGACTTTTTCGACTATGTTATGAAGCAAAATTTTTACTATTATTTATTAACTATTCCATATCGCATAGTGACACATAGTCAAACTAGATAGTCGTTGAATGTTGGGGGGGGGGGGTATTGTTGATGAATATAGAGTAGGACCATATTTTTTTGAGGATAATTCAAATTCTGAGATGTATTTAGATTTTCTATTGAACCAATTACTTCTTTTATTGGAGAAAGTTCCACTTCGTACACGTCAAGGAATGTGGTTTTTGCATGATCAATTAAATAATGCTGAACTGAATGAACTATATTCTGGCAGATGGATCGAAAAAAATAGTCAGGTACAGTGACCAACAAGGTCATCAGATTTCAATAAAATGGATTCAGTTTTCTGGGGTCACATTGTGTGTACAAAATACCTGCAACAACAAGGGATGATGCGAAGAAGAAAATACTGAACGAATTTCGGAATATTTCTATAGAAATGCTTCGTAATGTGAGTAACTCTATTGTAGTAAACAATATTGTAGTAAAAAAGATGGTTTTTTATTGTTTTGTTTCTGTTATTTATTCGTAATATACCCGTTTTAGTCCAGGACCCAGCAATAGAAATACACGCCCAAGTTAAGAGATAATTAGAAGAATTTCACCGAAAGTTGTATAATAAAACCTAGTGAACGTCAGCTGCAGCTCGGTGGGTGGGATGAGATAAGAAAAAAAAAAGAAATTTAGTCATTCCTTCCCAACTAAAAATTTGTGAGTGTAACTACCCCAATATCTCGAGGAAACAAAATAATCAGCTGACTATACTATAGTGTATTATACATCAGTTGGCACCTCGAACATGAAAAAAAATGATGTTTTCAGTGATATCCTCCATATGTAGATGTGAATAAATATATAGGTCAGCTGGCTACATCTCGGTGGAAAATTATCTGTTGAAAGAAAATAATAAACCAAATTTCCAACTGGCTCTCAGACTATTTTTGCTTTCTATTTACGATTCAACATTTACGGTACCAAACAGCAATGATAAAATATCAGTTTTTTACAATTTAATCATAGTTAACTGACAATTAATTGTAAATTATTAGATATATATACATAATCATTTTTTGTACAGAAAAATCTAAATACCCTCTCAAGAACTAATAATTTTAGGTATATGGAATGCTTTATAAAAAAGTATGTTGGTAGTACTTCTCATTTCTCTCATAAAATACAGGATGTTTCGTTTGAAAACACTGAGAAAATAACGTATTAATATTTTTATTCATCTTGTTTCAGATTCAATGTATATAAACGAAATAAATAAGTTTCCAGAATTATGACTACTATTCGAATGCTTTAGCCGCATCATATCTTCATTCTTGAATCTCTCTTACATTGTACAAAGTATTGAGTTTGTTACGATTTTTATGGAAAATTGGTTATAACTTTTTAAATACTCTGTATCACACAACCCCATATTATTGTAATGGGTAAGTCAAGCTGATTCCAAATATGTAATATGTTACGTTTGAAAAAAATGTAAATTTGATATGTCACAGCATTCCTGAACTCCCTATAAGATTGCGAATAATTTCAATATATATATATATATATATATATATATATATATACCTTTTGATATATTAATGCATCAAAATGTTCGTGATTTTAGGTCTCTCCTTTTTTAAAATTAGTTTTTTTAATAATTTTTTAAAGATAAAATTTGACGTTTCGACTTTTCTTCAAGTCTTTATCAAAATATGATATTGACACTGACAATTTGCGTATTTATATTAATCAATAGATCACCTACATCATGAACATCAAAATAAGAATAAAATCAAAATAGAAAATGTTCTAATGAGAAAAAATTTAAATTTTCGATTAATTTTGCACAAAATATTTCTAGTGACAAATTATTACCCGGGACACATATCTTATGTAATATTGAATGCAACATCAATCATCTAAATAACGAAATTCAAAATAAAATAAGGTCTGATACTTGTAATATTATCACTAACTTCAAAAAAAAAACAGCAACAGAGCAATATCAAACCCAAAAAAATAATTAAAACCAAAAAATTTATCCATCAAAACAGGAATCTCAAAATTGTGAAAGCAGATAAATCTAATGAAACTGATAATAAAACAAAATAATGATATAATTCGATCTTGGGAAGAACAACTTTTTATTTCGCCATCAAATGCGAAAATTGAAAATTTACAATGCCCCCTAAAATATATCATCAATTTTATCAAAGCTGCACAAGCCTGACATTCCCCTTCGATCGTTTGTTTCAAGTATTCAAACTCCTCTTACCCCATTATCTAATTATTTGAAAAAAAATGTATACCAAAACAAATATATCAAAAACAGATGGGATTCTAAAAAAATTAAAAATATAAAAAATCCTAACATGTATTTTTTCATTAGATGTGGTTTCTTTATATACAAATATTCCTATTACCATTCTTGAAATATATTGTTAAAAAATGGGACAAAATTAAAGAAGTACCTTGAAACGAATTCAGAAAGCTATAGAACTTACACTTACAACAACATATTTCAAATAAGAAAATTAAAGTATAAGTCATAAAGGACATAATACGTTGCCTAAATATTTCACTACATTGAAATCTAAAACACCAAAAAACAAAAAAAAATAATATTATATATCAAGTGCTTTTTACTAATTGTGAGGCTGTCTACATAGGGCAGACCTCTTAATATTAAGAAAATATACTAAGAGGTCATGAATGCGATAAAAAAAATAAAACTGCGTTAACGAACCATGAAATATCGAAAAACATAAATTTAATTATAAAAATTCACAAATTATTGGAACGAAATACACGAAAAAGTAATTCTAGAATCACATTCATAAAAACGAAAAAGCTATAAATGATCGAAAAAAAGATCTAAATAATTTAACTAGAATTTATAACTCCATTTTGTAAATTCTAATAAATCTACAAATAATTTGATTGATTAAGTACTGCTACATATTTGAGATGTAAGGACTGAAGAAAAAATAAAATTATTTTTTCTTATTAGAGCATTTTCTATTTTGATTTTATTCTTATTTTGATGTTCATAATGTGGGTGATCTATTGATTAATATAAATAAGCAAATATCATATTTCGATAAAGACTTCGAAACGTCAAATTTTATCTTTCAAATATTATTTAAAAAACTAATTTTAAAAAAGAAGAGACCTAAAATCAAGAACATTTAAATGCACTAGAGCGGTTTTTTATTGGTAATGTGACAATGAAATATCAAAGTGGACTAACTTTATAATATATTTTCTGAGCTTTCGAATATATATATATATATATATATATATATATATATATATATATATATATATATATATATATATATATATATATTCATCGTCTGGGAAATAAGATTTTCGGTGGTTTTGGATTGTATGCATTCTTGTAAAAATTTTTAAATGCATATAATTCAATTTCTTCATAATTACATAATTAATTTATTTTATGTCCTTATATTTCTTTACGTAGTTGATAACCAAATTGTGAATTCAATTGTCGAGCAAACAATAGAAAAAAACGGACTAGCAAGAAAGGGAATTGGATATGAATTTGGAGTTAAATGTCTTGACTAACACTAATTGACATTTTCATTAACGATGATCCTGTTATGTTATCTTAGTTACTGCCTTGTGCAATTAATTCAAAGATCGCGTTACTACATCCATCACATACTGGTGCAATTATTTCGTTACGGTTAATGAAACTGAACAGCAAAATTTAATTAGATCGTGAATGGTTAGGATTAATTCATTACCATACCATGAATTATACTCAGCTTTTTCATTGAAAAATGCAATTATTATAATTTAACAATACAAATTTCAAAGTAACTGGAGTTTAAGGTTTCAGCTTGCAAATTTTTCATAAATTTTCACAAACCAAAATTTACAAAAATTCTACAAGCCGTTCAGTAGATAATTAAAGCGTTTCATATTTTAAGCCCACTCTGTGGAATTTATAGCAGACAAGTTTGATGATCTTAGTAAATAAGTCGGTTATGCAGGACATGTAATAGTTCACAAAACAAAAAAAAACGAATTAATAAAACGTGGGATGTCTTTTATGGATGTCTATAATTACTCTACTTATAATCAGTATCTATCGACATAAAATATTCACATCAAGTATCAAGTATAAAATGATATCTTCTATAAATCACTCTACCCTTACTCGAAAAGATAGATTTTATTTTCAATTTTACATTTGGTTTGCTACCAAAGTATGTTTTTTAGTTCTCTAAATTATCATTTCTTTTTATTCAAAGTAGTTCTTAAACTCTCTGTAAATACGGCGCTTTTATTGGATTGTTCAAGCTTTCCAAGTCAAGTAATGTACATGTTTGATCACGTACCTTGGTAGTTGGTACAAAGCACTACCAGAAATCGGATACAAAAAACATTGCTAATCTGGGAGAACTTGATCCGGATTATTGTATAAAATTATGAAATTATCGTGTCGTGCTTAATTTCAATTAAATCCGACGTTTCAAAGTTTCATAAACCGACGTTAAAGTTTCTGTTACAAATATACCAACCAAATGTAAGTGTGCTACAGAAAATTCAGTTTTACACACCCGCACGTAGAGGTGATTTGAGGAATTTGTGTTGTAGGGAAGACGCATAATAATTTTTTGTAACTACCTTTCAACTAAGAAATGTAGCATCTAGCAGCGATGACAGAATCTGTTTGGTAGACGATATGATGGAAGTTGTCCGATGTTTTAGATGAATGTATCCGTCATTCCATCTGCTTTATGTACTGTTTTATGATTTGGCATATTTCGATAAGTGGTATTTATAAAATTGAAACAAAGCTCACGGAAATGCTTGTATTAATCTCTCATGATCAGCTCCTATCGAATGCCGAGGGATTAACTGGGTTGCTACTTAAAATTTGAGGTGGACATATAAAACTAGATATTTATAATTGGATATGACTTTAATGTTTATCAAAATACTCTCCATTAAAAGATTCATTTTTGCATGCGTTTGAATCAATTATCGAAACATTTTTTCCATTTCAATTGAGGTACCTCCAAAGCATGTGATTTCAACGCATCAATCGCGTAGAAAAACGTTGACTTCGCAATATATTTTTGATCTGCGGGAACTGTAGATGGTGCTTCATCACCAAAAGTTGAAGCAAGTTGAGGCACCCTGCTGTTTGTTCTGTCCACGTCGAAAGTCATATAAAATCATCACTCGGAACTGTTTGCGATTTAATTCAGTTTTTTGACCAAGATGAATGTTTCACGTATCTGTAAACTACACAAATAGCACTCGAATGAACAACACTTTTTGAATACTTACACCGTTAAAAATGACAAACTTTATGATGGCATTGTCAGATTTGACATATGCACATCAGTGTTGCTATATCTCAAAACTTAAGTAGTAGCCCTCGTATAATGTGAATACGGAGCATTATATGAGTTCTTTGTTTTTGAGTTGCTAATTTGGTACCACCAAGTCATTTTTCCATATCTCTATAATTTTTATCTTTACTTAAAAAGGAATTCAAAAAATTGTTGATATTTCTTCTTATTTATTTTAAAAATATTTGGAATGAATTTGAAACGCGACCTTAAGATCAATATTTGTGTGACTAAACCAAGTATTTTCGAGGGTGTGAAGTTTGAAAAAAGTTCCCGGGCCAGACAGACGAAGGTAACACTTTTAACAAACAATAATTTCAAGTTTTTTCGAACCCTTTCGAATAGAAGATTGATTTCGCCTTTCATCACCACCTATTTCTTATTGTAAATCGTTCGGCGACAATTTTCCATTTTAAATTCAAATTAATCTGCCTACACTAAAGTTCTACATAAAAAAAAAACTGAACAAAAAGTGATATTTGATGTGAAACCTCAAAGTGAGAGTTTTTATTTGTGATAATATTTTTGAATACTGTGACTTAGACAGTTTTTTCACTCCACTAAAAATATATTTCATAAATTCAAACCAAAATTGATCTTGAATGTATTTAGGGATAAAATTATTAAGAAATTCAACATTATATGAAGAAAAAAGAACTTAAATACATTATGATGTTGGGTATGTGAATTTATTTAAAAGTAAAACTTCAAAAAATCTAATCAATTGAGAAATTTTTTAGCTTTGGACCATGTGATAGGTGATTTCCAACGAGGAACAATAGCTATCTCCGAGTCTTCACTCAGCAAAGAATAGGGAAACAAAACAGTTATTTCTTCAACCTACTAAGCAATAAAACCGACAATCTTTTGTAATATAATTTAGAACTAGAAGTGGATCAAGATATTTGTATTGGTTTCAATGTCATCAAACTATGGACAAGAGTGCAAAAATAACATATTGATGCACACTGCACTAATACATGGTTGCACACTAATCTCCCAATAAAAGACAAATTATATTTCTGATTTTATGTGATCACCATATAATCAAAGAAGGGTAAAATGTAAATTTAATCTCGACGTTTTATGGAAAATTTTAGAAGTAAAATTCTCAAAGAAGTTGGTACAATAGCATTACTACTTGTTTAACTGGTTAAGTTAGGTCAAACTTTCTAACAAGTTTGACACCTATAGAATTGAACCACAACATAATCATAAATAGCTTCGAAAGTTGAAGTCAAATAATTCAAAGTTTTGAAAACTTTATGGAAAACAAACTATGTCAAGATTGACAAACAAATGGAACATCCATTTATTAGCGCTCTTGAATTGAATTTAAAAGTAATAAACTTTGGTAAAGGTATATCTGCAATTTTTTAAACCTATTGTTTTGATGTTATTATTTTACAGTGCTCAAAATAATTAGACCAGCTCATATCTACGTGTTCAACCATATTAAGCAAATATATAATTTGTTCAAATATCTCTTTAGGGTAATAGGGAATAGTCTTTTCATTCTTTGGAGTCGGTTCTCCATGTTCAGTCCATTGTTTTGATTGTTTTTTTGTTTAGTGTATGAAGTGATGAATTCACGTTTTGTTTATGGTTATAAAAATGGCATAAAAATTTCTGCTTTATTTCTGTGAAACATTGCCAAATATTCGATGGAAACTTCGTCATAACGTTTTTGTTCAATTGTAAGCAAATGGCACCCATCTTGCGCACAGATTTTTCATAACCAAATTTTCAGTTAAAATGCGATGTACCGCGCTTTTTGAAATGCTTACTAATCTGCTTGCTCGCGCACTTCCAGTCGACAATCATCCAATACAGTTTCTGGAGTCGTCATCTCATTTGGTCGACCACTACGATACTGGTCTTCACAGGTCGTACCATCTCGTTTAAGCTCTGCTACCCAATATTTTACTATTGATAACGCAGGATCAGGCTCACTCAGAGTAGAATATATTGCTGGGACTAAGGCCTTTCAAATAAAAGTATTGTATGACATACCGATGACCAATTTTTTCCATGTTTACAATTTCACTATTGATGGCTGCCAAATAAATACTAAACAACGTGGCGTCTTCAAACTTGGAACATATAATGTATAGACTGTGTACTTTCTAATACAGTGGTATTTTTCAACCAACTACCGCCATCTCTAGGTCAGGCCAGGTACTTTTGGGAGTATTCTCGTAAACGATGACGGACACGTTTCAAAATATTTACAACTAACATCTTAACAAAACCAACTAATTTTGGACTTAACTTCGACCTATTGGCTGTTACTATAAGTTTTGGGGCAGGAATGCTCCTTATAGATAGCAGATATCTGAACTGCCAAAAGTAACGATTTCATTCTTCTAATCAGTCAGCGACATCGGATCAACCAAAATATTCAGCATTCAGTACCCAAAGGATCATCAACTTTGCTAATGTTACACATGTCAATTATAAAGATATTCAATTGAGTTTAAATCAAGACCCAGTTATAGCTAAATCACAGTTTGAATACTATGCTCTTGAATGAACGAGATTCGTACCAAAACCATCACAAATCCATAACCAATTTGTTGTAAGACTGCTGGAGTATAGCGTTCATGTGGACTTTGATAAACACGTATTACAATCCATACAACGAGTTGAACAAAATGGATCCGTGGAAGATATTGAATACCAAGTGACATGATCACATGCAAAATTTGAAGATCCATGATGTATTCTCATTCTCTCATTCAATAGCGGTATAAGATTACAAATTGTTCTAAATAAAAAGTAATAAATAGTATTTGAGCAGTATATAAATATGTCAATGAACTGATAGATATACATGGTCCGCGTTATAGATAACTTTACTTGTTGATTTTATAAAGTCAGAAATTATGAAACTAAAATTAATTAATATTTTAAGAAATAGTCAATTAGTATGGTCACAAATGTCATATATTCGTACTTCACCCTGAACTGAATTTATCTTTAAATATCAAAATCGCGTTACTATTTCTACGTTTTTCGTATTTGCAGCTGGGATATCAAGTGTGAAATAGCAATATTAAACTGGCTTTAATACGTCAAAAAATACTCTGAATTTCGAATCACCATTGCTTTGTTCACAAATTCCAAAACAAATTCCATTTGTATTTGGTTAATATACGAGGATATATTGAAAAATTCTTAGCCTACCATAGAATCAAACAAAATTCCAATGTCAAAATATTTTATTACTCAACATATTCTCCTCTTAATTGGATACATTTACTACAGCGAACCTGCAACGTATCTAGACCTTTAAAAAAATGTTTCTTCTTTCTCTGCAAACCAGACTCCCACAGCTTTTATTACTTCCTTGTTGGAAGTAATAAACTTTTAAACTTTACTCAGTTGAGGTAAGAGATGATAATCGGATGGAGCGAAAGCTGGTGGATAAGAGGGCTTTTCTAGTAATTCAAACCCTGAATCACAAATTTTTTGCATGATAACATGAGATTTGTGTGAGGGGGCATTGTCCTGCAAAAACAAAACACCTTTGGATAGCATTCCGCGTCTTTTCTCTTTAATTTTTACCCGTAGAGTAGTCAGTAATGTCGAATAGTAATATCCAGTTATTGTTCTAGTTCTATCTAAAATACCAATCATGATTACTCCATGGTAATCTCAAAAAACTGAAGCAAGAACTTTTCCAGCAGATTTTTGGACACGAAACTTCTTAGGTCTTGGAAAACCAGAGTGTTGCCATTCCATCGATTGTTGCTTTGTTTCTGGGTCGTATAAATGTCTCATCCATAGTAATAATTCGGTTCAAGAAATCTACATCGTTTTCAAAACGAGCACAGATCGAACGCGATGCTTTTACCCTTGCACGCTTTTGGTCAACATTCAAACATTTGGGGATCCAAATTGCAGCAATTTTTCTCATGTCCAAATTGAAGTGAAGTATATGATGAACGCATTCGTATGAAATATTCAGTGCTTCAGATATCCGTTTTAGCCCAATTTGACAGTCTGATGAAATCATGTCATGAACTGCATCGATATTTTCGGGAACTGACACAGAAACTGGCCTCTCCATTCGGTCATCATCTTCAATGGAGAATTTACCTCTTTTGAAGCTTGCAGTCCAACTTTTCAGGTACAGGTACTTGATGATGGCTCGATAGTCCAATTTCTATCGAGCCATCATCAATTTTCACAATTCCGGTGGACATATTGTTATTGTTCGTTGCTATGGTAACGCAATATTTTGTTTATGCATTTAACTGGTCTAGGCTAACTAGATATCAGTACATCCTCGTATTATTTGTATTTGCTAACGACCAGTTTAGAGTCCAACTGTTTTGATCTGGCCTTTCTGAGGTAGATGAGTTCGTAGATTAATTAGTAATTAATTACGACAGTAACGGAATATTAATTTCCCCCATATATTGCGTCAGTGCATTTCGCATGATTGTAACATATAAATAGACATTTTCAGTACATTGTTATTACTCGTATTATAACGACTTAATAGTTTCTGTATGTCCTATGATCTATAATCTATAATAATTGTAGATAATATAATATAAAATAGGAGCAGGTGTCCATTGGAAGATATCATAAAAAAGCTGGAAATGAGTACAGGAACTTTATCCCAAATTTCCGGGACCTAATAGAAGGTATACGAGGAATGAATATTGTTAGAATGAATGTAGAATTCAGGAAAAAACCTTCACACTTGAAAATATTTGGAAAAAGCAATAAAACAAAATTTACATTGAATTTTGAGTTGAAGCATTTATATCAAGAAGTGATATGAAGATTGTAGCCTAAAAAATGTAGGGTCTCTTTATTTAGATAGATTATTTCATTTATATCATTTTTCAGAATCAAGTAGAATGCATTCATTTTTAATTAGCTTGTTCTACTCAATTCTGGGTCATACAGGGAATGGAATTATAGACAAAAAATGAATTACCATGTTAACATTCTGGCAATGTTCTATAAAGTACACATACTTCGAACGTGTATAGAAATAAAAGGTTGCCAGATTTTATTACATAGTTTCAGGCTCCGTTTTCTCATTCCTCATTATGTTATTTGGTAATTGATTCTATAACAGTTTTCTCTAAATATCTATTTTCACAGAACATGACGAAAACTACACTGATTTAAATTTGTTTCACTCACTTCTAGCAATAATGTGTTTAATTGGTAAATTGTAGAAATTATCTATGAAACGATATACTGGTTTTCCTTGTTACGGAATTGTAAACAACCGGACCCCAAGCCGCCTCTGTCTTTTAATTTCAAAAGCGAATACAAATAGAAAAATTCTATACTGCACAAATAACTTTTAAAAATTCCTGCTATTTATTCATACTGTACAGTGAGATTAAGGATGGTCGTTTATCTCCAGTTCGAGAGACTCAACCATTAAGCTCTGTAGAGCGAATTTGACCACATCAAATTTCGTACTATAGCAAATACGAATGCATTATGCAAATGCTCCTCTAAGGAACTTTGCTTGGGATGGAATGGCAAAGTCTCATACATATTTGAAAAAGATCCAATAAAATGCTTAATCTTATTCACATTGATATTGAATTACATTTATCTAGAGTAATTTCATTTTACCATTAAAAAGTTTACAAATAATTTTGTGAGTGGATACAATGAGCAGAAATGAAATACAGAAGTGTTTCGTATCAGCACGTGCTATCTTCAGCATAAGCACATCAACGAAGTTTTTATAAATATGATTAATTTACAGGACATTTCAATTTTCATTATTTATCATCATCAGGTTTGCAATATGTAATTTTTCTCCATTAAATACCTATATTATCTCTTTGAAACGAGTGTTTCAATACTATCCTCTAATTCCTGCCTCCATCTCATAACATTTAGTATCATTTTTACTTTTCCAAATATGGCATGGTTCGGAAAAGACGTGCTTTGAAAGCTGATTCCATAGGTTTGCACTTCTCCAAAGAGTCCCGATAAATTAACGTACTGGGCGTCTGCGTCGAGCTCGATGTTCTTGAGCCATGTTTGCCTGTCGAGTAGGTCTAGCGAAAACTGCTGTAGGTGGGATTATGTTGGACATCTTAAAAGAGCATCTGCCGTAGTAATATCGGTAAAACAGAATCAGTTAAGAGACCTTTCTTCTATGCTCTAAGCTGTCCAAGTTTCTGGTCAACTCTATATCGCCTATAAGTCGAATTGCTCTCTTCTGTATTGAGTCGAGCACCTCCGTGATATACTTGTGAGCTTACCTCCAAATGTGCGCGCAATACTTCAAAGGTAGACGAATTTGGGCCTATCAGAGGACTAGAATCTGCTGCGTAATGTATAGATTTTTGGTCTTAAGGAGGGTTCAAAGTTTCTATGAAGCTGCCATAGCTAATTCATCCACATGATTATGACTATGACGTATTGCACTCAGCTTCAACAACAACAAGCAAATTTGCGGTGATGGTGATATTTTATGTTCAGGCAGGACTAAATTCTGAGCCGCAGTGTCAGCCTTCTTAGTAAAAACAGCAGCATGCATTAATCTCATTCAGATCGCTTCCACCCCTCTATGTAAAGGAAAAAGAGAGTTGGTGACAACAAGATGTATCCCTGGGAAATATAATTGTTGACCTCAAACTTTTCTGAGGTGTCACTGCGACCTAGATGAATCGGTTGGGAAGAAAGCTACTAAGCTCGCCAAAAGCCTCTGACACGTCCAGTACGATTGCTCGCGATTTCTTATATTTCTCTTCAGTCCATACTTTGGTGAGATAGGATTGCTTGCGATTTCTTATATTTCTCTTCAGTCCATACTTTGGTGAGATAGGCTAGGAGATCTCTGGTTGATCTATAATTACGAAAGCCATATTGAGGGTCGCTGATGATGTTAGCAGACTCAAGATATCTAAAAATTTGCTAGTTAACTACTTTCCTCATCACCTTGGCAATGACGTGGACTGATTATTCCCATTCAATATTTATGTTATCTTTTTGAGAGTCAATATTCTCTTATTTCTGTCCAAGTGAATTGAACCAAATACAATACTATCACATGACATGCTATCAATCATATTTTCAAACTGGAGATGTAATTTTCGTTCAAATACCACCAATCGCTGGTGCATGTACTGAATGATAGTTGTTCTAGTTGTTGACCAAAGTCAACTTCTGAGAGTAGTTGACTGGCAGTTGGAAGTAAATTTTCTCACCAATAAACCTTCTCTCGCGAAAAATAATTTCCGCGGGAAAACCTCCTTGGTGGGAATCTTCATATTTATTTCTTAGCTACTAAACTATAGACTGATTGTAAGGAATTGACCCTTTGTCCCTATTTAAGCTACTCTTATATTAGCAATTCCAATGCTTTCAAATGCATATGAAAATTTACTATTGGATACATTTTTTATCTATTTTACATTATTTATATTCTTTCATGATTATCACTGACAGCATGATCCGCAATACTTGATTTTTCGGCCCGTTCATATTTTGAATGAGCTATGTGCTCTTTAAACCTCATATTAACGTATCTCTTAGTCTGTTCGATATACTTCCTGTCACCAATGACTGAGTTAATTTCATATATACCATTCTTCTCTTAATTTGCTATTTTATTCTTGAGATTACCCAACAATTGTTTTAATGTATTGCTGGATTTATAAACAAATTTAAAACTCACTTTGTTAAGAATTCCTTCCAATCCCTTTGTGTATGAATTTTCTTGCTTTTCATTTTGATTTTGGAAAAAGGTGATTTCTTGAAGCTATGTCGGTTAATTAACCTATTCAACGGTAATCTACCATCAAGGTTTCTGATATTTAATCCAATGTTAAGTACAGAATTCTTATGGTTTTATACTTTTTTTGAAAAATATATTTAATATCTTAGCCTATTAGTCCATCGTCGAAAATAACTATTGCTACTTGATGGTGTTTGCTGCCTCCTGAACTATAACTTGTTGCAAAAATTTACTAATAACTCGGAAATTAACACATCTAGGTATTAAAGGAATGATGAACTAATATTAAATACGATTGTAATGGTAACAAATAGTTTCATTAAGAAAATCCGAGTAAATAATTGATCTTAGTTCCTAGACACACCCTGTATCTATTATTTAACACATAAGTAATTTTCAAGAACGATAGGATATATTGTAAATTTTGTTGACAAATAGTCTTGATTTCAGTTCTCTTTTAATTGTAAATTGGTCGTTAGAAAAATGTTTTGATAAATAACTATATAGGTCGAAATGTCAATTTTTAATTAGAAGTGATATAAAGTTAAGCCTATTTTTCAATAAAAATAAATAAAAATGGTCTACGTAATAAAACATTTTTCGTGTCAGATGCTACAGGGTCTGAAGTTGCTACAAATTAAATTTAAAACTGATCAAATTTTTCTATAGTATTTTGTGTAATTTTCTATATCTATATTTTTATTATAAAAAATATACTCTTTGGAAACATAAAATTTCAGTTGCGGGTTTCAGCATGAGTGACCCTGTATATTTTGGAGCATTTTTAAATTATGCTTCCAATATTTGTTCGTATTACGTCATTTAAGACAGGTTGCCCCAAATTTGTAACAAACTCAATCCTCTTAAAATTAGCAATACAGGACAATACTATTGAAGTCAGGAATCAGTCGTATAATAATAATAATCAAATAATGCTAATTAAATGCAACCCGTTGAATCTTATTAATAGAGTTTATGTGATTGCTGATTTTGTTTACCCATAAATTAATTCTTGTTATACCACTGTGTCGTAGGATCTATTATATAGTGAAGGACTAAGGACTCCTATATAATCCAATTACGTATTTGGATAGGATAGATAAGTTTTCATTATATTGTATCAACTATGGTGAATACGATTCATTTGCTGATGATATTAAACCTCAAAATGGAATTCAAATTGATTTAGGTGACTTAAATTATGAAATTTCTTATTCCTTATGTAAAATGCAGTTGTAGGTATGAGTCGTAAACAATCAAACGAATGCGCCAAGCATTTTCCTCATGACGTTGCATAAACACTTTGTAGTATTTGTCTATAATACATCCAACAGGGACAATTAACAGTCTTATCATACTAGCGGTTTGCGAGCGGCTATGAAGCGGAGCGATCGCGCAACGAATGTGTCGCGAACACGCCACGACTCTGCCGCGAGTACGCCGCGGACGCGTGGCAGAAATGCAACGTTTTCGTCGCATGTTCGTAGCGCCTATTAACAACATGGATTTCAAAGAAGGAAACACTTCTGTTGTCTTTGTGTTATTTTGCAAACGAATTAAAAATAATCCAAAAAAGTTTTGTACTTATCGAAAGTCAAGTTTTTCATCAAAACATGTGAGTCTGATGATTTTAGTATAAACGCAGCTATTGTACGGGAACTGATGTATTCATATGGGCAACAACAATCAACTTGTGTAGTACATCATTGCCGCATAGGGCATGTTGCGCTATTGTAACGCCAATTGGAAAATGGAGTGTAGCATGCATCATTGTTTCATGCTACATGTTGCCACAGAGATATTTCACTTTTATTCCCTCATATAAAATAGAGTGGAGACAATAGATTATTATGTATTTGATGAATTTGCTCTTCTACTAACTAGTCTGATTTACAATAGCTGCAGCGAAAATTTTTATGAAATTAATCTCATAAAAGCACTCATTTGAATTAAAATTATTTAGACCCAAACAACACACTCCATTTGTTGTATTCTTTTATTTATTATAACTTCATATTTCGTTCCTTGCAATTTTAATATACGTCTTATTTAAACAAGAACTAACTATGGATACCTAAGATTAGACTGAACTGTGTTGCTTTTACGATAGTAGGTACTGTAATTTTCTATAGGTTTCGTTGAAAGGTATTTCGTTATTTTGTACTAGCTGTGACATATTATGTAACTAATTTTATACAGGGTGTCCGAGATATGATGAAAATATTGCTATGAAATACAAAAAATTTTTTCATACAACCTCTCGTTTTTGACTTATACGCATTTAAAGTTGCGAAATAAGAACTTATATCAACACAACACAATCAAACATTTATAATGCACTTCTATACACTTCCGGAGTCTACAGAGGATATTTTTTGGAACTTGAAAGAGCATTCCAAGATTCTGCCTTATAGCGTCTTCATCATTTCGTTCTTTGTGTTTACTAGTGTTTCATATAACAAACTCTTAAGATATCCGCAAAAAAATGAATTGTATTCAATTTAGGGGAGCGTCGTAGCCATGAAAATGGACCTTCTCGACGAATTCATCTATTAGGAATTTTTTTTTCATATTTTAATTATTAATCTCTTTCAACTTTTTTCTTATGCCAGTATTATGATCTTCGATAGTATGTACTAGAAATGTTTATTTATTTATTCATAAGTTCTCTCCAAGAAAAGTTTGGTTGTGTTTTAATACTTCCTGTAAGTATTTTCAGTGAATACTTACAATTTATGATAATTTATTTCAGAATGTCTCTTTATAGCGAACGGTTTACTTGGCATGTACAACGATCTAGTAATCTACATATCTCCTAAACCATAAATCTTTTCGAGTTAACAAGGAGTACCTTTTTGTTAACAAATTCGTGGAAACTTCATTTTGCTATCTTTATATTGTACAGGTTGTCCCTGTGGACGTCACGGATTGTTAACCATCTCACGTCATCTACTCACTCTCGAATTTTTTCCATCAAGCCCCGGAACACTCCGTATTGATAATAATATTGTGTTGTTGAAAAGGGGGAACAGGAAAGCTCTAATATTTCAATTCCAGTTCTCTAAATTCAAATACGTATATTATCAACTGACGGGTAGACATTGTATTACAACATTTTTGGCGACCCTGATAAAACACTGGAAAAATGGAAAGAGTAAAACTTGCGGTAAAGGTACAGAATAATCAGTTCCACGAATATTTACAATGAGATTTATGAATTACTGAACAAGAAGGAAAAGTAACAGAAATTCATAATAAAATGAAGATACTTGAGCAGAAGAATGAAGCTACTGATGAAGTGAATTCAGTAATAATGGAAAAATGATGAAATTCAGATGTAGAGCTTTATTATTAGAGGAGTAGAAATTTACGATAAATATACTTGTAAGTACCATATGATCAGTTCAAAAAATGATGTAACAAGTAGAATCAAATGGTCAACTATAAAATTTAAAAACACGAAAGAGACTCAAAAATATCAGCTAGGATTTTGGAGTAAGTTTAGTGAAATTCATAATGCAACTGCACACAATAGTAGAGCTAGACAATTAGTACCAAGTTATGTTCCACAAAACAAAATTACTCAAAAGTAGTTGAAAGTATGAAAACTAGATTTGGAAATACAAGTACTCGTATGGTTGTCTATAATCGAGAGCTATTGTAGTACTTAACAATGTAGAGCTTTAGAAACAGTGGGTGTGACATTAGAACTTTGAGCTGCAATGATTTATCCTTTGATTGAATCTTATATGAATGAAGATTTAATTCTAGTATACAAAGAAGTTCCTCAAATAATGATGATCAAACATTGAAGTATCGATTGTAGGACAATTTTTTGAACTTTATGCATATAAAAGTCCTAAATAAAAAAGTTGCATTCACAACATCTACATTTGAAAGTCTGGAAGCAGAATTAATGAACTTTGAACAAAGAAAAAAGAAGAAAACAGAAAATTTTGCTAATTTTATATTATTAATAATATAGAGTTCTTGAATGGGTGTTGTAAAACAAAAAGTCAATAATAACAAGTGAAAAAAGGGGAGCTCTAATATTTTAATTTCATTTTTCTACATTTGATTATATTATTATCGATTGTCGGGTAGAGCTTTAAAATACCATACCAAATTAAATAACACTAGCCATATTTATATTCTTTCTATAAAATAGTACTTATTTGTACTATTTTTTGTAATTAATATGTTAAATGCGTGATTGATAGTTCCTTCATATTCATGCTTTGTCTCCTCTTACAATTTCTTCGTGCCAATAGTTCATTTCAGGAAATTTTCGAACAAACGAATACGAAGATGTAATTTGTGATAGAAGCGGATAGAAGTTTCATATTATATGTTTAAATAGAGATTTATCACGTTCGACATAATCAAGTTAAGATCTAGTGCAATGTCTCTCATTATCGTCTGTAATAAGATGACCCAATTTTACAGACATTTACTTATAACTAAACAGGTTACCGGACTATTCTAATTTGAAAAGGCTTGATAGAGAAAATCAAGTAATGAGTTGGGTGGTTCCATTTTTAGATATTGTTGGAAAAGTATAAAATGGAAGTTTTTACAATAACAAAGGCGACGTTGAGTTGGTTCTCTGTATTTTTTGATATATTTGTTAATCTTAGATATTTTCATTTCCATCGTAGGAAATTTTTTTTTAATAACTTTGTTAAAGTTTGTGAAAGGTTAAATTTAGAAAATCCAAACCAAAACTTAGTTTTTTAAATGAAAATATGCACCAGTTACTTTGAATAGCAAATGACTCGTATAAATTATTTTACACATTAGTTTCCCTTAATTCGGACGTTGCTAAAACATATATTAATTATTACCGTACGTGAGTGTTTGCTGGAAAATGTTCCAAGAGAAACATGAAGTGAGGGTGAAATATGATTATTTTTTAGGAGATTCTGAATTATTATGAAGTTGCATGAAAACTCCAGTAATTAAACAACTACAAACCACGATTATAGTAAAGTTTCCATGAGATTATAGTATACAACATAGTATGCCCAACAAAAAATTATCTGAATAAAAAAAAATTGTACTAGAAATTTAATATCGAATAGAATGCTATCAAAAAAGATTTGTCAAAAGGAGTGTTCGTTGACGATAAAGCGTTAACAGCAGAACAATAATAAGACTTACACAAGGAAACCCAGTAAAAAGATTAATAGAAAAATAAAAAATGGTTTGCACCAACACAATTTTCTTACCAATTTCAGAATCAATTATCTATTTAATAACAGAATAAAATTGTCTGTTAATGGAAATTCGGTCATGTAAAATAAATGCTAGTCAATCAATATACAATAATATGAAACATTTGAGCTTTTCGGCCTCATATTAATGTTAATAGGGTACGCTTGCATTTTTTTAAAATTATTTATTTTTTTGTTTATTTCGTGAGTTCTTGATATGAAATAATGTCAGAGAGTATAACATTAAATTAAAAATGGGAAAATAATATTTAATTGAAATTGGCAAAAATTTCAAATTTTCAATCGTCATAGGTTCAATAAAAACATTATCTGCTTGATAATCACGAAGTTATCGTTGCGTGTGCTGTTATAATGCAGATTTTATTTATTAGTCACGTTTAAATAAAATATTTTTTTATATATACGAATAAAGTGAACAAACGTTTCATAGGTCAAATTCTTACACCATTACATAATCACATTAAAAATTAGAAGCATAATAAACTATTAGAATAAGTTAAATTTGAATCTTACACTTTCAGACTTTCAGACCATTTTTGATGTAAAATATTCGATTTCTTGGAATCATAGAAAAAAAACTTTATCAGGTATTTTAGACGTGGTAATTCCACATCCTGGCTCAAAACAAAATTTATATACCATTTTTAAAATTAAACAAAGTTTAATAATAACGCTTATTTCAGAATAACCGAAAGAATAAGTATTTACTTTATATCATATATTCAGTGTTTATTTTATACCTATCACGTCACACGGCCTTACTGAAATGTTTAAGCTACCTACAAAATTCTCAATAATTTTTTTTCTCTATAAATATTGATTGATGAATTAAGAAAAAAATTATATTGGAAGTTGTATATAAACTATCCAAAACTATTTTTTGTCAAAACTTTCAAGTACCGTATTGTGTTAATTGTCATTAAAAGCTCTTCATTAAAAAAATTTGAGGTTAACTACATTTTTTTATTTGATCCTAATAACTAAGCTCTATCAAATGTATCAACGAGGATGGCTTAAAAATGAACTGGGATTTTTGAATAACCATGCGAAAACTTTAGTATCGAAAAAGTGGCTGCACTGAATGCTAGACTGCTCTGTTACGAAGCGTGGAGATCAGCCGGGACAACGTTAGCACACTTTTTACTGTACTTATTGCCATGAGCGAGAATGATGTACCAATGTCTATTGAGCAAAGCATCGTTATTGGTTTTTTGGTCAAAGATAATGTAAAATCCGCGGAAATCAACGAAAATACTTGAGCAATTAGAGGATAAATGTCTCAAGACTCAAGTGTATTACGCTTTCCGAAAAGGCTAAGAAGTGGTGGAAAACTTGCCACATGCGCGGCGCCCCAGTAGAAGTGTTACCGATAAGAACGTCAGCCAGAGGGGTGCCAAGAGCAGAAATTTACATGATGAGTTTGCACGCACTTCTTGCAGCGATATGAAGAGGAAGGAGAAAATTTATCGCACCGAATATTCATCACAGAGGAGATTTTGGTATACTATTATATGCCAGTAAATAAACACGCTTTTATAGAATGGATAAAGGGGGACGGGTATGTGCCAGTAAAAGCAATGGAGTCATTTTCTTTTTCTTTAGCTGAAAAACGAACTGTGAACGCGCAAATTGTAGTAATATCTTAAAAAACAGGGTCCATTTGAATGAACACTTGATGGAATACGATCATAAAGCAATGCGGACCTAGAAATTTTTATGAAAAAGCTTCCGAACAGGCGGAAAAAGTGTGTAGAGTGTGATTAGCACAATATAGAAAAACTGTAAATAATTTCAGCTCTGTAACTTAATAATAAAATCTTTCATAGCAAAATTTTGGTTTATATTTAAGTCACCCTCTTAGTTTTAGTTCTACAGAAATTTGCTATCAGACGCAAAACAAACTAGTAGGGGGATCACTCGAGATGAGAGTGTAATTAGTATAATATTATCATATTTTGGATGATCAAGATATTGCTACTATATTTAAATATATAGATGAAAAAATGCTTGATGGCGACTTAAAATTACAATTAATAAGTTGTATGAATGCTAATTGTGCGACTGGAAATTGTATTACATACAGTTTTTCCGAATATTTGTTCGCTCTAACACAGATCTAGGCATACCATAACTGTCAGTTCCCCCATCGGTCATATCTTGTTCACTTATAAGCTTATACTTCCATAAATAATGTTTAGAGAAGAAATCGAATTAAAATGAATATTACATTAAGTGAAGGACATTAGCTATTCTACTAATGTCCTACCATTACTACTGTACATTTGGGCACTGGAATAAGGGAATGACATTGATGTTTTGTATTCCCACCTTGTATATATTCTTTGACTTCAATGATATATGATTGAGAAATTTAATTTTCAGGAATAGTAGTCAGTATTTGAAAGCTTTTTGAGATAATTTATATCCGAAAATCATTTTTTTTCTTTTAGCCTTCACTCATTCTCCTATTTTCCAATTTTAAGCCAAAAGTTGTCACGATTGAAAGAAGAAGAAGAAGTGAAGAAATTCATATGAATCATTAAACAAAAATGAATGGGAGTGGTATGTAAGTGAAATGACGATAAAGTTTCAATGTCAACAATATTTGGGCGAGAGTTTCGAAAACGGGAACCCACTGATTGGCTTGAAATATTTACCAGATACTTACTCATTATACACTAGATTATTGTACCTTGAAGCATTTTTGACGTCTCGGGAGGAAAGGGGAAGAAAAAATTTTTTCATAATCTAACGTAACCTAACCTAACCTATCCACGTATTTTAAGCTACTGATATTTTGTGCCTGTATTCAGGTTTTTTATTACACAAAAAGTACTCAACTTTGGTGTAAGGAAATCATTTGCGGATGTTTTTTGTGCCATAAAAAATCTAAATAAAGGCACAAAATATCAGTGGCTGAAAATACGTGGCGAGGTTAAGTTAAGCTGGGAAAATAATTTTTTCATTTCTTTTCCTTGCGAGACGCCAAAAATGTTTAATAATTGTCAACGATCGTAATTGATAAATAACATCAGTATAAAGTTATGTTAACGCTTTAAAAAAATGAAAATAACTAATATTATCTATTACACATAAATATTGGAATAAAAAAAGTTGATTGAAATAATAAATAAGTGGCATTTTTATATTTCTTATTAGAAATAAAGTTTTAAAAAAAAATTAATTCGATTTATTAAGTAAAATTACAAACAAATTTTCTTCATTTTTCTTCTGTGTTCTCTTAAATATTTTCAGTAACTGTATTCTGTATTTTACCAGGCAATAATTAATTATTTTACATTTACTTCTATGATGTGGCAGCGTCTGGGATCTTGTCCTCGTTGAAGCTGTATGGTGCAGTTGTCTTGAGATATTGAATTTTGTCGGCATTAGAAAGTATTTTCAGGAAACGGCATTCTTCTTTTTCAAATTGTTTATCTTCGTTCTTAAGTGACGACTAAGGAAATGAAAAGGTATATGTTGGGTGCTTTTGGATAAATGTATGTCTCGTCTTTGAGAATAGGTACATGAATTGCGAGAATTAATTTTGATTTTGATTATTTGCTAATATATTCTCAAGTCGAGGAATTTGCTTATACAATCATCTTAACTACATCGGAACTTGAGATCATAGAATTATGTAAAGAATTTGAAAAATATTATTGCATTTTCTAAATTATCAAATTATAGATTTATTATAATTTTCGATAAATTTTTCGTTAGTTTCTTTATTTTATGGTGATGTTTGTGCAGGGTTATCTAATGTTACGTCTGAGAAAATATTTATTCGTTTATTTTGTTGATTTTTGTCAAATGTCTTTAACATTTCTTATAGATCTACATTGTCTAAAATCGGCAAAGGTTTTTCACTATTCTTCTGGAATTTGGTTAAGATCAATTAAATCGTTTTCGTCAAAATTTGCGTTAACAAATGCAGTTTCAAATGTATTAAATATCACATTATTTTTAAACATATAATTTCATCAGTTTCTTTAAACTTGAGCGGTATTTTCTCACTTTGATTACATACTTAATTTTTTATTACAGTAAGCAATATTTAACTTCATATTAATGAGATCTCGTAGTCTTATATAAAATTTGTGGAAGTCGTACAAAGTAAAGTCAATTAAATAATCGTTACATATAAATTCGAAAATGCAGCTACTAAAGCTTGCTATCTTATATTTCTACTTCTAAGCTCTCAATAACGGATGGTTTAATTATATTCGTATTATTGATCGGGAACTACCTGTGTCTATTAGTAAGTTCAATTTAGGTTTATTTATTTGAATATAGTGTAGACGGTTGTTAGAAAAATGATTTATTTCGTTTACCTCGTTACGTTTGACGGGCCCGGGTATCTGAAAATTTTCGTTTTATCTGCGGTTATCTAGTGTTTCTTTTATTGGCTCATAATCAGCTTCTATCTAAATTGCAAGTGTATCTTGAAAACAGCATAAATAAAGTAAATGTGATAAATGATGATTAAATAGATATCTTCAATTTCAATACTAATCCATATAAATATTTTCCGTGAGTTCCAAACTATCAAAAATATATTCAGGTACAATCATCTAGTGTGTGATAGGTGTAAAAATTTGAAGCTAATCGGTGGGTTCCCATTTTCTCCAGCCTATGTTTGTATTTGAATTCTTAGATTTATAGAATAACAAAGATGATGTTTCATCTTGACTGGATTGAAACAATTGACATAATGTGTGTCACCGACTAACATCACTCAAAATTGATAGCTTCATTGATTGCTGTTCCTGTAATCCCTCGTCACAACAGACTGACAACAAATTAGTAGTTACAAATCAATAATTACACGTGGACATCAGCAACATTCAATCACATTATGGTCTGTATAAAATTACAGACGAAATTTGTATTGACGTTGTATTTATGCGGCGAAGAGAGAAAAATTATTATTTGTTTCCATATCTAAATAATATTATTTTTTCACTTAACCATTGTGTTACTGAAATGTCACGTTATTTTGAATTATTTTAGAGAATAGGAGATTTTCTACCGCATTTATTTCGCACTAATGTAATAAATGTTTCTCAGATGCGCTAATAGTACAAGAAAATGGATCTTACAATACAAATTTTGGGTTAATTCATGAATTTTCAATATAAGTTACTTTGAAATTTCCTCTCTTATTTCATAGTCCTTCTTATATAGTTGTTTTGTTTTCAAATTCTTTTGATTTTAGCTCATCTCTGATTTAAAATTGGTTTTTAAAACAGATAAAACATCTTTCCCGTAAGTCTTTTGAAGACGGTTGTACAATTTTTGAAATTACCTAATCCCAATGCATCTCAATTAGTTATTCAATTAACAATTTGATTGTATATAGATAAACCCCCTATAAATGTGCGAAAAGTGATTAATAATACGATTTTCGATAAGATTTAATAGCAAATTAATATAAAGATTTCTCATTCGGCTTACAAATATCTCACAGACCAATCTTATTAAACTGTGTAGTGATAATCTATCAGGAGACCAAATATATTATTATATTAACTGATGTCAGGAAAGATTGAAATATTTCATTGTTATGATCAAATTATTTACATAATATGATAACATACGACGAATATATATATATATATATATATATATATATATATATAAAGTAATCAATTATAAAAATTTATCAGGAGCAATAAATTTTTATTATCGACATTCGCAATCGTCTCTTTTCAATTCGACACAACAATTGCAACCTTTCTTACACGATTCAAAGCTTCATTGGTAATCATTAACTCATTTACAACCACAGTCACAGCTTTTTTTACTTCCTCTCTGTCACCCTGATAAAATCTTTTATGATGAGACTTCACTTTGGGTGCTATATTGGGACTATAGGATAGGTGCGACATCTTTGGAATGACTTTTCAGCCAAAAATTCTTGTGTAATCAATGAGGAATGCGGGTTGCACACGGAAAACAAGTGCCTCTTTAAAGTGCTAAGTAACATTGGACAATCGCTATATGATTGATGGTGACATACTCATGCTTGCTTTAAGAAGTCGGGACTCAGATATCTGCCCATTTCTTCCCACTGCTGCTTTTGTTTATGCGTCTCGGGGTTATGCTCTAATCATTTATTTTTAATAATAGGTGCGAACTTTGTCTCGTGAACATATTCAATAATATTAAATTCATAATGAAAGGCACGAATAATTAAGCGCAGGTTAGTTGTGATCAGCGAGAGCAAATGGTCGACTCTAAGTTAGTACAAGTGGTAAGAGGTTTTAAAACTATAACGTAATTGCCACACCCCGTATCCATACTAGCCTCAAACTAATCACTAGTTGCCAGTCAACGAAATTGGTGTGGCAATAAAGAATAAGAATCTGTATTTTCCAAACAAAAATATTGACTGAACCGTAAGAAAATCCTATCATTATCGATCAAATCACAAGCACAAAAGGAATAAAGTATTACAGTTTGTATCCTCTAGAATCAACTAGTGCATTCTATATCGAATCCCAGATTTATACGAGAAAAACTGATGAAAATTCCTAGTCTTATATCCACGAAACGATGTTTTATACTATAGCAATTTATTTTTATGTCCCTAAACCAACTGATTTATATCGAACTTTCTTTGGATAATTTGCATATAAAAGTAGACGAAATAAAAATATTTCCAAAAAAAAATTATTTTATTGCTATGAATGACTTTCCAATTAATACCAGTTACATTAGCAAAGTATTTCTGACTGCAATGGTTGATATATCGATATCTCTAACTCTTTGTTTCATGATGTATAACGCGATGTTCAATAACTAATTTATGGAAATCATGGCACAAATGACTAGTGCATACTAAAATATCTGAATCAGAGAAGTTTTCAGTACAAACAGAGAGCGCATTGATTATTCAAGAAGCCCGATGAAATTCTTTTCCTCACAAAGCTAGAAAAATTTTCCTTCATATTTGAGAGTCATTTCCACCTTAGTTTGTTTATTTTGTCAGTTAATCAATATGTTCAGCTAAATAACAATTGATGTGAAGAAATTGGAATAAATAGTGGAATAAGATTTTTTTTCAGTTGTGCACGAATGGATAATTTTGGGCCGTACTATACAAGGCGTGAGTCATTGCTTGCCATGTATATTCTGCTTGATTTCTAAACACAAATTTTTAGTCGATGGAAGACATAAAATAATATTTACAGTGAGAACTGGAATATAGCATTTATTGTGAGAACGTATGTCCCAATAGTTTTGGCACAAAATTTAAGAGTTCAAAAATAAGTTGTAATAATACAATATCAAAATGGTTTTCCTAACAAAAAAAAATTATTTTCTTGACATTAGTTAGACAAGCCCATTTATATGTTGTTTGCAATAAAATGTTTTATAAGTTGGAAAAACGGAAAAGCATTAATCATTTGGTTGGACAGATCCTTAAGTATTTTTCAAAAATGTAAAAACCTTAAATAATAGAGTATCGTATCGCGAGAAATGGGAAGAAATGGGAAGAAATTGGAAGAACTGGGAATAAATGGGAAGAAATGGTCAGAAATATCGAAAAAAACGAAGTGTTCTGAATATACGCCAAAAAAAAATAAGCAAGGATATACCAAGATACTGTTGTCAACTAAGACGAATACATTTTGTGAATGAGAGAGTCTGGTTATGGACTTCACACTTGCCAATTCTGAAATTAAACGAAACAATGTTTTTTATACTTACCCTAACAATATAAAATATGAAGAAAAAGTAAAGATCGCTAATAAAATTTTGGTTTAGAGTGCAATTTCGTCAAGAGGGATATCCGGACCTTATGTGGGTCGATCAATGGAGAAGTAGGTTTTGAAAGATATATTAACAACTCCCTCACCAAATTGATTAAAATTTGCTACATCCAATTGAAGACTTTTGGGCACTATTATTCTGCATTATTCCGATTGAGAGATATTCGCAGGAAATTACGATCACTAAAGGAGCACGGTCTCTCCATTTAGCTCAAGTTAATAACTTTGTTAGTTACTGAATCGTTAATTATGGCAAATAAGAAAAGTTTTATTAGTGATACTAACTACATAAATTGATGAATTTTCACTTTTCTCTCAGTGATATTAGAAGAAGCTTCTATTCCATGAAGTTCCTGTATTTGAGAGTTCATTATTACCTAAAATATTTTTTCCTTTATTATCCACAGTTATAATTTCTCTCCATTGCTCATTTCTGAATAACTAAATCTCGTATTTGTGCAATATTTTTTTTATTTTCTTTATTTATTCATTGAAGTATTTATTATTCTGTACAATTCAATTTTTCACTTGATATGCTGCAATGTTCCCGATAGAGAGAACACGGTGTCCACGGTGAGAGGATTTGGAAATTTTTTATTTTTAAAATTAGAAATAAATACCAATCAATCGACGATAAAACTTGATTAGAAGGAAGAAGCGTCATTTTTAATACTAATAAAATCCATTTTATACTTTGGTATCTATTATTTTTTTTGTCTTTCTCCGCGTTCATGATAAATAAGTCTTCGAGTGCACCGACACACCCTCATTCGGATGAATCGATTTCGTCAAAGATTTTATTTTGTTTGATAAGTTTTGTAATATTTGTCTCTAACATTCATTTTTGCTCAAATTTCATTCGATTATGTTTTTACATATTTATTATATCACATTTTCCCATTAAAATATCTTTTTCCATCACCATCTTCTAAGTTCCGCTACTTCTGAGCCTAATAATTAACTTAACTAACTAGTTAATCTAATTTCCTTTTATTTCAATATCGAAATAAGCGTAATAAACAATATTTATTGCCTCTACTCAGATCTACTTTCTACTATTTCATTCCACTGATACCCCGAAGTTTAATTGGAACTGTTTTGATGATCAAACCGTCATCGAGCAGAACCAATTTGTAAGTTAATTTTATAAATTAAAATTGTGAGTACGTAGAATTTGAAATTCCACTGAATAGAAACAAATGCTATTATTGGGATTATGAAATGACAGAGCTATTTAACAGAAAAAGCATGGGCATTATTGGAAAATCTTGAAAATTGCTTGACTCGCTTCAATCTATTTATTGGATGGGTGGAATACTATACTTGTGAAAACTCTTATAGGAATTTTGATACAACATATTCATACAATTTTAATCATCTATTTGTTCACTGACTAGGTTCTAAACTTCAGGAGATCATTGTTCGTATATAAATATGTTTACTCAGCTCACCCTCTTCGGAGATATAATAATAACGTGTTTAGTAGAATTTAATTTTCAACCTCTTTTCTTATATTTGTGTTTAGATGGAAACTGGAAACTCGAACGTTTTGTAAATTCCACGCAATCCCAAATGCTAAATACCAGGTAATGTTATATGAGGGCTGCTACTTAAAATTTGAGATGAACAAAAACACATAATTATTATTAGATAATATCCATATTATGGATTTATTCTATTTTAAATTTTTCTACATTGAGATTAATAAAATTTTGCATGCGTTTGAACCATGTAATATAGTATTGATCTGCGGGAATAAGAACAAAGCATTGGATGCCAAAGAAAGACTGTACAGTGGAAGACCCAACAATTTGATTTTTCAGCCGTTCAAAAACGTTTTTGTTTGAATTAATTTGTGAGATCTCGTAATTGTCTTGGCGGAGAATGATTCGTCTCCTGCGATTGGTTTCTCTGATGCTTTCGGACACTTCTGGCAATCAGATGTTGGGTTACCATTCGGAATTGACCATTCTACGTTGTTCTAATGAAACTATGGTGATATATCTAGTTAATCCGAAAAAATACACGACCATTTGCTTCGATGTGCTTCCTGCACAAACAACTTTAGCTGGATTGGGCTCGTCTTAAAATACCCATGCAGTGGATTGTTGTCTAGTGTGGACACGAGCTACTTCTCAATAATTGTCAAATTATGCCCTATCCAACGCGCGCAAACTCTTTGACAGCAAAATGTTCATTAATATTGGATGTATGCGAGTGGAACTAATGTCCAAGTCTGCCACAATTTCACGGTATATAACATGACGATCTTGTAATATCAGTTTTCGTATAGCATCGATGTTTTCTGGCACAACAGCCAATTTTGGAAGACCTTCACAGAAATTATCCTGTAACGAATTGCGACCACGATTGAATTAAGAAAACCATCGAAACACGATGGCTTAAGATGGTGCTTCATCACTAAAAGTCGAAGCGAGGTGATCGGCACACTGCTGTTACTTTAATTCACGTAGAAAGTCATAGAAACAGAGATTCCATTTTTTGACCTAGATAAATGTTTTAAGTTTCTGGAAACAACTCAAATAGCACTCGTATCACATGCTCTGAGTACGTTCACCATTAAAAATGTTAATCTGTATGATGACAATGTCATGATTTAACATATTAATATTAGTGTTGTCATATCTAGAAACTAGAAGTGAAAACCTTCGTAAGAGAATGTAATTAGTTACCCTTATCTCATTTATTATAGATTCTTTTCTATGAGAAGTTATATGAAATATTACTTTGGATACCCGTTTCCTCAAAAAATATACATCAAATTTTTTTATAAGCAATAGCAAAAATAAAATACACACGTTCCCTTATAAAGAAACATGAAAATGTTGGTAGTTAGGGCTTCGCGAAGCTCAAAATGTATGAAATTTTAAGTTTTTATCTAAATTCAAATTTTAGAAAAAATATAGAAGCTCAAATTTAGTCACCACATTATAGGAGAAACTTTTACACAACATCATTTTGTAAGAACAATAATTTACGGAATTTCTGAATTTTATAGCATTAATTTATAAACACAATGTACTTAGTAATTTAAAACTTATCGGTAGACAGATAGCTTCGAAGTAGCTTCAATTTGTTTTAATAAAAATTTTATTTGATTTTTTTTTTTCAAATGTATTTCGTTCTCATTCTGAATTTTTACGCATAAATTTAGAAAGACCCTGTATCTGGACCCAGTGTTAGTATGTAAGCATATTTGGAGCGAAAATCAATAGACATGTCGGTTTATAAAATTGCCATTGAAACAACATTCAAATTAACCTCTTGACGCTCAGTTTGTAATTTCGTCACCAGCCATTGGTGAATATCAACCACAACGCTTTATAATCTGTCGATTTGTATCACAATAGGGTAGTTCCATTTTTTAAAAAGTATCTATTTTTCTGTTTATTCTTGATGTGAAATAATGTCAGACTGTAAAATATTGAATTAAAAGTGAAGTCATAATATCGAAAATCGCAAAAATGTTATATTTTTGACTACATAAGAAACGATTCTCATTGGTTTTTGAGATATGACTTTATAGGCTAAATAAAAACAGTGAGCAGTTGTCTGCTTGATAATCACGAGGTTATCATTGCCGGCAACATAGCGCGTATTGTTATAATACAGTTTTCATTTATTAGTTACGTGCAAATGAAATAATTCCCTATATATAAGAATAAAGTGAATAAACCTCTTACATTATTACATAATCACGTAAAAAATCAAAAGCATGATAATCTTGATTAATATAAAATACGGAAATAAGTTAAATTTAAATCTTAATTTCATTAAAATGATCCTGGCAACAAAAATAATTACATATTTACTTTATATGATATAGCATATGTCCCGTGTTTATTTTATACCTATGACGTCAGGAAATATGGCTATTGAAGTGTTTAAACTACCTACAAAATTTTTGAATTTTCACATTTTTTTTCTCTATAAATATTGGTCAAAGAATATCTTAAAAAAGGTATATATAAACCATTCAAAGCTATTTTTTTATTGTTCTTAGCAATAAATAATAATTTGGATTATTGGGTCCGGGGAAGTTTTAGTTTTAGTTCAAATTCTATTATCGATTCAATTCATAAGATGTTTCCAGGTTTTCCACCTTTCTCCCTATTAAAGTCGTTCGTTAGAAAGTTGGTAGCGTCTAATTTAATATCGATTATTCACCCCATCTGAGTATCAGTTATTTGTATATCGTACTTCAACCATGGCCGAATACCACTTCCCGAGGATGAGTCTCCAGCCAGGGAAGTAAAGTTACAAGGAACTGTGAGATATGACTGACTGGAAATTCAAACTAATAACTGAAGTAGTAAGTATTAAATGGATGGAAGGTACTTTACAGAAGTTGTATTCTACTTTTATGGGAAATGTTAGGTACTGAAAACTTCATTTATATCCTTTGATACAGATACTGTCGCAAAATATTTGGTTTCAATTGTTACAAATCCAATTTTCGGAATAATTTCAATAGAATGTTTTATAAATACTTGAAAAATGCAGAATTAAAATCGGCTAGTCCTACATCAAATATCAAAGCCTTAGCCTACAGAAATTGAAAATATGAATCTTATTCACAATATAATGACGACATCATCACTCAAAAGTTGATGAAACTGTTTGTCAAATTTGAGAAAACAGTCAACCTAACCTAATCTAATCTAATCATGAACATGTGATAATTCTTTTGTGAGAACTCTGTTTACATATATTTATATGTTGAATTATATGCAAATTCAACTGTTTATTGTGTTTTACAGATAAAAGACAAAACGAGATAAGATCTATAGAGAGAATGTGAAATGTTTGATTTCAATTCGAAACATTCGATCTTGTTCTCTTCCCAGACTTAAATTTGATGAATATCTCAATAATGGTATACGTTTCATTACTTTTATGAAAAAGCATTCTTGTGTACATTAATGGAAATTGATTATACTCAAGAAACGGATGCTCATCATCATGATAAGTGTAACAAGATTTTCAAATCGAAAACTCAAATAGAGATGTTTTACACCTTCTCTAATATTGTCAGAAGCGCTCTTCGAACTGAGAAAGTGGCTGTACATTGAAAAGCGAATTTTGTATTGCTTTGTTTTGTATCCCGAGCCATACATTTCGGAATAGTGTTTGTAGATACAAATCTAAATCAACGAAATCGCTGATACGAACAGTTACAAACTAAACACATTTGTTACTGTCTTGTTTTTGGTTTACTGCAAGAATTCTCTGAAGTACATGAGTTATGTTTTAATAATTATAACGAACTTAAACGACGTTACATGTATAATGGTAGAAACACCATATTTTTCGGTTATATATTATTAGGAATAGAGATAACAAACAGAGTAACAGTGTAAAATATATTTTACTGCAGTTCCTCTCAATGTTGATGTAATTTTCATAATTACTAATATAGCAAAGACATCTCCACTAACATTAATAAATGAAAGTGTTATTTTCTTCTGTCTTCTTCCTTTTCTTTTTTTGTGAGATCCTGCTTCATATATCTTTCGTATTAATCGTTCTCATGACATGGCCAACCCATCTCGCTCGGTCTCCATTCTGCGATATTCCTTGTACCCTGCCGTTTTCCCATTCTTTTAATGTGTACTTACCATTCTATTCTTTTTGCTTTAATTATGTTTACTATATCTTCATTTTCTAATACATTCTTAATTTCATAGATCATAAGTCCTCTATACTCATCTTTCCCAGCTTTTACTGGGCCATGAATTATTCTATTCTCATATATCCTTATTTGTTCTTGGTCAATATTTGTTAGTCTCATAGTTTCAGTGGCGTATGTGACTACTGGATTTATCACAGTCTTGTAAACCATTAATTTGGTTGCTCGGCTTATTCTCTTGCTCTGTATTATAATTTTGTACCTACATATTATATCCCGAATTAATTCTTTGTGTTTTTCATTATGTGTGTCATTTTTGTTGCATATCATTGTTCCTAAATACTAAAGTTGTCGACTATTTTTAAGATAAGGTAATTTATCTTTACTGTTTATTGTTTGTGGACTGTTTTCTTTCAATTTCCATAAATTTTCTATTTTTCTGATATATTTTCAATCCTCTTTTTCCTGCCTTTCTTACAATTTTTTCTAATGTATCTTCAAGACTCTTTCGGTCCATTCTTGTTGGAGTTAAATCATCAGCATATGCTATTACTTGTAATGATTTATTAATGATACTTTCATCGATATTACATTCCCCTATTATGCCTTCAACTACAATGTTGAACAATACCGCTGAGATCATCCTACCTTACCCCAGCTTTTATTTCAAATTCTTATCAAATTTTGGTGTACATGTAGTTTTTCCATGTTCTTCATAATTGGTCTCCTTTTCAAACTATCGAAAACTTGTTTGAAGTTGATTAATAGCATTTGCATAGTAATGTTGTGCTTGTTTCGATCATTTGTTTCATAGTATGTATGGCATCTACTGTTAATTCTTCTGATCTAAAACTCTCTCGGCATTGTTTTTGTTTCCCGTACTCTTTCTATGATTAGATCCCATTTCCGTCGGTTTTCCTTTATTTTCTAGTATTGTACAATTATTATTATATCATCTTCGTATTCACTGCCGTTTTTGTATTAATATTTTGAAATAGTGACTCCATTATTTTGTAGTTCGATTTCTATTTTGTTTCTTCATAAGTTGATTTAAGTTGATTATTTTTATTATCATTTTTCAAGTTGTTCATACTGTCATTTAGCCATTTTAATCTCTTTTTTCTCTTTAATTTTTATTGCTTATTCCTGGTCAAATCATTCGTTATATTTTCTTATATATTTTGTACCAATGACTTCCTGCGTTGCGTTTATAACACTTTTCTTAATCTCTTCTCATTGCTCATCAATAGTATCTTTTTCTTTGCTCTTTTCTAGCTACTTTTCTATTTCTTTTTTGTATTAGTCCTCACTCGTTTTTAGTTTCTGTACATTCCATTTTCTGTTTTTTATCGTCTTGTTCAATATATTCACCATTCTTAATTCCATTTGATTATTACTATATGATGATCAGTCTCAACACCTGTTCCTCTGTATGATCTTACATCTTGTATTATCTTTGATCTTATTTTCAATATTAAGACGTGATCTATTTGGTTGTCCTCGGTAGTTCCTGATATTATCCATTATTCCTTCTGTTTAAAACTAGTACTACTAATATACATGTTGAAATCCTTGGCTAAACTACCTATTCGCCCCCCATTTTCGTTAGTTGTTTCATGTGAGGTGTGTTTCCCTGCTACACTACTTAAATAGTCTTCTTTTTCAATTATTACAATTTTAACTCCAATAATTATTAATGTATCATATCTGTGACGTCCTCGCATACTTTTATTAGTTTTTTTATAGAATTTATCTTTGTCTCGGTCTTTTGTTTCTTCTATCCGCCCCCCGTAAATATTAATTATTATTGTTATATTTGCTTTACTATTTTTTATTCTTATTCTCATCTTGCTACTCATAAAACCGGTACCGTTCTTTCCTTGATTATTTTCCCCGCCATAAAATAGAGTATATTTCTCCTTATTTATTTACCCTTCTCTCTTCCATCTGATTTCTCACTATATCCTTCCATGTGTTTTTCTCGTTCTTACCCGAAATATGTATGGCTATTTTTTTATATATTTCTGTTTTGGTATTTCCTTTTAGGCTAGAAACTGTGTTTTAATTGCGTTGAATAATCTTGTATGTATGTATGTAGATATTGGGGTACCATATACTCTGCGACCCAAAGTATCTATTGTGTCTTTTTTTTCTGGCTGGAGAACCCACTGTTTATAACTGATCTGTTGATCCCACTTCTTTTAAAAAATTCACAAAGGAGAATTACTGTATCTGCAACATCTTCGTCTTCCATTCCATACGATTCCAGTTGAAGTGCTCTGGAGTTCCGTAGTGCTTCACAGTTTCAGAAAATGTGAATAGAGCTTTCGTTCTCTGTGCAACAAAATCTGCACACAGCATCACCTACGAAGTCTAGCGTCTTCAGGTGTTCATTGAGGCCATAGTGCCCTGATAGGACTCTTGATAGTATTTCTAGATTATTCTTACTTAGGTTGATACATTCAGCACATCTCTGCTTATAGTTTCCCCGAAGAGTCTTTGCTTGTCTCAACCACAGTAGATTGTGTTTTTATAATTGATTTTGCTCCTATCTGTTTTCTTTTCAAATGATTTTTCTATTCTTCTGTAGCTGATACTGCAGAAGGTTCCATTTCCTATGAAGAGCTTTTTTGCCTCCGCTTTTAAATAATCTTTCAGCTGCTCCAGTTCTCTCATTTATCTCTTGTTCTAGTCTTCCACCTTTTCTCATCTTCTGCTATTATTACCAGGTCACTGCCTATCGTATTTCTAATATTTTAATATTCTATTTTTCATAGTCCGACTGAAAAATTGAAGGCTAACACTACGTGAATTATAATTGGCATAGTATACTTATTCGTTCTGTTGTTTCTGACATAATTTTTCGTCTGTTTATACAAAGCTTTCATTCCGATTATTAGTTTTTCATCTAAACCTCTGTATTCTAGAATTCTTCTTATGTCATTTCTATTTACTTGGTCCAACACTATTTCAAGATCTATAAATTCTTAATGGATCCATTTTTTATTGAGCGTATAATCAAAAAACTACATTCGCTTTTTATTTATATTCCAACTAATGTTAGTAAATTAGCAAATAATTGGCAACTAATATAACTACATCAGTTAGTTTACAATGATAGGCTTGGTTTTATATTAAATTGCATTTGGAAACTATAAAGTACGACATTGGGTTTTGTGTATTGGTGAAACTTCACGTCCAATAGATTACACGGACTCTGTCTATTATCGGAAATCTGGTTTTCCTAGTAACCTCTATCAATATATTGAAATTAAACATAATGCATTACTAGTTATATAATGAATCATACATTGTATGAAGTGACCTATATACTTTCATCAATAACAGTAGTTATTTATCGTGTAAAGTGTATACACGGAAAAATGCTTGATCGGAGAAGGAAATTTGGTAGATTATTGTCTTGAATCGATAATAATAATCATATAATCCTACTACACTAACTACATCAACTTTCATTAAAGGAGTAGTCTCTAAAAGCGTTCACCGTTTGAGAGAGAAAAACCAAAAAGAATATGGTCATACAAATATCCTGCAGGAAATGGGTAAAATAAAAAAAAAACGAATAAATGATGTGGTAGCTCATAACATCGACAATATGATCGCAAAAACGGACGGATAAAAATATACATTCATGCAAGAGAAGAATAGGATGAAAAATCCATTATAAAGGATAATGAAATCTCAATTTTTACAGATATTTCGGTAACAAAATATGGAACAGGAGCCGTGTTTTCAAAGGAATAATCACACATGCTAAAAACCGGATTTAATATACCTTAAGCGGAAATCTACGAAATAGAGAAGACTGTCAGACTGATAAGAGAAAGTGGTGAATCAAACAGAATCCTAACAATCTACACAAAATATCAGGCAGTATTAAAAATAATAGCATTAAAACGATAAAATCAAGAATGGTAATGAGCTGTCGCGAAGCACTCTCATGGATTCGTGACACTGCTGGACCTGGACCCGATGGAGTGGAAGGCAACTCTGAGTATGCTGAGGGCACAGTAACAGATAGAGTTGTCTAAAGATGCTCTTGACAGAGGAATAAGTGTCGGACATCAGGATATATTGAAAAATTCTTAGCCCACCAAAGAACCAAACAAAATTCAATGTCAAAATATTTTATTACTCAACATATTCTCCTCTTAATTGGATACATTTATTAAAGCGAACCTGCAACGTCTCTAGACCTTTCAAAAAAAATGTTTCTTCTTGTTCTGAAAACCAGACCTCCACAGTTTTTATTACCTCCTCGTTGGAAGAAAATGACCAAGGGTATTAAGCATATCTTCGTAAATCTGCTTAGCTCTTAACTCTTTTAAATACAGGTACTTGTTGATGGCTCGATAATCCCATTTTTCGATTTCCACAATTCCGGTGGACATCTTTTTTCTTTTTATTTATTGCTCAACTCTGGTTTAATTTTTTGACGTCAAACTCTACAATGACACTTCTAATAAGTTATTGTTCGTTGCTATGGTAATGCAATATTTTGTTTATGCATTTAACTGGTCTAGGCTAACTAGATATCAATACATCCTCGTATGGTTAAACAGAAGTGATTGCGCGATATCCATAGCGATTAGGCCAAAGATCAATGAAGAGTATACGAAAAAAAAAAAATAATTATCACTCCAGAAGAAGTGAATATTGGACTTTGTACTATTGACACGAGACTTCAGAAATGGTTGTGACAGCAGACAATAATTTCAAAGAGTGTAACGAAGGAGAAGAAATGATCGAGCATCGGTTCTGTCAGTATTAGAAATAAGAAAATTAATAAATTTCTTTAAAAATATGCTGTGAAACGGAAAATAATAGGACTGCGGTTAGCTAGTTAACTAAGTTTCCAAATTGTGAGAAATAAAGTGTAACACAAGGGGCCTCAGGCCAGTAAGTGAACCAAATTCAATAGATCGAGATTGTCCGTACTAACTTAATCATATTTAATAATCACAACAATTTATACTTCCAATCTGTTATCATCACTATATTACAGGACGATGGCAGATGTCTTAATGATATAGAACTTTTATGGAAAGAAAAATTTTGTTTGGAACAATTTCTTCAAGAAAAAACCATGAATACTAATTAACGAACAGAGAAGATAGGAGAGAGTTTTGGAGAACTTGCCTCACAATATAGAAAATAAGTAGGAAACAGAAGGTTTTTGTTGCCATCCAATATCAGGTTATTAACAAGAAAAATTACAGAAAACTCATTATAAAAGACCCAACAGTAACAAACGATAAATTCCGCAAATGCCACTCACAACCTCAAACAATGCAACATATAACCGTAGAACGCGCAACTCTCACCCAGATAGACTACACAAACCGAAACACACAACTTTCAAACATTATTTCTATACATTCTCTTTTATTGAAAAAGATAATGAAAATGTATCACATTAATGCTCTATATATACAAAATAAGGAAAATTAATCCCAACTAATTGAATAAAATGTGATCTAAAATTTAGAATCAGAGTCGCAGAAATTATGATGTAAAGTTTGCTCTGTCGCGACCGTTACTCATCAAACAAGCAGTATACGAGGGTTGTACCAAAAGTGAAATTCCCAATGAGCTACAACCTCGAGGTAAGGTGCTAGGACAAATCCAAGAGCAGGGCCGCTTACGCTGTGATTCCCCTGCTCTCCAGTCGACCCATACGCGATTTGCTACGCTACTCATTACGATGCTCACGATGAAGAATGCAGCAGAAGAGCGCCGCACCGATATCGGATGCGATTGTCCAGAAGCTCTACAGTGACCTGCTAAAATATTGGAGAGTTACTGTGGATTTCTTGAATGCATTCCTATAATTTTCCATAATATAATTTATAGGACTTCAATAGATGAGCGATGAGTTATCGCTTGGTAAGTGCTAGTTGGGTTTCAGGGATGCTGACTGCCGAATAAAACAATTTGAGGGAGTATGCAACAAGTTGTGTGACTCTATAGTCATAGGATATGAGACGTGTTTTTTTATTACATCTCTGAAATGAAATTAAAGCAAACGCAGTATGCAGAAAATTTTATGGCGACTATGTTTTGGGATCGGAAGGGGGTACTCCTCCCAATTTCGTGTAACCTGGGGTGACAAGAAACTCAGACAGATAGTGTGAAACATTGACCTAACTTCATATAGTAATGTTATGCCTTATCCTTCGTACATCGCGGACTTAACTCCCAGCAATTATCACCTCTTTCTCAAGCTGCAGGATCACCTTGGTGGCAAACGCCAGGAATACAAAAGCTGGATTCCTGTCTTCAAAAGTGTGTCGGAAAAAACTGTGTAAGCTTTATAACAATGTATAAATTAATAACAATAAACAATGTTTACTGTTTGTGAAAAATTAGGGAACCTTACTTTTCTACTAAATGCTGAAATATTCCTAGATACGCAACAGAAATTGTCCAAATTTAATTGTGAAATTACTTGCCAAAAGGTAGTCAATCCTTGTGAAGTTAAACATAATCTAGTGTTCTAATAAAGATTTTGAAAAGAGCATATGCGAACATAATATAGTTCTTAAGAAAAATAAGAAAATAATATCATTACGTATTATTTTCGTATTTATTTGTTAAGTACACGTACTAAACTTAAATCAACATTTCGGTCAGCGTACTCAATAACTTATAGTAAGTAACAAACTGGATACAAACATAGTTTGTAGGATGCTAGGAATTTTTTCACTTTGCAATTCCAAATATAACGATATGTTTCATGAATTTCAAACTCTTGACATTAAAAACGTTTACCGGGATGAGAGGAACTCAAAATTTGATGCACATCTACTTCACAAAAGAGAGAATGTTATTGAATGTTTCATAATTTATTTTACTTAATTCAACGAAAAATCGGATTCTTTGACTTCGTTTAGTGTACACAAGTTCAAAGATGATGTGGATAAGTTTTAAGTAGGGTGCTTTCAAGCTTTCTTGAAAATATTTTTCAAATAAATATGATCATAAAGTCCCTCGACCAACAAACTCGATATTCACGACTTAAAAGAATATGGATTACCTTAGCAGAAAAATTTTGGAAAAAGATATAATGAAATTTGACGAACATTAGAGCAAAATACACCACCAGAGGCCGTTTATTATTTCCATCGTAATTCGTATTGAACTGACAGTTGGCGTTAACTATCGATACTTATAAATTATCGGGAAGACATCCTAAGTGTTTCTTATATCACGTTCATGCTTCCTGTTCTGAAATGTGTGGGATGCAGTTTACTATCAGTATGCTCAGCATGTGGTATTAAGTATCATATGGAACTTACTCTCTAAGAGAGGGAGAAACTAAACTGAAAGTACAATGGTGGATTTAACAAATAGAACCGACACGATGTTTATGAACTTTATATAGATGTTAATTAGCCATTATACAGAATATAAAACATTCTGGAATACAAAGTAACGTCATTCGTTAACTTTGCTTCAACAACGGAAATTCCCGAAGGCTATATTTTGCTTAATCAAATACTAAGAAAAAATAAACTTTTTAGTAGTTATTGTCATGAGTGCTCAAATGATTACCAGTATGAGAATACGTTCGTTCTATTCCGTTCATAAACTTCGATCATAAATATAAAGCTCATCCAGCCAACCGTTGAAAAAATCGATGAAATTCTGCAACAAGGGTGGATCGAAATATTTCATCTCTTTACATCACGACGTATATGAAAGTATACGTACGACTAGATACCAAAAGAAGCTCCATACTTGTGTTTTATAAGAATTAAGTGAAAAAATTTATTTCATATTTGTGGATTGCTGCTTATACTAAACTAGATAAATCCTTTTTTGGAATTAACGATTACAGATGGTAAGAAGTAGATTACGACAATAATCTGTGAAAGTTTATCAAACAATTGAAAAGCCCATATTGATGCGTAATAAAGAGATATTTATAACTATGATTCAATCTTTGGCAAGTTATCAATTCGACTATCTAGTATCAACAACTAATGCAATTAAACTAACGGACTGATTCATGAAAATGATCTCTTATTACGACAACGGCAGATAACAGATATCTTTAGTGCCTCGAGATCAGTGAAAATGGTTTTAGAGACATTGTTCAAGCCAATAGTTTAATAGATTGGCCAGCCAGATCTACAGATCTAACAATATTACACTTGTCTGGGGACGACACTAAAAAAGTCTAAAACAAACTTTGCGGAAGAATTCGACGGAAAAGTTTAAAAAAATTTAAAATTTAAACATTTAAAAGCGCCACAGCAAATATATCGAGCTGGATGGTGGATTACTAGAGAGAAGTATATTTGGCACATATTTTATAAGAAAATGTGCTATTAATAGCGTTATGTCCCTTGGGCATTATAAGTAAAAAATATTAAATTAACCAATATGTGATCCCATTGGTCGAATGACCTCTAATGACACGAATTGACATGAATATATATCAATACACATAAGACATCGATGAACATCGAATGACAATAGAGGTAAATTGACTTAATGGCCGTCAATTCATGTCATTTGAGATCATTTTTCATCTCATAAACCAATTATTATGAGAATTGTCAAGAAACATTGAAGACAAGAGTATTGACTAAATGAAACTTATGATATTTTTCTTGTTTTTTTTTTCATATTCATTCATTCATTTCAGATTTTTATCGATATTTACGGTAACCGGTAAAAAAGCACTATAGTCTCTAGCGTTGAGATTGCAACGACTTTTTTTACTTGTTTGTTGTTACTTTTATATTCAATTATTTGTTAATAGCGTCCTTTTGAAGTTAAATTCAATTAAGTTCTTGAAGTTAAATATTGATATTACTTTAAATATAAATCTCTCCACATGTACTAAAATCTAAGAATTATGAAATATAGAACAATCTTTCTATGACCATTTATTGATACCGAGTATTCCTTTGAAACTTTTCTGAATTCTACATTGTCATTACTTCCTTGTGGGAATATTGAATGCAAAAATCCTTCTCTTTTGAGATATTTTACTTTCATAATATTGATTTTAATATTTTGGAAGTAAAGTTTCCTAATTTAAAACATCTCTTCAGAACATTTTAATCACATTAGTCAAAGAATATATTCCGGTATTTTCAAAAATAGAGAAAAAATAAGGTTTTCGAGCTAGGTATAGGTTTATGTATAGAATGGATAATAAAATATAGAACCTGTTAACTTTTGGAAATAGGTAGTTAAGTTCTCTCCGATCCTCAACATTCTAAGGACATACCTCTGCATTCTAATATAAATAAAATAATCTTCCGATTGATAATGTATTTAGTTTTTTTTTCATAAATACACCGTTACCCAATCCATAATTCCAGCATTCCTCATTAATAATTATTGACTATAAGAATAAATATATAAAATTCAGTTCCGAATCATTTACATTGAAAAAATGATCAAAATCTTATATTAATATTTTCATTTTAAATGAGTCATACTATATACTGTACACTGAACATATTGTGGGATTAATTTTTTTGTTATCCCTGAAAAAGGTCTGGTTATAAGCACTATTAAAATGACGAAATAAAAACAGTAAAAGAGATTGCTAGACTTACATGTCGAGAACAAATGATCCCACCAATCCGTTCTGCAGAGATAGGCTTTAAGATCGTCGGCGGTCCTTCCAACAATGACGACGGGGGGTGCTACAAGAGTGCGAATTATCAGAAAAGCGGCAAAAATCGTCAGTATTACACCCAACCTCTTCAGCAAATTCGTATCCGTGATCTTAACAGCTTTAGCAGAACGAACTCTGAATATAACGGATATCCTGCAAAAGAAAAATATCTTTGGTCTCTAATTCAATGCTAAATTTCGAATAGTGATTGAAAATATATAACATAATCTGTTTCGTTGAAAAATGGTTATAATTTATTTGCTTTTGTGAATTTCAGGCACTAGTAGAATGATATTGAATTTTAGGAAATCTAAAACAATGATGTTTTGTTGTTATTTGATAATTTAAAAATTTTATGACGTTGAGTTTACTATTAATGTTAATGAATGTAATAATTGGATATTCGTTTGTACTTATTGGAGAATATATAAAAACTTTTCCATTAATCTTAAATTGATAAATTGACTGTTTTTTGTCGAATTAATGTCTAAAGTTTGTACAGCAAATGAAATACCATAAAACAAAAAACAATTAAAATATGGAAGTCAACATTCCGGAAAATTCCTATAAATGGTGTAGCAGCTGTGTTTTTGGAATGTATCAACAAAAAAAATTTCACAAACTTCTTTATTGATCTTTACAATTAGTTCCATGCAGCTTTACAAGACAACGTTTCCCTCAAAATGCAATACATCTTGGGTGATCATTAACTCGTTTAGAAAAAGTTTACAGTTTTTTTGACCTTCTTACGCCATCATCATAAATATCGTGGAGACGAGGAGATAAAAACGATTAACATTGTCTTAAATCGCGGATTGGACAGCTTCGACTCTGTTATACGCTTCTTTTAACTGCTAACTTTGTGTACATGTCTTGTGGTCATACTTAATCATCCACTTCTGATCTCCAGTTATTATCACTGACAAGGAGAGACATCATTGGAAGATTATTGATTATTCCATGTTAGACAGATATATCTTTTCCTTGAAGACATGATTTGTGTTATAATCAAAATTTTTACAATCCCAATTCTTGAATTTTATATTGGTTGATAGGATAAGATAAAATAAAAACAGTATTTATTTTTATTTTCAGAAAAGAAGCGATAGAAGAGATTCTAATTATACTGAAACGTTGTTGAAGTGAGGTATTATATGTATATAAATATTTTTTTGAATATGTGAGCCGAAAAAATTTCCTTTGTTTTTAATTTTTCTCAATATAAAAGTGGAAGGACATTATGATAGAAGAAATGACGGTAATTAAGAAAGATGTACTGTATAGTATAGCCCAATGTTATCTCTAACCATAACTTTTTTATTATTTCTATTATTATTATTATTATTATTATTATTATTATTATATATTATATTATATATAAGTTTACTTTGAAATAACAGAGAGGGACGCCTCGATACCAGCGTCGTTTACTTAGGGAAACCACACTATATTGATTTTAATTTCAATTTTATAATATATTTAACAACAATCAATTTTCGAAAAGGTAAAATCGTGTGTACTGCTGTCATAGTTGGGAAACGAAATGAAAAGCAGCGGAGGCAGTAAATATACGAGTCAACGAAGACTAAATTTATGAAAATGACAACGCCACAAAGGGAAGGAACAATGAGAAATTCTCCAATAGATTTGAGAGGACAAAATGTAGTAAATTCAGAAGTCCAAAGCTATGTATATCTTGATGCGGTTTTCAAGGGCGACGGCAACAGGGATGAGAATTTGGAAGTAAAACTGATGAAAGAAAGTAAACATCTAAAAATATTAGATATAATAATAATAAGAATATTGCCAGAAAGACAAGAATAACACCAACAGTAAATTACGGTATTGAAACTTGCATATTTAATAAAGCAGACGGTTATATTAGATATTTGGAAAAGGTAAATAAGAAGATATTAAAGAAAAAAAATAAGAATTACAGTTACGAAGATCGAATAGCGCATTACGGAATATATTTGAAGAATTAAGCAAAATAATAATGAATTGCTGACCAGAGAAATAAAAACGTGAATGAAATAAATTGAATAATTCAGAATAAAAAGTTTTTTTCTCACTTAAATCAACATTTTGATGCAATGTTCCTCAACATTTTGTCTATCAACGAATCTTGAAACACGTTTTATTATGAATATCACGTTTTAGCTTTCTATCCAAATGTCATGAATAAAATAAGTTGCTTTCTCGTTTTCTTTCTGGTTAGTAGAAATTAGTTATAAATTTGTCAGGAAATAAAATTTACGATTGGTTCTCCGTTAAAATGAAAAAAAGATACTTTTATAGAGGAAAATGAGAGCTATAAATTGATATAAAACTTCCTCTCTACAAGCAAGTAAATTTATATGATTTGACTACGGGAATGTTAGACATCTCTAAAGTTATACTTATAGGCGTTATTCATAATAATGGTACATCGTTAGAAATGGTTTAAAATTTATTCACTTCGTACCTACTTATAAATATATTTATACAACATTGAAATTGTAACTATTTGTGTCGCAAGTGGGTATCTGAAAGCTAAGATAAGATTTCGAAAAACGAATAAAAAACTTTTTCCTGGACTACATCATGCTATATCCCAAAACACAAAGTGTAAACCCTTTTCTCTGTGAACTAAAGAAACGTTTTTGCGTAGATTAGTTTACTTTCGAAGGTCCAATTATTTTCCGTACACAAAGGCTGGCGTTTCGGGCCCAGGCCTAAAGCTAGTCGTTGGATATTCACTGTAATAGAGATTAGCTATAGGGCGGCTGTTATAGCCAAATGGTCAGTATTACCTATATCCTTTCCGCCCTTTGATCTAACATATTTTACGGCATGTCTCCTGCAATAAGTACAATTCCCCCTTGGATGTAAATAGGGAAAAGAGAGAAATAAATGTAAATAGGGAAAAAAGAGAAATAATTGATTTATATAGGGAAAATGACTGTTCTTGACACTTGGCAATGTATTCTGCATTTATTACGCCCGTTCCGAGAAAACAACGGAATACATTTTGTAATGTATTGAAAGGGCTTGAAAGGAGAAAATAAACATTTTGTTATACGTTTTCAGCTCCAGTTGCTTGTTTTTAAAGAAGAACTTTCAATTGTACTTTTCTCAATAGAATATTTGATCAGTTTTCAAACCATCTGATGATTTCTTATATATATTTATATAAGAGCGTTTTCTTATTGGGAACGTGGCAATGAAACACCAAAGTAGACTAACTTTAATATATTTTCCGAGCTATCGAATACTTATGTATTCATTCATAATAAATACAATTCAAAATCACCGAAAATCTTAATTAATTATTTCTCAAACGTTGAATACATAAGTATTCAAAAGCTGGGAAAATATATTAAAGTTAGTCCATTTTGGTGTTTCATTGTTCCCAATAAGAAACCGCTTATATATATATATATATATATATATATATATATATATATATATATATATATATATATAAGCGGTTTCTTAATCTTAGGTCTCCTCTACTTTAAAATTAGTTTGTTTTTAATAATTTTCGTATTTCTTTCAAAAATTATATATCCTTACCATCAAGAGCACTATTGATACTAACACACTTACTGCTAATCTTGAGTTAACTGTATATGTATCCATTTCTTTTTATCCTGTATCTGTCTGTGCTAGTCACATACTCCTAGACTTATCTTGTACAATCTGATCTTCTTATATATTTTTTGATCTTCCTGGCAGTCTTTTCTTGTACTCTGTAATTTTCCTTCTAGCCTACCCTTTTCCCATTCTTTTAATGTGTCCGTATCATTGTATTCTTTTTGCTTTAATTATGTTTACTATATCTTCATTTTCTAATAAATTCTTAATTTCATAGTTCATAAATTCTCTGTACTTCAGCTTTCCCTGGTCCATGAATTTTTCAAATTATTCCCCTCTCATATATCCGTAGTTGTTTATATTGGTTAGTTTCAATTTGGACCTTTTTCTTTATTTCTTGTTGACTTTCATTTTTTGTCATGTTTAACGACAGTCACACCCGATTTATTCAAATGAAGATTACCATTTATATTATTTTATTGATGTGTATTTCTTGTGTATACTTTCAATCATTATGTATTTTGTTGTATTATTTGTATTTTGTAACGGTTACTTGTGAGAATAGCTTTTGGCTTGATTTATCTCTCAACATACTGGATTCCTTTATCTTGAAGCTTTTTATTTGGTCTTCCTGGCAATCTTTTCTGATTCGGTCTCCACTAATTTTCCTAATACACTACCGTTTTTCTTTTAATGTGTCCGTACCATTGTATTCTTTTTGTTTCTGTGTTCAAAATATCATTATTTTCTGATATATTCTGAATTTCATAGTTCATAAGTCCTTTATACTCATTATTTACAGCTTTCACTGATCCAATTTCCCCAATTATTCTTCTCTTATACACGAGGTGGGCCATTAGTGTGTGGAAGTGCAATAACTTACTTAAAATAAAATATACAAAAAAAATTTTTAAATAAAAGTTTTTTTCCATTGTGACATTGCCGAGTTGGAGCGAAAAATATGAAAATTTGATGAAAATTGGTGCACTATAAATGCTGCCTAGTAAACGTTATTAGTGAGAAGTAACTAAACTTGTTTGGTAAGTACGAAAGTAAGTGATGGCTGAAATGTCTGAAGACAGTAAAAATTTCGTTTGGAGTTCGGGGTGTTTTTTTAGATAAGCATTAATTCAGGAGATTTGAATTAGCAAAAACTTCATTTTTTCAAATGGAACATCTAGTATATTACTTTACCATCTTATAAAACTATTTTATTCCTTCAAATTATGTCTGATAATGTACACTCTAAAATTGAGTGTTTAAGAAAATTGCATTTTTAGTTTATGATTTGAAAATATTCACCTTTTTAACAAGTAAACACTGAACTTGACGTTTAAAATAGTTTGTGTGACAAAATCAAATCAAATTTTATACTTTTAAAACCTATAATAAAATGAACAGGGTACCCACAAAGTTCAAAATAAACAAATTAAACAAAAATAACCAACAACAAATAAGAAAGAACTAAAAACTTTACAATACCATGTTATTAAATGTTCAAAATGATCACCATTTACTTCCATACAATAATGTATGCGATCTTCAAAAGGTCTACTAGCACGATGTAACATATTGACATCAGCAGTTCGGAAAACCTCCTTAATTTTATTCTTCATGTCTTCCTTGGTAGTCGCGGGTGTTTTGTACACTTGTTCATTGACGTAAACCCACCAAAAAAAATCCATTTTTGTAAGGTCCGGTGAACGAGGTGGCCGCCTATCATGAGCAGGTAATTACTGAAGTAGTTGGGGTAATTCGTTTTATAAGAAATTTGAATAAACTTGCCAATAACAGTCCCGTCAAAGAAATATGGGCCTATGACATTATTCCTAATTATTCCACCCCATACATTTAATGACCACCTTGTTTGACTGATAGTCCGTATACAATGCGGTTGATTTGTTGCATAATAATGGAAATTGTGTCTATTAATAAACCCATTTTTAAGAAATGTTACTTCATCGGCAAATAATACAAAATTGAAAGAATCTCTGTTTTGCTGAATTTGTTAACAGAAGGTTAATCGCTTTTCACAATCATCATCCAATAGTTCCTGCATTCGCTGTATACGGTAAGGATGCATTTTGTTCTTAGATAGAATTTGTTGGACGACATTACGACTTATGACATTTAATTTTTCAATGTCTCTTTTCTTGGCTGTCTTCTACCTGGAAATTTATGTTGATAAATTCTTTGTGCGAGTAAACAGTTCTTATCACTGGCACCCAGTACTAAAATCATATCTGTCAATTATTGTATCAGAAAATTCATGATCTTAATTGCTTCCTCGTTCTTTGTAATGCATCTAGATAATAACTAATCACTCTGACTTAAACTGTGAAAATGTCAAATTCAAATGTCAAGTTACTTAATAAAACTATGGATATTTTTACTTCATTTGTTGGTAAGGTGATGTTTGCTTAATTTGGTTTTGTTGATACCCTATTTATTTTATTATAGTTTGAAAGTATAGAATTACTGGTTTGATTTTGTCACAAAAACTACAAGTATTTTAAACGTCACATTCAGTGTTTAGAAGAAGGTGACTATTTTTAAATCATAAACTAAAAATGCAATTTCCTTAAAAACAGTCAATTTTTGAGTTTACATTGTCAGACATAATTTGAAGGTATAAAATAGTTTTATAAGATGAAAATACCCCGAACTCCAAAAGAAACTTCTACTTTCTTCAGACATTTCAGCCATCACTTACCTTCGTACAAGTTTAGTTACTTCTCACTAATAACGTTTACTAGGCAGCATTTATAGTGCACCAATAAATTTTTTATATTTTTCGCTCCAACTTGGGAATGTCACAATTTATGGGAAAAACTTTTATTTAAAAATTTTTTTTGTATATTTTATTTTAAGTGAGTAATTGCACTTCCATACACTAATGGGCCACCCTGTATATTCAGTTGTTCTTTGTTTGAAGAATTCCGCGTACTTATCTCATTACGTAATAGGGTTCTTAATCGTTCTTAATCGTACAGTATTTTTCAATTTTTTTTAAATGGTATATTAGTTCATAAAAAAATAAATAAATTTAAATACCTAAATGACGCGTCAAAGCGCATTTGTTGTCACATGACCGAGTGTGACGTTGTGTGATGTACAAAGTAAGTAAACAGACTTAAGTGAGGCTAGAAGTAAATACAGTTTAAACAGAGTTGTTGGGATTTTTTTAAAAAACATTCGCACGGCTGTGAGTATTCAATTTTGTAGAATACAAGATGACGTATCGTTAGTGCATTGTACCAGAATGTACAAACTCTAGAACAAAAACACCAAACATAGTTTTCGTGCAAGTCCCTCGAGAGAAAAAGCGACGAAAACAATGGTTTCAAGCTATAAGAAGGTAACTTGTTCAAGCAAACAAATGTGATAATGACGTTACTATAAGAAAGTCTAATTAGTAGTACCCACGTATCTGCTTTTACTCCACGTATTTCAGCCTAAGTAAATAAATGATTTTCAGCAAAGATCATAGCAGCCATGAATGCGTCTACCTTAGGTATATTGTCCGACTTGCTTCGATAAATCCTATTTCGGCCATCATTTCAATTAGAATAGTCTTTGAGACCCTTACAAAAACACAAATCGGACTAAACAACCAATTACCTCCTCTCACAACAAAAGAATGGCGTTTGAAAGGCGAAATCCGGTGACCACGTTCCAGTATTTACTTACTTTCTACGTCACAACCGCAGTAACCAATAGAAACATGTATTCTGTCACGTGTTATTATTGAAATTATCATCAATTTATATTTGCGATTTATAAGCATCATTTGGATTACGTTTTATATCTAATTGTTCCCCTATATTAATTTTGCAAACACCAGTTATATATGATAACTTGTAATTACACAATATTTTTGTGAACTTTCTGATAATTATAGATTATTACTTTATCCATAATTTTATGTTGTAATATTCACATTGGTGCACTGATAGACCAACATACAGTACAGTAAAAAGCAAATTATTACCTATCGTGGACGAAAAATTGACGTTTCTATAGTATAATGTAGGATGAAGGTTGAAATATGATTATAATATTTATGTCATGAGAAGGAGTTTCCAGATTGAATGTCAACATCGAAGCCTTTTATAGTTATAGCATAATCATTGGTAGAGGTTTTGGTTTTGTAATTCAAAATTAATAACCCTGTTAAAAGCTTTATTCAATAATTATTTATTATATAATTTTTCTCGTAAACATTTTTCAATTTGTTTCATTTTCTATGAGGTATATTGATCTGCTCGAAAAAATTTAAAGAACAATTAGAAAAAATTATAGCTCAAATTTATATGGTTATATTTTCAAATATAACCAGGTAAGTTTTGTTTCCAAGGATGCTTAAACCAGTATTATGAACCAAATTCATTTGGATATCAGAACAGAGGTCGCATTTGGACTAAAAAGGAACGTGGAATTTCAATGATTAAGTGGTATTATTCAATTAAAAAGTTGGAGCAAAACCACTGCTGGATTTCCATTTAGGTTTCGTGACGTATTTCGCCATTAAGAAGAATCTAAGCGATTCATTTACATTATTTATATTACTTTGAGAAATTGATTTATTTCTTTTTTTGACTTGTCATGTCGTATATAAAATTTATCGTGAATTTCAAAGAACTTTTTTAACATTCTTGTAATTTTGTTAGATTCTTAAGTTTAGGACTGCTGCCAAAACGACATTTGAACCAGAAAGAGCCGTTTCGAGTTTCAGTCTTCTACATACTCAAATGTCAATCTGCTGCAAAAATATTTCAAGCTAGAAGCATTTTATATCGTATATATTCAAAGTTCTCTTGGAAACACGCCAGTAACTTTGAAAAGAAAACTATAATATATTGTAGTTCTTTTTATTTCCATTAGACGTGCCTCAACTTTGTTGGTCATTAGCACAGCAAAAAAAATTTGAAAATAACATAATAAATTACACAAAGAAATATTCATATTCTTTTTAAAGTAGAGGTTGGTAGCTATGTGTACAATATTTATATTTATATATATATATATATATATATATATATATATATATATATATATATATATATATATATATATAATATAGCTGGCAAAGACTTCGTTATAATTCATATATATATATATATATATATATATATATATATATAAGCGGTTTCTTATTGTGGACGTGGCAATGAAACACCAAAGTGTACTAACTTTAATATATTTTCCGAGCTTTCGAATTCTTCGTCTGGGCCTGAAATTATGGTTAAATACAATATAAGAGATATGTATAACATAGTAAAATTTTACTTAATTGAAATATTAATTATGGTTTCTATAGGAATTTTTATTAATTTTGAATTGGTTAAATAATGAATGACGTTGAATTTTTATAGGTTGGATAAGGATAAGTTGTAGTGAATGATGTTCGATATTGATTGGTAAATTTATGCATAACATTACAATTCAATAGATTAGGTCGTTATGATTGTAGCTGAATGTTTATTGTCTAGAATATAAATGACAATAAATTTTATAGGTTGGATCGTTATAAGTGAAGTTGGAATTTATACGTTAGGTGAGGTTACTTGGTTGTTAATGGCGTTGAATTTTTATAGAATTTGTCTTCTCAAAATCTAAAATATATGCAGAAATTACACTAAGGTAATTTGAATCAGTTTTCTGTTTAATGCATTAATCATGTAAGTTTTTTCTAAAAATAAACAAATTCTATAAAAATTCAACGCCATTAACAACCAATTAAACTCACCTAACCTATGAACTTCAACGTCACTTAGACCGACCTATTCTATAAAATTTATTGTCATTTATATTCTAGCCAATAAATACTCAACTAAATTAATAACAACCTAACCTATTGAATTTTAATGTTATCCATAAATTTACCAATCATTCATTACAACTTTTCCTTATAACCTATAAAAATTCAGTGTCATTCATAATTTAGCCAATTAAAAATTCTCCTAACCTAACCAGAATCAATATTTCTATAAACGTCAATTTGAATATTGAATTTTGAATTCTATGAGTTGGAAAATTTATACAAGTATTAATACCACCCAAAACCATCGAAAATCTTAATTGATTATTTTAAGTAAAATTTTATCATTGTTATACATTTATACATATTTCTTATATTGTATTTGACCATAATTTCAGTCCCAGACGATGAAAACATAAGTATTCGAAAGCTCGGGAGGAGCGCACCAAACTCTAGGAGTGTATTATACACGTGAAAATAATGTAAAAAACTCATATGTTCTTATCCGATTTTCATCTGTTTTCAAGTTATGAAGTAATTAAAAATGTTCATCTAGCTTTCAAGTTATATCTGAATAATTTGATAATTCTGACGTTTTGATTTACTGTCAGTGTACAGTAACTGGACGTTTAATTTCGAATTTGTGTGATTGTTAGTGTTGCAAAATACCAGATACTCATTCAAAATTAGAATGTACAAATATGGTGTTTGCTTATGATTTCTTTAATGGAAATGGTTCTGCTGCTGCTGAAGAATATCGTCAACGTTTTCCACACCAAAGATATACTGATAAAAACGTATTTATTAGAGTTTTTAACAAATTGTACGAGGCTGGTAAGCTTCCCAGTGCTAACATATCATCTGAGCGCGCTACTCGACAAGGTTTGGTAGAATTAAAAAATAGTTTGCTTCTATGTAGTAGAAGAAGATGCAACTACTAGCTCACGGAGAATTGCTACTCAATTGGGAATTCCAAAAAAAAAGGGTGATAAACACACTTCACGAACAAGGCTTATATCCTTATCACGTACAGAGAGTACAGAAACCTACAACCAGAGGATTACGCTAACCGTATGGAGTTTTGTGGGTGGATAAATAATAATAATCGTGTTGTATTTACGGGCGAAGCTACATTTACCCGTGATGGCATTAATAATACTTGTAACTATCATGTATGGTCGGACGAAAATCCCCACGCGAAAACAATTTTCAACATCGGTTTTCTGTAAACGTGTGATGTGGTATGGTTGACAGTTATTTAATTGGCCCTTTTATTTTGGATAATCTTCTCACAGGAGACAACTGTCTAAATTTTTTACAAAATGAATTACAAGGCCTACAAGAGGATGTTAAAATGCAGATGTACTATCAGCACGATGGAGCTCCTGCACATGTCGCTCGTCAGGTCAAGCAACATTTAGACGAACGTTTTCCAGGGCATTGGATTGGTCGTGGAGGTCCCATTAATTGGCCTGCAAGACCTCCAGACCTCACACCACTAGATTTTTGTTTATGGGGCTGGATGAGAAATGAAATCTACAAAATAAAAGTGGACACAAGGGATGCACTAATTAGACCAATTAAGAATACTGCAGCCCATATTAAAGAAGAAAGAAATTAATCAATTGGAAGAGCAGCAAACGCTCTTCGTGACGAAGCAGAAAATGTTTAGAAGTCAATGGCGGTCTTTTTGAAGATTTATGATTTATGATTAAGAAAATTTAATTTTTTTTAGATTATTTTCACGTGTATACACTCCTAGAATTTGGTGCGCTCCTTCCGATTCACCCTGTATATATATATATATATATATCATTTTTGAAAGATAGATAAAATTGACGTTTCGACTTTTCTTTAAGTCTTTATCAAAATATTTGGCTAATTTCATAACAAATCTCACGAGATTCTAGTAGAAGACAAAGACGTCGGGTCAGTCAACCTTGACATCAGGTACCTCGCAGATCATCGCTGTCGTGATATTCGTGTTCAGCGATCTCGAAAACCCCCGGAACTATATATTCGGTCAATTTCATAACGAATCTCAAGAGACTCCAATAGGCGACTTAGTTGTCAGCCACCCTTGACACCAGGTACCTTGTAGACCTTTTTTGTCATGATACACGTGTTCAGTCTTCGAATTCATTAATATTTTCCGAGTTAGAAATTTTTTATCTATTTGAGATGTACTATTATATATATATATATATATATATATATATATATATATATATATATATATATATATATATATATATACATATATATATATATATGATAAATAACGCTTACATTCTCTGCTATTTAAGAAGATATTCGTTCTATTTTCCCAATAATTTTCAAGCAGGTTTTTCGAATTATCAATTCACCTTACCTCTTTGACGGTTTGTATTTATTTTTAATATTAAATAAAGTGGTGCCATTTTCGTTGTTAAATTTTTATTCTCAGAAATTGTCGTATATTGAGTAGACGAAATTATACGTGACTGTAAAGCCGTTTTGGTATTGGAAGCTTCTAAGGTGCTCGTTGTAGACTACTGCATTGCATGAGATCTTTATTCGGCGCCTTTGAGAAACTGAAAATTCGACAAGAATTATAGTGAATATTGAACATACTAGATATTTTTTGTATTATAATCCTGTAGAATTTACAGGTTTAGCACGGAAATTTAACAGATGCGACTTCCAATCAAGCCGCACTATTGTTTTGAAGTAGGACTGAATCAAATTTAAATCAGAATCGAAAAGGGTTGTAAAAATAATGAGGGTATGAAATTTTTCCTTTCTATTTCAGATGGTGAACGGAATTGGAGAAAATAGAAAACTTTGATCGAGCACTTGAATGAAGGACTATATCCGGTCTTAGATATTCGAGACTGTGCCTGAGAAAAGTCTAATAAATATGATTTAAGTTAGAACAACCAAGACATTCACACAGGGATGATAATAATAATAGATAAAAAAAGTGAAATTTATTCTAATGAACCACACTTTATTTATATGATGAAAATTTTGAAAAAGTACATATAGGTACAGAAAGGTGAAGGTTATATAGGAAGTATTACTTTTTATAATTAGCGAAAAAATTATTAGAAGATGACTAATATGTGGGGAAAATACCAAAAGAGTATATGAACGTCCACACTTTATGGTATTACTTTCATTCAATCTAATCATTTTTTTAGTCTTTACCATTTTCCAAATAATTTTTACTGTATCCATAAGAATGAATATTGACTTAAATCAATACTTTTCCAACTTTTTCGTCATCAGCATCTATTTTGAATTATTTTTAGAAACCGATTTTACCAAGATTCATGTTAAAACTTATAGTGTGTGGTAGATGTAGCTTGTTTTTGAAAAGACCTTTTTTTACATATTTTTCATTGTTTTAAGTTTTAAGGGACTAAAAATAGTTAATATCGGCAAGTTTTTAATAGGATTGGATTTTTTATTCATGTCCTTAATAAGATTTACTCCACCAACCATCAACCATAGGATTGTTTGTATGCCAACTTCACAAACCATGGAACTATCGAAGTTATTTTGAATTTGGAATGTCATTTGGACCATCAAGTAAAATTAACTTAATTCAATTAAAAATAGAATTAGAGAATGAATTCGACTCACTCTAATTCGTATAAATGGTAAGTTAATCAATTTATGCGATACTATTATATATTTCATCAATTTTTTTATTGAATCATCAAAAATGAGGAGGTACGGGAAATATAAAATCAATAAATTGATTGTAAAACGATGAAAATTTGATTAACAAATTCCATTTAAACATACAAACTAAAGGAGTAAGTTTGTAAATTTGGTAAAAAAACCGGAGACTCCAGATTTAGTGTGAAAGAAGGTAAAACACAGGAAAACATAATAAGTTTATTCCAACCCACTATTTTAAGATAGCCACGAAACGATTCAGAAGACGTTTAGGCAAGTGCGCAAGCTCAGACTTTAAACCATAAAAATAATCAGTCACATTAAGTAATTGTCACATCTCATACTTCGTTTTTAGTCACTGGACAAACCTCTCAAATTTTTGATTTAATCCTTATATGTTTAACAATATTTCTTCTTATTACAAACCTATTAATATTTGTGACTGAAGCAATTGGATACCTTGGACCACCAAGGTAAAGGTACACGGTTTACAAAAAGTGAAACAGACAAAAGAAGTTGGAAACAAAGCGTTGCTTCTCAAAATATTCGCCCTTAAGGATTACACATTTTTGCTTATACTGGAGCTGATATTGTAGAAACAAGGTTTTGAAAGTCGTCAACAGCTTCCTGAGGTAATAGAAATGGCAGTCCGTGTATGTTTTGTTTGACAGTGGGAAACAAGAAAAAGTTACTGTGCAATTGATCGTGCGAATATAGGCAATGGGACAATAATTCGATGCTTTTCACTCTCAAACATTTAGTGGATCACGTTGCGCACAGCATACCATTCAGAAATAATATACAAATTTGCGGATTATTTTATGTTACAAAATTTTAAACATTAAAGTATCAATTAATCGAATGCAAGCTGCCATTTCAGGTAAATTATGTAGTTCAATATAATATAATATGCAATCAACTTTTAGTTTTAATGGAATTCAATAAAATAGTCAAACAATTAAAACATTTTATTAATTTGAAGATCAACTCTGTAAACGGCGATCCTGCATGAGTTTCTTTTTTTCGTAACGAAAGTTATGCGAAATATGTAAAAGTTGGCAAACATCTCAACTAGAGGAAGAAAATGGTGTAGTAAACTCCAATTTCTTAGTTCAGATAAAAGAATACAATATAACAAATGATGCAAAAGTGCTTTTGTTGATTATGTAGCTTGCATTCAATTAATAAATATTTTAATGCTTAGAAATTTGTAAAATAAAATAGTCCGCAAATTTGTTTAGTATTTTTGAATAATTTTCTTTGCTGTTGAGAAGCTTACATCGCTCTCAACGTCGTTAAACGTTAAAATATAATATTGGAAGCCATAATGAAGAAAAGTCATACCAATACTACCGAGAGTACAAGTATTTATTAACAAAACCAAAACAAATACTGTTTTTAAGAGTTCACCTAATTTGAATATCTGGAGGTAACAATTACAAACAAAAATACAGAAATTCCAAAGGTAGAAAAAGAATTGGGGAGGAGAGAAAGGCGCAGGAAACATAAAAACAGTGTTGAATTCCGAAATAATATTATTATCAGTAGGGGCTAGAGTTTATGAAACAGTAATTCGCCCCACAGTGCTCTTCTGCTCCGAACTATAGGTGTGATAGAAAAGGCTACAAATAAATTGGAAGTATGTAGAGGAAAATATTGTGAGAAATTTTTGGAGGAATTACCTAGGGAACAAAGACTAAGGAAGAAATGGATAGAAGACGCGAAGATATATATAAGAAAGTTTGCTATAGAAAGATGGGAAGAGGAGGCACAGGACAGTATCAAATGGAGAAATTTAGTAAAGAAGATCGAGCTGACAATAAAATGAAAACTCCAAAGCCATCGAGCGACGCAGCCAGTTTCTAATATTGATATTTATCCAATTAAACAACAAAATTATTTATTATTCATTGAAAGAATAAAATTTATATCGTTTACGGTGATGGTGGGGAGCTTTATAAATGAAATTGAACTAGATTTTTTGCGAACGTGCTCATAAAACTCAAAGCGGGGATCGAATGCATAAATTAATATATCAAAACATTATACTAATAGAAAATTCTAGGAGAAAATGAATTTGATGCACTTGTTTTTTATTTGGCGATATCTCAGTATTGTTCATTGAGAATATTTTTAAGCACAAAAAATTAATTAAGCAAATAAATAAATTTGAAGTGGTATAGACGTCTTAAATTCAGTACAATTAAAACTTTCAGCAAATTTTGGAAAGTTTGTTGAAAGATAAAGCCTTGAGCGCTAAGATTTCATTACAATCTCTCAAAATTCATGAAATATTAGGTTTGATTGGTTGGATTACGTTGTGTAGGAATGTGGAAGTCATTCAAAATCCATAAGCAAACTGTCTGTGTTTCGTTTCAGTATCTGTACAATATTTTCTTGCGATTCAAAATATATGATGTGATCCATAGTCACATAGGACCAAACGTGACCTGCTCTACTGTAAACTATATATATAATAATATATAATATATAATCAAAAAACTTCGCATCCAAATAAGTACACAAAATTGTGAATTTCCAATGACAACATAATTTAATAGTTCAGCTCCTAACAAATATGTTTACTAGTTTAGGTCACAGTAAACTTGTTTACGTCATACATCTCACATTTTGCTGGAATTTTTCATTATCTAAGTTTAAATAAATTGGCATCCTCTCAACTTAATAGACTTCCCCAGCCCCGGAACCCCTTTAAATGATTTTGCATATTAACGCGTAATTTGCATTTTCGAAATTGATGAGCATAATTAATATATACCTTGATAACCCTACTTTATATAAAGACAAGGCAAATGTTTAGGTGGTATGATAGAGGGGGAATTCGAAAGAAAAAGTTACTACTGTTATACTGATTTAATAAGGATAATGATGGATGGAACTTCACATTATACAGGATGTTTAAATAAAATAAAAAATACTAAGAAAAATATAGTATATTACGTAGAAAGAGTTGTTAGTAACCCATTACGCACGGAGTCGCGCAGTGGCGAGTGCATAATTTTCATGATTACGATATTTTTTCTACGCCCATTCATAGCATGCTACTTAAGAAAACGTGTTCTATTTTTAAAGAAATTGTATAATGTGATGCCTAAATTTTGGGGCATTACTGTTTCAATCCTATGTTTTTATGTTTTTTATTTGACTAAATTTGTGTAAATAGACCAAATAAAGTCTTACGTAAATAAAAATTTGATTGTAATTTAATTAAACCAAGAATTTCTCTCTCATTACGTGCATGTTATTGTTAAATGTCATTTACAAGGAATGGTGACAGTGCGATTTTTGACGTTTACAAACATGGGCGTAGAAAAATTTTTTTGAATCTTACTTATTTGCTGCATCCTATTATATTCATGAATATATTCGTGGAAATTAAAAATAATTTTTAGATGTGTGATCTTCACATACGAAAAGAATGGGAAATACGTCAAATGATCTGAATGTTTAAAGCACATTTGCAACTTACAAACTTGTTACCTGAAATGTTATGTCTCGTACTGTAATATTCGATGGAAAAAATTGTTACGTAATAAAATTCTTCCCAAACTTTTCATTTACGCTCTCTATTATTAAAACTATAAGTTTTATGAAGAACCTAAGAAAAATTAGATGGGTTCATGAGCTTGCGACTGGTAGTATTTATAGTGACTACTTACCTCCAGGTTTTGAGCATCAAAGCACCATAAGTTAGAGAGAAGCCGATTTCTCTGAGCCATACTCTAGCGGTACACGTATATAGCGTTGGCTTAGGATACATGACAATCATCTGAAATTAAAAAATGTGTTTAATAAAGAAAATGAATGAATATCAAATTGTTTCAGCTTAAAGGAGTGTCCTTGGGGATTGAAATCTTCCATTTATTACTCCATGACGATATTGATGTGAATAAGATGATGCAAATGTGTATCCTTACATATTATAAAATGAAGTCTTTGTCGCATATGTTTGCCTGTCTGTTCGCGATAAACTCAATCTCTACTTTACAGATTTTCATGCGGTTTTCACCATTAGATGGAATAATTCATAGGGAAGGTGAGGTATATACTTTAATGGATTGTTCCGGGGAAACAGTTGAGGGACATCTCTTTTTTATAGATCTACAGGAATACTTGCCTTTAAAAGATAGCTCACTATACCTATCTTTTAAAAAATTGTCACGTACAATGCGGATATTGGTAAGGTATTCATACATATACAGTATTAATCCTTATCAACTTACGAGGATGTATTGATATCTAGTTAGCCTAGACTAGTCCCATGCATAAACAAAATATTGCGTTACCATAGCAACGAACAATAACTTATTAGAAGTGTCAGTGTAAAGTTTGACTTCAAAAAAGTAAACACAATTAATTAAAAGAAAAAAGATGTCCATCGAAATAGTGAAAATCGGAAAATTGGACTATCGATCCATCATCAAGGACCTGTATTTAAAAGGGTTAAGTGGTAAGCAGATTTACGGAGACATGCTTAATATCCTTGGTGATGAATGTCCTTCGTATACGACCATTAAAAATTGGACTAGATGCTTCAAAAGAAGTGAATTTTCCATTGAAATTGATGACCGATCGGAAAGGCCAGATTCTGTGTCAGTCCCCGAAAATATCGATGCAGTTCATGACATGAGTTCATCAGACCGTCGAATTGGGCTAAAACGGATATCTGAAGCACTGAATATTTCATACGAACGCGTTCATCATATAGTTCACGTCAATTTGGACCTGAGAAAAATTGCTGCAAAATGGATCCTCAAATGTTTGAATGTTGACCAAAAGCGTGCAAGGGTAGAAGCATCGCGTTCGATCGCTGCTCGATTTGAAAACGAATTGTTACTATGGATGAGACTTGGGTACATTTCTACGATCCATAAACAAAGCAACAATCGATGGAATGGCGACCCTTTGGTTCTCCAAGACCTAAGAAGTTTCGTGTCCAAGAATTTGCTGGGAAAAGTTCTTGCTTCAGTTTTTTGGGTTTTCCATGGATCATGATCATCAATCCATGATTGATTTTTCAGATAAAGGTAGAAAAATAACTGGAGATTACTATTGGACATTACTGACAATTCTACGGGAAAACATTAAACTGAAAAGACGCGGAAAGCTATCCAAAGGTGTTTTGTTTTTGCAGAACAACGCCCCTGCACACAAATCTCATGTTGTCATGCAAAAAATTTGTGATTTAGGGCTTGAATTACTAAAACAGCCCCCTTATCCACAATATTCGGTAATATTGTATCAATAATGTAATAAATAATAAATTTATCAAATTGAGAGGAGAATATGTAATAAAATATTTTGACAATGAAATTTTGTTAGTTCTATGGTGGGCTAACAATTTTTCAATATATCCTCGTAAGTGAGTCAATTACATTTCAGTTCATTATTATAATATTTTATACTTTCTTCTTCATCGGCTGTTATGTATCTACTCCTGGACAAAGACTTCTCCTAATGTTTTCCACATTATTCTGCCTTGTATCGTTCACATCCAATGTCGGCCTGCTACTCTCATAATATCATCACGCTTGCGTTTGTGGTATCTTTTGGTTGCCCTGTTGTAAAATTTATAGTTAAAATTTCTCCATCTTCACGTCCAAAATCACCTACCTACTGCTATTTCAACTATATACTATATGACGTATGTGACTACTGTACGTTTTCTGATTTCCTCGTTATAGATCTCATCTCTTAGAAGATTCCTAGGAAGGGTAGGTTCAGCAAATTTAAAGCGAGTTCTCTCATAAAGAAATATTGCTAAACCACTTCCTGCGAAAGTCACGCGGAATAAAACCGAAGAACTTGGTGGTGTTGAACCGCTACCACGTCTAGCATTTATTTGAGACCTTACACTGTCAAATTACTGTATATACAGATCCAAAGAGAAATTCTTGCTTTGGAAAAAAAATGGAATCCAACAGAAATGTTGAAAATGCATTGCGACAATGTTTTGCTGCTAAACGCTAAAACTGGTTTTACCCAGGTTTTAACCAGCTTGCTGAACATTGGGTTGAAACCATAGAATACCGTGGGAACAATTCAATAATATTAAGGCTTGTCCTGTTGATTGAAGATTATTTGATAAAGATAGTAAACATTGGAAACCGATATTATTTATGATACATCCTCTATATTATAGTCTGTTATATGTTTATAATCAGTACATAACAAATTACATTTGAATATTGAAATAGTGTTAACATTCCATTAGTTTTGTTGATTAATAAACTTGATCTTAAGTCTCCTCTAATTGAAACTTCGTTTCAAAACAGATAAAATATTGACGCTTCGATTTACTTCGGTTTTCATCAAAATGTGACTCAAAACTCTGATACATTTATTATATAACGAAAGGCAACACATGTAAGCATAAAATGTTATACTATCCGTGCGAAGCCGGGTACATGTATCTATTCTACACCAAAAAATGTACATGTGATCTGTATAGTTAATATAAATCGAATAGACGACACGTATGAGTGTTTCAATATATATATTTTTAACTTTGACAATTGTTATCGGTATAATATTATTAAAAGTGTCACATAAAATTAATTCCGGTAATTCAACAACTTGAATCATTAAAAATCAAAATCTAAAGCTTTTCAATGAGAAATGAGGATCAGTCGTTTTTTCAGTTGTTATTGAAATTACTAATAATTGTCGGTATTTTAACTTATTTTATAACTCATCAAAAAATTGCAATGGATTAATAAATGGCAATGTATTCTGATTTCAGTAAATTATGGTGACGCTACACCTCTGTTTTATTAGGAAAATGATTTTATTTATCTTCAAAGTCATAAATACTCACATCAACGCACGAAAGGAGCTACATATAAATAAACTAAATAGGAAATGGGAACAGAAATATTTAATCCTTTTTAGTTGCAGCAAAAAGTGAAAGTACAACATTTCGATGGAAACTAGTGATATCATTTTTGTGATTTTCTAGAATCTATTCTTCGTTTTCTACCTTTCCACTGTTCTACAGCAATTTGACTTAATGCGTACCACGATTATACTTCCAAGTTACAAACAATGTGAAATTTACCTCAAAAATTATGGTGCGTTTCTAAAATTCGAGATCAGAAAGACAATGTTGAATTGTTCGAATAAAACGGTAAGTCTGGAATTTATGACTATGCTTTGACTCCCCCACCAAGTATTCATATCTTACAGACAAAGGAAACATTTCATAACACCAACTTCATCCTATACTAAACCGTACATACATTGTAAGTGTTTGAATTCTGTCGGCTTGGCCGCGTTTATGTAACAATTAGTCACTAAATTACAGGGTGAATTGATGATTAATTCACTCAGAAATCATAATATCGACCAATTATCCAGAATATCTACATAAATAATTCATTCGCGTTTGCAAAAATCTTTGACAAGTCTCAACAAAATTTAAACTTGCTGCTTCGATCCATTTTATTATAGCAGATCTCGAACTACCACTCAGTCAAAATGTCTCAACTGAGTCTCGCAGGAAAATCAACACAAACACAAACAGATTAGAAGCTGTTTACGACTTATGTCCATCATTTTCAATAATTAAGAATTGGTCTAAGTTGCTTCGTTGGGTACTAGGATCATTAGAAGATGACCTACGTACGGAAGGTCCTGTGACGGTGACCACTCCAAAAAACATTGAATTAATGGAACAAATGGAAGAAACACATTGGCATTTACAAAACTAATGTTGTGAGGATCCTACATGAGCATTCAAATATGACAAAAATTAGTGTAAGATGAGTTCCTCGAATTCTGAACACAGTGCAAAAGCAACGTCGAGTAGAATTTTGTGAGCGATGTTTAGAGCTTTGCCACTAGGATCAGAAAAGTTCAATCCGATCAATTATAACGAGCGATGAAACTATGATCTTTCACATTGATTCGACATCTTAAAGAGATTCCTTAGAGGGGCATCGGAAAGGAGAGCTTGTGCCAAAAAAATCAAAGGTCACAAGAAGCACCAAAAACGTGATGACTACAATATTTCGGAACTGCTAGGGTATCCCTTTGATAGACTTTAAGAAATCAAACACAAACAAGGCGCAGTAAAATATACCGTAGTGTGAGCTTGCGACTTGACAATGCTCCAGTCCACACTGCTTAGCTTTCCAAGGTTACTGTACATGAATGTGGCTTCACAGAGATTGAGCACTTACCATATTTCAGATTAAAAATGTCGCTGATTCAATGATGAAGGAATAATTGAAGCTCATGCAATGAATGAATTGAAGGCATTTTGAGTACCATGATTGTTTCAACGAAAGAACCACTGCCGAGAATGTATTGTTAATTAAGGATATCATTCATCGTAGGATAAAGAATCACACTTGGGCTCAATACTTTTGAGAAAAACGTAGTATTGCGACATATTTGTCCTACTGATTATCGTTTCAGTATATTTCTCAACTTGTTCTATTATATCTTAATTATTTCCTAGCCATCTAAATTTATCTTACAATTCATATGTACTCTTCCTGTGATTTTTCATTCAGACTAATAGTTTTCATTAAACTCCTATATTTTCCACTATATATGTTTTTAAATTTATCTAGTTGCGATATCAAATATCACACTTTAAGTCACTCCTTGACATTAAGAAACGAGTTAAATACACCGCTTATCGAGGAAAATTAAAAGCGCAGCAGAAACATTATACTTTCTGAGAAATTGTTACTTAACAACATATGTACTTTCTTGTAATTTCATTTAATATAATTCATTCTCTGTTCAGATCTCTAACAATAAACTTGTAATTGCTTGAATAAATATATTTTTTAAAAACGAATTTTTCGTTAATAAAACCAAAATTGGCGCAGTCAGTAGGATTCGCGCAAGTCGTGGAAATTAAAAATCACTAAAACGTTTACGGGCATACGGTGCGTAACAAATTTCGGATAGTGTGAAACAATTTAGTGACCTCACGACTTTAACGTTTCAACATTTTAAGTGCGAATCCAACGAACAATATTAGAATAGCAATTATCGTGCAATAGCCCTTTAGTGGTGAACATTGGAGATAACAGGGAATCATCGAGGGAGAAGATTTTAAAAGCCTGTTCTTCAGAAACGTAAGTTCCTTATTGTCCTCTTCTTGCCTTTCCCACCTTTACCTTTTTTTGGATTTCGGAAAGATAGTATTGATTATTAAGTTTTAAAGTTTCAAAAACGTATACAATTAATAAAAAAGAAATTATCAATTTATGAGTGAATTAAACTCTAGTAATCTCGATAACATAGTTCAATTGTTCAATAATATTTCTTTAGTCGAAAATAACGTAGAACAAACTGGTACTAACAAAATGGCTCCTCCTGCAATGAATTGGGATCTTTTCAAATCCAAATTATCAAATATTAAACCTTTTAATGGCGACAGTGAATATTTGAATACATTTATTACAAGGTGTGAGCATTTAATAAAGTCATATAGAATTTATAATGATGCAGAATTAAATTTACACATTATAGAAAGTATTAAAGAGAAATTAAAAGGTAGAGCAGCCTTCATGGTCGGTAACAGAGTTGAATTAAATACTTGGCCAAAATTAAAAACGGCCTTATTACAGTGTTTTGTTCACAGAAGGAATTTAAATTGTCTTATGCAAGAGTTGATCAGAGCCAAACCATTAAAAAACGAGCATCTTATTGATTTTGGAAGTAGACTTAAATTAATTCGTAGTAATGTAATTCAAAGAACTAGCAATGATCCCAATATAACTGCTGATGAGAGAAATTGTCAAATAAATCAATACGATAAAACCGCTTTAAATACGTTTATTGTAGGGTGCGACGGTACTCTGAAAAATAATATGCATTTACGAAAACCACACTCTTGAGAAGACGCGATGGCCTATGTGGCCGAATTCGAAAATTTCGAAAGACTGTACGGTTCTTTAAACGATAAAAGTAATCAACAAAATACACCTAATAATGATAATAGACAGCATGCGCATAGCCAAAATTCTCAAAGAGCAAAAGGAAATAATAATAATAATGGAGATGCGTATAAGCTAGTAGCAAAAAAGATTAATACTCTAAAACCCTATGAGCTTGACATCGAAAAGATATCCGAAATCGTGGCAGTACTGTTTCCACCCGGAAATGATAAGTGGAGATACCCTGAAAAGGAAGCTCCAGCCCCACCCTTCACAGCAGAAGAGCTAAGGAAGGTAGCTCAAGGTATCAAATGTGGAAAATCACCTGGAATTGACCAAATTCCGCCTAAGGCTATCAAAATAGTAGCAGATTGTGCCCCAGACTGGTTATTAGGCATGATGAACAAACTACTCCAAAAACAGGAATTTCCAAATGAATGGAAAGCTGCAAAGATGGTTTTAATACTAAAACCAGGAAAGTCAGCTGAGTTACCTAGTTCCTACAGACCACTCTGCCTGTTAAATTCTTTGAGCAAGTTACTAGAAGCGTTCATACGGGAAAGACTACAAGATGAGCTTAAAGACAGAGGAGGGCTGCACATGTGTCAGTATGGATTTCAAAAAGGGAAATCCACGATCCAGGCTGTAGAAGCTGCACTGAATACTGTAACGGAATTCAAAAGTAGATTCTGCACCCTTGTCACAATTGACGTTAAGAATGCTTTCAACACTGCATGCCACAGCCTGATTATCAAAGAGCTACAAAAAAGGAAAATATCGACATATCTAATAAACCTTGTCTGTAACTATTTAAGAAACAGAAAGCTGCAATTAGAAAAGAATAGGGAGGTGGATATTACGTCAGGTGTTCCCCAGGGTTCCGTCCTGGGTCCACTGCTGTGGAATGTACTATATGACGGCGTGCTGAGCTTAGAAGTAACTCGTAATGCTGTAACAATAGCATTTGCCGACGATCTGGCGCTGATAGTCGGAGCAGAAAGCCAACAGACATTGGTTACAAATACCAACATGTGCCTGGAAAAAATAAATACCTGGATGAGAGTCAACAAGCTTGCTCTTGCCCCTACAAAACTGAGGCAATCCTACTAAAGGGTAAACAAAAGAGGGAGCAAATAAGCTTCAGCGTAGACGGAGTCAATATAAAGCCAGCAAAGAACCTGAGATACCTAGGTATAACCATTGACGAAAGTAGAAATTTTGGCAAACATGTAGAAACAGTAACAAAGAAAGCAAAAGAAAGGGTTTCCAAACTTGCTCGGATTATGCCAAACATAGGAGGTCCTAGGCAAAGCAAAAGAGCAGTGTTGTGTAGTGCCATGCAAAATATTGTCCTATATGGAGCCCCAATATGGCAAAAAGCGCTTATGAGAAAAAAGCACTATACTACGGTCAATAGAGCACAAAGAGACATGCTGCTGCGTGTAGCCTCCGCCTTCCGAACTGTGTCTGGGGTAGCACTCCAAGTAATTACGGCTACGGTGCCCATTGATCTCTTAGCCCAGGAAAGAACATCCAAGTACAAATCGCTACAGAATAGCAACGAAGCTAGAGAAAGTTCCCTCACAACATGGCAAACTAGATGGGAAGGTGAGACAGTAAAGGCCCAATGGACCAAAAGGTTAATACCAGACATCAAGCCGTGGGTTAAGTGCGAGCACCGCCAAGTAGACTACTACCTGACACAGGTCCTAACAGGACATGGCGTCTTTCGATGTTATGCCAAAAGGTTCAGAAAAGACACCACGGATAGATGTATATACTGTGCCGCCGTAGACACTGCCGAACATACCATCTTCGTATGCTACAAGTGGAGAGAGGTCAGAGACAGGACTTGCAGACAGCTGGAATGCGAGCTCACTCCAGACAACATTGTAGAGAAGATGCTTGACAGCTCAGAGAACTGTAAATCGGTACAGAACATGGCTAAAAGTATTCTCAGCAACAAGGAAAAAGATGAAAGACAAAGACAGCAGAGAGAAAGGAACCCGAACTCCTAATCCCGAGATGGGAAGGGAGACGTAGGGTAAAAGGAAACCACTGATAGCCCGTCACTCATGAAGTATGTCCAACGATGCCATAAGTGACAAAAGGTGCCGTAGACGACAAGAAGGACACTCCAACCGTCCGAGCCCCTCTGCTGAGCAGGACTCCGCAGAGGTGGTGAATGTTTCCCAGCAAATTGCTGAGGAAGTGTGAGAAAGTCGTTTAAAAAATAATAATAATAATAATAATAATATTAATATTAATAATAATAATAATAATAATAATAATAATAATATTAATAATAATAATAATAATAATAATAATAATAATAATAGATTTTTCTGTTAAGTCCAAACTTCGTTTCCGAAGAGATGGACGGGAAAACATAGAAATAAATATACTTTCAGTTAATCCGCTACCATATATAGAAATTGCAAATCCAAAAAATAAATTGCTAATCGATACTGGTAGCTCTAAATCAATAATAAGAACTTCTTTTGCCGAAAAATACTTTCCAGATACAATTTATCATTCTGATACTACTATATCTACTAGTATTGGAAGTAAAAACGTTATGTATCGAGCGCTTATTCCTGCATTTCCTGAACTAAAAAATAAAAACTATCAAATCGATTTCATACTATATGATTTTCACAATTATTTTGATGGAATTCTCGGTATTGAAGATTTAATTGGTATGAATATAAATATTGATCTAACTAATCGGGAAATATTAGGACCTCACCTAAGATTACCTTTTAAGTATAGAAAAGTAAACGATATTGAGTTTTCTTTTTCAATGGACCCCGGATAAAAAACAATAAAGAAATTACCCGTAAATAGAGATAATGGGGATATTATTGTAAACGCTCGAAACATAGAAAATATAATTCCACAAATTTTATCTACAGCGAGAAATGGTTTCGCACCAATAGAAATTCAAAATCACACAAATAATTCGATAACGATAACATTACGAAAACCAATTCAAGTTACTCCATTTAAATATTCGCAATATGAAGACTCTAAATTTGAAAGCTTTGCTAACGATTTTGATGAAAATAATTCTATAAAACCTAATGACTTAATTACCGAATTAATTCGTACAAATCACATGAATAAAGAAGAAAAACAAAAAAATATTTCGTTGTGTAAAGAATATTCTGATTTATTTTTAAAACCAGGGGATAAATTGATTTCCACTTCAAATGTTAAACATATTATAAGAACCAAAGACAAGGTACCGGTTCACACTAAATCTTACAGATATCCCTACGTCCACAGAGAGATGTTAGATAAAAACATAATTAGACCGTCCTGTTCCCCTTGGAGTTCCCCGATATGGATTGTTAAAAAGAAAATGGACGCATCAAATACCCAAAAATGGAGACTGGTAGTTGATTACCGGAAAATTAATGAAAAGACAATTGATGACAGGTACCCGCTTCCCAATATATCCGATATATTGGATAAATTAGGTCGAGCCCAGTATTTTACTACCCTCGACTTGGCAAGCGGCTTCCATCAAATACAAATGAGCGAATGTTCTATAGAAAAAACAGCTTTCAACGTAGATGGACATTACGAATACCTTAGAATGCCTTTCGGTCTTAAAATGCCCCTTCTATATTTTAAAGATCTGTAAATGAAGTCTTTAAAGACATGCAAAACAAAATACAGTACTAGCCTTCAAGAGCACATACAAAATCTGAAATTAGTATTTTCAAAACTACGCCACGCAGAGCTAAAGATACAACTAGACAAGTGCGAGTTTCTTCGCAAGGAAGTAGAGTATCTAGGTCACGTTGTAACTCCTCAAAGGATAAAAGCTAATCCGAATAAAATCAAAGCTATTCAAAATTTCCTTATCCCAAAAAACGGCTAAAGATATCAAATCCTTTTTAGGATTAGTAGGTTAGTATAGGAAGTTTATAAAAAATTTTGCTCAAATTCCGAAACCGATGACGATATGTCTAAAAAAGAATTAAACACACAGAAGAATTTATTAATTGCCTCAATACTTGTAAAAACATTTTAATTTCAGAACCAGTCCTTGCGAATCCCGATTTCAGTAAGCCTTTCGAATTAACTACTGACGCTTCTAAATATGCCATTGGTGCTATTCTATCTCAAAACAATCATCCTATTTGTTATGCTAGTAGAATACTTAATTCCGCAGAAATAAATTATTCTACAATCGAGAAAGAGTTACTTTCGATAGTCTGGTCGTGTAAATATTTTCGACCGTATTTATTTGGTCAAAAATTCACAATTTTTTCAGATCATAAACCATTGCAATGGCTCATGTCATTAAAAGAGCCCAATTCACGTCTTGTACGCTGGCGCCTTAAACTTGAGGAATTTGAGTACGATATACAATATTTGAAAGGTAAAAGTAACAAACAGCCGATGCATTATCTCGATATCCCGATATAAATGCATTAGAAATTGCATCAATGGATGTCAATTTAAGTGACATCGATAAAATAATGAATGAAGAATTTGAAAGAATTAATTCCAGTACTCTCCCGAATTTAGATAATTTAGATCTTACAAATATATTAGATTTAAATAAATCTAACCAAAACAATTCAAATATAAGAGAATCCTAATAATAACGAAGACATTGAAAATGTACATACATCTGTTGAAAATCCTATTCTATCAATTACAATTACCGAAAAACCATTCAATATGTATAAAAATCAAATATATCTTACTAATGGTCAAAAAAATACCTTTAAGGTTAGAAGAGAGAAAGTATTCGTCCATACATTACATTACCAGTAATTGACATCGAAAATAATATAATAACCTTCATTAAAGAATATATTGACCCCATAAAAAATTATGCACTTTATTTCCAGAACGAACTCTTATTGAGAATATTTATTGTAACTGCACAAAATATGTTTAAGAATTCTGCATTTAAATTTACAATTTGTACCAAATCAGTAGCAGATATTGAAAGAAAAGAAGAGCAATTAGAAAAAATTAAATATCATCATATATATATAAATCAGGTCATAGGGGCATAAACGAAGTTAAAACATCTCTTATTTGTAGATACTACTGGCCGAAAATGATCGAAGATGTAGAAAATTTTATCAATAATTGTGATACATGCTTGAAAAATAAATACGATAGGAATCCCCCTGTAGTCAAATGTAGTACATATGGATGTTTTTAAAATTGCAAATAAAATCTAAACTAAACAGTAATTGATTCTTTTTCGCGTTACCGACAAGCCTACCCCATAGTAAGTGTTACAGGATTTTCCACAGTAGACTCTTTACTAAATTTCATAACTTACCATGGACTACCTCAAAAAATAACAACAGATAGTGGTTCTGAATTTAAGAATTTCGATTTAGAAGACTTTTGCAAACTTCACCATATAGAATTGCATCATACCACAGCGAAAAATAGCAATTCCAATTCGTCAGTTGAACGATTTCATTCAAGAATTTTATAAAATTATCCCTGAAAATAACCTTCAAATTTCTCTCTATAAAAAACTCATTGATCATTACAATAAGTCAATTACTATTTTGAATAAAAACCAAGCAAACTTTAATAATGGTTTACAATTATTTTCAGCCTCTGTATATAACAGAATTGAAACACTAGAAAGTTATCTAACGTTTCAAGGTATGTTGTATCAGATTAATTTAGACTGTCAGTCAACAACGTTTATAGATAATATTGAGAATGCAGTTGTATTTTCGAAACTTAATTCTGTACATACTTCTATAATTTCTAGTTACGAGATACATACGAGATAAACATTTGAATTCTACAACCTTTTTCCCGTAATCCAAAATAATAAAATTTACACTCCTAAATTCCCTTACTTGGCACGAACGCAAAATGAAACCCAACTAGAAAAAGAAGAATGTCCACCACTCGAAGGTACCTACTATTGCCGTCAAAATTTTGTCCAAAGGAATAATTGCACCCTCAGTCTTCTTGAAGGGAACACTCTCGATGATTGCCAAATTCTAGAAGTCAATATCGAAGAAACAATCATTCAAAAAGTTACTGCAAAAGAAGTCCTGATAATGCCGATTCAACAAGAAAAAATACTTTCAAAATGTCAATCCGATCAATACCTCGAAATAGAAGAACCATCACTTGTCAAACATTGAATATATAGTCCACAAAGTCGACGCCTTAGATGTTTTTAAATTTTTTTCAAAATAAGCAAGTAGTAGATTTTCGTTGTTGTTCTTTATATTTTTCAAATCGCACCATTTTTCAAATTTTTACTAGGCCAGGGCGGAACATAAAAAAAGAGATAGAGGTTAAAAACTTTATAAGAGACAATAAATATCATCTACCTTCTAGAGGAGAATAAACATCAAAATAAGGTTGGAAAAAGTATGATTATAATATAGGAATAATATATATGGTATTTACAAATTCATGCGACATTCATGAGACTTAGCAAGACCTAACTATCGTCTTTTTTTAATATTGCTGTAAAGGGGTGAAATTAAAAAACTTTAGCTTATTTCTTATTAAATCTATTTTCCGAAATTCAGATTTATAAAATAAAAATATGACTTAGTAGGCTTGTTCAATTATTTATTTTTGGAGAAGAAAATGAAATGCCTTGAACAACTTAATTGTCCTCCACTTTTATTTCGGTATTGTATTGTAATAAGAATAAAAATAGAGGTATTCTAGGATTCTTGTTCAAACTGAGTATTAGGAAAACTGAGAAATTGAAATAAACAGCCATTCTTATTAATATTATGAACTAAACCCCGAACTAGAAATTCGATATAATATGGTAAGGGTTGTTAACTTCAATCCCGTGGGAAGCAACAGAAATGTACTATTTTTACGTAAATTTAAGAAAAAAAACTTTGCTCATTAGTAAGGGTCACCTACCTCCGAAGAGGGTGCACTGAAATTTTTTTATATCAAAGTCTCATCACAATTTTATACCAGCCATTATCTCCAGGATTTTGTCATTTGAAATACTCTGTAATTTCAGATTTGTTGTTATTCTTCAATTGATAATATATTGTATTATCATGTATTATTTGGTCAATTCACATTTTTCCGTATTACTTAGCATACGCGCATTTATCGATTCCAACAATACATTGTTATTAATGTCCAAAGTGTGCTAAACCGTACAAATGGGCTAATTAAACTCTTAAAAAAGAGGAGCAAATACATAGGATGAAATTAGATACTCTTGAAGATACTTCAGTTCGACGGAGATATTATCATTAAAATCCTTTTACAGGATCCCTTTAGCCCAGGTCAATCTATTTAAAATCATCTTTCATATTACTGGATAAAAATGTTTCTATTCGCAATGAAAACAAAACCAAAATATGTTTACTCACACACAAACGCTGTTTTTAATCGGTTGTTCGGTTATGAATATTTTCGCAAATAAAACGGAGAATTCGACTGGTGGATTGATGTTATTCCATTAAACGTCGCCAATTATGTGCAATTGATAAAATTGACTGAAATTGAATACAGTTGAGTAGAATTACGTAGTAGTCTATATATGCAACATATTGGATAAAATAATACGGATAATATTAATTAAAGTAGAAACAATCGAGGTCTTCCATTTCCTATCTAATACTTTAGCAACAATCGATCTTATGTTGTTTGATTTATATTGATAGAAAAAGATAGTATCTAGAAAATATGGGTTCTTTGAATTGTAGACCGAATCACTTGATGTATAAGTATTAAGTGTACTAAGTAAATGTTAGATCATTATGCCTTGAGGGGAACAGCTTTTAAAAAGCTGAGAGCCTCTGTCCCGAGGATTCGGGAGCTGCCCGAGCGTATAGATCTAGTTAGTTTTCGGAAATGATGCTTTTTTCTTAATTTGCTGATTTTTCACTTAAACTGTGACATTATCATTATCTGCGTTTTTATTGCTACGGGGTTGTTATAAGTAAAGAGCGGTTTTATATACGAAAAAATTTTGATGGAATAGGTGCATATTGTTGCTCTTAAAAAAGATATCTGCAAATGGGGAATTTGTATATTACTTTGAGATAGACAAATGAAAATCAATATGTATAATTGTATATGGCTTCATTATTTTACAAAATCAAGATCAATACACTTTTCATGCGTTTGAACCAATTGAAGTAACCTCCAAATCATGTATTTTGAACGCATCAACCGCTTCTTCAGGTGTAGACCTCGCAATTTATTTTTGATCCGCGGTAATAAGAAAAAAAAGCCAAACAAGGATTGTGCGGCGGAGGACTCATCAATTCGATGCTTTGACTGTTCAAAAATATTTTTGTTTTAACTGATGTGTGTGAGCTCGTGGTGGATAATGATTCGTCTTGTGCTATTGGTTTCCCTGATTTTTTTGAACAAATGCTGGTAACCATTCAGAATTGACTGTTATACGTTGCTCTATTGGAACGATGGCAACATGTCCGATTATTCCGAAAAAACAGGCTACTATTTACGTGGAAGTGCATCGTGCGCGAACAACTTTTGTTGGATTTGTCTCGTCTGAAAGATCCATAGTCGATTGTTGTTTAGTTTCAGGTTCATATGTATAGATCTATAATTCGTCGCCTGTCATGATATTATAGACATCTATTGAAGCACTGCGATTGAATTTTTTCAGCATTTCTTTGCACCAATCGCCACGAGCTTTTTTTGAGCGATTGTCAAATTATGCAGTATCCAATTTGTCCAGTTTATGCACAGCATCGATGTTTCCTGGAACAACAGACGATTTTGAACTATCTTCACGGAATTCATCCTTTAGCGACTACGATTGAATTCGGAAAACCAGCGAAACACAGTGGGTCAAGATGGTGCTTCATCACCAAAAGTTGAAGCGAATTCATCGGCACACTGTATAGTTGTATAAATCATCACCTCACATAAATTAGCATTGAGTTGTTTAATAGATGAAGTCCCTTCTAAGGGTAATTGAATTTTTTTCCTGTTCTGCCATATTTTGTCACCTAAAATTTCCGTTGACTATTTTCCTATAGGCTTCAAGAAATCTTTTTCCATTGATGTACGCAAGATCGATATAGCTTCTGATCCTGAAATTAACTAGGTTTGAATTGTCCTTCAACAAAAATACTTTTACAGAAAAACTGTATCTATTGACAAAATAGTTGGAAATCACTTATTGACTACCTGGAATATTCTATTCAGTTAAGCTGGAAAGGGACGCAACCTAGATGGTGATGAGTCGCATTAGGAAAACCAAATTGTCTTAAGAATCAAGAAATGGAGGTAAAAAAATTAGTTATTTCCAAACAAATTGTTTTAAATAAGAAAATATATGCACATGTCTTCTTGCACTTCAGTAATTAGTATTGAAATGTTTCATGTGTCAAATTCATAAATGGAGAAAGATTTTGGAATTCCCGACGAAATTGTAAGGAAAGCTTAGGAAGGCAACACAGTTTATTTTTGGTCATTGAAGACGACGATAATTGTTATATACTAATATTCCATAGGAAAAATATTTACGAAGCTTTCTGTGGAATAAATGTTCGATAATAAAAAAAGTAAATAATGTGAGATTTGTAATATTCACGCGAAGATTAAAAGAGTTTCAACAAAAAAATACTCACGCAGGCCATGGTTTGTACTTAGGGGTATTTGAGCTATAAAACGCAATATTTTATTATTAAGAATATTTCAGTAAAACAAAATTCAATTGCCTTTCGCAACTAATAGAATAAATAAATATTTATTAGTTCAAATTTTGATTAAAAATATACAAACTAATAATTTACTCACAGTGCTATATATAAAGAATGCTCCTAATGCTATAACTCTTAACAGCACAGGACTAGCAGCACGAACCACCTAGAACAGAAACAAAACTTATATAGAGTTGGCTTATGAAAATATAACCGGATAGAATGCATAGTTAAAAAAACTTTCTCATAATGACAATTATTTTCAAAACATTATTATAAACATGGATTGTCAAATTATGAATTCAATTTTCACCATGACATAAAGAACTATCTAGTTCAACATGGATTATTTTTTATCGTGGGAGCAATCGTTAATTTTATATTCTGTTGTCTCAGCATGGCAATATACTCACATAATATTTTGTTTCTAGCTTAACAAATAGTATGATATAATTGATTTCTTTAATTTCTTATTTCTTAGAACTTTTGATATATCATAGCATCTAAATGTTCTTGAATTTAGGTATCATCTGTTTCAAAATTAGTTTTTTTTGATAGTTTTTAAAAGAAAGATAAATTTTGACGTTTCGACTTCTTTAAGTCTTTATCAAAATATCATATTAAAAATTATCAAAAAAAAAAAACTAATTTTATACCAGAAGACACCTAAAATCAATAACATCTAGATGCATTGATATAATTGATTTAACTGTAGTATCAGTAGTAACATATTTTATAGGCTGGAACTTTCAGAATAATTTTCACTGAATATGGTCAATTTGAATAATGAAAAAAATGCACTCGTTTACTTTTGAATGGGCGATATTTCTCAACTATAAAGAAAATATGGTGTAATGCAATAAGAAAGATATAATCCATAAGTCTACAACAATTGAACGATCTTATGTGCATCTTGATTATACATAACATCGATAAAAATTAATAAAATTTCCTTTCTTCACACATTAAATAATTCTGTTGACTTGAAAATAATAATCATACAATTTCAAATAGACCTACTTGAGTACACATTAATTAGATAATTCCTGTTAAAATAATTGTTATCGTCATTGTGTAGCTAAGTCACGATTCTTTATTAGTTGGTGAGACCTGACTTTGGGCTTCCACCCATTGTATGTACTAATTAATTGAAGCCCTTTCACACATCAATCATCACTAATCTGTTTAATTAAAAAAGGGATTGCCTGACTTGTTTTCTTACAGTAAGCCCTGTCGTGTTATCGAATAACCTGGTGTTTTATTTTGGTGACTAATTTTTCCTTATCCTGGTTAATGGGGCAATTTTCTATGAATTTGGTCCTATACAAAATCGGATTGGTTGACAATTTTTGTATTATAGATCGATAAGTGCTTTCGATACAATAAGAGAGAAAATAACGGAAGAACTTGGAAGACAAGGAATTCCAAGAAAATTAATAGAAATAATTCTAAATAAAAGTGAAATTAAAGTGAAATTCCAAGGCACAACAGAAAAGACACACACAAATAAAGGCGTCAAACAGGGAGACCCAATGTCACCAACGCTATTCAATATAATATCAAATGGACAGAGGAAATTAATAAAGGCAATCAACAAATTAGAAGAAGAAGAAGCAAGCAAACATACCCTGTGTCAAAATAAGTTCATCGTGCCATTGTATCTAACACTCTTGTCCAAATGTTGCTCAAATATGGATAACGTAAATTTATGTTATTTTATTGAAGTATACTTACTTAAGTTATCACTTTGTTAATTGTAATCATATTATTTTGTAAGGGTTGGAAATAAAGCTAGCCTTACGCTATATTTCGGTTCTAATTGAGTCGATTTATTATTTTCACGAAGTGTATCCAAAATGTTTCTATTTCTATCAGTGACAGTGCTGCGATCGCTGGTCTGAGCAAGCGCGGCTGTTACTCTGACTCAAGCACAAGAAATGTACACCATATTCAGATAACTGTCAGCCTTAAAGAGAGATAAGCCAAGCAAAATTTAACGGAAAATCTCCTAGGTTAACGAACAATAGGCTATGAGTGATTAAATTAATGAAGGACTTATTCAAGTGCACGAAAAAGAGCGATGTGGACGCAAGTCTTTGATTACTAATGAACTGGTTCATGTCATTCAGAGAGAAAAAATCAAGCAAAATGTTTAGTTGACAATTAGTACTATTGATGTGGAATTCCTACAAATCTCATGATCAATAATTCAGGAAATTTTTACTAAAAAACTGACATGAAAATTTTTTCTGGAATAATCACGGGAAATGAATTAACTTACACTCAGGAACTAAGCGTCAATCAATGGAATAGAGGCATAAATATTAAACCCAAGCAAATCTTGTTACCTCGAAAACTCATGTGAACTGTATTTGTGGGACAGAATAGGCATCTTGCTGATTAATTTTTTATCATGAGTCTAAACAATCAATGCACTTTTTGACTACGAGACAATTAAAACATTGCACCGTGCAATAAGAGGATTACTGTCAAAATCTGTTGATTTTTTCTACGATAATAATAATATTTCTACGATAATAAGCAACCTCTGCGAACATGACAAATATATAAATTTGGTTGGCTCGGCGTGTTTCATCATTCTCTATACAGCCCAGACCTCGACACTTATATCTCTTTTTACACCTAAAATCTTTCTTTGGTGGTTAACACAACAACGATTTTGACCAGCTAAAGGAACGTCTTACAACATGATTGAAAACATAGTCTGTAACCTTCTATGAAGAAGGCATACAAAAATTTGATAAGAGCTTAAAAAAAACTTCGAAAGCTATGTAAACAATTAGTTTAACAGATTTATGTACAAAAAATAGTGTACTGTATCTGTACATGTTTTTTACATAACTTACTTTGTGGATATACCTCGTATTTCAATTTTGTGTGTCAATTATTTTTGATAGTAATTGCAGCAATGAGTTCGGCATATCATTTTTAGTGCAATTTTTAATTAAGAAAGGATACTTTTATCGTGTGAAATTTGAGAATTTTCATCAAAAATTTTTGCTATAATTATTTTGAAATGTTGTTTCTCAAAGACGCCGCTTTCAATAGTTTTATTATTTTTTACTCTCGGATAAATCTCTCCAAAGTGATCTTATAATATAAGCAAAATATTGGTATGGGGTACTGGGTAAGAGACAAACAGAATAGAATAAGGTGAAAATATTCGATATGCATTCAAAGAAGATAAATAAAGAGGTGCTTTCGCAAAAAATGTCGATTTATTCAAATAAGATAAGCTATGATAAGAGGAATAGTTTTTTTCTTGTAGTTGATGGACAATTTTTTCTTTTTGAGAAATATAAATTCTCTTGAATGTTGTATTTCAAATAGTCTGAAATGAAACTCAATCGTTTGGTTTAGACATATATATCTTTTTCAATTTTGATTCAAATAGACGTTTACTAAAGTATGGAATTTAATAAAAAAGGGTACTACGGAAAAATAAATTCCAATTTTCAGAATCACATACAGTAGAACTATGAATGCAATATTTCATACCGAGAAAATAAAACACTGGTATGTACTGCTCGTATATGTACTTCATTCTTTTTATTCGTCACTAGTTTGGTTATGGAAACCGACATGCAGCTCACATAATCTATTTGTTCTTCCTTTTGTTTCGTGGAATACTGTCATGGGAAATAAGAAACCATAATCCTTATGTTTCGTTCGATATTTTAAGACGAACACAATAAAACCGAGATAGATTCTTTCGTACAACTTTTACGATTTACGTGTTTTTTAAAAGATACTTGTTACTGTAGCAAAAGCTTATCCTTATCAAGCAATCTTGAATGTAATATCAAATATTTTCCATTTGCTTTCCATATTCTGTGTGTGTTCGTATAAAAGCGACAAATAACATTGGCTTTTTCATTATTTTGATATTTCAATTTATCACATCACAAACTTTTTTCATTTCAGACATGAATGACAGATTTACGGCAACGATTTGGTATAATCGATACTACACAATTACTGTAGTGAAATATGCATAGTAGAGACAGTGTTTATAAATTAACTCCACGGTAGAAATTGTATAAATGAAGAAGAAAAAAGTATTCTTGACATGACATCTGTCATTTGTCCATACGTCTCCAGTTTCCTAACACCTGAATTGTGAATAGGTTATATAACACAGTGAAATTAAAATTAAATTTGGAAAAACAATATGATAATTGATTGTGATGTAACGGAACTCAACTGATTGAGTGATGTGATATATTGACTTAGTGTATTGGATGTTTAAAATGGTCTTCTTCCAACAGTTCGTTGCATTTCAGGGGTTACATTGTATTCATACATAATTCTTTGTCTCAGTTCTTCATATCAAGTGTGCTTATAAATTTTGCTCTCACAAAAATGAATTCAGAGGAGTTAAATTGGGGGATCTCGCAGACTAATCAATAAAGCCTCTCCTCGCCAATTCAAAAGTATAGATTATGTTTGTGAGAGGTTCCCTCAACAATTTTCTGGCGTTTCTTTTCATTTCAAAAGGTGTCCAGTCAAGAATTTTTAAAAAAGAAAATTGATATGTGGATGCAACATTTTTTGGTTTACCACGCCAATACAGAGCTTGAAAAATTAAGGTAATAACATTTAGCGGAAATATTTTTTACTCTGTCAAAATATGGTTTACTTTATTTTACGAAAAAAATAAAACTCGAAACTTTGATAATTGAAGAAGTTGTAGGTATTAAAAAACCAACAAAATTAGAGGTTATTTATCAAGTTTCATCACTTATTTTCGTTACAAATTGAAAAAAAGATTTTCGATTTTCATGGTATAAAAAATTGTTTATTATAGTAATTAATTAAGTCTTTAAAGATTCCGATAGGATGTTGTAAACAAAACAATAACACCAATACAGATTCACCCCAAGTATTGTGTGCTCATAACCTCACAAAATGAAGGAATTAAACTTAAAGAAGTTGGCGAGCTCGTTTAATTTTAATTTAAATTCAATATCAATTTTCTGCATGAGCATTATTATTTCTGTGTCGTTCAACTAGTAATTTAATTGAGCTATAACGTAGTAATTGATAATTTTGGCTGCATAAACCAAGCATTTTGAAATTACTACTTCAGATTTCAGGCAGCGCTCAATGGCAGGATTAACGTAAATTGACTGCTTTTAAAACAAATTTTTAAATCTTTAAAACTCTTTAAAACGATCTTCTCGTTTTCGAGCATATGAAGTACAACTCTTTACCCCGTGTCGATATGACCTCCCATACCTGCAAAAATTAATTTTAAAAAAAAGTATTTCCACTTGTATAATGCAATTGAAGATTAAGTTATCCAAAGTACAAAATACATCATTCAATTCATTTCGAAAAGTCCTATCGGAATCCGCAAAGTATCAATTAATAACTATAATAAACAATTAAAAAAAATGGTGAAACTCAGGTGTAGCCTTTTTTGTCAATTTCCGGTGTAAATAATTGACAAAATTTAATAAATAACTCACAGTTTTTTAGGTTTCTCAATACCTATAACTCCTTTTATATACCAAAGCACTAGTTTTTTTCGTAAAATGAGAAAAAACCCTATTTAGATCCTTTAGAAGTGATATAAACAGTTCTCCCAGAAGCTATAGCTTCATTTTCGACATTATTGACGTACTGAACAAAAAAAAAACATGAGGGATCCACATATCAATATTCTTCGAAAATCGTTTTTTTCGATCCAATTTGAATGGACTATGCTTTAAAAAGACGATTTTATGTGATATTTTATTTTTCAAACTTCTGCTTATACCGATAATACGGTCTTTTAATTTTTAATTTTCTTTTCCCGCACATCACAAATAAGTTTGCTACTATCAACGATAACAATTTGATTTTAAAAATCTTCCTTTTAACAATTTCACGTGTACATCTTTCATTGGCGATAACCGTCATCCTTTCATTTTTATAATTGCAAAATGTTCGACTGATATTTCACTTCACTACCTATATTTCGTTTCAGCATTGAATTTTCATCTAAAAAATGATAGGGGAATATTTTACCATGACGAACACCAAGGGCTATTTCTACTAGGATGAATTCTTATGAATACATACTCGTAAATTTGATCACAATTATAATTGATGATTCCAATTAAATGGAATGTAGAGTATGTTTTGTTTATCGCGAATGCATGTTTTATCTTAGAAATCTTTTTAATTATTTATTATGAAGAGTTTTCACAAATATTTACCTTAGTGGAAAATGTACATAAAATATTCATATTCGATTGTCAAATTTAAATTTAAAGTAGGGTTTTTATCCATTTTCTCCGAACAATTCCGGCCACTTCAGTTAAAATTGTGGTTTCCATCGAAGGTAAGGATATTTAATACTTCATTGTTGCAATTCAGATTTCCCGGATATCGGATTTTGAAGCTTCCATATTTCAACATCACACTTTTCCTTTATTGGAAAATAATTTTTAATGTCCTTAATGCACTCCTGCACTCACTAGATTTGAAATTTTCATTTAATTCGGGAGCCGTCAGTAGTTTGCCCGACCCTTTTTTTATGATACTCCAGCAGTTTCAAACTCACAGTAAGCCCTTCAGCTTTTCTATTTTGTATTGTCACTAAAATTGGGAAATGCGCATAAAAAACCTTAAAAACTATTAACTAAATGATGAATAATTTTACCCATCTTGAATGTCTATAAATAGATCTATAAATAGATTCAATATATCACAGTCGTTAGTCAGTCATTTATCGTAGGAACTAGTCATTTATCGTAGCAACTAGTCATTTATCGTAACCACGTAGTGTGGTAGAAAAATACGGTGAATGCAATTTTATACCAGCAATCACTTACTACTATCCATTTTTAATTTAAACCCTTTTGGGCCTGTCAGACTGTTACTTTAGCCGTTTTAGTGAACTCGTCTCTGTAGTGAAACCTGGATCTTGAATAACGCATTTATCCAGATCCGGACTTTATTATCGAAACTGTTAGTGGAAATGAAAGTTGAATCTATTGTTATAACCCTTGGAGAAAGATGCAGAGTTCTATATGAAACTCGTCGATCAAGGTTATGATGACTATTGTTTTCAATCCATAAATATGCCAAAGTCTTTCGTCTTTATCATGACAAAAGTTTTGAAAATGCCACGACAATCATTTAATTTTGCAAACTAAAAGCAGTAGCTAATTTGGAAAATATTAATCCAATTTATGTTTTCTATAAAATCATTCACTGTAGTTCTGATTAAACCTTGTAGTTCACAACCAATCGTTTATATTTTGGAAACCAACATAATTTTTGCGAGATCATAGGTCTTACTTACTGTTTAATATTTGTGAATTATTATATGTATTGAATTCATTCTCTGAATTTTTGCAAATGTGATATAGAATTTGCCTGCAACCTTGATTTTGAAATTTTCGATGGTGTCAAAAACTGCCTCTCTTGCTTGTCTATATTTTTCCTTAATGATCATTATCATTTCAGACATCAGATGCCGCTGAACTGCCTTTTACGTAGAAGAATGAAGTTTTTTAAGCCATTATGCTCTTGTAGTTGCTCTGTTGATATATATAAGATTTTGTCTAGTCTCTATTACCCAATATTCAGTTTAAGCATACTTAACTTTCGGAACAATTTCTTCCAATGCTTTCAGTACTTTTAGAGTGAAATGTTTCATCAACTATTGTTTAGTATTAAATGTATTAAAATTTGTTTCAGCATATTTTTGTAGTGGACAGTAGAAAGAAAAGACAATTTTTTTCTAAACGAATACAAATAGATTTGTAGCTTTTGTTGCCCATGGTACGAAATAAGCCAACTCATTCTCCTATGCAAATCTGATTCCTACTTCTTTATAGGTGTAAGCCATATTAGCCCAGACATTGTACAATATTTAAACTATTAACTGTTAATTATAATCAATTGATTAGTATATTATGTTGATCTAACAACTTCTATGAAATAAAACATGGATATGAAGGAATTTGCCGTCATCTGAATTGACTGTCCGAGACATGGCCCCAGCCTTGGAATTAAGGCTGTTATCCTAAATAAATCTATTGAAATAACAGTCTATTGGATATACTCTATAGCACAATGATTTGGTTTCTGTTGTTGTTCAAAACTGCTCCTGATTCTATTTTTTTTCTCAATATTCATAAACTTATGATGCTAATTTATCTGATGTTTCTTCTTAAAGTTACTCGTCTATGTATATGTTTATCTTTCACTCTACTTTGAAGCTATAATATGATGCTAAATTTTTAGGTTGATGACTGTTCTGAGAAAATATACTAACAATTTCTCTTAAAATATGATATTTCACTGCGTAATTTCGAAAAAGGGAATTTGTAGTTTAATTCACTTTTTAAAAATACCTGAAAATGTTCTAAACTCGAATTATCGCATTTTATATATTGTCATCATTTTTGGATATTCTTTTCAACTTTTAATATCATCTCTCTAAGGGGAAAATCTTAAGATTTTACCGAGATTCAGCGCAGATTATCTCAAATGTGCCGAATTATATTAAAACTTCTTCCACCGTTCAAAGAATTATTCCGTGTGTAACTTGGTTTGCAAGATTCATACTTTGTGAAAAAAAATCATGAATCGAGCAGATGGAGAAATGTAGTAGGATTTAGAAAAAGCATAAAGGTTACAATGAAATTTGAATACAACTTTTCTGAATATTTTTTATCCGAAAAATATAGTATAGTTTGGCTCACTCCGCACATGAGACATTACCTCTTAGAACTATTGGAGTTTTCCACACAACTCTTTTTTCAATTCAATAACTATTGAGTAATTTTTTATTTCACATATATATAATTCGAGGGTTGTTATATAGCCGCCATAGCAGCACTGATAATAATCCCAACTACAACAACAATTATTGTTGTTTCCATTTAATTGGAAACTTTGTAAGAATTTATTGAAGAATTCTCAAAGAAGAAGCAAGTTATTCACTACCATTACAGTACAAGCTCTCATACTTCTGTTGAAACAAAACCCAGACTTAAGGTTGAATTGATCCACTATAGAATCCTAGTTTGGCACCCAATGACTTTTGTTCGCTCAAAACGCATGTGCAGGAGTTATTTCAGTGTTAGTGTAAAAAATGATTTGAATATTAGCTCAAAATCATAGAAAATGTAACAATCTGATGAAGAGTATTTAAAAAATGAATAAACCAGCTTCGTAAACAGTTTTTTCGACATTGTAAGATTTTATGACGAAAAATAGAAATGCCACCCCTGGTATTAATCAATATTATACTGTCGCAACTAATAAAACCAGAACCATGCTGAAAAGCAACAAATATTTTATATCTGGACATCACAAGTTTTTTATCATCAAATCCCAAGGTATGAAGGATAACTTGGTATGTGAAAATTGATTTCAAAAGAAAGCTGACTGTTTCCATTGAGTGAATACCTTAAATCGACAACTTTCGCTACGTTATCTTTCGAACTGGCATAAAAAAATGATACTTTTGGGGGTATATTTTCCATATAAATTGGAATCGAGGACATGATGCGTGCTGCATGCATAAAATAGTATTTTGAATAGATTTAACATTTTCCCAACCTAATCTCATTTTTATGTAATATATAATGAATTCTGGAACAAACTCCGTAAAAAAACAATGTACTAAAAGATAAGAATTGAAAATGACACAAACCAAGAACATTTAGTGATATAGTGAACCTCTTTCTTTAAGTAATTTCTTGTGAATATACCAAATGTATTCCAAATATTTCTATATGTGACAGTTCTATTGATCGGGAGGGCCAAGCAAAATTCTTCCAAGTTCTGTGAGCATAGGTTATATGTGTGCCAGTAACCTCAATCTTAATATTTTGTTCTGTGTCGGCTAAACATCCTCATTAGATGTTGACCGCCGTCCACTGTCACCTGCTCAGTGCCTGCCTGCCTGCCTGCCAAGCTCAGTGATGTTACTATTCAAAAGTCGATGGATTCTACTCAGAGGGAATCCTGCCCATACTTCTATTCCTTTTAAAATCGCGCAGTTGATAAAATTTGTTAAGTCCTTCAGCTTATGGTTTCGAATATTCCCAACAAGCAGTCAAACGAAACAAATTAAAGGATATAATTCTACCGCAATGCAATACTCTATCAAAAAGCAGAGTAGCTTCCCAACCCCTTGACTTTTGTAAAATTGAGATCTTTCTTATTAAACTAACTACTGGTATGTTCATTGGACACTGTCTGGTGAAATACTATTGAAAAACACGGAAAACACTGAAAACAACACAGCGCCCAAATCAGTTCCCACAAATCTCAACTGGAATTTCCCATTGATTCTTTCATATCGATAAAGCGTTGAATAAACTTAACATTCCATTTCAAAGCTTTCGTGTTTAAAGGTTATGATTATGAGAATGAATAACTTTCACTTTCAACTCCAGAAAGCATATGTATAAAGCAAACATATGAAAATAAAATTATTTCATTATTCTTACCTTTACATCTCCATATTTCCAAGTAAAAAACACAACAATTGGTAAACAGCATATCGTGACGCATGAAAGAATCAAAATGACCGTCCGCATAACCCAGTTTAGAGTTACTACACAGGGACGTTCGTCTTCACAGGATTCACATCCTTCTGGACATGGAAGACACTCAAACATATCTTCTTTATCGTATTGACTGCTTTCACCCTGAAAATAATAACTTATGTTTCAGATGCTGATAAATATTAATGAAAAACAAACTGCAAAAAAATGTTCCACTAGTAAGCATGATATATTTGACATATTCCCGAATTTGTTGAAAGAAATAGGTTTGTTTTTTGGTATCAAATAACTTAATTGTTTGATATTATTTGCCTTATTGTTAATTAATATACCTGTACAATAATAAATCGCAAAGTTGAGCGTTTACAATAGAAGCTCCATGTTACATTATCTCCCTTTCTTTGTACTGTATTGATTTCACCTTTGCGAAGCTTTATACCGAAAAATTACATATTAAGAACAAAATAACTTGTATTTGTTGAATAAATATCCTAACAAATTAAACATTTTTACCCAACGATCAAAATGCGTATTCTTATGAAATAAATTATAAATTTAGTTTGTGAGAATGAGACTTCTTATTTGAAAATCTATTTTCATTCAAATATATCTCAAAAATTTGTGATGATTGAGTTATTATGATGATAATAATCTATGTCCTACTTATTAGAACTAAACAGGTTGAACTATTCATAACTTTTGAAACAAACACTAAGAAATGTGAGTGATGAACAGTTAGATACATCTAACGTAAAAGACCATGAACAAACTTTCTTAAGGAAACTTGTTAGGAGGAAGTGTGGCATTAGCTTGTGCTAGTATATTTATAGAAAGAATTTTAGTCGAATCCTTGTTCAAGGAATTGCATACGAAAATTTATTATGAAAGGTTCATGGTACATTACAATAGATATAATTATGATATGATTTTTTCATGTTTATTATTGTTCACATATAATTGGAATGGAAAAGGAAAAGATAAGATACTGGAAGAAAAGATAGAAGAATTCCTAAATACAAATATTGAGATAAATGAAAACTCATTAGTGCTGGGAAAATTGGCAATATATCATAGAAATAAAATGCCTGCTAAAATTGATATATTGAGGAAAAGAATAAACTCATATCAAAGAGCAAAACATATCTTTGGACTCGGATATGAAAAAGAGAAATACAGGAAATTATGAGAAATAAAGGACATCAAGCAAAGGCATGATATATGAAGGAACATAAATGAAAGATACTGGAAATAGGACTAGAGAGAAAACAGATTAGTTGAACATACTAATGACCTAGATTCAAAAAACTTATATAGACATATAAAGAAACAGACAACGGAAACGGATAAGGTTCCAAATAAAGGAAATATACTCGTAGATATACCATAAGAGAAGATACGGAAGGAAAAAGTGATAAGGAAATATAATGTCTTCAGAATTGAAGTCTGGAATAGAAAAACATCAATCAGTAAAAAGAGGAGCAAACAGAATATATGTCAAAACTGAAACTAGATATAATTGGGACGGACACAAAAGTAAAAGACGAAAGACTAACAACACTATTAAATGATATCTCATGTATTGGTCACAAGTAGAGTAGCAATATTGATAAAAGAGGAACCTCACAAGGAAAGAAATAAATTAAGGAGTATAGTCTATACACTACAAGCAAGATATTTAAACTGTCGCAGACAGAAACAAAAAAAAAGCACTGTTGGACAAAAAAAAGGCTGTCAAAAGCAAAAAGAGAGCCTGGAAAATATACTTAAATAGACGAGTAAAGCCATACCAAATACATACTAGAAAAAAAATATCAGGGAAGAAATAAAAATGAAAATATATGGAAAGACTTCAGGCTGAAACTGACAACATCATACGAGACAATCAAAAGCTTAGTCAAGACGAAAGTGAATATGAAAATAAGCAAAATAGAATAAATCTGGAAGAGGATATCGCAATAGAAGACAAATGGCAATAAGTAAAGCTAAAAAGAGCAAGGTACTAGGAGACGGTAATGTGAACAACGAAATTATAACATCACTATAGGAAAGGGCTGTGAGCTAACATCTTTTGAATATCATAACGAAAATCGAAACATTTCCCGAAGACTGGAAAATTAGAATTATATCACCATTATTTAAAAAGGAAGACAATCAAGAATGTAGTAACAAAAGGGCCATTACCTTATTAAGTAGCGTAGCCAAAAATATTTGCCAGAATCATAGACGAGATATTAAGGAGAAAATTAGAAGCAACCCTACAAAAAAACTTTTGATCGATCTTGAAAAAGACAAAGACTATAGAAGACCTACGGAAGATATAAGAACAGAGAGGAATAAATCAAAACTTGATTAGCAGAATAGCAGCATCAGAGGTCTGTATAGCAACAAAAAAAATTACGTCAGAACGAAACCCGAAAAATCAAGAATATTCGAAACAATAAATGGAATAAGACAAGGTTGCATACACAATAATTCTTGATGATGGTATAAAAGAAATGTAAAATAGTCTAATAAATTATAATGTACGGCACTAGAAAATTGACAAATTTACACTAACAGAAATATGCTACGTTGATGACATGGTTATATTTGCATAAAATGAAATACACTAAACCAAAATCCTCAATTCTATAACCAAAAGATCAAAAATTACAATATAAACATAAGCATAGATGAAACTAAGACGATTATCATGAGCACAGGAACAAAGACACACTACATCAAAATAGGAAATAGAGAAATAGAACAAATGGAACATTTCAAACACCCCAGCTCAACGATAGCAGCAGACGGAAAATTAGAGAAAGAAATAAAACAAAGAACGGCAAACGCAGTAGCAGTGAAGTACCCAAGCAAATAAGAGTGAAATTTGGTTTCAAAGCATGGACAACAACCGAAAGACACAGGAAAACTATATTAGACCACAGAAACACCGAAGCATACAGGCAAATATTAAATACACAACCTGCACAACAATACATAGAAGAAAATCAAGTAACACGGTTCGAACATGTGAATTAAAAGAATTAAAAATAATATTAGATGACAGAATAGTGAGAGCGAGAAATAGAACAAGACTAATGAAGACCTGCATGGACGAAATCAACGAAGCGATTGAGAACATAGGGAATAGTCTCTATGAGGTGCTACCACACACAAAAGCCTGAAAGAAATCGAAAGAATTCATGAAAAAAAAAACTCCACGTTCCATACTAGTAAGGGTGGATAGACATAAGGATTACGTAAGTATATATATATATATATATATATATATATATATATATATATATATATATATATATATATATATATATATATATATATATATATATATAATTCGTAGACCTCAATTTTCCATATCACATCTTCATTCTAAATACAAACATTCCTATCCAGTACCACTTCTCAGAATATTTGGCTACGTAGTCATATAGGTTAAGACCAAGTGACATGACACAAAACAAAATTGAAATTGAAATCTTACTCCAATAAACATTCCGTGAAGAATAAACTCTGAAAATTAAAAAATCAGCTCACTTATCGTACAGGTAAACTGCAAATTAGATTGACCACTACACCAGTCACAAATAAATTTGCTAGACTCCAATTATTTTGAATTAGGTCAACTCGATCAATTGCGAATAAACTTAAATAATATCATTTAACACTGCAGGAAAGCTCTTTTACCAAGAAGCAACAGATTTTAAATGATATAAGAGAGTGTATTCACATTTCGTTGAAGTTATTAGTCTCATAATTAATATCTGTTTTTATGTCGTATCCCTGAATTTAAACATATCGTAATATATTAAACTTTGAAGTACATTTCCTTAGCTTTCTTTCAATCATTCTCTCTCTATTTATTGACCAGTACGTTTTCATAATAAACCGTATGGATTGCAATAAATATGAAATTCGTTTATTGTTGGTTTATTGGAACCAAAAGTTCAAAGCAGCCATAGCAGCAAGGAAAATATTCGACATTGAAGAGAAAAACATATTGAATGAATAAATGGCACAGTATTGGTTCAACCGTTTTAGTATCGAAAATATGACGATTGAAATTCGTTCGCGCTCAGGTCAGATTACTAGGAAAGCAGTAGAAAACTAGCCTAGTACTAGCACCCGCCGATTATCGAACACCCGTCATTTATGAACGTTAGGTAAGATTTATGAAAGTTGTCGAATTAACCAAAATTCAAGCGAAACGTCGAGTACAGGTGTCTTGTCCTGTCTAAAGATGATAATTTTATTAGATGCATTATTACTTGCGATGAAAAAATAATAGACAAAGGACAATTACGAAAATTTGACACAAAGATAGGTCGATTCAAGCGGAAAGCCTTGTTGTGCTTCTAGTGGAATCATGGAAGTTCAGTGTACTTTCAAATCATTCCAGTTGGTCGAGGTATAAATGCCAAGGTATATAGTACTCAGCCGATGCAAGTTTATAAGGTTTTATTGGATATATCCATATAAGAGAAATTTTAGTCCAAAGATTGCTTTTATCAAGATCTCAAAAAGCTCGCTGAACGTTGGGTTGAAACCAGAGAATACTATCGAATATTTTTCGAATATTAAGGCTTTTTTGGTAGGATTATTTAATAAACAAAAAGATCATTTTGAAACCGACATTGTTCATGATTCGATAATTTCTTAATGGAACGATTATCAATTGAAACAGTATAAAATGTGAGAACCTACAGAGGAGCAGATGCGGACAGCGACCATTTTTTAGGAATTGTGAACAGTGTATTAAACAATAAACGAATAAAGAAAAATCAAAAGATCGGATGAAAAAAAAGACTACAAATAAGACGTCTTATAGATAATAAAACAACAAAGATAAAATACGAAGAAGAACTGGAGAGAGCACTAGCAAAACAACACATTTAGAGAAAACTATAACGAAGGCGGCAAGTAAAATAATACTACAGACAAGAAAACAGAATAAAAAGAGACATCCTTTATATGTTCCATTTATGTTTTGAGTACAAAATCTCACAAATTGTATATATTTATTTTATGAATATGATCCTATTGCTTATTTCTTTGAATCAAAAAATTTCACATAGGGGATGTGATGAAAATAATAAAATTTTAACATTAAATTTGAATCAATCTGTTTCAAAGTACTAATAGTGCACTAATCACACTTATTTAGTATTTTGGAAATGGTTTTCTCCGGCTCTGTTATGTACTTTGGGATGACTGAATTACTATCAGAACTTGCCTCATTTGGCACATTTTCCCAGCTCATTCAGTCGACTTAGAAAACAAGTTTTTTTCTCTTACTCTCCTTTATTTTCAATGGACTCTTTTTTATATTTTTCAAAGTTACTATATAAATATCATAGACATATTTTAACAATCCATGAGCTTTCTTGGTACTTTTTTCTCTCAACCTAAGTGGGTCCATGTTTTCCAACAGTGCATATACACAATCTAATCGCCGCTGTAGTAGTAAACTGAGACGCCGATACACTCTTAACACATAAGGGTACAAGGATTCCCAGTCAACTAATTAATCGATTCTTGATAGTGAAAAAAGGATAAGATAAGTTGCAAGTTCTAGTAAATCATCCCGATCTTACGAATATGATGCAGACAATCTCCATTATAGGGGGAAAATTTCATAGTATCTCCTAAAGAAAATAGAATTAAACCACAAAATTTCTAAATCTAAAAGGGCTTCTGTGTACTGTATCAATTCGTAAGGATTCTTCTTGATAATCTGCCAACAGACATACATTGTTTCAACATTTAAATTGTTTCTATACCAAATTTCTTCACGTCTTTATCATTTACATAAGAGGTCGACTCATGCTCAAAATCATAAACTACAATTTAAAGATTCTGCAAATATTATCTTAGGTCACATTTTTTATGTCATATCATTTTTAAATAGAAAACATTTAATGTCATTATTTTAAAACATTCTAATAGTTCTGGGCATTATTCCAGCGTTATTGTTATTATAAAAACATTCATCATATTTTCCCCTTACTCTAGAAACTATAGTTGCATTTTACTGATAATTCTTCAAAAAAGAGGTTTACTTTGAATTGAAGTTCTTTTTTTAAATTATTTTTTTATCCTTTATGATGACCAATATTTCAATTCAGTTTACAATCCGAAAGAATCATTAGTATATCTGATAAAATGAAAAACAGTTGATTACTTCGAAGTGTGATTATCTTTAAGTGACGTTGGTATTAGATGAAATCACTTCGAGTGAATGGGATCGTTTATTAATCAATAAATGGTAATTATTAGGTGTTATATCTTTCACCAAATCACCAAATGAACGTATCCTAATAAGAAGGCACGATTCCATTTTTTGATAATGAACTCCCATTCTGCCTATGCTTATGAAGAGAATAATTTACTGATCCAGCAATAAAATGATAAGACGCGGTTAATCTCTGGTTTGGTAAGCAACAAAAGAAATAAGTTTTTCTACCGCTTTTCTAGCCTTATGTCATTATTTAGGATTTGATTTACCGTAAAAGTCTAGTAAAATGAACACTTGATATCTTTGTGGTGCCTACTATATTTCTGCTCTTTCCCCTCATGATCCTTTTTAGGTATAACTGCTCCTGTTCAAAGTTCTGGTCATTGAGGATCATTGGCATGGTACCGTTTGAACTCTGTATGCCAGTTAATGATGGTTGATTCTCTTGAATAAGAGTCGTCATATTACATTTCAAGCTAAGTCTCTACTTCAAGTGTATTTTTCCCGGTTGAAAATTTGCTTAATCGATAAGCTGAATTATGTTTAATCCATTATTTAAAAAAATCTGAGGCCGTATATTCAATCTAAGCACGAACACTTGAAAGATATGAGCTCAAACTTTGACATCTATCGATTTGAAGATAGTATCTTGAAAAAAAAACTTAAGAATGCGAGTTGTGGTGACCTCTATCCGATAGAATAGGAAATTATTGATCCATGGTTCGAGAAGAAATGTTCATAGATCAATTTTTTTTCAAAAATATTGGAACTTGACAATTTGGCAACAATAGAAGGAACATAAGAAAAGAAGAATTACATAGATTCTAATGATTTGACTTGCATAACAATAAATTCTTTATACTGAAGATTTTGGTGATAGTGACTGAATTCGCTCCTTTCCGATCCAAGGTAGTCTACACTACTCGTATAATAATTATTTTGTGATGCCTAAAATATATCTACTGATTTTGTTATTTGAATATGAATTCCAAAGCATTTTAGTTACGTTCACTCATATTTTCCGATCAGAATAATATTTAAATTTAGATAGCTACTTATATGGATGAAACCAGATACATTAAGTGAAATGCAGATGTTTACTCTTATTTTTCCTTTTACGAGTTTTTTTCCTCCCAAGTATTCTAATATTGGTTCAATCTACCGTATACAAATCCTTTACCCTTAATATATGTTTCAGCAGTTTCGATTTCTCTATTTGTTTCATTTTAATGTTGTTTTTATGTTCGAATTGGATTTCACGCACCAGTTGAAATATTTTGTCACAACAGTATCTAGCACGCAAAAACATTTTTTATATGTATAGTTATATTTTCTTTATATAGTCTCACGAACAGCAAATCACCTTTCTGTGAAACAGGCGGCTCTATTTAGTTTTCTTTAATTTTTATGTTGCTAATAAATTTTCTTCTGTGGGTTTAAATATAATTTTTTTAATATTGAGTGAATAAATATTCTCTCCGAACCTAGGCATTGTATAAAAAATGGTATTCGGTAATCTCTCAATTATGAACAGGTAAATTTGAGGTCTGTATAATAAACAAAATTGAAATAATGTAGGGAATTGAGGTGAAGAATTGTTAGGATAACTGTTCGAGTCTCGGACAATGCTGGAAAATAAATAATAATATTTTTCAATTAAAAAAAAATAACAAAACATTATAAGTACACACTGCAGCCGGGAGATTTTATAATTATATCATGAAAAAATACATGTTCTTCATCAAGACTATTTGATCTCATTGCAGCTATAATGAACATGGTAATTTTTCACTTCCTAGGCCTTTCTTTATATATGTCGTGATAATTTATCTTATTATATCTTATTTTATATCTCTTCTCATATAAAAATTAGTTCAAAATAACGGCAACTATTAGATCGAAACGTCAATTTTTATGTTATTTTCATAGACAAGAGACCTTAAATGAAGACAAAGCCTCAAGAAGTAAATATGATATATACCTACTCCTCTCCACAATAGATATTCTATAGATTTTCCAAAAATATTTGTGATTTTCATTCCTAATTTACTACTGATCACCTGAACTGAAGTTGTATTGGGATTCTTTCAACTATTTTTCATACTTCTCTTTCCCAAGCAGAGTACTTTCATTTCTCCACTGTTATCTCGTTATCTAATATCATAGAAAAATTGGTCACAAAAGAAGCTTTTATCATTTCTGCTTAAATATAAAATACCCATAAATTTGGGTTTTTAAGTTAAAAATTGCACAAATAATGCTATATTTCCCCCCCTAAATAATGTCTACTCCAGCCTAAACAGCGACAATTTTTTGTGATTTTTCTAAGGCGTTCGATTGTGTTAATCATATTTTAATCAACAAACTGCAGTTCTAATGTTTCAGGGGAACAACTCGCCAATGGTTTAAATCATATCTTACCAATAGAAGTCAGTTTGTAAGAGTGTTTACAACAATGTCTTCTTGCAAGCCAATAGAATGTGGAATGACCCAAGGCTCAGTTCTAGGCCCTATTTTGTTTCTTCTGTTTTCTTTCTGTAAACTTCTTAGGACTTCTTGTGGACAATTTCTTGAAATGGGATTTACATATTGCCCACCTTATCTAAAAAATTGAGCTCCTCCTATTTTGCGCTGAGATCAGTTTCCAAAGAACCGAACTTATCATTGCCTTATTGAGCCTTATATTGAGATATGTCCTACCTTTCTAGGGTACGTGTGGTGCGACTCAATTTGAGCGAATGTTTAAAATACAACAGAAAGCTGCTAGATATTTACTCAAACTAAACGACGGCTGAGACTTCTGAGACTTCTTTAAAAGATTAAAAATTCTAGTTCTTCCTTCCTTATTCATCTTCGAATCCGTTTCCCTAATTCGTCAGCACGCTTCTCCAATTTAAGAAAGATTGTTACACAAATGCACAATCACTTGCCATTTGAAATCAAATCGATATCATCTTTTCCCACATTTTGCAATAATTTGAGGGCATATTCACTGGAAACTGCCTTCTACTCTGTAAACGACTTCTATTCCAATAATAATATTTAATTCCGGGCATGTCGTATACCGGTTTAATTTTTGCTATGGACTCATATATGTCTTATATACTAATTATTACCTATAATTTTGTTACTCATTGTTGTTTTCTTCTGTATATTGAAATTTTATTTTATTTGTGTCTCTCTGTTTTCCTATTATCAATTCTAAATCTGGTCAATCTTCTCAAAATCAAGATGAATTATATTCCGAAGTAAACAACCACTGTATGTAAATATATTCACTTATTCATTTTATTCAAAAACCTAGCGGAAAGCGACAAAATAAAAGATGTTCCATTACACAATATCAGCTCTTCCAGTTTACCAATCCGATGTCTAAGAATTGGACGCACTTACATAGCATACGATTAGTAATTTCGTCACTTCGATCTGCAGTTTTCATCCATCATCTACTTGTAATTAGAACGTTTTCAAGGTGTAAGCGCTTTCCTTAACAACCAATTCTCTCCGATACAAAATGTAGGGAATCATAATAATTTCAGTGTGATGAATTACCTGAAACTTGACTGCCTAGTTGTATATAATTATTGTTAGCGTTGGTTATTAATGTGAATTTTCACTTTGGCGTTTATGTCAATGATCTCAGTAGTTAGACACGTGTATAAATAATGAGAAATGTCGTAAATATTGTGTAGAGATATGAAATGGAATTTTGAATGGTCGTTATTGAATTTTAACTTATTAAATAGATTCAGTTTACAATTAAATTTGAGAAATAATGTCATACTTCACTTAAACATTTTTTTTTGTAACTGCAGAGTTTTGTATATAAATAAAAATATATGTTTTTGTTGCTAAATCGTTTTCATTTTAGGTCTATTCTGATTGGAAATAGTGTTTCGATCTAGTTCGTCCTTCAGAGCAAAATACAAATTATGGTTTAAAATATTGGTTTCTGAATTTTTTTGTTTCATAGACCACTTTCAATTTTGATGGATCCGGTGAAACTCTGCTACCAATTTACTAATCTCGAATAAATTGAAAATTAGATCTATCTATGGAAACTTGCGTTGTAGCTGAGTTTCAGCGACAAATTTACAGTTGTGAAAATAAAAAAAAGTTAGCACTGATTTCTTTATAGGGTAGTTATTTGATAATGAAATCAACTAACAAATAAATTTTAATTTATTCTGCTGTAAGTGGATGTCCAACTTTACTTTATTGAAATCTACATCGAATTACAGCACAAGAACCTATCATTCTCACATGTTTTATTCAGAAAACATCCCATTGTGAGTGGTAAAAAAAGTATATTTTCTTGTAATTATTCTAGGTTATAAAAGCTGTAGAGGTCTGATTTGCAGAGTAATAAGAAACATTTTTTTCGAAAGTTCTAGAGACGTTGCAGGTACGCTGTAATAAATATATCCAATTAAGAGGTGAAAAGTTTATGCAAGATTGCAAGTCCATACACGACAAGTAGTTTCAATTTGTACGTCAGAACAAGCGTTGCGGACGGGACGGCGGCCGACGCGGCAACGCAAGGCTCAAAGCGTTTTACTGAATATAGAATATGCAAGTTTTTACAAGTAACAGTCGCTGAGCTACTCAAAATATTATCTGCCTATATGATATAAGAAGTCACGCTGATATTTTAGTTCTTCACTATTGAAATCAAATGAATTTTCATGAACCCCCACTTACGATTGTGAACTCCTATTTTTTGTCACGCTCAATGTAGACCCCGTCGATTCCCCCGTGCACCCCTGGTGGTCCAACTGAACCACATTGTGAACCACGGATGAAGAATTTGACTTTTTATAATTGTGATATTTTATTCTCACTGGCTAACTAACTTTCACGTCGTCAATAGGGGGCAACACATTTTTAACAATAGCCTTTTTGTCGAGAACAAGCTTGGATTAAATTAAAAGCGCAGTCTTTGAAAAAAGTAAGCATTGGCGATCTTGAAACGGCAGCTAATTAAAATAGCCTCTGATTTTCTGAATCTCAATGTTTCCCAATATCGCTAATACTACCATTTTCAAGAAAAAAATATTTGTGGTATTTTCTACACGCAACATCTCATTCACCACTTCTTTGTTTCATAAATAGATAGTTATTTCATAAATTTGTATCACAAGTACACGTTTAGGCATTCTACTGATTTTAGAATATGAGAATATAAAAAAAGTTATTTGATTGTGCCTGTGCGCTTGACTGACAATTGACGACTGACTATGTAATTAAAACATGATGATGTTGGCCGTGAGTATCCGTTCTTCATTCTTCGTGAGTTGATGAGTTGAATGAGGACGATATAAATTGTCGTTTCCGTAATAACTATAAAACAATACTGTTCCAATAATACCGTAGATATGTAGACCAAGAAACTTGATCGAATTTGAGGATCGCATTAAGTCACTGTTGAGCTTTAGAACTGGTAAAGCTCCTTTATAGGATAGAACTACAGTTTTCTTAGCGTTTAAACAGAAACCGTACGCGTCAAACCAGGACTTGATAGTGATGAAATCTCTGTCTATTATATAATGTAAAGCTTGTATATTCGGACCACTCCAGGTTACACTGATGTTATCTGTGAATAAAGTGATTTTACCATTAATTCGTAAGTTTGTGACATCATTAATGAATACCAAAAAAATAACTGGACCCAAAACTGAACCTTAAGGTACACCTCTGCTAGCTGGTAATTTACTTGGAACTTTACCATTAGCTCGAACAAATTGTTTTCGATATTCAAGGTAAGATACAAACCATTTAAAGGGAACACTTCGAATGCCATAATATTCTAGTTTGATTATCAGAATTTCATGATCAACACAATCAAAGGCATTAGCAGATCACAAAAAACCGAAGCCGTATAAAATTTATTGTTAACTGAGGTATGTAGTTCATTGAGAACAGAAAACATAGCGTCATTAATGCATATATTAGGTAGGAAACCAAATTGTTGAACCATCAAGATTTTATGTCCAAAAAGGAAGGTAATAGAGTTTTTCATTAGTCGTTCAATTATCTTCGATATGAATGGTAATGATGTAATAGGACGATAGTTAGTAGTGATATTTTTATCACCACCCTTGTGCAGGGGAACAATTATAGCTGTTTTTAGACAGCTAGGGATAAGCCCCTTTTCAAAGGATTCGTTGATTAGACAACATAAAACGTTAGCCATCACTTCTGGAAAATTCAAAAATAACTTAGCTGATAACCCATTCATACCGCATGAGGTCTTGTTTTGAATGCTAAGTATGGTTTGTTCTAGCTTAGATCTATTTACAGGTCTAAGGAAGAGACTGTCACTGATTCTTTTAGAAGGAACGAAATAATTGTTAAGTTCGTCTGGATCGAGGTCAATAGTGTTTGATGAACCCGTTTTGTTTCTTAAATCATTGATAACAGACCAAGTACATGCTCACTTTTTTGCATATTATATGTTAATGTTCCCTGCGTTTATAAGGATCGTCATCTCACTTCTTGCTACACTCCGGCGTACAGTTTGGTCAATATTTATCTGCAATATTATATCAGCGTCTTAATTCTCACGACTTCTAGATTAACTCTGTACTTAAGGCTAGAATCTACTATTATATAAATAATAAGTTATTTTATAAATTTATTGACAGTTATTCATTATGAAAGTCAACTATTATTTATTTAGAATTCAAGTTCTCCCTTTGATATAAAAGAAATGGAACTTCGTTGTTAAGCTTTTTATTACCATGTCTATTCTATTTCCAGGGTAATTCTGTAATACGTATTTCTTTTCCGTTGTGTGTCTAGTGGAATTATGAAAGTCGAAATCGTTCCATTGAGTTATAAACGCCAAGGTATATAGTTGACAACTGATGCGAATTTATGAGGTTTTATCGGAAAAATATCCAAATTTAGTCAACCACATAAGGATTCTCTTTAGACATGAAGACAGTGCTAAATTCGACACTCCGAAAGCTACGCGGAATGAGATTGGTGGTATTGAACTCGTACCACATCCAGCATTTAGTCCGGATCTTGCACCGTCGGATTATCATTTATTCAAATTCATGGTGAAATTCTTACGTGGGAAAAATTTTGAATCAGTGTGACAACTTTTTGGATCTAAACCCGAAGGTCTCAAAGAGTCAGCTGATCGTTAGGTTAAAACCATAGAATACGATGGTTACAGTTCGAATATTAAGGTTTTCTTTTTGAGTAATTGTTTATGAGATAGACTCTATATAAAAGGTTTCGATTACACCTTAATTTAACACTTCTATGGCAACCCTGCATCATCTCTCAGAATCTAGATTCTTTTTTAAAATATTCAGATGTTTCTATTCTTTGAACTAACTCTGCATAATGCATCAAAAAGATTATCAGGTGAAAAGTTTGTTCAGCATTCACCTTATTTCTTGCATTTTCTCCATAATATATTCCATGGTTCATGAAGAAAACATTCTAACGTTCTTGCTATCTAGCTTTATTGCCAATACGTGAGAACATAAATAGTTAGAATTGTTTTATAGAAATAAATACTGGAAATTATCGCCAACAATGTAACCAATCTTCCATAAATTGATTTATTTTTCAAGATATGTGCGGTGATGTTCATGATTTATCGATGTCTAGAGATAGTTGTATAAAGAAATTTGTTAAATCGTTCGTTATGTTATGGAATTTTTGACGACAAAAAATTTCATCTGAGAAAAATGATCGTTGAGATTTTAACAAAAAATATGAGCACATTAAAGCAATCGGATAAAACATTTTTCGATCAGATGAAACAACATATTAGTTAACTTTGAGTTTGTTTAATATTACAGATATTAATGTCTCGAAAGAATAGAGTTAATTGGTTCGTTCAATGGGAAAGTTGAAAAAACATATACAAGGAATAATGAGAAAACTATTGGACGAAAAGGATGGCCATCGTGGAAATTTCTAATAGCTTTAATAGCTAGAATGCTTTTGCTTATATTTGAATGGTATTTAACTAAGAAAGCCACTATAGGTGTGATGCATATGCGTATATATGTACTACCACCCTATAGTTTCCGTCATACATATCAAATAAAAACAATTTTGTCGATTTTGTTATTTTTATTCCACAAAACATATATAGTAGTAATAAAACTGCAGCCTATAATTGTCAAACTTATTTAAATTTTTTAATTATTCATTTAATCTCTTTTTGCTTTCATTATTTCGGTACACAATTTGGCATTCTTTCTAACAACAACAAATAACCGCCGCCTATTCGGTTTTATTCGTTTTGAGGATATTACGAAGATGTGAAGTAAGACACTGCTTTCTGACTTTCCGGTCCAATTTGTCCCACAACAACTGAATCGGAATGAGGTCGGGCGACTGTAACGGCCAAATCATTCCTTTCAGCACATTCTTCCTTTCCAATTCTTTCAGAATACTTTTGCACAGCACAGGAGTGCTTGGGATCGTTGTCATGATGGAAGATTAATATTCTGCCTATCAAATACTGGCCAAAACCTACCACATTTATCTTTAATATTTTTATAGCCTCTTTTTACAAAACACCCTTAAATTTTCGCCAGGTCTTCAGTCGCCCCTTCTTCAAAACATCCCCATACCATAACCGAGCTTCCATCGTGTTTTATAGTTGAGATTACACATGGACCTAGGATCCGTTCATCTTTTGAACTGCGTTAAAAACTTTTCTTCAAGACCCAAAAACCTCAAACATCGACTTATCACTCCATAAAACTCTCCCAATCTCCATGCGTCGAGTTTTTATGTTCTTTAGCTCACAAAAAGGTTACTTAGAACTTAGAAAAACTACAAAAAACGTCTATTTTTAGAAGCAACATATATTGCCCAAAATGATCAATGCATTAATAGGAGAACTTATTCAAATAACCTTTATATAATTCATGCATATCTTTTAAATTTTGAAAAAACAAATTGCATAAAAGAAATTCAACGCCATTGACAACTAACTAAACTCACCTGACTATTATGAAATTTAACTTTACTCATAACGACTTAACCTATAAAAATTCATAAACTAAACAATCAATATTCGACATCATTCACAACAAGGTAACCTTATCTAGCCTGTAGATTATATTATAAATATTTCTATAGTAACCATAATCAACACGCTTAATCTGTCAAGTGTCAAATTGAATTTTTAGGTAATTGAATAATTTTTTAAAATGATATGACAAAATTAATCACACTGCGATTAATTAAATAATTGATGTAAGTAATTTTCATTATTGTTATACTTTTACACATATTCTTTTATTGTAATTCACCATAATTTCAGTCCCAGACGATGAATACTTAAGTGTTGGAAAGCTCGGAAAATATATTAGAGTTAGTACAACGAAGTTAGTACTAAGAAAACGCTGAAGCGTCCAAAACATAAACATATTTAATAACGTTTTTCTTCGAAAGATTTTCTTCGAACTTTAGGCATCATAAATATTTATGAATTTAACATGATTTTCACAATTTCAGTATTCTGAGACTATTCTTGGTGAAATGCCGTAAAACGTCAGATACTTTCTCTTCGTTTTCTTTACCACACATTAACAAGTTCTTACTTCTACCTTTATAATTTATTTTTCAGCTACCCAATGTTACTGTACTGGGATTAGTTATGAAGTAAGCATTCAAATAATCCATTTTTTCACTTATTTGTACAACACAGCAATATTAATATCATGCTTCTACGGGAATTCGCTCGAATACGTTAAAACATTGTAATCACCTCTCATACCAAAATTTAATAAGCCCTCTAATAGGATAATGTAAATATTTTTTATAGTAATTCAATTGAAGATTTAATCAACTTCCTTCCACATCATTTGATCAACATTATGTCAAAAAAGTTTATGCTGTATAAAACATATATTTGCATTACCTCGTTATAAATGTGTCATGCTCTTTCATAATTTATTCCACGTGTATACCTACCTGGTCTAAATGACAAGAAGTGAAATATGAGCATAGAGTCTAACCTATAATTTCCTGTAGAGCGCTTCACTTAAGAATAAAAATGGAGAACAAGTTTTATGTTCTATATGATAACTAAGCACTGAAAGAGTATTTTAACGACATTTTTCACAGAAGTCTTAAATTTTTATATTATTAATCGTAAAAGATTTAATTAAAAGTTTTAGACGCCATACATCTTAAAAATTAGCATATTGTGGAAAATTTTTAATGCGTTGCCAAGAAACCTGAGGTTGCAGTTAATAGTATAATCTTGAATATATACTATTTCTTTAATATATTAATGTTCATTTTCTGGTAACCAAGAAAAGTTTGGAACTTTTCGAAGTATTTCAAGTTAATAGCTTAAATTCGATCAAATAAGTCTGAAATAGATAATTCTTTAGAATATTTGATGCTTAAAAAGCATAAATTTCAAAGAAAATGTGTTTTAATTTTCTCCATTCCGTTGTGACCTCTTCCAATGACAATTGAAACTGAATTAAATTGTTTCATTACAGTTCTTTTATTTTTCTAAGGGCCCGATACTCAACATAAAAACCCAAGGTCAACCTTAAGGCAATAGGCCTCGAGGGGAATTTATATTGTTTGTATGTAGAATTCTGTGGAGGTATACTTGCTATAGTATAATAAAGATCAATAAGAGTATTATCAAATTTCACTAAGTTAGAAAATAAACTATTTTAATTACCATTTTATATCAGCATTTTTGTTACATGCAGTTTGAGTACTCAAGCATTAAATCGAGACTTACCTAAATTGGTTACAGGAAAGCAAATGTATTTATAGAAGTTCACTAATTAGCGAATAACTGATCTATTGCGGAACGGTCTGTTAATTGAGTTCCAATTTTTCATTATAACTGAGTTATTATGGTAATGAAACGAGAACTTCATTCCGTTTCATATTTACAAATAACTTAAGGCATTCAGAAACTAAATTAGTCATCACGATACTACATAACTGAACCATGATATTATCATTCAATTTAAAGTTAATAAAGGATCTTTATAGCTCTATTTTCTCGATTATCAATATATTTCAGTTACTAACTATTTCGGCTTTAGATGGGTATTATATTATGCCCACATATTCTTCTGTCGTGGGGTCACATCAGCGTAATAGGTATTAGATTTGAATATAATACATTATTTGAATCATTTTAATGTATTTGAATAAAAAAAACTGTTTCAATATATAAAATTTTAAAGTATCGAATCGAGCAAGACCTGTTATCGTGAAGAGAAATTGGTTGAATTTATTTTCGTTTATATTATTATATTATTATTAATATATTATTTTATTTAGTTAAATATTTTACTTTTAAAAATCTATTTTTAAAAAAACTTTATTGTTAAAAAAAACACATTTTACAATTTTTCAAGCGATTGAACTTAATTAATTTCACGATTGAATTAACAAGATTCATTGAATGAACTAGATTCATTATTCATATTTATACTAATAAAATACCGACAGTTGTTTACGTAATTTAATTTTTCTGGATTTTACTTTTAAGAATGTTCTGGATTTTTCTTCACATAGCTCCTATCCCTAAGAATGAAAAATAACGTTTTTCATATTATCTTCTACAGTTCCTCTTCTTATAGTACATTTAGATTTAGATAAGATTTTAGTCACTAATTTTGGAATAACTAAAACTGCACTGCTCGTCACTTCTACTATAGTTTCTTGTGGATTCACGTCACTAATAAAATAGCTTATAAGAGAGTGGTCATTCAACAGTTCTATAGTACAATTGTCATTTAATTTTAATTTTTCTTCGCAATAATATTTTATTATTATTATCATTATTTATTATTTTATTATTTCGCAATAATATGGTTTTGGATGATAGGATATAAATGTAAAAATTCATAGGTTTGATGTTTCAATATTGATACATACGCAGCAAAAATGATTTGTGATCCCAGAAAGAGATAATACGTTGAAATATTATTAAGCTTTGGAATCAGTTCTTATTTATGAACAGTATTTAGATATTTTACAAATTCTAAAATTTCTTGACTGGATATTACCGAACTATGAGTTGTATTTAATTTAGAAAATGTTATTACGCTTTCTATATTATCAATCAGTGTAATTAAATTTTGACATTGCAGATTAATTAGTGAAATTGTACTATAAAATGTGTTCTGATTAATTTACTTATATCTGTTTTTGTAATGATTTGTATAAAAGTATTATTTGTATTACACTAACTATAATTTAATTTTTTATGTTATTTTCTTTTCTTTACTTCAGTTAAATAAACAAAGCTAGGAATTATATTATTATATTTCTTATATATTCCAATTAATAGTAATTTATTTTTATTATTCCAGTTTCTAAAAGTATCTCAAATATTTTCTGTATTATACTTATTTCAATTCCTATTGATTCTAAATCTTATCTATTCCTATAACATAATAAGAAAGAGAGGTTTTATTATAAGAATCTATTTTATGATTTCTTAAATAGCGTAAAACTTCAAAGAATGATAATATTTATTTTTCAAAAATAGTTCTTCTATTATCTTGTCATTTAGTATCGCATTTAATTTTCTATTCAAATATATTGCACTTATATTATTATTATTCTTATCAAATTGTTTGTTAATTGTTTCGTAATTAATTTCAATTTTTTCATATTCATTGTTCATTTCTCTTTTATCAATCATATTATTTTGACTCTGTATATTTAATATATTTGTACTTAATTCAGGTTCTATAACATAACATTCGTTTTCTAATATTTCATTTCATTTTCTTTCACTTTAATTTCATTATCATTTATTTTTGATTCATCTAATCCTGTATTCTGTAATTCTAAGTCTAACTGAACTTTATCAAATAATTCTATTTCTAATTCTCCTTTTGTATCACTATTCATTTTTTTTTCGAGAACTTTTCCGTTACAGTCAATTTGTCTTCTTCTTCTTCTTCTTCTTCAAATAATTTACCGAGATCTAGTTCTACTTGTTCATTTCTTTCTTTATAATGATTTAAGCTCGATTCTTTTGTTTCTATGAATTTTTGAATTTGTGGTAATGAATTATTAGTACAATTTATTTCAACAATTTGTTCATTGAATTCCGATTCTTTAGATTTTATAAATTTTTCAAAGTATGCTAATGGATCAGAAGTAAAATTTATTTCTACTATTTTTGATTCTTTTTCCAGGGCTCGTTTAGAAAATTTACTTTTTAACTGTTGTTATTTTCTTCTAACTCTAGTAAATTTTAAAAAACATCTATTTGTTCTGTTTCTTAATTTTTGTACTTACAATCATTATTATAATTATAATTCTTCTGATGTGACATTTGGGTTCTCATTTCTTGATTGGAAATATTTGTTATTAAGATTATTATAAACATTTTTTTCTGGTGCCAAACACCTGTGCATTGGTCGGGTAGTTTTGTCATTGGCGTGGTATAGGGTTTATAATAATTGGTTGACTGGGGAAATTGTTATTGTAGTTATTATTGTTATATTCGCTATAACTATTGATTCTCGAATAATTAGAATTATTTCTGTTATAATTATTATCATTATTAAAAATTGATGATATGGATAATTATTTAAGGATTCATTATTATTACTTTGATTATTTCTTTGTAAATCCATTCTAAAATTATTATTATTATTATTTCGAATCCTTGGTTCATTAAATTGACCATAAAGTTCTTCGAAATTTTCAAATTCATACACGTAAGCCGTAGCATTTTCTAATGAGCTATGCTTCTTAAGATACATATTATTTTTAATTGTGCCTGAGCATCCTGCAAAGATGTTCAGTGCAGTTTTTTTCACAATGATTTATTCGACATTTTTTGTCTATTTCACATAACTTTAAATTATAATTGATTCTCTAAATCGTCTGACATTTTAATCATTCTAACCTATTTGCAAAAGTAACAAGATTTTCGTTTTTAAAGGGTCTTGTTAATTCCTGTAATACAATCTAGATCACGTCTATCTGCAAAACATTGAATTAAAGCTTCCTTAATATTAGGCCATGTTTTCAACTCTGTCCTATTCCCTACCATCTCGGCTTTTCCAATTAATTTCTCTTGGATACATTCAAGTACGTGTGTGTTTATAACGTCATCATTAAAAATTGCGTTTCAATTAATTTTTCGCATCTATATATAAATTTGTTAAGGGTATTTATATCTCCATTGGAAGGTTTAATATTTTCTGATTTTAATTTATATAATTCTTAGTTAATATTTTTGGGGTTTGCTGTTGCCGTCTTTAAAGTATCTGGATTATCTTTTATATTTAATTTGTTAAATGTATTCAATAGATTATCTAAATCTTTCATGAAAATTTCAATATTTAAATATCAATGAATTATCTCTTCCTTACTCAACAAGTTGATAAGGATAGAGTGAAAGGAATAATTAGAAAAATAAGGAGACTTGGCAGTTACAGTAATTTGAAGTTCCAGTCCCTCGTAGAAACGTAGGTATTCGCACTACTGTATTGAGATACTTTGTCGAGTTTTTTACCCCACTATGCGTAAAATTCACGACCGCACGAATCCTACTGACTGCGATAGTTGAATATTTTACTTTTGAAAACCTATCACTATAAAAAACACAATTTACAATTTTATAATTCTTCAAGCGAATGAACTTAATTAATTTCACAATTGAATTAACAAGATTCACTGAATGAACTAGATTCATTATTCATATTTATACTAATAAAATGCTGACAGTTGTTCACGTAATTTAATCTTTATGCGTTTATATAAATTATGATAAAATAAAGATTATTGGATAATAAATACTTCAGGTAACTAGTTAACAAGCATTTATACTTCATTCGCATCTTTTTTGTGTATTGATATAGGATAATTATTCCATAATACACTGTTTTAGTATATCTTGAAGAGAATAGGCTCATATCTTATTGTATTTACCAACGAAAACTAAATTCAAATTATATCTACTAATTTTTGTGAAAACACATCATTTGTACTGATAGAATATATCAAGCATATACGCAGCAATTGATAATTCAAATTTTTTTTGTTGATTCTATTAAATAGTGAAAGATTTTTCTTCAAATATCTTCATATTCAATTTGGGTTAATTAGAATGAGTTCGCAGTTATTTTGAATATTCACACTTTTTAATCGTTTGTACTTCTGGTCCGAATTGTGCTATCTCTGTCAAGGGAGGTGACATGGTAACTCTGACTCAAATAAAAATACATTCCGAGCCATCTAAACTATCTCACATTCACTTATCAAATTTTTCACAAAAGATCATTTTTCATTTGAAATTTTCCAATTTCATAAGCTGTTTGAAGTTGATATCCACGTATTTGAATTGTCGTTTCACCCGATTCCATTAGCCTGCTTGTGGGAAATAAAAGTAAATATCAAAAGATTTCAAAAGTGTTTGTTAAACTTCCTAGATAAGACCCTTTGCTAACAAAAACCGTCCCATGTGGAAAACGACAGGAAATGTACATGACGAAAGTAGGAAGCTGCAAAACATATTTTCTCCTAGGACTACTCTTTCGTTACATCATATGCTGAATAAATATTGTCATTGTCAGATAATTCCAAATAGTTTTTCATAAATTATTGATTCAACTAACATAGTTTTGTTATTTAAAATCTTGCAGCGAGGTATAATCGAAAATTATAAACATTCAATGTAATAAAATTTGTCATCAACTTTGTGACTGAATCAGTATCTCGAACCATTATTCCTCTTATTTTTTCCAGTTCTACCACACCCTTTTGTTCGGAATAAAATATGCATTATAATTTCCAAAAGACATATGTGTCACTTCAAGATAAAATATTTTCCTCACCAACTTTTCTCCTAATAAATGGCATTGAACTGATATCCATATTTCCGTTTGAGAATATCGCCCTATTCTCTAACTATATATTCGTACAACAAATACGATATCCCTCCAGCTATAGCCAACAAAAGTTTCATAAAACACCTCAACAAAACCATTTTGTCGTGTGTATAATAAACTGTGGGTTAAATGGTCTATTTTTTGCGGACTATAAATATGACCACTTTCTGTCGCTTTTCCCTTTTAAATAAAAATATTAGAGACAACGCGATAAAGTCAATCCATTGAGTATCGAGCTGTCTAGGGATCTCTAAATTTCACTTTGTCCAACAGTTTTTATTCCAAAAAGTATAGAGGACACAGATACAGAAACTAGCTTCAAATTTACATAGGTCTTCAAGCACTGTAGACTTCTCTAAGATTGAAATAATATTCTATAATACAAAACTGACATACTTCAAACTAATTATTGTTCAAAATACTTCACTTTGATAATTGTTATATTTTTAATTTATCTTTTCTTTTTTAAGTAATTGAGTTTCATAATCTACTTTGTACTGTCGGTATACATCTGATGAGTTCTTTGATAATTAGTAATGATTTTTTTTCCAAGCGAGATAATCATGTTAAAATTGTCTGGCAGCGTGTTTAATCTTTGTAAACTGTCTCCGTTTCGAGCCACTGAGTCGTCTTTCTAAGCATATTTTGTTTTTCCCTCTCGTTAAATACGAAGGCATTTAGTGGTTCTAACTGATGAATTTAGTTTTTGTAACTGTTATACAGGAAGGGATATTTAATAGTCTATAACAAATTTCTCGCTTCTTCTAGTTCATGAAACCTGTCTTCATACATAGATTTAAAAGAATGCTGCATATTTTTAAATAATTACCTCTCCACAGATTGATTCAAAATTTTGTAGCATACGAAAGCTAGAACGTTTATCAAAAATACAGCTGTAAAGGATACTTGATGGGAACGATGGTGAATATATTCATCGTTCGAGACATATTAGTTTGAGCGTATTATTGTGTGTATCATGCACTTATATTCTTATACACAGTATGTATTTGAACTTGAAACTACCACACCATATGATATTGAGATGATAGAGTAAATCCTAATTACATTGAAACAACCCTTGTTGTATTTTTCAGTCTCTGTAGAAATTATGGTATGAAACTACTACTGTTCGGTTCATTTCTTCGAAAAGGTATAAAGGCACTTTTTTTATTTTAGTTCAACGTGCCTCCACAGCGCAGGTCATTGGCATACAAAAACAATCTAAAGATGGATAAATTAAATGTAGTACTATTATAAAATTTATTACAATAAATATTAATTATGTTTTCTAAATCAACTTGGAACTTTAAGAAACTTCAGGGCGTTATTGATTTCTATCAGACAGTTGAGTGTTCCATTAAGGTTAGTTTTGGGATCAAACTAATGGTATGCAGTAGAGTCAGGAACGTGGAAAATTTGGCAGACAGGACGACTTTCTGATGACATCAAATAGCCGTGAGTGATTGATGCGGCCTTCTCATTGTCACAGCTTCTCTTCTACTCAAAAAGTACAGGAGCAGGTGAAAAGTAGATAGGTTGATATAATGCTGTAGTACTCTTGCTCCATATATCGTGGCAAGATTCTTAGATGAGGTTTTTGAGGCTTCAAATAATTAGCAAGCTGAACTGGGATTTTAGGAGGATCCTTGGAGGCTTCTTTGATATGGCGATCTGCAGATTCGTTTCCAATATGCAATGGAAGCCAGATGAGAGAGAATGTTATATCAAACACAATTGTAAGACACAATTATTATCTGCAATATGATTAACTATAAAATTGCATACTGCTCTCGCTCATATATAACGGAAAGAAGTGTTATCTATAAATAACAATAGAACAACAATCGGGATCTAGCTCCAACCACGGCCTAACGCTTGGTTTTACGAAAACGAAAAATTACCATATCTGTCAGTCTATTCTGTTTTGTAGTCGGTTAACTTATAAATAAGAAGAAAACCGCAATGTACCTATGTAATGTGAATTTATTTCTGTTTAATAGTAAGGCAGATTATCTCAAATTTGAATTGACCATACCAATAGAAATTCATCTGTGTATCTGTGTACTATGTACTATGCCGTTAACTTGATCCAGATAATTCTGCACTAACTCTGTGTATGGTTTCAGTAATCTATTCTTGGTAAAGCCTTCAATATGGCTTCATAATTGTTCTTTATTTTGGTGCTGAATAATTCATCCTTCATTATTTTGTGATTTACGGCACAATGAATCTTGGTCTAAGCGGATTAATTCAATACTTCCCCAATATTTAATCTGGATTTTCTCCCATTGCTCGTTACGTTTGATGAGTTTTCGTAAAAATAGATATGAGATATTTATCGATATCCACATCCAAATATTCATAGTCTTGATGGTACTACTGTTCAAATAATTTCTTATGCGATAAAAAAAAGTCTTGTTAATTGTGTTTATTAATATATACATTGGGAAAGAATTTATGCTAACTTTCTTATAATTATTTTGTAATTAGGGCTCAACATTCAGAATATAACTTATTTTACAGACTGAATTCGTCTATTCTATCAGATTTTTTGTTGCAAAGAGTGGAAATCTTCATATTTTTATTTCAAAATCATAGATTATTGAGATTTGAAGTTGGAAAAATGTTTCTCTTGCAATGTATCATGTTACCTGTTAATAGGTAAATGTGGATACAAAGTTTCAAGATCTTTTTAGATTTATCAATTTATGGTAATTAACTAACCATTCTCTTGAATCTTATAATTATCGAGTACTACTTCTACTAGTTTCCCTCTATTCTTGATTTTTTAAGTACAATGCATATATTGCCCCCTTACGCCATTGCGAAATTCCATTTGTCTTTTTTGTGGTTCAACCTCGCTAGCTTAAGCTATTCATTATTTTCTCTCTAAATTTGATCTATACATCTTTTTATATTTCCTACATCAACTCTTATTTCTCTTCTTATCGGTATATGCTCTATGTTCCAGTCATTTATGTCATTATTTTATTATTAATACTCATTGTATTTTAATTTCCACTCACATTTCTAAGATTGTTAACTGGCGATAAGATTGATTTCATTTTCCATCTTATTCTCAATTTTGTTCCTTCATATAAGCTATATTCAAAATTAGATAATGATAGTTAGCTTATGAAATCTAAAATACATCCATCAATAATATGAATTTAATATTTTTGAAGATATTTTTGCCGCATACAGTTTTTCAAACGAGAGATAAAAGCTATAAAAGCTATAAAATAAGAGGGAAGAAAATATTCAAATCTAATCATGTATCCAACTCTAATCAGGGATATGTTCCACTTAGACAAGTATTGTAAAAACTTTTTATCTTGACATTGAATCAACTAACTGCATTTTTCAATTCATTCCAAGTTTACCACTAAAAACTTGACACAATTAAGAGGAGTATGTTTATGTCACTGTATAAAATACTACTAAATTAAGAGAATTAACTATAATTGTTGAAATAAAAACTCAAATTGTGAGTAGGAAATATGATTACAAGTTAAAATCAGCACGGTTTTCTGGCAATAAAAATCCCGTTAATTATGAACGTAAAAGGTTTTACTCCATCCCCAGGAAACAATTTTTTTAGATACGCTTGTCGTACTTTATATACTTTTTTATGATTTCCATTATAACTTTTTTCAAGTTTACTATATTAATTAACTTTTCTGCCATATTGAAGGAAAGGGTTTTTTACGTAGATCTTTTCCAATCTGTTTTTTTATCTCATTCTTCGTCAACGTATACAGCATAAAATAGGTTCTTTTTAGTCGCGTTTAACTTCGACTTGTTTATTTGAAATAAGGATCTAAAAATAATGGAAATTTACTGTATTTCTCACTGTATACTGTATTTATGGGTATTCTTCTATACTTACAGATTGTATAACAACAGTTGTTTTCTGGTAATATAACAACTATACGAATTATTAAAAAAATTAGAGCTCAACTATCTCAGGACATTACAAAAATTTAAAGTATAATCCTAATTTTTACATAACAAAATATTCGATATGATGATATAAAATGTTGAGAAATAATACACAGGATTTTCTCCAAATCCTTCAAGTCGTAGCTTGTGACGAACTGAGTAGGTGGTGTTTCGAAGAAAACAGCTTTGACGAGAAAATCCCACTAATTCTGCTTCTTAAGTAACAATAAGTGTATCTTTCACGCAGATGGATTTTCAATAAATCAAGCTTATTTTTCCGTTCCATTAACTTTAAAATTCCAGTAATTATGAAAAATATATTTGTCCTAATAACGACGGTTTCTTTCCCATAGATTATTGCAAATTATTATGCATCGATCAAAATTGTTTTTAAAATTCTCCTAGATGAAACTGAGTTTTCACATCGGGGCGCATTTAGGATAATAGATAAGTTATTTCTGCTGATCTTTATAACCAGCCGACAATTTATATCTAACTCAGTAATATCGATTCTGCAAACATGCAAATTACGAAAGTAAAACTGTTCCTTGAAGGTTGACCTACTTTTTATTCTCACTATTATTATCCAAAAGCTTACCCCAGTTATTCAAAAATAGTGATTGGATAAAGTTTCTACATGTTATTATTGCCACAAGGTCAAGCTAAGAAAAGAAGTACCCTGCATTTCGCATATTATTCAAATCCTAATTCTTCAGTAGCATCCCGTATCCAGCAGTTATTATACGCCCTCTATACTTTATTATTTTTTACTGTATTATCAGAACTACATTTATTTGCCAATTTATTTGCATATAAAATCAGTGAGTTGTTAAATTATCTTCAACTTCGCTTATTAATCTTTGTCAAAAGTTCGGTACACATCATTTTAAATGTAGGAAATTTACTTCATAATAAAATAGACAACTCTTTCAATGGTACGGTCTTTGAATAATGACTTCAAAAATTTTACAATGTCGCGAACATAAAAGATTCTGCAAAATATTTATGAAGAGATAGATCTTAAGCAATATTTGATGAAGTTTTAAAAGTAGCCTCATACTTTATCTAGAGGGTAAGAAAATATGTAATCTGTAGCTCCTACAATGAAACAAGTAATAGGTAGTGATGAAATAAATATTGTTAATAGTATTTTACAGGTTTCTCTCTCCTACAATAGATAATACGATAGTTTGTATTTGTATCTCCATTTGTCAAAATAAAGTTACTTTTTACCTTCTTTTATAGAGACAAAACTTCAATTAATTATCTTATATTGCATTCACCAACCGTTTTTCTTCAACATATAATCAGTGACATAGAAATCCGAGCGATTGGAATTATTTTTGCTGTACTGGACAAGCTGTCACATTCCAATGAAAAAGATCAGTTTTTGCCTTATAGGTATTCATAAGAATGTGTAATGTCTACAGTGAGAATGGAATGCAAATTATCAGCAGATAACTGATTTAGAGATCGAATTGTCATTTTTGGAAGTTGCGTTCTCATTCCAAACCAGAATTCTACGACAAGTGAGGAGGAGGGCAAAGATCACCGCCTTAATTCATTAGCTCTAAAAGAAGTTTTCTCAACGGCGAGAGTAATAGCAGCTCAGTAGTTTGCAGATAATGAAGAAGTTTCTAAAATGCTTAGTGTTTATAGACGGATAATAATGTTTCTCTACCTTTCACTATCGACCAAAGATTATGTTACTTCTAAGAAGATCAACTTCAGTGTTGTTCAAAACGTCTAGCGTGGAATTAGTGAACACTATTGTCTTTATTAATAAATCCCTGCTCTTCTTATCCCAGGGGAGAAGATCACGATGCGAACATCCTAACCATCGCACTATTGCGGAGATGTTATATTGCTCAGGTCACTCGGGACACTATTTCTTCATATGCATTCTCTCGATATATTCAAAAATTAGTATTTTCAGTAAGATAACTCTCGGCAATATATAACCTTGGACGACTTCCGTTACGGTCAAATCCATCTCCTACCTTTGCCATCGAATTTCCGAATTCGTGGGATATATGTGATAGAAGTTTAAAAGTTCACAATGGCGTCCTCTTCAATGGCTCTTCTACATGCGAAAGATCTTGCATGGAGTGAGATACTCTGGAAGGATGTGGATAACCTACTAAGAGTATTGGGAATCTATGAGAAATAGTAGAGCTTCGATCCATTATCAAAGTTATTTAGTAGACATTTAAGTTATCACTTTATATGAATTCTTGGTTAATATAATTTTGATATGTTTGTCTGTTAGAATAAAATAATCGCTTATTTATAGAGGGGATTACTTGGAATCAAAAAATAAACCAATCCCCAAATGTAAGTTACAACGTACACAAATATTTTTCTGAAAACATATACTCTCATATTCATATAGTTTATATACGAAAATTTCTTTTTTCTACTACTGTGCGTAAAGTACGTAAATTAGAGTACGTAAAATTTCACTTTACGCACTATTGTGTATAGAAATATACATATATTAACGAGTAGTGCTTAACGAAAATTATTATCAAGGTCTCTATATTGTAGTGGTTTGAGTACAAGGCTCAAATGCAGAAGGTCCCATGTTTAAGTCGCACTCATTCCAATTTTTTTTTCTACTTATGTTGTAATAATTATTTTTAGGTGGCATTTACGCATGCCGAGGAGAAGAGATGACAAATGTAATACCTGCAATAAGTGCACCTCTAATATTACTATTGTTACTAGTTTTGTTGTTTTGTTAATTTTTTCTAATCTCAATAAAAATGTGGAAAATATTAATAAATATATGATATATTTTATAAGGAGTCAATGAAAGCGTTATACCATAAAACTTCCTTATTTTGATAAAATTGTCGCTAGTAGAAAAAATATTGTATGCGATTCGTATGTAAAGGCCTTTTTTGACTCATATGATTGTCGCATATATTCACATTCGTCGAAAAAAGGCTACTTTACAAACTCATTACATAAATTACCATTCATGTTAATTAAATTTTTTTTTTTTTGGACACATCTATTTTTTCCAAATATTTTTAACACTGTTTCATATGTCCCATCTGATGGAGGGTATTAGAAATTTATTAAGTTAGTGACTCTTCTCCTCAACAAATGAACGTCAAGTGAAGGAGACATTCACTATGTTATGTCTTTTTTGCTACGTGAGCCACAATTGGAATTCACATTGACATTATCATATATGCATGAAGTTGTATTTGAACAATACATTATTTGATGACAGTGATATTACCAATAATAATAATAAAAAAGACGTCAATGATATTCCTATTGTTATTGAAACCCCATAGAATTTATTATGAAATACACTGTCGAATTTCATTTATCAAAAATTACTACGCCTCATTGTAAACATGTCGTAACTTGTTAAGACCAGTCTCTATTTCAAAGTATTCAAAAGTACAATTGCTTCAGTTTTTCACGTATTTATAATAAATAGTAGATATGAAGTGCGAAAATATGGAATTCGTGTATTGTTGCAGCATTATCGGAAACAAAAGGCATAGTTATTAAGGCAACGATACAGCTTGTTAAAATCGTTTTAATAGTGGGTATTTCACACTTGGAGATCGTTCGCGTGTGAGGTATTGAGATTACAAAGGAAGCAATAGAAAATCAACTTAGCATCAACACTCCATAATCTATAAAAGTTATTGCCCCATGAATCAACCAAAATTCAAGCGGAACGTCGAGTAGAAGTATGTAAATAGCTCCTTGTCTTGTTTAAAGAGAATTTTTATCACATGCATTATTTGCGATGAAAAGACCTGCATAGAGGAAAATCAGTTGCTAGACAAAGGACAATTAACAGAACCTTTCGCAAAGAGGAGTCGATTAGAGCAGAAAGTCTTGTGAGCCTGGTGGAATTATGAAGGTTATGTCTATTTCTAAATCGTTTTAGATGGTCGAGCTATCAAGGTTATGAATTTTCTTACTAGAAGGCAATGTCACACCATGTTGAAAATGCAGTGCAATAATGTCTTGCATCTAATCTCATGGAATGGCTCCACGAAGATCTCAAAGAGATTACTAAACATTGAGTCTTTTTGTATGATGCTTTAATAAACAAAGTGTACATTGGAAATCGAAATTATTCACGATACATCCTCTATATTATTATTTTGACGTTTCCAGCTTTGCTCCTTCTCTATACTTCTCTGGTATTCCGATACCTTTTAAATCCTTTTCAGAGGATGGATACATTGCTTTCTTTTGGAAATTACGTCTGAATGTACAACGGATAAATTATTATTTTCATTATCAATCATTAATTTCTTTATCTATCTATTCTATTTAGTAACTTTTCCTCTTGATATATGTCTTACTACAAAATAGCAATAAAATTTTGAAGTCAGGTGCAGGTTATAATTTCTTTATTAATTCAATATTTCGTGATTCGGATAGATTGATATCATCATTTAAATTGAAGTCGTTATGATCAGTATTTAAAATGTGAAATTAAATATTTCATAAAAATAGAAAGGTCGCTGAAAAATCTATTTTCTTTTCCTGAAACTGAATAACAGTATGCGAGACACTGCAACTGTAAATCTTTCGAACAACTGCTTGATTCATTGAATTTCAAGAAAAATAGAGTTTTCTTGTAGTTTTTTGTGACAGTTCCAGAAGTGAGTAGGTTATAGAAAATTATATACCACTCTGAAGAAATAAAAGAGTATTTTCTCCTAATTTATGTCGTCAACACCGATAAAAACATGATTTATAGTAGATATGCTGCAAACTTTATATTTTCACGGCTGCTTTTAAAAGAATATAATTATCCAGTTAATTGCTCTAAAAAGTAGAGTTATAAGTATTCTTGGGAAGTTCTAGCATTCCTGGATGAAAAGAAATTGAGAACTTCACAATTTTATTGCATAATCATTGGATTAAACTAAACTTCGGTCGATTAAAGATTTTCAAAAACACTTTGGCAGAAAACTATTTTCAATCCTTCAATAAGTATTAATCATGGCAAAGTTTTCCATGCATCCTAATGCATTATTCAACATGGATAAATAAAAATAAAAATATTTTTTTGCTTTCCGTAAACATAGTTGTTTGTTACTGTTTTCTTCTTTTTTTGATTTAGAATTTATAGTTCTGAGAATAAATAAATATGAGTTGTGTGTACGCCAGTAATATCTTTGATGATCAACATATTTTTCACTTCAATGATATATTGAATCAACAATTTATTTTTCTCCTACTGTGATTTATTTTTTTTTATGTCATACCTACCGCAGCCGATTGAAAATCCTTTATATATAGGATTGAGCTTTGACACTCTCATTATGTTATATAAACTGCAAAACGTAACTAATACGATTTGTGGTGAAAACTATTCCAAAACTCAGTTTTCACAACGTGAATCATTTTATAGTATATTCGTTTAAAATCCTCTCGCTGGACACAACACAACCTTTTTTTCGTCTCAATAACCTGATGCAGATGAGGACATTCGTACTTAAATGTATTCATGAAATAATTTACTCCTAATGAATCAATTGTTTATTGTTGTAATTATATTTAAATCGAAATCTGTTAATGAATTTTCTATGTTTCAAATTTGATTAAAAATTAATTAACACTCCATATAGCCAGAAGAATTAATAGTCTATTCATTCAATGGAACAATTTATTCATGAACGTTTTAGTACAGTGACTCTTCTTAGAAACAAGTTCGATATTGACGAATTCAATTTATAAATTTCGCTTATTATTCAAAGTCAAAAATGATTTTTATCATAAAAAAATTCCAAATAAAAAGTATTATGGATTTGTTAAGAATTTAGAAAATTACCATTTCTTTCGTCTAGTATGAAATATGAAAAAAATTTTCTTACATGTTTAAGTTACAAATTATCACTGCTCGTTCAGTAACTTGGGTGGGTTTATTATATTTTTTGTCTGACAGACAAAACCTACATGTTGCCCAGTGTATACAGACTACCTGCTTCTTCTTACCCACCTGCCTCAATTCTGATTCAATCTCAAAGAGTTACTGTTCCTTTATTTGTAATCGGGTCTAATTCTTTGCAGTTTTCTAAAGTACCTCATACTATCGTCTTTATTTTTCACTTGCAATAAACTTGGAGTATGTTTATACATACATACATAAATTCCCTGAGAAAATCTTGGGCGGATTACCACCAGGTTTTTTGGGTAAAAAGGGACTGGAGCTAGTCGTGACCTAAGACAAGGTCACGCGTTTTGTTTGAACATGATTCTATACGTTATGTGTTCTTATATCAGTCTTCGCAAACGATGCTTCTCTCGTCAGCTCTTTAATCTGACTTTGGATCTCATTTCAATCAGAAAAGACGTGTGTTTTCTATTTACACACAAAGTTTTATTAGATAGGATTTGTTCGATTTTGTTCCAATGAAATTAAATGGAGGCACTCAAATATTTCAAAAGCTCCTATAGAATATACACCTTATTAGGTTGTTTCCAAAAACCTCCTAATCACTTGTCTTATCGCAGCATAATTTGGATCCAATGAAACCGTTGACAAATGTGGTTCTCCTTACGGAGATGTATATTTTTTTATCTTTGTCTAAAACATGTGTCAATTCCTAGACAAGTCCTCCATTGTACTATGTCCTTCAAACTGTATTTTTTGAATTTTTTTTGTGAATATTATGCATTAAATGAAGTATACACTTTATTCCAAGTTTGTATTTTATTTCCACGTGCTAATATTATCAAGATATCGATACGCAGTTTTCTGAAAATTTCTTCCTATGCGAAGTGAAACTCAGAATCTAAGCTCCTGGAATAGGATCCCACCAAATGCTGTTGACAAACTAAGTATAGGACAGATTTAAAAGACTCCACATCATTCACTTACGAAGACTAGTATACCTGAGTGTACTACATGTAATAAGCAAGTAACAATGAGGAATATTTTGCTTGAGTGTTCTAAATATGATATATAATTTATGAACTACATTTGAATCGGTAGGAGACTGGAATTGCGACATAAAATGTATGTTACATACCCCACATAAATTAATTTGATAGGAACTTTATTGTTAATAACAAACATAGTAGATGCGATTGTGAAAAACTAATTTACAAAAGAAAATTGGAAATGCAACAACTGTGTCCCCTTTTGTTGAAATACACTTGAATAGAATCATGCTTCAGTGATTTCTGAAAACATAAATTCCAACGAATGTTGATGATAGCTTACGTTGTCATTTTCCAATAAGGTGAATCAATGTAATGAAGCTCTAACTATCCAGGATTACCTGTTTCTGATAAAAATTAGATAGCCTTCGGTATTAGGTGTTAGCGTCACCTGGAAACCTGGAAAGTGGAAGACATTCTCAACATCTGCTAGACTAATTCCTCCGTCGACAGAATTAAAAATTCATTTATTACTTTTTTATTTCTGAAAAAATTTCCCATTGACCACTACAACAAGTACCAAGATGCAACCATCAACACATCTCTATACATATATAAGACGAGTTCAAAATAGCAAATTAATCTAAAAGGCTAGAAAAAAAAACAGGTAGAAAACACTGAGAAACAAGCTTTTCGATTTAGTTATGTTGAAGAGTAAAAAATATTATATAGTAAAAATACGTGAAAAACACGCTTTTAGCAATCACACAAGACAACACTCGAAGTTACTCGAACCAAATCTGTTGTGTATTTATAGGTAGTGCCGTTACATTCTGAAGTAGCTCAGAGTTATCTTTGGAAGTTAGTTGACTGCTGAATCGTATAAAATATCACGTATTTTGTTATATTTGATGTGAATATACACCTAAAAGCAAAAAATGTTATTAACAAGTGCTATCGTGAATATTTCAACCATGATGAATATTAGGTACCACACGTCTGCTGTATCTCATGTCACAGAAATTTGACTAGGACATAAAGATGAAACATATATATCTTAATTTGACGCGTTTGCATATTTCAACATGACAAATTTCTTAGTGCACATAATGGCCGCGAATTTGCATCATATCGGAATCGTCAGATTATTGGAAGAGAGCTTTTTTAGGTTCACTTAACACCCCATTAGAAAATCTGACGCCCTCAATCAAATTTTTGTTTTTACTTTACGTACGTTCACCTGCATCATGCATTATGCAAATGATCACATTAACATACGTACATTAATAAAAATATATAGCATATTGATACTATCAATATCTGACGCCCTCGAGTACGTCCATGCCACAGTATTTTTTACAAATTTGAAAAACCGTTCCCTACCGATGAAAAGGTATATATTATATAACATTTTTTCATTAGGTATATATATTAAGTTTTGCAGTTCGAAATGACGCTCGAGGAAATCTTCATTTAATATCGTGGGCTTCCCTACTGTGGGGTGATTTCAATGACATTATGATGTCCTTGGACTAGGAGTCAGACTCAGATCTATTGGTTACAAAGCGCAAAGTTAGTTTTTAGCTTTAATAATAGTGAACTTAATTTCCTCATCAGTAATTTCATTCCCATATCACTAATCATCATTTACTTTTTATTTTCATTATTGCTAATAGCGTGTTAGCATTTTTAAACTATTATTAATTTTTTTGTAAAATGCTTACGTTTATTGATTCTTCGATTTACTAAATTGTAGTTATTAATTTTAGGATAGGTTCGCCAAGATATGACATGCTTTATGGAATCATTGTTGGGGATATGTCGTAGATGTAATTTCTCTGTTGAGAAAAAATTATTTTCCAAATTTTAATATCATAGTTCAAACTATTCAAATCATTTCGCATTTTCAATAACCTGAAGACTCGAAATTGAAGCTGTTTTTGATAAAAAAGCTTAATTGATACAATGATATTTTTTTATATGATACTAATAGTTATTCCAATAATATACTCTCGTATCATATCTCGTTTTCTTCTCTTTCCTCCTCTAATACTTAGCCTCTGTTTTCCTTCATCTTGTCGTGAAAAATTAACTTTTTCATTAGTTTACTGGCGCTAGAGGAAAAAACAGGAGTGAACTCGCATCACGTCTAAACTAGTTAAATCAATTACCTAGGGTAATAAATTCTACTTGTAAATAGAAAAATCTGATGAATATGCTGAAGATAACAATTATTATTATTAGATTGCTCATAGAAATATGATCTGCAACTTGGAGTATAAATGATGAAACTAAATAAATAAAATATTTACTGTTGCTTCATTTCGTACATGAATTGTTATATGTCAACTATTAAACATTTTTTTGTTCTCAAAAGTGGGAAAAATTTGTTTATATGTGTCATTTTTATATATTTAGAATATATGTTTGCGTGCTTACTGAATTTTATTACAAAGCAGAAAGTATCTCCAAAGGATCGAACACCATGACTTGAGGATGTCTGTGCACAAAAGTTGGATAACATATTTGCTACTCAACTTCAAGTAAAATATGTGACGTATATTTTCTCTCCGTAGATAAAACATTATCCAAGATTTATTTTATTTCCTCTTAAAAGAAAATCACTGAGAGAATGGTAACAGAATAAAATCTGACATCTGAATATTTTTATTTGATGTGATTTTCCACAAAAATCTGATTAACTTATCCATTACAGTAAATAACAAAATGTATACAGTTATTAAGAGAAGGGGATTGAGTCAACATCAAAAGATTTCAATGGTATTGGAGAATTAATATGAAATAATAATATTAATGTTTTGCAGACAAATTAAAATGAGCACTTTTTGCGAAACTCAAGCAGCATATAATAATCCAGTGAAGAACTAACAGAGTTGTTTCGACCAGATGTGACAGTATAAACCAATTGGATCTAATTTGTTTGTCTTTGAATTTTCTCTCCAGTTTACTCAAATTTTTGAGCTTTTTTGGTGTTGACCTAATTAGAAGACCTCAACATGTCTCCACTAACTATTTTCAGAGAACAATATGTAGTTACGACTATTGGCCACTATTTCTTCCACTCTCGTGATCTCAATTAATTACCCATATTCAACCAACTATTCCTCAACAACTTGTGATCTACGCAGTTATTAACTGTACTTGTTACTACCACCAAGACCAAAGAAACGTGACAGACAGTGTTGGTATAGTGGTAGTGAAAACAGTGCGTTCAGTGCGAATATCACCAACGGTTAAAAAATTTCAGCTCTTCAAAAAAGTATATCAAAAAAGTAGCAAAGTGAAGAAAATTTTAAGTGTTTTCTTTGTTTATTAAGATATAGTGCACCTACAATAAGTGCACGATCACTGAATAATACAACGTTGGATTATTGAAAATTACGAGAAAAGAAAATAGTTACATTACAGTTTTTCACAAGCGAATGCATCGAAATTTGTGCTGTAATATTTAACAAAGCACGAAGTTATACAGCTCCGTCAGCATTCGTGCAGTCCAGACGAAATTGTCTGCGATTTTAGATTCTTTTCTATATTTAAAACCAAAGGATTCGGTTCGCTGACAAAGACACGGTTAAAACTAATGCTGCGAATATGATGAAGGTAAAGCAAATTGTTTCAGGAAGTGAACACACTACTGGGAAAGTTAAATGATATTTTGCATTACAATAATCAAATAATAATTAATTTTTGTTTCTTAGGTTGGTTCTCTTCCTAGAAAAAAATATGTAATTACTTTAAACTGAATCACATAATCTATTCAATTATGTAGATTCCAACTATCTCGTATAATCCAATATTTTTCTAAAAGGTTACAAATGTGGAAATTTGAATGCACAATATTAATGAACTCGAGTTTCACAATACCGTATGTTGATTTTAATTGTGAATTATCTTCGGTTCGGATATTACTTCTTGTTATATTGAACTTGCCGATATCCGTCTATCATGAACTAGATTTTCTATTAATATATAACCACGTTTAATTGACCTAATTCTGTTTAGAATTGACTATTCTCCTTTCATTTCATACTGAAGTTTTTTTAACAAGGGTGTCTCATAGGTAATGTGGGTTTTCATATGCGAAAATTCCTACGCCCAAATTTACATATTGTAACTTGGTAAGACTAGAATTTAATTCTTTGATAAGTTCAATTGCTTCACGTTCTTCCAATAATTTTCTCTTTGTTTATCGACTATGCAATAAGTTTTTATAATAAATAGTACAGAGTGGGATAAATATGAATTTCGTTAAATATTCTTAAGACATTATGGAAACAAAAGCTTAAAGTAACCGTGGCAGCAAGGCAAATATGTGAAATTGGAAGGGAAAGACACAGTTGATGAGCGAACGGTCCAGCGTTGGTATAATCGTTTTAATACGTGCAGTAGAGATTTGACGCTTGGAGATCGTTCGCTTTTAGGTCGCGTGGGATATTGAGGTAAAGAAAACAGTAGAAAACCAACCGATTATCGGACTCCCTTGTATCTTCTGAAGATATCGCTTTTTAAAATCAGCTTCTTGCCCTGGCGAAAGATGACATTTCACTGACATCCAGCATTGAGTCCGGACCTTGCACCGTCAGATTATTATTTATTCAGATCAAATGCGGATTTTGAATTCAAAATGAGATGTTGAAAATGCAGTACCACAATGTTTTACATTTCATTTTACTCTCGAGTTATTTTTTCAATTATATTGCTACATTTTTGTAAAGCTCATTTTTGCAAATTTCTAGCCCATAACTTTTTATCTCATTTTTTTATAATATTGAACTATATGCATGCATTGCACTTTCATTTTATTCAATTTGGCTCTGGATTGAAATAAACGAATTTTTCTTATTTTGTGAAAATGTGCAGCAAATTCAACACAGACCCGTTTCATTTTAGAGCTTTATGAAAAAATGTAGCGTCGTTGTTTCGCAATTAAAACTCTGTTATTAAAGTGCTACACGATTGTTTTGACAAGCAATCTGTTAAATTTAATAAACAGTTATCGATCATTCACTCAACTCTCAGTCGCAATATAGAACTGGCAGTTTACTTTAAACCAAAGGAAGTATTTTATCACTCAATATCAAAAAGTGAAGCAACTTCATTATTTTTTATATAAATTCAATGGAAAAAAAATGATAAATATATTAACGGCTTTAGCCGCTACAAGTCATCGTTAAAATAAGATTTAGCCCAAAAAAATATGATTGAATGGATATTTTTTATTTCATGTTTCAAAATTTCATCAACCTATTTTGTCATGGGTTGTTGATTTGGGTTTTAAATCTTTCATTACTGAACGGTGTATGTGATACTTCAAAGTGTGAATACTCTTTGAACGTATCGTGTTAAAACAAGCATAAACAAAGATATAAAATCAGCAATTCAGCTTAGTACATTTATTTGGAAACTTTATACTTATAGCTGTAGTAGATAAAAAAACCGAAAAAGCATTAAAGATGATACGATGTAGTTGTTTTCAACTCTCCATTTTATCGTAGATTTTAGATATTGGTTGATGTATGTATAGATGGAATAGATTGAAATAGGTTAAATAATTCAATACAATGTACGCTGATTATGAACAAGCCATTGTTAAACAATTTATTACAGTCAATAACTCAGAAAATTTTGAATTTACCTCTATTGTTTTTATTATGATTTTAACCTCTTTAATTTCACCAATTCCATTGTTTTCTTCTGAATATATCGTTTAATACAGCATAAAAATTTTTAGTATATTCAGTTAGCATTATTAGTTCAGGTGCTTGGATGATAAAAGTAATGGTAGATTTCCATTCAACAATCAATCTTCAATAATTAGTTTTTCATTTCTGTGTAATATCGTGTATATCATTAGGGAATCCTTCTAACGCATATAGTCACGTTCCTGCAGTGTTTGCCAAATTGTTGTTAATTGTTCCACTAATGTGAGTATAATGAACCAAGCTCTTACGATTCATTGAATGAAATTATATTAACCGCAATAGATTTTTGCGAGAAAATTTCTGGTGCAAAAATTTCGAAAGTTTATCAAATATTTGTCGAGATAAATGGCTTCTTCTTTCGGAAAAACGTGTAAAAGTTTAATCTTATTCCTACATGTATGTATGTAGATATTGGGGTATCATATACAATGCGAAATATAGGATCTATTTTGTCTCCTTTTCTTGCTGCAATTCTGGGACTCCAAGTATTGGATTAAGTAAATAAAAACTACCTTACTCAAAATAATCTCTCCTTGACTCCATAGTTGAAAGTGGAGATGGCGTCGCTTTAGCTTTATACTTTCACTGTAATAATAGGAACTGAGAACGAGCTTCATCGAAGTAATATTTGTTCCAGATTACAACGTAGTAAGCACATATATTCAAAAAGGCATTTTAACGTTTGAGTAATAATGTAGATGTATACATATAGTCGAACTAACATCACCCGATAATAACACAGCGTTTCCAGAAGGTTCGGGTACCAGAGTTCCCAGCTTAGGGGTTTCCCCACAAATTTAACTTCAAGTATCGATATATAACATTGTAAATAATAAGTTGCGTAATATAATATCGATTGAAATGTTACAAAATATGATTTTGGTTTTGATCCACACTACAACGGAATGGTGGATCATGCACACCATCCGCAAAAATTTTGAAATTATTCGATGTAAATATGTATGAGATTCTGAAGAAAATAATTTGTTACTTGAAGCTTTCGATAATTTATAAATAAAGATTTAAAAAAAATAAGTTGCCGAATGGAATTATTTATCGATTCTTTGAAATTTATTATTTGCTTAATGATATTTATCAATTGTTGAGAGTTGAAAAAACTATTGGGTACTAATTGCAGTATAATAGTAGTACTTGTTAATGTTCAGTAGTTGTGAGATATTCATTTTCTTATTATATACTGCGAATTTAGATATAAATGAAGCTCTGTTTGTGGCACCCCTTCTCCTCTTATTATAAACTTCTACTCCATTTGTAAAACACGTTCAAACTTTTATATCCTGTAAGAATCGCTCTCCTCTATGCATCGGTTTCCCTTCTATTGTAGACTTCTACTTCGAGGATTCTCTGGAAGTCATTCATTAGTTGTATCCGTTCAAACCCTTGTATCCTGTCCGATGTAAGCTTTGCTCTCGTCCACGCATCTTGTAGCATTTCTCCTCCTCCATATATAGACTCACTGCAATTCTTACTGATAGTAGTCAACTCAATTCTATCCCCTTATTGTTTCCAGACTTGACTCCCATCAAATACGCATGGAAATTTAATTATTGTTCCTATTTTTTTTTTAATTGTGGAATATCTTTAGCTGGTGAAAATCGATTGAACAGTATACATAATACGCATAATAAAATTTCTGACAATGTGTTGAGAGTATTTTTATATTTGAAGAGGTGTGTAGTGATGATGGTGGACCTTTTTATTCAAATTCTGGATTGATAATTAACTGGTTTTATCATGGTTTTATCGCTTCTAGTTGACATGAACTTTAATTTTCATTTACTCGTACCAAAATACCACAACAAAAATAATTCGCTGTAGAGTAATAACCTGAAACAATTATCTGACAGTCAAAAGCATCTTTTATAAATGAAATATTTGGCATTGTCTTTTAAAGCTCAAGTTTTTTATAGCGTTTTGGTCGAAAAATTGAAATGGTCATTTTCATTTAAAGTGAAAATACCTAGTAATGTTCTCGCTATGTTTTCTAATCAAAATAATTGAAAAGTTTTATCAGAAAAAATGATATGAAAAAATTATTTTCAACACTGTGTCTATTATCTTAAAAAAACTATAATTTACGAATCACCCTGTGCAGATAAAAGATCTTGAATAAGCTTTTATATTGAAGCAATAAAATGTCCTTGAAAAGCTCACGATGTTTCATATCACGGATAAAATGTGTGCGTTTGGGTTCTACAAAGAAAATTAGCTTAAACCTTCGGGCTCTATGCCTTTTACCATCACCCGACAACACTTTCACTATAGCAAGATTGTCACACTGGACACGATTTCCGTTCACTCGGAATTCTCGAAAATATAATAACATTCTTGAAATGTTTCACGTACAACATAAAATATCGATACCTAAAGGTACGGTAAAAGGGTTTGGTTGAAATACATCAATTACATTTGAGGTCAAATTTCAACGTATTTTATACATATAGGGTTGTTTGTTTTGCGAAACGAGATATTTACTTGAATAATAAAATATTCTTTTCACCAGGAAATCTATTTGAACTATGGTTTTCATTACAAATTAAAAAGTATTGATACATCAGCAATTATTGAGACTAAGGTTTGTGATTGTACACGTATTTATTTTAATTTTAATAATAATCGATTACTATGTGTCAAAGAACACAATACTGATGTAAAATTGAAGCGTTTAGATCATGGACATATTAAAGGTTATGGACGAGCCCAAACGATTTTAAATCGATGCCATCGCAGTGCAAGAGAAACAATATAAAAAGGATGGAGCTAAAGAGGCCAAAATCAAATAAATTCATATCTGGAGCTTGGAGTTTATTTAGTTTACCTATGATTAATTGTGATAATTCATCTTTAAGTACCTGGAGGTTCTTTAAGTGTTAGTGTCTTATCATCTGCCACTGATAGTGATAATTGTAACGAGATTTTGAGTTATTTTTGAGAAATACTATGTTTCACAAGTTCAAGTTTAAGGCTTAGAGATGGTTCAATCTTTTGCCATGAACGGATAGAACGAAGAAAGATAAAGAATTAAAAATTTTCAAGTAAGAATGTTAACATCAGTATTAATTTGTAATCATTGCAATAATAAATAATGATGTACCTTTTTTTAGGAATAGCAAAAGACCCCGACCTTAAGAATAAATTTTAAACCAAGTGACTATACAGTGATTTATGAAAAACATTTCACCAAAAAAGACTTTGGAGTTAAGCAGAAGCAGTTGATTCTGTTTTTGATTTTCCCATACATTTACAAAAGAAATTGCAAGAAAAGATGCCTCTGGAAAAGAAAAGATTAAACAGTGATGATATTGATGTAAGGGAAAAAAATAGATTGTACGGATAGTTATTTTAATAATTTGCCAAATTAAAATGATTTCTGTTAATTATTTATTAATCATATTTTGAGATACGAGTACTGCCACAGATTCACCAGCTGTGGATACTGAAATAACGGTAGAATTCCACGAAGATTTACCGGATCCAAATGTACAAAATACTACAATGGCCGCAGATTTTGACTCTATCCCTTCTACATCTAAAGAGAACATTTTTTCCAAAAGATTGGCATTTATATTAATATTATTTTGGTACCTTAGAAATCCAAGGTACTCTGTTTAATACGGGGAATTTAAAGAAAGTAACTTAGATGATGAAATGAGGGATAAAAGATTTTGGGAGGTAGCACATGATACTATTTCCAAATCTAATAAACAATTGTTGAAAGGAAAGAAGACTTTCTGAACAGTTGTTGATATTAAAGGTGTAGTTTTCTCTTGAATTTTGACCATAGTTTTGTGAGTTGTTTATATGAATTTGGTTATTAGAATTTTTCATTGTTGGAAAGCGTGCCTGAAATACATTGATCATTACTATTTGGACAGATTTCCTGGCTTTGATATTACGATAAACACTATAGACTAGAAGCTCATTATCATTGAAACAAATATGATTTTATAATTGTTGTAACTCAGTCCGTATAATGTATATATTAAATATAAGAATATCTTGACTCTTCATTGTACTTTAATTTCTATTATTATTTATTGTATGATCGGGGTTTTCACAGTCCACAAAGACATATACTATTTTATTACATTTTATTCACTTGCTCCAAATAAATACCAATAATATAATCCCTTATTTTTAAACAAGCATATTAGGTTTTAAGAATACATTACCCATCCAACTTTCAAAATTACAGTTGTAATAAATATTATTATTATATTGTATAAGTAAATCTTTTTAAATTTATGAATAAACTAATTGCTATGAGATCTTTTTTTCATTTATCATTCATATGAAAGCATCCCCTTACCTTAAATGAAATATAAAAATGATTATATATGAGTTTTTCCTTTATTATCTATCATTCTATTTTAATATCACTTATTAATAAAATGAAAGTAATTTAAATATCGATAATATTGTATAGTATTCAATTAAAAATTTTTAAAAAATTGTCATTTTACTCAACAGTTTTGCTGATAATCCTATTTATATTTTACAGATTTATGTGGCTTTTTGCCCTCTTTAACTCTATCCGAGCATCTCTTTCTAATATTGGCATCTCGAAATTACGAGTGAAACGATAGGTAAAGGGTATCCATAACCTTTCAATAGGTCCATGGTTTAGATGCATTTTTGACTTTTTCCATTGTTAGTTCACCATAATTAATAGATCAGAGTGTTCACTCATACGATCTTATTTAACTATAGATGACTGTTCTAATACTACTAAAGCGGATGCTCATGAGATTAATAACTTGCAAATTAGTTACTGTCTATCCACAGAGAACGTGGATGACCTAATATCTATGGTCGCAATTAGCAGACGAACTTAGCGTATAGCGCTACTGCCACCTATAATTGTGTTACTCATTGTGGTTTTTTTCTATTTATTGAAATTTCAATTCATTTGTATCTATATTTAGTTATTTTCATGTTTGATTTCAGCTTTTACAAGCTTTTGTCTACAAATTGTAACAATTTTTTTGACAAGAATGCATTTCTCTCCCTCTACCTATCGGTAACGGTAACGATCAGGAACATGTTGAGCGTTTGCTGTCAAAACTTTTTTGTGTCTGTGTCTTGCTAGTTTATGACAGGTATTTTTTCAAAGCATAGGTTATTTTGGTTGTTTTTATTGAACAAGTGTTACATTAAGTGGTAAATTTGGAAGTACTTTCTCTAGTTACTTTTCAAATAATTACGAAGTGTATACATCATTCACCAATTTTTATATGATATATAAATATCATTGTCATTGTAATTAAAAATGAAATTTATGCAGATCCAATTCATTTTTCTTATCTTCATAAACGAATTCAATCGTTTTATCACAAAAAACAGTCGATTCAACAAATTTAACTTCCTCTGCCGCTACCTCGCTCAAATTAAAAGCGCTCCGAAATATGGCGTCCGATCCAGAACGTGTTCAGTTTGTAGCTTATGTAACGTCGAACGATTCCTCTAGAATTGTCCAACGGTTGCACAACGGTTTCGTCCGATGAATGCAATCGACTCCACCACTTCCAACGGCGTGTCTTCTCACTTGTATACTAGTTCGGTTTGAACGCTCTTTAATATTGCTGTCTGGTATAATCGGTAACAATCGTTACAATCGGATAGATAAAGGAATTTCTTCCATTTATTTATTCAAAAATCACAATTATTGGTTGGAGTTTCTGGAACCGTTGATGATATTAATACTAAACATACTGTTTACACTACCATTACACTATCTTACGCGCGTTTTGATAACCTAGCTATCTGAAAGTAAAGTGACATTGACAAAAAGTTTCAATCTCTGAAGATGATAATTTGGATATTGAAACGCGTGTAAAAGAGTGTAATTGTCAATGTTGGTACACAGTGGTACTGTGAACAGTTTGTTCAGTATAATTATTACCAACAAGTCATGATTGACAGCAAAAGAATTAGCACAAATTTTTCATTGTTAGCTACAATTCTATACAGTGAAAGATTTCAGTAGACAATTCAGTGATTTTTACAATAGTTTCTCCAAATATTCTTTCATATTATCTTCCGAAGCAATTGTACAGTTATTTAATTGCACCTTTGAAATTGTAAATCTCATAACTCGTTTTCTCTGGAGTGACTCCAAATTTTCTTTAGTAATTAACTCAAATCCCAAGGCTTTTTTTCGGCTCATGCTTATTTTAATTAACATCTTTTTGTTTCGTACGTTTTCTCAAGATATATTGCTAATCTAGATACTGTTTCTGTATTATTATCGTATTTATAAGAGCTACTGTTTTTTTCTTTTTGAAATAAGCAAATATTTCATTATACAGTATTGGTAAATGAATAAACAGAGTTCTTCTTATTTTTCTCTAGAACTCTTTATGCCTTTTCGAACATTAGAGTATTCGTTTTAATTCTCCTTTTATCCATTTTTCACATTCTTTCCGATCTTTTGCTACTTTATCATTAGCTGTATTATTTTCCCTTTTCTCCCCCCTGCGCTATTTACTGTAGTTTTCTTAATTGTTTCTTTACTTCTCTTTTATATCTATTTGCTTCTGTCGCTTTTCTTACTAGGTTTTGTGTTGTTATATTGTCTTGTCTATGTGTCCGTACCAGTTTAAACTTTCAATTATTTTGTTTGCCATTGGTTCCTATTCTTCAATAATTTTCTATAATTACCTCATTCCTTATCCTATCTATCCTCGTTTTCCGTTTTTCGTACTATTTTTCTTAGTTGTATACTTATACTATTCTACTTTTTGTCTTTTTGTTCATTTCCTAGGCTTCACTAGAATCGTATACTTTTATTTTCATTTCTTCGCCTATTTTTGTTTCACAAAAAAAAAAATTTAAACACTTAAATACCTTTGACTTTTATAATGTCATAGGTCATTTAATTAAGAACTCATTGGTCTTCAGTTCATTGAATTGAATAAATAACTCGTTAGGACTTTAAGAATTATATTATGGTAGTCCTAAATTTCCCTAATTAAGATTATTTCTTAGTGGTAACAGACTTAGTAATTTCGTTCATGAATAAACCTAGTTTGAATAGAAACTTAAAGTCGTCCATCACTGAACGGTTTGTTTTCAGCTTATACAAATAATTATTAAAGCGTTGCTCTTACATTCAGTTATTTGATATAGCAAATAAGACGCTCATTATAAATTCAATGTATAATAAATAAAACGCTTATGTAAATAATCTCTTGTAGGTTTGAACAACTGTACTTTGATGTTTATACAGAGCATAGTTTTTGCGTTATACAAAGGGAACAAATAAACAGAAAACTCAAGCTGAAAACTTACTTTTCTATCGTCAGCAAAAAGACCAGATAAGATACTTTATACTTTCGAGTTTAAAAAGTGTTTCCTGGAAAGTTTAGGACGCGGAAGGCAACAAAATAAACGAAGGAGTAATGATATTTATTCGTCATTTCAAAAATGTTCACAGGCTGATGAAGATAAATTATAAATAATCAATTTTAACTGAATGCGTCCATCTTTTTCAAATTGGTATCTAGCTAAATACATTGAACTTAAGAATAATTTTTTTGTGAATGGCAACGCGCCATCAGTTTGAATGCGGTTTAAGAAATTGAAAACTTTGTAATTCTGTCTTGAACTACGAAATACCTGGAAATTAATTCACAGTTAATTTCTATTTCGACAAGATATATACGAATACTTTTCACCCAGCCATAAACAGGCAATATCAAGGTACTATCATCGCCATTATATGCAAAATTCAAGTTCAGAATAGCAACAGTTTATACTGAATTCCAACCTAGAAATTCCAACTTAGTAGCAACAGATTACTTGAGAAAATAAGGAAAATGGGATTAGAAATTTCAGCATTGGAATGATAATTAGTAGAATTTCAGATGACTAAGAAAACAAGAAGAAGAATAAAATCGTCCTACCTCGTACGCCTTCCTTGAGGGCTCACAATTTATGAAAATTTTATCTAAATTCATATTAGAAGAGGAGCTAAATTCAAATAAAATAACTTTAGAAGAATTTCATCGACAAATTGCTAAGGAACTTACTTAGTAGCTCGTATTACCACCGCATGTCTTTATTGCAGCTTCCATTCTATAGTTTATTTCAGAAAGGTGATAAAATGGGAAATTCCGTCCAGTTCGGCTCAATTTCGGTGTCATCCATAGGTGTAGGTCTTGAAATAATATTGTTTGTAATATTAAAATTTCAGGTAATTGCCTACAGAGAGTTAGGAAAAGTGTCAAAATCGAAATATTGTGTAGGGTTTACTTAGGTAGTAGATTATACAGTTACGTTTTGTGTTTACCGTACCGTTTAACCTTCTATTAGTGCCTCTACCTAATTCCAACCCTATTTCAGATTCGGCTTAACCATGCGCCGTAACGGCAATGGTGCCTTACCTAAAATGTTTAGACATTTATAAGTATATTTGTTTAGTTTAACGTATCAGTATTTGATGTTAAGCCGTAAATAGTGTTCACAGTATTATAAAATTATTAACAAATTGGCAAAATTTACACCAACGAAAAGATGTTCCAATAATTCTCCACTATCAGTGAATGAAAAACTTATTATTTTGAATGTACATGATTGCATAAAATACGATTACCCGAAATTTACTGTACAAGAAACTGTCGACCGATGTTCCCGAATGACTGGAGTTGGAAAGTCCACCATTTTTAAATTATTCCGGGGGAGAAATATAGCAGGCCAAGTGGAACCTCCCAATAAAAGTCCAGCAGACCAGTAAAAGTCCTTGATAAAGACACCAAAAGTGTAATTCGAAGAAAAGCTCACAATGTTTATTTTAAAAAAGAAATACCCACCCAAGATAAGATTTTAATGGAGCTTTGCCAGGATGACAGTATTCCGTTGATAACTAGAAAAGCATAACCGTAAAGCACTTTTACTGAAAAGCAATGAAATTGTTTGCTGGCGACGAATATACTTAAGAAGTATAAAGTAGTACAGAACAGAGCAAAAGAAACTCTTTTATCATGATGAGACGTGGATTAATGAAGGTTATACAGTACCAAAAATGTGGCAAGACAAAAATATGACCAGTGCTCGCCAAGCTTTCATGGAAGGCCTGTCAACGGGTATAAATGTGCCTTCAGGTAAAGGGAAAAGACTAATAATCGTCTATATTGGAAGCGAAGTGGGATTTTTAAAAGAAGGTTTGCTAACCTTTCAGTCGTGCCATACGGGAGATTACCACGAGAACATGGATTCGTATGTTTTTGAAGAATATTTTGGTGAAATGATAAAATATCTTACGGCTGATTCAGTAGTAGTTATGGATAACGCAAGTTATCATTCTCAACGTATAGAGAAGACTCCAACTTCATCTTGGAGAAAACAAAAAATTATTGACTGGTTAACCACCAAAAGTATTGAATTTGAAGATAATTTGATAAAAAAGAACTATTAGCTATAGCAAATTTACAAAAACATCGTTTTTTGAAATACGCCGTGGAAGATATAGCAGAAAAACATAGTGTAACTGTGCTGCGCACACCGCCATATCGTTGCGAACTAAATCCTATAGAACTTATATGGGTGCAAGTGAAAGGATTTGTAACAAGACAAGACGTTAAGCTACTGTTTGATCAAGCCATTAAGGAGGTGACACCAGAGAACTGGCGAAAAGCAGTCCAGTATGTCATTAAAGAAGAGGAGAAAATGTGGGATCTTGACTACTTGAACGATCGGACCATCGACCCGTTAATTATAACTTCAAGAGGAGATGAGAAAAATATGATTTTTCATAATTTAATTTCTGTATAATGTATGTTTTGTATAATGTTCAATTGAAAATGAGTGTACCTAATACATACTATGTACATAATGCCTAATCTTTATTCTGTTAAAATAAAATTATTTCCTCTTTACGAGAATCCTACCGGCACGCTTTTGGCCTTTCAGTGTTTGTGAATGGAAAAACAATAGGCTAAACCCATATATTGACCCCAACCCGGTTGTTACTACCTGCACTTGATAAAAAGAAAGAATTTTACTCTGGAATCAATGCCAAACTATGTAAGTGGCTTAATTATTCGTTGGGTCCCTTTGCATACCTAATGAGGTTTTATTACTCTATACCTTTCTGAAATAAACTATAGTTCGATCGACCTTATTCTAGTTCCTCTTAAGTACTTCTCATAGATTTTCAATAGAATCAAGATCCCTGAGCAGGGTTCCTTGCTAGTTACTTCATAAGATTAACTTTCACTTCGCTCAATTAATAATAGTATGTTATTATATGTTATTCTACTGCTTCCCGAATAAATTATTTACATAAAAGAGACCTGGATACAAACTGAAGATCTCCTCCTCCAAAACCCACTAGTTCTTCAATATAAGCCTGTGCGAAACGATGTTAATAATAGTGACTGAACAAAAACAGTCTCCTGAAGACTCCAATCAACATGAGCATGAGCAAATGGTCACTATTGACGATGCGCAGAAATAAAGTATTCGACATGTAACCCTCTCAATCACAGTTGCTGTAGAGTGTAAAGTCTAAGCACAAGGCCAAATTTCTTCCCGAATCCGATTTTTTCATGAAGCTCTCATTATCTAAGAACGTTTAGTATTATTTCACTACTGTTAGTATTAAATGAAGACGTTTGGTTTGATCAGTGCTATAACTTGAGAGGACTCAGTGACTCAGTAGACAGACACTCAACTTAAATAAATTTACAAAAATTCAACAAACTCCTTATAAACATCGCAAAAGTAAAAGATATTGCGTTTCAGAAATGAAATCTCGATATTATCCACAGAAGTTGGGTTATGTATAGATAAAGTTTATGAAACATACCTACAAACTATATTAGCAATTTTGATTCATTAAGTTATGCTTTCTATTTATTGGGTTTAAAACTGAAATTTAATAGGAGAGTCGATTTTTTTGCACGCAGATTCATTCAACGTTCAATATTAAAATAAACCGAAACAATACAAACAAACACGTAGTGAACTCAGCAGGAATCCCATCAATGATAGATTTACCGATCAAAGGCATTTGCTAAACGCAGAATAAGGAATGAAAGTGATAAAACGACTTCGAATTCATTTAATACGATTTGTATTGTTATATAGTTATTTGTTTCGTATGTATAAATAAGTTTTTGCAGTATTTTTCTGTTGAATAAGATGATTCTTAATTGTTTTAATAAAAATCCTATCGGACTTTTGTCGCTCAAATGTTCAGTAACAATTTTCATATTTTTTCCCCATACGCTATTGTTTTATTATGATTGTTTAGCTTAATTCATTTTATGACTTCTCAGTTTCCATCAACATATACAGCGATAATATGTTAACTTTATGTATTAACCCCATCTACAACGACTGTTTCAACTACAGTTAACTAAGTAGGATAGAATTGGCAAAGTAAGTACATTTCTCGACCTACATGAGCACAGATTATCATTTGCATAACACAGAATAAATTTCTAGTAATCAGCATCAAAATGTAGCCAATGATCAAAGTTCGCAAACGATTTGCATATTATTTCAACCCTCGGTTCTTTTCTAGTATTTACTAAGTGTTCATTCAAAACTTTCGATTTATATAATTACACCGGTTCATTTAACGAGAAATTCGAAACGCGAATTAATAATTTCAGAAAACGTTTTTAGTTAATAAATTTTTTTAAAGAACGCTTCGAGGGCTTCCTTGCGAGTTAATATGAATAATAACAAGCTTAGATTAAAGCTACCAGCGTTGTAAGATTCTAAGCAAGTACTATTATAAAATGCAAATAGGCACGTTTGTTCAAATTTCCTCTTTTATAGCTTTACTCCAATATTTACTTGAATTATTGATAGTGTTTTGTCTAATTTGTTTGAAATTATCGCCACAACCACTTTGATTATAATGATCATTTTAGTTCAAGTGTTCTTGTTGCCCTCTGACTAATTTTCTCGTAATCTAAATTACGTTTAATCTTAAGGTATTTTATTATGATTATAATGTTATTATATTAAGATTATTCAGCAAAAGGAGAACGGAGATGGAAGAAATAAATACTTCTCAGCTTTCTTCGAATTTCAATGAAATTTACTCACTTAATCCTTATGCCTTTCTACCTATTCAATAATATGTCTTTTGTTTTATTTCCCTCCATTTTATCCTTCGATTTTCCCTTGCAATCTTAATTTCTTCTGGCAGCTGGTCCTTTCTTTTGTTGAGTTCGGGCTTCATATATCTTCCATTTAATCATACTTCTCCCATTCTCATGACGTAGCCAAACCATCTTAATTGTCCCTGTTTCGTTTTGTTTTGAGCTAATCTCAAATTCAAATTTTCGCTTATAATATTGTCACTTATTATGTCTTATGTTGATTTATTGTCTATTTTTCTTATTTCGGTTATTTGTTTTTTCGTTTCTATCTATATTCCAATATGGGTATAGCTACTTTTTTATATATTTCTGTTTTATTCGTTTTGGTTTGTCTTGTTTAGCTAGAAACTGTATCTTAATTGAGTCTAATAATTTTCAATCTACACCAGTTCTCTTATTTATTTCTTGTTCTAGTCCTCTATGTTGTATGATGCCTAGGTATTTAAAGCTTTCGACCTGCTCTAGTTTTCTTATTTGCCTTATTATCATCTTTATATGTAGACTAATAATTGTATTTTTTTTCAGTTTCAGTTCAAAGTTTTCTCATCTTCTGGCACTATTTTCATATCTTCTTGGTAAAGTATCTCAGATATTTAAATGTCTTATATTTTCCAGTGTCCGACCCTATATTGTTTCAATTGTTTTTTTGTTCTTTATATTCTTTTTATTCCTTCATCTAATATTACGGTAAATAACAATGGCCTTAATATACACCGTTACTTCACTCCTTCATTCCATATTTAATATTCCTTGCCTAACTCTGACATAGTTTTTCTTCATATAAAGCTTATACTCCTCTCATTAATGTTTCTTCTATACCTCTGTTTTCGAAGATTTTCCATTTTCCACTCTTTCGAATACTTTTTCAGTATCTATAAAACAGATGTGTTTTCTCTTACTGCTTTTTCAGTTATTTCTTTAATTGTGACGGTTGCATATGCTGTTCCTTTGTTTTTTATTAATCCTTGTTATAAAACATCTATGATTGTTTCTTGTTTATCTCTTAGTTTGTTTCTTCGTATATATCTTGCTGACTGTACTTAGTAATGTGATTCCTCTATAATTGTAACAGCTTCTCGTGTTTCTTCTCTTGTATATTAGTGTAATTCTACTCACTTACCAATCTTGTGGCGCTTCTCCTGTGTCATATATTTTGTTCTGTATGATTTTAGTGTTTCTGTTAGTTCCATTGTGCCACTTTTATCATACCTGCCGTTGTTTTGTATATTCTTAGAATCAGTTTCTGTTTTGCCTATGGTATTTCTTTGGAACTCATTTTTATCGTTTGTTGTTTTGGTTTCTGTTATTCAGTGAAACCAGATAAGTTCCTGATGAGTATATGTATCATATGGATCCTTAAGGGATATTATAACCAAATCTAGCGGTTTCAGATTGTATTAGGTGATGGCTTACATGGAAGGAAAATGCTATTCTCCACATTACTCTCATCAAATTAGTAATCATGAAAATATTTGTTGAAATTTTTTTCGCACTTCATAATATGTTTCCAAGATTTTGCTTTGGTGATTATTTTTGTATTAATTCAGTTATTACAAGTATTTACAGACAAAATAGTGAAATCAAGATGCAAATACAAAGTGGACAAAGAAAACAGTCTCCATCGATATTAAGCAATATTTATTATGCAGGGTGCTTAAAAAAAGGGGATCCACTTTCTAGGATAGATAGAAAACTGGAAAATATTTGGGGTTTGCTCAGTAAAATATTTTCGTAACTCGTACCCATAATAATTTAACTTCGAATTTCATACACATTTTCTCTGAGTTTCTCAATTTCTCATTTCATCAATAGTTATGACATTGAGTCTATAAAAATTACATTTCTGGATCATTATCATTTGTTAAATTGGGTATTGTTAATCAAGATGTACTCAAATTTTAAATACAATGACATGTTATAAATCTTAGGCGAGTGTTTGGCGCAGCTGTTACGCATTATGCAGAAAAGTTTCCTCTAATAAACTTACCAAGTAAAAATACTTTTATTGCCATTGAACGACGTTGCCTAAAAACTGTGAATGGCCTCCTCGGTCATGCGATTTTAATCTCTTGGATTTCACAGTTTGGTCGTATCCCAAAGAAAAAGTTCATGGTACAGAGGTAAATTCACCTCAAGAAATGAAAGACAGAATTCAACGTCACTTTTATGACTCCCAACCATTTAGAAGATTAATGATTCTTTAGATAAAAGAATAGACTTGTGTATTCGTGACAACGGAAGACTTTTTGAACACCTACTCTAATTGAATTCTTTTTCATGTTATTAACCTTTTTCCAAATTTAACATCTTGTGATTTTTTGTTTAATTAATACATTTATCATCAATTGATATCAGCATCGGTTATTACTTCAAAATTTTCAAATAAAAATATTCCGATAACGGTATACAGTATCGAGTTTTATCAAGAGTACCTTTTTGGTTTTTGGTGTAAATTGAAATAATGTTTAAATACACTTGAAATTTTGCTCAGAAAATCTAATATTGAAAAAGTTATGTTAAATACTACTTGATACTAACCGTGTAACTACCGCCCTCTATAAGAGTCAGACATAAAAACAAATTCATTGAATGTATGAAATTTCAATACAATGTTGCCAGGAGTTGCGACAAAATCATAAAAAATTTGTATAATTTTTTTTCAACGCTCTTTATCTTGAATACGAATGGTGTACTCTGTCCCAAGATAAAAGAAATACTTAGAATTCCTATTTAATACTTGTTTTTGGAACTTATTTGTAAATTATTCCACCTTGAGTATACTGACGAAAATATTTAGAAGTATTTCACGAAACAGATACCCCACATTTTCTCAATTAATAGTGATTGTATTTTTGGGTCATATTTTTGCTACAAAATTTGATTGAAGACACATGTAGTCTAATAACCTAACCTAACGACTGAAATGCTTTTGAATGTTCCCAACACCAACTCTTAAATACAAGGACGTCAATGAATATTTGATCATCTAATTTCAATTTAATATAAATTGAAAATTACATTTACGCAAAGCTTTGCGTTTTAGAAATGTTATATTTCAAATAAATCAAAAAATTCTATCTAACTATCTTTCTAATGATATATCACATATGTAATAATCCCCATCTTTAAATAAAAGTCAGGGGAAATGGAAGTGAGGTTCTGAATCATAAAAATCCGAACCTCTTACAAAAAAATCGACGTTTCAGCATTCCCTTAAAATATAAAAATACCTAAATGCCAAATATCTATCCCGGTATTTGGCATTATTCTGTAAGCCTACCCTGTATAATAAAAGAAGTATTGAAATGTTTGCACTGAAAAAAAGTCGATATTGAAAAAATGGGATCCTACTGCTGTTGTAAACATATTTGCAATCGATTTATATATTGTGTACAGTTGTCCTACCTTTCACTTTAATCTAAAAATAAAACAGGGTAGCGAATATATAGTTACTGTGTCATCAGATATATATTTCTTCCGTTTCAGAAATCCAATAATTACCATATTTTAGTTGGGTGATCGCCAAATGCTTGGTCATCTTTATCGGTTCACTTAAAAATTTATTTAAGAAGCAAAAAACCTAAAGTTAATATAAAACTAAGATTTTTGAAGTATGCTATGAATCATATACTTTTTTAAATTCTAAAATTTATTAAAAGAACATTGACAATTTTTCTATTGAGATGAATCAAGACAAAATATACAGAGAAACAAATAACGCTTTTATTTTCAAAATTTTTTAAATTGTTTCATTGTAGAAGTGACATTTTATTTGAAAGCTTCCTTTTATGGCTTCAATTTAAACTTGTTCAAATGTGAAATGGTTTTTCAGTGAATAATACGGAATAAGCACACATACCTTACAGGTCGAAGAAAAGTTTAAATTAGGGATTTTCTCTTGGGATCAAAATCAGTTAACCAGCAGTCGACATAATTGAAAACTGATTTTGGAATTCAATGAGGTCAAAAAATAGATCTTTATATTGTATGATAATGTATAAATTGTGATAGTTTACTACGGTTTTAGTATGAAGTATCATGGCAAATTTTGGTTTGTTGTATATTTAACGCATATTCGCAATTTAACACGAACCAAAATATGATTGAGTTAAAGTACAAAATTACTCCTCATCTTTTACTATATAACTACCTTGTGTTTGAGTTAAATGTTCGTTTGCATTTTGAAATCCATGATAATACACTCATCTACTGATTACATAAATGAATGAGGTGATTGGAAAATAATTTGAAAAGTTCAGAAGTTCAACCCCAAGGTTAAAAGAAGTATTGGTTTCAACGCAACATTAAACACATAATCCTCCATTGCTGAAAAACATTATCGTTTTTCTATCATTATATCTAGTCTAAGAAGGCTGGTGTGTGGTTTCAATCATCTTAACAAAACAAATAAACCATTAGAAAGTCATAAAACGCGGAGGTTCCAGTCCAGCTCACAAATATTGAACTTTTGTTATGTAATTTGTATTAATAACTATAATTAGAATTCCGAGCATTGACACAAGTGTGAGTATATTTAACAAGGTAGTTACGTCAGCCTCCATAATATATCATAACTTTCACACAAAACTCTCCATGTATTCTAACTTCCATAAAATATACACTGATGGATCGAAAACCCCAAATGGAGTTGTGTCTGCTGTTATCACTTCCCATTAACCTCCCTTGAAAGATAAATTATATGACGTAAGCTATTTATGTACAGCAGAAACCTACAAAGAACTGTAACCATAACAGACTCCTTAGATGCCTTAAGTTTCTAAGCAAAATATCTATACAAACAACTCTCTTGAGCTATAAATCAAGATCCACAGGACACCCACAAATCAGATTTTGTGGGTGTCCTCTCATCAAAGAATACAAAGTAATGAAGATGATGGAAAATATGCAATATGCTACGATATACAGTTATGCAGACATAATGAATAGTGCGGTTTATAGTGACGTGAAAGCATATATTAATATATCAGTGGCAATCTGAGTGGCAAGGATCATTCCAGAAATTAAGACAAATAAAGGAAAGTGTCGTGGCCGCGAATATGCAGTATTCGACCAAAACTAGTAACTAGACTAAGAATAGGTCACACTAAAATTACGAACGAGTATTTATTGTTTATTAACAAGAGAAGAAGATTCACTTTCGGCGGAATGATTGATCCGGGCTTATAAAAGCGTGTCGACGTTCGAAGTGTTTATACGAGATTGTTGCATATTAAAACGAATAAATTTTCACTTATTGGGATGATTCAATACTTATATGAAGATAAAACAAAAATTGTTGCAATTTTCCAAACACTCATAGAATGCACAGTATTATTTATACGTTTCTTACTTTTCCATCCAAGTGTTTTATCTACATTAATTTCATTACCTTCAAAAAATTGCAATTGTTTCTCTGTGCCCACGAATGTGTTAAATTTGTTAAGGTGGCAAGAATTTAGCAATTCAAATGAAACATTGATTGTTTATTTAAAATTTGCAGCAAGCATTGCTTCTGGAGGTAAAACCTTGAAATCTATGTAAGTATATAGGGTAGCTGCAAGAGAACGACTGCATATTTTACCTGTTTATAACGTTTACATCTAAAAATATTATTAAGAAAGAGAAAGAAAAAGAGAAAGAGAAAGAGAAAGAGAAAGAGAAAGAGAAAGAGAAAGAGAAAGAGAAAGAGAAAGAGAAAGAGGAAGAGAAAGAAACAACCGCATTCTTCAGATTTTGAATAATCCCATAAGAAGTAATCAAGAAGAGTCGAATCGGAGGATCTAACCGGCCATTCGATCGTTCCACGTCTTCCAATCGACCTATTGGGAAAAACCTCGATTGAATAATTTCAAAATGTGGTGTAGCTCCATCATATTGGTAGTAAATAGATCGATCTATCTCATTTGGATGATTATCATCAGGAAAAAGTCTTTGTAATGTAGGCACTAAGAAGTTATTCAGAGAATCTAGATAAACTTCACCATTAACTGTGCCCTCAAAAAATAAGGGCTAATAATTTTATTGTTAATAATATCAGCTCAAATGTTCATTTTTTTAGTATATTGAGTGTGAGCCTCAATTTCTACAGTTCTGTTTGTTAATCGTTTCGTTTTAATGAAACGTCGCTACATCAGAAAAATCTATTTTATTTATGAACTGCAAATCTGCATGAAATCTGTCCATCATAAATTAAGAGAATTCTGGCCTTATATCAGGATCATCTTCATTTAACTCCTGAACCAACTGAACTGAACTCTCTAAAAGTACATATAACTTTTCTTCATCAGTAAATTTAACAGTGGTCATTTGGAACATTAACAAAATTTTACATCTTAAAAATTAGTTATGATTGCACCGAATTTGAAAAAACTTTATATTGCTGATCTAACATCCCTTCATCCTTCAACCCTGTTCAGGTTTTTTTCATACAGTTCAGATTAACGCTAAAATTGGATTTATTCTATACATATGAACCGCATTATATAAGTATCTGTTGAATACGTCTCTAATTAATAAGTTGTTATTATTTATCAAATCTATCACTGAAAACCAACATGATTGATGTAAGAAACTTGTACGCCTAAGCATTTCTCTATTTTTATGAGAAAATGAGTTCACACAACTAACGCAAAGGTTGGTATCAAAACGAAATAAAAGATTTATAGAAAGGTAGGAAAAGGAGTTTCTTGCAACTTCAAGCGATTTCTATTGGAGTTACAAATGTTTGGTGTTGTAAACAAAAATGGAACTGTTGAAAATACCGATGACGTTTCTAGATGGAAAGTGTGAATATAGTTATGTAATTGGAAAAGTCGTTCCTATTATTGTATATTTAGACGTACTAGAATGTTGAAATATCTGTTTTTTTATATGAAGAATTTGTAAAGCAATTGTAATTATTAGAAACAAAAATTTTTCTCTAATCTTGAAATTTCAAAAGTATTCTATATATATCATTCGTTTCCCTTCTATCGTAGATAAAAATTCTACTGACAGTTTTCTCGGATTCTCCAGTTAAGTATCTTTCGGAGATTTCAATTTATTTCAGCCTATCACGAACTTATTTATTTTAGTACAAACAAACAAAGCATATTATTGGATGTTTTATTTTTATAGTGAAAATATTTTACAAGGGTCTAGTATAAAAATGAGACTGTATCTCAAGTTAGAGTTTACAATGTGTCACTAAATTTGAGAAAACCGTAATTCAGCAGGAATATTCCGATGCTACTGTCGCCACTAAGTTTAATAGACCAATACGTAATCCTACAAGGATTTTAAACCTCGCTCCAGAAAGCTGGGAATGTCGAGTTTCTAGGAAAGTTAATTAAGAACACCATCAAAATATATTAGCTGTTAGTGTTACATGTGAATTTACTTGCGTTGAATAGATTGGGTCCATTAAAACAGTACTGTAGAACAAATTGTAACGTAAATAATATTTATTTATTTTGCTCCTCCTCCAAGTTATTTCGGAGGAGGTTTATAATACGAAAATTGATATACAAAACATCAGGTTTACTTTGATGACTTTTAGATTCATGGTAGTATTCATTAATTACTAGGTGAAACTTACGGAATTTCTGTTACTATTAAAGTTCAATGAACAATATTTTAAAGATTAAAGATTAGATAAAGATAAGATTAGAAAGATAAAACCATATTCATCCTAAACTTAACAACATCTTCAAGCTTCTGCGTTCACGAATTCTAGTAACATGAACTACAGAGCATATTCTTCAAAGTGATAAGAGAACTGAGGATACTAATATCAAAAGCGGCAATCTCCACTTTCTTAGCAAAACGAGTTCTATACGTCGTATCTCATACTTACATGCTTTATCAGATGAGTACACAGTTCAGTATCATTCTCGGTCATATGAATGAAAAATGCAGTAACAAATTTACTATTACAAACAAACACGGCAATCTCCACTGCGGGATAAATATCGAAACTAGCAATCTCCATTTCTGCCAATCAGAGACGTTATTTGATTATGACGCGAAAGCTATTGAGCTCATAATTAGTGTTACCGTAAGTTTACCTTCCGCTAGCAGTAAGTTTGTTAATAATTAAAGTAAAATATTAATTTATTGTTGTGTAAGATAGTGATTACTATGGAAGTAGCTCCAGTTGTCGTCACACCAGAATCTGCAAAGAGAAGAAAAATAGATCCTATAAAATGGAAGTGCAATGTGAACTAAGAGACTAAGGTTACACCAAATTATTTATGTATCTGTAGAGCCGATTTCTGTTACTGCTTTGCGATTCTTTGTATTGTAGACTAAACAATATTACACTGCAAATTTTGTAGTACCTTGTAGGACTCAAGCTTACAAATGCATGACGCTTACAATGAAAGAAGTAAAAGATTTTCATGCAGCCTTTTTTAGTTTCACTAATAAGCTTCTACAAGACTCTTTCAATCTTAAGTACTGCACAGTAGCACCGTGTAAACGCCGCCGTTTGTAAGAACGTCTTACAAGGAAAATTTGCCTGTATTCCAGGCTTCATTTCTGAAAATATTAGGTGTTGTATAAATACTTTTAGAGAAAAGGAGAGGCGACCATAAGATACCTAAGCAAAATGCCATTGAGAGCTGCATAAAACGTATCAAGTGCATAGAATTTCACTATTGTCGCTCAGTCACAAGGATCTACCATCTTAACTGCATCACAAGAATGATTTGGGCTGTTTCAAAAGCATAACAAAAAACGGTAAACTTCCTAGAATTATTAGTGAGGAGCGAATCGAGAATGGTCACGATGTCGACATGCTACTAGGTGAACACAAAAAATTGGAGAACCTTAAGCGACTTGAGTTTTTATAATGAAGCTATTCCCACTGAAGCAGATCCAGAAGCCATAGAAGGTGATGCAGACCAAGCGGAGACTTCTTGTGAATATTATCTACCCAAAATACATTCTGTTTCAATTTAACTGTAATTCATAATTTTTTCCCATATTTTATGACTTTTTCTCTTTATAGGCTGTTCTGATAAGAATATGTACCCTAATATACTTTCTAATTTAGAACAACTGTAATTCAATTATAATTTGTTTCATTCTTCATTTCAAATAGCTTTTTCTTTTTATATGCTGTTTTGGTAACAAAACTATCATTCTTCGGCTTTGAGAAACAAACACGGAAATCTCCATATTTTATGATATTTATTTTAATTTTTTCCAAAATATTCGTTCAAATCTGTTGTAAGAGAGCTTTTGTAATGGAAATACCTATTTTATGGTACTTCTAGAATCTGAGATAATGATTCCAGAAAGTCACGACAGTTTTTCTATGATTTCTCAAAATTGGCAAGTTGTAGATTGCCGCTTTTGATATTAGTACCCACAACTGTCTAGATACCTTCATTTATGCCTACGTAACACGTTTTGTAAGTTTATTACGTACGTAATATGCTACTTATATCTTTTGTATATAAAAAATACTATTACTCGGAAGGAATAAAACGAAACGTTGCATAAAAATTGAAATAAATACTTTACTTTTTTCTCCAAGCATCCTTTAACAAATCTCCTGAAAATTCATAAAAAAAGAAAAATACGTGTATGAATAAACTGAAATTGTGAAATGTGTATTCCCTATAATAATGGTAAAATTATATAAAAATATTTAGATGTAATTGGACGTAATTATTTCAGTTAATATGTTGTATAGTATTTATTTAAATAATTAAGTAAACATTATTATTACAAATGCCCTGTTAAGAATGACTATATAAAATAGATAATATATGTAACATGCCGTTCGGCTTGTTACGTTTTCCTTACATTTTGAATATTTCTTTGTTCATGTATTGTGGTTCAGAACTCACTTCTATTTCAATTTTAATATTCGATTTGTTGAAGAAATTAATTTGTTATCGACCTACCACTCCATTTGAAGAATTCAATAAAACTCCGCGTCTTTGCTACATCGTCCTCTATGTGTCTACACTCCAAAATTAAATATTCTGGACAAAGTAAATTCAATAAAATTTGCGTTGATATCATTTTTTATATTCCCTGGTAAATTTTTCTTATAACTTTTTAACGTGGTTTTTATATAGAGCTCACAAAATTCCAGTTATCTTTTTATTTTAAGCAAATTTTGTGTAATAGTTTCCAAGAAAATTCTGCTTCCGATTTATTTGGGGAACAGAGTCAATAGAATAGAACAGATTCCTGTTTGATAATATTTTAGAAAAATATAAATTTGGTTTCTTCATATGTTAGAGCATAAGCTCATTTTTATTCAAATCTGTTCTACCTACTTGTTCTATTTTTAGTAATTTCCATCTGTTTTTCCCTCAGTTCTACAGCTGCCATGTTGGACGTAAACGACACAAAGGGCTCAACCAGTACACCACCATCTCATTAAATTCAACTCCAACATCTGGGAACTCAGTTGGTGGCTACTTTTTTGTAATTAATTGATTACTGAAACTTTTTTTTTTCACAGCAGTAAATATTTATTTATATTTATAGTTTTTATTAATTTACTTCGTAAGATGTTTCCAGCTTTTCCACCTTTTTTTATTTGTTTTTAACGTCGTTTGATAAAAAGCTGGTGATAATTGGGAAACATTTTTAAATTTTATCCCGATCAAGATAAATTCCCATCGATTTGATTTTGATTCAATTGTATTTCTATTTATGTTCGTGTTTATATGGTTACTAAGGCTATGAGTTTTAAACGAAAATAAACCTTTTTTGATAATTTTCAATTCATATCAGTAGAAATATTTTTGCTCACTTCTCAATATCAAAAGCTAAATGGGAAATGAGTATTGAGTATGATGTAGGGAATTTGTGAAATAAAATTTTTTTTAATGAGAAATAAGAAGTCTTTGCTACCATGTTTATGAGAGTTTTAGTTTTGGGAATGTGGCAAAAAAACACCAAAATGTACTATTTAACTTGTATTTTGAGCTTTCAAATACTTACTTATTTATCATCAGGAACTGAAATTATGGTCAAAGTATGATGTAGAATATATGAAAATATAACAATATTGAAAATTTCTTACATTAATTAATTGAGAACTACGGTGTTTTGGATTTTGGTTTCACTTTTGAGAAAAAATCAATATTAAAACTGACACTTCACATAAATATCATGTTTATTGATTCTAGTTATTACTCAAATAGTGATTTTCATCGCCTTCAGTATTAAGGGGGAATTATTATCGAAAATCTTTATATACATTTTCATTGATTTTTAATTTATAGGCTCAACATTTGTATAAAAATTTCTGCTCCTCTCTGTATCCCTGTAGTCGTTGAATTTTTAAAACATCAAAATATATAGTTATATTCTAAACTTTATTCTAAACACAAAATTGGATGATCCAAATGATCCAATTCAAAATTTTACAGATCTAGTTTAACACCTCTAGAGGTAGAGACTGCAAAACCTCTTCGTAGAAAGATACGTCATTAAACATCGCTCTCTTTAAATCTCTTGATTATGGCTTTAGTATTTTCGGCTTTATACCTATGTGTATAACCTGCTGCAATGCCTGTTTATTGATATTAAGCTTTTTCTGGTATTTCACTTCAAAGCTGTAACAAATAACGTTCTTTACTTAATACTTTGTGAAATTTTGGATGTCGAAGAAATGAATGTTTCAACAAAAAATAATTGCGGTAATTGAGAAACGTTTAAAAAGCGAAACCAGCTATGTATTTAATTGTGTAGTCCTAAAGTTCGCGCAAAGAGTGCACTCTGTATTGATTCGTTTCGATCGACTGAGCCGATAATTACTTTAATGGAAAATGAGAAAAACCCTTAATCGCTGATCCCAAATTCAATCACAATGAGACAGGGAAGTATCCAATACTATTCACTTAAAAATTTAAAAAGTATACATACTTGGAAATTATTATAATTAAATATGCCCTTGGTTCAAGAAATTTTGATAATCTTCACTCTCCATTGTTAAGATATGGAAATATTTCGATACAAATAGACAAAAATATAGTCTCCAATCTGTTGAAAGTTTCAAGTATAAATAAATTGGAAAAATGTATATTTTAAAAATAATATACATTATATATATACATTATCCTATTACTTATGAGCAGCCTGGTGACTTTAGTAACTATCAGTTTTATTATCTTAGGATTAACCTTCAAGTGTTTTCTATTAGTCTCCAGCACGTCCAAATGTCGCCATAGCTCTAGAAATAATTTTGTTCTTGTCACATTTTTTTTTAATATCAGTAAACCTATAACTGGACCCACATTCATGCCATTTGTCAGGATACTTGTGTTAGAGCGAACCAAGACAAATAATAACGAATCTAAGTTACGTTAATCAGTTCATTTTGGGGTTATAATCTTGGAAATTATAACCATACTACTAATAAACGCGAATTTGGATAAACTAATAAGAAATTAGATTTTAACTTTCTCATTAGCATAAAGAAATAAATTGTGAAGTTTGCAATATGGGATAGTGTTTTTCCAGCGTCGTATTTCCTCCTGTTTCGATTTTTCGTCTACATCAAGTTCCAAATTACATCGCCAAAGGAATATCTCGAACAAGGACAAAAGTATTCGTTATCCGAACATTCCTCATGACCACTCGACTGTAGGCTCATTTAATTAGAGACGTCCAAGTAAGAGACGAAATGTGAATGCTTTCTATTCACAGACCTTGACTTCTGTAAAAATATTCGTTTGAGATGTATGGAGCGTACATGAATATATAACTCACATTTATCAAATTTTAATTATTCAAAAGATTTTTTTTTTATTTGATATACAGTTTAAGATAACATTGCAAGGTAAGTTGGTATCATTTACCATATTATGGAGGTGCTTATTGTTTAATTGTACTCATCTTCCCTTTACTTCCCTCCATTTTTATCATTAACAGTGTAACAATAAGGTTGTTTGGAGATATTTCTCTGCAAATTTCAATTATTACTGGACCTTCTTTGATGTAAAAAGTGCATGTCTGAAATTTGTTTTTTGACATGTGAGTTTTATCAAACACACAGTCCGTTTTTTATAATAGATAATATGGTGTACGATAAATATGAAATTTCTGAATCGTTAAGACATTATTAGAACAGAAGTGGCTGCAAGGAACATTTGTGGAATTGAAGGAAAAGGCACAGTTGATAAGACACCAGCATAATGTTAGTTCAATAGTTTTAAAGTGGAGATTTGACACTTGAACACCGTTAGAAGGGAAGCAATAGGAAACCAGCCTAGTACCAGCACTCGACGATTATCAGACTCCCTCGAACCTTCATTTTAAATCATTAGATTAGATCTATAGAAGTTGTCGAATAGTGCCACACAAGATTAAAGTGAAACGTCGAGTAGAACCGAACATTGGTTAGACATAGAAAATCCTTGTGTGTCTAGTGGTATTAGGAATGATTAGTGTACATCAAAATAATCCAAATGGTCGAAATATTAACACTGAGGTATATGGTGTACAGCTAATGCGAAGCTATTAAATTTTATCGAGTAATTATCCAGGTTCAGTTAACCGAAAACGGATTCTTTTACAACAAAATAATGCTAAAAGTCACATATTGCGAAAGTTACGCAAACTAAAATCGAAAAACTTGGTGGTATTGAACTCCTACGAACTCCTACGAGAGTTTTTTTGCAACAAATCCCAAATAATGGTTCTATATTTACTGAACGCTAGGCTAAAACCAATACGATGCGCTATATTTTGAATAACAATGTCTAACCTAACCAATTTATATGAATATTTAATAAACCATGTGTTAATCAGACATCTTTCATGGATTTTATTCAATGAATTGATAAGTACGAAGGGACTATGCTTCTAACTTAAAATGTAGTTAACGAAAAAACCTCTTCCATACATTTTATTTTTCATTTATGGGAATGAGAAACCATAGGTTGTTGAATAGAGCGAGCCATGAGTTATAATTATATTTATCCGACTTAATGCTTCTAGACGTTACTACTGTTCAAGCGCTTGCATTGTTATGATTCTCTTGTTTATGCTGTTTGTCTCCACGGCATAACCTAAATTTGGTAAATAATAAACACATGTGTACAGTGAGAATTAACTATAATGCTATCCTATATTGCGTTAGTTGCAACAAGTGTATGGACATCATTCTCAAAGGTATTTCGTTGGTTTTCCACTTAGTAACTCACTCAAAGGAATGTGTGTAATTCTCATAATCCACTTCTAACAGCTTTTCACAAAATTTCATTGGTTGAATTCTTTCTAGTTTTGTATCGAGCTATCAACTGATCAATTTAACAAAAAACCACATTCTTTTAATTTGAAAATCATAAAAGAATCGTAAACAATGAATACTAGATTCTTAAGCTTTAACACTGTTCTCAATTTGTATAGTATTAATTTGACAAACATACTGAAACATTGGGGTCTATGGAATATAATGTAAACGATCCAAGTGATTTTAAGGTTCGAAAGTGTATTTTCGGGAAAATCGGTGTCTATATCCAAGCACTCCAGAATGTTTTGATGAAATAATGCTAGTTTCTACGGTCAAATCAATGAAGTGTGGTAATAGGATCCTCGGGATAATAGTGAAGGCACACAAATAGAAAAGTCTCCGATACGATATCTTCGGTTTCCTTCAGAGATGCTTATCTTATAATTTGATCAGGTTTGTTAGATACGTCATAAGTACCCTTTATGTATATATTAACTATACACGAATAAAAGTAGAAACTTTTGTGTTTGTATTAACACTAGTTCACAGTATATTTGTTGCCAAAAAAATTTAAACTGCTACTGACTACATTTGAATTACTATTTTCAAAATAATTATCAGAATTTTTTATTAGTTCTATTTTTTGAGATATTAAAGAATGTATATACTAAGAAAAACATTACTAACAAAAATTAATCATTGAGTTCTAAAAAACTTCGTTTTAATGCTCTTCTCTGATGAGTAAATTTGGTGAAATGACTTATCAAAGACCAACAAAAGTCAAACATTATATTCGTGTCTCAGAAACCCTGGTGGCGCTGTTCCATGACGCCTAAGTCGTGATGCATACACTCTTCACTGAAGCCTGTCCAAGTGAATATGGAGAAAGTGAAGTATAATACTCATATTGGGGAGTTATAATTGTAGAGATAAAGATAAATAACCTTTTATGCAGAAGCCTGGTGCATGCTTGATATAATGGCGACATCATTTTTCGTATAAATATGACAACTTGCAAAAATATCAACTAAAAGTGGTTTTCACTAATATCAGAGTAAATGAAAGTGATCCAAACTCAACTTAAGTGGCACTATTGTGGTGAAAACAGTGATGTTTCAAGTTCAAAGTGATTTTGATTGCATAAATGGTTAATATGGTCGTGCCGGAGTAGAGCAGGATTTTTTTTCCTTTAACTCAAGATACCACAGTGGGACTCAAATTAATTTTGACATTTGTTGAAACTACGCAAATAATGTTAATGTAAAATAATCACTATAGAGTGGTTATCACTTTAAGGTGAATTTTAAGGGTAATAATGGAGAATGGGGTTCGCCACAATCGTTTTCCACGTAAAGTTAAATGCCCTTACACATGATTAGACTAAATCAAAATAACGTTTTGATCACTCTAATTACCACTTGACTGTTTTGAAGCTGTGAAGTTACTAATCAAAGTTAGTAAAACTATATTCTCCCTCTTAATGATTATTATAATATATAAATAAGTGTACTTCACAACAAAATTGTAAAATAGTGGTACTCACGTAAAAACCCCTTCGTCACTATCCAGCATATGTTATATCATTTCTGATGCTATTTGAGATATACGCTTAAATGGTAAGAATGACAACCTGAGGTGTTGAAAAAATTTTGGTAGATTCGACAAAAACAAGTCACAAGTGAATATTATCAACCACAACATTCGCGGGTACAAACGAAAAGTTAAATTTTGTGTGTAACCTGTTGACCAATAGTTAGAAAACCAAAATCTAGGAATAAGTATTCGTTTATTGAATATATTAGTGCTCAATGATAAATAATTTTAGAAAGAGTTTCCAAACATTCTTCTAATTGCTTCATTCCCACCCATAAGAAAGATTTGTAAGTTGGTTGAAAAGTTTATTTTTTGAAATTCAAATCATATTGTTGAAAATTATAATTATTAATCTCTTAGCATAGATCACCTCGGAATTTATGTGTGTACTGTACATTTATTTTTACCGTGAAAAGTGCGCATGTGTCAATAAAAATTATTATTTTGAAAAATTTCAAGGCTTAAAAGTTTATAACGAAGGTTCGTGTGACAAAAATGTGAACATGTATAACAATAAATCGATAATATGAGGCTTTATCTCTTTGAAACCTACTCAATTAGTAAAATGCTAAGCTCTATTCAAAAGTGATCTAACGACGTTTCTATATATGTATTTAATGCATCTAAATGTTCTTGATTTTAGGTCTCTTCTGTTTTAAAATTAGTTTTTTTGATAATTTTTAAAAGAAAGACAAATTTTAACGTTTCGACTTTTTTTAAGTCTTTATCAAAATATGATATTGACACTGACAATTTGCTTATTTATATTGATGTATTGATCACCTTCATCATGAATATCAAAATAAGGATAAAATCAACTTAGAACTTTGTTCCAATAAGAAAAATTGATTTTTCCTTAGTTCCCACATCTCAAATATATAGCAGTAATCAATTGAATTTATTAGAATTTACAAAATGGAGCTATAAATTTTACTTAAATTATTTAGATCTTTTTATATCATTTATAGCTTTTTCGTTCTTATGAATGTGAACCATTTCTAAAGATTCCCTTTTTCGTGTATTAGATTCCGTTTCAAGAATTTTCGAATCTTTATAATTGAAATCATGTTTTTTTAATATTTCATAGTTTCTTTAACGCAGTTCTATTTCTTTATCATATTGATGACCTCTTAGTCTATTTTATAAATACTGAGATGTTTGCCCTATGTAGACAGCGTCACAATTAGTAAAAGGCACTTGATATATAATATTACTTCTTTTGTTTTTTGGTATTTTAGATTTTAATTTAGTAAAATATTTGGATAATGTATTATGTCCTCTATATCAATATCAATACCATAATTATTGGGAAAGTCCTTGTACATATGGTAAGGAAAAATGTTTTATGTATAATTTTAATGAATTTAATTGATTACTGATATATATTTGAGATGTGGGAACCAAGGAAAAATTAATTTTTCTTTTTGGAACAAAGTTCTAAGTTGATTTCATCCTTATTTTGATATTCATGATGAAGGTGATCAATAGATCAATATAAATAAGCAAATTGTCAGTGTCAATATCATATTTTGATAAAGACTTGAGAAAAAGGTCTAAGAAATGAGAAATTGAAGAAATTTGTATGTATTTATTGATATTAGATATGTTTTTATTTGTTAAAATTAAGCTAGGTCTCATATTTAAAAGTTTATACTATAAATAAATGCGCAAAGAAACAGAAAATTTGTAATGGGCATAAGAAAATACTTACCTATTCAGTTTGGAAACTTAATTCTGGTTAGAACCATTCAGAAGGATATCCATAATTTACATGAATTTTTGAAACTTTTATACACAATTTAACATTCTCACTCGACTGAGAATTTTGGCCAACTATCGAGAGAATTTCTTAGGTTAGAATGCAAATTGAGTTTTCGTAGTTGGATTTTGTTATTGAGATATGTATGCTCGCGCCAACTTTCCAACATTAGATAATAAAATTTTGGTCGTAAGTGAGGATACGTTTGAAAATCCATTATGTGATTGAAAAATTACAAATATCTTATATGCTAGCATAGAGTGAATGAATATACAGTGCTTTTCAGATAAAAGTATCCACCTTTAATAACTTTTGTAATACTGGTATTTAGAAAAAATCCAAAAACACGTCAATTTATGTTGGAAGGGGCAAGCATTATGGCTTATTTAAACTTACTGGAAAAGCCACCCTCTCACCCCTAGCAGCATCCTCTTTATTTTTTTAAATTACTTGTCATATTTTTTATGTAAAATTTGGATACTCCTCTTTGAGCTGATTTCAAAAATGTATAATACTTGTAATTTAAAGTGGTTAGTTTATGAGATAAACAATTTTTCTTTTAAGAGCACAAATTTTACTTATTATTTACTTTCACCTTATTTGCCTGTACTAAAATGGGTTGTACAACAGTTCAAACTCTTTAATCTTTTTAACTGTGCTATTTATTATGAAGTTACAATAAGGGTTCAAAATGAGTACCATTCACTTCCATACAATGGTATAATCTATTTTGAAATGCCTCTCTGACATTGCTTAATACGGCTGGATTTAATTGTCGACATTTATTTTCTATCCTCTCTCGTAAATCATCCAGAGATTCTGGTTGGGTAGCATGAACTTTTGTTTTTAAATACCCCCATAAAAAGAAGTCTAGGGGTGTTAAATCCGGTGACCTAGGTGGCCACTCCATCATCTGCCCCCTTCTACCTATCCAAAGAGCGGGGAATGTTTCGTTTAAAAATTGTCGGACAGGCATAGCATAGTGTGGAGGAGCTCCGTCTTGTTGAAATACCAGTAAATCTTCGGAAAGGAGTTGCATGTCTTCCGTCATGTAATTCGTTAAATATTCTAGCAGCAGCTCTTGCACAATTATTATTTTGGTAGTATAAACCTACAATTTCAATTCTTTCTTGAAAAGAGTAAACCATTTCAGAGAAACAAAATAAATAATGTATCAAATTACACTATCAATAGTGACTACAAATTCTAGTTGACAATGTCAAACTTTAATAAAAAGTAGAGTTTTTTGTTGTTTGGATTTTTTAAGTAGAATAAATAGCACAGTTAAAAAGATTAAAGAGTTTGAACTGTTGTACAACCCATTTTAGTACAGGCAAATAAGGTGAAAGTAAATAATAAGTAAAATTTGTGCTCTTAAAAGAAAAATTGTTTATCTCATAAACTAACCACTTTAACCTACAAGTATTATACATTTTTGAAATCAGCTCAAAGAGGAGTATCCAAATTTTACATAAAAAATATGAAAAGTAATTTAAAAAAATAAAGGGGATGCTGCTAGGGGTGAGGGGGTGGCTTTTCCAGTAAGTTTAAATAAGCCATAATGCTTGCCCCTTCCAACATAAATTGACGTGTTTTTGGATTTTTTCTAAATACCAGTATTACAAAAGTTATTAAAGGTGGATACTTTTATCTGAAAAGCACTGTATACTGTCCTCATGAATATGCTCAGCATGAATATTCGTGAAGTAGAAAGATTATTAATATATAAAAGAAATAACGGTATAAAACTAAACTCTGCAATACACAAGAGTGTAGGTGACTTTTTCAGAGTTTGGTTCTGAAACAAATTAGGACATATCTGTGTTATGATATGAAGAGCCTTCCGGTGAAAGATACGATGAACAACACCACCAAACGCCTCAATTTTATCCCAGATCAAATAATACATACATCTTACTGAGACTCTTTAGCATTTAATCTGGAGTTATATTGTACACGATACAAAATATAATATTTTTTCTACGTCCTATTTTTGAAGTAGGTACCTTGTATTTAACCGATTTGTAGCGCTTAAAGCGGTTTATGATTAGAATGAAAAAAAGTAAACAAGCGTTTAGAAAAGTGACATAATGTTAACTTCATTCCACGCTTCTCATAAGCTAACACAGTTGATTAGTCCAATTCGTCCACATCTTTATTGAAAAAAAAAATATCGAGCCACCTTTTCATTTGACACGGTAGCATATGAACTAATTTGACTTTAAATAGTAATCGATTTTTCTTAACCAAGTAGAAGCTTTCTATTATTATTATTGTTAAGACGGAAAGTGAAGATTTCGAGTTGGAAATATGTACTACTGGAGAAATCATAGTAAAGGCAAATGTGACAAAATTAAATTTGTTGCCGGAAAATCCGAAGATAACTATCTAAAAGAATATAACACTTTAATAGAACCAGAATAAATAAAACAGATACAGAACGAGTGCTTATTTTGAAGAGAGGTCTAATAAATTCAAGCTCTCTACACTATGACTATGGTCCAGCTATTTTAACTAAAAGCGACCTTAATTATGAATAAAAATATAGATTTGAGTAAATATGCCAAATTAATTGCATTTCTGAGACCTAAAAAGTCTAATACATTCTCAAGAGAGAAAATAAATAAGTTTTTATTGAATACTCCAGGCCACAAATATTTGATGTTTAAGGTAAAAGTTTTAAGTATTTTATCACTTTTTGTTACTTTGTTTATTAAACCGTAGGTTACATTAATACTGGGAATATCTGGAGGTTGTCGAAGATGAAAGATGCATAAAATGTAAATTGAGGACATTGAAAATAAGGGGGAGTTTCTACTAATCACGATTTTAGATTCAAAAACGCATGCATGTCGGCGTTTTACAGTTATTGAAGAAACCAGTTCAAACTTGGATAAAATACATTTATATAAAAAATATGCTAATCTGAAACCGAAGAACGCAATCAGCAACCACTTCTTCCTATCATATAGAATTGGGAAATGTACAAAACAACTTTTCTAAAATTCCATCGTTAATTGCGCAATAAAGTTTACCGCATCCAGAAAAATATACAGGTCATACGTTTCGAGGTACTTCGGTATCGCTTCTAGTTAATTCGGATGGAGAGATTCTTCAATTAAAACAACATGGAGGATGGAAATCCACTGCTGTTGCGAATGATATGTGAGTCATTCTCTCAACACAAAAATAAATTGTGTTTCACAAATTTCACAAGGAACTAATAATAGCAGATTTTTAAACCAGTTTGCTGCGTCATATGAAAATCAAGAGACCAATTTGACCGTTACAAATATTCACTACTCAACTGAAACTTAATTTGGTAATAAAACAGACACACGTGACTAGATCCAAAATTCACATAAGTCAACCCAACAATTACATTTTCAATATTCACATTGCGAAGTGAAAAGAAATATATCATTTATTTATTAGTTTTTCTTAAAATCGTGGTCTACAATTGACTTTCAATTATTATTAATTATAATTTAGCGAAGGAGCATAATTAAAATATCCCACATTTCTATTTAAATATTATATTTTTGTATAGGGCTGTAGAACAAATTATGTATTCAACATGTGCATAAAGTGTCTTTTTTTCACTTATGAAATTGCTGTTCTTGCTTAACGGCTCATGCGGTCAACGTTTTCTATTCGTGAAAAAAAGTGACACTTTATGCATAAATTACTATTATTGGGGAAAGAAACTTTGGTACCTTACGGTGGGGACAGATAGCCCTACTTATTATACAAGTGATGGACATGTAGAAAATTAGCAGAAGGTTCAGAATTATTGAATTGACAAACACGCTTAAAGGCTGGTCAGAATATATTCTCATCTCATATTCATGGTCAAATCGTGGAAGTTTACATGAAGAAGCAACATGTAGCAAACTTGTATCATTGTTTCCAATATAGGACAAGAAATAAATTTAACTATAGTAGCGTGCAGCATATTGTTTCTGATGACGATATGTCAAGGAATGTGACCCCTTAGTTGTACATACGTAGTCCGATAAGATAAAATCCACAAAAATGAAATACGATTGAACATCCCTTCCACTATTACTCACTATTATAACAGTTAGTACTTTATCGATCACATGAGATGTAAATTGGCTGCGTTCCCGATAATGGAATATTCTAGCATTCATGTAGTGTTACGTGAAGCATGACCATACAATTATTGTTATTGTGCCATTCGACGAAAGCGACCGAACATTTTAAGTTGTCATCCTCCATTTATAACAATGTTGGAACCGATACTGCCGAAAAAACACAGACGCAATGGTTCACGTGAGAAATCTGGAGATAGTAACTATGATTTCTCATTTCCGAGATTTGACTCAATGAACTAGCACCTGACCTTTATGTCAAGGTAAATGCAGTTGGTTATGTGTTATGACAAATGACTGAATGAGCTTGTTAATTATGCAGAAAAATAATGAACAGTGTTTTTTTCTGTCCGTTATTGATGTTAATACTTAAGTCGAATCTACTCAAAGTTATGCGTGCCATTACTTCAAATATACATATATAGCTTCTCCATAGGAAGCTTTATTTTCAAACTATTCTTAAGCTTTCTCAAAATCCTTTCACTTCAAATAACCTCGAACATTTCATATTGTCAGTTATATATAAGTAACAAATTTTCTCAAGGTATGCAAAATGGTATCTCATCTCCTTCATGCTCTTTTTTCAAGATTTTGTTTTTATTTTCTCTAAAAGGATTTTAGATATTTTCGCTTTCCGCTCGCAAGCTTTCAATTACATATAATTCTAATTAATTCCCTCTTCTGTGTAAAGAGACAAATATTCCGATATATACCAACATAGTAATTTAAAGTCCATTCTTGGTGTAGATTCCCGTGAAATCTTAATCTGCCAGTACCTTCTAGCTACGTAAGAACTTAAGGAGATGATTTCGAGCTCATTCATTGTTACGATGTGAAGACTTGCTTCCATTTTCCTCATCCTTTTTTCGAATCTCCTGGAAGATTAGAAAATAATAGGGCGTTGCACGTTTCAATGACAAACGAAGTAGAACAAAGAAGGTATTAAGCCAGATATTGTCTTTTTAAGTTTAAATTTCACTTCAAAGTTGCGCTGAAATTGAAATACAACATATCGCAAGTGAATAATTTACTTTCTTTGGATCCTTTAGTTTTAATTGAGTTGGATAAATTGCTAACGTAGTTCAAGATGATATTTGTACATTTAACACAGTTAAATGATTTTTTAAAACAATCCAATTAAACGCTTCAAACTTTCCACATTTCTCTGGATTGATTAAAAACTAATATTACAATTATGTTCGAAACAGATGGTATTGGGAAACACGAGATTAGTAACAAATAAACTATTTTACGGAAAACAAGGCTATATTCCTTCACGCTGAGGGTGCGTGAGACACTATAGCGGATCTTTTACCGTTAGCAATCAGTGGAGATTAACAAAAAACTTAATTTATAAAAGGAAGTTTCCATGATAAACAAATTAGGAGGAATATCAATTATTCCATTTATTTAATAATTAATATTTCCCACAATTTTCATAAAAATTGGTTTAAGTGATGATTCAGAAATAAAAGTTTCAATGTTGTAAGCATTTCATTTTTCAAAGGCTGCCTTGATTGTTGTGATTGCAATTATTGTATGTTCTCTTGAAGATACTAATTCGATGGTTTATGTTACTTTCAAAAAATTTCCAAATTGGGTGGTTGTTGAGAAATCTATAATAAAATCTATAAAAAGTATAACATTATCGTGATTTATCAAATTACCGTGTTGATCTTTAGCAACCAATGAATTCAATAATATATACAGAACCAACAGAACTTTATCGATATATAACATTCCTTATATTCAAAGTCCACAAAGTCATCATCCCTAATTATACAGAATCTAGTCGCATTAACTCAATCTTGCTGGAATCCATATTAGCATACTTTGCTAATAAAGACAATGATACTGATTGACAAGATCAAGTATACATTAAAAATACTAAGCAAATTTTACAAATCAGATTACCCGATATATCAATCACATATACTGCGGAGCTGTATGTTATCCGAGGTCTTTCCTGGTTGAAGTCAAATAAAAAGGGTGGGGGTGTGATTTTATCTGAATCTATAATCTAATAATCTATAATCTAATCTATATTAAATGTCCTATATTGTTAAATTTGAGTACCATATTACCATATTAGAATATATGACAATGAAAAAGCTGATCGATTAAAAAAAGATTCGGTACTTAATAGAGTTTTTTGTAACGTATATACAGGGTGTACTACTAGATAATAAATGTCAAGAAGAAAAGGAAATCGAATTTAGAATTGCCAAAAGTATAAATATATATTTATATATATATATATATATATATATATATATATATATATATATATATATATATATATATATATGTCACCTACGCCATTGCCCTTAGGTGGACAGTATATTGTGCTGATTAAGAACTTATTTTATTGTAGAATTGCTTAGCTTGTGTTTACCAAAAGATTATTTAATTCACGTTTGTAATAAAAAATATCAGTCTTGTAATTGAAGTTGTTGGTAGAATTTATGTTAGAAATAAAGTTAGTTTTTAAAAACACGGTTCCAGTAAATTAAAAGTTAAGTGGCGCAGTCAGTAGGATAGTCAATCGGAAGTTAAAGCATATAACATTCGGTTCGTTTCTACGATTTGTTGACTATTCGAACAAGTAAAGTTAAATTATTGGAACTCTTAGTTGGGCGAACTGAGTAACTCAACTAGAAGATCTGTGTTGTGCTAGAAACCGGAAGAATCAAGAGGATATTGGTTGTTCCTGTGCAGTCCGAGCCAATGGAAAGGATCTTCATTCTATTGCTGTAAGTGGTTTTAATGTCATATAGAGGAAATATTAATTATTTACTTGACACATCTGACGATTCTGACTCAAATTCTGATTCAAATAACTCAAATTCAGGCTCAAACTCTGTTAATACTAAAATAAAATTTAACTTAGCAACACCAAAACTTTTTTCTACGAACAATTTTAATAAAATGGCTACTCCACAATTACCTATTTTAAAAAAGGAGTATCTTGATATGATACCCGAATTTGATGGAAACAATGCATTACTTCCTAGGTTTATAGAAATTTCAGAGAAATTAGTAAGTAAGTTTTATAATACTGTGGATGTAGGGGATTTTCAAAATGAATATTTGATGTCCAGCATTTTAGCAAAAATAAAAGGTGAAGCAGCCATAACCATTTCTTCTTGTACGATAAGAACTTGGGAAAATCTAAAAGATGCACTTCTTAATACTTATGCTGACAAAAGAGATATTTACACTTTAAGTATAGAACTTTCAGAAATGAAACAAGGTAATGAAACGCCTTTCGAATTTTATAATAGAATTCAACATTTATTAAATCTTCAAATTTCTTATCTCACGACATATTCTAATGTTAGTGAACATTTAATTTTGGGTAATTACTTTGAAAATTTGGCTCTCAGAGTATTGCTACGCGGTTTAAAAGAACCTTTAGGCACATTAATGCGTACGAAAAATCCAGAAAATTTGAATATTGCTTTAAATGTTCTTACAAATGATTTTCAAGTTTATATGACCCAGAATAATCATCCGAAAAATGTTTTTTCACCCTTGAATACGCAAAATAATTCACATAAAAATAAAACCAATTTCCAAAATAATGTGGCATATAGGCAGCCACCTCCTAGGCAAAATTCTATTCCGAATTATCAATATACTAATCGAAATTCCGCATCAAACCCGCAAAATCGTCCTTCAACTTCTTACACTCCTTCTAATAGGAATAATTCAAACTTTTCTAATAATGGTCAAAACGTCTTTAAACCCAATCAGAACCAAAGATTTCCAAATCCAACTCCAATGAGTATGTCTACAAGAAATACATCTAGACCCCCTCAAAATTATCAAAATAGGTTCCAACACAATCCGAATCAACCTAGAAATTTTATCTCGGAAGAACTCCATAATATAGACGATTCTGATTGCACTAATGATGAATCCGATAATTTTTTAGAGACACCAGCCTCGGAACCAAACCAAACATTATCGAATTGTTAAACTTAAATAATTCAGAAAGCGTGTTACCCTATATAATTTTTCCAGAACAAAATCTTAAGGTTTTAATTGATACTGGTAGCACAAGATCCTTTGTGACACCAGCAGTTGCTGAGAAATATTTCAAAAAATTTTATGTCAAAAAACCCTTCCATGTAAAATCTGCCTTTGGTAGCAGTCAACAAAATTTCTGCACACTCATTCCAATCCCTAAAATGTTTAATTATAGGAAACCGCTCAATTTAGAATATTGCGTTTTCAAATTTCACGATCATTTTGATTGTTTGTTAGGATTGGATAATTTAAAAATACTTAATGCAATTATCGATTCAAATAATAATTTGCTTATGACTCCTTATAGTCAAATTAAATTGAATTACTTTGACATTAAAACTGGATCCACGAATTGTATAGTAGTGCCTCCACGTTGTGAACAAGTAATTAAATTAAATATTGAAAATGTAAAAAATGGTAATGTAATTATACCATATACACGAATTGGGAAATTAGAAATCCCTGAATGTTTAACAAAAGTTGAAAATAATATAGCTTTATGTACAATTTTAAATCCTTCAGAATCCAACTTTCGAGTAGATTTAAGCCCTTCTATTAGTGTTGAGACATCGATGAATACGAACAAACCCTCAACCCAAATTTTAATGAAATTTATTGTGAAAATGTTAAATTTGATGTTTCGAAAGTTAGAACTGAACACATGGATTCCGAAGAGAAACAATCTGTATTAAAATTAATTCAAGAGTATAGTGATATTTTTCATGTTGAAGGAAATCAGCTCACCTTCACAAGTAAAATAAAACATCACATTAAAACTTCTAATGAAATACCTATTTATTCAAAATCATACAGGTATCCTGAGATTCACTGAACGGAAATTCAAAATCAAATACGAAAAATGTTAAGTAATAATATTATTAGACCATCCAATTCTCCATGGTCTAGCAACATTTGGATAGTCCCAAAGAAGCTAGATGCTTCTCAAAAGCCGAAGTTTCGACTCGTTGTTGACTATCGAAAACTGAATGAGATCACAATTGGAGATCGATATCCATTGCCAGATATTACAACGTTACTAGACAAGCTTGGACGTTGTCAATATTTTACAACATTAGATCTCGCTTCTGGTTCCCATCAGATTGAAATGGCTGAGGAGGATATTCCGAAAACAGCCTTTAATGTAGAAAACGGGCACTATGAATATGTGCGCATGCCTATGGGTCTGAAAGGAGCTCCTGCAACCTTTCAAAGGGTCATGGACAATATCCTAATGGGTATACAGAACGAAAAATGTTTGGTGTACCTTGATGATATAATTGTGTTCAGTACCAGTTTACAAGAACACATCACAAATTTAAAAGAAGTATTCAATAGATTAAGAGAATCTAATTTTAAATTACAAATTGATAAATGCGAATTCTTGCGAAAAGAAGTAGCATATCTGGGACATATTGTCACGCCAGAAGGTGTAAAACCGAACCCAGATAAAATTTTAGCAATTCAAAAATTTCCAATACCAAAAAATTCAAAACAATTAAAAGGTTTCCTTGGACTCCTAGGATATTACCGAAAATTTATAAAAGATTTTTCAAAATTAACTAAACCATTAACTATTAGACTGAAAAAAGATGCAATTATTAATGTAAACGATTCAGATTACGTCGAATGCTTTGAAATGTGTAAAAATCTGTTGATAAATGAACCAATACTTCAATATCCAGATTTTACAAAACCCTTTAACCTTACCACAGATGCCAGCAATTATGCTTTAGGTGCTGTTCTAAGTCAAGGCAAAATAGGCTCTGATTTACCTGTGGCTTACTCCAGCAGAACCCTAAATGATTCAGAATGCAACTATTCTGTAATCGAGAAAGAACTTCTTGCCATAGTTTGGGCAACCAAATACTTCCTCCCCTATCTTTTTGGCAGAAAATTTACAATAGTTACCGATCATAAACCACTCCAGTGGTTATTCTCACTTAAAGATCCAAGTTCAAAACTTGTTAGATGGCGCTTGAAACTTGAGGAATATGATTATGATATTGTATACAAAAAGGGTACTTTAAATACCAATAGCGATTGTTTATCCCGAATTCAAATAAATATCAATGAAACTGAATTACAAGAACCTCAATGTTCTAAAAAATTACTAGTTTATATGGACAAATTTAATAAAAAACTCTCATCAACTCCCGACGATAATGTATCGCTAATAGTTGAAACAGATAACGAAAGTAATAATAATGAGAATGACAACGAAGATATAACTGTTCATACAAATGAGGAAAATCCTGTAATTGGTATACCAATTTCAGATTCAGCGATAAATGTTGGTAAAAATCAATTAATATTTTCGGAAGTAAATTTCGAACCAGCCGTACCTACTATTATGAAACTGTATGAAAATAAACAAAGAATTGTTGTGCAATTATCTAAAAACAATTTTGAGCAAGATGTCATTAATTTCGTGAAAGAATACATAGTACCAAAAACTAAAAATTTTATTTATTTCGAAGACCCAATTTATGAAAAATTCAGTGTCGTTCTACAAAATCACTTTCAAGATTCTCAAATTGACTTTGTTAAATGTAATAAAAAATTAATAGATGTTCCCTTAAATGAAATTAAAGAAGTGATTCAAAATTACCACGAAGGTAGGACTAATCATAGAGGACTAGATGAAACTGAAAATCAATTAAAAACTTTGTATTACTGGCCAAATCAAAGAGCATCTATACAAACTTATATAAACAAATGTGAAGTTTGCCAGTTAAGTAAATATAATAGAGTACACTAAGAATAGTATAGAAGAAAAATTTGATAACATTAATATTCATTCTACCTTAGATAGACCAAAGAGAGGGTTAATTAACGGTCTTGGATCAATAGTGAAAACAATAACAGGAAACTTGGACTCTGAAGATGGAGAAAGAATTAATTCAATTATGGAACATTTAAAACAAAACCAAGAAAACTTGCAAAATCAAATAAGAATGCAATATTCTGTTAGTCGCCAAATAACTGATAATTTTAATAAGACAATTCAGGACATTCAGTATAATGAAAAATTATTAAAAACGAAAATATTTGAGATAAGAGATATTCTAGATTTTCAAGCAAATGCGGAAAATATTAAATATTTAAAAGACTTATTCAACGAACTTCTTATCACATTCAATGTAATTCAAGACATTTTAGAAACGGTTGAAAATTCCTTGACCTTCTGTAAACTTAGAACATTACATCCAAGTATTATAAAATCTCACGATTTATTTGTTGAGTTGCAAAAAGTGCATTATTACTACCAAGCGGAATTACCCTTTGAATTAAAACATAAAAATATTTTAGAATTTGAAGCCGTCATAGACGTAGTTTGTAAAGTAGAAAATAATCAAATTCAATATTTTTTTATCGATACCCATTAACTATGATATTTTATTTAATCTTTTTTATATGTTACCTATACCTACAGAAATTGAATCAGAATACGTAACATTAATACCTAATTCAAAATTTTTACTTAAATCAAATAATGTCATTAAACCTCTAAATGACATTTGTACTCGCGGCAATATATTTCAATGTCCTAACCATTTGCAAGACAATAATAATTATGGATGCGAAGAGAACATATTGCTAGCAGGAAATTCTACATATTGTCAATATACAAAAATTGAAATAATTAAGAATCACATTGAAATTATTCCGGAGATAAATCAATTTTTGGCAATATTTCCCGTAGATGAAAAATTAATCATAAAATGTAAGCAAGAAACTGAAGTGAGAACTCTTAAAGGCATTTATTTAATAGAAAATTCAGCATGTAAAATTATATTTAGGAACCAAGAGTTAATATTTCAACAAAAAACGTTTGGACACCCTTTTGTAATAAATGAATTAAATTTGAAATTAAATCAATTACACGTTTCTCCAATGAGGATTGATTTAAAAAAATTAAAATTAAAGGATATTCCAAATCAACTGGTAACGCCAATATTCACGGATAACACTCCCAGTATTTGGACTATTCTTCTTTATATAGCATTGATATTGGCCTTCTTGTGGATTTCGTATAAGAGGAAACATTCAGGAAGGACAAGTAAGAATCACCCGCAGGCAACAGAAGATGGGATCCAGCTTCCAGGAGAAGCTTCCTTTTAAAGGGGGAGGTGTCACCTACGCCATTGCCCTTAGGTGGACAGTATATTGTGCTGATTAAGAACTTATTTTATTGTAGAATTGCTTAGCTTGTGTTTACCAAAAGATTATTTAATTCACGTTTGTAATAAAAAATATCAGTCTTGTAATTGAAGTTGTTGGTAGAATTTATGTTAGAAATAAAGTTAGTTTTTAAAAACACGGTTCCAGTAAATTAAAAGTTAAGTGGCGCAGTCAGTAGGATAGTCAATCGGAAGTTAAAGCATATAACATTCGGTTCGTTTCTACGATTTGTTGACTATTCGAACAAGTAAAGTTAAATTATTGGAACTCTTAGTTGGGCGAACTGAGTAACTATATATATATATATATATATATATATATATATATATATATATATATATATATAATATATATATATATATATATATATATATATATACAATAAACAGAGAGATAAAACGCTAGTAATAGGGCATTTTACACAAAAAAATGCGCAAAGAATAAATAGAATTTGGAAAATTGTATACACACATTTCGAAATTGCGTCTAGATGTCATTTGTGGAATGTATTGATGTGAAAGATATACCGAAGACTCTAAAAACACATAAAGACAATAAAAGCAGGATTACATTTCATAACCAAAACATTTCAATAAAAGAGTTTACATAAAAATATTGATTCCTTCCAATTAGCATACCTTCAGATTACTTTTACATCATATAACATTGATTAATGTGGATTAGATGAATTAACGAGGAAAACAAGAAGATCTTTTAAGGTGAAATACAAAATACGAGTATAATTTTATATGGAGCAGACATACAGGGTGATTCATTAAGAATGTCCAATCTCTGAACTGTAGATTATAGACCTCAAAATATGATGATTCTGCTCAACATGCCTTATGCAAATATTGCCAGTTTCCGAGATACGAGGTGTTCAAATTTTGATTTTCGCAATAAATTTTTATGTTTTCACAATTTCTCTTTGAAAATTGGCAATTTTACGTTTTTGGCATGAGGAATCATAATTTGCACTCTAATTTAACATTGCTAATAGAGGGTGCTAGTTACACTTGTTTGTGTTAATTAAATCAAAGTAAAATTCTACAAAAAAAAGTTACTCTTCTTTGATTCGTGTAACTCAATCGGTTATCGAGTTCAATAAATTCTAATATTTTCATAAAAAAAAATTATTATTCCTTAAATATGTAACAATAACAAATTTGTAAACAAAAATAAAAAACTTCAAAGCAAATGCTCAAAATGGCCACCATTTACTTCAATACACTTTATGATCCGCTTTCGTAAAGATCTCTTGATATCAAGTTCCTACTTCAAGTAGGCTCGTGTCGCTATTGGACAGTTTGTGTAGAATCAAAAATTGGATAATAATAATAATAAGTAATACATTAGTATACATACCATTTATTAACAATTTAGTAATTAACAAGTATAATAGTTATTACTTATATTAGATATGATTTGTGTCAAATTATAGTGGTCCAGCTGCGGCTCGAAGATATTCACAATTATACCCAAATCGAAGGCAACCCAATTACAAACTGTACCGAAATCTTTACAACCGCTTAGGTGAAACGGGGTCTTTACGCTCTAAAGCTGAGCACGGTGCTATAAAGAAATGAAGATGAAGAAGATGAAATTTCAATTTGTGTTACAGAGAATCCAGATATCAGTACTCGCCGATTAAGTCTGCAAACAGGTATAAGCTAATCATCTATTTTTAGAATACTGAAGAGGGAATAATTGCATCCATATCATAACACTCCTGTTCAGAATTTATTACCTCAATATTTACCTAAGCGTCTACAATTTGCCCATTTTTTGTAAGGTAAGCAAAATGTTAACCCAGATTTTCTGGATACAATTCTTTTTACTGATGAGGCAACATTTACCAGACGAGGAATATTTAATTATAAAAATAATCATTTGTGGGACTCTGAAAATCCACATGCTATGAGGGAAACACATTTTCAGCACGAGTTTAAGGTTAACATTTGGTGTGGTGTAATATGTGGCTATTTAATAGGTCCTTTTGAACTGCCAACCAATTTAAATGGACCTCTTTATTTAGATTTCCTTCAAGAACATTTACTAGAGGATATACCTCTCGCTTTAAGACAAAATATGTGGTTTTTGCACGACGGAGCACCACCACATTATTCTTTACAAGTTCGTCAATACTTAAACGAACAGTTTCCGCATCGATGGATTGGTCGTGGAAGTGAGTTTGCTTGGCTACCAAGAGGCTCTGATTTAAATCCTTTGGATTTTTCAATTTGGTCGCAAATGAAGGCATTAGTTTACAAAGAAAAAATTACTTCTCTTCCACAACTGCGACGGAAACTAGAAGAAGCCGTGGATGTAATTAAAAATAATAGACAAGGATTATTTGATATTAAGAGATCTTTACGAAAGCGGATCATAAAGTGTATTGAAGTAAATGGTGGGCATTTTGAGCATTTGCTTTGAAGTTTTTTATTTTTGTTCACAAATTTGTTATTGTTACATATTTAAAGAATAATAAAATTTTTTTATGAAAAAATTAAAATTTATTGAACTTTCTAGAAGCAAATAACTCGATAACCGATTGAGTTGAACAAATCAAAGAAGAGTAACTTTTTTTGTAGAATTTAACGCTTTTTAATATTTTTTCATTATTTTAGTTGTAAGTTTAGCCCAAAAAAGGTTTTCTTCGATTTAATTAACACAAACAAGTGTAACTAGCGGCCTCTATTAACAATGTTAAATTAGAGTGGAAATTATGATTCCTTATCCCAAAAAACGGAAAATTGGCAATTTTCAAAGAGAAATTGTGAAAACATAAAAAATTATTGTTAAAATCAAAAATTAAATTTAAACTTTGAACACCCCGTATCTAGGAAACTAGCAATATTTGCATGAGGCATGTTGAGGCAGAATCATCATATTTTGAGGTCTAGAATCTACAATTCAGAGATTCGACATTTTTAATAAATCACCCTGTATATCCATTGATAACGATCGTCATAAATAAAATTTAAATCGTATAAACTATAGAAAAGAAGTTTAATACAGAAAACGAGGTGAAGAGAATGAGTTCTAAAGAAGAAGAATCGCCAATCGTATATCAGAATCACCTTTAATGATGAATCACATTTTTAAAATCCTTATGTTTCAATCAGCAAATATTACTGTGAACATAAATGGGGTATCAATTTTCTTCAAAGAAATGATATGAACAGATTTGTGTTCTCGAAATAATTATCTTATTTCTAGAGTTAGTAACCAGAAAACTTTTTATTTTATTATGTCCAAATTGCTCGCTTCGCCGTTGCTCAATATAGTGACGTTATCTTCATACTAACAAGAATCAGTCATCACATGTTCCATTTCATTTTGAAATTTACCAATTCCGATTTTAAGAATATATTAAATTCGAGTTTGTAAATCTCCGGGCCAAGACTATTATGAAATATTCCGGAAAGTTAAAAAAACTCGAGATATAACATTGCATAATAATAATGATAAAGCCAAGAGCACCTCTCCCAATATGAATTATGAGTGTATAAACTATCAAATGTGTAATATAATGTTTTCATTTGAAGTATATTCACAAAGATTTCACCGTAATATTACGAGTACTTCATCGAATGTTCCGTTGTTAGTTTGTCAGAAGCTGGAGGATTCTTTTATTTTTGTACAAAAACTTTGGTGCTCTTAATTATCCGATTTCTTATATAGACTTGTACAGATATGTAAGGAAAAACAATTGTTTTTTAAACAAAATCGATTTTATGTACCTTCTTAGAAAATCCGACATCTTTATGTAGATGTAACAAGAGCGGTTTCAATATTTTTCCACCCTCAAATTGAATAATAACTTTTTTCACGTTCATGCACAAAACTTTATTACTTACTATATTGCAAAAAAATCTACTGCACTTATCCATGATTCTACTATAGCGTTTCATAATCATAGTAAACAAAAACATAAACGCCAAATGTTTAGTTCATTTTACGTAAAATTGCATGTTTTATTTAATTTTCAATTATATTTATCACAGACTACATTAGGAAATTACTTTAATATTCATTTTATCATAATGATATTACAAATTATGAACATAAACGTAAATAAATATCTCGAATAAAGAAATACGCTGACAGCTATTATGAGTTTAATAATGCAATTGCAATTCTAGAAACGTCAGTTGAGAATTAATTCTGACAATAATACAAATTAATTTAAGTTTCAAAATATTAAAGCAAAAATATATGACGAAGGAAAATTCTTTGAGGCCCCAAAAGAAATTGATGAATTAGCAAATACTGCATGTTCTTCTTGAGTATTTTTAAGAATGATCTAATAAATGACTCTCATTACTTTGGTCTGATTAATCAATGGGGGAGAGCCTGCCTTTCTTTAAGAATACAAACGCAAAATTATTTATTCAAATATTCAATAGCAAAACTGTAGAACTTATTTCTCATTATCTCAGTTAATTGTAAAACACTCACCAGCATGCGTTTTTCGTATTCTTCTTCGAGAACTGTGCCATTGTAATAACGTCTCTCAGCCTTAATATCTGGAAAGTAGAATCCCGGTCTACACACGCACTTGTAGCTTCCTCTTCTGAAACCCAACCCCGGAATCGGGACACACTGGAACAAAAAGAGAAGTTGCCAGTTATTCCGTTTTAATTTATGTTTCGTATCTTTTATTTTTTTCCGTGAGAGTAATTAAAAAGCAATGGGCGTTGTTCTGAGAAGATAGTAAAAAGAGAATCAATAATCGAGGGCACATCTTTCCTAGTAGAGATTCAAATACAACTATGATTAATTAATAAAGCGAGTAATTCAATTAACAGGTCATTGATGTGGAAATTATGATGATTATATGATGAGGAAATTAACTAACAGAAATCAGCGGATTCATCATAGTTAAAAAGCGCTGCCTTGCACTACAAATGTATCTCAAGCTCACAGGGCCGGTCACAGCCATTACGGAGCTCTGAACAGGCCTTGGGGCTCCTTGGAGGGGAGGCTCACCTCCACCGCTAGTTCTACCCTACCGGATTCACATATGACCCGCCCCCTACCCCTATCATTAGTCAAATTCTGCAAAAACCAAAACAGAAATTAAAATCTAGTTGTAGAATAAGGATTTTTTTTAATTCTTATTCAGAAATTAACCGTAACGTCCAATATTAATATGTAGCGCTGGTGTTGGTGATACTTGTAAGCCAATTTTGTTGTCATACCCGGTGCTGAATAAAAAGCCAAGACCAACCATCTTCATCTAGGTATAGTGTAACTTAGTTAATATATTTGTATTGTAATTTTCTAATAATAGACTGTTCAGTTAATTTTAAAGTTATTATTGAAGTTATGTTCACTTTTGCTTTTACGATTTTTATTAAGTTTCCCCTTTTTTATGTGAACCCTACTGAAATCATTTTTTATATTGCAAAAAAACATCAAATAATGTACAAACACTAGATTTTCAATTAAGATAATATTATGATGTCATAATTTTAGCAAATTTGACGTTTTATTTTTTTGACATGGCCACCACGATTCCCTGAATTAAATACAATGGATTCAGTGTTTTGGGGATATCTTAAAAGCTTGGTATATGCAACATCAGTCAACACAAGGAACGGAATGATCGATAGAATAAACTTCCATTGTGACGCTAAAAGGCAGAGCCTCATAATGCTCTTCAAATTTCAAAGAAATATCCTCCGTTGAATCTGGAAGTGTGAAGGAGTGCAAGGTGCCCAGTTCCAGCATTAATTATCGTTTTCTTTTTTGTTTTTATTTGATAAGCTGTAGGCTAACCAGCTAAATTTTTCTACTATCCAATTCTAGTAAACACGATGTTCGTTAGTATGTAGTACAATTAGAAATGTTTTATTGTGTGTTAATACCTCTTGTGAGTATTTTCAACAAATAATTACAATTTATAATAATTTTCTCCAGAATATCTCTTTATAGCAAAAGGTTTCCTTGGCATGTACAACGATCTAAAAATCTCCTAAACCATATATTTTACCGAAGTAAACAAAGAGTACATTTTTGTTCAAAAATCGATTAAAAAATATATTTTTGCTATCTTTAGATTGTACAGATTGTCTCTATAAAAGTTACGGGTTGTTAACCATTGGGCATGAGCCGCCCTTGGCCTTCAGATAGTAGTGTAGGATTATTGCTTCCATCAAACACACTAAATGGACGTCACGTCATCTACTCACTTCCAAATTTTTTGCATCAAGTCCCGGAACACCTTGTATATTCACAAACTCCCAAAATTGTCGCATCAAACTGTTTCTTTCAACTAATTGGAATTTCAGATTTGTATAGCAATGAGCTCATAGAACAATGTTTATTTCAAACGTATAATATCTATCACTCCAGTTTGTTATGTCAGCTACAAGCTTGGTAAATAGTTTTGTTGTTGGCACCATCATTTCAATAATTATCCACTGATTTAAAGGATACATATTAAAGTTTATGTTTACTCTCGTTCCATGTATATTTAACAACTACTGCTTTATGAAAAAGCTCGTGAGCTGTCAGTACATTCTGGATTGCTTCACTACCGTTGTATTAATTGTAGCCTAATCAAATAGTGGTTATAGAGGGCAAATAGGGAAGAGTTTATTTATTTATACAAGGATATATTGAAAAATTCCTAGCCTATTATAGAATCAAACAAAATTTCATTGTCAAAATATTTTATTACTCAACATATTCTCCTCAAAATTGGATACATTTATTACAGTGAACCTGCCACGTCTCTAGACCTTTAAAAAAAATGTTTCTTCTTGCTCTGCAAACCAGACCTCAACAGCTTATATTACCTCCTCGTTGGAAGAAAATTTACGACCTTTTAAACTTTTTTTCAGTTGAGGAAAGAGATGACAGTCGGACGGAGCCAAATCTGATAGATAAGGGGGGTATTCTAGTAATGCAAACCCTAAATCATGAATTTTTTGAATGGCAACATGAGATTTGTCTGCAGGGGCGTTGTCCTGCAAAAATAAAAGAACTTTGTATAGCTTTCCGCGTCTTTTCCCTTTAATTTTTTTTCCGTAGAGGGGTCAGTAGTGTTGAAAGTAATCTCCAGTTATTGTTCTACCCTTACCAAAAAAATCAATCATGATTACTCCATGGCAATCCCAAAAAACTGAAGCAAAAACTTTTCTTGCAGATTTTTGAACACGAAACTTCTTAGATCTTGAAGAACCAGAGTGTAGCCATTCCATCGATTGTTTCTGGATCGTAGAAATGTACCTAAGTCTCATCCATAGTAACAATTCGGTTTAAGAAGTCTACATCGTTTTCGAATCGAGCACAGATCGAACGCGATGCTTCTACCCTTGCACGCTTTTGGTCAACATTCAAACATTTTGGGATCCATTTTGCAACAATCTTTCTCATGTCCAAATTGACGCGAACTATATGATGAACGCGTTCGTATGAAATATTCAGCTCTTCAGATATCCGTTTTAGCCCAATTCGATGGTCTGATAAAATCATGTCATGAACCACATCGATATTTTCGGGGACTGACACAGAAACTGGCCTTCCCTATCGGTCATCATCTTCAATGGAAAATTTACCTCTTTTGAAGCTTGCAGTCCAATTTTTCACGGTCGCATACGAAGGACATTGATTACCAAGGGTATTAAGCATATCTTCGTAAATCTGCTTGCCTCTTAACCGTTTTAAATACAGGTACTTGATGGTGGCTCGATACTCCAATATTTCGATTTTCACAATTTCGGTGTACATCTTTTTTCTTTTAATTTAATGCGTAACTCTGGTTTACTTTTTTGATGTCAAACTTTACACTGACACTTCTAATAAGTTATTCGTTGCTATGGTAACGCAATATTTTGTTTATGCATGGATCTGGTCTAGGCTAACTAGATATCAATACATCCTCGTACAAATGTATAGTTCAACATTAAGTTCGTATGCAAGATAGAATAGGTCATAAAGGGTTCAATACTTTTACAAAATATTCCAATAGCTCAAATCTTCCAAAAATAGCTGTTAAACATGCCGTTCAATTAGGTCAGATCTCTCATTATTTAGGAAATAGATTCAGAAGTCATCATTACGTTAAAAAATAAAACTATATTAACAAATCATGAAATAACAAAATCAAATGGAAGAATGTTTGTAAATAATTCATATATCTAAAACTATTCCATAAATTTCAATATAAGTATGAATAATTTGAACTGACATGATAGTTTTTATTTAATATTCACTTAGTAGGTGATCTATTGATTCCTATAATTTATATAAAGTTTACTAAAACTATAAGCTGATGTGGCAACGTTTCTCGTGTATATATTGCCTTATCTGGAAAGCAATTTATCACATGTCAGCTGTACGGGTTGAAACCTACGTGTAACTTCACACGAGTGAAAAATTAGCTATCCTGTATATAAGATATCTTATGAAAGCCAACGATTAGTATTTGCGGATCTCATCTGAAAAATTGATTTTCAACTTTTATGAGGATATGATCAAAGGAATAAACTGTTGCATGAACTGATGTCATATGCTTGGAGAAAATAAAAAAAATTGAGAAATATTTTCATCTTTATGAATACCCTAGAAAGATAATTTATTAATAATACGTTTCACTGACCTAAAATAAGCCTGAAATTCTCTTTCATCCAATCGGTACATGAAACTACAAAACCAAATAGGATAATTCAATGCGAAAATTTTCTCGATCCTCTCTTCTCTGTTAGAATTCTTAGTACTACTATCGTAGCATACATTCATTTAAAATTAGAGAAAAACAAGTTCCATATTACCAGAAGATTTCGATGCGAAACAAAATTTCCGAACATTCTGTTAAATTAAATCACGTTTTTTCTACCAATCGATGTACCAAATGGCTGTGTGACTTTTCTGACATCACTCAACCCTAGTTTTAAATCCATTAAGGGTTTATGTTTGATTATGCATACATATTAAACTTATTTTTTTCTATAATGAAAAAAATTTTAGTCACTATCAAATAATGATAAATTTATGAGGATTTTCCAAACTAGCTTTCTTCCAAATGAGGGTGGAACACAAATGACTAAGTAATTGCTATCACAATAATTGTCCTCTCCAAACATCATATTTGTTCGGTACTAATAATTTTCTGGATATTATATCACTGTTACCAAGTGGTATGCTTACCCCGTAGAACAATAGTAAAATGTTAAGATAGCGATTCCGCTAAAATACTAATACAAGGAATAATATAAATTATTGCTTGTCTCGATTTATTGTTCAAAATCTGTGATTTACGTTTTCGTGACAGTGGCATCCTGTGGTGCAGCTGGGCGATATACAAATTAATATTTGAAATTTGATTGACTCTTCTGTCAAATATGCGACTAGTTTCACGGCTAGTGGGTGGCATAGCCATGAATAATAAAATATCACCTTAATAATAAACGATGTCGGCGTTGGTGTATACAGTCAAACCAACTAGTTTTTTCAATGTATTTCCATCTATATTTCAAGAAAAAACTGCATATTTGCAAAACATACCAAATTTTTTTCTACCCAACTTATTAGTCACGTAGTAGAAAGTAAAATATTTAATTGGAAGTGAAAAAATAATATCTCAAAATTCAATAGAAAATCTCAAAAATCTCGAACGATTCTCATTGGTTTTCAGTTGAGACGTCATAGGTTCAATAAATACATTGAGCAGTCTGCTTGATGATGATCACGAGGTTATCGTAGCGGGCAACATAGCGCGTGCTGTTATAATTCAGTTCTTATTTATTAGTTACGTATAGATAAAACATTTTTTTATATATAAGAATAAAGTGAATAAACTTTATATAGGTTAAGTTCTTACATTATTACATAATCACGTTAAAAGTTAATAGCATAATGGAGTAAATTACTATAAGATATTAAAAAAGTTAAATTTGAATTTTACTCGAATTAAAATGATCCTGGTAATAAAAATAATTACATCAAAACGACCAACCATTTTTGTTGTATAATCGAATTTCTTGGCATCATGAAAAAACTTCATCAGGTGTATCAGGCGTGTTTTTTTCACATCCTGGCACAAAGCACAATTTATATACCATTTTTTAGATTAATCAAAATTTAATAATAACGCTTATGATGTAATAATCAAGAGAATAATTGTCGTATTTACTTTCTATCATATGTTCAGTTTCTTTTTTATACCTATGACGTCGCGCAATATGGCGGCATTACTGAAATGTTTAAACTACCTACAAAATTTTTAAATTTTCAATAAATCTCTATAAATATTGATCAAAGAATTAAAAAAAATTATAATAAATGTTGTAATAAACTATCGTAGCGTATGGATTTTTGTTTTTCTTAAAATGCTAAGTAGTTAAAAAAATTGTAATGAAAATACCAACAGAATATAATAAGGAAAAGTTGTTTGTTTTTTTTATTGAATCGTATCTTCTAGGAAATGAAATTAAAGAGGAATTGCAATTATTGAATTTTATGTAACGTATTTCGTCTTTCGAGCGCCTGTGGCTGTCTATCTCATCGTTATTTGCTCAATACTTAAATTTAGTTACCATGTGTGTCAACTTAGCTTTTTCGATTCTGTTTGACTAGCCGATACAGTTCACATAAATTCTTTTTGATGTTGTTGAAGCTAAATAAGTATGCTCTTGGGATCCTACACAGATCGAAAATCTTACATGTAAAAAATGGGGGGTTTGTCTAAAGATCATATTTATAATCTCAAATCAGTGATTAAGAAAACATAGGTTGGTTTTGTGAGTCATTAAATTGATACATCTTTTTATTTGAAATTTCTGTGAAATTTTGTTTGAAAATTATCATTGTTTATAGATGCTGAATATTAAGTGTGATACAGGCAAAATATCTGTAATCTCGTGCTAATTAGACAGAAACGATAGAAATCAATATATATATATATATATATATATATATATATATATATATATATATATATATATATATATATATATATATATATATATATATATGACAATAATCAGCTTAACTTAAAAACAATAGGAGCAGTAATTTAAGATAATTGGTTGGTCATCTGAAAGAATGACAGAAGAAAATTGCAGTAAAAAAACTGGTAACTCATTTTATGGATAATTATTTATGCTGTAACTTGTGACGCAGGCTAACTTAAATGCATGAGAATTATATCACGTTTCTTTATGAACTTCTTATTGTTACGACTTCGTCCATTGACGTAGATTGTGAAACCGGCTCTGTTCTATTATGCTAATTGAATTTGAATTCTCAGGTTCTGTTTTCATGTTTTTATATACGGAGGCGATTTGTTTATGTTGTTTTATGACTTATTTACAGTATGTTGTGGCAGTTATTTTAGGATCAATTTCTATTTGTTCACATTCTATAACCGATTTATCCAGAAATCCGTTTTGTATAAATAAGCGCTTGTTTATCAGTGAGAAAATCATTAAATAATCTGATGTTAATCCGAACACATCGAAATAGACAAGTAAACGGTGTATATGCTTAGATGAATTAGATAAGTGTTTAGTGCATAGTTTAGTGAATAGTAAATAGTTTAGTGTAAATGTATAAGTGAATCAAGTAAGTAAGTGAGAAACAGAAGCGTATGATTCACCCCCTTTTAAGAACTGCTTAAATAAATTAGAAGAAAAACATCACATTATGATGAATTTCTGCTATAAAAATTATCCAAGAATGGTGCACTAAACAAATGAAAACGTTTTAATGTGATTGAGTTTTTAATAACTCTTAATCATTCATGAAATATTTATTTTAATTAACCTTTTTCATTGAACATGTTTCTGATCGTCTCTATAGTTTTCTGCACTTGGATAAAATAACTTCATGGAACGGGATACTCGTTTTTTGCGTTTAGACCAATATATTCGAGAAACTAATCAGATATATCTCTTATTCATAAATCCAACTACTTTTGACAACAACAAGCGTGGTAAACATTCCCCAACAATGTAAATAACATTCTAAATTTCACCAGAAACTTTTCACATTCCTGAGTCCTACATATTTAAGAACACAAATAAATTCTATGACTATTTTTCAATAATCAGTGCTCTCCCAAATCTGTTATGCTGGTAATATTTATTATTTTAAATATGTCTTAACGTGAAATACGGGGCATTCAAATAATCTACTAATTTACAATATATCTGAGTACAAATGATAAAAACCACTTAAAAAAATATTTATTCAGTGTTGAAAATGTCTGAGTGAGAGATCGAGTCAATTTTTTGCGTTTCTAGCCTTAATTATAAATAGATCACAAAACGTGATAGGACCCATCTAACTGGGAATTAGAAATTGATTATCACTCCTTGTTCGCTGAAGAATTTAAGTATTTCGGTGAATGTAGTCGGCGAATATTTTTGAGTTGAAAAATTCTTTTTCTTTATTCCACAAACTTTATATTCTTTTGAGCTTCTTTATTCTTTATAAGCTCATTATGTGGTAGTTTGAACCAACAAGTTTTCTGTAGACATGGTAAGCAGTTTTATCACTGTTTCTGTAAATGACTTTTTATTCATTAATCAACTTTCAATATACGTAAACCATTTGATTATTAATAAATTTTAAGTTTTATTTAAGCGTTAAATATATAAAAATTCATTCTTTATAATTATTATTATTTTTTGCATTCCTGTTATCCGATTGTTACGTCAATTATTATATAATTAGTCAATGAATTTTTACAGGAGGCTCAGTTTTTTCCATAGTTTTTTTATTAACCCTGTTGAATGAAACTTTTCTACTAGCACTAATTTATATGAGTTAAGAAACAGCTTTCTGTTTTCAAAAAATGAAAATATGGAAATAATATTTTTCTTCAATAAAATGTACCATTTTCAAACAATATTCAAAAAATACCTAAATCATCAACAAAAAATAATTTTAAACTGTTCGAGTATCAAATTATTACTTTCTTGCAATAGTTTTTCTAATATAGTATAGGAAAAACAGACAAATTAGTAATTATAGGCTAATATTTTGCCCCACTTATATGAGAGCTGAATTTCTGTTTTAAAATGCTCTGTATATATAGAATAAATCGATGGTGCTATCTAAATACTCTAATCTAAACAACAATCTAATAATGGGTCACATATGTTATATTTTTTATATAAAAATAAGTGGAACGGAGTGGGTTGACAAATGCAGATGCAGCGTAAAAATGTGTCTCTCTTAGAACAAATTTCTACCTGATGCAATATTTATTCAAAATATAATGAATTCTGCCAAATATCGGAAATTGGGTATGATGTAGTTCAACAATTGAAAATGGTTAAAAATTGAAAAAAAATTAGTAGTAGGACAAAACCCATTGGAATAGGAATAGACTATAACAAAAATAGGAAAAATGATTTATGGACGCCCCGAGGTCGGGAATTGGAATGGGGTGCGTTTTTTAGGGTGAAAACATGGTTTATACCCATTTTCAGTAAAGAACTTCGGCTTTAAAAAAATATATGAGTTCTTTGTTGATTAAAATCTTCACTTTCTGATATTATACTGAAAATATACCTTGGTGTGGTGAATGTTCTCAATGAATTGAAAAAATCGAATTAATTTATGGATCGAAAATTAAGTTGCTTCTTAGATAATAAAAAGAAATAATGTGGAAAAATAAATATTATAAATCAAAGCTATTGAACTTGTTTGGTACATAAAAAAGGTGAGTTTTGTGACAAAGAATATTATTTTTAAAGATAACAATATGGAATCAAAAACTTATTTGATTTTAACACATATTAAAGTTGCGTGCAAAAAGTATAAATACAAAAATTGTTCTGTAGATCTTCAATCACCTACAACTGTTATTTATTCAAAGGAATTGTAGTTTTGCAGCAAATTGAGATAAACTCTTTTCTACTCCTAACAACTCATCTCTTCCACCTCTCGACCTCAGATCGCCCAAAAATTATTTTTTCTTCCATTTTTGTTACATTCTTTTCGTTTCATTAGTTTGCATCCTACCACAATTTTTCTGGTTTGTTTTAAAGTGGAGAAATTTCATGGAATAACTGCAGATATTCTACAGATGATATAAATCATGAAAACCCATTCAATTCATCCAAACTACCATCGTTGAATTTGGAATGGAATAATTATAAACGGATTAGTTTGAATCTTAGGGTTTGTCCTCAAATAATGTCTCTCTTCCTTTAGTTTCAATAAAAAATGTATGCTGTTGTGGCAGCGTTCTATCAAAATAGCCTTTTTTAATATTCTAAGCAGTTATAAATGATGCTTCACAAATATGTTGTTGTAGAATGGTCCATACAAAAAACGAATAAATGCATTATATATTGTTCAACAAATCGAAAAGCGCTTTACGATACTACCCGACATATATACTAAAAGAAAATGAGACATGGCGTATCCGCATTTTTTTTCATACATTTAAATAGCATGAAAATACAAAAACAAATAATTTAGAGTTTCCTTTGGTGTTATTTTTTGGTCAATTTGGTAATTCTTTCCACTGTGCAATTTGTATCAACGCTCATTACTTACATGAGCTCATATGATATAAGCTATTTCTGAATATTTAATATATGAGGATGTATAAATTAGACCAAAAAAGGTTCTGTTTAACTTTAAAAAGTCGTTTTGCGTCCGTTTTTGCATCGATCGATTTATTTTAGGGACACTTGAATAATAAACTCCATTTCCACTTAATGTGAAATATCGGTGGTTATTTTTTTTTAATTGAAACACATTATTTACTATCAAAATTGATTACTTTTCATTTATCACCATGCTACTGATTTTAAATGATATAATTTCAGCATTGCAAAGAGTTAGACACAAAAATTATGTATAAATATTCATTGATCTAATAACATATTTAGTTGTTCAAGTTTTTTCTCATATAAAGTTATAAATCGAGAAATTCAATAGCAAATTCAGAAGTTCGAATTCAGAATAATATAAGGTTGGCAACTAAGTATTTTCCCTTTTTAGTGATAGAGCATTGCTTTATTTTTTGAATAGCTTATGTTAGTGCTATTGGTCACATTGACGTAGTCCGTGACTTTTATTGAAGCTATTATTTGTGAATTAATTTCAAATGAGGTGTAGAAACTAACATTTCGCTCTTGAGATTTTCCCCTTAAAGTTGAGCATTGTTCTGGTTGGCCTACTGAAGTTAATGTTGACCAAATCCAAGTCATAATTGAAGAGGATCGTCATATAATTGTTAGAGCGGTTGCGAAGAGGCTGCATGTATCGCATATATCACAATTTAAAAGCAATTAAAATGTTATGGGCTATTTAAGAAGCTCGATATTTGGGTGTTTCACGAATTGAAAGAAATTAGTTTAACACAAAGATTCAACATTTGCGATATGCACCTTAAACGAAATGAAACCAACCCTTTATTGGAAAGAATCATCACTGGTAATGAAAAAAGGGTCCTGTACAGTAATGATCATGGAGCAAACACGATGAACCAGCACAAATCACATCGAAAGTTGAAAAACAACAAAAAAAGTACATGCTGTCAGTTTTTCACAGAGAAACGGCCAGAATTGTCCAATCGGAAAGGTTTAATGTTCCACCATAATAATGCAAGGTCTTACACATGTTTGTCAACTCGTGGAAAACTATTGGAGCTAATCTGAGAAGTGATGCCACATCCCCCATCATGCCTGATTGTGCATCATCTAATTACTATTTATTTCAAAGTTCACAATTCTTTGAATGGTCAAACTTTCACAAATGATGATGACCTTCAATCGCACCTGGTTCAGTTTTTTGTTGATAAGGGCCACAAATTTTATGAGTGGGGTATCATGACGAAAGAAAGATGGCAAAAAGTTATTGAGCAAAACGGAAAATATATAATTGATTGAAAACAATTCTTTGTTAAAAAAATGTTTAATTTTATTTTACAAAACCGAAATTACTTTGTCACCAACCAAGTTCTTATAAATTTTATAAATATATAAATATATATATATATATATATATATATATATATATATATATATATATATATATATATATAAACGGGTGGAATGAATCCAAATACACTAAGAACCAAAATAATGTTAATAAGATAAAAAGAAGAATATGTCAAAATCGAAATACACTCCGCCAAAGAAGTCTCGCATCACTTTGAATTGCAATGATATAGAATAACTATTATTATTTATATGAATGTACTCAGATAGTCTCAATTGTTTCCATTATTTAAATAAATAACAGACTGAACATGATATAAAATTGATTGAAACTTAGGTGGTGTAAAATCTGCGTATCTCACATCAGTAAATATTATCCGATATATGCTCAATGTGCTTTAGGTCTGGTCTCAGGGCAGGTTAGTCTGAAACTACAATATCCCCATCTTGAAGTGACTGGTGTAATATTACAGCGACATGAGAACATGCATTAACACGTCATTACCAATAAAAAGAGAAACAACGTGAGGCTAATATATCTGTTACGCATTTATGAGGAATTTTCCATCAATTCTGACCAATCACTTAAAGATATTTCATCCCATAACATGATAGATCCTCCTCAGAAACTTATTCAATGTCTCATGTTACAAAGAAAATACCTCGGACCATCTTTCCTATAAACAGGTATTTGCCGATCTATAGTACATAAATCTGAGCTCGTCCGTGAAAAATACATTACTCTAATCTTGAACATTCCAGTTCGCATGTTCCCGTGGGAATCTGAACCTAGCTGTTCCTCAGCCAGTTATTAGCTACTCTGGCTGTGTGTGTCTATCATTTCTTGGAACATTTCTCACGGTTTTTGAAGTTACTCTTACATTTCGAGTTTCAGCTAACTTTTGTTGAAGCTGTATTGCTACTTGTCTTCTTCGTAAAATTCACAGTTTCAAAAATCTATTGTCTGTAAGTGTAGTTGCCGACGACAAGCCCTCTAGGACACACAACAACCCAAAACGGTATATTAGGAACGTACTGGTTGCGCCCGTTTTCAATAAAAGCAATTATTCTAACAATTTCCTCAATGGTAAAATTCAAATTTCTGTTTACACTCTCTCGAATAGCCAATATTAAGCTAAAAATGCGCAATAAAACTGTGTACTCTCGATCTATGCTCAACTAAAACTGAAAAGAAGCAAAATCCAAATAACATTTCTTTTAAATTTTTTTCTGAAAATTATACTCTGTAGTTAGTTTCTAGTAGTTTAAAAATAATCAAATTCCAATATAGTTGATTTTGTAAGCAATTTTGACATTTTTATACATAATGCGATACTTTTTTGTGCGGGGGTTTGGAATAATTGATGAGTTTCAAATATTGAGGCAGGTAGACATATAGAGACAATGGAAATCAAGAAACAGGGGTGATTAAAAGAATCATCGTAACATAGGTAGTGTGTATTATTAAAAAGAAATTCGGAAAGAATCTCAAAAGGCACGAAAATGAATAATTAGTAGTTAATATTATTCATTTAAAGGCACCAGACACAATGGATTACAAAATAATGGTATAAGGGAAGCTTTTAATATAAAATCAATACTAAAAGAAATCCAAAAAGAAAAACTTACATAGGCTTGACATCTCTATAGAGTGGATCGAAAAAGATCAGTAAAAATGCCTGGGCAAGGTACAGAAGTTGATAAAAGGGAAAGCAGAAACCCGAAGAAATCATAACAAATGCCACAAAAAGATAAGAGCTATTTTGTTGTCTAAAAATTCTCTTTCTACTATATATTTTGAGTATTAAAGTAATGTCCAATTAAAACAGTAGATTTGATTTAACAAGAAAATCGGCTCTATAGTAATTGTGAAATTGTTCGGTTTAACGAAGTTTACTGTTTTTTGGCAGTGATCTACTAATGTACCAATTTAGTGTCTGTATATGTCAAATCAAAACACGTGCCTAACATAGTTTTAACACGCAGTACATGTTTTCATTTCAAAATAATTTCGACCCTTCGAGAAAATTCAAAGCATATCTGAAATTCAGATATATTCAGTTCATGATGAGATTAGCAGTTAACCATAGAAACTTTACGTTTGGTTCATTTACCAATATCATCTCATTATTTCTACTTGAATTGGCAACAAAATTGCTATCTATAATCATCATTGATCTGTTTCTTTTTGGCAGCGTGTCATGAATTTTATCTTTGAAAAAAAAATACCATACTGCAGGATACTGTTATGCTAATGTCCTAAGTTTACGTATACACGGTGTGTGAATTAAAACTATCAGTTTTAAATAACTGAGGAGGTGATAAGAACATTGAAAAGGTAGATTAGTTGAGTGATACCTCTTTTAAAAGATTTTTGAATTATTTTTAAATCGTCTATAAAAATGTGATCACATAATGAAGAATTTCAACTATCTTCTAATGGTACAAGGTATTTCCGAATGTTTGACGGTTAATTTAAACACATTTGGAGTGAAGAAATGAACAATTTTTTGAGGCGAAGCTCTTAGAAATTCAAGTTCTCCAGACATCTCGATTTCAAATGACCCAGAGTGAGGAATCTGCATCAAGTGAATGAAATAGGCACTCTATAGGTGCTTGTGTCCCTATGAACACTATTTTACAGTACTTTAGAATCTTGAACCACAACTACTAACATTCGAAAGAGTTGACTTTTTGTATACAAATGTTATGGTAAAATTTGTGCCCCTTAAAATCATCAATGACAGATTTCATAAGATTTTTTTCGGAATATTTTACCTCAGCATTTATTTAAGGCAAGAATTGCCATTGAGACACCGTGTATATCTAGTCTAGACATATTTTTATGTTACTCAGTATATAATATATAAGGATTATGTTTAGATTATATAAGTATGGGAGAAGCTGAATTACAATGACATCAGTAATAAATATTATTATTTGTGTCTAACACGGACCGAGGCTTTTCTGATCCATAACATAATAAGATTCCAACTCAACACTCTGTGAATTAATATTAAAATATGAATGGGAAATAAAAAGTAATTGAACAAACTCAATATAAAATTACTACTGATGAAAGTATAATGAAAACGAAAATACTAAATTTAAATGCATGTATATATACTTCCTACCACACGTATCATGAATTTGAATTTCGCCGGATTGCATTTCCAAGAAATTTTCCCTTTGTCTAGAATTTGAAGCATATAGTCCAGTCAAATTAATGTAGAAAATGAGTGGGCGCCTGTTTAAATTGCAAAATCTGGAACTTTACATGAATGTTTCGGATACTATTATAATACAATTATGATTGATTGATTCCGTGAATGCCAAAATTCAAAGTTAGTCTTCGAAAAAAATAGCTTAAGTAGAAATTGTAGATTATGTACAATACTGATATTCACATATTCCATAATACGAGGTCTGGCTATTAAATAACGAGACTGGTAACGAAAATGCTCCCCTACAATATACTCCCCCCCTCGCTACACACCTTTCCATACGTTTTTTTCATGGATCGAAGCAGTGCTTGAAGTCTTCTTTGATAAGAGCGTTTAGGAGCTCTGCAGTTTTTTGCTAAGCCGCTTCTATAGACTCAAATCGAGTCCTTTTCAGAGAAGATCTTGTCCTAACCTCTCTAACTTTTCATGGAAATCTGAGCAGACCTGTTGACGAAAGAGCTTTTGGTCAGGAGTCAGATTTTTTGGCACCAGCTTCGGACAGACTTTTGTCATCTGTAATTCCTCGTGTAAAAATTTTCTCTCTCGTTATTTGATAGCCAGACCTCGTATGTACGAGGCATATTTTTTAAGTAAGTACCGTTTTGGAATTTAAAAAAAGAAGTGTAAAGATATCGCAATAATTTTTTTTTACATGAAAGCCTGTACGTTAATCTACTTTCCTACATAATTTCCGTTAATATTGAGGCACTTGTCATAACGTGGCACCAGTTTTTGAATACCCTCCTCATAAAATTCTGCCGCCTGACTTGTTAACCACTGTATCACAACTGTCTTGAAGACGCTGACCGCACAGGTGTTTCTTCGTAGTCGCACAATGATGAAATTGTAAAGCGTCTGTTTTCTCTCACCTTTTCGTCCACTTTCTGCACAATATCTTCACTAACGACCGAAGGAAGCCCATTCCGTTCTTCATAATTCACATTTGTGTGGCTATCTTTAAATGCTCTCATCCATTTCCTTACTATTCCATCACTCATAATGTTTTATCCGTAAACTTCACAGATATCACTATGAATAACGATCGGTTTTACGCCTTTAGAACTAAGAAATCGTATAAAAGCCCGTATCTCACAATCGGCGGGACTCACGATTGTCGGAGGCGTCTTAAACACTCAGTAAACAACGTACACAATGAAGAATCAGACTGTAATGGTGTCAGTGCGTAGACACGAGATGTAGGTAACCAGCGCGCATGTGCGGAACGCCGACCTTGGGGTTGCGGCGGCGGAATCGCAAAACGGTACTTACTTAAAAAATATGCCTCGTACTTGCTTCTTATGGAGTAATGTTTTTGATTTCATTTATTCAGTATCGAAACTATTGTAATCTTTAGAACCTTTGCTGATATGCATAGTGAACACACTATTTACATTACCACTAAACTAAAAAATTTTTCCTTCATTCTTTGAAGACGATAACTTAGTTATCGAAGCACACATCAGGCAGTGTAATTGTGAGTGTTGATGTAGTGGTAGTGTAAACAATGTGTTCAGTATGCAAAAAAATGTTAGTATATTTTCTGTTGGAGATTTCCACACGAATAGTCTTGAAAACTCTCTTCAAATTGCATGATACTTGCTCAAAGCAAAATAAAGTTCATGAAAATAGCTAAAGAAACCAAATAAAATAAGCTCATTTTTTGAAGTCGTTTTTGGAACTCGCCCATTGTGCAGTTACAAAAAATTGTCTTAATAACGTTTTATCGTACAGAAGGAAGTAGATTGATTCCAACCATACTTCCCTAGATCCATTTGTAAATTTCCAAAATTTATGTTCATAAATAATTTGCTTGTCTAGAATACAAAATAAAATACGTAACATGATAATAACTTAAGAAAACAAAGGCATTTTGTTAATCTATTCAGGTTGAACAACTTGACTCCTCTGCAACTTTTCTCATTTCCCTCGCGAAATGATTGGTTGAAACATATTTCAAACAAGGAAAACTGGGAGAATTCATTTTAGACCCGTCATGTATTTTGAACTTGTTTTGATTTTGTCAAATTTGTAATTACTAACAAGCAAAATCATTACATAGACGCAAATCCTTTTTCTGCTTCTCATTGTTTTTTTCTGAAAAACGGTCACATAGTAGTGAATGCGGTATTATCACATTAAACTTTAGATTCTTATTAATATAGTGATATATCAATATAGTGATATTCCTTGAGTTCCCAATTTATGGAAACACAATTTTTCCAAACCTTGTTATTAAACTCATTCTTCTTTTTTCTAGAATGGATGACCATATTGTTCTATTCATTGCCAGCAAGTCTTCCATGGCAGACGAAGTCCAGCATTATCGCCATCGTTTAGTTGGTCTTCCCTGTGGTCTCTTCCTTTTGTGTCCTTAACTACCCTACTGTCCATTCTTTTTAAATGTTTATTCCAGAATTTTTACATATGTCTTGTGTACCCATTTTCTGTTATCTTCACACTGTCGAGTAGAGTTTTGCCTTGTATACTTCTTAGTTTTCATTTCGACTGTTCTCATCGGCTGTAGTCGTTTTATATATCTTGATTTTACTTTCGATATTTGTTCTTCCAAAAATATATCTTCCAGGATATATTTTGAAATTAGAGCCGCTTCCATTATTTTTACTGTCACTTCATTGAACACGTTTCCATAACTGGATATTTCCGCTCCCAGGTATTTAATATGAGTCACTTGCTCGATAACATTTGAGGCGATTTCCAACTTAGATCGTATCGGTTCTTTGGTCGTTATTAGGCATTTGGTCTTCTCGGTATTGATGACAATATTGAGTTGTTTTGCTTTCAGTTTAAAGGAATGTAGTAGCGTTTGAAGATTTTCTTCAATATAGGCAATAAGGACAATATCGTCAATATAGCAGACGGCGTGGATGTATTCATTGTGAAACCCGCTGATTTGGTCAAATGTTCTATTATTTTTCCATTATCAAATTAAATATGAGTGAGTCTTTTAGTCAGATTACTGTATTTACATTTATATCTACAGGGTGTCCCACGACGAGTTGAAACTATCTGTATATGACAAAATACTTATAGTAATATCATAAAAATTCCTATGGTTGGTTTTTTGGATACGACTTTTTTTAACTAAAATATTTTCATAGTTGGCCAACCTCAGGTTCTACCGGAAATCGACTGTAACTTTGTTATTTTAAATAAAACACCCTGTATCTTAATACGTTTTTAAAATTGACGTGAAATTTTAGTACACTTTTGTCTGAAAACTTTTTTCTAAAAATGCATACTTTTTTCATTTTATAAAGGGTGAGTATAAAAAGTATTCAAAGTTTAACTTCATAAATATCAAATTTCTTTATTTTTTTGAACATATCCGGTTTTTTCTATTTTAATGTATTCAGTGGTGAAAAATAAGTCATATATACTTTCCTATACCTAAACCTAACCGTTATCCAGATATTAAATATTTTCTGTAAATTTTTATAGATGCAGGTGTAGTCTAAATTTTATTTTGACCCGTTGATAAAAGCACTAAGAAATAAATTTAACATATTTTTCTTTGTCTTGTCAAGGTCTATATAAAAAATCAAATAAAATTTCATTTACTAATCCCATTCCAACTTTTAGTCATTTCCGAGATATTTCAGGATTTTTATTGTATTTTTTTAAAAGTTTAAATTTTTTATTTATACTTTTAGTTGTAATAAATGACACTTATTTAACTGTCATTAGTCAATTGTTGATACTTTCGAAAATCGTTAAAATGATGAATCGAAAATTTAATAATGAATAAATAAAATTTAAGCCACACCTGCATCTCTAGAAATTTACAGAAAACATTTAACATCTGGATAACGGTTAGGTTTAGGTATAGGAAAGTATACATGAATTTGCCTCATATTTTACCCCTAAATGCATTAAAATAGAAAAAAACCGGGTTTTATTAATGAAGTTATACTTTGAACACTTTTTATACAAACCCTGTATAAAATGAAAAATTTTTCAACTGAACGGAAACCATCTCCATATCTTTAAGGGAAAAGTAAGCATTTTTAGACAAAAGTATACTAAAATTTGACGTAGATTTAGAAAATGTATTAATATACAGGGTGTTTTATTTGAAATAATAAAGTCCTGTAGAACCGGATGGCGGCCCATTATGATTTTTGTTTTGCACAAAGTATCAATATCTTGTATTAGGTACTGTATGATTTAGTCTCATAGCTCTCAATATTTATGGGACATCATTTAATCTCACTCTGTCAAAATCTTTTCTCACATCGACAAAGCACATATATACAGGTTTATTGTAGTATTATTAATATACTGTGTCCCTAAATGAATTTGAGTTGTTGCAAAGATATGTCAGAGATATTTGGATATCCATATTTGTATTAAGTTTTTGTTCTCCATAAAAGGGGATTCCGGAAATGTATTATGCTTATAGTAAAAAATGATTCATTTGGGTGTTAATACTAGTAAACTAGGTTTCATCAAAAATTAAATAATGTTTCGATTGAGACAAAAGCATTGTTATTAAAAACGTTTTCCAAAGTGTTAGTTCACATTAGAATATCAACATTTACATATACCTACGTAGTATAATAACCGTGACAATGATATTGTAGATTCATGCTAACCTACAGAAATTACAGTTAATGTTGATTATGCCGGAAGAACTGCCACATATAAGTAAATTTCTGGAAACAGCATCAGTTATAAATAAAGAGAATGAACCATAAGTAATTAACAACGAGGCTATGGAAGTTGCTGTACTGTATACGCCCATTTAATGTGGCTAATTTACATTTTGAGAGGATGGAATTCGTATTTATTTCAAATTCTGAATACACTGCTAAGTAAATTGCATTGGAAATTTGTTTTATATTACTGATTGATTTTTTTATTGGTAACTAATCACGTTGTTAGATCAATTATACATATAGATATAGTATCTGTTGTACTTGCTTGTAACCTCAGCACTTCCTAACACTTAGTGTATTTTAATTAAAAATTAAATTTGAATTTATTTAAATAGTAAAATAATATTCATTATGGTTCATACCACCGGTCAAAAGTTTTTACCCTCCCCATTATCCATTCATTAAATTTCAATTACATTTTACCATAAAAATTAAAAATAATGGTATCCGTTTTTTGCTCACATTACACGAGCGTATGTTTATATGTTGGCTGATTTGTTTAGTATTCTTTAACTGTGAATCATTTTTGCGGTATTTATGATTATAGTTTAGTCCTAGTTAGCTCCGTGAGACGCAAGAACGTGCAGTGATTTATATTTTTTTGGATCAAGACATCTTTCTGTGAAGTTCATATATATGAATTGTTCTCGCAAATTCAGACTTGTAAGTTTTGAAATCAAAGAACTATCGATTGAAGCTCGTGTATCCATTAAAAGTCTTCATAGTCTCGAAAAGCCGCTAAAGATAAGTGTATTGTATTGAACAGTAAACGTGATCAACGACTCACAGCCCCAGAGATAACAGCTCAGCTGAATGAATCTACAGTGGAGAGGAGATTGAGATAAGCTGCTCTTTTTGGAAGAGCGGCAGCGTAGAAACCTTTTTCAAGATGTCAAATTAAAATATTAAGATTGCAGTCGGATTCGAGACCTGGTAAAAAATGAAGGCATTTTGAAGAAACAGACAGAAAATGTATCTTCTAGCAAAACAACGATTCCTAGAATTATTTCTGTCCAAAGAGTATTTGAATGAATTGAAAATGAAGAATGCACTAGAAGTGATGGATAGATTGGACAAGGAAGTCAGAAAGCAACGTCCTACTTCCTCTTCCCATAAAATTAGTGGAATATCTTGAAAAACGAATGGAGCCAAATAGACGACGATTTTTGGCGAAATTGTTACAGAAAACGCCAAAATTGTGCACCGAAATAATAAAATCAAAAGGGGGTTAGCTTGATGAATAAAAAAAATATCAAGTTCTACCGTATTATCTTCATTTGCTATAAATGTGAACTATAGATTAGGCATAGAAAGCGTGAAAAACCTAGAGATGTCTTCCAGCTTTAATTTCCTCAGTCAGCCTTCTGTTTTGTATGTTGTTACATTTTGTGTTATGTAGATATTGAATGAAATATTATAAAATTTCAATATCAATGATAATCATAACCATTATGATTAAATTAGTACACGATTCGAAGAACTACGGACGATTAATAAGAAAAATAATAAGTGGAAGCAAGGCGATTCGCACCTGAGATATAGTAGGTAAAAGCGACGAAACCTTTGTGTACAACAGATCATATTTCGAGTATATGCCATTATATCATACTCTTCTTTTCTATAGTTTGTCGAATATCTAGGATCACACCTAGATATTTCATTGCTATCTAATGTTAATATTATTGGGTTGTTTTATGACAGTGGAGCTAAAATTGATGCATATTGTTGTTAATATGTATAAAGTTAGTAGATTATTATTTAGTCATAAACTTATCTCTTGCAATGCTGTTTCTGCTGAGTGTTTAACCTCTTTTTTTAGTGAAAATAATAGTTATATCGTCCGCGTAAGACCCAATAGTGTTTCTTGTGGAAAATCTGTCTATAATATGGAGCTGGAGCTCTTAGCATCACCTACTTTCACCCGTTGGCTTCTATTTGCAAATAATGTAGTAAGCGTTCTAAAGCTACACCTCCTATATCATAGTTACTTCGCTTGTCGAGTAGATTGTTGTGAGAAACTGTGTTGAGAGAGGAAAAATCATTATATTACGTTAACTGCATCCTCAAAAATTTTAGCTAGGTTATTCATCACTGTAATAGGCCTATAATCAGTTAATTCGCTGGGATCACCTGATTTGTACACGGTAGTGACTCTTTTCATTTACTTGAATTTTTTTCTGATTGGAAGCAGATATTAATAATGTGTGCTGAAGATAGAATGATAGAATAAACAAGGGATCCTGAGTTTTCTTCAAAGTGATTCCTTCCAAAATGCATTAATTCGAAACAATGATTCCTTCATCAGACTTTCTGAGAGTCGTTTTTTGCTCTTTTGTTTGATATCGTCTAGAAACCTTTCTCATGAAAAAATGAAAATCCACCATAAGCTAATAGGAAATATGTTGATTGTCCATTTCCTTTTTTGTTCAATTCTGGCTGGTGACTATTGAATTAATTTGGATATAGAGACACTTTTACTCCTACATACCGTGCACACAAATACATGTGAAAAAGTGGCAGTGGTGTGAAAAAAAAAGAAATTATGCTAAGACTTTAAGGCAATAACTATTCCTATTCAGGTATATTTTTGTTGCTCCTATTATGTTGTCTGAACGAGGAGCGGTATTTCTTATTAGTTTATTTATTAAACTAGTTAGGTACTTTATTCTCAGTTATGGGTTTGAGGATTATCTTGGATTCTACTCCATCTTTTTTGAGAAGACTTCTATTGTTTGTTTCTTATTGTTTATATAATCATTGTTTTCTGACACTACTTGATATTCGAGGATGGTCCAAATATGATCGAATCAAATGCTGTAAATGGCGCGCCTATATGTTTTGAAAGTCAGGGTTCAATTATGTGTTAGTTCACTAACAATGTGGAATAGTTTCCATTTGCCTGAGTGAACGTCAAGTTCCGACTGCCGCACCTTTGCGCGAACTAATGTCATTTAATTCGTTTTTTGTTGTGATAAGGCATTAAACGTACCAAAACATACCATAACACAAATATTCTTCGGCGTTCATGAAATCAATCCGGTAGTGAAAGCGTGAGTACGTGTATTGTATTCAAATTGGCGAAAGTGTTCAAAGATGGTCGCGAAACCGTCGAAAATAAGCCGCATGATCGTCAACCGCAAACCAGCATCATACCAGACAACAGTCTCCGCGAAGGACAACTCAGTTTGGAGAGCCGTACGATAAATGTTCTAAACATTTCCGTTGCTCTCGGCATAAATATTGGTAGTGTAGAGCTTATCATCCATGAACACCTTTAATACATCAGAATAACGGTTCACAAATTGTTGAACTTCAAGTAAATAATTATGCAGTTGGAAATTTGCCGTCGCTAGCTGACGCAAGACGAGGCGGAGGAGACGGTTTTTTAATTCGAGTTTTAGTACAGACAAAAAACAAGCTCACTATCATACTCCCGAGCACAAAGTGTCGTCAGTGGAGTGGAGAAAGAAGAAGGAAAGAGCGTCAGTCAAAGCGAAGACAACCAAGTATTCTGGAACAGAAGAGGAGTGCTGTATATTGATTTCCTGCGCACACAACGTTCTATAAATCGCATTTCAGCGCGAAGTGCGATTTTTCTCGCGCTACTCCCGCTCAATAAAATAACAAAACTGGGGTGGAAGATACTAGAATATCTCCCCTATAATCCGGATTTATCACTCTGTGTAATTAGTGAGGGGAATTACCTGGAAAACTGTAAAGTTTTTTTTAATATTTTCGAAAATAAATAAATGTGTGCGTTTGTCTCGATTATATGTGAATCGCCCTCGTATTTTCAATTTGCTTCGTGGAAAAAAAGTTTTCTGATGGCAATTTGGCTTTAATCTCAAATTATTAGCAGAATTGAAATTACGCACTTTGATTTAGGTACTAAACATTTTTGTTATAACGTTTGGTCGTATTTTTCGATTTTTTATAATAGTGAATAGTTTTCATTTGAATATTCTATATAAAGTTTGTGTTTGAACTTTCACACCACTGCTCCTGATCAGAAAATTTATTATTTAATCACAAGTGCCATAAATTATTCCATATTATGATCAAATCAAATACAGTTCCAATTATAAATAAACCGTAACTGAATGTAGAATTGATTCAATTTTTATCATATATAATTATTTAAATTGACCAATGCTTTCATAATAAATTAAAAAACCAACCTAAAGGTATATTTGAAAATAGGTTTTAATACCACATATAAACAAGGCTATTGTTCTCGTATAGCGTATGTTTCAACATTTGATTTGAATAAAATTTATATATTTCAATCAACAGTGAATAGAAATACCCAACTAGAAAAAAATCCAATTACATCTTTTAGCAGAAATTCGAATGAATTTATCAGAAATCTAAATGAAACATAATGCGCCACATTGTATCTACTACTGAATAAGTATTTCGGAATTCTGAGTGAAAGTGTCATGGATTTGTAACCTTGTAACTTCATATTTGGTAAGTTCGTCGTCGTTGTATCATACCGTGATAGGAGAAATTATATTATTTTTTTCGAATTGATACACTTTTTCTCCAGCTTCCCTCACGATATTTTCCCGTATTTTATTATTTTATCTACCGCTACCATTAGGGTTTCTTAAACTCTGAGAATTCCAAAAAAAGATAAATTACAACTGGAGGTAGTAGAATGGAAAAGTTGTTCCAGTCCATTAATTTTATTGAATTTATAAACATATGTAGGTACGAATTCCAGATACACACAGTGTTTCGATTTAAAAATTATTATGTGTTTTAAATCATATGATTTCCTCTTGAACATTTGATTCAATACAGATAAAAAACAAGTTGTGATACATTGCTCGGAAACTGTACATGATGATAGTTTGCTTTATGAATTAAATAAATGAATCATAGTTGCCAGTCCTCTGTTCTTGAAGTTACAATTATTATATACTTTATAAACTTGCCTTTTTGGGAGAAGGATAGTTAGGTGGTGGTACTTCTTTTCTCATCACGTTAATCCAACTCTCTCTGTACACTGTACTATAGATAGCTTCAGTAGTAGTTGTAGCTGTAGTACATTCTTCTATTTGGCACGAGTAACTACTAGGAGAACGACTCTTCAATGTAGGTTATCTATATTCCTACTTATATTCTTTCTAGGTTAATTATTATTTTTACATAACAGGAAACACGAAGAAACAAAAAAATATGTAAATAACCGTCATTATAAATTTGTTTGACCTTCTCTTTATTTTATATTTTTATCTCAATATTATAACACTAGTTTTATTTGATTGTTTTTATTTCTTTTTAGTGAATCTTGTTCTTTCTATAGTTTCATTTATATATTTGTGTTGATTGAGAGTGAGGGGCCTCCAATTGGATTCGGAGATACAAAATATATTATTCATTTCTTCGCGTTTCTAACGCGACGTGTCCTTTAGTTGACTCGAATCACACGTTTTTGATTAATCGGAACTTACAATACTACCAAAAAGCTAGCATTTCTCCGAAAGGAAGAAAATTGGCTTCTTCTGAAAATATCTCTGCAGGAACCAGAGTATAACGCTCAAGAAGTATTATCTGATTACAACAATCGACAATAATAACAAATAGTCCTTCTTAGGTCCACAATTTATTCAGCTTATTTATGATGAACAAGAAAAACCATTTTTCGATCAATCAATTAATAAAATAATGTTCGTCCATAGACTTTTACCCTTTAGCCAATTAATAGCTGGTTTTATTTTATAGAGATTTGGATAAAAACTACTGCAACGTATCTTCAGAGCTTGGTGCTTTGGCTGGTATGTCAGATTCGCTACCTTTCACATACTGACTAAAAAATCCTCTTCTATCTCCAGCTTCTCATTCTTCCGCAAGACTGCCATTAGGAGGAAGAATCCAGTTATAGAGCTCTTCCGTCAATGACTCTGTCGATTCTGCTGCTTCTTCCTTTTATTCTTTTCAGAGGGAAGTTTTTTTCAACACCTAAGAAGCGGAACGTGCTACTTCTATTTTTGCTTCCCAGGTGTGACGAAGCATTCTGAATCGCGTGAATACGAAAAATACGTGCTCCGCACTTTCGTTGTTTCCTGCACAAATTGGGGACATCGGGGAACCTTCATCTTCGAACCTGTGAAGGTATTCTCTGGAGCGGTATGCGATATGTAATAATGCATGAGCCAGAAATTTTTTTCTTTCTGTGTTTCCTTGTTTCATTCTTACTTTCATTTCAATTGATAAGTTCTCTCACTTGTCTATTTTGTTTTCTGTTTTCATTACTGTGGATATGCTCATCAAATTTTCACTGCTGTCAAAATATCATCCCCCAATTGCAGTTGAGATTATTAGTTATTAAATTGATTTTACTTCTCAATCAATTGTTTTAGTCTTAAATTAAAAACTGGACTTGTCTAGTATTCAGTTCACAATGTTTTGTTACTCTGGTTCAATAGCTAGATGTCGTTATAATCTATAGTAGGAAAGTAGGCGGCCAAGAACAGTTAAGCAAATAGGGCCCCACTTAAAATTACCAAAGGTTGATGTCCTTTGCAAAGTCGATCAGGCGCTTTGGCGTGAACCTATTGACGTCACTGACTGAGGCTTGCCAAGGTGTTTTAACCGCGCGCTTGACGTGATTTGCATGAACCAGCGGGAATCCGGGTAGTCCTTGATGCCCATAGTGTGAAGATGGCTTCTTAGATAGTTATAAAGTTCAGTCACCAGACGAATTTTGCGCTTATTCATGTGGAGCACTTGTTTGGCAAGAAAGACAGAAAGCCCATGTATGTGTGCATTAGCTCATTCCAGGTCTTTATGTATCTCCGCAGAGTCTGCTTTGCAAACAGACCATTGAGAGATGTAATAGTAGAGAAATGGGTTCCCGGTCCGTTGGTAGATTTGTCTAACCCAATTTCGTGAGCGAGTCCGCCTCTTTGCCCTTGTTGCCCAAGTGACCGGGCACCAAAAACGATCTGGATCACTAGTTCTTGTAGGACTTTGCTAGTGACTAGCATAAGCCTAGAGCACACCGTTCGATTGTAATTATTGTAGTTGAATCTATTCATTGGCATTGGCATGAGTTTCTCTTAAAAAACGCAAAATTGAATTTGTTCGTTAAATAGAATAGAGATCAGTGACTTTTTGAATGAAACATTGATCTAATGACAGATGCCTTTTGACAGGAGCAGTGTGACAATTTTGACCCTCTCTCTAATTTTCACTATAAAGGTTGTGAAGTGAAGTTTATTATGAATGAATTGTTATGTACTTTTTAGGATTTTTCTGGTCGGTTGGTCATGAACGTTAAAATATTTTAAATAGAGGTGGAAACGGTCACATTACAGATTTTTCGCTTAACTTAATGAGATGTGAATCACATAATAAAATAAATTGCTGAACGTGAATTAAATGACTGGAATCAGAAAAGTAGGTATGTGAGGTTGGGAGTGATAAATGCGGTTGACAAAAATAATAGAAACGCGGAATAAAATAGCAGCGCAACAAGGTGAAGCTATTAATCTTTTTATTACGCTTGATGAGAACATTCACAAAATATATGTTCATAACAAAAATAAAATTCACCTCACTTGACATGGTTTATTACACCAAAAATCACATAGGGCTATTTTTTACATTGTGCTTCTCATATCAATAATGATTTCAAAATTATTTACGAGCAAATCGGCTTCAATGGATGTTAATCGATAATATCTGACAGAGGTAAACGACAATTCACCTTAATACGAGTATATAAGAATTTATGTCAATGATCTCAATCGACGTCAATAGACATCAGAAGACATATATCAATATAAAGTGACAATCGATTTCACTTGGCTTCGATGGATGTCAATCGACAACTTCTGACAAATTTAGACAATTCATTTGAATATATACAGGGCCGAGCCTGGGTGCAAGAATAAAATATGCCCTATTAGTGTACGTAGTCGAAATTTGATTAGTGAGGCGAGATATGAGGTAAATTTTTAGTCTAGTTGGATAGAAAAGTACCTATTAATATATTCTGTCGTTTTTGCGGCAAGCGGCTTATTCTTTACTATTATCTATTTATTATTTTTTTTACGCCGCCCGAATCGCCCGAACGCTCAACACAATATTTTGGTATTGTTGTAATAATAAAAAAACACTTTGCGCTTTGCGACTAAAATATTTTTTGCGTGAATAGGTTCGATTATTTTTTTTTTAGAAACATTCTGCCTTTTGCCACCCTGTGTTAATGCCGCCTGGGTGCCATGTACCCCTTGCACACCCGGAATGGCACGGCCCTGAATATACAAGATTTTATGTGATTTGACCTCAATCGACGTCAATAGACATCAATCAACATTAAGTGACAATCGACCTCAATCAGCTTCAATGGATGTTAATCGACCATATCTGACAGAAGTAGATGCCAATTCACACGAATATATAATAATTGATGTGATTCGACCTCAATCCACGTCAGAAGGCATCAATCAACATGAAGTGATAATCGACCTAAATCGGCTTTAATGGAAGTTAATCGACAATATATGATAAAAGTAAATGACAATTCACCTGAATGTATAAGAATTGATGTAACTGAACCTCAATCGACGTCAACACACATAAATCGACCTCAATCGGATCCAAAGTAAACGACAATATATATGAGAATTGATGTGATTTGACCTCAATCGACGTCAATAGACATCAATCAACATGAAGTTGATCTCAATCGGCTTCAATGGATGTTAATCAACAATTATGACAACAGTAAACGACAATTCAGTTGTTCATTGACCAAAACGTTGAATATTTACAAAGTTTTTATTAGATTAGATTAGAAATATCCAGATCCTTTTATTTGTTATTGTATAAACTGTTCTTATGAGGAACTATGATGACACGTAATATTTATTATTGAAAATTCACATCAACATGCTACAAAAGTATTTGCTTGCTGATTTTCCACCTAAGCGACGCATCCCGGGGAATTATACTTGCATATTGAATATTCCACCTATCCCGAGACGAGTTTCACAATCATAATTGCTCGTAGCGTTTCATTAATGTATATTAAAATATTTTCACATATTTAATCATTCTAATGGTAGGATTTATTATTGACGTTCTACGTATACAAAAAAAAAATCTGCATTTTTCATCAAACATACATCAATCAAATAAAATTAGGATGTTGTTAAAGTATTTGCGGTTTAATATCGTCTACATAGAAATTAATTTTTTTTCATATTAAAATTTAAGTTTCTTAGTGTATTGTACATGGAAACGATAAAATTTTTTGATTAGAGAATAAAAAGACCTTTTCTGATATCTATATCCAATTTAAAATCTCAAAAGAAACAATAATTAATATTCTAGACTAGATACCTATTTTGAGTTTGTTTACAGAGTTCTAGTCAGTATATTTTTCCGCTAAACTCATTTGTGATATTAGTAGATACGATGCTCGAATTACTTCATTAAGTTGATTTATTTTCTTCAAACACGCAATTGACTATTTCAAGTGAAACAGATATATATTTACATTCTCATTTTTAATTATCTTACCATAGTTGTTCTTCTTTTGCATTTATCTGATGCAGCAAATATGTTCAATTGACTTCTTTCTTCTGTTAAAGGACATTGGTCTATATCAACGTGGCGTAAATCAATATCTATACCACTGGTACCTCTGCAACAATGAACAGAAATAATTTTAATGGTGTATCAGAAGAAATACGGAAACTTGTGCAAATTGCTATGTTAAGTGAAATAACCCAATGGTTAAGGGACATATTCCGGTATATATTTTTAATGTATTAGTGAAATTACTTTTTGTTCAACATAGTTATTTCTGTTAAGTTTTTTTATCAATAAATAATGAAGGTGCTTTCATAACAACAGCTTTCATTTTCTCAGATAATTTTCTCTCTGTAAAAAACTAACTCCAGCAATAAGAAGTTTTTCCAAATAATCTGATTTTAATTCAGGGTCAATTGGAGATGAGGTTCAATAAGAGGTGATAATGAACCATTATCGTCAAGTTATTGAACATTCATTTTTGGTTTGCCTTATTAAGAAAGTGTATAACTCCGTCAATCTGATTTCTCCGATTTGTATATTTTTTGCCTTGTTATACATGAAGGCCTCTTATTAATAATAGATTCTTGAAGAGACAATATTCTTCACGTTTCGATCCTCATCAAAATACATTTTGACTCTGACAACTTATATAATTATTTGAATTAATAGACATTTTTTATCACAAAAACGAAGAAACCCATAACACAAATTGTTTACAGTTACAATGAAATTTATTAAATAGAATTATAAATTTTTCTTTAACTAATTAGGTAAATTGAAAATTCTACAAAATTATTTCTTAACAACCCTACATAGTGAGTATAATTTTATCCTCTATTTTTTATATTATATCATTGTAGGAGATTTCTAATTTAGTAATTTTCTCTATCAGTGTATTTCATGTAGATATTCAGTTCCACCAAAGCTTTTAATCAATTTAATAACATAAGTTACAAATACGTACTCTCCATATATATGACTTCAAGTCAAACCCTTGTATTGTCACTTTTGATTCGAAATCTCTTCAATGGAAACAACTATTATCTCACTGCTCTCTGTATTTCATTGGATCCCGACTAAGAACTTCAAATTTTATAAAGTTTAAACTTTGTTATCTGCTTTAATTACATTCTACTAGAGTATGACGAAATCAAATGGTTAATATAGGGACGCTATTTCAACTTCAACTTAATATCTTGAGTTGAATAGTGCGGAAATCCGTGGTGTTATTTCGTTTTAACATATTTTATATAATATCTATTAGAGATCTCGTATTAAGTGATATATTGATACATAACATCATACAAACGTACTATATAAGCAGCACGATTTCCCAGTATTGAATTTTTATGGTGAACACCAATCTCCTGAGAAAACGTATGTATTTGTTATGATGAAATCAAGTGTTAACGGAATTGATGTTTTGTTTTTGATGTCACTTGTAATTTTGAACTATGATAAATTTCTATATTCATTCCATATATTTTACATTACAATCTCTGCATTACATTACAATCTATTACATTAACTGCAATGCCCATCGGAAAAGTGAACCATTCTTGTTAATTTCATTCAGTTTCAGGTACCTTTATTTGCACAAGATGGGTTCACTGCTATTGTATTCGATACAGATATAACTTTGAAATTGCCGTCTTTGTTAGGGACTACATATCTTGCCAGCGGGAAGGAAATCTTGAGCTTTCACAATTCTATGTTATCTGTTTTGGAACAACGACTCAAATAACAACATTTTTCTTGCTTTCTAGACAGACCTCCAAGCGATACCCGCTACAGGCAGTTATTCTCAAACTTTGCCGATAAAATCGACTACCTGAAATGAAACTATTCAAAGGCAGATATTGTTATCTCAGGTGAATTTTGTCAGTTACGAACTGACCCAAATCAATGAGCCAACCAGGTTCCTATTCCAGTTTCTGTTCGAGATGGTCATTTTGCTAGCCTCTTAGATCTGTTTCTTACAACAGATCCCGATCTGTACATCGCGACCGTACATGCACCACTCGGAACATCAGATCACAAACTAGTTATAGCAACGTGTGAACTAGAAATTTTAACTTAGGATCCACCTAGACCATGTAAAGCTTGACATTATAGATCGGTCAAATAGAGCCATCTGAATAAGTTCCTTTTCATATATACCTGGAATGATGTTTGCTTCAACAGCAGTCAACAAAAAAAATGCTGCTGAACGCAAATGACTCTCAAATCCTAGTGCTTTTTGCAGGGTTTGGCATAATAACTTTCTAAGTAAATTAAGATGGTACGGTTTGTCATCCTCACTCAACCCCTGGCTAAGAAGGTTTCAAAAAGACCGATCCATCTAGGTCGCTATCGATAGACACATCTCAGAATAGTTTGAAGTCAATGATTGCGTTCCTCAGGGATGCATCTTGTCACCTACATTCTTTTTTCTGTACATTAACGATCTACTCGACGAAACTGTAATCCCGGTATCTAGCTTCGCCGAAGATAGCACACTGATGTCGTCATTCAAATTAGACTCTCCAATAAACTCGACTAAATCAAATATAGATAACGAAAACATTCTGAAGTGAGGTGGGAGCAATTTGAGATTAAGTTTAATACAGGAAAGAACAAAGAACATAATCAGCGATTATCAATACGGCTTTCGTGAACATAATCAACCGGGGATCTCCTGGCCTATATCCCCAACGTATGAACTGAAGGTATAGATCAATATGGAAAATCCAGAAAAATCGCATTGGACATATCGAAGGTTTTTGACAGGGTTTGGCATGCCAAATTTTTAAATAAATGAAGATCATACGGTTTGTCATACTCACACATCGACTGGTTCAGTAGCTTTCTCAAAGACCGATCCCTCTAGGTCGTTATCGATGAAAAACAGCTCAGAGAGGTTGGAGGTCAACGCTGGTACTGCAAAACCGATATATAGCTTTGTTGATAATACAATGGTGTCATTGCACGAATCAGTCATTGCCTTAATTAATCACCACCATTAATACCGATCTTGAAAATATTCTGGAGTGGAGTGGAAGCAGTCTAATTGAGTTTAATCCAGCAAAGACCCACGCCGCTGTTTTCAAAAAGGAGGCTGGAACTGCAGCTCAGGATTTGATCCTGTCTGGACATCATTTTTCACCATCATCGCAAATTCACTTGTTAGGTGTTGAGGTTTGGAGCGCAATATATCCTGGCATAATCACGTGGCCAAATCTGCTAAGGCATCTTCACAAAAGCTTCAACTCTCTTTGAGACCAAAAAGATATAAATCCTAAACAGCTTCTAATCCTCTACAAAGCCCAAATTCATCCATCTTTGAGGTATTGCTGTCACATTTGGAGCTCGGCTCCCAAGCATAGAGAAAAGACTTTTAAGCGACCCAGAGTTGACCAGAAATTTGGACAGCGTAGAGCATAGAATAAAGGTTGCTAACCTTCTGATACTACCTCAGCAGGTGCTCCAATTTTCCTGACATAATCCCATCTAGAGCATTATTTAGAAGACCTATTCGATAAGCAAACGATGCTCTTGAACACTAAGTTCACCTGGAGACGCCCAGAACGTCAGTTTATCGGAACTAATTTCATTGGAGAAGAGCAAGCCTATGGAATCAGCTACCAAAGCACTTCTTTTCTTAGCATTACAACCTATAGAAATACAAGATCAATATCCGCAGGAAGCTAATAGGATTAATCCTCTTGTATTTACTTTTCACAGAAAAAAAGTATTGCTTTTGTTTTAGTAGCATTACATCTCTTATTTTTATTTATACCAGACATACAGAGATGTAGTCAGACATACAGAGATGTAGTAATTTATACTCGCTTGTAGTATTATAAATGTATTTTTTTCTTATAGAAAATATTTCGTCACATTACATTTTAAAGGAAAAAAGAGTAAAGGAAATCGTGCTTTGGTATCAAAAGAACGCGTTCACCATTTTTTGAAGTATTACACCTTACACTATTCATCTATTTTTTTTTATTTATTTTATTCTATTTTTTATTTATTTTATTTATTTATTTATTTCAACTTCTTATTCAAGGAACAAAAATATCTAACATTTGATAAATTTGAGAAAAATAATATATTTTCTTAAGATATCAGATTAGTGAATCTGGAAGTGATTAAATTCCAATGTTTTGTTTTAAAGAGACAAAATACTAGATAATCCACAGATAAACTCCAACGCAAGAAGTAGTGAAACTCCAAACCAACTCAAAAGCCACGGATAAAGTTGTAACTTGAAATCTTCTTCCTGGAAACTTCGCTGACAAGCATTTATGGCATTATTTGGTCTAAGAATCTATATAACTTTTAAAACAGTTGTAGCGTGACTGTGAAGAATTAATTGTTGTAATGGGGTTACTATTCCTGGAAGTAAAAGTAATATTTATTTGAACGGTTTACTAACAAACCGAGAAACGATAATTACACCCTAAACCGATTATTGGAATGTTAGAATACCAAAGAACTTTAGTAGCGGTTATTTTCTATCCATTTAGACTAGTATAAATATGTGAAAATATTCAAATTCTCATCAGATTATAATATTTTTTTCACCACACGTCCAGAGGTATTTTAAAACAAATCAGAAAACTGGTTTAAGAACAAATGTAGAATTCCTTTTTTAAACAAAGTATCAATTCTCTTGATATAGTAAAAATCATAATACAGTTGAGATTTTTGTTTAGTCGTGGATGTTTATTATCATTTATTGATAATTTTCTCAATTTTGTTCATATGCGAAACATATTGTGTTTTGCATCGTGTACTATTTAATTCATAATAGATACATCTGTTACAATTTCTTAGGAAATATTAAGATACATCAAATCATGTTATGTAGCACTTCATGTGTAGTTAAATTGAGATATAATATATTCTATTCCTAAACTATTCATATCTACAAACATTCAGCAACATTTGGGGGTTCTAAGTCTTCACTTTCTGATTAGTTTTGTTCTTCTGTGGCTGAAAGTTTTGTTTAGCAAAACAGTTACTAATATAATATGGATGATGGATTTGAATTAACTGAAATACATTCAGAGTTGGAGAATAATATTCCAAATGAAATCCCTTAGATTTAATTGTTGCTAATTCAATTGATATAAATTGTTATCTACCTGTCCCTACAATTATTTCTTGCTTAATGTGGCTTGATTAGAGTGATGAATGGGTTAATTTACGAATTTAAATGATGCCTGATGAATGTTATGAAACAAGATGGATATAATAAAATTGATTAAATATATAAATTCTGATTCTAGATCAAGTAGACTGAAAGATAACTCACTTGAAGAAGTACGTGTCATTCTTATAACCGAAAAATGGCACAGTATAAGTCAACATCCATATGTTGCCACCTCCGCAATCATAATACGGTTTAGACCACTTCCCATCCTCATAGCGTACGGATAATATTTCTTGCGATACACGATCTCCCATTGCTGTGCTGTTATATCGGTGCGCTTTATAACCTGAAACAAATTTTTGAATTTAGTAGAATATTAGAAATTTTTCTAACCAAAGAATATAAAATAGAGGCTTATAAACTTGTTATTGTACCCTCAAAACTTGTTGGATAAACTCTTTAAATAATTGAAAATATTTAATTAAGCATAGGTAGGAAGAAAATTTGTGTGTTGTTCTAGATCTGTAAACCAAATGTTTGTTGTCACTAACAGTTCTTGTTGCTATAATTCTTTCTATTACTAATGGGGTGTATTTTTTAATTTCTTTGTATACCTCTTATACGACTTTTATATTATTCGTTAAGGCAATGCCTATGTTTTTGTTTCTTTTTATTGACAAGCGTTACGTCTGGTGTATTGTGTGTGTGTGTGTGCTAGGGTTCTATCCCAGTAAATTTTTCTAGTTTTCGTTTCATAAAATAATGAATGTTGTGTTTTTATACTATACCGTTCGCTTTTGTATTAGTTTATACTTTATTAGTAACTCGTGATTTACAATTTTTGCTACTGTATTATACAACTATTATTTTACATCCTTATTATTATCCTTTTTCTTATAGAAGTTTGTCATTGTTATCGGAAACATACCTAGTTTTTTAGATGTTGTTTGCTACTTGCACCTTTAACGCAAGGCTTTCCTTACAATATTTGCTGTTCGATAGATAGGTATTCTGCATTTGGAGAGTTTATCCGTTTGATACCGATGGGTTCACACTAAAAGTGTGTTCGGGCCGGAATTCACATTAAATCATCTAACCACATTTCGTTTCAAAATGCCTTAAGATGACAATAATTAATCATTTGGATGAAGAGAAGATAAAGATCAAGCAGAGACCTACCGCCTAATTGCCCTCCTTCCCACGTTTTCTGAGATTATTAGAAGGTTGGTAAAAAAAGGCTTTTATCATTTTTGCTTAAACATAAAATACTCACTACCCACCAGTTTGGATTATTATGTAACAAATGCAGAAATAGTGCTTTATTCTCCCTCATGAATAATGTTCACTGCAGCCTAACAACCATTACTCCACCACAACAAATTTCTATGATTTTTCTAAGGCTTGCGATTGTGTGAATCATAATATTTAAAGTAAAAAATTGCAGTACTTCGACGGTTTCAGTGGAGCATCTCTCACATGGTGGAAGTCATACCTTACCAACAGAAGTCAGCTTATAAGGGTTGATTCAACAATTACTTTCTGCAAGCCAATAAAATACGGAGTGCCTCAAGGCTCTGTACTAGGCCCTATTTCATTTCTTCTATTTATCAATGACATTGCCTATCTAGGCATAAGCGGTAGAATATGTCTTTTTGTGAAAGATTTAGCAACCTAATCCCCATTAAATCATCATTTATCAAAATATTTTGAAAAAGACTTAAAGAAAAGTCGAAACGTCAAAATTTATCTTTCTTCTGAAAACTATCAAAAAAAAACTAATTTTAAAACAGAAGAGACCTAAAATCAAGAACATTTAGACATATATATATATATATATATATATATATATATATATATATATATATATATATATATATACAATAATCAAATCAAAATTATTCAAAACCAGAATAAAACGTTACCTCTGTATTAATTCTATCATTCAATTTACATACAACAACTTATTACTTGTAAATTATGAATTTTTTTTATCTTGTTCCACAGATTATATTAAATTTATTGGAAACTTTATCAACCAAAACCTGTTAAAAATTTCTGAATGTTGTTTTTTTTTTCTGAGTAAATCAAGTAATTGATTGCTTCTGCTGTGGACAGAACAATGGTTGTCGTTTCCAAGATTGTCAAATAAAGCCGTTTCTCACTATTAATTCAATGTTTTATACTTAAGACTAATTGATATAAAATGCTGAGTGAGTTTCATTCTAGCGATCTCCTTGTTTTGTCTCAACAATTTTCAGTTGCGTCATTCAGAAGAAAAATATATATCAAGAAAACAATACATTTGATGTTTTTGTATAAAATCACTGTTTTGTATTTTATTGAATAAATTTTTTTCAAGATAATGTTAATACTTGTCATATTCTTATAATGGTTTTGTAACGGAATTTTCATATATCAAAAAATTACCGATAATTATTGATCAATTGTATCATATAGTATTTCATTCAATTCCAAAATAGATCCTTTTCAAGACGACACATTATGACAGAGGAATAACCCTTCCATCAAAATATTATTTTTCTATTTTTTTTATATGGACATCAATAATCGAGGTGTGACAACTGAGCTCCTATAATTTAGTTACAATGGTGGAACTGGTAAAACTGCGCCGCTCCGTCCACATCTGCTTAGCAAAAGAACTTCCTTTTCTAGCTTAACTGTAAGTCTCAAATCAGGTTTGGTTTGTATTTTTTCTAAATAAATAAAATGGTGTATATTTTAGTCACTCTTTTCTTAATGCTACGGCACCGTTAATCATTTCTCTGTTCCTGAATCAAACAGTGATTGGAGCATTATATGTCACGCTCTGGAGTTGTTGAGGGGACGAAGAGTACGAAACTATGGAAACAAGATAGATATTTCACTACTAAAACCAACTAATCCATTCCTTAATGATTTTGCAACAGACATTTCATCGCACCTACTATAGGGTGCCTAATTAACTTTTATCATCAAGGATGCTTTGAATCTTAGGAGCAACGTTGTGTAGAGTTGAATGCCGACTATGTAAATGTTGATAGTAAAGTATTGTCTGAAAATTTGTAAACTTGCTTTCAATTTATTAATTCCATGAGCTTTATAACATCATCGCGCATGTCAACAATGGAAACTCCGCTGTATCCAGAAAATTGCGGTGATTAGTCGATGAGGTTTGTTGAGTTTCAATATAGAAATTGGTTCATATTCTTGTGATTCAAAGAATGAGAAGTGGTGCTCTTGAACTTTTTCTTTGTGGAAACTCCAGTAATAAGCTAAATCTGCGTTAATTGAAATTGTTGCTACTATAGTCTCGATCCTATTGTTTGTCAAATAGATTTTTTGCAAAACTATTTTCAAAAAGTAATCATATTATCCATCTAGGTAATTAAACGCGGCACTCGTAACATATTCTGCCACAAATCCAAATATTTCGTAATTTTGTTTTGAATTTGGGCGATTTCGAAAAAAATATTATAAGTAACGCGACACTAAAATCTCTTTTTGTCACTCGTTTGGTTAGTTCCATACTCGTGACAAGAAATGTGACTTTGGTGCCTTGATACATAAATAAATATTATGAGAGTATAAAAGTGATGGAACTAATTAATCATATGTGGCAGCGATCCCTTTGAATGCAAAGCCGTTAATTTATCTTACGTCACTGATTGTATGTAACTCAAAATATTTGTGAATTCACAAAAACTTGTCGCTATATAATTATTTGTAAATTGAACATTATCTTGAAAACTAGCCATAATAATAGGAACATGCATCTAACGTAGAAGTAGAATCTATTTTTTGATAATCTCTCGTAGCTCGTAGTGAAAAACTAAAAACGTTGAATCGTATAATTAATAAGGATTTCTGAAGAAAGATCTTTTCTGTCTAGAGTTTTGTGCAGAATAATTTACAAATAAAACGAAGTAAACTCAACTCGGAATTTTCCTTGAGAGTTAAGAAAATCCCTCGTTCCTCTCTCATTTTCTCTGATTATCATCATTATCTTACAGGAAATATTGAAAAATTTGATAGGAGCCTAGAAAAGGAATATCTCGTTCCTTTCTGAAATTGACTCATTAGACAAGGTGGTAGAAAGCAAAGAGAAATAAATATCAAGAATAATAGAATTTGTTAAAAATATTTGAGAATGCAGAAATAAAGAGAGATGAAATATAAATTTGAAATGGACATGATTCACGGCAAGGAAAAACTATAGTTCAATTGATTGTTTTGGGTGCCTCAAAAACGGAGTTGAATCAGTTCGAGAATAAAATGCAATTCCTCAAGCATGTAATGAAATTCCACTTAGTAGCATGCCAATACGAGGAACGCTGCTTAAGTTTTTAGATGTTCAATGGTGAACATACTTAGAACACGTTCTCATACAACTACCATTTGAGTTGTTTACAGATACTTGAAATATTCATCTAGGTTAAAAAATGGAGTCATCCAATCTTTATATTGAACGCAATGTTTACACTACCACTAACAATTACATTTTCTAGCACGCGTCAGTCTATGAAGACGAAATTTGTTTATCGGAATGTGCGTAAAACTGTGTAATTGTGAGTGTTGGTATAGGGTTAGTGTAAATAGTGTATTCGGTATGCAAAAGTAAAATTCAATCGCTTACATTGTCGTGCAATGATTTCCGAGGTGGATTAAACTAACAGAAGTGTGCCGATCAACTCACTTCCACTTTTGGTGGTGAATAACCATTTCGTACCACCACATTTCGTTGATTCTTCGAATTCAATCGCTACAGGATGAATTTCGCGTCGTTCAAAATCGGCTGTGTGCCAGAAAACATCTTGCTTGCAAACTCGTCATGTAACATACCATGAATTGAGACATACTTGGGTATACATTCAATATTGCATAAACATCTTGCTGGGATTTCTTGGCGTTAAATAACGCATAATTCGACAATCGCTCAAAAAAAGCTCATGTCGATTGATGTAAAGAAATGCTGAAAAAATTCAATCGCGTTGCTTCAACAGTTATAAATAAGATCGTGACAGGCGACGAATCATGGATCTATGCATATGAACCCGAAACTAACGACCAATCGACTGTACCGTTCTTCCAAGACGAGCCAAATCCAACAAAAGTAATAATAACAGGACATGTCGCCACCGTTCAGTTATAGAAACGTATAACGGTCAGTTATGAATAATACTCCAGCATTTCTTTTCCAGAAGTGTTCGAAAAAATGAGGAAAACCAATCGCAGAAGAAGAATGATTCTTCACCACGACAATGCGAGCTCTCACACATCAACTCAAACAAAAACATTTTTGAGCATCGAATTGATGGCTCATCCACCTTACAGTCTTTGTTTGACACCCTATGATTTCCTCTTATTTCCGCAGATTAAATGAACGAGGCCAACGTTTTTCTACACCTGACAAAGGGGTTGACGCGTTCAAATCATATGTTTTGGAGGTACCTCAATCGAAATGGAAAAAATGCTTAGACAATTGATTCAAACGCATGTAAAATGTATTAATCTGAATGGAGATTATTCTAAAAAACAATAAAGCCATATTCAATTATAAATATTTGTTTTTATTTGCCTATCTCAAACCTTAAGTAGCAACCCTTGTACATAGCTAAATAGACGAACAAAAAACAAAACGTTAATAGCAAGCTTTGTATATATACTTAGAAGGGAATATTTAGTAATTCTAATATCACATATTTGATTTAATCTAAGGGATGTAATAATTATATGACACTATTAATCTTTTCAACATGAAAAAAACATATGTGTAATATTTTCTTCAACCTATATCAAATTTTCCGGTGAAAATTGTTGTGAAGTCTAAATTTTTCTGCTTTTTTCCAATAAAATGTGAGATAAGAACATGAAACTTGTTATACGTGACTGGTTGGCATGTCTAAATTACTGTAATTCTCCATAAGAATTTTCCTTTAGTAAAAAACTCAGAAAGCTCAGAAAAGCAGTGATAAAGGAAAGCGTAAGGTTAATTTACAAAATATCAGATCGAAAGCTTCGGTTTGAATGATATGATAAAAAAATAAAAGATCACGGAACTGAATCATTATAAATAAAACTATTTTGGTTAGTTTATTCATGTTTTCGACCATTTATTTGCAGAATTTATTCACAATCTGTTGAAGTAAATATTTCAGAAAACTTTACAAGTCTGATTTCCATATTTAATCTATATCATATTACTTTTGCTCCCATTTTCGATTCAAGAAATAAATAAACGAGCGTTACCGGGAAACTTACTTATAATGAAAATATTTTTCCCAAATAGGAATAAATGTGTATTTTTATTTTCTTAATGTTCGATAAAAATAAGAAAAAATGGGAGTATTATCTCTTATGGCATTACTGTTGAGCAGCTATCTTTCATATTAAGTATAATCAATACAATCCCAGATTTCTAAAACCGTTAAAGCAGTTGATAAATTTTAATTGATCTAATATTTGTTTCAATTCTTTTTCCTGTGATTTACCAAATTATTCAATTGGGTTAAGGACTTGGTAGCTTGCAGACCAAACCATGGCAGGAATTCCCCTCATAATAATATTGCTATAACATGTGTGGCCTAGTATAAGTTCCTTTAATAAATGGTGCACCTAGTAATACAGGCTCTTTTTCGCCGAACTAACCTCCATCTCACCCCACATCAATAATGAACCGCCACAATATTGTGCTGTTCCTACAATATACGTGGAAATCCCCACAAAGCTTCTGGATTCAACAGTGAAGAATATTCTTCTCCAATCTTCTTAACTTCAAATACCTTTGTTAGGCCAAAGTTATAACAATCTAAAATTCCGTTATGTAGAGAAATGTGCTAGTAAACGAAAATCTAGCTGTAACCCTACGGCCTTGACCTGGTCCTCTTGGGATACTTTCAATGATATCAAAACTTAGTAAAAATCTGTATTATTTACATTACGCATATTCACTGCGATTGGATTGTTTAAGAAAATCCTTTTCAGAACGAATCGTATAATTTTAAGAATGAATTTCTGAAAGAATTTTTTTTTTCGACGGCAATTACTTGGCGAATTGTGACACCAGTCTGTGAAATTTCTTTACTCTAAGGTCTATACCCCTTCACCTCCTGCAAAATGAAATGTATCGACCCTCAGGGAATCTAAAAAATTTATTAGATTACGCAAAAAAATTCCTGCAGTGTTGTATAATCTTAGTAAGCAGCTAAACCTTGGGAACATTTATCCGGTGTTGATGTTACATTAATGGATTAACTTCTATGATAAGGATGTTGTTTCTTGTTTTTTGAAATTAAAAAAAAAAACAGAAGAAAGTTTCTATAATTTCTATCAAATTTCAATCTAGTAATTATATTAAACTTTTAAATTGTCAACATATATATTTTGGAACTACGTAAACTTTGTGTCATTTTTTAATACGAGTACTTTTCACAAATATGTCGGAAATTGTCTGATTAATAAATTATTTCTCGTTCTATTAACTCGAAAAAATTATCAGAAATTCTTCATAAATCATCCATTACTCTTAAATCCTCTTATCTTGAAAGCAATTCGTTGTATTAGGATATAATATATAGCGGAAGATTCCAGGCTAAAATTTCACACAAAATTAGTTGCTTAATTTGAGTCATAAATAACATACAGAATTGGTTAAGATTGTATTGAGGTATTTGTATTGTTTGTATTGGTTTTGTAATAAGTTAATTATTATCAATTCAATACTAGCGTTGTGAAATTTAATCAGTGCCACTTGGTATGTCTATAATACCGTGCTCGTCGCCGTTGACAGCATTGGTTCGAATATGATAGAATAGTATATTAGTCCAGTCAAATGAGACTTTTTTCGAAAGTAAATTTATATATAGATGCCATAAGTTTTTTTGTACGGTACGCCAGTGATATGAAAAATGAAGATCATAACTTATGGCGAAATTGTTTCAATTCCTGTCTAAAGCGTGGTTTACCTTATTCTTATTCTAAATATCTAAAAAAAGTATACTTGGATGAACTCTAATGTTTGGAAGAAGGGGTAGGTATTAAGAAAATTGAAAGTTATTTGTTAAATTTCCTTAATTATTTACATCAAAAATTGAAAATTTGTAGTATTTCGATTTTCATGTTATTAAAAATTATTCATAATACTATTACTTAGGTATTGATTAAAACAAACAACACAGCAGATTAACGATGAATAAAATGCTGTACGAGGTCTGGCTATTAAACAAGGAGGTTACGAAAAAGGGTTTTATTATAAAAACTATTCTACATTTGAATGCTTCCCTTCAACATACTCCCCTCCCCTCGCCACACACCTTTCTGTACGTTTTTTCCATTGATAGAAGCAGTGCTGGAAGTCTTCTTTGATGAACGCCTTTAGGAGCTCTGCCGTTTTTTACTTTTCCGCTTCCGTCGACTCAAATCGGGTCCCTTTCAAAGCAGATCTTTTTCTAACCTTCCAAAGAAATCTCAGCAAGAGCTGTTGGTCAGGAGCCAAATTTTTTGGCACCAATTTCGCACAGACTTTTGTCATATGTCATGTGTAATCTGCATGCACAATTCGGTTTATTTTGGTAACTTTTTCCGGAGTTGAAACAGTTACAGGGCGACCTGGGTCATCTTCAGGGCTCTCTCGGCCCCCACTAAAGCACTTACACCACTCAAAAGCACGCGCATAAGATAAAGAATTTTCCCAGTAGGCCTCTTGTAATAATTTATAGCATTCAGTCTAAGTTTTTTTCAATTTTACTAGAAATTTGAGATTGACACGTGGCTCCTGTTTTTCGTCACACATGGTTTTCGGCAAGAGAAAAAATCAAGTTCGTTTCATACCGCTTCTGCACAAATATTATAATAATGTGTTTTGGGACAAGATTTCTAGATACTCAACGCCCTACTCGTTTTTTACCCTACCTGTCTAGGGCACCCTCTAGGCGCACAGTCTCGTTATTTAATAGCCAGACTTCGTACATCACATTCAGGATAACTCAATTATTTATTGCAAAAATCCATTTTTCAACTAAAAACAGCTTTTTTTTAAATTAATTATTGTGGGAATGGAAGTTCATATCTTAAAAATGTTGTACCTCAAATGCTTTCCAAAAAGTATCTCACTTTTATTAGTTTGAAGCTTTTAAACTTTTGATAACAGATTTAAAAAAAGTACAGTTAACTTACATGTATCGTGCAATCGAGGTGCTTGAAATCTGAATTAGTACCATTAAAATTATATAAAATAATCCTTAGATTTGAGTGATTTTTTTTTCGATTTGGAGTAGTCATAAAAATTATGTGGACCTATCACAATAACTTTTAACTAATATTGTTCATGGACAAGATATAGAACCGCTAATCATTAATATGAATTATATTTTGTTCATGTGTATGAATAAAGAGTAAAGTTGAAATTCATTTAATTCAAATAATTTCACATCAGCTTTTGTGGATATAGTAAAATTATAAATCAATCTCTGGCTAGTGAAAATACACTGTATTTAGGTGAAAGTGAGTACTACCCACACATACATAGATATATGATCTTTAATAAACTTGAGAAGTGAGAAAATATTTATTTTATATCATCAAAATATCTAACAGAATGTTTGCCCTATTTTCTGGTGGGAATAAGCAGGTTAATTTTCATTTGACCCTAAAACAATTTGTATTTAAGAAGTAATTCACTTAACAGAGCCTTTTTGGAATGCATTTTCAGGAACCAAATCTAATGCTTGCAGTCAAATCTCTTTTGAGTTTTGAAGTGAGTGAAGTAGATCAATGGGGAGCAGATTGAGATTATGTGGCAAGATGGTGTATTAACGTGGCACTCGAACTACCCTTTACCCTTACCCTTGGAAGGATCTCTACATAAAAAAATTCTCATTGATACAATTTTATCGAGATATGTTTTTTCTTGACTCTACATTTTGATTTTGAATGTCAAATCTGTCAAACCCACATTCTTCCTTTGTGAACTTATGGATAAAATACCAGTTGACATTTTCCTCCCATGATACGGTTGATCTAAGTCATTTCATTTCATCAATGAGATTTGATATTTGGATAAAAATCCTTTGAGTTCTATGAAAATTATTTCTGCAAAGGAAATAAACAAGGTATATTATGTACATACCCTTACATTAACTAAACCACTTTTTTGTTGGAAAATTAAGTTTTCTCTTGCATCTTGTAGTTATAAACATTGACTACTTCATTTTTTCTTCGCCCCAACAAGAAAGCTTTCACTATTGGATTTAATTATGATGTCGAGAGACACGATACACGTAAACGTTTATTCTCAATTTTATAGAAAATTAGTGAATGGAGTTGGTACATAGAAATGCAATGGAGTTGTTGATTTTCAGCTATCAGCATGATAAATTATTCAGAATGACTAGATTTATCGATAGATGACATTGAACTGTCACATTAACTGTTCAAAATAACAATGACTATAATAAAGCAGAAGCGTATAAGCTTTCGTTGTTAAAAATCGTTTTCAATTACATTTTGATAAATTTCCGTAATATCGATCTAAATGGAAGATATAAATTTTATTAATCATTCTACTACGATTTAAAAGCTTTCACCGAAGAGTGTTTAGATAAAAGTTTAATTTTGAGCTGTTAAAAAGCCTATAAAATTTATGCGATGAAAATAGAGAACCAATAATATCTCCTTGAAGTTTTGACATGTATGAAAATTGATATCCAACGCCTTTATGTAATTTATAAATGTATGGCATTTAGTAATATGATATAATATTTTTCCAAGTTAAAAGTAGGTCGTAAAAATATCGAAATAAGAAAAAAAACTATAAATCATTAATAAAATTACACGCATTTTCTGAAAAAGAAATATTAATAGATAACGATAACAAATAACAAGCAAATTAATCAAAATAAGATTAAAATATGTGGTGAACTACAGGTCCTGATTAAATTTCCACTTCCACCTTGCATACATTCAAATATACGACCAACTATGTGAATTCATATTTTTGGTCATGAAAATTTATTGTTATGTCGTAAAAGTTGAATTACTTCTCTATTTAAATTACTTGCATCTCCTGAATCTTCATTAGTTTGAGCAATTAAATCTCATCAAACAGGTTGGTATGTGATAAGCTAACGCATTTTCTATTTAATTCCTTTTATGTATATATTTAGTTCAGGAAGTGTCGCAAATCAAACACCATAGTGTACTCATTTAATTGATTATTTTAGGATTGTTGGGTGTTGAATTTTGATTTTTCTTGAAAAAAAAACAAATTCATAAGATCCAAGAATCAAGATACGAATTGACTCGTGACATGAATCAGAAGTCTATTCAATAGACTAAATATAAATCGGAGAATACACTATCCCTGTTATTTACAAAATCTAAACACAAAACTAAGAATACAGAAAAATCCCATGTTATTATCCTCTATACCATCTGTGAATTGTTCAAAAAATTACATGGGAATGACTTCGCAATATCTAGAGAAAAGAAGAAATGGTCACTACTAAACTACCAATACTAAATTACAAAATAAAAATTTTATTTCAAAGACAAAAATTATCAAAACTTGACAATCAAGAAATATCTTCATGAAAATAGATAATCAGTTAATGATAAACAAGTTATGAAAAACTTAAGTGAAGTTTCTAATAATTTATTTGTTCATTCCATATCATTCGATAGTTTGTTATATTTTTTTAGTCGTGTTGATGAACTTTTAAAACATTTTATAAATGCAGAGACGTTTGTCCTATGTAAACAGAGTCAAAATCGTCACAATTTACTTTGTATATAATATTACTTCTTCTTCTACTTTTAGTTTAGAAAAATACTTCATACTTCATAACATACTAAATCATATTATTTGATATATTTCAATAGTTGTACTTGTCCTTGTACATATATAATGTGACATTAAGAAAATCAATTTTATTATTTTGTTCGCTTTCGATTGTGAATTTGTGATGTGAAAAGTGTTTTATGATAAGAATTGAATTTTTTGTTTTTTTTCATTTCATTTTAGCTTCAGCACTAATGTGATTATCTACATACAGAAAAAACAATAAAATTTTCACCTATAATAAGTTTGCTTTAGACAGTTTCCTCAAGATCTTTCAATTTTAATTATGGTATAACACCCTTGTTATGAGTGCGTCTATAGCACAACCATTTGTTTATATATTTCATTTCCATATTTTCATATTTGAAGTATGTTGTGGTGTTAATCTATAGCATTAATGATGATGACGTTTTGATGTAAGTGTGTGTATTCTTCAATTGAATATATTTTCGATATATTTGTTATGGTATAAATATTTTTTAAATTATTAGATAATAGGTTGATTAGCGTTTCAATACTTGAAACAATTGTTAGAGAGATATATTAGGTATGTGCAGTTTTGGTAGACCATATATTTTTTGGTGTGTATGGCATTGGGAATTTTCATTTTTTTGTATCTTCTTTGCACCTTATGGTGGAACAAAAACGTCACAATTCACAAGGTCGAATGAGATTATTATTTAATTTTTTATATGAATTTATGGTCATATTATTATTATGATTTCTGATTTCATAATAACCAATTTATTTCCAAAATTATTCATGATATTACAAGAATTGGATATTATTCAATTTTTCGGACGATTCTTTTGTCATTTTAAATATTTTGTACAAAATTTTGACCCAAAGATAAAATTTAATTCTCTTCATTTGGTATTCCATTATCAATTGAATTTTGGATCCATTTCGATCTCATTTCATGTGTATCTAAGTATATTAAGAAATTGTTTTCGAATGATTTATTTCATGGCCGTTACATATTTTAGCGTCGTGTAATGTCCATTCACTGGACTTCTTGTTCACAAACAGAGAATACAGCAATATTTGGTAGACCTTCCATAAAATTCCACTAAAATTGTGATAGGTTTCAAATGACTACATATCTGCCCCTTGTAATGGTGTGTAGTATATTTTACTAACTGTTTCAAATAAGACGACAATTTCTAGCGATTCCTAAATTTTTCTTAACCATATTTGGACTAGTTATTGCTAGAGTACAAAATATAGGTACATATGATTGATGATTATCGAACTAATGGAAATACTACAGAGAATTCTAACAATTTTTTCAAACTCAAGAAAAAATAACTATGAAATTTTTTTCGTTATTGAATTGTCCGAATATTGCATATCGAGAAAGTATTAGAGCCTCGATATCTTGGTTCTACATCATGTATATATTTAAAAAACTCATCTTTATTAATAATATTAGGATATATTTGAAAAACACTTAAGGACCGTTTTTCCTTGGCTTTGCTTTTTTGTTAATCATAATATGAAATTAAGTCTCTTCTGTTCCTTCGGGACCTTATGAAAAATAATTTTCGGAGTACGTTAATGCTTGTATGAATGTCCAAATATGATATCAAAATTGGAGTATAATTTATATTTTTGGGGGAAATAACTGACCTATTGAGAAGGCAGAAGCAGAATTGAAAGATTCCAGTATACACTCAGACTATAAAGATACTCATTTTGATTCAGACTTATTGTATACAATTTCATAAAATTTTCAAACATGTCTAGTTGAACCGATAGAACATAATTTATCACTACAAAATTTGTTATACGAACCGATACGACATACACAACATACTATTAATGTTTGGATGAGAAAAACTCAACAAAGTCAACAAATTCAGTGAACATTTTGGTCCTCAATTCAGTTTAATATATTACGCGACTCGTCAGGGTAGACTTTGATTGATATAATCAAATGCCTTTTCGGAAACTAAGATCGATTTAACCAATGAATATTTTTTTATGTAAAAAAAATTCACAAGAGGGTAAATTATATTCTCCCAGTGGTCCAAGTGGTGTCTGCCATATGGAGCTACCTGTGGATATTGATCTTAGAGTGTTCGGGAAAGACGAACCTTGGTAGCTGACAACCACAGGCTTGCTTTTCATAGGGGCCAGTGGCTTTAATGATGTCCAAGTTTTACCACATCTCAGTGTCGAAATTTTATTTCTGATCTCGATGAACCAATTATAGATAGCCTCGGTGGTAGCTTTCCACACATTTCAAGAATTGAATTTGAAGCAAACATGCAACCGAACAAGTCTGACGTCTATCTTGCGGTCAGTGCGATTAACCCCTCTTTTCCAGGTGAAATTTTTGATACAAAAGCCTTGATTGACCGGTTTTATTACGTAACTTAAAAGACTTTGATTCATATGATCCTTCCAAGCATTTATGGTCTGCTTTCAGGTATTTCTCGAGGCACAAAATATATACGATTCTTGGCACTAGGATTTGAGCGTTATTTGTGATTAGCAGTATTTTTGCTGTTCAATGCTCTAATGCATTGATTGGTTTCTTTCAAGAAATGAGAAATAAGCTTCTATATCTACCAAGATTACTCTCGAAATCTCATTTGCACACACTGAGAGATCACTCGAATTGAAGCGAACATCATTCCAAGTAAGCATAAAAAGGCAATCCTTCCAATGCATCCGTTTGACCGACCTATGATGCCAAACTTTACGAGGTCTAGATGCATCCTGAGTTTGGATTTCTAGTCCACACGTTGCTGTTATTAGTTTGTGATCTGATGTTCCGAGTGGTGCATGTACAAAGGCGTTGTACAGATCGGGCTCTGTTTTTAGAAACATGTTTACTCTTGTTCGGAGACTGATCGGTCATATGATAGGATTCCTTCTCCACTAATATACAAGTGAATGCAATCAGCTAACAAGCTCTCACGTTTTTCATGTTTTTTTTTTTCAACTACAACTCTTTAGTGTAATAGTTAATTATCGTGTTGGTAAAGTCAATTATTTGATGGCTATAGGTATAACACGTTCCTGGGCTCTACTTAAAAACAAACCCAATATTTTTCCAATTCATTACATCACTGTAGTATGCAAGATTAGTGAAATTTACTTTAGACAATAAGATTACGGACCAAGAAACTGAGCGCATTGCTTCAGCTTGATAATAATTTCCTTTTCAAATGGGATGTTTTTCTTGAAGAATGAAGCGTTACCTCCGCCAATACTTTGATCCCTTCCAAAGTCGCTTAATTGACGATACTTAAATTAGAGCAATGAACAGAAATGAAAAACCCATAGTTTACCTGTTTATGTTTCAAAATTCGGTTTTTTTGTAAAGTTGAAACCAATAAACAGTAAATGATAGATATAATTTGAAGAAATTGAAGAATAATTGAATATTTATTGTGGAAATACTCGACGACAAACCCATTGGTTTGTTCAGCTATAAATGTTTATAATGAATACAACTGAAAAATTTCAGAAGCTGTTTGAATTAAAATTGTCTGAAAAGCTAACTATCATGTTATTTATAGTGAATTTGAAAGGTTTTGACCTATGTTGACGATTATAAAACAATAATAAAACAGAAAAGGCCAAAGTTGCACTAGTCTCGCTGAGAGTTTGAGACGAGTTCGTGAACTGTATAATGTATATCAAGAGTAACGGTTAGAATTTCCAAGTAATAATAATAACAGACGCTGAAGTTGAGGATAAAAGTATTCGTATCGAATGAAAATCCATATGTTCTCATTTTTCCGTTGTTACATACTCTTACCTTCAGTTATTGTCGGATGCTATGTTTAAAACTTCAAAACATTTTCTTCAATACTCATACATTTCGTTTATTGATACATTGTTCTCTCTACATTTTTCAAAAAGCTATTTCACTGGAAGAAGAGTACGTTTGGAAGTAGAATAAGTGGTGGAAAAATGTTTCGTCATCAAGTTATTGAAATAGTTAATAATTAAGCAAATATTTATGGGTTAACATTAAGAGACTTAGCTTAACCTGAACTGAATTCAGTGGATAATTTCGAATATTATGATTAAAAACAATAGTCAGTTTATAATGTTATGGAGGTGACTCGAAACTTGAAATGATTAATAATAATAACGGACCGTTGTAGAATGTGATATAGATAATAGTGAAGCTCTGTGAAATAAATATCTAAGAGTATTTATAAAATTAGAAAATTTTCTTGATGAGAGACAAATCTTTGAAATACCTCGTATGAATCTAGAAACATTTCTCATTTACGTGAGTATCATCTAGTATGTAACCATCGAATTTACTTTGTGAACTTTGCGGTTCGGGTGACTTTCATGTATCTAATTGAAATCCGAATCACCCTATATATTCATGCTGGTTTGACTCGGGGAATTTACCACAAGCGAAAAATTGCGTTTAGAATGGACCTTTGTAAATTTACTCCTGGTATCATGACTAGGCGTTAGATGGTCTTGGAGAGAATATCCGAAATACCTGACGGCTTTTTGGATTAAAGGTCTTAGTGTGATAATGGCGCACTGACACATTAGAAAAGAAAATTCGTGAGGTTGAATGTGGAAGCCTCTTTTTATTCTAGTTCTATAGCACAATAGAAGAATTTTAAGAAACTGAATGAATTGAAATTATTCGTTTTTTTTAACAAGGAATTAAAAAAAATGTGTAAGGATCAATAAGATTTTGAATCCATTGTCAAAACTGATTATTATGTCTATAAAATTTCTAAACCTCCATTATCCTATCATTCCATATCGAGTAGATGAAACGATCATGCATCTTTTCAATGAATTTCTGACAGAGTTTTATTTTCTATTATCTAGTTTTCTTAATTATATTCTTGGAACTTTTTGAATGCCATTCATAGGTTAGCTATAGTTTTTCAAATAGAGATGGTGTAAGATTCTCAACTCAAAAAAATATTTTTTGGAAGAACCAAAGAAATTCGCTTAGTGTTTTGTATAATAAAAAAATAATGTAGTTCGAAGTGGTATAATGTGCAATGAACTTTTGGATTAATTATTTTTTCGTTCTTCAGTCTATCGCCTGTTCTTTTTTCGATATCTTTCCTCATTCTGCTTTGGATTGTTTATTCACCTCTTTCGTCGACGACCTCTGCTCCGTGTTCCAATTGGAGATTCATCCTTTGTTATCTTCACCAGTCTATCGTCTGTCATTCGACTTATATGTTAGTTCCATTGTTTTTACGCTGTGATAATCATTTTTTTGTGTCACATGATCGTCTGATGTTTTCGCTTCTTTCTCGATCTAGTACTGTTTTTCTCGATACCCGCCAAAAATTTTCGTTTATGATGTCTCCAAGAATTGTTTCATTTATTATGTTTCAGACCTTGTTTCTAATATATAAGTTATTATAAGTCTGATTGTTGCTTTCTAAATTATTGACTTTGTTTCTTGTCTTATGCGTTTGTTTCTCTATACTTCTAAAGACATCCCGTGACTTCATTTGATGTGGGTACTTTTCCTTTTATCTCGTCTTCTACGTCTATATCAGCAAGTCTCTTTGATTAATTTCGCTATTGACTGATATGGGAATATGTTTATATTGTACAATACAAGAATAACATCTTCCAGTTCAATACTGTTGGCTTCTATTAAGTCCAATAAAATAGTTTGCATAAATAATAGATTGTTTTTAATTTGAAGATCAGAAACCTTGTAACGGTTGGTGAGCCAGAAGGTCGTTGAAAAGTAGTACAGTTAATTATAGACCAGGATAAACCCGAAACGTGAAATTCGACTCGGTTAACAAACACGTGCCGTTAAATACGCGACATTGAAATTATAATAAATCTTGTATCTACAACATTCATCTTATAAATCATAACATATATTTTTTATAAATATAATAATCAGCAACATAGAGAGATAGTGACATTGTTCTCAATGTACTCATATACCGACATGTTGTCGGAGGTCAGTAAAGACAATATTAGATTACTGTTAATTGTTATTGATTGTCTAAGCTAAAAATATACCAATGATTTTGAAGGTATTATTTTATTAAGCTCTCACTGATTAGAGGCACCTCATCTTCAATCAACACACCTTAAAAAATCCGATCTTTCATTGCAGTTTTTCTTTGATTTTTTATCAACTATTTTTCAATTCATTGTCATACATCCCTCTCAAACAATCCGTAACATCTTTTCATAAACTTCAAGTCATGTTATCCAAAACTGAGGTCTCTCATCCCGTTTCCAACATCAACGTTCTTTGTTTTCCTCTACTTTGTCACGCCAGTCTCTTTATTTTCAATTGAATGTCACTGTCACACTATTGATCTACTCTTTCTATGACTGTCATTGCCAAACACTTTTTATTTATTTGAAGTTTCCCATCTAATTAAATTATATTACAATAAATGTAATAAAAAAGCGCTTATAAAGCCGAAATAACAATTAGGAAATTCGTGGAAGACTTTTGTCCTGGGCTGGACATGTACGATGACAAAGTGCTTAAGTTCCAGCAATTGAAAAACTGGTGAGACACCCGTGGCTCTGTGAAAGGACCAAAGACTAGGAAACATTTGATAACGCTAGAAATTTAAAAACCGAAACAGTATGTAAGCTATAAACGAGCTAACACTGTGGAGAATGTAAAACTTACTGAATGTAGAATTGACTATTAAATGAAGAAAATCACTTTATAAGATCTTTTATTCTATTGCAATGAAAAAAAGCACAAATCTGACAAATCTGGAACAAAGACCCTATTAAAATTTAATGACAATTTCACAAATATTGTTATGTATGTACCAATAGTTATGTCACAAAATATTTAACCATTTCTCATTGGTCATAATTAACGGATATGTAACTAACGAAGTTAATAACTGGAACAACATAGAGTGGCCCGTGCTCCTCAACTAAGCGTATTTTTCTAAGAACATATCTCATTAGGTCTTGAACGACTTGAATGAAAATTCCACGCTGCAATTGCTCATAATGTTTGGCTTGCCATCCTCCATCATTCGCTTTGTGAAATAAAAGCTGCCAAAAATCTTCCATTGGAAGCGCCTGAGGTAAATTACAAAAAATATGTTATTTTGATGTTTCCAATTTTGAGTTGCCCTGAAATAACGGCCAAAACATATCGTCTCCAAGGTGATTTGAGCAAACAAAATCAACTAATCTAATGAATCAGTTGTTAATAGACCTTTCAGAATCGAGAGTTTCTACCTTTATTCGATCCACATAGGTTTGGATATCCCTTTTGTCGAAATCGCACACCAGACCAAAACTTTATCAGTGAATTTTACATTGTTAGGGCACTATTATATATTGCGTATATAGAAACCATCGTTTTCCTTGATTTCCATATTGGTAAGTGTAATAGTATATTACACACCGAGGTGGGAAGAGTTTCATTACTGCCGAGAGATTAGATATAGTTAACCAAGACGCGAAGCGTCGAGGTTAACTATAATCTCGAGACAGAAATGAAACTTCCTACCGAGGTTTTTATACTATTTTATTTACAACCATCATTTTTCTATCAAAATTCATGAATCTTTGTTTCGTTTTGAACATACCTAAAATATTACATTTAACAATAAATTACCAAGCATTTTTCTCATAATAATTAAGCAGGTACCTATATTGTTACTGTTGGTATATGGTAAAAAATTGTCACCAATATAAATAAATGATAGATAAAGTCAGATGGATATTAATTTCGCGATAAATGAATTAGAAAAATGTCCTCTGATAAAGAATTGATGGATTGTACCCCTCCAGAAATACGACAGGCTGTTGAAACAGCAGCGCACGGGTTGATGCCTGATTAAAGTTAACATCGCTACCTAAAAGTTATTGAATTATATAGGAAGTGATGCGAAGAAAAAAAAGGTGAAGAATACCAGTTCCGAAAGTGTACTTCTAGCATATTTTAGAGAACAAACCAGACAAAAGAAACCGTCCAATTTGCGGGCAATGATTCGAATAATGCAACAAATTGAAGGAAAAACTGATAGTTTGAAATATGGGAAACTGCTGGCCTTCCTAAAACAACAAAATGTTGGTTTCATTTCAATAAGTAGTTAGCGAATAAATAGGTATTATAATATTTGTCAATGAATTATATTTTTTAATATAAAAAATATTTATGTAGAATAAATGAGAAAAATTTTAACGATCACAATATTTTAGAGGGCGGAAAATGAGGGCGGTAAGCAGAGGTGTGTAATATAACACATTTTAACCTTCAATGATGTTAATAACGACAGCATTGCATATATGGTCGTAAATAAAGTATTTTTCATCGTCCATAATAATAACAACCAAATTATATATGCTTTTATTATTCCCAACTTATCAGACATTTTAATACAACTCACATATAAAAGGATTTGTCTGACTAATGTCAAGAAAATAAAAATTTTTTGTTTACAAAATCAAACGTTATCATGAATTATATAATTATCTATAAATCCTGCCAAATGTGATAAATCTGTCATTCCGCTGTGATAGTAGTATTTCTGCGTATGATGTCAGATTTTGAAAAAAATTTCTAGTTTATACCAAATCCAATAAGAGAAATGATCCTACGGAGAAAAACTTTATGGATAAATTGTATAAATGTACTATTGGGATGGCATAAAATCATCGCAGTCGCCATAAAATGCGAATTTAAGTGCTAACGACTGCATAGGCGCAAAAGTAGTGATGGATTTATTCGTTATGGCACCGTCTCCGGGTCGTATTATCACCGCCTAGAATTTGTGTGAAGTACCTACAACATGTAGTTATTTACTGCGTAATATAATATTATAGACTATTTTTGGAATATCACAAATCCAATCAAAAAACTTACATTCATCACAGTTTGAGTTTATATGCAAAATTTATTTCAAACAATATTTTTCAATTATCGCTTCTTTATTCATACGGGGTTTTTCTAATAAAAGTGGCGTCGAACCTGAGATCAGTCGGTTACCTAGTTATTTGAGTTGGATAAGAAAAGCATATTTCCATAGTTTGTAAGAGATTTTATGTATCGTATTTGAGATGTAAAAAAAATTTAATTTCAAAATTTACACAAATACAAAATATAAAGGAACTTATAAAAACAATATGCCAAACAACTGATTCACTCCAAAACTTGTAATATATTGAAAATAATGACCTCTATTGTTGATAATCTGTATTTCTTAGAAACTATTAGAACAATAATAATGATATTGTTTGAACATAGTTATGTTTTCAATCAACTGCATTTTAATTCTATTCTTGTAATCCCTTGTTAAATTGAGATAATAAGGATTGAGTGCTTATAGTTTTCAGGAAATAGGTAATATGATAGGAGAATAATTTATATCAGCTTAAGATATGCATTTATTAATTCCAGATTAAAATATTCATTCAAATATACTTCGCACTATATCAAGTTGTATCTATTACCTTCATGATATTGGTTCTTCTTTCAATGGCGGTACCAAAATTTTTCACTTGTTTCACATTCTAGCTACCCATTTGTACAACACCCTGATTCGCAAGCTTTCCTGCATCAATGAGTTTATACACAAAAGGAGAGCTCTGCTAGCACGATTTTTTAGCAAAGATAGCTGACTTCACATCAGTACACTATCAAACGTTATTCATTTCAAATGTATGGTAGTATTCAAGCAATATCAATGAAATATTTTAAGTATTCGTTAATATAATTCTTTTGTAAATATCATGATAAAGAAAAAAAAGTATATAGCTTTGTAATAGATATATTTGAAATAACAAATCAAACTCACTCCTAATAAAATAATATCTTAATATAGGTAGGTGCTATATATTAATTTATTATCATATACATTTCAACAATTTCACTTATCCTTCCCAATCCTTATAAAATAAAATCCTCCAATGATTCATATTAATTTATTAGTTATTTTAGCTTGCGAATTTTCTACATTATCTAGATGATTTAATTAAGTCCGCCAAAAGACAATTGCTATACGTAACACGGAATATTGTAAAAAAATTACTTTTAACGTTATATGTGAAGTCCTAATATCTCGTTATCGTTATCGCTGTTATCGTGGTGTGTACTTGAATTAGAAGCATCTCCAGATATAATAGCGGAGCTTGTTAAAGAGAATAAGCTACTAGATTTGAATTGATAGTTTCTTCCAAAGTGTTGGTTTCTCTCAATAAAGTAGAGGTGTCTTTTAACTGAAGGTTCATTCTTTTCTAATTGTGGATGAAACTAGATTATTTGCGTTAGTAAATGGATGGAATACCAAGTTAATACTTTTTCATCCTATTACTTTTGATGAAGCAAGAGTACAAATATGCCTAGCTATTGCAATCTAAAACAATAAATTAATATAACGGATTATTATTCGTCTGCATTTTATTGTGCGAGCCAACCAAAACTTTCAAAACTGAGAAAAACTTCGCAGAAATCCAAATATCAGTATAGTATCACCCATACTTTAGTTTTTAAATAAACGATAAACCGATAATTACACAAAAAACTATGTTTGTATAAGTTCTTCAGAGTATATTACTACACTTATATAGTTGAAGTCCAATAAAAATTGAAGAATAATTTCTAACCTAAAAACTGAAAAAAGTTCGTCCTTGACCGTTCCACAGGCCAACGTTGTTCTTATGGCGCTAAGGTATACTCTTGTATATAGTCATTGATCCTGCATAAGAATCGACACAAAGCACAGGCATATAGGGGAGCCCAAAATATGACGAGTGCAATTCACCTCTATACCAAGTTACATCCATGAAAATAACAAATTTTAGGAGACTATTAACGGCATTCAGTAATGGTAAGTAGAAGGGGATCGATAATTTAATTTTTAAACTTTTTCTACGATTGTAATTTTTCATAAGACTTTGTCATTATCAAGGAAAAGTAGAATACATATTTTCAACAATGTTTTTTAAAAGTAACAAAAAAGTCAAGACTTTATACATCAGGTGACAATTTCTAATTCAGTTCTTCTAGTAATTGAATTGTTATGTTTTTTAAATAAAATTCGATTTAGCGAACAAGTTAGAAGGAAACCCTAGAAGAAGCATGGAATAATATCGACAGACGTTTCCTGATCACTTGGATCCTTCCAGAGCAACACTTTCTAATGTTAAAAGACAGGTTCGATAAACAGGAAAGTTTTATAGAGTTAATCGAAATATCGTAACTAAGTAGAAATTTTTGGAAACGTTGCATTGGTGATATTCATAATGAACACTGTAAACTGTTTATTTTCAATCTCTGAAGACGATAACTTGGTTATCGAAGCACGCGTCAGACAGTCTAATGTGTATGTTGGTGAAGTGATAGTGTAAACAGTGTGTTCAGTACGAGAATAAAAAATAAATAAGTGTGCGAGAAGAATTTATTCTAGATACTATTGACGAAGAACTGTATATTAGACGTAGAACTACAGACCAAAATATTAGACGTAATTTATTCCATCCAGATAATATCCAAACGCTAGAGGAAACTTTTCATTCTCCTCCAGGTGATAACAAAGAAGAATTGTGGAATAGTATAATATACAAATGCAATGTAATACAGTATGCTTATCGGCCACTGGCCACAGTGAACTCCAATTTTCGGGGACGAATAATTTTGTGTCTAAGAGAAAATGGTGATCATTTTCAGTAAATTCTTCAAAGTATAAGATGATGTATTTGTGAGTGTATGTTCTTCGTATGCGACCGTGAAAATTGGATTGCAAGCTTCAAAAGAGGTAATTCTTCCATTGAAGATGGTGACCGATCGGGAGGGCCAGTTTCTGTGTCAGTCCCCGAAAATATCCATCATGACATGATTTTATCAAACCATTAAATTAGACTAATGCTGACCAAAAGCGTGTAAGGGTAGAAGCATCGCGTTCGTTCTATGCTCGATTCCAAAACGATGTAGACTTCTTAAAACGAATTGAGTACATTTCTACGATCCAGAAAACTCTACGGGAAAAGACGCGGAAAGCTATCAAAAGGTGTTTTGTTTTTGCAGGACAACGCCCCTGCACACAAATCTCATGTTGTCATTAAAAAAATTCGTGATTTAGGGTTTGAATTACTAGAACACCCCCCTTATCCATCAGATTTGGCTCCGTCCTACTGTCATCTCTTTCCTCAACTGAAAAAAAGTTTAAAAGGTCGTAAATTTTGTTCCAACGAGGAGGTAATAAAAGCTGTGGAGGTTTGGTTTGCAGAGCAAGAAGAAACATTTTTTTGAAAGGTCCAGATACGTTGCTGGTTCACTGTAATAAATGTATCCAATTAAGATGAATATATGTTGAGTAATAGAATATTTTAACATTGAAATTTTGTTTGGTTCTATAGTAGGCTAAGAATTTTTCAAAATATCCTCGTATATGTTCATGTTCTTTGCACAATAAACTATCCACGATAGGAAAATAAAAATTTTTATACTAAGAAAATTTTTGTGAATTATTAACCCACAAATTGATTCGATCGCCTTCAGCTTACTGTTACTTAATGCCCTTAACAGTCTCATATAGTGTACTCAATTTGATATTTTTTAGTTAAAGTTAAGTAAGCCTAATTTTTTGTCGAAATTTGGGGACCTACTATGAGGCCCTATAACTCTTCAGGTATTTAGCTTTAGCTATTGTCATATTCTCAGCTCCCCTATATGCATCTGCTCTATGTTTGTTATTATGTGGGATACCCTGAATAAATAGTAGTATTCTTTTTTTATTATTACAATTTTTTTACTGTTTTGGTATGAAGTATGAGAAATAATTTCATAAGAAGTAAGAAATATGAATCTAATATTTCTTAAGGAAACTATTACAATGTAAATTACCTCCATACAAATGCAATGTCTCAAGTTTCTATTCTATTGACGGCGTATTCTATGAATCCGTGATACAGCAAACAAAATTTATTGAAGTCACTTAATTGAAACTTTGGACTCTGGAGATATTGCAGCACAAGAAATGTTCTCCAGGATATGAGAACTTTCAACCCTTCTTATTAACTCGTCAAGCTTAACTAAAATGGGAGAATAATTCAGGCTGTATAACTAATATTGAACTCGAGTTCAATTGGTAAATACATTTTTTTCATAAAATCAATCAATTCTTTTGCATAATAAATTTTTAATTCTCAATCATTTTTGTTCTCACATACTCATACTTTTATTAACCGATGACATTTTGAATACTTCATAAGCTGTAGTCTTTTGCTTTATTTGTGAGATTTTTATTCACATTGTGATACTTCCTTCTATTATTCTGCTCAGTTCATTTGTGTTAAGTCTGTATCCGATTTGATTCTCAAAGTTTCCTGCTGGGCGTCACCACGTAATAAACAACTATCGTGATAATGCTGAAAACATGTTCCTGTTAATGAATATCGCTCCACAAATTAAATTAAGATTCATTAACCCAAACTTCCATGTTAACTGATGTCACACCTCTTTCTATACAAAATGTTTCTAGTTGGACGTGTGATTTCTCCTATTTACTACTTAAAGTTGGGGGCTTTTTGTAATAGTTTATAAATTTTATAACAATCAAAGGGAAGTTGTAGGAATGAGAACGTTTTTCTTTTAGTACTAACAATATCAAATCTTGTGGAATGGAAAATAATTAGAAAGCTGAAGGAGAAAAGAAATATTATTTCACATTTGATTAGAAAATAGTTATGCAACTTGATTAAGGTATTGTTATATTTAATTTTTCCATAATTTCAAGGCTCTATCTATATTATTTATAAAAAGAGGGTTTGCTTTCTCTTGATAAAGCTCTCAGCTGCTTATTTCGGTTAGACTTGTATCACTTAAAGTAAAGTTGAACACGAAGAGAGGTCGTGCTTGTAAGAAGTCTGACCGTTCTGAATTTTTTATATGTTGCTAAAGCCTGAACCAATATTAAAAATCAGATTTGTAGCTCCCAAAGTAATGTGCGAGCGTTGAAAGGACTATTCTTTATTTTTTTCAAGTGAAGGACGAGTCGGACCAGTATAGTCATTCCACTAACTTTTAAAGTAGACTGTATTTGATAGAATTTGAGATTAGGGTGAGCTCTATATAGCCATTTATTCTCAAGATAATAGTCCTTTTTTTATAACGAGTAAAACTTTCCCAAAATGAGTGAGATATTTTCTGGAACAACCATCCCACGTTAAATGTTATATAAAACGGTGGTTGCAATGAAACTAATTAGCTTCCATTTGACTAGTACCTATAGACCCAGAGTTATATTAAAAAAACGGCAAATAACAAAAAACTGTTTGCAGTTAAAATTTATTTATTTCTTTTATTGTTAAGAAATGTTTTTTTCTCAGCGATTGTAGCATATCGCTGGACAATGATAGAAATTAGCTTCCTCTTTCGTGAGAACAATTTGCATTTCTCTCCTAAACATACCTTTGACTGTTTTTTCATCAGCCTTTTACGAGAGAAACGCTGGAGTTACGGGTACTAGTTTTGTATTAAATAAAAGCTAATAAATAAATTAATTTCACTTGTAATCTTTTAAAAACAATCACACTTCATGAAAAAAATCTGTTATTTTCGAATAAATGTATCTTGGGAACTAACTGATAGCTCTACAGAGCTCAACATGATATCAAATTGTATAAAATGTAGTCTACTTTGAAGATAGCTATATCAATAATACTTTTCCTTTATTTTGTGATTTTTTGAGAACATTGCTGTTTTCAAATAAATTTGGAAATAGCAAATCTCGTTTTGTTATATTGGATCATGTTCAAACATTTAAAAAATTCTGAACGATCAAAATTTTTTTAAACCCAGATATACATCTTGACTGGACTAAGACTTCGTTCATCGTGTTTAATCATAGTTGCGAGATTCAACGTAAAGTTCTGAAATATTAAAAACTTCGGTAACGAACATTAAAATGGTAAAATCTTCCTCATTTTTAACTTGTGACTCATTTCAATGTAGTTCATAACTTGAACTTCATTCGTACAACTGCAGTTTAAATTGTTCTTATCAACTTTAAAACGTTTTACTGAAATGCAATAGTGAGGTCGATTCCCTGTAAAGTTTTATAACAGAACAAAATTATTTTTGTTCTCTTTCATAACAGTAGACCTGAATTTAAACGTCCCTTTTAATTCGTATAGTGGAATTAATAGCTTTTAGTAGGATGCCTGAAAAGATTAGTCAAGAACTGGAGCAACTTTTTTTATTTGAAAAATAATTTTTGAATTAGACTCACAAGATGCATTTATATATTGACAATTCCCCATCTATTCATAAACTTAATTTGTAGACTTATCATTTTTGAGAAACTACTGAAAAGTTTAGAGAATTTGGAATATAAGATTTACACAATGTGCCTGTGAGGTTTAAAATAAAATGAAATCTCTTGAAAAGTCGTTATATATTGTAATGTTTTTCTTATTTATTTATACGATTTTTTATTCGTAGGGTGTCCTAATGAATTGATAGAGACTGTCTCTTACGTACTTAATTCATTTAAACACTATACACTACACTAACTTGTTATAATTCTTCGATTACTCTCTATTTCGGTCTGTTCATTGTGCATATTTATTATAAACCAACTAAACAGCGCTACAGAATCTCCTCATATATCCAAAAATAATTCTCCAAAGATATACAAGAAGAAAAAAAAACAAAAAAAATAAATATATAGACTTTCCTAGAAATGATTCATTCAAAACAAACATCGAACGGATTCCGTGGTTTATAAAAAGTAAGTCCAAGGCACCGCATAATGTTATAATAATAATATAATACTAAATTCTGAAATACGAATTCACCTTCTAAGATATGTATTCAATTATTTTCATGGAATAAACCAATAAAGTTTCGAGGTTGAGGAATCAAACATTACCCTTTAATAAAACAAGAAATTTTATCAAAATTGTTACACAATATGAGTGAATCTTCATTCTTCTACTCGTTTGAATTGAAGAAAGAATATAAATATTTTCAAAAAAAGATTAATTTCGTACTTAAAAATTTCATCTAACTGAAATTAATCAATCATATTAATATCACAAAAATGTCTGTAATAAGAGCATTCACCCCAGCAACAAGTTTTTATTCTTGTATCTGGCCAAGAAGCTGCTTAACCGAGAATTCCAGCTTTGTGCAGAAATTTCAACGCGTAAAAATCGTTTTAGCCGGAGTAGATCTTTTCGGCCGTGTAGCACTAAATCAACTTGAATGTGACAGTTCAACAGCTTTCATTATTCTTTGTCTTTTATGACACCAGCAACACCAAAAATATTGGTATTGTCACAATTATTCTTATAACATTCATTACTTTGAGAATACAGAATCGTAAGAGCTAGTTTATAAAAAAATATTTCACCAAATGTACGTAAAGTATAATTTTTTCTCAAGATTTTCGATAATTTCTCCTATCGATTTCACTCACCCATCCATGTTCCACTATTTAGAATCATTAATTGATACGTGTGGTGAGAAAATGTCAGATTATATCAATTTTCTGAAACGAATATTTTATATATTTTAAAATTATTACCGATCCTGATATTTCAGTTTGATAAAATTTATGACCTATATTGACCCTTTGCCAACTCTCAAATTTACCAGAGAAACACCTTCGCTTTTTCAATCCGTAACCTTAACAAACGTACATGTGTCTGTGGAACGATATCATTATCATGCCATATTGAATAGGAAATTCTTGGATATAGTGCAGTCTCTGAATTCTTATGAAAATGGAGTATTAAGGTAAGACGTGGGATTGAGATTTCTTTTTCATGAAGTTTTTCTTGATTGCGGTAGTAACTCCTGTAGGCTCCTTCCTTGCTTTGTTGATTTCGTCCATACAGTCCTTTCTTGGTTTTTCTCTGTTCCTTGCTCTTACTGTTCTGGCTTCTAGTATTCTTCTTATAATCATTTCCTCACTCATTCTTTTCACATCACGTCCAAACCATGTTAGTTGATTTTCTTCTATGTATTATTCTGCAGGTTTTGTATTCAATATGCCTGTATGTTTCGTCTTTGATGTGGTCTAATTGAGTTTTGATCACAATTTTCCGGAGGAATCTCATCCCGTTGTTTCTATTATTTTTCTGTGTTTTTCAATCTTTCTCTATGTATCGCAGCCATATTTTAGTATAGATATTACTCCTCTTTGATGAATTTTTACTCCTTATTTCCTTGGGTTAACGTTTTTATCGCGTTAAATAGTTTAATTTGCTGTTCCTTCTTTTATTTCTTTCTCCAATTTACCATCTCTTGCTATTATTGAGCCGGGGTATTTGAAAAATTCTATTTTGTCTATTTCCTATTTTGATGTCTTAAGCGTTTGTTTTTGTGCTTTTGATCATCGACTTAGTTTTATCTATGTTTATGTTCATACTGTATTTTTATTGTTTGGTTGTACAATTCATGATTTTGGTTTAGTATTGTTTTCTGCAAGTATAACCATGTCATCAGTGTAGCATATTTCTGTGAGTATAATTTTGTTTATTTTCAAATTATTTATTTATAGCTTAATATGAAACTTACTCCACTGTCTGCTTCGAATATTATTGATTCTTTATGTTGTGCTCTGACATAATTTTTGTTGTTGCTATACAAACTTCTAATGCTTCTAATCAAGTTTTAGTTTATTCCTCTCTGTATTCTCTGTTTATTGTATCGAAGGCATTTTCAAGATCGATGAAACACAGATTTAAATTCCCCTTCGGATTTTCTTCTAGGATTATTTTTGATTTTTTCCTTTTCGCTACGTTACTCAATAATGTAATGGCTCTGTAATTACTAATTTCTTTGTTGTCTTATTTTCTCAATATTGGTCTTATATACCTATTTGCCAGTCTTCAGAAGCTCTTCTGGTTTTCATTATGATATTCATCAGATGTGTAAATACTTCACTTCAATTTCTAACATGATATAACTTGAAATTTATAAATTTTATACAACAATATTCTCATATACTTTCAAAAATGCCATAAATTATACAAAAAATGGATAATAATTCGCAAATACCTGATCTACTCATCAATCAACCACATCCATTTTACCAAAACAATTCCAAAATAATTTATTTCCTCAACGTTATTGGAATTCATATGAGCCTTTCTTTATACATATATATATACCCTAAATAGATACATTTTTTTTCATTATTATGTAATTTCAGAGAAACGAAAATGCTTTATTGACACTTGCTGTTTATAGTTTGAAGACTGTTATTGAACTCTATTTTTTTAATGGCCAGGAAAGTGATTAATAGCTATTTGTATAACAGTGGAGGAAGGTGCTCCTTTCTTCCCGAGGATAAAATTTACAGTAATCATTCAAGGGAGGAAAATGCACTTCACTCCCATGCTATACATATGATTTTTCGGCCTCCCTCATGTAACCAGTCATTTTCAAATAATTTTTTCATAAAATAACGAACGCAATATATTAAAGAACTAAAACAAAGAAGTAGGAATAGTATAATTTACAGACACGTTATTTTCATTTTTCCATCCCACATATTTTTAATTTGTGGTAAAGTAAATATTTATAATGATGCTAAACGTGCAATTTTGAGCAGTGGTTATTGGAATACCACTTGAAGTGCAGCTCCCAAGTTCCAATGTAGTTTTCGTGATGTTTTCTTTAGCATTATTACTGAGCTGGTATTACCCGGAAGTACTCGTACTTGGCTGATTACAATCTATTTAATTAACTTCGGTGAGTCCAAAAATTTGGTATGAATTTTTCGTTTTTTTACACATATTCTTTAGCGATATTCGTAGACTTCCAACGTCCGTGTTGCTTTAAAACAAGAATGTCTCTTCTAGAATATGCAAGTAAACTTTCCGAGGCTTTTCTGAAACTATGGCCTGTATCATTTATGGCATTAGGCAGTTATAGAAATTCTGCAATTTCTTTTAGAGTTTTAGCATTTGTTTGATACATTTTCCCAGTCTATAGGAGATAAATGAAAGTGTCGGATTTGTTTTAGGGTGTAGCGATACTTTTTCTCTCTGAGCTGGAAAAGTACTTTCCCTCGCTATGGAAATGTATAATTTGGACAGAAGTAGGAGGAGGGGTATATTTGGCTCTTTAAATTGATATATAGATAAATCTTTCTTGAATCCTGATTAAAAAACTATCAATAAGAGAAATTCGCGCTAAGCAGTGGGATAAAAGCCAAAACCTATCTGAGTGATTCGAAAATCGAGATCACTAGATTACAGCAAAAATTGTTCATTAGTGGTGTTTATTAACCTAACATTAACAAAGGCCCAAAAAAGGAAGGCTATTTTTGTTGAAGCAAGCGTCTTTCTCCTATCTATCTATCTCCATTTCATAATAGTTGACAGTTTGTCAGTTACGTAGCAATTGTCTTGTGGTTTATAACCTTATAGTCACAAACTTTTTAGTATTTCCAAGGAAAAACAAACCGTTTTCGTAGATTGTTGTTAATAAAAGATATTAAGAGTGAAGGATATTGAGTATTTTCCCAAGATCAGTTTTGTTAGTATTATTTGTTCATTCTTATTTAAAAGAAAAAGCTGTTGTTCTGTTGTCTGTAAAAGTCAGGTTCACCACGTGAGTTCTTGAGATGATTCGGGCTAAACAAAAAAGGCGTCGAAAATTTTTTATGTCCAAAATGCAATTGAAGGCTTACTGAGATCTATTGGACATTTACTAGTTACGGAATTTGTGTCAATGTTTTATTTTATTATTCTTTTCAATACTAATAAGGCCCACCGATTTTGGGAAGAAAAAAGTGGTGATGTTTTCTAAATTCGTTTTCCTTTCCAAAAAAGCAACTGTAACAGCTAGAATATCATACGGTTGATTGAATTTTATGCAGAAGTAAATTTATTCCTTCAATAGCATTATAAATTATGTTTTCAATATCGGTTCCTGATTCCTACTTATGATCACAAAAAACCCACTCAGAGGTTTTTTCAAAATTATACTTTTTTATGAAACTATTAACTATTACTTAACACCTAATTTATTCAAATATAGTGCTTACTTTATTTTTGTATTCACTTGTCACTGTAACGCTAGAATCATGATGCCATCAAATTGTGTACTAGCTTGCAGCTGTTAGAGTCTGTAATCTTCGATGACTAGATTTCCGTAAAAAACAAAAAAAAACACCTTATTGGAAATCGTCTTCATAAAAACAAGTTACAGAATCATAAATAGGTCTGAAAAAAAATGAACTAATAGCCAGTGCACCCGTCAAACTTTAGTTTCTATGACATATTAGAACAGGATCGGCTTCATGGTCTATATCAATGGAAGAGTTCGTAACAGTATTCTAAAACCCCATAATGCACAGATTGGGTAACTAAATCATGTGTAATACACAATTAATTTAAAAGGTATAGTATCCCACCTACGTTTTTGAACATTCAAAACATTGAAATGATGGGTCATCCGCCGTACAATCCTTTTTTGGCACCCAATGATTTCTTCTTATTCCCGCAAATCAAAAATGAATTGCGATGTCAACGTTTTTCTACACCTGAAGAAGTGGTTGACATGTTCAAATCACATGTAGCTCAATTGGAATGGAAAAATTGGTTCAAAAGCAAGAAAAAGTGTACTGATCTTATTGGAGAATATTTTGAAAAATTATCTCAATGTAGCAGCCCTTGTATATAATTACTCTCTTATTTAAACATAATAATATCAACCGTGTTATATCCTAGTATTGCGGATGCAATTTTAATTTTATATGAAAATGTGTGACTGCTACAAAACAAGAATATTATTGGCCATGTTTAGAATGTTATAAGAATAGCTTCACGGTAGATCATTTGGATACATTCCGAATGTATTCTGAATCTTCTGGACCTCTCAAATGCGCATGCATGAACATTTATGAACAATTATAATAAAGGAGGAGAATGAAATGTATATAATTAATTAGCCAGAGGTTTATCTTGATATTAAGTCGACTGCGATGTTTTTTAAATACAATTCCATAAAAAATCACATAGGTTAGAGGTTATTTCGTGGTAAATATCACAAAAGAATGCATGCACATGCGTCAGAATGAAAATCTTCACCCATGTCCAAGGATACATTGAACGTATTCAGAACTCGTTCGGAATAAGAAATCTGTGCTCCATGAAAAAAGGATTTAAAATCCTGAACATGTTTTATTAGCACTGGGAACGCACAATTTCACACTGCCCATTTGGTGACAGAACATGTTCAGAATATCTACCGCGAACAAAGTTTATTAGTGAGGCTGGAACGAAATGCATTTTAATATAGCTTTGGACCACATTAACAAAAATATGTACTAGAACACAAACCAACATATTTCAACAAGAAAGTCGAAGTATAAGTACTTATCACCTTTATCGTGTTCTGGAAGCACCCATTTTGTCCCAAAATTTGTTCTTCAAATAACAAATTCATTAGGGAAAACTAAGTCAAGTTGACGTTATTGGGAAACTTCGGTTTTCTTTAGTTCTAGCGATAGGTTAGTCATTTCAGCTTCCTCAAACTATTATTGTTTCTATAAACACTGATACATTTCTATAGGTTTCAGTTTTTTTTGCAAAAAAAATCCGTATGCTAGATTGCAATGCATAATTGGTGCGATTTATAACTGCAAGGCACATTTTAAATTAGAATATCGAACAAATGGGTAGCGTGGAAATGTTCCCGTTATAATGGCTGGATGACGATTAACGCATACCCAGTGGCGCCAGAGATGAACGTTCCTCACTTACTGAACAGCTATCGTATATCAGTTAGCGACTTTACAAGATTCAAGTAATTTCATTAAGTTTGAGTATTTTTTATTCTTTATGCACTGTTGTCAGCTTTGTTGAGAAAAAAATTATGATAATAAAGCGTCTCTTTTCACACCCCAGTTTTTTTTAATTGAATCATGGGACGAGAAGTTTTTTTGCATTTTTTCTTACAGTAATGAAGAGTAAATATGATAAATGTGTTCATCAACTTCAACATAGTTGGCAATCCAGTCTTCTCCTGAAGTTTAAAATTTAGAGCATACTTAACACATCTTTTTAATGAGATATGTGCTTGTCGTGAAAGGTAAAAACGATTTCATTCACACTATTTATATACGAGAGTTGCTTTTTTCAAGCTTTGATCGCACAGTATGATGGCCAAGAACGCACTCACGCTGGTCACAACTCCAACAGGTCATTTCTCATTGACTTGCAGTCACGTAATTTGGTTGTCGCTGAAGATTCACTCGCCAAGTGTGAATTGCGAGCTGTTATTCGTTTCTTATAGGCAGAACGGAATAGTGCAGCTGAAGTTCATCAAAGAATGAGTCGAGTGTATGGAAACATTTTTATTAGTAGCCGAACTGATGAAGGGAGCTAAAAACGCAAGTGTGTCAGCGAGTTGACCAGGCGGCTAGACAAACTTGAAGGTTCCAAAATATATCCAGTACGCGATCGTTACTGAACAGTTATGCTACAGAGACTTGCTGGGTCCCACAAAAATCGCCGAATGGATGCAGCTTTGGACTTGCTTAACCGTTATAATACTAATAGAGAAGATATTTTTAAATCCATTGTAACAAGTGATGAGACTAGGATTTTGTATGGCAACAATTGATGCCCACAAATTTTCCTAGGAGATACGTAAAATTCAAACGAACAGCCGTAAGATTATGACACTAAAAAGGTGTTTTGCTTGTTAGACAGCCTGGAACAACAATTATTGCAGATTAATATTGTGAAGCTTTGCAACGCTTACGGAGATATATTGAAAACAAAGGAAGAGGCATTCTCGTTTCTGGAATTGTTCTGATCTTCAACAATTCTCGTCCACACAGTCATCGTGTATTTCAACATTTCTCTCGGGGATAATTCGAACAACCACCACACCATACAGTCCCGATCTAGCACTGGGTGATTTTCATGTTCTCCTTGAACTGAAGCAGTGGCTTGATGGACGGCGCTTTCAAACTGATGTGGAGTTCTAAAAAACCATTACAACTCACTTTATGAAGAGGGTATTGTTGTTCACAGATATAACAAATGCCCAAGGTGATTACGTAGAAAAATAAGCTATATTGTACCTTACTTTTGATGATAAAATATTTTTTGTATATTCCCCCGAGCCCATAGGAGGTTGAGAGAGAAAAAAACAAACCTTGTAACTTAGTGACCTTTGTGTTAAAAACTAGTTTGTGCAATTAGTCGAACTTCCACTCACGTTTTTATGAAGAGTTTTCCATACTCTGTTACCAGAAATCCCTTGATTGTCATTTCTCAATTTCTGTTAAATTATTGTTTTTACATAATACGACGGAAAAAATGGTCTCTATTGCCAAAGGGACCAATTTTCTCTCTTGGCATTTTATTCAATGTCGAGAATCGTAGCAATCATCTGGAATAACTCAACTTTCCAACAGAAAGTTTCCAATTGAACTGAACTCACTACCAGATTGGATAATTTTTTTTCGTGTTACAAAAAAAAATCAAAAACAAAAACTTTACTGTTATTATGAAGGTATTCATTACTTAGACTTATTATTCTTATTATTATTTATGTTATTAAGAAAAATTATTCACATCTTCCAAAGTAAATAAATTAACGCTTTCTTATACTTGATGAAATAATAACAATATGCTAATCTAGTGTTGCAAATCGCATAATATCCTGAATTCCCATATTGTGTCCGAATCAATTCACCAGAGTGAAGCGGCAACTGTTTTCCTGTGATACTCAATCGACCGACGTTAACTTAATATTTCGACGTTGATATACGATTTAATTTCATATTTTAAATGCGACAGCATTAAATTAACGATGTTTAATTGAAATAAATAATCAATAATGTTCTTAATTATACCTTTATTATGTAAAAAAATGAAAATGGAAACAAGGGAAGTCAAAAATAGGATATCATTTTGAAAATCATATTTCGGCCCATTACACTTATTTTTTGAGGAGAAAGTCTTAAATTGAGTTACATCAACCTTCTAGCGGGGGCAGACACAATCTTTGAAATACCAATTGAGAATGGAGGTTGAGAACCATATTTCAAAATAGCTTATGTGTGAAATGTAATGAAATATATACTAGAAGCAATCTATTGTTTTTAAAACAGTGATAAAAATTCGACATACAGCTGTTCTTTCGATATCTTCCAAATTTCGAGGTCATGGTTAATCGATTATAAATGCCTTTAGAGAAAGAACTTCCATTTATCTTTTGTCTAACTGGAAAGAATCAAAGTTTGATTATGTTGTCCCTGAAAATTTCCACTTTCTTTGCATACTCTCTATGAGCATCTCTATCATTTACTAGCTCTTCTACCAATAATTTTCTGAACATTACAATTAAAAAAAAACATACAACTATCATCAGTAAAGTAAATATCGTGGTTCTCATTCATAAAAGTCATCATTCTTTCACTACATTCGATATCGTGGGATGAACTTCATTTAACGGTTGTACTTACGTTACTGTTTCGTGAAACTTAGCGTGTCACTGATATGGACAAAAATCTTCATAAAAGGTGCCTAAAACTTCTATTTATCCTGCTTCTATTATTTCTCTATAGTCAAGCAGTTTCACTAAACTAATTCCAAACAAATTTGAATTATTATTACTATTATTATTAAATTAGTATTCGGGTCTCTTCTAATATTATGAAATTGTTCTTTTGCATTATCCTTAGTAAAAATAATTTCATTTTTTGTTTTTAAAAATATTAATATACACCAACCTTTAAGGACTGGTGTTGAGAATGATAAATCAAGAATATTATAGAAAAATGTGTAGAACGATATTCCTGGGCTCTTTTTTTCGACTGTACGACTGCAAAAAATGTAGAGGGTGGCACGTTTAAAAAATACCTTGAAACCTTCAACTCCCGAACGAACGTGCCAGCTTTTTAATATACCACAGAAGATTTGATCAAACCCTTAGAAAAGCTGATTTTCTCCACAACTATACTATTAAATATTCTTTTTCTTCAAAAGAATGAAGTGTTCTTTATTGAAATAGATGATTCATTACAGAAAAAAAGTATGAAAATATCTATAATCATATAACCAATGCATTCTTTACACGAGGTGCTGAAATTGAATAGATTGTAGATTTAAGATTGTGAAGTGAATCGTTTTGGCTTTTCAGCTACTTTGCACCATTACCTAGATATTTTTCGCTAGACTCTGCATCTCATTACTTCTTCAAGGAACTTAAGAATTTTAATGAAATGGGCAGGATATTCACAGTGTAGATGTTCTATTTTTTCCATGGTTTGCTCATACAATCTGCAGTTATACTCTGCCATGCCTATCGTTGTAAGGCGGCATTTGACAGGGCAGTGTTATGTAAGAAGAGCGACAACCAGTCCCTCAGAAGTTTTAGCTGATATGGTTATGAATCTTTTGGATTGTCTTACACCTGGAGTGTTCCTCCAGTATGCCTCCATATGATTTTTTAGCAATCCGTTCAGTTCATTATTGATGTGGCACCTCATGACGCCAAAATAGGGTTCTAGTCTGTTACCTTGTGCTTTTAGAATTTGTTTGTACTCTCACGCTACTTTGTACTACAGTAAACTTGCTAAATGTAAACGTAGCTTACCAGATGACGGTTGCTAGCTTAAGGCGTACGTGCTCTTCTACTGTAGGATACCTCATAATGCCAATCTTATTATTTCTCAATTATTTCACGTTTCTTGTGAATTTCCATGATTATCAACTATTTTCTCTATATTACATTGAGTATAGTAAATATATTCTCAATAATTGTTTTGTGGCGCATTCTTAACTAACTCAATACGTACCTGTACCAGAATCACAATAATAACAACATACAATAAATTGCACGTGTCTATAATATGAATTGGCATTATCCAGGCATACTCAATAAATCTGGTTTATTGGAAAATATGAGAAAAAAACATTTTTATTTAAAATCTCATGAATTAAAAAACAAAAATAGTTGAAATATTAAATTTATTCATTATATTTCATCGTCACCTACATATAGCTCGATGTTCAATTATATTTGGTTTTACAAATATCAAATATATTAAAAATCCGATAGGGTGAGAGACATGAGGAGTAAATAAAAAGTGGTACAGTCGTTTCGAAGAACCACACATTTCTAGAGATTTACCAGCCGTAAGTAGATCCTTATAATAAAATGTGCTTAATCGTCTTAAGTGGAATTTGAGTGCCAATAAAACAAGTATTACAAATGCGACGAGTAAATACATTGTAAAGATATTTACACATAAAATCCCTATTCGTTATAAAATAAAAGCAGGTTATATAATTCATGGGCATATGTTCTAAGTACATAAATAAATCTATTCTCATGGACAATTTTATTGATCAATTCAAATTTACGGAATTCATATCATTTTTGACAACAGTTGGTTATTCTGATTTCAAGCTCTTGTATATTATTTACGTGATTCATCGCTTCTTGCTTCAAAGTGATTTTTAGGCATATAATCGACTCAAATCCGGAGCGGTAGTTACTCAGAAAGTGATACACTAGTGATTGGTGAAATTTTCATTCAATGGTGAGGGAAAGTCTTGTTCGGTTGTTATAGGAGACCTAGAATTGTAGTGGTATCTTAGGAAATGTTTCTTTTGGTGTGGTATCGCTTCATTGCGTGCCTGTTCTCCTATCATCAAGTGAGGGATATAAACATTTGAAAGTACAAGGGGACGAAAAAGTGGTCGAAGAACCAGACAATTTTTTGGTTAGTATACAGATATTTTTTGTTCTAAGTAAGTGTGGTTACAGCTGCGACTGTATTGCTCCCTGTCATCGGCATTGGCTGGTGAACAGGTTCACTGGGTTATAGGAAAACCGCAGAAAACGATTCAGAGTCGCGTAGTAGCGTACTTATACGATAGTGAAATCATGTTATCCAACACGTCCAACTTGATAAAAGTGACATCTGTTATCGACTACATGAGGTCAGTACACTAACTGAATTTCAAAAAATCATACTGAAAACAATACGATAAAGATAGAACAAACTACTCAAATATTTCATTGTTTATTGTACATTTTTTTAATTAAAACTGTCCGATCAACTTCTGTGATGAAATACACAAAATTGTTAGCTTGGGAGTTGTTTATTACAGGTATTGTAACTTTAATATCAAAACATTTTCCAAAATAAAAAGATTATCTATTGAAAAAAAGTTGATCGATGAAGTGATACAATAAAGTCTTGTATACAATATCACTAAACATATTAATGAAATTATATAGTATTCTCATGTGCTGGAGTTTCCGTCTCTTTTTCAAAACATACAAGAAGTAAAATTTACACTATAATTGATTCTTTTATCGATATTGACATCTGTTGGGAAGCGCTTCTGACGGGAAGGTTATTACCCCTTCACTCTATACACATTTTATAGCGACGAGTAAATATTGAATCATCTCAGAATTTCGTTTGAAAAGGCTGGAAATGGAATCCTATTGCTAAAATTGTATGAAGCAGACGTGGGGGGGGTTATAGCATGGAAATTCGTCTGTACTATCCAGACAACTTTTTCAATATGTAGAGAAATTGTTAATTGTTATCTATCATTTCCAAAAGTTGAATATAATGTGTACTCGTCTTTATATTAACTTACTCTAATAATAATACTCTAATGTCTGGTGAGAAGGATGTATAAAACTAGTAAATATTTTTGATGATTGTTTTATGTCCTATTCAAAGTACTTTCAGTTAAAATTGCGTTATATTACTTGAAATTAGAGGAAAACGAGTGATTATACGTCATAGTTAAAAGGTGAATTATGAAGATTTTCTATTGGGAATGTTGTCATCGATTTAGATAATTTCGTGACATAGATGCGTTTCACGAAAATTAATTTAAATAACTTATAGTATTTTGCATATATTTTCTATTCGTCCTGTCTAGCCTAACGGAACATTCGGTCTTTATTACCATTCGGTCGCTTCCTTCGTTTATTTCAGTTACTTTATCTTTGTTCACAAGTATAATTAATTGGGGCAATGTAGAGGAGTTAGATTTAAGGCTAAAACGACACCCAAGGTACTTCGTCTCGTCTCGAATTTAATCTACGAAGTGTTGAAACTCCTCTCATTTATTTTCATTATTGGAACGTGCTCCTTTTTAATACTCTAAGTCATATTCTCAAACGTGACAATGAAATAGACTTCAAGCAGTGTCCAAGTAAATTAATGTTTATATCGGATTTGGAACAGTCAAATAATTCAGGAATTCAATTTTACCCCAATCATTATAGGAAATGAATTCAAAATTTTTTGTTGAGAAAAAATATATTCATTGTTACATTCTGAAAAAGTAATTCCTTAACTTGAATTTGTTTGAAGGCTCAGGACCGTGCTTCGAGCGCACATGTAGAAATTATGACCATGATAGCGATTTTGACAAGGATAGAGTGATCTATGGAGATATTAGTTTATTGTACAGTGTGGCCGAATAACTATAAATAGTTGTCACCAAGTTGGCAGTCAGATGTCGCCCAGAATTGCATTGTTGCTAGTGCCCCTATCTAAGCCACTCAATCAAAAAATGAATATGTCAAACAGGTTTTAAAATATTTATAAAGCTTTGATAACTTAAATAAAGGTGTATTGTGAAATATTAAACTTTCTTGAGTTGTTGTCACTCACACAATTTGTTTCAAGTCACCTGTGAAAAAATGAAGGATTCAAATAAACTCGGGGTTTACAACTGGTGAATACGGGAATTGGCAATCCCGGGGTTACCTAAGCTGGATTTCCACCTTTCTTCAACTAGTCTTGGGTGGAGTCCTCTTCCTTTACTCTTTCCTATCGGCCTCCCTTGGCCAACTCTTGTTTTTTCCGACCCCGACGCTATTAGGTTTCCGAGGGCTAGGGGTCTCTCTCTTTCCTAACTATTTTCTTTCTTCCAATGGAACTTCTCTATGACAACACGGCTACGAACACGGACCCGGGGAAGCCCCCCAAAACAAATCATATGATATGGAACAAACAAAAGACGGACAGGTTACGGTGCAGGGGGTCGGATCCCCAGTACCGGTCGGTGTCGGGAGTGATAGAGCAGGCTCCCCCCGACCGTCAGCCAGCGACTGCGGCACTCACACGGTGGTAAACCAGGCCGTTGAGGGCATAATTGCTACTGGAAGCGAGAGTAAGAAGGCCACAGAGGCCCAAAAAAGTATATCCACACACAGCCCCTTTACAAGAAGAGACTCAATCCCAAGGACCCCTCCGAGGTCCAGATCTTATTCAGTGCCAGAGGTGGGTATAGCTGCTGATCTAAATGCGACAGCAAGGCTCGAAAGCGCGATAGGACAGACATAGGCAGGTCAACTTATGAAACGAATTTCAAATGAAAGGGCGTCAACAAAGGTCTCAGACTCGGACTGGATGGGTGTAACGGACCCTTTTCAAAGAAGAAGTTCTGTAGGACGGTCTCCACCACACCAAAATGCAGGCTTGCTGCTAAGCACTTTTGAAGATTTCTCTGAAGAGCATAAGAAGAACACCACTGCTGTATCTGAAGGTTCACCTGAAGAGTAGAACAAGGTGGGAAAGAGGAGAAGAAGTGAAATTAACACAGGAGCAAATCAAACCGAGCTAGAATACACTCAAAACCTGCTAATGATAGTGGCAAAAGGATTGAAGACATGGATAACTTGGTGAAGAATAGCGTGAACACTAAAAAGGAAATGAAAGATCTGGCAACCAGACTGAAAGGTTTTGCAAATAAGCTGACATCAAACAGGGTGAGTAAATTTCTAAAGAGCATAGTGGAGGAGCCAGATGCAAAAGATGCCCAGGACAGATCGGTTCGCAGGGGCGACAAAGAAAGAACTCAGAACAGTAGCATGTCAGACAAATCTTGATGAAGAAAGACAAAAAAAAGCATCTCTGCATCTCAGGAAGCAAATTGAAAATGCAACAAATGTGGAGGACTTCCAAGATCTCATTGCTAGTGACTGGCCAGAAGAAGTATACCAGAATACAGAAGTAAGGGAGATAAATCCGCTGTCACTCAAAAGAGATTGTGACCTAGTTGTGTGTTTGTTGACAAATGAAGGGAAGATGGAAAAGGGAATACACAGGCAGTATGCTGATAGATTTCCAGAATTAGTTGACATGCAAGAATCAACAGACCAGAAAGTCAATTTTATTAACCAAAAAATGAGATTTATGAAAGAAAATGCGGAAGTATGTTATGAAAACTATATATACAAACTAACTATGGATAAAACTGATAACTGTGACGTAGTAAGTTTGTTCCAAACTCTATGCACATATATGGTGGATCATGCCAGGCAGGTGGTAGCGATACCCAGCATTACCAATTTTTACGTAAAACAAACGAGGAAGCTGCTGGAGTTTTCGTTTAGACATACAACTAAGAATATTGTAATTTGTATACCGAAGAAAAAGATCACTCAGCCAAACCAAACTCCTGGGCAAGGTAACAATACCAAGACAATTCCAAATAGAGAAACAGATGCACTCATAGTTAGAAGTGGAGGCCAAAGTTACGCTGATCTCCTCAAAAGAGTCAAAGGCGAAATTTTAGACGCAAAGCTAAACGTACATATTAAAACACTTAGACAAACACGCAGTGGAGACTTATTGCTTGCAGTAGACAAAAACGAAACCAACTTTCAGACACTGACGGAGCGCATTAAAGACAAATGTGGAGAGAAATATGTACATTCGAAAGTAGGAGAAAAACCAAGTATTCTACATATTCGAGGTATAGACGCAGTTACTGCCGCGGATGAGGTACAAGAAGCAGTAATGAAGGAACTGGGACATGACAAAACTGAAAATATTCCAGTGGTAGTGAGCAACTTATGACCAGCCTTTGGAAAATGCCAGATAGCCACTCTTAAAACGTCCAAGAGCGTAGCAGACATTTTGCTTAGCAGAGGACGAATCTTAATTGGGGTAACGAGTAGAAAAACGACAAGATATGAAAAGATGAAAAGCTGCTACAAGTGCCGGAGCTACAACCATCTGGCGAAAGACTGTACCGGACCTGATAGAAGTAAAGCCTGCGTCAAATGTGCAAGAGATGGACATCAGGCTAAAGACTGTCCTAACAAAAGCTTCTGCCCTATATGCCAAAAACCGGGACACAGAGCAGGAAACATCGGTTGTCCAAAATACAGGGTGGCACTAGCTCGGAAGAATTCAATCTAAAACTACTGCAACTGAACGCAAATCGTAGCTCAGCGGCGCATAACCTGCTTGAAGCTACTGCAACACAAATGGGCGTTGATATATTGGCATTATCTGAACCGAACATGCGAATTATAGAGAATGGTCAGTGGATTGCAAACAACAATAAAGATGTAGCAATAAAAATCCGCAATAGTAAAATGTAACAAATGGTCATGGCCAAGGGCAAGGTTTTATCTGGGTCGAAATTGACAAAATTCGAGTGTATAGTTGCTATATATCGCCAAATGTAAGTACCGAGGTATATGAAAACTTCCTTCTAGGGCTTGAAAGGGATATGAGAACAGCTCAAAACGTGATTCTGACGGGGGATTTTAACTCCAAATCACCAGAGTGGGGGTCTACTAAGGAAGACCTTCGGGGACGCCTATTGACAGAGTGGATAGCTGTGCATAACTTAACATAATGATGGTATGCATCCTACATTTATAAGAGGAAACTCGCAGTCTTTCTTAGATATCACATGCACCTCAGAAAGACTCAGTAAATATGTCAAGTTATGGGAGGTACTTGAGAAGGAGACACTCAGTGACCACCAGTATATTTACCTAGAAATGGAGAAATCGACAGCGATAGATCACCTTGGGAAATCCAAAAGAAGCAAAAGATGGATATTAAGTAAGATTGATGAAACGGCCTTTAAAACTTCCCTGATTCAAAATATTGAAAAATATGGAACAAAAAGAAGAAATGGCACATCAGCGGCGGTTGAAGAAGTGCTTATAAATTGGAAAAACAAAAGTTAAACAGGGCCATTCAGAAAGCAAAAGAGCTCCACTGGAAAAAGTTATGTGAAGAGATAGACAATGATATCTGGGGTTTGGGCTATAAGATAGTAAGAAAAAAGCTCCCAGTATACACAAAAATAGATCCTGAAAAGAAGAAGGAAGTGGTAAATGCTTTATTACCGCAGCACGAAGTAGTTACTTGGAAGAAGTACGTTGCTGGAACTTTTGACCTGTTTACCACAGAAGAACTTAAAGAGGCAGCAAATAAATTGAAACCAGGTAAAGCGGCAGGTCCAGATGACATCCCTTCAGAGTTAGTCAAACTAGTGGCAAAACTAGCACCCGAATACTTACTGAAAATGTTCAACACGCTTCTTAGAGAGGGCCTCTTCCCTACTTGCTGGAAAATGGCTAGGCTGGTACTACTACGGAAACCCAATAAGGACGGGTGTAGCCCATCATCCTTTTGCTTACTGGACACCTTAGGGAAACTCCTAGAACACTGACTATCAGAAAGGATACGCAAAGAGCTTGAACACAAGCAAAATCTTTCCAAAAGGCAATTTAATTTTTGGATAGGGTATGTCTACAGTAAATTCCATAGAAAGTGTTTGCAACTTTGCGAGAGAAGAGCTGCGGAAGACCTTTAGAAATAGACAATTGTGTGCACTTGTTACAGTGGAGGTTCAAAATGCGTTTAACACAGTAGACTGGCAGCAGATAATAGGTGAACTGGAGAGGAGGGACATATCTCCTTACATCCTAAGAATGGCGAGCAGTTATCTTTCTAGCAGGTCTCTCTGTATAGAGGAGGATGAGATGGTACCCATTACAGCTGGAGTGCCACAAGGTAGTGTTATGGGCCCATTGCTGTGGAACATTATCTATGATGGGGTTTTAAACTTAGGACTAATGGAAGGAGTATCGACAGTGGCCTATGCAGATGATCTCGCAGTCTTGATCAAAGCCAAAACAGAACAAGTTCTAATGGAAAGGTGTAATGATGCTCTGGAAGAAATAGAAGCTTGGATGAGGTCAGTTGGACTTAAGCTAGCTCCCGAGAAAACAGAAGCTGTGATGATAGTTGGGAAGAAACGTCATGGCCCAATAGAACTTAAGATCGGAGGTCTCGCCATTCACCCAAAGAACCATGTGAAATACCTAGGTGTAATCATAGACAGAAGGCTCAAGTTCACTGAACACTTCAGATATGTGAGTAACAAAGCGAGCGTTACAGTTTCTGCTCTCAGTCGTCTAATGCCTAATATGGGAGGCCCATGTGAAGCAAAAAGGAGGATTCTGGGGTGCGTGGCGGAATCTATACTTTTATACGCAGCTCCAATCTGGGGTAGTGTTCTAGAGATTAACAAATATAACACCGTAGCCAGCCGAGTACAAAGAAGAGTAGCGCTGAGAATATGCAGGGGCTATCGTACTATCTCAACCGAGGCTTGAAGAGTACTTGCACGAATAATACCTATAGATCTTCTAGTTGAAGAGAGATCGAGAGCGATAGGAATGACAGCAGGTGAGAAAAAGGCTCTTTGAAAAGAAACGGTACAGAAATGGCAAAATAGATGGAACGCCAGCGACAAGGACGTGTGGCTTCACAAACTGCTACCAGATATTACGCCGTGGTATGAGAGATTCTGTGGTGAAATAGCTGAAAATGACCTCTGCCTATACTGTAGCTCGGAGATAGATAATGCAGAACACACAATTTTCAGATGTCCTGTGTGGGCGGATATTAGAAACTTGTCTGAAATAACAGTAAGAGCTGAGTTACGACCAGAAAATATAGTGCATGATGGAAGCAGATTTTAAATGGAAAGCCGTTGAGAGTATGGTGGAAAAAATTCTAAAAAGAAAGGAACAGGACAGTAGACAAAGAGGTCCAAACACACCGCAACATTAGAAGATAATAGATAGACCCGAACTCCTCATCCCTGCATGCAGCAGGGGAAGGGAGACGTAGGGAGCAAAACAGAAAAGAAGGAACCACAAGAAAGACAGCTCATCACTATGAAGAAATATTTGTTAATGGTGCCATAATGACTAATGAGCGGAGTTCAGATAAAAGCGACTAACAGAGGACATACAATCCGTCCGAGCCCCACCACGACGCAGGAACACGCAGTGGAGGTGAAAATTTCCCAGCAAAACTATTTGCTGTAGAAGTGCGATAAGTCGGTATTAAAAAAAAATAAACTCGGAACAAAGAAAACAGCCTACATAATCTCATAGTTTTTATTGTATATCAAAATATTTCCTCAATTATTCAATTATGTTCTGCCAAAACAAAACAAAACTATCTGGGTTATTACTTTCAAATGTGTTGCCATACGTTTAATGAGTTTCTGTAGTAAAGTTTTGATATATAGAAAACATTTACTTTTTTATCATGAATCGCTTTAGAAGTTAAATTATCCTCTTTCTTCTCTAATTTCAAACTAAATTGGTATCCTAAATCACAATATTCAATATTTAAAAAAAATGTGGGGTATTGACTGAAGTAGTACATCCAAATTACTATTGAGATGCTTTATAACTGACTGACTTTAGAAATTGTCTAGCCAGTGACCATATAGTTGTATTTATATCTAAAAAAGCTTTACAAATTTTTTAATCGGAGCATGATATATTATATTCTATCCTTGTTCACATGATTAAAAAGTAAAAAGATGAAAGTCATTTTGTCGCCTAGAAAAGGAACGATGGCGTGGTCGTAAGCGGTACGATATGCAATCTATCCAAACGGTTGTCAGCAGAGTTGTGCAAACTGCAGCGACCACGACCGGTGCCATGCATGACGATTTTAAAATCGGATTTGGAGATATTCTGTTGATGGAAATACCACCATATATCATGAATCCATTTGATGAGACGAAAGTGGAGAATGTTATATTACAAGAAGTTACTCGAACTTAGCACTAATGAAGAGCTGCAACTGACATTTAGAAGAGTATATCAAAAATTTTGGCAGTGAGTAGAAATAGCCAAAAAATATCCTGGACCGTAGGAAATTTTGCGATAGTTTCTGAGCATTTCCTACGTCATATCTTGTCGAAAAAGTTTTGGTGCCGTTATAAACTTAGTAACAATAAAAAGGAGCAAATTTAATATCACCGAACGGGGATATTTGCAGTTTTTTCTTACAAAACTCAAGCCAAATATTGATAAATTGCTGCTAATTCATCAAGTACATTCCTCTCATTGAAATCATATTTTTTTTATACTTACCAATTGTAGAAGTTGCATTACGTTTAATTTTGATTAGGTTATTTACGACTGTTGTAATAATAATAATTAATAGTGTAAATAAAATAATTATATTTCAATGAATACTCACAACACAAAAGATATATATGAGTATTGTTTGGTTCGTGTGCTGTGGGTCACTGTAAAGCTGCAGGGAGTCAATCGGATCCAGCAAAATTTTGAAAGTGGTCTATGAAACAAAAAAGTTTGGGAGCCAATGGTCTATATTTTTTTTTTCTGTAGTTATGTTTCGGTTAACCTATTCATTTTGACCATTATCGAATCTTATTATTCTTTGCTTCTCATTATAATCTGAAAACTCTAGATTGTTCTCGATCTCTTCGTATATTTCAAATTTGAGGCAATAACTACCATCATGAAAATTGAAATCACTTAAAATTCTTTAAATATGCCCCAATTTGCTTTTTTTCTCTTATAGAATACAGTCAGGCCCTAAATTCATCGCCGGCTTTGTGTATTTTTATTTTCCAGTCTATTAAATACTTCTTTACATTGAATGATAATATTTTTGTTCTCGGTTAAAGTGCCAGCTACTTATCTGTACTCTGTAATTCAAATTGACGTTATCTGACAGGAACTTTAACCGAAGGTGAAAAGATTCGCCCTTATTATCATGATTCTTCTGCTACATTAACCATCTAATGAACTTTTTATAGGGGGTCATTTGTTTATCTATGAACAAAAAGCCGTAATGTAATACCCGTTTATATAAAGGATGAATGGTGAGCTTCCCTAGAAATTGAATAGGAAATTTACGTAGATTTTAGACGAAAACAGATATAATATATATAACTCTATCAACATCTCATTAAATTGATAATCACTTTTATACATGACTAATTAATTAATCAATATTTAAAACTTGCAAGAAAATTAATGTACGGGTGCATATTTTGGAATGGAGGTAATAAGAAATTCACAAACAGAATTAGTATTTGTTTAGAAATTTTATTTAACATAAAATTAGGAAATTTCATTTCATGATATATCTATTCAGTCATTGCATAAAAGACTCAAATTAGAATGACCTCATTGTTCATATCATTATGGAACATTGAGCTTCAATAAGATGACTTTCCTAAATTGAAGTAATTCACCGTAATAGTGAGAAAGAAACGTGAAGGCCAATCTTGATAAAATCACTTTTATTGATAAATAGATTGAAATGATGGATATTATATCTTCCCATATATTATAAGGTTTAAAGAGTGTGAAATCAGGATACTATTTATAAGTTGTCTCACCAAGGACTTTTCGGAAACGATGATCGAGTTAACCCAATCATGATCTGCATGTTCGAAAAATCTGCACATTGACTGTTGTTCAGAAAACAAATATCTATGATTTTTTGAACTTTATAACTTATTTATTCCTCATAAATGGTAGTCCGATTATTAATTCGCAGGAGCAGCATAATTGATAAGTTCTGAGGATTGTCGTTTTTCAACTTTTCGGCATTTCAACATAAAAAATAGCTCATTGGCATTGAATTTTGTTGCAACATATAGGTAATTCGTTCAATAATAAGAATCTATTATACAAATAAATAAATATCATGGAAAAATTAACGCACAAAAACAGTTATAGAAATAAAAGGAGTAGATTATGTACATGCGAAATTTTCACCGAAAATTGTCCGCAACGTTTGGAAAATATGGTCAAAATATCTTTTTGGGTAAGAATCTATAATTAGCTGATAGGTGATATATCTGATCCATGAGCATAGTTTCCAAAAAGTGCTATTGTCCATAACGTTGATTTCAAATTTGAAATATGTTTCAACCGCATAAAATCCAAGTTATCCAGAAATGTAATTTCCGGATTTGTAGTAATTTAGCTCCATTTTGGCTAGAAATATATTACTACGTTCTCAATGAAATATCTGGATATAATTTTCGGAAGTTTAGTTGTTTCAGAGGCTGAAAACTGTTTATTTCTAAGAACAAACACTATCTGAGGCGCGATTCGATAACAAAGTTATCGTATTCAGACACCGAAGGTAAATTTGCTTATCGAAATGCACGCCAGACAATGTAATGTTAGTTATATCAGGGCGGTTTGAGGATGCCTTGAATACTATAGATGCTCATATTTTAGTTCAACTCATAATCGAACAAAGAAGTTAATTGAAGTCCTTGGCATTAAAGGATATTTGTGCAATTTTTTTTAATTTGGAAATATTTGCAGAAAATCAAAAGAAGTTGAGATATGTTTGGGACAAAACAAAGACAAGTGAAATATTTGTCTTGAGTGCCATCTATTGGAGAGTAGAAATACTATATGAATCATTTCTGAAATTTCATAGGTGTAAAATTAAAATTTTGAGGTTATTCCAATGATTTATTTTTAATTTAATTGAGACTACTATTTGAGATTGCGATATTTCTGGCCCGTGCGAAACCGATGAGGCATGTGATTATGCAACCGAAACTGATTTATTGGCTTCCAACGATAAAGAACCTGCACAGGCAAATGAGAAGAGCTTCTGGATAGAGCTACCTCGCAAGCGAATAGACACAAACTTTTTGAAAAATTTCTTGCTTTACAGAACTTATTTTTATCTTCCTGGCAAAAGTTTCAGTACTAAAATATTTATGCTCATAAACATTCTAAATGTTTTTTCTTCGAACTTCTGACATAAACAACTTATTACGGTTTGTTACCAAATTAGCGATATTGGTATTTATAAAAAGGAGCATAGAGGTCGCGATTCTGCTGGAAAAATCGATCCAGTAAAACGAAATTTAGTCAGTGAACACATAAAATTGTTTCCGAAATACCGGAGTCGTTATTTCAAAAATTCAAACTTTAAAACTCTATATTTATCACCGGAACTCAATATAGAAAAAAATGTACGATTTGTATATTGAAAAAAACATAATTTCTGCTAAAGACCCGTATTATCGATATGTTTTTAATACATAATTGAAACTCTATCGCCCTAATTCTGACCCTTGTAGTAAGTGTTATAGTTCTGCCACTATCATTAAACATTTTCAGGATGCAGAACAAGTTGAGATACTGAGATAAAGCAAATGGTTCATCACAAATAGAAAAGAAGGCACGGTGTTCAAAAGAAAAAAACTCAAATCTAAATAAGGATTCGCCAGAAACTTATATGGATAGCCTCGATCTTCAGCAAGCTTTGTGAATCCCCCTTCACCCAACAAAATAAAAGTCTTGGACAACTGCCGACATAATTTTTGTATACAAAATCTCGTGACAAGACAATCAAATATGGATGTATGGGATGAAACAGTCGCTAACAGACGCTCACAGGAAATTGTGTTTTGTTTGATTCATTACATTACCAATGTGATTCGCCAAATATTTTTAGAAACAGAGAACATTTTATTGTTGTCACAATTTGTAAACAAAAGCTTGTAAATACTGAAAGACAAACATAAAAATAACTAAATAAAGATTCAAATAGAATAAAAATTCAATACACAAAAGAAAACCACAATGAATAACAAAATTAAAGATAATAGTGTAATAACTCGTATATGAGTCCATGGCAAAAATTGAACCAGTATGCTGCATGTCCTAAATTAAATATTATTATTAGAATTGGAAAAGCGTGTTTACGAATTGGGCAAGTGAATTCAAAGATGAATAAGGAAGGAAGAGCTCTCTTTTGTAGTTTGAATGTTAAGGATGTGGATAAGTTCTTTGGAAACTTATCTCAGCGCAAAGCAGGAGGAACTTAATTTTTATATATCACAAATCTTTGGTTTTACAAATATTGAGACAGGGAAGATGGATTCGCTCCATGGTTTAAGGGTGATTAGGTCTCTAGATATGGTCATATGAAGTGCTGTGATATCAGGGTTACTCCACGAGAAACTAGTGTCGTCTACAAATAGACATATTTTACCACTGAGCTTTAAGGCACTCCACATTCTATTGGCTTGCAAGAAGACATCATTGTATCAACCCTTACAAACTGACGTCTATTGGCAAAAAAGTATCTTCAAAGATTCAAACAAAGATACAGAAAATCGTATATTGAATATAGGGAAATTTAATTTTTCTTTCACACAAAACCGTCAGAGTGATAAAAGTACTGGATTAAGACTTTTCTTTTAGCAAATGCGTATTTCTAAGGTCGCAGGAAGATGCAGTTTGAGAAGACATGTTTTTACAGTTAAAAATAAATGAGGTAAAATGGGAAAATTTACAAGAACTTTTGGAATTCATTCCTACAACACATCATGCATATTATAACAACAATCAATACGAGAAAAAAAATAAGAGAGAAAAGAAATCAAAATTAATCCGAAGAAATGAAAGCAGCCAAGAAACTGTACTTGAAAATTAACCAGAAACTGACGACGGAGAGGAAGAAAAAATGAAGCACATGAAATTGATTTCATTTTATATTACAATGACGGATAAAATTTGTATTTTTCTCTATTTATTTCTGTGCAATAATTTTTATTTCAAGTTTTTTGGGATAAACAGTTGGTATAAGTACTTTTTTGTGATTTGACAAAACATTAATAAACCATTCAAATAAACTGTAATAGATTTGGAATGTACCACTTTTAAATCAATTATAAATTTTAAATAAACATTCCTCCAGCAATTTTCAAGAAATTTCAAATTTTGATTAACTTTGAATGCAAATATCTCAAAATAGTTATAATCACACTTATACACTTCTTATTCTAACTTTAAATGAACTCCATTGAGATGAAATTTGAAATTTTGGATAAACATAATAATAATGTATAATTCCAACGGTTTAATATACATCCCATATAAATCTGAAGGCACCTTTTTTCATGAGATATAAAATGGTCATTTACGATTTTCATTATTATAATAATCGAACTAGATAAATAGAAATTCAGAATACTAAAGTTTTGAACTCTTGAAATGTGATGAAGAAAAAAGCTATAAGTATTTAATTTCAATTCTAGTTCTCCAAATACTGAAATATTTTCATTTGACCATTCTCATATATTAAATTTAAAAATTGAGATATATGGTTGGATATAATCCTACCACACAAGATATAAAACCCACGTAATATCTGGTTAAAAAAAATATTAAACCACGACAGAGACGAAATGAGGCTTCCTTTTTACTTCGAGGATCTGATTTTTATTTCATATATAATCGTGAATAGTGATCGTAATTAAATAACTATTCAATTAATTTAACTCAAATACTGTTGGTTGACAAACCCATCACTAAATTACTATCTTTAAGTTTCAGTTTACCTTAAGATTAAATTTTCGTAACAGCTTGCAGATCAAGATCAACAAGTCAATTTTACTTGCACATTCTAATGCAGTGTTATGTATATTGGAAGTTATCGACGACCGTTTAATGCTTTCATTGCACAGAAATTCATTGGAATGTATAGTAACCAATTATTTCTGGCATATTGTATGAGATCTAAGATAGAATCCGTAATCCGCAACACAGAGATACACTTCACGCATTTATGGAAACAAAATGTTTTTGTAATCACGAAATTGTCTTATAATTACTATTGACTATACTTGTGTTTTTCAACTGGTAACTAACATCCCTCGTCTTGTCTTCCCCTGTTTTCCACCGTTGATAAGACTAATGAAAAATTGATTTCCATTTTCAATTTTGCTGACCTACCTAAATTTTATTACTAATAACTCTGAGGTTAGGAATTTTTTCATTTATATTTTAATTAGAAAATCTGTAGGAAAATTCTTGTACAAATACTATAACGTCGTCAGACCTTACTTGAATTGAATTTTTCACTACTAACAGTAAGTTTGAAGTAGCGTAGACATTTTTTTATAATGAGAATTTTTTTATAAATCTTTGTAGTTAGACGTTATAAAAATTAGATTATTGAACATAATTATCCAGTAAGCTCTTTATTGAATTGTATTATAAGTAGTTAGCATTTGATGCACCCCATTCCCAAATACCTCTTACTATCTCTCTCAATAGGTTCAGTCGTTTATTTCTCCAAATAAACAGTGCGCCAAAAAAATGAAGTATAAATTCAACATTAGTTGAATATGGATTTGAATTGTTATGAAATCGATAAAAATACAATATTTATTCATAGCAACTCATTATTTATAAAATACTTAAGCAAAGTAAATTGAATAAAATTTTTATAATAGTTTTACATTCTGTATTAATGCTTGATTCAGTTTCTTGGATGGCATATATTGTCAGGTTTATCAGTGTAGATTTGAAATTTGAGATAACCCCGTAAAAAAAGTCTATTGGGTTAATATCGATTAATTTAATAGACAATTTCACTGCTCCCCTTCTTTCGAAGCACTTATTTTGAAATGTCTTGTCTAAAAGTGGAATTTAGATTTGGAAAAACTAGGTCAAATCATGATTTAATGTATTTTTCAGTAAATCAAGATAAAATAATATTTTTTGCAATACCAGCCTAAACATAGGTTCTTTGTGGTCTTTGAGCATGGTCTCTATTTAGAAAAAAATTTTTCGTTTAACATACCCTAACAAATTCCAGTCTTGTTTGAGAATTTATCTATATTATTTTTATATTGATTTTCTACTTACTTGCTTCAGTTCTACTAGCATAGTTATCTCAACGCAACTCATGTTGCTTTTTCAAAAATATTTGAAAAAACTTTTCTAATACCCAAATCTCTGGAAAATCTCCTTCACTGTGCAATGTAGATCTGTTTCGCTTTTCTTAATCATTAAAAATTTATTAACACATAATGTCTTGCTGGTAAAAATTAAGAGAAGGCAAATAAATTTATATAATATAATAACTGGACTATAAGTAACACATTCTGAATACATTTGGATATTTCCAATATCAAGTTGAAATCCAGTCGATAACATATGCTTTGTTCAGTATTCCAAATATTTCCATATATTATATTTCCACAATTCAACTCCTTCACATTCCTATTTATGAATAGATACAAAATAAGGAGGTATAGTTTTTCTTTCGAAAAGTATTTTAATGAATGTACAATATTTTTTTCCAGGCAAAGGTTTTCGAAAATTCCTTGCTTCGATTTAATTCAAGTAGAGAATAACATATTAGAAACACTGGCAATTAGGGCAAAAATAACGTGCAAAAAGTAATCTTCTTTACAAAATACCTAGAAGAGATATTTGAAAATTAATTAACTAGCCACCGAGAACCTCCTCGGATAAATAGCTGCAGGAACATAAATCAAATTGGTTACTTTCAAAGTCCAAAGTCGGCTATGGAGTGAAAATGGTATAATCACAGGAGCAATATTGCAATATTAACAGAACTATCATGTAGTTTTCAGCAAACTACAAAGGTCTGAAAAATATGTTTTTAAATGTTCATTTTTGGTCTCTTCTGTTTCAAAATTATATTTTTCTAGGTAATTTTGAAAAGATAGATGAAATTTACCATTTCGACTTTTCTTTAAGTCTTTATCAAAATATGATATTGGCACTGACAATAAGAGCTAAGGAAAAATTAATTTTTCTTATTAGAACAAAGTTCTAGTTTAATTTTATTCTTATTTTGATATTTGTGGTGAAGGTGATCTAGTGATCAATATAAATAAGCGAATTGTTAGTGCCAATGTCAAACTTTGACTTAAAGAATATATATATATATATATATATATATATGAATCGAAACGAAATTTTTTGCATCAAAGCCCAAAAATACCTTGGGTCAAAACCATAAATAATGATTAGCATTATTTACGAGACACCCTCTATAAAACCCAGTTTAACATATAGACTTTCGGTGCTGCTCAGGCAATTTATTCCAGCTTATATTCAAGTACTGTTCTGTCTGCTTAATTTACTCAAAATACGAAACATTGTATTAGATCTGAGGAAAAATGATGCATTATTAGGGATTAAAATGGTTCAGCCCGAGGCCTATAAGAAAACTGACTAAGTCTTCAGATGGAAAAAAATTCCCTCTGAGGTTTATATTTCAATTTATTCATCGTACTATGAAAATACCTTCTAAACATTTCATTTTCATAACTAAGTTAGAATTTTTGTTGGTATTCATACTGTTTAGGCAACAACTACGCAACTTTCACATTCAGTATTTTATTTTCATCACTATATATTCAATTTTATATTATAAAAATGAAATATTATTGTTGGCTTATAGTTCATTCTACAAGTATTTCCCATTTTTGCGTTCACATATCTGACTAGTACTGTTACAGGCCATTATTGTCTTTTTATTTTCTAAGGTATCTAATAACATCACATTATGCTACTGATTTATCGCCCATTTTTATTTGGTATCTAAGGAAAATTGAACTTTTACAACTGACTATTCGTTTCTTGTAGTGTTTCTCGAAGAAAATATAACTAGATAACTTTATATTTCTTGTATTTTTCCGACATCCAATTCCAGAATTAAACTGTGATTTAATGTCGATCTGACATGCCAGATGTACAGTGGAAACTATGGGGAGTTAATTGTGAATCTGAAAGCGGACAATATAATGATGCAAACGATTGATGTAACAGCCGAAAGGTGTACTCTGAAAACAAATTGACAAGATGCAACATCAATGTCATTGGAAAGTTATGTTTCATTTTCAATAGTTCTGCTAGCTTACTCAATATTCCATACTTACATTGTGTTCGTTGATCTATCATTTTTCCTTCCATTAAACCGTAATTATCAAATATTGCTTCTTTGTTTCTAACCGGTGTCATGATCGCATATTTTGTTCTGTTACACATTATTATGATACACTAACGGTTCCACTGTTACTTTCGACAAATGAACCTATCGTGTATATACATATTATGTCGAATGGTTCAACTACCATATCTGTAATGATAAATTTCTCTTTATGACCTTGTTCAGCTTGGTTTACGTACACACGTAACAATTGATTACATATTAATCATATTATCTGACATCTTGCTCCATGTTTCTCCATTTGAAATTTGCCCTTATTTTCTTTAATAATCTGTTATTTCCTACATGTCCTCCAAACATTAGGTCATTGTGATATCTTTCTACGATCTTTTGAATGTCTTCTTTCTGCTCTATAATATTTGGTACTTCGAGGATGCCTACATACTTGCACATTTCTCAATTTTCTATTACCTTCTTCTATAAATACTTTCATGGTGCACATTTTAAAAATATCATTAACGTTAATTTTCTTCACTTCAAATTTTACTGATAGGTTATCAAGCTTTTCCAGCGCCCCAAGTCGAAGTTGTATTCTCGGATAGATGAGGCTTCGCTAAATTTCAACTTGTTTTTGTTACTTCGAAGTGAGACACTGTTATTTTCAAAGGATAGGATTAGCAATTTATGCGCCTCCAAGATATTTAAAACTTTTATCAAAAAAGGATAAATTGTATGAGTTATTTATGTATAAGTCTTTAAGTTCTTTTATACAGATTCTTAATATACTGCCAGAGTAATTTGCTCTTCTGTTAACGTACTGTATTTCGAAATTGTATTCTACCAAGTCAAGTCTTATTTTAGTGAGTTTCTAAGCGCCCTCTTTGCGCGGCTTGTGTTAACAATGATCTCAAGATCAATCAGCAATTGAAAGGTTACTTAAATTATTACTGTGTAACTAACTAAGCTCTTACTCAACAGCATCCTTAGATTTCTGATACATTTTGTACACTAATTGATGTACACCTCAACACACTCATTACTCTACTTTTAACAAAACCAACTCGGAAGGTTAAATTCTCTTGAGTCTTCTCTATATTCCAACACAATATGAGACAGAGTAAATGTTTCTGGTGTAATTTTTTTCACCGATAATAGTAAAAATAAGGCATTATGTGATTTTGCTGGCTCATCAATTTCTGAAAAAATTATTTTTTCTATAAAGATCGTACGTACTCGTTTATTTGTACTCGTGAATAAAGATTCATAATTTCAGCAAGTTTATTGAAAAAAACTTGAAGTGGTGGAAACAATTTGAAAATATCAAGGATCAAAGAAAAAAGAACGATGGAACGACGTCACTAACTTTGATGTTTTTGAGAAGCTACCTAGCTGTATTCATAACAAACTGCTCAATTTTCCAAATATTGATGTATCATATATACTAATTCCAGTACTTTTCAGTAAATTTTATACCAGTGCGATGCCCACTAAATTTTATTTTTTTCAATTAACTTTGTCAATTATTTATCTCCCAGATACCGTTATACATTAATTTCAACCCTTTGGTGATCAATACATACTGAATAATTGGCATTTTGCAATATTTTTTTTGTTACGTCTCAGTAGAATATAACCTATCAAAGATCACATATATAACTTCAAATCATCAACTACGATACTCGGAATAAACAAACTGTCACGAATATGATAAAACGAGTTGTCACAAAACATTTCTTTTCTTCCGTTTGAGATTTACAACCGTATTCTTGATTATATCAAAAAGATTCGATTATTTGAAAATGAAGTTTTTATGTAGTAGTACATCAGCTCATTTTTTCCATTTTTCCATTTTTCCATTGTTTCAATATTATTAGTTACTCAGATTATGTGTGATATTACTTTTATCCTATAGATTTTCCATATCACTCTATCTATTACTAGATATTTTAGTGGTAATGCAAGATTCTGGTTAGATGTACTGAGTGGGCAACTAAGAACGACTTGCCCAAACTTGATGCTGTTTCAAATAACTTTTGTCCAGCATTACTATATAACAAAATTCTAGGGAATTTTTATCAGAAGCGTGATTGCTACAGGGAGTTGTTTCATATATTTTAGATATTGTGATTTCACAAATTTAAATAGAAGTGTGAACCTTTAAGTAGGTTTTTCAAAATTAAAATTAATCAGTATTGAAATAGTGACAACCGCATGTTGATATCTTCATTATGTCTCGAAATTTTTCTTCTAGCGTCTATTAGGCTGGTTCGCTCAATCGGAAATTAAAAATTTATTCTGGTTGTATAGTTCTTACATTGGCCTACCGGCAGTAATTCATACTGTTCTCATAATAATCTTGTAATTGCCAATAGATGGAGTTGTCTAAATGTAAAACTAATCTAACAATTAACAACTTTAAAAGCTAGCTACGAAATTAGTGGCACCCTAGGTCTGGCAAATGTCATCCATTCTTTTCTATACATAAAATTGGTCGCTGTCGGGGGTATAGGACAGTGGTTTCAATTTCTGCCATTGAAATACTTTGTATTACCTGTCGTATTTTTAAAATCACCACATCATTCCTTGTCGTGGGTGTATTGGTTTTAGCACAATCTTTTATTCAGCCCCACGAATAAAAATTCAAGTAAGTTAGATCTGGTTATTTGGGTGGACAAATAAAATCAGGATTTGCTCGATTTAAAAAATCTCTGTCCATTAGCTGTCGCATTAAAAATAACACCTTAATTATTTTTTCGCTTAGAAGCCCACACCGCACATACCAACTACCCCGATGTTGGATCTCCTGCATTCAACGGGAATTCGTTTCGGACCAGTAGTGAATATTGTGGCGATTTACTCTTCCAATACTATGAAAAGTTGCCTCATTTATGCACAAAATTCGTCAATGTATTTCAGGATCTTCGTGTATCATATATAATAGCTAGTCGCAATAATCCAGTCTGATATAAAAATCTCGAACATTTAGACTCTGGTGCAGTATAATTAGTGTAGTATAAGAAGTAACGACAGTAAGACACAAAAATTCTCGCCGTTTACAAATTTCTTAAGATTCCTAGAGAAAGAAATAACACATCGACATACGGTTTTCGCTATTTCAATATTTATTTAGTTTACTTTTAAAACATCTACTCAAACTTTTATGCTTCTATTCAAATTTGTCAATAGAAATCACAATATCTAAAATATAAGAAACAACACCCTCTAGCAATTACACATAGAATTCGATTATCGTATATAGAATGCCATTTAATTGGGAAAATTAAAAAAAAATTCTCTTCCTTTCAAATACGCCGTGGTGGACCTAGAATTCTTAAAATAATTTCCATGTATTTATTATATCCACTTTTGTTATATTTTTTTTCCTGAAGTAATTAAATCCGGTCCTCAGATATCGCCGACGGCCGTTCTTAGCTGCCCCCAGGTATTCTATCTAATTAACTAAGGTTACAAATTTTCAAATAATTAATTAAATTGACTTGACAGTGTTGATATTTTCGAAGGAAATACTTATTTTTTTTTTTAGAATTAGCTCTTTATGGGACAAAACTATTGGAATGATCTTGACTTATTCACGATTCCAAATTTCATTTTTTTTATCCTTATCACAACATCCATGTTTGGTTATCCAGTGAATGTATTTATCTTCTGTACTTGAGTTATTTGGGACTGATATGTCAATTAGCAGAGCTTCCTAAGATTGTTTTCAATAACTGCGACATCGTTCTGTTGTATCGTCTGCCACGATCTTCTTATTCCAATAAATCATTCTATAACTGAAGGTTTGTATTTGTAGTATTTCTTGTTATTTTGAGATTATAGTTGAATCATTTATTAGTATTCCTACATGAACTACGAGGGTGGCCCGAAAAGTTTCTGACCTTACAAAGAAACAACACATTTTTCTCCATAATCTGTTTAATTCTTGAAAATTTTTAGTCTTTGCACTTTTTCAGCAATGCTCTGATCTTTTAAAATAATAGCCATCTTTTTCCTCATAATGGGGGTTCACGTATGCATAACGTCCTCATTTGACGAAAATTTCTCTCCTAAAAATAGAAATTTATTGTGGGAAAGAGGAGAAAAGTCACTGGAGGCTAGATCTGGTGAATAAGGTGGGGTCATCGATCAATTCAAAGTGCAATTTTTGAAGTTTAAGCATTGCGCTCACTTAAATGTGAGAAGAAGCGTTATCCTGGTGGAAAAGCACTTCTTTTACCTTCAAATGCGAACGGTTTTCCGTAATTTCTTCCTTTACCTTATCAAGTAATTATGCATGATACTCTCCTGTTATTGTTCTGCTTTTTTGAAGATGGTTGATAAACAAAGTAGCCTTCACTATTTTTTCGTTTCAGGAGTAGTGGTAGATCCAGAGTTCATTAACAGTTATCAATTTTCGTAAAAATTTCGACTCATTTCGCTTAAACCGCGTCAATGAGTCCCGAGAAATATTCATTCGAATGTTCTTTTGGACTAAAGTGAGCAAACGCCGCACCTAATTCGCGGATAGGTTACGCATGCGTAATTCTTCAGTCAGTATATGGCGAAATGCGTTCCTTTGGTATGCCAATATTCTCTTTTATTTCTCTAACCTAAATCCGATGATCGTCAAGTGAAATTTGGTGAATATTTTCGATTATATCGCTAGTTGTCGCAATGGAGTGCTTCAAGGCTCAGTACTAGGCCCTATTTTGTTCATGAACGGCATTTCCTATCTAGACATCAGCAGTAAAATATATCTTTTTGCGGACGATACTAGATTCTTTTGAGCAACCTTGATGTCATGACACTTCATGTGCATATAAAAATACGTTGCAGCTTTTTGTACTACTTAGCAATGGGAGTTACATATCGCCGTTTTATCTAACGAATTAAGTTCTGCCTGTTTTGCACTAAGAAAGTTTCCAGGGAATTAAACTTTTTCAGTCGCTTTTCACTTTTTCAGATTCAAAATATTGATTCTTCTTTCCTTATTTTAATCCGTTTGACTAACTGTAAATACGCTTCTCCTATTCTAAAAAGGTAATATATATCTACTAAGAAACGGGGAGACGATCTTTATTTACCCACTCCTCGTTTAGAATAAGCTATAGGTTAAATACTGTACAATGCGAATAAAATGCACAACCATTTGCTAATTGAAATCAAATCTATAACATATTTCCCGTATTTCGCAAGAATTTGAGGACATATTTACTGGAAAGTGCCTTCTACGTTGTGAACGACTTGTATACTCATAATATTATGATAATGTTAATACATATTGAGTTTTATTACAAATTATTACACTTTTAGGATTTCCGTATATTTCAATTTATTATTTGGTTCAATTCTGGCAATATCTGCATTGAGCATTTGTTATATATAAAACTTATCACATTTTACGAGTAAATGCCAATATCTGTACAGGAGATTCCTGATTACGTTATTTTTTACTTCATTTATAATGGCAAATAAAACACTAAATAAGTAGTGGACTGTATTTACTATTAAACTAAATTGTACTTTGAAACTAAAACATTTATCCACTCTTGCTAATTGACATAAACCAAAATACATAATATATAAATATATTAAAAGATAGTAACGCGCTAATAATCACACGCACGCTACCAAGGCCAAAAAGCAAGTGTTACATTTCTTTTTCTATCTACCTTTTGGCCCAGCGCTAGCTGACTGGCGACAGCAAAATAGGTCTAAAAATAGAAACCACAATACAACTTGTTGCCACGGTAACAAAATTCAGTATATGCGGCGAACAGATTAATAACAAGAAAGAAATATACATATATACGAGGTGCGTTCATAACGTACCCCCCACCTTGGAAGAATATCTTCCAAAATAAACCAAAAGTCTAATCAAAATCACAAGTCATTATCAGGTAACACACAAATCTTGGACAAAGCACGTTTAATGATTCCGGTACGAGTCCTTATTTCTGCTACCCGGCATCTTCCATCAGGGCCAGGAATTAGTTTCACTATACGTCCAAGCTTATATAGTCTTGGGACCAGATGGTCATCTTTAATAACCACCATTTGATTTTCTTTCAAACCTTTTCATTTAGATTTGGTTTGGAGTTCAGACAAGTACTCCTTGGACCACCGCTACCAGAAATGTTGATACATCTTTTGAATCTGCTGCCATTTATCCAGTCTGTTTTTTTTAACATCTTGATAATCCCCATCTGGCAGAGACGTGAGTCATTTACCAACATGAAATGACTAGGACTCAGGACATCAAAATCATTAGGACTAGGGGACATAGGAACCAAAGGTCTGGAGTTTAGAATGGCCTCTACTTGCGTAAGCAAAGTGGACAAACCTTCGAAGGTTAAAGAATATGTTCCCAAGACACGTTTTAAATGGTATTTACAGAACTTAACCCCAGCCTCCCATAAACCTCCAAAGTTTGGCGAATGAGCAGGTATAAAATTCCAATTTACATTATCTTTTTCAAGCTGTTCTTGTAATTTAGAGGATTGTGAAATCAAAAAATTTCCAAAATCTTTCAAATCTGAAGAAGCCCCAACAAACGTAGTGCCGTTATCACTAAAAACATTGCTAGGGATACATCTTCTTAAATCAAACCGCCTAAAACACGCAATAAAAGTTGCTGATGTAAGATCACTCACCAACTCAAGGTGGATAGCTTTGGTACTAAAGCACACAAACAGGGCGATGTATGCTTTTATTAAACGAAATCCACGACCAGTTTTATTTTTTATCATTATGGGACCCGCATAGTCCACACTTACATTTTGAAAGGGCAAAGAAGCTCGTACACGCAATTCAGGCAGCACACTCATAATTTGACTTGCTTGACCCTTCTCGGGATGAACTCTAAAACATTTAATACAATTTCTAGTGATCTTGCGCACTAGATTCCTGCCTCCAACAGGCCAATATTTTTCGCGTATAGAACTTAACAAAAGTTGTGGGCCAGAGTGCAGAAGTCGTTCATGCTCATATAAAACTAATAGCACTGTGAACTTATGTTTTGATGACAACAATATCGGGTGCTTCTCATAATATTTCAAATTACAACCCCCTACCCTCAGAATACCACAGGAGTCCAAAAAGAGAGTTAGACCAACTAGCTTTGAAGACCTCAAAGACGCGTTATGCTTTAAATTGTTTATTTCTGTCAAAAAGCATTCCCTTTGTACTACTTTTCGCATGCTGTTGAATTACTGCAACCAAATTTAGCAGTCCTCTTAGACTTTATTATTTCAATGAATCTTATAATGTACACCATGCAATTTATTAATTTGTTGAAACTAGAAAATCTGTCATAATTGATAAACCCTTCAAAGACAGTATTTTCAAAATTACAAACATCAATTTTTCGTTTAATTCTTTCAACAAGGTGTGCCAACACTAAAGCTCCGCTTAGCTCTAGTCGAGGAATGGTCAATGATTTAAGTGGTGCCACTTTTGATTTCTCAGAAATTAATGAAATCTTGACACAACCATTCTTATTGACACTTCTTATATACACGCAACCACCATAGGTTTCCATACTGGCGTCACAAAATCCGTGTATTTGGATCTCCACTGGATCCAAACATATAACTTGTCGTTCAATCTAGCATTCATTTAAAACAAAGAATTTTTTTCTTAACTCTCTCCAATAAAAATCTAAGTTTGAAGGCAAAGATTCGTCCCAACTTATTTTTAACTGCCATAGTCTTTGCAGCAAAATTTTAACCAAAACTATGCTAGTTCTTAATAACCCAAGAGGATCAAAGATTTTTGAAATATCTGAAAGGATGCTACGTTTGTTTACTTTAGAAACATTGGTAGGAAAATTCATATAATACATTAATACATCCTTTTTAAAAGACCAATACAAACCCAATGTCTTATTGGAATCCTTTTCTCCAAAAATTACATTTTCCTCTGAACTAGACGATCCTTGAATACCAGCAATGACCTCAGGCCGATTTGATATCCACTTCCTTAAATTAAATCCAGCACCTCCAAGAATTTCTTTAACTTGTTTACACACATTAATCATTTCAGTAATAGAAGACCCTCCACAGAGCATATCATCCTCGTAAAATCCATGAAAGATAACATTAGAAGCCTCTGGATGGGCTTCAAGATTGTCCAATCCTAACTGCTTCAAACAGCTTATGGCCAAGTACTCTGCTGACCTGGTACCATAGGTAATAGTATTTAAAGTATACTCCTGAACATCTTCATCATAAGATTCTTCTCCATAAGATTTTTTGAAGACATCTTTGTTCTGAAGCCACCCAGATTGTACGATACATTTTTTCAATGTCCGCACAAACAACCACATTAAACTGCCTAAACCTAAGCAGAATATCCAATAAGTCATCCTGAATGACCGGCTCAGTATGTTGGATATCATTCAGTGACACACCAGTATCAGTAGAAGCAGACCCATTAAAGACAACTCTAAGTTTAGTTGTTTGGCTTTGCTCGTTTAATACACCATGGTGTGGAAGAAAATATGATATGCTACCAATCGAAGTCTCATCACAAAGTGTCATATGACCAATTTGCTCATATTCATTCATAAAAGAGAAGTACATTTCCTTTAAAATGTGGTTTTTATTTAACCTCCTTTCCAATGAGTAAAACCTACCCAAAGCATGACTTCTGGAGTCACCCAGCTTGTCTAAAGAATCACAAAGTGGAAGCTGCACAACAAACTTCCCATCATCAGTACATCTATATGTGGTTTTATCAAACATATCTTTACAAAAAAGACTTTCTTTTGACATTGTTGAGGTTACAATTGATGGAGGCTCCTCAACCTGCCATAATTTCTCTAACTGGTCCTCAATACATGGTGTTTTGAGAAAGTTGCATAATCTAATTGTAGCTTCCGGAACCACAATGCTGCCAGACAACACCCATCCAAGCTTAGTTTTTTGCATGACTGGTTGCTTTTCGCCAAGACTTATTTGCCCAATACAAAGAAAACTATAGAAGATTTCTGCACCTAATAAGATGTCAATGTCTCCTGGCTCAGCTAAAGATGGGTCAGCCCATTTTAGATGGTTTGGTATTTTTAAATACGAGGCCGACTAGGAACATTAACACCAATTTTTGAAACCACTAAGCATGATATGCTTGCCTCAAAATTATTATGAAAAGAAACAATTTTCACATTGCACTTTGACTTAATATTTGAAACCAACTGATTAACTCCTGCCAAAGATATATTTACATCAATAGATTCTAAACCTAAGGTCTTAAACATTTTTTCCGAGATTAAATTGAACTGAGACCCACTATCCAAGAGAACCCTACATGTTTGATATTTACCATTAATGTCCATTGCTTGCACTAAAGCTGTTGACAATAAAACATCTGTTATATTATTTGAATTACAATACGAGGACCAAACATTAGAAGTTGTAGGCACAGAATCCTTCGGTTCATGTAATGAAGGTTCCTCCTTTGACTTCACCAAACCAGACTCACTTATTGCAGAGCCAACACTGCCATTTGAGCTGCCCGAGAGGATGCTATCATTTTTATTTTTATCATAGTGTAAAAGAACATTATGTTTAGACCCACATTTTTTACACCCTCTCTGGGAACAATCTTTACTCATATGCCCAGATCTTAGACAATTTAAACAAACCTTAAGGTGTAAGGCCTTTTGAAACCTAGCATAAGTGTTTAATTCGAAAAATGATTTACAATTTTGGTTAAATGATCAGCATTACAAAAGAGCATTTTTGATTAACAGAAACGTAGGATTTTTGTATTGCCCTATATAACCCTTTTTCTTTAATGATACTTACAGAGTTATTCACCCCTAAGCATTCCAATAAATCGGCTTTACCTTTTGGGAAACTTTTAAACTCGTTAAGTGTAGGTAATGCAGCTTTATTTTTTCTTTCCTCCCACTTTTTTTTGTATGCGAAGCAAGTTTTGAACATGCTAAAAATATAACCATTATATCCCAATGTTCTGTATTCACCCCCAATGAGTTAAGCGATTAAGATTTTTAACTAAAATATCCAACATTTTCCGAAGATCAACAGCATTTTCTTTTTGTATTTCGTGCAAATTAAATAAACATTTTAAGTTATTATTAACCAACAAAGAAGTATTGTTAAACCTTTCTAATAGTATGTTCCAAGCAACATCGTACCCACTATCAGAAAATTCGAGTGTGCCAATAAACTGTTTTGTGTCCCCGTCCAATGCACCCCTAAGAAAATGAATTTTTTCTATATTATCCAATATCTCATTTTTGTGAACCAAAGAAGAAAAGGTATCCCTGAACTCCAGCCAATTTTCAGATTTTCCAGAAAAGGTAGAAATTGGAATTGCCGGAAGTTTTGGCAATGCTTTTAGAGCCACATGTTCATTTTTACTACGATGGGAACTTGAACCTGAAGCAGTCGATCTTACCGATTATTTTTCATTATCTAGCTCATAGAAATTGTGATTTGTCAGTAAATTACGCGCTAACGTTGAAAACCTATAAAAATTATTCTCGAAATTCTGACGTTCTGTAAACTGATTTTCCAACTCATCTCATCCGCCCAAAAATTCTATCTCATTCTGAATCGCATCAAATGCCGGTAACAATTCGGCCATTTTTTCTAAGCGCATATCTAATTCCACAAAAAAGGCCCTATCAACACCATTCGTTAACGTTTCCAAGGAAGCATTCAACTTGTCAAAATAAGTTTTAAACATTGTTAACTTAGACTTCAAACTACCACGCTTTTTACCAAAGATTTGAACTCTTCACCCATTTTGCTTACGTTAGCAGAGAAAAAAGTCGAGGTTTAAAGGGAAAAATATTGAAAGGAAATACTCACAATCTCCAAGAACTTTGTGTTTTTGTACTCTACCGGTCCGCTCAAAACCAATATCTAAGTAGCACAGCCATCCCAGGAATTTTTTGCATCCAAAACCAAATTGTTCTTATCACTAGTGTTCCAATAACATCATTCTCGTGAACCAAAACCAATAGCTTGCTGCAATAGTCCCAATAACTACGCGAGCAATGTGTGTTTGCACGAAACACAACCAAAACCAATATCCAATAGTTAATAGCCACGAAGATTTCACCAAAGCCCACTGGATTCTTCAACATCCGGCTCGAAGGACCATTTATATGTACAGGAGATTCCTGATTACGTTATTTCTTAGTTCATTTGTAATGGCAAATAAAACACTAAACTTTCTTCTTATTCACCTTTACTACATCATTAAACTATAAACAAATAAGTAGTGGACTGTATTTACTATTACACTAAATTGTACTTTGAAACTAAAACATTTCTTCACTCTTGCTAATTGACATAAACCAAAATACATAATATATAAATATATTATAAGATAGTAGCTCGCTAATAATCACACGCACGCTACCAAGGCCAAAAAGCAAGAGTTACATTTCTTTTTCTATTTATCTTTTGGCCCAGCGCTAGCCGACTGGCGACAGCAAAAAAAGGTCTAAAAATAGAAACCATAATACAGCTTGTTGCCACGGTAACCAAATTCAGTATATGCGGCGAACAGATTAATAACAAGAAAGAAATATACATATATACGAGGTGCGTTTACAACATTATTCATTGTAGTTTTCGTGTGTATATGGTATATTGAGATTTTTTTCATTTGTGTATTTTTTTTGCTCTTTTTTGTGTATTTTTCAATTATTTAAAAATTCCTTTCTTCAAATTGTAAACAATATTTTGACTATAAAGCCTAGTTTATACGAAGTCATCGCTGGCTGCCAGTTTCAGGAGCAGCCATCACTGGCTTGGTATTTGCCTTGTATGAACAGTTTTTCCATCCCAGCTAGCGCTGACCGCCAACGCTGGCAAGGATGGAGCGTCCGTCTATTTTTCAAGCCAGTGACCTCCGCCCGCTGAAGCGTGTAGACACGTTAGTCATTGGTTAATGTCTGTATGGTATGTTTGTATGTGTCTTTGTTTTTAATTGGTCTATTGCTTGACCGTTTCCTTATCCAAAGTCGTGTCGTTTCTTTTTCCTAATATATCAATCAACTCTGAAAGCTTAAAGCAGAGTTTATACGAAGCCAGTGATGTTGGTGCCAGCCCTGCAGACAGGCTAGCGATGGCCTAGCTCCTGTTGTTTACATGAGGCAATGCGTTCATAGATTTTTATTAGGGTGTGCAGATATTTGAGGTTGAAAAATAATGAATTCGCCGCAAAGTCTGTTGAAACAGAAATGCTTAAAGAACATCTCTGCACTAGAATTGGTTGATATATTAGCAGAAGAAAAGCGAAACGACTTTGGATAAAAGAAGGGTTGAGCGATAGACCAATTCCAAACATAAACAAGGACACATACACTGTATGGATATTCGCCAGTAACTGGCGTGTTGCGTCTACACGCGTCCACAACATTGACGAGGGGTATGCGGGTGGATGTCACTGGCTTGAAAAATAAACGGGCGTTCTATTCTCGCCAGCATTGGCAGCCTGCGCTGTCTTGGCTTGAAAAACTATTCACACAAGACAAATACCAAGCCAGCGCTGGCTGCCAGTGAGACTGATAGCCAGCGATCGCCTAGTGTAAACTAGGCTTCATAGTCAAAGAATTGCTAACCTAGGCTTAATATATATATATATATATATATATATATATATATATATATATATATATATATATATATATATATACATGTATATATTAATATCTGTTTGTTTTTTATTCTTGAGGATATATTTTTGGAAATTTTTCACTTCTATCACATGAAATCTGCTATTCCCTTTCTACAACAAATTTTGTGAAATATTTTCCCCTAACATAGTCGAAATAATACTAATTCACTTCCACAATATATCATAACTGCGTAATTATATAGGGAAAAATTGAGTCAAAAGGAACACCTAATAAACGTAAAATAAAGAGTTGAATTAAATTCAATTCGACCATAACTGAATGTCACGAATTAAAAAAAAGTTTTTCTGTTAGAAGCGATAGGTATGAAAGCTGTAACCCTTTTCTTCACCTCTTGATCCGTTACAATGTTGCTTGCAAGAATTATAAAATTAAGACTAGAGATATTTCAAACATTTTAATAGCGTACAAAGGTGCGAGGATAACTAATTAATACAAATGCATAAAGAAATATAAACTTTCCAGTATTCTCATCGCTTTTTAAAAGTGCTTTTCTTAATCAGTTGAAGTGGTGTAAAAAGCAGTGAAGTGAGAAATATTCATTTTGTAAAGAGATTTTACTAAATACCTCTTATCATTCCTCAGGAAAATAAAACCCTCAATTACATCAGCGAGAAATATTTAGGTGTTTAGCTGAAATAAGCTTAAGCATCTAGTCTATTCATCATCAGATGTTTCTCAAATATAGGTATATCATTTCTCAATGGAATAATTTCAATAATCGGGTGGTTGATCTGGATAACAAATAATTGTGTGTTATTGAAAAATCTGCGGCTATCTTATTTATTATTTATAGATATTTTCTAGCTACTATTCGACTAAATTATTGTCATAATGGAAATTCTATGTTGCTTATGCGATAATCCTCTTCAGTTACTAAATTGTCAACAAATATCTATTTGTTATATCATTTGTTGAATTCATTCACATACCAAATACAAAAATCTTTATTCAAATAAGCTTCTAATGCTGGAGAAACACCAACCGCAATTGAGGTTAATCCGTTTTTCTTGACCCAAACAATTCGTAAGCAGATTTGAGTTCTTAACATCCCTCTTTCGAGGCCTCTAGTTTCCTGGAATAGCCAAATAAACTTAACAAACCCGTATAAAAGTATCAAAATTACATTGGCAGAGGGATCAGTTGAGTAGACAATTATATAATTTGGGAAGTTTTTTTATTGAATTGAGTTTTCTTATTCTTCTACGTAATTTTCGAATATATATCTCAAGATTTTCACGCATACAATGTCTTGGAATTTTTAGCTAGAGTTTCTCCACATTACAATTCTAGAATGGAATCCCGATAGGACTGTGCTATTCTATATATATTTAAATAGAAGTTATTCATATAAACGATTCTTAAGAGTGCAAGACAGCAACTGTGGGCGTCTTGAAGCCGATAGAATGATGAGTCGCAATTTGATTCCGCTATAAATTGTGGCTGCCTGTAGAAATATTAACTTCAAATGGAAGCTCTCATATCACGTTTTGATTCTAGTATCAGTTGTATTTATGATTAGAACAAGATTTAAAATTGAGGTCCATATCGTAATATGGGATGATAAGTGATTACTTTCTTATATCAGAATCCTTTCTTTAAACAGTATTTCTATATAAAGTGAATGAAAATATACAGTACATAATTTACTAATTTTCTTCTACACTACTCATTGCTTCTATTTGTATACGGATCCAGCTACAATTTTTATTTGGACAATCATAACCGTTTTCGATAATCTTCATAATATAGAACAAGACTATAACATCAGATTCCTGAAACCACTCATAGCATTATGCATTACGAGGGCTGCTACTTAAGTTATGAGATAGACAAACAAGGTCTGTACGGTGGATGACCCGTCAATTCGGTGCTTTGATGTAGTGGAGAATGATTCGTCTTCTGCGATTGGTTTCCCTGATTTTTTCGAACACTTCAAGTAAACAAATGTTGGTGTACCATTCAGAATTGACTGTTATACGTTGCTCTAATGGAACGGTGGCCAGTCACGAAAGACTCATGCAGTCGAATGTTGTTTAGATTCGGGTTCATATCAATAGATCCGTGATTCGTCGCCTGACACGATCTTATAGACGTCTGTTGAAGGACCGCGATTGAATTTTTTCGCCATTTTCTTGCACCAATCGACACGAGCTTTTCTTTGCTCTGAGCAATGGTTAAACTATGCCCTATCCAACTTGACAAAACCTTTTTAACAGCCAAATATTCGTGCAATATTGAATGTGTGCGAATGGAACATGACGATCTTGCAATAAAAGCTTATACACAGCATCGATGTTTTCTGGCACAAAAGCCGATTTTGTATGACCTATGAAAGCGAAGTTCGACCACGATTAAACTCGGAAAACTAGTGAAACATGATGCTTCACCACTAAAAGCCGAAGCGAATTGATCGGCATAATGGTGTTTCTTCAATCCACGTCGAAAATCATAGAAAATAATTGCACGAAAATGTTCACGATTTAATTACTTTTCTTGACCAAGATGATGTTTCAAATATCTTTAAAAAATTCAAATAGCACTCGTACGACAACACGTTCTGAGTATGTTCACCATTAAAAATGTCAAATTTTATGATGACAATGTCAGATTTGACATATTAACATCAGTGTTGCAATATCTCAAAAACAAGCAACTCTCGCAATATATAGTGTGTGTAGTCGAATATATAATATTTAAGAGAAGACCACTATTGGACACAAATGCATATAACCACCCTCAACTCTCCCATTTAATCAATAATGTTTACGGTTTTTTATATAAATGTTATAAAAATTCATTTCCCATTGTACACAACGAAATGAATCAAGAAACTTCTTCGATAACAGCCGCCACGCCCCATGGGGTTGGCCAGGGGCACAATTATACAATTACAAGAAACAATATAAAGTGTGTATGATCAATGATTTTTTAAAGTAAAACTTCCAAATAAAAGGAAAAGGCGATCTTCTACTGTTATAATAAACGATACGATTCCAACTAATGAAATATTATTCAATAGGAATATCTTTTAAAAAGGATGTTCTCTAGCGAATGAACTGTTTTGTTCTATCTGCTCAATTTTTCAGAAAGAGATTTGCGCGTGGATTAATACGGGTTAAGTGATTTAGAGCACACCGCAGAGATGGCAAAGAAACACGAGAATTCCATTTCTCACATGAATGCATGCATGCATTTTAGTGGTATAGGCAAAGTGGACATATGTGAACATAAGATAGTGTTTATTTGCGATATAAAATAAAGTACAATTATAATGTATGGAGATCAGCTTAAAAACCTTGTATCAAACGACGTTTGAATATTAGATTCTTTTTCGTATATTTGTTAATGGAATTAGCTTCTGTTTACTCTACCTCCAGCGATTACAGTTTTGAAAATAAATTAGTTATTGCTTTATTTTGAACAGTACATATTCCACGTCCACATAAATGTATATTCACTATGCTAATAACTAGTTTACGTGATTTTGATAATCCATGTATTTTGAAATAGCTATTTAATGAAAAATTGTTGTGTTCTAGTTATTTATATTTTCAACGCGACAACCGTGAGAAAAATATTTGAGTTTTATCATGTTAACTTAAAAAACTTTTTAACTGTTTCTAACTGTAGTCACGTAGTAATTCAAACGTGGAACAATATTTCTCTTCAAAATTACTAGGAATTTCTTGGATAGATGAATAGTTTTGGTTTATTTAAACGAGAATAGAGATTCGTGATTATTATTAACCAATAATAAATTTAATTGTCATATAAAACTACGTCAGTACCAAAATTCATACTTTGTTCAAATTGAAAAACAAGCATTTGGCGCACCCAAATTTTTTACACACAAGACATTTTGACTTCTAGAAAACGACAAAAAAGTAACAAGTAAAACAAAGCTGGAGCAAGCGAATAGCTTTTAATAGATAATACAGGTGCATATTTCCCCGAACAATTCCCTTGATAAAGTTACAATCCTTCGACCCCGAGAACTCCAGGTTACCTTCTTCTGGGAATACTTCACTTTTGTTTTATAACCATCTTAATGTCCGAATAGCTTGAAATTAACTCAATCATCTCTGATATACCTAGTACACGTTTTTGGAAAAACCATTATACTTATCTGAATCGGGACAGTGAAGTGTTCTCAGAGGAGCTACGCTGCTCCTGGAGATTCGGCACTTGCGTTTCAACAAAATTTTACTATTTGTATATATTTGGGCGCATATCGGTTTGTTGATGTATATATAGTATGTTTAAGTAGTTTCGAAATAAAGAAGATGGGAGGTGAAACAAAATTCGATTAGCCCTCTGATTAGCGTTATGTGACATTTCTATCTCAAACCGATTTCTTACCATTTTAAATTAAAACACAATTTAGATTCCATTTCGCACCACTGTAACATAACTATTGAACCGATATATCGAATTAATTTAACAAAAATAAAGTAGATGGTGTTAGTGCAGAAAATGTGGTACAATCTAAAGAATCTCAATTATTATAGTGCGTCTACCATGAAAAATATCTTGAATCATGATTACGGATTATATTTCAACACTTAATTAAAAGCTAACCACCGCTATAATACTTGTCAAATAGAACGGTATACAGAGTTATACGAGGATGTATTGACATCTAGTTAGCCTAGTTCCATGCATAAACAAAATATTGCATTACCATAGCAACGAACAATAACTTATTAGAAGTAGCAGTGTAAAGCTTGTCAAAAAGATAAATCTGAGTTACGCAATAAATTAGAAGAAAAAAGATTTCCACTGAAATTGTGAAAATCAAAAAATTGCAGTATCGAGTCATCATCATGTACTTACCTGTATTTAAAAGGGTTAAGAGGTAAGCAGATTTACGAAGATACGCTTAATACCCTAGGTGATCAATGTCCTTCGTATACGATAGTTGAAAATTGGATTGCAAACTTCAAAAGAGGTAAATTTTCCATTGAAGATGATGACCTATCGGGAAGGCCAGTTTCTGTGTCAGTACTCGAAAATATCGATGCAGTTCATAACATGATTTTATCAGACCGTCGAATTGGGCTAAGACAGATATCCAAAGCACTGCGTATTTCATACGAACGCGTTCATCATATAGTTCACGTCAATTTGGACATGAGAAAAATTGCTGCAAAATGAATCCCCAAATGTTTGAATGTTGACCAAAAGAGTAGAAGCATCGCGTTCGATCTGTACTCGATTTGAAAACGATGTAGACTTCTTAAACCGAATTGTTACTATGGATGAGACTTGGGTACATTTCTACGATTCAGAAACAAAGCAATAATCGACGGAATGGCGACACCTGGTTCTCCAAGACCTGAGAAGTTTCGTGTCCAAAAATCTGCTAGAAAAGTTCTTGCTTCAGTTTTATGGGATCGCCATGGAATAAACATGATTGATTTTTTTGGTTAGAAGGTTAGAAGGTTAGAACAATAACTGGAGATTACTATTCGACATTACTGACCACTCTACTGAAAAAAATTAAAGAGAAAAGAAGCGGAAAGCTATCCATAGGTGTTTTGTTTTTGCAGGACAACGCCCCTGCACACAAATCTCATGTTGCTATGCAAAAAATTCGGGGGTGATTTGTTTGAACTGATGTGCGAGAGCTGGCATTGTAGTGGTGGAGAATGATTCGACTTCTGCGATTCGTTTTGCTAATTTTTCCTAATAGATACTTCTGGCAAACAAATACTAGTATACAATTCAGAATTGATCGTTTTGCGTTTCTGTAATGTAAAGGGGGGGGCACGCCCAATTATTCCGAAAAACGCGTACAAATCTTCTTGACAGCCAAATGTTCATTCACCATTGAATGTATGCGAGTAGATATTTTCTGGCACAACAGCCGATTTTGGATTATCTTCATGAAATTCATCCTGTAGCGTAGTGCCACCACGATTGAATTCGGAAAACCAGTGAAACACGGTGACTCGAAATGGTCCTTCATCACCAAAAATCTAAGCGAGGCAAACTGCCACTGTTGTTGGTTTAATCCACGTCTAAAATTGATAGAAAATTATTGCATGTTTCAGATATCTGTAGGTACCTCAAATACTACTTATATAATAAGACATTCTGAGTACGCACCGTTAAAAATGTCAAACTTTATGATTGCAATGTCAGATTTGACATATTGACATCAGTGTTGCCATATCTCATAACTCAAGTAGTAGCCCTCGTATATTCTTTCCTGTTGTTCTTGCTCAATTATTTTTATCACTTAGCAAATCTCTTCTATAAAATATCTATTTGCAGAAATTATTTACTTGGAGCTCTATACAAGACCATTTTTAAAAGTATGTAATTTTCTTTCCTCGCATTGACTTTTCTGATCATGGACAATATGCAGTGGAATAGAAATAATTGCTAGTCTCTGTACCATTCTCAGGTGTCGTCTCGACGTTTGTTCGACATTTTTTTCAAAGCGAGAATCCAATTTATTAGGTAAATTGTCTTTTGTTGAACTTGGCTAATATACAAATCTTCGTTGAATGGAGATTTTTTTTAACTTTCTATAGTCCTTTAAAATGATCAGTAAGTGAAGAGTCTTCAGCAGAACTATCGATAAAACCCACAAATACTCCGCAAGTAACAGAGAGGTTACTTAAATTCAGAATTGAAATATTCGTTAACTTCTCGATTACAATTCATCCTGTCGAAAAGTAGAAACTGGAATTGTTTAATTATGAGAATGATCTAGCTGGCAATATGATAGAACTATTGTGAAATAATATTAATTTTGTTGTTTGATAAGTTTGTGGAGCAAATATCAAATATAGTTCAACCAGTACCAATGTTAAAATATAGGATAATTGCATGGTTACTGTTTACAATTAAACTTTTACATATATACAGTGTTAACGTATCGTTTCAAAAACCATAGTTATCAACATGTGACAATGAATTTTTCAGCGAATTAAGTGAAATATCGAAATAGACAATTTATCGCGTAATTAAAACAGGAGACGGTATAGATCACGGTGCAAAGAGGAAATGGAAAATTAAGGACTAAAAAAAATGATGATCCGACCAGAGGCGTAATAGGACATCAAATTTATGAGTAATAAACATGTATTTAGCAGCGATTCATTTTACTAGAATGCGGTGTTAAACATAAACATTTTACAATTAAAGAATTTCGTCTACTAAGCTTACAGCAAGGACGAATTCACCAAATTTCTCAGATTTTACCAACTTATTTGCGATATTTTGAGGATTAGGTACTTCTCTTGCAGCTGTACAAAATACAAGACTTGTACCTAAGTGAAGTTACCATATTTTTTACAAAACAAAACATTCTTTATTGTTATTAATTTATACATCATTAAAAAGCTTACAATGATGTGTATTTCTCAACATGGTCTCCATTTTTGGAGACGGTACTCCAGCTTTTGTATTCCTAAGTCGAACAAGTCTCCCGCCCATACATTGAGGAAGCGTATGACGTCTGCACGGACTTCATAGGACTTCTCTGGAATCGTTTGATACATAAGTGTTTCTTTAGCTTGGGGAAGAGGTGTTAATCGCAGGAGCTGAGTTCGAACTGTACGGACGATGGGGCATAACAGTTCACCCAAATTTTCTTCAAAAGCACTACTTCCTCAGCAAGTCGTTATCTACGGCGATTCAGGATTTCAAGCTAGAGTTTGATGTTTCACAATATCTGTCTGAGGTCATTGTCATCTCAGATTGCATGAAATCGATGAGGAGCCCCGTAACACAATCGTTATAACCTTTGTTTAAATGTCTTATAGTACACAACCACTAACGAAATTGTAGTTTTGTTTTGGAGGTGTAATAAAGCACCCACGTTTCGTTTCCTATGACGATAGACATCTAACAACTTCTCTTTATTGCCTACTCCGTCATAGTTATGAAGAAACTTGCGAGCACAGTCAAGACGTTGCTCCTTGTGTTCGTCAATTACCATCGGGAGACCCAACGAGTACTCACATTGTAATAATACCACGTTTCTATTAAAGTTCTTCCAATAATGCTTCCAGAAATGCTTTAAACAAGCTGACGGATAGTGACCCTTCGATCTTTGTGCAGGTCACTGTTTATCTCCTGGACAAACGTATCCAAAACCTGCGATTTTCCACTCAGTTCTTCGTTGTGACCCTGCACCATTTGGAGAATCCTCGTAGTTTAGGTACATCTAAAATACAATTTTCTAATTACCTATAAATTGTCTCCAGGATACTTTATTGTTTCTATTGAGTCTCTCTATTTTTCTGACAAACTGATCTATATCTCGTAGGAAACTGTTTAATGAACTTTAAGGGTTTAGTAGCCTGTAAAATTTTTTCCGCTCTTTAATTTTCATGTAATGCAGATTGTCTTTTATTCCTCCCTTGATAAATTCGTATTTTGACCATTTTCTCATATTTCCTTCTTCTATATATAGAATGTGAGGTTTAGGATTATTTCTACTTTCGTCGTGGGGCCTATTCTTACTACATCCAGACGGAAAAAGGAATAAAAAGTATACAACATCATGATGTAAAAATGGACATATTGGACAGCATAAACGAGATTTAAATGAATTTTAACTGGAAAACTGTACACATGAAATAAGGAATTGAAATTTAAATTGGAAAATGTTACTAAAAAATTACTCAAAAATATTCGAACCTTCTAAATTTTTTATGTAAAAAGCAAGCACAAAACAATAAACCTTATTACACTCGAGTAGTTCAAGTGGTGCCTACTATGTGGAAATGCGTGTGAATATTGATCTTGAGCTTCTGTAGGTTATAGCGATCGCGAAAGACATGTCTTGCTGGCTGATTCCAGAGGTTTGTCCTTCTCCAAAGGAATCAGTCCCGATAAACTGACATTTTGGATGTCTGCAAGCGGTACAAAAGACACGTCTGCCTGTCGACTAGGTCTTCAGAGAATGCTCAGGGTAGGATTATGTTGGAACGGCTAGGTAGAACACCTGTCGTGTTAGTATCGGTAAGACAGAGTCAAGACCAGGACAGGACCAAATCCTAAGACCAGCAGCCTGGGTCATTGGTGCATCAAGCTCAATCAGATTCTGGAGTAGAATGGAAGCACTCTACTCCAGAATATTTTCAAGCTCGGTATTGATGGCAGCGATCTGTTGCTGCCTGCCTACAGATTTGCGTCTTAGCTGAGTTTTTTGAGGCGGCTGAGCTGAGCGACGACACCAGTATGCTATCGTTAGCGAAGCTATATATTGGGCTTGCAGTTTTGTTGGGTAGATCATTAATGTACAGAGAAAGGGAGTAGGTGACAAGATGCATCCCTCAAGAACCTCCCCGATGTATATTCATTGGTAGCTAACTGGATGGATCGGTTTTTGAGAAAACTACTGAGCCAGTCGATGAGTGAGAATGACAATCCCTACGATTTCAACTTATCTGGAAGGTTGGAATACCAAAAACTGACCAAAGTCTTCGATATATCCAATGCCATTGCTCTGGACTCTCCATATATCTCCATAACAGTAGTACATACGTGACAAAGGCCAGGATCTCAGGTTGATCTATGTTTACAAAAGTCTTGTATCGTACGACTCTCCATAACCTTGGCTGAGACTAAATCAATCGAACAAATCAATAATTTCCAAAAAGGGATGTACATTTTCCATATGCAACAAAAACTCATATGAAAATTAAAATTTCCCTTTAAAATTCAGATAGAAAAAACCAATCATTGTAATTAATATTGATGACAATTTCTGAATAAATGAGCTGGTGTTAACATTATGTGCAAAATTTTCACAAGTTACCCTTCTCATTGTTTTGTGGTCGTCGAAATAATTACACGCACATGCCCCTACTGATATCATATTTCTTCACATCCGTTATCGCATTCAATTTCATATATATGTACTTCCAGCCATAAGTGATTTTTAAAGCAGCCGAAGGTCATAAATTCAAGTGCAAACATTGTCATTGACAATCATAATTATACAAAATTCTATAATGCTCACAAATTACAACTTGAGCAATAAATGTAGGCGAAGCATTTGTTACGGGGATGACCGGTTGTAGCAATTTTTCTCTGTAATTGCTGTAATTAATGTTGTACCATAGTTGATTCTAACAAATTATTCATTTATAAATTAATCATGTTATAACTTGTTGGAAAAGGTTTGTGTTTGGTATCAGTTATGTTTGAAGAAATCAATCTATTTTAAGTATTATATGTTCATTATTTCAGGAATTATTTTGTAACAGAAGCTGATAACAGTATAAAATTCGTAGTAAACTTTTAGTTTTTGTTCATATATGAGACTCGAAATAAATATTGCTAATTATATCAAAATAGTTTTTTATAATAGACCAAAATATTTTTTCATAATAGCTCTAAATAGGTACTTAGATATTTATCAATTGAGCCTTTCCAAATTTGGATATCAAACATTGTATTATTATAAATATGTTCAGGTAAATTATCTGAAACTTTAGTCTCTGTCAAACTTTCTTTGTTGCTACATCTTCTTGCACTTTAAGTATTTACTACCAAAAAATAATCAGCGGACTATATCAAGTCGACGAACTTTGATTAATAATTGAAACCACAAACCAAATTGATGATGCCGAAACTGTGAAATAAATGATAGTAAAGTTAGATCTATGTTCGTTAGTATATACTAGTAGTATGAATTAACTTGAAATTTAATGCTTTACTGATGAAAACTTCACTAAAGTTTAAAAAAAAAATCATTTTCTACTTTGTGAGAAGCATACATTTTAAACAGGTTTCTTCAGAGAAATAAGCTCAATGTGCTCGGGAAGAAACCGTTGATTTTTTCATCAAATCATACTTTACTTCTAAGAAATAACTTCAAGAAATCATTTCTTCAGACTTAATGAGTAAACAACTATCTGAAATTGTCTTGGGAAACTACCAAAACTATTTCTAGTGCGTTATAGTGAAATAGGCGTTGAATCTCATACAATAAATACATTGCAAGTTACTAGGCAAATAAGTACCCAAAACATACAATTCCGTGTTTCTAAAACGAAATGGAATCTAAGGAAATGTTCGGTTTATAAGTAAATTTGAATTTCAAATGAAATGATAATGCAGTACGAATTGCCTAGTAAGTGTCTAAATTTGAAATAACTGACAATAATTGTCTTGATGAATAATTTACGAAAGATATTCTACTACTGAAATAAGAGGGATGTTGACAAGTCCGCAAAACAAGATGAAAGAAAATTGAAGAAGTGGCAAGCCATTTTTACTAAATTTCGCACAAGCTTTTTGATAACTTAAGAAGAAGTATTATCTCTTTATAGAATACATAGTTATTTGTGATATTCAATATTTTACTTTTTTACTTTGGACAAAATATTATCATTGAAGTTGTTATTACAACTTTTATTGGCCAGTAACTATAACTTTTAGTCTCAAATGAAGTTTGGGGAACTGATTTTTGAGTGCTTTCGGTAGCTACGTAGAACGTTAATGAACATTACATAAAAATATTGAGAGAGTCAGAAAACTTTTTGAAGTTCTTTATTTCCTTTTCTTGGCAAAAGGGTTTTATTATTTTTAAAAATATGTTCATTAGTGTACTTGAAATTTCCTTCAAGCCAAAAAGTTTGTGTTATAAGTACAAGATAACATGTGAGTTGTCTATACGTAACACGTGACCTTAAAAATGTAACAGCGTTGAAATAAGACATGGACATACAACAATAGGGCGTATATTACTTCAAAATCTATGACCGTGCACATTTCAAGAAATGGTGGTGACATAAATTGAAGATGAATCACCCTTTAATTCTCGACCTTTTTTGATTTATGGCAATCCTAGAAATTCAAGGATTTGTTATAGCAATAGATTTTAAATATTTATTGTGTTCAATGAAATTTTTCTTATAAATCCTAAACTGAAATTTGTTGAAAAGTGAAATATTTGGTGGTCTGCTTTTTGTTTGATCTTCTGAGTAATACGAGGTATATCCACAATGTAAGTTCTGTTTCTATTTCTATCAGCGCTGTTTGTGAAATCAAAGTGAAATTTATTTGTAAATCCGCTCACGGATAAAAGGCTATTGGTGATGCAATGATTAGAAGATAAGTCAAACACTTCAATGAATGATATGATTAAGTATACGATAAAGAATGAAAATTCTTATTGAACAACACAACGGTGGGCGAAAAATAATTTTCGGCGATCAATGTAATAGAGGCATACATCTCCCACAACGAAAGTTAAGCCTAAGTAAATCTTAACACCTTGAAAACTACTATGGACCATTGAGAAATTGCGACACAAAATACAGAACAAGCGCCGAGGATCACGGTTAAAAGGTGTGGCTTTTTTCCTCGATAATGCTCGACCTCACACTGCGAATATGACAAAACGCACCTACAGGAATTTGAGACCGTATTTGATCATCCTCCGTACAGTCTGAATCACGCTCCTAGCGGATTTCATTTCTTGTAACACCTAAAATTTTTCAACGATAATGGCGAGCTGAAAAAATATGTTAAAACATGGTTGAAAGCATAGGCGGCAACCTTCTATAAACAAAGCATACAAAAAATGGGCACCTTAGTTTAACAGCTGAAAATTGTATACAGCAAATATTTTTTCAATTTCTTATATATTTTTTTATATAACACTTTTTTCAAATTTTTACAAAAAATTATAGTTTTTCTAGGTAATTCCCTTTACTAGTTACACGTTTTTGCATTCTCTTCGGAAGTTCTTTGATGTTAGTATCGAGGAATTTCTTAAGCAACTCGGACAGCTATGTATCCCCTACCCCAGTTCTGATATTGTATCGAGCATGAGATGCGCGGTATTTGGACGCGCGTTATCCTGGATAAGAATCGCACTTCGCAGCGATCCCCGTCAGTCCCAGAATACAGTACATATAATTTCACCGGCACACCTAGTTCTTTTCGGTTTGACTGGCGCCCCATTCTTCTTCTTCCACTTTTTAAACGACATCTTGCTTTCGAGAGTTTAACAGTCTACCCATATTTCGCCTGTCGTTAAGATTCGTGTTAAAAAGCCGTCCCTCTCCGCCTTATATTGCTACAGAAACCGCATTAATATTTTGTTTCAACGCCGATCACACCGGTATATTGCGATATTGAAGGTGTTTCAATATCAACGCTAATGCCAAGTTCTGCCGAAATTTTTTGTACATTCTTCCTACGGTCTTTCAAAATGAGTTGTTTTTCACAGCGAATGTTGTTTGGTGTGATTCTGGTTCACGGTCGACGATCATGCGGCTCATTCTCGACGGTTTTGCGGCAATATTTGAACGCATTGACCCATTTAAATTCAGCAGACCTACTCAGGTACTCACTACTGAATTGATTTCGTGAACGTGTTTTAGTTCCTTCTCACAACAAAAAACGAATGACAATACGATGCGCAACGGCGATCGTCACTTGACATATATTTATGGTCGACGAAAATGCCGCACTATTAATAAGAGATCCAGCAATCATATAATCAAGCCGTGACCTTCAAATCATGCAGGCGCATCCCTACAGGGTTTGTCTCGATCATATTTGAATCGTTATGTTGCTCCATTTATATATATTTATATATGAATAAACATATAAAATAGTTCGATCAAGTTATTTTATTGTGATAAGGTTAAGTTTATTAACCACCTTCTTGTTTCATCTTGTATTCATGTCAATGGTAGTTTCAACTACTTAAAATTTGTATCAGAAATCGAAACGAAAGTTATTCGTTATGCCATCTGCCAGTATCTATGAAACAGATCGATTGAAGAGTGTGTCAGTCTGCTTCCACTTTCTGTATAATTCCGGTGTAAAGGTTTAGTTTTTCTGTTAGGCGGTGTATATGCTTCTAAATGCAAGAATATGCTTTGTAAAGTGAATAACTCGATGTTGGAGACAAAAAATACTTGGGTAAAACAGCTTTCGAATGAAAAGTTATGAGATCTCCGTAATTGATTTGAGACGAGTTTTTGTTATTCCCAATTTATATGGACGTACCTTCATTTTGCTTCTTTGATGTTCATGTTGAAAATGATTTTGTGTCCGTTTGAATTTATAAGAGTAGACATGAGTCAACATTTTAAGTTAATAATCAGAATATTATCTCTATTTCAATATGTTTTGAATGACAGGCAGTTCATACAAAATCGGATTTGATATTTTAATATTTCAACAAAAACTTTTTATCGACTTTTGTGTACTTTGTCAACCAAATAACTCGTTGGAATAAAAAGTATTCATACATTATTTGTTATCAAAAGTACTCAAAGTTTTCATTCCAATTCAAACATTACTGATATTGATGAATTTCGTTTATGAAAATATTAAAATTACAAGCATTGCTCATAGCTGGTTAATCAAAATTTGCCCAGATTAGTGTCGAATGATGTAGTGTGAAAACAAATATATGTCAGAATATTGGACAGTTGAATGTTTATGTCACAAGAAAAGTTGATTACAGATTAAATTTTGTCTTCTTATTAAATTGAATGCAGTTTCATTTTTTTATAATATGTATAAAAATTATAGCAGACTCCAAGGGATAACTGTTTCTTGAAAAAGTTGAACTAGATAGCTCGACATCCTAAATCAATTTACTTCAATTATCCAAAGTGAATTAGAAAACAAAGTAAGGATTTCGAGTTTGTATGACGACGTGATTTTGAGTGAACACTCAGTGGTAGACAGCATACGGGTAGGTTAGGTTAAATACACCAACTTTATTATGGTAGATTAGAGTCTCACTTCAGAATCTACTATCCTTGTAACATATACGATGTGTGTTAAAAAGGTACGAAGAGATGCTGGGTTTAAAGCGTTAATCCTAACACTCCCCTCACCGCAAAGTCGAACATGTTCATTATTTTCTTCGATTATCAGGGGTAGTGTCATTAGAATTCGATACAAAGGAAACAACTGTAAATCAATTTTAGGAATTGCTAGTGGAACACAGAAATTTTTTCGTCTTGGTAACGTCCCATTGAGAATTCCAAGGCAGAACAAATGTAGGCTATTCCGAAATATGTCTTCCAGAATTTCTTTCAGACATGCATAGCAAGTAAGTGAATTGCTAACTAAGGGCAGTACTAGTGAAAATATTAATTAGAATTTTACATTGGTTTTTGATAACATAACTCTGTAGCTGTAATTATTTTGATTACACCCACCTTGTACACTAATTACTAATGAAAAAATGATTTCTCTTATTATGTATGTTGATATTGAACATTATGAATCATAAACTTGGCCATAAAATTATGTATAATTCAGAGATGCTAACAATTGTTCAATTTTATGAACACTAGTAGATAATTACATCATATATCTAAAGTGAAGTTTTATTTTTCTGACTTCGTCCTTCCACAACTTATATCTAGTTTATGTGATAAGTAGGTAGCATATTAAAGTTGGATTATTATGCTTTATGATCCCATGTTACATTTCACCCTCCAGTATTTTAAGTAACTATTAAAAAAGTAGCGCGAGTAGGGAACAATGACCTTTCATTATAAGATGGTCTTCTAAGAAATATACGTAAAGAAGAATGGCAGCTTACCAGCTTAAAGTCCGGTTTTTTCACATAGTACATAATAACGCTTAAATTTGTTCCTTGCATATGGTATAATGAGAGAGAAATTAACGAAAATCATATTATTATTCTATATCTATTCTATATATATATATATATATATATATATATATATATATTCTATATATAAATAAAAACGGTATATTTTAATATTAAAATGCAATAACGTTAAGCTGAAAAAAATTATTTCGAATATATTCAAACTAAACGTCTTTTTCGATTCATAACAATTGTTCGAAAATGGCTGAAAACCGACACTTGGAGTCGCAGGTTCTTAGTTTTATTCTTCTATTTCTGTTGTTGTAAAAGTCACCAAACAAGCTCAATTACACGGTTATCACCTCTGCACTTTTGGAATTATTATCATAGTCTGTTTCAACGCGTACTGTTAGAGAGGGACTCTATAGAATAGAAATCTCGATTGTATTCAAGGTATTTGTGGAACAATTCTGAATTATTGTTAAAGGGTTACCAAAGCTACCGTGGCAGCGTAATTCTCATTAATTTGAATGGAACATAAGTCACTTCAGGTGATTTGGAATTTCTCAATGATGCGCAAATTGAAACGTGATTTATTGGACTCAACCAGATTCAATAGAAAACAATATAACTGATTTATATATATATGAAATATGAGTTCAGATGTTATACAAGGTGCATCTAATACATTAAAATATAATTCCTACAATCACCCCTATTATTTCGAGTTTTAATAATTGGAGGAGATAAAATGACTTTCCAGGCTAATGTCATTTACATAATTTTATGATATATAGATCTTTTCAGGAATAATATCATTGGGGTACTTAGAAGTGTCAACTTTCCTTCATTCATTTAAAGGGCGAATAATGAAATTGACCATAAATTTCAATTGGCTATTATTTTCTCATAATGCAGTTAACTACTATCAATCATTCGACTGGTATTAACTCAACTTGTACATTCCAGGAACGGCTTTAGAAAAATTTATTTAGGAATTCGCTCTGAATATTGCACTCTGTATGAAACTATTCTTGAAATGCAATGAATGATTTTCACACTACATAAATAACCAATGAGAACGACTTACGCCTCATAAGAATATGGTAGGATCATAATAAATTCCCCATGACTCACCCTGTATAAACACTTATGTCGTATTGTCAATGAATAAAATTTTATGTCACATAATAATACATTGTATCAACTGTACCAAATAAAAATAACTAACAACTCTAAAAAGTTTTAAAATCAAGATTGGTGTTAAACGTTGGACGTTTCTTGATATTTTATACCTATTGTCATTATCAATTGTTATTTATGTATACAGTTATACATATTTTTTCTATGTGTATCTACATTACATTCTATTGTGTTAACTTTGGTAGAGCTTTCGTTAATTTCCCACAAAATACCAAAACATTTCGGAATAATTTTTGTTTATGGGCTCTATAATCGTGATGGTAGATATGCTTCTTGAAAATATTACGAAGATTTACTGATCGTTGGAGTTCCAACGGTCCAAAATTTGGGTCAGTCTTTGATTATTATGCAAAAAAATGGAATTTTTGCTCGTGGAAGAACAAAACGATATGTGGATGAAGTGCAATAAGATGACATTACTGACGCTGTTACTATGAACCCTACAATAACTACTAGATATGTATGTCATATTCAAATGATTCAGCGACCATATCCTGGAGATGAAATCCATAGGTTGGAATTTGTAGATGGATTTATAATCATCGTCCAACGCTGTACAGGACAGTCACGTATGTCGTTTTCATTAGTTATCTATGTAGTTTGAAATTCACTTATTGCATTTAAAAAAATATTATACAAGGTGCTATATTCAATATGAATTTTTAAATTGATTTGATTCAGTTAAGCTAAAGCCAGTCGAATACTTACTACACATGAAAAAGTTTAAAAAATCAAATTAGCTGTGTAAACACTACAGCCAATTGAAATTTCTCATCAGTTTGACAAATCACCCTGTAAATTAATGAAGAAAAGGAGTTGACACTTCATAGTAGCCACATGATATCCTTCCTGAGGGAATCTACATAAGTATGTACGAGCATATTTAGCGTGAACTTTGGTACGAATTTTCCTGTTTTTCAACAATAATCAAATGATGTGAAAATAAATGCGTTTTAGCTATTACTTATTAAAGCCTCGATATTTCCAAAGCCAAAGTAGTTTGAAGATATTATTTTTACATGATTTATGTTGAAATAGAATTCTCAACGTAGCCAAGTCATTTGGGGTAACTTTGGTATGCTGGCTTTTTATATGAATATTTTAACATTTTAGACATTTGTTTCAAAGATATATTTTTAAGTGGATAAATACTTAAACTATTCAACCAAAGCTTAACCATAATACTACTCACTAAAATGTAATATTGTAACTACCTTTTTCTATCTAGTGAAACATTTTCACAATTTTTAAAATCACCTGTTTACACATCAGTCATTAGAAGTACAATGAGTGTTTCCATATTCCAAAATACCTTATTTAGAAAATTCAGAACTTGTCCCTTTTTCAGATAAAAAATTTTGTACTTGGTTATAAATCAGATTGTGACAATAGCATTAAATCGAAAATAATGAAAATAATGGTAAAATATATTTCATATCATATATATATATATATATATATATATATATATATATATATATATATATATATATGATATTTCATATCATATAGTAGTGCCGTCAAAGTTAAATTGATTATAAAGAACTGTTAGATAGAAAGTGATTTGTTCATAATTAAGATAACAAAGCAGGAAGATACGGGGAGACACTCTAAGTCCAATGCTTCACAACCTTGTTCTAGACCGCATAATCAACATCAGGAAATGGATACACGATGGGAAGTATCGAGTTCCGAAATGCGTTTTACGCAGATGATTATATCCCATGCACATCGACATACCAAAATCGATACTGAATAAATTGAAGAATACAAGGAAAGCCCTAAAATAAGTGGAAGAAGAAGAAAAAGATAACTTAATTGTATATAATTAATATGTACTGTAAAATTTGTCTATTATTGTTAAAATTAGCTCCGGTGGTTCCAAGCCAAAATATTAAAATAAATAATAAGAAAAATATAATCTTCAGTGAATATTTCATGGAAAATAGATTAAAAAGCCATCAGTACAATATAGAAAAATCGTTTATAGAAATGTTTTCCATCCATAAAAATAGGAAATATAGGAAATTCTTGATTGTTCTTCATTTTTTTTTTCATAAAACAATATTCAAAACTTGACAACTGAAGGAAATATTCTCAGGAAATAATTGCACATTTTAAATTAGTGTAGGCTAACAAAAAATTTTACTGTCAAGTTTCTTCACTTCAATGGCGAATGATAAATGCTTCACAACATAATAAACTTTTGAATCAGTGCTCCACTCATATGCATTTGTTTGTAATTAAGTCTATTAACCCTAAGCTTGATGTTCGGGGGTTCTATATTCCAAATTTTCAACTTAAATGATCAATTTCCGGTAATTGATGAGATGAGATTAACCCTTCGCAAGTGTATGAAATTCAAGCAATTGCCAATTTTCTCATTGACTGGTATTAATGACGCAATTTCACTCATCTAAGGTAATAGGGTCAAAAAATTGTCTATTGTATCTAAAAATGATTCATATTTGTATCAATAGCACATAGAATAACTATACAGTTATTATTCATGTTTAGAATCTCCGAAATAACTATTTCAGCTCATTTGAATTTTCTATTATTATCCTTAGAGATTAGTGAAGTAAAAAATGAAGTAATTTATTTGAGAACACTTACAATGAAGTGTGAATTATTAATTGCGCTTCCAGGATTATTTTCGATTCTAAGACTCCCTTGAAAGTGGATTTACACTTTTAAGTAATTTAAATTCTAATAAACGATTAAACTAGGTATACTTAGTTAACCTTTATGCATGCATAAAATTGTTAATATTCAAGAATAAACATTTTTTCCGTACTGTTACTGGTCCCCCACCTCTACTTTATTCATTATAGCCAGTGATACAGCTACTGGTACTTCAAGTACTAAACCACCACTAAATTAATGGACATAAATAAGTATATCATCGGAGGGGAGTAGTGATCAATATGAGAAAGTTGTATCAGACATGTTCAGCCTCTACCTTCTCGTGTACTGTTTATTTTTTATTGACAGTTACAACGTTCCGAACTTAAAATGTAGAATTTGAATGTTAGATCCGTCTTGTTAAGACTTTCGGCTTAATGTTTTTAGCACATAAAAACAGGGAAACGACATTGACTTCTTCTCTGTATTAGGTAAATCGAGAAATAAACATTCAATTTACTAAAAAAAAGAAAATTGATATTATAATAAGATTTTACTGAAACCGATGCTGTACACTGGAAAGAATTACATTATTTACCTTATTGAAGTAAAGTTTCACGAGCAAATTTTGATGAGGACATGGAACTTGTATGCTCAAGCAGTAAAACCTTTATAACTTGTTATATTGCTTTTATCGTGTAATGGTAAAGACGGTAATTGTTTCATAGGTATATTTGCTCAAGTAATAATTATGTTTTTTTCTATTATTTGCTTTCAACATTGACTTTTTTGGAAAAGTGAGTAGAGGAGGAGGTTCTCTTGAGCTAATCGGGTGGGCAATTAAAAGAGACCGTCAGCCATGTCTCAGGAGCGGATTGAATGGCAGCTTCAAGAAAAATAACTTATTACATACGCGGCACCGAAAAACACGTGAAAATTATTTTCAGAGCTAGAGGTCCACCAATATTTGAAGAGCGTATTTGAAAATTAAAACTGATCCATTTAACTGGCACTTTCTATACGATAATCGAATTCTTTAACAAATTTTAAGTATTTTTCTTTCACAAGTTTTAGAGCTTATCTCTTCAAATAAGAGGTGGCAAATAGTGGGAACCTTGTTATGAAAAAATACCTGTAAGCCCGGTTTTGCTTTGCCAATTTTTTTGAACTTGATATTGCTTGAAAGAGCTTCTGTCCAGCAATCAACATATATAAATTCTAGTTTAATCAACAACGTGAATGCTAGAGAGCGTTGTTTCATATATTTTGGATATTATTTGAAGGGAAGCAAGAAGTAGGTTGATTAAACACTGGAATAGCGAATCTTCTTTCTGTCTCGAGATATTTTGAGAAATGTTAAATGACGAGGATATTTAATTTTAAGAAACGAATTACCTCGTCTTCTAGAAGACATACCCTCTGTCATTTGCGTGACATGTTGATCGCCCGACACATTATTCTATATATGTTCGGCATTTTTTAGATAATACCCCATATAGGAGCCCCCGGAGTTGAACAACGGGAACAAGCCTGGATCAATAGTGGACAGCCGAGGTTATGCGCGTCAAGCTGAGTCCAAGTATGATCAGCCGAGCATTGGCCGTGCCTGTGGTTTCCCAGCCTTGGCCCAAGATTGGGGAGCCTAACATTGACAGTTCTATGGAAACCCAGATTTGAACCAGATATGGGTAGCCCAGACTATTTGAAAGATACCTCCCACCCTCATTTCTACCAAATATGCGAAAGTATCCGATTGTGACCGATGTCAGCAGAGAAGGTTAAGTCCCCAACTTCATGCTTAATATGTTTATGTCTACCGTGGATAAGATAAATCGTGTTTTTATCGGCTGTTTTTCAGTTGTTAATTCGTAATTCAATTCTTTATAAACAATGTCTAATTCATATCTAAGACTTAAGAAGTGACGAGTGCTAAATAAAATAAAGAATACGAAGAAAATAATTCAGGTGTAAGTAAAACAAATACAAGAAACGATTCTAAAATAACATTTGTGTTAACGACAATAGTAATTCTTCTTATTCAGAACCATGTGATTTACCGCTTTATGGCAATGATTTTGATGATAATGAAACTAACTATTCTGTTACTAATTAGTTAGTTAGTTAATGATTCTAGTGATGACAATGTATTTATTCACAATAAAAATGAAAGTGTTGATCTGCTCCCTAATGAAGTCCCTCAAAATGTAGAAGTTATTGAACCAAAACGGTTTCCTTTTTTAATTTTATATTCTCAAATACGTTCTCTAGTAGTGGACCCAAAATTCTGAAAATAATTTCCACGTGTTTCTCCTATCTAGTTTTGTTATATTTTTTGCCCAGCCGGTACATTTCGAATGTGATGCATTTCTTCGTAGCTCTTTTCAATCATCATTGTCGTTCAACTGCATACATATTGAAAATATAGAGGCTAATTTTGAAATAAATATGACGATACTGAAATACAAATACCCAAACTTTTCTATAAATCCCGTATTTTGTAATTTTCTAGTGTCTCCTTTAACACAAGATAATAATTTTTTCTTCTTGAAAATCGAATCTTCTACCGCATATCTCTTGAAGGTAAGGATAGTCGTGGAACGTCTGTGTGCTATCCTATTTGAAAATAATTTTCAGCATCGACAATCTAGACGAGCCAAGCGAAAAGCAAGACTACCTAACTTCTCTTGAAATTTTTTTCAACCCATATAGGCTGGGATGGATAGAACCCATATAGTTTCAATTGCATTGCATTGCAATAAACGTTGATTTTATCACTGACTCTCAGATGATCATCAGAAAAAATTTTAAACTATCACTTCTCATCGTATCACATTGAACAAAGTATGAAAGTTTGTATGTGATTGTGTGAATTTTGATACTATATGTAGGTCTGAAAATTGAAACAGGCATACGCAAAATGTTTAATGCAAAGGTGGGGAACCTTTTTACCATTAGAGGCCACATTTAAATTAGGCAGCAATAAGCTGATTGACCTAAGAAAGTGACTTTTTTGATGATACTATCTTTCCATAAATCAATTAACTCCATTTGTAGTTCTGCAGGAGCCTCGGGTATATCTATTAAATGTGGTTCAAATGCCTGTTTCATAGCAGGAGTGTGCTCGTTAAAATCAGAAAATCTATTAGTATAATACTCTTCTATTAAACAATCCAAGACACCTACATATTCATAGAATATTTTATTTTCACAGTTCTGCTCATTTAACATTTTAGGTAGTTCCAGGAAGTGTTGTGCAGATATTTCCGATCGACAAAGCAATGTTTTGAAAAATGATAATTTTTTTCTAAAAGCTTGGATCTTTTGCCACATTTCATAAATATACCTCGTTTCACCTTGCAGGCAAATATTTAAATTGTTTTGTTTTGTCATCATATCAGACAAAAATGCAAGGTTTCTGAGAAATACTTCATCTGATAGATCATATTGTTTTTCTTGTTCTTGATAGAAGTTTGAAATTTGTCGTCGCAAAGACAAAACTTTTATCAAAACCTGACCTGTTGATAGCCAGCGAACCTTGCAGTAGTATGGTAGGTCAAGACTATACGTTTCCTCATCTAAAGAGAGCATCTGCCGAAATTCACGATGACGCATTGCATTTACGCGAATATAGTTGAAATAGCAATGGTTCTATCCAGAGTGTCTTGCAAAATGGTAGATTTTGCGCAAAGATTTTGCTGATGCAAAATGCAGTGAAATGATATCAATTTTTTCAAGTTTAAGTTTTCCTTTTTCAACAAAGCAACGAATCCTTCATTTTTGCCTCTCTGGAAAGTGCGCCATCGATGCAGACACTGACTAAATTACTGACATTCAATTGTAATTTATTACATACTTCTTTGAAGTTTTCGAAAATATCGGCTCCGCGAGTTCTTCCAGTTAGTGTACCCAACGTAAGTAGTTCTTCGTAACATTGAAAATCTTTAGTTATAGCACGAATAAAATATAAAACTTGTGCCGAATCTGTTTTATCAGTGCTTTCATCTTAAGAAATTGAAAAATAAACATCTTCATTTTGTATAATTGATGATATATGAAGTTGCTCTGTTACATTTTGTGCTAATTCGTGCTGTCGATCTGCTACAGTTCTTCTTGAAAGAGGTAATTGTTTGTATTTGTCGACATTTCTTGGATCTAACATACTCACTGCTTCAATAATACATTCTTCAATTATTTCAATGTCACTAAATGGTTTGCCCCTTTTTCCAAGTATATGCGCTATTTTTTATACGTAACAGCAACTGCAGCGGAATTTTGATTGACAAAGGCACTAAAAGATGCCTGCTGATGATGCTTCTCATTTTTCAACTTTTGAAGTGCAACTTTTCGTGATTCACTTTCTAAAGCGAAATATTTATGTTCTTTATGAGTCAAGTAGTGTTTATTTGCATTCGCTTTTTTTAAAGTATTTAAAACTGTATTGCATAACACAGCAGTAAAGAAAAAATCTAACTCCCATTCTACATTAAATGTTCTGTTGTCAACACTTAATTTTCTTCTCTTACTATTTGACAATGATTTGAGTGGATAAAAAAACGAATTTCAAATAATATCTTTAACAAAGTGTATCATTTCTAGAAATACAATAAAACCGTGTAACTGTTATAAGCACGCACTGTTAACTACAGTTTGCTGAAGATCGCAAAAAGGAAGCGTTGAGAGATGCGAGTCAGAGAAGCCAAAGCAAGGTGTGACGCTCAAAAAGGAGATCTGAAACCGAGTTTTGTTCACTTCTTAGACAAGATAGTTGGCGCTGCTAGCGCTAATTTAAATTTTTTTTGCAAAGACAATCAGCTGACTAATGAATTGCTCTGTGTAATCGATGATGCAACCAATTAATATTGAGGTAAACATATCGTATTTTGTAATTTTAATTTATTTTCAAATAAATATTACATAGAACAATATTCGTTTCTTTATATATATGTAAATTAGATAAACATTGTGGAATTTTCAGTGAAGTGAAAAATTATTTATTTGGATATAAAACCAACATTTCGGCAATACCTTGAGAAAAGCATAATTGATTTCTGAAATTCTGAAATCTCCTAATAAATAATTTATCACTTACCTGAAAATTCTACAATTTCTTAATTCCCAATATTCCTTGTAAATAAAAAAAGGAAAAAATAAGAAAAAACACACACACGTAACCCGGCTTTTTTTCGTTTAGTTCATTCTTATTGCAACTTGGGGGGCGCTAAAAACTGTTTAAAAAATTAACATCGAGTGACCAAGTCTGAAACGAATTGTCTGTGGGCCAGAGCCTCACTCATGCGTGTTAGGATCCGTTTCAGACTAGTATTCTGACGTCATGTTACAATATGACTGTCTTTGGCGGGATTTTTCGCGCAACTGTCATGACGTTGATGTGCAATAGTTGAAACAAACTCTACCATTTTGTACTAGGTACCTGTTGTGATTGATGGAGCACAAGACAAACATCGATGTTTTGTCTACCGATACTCATCCCTAGCGCTACTAGATGGAAGTGTGAGAATTGTTGCGAGTTGATGTCTCGATTCGCATAATTCTCTCATCTCATACGAAATTATCTACTTCTCTTGTAGCATAGTGACTAAACCGTTGATATAAATAGTATTAAAGCACAGCTATCTTCCAATATTAACGCCCAAGAGCCAATTATCACCAATTAAGTTTATGTGTCAAATGTTGCCCAAACAAGGCCATATGGCTAGCACTATCAAAGAATTATAAGATTTCATGTGGAGGCAAGCTTCTAAATCTACGCTTTAGTCTTCTACACTGGTTTTTTTGAGTGGATAGGACTTGTAGTGATGGAAGATTGGGGTCTAATAACTTTTTTTAAGTGTCATAATATATGGTCTTATATTGGTTAGACGTAAATTTTTCGGTAGTATTAATTTTAAGTGAACTATTTGCATCGTGATATAAAACTTTTATTAATCTCAATACGAATATTTTAGCGCTAAAAATGTCAAATAAGGAAACTAAGATACATAAATTGTCCAAGTAACGAATATATAATTTTATGTATTGATGTAACTATAAAACAGGATATAAAATCTGTAGTTATCAAATGAACACAAAAATTATTCAACTTTATAGTTTATAATATTACAATCACTCCGATTTTTATGTATGTTAGCTTCGAAAAAGGTGTATTATGAATTACTTTTCGAAACCATTTTTTTAATTTTTAAGGTTATGTCGAGACCTTCACCTTTATCATTTATAAAGTATTTTAGGAAATTGGTACAGGCAACGGATGGATTTTAGTGTTGCTTTTCATCTAAGTCAGTCTCGTAGTATGAAACAGGGCCGTACTTTCTAATATACACCGTATAACTCAAGAACATACTGAATGTTTTCGATAATTTACACTAATTCTTCCAATTTTGTTAGCTAATTATTTCCACTAGCATACGAATTATTTTATTAAAATCATTGAGAAAGTGCAATGAAATTTTAATTAATCATTTTCGAAGTATTATCTTTGGCTAGCAATGTATATACATCTACTTTGATTGCATTACTGGAATTCTTTTTACTCTATCTTGATTCCATCAATATTAGGAATGGGATCAAAACGTTTTTTGAACAAATGTTTGATTTGCGGGAAAAGCGAAAAGTCAGATGGTGCTAAATCTGGTGCTTAAGCTAGATGTAGACTATCAGAAATACTTTAGGCAAAATTATAGAAGGCAATGATCATGATGTTCGAATTTTATTTTTCACTAAGAGGTATTCAATTTTCTCAGGAAATATTCTAAAATTCTCGTTTCAAATATTTCATCTCTATTTTTATAATACAACTTTATGAGAATATCCAACATGGTATTGTTTTTCTGGTAATATGATAACATGAAGATTATATCTGATTCACCTATTGTATTTTATTTTAAAGTTGTTTTCTTAACGTAGGCTCAAATTATTTCAAGCTCTCTTGTATTATTTCTGTTAATTCTCTAGGTTCCATATCGTCATTTATGTTGAGGTGAATATAAATCGATTGTTATCATGGATCGATTCATAGTTACCTCAACTGAAATTAATGAAATCATTTATTTTCTTCTTCTTTTTCTGGCTTCCATAATAGGTCTAACGCCTATTCCTTCCTTGAAATTTTTCCCCATCCTGGCTCCAGATTGTCACTCCATCTCTTTCGTGGTCGACCTCTACTCCGTGTTCTAATGGGGGATTTATCTTCTGCTATTTTTACCAGTTTATCGTTTGTCAATTGACTTATATGTTGGTTCGATTTATTTTTACGCTATGATTCTTATTCATTAATGTCATCTACGGCACACTATTATCTGATATTTTCGCTTCTAATACCTAATGCTTTTCCCAAGATCCGCCTGAGATTTTTCGTTTCTGTGGTCTCCAAGAGTTTTTTCTTTTTTTCATGTTTCTGGTCTTGTCCTGATATATAAGTCACCATAAGTCTGATTGTCGCTTTGTAAATTCTTATTTTTGTATTTTGTCTTAGGTGTTTGTTCCGCCATACTACGTTCTGGAGATATTCCGTGATCTTATTTGCTCTATCTACTTGACCTCTTACCTTGTCTCCGTAACTGTACTTGTTTTTCATACTCTGTTATATGATTTGACCTTCTGGTTCTAGTTTGCATCTAATGCGGTCTTTTGATGTTCTCCTGTTTTTTTCAGTCCAGGTAGTCATATTATACTGTTTTCCTGTGTGATTAAAGTTACAGAATATCTTCTAAGATCATCTTCATTATCGGCACATATCATGGTGTTATCGGCATAGCACACATCTCTGTCACCCATTCCGTAACGTTTGCCTAGCCGCACCTTTTTTATGATTTCATCCATTATTATGTTGAATAACATGGGACTAAGCGAGTCTCCTTATCGGATACCGCTGAAGAAGTTGAGAAGAAATTCAGAGAAACGGATCATGTTAAAGTCCTCTCTAAGAGTAGTAAAAAACCAATTTGTAAAAAAACAACTAGATGGTATGATAATCACCAAACCAGTTTACTGCAAGTAGGATCAGATAACGACATGGACCATTAAACAGTTCTTAGAAAAGAAGGAAAAGTGGCATTCCTAAAAAGTAAGTGCAAGAAGATGATTTTAGGTAACGAATTAAATTTGTTCATTACATTGGAATAAAATAACAGAGATCCGATCTGAACCTTTTTTTCCTTGATGTTGCCGTTTTAGGAAATAACAAATTTATTCCTTTTATTTACACCATAAGAGTACCGGCACTGATAAAATGACGTCGTGTGAAAATAAGTTCTCGTCTACAAACCATTTTTATAAGTACAAACATAGCTTTTTAGTAGAAATAGCGCAAATACTAGTGCAAACCAACAGCCTTATGTATCCATCTCAAAGTAAGCAAATTTTAAATCATCATAACAACGTAAGGAACAAAATCAGCTATAGATATCACTTTGTGCGAACCAGCTTCCATATTAATCTGGGATATAATACTATTTTTATTTGGAAGCGATCAATTTCCCATAAAGATTTCATATTCATCAAATTTTTCTGAGAAAAATAGTATACCGAACCCAAAATGGAACCTATAAAGTGCTAATTGGGCAAAATTTAGCAAAACAATTGAGACTAAGATCAACACAACAACAACTACAACAAACAATGCAATCACAAACGTAGAAAATCTTTTAGAAAACTTCACTACTGTTATAATAGAAACGGCAAAAACAGACATAGGATATAGTAAAATACTAATAAACCAAAACCACTACCTTGGTGTAACAAAGATTGTCAAAACGCTATCAGAACATATAAACACTCTTTCAACAAGTTTAAAAGACACAACTGAACAGATAATTTGATTGAATATAAAAAAAAAGAGCTCAAGCAAGATATTTCATGAAAAAGAGAAGACGCGAATTACTGTCTTACCGGAAAATCACCACTACGACTTCGAAGAATCCAACTGAGTATGAACTATGGAACATAAGTTCTGTCAAATAAAAATAACCCTGTTAATCCCAACATTAACACAGATCGCTCAAATATCGTTCTATGAAATAATTTGTCAATATACAAACACCCTAGCACTTGAATTACCAGATTTCTTTCCAATTAATATAAATATCTCCCTATCCCCAAACCATATTCGCAACATGAAATCTTTTTAAAAAGAAGAAACAAACGTTTTGAACTATTAGGGAAGTAAGCTTCAAAGAATATCATTTTCTGTACACTACCGCATCCAAAACAACTAATAGCCTAGAAGCTGCTGTAGTACTAGAGAACAAAATATATTTAAACTATCTCCACATAATAGCGTCCACATTGGAGAGCTCTACGTCAGTCATATTACAGGCACTAAACATCGTTAGAAGAAATCAATACAATATAACAGCCATAATTACAGACTCATGAGCTCAACACATACCATTCAAAAACTTTACACTCCATCCACCAATACAAAGCAAACGATCAATTATTTGGGTCTCAACATAAAGAACAACAGATAATCAAAACAAAAGTTCAGTACTAGTGGCAAAGTGAGAGGAACAGTCGATATTAAAATTCAGTCGATATTAAAATCTATAAAACCATCTATTCAACCATGGAAAAACACTTTTGAAAATCTAACTAAACACTAAAGTGACATCTATTTAAGCAAAAAAACCCACCAATATGTGAATCTTGTAATGACAATCTAAACGTGAACTCTCAGAAGTACAAAAACGAAAGACTAACAACTTTCCGATCTCTACTTAACAATTGTAATACCACAAACTTAATCAAGTATCTAAAACAGACTCTCTAATAACCTTTGATTTGAAGTTGATACGATAATAAATTCACTAAATATATTGTACCATACTGTATGTATTGTTGGAGGAGCTCGGTTATTATTTTGTCGCAAATATACAAACAAGTAGAAATATATATCAGGAAATATTTGTATCAAATTCACTGTATTCTTGGAATCGCCGGCCCTGTTCAGTTAGAGAAGCTGTATACAAAAAAATTTGAAATTTTTATTTTATCCACGTAGGATATTGAACTTATATTTTCATTTACCCGTATCTTTATAAGATTTATAAAAGTATTTCAAAGTCTATTTTTATTTTAAGAGAGTAATAAAATAAGGAAGCATTCGTTATCTATAGGCGTATCACTTTTTATAGAAGACAGTTGAAACCTTTTCTCATGTTGTACACCGAGTATTTTCGTATGAAATAACATTTTGCATAAATATAATGTATAGCGGGTGTAAACTTATATTTATATCTAAAAAACCTGCTTTTACTTTCCAAAAAGCTGATGGTAAAAAGTGCAGTTTTTTCTAGAATGTTTCATTTTTCCACAAGGTATGACAAAAATTGTCACACTGTTTATATCGATATAAGTTTTGGATTAATAAGTAGGCTTTATTACTCTGTCGTTAATAAAAATAGACTATAGGTAAAAAAATTTTGGAATTCGAATTTTTAGCAATTTCAAATCGTCTAATCAATTTACCATTTTACACATATCTTTATGTCCAATTTTTCTTTATCTAATAAACACCAATAAAGGCATTTAGGATATGACAATCTGGTTAGAAGTGACCAATGAACAATTCAATTCGAACTTAATCTAATAGAGTTTGAAATTTAAACCTAAGGTATACTCATCAGCGTTCATTAATAAAATAACAAATGCGTACTATTGTTCTTGTCAGGGGAACTAGCATAGAATGTACTTAACACATTCTTTGGAATCGATTTTTCATATTCAATATCACAAGTTAAGTTTCTCATTAGTTTTATTACAAAATTCAGAGTCTTGAAATATTGTACAAAGCTTGACACTAATTTCTCGTCGTTCTTATAATTATGAAGTAATATTTTTCACTGTTTATTTCAATTGAACTTAGATAGCCTCTTAATTTTTTTTTATAAACTGTAATTTATCTTTCATGAGCTGATCGTCATAAATAAAGGGATAAAAGGAAGTTCAAGAAGATCGTTTTCCAAAAACAAACTAATCAATTTTGCAATTTCTACAGGTTAAATATGTTTTCAACAATGAAAATTGAGTTTAAGTTGCAAGACATTCTCAAATTTTCCAGCTACTCTCATAATAAGACTGAAAAGGCAACAAAATAGAAGTAAAAAACTGAAAACGGTTCTACTATGTTGAAATGAATCTTGAAAAAAGGGAGAAACTTTTTTTTAATATATTTTTTGGTAGAAAATATTTCGCTTGACAAAAATTAAATTAAAATATTTCCAAAATGGGCAGCTAATTAACTTTATATGCAATAAGCTTTGAGGCATTTATAATTAAAATACAAAGCTTCAAATACTCTCCATCCAGATTTTGGAAGTCGCTTTAAACGAATTAAAATAAGCATATCATGACTGATACGAGCAAAATGTTTAATTAAAAACTTACAAAAAAATAGTTTTAATCAATTTAGCAGTAGAACACGTTCAAATTATGAAAACCAAAAGTTTTTTCCTCTTTTATGTTTAAAATATTTAAAGGAATCCAAGCAAAATTGAACATATCAAATTTTGGTTAGACAATATACAACAGGAATTTAATGAAAACTCTGCTTCAAAATGAATCAATTTCAATTACATTTGCATCAGCTAGGAGTTTTTTCAATTGTAGTAAAGACATATTATAAATATTCAGTATGTAGAAGTAATTTGAAAACAAGCAATAATATTTGAATTATATAACATAGATATTTCCTATCAGAAGCTAAGTAGCCAATAAAAAAATGAAAACGATGAAATTAATTCGATTTCTTTTTTGTTTCAATTCGCCATCCCCTCCGGTTTTTAATTGTCTGACTTCTCTCTTAATTCTGGGTATTTCTCATTCAAATCGTTCCGCAATTGTGATACAAGAAACTTTTTCAACGTTTACTTTGTAAAATAAGTTTTAATACAAACTACAATAACTAAATTTTTTATAATCAGTGCTTATAGCTTGTTGAATATAATATTAGCAGCAAATAATTCAAACAAATTGGAACTGCATTGTATTTTATTATTCCAGTTTTTCTGTGAATCTCAATAATGAAGTTCTAAGCTTGTGCCATTAGATAAAATGAAGGGTTCCTTACAAACGAAATGGAACATTTAATGAAGTTGAGACGAGTTCAACGTTCTAATCAAAATAAAGGAAACAGAATCCTTAGTGTTTGATAAACCAATTTCGAAAGATGAAGAAGCTTTACTTTGATCCTACTGTACAGTAAACTAATTGTATAGTCTAACTTTATAAGATATGCGCTACACTTTAACAGTGTCTAGACTTGCAACATGTAGTCGTGACTAAGACGCAGTCCAAATTTGCATTGAGAACTTAGTCAAAAACTAACTTAGGTACAAAGTTTTCTACCTATCTCTTAACTCTATCTCTCTATATATACTGAGGGTACAAGGAAATGTTGATAATTCAGTTATTTATATCGACTTACATCATTTTAGAATTAAAGAAATCGGTGAATTTGACTTAACTATACGTGATCGTATTTTGAATCGAACTTTTATAATGATTTTAATCTCATCTATTCATCACAAAGACTATAGAACTTTGAATCAACTTCGATATCTAACAACAGACTTTATATATGAGGCTATATATTTTATTTAGAATTGTAGCCGCTCAAATTGAGCTCTTTTGATCCTGCATTTTGTGGAAGGTCAATTTTATACATATTTTTGCAGCAAACACTATTGTTCCAACCACTATTGTTTTTCATTTCTTTCTCTTTTGCATCTGTTTGTTCCAGTTACTTACTTCTAGACTCTGCCCATCTTGTACAATCTGACCTCCCTATCTATATTTTTGTCTCCCTGACAATCTTCGCTCTTTCGGTTTCCATTCTGTAATTTTTCTCATTCTCTGTCGTTTTTCCATTCGTTTTATGTCCGTACCATCGTAAGTTTTTAATTTAATCATGTTTATTATATCCTCATTTAATAATGTCATAATTCATAAGTTCTCTATACTCATTATTTTCAACTTTAACTTGTCTACGAATGTTCATTCTTAACTTCAAGGTCAGAAAGATATATACTAAGTTGAACTGAACGCGAGGACAAAATTGATAGAAACTAAAATTATGTTTTTAATAGTTTTGAACAATCAAAAATTAAATATTGAACTACTAGGAATATACGTACACAAAACAAGTGTATAATTAAACAAAGCTGGAATTGTTTACTATTAATTTAAAGATTAATTTAAATGAAACCCAGAATATGTAAACAATATAAATGATATAGTTTTATCTTATATGTTATACGTATTGAACTTGACCGTAAATTGTTATACGGATCAAAACGTTAGGATAATTAATATGTTGCTTAGCCTGAAATTTATGCTTCTTGGAGATGCAGTTCATTTTTCAACCTGTATTCCCGATTAGGGTAATACAATCACATTCACAATAACTACGGAAGTTGGCGTACAAGTACCGCATTATCATTCAACGTAACCATACATCACACTGGTTCTACCGCAGTCGTGAAGACTCTTAATTTGGTTTTTCGGCTTATTCTCTCACTCTAAATTATGATTTTGCACTTGCTATATGCCCTATATCCTGCATGAATTTTTTTTCTAGCTTTATCAACCATAAAGTATACTAATTTCGGGTATGATAGTATACTGATGTGTGAGTTCGGAAACATTAGTATTACGCGAGGCCCGGGTCTAGCGCAGTATGATTTTAAGAGCGGTAAAATTTTTGAAATGCCAAAATTTCAGAGATGTCTAGTCTAGTCTTTGTTGGGAATGTAATTTTACATCGATTCAATACTGCTAGTAAGAAGCTTCAAGATTCTCAAGTTGATTTATCATCCGTTGTGCAGATCTATAATAATCTGGCTCTATTTCTTTAGGACATCAGAGAAATATAATTTTCTGAATACGAAGAAGAAGCTGAAGCACTATCTAGAGTCCAAAACAACTGGAAAAATTCTGGACAAGAAAATTTCTGCATAAATGTTTAGTACCCCATTTTAAATTCTCTTAGTGGGCAATCGATCGGGCGTAAAAGTGCATATGAAAAGCTTTACGAAATTTAATTTGTCAATACACTAGCCAATCATGGCAGTTTGGAAGAGATATTAGATATTAGAAAATTAATGTATTCATTTACATTTACTCAAATATTCTTCAGGAAATACGGAAGTTGGACGCCTGAAAAATATGCAATGTATTACATTCACATAGTCTTCGATATGTTGATATTGCTTAACGTATTTTTTTATTATTCCGACTACAAATTGTTCAGAAGAAAGAAAGAAACTAGTCCAAGAAATTGATTATAATAATATAATTGATATTTTTGCACGGACCAAAGCCAGGAAAAAAAATTTTCATAATCGATTAATATCAAAAAAAAGAACATATTTATTTAACGTTAATTACTTATGTATCTGTGATATTCATTATATTTCATTAAAATTATATTCTAACGAAATACATTTATTTCAAATTAAAAATGAAAATTTTATATCCAAATCAATAGAATTTATTCCAATATTAAGGGCAGCACGATAAACGGGGACTAAGACGGCATCAAGCCTAAATCCGTCACTAGTTGAAACCTCATTTCACCAAAGACTCATATAAATGATTTATTTGATAATCTCTCAAATTTATGAAATGGAGTTGATTCTATTTGAAAAAATATAGAATGACAAAAATGTAAAATAATTTTTTTTTTCATATAAAAAGGGATCCAGCTTTTTTCTTTCCCGAAGTTTGTGTTCAACGCCTGATAAAATTTAATTGTTTTCATTTTCTAGAAATTTTTTCCCGTTGTCGATCCCTTTCTCCTAATTTTGTACCATATAATATTGTCGTAACCCGATGCATAAACTTTTCACCATCTTTCCTGCTTGTTCAACTTCTGGTTGTTCACTTTTCTTGTTCTAGCTCTGAATGCGTTTGACCTTGGATTTACAGTTGTTTCTATTCTACATAAAATAGTTTCTAAAGATATTTCCCTCACTGCTTCGTCGTGTCTCGCTATAACACTATTTTCATTTTTTATTTGCTATATATCACTCGATTTTTGAAAGAAAGGTTTTTCATTTACTTCGTTATCTTCTTCCATATTTTGCCGAATTCCCCCCATTTTTCTTTGCAGTTACTATATCCCTAACATTTTTACTCTAAATTTCTTAATTTTCATTAGATGAAAATTAATTAGATTTCTTCAGATGTTTCGTAGATATCCCCCTTCTCATCTTATTTTCATTTTTTTTGTCTAGTTTGTTCTTGTATAGTTTTATCTTATTTCGTTTCTTTTTTATTGCCCCCAGTTCCTGTAATGCCACATACTTGCGTTGTTGTCTATAGTATTATATACTTAAATTTATTCCACATTTCTTCTATTGATTTATTTTATGTTATAGTACCACGTCTGAATTGTTCGGAGTTTTCAAAATTAACACGTTAAGCGCTATTTGTATCCTTTTGAGTACAAGTAACCTTAATCATTTGGGCCATTTGTATCCAAAAGGATACAAACGACTTCTTTTACTTTATGCTGGCTAAATTCAAGCAGATTTAACGTGTTCGTTTAAATGTATAGAGTATTTATAAAGCATGACATATTGGTCCAAAATTTAGTTTTGGTCAGAGATTTTTTGGGGATAATAAAATAATAATTTTAGAAAAAAAATTACATTATATTTCAAATACATAACACAATATATTTTCTTAGAGCTCTTGCAAATGAAATTCATAATAACTCATATTTATTGAACTAACTTCGATTAATGGCTAATAAGAAACATTTCAAACAATAAAATTTTTCACAAGCATTACATATTTGGTGAGTTTGTAAAAATTTAATTTGGGCATATTTCCACTGATATTTTTTAGTCTTTCATAGCAAACAGTACTTTTCTCATTATCATCCACTAAAACATAATTAATGCTAATTTTATTAGGCTTGGGAATTTTTGCCAAACTTTCATCCAACATCTGAGCTACAACTAACTCTTTGAACTTAGTGATGGACATTTTTTTCTTTGCTACCGTCTATTGTAAACAATACGCATTTATTAGCGTAGTTCCTGTTATCTGCTCATTTTCGATACCATTTGACTTTGTCTTTATTATAACCTAAAATTATTTTCGGTTTTTCTATTTCCTTTCCACGTCTTCTTACAGAAACCAATGAATTGTAAAGTTTTTTGGAATCACCAAAACATCTTTTTTGTTGTTCTAGTTCGAAACAACGTGCAACATATTTCAGTTTTTAAATTCGTAGATTGATTGCTTATACAAGATTGGAGGAATTATTTTTCTATTTGAACGGAAAGTACCCACTAGATGAGTTTTTCTCTTTTGAAGTTCGTGAGCTAAAGATACGCTACTATAATTTGTGTAAATAATCCGCCCTTTGTCACGTAAATTTTCTGACGACTCTAGGACAGTTTTAGTCATACCGGAAACATTTACATCAAGGGCCTCGAAGACAGTTTGTATAATATTATTCCAAATTTGTTCCGCTTATTTGGAATATATTGCTTGAAGCTTAGACGGCCACTAAAGGGAACTAGTGTCTCATCAATACAAAATTCTTCTTCTGGTACATAGACGTATTGAATACGTTCTACCAGAATATTTATCAAGGGTGTGATCTTGTACGGCAGATCATTTTCGGGGGGATAGAACTTCTCACAGAAATGCCATGTTCGTACCAGTATTTCGAACCTATTTCTTGATAAAATAAAGTTTATTTTATTTTTGTATATATCATATTTTGACCAGTAATCGTGAGTGTTGGTGTAGTGGTGGTGTAATCCAAGACACACTGTCAGACAGTATACGGCACTTCATCCGGATGATATAGATCTGCAGTGATTTTTTATTGAATATCAAAACGGTAAATGTCACCGTGTGTTCTGAGTATACATAAAATTTCAAACGTTCCAAAAGACGTTGCTATGTTTCTGAAATTAAAAAATCCTCATGAATATACAGGACATTACCTTCGTAAGACTTCAGCAACTATTTTAGTTGACAACGGAGGAGACCGCTTTAAAACGACATGGTGGATGGAAATCCACCAGTGTTGCTGAAGGGTACTTAGAAGATTCTGTTTCCAGCAAGAAACAAACTGCACAAAAAATACTTCATTGTACAACCAAGTACGAGTTCTGGAATAAAAATAGTTTTACATTCAGAAAACCTTTCAAATGAAAACATATCTAGCATAATAAATATAGATTAACAGCTTACTAATCATAACATATACACCAATGACAAGATTGTGAATGTCGAAGCCAAAAGCGGTAGCAATTTGAGTAACTGCAAAATACAAAACTGCACCTTGTCACTCGAAGCAAAAGACCCATTTTATATGTTTCACCCAGCTTACACAGCATCGGCAGTGGAAAAATCTGGGCTCAAATAATGATAACCTTCTACTTCTAGTAACATAATGTACTATTAACAAAATATAATTGCTACAATGTGATAATTGAAATGTAGCCACCTGTAGAATTAGATCGTTTTATATTAAATTCAGAGAAAAATTTGAATAGCCACATAATTGTCGAACAATAGGAAAATTTCATTTATTTCTAGAAGTATGGTTGTTCTAAAATGTGATGTATTTCCATCAATAAAGCTCATTTTACACTGTCACCAAGTAGGTAACACTTTTTGTTGGGAAGAAGAATATCCGCTTCAAAAAGTTATCAAAGAAAGTCATTTTTCTTCTTATTATTGTATTGCCTTCTCCTTTATATTCGAGTGAAAATAGTACTGGAGCGTTTTTCAGAGGATTTATTGAGGTTCAAGAAAATTCAGGCAACATTATTATTAAGATAGAATAGAAACTAGCAAAAAAAAATAAATTCAATACAATAATCTCATCTATTTTTAAAGCAGTTCATATAGTTTACATAAATATGAGCTATACAGAGTGATATAGGGTGTCAAAATATAAAAATTGATATCGTTCTTCAGGACTGATGGATATTTTTTATCTTACTTGGTAATTGATTTAAGCACATGATAATACTACTAAATTCTCCACATATCACATCTTTATTAATTGAAAATGATACTGTAGTGAATATTAGGAGTTTTCAGAGCTGCATTACAGCTGATTGACACCTTTTAAAAACTGGACAGACACTATCACGAGGCACGACAAATAGTGATGTTAGCAATACTAGACATACGAAACTACGAAACAACTGAAGGAGAGGTGACTAGACAAATCTTCGAAGGGGTCGTTCAAGAATCTGTACAGGGACCGAATATATGTTATGGTCTATATGATAGTCTGCTTGGACTGGAATTACCTCTTGGCATACTTCTCCTTGCTTATGCCAATAATGTGATTGTGACCACCGAAAAATCTACAGAATGAGAGCAGCTGAAATTGAACCACACTTGGCAATGAGAAGAGTAGGTGATGGATGACAGATCACGGACTTCTACTCCCTACAGACGAAATCAGCTCTAGATGCGAAGTCAAGTATTTGGGAGTAAACTCAGATGTTTTTCTGGACACTCAATTCTTTTGTATGGGGAGGAAGTCTGATCAGAGGCCCTGAAGATGAAGAAATGTTGTGATGACGATAGTACAGAGACAAGGTCTCGGTACAGGCTTTCTGAGTGGTAACGGATGTAATCCCCGCGGACTTCTTGGCTTTCGAGCGTAAAAGGATATACAAAAGCAGCACAGATACAAGACGAGAGGATGTGGCAACCACGATGGACATAAGAAAAATCAAGTGAATGGACGCAACGACTGATAAATAACCTTAGACTGTGGACCAATAGGAAGTTCGGAGATGTGAAGTTCTACATAGCTTCTAATGGGACACGATTACTTCCAACGCAATCTCCACAAAATGAAGAAAATACAAACACCTAAATGTACGTATTCTGAAGTAATGGAGGGGTTTGAGAGAAGAAGTAGAGAAGACTGTTGGTAGCCTAGAACCTGATAATATTGTTCAAGTGATGCTACATAAAGTAGCATATAGAAATAATTCTTAGGAAAAAGAATGTTGATGGCTCCTGATATCATAAAGAACAAATAAACGCAACAACCAAACATACACGGAGATGTCTGCTAATCAAAAGTAATATCACCATAGTTCCTGGTTGGACGGAGATGACAGAAGATAGCGGTTTCTTGGGTAGGCTACGGTAGTGCTTCATATCCATCAGCAATCCTGTTGGAATCCGTTACTTGGATCCCGCCTCTTTCTAAAAGATATATTAGGAATAGATGTTACATGTACCACGTATATAAATATCAAAGTTAAATGAATAGGTGTACCAGCTTGGAAATAAAAATTTTTTTTAAGTCAACGTAATGAATCTAAAATGATTGGAGAAAAATGTCATGTTGGTTAAAAATTCAGGACTTGCTATAATCCTCGAGGAAGCGAAGGAATTTAATGAGTTAAAATAGAAATGCAAGACAATTCGAATGAATAAGAAAGTTATTCCATCTTATTTTCGACCTCTCTAATATGCATTTCCGTCGAAGATAAAAGAAAAAATTAGAAATAAACTGCCTATCTGAAGAGTAGTTGCCGAGAATACAAAGCTTCATTATAATCAAAAGCTGTTGTCTGTGAAAAATAAGAATAAGAGTTATCATATAACCTTTTTGTGAGTTTGTGAGGAACTAAGAACCTTTTTCCACAATTTCCGCACCAGGTATTCATTGTAAACTCATGTTTAAATTAGGACTCATGAGATAAATGACCCAACTATAACTATTTCTTCTATTGAACACTTCTATATGAATAATGATAACATAACAAGGAGAAATTTTTAGATTTGGATACAAGCGATCTTCAAACTCCATGTTTAATTGTAAATATATCATATAATTTTGCATGAATTAGTACGAGTATGTTATTTATATAGAAAGTATTGGAAGACCTAATAAAATGATAATTCCAACAGTGGCTTAGAATATAAGAAAAAAAAAATCCTCACTTACGTGAGCCTTACTCTTTCAGTAATTGTCGGATACTACATATTAGCAAATTTCAATTAGAATAACATAGAAATTTATGCATAGTTGTATATATTTCTATTTTTTGTTATTTCATTTATAGAAAGTGATTCTTAAAATATCAACCTTCTCATAAATTAACCTCACAACATTTACTCAAAAATTTTAATTTGCTGGGTCTGTCCGGTTTTTGCCTAGAGGTAGGGATTACGAACGAGTACGCGAAAGCAGCAGCCCCGCATCTGCTGAGAGAAAATAATTTGGGGAAAAAACAAAGGATTAGCTTTTCCTTAATCAACAGAATTGTGGGAAAACACAGCTTAAGCAAAATTCGAGAAAGCCAATCTGACTCCTGTTTTTGGTCTATAATTCATTTAAAACTCATTTTAAGTGATTAAATATCAACCCTTTTTATCCCGGTATACTGACTATTATGCATTGTCCAGTTATTAATTTCCATGCATATTTTGATACCTGATAATAAATGGACTACCGTACAAAAAGTTTCATAAAAAATTACATTTACATTCCCCAACGAAACTTATTTTCATAACGATTACGTAAATAAGTAGGTTATTAATATCTTATAACTAAATGCCAGTATTCAAGTACTAGTTGTGTTCAACGGCCAGTGCAGCGCTCACCTGACTCTTCAGTGCCTAAACATATACCCGAACCGTTAGAACAAAACATTGAATGACTTCTCACAAAATGATGCTGATTTTAAAGTTATGTTAATTGAGCTGAAATGCTTTTCCCAAAATGAGTTAGATGATTTCTAAAAGATTTAATATGTTTTAAACAAGCTTCAAAGTTGTTAGCATCAAGACCAAAAAAAATGCTTTCCCTAGACACTAGTTTTTATCGTGGAAGAGATAAAAAATTTACTGCGATTTTATGGTTTACTTTTTGTTCAGATATCGAAAAATTGTTTCAAAAAATTGGCTTGAAAATATACTAACAAAACGACTAGTATTTAGTCATGTCCATAAGTGAAAAAAAATAATCAAACCAATAGAGAAAGATTGAAAATGCTTTTATAACATTTGCCAAAAATCTCTTCAGCTCACTATGGAAAAATTTTGAAGCCGGTATTTTTAATGGCTCTCAAATAAAACAAAATTTACGTAAGATACTCGATTGAGAAATTTTATGAGCTAGAATTAAAGACTGCTTTCGTCTATGTGATCCAGAAGTTTCTCAGAAATAAAAAATTTGAAAATTACATTTTGAAAAAAAAAACTTGTGAAAGACCTTCTGCTTAAATAAAAAAATATATGGTGCAATATGAGAATAGAACGCTACTTCCTCTATAGACACCTGGACAAAATTTAGGAGATATGAGTGAAGAGCAGAAAAGTGTATGCATCAAGACTTACTCGTCAGAGTTTATTTTTCAAAGTCTACACATCAGCGAAAAGCATTGAACTGAAGTTTAAAAGAAATCAATGATTAAGTTTTTATTGCTTTTTCTCAGTGAATATAGGTTTCTTTCTGTTTAATATTCACATAGCTGAAAATCAGAAATCTGAGCTAATAAAATTAGATTTTTGAGAATAGCATATCAAATGGAGTCATCAATGTATTGTATGTATTGTAAACTAGTATAATATATTGCTTTAGAATGTATAAGAAAGCTTTTTCAAATATTTTATTTTTGATGTGCATTGACGCAAATCGTTTATTATTGTAGTCGAATCTCTATAATTGACGGCTGATGATTATCTGTTTGAGTGAATCAGATTAGTAGTTGGTATATTCCCTTTTCAGTAATTGTGATTTGGTAAAGCGATCTCTAAATCAAATCAATCTTGACGTTTCAACAATGTATTGAGTGTGATCTATTACTGAACAATTAATTACGATGAAATTTCTATAGTAGTGAACAGCATCGTTAATGGATTCAATACAAAAAATTCTGTTTCTGAGTTTCCTTTAAAATGTCTGTTTTTCCAGAATATGACGAAGGCGCTTCTCTACATATGCTTCGATCTAAAATTTCCAATTTATCCTAAACCGTTCGTTTTATCGACTTCAAACATGACTACGTTTTCATAAGTAGATAAATTGGAATCTTTTTTGGAAATTTTGATGTCATATAGGTTGTCTCCGTTGAAATCACATATTCTTAATAAAAGCTGCCTATAGATTTCTCGGTCGAAGTTTCCAATGTTTAAAATTTAGATGTCTGTAACATAGGAACGAAGATTTGCATAAAAATATTTTTGAATTCCACATTTTGACCTCTTCTGCGCAGAATATTGGCATTGATTTTCTGGAAAACCTATAAGTTCCTATATAAGAAACGTTTTGGAAAATTCTGTTTTACTTTTCATTTCATCCATAGTTTTAAATTCTATTTATCTAGACAATTTTTTTTCTTATAGAAAATCCAACTAGGGTATTTTCTGTTACTAACTGACTAACTCAAAATCTTCTCACTAAATTGACATTGTTGACGAGCTGGATAACCTCAACATTCCCATAGCTTAGGTACGTATCTTAGTTTAAGTATATTATTAAGGTTAATTAATTTGCTTATAGCTTTGCGTGGAAAGATTTTTTCGCTGTTAAGGCAAATCCAGAGGATTGACGTTTGTTCTAACTTTTTTTTGGAGAAGTACGTCGAACAACTGATTCCTTCTGTTCTGTTTTATTTCAGTCTTCGGTTTCTTCACCTTCTTTGGCCTGGAAAGTTTTTTGTTGACCAGCTTTTATTTCATTTCCTAACTGGTGGATTATATAGAATAGACCTTTTACTCGTTCGTTTGCTTTCCAAAGTGAATAAACCGTTCTCTTATCATAAATTAATTAAGGTACCTAGATGGCTCAAATATAAAGCGAAATTTTTGAATAAACACGCGAAAAATTTAGTGTCGTTAAAGTGGCTGCACTCGATATTAGACTGGTCTCCTACGAATCATAGAAAACAGCCGGAGCCGCGTAAACCCACTTTTGTGGGTTTACTTATGGACATGAGGAAGAAGTATGTACCAGTATCTGTTGCGTAGTGCATCAAACTTAGTTTTTTGGTCAAAATTATTGTGAAATCCGCGGATATTTGTCGAAAATTATTTGAGCAATAAGAGGATGAGTGCCTCTCCAAAACTCAAGTTTGCACGCTTCTACTGCAGCGGTATGAAGAAAAAGGAGAAACTTTAATGTACCAAATATTCACTAGAGACGAGACTCGTGTACACTAATTTATTTCAGATAGTAAACGAGCATTTATGGAGTAGAGGAAGAAAAACGAAGTCGCGTCAGCTGAAGTTGCCAGTTGTACCATTTGATTTTCTCACTGAATTACGAATGTGAAGTATTATACTAACCTACTAAAAAACACGGTTGAGTCTATCTACAAATCAAAACGACGCGATATTCCAATCCGTAGAGCAATATTGCTCCAAGACATCGCCAGACCGCATATAGCTCGGCGATACGATAGAAAAGTTGAACGAATTGGGTTGGGAAATACAGAAAGACCCTCATAATAGTTCCGATTTGTCGTCATGCGACTATTATTTATTTGGTCAATTGAAAGAGGCAATTGGCGTACTGCAATTTGAAAACAATGCGGAGGTCGAATTATTAGTGCACGAACGGTTACGTGACAAGCCGAGAGTTTTTTTAAAAATAGCATCCAAAGCTTGCAGAGAAGTGGGAAAAGTAATAGAGTGTGACTATGCAGAAAAACTGTAAAATATTCCAGCTCCATAACTTGATAATAAAATTTTTTATAGCAAAATTTCAGTTTATAGTATTTAGCAATTGCAATTGTTGATACGCTTGATTTCACGATTTAGTTCCTGTGTAATGCCAAGACGGCTTATTTGGTAGATTTAAGGTTTTTTTCTAATAATAATAATAATTTCTCAACTCCTACTTGAATCTAATTGAACATTTAAAAGACACAATATGAAGTCGAAACAAAGTATTGGTATGAGTATCATCCATTAAAAACATTCGTGTGATTATAAGTTTTTCTGTCGCACTTTTTAGAACACTACATTACATTTTTTTGTTAAAAAACAAGTGTGGAATAAATTTATTACTTCGTTGGATATAAATATTTTCCAATTTCGATCAATGTAAAAATAATTATTTTCATATATCATACTACTATCTGTTCAAATATTCTCAGTTATTATCAAATATATAGTAAATATTTGAGAGAGAAAATGGATTCATTAGTGTATGAACTTCCATGCTAAATTATGAGTCGCTTTCCAAATGACTAATATTAGAGATTATTATATCCAATTGTAATGTATTACTGGTAAATACATAGCATTACGCAAAAGGTTGTGGTATGGATCTGCATTATGTTTCCACTGTAGGAAATATAAACAAATGACAAATCATCAGAAACTTAATGAAAACTTTGTATACCTTATACACACCCTACAATATTTGGTTTAGTATAGAAGCGTGTTTTCCAGATTTTTTAAGGTATAATTTCTTTTTGATATTTTCACTCCAACGATTTCGTCACAAACCATCCCGGCGATCTTGTGAGTTGCTACTCAAGTTTTGAGTCAGACACATAAAAACAAATATTTATAATTTGTAATAATGTTTTTCAGAGTATTCTCCATTAAGATCAATATACTTTTGCATGTATTTGAATCAATTGTCGGAGTATTTTTTTCTATTACTTTGAAGTACCTCCAAAACATGTGATTTTAACGCATACCGGTGTAGACCTCGCAATTTATTTTTGATTTGCGCAAATAAGAAGAAATCATGGTATCAAACAAGGACTGTACGGCGGATGACCCATCAATTCAATCTTTTCACTGTTCAAAAACGTTTTTGTTCGAAGTGATGTTTGAGATCTTGCATCGGGTCTACGTTGGTCTGATGGAATGGTAGCGCCATCCGAAAAAACAGGCAACCATTTGCTTCGAAGTTCTTCGTGTGCGAACAACTATTGTTGGATTTGGTTCATCTTGGAAGACCTGTACAGTCGATCTTAATTATTTTCAGGTTCATATGCATAGATTCATTATTCGTCTCCTGTCACGATCTTAAACACGTCTATGAAACACCGCGATTGGATTTTTTAAGGATTTCTTCGTTCCAATCGACACAAGTTATTTTGAAAAATTATCTAATTATGCAGTATCCAACGCGAACAAATCTTTTCGATAGTCAAATGTTTGTGCAATATTGAATATATGCGAGTTGAACTAATGCCCAAGTATGCCTCAATCTCACGGCGTGTCACATAACGATCTTGCAAAATCAGTTTACGGACAGTATCGATGTTTCCTGACTTTCCAGCCGATTTTGAACGACCTTCATGAAATTCATATTGTAGAGAAGTGCGAAGACGATTGAATTCGAAAAACACGTTGGCTCAAGATGGTGCTCCATCATCAAAAGTTTAAACCACGTCGAAATTCATAGTAATAAATCATAGTAAATAACTTTCGAATATTTTCACCGGTCCTTAGTCCTTAAATCTGGAAAATTTAATTTCAAATTCATTCATTGTTTTGGAACGTCCAAATTCCTGGTTCAAAGATTTCTTTATATGGATAGGAGCTTGAAATAACAAGAAATTGAAATTTTTGATAAGAGAAATAACTCAAAACTGCAGCACTATATAACAAATACAACAAATACAAAGAAGGATTGTAATAATTGGAAATTATATTCAATAAAATAGCAAGTGACGTTCACAATCATATATCTAGGACTTCATAAGCATCTTCTCCTTTGTAATTGATAGTAACTTTGTTAAAATATTTTACCTCAAAAAATATGGTACACAAATAAATTATACCTTATTAAATGTAGCAAATTCTGTCAGTACGTTCATTTGTCTTTCCTTCAATAGCTTTAGCTTACCGAAAGTTGGTACAAGGCATATTTCCATAATTAATAGGTTTAGATGAGAGTACAGAATGGTGATAAATGATGTTATATCTTTTATACTCACTCACTAAATTAAATAACTACAAGTCCAGATACAATATAGGATAAATTATATATTTATTTATACACACAGAAACGTTTTACGAATATATAGGACTGAAATAACTAACTTGTTCAATCAATTTGCCATGATATTTGATTATCTGATTAACGTTTGTTTAAAACAAATATTTGATGTGGTATCAACACGCAGAGATTGTTAGAGCCGGTTTTTGTATGGAGCTATATGACCTTGGAATAGTAATTGATTTTTTTTTCAAACTCAATTACTCAATTTTCTTAGTGACGAAGCTATATTACCAGCGCTAAATGTCATAGTATCTTGGAAGTAGGGAAGTACAACCATATTAAATGGAAAATGTTTATTCAGATCTTTCATCACACCAAGTGAGAACGTCTATCCTAACTAAATCTTGTTTAAATTATGGTATTCAATCGTTTTTTCTTTCAAATTGCCCATTTTTCTAAGTAATTTCTGAAAAACAAATACGATATATCGGGGAATTTATAGTTTTTGGTTATTTTGGCCAAAAATAGTCGAAAATTTGGTTTCCAAACTCAGGTCCCATTTTTATATCAAATGCGCCGAAAAAATGGACAATGTGAAAATAAAATGTATAAATAAATTATTTATGGCCAACAATAAAGTGGACCCTTCCAAATAATAACGATAATCACATAAACTGAGTTAATATACGGAGACTGTAAAGAAAATCTTACTGTGAAGCATATACTAATTGACTGAAAACAATATGAAGTCACAAGAAAGAATTACAATATTTGAGTTAATGTACCGAAATGCTAGGTGAAGACATTAACGTAGAGAATATAATTGATTATTCTAAGAACAATGGCTTATATATAGGTACTATGTGAATTTTTGTACTTTGTATCTTCTGTCTTCAATACCTCTAGCTGATAGGGCGACTGGGTAAACCCCGTTAGTTTATTTGTACTGGGGTTACTTGAATACAAATAGGAACCGTTTGGGAAAAATTATTACTAGAACCTTCCTCAATATAGCTTCTGGTACTATTAAAAATGTGTTATAAAATTATTTGTAGAGAAAGAAAATAGAGTACGCTGAGTCACTACTGATTAGATGGAAAGACGGTTCCTTTTTATATTTGATGTCAACAAACTATTGAATAATTATTATCCATGTTAACTTGAAATATATGTTTTTTCATATTAATTTAAAACATCAACAAAATACTGCAATCCAGAAACTTATTTACTTCTGATAATAATTCATATTGTTTGAAATACGATACGTATACGACTAAAGTGTTCATACAGGGTGCGTCACGAGGAACTTAACATGCTCTTACCATATGTAGACCCCCTCAGGAAGGATATTATGAGGTGTATGTCGTTCTTCTTGGTTATTTATGTAGTTTGAAAATCATCCATTGCATTTTGAAAATATTCCCATATAGTTTAATATTCTATACGAATCCCTAAATTAATTTTTCCAAAGCTGGTCCTGGAATTTCTAAGTTTAGTTGATATTCAAATGCTTAATAGTAGTGTACTGCATCATGGAAAAATTCAAAAAAACTAATGAGTTGTGTAAACACTATAGCCTATTAAAGTTTATGAACAATTTCATAAATCACCCTGGAAAGTAATAGAGAAGAGGAGACACTTTTTAGTAGCGTTATGAGAACCTTCCTGAGGGCCTCTACATATGGTAAAAGTATGTTAAGTTCCTCATGACTCACCCTCTATATAGACGGCTGCGTTTCACTTCATGCAAAAAGTAGTAACTTTTGCATAGAATTTTTATGATAAAAAAAGTGACCCATCAGCTGCGAAATCGAGTGGTCATACTGAATATTCATTCAGGGACTGCAGTTTATTATTTTGAACTAGTTATCAAATATTAATAACCAATAAATCACCTTATTGCCATTCAAAATCAAATATTTAATGACAGCTTAATACTCCTACTTCACAACTGACTCATATTATTGTCAAACAGAAACAAAGCGTTCAAAACAACTGTAAAATACTGATATTTTCAAAATTATTGCTGATTTCATATATTTTTTCTTGAAATTGAACAAACGGCTATGATCTGCTTTTGTTATTGTTCAGATTATTTATATTTCTTGTTAAATACAATTTTCACATTATTTACACAATCGTATAAAATTTAAAATAATCTGAGATAAACAACTTCCATTTTGAAACGACCTGTTCAATTATCATAATTGGTAGAAGTTCAGTAATTTTCTGGTAAAGCATATTTGATTCACGACCAGTTTCTGCTTTTACATTAATTAGTTCTCATCTACTATCCTGAATCAACTGTTTGTAGTTTTTACAATGTTTGAACACTTCTAATTAAATGTATACATTTATTATATTTGATTAAGTTTTTTTTTAAATGGACCCTTGTTAGTGTTTTATGTGACCAAAATACAGTCACAAATTTTGTCTTTTTATTTGATAAACGTTCAAAATATACAGAACAACGAACGTGAATGTTACCGACTATTTATATCGCTCCAAAAAAATATTGAAATGAGAGACAATAATTCCTTATCTTTTGAAAACAAAACATTGGATAGTTTGGAATAAGTAGTAGACAATTAAATATAAGGAATCCACATTTTGTTTCCACTTTGTAGTTTTTCACATTCTAGTCACTAATGTCCCAACATGAGCTGAAATCGTTAAAACGTGTCCGCGGTTAATGTGAGTGAAATTTCCCGGAGTAAGAAACGTTCAATTTTATTTAAAACACAAGATTCATTCATGCCTTTAATAAGTGCATTCTTTAATATGGCACAGTCAGATTGGAGAGCCTGTAGATGACATGTCAGCTAATTTAGCTTGAAATTATGCATACATTTACGTGAATGCTTTGGATTTCATGTTTGAGACCAAGAAACTAAGCATGTTTCCTTCACAATTCTATTTAAATCCAAAATAAACTATTGCTGTATTTTCCAGATAAAAGAAAATCAGTTTCACTATAATATAGAAATACATTGTCGGCGATACCATTATTTAAGAAACTATCAAACATAACAAAATTTACTCATATTTACTCATATTATCAAGTTATTTTAGATTCTATAACTTCCCAACTGATGCCTTGAAATCTTTATATGAGTTAAGCTTCTACATCTGAGCGGTTATAAAGATTTTGATAACGTTTCTAGTTAGGTTATTTCCGATTTGAACATCTTCGAGCCTTGATATAGAAAATCATATCACGCCTCTAATTATTGACAAAATCGTGATGCTTAGGTTCTACAAGAAATCAGTATTGGGACCAACTCATTTATATGAACTTTAGAACTTCTCTGATAAAATTATATGCTGTTTTGAAAATAACAAAACTAGATTCACTTGATTTATTGTCACTTTGTTCTGACTAATTGAAATGTCATGAAATTTCACACGTAGCCTTTTAAAAGTTGGTACATGAATTTGACAATGGCAGCGCCATTTGTGTGACACCCACACGACTTATTGAGTCATGGCATATTTCTCAGTGGATCTAGTATAGATTAATAGGTGAAGCTTCTAGCGCGTAACAAATAGATCTGGGCTCAATTCACACTGGTATCTCGAAAATTGGAAATATTTATGTATATGCGAAATGTTGGGCTTAATCATAATACATAAAGTCTTGAAATTGGACGTTTTTAATGAATCACTCTTGTTATGATCGAACGATATAAAACTTTAGTAAACGAAGCGGCTTAATACAAACATTATTAACAATATTTTAATAATCATTTCTTTTGACGATACGCTGCTGTTTGAGCTGACAGCGGTGACAATTCACTTCTTGAGATCTGTAATTTTTTAATGGTATCCAAGAGAATTCAGTCTTGGCAAAACTAACTACTGAGAAAACTGCAAGCTTTAAAAAGTTATGGGAATCTATTCAGATAAAACTCATCTATTATGGCTCCCTTGATGTCTAAAAACCGTATGACAACTAATGGTTTCGATGAAACTGGTCTATCAGCAGTGGAATTTCACGGTAAGAATTCAATAAAATACATGAGGAAAATTCCGGAATTAAATCGAAAATGGTGGTATACAATCCTACAATCGATTTCACAATTTTAAAACTAAATTTATTATAAATGGTAAAAGTAAATCGGGACAAAGGATTGGGAAAACTTAGATTGGCCACTGTTAGCAAATTATTATACATAAAAACATCCAATAAATATCTACAAAAATATTTGAAGAATGTGTTGGTTACGATTTGTGAACCGCCATCACATATTGGCATTTCTAAGAATTCATGTCATCAACTTACTTTACAAATATTTATTGTAATTCGCAATTTCTTGCGAATTTTGAGCAGTAAGTATTGAGGCCAAAATTAATTTAATGAATGATAAAAAAACAGAAGAGGAAAAAATGGAGAAATTATACAATAACCTGCAGGAATATATTAATGGAATAAGAAAAGAAAATTAGCAAATAATTATAATGGAAGATTTGAATGCCCAATTAGTAACGACAAAAATCTAGGACTAGGATGGATGGGAGGAGAAGGAGAAGAAATAATAATGAGGAATGAGAGAAGAATGATTAAACTCTGTGAGAGGTATGAATTGATGATGGGAAATTCATATGGAGAGCAAAAACTACAACATATATACTCATTCATAGCAGAAGGACAAGAAACAAAAATTATAATCGATTACATAACATACTCAAGGAAAATAAAAGAGAGGATAGGAAAAAACAAAATAGGAAGAACGCATGGAGAAGATAACATAGGAGCGGAAATGATGAAATATTCAGGATTAACGGTAAAAATAAATGGATAGAATAGAATAGAATAGAATAGATTAGAATAGAAAAGAATAGAATAAAGACAATAGAAGACCTAAAAATGAAAGTTAATATCAAGAAGTACAAAAGGATATATAAGTATATAACTGTCACTACGTTATTATATGGAATAGTATAGTAGTATAGTTAAAAGATGTTTGAAATAGTACGGACACGACAAAGCCTAAGAAGAAAAGTGACAGAAGCAAAAAGATATAAGAAAAAAAGGAAAGGAGAGAGTGGAATAAGTTGGTTGAAAAGAGAATAAAAACTAGTTCTTCTAGAGAAGAAGATTGTCTCAAACAAACTGAGTGATTGATGAGGTTAAAGAAAAATCTAGATGCATTGAGAGAAAATTAAAACTTCCCAGTGCACAAATTGTGATGAAGTTGGAAGCACAAACAAGCATATATTTCCATTATATTTTTTGGCGGTATCGTATATAGAAGTATACAAAACTCTGAGGAAGGGTGAAAATAAATTGAACGTCATAAAATCTTTGGACTATACTCCCAATGGAAAGATCTCGTGTGAGTTACGACAGTAAAAAATTATTCTCCACGCTCTTGTTTTGCTAATGTAGTAAATTTATTTCCATATCTCCTATAATTCGAACAAGTTTTTTTTAGTACTTCAGTAAAAACACAGCGGATTGCACATTATTTCCATCATCTACTCTATAATTGATATCAATACTAAGAAAACAGATAGTTGTAAATTAAAAATTTCCGTGCATGGTTTTCGGACGGAGAATTGAATGAAAATATTGGCAGAATACTCGAACTCCCATATATAGTAGAACTTTTTTGGAATTGATTACTATCAACAATTCTGTGTTAGATCCATCATTTTTTTTTTAATTAAAATTTATTTTATGATAAAAACGTCACGTATCACTGAAACTCACTCACTCCTAACAAAATATATTTATCACGATGTATAGATAATATGAGAGTATACATTTTTCAATAATTCTTCAATTGGTACAACTTATATAGACGTGTACATACTCTTAGGCTTCTACATTTATTTCAAAGTTATCTCTACTTACCAAATCTAGGTTTTTGATAATTTCGTTTCAATATTTTTTTTCAGAAAAATTAACAAATATAACATCGTAGCCAGCCGAGTACAAAGAAGAGTAGCGCTGAGAATATGCAGGGGCTATCGTACTATCTCAACCGAGGCTGCAAGAGTACTTGCACGAATAATACCTATAGATCTTCTAGTTGAAGAGAGATCGAGAGCGATAGGAATGACAGCAGGTGAGAAAAAGGCTCTTCGAAAAGAAACGGTACAGAAATGGCAAAATAGATGGAACGCCAGCGACAAGGACGTGTGGCTTCACAAACTGCTACCAGATATTACGCCGTGGTATGAGAGATCCTGTGGTGAAATTGGATACTATTTGACCCAAATAATGACAGCCCATGGCTCTTTCCAAAGTTATTGTAGGAGAATAGATAAAGCTGAAAATTACCTCTGCCTATACTGTAGCTCGGAGATAGATAATGCAGAGCACACAATTTTCAGTTGTCCTGCGTGGGCGGATATTAGAAACTTGTCTGAAATAATAGTAAGAGCTGAGTTACGACCAGAAAATATAGTGCAGATCATGATGGAACCAGATTTTAAATGGAAAGCTGTTGAGAGTATGGTGGAAAAAATTCTAAGAAGAAAGGAACAGGACAGTAGACAAAGAGGTACAAACACACAGCAACATTAGAAGATAATAGATAGACCCGAACTCCTCATCCCTGCATGCAGCAGGGGAAGGGAGACGTAGGGAGCAAAACAGAAAAGAAGGAACCACAAAGGTTAGGTTAGGAAAGGCAGCTCATCACTATGAAGAAATATTTGTTAATGGTGCCATAATGACTAATGAGCGGAGTTCAGATAAAAGCGACTAACAGAGGACATACAATCCGTCCGAGCCCCACCGCGACGCAGGAACCCGCAGTGGAGGCGAAAGTTTCCCAGCAAAACTATTTGCTGTGGAAGTGCGATAAGTCATTTTTAAAAAAGAAAAAAAAATTACTTCAATTGAAAAATCTTAAAAAATCACGATAATTTTATTGATTAGCTTGTGTACTTTTCTTAAATAAACATCCACTATGTTGTATAATAATATATTTCCGATTATGGAAAAGTAGAAGAAAACTATCTGATGGAACAAAAAAATTCAAAGTGAAATGAATAAATACCAGCAACAAGTAGGTTGGATCTTCTACAGAAGACGAAAAAGTTATATTACAATAGTGATTCAACCAGCGAATCGGAATCACATTTGCATGGTTATTATACAGAAATTAACTATATTTGTTCTTAGAGTTGCAAATCGCATGCAATAAAATCAGCACGAAACCGATAATGTTATATTTGCGAGATTTTCCATGAATCAATCAACTTATTTTCTCTCTACATATGATTCACGTATAGTTCATTACTTTTACGTTGTATTGTTATGTCAAGCACCCGTTTGAACAGAAACCTGATTTGTTTTTGTATTTCAATTTAAAGTTCCTTGACAGTTCTGGTCATTGGCACAGAATCAAAAAATGTACATGTTCCATACAGGACTGTTAGATAATCCATCACAATACTTAAATTATATGAATTATATTTTCAAATACAACTTGGTAACTTTGAGCAGCTCCAAAATTTCTGTTGCGCGGTTGAGGTTAGGTTTCATATTAAACTGATAAAAGAGTATTGTTTGTAGTCGGTGAGGATATGCTTATACGGACACAAGAAAATGATAGGATCACCATCTGACGACATCAAAAAACCGTCGATGAGTTTTTTGTGGTTATAACGAACTCTTCTATTGTCATAGCTTCTCCCCAGATAAAAATTTTAAGGGAGGTAAAAAGTAGATGGATGGATTGATGTTGTGTAGTACTGTTGTACTGTCGCTCCGCATAACGCGCCAAAATTCTTACATGACGCTTTTGAAATAAGTCTTAAGATCATTATCAAGCTGAACTAGGATGTTTGAAGCGATGTATGAGGGCTCTTCAGCGAGGCGATCTACAAATTCGTTTCAAATAATTTACATATGAAAGACATTTATATTATGAGCAATAATGTGATCTCATTTGATTATGATGAATTGCATTGTATTGCATCACTCTTACCCAATGTCACACTACATTAATGTGCTGTTTAGAGAGATTATATTTCTGAAATGAATTACTTATCAAATAATATTTTTTTAAAATTAACTTCCAATATCAAATAGGTTCCATTATAATAATACTATGGATTTTTAGTCCATTTTTCGTTACTTTTAAACTTAATTAATATAAATGGTATAGTTGACTATTCCAGAGTTGATAAACTACTTATTAATCCTAATATATAATATGTCTTAAATACTTAGAGCCAATGAAAATAATTTTCCAGTATTTAGAAAATCGAGCACGCAAACTTAAAACCAAGGTTTCCGTGATTTTTAGTTTCAACTTCACCTTGACAAACATTTGCTGACTACATATGATATACTATTTTGAAATATATAATCAGAAGTTTTTATCACCTCTAGTTTTTGAAATCCGGCTATGTTTGTATGAAACAAGCAAAAAATATATATTCACTAAGAGAAACTTTGCCAAAAGAAATCATTGAGTCTATAAAACTTCGTTTTAGTGCTCTTCTTGATGAGTAGGCTTATAACGCGTCGGAGACCAACAATAGTCAGACATCATGTTCGTATCCTAGAAGCGCTCTTCCATGATGCATACGCTTTCCCTGCTCTTCGCCTATGTCTCCTAAATTTTCCAAAAACCTATCCAGGTGACTATGGAGGAAGTGGAGTCTTATGCTCATATTGCATCCCACATAACTGAGTATCTTACGTTATTCTAATTAACTGTTTCATGATGCCCAGTTTTATATGTAATGGTGGAGGGAACTACTATTAAATTCTGGACTCTATTTCAAATTCCAAGCTCATTATTTTTTCTCAAAGGCCAGCTTCTCCTTACGCAATGATCTTGTTCAGCTCTACTGTTCAAAAGACATATACACAGGGAAACTTTGAGTAACCAGTTTGTTAATCGGAAAGAATGTCCACCATTTTTAACTCGACAGAAATTTGCCACTTATAGTCGTTGTATTTATATTGCGAAATGTTACAATATTTTTGGTTCAAATTTATTTTATGAATAATATACACCCCACAAAAATTATCGCATCACTCATTATTTTTTGAATATTTTAAATGTGTTGCCTGTTTTTCGAATTTTATTATTATTAGGAATTAAAACACCAATAGATACGCCTTTTGCAACATTTATTTTATATCAGTTTAATCTTTAGAGGACAAAAAGTTTGATTTACCAAAACATAGAAAATATCAAAAAAAAATTGTATAAAACATCTATACATAAAAATGAACGGTGCTTAAACTAAAACCAGCAAATGAATTTCTAATAGCGTGTGTTGCCGTCCCTCGCTCTAATTACAGCTTCCATTCGTCTTGGAAAGCTTCTAAACAGGTTCTGCACATATCCTTGCGGCATGTTTTCCCAGAAGTTAAAAAGAACATTTTGAAGATCATCAAGTGTTCTTATTGGTGCCGGATGTTGCTGAATTTGCCATCCTAGATGGTCCCAGACATGCTCTATTGGGTTAAGGTCCGAGCTACGTGCAGGCCAATTCAGGGTTGGTATCTCGACCTCTTCTAAGTACTACTGGACTACCCTAGCAGCATGTGGACGAGCTTTATCGTGCATTAGCACAGAGTTGTCACCGATATGAGGATTATAGGGCACTACATGGGGTTCTAGGATATTGGTTATGTACCTGTCAGCATTTAGTCTTCCATCATTCACTGGTATCAACTCCGTACGACCCTCGAAAAAAATTCCTTCTCAAACCATGATAGAGCCACCACCAAAGCTTTCAGTTTGACAAGAATTAACCTTATCCTGCCGTTCATCACATCGCCTATATACTGGTACACGCCTATCTGATGAATACAGACAAAGTCTTGATTCATCCGTAAAGAAAATATTGGACCATTCCAATCTTGCTACTCGATGTTCTCTGGTAAGACGTGGACCTCTAGCTGGCATTCTGGCTCGTAAACCTGCTTCTCTCAGCCTATTTCGATCTGTTTGTAGGCTTATTCGGACATTACGAGCAGCCAACAGATCTGTTTGGAGCCTTCGAGCGGTGGTATGCCTAATTCTTAACGCCGTTAACCTCAAATAACGATCATCTACTACCGAAGTTTCTCTTCCGCGGCCTTGTCCTGGTCTTCTGGTTAGCTGTCCTGTTTCTTGGTAACGAATAACAACTCTGGATATGGTGCTTTGTGGAACTCCAATTACCCCGGCAAAGTATCTTTTACTGCGGCCATCTTATATGAGCGCGTTGATTCTAGCGGCTTCTTCATTCGTCACATGTCTTGTTAAACGTTAAGGCAAATCAATTATTAACAAAATAAATTTAAATTTTCACTATACAATAACAGAATTTACTTAGAAAGTTCTCGATCTCAATGCATTCTCCAAGACAGTAATGATTTACTCGAGCATTTTTGCTTCTAAAAAAATTTGTAGGAAATTGTTATATTTTTTGGCCCATGTTAAGAAACCGAAATATCTGTTAAGTTGATACATATACAGATTGTCCCAAAAAATATCCTAAATTACCAGTGATGTGATAATTTTTGTGGGGTGTTTAGTTACCCCAGTGTATTTATCTCTATTATTTAATACAACAAATACATTTTGAGTACATTCTGAACTGTCAATGAGTAAACGCCAGTAGTTTGTTTCGTATTGCTTCAAACCTATTTTTATAACTCAGTTTTTGATAATTGAACAGAAGAATATACTATTTTTTATTTGGAAAAATAACGCCGTAATTTTTTCATAGCTCTCACGTTGAAAACTCAGAATAGCAATTTTTTTCTTTCAGTCTTGATAATGACAACTATGAAGCTTCTTCTAAAAAATCTTTTACACTGCCCTGGACGTTGAGCACAACTAGTACTTATACACTGCAATATAACATCGATTTTTGGTGTTTAAACTGTTTCAGCTCATGCTACAAAAATAAAAATCTTCGAGATGATTCTGTGGTTCTCGCCAAACAATCGGTGTTCCAAATTTTCAAGACACTACTTTTAGCGTTTTTGCATAATATTAAATATTCCACACATGATGCACAAACACAATTAATTGGGAGCTCAATAATTTTCATTTTTATTCAAGATCATCCCAACTTTTCTACAATTTTTAGACACATATCCTCCGCTTATAAAACAAAAATGATCTGGATTCTTCAAACATTATCGATTAATATATACGATAAAAATCAAAAACAAAGTAATTTGAACTGTTCAAAATAAATTTAGGGTGAATGTGATAAACACAATTTATAACGGAGCGTACAAAAAGTTAAATTTTGAAAACTAGTGTTTGTTTGATTCAGACATATTTTCTCATGTGATGAAACAATTCAGTGATAGAACAAGTTATCATCTTGCTACAATGGTTAACAACTTTGCTATAGTCAATTTCAACTGATTTATTGTCTTACATTAATATATAATATATGATTACTATGAAGGAGATGATAACTCGAATTAGTGACACGCAATGTATTAATCAGGTAAAAAAATGCATTCAACGATAATTCAGTTTGTGACTGAGGAATAGGACTACATAGTTATCTGTTTTCCAAGTATTTGAAAATATATATTCAAGATTCCTATGAAATATTTCACTGAAATTTTGACAAAAGTGCAATAACCTTCAACAACCTGTGGTTGATGAATACGTGAAATTTTACCTGAAGTTTCTTTCAAATACAAATATGGAAAATGTCGGCTTGTTGTGAGTAACTCAATTCTAAATCTATTACATTAGATACAAAAAGTTACAAAGAAAACTCGACATTTCATTTGATAATAAGAAAAATAAAAAGATACACTTACAAGTCAATTTTACTTTGAAGATGACAACTTTCTCTTATTTTCAACGTCGCTGCTTTAACCGTCGGCTTCGCTTCAGATGAAACAAATTGTTTAATTGGATTTTTGATAAAATATATTGGGAAAATACAAAAACACCATAACATGAGAAATATTTTGCTGGTGTTTTACCTATACAGGATTAAAACGAGGTAACTTTTCTAAATTATACGAAGTGGAAGTATTAATTGGTTGTGAATTAAGTTACAGTATTCTATAAATGGAAAACCACAGAATATGATTTTATTATTAACTGTAACAAGAGTCTCTATTAAACTCTACCCAACGATCTCCACGTTATCCGATTCAACGCTTCGTCTAAATTTAACTCATTTAGAACCACGGTTGAAGCCTCTTTAATCCCCTCTACGTCCCATGATGAATTCCTTTGAGGTTTAACTTTATCGTGGAACATAAGAAAAAATCCCAAGAGTCATAGGGGACAATAGGGTGGGTGTGGCATCGTTGGAATGCTTTTTGCTGGAAACTGTCAGCGTTCAATTGGAGCAATATACCCGTCTTGGCTTTCAACCGTTCCTGCCCCGAGCATTAATACAGAACTGTCCAGTCACTTTTTTGTCAGAGTAATATATTCTCATACCGTGGATATCGAAAATAAACAAAAAACGATCAAATTGCCTTTAGACGTAACTTGGACATGTTCGATTGTGTTGGTCGCTTCCCTTATGGATTATTTGCTGTTGAGAAATAAATATGTGGGGGTATGAAAAGGGGGGCTGACAAATTATAGATTCTATATAATGAAATTTATTCACCTCAACAAGTTTTCTCGCATTTCTTTGTAATCTGATTATCTGTACCTGATTATTGCCACATATTGAGATGTACGGATTTCTTTGATCTTTGTAAATTTCTGTAAATTTGTGTGCAAGTTTCTGATATAAATCAAAAGCTTCTCAGTCAATTTGAAAAAAAAATTCGAAATCAAGAGCATGTTATTTAAAGTGACACTCTCAGTTTCAATTAAAAAAAACACAGATCTAATCAAATAAAAAACGTATTTTCCACCACCAAAATGTTAATCAAGTAAATGATTTATCTCCTTCGAATATACCATTCTATAAATGTTATAATTAATAATCCACTTCCAACCAAATAATGTCATGAAAAAATATTAATATATACTAAATATGGAGTTTTAAAATATCCAAAAACCTCTGGGTTATTAATCTTCGAGCCATTCACGGCTAATATCCATCAATAAAACACGACCCTTACTTTGCATACTCAATTCCTTTTAGCGCTAGCTCTAATGGTGTTTATATTGAAGCAAATCTTGGTGTATAATATCTGTTGCGTGTGTGCTATTTCGAAATACGAAAAGTTTGAGATTTTATCTGTAGCACAACAACTAGAGTAACAATATACAGTTACCTGCTATATAATTGATAAGGAGTATATTGGAATCGATATATATGTATATTATGTTCTAATTCATTCACAAATAATTTGATAAATAAAAAAATCTCTTACCATAAGTATATTGCGAATTTTCTTTGATGACTTTTTCAGCATTTTTTCTAGCGATGTAGAACCACTCTGAAGTGTTGCCAAGATAATGGTATTCGACAGATAGGTCCTTAACCAGGATGTTTCCCTCGGGTAAACGATAAGCGTAAGGGCAAAAAAGCAAATGATCTTTATACTGATGTTCAGCGTAGCAGTTGCCAGCAGCGAATATAACATCGTTAAATTCCACTAAGGAATAAACCATTGAATAAAGAAGATTTTCTGAAGTAAGTGCTTTTTGATCGGCGTATTTCCAGATTCTGGTTAACATGTTTGCCCTATTGACACATAGATCCGCTTCAACTCTGAATCTTTCTTGAGCGTATCTGTCCACTACACCTTCACCTAAATTCAAATCTGTTCCCGCGGTGCAATTTTCTCCAAGTAGATGTTGAGATTCCACTATTCGTAAAAATCGAGTAACGATGTCAGCATGACCGCGGCTACTTTCAGCTCGACGAAAAGTTTTTTCTCCTGACTTCTGATTTTTAGACGTATTTATATCATTTGTATTCGGAAACTTCTCCGAGACAGTTTCAGTTTCATTACTATCAACTTTATTGAAAATTCGTTTTTCTCCCATGTATAAAACAGTTTTGTCGATGTGTTGCCAACTATTATTTGAATGAATGGCAGCGTTCGTATTTACTTTTATATTTATGTTTCTATCTGATTTCGTTCTATTCGTATTCTCAATAGATTTACGAGCATTTGGACTTTCAGAAGATAATTTAATTATTATCTGTTCGTCTGATATCGTTAAAGTAGAATTATCGAACAACATATCTGAAGATTCAGTTACAAAGTTAGCTACATTTTCAAAATCTGAAGAAAGTTTTTGAATTTTCAAATAATGGTTACCGTGTCTTCGGTTTCTAACAAGTCGAGCCCTTCGATGCCTTATTTGCAAATCACTTGAAAAAATTTGCCCTGATAAAAAGTTCAGTAACAATAACATTAATATCACATATCTGGAGAACAGGAAAAACATATCTATTTTTATATTTATAACACAATTAAATATTTATCATTAGTTTGACACGATGTTTTGACAGGTTTTATGATTAGGTAATTTTTAAAGAGTTCATGGTGAAGGAAAAGTTTTGAAAATCACGAAAAGCGCGCGTGTTTCTGTGACGAAATGAAACATGAGGCGATAGGGAAAGCGCCTATTGAGAACTGATTCGGGGTAAATATTGTTGAGAAACCAGATGCGAACAGGGATGTGAAAACGCGCCACCTAGTTTAAGAAGCTGGCAAGCGCAAGCGTACTTTTTGCACTCAATCATTTATATATTTATGTCCCCACTTTTAAAATCATGAAAATATGTGTTTTTCTCTTTTCTGAATATACCACACAACTTTCACCAATACTATAAGCGATAGTGCTGACGAAATAAATTCCACATAATGAAGAAACTTCTCTAGAGATAATGATTTTCAGAAACAGATTAATTAATTTTGTAGCAAAATATGCCTCGCTGCTTAACGTTTGTTCCTCATTTCGAATTGCAGGACTATAAATTTGGAATGCAACTGATATAGCTTGAAATTAAATTAGTATGATAATGCCAAAAACAAACTTTTTCATTTTAAATTTTAAGCGTCACGAATCAAATCTAATTATACTATAATTAAAGACTATTCCTCCATATCTTGATGCCAATGTGTGTTACTTGATTTTCCAGCCTATTTGTCTAAATACCCTACTATATACATACTATTTAATAATCATATGAGTCCCTTGGCCGTGACGAGGGTTAAGGCTTTTCCTTTCAGTTCATATTTCTTCTATGGACCCAGATATTTCCATCAAATCAATTTAATTTTTGAGGTAATTGTATCATTGAAATTCAAACAAACAGTAAATATAAAAAACCAGGAATTGGAAGCTGAAATTTAAAATCACTTTATATGTACATGGTTATGAAATTTGTTGGTTGTATGGAGCTTAGGACTTTCCAGATCATTTTGGAGGTAATGAAGATTCATAAAAAACTGAATTCCCCTCAATCTATGTCATAACTAACAGATCTTCATATATTGCTGTACCAAATTTATTCCATTACATATCAATTTGGAAAAAATATTTCTCAACGCAAAACCAAGTGACAAAGTTCGAAGGGTAGTACCGTTACCTTCACACTCTTTACAATGTCAAAGATTGGATGATCATTGTATGTGTATTGTTTGTGTGCTATCAATGGAGTTGATAACAAATGGAATGATAACATTTAAAACTGGAACTTTGTGAATAGTTGTGATTTGTGAAAGAATGTGATTAAGGATCACTCAATTCGACAAATGTAGAAAGTATCAGCAAATATCAAAGACAGGTGATGAATAACAGACCTGATATGGTAGTGGTGGCTAGAAGAATCATATTAACTACGCGGATCTTGCCATTGAAATTTAACAAATGTGGTACAGCAGAAATATGGAAATACTCGTGGTTTCAAGTATTATGTAACTAATTGGCGTCGTACATAAGATACTGCACGACAGTTATCGCTAAACTGGGATTACCAAAAAACACCTTCACCGACATACATAAAGATGTGATATTGAGTACTGGCCACACAGTGTCCAAGTTTATTATGTAACTGAGCTCAATTCCTTTGATACTCTATATCCGAGATAGATAAATAAACTGGCTTTAAGCTGAGTAGTGCCTTTATCACATATTGATAATATTTAATAATCATCATATTTTTAATTCTAACAATTTCGAATGTAGGCGATATTTTTCATATTTATAGACCAAATTCACTGCGGTTAGTTTTCGAAACAAATATCTGTAATAGTTTATTACAATACTAAAACAAATTACATTGGAGAGAACAAATTATGATGGAAAAACAATCATAAGGATTATACAGCCGCGCGTTTTAAAATTCTATATTTGGCATAAAATTACCGATTCAAGTTTTTTTTTTCTAATACCGAGAGGATTCAATTAGTCAGAAATACGATTACATCGTAGAAATAATTGAGAAATTACTTATTAAGGGGAAATTTTTCTATAGTAAAGGAGAAAATTCATCTTGAGAATCTTAAAACCAGCGTAGAAGGCTTAAAAAACTGGTAAAATGTGCAAGGAATTGGAAATTTGGATAGTTTATGTAATGACCTGTCGTCTGGTTTCGATTTTCTCGTCCCTTGAGAATCATGAAAAATTGGTGTTGTGCATGTTTCCAGTTATTTGTCTTGTTAACAACCATTCGAGCAGAAAAGATGTATAAACAATTATCAAATTCAAATCAAATCATTCCGAGATGTTACAATAAAACTATAGCTACGAAACTTATCATTTAGGTTTATGGCAGTCTTCAAAACGATATATTGTAGATATATAATTATCCACATAAGTATATCCTAAAAAGATAACATATTATACACAGTGAAACAAAATCATTTTATTCCTGTAAAATTTCATACTTATTATGTGGTTTCTAATACATTCATGTTTTTTAATGATAGGTTGAAGTTCAGTGATTTCGAATGATCAATATTATTTTGAAATATCTCACTTCATGTTACCTCTATCTCATATAGAAGAACCCTAAAGACTTGATGAAGATGTGGTATATGTGTTAACCCTCTACCGATTATGTGTAAATCGAAATATGTTAGGGAATCTCCAACATGAATTTCCAATATTTTCTTTAATGTATCAATGTGCATTTATATTACCTCTAACAAAGATATTATACTGAATTTATATAATATTTTAAAGATGTTCTCATTAAAGATCAGTCTTTGAAAGATAAAATGATAACATCCTTGATAAGAAAATATTTGAGTTAAACTGCATCTCATTTTTGAGGCGAAAACAAACTCTTATAATGACATGATTTTGATTTTATCTTGAAATTCATCCAAATATTTAAGTCTTCGTAAAACTGTTTTCATACATTATATATTCAAAAATAATCTACATCAAATAATGCGTTGTATCCTATTTCGATGGCTTCAAAGTATAACTTTTCATCAGATTTTTATAGAAAATAACTGCATCACATCTAGTCTTGGCTTAAAATGTCAGTGAAATGCCTGCTTGAAGACTTTGGGGAAAGTTTCAAAATAATAAACTGTAATTTCTAGCGACTGTATCTGCCTACAAAATGAATGGTTGATAAAAGAAGAAGCGGAATACGACGACTGCAATTATGTTGAAAATCGGAAAATCTTTGATCATTCCAAATAATTCTTAGATACGATACGATTTTTTTCCAATATTTGATCTATCGTGGTTGTGACTATTAAATACTGTTTGTGACAATGTTCACTCGGTTTATTTCGTTTTAGAAATCAAATAACGATAAATCATATTGGTTAAAATATTATAGAAGAGAAAATAAAAATGGGTAGAATAATTTGTACAGTAATGTGAAAAATTAAATTGGAATTTGAGGAACCCTTGATGATATTCATACAGAACACATCATTTATACTACTACTATACCAACACCTACAATCACTCTGTCTGACGCTTTTCTTACATTTATCAATTTCAATGCTTTGAAATGCATTCAACAATTTATTATTGGATACATGTTTTAACAATTTGACAGTATTAATACTTAAGTTATGATTATGAGTGGCAGCGTGATCGTCAATACTCGATTTTTCAGTCTAAACCGAAAGCTTAAATAGGGAAAAAGCTCCAATTCCTTACAGCCCACCCTATAGTTTACTAGTATAAATATGAAAATTTACGCCAAGGATGGTATAGAATAGGTAACTCAAGTTATTAGGCTTTAGCTTAGCTTCAGTCTCCGAAGATGATAATTTGGTTATCAAAGCACGCGTCAGACAGTTTAATTGTGAGTGTTGGTGTAGTGGTAGTATTAATAAAGAATATGAAAAATGATATATTTCACGTTGGAACAAATAAACAACAGATATTCCTAGTAGAACATTTCAACTATATATTGTTGGCGTATATTCCAATGAACTATTAAGTAAAATTATCTTGTTGTATACAATCACTATTTATCGCAGTAATTGGTAATTTTGACTAATGACAACCAGATAGGCGATATTAATGAATTCCATGAATTAGGAAATAGTCGCCATTACGAAAGTATTGATTAACGATATATAAATTTATAAAAACAGTGAAATACACTGAATGAAACGAATAACAAAACAACCTTAATATTGTAAAAAGTATTATACTAATAATGATGATTTAGTTCAACAAAAGTAAAAAGCTATAGAATCGAATCTTAATAATATAATTAAGACACTATTCAGGTTTTCACTACCGTCAAGAAAGCTTCAGGATCCTCTGGATAACGTTGTAAAAAACCAGATCGATTTTATTTTCATCAATGAAGATCTACCAAACGAGTATATATACACCTATTCCGTATCATCCTTGAGTTTTTGAATGTTCCATTTTGGGTGTTTTATTCTTGCCATTGACCTTTCTTTAGAGAACTTACCTCCAATGGTCAATTCGACAAAATAATGATCAGGGTCACAGTGAGGAGCTTTTTGGACTAGCACATGGTATATCTGATTAACTTCATCCCTTCCAGGAATTTTCCAGGAACCAAGGTGTATTCTCTTATGTTTAAAACGTTTTGAAATGTGAAGCTTATAATATATATATATATATATATATATATATATATATATATATATATATATATGTATGTATATATATATATATATATATACATTTTCATTACTGCATTATAACGTAATATGTATTGATTGTTGGCTCTGTCAAGTAAAATCATTTTACTGACCAATCAATAGATCAAAACATACAAACTTTCTTTACACGTAATGTAATAGTTTCTTTTATCTGATTTTCTTTACAAACTAAAATCAGTGGAAAAGAAACTTCACCTTACTAAAGAAACGTCTAACAACGTCTCAGACACCATAGTTCAATTTTCTCAAATAATAAGCTCAATTTCAAAGGCTCCATATGTAGCAATAGTATGATATCACTCCACAACATCCGTCCATCTTCTTCTCAGCTTTTTCCTAAACTGTCTTAGTGAGAGAGAAGCTAAAACTATGAGAAAAATTCGAGTTTTCGAATTCGTCATAACAAATATACACATGGTTATATATCATGTCTTCAGAAATAGTGAGGAGTGAGACTGCGAGTCTTGAGATTTTGGCCTGGGTTTTGCAGAAAAAGCAAGACGATACAAAAACTAAGAAGTGAAAGACTTATAGAAGAACGAGTCCTAGTATTGCAAAGCGTACGCAAGTCCTATACCGAGCATCCAAGATTCTTGTACAATTTTTGTTCCATTTTCACTTTTTCAAATATTGGTCTTAAAAATAGAGTCTAAATTTCTTTCAAACGATTTTCAAAAATTTATAAATGAGAGTATCATCTTGGCATGGATTCTGCACACAAAAAGTGTTCGAGAAGGATAGGCATAGAGGTATTTGAGATTTTGAAAACTAAAAGATAAAATATGGTTAAATGGAAATCGTTGTATTCTTTTGATAGTTGCATAATTAACAAACATAAATTCTCTTGTTTTCATATGATCAGAAAAATCTTATATTTGGTCCTATAAAATATAGTGAAAAGGTTAAAAGCCGTCCCTGTCTTGTTCTAAGCCACTATACTGTGTGATTTGATTGGTGTTTTATAATTAAGAAAAATTGTACCTAAAAAAGGTTTTTGTTTTGCGACTCAAAGCTCGAGTTTAAAAACTTTTTATCAAATTGTAAAATTAAACATTCTAGAGTAGCTTTCTTTCCTTTACAATGTCCTGATAAAAATTAATACAATTCGAAAGTTAAGTTGAAATCTGACAAATAATTATATAAACACGAAAACATCTCTCAAATTATGAATTTTCATCATTATCGTACTATTTTTAAGATCTTTAAAAAGTGGACGATTTAAAAAGAAAAAGTCACTTATATAAGAGCCTCTGCAACGTTTTTCATAATATTTATACCAACACACTCCATTTCTTCTTTCTCAATAATTTATTTACTTAGACTTACTTTAAAGTTTAAAGAGAGTTGTTAGGGTCTTGATACAAAACCAAGACCACTATTATACTTGAGGTCCAAAATCTAGACTAAAGGTAACCTGGTCTTGGTCTTGTATTCACTTATCACTGTAATAAAATTGTCCTATCTGGCATAATTGTCATACTAGTATCAGCGTCAAGTAACTAACCGGTTACTGTTGAGCCTAATCCGTAGGGAAAAATGAACAAACAAAAAGAATTTTCTCAAAGTTTTCAAAGTGCCAATGCCTGTAGATAAATTTGGTTGCTACAGTTTCAGTCGGTAAAAATTGTGTCAATATTTTCGACAGAATAGTAACAAAGTACGCTTTTTCTAAAATGAAATAAAAAAGGTTTAGTTATTTCACTCGTACATCGGATGGTCCTCATGTTTGATAAACTACAAAAAGTGCTCCACTTTAATGCCTAACTGAAAATTCAATTAGCTGATACCTTGAAAAATTCAATTAAAGAATCAACGTTGGCGGCTTGGTTGTAATGTCTGTTGTTGAAACTTGAGTATTGAATGTTACTTTCACACATACATAATATACCGTTTTATTAAAAAAAACGACTACGCTGTTTTTAATTCCTTGTTTAACAAAATTGCCACTTCTAGTTCCTCTTTACGTTTTTAATTTAGATAATAAAATTGGATTACATGTGATGATCAAAAAAGTTATTTATTTCACAGATATTGAGTTTTGAAGGAATTATTTTTATTCTACCACAAAACATTGGGTAGAAAAGTATGGAATATATAAGATGAGACGATTTTGACAAATATACGTAGAATGGTCATTAATTACAAAACGAATTATTTTTTAACCCATTGATTAATTGGGATATGATAATAAATTTATTTCCACTCGTGTATCTCAAAATAAAATTAGTTCAAAATTCACTCTTGAACTTGTAATTCATAATATTCATTTCGGGTTCTAAACTAAACGTTTAGCCGGCAATTGTAAATAAAATCGGAGTGAATAACTGTTTAACTGGGCTCATATATAAAGAAAAATTCTCCACCTCTATGGGAGCATATGCTGGTCGTAAAGATGTATCAAAACAGGAAGTAAGATCAAAAATTTAACAATGATGATAGTATAGAGAGATGAAGGAATAGAACATAAATTTGAGAAACTATTATCGGAAAACGGTGAAAATACGACTTTTCGTTCGGATGTGCCAGGCTATAAACTTGTTTCGTTTTCTACAACATAGATTGTGTAATGCGGGCCACAGTTATATTTGTGAGATAGGCATACTTATATTTTAATTATCCCATGCGTACGTCAATGGTAATCACCACAATCATTTTCTTCTGTTTTGTCAATAAAAATGTTTCATTCAATGTTGTCGCGGTTTTTATAATTTTTGAATAAAAACGAGACTGAGGCTTTTGGGAATTTGAGTTCACTCTTACCATTGCGAATATGTTAAATGAATTTAAGATGAGTTTTTTCAGTTTCTGAATATTTATACGATATGGTTTCTGTTTGTTAGTCTGAAGAACGTCTCTGTATTTTATGGAAATATAGTATTAATAATGTTCCATTTTTAACAAATTCAAATATACCGGGTGAATAACTAAGAACGGCCTCAGGAACAGATTATATTACAGCTTCAGGGACAAAAATATAACAAAAGTGGCCCGAGAAACAAGTGGGAATCATATTCAAAATTTTAGGTCCACTATTAGAGGGCGTATTTAAAAATTTTAAATTAAAAAAACAAAATTTTTCACTATTCACCCAATCATGATGCGCTATATATACGATAATCAAATTCTTCAAAAAATTCTGCCCATTTTTTATACTACAAGCTTCAGCCTATTTCCTCAAAAAGAAGTGGTGGGAGTGTTGTTATGAAAAATGCCTGTAAATCCGTTTTCGCTTAGCCGATTTTTAGAAACTTGATGTTGTTTGAAAGAGCTTCTGTCCAGCTACACAAAATATATCAGTTCCAAGCATATATTTTAGATATTGTAATTTCTCTCGCCAGTTTAAGTAAGTCTTTTAAAAGTAAATGAAATTAGCATTAAAGTAGCTTAAACCACATGTCGATATTTTTTTTCTGTTTTTGTCTATCTCTCCAAAGGTGGAAAGCGTGTTGTGAAAAAATGCAGTCCTGCATAGCCGATTTTCATAAACTAGTTGTTTAAAAGAGTTTTGTCCAGAAATACAAAATATATAAATTCTAAGCAATTAATTAGCGATGTGAATACTACAGGACGTCAAATCTTTAAGATATTGGGATTTATTGCGATAAATTTGAAAAAAAATTTGAGGAAGTCTTTAAAAAAAATAATATTAACATTAAATTAGCTAAAACTGCATGTCGATATCTTTTTTCTGTCCCAAGGTATATTAAGTGTGTTAACGGCGAGAATTTTTCTTCAAACGTCTATTAGGCTGGTACGCTCAAACGGAAATTAGAAATTTATTCTGAATGGGAAGTCTTACATTGGCCTACCTGCAGTAACTTGAACTGTACTCATAATAATCTTATTATTGCTGCTAGATGGCGTTACCTCAATGTAAAGCTAATATTACTAATATTAAGAACCAAATCTAACAATTAACAACTTAGATAATTAATTACGTAATTAGTGACGCCCTAGGAATTCAAAATGTCGTCCATCATTTTCTATACATGACAGTTGGATAAGACAGCAGTTTTAATTTATACCATTGAAATACTTCATATTGCCCATCATATTCTTTCAATCACATCATCTTTTATCGTTGGTGTAAACAAGATCTTTTATTCTGCCCTACAAATTAAAATCTGAGTAAGTTAGGTCTGAAGATCTGGGCGGCCTATTAAATGAACTTCCATATCCTATGCACCTATCAGGGTATGCTTAATCAAAAAAATGCCGAACATATATGGAAAAATGTGCCGCGTAACCATTATGTAAAACTTATGGCAACTCGTTTCTTGAAAAGTCTAAATATTTTTCTCCATTAACTGTGTCATTAAAAAAATGAATCCATTATTTGTCTGCCTAGAATATCATACCACTCATTTAAAGACAAACGACCCCGATGTAAAATCTTCTGTATCCAACGGAGATTTGTTTCAGCCCAGTAGTGGATATTTGGCGCTTTACTCTACCATTACAATTAAACGTAGCTTCATCTGTCCACATAATTCGTGAGCCTCTCAGGATCGTCATGTATCATATCGAATAGCCAGTTGGAATAATCCAACATTCAAACTCTGGTCTAGGACCAGATGATATGGGTGCAATCTAAAATAGTATAATTAGTATAAATATTAACGGCTGTAAGACACATTGTTGTTATGTTAAAAATGACTTTATCCTCGTGAGATTTTAAAAAATTTTTCTCGTTTGACTCCATTTTTTATCAGTTAATAACTACAATATAACTTTCACAAAATTTTTAACAGAATAATCTTAAGTTAATTCATACTAATTTACTTATCATTTCGACCATGTAGTTAAGGAAAATGAATTCCAATCAATAGCATGAAATAATTCCAGTCGATGATTTGGTGTTTATATAATAAAATGGCAGTATAGAAAATTAACCCTGTTGTCACAACTCAACTTTGAAATAATGACAGTTTAAGTATAATCAAAATAAAAAAATTCTTTTAAAATTGAGAAGCGAAAAAAAATTAAATAACATATTATTCTACATTAATATTTATTCTCAATTATTAAAGTAGTTACCTGTGTTTACTTAAAATATTTCGGACGATAGTTCGACAGATTTCTAAGTCACTGGCTAAGGTTCTGGTATTTGAATGAGGATAAACATTTACCTACCCTACCAAATTAAAGTTTTTTTCCTCCGGTCGAAATTTATTTTATACCCTACTATAGACATGGCCTTTTAGTTTTGTTTCCATTAAGTTCACTTACTATTGCTTGGAAATATATATTATATTCATATTTTATACTTTGATTCTCTGGTAAATAAATACAACATGTTTAAATAATAGAAAGAATTCCACACAACTTAATTCATTAGCCTACTAGACGTTTAAAGAGAAATTCCCAGCATTTACATATTTTGCTAACTTAGTTTACTTTTAAAAGATTTTTAAACTTTCATGCTTTCATATAAATTCGTCAAGATAACTCACAATATCTAGGAGATATGAAACAGTGCCCTCTAGCATTCACGTCGCTAATTACATTACTTAGAATTCATACATTTTTTATCACTGCACACAAGCTCTTCCAAACAACATTAAATTTATGAAATTCGATTGTGCAGAACCGCAACTACAAGTATTGTTTCGTAATAAGGTTCCCACTCTCTTCCACCTTTTATTTGAAAAGAAAGACTAAAACTTGTGCAATGAAGAATGAGTAGAATTTGTGAAAGAATTCCATTATCGTATATAAAGTGCCATTCAAACAACACCAAGTTTATAAAAATCGGCTAAGCAGAAACGGATTTACAGTCGTTTTTCATAACAAGGTTCTCACTCCCCCCAACTAGGCTGATCCTTGTGGTTTGGAAGATGCGCAGAATTTTTTTAAGGGTTAGATTATCGCATATAGTGCGACTCAATTGGATGAATTTTGAAAAACCCTGCTTTTTTATATTTTAAAATACGTCCTCTAGTGATGAATCTAAAATTCTAAAAATAATTTCCAGGTGTTTCTCGGGGACACTTTTTTTCCCAGATGCTGTAATATAATCCGTTGCTGAGATATAGTGGACGGCATAGTACCTACTTTTTAATAGTATGTAATTTTAAAAAGTAAGACTAGGACTTAGTATGGTTTAATTTTCACTAAAATGAATGAAGTGAAATGGATAGTCTGATATAAACCTTTTTTTTAACTAAATCAAATCTAATCGACGTGAATTTTTGCTTTACGAAAAACAATATTTGACAATTCCATTATCTACCTGAGGATAGTTTAGTCGATGATGATCAATTCCAATAAAATGCTTGGTACGATCCACAAACATTTATAAACAGGATTTCCACTGGAATTTTCAAACAATTTTCTGGTTCATTTCAAAATCATGATGAGTTGCTTCAAAAGTAACAGAAAAAACGTTCTATTAGTATTCCAGACACATTTCACCCACCATTTATTTTAACTTTTATAAAGAAACGAAACTGACATAACTGAAATTTTTCTTCCAGTGAAGTTTGAACATCACAAAATAAAACAAAAGATTCCGACATACATGACACCCCTAGGGTAATATTTTCAGTCTTTGACCAAAAAGAATACCGTATTTCTCAATTTGATATAATACATTATCCGCTTAAAATGAATCAATACCTCTGATTCATGTATTATTCATTCCCCGTCGAGATCACTGTATTACCGAACGATTTATATAATACATATTGATTACATCGCCCAAAAAATATAAATATTTTATAAATCAATGTACAGTTAGCATTAAATTGATGCGAAGTCACTTTTTAACGATCAAATAAGTACGGAAGTGTAGTGTTCCACAAATGCGAATTCTCAATTTTCAATATGTTACTATGAAATATCCCAAATATATTTCTCAATAATTTTTTACAATCCCACTCTTGGTAAGGATGAAATATTTTTTTTTCAGAAAGGGAGCTTCGAATTAAAGTTGTAGATCTTTTAATTTCAAACAGAATTGGTAGTTTTCCACTATTATTAGAATTTACAAAATTAGGGTGGCTAGAGCTTTCAAAAATCATAACTCGCCAGTAAATTACGAATGTTCCTTGGAACATTGACAGAAATATTTATAATCATATCAATTCTGATTTTTCTTTACTATATATTTTTTTTGAAAGCTTTCTCGTGAAATAGATGAGTTTAATATTTGATTATGAATCTATAAATTTTCCGAAGCTAGAAATTAATATTAAAAAGACTTCGGTCTCTTATTATCCAACCCTACAGCATCTGTCTTACAAAGTTGTTTGTTTGGTTTTGATGATATACAAGGTTCCTCCAATATATCAAAATATGCAATATCTGATTTTCACTTCAGAAATTATCTTGAATTTTGACAATTAGAAAATATGGTGTTCGCTCCTGAACGAAAAAACCAACTAGATTTTTGGCCAATACCGCTACAAATGATGAAACTCCGTCAAAGCAGATGTAAAGAAATCTTTGCCAACTTGGTAATGAAAATGATCATTGTTGGGTTGTAGCAACAAAATATCATATTGTACTCTTTTCAACATACAGAGTGCTCCGGAACTTGATGCAAAAAATTCGGGATTAAGTAGATGACGTTAAAACAATGCTGTGACATGAAAAAAATATTCTCATACGGTCCCTCATTTCTGAGTTATAGGCGAGTTGCGAAATCAGAACGTGTATTTGAGTATATTTCAATGGATGATTACGTATGTCAATGTAGTGTGTTTGATGGAATAATAATTCTATCTGAAGGCCAAGGGAGGCTCATGCCCAATGGTTAACAATCCGTAACTTCTACGGGGACAACCTGTACAATCTAAATATAGAATTTTTCAATCGATTTTTCAAAAATAAGATACTCTTTGTTTAACTCGATGAGATTTATGTTTTAGGAGATATGTAGATTTTCATATCGTTGTACTTGCCATAAAGAGAAAATTATGTATTATCAACTCATTGTTTATTAAGAAACCAACGTGCGTAGGCCAGTCTTGCTGGATAATCCTCTACTACCATCTACTTTCATGACATGCACTTTCTGGATGTGAAAGGAGGGAAGAAGTTGCTAATATATATATATATATATATATATATATATATATATATATATATATATATATATATATATATATATATATATATATATATATATATATATATATTATATATATATATATATATATATATATATATATATATGTATGTATTACTGTAGGAGGTGAAATCCTAATGGATACCTGGCGTCCTTGTTGGTCGGACTCTTACCGACCCCCTGGGCTCCCGCACTTTGTAATGGAAGCCGATTTCGCATTGTTTCGTTGCAGAGGCTGTCTTTCGTTTAGAGAAGGAAAGTAGTCAAAACGTCAAATTTTAATTCTTTATCTGTCTTTCAAAAATAACAAAAAAAATAATTTTGAAACAGAAGAGATCTGAAATCGAGACGATATAGAAACTTAAAACTATCAGATCCTAAATTTAGATGTTTACCTATTTAAAAAGTGGAAACTGCATTAAAAGAAAATAATTATCCGGAAATAATGATAAACAACATATATAAGAGAAGGATAAACAAAATAATAATCAATTTAGAAGGAAAACAGAAACTAAACATCAAAATATGAAACATTTTCCTTGCCATATGTACAAGGATTGTCCCAACAACTATTATTTCAATAGATACGATATGAGTCATGAGGACATATACAATATCCAAATATTATACGAAAATAACATAGGGCAGACATCTCAGAATTTAGAAAATAGACTAAAAGGTCATCAATATGATAAAAAAATGCATGAAGATCCACAAATTCTTGAAACGGAATCAAATACACGGAAAAGAGAATTTCCAAAAATCCTTCACATTTATAAGAAAAGAAAGCTATCAATGGTGAAAAAAGACCTGAATAATTGAAGTGAAATTTCAATAAAACTTTGAATAATTTGACTGATAGTTGCTACATATATTTGATCTATTGATTAACGCAAATTGTAAGTCATATTTTGATAAAAACCACAGCAGGTCGAAACGTCAAATTTCTGTCTGTCTTTAATAAATTATAAAAAAACTTAATTTTAAATCGGAAGAGACCTGAAAGGAAGGAAACACAATAAAAAACTACTCATAATATATCTGGCAAAGACTTCTTTACAATTAATATATATAATATATATATATATATATATATATATATATATATATATATATATATATATATATATATATATATATATATATATTGTATACTGGGCGCAAAAAGCCAATGATATTACAGTGTTTCTTTATGTATGCTTGAACCATTGTTAGCGAAAAATGAATTTTCAATATTGGTTTTTTTTCTTTGAAAAATAGACGAAACAAACAAGGAAAGTAATTTTTGAACGTAATTGGTACTAAAAATATATTCAAAAGAACTTTTCAATTCATTATTTTAAAGGATTCAACTAAGCAGCAAAAATATATCGATTCAATTAGGGTAAAATTCATATTACGAGTAAATAAAAAGTCAGCAGTTGAATGTACGAGATGAAATCAAAGAATACGGTTAATGAAATTATATAGCAGCTACATTTTTTTTATTTCAACTTATTTTTATAATACCTCATGTATAGAGGCATGCAAGTACAAGTTTAAATCCGTTTTGATTCATATTTTCACTGTACCGGCTTTGCGCAGATCGTGTTTGTAGTATCTTTTGCACAAAAAGGATATGAACCGCACAGCTTTGTTTTTAAATTTGGAATTAATGTCAAAAATCTCACGAAATGTGGTATGATTTGAAAGTGAAAAAAATTATTTAAAGACGATGAAGGGTCGGGATGTCCTTCGACCTCAGAACCATAACAGAGCATAAATATCATTCAAAAGAAAGTCTTCCAGAAAGTCTCTGGTCCTGGATACGATATAGAAATAAATGAATTGCTAGCTATAGGCAATACTTTGAAGAATACTGATTATTTTTAAGTTAATTTTTCACTTTATGTGTTGGTAAAATTCTTAATGAAAAACAATATTTTGTTAGTTTGTTCAATATACAGTTATGAAAAATATCATTTATAATTAATCATGTTATGAAACTTTTCACATGAAAATGAGTTTTTTCCTAATTTTTTTATCCTGTTGATTATAGTTACTTAGTTCATGACAAATTAATTGGCTTCTCAAAATTATTACATGTACTTGTGCATTTAAAAAAAATCTGCAATTTTTTTCCTTATTCATCTATGAATCTGTTTGCCTAATCCCTAAGCACGCTTCTCCTATTTTAGGAAGTTCATTACACATCTAGTCACTTAGGAACGCAGAGCATGATCTTTATCTATCTACTCTACGTTCAGAGTTAGTTAAGTGTTCGAAACTATTCATGGCTAAAAAATACACAATCATTTGCCAACTGAAATCAGGTATATAACATATTTTCCCACATTTCACAAAAACTTGAAGGCATATTTAATAGAAAGTGCTTTCTACGATGTAAACTGAGCATTTTACACACTGCCGTATATTTAATTTTATTATCAGGTTAAATTCTGACAATGTAGACATGTAATGTATATTACATATAAAAATTTTCGGATGTACATTTTTAAATGTAATATCATTCATTATTCATTGTAAATTTAGATTCTATTTCGTGTTTGTATTTAATTTATTATTTGTGTGTTTTTTTTTGTTATTTATGAGCTCATGCCTAAATATTATGGACAATTTTTCCACAATAAAGCATTTGCTCTCTTTCCCATCTCTTGTATTTATTTCTTCACTTCTTCTTCACTATCTTTTGCCAATTATTTTGTATATCTATTTCTTTCAATCACTATCACGTTTTCAATGATTTCTACCTATATAACTAAATATTTAGCTGTTTTTTTACTATACAATTATTTAAAATATTGTTTTGTTGAGGTTTTTCAAAATTGTTCATTGTTTGAGGTGAATCTAACAGAAGAAATGGCATGTAGATTATTTGTTAAAGAGATATTTCTATCTCTCAGCACCCTCTCTGTATACCCTCAATTTTTTACATCATAATAATAGACGAGTCACATTATTGTGTTCGGGAAACTACTATTAAATATTCATGGTTTCAAGTGTTAATTCCAATTACAAAATACACAAGTTGAAATTCGCCACCAGCCTTTTTGTTAAATACAGTAATCCAGTAATCAATTCACAAACTTTCGTTTGTTTGAAAATTTCTCCGTTGCCTCACATTAACTGATTATTCTTAGTCTAATTCTTTTAAAACGATCATTATTAATTCGTCCATTCACTTTCAACCTTTGTAGTTAAGTTCGTATCACTTGTAATTTATGTCGATCCCTAGGTATGTGAAAGCAGCCACTTTTTATAGTCACGCTCATATATTTTTGCTTGCTTGTTCTTTACCACACACTTTGTTTTTTTATGATGAGTTCTGCATATTATATTTTTTGGATAAATAGACAAATTGCCTGTATAAATCATCATTGTGTCAGCTACTAGTAGCATGTTGTCCGCATAACATTAGTATTTGTCTTATGTTACAGCCTCGGTTTTTCGACTTGACTTATCATTATATGTAGCGAAAGTTTAGACCAGTGTTTCCCAACTTAGGGTCCACGCCCCCCAAGGGGGCGATTCGATTCTAAAGGGGAGCAATTGATTCGACAAGAGTTTGTCCTTTTTGCTCCGAGTTATTCAAATGCAATGATAGATTTCGGTGCCAAATTTAATTGTTAGGTACAATCGAGCTTGTGCTTGGTGCTTGGCGTTGTCAACTCAACTTCTCTGCGGCAGACAACAGGTCCACCGGAAATCTCGGACTTGTATAGATAGTTAGTAAGTACTTGATTTTGTTTGTTTATTTTTAAAAACTAAATATATTAAATCAAGGAGCAAATAAAACTCTTAACGATGCAAAAGCGAATATATTTGGTTTCATTACCTTCATTGGGACAAGCAGTTTCTTGGCTCTAAAAATGTTAATTGACTCATACGGCTTCACTTATCATTGTCAATCATTTGAATATTCTCTCTGCTGATTTAAAAGAAGAATTTTCTTTAAGACAAATTCACTTATCATCATATAATATGCAAACAATGTTTGTGGATTTGTCAAATACATCAAATATGCTGTATCAAGTACTGGCAGATTTGCAAAATGATGAGTCAGTTAAAACTTTATTCAATGTTGAAGGAGGGATGGTATGGCTTTGTGAAAAAACAGACATCAAATAAACAAATTCAACAAAATGTGGAATAAAACTATTGCTGCTAATTCCAACTTCATATTCAATTGAATGTGGATTTATTCTTGTTATTGATTTACCGGTAAAAAATATAACTCCACGTGAAGACTTGAAACTGAAGCTTACCAACTTCGAACCTAATATAAAATTAAAACAATTGACCAGTGATTTATTCTTAACACCTATTTTAATTTACGTTTCTTTAGTAAAAATTATATTTTGTATATGTTTTACATAGGTGGGACATAAGAATTTTAGAAAGACTAAAAGACTAAATTGGGCCACGGCACAAAAAGTTTGGGAAACACTGGTTTACACTATAAAGGTTCGATTGTATCACTTTCGTCTTTAGTAGTAATTGAATGTTTAGTTTTTGTTAAGAACTTCTTAGAAAATTTAATCAATATGAGAACAATTTGTTGAAATAATATTGCCATTGGTTACTAAACAAGATTTTTCCCGTGTATAATACACAATTTTTTTCTGTGAAGGGAAAAACGATGACATAATTTTGAAAAATTATATTATAATTATAATCAGGTGAAATTTGAATCTCGAAACTAATAGGCTATGTTGTACTTATAGCTACAATTAAATTAGACCTACGTTGCCAAGGAAACTTTTAAAGTAATTCATTCAATTTTGTGATCTGATTTAAAAATTTTGAACGTAGTAGTTGTAGTAGTAGGCGTTATTTTCAATACTATAAAGTAAAGAATGTGTGATTCCGAGTGCTCTTTGACTCCACCGGAATTAGTAAATGTAGCCAAAGCAGCGTCACAAAATTTATTGCCAGCTAAATCGCGGAAAACTTACGACACCGCGTATTCAAGATTCATGGAATGGAAGATGAAAAAAGCATACAGTTTTTTCTCGGAGACGATGTTATTGGCTGATTTTTTGAAATTGGCACAACAATAAAAGCCATCAACAGTGTGGTCGAATAAGTCAATGCTCCGATCCAATAATAATGTAAACTAACTTCATTTCTGAATAAATTAGTGTTTTTCTAAATAGTGCTCCCGATGATGATGATGATAATTTAATGGTCAAGATTTTTGTTGTATTTGGGATCGCAGAAGCTAGTCAAATTTGTGAAATCAGTCAGATAACATTACATGATATTGAAGATTCGGAAACAGCGGCTGATTTTCTTCAACGTGAAAATGATTACTCATATACAGGATAATCGAATCGGCTACACTTTTAGTTGAATCAACGGGAGTTGTAATGGCAGGAACAAATATAATTACAACAACAATATATATATATATATATATATATATATATATATATATATATATATATATATATATATATATATATATATTAATAAAATATTCTAAAATTAAATATCTAACTTTGTTCATGTGTTTATACAATATTCGGGAAAAAGTAATTTCATGAAAAGTGAGATTTAGTTACCTGTCAATAAAGATTGGATGTCAAACTTTTCCCGTCACAGAAATGTATTTTATCAAATATATTGACTAATAAAAACACCAAACCTTTATTATTCACTCAAAGTGATTAGATGTTCTAGCGAAGCTACTTTGTTGGATAAAGTGAAGCTTATCTGTCGATAAGAGAAGTTTCCATGGTCTCACGCACTATATTTCAGCATCAACGATCCTGACATAAGAAAGGACGAAACCTTCACAGGTCTTAGACATCATAAAGTCCTCACACGATGACAAGCTTGTCGATTGTGCCTTTTGCCTCATAGAATCCAATTTATCTGCACCCGAGCAATTGCAAATCAGTGGGTGCAAGAGCCTAGAAGGCTGATTGATATGCGTAGATTATATTGTCGAACACGAAGATTAGATATTTTTCCCTACTATATTGGTAAACATTCTCGTAGACATCTGCTCTTGTGTAGATAGATAATTTATGGAATAATGAATAATGAATAAGTCCATCCTTTATGACGAATCCTGCTTTTGGCTGGATATGCACGATGGTTGGTCAACGGTAGAAAAATCACATTGAAAATGACAGTATGTGAATGTTATATTATGGGTTGTTATTAGGTGTAGTAGATGACTACATCAATCTTTAATCTGGAGTTGCTCGATCTGTCTCCAATCTAATCAAATTGAAGTTAAAGTAGTTTTGAATGAACTAGTCTCAAAGTATATCGATTACCTAACCTAACCAAATATGGGCGCATAATGTTCGTAATACATTATTGAACCAGCTTTCTGAATAGGTTCATTAAGTGAGAAGAGTACTAAATATATCTCTAACAGATACTATTGGAATTGAAAAACAAATATCGGTACTCACCTTTTTTTGTCTGTCAGTATATATACACTAGCCTTTTAATTAAAACTGGTTTCAATATGCTATGTAATCAAAAAATTGTGAAAATTTTATGAAGAAATTTTGAAGTAAGTTGTTAATTGCTCTGCTGATTCTCACTAGAAGAGGTCATTAATTCTGGAGGGCCAACATTTTTCACTTTAAAACGCCTACGCCTACGCCTACGCCTACGATCCAGCTGTTTATAACTATGTAATTATAGCTATAGTTAGAATGCTGAACTTTATTCCTGAATGGTTTTAAAGTATTTTCTTTTGATTGAAATAATTAATTTTAATGATTTCTCGTTTACGTGACGATCTCTTACATTTGGTCCATTGTCAAATCTAAATCAATTCCTTTTTTATTATTTCCCTTCTCTTTGGAGCAGTTTTTCTAACCTAATAAATTCGTTAGTCTGGTTCTCATAATTATTCAAAAATGTCTAATAAAAGAACGATGCCTTCCAATTTCGTCTATACTTTAATGTTCTCATATAATCAATTACGTTTTATTTAATTATTAAAAATCAATTGCAATTATCGATTAAAGTGTTTCATAAAAGGATAAAAAGGAAATTACACATTTTAACTAAATTAATAGTTTCCTTAGAGTTGACATGCCCACAGCGGTAAGGCTTCGTGCAGTAATCCTTAATTATCTAATGTTCATGAGATTCAATCTGATTATAACCGCGTTTAGGAGTATATTGGATTACGTGTGAGTAAGGTCAAGTCAATTATTAACTTTGATCCACTTAACCTTTAACTCAGAGAAGACTAGACGTTTTGTTTCTGTGTTATGGTTTCTCTTGGACGTTATATGTACACTTGGAATTAAAGAAAAATTGGTATTGAAAATATACTATCTATTCGAAGGAAATTTTTCTTCTTATCTTTGCTTAAACGTAAACCTACTTGAACTTACTATTGATAATATTGATATATCAAGAATTGGACTAATACGAAAGGACCTTTGATATTAACAATTTTTCTCTAACGCAGTGTTAAAATGAAATAAAATTGCTTGAAGCCACTTTCCCTATCGTGTTATTATGGTTTTAAGTGAAAAAGTGAAATTTTTCTTCATATATCAACACCATCAAGGGATACTGTAAGAAAATTTTTTTCATAAAATCACTTATCAACGGAAGCTGGTATCATATTCCTTATGCTATTTAAATCATGCCAAGGGTGATACAAATTTAATTAACTTAGTTAGAATCCAGTACTAACTTATATCCATAAGATTGTATGATATAGCATTATTAATTAAATTATTTGGAGAAATAAGAATAAAGAATATTAATTATCTTCCCCAGCTCATCTTATAACAATAATATTTTGAAGTATGCAATACATTTTCTCTATATAGTTTATATGTATACCTATAATAAATTGTAATAAATAGTATAGAATGAAGTTCCAAATTGTAGATTCCTTCTCAATTTATTTAATGTAGTAGTTAGTATATGTACTAATATATATAGAGGAATATCGGAAGATATCTACTGACCTATTGTTACAGTAATCTATATTTAACATTAAGTTTAATAATATCACTTTATGATAGATGGCAGAGTTTCCTATTTTTATAATATTACAAATTGAAATCTGTCTGATAACTTACTTTTTTTACAATTCATTGGAATCTTCTGACATTAATTGAGTTGAAATAATACATGCCATTTTTAGTCCCAGACAAGGGTGTGAACTACAAACCACCACCTGTCATACAGATGACCCAAAGTTAAATCAAATCATAGATTATTATTCAGATGGATCTGCCAGCATAATTAGATATCAAAGGACTTTTCGGAAACTATGATCGGGTTAAATCTGGTAATCTGTAGTACCGGCAAAAAGGTGTAATTGAGTTGAGCAGTCTACAAGTTTTAGCAAACATTTTTTTCATATGACTTCTAGTTAATAGATGGCGCTCACAATAAAAAGTCCGAAAGTATAATTCAGCAGTTCAATCTGTCGTGGATATTAACAGGTACGAAGCAAAATTTTAGCAATAATTCGCAAAAAACCTATTGAAACTGTCGAAGTAAATCATTTCATCAAATTTTCGTAACCTTTTTTGTTATTTTTAATATAGACAAAACAGTAGTAGCAAATTCAACAACTACACATTATACAAGAAAACTTTAAGTAGTTTCGTCATAGATTCGACTTCTATTCACAGGATGGCGCTCAATCATAGAACATTTTTAAGAATAATAAGCAATAGCAGTTACATATAAATTTTAAAATAAAATTTAATTCCAAAACCGATTAATTGTGAGAAAAAAAGACATCTGATTATTAATATTAATTTTTTCTTCGTCGTTCACTGTTTTACTTGTTAAACCAAGTCTTTGTACTTTTCCTATGTATTACTAGTTTTTATCTACCCTCAACAACTCATGATTATGAGGTTGCTGCGTTCCATAACTTTCTGCATTTTCTCGTTATGTGTCAAGCTTCGTTATTTCGTCTATATTCACTTTGCTTGTTATATTCTCGTGCCACCCAAGGAAACGATGGGAATTGAGGCATTATAATTGAAATAATGGAAAGTTCATTGTTCATATAAATGGTTTATTGATGTTATTATTGTCATTTAACGTACAAGAGATACTTGTATGAGGTAAAGATATATAATATAGTATGTATATGTATTTTATATAATTTACACCAAGTTTATTACATAACAATTTTATTAACAGTTTTTAAATAATTCTATTTTCCCTACAGTATAAGTAATGCATGCAATAGGAATTTTCGTTATTGTCTTTCTATTGTAAAATTGGTGTTATAAGAAATATAAGCTGGTTTATAACTTTTGTAATTTGTAAGTCAATTATTATTTTGTGAATAAAAGATTTTCGTTCATCTCTCCGAGTTGAATATAACCTTTAAAACGCATTCTGACAACTTTATGGATTTATGAAATGAGAAAAATACTGTAGAGAAAATATATTTCTACACTAATAACCAATATCTCATGATTGTTCACTCCTTTGATTATTCAATAAGTGATAACACTAAATAACTTATTACACAGTCATTGGATTAAAAATATACTAAAACAATCAACTTTATGTACAATTTTTCAACAAACAAATCTCTTTATTTATATTCAAAGAAACACATGAAATAATTTTGATGCGTGTGTATAAGCACTTTTCTTTTAGCTCAAGAGTAAACTTATGGTAACAATATTTGGAGAACAAAAAATATGATATTTATGTAACTGTTAAAAAAATAATAAATATTCCAAAGGAAAACACTGAAACACTGATCGTTATAAGCACTTACAGGCTATTGAAAGTGGTAATAGTAATGGGAATAATTACATCATATTTTGCATTGATAAATATTTGAAAATTTGAGATAATAATTACTGATTATTATTGAACAATTTCAGTAACAAAAATTTGTAAATTATCTACAGAAGTATCGTTACATATTAGTTTTATTCTCTTAGTCCGGTAGGCAGTGGCTTTTTTTTCCGGGAATTACCGGGTTTAATACTGTATGTTGCAGTCAGATTCAAAGTGATAAAATTGTCAATTGTCAATTAACAACAGAAAACAACCGTCAGTTAAGCGGCAGACGGGGGTTGATGCGTCAGTCTAGCGCGTTAATAATTTAACATATGATTCCATATATATATATATATATATATATATATATATATATATATATATATATATATATATATATATATATATATATATATATAAATATGACAATAACCGTCTAGTGGGGATAAAACCGTCAGGGTGGCACGCGGAATTTTCCATCGCTGACGGACGACTTTGCCCTTAATAGGCAATAGCTAACAGCTTTTGTCAAATTTCTATTTGTTGAAACTATAATATTTATTAATTTCGAATGAGTTTTTTAATGCTCAGGACTCATGTAAGTCAAGGGGTAATATTACATCATATAATTTGGAATTTTAAAACATATGAATTTAAAATTTTTACAAGAATACAATTCAAAACCACCGAAAATCTTAATTAATTATTTCCCAGACGATGAATACATAAGTATTTGAAAGCTCGGAAAATATATTAAAGTTAGTCCACTTTGATGTTTCATTGCCACGTTCCCAATAATAAACCGCTTATATATATATATATATATACATATATATATATATATATACATATATATATATATATATATATATATATATATATATATATATATATATATATATATATATAATCATCGTCGAAATTCTGAATGCTGGTGATGGGTGGTCGCAATTGATCACTCACAAACCATTCAAACAAATATTTATCATCATGTTTCTCACATCGATACTCAGTGGATGTATATATAGAATATAGAAGGCACGGGTTGCTTCAATTAAGTTAAGTTCAGTTTATCGCTCTTTTTAATGCAAAATAAACAATGGTTCCACTGACGCCATGGATTTTCAAAATATTGTTCACACTCACTGATTCAGAATGCCACGTTTAAATTGATTATGAGTAACGAACAATAAATTACTCCTAAAAGCACTTGCCCCTTCAACATTGGAAGGGGCGAGGAACAAAGGGGACGCAGGTATGAAATGTCTTTGAATTTTGAACCTTTGTTGTGGAGAATATTTAGTTCTAGACTATTCATATTATATTATATAGCGAAAACTATAATATATAGGTAAATATTTAATTTAAATAAAATGTAGGTATTATGTATTTCTTGGGGAAAGTGAAAAGCTCATTCGTGGTAATATTCGTGAGCTGATTATCTATTGAGGGAAAATTGGTCAGTCAGCCGATAGAAAATTCCGCGCGTCTCCATAACTGACGGTCTTACCACCAGTAGACAGGCAGCTGACTGTCATTATTATATTTCTTTATAAGTGTAAAATGATGTGTTAAAATTTCAAGTAAGGTGAAATAATTTGAAATTAATATTTTTTCGTTAAGTTAACGCACTCGACCTATGTATGATCCCCCGTTTGCTTCAAGACTAATGGTTGTTTTTGTGGCTAACGAACAACAATACTGTATGATAACAATTTCAACTGGGATAAAATAACTTGGAAAATTTTTTTGTCACGATTACCGTTGGCAACTAGGCGCGCACTCACCGATGGTATTGAGGCTGACGGCCAGTTTCGTAATTAGGAACGTGTCTACAACGTACCGTATTAAACTCAGCCAAAAAAAATCATGAAAAAAAAGCCGCTGCCTCCCAGACCATCTTGCCTTATTGGAAGAAATCGCTAATTCTCTACAATTTATTTTTCATGCTTCTCCTTGGATTTGGCGTATTTGTAAAACTATTTACCCCGATTTATCTGTTTGCAATACACCAGGAAATTTGAGAATATCGTGTAGTTCTCTACCGTACATCTAAAATATTGTAGCAAAAATAATATTATAACAAAGTTTCTTCGTGGTCAGAAATAAATTTTTATAATCGTTTTAAACTACTATATTCATTACATTTCAATAAATTTTTTTGCTTATAGAGTTGATGGTAACTACAAAAAATTTGAATGAATTTTTGTTCTATAAAAAACAGATGCAAGATTAAAAGTTGATAATATGAGTTAGGTAAAAAGATAAACAAAAAAACATCATTCTTGTTTTCATATAAATAACAGTAAGGGTTTGCCTTGTAATTTTATCAAATTATCAACAAACGACGTGCGCAAAAGCCCAATAGTTTTTGACCTAAATCCTTATAAACAAATTAATAGAAAATACAACAAACTTTGCTTGTGTTTTAAGTGTGGTGGAACAATCTTTTTACCATTAAATTCACTATTTTATACAAAAATATAACATTATTTTATGCAATACAAATCCAGTTTTTCCACCAATTTTTTAACTCAAAAAATGAAAAAATACTGCACTTATAATTTTATTTCATAATTTTTATTATGAAAATTCCATACCAACCAATTATATCGTGAAAATATGTCTTGGAAAAAAAAACGAGTTCTAGATTTCCTCCGTTAAAGTGTTTAGGTCAACGCAGCAGCTGAAAGTAATTCCCAGGGATCAAAATTGTCGGCGTATCTTTAATCGCGCTTTTCTTGGGCATTACTTGATATGAATGGATGATTTTTTACCTAATGTAGTAGTCTGTAGTATTACTATATAGTATAGTATAGTAGAAAAATCTATTTTTTTTTGCCATAAATTATTTGAATTCGATTTCTTAAATGTGTCAAAAATTTCATATTACAACTAAGGGAACTTCGAAAATACTCTTCATTGCCAAGTTGCAATTTTTGCATAAAATAATGTTTCTACATAATAGTGAAATCAATACCAACCATACTTGTTTTTTATGTCATGAAACGGTGTAACAGTTCATAAAATCATCATTTATCGATAGAAAATTTTTGTACGCAACTAAAACGAAGAATTATTCTAATTTTTTTTGTTTATATTTTCACCTATTTGATGTTTTTTATCGTGCTACCTCAATTTATAACTCTTTTTCAACCAAAAAAGTATTTTTTATTGTACTTATCTCAAAACGCGCTGTTTTCATCTCTTTTTACAAAGACGTATTCTGAACAGCGCACGTAAAGATTTTCCTAATTTCTGTTCTTTTTCAATGCGCTAAATAACAAAATACAATTGAAATTAATTATAAGAAAAAGCAATTATTTATTAATAACACTCTTCTGAAAAGCATAATAATAAATTTGGAATCGTCGGTATTAATAGTAACATTTATTCTACAATTTGCATTATTGCAAAAGTTTAATCCCTTTGGTTATTCTTTAGAACTAAATATGTTGAAGCAAACGTTTCGTAAATGTTGATTTTCCTGATAGAATATCGCAGAATTTGTATTTTAGTTTTAAATTTATACAATTTTGCCGAAGGACGCTTCAGTCGATCTCCGGTATAGTCTTCCGGATTTTTCAGTTTCAAATATTTTGCAATAAGTTTCGGGACAGAGCTGATGGTATGGCATCCAACATATGAAGATTTCAGTATGCAATAAATAATCTTCTGCTAATCATATTTGATTCATATATGATTTTTTCAGTTTCGCAAAGATATAACAATAAAGCGCCCCTCATATTTCACATCCTCTAAACTCCAACGTGCTGAAGCATCTCTACATGTGCTAAATATCCCAAACACTAAAATCACTTTTTCCGGTAGTACCTTGGACTTTTTTGTTGTATAGCTCACAGCAAGCCATTTCAAAAAAGCAATAAGTTTTAAATATTATGTTACCAGGAATTTCGTTTATAGCTAAACAACTCTTTAGCATTGAGAACCGACTCCATAACGTGGAAGATTTTTAATTCCTGGTTTTTTCGACGGAATAAAATAGAATAATATCATCAATTTTAACTTTTTTCTGATCTCGCCATTCCATAAAAAGTTAATACTCAGTCAACATTCATATCTCGACCCGGAATTTGTTAATAACAAATCATCACTGACTTGTACCGCTTGCTCTAATATGTTTCTAGGATTTTCTCCCGAGTACATTTTTTAGAACTAACATGAATTGAACTTACAGAACTTACAGACAATAAAACCTTCGTTGCTATGGAAGTGTTAATCATGTTTGGTACTATTAAGATGTAATATGATTACTTTGGAAGTAAAATTTATCACACGCGTATGGAAATATCCCCATTTCCAGACTCATAATGAAATATACTATCACTGTTTCTTTGTACGAGTACAATTACCAGCAATAAGGTTAAATTTCGTTACAGATGACAAATATAGGTGCTCAAAATATATTTGTTTTCTAATTACTAAGTTTCAGCTATCCTATGGAAGTACACAAAATGATTGTACCATATTCACCCTAGTTGAAATGTACAGAAAAGTAAATTCCTTCTAGAAAACGTAGTTTTGATTACAAAAAAAAATTCTAAGCAAAAAGAAGATAAATCAACAAACATTGGATTTAAAGAACAGATGCGCTAGCCAGCGGATATGACAGAGATTTCTCCCATTTATCTATAATATTAAGAATATAATTTTCTCTTCTCCCTGTTGCAAGATTCCATGTTGCATATAAAGGAATCTCCGAGATCTTTGCTTGAATTGCTTCCGAGGGATTTCATATGTTTATTGGCTTTTATTGTTTCTATCCTTATTTATATAATATTTTCGAAGAAAAGTAAAAAATAAGCGATGGCTTTGTAGCTATTTAAAAAATTGTGCCTACAAGCATACTTTTTACTTAAACCATACACAGTAATCACCTTATTTTTTAGGATACAATCGAATTTGAAAAAAACTGATATCCCACAATATTAATTTACCCAAAACTGAATGCTTGCATATCTTGAACGCCTGCGTGGGATCCAAATTATCGGTGACACATTTAGAAATTCACAATAACTATTACACTGTTAGTTGTAACGTACAGAAAAGTCAATTTCTTATAAAGAACGGAGTTTTCATTGCAAAAAATTAAAAATTTTTAAGCAGAAAAAAAGATAGACCATCAAACATTGGCTTTAAAGAAAAGATGCGTTAGCCAGCGGTTACGATAGAGATTTCTCCCATATTACTCTTATATTACGAATGAGTGAATAATATTGTTCTCTAGAGTTTATTTGGTGCCTGTTTATTTGAATATATTTCCTCAAACTTTGTTGTTCTTATTCGTTCATCTCCATATTTATTTCAATACAAGCACCATAAAAAAACACTATATCTCTCAAGTGTTTTTTAGGACGCTCCTTGATCTTTGTTGCATATATTGTTCATTTGCATACATTTTTAAGTCCCTACATCTCTGTATTCGTTCAATTTACACTTAAACTCTCGATTTTTAGAGTATTTTGTTCACAGTCACTTAATAAAGATCAAGAATTTCGAAAATATTCGACACAAGTGAAGTAATTCGTACTACTAAATTATCCCATTTAATATACTCGTATATACTTTGAAAACACTTGTCTTTGGAAACATATAATTTCCAACAAAAACTTATCATATCTCTAACTTTGCCTTAGCTATTCAAGAATTTATGAAATGTAATTTATGTATGTGACATTTATACATGCCTCACGTGTGCTCGTAATGTCATCACAAATACCCCTTAGATCTTTCGGAAGACGTATAGGTTTCCATATGGGGTTATTCAAATGTACCTAATTGGTTTATTTGCTCTATTTGAATATATTCATGTTGAACATTGTTATTGCAGTAGTTGAGATTTCTTAATTATATGTAATATTTTCCATGAATGTAAAATGTGGTGTTTTTCCCCTGTAACATATTTTATAAAATGGAATATATTAAGCATCGTAACATAGGCTCTGAATCTAAACATTACCAAAAAGTAATGAATGAAAATTGGTCAAGTCAATTTCATACCAGAAAGCCCAATGGATTCATAAAATTACATTCATTTTCACTCGTAACAAATTATATTTATAAATACATATATATTTTAAACATAGTCATACAATCAAATGTTGAAAGTCAAATTTCAATGCCATAAAAAACATTTTTACCGAAATAATAACAATTATGATGATACGAGCAAAAATAATTGTCTTCGAGCAGAGTCTATTTTTAGGATAAATTTCTCAGAAAAATAACTATCTCTAACACAAGGGACACTTAATGAAAATTCGGTATAATTGAGGTTTTGGAAATACGTAATTACTTTAATTCTTTTATTCATATAACATAAAAACATAAAACATAAAAATTTAGCTTAGCTTAGCTTATCAAACTTCTGCTCCCAATTAATTACATTTTGTGAAAAAAATAAAGCCTTAAATTGAAGACTATCGACGAAAAAGAAGACTTAGAATAATAATTATCTTTAACAATTTTGAAACGTCAATATGAATATTTTGAAAACTGTATTATAATTATGTAGTGTTATTTTGAACGGTCGCCTAGAGTATGGCCAGACCAGCAAAGCAAATTTGTATTGGACTAGTTTAAGAAAATTACGCGTAGATATTAGAAGCAAACGACCAGACATTTTGTGAGAGTGCTAGGTCCTATAATTCTAAAGTACTGAAAGAAATGTTGCGACGGTTCTGTTTTTTGAAGATTTCCTAAACATCAACTATCCAGTTTTTCTATGGTTGAATGACTACTTATCCAATATGCAATTCTCTTGTGATAGTGATGCCAAAATGCGAGATTTGGTTTATAGGACACGGACTTGATTTCCTAACACGACAGATTAAACTTTAAACCATTATAATATATTGTATATTATATTACTCTTAATTTTCTTTAATTTTTTTCTATCTAGTATTACAAAATATTCCTATTTAGAGCACCACTCCTATGTTATTATTATTGTTGTTGTTTCTAACCCTCTTTTTGATACTATTCTAAGAGATTTTAGAAAATTTTGCGACAATTCACTACCTCTTCTTATTATTCATGAAAAAACATAATTTCTTGGCAAGCTATGTACTTGAATATACTAAAAAATTTTCTAATCGTATCCCAGAAAAAAACTATCTTTTCATGAACAAGCCAAAAGAATGACAGTAAAATAGTAATTATCAGAAATAACATGTTATTATTTTTCTACACGTAGTTTCATAATTTTTTGAACTTATAGTTGAGACTATCCACAACAAGCAGTATCTTCATTGATTCTTAAAACAGCTAAATGCTGATGAAAAGAACTTACGGCTTCAGTAGTTGAACTTATATAAAGAAAAGAGGTTCAGCACATTGAAATATAAATATTTATATGATACGGAAGAAAAGTTAGAAGTTTTATTCATTAATGCATCAAAACATAATTCAGTAGGTAAGTCAGTGGTTGGCGCAACTCACTTAGAAAGTTTCAACTGGCAGAAGATACTAGTTTACATAATGAGTAACCCAAAACCGATCTGCTCTCACCCAGTGTCATAAAATCAACTGGACAGATACCAGGAAGCACAACAAGTCGACTAATGTTTCTGTCAAATATCTATGCTAGGAGGGAATGGCCGTAAGACCGCTTTTATACTTGCAGGAGTCAGGCGACAGATGGCGGACAACTGGAGGCGAGCTAGAGAAGGTGGGCATAATTGTGATTATACTTTACCAATCGAGTAGTTTGATCAGAATGTGTTGTTTTGAACACGTCAGTTTCAAACGACGAAATAGAAGAGAAAAAGATAAGATAAAGAAAGTATAATGTCCACCCTATTAATAAAGTACGTCATGAATACAACGAATTTCATAATCTCTATCTAGAACTCAGAAGCCGCTCTGATACTCTGAAATATTTTTCCAATTTATGAGGATGTCTGTCGGAAAATTTGATTTCATTATATCAAGAAACGAGAGAAATTTAGAGCGACCAAAACCTGCAAAATGCCAGTATTTATGTTCTGCCAGGAAAAATAAACATAAATCTTAATTACGTAATTAGAAAAAACAGAAGAAAATTGCGAAGAGGTTTATACTAACAGTTAAATCGAGTAAATTATTATTATTATTGGGAAAAGGAAACGGCAATATGCGACAAATGGGTATCTACCAGAAGTCTAGACTACAACGGTACATTTTTGTCGTAGGCTATTGAGTAACTATTGCATTTGCTCATGGTTCCTAAAGGCATCGTTGTCTTCTTCCTGCAACTTTTCTCATGAGTTAAGTCAATGTTTCAATGAACGGTAATTAAAAAACTTTTGTCGGAATTATAAATTCTCTATCAACTGCTTTGTCTATTGAAATGACGTTTTTCCACTTTGATAAAAAGCACGCGCGGTTACACAGATACATGAAAATATACTGCAAACGTTGCGGGTACCGCGAGCGATGCCTCCTAATGAGGTGGTTGATCTGGGCTACCACCTATTCAAGTATAACAACTACATCTGAATACAATGTGAAACAGATGCAGGTGACGTCGCCTGTCGCCTGCTGCCTGTCTTCTGGAAGTATAGGGGTGGCCTAATATTAATCTATGTCACTTCGCATGTTGGAATCGACAGCAACGCGTTAACTAATATAGCTGCCCATGAAACAACCTCACTAGACATCGAAATATTTCTAATGTATATCCAATAACTTATTAAAAACTTCATAAAAAAGTTAATTAAGAAAAAGAACCAAATACATACTTATTTTCTTCAAAAAAGTTACGAGTTACTATTCATATATGATTAAATATGAGCATTAAGTAGCAAACAGCATTTTTGATTTAGCATAAAAAGGGATGCAATGCTGCGATAATATTAGAAACAAATTAATATCAAAAGTTTGCTCCATCCGTGAATTCTTCTATAAAACTTAAACTCCAATAAGAAATATTAAACATTTTTGATACACATTCAAACAACAGTAGCAATAAAAATCAGTAGTTATTTTTACAATAACAATGATATATAATCACATTTGAATAACACCTTACAATTTTTTGATCTTTTCAATTACAATAGATATGCTATAATATAGATTTTTTAAATTGTTTTCTAAATGTATTATAATGTATTTCCAAAATTATATAACATGTTTTCGATAAAAAAAATTAATATCATAATTTTAAACATACAAACAATTGAACAGTAGATAAATTCTACAGTAGGAGATATGATTAATATCTGGCATTGTGCTACTGTTTCGATATTTACCATTCTTAATGAAATTAGAGATGTTCAAAATTATCTGTATGTTTGATTGTATGTTTGTACCTATTATAATATTAAAAAACATTATTGTCTTTCTAATTTTCTAATAAATATATACAAGTCCTTTTATTTCTGCATTTTTCTGTTAGTTTTACAGAAATTTTTGCAGTTATTATTGTCATCAATTGTTGGATGTCATATTTGGCACTTGGATTTTTTAACTGAATACTCTAATGGCCCGCTAAGAAAATAAACTGAAAAAACTAGAGTCGTAGATCTCATGCATTATTATTAGTTATTAGTTAGTTATTAGTTAGTATAATACCAAGTTGTTATTATCTCTAGAGAGACTATGTTATTATTAAAACATATTTTCATTGTCTAATTTTGTTTGCGAAAGAATATAATCCAGCTCGCCGAGTCCGGTCCTTCGAATGAGTGAATTGACGTTTGACAACGTTCTCCGACTTCTCACGATTTCTAACAGCCAACTATATCTATCCTGCCATAGATTTTCTATTAGTTCTCTCTCCCGCATTTCTTTATTTACTCCCTCTCTCCATTTCTTTCGTGGTCTTCCTCTTCTCCTTCTCCTTCTCCAATCTAGGACTTATTGGGAATTCTGTCGTCTGACATTTTTTGTATATGACCATACCAAATGAATGTCTCTCCTGTTTGCCTGCTGGTCTCCTCCAGAAGTTCATTTCTGTCGTCACTAACATTTTTTCCGTAGATTGTTATATCTGCCATACTTCAATCCATATGTTATAATGCTTTTAAGGATCGTTATTTGTTAGTTTTTGATATTGTTTGCTCACATAAGATTCTATTCAGTGTTCCGTTTTGTGTTACCAAGTACCTTTATTCCTCGCGATGTTTTATTTGTGGCCCGTCCTCCATGTCGATAAATTCTCCGGTTGTTCCGGACATATGTATGATGTCCATACATTCAATTTTCTGTACTTATCTATTTTATTGTCTGTGAAGCAAATCATGTATATCGTAGTGTTGTCACTGAGTGGTATTCTCATCCCATTGCATTTCCGCTTGTAAATATTGAGTGCGTGCTTCAAGTAGATCTTAAACAGCGTTGGCGAGAGGTAACACCCTCATTTTAGACCTTTCGTGGCAGTAAACCCATTTCGGTTTGTAATTTTTGTTTGATCATTTTCGTATGTTCTTTAAATAGCTTTTATTAACCCATTTGTAATGTTTATTTATTCTAGTTTAATCCACAGTTTGCTAAGTGGTACACTGTCATTTTCCTTCTGCAATTCCATATATAATAAATGGATTTCTTGTCCTATTATAGATTTTTTGGATCACTTGTGTAACACAGAGGATCTGCCGGCTTCGAAACCAGCCTGTTTTGCCGCCTCAAAGTCCTTATACTCTCTTCCAATTTTAGTTTCCAATATTTAGCCGTATATTCTGCTAATTGTTCTAGTAATTGTAATACCTCTATAATTTTTTCATTGGTCTCCGTTACCTTTCTTGTGGATTGTCGATATTATGAAGATTTTTCACGCCCTTGGTACATCCCCGTCGATTATACATTTCTGGAACAATTTTTTTATATCTCCGATCCTGCTTTAATTAGTTCGGAGGAAGATTTTCCAGTTTTTAGAGACCTATATACCTCAACGATATATTTTTGACCGACCCTTGTGGAGACGAAATTATATTTATTCCAGTATTTATGATGATAAAATATTTCAAAATAAAATTCATGTTCCCCTTGTATTACTGGCATTGTATTAATCCAAAAAATGTAATAAAATGTGCATGAGACTACAACAATAACAATGGAGTATGAAAATTGAAATTTTCCAAATAAATACAAACAGTTGTAAAAATTTATCAATATTTCATGCAACCATAACAGACAGTTAAAATGGTGACTTATATAAGTGTAACATATGAAATTTTCAGAAATTAAATTTATTTAGGTGAATAGTGCAACTCAAAACAAACAGAAAAATGCAGATTAACGAATATTTTGGTAAATTACGACACATTTCAAATTTATACTTACAATTATTAACTGCAATGAAATCATCACAATTCCTATTCATTAAGTACAAAGGGAAATTTTTTCATTGGAAAGTACCCGAAATATTTTGAACTCTACCAAGTTAATTTTTGATAGCTTTGATAGCTGAAACAAACTTTAGACAGTGCAGTTGTGAATGTTGGTGTAGTTGTAAAAGTAAACCAATATGCCAGTAAATAGAGCAATTTTTCTCCCAAAAGTTCAACTAAAATTGTTCCTACGATTTTTTAGTGTGCTGAATCCTTACCAACAATCTTATCACCCTCTTAGGGGGGTTTTACCCCCCCTAAAACGGAAAAATTGAATTTTTGGGGGGTATTCACTAAAAAACGGACAATTTATCAGTTTTGGGGTATAAATATGAATGACAACGAAATGAAAAATAGAACAAAGCTCCTTGCAACGATGTTAACATTTTGGTGTGTCACATCCTCCGTCCCTAAATCGATAAAATGTCTTTCTTGGGAATGTTTTCTTGAGATATCTGAGATTATCGCTCTTGCGTAACGAATATAATCAAAATTGTTAAAAATAGTAAGTTGAACTTATTAGCACTAATTCTCCCATCCACAGAACCCTCATGTTATAGCAGAAACGTGTTTGAGGAGGATATGTGAAAAAATATGTGGAATCACTGCTTTCTGATATAAATACGAATGAAAACTGGAGAAATGTCGTTATTGAGTTTTGAAAGTCCAATTATGTGGATCATTTTCATTAATAAATTCAGATAAACTTGTATAAATCAAACGTAGAGACCGGTCCTAACGGATAAGTGTTTTTTTCATGAATATTGAGGAAGGGTACAAAGGAATGAGTTCTCGAGAAATCACCATCAAGAAATGGGTAGAACAATATATTTATTTAATCATCGAACTCGTCATCCCTCTCATCGTCACTATCTGCGTCTTCGTTTTCACAGTCTGGGACTATCACTGGCAAATTTTTGCAGACTTCCGTCGTACATTTATTACAAATGCGGGTACATTTTAGACCACTCTTTTTGCATGTGCAGGTATCTCTAATACATCCGGTTGTATAGTTACACAAAATCATCTTCAAAATCGAATTTGGAGCAGCTTGAACTGTCATTTCAATAGGTTCCGAAATGGCACCCTTTTTCCACCCCCAATCGTTAGGATTCATTTCATAGTACAACCATTTCGGAACCTGAAAATAAACTCTATAAAAGTGTTGTCGCGCTGTATCAACTGTGGGGGGCAAACTTTCAAGTTTGTCTGCCTTCACACTCTTTGTGTTATTAGCAACTGCTTTTGTAAACGCAAAATATGTTTGTTGATGCAGTTTATTTTTGCACACACAGACACATACAGTGGCCCGCGAGCTGCCGCTCAGACTAGGTTCTTGGTCGACAATGTACAGGTATAAGAATTTGAATACGTTCCACCCAGGTACATTGCTGAATAGTTCTTTTGGGGATTTCGGGGATTTTATTTTCCCCAAATAAGATGCAATGCGAGTAAACATCAACATGTTTACATGTTTTCAGCTACCATAAAATTGACTGAGTTTTAGTTAAAATTCCTGCAAGTAAGCGCATTTTTATAAAGCCTCTCAAAAAGAGTAGATTCCACTCCCTCCACTTCCCTCCAGATTCCACTTTGATTCATGTTAATACGTGCGCTTATTCCTGACATATCAACATTTGAAGTTATCAACTCTGTCAAGATTTTATAACTCAAAAAAGCGAACTTTCGAAAATAATCGTATTTGAAACCAGCATTACTGGTACCGTCTAAATACTATGGAATTTTACAATTAAGTACTCCTCAACTCTTAATTTTACTTGCTATAAAGATAGAGACAAGATTTCAGTGATCTCGAGCATTATTTCACGCAGTTAGAAATAGTAGTGTGATGAGAGCTTAAGCTGCAATGTTGCTGCTACTGACTTTGCGTATGAGATATAATAATATGTCAATAGAAAACTGAAGTATTTATCTTCAAAATGACGTAAGATTCGTTAAAATCGGACGTTTCTATCGAAAGTTATGAATTTTTATTTCCCGCGCTAGTTGAAAAAATGCAGCTTGCTGTGCGCCATGCAGATCGCGAAAACGCTTACCTTCAACAATTTTTTTCAGGAATACGGTGCAATTTGGCAATGATTTCTGAGATATTCTGAAATTACCTCAGAAAACAAGTTTGATACGTATTTTGGGGGGTCACACCCACTTTAGGGGGTGATAAGACTCTTCATAAGTGATGTGCACGTTACGGCCTAAAATTTAAAAAAACAATATCGCAGGAGCAATTTAAATTGAAGTTCCTAGCCTTTTTTACTGGCCTACTACAACGGTTTCTGAATTTCCACCTTAGTAAAAACTTATAATTTGTTTAATTATTCAACCATGTTTTTATTTTGCAATTCACAAACTTTCAAATATTTTACAAATGAATGTATTTTTCCATACATATTGATGATTTTTAGTTGTGGTAATCAGAATAACTTGCATTATAATATTTGACAAGATCATGAGAAACTAGAATTTTGTAGAATTGTGTAGATTTCTTACAAGAAAAATCTAAATGTTGAAAGACCCTGTTGATTGCATCTTGAAATGTGTGAAATTCATGGATATTAAACTATACAGAGGCCTCAGTATTTCTCTATACTCTAAACTGATCTTACAATTTATTTTTATCATTTATAAAATTACCTAATGCTGAAGTCTCGGCATAGGCAGAGTAAAAAAATACTTTTCAAAATGGGAAGACACGTTGATATGGAACTCAGACGAGAGTTTATACAAATACAAGGAAGACGAATTCTAGAAAAAATGGTAATGAAACTATCATTTTCTCAGGGGTGAATGCAACACATATCATCATTGAAAATTTCAATACATGAAAAATACACATTTTCAATTATTTTTAGAGGTGATAAATTGAAAAAAACAGATTCCAAACAGTACAAATTTTATGTAGTTTCCTTTACAATCACTTCATTAAAAATGTAAAATTTGGTACTTCTTTTAAAATATCTTTATAGTGACTTTCATTTGTGATTCATCAATGTGTTTGTGAGAAGAACTAATTGAATAACTTCTATATCAGTGGAGTGGATAAATTTATCAAATTCTAGATTATACAATGTAATATATTTTTCTGAAGCTGAGACATTCACCCCCAGCTTAAAAATCGTAAATCCTATTTGATTAAAAAATATTTACTGTATCCCATTTTGTTGTTTTGAAAATATGTCAATTCGTTCATAAGAATAGTTTAATCATAAAAACAAATTCTTAACAAAATAAAAGCTACCAACCAATAACAATTTCTATTCAATGACGTAGTGGCGCATCTGTTGTTATCTCTTACGTTTATCCAAGATCGGTGACTAGTTGTGATAAGTGTGGTAACTGTAGGAATAGATGTAGGAAATTCAGGTAGTAAATGAGTTGAAACTAATTGTTCCTCTTCGTTTTTATTGTCATTGTTCTCTTTTTTTCGTAAAGGTTTCAATTTTTTCGATTTGTCTTTGAAACTTGGTTTTCGAGGTTTAGTTTCTATATATTTTGGGGTACTCGCTGTACTTGTAGATTTTACTACTCTCTCTGGAAGCACAAAAATATTTTGAATAATACAAGATATTGATATTAAGTGATAATCGAAATTTGAGTGTGAAATGATAAAATGTTACAAAAAATTCATCATTCATTAAAAAAAATCGAAAAATTATATTGAATGCTGTCAATTACAGTTTGACAAAGTTGGGAAAAACTAAAAAAAAGTTATCTATAAAACGACTAAAAACTAAGAGTAAATTTCTACGTATATTTAAATTATTATTTATCATTACCAATATTTAAGCTAATTTTTATAATTTAGAATATTTTTTTTAAATAGTGAAAAATATTTCATGTAGTACATTATTTGGACTTCAAATATTTAAAATCTCAATAAAAATTATAAACTACTTTAATTTTTTATTCCTTAGACCTTTTATGTTTCTGCTTCTAAATGTTCGTGATTTCAAGTCTCTTCTGTTTTAAAATTAGTTTTTTTTAATAATTTTTGAAAGACAGATAGAAATTGACGTTTCAACATATTTAAGTCTTTATTAAAATATAAATTATAAATTATATACTCAATTTCTAACTTAATTAAATATTTTAAGGTTATTGAAATAAGAATAATAATGTTTGTACTTTAATGTTGCACTTTGTTTCAATGAGAAAACAAAAATTAAGAGCGTCGTGAAAACTTTTTCTATTTTTCTTTTCTTTCCACGAAAAGGTATGTACCACATATTTAGATGTAAAAATTGACTATCTACAACTGTGGTTTAAAATTATTTTCAAATTCTCTGAAGTTTCTGAAAAAATTAATAATTTGATGGTTTTTTGGAAACCATTCGACTGGTCGAGCTGAAAGTCGAGTTTCTAAGGCCAAAGTACACCTTCCTAGTTATTATTCGATTTCAGGGCCATTAGTTCAGAGTTAGTTAAAGGCTTGGTGCTGTACAATATGAAAAAATATCTTTTCGCGCATTTCGCAAGAAATTAAAGGCATATTTATTGGATAGTGCATTATACACTGTATAATTTTGAATTTTGAACATTCTTCATAGTAATTTCATGTTAATACTGATTTTTAATACAAATTTTCACATATTATAGGATTGCCGCATATTTAATTTAATTATCTGGTTTATTCACATCATTGAATTTTTTTTTGTTTTGACAAGGTGCACATGTAATATATATATTACACATAAAATTTCAATAGATAATATCATTATTCATTGCCTTTTACGTGTCTGTATCTATCAATTTATCCACGACTGTTGTTGTTTAATGTATCCCCAATCTATTATTGTACTGCAGTGAGATTTTTTATTTTTGTCTGTTTCCGTAATTTTCTTAAACATGTCTGACACGGATACAGCTGATAAAGTTGTTGCCGTTAGTTATACTCCGCCTAAGAAAAGAGCTAACAAGATTTATTTTAACTCTAGTAAAAAACAAATTATTGTGAATATTTATAAAAATGATGACAAGACTGTTGATGACGTTATTTCTAGAACGGCAAATATTTCGGGAGTATCTTCTTCAAGTATATACCGAATCGTTCGTGAGTACTGGTTACTTATAAAAATATCGATTTTGATGAAACGATGGTTAGGCTTTTAGAAATGGTCGCATAAAAATAAATATAATTGGAATATTATTGGTGAAATGGTAAAAAACCATAATAAAACCACTTTCAGATTACCACCCTACCATTGTGAATTCCATCCTATTGAGAGAAAATAAAACATTTGAATTTTCTGATGTTAAAAATATTTTTCAAGAAGCTTGGAGAGAATTATACTTGATAAGTGGGAAAAGTGTATTCAACATGTCCAAGAAAAGGTTGAAAACAAAGTGTGCAATATAGACATATTCATTGATTTGCAAGTTAAACCCCTTATTACAAATGTTGACAACAGTGGAAGCTCACTATTATCCGAAGGGGAATAAGAGAATGTTTTCATTAAGGTGAATATGAACATGTTAATTTAATGTTTCAATACACAAATTTTTGATTTTTTAAATGAATATGTTCTATATTTTGGCCGTTCACTTTGTATTTATCGCAAACATCACGTTTATATTGTATATTTTGTAATAATAATTCTGCATAATTATTTATTATTTATATTATTAATATGTTGTATGAAATCACAAATTATTTTTTAAATGCTGATCACGTGCACTATGCGTGAATATGTTTTGATCCACTACTTTTTTGAAAGAGTATAGCTATTTCTGTCATGTGTGCTACTGATTCATCAACATACCCTCAGCGACCGTCGATGACAACCGCAATGTTTCTTTGGTGTCATCAAGTCTCCCTCAGGTTGAAGTGTAACAGATTATTTTCTAAATGAATGACCTGTATATGTCTTTTTCAATGACATTTTCAAGTTAAAGAAAATTAGTTATTGTTTGGGAAACCTAATAAAACTGGTTTTTACCCACAACCTGATTGATACACTATCCATTGTGATATGCATAAAACAAGCAACGATCTTTTGCTGCTGCTGGACGTAGGGCTATGTACAATCGGTAAAATTTATTATTTAGTTATTTATTTTTTAGTAATTATAAATCTGCTGTTCACATGATTCTTTGTATCCTTAAATTTCACAATCAATAACGTTTCCAAGTCTTTGATATCATCTGATGGCTGAGTTCACAAATTCGACAAGCTCCTGCAATTCTAAAATACAACAAACTTGACCATTAAATAAACTTCATCGGTAGCATTATTTAAAAAATGACTTATTTGTTTACTTGTAAAAATCGCAGCTTTCTTGGGCTTGGCTTGTTTCAAAAATTTGAACTTTGAATCTCTATATAATTCGACCGCATTTGATGATTTTTGTTATATCAATTTCAGAAAATAAGCCAATAACACCGTCTCCGAGAAAGAACTGCATGTTTTCATTATTCTCCATTTCATGAATCTTCAATTCTCGGTGTTGTAAGGTTTCCGTGATTTAGCTGGTAATAATTTTTGTTACGCTACTTTGGCTACTTCTACTAATTCTGATGGAGTCAAAGAACACTCGGAATCAGACATTTTTCACTTTATAGTATTGAAAATAACTTCTAAACAACCACTAAGTTCACAATTTTTGACTCAAATCACAAAACTAAATTGACAGTTATTTGATTACTTTTCTTTTAAGTTTTCTTAGCAACGCAGGTCTAAGCTTCGCTATAAGTACAACATAGCCTATCAATTTCAAATTTCACATCGATAATGTTCTAAGTGTATTATTATTATAATTTCTCAATTAAATCTTGGTTTTTCCCTTCACATAAGTAAATAAAATTGTGTATATACGGGAGAAATTCTAGATTTAAGCTTTTGATTTTTTGTCTCATACTAAAACCTATTACTTTTTTCCCTTATATCATAAATAACTATTTATCTTGCTACAAAAAAATTGGTTCCTAAAATTTGTAAGCCTTGTGTTCTGTTCCTAGACCAGATTCAAACCTGGGACTCGCATTTACACTGAGCGATCAGGGACTTGGAATATGCGTGTCGTATATTTGTGTTCGAGTATACCATGCTTTTCACAATAATTTATATATCTTAGTTGCTTTTTAAAACGAAATAAATTTGAATTTATTAAAATTATTGTTTGTATGCCTAGGTTTCTCAGATTTAAATTAGAATTAGAAGATGCTCATGTTGGACTCATAAAATTTATTATCTAGTCAAAGAAAGTATAAGTATAACATGGACTATGGATTATGGAATATTTTCTGAATCGATTTTATTAGTATACTTTATCGAATTATTAATTTTCAACGCTATGGACCTTTTAATAAATGCTTAGAAATACAATCACCTTACATTGAAGTATAAATTTAGATATTTATAAAAAATATATCAATAACTTTGAAACTAAAGAATCTAATGATAGATATCTAGCAATTAAGGTAAAATATTAAGTAAATATTTCACATAGTGATGTCATTACACTCTGTAATTTATGGTCGCTTTAATAATGGGGTAATGGGTGCATGCAGAAGTAATGATTCGCCTCTTTAATAATATCTAACATTCATTAGAAACTCGTGAATAATATACTATTATTTGTGTGTTCGTTCTGTGGTTATTTATTTACAAGTTCTTGTCCACAAGTTGTCAACAAGTTTTTAACAATAAAGCATTCTTCTCTTCTCTCTTCTTCTAAACTATAATTCGCAACTGTTTTGAGATTCTTTTCAAATCATAGTAATTTGAATTATTTGAAATGTAGAACAGAAGTTTCTTTGAGCACTGTTTTTTAAACTAAAAAACATATTGAATTGAAAAACTGATTCTAAGTAAAGTTTTATTTCTCATCCTCCGAAATAATGCATATTCAAGAATTGCAGGAACAAGACATATTGTAATTCGCTAATAATCGTTGGATTAATGTAACAGACAAGGTAATTAGTTGGATTTGGAGCCTCGTATCAATTTATCGATAACTAACAATCAATAGCCAACAACGAAATACCCTGTTAGTTATTTACTATTAAAGTACCAGTATTCAATAGCAGCAATCAGTCATAATAACTCCGATTAATGCGATGTCCAGAACCGTCTTCACCTCATATTTATATAACACAAATATCAATTGTATACTATAAAAAGAAAGAGAGAACAAAGAGTGAGGAAACGCAAGATTCATTCAGAATTAATCCATACTATATATAGTCGATAAAGTAACGTATGCAATTATTATCAGCTAAATAAGTCCTAATACAAGACGGTTTGGAGTTTAAAGTAGTTGCTTCAATATTGTTTAATAGATTCTGTGGAGGTCTTTCATCCCGTGACTCAATCTACGATTCATTGGACATATATTTTTCACACTCAATCTTCTTATATTAATAGAAATCAAACATAAAAACATTAGATAGATTTTCTTCTTCATAAAACCAGCTACAAGACATAACTTGCATAACTTGCCGTACTAAAGGTTAAATTTGACGTGAGCTTTGTTTGCTGGTGTTGTTTGTTCGAATTTGCTCGGTTGTTTCAAGAACTAATTTGACATTTTATTTTATTTGACATCGTTAAATACCAATATAACAAATCATCAAGTTGTAAACTTTTGACATTTTATAATACCTAAAATGTCGTAAGACGGGGAGATTTCAATGCTTATGTTACTAAACCGTGTTTATAGTTTTGTACAATTTGGAATTTTTCAAATTTGAGTCAAATAAGTGCCTGATTATACTTCTAAGTATATATTAATCTATAGAAAATGGCTGGGAAACAGCATAATACACGAGCACATGAGTTTGTTATAAATTTGAATAATTTGAGACGGAATATAAACAACGGTGGTCTTTTTCAACCTCTTTCATCGGTTCAGGAGGTATTATACGAATGTTAATGTTTATTTGAGGACCTTTCTATTTATATTATATATTACATAAGACCTAGATTGAAACTAAAAACACAGAATATACACGGGGGAACCAAAATTGCATTATGAACAAAGTGAATGTGAAACAATAATACAATAGCGTCTCATGTTCTTAACCTTTAGATTGAAGTCAGTTTACATTTAAAAATAATTAAGGAAAATAAAGATTACATATCCTAGTTCATTATCTATACAGTGTGATTTATCACTAGTTGCTTATAGTGTGGTATCTGAAATTCTTAGAAAATTGGTAATTTAATGTAAGTTTGATCATAAAGATTTGGATTCTTGTCATTTCATGATCCAGTAATAATTTATATCTACACTTATAGAAAAAATTGGTAATAAACTGTTACTTCAGCTGGTTAGATAATGAAAATAGAATATTTTTAACTATATATATAGAGTGTTTTTTTGGGATACATGTTACTATCAAAGCCATAAATGACAAATTGAAAAATAAGGAAATTCTTTTTTTTTTGGAAGTACCTCTTTATCTGTGTAATTGACAGATTTGAATAAATAAAATAATAATTAAAAAAATCAAAAAACCCGCCTGCATGGATAACTACAATTAAAAATCAACTGAAAAGACTGAAACAAGATGAAAATTCAATGATAAGGTATTTTTAAAAAATAATGATTAGGTACTTAAAACCAGAAACATAAATTGAAACAGTACCAAACCAATGTACCTGCATATTGTACACTTAGAATTATCAGCACGGTAGTTTTTTCACTTTTTTGCAACATTATAAACAGAATTACATTCGGAGGCATGCACAAAGAGATAATAATTAATCATAGCATTCAATTTCATACCTCCGACTGCAATTCTGTTTATAATGTTGCAAAAAAGTGAAAAAAACTACCGTGCTGATATTTCTAAGTGTACAATATGCAGGTACATTGGTTTGGTACTGTTTCAATTTATGTTTCTGGTTTTAAGTACCTAATGATTATTTTTTCAAAATACCTTATCATTGAATTTTCATCTTGTTTCAGTCTTTTCAGTTGATTTTTAATTGTAATTATCCATGCAGGCGGGTTTTTTGATTTTTTTTTAATTATTATTTTATTTATGTCTTTTTAGTTAAGATTACGTAACCGGATTAATTACTTGAATGAGTTTATGTCGTGTGGTTGATTAAGCAATTTGTTAGGGTCAAGAGAATTAATAGCAAGTCCGGAGAGAGTCTTCACTCTGCTCAAAGCAATGTAAGCTTGACCTTTTGCAAATAAGTTTCTACTTAAATCGACAACTGCTCGGTCTAAAGTTGTGCCCTGTAATTTATGCACCGCCACTGCCCAGCATAAAATTAAGGGAAACATTCGTCGCTAGATCTTGCCTTTACCACGTAAAGCATCAAATTCTTTAGTACAAGGCTCTATCCGGACTCTAATACCAGGTCGGTTCCCTGTTATATTTGGGTCATCGAACTTCACAAATACTACTTGTGGCAGTTCTCCCGGCTCCAACTGCTCTCTGCGTAGTGCTGGCCAATCTATTCGTCGGATAACACATATAGCACCGTTAACCAGCCCATGGTTAACATTGATGTTCCGTCTTAGCATGGCTCGAGAGCCTACACCTAATTTGAGTTGGTTTGGTATACCACCTGTTTTATTGGGATCTTCAGGTAAATATTCCTCTCGTGGTTTTTGACCATATGTTTTAGGATCCAATGAGATGTCTACAGCACTAACGGTGTATACTTTTGTGAGCTTTTCTAACTTTTCTGTCATAGTCGCGTTATATGCATCAACCAGTCTAGTTGTTCGGAAAATTCTGACAGCTTCTCCATCGTCAAATGGCCCTATCAACGGTACTCTGCGGTTTTCTATGATAGATAACTGCTGCATTGTAAGTTCTCCAACGCGAAGACTGTTTAATATGTCCACAAAAGTTGTATCTCTAGCTTGCTTCATATTTTGGGGCAACTCACAAAAACTGAATAAATTCCAAAGATTAATTTCAGCAGATAACCTTTCTGGCTGACGAAAGCAATAAGATTCCCCAGAAACCTTAGACACTGGAGCCAACTGCATAAGATCTCCAAAAAGTAAAACATTTACTTCCCCGAATATAGCTTCATTTTCTTTATATTGTTGAAGCCGCAAATGTACATTTCGAAGACTTAAATATGGCACCATAGATATTTCGTCTATTATTTATCGTTCCATTTAATATTAAAATTGCAAGTTATATACATATTTATAATGTTTATAGTGTTTAAAATCCTTCATTTTGATACCCAACTCGATATGCTTGGTAGTAAAAAAAATTTTTTTACCTCACAACATGGCGTCCAAAATCCACCATTTTGTTTTTTTTAAATGTGTCCTATCTAAGAACACTTGGGCTAATGAAACGAATCTAACGATACCTCAAATGTGAAAATCGTTTAGCGGTTCTGGAGATACAAGGTAATAAAGAATATTACATACATATGAAATTTTTGGTATTGATCTTCCAAGTCGATCCGACTTTTTGGCGTGGATAAAAATCGCGTTTAAAGATACATATTGCAAGCTATTGAAAGCATGTTATTCTTCTTCTTCTTCAGTTGCCATCACCATTTAGTAAAGGCTGGCGACTATTTCGGGATGTTTGTTAACCATGAATGTTTTCTGCGACCAGTTCCGCGTTTTCCTTCGATTTTTCCTTCTATTATTAATTTCAGTATATTATACTTGTTGTTACGGTATATGTGGCTCAGATAAGTGGCTTTTCTTTTCTTTGTGGTTGTAAGTAACTCTCTTTCCTTTCCCATACGTCTAAGCACTTCATCGTTAGGTATATGTTGAGTCCATGATATTTTTAGTAGTCTACGGAAGATCCACATTGCGAAAGTCTTGAGTCTGTTCATGGTATCCACTTCTAATGTTCATGTTTCTGCTCCACACAAAAGAACTGAGTGCACGTTTGCCTTTACAAAACAGTGTCTTAAGTTTAAGATCAAGGTTGTGTTACAAACCAGGTTTTTCACCTTTAGGAATATGGCTCTAGCTTATTCCGTGATCTTACTTCGACGTCAGGGTCTACATTTGTCGTTATGCAGTTGCCAAGATATTTGAATTAAGCATGTTATAAATGCTTGAAATACCTGGATTTTTAATCATGATAAATGATAGAATGTGGACTGATGAAGAAATGTTTCCTCTATTTCATAAAATGCGAATGGTGAATGTATTTCTCAATTTACGTTGAGTAGAACATAAAGAAACTAGAGAAGAAATTTGATATTTCCAAATTATTAGTTGGAAGAACGGGAACAGTGGAGCTAGATAATCTGATTTTACTATACTAAACTTATTTTATTTGGACTCTCGAAATCTAAATAGACCTGACCGTAACCTAGAAGCATCAATTAGGTAGAATATGTAGAACGAATATGCTGCGAAATATTGAAGACCTACAGTAACTGTAAATTATATATGATTTGTATTGGGTGTTATTTATCGAGTGTTTCGTAAATAAAAAATTAGAATGTACAGCTTTTGCGTTTCTGCCCATCCTGTACGAAGTTGAAAGAATCTTTTAGAAGTAAAAGAAATCTACCAACTTTTTTCAGTCTGTGTGCCATTTCTAACGGTTTTAATTGCAGTTAACAGAAGTATCAAATATGTTGTAGTGGTAAACAAATTTTGAAATTTCTCCACGCCAACAGACATGTGTAAGCCAGTTTAAGGAGACAAAATTACAGTCCATAAGTGCCTGAATACGTAGCAAAGCAATTTGTTCTTGTACTATCAAACGTTCCTTGCATTTTCACTAGCCTTCGTATTTTTCGGCCCACGTTTACCAAACCTCTGTAATAAATTTATAATTTCAAATTCTTCTCTTCTTATATTACATTATTATTTGTGGAAAGCTGACCTGTACATACCAAAATGAACGCTAAGGATCAATATTAACTTCACTATTACCAATATATTTGCTTTCAATGCATAGCTATTTTGTGGCAGACTTTGAGTATCTCTTGATATACAACCGAAGTATGGTATTACAAACTTCAATGGAATTACTGAAATTTTAACTGACGTTAGTTCACTTTGTAATTCCTTTTCGTTGTTAGAGACAATCATTTATTGACTTTGAATACCAATGAATATTTTCAGAAGAAATATTTCTATATACTTTTAATTTAATCTTTATCATTCTTGATATTATTGTCCTTTCTAGTAGTTCCGAATGGTGTTACGGGCTGAGGACTCAAAATAAAACTGTCCAAGAGTTTTTTAAAATGCCAACATTTCGATCTTTTATTTGATCTTTATCAAGGCTATATGGTAAATTATAATTCTAACGTTTGAATCAAAGTGATCCTATAAAAGACTTCCTAAATTGATATGCGTTTACTATGTACGATGGAAACTCTCACAGAGCATCCTTAAAAGGGAGTTTAACATGCAAACCACTTAACAACCTTTGAAATAGCGCCTTCCAGCTTAGACGAAAAAGAGCAGATCGTAATCGTTCGAAAGTAAAGGTCATGGTAACAGTTTTTTTATAGACTAGAATTCTGGAAAGGTTGCATAACGATGAAACACCACAGGAATATCATTTTTGACAAATTCCTTATAAATTGCTGCACAATTCTTATCTCACAATGATTATAGGCACATTTTATATTTTTTAAAACTACAACTCAGTATTCATTTTTAGATAATAAATTGTAAAAGAGACTATTATCATCATATCTATATAAGAGGTTTTTATTCAATTTTCTTACAAAATTTCAAACTCTCAACACAAAGAAAAATTTAAATGTTTTCTTGGTACATAACACTTAAGTGATTCCATTTTTTTTACGTAAAAATAAAACTACCCGATTATCATCATCATTCTCCTAGAAACTTGATTATAAAAACCATAGAAATAGAAAGAAAAAATTCTTAATTCTACTTCAATTACATCAGTAATACTTTTTTTGCGGAAACTTATCTTTGGTGTCCAATGATAGGAGTATAGAAGGCGTGTGTGAGGATACAATATCGAGAATTCTGATAAACGAAAATATAACCATTTATCGATAATACTGGAATTGAACGAGAACAAAATTTTAGTTTTAGTAGAATACATTGAAGGGAAAACGTGATTAAAAAGTCTGTCTATAAATACTTGGAAAATCTACTTGGACCAAGACATTAAAATCAGAGTAAGTTAATTAAAGAAAAAACGGAACCATGAAACCATTTTTTAACATCATAGTAGAATCGTTAGCAATATATGGTTTTTAAATGAAATAAAAAATCTATCGAAAGGAACGTTTTGTGTTTAATATCAAGAATTCTGATACAGGAAGTAAAACATACACACAAATATGGACAATACATAATTATCATTTATTGAACCTTACTCAGGTGTAAATTATGGCATTTCATTAGTGCGTGGAAGAAATCAGAAAATATGAAAAAGCTACTTGTTCAATAGTTATTTTCACACATTTTCATGCAGCCCTAGAGGTATTACATTCTGTAGAGTTAGTATGGAGGTGGTTGGGTCTGCTCTATACATAATCTGTGCCCGGGGTATAGAGCCATTCGTTGAAACAGAACCCTTTTGCGGCAGTACTAACCAAAGCGGCTGATGAGAAATGAACAATTTTTTGTAGAAGACGATTCGGACGGAACAATGTATTTAGATTTGTTGTGAAATAAAATTATTCCTGCAATGAATCAATCCACAAATCTTGTTTTAAGTCGTTTTGGATAGTAACAAAGTGTGATTCAGAATCCTGCTGAATAAAAAACTGAAACAAACTGCGTTTTCAATTGCAGGAATAATTTTTATTTCACAACAAATATAAATACATTGTTCCGTCCTAATCGTCTTCTATAAAAAATTGTTCATTTCTCATCAGCCGCTTTGGTTAGCAATGCCGCAAAAGGCTTCTGTTTCAACGAATGGCTCTATATAATGCGGTGCGAAAATTTATTGTTTTAAAGAATTTGATTTGAAACCATACAATACGATGGAATATACTTCTAATTTTAGAACTAAGAGCTTTTTGATTTGTAACTCTACAAACATTTTGTATGCATCTAAGTATCGAAACATTGTGAATACTGATAACAGACTTTCAAATAACAAAATAATTTAATTCCACAATAACCATTAAAAAGAGCGAGGAAGACAATTTGAACCTCCAATCAAATAAGATTAATAATTTCTTTGTTTTGTTATTTTTCTGAGCAAAACGTACCCTTAAACTGTAGAAAAAATAAAGCCATAAGTTAGAATTATGTGGCTTTGACAGTTGAATTTCTAATTCAATAGATTACGGAAAAGTGAAAAGCACCCTCATAACTTAATTAAAGTCTAAAGTATGCGGAAAATGCTTTTACAATATTTTGTTAACACAAATCGAAATTACGTTACTTTGTAAGTACAGTCTGTAAAAAACTGCATCAAAATAATAATACAATTCAAATTTGTTGGAACGCAGTTAAATAGTTTGTAATGACTCTGGTATTTATTTTAATTTTCGGAACTACTTGCATAATATACGTTTTGTGCGAAGTTGAACATCTGTCCGTGGTGTTAAATTCGTAAAAAAGTTATTAAAAATTTTACGAAACCGTTCAGACTTTCAATGTGTAAACAAACTCAGCTGACAACGTAATCGTTAAAAAGAACATTCAAAAGTCGGGTATTTCCACTTTGACAGTGCTCTTTAATTTCTTCATTTATTTGTGTCGAGAGAAACTCCCTTTCAGGGCGCTAATGAGGGAAGACAAACTCTATTCGCCAAAAAGGCGAGACCATATTCCTGCTCTCCTGCTATATCCTTTGTCGTCGGCGTGCTTTGATAAACTCCCAGAGTTATTTTTCTCTCTCGAAAGATATTAAAATTTATTGAGGTAATATCTGATAATTCCTGTGGCAGTTGGGTAGCCATTAAAAGAACCCTTCTGAAGTTTTTCCACTGTAGAACTTTGCACTACTGATGTGTTGAAGTGTTTATCGACAATGTGGTTTTTGCCACTTTTAGCATATGAAATATGTTCCATTCACGTATGAATCATACATTTAAACAGAATAAATTGCAGATTTTCAATTTTAATTGGGAAATAAACGATACTTAATTTCTATAAAAAAATGTATTCCAATTTAGAGGAAAACTGACGAAATAAAATGAATGTACCTATATTAGTAGAACTATGAATGAATAGAATTAACTCGACAGTTTCTAAATATAGGTAAGAACCCAACAAATAGGATCATTATTCTTTTTGATTAATACTGAAACAAAATGATAAATACAGGACAACAGTGTCGGGTAATGAAGAAGTAACTCAATAACATAATCGTCGTTTCCTAAATAAGATGCAAATACGACTATATACTCCAGATGACATTGAATTAAAATCCTTCATAAAACACAACCAAATAGAATAGATCTATTCTTAGCATAAAACTACAACATAAAGATTTTCCCTTATTAGACCTTTTTATATGTTTTTCTTGGTAAATTGAGAAAAAAACGGGTAGAAATTGATGTTTCGTCCTATTTTTGTCTTTATCAAAATATGACTTGACATTTACAATTTGTCTTTTTATCATTTATAGCTTTCTCGTTCGTATGTATGTGAATCACTTCTCAAAATTTTCTTTTTCTTGTATTTGACTCCTTTTAAAAATTTTTGAATCTTTATAATTGAATTTATGTTTTTTAGATATTTCGTGATTCGTTATTGGGATTTTATTTTTTTTATCGTATTGATAACCTTTTAGTCTATTTTATAATTACTGAGATGTCTGTCCTATTTAGACAGTCCAGTCCAGAGCACTTGATATATAATACTACTTCTTTTGTTTTTTTGTGTTTTAGATTTTATTTAAGTGAAATATTCTAGTATTGTATCATGTCCTTTATAGCTTTATATCATTGTACAAATGATAAGGAAAAATATTTTATGTTTTGATGTTTCTTTTCTGTTTTCTTCTTTAATTGATTATAGTATATATTTATCCTTATCTAAAATGGGTTATTTATAATTTTTTCATGATAATTACGTTTTTAATGCAGTTTTTGCATCTAAATTCGGGATCTGATAGTTGAATAGCTCTCTATCTTATCTATTTTATAATCACTGATCTTTTTTGTGACATAGGACGAGAGTTCTAAAACCAAGTTATTTTTGGAAATGAAAATTAATTTCTTGACATTTTTTCTATTTACAAAAATATTTTTCACGGAAAAAATCCGAGGTGGTTTATTGTTGTTTACTAGAAACTGACTGAATTTAATGCCGATCCGAGAATATTTGAATATTCAGCAAAAACTGACAGTATTTTGACAGACAGACATGAAAAATTTTTTTGCTGCCATATGGAAATGCCTGTGGATAGATCTTGATCTTTTGCATGTTGTGGTGTTCGGCAAAGACGTGGCTTAGTACTGATTCGACAGACTTGTGCTTCTCCAAAGAAAGGAATCCCAATAAATTGACGTCGCCTGCAGGCGAACTCGGTGTCATGTCTGCCTGTCGAGTAAGTTTTGCAAAGACATTTGAATGGAAATATGCTGAGCAACTAGGAAAAGTATCTACCGTGATAGTATCGGTAAAACAGAGTCTATGCTCCAAGCTGTCTTAAAGTCTGGTTAACTCTGGATCGCCTACCAGAGTTAAATTACTCTCTTCTGTATCAAGTCAAACATCCTCAAAGTATACTTGGGAGCTCAGCTTCAAATGTGCAAGCAATATTCCAAAAATGGACAAATCTGGGCCTTGTATTAGAAACTGTTGTACTAATGGCTTTTAAGAAGGTCCATTAGCTGATTCGGTCACGTGACTATGCCAGGACATATTGGTCCCAGCTCCAACACCCAAAAAGTAAATTTACAGTGATGGTGATATTTTATGTACGAACAGTACTGCATCCTGAATCTTACTGCATTAAACTCAATCAGATTGTCTGCCACCCCACTCCAAAAATTTGTAGTTGTGCGACTCATTTTTACGCGGAAGTTCTAGTGCTTATTTCAATTGATTATTATGGGAAGTGAATTTTTTGCTGAAATAGAATATTATCAACAAAAAATACATTTATTTTATGTAAGTGTGTTAAATTCGAAAATAATTTCAAGTGTTCAAGTACATAAAAACTCAAATCAAAATTGTATCTCAAACAAGGAAACAAAATGAAGAGAAAAATGTAAAAAATTTTATTCAGCATATTTTTTTATTTATAATAGTGAATTTACAATTGTACTGTATAATTACTGATAATAATTATTAGTTTGAATGGATTTACCCAGAAATACTTAATCGATAGTATTTTTAATCGTTTTAGATATATTAAAAGAAGAGTTAAAAATATTTAAATTTCTATACAATTAACACTCCAGAAAACATCAGAAAATGTCCATGTATACAAAAAACGCGTGGTGATGGGTCCGATTTTACTGCATTTTTCCCACCGAAATGACATCGATACCACCCGAGAGATTCAAGAGAATACATTTAACTTTAAGTGATTTACAGCATCAACTGGGAATGAAAGTTATGATTGAATTTTTTGCAACGAATGGATACGTTTTATGAACAGAAATTTTTACTTGATTTAGAAACTCTTGAAACTCCACTCAACAATTCACTAGTTTTGACTGTTTAGTAACATTTAATTGTTTTTGTAGTGTTTTCAAGTATGATATATCTAAAGGAAAAAATCCTGATAAATTATGTGCAAACATGATAAAAATTCATTTTTGCGGCATCCGCATGGAAAGTACCTATTCTCCGGATGCTTTTTCTTTGAAATAGTGTAGCTTTTTCTAGTCTGTCATTGTATTACCAAGTAATGATGATTTGCGATGATTGCAATAAATAATGGAAATCAGCAGTGAAAGTGAGGTTGAAAATGTGCCGAAATTACTAATGCAGCAGATTCTGCTACAACACAATTACTACCCGAAGAATCAAAGTTAAGGTACGGAATTACTCATAGTTTATTCACGAAATGGATTAATCTAGAGAAAATTACTTATTTGGCACAAAATCCGAAATCATTTAACCTTCTGCTCTATGATGCATATGTATACTCGATGCTTAAAAATATCATTTTAATCTAAAATGATAAGAACATAGCCAAAGTTATCACATTTCTAAAAAGGAAGAACGTTGCATAAAAAGAAAAGAAATCAGAAGTCTTCGGCAGAAAACAAAACAACAAATTTATTAGCGAATTCGACAATGGAGTCTACCCAATGCTAAAGGTAATTTAATCATGAGACAAAGCTTCAACATAATTTGTTTTTACTTTCAAGTAGCAATAAATATTGACATTATCAGGTGCATGTAGACGGGAAGAGCTAAAAAGTCGATCATTGATTGTATAAGAAACAAGAAAAAAATAAAAATACCAGATTCGAAAACACACATTGGACGAAATTTGTTGTAATTGAACAGGAAAATTTGATATTGTATATACAATATTTTTCATTACAGCCATGCCATATTCCACACACCAGATTATTTATAAATTATAGAAAAGGAAAATGTTCGATTCAGCCTGTTGATATTCACAGTTTCGGAAATTTGGGGCCAAAGATTGCAGAATTTTTAAAGCTACCATGTCCTAAAAATTGAACAGCCGATAATGGTGGAAATATCACAAATTTTAAGAAATTTGGTGGGGAGATGTCTGATGATGATGAAGGATACATAGATCATTCATTTACAAACAAAATAAAAATTGCAAAGACCATACAAAATTTTTCCCATTGAAAGAATCAAAAGGATTTAGATACTTCACTTTCATGCTCAAGCATTTATATATACCAAACATTCCAGATAAATTGAGCTCGTTTGTTTAAATTTCAATTTAAATATTGATATAAGCAAGAATTATAGAGTAAGGATTAGAATATTCCTAGTGTTGTTCTATAAATAAATAATATGAAAAATTGTGCTTTACTTATATTCGTATCAATTCAAATAACTAACCCACATGGTTGCCCAAAGAATAATATACTTAACAGGACTAGAAATAGTTTTCTGGCTTCCTGGTTCTTGTCTGCTCGTTGGAAAAAACAGTACTTTCCGGACTAAGTTACTATTATTTTACAAATGTATTAGACTAATAAGTGAGGCCAGACCTTACGCTGTAAGATTATTTTATTTAATTATCTCACATACAAATTATATGCAATTCAACTAGACTGTAAAGCTTTCAAGCTTTCATCCATAACTCGAAACTGTGGTCCCAAAAAACTGTTTTTACTTTTCAATCGCAAAGACACACTATATTATTTTCTCAAGACAGAAGAATATATCCAACGTACCGGTATATAATGAAGACTTAAAATCGGAAGCATCAATAAAATTTCTTGGTATACTATTTAACCACACACTAAGCTGGAATCATCATATTAGAAATCTTCTCCTAGCTTGCAACAAACGACCACACAAATTAATCGATATTCAAGCGAAGTGAGTAAACAGTTCCTCTCCCTTAAGAAAGATGATAGTTTTATAAGGCGAATATTTACTTATGATGGAAAATGAATTTCCCTTAACAACCTAAATATGAGAAATCAGTAATTAGATGGAGAATCCCCCATGAAAGAGGTCGATTCGACCGAAAAGTCTTGTTATGCCTCTGGTGGAATTGTAAAAGTTCAGTGTACTTCGAATTCGTTCCATATGGTTGATTTATCAATACCCAGGTCTATACTGGACAGCTAATAATAATGTATGAAGTTTTATCAGAAAAATAACCAGGTTCAGTTAACCGCAAGCGAGTTCTCTAACGATAAATCATATGCTGCGAAAGTTACGCGGAATAAGTCCAGATCTTAGAACGACAGATTACTAATTATTTAGATCCATGCAGAAAATTTTGCGTAAAGAAAAATTTAAATCCAAAGGATATATTGAAAATGCAATGTGGCATTTTTTTGGATCATTATTCAATGAACCAAACTATCAGATATACAGAGTGAATTTTCTGTATGGAAGATCTCAAGTATCTCGGAAACGGCGTGTACGATTCTCATAACTTTTTGTGCGCAATGATCTTGTGATACGGCCGGTATTATGGTGGTATTTACATTGTTGGTAGTTCTTTCCTTTTTCCGAAAAAATAATGAACTTTGTTATTTCAAATAGATCACTATATATATTTTTTGTTTTTAGAAATCCTTAAGAAATACTTATTATTTTTCATCTGATGTTCCCTATACCTAAATGCCATAATTTCAGTGTTATAGCTACATTTGCGTTATCTCCGCCGAAGTTAAAATAATACATTTAGGTGGGTATGACTGCTATAATAACAAAATTGACATTTCAATTAATTATTAAAAGTTACAATGAATTGTTTATCTGAAAAAAAAACGAATTGATATTTTAATAATATCAGGATATGGTGATAGGCGTAGAAGTCAACAAGAAACGTATAATATCCTTAATAATTTATATCCCATAGCATTTATCCAAATCAGTACGCAGAAAAACTGCATCAACTGAAAACAAATCTTTAGATGTTTGTGTCCTGTTAGAAGACCCATACTTGAGTACTAGAAAAATATCCATGAAAATTGATATTTGGCAAGCATCCGTAATGAAAATTTTACGTGATAATAAATTCCATCCATACAAAGTAACAAAGTAACGTTGGTTCAAGAGTTGTCAGATAGACGTGAAGAGTTTGCAGACCTAATGATGGAAAAATATTACAATCAAGACGATCCAAATTTTTTAAGTAATGTTATGTTTTGCGACGAGGCCACTTTTTATATTAATTGAAACTTAAATAGTCATAATTGTAGATACTGGTCACGTAACAATCCTCGTTAGATGCGTGAATCCCACACCCAGTATCTCGAAAAACTAAATTTATGGGCTGGAATAATAGGGTAACTTAAATGGTCCGGCGCATTTAGATTTATTGGAAAATAGTATTATACCTGATTTGGCTCGGATATTTCCAAATCCAAGTAAATATTTTTAATTACATCCAAAAAAAAAAGAGTTTCTCAGACAATAACAATATCCCAAATGACAATATTTTGCTAAAACAAGATGGTGCCTCACCTCACTATATGTGTGTGTTGAGGCAATACCTAATAATGTGCTTCCCAGAAGATGAATTGAAAGGCGTGGTTTTATCGAAGGGCCACGATCACCGGATATGAACCATTTAGACTAGTGCCTATGGGTTCACTTAAAAAAAATATAAAACAAAACCTGCCAATATTCAGGAATTGAAAGAATTACTACAGAGATAAGAAGAATTGAGGGGTCAAAATGTATTGCAGACTTTTAAAAATTGCATGGCTTGTTGTATTGAAGTATTGAAACATTTTGAGCATCTGCTGTAATCGCCTTTACTGTATGTTTTCTAAAATCCGTAATTTTTCTACTTCATAAAGATGGATCTACAACATGACACACAATTTTAAAGATTTGTCTTCAGTTATTGTAGGTTTTTTGCACCATGATTTGGATAAATATATTACTGCAACAGTTTCGTTAAACTTTTTACTAACTTACTGACACTAGACCTTGTTACGAGATTTCTATTAGCACATGAATTATCAAAGAATATTCAAATTGAACTAGTTTTTTCAATTGTAGCCTTATAAATGTACAATATGTAATTTTGGTGGAGATACTGTAAATGTAGCTATAACTCCGAAATTACGGCATTTAGTTATAGAAAATATTACATGAACAATAATCAGTATTTGTTAAGGATTTCTAAAAACACAAAATATATAGGGTGATCAATTTGAAATAATAAAGTTCACTATTTTTTCGGAAAAAGGAAAGAGTTGACAACAATGTAGATACCACCATAATACCGGCCGTATCATAAGACCCTTGCGCACAAAAAGTTATAAAAATCGTAAAAACCGTTTCCGAGATAATTGAGGCATTCCATACATAAAAATCACTCTGTATAGAATAATGAAAATAAATAAGGGTTGAACGGCACTATATTTTTGTAATATAATGTAGTGTGTGGTCTGTAAATGAACTAATTAAATATAAATAAATAAAATATAACAATTTTCCTCCGTGTCAAAATAATGAAGTATTATTCGATATAAGTCGAAGTATGTTGTTATTTAGGTTTAGAAGACTCATATCTAGATTCGAGAGCTTTCTGATCTGTAATTTTCCAAAAATTTCGTATGCAATGTAAGTGTCAAACCTAAAAATATATGTTGCAATACATTAAAGGAATCTCAATGAAGAGCGTTCTCAGAAAGGAGTATTCCGAACAGGAAAAAAAGAGTTATTGGACAATATGAATTGTGCATTTTCTGGAAGCACGATAATATAAATCAGAATAAATGACAACTAAATTATGATATATTTTCACTGAAACCTCCGAAAAATCAGACAGAATTGGGGACAGAGAACAAATAAAATGAATTACTGTGATATTCATTTTTCAATTTTTCTAATAATTGCTCCAAATTAGTAAATAAATATTATTTAAGTACGAAGATTCATCATAGATTGTATCAGCAAGTATTATGCCTTTTGAATTAATATATTCATAGTTCATCATCTTCTATACTAAAGAAGAATATTTATCAACACCATTTCTTTCTCGTAAAGATTTGTTTAGTACTCAACTTTTTTTGGAAATCTTATCTTTAATGCCCGACAGCTTTGTTCTAGATGAATCTCAAAATTTATCAACTTTTCTACTATTGAAATAGAATATCGACTCCTTTCGTTAGTCACGTTTCATGTACAGAGTGAATGAGAATGAAAACTGTTGTATCTCAGTCGCAGGAACTTGCGACGAAAAAATACACTAAAGTGGTGAAAAAAAGACCGATAATATGTCTAATTCTTAGTGTTGCTCCGTTTTTGATATAATAACCCGGCATATTTTGATTGTAAAATCCGGAATTGAATATTTTAGAGCTCAATATCCAAACACGTGACTTTTCGAGAAAATGCCGAATGATAATGACATTTAAAAATATCGAAAACATCTTAACAGCTACAGTATTTATGAAAGATATTCTAATAGTTTCAACTCCTCAATTGTGTGTGTAACGAACACAAAGTTCACGTACCTTGCAAATATTATTATAATATTGGTTGATCAATTTGATTTATAGAAACATTTATGTCACTACGAACTTACAGAACTTTACAATTTCAAAAGCCATACCTAAACAATTCCTTATGATTCATTATATGTCCCAAAAATTGTGAGATCATGCATAAATCACTTACCTTGTAATCTCACTAGACCTTCAGACTTTCCTAAAGCATTGGAAGATGTACAAACGTATCCTCCAAAATCAGTTTTATCCAAGTTGAGAATTGTTAAATTCATTTGTAATGAATATTCGTTGATAACCGATTCTTCCATGATATATTTGTAGCTAGGAATTAGTTTTTCACCTGAAGCGAGGGGCAATAAAAGTAAACGTGTTGTATAAAAAATATCTGATGGAGAAAACCGAATAAGCCCTACAAAATGAGGATTCTGCTCTGCATTTTTTAATATAACTTTCACAATCGGTAGCAATCAATTTGATAAAATAATTATTTTGTTAGAAATATACTTGTGAGCAAAAAAATCAACTGAAGTGACACCCTTGCAATCTCAAATCATATGCAGAAAAACTGAACACGAAATTGTATTTTTCTCGGAAAAATCTTAAAGCTAATGGTATTAGATTTAAAATTATATAACATATTCTAATTTTTCAACAAACAAGAATTCTTGCTGAAAATGGACAAAACAAGTGATAAAGCTGCTCAAGCGGTCACCCTATTGCGACAAGACCAGAGTCGAGAAGTAACCATTGCGCTGAATATGAGACAGTCTGCTTTTTCCAGAGTTTACCGTCGTTACGAAGAGACTGGTAACTTTTATCGAAAACGCAGTTCAGGAAGGAAAATCGCTGAGAAATCGGGCCCTCACTGGTGTTCAAGTCCAAGAAACGTGAGGAATGGTTGAAGAGGACGAGTCTACAGACGACCTGAAGAAATATTCGCACAGTGTTGTATAAAAGGAAAGCTTTTGGAGGAGGGTTTAGGCGGACATTTCAATGGAAGCAAACACCGAGTTGGTTTTTACTGAAACTCACGGAAGTTCCTACGCCAGTTAGATCGGCGAAAGCTTGATCTTAATGTATATCTACATACAGTAGATTCCCTACCACAGAATTTAAAGGTTGTCGAAATTGCCGCTATAGATTGGCTAGCCCGTAGCCAGTACTTAAATTCTCCCGGAAATTATGGAATCAACAACAAAAGTTCGGAATAGAAACCCTGCACTAGTCACAAAATCGGGCCTTTAAACGGCACTCATTGAAGAATGGGGTAGCATCGACCAAGATCAAACAAAGAAACTGATTAGATCCACGAAGAAGCGATTAGAAGCTGTTATTAATATAGAGGAGGAAACAATGAATATCGATAGGTTAATTTTAAATAAATTATTATTTTTGCGAATTCTAGCTTATATTTTCTTCACTCTTAATTATAAATCCTTTTCATTTGATATTTTTTATTAACTAAAAAATGACAATATAGATCACTCATTATGAAACTAGGACTAATAGCTAAAATTAGAAATAGAATGGAGGCTACAGACTTTTTACTGCGAGCATGCGACTTTTTTGCTCACGAGTGTAGTTTATTTTATATTTTAAATTATTCATTTCAACTTATCTGAATAAAATTTTATATTCATCCTCTATAGAATCAGCTTAGCTTGTATATAAATTTTTTGAAAATAAATTTTCAGTAAAATATTTCGAAATTAAATCAAATATATCTCAATCGCTGAATGAAAGACATAAATTTCAGAAAAAAAGACTTATATAACCTCATAACTGAAATAACTCCTTATCATTATTTCTGTTGAATACCCTGTACGTGGTAAAATGTTAAAATTATGTGACATACACGACATGATTTAGCTTTAGTGTGATATATGAAAGAAGCAGGAAGACCGTTTTCGGGCAGCGCAGTCAGTAATTTGAAATGTAGGTATCGGTCTGCGGTGGATAGTACAATATATATGGGCCTACTCGGTTAAGCTCGGCTCTAGGGAGAAGTGCTTACCGTTGTCTCGCATCCAGTGGTTCATGGCTTTCGGAGATGCTTCTACGTAGCACTGTACGTGGACATCACTGGTTATTGGGGCAGCCACTAGCTGATTTGAAACTCTAATTAAGGGATGAACTATAACAATAGATCGACTCGTTATATTTATTACACAGTTACTTCTTATAGAAAAATCAAAATTTTGGTTGAATAGTTCAGGCAAGCGATCAAAAGTTTAATCAATATTATTACAAAAATGAGCATTTTAATATAATTTTATAGATAATTAGAATATTTCAGTCAGTAGATTTTACAATATACAGAATAATAAAGAAGCGTTAATCAAAATATTGAAAGTGATCCTTCTTGAGCTATTTCCATGAATATTAATTTAGTACAAGATAAATTATCAGGCAAGTTGAGATAGAATTGGAAAAATTCACTTACAATGTACAATGATGTTGAAACGTTTGCTCACAGATGGGGGCACTCCGTTACTGGCTATGCATAAATAGGCACCCATATCAGTACGTTGAACATTCATTAACGTCAATGATTCTCCATCGAAGACTCGCAGTACTGGAAAATAAAAAAGGGTGAATTATTTACACACGGTTTTTAATCTTTATATTTTGACACCCATCGGCTTGTATTTTGACGTTGATTAGATCTCGGGCCTGACGGGGAATGAAAGAATTCGAACACTAATGATGATGGCCGGTTTGTTACAGAGTTACCAGATCGTTTAAATAATTTTTCAATGAATACAACTGTTACGAGTTCATTTTGAAAATCAGAGAATCGAACTACACATCAAAAGCTTTGAAATAACCGTAAAAAATGTAAACTTGTTTAATGCTTATTTTAGGTGTTTGGGGTAGGTAAATATGAACTTTCATAAAATGATATCGAGAAAGTTTATAAATTATGATATTTTTTATGTTTTTTTGCAAAATACGATACAAGTTCAATAATAAGTACCATTCAGACATTAAAAAAACTTGATTATGGATTTGACAAATAATTTCATGTCGTCTCAAAATTTAAATTAATCAACCACAGAGTATTGAATATTTTACGAAATTCCGACATTATAAGCTTTTTAGAGCTACGTATCATACAAATTAAGTGAGTGGCTAGTGTATTGGAACTATACTGGTTAATTATACAAATTATAATGATTGATCTTATTGACTTTAAAATTTTAACAAGTATATGTCTTAAAAATATGAATTCTTTTTCCATTTCTGTTATCAAATTTCTTCTAATGTACCTGTTTTTTTTAAATAAGATAGTCCCGTGATTAAATTCCATTTTTATATACCAACTTCTACGTACCATGAACAAGAAATCCAATAAAAGTCATAGGCACGTAGCAGGAATGCCATGATATGTGTCAAACTCTACCAAGTCAGCTATCAGGGAAAATATTTAGATATTCTCTTACAATAAGCGGAACAACCGTCATTCTTGAAAATAAATTGATGGTTTTTCTTGAAAACTATTACAAATTCTAACATTGTGGCAAAAAAGCCAAAACTAATCCAGGATTTTTCAAGTGGGTTTCAGTGAACGATCCCTTATGAAATATTTCCCAGTAACCGCTGCTTACATGTTTCCTTTTTAAATGTGAATTAGGATCTTACTTATTTCAATAATGAAGATTGTGAAAATTCACAATACCTTGTGTTTCATCTATTCATAAAAACGTGGATCATTTAATATTGGAATGGACGGATAATAAGCTGAATTGAATTTTACTATCTTTTTTGTTGATGAATGTTTAAGCAAATGATAGTGAACGGCCAAGAGCCGTTAATTACATAGGCTTTTTGATAGGCCCGTTATGCCCTACTTGAAATTACCAAAAGCCGATGTCTTTAAAAAGTCGATCAGACGCTTTGGCTTAAAACTTTTGACGCCACTAGGCAAGCTGTCTTGTCGTTCATGATGTCCGTAGTGTGGAAATGGCGTCTTATATGACCATGTCCGGTTAAAACTCCAGTTACCAGTCGAGTTTGGAGTCTATTCAAATGGAGCAGTTGTTTGGTAAGAGAAACAGAAGATCAATCTATGTGTGCCTTATTTTATCTCATGCTAGTTGTTTCTATCCATCTCCGCACACCCTGTCTTACTAGCAGACGTAAAAGCAACACTTTTGGCGACATTGAGAATGGGTTCTGAACCCACTAATGGATTTGCAGATCCCAATCTGGCGAGCGAGTCCTCTTCAGCATTTTTATCCTATTGAATATCCAAACGAGCTGGATCTTGCTGGATCACTTATGAGTTTTTGTAGTACATTTTTACACTCCATTACGAGCATGGCTTCTATGGCAGCTCTGCTGACTGAACATATTGAAATTTCTGTGTTTCTATGGCGTTGATTGAGTATCGAGCGTCCACATTTCATCAAAGCGAATACCTTGATACCTTGATATCGGCTTGAAAGACGATATATGTTCCTTAAGCGAAAATATTTCATCCCGGAGCCATCTGAGTACTAGATGGCCCCATTATTTAGTAAGTATATCGGGCTTTGAGTCATCAGTCATTGTTTTCTATAAGTGATGTGTTTCTCTATGCCCTTATTATCAACTTTCTTTGGCCCAATTCGGTGACTGTCCATCAAAATCATTGGTCATTTCTCCGCGACCAGCGCCAAGATTTTCGCATGGCCAGTTAGTCCAGCCTACAGTTCTTTGCGGTTATTCAGCCTGTATGTATGCCATTCAAAGGTGGGAGACCCAGTAGGACTTCAAGGGCCTTAGTTGTTCATTTGTACTCTCGTTTTTGCCCAATTTACATCGTAACAGTTTCCATTGTTTTATTGCAATTTGGTTTCAAAATTTGTATGGTATCTTATTTTGAGAATCCCTGACCTCATCCATATTGTTGATAAATTCTAGAATTTATAACTGTATTTTAACCAGCGAATTATACATGTGTACAGATCCATTTTAATGTTAATCGCAAACAATAACGTCAGTGTCGACATTTTGCAAAAATCTAATAATTCATATGATTTTGTATAGAGGAACATTGACTTTCCAACACTTTGTGTGAAGACAATAAATTTAACCATGAAAGTGTAATCATCAGTGTATTAGATAATAGACCTTAAAAATATATAAACTTCAGTATGAACAGCTAAATAAAGCAGAATTAATTTCAATTTCAATCAGCCAACAAAAATGTCTGATTTGCGGGAAGCTTGAGAGAACGGAACCGTGAATAATGAACGATTTTTCACACGTATCTTATAATCCCCATGCACCTGTGAATCTCCTTACAAATATCTCACAGATAATAGATGATTTGAAATTCAAATTAGAAGGATTTTTCTGTCGGAACTTCGAGGTAAAACGAGTTCCGTCAAAACTATCAAAACGAATTATGTTGGATATTCCATGCCTATTATTTATCAAACAAAAAAAGGGATGAGTCCAGGTAATGAATGGTATTGAAGTAACTATTATTAATAGATCCAATCAATTTAATATATTTAGATACCTAAAATATTTTCACTAATTCTAATTTTTATAGTTAATTATTGAATAATAATAAAATAGTTGTTTTAGAAATTTTTATTGATATAGATTAACTGTTATATACTTTAACTGAATTAATTTGGTAGAGAACACAAAATTTTGAGGTTAATAGAATCGAAACATATTGGATCATTTGTTAAACTTTCATTAACTAGAGGTGTGAAAAGTGGGAACAAATATGGATAAACAGCTTTTGGTAATAAGCTTATTCTGCCATCAACTCCAATGATTTTAGAAATAAACCGTTAATTACAAAAGCTTTTATGGGATTCCAATTTTTTAATTCATGCTGGAAATTATTTAATAAATGAATTTTGCTTAATTAAAAGATTTTTTAAGCTAGGATAATGCAAATTTGACAATTGGGTCTTTGAAAAAAATTATATATTAGTTTTATAACAAAACTATTGTTTTTTTTTCGCAATAATTCAAAATTTATTTCAAAATAAAATTTTTGAATCCAGTACCGAAGACCAGCCGATAACTCCCGAACAAACCCGAGTGCGTGTGACGTAATAATGTTAGTTTTCACTCATTGCAGTTGATAGAAAAATAATAAATTACTAGGTCTCTGTTCTATTTAAGCAAATATATTTATTATTTATTGTAAAAATACATCAAACTATAATGAATAACATTAATTAAATTTGTACAGATTTTAATAATTTTGGAAATATATTTTTGGACCAAAATACTTGACTATTTTTAATTAGAGCTTGTGTATGTGCATAATGATATTTTAATTTTTTAATGTAAATAGTTTTATTTTCTTCAAAATGTGGATCAGCAACACAGAAAATACCTTCTTTTTTACCAGTCAATAACATTTGTAGTTGCATTTGGGCATTACACTTCAAGCTGACTTTACCTTTTGGTAGAAAAATATCCAATGATTTATGACTGGTGGGACATTTTACTTCAACAATGGCATTGCTTGTCATTATTTTTACTCTTAATTCTTTCTCAAGAACCTCGATTACATCTTTTTCTAACTCTTTTCCTCGTGTCATAGCGCTTGTCTCATGAACTTTACTTGCACCAATGATTTGTTGAACTAGCGAACCATTATTACTTTTACAATGAGCAGCTTCATAAAATTTTGATGCAGTAATGCGTCCATAACAAAGTTCATGCCAAATTGCACGTTCACTTTGCTGCTTGGTTAGCTGTTCAGATTCTTCACACACATCTTCTGCCATTTCAGTTTTAGCGAATTCCAAAAATTTCTCTACTCGCAAATCAATATTTTGATTAAAATCCAAAATTAATCGATGTAATGATAAATTTTAAGCTTTTTTGGATTCTAAATCAAAATTTAATTGCCCAATTTGAGAATTTATTTGGTGATTTTTGGCAAATTCAACTTCTTGTAAAAATGTACTATTATCCGGAAAATTTTCAACAGGAGTAGTAGAGGTTTTTTTGTCAGTTTTTATGCTTCAATAAATTTTATAACTGTACCAATGCCTGATAATCGAGATTTTTTCAAATAGCAAGCGACTTCTGTTGGTGTCGGATCTTCACTTCTACGATGGGTCCACATAAGTAATGCTAATGCATGTTTGCAACCACCTGTAGACACAATATAAAAGATTATTATTGCTTACAACATCAAAAAACTTAAATTTAATAGGAGTATAAATTACCTGCTGAAGCTGCACAGTCATGGCATTGAACATCCTGATTTTTTTTTAACTTTTCATTAATAGTTAAAGTAACTGAATAGACTTTATTCCGAACTCGTTGTTCTAGACATACCCGTCCTTTTACAATACAAATATTATTTTTACGACTTAGTTGAACATAACCTATAGCTTTGTCGCCGTAACTCTCACGCGATGCTCTACAATTTATGAAATAAATAATTATATTTAATGTAATGGAGAATAAATACTTAAATATTTTCGTTTGTTATATTATTTTTTAATAGACTTACCTTGATGCCTTGGCACCTCGAACTTCAGCAGAATTAAACCGAACGTCATTTTTTAAAAAAACGGTAATCATAAATATATCAACATCAGGAATATTATCCGACTTTGCCTTAATAAATCCTTTACCACACATCGCTAATCGAAACCAACTAACAACTCGTATTTTAGCAATAAATTTTCAATATTATTGTCTAGTCACGTGTAATAGCCGTAAACGCTGTACTGTTATTAAATAGCTATAACATTATGACATCACAACTATGGTGAACAATCATGGGGCGTTTATAGTCACGTGATTTTTATTTAAATTTCATCAATTTTTAATTGTTTATAATTAATTGAAAAAAAAATTTTTGCATTAAATATAAATATTATTAATAATAAAGTTTTAAAATACATAAAAAAAATCAATAATTTTTTTTAAAAACCCAATTGTGATTTATATGAATTTGTTTAAAATCATGTGATACCATATCAAATAGCTGTGATTCTAATTTTTGATTCCAATTAATAAATTGTTCATACCCCAATTGAATCTTGTTCCTTTCTAGACTTCATTTCGTTAATTGGTAGATAGGAACTTGGACACGGGAAATAATGCTTCTTATCAGAATTTGGAATGCACAGATTTACAATTACACATTATTAAATAAAGTATGGGAATTAAGTTTACCGAAAAAGGAAATTCATAATTTTTAACTTCAGAATATATCTGTAAATATAAGCATATAAAAAATGAAAGCAAACAATTTATCGCAAAAGAAAGAAACGTTCACCCAACCACCCCTTTTCATGCTGCTCGCTTTAGCTGAACGTAAACGTCGACATTTGAAATATCGCCTGTATGCTCCGTACGTTTTACATACGTATATATTGTTGTGCCATGTGCCAGACTTATCTAGATATATCGACTCGGTATTTGTCTTAAATAGTAATAAATTAAGGTTATATTTTCTTCGCGGTGCTGCCACTCAAAAGAAATAACTGTTTCTGATAGGAAAAAAATGTATAGACCAAATTGGCTTTTCCTTTTGTTTCGCGAAAACGAATGGTCTGGAATTAAAATCGAAAAAAAATGTCTCTTTCTTACTAAATACCCACAGAAAACGTCGCATCAGAGAGTGGATTTCCGGAGGAGAAAATTCCATACCGGTCTCGAAACATGAAACATGGATTAGGCTTATTATGTTTAAGTTTGAGGCTCCTGTGTACGTAGGCACATCCTTAAGATGAAAACAAAGATTTTGATTTTCAATAAATGTTTTTTTTAATGGAAATGACAATTATCATTAGAATATTTTACGAGGATGGTCCTAAAAGTAGTTAGCCTAACCTAGAGATGGCAGTAATTGCTTAAAAAATACTACTTTATCAGAAAGTACACAATCTATTTTCTATTTTCAGTGAATTTGTAAATATGGGAAAAATTGGTCATCGTTATGTGATACAATACTTTTACGTGAAAGGTCTTAGCCCAACCAATATAAAACCTGAACTAGATTCTACTCTGGGTGAGGCTGCTCCTTCGTTATCAACAAAATATTGGGTAGCAGAATTTAAACGAGGCCCTACAATCTGCGAAAATCCACAAAGCGGTACTGGATGATGTTCGGCTGAAAATGTGTGAGCTAGCAGACAAAGCTGGCATTTAAAAAGTGCGGTACATCGCATATTAACTAAAAATTTGGTCATGAGAAAGCTGTACAAAAGATAGGTTCACTCACAAGGGAACAAAAACAGCGTCGTGAAGATGTTTCCATCGAGTATTTGCTATGTGGCAATGTTTCACAGAAATAAATTCGAATTTTTGCACCGTTTCATACTATGGATGAAATGGGGTCCATTACTTCACACCCGAAAAAAAAAATAACAATCAAAACAATGGACTGAAAAGGGAGAACCGTTCCATCTGCAGGCAAGGTCATGACGTCGGTTTTTTGGGATGCGCGCGGAATAACTTCCATTTAAAAAAGGAAAATTATCAGCGGCGAGTATGATGCTAACTTACTGCAGCGTTTGAGCGAAGATATCAAGCAAAAACGGCCGTATCCCACGTTATCTAAGTTCATAGAAAGATTGGTCAAAAAGAGGCTTTTATCATTTCTGTTTAAATATAAAATACTCACTACCGATCAATTTGGGGTTTTAACTAACAAATGCACAATTGATGCTATATTCTCCCTCCTTAATAATGTGTACTCTACCCTGAACAGTAACAAATTTTTGGGATTTTTCCAAGGCTTTCGATTGTATTAATCATAATATTTTGATCAACAAATTGCAGTACTACGGTTTCAGGAAACACCTCTCGCATGGTTTAAGACATACATTATCAACAGAAGCTTGTAAGGATTAATACAACGATGTCTTCTTACAAGTCAATAGAATGTAAACTGCTCCAAAGCTCAGTACTAGGCCCTATTTTGTTTCATCTATTTATAAACGACATCTCCTATATAAACATCAGTGGTAAAATATGTCTATTTGCAGACGACACTATAGTTTATTTCAGAATGGTATAGAGTAATAGAACCTTATTAAGTATGAAAGGGACCACAGAGTGACCCAACGAATATTTAAGCCACTTCCATAGTTTGGCATTGATTTCATTGTAAAATTCTTTGTTTTTATCAAGTGCAGGTAGTACCACCCGGGTTGAGGTCAATATATGGGTTTAGCCTATTATTATCCAATCACAAACACTAGAAATAGTGTGCCAAAAGCATGTAATTTTATTTTAACAGAATAAAAACTAGGCATTATGTACGTAGTATTAGGTAGGTACACTTATTTTTTATTGAACATTATACAGAAAATACATTATACAGAAATTGAAATAAAAGATATGGCGATGTGAGCAGCCCAGTTACTCTATGTTTTTCTGCTATATCTTCCTCGGCGTATTTCATAAAATGATGTTTGTGTAAGTTTCCTATAGCTAATAGTTCAAATAGTCAAATTATCTTAAAATTCAATACTTTTGGTGGTTAACCAGTCAATAATTTCTTGTTTTCTCCAAGATGAAGTTGGAGTCTTCTCTACACGTCGAGAATGATAACTTGCGTTATCCATAACTACTACTGAATCAGCCGTAAGATATTTTATCATTTCACCAAAATAGTCTTCAAAAACATCCGAATCCATGTCCTAGTGGTAATCTCGCGTATGGCACGACTGAAAGGTTAGCAAACCTTCTTTTTAAAATTCTTCTTACTTAAGGCACCTTAATACCCGTTGACAGGCCTTCCATGAAAGCTTGGCGAGCACTGGTTATATTTTTGTCTTGCCACATTCTTGGTACTGTATAACCTTCATTAATTCACGTCTCATCATGATAAAAGATTTTCTCTAGCTCTGTTCTGTACTACTTTATACTTCTTAAGTATTTTCGTCGCCTGCAAACAATTTCATCGCTTTCAAGTAAAAGTGCTTTACGGTTATGCTTTTCCCAGGCAAAATCCATATTTCTCAAAGTAGTCCACAAAAGTTTTTTAGTTATCTACGGAATACTGTCATCCTGGCCAAGATCCATTAAAATCTTATCTAGAGTGGGTATTTCATTTTTAAAATAAAAAGAGTGAACTTTTCTTCGAATTATACACGTTTGGTGTCTTTATCAAGGACTTTTACTGGTCTGCTGGACTTATCTTGGGAGGTTCCACTTGGCCTGCTATCTTTCTCCTGCTCCGCAATAATTTAAAAACGGTGGACTTTCCAACTCCAGTCATTCGGGAACATCGGTCGACAGTTTTTTGTACAGTAAATTTCGGGTAATCGTATTTTATGCAATCATGTACGTTCAAAATAATAAGTTTTTCATTCACTGATAGTGGAGAATTATTAGAACATCTTTTCGTTGGTGTAAATTTTGCCAATTTGTTAATAATTTTATAATACTGTGAACACTATTTACGGCTTAACAGCAAATACTGATGCGTTAAACTAAACAAGTATACTTATGAAGGTCTAAAAATTTTGGGTAAGGCACCATTGCCCTTACGGCGCATGGTTAAGTTGAATCTGAAATAGGGTTGGAATTAGGCAGAGGCACTAATGGAAGGTTAAACGGTACCTGTTAAACGCGAAACGTAACTGTATAATCTACTACCTAAGTAATCCCTACACAATATTGCAATGGTTTTATAAACGACTTGTATACTAATTATTACCTATAATTTTGTTACTCATTGTGGTTTTCTTCTGTATATTGAAATTTTATTTTATTTGTATCTTTATTTAGTTATTTTTATGTTTGTTTTTTAGTTTGTGTAAGGTTTTGTCTACCAGTTCTAACAATTTTTTGATAATAAAGCATTTCTCTCTCTCTCTATTGTTTTTTAATATCAATAAATCAATTATACATAAAAAAGACAAGAAGAGGTTGTATATTGATAAATATGAAACAAAAATATAGATGAGTGTATCCTGAAATGGCACTATAGAGTTTTTATATGCTTGTGGTTCTGTTGTATCTCATATGTAATTTGTTGTTGCAGTTCAAAGAGCATAGTGATGATCTTGTTCCGGCCTAATTGTGGATGTATCCAATTTCAAAACTGTCAAGTGTCTGATCTCCATAAATTGTGTTACAATCTTAATACCTCAGATTATTATCCTTCAACTCATTAAACTCTTCTAACTAATATATTTTCTACAATTCACCTCTACATATTTTCGATAACATTTGACAAATAAAACGTGTTTCGTTAGCATATCTTTGAATCCATAGAATAAAAGGACACCATCTGTTGATACACATTTTCCAAACTTCGGATAAAAACCATCATCCAACTTTAATTGTGAAGTTGAGAAACAATCCAACTCTGTGAATACGTATACTATCTATATAGTCGGTGGAAAAGGGTAAGCAAACATTTTTACAAACAAAAATCATTTGTGTATGATAAAATTCTTTTGGTAAGTTGGACTATACCTCATCGCTTAGTTATAAAATATGAATTTCATTAAATATGCAGAATATTCAACTAGGTAAATAAAATCGTAGAAAAATGTTTTGCTACCACTGTATACGTTTCCTCTTTAATCTGATATCTTATTTCTGGAAAGTTAATTTTGTGAAGTTAAGGAGACTTATTAGGAAAATAAGCGAAAACGAAGATATATATGTCGCTAAACTCCTTTAACCGTACTCGAAGTCTGTGCCCTTCAGGGTTGCCACACACCGAAAACAGCAAACGGAATTTTATTGCTGGCTGCAGCCGCGTGGAAAAATTTCAATTTGCGCCCATGTTCAACATTATTAATTTTCGAAATGATTTTTCTGTAGTATGGGCTCTCGTTCCATCAAATAGAACAACCCATTGCGAGTGGCATTTATACCCGCCAGCACTTCAAAACCCAACTAAACATTTGTCTTTATTCTTCCAATTGGCTGAAGTAGTAGCCACAGGCGATATAAGTGAGTCTACGGTATACAGGACCGTCACCGATGGTAGTTTTGTGAAAATACTTTGATTGTGACCATATTTAGAAATGGAAAAATTATGTGGTTCAACATATTCACTTTGATTATTCTCGATGTAACAATACTTTTTTTTCAGAGATCAAGTAGAGACTTCAGCTTCTTTTGCTCAACATACAAGGACCACATAAAACAGTCCACGATATCTGACAGTACTCCTTATGGTAATGGTGGTAATAAGCGGACCACACATCTTTAATACAGATATCCGTCATTTGTCAATATTTTTTCTTCTACTTCTCCAACCCCTTAATTTTATGTAGGGGATCTTATTAAGTTACCTATGCTAAAGCGAAGGCCAAAGAGGAATGAAATAATATTTTTTTTAACCAAAAAGCTCTCCTCAATAATTTTATTGTGCGATTGAAAAGATATTGAAGGCTATTGTAATAGAAATCAAAATTTAGCTACAATGAGTGACTGAAAAAATAGTTTCATCTTTGTAAACACCATTATAAAACTGTATTATTGATATTAATAAAAAAAAATTGTCAAAATTGTAGGATCAGCTCGCGTTATATAAAAGTAAAAGGAATAACAATCAAGTGAATAAGTTAGAGTGAAAAAAATTTTTAAATTTTCATCTTAAAATTGAGGTTAAAATACAGCTATCATCTAATTTTCGAAATTGAGTTATTTGAATGGAACGAGAATGACAGATATAAGAGTAAAAAATCTGCACCATTATAATCAAACTATTTTGTTGATTTAATAAGCTTTGAGCTCAATATGTTCATTTTATCATTTTCTATCCAAGCTTCAGTTAACTGAGTGTGGATTGAACATTTTGATTAAGTAAAAAAGTGATCGGCAACGTAAATTGTTATTCCGCTACAATTTTACTTTGAACTGGTACGAACACATGTTATTGAAGAAGAAGTTTTTATCAGTCTATTTGAGACCGAAATATAATCCTACGGAAAAAACAATTATTCAATATATACGAATTCTTTAAAAAGACTCTATTTACATCTATTTATTTGAAGTTTATAAAGTTATTAGGATAAGACCAATAGATTAACAAATGGGAACCATAGTGAAAAAATATTTTTATGGTAACATAAGTTAGTTCGAATCTGTATTACTTATACTATGCCCAAAAATTAATGCCGAAAACAAAAAATATTATTTTCGGATATCTAACATTATTTCCGTTCTAGATAAAATTTAAGAAGGTCTCCCGGTAAACATTAAAGTCTGAACTCTATGAGATAATTTACTATTACTCCAGCCCTGCGGGGGCGTATATTATCATGCAAAAATAGAATGATTCCTCTTCTCAAAAGGGCTCGCATGGTACCACGCACATTTCTAAATTACGTTATGAATCGGCAAGCTGTAAAATGAGATCCCCGTAATCAACCAACACTTTGTGGGCCTTCAAATTTATGCAACCTCTACTATAGCTTAGTTTTCCGACAATGCTGCAATCGGCGTATAATTTCCTAGGATCTCAATATACTATCCTACGATAAAGGTTACTATAACGTATAATCATTACTAAATAAAATATTTACCCATTGATGTATTCTTGTAGTAACTGAAGAGTATGTCTGGGGTTGAAAATGAAGCAGATACATTTCAATAGGAAGTAAATACGACTTCTGTCAATCCATATCTCAACTAATTGGTAATTATGAAAAAGTTTTTATCCAGGTTTACTTTGACTATTATCTGTATCCTGAATTCGCAATAGTGCTCTGGTTACAGTGGATTGGTTTATTCCTCGAACTGGGTACATGAACGATAAAATGGTGAATTATTCAATTTAGAAAAATATGCGTCAGTTTTGATGTACAGTGTATTACACAGTTTCTGTGTCAATATTTAAATCAGTATTGATTTTTTTCGATTTTCAAGTTTTTGTAGTTCACGCATACGCTTTACTATTACGTCGAATGTATTCGCCGAACGCCGGTTGTGCTCCATAGAAGGTCTTTTGAAAACGATGGTAGTAAAATCTCCTCATGATACATTCCAATCGTAAGTATATATCAAAAAAAATTCTAAATTTCTGATTACTAGGAAGTTTGTTTCATACGTATTATTAAATTAGGCAGTATAAAGCAAGTTTTGTGATATTGTTGAAGGCAAACAGACTCCATACAATGCCTGTGTCTATGTTTAAACAATTAGTCCTCCATTTTCTTTCAGACACTTATTTTACTCCCAACGTTTTTAGTTGTAGCTGCCTTTATTATATCTATAGGTGCAGACAAAAATAATGTTTCTCTGTCTATTATCTTTGGAAGCCTCGTTATGTTTGAATAATACACAACTTACTGAGGATATAACTTATTTTTTCACCACGATATTCCCTTACAAAAGTTTTTCGGGAAATATTTAGTCTCGAAATAACCACTCTTGTTACAATAATTATGAATTGCATCAATATAAATATTTGAGAGTTCAACCAAATGCAATAAGAGCCTATAAAAATTTTCTATACGAGTTTGAAAGGGTTGTTTAAAACTTAATTACTAAAGTATGCCTTCGTTTTTACAAAAGTGTAAAAACTGCCGAGAGGGTTTTACTAAGATATGAATTCAATTAAAGAAACAAGACTGAAAGGAATGAAATGAAAGTAGCAATATAAGATAATTGAGAAATCCAAATATAGCTTGAATATTTGACGAGGCCTAATACTGTAGCTTATTACATTTCACTTATAGTTGAGACGTTTATTTACTAATGACGACTAAAGCCAATACAAACAAAACTCCAAACGATACAACGTAAAATTCCATTTTGTTTAGTTTTTTTATTTGAATCACTTATATCATTTAACTGATCATATTAACTTATCTCAATTCTACATGGTATTTTTTATAGTATGACAAGAATCGTTTTTTTAATATATAGATTGGTTTAGTGGTAAAAGCAACGTCGTGCAAGCAACAGGTAAGGTTCACCTTAACTGTGTATAGGTAGTAGAAATCGAATAGAGCTATCAGTCATATTGAGTCAGAATACAATTTTACGTTTGAAATAAGATCCTACTATCTATCTTAAAAATTTTATGCACTTTTCGCGCTCTCGGACTTTTCCTACTCAGAATATAATATAATAATAGTGCTATGATTTTCGTTTCGTTTTAGACAATTTTTGGTTAATTTTTAGTTATCGTAGGTATTTATTATATGTTGTAATTGTTACTATTGTCAGTTTAATTTGGTGGACTTTTGCGGACAATAATTTGTGAAAATATTTTCTGTAGGCAGTGGATTAATTTACTTATCAATAAGGTAGCTATGAATTAGTTTTCGATAAAATAAATTTTAATTTATAGATAAGTTGCGCTACTTTGTGCAGAATATCGAATTTTCAAACCAATATTTCCGTTGTTATTTTATGGAATGCTTCAACATTTGAATATATGAATTTGTAAATTTGAAAAAAAAGATAATGGGAGGGTATTTTTTTAATTTCTATTTACATTCAAATGTTAAAATGTTTTTTTCATTCATTCATATTTTTTTTCAATAAAATAATTCATAATCCAGTTCGACAAATAATATCTCAATTTATGAAAATAGGAAAAGAACAGGGTACCGTAAAAATTTATCTGCGCAGATTGCAGGAGAAAGTAGCCAAAGCTGTGATGAAATTGGGATGAATTTCACTGGCAAATGCATTCGCTTAGAAGATTTGTTAAAAGAATGGGATTCAGTTGAGAAAAAACTGAAAATAACAGGAAAGCTTTAATAGAGCAAAAAGACATGAAAGCAAAAAGAATTGAATATTTAAGACCTATATAGAATCATGAAACTTTAAGATTTACTTCTTGATGAAAGACTGTATTGATATGCTTACTAGTGCAATTATAAGTATAAGTTCTGGTCCTTCTTTGTATATCCCTTATTAACGATTGCTCCTTCAATATAAGAATATTTTTAGTAAGCTCAATCAAAAATGAAATGGTCTACATACTTGCACCCTTTTCACCTTGTGACGCGTTTAGAGGTTTGTGGCACAATATACTTCATCTGACACTACACAAATTCATAGAATACTACGAATAACTTACTATCCATTTTGATGGTTAGTGGAATTAAAATAACACTAAAATATTTTTGTACAATTTTGTTTATTCAATATACGGTGCATTTGCTATTTCCATTTTAGTATGGAGTTCAACTGTTTTTTTAAATAGAGTTGAAGACTTTAGTAGCAACGTTAATTTTATTTTTAATAAACCCGACGTATCCTTCTGCTAAGGTACCGGATTGCTATCCTTCATGGTGCTTTAATGTTAATATATCCCCACCTGCATTTACTAAAATTGTTGACGAACTTCGATGGCACTGACCTCGATATAGATGGGGATTTCCTAATTTTGAAAAACTTGCAATTGTTTTAGCCATACTACCTGTCTACTACATTTTCCGTGCTGGAAGTTTTTCTAGTAACTCAATTAGTCAAAGAGTATTTTTTTATATATATTTTAAAATTACTTATATAATCTGACAGAGAAACTTTGGAAAAGTGTCCAGCTGTAAAGCATAAATCACAGTTCAAAAACCGATAGTGAAGACGAAGGTTATGGTATGAATGTAGCAATATTAGATGAATTTAAGTATGTCGAGTTGAAAAATTTAATGTCATAGTTAATTATTCAGAATTTTAACAACTTATAAATGAGTGTGAAAAGTCTTAAATTACTTAAATAATATTTGGTACTTCCTTTAAAATTTACCCTCATGCTAATATGTCGTCACCCTCATCTAACACAATATATATATATATATATATATATATATATATAAACATATTGTTCTCCTTCTCTGTACCCTCCACAGGTGTGAATAAAGTGTTGTGGGAAATAATATTTATGAGCAATATATGATTTTGACTTTGAGTAAGCTATTAGAAATACGTTTCTCTTCATAGCAGTTATAGAAAAATCAGGAAACAATCTACGGTTTACCTTTGTTAAATTATAAAAGTTATATTATATACTCATTATGAAACTTATATCTTAATTAATATGTTTCCAAAGCCCTTTCATATGTTTTTCCACCCTGTATATCATATAATTAAACCTTTTCTAAATTTGAGAATATAGCTATTAACAAATATGTATTTTCTCTCTCAGTGAGCTAAAAGATTTTTATCTGGAGTCGACATATCAGAAATTTTAAAAGCCTGAAAAGCAGTCGAGAGTACTGTTTTATCAAAACCACGTGTCTCGTGCTTTTATTTTTAGTGGTTTGTCGTGTAACCCAATTTTTCCTTTACAATAAATCTATTGTAAAAATCACTTTCTAATAGAAAAAATTGACATTTTTAAGGAGTTATTTCTTAAAAACAACGGAAGTAATGGGTTTAATAGAAATATATAAAAAAGGAGCAGTAATGTAAGTGACGTATGAAATGAAACTTCATAATTAATTTGAAAAAGTTTGATGTTTTGTTTTCACTGAAATCGTATGGAATATTTCATTTTTATCATTTTATTGGGAGAATATCGTAATTCCTCCCATGTTAATACTGATAAATTTTTTGTTCAAGAGTTAATAAAGAAATAATGAAAATTCAATTTCTCAGGCTCAACGTTTCATTAGGAAAACAAAAATGTAATATTTGTTAGTTTCAAAAGGTAATCGACAAAATACAAAGACGAGTAAGTGCTGATATTTTTTTCTAATATTACCAAGATTTTTCCCTTCTATACACATCCTAATACGTTTCTCAAATAATTTATTAAACTAGTATAGAATATAAGAAATAATCTTACCTTGTTTATCCCTTCCTTCATGCCTTAAGATTATATTACTTCCATCCTCTCTTCTCCAAGCAACAGTAGGCTCCGGTACTCCCGTGGCTTTACATTTCAGGCGGATTGTGCCCCCTTCAACGGCTTCAGTAACATCATTAGGTTCGTTGTCTGATAATATATCTGGTGATATCACTACTTCTAAGTTACCCATCTGAAAAATTGAGTTTTTTTATAATAGATTTGAATTGTTTAATCTAACTGCTGAACCAGGTAAAATTATAGTCATTAGTTTTAAATATTTAGGCCGGATATAGCGAACTTTAAACTACATACCTGACAACATTATCAAAGATATAGCCAGGTAACATCGACAACCAAGTTCCTAACATAAGTGAATCCTCTAATTTCGGAAAGGTGGAATTGATACTATGAGATTGTGATGTAGTGTAAAATATATTTTTTTTGTAGTTTGCACCTATAACATAGTCAGTACGAAACACAAACGTTCGTGGTACTAAGCTCAAGTACAATACGGAAAATTTGAAGTGACCAACGAAAATCGAAAGAGTTGAACATAACCTCAAAATTTCAGTTGTTTTTGTGTAGTTTTTCGTGCGTCTATGATCAATTATGATGAATTTGAAACAAATATTTTAAATAAATATTGTTTTATTAAACGGAAGAGATATTTGGTGCTTAATTAAATTAGTAACTCAACGAAGAAATAAACAAAAAACTAAACTACGCACAGTTGTGAATACTTTGATGGTAGCTGTGTCTTTTGCATAAACAGTTATATTTTGTGGATTTTCAGTTGACACTAAGTTTTGTTCAACGTTTTGATTACCAGTGAGCTCAATTCTGTAGAATAAATGATGATTTGCTTATCTATATCTATAAAAGAGGATGTCCTGACTGATTCATTCACTCATCAACGCCCAGCCAAAGCCATTAAAGATAGTTTTTGCGAAATTTCGATTTTTAAGGGGTAAATTTCGATTTTAAAGGGGTAAAACGGGGTATGTTTGCAAATTCGATTTTTTCGTTTTTCTCGGCCGCTAATTGAGATATCGACTTCGTTTTTGCACTAAAGCATTCTCCGTACAAATACCTAAAAACCAATTTCTGCGATTTTCAAAATCGACGAAAGGGTTCAAAGAGTTGAACAAAAATTTTTATTACGGAACCATATATTTAGCAATTCTTCATGACGAAATGAGATATCAAAGCTATTCTTTTTTAGAAATGGGTCCCATGTGAATATCTAAAAACTAATTTCTCCGTTTTATCACAAGGTCAATCTTTGAAAGTGACAGGAATCGATTTGAGAGAGAACCGTTTCTCCCATGGTCAATTTTATGTAGCCTGTTCACGAGTAAGTTCTCCGTCAAGTTTAGTTATTTTAGCAAAAAAAAGGCAAAACAACTAATGTGGTTTACAGAGAAGTATTAACATAAATTATATATGATACAATATTCTGTTTTGCGTTTTTGTAATCATTGTCACTTTAATAATAAATCATTTATTTAATATCTTTATGTTAATGACATGTATGTATGTATTTGTTATATTATTTATCGGATAAATAATATATTCATTCATCGCTTATGTGTTGGGATAGTAGATCTCATATTAATATATATTTTTTTATAATATAAATCCATAACTCCTCTGTAATTACAAATTGTGACATATCGTTTTTCGTTTTGAGTATAGATACTATAATAATAACAGCTTTTATGTCAAGATCGGTTATAGACATTTTAGCGAGCTCTTCTCTTCGACAACCACCAGCATAACCGATAATAAGAACAACTTGATGTACATTAAGTAGTTGTAAGAAATTACATATATAAGTGAATACCTCCTTCCATTGCCAATTATACATTATCATCAGCTTCCGAAATAATACGATGAATATCATCAAAACTTTTTTAGGTTTTGTTTTCATGTAAGTATGAAGTTCGAAGTATTAACATTTTTCTACATGCAAGCAGGGCTACAACTTCGAAAATGTGGATCACAAGATGGATGATTTTTAATATTTACGCATAATTTCAAAATGAGCAAGCATAATATTTTCCGTTATTGTGTGCACATTGTTAGCATCGCACCATTATCGAAATTTCTGATAGTCGTAAACGGTGCACGACTTTTTTGGAAGCAAATTATATATTGTCTTTTCTGCCACTATACGTATTTCTGGAGGTACCTATGCAAATAAATTCTTCGCTCATTTTCTGATATTTTCAAAGAAAACAAATAAAAATTAAATTGTTCATCTAGTTTGTTTATCAGTGTTACCACCCAATTATAGTTACCATAATTTTCCTAGTATAATTTTCAAGTAGCTTCTACGAGGATGTATTAGTATCTAGTTAGCCTAGACCAGTTCCAGGCATAAACAAAATATTGCGTTACCATAGCAACGAACAATAACTTATTAGAAGTGTCAGTGGAAAGTTTGACGTCAAAAAAATAAACCAGAGTTACGCAAGGATTCAAAAGATTTACACCGAAATTGTGAAAATCGAAAAATTGGAGTGTCGAGCCATCATCAAGTATCTGTATTTACAAGGGTTAAGAGGTAAGCAGATTTACGAAGATATGCTTAATACCCTTGGTAATCAATGTCCTTCGTATGCGACCGTGAAAAATTGGACTGCAAGCTTCAAAAGAGGTAAATTTTTCATTGGATGGTGACCGATCGGGAAGGCCAGTTTCTGTATCAGTCCCCAAAAATATCGATGCAGTTCATGACATGATTTTATCAGACCGTCGAATTGGGCTAAAATGGATATCTGAAGCACTAAATACTCATACGAACGCGTTCATCATTTAGTTCATGTCAATTTGTACATGAAAAAAAATGCTGCAAAATGGATTCCCAAATGTTTGAATGCTGACAAAAACGTGTGATGTAGACTTTTTAAACCAAATTATTACTATGGATGAGACTTGGGTGCATTTCTCCGATCCATAAACAAAGCAACAATCGATGTAATGGCGACATTCTGGTTCTCTAAGACCTAAGAAGTTTCGTGTCCAAAAATCTGCTGTAAAAGTTCTTGCTTCAGTTTTTTGGGATTGCTGTGGAGTAATCATGATTGATTTTTTGGATAAGGTTAGAACAATAACTGGAGATTACTATTCGATATTACTGACCACTCTAAAGGAAAAAATTAAAGAGAAAAGACGCAGAAATCTATCCAAAGGTGTTTTGTTTTTGCAGGACAACGCCCCTGTACACAAATCTCATGCAAAAAATTCGTGATTTAGGGTTTGAATTACTAGAACACCACCCTTAATCATCAAATTTGGCTCCGTCCGACTATCATTTCTTTTCTCATCTGAAAAAAAGTATAAAAGGTGGTGAATTTACTATCTTTCGTCAACTAAAAAATGTTTGAAAGGTAGTAAATTTTCTTCCAAAGAGGAGGTAATAAAAGCTGTGGTGGTCTGGTTTGCAGAGTAACAAGAACCATTTTTTTGCAAGGTTTAGATACGTTGCAGGCTCGCTGTAATTAAGGGGAGAATATGTAGAGCTACAAAATATTTTGATATTGAAATTTTGTTTGTTTCTATAGTAAGCTAGGAATTTTCCAATATATCCTCATAATAGTGGTAAAATAGAAAAAATGTTTCAACCCACTCGTTGCTTTGCTCTAAAAAACTCGTCCGACAAAATAGTGTCTCATAAAACTTGTATAATAAATAACTGTTCCCACTTTATGGTTATTATCACTTCAAAAAAATATTCAAAGTGTCTAGAAAAACTTCGTTTTCCAGATCTATGCAATAATTCTGATTTTTTTATAATTATAGTTATTTAGTGTTATGAAATTAGTGAAAAGTTTTCGAAGTTGAAAAACAATGAATCCTTTGCTGTATCTGGATTTCTAACAGTGATTCATTCAAGTCAAATTGCCATATTTACCTATTCCTAATTCCAGCACCTGTATATTTTTTTGTACCAGTTGATTGATAGTTTCACATATAAACTTTTTTTTGATTGTCTCTGTCTCATACAGTAATTAATAGTCCTTTGCGTCTCTTCTCTCGTTTTGCAGATACCAGATCTTGTAAAGTTTATTCTATTTTATTTTCATATCTCTTTTTTGGAAATGAAATAAATTTGGAAGGACTAGTAATAAAGCATTATCATACTTCCGATGAAAGCACTTGCGCCATCCTCATGGTATCAAATAATTCAGCTCAACCTATATAATGAAATAAGATCACAAAATAATAAGCAGACTAGGAACTAGTTATAATTTTTTCCTGGTTCAGCTTTTTTTATCAACTCATAAACGTTCTTTTATATTATTTACCTGACTTCGCATAGGGTCTGTGTTTATCTGACACATATACGTGCCGGAGTCATTCTTTTGTACATTAGATACATGTAGTTTCCACGTGTTGTGTCCATTGTGTGTTACAGAAAGACGAGGATTCTGAGCCACCATGTGAATGTGTATTGCCAAAATAGCTTTTGTATCAGACTTTATCCAGGCAACCTAAAATTTTTAGAGAAAAATATTATTTCAGGAAAATGAACATGAACAATATTCAAAGGATACTCTTACAGAGAGATATGGGAATGTTCTTTCAATAAATTTCACTGAAGATATATCTCAAAATTAGGGTATTAAATCTCTACTACCGTTTGGAATGGAATATACAGAGTCATCTATTATATAAAAATATCAGTAACATAATCAAATACAAAAATTTCTTTTGACGTTATTTGGAAGCCTTAATTCAATATTTTGATAGACTTAGAGGATTTCGGGTTATACATCAGAATAATCAATATGTATTTTATTAAATATTATATGACAATTTATATTGAAAATTGTAAATATTTTTAATCATTTCTTAAATTTAAAACCAGAGGTGTTGACTTTTCTCAATAAAATATTATTATTCCATTATTTAGTGTGTATTGGCACATTTAGAGAGCGATAACACAAAATAATTCTCATGCTATTCATTCATACAATACAAATGGTTAAGAATTTACAAATTTTAGAAATTTTTATATTTTTAATAAAACATTCGTTAGCTGTGTTTTAAATGGAATTCAATTGAAAGCAAATATCGATGGGATTAAGTCTAAATATCAAAGTGGTAGAACAAACATTTGAGCTTCGAGTATATTCCATATCGTTGTTAGAATAATGGCTGGATGTTAGATAAACCTCTTCAAAATAATCCGGTAATAAATTTTGTAGAACCTTCGAATAATTTTCACCATTAAAACATTTAATCTTAACAATTTCTATGGAATGACTTACTTAAAAGCAATATTTCTATTAAAGACCAATGATTGTAGATATAAATAATACAAACATTTATAATATGCCTCGTAGTAGCAAGTGTTTATTGAATAAATATTTTAGTCTCTACCACAGAATTTTAAACAAGAATGAAAAAGAAATCGTATCTCAACATAACAAAAACAATATGTAGAATTAATATTGCCACAATGATAATAATCACAGCCATACAAAAATTGTGGTTTGACGGATCACAACATTAGATTTCATGGATAGATTTCTTGAGAAAATGTCTCATAAATTATGTTCGAGGAAAAGAATTATTGTTTTCCATTTTAAACATCTCCTTTGAATTTAAATTTCAAAGATTCCGATATGAATCTGAAAAATAGTTATATAACAGTATAAGGTTGGATTTGGTCGGAGCTCAATACCACAAAGTTCTTCGATCTTATTCCGCGTAACTTTCGCACTATATGTTTTAGCATTATCTTGTTGTAATAGAACCCGCTTTTGATTGATTAAACCTGGATATGTCTCCGATAAATCCAGATACAGTTGCATCAGCTGTCCATTATATACCTCGAAATTGATAGATCAACCATCTGGAATGATTTCGAAGTGCAGTAAATCTTCATATTCCTACCTTTCTGAATCTGATAATTGTTCTTTGTCTAACCACTGATTTTCCATGTTCGGGTTATTCAGATAAATCCTTTTCTCATTTAAAGTATGCATCTAATGGAACGACCATCTCTCGGCAGGGAAAGTGTGGTACCAATCAACACCTTTTATAGATCTTGTCTAATGATTTTAGATGACGAAAAATGGTATTTTAAACAATCCAAGAGAGTCCGATAATTGACGGGTTTTTGCCCTGGATAGGTTTTTCTACTAATTCCCCTATAACCTTAGTATCCCATGCAGCTTAACGATCTGAGTGCAAATGATCTTCAAATGTTAAATTTTAGGATTACAAGAATTTCATATTTATCGCACTCCATATTACTTATTATAACGTACTGCGCTGACGATGAACAAAGAGAAAAATATTAAAGAAAAATAAAGCAATTCTACTCTTCATAAAACCAGAGACTAGCCATAACAAGTCACGACATGTTTAAATTTGGACATAGGAATTTCCATATATGGAATCCGACACAACTTGTGCGACACCCCCTTTATAATGCCTGATTTAGACAAGGTAAGTAGCGAGTAATTTAGTCGAGTAGCCAGTATCCGCTAATAATGAACAGGCATCACGGAATTAAATAACTGTAATCATTATGATTATTTTGGAAGAAATCTAATGAGGAATGTTCTAAAAAACAAAGCAATTGTGCTTCAGACAATGGATAAGTAGAAGAGAGAATCGTGGTGAGCTTCAAATGGAATTTTCAAAAAGTTACAAGTATACGATTTTTCAGAATACTTCAAAGCACTCAAAATGTCAAATTTAATCAACCTTAATATCTTATCTTTATTCCAGCGCGACATTTTGGTTGTGTTGTAAGCTAATGTATTTGACCATGTGCGTATAGATCTGAATTAGTGGTAGTTTAGTAGTTAGCTCCTAGATCAACCACATTCTTCAGAGAGCCAACTCGAATTCTCGTTTCATCTCCATCTCTTGGTTCATTGGCATCTCTAAACGTACATCGAAATAACAGTTTCCTTTCTGCTTTTGAAGGCATAACTCAAATTCAAATTTCAAAATCGTACAGTTATTTTTCGAAACAATTTAATGGAGTTGCATCAACCAAACCGATCGTGACCTCAAACCCAAACCTTTGCCATCTTGTTTTAAACACAAAGGGCTGAAATGTTTTGGACATATTTTTGAATTTCTTGTCATGTTGCCTAGCCTGACCCGGGCTAGCTAAACAGTCCTTAACTGGACATCAGATACAATAGGATTAACCAACACTTTTCTATATATATACAAGTTGTTGGTAGGCATCCGCCCCAGATCAAATATCCATCCACATCCGTCAATGCTGTTCTGGACATCATAGTCCCTAGTGTTACCTACCGTCAAATCTATAAACATATGAGTTGTGTTAATGAATCAAAAGATTGCGCTACGGTTCGTTTTCCCCTCCTGTACGGAGTTCCCATACCCTGAGTTAGCATGTGTTGGATGACCCTACTTGCTACTCTACTGAATTACTAGCCGTGGATGAGCTAGGCTCTAACATTATAGTTTGACCCTTTAGAATATTCATATCCTCCGATACTGTTTTCTACTCTTACGTTTGGAAATTCTATAGAAGTGGAGATTATTTCTATCACAGTTTTGTTTTAATTTGATTTTACTTAAAATTTTTAAGATAGAATCTCTTTAGTACGTTCCTGATAAAACACAATGTTAAAAGTTTTGAAAAATTACGGATTTACAATTTACAGTGAAAATGTAAAAAATTTTGATAAACATTTCAATGTTATTTGCGTCTTTTTATGAATATAATAAAAAATCGACCATTTTAAGGAAAGACATCGATGCAAAAATCAATTTTACGTAACAAAGCTTACCGTTAACCGCCTAAAACTAAACTCCTTTGTATCCGAGAAGAAAAAGTTTAATAGAAACTCCAACCGGATAACTGAATTTAAATGTCATGAAAAAGTTAAATGAATTCACAGGGCACGAGATTTTTTTTATATAATTTCATTTCGTCCGGAGAACCGCTCAATTCTCAGGGTTTGATAAAAGGTATAGCTACTGATTCTATTAGGGAGTGAGTTGGATTTGTGAAAGAAGTACAAACTCAATAAGTGTTTGTTGCACGTCTGATTGGGTATTTTTGTGTGACCTCCGGGAAATTTTTACAATGCAATCAAGACGTATACTTCCTTTTCGGTTAACATAGACCTGATAAGTAGAATGAGACATTTGAGACATTGTTGCAGCAAAAAAATTGAGTAGGGACGTTGGGTCATTTATTCCATTTAAAGAGCCAGCAAATAATTTTGACTTTATTCGATAACAAACATAAATACATAACAAAAATGAAAGTAATAGTAATATAAATAAACAAATAGTTGTATGTTCGGAATATTGTGAATGACAATAAAAACAAGCAATATAATATTAAGTCAGGGACGAATAAACTTGAAAACCTACAGGAACAAAAATGTGCGTAGGCTTACCATTTCAATCGCTCTGATTTCAATAATATATTAATAGCTATTTTACAAGGGGTAGGTATAATTTGTCTACATACGAGGATGTATTGATATCTAGTTAGCCTAGACCAGTTCCATGCATAAACAAAATATTGCGTTACCATAGCAACGAACCAAAACTTATTCGAAGTGTCAGTGTAAAGTTTGACATCAAAAAAGTAAACCAGAGTTACGCAATAAATTAAATGAAAAAAGATGTCCACCGAAATTGTGAAAATCGAAAAATTGAAGTATCGAGCCATCATCAAGTATCTGTGTTTAAAAGGGTTAAGAGGTAAGCATATTTACGAAAATATGCTTAATACCCTAGGTGATCAATGTCCTTCGTACGCGACCGTGAAAAATTGGATTGCAAGCTTCAAAAGAGGTAAATTTTCCATTGAAGATGGACCAATCGGAAAGGTCAGTTTCTGTATCAGTCCCTGTATCATGTCATGCAAAAAATTCATGATTTAGGGTTTGAATTACTAGAACACCCCCCTTATTCACCACATTTGGCTCCGTCCGACTATCATCTCTTTCCTCAAAAAAGTTAAAAAGATCTTACATTTTCTTCCAACGTAATAAAATATTTTGACATTGAAATTTTGTTTGGTTCTATAGAAGGCTAAGAATTTTTCAATATATCTTTGTATATATATATATATATATATATATATATATATATATATATATATATATATATATATTTGATATATGATTTGAATTATCTAATGAAAAGTTTCTTTGAGTTTGAATATAATAGAAGGTTTTTCTTTTTTATAATCAGTGAGTTGTAAGCTCTATATATTAAGTAAGTATAGCAGCACTGACTTCTTTTCTTCTGAACAGGTCCTAGAAGTTAGATTTTGTTTTTGTCTAGTAAAATATCTATGCTCAAGAGAATTCAATAGATTTCTGTTTTGCAATACCGTTATCACGGAACCATAAAATAAACAATTGTTCAAGATCAAGGTAACCAGATTCTTTATAAAGTTGCTTTTTTCGTATATGATTTTCAATAATAATTTCTGGAGACCAGTTAACTATTTTAGTTGACTTGGAAACCCCCCCCCCCATCCAAGTATACCAAGTGTTAGTCGTGATTCAATAAGCGCAAGAGTTTTTATACTGCTTATATTTACGATTTTGTTAAACTATTTGAACTTTGTACCATTCGTCGCAGTGGATACGTTGTGAATATGCGATTCCCATCTCAAGTGTCTGTCTAATGTTATCTTGAATATTTAATTGATTGTATCCAATTCTGTATAATCAGGTCAGTTATTATTGAATGCTGCAGAAGGAAAAGATCTATTTTGTTGTAGATGAGAAAACTTTGAATGCGAAGTATATAATCAACTTATTTAGTAAGACTATTAATACAGAAGAAATAATTAGTTTGAAATCGGAAAATTACACAGAAATATTTTTTCTTTTAATTTGGACGTAATAAAATAGAATTATTATTGTCTGCATATTATGCAATATTATCTGACTCATTTTCGTATCCTTTCCAATTCTATGAGAATATGAAAAAAGTAACCCTAATAGTTGATAACCTTGCTAATTACGAATAATATAAAATTATAAATCAGTAGAAATTTTTTTATATTAGAGATAATACATATGATAATGATATATTCATTCTATATAAATGTGAAAACAGCTCTAGCAACTGGAAAATAGAATAAAGAGTGGAACCAAGTGGCAACCTAAGGAATATGTATTCTTAAGAGATTTAGCACTTCAGGATAGTTAACTTTAATCGTCACAGTTTTGTGAAGGATTATCTAGGAAGAACACATAACTCTAGTCTCTAGAACTTTCAGGTTGAAGCTTTGTAATAATTGAGTGTTCCTAGAGATGATTAAGTATTATTAGACTTGAGCCACATACAGAGGTCGACATAAATCAGACAACAAATTTGCATTAAGAGAAAAAAATGCAGCGTCAAAATGAATTTATTAGAAGAAATTACAAGAGGAATTCGAAGAAGGGTTACTGTACGTATTCAAATGGATGCTCATCTTGATGAATGCATTTACAGCAACGTTTTTCAATGGACAGGCAGATCCGGCGAAGGATTTCAAGTAGTCCGCGAAGAATATCAAATACTTTAATTGCAGTTCGATAAGTGCCACTCAACGAATCCTCCTCTCCCTGTCCATTCTCCAAAATGAACATTGAAGTATTCACGAACACATAACGCGTAGTACGCCGAAGTTCCATCCTGCATCATGAAATGACGCATGTTCGCGAGTGTTGTATCGTTGTCCATTTGCCCAAGTAAGCCTTCGAGCATTTCCAGATAACTTTGGCCCGTCAAGTGAACCTCAAAAAAGTACAGACCCACGAGACCTCCCGCATGGTTAACTGCCCACACACACCCCCCAAGCAGGTTTAATTCTTCTTCAATTAAGACGTGAGAATTATGGTCGTCCTAATACACGCATTTATGCTGATTGACCGTACCGTTCAGCTTGGAGGTTGCTTCATCCGATCACAAACTGGAATGCTGGAGCTGCGGATCATCCTGAGTGCATCTGAGGAACCATTCGTCGTAAAGAGCGATTGAATATTTGAAGTTGCTCCAATAGCCGCACTGCGGATTGTTTCGTATCATACTTTCTCAACATACTATTTATTTTGCTGTTTTGAGTTTGTGAGCTTTTGGAAGAACGAATGCATGAAAAGAGCAAGATCACTTTTATCGTCGGTAAATTACCTACAATTTGTTAGTACTAAACCAAGGTTCCCAAAGCTCCACTAATATAAATATATAATTGATTTACTATTAAATGTGACACCAAGGTCTTTGAATGATGCAGATCTTTACAGTACATTATTAGAAATGTAAGGTATTACATATTCAAATGTTAAAAGAAAGTACAAGTGGTAATCACCAATAGAATGATATAGTTTTAGAGGCATAAAGGAAATTATTAGAATGTATTTTCAAGGCAATATCGTTTATGAATATTGAAAACAGTAAAGACCCAAGTGCTGAGCACTCTAGAAGTTGAAGTTGAAACCATGGTAAGTAACTGTAAGTTTTCTATTTGTGAAGAATGTTTGAAATTTTAAAATATTGATAAATGAACTAGTTTAACCAATGCTAGATAGATTAGGAAGAAGAATATTTGAAAATATGTATAGATGACTAACCTGTCTACGGTGGTATCGTATATTGCTTTAAGCACATTTTATTCGAGATTGTAGATCTACGGGCGATAGATGGGGCGATAGACATTTTTGATGATTGAGTCATTTAATTTTATCCATACAGTAAGTATCCAGCTCGATTGCTGATATTTTATGGAAATGTTCATTATTATGCAATCTATTATCAACCTAAGAATGTAGGGTCAAAAAAATACGTACATTTTTACACAGCTTAACACGTAAGTAGGCGTTGACTGAGAATGTTATTAATTGTTTCTCGTAATTGAGAGGTTGTCAAATGTCAAGCATAAACATTACTTCTCTGTTAGAAGCTCAGTTCAACTTATGGAAAATATGAAACAAAACGAACGACGTGAAGTAATTGCCAATTCGTATTAACAAAATAAAGATCTGAAGAAATCGTTTACGGTTAATCAACAGTAACAGAAAAGCAAAGGAAATGCCAAAAAAGAAGAGTTAAGCTTGGGTTAAAACAGCTTATGGGAAAGTGGGAGCAAGTTTGCGAAAATTGGGCAAATAATTCAAAATCGATAGGAAATATGTGAGCAACATTCTAAAGAAACACAATGTTAGATGATATTCTGAGAAGCTACAAATGAAACAAAAATCAAAACTTTAGAAGTCTCAGTAACATAGAAGAGCACAGACATATATATGAAAAAGATTGTGTTACAAAGACGTTATGGAAGCTTTCGCAGAGTTGAATATTCCGTTTCGCAAGAAGTCTAGGAATGTTTCTAATGTGCCTCAACTGAGGCGAATTGAAAGTTTTTGGCAAAATTTTAAACGAAACGTAAATTCTGAAGAGCTGAAAGAAACTACATATGAAAAATTAGAGAAGAGAAATTCGAACAAACTCCGGCAAACGTCAGATTCAGTTTTAAATAATTTGATGTAACATTCAAAAACAAAAATTAGGAAAGTACTAGGTGCTGATTCAGTTATATGAAATATATGTAACTATTATGTAGTGACTATTTTCTCATAGAGAATATAGTAATAATTAAATTAAAACAAACATTACGGATTTTTTATCCCCCCACAATCATACTTGATGATAATTGATATTCACCAACTTTTCCTTTGATGAAGAACTAACAATAAATATCATAAGATAATTGAAGCTAGAAATTATTTCATTTAGATTCATTTATGGTAACCAGAAAGGAGAATCTCAATATATTATTTTATGATAATATATTTGGTCTACTAGAGACACCGAAAGAACACATTATTTTCTTACCTTTATCTGTGATCAAACTTCTTTATACTCTTTTTAGAAGTCAAATAACAAACAAAAATATAGGTGAAATGAAAAACTTCGGGATGTTATTTCGAGTTGTTCTTTTGAAGTGCTTGAAAAAAGCTGCGAAATCCTGATAATTATTGTCTTGGAACAAATAGAGCGAATGTAATAAATAATCGATAATCAGTTTGTATTTTTTTGTACCAGCTGAAGATCAGTTCCTCTTGATTGCCAAGTTCATGACTATTGAATTGAAAATTAAACCGATTAAGTGGAAATGAAAGGTGTGGGATTGTAAGACAATTCTAGTAGATTGATGCTTTGACGTCTACTGATATATTTTGACGCTTCAAATAAAAAGAATTTCAAAAATATCGAAAATCAGAACCAAGAAAGTAAGGAAATTTCATTTACGAATGATTTATTCTAGTATTAATTCAATTCTCTCAATTCATTGAACAAAGCTTTGATTTTGGGATATTTTTAATTCAATTGAAGTCATTTTGGAGATTCATTGTTCAATTTACAAGGCAATACAAATATATAACCATTAAATTATGCTTACTTAAGAATGTCGATTGAATGAGTTGACGTTAACTCGAAGTCTGTTATTTTCAAAATTGGGAAAAACTTTTCAAAATAAAAGAATCTTTCTGACGTCGACATCTATATTATCACGAATTTTTAAACGGCCTTGGTGCAAAGCTTTAGAGTGAAGTTTTGCTAATTAAAAAATACAACTGATCAGATACCAAGAATAATGGGAAAAGATTTGAATGTTTATATTTATTATGATTAAAAAGAAGCCATATGGGAATGACAGATGAGTACAATGGAATTGTTATTGCATTAAAGCAATGGAGAACTAGTTTTGCCCCTGAATATAAATTGATGAAGTCTTATTTTTCGAATGAACGTAAGAAAAATATAAATTTCCGATATATCTCGTATGTTCAGTTCTTTAACTAGAATAAACAAAAATATATGAAAGACTTTCAGAAAACTCTACGTATCATAGATGAAAATAGATGGTTGTTGAATTATATTTATAAAATAGCACGAGAACGGACTCAAATTATCTGCTGTTGAAGAACGTCATAAATACTAGCCTCTTACCAGTGAAATGAGATCAATTATTGTTATCCACATATACACACCAATTCGTTCACAGAGGAAAATAGAATTTCTTCAAATGAAAAAATTAGGATAGGCAGTAAATTCAGAAGTATCACAAATTATTATGCGACATTGGTAATTGGCAAAATTGGTTGATAACTGATAAAATAAAAAGAGAATAAAATTTTTTGAGTCTCAGCTGAATTCCTAAAGTGTTTAGAATTATTTCTCTACACACTAACTAACGTAACTAACTAACGTAAGTTGTACAAAAGAAATTATTTATCAAAAGTTCTGTACATACAATATTTTCTAATATTAGGGCAATGATACCTCTCCTAGCTTTTATGCTGTACCTTGTAGGTCAAAGATTTTATTCGATAACTACTAATAAGAAAAGTGTGATATTCTCTAAGAAAAGGGTCATAGAGACTAAGATTAAATGCAAATCGCTCGTTCAGCAGATTCATTCAACTATTCAATCTAAAATGTCCCGATAACTCACAATGTTCAGTTTGAATCTGGCCTCAACAAACTCATATTTTTTGCTGTCCGCGTCGTTGAGAAACAGTATGCGAGAACCACTACATATTTCACAGAAATAGTCTGGTCGAGATGGGGTGTACCTGCGAACCGCAGGGCGGTCGAGGGCGGTCGAGATGTTTTTGTGCTGATTAAGAATCTGTTATTTGACCCTCAAGGGGAAATATTTGGTAATAAAAAAAGTTTATTACAAGAAGGGAATATATTACTTGGATCTACAAAATTTGTTTTTTCAACTATTAACATGTGTTATGTTAAAGCATACTTCAAGAAACTAACGGTATATATCGATAAATTGATTGTTATTAATATATTAACTATAGCAAATGTAGAAAAGAAAATAGAAAAAATTCAATATAGATACAATTTTCCTCAAGTACGAAATTACGAAATGTATGAAAAATTCCACTTTTTTCTTATGTTATTGATATGTGAAATACGTTTTTTAAAAGTAGATAAAAGAAACGTAAAATTTCAACAGCAACTTAAAAAATTTAATATTTATAAAAACGGAATAAATTGAGAGAAGAATTTCATTGCGAAAATATCCTAGTTGATTGCTAGAATATTTTATCTTCTAATTAAAACGATTTCAGTTCCAATCCAATCCAAGTTGGTGCGCCAACTGTAAGAAAGTAATAGTAAACTAACGAGAGTATTTTATCTAGTTCAAGAAACGTCTGAATAGAATTCATTTTGTCTATGGTAATTGAAAACATAATACTGGTTGAAGAATAAACATGAGAAAATATTTTTTCAAATTTTTATAATCTACAAAGCAGATATCTAGGTAAGGTTAGGTTGGTACGAGCAACCTCGACCTAAATTGATTTTGGTTCTCTCGTACGAAGGCCATTATTTTATCCTTCATGCTCTCCAATTTGGAAAAATTAGCCAACTATTCAACCACCTTTCCATCTTTCTCTCTCTTAAAGTTTTGTTGTGAGGATTTCCAACCCAGAATGAAGTTTTTTCTATTTCTAATTCTACTATTTCTTCGAGACGATCTACCATATCGTCTTCCATCATTTGACGTCGTTTATCTGAAAAGGAAAGGGACAGATCGTCTCTTCTTCTTCGTTTTATTCATAACAGTTTTCCATCCTCGAACAAATCACTCTGGATATCATGCAATACTTTCTGTTTGACCATACATCCTGACGTCTGGCTCCAATTCCTATATCAATAGCATCTTTAAATAATCCTATCGATAGTAGCACAGTAACTATCTCTGAACCAAAACAACATTCGAGTAGAGAACATTCTGTATTTTTGTGAATCTACGTTTATGTTAAATGATAAGGACTCAACGATCAATATTGCATTAATTAGAAACCACACGAAATGAGGTAAGGTAATACTTGCGAGAAATAAAGTTATAGGACCAATTTTCTCTGACATTAATTCGAAATAATCACAAAATGCATTCTTATCATCGAAAGTGTAGCTATTACATCTATGAGTAGTTTGCTTCAAGACAAACTTTGCATACATAGAAGAGCACAGAAACAGTTTGCTTATTGTGGTTAGAAGGTTCAGGCCTAGGTACCTAATTATCTTTTCAAAGAACATCGGCTTTTAGTAGTCTTAAGTGAGGTTCGACGAACCTATAACGAGGCCTATGTGCGCAGCGGTTCCTGACTGCTCACTAACCTAACTATAAACTATTATCAAATAATACGTGAACATCATTCTGAGCATTCACGTGATTGGGATTTTTATTATCTATACATCCTTTTAAGCTAATTGAATCTTGAATTTATTCCAATTAAGCTGTACTCACTCTGTACATAAATTCCAAGTATCTGTACAATATTCTGATCAAATGATGATAAAGAGACTTGGTACGCATGTGGATTTTAGGGATAGTTAAAAGGTAACATTATTAATCGTTACAACAAATAGATCATAGAGAGTATAAGACAATTATTCATCATATAAATATTTATGCCAATAATTGAATTGTTTTTGAATATCCTGTGGTAAATACATAAAAACATGCAAACCTCTATTTAAATTCTGGCATTGATATTTCTCTAGAAAGAAAAGTACTCGTGATAATCTCATTATACTTCGGTGCCAGTTATTTTTTTTATAAAGTAACCGTAATAATTTCATTCCATTTCATGGATCGAAAGCATTTTCATAATGACAAAAATTTGTTACGTTTATTTCATAGATTATAAATTTTTGATATAATTGAGTGAGGATTCCTAAAGATTATCTGTTTTCGTGGCCTAAACTTCCGTTTATCTAGGAAGCTTGGTTCTTAATTGAGATAGCAGTTAATTCGAAACAACAAGCAAGAAACCGAAGGTAATCCGAAAAAAGCAGAAACTGAATCATTAATTAATGTTGCGGTAGTAGAGAGCGTCTGGTCTAACAATATTTATCAATGACAGAGCATATAAATTGTAGTTATTTCTAGGCAAGGAACAAGATTTATTGTGAAGGATTTACCTTGTAAGCGCCTAAGTGATTAACAACGCATGTGAAATAGACATCTCGTCCCTGGGTGACTGTGTGATTCTCCAGGGGAGCTAAGAACTCCGGCTCGGAATCGGGTATTTGACCTGTAACAAAACGAAAGATAACTGCATAGACTTGCCAACTAGATAAGAGAAGTGAAGTAAAGATATTCGCGGGTATAATCTGGTGAAAGCGAACCGCGGACGTGTTCTGTATACGAAATCATAGTCGTAGCAACACGAGAATTCAAATATCTCCAAATGGCGCACTCCTTAACTATAATCCGAGGTGATTTTTTTTCCCCGCTCAAAATAAAAGCTGAGCTCTATAGTTGAGAGAGCCCTTATTTACTTTATAATAAACTACTGGTCTGCTTCATACAAAATATATTATTAGACTATTGGATTTTCAAATATTTTTATTTTGTATCACTACAAATGACAGAATATTCAACATTCACATCTACACATAATTGTTTACGAGGATATCTTATCTTAATTTTCATCATTTGGGAACATGGAAACACGGAAGTTATTGTTAGTCATGGAGATCTCAACATTTTGATTTAGCAATGGAATCAATCAATAATTTAAACTGTAACTGTCAGGTATATCTCTTATGTCTGAAGTTCATTTTTGTGAAGCCTTTACCCCCGAGGTTGCAAACAGGTGCAAACATTCCGAGAACACATATAAGAGAGTCGGTACCAGTAGGGGGAGCTACTTGTTGAAGTGGCTTTAACCGAGAAGCATTTGGTTTTATATTTTTTTTTGTGTCCACGGTGTAGCCAAGGATATTCATTGTAGACATCCCGGTGTAATAAACTGCACGCCACATAAACATATGTTCAATCACCCTCGAAGATCAGCAAATCAGTTGTTTCTTGTCTGTCTACTTCTGGCCCAGTGTTTTTGAAAGAACAAGTGGGACAAAGCAAATATGAACCACTTGTAGGAGAAGTTGAGCTTCTAGAAGCTAATTCTTATAATGCATATGTTCGTCCACCGTATGGTAAGGAGTCTACGGTTTCAACACGATATCTAGCTCCTATGGTAAACCTAAATATTCGAAAATGATCCATATCAAAAGGTGGTGCCAGTCCCCAACAGTGTTGATGTCTTTTATCTAAGTAGTTTAGTTTATTAATGCCCTTATTTCCGAGAATGAATATTACCAGACTTTCCTTTTTTCAACGATTTTGCCTGGCATGTTGTCCCATATTGCTCTTGGTTCCCTTCTCTGTCAAAATCCAAGATTCATAAATATATATGTGAGAACTGGCCTGTGATTTGCTTTGTGTACATTTCCATTTTTGTTGCTTTGGAGATTTAGTTAACAATTTGTCATCGTGAATACATCGGAATAGTAACAAGTTGAGTTATTTAGATAAATAATATTTTAAGTGTTAATGAATAGTTTAGTGTCTAATTATTAGACACTAGAATTACGAGAGTAAGATACACTGTGTGTAAATTCATCGCGCCTGTTTCGAGATTAAAAATGTTTAAATAATAGAAAATAACATTACAAAATCAAAAATAATAAAAAATCTATATAAGGAATATCAGTATCAGTATGATTTAAGTTAATAGCAGCTCTAAATATTGATATAATTGAAAATATTTTAATGCATAACCTTCTTTCGTATGATGTCCCAAACAAATACATTCGTTTCTTTAATTAGCTTTTTAATTATTTTCCAACAGCATATGGCATATTACAACAGGCCCAAGTATAAGAATAATAAGCTGGTCTTAGAAAATCTGATTTCTTCCATCTGTGCTAATTCCATCACTCTGGCACCTCCATAACTGTGCATCTCCTGAGCTATTTCACATACTCTCATTCGTCTACTATCTGGATGAAGTCCAAATCTGAATTTATTTGTAGAAAATACCCTTGAGCTTAATAAATGTGTGAAAAATTTAGTGTCGTAATAGTCGCTGCAGTGGATGTTGGACTGGTCTTTGACCGCGAAACCTCCCTTTTTACTGTACTTAGAGAAATGAGTGAGAAGGATGTACCAGCGTCTGTCGTGCAATGCATCATTATTCGTTTTTGGTTCAATAGATTGCAATTAAGGGATGCGTGTCTCTCCAAAAATTCATTTGTATAAATGGTGTTTCTCTATCCATGAAGATCAAGAATTGGTAGTAAACTTTCCACATGCCCTGCGCCCCAGAACAAGTGTTGCCGATGAGAACGTTAGCACTTTAAACTCATTTGGGGCATCTGCGTAGGTAGTACCGATCAAGTAATGCACTAATGGCTCGGTTACCAAAAAATTTCAGCCAAATGGGTGCCAAGACCTCAAAATTTTAAGCAGTAATTAATACGTTGGGAACCTTGTACGCGTCTCCTGCAGCGGTATGAAGAGAAAAGAAAAAATTACTATAACGAATTTTCATCAAAGACGAGAGTTGGATACACCACAATATTCTGAATTGTAAACGCATATTTGGAGTGGAGGAAGAAAGATGAAGGCTCGTCAGGTAAAGCGAAGGTTACACTGTCAGTGAGGAAGGTGTTGAGTACCGTGTTCTAGGACATGAGAGGAGTAAATGCGGTTGATTTCACCACTGAACAACGAATTGTGAACAAGCAGTTCCATAGTAATATCCTAAAGAACACGGTGAAATCTGTCTACTTATCAAAACAATGCGATATTCCAGTCCGTAGTGTGATATTGCTGAAAGACAACGCAAATTGCATACAGCTCGGCTTACGATGGAAACGTTGAATGACTTGGGTTGAGAAACACTGGAATACACTTCTTATAGTCCCGATTCGTCACCATGCGATTATTATTCATTTGCTCCTTCAAATATGTAGTGCTAGGCGGGCTACGGTTCGAAAGAAGTGCGGAGATAGAATCTTTAGTGCGCGAATGGTTACGTGGCAAGCCGAGAGATTATTACGAAAAAAGCTTCCGGAGAGGTGGCAAAAGTATGTAGAGTGTGACGAATACTATCTAGAAAAATTGTTAATTGTAAATTTCAACTCTGTAGCTTAATAACTCACTCACTTAATAATCACAATCGTATATATAAAGAATTATTGTATTTCATTTTCCCTTTTTGTAGCATATCTTATAATATGAGTACAAACTCATTCGACAGCAATATATTTGAAAGATTCATCTACTAATTGATTTTAAGCTGGTATCATTCTCCTACATATATGCCATCAAAAAACGTCAACTTTTCAAATCGTATCAATTTGTAGCGTTTTAAGTTATTTCTTTCTGCAAAGAACTTGAGAATGGAGCTCCAACATGAGTATGCAACTGATATACTTAAATAAACCGTCTCTCAAAGTACATTACTTCTCAAAATAATAAGTATTAGAATTGTTTTGTGAGTATTCTTCGCTTTTTGAATCAACAAGGAAAAATGAAATCTCACTTCTAAACAAACAAACATTTATTCAAGAGAAAATAAGATGAGTGTCTCAGTATACTTTATTTTATCTCTTGTCTGTTTGTTCATTATGACAAATTTGTTATTCTTATACATCGGATACATTGGTAGAATATCCAATTAGTCAAAAGCTCTAATTATGAAAACGGGGGCGCTTTATGGAATAAATATTATGTAATTAAGCGGGATTATTTCAGAATATTTGAATTATGGATAAGAGAATGATTAATATTCAAAAATACCATTGATATAATTCCAAAAATATATTCATTGGTTATCAATTTGAACTTTAGTCCAAAACATTGTGCGTATGGTATTTCAATGTTCTATTTTATACAGGGTAATCCAAATAACAAGAGTGTAGAATAATTTTCATTGAAAATTACAGAATATTTAATGCAATGTGAAAATGGAAAGGAACGAAATTTTTTTTTCAAAAAATTAAGCAATAAACAGATTGTGATGCAAGGTTTCGTATTCACGGAAAAAATTAAAGATGATAATGATAATAAATAGGAGTAACTGGGAGTAATACTCAGATATTTTTCAGTCGATTAATAGGGAAAACTTATCTTTCATGCTCTTTGATGGTTTATTTGGATCAAACAAATAGCATAGCAATTCACTCCAAGTACACTATCAAGTATACAAATTTGTCTTCGATCAAGAGACCTATAGTAAGTTTGATTACACTACAGCTACAAATGTTAAAATGATCCTTCAGTGAACCCCGTTGACACGGTTTTACCACAATTGTGCAATACTTCGAACCGATTAAAAAGCTTGTAATATCCATACCTAAATATGGCACTGGATTCATATATCTAAAAGAGAAATTTTAAAATTCTAAGAGGCAAAAATTGAACAGGGAATATTTGTAGGTCCACAAAGATGGCAACTGATGAAAGGAAAGCTTTGGAGAAAATCTGAATAATCAGGAAATCTTCTGTAAATGCCCCAAATTACAATTCAGAAAATTACAAAGATCCTGATGAACTTTTAATGTCCTGAGTTTTTTGTCTTTTCCTCCTGTACCAATAATAAATATCAAAGGCGAGTGCTTCACGATATTTAATCTAATTATACGCAAACCCTATGAGAGTTTCCATTATTATTCAATGCGAGTAGTGTATGTGTTACTTTGTTAAAAATCGGAGGTAGTTGTATTCATTATTATTGACAAATAATTTGAGATACAATAACTAACAATTTCCACTGGAGCGTTTCTTTCTTTTTTTTTCTTTCAAGCAGTGAACATTCATGTCATGACTTTCTGGTAACATGCAACCTTAAATTTACATGTTATGTAAGAATGGATAAAAATAGAGAAAGGAAACATGTATAAACTAGTGTGGTATTCAGGGCATTCGAGGTAAAGAATATTAGATTCTTCTTGTTGCGATATTTGACGCGTCTCTTGAGAATGTTTCACCAATGCAAATAGTTGATCGTTGAGTTGCCTCCGACTGCCTAATATACTGCCATTTGTGCAACATACCAAGACAAGAGAAAACGGTTTAATACGGAATATATTTGCAGCCAATATAAAACTGATTTATGTTACGCCATTTCTCTTCATAAAAAATTATTTGAAATAAATATATAAACAAAATTCCTAGAATTCAGGAAATGTTTTTTGAAAAGTTGCTGATCTAGGAAATTCATATAACAAATTACACTATGACACAAAAAGTTCATACAGTCTATGTGAGGAAAAACTATTGTGATGGAGTCAATAATATTTTTGAGTTAAAAACTTACTGCTCATCCTAAAATCATTTTATTAACCTTGATGTCATTTCATCAACATTTTCTATTGTCTTATATTCTTATATTCTTGAATATAAGTTCTGAGAACAATAAGGTATGTGGCAAATGTGGCTTCAATATCAAAGAAGCCACAGTTGAAACAAGACGGCCAAATCTATCAACAGAGGCTCAAGAAGTGATTTCAACTATTTTCAACAACTTTTTTGTTAAGGGATTTCAGAAGAGATTCTATCCAGGAAACAATGTTTTTGACAAATACTTCTCAGACTACACTTTACAAAATTAAAAAGCAAAGTGTGACAAGAAGACTTAGAAGGAATTTTAAAAAAATCAAACTTCATAGGTTAACTTCATTTTGCGAGCAATCTACGGTTTATTCGCAAAAAATATTCGTGAATTTTGGTTTTCTTAACTAAAAATTCGTTTTTAAAAAATATATTTATTCTAGCAATTACAAGTTTATTGTTAGAGATCTGAACAGAGAATGAATTATATTAAATGATATTACAAGAAAGTAAGATTTATCTACATATGTTGTTAAGTAACAATTTCTCAGAAAGTATAATGTTTCTGCTGCGCTTTTAAGTTTCCTTGATAAGCGGCGTATGTAACTCGTGCAGAACTGAAAAGGAGACATGTCCTTTAGTTAATTAGGTACGATTTTCAAGTTTTAGATATAAAACAGTATATAAAAGGTAAACAGTTATGTGAAGTAGTAGTTTGATAAAGTGGAAAAACGAATATTTAACAAAAATTCGGAAGTATCGTAATGCAGGAAGACAAGTCTATTACTTGGATAAAACATGATTTGACAGCCAGGATACTGTTCGTAGAGCTTGGACAAATGATAATAATTGGAAATGTGGAATGAAAGCACCTCAATGAAGAGGAAAATAGACGAAACATTGTAGTGAGGAACAATGTTGGGTGAATCATTCATTATTAAGTTCGAAACATATTGGGGGGAACCATTTTGAGTATTGGTTCGAATGAAACCCGGAACCAGCACTATATGCAAACAGTTCAATTGTGTTATATAACGCTTCGTATCATTCAATACAAATTCCTGAATTTCTAACTAAATATTCTTCCAAAGCAGATGTACAGGAGTTTCTGCTTGAATAAGATTCATATCTCGAAGAACATTATACAAAGAAGAGGTTTTTATTGCCAAAGAATATACTGTGTATGAAGTGGCCAAGAAGAATGGTCACACTGCTTTAGAACTTTTAAAAGACAGGCAGGAACTGATAACGTTTCAGCCAAAAATGGCTTCTCCGTTGTGGGACTCATAATGAAAGAATGTTCAAACACTAGCACCCCAAATTGGAGAAATAGACTTGTAATGGATTTAAACGACAGTGATTCTGAGGAAGATGAATGTGATGCTAGTGATTTAGAATAATTGTATTGTAATATATGTATAATGAATGAAGACCACGCGGGAAAGCTTGGTAAGACAATTTTAGAATTTTTTTATTATACTTCATAATAATATTTTACTATAATGAAATATTCTCGATATTGTCTCTTTATTATAGCAAAAAAGCAAAAAATACTTTTCCTATCAAAGATTTTTTAGCTCTATGAGCAACATTCATCAAGCGCTATGTAACCCTCACTCGATTATAATTCAAAATTTTTCTACATTCATATGTTATGACTTTATGTCTTCTGGGATACCGATCTACAATAAAATTTGGTTTGAGAGACTTTATATATAATAACTCCAAAAATATATCTTATTAATATTATGGCACTGTTGATATCCATAGTTTTATATTGAGGGAAGCAAGTTTCTTAATACGTTTTCTCTTTTTTTTTATTCAGAATATCATACAAGGATATATTGACAAATTCTTAGCCTACCATAGAACCAAACAAAATTTGAATATCAACATATTTTATTACTCAACATATTCTCCTCTTAATTGGATACATTTATTACAGTGAACCTGCAACGTCTCTAGATCTTTAAAAAAAAAGTTTCTTCTTGCTCTGCAAACCAGACCTCCACATTTTTTATTACCTCCTCGTTGGAAGAAAATTCAGGACCGTTTATACTTTTTTTTAGATGAGAAAAGAGATGATAGTCGGACAGAGCCAAATCTGGTGAATCTGCAAAAACAAAACACCTTTGGATAGCTTTCCGCGTCTTTTCTCTTTAATTTTTTCCCGTAGAGTGGTCAGTAATGTCGAATAGTAATCTCCAGTTATTGTTCTACCCTTATAAACAAATCAATCATGATTACTCCATGACAATCCCAAAAAACTGAAGCAAGAACTTTTCCAGCAGATTTTTTGACACGAAATTTCTTAGGTATTGGAGAACCAGAGTGACCCCATTCCATCGATTGTTGCTTTGTTTCTGGATCGTAGAAATGTACCCAAATCTCATCCATAGTAACAATTCGGCTTAAGAAGTCTACATCTATTGTTCTACCCTTATCCAAAAAATCAATCATGATTACTCCATGGTAATCTTTAAAAACTGAAGTAGGAACTTTTCCAGCAGATTTTTAGGCCACGAAACTTCTTAGGTCTTGGAGACCCAGAGTGTCGCGAAATGTACCCAAGTCTCATCCACAGTAGCAATTCGGTTTAAGAAGTCTACATCGTTTTCAAATCGAGTACAGATGGAACGCGATGCTTCTACCCTTGCACGCTTTTGGTCAACATTCAAACATTTGGGGATCCATTTTGCAGCAATTTTTCTCATGTACAAATTGACGTGAACTATATGATGAACGCGTTCGTATGAGATATTCAGTGCTTCAGATATCCGTTTCAGGCCAATTCTACGGTCTGATAAAACCATGTCAAGAACTGCATCGATACTTTCGTGGACTGACACAGAAACTAGCCTTTCCGATCGGTCATCATCTTCAATGGAAAATTTACCTCTTTTGAAGCTTGGAGTCCAATTTTTCAAGGTCGCATAGGAAGGACATCGATCACCAAGGGTATTAAGCATATCTTCGTAAATCTGCTTACCTCTTAACCTTTTTAAATACATGTACTTGATGATGGCTCGATACTCCAATTTTTGGATTTTCACAATTTCAGTGGACATCTTGTTTCTTTTAATTTATTGCGTAACTCTGGTTTACTTTTTTGACGTCAAACTTTACACTGACTTTTCCAATAAGTTATTGTTCGTTGCTATGGTAACGCAATATTTTGTTTATGCCTGGAACTATTCTAGGCTAACTAGATATCAATACATCCTCGTAAACTCCATAGCTGCTTTTATTGGAAGCACCAGAGTGTTTTTTTAAAGGACATTAATGTTTTTCTAAGAAGCGCATAGACTTTCTAGACTAGACAGAGAAAGAAGAACCATCCATTTGAAGTGAAGTTTTCACAGTCTTTATTTTATGTTCCGCAGAAAGCGGAATAATCGGAAAATGCCAGATCTGTAAAATTTAATAATTCAGTTTTTCCAAAAACTTTTTCTATGAAATGAATCAACCTTAAGAAGGTTGGCCTTTGATGATTATAAAAATAAAAAGTTGTTTTCAATTTGTTTCAGTAGACATTTATTTTTATGACAAAAGCAGCATAAAAAGACGCTTTTGCGTTAGAGAGAGAAAAAAATAATATTTATGGAACCTCCTAGAATATAAAAACAGTTACAAAACTTCACAAGAACTTTGCAACAAATTTGTATCTGTTATTTCGAAGCATTTGTTTTTAGTAAAATTCTTCTCTGGATATCCTAAGTATTACTATTAAAAATTCAAATGTTTTCTCTAAATGTAAATATAATCACACAAAGCTTGGAGTAAACTGTGCCCCACACTAGACCAGGGTTTCTCTTAGCCGTATGAACTGAAGCTTGTCTTCTTTACAAACAAACTAAATCTTTAACCAAACTTATTGAGCTTGAAGCTATTATTGTGGAATACACGAAGAGGCTTAAGATCAATATTATCTTGGAAATAAAGATAGCCAACCTCGATACAATGGAAGAGTCTACACTATTCCAATGTTTACACTTCGAATCAAATTAGGGGATAAAATTAATATTTGAATAACGTTTACGGATCATCGAATTCTGATTACGAATAAAACATTTATGTAACGTAAGTTAACGAATTCACATTCCAATGTAAAACCAGAAATCTGTATTCAAAGAACAGTGCTACAATATTATTGGTTAGTTATCAATTATTTCAAATGACAGTAAAAATTTTGAAAATAAGAATATTGTGATATCATCTACATTTTCGTCTTTGATTTTACTAGGTTTCTATTTATATCCAAAAAATTGATAGAATAATTATCAAAACAATTATTTTCTTAAAATTATCATACACATCTTAAGGGTATGCAAATAGAAGCTATCAACAATTTGAATCACTCATTGTGGAGAAATTTTATAGAATGGAGATAGAAGAAGTTAGGTGTCAATGATACAATAAACTACGGGTTTGTAGTGAAAATTCCCAAGATGATGACATGATTAAAATGAAACACAATGTATTCACACCTAATATTTACAGTCAACTCGTTGTAGTTTTGTTAAAGATGAAATGAGCAGACAATATGTGGCGAAATTATACCGCTCTTTTCGATAATAATAAAAACAGGATATCGAAAACAGCAGAAAGTTGCCAGCCAAATTTTTCAACGACACAATGGTTAAGAATATTATGAGGCACTTCATGAATCATATCTTTACAGGTCTTGTGCGACTTCATCACTTCATCTATATCGTGTATTGTTCTAAAAATTCCACGCCGTAATTGTTCCTAAGTTTCAACTTGCCATCCTCCATACATGGGATATAAAAGTACCCAAAAATCCTAAACTGGAAGTCCCAGAGGTGAATTAGGAGGATTATCTTGTTTTAGTAATTGGTATGGTATTTTCATTCAGCTCAGTTTGAGTTGCCCCTGCAATTCCGACCAAAAAATTATATTACTATAGTAAAGCAGTTGTTGATATACCTTTCAGAATCTAAAGCTTTCCCAAGACTCAACCCATATAATGTCTGAATATATCTCTAGTCAAAATCACACACCAGACCTGGAATTTATCAGCAAATGTTGATTTTTGCTCATATTCTACATTGTTATTGTACCCTTCTATATTGTGGGTATTAAAATAATCGTTTCTTTGATTTCCAAATTGGGATGTGTAAACTATTTTCAATCGTCTCTAACAATGACACTCTCATTAGCAAAATGTATCCGCCTTAGTTGACGACAGTATCCTTTGGAACTTTTTATACCGAAGCCGCAGCTGTGTCTTTTACTCTTCTTATCAATCTTTCTGCTGTTTTTGAGGTAAAAATTCATGATTTTTGCGAGTTTCAAGAATTGTATTACTTCTTAACATTTGGCTATGGCACAGTAAAAGCTTATGCATGAAATATTTTTCCTTTGGAAAAATGCTATTTTAGGCTTAGTGATCTGTCCAACCATATTATGATTTCTTTGTCTTATTTCCAACTCACAAAATAGCAACTAATATAAAAAGTGACCTGCCTAACTAATATCAGGAAATGAACAATATTTTGTTTCAAAAGCTATTTTAATATGGTAGTATTACCACCTATTTTTAAACTCCTAAATTTTGTGCTAAAACAATTGCGACATACGTCGTATTTTTAATCTATTAATAACTATTTCTTTATACGACTTGCAACCTTTTTACTATCCCACTCCGTATACTACAGAGTTGTTGTTGAATTTTTGATTATGAATCAAATATGGTAACGTTAAAGTAACAAAAATAACTACCAGACAAATATATAAGATAAAAAATGTATTAATAGCCAACAATTCAATGAATTGAAACATAAATTCACGTTTTTGTTGAAAATCTGATTTCAAAGGAAAATATATTGTAACAAGTTTCATTACCAGATTAAGAGATATTTTGAAGCTACAGATAAAAAGGAAAGTTCCAAACGCAACCGACAGGTAGGCGTTTGATTAAAAGACTGTTTTCACTATTAAGATAAATTATAGATGGAAGGGATATTAACTAGAAAAGCAAAATCAGGAAATAAAAGCATAAATATCATAGTAGAAAATCATCGTTGTGAAATAAATGTTAACATATGATATTTGTTCCCTACTGACTAGACTAATCTTTAGACCTCCGAGAAGTAACTAAACAACAATGAATCATGTACAGCTGTGTCAGTTGTATCTCGAACTACACTGCTATACACGGTTATCAGTAGTTTCGTAACCGTTAGGGTAAGTTTTGCTGAAAAAATGATGCATTCATGAGGAAAACAATAGAGCTGGTAATCGACCTAACCGTCTTTGGAATTATGATGGCACTACCGTTTTATGACTGGGCCGTTTAGTCGAGAGGTTTACAAAATATATATAATACGCTAAAAGTAATAAATTCGGTGATTATATACAATTACCGGTAATTATACATAATCCCCACTAAATTTGATAAATATGATAAATTATTTCATATTTATCAAATTTACCGGTTATTTTTCAAAATCCCCAGCTCATAATGGGAAATGTGCTAAAAGTTCCAATATTTAAGAAAATTCGTTCAGTTTGAGGAACTGCTTGGAACGTGATAAACACGTAATTTCATTTCATTTATGAATACTACGAAAACAAACAGTGGTTAAGTTAGGTTACGTTAGATTGGGTTAGGTTAGGTTAGGCTAAATTATGTTAGGTTATGTAGTAACTACTCAAAAAAAACCTGCACTCGATTCTACTGGCCTAATAAGCAGGATTCTTTGATTTAAATCAGATGTTATATCTTAGAAAAGGCGTAACTTCTTTTTATTTTATAACGACTTGTCACACTTCCTCAGCAATTTGCTGGGAAACATTCACCACCTCTGCGGAGTCCTGTTTTGCAGAGGGGCTCGGACGGTTGGAGTGTCCTTCTAGTCGTTTACGGCCCCTTTTGCCACTTATGGCATCGTTCCTGGAACATACTTCATGAGTGATGGGCTATCAGTGGTTTCCTTTTACCCTACGTCTCCCTTCCCCTCTCGGGATTAGGAGTTCGGGTTCCTTTCTCTCTGCTATCTTTGTCTTTCATCTTTTTCCTTGTTGCTGAGAATACTCTTAGCCATGTTCTGCACCGATTTCCAGTTCTCTGAGCTGTCAAGTATCTTCTCTACAATGTTGTCTGGAGTGAGCTCGCATTCCAGCTGTCTGCAAGTCCTGTCTCTGACCTCTCTCCACTTGTAGCATACGAAGATGGTATGTTCGGCAGTGTCTACGGCGGCACAGTATATACATCTATCCGTGGTGTCTTTTCTGAACCGTTTGGCATAACATCGAAAGACGCCATGTCCTGTTAGGACCTGTGTCAGGTAGTAGTCTACTTGACGGTGCTCGCACTTAACCCACGACTTGATGTCTGGTATTAATCTTTTGGTCCATTGGGCCTTTACTGTCTCACCTTCCCATCTAGTTTGCCATGTTGTGAGGGAACTTTCTCTAGCTTCGTTGCTATTCTGTAGCGATTTGTACTTGGATGTTCTTTCCTGGGCTAAGACCGTAGTATAGTGCTTTTTTCTCATAAGCGCTTTTTGCCATATTGGGGCTCCATATAGGACAATATTTTGCATAGCACTACACAACACTGCTCTTTTGCTTTGCCTAGGACCTCCTACGTTTGGCATAATCCGAGCAAGTTTGGACACCCTTTCTATTGCTTTCTTTGTTACTGTTTCTACATGTTTGCCAAAATTTCTACTTTCGTCAATGATTATACTTAGGTATCTCAGGTTCTTCGCTGGTTTTATATTGACTGCGTCCACGCTGAAGCTTATTTGCTCCCTCTTTTGTTTACCCTTTAGTAGGATTGCCTCAGTTTTGTGGGGGGCAAGAGCGTAACTTCTGGCATGAAATTTACTCCAATTATATTTTAGGATGCTCTTCAAGATCTGTATTACTTCTACAGATATAAAGTAATGAATCACTATAACTTTGAGCACTTGTTAAAAAATCCGATTTAAATGAAAAAAAATCTGATTTAAATTAAACAATCAACGATTTATTATTTTTACCGTAACATATTATATAATTACAAATAATATCGTTTTCAAACATAAATTCGTTTGTATTCCATAAAATGCAGGGCATAATTTTTTAATTGCCAAAAATCTGATAATTATTTCCATTGACAGGAATATGAGAAATAGATTTATAGAAATCTTCTAGATATAATTTATATCACATAAGTTTGAGAATTAGTGTGGAAAGTGGAAGCATTCAAAGGAAAACAAATAAAAATGATATATCCTCCACTGTCTCGGTAGGAAAAAGTTTGAATCTCATTTTTTGTTCTATTTGAATCAAACTGGAATAAAAATGGTATATTCTCTACTGTCTCGGTAGGAAAAAGTTTGAATTTGATTTTTTGTTCTATTTGAATGAACCCGGTATATTTTATTTTAATCAATAACTAGTAAAAGTATGAAAGTATCAGACTGAAATTTTCTCAATTGAGTGAAGCTATGCGGCTGAATTTCATTATTTTTCAAATCGTTCCATATAGGTACAAATTTTTCTCTTTTTGCGTTTGACTGGATTGGTTTAATAAGGGAGGGATCATAACGTAGATAGTTAATGGAAAGAAGCTTTTATTAGATTTGGGATTCAGTGGTTTTTTTTTATAACAAATCATAAATCGTACTCGGGTTTGTTGCGAGGATTTATTTTCACTTCAATAATAAAAGTTTCTATAAAAAAAATAAGATGAATGGTGTTTGGCTAATAAAAAAAGATAGAAAAACGATTTATAGAATAGAGGTGTACTACTCAAAGTAATTTGTCTTCGCAAATTTTATTAAATTGGTTGTATGAGTGTAAAATTGGAGAGACAATTGTACGGTTTCGAGATGTAATATTCAAGCGTTCCATAGAATAAGGAAGCGGGAAGGCAGAATGATAGTGTTACAGATTGAATTGCATTTGTGTTTGTTGTTTCAACCCTATCTGCGAAGTAAGTTACTTCGGAAATTCGATACCTGACATCTACCAGTTATTCGTCGAGTTTTAAGCAACTCCTACTATAACGTTAATTATTTCGTAAAGATTATGATGAGTAATTGATTCTGAGAAAATTTGCTACTTTATTTATTCTTCACTTTCTACAGTCGATACAACTTAAACAAAATAGAAAGCGGAATGTTTCATTAACATTTTAATATTGGAGTTCTCTGTTTCTCTTCCATTTTTCTCTTTATGATACTCTAGATATATAAGCTATTTACACTTCACTGCCCGATTCCATACCTTCAATGCACGAAGATATTTCTTTTGCACCTAAACGTCATCTTGAACTTCTGTGCGATAAATAAGGAAAGTGCTACTGACTTGGAAACAAGCTTTATTTTCAGAGTAAATATGTTCTTTGTAAGTTGATGAATGTTTCTTACTAGCATATCTATATGTTCGGAGATGTAAATTGCAAAACTACTAAGTAAAATTGATTCTACATATCATCGAGTTTATTTAGGAATAATATAATAAATTGAGAAGAAATAATTTCAGTTCTTTCAAATAGGAATAAATCTATCGATTCACTAATCCATTTACTATAATACGGTTTTGTTACTATAAATTCGATACTGAGACCACTTTTTTGTATTGTCGGCGCGTCGAAATGTATGCTCAGTGTAGTTTTTTGGATTAGGTAAATTCAAATATTGATAACTATAACTTGGGTTTTGCATTTTCCATTTCTATACTGCAAAAAAATGATCAGTTTCGAGATTTCTGTATCGTTGGTTTTAATATATTTTATAAATGTTTACAAAGTTTAATCTGTTGTCAGATATTTCACCAATAACAGTAAATCGACGTTGAACATGAGCTTTTGTATCAGGTCATAATTGTCTGTCATAATTAAAACATTTCCGGTATTATTAATATCGCTGCACTTAATTCTATATAATTCCTCCTTCCTCAGAGCTCCTGCGATTCCGAATATTAAAGCAACCTGAAAGATGTTACAAATAATATCTATATATGTATATCTATAGCTAACTGATTTATTTTTCAAATATGCAATAAGTTTCGAGTATTTACCGATGTCTACGTCGTTTTTTACCATTAAGGTGCCATTCAGTTTTGAATAAGTCGATCAAAGTGTTAAAGATTTCCATATTTTGGATTCAGTTTCAAAGTAAGCTAGTAATCCTTTTTCTGTGAAGCTGGTTATGCCTTTTTCAGTACGCCACTCCATAAACGAATTATATTCCTTTAAATATTGTTCCTTGGATTTCTCGGGGAGAAGATTCATAGTCGCTGCAGTTGCCGATTCAACATCTTCTGGTGTGCAGTTTAAACTTTCTTCACTATCACTCTCCATCACTAATATTAATACTACACTCCTTTTAATTAGACTCAAAACGAATTTTCTTGAACGGATATCAAGAAATAAAAGTGTGACAGTTTATCGGAGAAACGAATTGACATGAGAAAGAAAGCGTTCATAGTTCATAGTCCACTATTCTGATAAAACAATTTTATAATTGCGTTAAGAAATTACACGTTACGGCATTTTGTTTCACGCAAAAGCGTGAAAAAATGAACCGCTACGGTTTTTTTTCACGCTTTTTGACCGATTCAGAAATTACATACTTTATGAATGCAAATGAGTAGAAAAAATCTCATTTACTATAGTACTATACTATGTATGTAAAATTTAGCCAAATAATTCGAAATGCATGTTGATTAATTGATTACTAAAATTCATTTGTAAAAAACAATTTACACATTGTTGTTTTTGCTTGATTGGTATTTTTACTAAGAAACAGCGATAATTAAAAACTGAATGGAAACCAGTGTTTTAAACTAATAATTTTTTTTTCTCACTATCCCATTTTAATCATTTTTACAACAAAAACTGTTGGAGTTAACTGTTATAAAAGATGGACATTATTTCTAGAACCTGTTAAGAAAATTCAAATATATAATATATTGACCTGAAATTTTCCCTCGAAATTGTCTTTTTGTCTGTTGAATATTCTAGTAGCTGATTTGATAAATTTGGAAATAGAAAAGCTTCCAATTTCAGTAACATCGAAAGTTTTTGTAGCAAATTTTCTGTAGCTACATATGTTTGCAAACTGGCGATTCAAAAAATGTGGTTGCACCCGTGTGGCATATAGACCAGGAAATTTACTCCTATCAACCTTATTCAAATACGATATTCAAACAGTCAGAAACCTAGAAACGGCGAATAAAATAAAATACTGTGTGTCACCAATAACGGATTTTCATACTTTCAACAGGTGGAAATGATGAAATTTGTACGTGAAATTCAGAAATACCATGAAGAAGTACCAATGTGCCTAAATATTTTTAAAAAATTCAGACAAAATCTCATTACATTCATTACAAGTTGTTCGTTCAGAATTACGATACCAATAGATTTCTCTTCTTTTTTAATTTTTTAGTGCTCATATGTTCAAAATTTAGCAATTTTTAAAGTAGAGATAGAAGAAAATAACAAAATATTGGAACAAAACGTTTATTTTTTCTAAGTAACAAATTTTATTCATAATTTTATTTCAAAATTTGTTAAACGAAACTGAAAAATATGAAGTATTTTGTATCATAACATCTAGTATTGCGCGCAGTGGCAAAGCTCTAGTCATCATCACACTACAAGCAATAAAAAATGGGAGATGGAAAGTGACGTCATAAAAGTAATACCCAATCGAATTTTCGAAGATTGCGTACAGGTTGATATTGGTGATACAAGGTATGAAAGAAAGCGTAGACTACAAACAACATATCAATCATAAGAGTTCAATACCATCAAGTTCCTCGATCTTATCCCACGTATACTTTCGCAGTATGTTTTTAGCATTGTCTTGATGTAAAAGAGCCTGCTTTCAGTAAACTAAACCAGGATAAACCTGATAAAACCTCAGACATCCGCATCAATCTCCACCATATACCTTGACATTGACAGTCCACCATCTGGAATAATTTCGACGCAGAGTAAGCCTTCATAATTCCACCAGACAGACAATAAGATTTTCCGCTAGAATCGATTTCTTTTGGTGATAAGTTCTTATCCAACCTCTGAGTTTCCATGCTTGGGTTCTTTAAATGAATCCTTTTTTCATCGCTAGTAACAATGCGTTTAATAAAACTATCGTCTTTTGACAGAAAAAAGAGTTGTTTATGCACCTCTACTTGACGTTTTGGTTAATTCTAATAGATCTTACCTTATGATAAATGGTACCTTTAGAAGGTCCGAAGGAGACAAATAATCAGTGTGTGCCAATCTGGTGGACTACAGAGCGCGAACGATTTTCATGTATCAAATCTCTACTATCACCAATTAAATCAAGGCTGTGTCGTTCGCTCATTAACTGTATCTTTCTCTCAAATTCCATTTATTTTCTTTGCTGCAACGCGACGGTTGCTTTAAACTTCTGTCTTCAGTATTGTCTAATTCTCCAATTTTATATTTATAGCGCTCCATATTATTTATTATATAAGTACTGTTTCTTCAATAAACAGAAAAAGAATGATTAAAATGAAGTGAAGCAATTGTACTTTTCATATAATTAGAGACTAGTCTAAACAAGTTACGATATATTTGATTTGATGCGTAGAAATTTTCACATATGAAAACCGACATTATTTTTAAGATATCCTTAAATTGGTTCAGTATGGTTTCCAAAAATTAATATTATGAAAAAATTTGTGTAAAATTTTCACTGTGTAGATTTATTGATGAAAAAACTAATACGTTTGTAGATAAAGAGTATATTACTGCAGGAAGACTGGCCTAATAGTATCCAAATTCATTGCAGATTTTCAGCTTGTCGACTCTAAAGAATGGAAAGCCTTGAGTGCTGCGCCATTCCCTAGGAATGATGATAGAGTTAAAGAAATGATAGGGATTTTCCTCTTTGCCCAATTCCTAAATCGATACGTCTAACGTAAATGTATACCCCACTCATAGAGAACAGTCTTAAAGTTTTTGTATTTTCTCATAAAAATATGTTGCAGTGAAAATTGGTCACGCATTGTCAAAAAAAAATATATGCATTGTGATACTTTCTTGTTTAAATACACCTCACAGTTCACTAAATTGTAAACTAAAAAGTGAAAAATTTTTGTTTGAAGTTAATTAATGTAAAAAATTATGTGTGTACTATTTTGCTACTACTATTCCCAACTTCCATTTTTTTTATTTAATGTCGCATCAACTACAAGGTTATTAGCGACATGTCAGTTGTTCACAATTTATGATACAGTTGAGTATCTTTTAGTTATTTGATTAAGTCTGCAGTATTACAATTATTGTTCAACAGCGGGACCTGGTGTTTAGGAAATTGTTAGTTAGTCTTTCGTTTTTGTAGTTTTGGCAGTTCAACAATAAGTGTTTCACGTTTAGATTCTCGTTACAAGTTTCACATATTGGTGGGTTTTCTCGGTAAGTGTATCACATTGGTGTGCCCCAACATTAAACGATCGATTTTTATTTGGTCCGAACAATTTTTGAAGTTGTTTTTCCAGGACGGATGGTTTTATAGATTTTAATATCGACTGCGATCTGTTCCACTCGCTTTGCCACTGGCACTGTACTTTTGTTTTGATTGTCCCTTTAAAGTCGTTTGCTATCACTTCCCGTACAATTGTTGCTTCGTTGTTATCTGCTACTTCTTTGGCACATTTGTTTGCTTTTTCGTTAGCTGGGATACCTGTGTGTGATGGGACCCAAATCATTTATAAGTTTGCCTTGGTTTGGTGGATAAGGTGCAATTGGGTTTTAATAAGGATACCTATAGGGTGTTTGGGAAAGTGTTGTTGAATGGTTTGTATCGAGCTCATGGAGTTTGTAATTATGGCTATTCTATTGTATTGATTTCTTCTAGCGATGATTAGTGCCTGTAATATGGCATAGTGTTCTCCAGTGTGGACGCTGTTATGGGAAGATAGTTTAAATGTTTGTATTTCGTTCTCTACTACTACTACAGCTCCTAGGCCATTAGGTGTTTTGGAAGCGTCGGTGTACAGAAAATGGTATTCTTGAAGATTTTTTCCGTAAGAGTACGGAACTATTGTGTTATTAGAGAACGGTTTGTTTCTTCTTTTTTAAAGGAGTTCATGTTGACGTTGATGGTGCAAACTTCCATTTGATATACTTAAATTTAATTTAACTGCTTTTCCTGTAATACCCAGTTCTCTATGGCGTATGTTATTGTATGAATGTTTTCCTTTTCGTTATATCTATCTTTTTATTCATGTCTTCTTTCATTCTTACAACCATCTGCCTTACATATCTGTAATAAATTCTATATTTGATTTTTTTAATTTGCAAAAGAAATGGGCTTAAACGGTCCCTCTGTTTTATTCATTTTTTCCTTAGAATTTCATCTGATCCTCTTCTTTCTATTTGTATCTGTCATTTTAGTATTTCGTATGTACTTTTACTAGTCTTATTGTTAAATTCATTTCTTAAAAACGCAAAAAAACAATTCTGTCCAAAATACACACATAAAAATGAATTTTTTGTATGATTTTTGGAATATACATTGTCGTTTTATTAACTAGAAGATGTGGTTGTGTTGGATTAGTTGTGAAAACTGTCATTTATTCCTCTATAGTCCATCGATTATTTGAGAAATGAATGTTCTCTCTCCAAAATAAATTCTCTATTCCTTTATTAGATATATATATATATATATATATATATATATATATATATATATATATATATACCAATATATATATACCAATACCAAGTTACCAATTTATCACAAAACAAAACCCTCACCAAAAGTAATATACGTGAATAGCACCTAAGTAAGCTTTAAATTATATCTTTAAACTGACAATCTAATACTTTGCCCCAGGAAAATATAGAACAGATGTATTTTAAGTAGTGCATTGTAATGAAGACGATATTTATTATTTTGAGGCAATCTTTATATCTGAATTGTAGTTAAATATCATCAAATTAAATGGAATCTAGAAATCAAACGGTTTCATAATATTCTAGCAATTTTTTCTAGCTTAAAAAGGTTTGCTCACCACATCATATCACATCATTTAATCGATAAGCTCTACTATGCCCCTTGAAACAGATACGAGGATGTATTGATGTCTAGTTAGCCTAGACCAGTTCCATGCATAAACAAAATATTGCGTTACCATAGCAACGAACAATAACTTATTAGAAATGTCAGTGTAAAGTTTGACGTCAAAAAAGTAGACCATAGTTACGCAATAAACTAAATAAAAAAAGATGTCCACCGAAATTGTGAACATCGAATAATACGACCGTGGAAAGTTGGACTGCAAGCTTCAAAAGAAGTAAATTTTCCATTGAAGATGATGACCATTCGGGAAGGCCAGTTTCTGTGTCAGTCCCCGATGCAGTTCATGACATGAGTTCATCAGACCGTCGAATTGGGCTAAAACGGATATCTGAAGCACTGAATATTTCATACGAACGCGTTCATCATATAGTTCACGTTAATTTGGTCATGAGAAAAATTGGGTAGAACAATAACTGGAGCTCACTATTCTACTACTCTACGGGAAAAAATTAAAGAGAGAAGACGCGGAAAGCTATCCAAAGGTATTTTGTTTTTGTCGGACAACGCCCCTGCACACAAATCTCCGTTGCCATGCAAAAAATTCGTGATTTAGGGTTTGAATTACTAGAACACCCCTCTTATACACCAGATTTGCCTCCGTCCGACTATCATCTCTTTTCTCATCTGAAAAAAGTATAAAAGGTCCTGAATTTTCTTCTAACGAGGAGGTACTAAAAGATGTTGAGGTCTGGTTTGCAGAGCAAGGAGAAATATTTTTTTTTTGAATGATCTAGAGACGTTGCTGTAATAAATATATCGAATTAAGAGGAGAATATGTTGAGTGATAAAATATTTTGACATTGAAATTTTGTTTCGTTCTATAGTAGGCTAAGAATTTTTCAATATATCCTTATATACCGACTTCTTAGCCCATGAACATCTCATATATTGATAAGAATTTGTTTCATTTCGTAAGCATATTAGTATTGCTTTGGAATGCAAGCAAGGGGCCTTCTAGTGGAAGTTATGTCAAAATACAAACATATTTCCGTTCTTAATGGTACGTTTTAGTAGATAGACACTTCAAAGAACTACAGTACTATCTGGCGCAGTTTTATTGCAGCTATGATAATTTTTTGGTGTTTCCTATAATCACGATCACAACCAGTCACCAGTGCACTGGTGATGATAAGCTCGAATTACAGCATATATTCAGGAAACCATCAAGGAATTTGATATAGAAATAAATAAAAACTGCATGATAAAACCAAAATAGCAAACTTTAATGTCAAAACATGTTAAAATTAGGCAAAAATGGTATATTCTTTTATATATTATATAATATAATATAATTATAATAATCAAATATAAGATAGATAGAATTTTGATGGTCGCTGTGAAGAAAAGAAAAAATATTATACAAATTTCGTAGGTACACTACAAATAAATAATCTTTACTTAATAGGCAAAAATCAAAGTCACTATAAGATACGCAATAATTGTCAGATTCAATGTCGGTGATTTTAATAGTTTTTTTGGTAGTTTTCTTATGCTAGAAATATATGGATCCGAAGTGACCATCAGCTGCTTTAAAATATCGGGCATAGTATTTATATATATTTTTAAGAGAATTCCTCACGAAATCTATTGATGTCCCTATTCACTGCTTTTCCCTACGAATTGATACTATAAGTTTCAGGTTTGAAAATTCTCTGCCCTTTCACATTACATGTGATTATCTCTCTTAATACTATTGCATTATATACACTTTATCTTCTTTTTATTTTCAACTGTATTGTTTCTGCATTCGTCGCACAAGTTTACGAGAATATATTTAAAAATTCTTGGCCTACTATAGAACCAAACAAAATTTGAATATCAACATATTTTATTACTCAACATATTCTCCTCTTAATTAGATACATTTATTACAGCGAACCTGCCACGTCTCTAGACCTTTCAAAAAATTGTTTCTTCTTGCTCTGCAAACCAGACCTCCACAGCTTATATTACCTCCTTGTTGGAAGAAAATTTACGACCTTTCAAACTTTTTTTCAGTTGAGGAAAGAGATTATAGTCGGACGGAGCCAAATCTGGCGAATAAAGGGGGTACTCTAGTAATTCAGACCCCAAATCACGAATTTTTTAATGGTAGCATGAGATGTGTGTGCAGGGACGTTATCCTGCAAAAACAATACACCTTTGAATAGCTTTCCGAGTCTTTTCTCTTTAATTTTTTCCCCTAGAATGGTCAGTAATATTGAATAATAATCTCCAGTTATTGTTCCAACCTTCCAAAAACTGTCTCATTCATAGTAACAATTCGGTTCAAGAAGTCTACATCGTTTTCAAATCGAGCAGCGATCGAACGCGATGCTTTTATCCTTGCACGCTTTTGGTCAACATTCAAACATTTGAGGATCCATTTTGCAGGAATTCACGGTCGCATACGAAGGACATTGATCACCAAGGATATTAAACATATCTTCGTAAATGTACTTATCTCTTAACCCTTTTAAATACAGGTACTTGATGAAGGCTCGATACTCCAATTTTTCGATTCTCACTGGACATCTTTTTTTTTTTTTCAAATTTATTGCGTGACTGTGATTTACTTTTTTGACGTCAAGCTTCTAATAAGTTATTGTTCGTTGCTATGGTAACGTAATATTTTGTTTATGCATGGAACTGGTGTAGGCTAAATAGATATCAATACATCCTCGTATAATATAATAATCCTATGTCTTTTGTATTAGCTTTCTTAATAATATGAACTCAGCTCATTTTTCCAATATCTCCCATCTTTTTCACGAAAATACGCATTGGATAGGTTAACTAGTTTTTTTAAAGAGAAACATCTCAAATAAATACGTTATTTGATACGTTAATCAAGTGAAGCCAATAAAATTGGATCTATTATATGAGAATGGATAGAAATCTATAAAAAATCCTTTTAAAAAATGTCAACCTACAGAATCATGTTCTACTAAGAAAACTCCGTAATTGAGAATATTCATTAAATTTTTATCGAATAACTAGTTTAATTAACGCTGGTAAAATTTCAGACAAATGAATCCGGTTACATTGCCCTTTATAATTTTCATCATAACTTTTAGATCCTGCTTGATATGCATAGCTTGGAGTAATTGATGAAATGAGATCTTATACAGGGAACCAAGAAGATTGTAAAATGCTATTATTAGAATATAAATTATCTTTTGTGCACTGAAAATTCAAAATGATAAAATCAAAATAGAATAAACTGCTTATCAATTCATTACCTTAGTAATAATGTTATTTTAGTATTGAATAATCTCATCAACATGAGGGGAATTATCCATTATTACTTAGATTTTATAGATTAAATATATTGTAATTTTGACAAAAAGTGGAAATTGTTATTTTCGGAAAAATTGAGGTAGAATGTGAGGTTTCATAAATAGATTATGGTCATTATTATAAACCTGTTGATCTAATTAAAAATTCGCGAAGATCAATATTCCACTCGAAAAACGTGGTTATCGAAGGTTCAGTGTAAAATTGAATAACTAAATAGCCGCATAGCTACCACGGAAATGGAGAAATCTTAAGGGTGGCCACCAAGTTTTAGGAACTTATCCCGTAACGATGTAGCTTTATATAAGCCAAATGGTGAAAACGTAGCAGAAAGTGTCAGTGTAGTTACGGCCACTCAGTGTAACTAACAACTGGCGCGTTATCTTTTTTTTTGTGCGATCTATGTCTGTATAATAATAAATAATACGTTGCCTCAGTCCCGTCGTTTTTGAGTCATGAATTTTCCATACTTTTAAGTCTATGTCAATATATATATATATATATATATATATATATATATATATATATATATATATATATATATATATATATACAGTGCTTTTCAGATAAAAGTATCCACCTTTAATAACTTTTGTAATACTGGTATTTAGAAAAAGTCCAAAACACGTCAATTTATGTTGGAAGGGGCAAGCATTATGGCTTATTTAAACTTACTGGAAAAGCCACCCCCTCACCCCTAGCAGCATCCCCTTTATTTTTTTAAATTACTTTTCATATTTTTTATGTAAAATTTGGATACTCCTCTTTGAGCTGATTTCAAAAATATATTATACTTGTAGGTTAAAGTGGTTAGTTTATAAGGTAAACAATTTTTCTTTTAAGAGCACAAATTTTACTTATTATTTACTTTCACCTTATTTGCCTGTACTAAAATGGGTTGTACAACAGTTCAAACTCTTTAATCTTTTTAACTGTGCTATTTATTATCAAGTTACAATAAGTGTTCAAAATGAGGACCATTCACTTCCATACAATGGTATAATCTATTTTGAAATGCCTCTTTGACATTGCTTAATACGGCTGGATTTAATTGTCGACATTTATTTTCTATCCTCTCTCGTAAATCATCCAGAGATTCTGGTTGGGTAGCATAAACTTTTGTTTTTAAATACCCCCTCATAAAAAAAAGTCTAGGGGTGTTAAATCCGGTGACCTAGGTGGCCACTCCATCATCTGCCCCCTTCTACCTATCCAAAGAGCGGGGAATGTTTCGTTTAAACATTGTCGGACAGGCATAGCATAGCGTGGGGGAGCTCCGTCTTGTTGAAATACCAGTAAATCTTCGGAAAGGTTATCATCATTTTCTATTATTGTTGTAATACGTGGGTCAACCCCTTCCCTGAGTAACTCAAGATATGATTCACCAATTAAATTTCCGTTGATGAAGAAAGGTCCGACAATGTGGTCACCTAGACGACGATCAAAATCATCTTCATTCAACTCGTGCACCAACTTAACTTTGTATGGGTGGTACTTGAATTTATGTAGAACTCGGAAAACTGTAGAAGATGGAATACCGATCGCTCTACTTATTGTTGACAACGATTGGGGTTGTTGAGCCTCTGTCAAACTTTAATAAAAAGTAGAGTTTTTTGTTGTTTGGATTTTTTAAGTAGAATAAATAGCACAGTTAAAAAGATTAAAGAGTTTGAACTGTTGTACAACCCATTTTAGTACAGGCAAATAAGGTGAAAGTAAATAATAAGTAAAATTTGTGCTCTTAAAAGAAAAATTGTTTATCTCATAAACTAACCACTTTAACCTACAAGTATTATACATTTTTGAAATCAGTTCAAAGAGGAGTATCCAAATTTTACATAAAAAATATGAAAAGTAATTTAAAAAAATAAAGGGGATGCTGCTAGGGGTGAGGGGGTGGCTTTTCCAGTAAGTTTAAATAAGCCATAATGCTTGCCCCTTCCAACATAAATTGACGTGTTTTTGGATTTTTTCTAAATACCAGTATTACAAAAGTTATTAAAGGTGGATACTTTTATCTGAAAAGCACTGTATATATATATATATTATATATATATATATATATATATATATATATATATATGCCTCTTCTCTAGTTTTTCTTTTTAGGGGAAAAAATTAACTAGGTTTACTTCATTTATCTAATTATGTATAAAAGTGCGTAAAATTTATTTTTATCATTTGTGATTGGCCAAAGTAAATAAATAATGACTTATTAAATATATTTTGTGTGCTACTAATGACAGATAAACTTTGATTTGGAAATCTGTCATATATTTGATATAATGGTGACATCATTTTTTCGTATAAATATTACAACTTGCAAAAATATCCACTTTACAGTGGTTTCACTAATATTAGCGTTATCAAAATTTAACTGAAGTGGAACTATGGTGGCAAAAACAATGATGTTTCAACTTAAGTAAACTATTTAAAAATGTATTGAATATATTGCATGCACCTCGTAGGTATATCCATAACCCCAAACAAAAACCGTTTGATGTCCGATAAGGGCTCAGAATTTATTCGCATAGATACGTGTATGTATTGTAAATGCAGATTCCAAAAATTAAAACACGAGCATTAATTCAGAATAAAAAATTGCATCAGACTCACATGAAAATATTTTGGTGGTGGACCCTGCGCGGTGCCCTACTACAGGGTTAAACTTTTATCAATCAAATACAGCAGTCATATATCATTTGAAAAGCGCTGTGTATGGGAGTTTTAAAAAACCACCCCATTAATACGATTTTAAGGTCTCTTTAAACGGTCTAATAAAACGTGCATATAAAATGCGTGCAGAAAATATTAGACACCTCATGTTGACTTATTCGTAAAAATTTTTATGGTTTCTCACTTTTTATTGTTACTGTTATTTAAATAACGAAGTAGATAAATTTACAGAAATTACCAATATTGTTTTCAATATTCAACTACGTAGTTTAAGACTGCAGCAAATTGAATATTATACAGAAAACTATGAGGACGATTCAATAACTTTGTTTCAATTTCAATTCCATTAGATATTTATTCTAAACCTGTAAACTGATTCCAAATAAAATGCAAGGATTTGATGAACTCTTATAGACATTTATAGAATGGGTTTGTTTATGTCAATATTTTAGAGATTATGAAAAATTATGAGACTAAATTTTTAAATTATTCTGTGCGATCTAATATATATCTGAATATACACATATGTCACCCGATGTTGTATAATTAGTACTCTATTTCAAGGAAGTAAATACATAAAATATCTGATATTTTTGCTCAAAATCGTGTCTTTTTGTTGTTGACAATTCGTCTCAAAACAATGTTCAAAGTTTGGGGTTGAATATTGCTGTCATTATTTTTTCTTTGAGATATTCGAAGCTTGTTGAATCTATTTTGTTCTTGTGACACCTGTGTCGGTGAAATATCTGATGATCTAGCTGACCACAAAATATAACATCTCCTTGTTTGGAAAATAAACATGTCCAATTGAGAGGCTTCAATCTATTGTCTCAAATTTGAAAAGGTCTGATCTGAAAAGAATCTAAACTATTATAAAAGAAAATATGCTCATTAAAGACCACCACTTTGGATTCCCTGGAAAACATTCAATTGTAGTAGACAGTCGGTAAAGATGAAGAAGTATGATCTGCTCTATTCTTAGATATAGCCCAAATGTTCTGGTACGAATACTTATAAACCAATTGGAAAAATTCTCCCAAAATAATACGCGAAGCGATTGAAATCTTATCTATCTTGAAGGTTAGATTTTTCAGAGTAAAACAAGAAAACGAATACTTTCAGCTGAAAAATTTTACAAACAAAAAAAACAATCCAAATATCTAGAAATGCAAAGCTGTGATGGAAAGAGAATACGGAAAAGGCAATAAATAGATGGCATATATAGTAACATGTATTGGATTATAGCTAAATGTTAGCAAATAAATAATTGCCATTACACAAGCAAATTTCAAAACACGCATTACAGCTCTGGGGCTTTGCTCGATTCCACACGAAGTACTATTATGGATGCTCTATACTATACAAAAGTTAAATTCTGCATGTTATCATCGAGATGCTCGAGTTACTCGATCAACAGGACCTAAAGAGAAGACTGAAGAGGAGGCAATCTCCAGAGCTGAATACCTTAAATACTAAGTGAAGGTAGGAGTAGGATGACGAGTGAAAGTTCACCAATAAGAACTAGGTGTAGCAATCTATAACTTAGTTTTAAGGATTGTATACATAATTTAGGTAAAGACAACAGGTGTAATATAAATTGGAAAAACTTATATGAATGAAGTTAAAAGTCCAGTGGTGAGAATCACATTATTTTCATAGGTAATTCAAGGTGAATTTAACAGAATCAACTTTGATATTATTTTCACGTTTTAGTACTTTTCGGAAACTATAATCGGGTTAACCCGTTCAGAAACTAACCCGAATCACGTTTATTATTTTTCGAAAACCGATCAAGTTAATCGGGTCGTACACATATATGATTAGAGTGACCAAACGTCCTGGAAAATCGGGATTGTCCCGGTTTTTCATAAAAACATAAGGTGTCCCGAAAAATTATCCCGGGACACGCAAAAGTCCCGGATTTCAGTTTTGAAATAAGTTTCCTAAATTATAAATGTTTTCAAAAGATTTTGCTTAGTTACTTTTGACTCACATCTGCACTTGATTGGCTGTGATGATACAATCACTACACCTGTTGACAATCATGTGAACTAACAACGCCCACTAACCTAGTATTTAGCGAATGGTCTGCTTGTCGTGCCACCGATCACTGTTATAGCTGTTACAGCCAACATAATAGTGTGTGACGTTACGACTGATAACGTTGTTCAAGGTTGAGGTTATGCCAGTGCAGTCAAGTGTCAGGTAAAAGTGATACCAATACATGTTTTTCTTGTTTATTAATAGTGATTCATCGCAATGCCAAAACGTGCGTGCAAATTCAGTGCCAATTATTTTAAGGAGTGGAACTTTAAAAGAATTTTTCCTAAATGAGAAAAAGCCCCAAACATATTGGTTCAATTTTTAAGCATTTTAAGCTTCCCATCAGTGAAGCTCATTTATGGTTTATTCACAGCCAACCTAGCACGTTCCACCATAGAATAAAGGAAATTGAACGGAGAACGAAAAATGTAATAGAGATAGTGGAAGTCCCGAAAAATGTTCTTGAAACTTTTACGAGGAAAAAAGAGAAGAATTTCATCTCACTTAATGTTAAATCAGTTCTTAAAAAAGCAGAAGTATCACAATCAGTTGGACAAAGTTTTAAATAGGAAGAGGAAAAAATTTATGGCACCTGTATGGAATATTTAAGCAAGTGGAGGATTTCATTTTCACCATTGTTAGTTTTCGATTGGATATTATTGAAAAAAGTGCCAAAATGGGAAAGTCTTGCAAATACAGTTGCTTATTTGAAAGAGAAGCAAATGGAAATTGACGATTCTATTCTATTTGATCAGTTTGGAATACTAAAAAATTTCTCTGAAGAAAACCTTGAAAAGTGGAATGACAAAAAGAAATCCCTATTGCAATGTCATAAGAAATGGGTGAGTTTTTTTAAATATTATGACAGTCCTCAGCAATACTCCGAGATTGTAAAAACTGCACAATATCTGTTTGCAATACCAGCCAACAACGCAAACGTAGAAAGAATTTTTTCTTTCATGACTATACAATGGACTGATAAAAGAAACAGGATGGAAGTGTACTCCCTTGAGTCAATCTTACAAATTATCTACAACCATAAAATGGACTGTGTAGAGTTCTACAATTATATTTTGAAAGGAAAGGAAATGATTAGGAAGGCCGGAAGCAGTACGAAATACCCTGTTTTTATTTTTATTAAATAATATTCATAATTACGAGGCGATTCTTGTTATTTTTCCTGGATATATGGGACCGGGGGGGTGTTACATTATAGGCGAAGTCCTGTTTTTTTCTGAAAATGATTTGGTCACCCTATATATGATCTTTTTTACCCTGATAGACCAGTGGGTGAATGTGGTCAGCTGATGGATTGTTTCATTTGTCTATGATTTTTTGAACTTGAAAATATCTATTCTTTGTATATGATTTCTCTTAATTCAAATAAGCAGTGTCATTTGTAGGTTACTGACGTTTGTGGTTTTTATACTTCTTGGCATAGAGATATGAAAATAGGTTATTGGTATTAAATCTTAAAGCAAAAGCGTGTGAGGGGTGAATCGTTGATAACTACTCAATAAGAATTATTAAACATCTAGAATTTATTATATAACTAAATAAATATCATGGAAGAATTAACGCACAAAGAAAATAATAGAAACCCAAAGTTTTTGTAGATAATGTTTTGAACTTGAAATTTCCACCGAAACATGAACGGAACGTTTGGAAACTGAGATCTAAATCTCGTTCTGAGTTAGGATCCACAATCAGCTGATAAGTGATCTACTTGAACCTGGATCAAATTTTCTAAAAAGTTTTAATAAAGTAGTTTGACATATTCATGTTTGAGAAATTTCGCATTATTTTAGTAATAGTACTTCATGTAATAACTGCAAGGATGAAATTATCTCATATGACAAATAAAAAGTCTTCACAACTTTTTGGAAATTTTTCCTGATATAGTTAGTTTAGAAATTTGAAGAGTTTTATAAGCTAACGTAAAAAATTCTGTTCATAATTTTATAAAATAGAATACAAATAATTTTATTCCATATTTATTTTCTAAACTAATAGTTCAATGAAAAGCAGAGTTTAATTATAGTTGATTCTCAAGATGGAAGCTTATATATGTTATATAATCGATCAAAAACTATAACTAATAATAATAATATTAACTAATTATTTACCAAAAGTGAGTGTTCAATTCTCAACTCAAAACGGTTACTGAAATATATTGTAAATATTAAATGAATATAATTTATCGATTATTGCCTTTGAATTGAAAATTATTATCCATATCTTCTTAACCGCATCGACTATGTCTAGAAATCTTAGTACACAATTAACTTTTCTAATTTATCTAAGAGACATAAAAGACTGTCAGATAATGGTAAGCCTCGCAAATGGAAGAGTGTATAATAAGCGTTGAGTATGGTATCTGTAACAATTGACAAAATCTCAGCTCTAATGCTTGCATTCTGCTGATAACCGTATTTGGCATTGTACGTTTGAGTAATTTAATGTTGTTTGCCGGATCAGGCCCCGAACAATCTTGGTGACTTAAGTTAACGGTCCAATGGACTAAAGTGTCGTATGTGTGTGTGTGTGTGTATGTCCTACAGGATTATACTTGAAAGCGCCTTTAACCACGTTCTCGTTTTTTGCTAAACTAAGACTTGTTATTTTATTACGTAAAATTATTTCATTTATTTTTGACGACAATAGTTGATGCATCTGATTTTCTGTTTTTATAACACTCATGACGTAATGTTTAACAGTATTATATGAACTCCTACATCAACTTAATAAAAAAAATATACCAGTTGCTAGAAAATTGGTGGATTAATTCAAATGAACAGTATAAAATGAAATTCGCTCATCGCTCAAATCTTGTGATATCTGTTTATACTTTGAAAATTTTGATTATTACACTCAGTTTATAGTTATTCTAATTTACCACAACAATAATTGTGGATGTTAATTTATAGAATAGAGTTGTAGGATATGTTTATAACCTTCCTACCACTTGAACAATTTTCTGTTCGAAGTATCACAAATTACGCATTATCCGTTCACAATAATTGATGGAATTTTCTCTTTCATTTCTTCTATTGACTGAAAACATGTCTAGTACTAGTATTTATATTCTGTTCAGAGCTGTTAGTTCACACAAAAGTATTTTTTAAAAAATATTCATTTAGTCTTGTTTAATGTTTTCAGTGATTCCATTTGAAAATTATTTTCGTTCTATCTACTGTAAAACGGGAAATAAATAAATAAAATACAGTTGAGTTGAGAAACAAATGAAGTCCTTACTTCACATGTATATGGAGGACCCTATATTATTATTTGTGGGTCAATAACAGCAGTTTTTTGATATTTCAGTCAAGAATTTTTTTGTAGTGTACAAATTTCTCAAAATTTTTACTATTCTACTGATTTAATTCAAAACGTATGATGTTTAATAGTTCAGAATACAATCTAAAAAAGCCAATATGAATGCCTATGTTAAAAATTTTTACTGCATTTTCTATCCTTTATATTTTCTGGGAGTTTGTGCTGCTCATTTTTTTGTGTCTCTTGGCTAAATTAGAAAAGTTGAACACATTTCCCGCCTAGATGTGTCCGTGTCACGGTTTTCCGATCAGATAATGGATGGCATGTAGGGTGTATGGCCGCCGAGTGCATTATTTTTTCACTAAACTCAAGGTACAGCTGTTTTAAGTTTCTTCTGAAACTTTAATTTGGTTTAGTGACGTGCTCTATTTTGTTCAAGATAAATTACTGTAACGGATAAATTAGTCGTAAGTTCTGTTGGGTTATCATATGGAAATACTGTTAATTAATTCTAATTTCTAAGAAACATAACTTGGTATTGATAATTTTACTCCTAATCCGTTATTTGTGTTCACTAATAATTTGAATGTCCTTATTCAAGTTTTTTGTATTTAATTTCTAGGTCAGTATTCAAATACACACAAATGCTGAATTATGGATGGAAATAGATTGTTTTAAATGCTAGATAGGGAACAGATCCAAATTACAATTTGAAAAGAACTTTGTTGAAGTTCTACCGCCACGTCGCTAACTGAGAGAAAATAGTTTAACATTGACCATAACACCACGCTAATTCTGTCAGCTGTCATATTGGATCAGTAGTTTGGAAATGATGGAATATACGAAAATTTCGCTTTCCTAACAGACCAAACAGAAAGTAATCTGATTGATTTGACAATAGAACGTTCGTCGGTTAGCTATTTACGTTTCAACGCGCATTTTCTAGTAAAATTGAAATTTATTCAAGATGTGTACAATCATGCACGAAAGATTGGAATTACATTTGACAGCGTATCATTTATATAACGATATTAGGTGGATAGATAGACAGAGTGTTCGTATTTTGACGATACGTCATCAGTTTTCCATTTGCTTTAGAATCATTTACCACCGTTTACGCGCTCCTTATCTTTCTCCATTATTTTCATATTCTATACCATCACCTTTTCTCCAATTTTTTGGAGAGAATCTAAATCTAAGAATAACTAGATAAAATTTGATTTTGAAGGTATGAATGATTCATTTAATAATATAATTTTTGTACGATTCATTTCCGTCATTGGAAATAAGAGATGATGTTCATTTACATTCTGGATACGATACTGTCTCAGTAACCTTGGGTCGAGTTCATGCAGAAACTCTAATCATCCACTAGTTTAAATGTTGGTAAATATTTGAGAAAATATGATGAAATGTGGAGCTTGTTTGAATATATTTCCAAATAATCATAATATTTCGATTTGAATTCATCAATCCAAATTTATTCAACAACTGTTGAATTATATAATTCGGATTAATAGAAACAGTGGAATTTAATAGCAACTATGATTAGATTAGTTCCTTACAAACGATTATTAGTAAGTAAGGAAAAAAAATTATGGGTTCTTTGATTTGATAATTTTAAGATTCTCGTCATGTCAAAAATTAATTACATATCCATTTTAGAATTTTCACTTTGTTTTTCATATCAACTTTTTTCAACATGAAGTTTTATTAAATAAAATTATAATTTGAAATCCTTGTTCTATTTAAAAATATTTTTTATTTTTAAATTTTTTTCGCAAAACTAATAGCTGCTGAGGAAAAAAAACCAAAATTTATAATTTCAAATGTAATACGATTCATAGCAAATGCAGGAAATAAACAAATACCCATCTTAATTTCATATGAGCAATCAACTCTTGAATTTAGAAGCCCCCTGTTTTCAGGAAGTTGATACTTGAACAGTTGTTCAACTAGCTCTGTGTTGTTATGTAGATAGAACTTTCCTTAGTTAAGTGTTCAATATATTCATTATTGTTGTCTCAATAATACTCAGTTAGAGAATAGTGCTTTCCTAAATTAATTTTGATCGATTTTATGATCTACTAGTATTACTTTATAGGTGCCTAATTTACTATTTTGAGACAGACTGTCACATGTTGTTGCAAGCCTCTTATTTGCAAATACGTTTAATGTCATTCAACTCAGATCTGATCAGATCATACTCCCTATTTTTGTTATCTTAAATTGGACTGAGAAAGATATTAGTAGTATTATCGATTTAAATTATTGAAGCTGTACAATTCAACGTTTTCGTGTTTTGAATGGTATTGTTGTGTTTTGTAGAAAAGCTACTATTAAATTCAATAAGTAAACAAATTGAAGCCGTTCATACTATATTTACTAATAATGTAAAATTACATTGTACTCGTACAACAGCTATTAGATTTAATGACCCACGCTTCGAGTCATTATCGTTAAGTGGCAGTTATTTTTATGTTTATATCAACCTTCAGATTTATTTTAAAAGTTGCAAGTTTTCTTGAGCAGTTATTCAAGGTTGATCTGGGTAAGGAAAGCAATAACTCAGTATTAGCTCTCAATATATCGTAAGAATTGTTTTCACTGCACTTTAATATTAATTCATTTCCAATTCTGCTACATAATTTTTGGATTGCAACAATATTCTAATAAGCGATTCTCCGAATTTCATATTTAGTATTATTCATTACTAAAGCGGTTGTCTCATGAATAATGTTGATGTCCAATCTCCACTTTCTTTATTGTATGATCGAAAAGAAAGCCTCAATATTCGAAGTACTATGTATATATGGTTTTTATCTAACGTTCAGCAAGCTCTTTGAGAAATTGGTAGAACCATTCTTTGGGCTTCCATGCAAAGAATTGTCGCACTGTATTTTCAACATCTCTTTGCGATTAAAATTTTTTCCAAGTAAGAATTTCGCCGTGGATCTGAATATAGATAGTTACATTATCTTTTCGCAAGAGAAGCTGCATTCGATTAGCTAAACCTGGATATTTCTTCGAGAAAACTTAATATATCCAGCTGTTCACTAAATACCTTGGCCTTGAGAGCTCAACTATCTGAAATAATTTCGAAGCTCACAGAAGACACAAGACTTTTCGCTTGTATTGACCTGCGTTTGTAAAGGGTTCTGGTAATTGCCCTATGCCTTAGGGTTCACATACAAAGAAAGCAGTTATGCCTATTTTTTTGCTGGTTACAGACATAAAAAATACTGGTTACAGCTCAATAGAAAAGCAGATTTTGTACCGGCAAGATTTTATGTTAATGGTGAATGCAAAAAAAGACAATAAATACACTCACTAACATACGAGAGTGACGTTAAAACATTTAATTATATCTTGAGAAAAAATTAATACCGACAAAAATTTGGTGCAACTGGCATAAATTCGCACACATAAAAAAAAGTAGATTATCGGCAACTGACGCAGATAAACGCCGATAATTTAGGTAGATCGTCAATGGTTATGGACAAAGACAAAACTTGTAGCAAGGGTCGTTTGTTATCAGCACCGGACGTGGTCACATGATTGTTAAGTAATGATGAAATTTTTATCACCATAATATTTAGAAGACCTATCTTGTGGTACAAGTGGCAACAATCGAAATGCAAAAGTTGTTGAACGAGATAGCAGTCGAAATGGGGTGGTAAGGTTTTTATATGAAAAATAAACAATACATACAGTGTAACATAAACAAAAATACAGTATAATTATAAATAATATGTATTAGTTGTGAGGAATTAATGGATTATTGGAGACGGCATTCCAGCCCTCTCATTTACACGGCTCTTTTGCACAATTTCTACTTCAGCTAAGTGTTTCTGAAAACCATTCCTATCGATAAGCGCGGGTAAAACACAAATACAATTAATAATGTTGTCTATCACAAGTATATCTGTGGCAGGCAATCAGCGTCGTTTTGTGCATGCACTAAAAGCCAGCGCCGGTTTTTAGCGCCTACAGTGGGCACTGGATGATCTGCTTTCTTTATGTGTGTGGCCTAATAGCCAATTATTTCCCCAAAAAGACTTGTGATCACTGTTAGGTGAGTGAAATATAAATTTTTTTTTTCGATTGTCTCATTGCACAAGTCTTACAAAAACAGCAGGAATCCTAATTTAATATCCATTCTATTTTCTAGTCACACACCCAACACACTCCTAAAATCAGCAGAGCCGAGAACCAAAAATTCATTCTGGTTACATAGCCCGCGCCGACTCAGGCTTGCAACAAGTATCAACAGGTTTTTTACGTTTTTTATGTCTGCATAAATTAAAAATAAAGAAAATTTTCGGTGCTTATAGGCGCCAACTGCCAGTAAGCAGGGAACCTGCTTTATTTGTGCGGGTACACTTAGCACTGATTTTTTAGATTGTTCAGATAAATTCATTCATCATCGCAAGTAACAATGCGTCCAATAAAACTGTCATATTTTGGCCCAGCAAGGATCAGTTTACACACCTCTATTCGACGCGACGTTTGGACGTGTGGAACTATTTACAACTTAAATCTTGCCTAATAATTTTAAATAGCGATTTATTGCATCTTTCTAAGGTCCAAGGAAGTCCGATAATTGGTGGATATTAGAGCTAGGTTGGTTTAATACTGTTTTCCTTGTAACCTCAATATGGGCGCCTGCAAGCGTCTAAACTCCACTATTAAAACGATTAAACTTACACTATGCCGTTCGCTCAATAACTGTGTCTTGAAAATAGATGATTTTCATATTTATCGCACTTCATCACATTTATTATGGAAACGTGAAAAAAAGTAGATCAATTGTAATTATAGAATTACATACTAGTCTGACCAAGTTACGATATGTTTAAATTGGGGCGTGGGAATTTTCACATACGAAAACCCACATTACTTATGAGGCACTCTCTGTATTGTCTCAATGCAACACCAATCCCAACACATGTTAATGGAGAATAAAATTTCTTAATCCAATCGTAGTAATATTCAAAAAGTGCTTGTTTGTTCTACATTACAAAATAACAAACACCAATATCATCAATTAGGTCCATATAAAAAACTGAAGAATTACAATTCAAGTTTAAGCTACCCTTAATCGAAATTTTGTTCCATAAAATTCCATGTTCGGTTGCTAATTGCTCCTCATATAATGGTTTATCTGGTACATTTTTGAGTTATCGCTCATATCTTTTGTGTACTTGTAAATTTAGATTTTCCATTATTTATCAGTGGGAGAAGGAAACTTTTACGTTAAAATTATATTAGAGAAATGAAACGTTGAAACCTTGAATTTTGTGAAAAAGATAAACCATTAAAACCAATGTTAGGATATAAAAGATTTTTGTCAAAATAATAATTATTTTCCTCCAATTTATCATTTCCTTTATATTTTATAAATACTTAAAGAAAAGTCGAAACGTCAAATTTTACTAATTTTAAAACAGAAAAGACCCAAAATGAGGAACATTTAGATGCATTAATAATAATTATTATGTATGTTACGAGAATTTTCTCTTTCATTTCTTCTATTGACTGAAAACATGTCTAGTACTAGCATTTATATTCTGTTCAGAGCTGTTAGTTCACACAAAAGTATTTTTTTAAAAATATTCATTTAGTCTTGTTTAATGTTTTCAGTGATTCCATTTGAAAATTATTTTCGTTCTATCTACTGTAAAACGGGAAATAAATAAATAAAATACAGTTGAGTTGAGGAACATTTAGATGCATTAATAATAATTATTATGTATGTTACGAGAATTTATATTGATATAAGGTCAATTGATCTGTAGCATGACGTGATATTGCCGTTATTTTATTAGAAAGATCCAAATTATTTGTTAAGACGTATTCACATCTGCTTAGTACATTAGTGCCATGGTCTTCTACTTATTTCATTTCTTCATTCAAAACCAGTGCCCTTTGCAGTATACGATTATATTCATTTGGATATGCACTACACTGTCACAGGGCTGATGAAAAATTTACGAAGAACTTTTGAAATTTGAGAATTATTTCAAAAATACAGATACAAAAAATACTCATGAAACTCCATTTTTATTATCAACACTAAAAAACATGTTTTCTTAGACCTTTTCACATGTTTCCTATATTCAGAGTCCGGTTGTAGTAACTTTATTTGTTTACTAGTATTGAAAATGATGAGGAATCAGTATAGATTCAGAACATATTTTAAAAAAAGTTGATTTTATGTGAACTTAGGTTCGAATGGTGTATAAGAAAATACCACATTCAATGGCCTCAACATTTCTCTCTTAGAAATATGTTAAACTTTTTCAAATAAAATAAATTACAAGAAAACAAACATTTCTGTGCACCACTGGTCAAAGATAGCACATGCACTGTTTGAAACACTAGCCGGAACTAAACCGAGATTCAATTTACTGGTGGATTAAGACACTCGCAGCAATTTAGTAACCCCCTTCGAACAAGCGGTGTAACGGTTCTTAATAAACGAAGACTATGTCATTGTCTCGAGTCATTAAACTTCAAATGCTCGACGTTGAGACTACAAAGCTTAGGTAATAGCTGTTTTTGAATTAACTCGAATTGTTCGACAAATATCTAACTATTAAATTAAACAAAGTCATCTCGAATGCCTCAAATAATCATGGCTTTATACTTCCGATTTAATTATATCACTTGGATAATATCGAAATAAGGAAGAGCTAGGCTAGGAAATTATATTTCTTCTTGCCATCACAACTCCCGTTGATGTACTTGGTCGCAAATCCGGTGTTATTTCAGAACAACCACACGTTCTCTACAATTTATTAGCTATTTTTGTTCCACGTGCTTTCGATTTATCAATGTACCCTTCAGCGACCGTTGATGACTTCCAGCCGCTAAGAAGTCTCCCCAGATTCAACTAAAAGTGTAGCAGATGATCTTAGAAATAAATGAGCATTTTCAAGATTAATAAAATTAGTCACTGTCCCAGAAACCTAAAAGAGCTTGTTTTCAAGTAGAACCCGATTGATACATTTTCCATTGAGATATCCATAAAACAGGAGGCGATCCTTCGCTGCTGCTGGTTGCATGTACATTCCAGTAACTACAAATCATTCTTTGTTTCACAATTGATAACGTTTCCGAATCTCCCATATAATCTACTATTACCTGGCTGATTTCACAAATTTGACAAGCTCGTTAAATCCAAAATACAACAACAACCTTGGCCATTAAATAAACTTCATCGGGAACAATATTTGAAAAAACACTAATTTGTGTACTTTTGAAAATTGCAGCTTTCTTGGGCAAGTAACCTTTTTGTTTCATAAATATGAATAGTCGGAAATATTTTGAAATGTTTGCGTTATTATTGGACATACTTTCAATTATTGAACATTCGACCATACTTTTGGGATTTTGTTGTTGTGTCAATCTATAAGAATAAGCCATCAACACCTCCTAGAAGGAACTGCATAATTTTTGTGACGCTACTTCTACTAATTCCGGTGGAGTCAAAGAACACTCGGACATTTTCCACTTTATAGTAAGGAAAAAAGTTTCCCTAATTCCGCAGGTCTAATTGTCGCTATTCGTACAACTTAGCCTACTAATTTCGCAACGATTATTTTCTGATTTGAATATTGTAATAAAATTATTTTTCAATTTTAAATCATTATTTTTTTGTCACAGAAAAAAATTGTATGCTACATTCGAGAAAATTATATTTAAAATATATTTCATCTTTCGTTTTGTTTTTTCTCTCAAGCTAAAATCTAGTAATTTTTCCCTTGCTTAATCAATAACTAATAACATAATCAGATTTCACAAAAATAATCGGTAGATTTCAATTCTGCTTTATCCGTATCAAGATGATTTCACTGAGGATTGCTACACGCCGTTTGTTCAGTTTCCCTTAACTTTCTTACAACTAGCTGTTATAACACCATTTGCTATTTTTGCACGCATTGATAATATTTCAGCCATTTTCTTTCTTCCAATTACTGTTGGAGTAATGATTCGATGAAGCAAACTGTTTCTAAGAATGATATACTGCATAGCCATTTTTATCGATTTTCTTTTAAGAAAACTGTACGGAGAGGGTGAGCTTCAAAAGGCGTGACTGACATTTTTATGAATTTTGTACTATTACTCATGTTTCAACCCTCCCAAAAATCATGAGAATTATCACACGTATTTTCCACCGTTTTTACTCTGGTTTCAATCATCACGTACATTTTCTCTGTTACAATTCACTTCATGATGTTTTTTAACAGAATCAATTCTTTTGTCGGAAAAGAGCTTTAAAAGTCTTACTTCATACAGAGTGAACGCTACACAATAAATAAGATGTAATATAGATATTGTTAGCTACCAATTCTATAGGTTTATGATATGGGATCTCTATTCTTTCACGCCTCCAAATTTGTTAAATAGAAGAAATTAATTATAAATATTATAAATTGATGCATATTAATATTTGTTATTAACATTAACAGAGAGAGAGAGAGCTGCAAATGAATCTCCGCTGAATATCCGCTTTGATTACAAGTTGTGCAGATGGGTGGAGATAATATGCACCCTTCTCTCTTATTTTCACTTCTTCCGTATGTTCTCCTTTGATTCTAAGGTCTGTTGATTAGTTCTATTAGAGGTTTCCAATTATTCTCAGATCCTTAGTGTTAATTCTTGTTTCTTCATGTATCTTCATAATTCTTCCATGCTTCATTCGATCTAATGCCTTTTAATAGTCTATTAAACATGCATACACATTACAATTCTGGTCTTTCCATCTTTGTACCAGGATTTTTACTGAGAGCAATGCTTTCCTCGCACCGACAGCATTTATATTTAGGAATTTTTCATATAAATATACCTGGTTTTAGGTATACTTGAATAAAATTTTTGACATTTCTATTTTGATCTGTATATTTTAAAAGATTTTAGAAAACTTATATATAAATACTCAGTTTTGGTATGTTCTATATAATTTTAGACCAGACAATTCAATATCATTACTCCTTGTTACATTCCTTGGTAAACGAGCTGCTTTATAAATGTAAAACATGTTATAAATTCACCATTACTAAAGCAATAAAGAGAACGGAAAGCAAAGGATCGTTGCAAACATTATCTGCCGATACGGACTATTGCTGTGATATATCAGAGGGCTAATTTCGCGAAATAATTGTTTGTTAAGCTCTATAAATATTGGAATTTGAAATCCATTATTCTACCACTCTTAAAAATCCACCGATGACAAAAAGTTCAAAAGACTCCATCAATTATCATCGTGTATTTATACTGCGTACATATTTCCAGTCGTATCTAGTTATATTAATGAAATCAATCAATCCAGATTTTTTGAAAAAATGTAGTAAAGAGACTAAATATTTTGAACTTCTTTAAAACTAATTTGATCTAGCAAACTGAAGAATTCATGAGAATATTTTACACAATACAATGCGAATTTTGTAGCCTTAGACTGCTCAGTCTATTTATATACATGAGGGATTGCATGCGTCAACTAGTATTAGGTAAAGACACACATTTATGACTGTATTGAGCCCGTATTTCAAGTAATTAGTCGAATTGAAACATGACATCAGTACATCAAACTTTCAAATCAATATTATCAAGAAATACTTAAAAATTGTAAGAAACCGAACACTTATGTATAAGTTATACGTAGGTAGACAACAGTGTTTCTATTGCCTTTCCAAAATTCACAAACCCTGGAAGGCAATATGACCTATTGTTTCAACAATTTTTACAATTTCGAGTTTTTCCAAAATCTGTATTGTATGAAAAAGATCAACATTGCGAATGGTGGTTCCAGTACCGCTCCATTTCTTAATGCCGCTACTGCACACAATAAATTAAAAACGAAACAAACTTGCAGGTTATAATATTGATTTAATAAGACAAGCTCAGTTCAGTTTATATTCAACATATTGCTACCACTACACCAACTCTTACAATTACACTGTCCTAGGTGCGTTTCGATAACCAAATTATCAGCTTTAGATATCAAGGGTAAACTGCAATTGTGAGTGTATACTAGAATAAGATGTTGGTTGATAATTTGCATAGTGTTCGGTTGTTTAGACGGCACAAGAGTAAAAGGTTTCCGTAACTGACAAGTTAACTCACCGATAAACTGAAGAATCACATTCCAGTGTTAAATTGCTCAAGAATGATGGATCTATTAGAAATGATGGTTGTCATGATAACCATCCAGCATTGTTTCACACCTCACATTTTTTAATACAACCAATAATAATGTGACATTATAAAATCAATACAAAGTTACTGCAAACATAAATTTTGTCACCCGTAGAACGGATAAAAATATTTGGGTTGGAATTTTCCACTATTAAAATTTTATACGGATTATATTAAACACATTATGAGCAGAATGATGTGTAATTATTACCAACAGCGGAACTTTTCGATGACAAATAACTATTGTCACGCAACTGTAATATACATAAAATGGCGAAGCCATTCATTTGTATATCGGTTGCGTAGTAATTTGCTTTATTTGCATTTACTACAAATTACATTTGTTTGATTAGAGAATATAGTCATGCAATATCTTCACAGTTTATGAAGCCGGGATTGCAGCTAGGGCTACGTAAAATAAAAGACAGAATACTGTAGAATTAGAATATTATTTATTTTTGGTTCTTATTCAACTTAGTCCTAGACTACGATATGTCCCATTTTTCCCGAACCTAACTTCAAAATGACGTTGTGTAAACAAGAAAACTCTCAATTCGAAATTGTAAGTGCAGATCATTTGAATACTAGTATAGGGAGACCAAATCATTTTCAGAAAAAACCGGGACTCCGCCTATAATGTAACCCCTCAATCGCCTCGTAATTATAAATATTATTTAATAAAAATAAAAAACAAAATTTTTGGGTTTTCTTAACAATCACTGCCAATAGATGGAGTGACTCTATCTCTATCTTGAAGGAAAGGGTATTTCGTACTGCTTCGGCCTCCCAATCATTTCCTTTTCTTTCAAAACATAATTGTAGAACTCTACACAGTCCATTTTATGTTTGTAGAGATTTTGTAAGATTAACTCAAGGGAGTACACTTCCATCCTGTTTCTTTCATCAGTCCATTGTATAGTCATGAAAGAAAAAATTCTTTCTATGTTTGCGTTGTGGGCTTGTATTGCAAACAGATATTGTGCAATTTTTACAATCTCGGAGTATTGGTGAGGACTGTCACAATATTTAAAAAAACTCACCCATTTCTCATGATATTGCCATGAGGATTCCTTTTCGTCACTCCACTTTTCAAGGTTTTCTTCAGTGAAATTTTTTAGTATTCCAAACTGATCAAATAAAATGAAATCGTCAATTTCAATTTGCTTCTCTTTCAAATAAGCAACTGTATTTGCAAGACTTTCCCATTTTGGTACTTTTTTCAATAATATCCAATCGAAAACTAACAATGCTGAAAATGAAATGTTCCACTTGCTTAAATATTCCATACAGGTGCCATAAATCTTGTCAACTTCCTCTTTAAAACTTTGTCCAACTGATTGTGATACTTCTGCTTTTTTAAGAACTGATTTAACATTAAGTGAGATGAAATTCTCCTCTTTTCTCCTGGTAATAATTTCAAGAACATTTTTCGGGACTTCCACTATCTCTATTACACTTTTCGTGCTCCCTTCAATTTTCTTTATTCCATGCTGGAACGTGCTAAGTTGGCTGTGAATGAACCATAAATGAGCTTCACTGATAGAATTGCTAAAAAATTGAACCAATATGTTTGGGGCTTTTTTTGCATTTAGGAAAAATTCTTTTAGGGGGTTTAAACAGCTTGATGACTCGTTCAACTGCTGGAAATAGAGATAACCAGAGAGGTTTCGAGTGACACATTATTGTCATATATTCAGTTTCTACGTACACACAAAACTCCTTAAGCCTTTCGGTTCTAACGGTGTATATAGTACGAGAATATTTTGACAATGATAGTTTCAGCAACACAACTTATAGTATCAGCAGCTATCGGCACGCAATTGTGTAAAACATGTGCAGGGCAGCCTATTCCCTCAATATTTTGTTGCAATGCTGCCTTCAATTTGGTAAATACGTTACTTTTGCCTTTTCTTTCTAGCCCACTGGTGTTTGAATTGTATCCACAAAAATCGACACATTTGTTTCTTTCAAGAGCCAACCTTTCCATAGTACTTAAACAAAATGCTGAAATTTCATCAGATGTCTCATTTGTTAGGGAACTCACCCTCAACAACTTGGACTGAATTGCTTCAGTAATATCGAAAAACTGAACAACGAATGGAAATATTTTTGCAGCTTTATGGTTGCTGGCATCAGTAGAAATTCCGTAAAAGCAGACTTTTTGATACTATCAAGACTTTCCTATAAACTCTGGGGAGCGATAACTTCATTCACTAAAGCTGTTACTTTAGTTCTTGCCGAACTAAACTTTTTTGCATTACTAGATCTGAAACTTTGGTGATGTTTTACCGTGGGGTAGGTTAATGTAAGCTCGGCTGCTCGAACTTTGGTGTCGTTCACTTGACTGTGGTACAACAAAATAATTTTGTAACGTCTTACTGCTGCTCGGAGCACTAAATCTGTTAATATGTTTTTTTGACTTCATGTGATCAACTATGTCCGAACGCCCACCATGACTAATACTAATAAAAGAGTTAAACGCAGAACACTCTGCTCCATAATCGAAACGACCTCTCTTAATAAAGTTCCACTCTTCAGAATAATTGTCACTGAATTTGCACGCACGTTTTGGCATTGCGATGAATCACTATTAATAAACAAGAAAAACATGTATTGGTATTACTTTTACCTGACACTTGACTGCACTGGCATAACCTCAACCACTGTTGAACAACGTTGTCAGTCGTAACGTCACACACTATTATGTTGGCTGTAACATCTATAACAGTGATCGATGGCGCGACAAGCGGACAATTCGCTAAATACTAGGTTAGTGGTCGTTATTAGATCACATGATTGCCAACAGGTGATTGTAGCACCACAGCCAATCAACTGCAGATGTGAGTCAAAAGTAACCAAGTAAAATCTTTTGTAAACATTTATAATTTTGAAAACTTATTTCAAAATTGAAATCCAGGACTTTTGCATGTCCCGGGATAATTTTTCGGAACACCTTATGTTTATGTGAAAAACCGGGACAATCCCGGTTTTCCACGACGTTTGGTCACCCTATACTAGTAGCTACTGTATTACTAAGCTATTGCTTGTGATAGTGAAACCCAAGGACTCTTCCTGTAGAGAAAGAGAGAAAAATGCTTTATTGTTAAAAATTCTTCACAATTTGTAGACAAAAACTTGTAGAAAATTAAGAAATAAACACACATTTGGAGCGGTTTACTTTCATTAACCCCAGATAATCCAATTTTGTGTCATCAAGAATTAACGTAAGCGTGTTGCTATCCTATAAAAGCTTGCATCTTAGTGATCTTGACAAGAACAATAGTTATTTTTTCTACTGGAGAATCGAGGATCGAATTTCACAACTTTATTCTTTATCTACGTCATTTGTCTACCTTCTGGTTCTACAGCCTTTCTGTTCCCTTAACAAAATTGTGCATAAGAACTTCGAGTGGGATTGTATTCAACATGTTTTTTGAGTCCAGTCTAGTTGAGATTTCTTGAATGTTTTGGGTTTATACATTGCTCTGCTCCAATGTTTGCGTTGTGCTTATAATATATTTTGCTAACTTAAGAATCTACTCATATTTTACTCACCTTACAAAGTGAGGTATCGTGGAATTTGTGACGTCAGAGTTCAGTCTGACAGATTTGGTTTTTTTGTGAAAAAGTCCTTGAACAAAATCAAACGACGGGCCACGTGTAACATGTTCACAATTCAAATTCTGGCATGCATATTATGTATAACAGGAGCAAGAAAATGTACCCAACAATCGATATGATTGTAATTATCACGACGCTGCATATGGTGTATCAGAAAAAATTGAGAGAGGAGAAAATTTTTCCTAGAGAAACCATCCCAGCTTGTCAATGAGCAGTGATCCTAAAACATATCACTTTATGGATTGTAACAACATATTGAGAAAAAGTTCAATATAGCATATAGTAAACAAAGAGTAGTGGAATCAAAACACAATTATTGAATAGGAAAAGAATACTGTCAAATAATACACAGATGGTTCGAAGACTAAAGAATGGGTAGGATTTTCTCAATGAGCAAATCAAATTGTATTGTATTGTATTGTCTAGGAACTAGATAAGCTATTACAGAAAATAATCCAATTATCGATAATATTTGTACAATTGGCTTATTATAGCTCAGATGCATTAGAAAACACTCTGTATATTCTATAAAACAGAGCAATTCTTTTGTACGAGAAACGACTACTCTGAAAGTGATATTTCTTATCACATGAAATGATATTGCCACCACAGAAACAATTATTCTCAAGAAGATAAATTGGCACTTCGAGATACCAATATGTTATTTTGATTTTCATATAAATTTTATGTAATACGTGCGATCTTTGACGTAAGTTCTCTTATAAATAGAATAGCAACTAGGACACAAAAACAAATTGAATTAGATACGTCCTTTTAGAATGTTTGAAATACTATAATGTGGTAAGAGGAGTTTGAATATTTGATATTATTGGTTCAAGAGATGTCAGGTTTATGTTATTTTACCTGCTCATAGAGGGTGTGTCCAGAGGAACTCTGCTAATATATGTAGAGTCCGTCATGAGAGATATTATGTGGCTACTACAAATTGTCAACTCTCCTTCATTAAATTATGGGGTGTTTACACAGTTCATGTGATTTTTAAAATTTTTCACAGTAACCTAGAAATTCCAGGTTGGTTGGTAATAGAAATGCGCTTCAGACAGTGTAATTGTGAGTGTTGGTGTAGTGGTGGTGTAAACAGTGTATTCGGTATAAATATCACAAACGGTTTTAAAAATTTTAACTTACTACATACGTTATGACTCTTGAAACAGCCGACAATCTTGGAAGTTGAAAACATTTTAACAAATTAACAAGAAAACTGTGTTTACAATAAAGTCATAAATCTGCATTATCAGCTATACCAATTGTAGCATTAATAGACAATACATATCACTTACTCTGTAGCTGATGTTTTAGTATTCACAAAATTGAGTTGTACTAGAAATGTTTGTACTAAAACTTTAAAGACTTTGTTTCAAGTGGTAGGTCGGATGAAGAACTTTGTGTCTTCAATAATAGACAGTCTGTGTCAAGGTGTTTACTTAAATTTTGATTACTTTCAAATTTGAGTTCTGGTTTAGTTTCGACTAATAACTCACCTTCAGCTACTTGGATGCAACTATTTGTATTTGAGAAGGTATTGATCTTTTCAAATTACATTTCACTGTGGATAAATTGTGCAGCGAGAAGTTCAACATAACGAGATATTATAAAGAAAATAAAGCTATTTATTTATTATTTATTAATAAGATAATTAGTATTGGAACTCAGAATCGAATATTTTTCCTTCCATTTTCACTTCATTTAAATTTTGACAGATGAAAACTTTCATTGCGTTGAAAATAATACTCCAAATTGATGAAACCAACTTTCTCATGAACGTCTAAAGTGGTAGAAAAGTTGAAAATTCTATTCTAAACTTTTTTCCATTTAACTGACACGAGTAATTGTGACATCTGCAGTCACGCGTATAAAATAAGAGACTGCTTGAATCTGATTCATGCTGCTGCTTATAGTTATTTATGCAATTAAATATATAAAATCCTCTTTCATGTTATAAAGAGACACTCAATTTCTCATAGCGCAAAAGAGTAATGAGAAAAATATCAGGTCTGTTTGAATTTATGTAAACAATTTTTTTACTAGGAATATAATTAGGTACATGAAGCTGTTTATATAGGGTATCAATTTGGAAACTCCACCTTTCATCCAGTGAAAAAGGTGAGAAATTGGGAAAAAAGCCAATTTCATTTTAATTTCAATCTTTCAAAATAATGAGATGGGGTATGATTCGAAACAGAAATGATTTTCAAGAAATGATCATTCAAATTATGTAAATATATTCGACGTACTAATTAAGTATAGAAGATATGCCTTCAAAGATCTATTTTCAAGACTAAAGGTCACTGATGCTCAACACATACAACGCAATAACAAATTCTGTAGTTTTTCAAATCCGAAAAATCTCGACAGACCTTTGGGGACTGTAAAAGAAATAATACTATAGCGAGATGGCTAAGAAGATCGAAACTTACATAAATAAATCATTATACATGTTTCTCCGAGCTAATAGTGCCTGGTTACGGTATAAACATAAATTGATTTATATCCGTCAATTGATAGTTTTGCATACTTTTGAAAATCGGCGCAATTTGATACTTTGTAGAATAATGTGGAATATATTTTTTTGATTTTATTTTTACTTTTAAATTCTAGTTTACTATATTCTACTTCAACAGAAATTCGACTATAGAGAATAATGGGCATAATTCCAGAACAATAGATTATATAAGTATGGAATTAGCAATTCCCAAATTAATTCGTTGCAAAGAGTGAAGAGATGGAGCAAGTGTATGACACAATTGACATTGTTAGCATATCACGGAATTAGCTTGTGTTTATTAAACAGGTACGGCTTTGATGGTAAACTGCAATCTTGTATAATTGTTTAGGTAGATCATTGATAAAATGTAATTTAGGTAAACACAATTAATTCAAAAATTGATGATTTAACGATAACTATAATTCTATAAATAACTATAAATATAAGTTAGTTCAACATTTTTTTTGTATTGTATGCTTTTAAATATACTATGGAATGAGATATTTGAGAAATGAGCTGTTGCTTTCTTGAAAAATGAATTGAGTGATAAACATGGTTGTTAGTGAACCAAGATGCTATTTCCTTAGAAAGTAAATAGTAATCGCATACCGAACCTTTTTATGTTCTGCTTATGATATTTTATTAAATTTTTTTTTTATTTACCTTAGATTTTTACTCTGGAGTTTTGATTCTTCTAGTAGTACTGCAAGTATTTGGATTGTGAGAAACGCTATTGACTAGCTATAATCCAAAAACTAACGACTACTCTTTGTTGTTAGATGAGCTATAAACACATTTTTATCAAAATTTTCAAAGTTTCTCTATTTCATTCTTCAAAATTTTATCATACAAGGTGTGATCAAAGATATCAATTTATTGTTATGCCGTGAAACAAGATTCTTGAACACAACATTAACAGATTTATCTCAAGTTTTCATGTTTACAAGTGATGGCAGTGATGTGAAATTGTTAAAAAGGTCTGTTAATAATAATAAAACATTAAAGTCATAGTGATTGGTTATTCCAATTAGGGGACATTCCTTTATGAGAATTAATCAAAAGAATAACTGTAAGCCGGGAATGTAACAAGACACCTAAAAAAAGGGTCAGCGGCCCGTTTTGGCCGCAAAAAATCTTTCTGCCTGCCCACATTCACTTTACTTACCAAATTTAGCACCACGTGATTTCTGACTCTGAACCTATAACGAAAAAATGTTTCCAGAAACACTTCCATTGGCGGATGGAACGTTAGGATGAATAAATTCTACAGGGAAGTACTTTAAAGGAGATTATTCCAAGTTTTGTCACCTATTCACTTTTCTTAATAATACCCCATTTTTTATTACACCACCTATATGAGGAGCAATAAATAAGGAGTTATCGAACATAATTACAATATTATGCAAAATTTTCGAAACGATCATATAAATGCGAGTGAAGAAGAAATTTAATTGCCATTGTATATATTTGAAAATTTACGTGAAACTGGATGGAATTATTTCGCGTTTTCATTGAAATTGTTATACATTTTCAAAGTGTTTTAGACTGAGACCATAATATAATTTTACATATTTACATGTAGAATCTAAATGAACGGAACCCCTTGAACCGACCCATCATTTAACTAAGAAATACGATGAAACGTGCCTGTCGAAAGATAAGCTCCAAATTACCTTGTTTAGAAAATCAACTGGCATTGGCAGAATATATACTATACACGCTCGAATCCTATTCAACTAAAGACATATTTCATACTTAGTAATCGCAATTTTTAACACATTTGAATATCCTTCTACCCATCTAGTTTAAAATTCTTCCACTTTTAAAAAGTATAAGTTTATTTGAAAATGCATTCGAGTCGTGTAGCTTCTTATTTTCATTTTACATGCTACAGTTTCCTAGTTCATCCATTGTGTAACAGTTTTATTCATTAATTTTGTTATGTAGCACATTCTTCTGAACCACGAATGTTGTTTCCATCCCTTCTTTTTTTTCTATTCTATTTATTCACAGTTTTCACATTTGGAACATCGCAATATATGATCTCAGTGATCGACCTCTCTATTTATATATTAAATGATAATCTCTGCTGTTTCACCCTTCCTAAAACTTGCTCATATGATCCATGTCCATTTCGATTGTTTCAAAATTGAAAATGAACAAAGTAAGTCCCGATAGATACAAAACAATAATAGTAAAGAAAAAATTGATACAAATAAATGATTAATTCCATTTCATTTCTTGAGTTCACGGAAAGTTTTCAAGTAAGTTGAAGTTTCTCGAGTAGTTGAAATACAGTTATGCCACGTCATCTTGGGATCTACAATTACTAAAAATATATAGGAAAAAATGGAGTTCATCGTTCTTGAAATAAAGAAAATAGTGAATCTGTCTACGTAATAATAAAATTTCACAGAAATTGTTATAAAGTATAAAAAATTGAGTATACTCGGTTTTGAAAGAAGTATAATGTATTTGGTAACAAATTATATGAACGAAGATGATGGTTTATCCTCATTATCAACAAATTAGAATAACAATAGCTTACAAAATTCAACTGTCTGTTGCCGCGAATTTTATGCTTGATAATATAACTTATGACTTGTTTTTGCCAAATCTACTCTCAAAATTTTTAACAGCTCGAGTTCCTTTGTTTTTGATTTTCATCGTATATATTAATCAATAATAAAAGTATTTTACTGTGTTAAGATCATTATCTCAATTTTTTGCGCTATGAGTAGTTCAAAGAGACCTTGAGTAAACTCCATTGAACTGTTTCAAAAAAAAACTGGACGAAATATTTGAATTTAAAATTCGAATTTGAAATATGCCGCCAAAAGCAGGAAAGAAACTGTTGTTTCATGTACGTTTAGTAGTGCTCATGTAACAAGAGATGGCGCTGAAACCAGAAGTCCAATTGGCTATCTATGGGATGTGGTTCATATATGGTTACACACAAAATAACGTTATCGAAATTGATTAGGTTAGCATTTTCTATTGCTATTAAATTCAATTCGTAGTATGAAATTAAATACTTTGTTTTCTCAACATTTTCTATATTTCAGTCGTTTTGTTTATGAATCCAGGTATGTTGTAAGAAGGCATATAGTCAAACACAACCTATAATTAGATTTGGAAAAAAAATTTCTTGTACTAATTTTCCAGAATTTTTTTTGTTATAGTGTACTCTTCAGTTTTACAATATGATTACCAAAAGACGTAAGCTTCTGGAATAAATATTTATTTCTATTGTTAATAGATTCATTTTGAACGAAATTTCCATGTCGTTTTATGATTCTACAAAATCTCTCGAGCTATATCTATAATGTGATTTATACCAATGTTAAATTTATAACTTTAATTTTGAAATTTCAGTATCAATTCTGTTTCATTCATGTATTTTATATAGAGCAAAGGATTATGAAACCGTAGAATTTCAAAACTTCTCTTTGAGTATCCTATATAAACCTGCAAAATTTCAACAAAAATAAACTAAGTAGCTTTTAGGGACAACAGTTGTAGATATGTTATTGTTCCAGACTCGATGAGAAATGAATCCAAGGATTAAAATTTCAAACAAAGGTCCACATATAGAAATAAATTTCGACATAAAAATTGAGTTATGTGGAACGTGAAACATTATTAGTAGAGATTGTGTCGATACCAGAATTTTGCGATTCTCAACACCGATATCGATGCAGCTCATGACATGATTTTATCAGGGCTAAAACGGATATCTCAAGCAGTCAATATTTCATACTAACCCGTTCACCATATAGTTCACATCAATTTGGACATGAGAAAAATTGCTGCAAAATGGATCCCAAAAATGTTTGAATGTTGACCAAAAGCGTGGAAGGGAAGAAGCATCGCGTTCGATCTGTGCTCGATTTGAAAACGATGTAGACTTCTTAAGCCGAATTGTTACTATGGATGAGACTTGGGTACATTTCTACGATCCAGAAACAAAGCAACAATCGATGGAATGGTGTCACTCTGGTTCTCCAATACCTAAGAAATTTCGTGTCCAAAAATCTGCTGGAAAAGTTCTTGCTTCAGTTTTTTGGGATATTCATGGAGTAATCGTGATTGATTTTTTTATAAGGGTAGAACAATAACTGGAGATTACTATTCGACATTACTGACCACTCTACGGAACAAAATTGAAAGGAAAGACGCGGAAAGCTATCCAAAGGTGTTTTGTTTTTACAGAACAAAGTCCCTGCACACAAATCTCATGTTGCCATGCAAAAAATTCATGATTTAGGGTTTGAATTATTAGAACACCCCCTTATTCATCAAATTTGGCTCCGTTCGACTATCATTTCTTTCCTCAACTGAAAAAAAGTTTAAGGGGTCGTAAATTTTTTTCCAACAAGTAGGTAATAAAAGCTGTGGAAGTCTGGTTTGTAGAGCAAGAAGAAATATTTTTTTTGAAAGGTCTAGAGACGTTGTAGGTTCATTGTAATAAATGTATCCAATTAAGAAGAGAATATGTTGAGTAATAAAATATTTTGACATTGAAATTTTGTTTGGTTCTATAGTAGGCTAAGCATTTTTCAATATATCCTCGTATATTAAAGATGTCGAATTACTTTGTCGGCGCAATAAATTTACCGAGGTAGCCTGTTGTTCAAACAAATACAAATATTTTAACAAATGAATTTTCAAAATATGATAATTTCATTTTAATAACAATATAAACAGGATTAAGAAATAATTTTTTCGTTCATTTACTGGTATCGATATCGACTTTTTGCGATCGATTCTCGATACCGATAGCAATGTCCAAGAATCGGTATCGAGAATCGACTCGTCCTTATTATTAGATTAATTCGCTAAAATATGCAAGGAAAACCGATGTGCCTTATTAGCATTATGACCTGAAAGCTTTCAATATTGAACGAAGAATTTCTTAAAATAGAATAAACATCAGTATTACTTAGTTTGAAACTTCAAAACGAAATAAGATTTAATGAAGTTCTTATAGTCAGTTAAAGTTTCCGAATATTTCCATATTTTGTGTCAAATGAGAGTGATCTATCAAACCTCAGTTCATTTATCAATTTTCCTCAAACCATTCGTCTTTATTTGCCAGATTTCTCACAATTTATTACAACTCGAAATATAAAATTGGTTAGCAGGTGAGTCCTTAATCGACTCGTTTCATTCTAAAATCTACAATATACTCAAGAAAAAATTAAATCTCCATGATTCTAGAGAGGATGGTTCATAAAAAAGCGTACATGAGAAGTGAATTTTAACAGCTCATTTTTGTTCTTAAAATGATTAATATCAATTTCTCAAAGAGAAATTGTTTTTACTGGACAACTGGCTGTTGTTTGTTTAATCTGCTAGATCTCCTAGAAATTTATTGTTTCATAGGCTATAATCTTATATTTTTATATTCATTATAAACTTTTTTTTGCAGAAGAAATCTGCTGTCAATCAGCTTAGGACATACGAGTGTGTGATATATATTATTTTATTCAACTTTAATCCAGCGAATTCGTTGTTCCCACTTTGTTCTGTTCAACATTCTCCAAAGTTCCGAATCGACACTCTAAAGACATGTTTCAGCAAAAGTGACAAATATTCAAATCAAAGTTCTTAATTACGAATCATGTCAACAATATCAACTTTTCTTTGATTGTCCTCCTGTTGTTTGGTTTTTTGATGACATTCTGGTACCAACCTTGCGCATTTCCAAATTAACTGTTAAAATTTGGTGAACAGTCCTCATCGTTCAATAAACGTATGATATCACAAGCTTTCAGACCTTCAAGGATTTCATCAGTTTTTAAGCCACGTTGACCTTCAACGCCTTCTCGGCCTCCAGAAAATAATTTATATTCTTAATAATAAATTTTCCATGTTCCACATTTTGAAAATTTGACAAATTTAACACAAAATTAGATAACACAACGTTTTTAAATTTCGTTGTTCTATTTTTGTAATACAAAATTTCATCCATTGCATTATTAGAATTTATGAGTCAATTGAATTGAAGTTGGCATAAACAAATTGCTCTAGAATTAGGCGATAGATATAACGTTGCTAGATCGCTTGCAAAGTTGCTAGCTTCATTAGTTTTTCACATACCTCATAGATATAAGATCTAGGGATAAATTGTTAAAAACAATTGAACCATCATCACAGATCTTTAAAATTGGAAAGCTGCGAGTTGGTTCAACTATGAGCTTTTTCAATTGCTTCAAAGAAATTAATCTTTAGCAGCAAAATTATGCTCCTCGTCAGAATCATAAGATTATCACATTTTGAAGCAATAATTTGCAGTCATCAATTGCTATTTGGTTCTTTGTGTTAAGTGTGACTTAACGAAACAATTTTCAAGTACACATAGTATACTTCAGAATAGTTAATTTCCAAATTACCGAATTGTGTTACCAGTTTCATTGTTTAATACCCCTCGAAATAAACAGAAATTATCTTTTCGATTCGATTTTTAAACGCATTTTTTTGTTTTTGCCATTCGTATAGAGGGAAAAAACAAAAGGGAAGAGGAACACTCGCTTATAATTCCAGCTGTCGCTAGTGTGGTACGTAAATAGAATTGCACAGCAATTGTTGAATAAAATAGGATCAAGTAGATAATAAAAAGCATTTTTCTGGAATCGAAATTTCAATTCGTGCCGACCAAACTGTTCACAAAATTTTGTTTCCCTATTCAAAACCAATAACATTAAATTAAAAACACAATGGATAAGTATTTCTCGCTAAATTTATTTCAATATTTATTGATATTTCAAGAAATGTTTGAATAACATAACTAGTTCGATTGCGCAATGCGGCCTGAGTATGTGTTATCTCTTGTTAGTTTATCTTCCTAATGAGGGATAAGGTACCACTACGCTCTATATTGAGAAATAATGATCAATCAAGTCTTAGATTAGTTCCACTTGTCTGTGTAGTTACTTCTTAGCAATGTAACTGAAGAAAAAATTCAATTGATGGAAGTGTATCTGTCTATGTGACCGTATCGCTAAAGATCTATCGTTTATTGAATGTCCAGTTTTTGATTCAATAAGTGACAATTACAACTAGAATTCTAGGTTTTATTAAATCCTGGAAATTTATGTAATGATAATAGATTTATTCCAACGACATATTACGATATCCTGATAGAATGTTATAAATTATATCTGTTCTGGAAAAAGAAACAAACTAGGTATTTCTAGGACTTTTTTTCAGTAATTGACTCACTGGTCGACTATTTGGAGGAATTCAATCAGGAGCGGCTTTGGTTTATCACACTGACCCTTCTTGATTCTGATCGGAAAGTTTTTTTTTCGATTATATTAAACCTTCAATTCTATCTATAGTGTTTTCAAATATTCTGTTTTTTCTAAAGTTTGGAATCGTTGGAATTGACCCTATAAAATATCATATCCATGTAAATCAGTGAGAGCGCTTTTAATTTAATCAAGCTTCAATATGATACGAATGGTTATAGAAAGATGTTAATTCAAATTATTTCTGTTTTCCATTCCACTGTTTTTATTATTGTCAATGACAATGTGCATATTTCTAAACTGAATAAAATGGAATAATACAATACAGAACACACATAATATCATTTTATGAAAAACGCTACTGTTTTACTATCTTGATTGCAATTTTTTATATAAGGTGAGAAATATCAACGTTGTATCCTCATGAGAGAAATAACGATAAAAGGCTGTCTTGTTAGGAGTCGATCAGATTAACCCGAGGAGATGAAATGAGTAAAAGTAATTGCCCAACTACATAGGATGTCAGCAATCCCAAAAAGTATTAACTATAGTGAAAATACACGTCAGTATTAATGAGTTATATCATGTGAAACTAAAAAATGTGCATAAGACAATAAAATTGTTAATATAGATGAAGTTCAGAATCAAATATCTTAAAAATGGAGACATAAAGTGAATATGAACTTTTGGTAATCACTTTCACATATAGAAGCACTTCTATACTTTAAGTTACAACTTCCATAAGCGGAGAAAATTATACAAAATTCATGGTTGTAGAAAGTATCTGTCTCTTCTTCTCACTCTATGTGCATTACAAAATTGTTCGACTCAATTTACTTGATAATAGATGAGAGTTTTTGTGGAAAGTAGTTCACTTTCAAGTCGCTCCCAATCAAATATTTACGCAACTTCTTTCAAATACCTTTTCGTTCAATAAAATGCTTTGTAAGTCATTTATAGTCACAAATTGTTTCAATTAATTGAATCACGCTGCCGAAGATGTCTTGAATAATACTCTTTCAATAGCCAGTTTGAAGAATTACAAATGCTTATTTAGCATCTGTCACGGTCTGCCAGAATTATGGACTTAAGCTAAATACAAAGAAGACTCGGTCATAATCAGTCAACAAAATGTACCAAAAGGAGATATCACAAATAAATAAAATAAGTAGAAAAATTAATGTAACTTCTTCTTCTCTTGAAATCTTTATTTCCTTTCGTGTGTCAGAGATTGCATTTTTATTCTCCTTTTATCCATATATCCATACTTTTCGATCCTTTGCTACTTCATTCACCTGCTTTATTGTTTTCTTTTGTCTTTCCTCTTCCTGGGCTAATTGTTGTAGTCATATGTTCCTGGATCTTCCTTTATCTCTTTTATTATATCTTTTTGTTTCTGTCACTTCTCTTATTAGACTATGGGATGTTCCTCTTTTATGAGTCCGTACCTGTTTAAACATTTTTTAACTATTTCCATCCTCGTTTTCCCTGCTATTTTCCTCAGTTGCTTCATCTCCTCTGCTACCATACTACTCCATATCTTTTTATTCATTACCCAACTTCAATATTTTAACGTGAGGACCCTTATCAATTTTTTTCCTCCTATTTCCTTTTTCCCGAAAATTATTTTGTGTATTATTTTGTATATTTGATTTGATTTTCTTACTCTGTTCGATATCTTCGTCTTTTGTGAGAATGATTCCCATGTCATTCTATCTATTAATTGTCCTTTCATTATGAAATGTTATCTTCTTTGTTTTAATACAATCCTTTTGCATTTATTGATATTCACTCCAGTTCTTGTGTCTTCTATTGTCATCATCCATGTGTCTACTTTTTTTCCATTTTCTTAAATGTTACTATATCGGCTGCATTTAGTAATCCGTCTTTGTTTACCAGTTCTTGGTTTCTGTATTCAATTATTCTCTCCAGTTTATAGTTCTCTTTTATTATTTCTATCATTTTATCTATGGCAAGTATAAATGGAAGAAGACTAAGACTATCTCCTTGTTTTACTCCCATCTTCATTTTAAGCTCCAATTTAACGTAGGTACCTGGAGACCGCAATCCACAATAGATGGGATCCTAGCATAGAGATACGAGCAGGAATGGTACAAGCAAGTATTCACTATTTAGACAATCGTCGTCAATGGTTTCGGAAATCAACAACTTAGCCATCCCACGCTGCTGTAAATAAAGTGATGATACTCAATATGATAGCCAACATGGGAGCCAACGATCGATAACGGTCACGGCAAACCAAGAAGAAAATGTCTTAATTATTCCATCTTCCAGTTCACAATTGATACGAATGCGCACGATAATTATGTTTCGTCTATTAACGGTATCCAACACGATGTTTCCATGATGTTTCTTTACAAAAGTATAATTTCGGGTGCATTCCCTTCTGGTAGTCAAATCTTTCAATCTTTTCATTCGGATATTAGTAATGTTGTAATTTTTGTTATTACTAGCATGTAAGAGCCTTTTTATGATACACAGTTTTTTACAAAATGACAAGATTCAAATCATATATTGAACTAAATAATCATGCTTTGTTGATAACTTTTCATATAATTTACTGCGTTGGAAAAGTTTTTCGTTTGAGTTAGTATATAACCTAATTTTTGAACATAGTTCTCAAACACTTCATCTCTTATATATATATAATATATATATATATATATATATATATATATATATATATATATATATATATATATATCCTATAATAAAAAAAGAGAGTAGGATTAATTGATCGTACCAATTCTCTCAGAGGACGAAGTATTATATATGTTGGTAAATAACTAAAGGATAGTGTATTACTAAATGTCGGTCTTCGTGATTGTGGCCTACACTAATCCCGGATTAGCAATGTTGGCTTAACTGCAATACTAATTTGTTGATTTTGCTGGAACGACAGTGAGTTATGGCTTCAAACGCTTGCATATGCCGGTAACTCATAGCTAACAGCAGAGACATATAAATAAACCAACCAGAAATAAATAGATAGTTCGTAACAGTATTGGGGTGGGACACATCAACAGTTTTTTACATTCAAATAAATGTTCAGTTACCAATTGCAGCCAGCATAGTTAGTAATGTAACTGATACTTTTATGTTACCATTATCCAACATTATTCGGAGTGTAAAATAAATCTGTGACATCATTATTGGGTGATTTTGGGAGGAATTTGTTCCAATTTTGATTTGATAGAGATGTCCACCCTTAAAAAAAGAAGACGAGAATTCAAAACCTATTTATTGTACAAAGTAGTGTTGATTTATTATAAGTAAGTTTTTCATACTGAATAGAAAAATTATTCTAATAAAAATTCTAATCTAAAATGATTCTTTTTTTTTAGGAAATTACTTCCGTGTGCAATCCATTATTTTTCTTTTTTGTGTCTTGTTGAAATAACATTAATCTTCTGCTTTTTTCTGCATGGCTTCAAACGTTGCCGATCGCTTTTCCTAACATTTAAATTCAACGGAAATATTTTACATTTACGAGGTACAATGGCGAAGAAAACATATATGTATACTTCCAATACTCACATTCGAAAAACTAAAATAAATTGGAATTTCGACTCAAAAAGAAATACCTATATTTTTAATCGTATAAACTATTTATTGCAATATTCTCAGTTACTTTTTCGAGTAAAATAGTAAAAATGCATTAGAAAGTTTTGTTCAAAGCTTGTGCTATATTTTGACTGAGAAAATGCAAGGTCCAGAGTGTTTTTATCAATCCAAAAGACATTTAACAAATAAAATAAATATTAAATATAGCAAAAAATAATAAGAAAACAATATTTGATTAAATTCAAAATTCAACAAATTGAAATTAAAACAAATTAAATTCAACACTCAAAATTACTCGAACCAAATCTGTTGTGCATTTTATTGGAAGGACTTAAAAGTTAACAGAAAAATATCGGTTTTTATCATCTACGACTGCAATCGTTTTTTTTTTTCACCAAATTGTCAATTTTTTTCAAATTCTGTAGGTAGCTCAGAGTTATCATTGATAATTTTCGCGAAGTCACCTTTGGAAGTTAGTTGGCAGCTGAATTGTGTAAAATGTCACAAAATGTATTAATTCTCCTGACTCATTTTGTTATCTTTCCAGAGAATATACACCTAAAAGCCAAAAAAAGCTGTGAAAAATATTCAGCAAGCTTTTTGGTAAACCAGTGATATGACGTGAATCTACCAATCACATAAGCGACTGTTATATTTGCTTGACCAACATCAAAGGCTTTTCGATGAAATCGGAGCATATGGTAAAATACGCGGAGGTGTCTTCTGTAACAAAAACAATCCCCCATTTGGAAGAAGTTACTTACAGCTCCTGTCAGTCCTCAAGCACCCCATTCGATTAACCATTTGGAACTTAATTATCTCCTAAGATATTTGGATTTAAACAAAGGAAAAGCTGAAGTGTTAAGTTCAAGACTGAAACAGTAGAATCTACTTAAGACGGGAATTAAAGTTACTGTGTACCGTAAACGTCACAGTTCATATGTTGATTTGTGTCCAGAAGAGAACGATTTTGTGTACTCTAATGACATTGAGGGCATGTTGGTTTATGAACAACGGTCAGAGGAAGGGATACTTTTCTTCGAGTCCTCAAGTCAGGTCTAAATGCTGTACTGCTCTTTAACGGAAATGAATTTCCATCATTACCTTTAGCTTACGGATCTCGTTTAAAAGAAACATACGACATCATGAAGCTAGTGTTAGAGAAGATAGAAAACAGCAAACATCAAGGTTAATCTGTACAGATTTGAGAGTTGTTGCTCTAATTTCCGAACTACAAACTGGCTACATAAAATACGATTACTTTTTATGCGAGTGCAATAGCCGCAATATGGCGCCAGGAATTGTTTACTTTCCTGAGCAAAAAATTGTGAAAAAACGCCCTTTATTTAGCTCCGAATATATAATATTACCACATTTGCTCATCAAATTTAAGCTAATCAAAAATTTTGTAAAAGCCATGGACAAAGATGGAACTGGTTTCAAATTTTTATACTAAAATTTCCTTCTTTGAATGACGCTAAAATAACAGAAGGTGTATTTTTTGGAACCGACGCCGACGTCAAACAATCAACTAAAGATCCAGCATTCATTAACACCCCAAATAAAAAGAAAGAGAAACTTGGATGGCGTTTGTCAAAGTAACTGAAATCATTTTGGGTAACTACATATCTGACAATATTCTGACCTCATCAAAAAAAGGCGCAATGTATATTAAAAATTGGGAGTTCCATGAATCCCTAAGATTTCTGAAAACGGTAAATTTATTTCTCACAAAAATGTGACGTCACTCAATTTAAAAAATTACGAATAACATTTTTTTATTGACTAGTGTTATAGTAGGTACTTACGAATTGCCTAGTTATTGAATGAAAAGTATAATAATTGTGTGTATGTCTACAACATAAAATAGTGTTGGTGGTGTATACAATTAGTTCGAGATTACGGTTTCAAGTTGAAATAAAACGTTGACAAAAAGCACGTTTTCGTTTGGCACTACGTAATATACATTTTCCAGGCTTCCATCACTTCGCTGGAACTCCGTTCATTTCAGAAAGTTTCATAACTAATGAGGCATGTATGAACCAAGATATATTTGTTCAGACAAAGTGGATTTTATGATAAAGTGGAAAAAAATAGGAAATATATTGATTGAAAATCATAAAATTCAACTCTGGTAGCAATAAGATTTCACTAAAAAATTTGCCATATTTTCATAATCGACCATTCTGCCCAGTTAATAGAACAAATATCGGAATATGACGTATATCTATGAGAAATATTCAATTTCAACATTGAAACTCAAATATAAAACCTCTTATAGCTATATTTTTTTTTCGTTCTCGAATGTATTCAATGACACTGAATGCAAATTGGTATTTTAATTAAGTATGAAATATTTAGGATAAACCAGCCGTCGGTACTCGTATCTCTTCCTACATATTTTGTTTGAATAATGGCGAAATTCCTGAAATATCGACTGAAACCAGGGGCTCTCACTCATTTGGAATTATGTTGGACCATTTACTTGCAAATCTTAAGAATGTTTGTAGTTGCATTTTAGCTCGGTCTTTAGAATTCCTTTCATATAATCTCAAAACCAAAATCCTAGGTTCATGTGCTATCTCATAATAACGTTCGTACAATAGAATAATTAACATTCGCGAAAATTCTCGAATCTAACTTTGATTTAAAGTATAAAATATACAGTGAGAATTAGCAAGTCTGGTAACAAAATGTCTTATCAGAGTTAGTTCACAAAAACATAACAATTGTACGAGATTTATTAATTACGTCCTGGAAATGTCTTCATAAATTTTAATCTCTATTCAACTTAACGCAACTATTCTAATGATATTCTCACGATATAAAGCATCCTCCTGAAGTTAATCTATTCAGAAGCTTCATTGACAGGCAGAGGACTCACCTCCTTTGAGAAGTGACTTCATAATATATCATATTAAAAAGTCATACGGCTTATATCAGGTTTATAGGATGAGTGTGGCATTGTTATAATCTTTTTTTGTCAAAAAAATCTTGCATAATTAACGAGGAATAAGCGGCCCCTTGTCATTGTATAATACCCAGCTTGTTTTGCCGGATACTGATAGTTACTATTTGGTCGGCAGGAGCACTGCCATGGATATATATAAACCTATCAAATAATTTAGTTGCAACTTGGACATCTTTACTTCTGTTGGACGTTTCCACCCATTTCTGTCCACTGACTCATTTCCAGTGATTATCGGACTCATTCAGCTTTTGCTTTATCAAATACTTTCATAGGTGAGAAATTTGGCACCTCATTTGCACCGGTCAGATGTTATCAACGTGCGTAAATAGATGTGGTATCAAGAGCTACTTCATGTGGGTTGTTTACTACTGTTTTACGTTCTTATTTCGCCTTTCCAAAAAACGTGTTTCTGACACACACTCACCTTCATACAGCAACTGATATTTGATTGGTTTCTTTTGGAAAATACACAGAAAACTAAATTATTAGTAACCACATCTCACACCTAATGTATTAAATTTGGGTAAGGATGTCGCGTATGATTATATTGAGTGAAATATGATCATACCCATGTAAACTTCCTAACGTCAAAAGTATTTTAATTCTGACCGGAATGCATATTAATTCACCTTACCATTTTAATAAACATTTCTAAATGGTACTTTTCCAAATTGCCTTGAGACGAAATAATTACCTACCTGGAGTGAAAGATCAAATAGTGAAAGGAGTGAAGATCAAATATCGAACTATTTCTGTTCAATTATAAAATACTTACTACCCATTAATTTGGACTTGGACCAATTACAAAATACATAAATAATGCTATATTCTTCCTACCAAATACTATTTACCTCAGCAGTAACAACCATCACCCCACTACAACAACTTCCTGTGATTTTTCTAAGGCTTTCGATCGTGTGAATCATATTATTTCAATTAACAAATTGCAGTTCTATGGTTTCAGGTGAACACCTCTCGTATGGTTTAAGTCAGCTTGTAAGGGTTGATACAACGATGTCTTCTGGAAAGCAGCTTGAATAAGGAGTGCCGCAAAGATATTTACTGGAAAGCACTTTCTACGTTGGAAACTACTTGTATTCTAATACTAATGTTTAATGCTGAGCATTCTACATACTGGTTTAATGTTAATGTTTATTTTTAATACAAATTAATCGCACATTGCTGCATATTCAATCTTATTATCTACTTTATTCACATTGAATTTGTTTTGTTTAGAAAATGCATACATGTGAGCTATATTACATATAAACATTTTTACAATATATATTTCTAAAGGTAATATCGTTATTTCGACAATGAAATATTTTCTTCTTCTTTTTCAAATGTTGTCATGAGAAAGAAAATCAATACCAAAACTGTCTCAGTTAGTCCATATTTTCGTTGTATCATCAGATATTTCATACAGCTTCTTACTAAACAAGTGATAACTGCTATTTGATTACTAAATCCAGAATATTCCAAAAAATGAATTAAATGTTTTAAAAAATGTATTCACTGACATATTTTTCGTAATTATACTCTGATTTATTTGATTTCTACGCTCTATCTTACTTAAATGAAAGATGTATGTATTATCGGATTGTGCTCTTTGTTACTTCCCCTTATTTACCATAAATAATTTCATTTATCACAACCAACAAATGATATTTATTGAATTTATCTATTGCTATTTCCTAACATTACTTTTACGATGCCAGTTTTTTTTTATTTTAGTACATAGTTATAACAAATTTCAGCAATTACTATGTATTCTTTTCAGGAGAATTTAGACCAATCCAAAAATTCACAAGATATCCCATTAAAAAGTTTCATTCACTGGTGTCTTTGGATCCCAAATTTAAACCACTAAACAATAAACGAAAACAGAGCCACAATATTAAAGTAATTACGAGACAACCTAATCCGATAGAAATGAGATCGACACTAAATAGAAAGTGATTATAAACATAATAACAGATTGAATTATATGATAATTAATATAAAACTTTGAAACTCATTAAAAACATGCCACATTTCTGAATTCGGTGGGATTTTTTTACTGGAAACAAAAGAAATAAATACTTGATTCTTCACGGAGAATAGGTGTCTCACGAAAAGTACCCTGCCTATACGAGGATGGTTCCAGAAGTACTTGGCCTGACCTAGAGGTGGCGGTAGTTGCTTGAAAAATACCACTTTATTAGAAAGAACACAATCTATACAGCATATGTTTCAAGTTTGCAGACGCCAAGTTATTTAGTATTTGTTCGGCAGCCATCAATAGTGAACGTCTTCAGTAAATTTGTAAACATAGAAAAAATTGGTAATCGTTATTTGACACAACTTTTATCTTAAAGTTCTTTGCCCAACCAATACAAAAGCTGAACTAGTTATTACTCCGTTGAAAGCAAATTCAATGAAAAACGGTCTTATATGTCGAAGAAAAAACCACTGTTCCACCAAGACAATGCACAGATTCAGAAGTCGATGGCAACAATGGTTAAATTACGAATTACAGTTTGATTTTCTTCCTCATCTTCTTTATCGACCGTATAGTCCAGATCTGGCCCCCAGTGACTACTGGCTATTTGTTGATCTCAAACGAATTTTTGCCGATAAGGAATTTAGCTCAAATAAAGAAGCAATTGCAGAAACTGAAGCCTATTTTGAAGCAAAAGACAAATCCTTCAACAAGGACGACATCGAGAAGTTAGAGGAGCGTTGGAATGATTGTATTGATTTTGAGGAGATTACATTGATGAATGAAATCGATTATTGGCCAAAAATGTGTTTTCCTTAGTTAGTCGCACGACCTATTGAGTGATGTTATATATCAGGGCTTTTTAAACTTTTTTATATAGCGACCCCCTTCAAGCTTCAACGTTCAGTTGAAAATCGAGGAGCGCGTTGTATTTATTATTTTAAATGCCACTTCCATATTTTCATTTAAAGGCTCTACATAACAGTTTTGCATTGCCACTTTTTTCAAAAAATAGTTATAATAAAACTACAATAGTATTTTGTATGATTTTTATTTGTATTTATTTAGTATTTATTTGTACGTAGTGTGTATACTAATTTTAAATTTTTATTTATAATGATTGAAAAGTATCAGATCTTTGCGACCCTTTTTCAGTAGTCTCGCGACCCCCTTGGGGGTCGCGACCAACAGTTTAAGAAGCCCTGTTATATATTATTCGACATAATCGCCATTAAGATTCAAACAATTGTGGCGTGTTTCTAAGATTATTCTCTTCGAATCGTTAACATATTATAAGGTTTCTTTCTAATGTACTTTGTGCCTCAGGTTACCCTTTGAGAAGTTAAAGAGTTAAATCATAGTCCACATTAGTAGGCTGGGGAAAAATGGTCCCACTAATATCTTCCTATGAATATTAATCATGATTAGCACTTTATTATGATGTGACAAAACAGAAATTTTATGCTTCTTAAACCTCTTTTGATAAGAGAGCGAAAATTCAAAAGCCTTTCATAATAGTTCTCCCAATATATCTTGAAGGTATAAATATGTGTATTTTGTTATCAATTCCTATGTATCATTTGATAATTGTTGAGGTTTCCGTCCTCGGTTATGTTTTAATGATATAATATCAGCATCGGAGTAAAATAAATATTTTTCAGCAAACTGTGTATAAGAATAAAAAATTCTATATTTTGAATTATACTTATATTCATCGTGGAGGAATCTTACTAAGATCTCATTAGGTAAATGTCTAGCTCAACCAAACGAAAACCAAATTTTCACTAGCTGAGAGAATTTATTTTGTATATATATATATATATATATATATATATATGACAAAAAATGATATATTGAGAAATATAACGGAAACTATCACATCCAAAGTGAGAAAAAGGTGTTGGACATCAATGTCGGAATAAAAACCATATTAAAATAATATCCGCCACAATTCAGAGCGATTGACAGGCTTCAGTATTTCATTGACATGTAATATGATGAGGAATATTATTGTTTTGAATCATTCTGATATGTTCACCTAATAGATTTCCACAATACCTCCTACTTCTAATAAGAATTTTTCAATCAATAAGAGTGTTGTTGTCCCTGTAACATTTCAAATTAAAAAATTCCCTTATTTCCAATCCTATATGTATTCTGTGAGTTCTCCGTAATAAAATATGTTTGAAGAGTTTGGGTTGACAAATAGTCCTTTATCTCCCAGATTCTTTGCTATTTTTGGAGATCACGATAAATGTTTTCCAGTCATTCTGGGGACATACGTAGCCCCAACCCCAACCAAACATCCCATTAGATTAATTAGAAATACCCACAAGTGAAGTAAATAAAACGTTGAAGATCACTTTAACGGAATTGTTGAATTTGTTATTGTCTTTAGTAACTTATCAAATAAGTAAGTTGTTCTTCATTTTAAGATTTTTGAACGTTTTACGAAAAAAAATTAGAAATTGATTTACCTTACTTAATTTAATAATAATTATATAAATTTTGCATATGCACGGTATTTTAAATTACAAAACATGTGAATATCGAAATAAATTGTACATGTGTTCTACGTATGATATCAAATTAACAACCGATGCTTATAATCACACAAAACACATAAGACCAAGCAAAAATGCGCTACCACTATTAAAAAACAATTACATGTAGGACTTAATGAGTTTTGTCGAGTAATAAGACAAAAAACACATTTTTGTATAGCCTAAACCAAAGAAATACCCAAAAACTGATAAACACATTCAAAAGTCTGTTGGCTAATAACAAGGGTTACGTCATCAAAAACAATTTCTCAATGCTTTTTTATTAGAATATGAACCAAGACAAGGAGGGGGAATGAGCTTTCTCTTGTTTTTAATAGTCATGGATGATATAATACTAAAGATAATATAAAAAAAAGAATTGAGTACATACTATAGGATAAACCGAGTACAATTTTCGGAATGAGGCTTCATTAATAACAACCAAGATATGGGAAAAAGAACTACAGGACAAAAATCTGGTTAATATTGACAATTGTGTGTAGAAGAATATAGTAATAGAATGGGATAATGGAGGGAGTCGGAATGATTTAAAATTGTTCGGTGATAATACACAGAGGAGGGAAATAATACACAGGGGAGGGAAGGACGACGCGAAAATAAATGGAGAAATCTCCAGTGACTTTAAACTTTATCATACACTCCCAAGGTCATTCAAAGGCAAAAACAATCGGTAGAAAAACCAAAATAACGATATACAAAAAAGTATAGCGCCCAATATTAATATGTGGGTACTGAAAAACAGAACTAAAGACAGCTTGGGCAAATGGCTGAGATGACAAATAAGAGACAAATTGAAGCTATATGAAACATACGAAAGAGAGGTAGATCCAAGAAGTAGCAGCAATATTGGAAAGAAGAGGAAAATAAGGCACCAAATAAGACCTATAACAAAAAATGATAGATAATGGGACAAGTTGATTAACGAAAAGAAAAAATAGGAAAGTCGTACACCTTTATGTTAAAAGGCTGTTTTAAAAACTAGTCTTCAATCAAATGAGACCTAAATTCAAAACGATTTAATAACAAAAACAAAGTAAGAATTATGAAATAAAAGGAGACGTAAAATATTAAAGAAATGTATATGGAACAAAATAATGAGTTTCGCAAAATGACAAAATCACGATAAACAGGATGTTTCTAAATTTACGCAACAAAATTTAGAATGTGATTGCTCGTATGAATTTAAGCCACCCACCCCTTTCCGAAATATCACCCTTAATAGGCGGTGATAAAAATTGAGAATTTTTTTCAACAATTTCAACAAAACTAGAAACTGGCAATTCTGTTATTTTCGTGCACTTGTAAACGACCCTTACTGAACCTCTATACCTCCAACCTTTTTTTCAAGACGAAATTATTGTTTCATTTAAAAATATTTTGTATAATTAAACCTTTTTTTCCAAAAAACCAATAGCTGAAGAGAATAAAATGAATACCATGATTTGTATTTTTTTTTTAATAAATTGAGTGGATAACAGTAAAGATGTAAAAAGTAATATGATTCATAATAAATGCTGGAATTAACCACCTATAGTCAAAATATATGAACCTTACGAGTCATGGATTGCCGTACACGTTCAAAGATTTGATGAGCATTTCTTTTGTTGTCACACGCTACGATTCTTCAAATTGTTCATATCAACTCTGGTTGTCGTGAATACTAATGATTTAAGGTAATCTCATAAACAGAACTCATAAGGATCTAACTTTAGAGATCGAGGAGGCCAATGCTGAGGCTCTCCTCGACCAATCCAACGGATGGTATATCTTGCATCTAAATGTCGCCTAGCAGTCCGACTGAAGTGTACTGGAGCATCATCGTGCATGAACTATATGTTTTGTCTGATATTGCTTGCGATGTCTTCGAGTAGTTACGGGAGATCATTTTCGAGAAAACTGGTGTGAGAATTTCCATTTAATGGATGAGGCAGAAAATATGGTCCAATTAAGTTATCCCTTATAATATCAACCATACTTTCACAGAGAAAACATTTTGAAAATGGTGCTCTATATTCTCATGGAGGTTCTCGTCTGCTCATACGTGATTATTGTGAAATTTTATGATAGATGGGTACTTTTGAAAAATCAAGAATTTTGTCACATTTCTTGTGTTAACTATTCACAAAATCTAGCTCATTGAGAAACATCTATAGGTAAAAGAGATTCAACCTGTTGGTTATTTGGGGTGTTAACAATATTTCTAGTGCTTGTTTCCGGGTGTACATCAAGTTCATCTAAAATTACTTGTTCTGCCATTACGTTTCTATCTATTCGGAAACGACCAATGTTGGTTGAATTTCTTTTTAACATTCCAATTTTAGAAAAGCGGTTGTGAATATGTGCAAATACGAAATGATGAGGTGTCATTCGTTGCAGATATTTTTCAGCATAAAGACGTTTAGCTGGTCGAGAATGACAATCAGCCATATCATACACAAAATGCATGTCGGCCATTTCAGCGTTTGTATACATGTTACAATATAGAGATAACGCAAAAATAACAACCTACAAACTTAGAAGTAAACGTCGATTGGTAACTATCAACAATAGTGTTTGAGATCAAAGTGACTACAGCCTACTATTCTGAAACTTTGTAATTAAAAATAATGTAGAGGTGGTCATTTCCAGCATTTATTATGAATCGTATTACATTCTACATCTTTACTTTTCTATATATTTCCATTCCACTCCATATAATATAACAGGAATACTGAAACAATACCCTTTGAAAGTCGACGGACATTACATAATTCCTTGTTTCTAGTATTACAGAAATTTTAGAACCAAAAAATGAAAACTCAATATTATTCACCATCTTTAAGGGTGATATCTTGGAAAGATGTAGGCTGAGGAAATGTGTTATGGAAAAGACCCATGTTAACTTCATACATCCTGAATTTTGTCGCATGAATGTAGAAACACTATTCAAATACTCGTTAATATCAAGAAACTGAATTTGAATTCAATAATCTTAAAAATTACGCACTTAGAAGAGAAAGTACACAAAAATAACATTTATTATACGAATTAGTTATTCTGGTGGTCATAGATACTCAGATTTGGTTTAAAAATTAGTGAAAGCGAACAAATTTCCATTCGTATCATACACAGCTGTATAATTGCCTTACATGTGGAGTCCTAATTTTTTATAGCTTTTAGGTCAGAGTTAATTAGAGGAGCTAATATTTGAATATGGACATTTACATAAAATTCGTGCTTCGCTGTCTTCCCACATTGTTTATTCAGCTTTTGGGACTGCACCATTATTATCTTTTACCGGGTACGACGATCTAAAATTTCTAATCTGGAGAATTTCTCCTATTTATATAAGATTTTTATTACTAAGTAACTTAGTAAAATTGCATAGTAAACAAGAGTGATCAAAAAAACTGTTAGGGATGTTTCCAATACTAGTTAATAAAAAAAATAACTGATGAATCAGTCAAGAGATGCTCAGAAATTTTTTCCAACTGCCCACTTTATTTGCAATCTATAATAATTATTACAGTAAGCAAATTATGTGAGAATATGTGAAATACAATAAAAATTGAGATGGTCGAGAGAAATCCACTGATTACTTTCTATTATAGCTATAATTAATAACTAAATCGATTAGGTTTGGCTATTAGGAACACACACTCGTTAAAACCTACTAATTAGGTCGTAAGGAATATGCTTTTTGAGTCTACGTTGAACTGTTGGTTGCACCATTAGGTTAGAAACCAGTCTGTTCTAACCTATTTTTATATAAGTTTTTTATTTCCGCTTTAACCGTTGGCACATGATGGTCACGAGTTATGACAAAGTTTGGCACAAACCATGGAGCATGTACAATAATTCGTAGGACCTTCGATTGGAATATGTGCAGAAATTGAACACGTCTTCTGAAGCAAATCTCCCTGAAGTGAATTTACACTTCTGTTCATTGAAATACATGATAGATTTTTGCAATTTTTCATCTGTATAAATTTACTCGTCATTTGTTGCCACATCTACGAATACTAAGATATTAGGGAAGTATTTACAAAGAAATTTTCACTATATAACAATTATTAACCCTTTCAATCCAGCCGACTCGGGTAAATCCTCACGCTTCAAATCCATTTGTGTCAAGGTATTCTTGAGAATTACAGCAGAGTATCTTTCTTTTTTCAAAGACGAGTAAAGCACAATAAATTCAATCATTTGCCAATACTAAAAATAATTTTTACCATTGTATATATTAGAAAAAATACTCTTTTCACTCCATCTTTCGACCTAGAAGAGCTTGAGTTGATATGATCACCTGGTCAAAAACTGTGTTCTTTGGGATCAGGTAAAATGCTGATAGTGATCTACAATGAAACATAGAAGGTGAAACGATAAAGTATTCCAATGATATAATCAAACAGAGCTACAGAATCAAAGCATTGAAACAAATCGTATTGGACTATACTAGAACAGCAAATTCGGTTGCTTTCCGGTCTGATTTCAGTGAAAACTCCGGCAATGATTTGGCGGATAGATCCGTCTCCTATACTGGAAAGATTAAGATACCTTCCCTTGACCTGTTATATTACAGGTAAGTGAGTCACTTTTAAAAGAATCCATAATAAAAGTTGAAAAGACAGAATAGAAGTAATCCTTATAGTGATGCTAGATAACAGAACAAATGATCAACATATTTGACAATAGATAATTGAATAGGTGAACAATCAATGAGAGCTCAATTCTTTTCAATCATTTTTTCTAATCTTGGCATAGAGTGAATTAGGTTCCGACAAATATTTCCATTTAAATTAAGGACTTCTCATCCTTTTTCAATGGTTTTCCAAAGCTCTTCTTGATTCCTGAGATAAAAATCCTTTTTGTAAATATTATTACCAACCACTCCTATCAATTTTTAATGGGATTCATATCAGGACTATTTGTCGGCCACGGTAAAGTCTCAATATTGTTTTGTCGAAAACATTGCTCAATTATGGGAGCGGAATGGAAAGGACAGACATCATGTTGGTAAATTAAATCGTTACCGTCATAAGTTTGATTCACCGATGGCAACATAATGTTGTCTAGAATAAGTGTTGAACCTTACACCAATTCTCCAACAAACGCCAGGCCCATCTATACTCATCCAATCTTAAACATGTACTAAAATTTGCCGAACTTATTACTATTGCTCTTCAAAACTTGAATTTGGTGGTCTGTAAATGTGAATACGTCCGTCCTTGTTCTACTTCAAAATTTTTTCAGCAAAAATCACAATACATATGTAACTAATTACAAACACAACTCTGGATTGCTGATATTCATGTGAAAGCAATGTTTTCCTAGCACTTGCACAGATTTTCAAATCCGAAGCTTTAATTCGTCTACATGCCATGCTCCTAGAAATTCTGTTGCATACACAGCATTTGCAGGCGATTCAAAGGGATGTTTTGCGCAGGGTCCTGTTTTGTTCTTATCACTTCCTCACTCTGGCCACGGTACTCGCATTAAGACCTAGATGAGTTACTAGTTTTCTGATAGACTAGTCGTCTTCCAATATGGCAATAATAGCAGATTTCTGTTATAAGTTTTCTGTTATAAGTTAATTATTGAATAATCTGTCACTGACAATGACAGTGACATTAAGTAGGAACTCTGATCTACGCAAGCAAAATGTAAGTGTGTGCTTTTTCAGTGAACATCAGTATACTTTCCAGGGATTTAAGATGTTTCTTATAATTGAAACACCATACTGTTTTTTATTATGTAGTGATTGATACACGAATTGAGATACATTATGAGTACTGAACAAAAAAAAATACGCTACAACTGAGGTGGATGGAAAATGACTGATTCCATTTCATTTACTCAGTATTATTTTGCCAAATTTAATTTAAAAATTTATTTCAGTTATATTATGTGGCAAGTACTAATTAAATTGCAACGTTTCAAGACTTGGCAGGAAAACTAATTGAATTTATAATTAAAGCAACTGATAGTAGTATTTACGTGTACAAGACCTTAATTAATTGAATAACTCAAATTCTTCGCAAAGGTAGACCACGATTGTGTGTTTCAATTTAAAATATCAGTGGATTTTTCAAATAAGTGAGTTTTTAGAATTGTTAGGTTATAACAATTGGAAAACAGTGATATTTTCTCTTGAATAACAACAATGGAAACAGTAAAACCTTTTTTTTTAATTACAGTAATTAAAACTACTTTTTCACTAGTTTCTTCCACTAGAGGAATTATTTTTACTAAATGATATAATCGGAGAAAAGAGTAACTTGTATCTACGAGGTATGTGAAATTTTATACCACGAATTCAGTGCCTGTTGCAGCAGAATTCTTTCTTTGTTTAACCCGAAAATATTTCGTGTAGTAGAAAAGCACCAATTGCTGTAAAATCTTATGTGAAACTTGGAAACACTGCAGATGAAACTCATAATTTATTAAAAAAGTTGTACGTTAATTATTTGTATGTGTTTGTGAGTACTTGACACTTTTTCAAGTTATCCGAGAATACCAGATCGCCTTTGCAGCTAACAAGTGAATGACAATATCAAGAAAATCTGTAACTTGATCAATATGATCTTCGGTTGATCTTAATGCAATTGAAAATGACCCAAAATTTATCAAAAACATAATCATGTTCCAAGCTGGTTTTCTAGCCAAATTTAGTATCTCAGTATTAAACCATCTGCCTTATTCGACGGATATGCCCTACAACTTCTATCCATTGTCTTTATTGAAATGAACAAGATTTGAGTTCGATGAAGCTTTAAAAGACAGAGCTCAGAAGAAGACTTTCAGCACTGTTTATCTATAGCTAGTATAGCTAATATGTATCGTTTTCGAGATATAAGATTAGTTTTTTACACCTTCCAATGATGGAAAAAGTTGATCCAGTCCTCCTTGAAATAATGAGAAGAATATTTATATTATATATAAATAATAGAAAAGCAATCGCGTTATTTCGTCATTATGCTGCATATAAATAATATAAGGAAAGTACAAATAACATCTATAAATTTTCAATTTACTGGTATTGTTCCAGTTAATCAGAAGAATCAAGCATTCAAAAATTGAAACACTTAATTTGCTTGATATAAATGAGAAGTACTCACTCATACAGTATCAAATTAATCAAACCGATAAGTATGTTGAAAGGAATTAATCATTTAAGAAGAAGAACATCATACTTGTCTTATAGCTGGTGAGAAATAATGTTTTCCAGATAGTTTATGATGATTGAAATGCAATACGATTAGAAAATGTATCTTGTGTAGAAATGTGAGCCGTGATTCAATTTTGGTGGACAATATAGTATCCCACATCAGACATTCACACTAAAATCCTGATCGACTATCTGGAGCGTGGCCAAACCATAAATGCAGATCGTTACAGTCATAGTTTGAAAATGATATCATTTGTGATTAATAAATATCCCACTATTCGACTTGTAATGTTTTATTTTTGATATTTTATAATTCTATTCATTCAACCACGTAAATACACAACTGAAAGAAGTTTCCATCAATTTATGGCAACTAGTTTATTGGGAAATTGATCATATTTGGGTAAAATATGATTTATTAACAAAATATTCCGTTATTCTGCATGTAATATGTATATAACACGAAACAACTCGAATTGTGATGATAAATTCCAACAAATCATTGAAACTATGATAATTAATTTGTACCTGTCCTTTGTATTGTTATTTGTAAACCGATATGTGCGTTGGATGATTCTGTAGTTCCTACTTGTTAAATGCGAAAAAACATATTTTGATTGGGTATTCATCAGTCAATCAGATGTCGCTAAGCTGTATGTGAATAAATAAGAAACAGTAGTTGTCAGTGTATATACAGAATAAGTTTTAATACATATTTTAATACACATACAGCAAGCTGCAGACCTAGTAATAATCAGTTAAAAGCACGTTTCTGCGGAGGGCAGTATCCATAGAAAAAGTTCGAGATGGTGGAAGTGTTTTACTTTGTTCTGGTGCAACATAATTGTTTTCAACAAAACATTACTAAAAGGATTGTAGAAATAATTTTTATCTACAAATAAATTCTCTTCATTGTAACCAATAGCTTGGGCACGAAGATAAGGCTTTATCAAAACTCAATAAAAAATTAAACCAGTTTTTGATCGTTTCTGAATCATTTCATCAGAAAAAGTATGCTGACCACAATGGAAGTTTTATAAAGGAAAAGTATGTAATAAGAGAATTTTTTTCCACGTTTTCTGGTGATCTCTAGATGTCACCAGATGTTATATTGTGAAATTCCGTCTTTTTTCACTTTAATAAAAATTACCCCTATGATATTCTATCGCCAGGATCGGATGAACACATGCTTTATATTTCTTTCCCGAAAATGGAAAGGTATTTGCTGTCAACAAGGATAAGAGAAGTATCTGTTACCCTTTAGTTGACTGGAGTGGAAAGGGAATTGTTAGAGGATTACTACACCCCCCTTGGAAATCGTTGTGGTGCTCATGGACGGTGTGTGCTTGGCTTCGAAGTCGAGAGTTTCCAAGTTAGGATTAGAGGCAAATTCAAGTTGGGGTAAAAGTGAAACGTTGGTTGTAACGAGACCAATGTTAGATTTTTCCTTTGGGTACAAAATCGCACTCCACTATATACCAAAGGGTACTATTTTAACATATATTTCCAACTTTCGAATATTTCTTCATTCTTCATAGTGGACTGAAATTATGGTCAAAGTACAATGTGAAAATATGTATAAAAGTATAACAATCTTAATAATTCCTTACATTAATTAATCGAGAGTTTTGGTGTCCTGAAATCTTCTCTTTTAAGAAGCATTAAATTCATTCCATTCAAAAATCAATATTCAAATTACCACGTGACTTGAATATAAAATTTTCATTGGTTAGACCATTGAAGAATCGTCTTAAAAGTTAGATTGTGAATAACTTAATTTTCATTGGTTAAACTGGGTTGGGTCGTTATGAATGTTAGTAAGGTTAGATCGATTCTGATGAAGTTGATTTTTTTTTATAATTTGTTTTTCCAACATCTAAATGATATGCATATATTACACTAAGAGTATTCAAATCAGTTTTTTCATTAATACGTTTTATGTTGTTTCCTAAAACATGCGGTATATTCCATAGAAAATGTGTGAAGAAAGCGAGCATTTGTCAGAGTATAATTTGCTGTCATTTTTGTGAGAAGTTGTACGATTATTTTACAAAAAATATGCTAAGAGAACTAAGCAATATATACTATATGTCTAACTCTATCAAAAGTGACTTGAAAATCATTATAAAATATATATTAACTGCTGCTCTTCATTTTATTCCCTTTGTCAATCTCATTCCGCAGATTTAGAAATATAATAAATCAAAAGTAATATAATTAAAAATTTCACTGCATAAATCTGACTACAGTTACAAAATTCCAGAACAATGCAGTATCTACACGGGCGAAGTATTGGCAACCAACAAGCCGTAAAAATGTGAACATGTTCCATTCAGAGAATTTCTAATTATTTCATATTCAATGGGCCTCCTTCAAATTGTTTCACCAGTTCACTTAAAGCATGCTCTCTTTACAAAGAAATTTCATAACTGATAACTAATTGTATTTATATTTAAACAAATAAGATGAACTTTAATTTGCTGGATACATCAATATGATTGGAATTATCATTTTTCAACGGATGCTGAGAAATGTTTCTTACCGCTACTTTTCTTACCGCTTTAATAAGTTCAAAATGAACACGCATTAAGGAATATTATTATGATAATCAAAGTCAACCATGAAATGTCACATGTCAAATTGATTCGGCACGTTTTCTATGTTGATGACGCAACGCCGAAATTTAGAGTTCAATATAAGATTAAACCATGAAAACATTTACCAGTGTTTCCATTTCCAAAACACAACTGTTATTACTGTCATTGCTACATCATGCTCCCAGTACTCGATGCTTAGGAGTACCATAGTTGCGTTATTTTTGGGACCGTTGGCGACATTCATACTATTTACAATAACCAAGTTTTCGTATTCAGGAATCGGTGATGAATTATTTTCACTGTGAGATATTAGACTACGGCTGGATTTTTTTGAATTTGTTTCTATGAAGAGAAGCGAATATAATATGTATTATATAATATAGCATGTATATACTAAATACACTGTTTACACCATCACTACACCAACACTCATAATTGCAATGTCTGACGCGCGTTTCGATAACCGAGTTATCGTCTTCAGAGACTTCAGAGATGCGCGTCGGACAGTGTAATTGTGAGTGTTGGTGTAGTCGTGGTGTAAACAGTATGTTCAGTATGGATATCGCCAACGGTTTCAGAAATTCCAACTTAATAGCATGTATATAGATAAATTGCGATCGTATTATAGTGTAAATTATTGTATCAAGACTAAAGTCAACCAAATTACAAATATTTTCAAATCTATTTAATCATTTTGGTAAAACCGGTTCATTTCATTGTAGAAACTTTACCGGTTGTTGGGAACAAATTACACCTAAGAAGAAGAAATTTTGGTTCGAGTAATGTTATCACTTTCAGACACAATTCTCGTCACAAAGTATTGAATAATGAATAAAATTCCTGTCGAAACATATTTTGTTAACGCCCCGTATTTTATTCAACAGTAATAATTGAGACATATTTCATAGTAAAGACACATTTTGAGCCCTGTATATGGATTTATGTCACTACCATATTATTATAATGAATATAAAACCGATATCATTCATTATATCACAGATAAAAATCACTTTTTCTCACCCAACCACTTCTACGTATAGAATCGGAGACTAAGAAATTGATTCTATCGAACAATATTGCATGTGTGATATAAAACATTTTTCAAAGTCGTGTCACAAATATCGAAAGCGGATTTGTATACAAAAATTTCATTCTTTTGAATCAATTCAATTTGTACATCTACGACATTTTACATATCTTGAATCGATGTTTCCAGAATTCGCGTCAGACGTTATGTTTAAATCTGACGCAATCTTATTTTTTATAGTGACGGTGCGCGTCTAAACTTTCACGTATAATAGAAAAATCAATTTAATAAAGCATTTCTTAGTATAAGCGATAATATTTATCAAAAACAATTTCATATTTATTTATATTATAATTCCTCAGTGAAAGAGTGATGAAATTATTCATATTTCCCGCAGTTATTTGAAACAAACTCGAATAATTTAGTTAATGTACCCCTTAATACCAGATTGAAAAAAAATAATGTTATGAGAAGATATAGTTTGATTATAATTTCATTAACTAACTAGAAAGCGTTTCATTTTATTTTCCTACCTTCTGTAAAAATGGCCTGCAATAGAGTGCAAAAAAGGAAAGTTGCTTGCGCAGCTGTCATATTGTGAAGCTGACGGGTGGCACAATGCCTATTTAAGAATCGCATCTTCGATTTCGTTGAACTCTGCACGTATTTCAACCATTCTGGGGACCTGTGAACAAATCACTGGATGAATATAAGCTATTTCATAGCAATGGCGTACTTATTTTTTTACATAGGACACACTCAAATTTTGTATAACATCTTTTCACGTTTTCATTCTAATCTTCACTCAGTAATATAAATAATTCATTGGAGAAAAACTAAGGGAATAATTTGGAGAGATTTACAATAACTAAAAAAATATGGAGTGGTATGTATTGTTACTTCGTTAATCAAATACTTTATCTACCGCGCATTTTTGACATATTTTTTCAAATTTACTATAATATAGCAATTGATAAATCACTTACAAATCGATGCTTTTAAAAACAACTATAGCATAGTATTTTCAGTTACTCTCCACCAAACAGCTACACCTAGACAAATTTACTTTTATCATTACTCACTATTCACTTAACATTTTCAATATACACTGATTCTATTCTCAATTAAATTTAATTTGCTATTTCTTATTCTTTGAAAATAATATATCAACCATACTAGAAATTCTCTCATAAAAGTATTAGTTTAACCTTATTTTTGGTTCCCTCTCATATGCATAAACAGTTGCTAGACCATACAGTAGAAGACGAATCAAGGAGAAAAAGCTGTTTTTTTAAAATAGCACCGTTACGTCCAATAATCCTTTTAAATGCGTAGTGTTTCTCGTTAGGTAACTTACGTAAGTGACTGAAAAATAAATGCGATACGGGTATCTAGGATAGTTTAGATGGTAAACCTATAGATCTGGTTTCGATTTCTGTTCTAGATCGTCCGAATTATTTGTCCGTTACCGAAAATGACCAACGAAGTAGTTTTTCTCTTCCTTTTAATCTTCATTTCCGCATTTACCCAACTTGCTCAAAATGGTTATATGGAAATTTAGGATTCGATGTCACTCTATGATTTTGCACTATTTTCATCGTGTTTAAAATTGCGAATTTTTTTATCACTAATTTTATTTCCATCCCAATAATGATTTTTTTAGTATAATTTTTGCGAAAAGCATTTTTTTATTTTTTTAAATTATAATTTGTTGTTTACTTTTTATTATAACTTAGTCTAGAATCGTGTTTCTCAACTCTAAAGTCTATTTTTCAGTGTTTTTAAACTGTATTTGATTTATTTTTTGCTTTTTAGTTCAGTTTGCTATGTAAACCCGTCACTATTATGTGTTGATGGTTGCATCTCGATTTTGTAAAATGGGGGCTGCGCGCTCACGTAGTTCTATTTACACTCATGCAAAGGATACAAAACAAACTTTATGAGTCCTGACGAATCTAATCACGATAATCAAATATTTGTTCGAATTATTGGATTGTCTTCAGTCCTTGACAAATGTGCAAAATTTAAATAAAATCCGATTGTTCAAAGTAGATCAGAATCAATGTCAAAAAGTATGTTACAAACATCCAGAAAGATCTAATACAAGCGTGTTAAGAATTGATCAACACCTTACAAACCCTTACGTAGGTAGCTTCATATTTTGTTGTTCAATAAATCTTCGATTGATTCAAGTAGAAGCTGAGTTTGTTATCTGAAATTTCGTATTATTTGAAAGTTTGATTTCAATTTTAGTGGAAGTAATAAAGTCTTGGATTTTCTGACCTTTTCGAAACTAACTCTACGTACGCCTTTGCTCTCCAACATTCTAATAAATTTTGATAGGGACGCGTTGTTTTATAAAGAAGGAACGGAATTAGTTTTTGAACAGCGGCGCGTCTTGTTTGTTTACGGTAATACACTTTTCAGAAGACAAACCAGCGAATAAAAGTTTTATTTACAAATTTTACTATCCGTTTCTCGAGACAATCATCCAAATTTGTATACTCTCCATCATAAGAAGTATGTTAAAATTATATTTCACAAATAATTAGTGAAATTACGTAGTGAATTATTTAGTACGTAAACATGCAGCAAATTTTGTGATCTTATGCCAGAAGAAAGGAACGGAGCTCAGAAAATACATGATTTATACAATTTCACATAATGTATGTTCCTGAGTATTTCTGTGTGTGTGTGTGTGTGAATGATATCTAAATAAGATCAATGATTGAAATTTATTATTTCAAATACGAAGAAATAACATTTATCAATTATCTATCAATATTTACAACTTTGGGTATATACGCCTGTGGACTAATTAAAGATATTTTAGGTTATTCAGAATGCTCATTAAGTTTAGTATTTAAAATGCATAACCAAGATAAATTACACCATTGGGAGATATTTGAGGTTAAACACGCTCAAGAGAATTATATACAGTTTAATAAATTTTTAAAACTGAATTGAGTACGAGGTACAAATTAAAGAAAACATAACAAATTTCTCTTTGACATTCACTTGGTTATATGAAATATAGTAGAAAATGCCGTAAGAATTTTTGTTTCCATATACATAGTGATTTGATAGTTTGTAACATGCCATTCGGCAAGTTACGTTTTTCTACAACTATTTTGAATATTCCTTTACTCACGGATTGTGGCTCAGTAGTCATTTCTATTTCAATTCTCACATCCGAAATTTTGAAGTAATTAATTTGTTATAGACTTCCCACTCTATTCGACGTATTCAATAATACTCCAGTTTCGTTGCTTAATCGCCCTCTACCTATCTTCACTCTCAAAGTATTTAAATCAAAGTGAATATAGTAAAATTTGTGGTGATATTCTTTATGTTCGCTGGCAAGTTTTTCTTATATATCTTAAATGCTTTTTATTCAGTGCTCACAAAATTCCAGTTATTTTTTTTAATTTCCTTTTATTTTGAGCAAATTTTGTATAATAATTTCCATGTAAATTCGTATTTTCTATTTATTTGCGAACAAAACGCATAGATTCCTATTTCGTTATATTTAAAAAAAATACATGGATTCAGTTTTTTTATATTCTAGAGCATAAGCCTCTTTTTTCAAATCTGTTCTATCTACTTGTTCTTTCTTTAGAAATTTCCAACCGTGTTCCCATTTCCCTCCTTTTTTTTATTCGTAGTTCTTGAGCTGCCAGGTTAGGAGTTCAATCTCACGCAAAGGACTCAACCGGTACACCCCAAACAACGGATTCAACTCATCTCTAACAACTGGGAATTCGGTTGAGGCCTGCAGACATCCCGGATTTCCATAGATAAGTCTCCAACATCATTCGTTAAAAAGCTGGTGGTGTTCAATTTAATATCGATTGTTTATCCCATCCAAGTAGCCGACCCATTGGAATATGTACCTGTAATACCGGCCTCGAACAACAAACAGAACAACGTACCAAACGGCAAATGGAGCCGGTAAATGTGGAAAAACGTGTAGCAGGTGTGCGATTTTATACTTTTATGAGAAAACTAAAATTCTAATTTGCATCACTGTTCAAAAGAAATGGGCCTTCCAGTTCAGTAAAAAGTCAAGAGATATGACTACCTGAGTAAAGTAAGTATTGTCTTCTCCGTGGAGTACTGTTTAGAAATAAGAATTGGAATTAAGAAAGTCCGTGTATTGTTTAGGAAGATCAAGAAGGTTCTATGAGAGCGCGAGTTTAGAGCTAAGAAAACGGATGCTCAAGTGCTATGTATTCCCAGTCCTCTTGAAACTTGGGCCCTTACCGCATACTGCGAGTAAAGACCAGAAGCCTTCAAGATGTGGGCCGACCCTAGGATGCTGAGAATATCAAGGACAGATCATGTGAACAATGTGGATGCTCTGAATAAGGACCTAGAGATGAGATCTATTCGAAGGAGAAGAATATCATGGTTTAGGAACCTGCGAAAATAATTCATCGTTACATCATCTTACTCATTTAGGACCGCAGCTTCCAAAGTCAAACTAACTATGATAATAGCCAACCGCCAAAACGAAAATGGTACATGAAGAAAAAGAAAAATTTAGACGAATCATACAAAGGGCCTTCGTGATCTAAGAAACAAAATTCGTACTGTTATTGCCAATATATTCATAAATATAGTTGCCATATGTTTAAAAATAGAGCCTACCTTAGAAATATGTTACTTTTCAAATATATACTCTGTATAATGAACATAGCAGAAGATCTCATAGAATATTTCGCCCACTATTATATAAGATAGATCTCGTGTTAACTGATTGCGGATCGTAAATCGTAAATCAGACTTTATTCATAGTTTCTGAACGTCGAGTTGTATTTTCATTGGACATTCCAAAATAGAAATTTATCTACAAAAAATTTTCACTTTTATCCCTTTACTGCGTTAATTTTTCTATGATTTGTTAAGTTTACAGGTTTAGTTTTCTGTAGCCTTTTTTTATGGATACCTAGTTTATTGATCTCATTCCTATACATTCGAAGTCAGTTTAGTAAATAGATCTAATACATTGTATTATTCATTATGATATAATTATCTAATTATAATACATAATTTATAAATAATCACAAAAAATATAACAAATTGAATGTATAGACTAGGCTTTTAATTCCTCTTCATATTCATTAATGGTATGAAAGCAATATTTTTAAAGAAAACACTGCTCGAAGTAGTAAATTGAAATTTCGTCATATCATCCATGTTAAATTGCTGGAAATATTTAAAAAATGAGTGTAAATTTTACAAGTATAACATCCTTCCTAGTTTTAGTAAAATAATTATGAATATCTTTATGTTTCAGCAGAACAAATTGGTTTTTGTGTATTTGTTTTCTATGGCGACGAACATTTTATTCAGTGATGAGCAGTTACCCCACTAACCATATGTCATATTACTGTGGAAAAATGAGTTATATTAATTAGTAGGAATTCTCAGAGATTTGGTCACAAAACATATCCAATAGAAGGTTAACTTGCATCTAAATTTTAGCAACAGAAATTTAGCTCTGCTACTTACCAATAGTGATGCTAGTGTAATAAAAATGTGTCATTACTATCAATGTCAATTGTCAAGATTAATAATCATTTGTTTGAATTTCCCAACCGCTTTCCTGATGTGTATTCTAAAAGGGAAAAATTTAGTATAATTCAATGCTCAATACAAAATTATCGCTTGTGTGAAAATCATTATCTGGATAGCTATTTCATAAATTTGAATTATAAGCTATGCTGAATTTAATGACTATATAGTAAACCAATCAAATTCATATGCTGTAAAAAAAGGTATAGTAGACACTGATAAGATCATCGCAGTCCGAGTGTTTATTAAGACATAAAATACATCTGGTATTTTATTTATAGAAGAGCTATTGAAGTTTTCAAGTGAATTTTCAGACTTCTTTGTTACAAAGGCAATTAGTAGTTTTGACAAACAAAAATCGGGTTTTTCAGCTGTAGCTGGAACTAATAAGAACAATCCAACACCTAAGGAAATGGTTATGTTTCGAGTTATCGGAATACAACAATCAAAATATCAAAAATTAAAAACAGTTTGAAGAATAACAAAGAGCAATTAAAGACATTGAAGAAGATGTGTGAAATTGGAACATTTGAGTGTATAGATGAAGGTTTAAATAATGTGACGAAAGAATTTATAAATTCATAGAAATATTCATAGACAAGGTACAAGTACAACAAAATGATGGACTATAAAGGATAAAACGTATGCTTTGTGTGCAAAATAAGTCTCTACAACCTCTCATTTCACCTGTAATTAATTGATATAATTTAGTCATGTTTCTACTAAGTTACTGGGATATTTTACTATCTCTAGTATTAATATTGCTTTTAACGAATGTTGGTGGATAGATCGACTTAAACCTTTCAACGTATTTTAATGTATACATTAACGAACTTTTATATTTTTTGGCTCGCTTGTATTCATAGCAATATTGTTTTATAAAACTCAAAATGGTACTATATTATAATGACGTGCAATCTGTTCAACCAAAATACTGTTTTATTTCTGGTTAGTATCTATTCACGTGTTACACATTTTGTCAGTTTTCATTTTTAAAGTGATGTTGTAATCATTCCTAATAATTTTCCTTGGTTTAGTTGAAGATTTATGTAATTATTCTTTTGCAAATAAGCGTGTCCCAGTTCTAAGATGATTTTTATAGTGAATTCAGGAAACTGCGAAATAGAAACTGGATAAAAATGAATACAGTAGATGTTATGTGCTGCCACGTACCATCGAGACCACTGGCATCAAAAATCCTCCATGTTAATTCCACTGAATAACAACTAAGTTTGCCTTTCTTCTTAGGGTATGTTCTGTGGATTTGGTTTGCTAATTTTGAGGTGGTCAATATAAGTTGACTAAGTTAAGTTGGTATCTAAGTGAATACCCAGTAATTTTACTGGCTCCCATTTAATGGTCCATTTGTTAACAATAGACAGAAGTAGTTTCGTTCTTTTCTCAATGAGTTTCAATTTATTAGCCACGAAACCACTGATTTAACATGGTATCATCACTCACTTGTACACCATCTGATGAGGTTGTCGTATCATTCGCGAATAGAATACAAAGAAAAATCTATAGCTTCCGGTAAATCTTCACAAAGAGTATAAAGTCTGTAGAACGCAATCAAAAGCTTTCTTTGAGTCGTATAATGTTCCCATATCCCAATTAAAATTTCATAAATAGTAACTTCTAGATAATTTACCAATTTTTATTGACAACAGATTCGAATACTTTATTTATTGTTGGTAGAATTGCTATCAGTCTATAATTTTTTGGACAGTCTCTGTTACCATTTTTATGTAATGCTAGAATTTTTATTATTTTGAAAGAGTATGGCCAATGTCCATTTCTATATATTTATTGAACAAAATAGTAAGTGTTATCATTTAATGGATAAAACGTTTCATTATTTTGATGTTGTTGTTGTAGAAATTTGAACATTGCTTATCACCAACATTGCTTCCTGAATGAGGAATAGAAAAGAAAACTTATTCTGTTTGTTCATAAAACTATTCAGTTGTATGCTAGATATTTTGTATCAATATATTCCTAAACGCATATTTATGGGAGGATTCCATTTACATTTTATATACTTGATAACAAACGAAAATATTATTATAGGCACTTCATTAAACGTTAAATCCTATCAATATTTTTCGACACACGATGGAAGTCGAATTATACCTACTGAAAGTCTTAGAACTATATGTATATGTATAAATATTTCACATCAAAACATACTGGTGAAATATTCTATGGAATATTCCTATCTCTCATAGTTGTAAAGGAACCCCTATTCCGGAAACTCACAGGATATATATGGAAGAAACTACCCCTAGTTGTCAACGAAACGCGTGTAAAGAGAAGCCTTTGCCGGTTTTCTGAAGTTAGATACGAAAAAGGTCATACATAGTTAATATTTGCTTTGTAATTAATCGTGATAAATTGCAGATAACGATGTTTTCGATTTATAAACTTGACTCGACTCCGTATTATTTCAAAACAAAAAATCTTATATATTAAAAAATTTGATGATTTCCATTCCGAGTCCGTTCAGGCGTTCTACCAAACCGATTTGCTTAATTTTTTTTTTCAATGAAAGGTATTGATGCACAGATCAGCCATCAACCATCGGATTTCATCTAATTTTCACCATTCTCAAGTTATACTCAAATGCGAGTTTTTTACATACACACGTTCTATCATCAATATCTCAGGTTCTATTCAAGATAGAGACGTTTTGATTAAAGAACACTCGCTGAAATACTTTCTTTCTTTTGAGTTTTTGAACACTTAAATCGGTTGAGTTGGAGAGGAGCTAGGCGCGGACATTCAATGTGGAGTTATGGATTTTTGTAGGTTTTTGGCAATTTTTCTACATTCAAAGATCTATATCTCAGGTTCTAATATAGCTACAGAGTTAGTTCTTTTCTATTATAATGATTTCTGATTCTTATTTAATGGATTCGATGCGAGTGAAGCCGCGGGTAAAAGCTAGTAGCAATAATTATTTATTAATTGATAACGGTATACCAACAAGTTGTATCATTAATGTCTATTGATGTGGCATTACGAATTTTATACTTCATTTTAGAATATATAGAAAACGTTTTCAATTATTTTTAAAATCTTTATTTCCACGGAGAATAATCAAACTCAACGGTTCAAATTAATTTGTTGTCTACACTAAGGTAAAGCTCTGCTTTTTAGAGACAAGGACCGATGTCGTTATCAACTTTCATGGAGCAGGTGTTAGGATAAATTCGAGATATAACATAGATGGAGCACCTCATATTATCAGATGTACGTACTCCATGCGCATTGTACAAACTTTGTGGAATACATTCAAAATACATTCATTTACGCAATATGAATACGAATGTGTGCGATTTATCAAAATGAACTCTATTTGAATTACAGTCGCAGTGAATTTTCAGAAATATAAGAAATTACGGTTAATTCAAAGCTTTACACTTCGTGACAAATTGTGTTTTCCTATTGTTAAATTGAACCAAACTAGATTTCAGTAGGTTACGGTCCGTTGTAAATAACGATCATTTTTTAATACAAACTATTCATGTTTATGGAAATGATTGAAGTTACGCAGATGAGAAATTCAACAAACAAAGCTTATACGCTGCAAGGCTGAATTATATACAGGGTGTGTCGTGAAGAATTTTGCTAACATTTGTAGAGTCTGTCATGAAAGATGTTATGTGGCTAATAAAAAGTGTCAACTTCTCTCCCTTATCAATTTTCAGGTTGATTTCTGAAAGTACTCATAAATTTGAATTATCGATAGGGTGAATGTAGTTAATTTGATTTTTTAAACTCTTCCATGATGCAATACACTACCATCAAGCATTTGACTGGTATTAGCTGAACTTAGAAATTCCTGGATCGGCTTTAGAAAAATTTTTCGATCGCAATATTCGATTTTCAAACTAAATAAATAGCCAATGGAAAGGATATATGCTCTCGGGCATTCTAAAGAAAATGCTAAACTGTATCAAACTACAATAGCGACTATATATAATTAAAATTATTATAGTCAATCAAATTTCTGGACAATTTCACAAATTAACCTGTAATTCACTAAAGGAGAGGAGTTTTTAGTAGCCTCATAATATTTTCCTTGTTTGTCTGTACATAAACTAAAAATATATTTCTCATGACTTACCCTGTATTCATAAATTAGGTATTTTTGTATCATAAATTTCATGACATCTCGATAAAACGAAACTTTTTCTTTGTGTACTTTGATTCTTTAACATCTTCATAAATTATCACATTTCGATATCTAAAGATTCACAATTAGCACTGAAAGGCATATCCGGGTAGGTAGTTAATTGTCAGGGTGTAATAGACTTGATTTCGCAAATACTACAACCGTGGTTGGGATTCTACGCCCACTTGGCAAACACTGTGTGCACAGGTTATATATTATAACAATAAGGATATGATTTCAATTGTACTCCTGCTGGGCACAGAGAAGCATCTGCCTATTGCCTATAATCTTTATATCGTTATTCAGAATTATATCCACGGGTGGATGAATAAAAATTACAGAAAATGAGCATGAGCCTGAAAAATATACGAATATTTTCTTTGACAAAAGCTGTTAACGAATTTTTAGCTTCTAACTTAATAAAAAATAAGTATATACGTTGTTAGGCTGACAATGGATCGCGATTATAAGAATTTATATTTTCGCGAAATAAAAATTTGAAACGGAATGAATTTGTGTTTGATTAATTATTATAGATTAAAAAACAAAATTGAAAGTATATCAAGATTTGTACTGATACCACTGATTGAGAGACCTTTACACACAATGACACTCGCAAACGCGCGTTTCAACATTAATACATATTCAAAAATACATTTGAACAATTTTGCCAGTCTTTGAGAATAATACAAATATTCAGGAAATAGAAATCAACGAAGAAAATGTTCATCATTTCATATCAAAATATTTTTGTTGATAAATACAATGAATATCTACAGGGTGTCAATTTGAGAACAGAAAACTCAAAATATGTGAAGACATCACTCTTATTTCTGGGGGGGGGGAGGGTTGACAAGTTTGTTCCTAGTTCTCAATTGAATTACATCGACCGACTATCACAACCCCTAAAATTTCATGTGTAAGAGAGTTTCGAATGATAAATGATTGCTAAACTACTTTTTTTGTTCCAGCAAATACTTGATCTTCATATTTATCTTGAAGAAATTTCAAACTTCTCTAGCATTAAAAAAAATATCTGGAGGCAAAATTTGAAAAACTAGATAATATTTTTCTATAACTAGCAGAACTAAGAAAAATTGGAGATGAAGAAAATTTTCCTCTGAAACAATTTGTCTTTTGATTGGTTGTTACTATAACATTATTATTCCGACATAAAGGCGTGTAGATTACCTTTACATTGAATGAACTGTATGGATTGTGTGATTTCCACGAGTACCTCTTTCCAAATATCTCACTTCTTCTTGTAACTGTAATAATTGTGACAGGTCTATACAAAAAAAAAGAAATTTATTAGTAAACGTTACTTCAATTATTTCTGCATAGAAACAAGAAGTGTTTCAACAGAGTTGAAGCAAAAATAAAAGACTTAGCAATTAAGTCTCTACTAAGCTTATAAGAATATTATAGAACAAAACAAAACTTGTCCTAAGGATGAATTCCTGCTCTTAATTATTCATCGAAAAATGAATTTTTACAAGATGCTATAAATTCCAGCATAGAAGTTGATAATTCTACTATACTTAAAGCATATTGGCTTATTGATTTTCACAGTTTAATAAGGTTGTCTAAAACGGTCATGGAATATTTCCATCCGAATATCTCTTTAGAGAAAATATGCAGCTTAAGAAAATAGAGCAAAGCTCTTGAGTTTAAAATAACATTTTATAACAAACTTGTGAGGAGAATGTGTTCTCTAATAGATCATCTTAGGAAATATATAATATTGTGGAGTTTTTCAAGTTATCATAAGGACATCAATTTGAATGCAACCCTCGTTGGATTTCACTTTATTTTGAAGGCATTTAAATAACCGAAACCCTATAATTTTAAGTATATAAACATGTAGTTTTCAGGGCGCTTCACTAATCTCCATTTTCTCAGGTATTTTAAAAACTTATGGCTATTTTCCAAGAAACTCTGATGTATAAGTTGATTTCGAATTCATGGGAAGCAATCGTTGTGACGTTCTGCTATACTTTTTCCTCAGCCCAGATATAACCACTGAAAGGTGTCGAGTTTAGTGTTCAAAGAAATTTCATGAAATAAAATTATCAATAGGATATCAATTTAATTCCTTTATAATGTATCAGAAATATTAAAAAATATCGATGGTATTCAATAAACTGAAATAACGAAAAATCTCTAGTTAAATTTGAGAAATAAAATTGAAAGTTTAATCTACTCACTTTGAGGGATTAAGTAATTGTAATAAGCAGATTCTACTTTCATATTGAAGTGGTTAATCTATTTATTCATGAAACAAAGTTGTAAATATCATAATGTTGTGTAATATTATAATAAACACCAAAGTGAGATCTTGATGTCAAAAATATTCTTTTTCGTTTGTTGAAGAGAAATGTTTATTTTTTTCTGACTCTTATGTTCTCAAATGTTTCTATGTGATGTAGAAAAATCTTAAAAAAATATGGGCTCTATTCTTAGGGTCGCTTGTGAAAATGCGATATGACTAGCGTTTTTCTGTACGTCTGTCTGCAGCAGCGACATCTCGTCACATGTAGCGAGCTCTGGTTTTTTGTATTTAATTCCTGCACCGCTGTAGATGTGCCAAGACGAAAGAAATTTGGGCAATATAACAAAAAAATTAATTGAATCAATCAAAAGGTGTTCCATTAGCCAAATAACCTCAAATCACATGAATTGACTCGAACCGATATCAGTAGACATCATAAGTCATCGATCAAGATCAAATAGTCGTCAATTGGATTCAATGGAAGTCAATTCTTGCCATTTTCATTTCATAAACTAAAATATTGATATTTTTCGTGTTTCATTTTTTATGGGAAATTCCTTTCATAAATTAAGATTTTTGTTAATATTTGATGTTAACAGTAAAAAATGAGCTAATCTCTTGTGCCGCCGAGAGTACGACGACGTTTTTGCTTGTTTATTTCAGTTTCCCATTACATTAATGGAAACACATATTATATGCTCAAAAATGAGCTCTTGAGTTATACAAAACTCTAAGTAGAATGAGATTAACTTCAAAAGAAGCCTAGTTACAGCCATTGAAATATGGCTAAATTTTGAAGAAGAAATTTTTTTCCATCCATCATATTAGTCAGTACCGAATGTGCATGGAGTTCATATGTCAAAATGGTTGGCAGTATGTAGTGGTAGCACTTATGTAATCTAGATAATACGGTACAGTTGTCAAATCGTTAATGACACACATCTGAAATTTGTTATGTATTCTCTTTATATCTTTCAGTACTTTTGATTGTTATCATTAAAATTATCCCAAAAATGAATTTGCTTGGTGTTTCATTTAAAAATTTGTTTAATGAAAATCATTGAGTATAAGAAATGTGTTGCAATCATTTTTCTACAAAAACATATTTTCTTATCTCACAATTCGATAGGTATTCCATATTCCTACTGGTATTTCATTGTATCAACCATATAAGTAACGTTTTCACTCAAATAATAAAAATTTATCGAGAGAAGGAGATAATGATTAAATAGAAAAAAACAGAAAATCAAAAAATAAAAGAACATACACATACAACTCGACTTTAAAATTTGTTCGATATGTTTTTTAACTAAACTCAACCTAAACGTTTAAACATAGAATGAAAAACTTCTAATAGACATACTATTTTCATAATGTCTGCCAATTCAAAAGTTTTAATAAACACTAGTGAATTAAGATTTAGGTTATTTCTTCAAATTTCAAAATTCACTAAATTTGACTGGCTGTAACTAGTCTTTTTTGAAAGATAATCGTACTTGGCATTACTGTTTTGTAAAGATCGAAGACTGAATTTTTGGAATATAATATGGTTTTTAGTAAAAAATTTGCATAAATGATGTGTACTTCCAAATTAAAAGAAATAGTTTTTTCCCATGTTAATTAAATGGTAAACTAAAATAAAAAGCGACCCCTTAGAGTTGAGCTATAGAGCACATGTTTTGTGAGGATATTTTTACATCAAATACATTTGAGAGGGCAAGAAAAATTATTTTGAAGTACCCCAATACATATATCGTTATGAAATTCATTATAAAATAAGGTGAATACGTTTATTGATGGTTTGAAAAGGAGAAAAAGATAGAAATATTGAAGGTCAATATTTCTATCAAATTCTCAAATCGATAGAAAATATGCAACAAGTATAGTATCGGAGAAATAGAGTAGTGGTACAATAGTTCTAAGAAGTGTTATATTTATGAATTTTTTTTAATTAAGGAAAGATCAATGGAATCAGGTTTTTACATGTTTCATTTTGGCTCAATGAATTATATCATTTGAAATTATCCGATTGAAAAATATTTTTATGGATGAAATGGTTTTTTATGAAAAATATTATGAGCGTCACCATCTTCGTAGTGTGTTTATGTTACCTTACAGATATAGAGAATTTCAACTAAAATAAATTCTTGAACAAAGTTATTACCCAAGAGCTCTATTCAGTGACATAAACAACGATTTTAAACTTAATGATATTGGCATAAACACAAAAATAGTGTAACTAATTCTATAATATCGAAAAAAGAAGGGAAAAATATCTTCGATTTCCAATAAATAATTGGATAACACACTAACTTCACGTCCATCCGAGCGAGAACGGAAATCGCTACATATTTCTTGTAGCGAGCGGGAAGTAAGTACGTCTTTGGAAGCTTGAGACACCATAACACATTGAGTAACATTTTTAGTAGCATGCAGTTGAAGTAATATCCTAGCAATATGGCAAAACATTTAAGGTATTTTGCTTCAAAGTTGATAATTTGTTTCTACGGACTGAAACACGAAAATATTCAACATAGAGAGTGACTCGTAAATAATAAGCGTTAATATAACAAGTATGGCCCATCGTATTCTGTGGATTCAACCCAACATTCAGCAAGATCTTTGAAACCTTGATAAAACTCACTTTAGACTTAGATGCAAAAAATTCTCGCACTACATTATCAACATTTTCTTTGTATTCAAATTCTTTTCCAAGCAATAATGTCGCAATGGATCTGAACAAATAGTTGTTTGACGATGCAAGATTCGGACTAAATGCTTGATGCAGGATGCAGTATGCGGCTTACCATTGTCTCCTTTCAAGAGAACTCGCATTTGGTTAACTAACTGGATACTTCTCTATTAAAACCTCATACATTCACATTAGCTGTCCATTATATAACTCGGCGTCGACATCTCGACCCTCTGAAATGATAATAAACTTTCATAAGTCCACCGGACACACAACGAGACTTTTCTCTCGAATAAGGTTCTCTTCGCGATGGGCTCTTGTGATTGTTCTTTGTCTAACCATTAATTTTCTATGATTGGTTTTTGATATAAATCTCTACTTGACAACTTTTATAGATCTTGCCTAATGGTTCTAAATGGCGTTGTATGGTAACTTCAGGTCCAGAGGAGACCGATAATCGGCGAGTGCTGGTACTAGATTGGTTTTCTACTTGTCCCCTTGTAATCTCAATATCCCATGCAGGTGGACGACCTGAGCGCGAACTATCTCAAATCGATCAAATCAATGCTGTGCCATTCGCTCATTAACTGTACCTTCTCCTTCAATTTCATTTATTTACTTTGATGCCACGGCTGCTTTAAACTTTTGTTTCTAATACACGAATTTCATATTCATCGCACTCTATATTGTTTATTATAAAAACGTTTTGTTGTGTGGCTAAAGATTGAAACCGCTAGCGTAGTCTAAGACACCATTTATTAATAATAACAACAACTTTCATTGTTACTGTTCACTAGTCTACATACTACTTAGTTATCATCATATAAAATTATATCTTCGATTTCTTATAATGATCTCAACAGAATGCGATAAAACATAATGTATAATACGAAAGTATAAAGTGGAACATTGTTACTTTTTATATACAATGACATATAAACAATTGATATTTGATACGAGACATTTGGTGCGTTTTTAGACTTTGTAAGGTATTCTTGATGAGAAATGCTTCGTAATTATTATTAATTTGGGTCGATGGGTTGAAACAAAAAAACTATGAAAGTGAAGCAATTGTACTTTTCATAGAATTAGAGATTAGTGTTAACAAGTTACAGCATGTTTTAATTGAGGCTTCACATATGAAAATCGACATTACTGATGAGAAACTCTCTGTATTTTCACACTACCATCATAGTTGGACAAACCTAAATTGAAAAAGAATAGGAAAAATGAACCATAAAAGCTGTAAGCACATTTAGGAGAACTGATGATATGCGGTAGAACTGACAAATATTTTACTGACACACACGCAATATAGATTTTTTTATATTATCTCTATAATAACATCATAAAAATATTAATGTTCTTGCCAAGGTACAGTTTGATTTTATATATGTATATAACAGTAAAATCTTATAACGGCATATCAATTTGAAAACTTTTTTGAGTTAATATGAAATGAAGCTTTTCATTGAGTTTATTGTTTTAAGTATTGAACGTTACAATATTCATAAATACTAGTTCTCATTTAGTTAAAATGGCCCCATTTTGTAGTAAAAACTTCCTTTGTTTCACTCAATAAACAATGGCTATTGAACAATGAAAGAGATTCGCTAACGACTTGACACAACATTGTATTTTATTGTGGCTTGGTCAGTTGAAAAGCAGATTTCAAAATAAATATAAACGATTCGAGTGTGTTGAATATTAGTTCGTGGAGAGAATGAGACAGCCAGGAAGCAATTGCTACGATCATTAATTTAAAAGCTACATATTGGGGTGTTTTTGTGGTGTAACGCTGACTGCTGTCTGGAGATGGCACTGAGATAGAACACGACACGACGAAAATAGATAGCATGGAACAAACTGGATGACCGACTAACTTGATCGAAGTGGATTATACGTCTTGCTGTATTAAGTTGATTAATTCCACATTAATATTAAGTATATGAGAAGATTGAAGAAATTATTTGTGGTGTGGTTTTTTGAACACTAGTAATGTATTCATATTGTTTTGAAACAAGTATTATCCAAATAATTTTTATTACTTTCAGTTAGTTTTTTCCAATACATATAAAATAGAGTTATCACTATTTGAATACCAATTTAGTTTGTAATAAGTGTATTTTTTTGAGATAAAAATCTTTTAAAAGTCATCAAGTGTTAGAAGCGACATTTCTGTATCATGCGCGCTTTATCTATAAATTTAAAAAACAAATATTAATCTTTCATAATATTGGAAGTTTTTGAACTTTCTTTTGATGCACATCAACATTATAAACAACTATTAAAAAGTTTTCGAATCTTTTACAACATTGAATGAGCCTGAAATTAATGATCCTATAAAAAACGTTAAATAGTAACTCTCTCACTAAATCCTCAAAAATTTCTGAAAAATATAGCGTACTATTCTTGAGACCCTTCCAATATTCTCTGAAACCACTACGAAATTGAAGCGACCAGATTGCTCAACATTATCCGTGGATTTCCTACTACGTTTACAATCATCAAACGTTTTTTCTGATGAAGCAAAATATGGATGAACTTTAAATGATAACTAATGTTGTGGACAAATCTTTTTCTACCAGAAAAAAATTTTGGTCAATATACGAACCTTGTTTCCAACAACGCCAAATGTAGAAAGGGTCGGTTTTGTTAGGACCAATTCAAGTTTAAAGCAGTCGTGGCAGCAAGAAAAATATGCGAAATTGAAGAAAAAAACATAGTTAATGAGCGAGCGGCACAGCGTTTGGTTAATAGTTTCAATAGTGGAGATTTGACACTAGATGATCGTTTGCTCTCAAGTCATCGACCTGCTTGGGATATTGAGAATACAAGAAGAAAACCAAGTTAGTAAGAGCATTCGCCGATTATCAAACTCCGCTGCACTTTCTGAACATACCATACATCGCTATTTAAAATCACTAGGTGAGATCTTTAAAAGATCGAGGAGAGATGTTTAAACTGACCCTTGCTTGTCCAAAATATGATGGTTTTATTATTGTTACTTGACATGAAAAATTGATTTATTCAAACAATCCGAATATGGGAAATCAATGGTAAAACAAAGGATAATTACCAGAAACCCTCTCAAAGAGAATCCTATTCGAGTGGAAAACCTTATTCTGTGTCTGGTAAAATTATGTAGGTTGAGTGTATTAATCTTTCGATGTCGAGGTATATAGTGGACCGCTGATGCGAATGTTTTAGGTTTAGTTACCCAAAAGCGGGTTCTCTTACCATAAGACAAGACCTTGCACCGTCAGATTACTATTTTCTCAAATTCATGGTGAGAGTTATGGATGCGAAAAAATTTGAAACCAAGATTTCGAATATACAGTGCGACAATTGTTTGCATCTACATATTAAAGTGGATGAGTGGTGGATAGACCTCGTAATTCTTCAAAGAGGAACTCGACAAACTGCAATCACATTTACTACTTAATTTAACACTGGTTTAGTTTAATAAGAATAAACATAACCAAAATAGCCTCTATATTGAAAACACGCCTGTCATAAACAGAAAACAAAAAATGCTTGACAGCGAATGCTCAACATGCTCTCGATCGCGTCGCGCTACGTCCGCTGAATGCGACCATTATTCATGAGACACCCTATATAACGTCACTTTAACAATCAGTGGGAAAAACAAAATTTCATCAGGTATATTTTGATGCTTAATATGAATACTGTGTTATCCCCGCATCTTATTGTGTTAGGAAGATTTTGACACTGGTTTAAACATCAAAGTATCTTTATGAAAATGGTTTTAAAAAAGGAGCTGAAGGTATCATTCACAGTATAAAGAGCTAAAATAGCAGTTATAAAGAATATATATATATATATATATATATATATATATATATATATATATATATATATATATATATATACTTATACTTTATTTTGTGTCTTTTCTTCCGATATGATTCAATCACTATTTTTCTAATAAATCACTGTTTGAAGATTTCTGATGTTATTTGTAAATAAATATTATCATAGTTTTGTATCACATTAACTCGTTTCGAAAATCTTCCTGCATAACCTAAGCCTCCATAATTTTTAAATCTACTAATACTTGTTATTAGTTTCCATGAAATTCTAAAATTCTGAACATTAACAGTTTTATTGTGCCGCCTTTCAAATACTTTAATTCTGCATTCCTTTCAACATAAAATATTTCTAAGCAAACGTCTAAATTCCGTAATTCAACTGTTAGCTAAAGAATTCCATTTTAAAGAGAAGGGAAACAAAATAATATTTCCGGCTCCGTAAACGTTTACATGTATACATGGAAGTACTCATATTTCCAATTCTTAATCATGAACTCCAGCTTAATCAATTTAAAATTACACTCTCAGAACGTGAACCAGATTTCGAAGCGTATTTATATTTCAGATTAAATTTTGAACTGGTATTTTCTAACACGAACGTTCAAAACTTTCTTCAAATTTACTTTATTATAACTTGAAAAACATGTTTAAATAGCATAATTGTTGGAAATATTTTCGAATACATCTGCTGCAGCTGGAACTGTTCATAAATTTACACTCAACAGTTGAAACATGAATTGTAGCGATTAGAATTTTATTTTTCTTATTATTCACCCAAAACAAATTTAAAAGTAAGTTATAACTGAATACAGAAAAAATTTTTTATTGAATATTCATCCATTTTAACGAATAACAACAAATGTTCAATCTTATTCTTAAAGTATCAGGTGACAATTACAGTTTATAATTTTGTCATCTTCATCAATTCTTTTGTTTCCTTTCTTTTACGACTATATTTTCGATCTTTTTCAATAGTTTAACTTTTCATTAATCTATCTGACATCATTTTTACAAATATATTCATATCAATTTAGCTGTTTTTCACTATTTTTTTTTTTAATTTTCTAGTGTCCTTATTCTTCCACCAGTCCTACTTAGTGTTACCAACTATCCTTTCCAAGGTATTACAATTTATTTGTCCACATCTTTGTCGTGAATCTTTACGCATTGTTAGAGTCCTAACAAACATATTATTGGTATGCTGACTTCAATGAAAATTCTCAATTATTATTCGGAGGTTTTTATTACCCATGCACGTTTGCTGTATAATCCCGATGAATTTATAATGTTTCACTCTGTCGAAATCATTCGTTATTAAAGTACATATAAATAACTTAGATTGACATCTTTGCCTCTTTTAATGTGTTCTTAGATGTCGACTATGCTATTTCCCCACTTTTCTTATGCATAATGTTCTTCCTCAAGATTGTTTTGTAATATTCCTGTTGATATTCAAGATTTCATTCAATTCATATCAAAGCACATTGGAGATTATTATTATCATATAATATGATTAATTATAAAAACATATATATGTAGGAGAACCTACTCAAGTATTTTAATTGTATCTCTCGCTCTATATTTTCATTTATGTAAATGAGTGTGGACTCAATTTATTTTTTTGGTCCCGGATAGAACAGCACAATTTGTACTCACCAATAGCCTTCCCTGACTAGAAAATTGCTTTTTTAAGCTTTTGTAATTACAGAGAAAGTATTCCAAAAACGATAATTGTTTTGTATACCCTGGTAAACTTACTGCAAGCAATTTATAGAATTCGAAAATTTACCAAACATCTTGAAAGTAATTATCCAATAACATTCCAGTTGTCCACTAAGACAATTGTATTTTCTATGGCGGAGGTGGTGTATTCAGACAATTTTCAACACTATTCATACGTGGTTCGTGCTAAAAATTTTGGGAAGCTTTTAGATTATTGTGAAAAATATTTTTCAACATTTCAACACTTCTTACAAAATGAACGTTACTGGAATTTTATTACTGTTACACTACCAGAACCGTTCAATTTTTGGAAAAAAATTAGAATAAATGTTAATTGGATTTTTTTTGTTCTGTACAGATTGAGAGTACATACTCGTAGTTTGTGAGAATATTTAACTTAATAGAAATGCGTGTAAACAGAAGTTTAAATATGACAAGGAAACAAATTGGTAGAATAATTGCTCTTATTGAATACAGGTACAATCAGAGGTACATTTAGAATACACTAGAAATTATTCAGTCAACTTTGTCCTGAGTAGTTGCGAGATATCGAGGGGCCGAAGGATATGATTGAAGGCCAACAGCAAGGCAACTTCAACAAGAGATAGATGAAACTTAAATAAAGTAGAAGAGTAACTTCACAAACCGTTAGATATTTTATAAAATGCTGGAATTACAGTTGACACTACTCATCCACCACCAGGGAACACCGTGCAGCTACGATAAGATTCACACGAGAATATGCGATATGGAATGCTCAAGTTTGGGGGAATGTTTTTTAATAGAGAAGTCTAGATTTTGTTCATGTAGTTCAGGTCGGAGAATACCTGTTTATAGAAAAGATGATTCAAAAATTTGGCAGGAGAGTCTATCTTGTTGTGGGGTGGAATATCTTTAAGGGTACTCACAGATTGGTACTGTTAGATGGAGGATCATTAACTGTTCATTATTATATTAAACTCTATTGACCATTTAATACCATCTGGACTTCATCAACTGTAAAAGATGTGTAGGATGGTATGGAAAAAGGTGGATCAATATTTGGAGGACTTAATTAGAAGTATGCCACGGGGTTGTCGTGATGTGACTAGATCTCGAGGAGGCCACACACTTTACTCAATTGAATTTGTTTTGTTTTGAAAGTATTATTTTGTACTGATGTGATTTTTAGATATCAAAGTTATTCTAGTTATTCTATCTCATTGCAATGATTAGAAATCATAGTGATGTGTTACTTTTTTAGCGGAGTGTATTTTTCCATTATCTCTATTGTATACATTTGTTTATTGATCGTTTATTCAAAAAAACATCTTATCATCACTCTTTGATGAAATTCCACTTCAATGCTTCAATGTTGTTGTTAAATCTACAAGTACGTAGCTTTTCATGAGCTATCGGTAATAAAAAAGAGGTATGTAACTCCTGCAGCAATATCATAGTACTTGAAGCAGTGTGGGCAGGAGCATTTTCATGATACCAATTAATCCAATACAAACCTTTGAATACCATTTCTAATTTCATTTCAACGTGTGCTTTCAAATAAAATTGATCTCATCTACTATAGCTGATTATGGTGCATCAGTTACAAATGAGATTTCTATCTAGAACATGGTTTGGTTAAACGTAGGTGATCTTTAAACATTGTCTTTGTGGCTGCAGATCTAGTAGGTTATTCTGGATGTCCTAGTAGGTATTTTACAACTCCATCATCATCATTCCTAGGATGAATGAACTATAGTAGACGATTGGCTAAGGAAAAGTTCGTGGTGTTTCTTCTCTTGAATTCCACATACCAAAATACTGTTAATCATAAAGAGATGACTATTCATCTTATTATCAATATAAAATATTGATAGTATCGAGATCGATTTTAGTTCAAAATTTCAGTTCATTTAGATCAAACTATTACAAAAACAAAGTCTAAGTTATGAGTACGAAATTCTTTCCAGAAGGCAGTCTTATCACGTCCACAAAAATTCTCAGGTTTTTTCTATTAAAAATGATGATTCCTTTTGATGAACAATTGAAAAATACACCAAGGTATGAAAAAGTGCGTCAAGCATTGAAATCATCTTTATTTCCTTTCATCGATATAAATTCATTATAAAAGTGTGAATTTCAAAAACCTTCTCAACGGAAAAACGTTAATACAAAGATATTATCACATAGTGGTGACTTGTAATATACCACACAATAACTCATCGAGTTCTGATAGGGTTATTGATAAAAGATGTAAATAATAAAGAGGAGGATCGATTATTCAAATAAGACTGTATACTATGAGACAGTAAACAATAAAAACTGTTTCGCAAAAGGGTCGTAAACTACAATTTCTTGACGGCTCAGATAAGAAGCCATAATATAATGTATATAGGCTGTTTAAAAGAAGGGAAACACAGTTAATAAGTTTGTATGTTCTTCACAACAATAAGTTTTACGTTTTTTCACTTTTGTCATAAAAATTCTTGGAATTCACGTAATTTTCTACAGTCGTCAAGTGTCGCTCGCAACGTATTTTTTCGCAGTATTAAATATACAAAGCACATCAGATGCAAGTCAAACTGTAATTTCGTCTTTTTTCATCTATTTAGATAGCAGTTCGTTTTTTAACAAACTGTATATTTTTATATCAAAATTCTTTTCTTGATTGAATTTCGACATTGGAAATTATCAATTTATTTCATAAATAAAGTCCATATTGAGATACAATTGAGGCAAATTACCGTTTATGAAATTCGAATCCTGTGAACAAATATTGCGAACTTGAACGTTTCAAGCACATACAATTTCCACGTTCACAAAAAGAAAGTCTTATTTTTTTGCTTATCCCTCAACTATATTCAAAGCATCGATTCGGTTACTAAACTTTAAAACTGAATCAGTTTTTCAATTTGATTAGAAAAATTTATAAATATTTGATATCACTACGACTAATTATGTATCCCAAATAAAGAAAATATCAGATTTTTTCAACTTCTTTAATCTTCACGTACAGGAATGGATTTCAAATGTGTGAAATGTTTGGTTTCGGTATCAAGGATGAGAACTAGAGAAGAACTGCTCGTCGTATATCTCCTTTTTTTTTAAATGTGGGGTTAACAATATACTACCGATCAAAAGTTGTTGCCCACCCCATAATCCATTCAATAAATTTCAAAATAATACACTGTAAAAAATTTCTCTCTCACTCTCTAAGAGTGTCTGTTATTTGTTTACTCTATACGAGCGCATGTTTATATTTTGTCCGTGAGTGTGTCAAAGTTAAAACTTGCAAGTACCGGTTGAATATGCTGTGATTTATACTTTTTTAACAAAGACTTTTAACTATCAACTGAAACTCGTACATTAATCACAAGTCTTCATACTCTGAGTAAAAGTAATCTTACAATTGCCGCCGAATCAAAAATATTTCGACATACCGTGGACTACAACGTAAAAAAATATGCATTCACCAGGAGCCTTCGCGAATGAAAACGTTCAGCGTGGTCTCGACAAAGACAACTGCTGAAGATAAGCGTAGCCCAGAGATATGAACTCAGATCAATGAATCTAGGAATTTGCTTCTACATTGAAAAGGAGATTGATAAAAGCTGGCCTTTTTCCAAGGGTGGCATTAAAGAAAACACTTTTAATACATCAAAATAAAATTAGGAGGTTACAATGGGCTAAAGAACATAAAAATTTTTTGAATCTTATAGAAAAGTGTTTATTCGCAGATTAAAGGAAAAACGGATGCTAGATCCATGTATAAAACACATCTAGTGCTTAGCAATAGTTTGGGGAAGTTTAGGAGGAATGCCTATTAGAGATCTGGTAAAAATTGGAGGTATTTTAGAGAAAGAAGGCTATACAAAATATTATAGGACAATTTAGTAATTTCTGGCCAGTACCTGATCGGCTGAAAATTTAGCTGTGCAAAGAGTATTTGGAAGAATTGGAGACGAAAAAATTACTGAAAGTGAGGATTGGACCTTCACAGTCGGCCGACCTCAATTCAGTTCAGTTGTTGTGGGACAAATTGGACAGGTAAGTCCTACTTACACTTCATATATTTAGAATATCCTGTGAAGCGAATAGAATCAAATCAATTATTCATCGAAATTGTTACAGAGATTGTCAAAATTATGCATCGAAATAATAAAAGCAAAAGGAGGCTCCATCAATGAACCAAAAATTCATCATTGAACAATTACAGACTGTAGTTTCTTTATTACTATATTCTTATCTACATATTTTCTTAAAAATATAAATATCCAAATCGATCGTATTGTTTTTATTTGTTGTGTATCACGCAAATTATAAGAGCAAAGCAAAAGTTTTGACCGGTAATATATAAAAGGTTTTCGAATAAATACAACACGTTCCAGTTCTATTCCCTTTTCGTCTTAATATGTACATAGAACGAATACAAAATCATTGAAATGGCAATGAGAGAGACAGAAAAGCAATTCTAAATCTCTTCTTCACGGATGACACCAAGAATTTTCACAAAGTTTGATGTATAAAATCACTACAAAGAAGATCCGCTTGGTCTTAGGGTGAATACCACCAAAATCAAATAAAAACAAACCTTATATATAGGAATGGAAAACTTGAGAATATGACTATGCAGAAACTTAAATCCAGGTATGAACAAGATGTATGAACATCCACCTATACTTACTGTTGTTACATGGTAGCTAAATATGGAAAATCAATCATATTATGTATGAAATAGAACCTTTTGAGCTGAAGATCTTTGCAAGCCTTCTCAAGATTCTTCCGACTTCGTTAATTACTAATACTAAGACTGGTCTGAAGAGCTATTACATCAATCAGACAGAGGAAAACAACTTATTGTGCTAATGTAATAAAGAAACCACAAAGAAACATTTCTGGAAAATATTCAAGTTTTAACTTTGTTGCTCACCTATACCACACCTGAGAAGAAAAATGTGTATGTAAAGTGTAAGTGATTGGTAGAAATATCAAACAACTTCGTCAAGTTATCACTACTTTCAGGAGTTCCCTTGTATCAATCATGAATATCTAACAAAAAGATCGTAATGAATAACCTATAATGATCTCAAGTTTCAATATCAATTTTTACGTTTTGCAGGCAATTTTAAATTGAAATGAGAGCCACGATATCCAATCTTATTTTATCTCGGAGCGAGGCTATTGCTTTCTGACTATAGACAAAACTAATCGAATTATCGGAAAATCACAATGAAAAAATGCACTTCACTTCATTTCTCAAGATTAATTATTTATCTGGTTGAAATACGTCCGTCTACATTATTCAGTTAATTCACAAATATTTATGAGTTGATGTTCTTCATTGGATGAAATATTTACTTTTCATAGAGATAATTTAGTGATAGATAAGAATTAACAGGTATTTATTTTATCACTAAAAAATAGTTATTAAAAGCGATTAGATTTTCAGCACCATAATAAAGTTACATATTTTTTGATGATTTCAATATTATCACGACAGATAAATTTAAAGTACTATTGTTCATTAAGTATAACTTAATCCTGAATCAAATTTTAAGAACCCAAATTCGAGTACTAAATAATGTGTCAAGTTTTTTTTCAGTCATCGGAAAAGACATTTTTATGCCACTAATATCTTCCAAGCAATTTATTCTAGAGATACCAAACCGCTATTGATTCGAAAGAATGGAAGAACTCCATAAACTCATATAAAATTTTCCATTGTATCAAATTAAAATGAACTCTAGGAAACAATTTGTCAAATTTCAAATGATAGTTTTCCATGAAACGGAATCTTGTGGTACTTTATAAAAATAGTCCCGAACTCACATTTATTTGAATCTTGGATTAATTTTATTTCAACAAAGTAAATTTTCAGCAGAATATGTTTGAAAAAAGACGTGATATGATTTCATTGAAAACATGTTTAGAATTTTTTGTTACTTAGATGTAAGCAGAAATAAATATATAAAATAGTGAAATTAGGTCATCTTATACCTGAAAGGTGAACAATTCGTTAAATACCAGCATATGTCTAAACTTTATAACATTCATAAGAATGTTAATTGCTAATTTGATGACCAATTTTTGCTTTTTCCAATTAGAGCGACTTCGGAAAGCGTAAAGTGTCATTACACAATTTTTAATCGAGTCCTTCTTATTTTGCAGCAAATACTTTTCCAAACAAACATTCAGCTCTCAGAAAGACAATAGCAGTTTTCAATGGCGAAGTCTGAGCAATTTTTCAGTCTTGCGAGAATATTTCTAGCGTAGGAGACGCACTAGTTGGAATAAAAAATTTAATAGAAAATCCTTCCAACGTAATATCATTTATATGCCTGTTATTTTCAGTTTTCGACACGAAAATTGAAAAAAATCGACAGAAGCTGACAAACAAGCAACATTATTGGTGTTTTAGGATTGCCATTACGTCTGCATAGATTATTTGAATTCACGAAAACATATTTTTCTTATGACAATTATTTTATTATAAATATATATTATTATCTTCTTGTATGGAAAACTTTTCAAACTCAGTATATTGAAATGTGACAACTAATTCTTTATGTAAAATGAATAATATTCCAAATACGAAGCAGTCATTATTATTATAGTTAATAATTCAGATAAAGGATAAAGCCAGTTATAGCCAGTTAAGTTGGGATTTCTGGAACCGTTGGTGATATTCATACCATTCAATCGTTTGTCTTCCAAAATTTCACAAAAGCAGCTGATGTAAAATAAAGCATAAAACTTTTTCCTCCAACTAAAAGCAGCAAATAAAACTAATTCAGTTTAACAATAATCCATTGCCCCTCTTATTCTTTCACTCTCAAAAAAAAATTTAAATTCTAATTTTTTTCCAAGAAGGCGATAGATTTGTTTCAGGATGGTATTGACTTTGCATATTATCCACAAATGGTTAAAATTAGAGCAAAGCTTCATTTTTTTGTACGATATCACCTTTGGGTGACTAATGCCTCCCTATTTTATTCTATAATGACATTTCAGCCCATTGACGGCGACTGCTTTGTTGTCTTTCTCTCAAACTGCACCAAAGCTTCCTTAAAGTTTATCTTGAAAATAAGACAGTTCGGGAAAGTGGGTCATGACCCCCTTGAAACCGCGCCTGGATAGAAATATATGATTTTAGAAAAAGATTAATATGTGGGTGCCTGCAATAAGTAATCTCAAAGAAAAAGTGTTTTTAGATGTAAAATGGCTTTGTGCAATAAATAATTAAGTTATTGCAATCATTTACAACCAATATAATGAAAATTAATAGAAAGAAAAGTGAATCTTTAAAAACACAATAAGGATGAAGACATAATAAGAAGAACCAATATCAACAGAAAGGGCTTGATATTTAACAGAAGTCATCAATGTTTAGCTTATGCCGATGACGTGGCGTAGATAGAAAAAAGAAAGCTCGAAGAAACCACAAAACAACTAATAACAGGTGTAGAAGAGATAGGCTTACACTTCAATAATAACAAAATAAAGAATAAATGTGGAAGTAAGACAAAAAACAATTTCAAAGTGCATAAATACGATGAAACGTTGATAGAATTCGAAGAAGTGAAAAATTTCATATATTTGGGTGTATTACTAGATAATAAATGCCAAGAAGAAAAGAAAACCGAATTGAAAATTGCCCAAAATAATAGCTGTACAAGTAGTCTTAGAAGAACATAAATATCGAAAGAGATATTCAGATCTACGAAACTTCGAATTTATAAGAGAATGTTAAGACCCACCCTGACATACGCCTGTAAAACTTGAATAATGACGAATAAAATTAACAGAAACTGGAACTCTGGGAGATAAAAATACTAAGAAGAATTTTTGGAGCAAATCAGACAGAATTAGGATGGGAGAGAAGATGAAATCAAGAAATTTACACACTTTTCAATGAAGCACCAATCAGCGCGTTTATAAAAACAAGAAGATTACAATAGCTAGGTCACTTATAACGTATGGACGAAGACAAACTCTTGAAACGAATTGCATGGAAGATATCAGAGGGCAAGAAGAAAAGAGGTAGACCAAAAAAATGGTGGAGGAATGCGGTCGAAAAAGGCCGCAGAGAGAGAAACATCCAGAGAGAAAAAACAAGGGATCGAAAAAAATAGAGAGATTAAAAGGCTATGGATCTAAATGGTCTGCATATATATATATATATATATATATATATATATATATGGAACAAAATTTCAGAATATACAGAAATACTTCAAAACGAATTTATAAAGGCTATAGAACTTACACTTAAAACAACGTACTTTGAATATGAAAATGAAATATACAAACAAATTGATGGTTGTCATATGGGGGCTTTCCTTTCAAATGTAGCACAATTAGTAATGGAAGATCTCGAAGAAACTGTCCTAAGAAAACTTGATATAAATATTCCATTATTTCTCCGATATGTAGATGATTGCATTATTGCCGTACCAAAGAATCAAATTGAAAACATAAATAAAAAAATCAATTCCTATCATAAAAAACTTCAATTCACAATCGAGGTCAAGCAAAATAATAGAATCAATTTTCTTGATGTCACATTATATAAAATTAACAATAGCATAGGGACAGAATGGTATATGAAACCATCTTGGTCCTCAAGATATTTAAACTTCAACTCGTGTCATCCTATGTCACAAAAAAGATCAGTGATAATGAGTTTGGCTGATAGATCTAGCAAGCACTTAAAAAACAAAACAGAAACGAAACATCAAAACATAAATATATTTCCTCACCATATGTATAAGGACTTTCCCAACAATTATCGAATTATTTCAATAAATATGATATTAGTATAAGTCATAGAGAACATAATACGTTATCCAAATATCTCACTAAATTAAAATCTAAAGCACCAGAAAACAAAAGACGTAATTTTATATATCAAGTACCTTTTACTAATTGTGACGCTGTCTACATAGGGCAGACATCTCAGTATTTAGAAAATAGACTGAGAGATTATCAATACGATAAAAAAATAGAACTGCACTAACGAACCATGAAATATCAAATAAACAAAATTTCAATTATAAGGATTCAAAAATTCTTGAAACGAAATCTGATACACGAAAAAGAGAATTTTTAGAAATGATTCACATTTATAAGAACGAAAAAGCTGTAAATGATAAAGAAGACCTAAATGATTCAAATAAAATTTAAAGCTCTATTTTGTAAATTCTAATAAATCTACAAATAATTTAATTGATTACTACTATATATTTGAAAAGTAAAGACTAAGGAAAAATTATGATCTCGATTTTTATCATCTTTACACTGACTGATGCGCATTTTATAATCAAGTAATCATCTTATGTATTAATCGATAGAAGTATATTGTGCTTCACCAACAGCTATATCTTGAGTATCTTAACTAGTCTATTCCCTTCAATTTTGTTTAGTATATACTCGTAGAACAAGGGTATTTTATGATATGCCATTCAACTAATACATAATATTTTATTCATTATCTTTCGTAATCATTAAGATATCTGTTTGTGATGTTGATTTCTAACAGCCAAAGAGGAATAATGACCTTTAGAAATATTATATAAACTATCGAATAGATTAAAAATATAAATCTGAAATCCCAATGGCATAAATCCTCCAAAAGAATAGACAGTTTGAATTTCTATTCCTGCACCTACTCATTTGGCCTAGCTTTACGTAATCCTGTTTATTCATGGCATATGTAGTTTACTTTACTAACGTTATTAAATACAGGCCAGCAAAGATGGGATAATCATAGAATAAAGAATAAATAACTATTTATTCTGAACTACTTGTTTGATAAATATTTGTAAGACTTACCCCGACATAATCTTAACAAGATATCGATTCAATTTTACACCTATATTAGCAGTCGATAAAAATATTTTGTATACTCTGTTCATTGATATTATAAAAATAAATAAATCAACATAACAATACCTTTGCAAAACATTATTTAGAAAAAATTGAGATATTTGTTACTCAACTCGTCCACCGATATAGACTGGTTCTGTTCTAATATTCTAAACTTTGGTGAATGCGCAGGATATTAACTTCTGTGACGGCTATTCTTTTGTATTTTTTGTTACCTATTTATGATGATAATAATTATAATAATGTTGCCGAAAAGGAACAACTTGTTGTGAACTCTGTGATTACAAGAAAGCGTTGATAGTGTACCTCATTTATGGCTTGTGGAGTTCTTTCAGATTTACATATACAGCTATTGTAAGCTTCCTTTCAACAAGAACGAACCTGCTCTTTGAGCCCATCCCTTTCAAAAATCCACTATCCCAATGCTCAATGATGCGAAGTACGATTTTAAGCTAACAGAAACACCAACTGTACCATATCCTACCTTCTCTACATGGATGACAACAAGCTACACGCAGCAAATGAGCACCAGCACTTTCTCGATACAACACATCGATTCTCCACTTATATACATATGTATGTCTGAGTGCAAGACCGTACACATCGAGAAAGGCAGTGTAATAAATGAAAATTTGAAACAAACGTTATTGGACCACAAACAGCCAAAAGCTAAGAGCCTGAAATTAAATGCAGGCAACTTAGTCCAGGCAATTAACACCTATGTTTACGTTGTTTTCTTTTGGAATTCTGAAATGAACGATAACAGTGCTAGAAGGTATTCAGGGGTTAACACGAACAATATGACGAAGTCTTTTGCATAAAATCAGAAATCCCAGCCTTACATCGAATTATATCCAAGGTGGATGAGAATTACTCACCTCTTAACCTTGCCTTCCCATAATCTGAATTCAAGTCAATATTAAACTAGAAGATAGAAAAATGGTCATAGAAGGCATTATACTGTAGACATCATCATGAGATCAAGCAGTCGCATGTTGTTAAAGAAGCTTCAGATGGCTTAGTGCTTACTAGTGATAATGTCTTTCCAGAGACAGAAGGCTTCATGATTGCTATCCAGGATCAGGTTATTAATTACAAGACAAGTATTATCAAGGATACACAGTCCGACAAAAGTAGGTCAACAAACTTCATACCATTCAACCGATAACATCTGCTGTTTGTTAGCTAATAATGACTATTTGCTACGGCATAACCAAGTGTGCAACATCATCCACCAGAAACTGGCCAACTAGTTCGGTCTTCTCAATACCTGACAATCTCGCAATTGAGATTAAACAGATGTGGCAGAGCAAAATTTGGACATAGTTCCAGTTATTATGTCATGCCTATGACCCGTCTAGCAGGCCGTCTTGAATTACTTGTTAATCAGAAACTTATCAGATTCTCCTTTAGGTGTTAGTATGGCGATCTTTGTTTAGCTCATAGTCATCTTGAGTAATCTTCACAGTTTTGCATCTAAATCTTATTGTTTTACTGGTGTCAACGAATAAATGGTTTCTTTAGATGAATTCAAAGGCCTGTGTAACCAATTTACACGTTTATATTTTTGACTCGTTTTCATATTGACGATTTCTATAATGGCCTTGTTTACGACAAACTAGAGATTTCTGACAGATTAAAGATCCTAGAATATGACGAAAGTTTATCAAACGAGTCTCTAGCAGCCAAAAGTCAATGAAAAATTGACCATAGTGAACATATCGGGATAGTGGCAAGTAAACTAAAAAGTTTATTTAAATAAATTAGATGCTGGTGAATATTTTAGTGTGTGAGAGTTAGTGATTAGTTTGTGAACCTACCGTTTTGTGATTGAAAACTCTATAAATAAATAAGAGGAACATCACAATAATACGTCAACAAGTATTGATAAAGTCTACAACTTGGACCAAGAAACGGTTTTATATGTAATTAACGTTTTACTTATAACTCTCAGATTCAATTTATTAAACTATTTCATATGATCATGTTACAGGAAGCGACACTTTTTTATGTATTTATTGTCTGGGCATTCAATTGTCATTATATATGACAGTATATAAATATCTGCTCCACTTCCGTAAGAATAGTATATTATTATTATAGTATATTCGTTGGTTACTAGATTCCATTAAATAGCCAAGCTCTGTTCAATTTCTTTTCTTCTAAAAAAAAGTTTTTATCCTTCAAGAAGTATGCTGGGATTAGAAGTGCGCTGAATTGTTATCATTTGACTCAATATATTCAACTATTTATTCCTGATATTTAAGAGGAGATTAGCAGAGAACTAAATATGTTATTTGAGTAATTTATGCTGTAGCATTCGTAAACTTATTTGAAATTGCATTTTTTTTATTTTTGGTCTGAATCGTTTATGTTAGATGTCCCTCATTAACAAGGTGACAAGTATCACTAATATATTCGCTCTAAATTTGTGCTTCATTGTATCGATATAAAGAATTTGTTTAGGGTTTTCTAGATTTATGAAATTCTGAAAAAATCACCTATACATGCTCTTCAATTTGTACGCCCAAGAAATAAAGGTGTCTTGGTTAATGAAAATCGAAAAATATAAGAAAAAAGAATGAAAAAATAAAAAAAGGAATAAAGATATTCCAAAGAGGTAACAACTCTCATGACTGAGGAAACAAGCAGAGGGAGAGAGAGAGAGAGTAACCAAGTAGAAAGATTCACATGCCTGGAAACCGTGAATAGTAATAAATAGGATCCTAGGGTGAAGATAGGAGCAATAATAGTCAAAACGAGAGCAAGTTTTCTTAAACTCTGGAAAAAATCTTGATCTGTGTATGAGGATGACAACACGTTATATCTTTACTGTGCTCTTATACGGCCCAGAGGCATGGACACTCATAGAAAATCTGCTCAAACATTCGGAAGCTTCTGATATGTGGATGTATCGCCATGTGATGCGCAAGCTTCTAAAATAAAACCTTCTTCACTTGATAATGCAAGGCAAAATAAAGGTTAGAAGAAGCATAGGTCCCTGTCAACGTCGTTGCTGAAAAATCTTTGTCGATGATTCGGGGAATCAACAACTCAACTTATCAGCTCCAAAATATGAAGGAAAGAACTTAAGGTGTTTATTATACCTATAAAAATAATACCCATGAAAGAAGAAGCTTATTTGTATAAGAGTGGCTTTTACCATATATTTAACCATAAATATTGCTATATACGAGGTACTCCCAGAAATATCTGGTCCAACGAAGAAAACACGAAAATTTTGGAAAAAGATATATTTATTTTCTCCTCTTAGCTCCATAAACATTTCCCAGCGATGTTCAATTAGCCAAATTGCCATTAATTGCCGACTTCACTTCTTCATTCTTTTAAAATCTCCAGGAGCCATTTTTTCAAGTCTGGGACAGAAAATAATCCGATGAGGCTAAATCTGGTGAATGGGATGCGTAAGGTAGCAACTCAAACTTTAATTCATCAATTTCGGTCATTGCAATAAGGTATGTGTGAGCTGGTGCATTGTATTGATAAAACAATTGTTTATTATTAGCCAAATAGGCCGTTTTGCTTGATTTCTTCCCTCAAACTTTGCAATAAGTTCGCAAATACTCGTCGTTAATGTTTTTTCATTTTTCAAGATAGTCAATGAAAATTATGCCCCACCTATCTCAAAAACCAACGCTATGACTTTGACTGCAGATGGAACGGTCTTTACTTCTTTTGGAGCCGGTTCTCCCTTTTCAGTCCATTGTATTAATTGTTCTTTTATTTGAAGGGTGAAGTGATGGACCCACCTTTGATCCATGGTTATGAAACGGCAAAAAAATTCATTTTTATTTCTGTGAAATATTGCCAAACACTCGATGGAAACATCTTCATGACGCTGTTTTTGTTCTATTGTCAGCAAACGCGGCACGCATCGTGCAAATAGATTTCTCATGTCAAACTTTTCAGTTAATATATGATGTACCGATGTCTGCTAGCTAGCGCATTTTCAGTCGAAGATCATCCAGTACCGTGAATTTTCTTCAACATTTCTGGATCGTTACTTCATTTGATCGACTACTGCGTGCTGGTCTGCACAGTTCGTACGGCCTCATTTAAACTCTGCTACCCAAGATTTTACTGTTGATAACGAAGGAGCGATCTCACCCAGAGTAGAATCTAGTTCAGCATTTATATTGTTTGAGCTTAGGCCTTTCAAATAAAGTATTGTATCACATAACGATGGCCAAGTTTTTCCATGTTTATAAATTCACTGAAAACTTTCATAATTGATGGCTGCCAAACAAATACTGAGCAACGTGGTATCTGCTAACTCAGAGCATTTGCTGTATAGATTGTGTACTTTCAAATCCAGTGGTATTTTTCAAGCAACTACCGCCACCTCTAGGTCAGGCCAGGTACTTCTGGAACCATCCTCGTAGCTATGGAAATAAACTTCTAAAAATAAATTGAAAATAGAACTACATATTATTGCTAGCTTCAAAGTTAAATTTCAAACTTAGTGTTCATAGTGTTCACCAAACGCTAGAATCTCATAGTATATCACTTTTTTCGATAAAACCTTATCATTGTGAACTCAATTTTATGAAATACGGGTTCCAGTAAAAGGGGCCGAGGTTCAAGAAAGTAGCACTTATGTGTATAAAATAAACGATGTGGATACATTATTTGATGATTTATTATACCGCGAAATTTGCGAGCGAAGTAAAGCTCATACTCACTATGTCTTTAGAATTTCTTTCATCGGTTGTTTATCGAAACTAAATATAATATTTCATTTATTTAATTTGGTAGTTTTTATATACGAAAGAAAAAAATTCGAGGATGCTCCCTTTGTCCGTTGATAATGAGAAGGTTTTTATAAGAGCTGTGGTTCGAAACAGAAAATGCTTTTGTCAATTTAAAACACATCTCTTGGACAAATTTTATAACGAATATTTTAGACGGTAACAATTCTTAGTTTAAAAATACTCAATTTTATTGTGTGTGTGTCAATAGAAGAACTTTTCAATGCCTGCGGATGAAGACTAATGAACTTCCTATTTTCTGGAATATATCCCACCAGAAAACAAATATTTCATTCTGCAATGGCTCATTAAAAATTACATACGGAAAAATATGGGTTTAATCATGAGTGTCAGATAATAAGGTTCATTTCAAATTTTTATAATTAATTTTCATTGAACATTGTACGTCTAACAGATTCGACTATAACAGCAGCGATGATGCCATCGCTGACCATTGATTTTAGATTTCAATATTCAATAAAATAACATTAATTATTGGAAATAATATTTTTTGATGTAATTATAATTCCCTGAATTCTTCTATTTATACAATCCTGTAAAATACATAGTTTAAACATTGTACAAATAATACTAGGAAACATCTTTGTCATTGACTAACAGAAATCTGTCCTGTTCCATAACAACCCCAACAACATATCTATTAGTGGCTTGATGAATCACTTTCCTATGCAGTTTCGGTGGAACTAGAGACCAGGTAAATATCCTAAGCAAGCTAAAAACATATTAACATATTATACAACTTCATCATACCTAACCTTGTATCCTCTTTACAAGATATACATTGTACACAAAAAACAAGTTCTCCAGTTAAATGTCATTATAATCAACATGTTTTTCTTCTAGCTTCATGCAAGGAAACCAACTGTTTTCAAACGTTTATGCACTGTTTTAGTGAAAACATATTGTTAATTATAAAATATGATGTGTTTAACCTTCACAACCGATTGTTTCGTTTTGCTTAGTTGGCATGACTGAGTCTAGTTCCAGTTCTATAATGACTGTTAATTGTCCTGGTAAAGAATAATCATAATACTTTCCCTGCGATATAATTTTAAGAATCAACACACTCCTAACAAACTATAAATTTTATAGCTATCGTTTAAAAGACAATGCCCTGAGGGACAAATTATTGACGAATACTTCTCTACATCTATTTTTTAATTAGTACCTTTACTTTGAAATCATATATACTGATATTATTATAATTTAAAGAAGGAAAATTTACATAGAATTATTTCTTATGACTATACAGGTACACCATGAAAAATACGATACATTTATCATTTGTATGTAATGTATAGGATATAGATTGAACGCGTTGTACTTGTAGTCCTTCAGAAAATTTTCAGAAGTTTTTCATTAATATTACGTATTCGTCTTGTAGTGGTGGTAGTTATTTGCAGTACTTTTGCTTATTTTGGAAGATATGAATGGCACAGTTCACACTTATATGGTATTAAGAATAAGAAAGTGTTTTGCTTATTCAAATTTCCAAGACAATAAAAGGTCCACATTAAAATGCAGCCAACTATAATGGAATTAGTAAAGTGCGTTTTATGGAGCAGTATTTATCATTTCATTCCTTAACATCTAAGTACAAACCACAGTTTCTTCACAGTAGGAAAAAGAAAAAATGTAATAATAGACTTGATGTTATCAATACATTTGGACCATGTCCATGAAAATTTGAATAAAGCTTTTTGGTCCGTTCAAATTAGACCAAAAAATAAGAGTGAATATAGAGATATATAAATATACAACAAGATGCAAATCAGTGAAATTGTCCACAATATAATTATAAATAAAGTTTTAGAATTCCCATATATATGGGAGAAATTTTACTCAAGGTGAAAGACAAGAAAAAAAGGGTTTTTCATAATTTTCAGCAAAACTCTGTTTTATCATAAAAACACCTCAAATAAAAATTGTAGATTACAAAATTATCTATAATTATCTTTTTTTCTTACGAGCCACCGTTTCTAAGACATGGCCAGACAAAAAGCTATCGTTTTAATATGCATGAGTAGGCCAGGTATATTTATCTCTGGAGTTTTAATATATGTTAAAATGTTTTACTATCGGTCATTATAACTTACACTTAAAATATAAAATACTCACAAGTCTCTCCAATATTACGAGAAAAGTTTACTACTTAAAATAGATTGGTAAGACAAGCTAATGATGACGGTGAGGTAGTGATTATTGAAATAGGAATACAGCAAATCACTCGAAAACCAGCTGAGAAAATATCGAAGAGCTGTTATCATGTACGACTTCACATGCATTAACTGGCTGTAATGCGACATCTGTGTTTTACAGGAGAGATAAAACTTTCAAAATTATTGGAAAGCAAGATTTAGTTCAATGTGCTCAAGTTTTTGAAAACAGCCATTCAACTGAAAAAGTCATGACCAACGCTTTCTTCTTCCTATGTACGGAGTCCTAAAAAACTACTTCCTCATATAAGTATAGCTATGAATGTTTCGATTGAAATACTAAAAATAAAAAACAAGTTCCATTAGTTTCTCTGCCTCCAACTTCAGTTGCTGCTTATCAACATCTTTATCGGTTATGTTACCAAGTTCAAAAGTGACTAGGCTATCAACTAAACTCGTACTCCACAGAGTAGGGTTGGAAGTTGGTCAACAGCATATTAGAACCACTTTACTCCCACCTGCCCCAGAAAAACTATTGATCACAGGGATGTAGCGCCAAATATGGTTGTAGAAAAGTCAGAGTATTTTGTTCTCTGGCATGCACAAATTGTCAAGACCGGTCGTGTTCTAATATTGAATCACAACAGTGGAGGATTTTTTGTCGCAACTGACTTTTGGATAAGACCTACTGAGGAAACCACGTTATAAAAACGTGCTAAGTACACAATATGATAGGTGGCGCATATTATGACTATTACAACTTTTACATTTTTTTGAATTGTAATATCGCAGAAACGGTGACTCGTAAAAAAAAATATTGACACATTTCATATAGATAATTTTATGATCCAGAATTTTTGCCCGGAGTATTTTTATGATAAAACTCACCTTATGCTGAGAATCGTGAAAAACTGATCTTTTTGACCTTTAACCTTATTTTAAAGAATTTTTTTCATAAATAAGAATTGTGGGGTATTTGAAAATTTCATTTATCATTATATTTTCAACAATTTTACTTCTTTCCAGCTTGATGTAAGTTTATGTGTCACCAAATGTATCAATTTATTGGACTATTTAAAACATGTGTCAGTAATGACATTTAACGGAACCAGGCCAATTAAACAATTGACATTTACAACAGATTTTCAGGGTTACTGATGTTACTATGGAAATATTAAAACACGGAGAATTTTGAAAGCTGGACTTACATACACTGTAGCGTACTTTAAATAAGCAGAATGTGTTACTAGTTGGAAAAATTATGTACGTAATTTAGAAAGAAATGAATGAAAAAAAGAATATTCCATTATGTATGAAATCTTAAGTTCAGCTTGTTAAATTACAATAATTATGGGAATATATGGATTCGAAATAGCTTCAACTAGTGAGTGTATATAATCAAAATAAGAAACAAATGATTGTTCAATCCGTTTATCAAATCCGTGTTGTTTGATATTTTTAGAAATACCTTGTATCACCTAAACTGGACCAATATTTCAAGTAAATAAGTATTGAGGGTGAATTTACAGGAATAGGGTGACCATCTCGCTCCACACGTTTTGTATTAAATATATTTGTTAGGAAATGATATCAGATAATTAAGTCGTTTACACAGTAACATTACATACTTAGCTATTTCATTACCTCCTAAATTTTCTTTTATCGTCTCCCCAACTTTCCCCTTTTTCCTAATTTTGTCGGGATGTATATGAGTAGTCTCATTCTGTATATTCAGAGATAAACTTGCGGCTCATTTGGTAGAAACGTGCGCATTATCACTATTTGGATTAGTCTAATAATAAAAAATATAGTACTAGGAGACAAAGCTGATTAAACACTTTACTCTTTTAAATTAGGTCGCTCCGATAGTGCTTCCACTTACTCCAGTAGATAAAAAACATTTATTTTGAAAACAATTCTAGGGATTATCTATCCATATAAACAAGGATGAACTCATCTAACCTAATACATTAGTTAAATTGAAAAAATTGAGTGTGCAAAAATCACCGTTAGACTAAAGAGAGAGAGAGAGAGAGAGAGTGAGAGAGAGAGAAATGCTTTATTGACAAAAAATTGTAATTTGTCGACAAAAGCTTGTAAAAACTAAAAAACAAAGATAAAATAACTGAATAAAGATAAAACAAATGATATAAAATTTCCATATACAGAATAAAACTATAATGAGTAACTAATTTATAGGTAATAGTAATAGGTAATAATTAGTATATAAATCCAAAGCAAAATTAAAGCAGTATGCAGCATATCCATAATTAAATATTATTATTAAAATAGAAGTCGTTTACATAGTAAAAGGCACTTTCCAATAAATATACCCTCAAATTATTGCGAAATGCCAGAAAGGTGATGACGATTTATTTCAATTGTGCATTTTTATGCATTGTAAAATATTGAGCCCTTAACTAACTCTTAACGTGAAGTAGGTAAATAAAGGTCGTGCTCCGCGTTCCTAAGTGGATAGCCGTGCAACGATCTTTCTGAAATTGGAGAAGCGTGCTTACAGATTAGGCAAACGGATTCAAAGATGAAAAAGGAAGAGTCAGAATTTTTAATCTTTTAAAAAAGTCTCTGCAGCAAGCTCTGCTGTTGAATCCGAGTGAATATCTAATAGCTCTATTTTGTAGTTTGTAGATTCGCTCAAATTGAGCACACCACACGGACCCCAGAGGGAAAGGGCATATCGGAGATGCGACTCAATAAGGGCGTAATAGACTGTTAAGGAGGTGGATAAGTTCAGTTCTGATCTCGGCGCATAACAGGAGGAACTTAATTTTTTAAATAAGGCGGCAATATGTAACTCCCATTTCAAGGAATTGTCCTAAAAATTTTACAGATTCAACCACGTCAATGGTGGTATTATTTAGTAAAAAAGGCTGCAATGTATTTTTATAGGATATTTTTATAGGATGAAACTTTGGTTTTAGAAACATTGAGACAGAGAAGTTAGAATCGCATCATGATTTAAGGGTGATTAGGCCACTAGATATAGTCCTGTGTAGTGCCGTGAGATCAGAGCTGCCTCAAGAAAAACTTCTGCAGCTAGACATATGTTACCACTGACGTCTAGATAGGCGAGGTCGTTTATAAAGAGAAGAAACAGAATAGGGCCTAGTATTAAGCCTTGGGACACTCCACATTGTATTGGCTTGCAAGATGACATTGTTGTATCAACCCTTACAAGTAGACTTCTGTTGGTGAGGTATGACTTAAAGTGTTCCCAAGATAGCCTATAAAATATCAATTAATGATTTGAATTTAGTGATATTGATTTTCAGCTTGGAAAAGCAAAGAGAGAGGATTGATAGACAGAAAAAATAGTAATAATGAAATTATAGGAATCTAATTTCGAGTATTCAATTAAAATCGACGTTTTATGCTCGTAATATACACTATAGCGAAATTCAAACTAGGATAGCACCAAACTTTATTAAATGAATTAATAATGTTATGGAAGTTAGGAAACAGAGAATTTTTGTCATTACGTCGAGCCTTTACTTATTATCTGAATTTCCTATAAAACCACTCTAAGTGGATTAACTATTACCAACCTATAACAATAACATCCTGCTCTATTTGTCTGAATAATTATAGTTTTGTACCGTCATAGTTAATTGATTTATTGGAAGAGAAAGCAAGAGCACATTAAATCTCGCAAATCGGGGACTATTCTATTTGCAATATAGCTCCGAGTTAGTACTCATACATAATTAAAGTCCCGAGAATCGTTATGAAACATTATGAAACTATAAAGTTACTCCTTCTCTCTCGCAAATCTATATACTTCACAAATTATGAATTTCAATTCCGAAACTGGGAACGTAACTTGATTACAAAAGGACGCACTCGCTTTTGTCGTTCCGGTATTTATAGTATTATTTGTTCTTTAATATTAGCTATTTATAATATCTTAAAAACCAGAAACAAATTGATTCCATACAATAAAATCAAGATATCTATAAACAATACAATATTAAATTATTAACAATAATTGAGGAATGAATTTATCCACACTATGAAGTTGAGCTGAGAGATATATGAATTATAATTTGAAAAAATACTGAAAAACAAGTTTTTATAGTATCAAATTGGAACATAATTAATATTACAGTTCTAAAAGCATAAAGTGCTTCATACGTCACTCTGCGTTTTGAAACAAAACTAGCTAGAAATTACATATAGCGATCAATATTGAACACTCCTTGCTTTCATAAAACAGTGACAATTTTTCTCGTTATTTATTTCATTTTTATATTGGGAATCATTCTTTACTTTTAAATCTGATTAACTGTAAAAACGTTTCAATTCTTTATTATTACCATACTTAATTCAACACACACTGTGTATCGGTTTGTTTGGTACAAATTTTGCAATCAGTATTATTACTCAACTATACTTATCTTTAGCCAATCAACTTGAAATTTTGCATGCTCATTTACTCCAGATAACAATACACAAATCAATTGAGAAATGATTGACCAATTTTTGGTAATTATATCAATATTTCATGTGGAGAGATTTTTTCATGGAATTATACTTTATATCTACACTACCGGTCAACAGTTTTTGCCCACGCTATAGTTTACGAGATACAAAACAAATGAAAACAATAAAATCGATTTCAAAGAACATATATATGTAGATGAGAATATAGTAATAATGAAACTACAGTTTGTAATTATTACAAATTTGAATTTTTTAGTCATCGATGTAACCCGCTTTTTCTTTGTATTTTTGATCCCATTCGTTTTTCAGGATATTCCAAAGATGTGTAGTGGACTGATTTCCCTTTTCAATTTGTCCCACAACTCAATTGGGTTGAGGCGACTGTGACAGCCAAATCATTAGATTCAGTACATTCTTCCTTTCCAATTCTTCCAAATACTCGTGCACTGCTTCGAGGAATGGTTGGGATCGTTGGCATACATAAATAAATTTTCTGCTGAGTCATCTCTGGAGCCCAAAAACTTTAAACTTTGCAAACTCCGCATAAAACTCCAGCAAATCCGAGGTGCCATGTGTAATGCATTATACTACTAAATAGTTTTATGATAACAAAACCATTGAAAACCTAGCAGAACTTGAATAAAAATTCCAGATCTCTAGAATATTTTTCACAGTACCTTATAAATTTTTTGACTTTAATGTTACAAAATGAGACCTTTAAATGTTAAAGAGGGAAGTTATTCGTGTTTTTTTATTTATCAGAAATTGATTCGAAAGGAATTAAGTATTAACCCATCGTGTTTGGAAATAGCAGAATATACAAGTCCTATTAGATTGCCGAAGATCATCAAATAAAGCAGTTATTAAATTGAATTATTCGGCCAGTTAGTCAACATTTCTTTATATGCCTGTGGTAGAGGAGAACATCTTAATGAAGGCTTTTTCGCATGTATTAATTATTTCTGAAAGCAAAAGTACCAATGCAATAATCACTATGCTTTGAAATGAAAAACTCAATGATGTGTTTTTCATCGTACCAATGTTGTTTAACATATTAATCTCAAAATACCCGGTACAATGAGTATAATGTACAAAATGTTATACACAAACATATTCCAATATTTAATATATAAACAATCTATGTACAAACATAAATTATTATCTATATGTTATTCAATATCATGAAATGCATGAATTCGAATTATGTAGTGTGTTATTGATCAGCAATCAAAGCTTCCAAAAAATATTATGATAGAACAATATTTTGTTTAAAAATACTCTAGTTTTGTTAATATGAATAAATTAAATTAATAATCAATATGATGTCTTTATTACAAAGCTTATAATAAATATCGTAACTTTTGAATATATTCTTTAATTACCCAATTGTTATTTGGATAGTTCGTAAACTTATGATTAGAACAATTTAAGATATATTCTTGAATATATCCCCATAAATGATTTTTTCTGCTTTCAACATTTAGCTTCGATCTCTGTTGTTGTGTTCTATTTGCTAACCAAGAAGATCCGATTACAAATCGAGTCCGGATAACATCGAAAATAAAAATTCGGCGAACCACCTGTCGGAAGGCAATAGAAAACTTCCCATGATATTTTTTACACATAGAAAAATGTTTTCTTGAATATATAATTTCAGTGAAATTTATTTTATCAATTGTGTACCTCATATAAAAACGAAGTAAACATGATAAATGAAGTTCCTCAATATGAGGGGGTCAAGACAAAAATCTGTACATTTTTGGACAGCTTAGCAAGTAAAATAGGCGTTGACTGAGAATGTTATTAATTATTTCTAGTAATTTGGTAGTTGCCAAATGTCCCAAGTCTAAACATCAGATCTCTGCTAGAAGTTTAGTTTCAAGTATGGAAAATCCAAAAGTTTTATGAACAAAATCCCAATCTGAAGAAATCGTTTACGGTTAATCACTTTGTAAAAATGGGAATAGCTAGACAAACAATTCACAATATCTGTCGGCATGTTGAGACAGGTACAGGAGATTGAAACTGTGAATAATGAGACTAATTATTGTCAGAAAGACGATGAAGTGAATTCAGAAGTGTACTTCAAAAGACAGAAAAATTTTAACTTGAAAGTATTGCTGTGGTTGGCAATATCTTTTTATTCTTCATATCCTTTTGTCTTTTGTCCTTCTGTAAATTCTGGACCCACCAAAATATATGCAAAAGATTGTATTAGATTTAGATAATGCAGTTAATAAAGAAAAAGAATCCTAAAGGAAATTTTGTAGTTTGGTCAGATATGGCAACTGCTCATTAACCAAAGGACGTTGTGGGAGTTTTTGTAGAGTTGAATATTGCGTTTATTGGAAAGCTTAGGAATATTTCTAATGTGCCTCAAATGAGACCAATTAACGTTTTTGGTGAAATTTGAAATGTGACGCATTTTCTGAAGGTTAGGAAGCAACTACACATTAAAAATTAGAAAAGAGAAATGCCAGATTCAGTATTTCATAATTCAATGCAACATTTAAGAGCAAAAATTAGAAAAACGAGTTCATTAGGTGCTGAATCAGTTACATAAAATGTGTATTAAATCTTAAATCATCTAGAGCCAAAGTGTATATTTATGTTAAACAGCTTTCTTCATATAAAATATATTTAACTATAATCTGGCCGCTTATTATAGAGAGTAATCACGAGCATAATTCGTGAGAGAGAAATTGTAAGTCTGAATCACACCATACACAACATTTTTATTTGAATTTTAAATACTTTATTTTAATATGATATCATATAAATAATACTTTTATTTATCAATTGCATAGCATTCATACATTAAAATCTTCGTTCACTTAGTTAACTACTAAATGTTATACCTACATATTTCACACGTTGCCTTGATTTTTTTAAATGTATCTATAAATATATATAATTATTATTTTAATCGTAATTTTGTTTTCCCTAACCTTAAATAGCTAGACGGTTTTTCAAATTTATGGTATATTAAATAAAAATGTAAGGGTATTTAATACTGTAAAGTAATATCTAAGAAAGAAATGTCGTGCAATATGTTTTATTCAAATACGTATCAAAGGTTATAAAGTAAATTCATACAAAACGATATAAATAATAAAGATAATAATAATCTTTATAAACAACACAAGGTCCTTTCCTGAATAAATTCTTTGTTTTCAAAAAAGGTGATTGAGAGGGATATAAGGGCGGATGAATTTTTATTTTAATCTAAATCGAATCTGATTCCGACGAGGACGAATCAGCTCTTAAATTTATTATTAGAGGTTCCACTTGTCTTTCCATTAAATGATCAATGTCATTGACATTTTATTTCGAAAAAAGCGGACATGTTGGATTGCCTTACTCCAATTGGTTTGGGTAACATTATTTAAAGCTTTAGTAAATAATTATTTTTCTCTTTGGCCATCTCATCAACGACATATCTTTGGACTAATGGCCGATTCTCTTTAACCAATGCTAATAGTTCTGCCCGCACCATCTTGTTTTCAAAATTAATATTTTGTTCCCTTAACCACTGTTGTATGTCCGCTTTTTTTGTGGAACTTGTGGGATACTGGTCTAATTTTCTGGAATGGTAGGATGCATTGTCCATTACAATGACTGATCCGTCCTTAAGTTTATTTAAAATTCCCTTAAACCAGCCCTCGAACCTATCTGAGTTCATCTCCTCATGATAGTCACCCGTTTTCTTGGATTGAAACATATCTAGACCATTCTCTACAAAACAATTTTCGGAGCCAATATGTAAGATTATTAATCTTTGTCCTTTGCCCGTCGGGTTTTTTAAGCCCGTTGAAAGGCCACGGATAAATGCATCTCGTGCACTTAAGACTGTACTATCAGTCCACACTTTGTTCACCGTGTGACCGGCATTTACCCAAGTCTCGTCAAGATAATATATTTTATATTTTTCTTTCTTCCTCCTCGAATTTTTTAATATCCCTTAGAAATCTTCTTCTCCAATTAATTATAACGATTTTTTCTTTCAAAACACAGTTTAACATGCGCTATTATACAGTCACATAATTCTTACTGTAAAAGCGCATGTTAGAAATTTAGTTTAATTTTTAATTTTTATCAAAGTAAATAAATAACATAATAAAACAAAAGCTTAAAATAATAATTAATATAAAATTTTTAGAATATAATAATAATAAATTTATGTAACGTGCAGCTGTGTGAACTTGACTTTCTCAGACATTGCTTCAGCCAATACGAATTGTTATAAAAGGTACCACTAGCATCCCATGAGCCGATCACGCGTTTTTTATCACTCTCACTACTAACCGGTCCGATTATAGTTCTCTGTTATATTCAGCACAATAACCAATTTAACAATTCCATAGCAATTAAAAATTAATAATGTGAATTAAAACCCATCCAAACTTAAAGAGATCATTTATTGAATTAACTCGAAATAAATGTTACATTACAGTTTTCAAAGTAACAAAGGATCTGTAATTAAAACATCTAAGAGTGTGGTTTCTTTGATAACATCACCTTAGAGAAGTTACCATGACTTTCTAGTTAATTTATTGGATGTGGTATAAATTTGAGTGCTCTGCCCGCTACTACAATGAAAAAATTTCAGAGTTGCCGCATTATTGGTAGCCCAAAGCCTCTTTGAGTGTGGCTACCGCCTGTACGGCTTTGTGGTCATATTACTTGCTCACTTCGTCGACACCGCTCAAGAACTTTAGAAGCTAACTTGCTCAATTATTCATTATTTATTAACATTCTTTCAATATTTATATCGTCAATAAGACGATGCCGCTTGATTAGAAATTTAAATTATTAATATTACATTACATAAACCTTTAGATGATATTAATGCAACACCTCATCACAATTAAATATTCACAATTTTAAGTACAAAAGGAAAATAATTTGCATTTAGGTCATTATGGAATCAGTCGAATATTATCTCAGTTTATCACATTCCGTTTTCTAACAAGTTTTCAAATAAGACAGCATCACTCAAAATTGAAAATGAAAAGGGTCAATAAAAAAGAATAAATAAGTATCATCCAACACTAATATCTTGTCAACACTCTTCTACTCCTTATGATTGTACATATGTGTCGTAGCATACTCGTTATTACACAGGAAAAATATTCACCCACTCTTCAATTACGAGTTAGTTATGATAAACAACAAAGGGTGATCCATAAAATCAACTTCTCTATTAAGCTCGTCCCGTTAATGTCTGGACTGTTGGATGCGCACTCCAATAAAGGGATACAAGCAGAATTTAGGTAGCCAGTCTATTCGCATGAGGACAAGTATTTGCATGAACAACAAATGTAGCAAAGTATGTTACATGTGCGAGAATAATATTAGGTAATCATGGAGCTCGTACGTTTATGGAACAACTTTGTATGGGCATCAACAGCAATTTCTCTTCCTAAAGTATTTTTGAGCTACTAAATTTTTTTTCATGTCTTCGCCAGATACCCGTACGTTCATGTGAAGCTTTGTAGCTAATTCTAATTTCATCAGATATCAGTAATTCTCCAGTTTTGATGTATTTTGTATTCTATAATCTGTATTATTTTTGGCGAGTAAAGGTATTCTGTTGCTTAAACCTGGTTCATGTTTGAGACTAAATATTTAGTAAATTGTAGGGGACTCTTCTATCTAGTTTTCTTTCTATCTGCTCTAGTTTCTCTAGTTTAATTATATAATTTCTCAATTGGATGCTTACATGGCTTTTTGTAAATCTTAACTTTTTAACGTACTGACAAATTAACTTTTATTATTCATTTATGTGAATGATAAAATAGACTCTGAGAAGTATTAAACTTCAATACTAAAAATAAAATAATTCACCTCAAAAAATCTCGACACTTTTGAACATATGGTATAATATACATACCGCAAGATCAAAATACTGATATATGAAATTACAGAAATTAATATAACCAACAGCTAGTCTTAGTTTGTTTGGCATATAAGAGTAAAATAAATAAGAAGGACATATATGAAGAAACAGGAATAGAAAGCAAATTATGGGGTTATAATTAACAATTAGGGTGGAAAATATATTTTAACGAGATAATTATTAGGGTAGTGATCCAGAAATATACTTCAAATCAATAATAGGAATGTCTTACTTCCAGATTACCCTACGATGATATAGGTTAATTGTGAAAAAGGTGATTTGGTATTTTAATTTAGATTTTTCCATTTTCTCCATTATATGTCTATATGTCACAATCTTCTTGAATTGACTATGAGCGATTCTCGATAACGTACGCTACTGCTTATTGTTAGTCAAAATATTTTAGCGCAGTGAGAATTCAACAGCACTTGCAATATTTAAAAAGTGTCTAAATGTGATTGGATGACGAATGGTCTGATAATATAGTATGCACGTTAATGTATTTCCCTATTCTGCACAATTAAATCTCGTATAATCCTATTATCTTACCACACAGCAATAATGACATGCATTATATACTCTTGGAAGGATATTATCATTTCCATCATTAAACAGTGTTCCTGTGTGGGTTGAAAGCATAAGAAAAACTTTATTATTATCACGAAAAAAAATTGAGTTAAAACTTTACAGTCGTATACGGTTTGTGTATGTATATATCAATCCTGGTTCTTATTTCATAGTATTAATCCAAAATTTGTAACTACTCAAAAATATAGGATGTCTCATAAATAATGTCGGTATCCAATGTTCACTTTATATATTGAATAATCATACAAAAACCTCAATAATCGAAACATAGAGATCGTATTCTTGGTTTGAACTCAATGTTCAACGAGCCCAAAGGTCCTGGGCTCTCCACTATCCCACTATTTCTGCCAGGGATCTTAATAACTAGTAGTCTAACAATACAAGGTTTGGACTAAATGCTGGATGTGGTAGGAGTTCGATATTAGCAAGTTAATCGATATTATTCTGCATAACTTCCGCAGTATGTGGTTTAGTATTGTCTAGTTGCAAGAGAACCCGCTTTCGATTAACTAAATGTAGATATATCTCCAATAAAACCTCATGAATTCACATCAACTGTCCACTTTATACTTAGTTTTGTTAGCTTGACCATCTGAAGTATACTACACCTTCATAATTCCACCAGATAAATAACATGACTTTCAGCTTAAATCGACCTCTCTTTACGACGGGTTTTGGTAATTGTCTCATGATAGTGCATGTTCGGATTGTTTAACTAAACATACATTTTTTGTCACAAGTAACAGTGGGTCCAATAAAACGATCATCTTTCTGCAGGGCAAGGAGATTTTGACAAAACTATTGGTATCTTTAGAAGGTACGAGCGAGTTCTATAGTTAGTAAGTGCTGTTACTAGGTTGGTTTTCTATTGTTTTCCTTGTAATTTCAATATCTCACGCAGGTAAACGACCTGAGCGCGAATGATTCTCAAGAGTCGAATCTCCACTACTTAAACTATTTAACCAACGCTGTACCATTAACTCGTTAAGTGTATGTTCCCGTTCGATTTTACCTATTTTCGCTTCCACATCTGCTTCAAACTTTTGTTTTCGATAATATCTCAACAATACACCAATTTCATATTTATCGCTAAACATATTATTTATTGAAAAAACATTACAAACATAGTCAATAAAAAGAGAGAATGATAAAAAACGACATTAATTGTGAGAAACCCTCTATATTTTTCCACGAGCCAAAAATATCTATCAAATATATTGATAAAATTGTCGTTGTTGTTGATTATCAGAAAGAGCATTTAGTAATCAAATTCCATTGCTACAAATTAAAAAATTTCTTCTCTTCTCAAACTATATAAATCTTATTAACACACCCTGTATTCTAAGTTATGCTATTGGCGGACATCATACATCTAATAACCAATAAGGATTCTGAAGCATGTTGTGGGGTTGCTGTAAGGTAATTCTAAATTATTTGGAGTATGTACGCACGATGTAGATGGGTATTTCAGAAAGTCTCTATCGCAGGCTATTTCGTGGTTATAATAGAATTATTTTCGTGCTGCTTTAAAGGCATTTATGACGTCAAAGGATATCTCATTATATGTTAGCGTGAAATTGAAGTACTAGAACTTGTGTCTGTGGTATATGAAAAATTGTATATTAGAGTGAAAAATAATTTGTTATAACCCCCATGATATGGTGGAAATTCAATTTTTATATTTGATTAAAGTGGAATTCCTGAATATTTTTTGGAAATAGTTTTGAGAAACTTATTTTTTTCTGTGATTCTAATAATTCCAATTATTGGATCGGAAAAATATCTAATGTGCAGTAAATTCCACATTTCTAAAAGCCTCAAAATACAGTGAAAACAAAGTACGCATGGAAAAACTATTTTACGTTTATTATTCATATATATTTAAATCAATCAAATCCATAAAAATGTTCTAAGAAAGTGAGCTTTCAGCATGCGGAGAATTAATGGGAAAACTTATGAAGAATTTGTGATTAAAACCACTCTAACATAAGCACAAGAAAAGTATACGAATAGGGATTGTTATTGAATATTGCACCCTGTATAATATTTTTTTGAATGCAACAAGTGATTTTTGAAACTACGTATATAACCAATGCAACAAAAATCTTAGTGAGCGATCAAATCTTAAAAAACATATTACAACCACAATGACGTATCACATATTAAGGTATTAATTTGATGAATTTTTGACTGTCCCTTTTTATTATCTCTAAGGACAGAATAAATCGTAGAAATTTCGGTCAATCAATATTTGAATCAGTGTTTGATTATTTGCCACAAAATGGTATTTTTTCTAGTGGAAGATCAGAACCACAAGTGGATGGAGCGTAGAAAGATGACATTATTGATGCTGTTACTATAAATCCTACAATAAAAACTAGAAAAGTATGTTGGGAACCTAATGGTACTCAATCAAAATAATAGAGTCTTACAAAAAAGGCATCTGTACTAATATCACATCCAAATGATTCAGCGACTACATTCTGAAGATGAAATCCATAGGTTGAAATTTTGTAAATATATTAACAGTCATCGACCAACGCTGTACAGGACACTATTTACAGATGAAGCCCGATTTACAAGAGACGGGATAAATGATCCCTGTAATTCACATGTGTGGGCAGAAGAAAATCCCCATGCTTATCGAGAATGTCGTTTCCCGTTAAGGTTTTCAATTAACGTGTGGAGTGGTGTCATAAATGACAAATTAGTAAGTCCTCAGTTTTCTGATGGTCTTTAAGACAACTTTTATTTGGACTTTCTACAAAAGATTTTGAAGAATTTGCATACCAACGCAAACGTTGCTATCCGTGAGATGTATTTCCAGCATGATGGGGCATCCCCCCACATTTTACTGGAAGCGTGACAACATCTATATACTGTTTATGGTAACATATGATGAAGGTCCTATTTCATGACCTTCAGATCTCCTGATATCAATCCCGTTGATTACCATATTTGGGAACGATTAAAGTAACTAATTTACACACGGAATATTGAAAGGGCAATTAACAATGCTGCAACAATAATATGTAGGGAATGATTGGTTTCATTCGGAGATTCTACTTACCATTTTTATTCTCTTCCAATTATAGTATTTTTTCAGTTCTTATTTATACGTGTTAACTACATAATTTTAGTTATTGTTTTGAAATTGTTGCTCCTTACTGTTTCTTATTATTTGGTGTTTGTCATTATTCTAAGTTAAAATTTATAACATTTGTTTGAAGTAATATCTAATGTGATAAGTCCTTATGGTTAATCTATATTTGATAAGATCGTTCACTGAAAATTGCATAGAAATGTAACAAATTTATCACATATAGCGTTATTATTGGTTATTTACGTAGTTTGAAAATCAGTTATTGCATTTAAAAAAAATATGAAGGATACAATATGCAATACAAAATTCTAAATTGTTTTTTCCAAAGGCGGTCATAACAAGTCAAATGCTTGATAGTTGTACACTGTATCATAAGAAAATTTGATAAATCAATAGAGCTATGTAAAGACTGCAGCCAATTAAAATTTATGGTCAATTTCACAAATAAATTAATAAAGAAGAAGAATTGACACACTCCAATAGCCTAATACTATCCCTCTTGAGGGACTTTACATATGGTAGAAGTTTCTTATAACTCACCCTCTATAGGTTATGTCTCACAATTTATTCTAACTCGAGAAATTAAAAAACCATTGACTGGTTCAAGTACAAAATTATGGCAAATGGAATGCATGAAATTAGTATTAAGCCCAAAATTTTATAGAATCGGCAAATTTGAAGGAGAGAAACAAGAATCTATTCTCACTAATCCGATATGATTTCATAATACTGGAACAAAGAATACCAGACCAGGTTAATACAGCAATTCTAATAGTAATAAAATTCTAAACCGTACTCATATCTTTCGTTGAACAACATCGCCAAAATATAATAAATAAGATGAGATCCAATTTCAAAACATTGCAGTTTCCAGTAATGATAATTTTGTAACAATTGTTTATATTTATATAATTCATATAATCATTTATACTTCTATTGTTCTATTGAAACTTATGCAATTAAATGGAAAACTATTACGCTAGGTCAGCTCCATTATGGAAATTGCTATAAAACCATTCCATTTATACGGTGTTTAACGTGAGAATAAAATATTTTTCCCCAGGTCTGAACGAAACAGACTAAGCAAGATTTATTAATGATTCCCAAATGCAATATGAGCAAATTTTATATGCTCCACTACACAGAATCATTTTAGGTGGCTTATCGTTCTAGATTGTTTTTTTTTCTCTGGTTTATCAATATTCTAAGTTGATATTTCCGTGTTTCTATTGTTGAGGATTTAATGTTATAATTTGGGACAAAAAAATAAAAAGATGCTTATTGAAAATCATTTATTGTTGGGACTTGAGAGGATTAGAACAAGATATATTTTTTTCTTGAAAAATACTTCCGTTCTCACAAAATCATTTTTCCAATTTCGTTTTCATTTCGATAAATTTGCAGGAATTGGCTTATTTATTTTTTATCCAAGTTGATTACGTATATACTGATATTCATAAGGTTTAGGTCGGCGGTCTTTTTGGCAATCATCTTGATTTATTCAATGTTATCAAATATTCAATAACTAAAACGCAACTGATTGAAATTATTCATTTTTCATTATTCACCTTAAAAAGTTTAGATACCTCACGCTTGAAAATTGTGAATTGGTCTGAATATTCTTTACAAAGATCTTTCAATATATTTATTGTCAAAGAACTATGGAATATATTGAATTCTTTCTTTCTTATGTCATTCAAAAGAAGAACAATACCGGAATATATAAAAAACATCAATGTTTCTGTGATAACAAAAATATTACCGTAGGCATATATTGTAATTATATTATAAATTACTCGATAATGACAACTGGATAAATAGCTTTGGGATATCATGAGATATTTAGTTTGATGCATATTCTGCTAAAAAAAAATTACTATTTTTCTGCCGCATTATCAAATGATTCTCTATGTTGAACCAAAACTATATTTATTTGCAGTAACTAACGCATGATCGAAAATGAAAGTTGAAGTAGCAGTGGGTACAAATTTTATCCAATACGCAACAGCCCAGGACAAATAGTCACATCTGCCGAAAACGATGTCATTATCAAACAAAAAGACCACGTTAATAATGGTGCTGTCACAATATAACATTATTCATGGCATTTTCAATTACAATTTCAATCGGGTTCACATTCAGTGGGTTTTTGATTATTTTCAATAATTGTAACAAATAATGCGAAATAATCGTACATAAACATTTCATCCGTTTTTAAAATCTGAAGGACGTTATGATATATAATGTGATGAACTTATCAACAAATCGTCAAACTTACATCCATATTTCAGCAGATATAACATCCAACGCCATAAGATATATCTAAAACTATAGATCATGATACGAGGTTTATCCGGAAAATTAGTATAAAAGTTAAATAATAAGTTTATTTTACAGGTTGCAGGCGTCGTCAGGTTGCACTGCTGCTGCAAATAATCCGATTAACGCTCAGCTCGAGTTAGGGCGTTCTGCGTGTAAGTAGAAGAGTCCGGCTGCTTGTTGCTTTTTTCACCTGCCGTCGGCATGAAGCTCTCTGTGATTGAGGAACAGCGCATCAATATCAAGTTTCTCGCAAAGCTAGACAAGAACGATTATGAGATCTTTGAAGTTTTGAAACAAATTTACGGAGACCCTTCTGTGAAGGAACCAACCAAGTGGTTCAAAAGGTTCCGGGAGGCCGGGAAGAAGTGAAACAAGACTCTCGATCAGGACGCCCGTCGACTTCTAGTTCTGATGAAAATGTTCAACGAATTTGGGCTTGTGTTCTTAAAGACTGTAGATTTGTCAGTCAGAATGATAGCTAACGAGTTGCCGATATCCAAAATAATCATTTACGAATTTCTGACAGAAAAACTTGAAATAAAGAAATTGTGTGCGAAAATCGAACCGATGCTCTTGACTCCATAACAAAAACCAAAGAGAGTTGAGTGCTGTAACGATTGGTTGGGTTGGAAGCAAAGGAAAAAGGGGACGTTCTCAACCGAGTCATATTTGGACACGAGTCCTGGTTTCGCGAATTAGATGTGGAACTCAAATCTTAATGAGAGGAATGGAAGCTAGCAGATGAGCCGAGAGCAGAAAAGTCTCGAAAATAAAGATCCAATATGAAGACAATGTTGGTTGTTTTCTTTAATTCTAATGGCATTGTTCAGAAGAAATTTGTCCCTTCCCTTACGTAAGTCTTGAGACGTTTCAGAGCTTGTGTGCCCCGAAGGGGGCAGGTGGATCCTTCAACACGACAATGCGCCCGCTCACACATCGCTCGTTGTCCGTGATTTTTTGGCCCGAAGCTCAATTACCATGACCCGGCTTATTCACCAATTTTACCCCCTTGTGACGTCTTTTTGTTTCCAAAATAAAAAATCGTGTTTTTGGGACGACAACTAGGAGATGTGAGAGCCATCAAAGCAGAAATGAGGACTTTCAGAAATGTTATCAACGACGATGGCAGAAGTGTATCTTACCTCAGGGAGAGTACTTTGTAGAATACCATATAGTAATACCTGAATAATTATAAAAATTAAGTTATTATTCAATTTTTATACATATACATTATATCCTTGAATCAAAATTTCATAAAAAATTCGGACGCAGTCTTTAACAAGCCCATATTTTAAAGCCTTCTAGGCATTTTTGTTCTTTGAAATGAAGATATAACGTGTTTTTTTTTTCAATTCTTTTATCTTTGATGAGTGATGAGTTTGAAAAAATATTTCCTCCTTTACTCCAACCATCGATGTGAAGGCGTACAATCTTAGAATTAATAAACATGGTAGGGTGAAACTTTTTTATGTAGAAATATGTTTTCCAAATTTTTCAGTTATTTTTGATGGATTGATTGAAAAAATCGTCCAACTTCGGACTTTTTATGATGGAATAAATTTCAAACCCGCTAAAGAAATATTCTTAAACATTTATCATTCGATATATTAAAAAAAATCATCTCAGTTTGTGTTAACGTCAGGATAATATTATTTTTTCTAAAAAAACCTACAACCTCATCCTCATATTAGATGCATTTCCATCTCTGTTTGGTTATATCCCTATTCCGTTCCTAAATTATATATAAATACTCCGCGTACAAACGCTCGCAACTAAAATTTATATTTCCATAGTTTCCAATGTTTAATGCTCCTTATCTTCTTTAGCGTGTGTGTGCATACATCCAACTATAGAGAATATAGTGGACGGTTCGTTACGACATCCTCCGACGCTCACCGTCGCGTCACATGAATATGCATACGCTGGCCACATACATATCCGCACACACATGCTAGTGATGTATCACCTACAAGCTCGCGTCACTAACTGCCCGCACTATAATCAATTACTTGCGTAGATGAGCATGTTACTTCGGCAACATTTATGAAAATCTGCCATAAACAGAACCGTCAAACGCAGATTTCAACGACATGCTATGACTATATGAACACGAAAGTAACCACTAAAAGCATCGATTTACATAATTTTCTTTCAAAATCGTTCGATAGTTTCGAGAAATTTGTTCCATCTATGTTAATTAAAGCAAATAGGGCTACACTTTATAAGCTGAATCTAGGAAGCGCAAGACATTTCCAATAGAAAATAGTTTTTCCATTAGATTCATGTACTAAACACTTCAAAAAGGGAAGAGGAAATTGTGCCACCAATCTTCTAAGAAGAAAAAACGATCAAAAAAAGTTATTTCGCGTTATCGTTGTGCTTTACTTAAGTTGTCAGCTCTATCAGGATCAATATATTACTTATTAAGAATCATTCGAGATAGCATTACAACTCAATCTAACACCCAGGTATGTTTTAATTGTCGATGAGTATCAAAATATAAAATAATGAGATAACAGTATCCAAAACTGATAGAGTAAATAGTCTATCTGGCCCCTTTAAATTCCTACTTTTTTTTTAAATGTTCTGTTTAGACACAATGACTCCTAATTTCGTTAATCATTTCCTTCTTGTGTAAGAAGTTGATTATACAAAAGATATTCTAAAATAAATAATCTATGCGACTGAAATTCTGACACGCTGTTTCGCGCGTTAGGAGACTGAAGGTAACATCTCTGAAAACGATAACTCGGTTATCGAAACGCGCGTCAAACAGTGTGATTGTGATTTTTGGTGTACTGCTAGTGTAAAAAATGTTTTCTGTATGAATATCACCATCGGTTCCAAAATGCTATTAAATTACGCGGAACAAGTGGGCCATTGAAAGATTAAATACGAGGTATGGCTATTGAATAACGAGACTGGTGATATAAAACATTTCATTTTGATATCATGTTTATTTATTTATTATCACATTCAGCATATACCCTAGATCGCTACATACGAATCTTCCATTGTTCGAAACAGTTCAGGAAGTTTTTTTCTGTCAATTCCTTCAAGATGCGTACCGCTTTCTATTTCACAACTTCAACAGACTCAAATATTGTTCCTTTCAATACAGATTTGATTCGTCACACGTTATTACCTTTTCTTTTTCTAGTATGTAATTTTCAATCGCATCCAAAGTGTCAATACAAACATTTTGCGAGATTCTGTTGTTCAAATGTGAGAATTTAAGTCACCAGTTTTATATACTATTTACGATTATTTTCATGTAAAATTTTCCGACATTTTTTATCAATTTCTGTAGATTCGGAAATTTCAGTATTCGCTCTATCAGATCCAAGAAGATCATCGACTTTTTCGATATTTTCATCCGTTATTGACGTTGGAGGACGACCCGAACGTGAATCATCTCCAGCGCTTAAACTACTTAAAAACACGTCGACGCGACAAAAGTCATTGCCACACTTGTTTTAATAAATTTCAAGTTTCAGTTGCAGTTTTTCAAGTTTTATGTGAAATTTAACATCAATTCGTGGCATTATTTTTAAGTGGATCATTTTTAAGACAAAACATAAAAACAGGCCCTATAGAAAAGACAACAACAGCTGCACTGGTTTGTCTACAGATACGGTACACATCGTATTCGAAATAGTAGGCTGCACGCTAAACAATCATTAATCTTTGGCGTATGCAAACTTTTTATGTATCAGCGTTTGTCTCGTTACTTCATAGCAACACCTCATATATCCTCAATCGTTCATTCACTTCAAATAAGGGTAAATAATAGGTTAGAAAATTTATATTTATGTAGTTTAGATATTATACAGGTTGAATACCAAATTGATATCATGACAAAATCATTTTTTAATGAAATAAACGAAACAAGTTTTAATCTCTCACTCTAGTTAATTAGAGTATTTTCTATGCATAACCCTTTCATGGAAGTATTCTGACGATATTCTAATGTTTCTTTGACAATATTTTTGAATCTCGCATATTTTCGTGAATGATATACACGTACTAGTTTCCATCAATAACTAAACCGATATAAATGATTGGAAATGTGATTATCTCAATAGCCATTGATTATACGATTAATAAATTCATTATACAATTTTTTATAATGTTAAGAGTGTTAGAGAGAATAAATAAAGGTTGTGTCAATGGAAATCAACCAGATTTTTTTTAATTGGATTGAAGAGCATTCAACAGTATACAAACAATCAAGTCGAAGGAAGACGTAATAATTCACAACTTTTCGTTTGTCCCTTTTTCCCAAAAATGATTTATATGCGTGGCATAGCTTTTTTCAACTGCAGCTCCGACAACCTCTGAGTGAGGGACATCACAATCATTTGAAAATTTGTCAGATGAAAATACGAGCACATGTTTGGAATATTAATGATTTGAAAACAGATAGGAAAACAATGTATAGGGTGATTGTTCACTCCTTTTAAACATGCTTCCATAAATTTAATCCTCATCTAAATATATCTTTTGAAAGCCACATAACAATGCTTTAAAAAAAAGCCTGGAAAAATTTTTAATTATAGTATATCTTATCAATTTCCTTTGACGATAGTTAAAAGTATTTAGAAATTTTTCTATCCAATCTATCAAATTAAAAAAAAAACATCTAGATATTCGAAATTTAGTCTGTACCATTCTGGTTGCCCTACACTATTTCGAATGAAAGAAATATTCCCAAACACGTGAAATTATTAGTTTCCAGGCGCTCTCGCCAAAAATTTGAAAAATTTATTGTAATGAGAATTAAGCGTGTTTTGCTGACATCTGATCAAATCGAATTGGCCATGAAAGCAGTGTACCGAGTAAGCAACTAAGGAAGATCGACGCCTATATCCCAGGAACGAATTATATTACAGCTTCAGGAAAAAAATACAACAAAAGTGGTTTCGAGAAACACATGGAAATTATTTTCAGAAATTTAGGTCCAGCACTACTGAGTGTATGTGAAAATATAAAATTAAAAACGGAAAATATAAGATGATTGATATTTTCAACAAATTCGGCGCATTTTTTATTCCATAAGTTTCAGTCTACCTCTTCAATTAAAACGTGGGGGAGAGCTGGAACATTTTTATAAAAAAATAGCTGTGAGTCCGATACTGCTTAGTTGATTTTTATAAAATTGATGTTGTTTCGCAAAACAAAATATATGAATTCTAAGCAATTTAATTAGCAACGAATTTAAATAAAAGCATAAAAGTTTAAGTAGATCTTTGAAATTAAACTGAATTGACATTGAAATAGTGCAAACTGTATGTCGATATCTCTTTTTTCATCCAAAATATCTCATATTAAATATGTGACTCAATTTTTTTCGCTTATTAAAAAACAATAGCCCACCTCTATTTTTCTCACATATTAATCATATCTAAAAAGCAATTACATCAAACTTGCGATAACGTTGTTAATTTACAATTGCTCACCCAGTGCAACTAGGATATCAATAGAATTTACAATAAAATCAAAAATGTGTGAAAAATAATGAACATTGATTTGATTAATGGATAAACTAATTAAAAATTACAATTTTCAAAATGAAAAATAATCTGTATACATAGAAAATAATATGTTTGTAACGTGCCTGTCACCATAATAGACTATCAAGATTTTTAAAAGGGATTTTCCAGCCTTTTAAATTGAGTACAAATTTGCATATAGATATGAATATAGATTATTCTATAAAATCTTGACTAATATACTTATTTAAATATACTGCATATTGAAAATGAAAAATCACGGGAAATTTTACATAGTAACAACATATTATGATCCTCCAATCAATGCCATTTCAAAATAAATGCTCTAGTTAGGTTTTGCTTAAACAGTTAGAATAAGAAGAATTTTAAAAGTACCGGAAGCAGTATGCTATTTTCTCCAAGCTCTCACATTTTCTCAGCACCTGTTTTAGTCAGTTTTACCTTGTTTTGTATTCGCACTTGAAATATTTCACTGTTTCCGTTACTTCGTCGTAATACTTCCAATTCCTTCTATCTACTACATTCAAATGTTATCTCACAAGGTCGTATCCAATAAAAATTTTATAACAACTTTAACAACCCTAACTTTTTTTTTCATAAGCTGATAATCAGAATATATTCACCAACTTTACCTCTATCGAAAGTATTTAGAAATAAAGAAACAATGTAAACTGTGTCAAAGGAATAATTATTGTGATATTTTCAGCAACGATAATAAGAAAAAAATGATGTCATATTCTAAGAATTTCATAATAAAATTATTAATTGGAATGTTACAAAAAATCTAACCAATTTAGTCTTCCAGATATTCAATATACAAATATTCAAACTACAATTTATCTCAACTCTCCAAAAACTATTTTTATTTCTATTGACACCTATTATGGAAGACCAACAAATAATCCCTAATCAACAATACGGCTTTCTAAATTACATGGTATGATAGAGTAAATCCGTAGAGAAGTAGAAAATATAAATAAAGCCTTTGAAAGAAAAACATTTGTATGAGCATTGTTTCTACATATCAGCCAAGCCTTTGATAAGATTTGGCACGAAGGATTGTTATACAAAATGAAAAGAAAGCTCCCATGACATTTTTACCTATTATTAAAATCATATTTGGAGGATAGACATTTTTTGTCAAATGTCATGATGTAGGGGATTATACCGAGTCAACTCACAGCAACCACAAGAATGTATACTCTATCCAATTTATCTTCCGGATCTGTAAGGTCACCCCGTAATTTGAGTTTATTTAAGTTTCTGTTGTTCAAATTTATTGAAAGTAATAAAAATGGATAATTTCAATTCACGATTAGTAATAAAAATGAACAATTTCATTTTCGTTACAACAAAACAAATTTTAAGGCCTTCAGTAGCGAGTATTCCCTCCTCCGGCAGTAATAACCGCTTACAAACAACGATGCATTTGGATTAAATTTTGGATCACAGACTGTCCCATTTATGCACCACCTAACCTAACCACTCTCAAAACTCTAGAATTTCTAGGGACCAGTACATGTCTCCGTAAATGTCTCCCCGTTTCATCCCAAATTTGTTCAATAAGATTCAATTATAGACTGCAAGTAGACAAGCAAACTACTTGATTTGATATTTTGTAACTATCAGAGCAGTAAGGGGCCATGCATTATCATGCATAAAGTTTGAGTCGTCGTCAAGAATAACCATAAATTATACAACATGGTATTCTAGAGCCTCTGTCAGATACCTGTGCGTTGCCAACGTTCTATTCTTTACAAAGACTAACTCCGTGCGAGCGTCGAAAGATATGGTATGGTATACCATAACTAATCCTCTACCGAAAGGAAGTCGCTCGACAATACACTCTTGAGCATATCTCTCGCCTCGTCGTCACCATATTTTCACATGTCTATCTGAGTCCGTAAGAAAGAATTGGAAAACAATACGCGATTCCAATCCACTATTGTCAAAGCAAGTTGTTCTCCGTGCAACATTCATCCTCGCAATCCGGTGTTCTCAGGAAAGCGGTGGTCCAGTGGCTCTAATTGAGAAGATAATCCAACAGTATGGAGTTTGCTCCTAACTTTCCATTTACTTATGTTAACATTTCTCAACTTTTGCAGATGATTTCGAAGGAAAACTGCCGTGACCGTCCGGTTCTCAACCATGTTTTCGCGTGAGCCAGTCAATCTACTCGTACCGCTGCCATACCGTTGCAAACTGAAGAGACGCCAATGCTTAATGCCGTTTCGCATTGACCCCGGTCATCTTAAATCGCTACAATTCGTGCCGGAACTACAGAATTTATGGTCATTGGCACAAGAATAATTTGCAACAGACAGATAAAACGCAGGAAACAAAAAAATATGCTGATAATGTTTTTTAGAAATTTAGGTGAGGGTCCCTTTTTTCTCAAACGCCCATCAAACCAACAACAACTTTTTGCTTATTCAAGCAATCAGTTAGGAAACTATGGTTATATAAAATTTCTAAAATAACTTCAAATTACGGAGTGACCCTAATTTTATGCTCGGCAGTGTATTATACGAGGATGTATTGATATCTAGTTAGCCTAGACCCCGAAAATATCGATGCAGTTCATGACATGATTTGATCAGACAATCCAGAAACAAAGCAACAATCGATGGAATGGCAACACTCTGGTTCTCCAAGATCTAAGAATATTCGCCTACAAAAATCTGCTGTAAAAGTTCTTGCTTCAGTTTTTTGGGATTGCCATGGAGTAATCATGATTTATTTTTGGATTAGGGTGCAGTAATAACTGAAGATTACTATTCGACATTCGAAAAGATACGGAAAGCTATCCAAAGGTGTTTTGTTTTTACAGGGCAACGCCCCTGTACACAAATCTCATGCTGCGTTGCTAAAAATTCGTGATTTAGGGTTTGAATTACTAGAACACCCCTCTTATTCACCAGATTTGACTCCGTCCGACTATCATCTCTTTCCTCAACTGAAAAAAGGTTTGAAAGGTCGAAAATTTTCTTCCAACGAGGAGGTAATAAAAACTGTGGAGGTCTGGTTTGCAGAACAAGAAGAAATTTTTTTAAAGGTCTAGAGACGTTGCAGGTTCGCTGTAATAAATCCAATTAAGAGGAGAATATGTTGAGAAATAAAATATTTTGACATTGAAATTTTGTTTGATTCTATAGTAAGCTAAGAATGTATCCTCGTATATCAAATACTTTGTAAAATTGTTATATTGTTGAATTTAGAAAATAGTTTAAAAGGTCATCAATACGTAAAAAAATTTTAAAACTACATCAACATATCGTGAGATATAACAATTTTTGAAACAGAGTCACCTAAAAAAAAGAGAATTTTTTTAAATATCTCACATACATAAAAACAAAACAATTATCTATGGTAAAATATTGACTAATATTTCGATAAAGAACGAGATAGCGGGGAACGTCAATTTTTACCTATTTTCTATAAAAAATACCTGAAATTCAGACGTTTTATCAATATAAATGAATTTTAGTAGTAGCATTTATTAAGTGAGTGAAATGATAATATTGATAATTTTTGGATTAAATTGTGTAAAACGGATCAATCAAACCATTAACATATTTGAATATAAATTGTATATCTGCACAGTTTCCCTTTTTTCTATAAGAAGATTATTGAGGTTCTGTCGAATAATATGTTTTTGTTAGTATCTTGGAAAATATTTCCTCATAACAAATGGGATAAACTTAGTTTCAACGACAGATAATTCATTTATATGAAAATGTTCTGTAGACTCCAAGTAATCGATCAATAGCTATTGATATAAGCTACATATAAAAAGCGAAGGATTCGTACAATGTTATGAATCGGAAGTAGTAAGTATTTTTGATCCTAATTTTTTATCGACATATGAGATACATATGAGATGTATTAATTCCATATATTTCTGCATTTATCTTTGTTTAGTAATATCGATCTCATTTCTCGAAATTTGAAAAAAGTATTCTGTATGCAAATTAAGATTTTCTCACTATCTGTGATCGGGATCATTGAAACATTATGAGGACCTCTTCACATCACGTTATTTCATTCATGTCATCAATTCTCTTTATTACTTTACCATACTTTTATATTGTCCCCAAAAATACGAAGGTAACTACGAAAATAATAAACATGTGTAAACTCAATCATAATCTTTAATAGGTTTTATATGATTCACGTATGCACAACCCAGAATCGGACAATACCGATGCGGATTCTGAGCTGGTCAATCGACAACAGACCAGATTTCATGCTACGCCAGTGTTTGAAAAGTGCTACTACTACAACGTCGACACCTTCCATATTATCTTTGAAATTAGGCGGCAGATGATAACATTCTAAGACCGAAACATTACCAGGCTATGAATGAACTACACATACCAAAAACTTAAAACTTTAATTGAATTGACAAAGATGACAATGTAAAAAGTGGTATGTCACTTCAAAATACAGAATGATATCTCAGTCCTAATCGAAACAACAGAAGGTGTGAGGTAGGGTGACGCGCAGGTGCTGGCCTCCGCAGACGACATATACTTGACCTCTAGAACCCTAAGAAAAAAAAACAAACTATTCCAAATTTTGAGAATAGCGTAGAGAATATGTAATAACACATCAATGCAAAAGAGACAATGTTCAATGAAAGTGCACAGGGCTAGAAATGTGGGCCAAAATATTACAATTGGAGAATATAATATCGAAGAGGTGAATGAGCTTATATACTTCGGAGCCTTGGTAAATCCGAGTAATGACGAAAGTAGAGATGTAAAAAGGCGTATAATGCTTGCCAATGATGTTATTGGATTGGACTGACAAATGACTTACCTAGAACGGGTCTGTCAAAATCTATAAGACGTTAATTGTGCCAGTTTCAATCTATGGCTCAGAAAATTGAACCCTAATAAAAACAGATGAGATGTTACTATCGACCATCGAGAGAAAGATACTGAGAAAAATTTAAGGGTATATCCGGAAAAATAACATCTGGAGAAATAGATATAACTTTGAGCTTCACAACTTATACAGAGGTTCAGGAAACAGAGACATATATTTTTTATGTGAAAAGGAAGCACAAGAGGGTAAACCCTATTACACTCGACTAGTTAGAGTGGTGCTTGCCGTGTGGAGATGCTTGTAGATATTTATCTTGAATTTCTGTTGTAGGGTTCGAGAAATACGTGCCTTTGTCTATAATTTCACAGGCTTACACTTCTCCAAAGGAAGGAGTTTTGATAAATCGAAGTTCTAGGCGTCTGCAGGCGAACTAGGTGTTCATGAGCCACATTTGCCTTTCTAGTAGATCTTGCAAAAACTGATCTGGGCGGGATTATGTTAGACAGCTCAGAAGAGCATCTGCCGTGGTAGTATCGATAAAACAGAGTCAGGTCGACCACCATTCTTCTATGCTCTACACTGTACAAGTTTGTGATAAGCTCTGAGTCACCTATAAGGCTCTCTTCTATATTGAGTCAAGCATTCTTAGGGTACGCTTGGGAGCCAAACTAGAAATGTTCGAGAAATACTCAAAAGATGGACGAACCTGTGCCATGTAGAGGATTAGAAGCTGTTGCGGGATATATAGTTTTTTGATCTTAAAAAGGGCTCTAAGTTATTGTGAAGCTGCCTTACTTAAATCGGCCATGTGACTATTCCAGGACATATTGCTTCCACCCTCAACAGTCAACAGGTGAATTTGCGGTGCTGGTGAATTTTATGTTCAGATAGGACCGAATCCTGGGTCGTTGATGCATTGAAGTCAGGTTTATGGGGCGGACAACAGTATAATAAAAACAATCAAGATTGGCAGGCTTAGATGGGCAGGACATGCAGCAAGCATCGACAACAGTATGCCCACAAAAAAGAAATTTAAGACCATACCAACGGGCAGTAGAGGCAGATGGAGACCAAGGCTAAGATGGTGAGACGAGGTTTCTGAAGATGCTACAAATATTGATACAGCAAACTGGATGGTCCTTGCAAGAGATCGGAACGGACGGCATTCGAGGCTAGAGAAAGTCGATGCCCCCCTGTAAGACTATAGCGCTAGTGATTATAAATAGTGTTAGCAAATATATTGCTTTTTTCTTGTGTAATTGAAAAGTATGATAAACTGTTACAACTATAGATGTTGAAAAGAGCAATGATAAACTTTCTCAAAATTATCTGATTGTTATAATAGTTTTGAATTAATCAATAAAGATAGTTCATTAAATTAATATCTTCTGTATAATTCATATTTCAATTAGATGAACAATTGAATTCATGCTATGTATTTTCATGACGAATTTCTAATAATAGCAGTTATGGACACAATCTGAGTAATACGTATCCACAGCTCGTATTATATATACATTAAGAGATATAATTATCTGCTAGCAGGTGCCCATTAATATTAAAATCAGATGAATTCATATAAACACGTGTATTTAGAGATAGTTTTTATTAATTGTGTAAGTTTTAAAAAAGTTCTCTCTTCAAATAGGAAAATTAATCAGAATTTGACATGAAAGATCAAAATTAAAATCAGATTCAGCTTCATTGCAATGCGAATCTTTCTCACACATTGTGACATGTTATTTGGCCTGTTATTTTTTCATATTCTGTTGTCTACTTCTTGTGGATCAGTAGTCACTTCTGTTGTACACTTTCCAGTCAATTCGAGAAGTTCAATGAAATATTGGTGTCAACCATCCTAAAATCTCCTCTATCTACAAAGATTAGATTAGTGTTCTTAGCTTTTCTGTATGTAAGAGCATGAGTTCCTTTTTATTCAGATCTGCTCTACCTACTCGTTTTCTTTTCAATAGTTCCCATTTTATTTTTTTTCCGCCGATCTACACCTACTGGTTTAGGTATAATCAATGACGTAAGAGGTGCACAATAGTCATTTATTAATAAGCATTACTGATCTGACAGGAATCCCTGTTGGATGCACAAAATCCAACATCAGGGTTGTTGGTCTGATGGTCTTTTAGAAGACTACCTTTAGTCATTCGTCGTGATATGTTTTTTCAACATGATGGATGTCCGGCACATTATGCCCTATATGTTCGGCATTTTTTAGATCAAATATACACTGATGGATGTATAGGACGTGGAAGTTTATTTATTTGGCCACCCAGATCACCAAACCCAAATGCGATGTTATTTTTTCATATTCTGTTGTCTACTTCTTGTGGATCAGTAGTCACTTCTGTTGTACACTTTCCAGTCAATTCGAGAAGTTCAATGAAATATTGGTGTCAACCATCCTAAAATCTCCTCTATCTACAAAGATTAGATTAGTGTACTTAGCTTTTCTGTATGTAAGAGCATGAGTTCCTTTTTATTCAGATCTGCTCTACCTACTCGTTTTCTTTTCAATAGTTCCCATTTTATTTTTTTCCGCCGATCTACACCTACTGGTTTAGGTATAATCAATGACGTAAGAGGTGCACAATAGTCATTTATTAATAAGCATTACTGATCTGACAGGAATCCCTGTTGGATGCACAAAATCCAACATCAGGGTTGTTGGTCTGATGGTCTTTTAGAAGACTACCTTTAGTCATTCGTCGTGATATGTTTTTTCAACATGATGGATGTCCGGCACATTATGCCCTATATGTTCGGCATCAAATATACACTGATGGATGTATAGGACGTGGAAGTTTATTTATTTGGCCACCCAGATCACCAAACCCAAATGCGTAAATTTTCATGTAAGGGAGCGAATAAAATATCTCGTTCACATCAATAAATCTTCGACAAGAGATGATATGATTGAAATAATACGACAGGCAATACAACTAATTTCATTTGTAGAAAATTATGTTATTTTGGGCGGATATTTTTTATGGTACACCGTGTATATCCCTCAAATATTCCGTATATTTCACGACTAACTAATTAGAATAACTTAGAATAAAAGTGGAAAGCGTATTTCTTACAAGCACTAAATAGGAATAAATTGCAGTTATTGAATTGATTTTTAAAAAGGACCTGTTCTCATTCAAGCCATAAATATATTTCAAAAAATGCTCATACAGTCGGTTTAATTCAAAAGTTACTTGAACCGTAGGTACGGCTACTATTTATCGCAGGTATCTGCAGTAGACTTTCGAAATTGCAGAAAATATAGAACAGGCCGTTTTTTATTCTCATTCACGAAACCATTTATGTGAGAATCAGTGAACCCTTACTTTAGTGGGTCCGTTGTTTGGTTTAGAAATAGATTTACGATGCACTAATTACTTAAATTACTTTTTTCCTTTTTCTATAGCCAAAAGATTTTGCCGATTACTCAATATAACTTATTAGTTGTTCTTATGTTTATCGTATATTGTAAAAATTAATAGATAAAATAGAATGTATGTAAACAACAGATGATTTTGAAAGAAATTATAGGGTTGTTAATAAAAAATCGACTGCATTATTGCGAAACAGTACATATATACAGAAATAACAACGAATAAATTATCAAAACAAACAGTACAAATCCGTAACAATTGATAACTTTTGCTATTTTACACAGTTGAGATATTTGTAATTCTACCTTTACTTTGAATCTAAAATGTAAAAATAACTCTGTCAATTAGATATGTATTGTCATCTTTTCAACTATGTAAACAACATCCGAGGTCAAATTAGATAAACCAAGCTTCACTGTTTCAATGCAAAATATAAGACCAATTTGAATCAACTCTAAACGTGTGGTATAAAAGCACCAGTTAGACAGGATACCCATCTGATTCAACAATGCGTGAGAAGAGCTTATTCAAATTACGCAACAGATAAATTTATGTTTGCTAACTGGAATAAGTGTAGGCATCTCTTGAAAACTCTCCTATAATTGTTGGTGAAAACTACTGAAAAAATCCTAATTTGGGCTCTGGTCACAGAAACCAGAATCTATTAAGAACACGTACCCAACAATTGTTGCTGGAGCACGAACTTGGCACAAGTTGAAAAAAACAGAAAATTGCCTTTTTATAGGTTATATTGAAATTATAGCAGCTTCACTGAATCAAACACATTGATCAAATTATATTGAATTCCAACTAAATACTAAGTTCAAAATATTGGAGCGTCACAAAATTTATAACTTGAAACTCAATATTAATTTTATGATTGTATGAGATTTCATTACTGAATGGTCATGTCCCTATTTACAAAATTTCACCTACTTTTAGGTTATTCACTCTTTTATCCTTGATTGCAAGATATTCTGTTTTTTCAAAATTCATTATAAATTCTTCTTTCTCTTACTTCTCCTTTAATCTCTTCACCATATAACCCGAATTCTCCTTATTCTGTGCTATGATTACTTATTCGTTCGCAAAATTTAATATTCATTTTTAATTGAAATTCTCATGTTCCCGCACTTCTTCTTCCAATGTTTTAGGGTATATTATATGAAAATTTTAATCCTTTAGTTGGTACAAAACCGTTGAGTTTCCGTTATATAGATCTATCATTGCTTGCATTATATTCTTGTCTTATGTCTCAATTATAAGCACTCCTTAGGTAGATAAATGTTAGCTGTACATTTCTGTTTCTGACTTTTTTTTTCTACAAATTGTTGAATTGCGTAGATGTGAATTATTTTTGACCTACTTGTGTGAATCCTGCATGTTCATAGGAAACTTAAAATCAATTTCTATGAGTAATGTTGAATTAGATGAACTAATTTATTCTGGATCTGAATAGTTTATTTTTTTAAGTTCACTTGCATCACAGCTGCACAAAATTTGAGTAACAACTGGATAGGAAAAGCGAGGAAACCTCTGCCTAAATAATTTAGTTGGAACTATGTATTTAACAATTCAAAAATTGTTACTCTTGATGAGTCGCAAATACAAGTTGGTAAATTTACCGAATATCCAACACTATATATCCGAAAACAAAAAGGAATTGATCACAAATCAATCATTGAACAGATACTTAATTAATGAGAATCGTCAAATTTACAAAAAAACTTACTTTTGACAATATTTAAAAACAATATTTTGAACTTGAACCAATTGGAATCAACTAAGGAAACACAGCATTGCTTTTCTTGAGCTTGAAATTTCTATAAATATTATGATATGCGTCCAAATAGGTTTTGTACATTTTGTTTTAGGAAGTCACAGCATTTTTAAGTTTCTACTTTTTCATATTCTCATAATACTCTAGATTCGAATGTTTCGTCATTCGATAAAATTATTTTCAACCCCTTGCAGAAAATTAATCGATCATTTATGGAAATAAATAAATTAGTCATTTAGTTTTCTTCCGGATATTTTTTAAAAATCTTGTACTCTGAAACGGCTCATGGTGATATGCAAATAAGTGTCATACTGTGAAAGACGGAGATAAAAGTTTCCAGAAAACTTGAAAGAGCCTGAATAGTTCAAACGTTATTTGATGATTGTTAAAAAAAACAAGAAAATTGCACAATGTTTTAATGGATACTGAATTCCGTTGTAACACTAAGAAATATGTCAAAAACAATTGAGCAGCTGGAGAGTTGAAACTATTTTATTTTATTCATCCATTATATTATAGAGTGTGAAAAATATTCTTATCCTTCTGATTGAAAAATCATATTTATATGAACTCCTACGGTGCCTCTATTTTTTTCTATGAATGCCAATCTAACTGTTAAGTACCCTCTTCGTTCTAAAAATAAAATACAATTCATCGAATGATATCAATAATCTTCAGATAAATTCAATTACCCTGTTAGCTCTAATTTTATTATTATGTCAAAGCAAGATGCTATTTGAGTTAATGCAAGAACAATAGACATCATTGTTTGCTCCGCCTGTTGCTATAATTTATTAATAGCTCATTAAAATTACAGTTTGGCAGACTTAATCCCCTATTAGTCCAGTCATATTACACCTCGGTATGATAAACAGTCAACTATAAACTTGAAACTATAAATCTTCTTTTTGATTTTCTCAAAGTTGTCCTAATCTTCAACCAATCAACATTACAGGTAACGAAAGTAGTCTTCTGGAAATATCTCGCTTCGTTGGTTCCTATGCTATTTGCATTATATTATAAAAAATTCTCTATATCAATTGTTCCAAAATTTTGGACACGCTTACCTAAATACAACATAAATTAATGTTTTAAAATATGAAATGAGCGTTACATATCGCCTTTTTATCTAAGAAATTAATATCTGCATATTTTGTACTAAAATCAGCTTTCAAGAAATTAAAGGAGCCGGTCCTGTCTAGATGCATTGGAATTCTAAAATTTGGCAGAATGTGGCGCCTTTGATGTACATTGGGAATACCCGGAATCCGTTTGATTTGTGTTTTATATATGTTTTTATAATATCAGGCGGTTTATTTACATTTTATCTTTCGAATAATTTCTAGGAAGGTTTATTTATTTATTTGTTTTGTTTCTTTATTCTCTAGAACTTTTACAACTTTTAGTGTGATATATAAAGAGTTGGCATAGTGAACAGAGCGAAATATGAAGTAATCGAAGAATTTGAATAAATTAGTTAAGTTAGTTAAGTGTAAGTGTTAAGTGAATTATGATAAGTTAGTTAAGTGTATGTATAGTGTTCAAATAGATTAAGAACGTAAGAGACAGTGTTTATTAATTCACTCTACGGATAGAAACCGTATAATTAAATAAGAAAAACATAACTCTTAGAAAAATTCATTCTCTAAAATTTTCTTGATGAATTTATCACAACCATAAAAAACGAGATATTAGCGAGATGAAGGAATTTAGAGATAACATTTGAAACGCGAATATAAGTCTATACGAGTTTGTAACTTATTATGTCTAATTCTAAGTTTGACCCTCTTTTGACTGGGCTATGATGCCCTTTTAAATCCTACATTTTCAACTGTCGCTCTTTCTTATTGTGATGAAACATCATTGGACAAAATCATAAAATTACTGTGAATAATCATTGTTTAAACTTTCACAACAGAATACCATTTCTGAATTGCCTTTTGTTTTCAGAGAGGACAACATCATTTTCAAAACGTCTCACGTCTTAACTCGTCATTTCATTTGTTCTAGAATATTTTAGCCTATGGTTCCTGATATTTAAAAGTAAATACAGTTCATGTGACGTGTAATTTTCAAAATGAATCAATTCGAAATATTCTAAAACAAGTTAAATACATTCGGTTCGACTTTCTAAGGAATAAAAATTGATAGCATAAAATATTTCAATGCTAATTGAATACAAATGACATAACATTTCAAGGAGTTATCCCTCTTTGAGGTTAAATATATATATTAAGTGGAGAGAGTCTCTTATCTAGGGGCGGTCGCGTTGTTAGAAAAAATCTAACTTTTTATGATTATCCTATATAGATATCCTAGAAATTTTTCAGTATAGCTCTGCCGCAGAAATGCCTCAAGGCCAGTGTTAACCGTGTAGCGCCTCTCAGTTCAACGTTGTCTACAGTGAGGTGATGATGTTTGTTAGATGAAATCTAACACGCTATCATTAACGTATTAACTTTTGTTAGAAAAATTCTACCGACGCGACCAAGTACGTCAGCGCGAAATATCATGTAAGCTGCTTTATTTTTTTATAACATTACTATTCGGGTTTTATTTCCATATGTCTTCTTTACGTATGGATTTTGTTATGCAGAGTATGGATCCCAAAACGGAACAGCAGCTTCTCAAATGGTTTGATGGTGAAGAAGCAGTGGATTCAGATGGTGACGTTGACGAAGCTCCTTCAGTTCATGTAAATAAAAATACCGATAGTGAACAGTCAAATGAGAAATTTTGAATGTTGCAAATATGAGTGGTAGAGTTCCAATAATGGTTGGTGAAAATGGAATGGAATGGCCTGAAATGCACAAGCAAATATTATAACAAAATTGGCAGGAGCTAGTAAAAATGCCACCACGAATTTGTATTGCTGGAAATTATTTTCCACCGATTGACGATATTGTGACTCATACAAATCAGAAGCTAAAAAACATTTAGAAATGGGAAGGGTATCGCCTTCTCACAGATTAAGATGAGATAAATGCGTTTATTGGTGTTTTGTACATAGCAGGTGTCGGCAGAAGTCATCATATACATACGTTCAACTTTTGGAAAAGTGATGGAACTGCTCCAGAATTTTTCACTGCTGTAATGTCTGAAAGACGATTTCACACTTTGTTGCGAGGCCTTAAGGTTTTATGATAAGTGACTACAGAGAAGAAAGGAGAAAAATTGATAATCTGGCTCCAATACATCTATTGTTTGGATATACTAATCAGCAGTATTCTGCTTGTTACCCTGTTGAAATTTATAAAAGATTTATTTTTTGTTATTAGGTTTAAAAGCACATTATAAAATTACATATTCTGTTTCTTTCAAAATCCTCTGTTTTGTATTTTCTAATAAATATGAAAAATATATTTATTTGCCACCGTAATAAATTTTTGTCTTCAAATATATTCATAATAATTATGTCTTTAGCGAAGTGTGAAGTAACAAGTAAGCATATTTTATTAAAATGTAAATAATTGTGCAGTTCCTTAGTCAGTTATTTATATTTTTACCATTTGTTGGAATTTATTGAAACGGTTCGGAATGAGCACGGGCGCCAAAGCAACCAACCAGCTGCCAAATCGTACTTTTATTGAGCTATTAATAAATTATAGCAACAGGCGAAGCAAGCCAGGATGCCTATTGTTCATGCATTAACTCAAGTAGCATCTTGGCTTGACATAATAATGAGATTCAGGCTGATATGGCAATAGGATTTAGTTAAATAGAGGTGATCAATCACCGCTCTCCGTGTCACTGCATTGAGAGTGGCACGGCGAGGCGGCAAAAGAGGGAGCGCGGGTTAGGGATATCCTACTGTTGGGAATCTCAACCGGCACCTGAGTCTCATAGACTGACTACGTCTCTTCTCGGAACGTAAACGTGAAACAGGAACGTAAACGGATATATCTGCTCGGGATTCGCTTGCGATGGAGATGGATAAAATACGCATACACGAAGACGGAGACTGAATAGTGGCGGTGGTTGTCGGATACAGGATAAAAGTGACGTGCAAATTACGATAGTTTACAACCGTAATTATTATTCCTTTGTGGTAATTTTTTTTAAATATTATTCCACCAGAGCTTTATTGAGTTTGCACTATTCATTCGATTCTTTTAAAATCTTAAAAAAAACCATTAATACTGCCTCATTTTTTAACCATAATGTCCAACTAAACAGCTACTACTTGTAACACATTATCACAAAGCCTGTAAAAATTCTATAATTAGGCACAGCTAGAAATAATTTGAAAAATTGTCGAGTTGATTGGATCGTACTATACCTCATTATAGATACAATTGTCTCATATTCATTCAAAGTTATATGGTCACAGGCAGTATGGAACATCACATTGCTATTTTTGCGATATAGACTCGATATTGACCTCTGGAAATTGTTCTGATAGACCATTATATCTTTACTTCATAAAACATATTTCATTTTTATCAATATTAACTTAATACGATCAAAACTACTTGAAATATAAAAACTATCAGGACTTTTTCGGAAACTACGATCAGGTAAACCTGATCATGATGTTCGGAAACTAACCCGGATCACGTTCACTGTTTTCGGAAACTAATATTTTAATCGGATCGTAGTCCTATGAAAGGATCTTTTTCATCCTGGTAGACCAGTGGGAAATAAGATCAGCTGATGGGTTGTTTCGTTTATTGAAGTTTTTTAGAACTTTAAAAATTGTCAATTCCCCTTCTATGATTTTCCTTGACTAGAGGTTTTTATAATTTTTGCCATTGCAACATAAAAATAGCCCATTGGTTTCAAACTTTGATGCAAAATGTGAGTAATTCGTTCAATAACAATTATTATACATCTAGAATCGTTTCCCAAAGTGTGGGTGGGTCGCGACTCGAGATGAATGTATGAAACCGTCAAAGTTGAAACGCCTTTTAAACACACTGTATTCTGAGTACTCTGATAAGCCACTTACTAATTAGAAAAATAGATTGATTGCTGCTCAAAAAAATGAAAAAAAAAACACCAGTCAAATATATGAATTACTGTAACATCTTCTTCCAAATTAATAGCTGAAACTGGGTGCTGGAGTAAAATATTTCTCGTTTTGAAAATTGTTGCAATGTTTGGCATAAATTGAAAATATTTATTTACGGCGATACCGTTATCAAATGATACATTTAAACGAAAATTGATAAACATTTATAAGAACAAGTAAAAAAGAGCAAGTTTCTTTCCTTGCAGACAGATCGAAGCACATATATCGAGAATAATGCAAATCTATTATTTCATCAGAGAACTACCGACATGGTAGTACCGGTTCGTGATTAAAAAAGTGAAGGAAACGCTGTATTATACAAATGGATAAAATATCATGTAAAAATTTGAAAAAAAAGTAATGCACATAGTAGAAGTAAAAGTAACAAAAATCACTATTGTTGAGCATCAAGTGTTCACTAAATATGTTATAATTATGATTGTTTGAATTACTGTAAATCTTGTCATGTCAGAAAGAACACAACGCTAGGAAAAACCCAATATATATACAAATCGGCTTACAAATCGCTCTCCGACACCGACGTCTTCCTATTTCTAGCCGCCATCTGTCTCTATCCTGCCATAGCTCTTCTGTTAGGTCTCTCTCCTGCATTTCCTTATCTATGCCCTTCCTCCAACTTCTTTGTGGTTTTTCTCCTCTCCTTTTTCATTGTGGTGTCTACTTTATGACCAGTTTAGATATTCTGTTGTCTGACATTCTTTTACATGACCATACCAGATTAGTTGTTTGGTTTTGATGTCATCGATTAATATGTGTCTGACTCCCATTATCTCCCTTATTCTGTCATTTTTTATTTTGTCCTTCTGGATTTGACCGCTACTCTCCTCTGGAAGTCCATTTGTTGAAACAGTTTTAAGGATCTTCTTATATAATCGTTTTTTGTGGGCTTTTGATATTTTTTGCTCCCGTAATATTTAATTCATCATAGATATAGTTTTTCTGCCTTGTATATTTCTTTTTCTGTGTTGGGTGTTTCTTCTTGTGATATTTTTGTTCCCAAGTATTTTTATTCCTTGTAGTGATCTATGTCTTTACTGTCCTCCAGGTCGATGTCTAATGCTGTTGCTAGGATTCACATACATTCAATTTTCTTACATTTACTTTGAAACCCCATTTTCTGTACTCTTCTGTGAGTTTTCGAGTCATGTAGCTTAAATCGTCATGATCCTGTGCAATTACTATTTGATTATCTGCGAAGCAAAGCATGTATAGTGTAGTGTTGTCACTGAGAAGTATTCCCACACCTTTGCAGTTCCGCTTCCACATCTTGAGTGCCTACTCCAAGTAGATCTTGAATAGCGTTGGCGAGAGGCAACATCCTTGTTTTATAACTATCATAATTGGTGTTTTTGGAAATTATTGGTATATTGAAATGTTTATACGGTCTACTCGTCACTCATTTCCGTGAAAAATATTGTCAATTGTGGGTAATTGAGGTGGAGAAAGTTGATTCTATATTTGTATGATCTATTTTTTCTAACTTTTCTAAGTTATTTGAAAATTGAAACGAAACGAGAGTTTCAAACATAATTTTTCCTTTGACGGTAGGAAAATATTTGCAAATGAATACCTACATATTTAATTTTATCATAAACATTTAACGAATTATACATCAATGCGAAGAATTCATGTGTACAAGCATTGACGAGCTTTCATTCCTAGCCGCAAAAATTTCAACATTGTGAGGACCAACATATAACATTCAACGTTCTTGATTCATCCAGACGTGAATTCCATATGCACATTCCATAATTAGACTTAAAACTTTGGATTCAGGCGGATTTCAATTGTTACAAATCTTCTTCAAAATAAAATAATACCATGTAATGTTACAATATTTAATAACGATTATAAATATCAAAAAATTAAGCAAATCTTTATTACTGAATTTTCATTGATGATAAATTTTGTTATACCATAATTTTTCTTTATATATCCAGAATTTCGTAATATTTTTACAAAGCATGAGATTGAACAATTATCACAATATTAAAATCATTCAAGTCGTATCTGTATTTCACATCAGACTTGTCTGTACCTAACAAAAATAAACAACTGATTTGAGATGAAACATGGAAACTACTCAGATATTAGATATAACACAGCGAAGAAAAATAGAAGAATAAGGACGAAATAAGAGGATATTTGACAGGATGATTCCAAAGAATAACGTTGGAATAAATATAATGTTGATTATTACACTAGTGACACTAGAAATGTACACATAAAAAAAGAGTTTATTCCATGAAATGAAACGCGTATTGAATGAATGAGTAAAAAAAGAAAATTGAATACACAGAGATAGATACAACCAACGAAAAAGATTGCGGGAATGGAACAAATAAAATATGAAGAGCTCCAGATAACAGCTAATTATACTAATTAAAAGTAGATAACATTAAACAACGTTAAAATAAATTTTTTGAAACCTTTGGTGATAGTCCCGTATCTTCTGAAAAAAAGGTTCGAATTATAAAAGATACCCCAAAATTCAGAAATGAGAATTTTCAACTACCTGTAAAGCTGTTAAAATTAAAACTTTCACAAGTCTTCATCAGGAAAAAATTAAATTCATTGAAAAAAATGCTCAATATCAGAGTAACAGAAAAGTAAACACTGTTAGATATGCATTGTAATTATCTTAAAATTATGAAACTAGATTATAGAAAAGAAGATGAAAATGATGATTAGATAATTTGGAGAAGAAGAAAAAAAGAAGACTCCTTGTTTTGCAACATGACTCTTGAGGCGGATACATATAATTTATTTATACTATGTTTTCTAAATATTCAATGAAATTTGATTTGATTTGTATATTGAATTTAGTATTATTTAAAATATTGTCTGAAATTTGAATTTGGTCTTTTGTACTTTTAAGACATATTAATTGCTTCCAAGAAAAATCACGCTATACGGTGAAGCGTGAGAAAATGAATTTTTCATAATGAACGGATTGAATTCATAACTAGCTATTTAACCAAGCAACTTTGAATAATTTCTGGTCTTTAATAAAATCCTAAATGTCTAGAAAACTAACCACTCAAATCAGAAAGAAAGGAACGGGTATATAGTTCATAATTACAGAGGGTGCTTCATAAGTAATATCGGTATTCATATGTAGAAGTTCCTACGACTTAATTTAAACCTTGTCATTACTTGTTGAGACTATTCTCTAATTATATGAATAGTAATATTGCTTAAATTTCTTTTAATAATTCTCTCTTTGTTTCTTAATGTCGCAGAACGTCTTGTTTTGTGTTTGGTGGAATTATGAAGGTTAAATGCACTTAGAAATTGTTCCAGATGGTCGAGCTATCAAAGCCGAGCTGTATAGTGGAAATTTGTGGCGAATTTATGAGGTTTTATCCAGGTTTAGTTAACCGAAAACGGGTTCTTTTACAAAACATAATGCTAAACCACATACTGCGAAAGTAAAACTGGATAAGATCAAACAACTTGGTAGTATTGAACTCTTACCACATCGACATTTAGTATAGATCTCTATGACTATTTAAAAAACAAAGTAAACATTGGAAACCCACATAATTCATGAGGCAGCCTCTATAATTTAGTGGACGGCCAGGAATTGGTCTGATAGGCTTGTGATTCTTAGCTTGAAACTATCACAGGCCGATGTTTTAAAACAAAACTAATGAGGCAGTTTGACTTTTCAACGTCACTGGGTATAACAGTTCTGACGCAACTGTTAGACTTTCTCACTTTTTTATCTTATACTTTGACATAGAGATTTTGTTAAGTCGAGCAAAAGAATAAGTATATTTTAAATGGATGTTTACATGTTCATGAGAAACCATTCATACAATAATTTTATACATATATGTATCCAAAGAGGATTTTTTGGAAAAAAATTCATGGAATCGAAAAAATAGAAAAAAAAACTACTCACCTGCCCCAGAATGAAAGTTTCAGAATTAGGCTCGAACACTTTACCTGTAAAGTATGTTGAGAATTTATTGTTACCAAAATTTAACAACATCAACAATAAATGTTATAATTCACAATGCGATCGGACCAAGAACTAATTATTATTCCGATTATTACATTTTCATACATATTATGATATTAGAAAAAATCATACTAATAGTCCAATTAAAATAAATCCTGAAAGAGCTTCAACGTAAATAGGAATAAAAATGTCTTACACTCAATAGATATTAATTTAATACAATTCATAATACATATACATGCACCGCATCTTCCGGGTGTACTAAATTTGCGTTCTTTTGTGTGCCTAATTAGAAAAACTGAAAGAAAAGGACGTTCTCCCTCATACTTTTAAACAACTTTGTGAAAAAAAATTAGACGTTCAATAAGAAAAGATTATCTTCATATAAGAAAATTTAGGAGATCATTTTTAAATTGTTGTTGCTTGAATGAAGCATTAATGGCTCTAGTAATAATAAATGTCATTTTGTGATATTAATTCAAATTAGTAAAAAATTATCGAATTTATGACAGCTTTAAGCTGTTGCGGTCACTCGGTTAGACCCAAAAGTTTGAGATAATTGATAAGCGCCTGCAAACAATAGTAACAATCTGCTTGTTATAATAAATTGTTAGCAAAGACAAAAAATGTGGCTTCATGTTAATCTGAAGACACTCTCACAATAGTTGGATAAAAGCGATGATCCGCAAAGCCGGACTTGTATTCGAAAAAGGCCATGTTGGGTATTTGGTATAATTTCAGAGAAATTGTTGATTAGGAACTCTACTCTGTGTTTATTTCACAAATGGGAAGGTTAATCACAAATTTGAGAGAGTAAAAGCCCGTGAAAGGTGACGGATATTGTTCTATCCAATCACAATGGTATCCAAGCATTGGACACAAAGGGTTAAAAGTAATATATTGTTGATTAAATGATACCATCTAATATAAAAAATTAGAATATATTGAATAACAATGGGGAAATTGTTATTGAATTTCCTTCCAGATTGATAATTATAATAAATTATCCCCACAAACTTATTAACTCGCAAAGATAGAAATTATTGAAAATAAGCTCGCGTGATCCGAGAGGCCAATATTTTTTTACAATGTCATAAAATTCTCCCGAGTTCGTAAATTTCCCTCTATTTTTTTGTCTTTGTACTTGGAATTTCAATTAAAATAGCTGAGCTAAATCTTTAACATTACAAGTTTTTATGTTAACATATCATTTCCCTACTTTTTCACATTTTAAGGGGAAGTATTTAAAATTTTGTGTACAAAATATATGTTGGAAGAACGCTTAGAATATCATCTTTTGTTGAATAATAAAAAAATCTTCCCTCAACTGCTTTTTTAAATTAGTAAGTATCTTCTAAATCTAATTTGGATTGATTTGAATTGAAATTAATCTCGAATTTCAGATTTTCCAATAGATGTCAATTTATACTAAGTATATAGAACTGAAAATACCATTTGCAAACTATAAATGTATGAAATGGTATCAAATTCAATGGTTAGTGGAACAAATTTCTAAAATAAAGTGAGTTTTTTAATATGATGCAATGCAATACAGATTTCATTACTAATCGAATAAAAATAAACTAAATCAAGAAATAAGTGATTAAATTACCAAATCCAAGTCTCTCCCAAATTGATAATTTGTCTCGAAATGGTTTAGTGATAGTTTCATGTTCAAAAATGAAATAGGAAGCTTGTATTGAGAATTTTAAATTAAATTAAACTTGATCAGTTCAGTTCAAAACCAAAAGACCTAAATTTTATTACTTTCCAGGTTCTCCTCATAATCCACAAACACAATTTGAATAGTTCATAACTTTTATTTGAAAATATATGATTCCCGTTAGTCGGAAAAATGAAATCCATTTTCATTTTTATCAACACTAAAATTAAAAAAGTATATTCCAATCCTAATATCTCTTCTTGTAAATAACAGATATATATTTATCAATTATTTATCCAGAACAATAAGTCAAAGCTAGTTTCTGAAAAAATATGGTACAATAATAATATAGAACTTTTTATCGTTAGAAAGTTTTTCATTCCAACCTATATAATATGAAACATTATGAGTCCTAACAAAAGTTTGTTGAACGCGATGCAGCGTTACCGGTTATCCAACAGAAAGAACAAAAACCAAACTTTTAATTTTTTCATCTGTGAAAAGATCGAGATATGAGAAAATATTAAGTAAGGAAATACTTTCATTTGAAATGAATTTGGAGCGAAATGAGTTTCAACAATGCAGAGCGATGCAGTTTTTTAGTGCAACGAAGTACAATTCATTTTCCGATTCTTTTGTTAACCATTTTCCGCTCCGTTTAATTAAAAATAGTTATGTGGAGCCGCACATTTTTAAAACAAATTGTTTATGGGTTTACGTCAAAAAAGCGTACTCATAAATTAAGACTGATATTATAACTGGAAAAGTTGTTGGAAAGTATTTAAAAAGTTTTTAAATGGTGTATGGAACAATGAAAAACCACGTTTATGAAGGAGTTAGAATAGGGGAATGAAGAAAAAGTGAGCTTACCCCAAAAGCACAGTCAAATAATACCGAAACGGCACCAGACACTGAAACGGCACGGGTTTTCCCTCGGAAAACTTGTCTATAAATGTGGCCGTTATAGCTTAACCCGTCGCACAGTCGCGTGCTGCCTCTTGTAAGCGTGCGCCTTGTCTGACCCCTCTCGACCCTCAAACTCCTGTTGCTTCTTTCAGTTAACTGTTCATCTAGATATACCTATCCCCGATGAAAAATATCTCAAATAGCCCATAATGTGCTTATAACGTCACTTCATAATTCACCTAATCTCTACTTACTTCATTAATAACAGAATACAATCCTCAGCGGAATTAAAACTCATACAAATCTTTAACGACTTTATAACAAGTTTCGCTTGCAGTTATATCTCAATATTGATGATATAAAACTTTCATATGTAACCACAGCGTACAAAGAAAGCTCAAATAAATGTAAAATGTATTTGTTATCTGTTGATGTGAATTTCTACCTTTTCTTTCAAACTATGGCTTTATGTTATAACAGCCATTCATTTGTCAGTATAATCAGATACTCTACAATACGAAATATATTTTAAATGTGTTATCTGATATCAATATTTATCTTCAGGGTAATAATAAGTTATACAAGGAGTCAGTACCGAAAAGAGATCAATAAATCAAAGAGTACAGCATTTTTTGTCACTGTACCAAGTGACAGTTGATCTGTCACTTGTTTTTGTCTAGATTACCTTTTGTGTTTTGTGATATCTGCAATACGAGGGTTACCTTTTAATTTTTTACAATCCAACAATAGGTGGTATAAAAGAATTGTCTCACCACCAGAATTTCGTGATGGTCGTGCGTTTTTTAGTAATGAATGACGAAGTGGTTGGCAAAAATTGTCATTCTGAGAAACATCGATGTGGTGAGCAATATGATTGAACAAGATCGGCGTGTAACTTACAGACAGATAGAGGCGTATCCCGCAGACTGCAAGGTTGCATCATTCTTCATCGCGAGAATGCCAGCTCGTCAAATAACCGAATAATTGGAGAGAAGAATATCGAATGAATGTCTCGTTGCTCTATCTATCCCCTAATGACTTTTTCTTGTTCTCTACTGTCAAACAAAAGATACGACAACAGCGATTTTCACAATCTCTACGATATGAGCTTTAGGGTGGAAGAAATGTTACCAGAATTGGTTTGAGCATAGGTAAAAATGTATGGAACTTAAGGAAAAATATTTCAAAAAGCAATAAAACACTCCGTTTTACTTCCTGTAAAATCTTATAAGGCAACTCTCGTGGCTATTAACTATTTCCAAAGTTTTTCTTTTCGAGTCCTTCACTTGTTAAAACGCAACCCTCGTAGATAGAAGTACCGAAAAATGAACACAGCTTATCGTTATTAAAGTGAAAAAAGTACCATACGATATCTAGAGCATGAAACGCTTTATCTCTTTGACTATTTGCAGAAGACCCAAACTTTCTGCAAAAAAATTTATTACACAAGTAGAAATTCAAAGATAATCTATATAATTTTAATGCAATAGAAATTCAAAAAATATATGATGTACATTAAAATAAAGTTTCTTACAAGAACCAAAGTATTATTATACTTAGTCACTGGTTGTAGGCAATACATCAAAATTTCTCACTTCTATATTAACTTTTATTTGAGAGAATTTGGCTTACCAAAGTTACTACTCCTATCGATCAAGTGAAATGTCAAAAATTCCAACTAGAAATAAGAGTTCAGTCAAACTCTCTTCAAATATTCAAATCACAAGCATATCCTTAAGGGTTATACAGTCTACTTGAATTCATACCAAATAGTCTTTGCGGCCTCAGTGTGGTTTTGTGGTATAATGTCAAATATTAGTAGATGTAAACAAAGACAAAGAGACGCATGCTGCCTAAAGCACTCGTATAAACTCTTGTATGTGGAATCGGCTACTGTTTAATCATAGTTCCTCGATTATAACTCACTTTGCACTGTCAAGTAGACATTTTAATTCACTCGCCGCAAAGATTTAAGTAAAGTAAATCAAATAGAGCACCCCTAAGACGAATATCGGAAGAATCTCTTCGGTTAAATTTATGTAACTGAAAAATTGAAATATAATTAAATAATAGATTGAACCATTTTAGCCATATTAAAATAGAGCTTTTCGAAAATTATGAACTGGATTAGATAGATCATCTATCAGCTGATTGCGGATCCTATCCCAAACCTAGATTTCGATTACATTTTCCGAACGTCGCGTTCAATTTTCAGCGGAAACTTCAAATGTACATAATCTACAAAAACCTTTTATTTTTATTACTTTGTCGGTGCATCAATTTTTCCATTTTATTTATTCAAGTGTATAATAGATTCTGGATGTTGAATAATTGAACAAACTTCGCACCAAAGTTCAGTACAAAAAGTATAAAAACCGCAAGCCTCAATAACCTATCAATTACGCAGCTGATGATAAATAATCATAGACTACCATATGAAAAAAATTAATAAAACTCAAAAAACATTAGCTAACGAAATAAACTGTCAGCTGCTCGTATTTGTCCAATTGTCTAAGGTAGAAATGATCCTATCATATGACTACGACCCGATTAACATGAACAACAGTGAACGTGATTCCGGTGGCTTTCCGAACGTTCAGATCATGATCCCGTTAATCCAATCATAATTTCTTATCAACTTTTGACTGAAATCTCTCTAGAATTTCTATATTTGATTTGGATACAGTGATTCATAGTTGAATACAATAACCCCAGATGGATTTTGGGGTATCAGCAGCTTGTTGTTGATTGTTAGTTGGGATCTTCGATCTCTTAAGCAGTAGAGTTTAGTGAGTTGCTTTCTCCTTGTTAATATGTATGTTCTCCAGGCTAGTCGTGGGTAAGATGATTTCCAAGGTATTTTGCAGTCTCTTTTGCTGTAGAATATGCCAGTTCAACATCATATTTAGACAGGTCTTTCTCCGTAGGTAATATGTACAAATTTTATTCTTCAAGTTTCCAACCACCAGAAAAAAGCATCCAAGTTTATCTGCAATATTTGAGAGGCAATAGCTGGGTCCTGATGATGTTAGTACAGCAGTGTAAATATCTAGCATCAGCTGATTCCAACACTACTTTATCGACATACTTTACTTACAAAACGATATGTCGTCCTTAGCTAGAAGTACAATAACTTACAATACACTCACTTCATGAGACTAAGAAACGAGACTTTCAGAATACTAATATTAGATTCGGTTTTATGGTTCTAATGAATAATGTGATTTGAGAAGCATTGTTTGATGATTGTTTCAATAAATTGAACACATGGATCCAATCAACATCATGATACATAGATTATGAATACAATATTGATCAGAATATAATAATTACAGTCTCTAAACAGATTTTCAATAGTATTAAGAAGAACTATAAATATGAGAGTACCAAGGAAAACAAAGAACTAATTGATAAAGGAGCAACTGACAGCAAAACTGATGATGATATAAGAACAAATGACATATGCAACAAAAGTTTTCAGAAAAAGTCATTGCCTTCATTTTAATTCTAAATAATTTAGAATCTAGTTGCCATAAAAAACAAACATTTCACAATATTTTCATTTCCATATATTATTCCGATTTTGTCAAATTTCAACTTAGGTATGGTGTACAAGATAGATATCCGAAAAAGTATAAACAGTTTGAAAAAGTATAAACAGTTTAGTTGGACGGTTGTCAAAAACTGATATTGTGGATATATTTAAAGAGAGAATATTGCACTTTCGACCATTTATGAAACAATTACTGAACGGAAACATGGGATATCATGTCTAAACCTGTCTGGTGTCTGGTTTCTCGCATGACAGTCAAGAACTAAAGAAAAGGGCAGTTGAACATCGCAGAAGAAAGAAATGTCCAAAATATATCACACACAAAAAAGTCGTCTATAAATGAATTGTTAACAATATTTCGTTGTTTTAAAATTGCACTACAAATTTTTTCCGAAAAATTTTGTTACATACATTAGGGGAGTTTTAATTTGATAGCTGGGTTAAACTAAAATATCTGTCATATAATATTTAGGTTATGCAGCCTTAATATCTCCAAAAAATTGATAACACATGTGAATTTTAGAAACATTAAACAATTGTTAGGTGTTTTCACAGACTATTTGGATTGTTCATTTTACAAATTGAATTGAATTTTCAAATATAATGTATCTAAAAAATGTTTATGTAAACTATCGGATAATAGATAACCCTTCAAACAGGAAACTACTAAGTACTCTTGGAAAATCAATTCAAGATCGTTAAAGTTCTAACTTTATGTGATCAATTTTAACTAAAACATTTCACCAAATACTTCTTCTCCATCCTTTCGGTATCAAATGGAGTATAATTCCTTCAAACAGAAGTAGCTTAGTAGCAATTATCTTGAAATAACTATACAGACATTGTGAAACTACATTTGATCTTCAGCATTGTGGATATAAAAAAAAGATAATCATGAAACAAACGTCCCTTTTTAGACATGTAAATAGTAGAATAGCAACTATTAATAGCTGACCCGACAAACGTTATTCTGCAATATAAATAAAATTAAATATCTACGATATATTTTTCTAGTTCAATACAAATAACTAACTTACTATAAGTAAGCGTTGTAGATAATGAAAGTTAAAAAAAAGAAAGATTAATCTCTCAGCGCAATAGAATATACAACATTCTTGGTTAGTCCGTCTTTAGCCAACACAAACAAACTGGATAGTTTTCCCACGCGAGAGCATGCCACATATAGTTGTCCGTGGGAAAATATGGTTTTTCCAAATCTAAGGCACATACAGACAATGTCTGGCTTTGTGCCTTATTGATCGTCATAGCGAATGCCAATCTAATTGGGAATTGACTACGTTTGAATTCAATTGGCACATCTGTAGGAAACATAGGGGTTCGTGGCAGTTTTTCATTGATTTTTCAATGACTAATCGTGTACCTTTACACAGCCGTGGTGAGTTCAAGTTACAAAGCTGAATGATCGGAGATCTAACCTTTAATTGTTAATGATGTGGTGGTATGCCTCGTAAATCCAATGGATTTAAAAATTCAATTAGATAATTCACACTTTCGTTGCTTCAGCTTCAGCAAACATACTGTCCTGATGATTGTCGTCTTCTAGCAAGCCTAGTGCAAGGCATGGATCTTTATACGTTGGATACTGTTGTCCATCTAACTTGCGTATATCTTGAAATGACAATGGTCCGGTGACATTAACCAAAAACAGTCGCAGATAAAAGCACTCAGTCGGTCTTGTATTGACTGTATATACACGACCCAAACTATTTGATTTGAATAAACCGGGGTACGCATCAACTGGTGTCCTTTGAAAAAAATCGCGATGGAAAAATAGGGGTTGATCATAGGAGGGTGAAAAATTCTGAATAATATAATATTTTTTATTCTAAGTGATGCCAAAAAATTTTACCTAAAAAAATTTAGAGGTGGACTACCCTTAACATTTAGGGGGATGAAAAATAGATGTTAGCCGTTTCGGAGGAGTTCTATTACAAACACCTCGACATGAGAATTTTATATATTATATTTAAGACATACAAGTGTTGTTACTTAAGTTTTTAGATATAGCAAGATTGATGTGATTATGTCAAATCTGATATCGCCACTAGGAAGTTTGACATTTTTAATGGTTTTTCATAAATACTTGAAACATTCGTCTTTAATCATGGATTAAACCAAAGCATTGTGCCGATCAATTCGCTCCGACTTTTGATGATGAAGTATCGTAGTAGTATCGAATTTCGTGGAGATCGTCCAAAATCGGCTGTTGTGGCAGAAAACAGCGATGCTGTGAATAAACTGATATCGCAAGGTTGTCATGTGACAAACTGTAAGATCGAGGCATACTTGGGCATACTCACATACATATGATATTGCATGAACATTTGGTTGTCAAAAATATTTGTTTGCGTTGGATACCGCATAATTTAACAATGGCTCAAAAAAAGCTCGTGTCGATTGGTGAAAAGAATCGCTAAAAAAATTCAATCACGGTATTTCAAAAGATGAAGATCAGAAGAAGAAGATCGTGACGGGCGAAGAATGATGGATCTATGCATATGAACCCGAAACTAACGACCAATCGACTGGGACTTTCAAGACGAGCAAAATTCAATAAAAGTTGTTCGCACATGAAAGATTTATCGGAATAATTGTACATGTTGCCATTGTTTCATTAGAACAACGTAGAATAGTCAATTTTAATTGGTACACCAACATTTGCTTGCCAGAATTGTGCTAAAAATCAGAGAAACCAAGCGCAGAAGACCAATTATTCTCCACCATGACAATGCGAGCTCTCACACATCAGTTTAAATGAAAACGTTTTTGAACAGTCAAAACAAAGAATTGATAAGTCATCCGCCTTCCAGTCTCAAAGCTTAAGTAGCAACTCTCGTATGAGTTTAAACCAAACAATTGTATCAAAATAAAATCTCATGAAAATGTCTTAATATAATTAAATTCTTATCTTTCTTCTTATGAATATATCTGTTTTTACATTTATTTGCAAAAAAGGCGAACAAATCAACAAAAACTGTACCATTACTATGTTCTAATCTATCAGCTTTTAACAGATAACGTCACGCTTAGATCGGACAAGTTACCGGACAACCTTTCCTCTATCAACATTGGTACATACTTACTACTCTAGATTACTCATGAATAAAGAAGTTTCTTACTTGAATTGAACGTTTCCTAAATTATTAATATTTTATTTGTGCTTGATGCGCGGTTGGAATTTTTATTTAATTTGAAATATAAATTATATGGCGAACGTTTCTCGAATTCCGACCACAATCACGTTCTAATAATAATTTTTAAGCATGTTATTAATATTAAATTGTCTTTATAAAAATATTTGTATATTATTTGATAAGAAGAATCACACTTTCTATCATTCCACGTATTTAGGTAGAGCTAGAGGTCTAATTATTTTCAATGTGATTTGTAATTATAAGAAGATTCCGTTACATCAGCAGGTAAATACGTTTTAAAGAGTATCTGTACAAAGAGTTTGTTTCGTTTTAGTCCGAACACGGTATATAGTCGAATGAGCTCGATCTATAGGAAGAGTGTAAATAACAAAATAACTCTCAACGAAATTGCCATGAGCCATTTTCATATCCGCTATCGACAATTCTCAAACGACGAAATAAAGTCGAATTATTGTTCCTAGACCAAACCAGTTTCTTAACAACCATTATTAGATTCAAAATAACCCTGCAAATGAAGTAATCAAATGACAGTTAGGAGTTTCATTTAAATGATGCGTATTTTATGTATTCACTTGTAAAATATGTTTTATAAAATAAGATCATTTGAGAAAATTTTGTTTATGACGATTTAAATATCTCTAATCCACTGAGTAAATATAAAGCTGCAACAAAAAATCGAAGTAAACGCGAACTTTTAATATACTTATGTAACTTGAGTGTCACATCAACTTCTTCAACTAAACTTGTGAACGAAAACTTGTCGAGCAACCATCGTACTCTCCTGATATCCAGTTCAAATGGTCGATATACTCTAATATAACCGAATTTATATTGGTTAGAAAACTGATGTTGTTTCCCAAATAATGAACTTTCCCTTAGTACTTAATAGACAACTTTCAAGTTGGAACACTGATTGATGAAGTCTCTAAATGTAGACTTGAAATTGCTGTTGAATAATAGTAGAGGCTCTCTCGGCATACGGGCAAAGAAAAAGGAAAGGTCAGGAGATACAAGATTTACGTATCCATATTGGCTAGTAACAATTAAAATTAGGGTACTTTTTTCATACCGTCTACTAGTCTAACATATGCAAAGAGGTCAGTAAATGACAGCCATTTATTTTTCATGGAATAATTTTAATAAAAAATAATTTTCATTCGACCAACTTCGTTTTCCGAATGCAATATTCATGGCGGCATAAATTCATTTGAAAATTATTTATTATTTATAATTTGAAGATGAAAGTGTAGATAAAAATATTATTAAATATTATTATCATACTTGATACTTAGTTGAAATTCATATAGAACGCTATCGTTTGCATTTTAGTTACAATCACTATTACAGTGGAAATCCTATTTATCATTTACATTAAGTGATGCCATTGATAATGTATTTGTTCGTATGAACTTTGAAAGCTTTGGTTCTAGAAGACATCAAGGAAGCTAGATGGTTTTTTCAAAATAAAAAGATGATAATTGTCTGATAGTAATAATATTTCTCAGTCCCAATTAATACAAAACTTTAAGATACATTTTGCTTAAGTATATGGCGCTATTGCTTAAATTATGAAAATGAATGACTGAAATGTAACAAGAATAAAGAAGTAAATGAGATAAACAATGAAAAGTGTTATAAAAATTAGTTCTCTTCATATTTAGCAGCCATAGCATAGCAGCATAATAAGAAACTATGTTATTATAATGTAAATTGAGAAACTTGAATAACTAATTCAAAAAGCAAATGCGGCTTTTAGAATACCATTTATTTGATAAACATTGCTGTCTGTAGCATGGAAGAACTAAATTTATGTTACTGTGTACCGTCCGTTCGACCCTGATCTAGCAAGATGTATAATTTCCTTCTTGTCAATCATTTGAGGACATCCATGTTATCAAAGTAATATTAATATCTAAGCTACATGAAGGGAAGTGACGTCGTTTCAAAATAAACTGTTTTTTTGTTATATAGAGAAACATTTTATTTCATTGGTTCAACTACAAAAAAACTTGATATTTGAATATTACAATCAAACTTTGTTCCTTACATCTCTTTCTATAACAATAAAACAGATAACAAATTCTTGTATAGGGAGCAGATATAAATTTTCTTGTTCAAGCTCGAGAGATAAAAAGAAAGATGTAAATAAAGGAGTTTGAAGATTACAGAAAAATATTATTAGAAAAACTCCGACATAGATATCTTGCTTACATCTGACAAGTATCATACTTACTTCTTCTTTCTCATGTTTATTTGGAAAGTTGTGTGCCCACGGCACCTTTTATCAGTAACGGGAGTAAGTATCTAGTTTCAAGAAATATGTTCAGTGCAAGAAACTGGATTAATGACAATAGAATGTAGTTAAGCGATAAAAATGTTGGAAAGTTAAATTAATTCCTTGGACGTTGGACTGGAAGACACAAATAAATGCTGTTTGTAATTTGTAATGCAGTGCACTTACAACCACTATTTTGCTAAATATGTCGTACCGGACCCAAAATTAACGCCTGTTTTAAATACATATATAGTTATTCTACGAATATTGTTCCCATCCAAAAAGTTCCTAAGAAAGCTCCATACTTTAATGAACTCATTCATTCAATAAATACTCAGGGATTGCTAATGATGGAAGAATTAGAAAACTTTTAAAATTCATATTTATAAGTTCTATTTTATTTGTATGAAGTTGTATTATTCATCAACTTTTTTTAAACGACTCAGACAAATTCCTCCATTAGTAATAACTGGCCACCGTGAACTAGTGATAGTTATCTGAATTTTTATAGCTTTATGTGTATAAAGGGTAATTCATGATGATATGGCCACTCGTTTAAGATGGTCAGTTAAGAAAATTTCAACTTTTACCAATAAATGGCGTTTGTATCAGCAGTTTGTGAGAGATCGCACGTAGTAAAGTTTGTTGTTCCGAAAATCAAAAAGGCAAGTATTTTATTGGTTTTATGTTAAACCTTAAAATTGTTAGTTCATGTTAGTTTTCTAAGTTGTGAACGTGATTTCATGATCGATTTTGTATTAGTTTTACTTTTATCTTTTAGTTTGACGTTAGGGTGCAATAACTTTTAACATTCCATGAAAAACTTTGGAACGGCGTTTAAAATAAATAATCCTAGAAAATGACTATTGTTCCAGGCACTACTTTTTGCTTTGACAATGAAAGTGAACTCTGTCGTCATATACAGAAAATGCAGTCTATTATATTTCCCTCAACCAAGAGCGATCTGCGGATAATCGTATTCAAATTTGAACAGCGATTAAATTGAACATATATTCAGTACAGAAAAGCAGAAAACTGGATATGATTCTGTGACTTTGTTTTTATAGAGAAATCAAGGAATGAAAATTCATAAATCGGAGAGAATATCTATTGCTCGCTTAAAATGTATGAATCGGAATCATGTAGAATCATATTTCAACCTTTTGGGGACCGTTTTGATGGATAACGAATTGTTTACTAAGTCTTCCAACGTCTTTAATATGACTGAATAATCGTCCTGCAGCAGTTCTAGCGAAGAAAGGAAGTGAAGACGTAACTACAATAATAATAATAAAAATATTTTTTTCCGCTTGCATAATGAAGGGCAAAACTAAAAAAGCAGAGTTTCCGTCGTCTACATGATACAAAAATCTTTACAGCTTGGTTTGAAGAACATTTTACTCCTCGAAAACCAACTGTTAAGGTCCTACTGATTATTGGTGGACATGCATCACATTGATCGGTTGAAGTTCTTGAATTAAGTAAAGCAAATGACATTATTCTTCTTTGTTTGCCAATCCATACTACTCATTATCTCCAACTCTTAGACAGAATTTTTCTCAAGTTCTTAGAATCGTATTTTTATCAAAAATGTCAGAATTGGTTTAATAATCATCCAGGTCGAAGGATTAACCTATCACAATTTGGCACTCTTTTGTCAGAATCTACATCTCAAAGGGATAATTCTTCTGGGTTCTACTCTACTGAAATATATCTATATAACCCGTCCATTATTCCTGATTACACTTTCATATCAGACTACTATGAAAAGCAAAATAACCTAATATTTCTAATGAAAGTCAAATCGCAGAGCCATTGGGTCATGAGTCGAAGTGACACATAAGCAAAAAAGACCAATGAAAAGACTGAAGACAAGGAAAATCAAAGCAGGGGGAAGGAAAAGGAGAGAGGACGAAAACATAATGTGGCCATCTTCTACTACTTACCATGGCCATCTGACACAGAGGGATCGGATAAGATGACAAGTTATTTAGTTAATTATCAAATTGTCAATTGATAAATCGTTACCAAAGTCTATTAAATCAAAGTTGATTGATAAAAGATTAATGATAAAGTATAGTTATATGCATAAAACAGGAGGCGATCCTTTGCTGCTGCTGGACGAAGGGTTATGTACATTCGGTAAAATTCAACATATTTTTTAATATTTCACAAATTCGACAAGCTCCTGCAATCCCAAACATTAACCTTGACCAACTTCATCATTATTTAAAAAATTAGTAGTTTCTGTACTTATGGAAATCGCAGATTTATTGGGCCTGCAACCTCTCCCATTTTCTTTCACAATTGTAATTAGTTGAAATCTTTTAATATCTTTTAAAATTTAATTCTTATTGGATCGTAACATACTTTTAACCACTGAATAATTTGACCAAATTTGATGATTTTTGTTGTAAAATTTCGAAAAATAAGCCAATAACACCATCTACGAAAAACAACTGCATGTTTTTTTCATCTTCCATTCCATGTATGTAACTTGAGAATAGACATTTGTCACTTTATGGTAATGATAATAACTTCTGAATAATCTCTAATTTCACAATTTTTGATTCAAATCACAAAATTAAATTTACAGATATTTGATTACTTTAAAAGTTTCCTTAGTAATGCTAAATACTAAGTAGCCTCTTATTTTTAAAACTAAAATTTCACATCGATAATTTTCTGACTTGAATATTGTAATGATATAATTTTTCAATATTAAATCATCGTTTCTCCCGTCACAGAAAAAAAATTGTGCATTATACACTAGCTTTCGGTTTTTTATCTCAACCTCATGGTAACATCTAGTACTTTTTTCACTTATATAATAAATAACAATATTTCAAATTACAAACACTCTACGTATCATCAACATCAAAATTTGCATCAATGATTTAACAGGTATGAATAAAAATTCCATTTCATCTGTGAGTTATTCCGTTGCATCAAAATAATTGTTACCCATCAAAAAGCCTCTATACATATCCAAATTTAATCCTAAACTTTCAACGTGTGATAATGATAATAATGGTCCTAAAAATCCCAATAGAAATTCATATATTTCCACAAAAACCTGATGACAATATTCCTGGTGTTTGTATATTACCACGAGAATTATCTTAATTAAGCTGTGTATGGGTTTCGAAGCTGTGATGAAGCATAAATTGTACACTGCTAAAATATTGACTGAAAAAGGTCGATGATGTTGACCACAAACATTTTGAAATCAGGGACTATTTCATTATGCTATATTTTAAAATTGCAAATAGAGTCGTAACTTGATTTCCACATATAACAATAACTAATGTGAGAAAAACTATGTAAGTTTTTATAGTTTAAAGAGTTGGAAGAACAAAGAGTGTGGCAGTAGAATACAGAATGGAGATGTAGGATTTTGTAGCATTGAATAATTCAAAAAAGTACCAGAAAATAAATATGGTAGTACAATTCATATCAGTTAATCTTACTAGCACACAAAGAAAACTATTCATTTCCCACTTCTATTTATTGAGCTTGAAAAAATTAGATTTATTCTAAAGAAAAGTAAACACATGTTCATGGTACAGATTCTTATATTTTTTAATACAACATCTTGTACAAAATTTCTATAGAGATAGAAAAATGCTTTATTCTCAAAAAATTGTTACAATTTGTAGACAAAAGTTTGTAAAAGCTGAAAAACAAACGTAAAAATAATTAAAAAAAGATAGAAATATATTAAAATTTCAATATAGGTACAGAAGAAAACCACAATGAGTAGCAGAGTTATAGGTAATAAATAGTAATAGTAGTAATGAGTAAGTCCAATAGTAAAAATTGCCCAGAATTAAATATTGTTATTAGAAGTTGTTCGCAGAGTAGAATGCACTTTCCAGTAAATATGCCCTCAAATTATTGTGGAATGCGGAAAAAGATTATATAGATTTGATTTCAATTGACCAGTGATTGTGCATTTTTTTGCATTGCAGAATATTGAGCCCTTAACTAATTCTGAACGTGGAGTAGGTAGGTAAAGGTCGTGCTCCGCGTTCCTAAGTGGATAGCCGTGCAACGACCTTTCTGAAATTCGAGAAGCGTGCTTAGGCAAACGGATGGATGCAAAGGCGAATAAGGAGGGAAGATTCAGAAATCCCTGCAGTGAGCCCTGCTGTTTAGTCCGAGTAAATATCTAACAGCTCTCTTTTGTGGTGTAAAGATTCGCTCAAATTGAGTCGCATCACACGTATCCCAGATGGGAATGGCCTATCAGAAATGTGACTCAATAAGGGCATAATAAATTGTTAAGGGGGTGGATAAGTTCAGTTCTTTGAAAACTGATCCCAGCGCAAAATAGGAGGAACTTAATTTTTTAAATAAGGTGGCAATATGTAATTTCAATTTCAAGGAATTGTCCACAACAAGCTCTAAGAATTTTACATATTCAACGACGTTAATGGTAGTGTTATTCAATAAAAAAGGCTGCAATGTATTTTTATAGGATAAAACTTTGGTTTTAGAAACATTGAGACAGAGAAGGCTAGAATCGCACCATGATTTAAGGGTGAGTAGGTCACTAGATACAGTTCTATGAAGTGCCGTGAGATCAGGGCTGCTCCAAGAGAAACTAGTGTCGTCTGCAAACAGACATATTTTAACACTGATGTCTAGATAGGCTATGTTTTATAAACAAACGAAACAAAATAGGACCTAGTACTGATCCTTGGGGCACTTTTGGCTTGCAAGATGACATCGTTCTATCAACCCTTACAAGCTGACTTTTATTGGTAAGGTATGACTTAAGCCATATAATCCAAGATATTCTCTCAAGTCAATTATATAATATTCAAAAACATAAATGCCCCGGGGAAAACGAAGTTTAACCAGAACTTATAAAATATGGAGATGACGTTGTAACAAACAAAATTCACCATTTGATCAAAAGTATATGAGAAATGAGTTAATGCCAAAGGCATGGGACACTACTATGATAGTACCAATATACAAAAATAAGTTTTTTGGACGCAGTGTACAAAATAATGACGAAGTTTCTAGATCAGAAAGAAAGAAACTCTGCTGGCAAAATATGTGACGATCAGTAACAGACCATACGTTCACTTTTAAGTAGACACAGAGAATGTGGTATGAATACAACTTATCGATATTTCCAATTTTCATCGAATTCCGGATGACATATGAGATAGTTACAAGAGAAACAATTTGCAAAATAATTTGGAAAATCATTGAAAAAGACATGCAGGGCTTTCATAGAAATGGCAGAAGTATCGGACCTAAGAGCAAACGAGGAGGAATCCAAGGAGAAAGTTCATGAAAATGACGCATCCCAAAACATATGAAATGAAAAGGAATATTAGGGTAGAATTACACACGCAAAAAATAATTGAATTAGAGTAAGTCAACAGTTACGTCTACCTTAGACACTTATTAAAGACAATAACGATGAGAAAGAAAACATAAAGGCAAGGTTAACTCGAGGAAGGAAACAAGCAGGAACAATAAACAAGATACTAACCTATAAAAACATATCCCAAAAAACTAAGCTCCATCTATATCAAACACTGATCAGACCGGTAGTAATTTATTTAAGCGAAATGTGGGTACTAAATAAAACAAAAAAAAACAAATTAGATATAGCAGAAATGAAATCTCAGATTATTTTTTTTTGTATAGCTTGTTAAAGGAAATCTGCTTTATTTTATTAGATTTTACTTCAAATTAATTCGAAAATGCTCTAAGAAATGCATTATTGTTTTTTGTCATTCCTCATAAAAGAAATAAATCTGCATCCTTAGGAGAAATAATTTATAAAATAAATCATTATATCTTATACACCCAAAATTTTTGTATAATTCCTCAATAATTGTAGTTTCCAAGATTAATGCAATTGGGTACACTGTTCACGTATCAAATGAGAAATATCTTGTTGCTCATCACCACATGGATCTAACCACACTTCTATTACTTTCACATTGGAAACTAACTTTCCTACATTGAGGACTGCTATAGTGAAGGAGATTATTTTTGGTGAGTGACAAATTTAAGACAACAGTCACTTCACCACCATCATTATCTACTTCTATATATGGAACTATTGGTAATGAAAGATTCCATCAAAATAGCGTTAAAACAATTTCTTGCAAATTACTATCAATCTGTTTTTTGAGATGTACTCATCCTTATTTCTAAGAGACAGTCTAGAAGATAATGGAAATGATGTTCTCTATATCCAACCTGCCAAGTAGAGTTAATTTTGCATCTAACTATCATTTTATCAAAATTAAATTTTGTCTGACAGAAAGTGGAGCTACTCATATTTTTTCATTGTCGATTTAGTTTTTCTCAGTAAGATTTTTAATCGAGTGCAAAAAACATTTTTTGTGTATCAGTGACGAATGTACTTTACTATGTCACTTTCATTCGACTTATTTCAGATTATTATACGATTTCATAATTTTATTACTCTATTTAATTCATCTGGACTTGAGAAAAATCATTTTATATATTATTTTTGTTGTTATTTCAAATCTTGATGCCTGGATTGCTATACTGTTTCAATTTTTGGAGTTTGGATCAGTTTAACGAGTTCAAGGAAATATGATTATAAAATTCCAAAAATTAGTTTTCAACAATATAGGAAACAAAATCAATTTGTGAGTACCTGAGAAATATCAATTAGGAATAGAAACAATTAGTTCTATATTTCTTGACGGTTGATATATACATATATATATATATATATATATATATATATATATATATATATATATATAATATAAATTTTGAATATTAAATAGAGCATTTAAAGTCAAATATATAAAGTAATTGATAGCTTACAGACAAAAATAAACAGACTATAGACTATTTGATTTTCGAAATAAACTAGGAATTCAGAATTTTTTTGAATATGGACAAGATATAGAATTTCCTTCCTAGTTGATAGTTGATTATATACGTAGTAAACACAATTTAACTTGAACACATTGTCATTACTAATTTGTGGTCTATTTTGAATGCATAGATCATCAAGCAATTAATAAAATAAACTAATTTTATTCTAAACGTTGCAAGCCATTGGTACACTAGTTGCCGGTTTATATAATTTCTGGCAATTTTCCAGCTTTTCGTATTAAACGGAAAACAAGATAATGTCTCTGCGACAGATTTCAAGTCCAGTCTGTTAGACATGATCATAATTGGTCATAATGGTCAGCGTTTAATGTTAATTTGGTAATGAGTTACTCGAGTTGGCACTTTCATCGATTTCTTAATTAAAGAGGGGAAAATTATATCACACATCACATTCAATACCATGTATTTGAGAGACTTGATCGTCAACATAATTTGATAAAGAATGTTGTTTATTATTGATTTTTGAGTAGTATTTGTTGAAGCTTAAAATATATATTCTTTTTATCCAAAGTGCTATAGTTCAAATAGGAGATAAATATACCTTTCGCTCCTCCCTATATTGTAAACAACGAATTTTGACACTGTTTTAAAAAACAAAATTAAAATTACCAAAAAGATATCGATTGTCCTTGGCAGCAGGTTGGAAGTTAACTCACCAGACTTGAGTAGTAGTAATTTATGCCGTACGAGAGTTACTATTTAACACGTTCAGCGCCGAGCGGTCCCGTACCTCTAATCTTGACTTTCCCCGTAGGCCAGGGCGGTACCAGCGGACCGCCTGACTATTTCAGTAAAACTTTAGTTTCTCGCTCCTCAATTAAAATTAGCATGTGTTACGAACCACTCCGGCCCTATACAATTGTTTTCACAACTTGAACGACGAATATATATATATATATATATATATATATATATATATATATATATATTTCTTCAATTTCTTATTTCTTAGACCATTTGATATATTAATGCATTTAAATGTTTCAAAATTAGTTTTTTTGATAGTTTTTAAAAGAAAGATAAATTTTGACGATATTTGTTGGTACATTTCCACCTCTTATCTTTTCTTTTCCTTTCCTTTCCTTTCTTTTCCTTCGTAAATTTCAAATTCCAAGATGCAACAAAGTTTGAAAATTTTGACTCCATACTTATGAGCTTTATTGGGCATATGTTGCCTAATAATGAGGCGACCACGAAATAGTATCATCGACTAATCAACGCAAACCGTTTCTTCTGGTGTCGATAAACTCGAAAATTTTAACTTGAAAGTTCGGTCATTTTCAGGGCATTATTCATTGTTAGAAAAGTGCCACATTGCTATAAGCAACTCAACAATATAAGCAAGCGGTTGCGTGACATCACTGAAGAGCAAGGACAAAATCTATAATGAAAATATGTGTTCCAATATTTTCTCATGTCCGACAGTTGGACCAATTCCATAAGCCGAGAATGCCTAAAAATTTCATCATTTCGATTCCATTTGTATCCACCCACTCGCTCAACCTGCTATTAGGCCCGAGTGATTCATCAACGATTCTGTTGATTATTGTTTGAGTTGCATGTGTGTTAGTCTCATGAACCATCATATCAATAATTTCCGTATCTACAAACAAAGGGTGTAGCATCTTTCATCTCAGCTACTAGTTGGGGGTCAAAACTTGGCTGGAGCGAATGCGTAAATACTTGGATTCTATTATCAGGGTCAGTCCAAACTATATCGAGCGTTTCAAATTGCACATTTCCAACAGGGATCTCATCTGTTCGTTGTACGTTTCCAACAGGGACCTCATCGCTTCCCTGTACATTTCCAACAGGGACCTCATCTGATTACTGTACATTCCCATCTCTTCTCGTGCTTGGTTCCGCTTGAGAAGTATTAGGCGCCGAGCCTACTAATTTACGTTTTTTACTTGGGACCATTCCCTCGGATTCAGTTGAAGATTTTTACTATCTTCACTAAAGTTCGATAAATTATCTGTCGAAAATAATTCAGGTGGCTCTGAGTCTAGAAAGATAAAAAATAGTATTGACTCTCAAAATCAGAGCTACATTTTACACATTTACACATACATTTTTATTTAAAAAAAGTCAAATTAAAAGACTTAGCACAAACACCTTCACACTACGTTTCATGAAAAGACAGTTAGCGAAGTATTCTTGTTTTGCGATAGGGTGAAAGGGAAAATTCTATTCATATGTCATGACAATGTACTTGCTCGTCAACCCTTCAATAACGTTGCTGCACAAATATCTATCATTGAACCTATAAATTCGTTCTTTTTCTGTAATTCCAAAATACTGTCATTATTACTTGCAAGTCATAAGTTTTCTTCGCCTAGCTTATTTTGAGAATCTGTTTAAATTTTTCGGTCCATGATCTTGGCGTAAAGTGTTGTTAGTCGTTTTACAGGTGTTCCTCGTTGTTAGAAAAGATTTTTATAGCTAAAAATAATTTTAAAAGGGTTTTTGGCATTGCTAATTAAAAATCATTAAAATGATGCCTGGGACTACCCGACATTCATTGGGAGCAGGAACATTTTTCTTTCCCAGGCGGCCGGAGCGGTACCGGGACCGCTCAAATTAAACCGGAAATTAAGTAATTAGGACACAATATATGACGTTTATATAACATCTTACACTATAAATTAATCAAATAAAGCAAAAAAAAATGTTGGCCCAATACATAAGTGAGCCTTTTTTGGCCGGCGGTACCATGGAGCTGAACGTGTTAAGTTTTGAGATAGACAAAAGAAAACGAATATTTATAATTGGATATGGCTTTATTGTTTTTCAAAATATTCTCCATTAAGATCACTTCACATTCGTCTGAAGAAGAATTTTTTCCATTCCGATTGTGGTACCTCCAAAACATCTAAGTTGAACGCATCAACTGCTTCTACAGTTGTAGAAAAACGATAACCTCGCAATTTATTTCTGATATGCGGAAATAAGAAGAAATTGTTTGGTGCCAAACAAGGACTGTTCAAAAATGTTTTTGATCGAACTGATGTGTGAGTACCCGAATTGTCGTGATGGAGAATGATTCGTCTTCTGCGATTGATTGCTCTGATTTTTTCGAACACTTCTGGCAAACAAATTCTGGTGTACCATTAAGAATTGACCGTTCTACGTTGTTCTAATGGAACGGTAGTGACATCTCCAATTGTCTGACAGCGTCTGACTTTTGAAAAGCCTTGCTTTTCGAAACAAAATAAGCAGAAAACAGATGAATTCAAACAACCTGATCGTTGCCAGTAATGAATTATCCAGCATTCTTGACTCCGCATCTTTGAGCCTAACAGAATATATCGTAAATACATGATCATATATTTTTTCTAAATGGAAATATACAGCTTTTACCGCTTCAACCCTATTCTCCCATCGTGTATTTGACAGGAATGTCGCACATGCCTCGTTAGACTCGACGTTCATCAGAATGTTTTCCATTGACTCGAACGACCTTTTTCTGTCGCCAAAATTTTTGAAATACATGTAGATCTTTTCCATCAATAAATTTATAAGTTTTCGTGTTTCATTCTATCGAAGGAGAATATTCAGAGCGAACATTGCTTCCTTGGTACCAATTTCTAAAACCGAACGTGAATGGTGTCAAAAGCTAAAAAATAGGCGTAATGATGTGCATGATGATGGCCTGGTTCAACGAGTTGACCAAATGGTTAAATAAAATCACAGATTAACCATTACTGCTTTGTGTACAGAATTTCCAGTTTCAAGGTTTGTAAATATACCAATTTTATGGTAATAAAATTATTGTTTTATATGAGGTTGTCTTTTATTTATTCCCTAACGGAGGTTGAAAAAAAACGGCCCTAGTGTATTATTAAAATCAATCTTTTCTCTATATAACAGTTCCTTTGTGAAGCTCATTTGCTTTCTAATTCTCTAATTCTATTTCATCTCTAACAGAATTCTGTTGTTTGGATCATTTCACATTACTTCCAAATAAATTATTGGTTCTACTACATTCAAAATTGAATTAAGTTTTTCCTTGTATTTCGTAAAACACGATAAAACTCATAATAATTAATTACACTTTCTTGGTGAAATTATTACCCTCAGTATATCGTACCCTTCCATTTTATAATCAATTATCCTTGGATTTCTTTAGCTTTATTCTTTTACGGAACGTATAGCCCTGTCAAAAGCTATAAACCCGGCAATGCGATAGAGAAGTCAATGGTCCGGTGTTTTCTAGTGTTCGCCGCCTTTCCTTTAACCACCCTGCACGTTGACTACAAATTGGTAAGCAGAGGGCACTGTAAACTTTAGGTTTGGGTTAATGAGAATATGCTATTAAGTTGGATAATTACTGGGTAATATTGATCTGATGAGTTAGTGATGCGGCAGTCGATAAGCTGACAGAAACTCCTATTAATAACAAAAGATTTAATGGATCTGTAACTATAGGATACAAGTATCTGAATTATGCGTTCTGAAATCGAAATAATTTTCAGATTTTTTCATCTTATCTCCTAACTGCACCAGAGTCACTCGCATAGCTGTTACCTTATTGGCTTCGACTTTCATTTGGAACTAAAAGTTGTTTGTTTTATGTCACATGATTTTGTTTGTCGACTGTCTTACGAGGGTTGCTACTCAAGTTTTGAGATAGACAAATAGAAACTAATATTGATTGCATATGGATTTATTGTTTTTCAAAATATCCTCCATAAAGATAAATACACTTTTGCATGCGTTTGAACCAATTGTCGAAGCAGTTTGCCGATTCAGATTGAGGCACCTCCAAAGCATGTGAGTTGAACGCATCAATCGCTTCTTCAGGTGTAGAAAAAAGTTGACCTCGCAATTTATTTTTGATCTGCAGAAATAAGAAGAAATCATTGGGTGCCAAACAAGAGCTTTACGGCGAATGATCCATAATTTCGATGTTTTGAGTGTTCAAAATCGTTATCGTCTAAACTGATGTGTGAGAACTCGCATATTCGTGGTAGAGAATGATTCTTCTTTTGCCATTGGTTTTCCTAATTTTTTCGAACACTGGTCAAAAAATGTTGGTGTACCTTTTAGAATTGACCCTTCTACCTTGCTCTAATGGAACGTCGGCGACATCTCTAGTTACTCCGAAAATAACAGGTGACCATTTGCTTCAAATTGGTTCGTGCACGAAAAACTTTTGTTGGATTTGGCTCGTCTTGAATGAATCAATAGTCGATTGTTGTTTAGTTTCGAGTTCGTATTCATAGATCCATGATTCATTGCCTGTCACGATCTTGAAGACGTCTTTTGAAGCATTTCTTTACACCAATGTCAAATTATGCGGTATCACAAGCGAACAAATCCTTTTAACAGTCAAATGTTCTTGTAATATTGAATGTATGCGAGTGGAAAAAGCGAATTAAGACTCATACTAAATCTAATATTAACAGTCGCCGATGACATAGCAATCCTAATATCAGATAAAAATTCCAAAACCCTGCATTATAGCTAAAATACAACGATGGATGATAAAATGGAGAATGAAAATAAATAAGAACAAATCACATGCCCGTCTGTAACATTTATAGGCAAAGAAATCTCACAAGGTGACGAAGTCAAATATCTAAATATGTATCTGAACAAGAAAACACATATTCTTTGAAAAAACAGCTGGGCCACAGAAATTATTAATTTAAAATGATATATTCATTTATAAAATAGTCAAAAAATAGCCATCGACCTATGGGTTCGAATTTCGGGAAGCAGTTGCAATTCAATTATTGTAATTATACAGAGACTTCAGTTTAAATCTCTAAGTATGATACTGGAGTATCATGGAGTATGGAGTCTTATGGTTTATAACCAATGAATCGATTCACCAAAATGCAGGTAATATAGCGTGTCAAAGAAGGAATAAAGAAAGGTAATTCTTAGAAAGCCCCGTATAACTAACCTTTTTTTTCCTATATCTGTATTATCAGAAATAAACTCCGAGCCTGTTACAATCCAGGGGTGTAGCCATTGCTATCTACCATTTTTGAATAACACTTTTTCCTTTAAATAGAAAGGGACTCAGTGCACTCGTATTGAAATTTAAACAGCAGAATGCTTTTGAAATAAAGATTGTCGAGATAGGTTCAGAGAAAAATCCGAACGCTACACAAAAGGCGAAGGGACACCCCTAGTTGATGTTCCCTGATCCCCACTCTAGACGTGAAATCCCACAATCTTATGGCTTTTACCCTACCGTGTGATAAAGTGATTATACCACTTCATTGAACAATATATCGAAAGGGTTACTCAGTAAAAACTACAATCCAGAGTTTATAGCTAATAGCAATAATTGACAAAAACCCAAATTTCTCTAGAAATGGGATCCTGTTTTATACTGAGAGTCCTGTATTTCGTTACATAAAAAAATTACCTGTCTAGCATTAATAAAAGCTAATAACTGTTTAAAACTGTCGTGTATTCTCCTTTTGCAAGCGAAAATTGTCATTTTATATGAGGGTTGACCTAAAAGTTTCCTACCAAACAAAGAAATAAGACAGGTTTTCCCATAAGTAAAATTTTAAGGTTAGGGGACAGTCTTTGCCTTTTTCGAAGCAAGTTCTCTCTTTGTTATCCACTGACTAAAGTGTTTTACTAGTGTAGTGGTGAATCGGCTTCATTTACTGATTCTACTCGAACCACCTTAATAAGGCCTGGTAAATATTAATTTGATTGTGCTTTTGGTCGAAAATGGGCAAACGCGGCACCTAAGGCACGGATAGCCTTTATATGAGAGTTACTACTTTATGGCTTTATTTTTTTTCCAAAATATTCTCCATAAAGATCAATAACTTTGTAAGCGTCTGAACCATTGTCGAAGCATTTGGACGATTCCGATTGAGGTGCTTGTGATTTGAACGTATCAACCGCTTCTTCGGGTGTTGCTTAGTTTTGGATTCATACACATAGATCCACGATTCATCGCCTGTCACGATCTAATAGACGTCTTTTGAAGCACCGCGATTGAATTTTGTCAACATTTTTTACATATTTATTTCTGACAACCAAAAACTAATGCTTCAATCTCACGGTTTGTAACTTGTCGATCTTGCAATGTCAATTTACGCACAGCATGGATGTTATCTGGTACATCAGTCGATTTTGAACAACCTCTACAAAATTCATTCTGTTGTGAAGTGTGACCCCGAGTGAATTCAGAAAACCAGCGAATCACGGTGGCTCGGGATGGTGATTCATCACTAAAAGTCAAACCGAGTTTAATTCATTTTTTGACAAAGATGATTGTTTCAAATATCTGTAAACACCTATAATAGCACTCGTATGACAACACGTTCAGAGTACGATAACCATAGAAAACATCTAACTTTATGATGGCAATGTAATATTCACATCAGTGTTACCATATCTTACAGCTTAAGTAGTAACCCTCGTACATAATTTTTCACTCAGTATATGATATGCACATGGCCTCTTCTATCTCTCTAACTTCAATCATAATATAAGGTCACCCAGTACAGTTCGATTAACTTTTTTGATGATATCGCCAGTTGTAATTTTACATCATCCCTAATATTGATACGGCCACGTTTGAATTCAGTTGCTTGAGCTAATAGTGCAGATTCCTCGTACACATTATACTCCTCTTTACTTTGCTTATGCGTATTGCCTTTAAAAAAAATGTGTAATGAGAGCTCGATGTTTTACATTTTCAGAAAAATTTTCACCTCTGCTCACTTTGCGATTGAACAGATAATGATTGGTCAAAATGATTGAGAATCGCTCAGTGCTCATTCTAATATATTTCTCAACTTATATCGTTAAGTGTTGAGGCTGGAAACTTTTCAGACAACCCTTGTATATACAATTTGACATGTTCGTTTACAAGTGTCAGTTGGACGTGATTCTATTCATTGCTTATAACGTGAGAAAGTTCGATTGCATACAAAGATATAACTGAAAGTTAAGCTATGGACACCTATTTAACACGTGTCGTGTTAACACGACTCAACATGTGTTAACAACTCAAAGAAAATGACAAGAGGCTTGGGAGGATATAAGTATGAAAGAATACCCGTAAGTTTTCATATTATTGTATTAGTAAACGTGTATAAATTTGTTATGTTAACACGACACGTTTAAATATGTGTCTGTAGCTTTATAGGCACAATTACATTTGAATCACTGACTTCCTAAGTATATATCTTATAATTTTAATAATTTTTTTATAGGCTTATATAGCAACAGAACGTAATGCATTGCTATACTTGTTTGTTAATGGTTTGTGTCTACGCAAATATCATTTTTGCTTTGCTTACGAAAATTCTGTGCCATCAATACAATTTGTTATTTTTAATTTCGATTTTTTTTTTAGTAGAATAGTTCTAATGATTTCTGTTGGCGGCTCTGGAACCAAGTATCAAGAGAAACTTGATTGAAAACTCGTCGTAGCGGACAAATAAGACTAGAGTAGGATTTCCAGCTTCTGACTCCTCTTCGCTACTTTTCCGCCTCTCTCTTCTCTCTGTCTAATACCACGACTCAGGAATTATTATAGACTTGGAAAACACCACCGTGACCCGTTGACGGCGACTTGTTTTTTACTTTGGTCTTAGTCGCAGTTCCAAAACTTACTCGTGCACATGGGCGCAACTTTTCGCTAAAAACTGTACGTAGAATTTGAATGGAGCAATGGAGAAATTAGGAGCAAATTGAGATATTTTAATTTCAACTCGATCGTTAGACATACTATATCAAATTCAATTCAAGATTAATTCTTTCTCTAACATAATGAAGCCCCAAGAGAAATTAGAAATTATTAGAAACATCATCAAACGACGCTAGAGGCTAGAGCTTATTAATGATTTAAGGTAATATGCTTTGAATAAGAAGACGTATAGAAAAAAATGTTTTTTCTCCATTAGCTCACAATATTTTCAGTAATAGTATTTTCATTTTCCACGGTTTGTTTTTTAGGTTCATACGAAGATAATTTTATGAATTTTCTGTTTTTTCATGCTATTCTTGTCCAATAGAAAGAAAATACTAATAAATTTAATAGCAAAACATCAACTTTACTAAGTACAAGAAATTTTCAATCCGTTTATAGACAATTGAAAATTTCAATTTTCATAATGTGAAAAATTAAAATTCACCCTCTCTTTCGCCAAAATTCGAAAAACATCTCACTAAAGTTGAACTATTACATTGCAGGACTAAATATAGAAAGTATCCCATGAATAATGTCGGTTTCTACTCTCACTTTATGTTTATTAAATAATCATACCAAAAACCTTGATATTTCGCAACGTTCAGCAAGCTCTTTGAGATCTTGGCAAAACCATTCTTTAGGCTTTGAAGCTAAAAAATATTTCACTACATTCTCAACATCTCCTTTGGATTCAAATTTGTCCCTCGCAAGAATTTCGTAATGGAATAAATAATAATAATGTTAGTGCAAGGTCCGAACTAAATAGTGGATGTGGTAGGAGTTCAATACCACTAATTTCTTCGATTTTATTCTACGTAAGTAGGTGGATATTTTACCAATAAAAACTCATAAATTCATATAAGCTATCAACTATATAAAGACTTTCTGGAATGATTTCGAAGTACACTAAACCTTCATAATTAAACCATACACACAACAAGACTTTCTGCTCGTATCGACCTCCCTTTACGATGGGCTCTAGTAATTATCCTTTGTCTAACCTATTGGTTCCCAAACTTTTTTATTTCATAGACCACTTTCCAAATATTTTTGGATCCGGTGGATCCCCTACAGCAGCTACACTACTACCAATTTCCAAATCTCGAGACTCACAGCACAAGAACCAATCAATTATCACAAAATTTTACGGTACAAAGAAATATAGTATATTTTGTTCTGTTGTATATATATATATATATATATTTAATTAGATGTATTATGCCCGCAAGCCATCATCATTACTTTCGGACATTGAGGCGAACATACTCACATCATATTTTTCCTTCAATGATTGAAAATATTTCAAATCTTCACCTATTTTATCAGAATGACACCTTCTTAGATGATCTTCCAGTTTTAATGATTTCATAGTGTCATTGCCAAAACATTGCTGCATAAAAGGCATGAGGGCAATCGTTTGTCTTTGATGGAAGAAAACCAAATTTTAAAAATTTAAAACTATACTGACGACACATTTTAGATTTGGCCATGTTTCGTATAATAAAAAAAATTTGTTTTACTAATCTCTGAGGCGATCTAAATTAACAGGCTATTTTAACAAATATGCTTAGGAAAGCGTAAAGATAAGATAGTTTCTCACTAAATACATATAATATATACAACTTTATAATTCGACTGGTTCCAACAACGATGTTGTCATCATCAGGAATTGAATGTTATGATTAACTAATTATTATTCTTTCCTTTCATTTAATTTCAATTTTTTGTTTAAAATAAATTTAAAATAAATAATATATGAAATAAAACTATATTGATATCACAAATAGGCAGGTGAATACTTACTTTTTCGACATTGGTAATCACTAATATCGATTCACTTTTCTCTATGAAATTCCGGAAACAAATGAGTAACGTTTATTCTTGACATTCGTATTTATATTATCAAACAAACAAGTTCATACAAAATTGCAGGCACATACACCGCAAGTTATTTTAATTTGCACGTCTGAGCTAGTGCTGTGGACGGGACTGCTGCCGGCGCGGCAACGGCATATGGAATATGCCAGCATATATGTCGAAGTGGTCCGGGTGGACCACTTCGACAATCGCGGGTTTCGCAATTCATTTTCCATGTTCGGGTTACTTAGATAATCCATCCTTCATCACAAGTAACAATGCGTCCAATATAACGATCATCTTTCGGCCGAGAAATGAGCTGTTTACACATTTCTACACGACGTTTAGCTCGATTCTCGGTTAATTTGTGTGGGACTATTCGAGAATTTTTATAGATCATACCTAGTGATTTCAAATGGTGATAACTATACAAGGATCAAGGGAGCTCGATTATCAGCGAATGCTGTTACTACTGTTTCCCTTGTAACCTCAAGATCTCACTCTGGCGCGAACGATATTCAAGTGTCGAATGCACTTAAGAGATTAGCTACAAAAAGGAAGAAAGAAATTTTTAACTGCTTTTATTAGTTATTCAATGGCCCAACAGGACTCACCTTTAAGATTTCTCACACTTTCTTCTTACATTTTTGTCTTTTGCTTCATTTTGCCAGTCTCTTACTCTCACTGTTGTCAAATTTTTCAACTTCCTTCTACCTAGATATGTTTATTTTTATAAATGAAAACTTGGGTTTTTATACCACTTCCTGTGAAAAATATACCCAATCCTAAAAGCAACGCTAACTTTGAGACACGATATCGAGGTATGGAAAATGAATATGTTATTGAAAACGCTTCTCTGAAAGATATGCAACGAAAAAACGGAAAATTTCTACCAAGTAAAATACTCCGAATAAGTTATTTAGAAATAGAAAAAATAATTACCCGTGGTAATTCATACCATTTTTCATTTTAAACTTGTTACAGATTATAACTATACTTAAAACACGCCACTGTTTTCATCATATTCAACAGCAAATTTTACTCATATTTCAACTTTGTGATTCTTTTTGTAATCGAATTCACGATGTAATTACAACCTTAGAATATTCATGTGAAAATAATACCGCCTTACTTCAACTTTTTCTGGGAAGAACGATTATGAATTGGTTTATACCAGGATATTAGAACCATAATATTATTCATTCAACACTTTTAATGAGTAATTATTGAAGTATAAATTGTTTTATGTAAAAATTATTTAACTCACTAACATTAATAGGATGATTATGGTTATCGCTATTAGACACGAATATTCCAATTTTGTTATTTGAAATCAAGAAATTTGATTCTTTGTATTCATTTATTAATTATACAGTGCCTCTCAAAAGTCTCTTCTCCCCCTCCTTTCTTTTGAACGATGATTCTTAGACTGATGAATTTTGAAGCAGGAAAATTAACTATTGTAAACGTCTCACTAGTGATAACAGGTAATGTAGAAGGCATTGGTAACGTGACCAGGTAACGGAAACCAATAATATTAAATGAGACCTTATGGCAAATGAAACCTCGTTTAAACAGTGTTCAATTATACTATTTTATTTTGATTTGATTGAACAAATCAATATAGGTAGTTGCAGAAATTGTAGTAAACCTTTCTTCTTCCACTACCCAAGTAGCGTCTATCTGTGGAGGCAGTCATAGTACAGTACAAAGGGTGTTGACAAAAAACAAATTGCATGCATACAAATCAAAAATGTTACATCAACTTTTAGATGGCGACCCAAATCGAATGCTGCAATTCTGTGAAAATATGTTCACTGAAATTCTCCAAGAGACAATTTGGTTCGTCTGGGTAGGTATTTTGGGAAACAACCTAGTCGGAGCTCTTTTTCAACTCTAAATTAACCAGTGAAGTAAGTAAACCTCGAGATATTAGAAAATGCAATTGAACCATTAATCGTTTAAATTCTGGAAGATAATCCAGATGAATTTTATAACTTGAAAATAACGTTCAAACAAGATAGTGCTCCTGCATATTATTACTTTGCAGTAACACGTTATCTGGGTGAAGAATATCCTTGTGGATGGATTGGACGACGCAATAGAATGGCCAGCTCGATCACTGGACTTTACACCTTTAGTTTTTTCTGTGAGGATAAATTGAATCTAGAGCTCACGCTATAGCACCATAGCTGACAGAATTAACGTTTTAGAACAACGAATTGTTGAAGGATATGGGTCAATTACCCGTTACACATTTTATTTATTAATTGGAAGAAACATTGAAATTTTACTGCTCATTTATTTTATATAATTGGTATGATTGAAAAGGTTTCCTAAATACCTTTTAAACAAGGTGTTACTTACTATAAGGTACCATTTAATATCATTGGTATCAATTACCTGTTGACGTCACCGATGCCTATTACATTGCAACTAATAGAAAAGCTCACAATAGGTCATTTTCACGCTTCAAATTTCATCAGTCCAAGTATTACCGTCCAAGACAAAAGGAAGAGGATACTTGTGAGAAGCACTCTATAATGATATTTTCTACTACATTTTACTATTTGGTATCAACAATTCACTGGTATGTAGTGAAAAACTGATAAATAATAGTTCGTGCTATAGGTAACAGTGACACACAGTAATTTCTGTGAAATTATACGTTATCTTTATAAAGTGTACGTGAAAAGAACTTATATTCTATGTTATATTTTTATTTATAATTTGTTCAAAAACAGTCAAATAATGTACCTCCCTTTTTATAATTTGTAGAATTGCTTTACTAAGTCAACTCCAAAAACAGGGTTAGCAAAGAAAATTTACAAAAATATAAAAAAGGAAGAGGCTTCAATAAAAAAAAACTGACGTTCAATTTTAAATAGGGTACTTGCATGGTTTGAGAGAAAAATAGTTTTGGATAGCTTATGTACAACTCTATACCACGACTAAAACACCTAATAAAGTTTTTTTATGATGCCAAGAAATTCTAATATACAAAAAAATGGTTTGAAAGTGTTGGTCGTTTTGACGATACTGCGAAATGTAATTATTTTTATTGCTAGCATCATTTTAAAGTGAGTAAGATTCAAATTTAACTTATTTTGATATTTTATAGTAGTTGAGTTTATATATAGAAAAATGTTTTATTTATACGCAACTAAGAAATAAAAACTGTATTATAACAGCACGCGCTAAGTTGCCGGCAACGATAACCTCGTGATCATCAAGCAAACAACTGGACAATGTTTTTATCAAACCTATGATGTCACAATGAAAACCAATGAGAATCGTTTTTTTATGTAGTTATTTCATATCAAGTATTCAAAAAAATAAACAAAATAATAAATACTTTCTAAAAAATGCAACTACCCGATTGATTAAATCTAAAAAGCAGTAATATGTCTGAAACTTTATACCGTATAACCATATAAATTTTTTTGTATAATTGAATTTGATCAATACCATGTAATTAATACTCCATTTCTCTTCTTCCCCAAATCACAATGATCTGTTTCGTTCATGTAAATTTAATTGTCAATTCAGAATTCAGTACTTTTTGGCTTATAAAACCAATATAAAGACACTAATCTATTCGAGCTCATAAAATCTGAACGTCCATCAAAAATATGGTGGTTTCAAACATAGTATAGAGATTTTTTATCGAGATTCACGAAGCATTGAAGCGCACTGATTCACTCATGACAGCTGGGATAATATGGACGGATAAATGAGCACACAGTTTGCCGATATTTCGTGAATCATAGAAAAGAGAACTGTGATAATGGTTTTTAGTGATTGTCGCCGTAATTAAAATGTAAGTTTTAATGTTTCGTCATTCGACTCGGTGATACATCATCACTGCGTACAGAAATTGTGAAAATAAAACAATAGATTTGTGTTTAGAAAGCTGGAGTACGTATTTCACTAGTGAAAACTTTCTGTGGAATAAAAAATATCATTAAAATCGGCTATTCATTTTGTGTGTAAATCAGTTCCGTATCCGTAAATAACAACTATAAATACCGATACATCAAACAAAGAAATCTATGGACGGAATATAATAATAATATCCTCGCTATAAGAAAAAAAATTCCCCTTTATTATAATCTTCCAATCAGATTTGATATGTATTAGGCTAGAAATGTATTTTTCAGGATAACCTTGTTTGATCTATCAAATTGGGGGGATGATCAAATTCATTTCGTTTTAACAATTTCAACTTGGAGACGTCAATTGCCATCCAGAGCAGGCTAGAAGTTTTTTTTATGACAGCCTTGTTGACCTATTGTTGGTTGATTGGATTTTTGTGGGAATCTCTCTCAGGATGATTTTCATTCCTTTCATTTTAGCAATTTTAATCTGGTGACGTAGATTGCTATCAAGAGCAGGCTAGATATGTGTTTCTTATGAAGTCTTTAGTCGATTTTGGATTCCTTTGGTATGATCATGCATATAACGGTATCAACCAGAATAAATAAGACCAGTTCTAGTACTATAGACTATGTCATGTTATCGTATGATCCAGAATCAATCAACTATACCGTACTCGTATTTAATTAAAACAGTTTTAAAAACTTCAAGCACAGTTGTCAAACAACGGTCTCGATGTTGACTTCGAATTTTATAGATTTATAAAAAAACTAATTAGTCTAGCATCCAATTCTTTTCCTTTCAGGCGTATTAAAAATAAACAAAATAAACCCTGGTCCGGGAGTCCGGCTCTGGCAACCGTAACGTTAACAGTGAAAGTGTCAGTTCCTATAAAAATAACTCTTTTTCGATAGTTATCATAGTCCTAAAATCTATGAAACTATAGATATAATCGTTTAGAAGTGTTCTTAACTTAGAGACATTACTGTAAGTAAAATCTCATACATTCATACTAAAACAGTGAATTTATTACACACTGCGCTATCAATTTTACACCGCACCGGTTTGGAAGAAGAATTCACAAAAAAAACAAACCAGCTCTTATCAACTTGATATGAAGCCAAAACAGGTCCGCACTCTAGAATCAAAGCGGAAATATTTCTAAAATTAATGATGCAAAATACAAATGTTGGGACTTCTGACTACAGAAGCTCTCATAATATAAACCCTACAAAAACATACTCATCTATACTTAGTCAACCACAATTTCCTACAAAACATCAAGCAATTGTTTTTCCAGCTGTTGATAACCTGAAAATTCAAAATTACCTGATATCACTTGGAGAACTAATCGGTCCAAAAAATATACTATTCACATCAAGGCTATCAAACAATAGAATATGCATGTTCCTCGCAAATGAAGATATTGTAGACCGCTTCATGACCTTTCATAAAGGGCTGATCATTATCAACAACACTTCGATCTAAGCCCGAAAGCTTATAACACCTTCCGAAAGATTGATACTGTCAAATGTATGCCCCACCATACCACACTCAGCTCTAATCGATGAACTTAACAAAATAGGTCTCAATACACTCTCACCAATGTCCTTCCTCAAAATTAGCTCTACAATTCCTGAATATAACCACATCTACAGCTTCAGAAGACAAATCTTTATTTCACCATCCACAATCCAAATACCCGACTGTCTAATGATTACACACGAGAACACCAGCCACAGAATTTACCTATCCCAAGACCGTCTGCTATGTTTTACATGTAAAAAACCAGGTCATACTGCAGCATACTGTAAAAACTCCCAATCACAAACTTATGAACAACCCCAAACAGCTGAACTACCACAAAACCCCACCCAACCTTCCCAGCAGCCCCAAAATACCGAAGCCAATACTCCACAAGCACACACAAAGATCCCATCAGAAACCCCTATAACATCTCAATCCCAGAATGTTCCCCCCATAAACATAAAAGAAATTTCGCAAAACAGCACCAAACGCAACTACGAGCAAATAATTACGCCTCCTCCTCAAACAGAAGGAATTAAACCAGAGAAACCTAAGAAAACGTCTTTCCCCAAACCAAATAGGCCAAGTAAAAAGCCTAAAAATAAACCAGACATCTCTACAGAAATTCTCATGGAACCAATTAGAAAAGTCATTTCAGAACAGAATCCTCCTTTCATATTGGACCACAACCAGATATCTGACCTTTTTGAAAATGTCTACGGCTCATCTGATCCAATTAGTATAATAAAGAACTACACAAATGATTTTACTGGATTAATAGACATGCTAACAAAAATTTACCCTTTCTTTGAGCACAGATCTATCAAAAGCAGATGCACTAAACTCAAGAAGAAACTGTTTTCTCACCTACAATTGAACATACCAGAAACGGACCTCTCAGAAATAGAAAGCGAATCATCTCAAACAAATATTAACTAACTGAACCAATAATTTACTTCAATATTTTTCTCCCCGTATTCTCATGGACTTTACATCTATACTACAATGGAATATCAATGGCTTTTATAACAACTTACCAATGTTGCAAAGCATCCTATCCAAATAGAAATGCGAAGTTATTTGTCTTCAAGAAACCAATTTCAAATACAATAACAACGAACCACTCAGGCAATTTAACAGCTTCTACAAGAACCGAATAAATGCTGAAATAGCTAGCGGAGGAGTAGCAATATTTGTGGAAAAATCTCTCCACGCTGCAGAAATCACGATCCTTACAAACCTTGAAGCCGTAGCTATCGAACTACACACTAATCCAAAAGTAAATATATGCAATGTATACATCCCTCCAGCATATCAAGTAGATGCTAAAGAATTAAATGAATTATTGGAACAAATTCCTCAACCTAGAATAATAGTCGGAGACTTCAATGCCCATAACACCTTGTGGGGATCAACATCAATAAACCACAGAGGTGGCTTACTAGGAGATACTCTTGATGACGCAAATCTCTCCATCTTAAATGATGGGAAGCCAACTAGATTTAACATACAATCAGGACAGGGTTCGTGTATTGACCTCACTATCTGTGACCCAACTTTGACTCCAGCTCTTTCCTGGGATCGGCTGGACTATACCTACAACAGTGACCACTATCCAATCGTCATTCATAACAATAGAAAACCAAATCACAATCACGACTTATATCCAAAATGGAACTTGAAAAAAGCAGACTGGACTCTTTTCAGAACAATTATCACAGAAAGTTTGACAAATTACACAATTATAACAGATATAGACGGAGCTTTAGAAAACCTTATTAGTATTGTTCAGCGAGCAGCAAACATATCAATCGGAAGAACTACACATCTGAAACGACAGAATCCTGTGCCATGGTGGAATAGTGAATCACCAATAAAGAGCAACAAAAAAGCTTTCAATAGATATAAAAGACACAATACATCAGCAAACAGAATCGAATTTTTGAAAACCCGAGCCGAAGATAGACGTACAATAAAATCTGCTAAACGCAAATCCTGGACAGAATATGTCTCTACAATAAATTCTCAAACACCAATGACGGATGTATGGGAAAGAGTGAGAAAAATATCAGGACTTTATAAGCACCACAATATACACATGCTAGAGAAAGACGGACGCACAACCACAGATAACTCCAAAATAGTCTCAATACTAGCTACCACTTACAAAAACCGCTCCATCACACGCAATTCCGATGATACTGTTATTACCCATGAGAGAGAAGAAAAGGATGAGGTAATGATACAATTCGATGAAAACGAACCCATTAATTTAACCATTACCACCCAAGAATATGATGAAGCTCTTTTAAGCCTGAAAGAAACGTCACCAGGACCAGATGAAATACCAATTGTCTTCTTGAAACATCTCCCCTTAATTGCCCACGAATACATCCTTAACCTGTTCAATACCATCTGGCTGCAGCATAACTTACCTGAAAAATGGCGTGAATCCATAATAATTCCTATACTGAAACCACAAACCATTAGAACTCATCCTGAATCCTATAGACCTATATCACTCACATGTGCTATGTGCAAACTAATGGAAAAAATAATAAACAACAGACTGCTCTGGACTCTAGCAAAAAGAAACCTTATTATACCGGAACAAAGCGGATTTAGACAACAAAGATCAGCCCTGGATAACATAATAGACTTGGAAAGTGAAATCAACGAAGCATTTGCCCTAAAAAGCAGCTGTCTAGCTATTTTCTTTGACATTAACCGAGCTTTTGACACTGCAAGACATGATTACATCATAAAAAAATTATACGAATTCAACATACATGGTCACTGCCTGGATTTTATCAAAAACTTCCTGAAAAATCGAACATTTAAAGTTAAAAACAACGGCACCACCTCCGAAAAAACATATTTTAATAATGGTGTACCCCAAGGATCAATCATAAGTCCCACACTCTTTATCATCGCAATCAACGACATCCTGAAAAACTTAAAGTTACCAGTAAAAGCTCGACTATACGCAGATGACTTAGTTGTTTACTGTAAAGGAAAAAATATTAAAAACCTCTTCTCACAAAGTCAGGCTTTTATCCATAACTTAGAACTGTGGTTACAAAAAACTGGTTTTAATTTTTCAACTACAAAGACTCGCTATATTCTTTTCTCAAGACAAAAGAACATACCAAACATACCGGTACTAAAACCTTATAATGAAGACATAAAAATGGAAACAACAATAAAATTTCTCGGAATACTATTCGACCACACACTAAGCTGGAACTACCATATTAGAAACCTTCTCCTAACTTGCAACAAACGACTGAACTTACTGCAAACGCTAACGAACAAAGAATGGGGTGCAGATCGACAAACATTACTAACATTGTACCGAACACTTATTCGATCAAAACTGGATTATGGATCAACTGTATATTCAACAGCAAACAAATCGCTACTGAAAAAACTCGACAGCTTCCACAACTCAGCCTTACGTTTGATAATAGGTGCATTCAAAACAACACCAGTGGAAAGTCTGTACTGCGAATCAGGGGAACCATCCTTGGGAGACAGAAGAATATATTTGAGCCTTACATATGCAGCCAAACTAAAATCCAATCCTTCCAACCCGACCCTCCAAAATTGCTTCTCCAAGAACTTCCCAAATCTTTTTTCAAATAAACCCAGAACCCTCAAACATTTCTATGCTAGAATTCGATCATATCTAAGCGAATTAAATTTCTTTATTCCTGAATGCCTTCCTATCGAATCTTCTCAAACTCCACCATGGACAATAGGAAGTACGAAATTCATTACCCATCTCAACTCTTTCGACAAACACCACACCAACCATAAGCTAATCGAAGGACACTTAAATAACATACTCAATGAGTACAAAAACTTTTTACATATTTACAAAGACGCATCAACATCTCAAGACGGTACGGGGATCGCAATCATTACACCAACCTCCAAATATATGATAAAAGCTCCTCAAACCCTATCCACTTTCACTGCTGAATTATACGCAATATATCGAGCTACCCACTTCGCCGCTTCATCAAACGAGCCTAATCATGTCATACTCACAGACTCTCTTAGCTCAATCCAAAGTCTTCAAAAAATTCACACCACAAATCCATTAGTAATCAAAATCAAGCAAAAACTGAAATACATACAAGACAACAACAAAAAAATAGTATTCTGTTGGATCCCCTCGCACATTGGAATAAAAGGAAACGAAGAGGCAGACATGATGGCTAAGGAAGCTGTAATTAGTGATAGTGCGGAGTGCGTGAACTTTTTAACTACTACCGATATTAAAACAATCTTAAAGCGTAAAGTGTTTAATGAATGGTAGATCAAATGGTCAACATCCACACACAAACTTCGTGAAGTGAAAGACTCAATAAAACCATGGTCAATACTACCGAAAAATCGCAGAGATGAAGTTCTTCTAACACGTCTGCGTCTAGGCCATACGCGACTGACGCACAGCTACTTATTTGATGCGAAACCCGAACCAAAATGTAGCGACTGCAATTGCAAATTAACTATAAAACACATAATTGCAGAATGTCCATCTCTTAACTCAATACGTGAAATTTTAGGACCAAAGTACAACATTACTTACCTTAAAAATTACCTTAAACAGATCTCTATCATAAAATTAATCTAACAATTATTCATAGATTAAATACTTAATCTGTACTAAATCGCTAATAACCAGTATACGGTTGATGCGAATTTTGTAATAAAAAAAAAACCCTGGTCCACTAAGGGTATACATATATCTATAAAGAACATGCTATCTTTATCTCACCTAAGGAAATTTTCGGATAGTGTCTTCTTCAAAAATTACGTGAAACTATACAGAAAAATTTATTATAAGACAATAAAAGCTGCCAAAGATATTAATTATAATAGAAGACTCGCCATAATCTCTACTTCACCTGATAATCTCAACAATTATGTGAGTGTAGCCAAAAATTTATCAAATTCTATAACTCCGTCTCATTATCCGCTTTCATATCTCCCTGATGCTAATGCTTACTAAGTTTCTTCTTTATGTCCATAGTTTTAGCAGAGCTTCGCAGTATAATTAATAACATCAAAAATAAATACTCATATGGACAGATGGACTTACATTAAAAATGTTTTCGAGTCTACCCAATTGCATATTACATCACCTTAAAACTTTAATTAAAGTTTCATTTCAAAATTTCCCAATTGCCTTGAGACGGCTATAATTATACCTCTTCATAAAGGAGAAGAGAGAAAAATCAAGCATCGAAGTATCGCCTAATTGCCTTCCCACGTTATCTAAGATCATAGAAAGATTATTCAAAAAGAGGATTTTATCATTTCTGTTCAAAAAATATAAAATATTTTCTACCAATCAATTTGGGTTTTTGATTAATAAATGCAAAAATTATGTTATATTCTCTTACTTAATAATATGTACTCTAGCCTAAACAGCCATCACTCCATTGAAACAACTTTTTGTGATTATTCTAATGCTTTTAATTGGGTTAATCCTAATAATTTAATCAACAAATTGCAGTACTACCATTTAGGATAATACGTCACGCATGGCTCAAGTCACACCTTACAAACAGAAGTCAGCTTGTAAGGGTTGATACAACGATGTTTTCTTGCAAGCCAATAAAATGTGGAGTGCCCTACTACTAAGCCCTATTTTGTTCTTCTCTTTATAAACGACCTCGCCTATCTAGACGTCAGTGGTAAGATATGTCTATTTGCAGAAGACACTAGTTGCTCTTGGAACAACCCTGATCTCACGGCACTTCATAGGACCATATTTAGTCACCTAATCACCCTTAAATGATGGTGCGATTCTAATATTCTCTGTCTCAACGTTTCTAAAATCAAAGGTTTATCATATGAAAATACATTGTAGCCTTTTTTATTAAATAACACTACCATTAACGTCATTGAATCTGTAAAATTCTTAGAGCTTGTTGTAGACAATTCCTTGAAATGGGAGTTAAGTGTTGTCGCCTTATCTAAAAAATTAAGTTCCTCCTGCTTATCCACCTCTTTAACAGTCTATTAAGCCCTTATTGAGCGCTCAATTTGAGTGGATCTTCAAACTACAAAAGAAAGCTGTTAGATATTTATTCGGACTAAACAGCAGGGCTTACTGCAGGGACTTCTTTGCATGCTACTGCTATTGGCACTCTCCACGGAAATTTCCGTGGCTCTTAGAAATTTTTATAGAAACGGATCAGAATTAAGCTTTTTCCGTATCTCTAAGTGTCACCGCGTGATCCGAAATCGCCACTCTCCACGGAAAAATCCGTGGCCATCATTTTAACCTTATAGACCCGGACATTTTCATATAAACGGATCAGAATAAAGCTCTTTTCCGTGTATCTAAATCATATCATATGATCCAAAATCCCCACCCTCCACGGAAAAAAACCGTAGTCTATCTTTAATCTTAGAAACACGAAAACTAAACTAACCTAATCATCCGTATCCAATTGCCACAGAAATTAGACACTAGTGTAATTTTGTGCACTATCAGTAAGCTTAGAATAAGAATCAGAGAATAAATTACAAGATATACGTAGCACTATTATCAATTCATTATTACTAAGGTGATTCTTACAATGAAATTATTTATTAATAAATTTTTTGTATAATTCGTTCTAAATGAGTGAAAAAAATATATTGGGACTAGAAATGGCATATATGTCAGATTTCGTCTCCAATGGTATTTATCCGTGGATGATATTTGTCCGTGTATGGTATTTATCCGTAGACAGTATTCGTCCGTGTGTTAAAGCTTATTATTGTAACATTCACGACTGAAAATAGAGACATGGATAAAGCTTCATTCGGCTCATTTCTAAAAATGTTCTATGGTGGGCATTAGAGTCACGGATTTTGCAGTGAAGGGTGCCAATAGACACTTCGTTCTTTAAAATATTAAAAATTCTGACTCTTTCTTCCTTATTGATCTTTGAATCCGTTTGCCTAATTCATAAGTACGCTTCTCCAATTTCGGAAGGTCATTGCAAGGCTATACATTTAGGAACGCGGACGACGACCTTTACTTACCTACTCCACAGTTTGTTGGGTGCCTTCTACTCTGTAAACAACTTCTATTCTAATATAATATTATATATATATATATATATATATATATATATATATATATATATACTAATTATATTACATTACATTATAATACCATTTACTATTAACATTACCTATCAATATTACCTATAATTTTGTTACTCATTGTGGTTTTCTTCTGTATATTGAAATTTTATTCTATTTGTATCTTTATTTAGTTATTTTTATTGTTTTATATTTTTATTTTATTTTGTTTTATATTTATATTGTTATTGTTTTTTAGTTTTCGAAAGCTTTTGTCTACTACAATTTTTTGACAATACAGCTCTCTCTCTCTCTCTTTCTCACGATAACCCGATATTGTTGCTGCGTATCTCCTTTAGGATCAACGATGATTTTTATTCAAAATTCACATCTGGACTGTTTCCGAATGAATTATATTTTACGTGGTTTAATACACATTATTGCACCAATAACGCATTTTATAACATAAAACTGACTCTAGGTATCGGCCATTTTGATTGAATAGCTTCCAAATTTATTTCAAATTCTAATTATACCAAGTTAAGTCTATTATATTTTGAATAAAAAGACTTTACTGTACTATGCCATGTACTATTATTAAAAAAGCTGGGCTCTTTACTATTACCTTGCTGATTGCACACCGAAATTATTAATGGAGAACGCCTCTCAAACCCTATTGAAAGTAATTTCTTCAAAGAAGGGGCAGAATTATTATTTTAGTTCACTCGAAAACTTTATGTATAGGCAACTTCATTAATATATATCTACTAAGAACTTTTTCACAACAATTATGAAACAATGAAAATTATTTGAGAATTTGTACGGTAATTTATTTTGAAGCAAATCCTATCTAATTTTCTTTGTGAAGTATACAAATAAATTAAGATGATATAGAAAATTAATCAATTTAATTTCACAGGTTATCAGTCCTCAAAAATGTTTTATGATTCAAAATAGAATATTCTTTATTTTTATAGGTTCGGAAAAACACTTGAGTTTGATATTTAGTTGATATTTTTCATGATACTTGATAAGTAATTCTTATATTCACTCATGAGTAGGTCCAATATTTCTAACTACGAGATGTTTTTCGTATAATTCATCAAAGCAACTGTTGAGATTACGTGATTCAGCTGTATTACGTTTGAAATGACCGGCATTCATAACATAATGATTATGTTTGAAATAATTTCTACTAACAAAACGGGCTCTAAAGGTATTTGATAGAGGAGAACACAGAGCAGCTACACCCCACAACTAAAATACTTTTGGTGAGGTGAATTCCGGTCACGTGACATCCGTTTAAGACAGTGTCTTGCATCTTGTTACCCTAAATGAACGACAAACTCAAATTAGATCTACGAATTATTTCACTTAGTATACATGATCCCTTATGGTTAGCATCAAACTCAATACAATGTTTCAAATCAAAATTATGTAATAAGCTATTAAAATACTAGTAATATAAAAGGTGTTTCAATTGAATGTAGAAATATATACAATTGAAAAAGGTAATCAGCTAGAAAGTTGAATTATCGTAAACAGGAGATTATCATGTTGTCTGACATCCAAGCAGCCATTACAGTATTTAGCTCCAATGTTATAAGATTTCAACTGGATTGAGAGTGCCTGGAAAAGTTCAATGAACTTGGAGAAAGAGAAAAGGATAAAGTCACCCTGCCATGGGTGTCAGAGCATACTAGAGGAACGGAAATGACATAGCAGATAAATTTAATAAAGTAGGTTAATCGCAGGACCTGAACCCTTCTGTGGAATCGGCTACATGACAATAAAGAAAACACTGGAAAAGGAAGTAAATTTTAAAAAAATTCAATGGCCTTAGGGCAACCTATGAGCAAAGAAGATCTATTGAATGTATCCAATCAACGGAACATTGCCGTGAAGACGCAAGGTTTCAGCCTGCAAATTCTGTTATGTAGATATCAATGTCAGGTGTAGGAAATTACGGAGCTCCAAAACATTACACCTGGGACAGTATAAAAGAGAAAATATTTTCTACCACTCAATGGATTAGCTCTTACATACCATGTTGCTTTTAACAGCCGAATTGATTGTTTAGCATTATTTTTTGTTCTTTTATAATAAGTATTAGTCAACTTAATAGCATTTTTTTAAGTACCTTGAACAGGGTGGTGATTTTCCCCAGGTTATGAAACCATTATTATTTGGCAACTTTTCATGCGTCGAATGAATTTTAATCCCTTAATAGACGTTTCTTGTAATTTATTTTTGTTTTGAGTTCATACCCTGGCAATTTCTTTGGATTTGTTTCGTGTAGGATCATTCGTGTGAATTGAGCGTATGAAATTTTTTTATAGTTTATCTAACTCCAGAAAACAGATAAAGTAATAAAAGTAAAAAATTAATTTTTACACAAAGAGCTTTCTAGAGTCAATAAAGCAAAATTTCTTACTAATCAGTTTCTGTTTTCTATATAGGTACAGACAAATTAACGACTTCATTCATTTTGTATCAAAATTATTGTTAAATAGAATATAAATTTCAAATTGATTTTTAAGTTATAAGAAATAGCTATTCCTCTATAGGAACATAGGAAATATCTACTAAAATATCATTTCAAAATTTTGTTTGAAGGGGACGACGCTGTGTTAAGTGAAGACTACGGCAACCGTGAATTTGTACTGAAGTGGACCTCAGAGCACAATTTGGATAAGGTGGAACTGGGACGACAGTGAGAAATCGCGGCCTGTACCAGTATCATCCGACAGCTGCTGACAGGCTTTCGCTGTAAACATCAAGAAAGGATCTTTAGCTTTATGTCACTACTTCGGATCCACTATTCGCTTCCTTCTGATGCCCTTAAGATGTAATACCTTGATGTCTTTGGCGTTCTCGAAATAAATCTTTTATAAAATCGTGTTAAAGGACATTAAGGGAAAGATTAGTTAATATTATCATCATTGATTTAATCAGATATATATGTTTAAGTCATTGCTAAATATAATATTATTATTATTGACTCATTTATTAGGTAGATCGAGATTATTCCAACTCACTAACAATCGTAATATTCATATAAAAACTGAAAAATACATGAAACATGAATAAATGAAACATGTCTTTTTGTGAGTTATTTTGAATAGTTGAATTATATAATTTAAATTCATTTCTCAATAACTAAGGAAATGTTACATTATTATTATATGTATATATATATATATATATATATATATATATATATATATATATATATATATATATTAACATTATATGTACGAGGTGTTTTACAAGAAATTTAGAAAAATGGTATTCTCTATGAATCCGAATTGCAAGATAAAGCTCTGGTTTTCGCTAGATATCAGTAGCGCGCTTTTGTCAACGCCCAGCTCAGTGTCAAAATGGCGTGTGCAAAACAGAAAGCGTTTGTTATTGAATGCGAGTCTAATATTTCCGTGCAACGGCAGTTTCATGATATATATGGTGTTGATTCTCCTATAGCCTAAAACATAAGAAAATGGTATAAGCAAATTTTGTGAAAAGGCAAATAACCAAGTCGTTCCCGTTTATCCAATAAATACCTGGAACGAATCCGCTATAGCTTCGACATATGAAACCGTACAGATTTGTGATAAGCTTCACTTGAGTGTAACGAAGAACGATTTTTTAGTTTCTGATAGTTTATACAGAACCAGACAGTTATAAATGATGATATGATTTTATGTCATGCATAGTATTAGTGACTAATTGATGAGCCATCTACCACATAGACCTGAGTCGATGTTTTTGTTTTTATACGTCAGCAACGCCAACGTTTTACAGCAGCACTAGAAGTGGTTTAAAAATAGTGCTTTCCATTCATTATCTAGAGATAATTTGTGATAAGTTTTTCTTATATTAACTGAATAAAAATAAAGGGGATTAAATCACTAATTCCGTTTTCACATTACACATACAATTCAATCACTTTTCTATGTATATTTTTTTATTCGAGTAAAAATTATTTAGGGAAGTGAAATATCCATAAAACACCATTGTAATAAATAATGATAATTGAACGTGGAATTATTGAAGGCGTTGGAGTTTAAAAACACTAAAAATACGAAATCAGCTGTTTTGCCTTAATTAAGTGCAACTGTCTTTTGTAGCATTGAAGAGAACCATTGTTTCGAGATTTCAAAAGTTTCATTCAGCTTTGGGTGTTTGATTAACCTATCTCTGCTCTGGACTGCCTTTACGAATACTCAGGTGCGTAACAGCCAATGATTCCTCAAAAAAATTCAATCAAACTGTTTTTAACGCTGGGTGGATTCATACACACGAGGTGTCTTACTCAATTTATTCATATAAATAATACTAAGGTCACTAAACTATTTATTGTCCACTAAACTTTACACCAAGACTTATTACTAAACACTCCTTTAATTCTAATAATATATTTAAAACACACCTATCCCATTGGTACATATTAGATTGTTCACTGACTTTCTCGCTGATAAATACGCGACTATTTATACCTACATAAAATTTTTTTAGATACTTCGGTTCTAGAAAGTAAGCAAAAGCTAATAGGCTTTCCTAAAAATTGATTCTATTCAAAGAACATAAAAAAATCGCCCTTTTATATAATTAATTAAAAACAATATCAAAGGTTCTCGCTTATTTTCACAAATTCCGTCCTCGGCGCATTCACCAAATCCTCTATTCCATTATATAATCAAATAGGACCGGCTTCACGGACGAGTTCGTATCTGTATATATTGTAAATACTGTATATATTGTAAATATGTTGAAATTTCTAGAACCGTTCATGCAAACCACACTGAATACATTGTTTACACTACGACTACACTAACACTCACAGTTACACTGCCTGATGCACGTTTCGAAAACCAAGTTATCGTCTTCATACATTGGAGGCAAACTGTACATATTCGATCAAAAACTTTGTAAGCTGAAAATAATGAGAATAAAATTGATATTTGAAAAACTCCAGTTAACTATCCGTTCAATATAAACTTGCAAACTACACCAGTACACCACTGCAGTGTCTTAACAAGACTTCTTCAACCTAACTGTCGTATTTCAGTAGCACAAAAGATTTCTTTCTTTCTTTAACTAACCTGTACAATTAATTCTATTAAAAGAATTTGAAACTCCAAGTTGTTAGACTGTTAGATATTAGATATCATTTTTAATTATTATTTAAAAATTGTGAATATTCGTAGGATCAAATCTTAAACAAACTGCGATGCTCAATGAATTTGCTTGAATAAATCATGAAATTCTAAAATTCACAAGAATAGGCGAATTCATTTGAAATTATAGCAAATACGTTACAACATTGTTGCTGCTTCTCTGAATTATATGGAATGATAATTTAAAATTATTAACTTTATTCAGTTTGTTGGATTGTGCAAAATTAACTAAAAGTTTCATCGTTGCTGTTCATAATAACATAATAGTTTACTGAACACACTGTTTATACTACCACTACACGAACACTCACAATTACACTGTCCTTGATATCCCAGCGTGCCGATCCCGCAGACCCTAGAGTACCTTGAGGACTTACTGAGACCTAATAATTTGTGAGCTGATATATTAGAAGAATATTTACAATTAACAAAACTATGAATGGAGCAAAACAGTTTCCAATATAACCATGAATTTTACAAACAAAGAGAAGGACAACTGCTTATCATCATTTATGACTGAACTATTCATGAGTCATTTTCAAAATCAAATCAGTCAAGAGCTTCAGTATTTTCCCAGGGTATGGTACATGTTTGTGAATGATATTTTTGCTATATTCAATACGAAGAAGGGAAATGTAGATGAATTCATTTTGGAACTCAAATCAAAATATCCATCTATAAAGTTCACTTTTGTAATGGAAAATAATGAACAGTTACCATTTTCAGATACTTAAGTGATTAAGAATAGTAATAGGCTAGAATTTGATGTATTTAGGAAAAACACCGCTACGTGTAATTACGTCTCGGCTGATTCTTTCCATTGTATACAACATAAGATGGCTAGTCTCTATTTCCTAGTACATGGTTTAATTGACTTTCCACTTAGTATCGAGAGATACAATAAGGAAAGGACCTTTATTGAGGATGTGGCTGTACTCAACGGTTATGATAAAAGAATTGTAATTAGACTAAAGAACAGTCATAAGCTTGAAAAATATCTATGTGAAACCACCCTTTTTCCAAAATCAAAATGAAAAATAAAATTTAATGGTATTCGGAGCAATTTGCAACAAAGTGGGTTTTAAATTGTCTATAAATCCAACAAAACATTAAAACAATTATTGGGCAATCCTAAGGATAAGATACCAAATTTTAAAAAGAGTGGTATATATGAAAGTATCTGTAGTCATTGTGACGGAAAGTATATCGGGCAGACTGAGATATCCGTTAATGTCCGATTCAAAGAGGACATAGCTCATTTAAAATATGGACGGACCGAAAAATCGAGTATTGCCGATCACGCATAATCATGAAAATGTTAATAATGTAAAATTGATAAAAAAATTTCCAATATTAAATTGTTGGATGCATTTGCACAAATATTAAAATTGATAATTGTAAGAACAACTTAAATACGGATGAACGACTTATTCCTCACAGCCCACGCTATAGTTTAGTAGTTAAGGAATAAATGTGAAAAGTTAATAGGTTAATAGGTTTTAGCTTACCTTCAGTCTCTGAAGACGATAACTTGGTAATCGAAACACGCATCAGACAGTGTAATTGTGAGTGTTGGTGTAGTGGTAGTATAAACAGTGTGTTCAGTATGAATAACAACGATTCCAGAAATTACAACTTAGGTATGAAAGTATCTGTTATTTCATAAATTTGAACCAAAATTTAAAATAAAGAATCGAATTTAGAACAATTTACTAGTTTTTATACACTAAAAAGCTTCTTGTCAGTCTCAAAAACCCCATGTAACTGATCTAATGAAGAAATTCCGTGATTTGATAAATGTTCCACGGAAGTTAGTTTTCATATTCTATGTGTACCGATACAAAGAGATTTGTTTATTTTTTCAATTATGTGGGTTTTGCAGCAATCCCAAACTTCCTACAATCGAACTGTATATTGGTTATTTTTCCAATTTAAAACTTTTTCAATTGCAAATACAAGCACGTATTTTTCGGTTTTTGTTCACAAGCAATGTGAAAAGACAGAATAACGAAATGTTTACTGAAACTAGTTTAATACAATAAATCTTCCACATTGTTGCTGATAATACCATAATCGATAATAAAAAATAGTTTCATCATTTCATAACACGTCCCATTAGGAAAAACGAAATTTATCACATATTTATAGGAGAAAGTCATGAATTGAAGAATAGTTAGTTTATTTCTGTTGAGATATTTGAAGATTTGGTACAGTTAACTTTGTTTGTTGGGTATCTCCACAAAAAATACAATGTAGTTAAATCGGATGATACTGCTGGCGAGAAGTCAACTCCTTTTCCCAATTCAAGTATGAGAAAACACTTAGAGATAAGCCCGTACGTTTTGAATGAAAATGAAGTGGCTTCCTAAATGAACTCGAACTCAAATTATTGGGAAATAAAACCCGGTCTTTTGAGAGCGTAATTATGTATGTGTCTTTGGGTACATTTTTTCAGTTAATAACAAGCTGCTATGTAATCTCCAATAATTCCAGTCCAGACGGTTATCTTTTGAGGCCTTTAGTAAGAGCTATTTTCAAGTTTTTATTTTGATAATCATATAATTACACTTAGCCCATTTTCATGTTTTTGATTTGTAGTTTAACCATTGAAATTTCAAACAAATGCCTGCTGAGACATCAGTCACACACAATTTCAATTTGTCAATAATCTTCCTAGCAGGTATAATAAGGTAAGGATTTTCCACTTATGACGTGTTAATAATATTCGAAAATGTTTGAATTTACATCAGAAAAGTGTCAAAATAAAAAACTTTAAAAAAGCTATATTTCTATCGGAAATCGTTGGGGGCTACTGCACCCTGTCATTTATTGTATTGCATGTAAACAAACAAATATTTTAGTCGTATTGCGCCTCATAGAAAATGAAAACGTGTTCCAGTAAGTCTGTGACTTCAAATAATGTTTTGCTATTATAATACTAGGCTATAATAACTCATTTTCCCCCATAAGGTAAAAAATAAATTAGTGTCGATTAATTGAAATCTCACACATCAAATTCGATATCCGAAATACCTGGTATAGTCGAACAATCCGGAATATCTCCTAAATAAAACAATAGAACCATAGAGAGTGTAAAAAAAAACAAAAAGAATTAAATAAAAAAGTTTCAGTAAAGAATCCAAATTGATAATAATCAGCTTTGATTTAAACCGTTACTCGATTTCACTTTGACCTATTGATCTGCTGTATACCCCTGAATGTTTAGAAGTCAGTTAAAAACGACTTCACAAAGGGATCTGCCTATCTTGGGGCTATGCGGTTTACCTCTTCTAGTTCAAGAGTAGTACGTAGCGTTTGTCGCCGGACAGCCTCACACTCAAAGAGAAGCTGTTCGGCTGTTTTCATTATTTCATAGCGAAAACGACAAGAGTTATTTCCTAGGCTCTTTGCTAAATAGTAAGACTTTTTGGGTCTAGTTAGGAATTCAAGAGACCAGTATCTTCTGTTGTTCTATATACCTGAGGTCTTTTTCCATGTTTCTGATATCCAGCCCATTTTTTTCCCACTCTTCATTACATTTCTGCAAAACTCACTTATTTTCTCAAATAGAAATATCCCTATAATTTTGAATCATCTAAAACTATATTGCAACAAAGGACATTACATCTCGTTATTTCTCTTACATTTGGAAATTATGAGAAAGGATCATTTTTTTATTTTCAAGATCTTTCAACTTATCATTCATGTTTTGGATATGTTTTTTGAGAATTCCGTGAAAATTGCTTTAAAAAGTGTCGTCCCATAAAATCTAGAAGATCTTTCGAAAGATCCTTCTAATTTTGATATATTTTAAACAGGCATCTTTTTGCCTATTTTGACACAAAATAGTGTAGTACTGATACAAGTGGATAAATAAACTTGAGTGTCCTCAAGTATTTTAAAATATTCTAAAAAAATTAATACAAAAGTAGTGTATGGCAGAAGGAAGAAGAAATGTACAAAATTAGAAGAAGTGGTAGATGAAATTTTGAAAACGTCAAAATTCTCCATCTAAAGTTATAAATCTTGATTCTTATAAGGCCCCGTTATGTAACAATTCGTTTGATTAATTCAATCGAATGTGTGAAAACTGAGAATTAAAGTATTTGTGCTTAACATAAATTCAAAAGTTGAACACTTAACGTACTAGGCGGCAAGTAACCAATTCGTAATCTAATTTCGTTCATTAATTTTTTTTTAACGAGAAGTTATAACTTCAAGTTACTCAAAGTTAATGAAAGAAAATTTTCCTCGGTCATGGCCACATCGAGTGCGACTCTCCGTTTGGTTGAAGAATAGTTGTGCTAATTAATATCAGTAAACAAATTAACAATGTCGTTAATTAAAGTGAGGGCTGAAAGAAAGTAATTAATTGAAGCCGTTTTGTATATTATTTTCTCCAGAAGTTTTATAAGTTTTTTTGAGGTTTATTAAAAATCGATTCGGGTGAAAAATCATTGACGGTATTTAACGAATATTATAAGCTTTTACGTATAGAATTTTGAATAAGCCGAAACCTCAGTGTTTTGCCTTCAGCCGTGTGCTTATTTATCTATCATATGGTCTCCGTGGAATGCTTTTCATCTGAACTTAAGGCATAGTTTTCAAATGCCGCACACTCCACGGAATGTCATATAGTATTCGCAGCCTTAAGCTCGGGCTGAATTCTGCTCTCCTTTTATGCAGAGGCGTCTACATTAGGAGAATATTCCAGTATACAAAATTAAAGTATAATAACAAATAGATCACATTTTATATTCCTTAATTCTTATCATTTATTGACAGAAAAAAGTAATAAAATTCATCGATCATTATCAATAATTTGACTTTAACATTGCGAAACAAAGTGAACGGCCAAAATATAGAACACATTCATTTAAAAATATGTTCATTTCTCCATAAACACATTTTCTTATTCCCCATCAGATGACATTGAGCTTCCACTGTTGTCAACATTTACAATAAGGGACTCACTCAACTTGTAAATCAATGAAAATGTCTATATTCCACATTTTGGTTCCATCCATTTACTGGACATCCTTTAATACACTTTTTCCACTTATTCTCTGAATAGCTTCAAGAAAAATATTTTCAACGTCAGAAAATTTAAATGTTTTATTTTCTGCAGCAACATATTGTTTAACATCTGCCCAGATCAATCTCAATGGGATTTACAATGGTAGAGCGGTAATTGTAAAATGGTTTTGTTTTGTGTTTTGGCCATTTCATCAATAATGTCTGAGTATACTTATTTTTATGCTCTTCGATAATTTCTAAATGCTCGTCCTAACCATCGAAATTTTCTCAAGTTTCTTCGTGTGACACAAAGCATTGTCTAATACGACAACACAGTCAGTTCTTTTCAAGCTTTGGTAGAATTTTCGAAATAGATCCCGTCGACTTCACTATCTACAGATGTGACAAATTCATATATGTAGTACTTCTACATGGACAGTTTCTATAAGTGGAAGCTGTTCCGACTAAGGAAGATAGATAACGCTTTTTCTATCCTCCGATGTTCCAGCTCGGTTTTGCGCATTCTCAAGTTTGCGCAACCCGAACGAGGTATCTGGCACGAGAGAGCACTTTAATAGTGGGACATTTCTTCCCGTTTAAACAGTCCATATAGAAGTATTACATATATGGACAAATTATTAGTCTCTGTCCTTTTCCTAAAATTAAATTTTCCCTATAAACCAGGCACGTATACAACCAAACATAAAATGTGCTATTAATTGAACGCTTTGAATTGTAATGAATATGGAAACTATCTAAGTCAACCCGATAAATAATAATAAAAAAATCTCTCTGAACACAAGTTTTTATTTGAATGAAATTTTAAAGGACGCACAATATGACTTTAAAAATGGAAGAAGCTCAAATGACTTGATATTTAGAATTAGACAATTAAGTGAGAAATTATAAATAACGATAAGACAATTCATTTATGTTTTATAGTTTTGATAAAATAAGAAGATAGTGTTATAAGAAAAAGTCAATCAAAATAAATTTCTTTGATTACACACACAAACATATACAAACAGATGACACTGAATAAATGCTTGTAAAATAGTTTTTTGAAATATTACCTTCCTGATGGGCTTTTTAATCCGGTGGAAAGAGTCCATCCAAGAATGCTTGACTCAAGGATTGTATGGAAGAGTCCACCCAAACATTATCCTTAGTATGTACTGCGTTTCCACATGTTTAATGCAGGTAGTAAATTTTCTATTTTCTTCACAAGATATTCTCGCCCCTACACAATTATTTCTGCTTTTTCTAATAATAAACTGTTTCTTCCTCATTTTTTGTAATGAAATTCCATTTCTTTTAATAAACTATAAAATATTGATCTTTTGAAATCCGGCAAGTCCTTATCTTCATTTACTACTCTTAGAACTTTATCCACTGTAGGTAACTCATTATGAAAGAAAAAATTGTGCACAATTTTTCTAATGGCGCTCCAGTCGAAATCATCAAATGAATTGTTAATTTTTTTTCTTGATAGATACTTTTTTGGATTGGCTACTGAATGATTAGCTGTATACTCACGATCGATTCGGTAGACACATGGAGAAGATAAAACTCCCAAAATATTTCCCTTTTTGGAAATAACGTCATCAATAGTCTTGTCATTATTCTCTTTGAATTCATTTTTATAAACATTCACAATTATTTGTTTTTCCCTAGAGATAAAATGGAGCTTTCCACCTCTCTTCTTAGACTGAGTATATCTAATGTCAACAACTTCAGAAGCTATATCCATGTTTTGAAAAAATGACGCAACAGACAAAACTAAACAATCTAACTGGAGTACGATAATACGATGCCAAATTCCATCCCTGTACAACACCTGATCTAGCGGCTTTTGCAGCACAGGCGTTTTCCACGCGACTTTTCATTTGTATGTTATGGTGTCTTTGATGTGGACCAATAACGATGCCGTACCCCCGTTCACGTGATTATCATGTACTGATCATTTTGATTTACTATTTTTGTTCAATGAATAGATTTTAGAAGTATTATGTCTCAAAATTAGAATCAAATATTTCTTACTAAATTTTCTCCCTATAATACATCGATCGAAAAGTTTTAAGATAGTAAGATAAGTAAATAAGAAAAAAGTATTTTACCCAAATTCTGTTTTATTAATTAAATTGTCTTCGAGACTTTCAACAATTGTATACCACTTCAGTACATCAAAATGTCCATCAAAATAAGCTTTTGTTCCAGCGATGACTTCGTCATTTGCTTGATGTTTCTTTAAGTGAACCTTTTTTTCAAATCAGACAACGACCAATGATCTCTGTGGCCCAGTAATACAAAAATCAAATGATTGGTTTTTTTCGCTCGTATATATGGTCTTTTCCTCTTAAACTAGTAAAATAATGTGCAGTAGACATTTTTTTTAGTTTACGAAAATGTCGCGTGCATCTCAAAATAAGTAGGCCATAAGATTAACAACCAGAGCAGTTTTAGTTCGCTTCGAATGGCTTTCGTCTGGTGCAGACCACTTATTTAACTGCTTTAACTTTTTATTCAGTACTGTTGTGGTGAATCCAGGTTCCATCCATGCTCACATATTGATACAAGTATTTGTTTTGCATAAACAGCTTCAATGGCGCTCTAAATCATAAATTCGTGCCACGTATCATCTGAGCTTGTACGACCACATTTAAGCCCAAGATGGCGGTCAAATAATGTTTACTTTCCACGAGAAGAACCGTGATAAAACTTGACAAGCCAAGTTCAATTTATTATTCATAGTAGAAATACAATGTTTAATCAACAGTGAATGCTTTAACAGACAAACTGTTGGAGAAAATGTATTTAAACATTTGTAACATTATGATTCGATGATTGTTTGTCGGAATACCTATAATATTTTTACTAACAATGATACCAGTTTCCCATTATGTAAGATTTTATTTATATGAAAAGATACATTTCTTATAAAAAATAATTTATTTATCACTCTATTTTATAGCCTATAGTTTCAATAATTATTAGAATCCCTTTGTCCCCAATTTTATTGTGAACGAACCTCCCTTGATCTGTACCCTCTTGTTCTCCCTTAATGTTTGGCACCGCTTTTATTTAGCTGCTGCAAAGTTATTATCTTCTCAACCCGACTGATTTCATTTTTATCCTTCTTAGCGAATAATGACAATAGCTACTGATCAAACATTGGGGTTTTGGTTTTATGTTTTACGTGCAGCTTGGATTTTATCTTTTTTCATTATTGAAAATAGCTTTTAAAAGACTCAATCAATAAAAAAAATTTTGGGGTTTATGAAGTCTTAGGCCATTGGTATGATAACAATAATGGCAATACTACATAAAAAGGCTAACTAATTTCGTATTAAAATTTAAATTACAATCAAATGAACTGTTTAAGATGGAAAAATCGTTGGAAAGTAGTTTTTCACTATAATATATCTCAAAATAATATTCATTACTTACCATCTTACTATCAATTAAAACCTCTACCAAATGATAACTCTAACTAAAAGGCCTATGTGACATGGTATAGAACGTAAGTATTTTGTACGTATATATATATATATATATATATATATATATATATAAATATATATACATATATATAAATTTCTTTTTTCTTATTTTTATATTTATCTTTCTTTTAAAAAAATTTTGAAAAATACTAATTTTGAAGCAGAGGAGATCTAAAATCAAGAACATTTAGATGCATTTATATATGTATATATATATATATATATATATTATATAAGAATTTATATATATATATATATAAATATATATATATATATATATATATATATATAAATTCTTTTCGTTTAGGTTCCCACATTGGAGCCATTATTAAGAGAAGGGTGAGGATAGGGTGGTTATTCGTTCATTGGTAAGAAGTGATCTGATTCCGTGACCTCAATCTGACTAATCCACGCAACGAATCACCCTTTTTTCTTGGTTGATATATATATATATATATATATATATATATATATATATATATATATATAGAAGCAGTAGAAAACCAATCTAGTACCAGCATCCGCCGATTATCGCTTGAGCCTCATAAAGATATTATATATTGCTATTAAAAATCATTAAGTAAGGTCTATAAAATATTAATTGAAACTGAAAACAGGTTCTCTCATAACAATGCTAAATTATATACTGTTAATGTTACGCGGAATAAGATGGTGGTATTGAAAATCTACAGCATCCAGCATTTAGTTTGGACCTTGCACCAACAGGTTAGTACATATTAAATCCATGGCCAAATTCTTTCATGTAAAAACATTTGAACCAAAGGGGATGTTGAGATTGCAGTGCGACAATTTATTGCATCTGAACCCAAACAATGGTTTTACCAAGTTCTCGAAAGCTAGTTGGAAGCTGAAAGCATAGAATACACCACCAGTACAATGTCCAGCGGTCGCTTGAATGATATTCTGGATTGGTTCTCGCTCTGGATATCGTGCAATCACTTCTGTTTGACCATATATCCCGATGTTTGACTCTGATTCCTGTATCAATAGCAGTAACACTATCCCTGTCGTTTCGACACTCTCTCCATAGTCCCACCCTTAGCAAACATATCTGCCATAAAGTTCCCTCCCACTTTATAGCGTCTAGGTACCACACAGATAAGGTACCTAACAGAGGTTTATTCCAGTGTCACAAATCCAGGAGAGTGCTTCGCGAATCTCGGTGTTATAGCTTAATATAAACAAACAGTATGAACAAATAAAAATAACTCAACGAGAATATGATAGTTTGCTTGAAGTAATGATATTCTAATTAATAACTACCTGGGACACGCAAACAACATTCTCTTATACATACCAAGTTTATTGAACCACTTTGCATACGTTCGCTACGTCTGTTTGAGCAGTTTTCTCAGTGTATATGAATTGAGATAAGACGAGGTTTCGGTGGTTTTATTCGGTGTTGTAATTAGAAACAACAAGTTACACTTGTGTCAGTTACATTGTTCGAAAGTTCTCAATCAATCTGAATCTAGCATCTTTCGAGAATCCTCGTACAGTATCAAAGTATCAAAGTGAGAATGAGTTCTAGGCAACAATTGGAATAGTGTTACTATCTTAGCACGGAGGTCACCATCAATGTTTCCACGCAATGTACTTTGGATTTAAATTGTTGTTTGGGATTGCACGCTGAGAAATCTCTAGAAGTTTCATTATATCTCTTAGGTAGGACTGACTACGAAACTTTCCTATCAAGATAATTTCATGAAGTTATTTGTGTAGTTTGTCTCTTTGTGTTTAAACTTATACATTGGTTCATTCATATTAATACGTACAGGGTCGACTGCTGATCTATTCCCATGACAATATACGAGTTGTGAACGAAATTTATTTTAATAAAAATAAAGTAAGATGACATAGAATTTGAATTTCCTATTTATAGTACTGCCCTTTATCAGCAATGTACTGCACTGTTGTGGCCTCAATATACGTAATACTTTTTCTGTTCAGCACATTTTTCAGTTTTAAGCCAGAAGTTGCATAAATAGGCACCGCCTATTTAAATGAACCCACTTTTTGCACCTATTTTCCATATGTTTTTGAACTCTAGACAGAGGGTACAGTTATAATACAATAGCGGGATCGTGTTCAAACTTATCTCCTCAACACATAAATTGAGATGAAAGCAGCATGAGAAATTGCTGCTGAAAAATTCAATCACCCTACTTATTTTCAAACCTTGTTCATGGGGGCCTCATAACATGGAGGATGTGAATAAACCTTTGGACACATAAATATTACAGAAGGTGAAAATGCGTACGTTCGTAGAGCATAATTATATCCAATGGAAATACAACTGTATAACGGAAGATTATCATGAAATTATATATATTATGTATTATTATATGATGAACTTTGAAAATTATGAAAAATGGGTCACAGGTCAGCTAATTCCCAATATAGCACCCGACAAAGTTGTAGTCATTGATAACGCACCATATCACAACAAACGGCAAGAAATCCTATACCTAAGTAATTGTTTAGGTTTAGTTAGGTTAGGTTAGGTTAGGAAATCCTATACTTAGTTATTGTTGAGCAGAAATATACATTTTTTGAAAGATACGGTGACCTCATTTGAATATCTAGGAATCATTTTCACAAAAGACGGAAAAATAGATATAGAGATAGCGGAAAGAATAAGAAATACCAATGAAATAGGCGAGGACATAAAAATAGCAGTGTATACGAATCGATAACATTACCTTTGTTAATATATGGAAGTGAATCTTGGGTTATGAACAAAAAGACACAAAGTAGAATAGTAGCAGCAGATATGAAACAACAATGGAAAATAGCAGGGAAAATTAGAATGGTTAGGATAAAAAATATCGTAATTATAGAAAAGTTCAAGATAGTTGAAAGATGTTTAAAGTGGTACGGACACACAAAAATAAGAACACCTCGAAGCCGAAGAAAAGCTCGAAGAAAAGTGACAGAAGCAAAGGATATAAGAAAAGAAATATAGGAAGATCCAGAACAACAGCTAAAACAAGTACCATAGAAAGAAGGAAGGAAGCGGAAAACAAATTAATGAAGTAGCAAAGGATCTAAAAGAGTAAAAAAAAGATAAAAGGAGAATGAAAACTAAAATCCCAATACTCCGATACTGGAAAGGGAATAAAGAGTTTTGAGGAAGTAGAATAAAATAGAATAAAAGATATAACTTTTGTGTGAAACTGGCCACTTCGTTTTTAGATTGTCTCCTCACCATCCCGATTTTAATTCTATCAAGCTAGTGTGTTTGATGAGCTTCCAAGGAAAATCAGAACTGGATTGAGAGTGTTGAAGAAGTCTTCTTCAAACTAAAGAAAAATGATATCAGAATAAAACAGATAAAATAAAAATTTTTTATATAATTTATAGATTATTTCCTAAAATTTAACATTTTAAGTCCCTCTCTGCACTGACTCACCTTGAAGTAGTGTCGATCCTACTCCGGTTTTAATCGTGGGTAACCCTAAAAATTACTGCGAAAATAGCTCTAGTTGATAAATAATCATCGAAAATGTATGTATGACGGTGAGTTCTTAAGATACCTGTAAAACATGACTTCGCTATGACAAGTTAAACGTAATAAAGTAATAAAATTTTCATTATATCGTACTAATTATGAAAATGTAATTTGAAATATTTGTTTTCGAAAGGAGCAATATTTGCGATCCATTTTTAATTAAATAGAAAGTGATTTCAATTGCCGTTTACACCCATACACAAATGTAATCCCTTCTATTTTGTCAATCAGAATGTTAAGAAAACAGAACAGCCGAAAACTAATTCGGCTTTAATCATTTCGAATTACAAACAGGTTTCAAAGAGAATAAGTGAATTATCATTTTACCCCATTTCACCCCCGTGATGGAATTAAGATTTCATTATCTCCTGTTCGAAATTATCTCCACTCTACCGGTTTGTTGACGCCAGAAGTCAGCGAACTGTAAAAATTATAAACACTTTTTTAATTAGAAAAGATGCTGGAATATAATTGTGGATACAAAATAAAGTATACTGATGATAAGAAATGATAGAATACTTGGAAGATGAAACAGAAAAGGAATAATTCCGTCGAAAGAAGAGAGATCGATTATATTTATGGATATTAATGATTAGAATTAGTTTTAGTTACTTAAATGGAAAATATTTTCTTCTTTAACCTCGTACTAATCATGAACATTGTTTTCCAAACAACCGATTTCCATTTTGTAATTTGGCTAAGTTAAAAGGAGTACTGAGCTTTTTTCATTTAGCGTGAATGATAAATGATGGAGTGAGAAATGTTAACAGTTCGCATGTGGACAGAATAAACAATGGTATCTAATTAAACATTCGCATTTGTGGCAGCTTAGCTGTAACAACTGTGTACTAACCAAATCCATTATTATGCAAACTTCGTACCGAATAGACCGAAAGTTTTAGAAAGATATTCTGATATTGCCTCTGATAAATCCGTGCAGTATTTTTCCAAGTTTCTGATCTTCAAACATTAGTAATTATTTATATAAAATAATATAAATTTCTTATATAAAATTAACAAGCGTTAATCAAAAATGAGTCATCCACAGAATAAGTACGCCTGAACAGATATACCTGTCAGACCCACCTGTCACTCACGCCCCTAATGTGAACCTTTTGAGTTTGTCAGTTCGTCATGGATCCTTCAGAAAATGCATTATCTCCTTCTTTATAATTTTTGTGACCCCTAAAGTAATGGCAGTAGAGAAGAAATGTATTGTCCTATATATTCACTCAAACTATTGTAGAAAAATATATACGGGTGTTCCGGGATATGATGCAAGAAATTCAGTTGTGAGTAGTTGACTCTTTATTTAGCTCCATAAAATTTATGGTTTAGGATATATGTATATGTTTATATCGTTGTAGATGCCAAGGAAACCGTTTGCCATGAAAAAACCTTCTAAAGAGAATTATCGTAAATAGTAATTATTTATTGAAAATATTTGCAGGAGGTATTAAATCACAATCAAACATACTCTCGAACAATGTGTTACTTACATAAAGAAAAAATGGAAATGAAGAAAAAATTAGTTGGTTAGCCTACAATATATCAAATAAAAACAAAAAAAAACTATAATAAATGGAAGAGCATTCCAAGATTCTGCCATATAGCATCATAATGGAAGTTTATTCTATCGATCATTTCGTTCCTTGTGTTATCAGCGTTGCATATACCAAGTTCCAACATCATCATCATCATCACTCAGCCTTATCTCGTCCACTGCTGGGCGCAGGCTTTTTCCAAATGCTTCCAGTTTTCTCTGCTCTGAGCGATTGCTATCCAATTTGTCCATATTCTTTTAATATCGTCAGTCCATCTCGTAAGGGGTCTTCCTGGATATCGTCTGTCTGTTCTCGATCTCCAATCTAGAATTCTTTTTGTCCATCGGTTATCTTGTATCCTTGCAACATGTCCTGCCCACCGCCATTTTGGTCTCAGTATTTGGTCTATGATATTATTAACTCCAGATCGTCTGCGCAATTCGTCATTCCTTATCCCATCCCTCATAGTGATGCCGAGTATAAACCTTTCCATTTTACGCTGTGTAATTTGCAATTTTAGTATTGATCTTCTAGATAATGTCAGGGTCATAAGTCAGGACTGGGAGGACGCATTGGTTAAAGGCTTTTCTCTTAAGGCCAATTGGCACATCTCCTTTGAACACATCTCGCAATTTACCAAACGAAGCCCATCCTAGTGTCGATCTTCGAGACAGTTCTGTTGTTTGGTTGTCTCTAGTAATTTTTATCTCATGTCCCAGATATATATAACTCTCGACCATCTGAATATCTTTATTGTCCACATTTAGTGGCTGGCTAGGAACTAAATTTGTCATCATCTTGGATTTATTGAAATTTATTTTTAGACCAACTTTCCTTGTTGCGATTTGTATCATGTTTTTTGCCTCGCCTAATTGATAAGTTCCAAGATATCCCCACAAAACTGAATCCATTGTGTTCAATTCAAGGGAACGTGGTGGCCATGCCAATAGATCTCCTTGACCAATCCACCTATAAGCAAAATGTTATCAAGATGATTTTTTACATCATTTAGGAAGTGGAGAGGGGAACCACATGTCTCTACGACTATTTCATTAATCACTAATCATTTTGGAGAATTTCTATGTATCGCTGACCATTCAGATTATTATAAATTCCTGCCCATACATTAACACAAAATCGATGTTGATTCTTTGTGTGAATTGTACCGTGAAGATTGTCATTTGCCCATAAATGTAAATTATGGGAATTAATAAAACCCTCTTGTGTGAAACCAGCTCCATCAGTTAACAGTACTTTTCCAACAAATGTATCATGAAAGCTTGGTAAATGCGACAGCGGTAAACCCAAGGAACGGAATAATCGATAGAATAAACTTCCATTGTTACAATATAAGGCAGAATCTTGGAATGCTCTTCCAAGTTCAAAGAAATATCCTCTGTAGATTTTGGAAGTGTGTAGAAGTGCTCGGTGTCCATTTCGAACATCTATCATAGTTTTATATGATTTTATTTGTTGTTGTTGGCTAACCAACCAAATTTTTCTACATTTCAATTTTTTTCCTTACGTAAGTAACACGATGTTCGATAGTATGATTTTTAATTAGAAATGTCAAATTGTGTTTTAATATCTCCTGTAAGTATCTTCAATAAATAATTACAATTTATGATAATTTTTTTCAGAATGTCTGTTTATCGTAAACGGTTTCCTTGGCATTTACAACGATCTAAAAATGTACATATCTTGTAAACCATAAATTTTATAGAGTGAAACAAAGAGTACCTTTTTGTTGGAAAATCGATTGAAAAATTAATTTTTGCTATCTTTAGATTGTACAGGTTGTCTCTGTGAAATTTACGGATTGTTAACCATTGGACATGAGCCCCTGGCCTTCAGATAATAGTGTAGAATCATTTATTCCGTTAAATACACTACATGGACATACGTGATCATCCATTAAATATTCATAATGTTAGAATGTATAATTTAGAAAATATACTTAAATATTCTAAAGTTCTGATTTCGCAATATATATTCACCCAAACAATTGTATAAAATATATTTATATCAACTGCGGTATGAAGATAATATAATGTTAATAACAGATAAAAGAGAACAGCTAGCTTGATTGAGGAGTTAAGCTATGAAGCAACGAAAATAGGACTACAAATGAATTACATGAGTCACAAATCATGACCAATCTACTAGATTACAAAATATTAGGGTGAATTGTACAGAAGTATACAATGTGTAAAGAAGTAAAAGAATTCCAGCGGGCAAATGAAAGCTGAATAAAATAGAAATGATTAAATTAGGAATAAAAGAGTATGTGCTTATCATCGAGAATACCGTCGACACTATCACTACTTGTGTTGAGTAAACAAATCCACGCATTTCCGTCTGGGCAAATAAACTCTTTTTGTCGATTACTTATACCGATATTTCCTCTACATCGCGTCATCTTTACCAGTTAGCATAAAAACAGCAGTGTTGTGTTTGTCTCCACAATGTTCTCGATGGTAACCACATTTTCTTTTATTTATATTTTAATCATTCTTATTTGTTTTTTGCTTTCATTCCCTGTCTGGACAGATTGAGGTCTTGGAATCCACCACAAAGAAGTGATTCGTTGCGTGGACCACGGAATCGGATCAATTCTTGCCAATTAACGAATAACCACCTTTCCTTGATAATGACTTCAAAGTGGGGACCGAAAAGTCGGGATATATATAGTACAAAAAATAATAAAATCGAATAAAGAACATGAAACTGGAGAAATGAAAATAAAAATGAGATTGACTCTGCCCTCATAAGAATAGAAAACACCCCCAATTCGGAAACCAATATATAATTCTCGTCCTTAAATACGGCTATTGAAACTAGACATTCACAAAGGAAAATGTCGCTAGAATAGAGAAAATAATCAGGTCCATAAAAAGAAAAATGTTAAACATCACACCAACAGACAGAAAAAACTGGACCCGTAACAAAGAAAACTCAAGGGATATCTCTCTCTAGACGGGTGGCAGAATTGAAGTGGAAATTCGTAGGACATAACTAAAGACAAAAATACAACCGAAGAAATAAGATATAAAACCATAGATCTACAAGAAGAAAAGGGAAGACCATAAATGTGATCTTCAGAAGAATTGAAAAAGCTCTTCCATTATAAAAAAGCATGGAGAAAGGAATAGGAGGCTTATGTTAGATATACAGATATAAATTGTGAGATCAATCATCTCATTATCACAATTTCCTGCGCATATGATCAATGACTTATTTTTCTTCTTTTAAGAAGAAAAGCTGGCTGCTACAATCTCACCCGAAAGACTGACAGTTACTATGAGATTCTTTTCAACTAGTTGAAATGTCTCAATAGAATACACGACAAACCGGAGCTCCTGACTTACATCCTCTTGACATTTACAAATCATACTAATACACAAGTAAATTGTATATTTGATGAGCTGGACAAGAGAATAAGTGAACAATTTTAAAATTTTGCTTCAATTTCACTTACTATAATTTCAATCCCTGTTTTTCATCTTCTCTTTATGTCTCATTTCTATAATATCCAGAAGATTCAGTTATATTTATATCCCGGTATTATTCTGCTATAATATTATATTCTATATATTTAATGTGACTAGCTCTGGATTTTATATTATTTCTGACGACTCCTGTAGAAACCATTAGTCATTTGAATGTCAGTAGGTACCACAAGACATCGAAATGTTTCATGAATTATTAATGAATAGTTTCATTAGATATCAATTAGTCCTTTATCCTGGAAGAGATGATTCATTAACCCTAATTATTATTCAGTGGGAACTTTTGCCAAAAATGCGCCACTAAACCGGTATTGTGTTCCAATTTCCCAATTACACAAAGAAAAATGAAGTCAGTAATCCTAATATTATTATTTACTAATTCTGTTATACTATTAGCAATACTAAAACTCTATCTAGAAATTCAACTTGCAAATATACACTTGCAGTCACATTTAAGTGACAGTGGGATTCCGGAGCCTTTAGCATAATCACCGGTGCCAATCTCAAACAGTCGAAGCCAAAATACAACAGTGGGTACGTGAAAAGGATATGAAATGTGATGATACTGCAATTGAAGCATTAATAAATATACCACATTATATCGTGCAAATAACAAATAACAATAAGTTATTGATAAATGGCTCGTAGACATAGGGTTACCTACAGTTCCAAGACTGCCATTGTATCATTGCGAGCTGAATCCTATAAAACTTATTTGGACACATACAAAAAGTAACGTGATGCGCCATAATGGCAAATAGACGTTCGTTACGTACTGCAATAGATGTTAGTTAGTCACACCATTAGCATCGAATAACTCTTTATCTCACGTTGAAACAATAATAATTATTACATGGTTATTGAACCAATCGTTACTCTTGTAGGAACCAATATTAGTAGCAACAGTAATGATAATTCCATTTCAACAGAATATTTCTTCTCCATTTGGATCTATCATTCGCTTCCCGTTTATTCCGTCCTCATTTCAGTCCTCTTTACTATTTCCTTCTGGGTCTACCTCTTCTCTTCTTATTACTTGTTTCGGTTTCCCATATCACCACAATCGCTCTGCCCTCCTGCATTCTCACTATGTGTCCAAACTAATTGCTTGCACTGCACTCACTTCGTTGAATCCGCGTCTGGTTGTATCGCTCCTCCTTTAATCTAATCTGCTAATCCGCTCTTTTTATCAGATATTTTTATTTCGCACGTTGTTATTTCTGCTTCAATTTGTTATCGTCCAAGGTTCGTAACCATAGATCAGCATTGGCAGTAATACTGATTCGTGAATTTTCGTTGTTTTATGTTTTCTTATCTCTTTTTTGTTGAAAAATACTCTGTACAAGACTACATAACGCCCTTTGAAAACCGTCGTAACTCAAACAATATAAATTATAAAGAAGAAACAAATAAAAAATTGGTGTTAATACATCTTCTGTGAATAATTAATTGAAATCACTAAATTTTTGTACTTTTGGAAAACTGAGTTATCTCCAAAAACACAAAAATTTGGTGGTTTTAATGTAAAAAATAAATAATTTAACTTTAACTTAACCTAACCTTAACTGAGGGTTAATAAAAAATTAATAATACCAAAATCCTCCTTCTAGTGGAAAAATATTAACTAACTATGATACTATATTTATAGATGAAAAACATCAACTATTAGACCCTTTTTATACAAAAATAACAACATTTTGTTTATTGTCTTAAAACAGTTTTGTAAGGAATGTATGATATGTATATATTGGCTACTTCTTCGTCAATTCTTTCATCTGGTCTTAGTATTGCCCCTAGATATTTTAGCTTATTAACGTTCCTTTTTTCTAGTTCTGGTTTTTGCACCGTTATTTATTCTAGTTGCTTTCATATTTTTATTATTTCTGTCTTGCTTCAATTCATTGCCCCATTTCTGGATTCTATTTTGTAGTTCTTCCTTTATGTTAGCAGACTAAATCATTTCAAACTTTCAATCATTTGAACTTTGGCATAAAAAATCGCACAACACAAACTACATTTTAATTTATAATATATTTACGTAGCTCACTAATTTGATGTGTTTATAAGACCATATTTTTGTTCCATTGTATATATTGATATCGACCTGGAAACCATTTTCAGTGAATTAGATCATTTCTTAATTAATAGTTTATGGTATAGTATAACCTTGTTTATAAGGATTCATTTATTTTTATCTTTGTTTATTATTTTTCTGTTAATATAAGAATTGACTTTTTTTCTTTGCTTGTTTACCTAAGCCCCAAATCTCTTTCTACTTCATCTTGCTTTCTTGTTTTCTTTCCAAGTTAGAAAAAATACTCATTAATTGTGCTGTTTGAAGTCGATCAAAATGTAATTTTAACAATTGAATATGGAATATTATAGAAAAATAGGCGGTTTAAACGAAATTTATTATTGTGAAACAATATTTTTGAATTTCACGGTTAAGTGCGCTGCCTTCTGGTATCAAATGTAAATATAGTGAACTTCAAGAAACTGTAATATGATTTCGTTCAATATGATTTACAGAATACAGCAAAACAATATGTTACTTCAGGAATTGTCTAACAGATGGCAAGACCGTATCCAAAGCATGTTTATATTTCATAGAAAAGTAATTTTAGATGTATTCAGTCGAATTGCTTTCTAAATAATTATTCGAAATAAATTTCGAGTTTGCATTATTCTAATAAATACATCATGGAAATTGTATATCTTGCTCATATCACAGACCTTTAAAGGAATAAACTTTCTTAGAGGATTTGTTGATTTCTAATTATTGTCTCTGCCATGAAATATATGTTTTTAATAGAAGTAACTCTCTAATTTGAATAGAAATTGCATAAATAGCATCGTGAATGGATGATATTCATCTTTATGACTATAAATAATCCATATTAAACATGTGTGCGTATTTATAGCAACAAAAATTTACAACAATATATCAGATTAGATAGAAAGTATCTAGTCAAATTAGATGTAATCGATCCACCAGCTCATTTTTTTGAAAGGCTAACACATTCGAATGGAATGCAGTTGTAAGATATTCCATACAACTAACCCTTTTCTCATTTGTTTTGCTACTAAACCTCCAAAATTAAAATGAATAAAATAGCAACAAAAATCACGAGTCAACCAAGATTGGATTTACTACATGAGACGAGAAAGATAGTTTTACAAAATCATTTCAATAAATATATAGTTGATCTATATAGTTGCTTGTTAAACCAAAAGCAATAGAAATGGTATAAACCAGATACAATTCATATAAGAAAGATATAAAAATCATAACACACTTTACTACAATTATAAAGTAATCATAACATTAAATTTATAAAGGATTAGACTTCTTTCTACAAAAAATATTGTCTTACAAATTGCTATTTTTACCTGAATACCAAAATGGTATCGAGACAAAATATATATTATCTTATTATTCCTTTTTTTTTTTCAGTAAAAAACTTTGAATATGAACCGTTGAACCAGTTTACTTTAATCAGCGTTAAGGTCAATTTATGCGATTGGGAATAACGTTAACCGACTAGCTATTTATATCATTGATACCGGTACACGATTATAAAATAAAAAATATATGCAATATTTTTAGTTTCCTACGTTCAACTGCAAGTTTGTGATTCAAACAGACATTATCATATTATCCTATAAGGGGTTGTCTATAAGTATAGTATTACATATACTGTAACTTTGTCGGATAATTGAAAACATAAAGTAACCATGGGCAGACGAGTATGTACAATTCTTCTTCTGGTTAATGCTGGTTAACCGGTAGACCTCATACTTGACTGTAAAGTCGAAGGTTGACTATTATTATGACAAAATTATTGCCATTTATTGACAGTACGCCAATTGCATTGTTGTTTGAGACACATAGGTCTTCAGTAGGCAAATTTTATGAAATAAAGTATCTTGAAGCAGCAATAGATTGAGCAAGAAAGAAATTTCTCATAAATCTTACATCGTAAAAGTAAAACTCATAATTGCTCTAGATTAAAGATATATAAAAAGAATCACCTAGTTTATGGAAAGTGGCCCAAATTATTATGGAACAAAGAAAAATATTAGAATAGCATAAAGAGAAATGATTGCCAATCAGTTTAGAAAACATGGGAAAAAAGTTTACAGATAAATTAACCACAATCCAAAATTATTGAGAATTTGGCGGAATAGAAATAAATTGAATTATGTTAAATAAGTTATTAGTCGCACAACGTAGAATCATAACAGAAAAGACCAATAAGATTAAAAAGAAAAAGAGCCTGATGATAAATATGAGAGAAAAATTTATTCTGTCATTTTGGATCTACATTTTAAGATAGCAAAGAAATCCAAATAATTGTACAGTTAGACCAACGGCTCTGATAATAACAATTCAAAATCAAAGTAAATTAACTATATTGAGTCATTGGTCTTAAGTCCAACGTATCATAGTACATAGTACAAAAAATGCTATTTGTAATCATTCAAAAAAAATTCGTATCGTGTGCGATTGCCTTAACAACCAAGACTTGTTCATTCAGTTATTCGGTTATGCAGAAAAAACCAGTTTTTAAATGGATACTTTGTATGTCGAACGAAAAGAGTTGTAGGTAATTGCCTCATCTTGAAGGAATTTCACAAATTCTCTGATACAATGTTGCCAAGTAAAAAATAATTCCTAACTCAAATGTATATTTGTTTGGAATTCCATAAATTGTCTAAATTGAACTTTAGTTCGAGATTCCTATATAAACAAATTTTTCTTTGCTTTCATTTTTTATTCAACATGAATGATCAATGAAATTTACAAATCACAAATTATTGACAACCAATGACTACTTTTCTTCACATAAGCTAGTTCCATTAGTTCGTGACAATACTGTAACGCTAATATGGCATCTATGTCATCATATCACGTTATATCGTGATAGAGATTCAAATCATTCATATTTTGATTCAATAGGTCAAGATATGTTTCGGTATTTGAAAACAAACTGCACAATGATAGATTGGGGAAAGAGCCAATATATATTATTTACGCTGACCATTAAAGATAACAGTATCCATTCCGTGTGCTATAAACTTGCTCAACGTCATGTTTACATGCTTAACGGCGATTATTTTTAAAGAAAATGAGTGGAGGAATTAAAAAAAAGTTTTTTAATACATTTGTTCAGTAAACTACTTTATTTGTTAATTTTATTTTTACATTTGTTTTTCTCTTCGTCTAGTCTTTCTTTTTTAACTTAGATTAAATGAGAATTTAGATTGACAGGTATCTAGTGATGATTAACTTCATCTCAAATACTATTGACTTTTTAAAACTAGAACTAATAAAGCGAATGAATGACAATAGATATTTGTACGTAATTGCTGATTACTTGTAAAGTTGTGTCACATGAATATTCGTTTTTAAGCCTGTAGTAGTTGTCCTCAACTTCTTCAACAACTTAAATCTTCTCTTCCCTTTCTTCTTCTACCGATCGATATCCTATTTTAGCAATAATGCAATCATCAATATTCTTCTCAACTCCGTTAATTTTTTCCTCTTCTTATTGTCTCTGTGGAATATATCATCAATTATAATGTATTAATTTCTACGCTACTGCTACGTATTTGATATCTAGATAATTTAGGTTTTCTTTCGCTACTGATTCCTATTTTCAAATATTCAAAATTGTTTACCTCTTCCAACTAAAATCAGATCTAAGCGGTTTCCCTTCACTTGTTCTTCTATTTTTGTTGAACAAAACAAAATTAGTTAGTTTTCATATTGCTCGCTATCAAAAAGTTTACCGTGTTCTATATATGTTTTTTTTTATTTGTTAAAATATGCAAAGTCCTTTGTGTTTACTTAAACATAAAGGGATGTGGAAATAGTTGATTATCTTAATTTCACTTTACAGGGCTTCTCATAGTAGGTTTAACTTTGAATGGTTTTTTTAATCTATGAAATCCTTTTATAAAAAGGAATAATAGTGGGTTTTAACAGAAAAACCTTTTATATACAGCTTCTCTCTATTTTATAACTAAAAATTCACTTGCGTTCATATTCGATGGTAACATTTTATTCCTTCAATACCAGATGTATCTATTTTCATATAAATAAATAAAACATTCTCAAAATAAACTTTGTATCAGTTTTAACAAGCTTGTTTTCTACGATGACCTATTTAAAATCATAGCAAATTTAATCAAAATGCCTTACAACATTTATTGGTCATTATATGAATTAGATATGCGTTGATATAAATTGGGTTAAAAGTGTATACGAGGGTTGCTACTTATGTTTTAAGATATGGCAACACTGATGTGAATCTGTCAAATCTGATATGCCATCATTAAATTTGACATTTCTAATGGTAAATACTTGGAACATTCATATCGGTCAATCAATGGAATTAAATCGCGAAAATTTTTGTGCGAGGATTTTATATGATTTTCGACGTGGATTAAACCAACAGAAGTGTGCCGATCAAATCTCTTGGACTTATGGTGATAAAGCACCATTTCAAACCACTGTGTTCCGCTTGTTTTCCGAACTCAATCGCACTTAACTACAGCTGAATTCCGTGAAATTTGTCCAAAATCGGCTGTTGTGCCAGAAAACATCAATACATGCGTAAACTTATACTACAGGATCGTCATGTGTGATACCTTGAGAATATTTGTTTTTATTTGTTTATCTCACTGCTCAAGTAGCAACCCTCATATAATTTCTGATTATTTTGTTATGAAGAAATACAGCACTTTCCCTTCACTAAACCGAAGCATTTAAAACAATTTTCTTTGCTTCTATGTAATATGAAATCCGAGGGATCATAATCATAATTCATGAATAAAACAGTTCGGATTCAATTTTAACAAATTAAATAGTTGTGCACAAACATTCAAGGGCCTAAATAAAGACCAAAGTAATATCTGGTCTCTTCTCCAAATAAAATACTCTTATATAAAATGAAATAACTTTTTTCTACTTGTGAAATAATGAAAAACACAAACTTGACTCAATTACATTTTATTTATGTATCATTTATATCAACATTTATATTAAAAGACATTTCGTTCTTTTTTTGATCATATTTTACTTCATTTCTAATAATATAAGAAGATTGTAGTTATCATTGCGTAGTGCCTATAGAAGTTGTTGATAACTCAATGGAAATCTCCTCTTGTATGAAACGATTAGTACCAGAAGAACTTGAACTTTTCTTAATCGTCCACCCACCAACTCTTTTCATTCCTGTGAAACTAGTACTTTTTTCAGGTGATAAGATGAGCATAAAATGGCAGTTATGAATTTTGGTGTTTAACTGGTTGTGCATTTTTCGATTCCCTATTGAATGACATTCAAAAATCAAAAAGTTATTTTATGGACTTACGGTGTTAGAACTTAAGTGATGATATCTGCCTTCAGCATCTAGTGCTTTTACCGATGTCGCGCGCGAAAAGTGCGTACAATAAATAAATAAATAAATATATATATATATATATATATATATATATATATATATATATAGGTTAGCTTAGGATCAAGGTTAGGTTTTCTTCGCCTAGAACATTCCACTGCCTCAAGCTGTACGCCATTTTCGCGTATTCCTTCTACCATATGGATGGGATTGCATACAACCTCAAAACATATACGATAGCGACACATCTTCATATGTAGTCGTGACCCTCCGTTCTTCTTTTCATTCATTTCATTTAAAGAATATATTTTCCTCAACTTGGTGGTTAAGAATCAGCATGTTGTGTCTTCACTTCCTAAGTGAATTATAGTAGCGGTTAGTACATAAGCGTTACTGTGCTGCTGTGCTCTCAAAAAAATAAAAACTAGAAAATTGATAAGTATATAATTTATCTGATAATAATCTGAAATTATAACTCTCACTTATACGAAAGAAAACGTTTGATACTTTGCAGTCATTTTGTAATTCCCTGATAAAGATTGTTTGACATGGTGCAAGACAACGTATAAGAAATTGCATGCAATTTCATGCAGGGTCAAAATATTGCATAGAATAATATTGCACGTCGCTTGATATTATGCAAGTCTTTTTCCATTGCATTATGACTGCCACTAACAAAAATTGCATTAGTGATAGTAACCAAATTTCTAACCTTAATTTTTTTTAAATATTATGTGGACGGTTTGATAATGAGAATAACAAAACTAAATAAGTAACAAAGTGAAAAAGGTTGTCAGTGGATCGCTGTCAATAATTATATCTGCTGCCGTTTTACTTTTGAAGCCTGATGGACAGGTTGGTTGGTAAGCCAAAAGTAAGTAGATTTCTCTCTACCGGTAAAAATAAATCCAAACCGATAATGCTGCAAGTTTGTGATTTTGTATGAAACAATCAGCTGAACTTCATTTGCGTATGCCTTTAATCAAATAATATTGCACATTTCATTGCATCATGTCCAGCGGCCTTAAGCAACTTACCTGTCGTATAGCCCACTTACCTTATGATCCACACTTTGCAATGTTATTGTTATATGGAATACTCCAACGTTCTCTACGTGATCTTTTGGTGATTTACGACAACCCATGTTAGTTAAAGTCCTGGCGATCTAAAACAGTGGTGTGTTCATCCGAAGAATAAATAACTTTTTTCATATCTCTCCAAATTGTCTAGTTCTTCAGAACGATTTAAGCCGAATAATAATATACTATACTATAATGTGTTTGATTCTGTGTAGTACAGGAGTTGTTTTTATTTTGGTAAATTTTTTGTGAATATTCCTGCGAAGAAAAGATAAAATTGAAAACGAAACCAAATATTATTATAGGAAAAACTATTGTGAACAGGGGAAAAAGCTAACCAAGAAATATTACTCATCTATTTAAGCAAAAAATTATTGTTTTCCTTGCTTACTTTCAGCTACCGATAAAGCTTGGACGGGTATAGAACTCAGCGATCTAGAGCACTCAAGTTCGAAGATAAAGAGACATGAAGATTCCAATAGCCATATTCTTAATTTCATACATTAGGATCAACTAAGATTATTGCTAAATTAGATTTTGATTATTGGTTACATATACAGAGGCTTAATAAAATGTGTCGAAGAACAGGAATATATTGTCAAAAATTATTGAATGTATTAAATTTTGTGGGACATTCGAGTTGGCTCCAGTGGACATGATCATAGTGATAATCGTGGCATACTTTTTGGACTCTAAGTGAGTTCCGAAGCATACCTTAGTTAAGTGAACAATGTTGCAGCATGGATAAATTATTGGAAGTGCTAAATACATTTAAGTTGTTCAGGATATTTTTGAAAATTAAAACATTACAAAGCTTTATGAAGATAATAAAAGGGAATTAGTAGTTTTATGGCAACCATTCCAACAATTCATAATTTCAGCATTGGAGCCGATATAATAATGGGAAATTTGATAAAAACAACATAACTTTCCCAAGCTAACGTTTTTGGAAACATACTGTTAACTTCAAAATAAAATAATTAACCGTAAACGTTTGTAAACTAATCTACATTTTTACGTATTTAAATTCTTCTTAGGAATACTATATGTTTTTCAATTTCATCACTATACACCTATTTTACATCTTAATAATAGATTTCCTGTACTTTCGCTTTCCCAATAGATACTAAACTTGAAATAAGTAAGATTCTCTGTGGATGTAGCGTACATGTATAAAAAAGCTACATAGTGACCTAGATAAAGAATCTAAGGCCGTTATAAATGCATTGGTAATGTCAGAAATGAGTTCCATCAAACCACATTGTTTACAATATTTCAACCGCGGAATGTTCATTTGCAAACAAATTAAATCAAAAGGTTGAAAATAATAACTGCGATGAAACTATAAAACTGTTCGTATCTTCATAACTAAATACTAACATTTACAAGAAACGTCAAAAAATTCTATGTTTCTTAACATTTTGTAAAATACTGCAATTAGGTCGAAACATCAATAGTATTTTCTATAAAAAAATACATTATTCATTCAGAGACACTCAAGAGAGAATCAAAAATATTCAAACACGAAAGTATATAAAATATGCATAATATCGCATTGATATTATAAAATATAACACATCATATTATATAACTTGATTTGGACTGTTTATTATTTCTCCACAGGAAGCACCAGACTGTGTAATTAATTAGATAGAATAATTGTATTTTCGTACATAATTAAAGTGTCAAATAATTATTAAATAAAAGAAGTATGTGTATAATTACTGCTACTATCTTTTAAATAAAGGAATTTTGTTTTTAATTACTAAATTTGATTAACATAAAGGTCATATCGTAGACTGAAACTCATTTGAGAATGCTAGCCAATGATTTGCAATGAAAATAATTCAACGTAATATTAAGAGATTGGAAGTTCAATCTTCATTATAGTAGCTCAAAAACAGGAATACTCTTTTTGAAGTACTAGCTAACAAAAACAAAGTAATCGTTATGTGGCCACCAGAGTATACTAGGCCTTACCAAAAAAGATCCAGGCCTAAGAAAATCTAAAAGATTCAAACCGTATTCGCTAAGAAATCTACAAACGACATTAAGCTTGTGGTCGTGTTGACTGGAAACGGCCCCATCAAATACAACCTTAAGACGATAGGTATAGTAGAGCACAACTGCAGGTTCGTCGAGCAAGCTATATATTCAGCAGAGCATCTACTCTGCGGATGTCCTGTCCATTTCAGGCTTAAGACACTCAAAGTAGTACTGCTAGAACCTTGGGAATTGGCACAAAAAATCTCCTATGAGAGGATACTACATATTTTAGAGGAAGAACAACGAAATGCAGAGTCACGCATCAAATATTTTTTTAAGTATGGGTACCGAGCAACTGAAAAACTAATACGATTCTGCAAACATTCTACATGTACAAAGTAATATTTCTCAAATAGATATTCGATCTGAATATCGAAAAATAAACTATTGAGATATATCGCCGTTCCGGAAGAACAGTGCCGTAAATATTACAACCTCAGGAGACTAAGAAAGCAAGTTACAGAATGTTATGTTATATTCAGAGCATGTAAAATATATTCTCCAATTTTCCAAGGATTACGATTTAATCGCCCCAATTTCAATCCCTACGTGCAGATACGTCTTTGTTTATCTTAAAAGCAAGCTGTTTAAGTTAAAGTGTAACTTAATCCAATCTTTTGTAACCAGTGACACGAAAAACAACAACTATCATGTCACTTTTGAGCGCAACTAAACCATGACTACAAGAACGTCCATGTTTCCCTGTGTTTCTTATATAGTCTATAGATGTATTTCAATTTGACATATTTTGCAGCTACATCATTGTGCTTCCGTAACAGCGATATGATCGGGGCAACTTTTGACTTGACACATTTAGTTATACAATTTTATTTCACAAAATGAATATTGTTAAATATTGTTGAGAATTAAACATTAATAAAAAACTAAGATATTCTCTAGAGAGGATAAATAGTTTCAAATTACCTAGCTAGCATTCTTAATATGAATTCTCGTTCAGGTAACTGTTGGTCTGTAATTCATCAGGAATTTGCGTTTAATCAAGCATGTGTTATCGTTATATGTATCATTATGAATCTCATGTCTATTCGAACGAAGGAAATTACTTCTTTGTAATAATGATTGCACTGACTTGTAAATATACTCTCTTAACGTCTTACTAATAGCTACGTTACAAATGGTTCATTTTAACTGTCTATTTGTTATTTTTTTTTTGTTGATGAGACGAAATAATTTCAATCTTTTTGTTGTGATGTTGATGTCCATAATCACAGTTTTTAGCAAATATTGGCCCGCACCATAATCCAAGACATGAATGCCACTACGCGCGAGGACACGCGAGAGCTTACGAGGTCATATGCTTCAAGTGGGTCTCCAACTCTCCGAGAGGTGAAAACAGTTGTTTACTATCTCTGTTAGAGTGCTCCATGTTTGTAATTATTGGATGCCCTGAAAAATGTGCCCGGGAATTTTAAAGGTAAGTCCCATTTTATTTATCTTTATTCACGTTGAGATATTTAGAGCAATTAATTATCATAAAATTAGAAAAGCTCATTTACGTTTTATAAATTTACCGTTAGAGCAAGAAATTTTTTTGAAGTTAACGGACTATGTATTAAATTCGAAATTTTAGGTAGTTTCCTATCTTAAAACATTTAATATTCAAAACCGCTCGTCGAAGGTTGTCATATGGGTTAGTATGAAATGCAATGCGTTTTATAGAATATGTTGTTTTCTAAAATTTTAATTTGATAATATTATTATAGCAACAACGGAATAATTATTGAAAAAAAAAACAATAAGTTCATTGATATTTAAATATTGATATTTCTTAGTAACAGATTGTTAAAAATATCAGGAATTTGGTTTGTAGGTTACAATCACGTCATCATCGTTAGATAGAATAAATATATCCACGCAATTTGATTATAAAAATATATTTTCCTGAATTAGAAATTCCTCGTAAATTTCTTGATAGGTGCTAAATTTTTTAATATAATGAAATGTAGTTCATCCGTAAAATGTACAGGTAGCTCTGTATAGAGAAGAAGAATGAGTTAAAAGGAGGCCACGATATTACAATTATTGCAGGTGCACATATATATATATATATATATATATATATATATACATATATATACACATATATATATATATATAAACTTTTTTACTTTGGGATTGTGGCAATCAAACACCAAAGTACTTTTTTTAATAAGTATTCTGAGCTTTCGAATATTTATGAATTTATGAAATTATGGTACAATATAATAATATTTATAAAATATTTTATATGCATAAAAGTATATTATTAAAAATAACTTACATTAATTAAAAGAGAATTGTGGCATCTCGAAATTTTGTTTAAATTATTAATTTCATGCGTGTCAATTACAATATTCAAAATGACTCTTGCTGCTATTCAATTGTTTTATGAATTACATATATTACATTTCATAGGTTAGATTATGAATGACATAGCTAGAATAAAAAAAATTTTATGAACTTTATACTACATTTTTATTAGGTTTTCTAATAAGTCAGACATCGAAGAAATCATATTTTGAACGTGATCCACCGGCATACGTTATTTCTTCACGAAGAGCAATTTGGAGGTAATTTAAATTACCAGGAAGAGAATGACGATGTCTAACATACCTCCCTAAATTATCCCTCAAATGTTCTATGAAATTCATATCGGAAGATCGTACAGGCCAGTTCAGAACAATGATTCTAATTTGCTCCAAGTATTCGATAACAATTCTAGCGGTATGTAGACGAACATTATACAGCGACAAAATAAATGGGTCCCCAATAAATTAATTAATACCTTTATCAGCACTTCCTGGATGTACTTCCGAGCAGTCAGAGTCCCATTATCAACAAAGATCAGTTTAGTCCGGGCGTGGAAATAAATTACACCCAAATCATAACAGATCAATGTACAGAAAGCCGTGATTCGCAGAGAGAACATTGAGCAAATTGCTTCCGTGATCGTATCCACACTCTGTCTCGATCGTTTGAGTGATATACACCAAATCGAAACTCATTCCTAATTTAAACAGTTGCTCTACAATGTAATGAGAATGCTGGTCCTCAAATAATCGCCTTTCTCTATGATGCCTTTCCAGAAGTTGGAACCTTATCACGGGTCGCGTTGATATAATTCGATACTCTCTCAGTCTCCGCCCTATTGTGTCTAATATTACAAGCTCCACTGTCCCTAACATCAAAGCTGTTAGTTGATGTGCTCTATATATGACAGCGTGAGAAATCTCTTGTTGCTGTTGTTGTCTTCGGTCGCCCACTGCCAGTCCTCCGAACATAGCTATCAGTATCACGAAACTGTCGAAGTGCATCGTGAATGGTAGACTTCGCTACTTCACTAGTTTCTGCAATGTATCGTATGCTTCGGCCTTCTCTTACTAAGGCATTAGATCGGACTTTGTCTACATTCGAAAGAACCATTACTCTAGACCAACACACTTCTTATAATGGCAAAAGAAGAAGAAGGCGTCATTAATAAATTAAAGATGTTAATGTGCGAAAGCCTAATTTTAAATAATTCTGATAGGTAAATCAGCTTCATGACAAATAAATCAAATCTGAGTCTTATCGAATGGTCTACTAATCCTGAAGAAATTCGTTCAATGGACTTACAACCTACTGACAATTAGCGAAAAATATGAAGTGTCTTCTTTTGCTGTTGAGTTTATATAGATTACATGTGAACATTGTATATAAGAAGACTTAATAGAAATATTATAATTACATAAATTAACTGACAATTGTAGCTAGGAATTTTTCAACATCAAATAAATAATTCATATAGTTTAAAAATTAGCGTACGAAATTACATCGGATATAATTATAGATTTTATTTTATCTATTTTGTTTTTGAAAATAAAATATATGCACTTGAAGGTCGTTAGGAATAACGTTTTAATAAATTATGTATTTTTTTAATATCTCAATTGTTACGCATTTTTATATGTTTTCTTGGATAAAAGGTCTTGTCTTGAATCTGGCATATATAGAGAAGCCCGTTAAGTAATAATGTAGTTTATATTGACATGGCCATAGCATTGAACTTGTATATGGGACATAAACCATATAAAAACTGAAGATTTGTTCTACTGATATGCAGGAAGGATAAGTTGATACCCAAATCCAAAATTATCTCATATTATATATACAAATAATTTATCCATATTTATTATTCAAATTATATAAGTTTCTATCACTAAATCCATTACTCAAATAAGAAAAATAGAATAAGAATTGAGAGATATAACAATTAAAATAGTTAAAAGTAATTATCATTCCGTGACGAAAGACAATGAAGTTTGGTATATAGGTTGAGATGGAGGAGAGGATTCAAAATTTGCAACCATTAATCGCGGAAATAAAAAGAAGCAGAGTCATGAAAAAGTCATTCTATTGGACAAAAAAAGGTATTGAAACGAAGAAATTGCATAATTTGAGAAGGAATTTCTTAAAATGATACCTAGAACGAGCTCAACCTAACCTAACTTAACATAATCTAACCTTAGCTAACTTAACTTAACCTAACATAACTTAATCTAACCTGAAAATTTGTTTTTTTCTTATTTTATACATATATATTATATATATATATATATATATATATATATATATATATATAAATTCCGCGTCTTTTGACATAAGTCTAAAAATTAAACGTCAAATTTGTCAAAGTTATCACCTCATTAATATTTAATGGAAAGCAGCTCTTCCATACGATTATGTACCAATTCTCGTTCAGCTTTTAATTTCCCGCGAAGAAAATAACAACCAATGAATCTTTACGATTCTCACCCAAAAAGTAAAATTGTGTGTGCCATATATGTAATACTTCTATATGGAGAGTTTCTATAAGTGGAAGCTGTTCCGATTAATGAAGACAGAATAGCAACGAGTTCTATCCTCCGAGGTTCCAGCTCGATTCTGCGCATTCTCAAGCATGCGCAGTATGGATAAAGGGTCTCACATGAAAGAGAAAATGAATATTATCGGCACCGGGACGTTTTTTCCTATACCAACTGTCCATAAACTTCTTCCTCTAAAAATACTGCACTATTAAGAAAAATGGTATTTTCATCACAATGCCTGATAAAGATTTTACAAAATCCCAAACGTCTGTCTGGCTCATCTCCTGAGAGTTTGTGTTTGATTGCAGTTTATCTTTCTTCTAAAACTTCACTACAAAGGACTGACACTTTGTTTTAAGACTATAAATATCTAGCTTTGAATCGTTGCTTATCCATGGTCTTACAGATTTCGGAGCACCCTCACGCTTCCCATTTCATTAAATTTTGCAGCAACTCTGCTTACTGTGTTCCTAGCTCCTCATTCGATTAAAGAAGCCATCATAATAAGATTGGTATGACGCCAATTGTAACAGTTACACTGACAAACAGTTGTTCTATGAAAAAAATCGGAAAAACTGATAAAAACTACTAGGTTTTAATTCTTTTAATTATGTATTTTATTTTCATGAACTCAAAATCCAGTTTATTTTGTTATTTATTAATTCTCTCAGTTTTTCTTATGTGTCGGGTTTTGCATTTTTGTCAAATTTTCTTATGATTTTTATGAATTACTTTATAATAACTATATACTTTTTGTATACAAATATTTTCATTACAAATGTGTACCAATATTTAATATCGATCGTCTTCATAAAAATTCAATGATGTCTTCAATATGACTGAAATACTAGGTATAAGTATGATCTTGAAACGTTGTTAAAAGGTATCATGCACATTACGACAGAAATAAATTAATTACCTTCAAACAAGTTTTATCGAAATTTTTCATATAACGTATTTTTGAGCCTTGTCCATATATGTAAGAAACAAGCTCATATCGTAATTCTTTTTTACAGATTTATGACACAGGAGGACGATAATAGTGATCACTAACAATGTCACAGACATCAGTGGATAATTTTGTTACAGTTGTGTCGGTTGGAACTAGAGAAAAACCCGAAAGTAATGAAGACATCAATTTTGATTCCAGTGGTTCAGGATATGTAACAGTGTTAACCATTGGCGATGAAGAAAATAAAAAAAATATAAAAGATGTAACAGAGGAAGTGATAGTGTATAGGTTACCTGGGGAGAGATTGGGATTTGGACTAAAATTTGAAGGAGGTACTAAAGCTAGTGAATATGTGAAACGTCTATTTATTCAATCGTGTGCAGCAGATAGCCCAGCTTCTAGAGTAAAAAGTTCATGGGGAAAACTAACAGAGGGGGACGAAGTTTTAGATATCGATTCAGTTCCAGTTAATACTATGACAAGAATAGATTGTGTGAGATGCTTGAAAGATTCAAATGTGGCCATAAAGCTATTAGTGCGGCACACTTATGACCAAGAAAACAAAAACAATATAGAAAACTCACCTTTAATCATTAGTGCGGAAGAAAAAAGAGTTCCTCCTCCTCCCCCTCCAGTCCCACCACGAAAAATATCGAGAAAACTACATAAAAATCTAAACAATAATATTAATAAAGAACCCACACAAGAAATTGAAAATAATAATACAATTCATAGAAATACAGAAACTAATAAACAGAAGAAGTTGCAATCACCTAGAGGTAGCGTCCGTTCTTATAACTCGCCAGATATTGCAAGAAGGGATAGACGATTTTCTGATGGCAGTCTTGGACCACCAGATGCTGAAGTTTATGTTGATCTTTTTCTTCAAGAATCAACACAAAGTTTAAGCGAATCTGATGATACAGGTAGTACTATTTCCACGGTAATCGATAGGTTTCCCACAACTACTCCTTCTAGTATTTCTGGAAGTTTACCATCCACTCCAACGGCATTACAAAAACATCTGGATATATCTAATATTAGCGTATACGAGGATGAAGATTTTTCAATTCTTGGTAAAAGTTTCGGAAAACCAATCCCACTACCTAGAGAAGAAAACAATAATATTATACTTGATGATATTAACCCCTTAAGTTTCCAAGATGCACCTTTGAGCTATGGTAATGAAAGTACAAAAATAATCGTCCCTGATGAAATCGACACTGCTAAAGAAGAACCAATTATATCCGAAGAGAATAAACTAATGTCAAAGAAGCCGCCAGTACCACCAAGGTCCAAAGACACGCGCCTTTCTTCGGAGGAAAGTAGAAAACATTTGGATGGTCTCCCAAGATTGGTAGATAAGCATATTTCTTCACAAGAAAGTAAAAAAGAGTTACAGGAACTTCCAAAGTTGATAGAGACGCGTCTTTCTTCACAAAAAAGTAACAAACAATTGGACAACCTCCCCAAGCACTTAGAAACGCGTCTTTCTTCAGAAGATTTTAAAACCAATTTAGAAGACCTCCCTAATTTAATAGAGAGTCGTCTTTCTTCAGAAGAAAGTAAAGAACAATTGGATATTCTTCCCAAGTTCGTAGGAAAACATCTTTCTTCAGAAGATATAGAGAACCTCTCCGGGTTATCAGACAGTTGTCTTTCTTCAGAAAAAAGTGAAAAACAATTAGAAAACCTTCCACGGTTAGTAGACTTTCTACCTAAATCAGTCAACGATAATAAAGAGGACAGTCCAACCGAAATAATGAAAATGTTCTTAGAAAATGAACGTTATAAAGCAGATTTCGAATATTTTGATAAAGAAGCTGATAACGTGGATACTTATAATAATAGCGTCGATTTGTATAGTTCAAAATGGAGCTTATCTTCACAATTAGCAACCATAGGCGAGGTTGAGGAAGAAGGAAGTTCGGAATTCAATTTTACCAGGTATGTATTAGTATGAATAACTAGATAAGGATAACGAATAGATAAAAACATTATGAAAACATATACGTACATAGTATCAGGTAATACACGGAAAAGTGTAGCAGTTATAGATATTTAAACACATACAAAGATAATTTTTTATATAACTATTTAATTTTAAATAAACTCAAGTTAAACGTTAATTGAATGGGTCTTAAAGTAATATTCTTAACAATGCCGTTCGGAAAATTGAAATTAATAATTTGTTTGATTTTAGAAATGTTGGTAAATCCACTCCAGTTGTGATTGTGGAAAACACAGAATCAAACGAAGGAAGTGTACAGGAAGATATAGAAACAATTAATAAAGGTATGAATAGGATTTGGATTTTTTTGATTATTTCGTTGAATTTGGATATAGTTTTTTTTAAATTAGCTACAATATTTTTAGTGAGTGATAGGATTCTTGTTCTAAAGAATTAATATTATTTCACATAACATAAAATTGTGTTGTAAGTTGAGAGTTAGACACGATTATTAAGAACTTTAATTTAAAAATTATTCTCTATTCTATAAATTTCTATATTTATTCATTACTTCGTAGAAGTTTTTGGTATGATTTGTTGTGGAATGGTCTTGATTTTAGATCTGTTTTAATTGAAAATTAGTTTTAAACAGATGAAAATCTTAATGCATTTGTTTATTTTATATAAATATTTATAGAAAATATTATTAACATTTGTTTATTCAATATTTCGGGATTTTCTTTAAGGGACAATTTATACTCTTCTTTATTATTCCTCCTAATCTAACTCACTTTCGTCAGAGCATCAAAATAGCTGGCGGTGATTACGGCAAATTTGTATGGATGTAAATTGGTCACCAAGGTAATCCCTTTACCTGCATTTCGTATAGAGTCACTACTAATGACGTGTAAATTCATCGTAGTGTTTGCTACCTAGCTGCATTTGTAGATACGTAACAATAGGTTAATGGTTATTGCGTTATATAAACCTCCAATCTGAAATAAACAATTTCTTGTCAATTTGCTTTCATTCATTACTATTTCTACCTTGGAGCGCAGTGAATCATAATGAAAAATGAAAAATTTTGAAGACAATTTTTGAAAGTGAACGTATGAGAAGTTTAGTTGTTTGCGAAAATTTTACAAATTTTCAAAAGACAGAGTAGTTGTGTTGAGGTGCTGCTAAAGAAAGCTGGATTGAAGAACCTGATATCCAGGAGGGAAAACGCGCACAATCACGGAACATTTTAAGTGCATACAAGAGAAGATATCAGTAAAATACTTTCAGAAATAATTTGTAGAGCAACCAACTCTCACCACCGCAGACGGCGAAATTCTGTTTACCCAATAACCATTTGTTTTACTTTTTGGTTCCGATATAGAAATCCGGTGACCAATTTACCTTTAGGTATTAAATCAACCCTTAAATTCCGAGGATCAATTGACATGTCGAATTAGTGGAGCAGGCAATCTTGGCAATGACTTTACTACCAAACAAATTTTATTGTGGGCAGGTCCGGATTAAGATTTATAAGGTCCGGGGTTAAAATAATGACGGGGCCCCCTTAAGGAATTCGGAAACCCGGAAAAATTCACAAAATAATATCAATACGTTAGAATTGTGGTATCAACACATCAAAAAATACAGAATGATTTCCAAATGATGGGGCCCTCTTGGACCTGATGCCCGGGGCTATAGCCCCAAGCCCCTAACTTAATCCGGCCGTGATTGTGGGGCTAGAATATATGACATAATCCTAAAATACTTCAATCAATATTTCAAACTATAACCATCATTGTATTTATCAAAAGTCTGAATTTTTACTGTGACTTGGTTTTTTTTATGCACAATTATACAATTTTTTATGGAAAAGGTATAGCTAAATTGTTGTGTTAAATATAGATGATTCAAATAAACCTATTGGAAAATCAAACTTATCGAGTCAAATAAATGAAATAATATAGCGGATACAAAATAATTTTATTATAATGAAATTATTATTATACTGTACAATTCCCGTTACAACATCGTTAGGTTAGCAATATAGTGGTTACGTCAATCTTCAAATTTCTAGACCTACATACCGTACAGTCCATAAAATATCAAAACATGGGATTACGTAAATCTTAATGTTCATTCATAAATCATAATTATATTTTTTCCAGTGTGTAGCTACTTATATTTTCCTGATATGCACTACTAATTGGTTTATTCAGTTATAATTTTTGTATAGTAAATTCATGGCACAAAAATTTCGCTATGGAGCGATAGAAGGTATATAAAATACGTACGTAAGAGTGGTAATATCCTTTGTTTTCCACAGACTTCTTCTTTATAGTTTATAACGGTATATCAGATAAAAGTTTTAGGCCACCCTATAGTTTGCATGATACACAACAAATAAAAACAATAGGATTGATTTTGATAATTATATTTTGAAGAACATATATCAATAAGAATATAGTAATAACGAAACTACGGTCTATAATTCTTACATGCTTAAATTTTTGATTGATCGATAATTCTATTATTTCGGTATACAATTTTGGCATTCTCTATAACAATTTCGACAAATAATCGTCGTCTATTTGGTTCCTTTCGATCCACAGCTTCGTTGAATACTTGGGATGGTTGTCATTTTGAAGATAATTTTCAGCCGATCTGGCGATGGCCAGAGCGTACTACATTTTCCTTTAATATTTTTTTACAGCAGGTCTTCAGTCGCCACTGTTCTCTCAGACCCACAACGTCAAATATTTTATTTATTTCTGTGAGAGAATCATATAGAGGTAAATGTATTAAACCTAGACACTTTGCATTATATGAAACTGTCCTCTTCGAAATGAATGAAACAAACACGCGCTAAAATAAATAAGGGGTATCACATTTAAGTATTTCCAACCAGACTGAAACCGTTTTTGTTGATAAGTCTAAAAGTAAATCGGCAAAGACATAAAATAAATATCATTATTAGAAAAAAAAAATAGAAATTGTGTGTTTTAATTTGTTATTTACGACATTAATTTACCATATTTATATTAACTCCATTCTCTTGACGATCCTGTCCAGTTCTGCTTCGCCATTTTTTTTTTTGGAAACCAAAGTATTTAATGCCTGTTTTTTGGTTAGTGTTTCTGTATGTAGCGACGGCATTATGATCTCATCTCAAGAAAAAAACTGTTCGGTCAAATGTATGATAGCCGCAATACACAAAAAAATCTCACAAACACACAAAACCAAGTAAATACGTACAACTCGAGCCTAATCTTAATGGACAAGAAAATATTCTGATTCCAGCGTGATGTCATGCGCGAGGCGTGTCAAATTTGAGCCGACAAGTCAGCATACGTGTATGTGTATCGTGGTGTATATAGAAAGTCCACTACATATATTAGATCTTTATTTTCTGTCTGTCGAAACTGATTTTTCAAAGCCAAACCTTTCTTTAGAGATTTTAAGACCCTTCTGGCGATTTTTGTTCATAGTTATTGCAATTTTTTGCAAAAACAAAAAAGTACGTCTTTTTCAAAATGATGTGGGTCGTAATTTTATTAATATAATATTCATCTATGTGTGTATTAAAATGTTATTTTTTTCTACTCACAGTTTATCCTGATGAATTTGACACACGTTACATTTTCACATTTTACTAAAGATATACAACTCTCAATTAATATTTCAAATCCACTATTTACTAATTATTTCTGGCGTCAGTTTAAAAATTGATACTCAACTCTCCCGCCTTCAATATTTATTTTGTAAAAATCTTTTCTGGAAATTTCGATTTTGATCATTTTCCTTGGCCTTCACTAGAATTTCAACATTCTAAAATGTTCTATTAATATAGGGTAGAAATATGTGCTTTCTTGATCATATTTTAAATTATATGCTGTTATTCACACAATCTTATGCTAGATATCAAAATTCGAATAACTCGTTATGGACTGCCCATAAAACTGGTTAAAGATTTTTCATTTTATAAAATGTTAAACAATTAATCTCATGATAAATGACTAAAATAGTTGCTACTAAACTACCGATGCTCATCTAATTCAATGCTGGTGAAGGTTGCACCCAAAGACGCATTGTTTTTAATATAATTTTACTACCTTGATACTAGGTATTGTTATTAAAAAAATACTGTGAATTTATATACTTATATAAACTTTTTTATTCAGATTTATATATAAAACGTTAATAGAAGGTCGGCAATTCATAAAAACAGTTTGAGGTTAATAACCTTTCTAAAATTTACTTATAAATAGCGAAATAATAGTGATAATTGAATGCGTTAATAAACGAAAATCCACAATTTAATTATAAATATAAAGATAACAAAATAAAATAAATATAATAATGACAGTTAGAAAATCATTTGGAAAAGTAAGAAAAAGAAATTAAGTCGAGCCTTTCATAAGACAATATACCGGGAATTAGAAAAGTTTAAAATAATCAAGTTGTAGAAACAGATGCAGAAGATATTGGGACTAACACAATGTCCCTCTGGCATCCGAATTAACCACGACCTATAGAGATGTTACTCAAGAATGTTCATCTTACCAACTCATGCAAGTATAATAATGATATTTGTTGAAGTAAAAGTAATAACATAAATTTGTGAACGACCACAGAATTATTATATTTCAACGTTAAACATTTTTGTAACATTCAAAGGAATTTATTTCAACAAATAGCCTGTGAGATTTTCTTAACAAGTGAATAAATAACTAAGTTTTGTTTTTATATTGCCAGATAAATTGGCAATTTATGTCATCATTTATTATATGCAAAATAGATTATCTGTGAAATAACTTTAACGTTAGTAAATATTGCATAATATTTAGGTAAACTAGCTTTACAACAATTTTGTTTTATTGCAACAAACAACCTAATTATCAGAAAATGTATCCTTATCACTTATATAAAAATACATGGTTTTTCACAGAAATGTGATGAAACATGTTAAATGAAAATGGAACATACCTAAGAACTAGGAGGACAGGAAAATAATGTTTTTGTAATTCCTTTCAAATATAGTATTAATAAAACTACAGTCTATAATTCGTACAAATTTAAATTTTTGATTCATCGATGTAACCCCCTTTTGCTTTTATTATTTCGGTGCACAATTTTCGCATTTTCTGTAACAATTTCAACTAACAATCGTCGTTTATTTGGTTCCATTCTTTTCTAAAAATATTCCAAATTTGTGAAATGAAAGTAGGACATTGCTTTCTGACTCCCCTGTCACATTTGTTCCAACACAACTCAATTGGGTTGAGGTCAGGTGACTGTGATGGCCAAATCATCAAATTCAGAACTTTTTTCTTTCCAATTTCTCTAAATACTATTTAAACAGCTCCGAAAAATGCTTGGGAAAGTTGTCATGCTGAAAGATAAATTTTCTGTTAATCAGAACGTTCGTTAATATTTTTCTCTAGCTCTTTTTCTTCAAAATCCGTTCAATTTTTACCAAATATCCAATTGTCTTTCCTCCAAAACATCCTCAAACCATCACTGACCCTGTTTTACAGTCGACATTTTGCCTGTCACAAACACTCTTGTCTTTCACCCAAAAACTTCAAACTTTGACTCATAACTCTATAAAACTCTCTTCCACTCTTTAAACGTCCAATTTGTATGCTTTGGTCTACTGCAACCTCTTAATTTTATTTCGACATGTTAAAAGAAGTTTCTTCACTACCACCCTTCCTTTTCACTGTAGAAGTACTTAGAGGCAGATCCCTAGATTCATTGATCTGAGCTGCTATCTCTGGGCCCGTGAATCGTCGATTACATTTATTGATCAATACAATACTTTATCTTCAGCAGTCGTGGTTTTTCGAGGCCGCCCTGAACGTTTTATTTCTCCAAAGCTTCTGATAGTTGCATATTTTTTCTCGTTGTAGTTCACGGTACATCTAGGTATTTTCAATTCGGAACCAATAGTACAATTACCTTTTCCTAGACCTGTGATTAATGCTTTCCAACTGCTAGTTTGTTGGTTTATTGGTTTTACCAAAAACTTACAAGTCTGAATTTGTAAAAACGGAATCAATTCGTATACGGACTCCACAAAACGATGTCTTGCTCTAAAAAGTATGAATCACAGCACAACAATAAACAAATCAACCGGTACTTACAAGTCTTAACATGTCGCACTCACCGACAAAATTTAAACAAGCGCTCCTATAAAGTAAACAAATAACGGAGGTGTCATTTTGGAGATAATCTACATTTTCAAGATTGTAGCGATGGGAATAAATAGAAATCCGAGAGTCCGATATCGGGCGAGTTTGTGGGTGAGGAAGTATTTCAATTTATCCATTTTTCCAAAGTTCATCTTGCATTGTCATATTGCAGTATGACTCGTTTTCGATTGACAAATACTGGATATTTTTCATATCAAAGATTTATTCACTCCATCCATTTGTTCATAATAAACATTTGCATTACCATTTTGCCAAGATTTAAGCACTTCAAAATAAACAAATTCGTTGTTCCATATGTTCCACACATATAAGCGCCTTTTTGGGATGTAAGCCCGGCATTTTGGATTATCATATCCATTTTGCGTCTTCGATGATTAAGCAATTACAAAACGATTCTATATGGCACCGTGAATCAATACGTTGCGTATGTTGGATAGGTTGGTTTTGTTTTCTTCGGACACATTGTGAGATACCCAAATAGCTGCTGTGTTCAAATTTACTCAATGTTCCCGGATAGTAGACAAAGTATTGTTGTTTGAGAGTTCCTCGTTTGTTGGACAAATATTTGCTTCCATTTATTCAATAACAGTCAGAGAGATAAAAATTACCGGATCTGACTTTGTGAACCATCTTTACGAACGTATAATGATAAAGAAGGCAAATGTTTTTGGTCGCGTTAATACTCTTGCGAAACCCTAAAAAACGTAAATAGGATATACTTTTCTGGTATTTGTCTGACCATTTCATCTAAAACTGCCAAAAAATCTTATTTTAAATTATTGAACACTTCACTCAATAAGTCGTGTAACTACGAAAAACACTTTTTTTGCTAAAATCGATTTTATTCATCAATGTAATATCTTTCAAGAGCAATACTATCATTCCAACGCCTCTCTTTCTCTAACTTCTCGATGCCGTGCTTGTAGAAGGATTTGTCTTTTGCATGAAAATAGGATTCAGTTTCAGCAATTTCTTCTTCTGAATTTCTTACCTGCGAGCATTTTTGTGAGTTCAGCGAATAGCCAGTAGTGACTTGGGGACAGTTATAGATTTATACAGGGAATGAGAAAGCTAGTCGAAGTGTAATTTGTTCAAATTATCCATCGTTGCCATCGACTTGTGCATTATATTGGTGAAATGTGATGAATTCAAGTTTCATCCATTGTCACATATCAACGCAAAAAATCTGATTTATTATTCTCTTGGTCAAATGTTCATACATAATTCTAAACACACTGCCTTCTCTTATTTTTACGGCCTCAACTATTTCACACGTAGTCTTTTGAAAATTGGTACCTCATAAATGTCACATGTATTTGATGTTGGCAGCGCCATCTGTGTGTCAGTCACACGACTTTTTCAGTGATGTTAAAGAAGTGAAGTCACTATTACCTTAAAATGTCTGACACGACTTCGAAGTATTAATGATATTAATGAAATTATCAATATGAATATTTTATAAAATGTTTTAACGACGTGTCCATGGAATGTACTGATTAATTGAGACTTTTAAATCAATTGAAAGAAATTTTTCATAGGAAAATTGTTACAAATATCGTCTCCAATGAACCGACTAAGCCGGAAACGTTAATTATGCATTCATTGCCAAATTAAAGACTAACTTTGAATTGACTGTATTTATTAGAAACTAGATTAAACAAATATAGTCGTATTTGCTTCACACAGTAAAAACAGTTAATTAACAGGTATTTTGTTTACATTACCGATACAGGATGTCCAAATGAATATATTTAGTAGATAAGTGAATTTTTCTTATACATAAAAATCAACAGAAATTAAAAATAGAATATTTTATTCGAAATAAATGAAAAATTTAATTAATGGAACAATATACTGCGAATAAATGAAAATATAATCGATACCAAGCAATGATTAGACTTTTGAATTATATTTTTAAACAATTGTCTAAAGTTTAAATTCATTCATACAAGAACGAAATACCCAGAAAAATATCAGTTTAATCAGTGAATGAAGCTAAAAACATCTAGTTGAAATTCTTTGGCAACACATAAATTTTCACTCCTTCAAGTCCTACTATTTTCATAAATTATTTATAGAATGGGAATGATTCTTTAGTTGGAATACCCTGTGTGAATCTCGTATCAAGTTTCATGATTTCATCACACTTGTAAACTCATGTAACATCAAATGAATTTTGAATAATAATAATGCGGTCGACGTATCATCATTCAATTACACTTATTTCAAATAGGTATCTATAAATTATTCTACTCACTCACGTATGTCATTAACTGTAAATAAATAGTAGACGACAGAGATTCCTTCTGCATAAAAAAAAATAATGTCTCTAAGTGAATTTAATCGTTTCTCGAATGCCAGATTGACATCGGGAGTACAATCACAAGCAACTGTGTATTGCATTCGAACGGGAAAAATCAAACAGTAACTCACCAGGTTTTTAACTATTCATATCAGAAATTAAGATTCGCAACTTTCTACTTAAAATCATGCATTTCCTCCCCTCTATGCCTTACGTTGAGCATTGTACGTACTGGATGCACGATTATGTTCATCTGCAATCCGGATGTTGTCCAAAAAAAAGGTTCCCAAGGAGCTGCGGACGCTAGGAGCGCTGTTAGGTGGAATTTGGGGAAACTTGCGTGTAGCTGGCTACCTTCTTCCCAATTCCCGCACAGCAAGCTGTCTACAACGTACATTCTTTTCTTTGTAGCTGTGAAAGTCGGAGCTTCCATTTGATTCTCACACAAGATGCGAATTACGTGCTGTTATTCATTTTTCTGTTTCATTCCCAAATGTGTATGGGGAAAAGTGTATGAATGTGCAATATGTGAGCAAATGGTGCAAAGAATTCAAAGACAGACGCACAGATTTTAATGAAATACTGTCTCACACTCCCCTCACAGCCCAAACTTACCATCTCTTCCTTGAATTAAAAAAACACATTGGAAGGACGCATTTCACAATTGAAGAAGAGCTGACAAAAGAGGTCTGCGACTCAGACATAAAGAAGATGATACATTTATCTAAACAGCGGTGGCGATTTCCAAACATGTATAAGTCAATTTCAATAAACATGTTTTCATTGTGAAAATTCTTTGGAAACCTTATTTTATGGACAAGCCTCGTAGAATAAATGAGTCTAGATAATTCGAACTGATTATGTGTATGAAATAAAAGCTTCAATGATTTCATAGACGTATAGACGTTGCTGGAATAACGAAAGCGTAAATTTGTCACAGATTATAGAGAGAGTTAATAGATATTGGACAATTTCGTGGTCAATTTTATAATGTTAACTGGCATCTATAAAGGAATACAAGCCACAATGATGTAAAAAAATGAGCTTGCTACCAAGAATTATTTTACAGAACAAGTTTCATTTTTATTTGATGATTTAAAACAAGCAAACGAATTGCAACAGATTTAAATGTATAATCTCATTCATTTCCAAATATCCTTCAGCTGTGGGCAAAAAAACATTGTCTATGACCCAGGAAAATATATATTCAAACGCCCAATTTATCATTTTAGCGTAGTTAAAATTTTGTAAATAAAGAATTAAGGGAAAAAAATAAAACCACGCTTTATCAAATTGGTCCTTAAGGATAATTCGAATAATAGATGCTGATGAATATATCGTGAACATCGAAGTTGAAAATTTTGAAACCCTAGGTCATATCTATACTGAACACGGTGTTCTATGTTCATTTACTCTTTAACTATTTTCTCAAATTTTTATTAAAATTTCAACATTTTCATATCGTACGCTAGTATCACAATGAATTTTAATTTTACTTATTCTTCTTCTTCTTCCTGCTGTGTATAGGCATCATTGCCTGTTTTTCTTCACATCATTGCCTCTGCTCAATCACCTGGGAGGTTGTCACTCCATCTTTTCCTAGGTCTTCCAAGGCTTCTTTGTCCTGCTGGTGATTTGTCCCTTGATGTTTTCACAATTCGTTCTTCCGTCATGCGGTCAATATGCTCATTCCATTTTATCTTTCTATCCAGTACCCAGTCATTGATGTTATCTATCCCGCATGTTCGTCTTATATCCGTTTCGTTTTAGAGGTCTCAGGTCGGGTCTCTTCTGCATAGGATAACATAGGTCTGATTGCGGTCTTGTATATGCGGACTTTTGCTTCAGATCGAATGTATTTATTTCACCAGATTGTGTCATTTAGGTATACTGCTGCTCTTGAGGCTCATGTAGCTTAGTTTCTTACTTCCGTCTCCACGTCCCCGTGTCCAGATATTTCGATTCCCAGATATTTAAATTTCATTTCCTGGTGTATTATTTTGTTATCCATCACAAGCTTACATCTGATCGGTGTCTTGGAAGTAACCATTGATTTTGTCTTTGCCGCTGATATTATCATATCAACTTTTTTCCTGTTTTGTTAAATTGGTACAGTAGCCTTTGCAGATCGTCCTCGTTCTCCGTCAACAGTACCGCATCGTCTGCATAGCACAGGATGTTGACTTCTTTATTTCCTATTTTGTAACCTCTTAGTTTGCATACTTGTTTTGTGATTTCATCCATCACTATGTTAAATAGGAGCGGACTGAGAGAATCTTGCCTAATGCCCCTATTTGCAGGTATCTGTTCAGTAGGTCATCATTTATTTTTGCTTGGATCGTATTTTTTGAGTATATATTTTCGATTATTTTAATGACATTATTTATATTTAATTTTACTTCTATTATCATAATTTCTTCATTGCCCTTTATTTTTTATACGAGCGTGGTTTGAATATAAACCGGAATTCTGCTCTAAAATATTCTATTATTATGTTTCAGAGCTGAAATTGTTTACAGTTTATCTAGATAGTCTCTGTTAAACTCTATAAATTTTTGCCACTTATCCGGAATCTTTCGGATGCTTTTATCATAACAATATCTCGGCTTGTCACGTAACAAATAAATAATAGTCGGATGACGACAAATCAGGACTATAAGAAGTGTGTTCCAATTATCTCGACTCAATTCGTGAAGATGCGTGCAAATTTCCCAGCGTGTGAATTTGAACTCAAAGTTCAGAAATCTTGGCACTCATCTAGCTGAAATTTTGCGTTAATAGAGCCGTTCATTAATTATTTACTCAATACTGTCTGCGCTTATGCTCAATTCCTCCCCATATCGTGTACAGTACTGCAGGGATCTCCCAAAATGAGATTATCTACAGCACTAACCTACGGGTTCTGGAGCGCCGAGCATGTGGCATGTTTGCCACCACTCGGCCTTTTCGGAAAACGGATCAAACACTTGAGTCTTGAAAAGGCACTCATCCCGAATGGATCAAGTAATGTTCGATAATTTTTTGCGGATTTTATATTATTTTTGACCAAAAAACGAATAATGATGTGTGGCTATGGCTATAAGTACAACAAAAAGCGAGGTTATGCGGTTCCGGCTATTCTCTACGCCAGCCTAACATCATCCAGTGCACCCACTTTTACTACACTAAATTTTTAGCGCAAAATATCCAAAAATATTTGACTTTTTTATTCACGTTCGTGAGATTTTATCGACCAAACATAGAATTGTAAGCAGCGTCCATGAACCATTAAATTTTCAAAGCTATTTTACATCTAAAACCTTAATTGAATAATGGTTATAAAAATGCTAAATCCAAATTTCCCAGTCAGACTTGAGCTTGCGACCATTTGACTGCAAGACGAAGAACTAACCACGCGGCCGTCAACAATTGTTTTTTTAAATTGGTAATCGAAAAATCCAAATATGGTTAATTTACTTAATAATAATCAACAGTCAATAAAAATTCAAATGGGTCAATCTTCTTTGTGGCTTATAGCGCCGCCACATATTAGTGAAAAACCAAAGTTTAATTTAAACATTCTGTTCCATATGAAAAGTAATTAATTCAGATGATACTATCAAATATTTCACCAATTTCTTGCTTGAATCATATATTGTCATCAAAAGTGAGAAAGTTGATCAAGAGTTGGTGAAAATTTGATTAGAAAATTCCATCTAAATAGACTAACGGAGTAAGTTAAATTGAGTGTGGTAAAAAAACTAATCTCCATCATAGATAAACATTTTTTTCGAAGAATTATTAATGGACCTCTCCATTTATATGAATTAGACATGTAGAAAAGTATGTTACACGTTGAGTGATATATCTATTAACTTCTAGTTTGAGGAATTGCTGTTAAGCATCTTAATTATAGAATTAACATATTCAGTTGAACTGACACTGTGACATATATAGAAAATGATTCATTTAGTTATTACTAGAAAGTACTGGTCACGAATTATTGCATAGTCAAGGTATTTATTAAAAAAATATACGCCAATATGCTTGTTTGTTAGTTTTTCAATTCAAACATAAACAAAAACACTAACATGAAAATCTTGTAATATAGCAACTATTGTAGACTTAAAAACATGATTTCATGAGCAATTTATATTTAATTTTGTGGGGCAAGTCGCTCGTTTTGCTTGTATTTGTTTTATATTTTCTTTATACAAAGTGGACTTCTAATGATTAGGCAAGGAACCAGCGATAAAAAACGTTAAAACTGTGGAATTTTGTATCATCGTCGATTTTTATGGAATTTTGGATTTAAGCTCTACTTATCCCCTTATTCAAAATCTACCCTGGGCAGAAGGGAGCTTTTTATTTTTAGTGATGAAAACTACTCCTTATCGTTAAAAATTATTAGAAGATCTGTTGATGATGAACAAGTTTATGATTAATCCGACTCATGCAACCCCTCCAAAGACCATCTTTTGAGGGTAGTAATACTGAAAGCTTGTTATCTCGATTTTCATGAAAATTAAATTCAAGCTCTACTTACCCTCTTCTACTAAACCTTTCCTGTGCCGAATCTGGCTTTATATATTTTGGGGGGTGTAAACCACCACTAATTTAGAAGCTTAGAATTTTAGAAGCTTAAATGTATTATGCGTAAATCTGAACTTCTCAAATACATTTATGATCAATCACATTCCTGCAACCCTCCCCCAAATAATAATCAAATGATATGAAAAGTTGAAAAATAATCTCAACTATTCTTTCATAAATAAAAATTATTCAAAAGTGTATTTATATTGAATTGAGAATATTTCGTCAGTATTTTGAAAAAGTGTTGCTTTTTAAATATTTCAACCCTTATGAAACCCACCTTAAATGGCCAAAAATTTCAAAATTGCAGGTAAATTTTTTTACAGAAATTATAAAAAAATAAAAATGAACATATTTTTAGAATCAATAAATTTTTTTTATTCAGAAAATAATATAAAAAACAATTTTGAATAATTATGTTTCATCATTACTAATATCTTCTTCCTCCTCTCGTTCGTTCGCTGTTGCTTGATTTTATGCTCCGCGTTTCTCTTTTTCCAATGCATCAAAATTCGTGCTCCGAAATTTTGAAAAAAATGCAGTAACTCGCTCAATTTTCAAGCTAGAAACTCACAAACATTTTATAGGGAATTTCAAGTACTTCAACTTAATATCAATTAAAACTTCTTTCAACTCCCGGTTTCAAAAGGGGTCGGCTCAAAGGGGTTGCATAACTCACATTTGATACGCGAAAGCAAACCTTCAATTTTTATGATATGACATAGATTTAAACAAGCTCAAAATTTTTGGCAATAAAAACTCTACAATTAATAGTCGATAGATTTTTTCACATCATTATTTAACAAAAATTATTTTTTTTTCAAGATTACGGAAATGCAGTGATCAATTTAATCAATTATTTTTTCTAAAATAAACATTAAAAACTGGTTAAATCACATAAATCATATCAATAATACATAAATAAAGTTCATTGCAATTCGATTATGATTAATTTCAATTAGGATGGTAATGGCGAAGTTATAATTATTACATTTTTTCGAAAAAGAAAAAAGAAGAAACCTTATTTTTGTTATAAATCAGTTAAATCTTATGCAAAAGACTCTTGACAGTGTTCATTCTAAAGGTTTTTTATGTACTTTCAAAAAGATCTTCTAGTTTTTATTTGAGGTTAAAGGTTTTCAATTTCGGGGCTCCCCAAAAATAGTTATCCTTCAACAAGTAATAACTTCACAGATGTCATTCAAAAAAGAAGGTCTTTGTTTTTTATCAGCTACATTTTTTTCTTAATGATTTTGTTGATAAAAAGGTAAACTGTTTAAGTTATTCATTAAAAACGGTAAAGAAATATCCGTTTTACAATTAAAAAAAGTACAGTTTCAATCGTTAATAACTCTAAAGTACCAACTTTAGAAAAAAAATTGTAGAATAGAAGTTGCTTAGAATTAGACAATCTATAGACTTACGAGATTATTTTGATGGAATAAATTTCTCCAAGAGAGCACCCTTCGACACATGGTAGATTTTGAAGAAGGTTATAAATAGTACCTTCATACCAATTTTCAAAAAAATCGAACTTGATTATCAAAATTACACGGGAAATCGGCTTGCCTAGACCGAATGATATTGGTTACATATTTATTATCCTTATATTTACGCTGACTTAAAGAGATCCCCTTCTATATCTAAGGAGATCCTCATTAATAAGGGGACTGTATTACAAGAATTTCCGAAACATAAAATATACACTTTTTTACCATCTTACCATAATTTCATCTTTGATGTATAAAAATATGTATTGATAAATAGGTAATGGCGTTATCTGATTTCAATAAATGAAAATAATTAAATGAAGGTATTAAAAGTTGCCCCCCTCTTAAGAATCATTATAATTTTTCTACTTATAGTAGCAGTTACGCTCTAGAAAATAAATAATTGTTTTAGAATGGAATTTTGCTTTTAAACTCTCATTGATACAAAAATCGTGATAAATACATTTTAGTCTTTTGTTTCCGAAATGGAACGGCCTATAATAATTCCAGTTTTAAACGTGATTACACATTTAGTAAATAGTTGCAGGCAACAAGATGTAATTAATATGAGAAAAAATCTTGAAATGATATTTGAAGAAAGTGCTTATGAATAATTTCTGTGCTATTTCAGGAAATTATTTCAACACAGTTTGCGTCTATGCTTGGCACTATTAAACAGGTTGCAATATAATGATAAAGAAAATTATAGGCAATTACAATTAAAGACCTAAAGAATTCATATTCAGTCAACGTAAAAATGTGAGTGTATTGTATTATACTCTGAATTATTAAGATAATCGTTTTGATTTATTTCAGAATTTTAATTTTATAAATTTACTGCTATGTGCAATAGCAGCGTACGCTCGTCAACTGCGTACTAACTGAATACGTGGGTTGCTACTTAAGTTTTCAGATAAAAAAATATTCATAATTATTTCATACGTTTTATTATTTTTCAAAATATTCTCTATTAAGATCAATACACTTTTGCATGAGTTTGAACCAATTGTCGAAGCATTTTCTCCATTCCAATTGAGTTACCTGCAAAACACGTTATTTCAACGCATCATCGCCTTCTTTAGATGTAGAAACACGTTAACATCGCAATTTATTTTTGATCTACGGAAATAAGAAGAAATAATTTGGCCCCAAACAAGGACTACGGCGAATGACCTATCAATTCGATGTTTTGACTGTTCAAAAACATGTTTATTTGAACTGATGTGTGAGAGCTTGGTGGAGAATGGTTAGTCTTCTGCGATTGATTCCCTAAATTTTTTCTAACAAATGGTGGTGTATCATTCATAATTCACTTTCTACGTTGCGGTGGCGACATGTCCAGTTATCCCGGAAAAAACAGGCGATCATTTGCTTCGTAGTGCTTCGTGGGTAAACAACTTTTGTCGGATTTGGCTAATCTTGAAAGACCCATACAGTCGATTGTTGTTTAGTTTCGGGTTCATAAGAATAGATTCATCATCTCCTGTCACGATTCTTAGATGTCTTTTGAAGCAGCGAGTTGGAATTTTTTCAGCATTTCATTGCACCAATCGACACGAGCTTTTTTTTGACCGACTATCATATTATGCGCTACCCAACACAACCAAATGTTCATGGTATATCACATGATGATCTTGGAATATCAGTACGTACAGCATCGATGTTTTCTGACATAACAGCCCATTTTGGACGATCTTCACGAAATTTATCCTGTAGCGGAGTGCGACCACGATTGAATTCGAAAAACCAGCGAAACACAATGGCACGGAATGGTTCTTCATCACCAAAAGTCAAAAATCTAAGTTGATCGGCACACACTACTGTTGGTTTAATCCAAATCAAAAATCATTGAAAATCATCGCACGAAAAGGTGAATCTTTCAAGTATCAAATAGCACTCGTACATTCTGAGTAACCATTAAAAATGTCTAACTTCATAGTGGCAATGTCTAATTTGACATATTCACCATATCTCAAAACTTAAGTAGCAACCCTCGTAATCCTAAATATTTTGTTTACTGATACAAGACAAAACAAAATATTGCTGCAAATATTATAAGTAATTATTTTTTATTCGGGCTCTTTACTATATTTTGGAATAAATAAAAATGTTTTATATACGTTGTATGGCGTCTGCTAATTTTTTATTATTTTAAATTAAATTCACAAAAGAAATATATACAAGAAGGACAATAGTTTAATTAAACTGAAAATGAGGACATGGAAAAACTGAAAGTACCCCAAAAGTTGATACTATGCTAAGTTCTAAAGAAAAAGTCATAACAAAAAAGGAACATTTGAGGAATTTCATATAAATGCTGGGGTAAGGCAAAGTGATGGACTCTCAACGGCATTATTCAACATTGCAATGGATACGGACATGTAATACCGATGGTAGTATCATTAATAAATTAAAATAAATAGTAGCAAAGTTCGCAAACCAGAAACAGTTAAGATAAATGACATCAGCTTCGGAGGAGTCGACTCCTATGAGTATTTAGGAATAATGATAAGCAACAAAAATGACAAAGAATGAGACAAGACAAAGAATTCATGCGGGATGTAGGGTATATAGTAAGTACAAAATCATAATTCGGAGTAAGAGAATTATCCCAACAAATAAATAGAGAGTAAACAAGACTGCGATAAAACCAGTAAGAACTATGAGACTATCAAATATGGACGAAGAACAATTAAGAATATATGAGAGGAGAATAATTAGAAAAATTCATGGACCAGTGAAAGTTGGAAATAATCGAGAACTTATTAATCATGAAATTAAGAAGATATTAGAAAATAAGGATACAGTAGACAAAATTGAATCAAAAAGATTATGATGATACGGACATATGGAAAACAAACAAATAAATACAGATTGTACAATATGTGCAAAGTAATAGAACAAACAAATACAGTACAGTTCAGGATATCAAAAGATCTATTGAGACCCTTTTTCTGCTCTGGAGTTCCGTGTCTCTCACACTCTGAGAAAATGTGGATAAAGTTTTCGTCTTCTACGTAGCATAATTTGCATTGTGCCATTGATAAATTTTAGTTTTCGTAGTTTTAAAAACTTATATTGATCACGGCAGCCGTCTACATTGCGTATATACGAGTACAGCAACAAATAATGAAATCTCAGCTACTACCCAAAGTAGTACCACCAAGTAGACTGCGCGATAATGGTCTGTCGTTATTATTATTTGATAATAATAATGATATATCCAAATTTTCTGTCGGCAGACGTGGTCAAATGGATTTATAATTGGTTAAGAATCGATACCTGTCTTATCTAAACGCTAGTCGCGTCCACCATGTACGGTAGGTATAAGGTCCTCAATACACAAAAACTTAGGTCTGGTCAAATACATACAAGTTGCCGTTCACAGGCTCGTAGACTACCTCCTATCAAGCTGAATTAGCGCCTCTATACAAATTTATGGATATTCGAGAACATTTAAATATCCACTTTTATCTTCGGATCGCTTATGGTGCTTCCATTCCATAACCATCAAAATATCCGGACTCTTCACCCCTGGTTCAGTTTTGTAGCTATTTATGAAGGACGAAATTCACTTCAGCAATAACGAAAGTATTGAAATTATTCAAAAATACCAGGAACATAACCACATATGCTTAAGTATGAACCGGAGAAAAAGAGTTCATATTCAACTACAGGTTTAGGCATGCTTCGAATAGGATTACATTTTGTGAGAGTATATATAGCCAGCAGATGTGTTAGTATATGTTGAACCTAGACTACTGGCTACTGACTTTTCTATGCGCTCTCTAAGGGATAGTAATCGTCGTTACTCATGCTCTATTGCCATTCTGGGTCCGCAGGACCCTTCCTTCGATATTATTTTTCCTTTACTGTCAAATATCTCCAACAATGTAGACGAATGACAATTCTCGAGTTCACTTTTCGGACTATTGACATCTTATTAGATGGCTGTCAAACACTAAAATCAAGCAATCAAATTAAATTTTTTAATAATCTTTAAAAGATAGATAAAAATTGAAGTTTCGACTTTTCTTTAAGTCTTTATTAAAACATTTTGAAACATTTAGAAACATCTAATTTACATCAAAATAAGTAGCAATGTGTAATAAATACAAATGAAATAAAACCAACGAACACAGTTTTACATAATTTCATACTATCTATCCAAATTCAATTAATTCCTTTGTGATATAGAAATTATCCATCCGCAGAAAGTATACCGTTTGTATGCCAAAAAAGTTAAACAACCGGACCTGTGTTTCCTTTCAATCAGGATTCAGGAATTTACTTGTCAAGGCATTTTTACTTTCTCGCGTAATGCAAAACCATATAAAAACATTTCATTTAATAATCGATATTTTTATGGTAGCAACTCACTGTTGTTTCAGTTTTTCTAATAAAAAAATTAATCTATTTCTCATACAATCCAAAATGATCTTGAAACTATGTAAAAGCGAGTTCACAATTTTTTCTTAATTGATTCAAACAAAATAAGTTTTCTGACAACTGTACAGTTGTGATAAATCGATTTAAAAAAGTCGAGACCATTGGATACACTGATTCCACTTGAGACCGATATTCTCTCCTTAGATAATAAGCACCATGTCATAAGTATGCAAAGGCACCTAATTGGAAAAGTTACGCATTTGGACACATCAGCACATAGAGTAAGATTAAAAATAAATTTTTGAGCAATTCAAAAACATTTTAGTAAACTAGAAATACTAGAACTTCATAATTACGAGTTACCGTTAATTATTTCCAGGTTACGATTGAAATATAACATAAGGTAATCTTCATTTGAAAGTTTCAAAGCTATTTGAATGAACAGTATGAAAATGCCAAATTAAATTGTTATATTACAAACTGAAATATTTTTTAGACAAAAAATACATTACTTAGTGAAAGAGATATTTTCTTGAATAAATGAACTGATTTTAGATTCATTCAAGAAAATGTACCTAAAAAGTGAGAAACCTCATATTAACCTGGTAAAGTCTTTTACCAGATGAATATTGGATTTTATTATTATTTCAAACTAATTCATGCGCGATATAAAGCGAACGTACACACTGTGCCATCCAAACACCAAAAATAACCCCAACCCCAGCCTTGGAGAAGCAAATTTTTCCTGTCAGGGCCATTCCTAAAAAACATACTATATCTCACATAAAAATGTCCCTATCTTCTCTAAAATAAGAGCTTCTCCATAAAGTACATACGTTTATTGAGGCTCTTGTGTATATGCATTTAATTATGACAAAATCTTAGATTTTGTCTTCTCAAAAGAGAAGTTTGAAGTTTAATGATTACTTTTTTTAAACGTCAGTTGGATAGGTTAAAATTAAAAGCAACATTTAATTTTCAACATTTTAGATCTGGTCATAAATTATTTTAATTAACTTGATGGAAAGTTGGGGTTTCTCTATGGATTTCCGAATCCAAGTAATTACTACAAAACATTTTTCATATAATAATTAGTTTTTTTTTCATTCATTTTCCTTACTAGACACTCTACTAGATTTTCAACAAAACACGAACTCAAAAAATAGAATCTAAGATAGATAAATAACTGTGCTTTGTCTAATAATGTAGGGTACCTTGTGATAGGTCATCATATTCTGGGATCCAATTAACTAATGCCTCTTTGGAAGTGGAAGTATTAGATAAATCAAGGTTGATCTAAATCTATTGAAACCGGTCTCAGGAAGGTCGGACTACAGCAAGGGATTCTTTAAAACTAGTTTAAACTTAAAATAATATTAAAGAGATGAAGGTTATTCTACGTATGTATAGGGTGTTCGTAGTAAGTATGATTAGTTGATATAATAAAGCTTTATTACTGAATTATCCACCCTAATTTCATACTAGCCGTTTCCAGCTTTTATTAGGTTTCATCGTTATCATACTATTTCGTATTCGTTTCTTCATCTTCCCTTTGCCGATTCAATATTTCGTTACAGTAAAGCATTCTGTTACTAGAACATTTCTCGTATTTGAAATTTAATTTTTTTTCTCAGAAGCAGGTCATTTATTCATAAAGAAATAAATACCTTTTTTTCTAAATCACAATACATCAATAGGGAATGTTTATATTGATCATTTCCATATTAAAATATTTTCACCCATTTGTCTGCCGTGGCTATGGTAGATATATTTCATTATTTTTGGAAATATTAACTGCAACAACCTTGACACATAACAGAATAGACATTTCATTAGAAAAAACCGAAAATTGAAAACATAACACGACAATTTATTCAACATCTGTTAAACTGTTTACCTTCAGTCTCTGAACTTGGTTATCGGAACTGATTCAATGAAAAAATCATTTCACCAGAATCCACCACTCTTACATTATGTTTCGAACCATATTTGGTGATTTTCGAGGCATTTGTTACGACTAGTAATTTGAGTCTTTAACTATCTTCGTAGAATGTTGCCTTTTCTGTATTGAACCATGAGATAACACTCGCTAAAGCAAACCCTTCTTAGGAACTAAGCCTTTCTGTGGTATCAGCTACAGAATAATAGGAAAAGTATTGGATAAGAAGGTACATAGGGACAAATCCAATTACTGGGACAACCTACAGGGGCTGAGGTAGGCAAAGACTCTTCTGGCAAACTATAACCGGAGAAGATGTATCAACCTGTATGTATCAAATCTCTGGTAACTATCATTTTTATAAATTCTGACTATTGTCAACTTTTCTCTTCTCATGCGCTGCTTTCAGTCAATATTCTCTTAAGTTCTCTTAAGACAAACTCTAGAACATTCGAAAAGAGTAAAGATTTGCGTTATCATGTAGACAAAGGTTTCCATTCTCTCCTATCCTGTGTCCTGTCCTGTGTTTTGTTTAATTTCCAGCCATCTTATTTCTCGATTTTCGTGTTCGTGTTTCATATATCCTCCTTTTTAATAATTCTTCTCACATGGCCAAACCATCTCAATTGTCCTTCTTCTGTTTTGTTTTGAATTGGTTGTAAATTCAAATTTTCTATTAGAGTATTATTCCTTATTTTGTCCTCATTTCTGTACTTTGTATTTTACTTTTTTTCTGTCTGAATGCCCATGTCTCAAAACCTAATGTTAATATGGGTATGGCTATTTTTTTCATATTTCTGTTTTTATTTGTTTTGGGATATCCTTTTCGGCTAGAAATTGCATTAAATAATCTTAATAATAATAAGCTGTTCCAGTTCTCTCGCTTATCTCTTTTTTCATTCTTCCATCTTGTGTTAGTACCATGCCAAGGTATTTGAAGCTTTTGACCTGCTCTATATTTGATTCCTCTAATTTAATCTTATTTGTCTTCTTCTTTGGGCTTATTATCATCGACATCGACTATCATTATCTGTAGAATATCATTGTATATTTTTAAATTTGAGCTCAAGGCTTTCTCATCTTCTGTCATTATTACCATGTCAGTTGCATGTAGTATCTATGATATTTTAATATCTTCCATTCTACAATGTCCGACTTTATATTATTTAGTTTGTGAATAAAATGTTGCCTACCTTTCAGTAACCGTTTCCATCGATATAGTGCGTGTCTGATATTTTATTTTGAACTTGGCAACAGCCTTTTGTTTTCAGTATTCTCATTAATCTTTAAATTCATACTTTGTTTTGCTACTCTTTTCTTTCATTTCTAGATCACCACTTGCCTAGTTATCAAACACCCGTAATATTATGCTTATTTTCATAATTAAAGCACATAATATTCCGAATAATATATTTTATTGTTAATCTGTTGAGCAATGAATGATTTAATCATAACAATTACCAACACGTTCACAGAATAATATGTGGAACCTATTCAATAAATAAATCATAATATTATCTTGTTTTACATAAAATTAATGATGTGCTTTGCTTTATAACAAGTGAGAGGCTCTTCGCTATAACAAAACGCAACATGCGTTAAGTCAGTAGTAAACAAACACCGGAATTTCATTTAAGTCACGTGTTTAAATAAATCGATTGTATTGTTATGAAAATTGAATATAAATTAAGGTGAAATGTATCATTTTCAGAGTTAAGAATCATAAAAATACATTAATATTTTTTCTAAATAATAAGTAACTGTTGATGATATTTGTATTGGGCTTCTTTGGGGTCATCCAATAATTACGTAAGACTTTTATTAGGGGGGGTTCAATGTTTTCTTACGATTTCTTACAAAGGGGGGTGGGGGTGTTAAAGTCCATCTTACGTAAAGTTAATTTTTTTTTTAATTGCAATTATCTAAAAAATTTGCTAAATTTATCGACTAGGTCTTCGTGCTTTCATTCCTTATTAGATAAAAAACTAAGAATATTTAATCATATACAATATATACATTTGGTTTATATAGAAATTACGTGATTCTTAAACCTACTACAATGAAATAAATTTATAAAATATAACATCTTCACTATGTATAAAAATTATGTAAGATAAGGGTGGGGGGTAGGGGTCGCAGAAAATCTTACGATACCTTACAGGAGAGAGGGGAGGGGTCGAAAATTCGTCGAAAAAGTCTTACGTAATTTATGGATGACCCCTTTATAATAATAATGTTGGGAGTGTTAAGTGTGTTCATCGTCAGGCTCAGTTTAGTTGACACAAATAATAAGAACAGTATTTAAACATGACCAAAGCAAGAAATTGAACTCTAAATAACCACTTGAATTAATCATGGAAACCTTGTGCAACTAGAGAAAATACTGATTATACGTGATGTGGTACTAAATTTATATAAAAAGTGATATTAATATAATATTTCACTGTCATAAAGTCATGTACCATTATAATAATAGATAAGAAACATCTTAATTTAGGAAAGATATATATGGCTACATCCCTTTTCACAGATGTTTTGAAATTCAAAGCAATATTGCTGACAGTAAGTTCCTACGTGCCGTTTGAATAGTAAAAATATAACGTTATATTAGTCAATAAATTTGAATACAATCTTTCAAAAGTATCACCAAAACATATTTTATTTTGAAACATATGGTTCTGTTACAGAAAAAAAACAAAGTGAGGAATATAATTTTTTTAAAATATATGTCCTTTCACTATAGTTCATGTCTCTTAAAACATATTTGTAGGAAATCATAAGAAGTAATGTAGAATCATTAATCAATGTGCTTATTCGCTTTTATGTTTCGACGACCCTGTCACAGCTAATTAATTTAAAGGTCACGAAATAAAGCAAGTATACGGTGTGGGTGTGGAAGTGAAGTTGTTAAACATGTTATGACAATTGACGTTATTTTCGAGATAAAAATGTAAATAAACCTGACCTAATTTAAATTAAAAATAAAACATTCTATTTCAATGCCGCCCTGTATTTTTCACCTAATGAAAAGATATATGTTCAAACTAAACGAAAAGAATTAAGGTATGCATGATATTAATCTCATTGCCACCATCTCATTTTATGATAATCTATTACTTAAATTAAACCATGTCATGTGACTAACTAAGAAAAACAAATTTTTTGCCAAAAATCGATTTTATCCATCAATGTAATATCCTTCAAGAGCAATACAATCATTCCAACGTTTCTCGATGCCGTGCTTGTAGAAGGATTTGTCTTTTGCATCGAAATAACCTTCAGTTTCAACAATTGCTTCTTCATTATAGTCACTAGTCACTGTGGGCCAGATATGGACTATACGGTAGACGAGGAAGCAATTCGAAGTGTAATTCGTTCATTTTAACCATGATTGCCATCGACTTGTGAATCGATGCATTGTCTTGGTGAAAAACTGATTTGATTTTTCCTACTACAGATGAGGCCGTTTTTCCATGATTTTTGCATTCAAACCATCCAACAACTCTATGTAGTTTTCGCTATTGATTGTCTCTCCCTTTTGGAGATAGTCAATGAACAATATTCCATGCTCATCCCCAAAACACTGAAGCCATAACCTTCCCAGCTGACTGTTGTGGTTCACTGCAATCCATGATGATTACTTTGATTCCGGAGTGAAGTGATGGATCCATGTTTCATCCATTGCTACATCGGTGCAAAAAATCAGATACGTATATACATGACCAAACACTGCTCTGAATCATCAACACGTTGTTGTTTTTGATGAACCGTTGGTAAACGCGATTGAAATATGCTTTCTCATGGACAAATTTTCCTGCATAATTGTAAACACACTGCCTTCTAATACCTTTACAGCCTCAGCTATCTCGTGCAATTTCCATTTAGATATAACTCATTCGCGGACTTTTTTTATGTTTTCTGGAGTAACCACCTCAATTCCACGACCAGAAGGTTTACCATCTTCGGTATCTATACGACATATGTTTTAATTCAGCAAACCAATAACAACATTTGAAGCCACTGCTGAGCTTGTACAATATTTTTTTCATCAAGCAGCAATGATAAATTAACACACGAATTTGTTTTAAATCCATTGTTATTTTTAAGAGTTAAGCATGTTATAATCATTACTATAAAATGCTTAAATCTCAAATAAAAAGGATATCTTTAAATTCTTACTATTTTTCAATAAACTGTGATAGATTGTAGAAAATAGTTGAAAAAAATATTGATTCCCGTGGATCCAATTAAAAATAATCTATTCGACCATCTCACCAGATTTAAATCTAGAACAATTTCTGTGATGTAAGGAATACGTGTGCAGAACTGAGAGATGATGAATTTAGATAAATCTCACTCAAGGAAATAATTTTAAATGATGGGTAAGGTTTTTAACGGTTCATGCTTTTACTTTATCGGGTAATATGCCATTGGAGAAATTTAATTATTGAAATTGGAAAAATATATATCAAAAATAGTAATGGAAATTCCAACAAGGTAAAACAAATTTGGAAAAAGATGAAATGCAAACCTGAAGGCACTCAAAGAGAGAGAAAATAAGGTGATATCATCAGGTAACTGATGATAGTTTATAATTCACCACAAATACATAAAGCAATCTTGACAAATATAGCTAGACCAGGTAAAACAAATAAATCTCAGGACAGAGGGAAAAATTGATGCCAAAAAATTATGAGAATAAAAAAAACCTAATAGTGGTACCAAAAGCTCTGAAAATAAATATAAAGCCACGAAAATTACGAAATGGAATCATTAGTATCATGAGAATACTTGAAGACGGACATTCTTATGATAGGGAATAGAAAAGTATTTTTGAAGAGATAAAAAAAGTAAAATTTATAACTGCCTGTATGTAAAGTGAAATTATAGAAATTATGAACCGAAAAATATGAAAGTTAAATTAAAGAGGCAAGATTACCACAACTAATATTTAAAAAAGAATTAAATAAGATTAAACATCTACTCGTATTTCATTTCAATATTTTTTACTATTATTTATTTATAAATAAATTAATGAGACTGATTAGTTACTTCCGATATACTATCCGATTAATACAGAATTTTTATGCATAAAATTATGAAAGCGTGAGAGTAACTGTTTACTTCCGGATTAGTTTTTTTTCGCGCCTTATCAACTCCTCCTGTATACTAGATAAACGTTCTATATCCTTTTAACCAAAGATTTGCTGCTGCCATTGAACAAGTTAAAATGCAGTTACAATGTGATCGACAATCCATACCATAGCAAGCCTGATGCCCTTGACTCAACGTCCAGTGACCTGATGCTTGTGCTGTGTGCTTGCCATTTCCCCACCTCCAATCTCCAATTCAGTTAGTCTCTTATACTTGTGCAAACTTCTATCACAAATCCACGACAATTGTCAAAAAAAGCATCTCGAAGAAAGTGAATAAAAAGTAATTAACAATAATTATAATTTGTGCAATTTTGTTAAATAATAGCTGCCGAACCGCGTTGCACTGGGTAAACCGCCGTGAAAAGTTAAATCGAACCGAACTCGACGACCGTAGGAAGAACAAGAACTATATTTGCAGTGTATTGGTTTACGCGAATCGAGTAAGATCTTAAATCTAGTGTTCGGTAAAATAGATAATTGTGAATTAAAATATTCATATAATAACATATTGGGTATGATTTACAATGTCTTCTGGATAGAATACCGAATTGTTGTGGTAAGATTTTTTTATTATTTACTTGAAGCACCTGGTTCCGACACAAAGAATTTTGATCAAAAGCGTTAAAATATTTATTTGATTTCGTGAAAACTGTGAAATTCGATTATTTATCACTTGACGTCCAAGGAAATCAAAAGCAACTCAACGCATTTTTCACTATTTCCCAATTAAATTTTGTTATAATTAGAGAAAAATATATTTGCATTTATTTTATAATAGTTAAATGCTATATAGGTATGTCAATGATTAGCTAATTTTTAACGACTATGAATATATTCAATTAATATATTAATAAGTAAAAAATACATTCAGGAAATTAGAATATATTAATAAAATATCATTAATTGTTATACAATAATCATTGATATATTATGGTGGTTGAAAAATTCATGCAAATCCAAAAATTAAAAAAATTGAGAAATAATTCAATGCTTGGAATATCGATATTAATCTCATAAAAACTTCTATCATAAATAATTATTTATGTAAAAATAATTTATTCTAAATATTTAAATATGAAACTCTTAATACATTCTGCTTTAATTATAATCACAACTTTTTATATAAATTTATTAAGTTATCCTCAATTCATTAAGAATTTTTGAGATTAATAAATGAGTTATGAGGTGCGAGGGAAAATACGATAAATTATTTTATTATCAACAAAATAAGAATGTAACATAAGGTAACAATTATTTTTCGTCAAAGTACTTTTCTTGGTTAATTATAGATTCACTCGAACGTTTAATCTGTGACGGGTAGCATTTCTACAACTTTATTTCGGAATAACCTCACTAGGTGTTCTACCCCAACGTTGAATCCATGACTAGGAGCACTTCTACAAGTTTTATTACGAAATAGCTCCAAATGCTGTGTCACCATAACGTTGACTCCATAACTGGAAGGATTTCTATAAGCCTTATTTCGGAATGGCTTCATTTGTTGTGTCACTCCAACGTTGATTCCATGACTAGTAGCATTTTTATAAGGCTTACTTCGAAATGATTTTCTGTGTTGGGGTTTTCACGAAACGTTTCGCTTCTCAGAAAACTTTTTTTCTGGAAGAGACAGAAGTTGCGTAGTAGTCAATAACACGGATGTGGACAGCTAAAAACTGGTTTATCACGACGACTTTTGGCACGATGAAGAAGAAAGATTTTGGACAATTTTTCAAATTTATTTCTCTGCTCTACGTTCTTAATAAACTCATACGACTTGCAACAAAGTTACTAATATATTATCAATGATAGATTTTTCTCTTTTTCGTGAGCTTGTTTGACACTTTTTTCAACTTGTTTATGGTCCCTATTCCAGAACGAACAATGCAAATACGATTAAATATTGAAAATCAAGTCAAAGCAGGCTCCAACTTGCCACTGATTGTCGCCACCCATTAGAATATGAGTTGAAATAGATTTAATGACTATATTGTTTCATCACAAAAACTTGGATGCTGTGGTTTTCTGCAGAATATATCTATTTGTGCTTACAATAAAAACAGTAATTTTTGCAAATAAATTATTCATATTTATTTCTTCATTCAACGCTCTACAGCTGATAAAGAGCTGCTTATTTGACAGCTGTTTAGAAATATCAAATGTTATTCTTGATCTTAATTAAATTTACGCTAGGAAAATCCTGCATACAATCGACATTCGTCGCTTCTTTGTGAATAGAAAATAAATTATATTATATTATAAATATAATATATTATAAATGTAAATAATAATAATATATTTTAAATCATTATCATAATCTTATTGTTATAATATGAGCAATGCTCTAATTATTAATGAAAGATTCATGATTCTTTATAAAAAAAAATATGTTGTAATTATTTTATCTTATTAGAAATGATTCATATTTTACACTTATACTAAGTTTCACAGAAACGGTAAATGATAATAACATAACTGTTAATAGTTTCATGATTTAATTAGCGAAATTTTTACAATTTAAACATTGCGATATATCTGAAAAAGAAATGTATCATAATCTATAAATATCGTTAAATAACCGTAATATGCACATTGATTATATAAAAATGCACATCACGTTCAGTTTAGTCAACACAAAATACATTTAAGTATTACGACATTTAGTTGACCAATGCCATAATAAATGATTCACCATTGAAAAACCCAACTACCGGAATTGTTTAAACATGTCCTCCTTCTACAAATTTCATACCCTTTCTAAAGTGAAGAAACATTGTTTCTTAATAAATTATACTTAAAAAAGTGACATAATCCTAAACTAAATGTTGACAAAATGAATAAACTTTTTCTTTAACAATAAATTTTTCGCCCAATGTTGCTGGTTTGACTGATACACGAAGTTTGTCCAAATAATATGATCCAGATACAAAGTCTCAATACTGTGAAAGCATTTGAATTTCCAAGACAAAAAAGTAAAGACAACATTTACTGGTTTGTTTTATTATGGAAGTGTTGTACACCAATAAATCACAAGAAAAATGAAGAATACTTAGTCGTTGATTAAGTGACGCAGCTTCAGCTTTGGATAAGCGGTTATGAATCGAAACTTGTGCAGCAATATTTAACAAAGTACCAAGTCTCACAACTTCTCCAGCCTCTTCACAATCCCGACGTAGCTCCTTGAGTTTTTCATTTTATTCTCAAATCAAAAATGAGTATCAAAGGAGACTAGTTCCGTTGACGGTTACAAAGAGACGAATGCATTGAAGACAAGTCCGACATATATATTCCAGTACTGCTCCAGGAAATGCGAACATGTTCAATGACATCAGCCACGAGATAGTATGCGGAGACGCAAGAGGTTCGATACTGTTGGCAAAAATTCGAACGAATTGTAAATGGTACGAAATTTGTATTTTGTTCACTCGGTAACAATTTGTATGATACCACATTCCAGAATATTCTGATGTGTTTTCTTCGAATTAGTGTAGAAAATACATTATATTACTAATAGCAATGCAGACAAGGTAACTGTGATTTAAATACCTTCAAAAAACCCAATTGAAACTAGGAAGGTGAGAAATATCGCGATACAAAGAAAGTATTGTTTCACCTACTTATCGCTGTAATTTTAACAAAGAAACTATTTGCGTTTTAGTATGTTAACATAGTTAATGGATTTGGAACAGTCATTTCCTATGAACTTGCTCTGTAGTTCGAAAAAAATGAAGTATAGTCTGTTCTTGTTCCAATGGAAGCACGAGATCAAAGAATCATGTAGGAAATAATTATAAACCATAGACGTTTCTCGCTAAAATGTAAAATAGATTTAAGAAAATATGATTAATTTTCTACAGAATCACAAATTCTAATTATGAAGGAATTAAGGTCATATTTGAGCACAATCACTTTAGTAAGCAGTAAAATCGAGTAAATCGCCAGAGATATTTGAAGTTTACATTTAATGATGAATATCGAACATTATTAAAGACTTAATAATTAAAATCTCCTCAGTACTTACGTAAATATAATACAACACATTTTGTTGCCTATTTATTTGATGTTCTTCCAGCCATTTCTCAATTTCACATTTTGCTATCTTCACAGATTTTTAAAATATCTAAGTTGGAATTTGATGGAGTTTGCTATTCTGTCTATAGGTCAGCAACAAAATAGACACAAGATAAATATTTGGAAATTGAATTGTGCCAGCTTCAAACATAATATCATGTATATTTGAAATCATTTAGATTTTTTCGCTCACTAAATTTTTTTATAATAATTCTCTATAGATGTCCCAAACAAAATTGACAGCATTGTTGAAGCGGTACACAGAATGAACCCGACCATGACGCTGTTCAGACATTCATAAATGTCTTGTTGAAAAACTGTGATAACGCATACAATGATCACGCTTGTACGCGCTCTTCACGTCGAAGTTAACAAACTTTTTACGCGATGATCGTCAAAAACATAACCTCACTTTTCTAATGTAGTTTGTAGTTGCAAATCGCCTGAAAATGACTTCTCTCTCTCAATGAAAAGCTGATAGAATTTATAAGTGCTCTTGAGTGTTTATGCAAAAAACAGTCGGCTGGGTGCAAGAAAACTAAAATTTAGCAGAATATAGGGAATCATTTTCTCATTTAAAAACTCCATGGTAAGAACTGGTGATTAACTTTCTGGTCTAATCGACACTCAGTTTTCTTATTGAATGTTTTGTCTCTGTTCAATAAGTTCGAAAGTTGATCATAGAAACACCGATTCATTCATTCATATGTTTGTCTTGATCTATTTCGTATTTTAAAATGTCGTAGTAAAGTAACTGTATATATTTTTATTCAAATTTGGTGGTCTCACCCACCAAAGCCGTGTCAAATGTGGCTCTGTATATATTTCTCTACAAATTTCATACAAGTATATGATACATTATAACTAAGTGAAAATCGTTGATCAAATAAGATTATGTTTACTAGCGAATCAGCGTCATGTTCATTATGTACAGTTTTAAATTTTGGGTGTATTTTTAAAATTAAGGAACGTCTAGAACCGTTTGAAACCTGTGAAGCCACCAACTTTCGACTGTAAAAAATCGGCTGAGGTAACCAAATATTTATATTTTGGCAAAAAGTGATGTGTTTTATGTTTGTAAAATTTTACTATGAAGTCATTTAATTAAGAATCAACCAGGAGAACAAAATTAAATATTTAGCACCTTTAGCAGAATTTTTTAAGGATATTTACATTCGTTTTTTCACTTTCTTATTTTTGTTTTTGAGTAAATCCACAACCTGTCTATACTATTATGATTTGAATTTGAATACTTCCCTTAAATCCTTTCTAATTTGCAACAATTACTTAAAATAAATGTATATTTTGTTCCCAATATTTTGATTTTGATTAAAAAAGCTGACTTCAGCTACCCTAATTAATTAGAATAAGCACTATAATTTTCATGTGCAAACTTGAGCTTGATATTAAGCATTTTATAGAAAAACTTTTGTTTAATAGTTACCATTGGCGGAGGATAGTTTGAGCATTATTTTAATATGAAACTGAGAATTCCAACAAAGATTTTCCATTTTCTCACGTTTTTAATATGATACCTTGAATAAAGAGTTTTGGTTTTGCTAAAATGAAGATAAGCACTTCTAATGTAACACCACGATAAGGTTTTACCAACATTATTACCAATAGTTATTGCTAATGCAGGCTTTGGTTATTTCAAATCTATTTGCTGCAGTTGCCTTAATTCCATTACGAAGATGATGTTGAATTTTCTGTCGCAAGTATTCACATGACTAATCTGAACAATCTGTCACTTACCCAATGACCTCCTATATATCGCAGTAATAATAAGAAATTAGAGAGGGGCAAGGTGTTCTCCTTTACCAGTTTCATAAAAATTTTGTTTTCAATTGAGGAATTTTCTTTACATTGTCCAATTTATTTTTTAAATTGATTCTGGTTCTATCGAAGTATCATGTAATTCGTTCAATTTAACCATCGTTGCCATCGACTTGTAAATCGGTGCATTGTCTTTGTGGAACAGTGGTTTACTAATTTTTGCATTCAAACGATTCAACTCAGATGATGATGGTTTTGATTCCGAAGTGAAGTGATAGATCTATATTTCATCCATTGTCACATATCGACACAAAAAATCTTATTTGTTACGTGTAAACATGGCCAAACACTGCTCTGACTCATCAACCCGTTGTTTTTGATCGACTGTGAGTAAACACGGATCCATTTCGAAAAAAGCTCTCTCATGATCAAATGTACATGCATAATTGTTCTATCATTACGGCCTCAGCTATCTCACGAAATTTCAATTTACTAATTTGTGGACTTTTTTGATGTTTTCTGGAGTAAACATGTTACTTGGACGACCAGGACGTTTACCATCATCTGTGTCTGTAGATCATGGTTAAATTCAGCAAACAAATAACAAATGGTTTTTTTCCATAGAGCAGAGTCCGGATAACACTTTTTAAGCCATTGCTGAGCTTGTACATTAAGTTCTTTATCAAGAAACAATGATAAGTTAATATACGATATTGTTTTGAATCCACTGTTTTGGAAATAACAAAAGTAGCTTCACTTAAATGGCTGTCACTTTTTTCTAACTAATGTTTATTTTTCCAACCAATCAGAATAAATATAACGAATTTTTTTTCACTTCTTATCGTTAATGATATAAAATTTATTATTATCAATTCAACTGGATACTTACTCGTGAAAGAAACAAAGCAAACTTACTTTCAAAATTAACTTCAATACGTAATGCATATACAATTGTATGTAAAGTTAGGTAATAAAAACAATAGCATGTGTGATTTATTGGTACAAACGTAATATAAAAGGATATATAAATTGAGAACCAATAAGTTGAAATTACATTACTGAGAGTCATTTCAATAGAATTGTGTTTCACGTATCCAATAAAATTTCAGTTCAAATTTTTTATTTGAAATACTAGTTACACTACAAAATAGCTTAGGCTTATCCTAATGCCTTTCGTCTTTTTCGGGTGCAAGTCTTGTTGGAATTGAGTCATTACGTGAGTTCCCTTTTTCACAGCCGCTTCCATCTTTTCCTATCCTACGTTTTTTATTTCATTTTATGACATCTTACTCCTCGGTTTTCCCTTGCCATTTGTATTTATTTTCTCCATTTTCCCCTCGAACTTGCTCTATTGGTTTTGTAAGATCTTGCTTCCTATCCTGCGGTTTTTGTTTCATGTTCTGCCATCTTATTTTTCCCTTTTTCACTACCACCCTTCTGTCCAGCTCCTTCTAGGTTTTCCTTTCTCGTTTTTGTAAGCTTGTGCTTCATATATCTTCTTATTAATTATAGTTCTTCTTCCATTCTCATGACGTGACCAAATCATCTTAATTGGTACATTCTATTTTTCTTAAAAATGTCGTCTCCGTACTCTGTATTTTGGTTATTTGTTTTGGTGTAAGGGTCCATGCTTCTGATCTATTTGTTAATATGGATATGGCTACTTTTTACTATAAACAGTATTTTAATTTTGTTGAATGATCTTCCAGCTGCTCCAGTTTTTTCGATTAACGAAAAAAGTTTTCTCGTCTGTTATCATGATTACTGTCATCTGCATAAATAGTGTTTTTAAATCTCAATATCTTCTATTTTCCAATGTTGACTTTACTTCCCATTCATTCATCTAACACTAAGATCTTACTTCGTTTTCTATTCCTCTGTATTCTATCATTTTCCAAATGTCATTTCTATTGACTCGTCGAGTGCTCTTTCAAGATCTTTAAAATACAGTTGTATATCTCCCAGTCATGTATTATTGATTTTTCAGCTATTTCATGAATTATGAAGTTTGTATTTGTTGCTCCTCTGTTTCGTCTAAATCTTTGTTATGCATTTTCTACGCTTCTTTTTATTTCGTCTCTCAATCCGTTTTCTATTATTCTCGTTTATATCTTATTAACTCTTCTTAGTAATGTGATTCCTCCATAGTTGTTCCAGTTTTTTATGTATCCTTTAGTATGTACCCTTGTATATCGATACAATTATTCCTATTTGCCAATCTACGGCTATTACCACGTTTATCGTGATTTGGCCTATTCATGGTGCCTTTCTTAATTTTAGTTCAGTATTTTCTGTTGGATTTCTCTTGTACTTATTTCATCTTTTGTTGTTTGGGTTTCTATTATTCCAGCTTGTCGTTTGGTCTGTTATAATGCAAAATAAATCCATAAAACCTTCTGTAGAATCATACTAACCACACAACTTACTATGAGTAATCACAGAGTTTTTATTATAAGAAGGTGTGCACCCCAATTTTTATCAGTGACACATATGATTTATTTGGTGTGAAATGAAGTGGAATATTTTCTGCATAATCGTTTATTTGTTGAGGTATTTTTAAACGTGACCAGATCAAACCGTGATAGATGGCGTTTATTAGATAAGATTTAATCCATTATTAATGATGGGATTAATGATAATATTATATTTTAAACATTAAAAACATAATGAATATTGACAACGTTTATACTTCAGTTCAATAATCATTATTTTTGACTCATGTCGTAATAAAATATTATGTAGCCATTTATAGACCACAAACACCATTTTATTTATTTAATGATTCTCCACTTACTTTTAAAAGGTGAAGGTGATTCAAAGATTTATATAGGCGTGGTTTTTATGGCTTTTTTGTTTGTCGTTTATATTTTATAATATACATGATGTCCCGAAAATAATTAACTATTGGCAATAGTACATACTTCAAATTAAGCTTGTATATAAGCAATTTTGTTTTAATAAAAAGTCAAATCTATATGAATGGTCTTTAAAAAAAGTATTCGTTGTTAGATTCTCACCAATTTGCTCAATTGGCATAGACATTTTACGCTAAATTTCCAATTTCTGAGCTGAACATTTCTTATACTATGAACTTTTCAATGAGTATAACTTTTACGATAATTAAGAAATCTAAACTTTAAGATATTCCACAGTTTAATAGCCATCTTTTAAATAGAGATTTGCAGTATTTGGAAATAGGAGTGAAATTATCTTACCCATACAATTTATGTTTTGCAAGAAAATGAAATCGGATGTATGCGTGAAATCTACTTATCTATCTGAATTATCTTATCAAAAAAAAACAAAATATATGTCATAAATATAATAATTTCTAATCAATGATTGATTTGCCACAGTTTGTACATGTGTTCAGTGAGATGCAAGTTCTTTGTGTTGTTCACTAAATATTATTTTCAATTTCAGAACCAAATGGAAGTATGGCAACTCTACCAAGTGACTCCAGGCAGCCACCAGATGGACATGAGTTTCCAGATTTCATAGAAGATCACTCTGCAACTTCTAGGCACTACTACAAAGAAGTAGATATTAATATAAGTGCTTTTGATGAAGATTTCACGGAACAAACGAAAAGCAAAGAATATCCAGAACAAAATAACTTGATTATAAGTCAGTCTGTTAGTACCTCAAGTACAGATCTTCGGCCGAAAATGTACGAATCTTCTGAGAATTTGAAATTCGCCGACTTTTTGCACGAACCTTCACCGTTACATACAAGATCGCAAAGTTTAATAGATGTGTCGGCTTTAGCCCAGCAAAAGAATACAAAACTCAATCAAATGTTTGAGCATAGAAAAAAAGGTCTCTCAAAACTTAAGGGACTAGTCATTCCTGAAGCAGCTGAAAGTGATTTTTCATCGAATGTAAATATTCCAGAAATAAAAAGTCAGACACCTGCATTGTACCTTCCGGTGCCAAAATTAACCAACCACTTTAGCAGTACTGAAACCATTTTAACAAATGACAGTGATTTTTCTAGAACTTCAGTTACGTTTCCAACTTGGCAGTCAAATATACCAAGTAATCTTCCTAAATATTCACCAGCTTTTAAGAGAAAAAGTCTGCAAATTTATAATACAAGTATTAGTAAAAGTGAAAATAGTGCTTACGCGCATAACGATGATTTTCCTAAATATTGTGATAAAGTTAGTCCTAAAGGAAGTAAAGTACAAGAAGACGATTTAAATCCTCCCAAATCATTGGAAAGTATTTCTTCACCGACTCGATCAGACTGCAGTTTTGATTACGTAAGTTCCTTGAAAAAATATGGTAAGACAAACAGTGATTCTTCGCAAAAATTGAATAGTAGAATTGAAGACGAAAGTGACAACGATTCAGCCGTAAGTTCCAGCCAGTCTAGTTATAATTCTAGATATTCTCCACCATCATCACCAACGAGATCCTGTGACATGAACTCTTATTCAAAGAAATTAGAGGAAGATGAGAAAAGCGCTCAAAATCGATTATTGAAACCTTCTAGTGTCGAAGCTATAAACCGAAAGAATATTTTAGCCTCTGCAAAATGTAGAAGTGGAAAAGATTTAAAAATCGGTTCTCCTGTGATAAGGAGAAAGCAAGAAATGCAAACTACTGACATTGTTAACGATCAAAACGGAATAAAAGAGCCTGCACTACCGGATCCAGTTGTAATCGCTAAAAAGTCGAGCATTATTTTAGACCGAAATACAAGAATTACGGAAAATAGACCACAACCAGAGAAACCTAGTGAAATAGTGACAACGAAGAATTTTAAAACGACCTCTAAAGAAATCCTGCAAATCAGTAAGTAATAATTCTTATTACTACAATTTTTGTAGGATAAACAACATTAAATTTGATTTTTATAAATCATTTCCATTATGAAGAAACGATATAATTTGCATTTGATGATAACAAATGATAACAGAACAGATGGTATTTCTTGTCTTAGTTTTTCAAAAACTCGAAAAAAGAAGCAAATTGCCAAAGTGTACAATATCTCAGTTTTTTGTTAATGCAGTCTAAAAAATACTTAACCCAGTAATAGTATTCATAGAAAGCCTGTAATTTGGAGTAAATTTTTTTCAAAAAGCTTGGAACCGTTGATAAGCATCGCAATTTTTTACATATAATATTAATGTATACAGGATGGTTTAATTTAAGTATACAAGTTGATTGTTGTTATTGTAAGACAGCACCATCGAAGGTTTGATTTCTATTTTTATAGAATAGTTGTACAGAACTATCGAATTAGAAAAATGTCTTGATACAAATTTTATGTATTATCATTAGATGAAAAAACAAACAAAAATAGGATATTAAACGAAAGATGGTATTGCTGTTGTTTTTAATAAGTCAACAAATGTTTTATGATTTAAAAATATTTTTGAGAAATCGCTCAATATTATTAAATATAACTGAAATGCACAAAATTGACATTTCAATAAATTTAACTGTATAACAAATATCAGTGTTAATTTTCAAGTTCGCGCGAAAAAGAATCACTTTTTACACTTGTATGCAAGTTAGCTAGAGAGCTATTTTCAATAGTCTAATTTTTAAAATGATATAAGCTAAAGATTGTATTGAATAATTTTTCACATTGGTCTTCTTCTAACTCTTTTTTATAGTGTTCAATTCAATGAGATCACCATCAGCAACTGATTCAACTCCTGGAATTATTTCTAATACTCATCCTTTTTCTCATTCGATGAGAATTTCAAATAACTTGTTTAAAACTTATAAATATAAAAAAAATTATTCACTATATGTATCATAGTTTTCATAATATATAGACTACGTATAATAATGTTGGTACATATGCCATAAAGGAGGGATGATATGTGTATCATGCCATAAGTCATCTCGCCATAAGTTTTTAAGTGGAGTAAGTTGTTGTTGAATCTTAAATTTTTGTACTAGTTTTATACGGATAGTTCTAACAAGTTAGTAGTTTGTTTTATTAGAACTTAAGTGTGAAAGTAATTAAACGCAAAAAATATAGATCTGTTATTGCACCGAGACTCCGTATGGTTTATCAACCCGCCTTTTATATGGGAGGATAAGGCGTTAGCTCAAAATCTGCGGCTTGACATAGCACTTAGAAGTACTTATTATTAAAATGTTCAAGTCTCCCACGTGAATCGTTTAAGATTTTCGAGTATCCTTATGTTAATTGTAAAACGTATTAACCGCCCTCATTCTTCCTTATATATTTAAGAACTATTTCCCAGGTTTCATTTCATAGACAATTTTTGTTATTAATTCAAAACTTCAACTTTTACTTAGCGAAAATGAATTCGACCTCAACATCGCACATTATTCATCAATTTAGGGACAGTGTTTACAAAATTCTACAAGGCTATGTATTCGTTTTTAAGGAGGCCCAGCTTCTTAAAATTGTCTCAATAACTGCTCTAGTATTCAGTCAGTGTACATTGTCATATTACACTGGTAGACAACAAAATTTTTCCTGCAATAACATAAAGCTTATTTTTTTTCTTTTATGGGGACTCTTCCAAAATTGGCAGTAATCACCCACCATGGATGGATTTCATCGCCATGGGTACTGTTCTAATATCTCCTTACTGACAGCTCCTGAATTTTCAGAAAAAAATAATATATAGGAAATATATAAATATATAAATATGAATATATATATAAATATATAATAATATAGAAAAGGAAAAAATGATTTGTAAATGACATACGGCAGCTAAGCGATTCATAGAAATCTAAGAGTTCATTTAGTAAATTCCATGCTCCAAGTTTTTGCGTGATAAACTTTTCCAAAAAATAATATCGCCCAGCAACATTCTAACTTGTTGCCCAATAAAAATACCCTCCTTCACTTCATGTTATTTGGCTTGGAAAAGACATGTCATCGGTATTTAAATCTCTCACCTCCTTCATTTATAGCCTTCACAAAGTTTTTCATTAGTCCAAGTTTAATGTGAAGTTGAGGCAAAAGGACATTTTTGGGTCTACAAAAGGCACATACTTATTATTTGGTGAACCCAGATGATATGATATTTGCCTAACATAGTGTTGATTCATTTTATGAGTTTCCCACAACTAAAGAAAACAATATTTCGTCGATTACTTTTAAATCGCCACATATGTTACAAAAAAACGTGTAAGCCAATTATTCTACCGACGAGCTATGTCTACAGAGGATTTTTATCCACCGCCACATAATTCCCGACACGTTTGGCACCTATTACAATCGTTTTAAATAATAATTTTTATTTCAATAACATAAGGTATACCATGTATCAGTGAGTCATCTATTTGATGCCTTCTTATCGTGTTTACTGATTTAGGTCATATTGATGAATTAGTTTTAGAATTATATAAAATATGTCAAAATAATAAATAACAGTATAACACAAATTATAGTTGAAAAAATCTAAAAGCGCTTTAAGCAATATTCAAACTAAAAAGTAAAAAATAATTCTTAACATAAGAATCAAATTAGTGATATCAAAATTAATGTGACTATTATAAAAGCGTGGGATGCTTTCTATGAAATTTTTAAACTATGTGTTTTGTAACCATTAGATCTTAATCTGATTAGCGTCCGAGCACTAACCTAATTATTTTTTCGATTGCTGAAAATTATTCACTGAATAGGATTCCCTTTCCATTATTTCCTTCTTTCTCCATTTTCTTATTAATCTCATAATGTCTCTCTAAGTTAAGATGGATGGTAGTATTTCTCGGTGAGCCTCTTAGGTAAGTGACTAAAATATAAATGTACGTGTCTCTAGGATAGCTTAACTGGCAAAGCTTCACAACATAATCAATAGATGTCGTGGTGTAGAATGATTTGTCTTCTGCGATTGGTTTCCCTGATTTTTCCGAATACTTCTGGCAAATAAATGCTGTTGTACCATTTAGAATTGGCCGTTCTACGTGCTCAAATGCAAGGGTGACGACAAAAAACAGGCGATCATTTCCTTCGAAACGCGAACGACTTTTGCTGTATTTGACTCGTCTTTAGAGACCCAAACAGTCGATTGTTTTTTAGTTTCGGATTCATACGCATAGATACATTATTCGTCGCACGGCGGTTGAATTTTTTCAAAATTTTTTTCATGCATTATTGAGTGTATGCGAGTAGAACTAATGCCCATGTATGCCCAAATGTCATGGTATGTCACATGACGATCTTGAAATATCAGTTTACGTACAGCATCGATGTTTTCTGGCATAACAGCCCATTTTGAAGGACCTTCACGAAATACAACGTGTAGCGAAGTGCGACCACGATTGAATTCGGAAAACCCGCGAAACACGGTGGCTCAAGATGGCGCTTCATGATTAATAGTCGGCACACTGCTGTTGGTTTAATCCACATCGAAATTTATTGGAAATCATCGAAAGGAAATATTCGCAATTTCATTCCATTTTTTGACCAGGATAAATCTTTCAAGTATCTGTAAAAAGCTCAAATAGCACTTGTATGATAACACGTTTTGAGTACGTTCACCATTAGAAATGTAAATATTTATGATGGCGATGTCAGATTTGACATATTCCATTCAGTGTTGTCATATCTCCAAACTTAAGTAGCAACCCTTATATTCTTTAATCTTTTACTCTAGTGTATAGGGGATATTTTTTTGGATACATTTAATCTGTTATGTAAATATCAACGATATATTTGAACATGTTAAAGGACAATACACCTACAATTAGCTTTCACTAGCTGAATAATTCCGGAAGTCATTGTGAGACAATAAACGATATCGAAAGTATTAAAAGTAGCTGGTAACATTTTACAGAATTCTTTCGAAAGAAAAATAGATCAGAATATTGATAGTAATGATAGAACAGATCCGATATTTAGGAAAAAACGATGAAAATTCAAACTGTTTCTCCTCTTCTGATCACAAAAAAAGAGAAAGTCATGGGATGGCTATAGAATATTTGGAATGAAATAGAAATAGAAATAAACAAAACGATAAATCTGTTGATAATATTTTGTACATTAAATAACAGCTTTAGTATATTCATCTACACATCTTCCAGATATTTTAGGATCATCATTTTTATGATATATTTTATAATATATCCGTATATATATATATATATATATATATATATATATATATATATATATATATATTGTAACTTAACGACAACTTCCTTGGTGTTGTCTGCGACTTTTCCAAAATCTGGTGAATCCGTTTATCAGCCAAATGGCCGATGAAATATACAGCCACGGCTGTTCTTGCCTCTCGATAATGTTTGATACATACCATTATAGCGTTAAAAACCAAATTACACTATATAGAAGATACCAACAGGGATAACACACAAAATCACGAGCGAGACAACCACGTTTAAAAAATATTCCAACCCAAGTTCTGTAGAGGAAAATAATCATAAGGGGCATCGAAATCAATCTAACCCTTTATAAAAACTCAACCCCAACGAGCATATCTCACAACTTATCCTACTGACCGTGTAGATTGCCTATAAAATTCTGGAGTCTTAGGTATTTTAACTAGTTGTAATAGGACTCTATCGAAGTTACTTTAGTATTTTTGTTATAACAATGTTAAAAAAAATAAAAATTGACTATTTCTTGGCTATTTTTGGCTATTTTTGGCTGAATATTAGCTTATATAAAAGATATGATTAACTTCTTTAACATACAGTTAACGTTATTGACTGGTTGGCAATTAAGTACTTTCGCTTTTTACTAATAGAGAGCCTTGTTTTATTTTTTGAATAACTTATGTTAATGCTGTACTTCATCGATTGTCACGTGTAACTGGTCACATTGACGTAACTTTAGAAGGAACTAGTGCGTGATTTTTATTAAAGCTATTTATTATGGGTTCATTTTAAATGAAGTGCAGATACCAAAGTCGATGATGACCAAATCAAAGTCGTAATTGAAGAGGATCGTCATATAACTATTTGCGAACAGGCACAAAGAATTTGCGATATGCTCCTTAAACGAAATAAAACTGACCCTTTATAGAAAAGAATCCTCACTGGTGATAAAAAATGGGTCCTGTACAGTAACATAGTTCGAAAACGATCATGGAGCAAACCTAACCAGCACAAACCAGATCGAAAGCTGGAAAACAACAAAAATACCTCATGCTGTCAGTTTGGTGGGATTACAAAGGTGTTTTGTTTTTTGAGCTGCCTCTAAGGAACCAAACGATCAATTCTGATAGTTACTGTCAACAATTGATGAGACTGAATGAAGCAATCTTCTAGAATTGTCAAATCGGAAAGGTATGTATTCCACTATGATAATGCAAGACATCACACATCTTTGACAGCTCGTAGGAAACTATTGGAGCTTGGGTGGGAAGTGATGCTACATTTCTCATACAGCCCTGATTCGGCACCATCTGAGTACCATTTATTTCGAAGTTTGAAAAATTCTTTTTATAGTCAAACTTTCACAAATGACGTTGACCTTCAATCGCACCTGGTTCAGATTTCTGCTGATTTATACTACAAAACCGAGATTACTCTGTCGCCAATTCATAATACAGAGGTGTTGATAAATTTGATAAATCACTAAATTTGCAATTTTTCGATATGTGGTATAGGCTTCTATAGATACGAAATAATAGTAGAATATTGAAAATAGGTTATACATTATTAGCACACTTCTTTAAAGCTTACAAAGATCAAAGTATTTATTCTAAAAATTAAGAAGTATTTACTTCAAATTTTCTACTTATCCGCCATTTTGATGCAAGCTAAATTTCAACTTTTTTAAAAGTACACACCTAAATATCATTGGAAAAACTTCGATTTACATAATAAGATGGCATCCTTTGTTCCCGTAATTTTCGTTTAATGAACTGAAGATCAAAATTTTGGATTTAATCAATTCAAATGCTCTCTAAAACTGATTCTAGAACCTCTAACTTGTTTATTACTCCTCCGGACTATTGTTAATACAAAGGAGACTAGTTGTAGGTAAATTACGTAATAATCAATTACAATTTTTTAAACCTAAACACAATCACGTAATATCACTGGAATGTGTACTGTATATACCGATTAATTTTAGATAAGTGCAATTCGCAGGCGAGAGTTTTAAAACTGTAGAAAGTTGGTATATTGTTATTCTGTCAGTTTTGCGTAAATATTTTAGTCACAACAAAATATCAAAGTGCGCGAAGTGAACGTGTATTTAAATGAAATTAACTTTGATTTACACGGTGTGATTAATTTTTCAGATAACCTTTAAGTGTAAGAATTGTTAATTGAACTGTTATGTATGGAAACTAACCATTAGAAAAAACGATGTGTGAATGTGTGAATGCAATTAGGGAAGAGTAGGGATACTTGACCCCCGTTTAGTTTTTGAAATATAATTCACAATATAGAAGCTATTTCTGATTCGTTTTGTATTCATCTTATTACAACAACCTGCAGCCCTTAACACCCAAGTAATAGTAAAAAAATGAATTTTTACTCCCCAGTGAACTAATAATGTTCACGTATAATCGGCGGTGCTGGTAAAATTTTTTTGATGTATTCTTGTGAAACCAGTCCGTCGACTCTAATTGTGGGAAGGTGGAAATATCTTGTTTTCTTTTTCACAAACTCAACTAATACGAAATCAGCAAGTTTAGGAGAGCATTTCTGAAAGAAACTGTCCATCATCACTTCAGAAGTATCTCGTCCCTACCTGGAACTGAAAATGAGTCCACGTCATCTAAATTATCATAACTACTTAACCAAATTTCTTCAGAAAATTTTTTTCACACTCGATGCTTTCTTGCGATCTCTTTGTTCTGCCTCTAATTCTAGTTTCTCAGGTATATTAGTTAAAATTCGACATCGAACTTGTTTGCACATTGACCTTTGGGAGCTTTGGGACATGGTAGAACATCCATTGGGGAGAAAGAGGTTGTTCATAGTGGATTTATAAGTAAACCTAACAGTCATAAATATAAATTCACAGCTACACGATTTATTTATTTAGATAAAATTCAATTTATCGAAAATATTAAAAAATTCCTACATATAGAACTATTTAAGGAGACTTGACAGGTAGATTTAACTTTCCTGAGACCACACCAAATGTTTAAAATGAAAATATAACCGAAACATAAACTAAGAACATAGCGTAAATTACTTAAAAATATTCGTAATACACAACACCGCTGTGGTACATAAAAGTACTATACTTAGACTACGGAAGAAAATATATACTGCTTAATATAAAAGACCTTTGAGGACGAAAAAAGCAAAAAACTGTCTCGCAAACAATATCTGATGCGTTTAATGTAGTTGTTTACTGAAACCAAATAGTATGCAATGAATGTTACCAACTAAAGATATTATAAGTATTTTAGAGCGGTAAATTCAAATAAGGATCATATGTCCCTGAAGATCACCTGGCTTACTACAAATAAATTTTTATAACAAGGCTGCTGCTACAGCCGTTAATAAAAGACCAAATGGCCACCAATGTTAAATTCCATCTCGATACCTTAATCGGCAAATGTCTTAAATCCAAAACCACCAATTATCAGGAGAGACAAAAAACTGTTCAAAAAAAGTTTTTCAGTATTTTCCTTCTTTTTTTATTTTATGACTACTTCTTAGTTGCCTTTCTATTATTAAAAAAGTTGTTTTTTGTCTGCTTTATGATCTTTTTGGGATCATTTTTCAAAACTCATGCTGTACATGCTCATGAGAGATTTAAGCTATTTTTTAGCTATATATTTTATATTGAATTAAAATTTAATTTGTACAGAGTTTGCTTTTTCTTAATCTAACTAATGTAACTAAGTAAGTAGGTTCATTTCTTTAATTTTTTTAAGTGCGGTAAAGAGTCGTAAAAATGATGATATGTAGAGTCAATTGTAGGCTTCAGCTCTTGCAAATTTCGCCATCCAAAAAGTAATGAATTTGCCTTATATCTACCAAGCAAGGGTCTCCTGCTTTTCTTCCAAGTCTAATTAATTTGTAAGTTTCTATTCTTGGGTCTTCTTTGAAGAAGCCATAGTGCTAGTAGATAATAGCTTTATGAGGATTGATCTTGTCGGTTGTCGCACAAATTTCAACGTAATCGAAAGGAATTGATATGATACGGTGACATAAAAATTATAACCCTCAAAAAAACAATTTCTCATAGTAGTTTTCTTTCAGTTATTCCACTTTGTAATAATGAGCAATAGTTAGATGTTCTGGCTATTTATTTCTTTGTTAATATAAGATAAATGTGTAACCTCCATTCCAGACTAACTCACTTGTTTTTTTTTCAATAGTTGTTTTTTTTCTAGATTTAAGACTGTTATTTACCCGAAAAGCTAGAGAAAAGTTGACAATTTCAAAGTATAACTGAATTAGAATCATGCAAAATATTACGGAGATATGAAAGGGAGATTTTTTTGTTAAACTATCTCTAACATAAGAAAGAAATTTTTACCGTTTTATGATATTCTCGTTATTCGTAATTGGCATCATGAAATTATCTACAACTATTAGCCTTTCTATTTGTACATTGTATTTTTATTATTTCATCTAATTATTTTATCGTTTATTTGTTCTATTCACTAGCCGACAAGATTTTCGTAACACAGGCGAGACCTTTATTTTTAAAATGGAAATACCCATCCAATAATAGAAAAAATATTTATTAAGCTCTAACACGCACCACTTTTCAATAGCTCAATTATCCCTGTTTACATTAGCAGATTGGTAATTTTCTAAAGGGGCGGTTAATATCGGCAAATTTTATGGCCAAAAAAATTCCTGAACTGTATTATTCAGAATAATAAACATAAAAATAATAATAAAAATTAGTATTCTGTTGAGTTTCATAGTAAGTGATTCTCTGTTCATAGTGCAAAAAGTGATAAAGACGAAAATGTCAAGTCAAACGCGCCCTAGTTGCACAACTTCTCTTGACAAATTTCGTTATATTTGTGGAGAATTTATGGTGAAATCGCAAGCCAGGTCATTTTCCAAAAATGTGAAATAAGCCTATTTCAAATACATATTTTGGTACTTTAATTGGAGACCAAGACAAGCAGTGGGCTCCCAGGCATAATCCCAGTGAGTGGCGCCTATTTATTGACTCGTCTAAATAAAGTTTAAAAGCAGTGTTAATACACAATGGAAATTTAAAACCGTCTATAACAGTTGTTCATTCTATGAAGATGAAAGAAACTTATGAAAATATTCGCTTGCTTTTAGATAAAATTAACTACAAGTATAAGTGGCAGATATGTGGGGACCTGAAGGTGATTTGGAATTTTAATGGGTCTTCAAGGAGGGTTTACGAAACATTGCTGTTTTCTTTGTCTATGGGATAGTCGGGCAGTAGACCAACACTATGTAAAACAAATTGACAAGCAAGAAGTGAGTTTTAACCGGGATCTCAAAATGTTAAGTTTATACCCCTTGTAAATCCCAAAAATGACCTTCTGTCCCCCTTCACATTGCAAAAGTTATGGATAATGAGGGTGATGGATTCAAATACCTTAGAGAAGTCTTTCCCCAGTTGAGTGATGCCAAATCAATGGAAGGTATTTTTTTGGGTCACAAATAAGATAATTGCTAGACGTTGACAATTTTACAAAAAAGCTCACCAGATATGAACTTAGAGCATGGAAGGCATTTGTTAATGTAGTGAGGGAATTTTTGAGCAACAATATGGATACAAACTATAAACAGTTAGTTGATGAACTTCTAGACGCATACAAATCCCTTGATGCTCTAATGTCATTGAAAATGAATTTCCTCCATTATATAAACTATAAATATTTATATCAATTTTCTAATAAATATTAAATATTTTACCAATGAATATGGTTTTATAAATGTAACATAAAAACCTTACGAGCTACAATTATTTTTTTCATATTTTCGTATTTGTTTAGGTACATTTTATCACAATATTCATTCTTGTGTTACTACAAAAAATTTTTTTGTCGACCAGTTATTAGTTCATTGGTTAACTTTTACATATATATGCCCTACTGAACACACTGTTTACACTACCACTAAATAGCGTATCGATAACCAAGTTATCGTCTTCAGAGACTAAAGATAAACTTATATTTGTCCTACTCATTAATTGGTCCCCTGTGGTGTAATAGTATATTACTCAAGGAGCGAGTAATGATGACTATTACTCTTAAGGATGATGTAACTCATACGAATGTATGATTTATCATTTTGGTCATTTGAAAATGGAAAGTTTGTGGCATGAGGTGGTTGGTGAACGATCTAGATGTCATTGTTCTTTTGATAGGTATATTAACGATCTGGAGTTTCTTTAAAAAAATTATTCACTTCCATCCATGTAAACGTGTTGGCTTTTTTTGGTCGAAAACATTTTAGGAAAGCAAGCTTCAAATAACTCCACATGGTGGAAAGCCCATTTTGAAAATTACTGGTACTTTTTGATTAATTTATTAAAATAAATTCAGAAAAATAGCGGCTGTTTCTGTTAACGATGTCATAAAATTTTTTGTAAACGGCATATAATTCTTTATGTAACAGATTTTCTAAACATATCTCAAGATAAAATTCACAAAATGTAAAAACTGGCACTTTTGACATGATGATTCAATTGCCAATATTCTATTTGTAATCTATAGATTATGTGTTGTAGATAAATGAATAAATGTTATACATATTTTTATTCCGACATATATCCGTTAGTTGCGGTTTTATATCACCACTGATTAATTTCATACTTATTTCTAATATAAACTAAATTGCATTACTGTTTATGAACTTAATGTTTATATTTGACGCATTTGACGCACTTTTCTTAGAAAAACGGTGTTTTATTATCGAAAAACAAATCGACAATGAAAAATAAAGCGGATATGAACTGTCAAAGAAAATAAACATACTTTTATTTACGTTTTAGTAATATAAATGAACCTAATAAACCAAAAATAGATGCTAGTGTACGAGATATTATACTATCGCTGTAATGAAATAAATCTTTGATAGAATATAATGAAACGCGTGTTTAATAATCTACGGTTAATCGGTTGGTCAGTGACAAGGAATAATAAAGATAACTGGTTATATTTTACGCTCTCTAGCTACCTTAATCCTGCTACTAACTATTAGTACATGTTCTATGGCCACCAAATATATCAATGGAAAACAATTAACATCAAGACATATATATTTATAAAAAGTTAAAAATCACTAACAAATATTCCTTAATGTATAATAAATAGCTATGATTTTCGTGAATTTTTGGCATCTTGTAAGTCATTTTCAAGTATCCAACAGTAATCTGCTAGCATTCCTAGACTCTTTTCTCTTGATAGCGCTTTTCTATTAAAGAAATGTCCTGATGAAATATTTCGTCTTGTTTGTCACTCACAGTACCCAAATTTTCGGAGAAGAAATCCAGATGAGAGTGCATGACATGTATTTTTAAAGACATATTACATCCCAAAACTTTGTATGAATTATAAGTTCATTTATTAAGTCTTATTTTCCGCTTTATGGTTTCCTAGAAAATTTTGGACAACATTCACAAAAAATTACCATGCGACTTTCTCCAGATCATTCAGCTGTAGCCCAAGCAAAAGAGCAATGCATTTAAAATCGCCAGTGATTTTGATCATATTCAAAATTCAATAAATTCATCACTACAGAAATGTTATTACAATAGACTAAATCATCTGCTTTAGAAAAGTAAGGTTTCATTTCATCGTCACGATATCGGAAATAAGAAATTTTCGTTCCAGGAGAAAGTAAATTCTAATAGTTTAATCTAAACCCTAAAAGCTCAACTTGTTTTATAGACAAATTCATCACGTACCAAATCATTTAAATCACTTTGTATCAATAAATGCGGTTGACGGTTGATAACTCGGGTCACTCTCTTGAGATACCTCATCGGATTGAATAAGCTCAAATTCCGGAATAGAAACAGAATCCTAACTTTCTGCTTGATTTAGAGGCTATGGCACAGGTAGTTCGGCACTATTAGAATTGGTCTGTTGGTCGATGATAAGTTTGGGTACTGGACAGTGTGTTTGGACTTGGTGGTGACGCCTTTTGTTTAAATCAAACAAAAATAGCAATCACTTACATGATCTTTTGGTTCCGTCCAAATCGTATACCAAAAGGCAAATATCTAGATTCTTGTTAAACCCAACCTGATATATGTGGAACCCATGATATATTTTGGTTGTACACAGGAAAACGAAAGTCTAATAGCACTTTTCAATTAACGGCGTAAATTTTCGACGATAAGATGCAAAATTGTTTTGAATTATCCACACACATAACATAAGAATATATAACTGTCACAAAAAACTGGATGTGACTGAAACAAAATAATATTTTTTTGCGTGAGAGTACATCAAAACAAGTAAAAATCATCACAAAGTTCGTGTAACAAAAACAGTGTTTACCAGTGTAATTTCACGAATTATTGGCATCGATGTATTCTATCGTCTTGATTTTTATGAAAATGAAGAGGTCATTAGGTTGGCGAAGCATATATACAATAAAAATCGGAATGTGATTAAGGAATGCAGTTAATGATGGGTGAAAAAAAATGTAAGATAACATATCTCTCTAGAGTACTATAAACGAACTGAAAAAAAAATTCGCTAATGGCAACTTTTCGACCTACCATTAAAAAAGTGGAACTGGATCCGGCGCCGTAAAAGTTTGTAAATCTACATGGTTGAGTTCATCACAACAAAAACGTGAAAGCAACAAAGAGATTCTCCAGATGATCGCTATCCATATTGACTGCCACAGTACTGATTCATTTAAATTGTGCACGTCGTTTGAGCGGCTTGCTTGCTTGCCATCTCGTATACTTGCCAAGTACGCAAATAATTTTGTATTTGTATGGCTTTAGACGAAGGACAATACCAAAACCCATTGTAAAGAGAGGTCGATCCGAGCGGAAAGCTTTGTTGTGTGTCTGGTGGAATTATGAAGGTTCAATGTCTGTATTTCGTAACTATTCCAGGTGATCGAGCTATGGTATATATTGGACAGCAGCTGATGTGAATGTATGAGGTTTTATCGGAAAAATATTCATGTAACTGAAATCAGATTCTTTCATAACAAAACAATGCTAAGCCAAATAAAACTTTTAAAATTACGTGGAATAACACCAAATAACTTGATGCTATTGAATTCCTAACACATTCGTACTATTTATTCAGATCCATGGGACCTAGGGAAAAATTCAATCCAAAGGAAATGTTGAAAATGCGGTGCAACGATTTATTGTATCTAAGCCCAAATAATGGTTTTACCAAGGCCAAAAGAGCTTGTTGAAAGTTGTGTTAAAACCATACAATACGATGAACTATACTTCGAATATTAAGGTTTTCTTTATGAATGATGATTTAATAAACTATTAAAGAAAGGGAATATTGAAAACCCACATTATTTATATTTCTGTTTAAAACAAATTTATTTTTTTTGCCTCATGAACTCCCATCTCCATATCTCTTTGTTTACTTCTTTTTAATAGCTAGCAGTACCACAACGATCTAACTAAAATGGACAGTTGGCCAAACAAATCACAAAATACTAAAGGAAGGGAATACTAAGAACTTGACGAAGTTATTCTTGATTTATTCATTGATTTCCTTTTTCCAAAATGAACGCAATCATGACGTTTTTTGTGTAATATAGTTTCATCCATGATAGACCGATTTGTTTTCTTTAGATATATTTGTGTATCTATGTATATTTTTTCAGGAAATAACGAACCCACAACAAAAGCAGTAACAAAAAATATATTTCTAACGATGAACTCCTCCACTCTCAACCCCGTGCCAAAAAAAATGCCTGAAGAGCCAAAAGACAAACTTACAGATTTTTTTTCGACTTCAAAATCTAGAAAACCAGCACCGATTAACGTGAGAGCTTTGAAAAAAAGTTTTGAAAGTTTGAGTTCTCCTCCGCCTTTGCCACAAAAAGTTCCTGTTTACAAATCGACGTTACCTAAACAAAATAATAAAATAGACAATGCCATAAGTGAAAATATTGCTGCCACTCCGCTTAAGAACGGTGTTAATAAAAGCCACGTTGGAAAAATAGAACCCATTACACCAATCGAAAAAATAACATCCTCGAATGTTGACAGGCGAACTATTGTTCTTAAAATGGATCCAAAAGGAACTAGTCTAGGAATTACTCTATCTGGAGGTATTGACGAGAACAAAGATATAACGGTGAGTTTTTTACGAATACATAACATTATTTTTTAATACTGAACACACTGTTTACACTACCGCTACACCAACACTTACAATTGACACTGATGCATGTTTCAATAACCAAGTTATCGTCTTCATAGACTGAAGGTAAACTACAGATATGTGGATAATATTTTCGCTATATCTGAAACGGAAAAGGGGAAAGTAGAAAATTTCACTTTAAAAATCAATTCCAAATTACCATCCATAAAGTTCACTTATTTAATGGAAAATAATGGACAGATACTGCGTTTAGAAACAGTAGTAAATGAGAATAGTAATAGACTAAAATTTGATATATTTAGGAAAAACCTTCGTACTTGCAGGAACATCCCGTCTAATTCCTTCCATTACATCCGACATAAAATAGCAATTTTCTGGTACATTGTTTAATTATTCATTCTTCACTTAACGTCAAAATATTCAAAAGATACAAACAAGAAATGACTTTTATTGAGGATGTGGCTGTACTTGATGGTTAAGATAAAATAATAGTAAATAGGTTAATTAACTTTAATAGGTTTAAAAAGTCTTTATGTGGAGCTACCTTATATCAAAATCAAAACGAAAAAAATAAACGAGTTGCTCTAGTACCTTTGAGTTCATCTTATACGAAAAGATGGGAAATAATTTTTATTAGAGTACGTTTTAAATTGGTTTATAAATCTAGCAATACATTAAAACAATTGCTGGGCAATCCCAAGGATAGGATACCAGATTTGGAAAAGACTGGTATTTATGAAATTAACTGTAATGATTGTGGCAGGTTGTTGGCAGAATAAGATATTATCCGTTAATGTCCGGTTTAAAGAGCATATATATATACCGAGTACGCTGCCAGTCATATCATGAAATAAATATAAATAATGTTTAATTGTTAAAACATGTATCCAACAATAAATTATTGAATGCATTTGAGCGCACAGCCCACTCCATAGTTTCATAGTTAAGAAATTCGTTTCGATGGTTATTTCGATCCAATTATCAAGATTCCACACATCCTGCTCTTCTTTCACTACTGACCGGCTATTGATCTGTTAGGTTATATCTTAAAAATTTATTCGTTTTCGTCCTATGATCTCAGCCTTCGAAGTAATAATATAGTTTATACCATCGATTGTTTTAAATATTTTGTATACTGAAAAAGCACACACTTACATTTTGCTTCAATAATTAATTTGAGTTCAGTTGAACCAAAAGTGTACTTAATGCCTCCTCAGTTAACTGAAATTCAGAAAGCTGCGATTATTGCCAAATTGAAGATGGCTGGTCTATCAGAAGACTGGCAACATATCTAGCTCATAATACGAGTACCTTAGCCAGAGTGAAGAGGCGATGGAAACAAGACGGGACCTTGCGCCGGAAGATTGGGTCTGAAGGAAGAAATATTTAAAATGCGGAACAAGATTAATTTTTAAAGAAAACATCTCTTTGAATCGGCTGCAAGTGCTGCATATGCAACAAACTTTCCAGGATCCCGTCCTACGGCATGTAGACGAATAAAAGCTTCGGATTTGACAAACTGTGAAAGTTAAATTCAACCGGAAAGCAACTGAATTCGCTGTTCTAGTATGGACCAATATGTTTCAATGTTTTCATTCTATAGCTGTTCTATAATGACAACGAAAGATTTCATCGTTTTATCTTCTTTGTTCCATCATAATTCACTAAGAGCATTTTTTTAATGCTCGAGGAACACCTTTAACTAGGTGTCTATATCAATTCAAACTCTTCTAGGTCGATTTAAAATGATGGAGGAAAAAGAGTTTTTGTTGTTATAAATACAACGATAAAAAGATATTTTTTAGTATTAGTAAGTGATGGACTTATTGCGCTTTAGTAGTCTCTTCAATATATCCGTTGCATACATTGTAACGAACAAATGGGTTTGAATGGTAAAAATCTATCTGGAGTGGACAGAAAGGGTTAGTGATTATGGTATAATGAGCAAGACTTGTATGCTATTTCAATGAATAGAACTGTACATACTAGCTTTGTAAACTCAAATTGGGACGTTTTATGATATCCAATTCAGTATTACTAATTACACTCTTATTTATTATTTGACACTAAATTAAATCATAAATCACACAAAAAGTAAACGTAAAAGCACCCGCCATTAATATTACATACAATCTCGGTATCGCTTGATAAAATCCCTGTCAAACTGTGTATGAAAATGTTCTAGCGATAACATTCAAAAACAAAATCACTTGATCACTTCCGTTGATGCTAATAATGTCGTTTTGATATAAGACGATAGTGTTGATCTCGTATATTATCTACTGTTAAAGAAAGATATAAACTACAGCCATGACGGTACCTTCAAGTGGAATCTTACGGCTGCCTGATACTGAATCTTTTTCATTTTGTCGGTATTCAACAACTTTTTGACAAAGATTAATCGTCTAACTTGATTGGGAATTATCTTTAACAATTTTGGATTCAAGTATACACTTTTTATTACTTCTATCAACTGGATCAGTTTTATAACATTTCGAAAACGTTTTCTATATAAAAATTCTTTTATTTATTATCGACTCTTTTATCTCAAGTTATAGCTTACTAGAGCTATTCATTAAATTCCTGTTGTCTAAGAATATGACAAAAGATCACGGACCATAGGTACATTTAAACAAAGTAAATACCTTGAAAATGTTAAAGCGTTGATAAACACAAAGAAAATCATATGAATCAATAGAGGTTGGTAGTAGAGATTTATAGACTATTAATATACATTTTATAAATCGCTTAATAATAGCGAATACTCTCCTTATTTGTAGGTGTAGGTGAGAGTGGGAACAAACCACGGAAATGATATTTAAATATATTTTATTGTCTGAAAGACAATTTATTAACTATTTAACAAAGATTTAAATGGGGATATTTGAGTATTATGCAATACGAATAATAAGCACATTCATACCAATGAATATATTAATATTTTATGCGAGAATTATAACATACAAATCAATAAATAAATATTATTAACAATAATCGATATAGGTAACAGTGAAAGGACATTATTAATAAATGTTTATGGAATGTAATATTATACTTTATATTGAAAAATATTCATCAATTACAGTACAACTATGATCAAACAGCTTTGTCCACGAGTCTGATTCATAACCATTTCATATACTGGTCGCATACGCTCTTTCAAAATTGTCAATATCATTCCATTCAATTCTGAATTCTAAATAACAGTTTCGTATTTTTGGTAGAGCTTCAGATTCTCATGCGCAATACGGTAAGATGGGGGAATGGCGGTTACTTAAGTATGGATCCATTTTTCAATTTATCTTAGGAACTTACAGCATAGGTAATCATTTATTTACAGAGCCTATATAGTAGACTAAAGATATGCATCAAGCACAGTATCAATCTATCACGGATTTCATATTTTTCATTTTGTAAAACTCTTCATTGACTGACTAAACTGTTTACTTTCAATCTCTGAAGACGATAACTTGGTTATCGAAACGCGCGTCAGACAGTGTAATTGTGAGTGTGGGTGTAGTGGTGGTGTTAACAGTCTTCAGTACGAAAAACCTGAATAACGTTCACAAAATGTAAAAAACATATTGGATATTATAGTAAATGTATTGTAATGAATTTTAAAAAATATATTCAATGGCATAAATCACTTTAAGCTTACCTTTAACTGATTTTTTGATTTTATAACAACCTTTACACAACTATCAAACTCACTACGCTCGATGCAAAATGTCACCGCTTGGTAAATAAGTTTACTCGGCCCCATACTAGATGGCAACATTAATAGTAATAGCAGAATGTTTTTGGAAGTTTAAAATTTTAACGTGACCAGCATTGCCCGCTGACCGCATTCCCCCATCTTACCCTAGTAAAAACGTCATTGAGAGTCCTTCACTTTCCAGATTTAGAAGAACTAACACGAATATTCAACAGTAGGAAGTAGTGATAGGTAAACGTTTCCATAGTACTTGAATCGTTCGCTGTAAAATAAAATCTTAAATAGGTTGGTAATCAAACTTTTAATATTACGCCTATTTTGAATTGGTTACCAACTAATTCTGAATCGATTCTAACTGTGAAATGCGAACAAAGGTATTAATTGTATTTATTGGTGAAATTGGAAAGAGCACGTAACCGTTAAAAGAGAAGAATTTACTAATTGGACAATCCTAGAAAACAGCTGGTCTACGTCAAAATGGCAGCCGTAGGGTAAACAATTAATTTTCTCGTATGTATCCGTGTTAGTTTTTTTTGGTTTTTGTTTTTTTCGGTAGTGAGAGTTGTTTTGTATTGTTTTATTGTTTCATAGCGTTAAGGGAACTCCATGAAACCGAGTATTTTTGCAGTTTTGTTGAAATTGCCTGCAATTTACGAAATTTAGGACACTTGTATCAATTTTGTGCGTAAATTACGGGAGTTTTTTTTTTTAATTTATTTCCATTGTTGCGTTCTCAAGTTTATCAAGTATTAGCAGGTTGCGCAGTAATAAATATACAAGAAACTTAAGCTTTAACTGGAGTTAACTCGATTTCATTAGATGCAAGGAGCTTTAGTCAGAATTTTGCTCATTTTCACAAGTTTTCAATATACTTGCGTTTAAGTTTATATTTACCTTTTATTCAAACCATAATTATACTTTTTATAGATACATCGTATACGATATAACAGCATGGCCTATCATGATGGTCGACTGAAACGAGGAGATAAAATAATTTTTATTAATGATAAATCGACAAGTGGCTTGACTCATATGGAGGCTGTAAACTTACTTAAGGTAATTTAAAATTCAATTTTAAACACCAGTTTAACAATCATGTAGTTAAAAGTTACTTACCTTATTTTGGAAGAGTCTCTTTTTTTCATTTTTTTGTAATTCCAATTTATCATCCAACAGTTATCAGTATTTCTAATAATGTGACCAAATATGGTAACTGTGAGTTTTTATTAGGATTTAATGCTGCTATCTAAGTTTAAATTATTATAGGAACCATTGACTGAGTTTTCCATTGTGACAGAAGAAGGAGAAAATACTGTGCCATCACCTGTTAGTAGCATCAGCGGTAGTTTACAAAGAAGATCATCTTCAATGTCCTCTATGCTTTCAGGAACTAAATGTAAGTGAATCTTGTAATGAAAAATAGCTTAAACAGAACTACTTTCTATTTGTTTGAGTCAAAAACTGACTATAAATGAAATCGTTGGGGTGCACGAAGCTCCGGCAGGGCGACGCGACGCTTGCGCTATCTATTAAGCAGTCATGACAACAAGGCGTCGTTTCGAGGAGAGAGGAAACACCGGAACACTTCTAGGGAATATTGTTTGATGGAGTATGGTTTTTTAAGGAGATATAGTGAGAAATTGATTAATCATGATCATAGGCACTATCAGAAGAAAATTCAGGAGTGTGGTTGTGGCCCGCTTGAGCTGCATTACGAAGATATGGAGGGAGATAAGGACCAGTGGCTATACATGACAGACTGGAGTACCTAGTTTTCCGCACGAACTTCATGACCAAAGAAACCATGAAGGATTACAAGAGTTTAGAAGCTCACAATTTCCTCACCTCTAACCTTGTAGTTCTTCCTCGTGTGAAAGTCCTGCCAATGGAACGTGTGATAGTGCTTGGCAAGGTTTTCATTCCACTTGATGTGCATGCGGCACCGTAGTGCTCTTATTTCCTATTGTTCGTCTGGAGTCAGGACTCTTATCACATTTGTCCTAATGTCCGAATAACTTTTCTTCTCACTTTCATTGCTTTCAATTTTCCTAAATAATTTTATGTGTGTCCCTAGATTTTTCCATTCGATGAAACAATATACAACTGAATAGTATTTCTTTCTTTCCACTTGATTTCAATTTCCCTGCTGAAATTTATGTCTTGTGTCCCTAAAAGTAATTGAGATTTTGTTCAGATATTTTGATATAAAACTAATAAATTCAGAGTCTCAGATCATCTTTGACATTTCGATATTTCCAGTCTTTTACGGAGTCTTGTTCAGTCTTATTAATTCCTGTGCGAAAAACCCAAAATATATTCATGTTGAACGTTTTTATGGGGAATATGGATTGATGATTAGTGTAGAGTAGATGTTAAAAAAGCAAAATGGGTAATTAGTCCTTGGTAATGTCCTTCACACTTAATTCCATCAATTTAGGATTTTGAAAACTAAAAAACAAAATTTGGCATAATGTTGAATAGCAGTTAATATATATGAGCATTATTGAAAATTTCACGCGCCCACGACTCATTTTTTAGTCTGAAAAGGTATTTACCTGTCCTAAGAATACAGTTCACTACAACGCAGTTCATCATCTTTTATAATTCTTATAATACAGAGGTATGGTGCTATGGGTTACGAAAAACAACAATACGGCCGACGCCCAGTTGTCGTATCTGACCGCCAGATGGCACTCACGTCACAGGTGGCAAAAAATTCAACCCGCATGACCGGGAACCCCAAGAATGGTAACTTGTAACTATACTGTAGTTGAATATTATGAACTTTTATTAATTGTAACTGTAGGTGAATCCTACTATCAACCTTTTTCTTGCTTATATGACTAGAGGAATATTGAAATAAAGAAAAAACATGAAGGTGGTCGATATACATAACTAATAAGTTGGAATTTCATACTGAGCACACTGTTTACACTAGAACTACACCAACACTCATAATTACAGTATATGACGCGCGTTTCGATAGCCAAGTTATTATCTTCAGAGATTGAAGGTAAAGCATAATGAAGAATCGCAATTTAAAAAACAGTTAATAGTAGTCACTTATTTATAATACACTTTATTAAGTATGTATTACGTTAAATAAAGAAATAGCTTGAATTGTCTTTTATTCCATTTGGCTTTTTCTCCTCTGGTTGATCATTAATTTATGTTTCAGCTCCTTCATTGGAAGAAAAGAAAGCTAATACAATCATAGCAATAAATAAAGACGGAGCTGGACTTGGATTCAGTATTGAAGGAGGTAAAGACTCGCCACTAGGAGATGTGCCATTACGAGTTAAAAAAATATTTACAGGTAATAAACTGAATATAAACGGTGATCAAATGAAATAGTGTTGTTTTCAACGGTTTATTATTCATTTAACAAAACAAGGGTTTTCTAACTCTCAATTTGACGTAGAGTACATCCTACTTAATGCCCACGATTATAACACCCATAATAATGTCGTTTCTTTCAAGTACGTTTGAAAAAAATTATATGAGAACCAGTCTCAGAAACCTAAAATTGAGGACTGGAAGCTTTGATACACAATTTTGCCAAAAGAGGACAAAGGCTGGAGAACCAAAAGGCTTACTGAGCCTAAAGATTTTTGGACTGTTGTGGGCATTAAGTAGAACGTACCCAATTTGGCGAAGGAACCTACTGTATAGACGAATTTCACTAAGAGGGGGTTATGTATGGAATGTAAAGGTAATCAGAACCATTTTGAATGGAGAAAAAGCTGAAAAAGTGTCTATCTGTAAACAGCAAATTATTTGTTTTAAAATCACCATTTTCGTCTGAACCAGAATGTTCATTACCAAAAATTTGGGACAATATGAAAGTTATACTTTGATTCTATTCACTACATATTATATATTTTTCAATTCCAGGAGGCGCAGCAGACAAATCTGGAAATTTGGAAGTCGGCGACGAAATATTGAAAGTGAATGACATCAATTTCACAAATTTAACCAGAATCGAAGCTTGGAATTTAATGAAGAAAATTCCAGAAGGCAAAGTTGAAATACATATATTAAGAAATTCTCATTCGAATTGAGTTACTTGTGTGATTGCACTAGCCTTAGGTACAAAAATAGAAGTCAGTGAAAACAGAATCGATTCTAGTGAGCTCAAAGTATGTAGCAATACAAATTTTTATTTTGTTCCGCTGTTGCTTTTTCTAAATGACAGCAATTTTGGTTTGATACAAAGTACCAAAATCCTAGTGCTTCAAATTAATAACAACTTTAACATTACGGAAATAAAATTAAATCTTGCCAAAACAATTGAGTATTTGTACTTATTTAAAATAAATTTATCACCCACATTTTTATGCATTACTTTCCGTTATAATTTTATATATATTTTATATAAATGCTTCATGTAATAAATTATTTCTATATATATATATATATATATATATATATATATATATATTTGCTGTAAATATACATTGGATTAATAAATTTTTATTGAAAATAGTGTTTTAGTTGATTATTATTAGGTGCACAAAGCGCCTATTTTATAGACGTTTCACATAGGTTGGATTCCACTAAGCACTCCCGACAATTACGTTCACGACCACAATCTTTCCCTTTCTGAGCGTTATAATCGTAAACCCAAATGGAATTGCTTACGAGGCGTTTTGAGCGTCGAGATAAATATAAACGAATGACAAAACAGAACAAAATAAAGCGGAAGCTTTAAGAGGTTATGTTATAATTTATAAATTATTGATTTTTTTAGTAGAATGCTCAACTGATTTACATTAAAGTAAAATCAAAATATTTTTGAGGCGGTAGTAAAATATTTGATAGTACGTCACAAGACGCTTCAAAAATACTTATGTCCCATACCGCACTAAATAACTAGATAGATCATGGTTGCAATCTGCGTTGCTTGAGTTTTTAAAATTCCGTACCTCTTGACAAGGGTCTTTGTGAACGTTAGTCATGACGTCATGAGTGACGTTCTCGCCGCGACCACAACGATCGTAGTCGCTATGTGGTACTCCCAAAAGAGTATTTCAAACGCCGTAAACGCTTAGTGGAATACACCTATAGACGACCCAAGGTTGAATCAATTTTCTAATTGAAGTTCAGACCCCTAGATGGATCTGTCAGCATAAGTAGACATCCAGTTGGCAAACTTGACACAAAATTGGATGTTTGTATACATTAAATAGAACAGTTTCTTCTGATGGTTCATGATCGTTGTGTTGTGCTCGTGTTTTTGTGTCCTTTCAATTATGTCTAGTGTTAGTTACCTCTCTGTACTATTAGTTTCTTAGTAATAGTAATTTGAGTGAAGCAACTTTTGTTACTTTGTAAAAATGGATAAAAAGAAATTTTGTGTGTTAATAAGCATTACTTTTTGCCAAAATAACACTATTGAAGCGAAATGATTGAGAAATATTATTCGTTTTTTGCACCAGGAAAATCAACCCTTCAGAAGTGAAGAAATGAGCACCGAGGACGATGCACGCAGTGGACACCGAAGAAAACAACAAATAAGTCCACAAATTAATTTCGGATAACCGTAAAGTGAAACAGATTGGATAGCTGAGATCCTGAAGATATCAAAAGAAGCTGTTGGACATATCGTGAATGAATTGGGAATGCGATAGATAGCTTGGTTCAAAATGGGTGCCGCAAAAAATCACAAACGACGAAAAATTGATGATTCTGAGCAGTGTTTGGAGCTATTCAATCACTATAAACTCAAATTTTTGCGTCGATATGTGACAATGGATGAAACACAGGTCACATCATTTCACACTGGAGCCCAATCGAGTCAGTCGCACATATGGACCGGATCCAAAAAGTGGAAAGCCGCTAACTCGATTGGCAATGTTGTAACTTCAGTATTTTTGGATTCGTATGGTATAATATTAAGTTTCTGTCAAAGATTCAAATCAATCGGATCAAAATTGGCTGAATAATGGTGGCAGTATTAAAAAAGTGATTTCGAGAAAAACGTGTTTGAAAAAGGGACGACAAGCGTCAACGGTCAAACTGACGCTACACTAGTACACCGACACAAACACTAGTAGAAATAGTCGCTAAGGGATATCTGAGGTGGGTAATTACTTCGGAACGAAAGGCGCGCCCATTTGCTAGAACGCGTAGTGGGATCCCTAGCGTCTGAAGCTTATAACTCAGAGAAAAATTTTGTTTTTCGTAAAATCATTCGAGGAAATTTTAGCTAAAAAAAGGTACTGACTTTTTGAAATTCTTACTATGATGTTACCCCTTATCCCAGCAACCTTTGAAGGGTCAAAGGAGTAGATCAAGTTCACGATGTTATTAAAACCAGTGTATATAGAGAAAATAATTTATTATGCTAACATCACAACAAGAAATTACTTAAATAAATTTATGGAAGTACGAAAAAATTATAAATATAAAAAAACAGTACGTCAATTATTCCAATATTTATGAACGAAGAAAAATTTGAAAAAAAATGGAAAACACATCGGTGATACCATATGCTTGTTGAACAAAAATACTTTGGGAATAAAGTATACAATCGCTTGAGCTTCAACTAAATAATATAAGGTGTTTCTGATTAAACCCAAGTATTTCGCTCATGCGCGTGCAAAGGAAGACAAGTCTGAAAAAGTGCATTTTCAGTTAACTACTTGTTGCATAAAAAGTTACTTTTGTACTTACCAAAAGAGGTAAGTTAATATGTTTTCTTTTGTCCTAGTTTTTATGTAATGTGAATTGATGTAAGTCATGTCTAATGTGCAAAAGAAAGCTTGTGATATCTCAACTAACACTCACACATTATTTAGTACCATCCGTGTTATCGGAGTTATCTTCCAAGTTCCAAGGCACTAATATTTTCAGTACTTGTCTCTCTTTAGTTTTGTTTAAATTTAGAACACGTGCGCATTTAATTGTAATCATTGTTTATATTTTTGGTATTTTGTCATTATTCAAAAACGATTATTGTTTGAAATATCCGAGCAATATTAGATACTACGTGTGTAATGTTGGTGAGCTTTTACAGCATAATTTTGTAAAGTGGCAGTGACCAGAGTGAGGTTATGTCATCTAACAGAATTAAATTTCTCAAAGATCTTCGAAACATAGTTGGTAGCTGCACTGGTAAGATGAATAAAAATATCACTTCAACATTTTTCATAGAAAATAAATGCTCTGTACACATTTGTTTTTTGTTTGATTTGAGCTTATCTTACTCTGTACTATTAATATTTCGACATAACTTCATTGACACTCAACTGAATGATAATAATTTCAGATTAGTGCACTCAATCTTATTTGTGTATGACATCCATCAAATTCAAAGCTTTGATTCCGAATCAGATTTGTGACCCATCGCATGCGCCATTTAAAAATTGTCGTTCGCTGTTAACTTAATTCGAATGTTTAGTAACAGTTCCGTATTCGCAGTATCAATCGCATACGCACTTTAAAAATTTGACGTCAAAGAGTTGCTTATTTTTGAATTTTGTCCAACAGTTCCAAGTTCGGCAATCCTATCGACTCCGTCCACGGCAAATCAACAGCGAATTGACTAATTTAGGATCGATCCTAAATCATAGAGTTAATATTAAAGATGAAGAGAACCCATGTAATTGGAACTATTGTAGAAGAATGAAATTCGGCCACCATTAATAGCTAAAATGAAAGACAAAACATCGTAACACTACCAAAATCAATAAAGATCCCAATTAATGAAATTCTGAGTGTGCCTGAAACATAACCACCGCCGAAAACATCAGTTTCTGGAAGGTGTTATTTATGTAGTTATAAAAGAAATAGAAAAACTTCAACACAATGCAGAAGCTGTCAGAAATCCATTTGCCGAGAACAGACTGTTCCATAGTGTCTAACATGCGCGCAGAAGGAGGAAAATTGGAGGAGCCTGATAATTACTTTTCACTTTTTTTATAATTTTCAAGTATATTTTATTGTCCTTTCCTATTATATTTCTAAAATGCCTAGGACTTTTTATTTTTCGGTTTTTTATATGAATATTTAAATGCGGTCATTTACACCGTGCTCGTTTACTTATTGCAAAAGTAGAGACGCGTGTAACGCCGGATTAACTGGCCATTAAAATCAAACCATCTTATTCTTCTTCTTCCCTCTACTAGAAATTTTGACTTCATATCGATTCAATCAGAATAGATTAGAGACAGATAGAAAGTGTTTTACTGATGTTCTTTCTTTCTCTATTAGCCATTCAGATCACCTTAATAAGCTCAAATACATCGTTCTCTCTATTATTAATATTAACTGTTTGTTTTAAATTGTCAAAGCTAACATCCTGATTAGGTTCGGAATCAAGCATGCGCTTTTCAGCGATACTAAATTAGTTAGTAATTGATTCAGAATCGATTCTGAATAACTTTGTTCATAGGCCTAATTCAGAATCAGTTTAGAGATCGATCGCATACGCACTTTCAAAATTGTCTTTCACACTTAGCTGAGTTTAATAATATTTCAGTTTTCGTGGCATCGATTCCGTTAATTATTCATTACGAAGTTATAGTAGTTTTCAGGTTTATGTTAGTGGATCAAAAGTTCGATACGGTTGTTTATTCTTCGCGGTAAATCAACATCCTGAATGGGTTCGTAATGAAGCATGTGCATTACAGCGATTCTGAATTGTTACTAAATTTGAATCGCGAATAAAGTTAGATTTATAAATTCTTACGTTCGCTATGATGTTCTCCTTAACGTTGGAAAGTATTTATAACGTTTTTGACTTTCCTTTGTCGCTGGGGATTTAATTGGCTGACTATATGACACCAGGAAAATTAACAAAAAATTGTTGAATTTAGTTATTGGTGCTGCACATGTGTGGTCACATGACCAGGATACCTGTTTTGGCTAGGCACGCAGGAATGCGAGCGTGAACTCGAACGCAAGCGTTTGTGTTTATAAATTACACTTCGTAATCTTATTAATTTATGTGTGTGCGAACAAGGGTGGGAACGAATGTAAAAGTTTAGAAATTGTCCTTAAAGCTGTAAACTCTGCACCATGCATTTAGAACTCTCCGAAAGTACATTTCACAATTGAACAATTTTAGCAAATCTACAGTGCGAAAAATTCGTGTACTTCTACAAACCGACTAAGTCAAGAATGTACATATAATAAACGTTAGTTAGTTGTTTTTTTTTACAAATTAAACAAATTTATACTTATTATAGATATTATATTTGAATCTCTAATAACTTTTCACCCAATCATGAAACAAAGAATATATCGGATGGGCGTGATGATTCAATTCAGCTCGATGACAAATCACTTCACGTTACAGCAGAATGTGAGTGTGAATATAATGGTGACAAGGATTACATAGTACCTGGCTCAAGCTCTTTAGACTCTGAGATTGTACCTTTACATACCCTACAAAAAAAACTACCACAAAATCTAGTATCTCCTCGCGTCACAGATAATAAAACAAAATTTAAAAGAAAAAGGAAGAAATCCAGTAAAGAGATACACAAGAAATGCAAAGAAAAAAACGAAGAATTGTTAGAAACGATGGCAGTCCATATTCAACGGAAAATTGATCCGAAGCCGCAAATGTAAAGACTTAGGAAGGTGCAGGAAGAAGTGAGCATTAAGGTTTGATCAGGAAGGTTTGATTTCAAGAGAAGAAAAGAAAACAGACAAGACAGACACTACAAAACCAAGACAATTTAACTATAAATACAATTTAATATTAAATGGAAACTTGATCGAAATTTGTGAAAGCTGTTTTATTTGACTTATCAAATTAATTTATTGAGACTGTTGTAAGAAAAAACTCTCATCTCAGGCACAACATTGGATGATGAGAGGGGTCATCATCCTCCTAAGAACAAAATCGAAACTGACAGAATTGAACTGGTTAAGAAACACATAACTTCAATTCCGGCATATGAGAACCATTACTGTCTTTTTATACTCCCACAAGGTTTTATGATGAATAAAAAATTTGTATTTCGTCCCAAAGCCCCATCAGTAGTATAAAGCTTACGAATTCATTTTCAAAAAAATTAATTATCAAAAAAACTTACAGCAAAGATACTTGTCAAGAATATGACAAAATGCAGTGAATGATACGAAATGAGAAAAAGAAAAACTAAGAAATGAATTGAATTGAACACCAACAGGATGCTGAAGATGTAATTTTGCGAAAAAACTGGATAAGGAAAATGGAAAACTAGGCATGTCTAGAGCCGTACAACTTAACAATGTACGATTGCATCAATAACAAAACTACTTGTTGTGGTATGAAACACTATCTGGCAGAGGTGCAAAAAAGATCGGTTCTTGCTTAATAAAAGAACTTTTGACCTTATCACTCAACATTAAATATGTAGCCTTTTATTCTGATACATGTGGTGGTCAGAATAAAACTAGCCATAGAGTTGCGATGTTTATGACTTTGATGCAAAATTCAAATTTTGAGATAGTGGATCACAAATTCTTAATACCCAGATATACGAATGTGACACTATTCACTCAATTATTGAGAAAAAAATAAACATTATGAGAGTTTTATTGAACAGTTGGTAAAATCATGTGCAGGAAATGAAAATGGATGGTTTTATTGATTTCTCCTCACTACTAAAAACGTGTCTACAAGCTAGAAAAGTGGATGATCATGGTAACAAATTTGTATGGAAAAATATAACATGAATTTACTATGAAAAAACAATCGGTATGTTTTCCTATAAAAATAGGCACAATGAAAACGAACTTTTTGAAAAAATGTCATTTTGCAGGAGAGGTCAAAATTCTCTTCTCGCAGTTCTTCCAAAATGCAAATAGCCAACTTGTATATCTGAGGAGAAGTAAAAGAATTTGAACAAGCTCCTGCCGTATGTCGATGAAGTACTTCACAACTACTGAGAGAAATATCCAGGACACTTCACAACATTTAGATGAAGCCTCTTCACGCGATTAGTGTGAAAGGAGTTATGTGTTGATTTTTTATGCTTTCTGAGTTGTTTATTTATGATTAGTGTAAAAGGAGTTGAGTATTGATTTTTTTGTGCATTCTGAGTTTTTTTTCTCAAACCAACACGTTTTTCTTATGGTTTGGTATAATGTTTTATGCTTTACAACTAAATAAATGTGTTGCTCAATATATATTGGTTTGGTTTAATACGATGTTTTTAGAAAACTCAACTGAAAATAGGACCTTTTCAAAAACCAATATATTTCAATACTATTGTTTTTGACTTGTCTCCCTTTGCACGCTCGTGAGCGATTTATTGATATCAAAATAGTTATAACTATGTTTTCAAAATAATATAATCGTGAAATTCAACATATATTAAAAACTAATTTACCAAATGCTATTTTACTGAAAACTAATTGAAGTAATGATGGTTTAATCTGATTCTGATGCCTCTTCATTCTTATGTCTTCGTTTTTTTCCCCTAGGTACGGAATTCTCAGTTGCTAACTCTTTTTCTAACATTAGATTCACATTTGCTAGAAAAATGTCATGTTGTTCGTTACTGTCATTAGAGACAGCTATTTGAGAATCAGATGTAATATTTATGGCGTCACTATTGTCATTGAATTCTTGAGCTCGTTGATCATCAGTGACAGTTATTATCTCCGGCAAACTGAAATGATCTGGATGTCTGATGATTATTTTCTTTCCGTTATTGACACACGGGCCTAGCTGTATGTATGCTAAATTTGTGTACATGGAGTATCCTCTCTCCACAGCGAGATAATTTTCCTTGATAAAATAACCAATTACATACTCTTGTTGTTCTTTGGAACAAATTTTGTTTTTAAAATGAGCGTTCCAAGTATTCAATAGTTTCAGTAGAGTTAATTTAGATTCTTTTTCATTACTGTTTTTTATAATATTTACAATATATTTTAAAATGCCATTAAGTACATAGGTAATCCTCGGAGATTGATTTTTACAATTATCACACATACTATCACAGTCGGAAGGTTTATAGGTATCTCTGAAATGTTCCATAACAATCTTTCTTCTACAACTGCAACAAACCAATTTTAATCAACATATATTATACAATGCAGTCCATAATTATGGAATAAATTCAATTTTAGCGTTATTATACATTATGTAAAAAACCTGCAACAGGTCGATTTTTATTCTAAAATTGACAATATTATCCCCCTCCAGCAACCCTCTGAATTATAAAAACCCCCTAGAAAATTTTAAATAAAAAAGGATTAGTATGGAACCTTGTTAAAAAGGGATGTTAGTCCTCTCTAGGGCAATAAAAAGTTTTTTAAATTTGGTGCAATCATATCTGAGAAAATTAATTTTCAAGATGTAAAATTTTGATAATGTCTTGATAACAAAATTTTACATAGAATGAGGATAATAATGTCGCATAATATTTAGAATGTATTTTTCAATGTAACTTCGGGGGTAATTTTGTTAATTTCTTCCGTTACTCTAACTTTTAAATCAGCAATATTGTCTGGTCTAAGCCACTACTAAATTTGAGCAAACACTTGTTAGAAGCGTGTCCGGCGCGATTGTCGGATGATATATCTAAGGAGCGGAGTTGTCAAATAATTTACAAAATACGTGAAGTCTTGTCTCAAGTCACCAAACAGTTTCAAGTCACCAAACAATCTCAAGTGACCCAACCTGACGGTAATAGCAAAAACAGAAAAATGTTTGATGGTTGGGATAGAAGATAAAATAATATTCTTATAAAGTTGTTAATGAGAGCAAAAAAAAATTCAATCATTTAAAGGAATTGGAAACTGTTTCTTCCAACAAGCAATTAAACATGAAAATTTATATGCAACACGTTATACGGGAGTACTCCCTCTAAGCCTGTGAAACTAAAAGATGCTTGATTCCTCATAAGTACAGATAACAGATCTATCAAATTAGTTACAAAAGCAAATTTATAATCACTTTGTGTAAGTTTAATAATTATAAAAACTAGAAAATAATAAATGAAGAGACAAACCTATTTTTCTCGAGACAATATGCTAGAATATCCTGAGCTTGTTGTTCCTCTGCAGGTCTATTTGCGTTGCTGTGATGTTTTAAAAAGTCAGTTAACCCAAACATAAGAATACAATCTGACTTTTCACCATCTCTTCCTGCTCTTCCACTTTCCTGATAGAGTCCTTCTAAACTCTTGGGAAGTGAATAATGAATAACAAATCTCACATCTGGTTTATCTGAAGAAGTACATGTATGTTAATGTTGAAAAATTATCGCATGTTCTAGAGCAGTGATTCCCAACAGGTGGTTCGCAGTGTTTGTAACGGGAGTTCACAGTGTTTGTAGAGGGGGTTCGCGGATTTTTTAAAACGCCATTAAAATCAAAAGTAAAAAAATTAAACAACACACCCACTGTAAAACAGATTGTTCGCTGCCTGTTTGTTAAGAAATCTATAATAAATTTCAATATCACATTTTATCAATGTGATTATTATCATGTTCTGCTTTATATTTAAAATAATTGCAGCAGTTTTCACTTCTATGTATAATATTTTTTCTACAATACAATTGGAAATAGATATCAAATTAAAGCAGTTTACTACAAATTTTAGAATTAGATACTTGTTCACAAATGGGAGCTGGGAGAAGTTTCCACATTTCTTCACTACTTCATGCCAAAGTTAGATGGCTTTCCCGTGGTTGAGGTTTGACGCGTTTGATTGAATTGAAGTCTGAAATTCAAGCATTTTTCATTGATCATCCATTCATTTGTCTTCTTGTATATCGACATCCTTTGGCTGCAAAAGCTGTGTATTTAGCTGACATTTTTTGTAAACTGAATGAATTAAATATGTCTTTACAAGGCGTGGGTATCACCATTTCCAGTGTACATGATAGAATTGAGGCTGTGCTAAAAAAGATCACTTTTGGTTTCCGTGCCTGCGGATGAATGAGTATGAATGTTTCGATTTTATCAACACTTTCGATGACTGTTTTCCCAAAAGATGCAATATATTCATCTCAAACAACTATATACGTAATCCATTTCAAGGAAATGTATTATTTTTAAAGATCAATCTTTAATTGACTTCTGGCACAGTATACAAAATAAATATACTGTTGTCAAAAAACGCCATTGAAGTTCTATTACCATTTTGCACCACATAGCTATGTTAGAAAGGATTGTCAACATATACTTATATGAAAGACAAATACAGAAACAGGTTAAATGCAGAACCTGATCTGAAACTGAAATTGTCAGATATTGAGCCTAACTTTGAATTGATTTGTTCTATCAAACATCCAGAAATATTCCATCAAGAGTGTTTCCAAATGTAAAACATAAGAACTAGTTTGTTAAATTTAAATGTTTTACGATTAATATAATTAATTATTCTGCAATAAGGAAAAAATATATATTATATCATCAATGACTACCTAGGGAGTTCCTCAACATTTCTTTTGGTTTGTGAGGAAAAAAAAGTTGGGAAACACTGTTCTAGAGTAACATTGTTGTATGTTAGGAAAAAAATCAAAAAACCAAACACTGACTCGAAAGTTCTTTTCTGTTTAACAAACAAGAAAAAAACCTGGAAAATTAAATTAATGGGAAAAAATGCACATATCGTGGAGCTGATATACCCACAGACCATGTCGTCATAAAAATATCCCTTTCAAAGGCTAAAAAGGAAGCACCAAGACGTACAGTAGCACTAGATAAACTGCACAGTCCAACCATTAAATCTGTATTAACCAACCGATTAAACTCTCAGATACAGAAGTTAGATTCCACAGTCAAAATCATGGGTAGAAATAGCAAGTGTTTTAAGAAATACCTCACAAAGTGTTCTAGGATTCAAATCTAGAAATAAAAAACAAAAATGGATGACAGATGAAATTTTGCTCTTAATGGATGAACGTAGAAAACTAAAAAAGGACATAAATAAGTACAGAGACTTACAGAGACTCATAAGATCAAAAATTAGAGTTGCAAAAAATGAATGGCTTAAAAACGAGTGCAACGAAATAGAACAACTGCAACGAAGACACAATGATTTCAACCTCCATAAAAGATTAAAGGAAGCCGCTGGTATATTTAAAAAACGAAGTCTGGGTATAATAACCAAACAGTACAACCAGATAGTTATGGAAGATCATAAGAAATACAGGATATGGGAAGACTATGTAGAAAAACTTTTTGACGACAATAGACCAGACCAGACCAGAGAACTCGATGCAGAAGAATGTCTAACTGGACCTTCTATTACCAAAGAAGAGGTAGAAAAGGCTATACTAGTCGCTAAAAACAATAAAACAGTTGGTCCAGATGAAATACCATCAGAAATACTGAAACTACTGGACGAAAGGGGCATTAGAGTGCTTCACAAGCTGTTCAACAAGATATATGATACTAGTCATTATCCTGAACAGTGGCTATCTTCAGTTTTTATTTCTATCCCAAAAAAATCGAACACAAGAAAGTGTGAAGATCATAGGCTAATTAGCCTTATGAGCCACTCCCTAAAAATATTCCTAAGAATAATACATCAGAGATTATATAGAAAATGTGATAATAATATAAGCGACTCGCAATTTGGATTTAGACAGGGGTTAGGTACAAGAGAGGCAATAGTCGCAACACAGGTCCTTGTACAGAACTGCTATGACCAAAGAAAAAATGTTTGTCTATGCCTCATAGACTACGAAAAAGCTTCTGATAAAGTTCAACATCACAAACTTATGCAGCTCCTTAAAAAATTGGATTTGGACGAAAAAGACATTCATTGTATCGAAAATCTGTACTGGCACCAAAAAGCGCAAGTCAAAGTAAATCATGGTTTAACTGAGAAAGTTCGGATTCGCAGAGGAGTACGTCAAGGTTGTATATTGTCGCCGCTCCTGTTTAATATATACTCTGAAGTCATCTTTCGAGAGTCACTTGAAGATAGAGACATTGGGATCAAAGTCAATGGAGTCTGGGTCAACAACATACGTTACGCCGATGACACAGTACTGATTACAGATAATATAGATGACCTTTTTTTTATTATTAATCGGGTTAAAACGTTCTTTGCCGTCTTCCGATTCCCAGTTTCCATTTTTCTCGATCTTCCCAAAGATCTTCTTCCAATCCTCTCTCTCGAATATCCTTCTCGATACCTTCTCTCCAACTTAATCTTGGTCTTCCTCTCTTTCTTCTTCCTTGTGGTACCCAATTTAAAATTTGTTTGGGTATGCGGTCTTCAGGCATTCTTTGGACATGTCCGTACCATCTTAACTGATTCACCCTAATGTCTTCCGTAATCGTGTGTTGCACCTTCATGATTTCCCTGATTCTGTCGTTTCTTATTTTTTTCAAGTCTTGATATTCCTGCCGCGCGTCTCCAATCATCCATTTCTGTGGCTTCAAGCATTTTGACTGTTTTTTCTTTTAGAGGCCAGACTTCGCTACTATATGTTGTTATACTTTTTATTATGCTATTGTATATTCGATGTTTTTCTTGGATATTTGTTTGTCCCACAATATACTATTTAGTTGTCTTATTGTTTGTCTTCCTTGGTTATTTCTTTGTGCTATTGCTTCATCTAATCTTCCATCATTAGTGATGATCATGCCTAGGTATTTGTATTTTGTACAATGACTTATTTTTTGTTGTGTTTCTTCAAGTATTAAATTTTGTTGTTCTCCTCCAATACACATATATTCCGTTTTACTAAAGTTTACTTCTAGACCCCATTTCCTGTATTCCTCTACTAGCTTTCTTTTCATATATTCTAAGTCTTCGTAGTCCTGTGCCAAGATTATTTGGTCATCTGCAAAACACAGGGTATATAGTGTGGAATCGATTAGTGGAATGCCCATGTTCTTAAGTTTCCTTTTCCAGTGTGCTAGTGCGTGTTCCAGGTATATCTTGAAGAGTGTGGGCGACAGACAGCATCCTTGTTTTAACCCCTTATTGCTAGAGAATCCTTTTGAGACCTTGTTTCCTATTTTTACTTGTGATTTACTATTTTCATAAAGCTTTTGTACTGCTTTTATTAGGGCCGCATTTATATTTGTTCTTTCCAAGGCATCCCATAGTTTTGTTTGCGGTACGCTGTCATATGCTTTTTTAAGGTCAACATACAAAAGGTTTAGTTCTTGATTTTTAGCGGTTTTCTTATCAATTATTTGCGAAATCGTAAATAAATGATCAATAGTCGACCTCTCCGCTCTGAAGCCTGCCTGGTCTTCTGCCTCCATGTTGCAATATTCCTGTTCGATTTTATTTTTTATGATTTTTCCATAAATTCTGGATATTGTACACAGCACTGTAAGTCCCCGGTAGTTGTCGCAATTTTCTCTGTCCCCTTTTTTATATACGGTAGTCATATAAGATGTTTTCCACTCTTGGGGTAGCGCTTCACCATTTATACATTTCTGGAAAAGCATTTGCAGATGAGAAAAAAGTTTTTCAGTGCCATTTTTAATTAACTCTGGTGCTATTTGACCCGGGCCTGGAGATTTTCGATTCTTTAGTGACTGACAAACGTCTTTTACTTCTTTAATTGTAATTCTAAGCGGAGATGTGATGATGTTTATATTGTCCTGTTTTTGATTTTTGAACTCTGGTCTTGTTTCTGTAAACAATTTAGAGAAGTACTCATCCCATTTTTCTAATGTTATTGGCGATATAAGATTATTTGATCTATCTTCTCGAAGAGATTTTAAGGTTTTCCAACTTTCTGTGTTTCTGCTGCCTCCTAGATACACTTTCCTCTTGTAAGCTATTTAGATTGAATCTATTAATTTTTATTTCAAATGCTTTTTCTTGTTGCTGTTTTTCTATTTTATTTATCTGCATGAAAGGTAAAATTTTTGTTCTAAGCAAGAAGTGGTCGCTGCCACAGTTTGCCCCTCTTTGTACTTTAACATCCTGTATTCTAATTTTTGTGTTTTGTCTCATTATTATATAGTCTATAATAGATCTTAAGTCCCGTGTATGCTGTACCCATGTGTATTTATGTATCATTTTGTGTTGGAAGAAGCCATTCAGTATTTTTAATGTATTTTGTTTGCATAATGTAATAAGTCTGTTTCCATTTTCATTTGTTACTTCTTCCCCGAATCTTCCTACTATCTGATCGTCTATTTTCTTGCCTGTTCTTGCATTTAGGTCTCCTAGGATAATTACCTCTCTTGAGGTGCCTACTTTAGAAATTTCTTCGGACAAACATTCAAAATAGTCATCTTTGTTATTTACTGTGTCGTCTTCATTTACCCCATATGTTCCTATGACTGTCGTTTTGTTTCCGCAAATAGAGATATTTATTTTGATAATTCGTTGATTGACTGCTTCCCACGATGACACGTATTTTCTTAAACTTTTCTTAATTAATATAGATACTCCTTTCTGAGCTCGTTTGTCCTTAGATATTCCCGAATCGAAGTGATCATAATGACCCAAATTTTCTGAACCTTGTCCTTTCTTCTTTGTTTCCGTTAGCACCACTATATCCATATTTAGTTGTCTTATTTCTTGTAGAACTTCATTGATTTTGGTGGAGAGGCCTTGTACGTTCCATGTTCCTAAATTCATTTTCCGTTTCCGTTGCTTTGGTCGTCTTAATTAGAAGACCTACAACAACTAATTAATATAGTAGGCGGACATAGCCAAAACTTGGGATTAAACATCAACATCAAAAAAACTAAATTCATGATTATCACTAGGGAAGCAAATACGTTTAGAAAATCTAGAGTAACATATAATGGAAAACCTATAGAACGGGTAAAAAAATTTAAATATCTAGGAACATGGCTCTATGAGGAATGGTCGTCGGACGGTGAAATAAAATGCCGAATTGAACAAGCTCGAAGCACATTCATAAAATTTAAAAATGTATTTACATGTACCAACTTTGATCTTGATCTTAGACTGAGACTTGTGCGGTACTACATTTGGTCAGTGCTTCTTTACGGGATGGAAGGTTGGACTCTTAAGGTGAAAAACATCAACAAATTAGAAGCATTCGAATTGTGGGTATATCGTAGAATCCTGAAGATACCATGGACTGCCAAAGTGAGGAATGAGGATGTTCTCAGGCGTATCAATAAAGACCGTGAACTCTTTAACATCGTGAAGAAATGAAAGATTGCATATCTTGGCCATATAATGCGAGGCCATAAATACCAATTCCTTCAGCTGATAGTCGAGAGCAAGATTGAAGGTAAGAGAGGATTGGGACGGAAGAGGATGTCATGGTTACAGAACGTGAGACAGTGGACGGGTATATAAGATATTCAGACATTGATCCATACCGCTAGAGATAGAGAAGCCATGAAAAATGTGGTCGCGAACATCCATTAATGGATAAGCATTAAAAGAAGAAAAAAATTTCAACTTGCTTGCCATTGCTTTTTCAAATGAAATTGCTTTGAATACAAGAAAAATGTAAAATACTGGTATTAAGAATTCACCTGATATTGTAAGAGAATTGAATAAATTCAAATAACAAACATAATTTATACGAAAAATATAAAACATATACAATACTTACCAATTCCCATTCCAAAAGCAGTAGTAGCAACTACTGCTTGATATTTATTCTCCAGCCATCGTTTATGAATTATAGTTTTATGCTCAGGATCAAGTTGAGCATGGTAATATTTTACTCGTAAATTTTGGTCCTTTAATGCAATGCTAAGTTCTTCAGATTCTTTGATTGTGGAAGTATAAATAATTCCAGACATGTCTTTATATCTGTTCTTCATCCAATTTGCAATCATCTTTACACACTCGTTTTTTTCAGGTTTAAATACCACCTCAAAGAAGACTTATCATGATATAAAAATATATTTTATGCACTAAAAATCATTTAATATAATCTTTCTTATTAATGTTCTCTAACTAACAATAACATAAAGAAAGTAGTCAATATAGTTAAATATTTTCAAGTTTGGATCTATTTCAGTCTTTATAAAAGTATATTTTTATTAATGATAAAAAACACTTAAGCAATTAGAGTAAAACATATAATTCTATTTCATAAATTTCAATGTAACTATGAATAATCCAACTGATGGCTGCTACTTATTTTTGAGATATGACAACTAAGAATGAAAAAAAATTATTTATTGTTTTAATCTATGCCTTGGAAACCTGGACTGTAAAAAAAACGGATGAGATGTTACCATCGACCTTTGAGAGAAAGATACTGACAACAATTTACGTGGCTCTACATGAAAATGACATCCTGGGACTTGTATGTAACTCTGAAATCTCACAACTTCTACGGAGGTTCAGGAAACAGAACACATAATAACAACAATCAAAATGGAACAGCTTACCCACAAAAAAAAATTAAGACCATATCAATGAGCAGTACAGGCAGAAAGAGACCAAGGCTAATATGAAGATACAGGGTTTCTGAAGATGCTACAAAGATCGGTGAAGCAAATTACATGGTCCTTGCAAGTGACTGGAAAGGATGGCATTCAAAGCTAGAGAAATTTGAGACCTCACTGTAAGACTGCAGTGCCAGTCAAGTTGGAATTTCTGGAACTGTTGGTGATATTCATACTGTTTACACTACCATTACAGCGACACTCACAATTACACTATCTGACGTGCGTTTCAATAACCAAGTTATTGTAATCAGAGACTGAAGGTACTCAAATTTTTAATTGAAAATACCCTCTATTCGGAAGTTATGAAAGTACAAATAAAGTTATAATTTATTATAAAAAAAACTATAGTTATTTAAATCACTCATAATTTTATAAGAATAAATCAGTCATAAAAAAGGTCTTAGAAATAATGGAATATAATACTTCAAATAATTTTTTAATTTGAACACTATCATTTTGTTATCTATAAGAATTGATGTATCAATATAGGAAAGACTTTGAAAACTTAGGGGAAGATAGAAAAGTATTATTAGAAACTTTAAAACAGCAGAAGATGACAGATTAGTTTTTTATATAAGTATGCTCAATAAATACTAGAACAGAAATAATCCAATGTTGGGGTTAAAAAATATATTCAAAACATTTTTTTACATTTTTTTGTTTTGAATATAACTTATATATAATTCTTACCTTATAAAACAGATTTGGTCTATTAAACGGAGAGGTTAAAACCACATGAGACTTGAGATTAAGAGTTCTCTTAATATCAGCTAATATCTCCATTGTAGCAGTTGCTGTTAAACCTAGTATAGGAACTTCAGGAAACATTTGTTTAAATAATCCCAAATGTTGATAGTCTGGTCGAAAATCATGTCCCCATGTGGAGCAACAATGTACTTCATCTGGAATGATGTAGAAAAATGTAATATGACTAATGATTTTATTTAAGTATTAAGTAAATGGACTTGGGGTAATAAAATTGTTAAAAGTAAGAGCCAAGTGTTATTATCAACAACAATTTTATAATTACCTATAACAATTCTAACAAGTGATTTCTTCTCATAACACTTTTTAAGACAGGACATGAACATTTTGCTTTTTGCTACCCATTCTGGGGTAACAAACAGTATTCGAAGCTTAGAATTTTTTGTAACCATCAAATCCTGTATTACCTTCTTTTCACGTCTTGCTGTGCTAGCATTAATCGTAGCTGCCTCAATGTCCATTTTTTTCAAAGATATCAGCTGATCTTCTATTAGAGCAATTAAAGGGGAAATAACTACTGTCAAACCTCCATCAACTAAAGCAGGTAACTGGTAAACTAGGCTTTTACCTCCCCCAGTAGGCATTAATAGCAATACATCCTGTTTTGATAATGTGGCATTAATAGCTGTCAACTGTTTTAACCGAAAATTTTCAAAATTGAAAACTTCTTTCAAAATGTCAAGTATTTTATTCGACCACTCAAAAACACCATCTTTCCAGGTGTTTACTTCCCTAGTTAGATTGTAATTCATTTCTAATCGCTCCTTTTGTGCAACTAAAGTACTTAATATATCTGAAATGCGTTTCTGAGCTGCACGGTATTCTTGAATTCTACTGTTAATTTTTGCAAGTTCTTCAGTATAATCTACAACAAACATTAAATGATAATAGGTATGAGTATACCAGTGCTGAAGTATAATCTTACCCTTTTCTTCCATGATTAGTATCCAAAATTTCCACAATTGAGAAAATATAATAATATATAAATAATGAAATAGAATATATTAACCACTTATTTAAACCACGACCATTACAACATATCCTCTCATCCACTTTTTTTGCATTGATGCTTTCCTGGAAACAAAATTTCTCAACTGTTATTTGAATGTTGTTTGTTTCTACCTCTTCTTTTTATTTGATGTTCTGGTCTCCACCATACCAGCATTTTAATGATTAAATTTTTATTCGGAAAAGTCAAACGTCTTGAGTGAAGTAATTTAATGGACCCTTTCAACTTATTACATTTTTTTGATAATTTTTCTTTGGTTAATGAAATTTATAATCATAAACTCTGCGATCACTGTTTTAATCTAATTGAGGGCTGTCAAATCTCACAGTCACACACGAGAAAAATAGTTTATACCTCATAGATGGCAGAAAAATATGTGAGAGATTTTCAAAAAATAATTGTGTTCAAACTTTACATCCAGTAGATATTCACTGTTAGACAAAACTATGTCACATTAAGATAGGCAGACTATATGATGAAAGTAGATTATAAATAACACATATACATATAAAAAAAAGTAATAATCTTTTATTGAAATGCTATATTAGATGGATAAAAAATGGCTACCAGTTGGTTCCATATAAAATAGGTAGTTTATAAAGAGCACAACTGAACTTTTTTTGGTATCCTCAAGAGGGCGACAGCGAAGATTTAGTGTAAAGTGAAAAAGTCTTTTTTAAACAGTGGCGTAACCACAAATCAATTATATTAGTTTGTAGACTGACAATTTAATGTTACTATATTCTTTCACCAAATCAAGTTTCACTGATTATTCTCTTAATTCTATTAAAACTTGAATTTATTCACGAAAAATACAAAAGACACACAGTTTAAACAAGTTTCAAAATAACAGAGAATAACAGATACATAAGTGTTCCTAGTTTTAATTGAAACGAGGAGAAATATAGAGAAAAGAACTTACAATGATTCATAAATTTCTTTTTTCTATTCACGCGAATGACGTTTCAAAAATTTTAAGCATACGAGGTTTGATTGAAAAATCCACCGTAATGAGGCTTTAAGTTCTTCACTAAGGTCTCGAATAGTCAATCGCCTGTTAGAACTAACAAGATTGTTCACTTTTTGTACATTCCATTATTAAGGTCAGATAATGTTCCGATTGTTTCTCGCCTTCAACTGTTTGAAATCGCTGACATCACATCATCATTTTAAAAACAAACTGATTGCCAACAATGTAATAACCAATGCAAAGAATTTGTTGCATAATAAACTCGCTATTTCAGGGAGGAGGTGGGCCATAAGTATGTTATTAACAAAAACGAATGGTATAATATTTTTATCTTAATTGATCAATGTAAATGTTTTGTTTTCCTCAATGTGTGTGAATACTTGTAAATTCTGGCAACACACACTGTATAAATCCTGAGATTGTGAATCCCAACAACTTGAAAGATTTCGCGATCTGGCGACTACTGAAATAATTGTGAAATAGGTGTAATGCTTCTAAAAAACTCTTAGTCTTAGTAATGAGAAATACATGATGCAACTTATAACTTAAGATAGTAAATAATGAAGTAGAGTTAACTAAAGGGTTGAAAATCTCTATTTTCGTTGTTCAAGCACTAATTGCGGCAAAAAAGTTGAAGAGATTTAAAAAATCTATAATTTACTAATATATATTTGTTTATAGCGGATGTTTTACGAGCTCAGAAAGGGTGTTGTTTAAAAGAGTTATAAATAATACAGCTCTTCAAAACATACCTCATCAGGTCATTTCCAAATTCTAAACCTAATCTAGTTTTAAAAGCTTTTTTAAGTACAGTTTGAAATGATTAAGCCCGAAGTTTTGATGTTTTAATGGTTTTAATGAAAATTATGTTTCTTAAAAGGAATTATAGAAAAATTATTTAGGCCGAATTTAGATGGAATGAAACCTTAACACATAATCCTTCTTATTCCATTATTATTTACATATTTTTAACTAATTCGAACTGCAGATTTTCGGTATTTCAACGATATTTAACATAACCTGGTAAATAGGCCTGCAGTCACTATTAGTAATAAATATTAATATTATTGTAAGTTTATCAACAAATCAAAATATATTTCAAAACAAACTTTTGGTATTTTCTTTTGATATTTCCCGACACCTGACGAGAAACGTAAAACATGATTATAAAACACAGAAAGTTAAAACAAAACTGCTGAATTTTGTTTTGGAATAAACAACTTACAGAAGATTGTTTTCAAACAAAATTCTTTATTAACTTATTGTGTAACCTAACGGCTCCTATAGACTACTAATAAAAGACCTTATTAACTAGTTCCAGATCTATTAGACAATCGATAAATAGCTTAAACAAAAAAATAGAATTACTTCTACCCAATAATAATAATAATAATGAAATAGATTATTGTTTATGAATATCCACTATTCAGAATTGAGAATGAACAGTTTAAAAGAATATAATATTGAAAAAATTAATTTTGTTTCAATTATTAATACTCATGAATACTAATTGACAACTAAAGAAATCAGGGCCGGATTTAGGGGGGGATGACAATAGAAAAAATGTTTCGAATTAACGATTTGAAAGTTCGGAAGGTTCAGTTTGTTAACAATAAACTTTGATTGTTAAATCCTAAGAATATCTACCTGGTGTCAAAATAAATTTTTACCAAAAAACTGAAAACTTATTATTTGATGTGGCTCTACTTCTTTGTTGCGCCAAGACCTCTACACCTCCAAATCCGGCCCCAAAGAAAGCAAGAACATTTAAAACAGATTGGTAAATACAGAAATTGATTATATTGACTTTGACAAATCCTAAATTATAAATATATAGATGTATGAGATTGAAAAACGAAGAATATAAATCTAGATAGGTCAAGAAGTGATGACAAAGTATATATATAGTCTAGATAATCAAGCAGAACACAGCTGCCAAAATGAAAAGTTTACGCTATGATTATTGGGTATAGGAAACTCGAGTCGATTCCAAGAAAGCATTGAATTGGTAAAAAAAATGATGTGATAAAAAAGGAGTGAGGCACTACTAGAAATTACCTACCTACCTATATCGCTTATTTCGCTCATATCGTTCATAATTTTGAACCCTTTTAACGGGAATATAAATTCACAATTCCATAAAAATCTTTCCTAGCCATTATAGTTTATTTTATTTACATGTTTTGATCTTTTTAACTCATTTGATGATATTGGTTGTTGTCAACTGTCCAACTCTTCATTTGTTGTGTAGTATATTCAACTAAATTATAATTAACTAATGTTGTTTCAATTTTCCAAGTGTGGGTAGTTAATCTACTGCAACTTTTTACAGATTCATTTGTTGTTGACTAGACACTAGATAAGATAATGCAATTGCCGGTGAGTCTTCTGGACTTATGTAAACTGTTAATCTTTGTAAATGTTATTAAAAAGTATTATGTATTTTTTTTAGATTTTGAGTTCTCCATATGTTTTTATCTTTCATTTCACCAGGTTCTTTTTTGAATCAAGAGTGTACCAGACCTTAACAAGATTTTTATTTCAGCCATTCGGACGATTTATGTAGAACAGATATCTCTCCAATATATAACTCAGCACCAAATGTTAATGTAAACACCCGTAATTAAAATACTATTTGCACAGTTGATCATTCCCAACTCCAATTCTCATTCTCTGCACTTTAGTATTCCCCGGAGGCATCTGCCACCTTTCATTATCTTTATGTGCCAAAATCAACTATATTATCTCTGTTAATTTCTTCAGTTATTGTCTAGTGCATCTCAATTTCCGTTCAGATTGCTTCGTTTCTAGCTCTATCTAGGCTTGACTTCTTGTAATTTTCTCTATTTCACTTGCCATTATGCGTTATATTCGGCATCATACTTATCTATGTATATACTTTTTTTCATATATAATACATATGCAATGGAAAGGCTTTCACCTCAATACAAAAAAAGATGAGTGTATGACCTAGTAAAAACCATAAAAATAGAAATGGTTCCTAGTCGTGCATAGAAGTTTTTAATTTCAATGTAGCTCTTTCTCAAACTATGTAATTATTATAGTTTTACTTTGATTTGTCAATTCTCACTGTTTTGTAGCCTGTTGAAGAAAAAAGTGATTTACTTTTTCATTTTAATAATAATATACTACTATCAAATTGTTTATCAATTTTTTTCATCAACTAGTTTAGATTCAATTCCAGTTATTATGACCTTAATAAACTGCAGAAAAAAATTAAACATTTAAGGTGTTAATTTATCAGTCAACATTTAGTTTTTCTTTCCTGCAAATGTCCTCGTTTAAAATTTATTGATCTATTGATTACTAGGAACTAGTTCGTCTTTGTGCTATCAGTTATATTTATTGTTTGAATAAAAATAATTAACAGATATTTTTATGATCTACTTTTCTTATAAATACAAAAAATGTATAGAATTTATTCATTCCTGTTTTCTTAAAAGGTTGTAATTTTCCGTCGTTATACCCGCCACTGGATTAGATATATTAGTTTATGTACTGAAGATATTTCAGGTTAATTGACGATACTTATATTTCCGGAACAGTTTAATGGAAAAATAATCCTAATAGATTATTATTTCTCGTCATAAAAATATCTATACCTACTCGTATATAGTGAATGATAGTAAAATTTTCAAGGATACACGTTGCGTATATATATTTAGATGCAATTAAAACTATCTATATATCATAGTACTTCCATTTTATGGAGGTTACTGTCAGAGATTTTGCACATGTCTGTTACGATTTCTTCTCAAGTTTGAATAACCTCCACGAAAGCGAATCTATTCATCAAATATGTAGAAAATTCGTACCTACCGCAATAAAAGTAGAATCTACATTTGTCATAGTATTCTTGAAATATATATCTAGCGGTTTATCTAAATTATTTATTTTGAATTTAGTTGTCATATTTGTCCCAAGTTTTATATGACTTTCTTAATGGTTTGTTATTTATGTCTTCCTTGTCACTCCTATCAATTAATATAGGTAGCTGTCTTCATCTGATCCTTTCTGAATAAAAACATGCGCAGAATTTCTTGTATAGCCTTGCTGGTAAATTGAGAGGAGGAGAAAATACCTCATGATTTGGCTGCTGTGCCGGTCCTACGTTGCCTTTTTACTGACTAAAGAAATTGAAATCGTTTTTATTATGTCAGTATTCGTATTCCGTACTCATGTTACACTGACGTAGAGCAATTGATACCACATGTCTTTGAAACTGACTTCATTGCGTATTTGTCTGTTATTAAAATAGTGAAAGGCGTTTAAAATTGGTAAATATGGCAACACCGTATAGTAGGATTGGATCACCAAACAAATATTAGTGAAGTGTTTCAGTAAGCATGGTGGACGAAGTGTTTGTTGTATTTGCGTTCAATGTGTTAGTGCAATAACTAACGTGGTATAATATTTTTTCACAATAAAACAAAGTTTGTGTTTACTTAATAAGTGAGTATTATTATTTTTACTTGTTTGTGGGCCCAGTACGTTTGGATTATTTTTGTTTCGAGGTAACTATTTATTTATTTTACTAATATTTCGAAAATCTTTTATAGAATATTTACATTTTTATTAATGAAAAACTTATTACTAAATATTGTTTACTGAAAAAAACCAAGAGTTTTATAGACAAACTCCATTTTTTATGAATTTGGGCATTATAAACAACCTTCCTAACACTCATTCACAATTGTTTGTTTGGAAACACATTACTGTCAATTTAGTTTTGAATGTTAAGTCTGATAATTATAAAATAGTTCATTTATTTTTCTACTATTTAGTACGTTATAAATAACTTAGCTTTATGCATTGCGTATATTGTTTTGAAGATGTTTATTTTTTTGAACGTTTGTTGTGACTGGTAGGTAGAAAATGATTCGTATAATGTTGTATACGTACGTGGTGTCCCAAACTACTGTAACATTATTAGGGGTTGCATTTTAAGAACTATTTTTCTGATGTGTGGGTTTTATATGAACATTTTATTGGGTGGCGTCTACAGTTGAATGTATTGCAGGATATTGATTCGGCTTCGAATTGCCGTCACAACATTTGCCCTCCCACTTTGGAGTAGCTCATAGTACACTTTGGGGCGTGGCGAGACCACGTGCTAAAGAAAACTTGTATTCATCATTTTGTTAAATATGTATTATTGACATTTTATCTCCAATTCATAATCAACTTTGATTGCACCCACACACCATTTCCCGAGGTCTACTCCAACACAACTTCCGTTCTAAGATTCATTCATACCAATCTTATATCAACGATTAAGTTCTTGTTCCGTAATAAAATAGTATCGCGAATAAAGTTGCATGGTACATTTTTTTCATTTAAAGTGGCTAGGAAGGTTACCGACCCGAAATCGAGTTTTTGTTTGCATGAGTTTGGTGACGAAATTCCGTTCTCGGAATTCTCACAACGTTACCCTTGGACTTAGAACCACTTATTCAATTGGGGGACCATTCGGCGGAGGTAAAAGACCTTGGTAAGTCGCAAGTAACCGGATAAACCATGGTCTATAATATACACAACCAAACTTATATGTAATCACATATTATTTTGTAATATACAATATATGTATTAATCGATGATTAAAATTGGGTTTCTTGGCGTAATGAAATTAAAATCGTATTTTTTTTTATTTCTATAAGATTAGAATTAAAGTTATGGTAAAAAATTTAATAGAAACGTTATATTTCTAGTTACCCGTAAACTATCTTCAACAGTTACGCTTTCGTGAATTCGAGCTGAAAAGCTGCTGATTGAATTATGAACATTTTCTTGAGATATGTCCTTTTTCTGTACTAGTCCCATTAACGGAATCCAGTTTCGATGGGCCAGTTTAAACTTGTTGATCTCTTCTTCTGGTATACATTTTGCATAAAAATGGAATAATCTCTAATTGTATCTCTTCAAGACCTAACTATCAGTGTTAACAGCCAATAAATATATCCCCTGCTATTCAAAACTGGTTGAATACCTTTTTCGAGCATTACAGTACCTCATAGCAGCAGCCTGTAGTCTGCATGACTTCATGAGGTGACAATGGTCAATTATCCGGTTTTTAGCCGGTCTGTTTTATTTTGTCTGCGCAATTCATTAATTTCTGTTGTACAACTGTCAAGCACGAAGTCTTATTCAAATGGTTTACACAGTTGTGACTTCTGGATAGTTTTGAATAAAATAGTTACATCAGTTTGAGCGAAACCTTATTCAGTATGATCAATCATTTTTCTATTCTGCACATATGTTGGTGCACGATAAGCCATTCCTATCTATTTAAATCTAGATTTATTTACGGAAGTAATGATAATTTACCTCTGAATATTATTAAAAGATAAGCTGGAATTTTTTCCCTTTTATTTACATAACTTAAAAGCTATACATTCGCAAAATGTACAGTTTTTCTTTCGAAAAAACATTTTAGTCCAAAATTATGTGTCGAATATAATAGGAAACATTACAATTATGTATGTCTAAATTGCTATCAGTATGGAAGTGGGTATGTACAAGGGCGTCACCAGCTTATGAATAAGGGGTGGCAATGTGGCAATATTTTGGAGGATGAGAAATATGAACGCCTGGTACAGTCGAGAGCATGAAGCGTTACACTTTGGAAGTCTGCCTCGATGGCGATTGTAATAAGAACGTTTCTAATATCAATGTATAAAACTTCACAAGCCCTCGACAGCACAATAACTAAATCAAACACAGTAATAATTACTTATTTTAACCAAAATAATATTTAATTAAAACATAACTTGCGGGGATTTTTTGCAAAACTTGCAACTACTTTATCATTAAAATTATTTAGGTTTCTATTTATTATAACTCTGTGTACACTCATCATGGCCAGACCTTTAAAGCGATCTTCTGCCGTGGTGCTTCTTAGCCATGTTTTTAGTCTTCTAAGGCTGTTAAAGTATCGCTCTACTGTACAGGTCGTGAATGGTAAAGCGATCAAAATTTTTAATACTTTTTCCGTTTCGGGATAGAAGGAATTTGTTTCTTTTAGGATATCAACAACTGACAGATTTGATAGATTAAGCCTATCGTATCACAATTGCTGTTTCTCAAGAACACTTATAGGTGGCATTGTCAACAAAACCAATTAAAATTGTATGTTCGTAACAATAACTTGTAATTTAGGTATGAGGCACACAAATTATACAAAACTAACGTGAATGCAGGTGAACGGTTGCCGTAGAAAGAAATGCAATGCACATAAACACCATACCTACCTACATATTTTTACACTGTTTAATGGCCTTGCGTTTTTGCAAATCTGATATTGTCGTGGTGAGAATGACGGCGATTTTAAAAACGGATGTCAAAAACTGAAATGTTATTCTGAATATTTCAATACTTTCTACAATATACATTAAGCCTTAATTTGTCATGCGATGCGGAATTTATTATTAGGTAAGGAAGTCAATTGCTCGCACTGCCTTAAAGCTTTGGTCGTTTTACAGCTAGCTACATTTGATCATTGGGCGGGGGCAACTGCTCCCCCCTGCCCCCTCATTGGCGACGCCTTTGAGTATATAAAAAGCAAAGTCTTGAGTAGATACATTTTACCTTGACAAACTTGTAAGTATCTCATATTTATCCAAAATTGATTAGTCATTTTCTATCTGAAGAACCTTGTAACTATTGTTATACATTTTACATAAGACAAACATCTTAATACTTGATAAATAGGGAATTATAGGAATAATGGCGATGTTATGAAAGCCGACTTTGTATTTAATAAAGTCGAAATAGGAGTTATCGGAAAATTGTTGCATTCGATACATAGCTACTATTTCTATCCTGAAATTTTTTCTCTTCTATCAAAAGGTGGAAGTTAATTTTCATTTTATTTTTCACTTTAGCCATTAACTGCCAACATTGTTGGAAAATATTTGACCGTTGAATCATTTTTTCAATTCTGGGAACAGAAAATAATTCGAGGGGACTAAATCTGGCGAATAGGGTGCATGAGGTAGCAATTCAAACTAATTTTGGCCATTGCCACAACGAATGTGTGAGCTGGTGCATTGTCTTGATGAAACAACACTTTCTTCTTAGCCACATGCGGCCGTTTTTGTTTGATTTTGTCGCTCAAACATTGCAATAAATTCGTATAATTTTCGCCGTTGTTGATAGTTTCTCCTTTTTTAAGATGGTCAATGAAAATTATCCCACACGCATCTCAAAGAATCGATGCCATGACCTTGCCCGCAGATGGAACGGTTTTTACGTTCTTTGGACCCGGTGCTCCCTTTTCAGTCCATTGTTTTGATTAATCTTTGGTTTTGGGTGTAAAATGATGGACTCACGTTTCACTCATGGTTATGAATTCGGTTTTATTTTTGTGAAACATTGCCAAACACTCGATGCAAACATCTTCACTAAGCTTTTTTTGTTCTATTGTGAGCAAACGTGGCACCCATTTTGTGCACTGTTTTCTCATGTTTAAATTTTCAGTTAATATGCGACGTACCGCATTTTTTGAAATGCCTACTATGTCTACTGGCTCGTGCATTTTCATTCAATGATCATCCAGTACCGCTTTGTGGATTGTTTTCAACATTTTTGTAGTCGTCACCTCAATTGGTCGACCACTGCGATGCTGATCTTCGCAGGTCGTACAGCCTCGTTTAAACTCTGCCACCCAATATTTTACTGTTGACAACGTAGCAGTCTCATCCAGAGTGTAATCTAGTTCAGCTTTTATATTGGTTAGGTCCTTTCAAATAAAAGTATTGTATCACTTAATAATGACAAATTTTTCACAAACGTTCACTATTTATGGCTACCAAATAAATATTAAACAACGTGGCGTCTTCAAACGTGAAATCTGCTGTATGGATTATGTACTTCCTAATACCTAATGGTATTTCTCAACTAACCGCTATCTCTAGGTCAGGCCAGGTACTTTTGGGACCATCCTTGTACACCAGGAACCAGGTTATGTATTAAAACCGATATTCTTTTGTCTTCAGTTCTGGAAATACATGACTAATGTATGCAACTAGCCATCGATTAGAAAAAAAAGAAGAACTATAAAGTGGATTATATAACTTTATTAAAAGCACATTATTAATGGCGCCTTGTGCGCGCACGTACCTGTCAGATATGTCACACAAATAAAGTCGATCTCATTAAAATGGCCGTTCCGACATTTCCCTAATATTGGATAGAAGCAGTTTTTTAAGCCATTTTTGAATAAATCGACTGTCATGTCTTCTTGATAAACACTCGGCCTTTAGACAATTGCATATTATTGTCCACTTAATTACATTTTATTTACTGTACCATGACTGACGAATCATGAGTTGATAAAAAAATTATGTGCCCATTAGAACGTCTGCATGATGATACAGTAATCGTCATGCGCTTATTCGATAAAATTACGAAGTGGACGACAATAATGCTAAATTACGAAAGAATAGTTATGTCGTTTATAATATAAACAATAGTTAGTGTTATTTGAAATTTTAGCCTTAATAGTAAAATAATTATTGGAAGTGCTTTTCTGAGATAAAAACAACCACACATCCATAGGTGCACTTTGAAAACAATAGAAACGTGGTAAAAATTGTAGTGCTACAAATGTGCTAATTGTTGAAATCCTATTATAGTGGCCAATAAAATTCTTGCGCACCTTTTTTAGTATTTTCGTGTATGCGCACATATCCGAATTACCTGCGCAAACATCAAACCCAGAACTTCCACTTGAGACTTTAGGGAAGAGGCTCGAAATTTGCAGAGAAGCCTTCTATCTGGGTGTAAAATATAAAACACCCAAAAACAAAAGAAGTAATATTATATATCAAGTAACTTGTACTAATTTTAACGCTGTCTACATAGGACAGACATATTAGTATTCAGAAAATAGATTAAAAGGTCAACAATACGATAAACAAAATAAAATTGCATTAACAAATCATGAAATAACTAAAGAAAAACATATAAAAAATAAAAAATTCTTGAAACGAATACATAGGAAAGAGAAAGCTGTCAATGATAAAAAAAATAATCAGCTACTAATAATTCAATTGATCACTGCCCCATAGTTTTGAAATACAATTGAGCAGGAATTCTTTTTTGTGATTTGAAACAGCTTTTTATTTGATATTTAAAATTATTTAATTTGATCATGTCAAGTCTTATTTTGATAAAGAGCGAAATAAAAATTAAATTAAAAATTAAGACAATTTAGCAACAAATATATATTTCATTCAGTACATAGATTCTAAGGAACAAACGTCCTTGTCTGCGTTTAGGTTTACGATTCACTGTTGGGATATTATGTTTTTTCGCGGTTTCCTTTTTTTTGGCTCTGGAAAATCGAAATATCCAATTTCTATGAATTTTTTTTAATCTTCGTTTTTACGTCCGTTTTACGAAAAAAAAATATTGGAATAAAAAAAATGAAATCTTATATTGGTTTAGGGCTTTAAATGTTCATGAAAACGCGCTCATTCACGTATAATTGTTGATAACTTTTTTCTAAATAATCAAATGAAGTTGTTATATTTCAAAACTTACATAAAAAATTAACATATTGAAAAAAAATTATACAAAAATAAAAACAATAATAGATTCTTTTAAAATTGTTTTTATTAAGTATTCATTAAAGTTATATGAACAAAAATATTCTTAAAGTCACTTATTGTAATCAAATGGGCAATATTAAAAGTTAACTTTGAAAAATTGAATATTTCCACCATTAAAAAAATAGTATCTTCTAAGGTTGACCGTTGAAGAGAATTGGGAGTGGGGCGAGAGGCGGGTGCTTGAAAAGCAGACCAAATGTGAACATTTGTTCTGTATTTTTAGTACACCCCCTTCCCCTAACCTAACCTAACCAATATCAGTTTTCATTTCTTTCTATTCCCGCATTTTTTTCCATAAATTCACTGTAAAAACGAAGATTTAAAAAAAATTCATGGAAATCGAATAATTTTTCGATTTTTTAGAGCCAAAAAACGAGGGGATCGCGTAAGTATAAACTTACCCACTGTTATAATTGGTTGAATATCAATTAATTTGAATTTTGACCATATCGGATGTGTTAGTTTTTTGCTCTTTTGATTGTTACTTTTACAAACAAATAAAATTGTAAATCGAAAAAGTATACCAAGAACACCTGGACAGTTAATACGTGACGCGTCCTTTCGAAATAAATATTGTAAACAATGTGAAAATTGGTATAAGTGAAAGTAAATCTAAGTTATTCAAATAAGTCATGTGGTAATTAATTGAACCCGGATTTTTGTTGAAATAAATTCGTTACAATATTTATTTTCAAGGTCGATACATTATTGATATTATAATCAGCATTTTTTGTATTACACAAGTTGTCATTTATTAAAGTCACTGTTAATGGGTGCAACCTACGGTAATTTTCCATTAACTATGTAAAAACAAGTTGATATATTGGAAAGTACAATGCTTTTACTATTAACAAGAAATACGTTGAGGTTGTATAGCAAAACCGGTTACTAGATTTAATTGGTTTTTAAAACTCTAACCTGAAGTATTTTCAATTCCCAGATAGATCTTAAGCTCTATTACAAAAATCTATGAAGCGTAATAACTCTCCAAACACCCAATCATCTACTTCCCATCTCTATTTGAATTTTTTAAGTAAAGCTGATGTGAAAATAAGAAGACTTCAAATATGGACCAGGTTATCTCATGTCTTACTACTCTTCATGCTATTACGACCGTCAAGCACCTACTAACCGTCTGCAAATAATAATCCTCTGTTTAACCTCAAGGAAATACTTTACACAAGTACTTCCTTGTTGACATCAAGAAGTTTCTAAAAGATACATTACCATAAATTATAATTGTACTGGCAGACAAAAAACGTTCTTGCTATAACATAAAGCTGTATGTTTGATTATTCTATTACCTTCTGGAGACTCTTCCTTCCTTATTGACCTTTGGATCCGTTTGCCTAATTCGTAAGTACACTTCTCCAATTTCAGAAAGATCGTTGTACGGCTATTCACTTAGGAACGCGGAGCACGACCTTCACCTACCTACTCCACGTTCAGAATTAGTTAAGGGCTCAATATTTTGCAGTGCAAAAAAATACATAATCACTTGCCAATTGAAATCAAATCGATATCATCTTCTCCCGCATTCCGCAATAATTTGAGGGCATATTTATTGGAAAGTGCCTTCTTCTCTGTAAACGACTTCTATTCTAATAATAATATTTAATTCCGAACATGCTGCATACTGGTTTAATTTTTCCTATGGACTTATACATATACGACTTATATACTAATTATTACCTGTTACTATCAACTATAATTTTGTTATTCATCGTGGTTTTTTTTATGTATTGAAATTTTATTTGTATCTTTATTTAGTTATTTTTATGTTTGTTTTTTAGTTTTTACAAGGTTTTGTCTACCAATTGTAAAAATTTCATCTCTTCTTCTTCATTTCATCAACAAAAAATTTTCATCTCTCGCCCAAACGATTACTACATCCTCTTCCATAATCATCAACGCCCATCCTCTTCCCTGGAAGTCCCAATAAAAGTACCTATGGGTAATATTTGACGAGCAGCTTAGCTTACCAGATCTCTCTCGTAAACATATACAAAGCTACCATACTTCTCTTATTTGACAACACTTGCATGTTAAATAAATGTTTCACGAAACACCTACTAAAAAAATTAAATCGATTACAGTATCAGCCATAAGGGTTATCGTACCTAAAATCGGTCCCTATTAATTTTATATTATCCTGGAAAAACGTCGAGAAATGTCAGTCAAATATGTATTTAAACCAAATGTATAAAAAACCTCAGTCAAATCATCACTTATCGATTTATTTTCTGAATGTACTGGAAATACAGAAATAATCTCACTATAATATAGAATTTTCAATCTGTTTCTAAATACTTCTCTTTTATCGCATCCTTATATTTAACCTAGGGTTAAAACCATAGAATACAATGGTGTACACTTCGGATATTGAGGCTTTCTTTTTGTATGATTATTTAATAAACAAATCTTGATGTCGTTATTAAGAGCAATTTGTCGATGAGAAATCGATTTATATTCTAATTTTTCCTCAATTGTCTGTCTTATTTACAGTAGTTTGTGATATGGGAGTCGGGGATGTTTTCCTCTGATGAATATAATAGTTTCAGGGCCGGTTTCTTCACGTTCTAAGAAGTGCCAAATAATTATTAGCCACATAACTTTAGAAGGAACTTTCAATTGTCGAATAAATGTTCACCGTTTCTTCACCCTATTTAGTTAAATCCAAACTAACTAATAAGTATTTGTCACTTAATTATGTACTCAACATATATTCTAGTGTTGGTAACACTATAAAAGATGCCTATATAGCAGTCGTCCATGTATTGAATAAGAAAAGAAATAAGCGAAAAAATGTTCATGGACGATTTCTTATGATCTGTGTTTGTGACAACGATCTGTGCTTAAATATATTTGCACGTGTTTTGTTAAGGTTAATGTTGGAGTAGTAGAGGAAGTTGTGTTGGTCTGAAAATTATAGTTTATATTGAAAATAATTGATATGAAAGGAAAATAAGGAGGCGGTAAAAAAACTTCATCATCGGACCAAAAATTGTAATGATCAATTTTATGACGAACGGAATAAGCTCGTTCTTTTGGAATTTGCTGTGGCTCCTCATCAAACAAATCTTCTGAATCTTGGAAAGCATCCATATTAAATATTTAATTATTTGTATGACGAATATTTCCAAAAATGAACTAATCAATTATAGGTATAATAAACAAAGAAGCCACTTTTTATGTATAATGTTCCAGGTTAAGTTTCTCATAAACTCTTTAATTGACAGTTGTGGTTTAATTTATCAGAAGGTAAGAAATCGATTTTTTGGTTATTCGGTAAATAATAGCTAGAAGGAACTTTATCAGGAAGTGAAGAAACCCGGCCTCAGTCTTGTGAATTTTTAGCTTAATAAACGATATCTCGAAAAGAATTGAAATAATAAATATTTTTGTACAAGTATCAAGATATTCTCCACATTTTTCTTATACTTGATAAAAATTAGAAATGTGATTCTTGACAGTTATATAAAATTTTACATCAGTCTTCAAAATGACAGTATTCTATTCAACAAAATCAACTATGACATCAAGTTGGGACCTTGTCACCTTGTATATATTATAATTGTATGTAAAAAATCACAGTTGGAAATACTAATCAACGGATTCTTAGTTTAAAAAAAACTATTGAATTGATTCCAATTTTTAAACTCATAATGTTTAATTATTATCGTTTTATTTTAGTTCTATTTACGATGAAGAACGAAGAACGAAACATTATCATGATACAATAAATATTATAAAGCTTGACAAATAGAGGGGTTGTCGTGTAAAGAAATATTTTTACCTACTCTGAAAAACGTTGACTGCCTCTAGATTTGGTAACTAGGTGTAGTTATTTTCGCCTCCCTTCACTATTCTCATAGTCCGGGTTGATCATTGGAAATATAGCACCCCTATTAAGATTTATGATAAGTCAAACTAAACAATCCCTCTTTCCGTTTACGTGACAACCAGCACGTGAATCGAGAGTTAATTTTTTGAAATTGTAGACATGCGCTTTGAATTTTAGATACTTTACTCCGATGTAGTATTTATTTATATCTTCATTAATAATTATAGAGGTATCTATATGGCGATATAGAACGAAGTTTATTAATTTATTCTAGAGAAAATATGTGCGATTTTGAGCAATTCTGTACAATTACTAGTATTTTGGAGAATTATCTTAATTTTTTTTCATTGTATAATTTAATATATAACTTAAGTTTAAATTGTGAATTGTGTAGGTACTTACAAGGGCGCTCTGTTCATACTAAGTACCAGTCATGAACAGGTACTTTTTCTTTGTAAATTATAACCATAAACGAAAAAAAATATAGAAATATTCTATATAGATATAATCACCTATATTAAAAACAGAAATATAGAGGGTGTCCCATAAATAATATCTGTTTACAATGTTTACTTTATTTATTATACTCTATTTGGAAAGAGAGTAGATTAATATATGTTCATTATAAATGCAAAATTTTTTTACGATACTTTACGTCCAAAATATGGAATATTTAAATATGCCAATGATAAATAAGTAATTGGACAGAGATACATTTTTTTCCATAATTGACCGTACTAAAATGTAAGCGGTTACCTAGATAATCCGAATGGTCATCCTTTTCTTTCCAAAATTGATGGATATCTTTATTTCTCTCTCTATTTTAATACTTTCACACCAACCTCTGAATCTCCCCAAAAGTAAGAAGACCCTTACTATCGTAGCCGTTGCAATGGGTTTTTCGTAATTAATAAAATATTGCTTTTTAATATATACAGTTAGTTTATTTAATTATTTACAAATACGAGTATATACATGTAAGTATGAAACATAAAAATAAAAAATATACTAAACAACACATTACTATAATATATACACTATATACATACTTATATACTACACATTACTATTTTATATATAACAGTCTACAAATATTTCCTGTAACATATTTAAAGTAGGTACATATTTGCAATATATGTATTTTATTCCGAAGAACTAGTGGATGAATTAATCATGAGAGGTTCTACAGTTAGATCAATAATGTTGTCAAATTCCAACATTTTTCTTTTCCTCTTTGATAACATGCTGAATGCATTTTTGCCAGTTTTCAGCAGTAACGTTTTTTGAAGCTTCGTTTAGTAATATTCTAACGTCCTTTAATTTAAATGTTGTGTGAACACATACTTGTTAGATCATCCACACTCACTGAAGGGTACTGATATTCTAATGCACCATACACATTTAAAGCCATGGCTTTCTCGTTAACAGAGAGTGCATGCGTCTTCACTTTATGTATTGGAGTATAGTTTTCAAATGTCGACATATTGAATATTCACTGAAGTTATCTAAACGTTTCTGTGACAAACACTGAGCTAGAAATGCAGTTGTGTATTGGGAATTTTTCTTAAACTGAAACTTGTGAATAACCATTTAAGTATACCTCATAGTTTAATATTTTATTACCCTCTTGCAAATGTGCCTAATTATCATTTTTCCCAGTAACCATTTTACAAATCGTTTTCAAATTAACCTGTCTGGTATAGGTATATACTATAAAGGGCGTGAAATATTTACCTGTCAACATCATTCCTTTCTTAAAATGCCCCAAAGGAATTGTTTTGGCCGATAAGTAAACATAGTTGGAAATTTGAACTTGAGCAATAAATTTCTAAGAAAATAAATGTTGGATTCGTTTGCTAAGGTTTGATAAAATAAAATAATAAATTGTTCTTAAATTTGACTTCGGCTATGGGGGCCAGGAGAGGGATTGATTTATCACTCTACACTCTCCGAATGGAGTATAACTAATCATGCAAAGAAAACCTTAATATTCGACGTATAGCTATGGTTTTAATTTAACGTTCAGCAAATTCTTTGAAACCCTGGTAAAACCATTCTTTAGACTTAGATTTAAAAATCTGTCGCACGTTATTTTCAACATCTTCTTTGGTTTTCAATTTTTACCCACGCAAAAATATTGCCAAGGATCTGACGGTACAAAGTCCGAACTAAATGCTTGATGTAGTACGAGTTCTAAACAATCGTATCCTTCAATCTCATTTGTCTTGTACTAGAAGTCGCTTTTGGTTAACCAAACCTGAATATATCCTCGAACAACCTTTCTATTTAAAAAGTCGTTTAAAAGCAATCATAACGACAGTTTGATGTACAATCTTCAATCGTTTTCATTCTAATAGGTTGGAAGAGGGTAAAACTACTTAATAATCTTAACTTAATTTTTAATAGGGTCAAAAAATAATGGTACAATAACAAAAAATTACAACAGAGCTTCATTTTAACGGAAACTTTCGATTTACCAATAGAAGTAAATTTCATCCTTTGTATGCTAAAAAATTACTCGTGGACAAAATATTGGCTTTTTTAGATTTTCCTCGTAAAATTTAAATTCTGTCAATAAAATATATCAGACAAAAGATCTAGATCACAAAACTGACTATACATATACTTTTTCTGCTAACAATAACCAATTTTGAGATATCTAAAAGTTGGCTTTATGTAATATGAATTCAAATGTCATGTACGTACATTGATTATGATAGTTATTCTTGCCTCTTATAACACTAAGGTCAAAGAGTGATCGTGAAATTTGCTAAAGTGTCTACAAAAATTAGAAGCTGCAGAACAACGTCGTCGAAATACAAAAACAGCCCATTTTCCGATATTATCTTTCATCAACATACGAGTCAAAATCCGTTATGTGTCCACAAGTTTTAAAATTTATTCCTAAACAAAAATTTCCTACACAAATCCCCTCGTAAGTGCAATGTTGGTTGGGTACCGAAACCACAAGTTGTGGCATTTGCAGAATAACAAGTTGTAAGTGAAACTGTAAGTTTAGGAAACAGGAAAAAGCCGCTGGGGGCTGAATCTGGTGGGTGGTCAGCCTATTCGAAGTGCTGTTCGTGAATATTGGCTATGGCATCATCCCCTGGGTTCGTATACACAAATAAGCTTATATATTTTCCAACTTTTGATTTGACCTCTTTAGGTTGATGTCGGAAACTTTTTTGACAATCCTCGTATCTATACTTTTTCTGTCCTAATTAAAGATGAAATGAATAAAATTCTTTCGTAAAGCAATCAGATATGTGGGTTTTTTTATACACCTGGTTAGGTCTCCAACGAAACTTTAATATTAATTCCGTCTTATATTTTTATACACACCCTTTAAAATGGTTGCATTATGCATCCGGATATACCAACCCAAAAAAATACCCCACGTTAAAAATAGATAAATTCCATCTGTAAAAAATGTCGTTTGCTACCCCAGGTGTAAATACCTACTTCAGTTATTTTTGTATCAATTTCAAACCCCCCGTTTAAAGTTCTTTTCAATGTATTATTCATATCAATCTAATCAGTAATGAAAGAAGTTACTAAAATAAATGTCACTGTTGATGATACTGTGACATCTGGTGAAATTTATTTTTGGTAACTTAAAAACACGGTTGTTTGTTATAGAATAAATTAGAATTTATCTTTTTAATAGTGGTAACACTTCAATGTCTGATTTTACATATTGTTACAACGAGAAACAAATACAAGGAAGATTAGACGTGACACATAGATTTTTTATCTCTCAATAAATACTTACCAGAAGTTTCAGATTAAAAAAATATTAATTTTATCACAGTTTGATTAGAAAATTAAATAAAACTTTCGGATTTACATATACAGGGTGCTTCAAATTAGTATGAAATAGTTTGCTGTGGGTGAAAAGTTCTTATAAATATGTGTGATAAGTCCTGTCGTTAATGATTGGATTGTTTTTAATAAAAGAACTTCAACTAAAAGTTGAAATTATTTAGATCATAATTTTGTCGTTGCCATTTCACTTTCAAAAATCTACGGTGTAGCACTACGTCTTCTTTCGTTGCATTTTTTGTGTACAAAAATGGTAATGTCCCAGCGTTATTCAGATAATCGTTTTAAAATGTTTATTACATTACACCTTCGTCTACAAGAAACAGGAACTTTTGTAAATATTATTTGGTGAGAACTCTTAAACAGGAAGACCAAGATTCTCACAACACTCTTGAGAAATATATTCGCGCATACGTTGAAGGATTCTCACTAAAATATTTTCCATTTTGGACGCTTACTTTGTGTTTGATTTCTGTGAAGATTTTTTGAAAATGGGAAAAATTGACTATCACTAAATTTTTGTTTTTGAAAAGTAATACGATTGCGCAAATGGAAGGGAAGTTCGAATACACAATTATTTACGACGTAAAATTGAGCTGAATCCAAAGTGGCCCTATCAGCTTGTCTCACGGAACAGCTAGAAACTGTGATAACCAGCATTGGTATTGACGACCGTCGAATTAGGGTTAAAGATATACAGGAAGCTATCATCATATTAAACGAACGTTTTTTATTTTTCTAGATATGAAGAACATTGTGTCATATTAGTTATATAGGTATAAAGGTTTAAACTTTGATTTTGAAAACAATCTTACGTTCATAAAGAATAATTTTAATTTCAAAACTCCAGTATAAGTAAAGCTGCTTCTTACCAATCCAAAATTAGAGTGGTTCATATCATCAGTAATATTATCCAACTTCCACATTTTCTTTTCGTCTTTAATTGTATGATTAACTCCCTTTTCCCAGTTTTCAGGCTTCACATTATTTACAGTCTCCAAAAATAACTGTTCAACATCACTCATTTTAGAAGAATGATTGTTCTTGGATCTTCTTTTCCCTTTTTCTGTGCCCATACCAGTTAAATCGTGTTTAGGTCGCAATGATGGGGTGATGATTTAACCACCGTCATTCCACGATTTTCTGCAACTTCATATTTTTTAAATTTCTCGTTACGGTGGGGTTTTACTCACAGAACAGGGATCGAACTTAATAATCTTTGAATTTAGCCAATTCTGTAAATCTTTGTTTAACCACTTTGTTGTGGTCAATTTTTCAAAAAGTCTCGAGAGAAAACTTGCATTATCCATTACCATTATATAGTTCTGAGGAAGAAGATCGATCATTTGTTTGAACCATTCCTTAAAAACATCAGCATTCATGTCTTCATGGCATTCACCGGAAAGAGTAGTTTCAAAATTCAATGAACCAACTTCAACAATAGATAAATTATATGAAAAGGTCTGTCTTGGACTTGTAACAGTTTTATCCTGTCAATATTTATTTTGTATGTCCTCGATATTTAATACACAAGGCTTTTCATAAGTCCAAACTTTTTTCTTAAAGTGAAGAGTTATGCATGTGTAAGCTATTCGAGCTTGGAGTGTCGCATTTGACCAAAGGCGCATTCGAATTTCTCAGACTTTATTGACGCCGTTTACGCAATATGAGATCGATTGTTTGCGTCGATTCATCATTGTGATTGAACCTGGATCGACCACTACAATCTTGAAACGAGAAAATAATCAAAACAATGGATTGCAAAGGCCGAAAGGCTCCGAAAAAGGCAGATGGTTTTATCGGCTAGAAAATTCATGGCGACCGTTTTTTGGGATATTCATGGGATTGTGTTCATCGGATATCTTTAAAAAAGTAAAACAATTATGTTCCTTCAGGACATCGCACCTTCTCACTCACATTTCGATGATTGTCATGACTAAAATTCACGAATTGGACTTCTAATGGGATAATCACCCACCCTATTAACTATATCTGACCCCAAGCGACTGTTTCCTCTTCCCTAACCTTAAATTTTTGACGAGAAAGACCGCAAGTATTATTTGGAATTATTAAAATTTTAGATAATCCTCGTACTTAAAAACTTTAGACAATTGAGAACAGATGAATGATAGCGTAAATTTATTTTGATATTTATGTTGTAAGTTTTTAACTTCATATATCGGGGTCATCAATGTCGTAACATTTAGATGAAGTCCAAAATCAGGCCTACGAATCAAAAATTTTCTTTATAAAAACACACGTATATTAAAAAAATAAACCTAAAATCAAGTTTATCAGAGTGTTAGTGTCGACGGTGTTTTCGATGTTTTGCAGATTTTCTTTTATTTTCATATGAATCATCATTTTCATTCTTGCACCTTTTTCGGTAATCAGATTGGAACAATTTTTGGATCAATGGGCGAAAAACTACCATAAACCCTCATTCTCATGTTCATAGGTAATAGTGAAAACGTCGAGAAATTTCAAATTTCCAACGCGGTTTCCACGTAATACTTTTTTCATATATATGTTCTTAAAACATTATTTATAAAGTTTTAGAATAATGTGACTTAATATGTCTACAGGATTAGAATTTTGCGATATTATAAGTAGTGCAAATTATTTTATTGTGGTGAGATAAGGAATTTGGAAACAAGGTCATACTGTAACGTAAAGTAAGGTCATGGAATCGGATACCCCCTCAATAACAGTAAATATTATGCAATTTAATTGAAATGTTATATAATAAAAAATTTAAGATATATAGATATTCATTATTATTTTCAATAATAAATTAATGAAATTAGATCATCCTCAACAGCTTCATCGTCATGATTTTAGTCATTGTATCCGGTGTATTTTGCATCAAATCATCACTTATATCTTTGAAGTAATGAACGACTATCTTCCACTTTAAAAATGTTTTCTAAAATTTGTAAATCCTTGAATTTCTACAGGATGTTTCAAACTAGCAAATCCATCTTGTTTTTACAATATTAGGACATCAGCTCTTGTATTTAATAATATAATGATGAGTAGATACAATACCGAGACTAAGTAATAATCTATTTTTAGAATTAAGAGTAATAAAATAATGAAGCATTCGTTATCCATAGGCGTATCACTCCTTTTTGTGGACAGTTGGAATATTTTGTCAATAGGTCCAGTATTTTCGTATGAAATAATATTTGTACAAATATAAGCAATATATCGGGTGAATATGAAGAACATTATGTCATACTGGTTATATAGGTATACGAGGGTTGCTATTTAAGTTTTGAGATAGATAAATAAAAACAAATATTTGTAATTGGATGTGGCTTTATTTTTTTCAAAAGTATTTTCCATTAAAAATAATACACTTTTGCATGCGTTTGAATGAATTGTCCAAGCAGTTTTTCCATTCCAACTGAGGTAACTCCAAACCATGTGATCAACGTTTCTTCAGGTGTAGAAACACATTAATCCCTCAATTTATTTTTGGTGACAAATCAATTCGATGTTTTGACTATTTTTTTTTTGAACTGATGTGTGAGATCTTGCATTGTCATGGTGGAAAATGATTCGTCTTCTGCGATTGTTTTCCCTGATTTTTTCGAACACTTCTAGTAAACAAATACAGGTGTACTATTCAGAATTCACTGTTGCTCTAATGGATCGACACGGGTTTTTTTGGGTGATTTATCAAATTATGCGGTGTTCAACGCGAACAAATCTTGTTGACAGCCAAATGTTCATGCAATATTGAATGTATGCGAGTGGAACTTATGTCCAGGTATGCCTCAATTTCACGGTATGTTACATACCAGCGAAACACGGTGGCTCGAGATGGTGCTTTATCACCAAATTAGAAGAAGAATATCATTAGTATTGTCATATCTTGAAACTTAAGTAGCAACCATCGTGGGGGTTGAACAACCTAACGTTTGTAGAGAATAATTTCAATGTGAAAACTCACCAGTATAAGTAGAGCTACTTCTTACAAATAAATGCCTCCGAAAGCAACTATTTAACATCACTCATTTGAAAAGAAATATTTTTTCTTGAAACTTTTCGCTTTATCTGTGTTCATATCAGTTTGACTTTAGTTATAGTCGATCACCGTCATTCCACTATTTTCTGAAATTTCATCAATTTGATATTTCTTGAATTCCTCTTTACGAAGGAAACACAAATAATACAGCTCTTTTCTCACAGAACCAGGATGAAACTAAAAATTTTTTGAATTTTGCCAACTATGTAAATCTTTTAACCACTTGGTTGTGGATACTTTTTCCAAAAGTCTCGAGTGATAACTTGCCTTATCCATTACTATTACAAGTTTTGAGGAAGAATATGTATCATTTGTTCGAACCATTCTTTCAAAACATCAGCATATATGTCCACATTGTAGTTACCGAAACGAGTAGATTCAAAATTCAATAGACCACCTTTAACGAAACCGTTGGAACCGATATGTACTCTTATCAGTCTGCGCCCCTTTTCTTTTGGTGGATTTAAACCAGTAGATAAATTATTTGGAAAAGTCTGTATTCGATTTATAACAGTTTCATCTTGCCAAAATGTACTTTCTAGAAAATTTTAAGTTTCCATAGTGTGTTTCGACTCAGTTTAAAGTAATCATTATCATTTCGAACCGTGACAAGAGCTTTGTCTAATGCAGTAATTATTTTCTAAAGAAAAACGCATGTACTTCTTTTTTTTTAAGCTTCACGTGCTGTTTGAAATTGGCCACAATTATCTTCTTTAATAACTATGTAAAACGTAGATTTCCCGTCACAAAGCGTACTACTAATTGAATCCACTGTGTCATCAAAACTATAACATAATGTTTGTAAATGTAAAAATAACAATTAAATATTATTGTTAAATGTTTAAATATTGAAGGACTGATTTTTCGACCCTTACGTGGCCCTTCCAAACTTCCCATAATGACACTAGAATAGATGGTACACTGCATCTTGCAAGTTGCAACTAAACTAAACTGATAAGAATACATCATTTGGACTTTCTTACTATATGGAAAATCCTAAAATGGGTAAAATTTGTCAGAGATTTTTGGAATTAGAATTTTCAGCTTTTATTGGCCAATAGGTACTCATAGATCTTATGATACGTCTATGTAATCTTTAATATACAGGGCTTTAGATCAGTCCAAACCTTTTTCTATTGTTCTGTATAGCTTATGGATAGGTCCAATAAAAACCTGAAAACTTGTATTAGCTCAGGTACAATTATAAAAATTTAAGAAAAATTTTAAATTATTCTGTAATAATATTTAAAATGACTTTCATAAAAATGGACAATAGTCTTGGTCCTGCACCAAGACTCACATCAAGTTTCACACTTTCATGGTAGATTCTTATTAATTACCATTTTTCGAAGAAAATTTGAAAATGCCCAAAATCGAAGTAGATAATTTGTCTTATATATAACTAGTATGATTTGTTTCAAATCTGAAGAACAAGAGGATTTATGAAACGGAGAAAAATAAAGAACAGTCAATTGTGAAAAACTTGAGTCACATTACAATATTCAGATAAACGGAAAAATGCTATAATGGGCTTGTCTTTCATAGTCAATGGATCGATACAAAACCCATCGGGTGTAACTATAATTCCTATGAGAATGTCACTTTTTTTTATATGTATTATGTGAACTTTCTTAATGATACCTGATATCGTGTTTCATGACATTATGAGTCTTTATGGTGGCAAGCTAACACGATTCAAATTGCACATTGAAGATAATTTGATATAAACAAAATAATAAACTATAAATAATTCTTTGAATCACACGTGTAGTGTGAATCTCATAAATTAGTCACATCACCTTATATTGAAAGCGAGAACTGCAAAACAATCTGTTTTTTGTTGATATGTTGTAGTTTCGTAACAACATCGATATTCCAGTTCTATATTTAAAAAATGGCATTAAATAAAGTCGGTACAAGAAAAAATAGATTTTAAAAATTGTTTGGAAATTCAAAACATTTCACAAAAAAAAAACAAAATGTTGAGCACATAGGATTATTTTTAAGCTTATTTATACCTCTTCCGAAATATTCGCTACTTTGTGTATTTTTTTGAAACTTATTCTTTAGTCATATCGAAATACTGAGTTTTAGATAAAACTATTCAATCAAAATGTTTTTCCATTTCATTTATTTCAGTTAAAAGAAATTCTTCTGTCGAAACGCTCGTGATCAATGAATCAATGAACATGAAAACATTTTAGGCAAACGTGGAAAAATCGACTTGAAAAATCAAAAAAGAAAATGTTGGGATATTCATCAAGCAACAGAGATTTTCAAATGCATATTAGAAATCTACAGATTGTCAGCCCAAGTCACCCTACCTTCTAATACAAACCAACATCGCCAACATTCTCCCGTTGCTTTTATACGAAGAGGCATTTCTTGTTTCAATAAAGCAGCAATTGATCTTTCTCTAGCACCTTATTTTTAATAGGAAGTTGTGAGCTTCCTCTTAGCAGCCATTATAGCTTTTTATATTTGAGTTTCAGTTCCTCCGCATTCTCTTTGATTCTGTCGTTACATCAATTTAATAGCCAGAAGCAGTCTCACTATTTCATTGCGAGATTATTTATCGTCTTATAATTAAAATTGGTATGAACAGATTTTCCTTCGTTCATTTTAATACGCCAATCTCCAATTGATTATCCGGTGGGGTGCATCGAGGCACATTTAGAAAACATTTCGAGCGTCTAACGCACACTACCTGTGTTGAATCCGCTAGATCGTTCGACTAGCGCACAAGAAAATTTGATCTGGCGAAATGAGTTCTAGAGATGGGAAAACATACGAACTTTTGACTAATTATTATCATTAAGACAAAACGAAAAACCATAAGCAACGTCTAAGATTTTCCAAAATGAGCAAACGTTCAATATCATTTAAAATATTGATAGAAAATATTATTTTTTCTAAGAATAAGTGCATTTTTATTATTAGGTTCAAAATAATTGAACGTTCATTTTGAATTTTCCACATAAAAGCCTTTTAATTTAAGAATAGTTAGGTTAAGTTAGGAGACTATGACCATAATCGCATTGATGAGAAAGTATTAACTCTTTGTGACTCTGTTGTTAACTCTTTTATAATTTTTCTTCTTTTATTTACGGTAATAAACATTTCAGGCTTAATACGGGGATTGAAGATACCGTTTTTATACTTTAAAATTTTAGATTTTCCATAAAAAGGGATGTCACAAGTATATAATAGATATAGTATTTATATTAAAATCGCACCACGTGAAGAAATCATTAAATAGTTATGTTCAGGCTACGAAATACCTTTTTAACGCACCGAAAGAACAGTTATAGCCGAGTCCGCTTGCGGCCGAAGCAAGATATTCTTGAGTTCGTTAAAAAGTTTCGCGGCCATGGCATACACACTATTTTTCGTGCAATCGTTAAAATCATTAAACTAGATAATTGTAAATAAATATATTATTGCTCTAAAATCAACAGCAGTTCAATTTAGTTAAACAATGTCACCGTGTGCTATGTTTTCTTGACAAAACGCAAAATGTCTCATATTGATATAGATACATTCCTAAAAGAAGCTAATGATGAAAAATACTTATTGTTGAAGGTAAGTAAGATGTCATTTAAAATTTTTTTATTAGTATGGTACTAATTTTTATAGGTAGTTCTGATAATGGGAATATCTGGTGACTTGCGACGAAATGAGTTTGTAAAAATGGTCATTGAAGATATTCAGGAAGATAATGTTGTATTCATAGTAACCGTTTCTGATACCAAAATGGATAAGAAACGTGTTTTAACTGTTACTAATATTGATTTCATAAAGAAGTTCTGTCACGCTGCTTGCCAATACTGGGGCTGATATGTCAATTCTTAAACGTCACGATGGATGGACGACCACCACAGTAGCAGAAGGATATATAGAAGACTTTGTCGAAAATAAAAAGCAAATTTCAACCTTAATTTCTCGCGATATAATATCTGATTTGAATGTAGGCAATAACCATTATTCAGAAACACTAGATCTATTTGCTTCAAATTCTGGAGTAAATATAAGTAATAATACAAACTGTACAATTAATGTTAATATTTATCCTAAATAATATAAGTACTTATGTATTTGTTGGTATTCAATAAAAAATAATCCTTGTCTTTGTAGTATTTTAGAAATGTCAAATTTGGAAGTGACGTTTGGTTTTGCAGCCGTTGCTATGGGTTACGGTCGCGAAATTAAATTTATTGTGCTGAAAACGCAAAATACTGACTTCGCGTGTTTTTTGATAATTTATAAAACTGTATTAATAAACCGTTAAATATAAAAAAAAACATGAATTCAATAAGAAAAATTATTGAAGTAGAATCGAATACAAGAAAAAGGAATGTTTAGAAATGGTTTACATACATAGGACCGAGAAAGCTATCAATGATAAAACGTCCTTAACAAATTAAGTAAAATTTCTAATGAAATGAATAATTTGAATGAAGGTTACTGAATATTTTTGAGGTATGACAAATTATTTAGTGTGGTTAAAAATAGATTCTCATTTTGATATTCATATTGTAGGTGATTTATTGATTAATACGATTATGCAAATTGTCAATGTCAAATTATATTTTGATAAATGCCAAAATGAGTCAAACCGTCAAGATTTTATCTATTTTTAAATACAATTCTCAATTGAAAGTGACCTAAAATCAACTTTACCAACAAAAATATATAAATATACGAGAGATATCCACAAAGTAAGTTCCATTTTGTTATACAGGGTGTTGCGGTACTTGATGCAAAAAAATCATGAGTGAGTAGATGACGTGAAAATAATGGTGTGACATAAACAAAATTCTCATACGACCCCTTGAGATTAGTTTTTATATATACGCATATTTTCTGAATTATACATTCGAACATTATGAGTTTTTAATTGATATGTAATTAATTCTACACTACTTTCTGAAGGCCTAATGGTTAATAATCCATAACAGGACAACCTATAAAATCTAAAGATAGCAAAAATGGATTTTTCAAACGATTTCAAATTCGATAAAATTTATGGTTTAAAAGGTATGTAGATTTTTAGATCGTTGTACATGCCAAAGAAACCGTTCGCCATTAAGAGATATTCTGAAGAAAGTTATCATAAATTGTAATTATTCAAAGGACGTATTAAAACACAATGATGCTCCAAGAATAACTTCTTTGCTTCCTTTACATCCAAAAAGTGCATGCCACGGAAGTAAAGGATTATTCAGCAAGACTTGGCCTACACTCGTTGGTTTCTAGATAAACAACCAGTTGATAATACATCTGTTAGAAAAGTACTGTTGAAACTGATTTAATACGAGACGGCTTTATTAATTCCCATAATTTACATTTATGGACAGATGAAAATCCTCACGGTACAATTCACAATCAACATTTTATATTAATGTTTGGGCAGGAATAGTGGGTGATAATTTAGTAGGTCCATATTTTTTTCATATTAACCTAAATGGTCAGTGATACTTAAAATTTTTTCAAAATGATATTCCACCCATGTTATGTGATATTCCTCTAAACATGTGGTTCATGCACGATGCCCCTTCCTACATCTTTAATGATGTAAACAATCATCTTAATAATATTTTTCCTAATAGGTGGATTGGCCGGAGAGGTCCATTTGCATGGCCACCACGGTCCCCTTAATTAAATACAGTGGATTCATTTTTTTGAGGATATCTTAAGAGCTTGATAGACTCCGGAAGTATGAAGGAGTGCAAGGTGACCAATTATTATAGTTTTTGTTTGATAAGTTGTACGGTAACAAACTAAATTCTTCTACATTTCAATGTTTTTCCTTACGTAAGTAACACGATGTTCGAAAGTATGCAGCTCAATTAAAAATGTTTGATTGTGTTTTCATGGCTGAAAGACTTGCGCAGATGGCTCGGACAGATGTCTACAGAAATTTTCAGAGTAGTACATATTAAGATCAGTGGGAGCCAAAGGCAAAAGATTGTGGAAGCGTTCGGAGTCTGAATTTCGATTCCATGAACCCAAGTTTCATTGTAAAGGCGCGTTCATTATTTTTTAATATAGATATTTCGTTCTATGTTGACAAGATAGTATTTTTGCGTACTATATATTTCTTCAACAGTATGTACTACATGTGTATGTATATACCGACTCGAAATATAGTAAAATAGGTACCATATATTATAGTACGGTTAGTAACCTTAGAGTGAAGGCATACTTTGATAAAAGACCAAAAAAGGCTGCAACGCCTGTTTTTCGAAACTAATTTTCTATTTAAACAGTCCTAAATTCAAGACGATTTATCACGAAAAACATATAAAAAAGTCTAAGAAGTAAAAAGTTGAGGGAATTTAAAAGTAATATCAAGTTGCTATGTTTTATTAAAACAAATTGAAAATAATCTCATTCTGGGTATGTAGTTTCCTAGAATAAATGGTTCACAACAAGCTTGTAAACGATAATGCTCCTTTCAAAAGTTTTGTATTATTTGACCATAAAGAACCAGTCGTAACGACAATGAATATGTAGGTACCGACAGAATGGCTTTATTGCTATTTCTCTGAGTTTTATTCTACTGTAATATATCTACCAGTGGATATGTAAACAAGACCGTATATTACCTCGTAACTACGAAATAATTTTGTTTTAAATGATGTATATCGTTATGTTCTTGTTTTATTATACCTTTAAAGAGGTTGTTGTCTATTCAAAAGATGTAATGTACATGTAGTGGACTGCCACCAACACGACCATTATTTCTTTGAATTACTACTCTAGTCTAATAAAATGGTGCTTCAAATTACCAATTACCGTCCAAAAGGCAGACTTGCATTTTTCAATTTAAGTTGATTTTAGAGTACTTGATTGATGTTATTGGTGGATGAAAAATTTATTTATTTATTTATTTACACAACCCTACAGTACAAGGGCCAATTAAAAGGCGAGACAGACATACATAAGAGTTAACAATTAAAGTTGTGAATTACAAATAAACAATGGTACATTTAGGTAAGGTGTAAATAATATACACACAAAAATAAGGAAAAAACAGCTCTACAATTCCATGATAACTCTGCCAAATACGAAAAATTGATTTATAGAACGCTAAAAATTTTCTTTTTTCTCTTAGAACTACCTGTGCCCGCGACTTCGTTCACGTAAATAAGGGTTTATTTTTATTAACTTTTATTATTTATGTATTACAAAGGATAAATAAAATCAATGTTTGATATAAACACATAATATATCAAACATTCCTCTTTATATAGAACGTTGGACGTTTGGTTTGTCGGGATGTATACAAATAATTTATTTGCTTCACTCAATCGGGAGTGAGCAACGTAGACCATGTGAGAAGCAGCTTACACCAAGGTCCACCCCAGAAACGCGTAGAATCTGCCACTGTGCTTTGTTGATAGTCATTGCATAACAAAGACTAACCGGGAATTGGACTAGTTTAAAATGAAATGGAAAGTTGTTTGGGATGAGAGGGATTCTTGGTATAAACATCCGAGTTTGCCGCTCCCGATCAGCGTTCAATCGGATATTTCTTTTGTCGAGCTTCCCTCTCGGTAATAGTTTCCAAAGAACGATTTAAAGCTTGGTGTTCTCTAACTGTAGTCTCGTTTCTCGATCCTCTTTGGATTCCTGGGATCGAATTAACTTTAGTCTTTTAGCCCCTTGTGAGTATTGAGAGAGATTGGATCGTTCTTTCGGCATTATTTGAGATTCCTGAAATAAAAAGAAAAATTAATTAGATAGATGTCATCAAAACTCACTGCATACAAACGTAGTCCCCTGTTTTGTTCCTAGATAATCCTCTAAAGCTAATTTTTTATAGAAAAGTATAATACTTACTCCAAAATTGATAAAAATGAATCACTGAAAACCCTCTTTAATCTGAATATTGTGTGACGGCTTAATTCATTTCATTGTATTTCCTAAAAAACAAAAAATCGCTATTAGAAGTGGTTTTCATTTATCAACCTTATTAAATGTATATCACCAGTAATTACTTTAAAATTGACAATAGTTTATTTTATCAGTTATAACTAAAAACTTATAATTTCGCGCACTAAATACAAATTATCTGTGTCGTCGAACGAAACACAAAATATAACCCGTGACAATTATGAATTGAAAAAGTGCCATTTGTAGAAATTTAGTCGAATCAAGATGTGACATGCTAGATAAGGTGTTAGCGTTGGGCATAAAATAGATACAGAATAGGTTCGTTAGATAGCGCTTATAATATTAATAGTAAAATTATGGCTGAAATAATTTTTTGATTTATTAATTTTTCCATGGCAACGACTTAATATTGAATACATCCTAGGTACTTGCTTACGTGTTGCCCAAATTACGCCGAAGGCAGCCGCGAAACGAAGTGCCAAACAAAACTTTGGTAATTAACTTTAGATCAACTTTTTTTTCGTACACCAATTTTGATCAAACATAGCCTAAATGCTGCTCCAGGTTAAGCTGAAGAAATTAGTGAAAGTTGTATAAAAATCCGTCCAATAGTTCCAGAGATTAACATGTACAAATAGATAGACAGACAGACGGACATTTTTTTCAAAACTTGTATTTTTGTGTTCAGCTACACTTCCTTTATCACCTACAATCATTTTTTTGAAAAACAAATTAATGGCTGTCGGTTCTGTGAGCATATGAGTTTTTTTGACCTCAGGCAGGGTGCTAACCTAATCTGGGAACCCTCCTCCTTTATCCGGACTTGGGACTGGCAGCAAGGCTATTGAGCTACTCATTCCACCCAGCAACCATGCAAGTGCGCAGATTGAATGGATACAAAGTGGATGACCGCAATATTACAATCCTGTGCTTTGCTGACGATGCTGTGTTGGTTGCAGAAAACGAAAACGACCTCTAAAGCTGCTATATCGCTTTAATTGCACAGCAAAATCTCTAAATATGATGGTTTCTGCCTCCAAAACAAAAAGCCTGACAACATCAAAAATACCTCTAAGATGCAAGTTGGTCGTAGACCACAAAATAATCCAGCAAAAAATGAAATTCAGATATCTGGGTATAGAACTATCCGGATATGGTGATATTGCGACAGAGGTAAGGCAGCAAACAATAAAAGCAGCAAGAACAGCCGGATGTCTGAACGACACTATATGGAAAAACAAATACTTAAGTATTGAGGCCAAGTCAAGAACCTACAAAATTTGAGAACATCAGTTCCAGCAACTGGGAAGTAGAATAAAGAGTAGGATCGGGTGGCAACTCGAGGAGTATGTATTCTTAACACTATTCCTACTGACACTTCACCGCGGCCGGTCAAATGACCGGTCTTTCACAACTTATATTTTCAATATTTGAATGCAAACCAATAGCCAACTTACCAGTATAAAAATATTTTTTTCAAGACTAGATAGCTTTCATTTTATTCTTTTTCGTTGCATTTTTTACAAATGAGCTTCCCAATTGTTTTCCGTATATGTACTTTTCACATTTTAGACAGATTTTGTTCGTCTCATACATTTATCCCGGATAAATCCAAGATATTAAAAAATACTTGCAAAGACCATCTCCGAGATTTAGATTTTAGCGAATAATTTTTGGCCATTTGGTCGGTCGGTCACATCTACGCCAAAATTGGTACTATTATACAATTGAATTATCTCCGGTGTTCTGGTGTTACTTTCTTCAACTTGTACGGAGTGGTGCTTTAAACTAAGAATTATAACTTTCTTTCTTGGTTTGGTTTTGTAAACTATCAACAATTATATGGACCATAGAGTTTGGTTGAGAAAAGTGCCATGTCGTCGTTTTTAGTTTTGTTAGTCTTGGTATTTCTTATTAAATTTCTCTAATTTTCTCAACAATCATAGTTTTTTTGCTAAAAGTTTAGTTGCTAAAGGTAGGCGTGTAAAAAGTTGTCCGTGGCTATATTTTTTCCACGTCCTACATAACAAACTCTCCAAGAGGAGCTAAGGATTCTCTAATTTCATCTTTTCCCTAATATGGATACCTGTTCATTATATATTTGCTATGTACGAGGATGTATTGATATCTAGTTAGCCTAGACCAGATCCATGCATAAACAAAATATTGCGTTACCATAGCAACGAACAATAACTTACTAGTGTCAGTGTAAAGTTTGACGTCAAAAAAGTAAACCAGAGTTACGCATTAAATTAAAAAAAAAGATGTCCACTGAAATTGTGAAAATCGAAAAATTGGAGTATCGAGCCTTCATCAAGTACCTGTATTTAAAAGGGTTAAGAGGTAAGCAGATTTACGAAGATATGCTTAATACCCTTGGTGATCAATATCCTTCGTAAGGGACCGTGAAAAATTGGACTGCAAGCTTCAAAAGAGGTAAATTTTCCATTGAAGATGATGACCGATCGGGAAGGTCAGTTTCTGTGTCATTCCCCGAAAATATCGATGCAGTTCATGACATGATTTTATCAGACCGTCGAATTGGGCTAAAACGGATATCTGAAGCACTACGAACGCGTTCATCATATAGTTCATGTCAATTTGGACATGAGAAAAATTGCTGCAAAATGGATCCCCAAATGTTTGAGTGTTGATCAAAAGCATGCAAGGGTAGAAGCATCGCGTTCGATCTGTGCTCGATTTGAAAACGATGTAGACTTCTTAAACCGAATTGTTACTATGAATGAAACTTGGATATATTTCTACGATCCAGAAACAAAGCAACAATCGATGGAATGGCGACACTCTGATTCTCCAAGACCTAAAAAATTTCGTGTCTAAAAATCTGCTGCAAAAGTTCTTGCTTCAGTTTTTGGGTTGCCATGGAGTAATCATGATGGATTTTTTGGACAAGGGTAGAACAATTACTGGTGATTACTATTCGACATTACTGACCACTCTATGGGAAAAAATTAAAGAGACAAGACGCGGAAAGCTCTCCAAAGGTGTTTTGTTTTTGCAGGACAACGCCCCTGCACACAAATCTCATGTTGTTATGCAAAAAATTCGTGATTTATGGTTTGGATTATTAGAACACCTCCCTTATTCACCAGATTTGGCTACGTCCGATTATCATCTCTTTCCTCAACTGAAAAAAAGTTTAAAAGGTCGTAAATTTTCTTCCAACGAGGAGGTAATAAAAGCTGTGGGGTCTGATTTGCAGAGCAAGAAGAAATATTTTTTTGAAAGGTCTAGAGACGTTCGCTGTAATAAATATATCCATTTAAAAGGAGAATATGTTGAGTAATAAAATATTTTGATATTGAAATTTTGTTGGTTTCTAGAGTAGTCTGAGAATTTTTCAATATATCCTCATATATCGGATACTATTCAAAACTTTAAACCAAACTTGTCTGGTTTATTGGGCAGGTATTGAGTGAATCTACACCTTGCTTTCGTTGGAAACATTTGTTCGTCAATAGTAATGAATAGTCCTGGTTCGTAAAGTTATCTCTACACATAATATTTGAGAAAAAAGGCGGGCCCCACTTATTATTCCATAGAAGTGCTATATCTATATTCTTGGTCACATATGCGGCGCGTGCATATAAAATTGCAAAAATGCATACAGTTCTCATTCATATCCCAGCACTCTAAATACCTCTCCGCCTGTGCACTTTCTTATAAATTCGATTATATTCTCATCAATTATCATAGAAGATACCGTCCTAACTATAAAAATATAAATAAATACTACACTTATCGGATAAAATCGAGCCAAAACTACATTACCTTTCGTTTGTAAAGACTTTATAGCTTTGGTATTGAATCTTACGCATTTAACACACGTTAAAGGCGATTACAGCAGATGCTCAAAATGTTGTCCATTTACTCCAATACAACAAGCCATACGATTTTTAAAACTTTGCAATACATTTTGCAACATCCGTGACTGCTCAATTCTTCTTATCTCTGTGGTAATTCTATCATCTTTCAATTCCTGAATATTGGCAGGTTTTTTAAGTGACCCGACAGGAAATAATCTAAAGGATTCATGTCGGGTGATCGCGGGGGCCATTCGATAAAACCACAGCTTCCAATCCATCTTCTGGGAAACACATTATTTAGGTATTGCCTCACCACACACGTATAGTAAGTTGCGGCACCATCTTGTGGTAGCCCAATATTGTTGTTTGGGTTATTGTTATTGTCTGAAAATTTCTAATAATAAAGTTTTTTATTAAATGTAATTGAAAGTACTTACCTGGATTTGGAAATATCCGAGCCAACTTAGGTATAATGCTATTTTCCAATAAATCTAAATACGCCGGACCATTTAAGTTACCTTCAATGAAAAAAGGACCGATTATTTGTTGGCCTACCATTCCAGTCCATACATTCAATTTTTCGGGATATTGGGTGTGAGATTCACGCATCCATAAAATTTAGATCGTTTTGATTGTAATATTTTTCTATCATTAGGTCTGTAAACTCTTCACGACTATAAAAATCTTCATCTGACAACTCCTGAACCAACATTACTTGTATGGATGGAATTTATTATCACGTTAAATTTTCATTACGGATGTTTGCCAAATATCAAGTTCGCTGGATATTTGTCTAGTACTCAAGTGTGGATCGTCTTCTAACAGAACACAAACATCTAAAGATTTGTTTGCAGTTGATGCAGTTTTTCTGCGATGTGATTTAGATAAACCCTTTACTGAACCAGTTTCGTTAAGCTTTTTTGCTAATTTACTGACATTATAGACCTGAACCACATATATTTAACATGCTTTTTGTGATTATTATTATTATTTATTTTTCTGATATGAGTTTTGTAGCTTGGGAAATACATATTCTAGTTTTGGAAGAAGGCATTAAAGATTTTAACTTCAGTAAACAGCCTAGAGTGTCTCAGTATGAAAGCTATGTTTCCAAAGGCTCCGCCAAGGATAATATTAATATGCTCAACAAAATTTAGTTTACTATCAAATGTAACCTCATGATCTTTGAATGTTACAGACGTTCTAAGCATATTATTAGAAATGCGATAATTAAAATGAAGGGAGTTAAGTTTCCTAGTGAAAGATAAGGTATTATTTAGAAAATATGTTAATTAGACGTAGTAGGGGAAATACGTTACAACATTCAAATTCTGTAACCACATTCAATAGGAAGTAAACAAATTAAATAGATTTTTATCCATTTCCGAAAATGTAATCAATGTTTTTACGATAATATCACGAATAATAATTTGAGTAATGCGTATTTATAATTATCTTTAAATAGGTTTTCAACACTTTCGCCATTCGTTCATACGACTTTTAATAGTATTGGTAAATTTTATCATGTAAGGTAAAAAAGTACGCTTACTTCAGTAGATACCCCTCCGTAAACCTCTTACCAGGTAGGCTGAAAATTTCGTAAATACGTTGATGGCGCTACTAATTTTAATCACTATTATTTCCAGTTAGCCCTAACCCCCTAAAGACAAGTGTATAATTTTGGCAGCTGTCGTACTCTTAGTTTATGAGTTGTATCATTTTGAGTGAAGCAACTTCTGTTAGTTTGAAAAAATGGATAAAAATTTAAGTCGTGTTTTAATAAAATATTGCTTTTTGGGAAAAAAGTACTACGGAAGCCAAGTGTTGGTTTGATACACATTATTCGGACTCTGCCCCAGGAAAATAATTCCGTTGAGAAGTTGTTAGCTACGTTTGAACGAAGCGAAATGAGTACCGAGAATGATGCACGTAGTGGATTCCCCCAAGAAGCTGTCACCTAAGAAAACATCCAACAAGTCCTTGAGACCCTAAAGATACCGAACGAATGTCTTGGATGGGTAATTCGAATTTTTTTGTCGAAATATGATAATGGATGTTATATTGCTTTATCATTCCACACCGGAATTCAATCGACAGTTAGCTGAGTGGACTGCACTTGATGAATCGCATCCAAAGTGTGGAGAAAGGTCAAATATGAGTGGTAAGGTGATGGCATCAGTATGTTGGGGTGCGCAGTGTAGAATACTCATCGACGATAGCCAAATTGGACTGGAGTTGCTTTCGCGTCCACCGTATCCTAAGATATGGCACCCAGCGACTTTGTCCTGTTCTCAGACCTCAAGAGGATGCTGGATGGACAGAAATTTTGCGCCATTGAAGGGGTTATCGCCGAAACTAAAGCCTATTTTGAGGCAAAAGACAAATCGTACTATAAAAATGATACTGAAAAATTGTATGATATAATATAATATCATTATATCGCCCTTAGAGCTCTTATTTCTTTTTACTTGTCAATTTTATATCCTGTTGATCGGTGCTGTATTAATATACAGGATGTTTTCGAAGTAATCAGTAAGATGGATGTGGACGATTCACTATGTAATTTTAGGACAAAATTTTTTTATAAATGTTGCCGTTAATGAATTACAAATGGTTGAATTGTTATTATTAAACGAATCTCAATTGCAATGGAAAGTTATTTTAATCAAAGTAACCGAAATAAACAAAATAATTTCACGATGCTGAAGATCTTGTAAGTGGAGTGTTGTATGAATCAGCAATTACAAACATGCACACATTAAAAAATCAACAGATTGTTTGCCAGGTTTTCATTGAAAAAAAAAAAAAATTAAGCAAATCGGTTGGGTAGAACGCCTGAACGGACTCTGAATGGAAATCAGGATCGGGATCAGCAAAACCGCCAGTAGGCCCCATGAAAATCGCGTTCCAACAGTATCAAGTCCAAGCAATGAACAAATAGTTTTACGTTCCAGACATTTATTGAACTTGTTCAATACTAGTTCTAGACGAGTAAAAGTGTTACATGAATTTTGGAATATATAGATCCGCGCATGCCAACACTTACTTTAGATCGTGTATTATGCAAGTGAATGGTTACTAGAAGATTTTGAGCACAAACAAAGGCATAACAAGGAAAATTACATACAAGTAACAGATCAAAAATACAATGATGAAGAATTCATAGAACATTTCAGGGTTAATAGAATAATTGCCAATGACATTGCTAATCAGTTATAATAAAGTATATTTAATTGTCAGTGCCAGTGCGATTGTATACAACAATCAGAAATAGATAAAATTTTATTTTTGAATTGAGTGTGATGCTCAGAAAAAAAATGTGAAGAATATTTTGAACTTATAGACCGGGAGCATTTACTGATTCCTACTATGCTTATAGAACCATAATTTATCATCGATTTTATTATCGATTATTCTTCTCGAATTTTCATATAGGAAGTCAGACTGGATTCAATGTGTAAGGTGCAAGCGTTGGCTACACGAATCTGGCACATCTTATTTTTGGGTTGGCGACAAAGTAATTTAGGTTTTGTAGTATAAAATCAAACAAAGAATAGTTTTGAGTTGAATTTTGAGAATTATATATTTTTCATTTTGCTGAATGACCGCGCTCATATAACTTCTGGTCCTTATTAGCAAAAAATTAAACCAAGTGCCATCGAAGGTCATCGTCATTTGTGAAAGTTTGATCAATCAAAGAATTCTGCAAACTTCGAAATAAATGGTAATCAGATTGTGCCAGATCAGGTCTGCATAGAGGATGTGGCATTACCTCTCAGTCAAGCTGCAATAGTTCCCCACGAGTTGTCAACGATGTGTGAGGTCTTACATTATCATGGTGAAACACTAAACCTTTCCGATTTGACAATTCTGGTAGTTTTTTTAAGATTGCTTCGAGTTTCATTAATTGTTGACAGTAAAAATCAGAATTGATCGTTTGGTTCCTTGAAAGCAGCTCAAAAAACACAATACCTTTGTAATTCCACCAAACTGACAGCATGAGTTTTTTTTGTTTTTTTTTTTCAGCTTTCAATGTGGTTTGTGCTGGTTCATCGTATTTGTTCCATGATCGTTTTCGAACTATGTTACTGTACAGGACACATTGTTCATTACCAGTGATGATTCTTTTCAAGAAAGAGATGGTTTTTTTTTTCGTTTAAGGTGTATACCGCAAATGTTGATTCTTTGTGCTGAATCGATTTGAAAAGAAAATCTTATTGTCTTAGGAAAATGTCAATGGAAACCCAAGGATTTTTCCGGGAATCATAAGTAGTTTATATACTTTTTCAGTACTCCAAAAGAAATCAGAAAATCGGGTACAATCACGTGTCCAATCCCTCCCGGTCTATTATTATTCACTTGATGTTTAGTATAATGTGTTTTTATAAAAATAAAAAAGATCATTTTCCTCTTTTCCCTACTTTTATCAAAAGTGGTGTTCTAGCAACAATTGTTGAGTGCATCTTAATAGAATATAGTCAAGTCGTGCGTAGTAAGTCAAAGTTCAAAATATGATAAGAACACACTGCTAGAATGTCTAATTAATATGTCCATAACCTCGTACAATAATGTTTATGAGTTTATGTTAATATCAAAGCCGTTGGTATAACTATCCCTTTATAAATTTCTTCGTGTATTGGAAACGACTAAGAAAAGACATTCATTCATTTAATCTTAGTGAAGTAATATCGAACATGAAGTGTTTGACACGATATGCACTTGGAAAGTAAATAATAAGTACTTCTATTTTTGGAAGAGATCCCTACTCAGAGAACTAAGACAATGCAAGGATAAGTTGAAATATATAAAAGACGAGTCATAAATGTAATCAATATGTGTAGTGAAGCATACGTCATATGACCTAAATGTGGCTTGTTTGTTTATTATAACAAAGAAAAAGTAAGCCATCAATTTTTATAAAAAACAATATAATAATTTGTTGTAAAATCAGACAAAAACTCGTATTTTAATTATAAATACGGCGGGGAAGATTGTGCAAGTCACATTGTCTGAGTACAAAATTTCATTATGATAAATTCCTAATCTCAAGCAGGGAAGTTGACTTATAACGTCCTCTATTTCTTGGTACTAATATTATTAAATATGAGTAAAAACGAAGAATAATTTCCAAAAAATGTATTATGTACGTATCTGTGGTTCGAAGACAATGAATATCCTGCTCACTATGAACGTGAAAATTATTTGGAAAACATTTATATTAAAATTATTTTGTCACGATTCATCAAACAGCCTCTGACATCAACAGATTTATCTAAAAATTATTTTTTCCTATGAAGTTATTGAAACAAAATGTTTATCAACATGGTTTTCAAAAGTTGAAAATTTTAACAAATTGAGGAAAAAAATAATCCTTTACTTTAAGTACTTATTATTAGTCAGTCTTGAAATTTACACTAACAATACGTTGCAAAACCAAGGGAACTGGAAAATATACAGCTATTTAACACAGTTCAGTAGAAGAACTCCGGGCAAAGTGCAAATGTTATGATATTTAAGATTTTCAGTAGAAGAGGTATAAGACATTTTAATCTCTGAAATCAGAAATAAATTCAATTAACTTGAAAATGACTTCATTGTAACATAAATAATAAAAAATTTAGATTTATCGCCACAGATATATCTTGGAATTTGCTGTCGAAAGCAGAACATTCTTTGTGATTTACTCCATAAAATATCCATAAACTCTTCAATTCTCTTTGACAGCTCAGAATTTTTTATTGAATCGTTAATTTTAGTAATAACTGGAACATTTTTCTTAAGAACTTTTTTGACTTACCATCCAGTATTTTAGTAATATTTCCAACTTATAATCTCATAAGTAATGTGTGCTATCGAAAGCAGAACATTATTTGTAATGTTCAATTGGATTTTTTATAATATATATTCCTCCACAAAATAGCATAAAATATCCATAAATTCTTCAATTTTCTTCGATTGCTTAGCTTTTTTCGCAAAGTTTTTGATTGCAAGGTTAGTTTTTGGACTGCCTTGGACCTCAGATATCAAACTTCGCCATTATTTAAAGTCATTAAGTGAGATCTTAAGTTTCAATCTAAACATCGCGTTGAGTAGAGGTATGCCCTGCCAAAAGATGTTCGTTTTATTAAACGTATTGTTACTTATGATGAAAATGAATTTATCTGAACAACCCGAACATGGAAAATCAGTGATTTGACAAAGGACACTTACCAGAGCCCGTTGCAAAGAGAGATTGATTCGAGCGGAAAGTTTTATTGTGTGTCTGGTGGAGTTATGACGGTTTGGTCAGCCAATGTATGAGGTTTTATCGGTGAAATATCCAGGTTTAGTCAACCGAAAGCGGGTTCTCTCACAACCAGACAATGCTCAACCACGTACTGCGAAAGTTATGTGGAATAAGTTCGAAGAACTTGGTGGTATTTAACTTCTACCACATCCAGTATTTTGACGGGACCTTTCACCGTCAGGTTACTATTTATTCAGATCTATGGCGGAATTATTGACCATAGAATGGTTTTACCAAAAAATTTGATGAACGTTGGGTTAAGATAATAGAAAACAATTGGGCTATACCTATTTTGAATATTAAGACTTTTTTGTATGAATGTTTAATAAACAGGTAAACATTGGAAACGGACATTTTTATTTACCATGTACAGTTAATCAGTTATTTACGACAACACCAATGTCCATTCTGTGGAAGGCACGTGACTTCGAAAACGCCCGTATACCAAATTTCATTAGATAGAAAATAATGATTTTTTAACATTGCTGGCCATCATAATCAGCGACCTCAAAAACCTTCGTATACCAAATCTCACCACTTTTGGTCACGATTTTGGCATTTGGAACCACTGCGCGACGCGGCTGCCGTTCTACTATATGCTGCATACTGAGCCAAGATGGCCGAACTTTACAAAGGTGGTGTATTAAATCACAAACTATTAATTTAGGAGTAGTAGAGATTAGTATTGCCTGGCCTTTCTTCTATGGTTTGGATTTTTCAGTGTTCACGAAATCAATAAATAATTTCTAAAGTCATTTTTCAAGAGAAAAACACCAATGTTTATATCTTGTGAAAGTTACTTTGGCATAATTTTTACTTTGATAACATTCCATAATTTATATATTCAAATTATATTTTTACTGGCAAAATTTATGTATGTACAGTTTACAAAAATGTTTCTAAATCACTAATGAATGGATTTTGTTATCAAGAAAATACGGTTGTTTTAAAATGCAGATTAACAAGCATATTGTAAATTTTAATTAATAATATATCACGAAATTTATGAAAATAGATGTTAGGTATATAGTTCAGAAAGGTCAGTGAATTATTTAAATAATTATACACTTCTAAAAGTTTTTTTTGAAATTAAATTAAATCGTCTCCTATTTTCAAAAATATGTTTCAACAAAGGTCTTTGTCATTCTAGAGTTTTTCTTTAAAGAGTTTCCGGCTGGATCGTACCTCATAATCTGATATTCTCTCTCGTATAAGTCTCAGCCAACAACGGTTCTTTTCAGCAATCAAATTTTTCCATTAAGACACATCAAGAAGAACATAACCCCAAAAAATAATCCCAGATCATATCCCACATAAAATTTCCCTTATGAAAGCCCCCTTGCTTTTCAACTTTTTGGGTTTCTAGAGGTTTTTGGGTTTGAGAGCAAATAATTATGTTTTGAGGAACAAAAACAAAAACGAAAAATGTATGCCTAAAGACTTTAACGTCAAAATGTACGAAAGATTTCACGTCATCAAAATATATACTCTCAAGCCTTAATTGACATGTAGTCTACCTTTCTCCACCTACTGAATTTTCATCTGTAATGCTCAATCTGATATATGATAACGATGGTGTAATAGTTGTAATGATACAATAACAAAATGGATGTGTAAACAAAAAATTGTTTACTCTTTTAAACAAGTCTTTTTCTATATCAGTTGTATTGAAATGTCGTATAAGCTGGAAATAAGAAAAATCATTTATAATTTCGTTCGACAGAGCTTAACATAGTTCGCATTTTTCAAAACCAGAATATTTACAATACTATAGTCGAATGTAAAGAAGGAATACTATGTCTGAATCATCGAAAAAGTGGAAAAGCAAGAATTTTTGTCCCAGAAATAGCAAAAAAACTAGTAAGAAAATCAAAAGACAGAGTCGGGAAACTTAATACTTGAATATCATACTTTCAAGAAAACCGAAAAAGACGAAAATGTCCGAAGTATACCTCAAACCAATTAGCACGGATACCAGCTGTCGTCAACTAATGCTGATACATTTTGAGAATAAAAGAGTCATTGTTATAGACGATGAAAAATACTTTACACGTCGAAAATCAGAGGAAACGATGGTTTTTATACGAACAGTTTGGAAGAGCGCCCTAATCATATGAAATATGAAGATAAAGCAAAATTCGCTAATAAAGTTCTGTTATGGTGTGCGATTTCGACATAAGGGGTAAGTTTAGTAAGGGGGAAGCTGTAGATTCTGGAAGGTATATTGATTGCTCTACTAAACTAGTTGGTTTTCTTCATCAACATCACTTTAAAGATGATGAAATGTTTTTGCTGGACTTAGCGTCCTGCCATTATGCAAGTGCAACTCAAAATAACATACCTCTTGAACCAAAACAGGATAATCCCCTAATTTACTTCAGGTCCATCCAATTGAATATGTTTGGTCTTTTTTATCTCACAAAGTGTATGATGGAGTGTGTAGCAAGTTGTTGAAGACTTAATGAGGGATATTTGAAGAAAATTATGTGTAGTTGAGGAGCACGGGTCCCTCCATTTAGTTCAAAAGTTCAAATCAAATATACGTCAGTCGAATTTTATGAAAAAAAAAACAATAAGGTAGTTTTGAAATAAAAATTTATAAGAAGTATATAAAGACTAAAGAAATAGAATAAAAATAAGTAATAACATTAAATAAATAAAAATTTCGGAGATAAACAAAACAGAAAAAAGAATAGAACGGAATCAAGGAGAAAAAACGAGAGATGGGGAAATGTACGTTAGGAGGAACACCTTTCTGACAGACGTATACAAAATCGGGGTTGCCTAGAGAAACCTGCTATCTGCTTAGAGTCCAATGAAGGGAACAAACATCTGGTATCAGTGCAGAGTAGAGTTAGAATGAGGCACATACGAAACCCTACCTTTTACTCGTTCTCTAGTAAAAATTATATGGTTCAATACTTGTCAAAACTATTGGGACATACGTATGCATATGATTAAAACATTATGCTGATTAGATTAGGTTTTTTTTTTGAAAAATTTTGCATGCAAACTGATTCTATTTATGACCTTGTTAGAATATAAATAAAAATACCTGGTGTAGATATTCACAGCTGATTTTTTGTTAAATGAAAATTTGTGGCTTATTGTGATTTCAAAAATACATTCAAATAGCATCTGAATGAAATATTTGAGTTATTAGTCAGTTTATCTTCAAGGTGACAAACGTAGGCACACATAGTGATTTAAAAATAACTAATGTCTGACAAAAATATTACCTTCTTTGATGCCAGCTGTTAATTTTCTGATCCAAAAAACAATTTATTTTCAAATTCGCAAATACGTGTGGCATGCAGGGCTCAATTTTTTTGAGACCCCACACAGGCTCAAAATATGGGATATTTTATCTGTTAATTTTTTAAAATATAACAATGCTCTCGGCTACTAATGTCCAGTACAGTCATATATACGATAAATTAAGTTAAATTTTGTGCTATAGCTTGAAATGAAATGGCTATTATCTGGATTCCCATGTATCTCTGGAAAGTTTGCTTTGAGGAGGTAATATTTGGTAAATATATCAGGAAGTACGTAATGTCTGAATGATTAAAATTTCATTCCAATCGGGTGAGGATAAGTTACTACTACAAGAAATAATTATTTGTTGAAGCACCAAGATTTCTTCTACATTTATAGATACATTTAATCATACTCATAATGCAGTGATCAATGTCTTAATTGAATATCCCGCACTATGCCACCTCTATTTCTTGTTGAGGGGTCAATAGTGTTTGAGAAAAATGCTGTAACTTTATATTGATTATACCCACTCAATTTCAAATGAAAACAAATCTTGGGCTAATATGGTCGAGCGTTATCTTGCTAAAAATGGGATTTTGAAGAGTTCTCGTAGATTTCCAATATTTCTCGACATATTGAGGTGCGTTTATATTGCCTCCGATGAAGACTAAAGGTGACCATGAACCATGACACCCCATAAAGTAACTATACCACGCGTCTTAACAATCGACGATTGCCTCGTCTTCTGCATGAATAGGCATAACCATACATGCACATAAACAAATTTATTACTGATAGTGTACCATTCCACTCTAGTCGTTCTTGATACCACCCGCTAACTCGTCCTATGTCTCTTGTTCTTCGTGTTTGGCTTTTTTTATTACCAATTTCTCGGAATACCGGTTTCTCAGAAATCAACAATCCGACACATATATCAGACTCAACTGGGGTTTCTTCGCACTCTTTGTATGATAAACAAGAATTTTTGGGAGGATACGTTTAAAACCACTGTTTTTGACTAAATTTCATATTCTCGTATAGAAATGAGCAGATTGGTCCATACTTAGTAATTGAACCATAACAGGAATGTTCTGCTCTGAAATTTTTAAGACTTCCATAACTATGAACGAATTCATATACTATAACTTGATTACACTTGTGGGCAAAGAAATCGATTCAGGCGACACCTCTGCAAATCGCAAGTCACTGTCAAAAACTGAACACGAAATTGTATTTTTCTTAGTAAAACCTTGAAGCTAAAGCCGACCGCCCACGATGCAACTGTTTTGAAAGAAAGGCTGCAAACCAGTTGATCTTGCTACGGTTTGGCAACCTCTGCAACGTATAAAAGCGGAGAGAGGCACACGAGGTGACTGGAATGGAACTTTCAAAATATCAGTTCGCGGATCGATGAATTCGACATACGTTACGTAGATACCTTGGATATTCTGAAAAATATCTTTGATGGGGTTGGAAATTTGGAAGCTTGCAACAAACTGTCGAGTTTGTATGGGCATTATTGATTATATACTATATTCATATGTTACTATAATAACTAAAACAAATTTTGAACTATTCGACACGATCTAAGTTTTTCAAATAAATATCTACTAAAATTTCTCCTATCCATATACGAGGTCTGGCTAGGTACTACTAGACGAGTGGGTTAAAAAACGAGTAGTACGTTGGGTATCCAGATATCTTGTCTATGCACGTTCCAAAACACGATTCCGTCATTATTATAGTATTTGTGCAGTGGCGGTTTGAAACAAACGTGCCATGTGTGACGAAAAACAGGGGCAACGTATCAATCTCAAATTTCTCGTTAAATTGGAATAAACTCCGACTGAGTGCTATAAATTATTGCAAGAGGCTTATGGGGACAATTCTCTTTCTCGTGCGCGTGTTTTTGAGTGATGTAGGCGTTTTGAGGGTCGAGAGAGTACTGAAAATGATCAGCGCCCTGGCCGCGCGTGACTGTTTCAACTCTGGAAACAGAAGAAGACATTTTTGTTTCCATGACCATTTTTATTTTTCAACATAATCTCTCTCATCCAATTAGAAGTGAATTCGTGAATTTTATCCATGGCAATCATCGAAGTCTAAGAAGATCCAGGTGGAAGAGCACTTTCTATTTCTTCAAATGCGATCGGTTTTTTGTAATTTCTCCCTTTACTGTATCAAGCTGTCCACCCGTGTGAAGTTATCCACGAATATTTTTTTACAAAATAATTTTTATTGGCATTAACAAAAATACTTACAATTTTTGGTTATTTGTTTTCTAACTAGGTGAACTTTGTTATAGTTGTATAGTTTCTCTTATTTTTGGGTCTTCGGTTTAGAATCGTGCAATAGATACCAAAACCTTTAAACGTTTAAAATATGTTTGTCCACTTAATGTTCAATTTTTTGTAGTAAAATTATGCAGCCCATTATAATGTCATTATATGTCTCCTTTATTGACATTTTTTCGTAGGAGCATTTCGGACACGGGTCATAAAAATTGTTTCTCGGGAGTCTTCGGGCAATGCTAAATTGTATCATATTGTTGAATGGGAAACGTGGTGCTCAGGGATGGCTGTAAACGGAAAGGTGATGAAGAAAATGACATGACAAATTACGAAAATACTTTTTTTCTTATTCAATTATTTATGACCATGTTTTTTTTTATCACAGTCTAGTATATTGTCGTAGCTTCAAATATGATGTATTTATTTATACTTCTTCCAACTCTTCTTCTTTTGCCTCATCTTCCTCCTCAGTGTCCATGGTCCGGCTGGCTTTGATTCGAACAATTGCCATCGCCATGCTTACATGCCATTGTGTAGTTCAGCCCATCTCCTCGATACCCGCATCTGTTGCCATAATCTTTTTCGCACACAAGAAACGATGTTCAAAATTTCCTCAGGCCCTGCTTCCTGGGCTAGCAACAGGACTTAGCTCCCCATTGTCCAATTCCCACCCCCATTCCAAAGGATTTAATGGCCTGTTCTCTTGTAAATCCGTATCTGTCTCTCTATACCATGCCAGCATGCCCGAAAACGACCAAGAAACGATTTTGGAGCGATTTTTTGGGGTTTCCAATCGTTTTATATTTTTTCAGGAAATTATGAAATTGTAAAATGCATTTATTGCATCAGAATGTAATTTTGGGAAAACAGCGTAACCACTATATGTAAACTTTTTTGCAGCCAGTTTTTCTTCATTCCTGTCGATTTTAATCTAAATGCCCTGGACTATTTTGCAATTTGGCCCTTTGCAGTCCACTGTCGTGGCTGTTTTTTTTGTTTTAATAGTGTAGTGGTGATTTAAACGGCGTTAATAAGGCTTGGGAAATGTTCATTCGAACGCATAATTTTTCAGTCAGCATATAGCTAATGCATTCTTTTAATAGCCGATAGTCTTTTGCAACTCTCGAATCTTAATTCCGAAGGTCGTACAGTTCCAATAGGTGAACCTTTTCCTTATGTCTCTGGTTGTCGCAGTTTTTAACCGTCTCAAACGCTTGTCTTCAGTCAAGCTGATACGGCCACGTTTGAATTCAGTTACCCAAAATTTTACGATCGTAAATGTTGTTGCTGAGACTCCGTACTCATCTTTCATTTCCGTAGGCGTTTTGCCAAACAGAAACTAAGCTTCTAAAATGACTGAAATTTTAGTGAGAATCTCTCAAAGCATGGGCAAATATATTTTCTAATTTATATCGATAAGTGCTGACATCTGCCAGTTGAGTTCGAAAACTTTTCAGACAACCCTCGTATTTAAAAAATATTTTTGTTTTCACCCATTCATAACTTGAGTTGTAATTGCGGAATGAAGTAATTAAACGATATCGTTTGGATTGGATTATAATTTAGATGAGAGTAAAAAGATATAAAACGATCTTTAAGGCCTACACAATAAAATTAACAGTATTGAGAAATGGGTTACGCTAGTAAATTTCTCACACCCTGAAATTCTCATACTTTCAATCTTCTATGATAATTTCCCGCTAACTGATTGTGAGTATCGAAGAGGCAAGTTTCAAATTTGTTTTTGTTTGTCAACGCACACCTTTATCGTTATAATTAATTAAAATTCTTCTGCCTATACCAATCATACAACGTTTGTTTTGTTAAGAAAGAATGTTTGTTTTTGTTTAACGTATATAAAATTTGGTTACGACTGTGAAAGGTTAACTAAAGATTTGAAAACTTACAACAATAAATTCACAAAACGAAACAATACAATAAATAAACCGCATGAGCTATTTACTGATACAGTTTTAATTATAAATTTAATATGATACACTGTATATTAAGTTAAATCCAAATGAAGCTATGGTATGAAAGCAAGTTCAATAAAAGCCTGTTAATAATAATGATATAAACATTCAATTAACGATAAACTAGGATAAATCAAGATGAAAATATAAGAAGCTATACATTTACTAATCCGCCTTGACAATCGACAACGGATCAACGGAATTACGTTAAGATTATGAAAAAATGCTTATAAAGTATCAAGAAAAATCAATTGGTATCTTCCACCTTAATTCCATTATCGTCAACATAAAGGGTGTATTTTTGCACGTTCACGCGTTGAATGTTAGCCTTCAATTACTCAAGTGCATCTACTTCATCATTGAAAAAGATGGTTAGTTACGTAAATATTCGGATTGGTAATTTTCCCTCTCGTGCAGTATATATTTTTATCTTGTTAATGCCTCTTTAGATGTTGCTTCTAATTTCGCATCTAGTATCTATGACAGTCTATTTTTAGAATTTATTCACCGTCATTGAGTATACATTTCTTTGAACTGTCCAGTGGACATATGACCTTGTTAGCAATGAACCTTTCAGTGTGTCATTTGCAAGTTATTTTTATACGATAATGATAACTAAGGTGGATTCTTAAGCTACAGACTGTATAAATAAACATTGAAGGTACTGGTACATCGTTATCTGAATAATACCCTGAATGATTTCTGCTCATTTTTTATTCTTGAGAACTTCCACCGTACTTGAAAATATTGAATATATTGATAATATTTAATTTACACTTCATGTTTAATTTCCATATGATTTAAAAACAAACTACTAAGCTCTTGTTAAGGTTTAATATTTGCATACCATAAAGTCATGGTAACATTTTAAGACTTTTCCTAGGGAATTGTTTGAACGATTCAAGTAATAAATGTATGTACAGATACTGAAAGCTTCTTGTGACTTCTATATATAATCTCTCATTTTTTTCAAAAAATTAAATTGCTTGAAACAGTACAATTTATCTCCATCAGTTACTAGAATTCTTGTCAGTATTTTTCCCTACACGCTTGATCCGAACCCGCCCCACCTAAAATGCATCCCTCAAAGAAAGATGCATTCCGGAAAAAGCTTTCGCCTTCCATCTAGTCGAGTAGGGTCGTTTGTCTTCTGTTCGATCTCCCTTCTACTATCATACTTTTAGCTGTAGAGTCCGGCTTCTTTTCTTCATGATGATGTATTTGTCCTTCTCGTTGGGTGTGTGTTTTTTTACAGCCGACCTAAAAGAGTTTGAAAGCTGCTCTAACTCGAGATCCTACCAATCTTTAAGGACTGGTAAACTCTCTAATAGGTCCATTTTCTTTCCCTGTTGTTTTTTGACTTCAATGTTGGGGTCATGGTCCACCTGGTAACTCGGCTTTGTATGTCTGTCGTCGTCTTCTGTGATGTATTTCGTCTGCTGGATGTTGAAACGGGTTCTCAGATCTTGAAGGAACTTATATATATCCACTACCTGGTTGTTCAGTAAGTCGTTTATGGTTATTTTATTATTTAATATTCCGAATTTCAATGTTCTAATTTATGAATATTATCCCTAAAGTGAGTTTTTTAAACTTCCACGGATGCTATTATTTCTTCGTTTGATGGTAATCGTTTTCTCCACATAAAATTTGATATGATATGAGAACAACCAGAAGTCATAGAAAGCCAAGTCTGGTGAATAGAATAGAGGTAACAATTTGGCTTCACTTATTATTTCGATATTTTCTGGAGTTGAATGAGAGGGGGACGTTATCTTGATGTTAAATGATTTATTTCTTGTGTAAATAGGGTATTATTCACGAATTTTCACTTCCAGTTGACTCAAAATATGCTGGGGATATGCCTTTCAAAAACTCAACAACAATCGTTTTTCACGTCGTACGCATGTTAACAAAATTGCAATTTGTCGTTGTAAATGATATTGCGGTATCCTACCTCCAAATTTTGCCATTATCTTCACCAGCTCAAATATTGATGACAATGGTCAGAGTTCAAAGAAAGAACTAACCAAAGACTAGAATAATTTGACGATGTAATGTACGCATTGTAATAGGTATAGCAATTTGACGCATATTAGGAAAACAGCCTGACAGAGCTAGTGCCTTGAAGCGCTAAGTGATATGAAGATAGGAGATTCTCCGGTTGTAATTCTTCGAACATATTGCTCAGGTCACAAAGGCTCTGAAATATTTGTTTAGTTTGAGAAATTAATATATCTAAACATTGACTTTGAAATATAATTTCCACTCTTTTGGACTCATTTAGCAAACCATTGAATGAATTTTGATTTCTTATTTCTTTCAGTCTATTCAAAAGATTACTTAATAAAATACTAGCTTTCTGTAAGTCATTATTTTCATGCTGTAGAGCTTTAGAAACAGGATTAATGATTTCAAATAGTAAAGAAAAAATGTGATAAGCACTAAGAAAAATGTATAGTTTGTGTACGGCCTTTAACATTGAAAAGGCTTAGCGTGTTAAATGTATTTACAAGAATAACACACTTGGATTCGCAGTGCTTAACCCGGGAAAAAAAGATATTGCTTTTTTGACATTTGTCATTTCTCTAAAAACTCTCTAGACACGTATGACAGTTTTTTTATATGTTTTTTTCCCGGAAAACACGAGATTAAGTGACATTGGTGATAACATTTTACTAATTTTTGTTTATACACGTAAGGGGCCTCTGTAGCCCGAGGGCCCCGTATCATTGCTACGCCCCTGCTTAGAGCCAAGTCTGATGAATATAGTGGGTGCAATTCGTTCATTTCAGCTATGGCGATCACCGAAATTTGAGAAGTTGCGGTGTCCTGATGTGAAGCTTTGAAATCTCTCTAAAAAACGCAGTTGTTCGTATCTGAATCAAAGACTGTGCTCCAATGATGCCTAGCAAAAAAAAGCTTGCAGGGATGTTGCAGCCAATATTAGTGGATTTGTCTAATATATCAAATATGCAGTAACCAGAAGAACTCGCAGAAATACAAAATATTGAGTCGTTAAAACTTTTAATATATAATATATATATATATATATATATATATATATATATATATATATATATATCATTTAATAAAAAAGGAGCGATGGTGCAAGAAAACGATTGTTACCGTTTCTATCTTCATATTAAGCTGAATGTGAATTTAGTGCTGTAAGTGATTTACTATTCAAGAAATATAACACGTGAAGACATGAGACTGAAGCTAACCAAATTGGAACCTAATATAAAATCTGTGCAGCAAGCATCAAGTGCAAGAATTTCACTAACACACTAACTAATATTAAATCATTATAGATAGAATCTTTATTAAAATTATTTCGAATTTGATTTTTAGTTTTTCATTAAATGTTTTGAAAATTTACTTACTGTGTTCCGATAACAATTTTCTAGTGATTTCTTCCTAAAACCTATCATTTAAGTATCCCAATTGAACAATTAAATTTTTCAATATTGAAAGTTATGTATACGTTATATAGGGGAATAAGAATTTTAGAAGGGCATGGCACAAAAAAGGTTGAGAAACACTAATTGCTTTAGATATAATTATGCTTGAATAACATAAAACCTAATATTAAATTGTATTTTTTTCCATTTTTGGAAGGAACAGACTGATTTGTCAAATTCCAATTTGTTCTGTTTTCTCATTTGATAGGAATGTTTGCGCGACATACAGATTATTCTGTATTCGCTTTCTCAAAATAAAGTATTTTTTTTTAAATTGGGTGACACGAGAATGATTTGAAAAGTACTAAAAATACCACATAAACATCATTAATTTGTAAACTATTTTAAAAGTTTTATCCCATTAGCTCTCTATTGCACTAGAAACAAAAATATTAACTTTTCTGATATTCTCATTTTCTGATACTTCTTCATCTAATTTCTCAAAGTACATATAGCATTTTATCTGAAGTTCTGATACTTTTTGTCCCTAGATCTACGAGATATGATGAAAAATTACGACGAATTTGTTTATAGTAACAGCAACAACTTAGGTACTAGTATTTCTCATACCATCATGTGAACAATGACATGTTAAACCGTTTCATTTTTTATTTGCATCAGTTTTATGATCGAAGTTAAAGAAATCCAAAAAAGGCACGAAATAAAAATCTGCCTATTGTGATATTGTAGATTAAATTTAGAACGAAGAATTTTTAACACCTTCCTATGTCCATAAAATGAGCTGAGTGAGACTCTCGTAAGGATTTAAATGGTTGATATGTTAATGAGACTAGTATGCTATGCTTTTGACTGATATACAAAAAAGTCGTTTTCTAGATTTTATTACCAAAATTATTAAACTTAAAATTAAGACTACGGCTATGACTCCGAGGCACATATTCCAATTTTTCAATGGAACATGTCCGTACTAAGAAGACCAGACAATCAAAGTCGAACTTCAAGGTCAAGAGTCCTTTAGAGTTCATTTCAAGGGAAAACAGAAAAATCCTTATTTAATCAAGGATATACTGGAACGTGTGTGAAACAATGAAACATGAAAAATGATTCTTCTTCATTATGAGAACGCGATGTACAACAAGTCGCACCACTCACGGCTCTTCCAGGAAACATAAAAAAAGGATACATTCCCACACCATTTCCTATATTGAGTGCAACGACAAAGTAGACAAAAAATCATTTCGGAAGAGCCAATAATCTTAAGCATATTCCTAGCTAACAGAGATTGATTCAAATTTTCTGTTTTTTACAAAGTTATTTACTGTAGGTATGTTTTAATCATACATGGTATGTATCAGTAGCACGTTTTATCTTTTTAATAGTGTAAATACTGCTTCTATTTTCTCAAATCGATTTTTATGTTCAACTTCATTTTTGTTTGATATCAACATTATCATTATACTTCATCATCAATATGAGTTTTTTACCGGGGGCTGAATTCTGATTAGATGATAATTATTCTATTTATCAATTTCCCCACCGCAGAAAAAGAAAACCCGCAAGAAAACCGCGGGAGATTTATATCATTATTTCTGTATAATTATTCTTCTGGTTAATATATATTAATACGTAAAAGTATGTTTTTTGTATATTTTTTAATTAGTTTTTACTGAGTGACTATTTTCAAAGTAATTTTCGACATGATATCGTGCCTAATGTTTTTAAATAAAAATATGTATGTGTATTTTTAAATTGCTACATTACATAAACCTATAAAATTATTCAACAGTAAAGATAAAGGTATATATTTTCAAAATCCATTGTTAAATTTGTTTTTTATTATCAGGAATAGAATGTGTTGTTTACAGAAAATTATGCTCGGAATTCATTTTTTCATTTATTTCACAATATTTTATGAATAACGTCTCTTTTTCGCATATATATCATATAACATCCTATTTTTACTCTTATTGAGCGGTGGTTCGTTCATCTTCCTCCAGCACCTGATTTATTCCTTTTCACCTGAATACATTCCTAATTATTTTGTTTTCTCATATTCCCGTCTATTCTTTTTTCATCGTTATCAGTACCCATTCATTTCCATATATTTCTATTGGTTATTTTCGTATATCTAAAGTATTTCTTCCGATGTCAGTAGCTTATTGTTTTTACACTCCATTTCTTCACTTCCTGGTGACAGTAGAATACGCCTTAGTTTAATTTACCTGGTACTTATGTCTTTACTTCATCTCTTCACTACCTCGTGACACTTTTATGCTTCTTGTTTTTTTTATTCATGTCGTTTTTTTATACCTTGAATTTCTTTTGACAGTTTCAACTTCTTTATTTCGTTAATCCTTTTAATCCATTTTATACGGTATTTATCTGTATTTTCTTCATTTCTTTACTTCCACATGACATTTTTGTACTTCTTTTTTTTTAATTTTGTGTATTTCATTTTACATGGTATTTATCTTTTCTTCATTCCTTCACTTTCACGTGACAGTTTTATACGTTTAGTTTTTCTTTTCAAGTCTTTTTAGTTTATTTTAAATAGCACACCTATCTGTCTTTACTTCATTCTCCACTTCCTCGTGACAGTTTCATATTTGTTTATTTTTGCTCTATTATATTTAGTTGATGTTGCACGGTATTCATATCTTTTCTTCATTTCTTCACTTTATGGTCACAGTTTAATAACTCTCTGTTTTTTAATTCTATTTAGTTACACGATGTAAAATAATACTGCCAGGAAAACCCGTAAAACCATGAAAATTTTACCTATTAGGAATTTGAGTCTACGTATTTGAAATTACATGTTACGTATCCTCCAATGTGCAATAAATTTTCTGCAACATTAACCTAGTTTTATTAAAATATTGTTTGCTGGTGTATTTGTTATGGATTTATGGATATGTAAATCGTAGGAGAGGGAAAATATTGAAAATTTGATGATATGAACCTCTATATAATTTTGTAATTCATTAAAATATGTGAATATGTTGATAATTAATGTTTCTGAAAAATTGAGTGACATTCTAAACACAAATAAATTTTTTCAACATGTATTGCTTGATATGGAACAATTCGCAAGATACATTATTATATCATCCTCATTCATACAACAAGATCTCGCAATTGCAACTTTATGGGTCTGGTGTCATTTCTGCAACTTACAATTTTAGGAAGCGATGTAATTACTTTTAAATCAACAACTAACCAGGAATCAGTTCAGATCAGCTGATTGATAGGAGTATTTTAGTAAAACCATACTTTGCGTCTTCTTGTTTCGTGATTTTTGTTCATGGTATTTATGAAGTTTAAATTTCATTTTCGAAGGCTTTTTATGTAAAAATCAATCACAAGAGGGTGAACCCTGTTATAGTAGCTCAATTCGTGCCTGCAGTATGGATATTAGTTTTGAACTTCTGTGGGTCATAATGTTCGAAAGATACGTGCCTTAGTAGCTGATTCCATGCGCTTGCACTTTGAAAGATTGGTGTGGTGTGGAGACAGAATCGGTACATTTTTATACATTTTAGCAAGTAAGGTAGGTGTTAATTGAGAATGTGATTAATTGTTTCTCGAAATTGGGCAGTCGCCAAATGTCCCAAGTATAAATATTACGTTTCAAGTATGGAAATCTAAAAGAAAACGAACGATGTCAAATAATTATCAAGTTTTATGAACATAATAAGGTCTGAAGAAATCATTTATTATTATGATTGAAAGAAAGTCGGTATCAGACAGAAAAGGAACAAAACTGCCAATAAAGAATCAGCATTTCTAAAATTCTTATGGCCTTCTATTTAACACACATAGAAAATTTATTTGTATACCAAAGAAACTTAAATTAAAATATGTTTAAGGAAGAAATCAATAGGTAATTGTTAACGAAGCACAATAATTAGAAAGTGAATTTTCAAAACATAAAATGACAAAACTGTTATTCAAATTACAATTAATTTTAGGAATTTCTCTTTATTGATTTATTGAGATTCTTATGCTTGATGCTTGCTGCATCGAGATTTTATATTAGGTTCCAATTTGATGAGCTTCAGTCTCAAGTCTTAACAGGACCAAATCCAAGTTCAGCTAAATATGAAGATGGATACGGTAGGAATAGTTTTATTGCACATTTTGGTGAATTTCAGTATTTGATTTCTATTTTCTCACAAAGCCATACCATTTATATTGAATAAAGTTTCAACTGACTCTTTGATATACCAGACAAATCCACTAACATTGCCTGCATCATCCATGTTGATAAATTGAAAATGATAAGTAAAGCGGTATGAATCACTTCACATTTTTGCAGCCGAGAGAGAGAGAGAGAGAGAGAGAGTTTGCGTAATAAGGCCTCGCATAATCTTGCCAAACTAGCGCAGTAACGATCTGCTTTGATGATGTGACCACTCTTCAGGTTAACATCCCATGAATCTTAGAACATGGTTGCCATAAATTTATTAATGAAAGGTGGAAACTTGTTCATATTTATCCAGAGTGTTTCCATTCTTTAGTTGCTCTTTTGTTTTTGCGATAAAATCAAAATTAATCTTCTATAACGATGCGGTCGATAAGTAATAGCCGTTGTAATTGTAAAGCATAAGAAATCTGACTGCTCATCACTTTTTGATTTTCTAATCTTCGAATAACGCCCACAAGACCAGCGGTTACGCTTTTTGGAATATAGAGAGGGAGAAATGCTTTATTGTCAAAAAAAACTAAAAAACAAACATGAAAATAACTAAATAAAGATATGAACAAAATAAAATTTCAATATACAGAATAAAACCTCAATGAGTAACTAAATTATAAGTAATAATAAGTAAATATGTGTAAATAGCAAAAATTAAAGCAGTATGCACGCCTAAAATTAAATATTATTAGTTTACAGAGTAGAAGGCACATTCCAGTAAATATGCCCTAAAATTATTGCGGAATGCGGGAAAAGATGATATCGATTTGATTTCAATTGTCAAGTAATTGTGCATTTTTTTGCATTGTAAAATATTGTGCCTTTAACCATTTCTGAACGTTTAGTAAGTAGGTAAAGGAGAGGCGTGCTTACGAATTAGGCAAACGGATTCAAAGATGAATAAGGAAGGAATGCATAATAGACTGTTAAGGAGGTGGATAAATTCAGTTCTTTGGAAACTGATCTCAGCGCAAAGCAAGAAGAGCTTAATTTTTTGGATAAAACGGCAATATGTAACTCCCATTTCAAGGAACTGTCCACAACAAGCACTAAAAATATCACAGATTCAACGACGTCAATGGTAGTGTTAGTTGATAAAAAAGGCTGCAATGTATTTTTATATGATGAAACTTTGGTTTTGTAAACGTTAAGACAGAGACGATTAGAATCGCACCATGATTTAAGGGTGATTAGGTCACTAACTATGGTCCTATGAAGCTGTGAGATTAGGGTTGTTCCAAGAGCAACTAGTGTCTTCTGCGAATAGACATATGTTACCACTGACGTCTAGATAGGCGATGTCGTTTATAAAGAGAAGAAACAAAATAGGGCTTAGTACTGAGCCTTGGGGCACGCCACATTCTATTGGCTTGCAAGAAGACATCGTTGTATCAACCCTTACAAGCTGACTTGTGTTCGTAAGGTGTTATTTGAACCATGCGAGATGTGTTACCCTAAAAGGTAGTACTGCAATTTGTTGATTAGAATATTATGATTAACCCAACCGAAAGTCTTAGAAAAATCACAAAAAGTTGTTTCAGTGGAGTGATGGATGTTTAGACATATTATTAAGGAAAGAGAATATAGCATTATTTGTGCATTTGTTACTGAAAAACCCAAATTGATTGGTAGAAAGTATTTTATATTTATACAGAAATAATAAAAGCGTCTTTTTGACCAATCTTCTTATGATCTTAGATAACGTGGGAAGGAGTGCAATTGGGCGCTAATTCGATGCTTGATTTTCATCTCCTCCTTTATACAGAAGTATAACTATTGCCGTCTCAAGGCAATTGGGAAAAGTACCATTTTGAAATGATTTAATATATTTAGTTTTTCAAAGATAAAGAAATAATATCAAGTACTTACTAATTATATCTATACAATGTATATATTTAATGAATAGAGGAGCTTTTACAACAGTGAAATACTACAGCGAGAAGTCCAGAATTTTCCGCGGAGCCTGTTGTCTGCCGCAGGGAAGTTTACTTGAAGACGCGAAATACCTAGTTGATATTTTTAATTCGATTATAACAAATAATTAAATTTGGCACCGAACTCTAACATTGCATTTAAATGATTTGGAGCGAAAGGGTTTAACTCTTGTCGACTCCATTTTCCAACTGCTCCCTTGTGGAGCGTGGACCCCACGTTGGGCTCTAAGCCATTCCAAGGTTCTCAAGGGTTAGTAGCCACAAAGTAAAAACATGTTAGTTTTGGTTAATATTAGCGGTCTTAAGAAGTTTCATTTGTATTAATTTATATATTTCAAATGGCTCTTGTTATTAAATGAATTTCTATGTATGTTTTGTATTCACCTGGTATATAGACCACATAGTGATATTTTTGTTACTGTAGTGAAGCTTCGATTTACTATAGGTCGTGTCACTTATAGGTTATAACGGTAACCTCTTCAAGAAATTCACTCTGAATATAAGAAGATACGGACACAATCTCACGAAGTGGTTTAATCCAAAAATTGCCGTTAGGACCTTTTTTTATTTTAGTAAAGTATGTTAAGATTTGACATGACGCTAGTGTATCTGATTTCGTATTTAATTTACATGAAACAAATTCCAAATAAGTACATATTATATCTTATAGAAAAGTTCATTACTGAAAATTAGGCAACTGAAGGATGAATTGGGAGTATTGTAAAATCTCCTATAGATTATTTTAAAAATGTATGTTCAGCAAGGAAAATATAAATTTATGGGGTAGCTTTTACTTCATATTTTTTTGTTCTGCGCCTTGCTATAGAATGGTTGATAAAAAACACACGCATAGCAACTCTACTAAATCTTATATTTTTTTATAAAAAAATAATGATATTTTCAATTGCGATCAGTACTGACCACCATTGTGAATATTTAGAATACCGTTGAAAGTCAATTTAATGGTTTCATTGAAAACTTATTACATGATTACTTGTAGAATACTTGTTCAATTTCTTCTTAAAAAGACATGCATTTTTAGAAATTGCTTTGATTTCTTTTATTCTATGACAACCACAATTAATCTAAAATCAAATAACCAGCTGCCACACCGATCGCTGCTTGCCAACAACCAAACGGTGTAGGTAAACCAGCTTAGTGTGACCGTCGCATAGGATACAGTGTCGCCGAATAAGATCGAACTATATCTTTTATTTCGTTTTTTGTTACAGGTAAATATGACATCATTAAGCCCTTTTGGTGAGTTTTATTTACTAATATCCCAGTAAAATTTGTGCTTAAACATATTTGAAAAAAATATTGTTTGTTTGCGAGGTATTTGAAATAATTTTCCTTAACAACATGTATATTGGAAATTATCCATCCATTATCATTAATTGTACTTTGGAAACACATATTTATGTTCACTTAAAAAGAAGTTTAAGAATTTTACTAATTTCAAATTGACACAACAGAATGATTAATATTTTTTGGTGGTGATCTAACCACCGTCTTTCAACAATTTTCTGCAATTTCATCAATGCCATATTTTCTGAATTCTTCTATATGGAGGAAACACCAAAAATTCAGTTCTTTTCTCACAGAACCCGGATGAAACTCAATATTCTATGAATTTATCCAATTCTGTAAATCTTCTTTTAACCACTTCAGGCAAGTCTGAAGTGATAACTTGCATTATTATTATAAGTTTTAACGAAGAATATGTATAATTTGTTCGAACCATCAGCATTACCATATCCTCATGGTAGTCACCGGTACGCCTAGTTTCAAAAGTCAATCCACCTTGATCAAAACCATTTGAACTGCCGATATGTACTGTTTACAGTCTGCGCCCCTTTTCTTTTGGTGGATTTAAACCAGTAGATAAATTATTAGAAAAAGCCCGTATTCAATTTTTGTAACAGTTTCATCTTGCCAAAATTAATTTGGTGTATTTCCTCGTTAATCCATGTTTCTCTTTTTGAAATTTTGGCTTTTATTTTAATTGAAACTCGCCACATTTCTTTCGTTAATAATATTCTAAAAAATTGATTTCTCAACACCAAGCATTCTATTAATTAATTTCACTGTGTCATTGCCACCTTCACATTGATGTTTTCTGTAAATGATTTGAAACAATTAAATATCTGTTTTTTTTATCAATTGTTAAAGGACCGATTTTTCCGTATTTATGCCGTATTTCCAATTTTTACATAAAATCTTATTTTTGGTGAAGTTTTTGGGACGATATTCTTGGAATTAAAATAAAACAAAATTTCTAATCTTTATTTCCTATTTTTCTTATGATTATAAAAGACCGACAACTTTTAAAAATTCAGGTATTTATGAAAATTTGGGAAAAGGTTCTCCTTTTACGGGGACTATTACACTATAAAAAATTCATACTGTACATCTCGTGTGTGATTTATTCGCAGTTTGCAAAAAAAATAATAATTTGAAATGAGTATATGTATAAATGCATGTTTGTAGCATTTGCAAATGCTTGAGTCTTTATCCTCGTTTGAATTATATCAAATTATACATCCGGTTTTATATCTATATTTCATAAACATTGCCATGTGGATTCACCATAATCTATTAATATACGTGGTATTCCCATTATTTTTAAACTCATTGAATTTGTGATAAATGCTTAGAAAATTACTGTCACAGTTTACCTATAAAATGACCCAAAAGCTAATATTGGAAACAAGGTTGTGTTGCTTTTATTTGACATTGGTATTGACGGACTTATTTCTTGCTTTAAAAATTCTGAAAAATCTGTTGTGTTTACGAGAGCTATACTGTTTGAATTGCCTCACTTCTAAGTTTTTAAGAGAGTTGAATTTTAGCAGAAGAATTCTTGTTCAGAAATATGTTGAAACTTTTTATTTTTCATCAAGCATTCTATCAACTTTTTTCGTAAAAAATGTACACTAATAATTATATATAAATATACATTAAAAGAGTAAAAATCCACCTCGGGATTGGATTTACAAGTTCTTGATAATCTCGTGACTTGATTCCAAGCCATATTTCTGGATGCCTAACTTTCAATTCTCTCATTGATTTCACTGAATGATGTTTTTGACTCATGAAGCAGAAAAATGAAATCTTTTCTTGGATGCAAAATTTTTTATATCGTGGGCAACAAGCATTTCTTGGAAATGGTTGAATATTGAAATATTGACCGGTATCCCAGGTATAAAGTCAATACCATGTGTGAAATACAGCCGACATCGACCCCACACTATAACGGATTCCGGTCATTTAACTTTCAGTTTCAGACAATCCAAATGAAATGTCTCATTTCTTTCACTATCACTTCAAATGGTGATGAGAATCATCGTCCCAATGTTCTCTGTCCCATTACAATCTATTTTCATTTTCTCTGGAAAACAATATTTAGAGACAAAATAGTATATTGTGAATTGGCCATAATTAGCACGCCTATTTTATTGTTTGTTTCAAAGTTTCTATGGAGTTATTAGTAAGTTGCATTACGGGGTCAACTAATTTCCAATCTAAAAGCTAATTTCTGAATAAATTACTTTATTTCTTGTAATGTTTCTAGTTATAAGTAGTAGGAAATATAGTAACAAATGGTTTTACGGACAGAGGGTGAGACTTAGAAGCTCATCACTCCCTCGTCAACTAAAACCTGTGCCTCTTCCTCGGAACACCTGAAACTTTTCGACACACTACTTCGGGTTGGGTTCCCCCTTTGCTCGCTCCTTCTTTCCTTGATTAAGAATCTGTCTAGTCTTAGTCAGCCTTTTTGGTGCACTCCTTGACTGTATTGAGAAACCAGATTCATTCCAGTGGTTTTTTTCTCTTAACATCTTAACCACATACGGGCGAATTACTCTTGCCCATCATGTGCAAGTAGTGCACAATATACCTATGACCGGATAAAAATTTTGTGAGGAAATACCCAACTTCGCTATGATGTCTATCTCTCCAAGGTTCCATGCGTGGTATCCACCTTCCTCTTTGATATTGCTCCCAAAAATTTTTCCATTCTTCCATCGCACGATTCCTGCCCCCCTGAGCCTTTCTCACCTTTAATACCTCTCATCTGCTTTTCTTGGGTATATTGTTTTTCATTCCAAAGGAAGAAGCTTCACTGAAATAACTCCCGCAATCACCAATATGGCTGACTCCGATAAGCTGAGACGACTCTCCATGCCGCTCTTTTCTGCATCTGTGCTTCTTTAATACTTCTGTAATCGCATGGTTTCGGTCGAGACCTCCGCACAATACAAAAGTATCGACGGTACTATGATCTACAACAACCGCCTCTTTCAGACCGCCGGTCCACTGACGTTAGCTGTATAGTGCAGCAACATTCGTTACGGCTTTGTTAACCGCTTTTATAAGTAGTAGTAGTAGTAGCAGTACATATGATAATGAAATGTACTGCCAATAATGTTTCTAACAATAAATTAATCGTCCATCTACCACGATTTTTAGTAATTGTTGTGTATTAAGAATATATGGACAAAAAAGGTTGGTGATTGGATGAAATATGTTTTTATTTAATTTATTTAGTAGTACATAATATTTTTTCATGTTTAAGAGATTGTTCTCCATATTTGAGCAATATTTTGAATTTCAGTAAGTGTCCCAAATCAAACGAAAATTGACTCGTATACGGAAGTGACATTTGAATTGTCGTTTATTACCGATTTTAACAGAGGAAGATTATAACTTGATTTTCGTTCTTAGAAAATCTTTTCAAGGAATCGAATTACGTCTTCATGCATCCATATTATCTACATATTAGTTCCCAAATGCGTTGGTAGGTTTTCGACACAACAGCGCACATAAAACACCTAAAAGGATCGTGGCGATGTTGCACTTTTGGGACAAAGTCAAACAGTTTTTAGTAGATTTGTCATATTTTTCTACTTTTTTTCGCGTTTTAAATAATTCACCACGTTTCACATGACCAAATTTATGAAAAGAAATGTCGCTTTCTTAAATTGGATTCAAACTATCAAATTTTATTTTCAATGAATAATGTAATCGCCTTCGTTGTCAACAACATCTTCTCATATATTATAATGCAAATTTCAATTGGTTTTCGAGTGATATATCTCGAAATGGTATTAAGAACAGCATCCAAAATTTTGTTACTAGTGATTGGAATAAATGGATTGATTCCATCAATTTCTTCCAAGCCCTTGCAAAATCTAAAACGCATGCAATACCGAATACGATCTTCTGTTATTTAGCTGGCCATGTTAGTTTGCAAAGAAAGTCTAAAAATTGATTATTTAGAAGTGAACAAGTAACTACAGCCGTAAAATTGATTATTTAGAAATGAACAAGTAACTACAGCCTTAAAATGCCTGACACGATTTCAAAGTAACGATGAGTTAACATACAACTACTACTACTACCACTACTACTACTGTGGCCACTCAAATCCAAGTTGATTTTTGGCCCTCCAACAAGTTGCCTCTATAATTTTCTATCTTCAGTCATGTCTATTTCTCCACCAAGCCTCCTTACTCTTCACCCACTTGATCATTCCATCTTGCTCTTGGTCTTCCTCCCTTCTGGTTGACCGCTCCATACTCTTTTTATTGTTGTCTCTTCATCCCTTCTTCTTACATGACCCAGCACCTAATTCTTCTACTTCTTATCACAGCCACAATATCTGGTCGTCTGTTTCCTTCGAAAACTGGTCCATATATCCTTAATATTTTATTTTAAAATGTTATAAACTTCTTCTGGGTGTCTTTTGTTAGTGTCCACACCTAAGCTCTATACAATAAAATTGGCTGTATTATGTCTGTGTATATTCTTATTTTCGTATTTTTTGACAGCAGTTTACTTTAAGTAATTTCGATAGGCATTTACCCTCTGAGTTGACATATGTCAATCAAATATCGGCATGCGCAGAAACGACATTACTTTCTGATCCGCCCAATATATTAGATTTTATATTTGGGCACCACTATTACGAGCTTGCAAAATATATTTATCTCTGTTGATGGTTTGACATAAATGTCAGTTTAAATAAAATGAATCATAACTGAATTTTACAACTTTTTCATAGTAAATATCTTTTCTGACAAATAATATAAATTTATAGATATATTCGTGTTTATTTATCTGTATGCTAAAGATCATGTGTGAAGGTTTTAATTATTTCTAGAAGTATGATTTTTCAATGTTATTAATAAATGTTCTATATTACGTTCACGGTTAATATATCTGGTCCGATAATAATTAATATCTATTTCCAATACAATTTTGATTATATTGAAATAAAACTAAACAATGTCACGACCATATAGTGATTTTGTTTCAAAGAACAAAATATTTTTTTAATTACTATTTATTTTATATGATAATAAACTTCTCATCCTAAGTAATTTTTTCTCTGCGCCCGAGCTTTCTATTTCTCAAATTTGGATCTAATATTAATGCCTGTCATGTGATAGTTTGGTTGGCTGGTGAGAGTTCTTAATGAAGCTTCACCTTAAAAAAACATCACCTTTTTTGCTAGTATATTGGGGTTAAGTATGGGTCACGGGGTTTGGCTTTTGCCCAGCCGTTCTGGTCGCCTCTTCATATTAACTTAAAGCATCAATTTCTCATCTCCGACCACAATTCAGTCTAAAAGAGTGATTTTGACGAGCAAATTGCAGATTGAGACTCTTTCCAACACCACAAAGTTGCCGCGATTAATTACAAATTGTTTTCTGTAGCATCTTTTGTTCTATTATTTGTCAATTTGTAACCAATTTAAATGTCACCACAAAATACAATAATTATTACTGATTCCACAAGCCTGCGCAAAATGCGGTTTGAGATTTTAGATAGTTAAGTTCATTTAAATAATGACAATGTTTTTGATTTTGTTGCGGTCGGCCATTCAATTCACTTAAAAGAAAACTATGCAAATTTGGAGGAATTACTTTTAAGAATACAATATGAAAATGTATGAAGATCCAAAAATTTTAGGCTCCTCTTGGGTTAGTAGTCAGGATTTAGAAAATACAAAAGCAACACATAGAACTAAAAATGTAATTCAGTAAAGTGTTGTTTTACCTTAAAAAGCTCTAATTCCACCACATCACGTCAAACTTCGACTTATGAAACAATTTGTTAAGGCATTAAACAAAAAAGAGAATTGTTCTAAATATTTCTGGCTTTATCAGTGGTTAAATTAATAGAGGAAATTTTCGAAGGTCCGTAGATTAAGAGCTGGAGTTTGTAGATGTAATGAAACATAAGGAGAAAGATGCATACAGTGCTTCCACGAAAGTTGTACATTCAAGAAATGAAAAAAAAGTTATAAAGCGCGCTGTGACACAAAAATGATGGCCGAATACTATTAGACATTAACGAGACATCTGCTTCCAGCTGAATATGACAAAAAACAACCAAAATAAGTTTTCTCTAATAAGAAAACGTTATTTTAAGGAGCGTAAAAAATGAATAAACATTTCTGTATAGATATTTTGTTTATTTTTCTTTATCACGAGGCTTGTCTTTAAATAAAATTCCTAACGAATTTTTCTAATTAAAAACATTTTAAATAGCATTGAATAATACAGGTTTGGAAAACTATTAACATCTATTTTTCGATATAAGGGCTTGGCTAACAAAAAATCCGTACAAACTGTTTTAATTTACTTATTTGCATTTTACTCTATGAAACAATGCTTACTACACTACAATTACACATATTTTATATAAATGAATCAGCAGTCAGCTTTCCTAATTTTTGTTTTTATATGTTGCAATAAATCATGAAATAAAAGAAATGAGATTTCTGAGGAAAGTAGATTATAAATCAAGAAACGACAAAATAAAGAATAACACCATGAGAGAAAATTTGAATTTGAAACCATTTCAAAATAAAATGGAAGAAGAAAAATTGAGATGGCTTGGCCATGTTATGAGAATAGAACAAGAACGATTAATAAGGAGGATATATAAAGCACGAGCTTACAGAAAAAAGAATGGAAGACTGCGGAGTAGGATAAAATAAATCAAGATAGTGAAAAATCGAGGAATAAGATGGCAGGAAATTATACAAATACACAAGATAGAAGACAATGGAAACTGATGTGGAAAGAGCCCACGTAATGACTCAACTCTAACATGCCTTAAACCTGAAAAGGTAAAAAGGCTTCAGAATTAAGTACATTATGAATTACTGAATCTGACGTTTGAAGGAATTTGATAAAAATACTTTCGTATCAAATTTCGCCAAAAACGTTCAATTGGCCACAGTTGAGGCATATTAGGAACATTCCTAGACTTCTCAATAAATGGAATATTCATCTCTGCAAGAACTCCCACAACGTTCTTTGCATAATAAGCAGTTGCCATATCTGGCCAAAACACAAAATTTGGCAATTATTTTACATTGTCCGTTTTCTTTCAGATTTTCCATACGTGAAACTAAACTTCTAACAGAGACCTTATGTTTATATTTGAGATATTCGACAACTACCAAATTATGAGAAATAATGAATAATATTCTCAGTCAGCTTTTTTTGTCCTCACACCCTTAATCACTGTTTAGATAAATGCTTTTTGAGATGCTATGTACCCTCTTCTTTATTCCTGAGTCTTGCTGCCGCGAAGATAGCTTAAAACCTACTCCATCTCCATCTTTCGCGTACATCAAGACAAGAAAGAACATTGTAGACAGCACGCCTGGGCGAGAACTGGAAGAATGGGAGCCAAGCTACACGCCAGTCTCGCAAATCCAGCCTAATAGCGTTGCTAGCTCTCGTTGGAAACCTTATTTTATAGACAACACTCGTATATTATAAAACTAGTTTATAAATTAAATAAATCATCGTTTTTCTATATTTTGGGATTTACTGTCTTGAAAAAGATCCTTGATCCCGTGATACGTAAAAAGCAAATTTGTTAGTTACCTAATTGCTAGGAAGCAGTAAGAGTTTCAAACTTTCAAAGTGCAGGTCTGTGTTATTAATATTTTGTTGTTTATTTTAATCAGGAGGAATGAGATGTGAGGAAAATACAATAATCATTGGTTAGAAAGCACTAATAGGAATAATGTAATATAAAGAATTCCATTCTCGTTTTTTATTGCTTCGTTAGCCGAAAACTCACATTTATAGTATAAAAAAAATCTAATAAATCGTTTCAGAGTCACTCCTAATGAATAAATTAACATTAGAAGCTCCAATCGTACATACGTTGGTTTATTTTTGTAACCTACGACCCAATCATACACAAATTTTCAGATGATATTCATTTACTACTTATTAAGGTCGTTTGACATTCCAAACAATTCAAGTGAATTAATTCCATCCCTTGATTTTTTAATTTGTTCAATTGTTGACTTCTTGTTTATCTTTATATTGAATGCCACTTGAAGAAGATAATTAGTTTTTAATAGATCTGTTTTTTTCATTTTAGGGAATGTGAGATTGATTATTTAAGTTTCGAAGAAAAATAAATATCATTTATTTTGTATATTATACAGTTTAAGGTGTCATTTACACTCTAACCCAGAGTCACATCGTCCAATTAGCCATCAGCTGCAATGTTAAAGGTATCACCACTATTGCATTGGGTTGATTAAAGCTATATATTGTACACCCGTGGGTCGTTCAGGGTGACTAACCCAAAGGCAAGGTAGACCACGGTATAGGTAGGAACAGGTCTCTTTGGTTGAGTAACAGCTGAGAGGAAACTAACTATAGTTTATTTCAGAAATGTATAGAGTAATAAAATCTCATTAGGTATGCAAAGGGACCACAGAGTGACCCAACGAATATTTAAGCCACTTTCATAGTTTGGCATTGATTTCATTGTAAATTTTTTTTATCAAGTGAAGGTAGAACCACCCAATATATGGGTTTAGCTTATTGTTATCCATTCACAAACACTGAAAATAATGTGCCAAAGGCGTGCCGGTAGGATACTCGTAAAAATCAAACAATATTATTTTAACAGAATAAAAATTATATTTTTTATTGAACATTATACAAAAATACATAAATTAAATTATAAATAATCATAATATTCTTCGTCATCTGAAAAACTGTTATCTCCTCTTGACGTTATAATTAACGGGTCGACGATCCGATCGATCAAGTTGTCAAGATCACACATTTTCTTCTCTTCTCTAATCACATGCTGGACTGCTTTTCGCCAGTTCTCTAGTGTCACCTTCTTAATGGCTTTATCAAACAGTAGCTTAACGTCTTTCATTTTGAATGTCGTGTTGTGTTTTGCTACAAATCCTTTCACTTGTGCCCATATAAGTTCTATAGGTTTCAGTTCGCAATGATAGGGCGGTGTGCGCTGCACAGTTACACTGCTATATCTTCCACGGCGTATTTCAAAAAACTATGTTTGTGTAAATTTGGTATAGCTAATAGTTCTTTTCTTATCAAATTATCTTCAAATTCAATACTTTTGGTCTTCTCTATGCGTCGAGAATAATAACTTGCGCTATCCATAACTACTACGTAATCAGCTGGAAGATATTTTATCATTTCACCAAAATAATCTCTTAAAAATCCCCCTTTGCTTCCAAAATGGACGATTATTAGTCTTTTCCCTTTACCTTAAGGTACCTTAATACAGGCCTTGCATGAAAGCTTGGCGAGCACTGGTTATATTTTTGTCTTGCCACATTTTTGGTCCTGTATAACCTTCATTAATCCACGTCTCATCAAGATAAAAGATTTTTTTCTGTTCTCCTCTGTATTGCTTTATACTTCTTAAGTATTTTTGTCACCAGCAAAAAATTTCATCGCTTTTCAGTAAAAGTGCTTTACGGTTATGCTTTTCCCAGGCAAAATCCATATTTCTCAAAGTAATCCATAAAAGTTTTTTAGTTATCAACGGAATACTGTCATCCTGGCCAAGCTCCATTAAAATCTTATCTAGGGTGGGTATTTCTTTTTTAAAATAAAAATTGTGAGCTTTTCTTCTTACACTTTTGGTGTCTTCATCAAGGATTTTTACTGGTCTGCCTGGACTTTTCTTGGGAGGTTCCACTATCTTTCTCCACCGCAATAATTTAAAAACGGTGAACTTTCCAACTCCAGTCATTCGGGAACATCGGTCGACAGTTTCTTGTACAGTAAATTTCGGGTAATCGTATTTTATGCAATCATGTACATTCAAAATAATAAGTTTTTCATTCACTAATAGTGGAGAATTATTGGAACATGCTTTCGTTGGTGTAAATGTCGCCATTTTATTACTAATCTTATAATACTGTGAACACTATTTACGGCTTAACAGCAAATACTGATGCGTTAAACAAAACAAATATACTAATAAAGGTTTAAAAGTTTTGGCTATTTTGGGCACCATTGCCCTTACGGCGCATGGTTAAGTTGAATCTGAAATAGGGTTGGAATTAGGCAGAGGCACTAATAAAATGTTAAACGGTACCTGTTAAACGAAAAACGTAACTATATAATCTACTACCTAAGTAATCCCTACACAATATTTCAAGACCTACACCTATGGCCGACACCGAAATTGAACCGAACTGGACGGAATTCCCCATTTTATTGCTCTATACATTTCTGAAATAGACTATAGGTTATAGTTTTAACTTGCAATCTCTAATGAATAGTATGTTGAGGATAGCTTTATTTAATGCTAGTAAGCTCATTAAGTTGAATTTAGGTAAGACATTGATTTTTATTAGGTTCTTCATACATTTCTTCTCTATGCTGGATACACCTATTACATCGAAAAAAATGTGCTCCAAGTCGCATATACGGTTACAACTACCGCACAAGTTGGAATGTACTATATTTATTTTATAAAGGTGTGCATGTCCAAACTTGAATCTACTTACAGTGACTATGCTACTTCGAGGTAACTGATACTTCCTATAACTGTATTGACTGGGAATTTCTAGATGTAAATTAACCCACGCTTTTCAAACAGTTCAAGATGCGTGATGATTTTAGTTTTTGTTTAGTTTAGTTGCCGAAGATCTTTATCTATTTCATACGCTATCTATTTCATATGCTACCAGTGGTTTCGTCTTGTACATAGCACAATTTGTACGTTGCAACTTCTACTAGACATAGCATCGTCTAATGCTAAAGGATCATTTTTAGTTACACCAAAGAAGTAAAAAAAATTAATCACTTATTACATTTTGGGAGAGGAGTAGGTACGAATTAACTAAAACATCTACCATCAAATACCCACCATATAAAACGTCACATACAACCACTATTGATATTTATTCGTAGGATACCAACAATATACGAAGGCTGATCCTTTTGCTCCACACCCGACTCAGTTATTAAATTAAATCAATTATTAATCACCGCATCACATTGATGCGTTTTATGTATAGAAACTAATGAATCCAAATCTGTTAATACGTCCTATACTAAGCCACACTTGAGAGAATAACTTCTCAGTACCAAAATGGATCGTGCCGAGTAACATGCTGTGATTAAATATTTGGAATTAAAAGAGATGTCTCTAGAGTTAGCGGATATATAAGGAAAATATGAAGATTCATTTTAAGCAGTGAAGAGGTGACCTTGTGTTGGAAGATCAACGTGTAACTATTAGATAAATAGCAACAGATAGAGGTATATAATATAGGGGAATGTAGCTAATGGAATCGTTATGGTATCGATTCCTCCGCACATATCACATAAACTTCAACCACTCGACCTAACTTTATTCGGACCTCTCAAAGCGGCTTTTAATCGTGAATGTGATTTATATATTAAAAATCGTGCTTACGAAAAAATAACGCATTATGAACTAGCCAGTCTGTTCAATAAAGCATATCTAAAAGCAGCTTCAATGGAAAAAGGAATTTCTGGGCTGCTGGAATATGGCCCCTGGACCCCGACAAATTTTCAGATGACGACTTTTTTACATTAGATCACATAGACGCCACTAATATCCAAATCTCAATTGACATTAGTGAAACTACCACTAACGAAATGGATCAATCGAACCAAGAAAATATAGAACAACCTGGAACTTCGAAACAGAATAATACAGTAAGAGAAGTTCATTTTAATATCCAGTAAGAACGTAGTACTGCTACGCAAGCTAAAAATGAAATCACTCTACCTCAAAAAAGAAATAAACCTACTACTCAGATTTTTAAACAAAACTCATCTCTCAACGAATCACTGAATCTTGTAGAGAAAATAGTACCGCTGCTAGTAATGACTGAGAAGAAAATTGTAGCCAAATCCTACAAAAAACAACATTCGGAGATTTTTACTTCCATTCCACTGAAAAAACAACTGGAAGCTAAACAAGAAAAAAAAAGATAAGAAGAAACTTACAGAAGACAAAAAGAGAAATAGAAAGGAAAAATTTATTAATAAAACAGCAAATAAATAAAAATTATCGCGAAAAACATCTTGTGTAAGAAAAATAGTAGAAGACTCTGATTCTGAAAGTAGTTATGACGAAAGACAGTTATGCGATGATGATGAACTATACGATGTAGACTCTCAAAATAATGACGTTTGCTTGGTTTGCGGAGAATTTGGACAGTATCATGAATTATGGTACCGTTGTACTTTCTGTTCAAATTGGTCACATTCTGAGTGTAGTGGATGGAGTACAGCTGATGGATATACTTGGGATATGTGTACTGCAGACGCAAAAAAACGGAATTTCAATAAATAACAAACCATATTTTATTGTTGGTAATTGAATACTTTTGTTAGGTACTTATGTATTTTTTCTTAATCTTAATTAATTTAAATTTTGGGTCGATTTTTCCTTTATATGTTATATCGAACAATAAAACATTTCCAAATATAATGACTTTGGCGTCTTACAGTTTTTTTTTTATTCACTAGGTATATTAGATATACATGCACGGAATTACCCAGAGCATGCGCGGCATTACCCTTTATGCGGGGGAATACCGCGCTTTACTACGACCTCATAAATTTATTAGTCAAATTACAAATATTAACAATAATAAGGTTTTGGGTAGTTCCTTAAGTAACTAATATAATTCAGTCTACATGGGGTAAAAATGAAATTTATTCATTTCATATTAATCAAATTTTGGACATTTCTCCTTAGGCGCGCGGTATCCCCCGACTTCTCCTACATGCTGCCAAGGAGAACATAAAAAAATTTGTCTGCACGATGGGTATTACGAATTTTAACACTATTGTGTAGAAACTAAAATGTATTGTGAAAAGTAGAAGTTGAAAAATTCAATTTTGAGAAGCCGAATGCGTGTTTCTAGTTGATTTCCTCTGATACGTTCTAAAATTACGTGGGGCGATTAAAGAAGAACGTCAGCGGTACCTAGGAAACTTGAGTGTCAATGAGTGGTAGTACCCTTTTTGCTATTTCAAGCATCAGAGTATTGAGATTTTAGTTTCCACTCTCCTTTTATCCAGTTTTCTACTCTTTCCGATCCTTCGCTACTCCATTCATCTGCTGTATTGTTTCCCCTTTCTACTTTCTTTCGGTGCTATTTGTAGCCAAGTTTTTCAGGGACTTCCTTTCCTCCTTTTCTTATATATATTTGCCTCTGTCACTTTTCTTATTAGGCTTCGAGGTGTTCTCCTCTTTATGGTCCATACCAGTTTATACATATTTCATTTGTTTCATATCTGCTGCTACTATTCTACTCTGTGTCTTTTTGTTCATTACCTAGGTTTCACTTACATATAATAACTTTGAAGCATAGAAGCGTGAGTAAAAAAATTACTGATTGAAGTATTGTGAAATATTGGTAGAACATGACTGATGGTTCATTGATAATATTCTTAACGTTACGTCGTTATAAAGCTTCCTACATAACTGTAATAAACGTATAAATCAACTGCTCAAAAAGAATATTTTTACTTCATCGGTGGTTAGAGTAATAGTACATTTTTTTTTAATTGGCCTGTTATATTTTCTTAACTTATGTCTGATAAAAGTAGCTTGAATGTGACGAACGATGTCTAGACTAGTTAAACTATCAATTGATGTAACAAGTAATGGTTAATAGGATGGTGCGTAAAAAAAGTTAATATCACGATTATTTTGCATGTTTTGTTTTTTATTATTCTATAGAATAATTATTATATACAGTCATAATTTATTATAATGTTTTCCACTTCTAATTACACGAAGTATGAGGTATTGTGTAAATGAAAAAAATGAATATACACAACGAAAAAAAGCAATATATAACAATATAGTAATTAGAAAACTACAGTTTGTAATTGTTATATATTCAAATTTTTGATTCATCATTGTAACTCTCTTTTGCTTTTATCAATTCTGTGCATACTTTTAGCATTCTCAATAACAATTTCGACAAATGATCTTCGTCTATTTGTTTTCATTCCTTTTGAGGATATTCCAAAGATGTAAAATGGAAGTAAGACACTGCTCTCTGACTTCTCTGTCCAATTTGTTCCACAACGACTCAATCGGGTTGAGGTCGGGCGGCTCTAACGACCAAATCATTACTTTTAGTACATTCTTCCTTTTCATTTCTTTTAAACACTCTCTGGTATGCTTGGGATCGTTGTATATTTTTTTAAGCCTCCTTCTTCAAAATGCCTTCAATTTTCACTGGATCTTCAATCATCCTTCCTCCAAAACATCCCCAAACCATTACCGAGCCTTCGCATTGTTTTACAGTCGGACTTACACTTGGATCTACCATCCGTTCCTCCTTTGACCTGCACAAAAATACTCTTCTTGTTACTTCACAAAACTCTCTCCCACTTTTCATGCGTCCAATTTTTATGTTCTTCATCCCACTCCAACCTCTTAATTTTGTTTTGATGTCTTTAAAAAGGTTATTTGTCCCACCCTCCGAAAAGACCAGCTTCTCTAAATCTTCTTTTTACTGTAGAAGTACTCAAAGTCAGATCCCTATATTCATTGATTTGAGCTGCTATCAGTTTACTGATCAATACAATACGTTTATCTTCGGCGTTTGTGGTTTTTCGAAGCCGCCCTGAACGTTTTCTATCGCAAAGCCGAGGTGGATGCATATTTTAAAACTTTTAAAAATGTGAATTTGCAAAAACGCAAACAATTAGTATACGAACTTCGCAGTAAGAGATCTCGGTCCAAGAGGTATAAATCACAACATGTCTCACAGGGCTTACTAGGACACGTAAGAAATAATTCACAGTTGAAGAATAGAAACAAATCTACAAGTTTTAGTGTGACACACTTACAACAAAATATAAACTTGCGCTCTTATAAAGTAAACTTATAACGGACACTATTAGTTTTGGTCTGTAAGACACCGTGTCGTCCTTCGCTTGATAATGTGAAGTAAAGAGTATTATTTGAAATTTAATGAATGCATTATGAGGTGGACAAAACTTTTGACTTGTAGTGTAAGTCAAACTAAACTTCTATTCCTTCTGTTACTTTTACCATATTTTGAAGATTTAAGAAAAAATACATAAACAACAGTAGAAAAACAAAATATAAAAATCAAAACTAAACAAGGCAAAGGATTGTTGAAAGAATTGTTTATCCCGAAGTAAGTATCATGACTCGAAGCGTCGAGAAGAAAGAAATTAACAAGAATGGAATGAAACCAAGCAAAGGGAGCAATCCAGAAAATATCTAAACGCCAAATTTACATTAAACTGGACGGTAATCCTGCTCCACGGTTCCAATTTCGAAAATCGAGAAATCACACCTTTATGGATTGATAAGATATATTGTTATAAACATGCTTCTTCTATTAAGACGTTAATTTTTATTTATTTTCTGATGACTAGTAAAAACTGACAAAGTATGTTGAACTCTAATTATTTAACATGCGTTAAAAGTTAAAAGGACGCCGTTACATATACACAACTTGAAACATGAGTCATATGATGTTAGTCCGGAGGCTGAACTCACAATAATACATTTAATCGTTGGCTCGCTATGAAATATTTTTTTTTACTTTATGCATGTTATATGGAATCATAAAGTGAAATACAGGACTTTATTTAATAATAAGCACAAGAATCGAAAATACTGTTTCTAAAAAACTAATTAGACTTGAATAGAATAGATTATAATCTAATAAGACATATGAAAATTGAAAAATGGATAGTGACGTTCTAGTTTGGAAGTGGAAGGTAATAAAAAACTTGTATAAAGACATTTTATATTGGTTCTGATTGGGCTGCAACATAAATTTACGGAAATGCGCCAAAACGTTTCAAACCTCAAAACCTGTTTCCATTGAATTTGGGTCTTCTACTCCAGTGCCTAGTGGTCTCTATATATTTGGTTTTTTATTTTTTCTCGCCTGTTTTTGACATTTTTTCGACATGATCTATGACCCATCTCGCAAAATTTGTTCCCAATTCTTTTCTTATATCCTTACTTCTCATTCTATCTATGATACTCACTTCTTTATTGTTTTTATTTCAGTAGTCTGCATTGTTCTTTTTGTTATTGATGTTTTCGCTGTTGCTTCCTTTTCGTAAGTATGGGTTCCAAGCATGATTTGAAGATTCCTATCTTTCTTTGTGTTTCCATATTATTTCTCTCAAAGTACTACTAACCCTTGTTGCTACTCGATTGAGTTCGAATTTCCTCTATTAAATATTTCTAACTTGATAAGGCCACTCCAAAGTAACTAATTTCAAATGTTTATTGTATTATGTTATTTACAGATAGTTTATTTTCTTCTATATAGTAGGCGCTGTAAATAACATTTTCAATGTTAATAATCTCTCATTTTTTAACTTGTGTTGAACTTGCTTTCCCTTTCTACTATTCTGTTAATATGAATATGGAATAGTGTAGGGCTAAAGATGTGTCCCTGTCGTGTCCAGGTCATAATCGGTACCTATTTGGACAGTTCCGTTTTGGTTTTGATCTTTTCATTTTCCCTGTTCGCCAATAATCTTGTGATATTTATGATCTATATTGTTCTTCTCTAATTCCTAATACGTCCCTCAATTCTACTTAACCAAAGACTTTTATGCGATGAACAACATGGTCGTGTTGAACACCACTGATTTTTCTGTCCGAATGTATGTGTTACATTTTATGAAACATAAAAAATATCTGAGTATATTTGTAGCAACTTGTGGGTGAATGTATTTTTCTTGTCAAAATCTTAGTTAATGGAATTCATTGTCAGCATATCGCTGAGAAATCGGGCCGTCACTGTGTTCAAGTCCAATAAAAGATCAGGGAATCGCGATGAGGGGCTGAACAGTCGAAAGAAAACTCAAGGCAGTTAACCTCGAACCAAAAAGGTCGGCTATTAGCTCAAAATACACCCCAACCTACCGAGCAGACCGTCTACGATATACCAGAGAACACGTTGATTGGACTGATGAACAATCGGGCTCCGTTATCTTCCCAGACGGAAGCAGAGTGTGCCAGTATGGTACCGTTAGAAGAGGTCGAGTATACAGAAGACTTGGAAGAAGAGTCACGCAGTGTTGCATAAAAGAAAACGTGGCTTTTAGGCTTGATGGTTTGGCCGGGCATTTCAATGAAAGCAAAACTTAAGTTGGTTTTTATTGAAACTGGCGGTGGAGCGGGGGAATTAACGGCGAACCGATATATAAAAGAAGAAGCTTCATCCTAATGCAAGTCAATTTCCGTCCGCATACTGCAGGCTCCGTACAGCAATATTTACAGAACGTCGAAAATGCCACTATGGATTGGCTGGCCCGTAGCTTGGACTTAACTACTATTGAGCATTTAAGAGATTAACTTAAGAGAAAAGTTCTGCACCAGTCATGAAATCGGACCTCAAAACTAACTTCTCTGAAGAATGGTATAGCATCGGAAAAGATCGAGTAAATAAATTTATTAGATCCATGGAAAAGCGATTGGAAGCTTTTATTAGGACAGGGAACGAACACTAAATATTGATAGGTTAATTTCAAACAAATTATAATTTAAACGAATTTAAACTTGTATTTTCTTCAATTTTAGTTATAACCCTTTTCCATCGTTTAAGATTTTTTTTCGTTTGATATTTTTTCTTTATCAAAAAAAACTAAGACTAATGGCATTGAGGTGTTAAAATCAGAAAAAGAATGGAAGCTACAGATTTTTTGCTAGAGACTTTTTACCGCGAGCGTGCGACTTGAGTCGATTTTTTTGCTCGAAAATATAGTTGGATGAAGATTATTTCAATGAGAAAATAGAAGGAGGTAATAAAAGCAATAAGTATACGATGAAAAATGTTTTTTCTTTAATACGCCCCCTTTTTAATTTTTCTTGAGTGTAAATAAATTTTCAAGGATATGTTTTGTTTTAAAATTACAAGTTTCTGTTTTTGTCAAGATCTTCAGTGGTTTTTGTTGATACAAATTACCTGGGAAATACTGTTATGAGGTGATTTATTAGGAAAAGTTCATCTTCCATGCCTGAAAACGATAATTTCTTTATCGAATGTATGTTGGAGAAGCTCTAGTAAGAGATGGGTTTGGCACTAAGGAGAAATAAGAGACACATTGAGACCGTGGACCAAAAGAGGGATGATAAGTCCAACTATTAAATGAATTCATCATAGTTTCTCATCATAAAATATGCTGAATATAAACATTATTATATAGAATGAATTGTGAGGAACTTTACATACTTCTCCCATATGAACATTGTCCTTTACGACAAGCTGAATCGATATGTATAAGAGCTGTTAATTTAAAGCGTAGGATCCAGTGGTAAAGAGAGGGTTGCTATTTGAAAAAATTAAGTTTTCGAAGTTTTTAGATAGCGAAATTCGGCACCATTTTCTGAACTATATAAATTTTTGTCAAGGTTCTCACAAATTTTGAAAGCTGAAGAATTATTTTTTCAAATCTCAAAAATATTAGACCTAACTCACTTAAACTCATAATTTTTTTAGTGGAGTCCAAATGTGTCCAAAAATTTCGAAAATGTGGAATAATTAAAAAATGGTGGACTTTAGGCATACGATGCCTCATATAAAGTTATATTGAAATTTTTCGTAGATTTCAAAAATTTAATAAAAACTATAGCATTCCGTTCAAAATAACGAAGTTTGGGTCCACTTCCGGTATAACCGGAAGTTTCAGGAAACTGAAATTATTCTAACTGAAACGAGCATTTTGGTAAACCTATGCAAGTACACTAGTCGCAGTACTTTCCCATATACATATCGATTCAGTTAGTCGTGAAGGACCCTGTACAGTCCCTACACTACTCTCAAGCATTCGAGTGGTAAAATTACGACCGGCTTTGCAAAAATAAATTCAGAGAATCGTATTGAATATTGCACCCAGTTTAATATTCTTTTTATATGCAATAAGTGATTTTCAAACTACCTAACTAACCAATGAAAACGACATATGCGACTAAGTTGTCGCATTTTTATTCAATTTCTAGGAAATTATCAAATATTATCACCATGGTCGAATATGTCGTTTTCATTGGTTATATATGTAGTTTAAAAATTACTTATTGCATTTATAAAAATATTATACAGGGTGTTTCTATATTCGACCGACAACGCTCTACCACAGAGAGATCTCAATAAATGATTCATTTTGATTTAGGAATACGAACCCTTACTAATTGCTGAGATATAGGGTGTTCAAAATTTTAAATCAAATTGTTAGCCGCTTACTTCAATACACTTAATACACCGTTTTGACATTGAAAAACGTGTCTTTGAGAATAAATCTGGATGGGATTGAATGATTTCTGCCGCAGCTTGAATTCTATCTATTAGATCCTGTTCAGATTCGACGATTGTTTCGTACGCTAAGGACGTCATATAGCCCCATTTAAAAAATCGATTGGATTTAAGTCAGGTGTTCTTGGAGACCAACAATTGGGTCCACCCCATTTTTCTCTAAAACGTCTATTTAAGTAATTTCTAGCGCTACAGCAAAATGAACAGATGCCCCATTCTACTTTATGGAAGTTTTAAACGAACAAGTGTTATATCCATACAAATTGGTCAATATTCAAGCATTAGAACCTAGAGATTCTCAGGTGTGTATGGAATTATCAAACTGGTATTTACAAAAGTGTCGTGAAAATCGAAATTCTCCAAAATATATGTTGTATACCGGCGATGGGGCAGCAGTAGAAACACCCTGTATATAATGCAAATCCGTATATTGATTTTCACAAAGCCGGTCCTGAAATTTAACTAACAGTAGTGTACTGCATCATGAAAAATTTTAAAAAATCAAATGAGCTGTGTAAAAACTATAGCCAATTATGGTCAATTTCACAAATCACCTAGAAGTTGGTAAGACGCCACATAATATCCTCCCTCTACATACGGTAAAGGTATGTGAAGTTTCTCATGACTCAACCTATATGAAATGAAAACTTCGATGTTCTCGTAATAAATTTGTAAAAAGGCCATATTTCTTATAAAAGTAGGCCAAACCTCCTTTTTTTAAACCGGAAATGCCACCTGGGTAACTGAATATGTAAATTAACTCTATTAGTGACTTTGAGTTATCTGTTCATCTATTATACTGGAAATTACGCTTTAAAGTCCTCTCTACGGTCTCCTAGTAAATTCACCCTTCTGAATATTTTTTCTTTATCTCTATCATATACAGCTTTTGAGATATACATCTTGAGGTAGTGTTACCAATAAAAATAATGTGCCACGTTGAAAAAGTGACATTTATAACAGTTATTATATTAGCCACTAAGTTATATAAAAAAATTTCCACAAACGCCTCGAAATCCTGGCCCTATCTAACAATATTTGTATGAATTTCTTTTTGCTTAGACCTTTTGATATGTTTGTGTTTCTAAATGTTCTTAATTTTAGGTCTCTTCTGATTTAAAATTAGTTTCTTTTATAATTTTTTAAAGATCGTTCGACAAGCGCACAAGACAAGTGAGTCTTAGAGATGGGCAAACATACGAACTTTTGAGTTCGTATGTTTGTGTTATGAGTGTTATCATTAAGACAAAACGAAAAACCATCAGCAACATCAAATATTTCCCAAAATGAGCAAACGTACAATATATAAAATATTGAACAGTGTGTGCATGTTTTGTATTATATTCAAAATAATTAGAAAAAAACTTGTTTTGAATTTGTCACAAAAAAACCTTTTAATTTAAGAATGGTTAGGTTTGGTTATGTTAGGAGACTATGACTATAATGGCTTTGATGAAAAAGTATTAACTCTTTCTTACTGTGTTGTCAACTCTTTTATAATTCTTCTTTTATTTACGGTAATAAACATTTCAAGCTAAATACAGGGAGGGAGAGAGATTCGTTGGGTAGAGTTTGGAAGGAAAAGGATGATTTTAGGGGGAGGGGGGAATTTAGGTATATTTGATTCGGCCCTGATATAGGAATTTTTTCCTCTGCAGGGCTGGGGTTTTTGTGGTTTTGTTAGGATGTGTTTGTCCAGCTGCTTCTAGCAGGGTTACTTTTTGACCGAGAAAAGGAGTGAGGCTTGTAAATAAAAACGGTTTTATTATTATTTTTTTGTGTCCTTTGGTTTCTTCTTATATCTTTTTTTGCTTTTTCTGGTTTTCCTATATTTTTTTGTTTTTTTGTGTTTTTTCTTCCTAATCTAATTTGATTAGGTTTGGTGGGTACAGCTGCGACTGTATTATTCCCAGCCATTTGGCTGGAGAACCGGTTCACCAGATTGCTGGGAAACCACAGAAAACCTGCAACTCCGACGATCGACGACAGTGCGGGTGGGTGTTGGGGGTCGGAATTTATCTGATTAATATGGGGGAAAATACAGGGATTGAAGATACCGTCTTTATACCTGCAAATGTGCGCTCGATGCACTCTCCTATATAATCTGTGCGGTCGAACTACTGTGCGCTCGATGCACGCATTCCTTTTCATTATAACTTGCTCTATCAATTCTTTCATGTCTACGCTAGTCTTTTCCGCAATATTCCTTTCTGAAATTAAATTCAAATCAAATTTTTATTTTCAATAAATAATGTAATCACCTGTGTTATTAACAGAATTTTTCCAGCTAGAGTGCAAAATTCCAATTCTTTTGACATTAAGAAAATCTAGCACAGTGTTGCGGAATAAAATGGTCAGTGCCCTCGTATGCGTACAGCAAGAAATTAAGTTGAAAGTTATACGAACAGCCAAATGGAATAAATTCGTTAATAAATAAATGAGTGGTGGTGCAAGAAACGCTTCAACTGTTCAATTTGTATGTTCAAGTGCATCTTTGTTCCTAACAAAAAAGAAATATACAGGGTTTGTCATGTGACACTGGCCAATACCATCTTTTTTATTTCAAATGCAACATAATTTTGTCTTTTCTGCACATAAAATATAACGAGATCCGCTCATTCGTCTGTTGGTTGTTGAGGTTGGAAGCAATATGTCCTGGCATAGTCACGTGGCCGAATTAGCTATGGCAGCTTCACAAAAACTTGAAACCTTCTTCAAGATCAAAAAGCTATATACCCCGCAACAGCTTCTAATCCTCATGTTTGTACCATTGCTCGCAAATTTGGAGCTCGGCTCCCAAGTATACCCTGAGGATGCTCGACTCACAGCAATTGGACTCATAGGTGCTTAGAAACTTGGATAGCTTAAAGCATAGACGAAAGGTCATTAATCTGACTCTGTTTTGCCCATACCACCACGGCAAATACTCTCCCGAGCTGTCCATCATAATACTACCAGTAATACCGCAGTATTTACAAGACCTACTCGTCAACAGTTTTATAAGGTTTACGAAACGAAAAAGCCAAGACTATTTCAGAAACTAATCTATTAAAGATCTTTTGTTCAACCTCCATATTATTGGGGGAAATCCGTTGTATCTACAGTTATTGTGGCTCTCCTGATTCTAATCAAGCTAGTCAAGCACACATTCTGTCACTGTCATATTATTATTATTCGATTTAGTTTCAACAAATACAAACCGTTTACATAACCAATGTCTTTTTCAATCAATTTGAAATAATACCTGCAATACATGATTATTTTGTTTTGTATAGGATAATGTTAAAATAATAAAAACAGTAAAATAATTAGTTACTCAAATCACCAAGAAAAAAATTTATATACATAAAGTTGCATGAAGCAAACAGGAGAATATTAATTGAGACAGAGTTATTTTTTTCATTAATTTCCGTATTTTTAATATTGTTTGTTGTTTCTTTTTTATATCAACAGCAGCTAACTTATTGAAATCTCAGAATGTTTATTTAATTCTTTAAAAATAGATTGATAGACAATTTTTTCAATCCTAAAACTGATTTTCTATATATAGTTGAAAATGTTAACTCATATACAGGTCATTAATTTCGAAGATCGTCTTCTACACTTTTAGTAGAATTTGGGGGAGACTTATGACACTAAAGAAACATAGTGGTTGGAGGTCATCAACAGTCGCTGAAGGGTATGTTGATGAATGCACATTTTGATATTAAGGAAATGTAAATTTATTGCATAACAAAATCTCATAAAATGAAATATCTATCTTTGTTTATGCGTTTATGCAATATCCGGGGAAAAAGTGATTTCATAAAAAGTGACATTTTCTCATCAACAGAGATAAAATGTCAAATTTTCTCCCGTCACAGAAAAAATTTTTATTTTGATAATCATGTTGTAGGTGATCTATTGGTTAATGTAATTATGGAGTTGTCATTATCAAATAATATTCTTACAAAGACCGTAATAGTTCGAAAAGTCAAGATTTTTATCTGTTTTAAAACGAAGTTTTAATCAAAGGAGATCTAATATCAATATCATAATATAAACTTCTAGTCTAGAAGTTAGTAAAAGAAAAAAATTCTGTAAATGTGTAAAAGATTAAACAGTTTTTGTTAGAACCCACTTACTTTTTTATCAACTAATACAGAATTTTCCACTCTTTGTGATTAATAAATAAATAACTTAATAAATAAATAATACAATAACTTTTTGATACGTCTAATTTAATTAGCCTATAAAATCGCTCCACAATATTAGTCACATTTTACAAATAATATAGTTCATTAGATTATTTAGGCCTAAAATATCCATATTCATAGAATTCTCTGTAATGATTTTCATTTACAGAATCATTTGGAACTCTGGGTTTCGTGGTAATTACTATGTACACAAAAATATTTTATTAGCTTATAATCTAAATAAAGAATACGTTTTCAAAGCTCGTAGTATATTTATTGATATAAATATTTTGAGTTCAGTTAACTTTAACTGTTAAATATATTTAATCACTTAATTTATGACTCCAATACTGTAGGAGCTCTATTTAGATGATATAACACACCCATACGGAAAGGTGATCAAATTACATTATTATTACTAGGAAAGTCGTAAATCTAATTATAGCTCTATGATTATTTATAGATGCATCTGATACTTTTCCATAGAAATGCATGTCATAGTGTTGCTACAAATACAGAACATATAGAGTACGCTCTAGGATACTTCCTTGAAGAGGCCCATATACTGAAAATTCCCGAATCGTAACCTGGCTAGATTAGATTAGATAGGGCGTAGGTACATAATTTGACCTATTGTTCTATTGTGTACCTCGGTCTGTTCACCAGTCAGGTAGCAACGACTTTCCAAAGAGAGCTAGAGCTACCCGTCTAGGTTTTAAGAAACTTGACTATAAGTACCGTAGTCTTTGTCTATGAAAGCCTCGCACTTAGACAGGAGGTGTTCGTTGGTTTATTTTGGTTCTTTATAAAAACGATATGAGTTATCAGGAAGTTTTCCTATGTTTTCCAGATATTAATTCACCGACCAGTTAGCATACCAGTAACTATTCGTAGGTCATCTTTGCTTAATGAAAGGGCCTTTTGAAACCATTTGATAGAATAAGAAATAAATCTCTTCATTGTTTCAGACCTGGAGTGTTACTCCATGTTTCTGTTTTCTTCTCGTTTTCCCACTATTTTGATGATCATAACTTGATGGGTTTTTGAGAAATCTATAAAAGTTTTTGCTCCTGTGCAAGCTAATCAGGTCCTTCATTGCCGGGCACTCTGGTGAGACCCACATTAAAGTAACTTTGTTGTTTTAAAGTAACTTTGTTGTTTGTTCCTATTAAGTTTAAAGATTGGATGCATACTTTGACTCAATAACCTGGCTACGACTTGAACAATAAAGTATATGAAAACTCTATCAGTTCTATCAATTTAAAAAAAAGGTCAAGGTTTATAGGATGGATCAATATCATCTCAATGTGGAACCTATATCATAACGTGTCTCTTGCCATTCAACTTTTGCTAGTGATTCAATTTAAATTAGTGTGTGAAATGTAGGGATTTTCCCGTACATAATTTTTCACTATACCATATTCGCATTATTTAAAGTAAACATGTGAATGGAGTTCTAATCGTGTAAAGAGTAATATGATTGTATAAAAACAAATTTAACATGGTTTGACTATTAACACATCACGGATTTTTTTCAATAAAAATCATACGTGTAGTTGTAGAAAGGTCAATGAAACGGTTAATGATTTTTTTATATTTTTAATATATTCAAGGCCGGCCAAAAACTATTTACGAACAAAAAGACGACGCACTAGTTTATACAAATATATAACTAAACTTTTTGTAAGTAACAATCTCATATCTTTCTATCCCAATTAAACTGAAAATTTCAATGTCAGTATATTTATGCATATATAACCGTAAATTGTTCAATTTCTCATAATAAGGTATTCACGTGAAATGTTTGAAGCAGCCTTGTAAAGCTAGATACTGTGATTATTCGTCAGCAATTTTAAGAGAAAAGTTGCCATCACTTTTGGAAACTGATTATTGCAGAATACATTCTGGTTAACTAATCTTGATTTCTGATTGCTTAATATTTTGTCTTAAATTACCAGACAAGATAATCCCAATTTAATTTACCATGAAAATTGGATGATATTAATGTTTTCAATTAATTTAGCCATGGAAACGTTTTTCAAAACATTAAAAGATTTGAAAGTAAAGCTAACAACCCTTCTAATTACCAATCTAAAGTTATATGCGTATTACAGTCGTTTGAGGATTCGGTACATTTCTCGAAATTGATACCAATAGAAAACTTCAGTGCAATGAATAGCCTAGCTTCGTTGAATATATTACTAGAAGTATATCTAAAAGATATTTATCTGCTCTATCGTAGCTTTCTCAATATTAGGAATAATATGAGACTTTTTTGTGGCTGTAGATTTTAGCGAAGAGCCAGAAGTGGTTGTGGTTAAACAGGGAGATTCTCAGCGGCCAATCACTCAAAAATGAAAAGAAATTTGTAGCATGGCGCGAAGAACAGGAATCATGTGAGACTTTTGTTGTATAAAATTTTCGCGAAAAGCCAGAAAGGGATGTGGCTAGACAGAACGATTCTCAGCGACCAATAACTTGCAAATAAAAAGTAATTTATGGCATGGCGAGTTGTTATGATTTAGTAGGAAGCCATTGACCCATTTTTCAGAAGTCTCATCTCAAATGTTGCAGTACTTCAATTGTTTGTTTGAATGAACGAACGCATTTTACATTTTTTTGCCGTTTTTTAAATCGAAGTACATCATCCCAAAAGTTTCTAATCCTTAACTGATTTATTTCTACTTTCACTACTTGTGAAGTAGTTCCAAAGTTGCTATCACTATTCCCTATCCTTTTTACTAACTTAATATTCAAGATCTTACTAAAGCGGTTATAGGAACAGAATAAAGATAAGCTGGAACGGGTTGTAGCTTGCAATGCTTGTCTGATTGTTGATAGAAATAGCTAAATTTTTCATTAAGTAAGAAGAAATCTGATATTGAGATTGAAAAGATAAAAGCGATTTAAATTGAAACAAAAGTTGTGAAATTTAATCGTCCGAGTCGTAACTATCAAATGCTTCTTCTTCATCTTCATTCTGAGTGCATGTAAATTGCGTCAATAGCGATGTATCGCATGTCGCCTCGTTGGAATCAAATGGATTCTCTACTATTGGTGATTCAATATTAGAGCACGACCGGCTTTGACAAGATGTACATGCCAGAGAACAAAACAGTTCGACTTTTTTGCAACCATATTTAGCACTGCATCTCTTTTTGCAACTGCAAAAAATTGTGTTCAGTAGTTTTTCCGGCGCATGCGGGAGTAAAGTTTGAACGGGTTCTAATGTATTGTTCACCAACTTCCAACCCCAGTGTGTAGAGTCTAGCTGATATCCAAGCCATACTTAAACTTTGTAATATACACGAATAAGATGTTGATGAGCAATAACTCAGGTTGGAGGAAGAAAAGCTAATTAAACTTGTTTTTTACTTTTAGTATTTTTAACGAAACATGCATATCGATACTTATCTAAGCAGGCAGTTTTTTTAGGAGCTTCGTACATAGAAAGAAGAAAGCGAATGGGTATTAACTTGTTGTCGAGTTGAATTATTGTTTTTCAATACGTCAGTACATTGAACTAAATCCTATATACGTGGCGTGACACATTATGACGATTACAACTTTTACAACCTTTTGAACCGTTATATCTCAGATATGATCTACATTTTTTATCTGAGGTATTTTTATGATAACCGTTTCACCGTTTTGCTGAAAATGGAGAAAAACCAATTTTGTTTACCTTTGACGTTGGATAAAATTTTTTCCATACACGGATATTCTATTTTTAATTATATTTTAAACAATTTTACTGATTTTCGGCTTGGTGGGAATTTATGTAGCTCCGCAATTTTTTTTTGTCCGGACTGGACTATAGGACAGAATGACGATAAGCCGGTACGGGTTAGAATTTGCAATGCTTGTCTGAAAGTATGAGACATTGGAAAGAGGCAGCATTGATAATAATAAAATAATAAGCTAATTTTTCTGCAAGTCAAAAGAAATCTGCAAATAAATACTCTCCTCTAGACCCAGTACATGTGAGAAAAGGTAGGAGGATGGTTATCTACTTACAAAAATTAATATTCTTTGAATGTGAATATAATTCCATAAATTATATGCAAGTCGAATTTGTTAACCCCAAATATTTTTGAGAAACGGCACTCAAAAATTTCTAGATTTCATACTTTAACATTCATCCGGAAAGTTCTGAATCTCGTGCAAGACACTATGTTACGAAAATTGACTCATGATCATTTCCTTCCAAATTCTTTAGAATTGTGATTTTTCTTATTTAAAAGTAAATCCTTATTAAAAACAATGATACTAAATGACAATAGTCACGTCTCATCAAATCAACGTTACGTTAATTGTGACAAACAAATTAATTATATGGATTACGTAAAGTGTCGGCGAATCTGGTATCACGTGTCAGAGCCAAACTAATCCCTGGGATAGAAATAGACGACAAACTATTATTTATACATATCTACGCATCAAATTATTGTTATTATTATTACTTTTATTTGGGTTAACCAATCGAACGTCAATATGATTTAATATACATAGGTGGCATTGATTATGTTATAAATGCTATACTCTACTAGATCCGTTAATAGATTTTTATTGCTTTGGTTGTAAAGGTGAACAGTGTTGTGTACTGGTGAGTTTTTTATTACTGGTGAGAAAGATCTTTATTACTTCTAAATAAAGAGGCTTATATTTTTACTTTCATTTGATCATTCATAAAAAACAAGGAAGAGAGTGAAATTAATTCGTAATTATAATTCTTTGGGAAACGTAATATTTAAATAATTATATATCCTCGATTCGATAGCTATATCATGAACATCAATTATTACTTATACAATTGCCTCTCGTTTCGAGGGACTAAGGGCGAATTTTACAACCTAAGGTAAAACTGGAGATTAAACTAAAGTTTTCTACCAGATGCCACGAATATAATCAAAAATTTTCCGATATTTGTTTCAAAGTTGATGAAAGTTGTATGAACAAATGATAAAAAAATCGTACAATTTCTATGAAGTAGTACTTTTGGTTAACCTTCCGAAGAAATACAAAGAAACAGTTAAATCCATTAAAAAAGTGATACGCTATGAAAATAACAAAAACGGTTATGTTTTCCATAGCACCACAAAAAATTTACAAAATGTGGGACAATTTAAAGATTTCCCCTAGAACGAATAATAATAACAATCATTCTACCAAAACCGTTTATAACATTGTAAAATTTTAAATAATATTAAAAAATAGGTTCAGATCCTCCGTTTCTTGTCAAATTGAAGTTTAAGCCCAGACCGGCAACGTTTAAACCGAAGTGTATATATATATATATATATATATATATATATATATATATATATATATATATATATATATATATATAAATGAATCTAAATGTTCTTGATTTTAGGTCTCTTCTGTTTCCTTGCCACGTTCCCAATAAGATACCGCGCATATATATATATATATATATATATATATATATATATATATATATATATATATATATATATATAAGCTGCTGGAGACCAGTTCTGGAAATTATAGTGGGCGAGAAAGCAGTTCAAAGACAAATTTACTAAATTTCACTATCGTTTCCGTAGACTCTTGTGCATTCGACAGTTTCTTGATGGTTTCAATCGGTCCAATAATGTCACTGGTTTTGTCCTTTTCTAAATCGATGTACAATTTCACGTGTGAATCTAAAAATACAGAGACCATAACCTTGCCAGTTGATTACTCACTTCGCTGGCTCCAGTCCACGAATGATGTTTTGATTGAGGCGTGTATTGGAGCATCCAGTTTTCATTCATGGCCACATATAGATGCTAAAAATCTATTTTATTTTACTTGAGCGACTCTGAATAATTATCAAATCGTTCTTGTGAGGAAACGCAGCACCCATTTGGAAATAAATTCAAGTGCTTGCGTGAAATATTCTCTTTTCCCGACTTTCCATCACGATTATAAGGATTTTTATGTTTTCTGGTATAACTGCTGCTTTTGTACGTCTTGTTCGTTGAACATCATCGTTGCTTATACGATCTCGTTTAAAATAAAATGTAATGGTTGATTTTCTTCGAAAAAAGTTGCCTCAAACCTTTCCAACCTCTACGTTTATTTACAAATGAACAAAAATTGTTAAAAAGAACAAGGTTTTAAGTCTTACAATCAAACTATTGAAAGGAATGATTTCAAAATTTGAAAATTGTCATTCAGAAGATTCTGGAAGAAAAAAAAATTGGTAATTATCTAGATTAGGTTAAACCCCTCCAATTTCGTTAAAATTTTAGTGTGTTCTAGAGAAAATTATGCTGAAAAATTTGATATATATGTGTAGGGCGCGGAAATCATCCCTTCACGTAGTTTTTCAACTTTGAAGTTCCAGAAAAAGAAAAATAATTTATACATAATAGTTTAGCTTCGCATATCTTCATTACCTGATGATGACATCATGTATTATGAAATTTGCAGAGAATTTAGTCTAGTTTGTTTACATACGACTATCGTTAGTAAATCTATCAATATTTGTTTTTTTTATTCGTGATTTTATTATGAAAAAGATAAAATTCTATGAATTTTTGTTTATTGATTTTCTATCAATATTCTTAGTTAAACTTAGTGGTTAGGTTAGGTTAGACATGCAAAGTTAACTATGATGTATAAGTTATTTTCCTTTTTCTGGAACTTCAAAGTTGAAAAACTATGTGAAGGGATGATTTCCGCGCCCTACACATATAAAATTTTTCAGCATAATTTTCTGTAGAACATACTAAAATTTTAACGAAATCGGAGGGGTGTAACCTAATCTAGATAATTCCCAAAAAATTTACATTGTACTAGAAATAAACATTCATTTTATTGCATTTAGATTTTTTCTCGTACATATTTTTGAAAAAAAAGGTTCACTTCAAACATTGAGGAAACGTAATATCATATAGCTAGTATTTAGTCTTTTGAGATTTTATATCTTGTTTTATAACAATTATTGGTTTTTGTTAAAGTTGAAATATGTATCAGGTCAAAAATGTAGTTAGAAATCTTTGATATCTATTTAGCATTCATGTATAAATAAACATTTTTTGGCTTCACAATCCACAGGCAACAGTAATAATCATAATATATGCATGAAACAACTTTGTCAATGTCAAGTTCACAATCGAATAGAATGAAGTCTGTTTTAATTTTCAGTGAGAAATAGTTTATAGATTATAGAAAGTAAAAGCAGACAAGTACTAGTTAGGCTTTTACAAAAAGTGAAACAGAGACGAACACGTTCGAAACAAATTATTTTATGGCATTTAAAAACATTAGCCCTTAACGACATTTTTGCACTCGCTCAAGCCAATTCTGGAAACATTTCTTCCACTCTGAAGTTGATATAGTGGAAACATAGTTTTGAAAGTCTTCAATACTTTCAATATCTTCAATACCTTCAATACCTGACAATGGGGAACAAGCAAAAGTCAGTAAGCGATAAATCAGGTGAATACAAGCAATGAGATATTAATTAGATATCTTCTCCAAATATTCAGTTGTTTGACGTGCTGGCACGTAGAATCCATCGGAAATATATTTTTCTCACACCTAAATGTTTATACGACATCGATGGTATTACAGTCTGAGATATCATACGAGACGCCTTTATCTGCCCACAGCATCGATTATTTTCGGAATGACAACCGATTTTAACCGATCTTTTCGGCGGAAGGATGCACGACCATGACGAGATTCTGCAAACCAATTGTAAACAGTCTTTTATGATGGTGCTTCATTACGAAGAGATTCTCTGCATTGTTGTTGAGTAAGGTCTTTTTTGAAATCATAAAACATCATTAACGCAAGCTTTCACGGATAATTTCGTTTTTTGCACAAACTTGCCTCTTTTAAACGTTCTCTATAAACAACTTAGTCAATTTCCAAGTTACCACTGGCTTGTCTGTATAATACGTTAATATTCACGAATACAGTATTGCCACAATTCCTTAACGCCACCTATTGTTCGATTGTAAAAACAATCCTCGTATAATGTAACAATTTGGTAGTGATTGAAGCTAAAAGTTGAAGAATAGGATAAGCTTATTTATTATTCGAAATCCTAAACATTTTCATATATCTTAGGGTGAGTAATAATATGAAGAAAACTTTGTCGGACCATACCAGGTCCAAATAGGAGTTGTCCAATAAGAGCTGGCTACAATTGATTCGTAAGATACTGAAATTTCAGTATCTTGCGAATCGATTTCCGGTCAACAAACCTACAATTCCTATTAACCTAAAATTCAAACATATTAACTGTTGTTTTCCTTCGGCTCTCGTATAGAGAGAGAAATGCTTTATTGTAAAAAACATGTTACAATTTACAGACAAAAGCTTTTTCTTCTTCTTCTTCTTCTTCTTACATTAGGACTAGGTCCTGTATTTTCATCAAGGGTTTGCCAGGAGTAGTTGGGATGCTGAGGACCAGCTTTCATACCACCTTATAGGTGGTCGTCCAGGAGGTCGAGTTGTGTCTGATTTCTTTTCCTTTACAATTTTTGCTAACCGTTCATTTGGCATTTTGTCAACATGGTCTCTCCATTCTCTTCTGCGGCTCCTTGCCCATCTTACTACATCCTGAATATCGCACATGTCCCTTATTTCTTCATTTTTCTTCCGATCGAGTAACGTATGTCCTCTTATTGATCTCAGAGTCCGCATTTCTGTTGTTCTTAAGAGCCGTTTAGTGGTTGTGTTCTCCGCTCTAGTTTCTATTGCATATGTCATGGCCTTACGCAAGTTTTATATTTTCTAATTTTACATTTTGTGCTCATGTATTTATTTCGCCAAATTAAATCTCTAAGGTATCCTGATATTAATGCTGCCTTCGTTGTGTGTGCTTTTACTTCTTTCTTTAGATTTCTATCGCTTGTTATGTTTGTCCCTAGATATTTGAAGGACATCACTTGTTCTACACTCTGATCGTAGATCGCTAGTTTACATCTTCTCGGTTCTTTAGATATTGTCAGAGATTTTGTTTTTTTTTGTGGATATTTGCTTGTTGTACGTGTTCGCTATTTGTCGGAATTTATATAGGAGCTTCTGTAGGTTATCTTCGTCTTTCGAGATGATTACTGCGTCATCAGCATAGCATATTATTTTTATATCTTTGTCTCCCATTTGGTATCCTCTCCCGGCTTGCTTTACTTCGTTGATGATTTCGTCCATTATAATATTGAACAGGATTGGGCTTAGGCTATCCCCTTGTCTGATACCAGTTGCCACAGGTATTTTATTGCCTAATTTGTTTGCCGTTCTCACAAAGGTATAATTATCGGTGTTAAGTTTTTCGATAACTCTTATTATATTGGGGCGAACGTTCCTTTTTTTTAGTAGAGTTATAACATCAGTTAAGCGTCTCCTATCAAACGCTTGGGTAAGATCAATGAAGCACATAAAGGCTGCCTTAGACTGAAGCCGATAAATCATTGGAAATTTGCGATAGGTAATAAAACTTCTCCAATGTTTTGGAAACATGGCGGAATACTTAAAATTTTGACAGGATTGAGGATTGAGGTGAAAAGTAGTGTAGCGCGATACATCAAATATTATATAGATCACATTAAAGACAACTAATAATTACTACATCAAATAGCTAGAGAGGAATGGAAAAGTAAAAGTATATTTGAGAGTTTATCTTGATATAGCTTAACAGTAATAATTTCCAATGAATTTTTTTTGTTAAGTAATTATTTTCGTTTATGCCATTTTTATCCGAAAAATATCAAAAATTATATGTACTGAACTGCAAAGTTCGCATTAATTGGTTCCACCTACTGACTACCCTGTCCTTGTTACGCATAAAGTACCAAGGGGCCCTAATAAATATTATTGATTGAAAGAAGATTGTTTGTTTGTTATAAATATCTGTAAAATTGCGTACAATAAAAATTATGAGTTTGAAAATTTTCTGAAATATGCTCAAATAAACATACAGTGGTTATTTTTTAGTACTGATATTCATTTACTGAGGTAATTAGTTATCTGCTATTGTTTTTCAGTAGGCAGCGAAACGTGTAACCTTGATAAATTATTGCAATGAATTTATAGTACTTATATAATCGCTTAGTTATGTACATATAGCAAAATAAATCCTCTCTATATAAGAACTGTATTTAACTAAAAAAAAACAAGGTACGGTATTCCCACCTATTATTAACAAAGGGAATTGGATATAAACTTGTAATACGAATATGAAGATAGGAAAGTATAAGTACTAGCTTTGTTCGCGGGTCAATTTAGAATCAATATCAAATCAGTTTATAAGTTGGAATTTCTGGAATCGTTGGTGATATTCATTCAGGTGTTTCATCCACCTCTGCGTACCATCTTTTCTTTGTTCTATGTCCATAATTTTTTTTGTTTCTCTAAAATCTGGCATTCTCTGTATGCGACCCAGCCACTCCATTCTTTTGGATCTTATTATTTCGCTTAGCTCTGCTTCCCCAAATAGATTCCTTATTTCATTATTTGTTCTTCTCGGCCATAAATCTCCTTCCTTTTTATCGCCTAGTATCCTTCTATTATTTCCCTATTATTTCCCCTTTCCTATTTTTAATATACATAGTATTGGCTCGAATATTCACATTTATTCCTTGACTTCTAAACTATAGAGTGGGCTGTAAGGAATCGGTCAATTGGCCATCTATAGTTTAGTAGTCAAAGAATAAATGTGAATATTCCCGCCAAGGAGGTTTTCCCACTGGGATTAATTTTCGTGGAAGAAGACTTATCGGTGGGAAAATTTAGTATAAAACAGGTAAGTCAAGTCATTAAGTTTTAGTTTACCTTCAGTCTATGAAGACGATACCTTGGTTATCGAAACGCGCGTTAGACAGTGTAATTGTGAGTGTTAGTGTAGTGGTGGTGTAAATAGTAAACATTTTAGGATCGCTGTAATACGTATGCTTGATTATGAGTTCATTCAGAATGTTGATTTATCGCGAACATAATCAGAGAACATTTTGAAAGTACGCATACAATCGGTCCCTAAGCTGATTCGGAGTCAGAGCGCGATCAGGTACTATTATATCAAAAGTGGTACAAAACTCTAGTTGGAAGATGTAGTGAGTATAAAAATTTCATACAGGAAGTTATTCATGCCACTTTAAATAATACAATAAGGTTGAAAAGTAGTAGAATATAGCGATTGTTGTTACCTTGAATTTCACTAAATATATAGCGTAATTAAAATATAATGCTTACTCAACCAACCCTAGCATATTTATGCGCATAAAATTCTACAAATGGTGATCAAAAAAGAAATGGTTATAATAATCGACAAAATATATGAAGTATATCCACAACGTAGTTCTGTTTTTATTTCTATCAGCGGTATCGCAGAAGAAATGTACATTTTCAGATCGCTGCCGTCGACGTGTTCTTTGTACTGCTTCTCAATGATGTCAGCCTTAATTGAAAATGTCGTCACTTGTGCACGATGTGAACGCCCCTCTTTGGTTAGTGATGATCTGGTTCACGCCATTGAAAAGAAGTTTAAGTAGAAGCGTGAATTTACAATTAGTGCTATTGCTATGGAATTTTCGTAAATCTCACTTATCACTAATTCATGAAAATTGGACATTTTTGAAAATTTGCTTACGTTGGGTATCCAAAATTCTTAATGAACAACCAAAAAATCATCGGATGGGAAACGTACTTTTTCACAAACTGAAATTAAGATGGGATAATTACATCCCTGACTCTCATGTCTTCTTACATCTAATATCTTTCTTTGATGGTCAACACTTCAATGATAATGATAAGCTGAAAGAACATGTTACCACTTGGTTGGGAACATAAGCGGCAACCTCCTATTAAGAACACATACAAAAACTTGTGCCACGCTATGACAAGTGCCTAAAATGTTTTGGAAACCATGTAGAAAATTAGTTGTAGATTTTTATACAATAATTTATTTGTGTAACCAAACTTTGTGTACATACGTAGTACAAAATGGTATTGATAGATATACGTGCATACCACTTTTGCATAAAATCCTAGAACAATGTTTCCCAAAGTGGTCTAGGTGAACTCATCTTCATATTGTTTGACGCATCTTGAAAATATGGCAGAAATATATCAGTCTCCTGAAACCAGTAATATTTCGAAGGAAGAGAGTTTTGGAACGTTTGTTAGACCTTTTACACAAAACCAACCCGTTTTGCCCAAATTTACCACTTTTCATCAAGCCAGCGATAATTTTCACATCAGTTTCCTTCAACTTTAGAAATTCGTCACTGGTGGTCAAAATTGGCCTAAACGGTGACTCCATATTTCCTACCTGAACCGTCCAACAATTTCTACGTTACTCCACGAGATACAGTATAATATCTGGCATGAACAACTTCAACTGACATGCACGGCCGTTTGCGTGGCTTCGCATAACCTTGCCAAACTGACACAATAACGATCTGCTTTGATGATTTGGCCACTCTTCAGGATAATATCCCATGAATCTTAGAACATGGTTGCCATAACTTATTAACGAAGAGTGGAATCTTGTTCTTGATTATTCAGAGTGTTTTCATTCGTTAGTTACTCTTTTGCTTGTGCGATGAAACCAAATTTAGTCCTTTATAACGATGTTGTTGATAAGTAATAGCCGTTATAATTGTAAAGCATCATTTTTTGATTTTCTGCTCTTCGAATAACGCCCACAAACCCAGCGGATTCGCTTCTTGGAATAGAGAGAGATGCTTTATTGTCAAAAAATCGTTATAATTATATACTAAATATATACTACTATATACTAAATAAAGATATAAATATAATAAGATTTCAAAATACAGAATAAAACCGAGTAACAAAATTATAGGTAATAATTAGTATAAAAGTCGTATATAAGTCCATAGCAAAAATTAAATGAGTATGCAGCATGTCTAGAAATAATTAATTATCAGAATAGAAGTCTTTTACGGAGTAGAAGGCACTTTCCAATAAATATACCCTCAAATTATTGTGGAATGTGGGAAAAGATGATATCGATTTGATTTCAATTGGCAAGTGATTGTGCATTTTTTGCATTGTAAAATATTGAGTCCTTAACTAATTCCGAACGTGGAGTAGGTGGATAGAGGTTGTGCTCCGCGTTCCTAAATGGATATCCGTGCAACGATCTTTCTGAAATTGGAGAAGCGTGCTTACGAATTAGGAAATCGGATTTAAAGATGAATAAGAAAGAGTCACAATTTTTAATTTTTTAAAGAAGTGCCTGCCTGGAGCCTTGCTGTTAACTCCGAGTCTATATCGAAATGCTCTGTATTGTAGTTTGAAGATTTGCTCAAATTGAGTCGTTGAGTTACATCAGTAACAATTTGCTGTATGGCTTTTTCATAGCTTATATCCTAACCCCTTTCTGCTCTGCTTAGAATAGTGATACAATTTCGCTACATGTGGTCTACTTATTGCTTCTTCGTAATAAACTTATGACTATGAATACAAAATGTGGATATAATCTTTGAATATAATAATCGACTTATGATGAGTCCAATTGTCAAGCCATTTCAATGTTCTGAATCTGGACCTCTCTGCCTATCCGCTCTCAAGCTATATGACAACTATCGCTATCCATCTTCACTCCGGGGGATTTAATGTTCTTTCTTATAGAATATATAGAATATAAAATTGTCAAAAAGACGAATACAATAAAAATATGAAATTTATAAAAAAGTTCCATAAAATTCATAACACAACCCGTAGATGGAATGTACAGTAAATTTAAAAAAAAATTGTTTACTTCGAATTTACTGTAACTAGGAGTAATTACATATTTACCGTTACCGGAGTTGAGGTATCTTCGCAACAAAGCGAAAATTAACATATCTTAATTGAATTTTTGAAAACTTTTCTATGCTTTTACGTAACTTGAACGGTCATCGAGAGCTGAGCTGATCTGATCTAACAAAAGGGAGTAGGCAACCCATTACGTAGTGGACCCTTAGTACTCATATTTGTAAAATCAGATATCATATATGGAAAAAATAGGATGTTTGTGTGTTACTTCCGAATAGAATTTATTTATGACATTAAATTTTGTGAAATTGACAGAATCTGTATTTAAAAAGGAGGAATGAGTGTGGATAATTTATAACTAACTTTTCAATAATTCAACAGAGCAATTTAGAAATTACTTTCCGACATATTATAATTTGAGATGGATAATAATGAGATCACCGGCTGTGTGGCGGTGGAAGAAGCGGAACGTAGCTTTACCTTAATCTAACCAAAACAGAGAGAAACAGCTGGCTTCTCTGGATCTATGGTCGCCTTCAATTGAAAACCGGATTCGGATTCAGAAACTACTATTATTTAAATTATTGTATATTTTTATTATAAAAGGATATGTGGTGATCAAAAGTCGAAATAGTATAAATTTTCATTTCAAATTTGATATTCCTAGATAATTGATCCTGATTGTTGTGTCGCGACCGCCCGCCGGTAAATAAACGTTCATTCTCTCACATATGCATAGGACTTGTATGAATAACATGTACGAGTATATATTATGGAATCTTAGTTCAATGAATCCTTATTAATTGACCAGGTCGATTGACTGATCTGCAAATATTAAAGGTTATAATTAATGTGACCTTATAATATTTACAATTACACCTGGTGCCTATTCACGGCAGTCTTCAAGCAGTTTTTGTCCAGTGAACAAATTTTAGCATTGGTACTCATATGGTAAGAATTTTTTTTCAAATAGAAATAATAATAATTTTATTGAAAAATCATTTGATATTGATGATATATAAATAAAAATTGTGAAAATCCATTTTTTTATTCAAATAATTTTAGTACTTTTGATTCGTCATAGAATTTTGTTGGAAAATACCTTACTAATTCAAACCAAATTAAGCATTAAGGAGATTTATCAAATATTTTAAAAGTAAAAATAAGTTTTCAAATTTTATTGGGATATTGTCGATATATTGGGAAACAAACGATGAGATTTTTTCAATTTTATAACAGATGTTTTATCAGAGATTTTATCAGAGAGAACTGTCTCATGTTTCAAAACTACTGTGTGCGGGTTGCTTTTTAAGTTTTACAAAAAATGAAACAGTAACGAACAAGTTCGAAGTGCTTTATTGCTTTTCGAAAGATTCCTGTTGAGGTCTTTATATTTTTGCATAAACTCAAACTAATTCTAGAAATATATTTTCCACTTTGAAGTTGATATTGTAGAACCATTGTTTCAAAAGTCGTCAATAGCATTTTGAAGTGATGGAAATCGCTATTCGAGCATATTTTATTTGATAGCGGGAAACAAGAAAAAGTTATTAGACGATAAATCAGGTAAATACAGGCAATGAGACATTGATTCTAATCGAATGACAACCGATTTTGGAGAATTTTCTCGACATGCGTAACTGACAGACGCCCGACCTGCCTTCTCTGATGATGCTTCATTACCAAAAACTGCACGAAGCGATTCTGTAAATTGTTGTTGAGTAAGGAATTTTTTTTTAATTTATAAAAAATCATTCAACGTATGTCTTCATAGATGATTTCCATTTTCGCTTAAACTGGCTTCTCTTAAACTTGCACTATTAACAACTCAGTCAATTTCTAAATTGCCACTGACATAGTAACGTTAATGTTCTCAAATACAGTGAGTACCCAACTTATTAACGCCACGTATTGTTCGATTTTAAAAACTTGAAAAGCAACCCTCTTATTACGTTTATTATGGTGAGATTTACGTATTACGCTTTGTATATATATATATGAGCGTTATATACACTACGGCCCATTTCTTGCCGCGATACTGGGGAAACCAGTGTTTACAACTGATCTCTCAATCCCACTCTTTTTGAAAACTCTACAATATGGGATGGCTGTAGTTGTCAAAGATCTCCGTCTTCTATTTCAAACGCTTTTAGGTGTATTGATCTGGAGTTTCGTGTTTGACACATCGAGAGAATGTAGATAGAGGTTTCGTCCTCTATGCAACAAAATCTGCACGCTGCATTATCTGCTAAGTCAAGCGGCTTCAAGTGTCCATTGAGGCGACAGTACCCTGTTAGTATTTGTAGATTATTCTAACTTAGGTTGATACATTCAGCAGATTTTCTCTGGTTATAGTTTCCCAGGAAGTCTTTGCCTGTCTCAGCCTCTGTAGGTTGTCCCAATAATTGGTTTTGCTTTTATCTACCTTCTTTTCAGTGCAATTTCTATTGTTCTATAGCTAATATCCCAGAAGATATCCAATGAAAGACTTGTCTGCCACGCTTTGACGAGTTTATCAGCTATTTAATTTCCCTTCGCTTCGGTATGTCCCGGAATCCATTGTTGGATAACTTCATTTTTCTTGCCTAGCTGTCCTATTTTTGTAAGTTATTCCAAACAAGTTTAGATTTAATGATATTGGAGCTTAAACCTCTAATGGGACAGGGTGATGATATCCTGTTTGCAGTATTTCTCTAGATTGAACTGAACATATTTTCAATTACATAAATTACTGCTTCAGTTCTGTCTGCTGCTTAAGAGGTCATTATTTAGGGATAGTTTTTCTTTGGTGATTCCGTCTCTGAACATTCTAAGTTCGGTGTAAATTAAGTTGGAGGTGAGGAATCAAAATATGCAACCACTCATTGCGGAAATGTACAGGGGCAGAGTTATGAAAAATTAAATCTACAGCTATAATTAGACAAGAAAAAGTATTGAAATGAATAAATCGAATAAATTAGTCGCCATTAGTACTCAACTGAACAGTTGAGGTATGTTTCCCTTTTTACATTATGCCTACGTAAGTATGCACGCATTGGTCGCCATGAAGCTTCAATTCCTTGAGTGTTTACTCCTTTCTGAGACACGAATTCTCGATAATAACATACTGTCTTATAAAAATAACCGTATTCTGTCAAGTAGTTGTCAGCACGCCACTAACCCGTGCATATATTTGTACCTACTACCACAGGTTTTAGAGTAAGTAGGATCAATGTCTCTCCATCTTAGCGATGCTCGAGACAAACTTATGATCTGAAATCTTCTGAACCATCCTCCATCATCCACAACAATCAGTGGCTCTCAACAACTCAGCCTTTATGGAACTCATATATCTGCACCACACTACTCCAATTTTCCCCCGTCCCTTTGCGGATTCAGGTACTTATCTGTTATAACTTCTTTATAGTAAATGTACCAATCGGCCAGTGTGTCCGTTAATACTCTACTATCCTCTTGCGTGAACTCCTTTATTCCAGTTGTATACAAGTCTTCATTGGAGAAACTATACATCAAACTGTAAATACTTCTTTGAATTAGTCTATGCCCCTCGAAACATTAACCTGACCCCGCTCTGAGTGTAACTCTTCATAAAGATGGATGGGGCTAGTGACGTCGAATCTCTATTTATGTCGAACACCATAGCCTTGCGATGATATGAGCATTGTATCTCCTTACGTAATAACTCGGATGGCATTTTGTTGATCACAAATGACCTCTTCCATCACTCTGAAACGACTGCAAATCATATTTTTCGATTAAATAACGATTACCAATAAATACTAATCACCTTGGCATCGCTCCGCCTCCCGCTGTTTCCGCATGACACGGAAGTCTAGCCATCACATTTTTGTAACCAAAATCATCTTATTCAAAAAATTCTTATTCACAATTCGTACGCCTGTCATTTATATTTTGAAAATGTTGTAAACAAATTATCTGTACTATTTATCCACACAAAGAGTGTAATTAATGAAAAATGCAATCAACATTTTTGTTAATTCAACCGATGATGATAATTTGTAGATAATCAAGAATTTATAGACTTTCTATTCACCTTAATTACCTATATATTTTCGTAGATTTATTCATTTCAACACCAAGTTGTCTTTCTATCCTCGGCAGTGTAAAACCAATTACAGATTGTGTTTTGTGATATATTTTCATCTCATAATAAAATATTATTATTGAATTTTCACGCCATAATGCGTACAAACAATACAAAAATTATTAAACTACCAATAAAATTTTTTAACGGTTTCTTGGAGTGCATTTGGTTTTGTATTAACTCAAAATAATAAATCATCAATTATTTGGCACTGGCATAAGCGGGTTTCCTTTGAATTTATGTATAAATCAATTTTATTATTCTGCAAAGTAAAATAAAAATATATAATCTACGAAATAATCATACACCCAATGATATCTACCGATTGAATGTGAAACATGGATTATGAAAGAGAGGAAGATAAAAATTTGAGAACGTAAAGTGATTAGAAAGATAATTTGAGGAGAACAAGGACCGAAAACATACAAATATATAAACTTGTGTAGAAACCTTTAAATGAGTGAAAAAGTCACAAAGACTAAAAATACAAATAATAGAAATGCCACAATATACAAGGTAATTGATTAGTGTGATAAAGTTCAGTGTCTCCTTCGTCCTTTGAGATATTAATTTGAAAATTTGAGGAATCTTAGTCATGATTAGTCTTCTTATTTCAAAATAATGGTGTTGAATGCTGTGCAATATCAAAATTACATTTTTTTAAATGAAACACCTTATATGTCATTGCATATTTGGAATCAGCTTAACTTCCACCTACGAAACTAAAAAGTTATAACCAATTTTCCATAAAAATCGTAACAAGATCAATATTTTATACAATGTAAGAGAAATTGAAGAATGAAGATTTGTTGCCGCCAAAGCATTCGAATAGTAGTGTATGGGGTGAATCAAAATACATTTTCTCAGTTCTTTCAAATGAATTACCATGTATTTTATGTAGTATCGAAAAGTACTACCAAAATCCTTTTCTGTGCAAAACAAAGATTATATACCTATATGTGAAAAACTGACATTTTATCATTGCTGTTTGGTACTGTAGCGGTTGAATTGCAAATACAAAGGAAAAACTATTTACCTCAGTATACGTACATGTCTTAATTATCACAGTTGGTGTAGGAAATGACCTCCAAAGACATCTATGCAGTGAGATATTTACATTACGAAGTTTTAACACTTAAATTCATTCTAAATTCTCTCCATCATGTCATCCCTTGTTGTTGGAAGTATTTTGTACACTTCATTCTTAATGTGACCCAAGAAAAATGATTCCATGTCATTTGAATCTGGGGATCTTGGTCGCTACTGTACTGGACCATTTCTTCCCATCTATCTCAGCATTTGAATGTTCCTCAAAAAATAAGGTCCTACCGCATATTAACCAACCTTACTATCCCACACATTCAAAGACCAAACGATTTTTTGATTTCTTGATTCCAGTAACTACCAGCAAAACATTAGTTTATTTTCTTCTATCACAAAAATAATATCAACCTTTCACACTTTTCATAATTAACTGAACCCGTGCGATTGAACCGCTCCATCAATCTTTTCAAGCTTGCTTTTTGTAGGTTGCCGTATACTCTTGCTGACAGTAAGGTGTCTTTATTGCATTATCCCAATATCGAGATTATATTAATCATTTCACCATTAGCTAAATTCATTTTTGCCCTTCAAATTCGTGTCGTGTCATTTTATTGTCAAATATCAGTTTTTGACAAATAAATAATAGCCAACTTACAATTAATTGTTAAATAATTAGATAATGATACATAATCATTGTTTTCCACAGAAAAATCAAAACATCTCAAGAACTAATAATTTTAAATATAGGGAAGTATGTTGGTAATACTTTTCGATGCTCACATAAATTACAGGGTGATTAATTTGAAAAAACCGAGAAAATAATGTATTAGTATCTATCTAGATTTGCCTTGTATCAGATTCAATGAATATTAATGAAATTATTATTTTCCAGAATTTTTACTACTAATGCTTTGGCCGCAACAGATCTTCATTTTGAATTTCTCTTACATTGTACAGGGTATTGAACTTTTATGGAAAATTGGTTATAACTTTTTAAATACTCCGTATAACATCACAACCCTAAATGATTGTCTTGATTGGGGAAGTCAATCGGATTCCAAATATGCAATAAAATTTAGGGTATTTGAATTAAAAAAAGTGTAACTTTTATATGGCATAACATTCTCGACCCTGTAAATAATTATAAAATGTGAAGACTAATAAAAGTTAAAATCCCTCAAATTTTCAAATTGATATCTCAAAGAACGAAGGAGGCACTGAACTTTATCACAATGTAGATCAGCCTTCATGAAAATTCAAAGGTAACTAGGAAAATCCAGAAAATATGGGCAGAAGTGTGGAACGATATAAATTTGGAGGATTGGAAGATTGGAGCCACGAATAAGAAATCTTGAAAACAGATAGTAATGCCATGCACTTGACTACTTTTGTCTTTTGTTTTTCGTCGCATTGGCCAGTGTTTAATTTTATTGATGTTTCCTCTAAATGTTAGGGTCCAAGGGTCCAACCAATAAGGCACTAGTTTTTATTTCATTTAATATTATTTGTATTTTATATAAAGTAGTTCACACAAACAGCTTGTTTTGAACTGTCTATTTTAAGAAATATCTATTGTTTCTACAAGATTGTTCGCAAAGCTGGTATAATTGCATGAACGGTTCTTGGTTCTTAAAATCAATTTATTTTTAAATTGACTGAACACTGCTATTAGCACTTGTATATTTTATATTATAGTGTAATTTGCAAGTTAATTTTTACAGAAATCGATAAAAAGCTTGGAATGTAAATGGTTATATTTCTTGTTATTGGCTTTACAGTTATATATTGAAAAAAAAAGAAAAAGTATCGTCGTTCGTGTTTCATTTCAACATATCAATTTGCTTTGATGTTTAAATTTTTATTGGCACATCTACAAGCAAACTGACACTAAACAAACACTTAATATTTAATACAGAAAAGTTTTTAGTTAAATAATTGTCTATAATGGTTTTATTAGATATAGTGAGAAGGAAAAAACAGTGGCACAAATGGAGTGATAAAAACCTTCGCCAAATGTCATTAGCTCTAAGAAATCATCTTTCATCGATAAAGGTTTTTTAACGACCCCTTTTTTATTTGCAAACTGTAAAATTTACAATGAGCATATGGTTCAAAGCAAAGTTATCTTGTAGGAATATTACCCAGTGGCAATTTCCTTTCACAAAAAAGTTTGATTGAGGGATAACTGCACAACACACCACTATGACACTAAAATCTGTCAGACAGATCACACGGAAGATGCCTTCTAAGCCTTCGCTGGGTGGGAGAGTAGAGGTTGAGCTATTGCGTTGGGAAGGGTTTCAATGCAGTGAGATTATTTCTGGAAAAATTAAGACATATCTTTTTTAACTGATTTATTTTGAAGGTCACAAGCAATGATGCTGTTGGGACATACCGTGGAGATCTACTTTTAACTGAAATCTTTCTAGAATTGCTATATTTGAGTTGGATGTAGTGCCCCATAATTAAATACCATAACTCCAGATGGGTTTTGGCGCGACTATGTAGTATATTGGCAGCTTGTTGATTGTTAGTTGGGATCTTCGACTTATTAACCAGTACAATTTGCTGAGTTTTAGACCCAATTGCTTTCTCTTGTTTAGTATGTGTCTCATCCAGGTTAGTCGTTGGTCCAGAGGAATTCTAACGTATTTTGCACTCTCTTTTTGCTACAGAAAATGCCCATTTAATATTACAGTTGGACTAGTCCCTCTCCGTTGGGTGCAAAAACAGAATCTAGAACATATAACGGTCCTTGGCGTGTGAATTGTTGATAGATTAGGATTCTTTTCATATCGACCACATTTGGTGTTACCTTCAACTCGAGAAAATCGAAAAAATTGACTTGAGACCAGATCTGGACTATACGGTGGACGAGGAAGCAATTCGAAGTGTAATTCGTTCAATTAACCATCGTTGCCATCAACATTGTGAATCGATGCATTGTCTGTGGTTTTTTCTTCGACATATGAGGCCGTTTTTCTTTGATTTCTGCATTCAAACGATCCAAAAACTCTATGTAGTTATCGCTATTGCTTGTCTCTCCTTTTGGAGATAGGCGATGAGCAATATTCCAAGCACATCCCATTATACTGAAGTCATAATCTTCCTAGCTGACTCTTGTGCCTTTGGATGCTTCGGACGTGGTTCACCGGCTGTAGTCCATTCAGATGATGATCATTTTGATTCCGAAGTGAAGTGATGGATCCATGTTTTATCCATTGTTACATATCGATGCAAAAAATCTGATTTACTACGTGTCAGCATGCCCAAACTCTGCTCTGAATCATCAACACGTTGTTGTTTTTATCGATTGTGAGTAAACGCTGCAGCAGTTTGAAAAAAGCTTTCTCATGGTCATATGTTCATTCATAATTGTTAACACACTGCCTTCTGATATCTTTACGGCCTCAGCTATCTCACGAAATTTCAATTTACGATTAGATATAACCAATCTGTGTACTTTTTTAATGTTTTCTTGGGAACCACCTCAATTGGACGACCAGAATGTTCACCATCATCGGTGTCTGTTCAACCACATCCAAATTTAGCTAACCAATGTCAAATGATTCTTTTCGATGGAGCAGAGTCCGGATAACACATTTGAAGCCATTGCTGAGCTTGTACAGTATTTTTTTCATTAAGAAGCAATGATAAATTAATACACGAAATTGTTTTAGATCCAGTGATTTGAAAGTAACATAAGTAGCTTGTTGGTGCTTCATAACGTCTTTGGTTTTAACGTACACACCATCAGATTTTACTGACAATACTTTTATGACCTAACGTAATGAAATCGACTTCAAATCATTATGAAATCGACTTCAAATCGTAATGAAAAAACCAAGTAAAAAAATTTTCTGTTCAAATGTCAGTTTCCATTTCTAGCGTACTTAAACTTTTATAAAAAGTGAATAAACAGCATGTGCTCCTGTGCTATTTGATTCTCATAAGAAAAAGTTTTATTTTTAATTTTTGCCCTAAATTTACGAAATAATCTTGTTTCTCGGTAAATAATAATAGTCTTCACCACTTTGGTATATAATATTTTATTATTTTGGTTCTCTCGTAGTCCAGTCCATTAATTACATAAAAATATGCTACCAGTAAAAAATAGAATGACGAGGTCAAGGCAACCCCACATAGTGAAGGACGATACTTCTATTCACGGAAGGTTAAAAATGTGTGGGACATAATCGATAGCAGATTAAGAAATCCACCCAGTCCTCCATCTCTAATGGGTGTTAGACATGAAAGAGTAGACACATGATATGAGATATTCAAGAAAAATATTTAACACATATAATGCCTAGACACATTATTGAATGTGGTGCTTCAAACCTTTATTAAAATATGTAGGCGGAATCTTCTCTCTGATCCAAAGCAGGGAATCTAGCAACTCTATGAGCACTTTTAATTGCTAATCTAAATAATAGATGTAATAACATATGCATAGTCCATTTAGGTCATTTCCAATTTGGGAACAGATTTGAGACGCGACTTTGATAATAACGCCAATGATTGCCAATGTTTATGATATCCTCCAAAAATTATTCGTGTATGAATTTTATCCAACTAGATTGTAACATCCAACTAAATAGATTATATTTTTTGTTTACTAGTCACAAATTATAAATATAGAATCGAAATTTCAAAACAACAACAGCAAATTAAGTATGAGTGGGATACGAATCGAGTTAAATTAAGCAAAAATGTAAATTATATTCAGTGTAAACTACATATTCCTATAATTAAGACAAGTGTTGTGACAAGTTGTGACTTTATTATTTAAATGACGGAGCCAATTAGTTGTTCGTCAAATAATCAAATGTACTAGAATGTTTGTCGCCTAACTTATTTTACGCTATTTTTAAACGTGACCAATAATAGCCAAAGCCAATTTTTAGTGAAAAATAACAATATATAAATAACAATAAGCATATTTATCAATGTGATGAAATCAGTTATTTTCCATATATTCAACGTAATCTGCTTTTAGCTCCATACACTTTTCCCAGTTCCTAGTTCAGAATCCTCAAGCTCAGGCAAAATATCCATTAACTTCTTCATTGTTGGAAACTCTTTGACCACCAAGTCTGAGAGCAGAAAACAAGTTTATTATTTATTTAATTAATTAATTTTAGCCATTGCAACACGTTCTTCTTAGTCAAATACGGCCGTTTTTGCTTGATTTCGTCGCTCAAACGTTGGAATAAGCTCGTATAATATTCGCGGCATCCACCTTGTGCGCAGCTTTCTCATGTCCAAATTTCCAGTTATTATGGGATGTACCACACTTTTTGAAATGCCTACTATGTCCGCTAGCTCGCGCACGTTCAGTCGACGATCATCTAGAACTGTTTTGTGGATTTTCTTCGAAATTTCTGGAGTAGTTACTTCCTTTGGTCGACCACTGCGATGCTGATCTTCGCAGATCCCCGTTTAAACTCTGCTACCTAATATTTTTATATGGATAACGAAGGAGCAGTCTCACCTAGAGTAGAATCTAGTTCAGCTTTTATATTGGTTGGGCTAACAGCTTTCAAATAAAAGTAGTGTATCACATAACTATGGCAAATTTTTTTCATATTTACAAATTCACTGAAAACGTTCAATATTGATGGCTGCCAAATAAATACTAAACAACGGGGCGTCTAAACATATTTGCTGTATAGATTAGTACTTTCTAATACAGTAGTATTTTTCAAGCAACTACCGCCATCTCTAGGTGAGGCTAAATACTTCTGGAATCATTCTCGTAAGTTCATTGAATAAATATTCATTTAAGATGATCTAAATGCCACACAAAGCTGACTAAATAAGACAAAATTCACCTCCAAACACATGAGAATCGAATTTTTCAACGACCAAGACAACAACCTTAATAACAATAAAAATAGTAATATATAGAACTTTTTTAAATGTCTAACCAAAAGGAATCTCATTCATAATCATGTCGCTAATTATCCCATAATTGGAGTTTCTACAATCGTGAAGTTAATGAGTTCTGACACAACGGTATTTTTGAACATTGACGTTTGTTATTTCGAAGCCAATTGCAATGTAGAAATAGCTTGAGTAAGTTGTTGTAGTAATCCCTTCAACATCGGAAAACGGGCTTAAGAAAATTTGTATAGCCTTCATAGACACTGCACAGACAGTGAATCTACGAGTCAATGAAGTAAACACCTTAAAGGAAAATAGCAATGAGAAGTTAGTCAATACAACTGAACGAAGAAAAGACCTAAGGGAGAGAGTTGTTGATAGTAAATGTTTAAAATAGCAAGTTTGTGCAAAAATGGAAATCACCCGTGAAGGCTCACGTTGGATGATTTTTAATGGCTTCAGAAAAGGCGTTACTCAACAATATTATATAGAATCGCTTCGTGCATCTTCTGGTAATAAAATGCCTTCAGAGAAAACTGTATACAATTAGTTTGCAGGATTTCGTGATGGTCGTGCGTCCTTTAATGATGGTTGTCGAGGTCGGCCAAAATTGGTTGTCATTCGAAGAAAATTCAATACTGTACGCAGCATGATTGAAGAATATCGGCATGTGACTTACAGGCAAATTTAGACGTCTCTTAGGATATCACAGACCGCGATACAATCGATTTTGCATGGATATATAAGTGTGAAAAATGTTCCAGATGAATCACGTCAAACAACTGATTATTTGAAGAAGAAAAACATCGATTTAATGTCTCATGGCCCGTATATTCCATTTCCATAGCCTAATAACTCTTTCTTCTCCTCCACTGTCAAACAAAAGATTTTCATCACCTCAAGAAGCTGTTGAAGATATTTAAAACAATATTTCTACGATATCAGCATCAGAGTAGAAAAATATTTCCAGAATTGGTTTCAGCGTAAGCAAAAATGTATAGACCTTTAGGACGAATATTTCGAAAAGCAATAAAATTTTTTCGTTTCTGTTTCACTTTTTGTAAAAACTTATAAAACATATACTTCTTTCCATGCCTTCCCATTCCATCCCATTTATCTGCTTATATTACATTTTCACCCGTGTCAAATGTAATAATATGATAATACTTGATATCTTATCTTAAAAGTATGTATATGTACAAAAAATATTCATTTTCACGTGAAAATTATAGTGCTCATTTTAACCAATTATTGTGGCTGTAGTGAGCTTTTATAAAATATAAATAAAATATTAAGAATAAGAAATACATTTTAATTATTTTGAGTTTGAAAAGGATTTGAGGTGTTTAATTACCTGAAAACTCGAATTAAACTTATGTCGCGGGATTCACTCACGAACAAACAAAAATACTATGATTTAAATGAGAATCACTAAACTTTCAAATTTTCGTTAGATTCGGAATTGTTATGAATATTTTTTGACAATAATGGTATATTTAGCTATATTTCAAGAAAACCATGAAATACAAATATTAACTAGAGTGCATTTGTTTTCAATTAACGATACTGAAATCCAATTAAAATTTTTATTCTCAATAGTAATTAAAAAACATGCATTGACGTCATGGTGATGTACGCTTTCGAATTATTGACTATTAACACTAATAATTTTTACATTATGTACTTGATGGGATAGTTTTTAAAAATATGTTTTAGTTCATATTAGTAGATATTCGTTTCAGATTATGCAGGGCGTCGCGCGTAAGAACTGGTACAGAGCAGAGGTGTATATGGAAGCCCAAAATATTATGATTGGGGACAATTTTTCTCTATAGCAAAATGCAATCCTGAGGAGTTGAAGGGCATCAAAGTAGAGACTAAACTTATGAAAAAAAAATTTGTAACCCTTCCACTTTAAAATATTAAATTTGGTACACAGTGTTCGTCAGTTGATTTGAAACACTTTATTTTCATACCATAGATAATTAATTTGCAAGGAAAAATCAAATAATCAAATATTATGTTATTTCAAGAGTCCCAAAAAATAAATTGGCTATGAATTCATACTACAAATTTGACAATTTGTAATTGAATATTTCTAGTAATTAAATTAAATTTTCGTTTAGAGAACAAGTGGATGTGTTATTGGTGTTTGTGAAGAAAACTGTAGCAGAAGAATGTAGGAGGAGGTTCCTCACAGAGAAATATTTTCTAACAATTAAAGCAAACATCATCAGTAAAAAGAATTTTCTTTTAAAATTAATATCCTGGCGTAAAATAAATCGACAGATATTCATTCACTAAATTTCTTCTTGCTCTTTTTGGGCATCATATGGATGGAGTAAATTACGTCTAATTGTTCGGTGTACAGATGATCTTCATATGGCACTCTCCCTAGAAAATATTCTGTTTCTAATATACCGTTGAATGTCCAAGATAATTTCTTCATCTCGCACATTCATCTGAACAGAACGGTCTCCACCACGCGATTAGAAATACTCCTCCAATTTTCTTCCACGCTGCTTCTACAGTTCCCTTTACAAAAACCTAACACCAATAAAATATCACCTGTTCGCTAATTCAGAATTTTCCGCTCATTTGAAAAAACTGACAATTTAATTACTAGAAAAATTGAATTGTCAAATTTGATTTAAAAACTCATAGCCAACTGACTTTTTTGTAACTTTTGAAATAACATTGTTAAAAACATGTCTTATGAAAAATTACAAGAGTGAAAAAGTTCAACAATTGAATCATCCATGGCTTGAAAATAAACTGACAGGTGAAAAACTTCTTTCAACGTCAATCCTAATTAACCTCCAAAATGGTTCGATCACCTTCTACTTACCATTAACTTAAATCCCTTAAAAGTCTCGTACAGTTTACCAAATTTAGTATTTTTAAGTTGAAGGGCTGCAAAGAAATTATTTTTTTTTTTTCGAAATTTTGGGCCCTACTTTGAATTTCTTAAACTTCTCAGGATGCAACTCAATATAGAGGTAAATTGTCCCCGATTGTCATATTTTGCGCTCCCTTATACGCCATAGCTCTGTGTGAATTCTTAAGCGGAGCACCCTGTATAAGAGTACATAGCTTTCCTCTTCCGCGTTATTTTTTTTCTAAAACCATAGTCATATAAAAAACAATAGAATTAAACAAGATATAACATGCATTCGGTATTTAGACACTACGGAATACACCCCATTGTCTCTGTAGCACTAGACATTTCTAACAATGTCCTGCTCGACCAAAAGACTATTTTGCATTTTGATGCACGTCAATCAAGTCCATATGGACTATTGCTTCCTTTGAATGTTCACGTTTAGGTAGTTGAACATTATCCTCCGTTTTGTTATTTTGCGTGTATGCGAGGTGTGTTCTCGATTGCATTGTATACAAACATCTTATGCATTTGTGAATTTCAAATTGTAAATCATAGATTTCAATACGTAAAAACGATCTTAAATCTACATTTTTTTCACACGTTTCTATGAATTGACCAAAAACACCTAACGATTTAGATTTTATTGTTACACTCTTTGCCAATAACTATTGAAATAAAAACACTATATACAATAATAAAGCTCTCCGTTTAGACTGACCGATCTAATTTCTAATTAATTCACTGAAATAATTTTTAATATATATATTACCTGGTATATTTCAAGTTATTTATAGTTTGTTTTAATTTTGTAGGTGGAACGAGCTCAAAGACAATGTGATAATCAGCTGGCCCGTGATGTTTGAAGCATTCGCCAGAAAAATTTGTAAATAACATGTTAATGAAAAAAGAACATTACAGCTTCGTCACTTTGCTATTTTTCTCGTGCATTATATGAAAAAGTTTTACTGGATAATTTACACATGTGTACGTGTTGCCACTGATGGCCGTCGACGGCATTGCGTGTTCGGCCCACTTCCGCCAACTTTTTGGCTCCGGCTTTCCAACCAAAACTATACTTATCTACGTCTGCATCCTCCTCGCTGGATTCCTCCATCTCATCGCTGCGGACGACATCGAAACGAGCCTGTTATCTGATTCCATCAATGAAAATGACTCCAAACGCAGTAAGTAATAAATTTCAAAAACGTAATCATAGTTATAATTGAAGACATTTTTATTTACAAATATGCGTTTTATTATATAATGCGGTCCATATATATAAAATAAATTCAATTTTAGCGTTATTATGTACTATGTGAAAAAAACCTGGAACAAGTCGATTTTTATTCTTAAATTGACAATTTACGGTATCTGTTCTGCTAAACACACATGAAAAAATCTTTGAAGATACTAAAATATTAGTCAAAATTTAATATGGATCTAGTAGCCTGCTGTCATTTAGGTATTTAAAGTTACTAAAAGACGTCAGTATAATAGTTGTGCGAGTATTAAATTTAATTATGGCTCATTTTTCCGAAACTCAAAGAATAGAATTTTAATTATGATTGGTTGTGGTTATAAAACAAGAGCTCAAAAGTAGGTTTTTGAAATTTATGATAATAAATATCCTGGTCAACAAGTTTCGCAGTCTACAGCAAAATTGAAAAAAAGTTTCGTGAAACTGAATATGTAAAAAATATTGAAAAACCAGGTAGAAATGTTGAATTTACTTAGCTGTACTTCTAGAGATTGAGGAAAAACTGCATAATACAACTTGAGAACTTGCCACTGATAATGATGTAAATAAATCATCTGTTTTGAGAGTTTAGTATAATGATGATTAACACTCTCACAATGTTCATTTGGTTCAGAAGTTGAAAGAAGATGGAATGGAAGGCAAGAATTCTGTGAATTGATGATGGACTGATTTCACGCAGATGTGTGAGGCTCACACTCAATATCCTAAAAAAGTGAACGTTTGAGCTGGTATCATTAACAATAAAATTATTGGCCCTTATTTTTTTGAGGGCACAGTTAATGGTGAGGTTTATCTAGATTTCTTGATTAACTTCTTAGTGTCTACATTACAAAGGCTTTTTCCTGATGTTAATCATCCAAATGAGATAAATCGATCTATTTACTACCACCGATTTGACGATTTGAATCCTCTCGATTACTTTTTATGGGCTTATTTAAAATCTAATATATATTTCAATAGACCAGATAATATTGTTAATTTAAAATTAGGATAACGGAAGAATTATCAAAATAACCCTCGAGGTCATACAAAACGTGTACGAGAATTGCAAAATCGCCTCGGTTATTGTCAAGAAGTGAATGGTGGTCGTTTTGAACATTTAATTTATTTATAAAGTACATTAAAAAATACATTGTAAATATTATGCGACATTATTATCTTCATTCTACTTAAAGTTTGTGATTATCAAAATTTTACATCTTAAATTAATTTTTTCAGTTATGATTGCTCCAAATTAGAAAAAAAACTACATATTGTTGAACAGAGGACTAAAATCAGTTTCCAAACAGGTTCTACACCACCCCCTTATTTAAAATTTTCGAGGCGGTGCTTATAATTCAGAGGGGGTGCTGAAGGGGCAAAATATTTTCATATTGTAAATTGTCAACTTAAGAATAAAAATCGACCTGTTCCAGATTTTTTTCACATAGTACATAATAACGCTAAAATTGAATTTTTTCCATACATATGGACCGCATTGTACATATTGACGGGGTCTATCAAACAAAAAATATCAAACACAAACCACAACCGGGTAATAAATTATTCAATAAATAGACTCATTCACGATAAAGTATAATATCTAACATATATGACAAAACACAAATTCATAATAGTATTTATTAAACTATACCAATGCCAATGTGAAGGATCTAAAATACTTCCAAATTCAGTGTAAAGGCGAGAGAACTAGAGAATTTTCAGTCCATGTTCATACATTAGGTATGCGTTTAACAATTTAAGCGACACCTACATAGTGCGGCCTAACATAGGAAGGAAAGTCATGAATAAAAAATAACTTTTCCAATATATTCTTCCGGTAAATCCACACATTTTTAATGTTCAATGTTTAATTTCATCGTCACCGTTAACTCTTCTACACCTTAAGTTGATCTCCTGTTTTGCGAATAAAAAATAGTTGGACGGGACTAGATCAGGGCTATATATTGGATCTTCCTTCCTTCGAAAGCAAAACAAGTGCCTTGTCGATAATTTTTTAATGCAACTGCTTTAGTAAGTCATAGTATGTATTTGTATTTGATTCCTTAAAGTCGTAGTCCCAAAATATTGTAGCCATTACTTTTTTGGTGCTTTATGTGACCATTTTTTGACAGATGTTCTCCTTTCCGATACCACTTCATTGCATATCTTTTAGATAATTTCATCACCTGTTACAATTAATCGAATTACACTTTCTTGAATCTCGAGACAAAGCTCTAAAAATCGCTCATAACATTCTACTCGACGCTGATTTTGCTATGTGCTGAGAATTTGGAACACTCACCTTGCATTAATTTTTGTCATATTTAAACGCTCATGTAAGATCCTTAGAACATTTGCTTTAGAAATGTCGATCTGGGCAGCAATTGTTTTTAGATCCCGTTCTTAGAAAAATCTCTTCCACTAATGATTCTCGTGAAACAACTTAGACCAATTTTTAATTGTTGAAAATGATGGACACACGTCATAATTCTATTTTTTATTTTGTGTTGGTTTTAATCCTTCTTTAGTAAAAAATTTCATAACAGCATGAAACTCAATTTGATACATTTTCCAAAATAACTTGACCGAGTTGTCGTTCGACCTCGACTGTAATAAAATGGATGGAAGCAACAAGTTGAAACTTGGTGTAAAGCACTGACGCGTGCATAAAGATTTTTGCGAACGAACTCTATTTACTATATGTGGCCAAAACCCATGTTGATATAGCCCTGATCTGGCTCCAACCGACTATTTTTCGTTCGCAAAATTAAAAGCCGACTTAAGGAGTAAAAGATTCAACACCGACGATGAAATTAAACAGGTGGTGTACCTGTGCGAACATTTTAACGTCGTGATAAGTGTGTGGAAAAATGTAAGATCCTTCTTTCTGTTAGCCTAAGAACTCAATAATTATTGTCAAAAATGACAATGTGCTTAAGAAATATCAAAGTTTCTCAGTAACTATGGTGAACAGCAAAATATATTGGTGAAACTTTGACAAAGACACATTTGTGTTTTCATCTCTAAACGAGCATTCGACGAATTTCTCATGACTACCGAAGTATACCATAGTAATCAACTGAAAAGTATTTTGTTCGTGTTTTGTAAAACAAATAAACAACTTTCTATCGTTAATAACTTAGAAATGTAGCAATAAAACTAACCTAAAGGAAATTGATAAAAAAATGAGAAAAAACTTATACTGACATCAACAGACATACCAAGTCTCACGACTTTGCAGAAGTTTAGTAAGCTTGCAAGCAAACACATCGAGCTAGTGAAGATTACCAAAACACTGTTATACTAGAATACAAAATGAAGATTTCAAATTCATTGGTAGGGATTTCATTTTTACCCACGACCCTATAAAGAATTTCAGATCTTCGCGAGAAAGGAGATATTAATGACCACACTTTAATGAATTTATTTGTACATTAAATAAAGATTCATACAATCAGAAGAGAGTTAAGTAAATCGCTGAACACTGCAAATCAGAGACCACTCAAATTACACTGTTCAACAAAAAATTAATTTTTTCCTCGTGGATAAGAGTATGTGATCGAAAAAAAAATTACGTAACATCTTTGTGAGAAAAAATTTATTGCTTTGAAAAATTTTAATTATGAAACTCCAGTTTTATTATCGGCATTAAAAAGAAACCTGTTTTCTTAGACCGTTTCGCATGTCTCTGTTATTCGGAGTCCGGAGTCCGAATAAAAGACCAACAGTAGTCTGCAAGCATTGCTGGTCTCCATTTTCCACGGTAGCGCTTTTCAATTGTGACGATATCTTGATGAAAGCGCTCTTCATGTTTGTCACTGTCTATTTTGAAGGACATATTACATACCAATTTATAATATGCAATAAGCATTTTTTTACGAGGTCAGAATATTGAGGAGGTCCGTAGTTACTCAAAAAGTTTTCAGTAACTTTAACATAACCCATCCAAGTTTTTATTATTCTTCATTTAAGGTGGTAATGAAATGAAAGGAGAGAAATTTTTGTTTTAAAAATTTGAAACCGGTTCTATTTTTGTCCATGGCTTTTATAAAATTATTATTAGCCCTAATTTGATGTACAAAGGTTGTAATACCACCTCTTCGAGGTTTACTAAAAGTTCATTTTTCACATTTTTTTGCCCAGGAACCTAAACTATTCTTGGCGGCGATGTTGTTCTTACATCATGTTCGTTTCTCTCTCAGCTGTTCCATTCGCATAAAAAGCAAAAGTATTTCATATATCCAGTTTGTAGTTCTGAAACCAAAGCAACAACTTTCAAATTTGCACAAATTAACCATTGGTGTTTGCTGTAATGTATCCCTTTTAATACTAGTATGTTTCTTATTAATGAGCTCCGTAAGTTGAATATAGTGATGGAAATTTATATCCGTTATGGAGCAATACAGCCTTTAGGCTTGACTTAGAGGAATCAATGAATAATATCCATTCGTCTGACCCATGTTAATAGCTCAGTTTTAACATCAAGCCCTCAATTACAGTACTGTCGTTATCTTTGGAAAACAAATCAACATATGAACGGTGACGTTCACGGTAGACTGTAACTTTAACTCTCGTCTTAATAAGATTCCACCGTTTCAGTCTTGAACTTAACACTCTGCTTTCTCTTTGGGCAAAATCAAATCTCTTATAAGATCGTTAAGCTCCAATTGGTTGGGTGCTTGAGGACTGACAGGAGCTGTTTCAGTTTCTTCGTTATCAGAACTGCTTGAACTTCCTTCAAAGCCATTATCTTTACAGAAGATACCTCCACGTAGTTTAGCGTATGTTTCGATTTCCTTGGAAAGCCTTTGATATTGGTTAAGCAATATTTTGTGTTTGGTAAATTGGCGTCATATCACTGGTTCACCAAATGGCATTACTAAATATTGTCCAACCAACCGGTAAAATTTCTGTGATATGAGATACAGCAGATGTGGGGTACCCAATATTTATCCTGGCTGGGAATATCCAGGTTGAAATATACACGATAGCACTTCTTAATTGAAGGTGTAACCTGTTTCTAAACATTCTTGATTTTAGGTCTCTTCTGTTTCAAAATTAGTTGTTTTTCAATAATTTTTTAAAAGAATGATAAGAACAAAATTAGTCGGGAGAATTGAAGAATCACTTCCAAAGGTGACTTCGCGAAAATAATTGATGATAACTCTGAGCTACTTACAGATTATAACGGAAAAGTGCCAACTTGGTGGAAAAAAATATCAAAACGTTTATAGAAGTCAATGGCAAAAACTTATATTTTTCTGTTAACTTTTGAGGCGCTACCAATAAAGTGCACAACAGATTTGGTTCGAGTTACTTTGAGTGTTGCCTAGTGTTATTGTTATTATTTCATACACTTAACTAATAAAAGTACTAAGTATACTGAAAAAATTGATATGCAACTGAAGATTTTATACATTAATATATAATGGATTCGCTATAAATCATTTCGTTCCGTTTCTGATTGTTAAAAAAAATTTATTTAAAAACTCCTAAAGGTTACCTGTTTTATGTATTTGTTAAGGTGTCTAAAAATTTTAATTAAACAGTGATGGAACACAAAATATAATATCATGTTATGAATAAATCGACATATATATATATATATATATATATATATATATATATATATATATATATATATATATATATATATATTTACATGGTTGGCTTTATTTTTCTCGTATTTTAATGTTATGTAACACGAGGTGAAAAACCAATTAAAAAATATGAGGTATATCATAGTTTCCAAAATATAACTCATGTGATATATTAGATATACTTCACAGTCAATCGGCTACAAGTTATTTGTTTTTACACTACGTGTTTATCTAGTTTTGGTTTATTACCCGGAAATATGAATGACCTGCTAAATAAAACGGATTTTTTAAAATTTCACTGGAATTTGAGATACCTTCACCGTTAGTTGATAGTCGCAAAGTAAACATTTAGTATTATATGACTTGAAATGTGAATATGACGTACAGTGAATCTTTATTCGTAATTTAACAGCACTTATACGAAGTAAAATTCATTCAATACTTTTTTTGACGTAAATATTTTTTTCTCGTTTAGCGTACCATAGTATTTGGTTCAAGTATCGGTTATTCTATTATCAATAGTGATGACTAACCTTCATACGGTTTATTCCCGAACAATGAAATATCGATATTGATCAAAATAAACAATGACGGTACAGTGAACTTTCAGTATCGCGCAGATTTCAACGATTTTTTTTTTCAGAAAATCTCAGCTGAACTCGTTTATAAGATTTTTAACAAAAGTTGACTTACTCCCAATACATACTGAGCAACTGAAAATAAACAAAAATCCAAAGTAACTGAGGTCACCAACTGGTTGCCAACTGATTAGTGACATGTCTCTGCACAATAACACACCAAAATCAAAGTTCAAATTGACGCTTCATAGAAATATTAAGCGTATTGATTAAGAATCAATACGCTCCATAAAGCGTCAAGTTCAATATTGAATTTGATGAATCTAATGTTTTTTAAAGATATCACAAAATTTATCATACCGCAATTCTTAACTAATTAATTCTCAAACGATAAATACGAGGTCTGGCTATTAAATAACGAGAATGCGCGTCTAGAGGGTGCCCTAGACGGGTGGGGTAAAAAACAAATAGTGCGTTGGGTATCTAGATAATTTGACTACGCACGACCCAAAACACGTTTCCGTCACTATTGTGGTATTTATGCAGTAGCGGTTTGAAACGAATGTGTTTTTTTCTCGTGCCGAAAACCATGTGTGACGAAAAACAGGAGCAATCAATCTCAAATTTCTCGTTAAATTGGAATAAACTCCGACTGAGTGCTATAAATTATTGCAAGAGGCTTATGGGGACAATTCCCTATCTCGTGCGCGTGTTTTTGAGTGGTGTAAGCGCTTTAGTGAGGGCCTAGAGAGCACTGAAGATGACCAGCACCCAGGTCGCCCTGTGACAGTTTCAACTCCGGAAGCAGTTACCAAATCAACCAATTTGTGCGTGCAGGTCATGGAATGAGTATCCGGATGATTGCCGAGGCTGTAAACGCCGATAAATAAACGGTTAGAAAAATTTTACACGAGAAATTACACATGGCAAAAGTCTGTGCGAAGCTGGTGCCAAAAAATCTTGCGTCATCGGGTCTGCTCAGATTTCCTTGCGTCGATAGAAGCGGTAAAGCAAAAAACGGCAGAGCTCCTAAAGGCCCTCACCAAAGAAGATTTCCAACACTGCTTCAATCAATGGAAAAAACGTATGAAATGGTGTGTTTGTGATTTATCTCAGCTAAACCTAAATAAACTGTTGTTTACTTTTGACTTAGTCAAGTTTCGTATATATACAATTGAAATTTTCAACAATGTTCACCTTTCCAGTGTTTTTTTGAATAAATAATATTAGAACAACGTATTCGAGGCTGTAAACGCCGATAAATAAACGGTTAGAAAAATTTTACACATGGCAAAAGTCTGTGCGAAGCTGGTGCCCAAAAAATCTGACTCCTGACCAAAATCTCTTGCGTCAACGGGTCTCCTCAGATTTCCTTGAGTTGATAGAAGCGGTAAAGCAAAAAACGGCAGAACTCGTAAAGGCACTCACCAAAGATTTCCAACACTGCTTCAATCAATGGAAAAAACGTATGAAATGGTGTGTTTGTGATTTATCTCAGCTAAACCTAAATAAACTATTGTTTACTTTTGAGTTAGTCAAGTTTCGTATTTATACAATTGAAATTTTCAACAATGTTCACCTTTCCAGAGTTTTTTTGAATAAATAATATTAGAACAACGTATTCATTTCCTCATTTTAACAAAGTAACAGGAGCTATTCTATATACCCTTTTCAAGTTTAACTAAAAGAAATTAAATTACACCAAGTCGAACCAAACAGTCCAGTCCAAACATCTTTTGCAAATGTACAAACAATCCTATTCATCCATCTTTCGAATATTGCTCGCACATCTGGAGCTCGGTCCCCAAGCATACCCTGAAGATGTTTGACTCAATACAGAAGAGAGTAATTCGACTCGTATACAATTCAAAGTTGACCAGAAACTTGAAAAGCATAGAACATAGAAAAAAGGTCGCTGATGTGACTCTGTTTCACCGATAGTACCATGGCAGATCCTCTTTCGAGCTGTCCAACATAATCTCACCTAGAGTAGTATTTGGAAGACCTACCCATACAGAAGCTCCCAGAGTTGGACAACGGGACCAAGCCTGGGACGATACTGGGAAGCAGAGTTTAAGGCGCTAGCCTGGGCCCAAGTCTGATCAGCCGAGCATTGGCCGTGCCTGTGGTTTCCCAGCTGTAGCCCAAGACTGGCGAGCCTAAGAAGTTCGACCATTCAATGGGAACGCATATCTGCCAGATCTGGGTAACCCAGACCTTTTGAAAAATACCTCCCACTCTCATTTCTACCAAATATACGAAAGTATCCGATTGTGACCGATGTTAGCAGAGAAGGTTAAGTCCCCAACTTCATGCTTAATATGTTTATGTCTACCGTCGATAAGATAAATCGTGTTTTTATCGGCTGTTTTTCAGTTGTTAATTCGTAATTCAATTCTTTATAAACAATGTCTAATTCATATCGAAGACTTAAGAAGTGACGAGTGCTAAATAAAAAAAGAATACGAAGAAAATAATTCAGGTGTAAGTGAAACAAATTCAAACAAGAATTCTATTAATAATATTTGTGTTAGTGACAATAGTGATTCTTCTTCTACTACTAATTAGTTAGTTAGTGATTCTATCGATGACATTGTATTTATTTACACTAAATATGACAGTGATTATCTGCTCTCCTACAAATGTAGAAGAAGCCATTGAACCAAAACGGACTCTCAGTGAAAAACTTCCAGTAATTCAAGAAAAGTCAGGCTTATAAGCGTGGGCCAAAGGTGAATAGCCTTGCGCTAAGCTTGGCTCATATTTGGCACCGTTGTTTTCTCTTGTATGGGTACTCAACAGACGGACGTGGCACATGAACACCGAGCTCGCCTGCAGATGTCTAGAACGTCAATTTATCGCGTATTTATCTACCAAAAAAGAGTGTTTTATTATTCGAAGTATAGCCCATCGTATTCTATGGTTTCAACCCAACGTTCAGTCAGCCCATTGAATCCTTGGTAAAACCAAGCTTTGAGCTCGGGTGCAAAAATGTCCGCATTGCATTTTCAACATCCAAAAATTTCGCCATGGATCTGAAAAAATAGTAATCTAATGATACAAAATTCGGACTAAATGTTGATTGTAGTAGGAGTTCAATACTACCAAGTCCTTCGATCTTATTCAGAGTCAGTTGCGTAGTAGGTGGTTTAGCATTGTCTTGTTGTTATAGAACCCGCTTTCGGTTAAATAAACCTGGCTATTTCTCCGATAAAACCTCATACATACATTCGCATCAGTTGTCCTCTATTTTCCTCGGCTTTGATAGCTTGAATCTCGATTTATTCGTGTGGCCCTATTTACAATCTTGCCTATTTAGATGGTCCATGGGAGTCCGATAATCGGCGAGTGCTGGTACTAGTTTTATTTTCTGTTGCTTCCCTTTTAACATCAATATCCCACGCGAAAGATCCTCGAGCGTCTAATCTTCACTATTAAAAAGATTAAACCAACGCTATGCCCTTCGTTCATTAACTGTGTCTTCTCCTACAATTTCACATATTTTCCTTGTTGTCACAGCTACTGTATACTGTTTTAATAATAAACGAATTTCAAATCTATGGCACTCCATACTATTTATTATAAAAACACAATGCGTCGTCAATAAACAAATAGAGAATGATAAGACAACAATAAGACAATCATTATTGTATTATTCATCGAATTAGATACTACAAGTTACGACATGTTTAAATTGCGTAAAAGCGTAGGAATTTTCACACAAGAAAACAGACATTACTTATGAGACATCTTTGTTAATCAAAAGTGATTAAATACAATTTTGCAGAAAATTCCAATTCCCACATTTTTTGTTTGGAATTATTCATATCTTTTCATGTTTCTGAGGTGTACTTTTTCATTTTCCACTCTCCAAATGAAATTCAACAGTTTTTGACTGAAATCAACTAGAATGTATTCATGATTTGTGGACGGTAACCTAACCTTTACTTTATTGAACTAATTTTGATTCTTAAAAATAAAAGTTACTCATTCAATCTAACGAGTCCACGGTTACTAAAAAGAACCATCAAACGACAGCTGACAAATTTTGAAATCATTCCCTCCAATAATTTGTTGGATCGACCCCTGTGTTTATTCCCAACAATGGAAAAATAATTGTATGTGTTGATTAAGGATTATTGTCAAATGGAAACAATACCGTTGAGGCAAAGGCTCAATTTAAAACGTATTATGGTGACTATTTTTCAAGAAAATCAACCATAATTGGCAGGGTTGATAATGACAATGGTTAATGACAAGGACATTTTAAAGTAGTCCTAATAATCGAGATGGATAATTACAAGAACATCAAATGGAAATGTTTCTACATGAAGATGAAAAAGATTATTTATAAATGGGTGCCGCGTTTCCTCACAAAAAATTGATGATTCGGAGTGCGGTTTCGAGCACTTTAGACTACATAGATGAATTTTGGATTTTCCAATACACACCTAAATAAAAACGGCAATAATCTTAATGGACCAGACAACAGTTGTGTGAAACGAGCAAAAACCAATCCACAATAAGCTGGAAACATTGTAGCCTCTGTATTTTATATACACACGTCATATTTTACCTCCATTGATCGATGTAAATGTAATAACATTTAACAGTGGCTATTACTGTAACTTTGGATTGTTTCCTCACCTACCATAATCACCTGATCTAGCCTTCCGTGGCTAAATATTTTCAGACCTAAAAATATGCGAAAAGGAAAAAATATCGATAAACGAAGAAAATTTTTTCCTAAAACAGAAGTCATACAAAGGCATACAAACAGTGGAACTAATTCTCGAAGAAAACTCGTGATGAAAACAACGAAATTTTGCTGATCGAGAACTGATTGATGTTTCATAGTAATACAAACATGATTTTCCCAAATATAGAAAGTGTATTATCAATTCAATTGTCCTCAGAGAGAGTATAAAAAATCGCAGTGTTTCTGTGATGCCGCGTGATTTATAGTGCTCAATCTACAGTTCTCCATAGAATTTTCGTCAATAGGATTGTTTTTGCTAGCGTTGCTTGTTTACTGAACTTACACAGTTAATATTTCTTAAGCTAATAGTATATGATGCGTACAACGTTTGCGCCAACATTCGCGTTCAAACGTACGGCTGAACATTGGAAGGAAGTGCTGCAACTATACAATGCGTCTAACAAGTGCGCCAACATGCACATTCCAACGTTGGCTGAACATTGGGCGAAAGCTGTAACCTTACCTGAACTTAGTTAAGAAACGAAAATGTGACAATAAAGTGGTGAACAGTATACAGCAGATATAAATTTTTTCAAAATAAACTGGATGTTACTGGCAACTTTGGTTTTTCATACAAAACGCGTGGCATTCACATACAAGAGGACAAGCAATGTGTGTAGTTGAACCAAAAGTGTTGGTTCCAACTTCGTTTGATGTTGGATACTCCCTTGACACGGGTCAACAAACCGACTTTCCATGGCCAACTTTCCCATGCCAACATTAGAAGCGAAACATTCATCGAATTACATACACACTACGATTACACGATGCCTCCATACCAGCATCCAACGTGTGGTACCGGATTTAGTTTCCAGTAGACAAGTGCTGTTTGCTTACATAATCACTTATTCCTTCAAGTGCTAAACCCGAGAATAATATGAACATCGTAAAATGTATTATATTGCTTGAACAAACAAAAAATTTTACGTAAAGGCACATCTAGAGATAATAGAAATTGTAAAGAAAGGGTTACACGTTCCTAAAATTAAGTATATTATAATTAGGGAATGTTGAAAAATGTCACAAATAATCTTTAACGTTTGTTTTCAAAATTAATGGCTTTCTAGCCATGAAAATGTTACATAACTATTCCAATATTAACCATAATACAAAGGCCGGAAGTGAACTCTTACATTCGGTTGTACATGCATAAAAACAACTTCTAGTATAAAAATGATGCAAGTAGTAGGGATGTACTTATCCTCCAGGTTAGATATTCGACACAGCCACTTTGTAACACAAACACGGCAAAGCAACGGTTTTGAGGGATAATAATAAACAATGGTACAATCATTATCCAGGCCAACTATATAAAAAAAAATAAGTAAAAACATATTCACATCTACACATAAGGGCAATGTGTTCCGCATGTATACTATCAAAAGTAGAGGTGTTCTCAACAAATTTTAAAAAATGACCGTTGTCAGAATCATGCAATCTTTTAGACACGTAAAGCCAGACATTGTCGCGCTAAAATGTTAATTAATTCCACTACTGCCATCCAACGTTTCTTTTTCCGTTCAATTACAGCCTGGTTCAAGAAATCTACCGGTGTTGCTTTAAAAATTACAGTTTTTAATGTAATTTGATAGAGAACCAACGCTCTTTTCATGACGTTCTAAAGCTCTAGACAAATGCTGCCAATTGTTGAAACCTGTATAACCATTAAGAGAGGTGCTAACAGCATGGAACAATTTGAAATAAAAACAAAATACCATATATGTAATACTCCTATATGGACAGTACTTATTAGAAAAAACGTCTCCACGTTACGGTGCCGACAGTATTCATTTTCTCTCTCGTTCGAGACACTTTATCTATACTGCGCATGCTGCATGTGCGCAAAAGACTCGCAGAACTAACTGAAGCGCCCGGAGGAATGAGAGAATGATACACTATTTGTTTCACTTAGTGAGAACACCTATATACAAAATACTGAATCAATCGATGCACTCCGTTTCTTAGAACACTTTTATTATTTAAAAGCTTTTTAGTATAATAACGATTTGAAAAAGATATGTTTTAACTGTTTAAAGAAAAGGAACTCTGTTCTATCTGTAATGGTCTACGCTCAGTTAAAAACATCCTCTGTTTGTCGGAGAATATCTGTGGCCATAACGCGAGATCATTAATTACATCTTCTCGAAATATGTACTCAGCAGATGCGTTGGCATAAGAAGATAATACGTCTGTTCCTCAATTACTACAGATGACGAAGACAATAGCGGCGGATGGTTTGTAGATATTTTCAAATTTTCATTCCAGGATGGACGAGGTCAAAGTAGAAATTTTTCAATGGAACCAGTGTTTTCTTCCTTCTCCATTTTTCTTTTTCGATTCTCTGCACCAGAAGGTTCCGTTTTACCATCTTTATCAGACGTCTAAAATGAATAAAAAAGTAATGTAATGTGTGTATACTTAAAAGTATCTATTATGTTAATTCTGAATAATACGAGGCATATTTTTTATGTATGTATCGTTTTGGAATTAAAAAAAGAAGTGCAAAAATATCGCAACAATTTTATTTTTACATGAAAGCCTGTACCTTAATCTATTTTTCTACATAATTTTCGTGAATATTGAGGCACTTGTCATAACGTGGCACCAGTTTTTGAATACCCTCCTCATAAAATTCTGCCGCCTGACTTGTTAACCACTGTATCACAACTGTTTTGACTTCGTTATCGTCTTGAAGACGCTGACCGCCCAGGTGTTTCTTCAAGTGCAGGAACAAATGGTAGTCGCTGGGCGCCAGATCAGGGCTGTAGGGAGGATGATCTAGAGTTTCCCATTGAAAATATTTGATGAGATCTTTGGTCCGATTAGGCACATGTGGACGGGCATTGTCATGCAGCAAAACGATGTTCTGGATTGCACGACGCAGATTGTTCAATATCTCACAATAAGACGCTGCATTGATTGTCTCATTACGAGGCCGAAACTCCACTAGCAATACTCCTTTTCTGTCCCAAAAAACTGTGCACATGATTTTTCGGGCAGAAATTGTTTGCTTAAACTTCACTTTTTTGTGTGATGATCACTCATAATGTTTTGTCCGTAAACATTCATAGATTTCACGATGAATATCGATCGGTTTTACGCCTTTAGAACTAAGAAATCGTATAACAGCCCGTACTACACAATCGGCGGGACTCGCGATTGTCGGAGGTATCTTAAACACTCAGTAAACAACGTACAAAAATGAAGAATCAGACTGTAATGACGTCAGTGCGTGGACAAGAGATGTAGGTAACCAGCGTGCATGTGCGGAACGCCGACCTTGGGGTTGCGGCGGGGGAATCGCAAAACGATACTTACTTAAAAAATATGCCTCGTATATCTATAGGTGGTTCATTTGTGTAGATATTTTTGAAAACTTAAACAATCTTGATACGTTTTTAATTGGAATATACACTTTTCGAATGAAAATGTTTACACTTTACCAATTCAATGTGAAATGGAGTGTAATTTATTTTGAATATATTTTGAATATATATATATATATATATATATATATATATATATATACATAAATTTTTTCAAGTACCTAAACAAATGGACAATAGTATATTTATACTCGATTTCCTATACTCGATAGGTGTAGGTATTTCAAAAAATATTGTTTGTTTCAATCATATTCTTTAGTATTATCTATTTGTATGTAAGTATTTTTTGAATCAGCTTTAAAACTTTCAGATTTAATACCTTATTCGATTTATTCAACATACCTACATACTATTAAGTTTCTACCCAATTTGACCTCAGTCGTAACTCCATCGTTTTGTCTTTTTTTTTTAATGTCTAATCATAGGTTTTGGAATGCCACCGAGGAACGTATCGCCATATGTACTGATTCTCTTTCGTCCATACAGTAAATTAAAACGATATTCACCGACCATTCAATAGTCCTAATCATTCACGACATATACCAAACTCTCATTGCTCTTGATATAATAGTCTATCTCATCTGGCTTCAAGCCTCCGAGAATACTTTTGAAACCCCAGTTCAGCTTGCCACTGATCTGAAGACTAACCTCAAAAATTTCATCCAAGAATCTTGGCGTGATATATGGAGCAAGAGTATTTACTAACAACATTTCTTAACATCTACAAATCTACTTCTCACCTGTCCCTAAACTTTTTGAGTAGAAGAGGAGCTTTGACAATAAGAAAATTCCGCATCAACCACACAAAACTTACTCACGACTATTTGTTGTCGATAGAAAGTCATTCACAAGTTGTCACGTTCCGGTGTCTGTTGACTACATTCTCACTAACTACAGAGAAGAAGACAATCAACTGCCCGACAGAAATTACTAAAGTCCTAAAGTTCCTTAAAGTTACCAAACTGCTTCAGAAAATATAATTAATGTAATTTATATATTGTAATAGATTTTGTAACAGTCCCATTTAATTTATATATCTTTTGGTGGTTTTTGTGTGCCAATGACCAGAGGTGTAGATGTACATTAAACTAAAAAAAAACTTAGTTGATCAAATGTTACGATAGTAGGTGTAACATATTAAACCATTTGAACTTCTTTTGAAGTTTTGTTCCGCATTATATTAGGATTAACAAATAAAAAAATTTCAAGTAAATAGGTATTTAAAGGTATTTAGAATCACTATCTCTCTTGTATAAAAGTCGCATTAATTGTGTCAGTATGAATCACTCAAATACAATACTTTGTGCATTCCGTTAAGGCTTACTTACTTACGCAAAATGATGGTTTATTATTTCTGAAAAGAAAAGTTCGCAACGATAATAGGCGTGTTTTCAAACAAATCAAAATAGGTGCTTACGTACGCGCTTTTCGGTAACGATGCAATACTCACTATTACCATAATTATATTGTAAAAGCCGCTGATGCGAGCCGAGCCTCCCTTTGCTAAAACAAGACACTTTTATTAATGAAGAGCTCTCGACGCCATGCAAAATGCAGGTATGCAAACTGGAGTACTTTTTTCGTGGGTACGTCAGATTATACCGCCATCACACCACTGGTGCATTTACATTGAAATTCCCGGGTACTCGGGCGCCCTTGAAATCGCGACGCCCCGGTGCAACGCACCTCCTACACCATAGGTAAAGACGCCTCTGGTTTCCACAAAATTAGATAAATTAACTTATTTTTATGCCAGGAGAGAGAAAATATTTCTCAACCTTTTATTGACACCCTGTATACCATTTAATTGTGAGCTTGCTCCGATTCTGTCGTCACTCTTGAATAACTGAACGGTCTGAATGGAAATTGCGTTCAGTAAAATTCAGGTTATTGCGAATATAATCAAAAAGTGCGGTACAACCACAACCAGCCGATGACTTTACAGATACAGGAGAAAGGGGACAGACATTCTTGTCTCGGTCAAATTCCTCTGCCTGAATCGAACGGTCTCCAGTGTAAAGTAATCTTAAATCTCAAAGAATGAACGCTTTGTTGCAGCCAACACCAACAGTTTCCACTGCAGGTTATTTCAAGAGTGGCGTTCATGATGCAAATTGTCTGTGTCTCAACAATTTTCACTTTGAAGCTATTTGGGTTGTTTGAAAGTAGAATGTAGTTTTTTTATGAATTTGGTGTTTAATTGAGCACGAGAAGTTTAATTCTTGAATTGAAACGTTTAAACTATAAAATCTTATATATATATATATATATATATATATATATATATATATATAGATATATATAGAATATTAATAATAGTAACGCAGAAGGGACATTCCATTAATAATTATTTGATCAGATATTAACAAAAACAATGGACATAAGGATTGAAACCACGAATTAATAATTTGCAAAAAAGTTGACGAAATATTAATTAACATAACATTGCCATTTTTTACATCCTGCATGTAATTTTAAGAGGTTTCTCATTATGTATGTAGGTTGATAAGGTTAAAAAAATTATTATTTGATCGTATTACCACGAGTCGAAAAAAACAAAAAAAGGTGACTAACTACGTCATTTAGCACGCTTATAAATATTAGTTATTTCGAATTTTTGAAACAGGAGAATTCGTCTTTCAGTTTTTATGCTTTCTATTGTTATTTTTCTCTATTTTTTTATTTAAAAGCAATCACTTCAACTATACAAAGATTTTCCGTCAAAATTTCAATCCTAATATATGAAAAAGTAGCAAATATTTATATATATTTAGAAATTTATAAAAACAATAATAATTTACAGACATTTATTTATATATGAATCAATTTAGAAAATTCTTTGTATTTTTATAATCACATACTCCCTTCGTCCAAACATATGGTATACATTTAAAAAAACATCGTAGATTATCGTTATGGAGTGTAGAGGTGAGGAGAGCCATCTCAGTGTACGTTGAAAGTGAAAGGGATCTTACGGAGATTCGACTTCAGTTCCAATACTTTTATATCGGAGGTTAAAATTGGAGGGTGAAATAAGCAGCGCGTAGTGTATCAACAGGTTTATACTTTTCATGCAGAGAATCGCTTTCTGTTTATTACTTCTTCACTGGTCATTTCGTATTTGTATTTTTACACTTGAATTTCTGATGAGTGTTGTGTGTTTTTATATAATGTGTGACATTTAATTCTAATAATGAAACCAAAAACAAGCGTTATTTGGAACTTCTTTAATGAAGTGTCTGCGAATACAACAAAGTATAAACTTTGTAATACGAAAGAAAGGCACTACCACATCGTTAAAACGTCATTCAAAATGTGAAAATACTTCTGGACAAGAATTGAATAAACTAGAAATTGAATTGAAAAGGGCCTTTGACTTCAATTCCTCTTCAAGCAGCCAAAAAACAAATCAAAGATACTTCGATGAAGAATTACAAATTGTGTACATCTAAGTCTTAATCCATGGAAATTATAAATATAGATTGATTTCTGAAATGGTTTGTTGGCAACATCTTCCCTTCCAATTTCGTAGACATTGGATTTAGACGTCTTAGCCAGTTCGTGGTGCCGAATTGTCAGTTAAGGAAATGACAAAATTTCATTTACAACTGTTATTAAGTCTAACAGTGTACGGCATAAATGAAGAATTTAATAGAGTTTAAGTTATTTTGAAATGTCACACATTCAACGGAAGAAGAAATTCATGAAATATTAAAAGAATGGAAAATCTCAAATGAGGAAATTCACGGTTTCATTTGTTTTATTTGTTTCTTTTGAAATCATTTCATGTGATTTAATTTACAACTTTTACATTTTTTTTATTACTGAAATTAAAGAGGCTTAAATATATTTGTATATTTTATTCTATTGAACCGGCTCCTAAATGTACAAACAAATGATCGTTTAGCAGTTTATCATTTTCAAATATATCGTGTTACTATTTCCCGATAATATTAAAACCTCATGATGGATTTGGTCGTTATAAATCTGTATTACTACAATACCTTGACCATTTTCCTTGACTATAATTTGTCCATTTCTTCATTCACTTTTTGTTAGGATGAAAACAAAAGTAACATTTTAAGGGAGCTGCCAATAAAGAATACACAAATGGGTAAGTACAGCAGAAATCTTATCTGTCTCCGATTCCGGATCAGACTCGAACAACTCAAATTTCAAAACTCGGCTCCTACTTCGGTTTCGATATAACCACTTCCGTTACATCCCTGATTGAAAGGGAGCAAATTAAGATGGTGCTTCAGTAACAAGTGGAAAGATTTTTGAAACAGCGCCAGAAATTATTAGAGTAGAATAGTAAATTCAATTCCTATTTGAAAGTAATTTTAAAAAAACTTTCAATATACAAATCTATTAAAAAATTTGACATAAAATATATAATATACGGATAGTAAGTAACAATAACGTCTAAAATAGAAATGCACTCAATGTCAATAGCCACGTTTTCTGAAAAATTTTGAAGGTTATAGTTATTAAATTCCACCAAATATTTCTCAACTACACAAGTCAAGTAAAATTTCGAATTTTTCAACCCAACACACTTCACTCTGTTGATAACTGCTAAATTCATATCATTTCCATTTGCTACACTAGCGCTATTATGGTGAGTCTTCGAACAATAACTTGTTGTTTACAGATGGACACATTTTTAGCTTTACCTCCATTCAAGATATTTCTCCTTACCTCTACCGTCAATAATTTTTGTGAATATAGCAAACAAATGATTACATCCACTATTATATTATATATTAAAGGTAATACAATCTAATATAATTGACATGGGTCATATTCTTAATGATCAAAGTTCAGTTTTTTTATAATAAATAAAATTCGTACTGCTGCAAAATCAATATTGAAAATTCTGAAGAAGAGTTTATAAACTTGGAAAAGAGATTTTAAATATAATCAATTAACCACAAAACAACCTCATTTTAAAGATATTATTACAGCACATGAAAGGTGCAATCAAAGACGTTGCTACTGCATTTCAACTCTCCCGGCTAACCGTAAGAAGAATTTGGCATAAAACAAAAGCTTAATACATTGAGAAGGGGAAACATTGACGTTGATGTTTTTCAAAAAATGAAAAAAAATGCGGAAGAAAACGTAAAGATTATTCTAATTTAGATATATAAACTCCTGGACAAAATTAACGCACCACTCCAATTAATCTAAATATTTACAATATAAACATAAAATAGATCTAAGTTACATTGAAATAATAATGAACACCTATTAGTAGAATATAACCTTAACATAACCTTAATTTGCCTTATTTTATCCATAAAAGTTTGTTTTCGTTGGAAATGCATAAATAAGCTATCATACCTCCAAAATGAAAAAAAAATCAGTAAAAGATAATATATGCATGTGGGTCAACCCTAATACCTCTACTTCTTGCATTCATATGTCGCGGCATGCTTGATATTAAATATTCAACACAAGTTTGCGATATATTCTCCCATTCTTCAATAGCGACCTCTATGAGTTGGTAGTGATTAGAAACAGAGGAACTATGACTTCGAACCTCGTTTAAGATAGTCCCTTAGATTTTCTATAGGATTCATATCCGTGCTGTTAATAACCACTCTAATAAAGGGATATTGACATCATGTATGTAGCCAATAACCTGTCTAGCCTCGTAGGGACGAGTGTTATCCTTCGTTGATAAAAAATTAGGCCCAACAGACGGAGCAAAAGTCATTACATATTCGACAATAATGTTGTCTAAGTAATATTGGGCATTCATAGACTTCGTACGTATAGGGACCGATTCCGTAGAGCATCGAAGCAACTTCCTAAATCCCTAAAATATTTTAGAACGAAAACGAAAAGGCACTTTAGGAGAGATATTATAACTGGCAAACCTTTATCCTTGCCTAACTCTAGTTTCATCGAAGAACAGAACCCGTTTCCAATCATTGATGATCCAATTCTGATGTATTCTTCAAAATTTAATCTCTGAACTTTGTGTTCTCTGGTTAGGTTAGGTATGTAATAGTTTTTGGGTGGTCTTCTGTTGCTTAATACTGCTTCATGTAAACATGTAACGATATGTCGATATTTCAAACATCTGTTAATTCATTTTTTAGCAGATTGCTGGTGACTTTTCTGGTTCTGAGAGCACGTTGTCTCAAACAACGATCATCAATTTGATTAGTGCAACATATTTGCCCTTGACCTGGTCTTCTATGGTACGATCCCGTTTCATTATGGCGCCTTACTATGCGACTGATACTGGAATGATGTTCTCCTAACAAATCAGCAACATATCGCATTGAATATCCTTCATTCAGTAGAGTCGATTCTCACACTGCCTCCTCCATTGACAAATATTTTTGGCGGTACATTCTTTTACTTAAGATATATTCTCAAATGAACTTCCAAACATGCGTAATATAAAAACAATTACAATCAAAAGCTTGCTTCTAACAGAAATTTTGCTTTAATCAGCACTTTTTAAGAAAATGTTAATACAGTTTTAGTCTAAAACGAGGTTAAATACGAATTACTGTCAAAACAAGATTATGTGATACTATAGTTAACTCAAATAACAACTATCACTGTCACACAAAGACCATGGCCTACTTGTCGTACAGTAAGTTAACAATAAATAAATAATATCGAGAAAAATATGATTGGTGCGTTAATTCTGACCAGTTTAGAATAATCGTCGAGGAACGCTTCACAATCTTTCTTCCGCAATCGGTATTCCAAAATCAACTTTGTTTGATATATTTAAATCGGAAAAGTATTTTAAATGAAAATCTTCTACAGGTAAATATACTTAAACGGATCAAAAGAAACAAACGGATATTTTCTTTTTAATGATTTAAATGGTTATACCTTACTAAAACTAAATGCCCTTATTACTTAATTCTAAACGAAGAGAAACTGCAAAGTTAAAAAGTTTATTACGAAAGTAATGCTTATGGCTGCAGTGGCTACACCACGCTAAGATACTAATCGAAAACTTCATTTCGATGGTGAAATTAGATTATGGTCATTTGTATATTAAGCACCGGCTCAAAGAAATTCCAGAGCTAAAGGGATAATGATAAAAAATGTGGGACCTGTTACAGCAGTACATTGTAAAAATATAATACTGGGAAATGTTATTACCGCAATCAAATCTAAATTTCGCCTACGTATAAAAAAAACAACTTACGTACAACAAGATAATGCAAAACCGCATTTTTCTGATAATGGTGCAGATACTGTTGCTCCAGGGCTTGAATATTAAATTTAAGACACAACCGGCAAATAGCCCCTTTTTACCTTATTAAACGTTCTTGATTTGGATTTTTCCAACTAAATTCAGTTCCCAAACACAATTAATGAATTAATATATCATGGTCAACTAGCATTTAATAAATTAGAAGTAATATTGTTTTTACCACATTACAAATATGTATGGAATAAAGTATGTTAAAAGGTAGTGATGAGAAATGCCCAGTTATTTGTAAATTGTGGCATACGCCTTGCAAAAGGGCCGGGCAAATAAAATTTTCTGTACAATCTTTGACCTTATTTTTATTTATTTTTTTTAAATTTTGTTTAATGAATAACTTTTTTGGAACTTCATTACGGTGCATGTAGGTATTATTTGACAGTTAAAACTTTCAATAAAACGCCATAAATGCAAAAAATAAATAAAAGCGACAGTATCTGCACCATTATCAGAAAAAAAAAGCAGCTTTGCATTATCTTGCTGTATATAAGTTGTTTTCTTTTTATATATGATATAATATAATATATAATACTTTTTCAGGAAAAAATAAGAAGTACAAATGTGAGAACCACGCAAAAACTATTAATTATGAATTTATAACAATTATGTTTTTTGTTAAGCATTAAGTTAAGTTCTCTTTCCTTTTAAATCAACACCAATTGGCACCACTTCTGATTTGTGTAATTAAAACAATATACATTTTAACATATTTTTATTTTGGTATAGATATCTAACATATTATTAAACGAGACCCCGGCCACCTAATAAAAAATAAATGGAGTCTAATTTTACACATTCATTAACTTTCACTTTTATTCTCAGAGGAGTAAAGTGACTCAGATTCAGTTTCATCCGATTCAAATTACTCAGACTCTGTGATTTCCTCTTCATCATTATTTTCTGCAGGTCTTCGTCATTCCGCTTCATTATTTTCTTGTGAATTTTGTGCATCGATTTCAAATTATAAGCTAAATCAGTTTCTGGACCCAAGTCCTTTTCTTGACCCTAAAATCACTCAAGCTGTCACTTAAAATACAAGTATAACCTAACCTAACCCTGTGTGCTTTGCTGTTTTGTGTATAAAGCTTATTGCCTCAAGCATCTCAACAGGATGTAGTTTACAAACTTGTACTGCTGAATCTGAAACATTAGCTGCTAAGTGAAAATTGGTGCCATGCCTAATTTATCTCTACTTTGTATTTCGTTAGAATTGCCTTCTATTCTGCAGTTTGTAGTGAAAAGGATAAAAGCTTCTCAATGAGAATTGCTTTCAAGATATTGAACTCTGTGGTTATTGTATGAATTTTTAGGTAATTATATTTTAGATCTGTAATTATATGGATAATCGGCTCTATAATTTTGTCAATTCTCTTCCAAAAAAAAACCAACATATTTTTAATTCGGCGGCAATGGTATAGTATTTTTGCCTGGACTATTGCGATTATTGCAGAGGTTTCAACCGATAAATCCTTGGTTTTACCAATTTTAAAACTTACAAGTCTGATATTTCGAGAACGAAAACAATTCGTTCGAACTTCACAAAAAGATATCTTGGTCCAAAAAGTATAAATCACAGCATGTTCTTGCAATCACAAGGCTAACTGGGAATTATCTACAATCATAAACACCAAAAAATAATTCATTATCAAAGAATAATAAACAAATCAGACGGAACTTGCAAGTTTTAACTTGTCGCACTCACCGACAACATATAAACACTCATATAAAAAATAAACAAATAACGGACCCTATTATTTTTGGTTTGTAAGAGACGGTTTCGACCTTCGCTTAATAATATTAAATAGGAATTTTTTAAAGAGTAATATTTTGAAATTTAATGAATAAATTATAGGGTGGGCAAAATCTTTTTAACGGTAATGTACTTTCATGTTAATTTTTAATTTTATTGTATTTTATTCCAAATGTATACTATATTTCATAGTTTAATAATAATTTTTTTTCTTATTGGAGTTTTTGCTTTTTCATTAACGTGTATTCTTTTTGTTTCAGTTTGTTCAAGCATGGATATTCGAAATTCATTGGAATCATTCAAGAAACTAGAAAATTGTGAAGTTATTGAAGGGTTTCTTTCAATCCTTCTGTTCGATAATGTGAACGAAACTGAGATGTCAAAGATTAGCTTCCCTTTATTGACTGAAATTACAGATTATTTATTATTATACAGAGTAAATGGGCTTAGGAGTGTGGGTCAGCTTTTCCCTAATTTAACGGTTATTCGAGGACAATCAACTTTCCTCGATCATTCATTTGTAATATTTGAAATGTCAACGCTCCAAGAAATCGGATTGCACTCCCTCACGGACATCATACATGGACAAGTGCACATCGACAAGAATCCCTCGCTCTGTTTTGTACATACCATAGACTGGGATAGTATTGTTAAAGATAAGAGTTCGAAAAACTTTATTAAGAGTCTCAAGCCGGAAAATGAGTGTCCTGTGTGTCCTTCTACTGTAGTAAACGGAAACACTACCATGAGCTGTCCAACTGTGACTGATGCCGATGGAAAGGAAAGGTATTTGTGTTGGAATAAAAATCACTGCCAGAAAAAATGCCCTGGAAAATGCAGGTCATGTAATAATAATTTGCAATGTTGCGACGAAAGCTGTTTAGCCTGCAGCGACGAAAACCCAAATATTTGTACAGTTTGTCCCCACATTAGTTATGGACATGGTTCACAAAAAAGTTGCAGGACAAGTTGTCCGAAAGACCTCTATTCGGTAAGTAATTTATGTATAAATAAGATACTTTTTCTTAGTATGTGAATGTAGATCCGTATAGAATTTTTTTTTATTATTGTTTTTTCAATAAAAAATGTGATATCTTTTTATGGTTAAAAACTCAAAACGAATCTTGAGATGTAAAAATTTCGAAAGTTAAAGTAAAATTATTTAGGTATTCTAAAGGCCAGAGTTCTAAGCAATATTTAATGTTCAGTTTCAAGTCAATTTTTCTTCACTGTAATGTATTTTTGTTACGCATTCTGACAATAACTGAAAATTTTGTATCAAGTCCTGAATTTTTTGAGTTCTTCCATAGTGATATTAGCCATAGCATCATTTAATCGAGAACTAAAATTGCCCACGACGGCTCGGCAGGTATTTCGTGACGGATATTTGCCTTTAATACTGTCAGGGAACTCGGTTTTTTAGCGTAAACTTTATATATGACATAACCCCACAGGAAAAAGTCCATAGGTGTTAAATCGGGACTGCGTGGAGGAAACTTATGCCATCTCTCCTGAGGATTAATTTGCCAAGAAAAATTTAACGAACTCGTGGCAGAGATCTATTGGACATGTGTGAAGTTGCTCCGTCCTGCTGGAATTATGTTCTTTGATTATAACTATTAAATCCTTGCGGCTCATACTCGAAGAAGTCGTCTAACATCTGCACATAACGCTTTGAATTTACTGTAACTGTGCGCCCCCTTTCATCTTCAAAAAAGTAAGGGTCTATATTTCCTCGCGCTGATATCGCAGCCCACACAGTCACTTGAGGCTAATGTGAAAGTAAGCTTCCGTTCATTCAAGTTGTTGCTAAACTGTGCGTTGAATTATCTGGTTTTATGAAGTCAAGCTTCTGTCCAGCATTGTAAGGCTTCAATTCTTGCACCAACTGATTTATGCACGTTTAAAGCAGTAGCCCGCTTCCGAAAAGACAAGTCAGGCTCGCGACGAGACAAGAATGAACAAAGTAACACTGTCTGCGTTTTCGATTGTTCTAGAAGACCTTGACCGCCCGGATCTCTTCAAATTTCTCGACCCATTTTCCAATCAATAGAGCGCCTGACGCATCATTTGAGAGACGAATATTGCAGATTATTTTACACGCTTCAGTCGTCGAATTACCGTTCTCACGCGCAATGCAACTGTTCCCTCCTTAGAAACGCTCCTTAGCGACTATATTCTTTGAGGCCAGGCTCCGATTGACTTACCTCCCACGCTCCTCCGGATAAAAGCATTCTCGCAATAATCAATACAAAAATGAACTTTTTTTGTGACACCTTTTATAACCATTTTTGTATTAAAAAAATATTTTCACACGTAAATTCTTTAAAATTGTTCCAAATGACATTATTGAGTTGACAAAATAAAATATAACAAACATCTGAATAAACAACTCCCATTTATTAGCCCTACTACGCATAATCGGAACTAGGCCTAAATTTTATATTGAATGAATAATGTAAATACCGATTGGTTTTTATGCCGAACCTCAATAGACAATGCCGGCGACTATTCTCTTCGTCTCCTCTTTGTGCCCATCTTCGTCAACTTTTTCCGCCTATCTCTGTTTAAGCAAATGGTAATTCGAAAAAGACGAGGAGCTTAACAGATTTGGTAGCTCTACGAGTTAACTCTCATGCCAAATATCCTATAGTGTCCCATAAAAAGCTTCATTTCAATAACTATGACATTCTTCGTTATTTTCACTCATATTCTAAAACCCCCGTATTCATATTTGATGAATGCATTTGAAATTTTAGATTATGCAAAAATTTTTATCGAGAAATATTTTCCGTAAAAATTTTCTTTATGATTTCAACTTAAGTACACACTGTATATTCAGTGTAATTGTCCCAACAAGATATAAAACTTCTTTATTAATCTTAACGTCTTTGCACTTGGTCTTTGTATAACATTATTGCAAAAGTAATTTGTATAATTATAATTTTATATTCTGTTCAGCTCAACTAACCTTCATAATTAGTACTTGTAATAAAAAAATAACAGTTAGGTATATTTATTGATGTAATCGGCTTGGCGTTCAAGTTCACGAACTATTTTATAAAATATTATTCAACGTAATAATCATTTTTCAAGGATGTACCTAATCAGTAAAAACGACATCTGACAATAATTTAAACGCACTTGTTATCAATTTTCTACAAACACTAATAAGAACAAGAATAATAATATTATGACATCGTTATCATGTGATAAATGCAAGTTTATTTACAAAAAACGTTTTCTTATTAAGACTGTTTACCCATGAAAATCTCTTGTTTCCATGAATGACTCAAACATGCCATTCCACCAAATCTATATGGGCGGTAGTAAATTCGGCCAGGTAGCAGGTAGATGACCTTTTGGTGTGGTTACTTCGACCAACGAAATTTGGAATGCAAAATTCGTACATGTAAACTCGACTAGATTTTAGGGTGCTATTTTAAAACCAAAAACACTGAATTTGATATTACAACAATATTTCAGGAACTCTTTAGTATACAACTGTCAGATAAGTATATGTGTAGTATTTTTCACAATACAATTCCTATCGATTTTTTTATAACGGGCTATATGAAGTCCTTAGTGTACGAAACAATCATCGAATCTGAAAAGGATCTAATAGCTAGAATTCAAGCTGTGGCACAAATCATTCAATCTCAACTAGATTTATTCTCAAAGACACGTTTTTCAATGACAAAACGGTGTAATAAGTGTATTGAAGTAAGCGGCAACAGTTTAAACAACTATTTTAACTTGTCAATTTTGTTATTGTTGTAATACAGTGTTGTTTAAATTTAATATGTGCTATTATTATTTTTATTTTCATTGCCAATTTTGATATTATTGTAATTCGTTTTTGTTTGAAATTGATTAATTTTTATTTGTTTTGAACTACTTACGCTTAATCATTACTCAAAATTGAATGAATAATTATATAATTTGTAATTAATTATGTGCTTGCAGACTTTTGTTTAGAGGCAAATTTTTACAACACCGTTCATTTTAGCTCCATAAAAGGTTATTAGTTTTTTAACTAAAAATAATCTGGCAGTTTAAAACAAAATTAAAAAAAGAATTTGCTCCAGTGGCGTAAAAAATAGGAGGATAAAAGTGACAACTAACCCTGAGAGCGCGCCACTGGATAAATTTTTCCAAAGTTTGTTTATGTCGAAATATTACTTCATTAAGTTGCATATTGGTCACCAAATTCGAAAAAAAAATTTAAGGCGTTCTTGATTTATGACAAATTTTTGATTTTGATTTAAAATTTTGAACACCCTATACCTCAGGAACCAAGCCCCGTAAGAGTTTGTATTCCTATATCAAAATGAATCATTTATTGAGATCTCCCTGCGGTAGAGCGTTGTCGGTCGAATATAGAAACACACTGTATAAGAAAGTGCCTTTACTACCGAAACCTATATAAAATTCGTTATTAATTGGAAGGGCATTGTGCATGGCCGCACTATTATATTATAATCACTGGTAATTTTATAAAATATTATAAAAAAAACTTTAATATTATTTAGAATATTTCAATAAAGGGTATATTTAGTTTACATTGTTATATCATTGTTAGATTTGAAATTTTAATATGATGGGACTGTTGAATTTTAAATCTTAAATCTAGTAAATGATACACAATATTATAATTTTTTTCGTACTTATTTACACTCCTTCTATTCTTGGGATGAATTAATGAACACTGTCTCTTACGTTCTTTAGTTATTTATAAACTATACTATACGTTTATAATTTACTTATAAATATCACTTGAATAATTTCTGCGATCACTTTCACTAATTTGTTCTTTTCACTGCGACTATTTATTTAAAACTAACTTATTGCGTTTACACAAATCATTTATATACCTAAATAGAAATCTACAAAGTTCTAGGACAAAAAGAAACAAAAGAAATAAATAAATAAATAGACTTTCCTAGAAATTATTCTGCTATAGTAAAAATTTATAAAAGGAAACATCAAAGGCGCGTCCGCCATTTATAAAAACAGATGAAAGACGCCGCGCGAATTCGCTGAATTTTAAAAATCCATTGTAGCTGTACAGGGCCGCCCTAAGGACCCATTTCGCAAGCTTGTTCGGAACAATATATCAATACATAGATACATAAAAAATATTCTATTTATTTTACTATTATTCAGCTCAATTTCGTTATCTCTACTATCAGGAAAATCTATCATAAGTTTTTTTACGAGTTCTAAACTATTTATATTTGCGTACATACATCTATAAGGGTTCTAAATTCTTTCACGTGTTGAATACACTTTCTACAGTTTCCAGCGGTTACATTACATCTTCTGTCTTTATCAACTTGATCACACTACTGTGGAAACCGTATTACTTCGTGACCTGCTTTCTTTGCAATTTTGTCCCAAACGTGTTCTTTTGAAAATTTATAAATTCTTACAATTGTTGAACATTATAACTTCCGTGGAAATATATGCCACATTCGCGCCAAAAAGTCTTGTATTTCACTTCCTCTATTACTAGAACTTGGTATCTTGGCGACTATATTCTTGACTGCTAAAAACAGACATTCTGGTATCCATATTTCTGACCTCGTATGAGGAATGGTTATTCTTTTACTTTTTTTGGACGAAGCTTTCGTGTAACATTTTTTAAACCATCAACCCATCCTTTACTGGGTGTATCATGGGTGTCGTACCAAGTTTCATCTAGGTAGATTATCGTTCGGTTTTCCCATCTAGTTGTATTTATTGTCTACTCTGAGTTTTTGCTGTAACTCTATTTGATCTTACAGTTTGTTTATTCTTTTGATCTCATCTCACCATCAGTTTCCTGGAACAGTCTCCGTGAAAGTGACTTTAACTTGCATTTTTTGTTCTGCATACATCCCATAAATTTGCGGTGAATTAAGTCTTCTTGAAATAAATCAATGCACTTTGGTACACCATTCTCTTGGCATGGATTTTTTATCAAATTTCTAACAAAATAAAAGCTTGATAAATGTTCGGGATTTCTGTCGCCTGGAGTTGGCAATCCTGTTCGGCACATAGCAAGTAAACACCGGTTGAAGATTATATTTATATATAAATTTATTCAACGAGTATATTTTATCTAAAACTATATAAAAATTGACAAAAAAACAAGAAGTTTAATATGCTTTCTCTTGTAATTGGTTTTACTTCACTTCATGAGCGATAACTATAAATTTATAATTCCTAACAACAACAAGAAATTCTGAAGACATGAAATATTCAACAATAATTCCACACCAAACAATTGGAAATATAATTCCTAAAACATGCCTCTGATAGCTGAATAACCGAACAGATTACTTCTTCGGTTTGGTCCCACACACACGTGGCCGCATTAAACAACCATGTACATACATTTGTTTTGTCGTGAAATGAGTTTTTAATTTAAATCGTACGAGTACATACGTTTGAGCCATCTATGGAATGTTGTCAACTTTAGAAAGGTTAATTTTTTGAACGGAACCTAGAATTGGATTTAACAGCATAATCAATATAAAAGTTGGCCTTATAGAAAGCTCCTATAGCGTTTATAGGAGGAAGAACAAATAAAAAATAGAATAAATACTACAATGTAAAAGTTCACCAACTGAAATTAATAGAATTATGGAAAATAAAAATTGTGATACCTACCAATGTTCTTTATTTCATTTTTTAACAAATTTTCTTTATTCCTCTTTATTTAATTTGCTGTATAAAACCACAAATTAATGAAACACCGTCCAAAAACTCGCGAAGTAAAATCTACTTGTGGCTCGGTGCGTTATTTTCCATGTCCCTTTTTTCGCACATCTTTTCGTAAATGTTTCAATAATCCAGTCGACTATTTTTGCAGTGGAAGAATGTCTCAATCGACCCTTATCCTTAACTGACCGATTTCATCACTCGTACAGTCTTCTAAATTACTACATTATTACCATAGCCGAATTTTAACATTTCGAGAGCCTTTTTGGTATCTTTTAAATAAAACGTAATGCGTAAGCGTAAGATCCATGTTTCAGAAAGTGCTCAAACTTGTCATTGCTTATTTCAACAAATTATGGTCCCAAACAATTTACCAAATTTCAAAATCCCACCTGGTATTTCAATACAACAAAAAATTAATAAAAAAAAATATAAAATAATTATATATAATAAAATTATAGTTTTATGACAAATTTCTATTAATGCACTCTACTAATTAAGGTGCATAAAAATATTAGTTAAATAATTAAACATATAAAGTAATAATACTATTTTTTATTATTGTATTTTTATTGTCTTTTACGTATAAAAGAATTTTATTCATAAAACATTATTACATTTAATGTTAAGATATCTAGGCTCCTACATGCCTACGGTGCAAATGCGTGGACGCTCAAACGTTTGGAAGCGTTAAAGATGTGGGTTTATCGCCATATTTTAAGGAAGAGTTACGAATACATAAATTCTTCAGCGCACGAACAAAACTTCAGAAATAGTCAACACTATAAAGCGAGGTAAATTAGAATACCTACTTTGGTCATGTAATGCGCAACTCTGTGTAGAATGATCTTCTTCACTTGGTAATGGAAGACAAAATAACGAGTAGGAGAAGCATAGGTTGGCGCAAAACATCGTTTTCGTCAATGGTTTGGGAAATCATCAACTCAGTTATTCCGTGTTGAAGTAAAAAAGCAATGATAGTAAATATGATAGCTAACGGTCACGGCACGGAAGAAGAAGAAGATAGAGCATTTCAACAACTGAAAACCATAACAAATTACTTAATACAATCATAGCTGGTGATGAAAAGAAGATCCTGAAACTACAATCTATGAAATAAATTTCGAGCCAAACCTACAAAAAGTTTGTCTGGAAACACGATGTTTCGTCCTGTAGTATCTACAGTGTCCACATAAATTCAGTTTCTCATGAACAAAGATGCTGTTGAGTATTTTCAGCAAAAACCTTTTTTTGTATTTAGAATTTGAAAAACATCCTCTTTCCCAATGATTCATTCGGAGGTAATTAACGTTTTGAGAATGACGAAAATAGTCTCATTCCATTTTCTTATACGATTCTCTCCAATACACTGACATGTAGATAAAAACTGTTTATGTATTCCATTTCCGTCACGAACTGATTGGATTCCACCCACTTATTACAATGAACCGAGAAATATAAAACCGAAAGTTTACTTTTGCAAAAATGAATTTGTTATTACAGACATTGACAGATTTCTAATTATATTTTGTCTATTGTATTATAGTTATATTGATTGGATATTGTTAGGTAGGAAATCACATAAATTATTTATGTCAAAAGAATTATCAGCATTCAAAAATAAATTATGTTTCATTCATTGTTTCTCCTTGAACCCATATTTTAATGAAAATAGGAATTCAAGAATCAGTAACCGCCACTAGATCTCTTTAAAGTCTCTTTAAAGTCAATGCCGTGGAATACGAGGATTGTTTAATAGGCTTTGTTCAGTTTATGGTCATCGTTTTAAATAGTATAAATCTATCATTTCTAAAATTTTATTTGGCAAGTATATTTGTAATAAAGACTATATACAGTTTATGAATCAAATTTAATAAAACTACTCTCTACCTTTAAATCTCACTAGATTTTTATCAAAGATAACCATTATATACTTGTAAATTCCATTAAAAATATAAAAATTAATATTTAGGTAGAATAATTCAAAAAATTCTGTAGCTAATGATTGCCACGTAGACTACCGGTCATAAGTTTTTACCCACCTTATAATTTGGGTGATACACAACAAATATAAACAATACAATCGATTTCAACATTTATATTTTAAAGAACATATATCGATAAGAATTTAGTAATAATAGAACTGCAGTCTTTAATTGGAAGATCGTCATGTGAAATACCGCGAAATTCAGGCATACTTGTGTCGATTGGTGCAAAGAAATGTTGAAAAAATTTAATCGCGGTGCTTGATAAGATCGTGATGGAGACGGAGACGATTCATGGATCCATACATATGAATCCGAAACTAAACGAAGCATTTCGAGGCAAGAGAAACGTAGAACGGTTAATTCTGAATTGTACATCAGTATTTTTTTGGCAGGAGCGTTCGAAAAATATCCGAGAAACCAGTCGCCAAAAACGAATCATTTTCCTCTCACACATCAGTTCAAGCGAAAACGTTTCTGAACAGTCAAAAAAGTTAGGTTAGGAGACTATGACTATAATCGCATTGATGAAAAAGTTTCAACTCTTTGTTACCCTGTTGTTAACTCTTTTATAATTTTTCTTCTTTTATTTACGGCTCGATGCACGCATTTCATTTTTGTTTTGTAAGACACCGTTTCGACCTTTGCTTGGCAATACATATAAAAGAGAAAGAAAAAAAGGAGGAATAGAAAAAACTTTGGACCGGTATTATCTAAATGTCTGCTGATCATATCTGCCACCTATAGTGCATATTGATCGGTCGAAGCGTATCCATATAAATAGGGAAAATAATTCCACCGAATGGAAAGGCAACAGATTTATAAATTTTTTAATCTTGGATTTATTTTTGTTGACACAAGCTTTTATTTGATAAATAGTGTTTTCCATAATTACTGATAATTCAGAATAAATTTATTTAATTTTAAAGATCAATTAATAGTAGTATTATCTTATTATTTGTTAAATACGTTAAAATCGAAAACCCCATTTTGATAAAACAATAATATATAAATATTATCAATGAAAATACTTGAAACCGTGAAGTGTGCACGTGTTTACTAAAACTCAACGTAATTAAAGTTGTTTACTAAATGATGTTTCACTATTGCTACCTTAATTAATATGCGAATAGAGTAGCACCATTAATGCGGGTATCCTAACCTCAAATCATCATAGAGTAATGAACAAAGGTAATTATCATAAAAAATTCTGATTAGATTATCGCAAAAACCAAGTCGACGGTTACATCGGATAAATAATTAAGGTTTGAGGTAAGGATCATCAACAAAGTAGTTTTTAAAAATGTTAATATCATTAACATTTTAAATTATAACAAATTACACGATCAAATTTAATAGTAATATACAAGATGATCCATTATGATATACATGAATTTCTAATAGTATGTTAAAAAATGAGGGTATTTTTTGATGTAAGTCTAATGATAAAATAGATATAATCCTTTGAAATGTTGAATTGGGAAACTTTTTTCTTTAATTACGAGGGTTAAATGGAAAGTTTCCTTTTCATTTTTCTTCGAAGTCTGTACACTTAATCCAGCAATCTTTTGAACCCTTCCAAATAATAGTTGTCGTTTTCCTCCTCAAAATAGGCGTATACGTATGCGATAACATCGTCATCTGAATCAAATTTCTCTCCTGCAATTGAAACTTTTTGGTTGGGAAACAGGAAAAAGTCGTTGGAGACCAGATATTGTGAATACAGAGGATAGTCAATCAATTCGAAGTGCAATTGATCAATTTTAGCCATGGTGATCACCGAAGTGTGCAAAATCTTCAAAATTTCAGTGAGAATCATGCGCAAATACATTTCATAACAGTTGATAAGTGCTGTCATCTTTAACTCGAGGTTGGAAACAATTCTCGTATATAATAAAAAAAGCAATTTATATTTTGGAAGTGAGCTTTATCAAAAAGTAGTCTTGTAATCATTCGGTAGATATCGTACTGGATTGATTAATATTTTTTATGTTTTACAACAACCCCTAAAATATGAACTGTCATATCAGACAGGTTGCATCTCCCTTAATATTCAGCTTTAGAAGTGAAAGAACTATTGGATGTACTATCACCTCTAGAAATTAACGTAGATGAAACTAAACCAAACCTTATAAGAGGGTTGCCTTTTCAGTTTTTACAGTTGAACAATATGTGGCGTTAATGACTTGTGTGGCACCATTGTACTTGTGAAAATTGACGTTTGTTATTGCGAAGCCAGTGCAATTTAGAAATTGTCTGAGTAAGTTATTAATAGTGAACAATTAAAAGAAAGTTTGTGCAAAAATCGACATCATCCGTGAAGGATTACGTTGGATTATTTTTTTTTATTTCGAAAAAGGTCTTACTCTACAACAATGCATAGAATCACTTCATGTAACTTTTTGGTAATCCATCAGAGAAGATTGATTTCCATAATCAGTGAGGTCAGCCAAAATCGGTTGCATGAACATTTAGGTGTGAGAAAGATGAATTCTGCTTGTCAGCTCCCATAAGGCACGTCAAACAACTGATTTATCGCCTAATAACTTTTTCTTGTCACTTACCCTCGAACAAAAGACTCTCATCACCTCAAACTATTGAAGACTTTCAAAATCATATTTCCACGATATCAGCTGCAGTGTGGAAAAAACGTTTCCAGAATTGATTTGAGCGTATACAAAATACACAGACCTAAGGGGGAATATTTCAAAAAGTAGTGAAACACTTTCTTTCGATCTTGTTTGTTTCTATTTCACTTTTTGTGAAAACTTGCAGGGCGACCCTCGTATAAGTACCAGATCGATCTGTATTTAGTGGATTGATCGTTACTTCCTTCATTTTATTACTTCGTGATGATTGTGAAAATCCTATAACGTAGTTTTCAATTATCAGCTAACACTAAAACATTTGTATGTAAAATTGCTTAACAGCACGTCGTTTTGAGTTTTATTGCTGTTGCAAAAATTATCTTGCTCTTAGTTGGTATTCAATGAATAAATGACATGAAACTTTAATTTTATTCCTAATAATAATATCATTTTCTGCTATATGAATACAAACTTTTAATTTACGTTTACGTAATCAAGGTTTAATTCGCAAAAAATTTTTGTTCGAATTTTATTCCTTCGTTGTATATACGAGAACGAGTCGAAAAATCCATAACTTTTTGTCATCACATATTTTGAATAAGAAATTATTTCATTATATCGGGAAAAATATCATTTTAGTTTTTTAATTTTTTTCAAATTGAATATATAAATAGAAATTTGAAACACTAATCAATGAGACATATATTGTTCTCACCTGATACTTTTCTGGTAAAATTGGTGTTTTCTGATTTTAAAAAGCTTCTTTTAAGGATATTAAAAGAATTATGTAGATAATTCGACGGGACAATGCGGTGAATGCATGAAAACTTCCCAATTAAACTCTTTCTAAAGATATGTGATTTCTAGCGTTGTCATGATGGAAAAAAAGTCTTTTCAAATAATTTCGGGTTTTTCGCCACTCTTTTGATTGCAGTTTGATCTCAGGATTGCTATAGTAATTTTCCGTGTCATCCACGGTTACGAAACGGCGCAGAAACTCGTCTACGAGGGCTGCTACTTAAGTTTTGTGATATCGCAACACTGATGTGAATATATCAAAACTGACATTCTATCATCAAGTTAGATATTTTTAATAGTGAACATGAACGTGAACTCAGAACGTGTTAACATACGAGTGCTATTTGAGTTGTTTATAGATACTTGAAACATTCATCTTGTTCAAAAATATAATTAAATCGCGAACATTTTCGTGCTTTGATTTTCTATGACTTTCGACGTGGATTCAACCAACAGCAGCGTGTCGATCAACTCGCTTCGACTTTTGGTGATAAGCACCATCTCGAGCCACCGTGTTTTGATGATTTTCCATGTTTAATCGTGGTCGCATTTCGCTATAGGATGAATTTCTATTGTCCAGAGAACTGTGGCTGCGGACACTGATATTGTCATCGTCATGTGGAATACCGTGAGATTGAGATATACTTACTTGAACATTAATTCCGCTCGTATACATTCAATATTGCATGAACATTTAGCTGTCATAAAGATTTGTTTGCATTGGATACCACATATTTTGACAATCGCTAAAAAAAATTTCATGTCGATTGGAGTGAAGAAATGTTGAAAAAATTTAATCGCGTTGCTTTAAAAGACGTCTATAAGATCGTGAAAGGCAAGACAAGCCAAATCCAACACAACTTTTCGTGCACGAAGCATTTCGAAGGAAATGTCGCCTGTTTTTTTTTGATAACTGTATGCCAACATTTTTTGCCAGGAGTGTTCGAAAAAACCAGGGAAACAAATTGCAGAAAACGAATCATTCTTAACCACGCCAATGCGGCGTTCTAATAAAAAGATTTTTGAACGAAGTCAAAACATCGAATTGATGGGTTAGCCGTACAGTCCTTGTTTGGCACCCAATGATCAATAATATATTGCGAGGTCAACGTTTTTCTACACTTGAAGAAGCGGTGGATGCGTTCAAATCACATGTTTTGGAGGTACCTCTTCCGGAACGGACAATGGGTCAAACGCATGCAAAAGTGTATCGATCTTAAATATTTTTAAAAACTATAAAACCGTATCCAATTATGAATATTTGTTTTTATTTGTCTACCTCAAAATTTAAGTAGCAACCCCCGTATATTGCGTTTGAACAATGTCAAACACTTCTGCGTTTCATTTGTGATCAACTATTAGTAAGGTGCCTACGGCTTCTACAATCACTTCTACTTTCAATATTTGATGGACTAACACCACATGGTGATTTTTTTAAAATGTTTCAGCTGTCAATGATACATAGTTCTCATAGTATCCATCAAGATTAACCTTGGTTTGTCCGCAAATACAAACTAAGTTACGCAACTTGTTCAGATTTTGACAGTAGTCAAATGACCGATGTCTGTTACTTTCTCAGTTACTAAGAGGCGAAAAACTGAAACAATCGCTGATTTATTAAAAAGCCCTTGTATTTCGTGGAGGCCAGTTGATACAATTTTAGTATGGATTCGTTTTATCAAAATTATTAACATTAATATCAAATTTTATAGGTCATCTCGAGGTACGTGACTTGAAACGTCGCATCGGCTAAATTGTCACGGAGGACAAACAAAGATTTTCTCTCATTTGTGTATATTGATTGATTATTTTGAGCGTTTTTCTTTTATAAAAAAAAGAATAATAGTTTTAATATAAATAACACAATATTTATCCTCCAAGTCTATAATGCTGCTTGATTATAACATAACAACCGGAAATGATGTTTGTTTATCTGTTCCGGTGATTCAATAAAGCTCAAAATTGTGATCAAATAACTGACTGGTTAATCAGATAAAAATGGTTGTTAATTTTATTAAAACAAATAAACGTATACTGAGTATATATATATATATATATATATATATATATATATATATATATATATATATATATATATATATATAAATGAAAGTTACGACTTGAAGTCGAAAATATAAAAAATCTAATTACATCATTGTTGAAAAGTAGTTTTTTTAAATAAATGGAATTGTAAATTATCATAAAAATGTTATTGGGGGATTGGGAGATTTTTAAAAAATGATTGTTTCCTGAGGTACTTTAGTTAGAATACCGGTTAAGTTTTTGCCCACCCTATAGTTTGCATGATAGACAACAAATAAATAAATATGTAACAGCCATCGATTGAAGTATTTGTAGTTATATTGAAATTTACTTAATTTTAATATATCTTTTTCGTTCTTATGAATGTGAACAATTTTTAAAAATTCTCTTTTTCGTGTATTAGATTTGGTTCCAAGAATTTTTGAATATTTATAATTGAATGTATGTTTTTTGATATTTCGTGATTTGTTAATGCAGTTTTATTTTTTTCATCGTATTTATGACCTTTCATATATCCACTACCTCGTTTTTTGGTTACTTTCTAAAAGTGTAACAATAATTCTAACGCTGATTCGAATTATTTAAAAAAAAGTAAATTGCGGGAATATTTTGATTTAAATTGAAATCACAAAAAACTGTTTCTCATATTTTTCTTTCACCATTAACTTACCTGAAACATACGACGGAGACGTGAGTGAAATATCCATGGAATTAATTCATGGAAATGCAATTTTTATTGTCGGTCATTTCGATGTGACCCTGATATCTTTATGAAGCAGTTCCAGTTTTGTTTGTGACCACTAAATTGTACAACAAAAACGAATTATTTTCTTAACTGGGAGGTCGTCTAGACTAAAACTATTAATACGCGGCCAAATAAAGGGAAATACCAAGGATATTTTAAGAAACGAATGCCGAACGGCTATGGTGCAAACAAAACATTCTGGCATGTGTAAACAAGAGATATTTTTATTGCTCTTGATTCAAAACAATATAGTGTCTTTAGTTGTCTCTATATATAAAGTTAACTGAGCTAAAATGTGTCTAATAATAATTTATGTCTACAAACTTCACCAGTGGCGCAACAAACTTCACTATTATTAAATCACAATATACCACATTAGTGATGACGTCACAACGCCATTTTTAAATGATTTAAAAGCTCATTCAAGTTGAAGAAAATTGTTTAATTGGATAATCTCTCACCATAATCTCTTTTATAGAAGTATGATTATAAATATAAATAGAATCAAAATAAACACTATAAGGTTGAGTTTTTCACTCAGTCTCCCTACACAATAAAGTTTCCAAACCTGAAGTATTTTTATATTTAACTAATTCACAATTTCATGTGCCTCCATCTAGTGTTTGGTAATTCGATCACGGAAATAATATAATATTTAATATTTTAATAATAATTTCTACTTGATAAAGTTGCACGTAAATAATAGTTTCAACTATTCACTAAAAGATGGCAATAATAACAATTTCATATTTTTTATATTATTTTATTTGATTAATTGATAATAAGATTAATAATTATCATTTTTTTTTCAAGTATTTAAATCGGCGATGTATCGACAAACAACAGTGTTTAAACTTACACAATCCAATAGAACTACAAACTACAAATTACTATCCAGAACCTTACAAGATACACGAAAATTCTTGCGTATTGGTATGCCCGCCCGATTACACTGAGAAAAATTCTACTTGTGTTCATTGTGGAGGTGAGTACAATTTAATGCGCAATATAATTAAATAATTTGATATCGCCGGTCATTCACTTCGTCACAATGGTAATACAACTTTATATAACTAAATAATTAATAGGTTTTTCGAGTAAGAGGTAACAAAATAAATGAATACACATTCAAGATCATTATTCACCGACTTTCTTGTCCACTTGATTTATTTCAATAGATTATCAAATGACATAAAGTTATTTATATTTCAGGACGATGTAAACAAACCTGTCCCGGTTTAACAATTGACAGTATTGCAGTTTCGACACAACTTCGAGGATGTACTCATATTGATGGTAGTTTAGAAATACAATTAAGAGGAGGAGGTAATTTTTTTTGGCTCAATTCTCCTTAAGTCTCTATGTGCATCCCTAAATTACTTTCGACTATCACCTATACTGTTATCATGTTGTCCGATAAGTTTTTAATTTATTTCAGCAAATATCACAGAGTTAGAAGAAAACTTGAAGATGATAGAAGAAATTAGTGGATATTTAAAAGTTGTAAGATCGTTTCCTTTGCTCTCTCTAAATTTTTTTAAAAATTTGAAACGTATACTGGGAAAAGAGAAAGACAGCGGTAAATATGTACTCAGCGTTTTAGATAATCAAAATTTACAAGATCTTTGGGATTGGTCAACGCATGGTCCTATAGAAATTCAATCTGGAAAATTGTTTTTCCATTTCAATCCCAAATTATGTTACGACAAGATATTGAAATTACAGGAGATCGCGGGTTTGGCCAACTTTACAGATTTGGAAGTAGCGAAAAATTCTAATGGAGACAAAACAGCATGTAAATACTTATTTTTATATTTCAATGGTTAATGTGCCAAATTATTTTGTTGCATCACTTCATTATTTCAAAACATAATTGATTGATTAATAAATAATTACTTCATAGGGTATGGAGCAAATATGCATAAATATAATTTGAAAAATGTAAACAATTTGAAAACTCCTATTATTCATAACAGTCCTATTGTGACCCATCTTCAATGTTTGTTGTATAAGTGAACAGTAAAAAAGCAGGCTTCGCAATCGGGTGATATTTTATTTTGATTATGAATTAGTGAAAAAACTGTTCCAATATGTGTGAATGATATTAAAATCTCGAAATTTTCCCAAAAATACAATTGAATATAGACATAATTATATTTGATAATTGATTGGGCAATCTCATGATCCAGTTATAGTTCAGGAATTATATTAAAAAATCAATGCAACATAGAAAAAAATCGTATAGTCGCAAAAATTACTGGGTTTGCACAGAATTTCATACTCTTTCAGAAAATCTCAACATTAAAATAAATCGCATGACAATTTTTTTCTAGAGCTGTCAGAACTTAATTTTCAGGGAATTTCCTTTGACAATCAGTTTTGACCGATTATTTTCAGTAGATATCTACGGGGTGTTCTCGACCCGAAAAGTAAGTGTATTATAATGTTATCAAAATTTTTGGAAATCGTGCTCTTTCGAGCTTGCTCGCCAAATGAGCACATTTTTTTCTGTGGTCTTTTGTAATTGGAGTCGTATGTAACATCATGAAAGTACATCGCATAAGTATTTGTGACTAGTACTGTCAACATGTTTCATGAAAAACAACAAAAAACTTTTGGCATGATGCCAAACATAAATGCCTTGAAGCTATATTGAGGCTGTTGTATGTTCACAGACACTAGAGGGGGGCATAAGCGGGGGGAAAGAAACCTACATCGGTAATTTGATCTCACAGAGCTGACAGAGGTTACATATACGTTTTATAATCGACAATCATCTATTACTATGTATATGCTGCTTTGCTATCCTTTGTGCTATATCCGCAATGTGTGTCGTTCACTCTGCACCGAGGTCAGCGTACCATCCCATTGTTGTGTCTACCGCGAGAAGAGGGAACACTCCAAGCGGCGCAAAACAAGAGGAGCTGAGGGTGTCGGAGTAGATAGTGGCGCAAGATTCCATTTACATGTCTGTTATGTTTCGTTTGCTGTTTTACTGTGATTGCAATTATGGATCGTTGTATTTTGTCTCCTTCTGTAAAGGATACCTCCTCCCCCTTAGTTAAAAAGAAAATGTGCTGTGTTGTCCATGGCCCTACACTTTAGTGAAAGTTAGGCTTATAAACAAGGACGGGTTCTAGGATCGTCTGAATCAGCGCGACTGTCGCCACACATTCACTTAGTGAGTTAGTGCCTTCTTTTTCTCTGTAATCATGAATGCAGATTCTAGGTTTGTATCTTGATATGTGAGTGTGAAGTGGGGCTAGGTGGAATATTTTGTATTATTCTCTTCGCTATTTCTCTTTTCAGGAGGACTTTGATAACAGAGGAAATATAAATGCTGTGAAGTGACGTTCAAGTAAACCCCTTTTTGATTTTAAGACTCGCTGTTTATCTTGTGGAGGTACCACTGACCAAGAAGGCTTCACTGTTGTGTGGTTTATTTTGAAAACTAACACATCCAGAGAGAAAAATGTGCCCGTTTGATCAGCAAACTGAAAAGAGCGCGTTTTAAACATTTTAACAGTACTATATACACTCACCTGTTGTTTTCCGGGTCGGGAATACCCCCGCAGTCGTATATTTGGTTTTGTAATGCCAACTACTTGATTTAAAGACAACTACTGGCGGTAACCAATCAAAAATGACCGTCAGAGGAAATGGCATAAATATTAAGTTTTGACAGATGTTCCGAGCGATTTTTCTGCAGCACGAACTTCTGAACAAACCCTATAATTTTCGCGACTACATGATTTTTTTCATTTTATAATCTATAATTCCTATATTATTAGAAGAGTGACAGACATTGAAAAGAGCTATCATAAATTCCATGATAACTTGAGTTATAATAATTAGGGAAAAGATAACTAATTATATTTAATAATTCTATGGTGGGTGGTTACTAATATAAAAAATTTCTTTATAGCACTTTAGTAAAATAGCAAAAATTAACCCCCCGAAATAAAAATTTTTGGCAATGGCAGTAGACATTGATTTATTTAAAACTCTTTCAATATTCTAGGTCAAAATCGTATTAAGTAATTAAAGTTGTCTACCATACATATTTCTTCAGAAAATTCATCTAGAATTTTTATGAAATTTTAGTTTTGAATAGCTTTCTTTAGAATTAAACTTTTTGTAAAACAATATTCAAATTATTAGAAAACTATTTGAAAATCATCTCATTTGATTTCGAATAAACTTGATTACATATAACTTCTACAAACTTGTTTTAGGCAATATTAGCACATTAATAGTGAACGTTACAAATATACGATCAAATTCATCAACCCTACAATGGGAATCGTTCTATTTAGATGACCCAAGAAAACTTTTGGCCTATATAGTTTATTATGTTGAAGCACCATATGATAATGTTACCCAGTATGACGGCAAGGATGCTTGTGGTCAAGATAAGTAAGTTTCCCAATAAGATTTTTTTTGTTGAAATTTCAGGAAATACTCATTAAAACATTATAATTTCAATTTCCTAACCTAAACACTGGAACTAGGGCCCTCAAAGAGTCTTGGCGAGTCATCACGGTCCAACGCTCGGCGTCTCTGTCCCCTCACACCTAGCTCCCGAAGATCCTCTTCGACATCATCTAGTCATCGTTTGCGCGGTCGCCGACCATCGGGCGTGTGCCGGTGCGCTTTGCGCACCCCCCGCTCCTCAGGCATACGCTCCAAGTGACCTAGCCATCTGCGTCTGGTCTTCTTGACTTCTGTCACCAGGCTAGGGTATTCATAGAGCCGGTAGAGCTCAGTGTTTGTACTTCTGCGTCACACGCTCTGCTCGCATATTGGTTCATATATTCGGTGTAGGATCTTTCGCTCCTCGTGGCTGTTCAACACCCAGGTGTCGCTAGCTTACATGACAACCGGGCGGAGAATTGTGCGATAGATCCGTTTTTTCGTTCTCCAATTCAGTAAACGTTAGTTAAGTAGTCGTTGGAGACTAAATTATGCTCTATTGCCCGCTTTTATATGTTCTCTTATTTCCATCGAGTTCTCATTATTTTCGGTCACTAGTGAATACAGGTATTTAAACGACGGTATATTTTCGAACTTATACCTACTTCGAAGTCCCCTAGGGGAGTTCTTCTGTTCCTTGACATAACCACGTATTTTGTTTTCGACTCGTTAATGGTAAGCCCTGCTTTACAGTATTCCTCCTCCAGTTGCTCAAAGTTTTCCTTCAGTTTCACGTTCCCTTCAACTGGGTAGATCAGCGTTTGCCAGATATTGCACTGTTCTGTTAAACAGAGTTCCTCCTCTATTAACTTTATATTTATGATGACTCGTTCTAGTGTCAGATTGAAAAAGGTACACGAGAACGCGTCTCCTTGAAGTCTCGTGAGGTTTCCCCTGCTATCTTCACTTTGCTCTTGGTCTCAGCTAACTTTATCCGCACCAGGCGAATAAGTTTGGGAAGAATGCCAAAAAGATGCAAGGTGCTGTAGAAGTAAGATCGATCAACACATGTAATCTATGAAGAGCTGGTGTACGGAAATACTGTGCTTGTAGCACTTTTTCAACAGGCAGCGAATAGTAGAGATTTGATCAGTTGTTTATCTCCCTCTCCTGAATCCGCACCGGTAATTTCCCAGTGATATTTCAGAGAATGCATCTAGTCTCTTTGCAATGACTAGCATCTTAGTAGTATCTTATAAGTCACTATGCAGCGATATTTCCCTGTAATTTGCACAGTCCAGCTTTGATACATTTATATGTATAGGGCAGATCAGTGCTGTCTTCCATTCATTCAGCATCTTCTCCTGCTGCCACACTTTCTGTTTGAGGTCAATAGTTCTGCAGTTATCAGGTACTCACCAGTTGCCTTATGATTCTTTAAGGACTTTACTGCACATTCTACCTCCCACAAACTCGGGTCCCTCATATCTCCACCATCAGCTTGTTGGTCCGCTTCGCCGGCATCAACCGTCTCAACAACTCACTTAGTTGAGCAATTATTTGAAGTATTTAGCGCAACGAGCTAATACTTTCCCTGCCTCTCCTAGGAGGTTATGCAAATCTAGGTAGTTGATCAATAGAAATCAGTTTTTAACATGTTATATTGGAAAAACTGAATATACCATTGGTTATTTTTGTGCCAATAATGGAATTGAATTAATTAGCTCTAATTAGTGTGGAAAGTCAATTTAAGGCCACTAATATTACTCTACTGCTAAGTTTTTTTTATATTTCTACATTCTTTAAAAATAATTCATTATTTGTTAAAATCTGTTTTAGTTGGAGAGTTTTGGATATCCCAAATAAAGAAGGAGATACAAATATAACTTTTGTTATTAGAGACCTTAAACCATTCACTCGTTATGCATTTTATGTTAAAACATATACAATTGCTAATGAAAGAAATGGAGCCCAGAGTAGCATCCAGTATTTTAGAACATTACCAGCAAGTATGTTTGTTTGTTCTGTGAAAAACATGTAGTTTTTGTTTCTTTGTTCTCATTTCATACATGGTATAGACGCCTTCGAAATTAAATGACATTATTATTTTATATAAACTCTCAAATATAATTTTCATCTCATTCTTTTAGTGCCAATGCAACCAGGTTACCTAGGAGTTATTAGTAATTCCAGTGACTCACTTATCATCACATGGGATCCTCCATCAGTGCCTAATGGACCTATTACTCATTATATTGTTACTGGAAAGAGACACTATGATGTAAACTATTCCAAGGATCACAATTATTGCAATGATAATAGTAAGCATTTTCTACAGATAGATATTTTTGGTTATCCAATAACCAGTTTGAATATATTATAATTATTCATATATTCCTATTTATTTCAGCACCAAAAGAGGAAGTACACTCCACTCCAAAGCCACCTGTTCAGTATAATTGCCAGTGTGAAAGCTCATCCCAAAATAATATAAATTTTGACGAAAATGAAGAAGGCGAAAGAATTAAATTTGAGGATGATCTTATTAATCAGGTTTATTTAAAAAGGTGAGTGACATCAATTTAATGTCTGTCAAAAGTGGACATAACTAGAAGTAATGTTATACAGAAAAAGTTATTTATTATAAGGGAAATTCATAATAAAACTTACCATAACAGATTGATGAAAGGGACATGGGAATATAGACATATAAAGAAAAGGATAGTCAAAGACAACTTCGAATAAACAGATAATAGAAATCGCGGGAAAAAGTGAGACAAATGAGTCTCTGAGAGAAACAGACATAAAGCATAAAAAAATATTTCTGTAATGCTACTTATAAAATAATTGGATTTTAATGGACTAAAACTTTTAGCACTGCTTATTTCTTCGTTTATTTAAATGTATATTATTATATTTATTCATTTTTTTAGGCACACTAATTTCTCTTATTTCATTCATTAGTTCGCTTTTTATGGATCAAAATTCTTTAACTATTTGTTGAAACCTGCTGAAATGAACTGTGTTTCATGATTCTTCAAATGCTGTCAAAAATTTTCCAATCCTGTTTCATAATATACTTTTCTAAAAATAAAATATTCGAATGAAGCTCATTATGCATTATGGTTGCAGTCTCCAATAAAGTTCAAAGGGTTTATGGAAAAATATTTTCACCCTCGAAATTAGAAGGTTTTTAGACGAGGCACCTGTCTATTTTTTTATTCAGTTAAAAAATCTGCCCCTTAATAAATTTTACGAATTGTGCATTGAATAGTTTATGCATAAACAAATACCACTGAGCAATTGGTATTTTTGGTATTTTCAAAAACTTATACAAGCTGAAATCATTAACGCTTAGGAATATAGCTAGGACATTCCTAGGGGCAAGTGGCCCTCTATCGACACTGGGAATTTTGATTACGATATTTTGAGCGATCTCAAGAGGATGTAGTTTTTGATAGGGACAGCGCCAGCATTTTTCCATCTTGCTTGTCCATTCTGGCTCTCTGATTGTATCTCGTCGGCAGCAAAGACTGCATATTACTTTTCTTTTAATTTCAATTCCACACTTCATATATACTTTTAAGCTGTATCTTTTATATGGTTAGGTGACTCCAAAATATTTGCAAATGGAACATGTCACAGTGGATATTGTATTGATTACATTTTCTTCCCCCACCTGGTTTTCTTCGCGTGTCATCCCTTTTTCCAAATCTTCTTCCGTTCTTCCGTTTCCAAAGATTTAAGAGCTCTTTAAAGCATCAAGAACATTTTGTGGCCGTTTGATCATTGTAACAGATACATATATTTTCTTTTAAACCGCAGAATCTGCAGTCTTTTGTTCCTTAAGGAGTACATTCAGGCGACAATATTTTGGTAGAACCTCCCTTCCGATCTCTTCATCTTTCCTTCATGTTTCCCGCTAGGTCTTTGCTTGTCTTAACCTCACCCCAGAATGGTGATTGTATACCCTTTCTTTGATAGCTCATCAGCTGTCTGGATTTTTATATAATAATGATTAACTAAATATAATTCATTATAGGGGATTACAAACCTGAAGATGTCAACTATATTTGCGCATAGTTGAGAGATTTTCACTAAAATTTAGCTTCTGTTTGATAATAGTATGAGTGAGTCGTTGTGAAGATTTGTATGAAAATAGAAAAACTTGAGTATCTAGCTGCCATTTAATTTGTTTTTAAAAGGCAATATGCCTATGCAAAGCGTTAGTCTGACTGACGATTAGCATTCGAAACAGACAAAAACTGCGAAAACCAGTCATATATTGGAAATATTCAATAAATGGTACTCGACGACCGTCAGATTAAAGTTGGAGAGATAGAAGAGGCATATCAAAAGAACGCATGTTCCATATACTGGCTGAAGAAGTATGAGTGCGTAAGCTGTCCTCACGTCGGGTGCGCGTTTGCTTATTTTGGATCAAAAGCGCTTTCTAATGAATATTTTCAAGTCGTTATTGACGCTGTTTAAGCAAAAAGAACCAGATTTTTTGCGTCGATTCATAGGAGTAGATAATCCAGCATCCACCACTACACTCCAAAAACGTAAAAACAATCTAGATAGTAGATTGTAAAGGGCGAACCTGTTTCATAGTTCGGATTGTGTAAACTATTTTCAAAAAGATTACAGGAGAATATCACGCATCATTGTTTCATATAGTACAGGGAGACCTGGTAACAAACTGACCGCTTTTGAAGAAACAGATGGAGCTTTTCTATCAGGACAACGCACTTTCTCACACTAACTGCCTATTTTGAATATATCTACAACAATGATTATTTGGAAGTGTTGAAAAATTTATTAGCATCGCTAGAAAAAGTATATAGACTTAAAAAGAGACTATGTCTTGTTTTTTTGTTAGGTTGAGTATTTTCCAGACAACCCTCGTATAGCCACATGTTATATATTATATCCTGCAACATACTATTACAATATGAATAGGGTAATTGCAGTTTTAAGTATCAATTTTTTTGTTTATTTTTCAAGTTCTTGATTTGAAATAATATCAGAAAGTAAAATCTTTAATTAAAAGTGAGAAAATATTATCTAAATATTTAATGAAAAATTGCAAAAATTGAAAATTTTTAACTACATAAGAAAACGATTCTCATTGGTTTTCAGTTGTGACGTTATAGGTTTAATAAAAATATTGAGCAGTTGTCTTCTTGATGATCACGAGGTTATCGTTGCCGGCAACGTAGCGGGTGCTGTTATAATATAGTTTTTATTAATTAGTTAGGGATAAAAAAACATTTTTCTATATTTAGGAATAAAGTGATTAAACCTTTTATAGGTTAAGTTCTTACATTACACATAATTACGTTAAAAATTAAAAACATAATAAACTACAGGCGGCCACTTGAATAATAACGCAGGTATTTATTCAATTAATTCTATACAGAAGTTGCACATTGATAAGTTATAAAAATAAACAAGGCACTAAGATTAGAGAAAAACGCTGACTGGGAACCACACCACTTGGAGAACATGTAGATATAAACAAACAACATTTAATCCCGTTTGTAAAATAATTTCATTTTGTAGAAGATTTGCTGTCTGGTCATAAAAATGGCAATAAATAATTTTTTGGAACACAAATAGTGTATTATTCAAACTCGTTTCAACGTTTATGAGTTAGTAACTTTTTTCATACAATATGTTTGTTTTTTATTTGTGTGTACTTCGTGTTTAAGCGAAGGTAATAAGTAAAACTACAATTAGATTACAAATTTCATTCTAATCGAGATAAGGAACAGTAGTCAAAACAATTGCAAACAAAGCAAAACAATTCAATCAATAATCAAAAGAGACCAGCGTTCTCACATACAAAAGGATTACACATAGCTATGGTATTTTATCGAAACAAACAGTTTTTTAAAACCATTTCAAACATACAGGAGCAGAGATATTAAAAAGTCTTTATTATGGTTTGAAAAATGTTAATTTTTTTTTGACGAAAGAAATATTTTAATAAAGTAATAAAAATTCTAGATTTAAACTAAAATTATAAATTTGTAGTATTTTCTTACGCCAAAAAATATTATATTATCAACACTTATTCATGACATCGTTTAGAAGAATTTTCATCTTTTTTGTAGTCAATCCTATAAAACTCGAAGGACTTATCCTTGCTCTTCTCTTCAGATGTCTTGAATACACACTTCGAACAATATTTGCAGTACGGTTCTAAGCAGCAACAAAAATTAGGTTCTGTAGCAACAATTTTAGCAGGCGGACACTCATTGGGTCTGAAAGTCTTACTGGGCTTAATATAATCTACCCTAATGTACGTAGGATGACTTTGGTAGATAGCGTTCCGGCGTTTGGTAATTTTCTTCGCCGACTTCCATTTTTTAGGAGTATTATTTTTATTACTTTGAGAAGTAGAGGGTTCTGCAGTGTGGTCCAGAGAAGAAAGTGACACGTTTAATAACTTATCTGTAGACAACACTAATTTCAAGTTTACGTTATCAGATGGTTGCGGTGCTTTCACCCCTATTTCCAATTCAAATAAAATATTTTCGGGGGTAGAATTGTTTTGTACCAAAGCCATTTAAAACTTTTACACTTCACTAACACTGAAACTAAAATCTTAATTTTGGCGCTTCCAAATACTTTAAACAATACTAATATGTACAAGTGACTTGAATTCGCGAATGTTTTATATCCCCTCTAGAAATTTGTCGAGAGTATCCGAACAGCACAAAGCGATAGATAAATAATCACCGCCACTTCTTGTAGATGGCGTTGTGTGGTATTTTGTTGTGAGCTATATGTTCATATGAAATATTTCTTTTATTACCTATTGAACTCGAGAATATGACTGATATACACCTGGATTTTTATTACGCCTATGCCATCACTGTTGTTAGAAACGATTGGATTTTGTTTTGTCGATAGTGATAAAAATGTATAAAACATTTTTTAAAATATATAATTGGTACAATAATCGTTAAATTGTATTTTTAGGCCTAAAAGATCGGTGCTGTATACCAATTCCACCATACAAGAATCTCAGAATTTCACACAAAAGCAAATGAATAATAGTGACATAGTTTTTTATTATAAGACCGTAAACACTTCGATCTATGTAACAAATCTAACTCATTATACAAAATATGAAGTCAATGTACGAGCTTGCCGTGATGACGAATGTAGCGTTCCTGCCAAAAAAACTGAAAGGACTAAAGATAAAGGTAATATTCATCTTTAACTCACAAGCCAAAGACTCCTAGTATAATGTGGCTTTTTTATTTTAAACATAAATCAATTTGTTTAATAATTGAAAAATATTTTTTAGCTGGTGCAGATCAAATTAGAAATTTAACTTTGATTGAGAAACATCAAGATAGTGTAAAATTGTCCTGGATCCAACCAACAGACCCTAATGGAAACATCTTCGCTTATATAGTGGAATACAAACGGCTTGATATTGATAATGTAAGTCCATAAGTCATATTCATATTACACTCTACGCTCTATAGATAAACTATATAGTACTATATGTTTTCAGGCTAAAGCAATTCCAGAGTGTCTCAATGTAACAGATAAAAACACAACTTTTTACTATACTGTTTCAAAATTAATTCCTGGTAACTACAGTTTATGTGTATACGCAAGATCGGCTACTAGGAAAGAGCAGTCCATGCACATTTTCTTTCATATTAAAGAGCCATCTTCCAATACAGCACTTATAGTATCAACAATGTTATCTATTTTCTTTGTAGTAAGTATATTTTGTATAAGATGATAATGCAATTTGAGTTGTAGTGTATTTGTTACTAGTAAAAACAACTATTTTTTTTAAGTGTATTCTTCTATTCGGATTGTGGATGTACAGAAAATCCCAAAAGAAACCTGTGGCAACTAGGGACATAAATCCCGAATATGGAGTGCATCCTTATGTAATGGATGAATGGGAAGTTTCTAGGGATCAAATCATAGTGGACAAAGAATTGGGACAAGGTAGTTTTGGCATGGTTTGGGATGGAATTGCTAAAGATATTAGAGGTGCTGCTGAAGTTAGATGTGCTGTAAAAACTGTACCTCTTCATGCAACAGAAAGGTTAGTGAAAAAGAAATACCACATCTGTAAACTGTTTTTTAGATAGTTGCATATTCACTAGTACATGTTAATTGACATTTACCTACATTAAAACGATCATCACTATTCATTATGATTTAAAGACACATGCTGGTTGCTTGGCGTACTTGTGACTGGAATTAACTTTTCTATCACGAAACTAGTACGATTATAGTAAATTAAGGGCTCGATATAGATACGCCACTGACCAATTGAAAAATTTTATTACACAAGATTGCAAAACATTCTTGTTATAAAATGTATAAAATTACTAATCTCGTAAATTTTAATCAGAATAAACAACTTAATCATACAATATTGTTATAAAATAAACTCCCGGAGAAAATTAACGCACCACTCATGTTTTTCTCGATATTATTTATTTATTGATAACTTACTGTAAAACAAGTAGGCCATGGCCCTTGTTTGACAGTGACTAAGTTAACTATAGCATCACATAATCTTGTTTTGACAGTAATTCGTATTAAACCTCGTTTTAGACTAAAACTGTGTTAACATTTTTTTAAAAAGTGAGGCGACATAATGAAACGGGTTCGTACCATCGAAGACTGGGACAGTCACCAGCAATCTGCAATGAATTATCAAATGTTCGAAATATCGTTATATCGTCTCGAGCGGTTAAAAGACGTTTACATGAAGCAGAAGACCAGCCATTAAACCCTTGCTTACCAGAGAACATAAAGTTTAGAGATTAAATTTTGCAAGACTACATCAGAATTGGAGCATCAATGATTGGAATCGGATTCTGTTTTCCGATAAAACTAGAGTTAGCCTTAAAGCTCCAGATATACGTGAGCGTACTGTTTCTAAACGCTACCAACTCATAGAGCTATGAAGAGTGGGAGAATACACCGCAAGCTTATGTTGAACATTTAATATCAAGCATGCCGGGACGCATTTTTTTTCAATTTGGAGGTATGATATGCTTATTTATGCATATCCAGGAAAAAGGCAAATTAAGGTTGTGTTAAGGTCATATTCGACTAATTTGTATGTGTTAATTTCAAGATAACCTAGTTGTATTTTGTGTTTTAAATTTAATTATTTAGATTAATTAAAGTGGTGTGTTAATTTTGTTAAGGAGTTAATATACTACCGTTCAAAGTTTTATTGTTATAAAAATATCCTTTTCTTCTCAAATATTTTCAACATTATTTGATTGATCGAAATAATGTTATTCAACTTTTTTCTCTAATAGTTGCAATAAAGAAGATTCAAAGTCCATATTTCATCTTTTTGTGAAGATCCCTCCAAACAAGTTCATTGAAAGGATGATCACTTAGTATAAAATGGCAATAGATTGATTTCTATCTCTTAAGACAATTATTCCAATGTAAAATGTATCCAGGACCAATGATGTTCCACTGTTTAGCTATGGCAGAATCCCGAGGACTTTCCAAAATAGTTTTATTCTCTGGTTATACTCATATAATATATGAATCTGGTTAGTCCCTCCAAAGAACATTGTATATTGCCCCGTTGATCAGTTTTTATACCTCTTTTTCCATTGTTATTTTGTTCAGCAACAATACAATATTTTTGAAATTGATGTTTTCAAGGTTTGGGTATAACCAAAACTTTTTATATATTTTTACTCAGTGTCTTGAAGCAATCATATAGTGGATATATTATCTCACATTCCATTGTTACTTGCATGCACTTGCTATTTAAAAAAATATTATCAAAATCGAAATTCAAATGCCAATGAATAGAATGAAAAATTGTAAAACAAATCTTTAAATAGAACTACACAAAATTTTGACATAATGACAAATTTAAGAAAAAAGTTCAGTAAAATTGAAAAATCATTTGAAATGGAATGTGAGATTTTGATGATAATTTTATAAATGTAGGCGTCGGCTTATGTGATAGTAGTGTATTTTTTATATGATTTTCATTACTTTCTATTTGCTGTACTACTAAATATATTACAAAATATTACATATATTTTGTTTTAGGGAACGCTTGGAATTCTTGAATGAGGCCTCCGTAATGAAAGCTTTCGATACAACGCACGTTGTAAGGTTATTAGGTGTAGTGTCTGAAGGTCAACCAACCCTTGTGATAATGGAATTAATGGCCAACGGAGATTTGAAGTCTTATCTTCGGTCGCATAGACCCGACATGGAAAACTACAATCCCAACCACAACAAACATCCTCCAACATTAAAGCAAATCCTGCAAATGGCTATTGAAATAGCAGATGGTATGGCCTATCTTTCAGCCAAAAAATTCGTACATCGGGACTTGGCAGCTAGAAACTGTATGGTTTCTGAAAATCTAGTGGTTAAGATTGGCGACTTTGGTATGACCAGAGATATTTATGAGACTGATTATTACCGAAAAGGAACTAAAGGCTTATTGCCAGTTAGATGGATGGCGCCTGAGAGCCTTAAAGATGGTGTATTCACAAGTAGTAGTGATGTTTGGAGTTATGGTGTTGTATTGTGGGAAATGGCTACGTTAGCATCACAACCCTATCAAGGACTAGCCAATGATCAAGTTTTGCGTTACGTCATCGATGGAGGAGTTATGGAGAGACCCGAAAATTGTCCAGATAAATTATATACTTTAATGAGGTATTGTTGGCAGCATAAACCATCATCAAGACCTACTTTTCTTAAACTGTGTAGTCTTCTATTGGAAGATGCAAGTCCTACCTTTGCTGATGTTTCGTTCTATCACAGTCCTGCTGGAGTAGAGGCTAGAGCTTCTCGACACACTCCTTCCCCAAGCCAGGATGATCAAACAACTCCATTAAGGACTGTAGCTGAGAGATTAAAAGGATACATGCCATCCCATTCACAAGACTCTGATGATTTGGATATAGACACTCATCATCAGTTTCCTAGTATAACTGAAAGTGGTGGAGTGATTACAACTGCCAATGGTTACGTAAGTGGGTGTCCTACTAATGGTGCGGCAACGACACAGTGCTAGCCACATATCATTTATCGACGCCTGATACTCAGCATTAACATTGTTATAAACTGTACATTTTGAAACCATATAAATTATTGAATATTGATAACTCCAATTTTTTTATAAAAGAAGTAGAGATACACGATAAACAATACGTACTGTCATGAAATTATTTTAATTTATTACATGAAAAATGTTTTCAGCTGTTTTTCTTTCCTTTTGATTACCTTATACTATGTATAATGAAAGTATTCATACCCATTATAGTTTTAATATCTTGGGTTATCAACATTCTATATATACATCTTCGACTGGTTTTTTATTTAAAGCAGAACAATTTTCCAACTTTTGGAATGTGGAATTAATTAAATAATTATAGTGCAACAGTAAAATTCTTATAAGATAGTTGTATTGTTTTAATGAGTTTTTACTGAAAACATTCAATTTTTATTATTAATTTCCCATTCTTATAATAATAAGCAGTTGAAATGTGAACTAGATATCTTATTAGCTTTCAAGCTATAGAATACAGAACAAACGAGATTATAATGAAATTTATGTTTGTTTTGTTTTATTAGACTGGTTTTACTCTGTCTCGTAATTCGGTAAATACAAAGCGACAGAAAAGTCCCAATTGACAGTATTTTGTAAATATTTAGCATAAGAATTTCGAAAGTGTAAAAGTATTTTTTCCATTTATATAGAAGAATCCAAGGGACAATGTTGTAAATCTACTCTGTACTTTGAGAAACTTAGTTAAAAGTTGTTACTCTATTGACGTTAATAAGCCACTCATTACAGATTTTTTTATATTTGTTCAGAAACAGTACTAGAATTTCAAATACATTTTTGACTCCTTTCCGGAATACTAAACCATTTCTACAGCGATATTCTATAATTTTGAATAATTATACTACGTACTTTAGACATATGCAAGGTGGTCCAGAATTATTTACATTAGTTTCTTCAACTTGTTTCTTCTTAGACCGGTTTATATGTTTTTCGTGATAATTTATTTGATTTTAGGTCTCTGTCCTATGAAAATCAATGTGATTTTTTTTGAAAAGAGACTTAAAATGAAGACAAATTATCACTAAATACATTAATTTCTAGATAATTACAAAATAAAGGTATTTCTTTATGTACACGTACTTGTCTAAAACTTTATTTATCCAAATCACATGGAGTAGCAGTTCACATTAAATTAATTATCCTAATAATTATCCTCTACGTTCGCAGATATTTGACAAAAAGTCTAATTCGCCCTTTTAAAAATTTGTATTTCCTGTATTATTCAGTATTAAAAACAAAGCATTAACTGTACTCAGCTACAGAAATTGATGTGCATAATTTTTTACTGGCTTTTATCTAGTAAGCCTATATCACTAACACGAATAGGGAAAGGGACTTAATTGTTCAGTTGTGAAAGTGAGGGGGTTTGCTCTACTAGAGTTATACCGCTTACGCACAATGGTTCAAATAAAAAGTATAAGATACAAGTGTAATAATAGCTGCTTTCCAATTACATTCAATTTAACTGAGACACTCAGTTATGTGAGTATGTTATACTCAGATATCGACGTCAATACTCAGTGAATAAAAGGAACGCGTAATGTGAGTTAATATTCTCAATAACCACATAAAATTCACTATTATCATTAGTGGTTCAACCCTGTTACTCGCAGCAAAAGAAACGACATAACAAAAATAATATTATTTATTAGTTCATTTACATCAATAACTGTTTGCAATCATTAAGTATTGTGTAATTACTTGCTTATTTTAATGACAAAAATGTTCACAAAACTCACCAAAGCACACGATCTCAAGCTTACTCGTAAAAACTCATTTAGGTGTGACAGTGAAAAGGAACTTGCATTGAGTTATGACGTATTAAGACTAATCTGAGTTTTGATAAAAATAGAAAGCAGCTATTATTTTTTACTTTTTAGGCTACGATTTTAATCATAGGCATTAGAAAATGTAATTATTTCCCAACAATATTCCAACTTTTACATTACTCTGTGGACCACTGAACTTTTATTTATCATAACTTTTTCTACAATAATAAGCAGCTGTATTATCGAGTATGATATTTAAATGCATTGCAATTGTATCAAAAAAAAATTATAATAAATCAGAAATGAGTTGGCTTAAAACGATCAAATATAATTAAAATGATGATAATTGTATACACTCAAACTCTATAAATATATCTAAAGTGAAATTAAGAGTTTTTCAGGTTAATTTTTTGTTTGTGGCGTTCGCTGTTCCCGTTTTACTTTTAAATTTTAATTTGTTTAAAATTAAATAATAGTATCGTGATTATGTTGATAATATGTAAGTATTCTTTATTGATATAGGGTTGCCAAACGATAATGAATTAACTCCTCAATGTTCTAATGACAGTAACTGTGAAGTGAGATTGAAAATATAAAATTTGTTTTCACATTTCACGTTTTAAAACTTATTGTACCCAAGTATTATCCACATTAAAAAATTTTTTGATATTAATCTTTCAAAAGTATTAATTAAATTGTCTAACAAATCATTTAATTCTTAATTTGTAATATTACTAAAAATAATTTGAATTGATGATGAGTGTGTTTCATTTTGGTTTGGGGGCCTGTTAATATTTATTGTAAGGTCTAAAATAGAAAGCTCTGGTAACTTTACCTTAAGAATGCATACAAATTGTCTAAATAGGGTCTAACGGCACTATAATGTAGTTAAAATTGAAAATGTAGATACGTTAACGGTGCATTAATTTGAAAATAGTAAAAAGTTGTATATAATACAATCACTTGTGTCATCATTCATTGGAAATTTTTCGATAGTTGAAAATAGAATTTTTTTAACATTAAATTTCTTTTATTCCTATAACTATCACCATTTAGTAACATAATTTTCTTTACTTCTCAACTGGTTAGCTTTATCTAATACATACATGTTTCAAATATACATACAATATAAAAGATACTATTTTTACAGAGATATTAAGATTTTATGTATAGCATTTAAACACAACTTTTTCCAATTTTTGAAATAATGTGGTTTGTTGAAATTCGAGTTGAAGATGTAATTTATGAAGTAAATTATCTTCATCGAAGATAGTACAGATGAAAATGTGTAGATACTGTCTTTGAAATTTGACATTTTAGACCTGTTATTATTTGTGCCAGTTGGTCCTTAATTCGTTTCTTTATTCTTAATTATAGATTATAGAAGTATTCTTACAGATCTGAAATTGTTCAGTGAAAGACGTGACATGACCTAATTAAGAATAGATTTAAGTTGGAATTACCAAAGATAGTGATATTTATTTTAATGCATTTGTTGGAAGCCCTTATTAAAAAAAATTCAAGACTATGACAATAATGGAGGAGTTTCATGTTGAAAAAATGATAGGAAAACTTCGAATATCTTGTGTGCCAATTCATGAAGTTTCCAGCTTTCGGAATAGAAATTCACTAAATTAATTCAGATGTAAACCTGAAAGTATACGATTTTAACTAAAATATTTCAATATGCCACGAGCTGATTTGTATATTAAATATATATATATATATATATATATATATATATATATATATATATATATATATATATATATATATATTTACTTTAGAAAGATATCAAGTTTCCGAATCATTTCTTTATGTCTACAGTTTTGAAATGTAATCAACTCTTCTATTCCTAAACGTAGGATTAGTAAAGAATAAGAAAACCACTATCCATTTCTGATTTTTTTTTATTTTAAATTTAGAATATAATCTTAATAGAGCTTGTAGTTTTTGCATGCTTGTCATATTTAACGCAGCATTCTAGTTTTATCAATATTAATTATATTCTTTAAGTAAATAATTAGTTTTAGTTTTTGATTTAGTACATCGCATCACAACATAAAAAATTTGGAATGGATACTGATCTTCTAGATAAACAAAAACTGCAAATAACAGATAAATAGCCGAAATAGGAAATTATAACAGTATTTATACTGTCTCGTAATAATTGTACGGCGAATCGAGAATATATTACAGAAGAATATACACTATAAATTACACTAATTTTCACCCTTCTACCTCCAATTATTTACTTTATATTCAAGTAAAAATTGAAAAATCACATTTCTACCAATCTCATTTATGTATCATAATGATATTAGAATCATTTTTAAAGTTACTCCACTTTATCACAAATAGAACAGCAAATGAATCCAATGTTCTACTTTATTTTCTGTAATTGTTTTCCTTAAACCTGAGAATCTCAGCAATTGTGGTGTTGTTTTATTAAAATATTAATAGTTTCCTTCATAGTTTTTCCACTGTTACTTAAAGTGATTATAATATGAGTATTTAGTTAATTCATATATGCTGATTGTTTATCTGTTGTTCTGCTCTTGCTCTTTTTTTCGGCGAACGCGCGTACGCTTCACAAACGAAATTAAGTTTTTTTATTCGCCAGAGCTATGGAGGGTTCAAGCGGACCCAGTAAATCGATTATCTTTATAAGTTCATTTGAATTTAGATATTTAAGCTTTTAGCTAGGTCGCCCCGAAATAATATAGAAACTTTATTATTAATACTTGTCTTATTGATATTTTAAGTATAATGTATGGTGGGATATATGCCTTATTAGGTAAAACGTTACTGTACTGATACGTGTAGATTTCTTTAATGACATTAAGTGGAAAATATCAAATGCCAGTCATCACTACATCGCAATCCGAGTCTCAGTTCCTTTTACCTACCACAATTTGGTAGATATGTTAAAAACTATGTTATTAGCCTTTGTACCTATTACTATTTATATTTTTAATTATATTTTGTACTCTGTGACATAATGTACATTTCTCTATTATTTTATATAAAATAAAAATAAGTTATGACTGTTTAATTTATTTCTACTCCAAAATGATTTATTACTTCTACTTCGATTTTCATATTAAATTTATTGTTAGGCACTTTGGCTGCCTATCTCTTGAATAAATGATGTGCTGATGCACTTTTTTAGTGAAGGAATGTTATAATAGAAACAACGTATTTATTCACTAAAAACTACAGAATAAAAAATAAATAGAATAAATATTGAGAAAAAATTTAAAAAATGATTGTAAGTATAGACAAAATACAAGAATGGGAACAAAGCACATAACATGAAATTGAAGTAAAATGTATTATCAAAAGTTTTAAACATCATTATAATAATAAGAATGAAATAATAACTTTTGTTAATTGATGATTATAAGTCTCCAGGAGGAAAACCCGCAAAAATATCACATATAAAACAATAATGAGCAAGCTAATAAGTAAAAACAAATTACATCGCTATTTATCCCAATAATTTATTTAAATAAAGTGAACACAAATATGAAAATTTGCAAAATTAAAGAATTGATATAAATCAATGGATTAATTCGAATATATTTTTTTTTATTTCAGTTTAACGTGCCTCGACAGGGCTGGTCATTGGCACACAAAAACAATCATAAGTTAAATACATTCGAATTAAATAAAAATAAAATTAAACTTAAATACAGTTACATACAAAAAATAAAATCTATTACAATGTATAAATTAAATTATATTTTCTTGTACAGCTTGGTGGCTTTAAGGAACTGCACGATTTTCCTTATTTCCGTCGGGCAGTTAAGTGTTTCCTGGAGGTTGGTTTTCATATCAAACTGTTGATATGCGGTGGAATATTCTCTGCAGTCGGTGAAGATGAGCTTAACAGTCACAGGAACTTGACAAGTTCGGCAGACAGGACGACTTTTTGACGACATCAAATAGCCGTGAGTAAGTTTCGTGTGGTTGATCCGAAGTCTTCTTATTGTCACAGCTTCTCTCCTATTCAGAAAGTTTAGGGAAATGTGAGAAGTAGTTGGGTGGATTTGATGTAGTGCTGTAGTGCTCTTGCTCCATGTATCGTGCCAAGATTTTTTAGTGAGGTGTTTGAAAGTAATCTTCAGATCATTGTCCAGCTGTACTGGGATTTCAAGATGATTTTTTGTGGCTTCTTTCGCATGGCGATCGGCACATTCGTTTCCAGCAATTCCAGTGTGCGATGGAAGCCAGATGAGAGAGACTGTTATATCAAGAGCAATGAGAGTTTGGTAGATGTCATGAATGCTTTGGACTATTGGGTGGTCGGTGAATATGGTTGTGATGGACTGTATGGATGAAAGAGAGTCAGTACATATGGCGATATGTTTATGGGGAGAAGAAATATATTTGAAGGCTTGAAGGATACTGTATAGTTCACCAGTGTAAACACTACACGTCGAGGGTAAACGGAAAGAACTTATGAGTTCGTGGTTTGTAGTGACTGCGCAACCCACACCGGATTCAGCTTTGGAGGCATCCGTATAGAGAATTAGGTCGAAGGAATTTTTATGCATAATTTCTAAGAATGCTTTCTCTACAAGAACGCTAGGGGATTCGTGTTTATTGTAGATGGTTAGTGGGAATATTTTTTATCCACGGGGGAGAAGAAGGCAAAGAAAGTGGAAAGGTCAACGAGAGGTTGATATTTTGGAGTAGTGGTGTAAGCAATTGAGGGATTGAATTTACAGTTATTCGTGAGTTGTTGGGTATGGAAGTGGTGGTAAATAGCGAATGGACAGGATTAGAAGGATTGGAAGATACTTTAGCAGTATATGACAGGAGAAGAGATTGTCGTCTTAGGAATAGTGGTGGCTCATTAGCTTCAACATTAACACTAGCGGCGGGGCTTGAGCGAAAGGCACCAAGACAAAGGCGAAGAGCGGTGTTGTGTACAGAGTTCAACAAGTCAGTTTTAGACTTGGAAGCGGACATATAGATAAAACAACCATATTCAAGCTTTGAGCGTATGAGAGCTCTGTAAACTCTTAGCAGTATAGTTTCATTGGAGCCCCATTGAAGGTAGCTAAGGGTTTTAATTATGTTCAGCCTCTTTAGGTAAATACGTTTTACATCATGAATATGGTGATTCCAGTTGAGTCGAGAATCAAAAGTCATACCAAGGATTTTGCATTGATTCACAATAGGTAGAGGGGAGTTATCAAGGAAAATTTGGGGTGAGTGAATAGATGTTCTTCGAGAGAATTTTATCAGCATGGATTTGTTCGGGAAAATGATAATCCTAGGTAGGGGGATCTCTCTTGTAGTAGATTTATTGCGTTTTGGAGCAGTTGGCATGTAGAGGGGACGTATTTACCGTGGCAATAAATGATTAGGTCATCAGCGTATTGGACATATTTTACGGGAGATGGGAAGTTGTCACATAGCTCATTTATTGTGAGGATAAATAAAGTAGAGCTTAATACTGAACCTTGAGGGATGCCAGTATTTTGTGGATGAGGAAGGGAGAGCTTACCGTTAGCGGAAACCCTGAAATTTCTATTAGTTAGGAAATTATGGATGAATGATAATATGTTACCATGTAGATTGTATTGAGTGAGTTTATTCATTATTGCACTTCTGGATATAGAGTCAAAAGCGCCATCAATGTCGAGAATAGTTGCAATGACGTCCTGATGGTTATTTAATGCAGAGGAGATATCTGTTTGCAAGAGAACAAGGTTGTCGTATGTCGATCGATTACGAAAACCCGATTGTGCGTCGGGAATAAGTTTGTATTTTTCAAGGAACCATAGGAGTCTTCTATTGATTATTTTTTCAAAGAGTTTACAAGTAGTGCAAGTAAGTGAGATTGGACGAAAAGACTTAGGGGATGATGTGGATTTACCTGCTTTTTTAATTGGAATGATTATAGAGTTGCGCCATGCATGAGAGAAATATATACAGGACATCATCAGGACCGGCAGCAGAATTTTTGCAGGACGATAGCGCGAATTTTAGGTCATTTAAACTAATAGGAGCATTGACAGACGCAATATCGAGAGGATTTAGCTGTAGTGTGGAGGAGGACTGACTATATGATTATGGATGCTGAAATTTTCTTTAAAATGTTGCCCGAATGTGTCAGAGATTTTTTGGTTGTCGGTGATAAGCAGATCGTTAGATATTAAAGAAGGAATTTTGATATTAGTTTTTTTGCCTTGAATTTGTGCAATTTTTTTCCAAACTTGACTGGGGTCTGTATTATGGGTAAGGGATGAAGTATAACTTTGCCAAGCAGATTGTTTACTTTGCTTGACAATAAATTTAGTTTTAGCTTTAAGCCTTTTTGTGCAATAAGGTTTTCTTGTGTTTTGTGACGTCTAAACCTATTAAGAGCATGTTTTGATTCACGTATGGCATTCGCACAATCCGGACTCCACCATGGAACAGCCCTACATGCCGAGGAAATGACCGTTTTACCAATGTGAACCTCGGCAGCCGCAAGTATGCTCTTAGTGAACATATCTAGCGTATCGTTTATATTCGTAGAAATGATCAAAGATGATAAGTATGCTTCAGAGAGAGAGGTAAACTCAGGCCAGTTTGCATTTTTTATTTGCCAGAAGCTTTTGGCAACAGTTTCTTTATTATAGGGATTGGATATAATAATAGGAAAGTGGTTGCTATCATGTAGGTCATAGAAAACTTGCCAAGAGAGAGAAAGTGCAGTTTTAGGGTCACAGAAGCTGAGGTCAATAGCAGAAAAGGAACCTAAGGAGATGTTAAAGTGAGTTTTGGTTCCAGTATTTAACAGACAGATACCAGTTGAATTTATGACTTTTTCTCTTGTGTTGCCTCTAGTGCGAGTTTGGTCGGAGCCCCACATAGTGTGATGTGCATTAAAGTCTCCAACAAGAAAGTATGGTTGGGGAAGCTGACGAATTAGGTCTGTTAACTCTTTTTCATCAAGAGGGTGGTCCGATGGAATGTATATACTGCAAATGGTAAGTTTATTGGGGCACCAAGTAGTTATAGCTACTATTTCAAGGTTTGTTGATAATGGGAGGTGGGATGAGTGTATGTCACTGGATACAAATATTGAAGTACCGCCACTGGCTCTTATGCAGTTGGTACAGATGTAATGATATCCTTCAAAGTTTCTCAAGTTGCATTTATGATCAATTTTGAAGTTGGTTTCTTGGAGACGAAGGAAGTCAGGTTTATGGGAAGAAATGATTTTCTGAATTCTTTCTAGTCGAGGATAAAATCCATAGCAGTTCCACTGTATCAGAGAGAATGTACTTGTTTAGGAAGAAGGGAGAGAGTATTTACTGAGATAATGTCGAGGAGTCAGTGGTATTCCCATCATCAGTAATAGACATTTCGGGAGGAGTTTTTTGTTCGGGGTGAAGTTTAAAGTTAATTCTATTGATTAGACGTGTAATACGGTTTTTTAAAGATCTTTCTTTTATATTAGGATAAATTAGGGACAAATCCTTCAGAAGAAGGGTTGTGTCGGAAATAAATTTGTTGGCTTCGGGGAGGGGGTCATTGATGCCATACGTGTTTTCCAGAAACGCAATAAATTGGGTGCCTGTAAGGGAAAATGCTTCAGGAGAATCGTTGAATTGTTTATGTATAACGGAGCGTGATTCAGGGCTTATGAAGTGACAATCGTTTTTAGTCAGTTTAGATTTTTTGGTCTTCTTTTTCGCAGGGTTTCCGGAGCTGGATGTTGAAAATTCGGGGGGAGGCATTGGATCTGGATGAAGATCAGTAGGAGATATAGACTGTGGTGAGTCGAGGCTGCTGTCATTTGAACGGGGACGTTTTTCGCTAGTTTTTGGTAAGAAAATTAGGGGGGGGGGATTGAGAAAGGGTGTCCTCCGACGATACTATGGGAATAACCGAAGTATTAGTAGTAGCAGTAGGGTCAGCACAGGAGGTGGGGATCAGATTGACCGAATCATTTGATTTGGGAGAGGGATCTTGAGGGATGGGAGTGTTGGTGCAAGAATCAGCAGTGTGCCCAGCCTGTTTGCAGAGAAAGCATTTAAGTTTGTCAGTAGAAATGAATATTCTGTGTGTTGTATTTTCATGACTGATGACAGTCGAAGTTTGCAGAGAAAAATCATTATTGGTTGGTAATACGTAAGTTACTCGGCGGAAACTGAGCACATGTGCGTATAGGGATCAAATTGGAATTAACTAGGATACTTTGGTTGGTTTTTAGAAGTTCGTCGACTAGAATCATCGATGATAAATAAATATGCGTCCGTGTGATATTCTGGATGCGAAAATGACATTTTTAGGAGAGACGATGCTACCTATTGATTTGATGTAGTCAAATAGTACAGTGTTGGGGATAAAAGGCATAATGATGGCCTGATTTCGTGAGGGCACCGAAGGGGGTGGGGATTTTGCTGAGGTAGCTGCAGCATATGATAAAGGTGGAGAGTTAGAGAGTGGAGAGATTTTTGGTAGTGAGGGATGGTTAGACATATTACTGTTATCTTGGTTGCCAAAATCACAGTCAATAGTTGAAAAAAAAATAATAAAAACGGATCAAACATATAAATAAATCTCAGCTCAAGAAAAACCAAACAGTCTGTGTCTCAGTGATTGGCCTATTGATATCCGGATACGTAAATAATTTTAAAGTATATTTACCAAATTCTATGATAAATACGCTGCTTCGACAATTTGTGGTGTCACATTTTAATTATAACAAAAAGCGAAGAATTTTTTATTGTTAGGAGTTAACTTAACGATCTGAATCTAACGAGGTATACAGAAAGAATGAATTCGAATATTTAAAGTGGCAAAAAAATGTGAATAACAATGATAATTAGACATTATGCAATACCACTAATGTAAAATATCCATAGAGTAACTCCCATCTTAATAACATCTTATGTTCTTTTAGATAAAACTTAAATGATATGATTTGAGTTTTCCTAAATTTCCAGTCAATGAATCTTTATATAACTTTGGAAATGTGTTAGTATATAAGTATATAAAAAAATTGTACGATCCCAATTTTTTAATTATTATTATAGATCATTAATTTTTTTTTGGAGTTTTCCTTCATTAATATTAGTTTAAATTTATATTTTAAAAAGAACTAGTACAAACTTGATCTTGAGTCTTAATGGTACTGCTGATATACCGATGAAGATGAAATAGAGGGGACAATAGCAGCTGTTGGATGTTATTGACCTAACAGAATAGTAGACGTGGCAACTTGCTAGGTTTAATACGTAGCTGTTGTTCGCTCCGAAAAAAAATTTCTGATTTTTGTATATTTACAATAAATGTTTTACAAACTTTAAAAATAGTGGCATAGATAGTAAATATTTGTTTTTTATTTATATTGCATGCTTCTGAAAACAATTATGAATACTTAATCTCATAATATATAATAAATCGACGTTAAAAGTTAGAATGTACTTAATAGAAAAATTTAATAATATTGTTTGGCGACAAAGTAATTTCGGTTTTATATTATAAAATAAAATACATTTTTTTAATAAAGAATAGTTTTTAATCAATTATGTATTTTCCATTTTGCTCAATGACCTTTAACTATCTTTATTTCTTCGTGAATTCGCGCTCATAAAATTTGTGGTCCTATCTGAAAAAAACTGAAAGAAAACTGAAGAAGATGCGATTGAAGGTCGTAGACATTTGTGAAAGTTTGACCATTCAAAGAATTCTGCAAACTGGAACACTAAACCCTTCCGATTTGACAATTCTGGCCGTTTTTCATTGATCCAGTTTAATTAATTGTTGATAGTGAACATCAGAATTGATCATTTGATTGGTTGGAAGCAGCTCAAAAAACACAACACCTTTGTAATCCCGCCAAACTGACAAAAGCATGAAAACTACGAATATAAGAATTGTCATCAAATAAAATCTGCCTTTAAATTACAATAATATAATGTGCAAAGCTTTTTATTCAACAACTGAGTTTCTGTGAATAACTGATCTCATAGATTAAATTCTTTATTCTATCCTGGGGTGAAAAACGATACTGAATACGACAGACTAATTATTACCATTTAAAAGCGAATCGTTCTAGAAATTTATTTTATAGATGCAGTGCATGTTATTTGTTGCGCAAGCAACATGAATCTTCTTGTACTGAATGATAGTAAATTGAAGAAAATAGTGCACATAAACCAAGGACTTTTCCATAAAGCGTTCTTTCTTGCAGATGAACTACACCAGTTGAGGAAATTAAAAAATGGAATAAAAAAATACTGCAAATTGCATCACCAAACCACAATTGTGCAATACAGGAGGATAAATAATTCAAGAGTTTTCTTCACAAACTTCAAAGGACGCGAGTATCTGTTAGAATAAAAACGAAAATCACTTATTCTATATGAGAGAAATCTTAAAACTAGGTAAAGAGGAATGATTTGATGTATATATTACGTTATAAATAAAATTTAGTAAAATACGACTTGTATACTGCAAGTAATATACAATTATCTAAATCTCATTGTACCAAAATCGTATTTTATCTATCTATAAATAATATCAAACCAGGCCCAGACTGGCCAGATCGGTGATCGCAGAGGGCCCCCGTTGTTTTGATGTAATTTACAGGATAGTTTTGTTTAGTTAAATATTAAAGTCGTTGAGAGTTGGGCTCAGGTACATTGTTTGATTAATTAATATTACGAATGGAACAAAAACAAAGAGATCTTCCAAGAGTAGCTTTCCAAAACAATAGGAAAAGAAACAAAAACAGTGTTTGACATCTGCTTTCTCTGTTGTGGACTTTTATATGGCATATAAATTTGTTCTTACCATACCTTGCACTGAAGTCACATGTCAACGAGATTTTTCTAAGCTTAAAATATTCAACAATCGACTTCGGTCGTCTTTAAGCGAAGCCTTTATGTCAAGTTCGCTTTTTTCGTATAAACTCCTAGGTGAATTTCTTAACTCTATGAGTACCAAAATACGGTTAAAATACGTTTTCAATCACCTAATTATAGAAAAATTCCTGGAAAAGAGACTTTGAACTCCCAATTTGCTGGGAGTAGTATTCCATACTCCACTTTACAGGTTTTAGCCAAGGGCTCCAAATGGTCCCATTCCGGGCCTGTATTAACCTCTGGAATAATTTTACTTGAGGTAAAACAAATACACTAAAACCCCGCTAATACGAACTAATTGGGACCGGGTCCGTTTCGGATCACCAAAACAATTGTTTTCAGAGGGAAAATATTTTGATTAAACGTTGTTTTTGTACGTATTTATAAATCACAAAACATTTCCATCTCTTTAAATCGTATCATTACTGGTCAGCTGAAGCAAGTAAAACTGATCAGGCTATTAAAAAGTTTTGGAGGAAGCTGTGGACTTCCCTTAACTTTGTTGACTTGCCAGGTGACAGCTTTATCAAGGACACCTGCTTCAGCTGATGAGAGAAATTCCCGGTTGTGTGGAAGCCAACGACTCAGACATCGATGAGTGAATGGGACAAGATCCCGACACCCACGAGGAGCTTGCTGACGAGGACATAGCAGTTACAGTGAACCGCAGAGAAGCGAAAACTGAGAGCAGTGACAACGAGGAAAGCGGCACCGGTGGCAATGTAACGCACTCCGACGCGGCAGCCGCATTTGTCCTTGCTGTGCGCTACGCGGAACACAGCTCTATGTCTACACCTGCTAACCTGGTGTTGTAACATCGCAACATCAAAGGTTTTCTCCTTTGAAGCAACTGGAATTGACCGACATGACGGACCGTTCGCAAAATTAGTGGTGTAATACAATGTTGTAAAAACATCAATAAATCGTATGTTTTATTGATGTCCTGATTATTAGCCTTTCCGTTTTTAGTGTGAAAAAAGTTTAAACAAATTTAATTTATTATCGATCGGCATTTCGGATTATCCGAAAAATCGAATTAGCGGGGTTCTAGTGTAGATATAACATGTTATACCTACCTATTGAAATATATTGCTCATTAATTAGTTTGAATACTTAAAATTCATAATATTCAGTTTAATTCTATGAACTATAACCGTTGGCCTGGGAGAAGTGGGGAGAATTAGAATATTCCCTCTCACATATTTGTTTATAGCACCTGTCTTCTTTCTTTGTTTTGATTGTAAAGTATTCTGCGTCACTGAGTGAATATGTCTATGATATTTCGTAACAACTCGACAATTCCCGGAAACGAGATGACTCTTACTTTCAAATTATTTTGTTTATTTATTATATAATATTCAGAAATTGAGGCTAAAAATATTTATAACTTAATTTAAAACAATGCTCAATCACAGTTAAAAGCAATAAACTGTCAATTGTAGGTAAGTAAAAGCAATTTTTATTGAACGTTTCAGCATCTACACCGCTCCCAGACTCCCCGGATGACATCTAGGCTCGGGGTAATATTTCCACCTACGTGTGATGATAAGCTAATAGGTTTTCATGTGTAGTTGAGCACTAGCAACAAGGAGGGTTACAGGTAGTTTCTAACTGTAACGTTCTGATCTTTTGTAGATATGAACCTGATTTTTGGAGACATGCATTATTTCAACTTCCAACAATTTGCGAACTCATATAAACTGATATAATTCAAAATACAAATGAATGGTTAGCTGACTTATTCAATAATGAATTTTGGCTGGTTCGCGAGTATTCTTGTTCATCATCCAATTATAGTATTATCAGCTGTTGCTGTATTTTCGGGAACATGTATTATTATACCACTGACATTAAAATCTGTTACTCTACCAAGTTTCAAAGATCCTCAGCTGGTGAGTAACCCTTTTGTTTATGTTGATTTTAGCAGTTTATTAAGTACATTTAAGATTAATATTAGTATCATTGACATTAAATCTACTCACATATTCTTGTTAGAGTTGTATATAAATATATTAGTAAATATCATCAGCTTTCAAATATTTTTGTCCATGAATATCTAGTCCATATATTAATCTAGGATAGTCCTCCATATACTAAAAAATAGGATTACCTGGTTGACTTTTAAATTCATTTTTTCATTCATTAAATGAAATATTGCTCACAATTAAGCTTGCCAATTGTTATTAACCAACAATGTACATTATAAACAACGGTATAAAAACTAGCATAATAAATAAAATTTAGGTATTTTATGTAGATACTTCATTTTTAGATCTTGGTAACATATGAAATCAATCAAATTGTTAAGAACTCATTAAAATATACAGAAGCTTTTAAAAAATTGAATAGGATGATTTGTTTATCTGTAATTGTCAATTTTACATGATCCTCATTTATCAGCCTCGCAATTAGAGCTTACAAGGGTAGATGTGGGTAGATAAATGTCAATTTCAAGCAAAAAACTCATTAATATAAACTCATCAACAGCTTTGATGATATTTTCCTACTGTAATAAAAGAGTTATTTCCATATTTTTCAGTCATCTCTGCATATTTTGTATGCATGCTTAATCTAATCACCGTAGTGCTTACACAAACTTCACCTGCAGTTTATTCAGATTCATACATAGGTCATTATTTGTTTCTAAAGAAAGTACTTGGTATTTATGTGATATTGAAAAGTGAAATTCAAACAATAAGCATTACATCAGGCCAGTTTTGAAAATTCCAACTTGTTTATCATTATCAAACATACAATATAGGTACTGTCAAGCATGGTTGAATTGAACGAGTAGAAATGAATTCAAAATAAAAACAAATTTCTGTTCAAATTGATGTTTATCCTGACTGGAACTACCCTTCAGTTTCTCATATGACAGAAATATTTTCTTCAAAAATTATTTTTTACTCAGTCTCTTATGCAAAAACCAATGGACGTAACTCATTATAGGCTATAAAGGTATTGAGTTTAAACTATTGGGTTTATGAAAGAAATTTCTACAATTTTTATGGGAAAATAATGATGAAACTTTTATAAAACTATATAACTTCCACAAACAGCTGAAAATAACAGAAAGCTTTTTAAGTATGTTCTGATGATAAATGTATGTCTTTTATTTCAGTCGAAATAGGTAATTCATTGAAAATTGCAATGATTGGAAAATCAAATTTTATTATTCATTCTTCAAATATGTGTTAACAGTTTTTTTGTAGGGGTTTTCAACAAGAGGTACAAAAATATCAAATCGTTTAACCACATGGAAAAATTTGTTGAAATCTACAAGGCCTTCTGGGGAGTATACTACAAATCCAAAAGAATATTTATATATCCAAAATAAGAACAAAACTCAACAGCCACCCAAAACAAAAAATTCATCAAAATTAAAACCTAAGAAACATAGAAAACCAAAGAAACTCAAAGAGCCCGTATTTGGCAGTGTAAGTGTTTTCACAACTATTATTTTAGATTTGATTGATTGAATTTAGTAGAATTTATTTACAGATCTATGTCATATTTTTTTAATTGTTTCACAATATTTATGGTACCCATAAACACAATAATCCTCATCATTTTCGTATAAAATCTTTTGTAGGAAACTTTATATGAGGATTCAAACTCAAGTAATGCCATAGCAGAATTAAATAGATGGAAGGCTGTCCAAAATTTAACTCCAAAACCACATAAGAACTTTGAGAGCAATGATGAAAATTTTTTTTGTGGCAATCCAGGTAACCTTAGATGTTTTTATATTCAAATTTTGCAGTATATATGTTACCAGTAGAGTTAGTTTAATGGTTAAACCTAGGTTTACCCGGATAAACTGCAGAATACGCAGGAAATATGAGTAAAGCTCGGAATATAACCAAAATTGTACATATTTCATGCTTTACCTGGTTAAACCGTGGTCTATCTGCTTTCTCTTGGTAGAGTGCAGTTCAAAAATGGCTACTGAACAACCAACGCGTGCGTTTATGACAAAGTTTTATTGAAGTTTTCAATGAGTTGGTGTCTTCAACAGGATCAAATAGTTTTTATTTTAATAACAAATAGTACCGAGAAATCTTAGCATTTTTTGCCAATTTGACTGAAATCATAAACACTTTACAATGTCGCAATTGAAGAGTTTTGTCATATGACATGTTAGTGGCATTGAATCATCCTGTATCATCAGAGGAATCTAGCATAAAATCTATCCAGCAAACAAGATAGAAGATATCAAGGAAACGTTTTCCAGGAACCAGTTTTCTGTGTGTAATAAGAAACTTATAGATCTAAAAAATGAATCACCAGAAAAGAAAAGTTTATGACAACTTGTCATTTTTAGGAGGTCAGAGCTATAAACGATGTGAATCTAAAACTGAATGTATGACTAACAAATGTAAAGCTATTGGAAATCTTTGCAAAAGTCACAGTAGCTTATCTTGTTTAAACAAATAGATTATATTTTTCTATGATATTCTTTATTTTGGCAAGATACAGCTTTAGTGCTCTCACTTTTATTTGTAAAATGTTTTTTTCTATTAATTATGTTTTTTAAATATTTATGGTCTCATTACTTTTAGTACTTCACCCAAGGTAAAGGAGATAGAACGCGGTTTACTCGGATACAGCCTGAAACATGTAGATTTCAGTTATATTTCGAACTTTACCTATGTTTCTTGGGTATTCTGCAATTTACCTGGGCAAACCTACGTTACACTGAGTTTACTCATAACATATACACATAACTATTTCAGTACTAAAATTATGAGATTATAAAGAACTCATGTCCTTTACAAATAAGATTCTTCTTGACAAGATCGTTTGATGTACTATTTTCAGGTTAAAAATTAATTTTTTGAATTACTTTGAAAGATTTGCAATTGAAGGTGCTGAAACAGTTGTATCTTATGTACTTTTGCTAATATTAATCATTTTATGTAACTGACACATCTATTTGATACAGATTTATGATTTTTCAGATGAACAGTATGCACATTTTGTAGTTTCTACTCACAATAAACGAGACTTATTCAATATAAATGATCTTCTGACAATGTGTAAATTGGAACATGAACTTATTGATCTCAATTATTACGAAGACCTCTGCATCCAAAACAACAATCAGAAGTGCTGTAAACATTGGTCTTTGCCAAATTATGTTGCATTCCTCAACAAGAGAGCATCATGCTTAGCAATTACGGTGAGATATAAAAATGTATCTTCAAAATTAAGTGTAAGAAGATTTGTTCACGCTTAGCTTTAAATCATATTATATATGTTGTGTTTAAATCGAGGGTTTGCATATCTTCTATATAATCCAGTATGTTGAAATAATTACGAAACTCTTTTGATTTTGTATGAAACTTGAAAAGAGTATATATCTATACCTCTCTGAATAAATGATTATGATTAATTCAAATTTATAATTAATTGTTTTAGGCTGAAGATGTAGAGATGACTAAGAGACTTTTAATGCAATGTTCTCCGTATTTCCATTCTTTTGAATTAAATTCTCAGTGTTTAATAGATGCGCCTTATTGCGAAGCTCCCATTGAATGTCTCCGGCATGATGCCGTTTTCAATGTGCTCAATTTTATAACAAGTACTTCATTTTTGGCTCCTAATGTAAGTTTCCATCAAAATACATAATGAAAAAGTTATATTGTGTTAAGTAGTTATCAATAAAGTTAATATGACTTTCTCTTGTAGCCTATTTATGTCCTCAAAATTATAATGGATTTTTTTTTAGTCAAGTATGGATGTGAAAGTAAAAGAGACAATGGTATTTTTGCCGTTAGCATGCAGTACTGCAATCATGCCATACTATCACGAACTTGAAAAGCTTACTTTGAAATTTGATGGATTAAGGATAGTTGCCATGGAATTTGGTATAAAGAGCGCACTGTTCGATGAATTTTTACTTAGAGATACGTATCTTATGGGATCTGGAGCATTGTTTGTATTTATATGCATTTGGATCTACACACAGTCATTGTTCCTTACAATAATGACAATAATAGTGATCATATTTTCATTAGCCATATCCTATTTTATGTATAATCTAGTGTTTGAGATAAAGTTTTTTCCATTCATGAATCTTTTGGCAACAATTGTTGCCATTGGTAAGTACAGTTGTCTTATTATATTCTCAATATAACTAATCACTGAACACACTTTTACTTCCAATAGATCAACACTTACAAATACAATATACTCAGATATAAAAGAATTACCTATGGAAGGCTTGAAAAACCAACAAGTGTACTTGAGAATGTCGGTGTAGTGTTTCATGTTAAAATCATTGAAATTAACAATTTTTAGAAATTTTATTCTTTATGTGTCATGTCAATAATGTCTCATATCAAAATGTATTGCCTCTATTTGTATTTTATCATAGAATATTTGAACAAAATAAGGTGGTGAAAGATCTCGTTTTTTATATCACTTTCACATATACTTTGTTTTTAGGTATTGGGTCAGATGATGCTTTTATTTTCTGCAAAATATGGCAGATTCAGAAGCAAGATTCTAGTTGTTCCTTATTAAAAGTGATGGCTGACACATTTCATCATGCATTTATGTCAATGTTTGTTACAGCTTTGACAACGTCAGTAGCATTCTTAGGTTCCTACGTTAGTTCCGTAACAGCTGTTAGTTGTTTTAGGTAGGCAGTAATTTTTTCATTCCAATTATTAAAGTTTTAGTTGTGCAACCGACTTTTGTTTTAGTATATTTGCTGGTATGGCAGTAATAGCAAATTATTGTTTGATGATGACATGGTTTCCTGCTTGTCTTGTAATATGGGAACGTTCATGTTTATCAAATGAAGCATTATTTAAAAGCTGCTTTGTGATGTTTTACCAAAGATGGTGTTGTATTAAATTACAACTGAATTTATCAGCTGGATGGTGTCAGTATTTATCAATCAGTAGATTTTTCAAAACAAGAGAAAACTGGATATTAGATTACATAATCAAATTTAAATATTTTTGGTTTTTGTCACTGGTAACATTGGCACTTATAAGTGGATTCATTGTGTTTGTTTATCCAAAAATTCAGCTTCCGGATACTAATGAATTCCAGCTTTTCGTCGATTCTCATCCGTTTGAACAATACGATTTCAAGTATAAGAATCACTTTTGGTTCACTCGTCCAGAAAAGGTAAATATAAACTTTTAAGCATTAAAAAACACTTCCATCAACTAAATACGTTAACATAGTAGTAGAGAAACGGTTTATTAGGCCCTTTAGTTTAATAATCTCAGGAAATAAATAAGAAAAAGTTGCATTAAAAGTTATCAGAAAACATTACTGCTAAAAATCTAGTTAAAGGACAAATTGTGAAGGTTATGAGATGATACACAGTGTTTCTATCAAGCTTTCAGGAAAACTGGTAAATAAGAAGCTAAGAAAATATTAAAACTGCACTTGTACCAAAGTAAACAAATTTTAACTAGCCATTGTAAGTTGAGAGTATATTAAAATATATATGTTAACACATTGTATGGAAATTTCATTTTCAGAAACTAAATAAAACGAAACTTTCCTATTCGTACGACGGGTTTCATTAAGTTATCATAAAAAGAAGTTAGGCCGTTGAACACGGTATATATATTCTCAAATGTTGAAAAATATAATTTGTATCAAGTACATGCTTTACAAGAAAATTTATGAAGTCATGGCAATGCTTAACCAATATACTATCCAGATTGCAGTAGTTAGGTTGTGCAGCACTTTTACTCATGTTTTAAAAAAAGTTTTTTGTATACATGACTCTACCTTTCTATTCATATTTTCCCTATTTATGCTCTCTACAATAATTTGTTCTATTATTTTCTAGAATGATCAAGTCACCTACAAATTACCATTGAGATTTGTATGGGGTGTTCTTCCAATTGACAATGGTGATTATTTGGATCCCTCCAACTTAGGAACTCTTACTCCTGATCCATCTTTTGATATGTCAGATCCAGAATCCCAGGAATGGTTATTGAATTTTTGTCAATCAGTGCGCGAGCAGCCTTTCTATCAGTCTATGATAGGTCCACTGTTGCCAAACTGTTTTGTAGAAACATTTATGAAGTCAATGGATAGAAAATGTTACGATCCCTTCCTGGATCAAGATAGGTCGCCATGTTGTGAAACGGCGAAATTTCCTTTTAATAGAACAGTATTTAACAAATGCATCATCAATGAAATAGCAGATATTTATAATACTCCCTCAAATCTTCTGAATCCCGGTATGGCTGGTCCTAAATTTTCTAAAGACCAAAATCCGACAATAAAAATTGTAATAATAGAATATGACAGTAGTTATAGTTATTCAATGTCATACGAACAAATGGATAGTTTCTTTAAAAACGTTGAAGAATGGATGACAAAACAGTTGGAATCTGCACCAATTCCTATGAAAAATGGGTGGTTTATTAGTGAGTTGGCATTTTATGATTTACAGAGGGAATTGAATGCCAGCACCCAAATTTCCATTATGATATCAATGGGACTTGCTCTTATAGTACTATTTCTATCTACATTAAATATTCTTACAAGTTTATATGCAATTATGACTATAACTAGCAGTATTTCTGTTACAATGGCAGTATTAGTATTATTAGGTTGGAAGTTGAATATTCTAGAATCTACGGCAGTCTCTACTGCCATTGGACTGACGGTAGATTTCAGTTTACATTATTCTGTCAATTACAGAATGTGCCCAGAATCTGTTGCCGTAAATAGAGAAGCCGCCACTAAACATGCTTTAAATTATATGGCTGGACCTGCATTTATGGCAGCTATTACCACTGGTGCTGCAGGAGCATTTATGCTTCCTTCTTTAATCCTTCCTTACATTCAGATTGGCATTTTTCTGGTATTAGTTATGTGCGTAAGTTGGATTTATGCTACATTTATGTTGGGTTCAATGCTTGCTATTAGTGGACCCATAAAAGATTGGGGTCAGTTTCATTACCCTAATATGATGTGCTTGTTCGGTAGACCGAAAAGAGTTCAAGGGCGGTCTCTACCACAACCATCGACTTTGCCAGATTGTCATGAATTGGAATCCTTGACGTTTCCTAAACGTAACAGGCCCAGTCCCAAACAATTGAGACGGTCAATGAGTGCAAGTGGCGGAGCTAGATTCATACCCAGCAAATATGTGTTTACTGATCAGTCCCCTTCAGCAACCAGTGCTATAACTATCATTATGACCGATGACAATTAAATGTAAACTGTTAGGACTAAATGTTCTGTGATATATTTTTTAGTTGACTTTTATTGATGTAAATGCCATTTATGTCTATCAATTTTGTTCGGATGGCATTAAATATTATATAATATATAATATATAATATATAATATATAATATATAATATATAATATATAATATATAATATATATATATATATATATATATATATATATATATATATATATATATATATATATATATATATATATATATGTGTGTGTGTGTGTGTGTGTGTGTGTGTGTAAAAATGTTATGTAATGAAAATTAAAAATATTGATATTGAACAGTCTTCTTGATTAAAAAATATGCCTTTAGCTACAATAATCATGTGATTCCAAGTAGTGAAACAGTATACATGTGAAAGTCAAGTTATTGATTTTTCATTAACTATACATTTGGTACAACGACATAAAAATATCATATTAAATATCTTCCAGCTATTTTTTCAAAGAGCAAATACATATTCTTGTAAACTTATCATAAGAAATATTGTATAGAATAAAAGCTTTTATCCCGAAGGAAAAAAAAATTTGGCTTAAAGTGTGCAAAACGTAATGAAGGTATTAATAATTGTAAAGTGTACATTTTTCGTAGTTAAACATCTAGATTAGTATTATCATAATGAAAGTGTGCCGTTGCTATTTTTCTAAAATCTTTTATTAGGTTTGTTCCAATCTGCTAATCTGGATCGTCCTTGGAACGGTTATTGGAAGCGTTTACACGATATGTTCGCGCTATCTCCAGCAATACAAGGTTCTTGTAATAGTACTTGCTATCAGCCAAGTATCGAAAGAAAAGGTTCACAATCCATGCTTCAATCGGTTCTTTGTTTAAACACATAATCTCTATTGCGCAAAATCGTCATCGTACCAAGGACGGTTCTTGATGGGTTGGAACGAACCTATTAACAATATTTACTGCCCTGTATGACAGATAATTAGAAACCGTCCATAAAAATTATTTCAAGGGGCTCACAAATTAACAGTTGGACGTATAGACGTATTGTAGACTAATTGTAATTTAAGCCCAATTTATCAACATTAACCCAATTCACAATTAGAATAATTGTATTTTCTTACGATAAAACTTTAATTTTTTAATTTATATTTACCGAAGAACAAAGATTCTGTAGTTTGGTCAATTACTTTTTAAATTTCATTAAAGTACCGCATAATAGTTGAAAAAATACACTCTGTCTCAAATTATATGGTTAATTTATATTCCTCATTCATTCTTAGTAACGTAGTTATCTTAATGATTTATTTTTTTCTTATTTTCATATGTTTAACACTCAAATAATTATTTTTCTTCGTGTAAATGTTTTATTGCTCGAATTATGGAGGGTACAGAGAAGAAGAATCTTCTGTGTATGTAAAAGTGTCCGTCCAAATGCGTTAAATAAGTGGGGCGCCACTTTAGCATCAGTATAAATTTACTACATTATTCTGTATAATGCAAAACTTCCAAAATTTTCAATACTGAAATGTTTTAATCAAAAATGAGACTCCACATACTTTCAATTCATTTACAATCGCTGCATTCATACCATACCCTTTATCTGCACCAATGACATTCTGGAAGGTTTTGGAACAGTTATTTATCGTATACAGCTGGATTATTTCCCATAAGAGATTGCAACCAATTAAAATAATCATGACTAATATAGCTGTATTCGAACCTGAAAATAAACTCAGAAATATGGCATAGATATTATTTCTGGATTTAAGTATATGAGTTTTAGGGTATCGTTTACACTTTGACCCAAAGGATCTATTGTGTCCCCCTTTCTTGCTGTGATACTGGAGAACCCTGTGTTTACAGCTAATCCGTTAGTCCCACTTCTTTTAAAAAGTATAGAATGTGAGATGGCTTCAATTGCCAGAGATCTTCGTCTTCTATTTCATACGCTCCTTGGTGTATTGCTCTAGAGTTTCTTAGCGTTTCACACTTCGAGAGAATGTGGATAGAGATTTCGTCCTCTGTGCAACAAAATCTGCACGCCGCATTATCTGTTAAGTTTAGCGTCTTCAGGTGTTTGTTGAGGCGATAGTGTCCCAATAGGACTCCTGTGAGTATTCGTAGATTGTTCTTACTTAGGTTGATACATTCAGTAGAACTTCTCTTGTTATAGTTTCCCAGAGGAGCTTTTGCCTGTCTCAGCCTCTGTAGCTTGTCCTAATAATTATAGCTGATACCACAAAAGGGTTCGGGTCCCATGAAGAGCTTATCTGCCCCCGCTTTAGCGAGCTTATCAGCTATTTCATTTGCCTTCTCTCAGGTGTGTCCCGGAATCCTTCATAGGGTAATTTTATTTTTCTTGCCTAACTTTAATTTTTCTAGTTTGAATTTTATGATAGTTCATCTCTAAATTAAACTGAACACATTTTTTAATTCCATGAATTTCTGTTTGAAAAATACTTGGTGCGCTGCCCAGGCTTTCAGAGTGTTTGGTTTTGGACCCATACACTCTTATTCCAGTTCTGTCTGCTGTTTTAGATCCGTCCGTATACCATTTAATGGCATATCTGTTCATTTCTTGTATGGTGTTTTGATACCACTTGCTTTAACAGTTTATTATTGAGGAACTTTTTCTCATAAGAGATATCTTCCCTTCTCTCTATCCTCCATAGCTCAAACATTGTTTATATAGGTTGCTTGATAAAGCCTCAACTAATTAAAATAATCAGGACTAATATAGCTATAAGTCGAACCTAAAAATAAACTCAGAAATGTGACATAGAGATTCTTTCTGGATAGTTACCTACCAAAGCAGTGAGCTTCCAGATTCAAAACAGACATGGGAGTACCAAATAAAACTTGATACAAATAAGCAATACTAACTACATCTCTGTAGACTTTGTTTCTTGTCACACGGAAATCAAAGAGTCTAAAAAGGAACAGTCTTTTATTGACTCACGACCTTTCTTTGGTATAGGAAAATGTTCCTATAAGGAAGAGATAGACCAGTTGGTACCTTTCCAGGGTAGATCAATCAAAAAATTTCATTTTGCGCTTGGATATTTCTAGATCTTATCCAATACAAGAAAGATCTTTTCAATATTCTCCTGAAAAGTAGCAAATAATGGTGAGTGTAGATTATATAGGGAGGAAGATTAAAATCCCGTATATAATTATTCATACTTGTAGGAGTGAATATCTAACCTCGTTAAAGATAGAACAGATATTGGTGTTCATTGGAACTGGAAAGCTTTAAGATTCCACCGTACACAGCTCTTAGATATGAGGCTATGAAAAGCCAAGTGGACTAACCCCAAATTTGCATAATGGAGATAATTGGCTGTAAAGTTTGTTCAAAATGGACCGACACATAATTTTTTTAATGGTTATTTTGGTTCCAATTCGCTTTACTATGTAAAAAGTGACTGAGTATAACTAAAAATGACAACATAATAAAGTTATGATTTCAATCTTAGATTTTATTGTGGATTAGTCCATTTTGCTCTCTGATGATTGTGTGGATTAGTTCACATTGTATTATACGATTCTGTTTTTTTTTTTCAATAGTAGTAGTAAAATATTAAATTTTTTGCATTTATTTTATTACTGCACTTAAAATTAGCGAAAATAACAAAACACTTATAAACCTATTTATTTCAACCTATATTATCTAAAGAGGTTACCTAGCAATCAATTTTAAATACAATATTTATTTTGTACAACACCTATATAAAAATAATGGAAGAAAAATAAAATTTATGAGAGCGCGGCATTATCAAACTGGTTTGAGAATAGCGTGCATTCAAAATAATAGGCGATACAAAGGTCAATCAACATTTATTTACGCATAATTCACAGCTATTGTACATAACTAGGTATAGTGCTTATCTTAACAGAAGTCGCAAATATAATTTTCTGCCGTTTCTTTTTCACTGCATTCTTTGTGAATCCAGGTTGAACAAGAGCAGCAACGAAACCAGACTTCATTATTAAGTCCGAATTCACCACATAATTTACTTATGTCATTAGTATTCTCATTTTCTTTGTCTGAGCTTATCTCATCTCCATCGTCGTCATTACATAATTGTGCTAGGGGATTATCCTCGCTGCTTTCTTCACTGCTAGAAATTAACACTCTTCTCTTCACAGATTTTCCTTTTGCTAAAGCTTTTCCTTTACCTTTTTTTCTTCTTTTAATCTTCTCTTTCTCTCCTTATCTTCTAGCTGTCCTTTTAGTGGCGTGGCGGTCAAAATTTGAGAGTGTTGTTTCTTTGAACGTCTTTTAATTTTCTGAATTTTTCGAGGCACTGGGCTCAATATCTCTAAAATGTTACTACGCGAAGTACTGGCAACAGATTCGGTTTTATTTGCAACATGTGTAGAGAGTGCTTCCGTTGCTATGTCATTGTTGAATGAATTTTCGTTTCAAGTAGTAAAGTCTTCAACAATTGGGTCTGATATAAAATCATCATCAAACACGTTGGGGTTTATGGGATGAATGCCAGTCACTTCGAAACCTTTTACTGCCTTGTCCATCGAAGCTACTCTCAAATAAGCTTTGTTAAATACTGAAACCATAACATCATGAGTAATTTTTTCATATGGATGGTTTTTCATATATAAGTCACACTCTGTATGATAAGCTGTCTTCAATGGACCGTAGAAAGTGACATCCAGCGGCTGCATTCTAAGAGAAGTGTGCGGGGGCAAAGATAGCATATGGATCCCGTTTTCCCGGCAAAATTAATAAGCCTTCAGTGACAAGTGAATAGCATGATTGTCAAAAATTAGTAGAGTGGGGTTTTTACCTGTTGCAGTAATATATTTGGCAAAGTGACGAAGCCATTTCTCAAAAAGTTCTTCGATGCTCCACCCAGACTTTAAACATATATTCAAACTCATACTCCAATAGGCCCCTTGAATCTTGAGACTTGGTTTGATTCTTTGGCGCTTAGGTCCTGAGTCAGGTAGAAAGAGGATACAAATTTTGAGATAGATTTTGCATTACCACGAGGACAATAATATCCTTGATAAATAATTTGTTAAGTTTTGGCAATAATAGTTATCAATAATAATCGCACCAAAATATTAATTTGTTTGCGTCCTTCGGGATCAATCAGCTAAACGATGTATCAATTTGTGAAAATGCCATGACCTTAATATAGAGCAATAGTAAAGGTATATTTTCATGATAGTTGTTCAATGTTAAAAAAATTATTGTTGATTTATTTTTCTAAGCTATTTTCGTGATTATCTAAAACCGGAGGCGTAACTAATAGTGAAATAGATGTACGTTATTCACTTTCCACCTTTCATCTTACTATTTCTTCTACCTATGGTTTCTCCAGTCCAATATTAGAAATTTATAAGTTAATAGTCTGTATATGTGTCCAATTATAAATACGAATTTTATATCAACGAAGTTGTAAACATTTCTGGTTTTTTTAATCATCATGCTTTTACAGAGTCTTTTTTCTTGTAAATATTGCTCAATATATATTCAATACAGTCCTCAAAATATTGTGGAGGTGCTACAAGTAACTAAATATTGAGATCAATATCAGAAGAGGAAATATATTCTGCTCAACGGAAGTAGTATCATTGATTTTGATATATTTTCAAATCCTGAAAATAGATCTGTAATAGTGATTTTATCCGGTACATTATTTCTGTAAATAACATGTAAGCACTCACAATCTAAATTTTTTGGGGCTATTAGATGGATGCAATTGATTATTGCCAATTTCTTGTTAACATTAAACAATCCCATTCAGTATAATAAAAAGATGTGATTCATGTACTTATTATGTGTACTTAATGTGTTAAGAATAGAATGTATTAGTGTATAATTAACCAAAAAAATTAATTACTAACATAATTCAGCTGTTGTTTATTACATTGCTGATGATTTCCTAAACGAATTTACATCACTCTTTGTTTTAGACAGGGGATTAATGCCAATTGATTAACAAGTATTGATTTTTATTTCACTAGAGAAGTTACGTTTCTGGAAACTTAATGTGATGACATTAGTTGTCTTGTTAAATAACTAATAGAGTTCATGTAGTCTGAATTATATCAATGTTAAATGTTCAAACGAACAAATCTCTGGACTGCAGAAGAAGGTATCTATCTCTGTATATTAGACGTATTTTTTATTTTTTTATACAACCTGTTTCTAAATTGATTTTTGGTTAATAAAGATGTTTTGCCAATAAGATCCTTTTCATTTTACGACATGAAAAATAACCAATATATATATATATATATATATATATATATATATATATATATATATATACAGTGCTTTTCAGATAAAAGTATCCACCTTTAATAACTTTTGTAATACTGGTATTTAGAAAAAATCCAAAAACACGTCAATTTATGTTGGAAGGGGCAAGCATTATGGCTTATTTAAACTTACTGGAAAAGCCACCCCCTCACCCCTAGCAGCATCCCCTTTATTTTTTTAAATTACTTTTCATATTTTTTATGTAAAATTTGGATACTCCTCTTTGAGCTGATTTCAAAAATGTATAATACTTGTAGGTTAAAGTGGTTAGTTTATGAGATAAACAATTTTTCTTTTAAGAGCACAAATTTTACTTATTATTTACTTTCACCTTATTTGCCTGTACTAAAATGGGTTGTACAACAGTTCAAACTCTTTAATCTTTTTAACTGTGCTATTTATTCTACTTAAAAAATCCAAACAACAAAAAACTCTACTTTTTATTAAAGTTTGACATTGTCAACTAGAATTTGTAGTCACTATTTATAGTGTAATTTGATACATTTTCATACAGTTTCTCTGAAATGGTTTACTCTTTGCAAGAAAGAATTGAAATTGTAGGTTTATACTACCAAAATAATAATTGTGCAAGAGCTGCTGCTAGAATATTTAACGAATTACATGACGGAAGACATGCAACTCATAAGTATGTAATTCAACTGATGGAGAAATTTACCACCCATACAAAGTTAAGTTGGTGCACGAGTTGAATGAAGATGATTTTGATCGTCGTCTAGAGTTTTGCGAATCAATGACGCATATTATCAATAACAATCCACAATTGTTAAACAATATTTGCTTTTCTGATGAATGCTCATGGTCATTAAATGGCTTAGTAAGTAGGCATAATTGTAGATATTGGGCTGAAAGTGATCCACATATTATGCGTGAATTCCATACACAACATCCCCAAAAGTTAAACGTTTGGAGTGGTATCCTAGGTGACCACATTGTCGGACCATTCTTCATCAACGGAAATTTAAATGGTGAATCATATCTTGAGTTACTCAGGGAAGGGGTTGACCCACGTATTACAACAATAATAGAAAATGATGATAACCTTTCCGAAGATTTACTGGTATTTCAACAAGACAGAGCTCCCCCACACTATGCTATGCCTGTCCGACAATTTTTAAACGAAACATTCCCCGCTCCTTGGATAGGTAGAAGGGGGCAGATGATGGAGTGGCCACCTAGGTCACCGGATTTAACACCCCTAGACTTCTTTTTATGGGGGTATTTAAAAACAAAAGTTTATGCTACCCAACCAGAATCTCTGGATGATTTACGAGAGAGGATAGAAAATGAATGTCGACAATTAAATCCAGCCGTATTAAGCAATGTCAGAGAGGCATTTCAAAATAGATTATACCATTGTATGGAAGTGAATGGTACTCATTTTGAACACTTATTGTAACTTCATAATAAATAGCACAGTTAAAAAGATTAAAGAGTTTAAACTGTTGTACAACCCATTTTAGTACAGGCAAATAAGGTGAAAGTAAATAATAAGTAAAATTTGTGCTCTTAAAAGAAAAATTGTTTATCTCATAAACTAACCACTTTAACCTACAAGTATTATACATTTTTGAAATCAGCTCAAAGAGGAGTATCCAAATTTTACATAAAAAATATGACAAGTTATTTAAAAAAATAAAGGGGATGCTGCTAGGGGTGAGGGGGTGGCTTTTCCAGTAAGTTTAAATAAGCCATAATGCTTGCCCCTTTCAACATAAATTGACGTGTTTTTGGATTTTTTCTAAATACCAGTATTACAAAAGTTATTAAAGGTGGATACTTTTATCTGAAAAGCACTGTATATATATCACACGACACACACTTTTGCACATTTGTTACGAAATAATAAAAATTCAAAAGTTTAATTATTTATTATTATTAGTTGGAGTACCTTTAAATTATTTTTTCATGTTTCGTACAAAATTTCTCTTACCTTTTACTTGAAATAAGATGATTTATTTTTTGTTGTCTTCACTTGAATTCGGTTATTTTTTTTTAAATATCTCTGCTTGCTGCTCGTGAAAAAAATATTCAACTTAGTTTTGTTGCTCAAAAAATTATATCTTTGAATTTCTTTGGTCGATGTCTCCTTGAAAGTAGGAAAATTTTACCTTTTTACCTGAAATCATTTGATTATTTTTTTTAATAGTTTTACCAATTCATTTAATCAACCACCTTTTGACTCTATAGAAGTATGCAGCTTCTCATTCTGAATCGATTGATACCCATAATTCATTTTCATAAAAAATATGACTTACCTGATTTTTCCCCCTTCATTTTAAATATAATGTATAGGTTATGTGTGTATAAAATAGTGGGCAGGTAGAATAAAATATCTTTTACATTAATCAACATTTTATTTAGTTATTTATTTCGAATTTTTTGACCGATCGCAATACTTTTCTTACCTACGGTATAAGGTGGGGTATAGGGTAAGGAAAGTAAAAATCATTTCGGCGGCAGGGGGCTGAATCACTCTAAAGATCCTCAACCACGGATTTGTGCTATCACCATAAATTATCAGCAATGATAATGAGAAGAATGTAATGTTATTGATATTGTTGAGCTACCTCCAGATAAAGTCGATGTCGTTTCCGATGAAAGCGAATTGGAAGACACAATTCCTCAAGATATTCCTGGAACTGTTGAAATTCAGTCCAGCCTCTTGGAAGAATAGATCTTCAAAGCCCGGTACAGAAAGCTCCTCAAACCAGTTGCAAGACGGATGTTGTATATTGGAAGAAAACCAAACGTGATTTTCCCAAAGTCTTGGAGTATGATCAAGAGATATCAAAGAGGTAGGAAAAAATAAAAAATGATTTGAAAGGAATGTCTGAGGTTCAAATATTTGCGACGTTACTTACGGAAGATATAATGCTGTATATAGTGAAGCAAAGTGTCACGTATGCTACCTAAAAAATCGCCACTCATTCACATTGTCGGTGGACTGTCTTCGAAAGTTCATTGGGTTTCTGACACTGACAGGATACCATTCTCTTCCACAGGAGCAATTGTATTGGTGTGAGGATAAAGACATAAATCTACCCTATGTAATGAAATGTATGCCGAGAAACAAATATTTAGAAATAAAAAGAAATCTACACCTGAATGATAATTCGAAAATAGATAACAATCAAAAAAGTTTCAAAATTGCTCCTTTGTTAGAAAAAATGAACAATAAGTTCTTACAGTTTGGGGTTTTCGCCAAAAATATAAGCATTGACGAACAAATGATCAGACATCACTTTTTGAAGCAAGTTTTTACGTGGTAAGCCGATTCGATTCGAATTCAAGCAAGAGGCGATGTGCTGTGCTGAAACTGGATCCTGTTTCCGTGCAGAGCTTTATGAGGAAAACAGAGCCAAACATTCCCAGTTGAAGAGAGCCTCTATTATTCTAAAACACATTTCATTGGTTGACAGCCCTACTGATCATTAATGAAAACTTTAGAAGAAAGGAACCATCTCGGTGTATAGAAAAGTGTCTGTTGAAAGGAAGCAAATTAAGGTGGCGCTACAGTAGCAAGTGAAAGGATTTTAAAAAGAGTGCCACAAATTATTATAGTAGGATAGTAAATTAAATTCTTTTTTGAAAGTCATAACTATTTCAAAGAAACTATCAACATACAAATTCATTCGAAAATTGTACATAAAATATATAACTTCTAAATTCATATTATCATTTCCACTTGCTACACTAGCACTATTTTGGCGAGTCTTTTCTGTTTACAGCTGGACAATTTTTCCACTAATTCCCCATACAAGACGGTTCTCCTTACTTTTACCCTCAATAGTTTAAGATAATAGCCTCATCATCTGTAAATATTTTTTATTCAACTATTTAACGCCATTTTCTATCCAAATACTGTAGCATTGCGTCCTCTATTCGTGAAATATTGAAGTAGAGCGACTAGGTTTCTATCTAAACAATTTTTAATTCAATTTTATTTTGATTTTTCAATCTATTAACTGGGGCACTGATAGCATAAATCAATTTAATCACGTATACATTATGAAAGATATTCAATCTAGCATAAGTAAACATACGTTTTACACAATTTAATATTTAAACGCAAATTTGATCTTTTGTACCACCTTATATAAGCAAATAAAGCTACATTATTAAATTTAACATAGATATCTATCCACTATTGTCGTATTGCGTCTCCTATGTGTGAAATACTGAAGTAGAGGGAGTTGGTTTCTACTTAAAAAGTTTTTAGTTCAACTTTATTTCGACAATTCAACAAATTATCAAGCTTAAATATTGCATTGGATAATATGAATTTAATAACATATAAAGAATGTGGGGTATTATTTATATTATAATTTTTTCACAATTTGATACTTGAACTAAACTTTTTGCAGCCTTAGGTAAGTTAATAGAACTACATTTTCAAATTTAACACACGTATCTATCCAAATGCGCATTGCGTCCTCTATTCGTGAAATACTAAAGCATTCTAGAGCACAAGTAGGTTTCTACTTAAAAAGTTTTAAGCCAGGGAAAGGGTTGCACTGAATGATAATAATTGTATCAAATATAAAACAGGGGATATATAGAACCTAGAAAGAAAATGTTTTCACTATCTGAAGTTGAAAATCTAGGAATACGTAAATGTTTATAATGATATTCAATTATCAATGCCAACTTGTGATGATTAGTAGAACTACATTGTAATATTAAATGCAGCTTTCGAACCAAAAAGTAAGTAGTAGTAGTTAATCTACTTTAAAGTTTTGCGTTAAAAAAAATAAATATCCACAAAAATGTATTACTAAATCATTTCAAGAATGAGAAAAGTATTTTTTCCATTTTCTGTATGAAATGGTTATTTATTTCAAAAGAAACAATTACCGCTTGGGAATTTCAAGTCCATAATATGTCTTTGAATATTACTGTAAAAATCTAGATTTCTGTAATTTGTTGAAACTAAATAGAATATATAGAAATCACATTAAATTCAATAAATAGGTCAGTAATTATCAAGACAATAATTGTTGGGTAGTAGTCACGGAATGGAAAATATTATTTCAAATAATTGTCTATATTTCTCTTTCATTTTTTAAACAATCACGAATTATCAGAGTCCTCTTTTTTTAACGATAGTAAATATTAATACTCAGATTACTTTGTAGAAAAACAAATATAAATCCGAACAACGGTCTTAAGTACTACCCATGTAAAATTAATCGAGAATTCTTTGTTTCGGTAAATCGACACCCAAAAGCGGCGATTTTCCCCAACAACACATAACAAGTAGTTGATTGGTAGTAGGATAACGAACGTAACATTTAAAGAAAAATAAGGGCCTATCAAATAGGTAAGTAGGGCTATAAATTGCGCGTAATGCCCGACACGTGGTTGTTACGACAAAGTGGATATTATCCTCCGTGTGCCACGCGTCACATTTTTGTTCTGGTATTCTTTTATGCATTGTGGCGTATTCCATTATGATCATTTACCAACATCGCTTTGTAACACAGATGTGATATGCAGAGGCGTTTCTTGAAAACGAAACCTAATCAAGAAATTGTATGTTTGAGAACAATTATTCTTTAAATTCACACTTAGATATATCTTATAAGAGTTTTATCGTATCTGGCCTAGGATTGATACGGGTAAGAGATTATGAAGTGAAAAAAAGATACGAGCATACAATTAGTTTGGTTTTGGAACACTTTAAGGAATACTTGCATAATTTAAAAACTGAAACTAAATGTTGATCTTAGTATTTCTTCTCATTTTAACAGTATATTGATATCAATTATATTTTTCATTGTACCAACGCTATTAAAAAAACTAAATTTTTCGAGAATAATGATGGGTTATATAATGAATAGATAACTTTATATTTTTAGTAATTAACAAATAATAAACAACATCGGCTGCTTATTTGATTGCGTGATTTTATTTTGGTAATTAATTTCTTATACAGCAGTAAAAAGTAACCTAACTATACTGTCAAACAAGCTTGCAAATAGATGTTGATGTGAAAAATTTTTTATGGAACGAGTCATCAATACTGTTGATTCATATACCTATTAACGAACAAAAGAAATATATGAAAAGATTAGTTTACCGTGAAAAATATTTTTTCCAAATTGATCAAAAGACGAGAAATATTCACAATGAAGCTTCGTTTCTATTTTTATCAGCGGCAGCGTGGCAGTTCCGATCATGTACGGCAGATACTCTGACTCAAGCAGAAGAAATGTACACCATTTTCAGATCTCTGCTGCCAACGTGCTTTGTAGTCCTTTTCTTATGATGCCAGCATTAATTGAAGTGAAAGAAAGATGAACCAAGACAAAATGCTAAGAGTGATTCAATGATGAGAAGATGGTGCCGACAGTTTAATGTTGGATGTAATCAAGTGCACAGGGGATAAAGCTTGGGTATCTTACGACACCCCAGAAAGTAAACAATAAATGCAATGGAGGCACACTTTCTTCCCAACGAAAGTTAAGCCTAACATTGTTATGTGTGTTTTTTGGGACAGAAAAGGCCTTTTGTTAATTGATTTTTTACCACAAGGCCAAACAAATTCAAATGTTTACTGTGAGACCATTAAGAAATTGCGCCGCGCAATATAGAACAAGCACCGAGGGATTACTGTCAAAAGGTGTTCTTTCCACGATAATTCCTGATCTCATACTGAGAACGTGATAAAAAAACTTCTGCAGGAATTTGTCTGGATCGCGATTGATATTCCTTTTTACAGTCGGGGCTTCGCTTCAACGATTATGATGAGTTGAAAGAACATGTTACCACATGGTTGACACCTTTTACGAAAAAGTTTACAAAAAGTGCCACATAAGTGCCTAGAAAGTTTCGGAACTTCACTCAATAAGTCGTGTGAATAACTGAGAAAAACACATTTTTTTGCCAAAAATTCATCGATGTAATCTCCGTCAAGAGCAATACAATAATTCCAATTCTCCTCTAACTCCTCGATGCCGGACTTGTAGAAGGATTTGTCTTTTGCTTCAAAATAGGCTTCAGTTTCAGCAATTTCTTCTTCATTTGAGCTGAACTTCTTAACGGTGAGCATTTTTTGAGGATTAGCGAATAGTCATTGGTTACTGGGGACCAGATCTGGACTATACGTTAGACGAAAAACCAATTCGAAGTGTAATTCGTTCAATTTAATGATCGTTGCCATCGACTTGTGAATCGGTGCATTATCTTAACAAAATAGTGTTTTTTTCTTCGACATATGCCGTTTTTCCTTGATTTTTGCATTGAAACGATCCAACAAATCTATGTAGTTGATTGTCTCTCCCTTGTGGAGACAGTCGATGAACAATATTCCATGTGCATCCCAAAATATTGATGCGATAATCTTCCCACTTTGAAAAAAGCTTTCTCATGATCAAATATTCATGCATAATTGTAAAGACACTGCCTTCTCTTATTTTTACGGCCTCAACTATCTCACGAAATTTCAATTAACGATTAGATTGTGGACTTTTTTGATGTTTTCTGGAGTAACTACCTCAACTGGACGACCAGAACATTCACCATCATCGCTGTCTATACGATCACAGTAAATTTAATTGAATTGAAATTCAGCAAACCAATAACAAATGGTTTTTCTCGACGAAGCAGACTCGGTTAATACTTTTGAAGCCATTGCTGAGCTTGTACAGTATTTCTTCACTTAATTGGCTGTCACTTAATTCTGACTAATCGATATGTCATGAAGTTTTGCACAGTCTTTTGAAAGTCATATGGATTTCACAATGGCACCGCCATCTGTGTGTCAGTCATCCGACTTATTAAGTGATGTATAGATAAATAATGAGTTTTTGTAAAACAAATATTTTTTTGTATTTTTTATCTGTACCCGTTTTTTCATATAATGAAACTTACTTTGTGGATATACCTCGTATATAAAAAATAATCTGCAAAATACGCGTTTGTCTCTGCCATTCAGCTAATTCTTCTGTTATCATAGCGAACGAATGAGTGCATTATCAAAATGAGTTAGCAAATCAGCGTAGTATTGCCCACTTATTGGTTTCCCTTTTTCGAAGTATCAATAAATATGACACCTTTTACATTCTGAAACACTGTTGCCATAACCTTATTGTAAAATATACTTTTGTGCCACAATTGTATTTGCCGGACTCGTTTCCTTCGTCTGGCAAGCCTATGAATAGGCTATTTTGGGATTATAACACAACCAGCTATCATGTTGTCTAGGAGGACAAATATTGCGTTATTTACATTAAAATTATGATTATATTGATGTTTTATTTTCGTGTTTTTTGACAAAAGATATTCATTGTTCACTACGATAATATGGCCGACGTCTCAAAGTACTTTACTCGAAATGACCAATAGACGAATATTTTGTTTCCCATTATATTGAAATGTTATCTAGAGAGTATTCATATTTTTATCACTTTTGCTGTACATTTGTAGTCGGCTTCAATGAAATACCTATTTTAGATACGTTGAAGTATGCCTATTTTCACTATAAATTGGATTTGGACCAGACCTTTTTCGAAAGTTATATGCCGCGACGAATTTTGAATTATTTATACATTCCTGCAGATACGTGTCATTGTAGATTACTACTCTCTCTCTCTCTCATTTGAGTTGCAATTAAAATAATTTTTCACATAAATTAATTTATACTACTAGAAGCGTTTAAAAATAAAAAGAAAGTCGATTCATCACCCGGATTCATTACTTTCAATTTCAGATTTAGCAATTTTGTGATTTTATTTAGGGTAAAAATGTGTTATTTTCGATAGATTAGTGAGAAGGTTTTTTCGTATAGTTTTTTCCAAACATTATATAATGAATTATCTCCGTATATTGCGTATACTGGTAATTGGTAACTAAACAAGAATCAGTCAGATTGGTGCAATTGAATTTCAAATGGAATTTCCTTGGTTAAAAATCATTATCTCGATGTAATTGAAAATAAAGCGCAGTGACGTGTCGGTGTTCATTTAACAAACACGCTCAGCTAGGCGTATAGTTTGACGTTTTATTCCGCTCTATGGTCAATTCGGGGTGTGTGGGAATGGTTAAGGGTAGAAGGGAATATACTAACTCCATCCCTTGGGAATCCAATGTGGCTGCGGTGACGCGAGGACATATACATTATTCATCCAACATTCAATTATATATAAAATCTGCACTACATCTTGCACTGTTACTTTTTACAAGATACCCCATTATGTATATTTTTTGATATTGGGGTGAAAATAAGAATTTGTTTCTTGCGACAAGGCGTCTGATTATTAAGTTTTAGAGGGATATTAATTGAGTAAAATTTATTTCTATAAATAATTCAGTAGTTGAGAAAACGTGTTTCAAAATTGATATTATTGATATCTCCATGACTAGAACACTATTATTATATGATTTCGTAGAAATCTCTCCAAAAAAGAAATCCATATGGATTTAATCTGGACTATTAGATAGTCAATTAATAGCTCCATATCTTAAATATATCAATTAAATTATTTCAAACGAACAGGACAGTATTAAGAACTGTTCCATCTTGTAACCAACAAGAGTTTAGGTATAAACATAATAAAATATTTCAACAAATACAAAAATCAGGACATATATTTCACACTAAACACTGGTTTATGTCCTGATTTTTGTATTTGCTTAATCTATTTCTGTTATGAAAGTTATTCTATTATGTTGAATTTTTTACTATTAAAAACATCTTAAAAATGTCTCAGAGAAGGTTGCTTAATCAGTTCATAATATTTTTGTAAAATAATCCAAAATTTCATCCAATTTTTGAATCCTCTAGATAAACTTTGCCGTGATTTTTGTAACGCTACTCTAGGTTACTTTCTACCAACAAAAATAGTCTCATTTTCAATACTGTTTTCAATTTTTATTCTTTATTTCAGAAGATATATATTATTAATTGGTTTCTACCTGGAAGTCTTGAATAACTGTTGGAGAGGGCTCACGGAGAAGAGAAAAAACATAAGAAGAGTCTTGGTTAGAAAAAATGATGACGAGTGCTGTGACGATACAAAAACACTGGAAAGTTTAAGAAGAACAACTGTATTTTGTAGTTACAAAAGCACAAACATTCTATGAGAGCAGATTGGAGAATGAGAAATTCTAAAAAAAAAAAAATACAAACTAAATCTAAACATATAATGAAAGTATCAGGTGTAATCACGGTACAGCATCATCTTTAATAGTATTAACGATTTAGACCAATACGAATTTTCCAATTTTTTTATTTTTATAATTCGAAAATTTTAATATGAAAATGAATGAAGACCCAAAAACATCTTAGTTTCTATTATGGAGGGTAGATATAAGGAGAATCATCTGTTTATATGAAATGGGTAAAATAAAGGTGGTGACACATTAGCGTCAGGGTAAATTTTATAATGATTCTTTTAGGTTATATTTATCACTTATATAACGTAAATCATTGACATTTGGTAGAATAAACTGCTTGTATATAAAATTCATACCATGCTCTTTGTCGACTTTAGCGCCATTCTGGAAGCTTTTGAAATCTTGATCATTTACAGCTAGCAACTTTTCTCGCATATGAGATACTTCTTGTTACCTCTATCCTCTATAGTTTCTATCCTTTATAGCAGCACTATATGCATATAAATTTGAAAGGATTGGAAAATGGGCTCCTAATTCAGCTGTGCCCCTAAATGGCGCACTAAATCAGTTGTTTGCACCTCATTTCTTTGTTGACAAGTGAGTAAGAATATTACGTCTAGAATAAATATCTTTTGTAGGTATCTCAAAGCTAAATTTATTCTTCCAGTTTCTTGGAATGGAGAAGTATATTATGACTAGGCTACAACAAGCTATAACTCTAACTCCAGGTTATTTCACATACGAAAAAGGAAATTAACCTTAATTGATTACATACATTGATTTTCCTTTTCTGGGCCTCTATTGAAACTTTATGTTATGATCGGTAACTCCCCTTTCTATGCTTGTTTACAATAGTACTAATTAGGGGTAACTGACCGTTATAAAAAGTTATCTACCTGACTCATCATCAGTTAGTCATCGAACGTTAACCGATACATATCTCTGTTAATAACAAACAAGAATTCTACCTGAAAATGGTCACAATAAGTGATAAAGCAGCGCAAGAGGTTCCCTATTGCGACAAAGCCAGAGTCAGCGAGAAGTGACCAGAGTGCTGAACATGAGTCAGTCACTGCTGTTCAAGTTCAACAAAAGCTCAGAGAAACGTGAGATGTGGTTTTGAGACTTAAGGCAGCTAACCTTGAGCCAAAAATTTGCTAGAGAACTCGTTACTTGGACTGACGAATAATGGAGCTCTGTTCTCTTCTCAGATGAAAGCAAAATGTGCAATGTGGCTTTTGGAGGAGGTTCCTGGATGGTTTTGGGCGGCATTTCGATGGAAGCAAAGGTTGGTTACATATAAGAAATTTTAGGGGATGACGTCGTTCCCTACGCCAGCTTTATTTGCAAAAACTTCAACCTAATGCAGGATAATCCACGTTCGCATACTACAGATTCCGTACGGTAGTATTTGCAAGATGTCGATGCTGATATGGATTGGCCAGCGCGTAGCCCGGACTTCAATCTTATCGAGCATTTATGAGATCAACTCAAGAGAAAAGTGTGGGCTAGTAGTCCTGCCTCAGCCACGAAATCGGACCTTAAAACGGGGCTCCCTGAAGAATGAGATAGCACCGAACAAGAGCAATTGTAAGCTGATATTAGGACCAGGGGAGGGAACACTGAATATTGACAAGTTTATTCCTAATAAATTATTGTTATGACGAATTTAAGCTTGTATTTTCTTTACTGTTAATTATAACCCTTTTTCATTGTTTCTTTCCTTTATCAAAAAAATAACTCCATAACAACATAGACCACTTATTATAACGCTACGACTAATGGCTTTGAGATGCTAAAATCAGAAAAAGAATGGAACCTATAGATTTTTTTCTAAAGACTATTGACCACGAGCGTGCGACTTGAGTCGATTTATTTGCTCACAAGTGTAACTTCTGGGGGTGTTGAATACAACATGGTACTTCTTATTGTAAACCATTTGAACGCATTGTTTATAGCTACTGCTATTTATATCAAACGTGCGTTTCGGTAACCAAGTTATCATCTTCAAAGACCAAAATTAAACCTTGGAATTCAACTGAGAAAGGTACTTTATTAAGCGTCGGAAACAAGCTGGAGAATTTGAAATAAACATTGATATAATGTGGTAGTTTAAGCGATCAGAGTAAAAATTCTAATACAAAAAATATTCGTTATAAAGGGTTGAGGACACCATTGTTTGTAAGCCGTTAATTAAAAAACAAAGAATTAGAATTTGTAGTTTAAACATCACGATAGCACTCTTCTTCAAGTTAACTTTTTCTTTCTTTAATCTACTTTAATTGAATGTCGATGAATTGATACAGTTATACTGGAACGCTCATTAATTTTAAATAAAATAGGGTTGGAATCTGGTATGCCATTTTTCCAGATCGTTTTCAATAAATACTTCTCGATTTTTAAAAGAAAATCACATTCAAAAAGAATTTAATGAGGAGAGGAGTAGAAGTATTGCATTTTATTGTGGCACGTAATCAGAAAAATATTGGTACGAAAAAATAAGAACGACGAACTGAGATGTAAATTATAGCGAATTTAAATAAGCGGAGCACACGAGGCGAAGTCTGCAGTTCAGGAGTGGATTTGAAATATACAGTTTTAAGTTTATTACAAATTTTAATAGAAAGCTTATACAAAGTAAACATTTTCACAGGTTATTTCAGATAAAGATAATCATAACAGAAAAAAAATTAGACTAGGGAAGGGGGATAAAAAATATAGAATGCTGACAACATTAACGAGATAAAAACGCAGTAGTAATGTAATAATGTTTGTGACAAAAATAGTCAGAGGAAAAGAATCACTAAGGAGCTGAAAGATGTACAGGGTGTTTCTAAATTAATGCGTCAAAATTCAGGAGGTGATTGCTCGTATGAAATTAAGGTGGGTCTTTTCTATAAAAAAATTTCCTCAGTTCACCCCTTTCCGAGATATCACCCTTAAGGTGGTGACTAAAATTGAGTTTTATTTTCTTTTCTAAAATTTCAGTGAAGCTAGAAACTTGAAATTCAGTAATTTCCGTGCACTCATTAGGGTGAAATTAGCAACCCTTACTATATTTCATATCAAAACTTCTTTTCAAGTTGAAGTATTTTAAATAAATTGAGTGGAAAATAGTTAAGATGTAAAATGTGATACGATTTATAATAAATGCTGGAAATAACAACCTGTAGCCAAAATACATAGCCTACGTATCATGGATTGCTGTACACGTTCAGAGATTTGAGATGTATAAAAAAGTTTTTATATGAAATAAGGTAAGGGTTGTAATTTCACCCTGGTATACTCCTAAAGTAACAGGAATATTGAAAGAATCCCAGCAGTTAGTCCTTTGCAAGTGCACGAAAATTAGAATTTCAAGTTTCTCGCTCTACTGAAATTTATGAAAAAAGAAAAAACTGAATTTTAATTAGCCCGTTTTAAGGGTAATATCTTTGAAAAATTTGGGCTGAGGATATTTTGTTATAGAAAAGACCTCCTTCTAACTTTTGTCGTATGAATTTAGAAACACCCTGTATGTATAGTAGGCGCGCAAATAACATGTTTTGTGAGAGCGTAAAGATTGAGATGTTGGAACACAAGGAACGTTTAAAGAAAGAAAGAATATAGAATTCCAACTAGTAGAAAAACTTAAAAGTAGATGAAGGCAAAGATAGGAAAAGAAAGCTTTGAAAAAATGATAACTGTCACTAACAAGAAAAAGTATCAGGACAGAATGAAGAAGAATACTAGAAAGAGTTTTAGAGAGAAGATAATGAGAACCAGTTTTAAGTCGAAAAGGTTTTTCAGTTATACAATGTTACAATTCTTTCGAGCTTAACCTGAGAAACGTTGAATTTGGAGGTCTCTATGCAAATTTTTGTATCGAAAAAGTCTGCAGTATTACTAAATATTTGTGTTTGGAACATTCCAAGGTGTCTATAATGGTTTTTCTCCATACAAATGGATAGTTGCAGTTTAGTCCAAATATTTGCAAATAAAGAATGTATTCTGAATACAATGCTGCGAAGTTCTACTTATTAACCAATACATTTTTTCATTCTTTATCTTCATTTCCTGATAAAATGTTTTCACATTTGAATTTAATATCCATTTAATATCCAGTTTTTTATTTGAAATAATACTTTTTTTAGATTAAGTAGTAATTTATTTTTTGGTAGCAAGGTTACTATGAAGTATTTTTTAGATTGTCTATCGTTATTTCATGGTCTCCGTTATTGATAAAACTCATATGTAATCAGCATATGTTGTTTTCTTTGAATTTCAGATGTGTATGGTGCTGGCCCAAGCATACTGCCTTATGTGAGCACTGCACATAATGTTCGCTAATATAGGTATGACTGCAACATTTCAGTAGATTCCAGAATAATGTTTTGTTCAGTTTTATTATGAGTTTATACTTATATACTTATACTTGTTTGAAAACCGGAGATATGACGAACTTTTCTATTTCAGTTATCATCCGGTCGATACGATCAATGGAAGAATATTTATCACGATATTTTATCGATGTAGCCATTTTTTTATATCTCCTGAATGCTCTCCTGTTGATTTAGTGATAAAGATAATTATCTTACCACCCCGACAATGCTAGCTCTCACACATCAGTTCAAACAAAAACGTTTTTGAACAGTCAAAATATCGAATTGATGAGTCCTCCGCCGCACAGTCCTTGTTTGGAATCCAATTATTTTTTCTTATTTACGTAGATCAAAAATAAATTACGAGATCAACGTTTTTTTATACCTGAACAAGCGGTTGATGCGTTCAAATCACATGTTTTGGAGGTACCCCAATCGGAATGGAAAAAATGCTTCGAAAATTGGTTCAAATGTATGCAAAAGTTTAATGACCTTAATAGAGAATATTTTGAAAAGCAATTAAGCCATATTCAATTATAAATATTTGTTTTTATTTATCTATCTCAAAACTTAATTTGCAACTCTCGTAGCTGCTGTAATTCTGACAATGATTCTTATTATCAGAACAAGACTGTGATTTTTTTTCAATTATGAAAATATGTTAGTTGTATAAAATTATTTTTATAATTGCTTTCCTATATAAACATTCCTATTCCTTTGTATATAGTGTCCATTAGAAAAATTGATCTGTTTTTGATCACTTGCTTTGATGGAACAAATATAAATATAAAATACAATAAAAAGCTAGTAGAACGAGAGACAAAAAAAAGATGGAAGATGAGAGCCGGGCAAACAACGTAATGCGGGTGGTTGCGGGTGGTTTTTTCAATTATAAACTCTATTTGGCTTAGCACAGATTGTTGTGTAATCAGTTTAGCTCGTTACGGGCCGCGAGCACTCGACAGTAAACTACATCGAGGAACAATCTAACTAAAGCAAACCTAAACCTAAACCTTAACTGGAGTAGAATGATTGCATTTCTGAACCGACATTCCATTGTTACATCGTTACTCACAAATATTATTCATCTTGGAATTGTGTATTTCGTTTCTGGAATTGGAAAGCTCCACGCTCTCCCTTTTACTTAATATTCCATATTTATTTAAATTACTTTCGACGATGCTATTACCTATGGCTGTATTATTTAATTAAATTATTAAAATAACATAGTAGTTGGTCTAAAAAATACTTATTGTTTTTATTTATCATTAAATTTTTAATAATTGTTTAAAAGAAAGTATTTGTGTAATGTGGCTTATTCACTAAGGATATTTGGTGGAGTCGCAACTAACTACACTAGAATAGTAAGATATATAAAGTGTTTAGTTTACAACTTCTCAGATTTGCGATTAAAATAAATATAAACCTTAATAAGCACGATCCCCACTTTTAAATGAGATCCTCTCTGATAATGTTTCAGGATAATTATGTTGAAGTCACAACAGTAATCATTTTATACATGTACCATGCGATTATCAAGGGTGAATTGTTTGTGTATATTTTCGATTGAGTTCCCCTTCATTATGTTGTGTTAGTGGACCGCTTACCCCTCACAATCTTAAAACTGTTGAAAATTATTATCCGCTTTTAACTATTGTGTTAATTCGAGGGTTGACTGGAAAGTTATGAACCTTCACCTGAAGATGTCTGATTTGAACAATATAAATTGGCAAATATATTTGCGCTTGTATTAAGGGATTATCACTTAAAAATTCAGCAATTTTAGATGTTTAGTTTCTGTGTGACAATATTTGTTTTTGAGTGGTAATACGCCTATGGTAATGAAGAGAAGTTAGACTCTGTCTACGGAAACCCCGCACCACCATTTACGATCGTAAAATGTTGGGCAGCTCAAATTAAACATGGCCATAAAATTTTGATTGATAACGAATGATCGGAACGACCAAAAACTGCCACAACCATCGAAATCGGAAAAATTCACCAAATGGTACCGATCGACTGTTGGATTAAGGTTAAAGAGATAGAGGCCATCGGCATATTGATAGAAAACATCTGCAATATACTAAAGTATTCGATCCCGGATATTTTTCTAATCTCGGGAATACAGGATTGCATAAAGGCAATCCCGAGATTCCCGAACAAACCAAGATGGCTGCCAAATATCAAACGAGAACGCGTTTCATTTCATGCATTAGTTTTATAAAGTTTCGAGTCCGGGATCCCAGGAACCCGGGACTCGAGATCCCGGGATGTAATCCTCTATTTTTTGCGTCTATTCATAACATCACCACCACACTCCTGAAACTAAAAAATAGGGAAGACTGTGGATTGCAAAAAGGGAAAGAGGTTTGAAAATGAATCTAGACTTTGCTGAAAAATTTGTATATATAGACTTAACAGGAGACGATGTTGGAAAATAAAAATGATTATATAAAAAAAATGTCTTGTTTCTTTGTTAGGTTGGAAACTTTTCAGGTAACCCTCGTATGTCCAGCGATGTAACCGTGGAAGATGTTTCTTCATTTATCAAGTATTTCCAAATAGAAAACAAAAAATAAATTTTAGTACAAATAACACCATCTAAAGTATGTTTACCATACTTACTTTACCTTACAATACATGATTCAAGAAAAAAATGTGATGAATTTAATAATATAGCGTTAATTAATTAACTTAATTTTTATATGACTCACAATGTTAGGTATAGTTTTTTAAAGAAACTTTAAAATTTCATAACAAGAAGCACAAAATATTTATAATTTCACCAAAAGGTGGTGTTACTAATTTGAAAGATGCGGTTAAGAAGTCGCCTCACAGTCAAATGGTTATGGTTACCGATAAAAGTCTGATTGATAAATGTGCAATTTGGCATTTTTGATCATTTTATAATAATATTTCAAATTAAACTTGATTTTAAAAACTTCACAATTTTTCGCGATTAAAATAATTTGTATGAGCCTTTTATAAAAATATGATTTCAAATGTAAAGTACCTGACGACAACTTTAAGTTGTTTAAAAAATTCAAATCTTTACTCTAAAACTATTTTTAGTCTTTACTTTTTTTACTTTAATATCCATAACAATGATACAATTTCACTCAAAGCAGATTTTTCAACTAATTATTAAGAAGTAATAACTAATTTTCTTCCAAATTTCTATATTTATATGTTTACAATATACTTTTTCAACTTTCTCATTATCAGCATCTATTATTCAAATGATTTTTCAAAGATTTTTTTATTTGATAAAATGGCAATAAAAATTAGTTGAAACTAATATTTTTCGAAAAATGAGAAGCAGGAAATAAAAAAAAATAATAAAAAATGCGTGAAGTATATATCCTTGGTTTCAATGAATAAAATCATTTTATCACTTTTTTAGTAATCCTAAATGTTTTTTTTATTATTTTAATTATAATACATAGAGAAGGATCTAGAAAGTTAACATCGTTAGTAAATATCACTTACCAAATGTGTATTAGACCTTGAAACAATTCATTAGTTGACACCACACTATAATGCAATTGCATTTTCGACTTTAGTGAATAAACTAACAATAATCGCACGTCGTTCATAATATTACGACGAAACTGAATCAAAAATATATATTTTCCTTTGTCTAAACCTATGAGTCAGTTTAATATATACATACATCTGTTATACATAGTAGAGGGTATATACCGAATGTCCTTTCAACACTAAAAAAAATCCATTTTATTTAAGATCGTAGTTTATACAAATTATGTACTTGTTTTTAAGGGTTATACTTTACATTAAAATATTCAACATAATAAATATATTGAAGTTTCTAATAGCGTGCAAAAATAGAAATTAGGGCTATAACCCTAAAATACTACGTTGGATGTACGCCATGATTGTTAGACGCATCATCACATTTGTGATAGTCTGGTATACCAAAATAACTTTCAGTATTATGAGGAAATCCACTGATAACGTACAAAGATTGTGTGTAACACCGTAGATAAGAAAACGTGCTCAACTAAAGTCTTAGAGATCTCACAGGTGATAGCTAGATTAACCCATTCTCAGGATATCTAAGGAAGGTACAGGTCATGAGATAATTAGAAAACAGAAAGCGTTTACCATGAGGTTACGGAGATAGAAGTATATTTGAACGGTACACAGATGGTTTGACAGAAGCTGGCGTTGGTACTAAACGCTCAGTACTGTTAGGATCATGCACATGATATTTACAAAAAATAAATATTGACCTCTTACTTTTTATTTGGGAATTTTTCGAAACGAGTATGAAAACTTTTTGTAACATAATTTTATACATTGGCATCGAATTATAAGTCAAGATCAGCATGCGAGATTTGTTTATTGGTCTGTGACTTTGATCATAGTCACGTGACAATTTGGAGAGTCTAGCTCAGCTGGGATTAAAAACAATTTCGTTACGTATTTTTTATTGATCTTTGCTATTTTTCATAAAATTAATATTTTCGTAATTTATGTATATATTTATAAAATAAGTTACTATTCTTGTTGGTTAACCTTATTGGTTAATTGTCACATTTTGTTGTCCATTAGGTAATACCCGAAATATGTCGCTTAGATAAGCCAACCTAAATATGTAAATTCTAGAAGACTGAACTAATATCATATTATAATTTAATTTGATAAAAGTAAAAAATAACCCGTAATTTAAGACCTTTTGTGGCAGCAACTACGTATAAATAAAATGAAAAGTGGGAAAAGATTAATCTTTCCTAAGCAGTATGTTTCTAGAATCCACAAACGCAGGAATTGTTCCTTGGGGATCTCATATAATAAAAGCAATCCTTCGAAGTGAAAAAAATATTGTTAAAGCCGTCAGTTAAAAAATGAAATCTAATTTATCAGATTTTTCTGTTTGAGTAGAACCAGGCAAAGTGCTAGTAAAAATCCATCATGCGAATAAAAGAAATATAGAAACTAATTGAAAAATTAGATATGTTACATTTTCAAATAATGATAAGAATGTTTTCTGAGATTTATAGTAAATAAATAATATGCTAAATTGGAACATGGTCAAAATATATATCTAAACAAAATGAAGTGCTTATGAGACAGGTAGACGCTGTATCTTATGAACCATATTTCCCTGTACTATAATCAAATGATATATTGGATAAGTCTGCTCTACTGATTGGTTCCGGTTGTTTACGGTTTCAATTAAAATGGTTTTTCTGATTTATTCAAATGGTTGTATGAGGACGTCTTGTGCTATAAAGGTAATGACAAAATCTGTTAATTTTCTTCAAAGAAGTTGTTAAAAATGTTGAAAAAGAAATTTATCTATACGTAATTCTTTTATATGAATTTTGTGAAAAGTGTTCAAGAAACCAATTAACTACATACCTAATCCCTAACATCAGATTGCTTATAGCACAGTGAAAATATAATGATTGACAAAGGTGAATACCCTTATCGCTTCAATTTTAATAATAATTTGTAGGCATATTGAGTGCTTCCTACTTAATGAATGATTAGAATTTTAGCTTTTTAAAACAACTTACCGAGTAAGCTATCTCTGATGCATGTGTTAAAATTTAAGAAAAATTTTTAGAGTTTGAAATACAAATTTGAAATTAATTTTTGAGATGAATAACTATGATCAAACGAATGAGACTGAAAATCTGATTTTACAAGAAGCCCCGTTTCAATAAACAATTTCCAATACTTTTTTGACTTGTATTAGTTTGGGCTGATAGCTTCTTCTAACAACCTTGTGATTTTCAAAATGCAAAACTTAAGGATGGATAATCCTTATAAACTTCTTAGATTATCTCATTTTTTTCTTTGTTTTTTAGCTGTAGTAAGATAAATTTGTAAAATCAATAACAGTTCGTGTTCCTTTCCATGATGTAATTCTTATAAAAAGTAACCAGTGACGATAATCATATTTCAAAATATATTAGAAGTAGTCAGTAATAGGATCTCAGGTTTTCAGATAATACCTTGTAGATGTATTACATTTAGACTCTTATAGTTTTTGTAAGAATGAAAATCAATTAGACTTCCGAACCCACCTTACTGAAGTATATTTTTTGAAGAGTTGGATGCTGAAAGGCTATGGATGTTACATACATTTAGAAGTTCCTTCTATTACATGTTAAAATCCCGGATAATCTTCTTCGCGTCTCTGGGTAGTACAATAATAGCAATAATTGAAGCGCTAGGGTATTATTGCACATGAATACACTTTAGCTTACGTAATGGTATTTACAGTGATTGAAAACATGTTCATCGGCCGTTCCTCGGTTTAGGATACCATCGGGAAAATAATATTGGCTATTGGATATTAGTCTGTGGGAAACTTCCCAATTTTTATCAAATTATAAAGTAGAGCTTTTAAAAATAGCTACACATTTGTAATTTGGAAACAAATATGTTTCCAGCATAGTTCACATTTCAAATAATTTCGTGATAATTTGCAGAAAATGCATACGAATTTCACGACAAAAATTTTGAAATCACTTGGTATATAACAAGAAAAAAACATTCTAGTTTCTAATTATATGAAGAGTACAATTGTATTAGAAACAAAAGTTTAAAGCAACCGTGACTATGAGGAAAATTTGTGAAATTAAAGGAATACACAGTTAGTGAGCGAATGGTACAGCATTGGTTCAATGGTTTTAATAGTGAAAATTTGGAGCTTAAAGTTCGTTCGCGCCCAGGTCGTCCATCTGAGTAAGATACTGAGAATACAAAGGAAGGAGTAGGAAACTACCTTAGTGCCAACTCGCCGATTATTGGACTCCTTTAGACTTTCCAAAGATACCATATATCGCTAGTTGTCGAATATTTCCACATGACTTATACGAGATTCAAGCGAAATGTTGCGTCCAGTAGAGGTGTGTAAACAGCTCTTTGCCTTGCCAAAAGATGATCGTTGTATTAGCAAGTAATCGTGGATACTTGTGATGAAAAATAAATGTATCTCAACAACTTGAAGATGGAAAATCAGTGGTTAGACAAATGACAATTACCAGAACCCATGACAAAGAGACTAGAGTAGAAAACCTTATGTCTGTGTGTGTCTGGTGGAGGTTTAGTGAACTTCAAAATCATTTTAGATGGTCGAGCTATCCATGTCGAGAGATATATAGGGGACAGCTGACGCGAATGTCCGAGGTTTTATCGGAGAAATGTCAAGCATTTCCTCCGGACTTTGCACCGTCAGATCACTGTTTAATCAAATCCATTGCGAAATTCTTGCGTGAGAATAAGTTGAATCCAAAGGAGATATTAAAAATGCTATACGACATTGCAACTTTCCATCAAGAGCTCACAGCAATACCATATTTTTGTTTAACTGTTGGTTTTTCATATACCTGAAGATAATGTGTACAATTTGTTTTAAGACATGACATTTACCAATTGAAAGTGTTTGTAATTGATAAGGAATGAAAAATTTGGTATTTGTCAGTCATGTACAACTTTATACACATTAAAAGGATCCATGAAAATGACAGCGCTACCACTTTATATCATATTCTATACATATATAATTTGGCTTTCTCATCGTTATTGTTTTCCTATTGTAATTTCATTTTTCAAGAGCATATTTCTCCTGCTATAACTTTGTCATGATATTTTATACATCATCTCCAAACCATCTTCTCTAGACTTCTTATCATATATCTAACATATTCATATAAAATGCTACAGTTGGCTAATGAAAATGATTCTTTGTATACACAGCCACACTACCCAGGCTCTCCAATCATTGAATAGAAGTTTTTTAAAGTCAAAGTTAAAGTTACTTATCTACAGAAGTCACCGATTGATTTATAACAACAAAAGAATGCGATCAAGTCAATACCATAATTCAAACATGATCGTTGGTGCAACTCTGCAATACCAGTATTTCAGCATTTAAGCCTACGAAGATATAATTTTCTGATCCTAATGCTTTTCCTAAATACTTTTTTAGCATTTTCATGTATCGGTTGGAAATACCAAATACTTCTTTTGTGGTTTCACAAGAAAAAACGCCAACAAAACGTCTTCTTCTTCATCGGAATGTAAAGAAGAGTTAAATCTATTAAAAAATGTTCCTTTGAAAATGACAGCACTTGTACTAAATGTCACGAATCTTATTAACATACGAAGAAGAAATCTGTTTGCAGTGTTTTGTCTACTTGCATGATTGTCAGGTTTACTATAAATAAAAAAACTTAGTTCACGTTTGGGTTAATATAATAGATATATTAGATATTCAATTGATGTCATTAGTTACAAATTGTTGTGAATGGTTGAAACTATTTGAAATAATTAGCATAAATAAGTAGTTAGTTTTCTATATTTATCGTTTGAAAGATTACATTGTTACGAAATTGTTGTTATGTAGAGGCATCTTACTAAATAATAGTTGGTGGTAGTTGTTGAGTTGAGTTATTAATATTGAGAAGATGAGATATCGAATAAAAGTGATTCAGACTATTTGATTATTCTGAACTAAAACCAGAAATGAGTACAATTTTTTTCTAGTGCGATTCTAGAGTCTATTTGGTTGTTCAAATAACCTGTTTTGGCACAAACATCAACAAGAAACTGACTATATTATATTTCAGTTTAAATATATTCAAATATTTCTATTAAAAGAAAAAAAAATAAATGTTGATTTACTGTTTTAATTACTCATAAGTGTGTGCCATAGACACAAAAATCAATAGGGTTAAGACCTTTAACTTGGAGCGAGTAAATATATTGGAATATTTCTACTAAAGAAAATTAAGGTTTAAATATTGATTTATCGATTACTCATAAATGTAATCCATAAACAAAAGGCAATAGGATTAAGGCTAGGAACTTAGAGCGACAAATCTATAAACATTAGCACGCTTCATAGTCCATTATCTAGGGTACTGCTTAAAAAGATGTTATCTACATAACATTTTTGATATAATTATTTTAAGGGTCATTATGTAATAACTATATATTTAACTTGATTTCGAGGTTTTTTGAATTAATTTTTGTGCAAAGAATTTTGATGATGAAAAAGCAACTACACGGAAACAAATCACAACAAATCGTTATTTTCACTAAAGTAGTTTAAGCTCACTGACTATTTACTGTGTATATGTATTCTATTAAAATTGTTTTAGCGTTCTGTTTTTCCATCAATATAAAAATAGAAGAATATTAGTTTCGGTATTGCTTATATATGATAAGACAAATCTGTTTTATACGGGTATTAACACTAGTCTCGACATTTGTAATAAAAAATAACATCATACAGCTCAAGAAATAACAACCATTTATTAACTGTATCCACTGAATATGTATCAAAACTAAAGAATAGCAATAAATCCAAGAAACAGAGTTTTCAAAAAATCATTAATTTGTGGCATAAGTATTCATCCAATCCATCCAGTGTCGTATCATAAAAAGATCCATCATAAACTGTGTGTGGGGCCACTGTTTATGAATTTCTGCGGATGTCTGTGCCTCTCCCACTGGAGCTATATGTCTCTGTTTTTTCTACTTCTCACAGCTTAAGATGTTTTGCGGGTAAAGGATTTCCACTGCAGTTTTGGGTTGCTCTCAGTAGAATTGTGGCTTCAAGCTTATCTGGCTTATGTAAGTGCCACCTGTTGTAATAAAGAAACCTCCTATCACTAAGAATGGTCGAAGTTGTAATATTGATTGCTTGGAAAGTCTCTTTGCAATCCTTTTGCTCGTCCTCACCTTAGTGTCAACAGAGCTAGAGAATCCTCCGGGCATCGCTGGCTTTGAAGCCTCTTCCACTATTTTGACTCCCTAAAACTTTCCTCTGTGTGTTAATTAGGTTTGACTTATAAAGGGTTTGACTTTTCTGCAGCCATATCATTGGAGACATGTATCTTTGTTTTTCTCTTTCTCACAGCGTTTTGCGAGTAAAGGATTTCCACTACAGTTTCGGATCCTTTCGACGGAAGAGCGGAATCAAGCTTATCTGGCTTATCATTTTTAAATAACAAAAATAACTTGGTTGAAGGTGCTAGAAGGTCAAATTCTCATGTTGATTTCTAGTTCTTCTTAATGAATTAAGAAAATCACGCCAGAAACACTTGAATTAGTAAAACTGTACTATCAAAATAATTAACGTGCTAGTATTCTTGTTATCCAAAACCACGTCGTTGAAGAAACTATATGAAACAAAAAATATTATCGCCAGCGTCCTATCAGGAATGACCCTGTACTTAATGATGTCTGGTATATCAAGTAGTAGTGTATAGCGTGGTGTATAAAAAACATAAATTATATCTGGACAAGATGATAATGGTTCCTGAATTGCAAGAAGATGATCCAGATCGATGTTAACAATTTTGCAAAAATTTCACTCAACGTTGTAATTACGACGCATGTTTTTCCGCTGAAAATACATTTATGATGAACAGTGAAATCAAGCCTACCGTAACACAACTAATATTTGTTACTATGTTTTATAGCACAGTGCTTGACATTTGCTAAGAATCATGAGCATTGATAAAAATTTCTCACGTTTCTTTTTTTCTATAGTTCTAAACAAAGCAAATTTTACAATGAAAACTAGCACACACACTAGCACATAAACCAACTTTTATGCAAATGGTGAATCGAAACTGATGCAATAAGAAAACATAATAACAGAGTTACCCGAAGTGTTAAATTCAAGCAAAAAAAGAAATACAGAAAGACAAATTTCGTTTATTATGTACTAACAACAAAGCCATTATATAGTGTTCCCCTTTTTTGCTGCGATACTGGGGATCCCAGTGTTTACAGCTGATCTATTAATACCACTCCTTTTAGAAAGTTCAGAATGTAGGATGGCTGTGGCTGCCAGAGATCTTCGTCTTTTATGTCATTTGCTCCCAGGTGTAGTGCTCTAGAGTTAGGTAGTGTCACACACTTCGAGAAAATGTGGGTAGAGGTTTCTTCCTTTGCTACGTCTAGTGTCTTCAGGGGTACATTGATACTAACAGGACTCCTGTTAGTATTAGTAGATTATTTTTACTTAGGCCAATACGTTCAGCAGATCTTCTCTGGTTATAGTTTTCCAGGAGAGTCTATGCCTATCTCAGCCCCTGTAGATTTCCCAGTAATTGGTTTTACCCCTATCTATCTTCTTTCCTAAAGCTTTCTTTATTATTCTGTACCTGACGCTACAGAGGGGTTCAAACCCTATAAAGGATTTGTTTGCTCCTACTTTAGCGAGTCTGTCAGCTATTTCGTTTTCCTCCATTCCGGCGTGTCCCGGAATCCATTGCAGGGTGACTTTACTTTTCTTGCTTCACACATTTAATTTGTCCAGACCTTTCTAAACTAGTTTGTAGTTTATGATATTGGAGTTTAGAGGTTTAATGGCTGCTTGGTTATCGGACAGGATGATGATTTCCTGTTTACGATAAATCCTATCAAATTGAACTAGACACAATTTTAAATACAGGATTCTCGGCTTGAAAAATGTTTGGTGTGTTTCTCAGGATTTGAGTGTTTGGTTCTAGGCCTGACACTTCTATTTCAGTTCTGTCTGCCGTTCTAGAGCCATCCGTGTACCATTTGATGGCATATCTGTTCATTTCTCGTATGATTTTTTTATCCTACCAGCTTCTAGAGCTCAATATTGAGGTGATTTTTTTTCAAACTTTTTTTGGTACTTCGTCCTGAGGCATTACCCAGGGGTCTGGTCATTTTTCAAGAACGGTTTTACCTTGTTAATTTAGTCTCTGAAGATTGTTCGTTTCTTTTTTTCGGCATGCTTTCCAATACTATATGAAGAGGTGGGAGAAAGCCTATATACGCCCTGGATATGAGATTACTATGATTGTTTGTTATCTTGCAATTTATTTTGTTTTGTATATATTTACGTATTATGTACACTATAGTGTATATTTTAATTTGTATCAATTTCTTTTATGCCTGTAGTAATTGAATGCACCCTGTACTTTGTTCGCATAGTATATCAGAGATAATACTAATTTGGAATTCTTCCTCTTTTAACGGAGAAAGAGACTTTTTTGTAATCAACACTATCGCCACTCGAGAAGATTGTAAGATTAAAATATAGAAATCCTTAAAAAACAGTATTTATGTTTTACATTTTTGAAGGAAAGCGTCGAGATGTATCTAAAGCTCTATTGGTCAATTATCAAGGGCTGGAAACATTTCTCTACTGTCAATGCTGTTCCAAATTTTCTATTGGATAAAACAGAGGGTTGAAGTGTAAACACAGCCCCTAGTCAGTGTTCAAGGCGGAGCTTTCAAAGTGTGATTTCCCTTGTAACAAAAACTCTCATTTCCTGTCTAAGGGTTGTCTAGTTAACAACTTTTGGCAATTTGAAGTTTTTTTGTTGTGTTAGTACATGTGAGCTTTGACAATTTTTGGGATTTACGTTCGGATTGTGACGAAACAGTGACAGTAAGTGATATTCAATTTTTATATTTGTTAGATAATTTAAGTCAAAAGTTGAATTATATAATATGGGACTATTTTAACACGTGAAATATAATATAGTGAAATAATTATTATTCCATACACAGGATTTATTCGACAGTGATGAAATCCCTGTATGTGATGATCAAACTAGTTTTTCTTTTAAATATACACTGCCGGTCAAAAGTTTAAGACCACATTAAAACAACATAATTATCTATCAATTATAATGAAATAAAAAAAATAAATAAAAAAAAATGTCTAACTACATATTCTATTGTTAATATCGAATATCTAAAGAAGTCAATCTTTTATTTACTTCCAAGTTGTTGTTACTGAACACACTGTTCACACTATCCCCACACCAACTCTCACAATTGCCTTATCTGACGCGCGTTTCGATAACCTAGTTCAGTCTTCAGTCTCTGAAGATGATAACTTTGTTATCGAAACGCGCGTCAACAGAAAAAGTAATGTAATCGTCCTCTTTATAGAATTAGAGACTAGTCTTAACAAGGTACGATAGATATCATAAAACTCTGCTTATATCTGTCGCCTTATTTAATTAATTTTCGTAATCACATCTCTAATTTTAACAGGATTCAAACTCGGCTTTTCTATGAGCCGTTTTAGGATAAGTGGAATGAAACATAATCTCGAATGAAACGACTAACACGTACTCTTATTTTTTAATGAATAAGGCTTGTAGTAAGTCGGCAAGTTTGCTTTCTGAATATATAGATACTATATGAGCCTGAAGTTTGAAATAAATTCAATAGTTTTATTATGTTTAAAGAATTATGTCCAATCGCGAAAAATGATAATATATACAGGTTGTCCTAGCATGACTCGACAGGATTGTCGATTATGGAGCGGATAAGAATCCACCTTGAATACGAAAAGGCCATTCTTAACGCCTAGAAAACGTGGATATTTGGTAGGGAGTGTAGGAAATCGAGATATAGGATCAAGATCGCGCGCCTTGCCATTTCGCAAAACCTATTCGTGATTAGTTTGATGTTATATTTCCATACAAATTGATAGGTAGAAGGGGATCTATCGATAAATTTAGGACTGAAAGTACGAATAAGAAACGAGTACATAAATCTCGCTCATTACAAGTCATTAGAAATGCCCAAACAAATTTCGGGTATTTCGAAATAGTCAAAGGGCAGGCAACACTATGAACTTTTGATTTGTTGAAATAATTAAATTCTATTATTTGGTTACTTAAAAAGCAATCAAAATAATTTAAAAAATTAACGATATCTATAAATTGGTAGGCCCTTTATACTAAGCATTATTCAACAAAGTTTTTTTTTGTAAACTTCTTAATGCTTCTTCTTCGTTAATAAATTATCAATGATTAGGTCTCTTGAGAATAATGTATTTTCTAACTTATATAGAAAATATTTTCGAAATTTCAATCTAATTTCGGTCTTGATCAAAATATACTCTAATAGTAACAACCTGTCAATTGATAATAAAACAAAGTCCTTTAACGATACGATTTTGTATTCTTAAATATCACTGCTCAAATTCCAATTTGCGAGGGAGACCCACCCTCAATTCTAATTATATAAAGTTATATTATAATATAAAATTAAATGAGTTTTACTTCAATTGTCCGGGTCATTTTCATCATTAATATATTGTATGTATATAAATCATTTCTAAAAAATTTCTTCTTCTATTTGACTTTGTTTCAAATCTATGAATTTTTATAATTGATGTATGTTTTCTGCTGTTCCATGGTTTATTATTGCAGTTTTTTTCTAAATTGATATCTTCCCAATTTATTTTAATGATATTAAGGTGTCTGTGTGTGATGTTTAGGATCTATCTTGTTTTTTATTAATTGTAATATTTGTTTATCTCTCTTTTGAAAGTTATTTATCATTTCTTTGGGATGATTATTCTCTCTTAATGCAGTTGTAATTGTATTATGTAAATTGCAATAGTATTATGTACATATATATGAATAATTCAAACTGTTGATTGTTTGTTCTTCGTATATTAAAACCTTATTATCATATAATTATTTGACATGAATCACATACGTTATGTCATAAAAGTGGGTATCTTCCACTTTATCAAAGAAATATATGGAAAAAAGAGTTTATTATTATATATAAAATAAATCAGACTCAAAATATTATTAAAGTAAAATTCGAAGAAATCATAGCAACTAACAAGAAAAAACAGGATCCAAACTATAAGAACAATTTATATGAAAATTTCAAATAATAATGTTTTTGATTTTTATCTCTAGAAAAAAATTTTTTTCGGTTCCCTTTTTTTCGTCCCAAAAAAATTTTTTTTAATTTAAAATATTAATTTTTTTACCTTACTAGGACTTAATATAGAAAAAGCACATAAATTCTCATGTCAAAATACGGCTTTTTTTAAAAAAGTCGGTGGGCTTTTAGTTCATTGAAATCTTCATTTTTTGTTGGTGTAAACAATATACATTACTGAGTTAAATTATTTCAAAAAAGCAAAAAAAACTCAAACCCGAAAAATATTTTTAATTATGTACAATTTGTAGCTATTTCTTAAAATTATACAGTATAAAATTTCAATAAATAAACTTGTATATAATGACACTGACAATTTGCGTATTTATATTAATCAATCACCTACATCATGAATATTCAAATAAAAATAAAATCAAACACAAATCTGTTTTAACAAGAAAAATTAATTTTTCCTTAGTTTTTACATCTGAAAAATATGTAGCAGCCTTCAATCGAATTATTTGTAGTTGTATTAAAATTTACAAAAAGAACCTATAAATTTTACTTAAATGATTTTTGTTCTAATGAATGTGAACCATTTCTAAAAACTCTCTTTTTCGTGTATTAGATTCCGTTCCAAAAATTTTTGAATCATTGCATTTATGCTTTTTATTAATTATAAGAAAACTAATTTTGAAACAGAAGAGACCTAAAATTAAGACGATTTGGAAACATAAACATATATAGAAGGTCTATGGAAAAAGAAATATTTATTTGAAACATCAAAAAGTAGAGATTTCACCGCACAAATAAAAATATTTTGACGTGATAATTTTCGATCAAAAATTAGGGTGCTTTTCCGATTTTTCATGTCAATATAATGTGAAAATATTTCAAATAAAAAAAACAAAGTGTGTTTAGAACAAGTTTTCACCAAGATTTTCACCATTTTCGTTATATTCCCTTCTTTACCCAATGGGTTTCATCCTACTAATTTTTTTTTATGTCAAAAACTGTCGACCCTGGTCAAAAATCCACTTTCCGAAGTATTCATATGAAATATATTTTCAATAACTCGAATAAAAATATTTTGATTATTTCTCAATAATAATTATCAACAAAAATTCATCATAATTGGTGTACCTATGAACAGTTTGAAAAAATTGAAATTTTAATTCTGATTACATTAAAGAGGTATTGAAAAATTAGTCAAATGAAATAATTAATATTTACCTTTTGAAATACATATTATGAAAATCCCAAAACTTTCTGCTAAATTGTTGTTAAAATGTAGAGAATAATCACACACACCATTATCCGGCATAAAAAACAGCTGACCCGAACAAGGTACTTTCATTAACGATGACTCGAAATTAGCTGCTTGTTTGTTGCACAAATAATACTTGAAGTAGTCTGTTTTTTGTCTCTCTTTTTGTTATAATGCGATGTTAGTTTTTTTTCCTTGGGACGTTATATATATATTTTTTTAATTCTTGCTACATATCCTAAATGAGAATAAGTAAAAACGGTATGCTGATAAATAAATATGTTATGTATGTAATTTAGTTAATATATCAACACATAGCTCGTAATAATGTTTACAATTTTAAAACAAAATAAACAGAATAGGAAATATTTCAACATAGAATATTCAACATTTGGCTCAAGGAACACTAAGAGTAGTTGTCAGGCTCAGATTATGTTCTATAACAAATGCGCTTTTCGTTTTCCATTCATAGTTTTTTTTCCACTCCTTCCTTCGATACTACATAAGATTCAAAATGTAACTTTTATTTAAGATTTTTCAAACTGAACTTTTCAGATGAATATTTTATGAAAAATCTGTTCATGCACTTCATTATTGTGTTTCTACTAAGAAAACAATTTATTTGCTTGGATTTCATCTTTAACTGAGTTTTGTGTATGTAATATGGCTTCTCTAGATTAATTTATAGACTTCAACATTACTTGTGTTTTTTATATACAGCAAATAGAAGGTAGATAGGAGCAAAACGAATTATTGGGACAATCTACAGGAGCTGAGACAGGCTAAGACTCTCCTGGGAAACTATATGCAGAGATCTCCTGAATGTGTCAACATGAATAAGAACAATCTACGAATAGTAACAGTAGTTCTATCGGGCACTCTCGTTTCAACAAACACCTGAAAACTCTAGACTTAGCAGATAATGCGAAAATTTTGTTGCACAAAGGAGGAAGCCTCTATCCACATTTTCTCGAAGTGTGAAACACTATGTAACTCTACAGCACTACACCTAGGAGCGAAGAAATAGAAGACGAAGATCTTGGCAGCTACGGCTATCCCACATTCTGGATTTTCTAAAAGGAGTGGGATTAACTAGAAAATACGTAAACCATTTTTCAGACACCGTCGTTAGCAATAAACATATGTGCTCATTGCAAATTGCTGTTGGTTTATTCCACGTCGAAGGTCATGAAGAATCATAGCACGGAAATGTTCGTGATATAACTCAGCGTACTTCGTCTTGTCCATTATATCGAGTGATACATAAGAAAAAAACCATTCATCTTATATATTATGGAATGAAATTTAAAAATAATATCCGCTAGAAAAAAATATTTTATATATTATATTATATTTTGTTTTAAGGATAAAATTATTGAAACCAAGGATGTCTGAAACTCCCCAGCCTGGCGTTGCAAAGAAAGAATTGACGCCGAAACCAAATCAGGTAAGTCTGATATGTCAATAAAATGAATGTCAAAATATTCGCAATTTTACATTTCAGTCCCTTAGAGGATCCTCTATCATTTTTTTTCTTCACCGCAAGTAAAACTAAACAGCATTGTTAGTTGAGTAAAGTTGTGACCAAGTCTATTAGTTTGGGTGAAATAGGGCAATTGTACAGTAATGAATCTGTCAAACTCAATCTTGTAGTTTGCTGATACAATATAAGGGAATAATGATTTTAGAGGTTGTACTTCTATATTCTAACAATATTGATACGATGTATTTTAACTTATTTGCCGACTATTAATATTTGTCTAACGAGTGTTTTATTATATTCTATGGTATTAATAAATTTCTTTCTGAATAAAAGTAGTAATTTACCCATGTAAAAGTTTCAGGTTTCGACAGTTGTCCTCTATGGAGTACCAATTGTGTCATTAGTTATTGAAAACCAAGAGAGATTGTGTTTAGCCCAGATATCTAATACCTTATTGAAACAGTTCAGTTATAACGAAATACACAATCGTCGTGTAGCTCTAGGTGAGATGAATAATATTTAAACTGAAAGGAATATTTAGTTATAAAAATCAATTAGCTTTTTGAAAATTTTTATCAACTTTTTTAGGTATAACATGCGTACAGTGCACCCCTGTTCAACTTGAAATTTTACGAAGAGCTGGAGCTATGCCGGTGTCCTCTAGAAGATGCGGAATGATAACTAGAAGAGAAGCAGAACGTCTATGCAAGAGTTTTCTTGGTGACAATGCACCTCCACGTTTACCAGAAGATTTTGCTTTTGCAGTTCATCATGAATGCGCTTGGGGATGCAGAGGATCATTTTTACCTTCGCGTTACAACTCGTCAAGAGCCAAATGTATTAAATGTACAGTGTGCGGGTTGTTTTTTTCACCAAATAAGTTTATTTTTCATTCACATCGCTTGAGTGCTAACGATAAATATGTGCAACCAGATGCGGCTAATTTTAACTCATGGAGACGTCACATGAAACTAAGTGGAAATCCTCCCGAAGAAATTATTTACGCTTGGGAAGATGTGAAGGCTATGTTTAATGGGGGAACTCGAAAGAGATTATTAGCCAGTTCTTTAGTCAGCCGGTCTCCGAAACAAAGTAAAATTGAGCCACAACCTCAACCGATTGTTCCAGCACCCAGAATTCCAAATTGTCAAGAATTATCCTTACCTATTTCCAGAGTTGCAATGGATTTCATATATCACAAACCACTAGCTTTCACTTCTTACTCTTCGTTTCCGTGGTTGAAACGCAATCCCATATTATTTCCTCAAGATAATCCTTTCTTTCCCATCGATAAAAGTTATCAATCTGCTTTCAAACCAGTGCAACCTATTGTTGAAAGGACTGTTTCGCAAAAGGATGAAGAAAGTGACGATGAAGTTGATATTGAAACTACTGATGACAAATCTGATACTACACCTAACTGGGATTTGAAAGAGGAACAGGTAAGTTATTTTGACTATTACAGTTAAATATTAGTAGATTTCTCATATATGATTTGATGAAATAAAATTTATTTGAGCTGAATATTTTAACAAATTTCATATTTCAAGTTTTTCTGATAAAAAATACAATATCATCAAAATTTAGGAGGATTTTCCGTCACTAAATAGGACTATTTTGATTTCTCACCTTAAAGTCACTTATATGTAACAAAAATAAAAGTCATTACATTTGAAGAAATGGAAAGTATATATACTCAAGAACCCCATAAATATTATTTTAATTCAAAAATAGTTTACGTACGTGTTTCTATTAAAAGCTGCTCTTTGGGAAGTTGAGTTGCCGTTCTGGAAAATTGCTGGTGGAATAAATAATAGTGTGGAAACTGTTGTCAGATTTGATCAGATATGGCACCAAGAAGATAGATTATAAAGAGTCACAGGCACAGGATCAGTCAGCAGGATAATAGATAATCGAGATAGTCGCCTAAAGTTATTATTTCAATGGTTCAATGGCTCAATGGTTTGGAGAACATGAAAAAATCTGTTAAATGCGAATGGCTTATAGACGGATGTGAACTTCATATTTAGTCTAATCTTTAACTGTGGACCGTTGAAAACATCGACTTCAATGATGCCAAGAGCGATTAACGTGGAATCAGAAATTCAACACTATTGTTTTCAGGTTCTTTCTAGACATGCAGGATTGTCGAACAAAAATGAGAAGGGGTGTCATTAATATGGCTCAAGATCACCGTATTTATCGAGCACAATATAAATGCACCTTATTTGATTTATCACCTCAGAACACTTCAAAATCCAACTGTACAGTCAATTAACATTCGATCAATTATAACCAGATGAACGTTGGGCTATTTCCACCAGGTTGTTCTCCTCTCTCCCTGAATTTGTTGATAAATTTACAGCGTCTTCCGCAAATTCTTATTGCTCTTCATAGACATAAGATAGAGCTTACATTTCCCAGAAGGCTATTGATTACCTTATTATGAGTTCATATTTCATAATAGCATTGGGAGCGGCCAAGGGGCCGTTAAGCACATATGCCTTCAGATAGGCCCGTTGTACCCCACTTGACGTCACCAAAGTCTGATGTTCTTTGAGAAGCCGATCAGGCGCTTTGGCTTGATGTCATTAGGCAAGCTGTGAGGCTTACCCAGGTGTTTAAACTGCGGTCGTGTGAGTACTGGGCACTTACAGATAACGTGCTCAACAGTTTCATCTTTCTCCATGCACAAGCGGCACTCCGGATCGTCCATGATCGTCCGGTCACTAGTCGGATTTCGCGCCTATTTAGTTGAGACAGTTGTTCGGTTTGAGACGCACAAGTTCCATCTATGTGTGTAAGGAAAGCAAAAAACAAATAATTCCTTGACTATTTTCCCAAGAAAGTGTCATAAACTAATTGAAACAATTAATATTTTCAAAAAATTTTCATATAAAAATCATTTTCTTTTTGTTTACATACGAATATTACTCAGTGTATCAAACAATAGTTTATTCTAACGGATCACTAATAATTTACTTGTATGTATCTAAAAAATCGATAGAATTGAGCGGATTATAAATAACTCCCCCTATAACATGACTAAAAATACCCTGTGGCTAATTTTAATATGTTGTGATTGAAAAAGAATGAATTATTATTTGTCGGCCATCATATGCTGATTGGATGGGATACCAGCTAAAACTTCTTTTGTCTGTAATGGATAAAGAACAGTGCTAACAAGTGATGAAGGTATATTCCCTAAAGAGGGGTTGAAATTGACGTAATTATAACGAGTCCCTTTATACAGTGAAAATAACAGTCTGAATTTCATGATCAGTAAACTTAGAGTGAAGAATAGTGATTACTAAAAACTATTTAAGTGATTCAAATTGTAAAAAGGATAATTTATGTTTATATCTTACCTAAATTTTACAAAAAAAAATCTTTCTAATTGCAATCTAAGGATTTTAATGAACTATCACTACTTAGAATAGGTTTGAAATGCCTACAACTTGAGTATTCGCCAAAAATTCCATTGGTTTTCCATTTAATAAGCTTAACAAAATTTTCTTCAATATGACGATTGTATGTTAAGAGGAAGTGAAACTTCTGGGGGATGTATTAGATTGCCGCTTTTCAAGTAATTCCTCATCGAATAAAAAATAAGTTTGCTACATAGAAACAAGTAAAACAATACGAAGCTTTTGTTGACAAGAATTTTAGAGACTGAAACTTTCCCCAATATCATTACAATTCAAGATCAACTTTACTTGTTTCCATTTTTTATATCAAAAAAATGATATTCCTCCACTCCAACTAGTCAAATTTTGACATTATTACATTCTCCTCTGCACTTTGCTTCGTTGCTTGTTTGTGAGTGAATCTGCAACCTTTCGATAAAATTTTGAATTGAATTCTGAAGAACTTAAAACATCTCAAATCCTTTTCATACACAAAATACTCACAATGGATTATACAATAATTTTTTATTCGTTATATCCTATTTTGATTAAAAAACCTCACTTTAGTCATGTTAATTAATTGAAATAACTGTGAAAATAAATATTTTTTGCATAAATGCATATTTTTAACGCTACCTTTTACATTTGATATTTATTGTACATATATGATATTCCATATTTTTAGGATCAATTTCTGTCAGATACATTCCTTTTTCAATAAATTCAATTAATATTTTTGACTATGCAAAAAAATATTTCCCTATAAACAATAATAGGAGGAAAAAGGCGGGCTAAACCCTATTTAATACTTAATTGCAAAATATTTCAACCCTTTAGTGAAACATTGAAGTACAAAGCCACGTTTATACAGAATGACAATATCTTGATGATAAAAGTAATTTAGAGGGTGTATTCTTTGAATACTCCGACCGGTCATCATCAATATTATTATGAAAGAGACCGTAACAATGTCAGTAAATAATCAACCCAACGGCAAGTATAAATAGATTGTACAGGGTGTGTTGTCACTCACCACCCTTTTTTCCGATTAATGTGTTAGTGTTTTTAATCAAATGTAACCTAATACTTAAGTGTTTATGTTTAACGGTGGCAAAACCTTTCAAAATGATTAAATGTAAACATGCGGTGACGTTTACATGAATTGAATTTGAATTATTTATCGAAATACCTGTAAATATTATTCCAATAAAATGACTGTCGTCTAGTGATTACTTTAATTGAATGACTATACAATTTTTTTAAAGTATGTGATTTTTAATAATTTATAAATGGCATAATGTAATGCTGATAATGATAGTAAAGTTTGTTCTATTTAATTTAAATTATTTTTATTTTTATTATAACCGATCTATCTCGAATATATTTTTCATTTGTTGTTTTTATGTTAACTTGTACACTACTTTTTCATCCAACCAATAAATGAGTTCGAGATTAAAGCAGCTTTTATAAAATCTTCTCTCAATGGACAAGCTATAGACAAATTACTCCACTGGATGATTTTATCTTCTTTCACTTCTATATTATTAATATTTCATTTATTTGTATTCTCAGAAACTGCTTCCAATAAATTTATTTTGTTTCCCTAAAGTTATCTGGTGATCAAGCTCAGCTTTTTTTTGGGATATTCAGAACATTATAAAACTTACGAATTAGAAATAATTGCTGCTCACTTCCATGTACAATGATCATCCCTGTTTAACATTGAAAAATAATTGGTATCTCATTCTTGTATCCTTTCATCCATACTTTAATCATTTTTGTTTTAATTTATATGAACACTTCAAAGCATTTTTTTTGTACTGCCCCCCTTCTCTGAGTATTTATCTGACTTCTTTTTTGTTTTCACATCTTGAAAATAATTATAATATTGATATTTATTTATTTTTTATTCCGCTTTATTATTGTGAATATCGTTGACTCTCATTTTTTAATAAATTTATTATTAAGATCGTATTAAAAATTCTATTCATAGCACGATCTTTCTTTATATTTATTAGTACCGATATATGAAATATACTTTTATATAAAAACAACGCTTCATTACATTAAAAAAATACTTTCACTGGAAGTATAAAAGACTTAATAGTTCTGTCATACTCACATAATTTCAAAATTCAAATCAATTATTCAATTTCCGTTTTGCTCTTCTTTCTCCACTCCCTTCACTATACCTTTCCATCTTATAATGTCATATCGTATTCCCGCTCTTCCCAAGTTCAATGTCACCTCATCTATCATTACTTTTTCCTTCCTTTGTTGTTAATCTTTCAACTATATTTTTAGGCGTCATTTGTTGTGTGACAAGATACCCTTTCACATTTGACTATGTTTTGTTTTGTCTACTTCTTCTATATTGGCATTTGTGTTTTTGCTACTGTAAATCTTTTTTTTTTTTGGAACATGCTTCCATTATGAAAAACTAGTAACTGTGACGTGTGTTTGCTAGGAATTTGATATTGTGATACAAAAATTAGAATCAACGAAAAAATATTAAAAACCAATTAATATAATATATATTTTTGGCAATCACTATTCTTTTTAACATCGGCTCTTCTCTTTGCAACATTTTGGAAAACTACTTGCATGTCACTATAATGGTTGGTCATTTTTACGGTTATTGAACGGAGTAGTAAAAGTTAACAAGATAAAATGTCTAGGTGTAACTATAAAAATCAAGAATCCGTGTTGTTAGCGCGGAATTTCCATATTATGAAATCTTAGAGCCATTATTTTTAGGGGAAACGAGCCAAGACTAACACTTGAGTTGTTTTGAAATGACCCTGTTAGCTTGTAAGTGTACGTGTCTTGTTTAGTGATATAAAAAAGCAATCATGTACAAAATCAGCGTCGGTATCGACTGTTTGTATGTTTCCACAGGGACACATTTGTTCTCTACCGGTTGTTGCCAACTCCCCCAAGAATAAGAACTCATTTAACTTAGAATGTTTATTTATTTTATTATCGGCACAACTAATGTGAATTATTTCACTTTTTCAATTTTACAGTAAACTTTTCTACTTAAACGAAATTTTACGATTAAATTCGCTTTAAATTTTACGGTTCAAAAAGAAACTGGGTAAATATTACTCTGACAAGCAAATGAATTTTTTATTTTTAATTAGACAAGGAACAATTAAAGAGAGAATTTTTTTTCCTTAAATTCAAACTTTAATTTTATACAACTCAAGTAAGCATTTTAAATTGATAACAAATGATACAACGTGACAAAAAATAGGAACTAAAATGTTATAATTAGACACACTTTTTCTGTCATTAATTTTAAATAGATTTAAACAGTTTTATACCATAATAATGTGGATTTCAAAGAGTCAATGAGAAGTAGAAACAAAATATAACATCGGCGTAAATTCTTATCAAGATCTTGATCATTTTCCCTTGTTGATTTAACTGAAAATTATCTGAAAATGTCGGTAACATATCTAGTGAACAAATTTGATTCCACGTTTTCAACAATATTTCTAATAACTTAAGCAAAAATAGTATAGTGTGCAACAAGTGGGAAAAGTTCAAATTTTCTCACAAGTGTGAAAGTTTGTGGCACGAGCCCGAAATGCGAGAGACGCATTTTTAGGATTAATAAAACCAAAATAATACTAAAGTATCCTCTTAACTATTAAATGATAGATATTATTTAAAATTGTAGTTGATTGTGAAATTTTTACAATTTTGTATAGTTAAACCCGGAACGTCATTTCTTTTTATTAAATTTTCTGTTATGTTAATTTTTCTGCCTCGACTTCTGTAAATGCTTCGAGTGGTTTTTCGATGGAGTTGACGATTTTATTAGTAACGTTAATTTTGTTTTTAATAGACTCTTCGACGTATTCTTCTGCCACGGTACTGGATTACCATCCTCCATGGCGCTTTAAGGTTAATGTGTCCCCTTCTGCATTTACTAAAATTATTGCCGAAGGACGTCTGAAGCAGTATATAGATGGGGGGTTTCTAATATTAAAAAAATTGGGATTGTCTCAGCCATACTACGGAAATTGTTAATGACAACTACCTGTCTAGTACATTTTCCTTCTTGGTAATTTAAAAAGAAACGTTTTTCTGGCAAATTAATTGGTCGAAGAGCAGCATATTTTTTATTTATTTCATAAAATTCTCCCGGTTCAGTGAACGTTCTTGGTTTTTTTGTTTTCGTATTATCTAATTACACAAGTAAAGCTGAATTTAAATCCTCTAAATTATCGATTCTTAACTTCCACAACTCCTCTCTACAACATGCCCCTGCTACGCGTATAGCTACAGCTGTCTGCAATAAAAAAACCAGAATTGAAATTTTACAAAAAAATTCGAGTTTTAAACTCGGGACTACTGAGTTCCAAGCGGACACACTATCCACTGCACCATTGACCATTGATTTAACAGTCTTGGTTAAAAGTACAAATATCTATCTACCATAATTTGAAATAGAATTTTTAATAATTATTTAATTCTTTTTATCTACTGAAAAACCCACTAATTAGAAAAATCTATGTTAATTCAAGGAAAATAATAAAATTAAATTATAAAAATAGTTCCTTCTAAGTAAATTTATCTTTATTAGTAGATATTCCTTACCTTGAGATTCGTTTAAAAATCTCTGCAATTGGTCTGATGTCAATATATTTGATTTTTTGGGGACGTAATTATCGAACTTTAAAAAAATGAACGTAATTTCTGATACGTGGATATATCAATGTTATTTTTTATACTGATAGTATTTCGCAACATTGAATATTGTGACCAAAGTGTAGACGCCTTTAAAGTTTTCCACAACTCTTCTAAGTATACCAAAAGTACAGTTTCCGAAAAAGATTTTACTTTTGTATTTCTTCTCCATTCCATATATTCTCGTATGCTAATTCATATTTTTTTGTTAAAATTTCCGGCAACAAATCTAAAGTTCCTTTCGCTGCTTTTTTCGATATCTTTGGCGGAGTATTACCAAAATCGTCACAGTCAGTATCCACATTATTTATTATAAATTGGTATACTTATTATAAATACTACTAGAATAATATTTAAAGGAAATTGCGATTTTTATTAAACCACGAATAAAAACTCTTTTAATAATTTAAAAAACTTCTATAATCTGACAGTTCTGTCAACTATTTGAAGTTGACAAAAGCCAAATAAGTTTTCGTCGTTATTTATTGATTCTCCATATAAATGTATGTGGTGTAGGCAAAGTGCCGTGAGAAATCATATTTCTCACAGTGTGAGCAATATGTGGTGTGGAAATTAAGTTAGCTACGAGAAATACGTCACTTTTCAAAGCAATTGTAAAAAAATATGTTGAACCTTCAAAACCCTGTCATATTCTTTGACTTTCATTAGCAGTTAGGTTTATTTGATATAATTTTAATTTGATTTTTGAATGATATTTTCAAACACCACCCGCTATATACCCGCGTATGGAATAATTTTGTATACACTGTATGATTTAAAAGGCCTATTTAAGTAGCTATCACTTGAAAACAAACTTGAAAACTGTTGTACGACACACACATTTTACTTTTGTTTAACTTCTTTACGACGCCGTTTTCCGCGGTGATAGAGTATGGAAGTGGATCTGAAATGTATGCTGTGTGTGTTTTTTTTAATTTCGGCTATTTTCCAGTTCAAACATAAACAGTATCTTAGCCAGCTGTCCAAGGAAGATAGAAAAAATGGTTAGATGCTATAGAAAGTGTAGATTCAACAGAAGAAAAAGTGAAATATAAAAGAGTGCGCTCCAAACACATTTACGTGCCTATTGGGGTAAACCTTTGAGTGCTTTACAGGAATCTAGGAAACATATTCTCCTAAGTTATGTTAGCTAGATACAGCAGTCCAGTCTCTGCTTCTTTTATTTCAGGAAAACTTGCAGATCTGAAGGACAGATTAAACCCCGTCCCCAATTTAAACATAGGCTGGATAATAGGGGAAACCTTTATTTCTGCAAAACAAAAAAAAATACGAAACAGGAAAAAAACTTCAGTAGGTACAAAACAAGATAAACTGTGATGTAGAAAATGTAATTATAGTTGAGTGAATACATCCTAGCAGTAGTTAGTGAAGTAAGTTATTTCATACAATAACTAATTCTGTTTAAATGAAAAGTTACTGGGAAAGACGTTTGATGGTGCATACTTCTTTTTAAAAGCCACTTCTTCCTGTAGCCTCAACTGTAATTAAGCAGAATTTAATTTAATAGTATCTTTTTTATAAAAGAGGTTTTACGAGAAGATACTGAATCTCCAAGTATAAGTACAAAAAATGTTCCAAAAGAATTCATATGGACGTACTCAAGAAGTGCAAACATATTTATCATCAGAAGACATATCTGATGCTTATACTAAGGTAACTCATAACAGTACATTGTCAAAACCTGCCCTTTCTAGTGAAGCTTTAAAAAATAATGAGAATTTTTTTTAAAATTATAGTAAGTTTACTTGAGCCATAAATAGTAATCCATTCTCACACAGTTCTCTCAGGCAAAGAATATTTATTGCTGAAATAAATAAAATTCCGTTTAAATCTATATTATCAGGGTTTGGGATATAGATTTTTAATATCAACAGCTCAATCGTATTTTAAAAAATGTTATTCACACAATGGCTATACGATATAAAAATTTGCTGTCATTACTAGAGAGAACATTATTAAAAAGACATTTCCAACTTTTTACAAGGAATCGTATGCCGAAACGCTAGATAATTTCTTTTAAAAATAAATATTGGGCAAAGATTCTGGATTGTCCTATATGCATGTAAAAAGGTTATTTTTTGATATGACATTGAGTCGGAAGGAAATAATTGTAAAAGAGAAGTTGTAAAATATAGATATAAAATAAGAGGTGGAGTTAACACATTCATTTAGTTTTTCCCATATAATTAACTCAAATCAATCAATCATAATATCACATCACAGCAACAAAGATAAAATACAGTCCACTAACCAAATCAAATCACTCAGAAGCAGTGGAATTCCTAAAAGCCACGGAGGAAAAATGAGTTAGTAAGTGAACGAAGACCATTAGATTTCTGGGGCTAGCACAGACTAGCAAGAAATTTAAACCTTTTACAGATATAGAAATTATAATGCTGTACTAAAACCTGAAATTATGCATGTTTGATATGGGTACAGGATTTAAAAGTGTGCGAAGATTCTTTGACGATTTGTTTAATCTATTTATAGAAATAGCAACACTGCTCTTATAAACAGGCATCTGTTATTTGGTTTTTTGAACACTGCGTCACTTAGTATGCGCTTGATAGCTATTGATAATAGATAACAGATAGTCAATACTTTCAATAATTATTTTGATAGGAGAAAGCTTTGCCAAACAAAGTCGAAGTCGACAATAAGTCATGGCGACCGTTTTTTGGAATGAAAATGGTATAAGGCATATTCATTACCTTCTAAAGGATACAAAAATAATGCTTTTCGAAAACTATGGTCTGAGGTCAACTAGAACATCTATCATTTAATAGTGGATCCTAACCCAAAACCACTTTACGAACATAACGTTCAATTTTCAACGGAAATTTCAAATTTAAAACATGATTTACAACATTTGATTTTCATTACTTTTTTGTGCGTTGATTTTTCCACGATCTTTATTTAATTATATATTATATTATAGATGTTTAATAATTGTTATTGAGCAGTAACGAGCGATTTACCCACTCACGCCAATTTTGCACTAAATTTTAACACTAATCAGCTATTTTTATGTTGAAATACTAAAAGTATAAGCCTTCAATTACATTGCTCATAATTTATAGGAGTTAACCATATAAGGAGAATCGTATTTACCCATTGGTCTACCAAGGTATAAGGGATCATATATGAGTACAACCCGGTTAACTCAATCAGTTCCCGAACAACAATTAACGTGAGTTAACGTTAGTTTCCGAATATTCAAATCATTATTAACCCGAAAAGTCTTAATGCGTGTCTATTTGATAAGAATTTGAAAATAGAACAGAACTGAACAATGCTATTTTCCGTTTTCTGTGGTTTTAAAGTAAAAACTTGTGAAGTAGTTGTACAAAACATATTTCTCTTTTGTCAAGATAATCTTGAATGAACTTCTATGTATCTGAATCTAAGTTCAATAAAACCACTCACACTTTCGTATTGTAGAAATGGTATACAATTCAAACTTTTTTTCCTATTATTAAAACATAAAAGATCTTAAATGGTGTTAGCTGAAACATTTGCAAATGTCAAGCGGTGACCTTTTTTACTACCCCACGAAAATTAAAGTAGGCGTTAGTCAAGCCTAAAATTAAATGAAACTTTTAACGGAGTTTAATACCGAAATATGATACTGATGGACGTATATTTTAATCAATTCAAAGGTTGGCTAAGGATTCTATTACAATAAAAATTAATAGATATAAAAACTTTGTATTTCAATGAGAAGTAAATACGACAATAGATGTCTGGTACTTAAACCAATATAAGTGAAATAATACTGATATTGCAATTAACACAAATATTCCAAGAAAACCATATGTAATGCAAATTTTTGTTTAATGAAAACATCGCGGATTAATTAACTCCATTTCAGTAGAATATTCTGAATATTCATGTTTATTTGGTTTTTACTCGATTCTCAAAGCAATTGTTTTCTCTACTCATGCAGAGTGCAAGCGTCGTTTGTCATTTCTTTTTTCGCAAAATGATTCATTTGTGACTTGATCTTCATGAGTTTGGATAAAAAAATACGTACGATTAAGTCGTAAAGAGTATTTAGGAATAGTGGAGCGAGTTGCTCGCTCTACAAGTGGCCTTAACAGTTGAATTTAAACACTGGAAAATAGTTGCTAAAATTTATGTGGCCTGTCACATTTTCTGGACATATCTCAACAAGACCCTTCGAAGAGCCACCTTATTTCCCTAATATAACCCTCCCCGTCATTTCAAAATACTTGAATTAGTATTTCTCTTTTATTTCTAAAACTGTATGTGTTTTTTTCAATCAAGTTAAAAATTTCTCTTGTATAAATTCGTAATTTTCTATTAAAGCTTGAATTCTCCTTTGGGAGAGTTCAGCCTTCATCTGAGTTAATTTGTCTCAAATTTGATGGGTGTTGTTACAACGTTAAATACATCTCCGTTGATAAAAAAGGGAGGGTTGCTATTATGTAAATTTTAATTCAAAATTACTTTCTAAGAACTTCTCTGTATTTTGCTAGTGTGGGATTTCGTGCTACCCTGAAAATTTAGTGATTCAATCTTTTAAAACAATTTTTATTCGTTTACTTTCACTTTTTTTAAATTTCAAGAAAGAACCTAGAAAAAGTATAAAAATTGATGAATGTATAAAGCAAAGAAACCTTTTTTATAGACGAATAACAAATAAATAAACTTACATTACAGAAAACAGCTAAAAACAATATAAACGTTGGTAATGGAGACAATGTTGATTTTTTCAATTAACAAAAAAACTCTGTTTATTTAATTCATAACCCACATATCTTTATTGTATATCGACTAATTATTCCTACGCAGAACTGGAATGTTTACGCTATTTTTTCTACGAACGCTGATGAAATTGATTTATTTTTGAAATTATTAATCTTCAATTTTGACAAAATAAAATGAAATTCTTTTCCCCATATTTATAGAAAAATACTTGCTCTATGTAGTAGAATCAAGCCGAGGTACAGTAAATTCAGCTAGAAATAGGTACAAAGGATGGATGCTGAAAGGACCTGAACCTGCATTGGGAATTCATGCCTTGCACTTTAAACTGTGGGTAATGGAGAAAAACAAAGAGGCATAGTTTTAGTCGAAGGTCTGCATACAAATAAAAACTTTAAAAGGTGAGAGGAATCTTTGACGCTGGGCAGAGGAAATAATGCTCCCAAATAGAGGAAAGGTAAAGATTTTGATAGGGCATGTAACAGTTGATAATTACAGATACAACACCAATAGGGCCGCCGATAATGCCTGTGGAATAGAGAAGTAAACTACGATATATATCCTCTGCACCATTCAACCTTGTATTAACACACGGAGGAAATTAGCAATTCGTTTTGGGCTAAAATCCGCAATCCACCCAATATTTAAATTTTTAGTGGATTTACGAACATACATAGAGCATTCACCAAAATTTCAAATACAATACGTCAATGTTTCAACTAACATCAAATTCCAATCATCTTAGAAAATATTATCATTAGAGAAAGATTTCTATTCTTATAGATTCAGAATTCATGAAACTGGAAAACATTTTTTAGGTATATTTTGACGCAAACTACTTATTTCGGTGTATTTGTTTACTCTCTCTAATTTCATTAAAATGCTTCAAATTAATCAGATAAATAATACCACAGTGAAAATCATAACATAAAAGAACATGATGATCGTTCTAATAAAAATGTATTCAAATGAAATAATAACCCGAGGTAGGCTTAACTTCATACGCTTAGTGAACATGGAAACGGCAAATTCACTCCCAGCAGTAGTAAAATCCTCAAAGGATTAAGGATATTGTATTAAGACTTGAGAAACCCGACCATGGGGTGGAACAGAAATTAATTCAAACAAGATGTTCGTAGAAGTGTTTAAAGATATCTAATGGCTAGTTTGTTAAAAAGTCAAATTTGTGAAAAAAAATTCTCTCGAATCAGTCGCACATAGTGTTGGAATAGGCAGTTTTGGACGCTTTGAATAATAACAGAAAACGCTAAAATAGCTAATTTCCTTAAGTTTGTTTATACGAGTAGAAGCCGAGCGAAAAAGTGTCTTACACTATACTTTTGATATGTTCAAAACGAGCTTCAAAATTAAAATGCATAATACATATAACAATGACTCATTTTTTCCGTATTTCATTGAAATTGTTGATAACAGTTATATAACAGGTATATAACAGGACAATTTTTCAAAATAATTCATGGTAGGTAATGTGGTGCAACATATTTTGGTAACTAGCCGAGATCTCAGTTGATGGGGATACGCACTGAGCTTTCACAGCATTGCTGTATTCAGGTTATAGTGGAACTGGACGCAGAGTCGATTTTATCACATTTTTCGAAATTTTTATTTTGTCAGACATAGATTTTTTGACATAGCACTTTAAAATTAGAATATCTTCTTATGCATTAATAATCACAGATGACATTCGGAAATAGTGGGTTGTATATAAATCCGGATTCAGCATTTGCAAAAATTTCACTATATATTTTGCCGTTCTGTCAAATTTATTTATTACCATTGTGTGACTTGTACATTAAAAAAAACGTGTATCATCCGTACCTGGTTGAAGTTTTTGCATTTTTTTGTAAATTTGGCAGAATTATCCCGTGATCGTAAAATTTCTAGAAACTTTGGTTTTAGTATCGGATAATTTTATCTGTATCATTTGGGATATGATGAAAGATGATACAAAAATAAGATTTGGAAGAAACAGAGTAAGAGCAAGGATTAAATCACTAAATGGAGTACTGTGGAGTACTAAAATAGGAAAACAACGAAATCTGAGGATCTACAATGCAATGATTGGGAGTACGTTAGTATATGGATATAGTATATGGATATGGATCGGAAACGTGGAAAATAAAAGGACAACAAAAGAAAAGAATAGAGCTATGGGAATGGACGCCCTAAGAAGAGCAAATAGAGCATCAAAGTTAGATCGAATCAGAAACGACTTAATAAAAGAGCAAATGAACCTGAAACAAACAATTATAGAATATGTTGAGGAAAAGCAGTTAATTTGGTACGGTTACGTGCAGAGAATGGGCCAAAAAAAACATGAAGTAGATCCCACAGGAGAACAGAAAGAGAGGAAGACCAAGATTATCATAAATATATGGAATAAGAAAATCAATGAATGTACGAAATCTGAACGATAACAACTGCAGGAACGAGTGGCAATTAGGCATCAGACAAAGACGTAGGACGTTTTAAACCCGAATTTATCTATCTATAATTTTATTAAAAGGGCTGAATTGAAATTTTTCATGTAATAAAATTTATCATAATGACGTGTCCCCAAACCAATAATTGAAGTATCTTGAAATTAAATACAAAAATGCAATCTTCCATTTCACCAATTCTCTTTTGAATGTATGGAAGCTATGGAAGGAGTAGAACATCCGTAGAAAAATAGTTTTATTTTACATTACCTCAATAGAGTAAAAAAAAATTGCAAACGAAGTCCAAATGTTTATCTCCAATCCCTGAAGACGACAACTTATCGAAACGCGCCTAATACAGGGTACAGTGTTGGTATAATGGTAGTAGGAACACTGTGTTCAGTATAAGTCTAAATATATTAGAGGAAATTTCTAAAATGAATGTCGAGGAAAATCCAACATCAAGATTACGTCAAATTATCTGTCAAAATAATGTCACATATCCAACTATAGAAAATCAAACCGTAGATAAATATTCTGCAAAAAACTGATAAATAACAGAAAGTGAATAGATCTAAATACAATTCTTTTGGATCAACTTTCATAGTGATCGGCTACAAAATTAGAAACAAAACAAATTTACAAGTCAGTAAATTATCCACTAGGTAGGAATATGATAAGTTATGAGGGTGTTAGATCTAGCTAATAGGGGATATGAAGATGAGATTTAATTGTTCGCGAGGTAAGAAGAAATGTTAATAACGGCATACCCAATAAATTATCTGGTACATTTGTAGCTTAAATATAATTATCAGACGTTAAAAAGCTCTGTTGAAACTTTTGGACTTGGTGAATGGTAAAGTCAGAGGTCAACACTCTCATATATATGGTTTGTTGTTATCAATATTTTATGTTTACAGATGATAATACCGTTCGAAATCCTTTTAACAACCGGATTATATGTTGGCGTGTTTTATTTCGGAAGAACTTTGAAAGCGATAATTGAATGGACATCAGATATAGCACATGCTTTCTGCTTCAGCCGATTCCCGATCACTTAAGCCTGATGTTTTTCGAAAGTACCTAAATATTTCCATATATAAATCAAACTGATATTATATTCTAATTCTATGATGGCTTTAGCTGCAATGACAATTAATTGAATAATAGAGCTCCCCTCGCCCCTGAACAAATTCACACAATGTTCATTCAATCTAATAGAATTGTACAAATTCAAATAATGAAGTATTAATCATTTTTATTATCGAATTAAATATTCATGTCCCGATATCAAAACCCTTTTTATTGGAAATCGTACGGTGGAGTTTTACTAAATGAATGGTTTAATGTTTTTTATGTGGTTTTATTACATATCTCTCGTAATAACTTTTTATCTACGTCGGGTCATAGAGAATAAAAGTATATAGATATGAATGAAGTGAAAAGGAGAAAGATGTATAATATTCGGCTTTTGTGACAAGTGATTTCATTATACAAAATTGATTAGCGTGACAGATAATGAATATTTCATAATATTCATGACATAATTCTCATGAGGATATTGTAGTAATAGCTAACAGTTGTTGAAGTTTCTGATTTTTACAGATTATATGATAGCAACTGTGTGTCATTTTATTCACGTAACAATTTTGTTACTATTTAACTATATTATATTCATTTTAGGTGCCTTCTGTTTTAAAATTCTGTTTTTTTTTTAATAATTTTTAAGATATTGATAAAAAATTGACGTTTCGACTTATTAAATATGATATTGACACTGACAATGACAATTTGCGTCAATATATAAATCAATAGACCCCTACATCATGAATATCAAAATAAGAATGAAATCAAAATAGAAATTGGTTCTAATAAGAAAAATTAAGTTTTCCTCAGTCCTTACAACTCAAATATGTAGCAGTAATTAATTAAATAATTTGCAGTTTTATTAGAATTTACAAAATAGAGCTATTTATTTTACTTGGATAATTTAGGTCTTTTTTATCATTTATAGCTTTTTCGTTCTTAAGAATGTGAAAAATTCTTTTTCATGCATTAGATTCCGTTCCAAGGATTTTTGAATCTTTATAATTGAATTTAAGTTTTTTTGATATCTAATGGTTCTTTAATGCCGTTTTATTTTTTTTATCTTATTGATGACCTTTTAGTCTATTTTCCAAATTCTGAGATGTCTGCCCTATGTAAACAACGTCAGTATAAGGCAATTGATATATAATATTACTTCTTTTGTTTTCTGGTGTTTTAGATTTTAATTTAGTGAAATATTTGGATAATGTAATATGTCTTTTATGACTCAATTAATTGATTATAGTATCCGTTCACCCTATTTTTGATTCTTTCGTACGGCAGTAATACAATCATCTACATATCGGAAAAAGAATGGAATATGTATATCAAGTGTCCTTAGGGCAGTTTCCTCAAGATCTTCCATAACTAATTGTGTTATTACACTTGAAATGGAAGCTCCCATAGCACAACCATCAATTTGTTTATATATTTAATTTTCATATTTGAAATATGTTGTTGTAAGTGTGAGTTCTATAGCTTTTATAAATTCATATTAAGGTATTTCTATATATTCTTTAGTTTTGTCCCATTTTTTTATTAATATATTTTTCACAATGGTAATAGGAATATTTGTTCATAGAGAAACCACATATAACGAAATAAATACATATTCGTTAGGAATTTTATACTTTTAATTTTTTCGTTGAAATCCCACGTGTGTTTGATATAGTATTTGTTTTGATATAAAATTTTTTTCAAAATATTTTTCAAATAATTAGATAATGGAGCAATAGGAGTTTGAATACTTGAATCAATCGGTCGAAGGAGAATGTCAGGTTTGTGCAGTTTCGGTAAACAATATATTTTAGTGTGTAAGGCATTGTGAATTTTCAATTTTTTTTATCTGATGGCGAAATGAAAATTTTTTTCTTCCCAAGATCGAATTAGATCATTATTTTGTTTTTGATAAAAATTCGTAGGGTCTTGTTTAATTTTTTGTAAGTTGTCTCATAATTTAATAATTTCATCATTTTATTATTTTAATCTTTAATTTTTAGATTTTTGTTTTGATTAATATATTCTTTGGTTGTAGTTATATTTTGAGGTTTGATATTACAATGAAAACTTCCCTATTACTTATGATAAGATATTCAGGATGTGTTTTTTCTTATCCGGTCTTATTTGATTACATTTTTATTGAATATATGTTATTCATTATTTGTTCAGAATAATTATTTTCTCTTTGCATAATCTAACCATTTCTTAACTTTTTTGCTAAATAAGATTACATCAACTGAAGTTTCCAATTTAGTTTTTTGGTACAATGATGCAATAATTCACATGACGAAAAAACTGGGTTATTCACTTTAAGTTTGCTTAAGATAATTTCCTCTAGATGCTCCTACTAGTCGTGCTCTAACTCTTAATATAGATGCCTTAAAAGCACAACCATCAACTTGTTTTGTTGTTTTATCCTCAAATTTGAAAATGTTACGTTGAAATGAGTGTTATTTCTACAGCTAAAAATAAATTTGTTTCAAGGAATGTCTGTGTGTTTGTGAATATAATATGCAGTTTTTTCTTTATGTGTCTTTCACAATTATAATTGGAAGATTTGTAAATATAAAAAAAACTACATCCAATGAGATAAATACATATTAATTGGGGATTTTATTCTTTTTTTGAGATCCCAAAATTTGATGCAAAAGATTGAAGAGGTATGTCAGGTTGATGTGATTTTGGTAGGCCACATATTTTAGGGAGCATGACATAATGAATTTATAATGACATTGAAAGGATTTTCATATCTGATTTGAGGAAGTTTAAAAAAAACTTGTCAATTCACACAGCTCTACAGATTATTTCTTAGAAAAACGTAAAGCTCTTTCAGACATGAAATTTTTAATTTACATGATAAAATGATGAACTAAATAACTGGCTTTTTACTGAGAAAAGTTCAAACGAAGTCATTTGAATGCGAACAATCTCCCCCTTCAATCAATACTGAATTAAAAGAAGTTACTTTTTTAAGAACTGATTAGTTTTTTCCAAATGCTAGTTGTTCAGTCAATTAAAAGTTTAATGTAAATAATAGACAATTTTGTTCGAGCCTAGGGAACAATGAAATTAGGGTCTTTTCCAATGCCGCATCACTCAGATTCGATATTCAACGGCATTTAACTGTGTGAGTAGAACACTCAAATAGGACTGCGTAATATGACAATTTGACAATAATAATAAAATATTAATGGATAGAATATCCACAACTATTACAGGGATAGGAAACTTGAAGAACCACATGATTCAAATTTTCGAAAACATTCTCACATGCATCTTCCCTCAGAGATCACTCTTTGATGTATGTCATCAATGGGTTCCTTGAAGCAACTATTATGTTTGGGGGAAAATATCGCACTGAGTAAGAACAGGCCAATAAGGTGGTGATCGATGATAATTATTGCCTTCTTGGTTTTTCTGTTGATATGTCGGCTCTTTCATTTGTTTCATACAATAATCACTCATTTTCTTGTTATAATTTATAATTGCATTCGTTTACGAATGATATATTCATATGAGCACCTCAAAATGATTTGTAAGAACGAATATATGACGAATTGTTCTATGAATAACTACTTACGAGGGATATTTAAAAATAGCCTTCTAATGGCTCTAAAAAACAAACCAGCGCAAAGGGGAAAATTGATTTACGTATCAAAGATACAATTTTTCTATATTTTTGGTTCTCAGCATAGTCTCCGCTATTATTCAAGCACTTGTCGTACCGTTTTATCACTTTAGCATTTTTAGCGAACGCCTACGATTTCAATAAATATGTCACAAGATCGTTAAGTTCCTCATCATCAGTAAATCGCTGTCACCGATGCCACTTCTTCCTTCCAGAAAATATACGATATAATCAGATGGAGCCAGATGAATATCCGCTTTTGACAGTTTCTTGGCCTAAAGGAATCAAACCTCACATTTCCTTACTCGCAAACTGGAAGCTCTACTTACAGCGCCGCGCAAAACAACTATTAGATTAGATTCCGAATTTCACTCGTATTATTCAAAATGAACTTTTGACACTTTCCGTTAAAATGAATAATAAGAACTATATCTCGAAGTTTGAGTAATTTCTTGAATTTTTTCAGCAAAATTCTTAACGCCTTATATTTAATAGTGGGTTTAATATTGAGATTATAACCAAAAATTTAAATTTGAACGTCTTAGTTGAGAAATTTAAGTTCGAGAAAAAGGATCAAATGAAAATCTAAACTTGTTGTAACTCATTTAATCCAAGTAGATTATCTTATGAAGTATAAATATCCCTATGATTATTCTGTATTTAATTGAACTAGGCTGGTGTTCGGATCGTCGTTATTTGAATACCCAGACATTTCGCAGATCTATCTAGTGATTTTTGAGTTTTTCCCTTGGGGTGGTGTCAGACAGTAAACGGGTGTATGCACTGAGTAAATTCAATACTGACATTGTGTATATTCAGTTCTGATATTTAAATATTCATGCCGCTATAGAAACACAGTAATTAATCTATTGTTAAGTTATACAAACGTTAAATTTCATTGTAGCATCGTATTCTATATAATTCGTTTTAATTTACTCGTAAGAACTCTATTATGTCATGTTTGAATATTATTCTTTACACAGCTTTTGTCTACAAAATGAAGAATATCGGAGATCATCCAGTGCCGTACTATCTCTTTTCTACCCCAATAACGTATGTCACAATAGTTTTGGCACAAAATTCAGAAGTTTAATAATAAGTTATAATAAAACAATTCAAATCAAATAATTGTTTTTTTGTAATTAGTTAGACAAGTCTTTTTTTATTTCAGTTGCTTTGAAATGTCGTAAATTGGAAATAAGTAAAAGCATTTATATTTTGGTTAGACAGATCCCTAAGTTTGACATAGTTCTCGTTTATTTTAAACCAAAATATGTCACCTAGAAGCATTAACCGTGCTATATCCGAATATGAAGAAGGATTATTTGAACCTCTCAAAAAGTGGAAAATAAAGAATTTTTACCCGAAAAGAGCATAAAAAACTGGACTGGCGATTTCGACAAGAGGGATATCCACACCTTATGTGGGTCGAATAAGGGGGGAAGCTGTAGATTCTGAAAGGTATATTAATAACTGTCTCACTAAATTAGTTAATTTTGTACCTCAACATCACGTTGGACTCGATATGATGTTTTGATAGGATTTAATGTCCTGCTATCATGCAAGAACAACGCAAAATTGGTTACATCAAAATAACCAAAACAAGATAACCCTCCCTAATTAGTAATTAGTTAACCCTCCAGTTAAGGATTTTTGGGTACTTTTATCTCGCGAACTCTATAAGGGAGGGTGGCCGGCCAAAAACGAGGAAAAATTTCGGCTTGGAATTTTTAGATAGATGGTCAAGTTGCCCAACACCGAATGAGAGATGTGCGCAGAAAATCGCGCCTAGTTGAAGAGCAAGGAATCCTTCATATAATTTTTTTAGAAGATGGAACTATTGTGATATTACTCATGGTATGTTATTCAGTTTGTTACGTTTCTATGATATCGTTCCAAGCAGCCGTCTACATTCTTTTGCTTAAGAACTCCTTCTTAGTAGGTAGCAACCAGTTGCCACCATTCTACCTTGTGCAGCATCACCTGGACCAAATTATCAGGGTTTATATTGCGACAGTCTTCTCTACTTCCTCTCTCACACCCCTCAAATGATAATACGTACACCAATCAGAATCTGGGTAATGTAGAAGTTCACTTTCCCGAACTTCCTTTCAGTCTTTTATTAGTCTTCGCCTCCATTTACCTGATTTTTCTTCTGTCCACCGTTGTTCAATAGTTCAATAGTTGCCGCATTCTGTCGTGTGATACCTGAGCTCGAAAGCCAGGAGGATTATCCGCACCACCACTAGGACAACCTGTACCGAGACAGTTCGGTAGGAGCTGGCGATTGCAACTTGTGCACCTTGTCTTTATACCATCGTCATCGCTTTGCAGTATTTCTTTATTCTTAGGGCGTCTAACCAGACCTCCGCCCCATACAGAAGAATTGAGTGAGTCGTCGCTAACAGCAGCCTTCGTTTCTTCGGCCGTAGTCTGTTAATATTTGCCATTAAGCATTAGTATGCTGTCCTCTCGGCCGCCTTCTGAGATGTCTTCCGTATGTGAGACTAGAAAGACATCTTCGTATATAAGGTCAGTTCCAAATACGCATCTAGACTCGATTTCATCTGTTTCGATCTTAATGGGCCCTCTTGTCTGTATTTATTTCCTTGTGAGGCACATCAGCTCAGTAGAGTTTTGAAGTCCATGATCTGTCATCCATCCATAGAGCTGAATTAATTTTGCAAGTTGTTTGGTGAAGAACAATAGGCAATTCCAGTCTAATCAGACTGTCATATAAACTATTCCATAAATCCGGTCCCAGTGTAGATCCTAGAGCGACACCTGCGGTAATTTGTCTAGTCGCCTGTCCTTCTGTCGTCTCGTAGATTATTCGCATGTTTGTTAGATAATCCTCCACCACTTGGGTCAAATAGTCTAGGATCCCGAAGCGGCCTTTAAGTACCTAAAGGATGTTCACCATCTGGCTGGGTTGAATACGTTCTTTATGTCTAATGTTTCTAGCGATGGTCGCGCCACGTGGCAGTATCTGTCGAGTTTCAAAAAAGGTGTCGACCACCTTCTAGATTGCTCCGATTGTTGATCGGCACTTTCTGAAGCCGAATTGCAGATCTGAAATGCCGGTTAGGGTTTGTATTTCGCCTATTAGTATCGGTATCAATAAATGTTCGAATAATTTACCTGTAGTATTTAGTACGCTCAGCGATCGGTAAGCTGTCGGCGTATTTGGGTCACCTTTACCGTTAAAAATAAGAACTAGCCTCCATACCTTCCACCGATCGCTAAAGGTGCCTGTTGTCAAGAACGTGTTGTACCTACAAGACCATTTAGTTGGTCCGAGTTATTAACTATGTTATTTACTAAACCGTTAATTATTGCAAATAAGAAAAGCTTCATTAAAGATACTCAGTACAAAAATAGATGGTTAAATATTTTGTACCAAAACTATTTATTAGAAAAACAGTTTATTCGTAAGACAACGATGTCTGCAAACCCACTGTTTTACCGTAAATATTACTCTATTATCTATGTCTGATATCAGTTGTGGATGCTTCAACTGCATTTTCGTCTGTACACCTACTATATTTAAACGCACGTTCTCACCTTTTCATTATGTTATATAATATAGTTAATTCCCTAACGTAAACACCAAATATTTATGTCTTTTGTTCAATGTTTTCTATTATCATCCATCATCATTGATCTTCATGTTTCAGGCTGTTTCTGTTGAACCATCTCCTAGTCCTCAACCATTTAGTGAACCTACTAGACATCGTGAAGAAATATCTGCTATTTCGCAAAAGATTTGGAACCTTTCAAGACTATCTTTTGATGGAACCGACAGAACAAATTTCTTATACAGGCAAGATTTACATCGACATTTTCTTATAGGATCAGGAGGTAAGTTATAGCTTACTTATAGTGAGGTGTAATTAGGGAAAATTCTATGAAACCACAAATATACATTGAAGGTAAAAATTCATCCCAGATACTAAAGTTGTAGGGCGAGCTCTAGGTGGAAACACAATAAACCTTCGAGGTCGTAGTGTATTTTTGATCTCTATAATATAATATAATCAAATTATCGGGCTTCATTTCCAAGTACACTGTAGTTTCAATAGTTTTATCGTCTATAAATTAAAAAGAATCGTTCATCTCTTGTTCTGAATATAAAGAAAATAGAAAAGTTGAGGTTTTTATGTATATACACCAATAGACGATTTTGGGGTATTGGCATTTTAAAAGAAATATCACTTTGAAATTGTTTCGTTAGATAGGTATTTACAATCTGTCTGAATGGTGAAAGGTGTAAGTTAACTTCACAGAGTAATCATTTCTAAGCGGATCTGTTAATTACCAAAGTGTAATCAAATCCCCTAAACACGTACTTCACTTGAATAAGTCTCAGTTTAATTGGTAGGGATTCAATAAACTTGTTCGTGTTTGTATGAATTGATATACGAATTTACGAGGATATAATATATTATTCACCTCTTAGATACGTGGACATTGTTTTCGAGCATTTACTTAAGGTAATTTCTAGGATTAAGTTATTTCGATAACTATGTTCATGCTCATTCAATCTGCGATTCTAATGTGGTAACAAACTCTAACTGAAAATCAAGAAGGACTATAAAATTTCGGGTATGCTGAAATATTAAACACGAAAAACCGATTATTTCAGTAGAAAAATCATGTTGAAGCTGCCATAAACCATTATTACCAAATTTCAAAATTTCCTGTCACATTTCTCCTATCCAAGTTTTATTGATTAGTTTTGTTAATATCTCCTTATTAATAATATTTATATTAAAGTATGTTTTTTTGTTTCAGAAGAATCATCATCGATGTTACGAACTTCAGTTGGAATGGCCATGAATCTGAAGCCTAACGTGGATTGTTCAACTTGTTTAAATCATAATAACTCCGTTTTTTCGCCTCCAGAAACTAGTAATAAAGTTACTTAAATTGTCAAACAATTAATTAAGACAAATTGTATATTAAAGTTATTTAAGTAGGAATTGAAAGTGCAATATAAAACATCTTTGTATTATGTAAAATAGTAGTAAATCATATTAACATGTTATTCGTTCGAATACAAATAAAATATCAAAAGTATTTTTTTTTTCAAGTATATATTACCGTGAAAGACCGAAATTGGAAAATGTCGACTTTCACCAAATACCTCGGTGAAATTCTAAAATTTCTAGAGAATAAAGAAACAAAATGTATAAATAAACCGGCTACTATAATAAAAAACTTATATAATAGGCGGAGACACGTGCGTGAAAATACTCCCTCCTTAGATGGAAGTTCCTCCTGGAAGTCATTGATAGCCGGGACTGGATGCTTAAATCGGCAACTAGACCCATTCTTACACCTTCCGGTCATATTGAAATAAAAGTCTTCAGCAAATACTGACGATGGGGCGAATTATTATGTGAACCCAGATATCCTGGAATATCACTTTTACCATGTTCCTAACGACTCGTCAATTCAACTGGTTACTCTCTATCTAGGTCAAAGCCAGTTTCTTCATGTTGGCTTCTAACACATGGTCGTGGAGGCTTTGAAGCAGTTACCACACATCGCGGTAGGTGTATAGATCTTGAAAAATTCATTTTTAATTATCAGTTAAAAGATGTACTGCGAATCGTGTTTAATTCTCAGCGACTTGCGGCAAGGGATGCTGCAGGCCAGTGAATAATATTCCGACAAAGTGAACAAATATTGTTGTTCTGTAGTGATTCCATATCTAACCTTGCCGGTACCTCCGTACACACCCATAAATTCTTGGAAGACAGGGTCAGGCTCTTCTCGCAACTGATTTACTCCTTCCTGTAGGTCGTGGTGTCCTTCAAACGGCGCTAGTCGATTTTGGTGGACCACTTTGCGTTTGCCATTGTGGATCTTACTTATGCGATAGATGACATCATTGATCATTTTCTTGATTAAGTATGGACCTTCCTATGATTTTTATAATTTTAGAGAAAATCTCTTTCTCCTCGTCAGATTTTTCAGATTATACAGCCACACTTTATCCCCCTCTTTAAAACTGCCGTCTGTGGATTCCGTGTTGTATCGTTTTTTTCATTCTATCGTTGGCAACTTAAAGATTCGAGCGAACCAATTCGTGCATATCGTCCATTCTTCTTCTGAATTGAATCGCTGTGGACTTCTAAGGGCTCACCATATCGTCTGATAAATACTTTCACTAGTATTACTGCGACAGTTGTGGCCTCTTGATTCGTAATCGCATAAATAACAAACATCAAAGGCCCCGCGTCCCTCGAATTTAAGAAGTCCACTAAATTCAGGCAGGGCTGGATCCAGGGCGGAGACACGTTTGTAACAATACCATGTTAAACTCACTCAAGACTAGGCCATGGAGGAAGAACACATATGCTTAAAGAGTTGCAAAATAAATACAATAATATACATATGAAGTTGTAATTTTGTATTTAAATTTATGCAAACAGTGTCAAATGAAACACAGTGCAACTAAGGAAGGTATTGTGAAACAATTATCAGTTCTAAGCTGAATTCAAGATGTCAAGTTCATCTTATAGATCTGCTGTCAAACAGAGATGGCGAATATAAGTTCACAATGGAGTACGATCTTATAATATTTTAAACATCTGGTACTCCAGTAATATTGCAATCTGGTAATGGTGGAGAATTCAGTATTCATGTCATGTCCAAAATATGTGTTAGGTGGAAAGATGTTAAGTTAGTTCATGAAAATCCTCCGCGCAGTCAAATACTAGGCTCCGTTGGAAGGGCCAACCAGGATATAATGTTAACTGCATGGGTGAACGATAACTATACAAAGAAATGGTCAGAAGGTTTACATATTGTTCAATTTGCCAAGAATACTACATACCACGAAGAAATATGCCAAAGTCCTTATGAAGCCATGTTCGGGATAAAAGCGAAAAGAGGCATAGTATCATCTTTTTTGCTTAAAGAACAAATAACAAATATGAAAACTGAAGAACAACTTGAAAAAATTGCCAATACTTTCAAACCGAAGAACGGCTTGAATAAACTGGTAATCTGAAAAAAATTGAGTGGTAGTCATACCCAAAACCATATTCCAAAGAAAAGTATTAAAGAGAACTTGTAATCTACCACGTCGTCACATCAAGTTCTGACTGAAAAACACTCTCAAGTACCCTCAAGCAGCTCTATAAACTTAATCAGTTCCTATTTTGTAAAGAAAAGTTACTTTACATATATGAGATTTATTTTCATGAAATTTCGCTGGGAGAAGCAGCTGCAGCTAATTCGAGAGGTGGTGGGCAAGGCTATACACGCTGTCCTGCAAAAAGAAGTGTTCCACAAATAAATACAGTTCTAAAAGCAAGTGCTATGGTGCTATTCAATGTCTCATAATAGTTTAAGGTGTTTCAATAAATAAAATTTGAGTCGAATAATTCATAAAAGTTTTTAACATCTATTATTTTCCTTTCTCATTTTGAATGTACTGAGTGTTTCAAGTTCTTAGTCATTCTTCGACATACACCAAGCGACTATGTGAATGTTGACATTCACCGGTGAACGTCAACATTCTCCAGATTTCGGTGTTTCACTGTAACATATATATGTTACTGTGAATGTCCGAAATGCAGTATGTGTCAAGATACTATGGTGCCTGTTAACATCCACCAAGGTAGTTGGTGAATGATCGTTATTTATCCTTTTCATGACGATTTCGGTCATTCACCGGTGACTGTTATCATAGACCACGACGACTTGGTTAATGTTAATTATGACCGAAATTACTATGCCTGCCTGATTGATGAATTAAAATTGATGCATTAAAACAACCTACCTGTACTAGGTATAGGTAGGTTAGTTAGGTTAGTTTAGGATTAGTTTAGGGCTAGGTTAGGTTAGGTTAGGTTAGGTTAGTTAAAACAAACATAACCTCTTCGTTACATGTTTTAAAACAAAATAGCGCAGCGACGCATTTTCGACTGTAGTCAGTGAGTGAAGCAGCGTATATTAAAGAGAGAACAGTATATACAGGGTGATTCATTGAGAATGTCCAATCTCTGAACTGTAGATTATAGACCTCAAAATATGATGATTCTGCTCAACATGCCTTATGCTAATATTGCTAGTTTCCGAGATACGGGGTGTTCAAAGTTTAAATTTTGATTTTCGCAATAAATTTTTATGTTTTCATAATTTCTCTTTGAAAATTGATAATTTTATGTTTTTTGGCACGAGGAATCATAATTTGCACTCCAATTTAACATTGCTAATAGAGGGCGCTAGTTACACTTGTTTGTGTTAATTAAATCAAAGTAAAATTCTACAAAAAAAGTTACTCTTCTTTGATTCGAGTAACTCACTCGGTTATCGAATTATTTGCTTCTAAAAAGTTCAATAAATTTTAATTTTTTCATAAAAAAAATTTATTATTCCTTAAATATGTAACAATAACAAATTTGTAAACAAAAATAAAAAACTTCAATGCAAATGCTCAAAATGCCCACCATTCACTTCAATACACTTTATGATCCGCTTTCGTAAAGATCTCTTAATATCAAAATCATATTCGTGAATTAAGCCGTGGTTTAATTTTTCGTTTTCTTTTCAAGTAGGATTGTGTCACTTTTAGTCAGTTTGTGTAGAAGCATAGACATTTATTAACAATTTAGTTATTAACAACTGTAATAGTTATTTATCAAATAATGCCTAGGAATAACAATTATTCCAATAATGAGATGCGCGATATGATTTTTGTGTTTGCTCAGTCAAATTATAGTGGTCCAGCTGCGGCTCGAAGATATTCACAATTATATCCAAATTGAAGGCAACCCAATTACAAACTGTACCGAAATCTTTACAACCGCTTAGGTGAAACGTTCTAAAAATGAACACGGTGCTACAAAAAAAAATCACTGCCGATGAAGAAGGTGAAATTTTGATTTGTGTTACGGAGAATCCAGATATCAGTACTCGCTGTTTAAGTCTGCAAACAGGTATAAGCTAATTCATCTATTCTTAGAATACTGAAGAGGGAAAAATTGCATCCATATCATTACACTCCTATTCAGAATGTATTGCCTCAAGATGTACCTAAGCGTCTACAATTTGCCCATTTTTTTGTAAGATAAACAAAATGTTAACCCAGATTTTTTGGATATAAATCTTTTTACTGATGAGGCAACATTTACCAAACGAGGAATATTTAATTATAAAAATAATCATTTGTAGGACTCTGAAAATCCACATGCTATGAGGGAAACTCATTTTCAGCACGAGTTTAAGGTTAAAATTTGGTGTGGTATAATATGTGGGTATTTAATATGTTTTTTTGAACATTTAAATGGACCTCTTTATTTAGATTTTCTTCAAGAACATTTACACGAATTATTAGAGGATATACCTCTCGCTTTAAGACAAAATATGAAGTTTTTTAACGACGGAGCACCACCACATTATTTTTTACAAGTTCGTCAATACTTAAACGAACAGTTTCCGCATCGATGGATTGGTCGTGGAAGTGAGTTTGCTTGGCCACCAAGAGGCCCTGATTTAAATCCTTTGGATTTTTCAATTTGGTCGTAAATGAAGGCATTAGTTTACGCAGAAAAAGTTACTTCTCTTCCACTACTGCGACGGAAAATAGAAGAAGCCGCGGATGTAATTAAAAATAATAGACAAGGATTATTTGATATTAAGCGGATCATAAAGTGTATGGAAGTAAATGATGAGAATTTTGAGCATTTGCTTTGAAGTTTTTTATTTTTTTTTTTCTACAAATTTGTTATTGTTACATATTTAAGGAATAATAAAATTTTTTTATGAAAAAATTGAAATTCATTGAACTTTTTAGAAGCAAATAACTCGATAACCGATTGAGTTACACGAATCAAAGAATAGTAACTTTTTTTTGTAGAATTTTACTTTGATTTAATTAATACAAACAAGTGTAACTAGCGCCCTCTATTAACAATGTTAAATTAGAGTGCAAATTATGATTCCTCATGCCAAAAAACATAAAATTGCCAATTTTCAAAGAGAAATTATGAAAACATAAAAATTTATCGCGAAAATCAAAATTTAAATTCAAAATTTGAACACCTCGTATCTCGGAAACTGGCAATATTTGCATAAGGCATGTTGAGCAGAATCATCATATTTTGAGGTCTATAATCTACAATTCAGAGATTGGACATTCTTAATGAATCACCCTCTATAACGTTCTCGCTTTTCGAACAAACACTGGCGTTTGTTAATATTCACACAAATTGTAAATCGCCGAACAGTATCTCCTCCGTGTATGTTAACATTCACCGGTGTATGTCCGATTCAAGTATAAATTAAGAACAATTTTCGAGTTACACCATCGAAATTGGTGATTATCGACATACACTGGTGCATCTTAACATTCACTAATATTGGAAATTCACACTCTTTCGTCGCTACGTTTCGGTTTGACGCCAAAGTCCAGGTATCGGGTTGCCTCGGGCAACGTCAGTGAAGATAATAAAACACTTCAGGAATGATAACGTATACACTGAAGACAGTTGAATAGAGTACTCGCCCTCCTGGATTGGTAACCTGGGTATTTCCTGCTTGTGTTCCTTACGAAGCTTTTTTGGTGCGGAGTCGTATGAGAAAGCGAAATAATTGTTAAATACAATTTCCTTGATTAAAAATCTGCTAAGGATCTTGTCTTCATCATAGGCTGCGTAGTAGACGGCTCCTGTTCCTTCGAAAACTACCTTTGATCTTTTAAAAATGAAGGCTGGTACGGTACTGTCCTTCTATCAATACGCTAGACCTGTGCGGATTCCGGTTGAGAAAAATACCTCTATTTACAACGTTATTCCTTGGTTGGCTTTTTCCCTTCATGTGAACGGCGGAACGACTTCCCTTCTCGACTCGGTAGCATATCTTTTATTGCTGTAAGCGCCTACCTTTCTCCAGCGGTTTCTGGAGCGCGGGGAGAATACAAACTTTAGGTTAGGTTAGATTAGGTTAACAGGGTGATCTCCACTTTACAACCGAGATCCACTCGGAGGCCTTGGGCCCATTGTGATGCCCTTGCTGACTTTTCAGTCAGCACCATTTCACTGCCCTTCTCTATCTCTTCCGTTGCCAGGTCCTTGCCCCCTTTCCAAGCTTTTCCAATTTGCAATGAAGTGATTCAGGTCCTTAACACCCAACTCCGCTGCTTCTTCCAGACATTCCAATGTTTCACTCCCCATTCATTGTAGTCGTTTCGACGCAAATGCTGTGCCGTGACACATTAGGTGTTCTATTGTCTCTTCCTCTTCACTGCATTCTGTACAGAGATCATCGGTCGGTTCTGATACCCATTTTTCTGAGTATAGAGCCTACTGTGCAGTGACCGGTAATCACTGCTACGACCCTTCGGATCGAGGCTTTCCCATAGCCTAGCAGTTCTGTTGTCTTCCTCTTCTGTAGCACCGCCCACAAGGAGCGTGAGATGACACAGTCATCTCTATTACTCCATCTCTTGCCGTGCTCTCCCTCTAATATTCTATCTATCGTGTCTCTCAGCAATTTGATCGGTGGTAGTGGCAAGCCCACCGTTTCGTTCCCGCTCCTGGTCGTTCCCAATTTGGCAAGTTTGTCTGCCATTTGATTCCCTTTTACATTGCTGTGTCCAGGTATCCAACAGAGTCTAACCTTTTGGTCACAAATCCATGACAGGGTTTCGTGACAGCTCACCACTGATCTAGATCTCACTGCCGTAGACGACAGTGATCTCAGAGTCGCTTGGCTATCCATGTAGATTGTTATGTCACGCATCGTTTCATCTCTGCATCGGATTAGTTCCCCGGTTCGTTCTATTGCCCGCAGCTTGGCTTGCATTATATTGCAGCCATTTCTAAGCCTCAAGGATTCCTTTATTCCCAGAACTTCAAAGTATACTCCCGCTCCCGTCCGTTTGTCATTTACGGACCCGTCCGTGAAGATCAAGTTATTTACTGTTCCTGGATTCTCTTCCCAGTCCTCTCTCGTTGGTATGAGGATGTTCAGGTCTATATCAAAAGTCAGTCTGGCGGTAGTGTAGTCGGTGCGTTGTTTCAGTACACCTTTGTCTACTATATCCGCCATATTCTCTATCTTCCTTAGTATCCTGGTGTGCCCATAGTTGGATTGTTTCCACAGACCAGTTTCCCTCAGTCTGAGGGCACTTTTAGCTGCTAATCCTTTTATGTGCAGATCCAGTGGTTTCAGATTCAGCAGCACATCCAGTGTGGCCTGGGGTGTGCTTCTTTGTGCTCCCGTTATGCCTATGGCTACTAGCCTTTGCACCCTGGCGAGTTTTTCCTCATATGTCTTCCTATTCATGGCCTCCCACCACACTACGGCTCCATAAGTTATAATGTGTCTTACAACCTCTGTATACAGCCAGTGTATAAGCTTTGGTTGTAGTCCCTATTTTCTTCCAAACATCTTCCTACAAATGTAGAAAGCGTTGATTCCCTTTTTCATCCTATCCTCCACATTCCTTTTCCAGGAAAGCCTTGAGTCTAGAATTATTCCCAGATATTTCGCCTCCAGTGAGAGGGTCAGAGTTTTCCCCTTCAATTTTGGTAGCCGAAAATTAGATATCTTGTATCTACTAGTGAACGAAATCAGTACGGTCTTTTCGAGGTTGATCCCAATTGTATTCTGCCCAATCGATGATTTCCTTAAGAGATGCCTCCATCAAATCACTTAGCGTCTGTGAGTGCTTGCCCGTGACGAGTAGCACGACATCATCGGCATATGCTATTATCTTTACTCCTTTACTCCTAAGTTTTCTCAGGATTTCCTCAATTACTATTAACCACGATAATGGGGATATTACACCACCCTGTGGAGTGTCTCTGGTAGTCCTATTTTTGGTTCTGATTTCTCCCATTTCTTAACTGATCTGACTGCTCTCCAGCATGCATACCAGCCTGTTTGAGATGGTATCGTCAACCTTGTGATTCTCCAGAGCTCTTCTGATTGATTCCGTTTTGACGTTTTTGAATGCTCCCTCTATGTCCAGGAATACACCCATAGTGTATTCTTTTCTTTCAAGGGATTTTTCAACTGTTCTCAGTACTTCATGCAGAGCACTCTCTACGGATTTCCCTTTCAGGTATGCGTGTTGAGCTATGCACTGCTTTTCTATTTTTGTATCTTCTTTGACAACTTGATCCAGTAGTCTTTCTAGTGTCTTTGCAGAAATGATGATAGGCTTATGGGTCTGTAGTCCTTCGGTTTGGTGTTGCTTGGTTTATCCGATTTGGCTATGAAGACAATCCTTACTCCCTTCCACCTTCTCGGGACATGTCCGAGTCGTAGGCAATCTGAGAAGATCTCAATTAGCACTTCCATTATATCACCCAAAACCTTCTGCAACATGATCGGCAGGATCTCGTCCGGTCCTCCAGACTTATATGGGCCGAACGAGCCCACCACCCACGCTACCCTCTCTTTGGTGATTGTTCTTCTAATCAACTCCTCATTGTGCTCTGGAATCGTTTTCCTTTGCCTCTTTGGCATTTGGTTTTCGATATCCTGGCATACCAGGAAGTGAGTTTCCTCACTCCACGTACCGTTTGTCCTCTCTATGCTCCCTAAGACCACAGGGTCCTTTGAGGGCATTTTTCTGAGCCTTGCGGTTTTGCTGGTCTCCATTATGGATTCCATAAATTCCTTTAGTGACTTCATCTTATTTCTCCTGATCTCTGTTTTATAGCCATTGAAGCTAGCTTTATAAGCTGTGCAATGGCGATAATCTTCTTTGTTTCGCTTAGCCATATTGTACAGCCTTCTAGTCTCTTCACTTTTTTGCTTCAACTCCGCATTCTACCATGGTTTCTTTGCACGTTCGGCTAATTGGACAAGATTTCCTGAAGGCTTTAATAATATATCACTCAGTGTGCCGACAGTTTCTTCGAGCTTCTCAATCGAGGGCTGTACGGGTCTCGAGTCCCGTTTGGTTTTCAACTCCCCGAGTTTCTTCCCCACGATCTCTACGAATCCCGTCCAGTCGGTTTTCCGATGATTCCTGAAAGGTTTCCCAGCCACTGGTTTGCGGTTGATTTCGAACGATATTCTCCCGTGGTCCGAGAGACGAGAGAACGCGTATTCGGGAGTTACCCTCCAATTCTCAATCGCTAAACCCTCCGAGTTAGTGGCCAAAGTTAGATCAATAACCGTTTCGGTCCTCCTATCCGTAAAGGTTGGGGTTTATCCCCTATTACAAATAACAAGACCTGTGGTTAGAATAAAATCAAGTATCGACTCACCTCTTTCGTTTATATCCTTGCTTCCCCACTGAGTATGGTGTCCATTAGCATCACATCCTATCACCATGTGCTTTCTATGAGCTCCAGCCCGTCTCTGACAGCTGCAGGTAGTGGTTCTTTCTCCTCATAGGGCATGTACACCGAGTCTAGAAGTAGTTGGTTTTTGACCTTTTGCTCCCATGCCACTACGGTCAGGTCATTGTTGCTATACTGTGAGAGTAGAATGAAATGTAGTGATTTCTTTGCTACTATACACGCTCTTTTCCTGCTTTCAGTTTGTGAATGGAAATACAACCCTTGTAAATAGTGGTTTGGTGAAAGAACTATATTTTACATTTAATTGGGCTATTTTTCTGGTTATATTCTCGAAAGAATTACATTTAAAATCAGTAATATCGTTGCTTTTACATAAAAATATTAAGTTAAAATGATTTTAGCTTTTCTAAAAAAACTAAAAACACCTACAAGAACAAGTGTATTATGTTCTCAACATTTCACTAATGAATGGTTTTATCTAACCCCAAAGATAAAAGTTAGTCTTCACTCTAATTTAGACCTATTGTCTAACCATAATTAAAATATAGAAAAATAACTTACAGAGTTCAAAATTGATTAGCATTCGGAACATTTGACAGTTGAGAGATACAAGTTAAAGGCCCACCGTACTTCGCCGGGTAAAATGAATTCTATGAATAGAAGGGTTAACAAAAATAACAAAACACAACTTTGTGGTCATTTGAAAAAATTGTTAGAATTATTAGATTCTCTCTAAGGCTTAGAGCTTTTAGATTTTTCTTTAGTCTTAGAATTTCTATATTGTCTTTAACATTTAGAATTTTTAAATTTTCTTTTGAATTTGTAGATTTTCTTAGAATTTTTAGATTATCTTTAAAAGTTAGAATTTTAAATTTTTTTTAGGCCTAGAATTTTTAGTTTCTTTCATTGGCATTTAGAATTTTTAGATTTTCTTTGGCAGTTAGAATTTCTAGATTTTATTTCGTAGTTAGAATTTTAAGAGTTTCTTCAGCATTTAGCATTTTTAGAATCTCAACCTAACCTAACCTAATTTAAACCAACCCGGTCTAACCAAATCTTAACCTAACCTAACCTTCATGTAAAAACTCAGAACCAAAATCATTGATATGCAAAAATATTTGTTTTAAACTTCGAAAACTAAAATGTTATTTAACGACAGAAAAAACTCAATGGTGAGTTTGTTCAAAAGCAAAACTTACTATTGACTGAATAAGAAAATATACATTACCGGTCAAAGGTATTTTGCCCACACTATAGTTTGCCTGATACACGGCAAATAAAAATGATCAATTTTGATATCTATATTTTGAAGAATATATATAGATAAGAATATAGTAATTATATATATATATATATATATATATATATATATATATATATATATACTCTATATGCAGTCTATAACTATATACAGTTTGTAATTGTTCCATATTCGAACTACCGATGTAACCCGCTTTTGCTTTTATTATTTCGGTGCACAATTGTGGCATTCTCTTTAACAATTTCGACAAATAATCGTCGTCTATGTGATTCCATTCAATTTTCAGGATATTCTAAACAAGTGAAGTGGAAATAGGGCATTGCTTTCTGACTTCCCTGTCCAATTTGTCCTACAACAACTCAATCGGGTTGAAGTCGGATGACTGTGATGGCCAAATAAATACTTTCATTACATCTTTCCTTTCCAGTTCTTCCGAATACTCTTTAAACAGTTTCGAGGAATTCCTTGGGATTAGGCGGCAATGGTATGGTTACTTTTGGCTATACTATGAAGACTTGAGATTTATGCACGAGTTTTAACCGATAGTTCCTTGGTTTTACCTATTTTAATACTTACAAGTCTCGATTTGCAAGAACTTCATTGGAAAATAATAAATTTATTATATTTACGAGACAATTTTTTTCCTGAATTCTGTTAATTTGCTATATTATTTGCTACAGAATAATTTTTGTATAACACGCCTATGGAAAATCGGATATTGCCGGTCGCCATATGAAACTACCACATTTTATAAAATATTCACAGCATCAAACACGTAGCGCTATCTATTAAAAGGTAGCGGCATCAAAAAGATACATTTTTGACAAAACGAAAATATATAGAACAAGACAAAACAGTTGTATTGAATAGAAACAAAGACAAATATGGTATTACATATATTAATATCTTATCTAATTAAAAATGAATTTATCTTTTTAGCTTTATTCGTTTCCGAAAACCGGTTATTATATAAGAACTAAATAGTGTATGACTAGTGACATCTATGGATTTTATATATTTTAACAATCTAAAAATATATAGTTTTCCTATCATTGCTTTTAATTGAAAAGTAAAACCTGACACTAACATATAGATGGAATCAGTATGGTAAATCTAGTATCACAAATAATTTCTAATCAAATAATGAAAATGCAAACGTTAAATATTATGTCATATATTAAATGTAATCATTAACTAGTTAAAAATAAATATTGTGTACATAATTTTATACTGTGGGGTTTTTTAACAATAATTCTTTTAAAACCTTTTCAGTTGTCAATAGTTTTGTTGACGTCAATGTCAGTTCTCAGCTGTTCGCCTAAGAAGTCGAAATTGATTTAAGATGAGGGGTGTATAAAAACAGTCAAACAATAATAGATGTTAAGAAATACAAAAATACCCACTGAAGGGATATTTTAACATCCTTAATCAACATCTAAAACTTAGTTAAAATGGCTATGCATAAAGGTTTTCGTGTTTACGAAAAATGTACTCCACCAAGTCCTCATAGTATTCTTCTTGAACGAAAAGGAAAAGAAAACACTTTATTATTTGAGTCACAGGCCGTGGCAGTTTTATGTAAGTCAATATTACTGCACTAAAATCATTTCGCAACGTCTTAATTATATATATTTTAGCGGCACAAGAAACTGAAGCTGTAAAAAAGCAATATACAAAAATTCTAGATGCTTATGGTTGCTTAGGTGTTTTACAGCTTAATGCAAGTGATACTACAGTATTATATTTAGTTATGATTACAGGCTCCTTTTCTGTAGGCAAAATAGGAGACTCTGAAATATTTCGTATTACTCAGACTCAGTTTGTACCACTACATTATTCTCAAAATGAAGATCGAATTTCAGAAGTAAGCTTCAGTTCTTCTTCTAAAATAAAACACTTGTGTAAATTAATAACCTGTTAATTGAAACAACAAAATTATATCTCAATTGGTTCTTTTTTTATTATTGTGTGTGTTTTTCAGGTAAGAAAATTACTTAATTCTGGTACTTTTTATTTCACTTGGTACTCTGGTCCCCCAAGTGGTTCTGCACTTGATTTGACATTATGTGCTCAAAGAAGAAGTAAAACAAGTACTACAGATCATAGATTCTTTTGGTTAGTTTTTCCAGATATAAATATTTGATTAGGATATTTTATTTTTTTATTATAGGAACCGGATGCTACATGTACATTTTGTTAGATTTGGTGTAGATTGTAATAATTGGCTAGTGAAATCAATGTGTGGTTCGGTGGAGATAAGGACAGTATATGTTGGTTCCAGGATAGCACTTGCTGCAATTATATCTAGGTTGAGCTGTGAGCGAGCTGGAACAAGGTTTTTATAAATATTTTTTAGTTCATTATGAATTTGTTAATAAACTACTAATAAAGATCATTTTTTTATTTTATTTCTCACAGGATTCCTATTCCATTTTCAAATTAACAAATGCTTTGTAGCTATATGAATTGAGAATTTGATAAAAATAAAAATTCAGTATCTTGTTCTTAAATAAAAATTTTTTAGATTTAATGTTCGAGGTACAAATGATGAAGGGCACGTAGCTAATTTTGTGGAGACTGAACAAGTGATATTTTTGGATAATGAAATTACTTCTTATTTGCAAACTAGAGGCTCAGTACCACTGTTTTGGGAACAACCAGGAGTACAAGTGAGTCAACAGTACCCAAATAAATAGATAAAAATGTGCCATATTTTCATTGCACCATAACAATATTTTCAGATGATTATGTGAAATATTTTTAGGTTGGTTCTCATAAAGTGAGAATATCTAGAGGATACGAAGCGTCAAAAGCAGCTTTCAATAGGCATATGACAACTATTAAAGAACGTTATGGTAAACAAATTATAGTAAATTTATTAGGAACAAGTCTTATAGGAAGTAAAGAAGGTGAAGCTAATCTAAGTCAAGAGTTTCAGGTTGGTGTTATTAAATTTGTCCAAATTATATTTATTTAACCTTTTTTTTTACATGAAAATAATCTTCCTACACGTCAGTCAGGAGTTCGTAGGGGGTATAGCACAGCAACTACAATGTTAAATATCACTGACAATATAATAAGAGGATTGGAGAAGGCTGTCATATCTGTCTCTTTGGATTACTCCAAGGCATTTGATGTCTTAGATTATGATCTTTGTGCAAAGCTGAAATATCTAAGATTTGACTGAATATCTTGTAAATTTTTTGAATTTTACTTAAAAGGGAAAAGGCAGAGAGTTCGCACGGATCAGAGTGCATCTGAGGCTGGTGAAATAGTATCTGGTGTGCTGCAGGGTTCAATAATTGGCCCACTTTTGTTCCTCGCATATGTCTTTGATATATGTGATAGTGTCTCATACTGTCACATTCAATCATTCTGATGACACTCAGGTCCTACACTACTTTGATCCTGCAGATCCAGATGCAGCAGCTACACACCTAAATAGATATCTGTCAAGTATTCTTGAATATTCCACTGAACATAACCTAAATCTGAATGCAAATAAGACTGAAGTTTTGCTGTTTTGTTATCAGAGACATAGAGAAATTTTGCAACAAAATTTAAAATTGGAGTTGGGCAGTGAGATATTGGTAATAAAACATTTTGCTAAGAACTTAGGACTATTTCTAGATGTGGACTTGAGGTTTAAAGAACATTTAACGATACTTTTGCAGAAAAGCTATGCTAAAATGAAACTCTTGTATATGAAATGGTCTATTCTTAATTTTAGGATGAGGAAAAAGCTTTGTGAATTTTTAGTATTGTCTATTTTTACCGACTCTAATGTTGTTTACTATCCTTTCTTGACATGGCATCAAAAATCGTATACAATATGTACAAAATGTGTGTTGGAAATTTTATTTTCAAGCGAAGAAAGTATGACCATATTTCAGCCAAAATTAATGAATTAAATTGGTTAAAAATGTCGAATGTTGCGAACCTTCATTTCATGTGTCTTCTTAAGAAAGTGCTAAAACATTCGACACCTGATTATTTGAGAGAAAAACTAGTTTTTCCTGCAAAATACTTAATGTACATGTGAGGCATTAAAAATTTGTTAACTATGCCTCTACATAAATATGCGTTTTTTTTCAAAGAAGTTTCACGTGCTTAGCTATCAAAGGTTATAATGCTCTTCATGAAGACCTTAAATTGTGTGGTATAAATTCTTTTGAATCTAAGTACAGAGCAATTTTTTTTAATAAGAAAATATATTGAGACTGTATAAAGTTCTTTTGCATAAATAAGCGACTGGAAGTGGTTAGGTGGAAGAATAACGTATATGTTGAATCTTGCCACTCCTGTTGCATGATGTATGTATATTGTATACTTTGTAAATTATATTGTGTACACATATCAGACCAATAAAGATGATTTATTATTATTATGTATATTTAGAAACACCATAAAGAGTCAGTTCACAGTGATGTACCTCATATAGTATTTGATTATCATCAAGAATGTAGAAGTGGAAATCAGGCAAATTTGCAGAAACTCAAAAATAAATTAGAACAACAACTTCAGGATTTTGGATTTTATCAAGCAAATGGAACCACCGTTTTTAGGTATATGATACTTACAAATCTAAACACAATATTTTCTGGATTTCAATGATACGTATTTTTTTTAGTTTACAAAAAGGCACTATTCGTACAAATTGCTTGGATTGTTTGGATAGGACAAATTGCGTTCAGACATTTTTTGGACTTGAGGTAATTTATTAGGCCTGCGTACTATTTGAGTGGAATTTCTGGGGATAGTCACACTATTTACTACCTCTACACTAACTTCTAATTACACTATCAGGTTCTTCAAGCCTTTGTTAAGACCTTGATTCATAACCACCTTGAAGAATCAAGAAGTGTGATTGTAAATATTAGTGTTGTAGTAAAAGGAGGGTATGTTTGATAATTAATTTTTCATACCAACTGTAGATTTTATCAAGACAACTAGTTTGTATGCAATTAACTGAGAAAAAGACTAGATTTGAAGAAGTTTTCAAACAAATGTGGATAAACAATGGCAATGAAATAAGTAAAATTTATGCTGGAACAGGGGCGATACAAGGTGGATCAAAAGTAAGTTGAATTTATACTAAAACAGGATCTCAACATATTAATATAGTAATAATAAAATCAAAAAAATTTATAGTTGATGGATGGTGCAAGATCAGCAGCTAGGACAATTCAGAATAATCTGTTGGATAATTCCAAACAAGAAGCTATTGATATATTATTAGTTGGATCTACATTATCATCTGAATTAGCCGATAGAGCTAGAAATTTGTTACCGTATAATACACTACATGGTGAGTATTCGTTTTCAATGAATATTTATTTTTTAAAACCTCACAGCTTCAATTACAAACTGCTATTTTTGTACATATGATCCAATATTTGTGATAGAGAATTTGAATAATTATATTGAGATAAGCTAAGCAAATAAGAGCATATTTGAATTTTTTTCTTTGTAATATAAAATATTTGAATGTCAAATTGTAAAAACAATAAAAATAATGTATCCTATGATTATGTGAAAATGAAAAATGAATAAACACATGGCAAAATTAAAATGGACAAATTTATCTGATTGTAACTTATGGGAATTCAAAAAAAGAGCTCAAATAACATTAAATATCAAATTAGTTTATTGCTGCTATCCTCAAACCCAATTAGTTGATTGAAATATACAGAGTGTCCAGAAATTCTCCACTAGATGTGATTTTATCTTCATAAAACTATTTTTCTCCTAAAAGAGCTATCACCATTTGAAGATGACACTGTTGAGTCAGTTTCTGTAGAAAACCAATAAAAAACATATTTTTGCAGGCTTGTACAATATTGGAGTTGGTAGATATAAATTTTTTCAGATCTATCTGCAAAACTCACTCAACAGTGTCATCTTTAAAAAACGCTAGTGTGAGGAACTTTTGAGATAAAGGTCAATTAGTTTAGATAAACAAAAAATCACCTCTAGTATCTGTATTTTTCGTTTGTCGCCAAAGTTTCTAGACACCTGGTATAATAAAAATAGTTTTGTTAGAACTTAATGCAAAGGGTAATCCTATACTTTTAGCTCCTAATCATGTGCTTCGAGAAATGTGTAGGCGTTATACTGAGTATACAGAGGTTCTTCCAATCCGGGTAGCAGCGGGAACTTACAATGTTAATGGAGGCAAACATTTCCGTAGTGTAGTTTTTAAAGACATAAAACTATCAGATTGGCTCTTGGACCCACATATAAAATGTCAAGGAAGTCTAGTGGATACAGGATTCATAGATGCACACAAATCTATACCAGTAGATATTTATGCTATAGGTTTTGAGGAAATAGTAGACTTGAGTGCTGCTAATATAGTTAATTCAAGCACTGAAAATGCAAAAGCTTGGGCTATAGAGTTACAGAAAGTGCTATCTAGAGATAGACCATATGTTTTGTTAACTTATCAGCAGTTAGTTGGTGTATGTTTATACGTTTATGTACGACCTGAACATGTGCCATATATCAGGGATGTTGCAGTAGATTCTGTAAAAACTGGACTTGGTGGTCACACCGGAAATAAAGGTAAGCCAGGTTAAAGACAACTTTCACCTATTTTGTATTTTTTAGTTCGACATTCTTTATAACCATTACATTTAACTCTTTTTTTTAATGTATCATTTCTATATTTAAGCTCTACAGCTTAACATACCTCCTTCACTTTCTTGTCTCATTTACCCTGTACTACTTACTAGCAGTTATATGCAATTGAACTTGCTAGTGAAAACATTTTTCGAATAAAATAGTTGTTATAATACCCATATAAAAATTCTATTGATATTTTAGTATTGTGTATAAATAATTTCTTTTATATTTGCATATATGTAGTGATCTAATGTCAATTGACTTATTTTAGGGGCAGCTGCAATAAGATTTGTCTTTTATGCTACCTCTATGTCATTTGTATGTGCCCATTTCGCAGCTGGACAATCTCAGGTGAATGAAAGAAATGCAGATTATAACGAAATAACAAGAAAAATCACATTTCCAATGAGTCGATCTCTTAACAGTCATGAATATCTATTCTGGTGTGGAGATTTCAATTATAGGGTCGATATGGATAAAGATGAAATAAAAGAGCTCATAAAACAAGGAGATTTTGATTCTATTCTGATTAATGATCAGTTAAAAAAGCAGCAAGAGGAGGGTAATGTATTTAAAAATTTCATTGAAGGTAACATCACCTTTCCACCAACATACAAATATGATTTGTTCAGTGATGATTATGATACTAGTGAAAAATGTAGAGCTCCTGCTTGGACTGATAGGGTCCTCTGGAAAAGAAGGAACCTCACCCCTGACATCAATGGAGTAGCACAAGAATCACCTGGTAATTTGGTTTATTATGGTAGAGCTGAGCTTAAGCAAAGCGATCACAGACCTGTCATTGCTATTGTCGACATAGAAGTTAGAAATGTTAACGAACAAAAACGGCAAAAGGTTCGTATTTCTTGCAAAGCCTAACAATAAACTGGATCACTTCTAAAAATGTGATGTAAATATTTATTTTCCCATTCATCTAACCAAATAAATTTGTTTTTATTTCAGAATTTTTGTTACTTTACAGATTCATTCTCTGCATCAAAGATTTTGCTATAAAGATATACACAGGGTATTATTTCAAAATTTTCTCCATACAGGGTTAACAAGTAATGATGGGCATAATTAAACAGCTGTAAGTTCTCATAAAATTGAATGCCTCTATTTAATAAATCTATGAGTAACCCTGTATGTAAACTAAGTTATGTACATACATTTTTAATAAGAATATATAGAAAATTATCAATTTTCTAGGTATTTTACGAAGTTATTGCTGATATGGGCCCGCCTGATTCAACAATTATAGTGCATTGTGAAGATGCACCTCAAAATGATGACTTCATTATATTTGACGATAGCATGGTTACAATACTTTTGGAAGAGTTTTCACAATTTGGGGAAACTATTTTAGTTAGATTTGTAGCAGATACCATGTGGATAACATTTAGAGATGGACAGTTGGTTTTAGAAGCATTGAAGAAAACTAATGGGAAGATAACGGTAGAAATAAATTGAGTGTATAAACACATTTATGAATGTAATTTAGTGAATTTTTTTAGATTAATGATTTCAATTTTACGTTGTCATTGAAAACTCCTAACTGGGTTGACCAAGCAAAGGAAGAAATCGGATTATGTTCAAATAATACTATTCCTTTATACATTTCTCCAAGCCAGTCAGATTATAATTGTAAGTTACTCAATTGTCCAACCCTCTTCAAGATTTTTCTCATTATATATTGTTTCGTTTCAGGTTTAGGCATTCCAGAAGTTAATAAAATTCCTCGTTCGGTTCCACCAGGAAGACCTCCTCCACCGACAGTAAAATCTACACCTCCATCTTTAAGAAGAGTACCACCTAAAGCTGGTGTTATACATATGCCCATGAAACCTCAAACTTCAGTGACTTCTCCAACACATACTTCTCCAATATCTGCTCAGCCATCACTCCCAAACGCTCCAACGTTAGGTAAAGAAGAAGCAGATATACAATTAAAAAATTTTATTTATATTTTTGTTTATCTAGGAGGAGTCCCACCACTCTCTGCTCCTCCTCAAATGCCCCCTCCTGATTTGCCAAACCAACTGTCACAAGAAGAAGGCGTATATGAAGAAATCAGTGATGATATAATAAGTACTCCTGAACCGTCAGCACCTCCTCCACCCCCTCCAAGACAAGAAGCTGCAACTGTTCTACCACCTACTCCTTCTAGAGGACCGCCACCTGTACCAGCCCGTTCTGCCCCTCCACCACCACTCCCTGCAAGGCCACGACAATAGATCCAGCTAATTGAATTTAATTTTCCTTGGAGTACTTGAGAAAAAATTATGGGATATAGTTATTATATTATTATATCATTACTAACTAGGGACTGTTTTTTGATATTTTATGTTAAAATTTTCTCTACAATTTTTTTTTATAGAAAAATTTTTAAATGAAATGAAACCAAATATTTATTAGGAAATATAAATTGAATGCTACAAGTTGATGTTAATTGTTGGTCAAAAAATTATTGTAGATATATACTAAGTTCAGAATTCACAATGAGTTGAAGTTAAACCAATTGCAATATTTTCCAGTTATATAAAATGTAGTGCAATATTTGGTAGATTGTTATATAGAATTCAAAACCGCCAAAATTAGCTTGGATATAATTGGTTTGACCTCCTTTTCACTAACGATTTTCAAAATATTTTAAATTTCAAGAGAACGCTGCCTGAAAATACTGTACTTAACCTCAATGCATTTTCCCATATTAGTTTATTTAGTAAAATTTTCCAGAATTACTGATTTTGACGAAAATATAACAAACAACTATAGTGGAAACAACAAGAAAAAATATATTTTATACAATTAAAAAAAGTATTGTTACAGCTCTTCATCAAAATTTTACAACAGCAGATGGTTTACTGTTGAAACTTCAAAATAGTGAAAAGAGTTCACATAGAGCACTTCTTATAAGAAAATCCTGAAATATACACAACACGGTTTGTGAATTTTTCGTTCCACATTTTCCCCTTGTATATCTTGTTGGAATTAAATGATTAATGGAAGAGGGATGCTACAATTTTGAAAATTTCGTAGAGGGTTTCCACATGTGCATAATTACAATTGAATTTAAAGTAAAGGAAGGAGCAATAATCAAATGTTTAGTGGACCAGGATGGTTGTTGCATATGGTGGTCGGCAATATCCGTTTTACCATAGGCGTGAAATAGAAAAATTATTTTATAATGAATAAAAAATAAGAATTAAATGACAGAGTGCTAAAATAATTATATAAGAAAAAATTCAGAAATAGATATCTTATCCTATAAATATAATTAATTTGGTTGTATTCCGAATATCTGAACTAATAATATTTTTACAAATAAAACTCAATCTAATGTTTAAAAAAATTTCAATAACGCTTTTTAATAAAAGAATAATATGATTTTCTAATGGAGTGATGTCATGTGGAAAAATTTGTTTTTAAATTGATTCATAACTTTTATTATTATTTTGTTCTTATGAATCTTTAAGTTTTTGAAATTGTTTGTTATACGTCTCAACAATTTTTCAGCAATGACACATATATTAATTATATCATCGTTTGGATATGTGACAGTGCCTAGACTATTCTAATTGATCCTAATAAGCGCCTATATAAAACCTAACAAAATCATAAAAAATGTATGCAAACTACTGCAAAATTTATATAAAATTATCGAAAACAAACACGTCCGCTTAAACTAATACAACAATCAAAATAAAATGAGCCATACTTGGATGTTTAAGATGGATACTTCTGTCGCACAGGCTGTCTATGTATATAGATAACAGCTATCCTTCCTTTACTATTAATTCAATGCTAATTTCTTGAAAGTCGTATTCTGAAGTTTTTGTAAAGTCTAATTTCATATTCATTGTTACATAGATCTGGTGGAGGTTTTGTAGTTCTTCTCGGACAGCACTATATTCTTCATAAAATTACGACTCCATAATATCTGAACATAATCAAGTTTAAGTGGTTTGAATAATTTGTAGAGGCTAAGGGCTTTATCAGAGAACCGGTACCAATCATGAATTGAAATGTGTTCTGCATTGCATACGCATCAGAATTTGTCTTTTTTTACAACTTTTGAAATATGGGTTTTCAACTTTAGGTTATTCTGGTCCTAAAAAGTTTACAGAAAGTTTTGTATCGTCTACAAAGAAATTTTTTTGGTGACAGTATAAGGTCAAGCATTTATCTCTGAAGATTATCACTTAATACTATTGATTTAATAGTGTATCATTGATTAAGTGAGTTGTACCTTTTAATAAAAATGATTTTATAGCCCTTAGTACGTTATCCTGTGTATCATGGTACTGTACTCTGAGACACACTATAACAGATTTTATTAAACACATTCTTAAAATTATTGAATATATTAATGACAAATATTAAGGGAAATTATTAATCTAACACGATCTCCAAGATAAAGAATCACGTGTTTTGTTTATTAATTTGTTTTAGTCTTTTCACTACAACTTGTTTAATGTGAGTCCAATTAGGAATTGATTAACATATTATATTTTGTCTATTATTTTCATTCAATTGCACTTTAGATTGTACTTGTACCTTAGTCTCTCTCATCTTATTCTTGCCTTCAATAAACAAATTTTCTTCAGTGCCATGTCTACTCTTAAGTTTGTAAGTTTTCAACACAATTAGTTTATTTGGCTTAATTATAGCCAACAAGTATTGAATTATAACTGTGGCGCCTTCAGAGGTACTTCTATCTATTTTCACTTATAAATAGATTTATTTATATTTAAAAATATAAGAGTAGGAGTTGAAATATTTTTTTATTGTATATATATATATATATATATATATATATATATATATATATATCTTCATCTTAAGTTTATTTTTGATCTTGCCATTGTCTGTGACATTAGTATTAATTTTATTTTTAAACTGTTTTACTAAGTTAAAATTTTTAGAAACGTTGGTGATATCCATACTGAACACATTTATTACCATTACAACAAAACTCGCAATGCAAATTAACCAGCGACCTATAGAAGACTTGAAGGACTATACAGTGTAATTGTGTTGATATAGTGGTGGTAAATAGTGTGTTCATTATTATACATAAAAGAAGTCTTTGCAAGCTATATTATGAGCGATGTCTTATTGGGAACGTGGCAATGAAACAAACCTAACCAAAGTGGACTAACTTAAATATATTTTCCGAGCTTTCGAATATTCAAATTTGAATATTGAATTTTGAAACTTAATGAATTTAAAATTTTTACAAGAATTAATACGATTCAAAACCACCAACAATCTTAATTAATTATTTTCCCAGATGATGAATACATCAATATTCGAAAGCTCAGAAAATATATTATATATATATATATATATATATATATATAAATACATATATATATAAATACTTGAAAAAGTATTGTTTATGGATAAATCTACTAATCATTCCTATCTAAATATGTGTAGATAGATCATAAAAAATGAATATTTTATTCCCATTTTACAGGTATATTTTATTATTACATAATAATATTGTAACTAACAAAGTACTGTATATCAAATGCTGGGTGTACGCTTGTAAAATGTTATTTTAGTTACTTGTCACTGTCAAGTGTCAAACTGATGACTACTTGTTTTCATACATTCCTTGTTCAAGTTTTATTGTATATTTCTTATGACTAAGTAATTCGCATTATACACTCCTCATCAAAATTAACGAATAATTTCGATGAAATTACTCTATGGAGATAGACTAAGTTGGAATTTATGGAACCGTTGGTGATATTCATACTGAACATACTGTTTACACCTCCACTTACAGTGTAATTGTGAGCGTTGGTGTAAAGAGTGTGTTTATTATGGAGAGAATTAAAATATTACCAATACAGAATTAACGTATTTATTGTTAATTTCAGTTAGAATTGTGGGATATATAGTGATTTAACTAAATCTAACAAATAAAATTTATGTTCTATTGGATAAGAACAAAATTATTAGCTGACTTGGATTTCGACCTCTTTAAGATAATTTTGGTTGCATTCAAGTATTATTATGCATGGAAAAAAATCTACTAAAAAAGGAAGAAAAAGTACAAATTATGGATCTATTACATTAACAACCTATAAGCATTTCTTAAATGATCACCATGTCGATGGGGCCCTCGATCTTAACACCGTTAAACCACAATCTGCAAAATTAACACGCCTTTTAGTCTTTGATTTCTTTCCATCTCTTGGAATCTTCTTAATGCCCAGTTACCTAATTGTTACAGGATACTCTTCGAGGATAATATTGTGATTGTAATAGACGAATAAATTTAAATTTCTTGCATAACCGCAAGACATTATCAGTCTTAACAAAACAATTTTATGTTGGATATAAATATTAGGAGGCAACAAAGTCAATAAATTTTAGTCAAATAATAAATGATACCATAATTTTTCTGGGAGTTTGTATGGGTGTTCCTTTTTGCTAGTTCAAATAGATGATTCCATCAGTCCTTTATTGTTTGTACAAACACTGTTTTGTTATACTAACATTAACCAGATTTTTTAATGTATTTTCAGTATACTTTGTGGGTCTTTTAATGCAATTGAATTAATTTTTCCATTTTTCCTCGTGATCTTTAATTCACCTCAATACATTTCCGTTTTCTTATTAAGGTGTGCGTTTTTCAGTATTTCTACCATTGTAGAAAGAATGGTACCAATCGAATTTGCACTGTAAAATTAGTATTTTTCAACATATACCTACCATACAAAAATGATTAAATAAAGGCTTTATATTGAGAGAGGTATACGTTTAAAATTGTTATTATAAATGCCTATGTATAGCAATATAAATAGATCCACCTTATTTTTGCTCTGATCCAAACATGAAAATTAAATGACACATCAATAAAAAGTAGAGCAATTATAAAATAGATAAATGCTTGTAAAATTAGTTTATATATTCTAACAGTAGGTATAGTGCAATCACATGGATTTAAAATTTGTTTTTAATATGTAAAAAAATTATTCGAGCAATTTTATTTATATATTTATATCTGTTTTTCGTATCATATTAAATATATTTGAAGTGATTATTCTTTAACTGAATACCTTACTCATTTTTACTGTAACAATATTCACTAGAAAAGCATAATGCAGGAAAAAGTGGTTTCCTCAGTACATGAGTAATGAAGCTATACACACCCAAACATCTTAACATGAAGATGTTGTTACCTTTTTTCTTAACTCTGGACCAATGAAAGTGGTGACCTCAGCTAAATTGCCAAATCACGCATTCCAGAATGTCTAGGTACGCAGACTTGATCATTTAGTAGAAGTGTGTTGTGATATTCCAGACGGAACTACCAGGCAGTTAAGTAAACATTGAGTAAGTGAAATATAAATATATATTTAAAAAAATATAATATGTTTTTTGTGAAAGATATACTTAAATTGCTAATATTCATATATATCTCATAAACAAAATATATAAAATACAACATTACATCTCTCTGTAAAATTCATTAAAGGATTATTTTAATACCTTCATATTTGAACAGCTCATTAAAGTGTTAAACTAACTTTATAAAAAACCAATCAAATCCATTGATATTAACAAGACATAGCGATATTTTCTCATTATAATGCTTGTTATACGTTAATATACACAAATTACTAAGCTCTCATCTACATAATTATTTTTGTCTTAAAGAAATATTCCTCTAAATAAAACCTCATTTTGGTACCTCACACCTTTGCAAGGACATTTTCCTTTAGAATTGTTTTCCAGTTACTATCTTTTTTTTCAATAAATTTGGTAGCTAAAAGCCAAAATCATACAAAAATGCCACTTTCATTTTCCTTGCAATGATATCTGTCAATTATGAGTAACGTTGTTAGTAATTTCCCTCAATTTTTTCTTAAATAAGATGTAAATGAATCTGATTTTCTGGTATATGATCAGCATTTTAAATTGTGAAGAAAATGATGAATGGCACGATATATTAAAATATTTTTTGCAGTCACTGTTTATTTTGAGCTTGGTGTTGGTATATCCATATCGAAGCGTTGTTTGAAACGACTGCAGCCTTGTAAATTTTTTTTTCGAGAAGAAGAAAAATGGAATGAATAGAAATTTATAAGGTATTTGAAGAAACGATTTACTAGTAAGACGTGTACGTACAGCCAAGACTTTCCTTCTATCGACTCTCATTTATTTTGGCATCCTGGTTGGTCAAAAGTATAACAGCGATAACGAATTGAAAGAACATGTTACCTCATTATTTAATGCAAAGGAAAAAATATTATATGAAGAGGAGTACAAAAAAAACACAAAATGACAGCTATGTCAAACATCCCTTTAATATATGCATAAAAAATATATTTCATGGGGAATGTAGGAATTATCATAGAACACCTGCTGAACAATATAAAATATTTTAAAAGTGATTTTAAATATTAGAGGAATTTTAAATGGCATTTTGATTAATATTTACATTTTGCATATTGATGATGTGTTTTGGACAGAAGTTTGAGATACATACGAACATCACTGAAGAAAATAAACAGAAAAATTGTACTTCATTCTAATGTTACACAACGTAAGATATATTTACATCACAATAATATAACACTTATTCTTCAATATGAAGTAATTTAAAGAAAATTTTCTAGTAGTAACGTCGTTTAAACTCATATTTAACAAATTGAAGCTCACTATATTGGAAAAACTCATTATAAAAATAAAACAATACGGGCAGCTTTTACTGTCTACTAGGAGATCCAAATTTTGACTGGTTTCTTTTGAAATATTGTACCAACTTGGAAAAGTACTGAGCATAATCTCGCCCTTTTTCTATGTGAATATAGGCTATTATCTAAAAAAAAACTAAATAAATTGTAGGTAGTTGGATAAAGAATTAGTTACCTCCTGCAGGACAAAATCTATCCAGTGCATCAAAGCGTCAAACAGTATAATCTGTATCCCATCTGCTATTTGTTTATTCTCCAAAAATAGAAGATTCAGAAGAGATAATGTGCATTTTCTTATTTCAGTTTCAAATTCCTGAAATTATTAAATTATAGTTTTACAAAATTAGAAAATAATAAAAGGATTGGTATGACAATAAAATTTGAAATTGAACAATTTTCTGCAATATATGTTTGGCTGCTAGGAATCCAAAATATGACATTGATAAAATCAACTTTTCATCTTTCAATATAAAAATTATAGAAAAAAAACAACTTACATTATAATAACTTTGACCCTTGTACGAAGCATCAAATTTAACAATTTTCTTTTGAATTTCCTTACATACATAATTGTAATAATTTTTATCGATTTTCGTTTCGGTGCTTGTTTTTTTCATAAACCTGAATGTCAAAATTAGATCTGTCAACATTGGGAAAAAGTTTACTTCTATTTTACAATGGCCCCTGACTATATCGTCTATAAATGATAGAAAAATATTGATTATCAACACAGAAAATATAATTCATTTCTATTTTAAACATTTGTTTGATGAACTTACCAAAGATACAAGCAATTTCTTGTAAAACATTAAATTTTTTCTTAATCGGTAAATGACTGAATAAAAATACAGGAATTTCATTTTTACAATTAAGTCTCAATTTCATTCTAACCAGTTCTTGCATGAATTCATTACTAATGGGGTAATTAGGCATCTGTAACAAATTTAAATCACAACTTGTAAATACCACCACTCTGGACTGATAATAAAATTGTTGGAAGTATATTTCTGTCAAAGCAAAAACCACCACTATCTCATTCCAATTAGGCATTGAATTATGTTTATAGAAAGTATTTTGTACAGATTTAAGTCCTCACGAAGTTATTCAATCAATTGCATAATTGCAAATTTTTCAAAAACAAAATTCCAAAGTATTGCAATTTTTTCGCTTTTAAGTTTGTAGACGGTATTATTAGTTATCTACCAAGTTGAATCATAAGATATTGTGATCTAATGTATGCAAAAAATGTTTTGTCACAAATCATAATCTTTTTAATTAAAAATTCCCATTTTTGTGACTCATATACCTGCCTGCTCCTGTTTCAATACTGATCGATTTCAATTTTAATCAGTAGCTAAGGGTAAAATTGGATTTTGATTGATGGGATTCATTTTGTTATGCATACCATTGGATTACTTCTAATAAAATAGAAGCAATAATCAATGCTTAAAACCCTTTTTGTTGAACAACTAGGTTCAAAAAGTTGAATTGAAGAGTTATACAGTATGGTACAAATGAAACGAAATTTTTAAATGGAAATACAGGTGTTGTAATACATATTTGAAAGGTTTATCCAGCCATATCAATGTTTGAGTAATTGTTGTTTATATTTATTTAAAAACTTAATAAATCTTCATTATAAGTCAATTGTAAAACCTAACCTAAATTAAGTGTTCAAATTGTTTACCTTCAGCTAAAATACAATGAGAAAGACGTGTCGCAAACTTTCTACTTCCAGACTTATTTGTGCAACCTCAATATGTACCCTTTCTTTGAGTTCAATAATATTTTGTGGTCTATTTTGGTACACTTTACTTTTCAATTACCCCCTATCAAGAAGAGTCAAATCAGGTGATCTAGACGACCATTCTACTGATTTGGAAAGACATTGTTCAAGTAGTTGCGCAACAAGAATGCATATCGTGAAGACGTACCATCTTGTTGCAGTTATAAATCATTTCTGTTTCGAAAACACCGGTTCAATTCGAGGTACTACAATTTTCGAAGAAATTCTAAATATCCAAGACCTGTTAAGGTTTTTTCGAAAGAGTTTCGTCTAATAATCCGGTTATCTATTATTCCCGTCTAAACATTAACCCATCAAGGCCAAGTATTGCCAAATGACCACAATAAATATATAATTTTACAGCGCGAATTTCAAAATAGCTTGGATTGGGAAAGTATTGGATAGATGGCAGCTTATATATTTACTTGGATGTGTATAACGTCTTGTCTACTCCTCGTGGTGTGCCGATAAAAATGGACATACAGTTCAAGTAAGTACAAATTCTCTTTTCACCATCAACATATATTCATACTTTTGTGATGTGGTATTTAAATAAACACAAATACATGTTTCTATAAGAAAATTTTTCGTATTGATAATACCGATTTGTGTTACACCTCATATGTTTATTTTGATGTGTAGCCATAGGGAACTCTAGGCACGCAAAGTTTCCATGTGAAATATGTAAATTTTTTTGTCAGGCGAGGCTTTTCTTTAGAGGAAGCTCTTTAAATTGCATAATCTGATGAACTGCTAGTGGACTCAATATATATTGAACTCGCCGAACCCAGTTCTCTGATGAAGAATCGGGGGATGAAGATTGCATTGATTGTAGCATAGATAGGCTTCCTGGTCGCCAATTAGTAGCTGGCGCGGAATTAATCTTAGCAGATGGATATAGAATTGGTCCTATTGAAGAAGATATGACCAACGATATTAATACTAAAGGAAAATCATTTATTACAGAAGCGGATCAAACAGAAATCTTTAAAAACAGCACCGAAGACAGACCATCTGAAGAGGAAATTTCCAGCTTCAACTACTGTAGAGTTATTTGAGCTATTTTCCAATTTTTACATAAAAAGGCACGAGATTATGCACTTTTCCAAAACCATGTTGATCCAAATATCACATTTGATGACCTGAAATGCTTTATTTGAATTCTTGTTTTTAATGGATATAATATTCTCCCCCGAAAACGTAGTTAATGGGATACCCAAGGTGATATGCATAATAATATGGTCTCAAATGCTATGAGAAAAAAACCGATTTTGCACAATATTACAGTTTATACAATGTGCGGATAACAACGCAGTTGATAAAAACTTTTTTTAGCTTTTTAAATTACAGCCTCTTGAACATGCTGAATCAAAGGTTTCTTAAAAAAATTGTCCCCGAACAAAACCTAAACTATGATGAATCAATGATCAAATATTTCAACCGTCATCCAAGTAGACAATGCATCCGTGGAAAATCGATAAGGGTGGGTTTTAAAATGTGATGCATCTAGGTATCTTATTGGCTCTGATATGTATCAGGGTAAAATGAAAATTGCAGTTCTAAAGACGAACAGTTTTGTGTTATGTTAGCCGAAATAGCAAATGAAAAACACTTGCCATAAAACTTCCTTGTTAACCTTCTTACAAATAGGCGATAATAGGATCCCAAAGGACTGTCCGTTGTCCAACAAAAAGATCATGAGTAACCAATATGCTAGAGCGAACAGGAACAGGATTTTCTTAAATAGATGGCTAGACAACAACGTAGTTACCATAGCGAGTACCTGTTTTGATACCCCACCTCGATAATAAAACGATACTCGAAAGTTGAAAAATATCATTCATATCGATAGACCTTACGCAGTGGACGAATATAATATAGATATGGGGGAGACTATCAAACTACACGAAGTGACTACAATTCGTGTAAAAAATGGTGGTGGTGCATATACACCTGGTTAATCGACGATTCCATTACAAATGACCGGTTACTTTATAGAAAAAGTGGAAGAACAATGACCCAACTGGAATTTAAATGCGAATTGGGGCAAGTATATTTAATCAGGTATAGAACTTCCCCTAAAGACCTAGTACTTCAATAAATATCATTACACTTAACACGGTAAGCGATGACATCAGATACTATAGACTCGACCTTATTCTGATAAGTGTACCAGATAAAAAAAGATGTGCAGTTGCAGGATGCTGCTCTATAATGAGAACAATGTGTAAAAAGTGCAATGTACGACTTTGTTCAGATTGCAATCCTATTTTTCATACGGAAAGCTATTTATTCTTACTATAATTTTTGTAATTCTGTACTTATTTCTGTCTAACGTTGCCATTTAGTATTTTTAAAAAAAATTACCGTTCATATAGAAAAAAATGTACTTTTTGTACTAGTAACATATGGTGAAAAAACTAGTTAAAGTTGATAAAAAGCGAAAAAAAAAATTATTTGGGCTCACATGGGTTAATTCTCTGTGGATATTGAGTACGGTACTTTTGCATCCAATTTGGATTTTCTATAATCCAGTACCGATAAGTTTGATGATTGACATGAATAGAAATGTAGCTTATCAGACAAAAGAAAATTTCAGTTTTACTTGTAAGATGCAATTTTCCTTCTTTAGCTTTCTAAGAAGTGTTGAATGGTCCACGTCATTATCTAATGCTACTTACCATGAACTGATATGGGGATTATCTTGAAAAGCTCAAAGAACATCTAGTTGTTTGTTTTCTGATATTAGTTTCCTCCTATCTTTAAGAAGGTCTTTGACATGATTCATTTCTCTAAATTTTGCTTACAATAGATTGTGAAATTGATTTTCGGTTGAGGTATTTATTATTAAATAACGTACATACTTCTTTCTGCGTACGTATTTTATCTCCACAACCAATCATTATTAGTAGCGTTTCAGTCAGCTTTTGGAATGCATCCACTACAATAAACTATTAATCGTTTGACATAAACTTAATTAAGCTTGAATGTATCAATGTTGATGTTGATAACTAGATTATCTAAAAAGGTACAAAGTATGCAGATGAGAAATTTCCATATATGTAATACTCCTATATGGACAGTTTTTATGGAAAAAACATCTCTACGTTACGGTGCCGACAGAATTAATTTTCTCTTTCGTTCGAGACACTTTATCTATACTGCGCATGCTTGAAAATTCTCTAAACTATCATTAGTGGGAAAATAACGCTCGGGAGAGAGAGAACGATATACTATTTGTTTCACTTAGTCGGAACACCTATAGAAACTGTCCATATAGGAGTATTACATATATGGACATTTCATTACCAGTGACGGCCTTTACAAAATTTATTTTTGGGTGTCGATATATCGATATTTAATACATTTTATTAAGAAATCTGTTGAAATTTCATCAATAATATTTGTGATAATACGCAAATCAATATTGTACATATTGTTATGGTTATTGTTAGGTATTTAAAAGATCTTTTAAATAATATATTTCAACACCAAGATTACCATTTCAAAATTTTAGCGATGGCGTTCAAAATAAAAAGGTATCCTTAAGAATAGCTTGTTTAAAAATAAAATTACGACGGGTTTCAAGATTTTTCCTCAAAGTCACCGGTTTACGAAATAACGAATTTATTTCTTTCATTTGCACCATACTGTATAAGTTATAATCTGAGGAGCATATCTATTGATTTAAAAATAGGAGAATAAAAAATGTTTTGATTGCTTCTCCTTTTCCTGTTTAGATCCCAATATGTGTAATTTATACTCTGTATTTGATTTATTTTATATATTACCTTAGAATATGTATGCATATACATAATAGTTTGTACATAATACTTGGTGATATCGTTTTGATTCGATAGCATAAAGCGTTTCTCCAATATGTCTTTCATAAAAATTGTTAGTTCGTCATAACCAAGAGCATAAATGAATCTAAAGAAATTATCAGCTTCTAATTTTATAAAATCGTGATGAACCAGTTCTTCTATCGCAATTATACACAATCTAGTTAAACAAGGATCTGCTACAACTATTTCTCTAAATGAAAAGCTTATCACTTCCTCAAATTCGTGAGTCATCCTAGAAATCAGAGATAAATTAGTAAAACAAAAAACTAATGGAAAATCAGATTACTTTACACCCTACAATATCTTATATCCATCCAATGGTGTTCACTAGATGGAGGAAGGTAAACAGCCATATAGTTCCGGGAGTTTGAGGGTATGGAAGTATGACAAGGAGGAGAGGTCTGAAGGGATATCCTAGGAAAAAAATTTAAGATTAAATCAATTTAATTCCAATATACTGAGTTTTGCTAAAATTAGGCATATATGCTACAGATTTTTATACATAAAATAAGTTCAGTGTCTCACACTCTTTTCCACAAAATTAGAATCGCTGGTATTTTCAGTCTTATTATTCTGTAGGTTGTTTCCACTTAGGCAACACCTACATTGGATCCGTATTTTACCCGACGGTCAGAGGAAAACCAAACACAAACATTTTAAAACAGATGCTTATAGTCTTTTTTACTCCCGACTCGACGGCCATTCAAAAATGTTTGTTTCCAGACTGGTATCGGACACCCGACGTTATAACAAAATAAAATGATAGCGAGAATTGACCAGGAATTACTTATACACCTGGTAAGGTTTACTGGCTAGTCAACTCCTATTTTATATCTCAAAGAATATAATCAAAAGTTTATTTATTCATTTTGTAATATTCTTTGAATTTATCAATGTGATTCTACAAAGGTGGTCTTGTTGTAAAAAACTCTCCTTCAGATCCATCCAAAATAAAATAAAGTTCCCAAGCCTTCCTCTCACATCTCTTTACATCTTGACTCAACCGTGAATTCAGACTCACATTGGACGATGTTGGCAGTGCTAGTCAGATCAGAAGATATTTAGACCTTTCTTAAGAAACAGTTTTGAATGTCTAGGATTAGATACAGATTTGCATTCAAATGCTCGACTAAATTATATATTTCCTTCAATTCTGCTTTTAAGTGATTATTCTTTACAGAACTTAACTATTCTGCCCCGTTGAAAGGAGTATTAAATCTTTTTCAAATTATTGGCTGTCTTGTATCATTTTATACTATACTAACCCTTTGCACTCTAGCCTAATAACTCATAGAGGATATCAATAACTCCAGCATTATATTAGTTACAAGTACATACTTGTGATGGAAACAAAAATGAAGTCGTTGCAATAAAACAAAACATTTCTCGGCTATTTTATAAAGAAACATATCCTAACTTTGAAATTTCTTAAAGTGTGATATCTTTCGAAACAATTACCCATATGCATTCGCGGTTAACTGCGGAAAGTATCACAATATTCCGAAGTTTCGCGCCTTTTCCTTTTTCCTGTCTATTAGAATATGTGGAATTCATCTACGAGTTTATCGACTACTCTCTTAATAAACATCAAATGGAAGAATGATTTTTCAATCTTGCTTTTGTTATACTTATATAAAATGTATGCATTTATCGAAAACATCAGAAACAGTATGATGATGGGTATTGATCATCACAATCAACAGCACCCATTGAATGAATGAAAGTGTAGTTAACAAAATTTATTGACATTTCCATACTTTGTGTTTCACCTCCTCTTACAAATTTTGTTTTTGTAATGAATCCATCGTTATCAGTGGTTCTTAAAAGCGTTACGACCCTTTTATTTTTCCATGACAATATCATCGTTCCATCTTTTTAATAAGCGATTCATTTTTGTTCTTGGTACGAAATATTCCGCAAATTTGAAATTGATATATTTCATAAAATGACCTGACCCGTTGAATCCATGTTTTGATGTCTGTTTGATGCTGATTCACTGCTTTCAAATAGAAAATCCAAAATAATTGGTTGATCTTATTCTAGTCAACACGTTAAAAATAAATAATATTTTGGTATTTACACTAGTAGACCAATAATCCTGCATATTTGGCAAAACCATAGTTCCCATATTCAAAAACAAAATGTGTCGCGCGCCATGTATGCCATACAGAATCTTTGGAAAGAGTTTTATTTCCCAGTCCATTCTTGGCGTAATTATTTGTTTCTAACACAATTTCGTCAACTCTTCTGTGAAATATAACTTCAAAAATTGTAGTGGTTCTTCGATGTTGAGAACTTGTGGCCTTGGTACTGAATTAATTTTTGAAAACATTAATTTTGTAAAGGAATGTGGCTTCCCATGATATCACTTCATCTTCACTACACGAAGGCCTCTAACGTTATAATCATATAGTCCGAGAGCGGTCAATGCTGCCATTTGTAATCATAGGGCCAAGGGTAAAACAGTGGTATTCTTATGTATTTTGAGCCGCTGAATCCAAATGTACCCGGCGTTTTGCGAAAAACTGGTACGTTTTGTTTAAATCGCAATTGTTTAAACACATTATGAACAAATGGTTTTTCGGTTCAGATAATTTTTTTCATGCATATATGGCCCATTTTAAGAAGATAAGATCTCTTGTCATTTTTCCGTATAACGCATATTTAAAAATTTATAAATAAGAATACCACTGTTTTATCTTTGGCCTGATTGCACACGGCAACATTGACCGCTTCCGGACTAATATGGAAAAGAAACTTAACAAAGCACTTATAATGAAAACATGGTAAACTTATCATGAACACTTTAAGGTAAACACAAACTATTTCACTTATCTAATTGTTAAGAGCAAATAGTCAGTAAAACAACCGTGTCGCCGTAGTCACAACAGTGGATTTAATGTTAGCCTTTTAATGACGTAAATATGGCGGCAACGGAAAACAAAGGGCTAATGTTGGTACCAAGATTAGATGTTTGTTTCTGTAGCCTAATTTATTTGATAACAAACTTCAAATTAACAATTTGTGATATGATCACTCTTAACTGTTATATAGTATTGGTCTCAGTCTTTTCTAACAGTTCTTTTTCAAATTGAATTGTGTATACCTTTCAATAGTTGTTACTTCCATTTAAAAGGTGCTAGGATGGATTCTTATTTATTTGGAGGATTATTTTACCCTTGGCCCTTATACTTCTATCCCAGTTTCTATTGCAGTTTTGAAAATATATCATGATTACCATATTATTTTTCTGATTTAGTAGAACATGTCATCCTTCAAATTATTTTTGTCAGTGAGGACCTAGATAGTTTCTTTCATCTTTAACCAACAACCATTTGATATCATTGGTATGAGTATGTCTAGAGTTAATGATTATCTACCTGTCCAATTATTTAATATTGATATTGAGATATGTTCAAATACTTACTCTTTGCAAAGAGAATAATATAACTTAAAACCCAAGATTTTCGTTATTTGAGATTCATCAGTTAAGACATCTTTCAAATATTTTAGTGCCAGTGGAACTTTTTTCTTATTCAACATAGCCATTGTGGTAAATAATGTAAGTAGTTGTAAATAAATATCAGGCATGAATGTTTTCAATTCTAAAACACGTAGATATTATGTAGATTATTTTTTGATGGTACCTGAGTTAAATTACTAGAAGGTGCCTCAAAAAAAAATTCACATTGAAACAAAACAATTTTAGGAAAAGTAAGAGTTTGTTGCAAAAATGTTTGTTACATATTGAAATAAATTGCTTGGAAATTTATTTCTTAAAAATAACATCGTCTAAATATAAATCGTTGCGCTCACGGCATTCATTTAATTGAGAACTAAAATTGCCTATGACGGGTCGACTGGTATTCTCCGTGATGAATGCCATTTCGTGACGGCCATTTTCTTTTAATTGTGCCAGGGAAGTCGATTTGTTAGTGTAAACTTTAGATTTGACATAACCCAACAGGAAAAAGTCCATATGTGTTAAATCGGAACTGTGTGGAGACCAACTTATGTCATTTCTCCTGAGGATTAATTTGCCAGGAAAAATTTCCCGAACTCGTGGCAGAGATCTATTGGACATGTGTGAAGTTGCACCGTCCTGCTAAAACCATATTCTTTGGTTATAACCATTAAAGCTTTGCAGTGCGGGCACGAAGAAGTCTAAGATCCGAACATAACACTCTGAATTTACTATAACTGTGTGTCCCCTTTCATCTTCAAAAAAGTAAGGGTCTATAATTAAGGTCACTTTGAATGTAGGAGTTTATGATGTTTGTGTTTTGGATTAGTCGCACTCCAGTAGCGGCAATTTTGCTTGTTGACGTGTTCATTAAGATGAAAATGAGCTTGATCTAAAAACAAGATGTTTGTAAACGTTTGAAAGCATTCATTAATCTAGATTATGAAGTCAAGCCTCTGACCAGCATCCTGGACCTTTAGTTTTTGCATCAACTGAATTTTGTAAGGGTTCAGCACGTTTAAATTATATGATACTAAATTGAAGATCGAAAAAACGGATCTATCACACAATTCTTCACCCAATTGTCACGTACGCTAGCGAAACCTGTGTGTTGAGCAACCGCCTCTTGCAGCCATACACACACCGAGCTCTAACGGTTCTATGAAGACCCCAGCCTGGAGACAGAAGTCAAGAGGGCCAGACTCAGATGGCTAGCCCGCTTGGAGCGTATGCCTGAGGAGCGTCAGAAGCCTAAGGGCCGGCGACCGCGCAAATGATGGCTGGATAATGTCGAAAAGGAGCTTCGGGAGCTAGGTGTGAGGGGGTAGAGACGCCGAGCGTTCGACCGTGATGACTGGAGGAATGTGGTGGACGAGGCCAAGGCTCTTTAAGGGCCGTAATGCCAGTGGTAGTAGTAGTAGTATGCACGTTTAAAACAACAGCACGCTTCTGAATAGACAAGTCAAGTTCGTGACGACCCATTTTCTAATCAGTTGAGCACCTACTGCATGATTTTAGTGACGAACATTCCAAATATTGCCGAATTTTTTACTCGCCATAGTCGCCGAATTGCAATTTTTATAAAACATGCACGAACAATACACGGTCCGCTCCCGAGTAACGCAATAAGCAATACAAAGGTGAACTTTCTTTTGAGGCACAAAAATGGAAATTACCCTCTATTTTAATAGGATTCTTCATATAACCGATTAGAAATCTAACAACGTCTTCAGTAGGAAGTTTTCTTGTTAATATACACAGTTCATTTAAGTACATAAAAACACTGAGATCTCCAATCTCCCGTCTATGCATTCTTCTAAAGGCTCTCTCTGAAGTAGTTTCTAAGAGTTGATTTAAAAATTGATTTTCTATGTCAATCTGCAGAAGTCTTCTGATTTCTTGCATAAGATCAAATGCAGGTTTTATACATGGGACTTGGTAAGTTTGTTCATAAAAGCCTTTCAATAAAAAACTGTGGAGTGTGTTCAACTGTGGTGCATCATTTACAGTTATTGTTCTGTTTATGATAATTTTTCTGAAGGCTATACTTAGTGGCCCCATCATGGGTCTAATGGCGATCTGGAATATTTGAAGAATATATTTGTAGCTAAAAGTTGACATTTTTAGTTTCTTTTACTTACCTCAGAGAAATTTTCGATAAAATATTCTGCAAAAACTGTAGAATCTTCATATTTACAATAATTGAGCAAACAACAAAGAAGTACAGCAGCTCCTGGTTCCTCATAATCAAACTCTTTTATAACGTTATCAATTTGATTTGGTCTAAAATATATATAATTATATTTAAAATATGAAGAAGAGAAAGTGACTGAGAATATTTTCAAAAATTGATACTTAAAGCTTAAGAAGTACAATAAAGCCTACTATTTTTGAGCTCAGTAGTTGGCGCCAGCAGAGAAAGAAGTCTTGAAATATAACTGCTAAAAACAGAGTTTGAATTTGATTCAATTATATATACAATTGAAGCAAATCGAGCAAAAAAGCCACTCTATATTTGCGCTACTAGGGGTAATTCAAATGCAGTAGCCCTTATTGGATTAAACAATCATTAATGTAGTTCTTTTATTTTTATTACTTACTGTATCAGTCGTTGACACTTTGAAAAGAGAAGTTCATAATCAAAATTGGATGTCAAAAACATATTGTAATAATACTTTGGGTCATAACTAATAGAATCAATCACTGATGGTTTCAACATAGAGTAGAAGATATGCTAAAATCAAAAATACATCACTTAAATACATAATTCTTTATTTTTATTAAATCTTGCAACTTTTCACGAAGAATATAAACAGAAACTTACGAGGTGAATTATTTACCTTGTAACCCTATTTCAATATCAATTATTATATCTCATATCCTATTGCTAAAGAATCCTACCAACATACAGATAAGAGTACTTGGAAGCTGATTAATCTAAATTTTATGTTACATTTTTCACACTTTTTCAATAAAATAATTCAGGGTATTTTCTTTTTGTTTTCCATATTATACTACTTACTTCTGCAAATTTCACAGATACAGCATCCTGATGCATAGCACTTTTGAAAAGAATTTTTAAAACTGTTTGAGCAGATTCTATCTCTTCTTTGAGGGCCAGTACACAATATAGTTCATGGAGGATTGGGAGAGATGGTTTCAAAGAAAACGGAGTAAAATCTTTGCAGATAGCATTCAAAGTCTAGGAGAAGAAAAAATAAGGTTTATATAAAATTTATCCCAATTCTTATAGTTAAAGCAAAAAATTTTGTCATTTGTACCCCCTGGAAGTTTAGATGTCACTGTACTTCGAATATTTTAATCAATAGTTATATGATAAGAATTATTGGATAGTTTATAGCAAATAACCCTGATATAATTATGCAGATATATTGAATCAACTATGATTCAATATATTTGTCTATATCTATATCTTTTAACCATATTTAAAATTGTAAATTTTAAAATTTACAATTTTTATCAAACTTATAATCTCAAGATATTAAGTATATAATCTATTATGTGAGCTGCAATACACATTTGAGTTTTTATTAACAGCACATAAAAACATGTTCAGTGTGCTTATACAAACCTTTTGTACAAGATCACTGTTAACTCCTCTACTACTGGACAAAAATCTTGCAACAATAATGAAGAGATTCTGATTCCTTTGAGAAACTCCCCATTTTTCATCAGTTATTGTATTAATACCTAATAATAAACTTTCTATCTTCATATTAACAAATTTTCCATTTCCACTAACATGCTACAAGTGAATTTAATAATTTATTTAACAATGTGAATATATACTACAAACCAAGTGAATAAAGATCAACTTACACTAAATATCAGATTAACCAAAGCATTATCTTTCATTAGACAAATTTTTGCCATGGTTTCTACTGCTTTATCCACAAGTTTCTTATCTTTGTCTAGAAAATAGTAAACAATATTTCTTAAGGCACAGGAATACAAAACTGCAATTTTATCCAAATTGAATGTTGGTAAACTATTAGCCATGGCAACAAGAAGATTCATTACGTTTGATAGAAATATTTTTTTATTATATTTGGATTGAGTGTAGGAAACCATTTTTCTAACTAATTCTTTATAATATTGAGATCGTAACATATTCATAAAGGCTACAGCATCCTAAAATTAAGATATATGCTAAAAATATTTCCACAAGTATATCAATTACCTTAGGACTGTCAGAAATGTTGCAAATGAGTTTTTCCATCTATATGCAGTCCCTTTTTATTTATTTAAAATATAATAATTGATTAAAAAGATTCCTTATTACGGAGATTGTTTCAGCTTTTGCTATTTGCCACATGCTAATAAACATTTTAAATATAAATTGCACAAAAAAAATATTTCAATTTAAAAAAAAATTATCTACACTATTTCAATTGAAATATTTATAATAAAACTAATAAAATTATGTTTTCAACTTTACAACTATTAGAAAGTTGGAGAATTCTATTAGCTTTTATATTGTAGACTGTTTCAACAGCCCATGTGAACTATTTTATTTCTTCAAATTACTTCGATTTACCTCATAACAATTAAAGTCTTCCTTCCCCCACGAAATACAAAAGGCTTCAAGAAGAAACTGAAACTTAGATTGATCCAATTCTTCTTGTAAAATGTCTCTTATTAAAACTTTTATTACACTTCTTGCAGCAGTTTTATTTTGCACAGTTGGGGGAATATTTTTTCCCAAACACCTAAACAATCCTCCCATCATACATTTTATGTTATTATCATTTTCTTCATGTAATACAATATCTTTTATCGAATTCATACAGTATAGTTGTACAGATTGCACTGAAATATATTTTATTACAACTAATGTTTTCCATAAAACGATAACTCACCATCCTTAATTCCTTGCACAACCTCTTTAGTTGCGATCATTGTAACTCCTATGAATGTATTGATTACAGCTTTCAAGAAAATTATGTCCAATTTTTCTTTTAGACAGTATTCTTTTAATACTTTCAGCATATTCATTCTATTTAATTCAGATACTGAACTTTCGTGAAAAACATCCAGGAATACCATTAGTTGCAGTTTCAACATACTTTTCTCAAAGAAAAATTTTCCAATATTTGATAAAGAGATCAGTTTTATATATAGGGTTGATGCTAGTACTGTGGTTTTGGCTGGAACTCTACAACTGTATCTAAGAAAATAAATGAGTTATATATAACGGCTATAATTTTCATAATATATGGAATTTTCTAGATTCATGAACTTTTGTATACAAACCTATTAGTACAATAATACAAAAAAGTGATCAAATAAGCTTTGAGATGTCCATCTATTTTACGTAAATCTTCTATATGCACTTCATCAAATTTTTGTATTAATTCTTCCAAATAGGAATCAGAATCCACTGGATAATGAAAACTATACTCTATTAGTAGATCCAAATATTCTTCCGAGCGCTCTTCTTTTAGAATTTCCTTCCAAAGAATGTTCACAATATTTTCATCTTTTAATTTACTATAATTAATTCTTAATGTATCAAGAAAATCCATTTTATTGTGTGAAATTAATAACTTAACATTGTATGATTTTCATGTTATTTTATGATAAAAAAATATCATAAGATCATGATTGAGTAAGCCTCAATCCATTCTTGGCATAATATATCTATCTTACTTTATTACTCTAAAAACAAGCAAATATCTCTGTTTATATTTTAGACTTAAATTTCAGATTTGTTCGAATTGGATACAATGAAAGATAATATTGAAAATAATAGTAATCTGCTATTAATAAACGTTTTTATACCGCGTTTTTCAAAACAAGATAATACATAACATGGATATTAAAATAAAAGTCTAATGAAATCAAATAGAGTATGTTATATATTAATTTTCTGAGTATTATCTAAATTTTTCATTCTATGATTATTATTATGCGAGAAGTGTTGGAAATAACTACAAATATATTCTGTAAGTTTTACATTGAACTTATAGAGGATATTTATTGCTTAGTGGATATATTTTTTAAAATATCGCGCCAAAGTGAAAGTGTATTTGGAGAGGGAGAAAGCTATTTGACTGGTTACAGTTTTAAGAGATAGTGAAAAGCACCAATGAATGGAGCCGAACAGCTGCAAGCATGCGTATTTCAAATCGAATATATAAGTCGCTTGCTATTACCTCGTGCAACCGGCCATATTGCTTTGAATGATTGAGTGAATAAGAGAAGGCTAAAGTAGCCATAAATAAATCTTCCAACATCTTTGAGTTGTGAAGACTTTTCCTATATTTAACCATCATGGAGAATTCGTACGGAATTGGTGTCGCCAATAGGTACGCGCTTTTTTTGGACGACGAATCCGATCCCTTGGAAACGCTTTCATTGAAAGAACAAGAGAAGGAATTGAAAAAAAAGAGTAAGATTGCCGAGAAGGAGAATAAAGTGAAAATTCCGACTGCACCCAAAGGGAAAACAACCCCTCCTCAGAAAAAACAAGGGAAAGATATAAATAAGAATTTAGAACCCAAACGTGATGGTGAGTATTTTTTATTGGTTCAAGGCAGCCATTCCATTTGAAGATTGTGCACATGTGATAATTTTGTAAATAATCTATCAATTATTTTCTGATTAGCAAGTTTTTATATATTTTTCTTAGAAACAAAGCCTACTCAAAGGAATATTGGGGATGGAAAAACCGATAAGGAACGAAATAATTTCAATAAATTTAATAATGAAAACCGGGAAGAAAGAAATAACAGACGAAATCGCGAAGATAGAACTTACAATGGACCTTCAGAAAACAAGTAAGTGTTGAATTTAGTATGATATATGGAAAATCTATTACCAATTTATTTATTATATGATCAAAAGTTTCACATAATTTATTTTAATTTGTCTTAAAAAGTGCACAAAAATAGAAACAGTCTAGATATGGTCACTTTGCAAATTGAGCTATTATTTATAGTTAGCATTTGTCTATCTGCATATTCATTAGGAATTGTTATGAAAAAGAGTTGTTTACTTGAAAATATCAATTAAATATGTTTTCAAATTTAGTATTTGAAGTAAAATTTAATTTTCTAGTAAGGATAAGTAACTTAAATCATTATTACATACTGATATTTCTTGTAAATTAATTAAGATTATTTAAAATTTAAATTAATCCTTTGAATTTGCATAGATATTTTAGCTTTGTCACTTTTTAAGGTGTAATAGGAAGAATACAATTAAGAGTGTCATATTTAGTAACATTTGAGAAGTTTCATTGTAACTGGTAGTTTCATTTTGTCAGTTTCTTATACTTTTGGACTACCTATCATGTTTACTGAACAGGAAAAAATGATATTTGTATAATAAAATGAAATGAAAAAATTGTTCATTTATAAGTTCAGGTAGGTATATGAACAACGAAAATTCACTTGATTATAAACATATCTGCATATGTATGTTTAATAATTTAGTCATATTTGTCTATTATTTCTTATCTTTGTTCTAGTACTTGATTCTTTCTCAATTACAACTCATTGATTGAAGGGTTTTTTGTCTGTTAATATAATTATTCCCGTTGCTAGTGGAATAATAGTAATACAAAAACCAAACATTTTTAATACTGTAATTTTATCTTGATTGTTGATATTTACTTCAATATTGTATATATTTGAGGTTATCCTTATGAGGTAATCAACTATTTTATTTAAATTATCAAATTAATGTTTGGAGAAGTTGTTATTGTAATATACAGGGGTTTTAATAGTATTGACTAATATATGAAAATTGTAACTTCATTTTATAGGCAATTTTGCCGAAAAATTAGGCAGTTACAACATAGTCACCTTGAGGTATATAAGGAGATTAAACAAAGATGAAAAAATGTGGGCTGCAACTCAAGGTGGATGTATCTCACCATTGTAAGAATGTATGGAGCAGTATCAGAACTAGCTTGAGGTTAAGTGAATACATCCTTTTTAGAGTTCGAGTAAACTATCCTGTTTATGTCTAACAAGACACTCACCATATAGTGGCTATGGAAGTAATTCTGAACCTATCGTCACTGTTTATGATGGTAGAAAGTGTATGAAAGATAGAAAGGGGGAAGTAGAAATTAAGTTGATAGACAATTTTTTTGAAAAATTTGGTAGTACAAATAGTCACCTTGACAGATATAGAGAGATAAAACAAAATCCTAAAAGAAAAAAATTAGGCTGCAATTCAAGGTGGATGTATATCGCCATTGTAATATAATGCCATATAGTAAAGGAAACAAGTAAGATTAAGGACTAACCTGATACACTAGTTTCATGCAAAAACATTCTTAATATACCTGTTTTTGTTAAAATGTTCAGAGATTAATGTGATTGTAGTTGTATCCAAAGAAATTTGGTATAGCAAAAACCAAGAAAAAAAAGTGTTAGGTATAAAAAGAAATGAAAAAACTCCCGACTTGAATTGAATGGTATAGTGTCTAATCTTTAATAAATTGGTGTTAACAACTTTACAGTTTGAATTTGAATAAAAACACCCTACATATTCTTTCAACAGTTTGTTGCAATTATTGTCCTATACATGCAAATTTTAATTTGTTATTGTTAGCCACACAATTTAAAATTCAAATTGCTGATTATTTCCATCAATTTGTGCAAGTTTAGAAGGAATGTGTTTATAATTCCGAAGAATACATCATTCCCTTTTCTTAAGCTTCCTTATTTTTTGAATTTTTCATAATCTTCTCTTCTGCCCAGTGGTTTTTCACATGTTTATGAAGCAAAATATTAACACAGGTATTTCAAAAATCTACTTCTATTTAATTAACATGTAGTGTGTTTCTATTAATATTACAAAATTTTTACTTCTTTTGCAACTTAATACCTTATCATTGTTTTGTTCATTGTAGCTGTTGATTATAAATTGTAAGTTTTTTGTTCAATTTAACAATACATTATTTTTACCATTCAAATTAAGTGTGATCTGTAGTCAGTATAAACATTTAAGTAAAGGAAATGGAGTGATTGAAAATTTGTGTTAAAATTGGACATAGTAACCTGGCCAAGTTTCTGTTTGAAATATCTGAGACTTGGCTTTGAGACACTAAAATGTTTGTTCTTTGAGAATGACCTATGATGTGGCATGAAAAGAAATAATTACTAACCACTGGATTTTCCTCTTCACCCATCAATTTTCTTATATCATTACCAGTTAGGAATACCTATTTCAGATGATAGAAAACATATTGTGGTCAAACAGTTCTATTTTGAAGGTGATGTAATAAATTTGGATAAATAATTAGGTATAGTTGTGTAAAAATTGTTTTCTGCTTTTATGTTGTTTTTTTAATTGGTATAGAATAAATTTACTCTAAAACCTATAGTTTAATTTATATAAATAACTCTTTAGTATAAAAAATTAGATGACTCTAATATCTGCATAATTTGCTTATAGTTTTTATTTAGTATTTCAAATTATTTGAGAAACTCTAAAAGCAAATTGTAAGAGACAGTTTTGATGTTAACATAAGTCATACTTTCTATTTTCCTTTTCACTTGTGATGATGAGCATTGTTAGAAACTAAGGTTGAGACTCTCAACAATTTTGATGTATAACAGCAACATATAAAGGTCTTTCAACTCCTTTAAAAATGAGATTAAACATTAATATAGAATGCAATGTACAGGGATTCCTAGGAAGTGAGTTCGTCAAAGTAGTTTTTTGAGAATTGAAATGTCAATTATGAAAGTACCCTCTATTTTAATTGGAACATTTTTACTGAGGTATCATGTTATTTTTCAAGTTGAATCAGGTTTTTGAATCATTTTTAATTTTTGTCCTGTTCAAAGGGACCGTGATGACAGGACTAGGAAAGATCCGGCAACTGGAGGAGACAACTTCGAAAATCGCAACCGTGACCGAGGAGATCGACGTGAATCGCGCGCTATAGGAAATAAACCAGGTGGTACACGTGGTCCAAAAAGAAATACTGATGTAGAAAGAAGAGGCAAAAGAGAATTTGACAGGCAAAGTGGATCGGATAAGACGTAAGTTTTAATTAAATTTAATTCTAGAAACAGATTGGCTATAATTAAAATAATCTTTTGGCAACGACATGTTTTTAATGTAGAAAAACTAGTTTGATTTTCTCACGAGAAACCTATTCTCAGTAATTTTATAGTAAATGTGATTATATTTTCATCCAAATCAGGCCATTTTAGGAAAAAGATAAATTCAAATATTATTTCATAAAATACCTTTTCCTTTAATATCAAGAGGTTTTTTAATTTTTTATATTAGATTAATAATCCTAATCCTGTGTAAAGAATCCTAAAAGCTTGGTTTTATTTATTGCTAATTTTCAGCATATATAATTGAGAATTGTGGTAGTGTATTTTGTTGAAAGTATTTCAGATATAAGTCTGGAATGGAATGGGAAAAATGGAAGCATATCAATTTAATAAATGCATATGTTTGTTTTCTAACGAAAGCGTTTGTTACAAGGCAATTAATGAACTTTTTTCTGTCTTCCTGTTGATAGTCACTCATCCATAATACAATTATTTTGGTCAGAAACCAAAAAAAACTTGTTTCATTTCTAAAGCAGTATATCATTCTGGTTGAAATAACTAGCAACAGTTGGGATATAAAAATGAAAAACTATAGTTTTAAAATTTTCTATTTCTCAAATACTTGATTCTGCATGAAGATTATTTTTCATTTGTTTATGTATGTTTTCTGCTTACACAGCTACAAGTAAGGTGGCAAGTTTTTTACTTATCCAAATTAAACCTATGAGTTCCTTCATCACAGAGGTAATGGATGTTAAAAAATTGTGATACTAATTTTTTGTTAACAATATCAAATATAGTATTTTTGATGTTGCCTCTAAATAATTTCAACAGTCCAGATATGGACTATCCAATTGATATCCGATCTTTACTTTTAACGTGAAATTTTATGAAAGGAATTTTAATGAGGTCTGTACAATTCTCCCAATGAAATCTATCAATTGAACATAATTCATTCAAAATAGTTCGAACGTATTTTTTTATATTAAAAGTAAACAACTTGCCAATTTGAGCTGGATATTAAAAACAAAACAGAGTTTGGTAATATCAATGCAAATACTGAATGCAGCCATGGTTACAGAGGAGTTAAGCCGGTAGACAAGCGTGACGGAGCTGGAGCTCACAATTGGGGATCTCATAAGGATGTTATTGAGTGAGTTGTAATTTTTGTTTAACATTGTTTATGTACAACCTTTTTAATTTTAAGGGAAGAATCTAGGCCCACTAATGACGCTAATGAAAGCTGGGGAGACGAAGTAAAAGTAGATCCTGTGGAAACTGAAAAGAAGTAAGTACACAAAGGACTCTGTAATCTGGAGAGACAAAAACAAGACCCTTTCCAAATTATCGCGGCGTCCGGATTATAGTATGTCATATTTATTAGTAATAAAACACATGCTTAACTCTAGTTTCTTTAATCAATTCTATACATTAAAGCATAAAGACAAAAATGTTCAAAATTACAATTATGTAAGAAGAACAGTAATTTAAAATGAAACATAAGTTAATTCTTCTTGAAAAAGTCTGTAATACTGTTCTGTTTAAAATTTTCGCAATTCATTTCAAAAGCCCAGTCTCTAACTCAACGGAGAAACATTTCTTTGTGGCTACCAAATTCGTAATCTTCAGCCCATTTTAAAACAATGTTTAAAGCTTCTACTCGCACATCACAATCTCCTCATCAGTTAACACGTCATATCTTTGCAACTCGCTTTGGCATCACCAGCAGCCCATTCTTGAGTTTCTGCCTCACTTATATGATTATTGGGTTCCCTTAACATATTAACAGCTGAGCTAAAGGCACATTATCTTCTGGTTCGTGAGTGAGAAATTCAGGGTGCAAATTCTTCCATGATTTGTTAATTAGCGATGCCTTAACATTGGTCCAGCAATTAGCCAAAAGAAAAAATGCGTCCTTTAAGATTATCGATTTTAATGACTCCATGAGGTCCTCAAAACATGCAAGACAGTTAACCAAAAGTGATTTGCAGTGATTTAACTTCACATTTTGTGTAACGTTCTGATCCATTGGTTGTATAGACGCCGCGGTATTAAGTGACAGGAACATTAAAAAAATTTTACCGTCTGCGGAGACAAGTTCATCTGCTGATGGATGCCTAGGACAGTTATCAAGCAATAACGATATTGGGAGTTTGTAATTTGGCGATGAAAAATACGAGCTTTCTCACAAATCATATTACTACTTAACAGGAACATACAATCCCTTTTGTTGCATAAATAAGACATCATCTAAAACAGGATTTTCCAATTTTTTCGTACACCGGGACCACGTTCTGTCAGGCTAAAAAACTTCAAGGTTTTGTCTTTGTTTTTCTTTATGTCGCCTACAGTTGACCTGCCTATACCAAACTTCCGAGCAATGACAGAGTAGCTGTCACCTTTATCCAACATTTCTATAATCCGCAATTTGTCTTTTAATGATAATGTTCAATATTTACGTGGTGGCGCCATGATGTTAGCGAGCGTGCAAGATTAACACTATACCTACTACACGAAAATAAACCAAAAGACTAACGACCCATTGGAGTCCGAATTACCGACGCCCTACTGTAATTCAGTATCATCATAACTTTTGAAATCTTGAAAATTCTTTCTCTTTGTAATTTAGTAATAAGCTCAAGTTTGATGTTTTCTTTCATTTTAATGTTTTGTGAATAAATTTCAATATTGTTATAATATTGAATGGTTACAGAGAGGAAGTCGAAGTGGAACCAACTCCAGTAGAAGAGGAACCTAAAGAATTAACACTAGACGAATGGAAAGCTCAACGTGCAGGTCGTGTTAAGCCTCAATTCAATATTAGGAAAGCTGGAGAAGGAGAAGACCCAAGTCAATGGAAAAAGATGTTTGAACTTAGGAAAAAAGAAAAAGATGAGGTAAAATAAAATAATTTTAAGTTTCATTACTTAATCTAGTTAGTAGTAAAAGTTGTCCATTATATACATTTATTATTTGAGAAATTTACAAGTATTATTATATAGATTTTTTTACATTCAGGAAACTGACGACGAGGAATATGATGCTTCTGAATATCCACAACGTGTTGGGCGACAAAAACATTTATTGGAAATTGACATTCAGTTTAATGACAGTGTACGCAGAGGAGGAGGACGCGGAAGAGGACAAAGATCTGGAGGTCCAAGAGGTGGAAATAGAGGTGGCAATAGAGGTGGAAGAGATGGTAGGGATGGAAGAGATGGCAGAGATGGTAGAGAAGGAAAAGAAGGAGGCGAACGGCCAGAGAGACGTTACCATAATGATGTTCAGGTTAGTTTTAATTGTGTATCTAACCTTTGCAGTGTAAGAAAAATATTTTTATATTTACGCAACTTCAAAACAACCTACAAATTGTGATAATCATCATTCAATTTTTGCAGACGTTCAATCAAATGTTTTTTTGCAGGATGACAGGAACGAGGCTCGTCAAGCCCCAAAAGTTGACGATGAACGTGACTTCCCCTCTCTCGGTTAAATGTCGGCCCAAAAAGAGTCGACCAATAGTTGTTATCAGCTATCTAGTGATTTACTATGGGACGACTATCATCACAATAAACAAACTGTATATTACAATTTAACTACTTTGTTATGTCGGTACGAAATCTGTATCGTAGACAAGACAGGTTTTAGAGTTTTCTTAGTAATTTTTCAAATAATCTAATGGAGTTTCTTTAAAAAATATAATACTTTGTATCAATTCAACTTGGCGACTGCCGAAAGTCTGAGATTTTTGGGAGACAGCCTCACACGAGCGGCAGGCGGCGCTTCAATTGTGGTATTTTTTAAAGAAGCACCCAGTTTTTCAGTGTAGACTGGAACACCCTGTCGGGTGGTGATTACTAGTCAGTGTTACACTGCATTGTTAACGGTTTCATTTTGTGGCTGCTGCTCATGTTAGTGTCAACATTTCTTTCAGACGCGTCGAATTCTTACATACAGGATGTGTCACTTCAAAAGATATTTTTGAAACAATTTTTTTAAAATGTTTAGGGTTTTAGGAAGATCAGTTTATAATGGGAGGTTATTGTGATACACCCTGTATGGTTTACATATATTGCATTTTTTATGAAGATTGTTTCAATTAGCTCATACGCGATTTTATTTATGGAGAATATAAACAAATAGTACATTGTCTCGATTTAAGATTCTTTTCTCTATTGCTTATCCGCTTAATAAGGATTATTTATACAGATTGTAGCATCATCTAATTGATATATTTTAAATTGGAAGCCAATGCTGCTGTCTTGGTTAAATGCGACGAAGATTTTGATATTTGAGGTGAAAATAATGGTAGTGTCTTTTTTTCCAATAGTATGATAAATATTAACATGATTTACAGACTTGTTAAGTAAAGTCGATTTACATAATATATATAATATAAACGTTTTCGTAGCGGGAATGTGGCAAAATTAAACATAAAGTGTACTAACTCTAATATATTCGAGCTTTCGAATACTTGTTTATTCATCATATGGGAATCAATTAGTTAAGAATTGTATTATTTAGAAAAAACATTAGATTCATCAACTTCCAAATTCAATTTTCAAATTGACGCTTGATAGGAGTCAATTAGAATCAATAAGCTTAATGTTTCGATCAAGTGTCAATTTGAAAATTGAATTTTGAAGGCAATGAATCTAATGTTTTTATAAAAAACTACAATTCTTAACTGATCGATTCCCATATGATGAATAAATAAGTATTCGAAAGCTCAGAATATATTAGTTAGTACACTTTAGTGTCTAATTTTGCCACATTCCCATTATGAAAATGCTAATTTTTTTGTAGATGTTTACAAAATCCTTCATATTATGTAAATATTTATATATATTTTTCATAGATTGTATGTAATATAGGGAACTAATAGTTGCTACCAAAAATTTGAACTTATTAGTTTAATATTTGTATGATTTTGTAACTTTAAATGTGAAAATGCAAGCCTTCGTCCATTTATGAATTTTCCTTTATGAATAAAACCATAAAAATACATTTGGAACATACTTACTTTGTATCATATTTTTTTACTATTTGACTGATTAATCAAAAATTTTCGAGTACACAAGTAAACTAATCAGAATTTATTCAATTGTGTAATTTGTATTTTCATTTACTTTATAGTGACTGTTATATTGAAAAACAACATTTTCGAGTAGTTAAACGTGTATGATACACAAGTTTCTTCAATAAAATGTTTTGTTGTAACAAATATTTATTTTTTTTATTTTTCATACCTACTCCTTTCGAAAACCATCCTCGAATACGAGTTATTGAGAAGAAATTAACATTGAAAATTATCTCTTATTATTAAATCAAAATTTACCTCTAATTTTCCTTGCAATATCCTTCAGGCCAAACGAACCATCAGTGATTACATAACCTCTTCAGAGATGATAGGTACAAATGATTTTATCAATTACTAAAATTAATAGAATAATAAAAATTGTGTCTGGAGAAGTTTATTTGAAAATAACTAGTAACCAATGAATGCTATTAATGAAAATTACATTTATTGGGATTTATTTTTTAGGTATTATCAAAATACATCTGAATCGTACGCGCTTTTACTACCTTTTTATCTACCAAAAACAGCATTATCGAGGTGAAAAGCCTACCATAAACAGTAGTTGTGTATCGTGAGATCCACAGTTTCTCGTGTAAATCGAAATCTAAAATACTAAATCATCATTTCATAACTGTCATGTATGGGTAAAAATATGTCGGTAATGAGACTGTTGGCGTTTATATTGAATTTACACAAGGTATTGCAATTTTCCTTAGCAACGTCACTGAAGCCAATGCAACTAAAGTGCCCCCGAGATGATCAATTAAATTGACTATCTGTCTCATTGATTATTAATTGATCGTGTCTGAAACAATTGATCAATTAATTGATGGTGATTGAAGAGTATCTGATAGAAGCACATTGAGAAGCTTTATAGTCCACTAGGTTAATTTGTTTTTAAGCAATATTTTTATCGCCATTGTATTTTAATTAAACTACATTTTCAGTTCGTTTTCGATTGGTGGTTTTTCTTATGCTTCTTTGTTTTTTTGTATTCACAGAGCCTGTTCTGTAGCTAAGTGATTTTTTCAAAACTCCATTAAGTTTGTGTCTTCTTAACTGTCCCAACAGAAAATTGAAAATATGAAGAAACATTTAGAAAGGTATCAATACAACATTGAGAAGAATAATTATAAGGTACGGATAAGTTTTACCCCCCTAGGAATCTCCATTATTTTAGACAAAGATAAAAAATCCTCGAACGCGTCAATTTTTATTTTAACCGGGGTGTTTTGTAACATACAAAAAATTATCATTCTTTTTACTACCACCTTGACAGCTACCCACTATTTTTTAAATAACAAGAGTAGCAAATGCTAAGGATCCCGCGCATCAACGTCTGTCTTGGATAAACAGTTAGAAAAAAAAAGATAAGCGTAAAATATCTTGCGTGCCATAAGGCATGTATATACCTATAGATATATTAGGAACTATAATAGTTATCATTTGAATACCAAAAGACAATATTAAAAACTTTGCAGAATAAGGTTGTATGTTTGATTAACTCTGATAGTCTAGCATGATATTTCAGTTGCATCAGTTTACATTCCACCATATTGTAACACCAAGGATTGTCATCCCGTGGCGTTTCTTGCCAGTTCTCATGGTTTAACCCCAATCAGCCAATAGATCCTAGGCAAATTGGTTCAAATAGCTCTTCTCGAGTGTCATGAATGTCATTTATTAACACCAAAATATATTTGAATTTGGTTGTTCGTATGTAACTTTGATTATATGTAATAAATATTTGAAATTATATACGTCTGAATTATTTTATTACCCAAAGTTTAAAAAGTCAACCAACTTGATTCGTAACAGTAAAAAAATGGGTTTATTTCAAAAAATGGTATCATTACACTTACACCGCCGCTCCGGGTTGTCACGCACGTACATGTTCGGTTTTATTCTCTCATTTGAGGTTAATACCATAAACTTAACCTGTGACAAACCTTGGCCGAATTTGCTACAGGCCCCGCGTTGGCTGAATCCAACACTGGGTGGTGCGATACCTCGTTGAAAAGTGTTTGAAAAGAAAAGCTCAATAATGTATAATTTTCAAATTTTCAATAAAACAAGTGATACGAATAATCAGAACATAATATATTACATTAGTTCTTTGAAATTGAAGGGACTGACTAAATTATCCTAGGAAACTTGATCTACCACAGGAGATGCTCGAAATGTTCTCCACTTACTTCTTGGCAGAAATAGATCATTTGTTTCTTCACCTATATTTTACCTTACCTTTTTTAGGGTCTGAATATCAATCCTATAACATTCTTCCATTGTTCTTAAACGTAGTTCAGCATGTGTCGACAAATAGCTCATAAACAATTTGAATTGAGTAATAATCTAGAGAAGTCAGATGTGGTAATCTTGGTAGACTAAAATAAAGGAGATTCCTGGGGGGGAGGGGGGTAAGACTTAATATCCTCACAATATAGTCAACTGACATACTTATCTCATTTTTTGCATTTTTGGTATTGTTTTGACGACTTTATTATTTATAAACTCATGGAAATATTCATGCCCATGTGATAGTTCGTGATAAATCCAAAAAAATCAATTTGCCGTTGTTAAAATCCATAAAATCTTATCATATTTCACAAAACAAATGTATCACGAACTGTGGAAACCATTTAGAATGCTTTATGAGAATAACATGGAAACGTATGGTTTATGCATCCAAAATTAAAAATTACCATTAAGCTAACAAATTAAATCACTTGTTGAAAGACACTGAAATGCTACTTGTAATTCATGCAGAAAATTAACAGTTAAAGTTCGCCAACTAGTTTCTTAGGTTAATTCCTTAATTTTGTGAGGTTCCGAGCACAGATTACGTTAGTTTAGTTTGTATTTGTGGTATTGCTTTGTTTACAACATCCTTGTTCTTTGGTTATGGAAATATTATTCGCGTTATTGCGTCGCTTTCCGCTGTGGTTTTTTATTTTTAAAACTGATATAAAATAAATAGGAAAAAGTAATGTCTGATAGTTAGCAATGTCCTTTAGACGATGCAATAATGATTCAGTGTCAGGAGCTTTCCACATTTGTATAACAAATGGTTTACCAGTAATTTACAATTATTTTTAATTTAATCCATAAACTAAAAAATTAACAACAAGAAAGTTTAGTTTAATGTTTTTGCTTTGATTTAGTTTAAATTTTGGCTGTATAAACCAAGCTTTAAAGTTTTTAACATCGATTATCTGTTAGTTATCTCATTGATATGTGTTGTATGTGATATGTATTGCCTAAAACCAAATTTTGGTGTGTGGTTGGTTCCGTTCATCAGTGTTTAAAAAAATTTAGTTAAATAAAATAAACTAAAAAGCAACTTTTTATGTCTTTTGTGTACAACATATAGCTATTTCCAAAAATAGGCACTTGAAAGTACATCTGTACCTGAAATAAAAAGCATTTCTTTAACGATTTAACTGAAGCTTTCTGTCATTTCAACTTAAGTTTATGGTTTAAACATTAAATATTAATTCCAATATACTGGTTGTGTCTTTAAATTTGACTCTAAATTTTGATAATGATAAATATCAAAATTCTGCCAAAACTTCGGAATTATATTCATGCAAAAACACGTTCTCGTGTTCCCTTCAATATGAAAATAAGAACTAATTAGCAGAGAAAAATATAAAATATTCTATCTCCTCCTTTTTTATGATATTGTTCCATTTTCTCCAAACGAGTCGACCTCTTTCCTGGGATGCTGAGGTCCAGCTTCCGTATCAACTCTTTGCTGATCTGCCTTGAGGTTTTCCTTTGATTGTTCAAAATACTTTTACAATTTTGACTATCAACATTTCTATCTTCATGATCTCTCCAATTAGTTCGTCTACCTCTGACCAATTTAACAACATCTTTAACTTCGCAAATTTGTCTTATGTCGTTGTTTCTCTGGTAGTTTTATATCTTGTTCTTCGTAGGATTCTCTAAAGTATACCATGACAGGTCTTATAAAGGCTTTATAGATTCTTAATTGACATTTGGTTATGTCTTTGGGCGATATCCCTTAAAAGTCCGATATCATAGTTGCCTTTGTCACCTGGATCTTTGCTTTTTTGTAAGATCTCTGTTCATGTGAAATGTTCTTCATATATAGTATTTGTAGAAATTTTCCAGTTCTGAATTTTGTTATGTAAAATAAATATTCAAAAATTTGAAGGATTGGATGTCAAATAAATCATTTATCTCAAAAGTACAGTATGGATCTAGGATTTATTTTTTAAATAAAGGCGCTAACTCCACGAATATTTTTTCGAAACAATATACCGCAATGTGAAACAGAAGAGGAAATCATTCAATTAGCCACAAAACATTCATGATTTATCGAAATTCATTAAATTGCTTCCAACGAAGCAGTATTCGAAATAGCACACTCACATAAATGAATAATTCATTCAAAAATCCATTCTTAGTAATCGTACGAGCTCTATTGACTGAAAACGGATACCTGGAAGTGAGAATTTGAGCTTTGTAAAGAAAAAAATCGAGAAACATTATATTGTTCGATAGGGTTCGTTAAGTTATTGGTGATTGGAAATTTGATGTCAGATTTGTGAACCTCGGAATTAATTCGTTCTAGTTAGCGACCCTTTCGCGATCTGAATTTTGTAACATTAATTTCTATCTTATCTTTAGGAAGCTTAGCCATGTATTTATTGCATATTTACTTGTTCAGTGAATGTCTATTACAATTTCCAAAATAAAAATGACTGATAAATTGCTACTTATTTAACTGAAGTTAGTTTTCTAAATTACAAAACTTTATGTTACCGATTTTGTATTATTTAAGGAGTAATATTCAAATATAAATGAATTTATAATATTTTAAAGATTGTTACATAAATAGTTAATAATTGAGTCGAGTCCAATCCTGATTTCCTTTAGTACAAATATGCTTGAAAATACCGATAAAATAATATGTTATTGATTGAATAATGTGAAAATTTGTTTCCTTTACAATTTTATTATTAGTCAGATAAAAAAATCAGACTGTTTGTCATTGTTTTTGTTATCTCTTATGTGTTTCTTTTCAATTTTAAAAAATATTTCAGAGAGTAATAAACATTTTTGGTAGTTTAAATAATTGATTACCGGAGCGTTAAATGGTAAACAATTTTGTGAATCGTTCGCGACAAGGCTACTAAGAAAAAAATCACGAAAACGATTTGATAATAGCCGATAAAACGAGGATAATGTTTGAATGAAGCTCAAGCTAAAACGTTGATTTGCGTCGCATGAGTAGCGCACCCCCATACCTACCATTCAGACGATCACGAGCTTTGGAGGAAGGCTTTTCGCTTTTGTTGTAGCAGTGTAGGCCGCTTGTCGTTTCCCCACGTGCTTCCCGTTATTTCGCGTCACGCGGTCTCGACTAATGGCGAAATACCGGACGACGAGAAATAATTGAACCCAATGTTCTACCCCGTTACCCCATGGTCTACAGAAATGACATCTGAATTCAACGAACACTTGTCGTCTGTAATTCCCTCGAATTCTGATTGTGGTGACCGAGATTTGCAAAATTTTAACGCGAGCTTTGATCGCCTTTCTTGGCACGAACACGTGTATAGAAGACTTTCTAGTAAACCAACACCGCATTATATTGAAAATATTTTGGGATTGAAAAGTGAACAGTGTGATAATCAGGACAATATGATTGGAAACTTTAGTCCCCCGAAAGTTAGTTATCCTGTGCAACAAACTGTGACAGCCGATATTAATGAACCATTGAATTTATGTGTGAAAAGTCAAATTAAAATAAGAGCAAAAACTGTTAAAGGTACTTTATCAAATTCAAAAATAGGAAGGGATATTAATTTTCCATTTTTTTGTTTATTTATATCTGTTGGTGTATTGTTATCAATTAGAAAAATGATAACAACAGCTTGTTGTGAATTTGATATACTTACAATTTTATACTGGCAAGTATAACAAAAGAAATTTCAATAATACTCTTGATAAACAAATTATCAATAAAAAATTGGATGGACATTATCGAAATTGGAAATAACGTATAGCATTTCAGCGAAAGTAAATAAAAATTTGGTGTGCGTTCTATACCGAATATTTTTAAATTAATAACTTTGTAAAACTTTATAATCTAATTGTTTCATATGATTCTTCATTATTTACATAGAAAAATCGAGATAATTATATTCATTCGTTCCTTTTCAATTTGTTATATATTGTAAAAAGTTTATCTCTTACAATTTATTCGCTCTCTAAATTGTTACTTCAATCTTTCATACAGGAACATAGAAAGATATATCTTCACCTAATCTTAATTAGCACAAATCTGTTAAATGATACTTTTTTATAGCAATTCAAAATTCACTGTCACTTTATTTGAATCCTTTTGATCTGTAATTTTTTCTGTCGATTTTATGAATTTTCGGTGTTTGTAACTAATTATGTATTTTCACTTAGTACGTTACGTGACCGTTAATATCAGTAATTTGAAGAATATACCCCTTATAAAGTATGTCCTACTGCAGATAATTCTATATTGAGGATGGCGGTGTCTTTTTGGAAAAAATCTTCGTTGAGTTGAAAGTTTAGTGTAATCTATGACTGAAAAAGTTGATTTTGCCTAAATCACGAGTTAATTCTCTATTCTAAAACTTTTATTTAATTTATTCTCTATTTATAACCTACTTTTAGAAGGTAGGGTAGTTTACTTTTGTTACACAAAGCATTGCAGTTTATAAAGGCCCGGAATAATTTTCGTAAGTATGAAGATCCTCACACAAAAATCTAGAAGCCCAATTTATAAGTTTCTTTGAGTAAAATCTCTAAGAAATTGTATTTCGATAATTGTTGGCTCGCCCTGTGAGTTTTGCGTAAAACAATCTAATAAACTATTACTTTTAATATCAAAAAACATCTTTTTCCATTCAATCCTTTATAGTGATATATATTCTTTGAATGCTATATTAATTACCATTACCAGACATCCATGTTTTCGGTACAAATACCCATTCTACGAGGTATGTATAAGAAGTTCACGAAATGTCAAAATAGGTCTATGGTGATGATGTAGAACTTTGAAAACGCTCACAACTAATTTAAAAATCGAAATAAATCAGTCAGTCCTCATCCGTCTTACTCACAAGATTCGGCACCAAGCGACTACGAAAATAAAAAATGTGGTGTAAAGGAAATGTATTGACAAAATTCCTAACATAGATTTAATGTTGAGAGGTAGTATTTCGTATGAGATTGATTTAAATTAATTCACCTCCGCCTCATCTAATAATTACTTGAACTGCCCACCCCTTTATGAGTTTTCACTTTCTCAATGGCTTAATAAAATAATTTTTTTGTGCAGTAAAATACTGTTGAATGTTTAATTTAGCATTTTAGATATTTCATACAAAAATGCATCAATCATTACTAAATGTTTTCGCTCTGAAATCTTTTATTTGTATTGATGACCTGTCAAATTAACTTTGGACGTTCTTTTCACGAACTCAATTTATAGGAGTTTCTCAATATATATGGAGTATTTTTTTAGTTTGAAAATTAGATTAATTATATGTATATTATACGTATGTGTATTCTACTCGCTTGCAACTAAAAGAAGGTTTCTGCACGATTGCGCATCCTCAATAAAAGTTATTAGTTTCTCAGATCAGCTCATCGAAGCGTATACATTGATATTAGTGAAAACAGTATTTCCTATTTTCAATAACAAACAAAAACATCGAACCAATCACAAAAACAATGAATTGGCTTTTTAATTTATTCTTTCGATACAGGGTTTATATGGAGACACAATAGCTCTTTTGGTTCACAGTGTATATAACGTTCTGAACTATGCATACGTCCAGAGATTATAGTATCTAGTGATGCATCAAATGGTTTCCGAGATTAAATTCAATCAAATTAGAAGTTTTGACTCTTGTAAAGTTCATATAATTCAAAAACATCTTTTTGGTCATTTCTTTTCAATAATACTATACATTTATGTCATATATTGTCTCAAGTGCTCATGTAAAATAGTGTGAAGGTTTTCATCTCATATTTTAAGGACTTCTTTCATGTTTTCTGGTGTAATTTGCATCTTTTAGACATCCTAGTCATTGACCATTACGGTCCTAATACTGCTAAATTTATTAATACCCTGCAAGCCATTTAATTATGGTTGATTTTGTTGGAGAAGAAGTTAATATTTTTCATTAGCGGATTATTTTACGGTAAAAAAGTGATTCTTTATCTGGAAAATTTGAATATTTCAAATGCAACAGTAATACAATTACAGATAGTATCGTAGAATAGTCTTCACGTAAATCATGTATTCGGTGAATCAATTGATTTTTTTTTCAAAGGTTAATAAAGGATTGTTTGATCACCCCCAGCTACCTACGATAGTCGTTCTAAATGGAAATCCGATTTCTAATACGAAAAATCGATAAAACAATGACTGAGGTACTTAAATAATCAAGTGCTCCATTTACTTCGTTCTTGCTAGTCCCTTTTATTACAAGTGACATATGACATGGGGCAAATTGTACATTACAAACTCTGCTTTTTGATTTTAATGTTAGCCAGAGACGGACTTCATTTTTTTATACATTCCACATCAAGATGATGGTCTTTTTTGAAGAAAATTGAAAAAAGAGCTTTTTATTCTAGTTCATATTTATGGAATACTGCATTCGATTGGTCCAGCTCTTTTATTTGATGCCCAAGTCGGAAGGGGGTTCGTCATTTTGTGACGTCGGCCGTTTGGTATTTATTGAGATACTGCTTAATGCCATCCGAATAAAAGGTGCCCACAAAAATTCAAATTGATCTATGGCTATGGCCTATGACTTCCTCAATTTTTTGCATTTTCATTCTAAACCATATTGTATGAGTTTTTTAAATTGTTTCGGGGGCGTAGAAACCTAAACGACGTAGCTTTTGGCTTTTAAACACAAACTAAGTGACAGGAGTCAAATGACACATGCCTGTTGACAATAGTATTAAAATGTGGTGAATTTGAAAATTTCTGGACTTGGCCATTGTTTCATCAATATTACTAAGGTACCACGCTAAAAAATTTTCAGGATTTCTTTATAGCTTGTAAAAAATGGAAATATCCTATAAAACCTGTAACACACTCCAATTATTAAAAAAGGTACAAAGTGCTATATCTTTTCAAGATTTTTGAGCTTCAAGCAGAAGCTGCTTGAATATTTCCAACATAATTGACAAGATATGCAAGCTACCGAAATGCCATTTTCAAATTTGCTGATGTTAATTTATTCTTAGTTATTTTATTTTTAGAATACATTAGCTAATAAACCAACGGTGCGTGCTTGTTATCCTTAATCGATTTAATCTACAGTAAATGTTTGTCAATCTTCTCGGCTTAATCTCAACAGAGCCGACTCTGATCAGGAGCATTATTGAGCTGGTTTGGTGTTTAGGTATGCGATAAAAATTACGTATTATTGATCGATGGATAACGTCCGTTGATGTCATTATTTCACCGCAAAAACTAATTAATTTTCAAATTTTGTGGTCAATCCATTTATGGTGTTGATATAATAGACATATACTGTTAACGAATAAACTTATATAATAAACGGTTTAATATTTTGTCATTTAGTAAGTTGAATAAAAGCCCCTAATGGAAAGCGTCATTACTATATCATATCGTCCACTAACGACAAATTAATTTTCCTACTGGTTAAGAGTGAAGTTTTAGCCATCAACAAAGACCAAAATGCCATTAACAAAAATAAATAATAAATATGTCAATGATTATAATATCTCATACCTGTTAGAATATATTACATATTCAAACAATATATTTGTTACAAATAAAAAGCTCAATCTCTAAACTCTAAACGGAAACGAAGTCACCCATAGATTCCTTCATGGAGGCGATTAATGTTGAAAGATTTCTTGGTTATGCTAAATGTAAAATTATACGAGGGCCGCTATTTAAGTTTTGAGATAAAGTAACATTGATGTGAATATGTCAAATCGTACTCATAACACGTTATCACACGAGTGTAATTTGAGTTGGTAGCGTTAGTAGCAACTCTCGTATTTATAGTATAAGGAAACAGCAATATATGAAATATAAAATTATCCGGAAAGTTTTGAAAAAACCACTATAAATAACCTATAAGACATCTGCAGTCCTTAAAACAAGCCTATATTTTTTAATATTAGTTGATTTCAGCCTACATTTAAAAATCACTTGTTTGAATATATTTTAATAATTATATAAAAAAATTCACAAACAATCTTTTTTATAATATCCTTTTTTTACGTATGAATAATGAATAAATTAATGAAAGAAACAACCTAAGAAATAGGATATATATAGTCACTGGGTCCTAAATTCAAACAGTGGAGGTGAGACTAGATTCTTCATCTGCCGCCTCAGGAAGTGGTATTCGGTCTAAGTTGAAGTATATGTATAACCGGTATTTAGATGAGGTGAACAATTAATAATCAATTGGATGCAACCAGCTTTTTAACGACACAAAATTAAAAGTAAAGAGAAAGTTGAAACACCTTAAAATTAATTAAATTGATAAATACAAAATAGAACTATTTCTGAATATTATTCATTAATTTTTATTGCTGTAAACGATAAAATAAGTTTCAACAAATAGAAAAGATAGATCTTTATAACATCTCATTTCTTTCCTTGGGGATATTCCACTAGTAGATTCATATTATTCTTGAAATCTTTGATACTAGAGAAATTCATTATTTCGTAAATCTTTTATAAACAAAACAGCTTTTTTGTTGAGTCATTCTATGAATAGATCAAAAGTATTCAAAAATATCCGGGAGAACGTCTAACATTGCACGAATAGCCCCTTATTCTATTTTGTTGTGAATCGTCAAAAGAAATAAGAAATAGGACTTATCTACGGAAAACTGGAATTGTTGCATCCCTCAACTGGGTTCTGAGTTGTTGGAGATTATATTAATAAGGTTGGGTCCTTGATTACAGCTAAACTAAACCTGGTAGAGCTGCAAAAAATACATAAAATGAGAAAAAAATGGGAATACAGTTGCAAACTACTAAGAAGTAACGAGTAGGTAGAACATATCTGAATAAAAGAGAACTTATGTTCTTACAAATAAATGCCAAGCTTATATTTTTAAGAACAGAAATCTGTTCTATTCGTTATGTTCCCCAAATAAATATAAAATACAAATTTACACGGATATCAGCATACAAAATGTTCTTAAAATAATTTTCAAAGAAATTCCGCAATTATGAGGAATCGTTTCTTACGTTTTACCTTTGTTACGCGTTGTAGATAGAGGACGTTTCAGAATCGACACTGAGATTTTCTTGAACTTTTCGAATTGAGTGGGAGGTCGCACAGCAAATTAATTTCTTCAAAACTTGAACTTGATAATTAAATAGAAGTAACTCCTGAGCCACTATAAGTGAACAACGAAATATGATAAATATTTGAAGAAAACAGTAACGGGCTAATTGGCATGCTAAATCTCCTCTCCACAGAGAAAATATAAATTCGAAGGAACATCATGGGTCCTGAAATTGTGATCTGGCTATCCAGTTATTCGATCGGGATAACATCACATGAATCACAGAATATGGAAATGGTGATGGGAATGCTGCACATTACCATAGCTTAGTTCCAGTACTGACAAGATTTCATGTAGAGTTGTCATCAATTTAAATAATTTTTTCAATCCTTTTGGAATTGATTTCTATCATTAAATAACTTGGTAGGTCCCTCCCTTCATGTTGTCTGTTCATTGCTTGTTCACCATAAACTTCCACGATTTGATTGTGTCAGATGCTGACACATTCTTTGTCCATTAAAGAATCGAATAACGGTGCGCACCAGCCCTTTCAATCATCCTCCACCGAATTGAAACTTTCACTACTTACCCTTTTTATTTTTATGATTTAATTTGCTTTTGTCTCCGTTTGATATAGGCTCGTAAATTTTTAAACATCTTGTATATTTTTATAAAAATAATATATCTAGAATAGGTTGAATTAAAAAAAATGTTAACATTTGCTTATATGAGATAAGTTCAATATAAATTGTTATTTTGCGAAATAATCCATTAGATAATGTGATAGTTTATTTTGTAATAGATATAAATTTGAAAATTAATCAGTTTTAATGACTGCACTTAGTTTGACAGATCACGCATTGGATATTAAAACCGACCACGACCTTATTGACATCCATTAATCATTACTGAATAGTGAATAATGTACCTCATTATAATTGAGAGAACGTTTAAAATTTTTAAACATGATATAATTAATAATTAACTTTTAATGTGACTTAAGGAATGTTTTAATAATTCAATTGCATTAAATTGTCAAAGAAATAAAAAAAAATTAAACGAATCATCCATAATATCATGGAATTGATAAAAGTAATCAAACCTCCACAAAAAGTAGAGATAAAAAGACATATTCACTTAACGTTTTAGAAAAGAAGCTTCATTAAACACTAGAAGTATGATAAATTTGAAAGAGTTGCCAGTATTTTGTATTGATAGTTATGTGATTAACAAATGATGTAGATATGACTTAGGTATTTTAAAAAATACGTATATTTAGCAATGAGTTTTCTTAGAATCATCAATAATATCTAATGTAGCATTATGGGTTTCTAAATATATAGCACTCAATAAATTGAAACCAAGTCGATCACGATCGTTCATTGTGAAAAATGTCTCAAATTGAGTTTTTCCCTGTTATAAAATTTTTAACTATACAAAGATGGTGGCTGTTTACTGTAACTTGTGTCCATCATTTCAATAATTGAAAGTTGTTTCGCTGGGGACGAGAATCATTAGAAGATGACCCACGTGCGGGAGGTAACTACTCCAGAAAACATTAAATTAGCGAAAGAAACCGACGCCAACAAACAAAAGAAATTACAGCACAGATTGGCATTTCCAATATGATAGCGCTGTGCAAAAGCAGCGTCGAGTAGAATGTAGTGAGCGATTTTTAGAGCTTTACCTCGAGAACCAAGGAAGTGTCATCCGATCAATTGTAACCGATTATGAATCTATAATAATTCACTATTATCTAACATTTAAAAGATTCCATGAAGTGGCATCGGAAAGGAGAGCCCGTGAAAGAAAGCAAAGGCTACGGAAAGCACCAAAAAAGTGATGGCTACAATATTTTGGGACTGCGAGGGTATATTTTTGATCGACTTTAATATAACCATGAACGCGGCTATTACACTGACTTACTATGGAAGTTACGTAAAAAAATTATCGAAAGAAGGCGCGGTGAAATCAACCGAGGTATGCGCTTGTTTCATCAGAATGTTTCAGTCCCATTGCTTCACTTCACAAGGCTACTGTACACTGTACAGATCTGATCTGGTATCCTTTTGATTGATATCCAATACAAGAAGAGATCAAATCAAAGAATCAAATACAACCACGAACGCAGCAATGATTTTGACTTATTAAGACAGTTGCGTTAACATTATCTAAAAACCGTGCGTCAAAAGTAGGCGAGGTGTGCGCTTGTTTTATGACAACGCTCCAGTCCACACTGCTTCGCTTTCCAAGGCTAATGTGGCTTCATAGAGATTGAACACCCACCATATAAACCTGACCTGGTCTCGTCCGACTATTTTTTCTCTGTAAAACTGAAGGCCGAGTTAAGGAGTAAAATATTTAATATCAACGATGAAATTAAGCAGGTATTCAAAATTCAATGATATCTGTAACGACCTAAACTAACATAATCTTCAATAGGTCTTCACAAATTACGTTGAATTTTACTGGGTTATATCAATTCAAATGTAGTTGAACTTTAATAGTATTTATTTTTTCAAAATCTAAAAGAGTGCTTATATTACATTTGGTTACTTCAATCAGTTTTTTTTATTCGTATACAGATCTTTTTGAATAATATATTTTGTTTCTGAAAACAGCGTTTTTTGTAGTTATTTTCGTTTGTTAAAACTTTGGCAGATGTATTATCTAAAAAGATCTTCAAAGGGAACTTAAGAACTTGAACTAACATAACCTTCAATTTGACGGATTCCAATTTAAAAAAAAAATTAAAACAAAATAATAGCAACCAAAATCAACGAACTCCACATATATACAGTGCTTTTCAGATAAAAGTATCCACCTTTAATAACTTTTGTAATACTGGTATTTAGAAAAAATCCAAAAACACGTCAATTTATGTTGGAAGGGGCAAGCATTATGGCTTATTTAAACTTACTGGAAAAGCCACCCCCTCACCCCTAGCAGCATCCCCTTTATTTTTTTAAATTACTTTTCATATTTTTTATGTAAAATTTGGATACTCCTCTTTGAGCTGATTTCAAAAATGTATAATACTTGTAGGTTAAAGTGGTTAGTTTATGAGATAAAAAATTTTTCTTTTAAGAGCCCAAATTTTACTTATTATTTACTTTCACCTTATTTGCCTGTACTAAAATGGGTTGTACAACAGTTCAAACTCTTTAATCTTTTTAACTGTGCTATTTATTCTACTTAAAAAATCCAAACAACAAAAAACTCTACTTTTTATTAAATTATCAAATTATCAATAACAATCCACAATTGTTAAACAATATTTGCTTTTCTGATGAATGCTCATGGTCATTAAATGGCTTAGTAAGTAGGCATAATTGTAGATATTGGGCTGAAAGTGATCCACATATTATGCGTGAATTCCATACACAACATCCCCAAAAGTTAAACGTTTGGTGTGTTATCCTAGGTGACCACATTGTCGGACCTTTCTTCATCAACGAAAATTTAAATGGTGAATCATATCTTGAGTTACTCAGGGAAGGGGTTGACCCACGTATTACAACAATAATAGAAAATGATGATAACCTTTCCGAAGATTTACTGGTATTTCAACAAGACGGAGCTCCCCCACACTATGCCTGTCCGACAATTTTTAAACGAAACATTCCCCGCTCGTTGGATAGGTAGAAGGGGGCAGATGATGGAGTGGCGACCTAGGTCACCAGATTTAACACCCCTAGACTTCTTTTTATGGGGGTATTTAAAAACAAAAGTTTATACTACCCAACCAGAATCTCTGGATGATTTACGAGAGAGGATAGAAAATGAATGTCGACAATTAAATCCAGCCGTATTAAGCAATGTCAGAGAGGCATTTCAAAATAGATTATACCATTGTATGGAAGTGAATGGTACTCATTTTGAACACTTATTGTAACTTCATAATAAATAGCACAGTTAAAAAGATTAAAGAGTTTGAACTGTTGTACAACCCATTTTAGTACAGGCAAATAAGGTGAAAGTAAATAATAAATAAAATTTGTGCTCTTAAAAGAAAAATTGTTTATCTCATAAACTAACCACTTTAACCTACAAGTATTATACATTTTTGAAATCAGCTCAAAGAGGAGTATCCAAATTTTACATAAAAAATATGGAAAGTAATTTAAAAAAAATAAAGGGGATGCTGCTAGGGGTGAGGGGGTGGCTTTTCCAGTAAGTTTAAATAAGCCATAATGCTTGCCCCTTCCAACATAAATTGACGTGTTTTTGGATTTTTTCTAAATACCAGTATTACAAAAGTTATTAAAGGTGTATACTTTTATCTGAAAAGCACTGTATATATATATATATATATATATATATATATATATATATATATATATATATATATATATATATATATATAATGTTTACATTTTCTCACTAGATATATTTCGATCGTAAATTCAGTCTCTGATGATAATAGTTATTCTAAAATATTTTCGATATTTCACTCATAATATTGAAAGTCCTTTTATGATTTTCCAATGTACACTTTTTTTGTGAATGTTCTCTAGAACATCTTTTTAAAAATCGTCTTCCTGAGCATAATGAAGTCTCCGGAATCTGAGACGCGTAGATTAAAGAAATTGAATACAATTCTAGAATTTCGAGCATATTTTTGACTCAGGTATGCTCGTGAATCTGAAATGTTGTGAGTTTTGCTCAAGATTTTTTCTCTCTCTGGTTACTTGGCTGATTTGATAGCAACGAACATTGAAAGGGAGTTTTGGGTTCCCTCACGAGGGAGAACTTCATTCAGAATGTAAATTTTCATTCCACCACCAGACAATAGCTATTAAAATTTTGTTCTACCAACTTACATCTCATTTTTGTTTGGAATTACATAATTTATATAGAAGTATAGATTAATAATATGTTTGGAGGAAATTTAAAATTTTACCATGACATTCTATTGAGTTCCAAATAAATTAGCGTATTAGTGTATCTTAGATAGTTATTAATTTTTTTTACCTCTTTTTGGACAACTGGGTTCGTGCTTACGTATTTTGTATTACTAGGCAACACTACTTCACTGGACAAATCATGACTTAGTTATAATGAAGAATCGTTTTGAGATTTTAATTTGATTGATTTCGTGACAAGTTCAGTATTTAAGATAAGTTTATAAAATTTGAATAACTACTATAATATATAAAGTGAAGAAATATCTATCTATGTCAGAAAACCATTTTGATCTACAGGGTAATGGAAATTGATGATTTTTTCATCAACTCTCGATAAACAATCTCCATGGTTTTTCATGGTTAGCAGTTTTGCTCGTTATATGGAAGTTGATGGTTCAATAATTTATTAACTGAGTTTTGTACTTGACTGTTTGATTCTGAAATTTAGTTGAGGTACGATTTAAATCTATTCGAGAATATCGTTTAATACATCTCTCTATTCGTTGAAATTATTATGTTAAAATATCATTTAAAGCATAAATGTCTGTGAATGTTGATAAAATTTCTTCCTATATATTACAACGTTATTAGTTTCTAGTTTATCCTCTTCATAATAAATTACAAAGGGTGTCTCATAAGAAATGTCTTATGTTAACTTGTTAACAAAAATTTCTTATTCTATGAAGAGTACAATTGCTTAACTTTCTTTTAATGATTCTCACTTTGTTTATTAACGATGCAGTACGTTGGTATATTCGTGTATTGTTAGGTCATTATTGAAAAATTTTAAAGCAGCAAATGGAATCTATAATCAACCTATATCATTCGCCAATTATCGGACTCTCATGGACCTTCAAAAGTTACCATTCAGTTGTCGAATAGAGCCACACGAATTAACCAAATTTCAAGCGAAACGTAGACTAGAGATGAGTAAATAGCGTCTTGCCTTGCCGAAAGGTGATCATTCTATTAGACGCATTGTTACTCGAGGACGAGCCTTTTCAGTTAGTTATCCAAGTGCTTAGTGTAAAAGGAGAGCAAAGTGCGGAGTCTTAAGTATCGGTGTTAGTGTCAATTTTTATAATTGTGGTTATAATAATTGATGGAGCTTCTACTAAGTAAGACCGTTAGATTCCAAACACTTACAGTAATTTAGGATAGAATAGAATTGTTCATTGATCGTGACAATCGTCGGATCAAAGAGTTTTTCTTAAAAAACAGTCGTAACATGCGAGAAAAAATGGACTTATATAAACAACCCGAACATGGAAAACCAGGTGTTAGATGAAGAACTTTTACCTGAACCAGTCGTAAGGAGAGGTCGATTCGAGCTTGTGTCCCGTAGAATTATAAATGTTTAGTGTACTTCAAATCATTTCAGATGGTCGACCTATCAATGCTGAGGAAAATAGTGAACAGATGATGCGATTGTATGAGGTTTTAACGGAGAAATATCCAAGTTTACTTAATCGAAAGAGGACTGACTCTGTTACAACATGACAATACCAAAGCACATAAAGTGAATGTTATGCGGAATAAGACCGAAGAACTAGATGGTACCGTCAGATGACTATTCAGATCCATGCGTGGGAAAAATTTGAATTTGTTGCATCCAAGCCGAAAGATTGATTTTATCAAGATCTTAAAGAATTCGCTGGACATTGAGTTGGAATCAAAGAATTCGATGTGCCATACTTCGAAAATTGAGGCTTTCTTTTTGATTGATTATTTGATAAACCAAGTCAACTGGAAATCGACATTATTTATGAGACACCCTCTATAAATAAAATCAAACTCATATTGTATATTCATTTTGGAATTTTTATTAAATACTATACAAAACTTCACCGTGGTGGAATATTATCGAGCAAAAGAAAATGCACAACAATCAGTTCATATTATATTTTATAGCCTTTCCTTTGAAACTTTTGGTACAGACCTCGAAACCAAATTCTCAATTACGTAGGAAACGTTAAGACTATCTTCCTTGTTGGCATTATTTTTAAATTACTCGAATGGGGAGAGAAATATTATTCCCTACCTGGAAACAATAAATGAGATGTTCAATTTACGTAGAAATCGATCAGAAGAGTCCTGGAGGACAATTTTAAATCTTATTGAAAGCTTTCTTTTGTAAAGTATTAATATATCGCATGTGACAGGAGCGGAAGCGTTTAAGACAATTATTATATATGTAACATTCTTGAAATTTTATTTTTGTGTGAACATAAACGTCGATTATCGATATTTTTAATAGGGAATTAATTGACAATTTATATCTTTTAATTTATCAAAAATTTTGGTACTATCTACAAAAACTAAAATTGCAATATTATACTTACAGCTACAGTTGGACAAGACAAAATTATTTAATGTGACTAATATCTTTTAAGCAGTCAATGGCAACAAAGAACGGCACAGAAGACAAGTTAAGATGGGATGAAAAACTATTGAATTTTTACTTAAATGTAGTCATTACGTACAAATTGGAAAAATATCTTTCAAGTTATTACGTTAGCTCCTTTCTCCATATTTTTTTATATCCTATGTCTTCGGTTTTACTCACCAATTAGAAAATACAGATATTTATATTTCATGACAAAATATTTTAATCTTATTGTTGTTAATAAATTCGAAGACTTTTGCAAGTTATGTCTGGAGGCGGTGACTTCAAAGAGTCTTTGTTTTGTCTGCATATTTTCAGACAAGTTACCGTCGCAGTGGGGCGATAAGCGGTAACAAAAGCAGAGATCATAAATTAATGGAAAATCACAAAAATGTCAATACCAAAGAGTATCTGTGATTTAGGTAATATAAAAATAAAAAGTCTCACCACTTAGTCTAATATCATCATTAAGTGACTGAAATAATAATTTTTTAAATAACTTTGTCGCTTTTTACGCTTGCTCCAATCCAAATATATCATTGTTTATTTTTCCGACATTTGGTTAGAAGAAGTGAAGGATATAAGAGCTGCGTGGTTAAAATGATTCGTGACCACTGAATTATTTCGCATACTTAACCTAAAATTCCGTTATATTGTTATCCCAAAATCGTATTTATTTTTAGTTTACTTGTTCTGGACACTATATTAGAACCAACCTGAATGGAATATGCCATTTATAATATACGTACTGCGGTCCATCAATTCTTAATCTAACATAGATAGAAATGTCTTAAATAAAACTGCGATTATTTTTCAATATATTTTCCTTTTATTTCCACACACTTTGCAGAACGTGTGATTAAAGCTTCTGCCACTATGACAATATGATGTATCTGTAGAGTCAAAATGTTTCTTAAACCTTTATATTTGCGAAAAAAAATAGTTGGACGGGGCCAGATCAGGTCTATACAGTGTACAGTAGCCTTGGAAAGTGAAGCAATGGGACTGGAGCGTTCTTATGAAACAAGCGCATACCTCGGTTGATTTCGCCGAGCCTTCTTTCGAAAATTTTTTTACGTAACTGCCATACTAAGTCAGGGTAATACCCGCGTTCATGGTTATATTAATGTCGATCAAAAAGATACACTCGCAGTCCCAAAATATTCTGGCCATCATTTTTTTGGTGCTTCTTATGGAATTTCTTTTGAATGTTGGATCATAAAAAATAACAATGCTGTTATCACCTGTTACAATTGATCGGATTACACTTTCTTGGTCCTCGAGACAAAGCTTTAAAAATCGTTCATTCTAATCGACGATACTTTTGCACTGCGCTGAGAATTCAAGGCGCTCACTTTGGTTTTAGGCTCCTAGCGAAAAAACCAATTTTTAATTGATGAGAATGATAGACACCGTAACCTGCCTACATGCTGTTTTTTATTTGTATTGGTGTTAATCCTTTTTTAGTCGAAAATTTAATTTGACACATTCTTCAAAATAAGTCGTTCGAGCTCTATTATTAAAAAATTGATCAAATCAGCAAGCTAAAACTTTGTGTGAAGCTTGTTGAGACTATGACTTTTATAGGTATTTTCATGTCAAAATTAAATTCCAGAAAAAATTTTTGTTAATATCATCTAAAAGTTTTATAAATATTTAAAATTAATATTAAAAATATTTGTTTATTTTTCTTTTATAATGAACACTCTTTTTTACAATTGATTTTAATCAATCGAATGCAAACAAATTGTTTCCATTCAACTGACGAAAATGATAGAATGGTGAAAATGAAATACCCTGTTACAGTCGTTTCCATAAAATTTTAATATCACATTTACGTTTGCGTTAATAGGAAGTCCAACCCAAATCAAACAATCATACTCGATTAATTACGTTGAAAAGGTTACATTAGTTTATTTTCCGTAGATTTTAATTTTCATTGCTGAAACTAGAAAAACGTGGATGTGATAGTTCCATTGAAATAATTCTTTCCAATGGATACTTCTAAAAATAATTGACTGTTTATATTGAATGTATAACTAAAATTAGTGAAACTATACTTTTCATAATGTTTTGTAAACTCCTTTTGATGTTGCTGTCTCTTAAGATTCACAGCAATTATATTACCACTATTAAAAGATCTTCTCTTAATCGTGGTTTATTAACACTCCATGGTAATATAAACTCGCTAAGTCATTATGTCTGTTTGACAAACACAGTTTATTTTTAACTTGGGACAGAAAATGAATAGGTGTTGACAATAGCTTTTATAGAATTTCTCTCCCTTTGCACAGGTCCGACTGAAAGCACGGAAGAATGTTGATGCTTAATTTTTACAACAAATTAACTTGTCTAAACTATACTGTAATTTACTCAAACCAGATTCTAGAATAAACATAATTTTGTTAACATGTATAATATAGAACATATATATTTTTTTAATTTTAGGTCTCTTTTGGCTTGAGTCCAACTCATTTTTTATAGTTTCTGATAGCCTTCTATATTCATTCTTATTTATTTTCTTTGGCCCTAAGATTCTTAGCTTTTCGTCTCTAATATTTTTGAAATCTCTTATTGTATCTTCGCGAGACTCATAGTTTATTCGGCGTGAGTGACAAAGGTCTTTTTACTGCTTCGAAGATTTTTAACTTTGTTTAAATTTTTGTTTCTTATAAATCTATTATATTTCCAAATTGTATGATGTTTTTCATCTTTTCTGATCCGTTATTTCTTCCATTTAGATGTTATCTAACTATTTGAAGCTCTTCACTTTTTCCTAACAGTACTCTTGTATTTTTATGTTGATTCCATTTATTTTTATTCTTGTCATATTATACTCAATGTATTTTATTTTAGGATTTTTTCATTCCTATCTGTCCTATTTCGTGTGCATGTACCACTAACAGTACAATTGTTTGTGCAAGAGTGCATTTTATTGCAGCCTCTCTTATTGCTCCTCATAGAGCTACATTGAATAGTCTTAGATAGTGCATTTTCCTGTTTCACCTTTTATCTTCCCTATCAAACCTTCTATAGTTAGTAGTTTCTCTTTTGACTTTTCCATTATCTTCTCTATTAATCTGAAAAGTTTTGCTGGCTTGTCTTTCAAATGCCTCATCAGCTTTCTTCTATTTATACTATTGGAAATTTGTTTGAAATCGATAAATATTATTTGCAGCTGTGTGTCATTTTTATAGCACTGTTCCAATGTCTGTGTCATAGTTTGTATTGCGTTTACGGTGGAACTTTCCTTTCTAAAGCCCCGTTGGTAGTCTTCGCCGCTCTCTTCCAAGTTCTCCGTTAATATTTTTTATATATTGTTTAAAATAATGTAGTTGTTACATTGTAGGTTATTCCTTTGTACGAGTATTAATAATGAAATCAATCCTCTGGTATACATTATAATAAATAAATTTTATAATGAAATGCTCTTACCAAATATATTTTGTTCATTTTACTCTCATATGTAAATTAGTCTCTTATGGATACCAGTATTTTTCATTGAAAGTCCACTCGTTTATTAAAATTTGTGTCAATTTTATACATAAAATTGAACGTTTTTAGTTAAATTAGAAATAGTTGCGAAATTTGATAAGAGAACCAAACCACATACCACAACATTTCTTTTATAACCTTGAAGTTGATAAAGCTCCATTATTTATAATAAGCCACTATAAGTTGATAACACACCTACGACTTTTATCGAAAACTTATTTTTATTCAGAATCAGAATTGTCAAAAAGATATATTACACACTTTTTCTCGATAATTTTAGTTATTGTATTAATGTTTTGGTCTATTATTATGACTGAAGTGTTGAAGTTGGGATAGGTGCTACAATGAACTGTAAATTATTCTTCAAACATCATAGAGGATATCTCTTTTTGCTAACACCATCTATGTTTAGAAGAAATCATTGAATGGTATTCTAAAGGTATAATTTTTCGTTTAAAGTCGATTCCATAAGGGATTGAGGGACGTGAAAATTGGAGCAGAAATCTAGCAAAACAATTCATCAGAGTACCAAATTTCCACTTATTCTACTACGTGTTTCTATTCATGAGAGTTCCGCTCCAGATCTTCTCTCTAAATTAAAGGTAATAGAACTAGCCAAAAATAGTATAACAACGAAAGATTCTCGAAAACGATCATTCAGAAAACAAATATGGTATATGTTAGAACAAATATCTATGAAAAAGGACTTGTAGAAGTTTTAATGAAAATTTGATGTAATAAAATCCAATCTTTTCAAATTTCCTAGTCAATGCAATCATTTTAATTGGATTATCTTAGTGATTCTTTCTTTGTACAGTTCAAATACTTTGTTTGATCATCACATTCATCCTTCTTTTTTTTCTCCTCATAGATTTCCCAACTCTCATATTTTGGATTTAGTTTATAGTTTTTTATCATAACCTGTGTTTTGCTTGTTGCTTTGATTTAAAAATAAAGTACAATCCGTTTTTTACCTGTTTAACACGTATCGTCACATTTACTATTTGGAAAGGTTCCCAGCTAGATATAATTGTCTTTTAATTTTTACTTTTACTTGTAAGTCTAAATGTAGAAATTCTGTTTTCTTCCTTTCATTTCTATTTTCAATTTTTATATACTTATTTTTCATTTCATCCATTCAATAACCCAAATTACTCACTTTTAATTTTTGTGCTATCCTCTTTAGCTTTTCCTTTCCATTTTCTATGAATACTACATAATACGCTTAAGAATGTTTTTTTCTTAAGCCAATTCATACCGCCTTTTTCACAAAGCTTTCTATAGCTATGATATACAGTGTGTTAATAAAGTTGTAACTTTCTGCTATTCCAATTTCTACTAGGTATACATGAAAATGTGGACTAAAAGCTTTTTCAAATAATTTAGACTGACTTTACTATCATTTAGTTGTAATACAAGCTCTCTCATGGATACGAGGATTTTGTCTAAAATTGTGCAGAATGTCCAAGGATTTTCCATAATGAGTGACGGTCTTTGGTTGGTTAGTTCTAGAAAAAATTTTTATTGATCCAATTGTTACTACCTTCCAAACTGCAGTGAGCTGCGTCATCAGTTTTTTTCATGATCTCTTGATAACGGTTATTTTTTTTTGTCCGCGTATAATTACATTTCACCTGAATTAATGGAGAAACCATTCATGCAACATTTCATTGGAAGTAACTGAAATGGATATATAAGCACGTTATTTTCACACACTGTATTAAAAGGAGAGTGGATATTAGCACTTGGCGTACTTCAAATTTCTCCTAATCTAATGCGATTTATTATTTTTTTACGATTTCTACTAATTTGCATATATTATCTGGTATTTGATCCATTCCGCGTTCAGTAACTTTGGTTTAAGTATAGAATAATAAGCTGCTTTCAAGTCTATAAATAGTGAGTGTAATAGTGGGGATTTATGATCGTTATTATTGAGAAAATTTGATCTTCTGTTTATCTATCTTTACGGAATATATTTTGATATATTCCTTATTTTTTGTATGTCATTTTTCAGTCCTATTTTTGTTATTGTAGCTACAACTCTATAGAAAAAATGCCATTAATCTATAATTATCCGACGCACTTGACCTTCAAAATTTATATAAATCAAATCCTGTAGTTGAAGATATAGGTACAGAAAAGTTCAAAAGTGATTTTTTTACTTTGATCTAAACACACAGAAGTCTTATTTTCCCATTTCAGTTCAATTTTCTTATCTGCATGTTGTTTAATCAATTGTAAAAACACACGCATTTGATTTTATTTATTTCCTTTCGTAGTTTAAGTTACATTTAAATAATGGTTAAATATTTTAAATACCAAAATATGACCGACGCCTTGAACTTTTGAGGAAATCAAATACTGATTCAAAGGAGAAAATAATAACAAAATAATTATTTATCATACGAAATGCGCTTGTAAAAAATGTAAACATATTCTGAATTATTTGTATAAAATACACATTTCCGATTTTGTTTTCACAAATAACTAAAAATATTTTCATTATTCATACATATCTAAACAACAGTATGATTTATTATTTGTATAAATAATAAAAGAGAGAGTAATGAGAAGCTTTATACTTTACAATGTATTATTTCAAATCTGAAAAAAAGCTTTATATGACATATTCTGATGAATGTCGTTTTTTGTTGCTATTTAAATGTAGCATAAGCTTGAGGCATCTTTGAATTGTTCACAAAAAACTATATATAATGATTTTAGATCACTTGGTAAGATCCATGTGGTTTCCATATGAATTCACTGAAAACAACTTTAAAGAAAGAGAGAAATTCTTTATTGTCAATAAATCGTTAAAATTTGTAGACAAAAGCTGAAAAAACATAATGAATAACAAAATTATAGGTAATAGTAATAGGTAATAATTAGTATATAAATCCAAAGCAAAATTAAACCAGTTTACAGCATGCCCGGAATTAAATATTATTATTAGAATAGAAGTCGTTTACAGAGAAGAAGGTACCTTCCAGTAAATCTGCCCTAAAATTATTGCGAAATGCGGTAAAAGATGATATCGATTTGATTTCAATTGACCAGTGATTGTGCATTTTTTTGCATGGTAAAATATTGAGCACTTCACTAGTTTTGAACGTTTAGTAAGTGGGTAAAGGAGAAACGTGTTTACGAATTAGGCAAACGGATTCAAATATGAATAAAGCAGGAAGAGTCAGAATTTTTAATCTTTTGAAGAAGTCCCTGCAGTTTAGTCCGAGTAAATATCTAACTAATGACTTCAATGGTGGTATTATTTAATAGAAAAGGCTACAATGTACTATTATATGCTAAAACTTTAGTTTTGGAAAAGTTGAGACACAGATGATTAGAATCGCACCATGATTTAAGAGTGATCAGGTCAATAGATATAGATAGATATGGTCGTGTGAAGTGCCGGGACATCAGGGTTATACCAAGAGAAAATAGTATCGTCTGCAAAAAAACATATTTTACCACTGATGTCTAGATAGGCGATGTCGTTTATAAACAGAATAAACAAACTAGGGCCTAGTACTGAACCTTGGGGCACTCTATAGGCTTGCAAGAAGACATCGTATATCAACCCTTACAAGGTGACTTCTGGTGGTAAGATATGACTTACACCTTGTGAGAGATGTTTCGCCGAAACCGTTGTATTGCAATTTGTTAATTAAAATATCATGATCAACACAATCGAAAGCCTTAGAAAAATCACAAAAAGTTTTTGCAGAGGAATGATGGATGTTTAGTGTGGAGTAGACATTATTTAGGAGAGAAAATATAGCATCATTTGTGCATTTATTACTTAAAAGCCCTCCAGTTTCGATGGGTAATAAGTAATTTATATTTAAACAAAAATGATAAAAGCCTCTTTTTGATCAATCTTTCTATGATCTTAGATAACGTGGGAAGGAGTGCAATTGGGCGATAATTCAATGCTTGATTTTTATCTTCTCCTTTATGCAGAGGTATAATTATAGCTGGCGTAAGGCAACTGGAAAAAGTGCTACATCAATACGATAAAATATAGAAATGCATTAACCAACCATGAAATATCAAAAAACATAAATTCAATTATAAATATTTAAAAATTCTTGAAACGGAATTTAATACACGAAAAAGAGAATTTTTCGAAATGGTTCACATTCATAAGAACGAAAAAGCTATAAATGATAAGAAAGACCTAAATAATTTAAGTAAAATTTATAGCTCTATTTTTTATATTCTAATAAAACTATAAATAATTCAATTGAATACTGTTATGCATTTGAGATATAGGAGAAAATTAATTTTTCTGAACATATTAAAAGGCCTAAGAAATAAGAAATTAAAGAAATGTAATTTATATATATAATGAGTAGTTTTTTATTGGTTTTTATTGGGAACGTGGCAAGAAAACACCAAAGTGGACCTCAATATATTTCCGAGAATACTTATGTATACATCATATTATTAAAGCTTGTACAAATTTTTAAAATATTTATATATATAATAATATAATATGTATATATTATATATATGTTTTTTGTTTAATCAAACTGACCAAATATTCATATAAGTCGACCAATTATCAGCGAACCCTTCTCGATCGGGCATAAGTGGAATTTTTTGTTTTCCTCGCGAATCAAAATTTCTCTACTAACCATTTAAAAACAGTAACAAATGCACAAATGATGCTATATTCTCTCTCCTAAATAATATCTACTCCACCCTAAACAACCATCACTCCACTGCAACAGATGAAAATCAAAAGTTCACGTATTAGTACCTACATATAGCTTATTACTAGAAATTAGAAACGTCCTCATTTTGATGTTCTGATGCAATGATACATCCTTATGTATGTATGGATTTGGGGTCTGGTATACACTGCGACCCAAATGATCTATTGTGTCCACCTTTCATGCTGCGATACTGGAGGACCTAGTGTTTATAGCTGATCAATTAATCTCAATCCTTTCAAAATGTCTAGAATGTGGGATGGCTTTAATTGTCAGAGATCTTCGTCTTCTATTTCATACGCTCCCAAGTGTAGTGCTCTGAAATTTCGTAGCGTTTCACACTTGTAGAGAGTGTGGATAGAGGTTTCAAAACCTACATAAAGCATTATTTGCTAGGTTTAGCGTATTAAGGTGTTTGTTGACGTGACAGTGTCCCGATAGAACTCTTGGGAATATTCGTAGATTGTTCTCCCTTAGGTTGATACATTCTGCAAATCTGCTCTGGTTACAGTTTCCCAGAAGAATTTTTGCCTGTCTCAGTTCTTGTAGGTTGTCCCAATATTTGGTTTTGCTCCTAGGTACCTTCTTTTCCAGTGCTTTTTCCATTATTTTGTAGCTGATACTACAGAAGGGTTCAGGTCACAGGACTTGTCTGCCACCGCTTTAGCGAGCTTATCAGTTATTTAATTTCCCTTGGCTCCGGTGTTTCCCGGAATCTAATGTACGGTAATTTTATTTTCCTTACTCATTTCGATACATCCTGAATGATAGTGAATTTAATAGATTGAATTTTTTCTTGCAACAATTCCTTAATTGTAAATTTAGAAGTCTTTTTGCATACTCGACGTCTATTAAAATGGAGTTAACTTAAGTTTTCTACTGAATATGGCAATATGGCAACTAAGAAAGCTATTAAGGGAATTTCAAATTGTTTCATTACTTAAAACCATTATTAATAAAGACTCTAACGGAAAAAAATCCAATTGCTCTAAGTATTACTCTAGTTATTTAAAGAAAGAAGAGTTTCATGGCGCCAGACAGTAGTTATAACCTTAATTAACAGTCTCATTTCTGCTTTAAATAGATTAACCCAGTCTAAGTTATATGAATTCGTCAATAAATATCTTTTTTAAATTAGTTCAGTTTAGAGTTATTAATTACACAGGGTGTCTATGACATCTATACATGAAGTAAAGATTGAGAAATTTAACAGTTAGGTGTAAAGAAAACAAACATTATTAATAGAAAAATATAAAAGAATTCATTGGGATGGGTGAATTTATTCTAAGTATTGTATTCATAACTTACGGAATGATATGCTTAGTTATAAGCTCCTGTGATGTTTTATGAAGAGAGACAACTTCGTTCCACCCCCATGTGCGAAATTTCGATTAACTAATATACCATCAGGAATTAGTCATAAAAGCTCAGTTTGTCATATTAATTGGTCAGCGCTAGAATATTTTTTTTCAACGGTTCTCAAGGTCGTTGAGAAATTTTGGCACCTAATTAGCGAGGAAAATCAAAAATTCAACGCATGCACCATCGAGAAGCGTTCGCTGATAATTAATCGACTTATATGAATATTTTGTCAGTTTTATTAAACAAAAAAAAAACATATATATATACGTGAAGGTCACACTGTATGCATGGGATTTGGGAGATGCCCAGGTCCTTTTGTTTTCTGCAGGAAGAACATTTATATAAGAGTAGTTTTTTATTGGGAACGTGGCAAGGAAACACCAAAGTGAACTTCGATATATTTTCGATCTTTCGAATACTTATGTATTCATTGTATGGTAAATAATTAATTAAGATTTCCCGTGATTTTTGATATTATTAAAGCTTGTAAAAATTTTTAAACTTATAGAATTCAAAATTCAATATTCAAATTAACGTTGATAGAAATATTGTTTAATTGAAATATTAATTCTGGTTACTATAGGAATTTTCATTAATTTTTTATTGGTTTGTTGATTGGTTAGATTATGAATGACGTTGAATTTTTATACGTTAAATAAGTTGTATTGAATGATGTCCAATATTTATTGGTAAATTTATGGATAACATTAAATTTCAATAGGTTAGGTCGTTATGAATGTACTTGAATATTCATTGGCTAGAATATAAATGACAATAAATTTTATAGGTTAGTGAAGTTGAAATTTATAGGTTAGGTGAGGTTAGTTGGTTGTTAATGGCGTTGATTTTTCATAGAATTTGTTTTTTCAAAATCTAAAAGATATGCATAAATTACACTAAGGCAATCAGTTTTCTTATTAATACATTGATGATTTTGGGAATATATGTTGTTTCTAAAAATAAACGTTTTTTTGTAGTTTTTTTCAGTTGTAAAAACTTTGGCAGATTCATAATTCATATTGTGTCCTTCATGATAGACATGGGTCGCTAATGAATATCTATCAGGATATAATCTGCTATCACTTTTGTGAGAAGTTATCCGACTGATTAGTGACCTTTTCGACTGACCAATGTACATTAAATTTCGGAATTATTTCTGAGGTGAATAGTAGGAATCGTAAAAATGTATTTTAAAAATAGATTTTCATGATATTTTTATATGTAAATAAAATAAAATATTTCTAACCAAAAAAATTAATTATTATTTAAAATTATAATAAAATAAGCTAGTTAACTATCATCTTTCAAATTCCAAGCATTTATGTTGATCTCCTCGTAGTTAAAAAAATATCCTATTTATTTCTCCGTTATTATATATTTGATGGTAGTACATATCAAAGTTTTTTTTAAGAATATTTTCCTTATGCCGTTCTATTAAAGAGCTGTGCGCATTTGCTCATTGCCTTGATACAATTAACCGACCCAAAACATGCGCGTTACGACAATGGCACTTCATTTTTTTAGTATCAAATTGAACCGACCAAATATTCATATAAGCTGACCAAGTATCAGCGAATGCTTTTCGAACCCGCATATGTGGAAGTTTTAATTTTTTTGAATGACCTTTCAAAACTTTAACCATCAATAAAAAATGTACTAACGCCGACCAATTAATAAGACTAAGTGACCTTTTGTAACCAATTTCTGACCTGATAATATAATTGATCAATGGAAATTCCGCACATGAGGTGTTAAGATCGTGGAGCTACTTCGTCAAATCCGTGGTGACAGCTCCTTCATATTTTTTTACTGGGATATCATAACCGTTTACTACTATCTAAGACCTTACAAATCGTATTTTTACAATTTATTGAAGAGTTAATCGATGTTGCTTTTCAATTATTATTCTGCAATAACATTGCTTTTGGCGAGGAAAGCTCTACTTAAAGTGAAGTAGCTCTACAGAATTGTAAAATATACGAGGTGTAGCTATTAAGTAACGAGAGCAGAAAAAATAGGCATGCGCCAAATATTGATGACGATTAGCTGTGTAGTCCAAAGTCTACTCTTTCAAATTTTATGTCTATCGTAACTATAGATAAACCAGTGTAGCCGTCGCCTTAGTTTGTATTAAATAATTTATTGAAAAAATGTATGTCAATGAATGTTTGTCACGTCCACGTATTTTCAAGTGATTTAAGCGTTTTCAAGATGGTCGACAAGATGTTGAAGATGGTTCACGTTCGGGTCCCCTTCCACGTCAAACTCGGATAAAAATATCGAAGTACTCGGTAATCTTACCTTATTTGTCGGCTCTTGCACCGTGCAACCTTTTTCTTAGGTCAAATTTGCATTTATAGGACCAATATTTCAGTCTGTTGAAGCTGTGAAAGAAGTAGGGGCGCGCGTCCTGAAGGAACTGACAGAAAAACAGACCTCGAACAATGGAAGATTTGTATGGAGCGATGTAGGGAAAAAAGAGGGGATATATCTTGAATATTTAAATGAATAAATATACATAATATGGAAATAAAGTATTTTATATCCCCAGTCTCGTTATTTAATGGCTATACCTCGTATTTTTTGGATCTTTTATTACCTAAGGTATCCAGCCCCTCAATTTTTTTGTTAGGATTTCCTTAGTTCCTTCACTATTTAAAAGTGTTGTCATAATACGGAAAGTTTCATATGAATAAAAGTATGAACAAAAATTGCAATATTCTTTCGCATAATCTGAAATTATGTTATTTTCTAGTAACGTTAAGTGAAGCACTAGAAGAAATTGAAGAGCCATCACCAAGCAACTAATTCCTACTCAAGTTGCTTTATATATAGTGCCCATACTTATAATATTGATATCTGCTAATTTATTATCTTATTGATTTGAAATAATCTTTTTGGCTTGCAGTTTGCCCAGGATCTTGTGGTTCACTATATTCTAAATAATACTTTACATGTTAAAATATTTCTGGTCATCAATGGTTGAAGTTTTCCCACTTTCTCATGTTTTCTGTCATATTTATGTAAGAATTAAAATGAATATATGAATTGGAGTTTAAGTTGTTTCGTAAAATAATTAACGCTACACTTTAATCTTATATTTAACATAAATATCTAACATTTTCAATATCAAACTAAGATAGGTGCTCAAATATATATATATATATATATATATATATATATATATATATATATATATATATATATAGTCTTAATAAGGCACTTGATACAAAGAGACTCAAGCTTCCGTATGCCTTCCTGGTAGAAGGTTTTTGCGGTCCAAAGAAATTAATGTATGAAGGAGGACGATCTGAGCTGTAGAGAGGGTGTTCCAGGGTCGCTAACTTCAAATTATTAGCAGCAAACAAATCTCTATATCCCGTACTATTAATGGTAGTTCTACCTTCCAATATTTTGATTGTTCTAGGTGACAACAATTATACGTACGTGGTCACAGAAGTGCCAACTGAACGAATGCGTGTGCGGCTGTCTTCTATCTTATTTCAATAGTTTGTTGAACGAAAATTATGAGGAATTTTTGAATTACCATAGTAGTTGTGCTTCTTTATATTCAAATCTCTCAAATAATTATTATTAGACAGTAAAATGCAAGCATTATATCGCTATTTCACTGGAAAAATATATTTCAACGCCAGTCGGGAATTGTAATCCGAAAGATTGATTTTTTTCAAATTAAAAATGTCTGATTCAAAATAGTACAAATTTTTACATCATTTTAACTCATGACTCACAACTTTTCGTAAGTTATAGAGATGTTGTTGAACTCTTCACCTGTTTTTAATAAAATAATTGTAGATAAAGCAGATAATTTATATATATTTAAATGTCTACTGTTTACTTGCTTCGCTTTTTAACCACAAAATTATATACCGCGTCCTGTTTGTACTTCATTTCATTTATTATCAGTGATATTGTTGAATTTATTGAAGTGACAATAAAAAAATTTATTTAATGAATTGAAAACAATTCTATTTCAACACATACGTACAATTTTTTATGTGGAAGCTAGATAATAGTTTAAGTGCCAATTCTGAAAGTTCTGTAAAGGCACAATTTCACTAATGCCAGAAGTAGAGTCTTTAGCTTGTTTATAATAGTGATGATTAGGGGTAACGGACCCTTATAAAAGGTTATCTACCTGATCCATCAGTTAGCCATCAAACGTCAACTGATATACATCTTCATTGGCAACAACCAGGAATTCTACCTAAAAATGGACACAAGTGTTAAAACAAACTGCTCTAGCGATCACTCTATTGTAAAAAGATTCGCGCAGATTTGTTTGAAAGAAAACGTGACTTTTGGAGGAGGTTCCTGGATGGTTTGGGCGGGCGTTTCAATGGAAGAAAAGTTAAAACAGGCGGTTTAGCGGGGGAAGAAGTTTTATGGGATAACGTCGTTCCTTACATCGGTTTCATCGGCGAAAACTTCATCCTAATCCAGATACTGTTCAGAGGGTAGTATTTGAAGAATATCGAAATTGCTGCTATGCATTGGCGAGCATGTAGCTGGGGTTAAATACTATCAAGCATTTATGAGATGAACTTTAGGAAAAAGTTTTGGTCTAGAATTGGAACGACAAACGGTGCTCACTGAAGAATGGGATAGCATCGAACAAGATCGAGTAAAGAAACTTATCCAATCCAAGAAAAAGAAATTGGAAATTTCGGATAAACTATAGTTTTGATGAGTTTAAACTTCTTTTTCCTTCACTGTTAATTGTAACCATTTTTCATTATTTAAGATTCCTTTTTTCTTTACTTAGCAAATAATTTAAAATTTAAATTTAAAAAAATTAAAAAATTTAAATCATAAAGCTAATACTAATGGCTTTGAGATGCTAAAATCAGAAGAAGAATGGAAGCTACAGACTTTTTGCAAGAGACTTTTAACTACGAGCGTGAGACTTTAGTCGATTTTTCATTCACGAGCAATACAAAGCAACGAGGAGCATCCGACAATAATGCAAACCACATGTTAACTCGAATACATACGCAATATTTGAATAAGATTCCGTATGTTGAATAATGTCTTTCATTTGATAGTCATAGGTTCGATGCGAGTTGTATCTTCCGACATGATGCAAAACAACGTACAATGCAATGCAAGACGCAATATTTCTTGATCAAAAGCATGCGTAGATGAAGTTAGCTGATTGTTTGTCCATTAGGCTCCAAACGCGAGGCAGCTGCAGATATCATTACTGCCAATTAATTATTCACTGACCACTTTTTTTTTTGATCATTTCACTTTGTTATTTTCATTCGTAAAATTTGACGTTAGTATTTTGTTTAGTTTGGTTATAAAATTTTTGCTAGGAGTAGCCATAATGTCAAGCTGCCTTAAGATTACCATAATTCTTCGAAATTATGGAATAATGGAATTGCTGATAAATACTACAAATTCAAAAATCATATAAACGTTTAACGACTAAATTCGAATGCACTATCCTGAGAATAGTTTAAATCAAAGAATAGTTTAAAATCGTCGCGTCAGCGATCAGTTATTTTGTAAAATAGATTCTGAGTTTCTTAGCCGCCAATTTTTGCAAATTTCATACAGACTTAGAAAAATCTGACCTGTTAGTTATTTTCAGCTAAAAAAGCCATACTTTTTAGTAATTCATTCCAACTGCTTGTGTCGATTAGCAGTATATAGGGTGTATTGTTACTCTAAAATAACAACATATTTAGTACATCCTGTATAAATTTTCAGTTTTCATAATTTATTTTATTAGAAATACAACTATTAAGTTTTAAAGTAACAGTCGTTTCAATTCAAAATTATTAAAAAAGTGTTCATGTCAAAAAATAGTAGGTATTTCTGTCATTAATTGTGTATATATGTCTATATATGACTAAAACTACAGTTTGGAGGTTTGTGAAATTTTTTAATCCATTGGGATAAACGCATGATATTAGTACAGAAATATTTGAAGGTCATATAATGTTGTGAAAATATAATGCAAAAGGTATATGTACACCTTAATTTTACAAGTAAGATACAATGAAACCGTGTGTATGTTAAATGTTTAGTTAATGGCGGCAATCCTATATGAATGCGGAAACGTAAAACACAGAAGAAGAAGAAGAAGAAGGCAAATTTAACAGACCAAAGTTATAGATTTGTTGAGATATCTCATAAATTCTGCAATAAGAAATGTTTTTCTAGTGGTAGTCATTTTAGAATAATGGTGCATCCTGTATACTTTTGATTGAAATATTGATGGTTTAAAGAATTTAACTTTATTACTTTATGAACTCACTATATTTATCTTCACTACTTATACTGCACTTTCTTAACGCGGTTGAAATAAGTAGAGATCATAAATGTTATTTTTTCAATCTTTCTTTGAAACATACTGACAGCAATTAACTTAATTTTATTATATTATTTTTCAGATTCGACAAAGAAGAGGAAAAAGACTATTAAAGACTCTATAGACATTAAATCAACTACCGAGACTCAACCAATTGTGACACTAACTAAAATAGAAGTAGATCCAAGTCCGGAAGACGTAGAAAGTAAGAACAAGAAAAAGAAAGCGCGAACGACATTTACCGGCAGACAGATTTTTGAATTAGAAAAACAATTTGAAATGAAAAAGTATCTCAGTAGCAGTGAAAGATCAGAAATGGCTAAACTACTCAATGTAACAGAAACACAGGTGAGATTTAGTATATATTTTGAAAAATAGTATAAAAATAAAACATAACAGTGATGGCTTGAGATGAAAAATGTTACGTGTTCTGTAATGTTATCAAGTCAATTTGTTGTTATGGGCAAATTTCAATTGATTTTATTGGCTATTGTGCTGAAATGATAGATTTTTGCTTGCCACGCAACACAAATATGAACCACCAAGCGTTTTTTCACGTCTTTACCAAGGTCTTTGCTATACTTTACTACTTTATTGTCTTCGTATTGTTTCAATTTAAAAAAATACTATGAAGAACTCAAACAGATGTAACAATTCCAATAACTTAACCATGTTGAGAGGTTGTTTACTAAACTAAGGTATGCCTTGGAACTTTTTCATTAATATTTTCTATTTAGTTTTCTTTAATCTTCGGTCATTGAATTTCTAAGAAACGTTTTGATTCGATTTAGCGTTGGTAAACATCGTTCGGCATCTGATGTTATCATGGGAGTTTTTATAACAATTTCTAATAGTTTTTTAGTATCCTATATTTGCTAAATATGTAGTTTTATTTTTAATTTTTGAAGCGGTAATGCAATGCCTCTGTTCGTAATTGTTCTTTATCAAGTTTAGGATTTGATGCAAGGATGCTCAAATTTTTCTGAATCGAAAAGTGATATAACAAATAGATGCTTTTTAAAATTCAATCGATCTTTTGAACAAACCAAAAAAGCTCAACACACTTCCAAGTTTCTAGAAAGTACCCGTACATGCGAATTCGTACAAGCAGCTTCAGATTTAATTAAATCTGTGGGAATAGCAATGTACGTAGTGAGCAGAATGACATCATAAGGCGACTGTGTATTATTAATTTTTTTAGATAAATAATAGAAAATATTAATAATTTTCTATGTTATGTACACTAGCTATACCCGATACATAATAATACGAGGTACATCTACAATGTAAGTTCCGTTTCTATTTCTATCAGTGGCAGCGTTACGAATGTACTTCCGAGCATGAGTGGCAATTATTTTGACTCAAGCACAAGAAATGAACACCATTTTCAGATCTTTAGTGCCGACATGTTTTCTGTAGTGCTTCTTTATCATGTTAGTCTTAAAGAAAGTTAAACCAAGAAAATCTGCGAGCTTCACGACCAAAGAGCTATGAGCGATTCAATGATTAGAAGATGGGTCAGACAGCTCAATAAATGGCGTAGATAATTACAAGATAAAGTACGATGAAGATCTTAAGTTACTGATTAACTGGTTCACACAATTGAAGAAAAGGTTATACAAAACCGTTACAAGTTACAATTAGTACGTGCTCTTGCTATGGAATTGTCACAAATCTCACGATCACTAAACTAAAATTTCGAAAACTTTTCTAATTTTAAGTTTTAATCTCGACACCTCGAAAACTCTTGTGCACCGTTTTTTGGGACAGAAAAGGAATTCTGCTGATTCATTTTTACCAGGAGGTCAAACAATCAATGCACATGTTTACTACGAGATCATTAAGGATTCCTGTCGACAAGAGTTTTTCTACATGGTAATGACAAGTGTCTACAAAATATTCAAAGTTATGTAGAAAATTGGTTTAACAGTTGTAGATTTTCGTATAATAATTATTTTTTCATATCTATTTTCTGAATATATCTCATACATAAGTATTTTTAATAGTAACATCACTTCAAAACCGCTTGAAGACAACACAACTTGATTTATGAAATAAAAGGTAGATTTATGAGATAAATTTCATGACGGGTGGTAGTTAATTCACAAACAAAGTGAAGGGTCAAAAACTTTCGTCTATTGAATGCCCAGTGTTTCAGAATTAACGATAGTTTTTCGTTGCCATCAACTTTATTCCAACTTCATAGAAAATCACTGGGAAACGGTAATTCTCATGTACAGTATTAAGAATGTTTATCGGACAGTTTTGAAAACATTCCATCTGATTTTGTGACCGTTTGCGAAAGGTTTCTAAAACCGTTTAAAAGTGACAGAAATGTTTAAAAATGGTGTAAATTCTGGACATGTGTACAAAAACAGCCTGAGCAATTTCTGTATTTATGATTTTTATATATACTTGATATATTTCCATCAATATGTTGGTTGTTATCTTCGTCTGACTTATCGAAGCGACTAATGTTGAACTTACTTGTCAAACTGTAAACTGTCTGTATTCAGGTTATGTCGTTGAAAACATCAATCATAACTTAAACTGAGCTGTGTTATTGCGATGATGACAGTTGTCTTGGGTTTGCGATTCGTCAGATAAAGTTAAAATTTTAATATGATGGAAATTATCAAAGCAATAAGTGTTGGTAATAAGCAACAATTATATTTGGTGGACATCCTGTGCCAAAAGGTTACTATTGATTGATAGATACCATTTGTTGATTACTTGTATTTTTTATTAGCTTACGATTGAGCTCGGAAATAAACACGGTAATTAAATCGTGAAGAGATTAGTCTGAATTACTTTTCTTGAGAAAACTATTTCTACTCATAGCACTTAAGCAGAAAATATGAATGCATCTTTTTTCTTTTATTACCCTGCAACGAAATGCAAGCGTACTTCATGTCATGTTCCATTTGAATGTTAAATGTAGCGGAAACTCAACACCTGACACTAATAAACATTATTTTTTTACCAGTTTCTTATTTTGCGCAGTTAACATTTGGATATGAGATCGTTTCGTATTAAGATCAAATGAAATTTGTTCACTTTGTATAAGAAAATACCGTGAAATATCGTTTTTAATTTCAAGGTCCACATCTCCAGATGAGGAAATTACTTTTCACAAAGAAATCATAAACGAAGTGATACATCTTCAAGGAATTCAATTATTTTTGCTTATAAAATGGACTTGGAGTATTACACGATGAATTAGATATTTATTTCTCAAAAAACTGAATTATTTTTTATACTTATTTAAACTATCTATAGAATAGTTATTTATTATATAAGAGAAAATTATTTAATTTTTCTCTTTATTAAACACTTACCTAAAATGGATGTTCATATAATTCTATTTTGTTTAGAAAAGCTCACTTTGGTAATCATTGTTGATTGAAATAAGCTCTATAATTTCCATTAGTACCGCTCATCAATGACGCGTAAGTCCTGATATATACGCCCTCCTTGCTCATATCTTCTAAATGTTTAGGTGTTTATGGAGGAAGTGGAGTTTTATGCTCATAATGCACCCCATATACTTTAATTGTATCAGAAGATCTTCCACAAGTTCAACATGATTTTTAGATTCTCTATATCTAAGAAAAATCTGCATCGTAGAGACGAATGATGTTTAGGCCTCTAGTTCTAGGTCAGTCATTGAAATTCTAAATTGAGTATGTTTCGAAAGTTTGGGGGCCATCAAAACATCAAAACAAAAATCAAACATCAAAATTTGACAAATTGGTTCAATGTGTTTAATATTATGTCTCTTTGAACTACTCATGACACAAAAACTTAATTTTAATACAGTAGAATACGTCTGATTGATATTGATAAACATATACGCTTAAATGATAACACATGACAAAGTAACTCGAGCTCTTCAAGAAATTTTGACAGAAGATTTGACAAAAATATAAGTGACATTATTAACCACAAAATTCGCAACAACATACAAACAGTAAAATCAAATGCCAAAAAGAATTTGACATTTCAGATTTCTATTGACGCGTATATGTTAATTCTATTTCACCGTGAAAAAAAGACATTTTTCATTCCAAAAATAATTCACAAAATAAACAGAAAGTATTACTTTTGTAAGATTGATTGATAGAGTCAATTATTAATTCATCATAAAACAATTTCATTTAATGGAATAATAATTGGTAGTAAAGTTGTTCCATGTTGCTTCTGATCAAAAACTTTCTTTAAGAGTTGATTCTACAATTTTATCAGATATTTTTATTTTATTGGGAGAATATGGACTATTCAATATTTTGTTAGAAATCCCAATTTTGTGATTCAAATTATCTTCTCAATATACTTTGGCTACGTAGGCAGATCCTGACGTTTCATGAACTTATTTTTTCGACATAACAGTCGTTTAAAAGCGATAACTTATTGGAACCTAAAACTACTTCAAGATGTATTGGAAGTATTTGTTTTTAATATATTTCAGACGATATAAATTTCCATTTACAGTTGTACATTGTATTTCGTGTTTTCATGGCACATTCGAGAAAATTTTTAAACTCGACTCATTTTACGCAATTAATGCAAAGAATGCAACTATTTGTAAACTAGTGTTTTATGTACAGATATATACTTTTGATGCTTGCCATCAAGCCTTTTGCATTTGAGACTTGATATATATTATATGTTATGCAAAAATTTTCATATGCTGTTATATGTTCAGGTCAGAAAATTATCAGTCATAATTTGTTTTATAATCCCGTAACAGTGACTAATTTTTTTTATATTATTTTTATATTTTATATTAACAGATAATTTCATAATTAAATATTTATCTAATACTTTGAAAAATTCAAACTAAGTAATATTGTCGCTCGCTATATTTTAAATAAAAAAGAAAATTAAACGTCACAGATCTCTTTATCGAGCTAACTCTCTCTTTATCACTTAATTCGACAACAATCTTCAGTGCAGGAATAAAATTCCCTTAGGGTTCCACGTCAATGTATACTGGTTGTATTCTCTGATTTATGCGCCTCTGGCCGAACAGCCTGTCCATTTCCAGTCTGTTAGAAGGGAGCTGTAGTTCTTAATGTTAATAATACTGTTTTGTGCTCCAAATCTCTTCAATCTCAAGGAAAGTTGACTTATTTATGGAATTACTTTTAATTTATAAATACGTACAAAAATATGATAATTTTAGATAAAAATACGGAATATTATAATAAAAGAATACGTGTATGATTCTTGTAATCCGATATGGATTATATGAAAATGAGGTCTACAAAACTTCACTGAAATATGTCTCGGATACACTAACTCATGTTCAAGCAATTATTATAGCCACCACTATCCAGTTTAGCAAGCAATGTTCTCCCCTTGCTAATAAATTTCACTAGTTTATGCAGTGTTGAAAGCTGCAAGATCTATTAGGAGAATATCTTTAACATGGTTGGATTATCAAACTCTGTATTATATTGTGAAGTATTCATATTATCTACAACATTTAGACTCGCGTCTTTCTGTATTCCAAAAATACCCAGAATTTGCTTTGTTTTTGATCTGTTTTCATCATGATTCTTCTATTTGATGTGTCAAAACTTTCAAATGTAAAACCATCGAACGATCTTTTATCTTCCACTACTTTTCTCTTAAATAGGGCTTTTAGAATACTTGTTTCGCCTAATAATCATTCTACGTAAGAGGTTGTTTTAACTATAAACCAGAATTTTAGAATAAACGTGTGAAAAATTTAGTGTCGTAAAACTGAATGTTAAACTACTCTGTTACGAAGCGTAGGGAACAGTCGGGACAACGTTAGCATACTTTTTAGTGTACTTATAGTCACGAGCGTGAAGGATATTCCAATGTCTGTTGCGCAAAGATAATTTAGATTCCGCGGAAATTTATCGAAAATTACTCGACTAATTCGATAAGCGCTTCATTAAGACTGAAGTGTATGAATAGTGTTCTCCATTCCAAAAAAGTCGAGAAGTTCTGGCAAACAACTGAACAAGTATTATAGATGAGAATGACAGCGCTATACAAAAACTCATTTGGAAGACCGACGCGAACGGGTCGATTACCGCAAAATTTCAGAAAGATGGATACCAAGACTCCTGAACTTTGAGCAGAAATTTGCACGCAGCGATATGGAATGATGAAAATTTATTGTACCAAATATTCATCGCAGACGAGACTTGGATTCATCACTATATTCCGGAGAAATTTTGATTTACATTTGGGCCACCCTCGTATCTACTTTTTCTATGTTTTTTTTCCATTACTAAACTTGTGGAGGTTTTGTTTATTTTTGTACCGTTAAATAGATTACTAGCTGTTTATTTGGAAACTTGAATTATTATAAAATTTTGTGACATATATTTAATCAAAGTTCATTTTCTGTATCATTATTTACTAGATATTCATATAATAAGGTTTTTATTCTTCTCTCTAACCACACAAATGAACAAAAATTTACCAACAATATCCCACTTTTATATTACAAATATTTAAAAAAGGAGACAGCCAATAATGTAGTAACTATAGAGGCATTATCTTACTGAGTAATGTAACAAAAATATTTTCTACAATAGAAACAAAACTAGAAGAAACTCAGTTAGTATTCAGGCCCAATAGAGGAAGATAAAATGCGATATTTGTACTGATACAAATAGCGGAAAAAGCAAAACGATAAAAGAGAAATTTACACCTTCGATACAATAAATAGAGAAGACCTATGGAATATATTAGAACAGAGGGGAATAAATGAAAACTTGATTAGAAGCATTAGAAGTCTGAATAGCAGCAACAGAACGTCAGAACGCAACATGAAAAATAAAGAATATTTTAAACAATCCACTGTTATACACATTAATAGAAATATGCTACGCTGATGACATGATCATATTTGCAGAGGACGAAGAAACACTAAACCAAAATCTCGAATTTTACAACGAAACAATAAAAAAATAAAGACACACGACATGAAAGAGGAAATAACAAATAGAACACTTCAAATACTTCGGTTGAATAATAGCAGGAGATAGAAAATTAAAGAAAGAAATAACAGAACAGCAAGCGCAGGAAAACTATTTAACGCAATAAAAAACATCTTTTCTAGGGAACATTTGAAATACTCGAGGAAATAAGACTAGAAATTTACAAAAGAGTTCCGAAATATAGACAACGACTGAAAGTCACGGGAAAAAGATACAAATGGAAATGAGATTCCTCCTTAGAAAATAATAAATACAAAACCTGCAGAACAATACATAGAAGAGAATCAACTAAGACGAACATGTGAAAAAGATTACTAGAAGAATACTAAATGCCCGAATAGTAAGAGCGAGAAACAGATGATGACCCGGGTGGAGGAAATTAATAAAGCTACTGAGGGAATAAATTACATGAGGTACTACAAAAAACAAAAGATCGAACTAAATTGAGAGAATTTTAGAATAGATTCGATGAAGAAAGAAACTCAACTCATGTTTTATACCCGTAAGGGTAGATAGACGTAAGTAAATAAAAATAATTTATCATTATCATCCTAAAATGTCTGTCAAAAAACAATGAATCAAAATATCGTATAATAAAACAAAGGCTTATCTTGAAAATACGCCTGAGTTTATAACTTAAATACTAAAAGAGCTTGTCAGTTAAGCCGTTAGTTGAATTTTCATTCAAATGAATGCTTGAAATTAACCTTTAATATTTTCGAGGTGTCTAACGCAATAGTTGGTGAAGTTGTTAAGGTTCAAGAAAACGCAGTTAATACTTTTTCTATTAGTAATTTATGCGGAAAGTTATCGTAATCCGAATTTTAATGAGCGCATGAATAGTTACTTTTTTTCGAGTAATTAAAGTAATTCCGAGGTTTAGTAGGATGTATTTCTTTACTATTGAAACCATAATAAGAACAGAGGTTTTCTTGTGTCACTAGCAACTTACCTTCGATTTTGATTTGGTTTGCGGAAAACAGATAGCTTTGTTCCTGTTTATATTTATCACAAGTATGTCTTAAATCTATATTTTCAAATTGTGTTTTATTTCTATAGTTCTTAATCACTATATTGCAGTTGCATACGAAAATAAGCGAAAATTTAATTTTCTAATAATGTATAATATAAGAAATGAAAAAGACAATTCAGTGGATTTTCAGATATGATGAAAAAAATGTGAATGAATTTTCATACCATGAATTATTCGCGCTATAGCTATTTCAACTAGTATATCTCATACCCTAAAAAGATGGCGAAATGTAAAATTCTGTCTATTGCGATTAGACAGTTCACATGTATCCTGAGCGATTTAAATGTAGAAATGAGTCAGTGACAGAGCAAGAATATTCTTTGACTGTACAAAATGGGGGCAAATTTGTTGCTGCAACTAGGTGATTAACCAAAATTTGGTGAAGAATTTAAAACTTCATACGGATCCCTGCAAACAGGTTTTTTACTTAATTATAACCTTACCCTTTGCATAAATCGCTAGATTTTGGCCGCTGAAGTCTCCCTGTATGTCTACATCTACTTTACTCACCAAAAATAGCACAATGCTGACTTCATTAATAATATTGAGAATGTTATACGAGGATGGTCCCAAAAATACCTGGCCTGATCTAGAGATGGCGATAGTTGGTTGAAAAATACCACTGTATTAGAAAGTACACAATGTATACAGCATATGTTTCAAGTTTGAAGACGCCACGTTGTTTAGTAAATTGTTTGGCAGCCATCAATAGTGAACGTTTTCAATGAATTTGTAAACATGGAAAAAATTGGTGATCGTTATGTGATACAATACTTTTATTTGAAAAGACTTAACCCAACCAATATAAAAGCTTAACTATATTCTACTCTGGGTGAGACTGCTCCTTAGTTTTCAACAAAAAATTATTGGGTAGCAGCGTTTAACCGAGGCCATACGACTTGCGAAGACCAGCATCGCATTGTCACCCAAATGAGGTGACGATTTTAGTATCACAAAGTGATGATCGTTGACTGAAAGTACGCGAGATAGCAGAGATAGTAGGTATTTCAAAAAGTGCGATACATCGCATATTAACTGAAAATTTGGACATTAAAAATCTGTACGCAAGATAGGTGCCGAGTTTTCTCTCAATGGAGTAAAAACAGCGTCGTGCAGATGTTTCCATCGAGTGTTTGGCAAGGTTTCATAGAAATAAAGCCGAATTTTTGCGCCGTTTTATAACCATGGATGAAACGTGGTTCCATTACTTCACACCCGAAACAAAAGAACAATCAAAACAATGGATTGAAAAGGGAGAATTGGATCTAAAGAAGACAAAGACCGTTCCATCTGCAGGCAAGAACATGGTATCGGTTTTTTGGGATGCGCGTGATAATTTTCATTGACTATCTTGAAAAAGGAAAAACTATCAACGGCGAGTATTATGCGAATTTATTGCAACGTTTAAACAGAAAAATCAAGTAAAAACGGCCGAATTTGGAAATAAATATATTCTTTCGGTTCATACAAGTGTGTACGTTTGGGATAGCAATCATTAAACTGATACATTATGGATGACTTTTTGATCCATATGATTTTTGAACGAAATAAATATAGTCAAATAATTTTTAAAACCTGATAATCGATCGTCTGATATTAGTTGAAATTAAATCAATTGAAGTAGTTTATTTGGTATTTCTATAATTGATATATATATATATATATATATATATATATATATATATATTTTATATTTATATATTTATATATATATATTTTTTTTTTGATGAATTTTATTTTTTGTGTTTGTAGTTTAAAAATTATTGTGCTATCTTTACTTTCGTCTATTCAAAATTTAGTGATGTAATATTCTTTCGTTAATATACCTTAAAAATTCAGCCACCATATTAACAGAAGGGACATCCCTTTATTTTGCTACCTATATTAACAATTGGGGACTGCCGATGACACAAACCATTTCAATATCGAAGCCGTATTTACTGAAAATATATTCCACCCCTACAGGGAACAATACAGTCCGATTAAACCCACTCTACAGACAGTAATTCATTTTACTTGCATACATCGAGCATCAATAATAGAACCGACGTCGAAGTGCAAGTATAATTTTAAATTCTCATTGGTAAAATGCTAAAAAAGCTTTTGATTTATATGCGGAATGCTTTATTGCATATACTATGTGTAGTAAAAAAGTATTCAGAAATATTTATTAACATATGAGTGTAGAAATATTTTTTTAACCGGTCCTGGTAGAAATTAGTTCCTTGCGTATTTAATGACATCCCGTAGCTAAAAGTTTGAAATTCAGAAAATAAATGTTATTCTGCTACAGATATAATGAAAAATAAATGTTTTGAATTGAACTTCGCGTGTTTTTAATCAGCCCCTGTACATTTCATTAACAAATTAAACATGGAATGCCATTCATACATTGATTTACAATTATGCAACATTAATACTCTTAAGTAGCTTGTCAGTTTATACTAATAAAGTAAATAAAATCATTGAGAACAGATGTCTTATTAGAAATCTAAATTTGTAGAGCGTTTGCTTTTTAGATCTTCCGGTGGAATGTTTAATAGGAAATGGGAGCCATTAATTGGTTTATATATTTAATTTTTGTGGAGACAAAAGTGCACTAAAAAGGAAGAAGAAGCATTGAACGTCAATTCTGCAACTTTATGTTTGATTTTTTGAAAACCGTGTCTTTATCAAAAGATCATCTAAGTAGGACCTAAAATTCTGAAAATAATTTCAGCGAGTTTCTCGGGACCACTTCTTTTATAGTTTTTTCCCTGAAGCTGTAATATAATCCGTTCTTGAGATATGGCCGACGGCCGTTCTGAGCTGCTCACCTGGTACATGGTTTTTGTCAACATCATTTTGTTATCTCATTCTCCATATCAAACTATTATCTATTACATTATCAGAAATCTGTACAAAAACAAACTTTTATTAATCATAACAAAATAAATGAATCTTAACTAACCTTAATTTCAGAAAAGTGGTTGCTGAATTTCTATATCCGATAAACATACCAAAATATAACAAATGGTTAAGGGAGAAAAGTAAGCCAAATTCTCAAGACGTAGGGCTAATGTGTATCAGGCCCTTATAAATCTGATATGGTCTAAAAGACCCCTGTGTGTGAGTCTACGAGGTCCTAGGAGATCAGATAGAGTGTAACGAATAAAGCGTTGGATAACTGGAAATGTCTACTATTCAATATGAAAACAAAGTGTAATCGAGCTATTTGAAATTATATAAATGGTTTCCCAAAGATCGAATAAGTAGAGCACCGGACAAAATCTAAAATGAAGCTGTGCACCGCCAAGAGTGGTATAAGCATTTGGATGCTAGCTGACTGTCGAAAAAACACTGTGAGTTAAATTTCACGTGAATTTTTAATGTACAAAGTTCATTTTTGAACCAAACTCTTCTTTTTAAAAGATCCATGCAAGGTTAAAAAACACGCTGTTGTGATTCAGCACCTTGCATCATCTTTATATTTCCGATGAACCTACCTTACAAAGAATGTGTGTGGTGAGGAAAAGCATGTGAATTTAATTAATCGATTATTTTCGAAAATAAAACTTCTCTCCCATAAGTAATTACATTATTTGAAAGGTAGACATATGATAAGATTCAAAACACTGCCCAAATTAGAAAGTCACGTAAATAGATGATAGAAGTTCTAGAAAAATGTAGTCAACAGCCGCTACAAGTAGAATATTAGATATTTTTAATGATAATATGATCTTTATGATCTTTTCATTAAATTTCTATTTTTATTTAATTATTGATTCAATTTCTGTTAATAACTTCTGTGAAATCATAATTTACTTAGAAGTATAAATTAATCTTCCGCCATTTTCATTAATCTTGAACATAAATGTATTATTTATAGCAACAATAAATTGTTGGACGTGATTATTCTGTCATTTGACATCATTGGCCTACAGTTCGCATATACAAAGTGATCATTGGAGTTCTATTCCCGTTTGATTTAGTGTCATAACCTATTTGCTGAAATTTTTAAACGAGATAATTTTATTGCCAATAATTTTATTTATAGTTACAGATCTTTTAAAATTGTCATGACTGTCACATGTGTTTCAAATTCACAAAATTTCTCGGTTATCTTACATTATGAACTGAATTGCACCAACCGTAAATACTTAGATGTTTAACGCTACATGAATCATCCTTAAACTGAATATCTACAGGGTTTAATAACAATGACGCTTTCAAATTGAATAGATAAATAAAATATGTTAATTTGAATATAGTATTTAGTTCGCTTAAAAAATATATACATCATTGAGAAGTATAAAAAATTGAACTTTGAATCATTCTTGTATATAAAAAAGTTCACATATAATCCTCTCATATAATTATATCAATAACTATAAATCATTGTATCGGAAAACTATCAAAACTATGAAGCAAAGTTATTACTACAACCGCATCTCGACAGCTAAAAATTCGTCGAAAGAAACTTGGTCTGTTATCAATGATTTTAGAAACAAATCGCGTTCAACAAACCTTATCGATCTCGACCTCGACGAACTTAACAATTATTTCGTGAACGTTAGTAAGAATTTTAGCTCTAAAATATCCACATGTTGAAATGCTCTCTTTTGTTCTCGTTCCTTCTAAAAGAATCACTGACAGTTTCTTCCTCAGACCTGTAAATAGATCAGAGCTAGAGCAAACCATACTCAGCATCCAAAACAAGACATCCTACGGCATCTATGAATTATCAGCTAAGTTATTTTCGGGTTTTCCGGAAGTAATGATTGACGTTTTATGTTCGTTAATAAACGAATTCATTCGAAAGGGGCTTTTCTTGAACTGTATAAAAACAGCTAAAATAGTTCCTCTGCATAAGGGCGGCGAAAAAAAAACATTAATAATTATGGTCCTATCGCATTATTACCAACCCTATCGAATAACTGATGGAAAGCCCTTTCTTTTAAAACATAATATCCTGACAGCTCAACAATTTGGTTTCTTACCTAATAAATGCACTAATAACGCTATGTTTTCTATTCTCAACGAAATATATACTTCACTTAACAATGAATTTTATACGACTTCGGTTTTTGTGATTTCACTAAAGCCTTCGATTGTGTTTATCATAAAATTCTGATTAACATACTATGGTTTGTATTTTATCTTGAATGTCGAAATCAATTGATACGAGCTAATGGTAAAGTTGCCAATTGACAGTCGTGTGCCTCAGGGCTCAGTTTTAGGTCCAGTTCTTTTTTCGATTTTCATCAATGATCTCACAGACCTACGGATCAATGGTCAATTCACTTTATTCGCGGATGACACAGTGTAATCTGAAGTGGTCCAGATATACAAGATTTACATTCGACCATGGGCAATGTTCTCATAACTATTAAGTCCTAGTCTGACGCAAACGGTCTCTGTTTAAACACTGAGGAAACTTTAGTTTTATCATATAAAAGAGCTTTAAAACCTCTAAAACTCAACGAAGACTTAATACATATTGCCGCTGCCCTTCAATGGTATGTATGTTTATCTCTCTCTCTCTCTCTCTCTCTCTCTCTAATAAAGTTAAATCATCAGCATATTACTTGTTACTATTACTTACTATTACTTATATTGATTTATTAAGGATACTTCCATCGATATAGTATGAAGTGAGATATTATTATTGTATTATAATTATTATCATACATCATACAATGTAATAAGAAAACCATACTGTTTTAACCTATAATTCTATACCTCAGTGATGAGGAACACGAAACTAATGTAATAAAAAGAGAGAGTAATAAACCCTACTTACTATTTCAAAACTAAAATAAATGTACCTGAGCTAATACAAGGTTTACGGGCTTTTATTTGTCTTTTATAACTATAAGCTGTGCAGGGTAAGGGTGTAGGGGCAAAAAATTTGTACATTTTCAGACAGCTTAGCAAGAAAAGTAGGAGTTGACTGAGAATTTTATTAATTGTTTCTAGTTGGTTGACACTTGTAAATTGTATAAACATTACGTCTCTGTTAAAATTTCAGTTTGTATGGTCTAGTATGGAAAATCTAAAAGAAAACAAACGACGTAAAATAATTGCCTAGTTCTATGAACAAAATCAAATTCTGAAGAGATCTTTAACGTAAATAACTTTGGAAGAATGAGAATAAACACACAAAGTATTTATGATATCTATTTTGCGACATTATAAAGTAACAGAATGTATTTCAAAAATCAAGAAAATAGGCACCCAAATATTTTGATAAGCAACAAATGGGACAAATATCAAAGCTTTTGTTTCTCATTGACAACGAGTTTTCGCCCACTAAAGATGTGGAAATCATTATCGGCAAATATTAAGACATACAATGTCAGAAAGGCGAGGTAGTGAATTCAGAAGTGTATTTTAAAAGATACAATAAGTTCAACTCGAAAGTGTTAGTATGGTTGGCGATATTTTCTCGTGGTCATTTTTCAGCGTATATCTGGAAATTCTGCCACCGCCAAAATATATGAAAACGAGACGCCAATTGAACGTTTTTGGTGAATGAAACGTATATTCCTAAGATTGGGAAGCAACTACACATAAAGAATTAATTTTGAACCAATCCTGCAAACGCCTGTTCCAGTATTTCATAATTTAATGCAACATTTAAAAACCAAAATTAGAACAGCGAGCCGACTGGGTATGGAATCAGTTATATAAAATGTGTAATTATTTTGTAGTAACCATTGTTTCGTAGAGTAAAGTGCAAATAATTGAGTTAAAACAGTGTGTACGGATTTTTTGTCCTCACGCCCTTACAAAAAGGCTTTGACTTATTAAAATTACGAATGCTTCATCATTCTATCATTATTTCATTCATTAAAATAGACTATAGGGATTATAGGATACATATAATCAAAATAAAATTTATACAGAAGCTCCACCATTACTAAAAAATCTTTATATGTCGGGTCGTGTATAAACTTATTATAATCAATAAAATTATAAAATTACATACACAAACGGAGTCGTTTTCTCCCGATAAGGAATCCTCATCATTAGTTTCCTCACAGAAGTAATAATTAATATTGTGGAGTGGGAGATCTGCTTTTTATATACTTGATATGTTTGATATATCTATTCATATATGAATTGGACATGAATTCAATTTATATTAAAATAGTATTATTCATTTTTGTATGTATACTTAAAATATTAATGCAAATAGTTAGTTAAACGTGAGAAATCTAGGCATTGTTGCCTGTTTTGGTTCCTCTAATCAGCTTTATATGTTGTTACATGTGTAGATATTGAACGATACATTGCATCATCATATTTCAATGATAATAATAATATAATGAGGACATGGTTAGACAATTCGCTCTTCTATGTTACTCGCTTTAAAACTTTGTATGACAATAAACCATGTTCCTTTTACTTTCTCTCTATTAATACATTTTCCAAAATTTCATTTCCTCTTCTATGATATGTCTTCTGCCAATTATAATGTAATATTTGTAGCGACCACTACATGTGTACTCCTCCCGTCGCATTTTAAAATATATATTCGACCATTTATATGATTTATTTCGTCAATAAAATATTTCGTCGCCACTCAACTGACCGACGTCTGACCCAGTGAACTCCAAGTTACTTTCTTCTGGGAATTCAAAATTACCTTTCCTTTACAACCTTCTTAATTTCCTAACAGCGTTTGTCACCTCTCCATCATCTTTGAAACTTGTCCCCTTATATTTTTCATATGAAGTCACATAATAATTAATGATTATTTTGAACAGAAACAAGGTTACTGTTTTTACAAAGAAAGCAGACACTGCAGCTCAAGATTCATCATCACCGCAAATTCACTTGTTGGGTGTTGAGGTTGGAACAGGGCCGGATTAAGATTTATAAGGCCCGGAGCTAAAATAATGACGGAGCCCCCTTAAGGAATTCGAAAACCCGGAAAAATTCACAAAATAATATCAATACGTTAGATTTGTGATATCAACACATCAAAAAATACAGAATGATTTCCAAATGATGGGGCCCTCTTGGATCTGGGGCCCGGGGCTATAGCCCCCTTAAGCCCCTAGCTTAATCCGGCCCTGGGTTGGAGGCTTCACAATAACTTTGTGCCCTTTTTAAGATAAAAAGCTATATGCCCCGCAACAGCTTCTAATCCTTTACAATGCCCAGATTCTTCCATATTTAGAGTATTGCTCGCAGGCATACCCTGAACATGCTCGACTCAATACAGAAGAGAGCAGTTCGACTTATAGGTGATCCAGAGTTGACTAGAAACTTGGACAGCTTAGAGCATAGAAGAAACGTCGCCGACTTGACTTTGTTTTACCGATACTACCACAGCAAATGCTCTTCCGAGCTATCCATCATAATCCCACCTAGTTTTTGCACGACCTACTCGACAGGCAGACGTGGCTCATGAGCACCGAGTTCTCCTGCAGACGCCTGGAACGACTCCTTTCTTTGGAGAAATGCAAGCCTCTCGAATCAGTTACCAAAGCACGTCTTTCCCAAACATTACAATCTACAGAAGTTCAAGATCAATATCTTCAGGCATCTCCAAACGGCAGGCACCACGCGAATACTCGAATTAGTTGATGACTGCTGCACTTTAATTCCATGTTCTATTTCATTTACATTATAGTTCTTGAATTTTAGTGTATGGATATTTGAATGTTTTCTCCCACTTGAAGGTCTCTAATACTTTGTTTTAAACCTTTCAGAGAAAGTAGAGGGCTACTTAAATTAATCTTGATTAGTAAATATAAATAAATTGGTATTTTCATAAATTTTAGGAAGAAAACCAAGGATTATATTTCGAAACAGATAATGCTATATTCTATTCAATAAATTCTTCGTTTTTTACTACGGTATCTCAATTCTCAACACTGTTTCCGAGAATTATTCGAGATTATGTAAAACTGACGTTATAAAAAATAATTGCTGAGTGGTTTTATTCGGAGATTACTTATTCTCTTGTTTTTATTCCCGATTTATCTCTTTTCGTTTTCAATTTTGTGTCTATGCTTGTATACGTTTATTTGGAGCTGAGCGAGTCATCGTTAAACCACTTTAACCGATTTGAAATGGGTGTGAATTATTTAAATTAGAGAAAGGTCCGAAGCTGTAGTCTTACGTAATTAAATGATGCGATTTAATGTAGAAAATGATTGTTTTCCAGTTTAAAGCTACCAACAGATACAGCGATGTGTAATAATGGATATAAATAGAGATGTGTGTACAGCACAATTAGCAGAAAGCTTTAGAGGGTATTACAATGAATATTGATCGGTAGTGGATGTGGATGAAAGCACACACAAAACTGACATTTCTGACTTGTCGATATCACAAGGAGCCCCTACTATCATTAGTTGGAAACTACCTACCCGCAATATAATCTTTGTTACACAGCGGTGCCGCTGTAGCTTTTATCTGAATAAAATATTCGTAATTATTGTTCAGATTATGAAAATTTCAACAGGTTTTGTGGATTCATTGGATTATAAATTTTAGTTTTTTCTACAAAATTAAATGTACGAGTATTGAGAAAGACAAATATGTATAATGGAATATGTTTTTTTTGTTTTTCAAAATATTCTCCATTAAGATCAATACACTTTTCCATGTATTTGAGCCAATTGTTTATTCCGATAGAGATAACTCTAAAACATGTGATTTGAATGCATTAACCGCTCATTTAGGTGTGGAAAAGATCATTGGATGTCAAACAAGGACTGTATGGTGACCCATGAATTCGATGTTTTGACTGTTCAAAAACGTTTTTCTTTGAACTGATGTGTGAGAGATCGTCTGTCGTGATGGATTTGAATTTCTGAACAAATGCTGGTGTACCTTTCAAGATTGACCGCTCTACGTTGCTCTAATGCAATGGTGATAACATGTCAAGTGATTTCGAAAAAACAGGTGACCATTTGCTTCGAAGTGCTTCGTGTGCGATCAACTTTTTTTGCATTTGGCTTGTCTTGAAAGACCCATACAGTCGATTCTTGTTCAGATTCGTGGTAATATGCAAAGATCCATGATTCATTGCCTGTCACGATCTCATAGACGTTTTTTGAAGCACCGCGATTGAATTTTTTCAGAATTTCTTTGTACCAGTAAATAAGAGATTTTTTTGAGCGATTATCAAATTATGCAGTATCCAACGCTAACCGATTTTTTGCCAGCCAAATGTTCCTGCAATATTGGATGTATGCGAGTGGAACTAATGCTCAAGTTTGCCTCAATGTCACAGTATATCACATGACGATCTTGCAATATCAGTTTACGAACAGCATTTAGGTTTTCTGGTGCAGCAATCGATTTTGGACGGCTTTTATGAAATCCTGTAGCGAAGTACATCCACGATTCGAAATTCGAAAAACAAGCGAAACACAGTGACTTGAGGTGGTGCTTCTTCACCAAAGTCGAAGTGAGTTGATCGCCACAGTGCGGTTGGCTTAATCCACGTCGAAAGCCATAGAAAACATCGCACTAAAATTTTTGCGATTTAATTAATTCTATTTGTTGAAGATCAATTATTTGTAAACAACTCAAATATCACTTGTATGACTACACGTTCTGAGTACGTCCACCATTAAAAATGTCAAACTATTATGACAATATCAGATTTGACGTATTCACATCAGAGTTACCATATATCAAAACTTAAGTAGCAACCATTGTACATGGGTGGTCATGGTGAATAACAAACATCATATTATATTATTGTTGCCTGTATAATAAATTATGAGTAAATTTTATAAATATGCTATTCAATGTTAGATACAATTTACTCTAATTTTAAAAATGTCTTTTTTAAATATATTGAAAATATAAATATGAAAACGTTTAATTAATTGATTGATATCGATTTTTGAACCAACGGTATAAAAATGAAATAGTGTCAAATAACTTATATACAGTTTAGATTAGATTCAGGTAGCAACGACTTTACTGGGGGCTATGCTTATGTCGATAGACAACCTCGCAATCATATATGAGGTACTCGGCTATTTCCTATGTTTCCTTGTGGAACGACAAAAGTTATCGGGTGTTTTTCCATTTTTCAATATTGATGACTTTTGCGAAACCTTTAAAAGGTTATAGTTCTATGAAAGGAGTCCCACCATTCTTAGGTGATTGCCGTGCATTCCAGAGTAATTTCGTAGTTTGTTCATATTGAATTTGAAGGCTGCGTACATTCCCATACTGGTTTTGATTCAATGTAATAAGTGCTGGAGTATTGTTCTGCTACCTGCTAGAATAAAAATCTTTGCATTACGGTAGTTAGAAATACGCAGAAATATTTTCTTATAAGCTTACAATTGACTTTTGTTTTCATTAATTTTCACAAAAAAATAAAAGTAAATTTCAGTTAGCAGGAACCTCTTAAATACAAACAAAGCTTTGATCTTAAATTAAAAATGAACATTAAGAAGCAAGCTATATTTCTATGAAAATGATGATTTCCATAATAATAATGTATTATTATAGAATGAAGAACAAGAAAAAAGAGCTTTAAGCTTGACCGAGGATTCAGTTCAATTATACTGTTATCTCCTCTCGACGTTGTAATCAACGTCGGTCATCCTGGCCAAGGTCTATTGAAATCTTATCTAGGGTGGGTATTTCTTTTTTAAAATAAAAATTGTGAACTTTACACTTTTGGTGTCTTCACCAAGGACTTTTACTGGTCTGCCTGGACTTTTCTTTGGAGGTTCCACTTGGCCTGGTATCTTTCTCCCCCGCAATAATTTAAAAATGGTGGACTTTCCAACTCCAGTCATTCGGGAACATCGGTCGACAATTTCTTGTACAGTAAATTTCGGGTAATCGTATTTTATGCAATCGTGTACATTTAAAATAATAAGTTTTTCATTCATTGATAGTGGAGAATTATTGGAACATGTTTTCGTTGGTGTAAATGTCACCATTTTATTACTAATCTTATAATACTGTAAACCTCATTTACGGCTTAACAGCAAATACTGATGAGTTAAACTAAATAAATATACTTATAAAGGTCTAAAAATTTTGGCTAAGGCACCATTGCCCTTACAGCGCATGGTTAAGCCAAATCTGAAATAGGATTGGAATTAGGCAGAAGCACTAATAGATGGTTAAACGATACCTGTTAAACGCCAAGCGTAACTGTATAATCTACTACCTAAGTAATCCCTACACAAGACCTACATCTATGGCCAACACCGAAATTGAGCCTAACTGGACGGAATTCCACCTTTTATTGCTCTATACATTTCTGAAATAGACTATAGCTTCACACGATTCTTTTATATTAGAATTAGACCATTGTATGTTTGGACAGACGTTCTATCTGCTCCTGATTAACAAGAACAATTTACATTGTCTGATTCGTATTAATACACCAAGAAACAACAAGTAATGATATTTTTCAAATATTTTAGCCCTGATTAAAACAAATATGTTCTTTACAAAACTTCTGTGCTGTTTACATTAAGTACTAGCTTGATCAAGGTCCAAACTCAACAGTAGGGGTGCTGGCTTCTACGCTTCTATAGTAACGTATCCTTTTAATCTCCGTCATTTGTGTATCTATTTAATTGTGTCTGCTTGAATATCAAAGAGAGCTGAATTATAATAATTAGTTTCCCTATAATACCGATTTGTATGTGCATTTCAAATCCAATATTCAACCATATTTGACAGTAAGCGTTAAATGGGGGTGTTTATGTTACGGTTTACATTATAATTATATAATTAGGAAAGCCCTTTGTAGCCGCATACAGTTAGGTAACGTTAATATCTGTTCACAGGGCTGTTAGTGAATAGGAGAAGTATAATATAATATTTATCTTTAACTTATTAAATATATTCCTGTATAAAGTTTATCAAGTCAGCAAGTAAGTAGAAGTTTTTCGAACAATTCAAAAACAGATTTCTTTTTCTTCAAAGAACAAATTTCAACTAAACGTTTTAAAAGGAAAAGGACAGTGATTGCAAAGACAAGTTTTTAGTTATCATTTGCAGTCAAACGCTTCTAGCAATCCTTTATGGCATAGCGTCTCTGTTAATAGTATAGGATCTTTTTGACCAATCTCAAGGATCACTTTTTAAGAAATTTCTATATTCACATCATCAAAATTGTTTGCTTTGTTTATGGTGAGCTGCGAGTTTTCTAAGACTATCGTTCACTTTTCTACGTCCACAAATTTCTATTCCACTACTCCTCACATAATTATGATGGCTTTTAACACCTGTTTGTTTATGTCTATATTCCATCTTTGCGCTGATCTATCACGTTTACAGTTATTAATATTATATTCTATACATTCTATTCCATTTATATCATCCCATAAACTGACGTACTTAACGATTCTAATTAAGTTTAATCTTGAGATTTGGCCATTCTTTTTCCCTACAGTTATCCATTTCAAGTCTCTGTTTGGTCCTCTGGTTCAGTTCTCAGTTTTCTACTCTACAAGTGTAATTGAAAAATAGAGTGAATTATGACATCAATATGCTTCAAAGTACTACTTTTGGCTAACAATGCACTTATCTCAACGTTTAAGTAATCTGATAGCTTTATTACGGAATAGCTTTCATTTGTGATGTTGTGTGGTGATAAGAACCGTAGTCGTGTTGAAATAGAGATCCATCTTATTTTAAGCTATCTTTTTTTTGCACACCGTTTTGATAACAGTTCAGTAGCCGAATTTAACGAGCTGTATCTATTTGTTATAGCTAAAGGAAATCCGGACCGTTCATAGATCCAACACTCCTATTCATATATTTTGGCAGTCAAATAATTTCCAGAAGGACAGATGTACGAGTATGCTGAAGAACGACCACAGGATGATATCGCCAACCATACCAAAATTTTCGAGTTGAACTTTTTGTGTCTGACAATAATAAGTCTTATTATTCGCCGTTTCACTACCGTGAAAAGTAAAATATTACTCGTCGTTATTGTCACTGAGACTTCTAAGTTTGATTTTTGTTCCTTCTGCTTCTCAGAATATTTGGGAGTCGGTTTTTTTCATTTTTGAACTACATTCCTCCCAGTTATTTGTGAGCCACTTTGATCAAAGTTTTTCTCTTCTTGGCTTTTTTGTTTTCTGTTTTCTGTCTTTTGCACTAACAGATATCGTAATTGTTTTTCTGGCTATTACCATTCTTACAACGTAATTAGTCGTAAGCGATTTTTTCAGATCTTGTTTTTGTTCATAAAATTATTGTACGTCCTTTTTTTAGATTTTCTATACTTGAAACTAAACTCCTAACAGAGAGTAATGTTCACATAAACTTTTGACAACTGCCAAATTACAAGGAACAATTATTCCCAGTTAACGCCTACTGTAATTGCAAAGCTGTCTTAAAATATACGGATGTTTTGTCCTCAAACCCTTATAAACAGACTCCAAAATTACTAAATTAACAACATAGATATATTTGAACTTCCCATAAGCTTCTAGCTAAGGAACCTCTATCAGAAAAACAACGCGAAAGTCAGATTTGACAGGGTTCATTCGGGGACCTTTATAACGGCCGCAGGAGTTACACAGGGTTACATTCTTTCACGTACCTTTTTTTACGTTTATAGCGAATACGTCATAAGAGAGGCTCTAGATGAGTGGCAAGACGGAATATCAGTTGGCGGAAAGATGATCAACAACCTGCGCTACGCCTACGACACACTGATCATAGCGTCAACCATACCAGCAATAACAGAAATTCTGACCAAACTGTCTTTTATCAGCGAAAAATATGGCTTAAAAATAAATAAATTCAAAACGAAAATAATGATAGTCGATATAAATTATAAAACCATTGTCGCAAAATCAAAAGAAAATGGATGAGATGAAGTCTTATAATAACATTTTTTCATAATTCCTTTCAAGTTTATTTCCCGTAATTCTTCCTCATCTGGTAAGGTACTGTTTCATAATTGTATTCTTAGAATTGCCAAATGTTAAAGACGACTAATTTTGGTGAAGACATGAACGGAGATATTTTCGTGTTAGTCGACTTAAATATATGAAACGCTCAACAAAAATTGAAGTACATAATTTCATTACCCAAACCAAACTAAATTCCAATAATCATTCAGTAAAAATTAATTTAAACAAACTATAAATGGTCAAACTTCAAATGAAAGAATTACATTTGTTCTTTGTTGATTAGGTCAAAAAGTTTTTCATCGCATCCTCGTATATTTCTAGTTTTATCCCTAATACCCCTAGAAAATCAAGAACCTTCAACATTCTAAAATTGGTCGATATTCTCCGTAACTATAGTTTTCAAGTCTCACAGCTGGGATAAATCTCAGAGAATGAACCAGACAAGGAGGCTTGATGGCCAAACGAAAATAAGGCAGGATATTCAAATTTCAAACGATTAGTACCGACCCAAGCGGAAATAACTAATTACATTTGACGTTAACCACTCAACTGACACTAGAGACGTGTGCCCAATGTTACAGTACCGCTTTTTTAAAAGCACAAATATTTATGTGAGCTAAAGTGAACGGCTTGTTAGATGATGAATTTTTATTTGACTGCCGTTTGGATAATGAACTACGCGAAGTACATATTTTAATGGCTTTATAGCTACTGAAATTTACACTGGATGTAAACGTATAAAAATTTGTTTTTATATAGCAAATATGCCAATGAAATGATGTAGAAAAACATAAAAATTGCAATATTTTTGTTTGCTTACGTTTAAGATCTAATTAATGTATTGTTCGAGTAAATAACTGGGTATTAGAACATAAAAATTCATGGATGTTATAGAGCGAGTATTTTCATTCAAAATGGTTGTCTTATTGAAAAATCGAAATAACTAGGTGTTACATACGACAGTTTTTTCTCTGATATAGTTGTTAATGTTGAAAAATATTAATTCGAAGGTACTTAAGGTAAATATTATTTACTTCTCGGACAAAGCCCAACTACAACATTGTTAATTTGACTTCGGTAGTGGACATTTTTAGAATTCTATTATGAACATAAATTGATTCCGGTATCCTACTCGTATATTTCATACATTCGAATGAGCAGTCGTGAACATCTTGCAATCCATATAATAGGACCGGAATCCTCTACTTGTAGCTGCTTATCAAAATTCTTTCTTGAAAACCTAACATACAATCATTACGATTTGATTTTCATAACTCTGTTTGTGTCTAGAATGTACATTTGACAATTTTTTTATCGACGTTTTTAAGTGAAAATAAAATTTATTTCGGATCAGATATAACTAGATTTGTTAAGAGCTCCTCTAATAAAGGTTTAGGTATTCTGACATAGCTAAAGAACTTTCTGTTATATTCGCAAAGATAAGAAAATAATGTAAAATACATTCCGTTGTACAGTCTTTCTTTTAAAAGTAAAAGAAAATAAACGATTGATTCTACCTATCGTTTCCTAACCCTTGCTGTAGATGTGGTTTCGTTTCTTTGGTTTACATGATTTTATTCTATTCTGAAGGGTGAACAGTAATTTTACATGCATTCTGACAAATTCTAATGGAAGAATCCTGGAGAACATGATACTTACCTAGTACATTTATTTTTGATTTCGTTCATAACCTTCTTATGTGGCGGGAAAAAAATTGCGATAGTATAATATTATATATTGATTAAAAGGTTGTAAACTGTCTGGTTTCTCGTTGTGTTTACTAGGATTATAGTTATCTTGTACCAAACGGCATTGGCAGCCTTGTTAGATGATGAATTTTTACTGGGATATTATACGGCAGTGAATCGAAACGAAGCGAGATGCTTTTAAACACTGTGGTTTCTTTGTGCTAATTATTCACTAAATGGGTTTTGATGTGAATTCTGTTCAGCAATTAAACTGCAAAAAATTCACTTTGAATTCAATCGTATTTAATTCGGATTCGTTAGCTCCATTCGTCCTTTGTGATATATTTTTAGAGGTATTTTTATACCCAGATAAACGAAAGCTGGTTTTACGGAACGTTGAAATCCGTTATTGGCATTTTCGAAATATTTACCCTTTCATAAGGGCAGATTAGTCACTTGCTGTCAATATTTTTCAAACAATAGCTGGAGTTGGACAATCATGGATTCTATTACTTAATCCTTCTAACATTTACATGCAATTGCAATAAGAAGGGAATTTCAGTTATATTGCACACTAGATCCCAGATCTTGAGAGATTATTACGTTATTTTTCATGAAATTTTTTTCCAACTAGATCAATTGAAGAAGATACCAATGAGCTCGACACAGTCGTTTACGTCAAATGGAAGATTAATTGTTTTAGTCCAGGGGTGTTTGCTCTAGCCCATCCATAATAATATATTTGAAAAATAACATTTAATTCTTTTAGTATTCCATTAACTTAAATCTTAAATAAACCTTTTTCCATATCACATTTTTTGTTCCTTTCGTAGTTTGTTTATGAATGTTCTTCGCATTCAATTTATCTTCCTATTAAAGTTTGAATTGTAGTAACTTGTACTGGTGATGGATCCAGTATCATTTGACCTATATTTATGAATATGATATTCTGAATTTATTTAATAACAATCGTTTAATGGCGAGTAATGAATGATTTGGCAAACAACTGGTGGAACTGATCCCATTAGCAATTAAAAATATACCAACGCGTACTGTCTATTGTACAAGCTTACACAGAGTTGTATTCTTTATACTTTAGCTTACACTTTAGCTTATTGTGAAAATTTGAAATTTATTGGAAATGTTAAATTGAAGTAAATGATAAATTGATGACTCATATACATAAACAAAAAAACACTATTTGATTATAAACTGTGAATGTATCACAACTTTATAAAGCTAAATAATATAAGAAACAAAAAATGGTTATATAGTTAATATTTACTATAGATCCATTGTTTTAATTACGTGTGAAATTCTTTGGGTAAATTATTTTCGGTGCTGGCTACGAATTTTGATATAAATCTTCTATAGACTGACATCAAATAACCCTAATTAGTTAGACAAGACAACCACGGTGTTTTATTCAGTTTGTTCCGTGCACTATTTCATTTAGGTACTTTATGTCAACTCAATTGATGACCAGGTAGAAAAAGGCAAATGTTCATCTAAAATCTGGATTGCCTTAAAATTATCTGTGGTATTCATACACCTCTGTACACAAAGTGTACAGAGATCAAAACGAGTCAGTATCAGAAGACGGTTGTACCAGCATAGAACAAAAAGAATTACGAAATCAGCAGGTTTTCGAAATTACTATTTACCGATGACTAATTTGCCGTATGCATAAACAAAATTGTCTACACAGTATCTAGCTAAACAGTAAATGAAAAAAATCTCGTCAGTTTTATTTTTTATATACAACATATTCACATGCTGCAACTTACTTATTCTTCAACTTCAACCTGCAGCAAGATATTAATTAACTTCCAGAGTTAATGACTTTAAACTACATACTTATTACAAACATAACCTTTAATCATTAGAAACAAAAACCACGAAACTATTAAAATATGGCATAATTAAAGCTCCAAAGCCTTAAAGCACAATTTTAGTACGAAATAACTCCGTATTTGAAAAATCCTTACGAAATGAATGATTCATATTATTTGTACTGTGAAAACTGAAAAGCTCACAATCCCCATTTTGTTAGTTTTATACAAGCGCTCTTTCGCGTATGCGAAAAGCTATTGCTAAAATTTCTGGATGATTTTATCCTACGATATGCTAACTATAGTGCCCTCATTAGCTTCAAAGTTTCTGAGGCAACGTTAATTTGATGTTTGATAAATGGAAGCTCATATAATATCCTAAACTGAAAGTAACTGTTGATAAACTAATATACAAACAAGTTGATGGAAAAACTGGTATTAAGTTATAATACAAGGAACACATCTTTAATTAAGTATAAAAATATTTATAGATTGAAGTGGATATTATATATTATTATTAATTGTTCCATAACCTCATGAACTCTGTGATTGACTCTCATAAAAAATGATTCATATTCTAAAAAGTTTCACTAAAATAACAATTTAACATGCACAATTTTAAATGAAGGCAAACTATAAATGAAGTTTCAGTACCAGCACAAGACTAAAGCAAGGAAAACCTCACTAATTAACGTTGTACTTGAATGGTTAGTACGCAAACGACAACACTAGTACTCCTTGAGTTGATATAGTACTGCTACCAATGCCGAAAAATGGTCTTAAAAGGATACAGGGGCTTTTATAGAATCTACGATTTAACTAAAGGGCTTTTCGGAAACTATAACCCGATCGTGATCTGAATGGTCGGAAACTGACCCGGATCACGTCCGTTGTTGTTCGGAACCGTTCGAAAATATCGTTCTGGATTAGGATCCGCAATTAGCTCATCTACCTGAACATGGGTTATAGCTTCCGAAAAGTCCATGAGATAAAATTAATGAAAGTAACATTTAAACAATGACAACAATTCATAATTTTTCAATACAACTGGAAAAATAAAAAATAATGAATTTATATCATATTGCATATTTTATATCTGTACTGTACAATAAATTAGGGCAGTAAAACGTGAATTCTCACCAAAGCAGAGGAAGAGTAATTAGATATATAAGAGAAAACTACTAGGAAGGATATTAGGGGAGAAAAGCCGTAAATTATGAATATAGAAAAAGTAGGAAACAAGAAAAGATGGCATGTAGAAGTATGGTATGAAAGACCAAAGAGAAAGACAAAATCGGGAATGGAAATAAAACAAAACGTAGGAAACATTGAAAGAAACACTTCAATGTACCTAAACGCCCTGCGTATTGTATGTATATAATTTCAACCTAATTTTGGTCTTCAAAATGTAATTATACGAATTAATAGATCATCTACCACATGAGTATCAAAATTTAATCTGTTTTAGTTATCAGAGTTGTCAAAGTCAGGTTATGTTCTGATAAAGACGGAAATTAGGTCGAAAGTATATATTTGCTACATGCTGGACGATTAGGCTCATAGATTGGATGTGATTTTAAAATGGACCTAAAATTAGGAAAATATCAGAAAAAGTCTGGGAATCAAAATGTATATGATAAGGTTTATATAGAATTCATGACGCTGAAACATTACGTATATAACAATAAGCAACTTGATTTTAAAATAAACGTATAAGTTATATAATATGGTAATTTGCTAAGTCAGATAGTTTGTACTTGGGTGGTACGTGTTCGTCATTAATTCTATTAATTATATACGTTTCCATGCATAATCCCATTTTAAATTTATTGAACTAGCTTAATTAATTATCAATTCAATATGCAAATAGTTTATGGCTAATTTACGTGAAATACTAATTAAAGCGATAAAATCGCTATTTACACATAGCAAAAATATAAATACAGAATTTATAATGGAAACATTTTTATTTGATTAATATATTGTAATTTAATAACTTCATGTGTTTTCGAAATATTTTCGAATTGGTGCATTACTGGGAGTTGATTACACTATTTTAATTTGTTCAAATATATTTATTAAGCAAGGTACACTCTCTTAATTCACCAACATGGGATTAGAAGATTAGTTTAAATCAATTATAGATACCTTATTGGTATCGTTTTTTACTGAACTATCATCAGAGGCGTCTCACATAGCGCTTGAGTGCGATCATCACCCTAGCGCCCTCTAGTACCTAAGCGTGCTGAGCACTATTACAATGGAACATGTACTTCAAGTACTTCAAGTTACCACAAATTGTCTCTGTAGCAAACAAACACCTTGTAAGAACATAACTATTTTTGAAATTGGAGTCAAAATGTGTCTGGACACAACTAGATGGGTTCGCACCAAGCTTCCGTCGTCTGTCAAATATCTTTACTCTAACCATAAATAAAACATACAAAAATAACTTTAAAATTTAATGGTAATTTGGAACATTTAACAGTTTTAGTTTGGGAAAATTATCCAAGTCGTGTGAGGCTATCGTATTTATACGGAAAATATGAATTTTATGGATGGAATGATTAACAAAAATAACAGAACACAACTTTCAGGTTATTTTAAAAAAAATGTCGGCTAGAGTTTTTAGATTTTCTCTAGCGTTTAGAACTTAAGATTTTTCTTTCTTCTCTATAACATTGAGACTTTTTCCTTCCGTCTTAGACTTTTTAGATCACCTTTAGCATTTAGAATTTTTAGATTTTCTCTCGTCTTAGAATTTTCAGTTTATTTTAAGCAGTTAGAATTTTTAAATTCTTCTCAACATTCAGGATTTTTAGATCTTCTTTAGTGTTTAGAATTTTTGGCTGTTCTTTATTCTTAGTATTTCTAGATGTTATTCAGTCCTAAAATTTTTAGATTCTCATAAGCGTTTAGAATTTTTGGATTATGTTTAAAAGTTAGATTTTTTGGATTTTCTTTAGTAGTTAGAATTTTAAGAGTTTCTATAGCATTAATATTACGTTAGGCTGAGAAAGATTAGGGTAAGGTTAGGTTAAGATTAGGTTAGGCGAGGTCAAGAAGAATAAATTAAGTTAGGATTAGGTTGGGTTAGGTTGAGAAAGATTGAATAAGGTTAATATTAAGTAAGGTTAGTTCAATATTGGGTTATCGAACTAGAAGCTACAAGAAGATGCATACACATGTACAGGCTACATGTACGGCTACAGAGTCCTTAAACGCACTTTCAATTTATTTTTTCATGATACTAAATTGTTATCATTCCCTTTTTGATATAAGTGATAACTTATTTTTTCTGGGTATAATATAATGAAGAGTGTGTCGTTTTTTAACACGGTTATGTTTGGGTTTTGGTAAAGGACTGTCTATACCATTTATTCACATTGCCCGTAAACTAAATTTTGTGAATGATCGTTTATTTGTTTATAAATAATAAGAAAAAATGATGTTTTTGGTATCTGTTTTCTAGTTAAGATAAATTTCAAATTTTAGTTTAAATAAAATAAAAAGGGACATGAAATACGTAGTGCAATCCATGAGTTCTTAGCACAGCATAAATAAAAAATAATTTCGATTATTTTTCAATATATTCTACCTTGATTTCCACACACTTTTTAAAACGTCTGACTATGCCTATGCCACTTTACGACCCCTTTTTTAGTTTAACGAACAAAAAATAGTCGGATGAGGCCATATCAGGGCTATATGGTGGGTCATCCATATCTGTGAAGCCACGTTCGTGTACAGTAGGTTTGGAAAGCGTACCAAGTGTACTCCTCGACTGATTCGACTTAGTCAATCAAATTCCCTCGCACTTCGAAAATATTATGGCCTTAATGTTTTTTGACTTTTCGTAACCTCCGTTTTTTTCGGCACGGGCTCTCTTTCCTGACGCCAAATCTCTTTTAGATGTCATATCATAGTAAAAAGCCATAGTTTCATCACCCGTTACAATTGATTGCATTACACTTTCTTAGGCCTCGCGGCAAAGCTCTAAAAATCGCTCACATTCTACTCGACGCTGCTTGCTACACTTCGCTGAGAATTCGTCATATTTAAATGTTTATGTAGAATTCTTAGAACATTTATTTTGAAAATTCTGGTCTGTGTTGCATTTTCTTTTGTTTTTAGGCGCAGGTCACTTACTTTCATTAACTGAATGCTTTCTGAAGTGGTAACGATTGTCATCCCCAGGAAAACAACTGAGACCAACTTTTATTTGTTGAAAATGATGGAAACATGTCATCGTAAACAGCCTCCATTCTGTTTTGGAGAAATGTTTGTGTTAATCCTTCTTTAATCAAAAATTAGCGCTAAATTCAATTTGAAACATTTTTCAAAACAAATTGGCGGAGTGTTAGCTCGGACTCTACTATAATGAAATGGATCAAAGCAGCAGTTGAAAGTTTGTGTAGAACTTCTTGAGACTTGTCAATGACGCGTGCTTAAATAAAGAACTACGTACTTTTCAAAAATATCAAGCTGGTTATAATGAACTTTCACCTATGTTATTATATTGAATATTTAATATTTACCAATAGACTTTTATAGCGACCCTATAATGACTTGATAAATATACATTACCCCTAATGGTAGCATTTTAATTTCGAAAATAAAGACTCAGTGCATGAAAAGCGTTAAATTAATTACTTATACCAGGCCATCACGGTGAAATTTAATTATCTCTATTTGATGTCAATGTGGACAATCCCTCCAAAACGGTTTATGTACATACATAGTTTGCCGCTAAATGATCTCTAGATCAAACTATGTTATCGATAATTATCTAATGTAACAGAAAACGCTTATCAAACGTTTGTATATACCCAATTTCGAAATTAGGAACATATTTAATCACAGATGCGTTATTAAATCTATACGATGGGTTACCTATCCCCTTTCTATAATAGTTATCAAAGGCAATTCCCAATTTATAAAGGACTTGACAGGATTCCGTCGAGTTTCTCTTCCAATACTGCTTAATTACATACTATCTATTTACCTTTAGACACACAGTCGTTAAATATAGTACATAGGTTTGTTATTGGAGAAAATAATATTTTCGGCTATGTAAAGAATGTGATTTTCCATTTGGTTGCTTCGCTTAGAACTTTGCTAAATGTTACATGAAATTAAAGCTATACAAAATTTAGTGCTATTTTCAAAAATAAGATTTTCTAAACTATGTGAAAATATTTAGTTTACTAATATCTCGATTTTCAACTAGCAATTTAAGTTACCCCAAATTAAAACTACAAATATATTTATTTTTCTAAAATAAAAAGCTCTCTAGACACTTAAGCAAAGCTCTGATTAATATATGCTTCATAAGTGTCCAGCCAATTATTCGAATAACCCACCAATAGTTAATTGTGTAGAAATCAATTTCCGTTGATAAAGTTTATCAACTATATAAATGATATTTGACACCTCTATTATTTAATTTTCATTTGTTTGATAAAGTACTTATTCAATGATTAAGCTATAACTCAAATTATTCAACATAAATAAAACTTGTCAAGAAAATGACAAATAATTCCATGAAATTCAGGTTCTATGTGGTACAAATAATACTGAAAGTAGAATGAAATTTTTATCATTTATTTATTTTTTTGTTTGTCTATGGTACTTTGTTAGGATTTTCTTAATAAATAATCAGTAGTAATACCTTTTTCTTTGTTATCGTTTTTCATTAACAACTGTATTCCTCGTAACACCCATATTCTGATGAAAAAAACCTATATATATATATATATATATATATATATATATATATATATATATATATATATATATATATATATATAAATGCAATTAAAAGACATGTTACAATTCATTTCAGGACAAACTTGCGAGATTTTCTCGACGACGTCAACATGTTACTGGCATTCCAGCAATAAATTTTCTAAGATTGCAACGAAATATATCCATATCAATACAATTTAAGCATTGAATCATCACTGAATCTTCTTAATATTCGAAACTATGAATATTCGCTTCTTTATTTTGGCTGGATCATCCTTGTTCATAGATTTCACAAAATTTTTGATTATGCAGAGACGGTAATAAGGATTGTCCCGGAATGTAACTACTTTTGGACGCCACATGCTAGGTAGTATTATAAAGAACAATAATATTTTATGTATCTCGTCTACAGCCCCAAAAGCAGGCCTCCTATGCTACTGGTAATGGAAGAAATTTATTTCCACAATGAAGTAAGACAGCTTTCAAATTTGACGAGAGTCAATAAAAAGTTGGTAACAACGGAACAATTAAATAGAAATCTTTAATTGAAATATGACGCGTGGTTTATTTGGTTGATGAACGAATTCCTTTGGTTACAAATAAGAACAGAAAATCTGAAACACCGCCGATAAGTTTAGGGATGTGTGTCTCACGTCATCGGAATTGAGGAATCATCAAGTTAATTTTCACAGAAAAACAATCGCCTTATGGTTTAAGGAAATATGCTATCTGATAGATCAGGGGTGATGTGGGTGTTTTTGGCAGGGATGTTGCTCGATTAGTTGATGCGAGTTATGGGTCTGCAGAGCCTACGCGGCTTGGAATAATATCAATATTGAAGTAAACGGTGTTGTTGGAGTAGAATCGAGACTTGTTTGTCTTTATGAAGATGGAATGGTTATGATTCGAAAAGTTCAGAAGGATAGGTTCGTCCGAAATTTTATTGTGAGAAATTTTATGATCAGAGTAACAGATCGTTTCAATGAGAATATGAATAAATTTCTCTCCCTGTTTATTCGAAAGTGGAAATCTTGTGGTTGAATCTTTCTCTTTAGGTCTTGAGGTTTCTTGGAGTTACAAGTGACCATTCATATCCGGCGGTTTAGAATTGATTCAGGAGATTTAGAATTGACCGAATATTGAGGAAGTGTAGTACGCAAAGCAATATATTTCTGTAAAACGCAAAGATCAATTCAAAATGTTGAACAGACATCTATCCCTGATAGGATTGTTGAGCTCTGATTGACCAATTAAATGTAGCATTTTCAAGATACTTGGAACTGAAAATTCTTCTTCCTCTTTATCTTCCTATTCACCATTTTAGGAAATCTTCCATAATTAGTTTTGGGAATTTGGGAATCTACCTCAATAGACATGTGGCACCAAGAAATTATCTTGATGACGAACATCCAAGTTGAAATATGTACTAAAACATTTGATATAATAAAAACTGTCAATTACCTAGTGAAGATCAAATTAAAGGAATGGGAATTCTATAACCGACACCAACAAGTGTTAAGGTTATATAATATTTTTTACAAAAGCTGAAAATAAATTGAATGATTTTTCCTTTATTCATAATTTATCGAATCCAATTTTGTAGTAATTAACAATACCTGATATTATTAAACATAATTCATAAATTCTAGATATTTTTATCAAGATTTAACTTGAACCCATTAATTGGCAAAATAAACAAAGCACATCGTCTGCGTTTGATATATGTAATGACAAATTTGTGAAGCGATTCATACAGTTCAAAACAAATTTATATGACATTAATTTAATTACAAAACGGTACAGAAAATCCTATGACTATTCAATTTTCAATATCGGTTTAACAGTTAGGAAACCAATTGAAATTTTATTAATGATCGTGGCTGATGTTCCATACAATGTATTAACAAATCAGTGTATTTTGATTTCTAAAAAATTAATTAATATTTTTCTATACAAAGCTTCAAATTGTTAAAGCTGAACATATATCCTGTTAGAAATGAAGTGGGTAGTAGATACTAAACCCCTTTAAAACGCATTAAAGTTACTTAAATCTTTCCCATTCAAAATTTTACGATATCATTACGTTAAATTATTGGTTAAAAAATTTATTGCCTCTTTTTATTGTCAAAGTTTTTCAATAGTACTAGGATACACACTGTTTTTAACTCAGTAAATTAGTTATCGATTAGATTACAACAAAATTTAATATAACATATTTGGTTCAAAATCCGTTAATACTATAGTCTATTTTTATAATGGGATGGTATTAAAATAATAAATCATTCTTAATCCATAAGCGTATCTCTCTTTCGGTAAACAATTCTTCGAAACACCTAATGGAAAAAGTTTTTCCACAGTGTATGTTGTATGTGTAATATAGGTGTCATACCTGTTATAGTTATAAAGATTAAAACTTTGACTTTTAACCAACGTTACGTAAATAAATAATAATTTTAATTTAAAAACTCACCAGTAGATTTAAGTATGGCTACTTCTTACAAAATCAAATCAAAATCGGAATTAGAAGATAAACTGTTGCCCAATCATTTCATCAGTAATGTTGTCCAGCTTCCACATTTTCTCTTCTTTCTTAATCGTATGATTAACGGCAGAAACAAATGTTTGATATCCATCATTTTTTAAGAATTATTTTTTCTTGATACTTCTCTCTTTATCTATGCCCATACCAATTCAATCGGGTTTAGTTCGCTATGATATGAAGGTGACCTAACCACCATCATATCTCGATTTTTTGCAATGTCATCAATTCAATTTTTTTTAAATTCCTTTTTCTGAATATAGCACAATGAATATTCTTTGAACTACGCGAATTCTGTAAATATTTTTTTAACCACTTGGTTCTGGGCAATTTTTTAAAAGTTGAAAGAAGATCTCTCATTTGTTTTAACTAGTCATCAACCTTCATGTCTTCATGGTAGTCACGGATATGAGTAGATTCAAATGTCAATAAACCACCAAAACCGTTTGTGCCCTTTTCCTGATGGTGGATTTAAATCACCAGATGAACTATTTAAAAGCCTATCTTTAACTTGTAACAATTTCATCTTTCCAAAATTCATTTTATGTATTCCCTCGTCGATCCATGTTTCATATAAATAAAATATATTTCTTATTTTTTTAATTGACTTTGTGAAGTGCTTTTCCTAGCGAAAACTTATTTCTCTTAAAAGCCCATAGTGGGATTCGACTCTTTCAAATAATTTTCTATTTGAAATTTTGGTTTTTTTGGAGCTTTACTGTTTGTTTGGAAATAAATCGTACTACTAATTCCGCTGTGTCGTCAAAACTTTTACATTAATGTTTCTCTGTAAATGATTTGAAACAAACAATTATTAATGACTTTTCATGAACTGTTGAAAAAATGATTTTTCGGTGTTTGCACCTTGCAAGTTGTAACTAAACTCTTAAGAATACACATCTTGAACCTCTTTACTAAATAGAAAAACCTACAATCGTATTATACGGCTATGTATGCTTTAATACACAGGGATTTTAGCCTGTCCAATTTTTTTCCTATTAATCTGTACAGGTACATTTTTTGAAATTCTTGGAAATATTTTCAATAATATTTAAAATGGCCGTACTAAGTTTGGCATTAGAAATAAGGTTTTAGCACTCTCTTGTTTATAAAAATAGACCGAGTAAACAGTCCATGACTATTATGAAACACACAAATAGCAGAGCTTTTACAACTAATTGCATGTGATTTGAAATAAAAAACAATACCGGCATAAGATAATATCGATGTTAAGTTGTTCGATTTCAAGAAAGAAAATAACTCAGTCAGCTTTGATAAAGATACACGAGAAAGTTCGTGTTTGATTTGTACCAATAATCAAAATTTAAAATATTTCAAGAAACATCTCAATATGAATTGCCCCTATAGTATAATATTTTGTGACTTTTCTCTTCATTCTTACAATAGCTTTAATGGTCTGCAAAAGCTTTAGCTTTCGTGAGTCATTTGTTATGCATCGATCACTTGAAATCCTCTGATGATGCATTAATGACTCCGCAATTCTTCGTTAGTGGTCATTGTACTGTACAGTACGATTTGTAACAAATAATTATAATTAATTGACATTACAATTATGATTGTTTATCTTAACCCTTTCGCTCTTCGTGCTTTAACGTTGAATATTTATCAAATCGCGATGATATGTGAAAGTTGCTTTATCATTTTTATGTTTGATAAATGTAACTTCATTATTCCAGATATATCGTGTCTAAATGAACTTGTCATTTTGCTTATACTATTTTGTTGCAAGAGTTCAACTGAATAGTGATTTAACCCTTGTTCTTTTGAAGGCGCGAAGAGAGGTTTTTGGAAAAAAAAAACAATAAAATTTTGTGGATTAACAGTTAGATAATAAAGAATTAGTTAGGTTCCTAAGGTTTCTAGTCTCTATATTATTGGGTTTTACAAGACTTTTCCTTGATTGAAACAAAGAGCATTTGACGCTAACAATTACGTTATGTTTGTGAACGAGTTTTCACAGCAGAACCCTCTAATAGCAGACATTATCCTAAAGTGAGAGGGACTCCCGAACTCCAAAGCATTACACCCGAGAGCGTAAGAAACAGAAGACGTCGTTAACTATAAAAGAAGTAGGATTAACACATCAGCTGTAAACGCTGAAGATCCCCACGACACGCATAGATCCTTTGGGTCGTAGTGTACATGACACTCTGAACTATATATATATATATATATATATATATATATATATATATATATATATATATATATATATATATAATATATATATAGGTAATATCCTATCTAGAATATCCTTTTGAAATATTCGACACCAAGCAGCTTCTGTCCCTAGAAGATTGAATTATGGAATAATTTAGTTTTCTAATAGCTGTTGGTTGAATTTTGTCCATTAAACGAAAAAAATACCGAGATGGAACAAATTTTCCCCAGCAAATATTTACTTTTCTTGCAATAGAGTTAACTTTATCAATGTAATTTGAAACACAAGATCGCACTTACTATCAATTAGATTCCGAATGCCACAAGTTTGATATCAGCAATTAATGAAACATGAAACGAAAAGATTGAAGCGAGATATTTTAACCTATCAGTTAGATGACATAACAGGATAATAATTACTTGTAGTTTCGTACATAATTTGATAGCAGTTGTTTATTGTTTATATGAGAAATTCCAGCCATAACTTGGCGATCGATGATTAGATAGCACTGACAACCCCATCATGTCCGGCTGTTAATAACAAATTTCATCTTTTAGTCACTGTCTTTATGGTAATATAGAGGGTACCTCATAGATAATGTCGATTTCCAAAGTTCACTTTGTTTATTAAATAATCATACAAAAAGAAGACCTTAATACTCAAAGTATAGGCTATCATATTCTATGGTTTCAATCCAACGTTTAGCAAGCTCTTTGAGACCTTCATAAAATTATTAATTGAGCTTCGATGCAAAAAAATTGTCGCATTGCATTTTCAATTTCTCCTTTTGATCCAAATTTTTTCCCACAAAATAATTTTGCCACGTATCTGACATAATGCTGAATGTCTGTAGAAGTTCAATTCCACCAAGTTCCTCGATCTTATTCCGCGTAACTTTCTCAGTATGTGGTTTAGATTTGTATTGTTGTAAGGGAACCGATAAAACCTCAGACATTCGCATCAACTGTCCACTATAAATTTCGGTTTTGATAGCTTCACAGTAGGGGGGAATGATTTCGAAGTACACTAAACCTTGATAATTTTACCAGATACGCAATAAGATTTTCCATTCGAATCGACCTCTTTTTGCAACGGAATCTGGTAATTACGCTTTATCTAACCATTGATTTCCCATATTGTTGTTAAGAAACTCCATTTTTCATAGCATGTAACGATGTATCTAATAAAAGGTCAGAGCAAGAAATTGTTTATACACTTCTGCTCGTTTCGCTAGAATCTCGGTTAATTCGTGTGGCGATATATGATATCTTCAGAAGGTTCTAGGAGTCCGAAATAGGTGAGTTCTGGTATTAGGTTGGTTTTTCTTCTGCTTCCCTTTTAACCTTAATATCCCAAGTGCGTGGATGACCAACGCTGTGCCGTTCGCTCATTAACTGTGTTTTCCCCTTCAATTCCACATACTTTTCTTTTTGTCACGGCTATTTTTGAACTCTTGTTTCTAATAATGTTTTAATAATATAAGTATTCCATAACTATCGCAATTCATACTATTTAGATTAGATAGATTTAGAGACTAGTATTAACTAGTTAAGACATGTTTAAATTGAGGCGTAGGAATTTTTACATAAGAAAGCCTACATTACTTATGAGACATCCTTGTAACTAAAATAATACTTCCTTTTAATTTCAATCAAACCTTCCACGTATAGTTTTGTGTACTTTAAACACATATTTTTTAGTCCACAATTCTGAATATTTGGATTCAAAAGAGAAATAAACAGAAGCTACAACGTTTTTGGCTGGTAAAACGGTGCATTTTGGGCCCTCCCTTCTGTTAATTATTCAGAATAGTAGGAAGCATTTTTAATCGCGTAATTATGGCATAACAAGGGGGAAACGGGTAGACAAGGTGTGTACTAAGGACCCATTTAGGGAAAGCAAATTAAAGACATCCTTATCCTGATAAAAGAAAATAAAAGTCAGCAAAGTGTTTTATTAATGACCGTAGCAAACACTGCCGTACTCCAGGATATTGACTTAGATCCGAATTGATTCTTATTGTTCCAAAAAATTACAAGTTTGCAGCTTTTAAATAATTTTATCATTAAAAAAATTTTATTCAGATGAATATAGGTTATGGCACTGAGGAAATGGCAAAACAAAAATAATTAATGACAATATTTTTATGAATAAATCAAAATACCTATTGAAAATATCGAATTTATGTTTTGAGATAGACGAATAAAAACAAATATTTATACTTGAATATGGCTTTATTGTTTCTCAAAATATTCTTTTGCATGCGTTTGAACCAATTGTTGAAGTAATTACCCATTCCGATTAAGGTCCAAAATATGTGATTCAAAAACGTTTTTGGTAGAGCTGATTTGTGAGAGCTCGCATTGTCGTGGTGGAAAATGATTCGTCTTCTGCGATTGGTTTCCCTGATTTTTTGGAATACTTTTGGCAAACGAATACTTTTGGTCGGTGTACCATTCACAATTGACCGTTTTACGTTGCTATAATGGGACGGTGGCGACATTTCCAGTTATTCCGACACAACAGGCGACCATTTCCTTCGAAGTGCTTTGTTTTATTCTATTTGACCCATACAGTCGATTGTTGTTTAATTTCTGATTAATAATCATAGATCTATGATTCGTCGCCTGTCACGATCTTATAGACGTCTTTTGAAGTACCGCGATTGAATTTTTTCAGAATTCCTTTACATCAATCGAAAAGAGCTTTGTGAACAAATCTTTTTAACAACCAAATTTTCAAGAAATATTGAATGTATACGAGTGGAAATAATGCTCAAGTATGCCTCAATTTCACGGTATGTCAAATGACGATCTTGCAATATCAGTTTACGCATAGCGTCGTTGTTTTCTGGAATAACAGCCACTTTTGGATGACCACGAAATTCTTTCTTTCTACAGCAGAGTGCGACTACGATTGAACTTGGATGGTGGCTCCAGATGGTGGTTCATAACCATAAGTTAAAGCAAGTTGATCGGCAAAAGGCGAAGCGAGTTGAGCGGCACACAGATGAATGTTTCAAGTATCTCTAATCAACTCAAATAGCACATGCCTAACAAATCAAGACAGCCGTTGCCTTCTTTCACATATAAGTTGTTTTTTTGTTTTGATTCGAAATTTGAAACTCAAACTTATAATCTATCAAAAAACTGTATGGAAATAGACATCGCGTGAACGTATTTTTGATTAGTTTCTGCGGTTTCAAGATGGCCGAAAAGACGTTATAGATAACAATGGATGTCAATATAAAAAATTGGAAACTTATACGATCCAATTGTCGGTTAAGTATTCGTATTATTGCGCAAATTGTAGAAATTGATGGCGAAATTTAGCGCTAATCTATCTTCAAAAATGATCAAATTAACCTTCAAAGCAATAATTTGCCGATAATTCTGGAATTGTGTACCTTCCCGACATTCCTGGAGGTCAAATTATATAATCAACATTACTACCCTTACGATCTTTCTGAACTTTATGAAAGAATATGGAAAAAAAAACGACATGAACTGTAATGCTTTCCACTAATTGTCTATCAAGCCATGTTCCGCATCTCAGGATATGACCATCCATTTTATTCATCGGATCTTGTGCTGTGCGATTTCCTTTGGTTTTCTAAGGCAAAACTTCGTTCCAGAGAAACAGTGAAAAAGAAAGCGGCACTCGTTCTGCACGAACCAACGGAAGAATTCTATTTCACACAATAAAATGTTCGCTTGACATGTTGTAGGTATAGAGAAAGGGTGTATATTGAAGGTGATAATAGTTAAACATATATGAGCTCAAAACAGAATATTTTACAGCGCTAGTCTCATAATTTCATCGGTAAGTCAGTATGATTGAACTTTTTGCGTTTGTAAAATCGTATTATGTTTTCTCTTTCTACTATTCCATCACTTCCCTAGATCATCAGTCTTAGTATTTCGTCAATTTGTTTCTTTTGGGTCTTTTGCATACATAGTCTGATAAATTGAAATCAATTTTATTTTTCCTCCTTATTAAACGAATATAAAAGTTCTATACTTAGGTTCACAGACCTATTCAGTATGAATACAAATTCATATCTCGTAGAAACTGACATTTTTTTAATAAATAAGATATAAATTATCTTCCATTTTGTCCAAAAACATTTTTGTAAAAGTTTATCAAAAGTATTATACTTCTTAAACCCTTCTAAAAAAATTGTGATACGGTCTCGTTAATCAAAAGCTGGAGTAAACTAACACTTTCACCAAATTGTCTTTCTTTCCTACCAATAAGTCCAACTAATCTCATAAAAATTTATAGATAGATGAATGTCAAATATATTTCGCAAGCATTTATCTTTAATTAATAATAATAATATCTGAGATATTAAGCGATAAGTTGGCGGCGACAATGTAACTTAGAGATACAGGGCTGTAATAAGGGATAGAAAACCATCGGGTTCAGTAGAGTTGAGTTGATAAAAATTTTCTTCGGTGTTACCATTTGTAGTTTTTCAAATTTCATATTTCTCTCAATTGTTATTTCTCTCAATCTTAGCTGTCTTCAACGACGGTTTTTTTATCAATTTTTATAATTTTATCTTTTTACTTTCGTTACAACTTTAAGAAGTTGACGTGGTGTTCAAAGGAATTTCCATATTCAATATTCATAAACTTGAACTTATGAACTTGCTAAATGTTCTTTTCTCCTTCTCTTCTACGTTGCTGTAACAGAACGGTGGCGACAGGTTCAATTATTCCGAAAAAACAGGCTACCATTTGCTTGAAAGTGTTTCGTGCGTGAACAACTTTTGTTGGATTTGACTTATATTGAAAGACTTACACAGTTCGATTGTTGTGTAGTTTCGGGTTCATATGCATAGATTCATGATCCGTCGCCTGTCACGATCTTATAGTCGTCTTTTGAAGCATCGAGAACGAATTTTTTCACCATTTCTTTACACCAATCGTCACGATCTTTTATGAACGATTGTCAAATTAAGCGGTATCCAATGCGAATAAATCTTTTTGACAGTTAAATGCTCATGGAATATTGAATGTATGCGAGTGAAACCAATGACCAAGTATGTCTTAATCTCGCCGTATGTCAAATGACGATCTTGCAATTCACCGTGTAGCGAAGTACGACCTCGATTGAATTAGGAAAACCAGGAAAACAAAGTGGCTCGATATGGTTCTTAATCCACGTCGAAAGTGATAGAAAATCATCGCACAAAAATATTCACGATTCAATTAAATTTTTTTACCAAGATAAATGCTTCAAGTATCTTTAAACAACTCAAGTAGTAATCATATGGCATCACATTCTGAATACGTTCACCATTAAAAATGTTAAACTTCATGATGGCAATGTCAGATTTGTCATTAGAGGGGATTATTAGAATGATTTCAGCAATATTTTGAATATAGAAGATGGAAGCATGAGCCCAAAGTTCTTTCATATTTTGTATTAGTACATATACTTGTCATTGTATAATATCTTCTCACAAGGAAAAGATAAGCAAGTTTGGATTATATAAATATAATTAGAAAGATTCCACGGTGATTTAACAGGCTATTTATCTTTTAACTAATCTAAAAACAGATTTAGGTATTGACTTAATGTCGTTTAATAAATTAAAGACAGAGTCTTTCCATTCAATATTTTTTGTTTCTTAGCACTTTTTCATTTCCCTCTGCCACTATATTACATAATTATAAAGTTAGTTGAAAATAAAACAAAAGAAATAAATTCAGATTATTCAGAAAAAATTGACTGTAATATTATATATAATTTGAATGATTTAACGATGAAAGATACGGTCCTGTCAATTATACGTACATTACTTCAGTAAATCGACGCCGCACCGCGCGTAACAGTGTAGGTGAAAGCACTAGAGTTAGACAAGGATGGTCTGTAATTTATTGAGCGATAAATCGTGCACTCTGACGGCCAAACGAGTAACTGCGTTGACACAATACCAACAGACCACTTAGTAAGCTATGCATGTATCATCATTGCTGAAAAGCGGAACACTTCGTTTCTCTACCAGTTCCGAGTTAAAAGGCGAAATTAATTGGTCGCCCGTACGACATAATTGCTGAATTAGAACAAATGAAAGGCGTTGGGTTTACGTTGGGTGCGTTTTCCTTTATTTTTCGTCGTTACCCTGCTATTATGTTTCTCTTATGGTTTTAAATATATTATATATACACATAATTATCGAATTTACTATCATTTTTATCTGCAATAATTTCATATTATGTCCTTTAACTTTTGCAATGTTAACGATATAAATGTCCCTATTTATAACAATAAAAAACAGGTGTTTATAATCGACGATAGTGTAATTTTTCATCGAAATATTCTCCATCAAGATTAAAAGGATTTTCCATGCATTTTCACAAATTTTCGTGTTAAACTAAAAAGCGACAAGCCTGCAACAAAACTCTCTTAATGTCAAAACAGGACTATATGGTAGATAACTTCTTAGCTTAATTTAGTAGAGTGAGAACCACACATTTTATTTTTTAGTTTTGAGTCATTCATAGATCTATAATTGTATATATGTTATACACATCCTTTATTGATGCATCGTCGGCATATTTTATTCACGAGTCTACATTGGAGAATTTGTCAGCATCCAACTTGAATAATTTGATTACTGCCAAGATTCAAATATTAGATTGACCACCAATAACACATATAGATATAACCCGATAGAACACGTATGGGTTGATCTAAGAGAGGGTATATGACGAAAAAAATTTGAAATGAGCAAGCAAGAACTGTATTCTCCAAAATAAATATTTTTGATATTTTGTCTATTTTTTGATAAATTAGATAGAAATCATCTATCTAATTTATCTATCAATCTTGCTGGATTGGTCCACGAAAAACTCTTAAAAGATTTAATGACAATACCATTAAATGTCGTAGTGGGCTTTCATGATTTCCAATTGCTGGAAAATCTAATCTTAAAACTGTAACAAAAACGAAATTATACCCAATTTTATTGGTATAACTGTTTACATGTTAATTTTGCTATAAAGATAAACACCGAAATGTCGTAAATTACCATTTTTAAGCGGTCCAGTGAAAACAAAATGATCGAAAATTTTATGTCCCTTTTCACACAGAGGTACAATAAAGATCGGTTTAGTGTTTTCTTGTTTACTTCACGTATTTTATCACATACATGGAAAAGGCAAATATCCGTTCATTGAAAACCCTTTGGATCATTCTTAGGCCGAGGGGCGATATCAATACAAGGGAGAAAACACGCATTTGCAAGGCTTCGCATATTTCTCGTATATAGATGTTTTTGAACTGAATAAAAGAAGTTATTAAGGTCACGAAACTCTATAGCACCAAATTTTCCTAGTTTTAAAATTAATATCATAGCATCAGGGTATATATCTTTTAGGTTATATTTACTACATTATTTGGTACAACAGTAAGACGGATCAAGATGCAACAGCATTCGATTCGGGAGAGCCTCAGAAAACTTTGTAAAATAAATTTATTAGTAAGAAATGAAAATAGCATTTGAGCAGAGTGAAATACATTTTGAAAAGTGCATCTCGAATGGTTGAAAATGAAAAAAATTAACTCAATTTTACTACTCGGGGGTTTCCAAGGTAGCTGAACATGAATATCACAACACAAAATTTGTACAAGGTATCTTTTGCCCAGAGTGGTCGACATCTTCGTTGTCTAGTAGAATCCCATGGAAATTCTTTATGCAAATAACCGAAAATAAATATCCCGATGGTTTTAGAGGTGGCTGAATACGAATATGACGACGATGGCGACCTGCGAGACACCTCGTGCCCAGGGCGGCTGGTTAATAATAATCATGACGATAACCTGCGAGGTACCGATATCGTTTTAATAAGCTTTATTGAATTCTTAGAAAAACTAATTGTTATAATGAAATATGAAGTAGTTACTCAAAGTTATACTTGCAATCCTCGATAATAGAAATTCGTACACTTTTTCTATCCTGACATTCGTGTTCGGAAATCTCGGAAATAATGATGTACGGGCACCAGGTACCTCTACACCTTTATGCTCTCACTCAACAATCAACTTTATTTATATTTATATTAAATGTGCAAGCTGCTGATTCTTCCCAGGTACTTTGGTTAGATACTCCTTCGACAGGCGTCAATAACGAAGCAGACTAATAATTTTTATATAAAATACACAATTAAGTTGTTTTTAATTGCTCACTGATTACCAGATATTTTAATTTATATGGGACATCCTTTCAACAGTAATTTTAGTTGTAATACGACCAGAATGATTCTGTTTAATAATAAAAAATCATCAATCATTTTTCTAACAATGTAAAGAATAATTTAATCAATTTAACTGGCGTGTTTTCTATAGTGTTATTTCATTACTACTATAAGTAATATTAGTTTTGAAGATAGGGGTAGAATTTTTTGATTAAGCAAGCGTCTCTTAAAAATATGAGAATTATCTAAAAAGTCCCTTATTGAGATAATGAATCAATACAAACTAAATTTTGGTAGATTTCATTGAATTAAACTCCCTGTACAACTTTATCATTAAGTCTCTCGATGAAGATATATAAATGAAAACACTTCAATTCAAAATATGCTCAAGAAGATTTAAAAACAATTAGATAAGTATTTCAGTATGAAATGCATTACAAGAAAGAATCTATTTAGTTATTGGCACTTACAGTTGCCAATACGATCCAGATGCCAATATAGTTTTCTTGAATTTTCAAAAGCCCACACATACAGAATTCAGTTATATTCGTAATATTTAATTGCTTATTAAGTTTTTTCATTGCCAACATAGAATATTTAGGGCGTCAATAAAAACACATAATGTGGCCAGTTTTTATTGCAAGTTTAGAATATTTTATTTTATAGAAATCCTATTAAATTATTACTTATGTGAGATACTCAATTTTACGATTCAAATTCTTGAATCTGTTCATATCTAATTCAGTTATATCTACAAATTTCCACACTTACTTACATAATTTGTAAAATTTTTTGAAAATATTTTCTACCATTATATAAATACGAGGGAAAGCTGGATTTATTGTGAATTTAGTTTGAGATTGAAATTGGGACCTAGAGAATTTGATAAGACCTCACAAATCGACACATTGACAGAAGTAAGAAAATTAGATAATAAGATCATTTAAATCATTCTTCATTTTGATGTTTTTCTCAATGAATAAGTGAAGATGAGGAAAAAATTGTCACCGTTAGTTATTCGTTGATCTATAATATTTCCAAAATAAGAGTTTGGAAGACCCTTTGAAAGTTTGGGCACAAAATTGGAAGACTCACTATCTCAAGAAACACGATGCTCACAAGTCTCAATTTGCCTACTTCTTGGAATTTCATCGAAATTTGATAAGCTGAAACAAAAATATAGAATAATTAAATTGGAAATAAGAGGTAATATGCTTAGATACCATCGAAAACATCGTACACACCACTGCTGTTCTTAAGCTGACTGGTCAGCTCGCCATCTGGATCTTGTAAATAAAGGGGACCTGTTGGCAATTTTTGTCCTTTTTGCGCGCGTTGAAGTATATTATTGGCGGGAGAAGTAATAAATGTTTGGAATTCCGCTTCTTGGGTGGTTTTAGAGGAAAGATTATTGTTGGCATTGGAGGAAGTAACATCGGAGAGATGAAGAAGATGTTCACAGGTTGACGGTAATCTCTGGCTATCGTCCCTTCAATAAACGAATTTCATTTCTCATTAACTCTATCATTAATTATGAATATGCGATTTAAATCAGTCAATTTAAATAATTTATTCTATTAGAATAGAAAGGTAACATAAAATTTGAATTGATCTTCTTCAAAATATTTTCTTTTGCTAGTAATGCACTTATTATATCTTTACTGGAAATATTCTTTTGAAAAAGTTTTCATCTGCTTCTCCGTGGCCTTCTTATAGTCAATAATTTTGTCGAAACTTTTCCGTTTCAGTACATTTTTTATTTTTTGGGGGTAAATCAGACGCATAGACGGACAGAAAGATTTCCAGCGGTCAAAAACTACCAAATTATGAAGAATAACGGTTGGTCCACTTACATATGCTTTTCTTTGCTAAGCTCCTAAGTTGTGTGGTCGAAGGACATCAAACGTGTTCCTCGTTCTAAAGTGCCTCATTTCAACTTTTAAATCACTCATATCTCATATAAATAGCCTTGAAAGTTACTACATGATAACCATAGACATACTTTATCATCTAGTGAGTTTCTTTGACCCTTAACTTAATGTTAATACATTATTCAAGATCAATGTTGTAGGATAAACTGCAAACACGATGTTACTAAAGTTATAGTAGCTAATTGAAAAGCTGAGACGGGTTCAAACTTGTTACTGCTTATGTCAACACCAGGGGTTATGAGTGCCAACAGAAGCATTATGTGTCATTTGCAAATAGTTATTCATGTAATTTATCTTTTTATAACTGGACTTTCACCCCATTTTAGTTATTTCCATAGATCTCTTATTTCAAAACAGAAATTATTGTTTTACACTCGTAATAATGAGTAATAAAAACGTATTGAGCAAACAAACAATTTTCTTCACAAATGCTTTCATTTATTACAAACTTGATTTAGTGTGAAAACGATTGTAACGTTCATGAAGTTTAATTGAAGTCTAATAGTTACATATTACTGACGCCATTAAAACTCAACATAGTTGCAAATTATTCATCTAATAGTAGAAGCATTCTCACCACAGTTGGTTGCACAAAAGTAAGTAGAAATAAACGTACATCTGTTGTGGGCTCTCCGCCAGAATAGTTAATTTTATAGTACTTAATAGTGGGTTAATAATATATTTTAAGAAAGCTGGATGACAAGATAATCCATTGCATTACTTACGCATAACTAAATAAACAAGTCGGATCGAACTCAATCAAAAGGGAATAATAGATGGAAAATATTCGTGGGTATCGTAGGAATGAAATTGAACTGCATTTTACGAAATCATTCTAGGAATGTTGAAATCTCTCCTTCAACAAATTGTTGAACAAGCGAGAAATCCTATCACTTATTTTTAAAATAATAAAATTGTGTTTGCATTTTTCCTATTGAATACTATTATATTCTATAAAGTAACATCCTTGTTTTCGAAATCGGCAGTAAATTTCGATTTTTATATAATATATAACGCGGCACTAAAGTCTCTTTTGTCACTCGTCTCATGACAGAAAGTATGACTTTGATACATAAATAAGTATTTTCCTTGTATTTCATAAAACAGTTACTGTAAGCGATTTTACATTTTTGTCGGGATGTGTCTGGTAGCATATAGCATTACAAACAACAGATGGTTTTTAAGAAATGTTTGGTGGTTTATTTTCAAACTGTATTCCATTATAATAATTATTAAACAAATCTGAACTTTTTTAGTATAAAAAAAGGAAACTATGCTCATTTGAAAAGTTGACAGCAATAATAATTGTGCAGCATTTCGATCGTATGGTTATGCCAATATATTCATGGCATTAGTAGATATTGAGCGCTAATCGTCGTCAATTTTATGTTATAATTCATGGATGACTTGAGCTATCATAGTGTAATGATCTTATCAATTTAAACAGTTTTTAAAAGACTCGTTTTATATACTATCATCACTTTCCAGAATCTTCGTTTCCTGAAATTTCCCTAATGTTCTGTCAACAAAAAAAAGGCGTTTCTAGGAAACGTCTCTATAAAAACAGGTTACAAAGACATATATGTGTTAATAGGTCACAAAAAATACAAACAAATAATTTCCATATTAACTACGAATAACCGGCGCATCCCCCAAACTTTAACTTCGATTCCCTAATTTGAAGTTATGGAAGCGATGAGAAAATTAGAGCATTTTATAATATCCGTAGAAAAGTATTTTTGTTTATTATTCGTTATTGAGAAATAGCACACATTGTAAACGTGGCTAGGGATAATATAAAATGGTAATAATTTAAACAAATTATAGTATAAAACGTGCCGATTTATTTAAAAGGGTTCATTAATTCACGTTGAATAACTATGGGTGATAGGATCACATTGGAAATATTTTATTTAATGTTAAGTAAATATTATTAATTCAATAATAATTTAAAATTCCAATAAATTCAACTGGAATGAATGATTATATAAATTACGGATATAATTAATCTGAAATATTATAGACATTTCCAATTATTGTACAAGTGCTTTCCACTATTGCATACATAACCTGTTTGGTGATGGTATTGAATACTCAGATTTTTGTTAGGACCATAACCGAAAATTGTCAAACTTTCAATGGCTCAGCTTAAATAGCTTAGGTAGGAAGAGAAATAGAAAATAGATATTTCTACACACAAAATAAATACAAGAAGAGAAAGTTAAGTAACTTGCGTAGCTCTAGAGATGATAAAAAGGTTGATACAATAAGGAACAGAATGAATTTGAGTGGTATGCAAATAATTATGGAAAGAACAAAGAATATCAGAAGGTTAGGAAAATAATTTGATAGTAAACGGACTTTGAGCTATACGGTACTACTATATCATACTATACTAGAATTCTAGAAGATATATTCTGGGAATCTAAGAGTAGCATTAGATACAGTGGAATTACAGAAATATAGAGATACTAGGGTGAGATCAAAATATTAAGAGTACTAAAAGGTACTATAAGAGGCACATATCAAAACGTAAAGATCAAAGAACTATCACCGAATATAAAATAAGAAGAGGTTTTAATGAAGAATAGCTAATTATGAACAAGCTCATGAAACGAATATGTAGATGTAGATGATGTCGAATATCAGAAATAAGCTTTATATTGACTAAACAAATAGAAAATATTAAAATAATAAAACTAAAATGTTGACTATAGATTGAAACAACAGCGACAAAATACTCATGGAATGAAATACAAGGATAAGACAATGGAAATGACGTTACGGGGAAACATAGAAAAATTGATATGAAATCTAGATCAACCCATTTGAGAAAAATAATGGGTAAAATTAAGGGTAATAAATGAAAAGATAAGATAAATAACAAAAAAAGAACCAATTACATGAAAAGTCATAAAAGCAAGAATTATTATCAACAGAAGATGAGGTAGGCTGAGAATAAATTGTGTATAACCTATAAGAAGAAAATTGAAAAATATTGGGTATAAGAAAAGGCGGAACCCTCATCCGAAACCTGAAATTTAGAATGAGAATAGGAGAATTTTATATTACGATTTGTTACCTTAATCTTTTCAATTAAGCGTCAAATTCTACATAATAATTTTATTTGAACTCTATGAATTAAAGTAAAATTTGTCATTTTTAAGTATTAATCTACATGGTGGACGACCTCCTCTTCTGTAATCGGCAATTACAGCTCAGTCATCAGCTCTATCTATCCCAAAACAAGCTTACAGCGTTGCTGGAGAGAATACATACAAAAAGCTGATGATTTAGATGTTACCAGATAGCTTATGAAAATAGTCACGAGATCTGGGTAATCACTAAACATTTACAAAACAATAGGGGACAAGGAGATGCAATTGAAAACAACAAAAAAATTACGAGCTCTTGAAATATATCAAAACGGTAACAGAGCAAAAAGAGCAAAATAATAACAAAAGCTGAGATAAAATCTAAATATATTATAACTAATATGGAAGGATCGAGAAGGATTGGAACAATTTAAAGAATAGTTTGCAGCCAACAATTATTTGGGTGGAACAAAGACCTGCAAGAAAAAAAAATGGTTCAATGAACGCTGTATAAGCGTAGTAAAAATGAAAGTTAGAGAAAGACTAAAATGGATGAAAACGAACATTGAAGTTGGAGGCAGAAAACAATACGAAATGATTAGAAAGGAGGGCGATAAGCCAATAAGGAAAAGTAAACGTTAGTGGATAGATAATATTATTAGATAAATAGAAAAGGAAAGTGAAACTAGAAATACAAAGAGTTTCTATAAAGGATTAAAGGATAAAAAAGGCAGGCTGTCAGAAAAAGACCATCAATATAAACAAATATGGGTAAATTACTTTAAAGATTTGTTAACTGTACCAAGCACAGAAGAGGAGCAAAAAGAGGAGAATGATCAAGAAACTTCATCAGAAGAAATAATAATAGAAGAAGTTGAGGAAATTATAAATAAAATGGAAAAAGTACCGGGTGAAGATGAAATAGGCATAGAGCTGATAAAGTATGGAGGAAACAAACTTTAAAAAAGAACACACAGACTAATTAGGAAAATATAGTTTGACGGAGGGATGCCAAAAGACTAGGAACTAGGACAAATTATCACTGTATACAAGAAAGGTGATCAACACCAGTGCAGCAACTGTAGAGGGATCACCCTATTAAACGTTGCATATTAGATTCTATCAACAGTAATCCAAAAACGACTTGCTAGTAGTACTCAAGAAATAGTGAGACAATATCAATGCGGCTTTACACGGGGTAGGTCAACAGACGCAGAAGGTACAATGAAACAAATAATAGGAAAACCACATGTGTATCGAATAGACATAGGGATGCTCTTCATCGATTTTAAATAGGCCTTTGACTCAATGAAAAGAAATATTTTATTGATACCACTAAAAGAACAAGGAATAGATGCAAAGCAAGATCAATCAAGATGAGTATAAATGAAACGAGGGTCAGCATACTAACACCTAAAGGAGAATCTGATGAGTTTGTGATTAACAAAGGAATACGACAAGGCGACTCGCAATTGGCAACACTATTCAACTTAACATTAGAATACATAATGAGGAAAATTCATAAAGGGAATTTAAGGTCAAGTGGTGGGCAAATAATCGCTTACGCTGATCATATAATACTTGTAACCAGAAGATGATCTATAATGGAGACAATGTTAATTGAGGTAGTTACAGACGGAAAACGGATGGGTTTAAAAATCTATGGAAACAAAAAAATAATGATATGTATTTGGAAAGCGTTGTCAAGGGAGTTTTAACCTTTGGCGACTATATATATATATATATATATATATATATATATATATATATATATATATATATATATATATATATATATATATATAAAATAGAAAAATTTAGAAGTGTTAAGTGGTTGGGGCATGTAAGGAGAGAAAAAACAAAATCTATAGCATTCAATATGATGCAATGGGATCCCGGTGGTAGAAATTTCTAATAATTTCTAATCCAAGAGATATTTTCAAAAATCCTCGGACACGTCAATTTTATTTTTCGACGAGGATTTTTTGGAAGAAAAAATTAATATATAGGGTGTTCTCAAAAAAGCTGGGCAGGTAGCAACTTTGTTTTTTTAAACAGACACCCCCAATTCTTCACATTTTCGGATTCCTTGTAAAATTCTAAGGATTTTTCATGTAACACTCCCTATACCTAACTTTAACCGTTTTGAAATTAGAGGAATGAACAATTTACTATTAAATTATAAGTAGGCTATGACTTTTTGACATAAAACAGCACTTTATTTTATTTTGCTTTTAATTCGATATTGTCTAAAGTGTTTTTCGATTTCTAAATATCTATCAAAGTATCATTTTGCATGGTCGCAATAGTTTTTTCTTTTTGAAAAAACATTTTTATAATTAATTTTATTATCAAGATGCGGCTTACTGAGACGAAAAGGATAGAAGTTTTAATCATGATTAGCTATGGGAATAGAACCAGAACGCAACAGGAAGTATGCGAGTTATTTAACCAAAAATATCCCGATCGGACTCCAATTTCGCAATCAACAGTAAGTAAGATTGAAAAAAAATTCGAGAAATTGGTCATGTAAGAGATGCTCCAAAGTCTGGTAGACCATCTGTCTCAGAAGAAACACAATTGGATGTTTTATTAAGTGTCCAAGAACGGCCGCATGTTACAACTAGAGAACTGGCCTTAGAATTAAATGTTAGTAAAACAGCAGTGATCAAAACATTACATAAAAACAAATACCACCCTTACAAAATGCAAGTCCTTCAAGAACTTTATGAAGACGATTATGACAGATGTCTCGAGTTCTGCGAACGTTTACAAGCCTTGAGAATGAAAACTTTGTGAAAAATATTGTGTTTTCGGACGAGGCTACGTTTAATTTAAATGGAGAAGTAAACACGCAAAACTACCGTTATTGGTCGGACGTAAATCCGCATTGGATGCGCGAAGGCCATACTCAGTATAGGGAAAAAATTATTAACGTATGGGCGGGTATTGTAGGAAACAGTATTGTAGGGTCCTTTTTCATTGAAGAAAGTTTAACTGGTGCAAGGTATTTGCAGCTTTTACATAACGATGTTCTACCAGCCCTAGCAACGTTATATCCGGGAGAGGATTTACCTAATGTAAACATTTGGTTCCAACAGGATGGCGCCCCGCCACATTACCATGCACAAGTTCGCGCATATTTAGATCAAATTTTGCCGAATAGGTGGATTTGAAGAAGGGGGGCGATCGAATGGGCTCCAAGGTCCCCGGACTTAACTCCTTTAGACTTTTTTCTGTGGGGTTACATAAAAGGAAAAGTTTTTAAAACAAAACCTGCAGATATGGAAGAATTAAAAAATCGTATTACTCAAAATGCGACGTATCACACCACAAGTCATTAATAGTGTCCAGAATGAATTTATTAATCGGTTAGGTTATTGCCAGTTAACAAATGGAAGACATTTTCAACATTTGATAAAATCAAATTATGTAAACTAGGTATTAGAGTTAAAATGCCGTGTAAAAATCGTAATTTTTAAAAAATGTTACCTGAAAACCCGTGGATTCTATTAATTTCGTATAAATTTTTATTTTTCTCTTGTTTGCAGCTGCTCATGGCCTACTTTGACTTAAATGTAATATCGAGGCGAATTTTTTTTAACACGCTCTAATTTCAAAACGGTTAAAGTTAGGTAAAGAGAGTGTTATATGAAAAATACTTAGAATTTTACAAGGAATCCGAAAATGTAAAAAAAATTGGGGGTGTCTATTTAAAAAACAAAGTTGCTACCTGCCCAGCTTTTTTGAGAACACCCTGTATATTAATTTTTTCTTCAAAAAAATCCTCATCGAAAAATAAAATTGACGTGTCCGAAGGTTTTTGAAAATATCTCTTGGATTAGAAATTATTGAATTTATTCCATACTTTACGACCGCACTGTAGAAGCATTTATAGTTACAATGAACGAGAGGTGGAAATTATTAAAATCAAAAACAATATTCAAACAAAAGATAAACAGTTGCTAAGAAAAAGATTTAAGTAGTATAAGAAATTATATTTTCAAAAAAAAAAAATAATTCTAAAGTAAAATTGTTCAATTTTCTTTTTATATTAACTGTTCTTTCCTGTTAAGCTCATTTCTGAGTATGTTGTTTCTTGCATAATTTTTGTACCAATAATCCCAAACATTCTTATGCATTGAATGCCTTATATATATTTTTGTTATTTGCCTTCAATTGAATTTTTATACTATTTATTCTCTTTAACAGTCTTAGATGATATGAAAATATTATCGTTCTAATATTAATATTGGAGCATCCGATACCCGATTTAATATAAATTGATTATACCTAACTATAGATTGTTCAAAAGAAATATTTTCAACTTATCGTGAATAGAATACACGCGCAAGGATTACAACAACAAACACATTTTCCTAATCAGACCCTGCATGTACAATAATCACTCTTGAAATTATTTGTTTTAAAATAAATAAAAATGATTATTTACGTTGTTGTTGCTAGTTTACATAAAATCTATGTTTACTTATTGCCCCAATTAAAACGCACGTTTCCATATAATTCAATTAAATTCATTTTAAAGGTATTAGTAACTATTTTATTCTATTTTTCATTTGGAACATGCTATGTGTTTACTAGTTCTAATACATTTCCCAGATTTATCTCAGTTCATTAAATATTTTCAAATCAATGAAACAATATAAATATAAGTCAATTCATTAAAAAATAAGATCATTACGCTTTGAATTTATTAAAAAAAAAACAGATTATTGCTAGAAGATATCAATCAATATAACATTAACTAACATTAATTCCACTTGCTAAGTTTGATTGGGTTGCTTCACCGCGATGATAAATTAGTGTTTAAGACAGATCTGCAGTTGAATAATCAATAACGAACTGTTAGGTATTAAAACCAATCCACTGTTCTACCGTGTAAGTTAAAAACAAAACACACAAAAATTGATGTTTCTCCATCCCATCCAATAGGTTTCATCATTTTAAATATATACTGAATAATCACCTTTGCTTTATATTTATTAAGTATTATGTGTGGACGACTGACTTTTGATAATTTATAGTATAGCCCAAACTGTACTGTAAAAAATATTTACCGAAAGTAAACTGAATTGAATACCTTTAATTTTAGCAAAAAAACTTGTAGCTGAAGCAAACTAGTGACACAGTTTGTAAAAATAATAATAATGATTATTAAGAAAGTTAATTTCAAGGCGATGTTGCTCATCACGAACATCATGAAATTTAAGTCTTAAACATTCTTTTCTTTAAATCAATTAAAGTAGAAACATGGAAATTACAGTAGTGACATTATTTTTTTTGCCTGCAGCATTATTTTCGAGTAGTTAAGGTTAGTTCGGGGATGATGGCAATTTAGTCTCTAGATTTTATTTGTTAATTTGCAGTTTTCCAGATAGTTCATAAGGCTCTTTTTGACATCTTGGAGTACCGTCAATTAAGAGGTATATCACTTGTTGACTTGTACTTATGTTATTGGAGTTACAGTCGTAAATTATCCTACAATGGATTCCGATACACACGGGGGTAGACAAGCCCTTCATGGGGCCAGAATTCTTCTATGGTATCAGCTTCAGAACAATGGTAAAAGCACTGGAAAAGATGGGAGATAAGATAGGAGCAAAACCAATTATTGGGACAACCTACAGGGTCTCAGACAGGCAAAGACTCTTCTGAAAAACTACAACTAGAGTAGATCTGCTGAATGAATTAATCTAAGTGAGAACAATCTACGAATACTAGCATGAGTTCTATTGGGGCACAGTCGCCTCGACACACACCTGAATACGCTAGACCTAGCAGATAATGCGGCGTGCAGATTTTGTTGCACATAGGACGAAACATCTATCCACATTCTCTCGAAATGTGATACACTAAAGAACTCTAGAGCACTACACCTTGGTGCGTATGAAGTAGAAGACGATGATTTCTGCCAATTAAAGCCATCCCACATTCTAGAGTTTTTAAAAGAAGTGGAATTGATGGATGGGCTGTAAACACTGGGTTCTTCAATATTGCAGTAAGACAGTACATACATACATACAGTCGTAATAACTCTTATCGACTTCGTGAGATTTGTGTTGGTTGTGCTTTGCTGCTTCTTGCCATTTTTCTTGGATTTTGTTCTCATATAATAATTCTTTTGCAATTGTTAGTTGCTGTATGGTGACTAAAGGTTGGTTGGAATTTTACTGGTAGATTGCTGTTAGAGAAGTTTGGGAATCGTTTTTTGACAAGTTCCATTAGTTGAGGGCGCCACCAATTTCATCTTGGTTTTTTGAAGAATCTTTACATACCTGATAAAAGCTATCGTAATCATTTAAGATTCTAATAAATTTTTGTTTTATTGTGTAGATGGATTCTCTGATTTATTGAGGTGGGCAAAACGTAGCTCTTCAATAAGGAGAGATATTTTGGGGGAGAATCAATTGATTATATATCATAAAGAAGTAGTTGAGCTGGTTGAAAATTTCTTCTAAAACGATTAGATACGACGTTGCGAAAAACTGGCTTTTGTATTCAATAATAAAGAGGCAGTGTACGAGATGCTCAGATATTGTCTTCGGTAAGAAAGTGGTGGTTTTTCAGTCTCTCCATATTAACTTTGGATACAACTGGTGCGATGAGCACCCAAACAAATACGTAGTACTGTGTTCAGAATAACTTCTAGAAGTTTTTCTAGAATAGTTGTAGACGATCATTCCGCAGTCATGTTAAAAACTAATGAAAGATTTATATATATGCAATAAACTTGAGCAATCAGTTTTTGTTTTGAATGCAAGTAGATTAATTCCAGGTTAGCGTCAATGTTAGAATATATGCTCTTTCAATAGAATTATGGAGGATAGAGGTAAGTAGGACCATCTCGGAAGCTTAACTTAAAAACTATCCGCTTGTAGACGGTAAATTATAATTTAAAATTTGACCAGAATGGCGCTCCTGTCGGACGAGATATCATATGAACTTAGTTATTTTAGATAGAGTGAAGTATACTGCAATTTTATATTTCAAATGACTAGAGTCGTTAATTAGATATTGGTATACAAAATCTAAACTATTCACGTAATACAAAATAATTTTGTAAATATAACCTAGAAAAACTACAGTGAGATAACGCTGAATGTTAATTAATTATTGTGAATTTGTAAGAAAGAAAGTGTCAACTATCACTTCTTTCTTTCTCTGTCCTTATTCTTAAATTTTTAGCGCTTTATTTAAAATTTACACTCATGCGATAGTAGCGCCTCCCTAACGTAAAGAATTTGATGGGCACTTTCTGTAGCACAGAGATGGTTCTCCTTACCTCTACTCTCCATAAATAGGATATTACAAAAAACAGCTATGTATTCAAGTTTGAAGAGGATTTGAGATGTTAAAGTATCTCAGAATTCAAATCAAAATTGTGAGATTCCGAATTTACTCACAAATAAACAACGAAAGTGGAGAAAATAATGTAATGAAGTAGATATGTTTTGATCTAGATAGAGTAGAGTACTGTTAAATTGACAAAAATGTTGTGTATTACTGAATTTCTTGAAACACCAGTGATTCGTCACTGACTTATGCTATTCTACATCCCAGTTCTGCCTAAACATATAAAAAGGTCTAAAAAGTTGTAGAAAATCTGACATTTGGTTACCACAATGTATTATGACGTTTTAACTTAAATGATCTAGCGACCAGATGTATTTGTTCTTCCTTGATATTCCTTACAAATTTGTAACAAATAACACTATCTAAAATTACTAGGTCTTTTAAGAATACACACTTAATATTGTATTTTCCAACTGCTAGAAATTATATAATTAATTTTTACCTTCATATAGAAGGAACCAATATATCTGTGGAATTTTTTGGCTATCCACTTGCAGTGCTATATGTAAAATAAGTTTTGTTCCATAAAATCATCTGCGACTATTATGTTAACCCCAAATCTTTATGTAGAATTAATTATTACTAATAATAATACAATTAGATAAGTATGTTAATATTTATTTGTACCTTCCCATTCAGTTAAATTCTTAATTTTGTTGACTGGTTTCCCATTGTGGCTTTGGGATGCTGTAAGTAAATGAATAACAAAATATTGTAACCGCAACTCTTCTAATAATAGTTGTATTTAATACATTGAGTGTCGTTTATTTTAAAACTACTTTTCTCTAAATTAACTCCTAGATACAATCCTGTATTCCTATGAACTGCAGAAAGCTGAATTCATACTTTTTCAGTAGATTAGAGGAGTGATCCCCATTTGGCTTGGGGTGCCTCTGCCTGTCTATTGATTACAAAAGTGAAATATGCAGCAGACAAGAACAATTTGATGATGAGTTGAGTCATGTTATAAATACAGAGTGTCTCAAATTTTTTAAATATGTCAATTCTAAATCGGAATTGGATATTTCCAATTTTAGCTCCTAGACACATTTCTGAGAAAGGAGAGAGTTACTAGGACGCTAATAACTGAGCTATAGATTCTGAGTAGCGAAAGTTTGATATTACATTGTGATGTACAAGGATAATCTGCGAAAAATATTTTAATAGAAATTTCAGGTTAGTTAAGTGTTTATCTTAATCAAAGAGGCTTATTTTGATATGCCTTAACATAGATATTGAGACGTTGTAAGATATGAGGAGACTTAAGGATGGAGAGAAACTACTGGAAAAAATATAATTCCTAAAATATTAGAGATAATGAAAACAAATAACTGGCAGAAGTGGATAAAATACATATCTAAGATGAAAAGGAAGATAATGAAATAGATATTTTTTAATTTGTAAATATCATTGCCAATTATTGTACTATTCATAACCGTTAATAAAAGGATTGATTATTCAGCAGTGTCGAGACATCCCATATACCGTTCTATATCCCCTTCTGTTGTGATTGAAGAGGGTAGAGTAATTAAACGGTAAACAAGCTAATTTGCAATAAACGCTATATAGGCATACATGTACTCTTCAAAAGTGGTTTGGGGTGCAAATAACGTCTGGTCGAAACTTTTAAAACACGGAAATGCTTTATGTTATGTTTGTTTATTTTCCATCAATTCAATTGCCATAGAAAAGCAATAGGTGTACAGATACTGTTTCCATAATTGAAATTTTCTTTTGCTAAACATTTTTTTAAATATTATGTTTTATTTATTGGTATACGTTTATAAATAACACGATCTTTTGATTTGAAATGTAATTTTATATCCATCTAATCTAATATAAGTTCCTCCCAACGTAACGGAGCTAGCACCCTACGAAGATGACGCTGGTAGGACAAGTCTCTGAAGACGATGGTCATCGACACGAGCATCAGACAGTTGGTGTAGTGGTAGTATAACCATCGAGATCTCATCGACAAAAATAATAGCACGTCATGGGTTTTCAAGCAGCATTTTTGTTGTTGACTGCCCTAGTGCAGTCTTTATCAAATCGTGGATTGTTGTCTGCAAATCTCCTGAAGGAAAAACCAAAACTTACTGAAGTCTTACTTAATTTCAAATTACTACGTATATTATCAGATGTTTGCATGTGATAGAAGTGGTTTTGGACACCCTGTTTAAGGATGTGAATTTTAAGAACTAATTAATTTCATAAGTTCCAACAGATATACTTCAAGAAAATAACTGTTTATATATTATTGCAAAGTTCTTTGATGTGTTTTGAAGTTTATTTGCAGAAGTAACCATGGACTTCAGCTTGAAAATGAAATAATAAAGCAGCAATTCATGATCTCAAAGATTTACCAATATAAACAAACTATTTGTGATTGTATTATGTTTATTCCAGTAATCGGTCACGTATAAAAGTGAATTTTGTATTCACAATTCAAAAACATATTTCTAATTATTAGATTCTACCCAATTGTTCTTTAATAAATTTCATTTTCATTTCTTCTTCAGTTGCCGTAGAAATTACACTGATGAGAAAATTTTTAAAATAGTTGAATGGCTCTATTTTAGTTTAAGGCAACGTTTTTACGCCAAGATTTATAAAATTTATAAAATAATCCATTGCATAACATTGTCAAATTGCCTAAAAATAGACTGTTATTGCCGTTTTGTATAAGAGAGAAAAATACTGCATATTTTTCGTCATAGCTGTAATTACTTATGCTGTACCTATTATAACTAAACTATCTCATACCCGTATGTCTTGAGATAAGCAGTAACAAGTTTTAACCAAGCTCATCAGTCTATAATCACATCCACTTTAAGCAGATTGTATTTGCATTGTCCATTGTAAAACATGCGTCTTGAGAAACATATTTTAAATAGAATGAAAGTACCAAAAAGACCTACGAAATGTTAAACTCTATTTCTGTTGATAATGAAGACTGTTTCCGAGTGGTATGATTGATTTAAATGTGGATATGTGAGTTAAAAACGAGTAACGATTAGTACTTCAAAACAGATGATAAACAAAAAGTGGACAAACTTGCATTTTCAAATCAATTAAGAACTTGAAATCTTGTGGAATCTGTACGAACTATTTTAACCGATTACTTTCGCGAGTATAAAATTTATTTTGAGACGTTTCATTAATCAAAAGGAAAATCGTGTTTCAATCGTCGTGGATCTATGGCTATGACTTTGAAACGAAAATTCAAAATAATTAAAGGAAACCGAGTTACTCAACTCGCCTACAAAGATCTGTCAACCATAGAAAAACATCGAGGTAATGCTAATTGTTTTAAAGTATTGCAATTAGAGGAGACCTGAAGTATGATCCAACGGCTTTTCATCATGATATCACGTCGTGCCACAAATTGCCTTCGATTTTGGTCTATGCATATTCGCCTCAGTCACCAGATTTAGCGCCTTGTGATTTTTAGCTCTTATCACAAATAAATGTGCTAAAAGAGGAGAGTTGTGACCTCATTACTGACATTGGGAAACAAGGCGCACATTATGAATAACTATTAATAACGGTTTTATAATCATTTATATAAATAAATGTAAAGACATAAGATTTGCATGCCAATTTGAAGAAATAATCATATTATTTAGCTGTATAACTAAATGCGGCACTCATAACCTATTCTGCTTGCCTCAATTCCAAATATTTTTCTGGGCGATTTCGAAAAAAGTCTCTTTTGGTCACTCGTCTGGTCTCCTGCCTTGTGACAAAAAGTATGCGTTTAGTGCCTTGATTTATGAATAACTATTGTACAAGACCCCAAATCTTATGTTTCTGCTCCCAAAAAACGTAGATTTCTCCCAAATGAGGCTATTTTGGGAGGTTTATGTGTCCCACTTCCTAAGTTATTAACGAAATCGGCAGAGCATTCGTAGACTACAGGCTTTGCCGTTTTCATGCCTCACTCACAGTTGTGGTCCTCTGAGATACTTATCGTCTTATGGTGATGTTTGATGAAGCAATGAGCTGTCAGAAGACCGAACACCGGTTTGTTGTCATTCCTGATCATCACAAGACGTTATTCAGACTTCTCAGATGATTTGGTTATGAATCTTCGGGATAAGACCTCCGAGTTTTTCTGGAGCAAGTTTCCATCTGATTTTTTAGTCGTCCATTTAGTACATTATTGTTGTGGTTACAGTAGGGCTCTGGTCCTATATACCTTGGTGGCCTGGTAGCTATATTAGAATTACTTTTTTTATTAGCTAGTGCTTTTAGAGTTTGTTTGTACTTCCACACTAGTTTGGACATGAACACAAAAGCTTTCAGGACTTTCAAGGCTGACTAGTTATCTGAGAGAATGTTAATGTGTTTTTTAGAAAGATTTCTATCCAAACACTCTTCAGCACATATGTTTATTGCTAGCAACTCTACCTGGAAAATAATGAGTGATGTTCCTAGTGGTATGAAGAGCTTGCATTTTGGGTCACAAATACCTAATAATATTTTTATTGACCTATAATTACCACTTTTAACGAGATATATATTTGACTATCATCTCATGCATTTGGTCCATGGGTTTGTAACGCTTTCTAGCTCTAGAATTCTTAGATGAACTGTCAGATTTTCTGGCATTAGTTTTACCATTTTATAAAGAATAGAATAGTAAAACAGTGACAATGTGAAAACCATTTGAGGCAATTTTGAACACCATTTAGTAACTTTTACGCTCGTTCTTCATAAAAATGACCCGTAGCTTAGTGCCATTTGAAATAAACAGCACTATTTTCAACAACTAAATTTTTTTGAAAAGATCCCAACTAAATGTGAAGTTTTTTTTATCTTCGAAATTCGAACCGACAATACATTGTTGCCGATTTTACTTTTTATTACGAAAGTGACACAAATTACCTATTCGATAGGAATCTTTACAATAGATAGATAGGGCGTATTTTGAAATATCATGTTTCTAATGTTCTAGCATGTATTCATCTCGAACCGAAAATAAACTTAATCTCAGTACTAATTATTAGTTACCAATTTCAATGTATAAAAAATATTTTTGTAATGAATTTGTGTAGCACTAGAAAATGAAACAAATAATTTTTCATTAATCTGTTAATCACTTAAATTTGGAACAGAAAGAAGGATCCTTGCTCAAAAGTATATAAAATATATATATATATATATATATATATATATATATATATATATATATATATATATACTTTCCTTTGGTTACTGAAATAATATGAATTTGCGATTTCAGAACCTCGGTCATGAATGTATTTTTGAAACAATCATATTTTGATGATATTTTGAAGAGGCGAAAAAATAAGTCGAGGCTATTTTGTTTGTATTTTTTAACTTTCAGTTGATTTATGTGATTTATCCATTTTCTTCCTGGGAAAAATATTTTTGATTTTGTTCCGCTCTCATACTGTATTAATATATTTGACAAAATCAAAAACAATAACTTCTAAAAAGTTCTAACTATACTAATATTTCAAACGTAACGAGATGAAATATACTTAATCTATAATAATACAATATCGTACTAATAATTCATTTAATGACATTGTAGAATTCTTCAATAGTGCAATATGTCCTTTCTTGAAGAAATGCTGTCGTCGATATTCGAAACTTATTAAATCTATTTGTTGCTTATAATTCTAAAGATACCTAGATGATAATTTTTTAGCATGAAGGTTCTAACAGGCCAGAGGTCGGTTAGGCAATAAACATCTTATGGCATTACCTAATGCTTGGACTTACAGTTAAATTGTAAACAGACGGATTTCAATATAAATAGAGTAGGACGAGTTAAAATTTTGTATTTTAAATACAATGTGAAGTTATGAAGTAGATAATGAATAAATTGAAATAAATGAATGTACATAAAAAAATGTTAGATTTTGGCATAAACGTCAGGAATCACGGATTTTTGCTCTGAGGTAAATGCATCCTTCATATTTGATAACTAAATAAAACACTCAAAGTTTTAGTAAATGAATTTATTAGAAAATATCGAACAGAAATATTAAATAAAGTAACAATAATAACTACACTTTTTATGAAATTGTTAATATAAAATTATAATAACGTTATAATAATAATTTCTAGCGTCGCAATATCATTCGAATGTACCTTGGAAGAAATTGAATTGGTGGATGAATCCGTTTGTTATGATGATGATTCTTCTTCAACATTTAATGAAGCGAGTGCTTCATTGTCATCTGTTGGTAAAAGCAGCATATTATCATCATCATCCAGTGGACTGCCTGCATTAGCACTTCTAGGTGGCTGGCCTCATTAAATTGGCGACAATATTTATTTTAAATGCAGCTCGAAATGCTTTCACTGTTGGGTTTCTATTATACCCTCCTCTTTGACGATAAACAGAAAATTGACTTTCAAGTGGATCTTGAATTAGTCTGCCTGTGAATAAATAATTGAAACCTTTATTTTTTTGATCACTTGCAAATGATTTATCGGAGTTTATGGTGAGAAGAAAACCATCAAAGCTATCAGGTCTGGTCAAATTTCACTTTTTTCCAACTTTGTATAGATTTTCCAATAAATCATATCCTGAGCTTAAAGCTGCTAGCTGGATTCGTTTCGCTCAGAACACGATTGCAGGGTTTGGTTGAATGTAAACGTGTACTATTCAGGGTATCAAATAAATTGTTCATAGTTACAACAAAGTTAGCCGTGTTTTTAGCTGTACTTGAAATAAGTTCACCAGTTTCCAAAGATGTCGTTATGGCACTGTGACTCAACAATTGGGCAGCTAATTTAACCTTCATTTTTTCGAAAGAATTCGGATTGATATGCTTATCAGTCAGTTTCAATAAGGCCTTTCCTGTTTCGCTCCTTTTATAAAGATCTTAAACTTTTCGAATGTCAGAAAAACATATGAACTGGCCATTAAATAAGAAACTATTGTTCAAAAAATTGTTTCTAACGCATTTCAACATAATATTTTTTCTCATTATGAAAAAAATAAGGTTGGTTTTTGTTAACCTCCAAATGCTTTATGAGTTTTTGATTGGTAGTTGATAAATCACATACTATGCCTATAGTGTCTAGTTTTGTCTTAATAAGTTTTTCCAATTGGTAATTGGTAATTATACACCATAAAGAAGCATATGGCACCCCACCATTCGATACAAAGTAGGCAATAGGAATTTTCCAAATGCTATAGATTCCTCTGATCATGAGAACTAGAGCTTCACTGGAAGGGAAAGGCTTTCTTCCAAACTCGCCCAGATCTTCGAAACCCGCAATTAAATCTGTTTCATGTTGTACTCCAGATTCCTCTTAATAGACATTTCGTCGAAAATTAGAATACACTTCTTCTCGTAAGACAGCATCGTATCCGCCTATAAAGTAAGGTGCATAAAATTTTTTTTATTGAATCCAGGTTTGCAACGGAAATTGGCAACCCATGATTTCACTATTGATATTGCTGGAAAAATAAACCCTTTTTGTCGCAAATATCTGTATGTCTTAGGTCCTTTATAAAATAATGACAGGGTAGTTTACTTTTCAGATAGTAACCATGGGGATTTCATCTTATGTTGCGTTTTCATAATCCTATTTTTTGTAGCTCTCAATTGAGTATTCAGGTTATTGACTTTTTTCCTAGCATTGGTTAGTTCCTTTCTCAACCGTCCATTTTCTTCTTGCAATGACTGCTTCCTACGTCCAATTCCCACAGGAACGAGATGGAAGGTTCTGTAACCCTTTCAACCACTCTTCATCTTCATGGTTACTGATAGAAGTATCTGTCATGTCAATGTTTCTGGAATGAATCTGGGCAATGAAATCACTATTTGAATATGTTTGTGTATGTGAGGAAACGTTCAATTGGATTATTTGTTCATCCAAATTTTCCCTATCCGATTCACTTTCTGAACTTTCATCATTTTTGTAGCGGAATGGTAGAGCAGTAGTAAGCAATCTTTTAGATTGACTAATATTTTCACTGAAATGTTTGCTGCAGATCAGCATATTTCTTAGTGATTTTTCTGGCTTGGGTTTGCCAAAACAGCATTACTTGTAATAAGGAACATCAATGTTAACATACATATTTATTGTAATGGTTATGGTAAAGTAGTATTTTTTTATGTTCAAAAACTTGAATTTATTTCATTTCAATAACGGGCATAAATGGAATAACGACTAGTAGTACCCTTATTTGGAATTTCCCTAATTGTATCTTATATCATCGTCGGAATGACAGAATTTTCCCGAATTGTGTAATGATAATTCCATACCTGTGTATCATTCTTAAAAACAACTACACATCATTGAAATTTCTTGGTATGCTCACAACAACGGCAAAAACACTCTCATACTTATCTTTAATAAGGGTTTTTAAAATCAAACAAAAAAGACCATTCAAAGAATTGTAACAAAACCAGAAATATACAAATAAGTATATACGTACCAAAGATATTTAAATAATCTGATTTTAATATAAATATTCATTGGCTTTGTATTGAAAGTTACGGATCAATGCGAAAAGTTGGATAAGACCAATAAATAAAAAAACTCTTTCTAATAAAGAAAAAAAATTTGTCCTATCAACTACTACTAGAATACCTACTTATAATCGTTTTGTCAGTTTTATCATTGTGTGAAGATATTTATACAATGGCTTCATCCTTACCGATAAGAGTACCAACTAACCCAGGACCGGTCTTGGTTTCACATTGGAGAGCCAAAAATTATAATAATCGAAAATATTATTTATTTTATTATCTATTTATACTTTTTGGATTGACCACAAAATAATATAGAAATGTTAAAACTGAGCTAATTGTTGAGTTAAATATATTTATATTACTACTGGTACTAATTTAACAAAATGATTTTATTCACAAATCTCTTATAGGTAAATCAAGCAAGAGTCATATATTTTTGAAATTATAACCTATTAAAGTTCAATACAAAAAATATATACCATTAAAAAATATATCCAAGGCGTCACATTTAATATAGTTATAAAGTTACAAAAAAGACACCAACTACTACAGTTGAAAATATAAATTGCTCTTCTCCAGGATTTTTTATACTAACATTTTTTGAAGATAATTAATTTGTTCTATAGTTTTAAATAGGCTGTTTCTATTATCACTGTAGGAAGTTATGGCTAGGTAAATCGTGAAATAAATAACTAACCTCAATATTTGTTGGGATGGGATTCATTCATAATCTGCGACTGGAAAAATGTATTTGAGGAGCTTGTTCCTACCTTCAAATTTCAGAAATTATATTTTACAATGAGATCATAAATGCTTCCAAAACCATCTGTTTGTTTAATGGTATAATAAAAGCAGGCAAAGGCTACTTATCTGAACCCAGTATGTATGGTCATAAAAGCGGGTACTTACTAGCAAATAAAATTATCTCTTGTTAAATATGTTTTTTGCAATAAATATAATAAAATTGAAACTAAAATTCATTTTTATTGAAAGTACTCAACAATCGTAAGATGGTATATGGCATTACTATATTCTAACCCTTAATAGATACGAGGACAAAAAGGAACAATGAACAAAAATGGTGATTATATTATGGAGGGACATTACATTGGTTAAAAAAGTTCTTTTTTATATCGAAAACACCAGGTAATGTTTAAAGTAAAGCTCTCAGTACATTTTTTAACAAAATCAAAACGTGTATCTACTACAGAAACGTATTTAAGAATAATTATTAGTGACGTTAGTTATTCGAGATAAAAGTGTGCTATATCGCTTAAATTGACTAATAATTATAATAAATAAGCATATCCTCATTAAAAACCTATATGTTTGCCTCGTGAAGGCACGAACCGTCGTATCGAAGATTTTCATGTATAACTTGAAGGAAATTATAATTTTCTCCCTAATTGTTACTATTTTGTCAATCTGTTATGGCATAGAATATAGTATTATAACCATAATATATGTGATAAAAAGACAGTCTATGTACATTTGAACAGGTGAAATTTTTGCCTCATTGACGGGACAATTTACGAATATAAATACACAGACACACTACCTCATTATTATGTGCTTAGTTCATAAACATAAAAAAATAACAAAAAATACTATTTCAATTTTTGTGAAATATTAAAGTTCAGTCCTTTGTATTCGGTTAGTTGTGTTTATGTATAAGTTTGAAATATTTTCAAAAATGTTTTATTCTATTCTGTTTGTCTTTACTATAAAGGTGGCTTCTAAGTTTAAATTTAGGTATGATTCAAGTACTTTTGATAAGTTTATAAGATTGAATGGATTTGGAATTTGTAGTATATCATTGTACTCGTATAATATGCAATGCGACCATAATACAAATAAACTATTGGACGAATTATCTTTTATTTGACGATAATTAAATACCTCCTTATGTTTAGTATTGAACATTTGTAAACAGTCATTTATTCACATTCACTATTTTTTATTCCTTTATGAAAAATAATTGTCTTAAGAATAACTCACCCGAGTGTATGATCCATTTTTGACATCTGGTAGGGTCATTCACAGGAAATCGGTACATTATAATTGTAGGATCTGATCTTTTACTTAGTCCACACTTGAAATAAACACACTTATTTCCAGCCATTTCTAAAAAATTGAATAGAAGAAGGGATTATTTGTTATATAAATACATACATTTTAGTAAGTAGCTCGCTAAATATACAGTTTTTTTTTCGAAATTGTAAGCTGTAGCATTTATACATCTAGCGCCTCTTATAATTTGAATATATTAACTAAGAGAGTAGTGATGTATACTAATTGTAATAATATCCACTTACCTTAAAAATGAAATATATATCCAAGTTCAAAGATTCAACCAACGAAACTCAACAGTAACACAACGAATACAATACAATAATGAACTCAAATTGCAACTTTGCTATAGGCACCCTTAATAAGAAACTTTACAACACAGCTTAAGGGTTGAATATAATATTTTAAATAATTTTGACGCCATCTATTATTGCGGTAATTCGGCAACCAAAGCTAAGAAAACACGTAATTCAAGCTACGACCTACACTAAGAAAAAACGTGCTGTGGACGCCAAATCTCCACTGCCATCTATTGGTGGCGTAGACCTTGTTAAATGATATCTCCATAAGGTTAACCTACTATCCTATTCTTTATACAATGGTTTTACTATCTGGAATAGCCTATGGACGTCGCTAAATACCTCTTTCTTCACCATAAGGTGAAGAAGAGGCAGGTTGACATTGCCACTGTAATACCTATACAAAGCCAAGGGTAGTACGTAATATTATGTTTTTAATAAAATGATCCACTCTATTTATTTATAAACAAAAGTAATTGTATTTCTAATTGAATCCCCAATTTTACTTTAAGGAATGTTCGTTCATTTGAATTATGATCAAATTTATATATATAAAATGACAAATTTTAATACATTCTGTAATGAAGTGATTTTAATCCCAATAAATATGTTGAAAGTGTTGACATACGTTTTACGTAATTAACTAGACTGACTGAAAAATTATTTATTAATAATTGAAATGATTATTTAATGTCTCATGCTACATTGTGTTGCATTATTTGCTTGTTCTATTTCAAATATTCAAAACATACATGTTCAAATACAAAATATTTATCAGTTGTACAATTTCGAGTAAACAAAACATTAAAAACACTCTTTTTCATAGAATCCGTATATTATTACACATGGAATATTGATTAATAGCAAAATATTCAATATAAAAAAATATTAAAACAAGGCTAAGGTCAAGTATTGCTCGAGTCGAAAATGACTTAGATGTAAACCACAATAACATTCACAAAATAGAATCGTACAAACCTTAGGTGAACACTACCATCCATTCAGCATTCTAATTGTAACAACTTGCAACAATTGGATGCAACCGGATGCAAAGGCAATGAAGACATTACGAAAGCGGTCAAACTATTCAAAACCACCTGTCAGAACGAAAATGGGAAAGTGGCCCTCAAGTCCTTTAGAAAAATCAGAAGCTTGTGTATAACAAATATGGTAAACCCAATGATGGAGAATATCCACTACAAAATGAAGAAGCAGTTGTATCTGTTTGTGATCAGCCTTATCAACAGGAACTGCTAGAAAAAAATTTACAGGAAACGATATCAAGAATATCATACCACACAAAATTGGTGTAAAAAAGCTCCAGGATTTGATTTTATTACAGGAGAAATCCTTCAGCAGCTTCCATAAAAACGTAGATGTTTGATTCACAAAAATTTGAAATAATCATAAATAATAATGATTTAGAAGCCAGAAAAAAACCTGAATGCATAAGTTTCTATCGACCTATTAGTTTTCTCTTAGTAGCAAGTAGTCAAAATTTTCAAGAAGTCAGCAAACTTTGGCCCTTACTAGGAAACATTACTAGAAAACAAGGAACCAATACATCGCACCAATTTGTATTCAAGCAGCTACATTCAACAATACAAAAAGTGCATAGAGATGTGGAGCGAATCAATGAAGACTTTGAAAGTAAAAAATAATCCTCTCCAGGCTTTTGGCAAAGTTTTGCTATAGTCCTCCTATGTGAACTAAAACAGAACTTGCCAAAAAAAGGATAAAAAAAGCAATCCACGGTGGCTTCCCCTTAGAAAGCCCTACACTATATTTAATATTTACAGTTGACCTGTCAACAGACACAAACATAACCGCGGCCACATTTGTTGATGACACAGCAATCTTTGTATCTGAAAAACTCCCATAATAGCTTCCGAAATCCTACAAAATAACCTGATGAAAATAGAACAATGGATGACAAAATGAAAATTGAAATAAATGAGAACAATTCACAACATAAAACATTTGTAATGAAAGGCAAAGAAATCTCACAAGTTGACGAAGTCAAATATTTGGGTATGTATCTCAGTCAAACACATATTGTCCTAAAGAAGACCACTGGGCCATAAGTAAAAAATCAGAATAGTTAATTGAAAATGGAATATTCAGTTACAAAACCATTTCATAACAGTCTGGACCTATAGACTAGATTTATGGTGAACAGATGCTGTTTCAAATATTGAACGTACAGAGAAGAAGATACTGAGAGTCACAGGGTTTATAACCATTGGAGCAATTTACCAGAGTGCAAGTGTATAAGTCAAAGAAGAAATAACGTACAGAAAAACTAAAAGTGCATCCAAATGTATTCGCAAAAAGTATAGTGAATAAACTACGCGTAGTACGAAGGTTGAAACGAAAAGTCCCGTTACATTTAGTTATTTAGTGCTAAGAATCCACAGAAACTCATAATGATAAAAATAGTCAATACTGCAGTAGTAGAACAACTTTGAAAAAAAATGCATGTCAGGATGTCTCCTCTACATGTCCTGAATTGTCATATCTATTACTTAATATCTACCTAACATTATTTAGATTGTATAGATAGATTGTGATCCACTGGGAAGTTGATAAAAACATTTCAATTGTAAAAATTGTCAATAGATGCGACGAAATTGTGATGTGAAACTAGAATTAATAGAAACAGGTCTTTATACTGGAATTATAAAAATTTCATTAAAAAGGCGATAAATGTCAAAGGGATAGCTAGAGTCATAATATTGTAACCATAGCCACCGCACCTATTTTATTAATTCTACAACGACAAAGCTCTATTGTCTTTCTAAACTTTGGAAAACAATAATATCTGTAGCATCAGGTGCTGGAATTCTTAGTTATAATATTGTAGTTCTGATATTTATGCATTCAACCATCTAATGATTTGGATGCTACTGTATACGAGATGTGATCAAAGAATGCGGTGAATGAATTTTCGTAACAGAAATCACTTCTGTCTATTAATTATGTGAGGAACGAATCAGTTAAGGACGAGAATGATGAAAGTGGGTATAATCTGTTATCTCTGAATTTTCAAAGGGATATTGGAATATTTTGCGAAACAATAAGCAACGAAATAAACTTGAAAAGTAGAACAATAGCTGTTTTCTCAGCATTTTAACATAAATACCTTTTGATTTCCGAGTTTTTGACCGCTAAATGTCTTTCTGTCCGTCAACATACACATCACCTACCAGATTTATTACAGTGCCATTTTTGCTTCGTTACGAAAATAAGAGAAGTTGTTGAAGGAAAATGTTTCGACACTATTCGACAAAACAGATGTAAGTCACTTCAGAAATATTTTCTGTGCATTGCTAGCCAAGTACTTTGAAGGAGATTGATTTAACCTGAACTTTTCACTTTTGTCAATAAAATTATTCAATAGTTTTCAGTAAATTGATGCATTCTTGCATTTCCAGATAAATATTGGACGAGACTAACAATTTTTGATAATCGTCCAACAATTTTTTCATCGTTTTCATCTGATTAATTTTTCATATATTAGAAGTACTTTGTTTGAATTGTTTCCCTCTTGTTAATAATCAAATGTCCGTTTATGTGTTGTAAAACCCTATTCGTGTAGCGACGACACTGAATACATCGATTAATGTTTCAGCTGGAAGTGGCTACTAGAACCGTTTGAACCTAGTGTGCTCCGTTTCACCTGATTCCCTCTTTCCTATATCATCGTCTCTCTATCAAATTATGTGTCCTCATAGAAATGCTGATATATGGAATGTGCCTTTTGAATATCATCTAATTTAATCTTGTCTACCGGAGCTCGCTTTCTCTTTCCTTCGTTATAATTAAATCACGGGGTATTCTTTCATGGAAAGAATGTAGGCTGACAGGGAAATATGTTTCATCTGTTGTACGTTCATATAATATCACATAGCGCGCATATTTTTCAAACTATTTGAGGAACGTATTTTAAAATCGTTAATAGATCTTTATTAGATAGTGGACATTCATTTTTCTGTCCTTTCAATTTATAAAGTAATTCCAAAGAATTCTATTATTCTAGTGGAATAGTTTTGGTATATTGTATTGTATATAACTTTTAACCTATTTTCTAGTGACGCTGCATTTAAAAACACCATGCTAATAATAAATATAACATTTTTAATTCGGTTTTCAAATAGAATAAGGCCCAATTTTACAAGTGAAGTTTGAACCTCAAGCATCGGTCACGTTTTATAGATGACGTTTACTAACACCTTGATTTAAACTTTACCGGCGGTCTGGGGATAGTTTAAATTTCAATTCAACATGAAACGGAGGATCTGAACCTAACTTTTTCAAATTGTTCACATTTTCAAAATATTATGAAGGGTTTTGATACATTGATTGAAGATTCTCATTCTACATTTATTAACAATGTCGACACACCTAGAAAAGTTATTCGTTCTAGAGCGATTATTTAAATTGCCATGTCAGTTTTTCTTATTTTCACTATTAAATTTATTTTTCCTTCCTGGTTACCGTATCACTTTTTTTATGGATTCGACTGTTTCTTTGTATTTCTTCACAAGGTTAACCAAAAGTACTACTTCATAGAAATTGTACGAGTTTTTGTTGTTTGTTCATATAACTTTATAACGAATATCGGACAAATTTTGATTATATTTATGATATCTGGCAGAAAAATCTATGTTTAATTATGACCTGTAAAATAGAGCAATCTTGTTTATTTTTGGTTTAAACTAGAGGTCAAACCATAGTTCTACCATAGGTTGTACAATTGGCACTAAGTTACGAGACACAATTCTCCAATCATAAAAATAAATATTGGATAAATATTTTTGATCTTGGAAACGGAGAGTACGATTTCGATGAATTTTTGTGAACAAGGGTCTTGTAATACGGCCGGTATTATAGTTGTATTTACATTGATGTCAACTCTTTCCTTTTTCCGAAAAAATAATGAACTCTGTTATTTCAAATAGATCTTGTATATTTTTCGCTTTTCGCAATCCTTAAGAAATACTTATTATTTTTCATCTAATGTTCCCTATATCTAAATGCCAAAATTTAGTAGATATAGCTATATTTGCGTTATCTCCGCTGAAATTAAAATAATACATTTAGGTGGCTATGACAACTACAATAACAAATTTGTGTGTGCTACGATCTACCAGATCCTGAATAAGTGAACAGTAAAATATTGAACGGTTCTAATGTGCATTTGGTTGTAAAGTTCTTCACAAGCAACTATTTTTCATTGATATATTGAATTTAACAGGACGGATATAGCTTATGTCAAGAGGTACATGCTGGTAGCCCCTAGTATTCAATTACATTGAGAGATTGAGATGTGTGATCTAGGAAGTCAAAGATGTACTCGATAAATGATTAAAGAAAGTCTTGGTGTTAGCCGTTTATGGCGGAAAAGAAAAGTCTATAAATAAAGTTATATGGAGGCAGTTTCATATCGTATAGTAGAAGCTTGAAGGTGAATGTACAATTACACCACCAAAATGTTCTTGCATCTATCACGATTCGCCTTATTTGGTTATGTGTGATTTCTGGTTATATTTATGTGACGTAAAATGGAATAGGTAAAGCAATTTGTCAGTTTTCCTGAAAAGAATTGTAGTATTCTTCTATCTGAAAATATATAGCTTGATCATCATATAACCAGTTAATTATGATAAGGAAAATGAAATTATTGGTATTATTGTAGCTAGCGTACAAATCAAATTGACATTGCTTATATACTGCTTCAGTTTAATTAAAAACATTTGAGTTAAAATGGTACAAACTATCCTACCTAATTTTCTATAAAGCATGACCACCGCTTCCTATTTTTGGATCTAGTCGTAAACGAACCATTCTTCACACCGACGTAAATCGCAACGAGTGGTGATTTGTCAACACGTATTTAACATAAAGTTAATTCAGCTACTTAAACAGGGCCGCATCTAAATGATTAAATTGCGTTTAGTGATGAGGCAGGTTTTAATGATCTAGCTAAGAAGGATTTAAACAAAATATACATTATAAAATTACAAATATCATTATAACTGTCATCGTTATTGATATTAATAACTATACTGAACAAATATTTGGAAAATTAATTACTTGATTTTGCTCTGTTGCTCGAACTTTCTTTTTTGAAGTGACTTCGAGTGATGTTTGAACGTTTGATGTTGTTAAAGACGCGAATCGACCAACTTTGAAGAAAAATTGAATTTACGACAAATAATATTTAGGCTAAATCTAACTTCACCACTTCAAACAATATTAATGTAATTTTACAGTGAACAAAGGAGGTTACCGATTATTGCAGTTGAAAATAAAATTAGAGAATTAGTTTTCATTAAAGGTTTGTTTATTCAAAACTTAAAAGTGATATTGTTCATTCAACTGCAGTGGGTCGTCTCTCTTCAAGTACATTCAAATAACGTAATCTTATTTAGTTTTATAAATACTTCTTTTTTCGTCCTCAATCTTGTGTTCAATTGTAAAATTAGTAATTATTATTCTTAATTAATTCTGAAATATTATATAAACGAACAAATTTTTTCACTAACCACGTGCGATGTTACTGCATATCTTGAGAGAAAATAAGCTTGACAGTTAAATTTATGACTTTTTAAAGAATGACTTTCGAAAGAGATTTCTGAATCAGAGATATAAGTCGAGACAATAAATTTTAAAAGGGTTTTGTTTTCCAAGTGTTGATGTTTATTGATTCTGCAGAAATGATATCCCAGCAGTTTTACTTTTTTATGCCTCTAACGTTTCCCAAGGAAACTCCTTTCTCCGTTTGGTGTAAATAAGTAACTAAATTTTATTTAAATCGATTATCATGCAGAAATTTTCACATTAATAGAATAATATTCGACAAACTGCGACGTGTATTATCCATTCATATATATTTTCTCCTTTTAAGTGTATACAATCAGTCCATAAACTTTTTAATTATTTAATTAAAATTTCTTCTCACAGTGTGCGTTTAGGTATGCGATAAATTCCTCGTCTAATCAAAATCTGTGTCCTGGACGTAACTTTTAAGGCTAGGAAACAGTAAAACGTTGTTGAGACCAGATCTGGTGAATACGATGGGAGGTTAACTAATTCGAGCGACCTGAAACTGTGAGATAAACAAATAATTAGTACATGCAGCGACGTTACCAACATAACTTCGAAATGCGGAATATTTCCTTATGTATTGAGCATTCTTGAGATAATGGATTCTCCTACATAAAATTTTTATGCTATGAAGGCGTGTGTATTTTATTTTTTTCTTATATATAGAATGAGCAACACGCTACCAGATCAGGGATCCTGATTGTGCTTCTAAAATCGTAATCAGAAATAACCCTTATAGTGATTATGAAGATATAAATGTATAACTTTTCCAATATTCTGAAGCCGTTCAGTCAATATTTAGAGCAGTCTATGTGATCAAACGGTATGTACGATATTAGATATAAAGAGGTTAAACAATTTTCGCAATTAATATGCCTAAATTGCTATTTAATAAACAAACATCGGGATGAACGCATGAATCAAATCAATACTTAAACGACATTAGTAATGCAAGCGATGCATAACGAGTGATAAACACTCCAAGGGCTGTTCAAAACTGGCATCCCTTGATGATGCACTATTGATCAATTACCACCCCTATACCCAGCAGCGGTGCTTTAGGGATGGTTTACGGAATGCGATTAATTTTATGGATTGCTAAATGTCTGTTATAGTACAGAGATTCAACAAAAATATCTTAATATATGATTTTGTCAATATTTGCATTAATTTTTCCTATTTTAATTATATAATTAAACGGAAAACATTACCCGACAACTTAAATCATATTCTAATAAATTCTTCTATCGTGATATTTTTCATGTAAATTCTATTGATAAATGATTCAAAACAATTACATTTTTAAAACCATATTAGAATGATTGTTTTTTGAAAACGAAAAGAAAAATTAAAGAGAATAAATCTGGTCATAGTCAAGCAGTATAACTGTTCAAGTATCAAATGTAAAAGAATTAATATCAAATCTTGAGTATTTTGAAAAAGTTTTCAAGTAAAAATCACATTAATTAACTATTGTGACTAAAGTGAGCTTCATCAATCAATATTAAGAACACCAAATAGATCTATTTTAAGTGTTTTCAATTTAGAAAGGATTTAAGTTGTATGAGTACTTCGAAATTAAAATTGTGTCGCGAGAGTGCAGATTCACTCACAAACTACCAAACAAACAAAAGAGCTTGAAAGGAGAAGAATGTAATAAGAAGACATCAAGGATCTCATAGATTTAATGAATGAATTTTTTATCACCATCAAATATTTATCTATGGATTCGCATCAATCAGCGTAAATTGGAAAATGTTTTCTATCAATTGGATAACGGATATAACGTTGTAGATGATAAAAGACAGAAGGTGTCTCATAAGTAATGCCGGCTTTCATATGTGAACATTTCTTGGACCTCCCAAAATTAAAATTAAAAAAATCAGTGATTAGACAAACGTCAATTATCAGAATCTGAGGTCGATTTGTGGGTCTGGTGAAATCATCAAGGTTTAGTGTATTTTAAAATGATTCCAGATGGTCCAGCTATCAATACGAAAGTTACACGGAATAAGGTCGTAGAACTTGGTGGTATTGAATTTCTACCACATCCAACATTTATTGCGGACTTTGCACCGTTAGATAACTATTTTCACAGATCTTTGGGAAAAATTTTAATCCAAAGAAGATTTTGAAAGTGCAATGCGACAATGTTTGCATCTTAGTCTAAAGACAAAGGTCTCAAATAGTTTACTGAACGTTGAGTTAAAACTATATAATATAATTGGCTGTATTTAGAATATGAGGGCTTTCTTTTTGTATGATTATTTAATAAACAAAATGGAAAACATTGGAAGTCCACATAACTTTTCCTACCAAATTTTTCTTAATTTAGGAAATTAGGAAACTAATGTATCTAAATTTAGTCGAAAATTTCAAGTTTGTTGATCTTTGGACTTAATTTTAAATCGAAACATAACATATATTGGAAACTTTTGACAACAAATATATATATATATATATATATATATATATATATATATATATATCATAACTGTCATAATCAATGTAGAGATCTTTTTATTTTGACATATTTCACCTTCCCATTAACAAAACATCTATGCAATGCCTCTGTCCAGGCTTTCATATTCGGGTTGCGCTAATTATTATACCAAATTATTATCCACTCGTATATTATGTTGGTTGACGGTGGTATTGTGCGAGGCGGCATTTGCCTTCTAATTGACATTAACATATTGATGTGGTTGCCGCTGCTACAGCTCTGGCTTTGTTTAAAGTATTACATTCAATTTTCAGTTCAACGTAGGTACCGTCTTAATTAAATCGGGTTGGTTTGTGTTATATCACATAAAAACAATTAAGCATTTCGTTAATGGTGGAAACTTAAAAAGTTGAAAATGAGAGCATGTTTTAATATCCAAAAAATAAAGTAAAATTTATTATTTGAGATTGAAATCTCAAATATATAGTTACATGGGAACCTTAAGCAGATTTATTCATTAACCAAACTACTACAAGTCTATTATTGTCCCGACTTCTTCCGAGCTATAACCGCCATATGTGTCTATCCTGCGATAGGCCTATAAATCTTTTATTAATTCTCTCTCCTTATCTATGCCCTCTCTCCAGCTTCTTCGTGGTCTTCCTTTACCTTTGTGATGTCCTCTTTAGAACCTATTTAGGTATCCTATTCTCTGACATTCTTTTTACATGACCATAACAAATTAGTTGTTTGGTTTTGATGTCAACGATTGATGTGTGTCTGACTCCCATTTTATCCCTTATTCTGTCATTTTTTATCTTGTCCCTCCTGGATTTACCCGCTGCTTTTCACATTCATTTTTTTTATATTCACTCACATATTTCATATCCCATTTCCTGTACTGTTCTACGAGTTTTCGATTCATGTAGCTTAAATCGTCATGATCCTCTGCTATTACTATTTGATCGTCAGCGAAGCTAAACGTGTTGTCACTGACAGGTATTCTAATCCCCCTCCATTTTCGAATTTTCTTTTGACTGCTTTTATTAACCTGTTTGTAATGTTTGTTTGTTCTAGCATTGTCTATAGTTGGCTATGAGTAGACGGTTACTTGCTTTCTGCAGATCCACAATAATAAATGGATTTCTTGTGCTATGCAGTTTTTTTCGATCATTTGTGTAATACAATATAGGCGGTCAACTATCGATCTGTGGGTCCTAAAACCAGTCTTTTCTCCCACCTCTTTTTTTATTTTGATTTGTAGTATTTTGCCGTACATTCTGCTTATTATATTGGTTACTACAATACCTCTATAGTTTTCGCATTGGCTTCTGTTTCCTTTTCTTGTGGATTGTTGACATTATGAGGATTTTCTATTCCCTTGGTACGTCCGCGCCTATTATACATTTCTAGAACAGTTTTCTTCTATGTTCGTATTGTGTCTCTGTTGCTGCTTCAATTAGTTTGGCAGAAATATCGCGAAATATGGTCCAAGAGATTTTCCGATTTTTAGGGACACACACTGTATTTGTTGTTCTTAATACAATCTTATATCCCATAGTGGTCGCTCTCGCAGGATGATCATTTATGAGTATATCCTTTCAAATCTTGGATTTTCATTTTTGTTTTTCGTCTTATGATGGGATAGTCTATTATGAACTTCAGGTTGCAAGTTTTTTGTGTCCAGGAATATTGGTGAATATCTCTATGTTAGTAGAAACCATTCATAATTTTTAGATTGTTCTGTTCGCTTAGGGCTAGTAAACGTTCTCCATTGTTATTACGAGTTTCCTCGTCATAAGCTCCCACCGTATTGTTATTGGCTTCTCGTACTACTCTGCAGTTGAGGTCCAGGTCCATAGATATCTTTAGATAGCTGTCAGTTTTGTAGATTATTTAAATAAAGTGTTATACGTCGGACAATCTGTATATTTTAGATGCTACGAAACCAGACGAGTTAGAGATGGCAAAACTTTTGAATGCCATCATTTAAGTAATGCCAAAAAACTTAGTCATCAACTTTCAGATGACAACCCACATTGAAGGCTGCAATACTGTAAAAATATGTCAACTAAAATTCTTCGACGGCCAGACCTTTGTAATGACAATTTGTTTAAGTGACGAAAGTACTTTCTTTCTTTATGAAAATGTTAAAAGTCAAAATGTTAGGTATGGAGTGATATAAATTCTCACATCTTTCGAAAAAAATGTGCAGTTTCCATTAAAAGTAAATTTCTCGGCAGGTATTTCGAGAAATCACATAGTCGAGCCTCTTTTTTTCGAAAGAAAACGCAATTGAACCGTTAATTCTTGAAATTCTGAAAGTTAATCCAGATCAATTTGGTAACTTGGAAATAACTTTCCAACAAGTTGATGATCTGGCATACTATTACTTTGCAGTAAGACGTTATCGAGATAAGGAATATCCTTGTAGATGAATTGGATGATGCGGTCCAATAAAATGACCAGTTCAGATATCGAACCTAACACTTTTAACTTTTTTCGGTGGAGATACTTTAACTCTAAAGTTTACGCTACAGCTCCTGACAGTATTGACGTTTTAAAACAACGAATTGTTTAAGAATGTAGGGCAATTCCCCCTGATACATTTTATCGAGTCCAATAAGATTCTAATAAAAAGATGTTCATAGTTCATAATTAATTGTGGGTGGCCACGGGGCTGTTGAACAAATAGGCCTTTAGATAGGCCCGTCGTGCCCCACTTGACGTAACCAAAGACCGATGTCCTTGAGATGCCAATCAGGCGCTTTGGCTTGTACCCTTTGATGTCATTAGGCACGTTGTGAGGCTTGCCCAAGTGTGGCTCGGCGCTCGGCACTCACAGATGACGTGGTCCGCGATTTCGTCCTTTTCCATGCATCAACTGCACACCGGATCATCGGTAATGCCCATGTCATGGAGATGGTGTCTTAGATGACCGTGTATTTCGCGTCTATTTAGTTGGAGCGGTTGTTTGGTGTGAGACGCACGAGGTCCATCTATATGTGCCTTCGCTTGTCTTATGCCAGGTATCTCCATCCATCTCTGGCGAGCCCGCCTTGCGACTAGACCGTTGAGAGATGCGATAGCAACGCTTTCAGCCGCACCAAGGATGGGCTCTTAGCCCATCGGTGAGTTTGCCGATCCTAGTCTGGCGAGTGAGTCCGAGTGACCGGGCACTCAAACGAGCTGGATCTTGCAGCCATCACTAACTAAATTCTGTAGGACTTTCTTGCCAGCACTAGCCTAAAGATAATAGAATGTTTTACTGCCAGTAAAAGGACATCCACGAGTTAATTTTGAATCTTTATGTGAAAATTATTCATTGAACATCCACCTTATTCGCCTAATTTTGCCATGTGCAATTTCTTGTTCACAAATTTTTGAAAGCATTCTAATTTATGACTGGATTCAAGTTTTAGGATACGATCATATATTTAATTATATTTCAATATACGAACTTATATTGATATGGTGATGGTGATTAAGATAAAATTAAAAACATTTTCCAACATAGAGTTATAGTTTTCTTGTATTTTGCATGGCAATATGTCTTCGACTCATTTTCTCTCTTTTATTGTTGGTCTTTGAACAAAAATTTTCAATATTATACGAAAATCGCCTCTGGCTGTCCACATTGACGACCCTAGTGGTTATGGTGGTTGGGATGATTAGTTTTTGGTTTGGAAATTGAAGCAATCGATCAGAGAATTAAGCTTTGAAGCTAGAAGGAAGTCTGTTTACTCTACTTATTATATAATTATTGATGTATTCGAACATAATTTGGCATTTTTTTCAATCCTGATGATACGTGAAACAGTTATAGGGTATTAGTATTAGTTTCCGTGAAATTTGTATTCAAACTTTGTTTCATATAAACTTAATGTAATTATATATTTTTCGTTATGACAGTGGTTACGGATAATTACAAATAGTTGAAGCCCTTTAATGTTGCCAACGGCATATTGCTGAATTATGTGGATCATCATTAGCTCAATATCGAATTAGACTGTTCACTGATCTGTAAAGATTCGCAAATGCCGATTCTATGGAACTGCTATTTTACAATTTCGAGATGGAGTAGAATGTATTCAATTAAGTAACAATGCAAAATTAACCAATATTTCTAATTAAATTTGAATTAGAACATTATAAAAATTAAGTATTTTCTGTTGTTTCAGGTGAAAATATGGTTTCAAAATCGTCGAACCAAATGGAAAAAGAATGACAATGTTTCCAATATTGAAGTGGCAGAGCATAAAAACATAACCTCGAAACCTGAAGAACTTCGTACAAGAACAAAATCCAATATAAACCACAGCCAAAGTTCGAATTCCAGTATTGAAAGTGATACGAAGAGTTCGGTAGCATCCGCTATTGTGGATTACCCTCCAGATAAAAACTTCAAAGATATTCTCAAAACGAATCTCCCGCATTCTCCTAACCCGCAATTACCCAGTCAACACAATCAGATAAACGCGACAAGGGATGTTTCGTTGAATTCTTCGTTCGTTAGTCAAGAAAAATCTTAAGAGTGTTTAACGTGTAGGTACTTACGTGTCTTTTACTCTTTTGTTCTTTTTAATAGATATTGAAAGCCATTGTTTTCAGAAATATTGAGCAAATAATCTTGTTCTGATTCTAAGAATGATTTGGATAAGAATTATGTAATCTTCGGTATAAAATATTCTTATTATTTAAATAATACAGAAATTTCACATTTTTTGGATATTTATAAAATGTTGCAGCCGAACCAAAAAAATGGTATTTCGAGTTTTTATGATTTCCGTATAGAAGAAATGCATAACCTAGCAGTGAAATGTTAACAATGATGATAGTAACACAACAGAAGTATTTTTGCATATCAACGTATGTATACTGTCAAAAATCTCATACTTGAGATATAGATGACACATTTGACCTGGTAACAATATTCGTTCATATATCGTCTTATACCGGGAGAGCAGCTGAGAACGCCCGTCGGCCATATCTCAGGACTGGAATTATATTACAGCTTCACCTTCAAGGAAAAAGATATAATAAGTGGTTCCGAGAAACATGTGGAAATTACTTTCAGAACTTTAGGTCTACCATTCGAGGGCGTATTTGAAAATAAGACAATTAAAAGAACAAAATTTTTTAAAATTCACCCATTTAAGTGGCACTTTATATACAATAATCGAATTCGTCAACAAATTCGGCGCATTTTTTATTACTTAACTTTTAGTCTATCTCTTCCAATAACAGTAAATCCGGTTCTGCTTAGCCGATTTCTATAAACATGTTAATTGAAAAAGGTTTTGTCCAGCAATACGACATATTTTTTCATATTATGATTTCATTTAACAAATTTAAATTGAAGCGTAAGAAGGTCTTGTTGGAAAATTCGATTATCTATATGATATACCACTTGAATAGCATCACAATAACAGTAACAATTGACGTAAAAAATTTACTCTGACAGCTCAGTGGTAGCTATCCTTTAGATTTGAACTGTTTCCTCAAAATTATTCCCTGCAGAATCCATACAAGCTGCAAAACTTGGTAAAAGCGCTCTCATGCAGGCCACCAAAATCATTGCTGGTGTAACTCTACGACTTTAAGATCATCTGAATCCATAAATTGTTGAGTGAAGTATTATGTATATATATATATATATATATATATATATATATATAAATAATGAATATGAATGAATATTATGTTTATTCATTATAACATTTTGTTATGAAAACTACTATCATTACGTACTTTCAAAGGAATTTTCGCCAATCATAACATCATTAGAGGTAGGGTGATATTTGTGTCTTCATAATTCTCTTTACGATGCTTTTGCTTACTTCAATTTCTCTAGCTATTTTTCTAAGGAATGTATGGTGTTTAACTCTTATATATGGAGCTGTATTATTAATATTATTTTCCACAGGAAGTTAAGTGTGGGGCATGGATTTTGTTTGTGAAAGAATCCACCATATTGTGCTATGAGACAACGTTGACAAACATATTTTTGGTATAAATGGGCCCATCGTTGAGCATTTTCCTTATTATCTGCGAGGATTGCTACTCAAGTTTTGATACAGACAAATAAAAACAAATACATATTTATAATTGGATATGGCTCTAAATTCCCGAAGAATTTTTTTGATTCTGATTGAGGTACATCCAAAGGTGGTGATTTAAACGCATTAACCGCCTCTTCAGGTGTAGGAAAACGTTGACCTAGCAATTTATTTTTGATCTGGGGGAATAAGAAGGAACCATTGGATGTCACTGTTTAAAAACGTTTTTGTTTAAACTGATGTGTGATGGATGATTCGTCTTGTGCGATTCGTTTTCCTGACTTTTACGATCATTTCTGGCAACAAACGCTAGTGTACCATTCAGAATAGTCCGTTCTACGTTGCTCTAATGAAACAGTGACGATATGTTCAGTTATTCCGAACTGATGACCATTTGGCTCGTCTTGAAAAACTGAGATAGTTTCGAGTTCATATGTATAAATCCATAATTCGTCGCCTTTCACCATCTTATAAACGTGTTTTGAATTTTTTATCATTTCTTTGCACCAATCGACACGATCTTTTTTTGAACGATTTTCAAATTATCATCATCAAGATTCGAAGCGAATTGATCGGCACACTGCTATTGGTTGATCCACGTCGAAAGTCACAGAAAATCATCGCACGTTTTATGTATCTGTGAACAACTCAAATACCACTCGTATCAGTGGTGCCATATCGCAAAGCTTAAGTAGTAACCCTCGTATTTACCATAAACCAGAAGCACCAGGGTCGATATTAATTCTTTTTATATTTAATATTGGACACCCAAACAATTACATATTACTGTTATACACCTATTTTGTAACTTGACAAAATTTTCAAATTCATTCTAAATATAATGAAACGATATTTTCAAAAATACATTGCAATTTGAAATTAAAAAGTGGAGAGTGGTTACGTCAAATGTAATAAATTTATATACGTGATCATTTTAATGCGCTTAAAAACAGTATTTCTATTTTTTTCATTATCTTATCAAGTGAATTTGATATTACGTGTATACGATAACTTGGGACAACCAGTATATTAATTTTTGGCTGTGAATTCCAAAATAAACAATAGAAAATTCACATTCACAAGATGATCATATTTATAATATCACTAAAATAAATAACTTCGTCCATTGATGTACGAGTATTATAATAATATAATACAGTAAAATAGAGAAGTGTATGTTCCTATTAATGGTTAACTGTTGTAAACTATATATTTGGGTAATAATGTATCTAAAAAGTGTAAATCAATATATAAAGGAGCCAATAATATTAATACAGTGTTTATAGTTTTTTATTAACATTATAAAGAAATATTTTTGAAAATTGATTCTAGTTGAAAACAGGTAATTATCTTTTATGGAAAATATTCTGAAAACAATGGATATTTTGAATAGTTGAGATTGTATAACCACAAAAGTACAATTTTTTAGTTGCACAAATTTACCAAATGTTAGAAAAATATTTTTAATAAAAATTAATTATATGTAATTACTTCTCTATACCTAATTTATAAAATATTTTGTAATGTTCATATCGATCCAAATTCATGTATGGACGAAAAATGCCGTTGTTTCAGTATAGCAGTTGTTTTATTTATGACATCCTAGAACCCCTTCGTCGATAATGTTTTGACAAACTCCTTTCAATCCATCCTTCTATCTTATTCTGCTTTGTACCTTCTTAGATGCTGTATTTTTTGCATGAAAGATAATTATAGATTCAAGCATAAAAATAATATGTACACAATGGTAAACAACCAAAGTCGAGGAATTAACGAATAACCAATCCAAATACTACCGCACCTAGATTTTTACAATAAGAAACACGTCTTGTTCCAAAATACAAGGGTGGTTCATATATAAACCTGAATTTTTGAATAAACGCGCGCAGAATTTAGTGTTGTTAAAGTGAATGCACGGGACATTAGAAAAGTCTGTTACGCAACGTTGAGTACAGTTGGAGCCGCGTAACCTCGCTTTTTAGGGTACTTCTGTCATGCGCGAGAAGAATTTACCAGTGTCTGTTGTGCAGCGCATCATTATTCGTTTTTTGGTCAAAGATATCGTAAAATCAGCGGAACTGTATCAAAAATTACTCGAGCAATTCGGGGATGAGTGCCTCTCTAAGACTCAAGTTCATGAATTGTATTCCGCTTTCCAAAAAAGTCAAGCCAGAGCAAGTGTTATCGATGAGAACGTCAACGCTATAGAAAACCGACGCAGTACTGTCACGATAAGGATGAATAATTCCGCATCAGCGTAGGTAGTATTGACCAAATAATTCATAAGCGGCTCGGTTACCGCAAAATTTCAGATGGGTGCCAATCTTTCTACATTCTGATCAGAAATTAACATGCTGCAAAGTTTGCACGCGTCTCCTGTAGCAGTTTAAAGAAGAAAGAGAATATGTATTGCACAGAATAGTCACCAAATACGAAACTTGGGTATACCTCTATAGTCCGGATAGTAAAAGCGAGTCTATGGAGTGGAGGAAGAAATACGAAGACGTACCAGTTAAAGTGAAGGTTACGCTGTCAGCTAGAAAGGTGTTGAGTACCACGTTTTGGGACACGAGAGAGAATTTTCTCACTGAAATCGAACTGTTAATGCGCGAACATCCTAAGAATTATGGTGACACCTGTCTACGATTCAAAACCACGCGATATTCCAATCCGTAGTGCGATATTGCTAGAAGAGAACGCCTGACCGCATACAGCTCGGCTTATAATGGAAACGTTGAATGAATTGGGTTGGGAAACACTGGAAATATCCTCCTCAAAGACTCGATTTATCGCAATGGGACTATTATTTATTTGGTCCAGAGAGATTTCTAGTAAAAAGGCTTCTGGAAAGGTGCTAAAGTGTGTAGAATATGACTGAGACTATCAAGAAAAAATGTAAATAATTTTAGCTCTGAAACTTGAAATAATAAAATGTTTTATATATAGCAAAAGTCCGGTTTATATTTGAACCACCCTCATATATAGCTCTCAAAAATAGAGACACAGGAACATGACAAATTTGGCAGACATAACGACTTTCTGACGACATCAAATTGCCGTGAGTAGGTTTTGTGTGGTTGATGCGGAATCTTCTTATATCGTGCCAAAATTCTTGAATTATGTTTCTGAAATTAGTCTTCAGATCATTAGCAAGATGAACTGGAATTTCAGAAGGATCCTTCTCGGTTTCTTTGGCGTGGCGATCTGCAGATTCGTGTCCAGTGATTCCAGTATGTGACGGAAGTCAGATGAGAGAGACTCTTATATCAAAAGTAATAAGAGTTTGGTAGATGTCGTGAATGTTGAGAGTCAGTACATATGGCGATATGTTTATGGGCAGCCCATCTGTAAATCCGCCACAGTGAAGACTAGAATATTAAACAGAAGATGTTCAAAGGATGTCAAATTATTAAAGTTTAAAATTTTAATATTCGGTGCTTATGCATCTCCTAAAAAAACCGTTCATAGCTTGTCGTAGGTCCTTGTTGAGCAATTGAAGAGAAAGGTGGAGAAAATCTAGAAATTTCTACGTGTATTTTAATCTATATAAGAAATTATTGAAATATAATATAAGCTATTTATTTTTGTATTTTTCCAATACCGATTGACATGGAAAAATGTGGAATCATTGAACAATACGGTGATTTGGATCAGCTTTTTAATAACAAATTTTTACTATACCAATCGATACCCAAATAATTCATAATAGATATTATATTACGAATTAAATCAAACTTCAAGGCGAACGAACGTAGGGTTGAATCATTCAAAATGATTCGATGTCTTATAACGCCCAACAGTGCCTCTATATTAATACTTCCTTCCAAAGTTGTATAACGTTTGCTCAGAATTTCATTTGTGTTGGTGAGTTAGAGCATGCGGTAACTAATTAAACACGTCTTTTCTGTAAGATGAAGTTATAATCGATTTTGAGAAAAACGACTCTCTATTTAAATATTATCTTTAATAATATCTTATATCAAAATAATTGTTAAATAAAAAATGCGTGAAATTCCAAAGAGAAAATGGAAAATATTTAATAAAAACTTCCTACCGAATATATCACTTACAATCATTATAGAGCTTGAATTATTTCCGAAATTTTTTTCGAGGTGCTAATTTTTGGAAAATAAAATATTTGCAACCGAGAAATCATATTTGGAGATTGATCCAAACTTGTGGGAGATTCAGAACAAGAATTTTGTACTAAAAATAATAAATAAAAAATAGAATTTTTGACATATTAATAATTATTTTGGTTTGATATTTGGCGGCTTAATAAATTAAGGTGGTTGTGACATGACCTTTTCTTTTGACGTTTTCTTGACAAGTTTTAAAAGCCTATTAAAGTTTTATTTGTGAGAAGAAAATATTGAGCTTTGAATAGGAACTTTTGGATAAAAATTTTTGAGGTAGATAAATCAAAACCGTCCAATACGAGGAAATCAAAATCAATAATATGGAAACAATTTTGAGAATTTTTAATTGATGTTACCAGTAAATAATATGTATGCACCTATACTTCAGATAAAAATAAACATGTATTGTAAATAATTCATGCCTCTGCTATTATGACATTCGCACGTGACAGATGTCAAGTCGGGTAAATTATTAATAATGCAGTTAGATTGCGTGACCGAAAAAATTTTTGAAAAATTTATTTTCTTATAGCAACTTCTGAAAGTTAAAACATCTGAAATGACAGGTATAATCAACAATAATGTAGAAAGAGAGTTGTATACAAAACTAAAATGGACCTCAAGATGTTTAAATTTCAATTTATGTCATTGTATCTCCCAAAAGTGATAATTTTAGGGGATAAAGCTCCCACTATCAATTCCTGAATCTATATAATCAAACGGCTATAAGAATAAGAATAACCTCTCGCCCTATTCGTTCCGCAGCATTCATATATGGCAGAAACAAATACAGATAAAAGTCCAACATACGTATTTGTACCCAAAGCTGTGTAGGATATTATATGTTCATTTATCTTTATCTTTGTAATTTTCCAATTTTTGGTTTTCTAGAAAATCTTGGACAACGTTTACAAAAAATTTCCAGGAGAATGTTTCCTGTTCATTCAGTTTTTCTTCAAAGCGCTTATCCTTTATCAGTTGCCGTATTAGTGGACCTACACATATTCCCTCTTTAATTTTTGCCTCGTTGAGTTTGGGGAATTTCTCTTTCAGATATATACAAATCCACTGCTTTTACAATTTTTTTAACAGGTCGAGCTTTATGTGTAACGGTGGTAAAAGAATGTCATCAGGGTTCACTAAAGGATCAGTTTTAATAAGTGAGCGATTCACGCTTGGACAACATTATCTTTGAATATTAAATTAAACAGCTAAATTTTGTGTAAGCCAGTTGTAGTCCAAGCAAAAGTGCAATGACTTTAAAATCACCACAAATTTTCGAATTTGTGACGATGTCGATTCGAATCACGTACTAAATCGTTTAAATTACTTTGTGTCGATAAGTGCGGTTATTTTGAATTTAAAGTTCATAACTTGAGTCATTATCTTTAGATACCTTATCGGGCTGACTAAGAACAAGTTTCAGAGTGGAATCCTGACTTTCTGATCGATTTTAGGCTTTGGCACAGACAATTATTATTACGTAGGATGATTTTGTTGGCCGAAAACAATTTTGGATACTGGTTAGTGTATTTGAACTCGATTGTAGTTCTTTTGTTTCAGTAATAATCACTTACATGAACCTTCGGTTCGGTCCAAATCATTGGTTTAGCAAATGGCATGCATATTGTTTAGACCAACCTAATAGGAGTCACATACACGTTATACAACATTTATGTGGAATCTAGGATATATCCTGATTCCTCAAAAGAATTCCAAAATAGTATAATAAGTACTGAATAATTATTGATGTGAAATTTCAACGCTGAGCTGTAAAAGTTAATTCTTCACAAAGAACAAAAACTGTCGGTGTTAGGATGTTTTCATTTAAACGATTCTATTACTATTGCAGTCAACTATACCTCTAATAAGTTCGTTACATTGTAAACATCATGTTATTCAAAAAAAGACGTATATGAGGTGAGAAATAAATGTGAATGTGTCACATAAAAACTGGACGTGATTGAAATAAAATTATTATATGTTGTTGATGAGGATACACCAACAGGAATAAAAATCATCATCACAAAGTTTGAGTGAGATTGTTTACAAGTGTTATCAATCAAAAAAAGGAGTCAAATATTGTTATCTATAACTATATTTTAATATCTTCAAACACAAAAATTATATCATATAATTACTGCTGCTTCATTAAACAATTTCAAAGAATTAAGTCATAGATATCATTTCCGCTACGTATCTATAAATTTCATCCAGTATTTCAAAACAAAAATCATTTTACACTTATTTTAAACATCCTCAAGTGGCTATTAATTACATTAACATATCTGGCAATGCAAACGGCTCAGTCAACATATTTAAAAGTATTTCCAAGAATCTTAAGTGTGTAACTTTAGTTAACGTAATTCTGCATCATTAATACTTTTTAGAGTCAATAAACTATTGCATTACATGTTTATCATTGTGATGTACAACAATTGACAATACGGTTTTATATAATGATAATATTAACAACAACAAAAATTTTTATTTACTAACTCGCCGTAGATTGAATACAGCACTATAACAGATGATATCAGAAAATGAAAAGTTCTTCAATATAACAATTTCCAAACAAAATTCGCTTTAATGCCATCTCACAATATCCTATTCATTATTATCAAACAGTATTTTTTACTTGAGATTCAAACAAATTTAACATTTATTTGCTAAGTTCATTAGGAACGTCCTGTATAGAAACTTCATTCTAAATTGTGTGTGTACGATAGTGAAATGAATACTACTTTTATTTATTATGATTTCAAGCAATTTTCTTAGAATAACATGTAATTTATCCATAAAATAAAGTTTGATACAAAAAAACATTACAATAAATATATTAAAATACGAACAGTGCTATCTTCCATTAGACTAATCAACTAAAATATTTTTTAATAATGCTATGACATCTAGTGGGTGGTAGCTGAAGCTATAATATACGAAATCACTTTCTATGACCCTTTAATAGAAATCTACTGCATAGAGTTGAGTCACCCTAACGATTTTCACCGCAGTTAACATAATTTTGTTGTATTTTGATAGGTGACGTTACAAATACTTAGATAATTAAATTTCGGGGTAAACTAATCTTAAATGTTTTCCGATGTAACGTCAATGTAAAAAAAGTTCTAGAAACGTATATTCTAAAAATCAGTAAATGACACTTTTTTGTAATTTTCACCGTATCTAATAAAAATAATTTTATTTTGTGTTTGATAGGGGGAAGCACTTGTATTAGTTTAGTTTTATATGCAAGCCAACAGTGGACCTCCAATATTCTCGATGATGTTTTTCAAAAAAGCTCAGAGTTGAAGGACAAATAAAGCGATTGTATCAAAGACAATATTTTTATTATCAGATATAGAACTAGCTTCTCGCTTTTATAGTTTTTCCAACGTCACAGTCTGCAGCAGTGGAACTCGTAAAATGAAATATTCGACATGCAAGAAAAGTAAATTTGCCAATTGGATGAGAAATGAATTGCTTATGTTTGCTCTTAAATATTGTTTACATTGTAGTATCCTTTTTGGTTTGATACGATTACATATAAAATCAGTCTACATTCGTTTTGGTAATAAATGTAGACGTTTAATGAATTGGAAATTATGTGGTGGCAATAATTTTTACACGACCATAACCTTACACTGTTGGAAAAATTGAAACTGAGATTATTGTCATGTGGATTTAGAAAATCGTTAGAGAAATAATATAATCTATTCAGACTTATTCCCCGGATGGTACTAAAAATACTAATTGAACCGATGTAAACGGTCAAAAAAGTACCATCAATTGATTACTGAAAGAGATGGTAGATGAACTTTTCTTGTTTTATAAATAGGTTGCAACCAACTCGAACTTAGTAATAATGAAAGTCGTTGCTGAAATTTTTTGATAGATATATAATTGTTGCTAAAGTTTATTTCGGAAAGGAAATCGTCGGAATGAGAGAGGGAATAAGCTGGATGAGGAAATATATAAAGGTTAAGTGAAAGTTTGATATACAAATTTTTTTAAAAAAATGGCGAGTGCGTGATTAACCTTACACCAATATTTTAAATATTATTCCATAAAATTCAAATATCCAAATACAAGTGGCATAAAAGTCATATCACACACACACACATATTTATATATATATATATATATATATATATATATATATGCTATAATTTTTCCTAATGTCATTGATATTAGCTTTGCTTTGACATTTTTTAACTAAATACATTCAAAATCCACTTTCTTCCTTTCTTCCAAAGAACAATGAACCATTCTTTAAATTATTTAGATTTACCGGTCGGCCGATAAAACTACGGTTTTTAGCTGCTATTTTAGTATGGGACAATACGAGATGCTCTCAGATCTAAGCGGCTCCAGAACAGCTAAATAGCAAAAACCTTCCCAACTATCAACAACACTACATGCCTCGTAATTGGGCATCAATTATAGAGAATTGTGGCAAGGGTAAAACTACAGAAAGTGCTCCTACCAATTCCACAATTAAGTAAGTTATTTTATTATTATTATGCCTTTGTAGATATTTTTACATTGTAATTTGACCATAACTTCAGTACTTGATGATGAATACATAAGTTATTCAAAGCTGAAAAATATATTAGAAATAGTACACTTTGGTGTTTAATTTTGCGAAAATCCCACTACAAAAACGCCCATAAAATAGTTTGCACATACTTCGTTTCAATTCATATATATGTACACTGCCCCGTCTAAGAGTGACCTTAACTATCGGATCCAAAACGTGTGGCCTAGGTTCGTGAAAGTAAGGAATAGAAGGGGGTGCCATGAAACAATGTAGGAGGTAAAAGGACGTGGATATGTTGGTTTTTATAAAACATATACCAGGTATATCAGTGAAGATTAATTTAATTGCATGCTACTAGGACATGAGGAAGCTTATAAAAGAAATGTGACTTAAAATTTCCAATAGAAAGTAGATATTGGTCATCCAAGGAGAGATAAAAAATGTCGTTAACAAAAATGTACCTGTATTATATATTTTTCTATGAGAATGCTCGTGGCGTAACAATGTGCCTTAATTCCACTATATGCCGCTTAATTTCTGGGGCTCAGTAGGATACTCATATTTCTTCCCCCGCGATTATCTGAGAAAGAAAATCATCACGGTCTTCATTGTAGCGTGTTTTATGTAACGTCCACATCGTTCTTCATCGTGCACTTGATCGCGTCCCCCATTGAACTGTCTGACCTATCTTCTAATCATTAAATCACTCATAATCCGTAAGCCTTGCATATTTGCCGATAACTTTCACTTAGTTTAAAATTTTGTACCTGTAGAAAACAAATCATAAATCTAATTTCACAAGCGACAGCGTTTTTAGTTAATGCTGACATCATCAAGAAGCACTACAAAGATCACGCCTGCAACAGCAATCTGAAAATTGCATACATCGTCGCTGAGTAACTACCACGCATGCTCGTAACTTGCTGCCGCTGATAGAAATAAAACGAAGCTTACGTTGTGGATATGCCTCGTAAATAGAATGCATTGTTTGGAAAAATTATAGTCACTTAGCATAAATGCTCATTACCATTTTATTAATAAATATTAATTTCATATAATGTCAAGTTGCCGCACAATAATAACCCATTAGACCTTCAGAACCCAAAATGTTGAAACAGGAGTTGGAAATATCTAAATTTGTGATTAGAACCAGAATACCCGACTTTGGATTTAATATATTAATGATGACTGTGTTCGACGTAATTCCAATTTAATCACTGTAAGATAATATGAAGTCAGAGTGGTAGCTTTAGATGAATGTATAAATTAATTTTCTATATAGGGGTTAAATCGCGGCTGAATAGGATTAAAAAGGGTTTTATTCTGAGAGCTTTGTAGTTATGTAGAAATGTGTAACTGCGTGTAATATGCTAGCATAAACCATTTGCACAACATTCCCGGAATCTTCCTCTAGGAATTAGGCGTTTTTGAATTAAATCAGTCCAGCTTAGTGCATGACAAAATTTTAGGGGAATTTAATTATCTAACGATCTTTCCTTCGAAATACAAATTTGCTCACGTCATACCTAAAAACTATCCAGATTTAGATTTCTGTAGAATTTTTCATATGTTTGGTATCTTCACAATCAATAATTATGATAATAACGTGATAATTACTAAAAAATAATTTCATACTTTTTAATAAGGTATTGATACTGAAGTAATATTTTTATATGTTATTATATATTGTTTAAATGGTTTAGATAATTAAGAAAATTGTAGATCGTAGAACACTAGAATAGGAATTTTTCACCCCCTTCGTCTACCAAAACCAATTTGCATTTTAATTCTGTGCTCAGAACCTCCAAATATTTATGAAAATATTTCTAAAATATTTATAGAAATACCCTGACATTAAATCTGAATCAATTTTCGTGAGTATTATAACGTTCAAATTGAACAAACTGGTTGTTTCATCACTAAAACTGAGAATTTGTTCTAGTGATGTCTGTAGTGAACATACTCCAAAAATAGTTATTTTTCCTTTATATTATCGTTCTACCACCCTTTAATTTAGCTGCCTTTATTTTTTGGCATATATTCGAATTACATAAAAAATATTTTTGTTTTTAGTTTATATTGAATCTTGAATGAATCATATTAATATCTAGTGGATGTAGAATGTTTAATTTCTCGAAAAAAGATTGTTTTCTTCTTGTTAAAAAACAAAAAAGATTTAGTTGCATATTTAGACGTTCTTGAGCCAATATCATTATTCGGAGCTCTAGGGGCATGCCCCTCAGGGCTCCCTTCTTTAGATACGACAAAAGTTTTTGATACATTTTCAATAAGTAGACGGTAATGAAAAAATGTTATGGACATAGGGATTTCAATGTAATCATTATCAACTGACTCTAAATCTAAAAGTTTGAATTTTAAATTTTAATAGTTTGTTACCTTAGATTGTATAAACTCAACCATTCCTCTTACTATTCTTATTCTAGCTTAAATCTTCGACTACTTTACTTATTAAAATCCAAATTCATCAATATCAAAGCAAGATTGGGTAAATGTAAGTCTAGTAACGGAAATGAGAATTTTTCAACAATTCATTGAGGTAAAAAGATTCGAACAAAAAAATTTGTTTTTTTCCATTAAAAGTAGAGAAAAACTAACTTCGAAAATAAACTTCTCAGTCGTATAAATAAATCAAAATAAAGATAGGAAACGATGTCAAACGAAATATTTCACTTAAATAATTCAAATCTATTATAGAGAGATCGTAGCATGTCTTTCAATTCTTCAGCTCTTTCAAAGTTATGTAGAATGACCACAACAATGGATTAATAAATAATCTATTCAACCAGCCACTTGCAAAGAGAAGTTTGAAGAGAATGTGACCAGAAGATCTCTCATAATAAATACTCTGAAAGTACCGACTCATATATAGACAATCTACTTATTACTCTGCTTATCGAGTAGATTGCAAAAGTGCTGTATATTAATGAAAAAAAGTTATGCAGATAATAATTTCGTTATAAATAACCCATAATCATTTGAGGATAAATCTGAAGATCGGGGAAGGAACAATGTGAATAAATTATTTTAAAAATATTTTACCAATCATTTTATACATTTCGTTGTCTTACTAGAGCCATATCTCAACCTAAAGTTAAGAGATATTATTTGATTTCGTAGAAATTCCAAATATTTATTTGATTTAAACCCAGAAGGGACATACGATGTAAACCCCTGAAATATATTTTGATTTTATATAATAATTTCATGAAATTATACAACACATTGTAATTTTAGACTTGACATTTAGGAATATCTGTAAAAACTGAATTATCTAAATAAAGCTCTCCTGAGGTGTAAAAATGTATTTTGTATTAAATGACCTAGAAAATATATATTGAGTTGCAAAGGGTATCGCCCTAAATTTTGAATTTATTCCCACAGAGGATTTCAAATAAGGAAAAAATAAAATATTGGTTAGCCCAGTTCTCAGAAGAAATATCTCCAGATGCTAACGAGAAACACTTACTTCGACAAATACTAGGTAATCAGTACCGCTTCCAATCAACCATATAGCTCAAAAATATATCAATGTAATGTACTGGAATTATTTTGCCTAATTGTTGAAAAGTCTGCATTATTTGCTATCTTGATAGAATATATGGAACTTCACATTAATAATTCGTAGTCCACTAATTTATGAACAGCAGCCACTAGAGCTTCCTATTATTTCCAACAATATGTTAAAAATTTTTATCTTTAATTATTAATTAGCTCAATACATTCCATTACCAGATTGAAATCAATCACAGAAAGGGCTACAGTTGCATAACTAAATATTATATTTATTATATGCAAAGTACAAAGTTTAAAAAAACCTAAGGTGAAGAGCTATTTAGCGTAGGATCAATACGTTTCCACTAAGCGAGCATCAATTGAGTTAACTTCAATAATTTTGAGTCCTTTCTTCAGTAATCAACGCGCAAATGCTGGCAATGTCATGAAATGTATTACTTTTGCCTCTATGTTATGATTTCTGTAAATTAATTTAGTTTTTATTGCTTTTAAGTTAGGGACGCGTAACATTTGCTCAAATGAATGAAACTAATAGAAAATTATGGTTTTTCTATGAAATCAGATTAATATTTTTAAATGATGAATATTTCTACATATTCATCATTGCAGGATCAACTTTATTCAATTTTCTGTATCTGATTATAGCAGCCTGTGGATTCTCCCAGTAGTTATCTACAAAAACCAATTGAAATAAAAACGATAGGTAGTTCGTAAGAGCCGATAGGCCGTATAGATTCGAACCGCAAGTTTAACAAATTGGGGTCGAGTGGACAACGGTCCCTGATAACACAATAGAAAAGCTTTTTAGACGATCTCAAAGTGTCTTGAGAGAAAAAAGATTTATAACAATCGTATATTCACTGGATTGTCTTTAATGTAACTGGAATTACGACTACCACGATAATAAATAAAGCATGCACCTACAAGAATTTAAACTAAAATGTTTAAAAGTTATTCCATGATACCCAATTTCAAAACAGATTAATTAAAAGTTGAGGCTCCTATGGTCGAAAAGATCCTAAAATACGTCTAGATATGAGGTATTCCTCAAATTCAAGGAACTAATCAATTCATCCCATCCTCTTTTCCATCAAATACTTTCATTAGCATGTGGTAAAAAATTAGGACTACAATCAAAGGTAATATATTGATTGTATACGGCAATCATAATCTACGGCTAGCTAGTATAGGAAAATCTATTGAAAAAGAAAAAAATATATCACGAAAGTGCAGAAAATAGCAGCATTAGAAATAATCAGAGCCATAATAAGAACTACACAAGCAGCACTATAAGCTATTTTAAGTCTGCAGTCTATAAAAGATGTAACCTGTAAAGTAGCTCTCCGGTTGGGAGAGTTTACCTTCAGTCTCCGAAGACGGTAACTAGGTAATTGAGTGTTGGCTTAGTAGTAGCCATAAATAGTGTTCAGTATGAATATTGACAATTATTTCGGAAATTCCAGCAGTTACAGGATACACCTTCCTTTTCTACCAGTGTTGATCCACGAATGGCTTCGTATCAAATTTGCTTCGACCTTGATAAAACTAGCAAGAGACTAAAAAACACGTCAAAGTTGGTGCCAAATAAAGATTTTCTTTGATTATGAAGGTGTAAATGTATATGCTCCTAGAGGTTATATGACCACTAAATAATTCTAAGGCCTTCTACACACGGAACGACACATTTGAAACTAATTACTTATTAGTAATTAGCGAATTAGCGAATCATTTATTAGTCGTCGTTGAGTCACTAGCAATGTTATTCAATGGAACATAAGAGACGGTTCTACCAGTTACTAACTAGTACCACCAGTAATTAGTTTCAAATGAGTAGATTAGTGTTTAGAAGATTTAAGTTGAGATTGCTAGACATTGTCAGAAGTAAACGGCCACATCTTTCAATCAGCGGTGATTGGATGCTTCACCATTACAAAATGCGGACAAAGCTTCAACAGCCTCCGTGCAATTCCGTCTTAGCTCCTTGCGACTTTTGGCTTCATCTCATGATACTAATGCGGAGATAATCTCGTTGTTTACTTCTCTTGTTCTAGCTCCTAGTTGTTTAGTAAGAAATTAAATCATTTTCCTACCTATCTAATCAAAAACTCTGTTTCCCGGAAAGAAATTGATATGGACAATAAATCAATTCATATTGTAATTTAGAAAGATTAATCTTATTTCTATTGATTTCACTAAAGTTAATTTGCTTCGCACGCTAAGCGAATGGACTATAATGTTCTGTTTATGCTTTTATTGACTCCAAATCTTTTATATAAAAAAAGTAAAGTCTTATTGTATGTAGAAACGATGTATAAAATAGTTATAAGCCTACAATTATGTTTGGCTAATTTTTATTGAGGCTTAATTTATGGTATGGGGTACCAGAATTAACACCATCATTAACTACAGTCCAAATTCTGGCATAAAGACATTATTGATGTCTTAAAGGAGATTATAAAATATCTAATCACAATAACCAACCAAAGGCACGATCTGCCTTATTCATCGCAGGTGCGAGAACATTACAATTCACCGGATATAGTTAATAAATTCAGTCACTGCCGTTTCAACTAGTTTCTAAAAAGGGTGCAGATAACAATATAATGTTTTAAATAGAAATTCGGTACATTATGAAGTTTATTATGCCATAAATATTCGTAATAGATATGAATTTGATTCTCGGATGCATTGTCGAATCACGTTTTTTTTTGTGGGGAAGCTGTACATTCTGAAAGGTATATTAACAACTGCCTGAACAAATTAGTTGATTTTGTACGTCAATTCGTCCAAGTCTTATTGAGAAAATTACGCCTAGCTGAAGAGCATTAACAGTTATCAACTGTTTCAATTATTAAGCCGTTATTTATGGTAAAAAGGAAAGTTTCATCAAAGATACTTGTATGTTTGTTATAGATTCGTTCATGAAACTTGATTATCTAAGATTAACATCAGCTATTTTCTATATTTGTAGAATCAGGGATTATTTCCAAATATGAAAATGCAAAAACTATTTGGGGAGCACTATTGCACTATGAAAACTAGTGAAAATTAATTGAATGTTTATAGTTAGAATTTGTCAAAATACGGGCAGGATAGAAACATGCCACTGAGTTTTCTATTATTACCCAACTAAATAATTTTAAAATATATTATGGTAACTCCTTACGAAGTGGACGCCTACGATATCGAATAATTTTCATGACAGGGATATGGACGAAAGTTACAGAGAACTCATAAAGGGTGGAGACCCATAAACTTTGGAAAACTTATTCCAGTACTATAAACGTATTTAGAAATATGTTTCATTTATTTATATATTTGAAATTAATTAAAGTTGGAAAAAAATATCAACATTAGATACAACCATTTCTGTTTTGGAATCTTTACTAATTTTTTTTTCTATTATAATTTTCAAGAACCTTGGAAAAGTAGATTCCAGAAACATACTATAACACTTTCAACATTTCAATTATAAACTAAAGGGAAGACTGTAATTTTTTGGAAGATTCAAATATAATCTAGTATAATTTGAATCAGTTTAGAGAGAAATATTATCACTCATTATTTTTTACATTTTTACAGTTTTCAATAGAAATGACTTATTCTAATGGCAGAAGTTTGTTATAAACATTTGTTATATTATATAAAGTTTCCTAAACGAGAGTAAATATTCAATTCGATTAATCCTTTTAGATCAGCTATTTATCCTTTTTAGCGAGCCTATGAATTACTACCATATTATATTTTGAAATGACCGATCCCACAAGAAAGAATGAATGACTGGAAGTAAAATAGAACAATTAAAAAGACCTGTACCCAGGTAGATACGTTCAAATTTTACGCCAGACAAACTGGAGCCAAATAACTGAAATGTACGAGGGAATCCGGTAACTCCATTCGGCAATGGAAAACTAATCAACAAAAGATTGAATAGTTGAAATGAGCAAATCGATGTTTTCGAGAGATTGATCTAGATTTGAAAGAAAGATTATGTGGTTGATAGATGCAACTAAATACCTCCTTATTATTTGCTAAATCAATACGGTATATATGTACTGTACTGTACCGTAGGTAAAGTTGGTTTATTGACAAAATTTTTTGCATATCTGCTTTTCGAGAAAATGACTGAAAGAGGTAATGAAGAAATTACAGTCATTATCGTTTTAATGTAATTGCAATATTTAAGATTGCAATGAATGTAAGCATGTGAGTGTCAAACCTCGGCATATATCAATACTTATATATCTGTACTTTGTTATCAGTCTTTTGGAAGATTGAGAATAGATTTTGGTATATCCAATAAATTATTAAATTCAATCATATATAAAACTGCATCAATTAAACTCTGAAATCGAATATGAAATTGTATAAAAAGAAAATTACGAAACCATGATGAAATTGTGTGAATAATGTTAGAGCCTACATCAAATTTTTGCAAATAAAAAAATAATGAGATACCCAGGTGTGAATGATCCAAAAAATCTAAAATTCGATTTAAGTATGAAATTACGGTTGCATCTTATTAAGTGCTATTTAGCTCTAAGCTCCTGATGAGCTGTCATTTCTTCTAAATCTAGAATAATCATATAACTCGACGACAGAAATACAAATGATTTGACTTCCAGCCAATTTGCATGATAAATTGAATCAATATTTCTTTCTATAAAAATATTTATTTAAGGAATTGGGCTTAGGGAGTAATGGAAAATGTGCTTAAGTTAGAGGGGTTTTTGAGACACCATCATTGGCGTACAATAAATAATCACAGATTAAAACCAAATGGGAAAAAACTACAGCTGGTACAAGCATATGTTTAATCGTATCAATAGGGAGTTGAATACAGTGAGATATTAATCTCAAAACACATTATCAGTACAAAAGAGATAAAAAACCCTCTTACTTTAACTATTTGTCTTGTTTTCTCTAGTTTTCCATATATGTTATGCAAAACTGAGCGTTATTCCATGAAAATATTCCTTAAAATTTGTTCCAATTGGTTGGGAATCCCTCTGAATCGATTAGATACTTTTAAAACTAAATTGGAATTTTTAGAACCGTTGCTTTGCCGTTGGTTAAATTCATACTATACACTCTTCGTTCTCTGAGGAAGATAATTTGGTATCGAAACGAGTGTCAGACAGTTTAACTCTAAATTAACTACAAAGAGTATTCATTTGAGATCCAAATTGTTTTTAAAGCTTTAAGAAACAATGGAAATAACTAATATACAGAGGGTGTATGATAACTATTTTCGGTTTTCATATGTGTATTCCTACAGCTTAATTTAAACATATTGTAACAATACTCATCCCTAATTCTATGAATTGCTTTACTTCCTAAATTTTTATGTTTCCCGGTTTTTTTTTCGGTTGTAACATGTGATTGCTGACTGATTGCTCGAATAAAAAAAGAAGTCTCTTTAGTTGAACATAATGAAATGGATTTTAATGCCTCCTTTGGCAGTGATTATAGTTTGCAAATTACGATGCAGGCTTTAGAAACGATTTTGGATCACATTCTGCGGAAGACTGCCCCATCCCTGCACCAGTATGTAGCGAAGCTCTCTAGAATTTCGAGGGGCTGGCACATGTCTCCGTAAACGTCTCCCTATCTCATCTCAAATATGTTGGATTGGAGTTTGGACTGCCAGCAGGCCAAACAAATTGCCCTATTTGAACCTCATCAAGATACTCAGAATACACGCTTAAGCACATCTCTCGCCTTATCGTTGCCACACTCTTACACGTCTGAGCCCAGAATCGAAATTCATCGGAAAACAATACGCGACTCTAATCCGCTTTGGTCTAAGCAAAATTTAGCCTGACAATTCGGTGTTCATGGGAAAGCGGCGGTTCAGTAGCTCTAGTTCGAGAAGACAATCTATAACATGAAGTCGTCTCCACTCATTTATGTTTACATTTCTCACTTGCAGATGTTTTCGAAGGGAACTTGCCGTGATCGTTCGGTTTCTCAAAGTACTAGAAACGAAAAAGCGGAATATCTAGCTCTAGCTATTGTAGTACTACCTCGTCCTGGACCAATTTCTCAAATAATTTTGGGGTGACCCTAATCTTTATGCTCGGCAGTGTATTACCCCGCATATTTTCTTCTTATATCAATATTTATATATCAAAACAAGAATATAAATTCGATTTTGTTGAAGTTAATATTTATCTATTCATTTTTCCCATTGTTTTATTGAAGCTAGTAATAGTAGAAATAGAAATAGTAACAGTAGATTTTCATTATCATATTTTTTATTAAGCTGTTGAAATATATTGTAAATGTTTTTTTAAATGACAAGCAGGACTTTCAGCGAGTACATCAAAAATAGGAAAGACAGATCATTATACCAACAAAAGAAAAACGTTTTTGTGAAAACCAGTACTCTTTTAATAACACTCTGAAGTGTAACAAAATAGATCTAACGTCCCGAAATAATCTATTTCAGTACCAGGTATCTATAGCCCCCGAAAAGAACACAATAGAAATCTCATATTAAATCTAATGTGACTGTAAAAGTCACTTTTCAAAGGTCATTGTTAATACACTCATTCATGAACGACAAATTGCATCAAAAACAGGAAGTTGGTGTAAAAACCATCCATCCAAAGGTGACTTTAGCCGCTTTTCTATGAGCCACAATGAATTCCTGTACTAAGTCGGACCCATTATTCCATTCAACTTGTCAGAGCACAGGACCGGATTATCAGAAAATTCTATAATCTATTCATATTATACCATCGTTCAATATGAATATCAAATTTGTAAAAATTTTTAATAATTTTATAATTACTATAGGAGATAGGGAATCCCACTACTCTATTAATGAAAATAATTATTAAATCTTCTAAACTTACAAAATCGTACATATATGAACTCAGAGCTTACTTTGTTTTTGTATCATATAAAAATATGAATATGTTTTTAAGTATGATATGAAGTAAACGTTAAATTGAATCAGTTTATTAGCAAATACTTAGATCTGAAGGCATCCTTTAGACTCCAATCAGAATTGCACAATGAGTAGTTTAAACTTTACAGCAAGTTGGCGTTTATCAAATAATACACTTTTAAGAAGAGAGTGAGAAGACCAACCTCTGATTTGTGTAGACTTAAATTAGACCTTTATTAAACCGTTGCATATATTAACTGATCAAAGCTTCCAAACCTAATTAGAATTTATATCGTATTATTTCAAAATGTCATGGTTTTTTTTAATAACCATAAATTGGAGAAACATTTACGAGTAAACAATTTTCTGATAAAATTACTAATTGTATAATACTGTAAAAGCTGACAAATTTCAACTATTCCTATCACCCTTCCATATTTTTAATTGAGCTCTCATAAATTTCATTTTTTTAAAATACTGATTCAGTCGAGATGAATATGAGGTGTTCTTCGGTGTTTGTTATTAAGTGATTTGATTTGTAAATACCTCTCAGTTTTTTCGTCTCCATTATATACACTACATCTTCCTTTTTGCCTTTGATAATTATTTAGAATCCATACCTGTATTGTTGGTCTGACTTAGATCCTAAGTAGGGGTACACACATTCTTACCCAGGTGCGATGCCGGCTGCTAAAAGGTCTTTTTACAATATTAACTTTACACCTTTATGGATTGATGCATCCCCAGCTTATTTTCTGCATCGTTAAGTCATACGTGACACAAATATTAGTCTATTGTGTGACCCTGCAAATCTGTCTCATTATTAAAATTACCTCTGCCGACCCTTCTCTAATGTTCCACGGGTTATTATTTACAATTTATTGTTTAAAGATGAACAAATGATGTACTATAAATTATAAGGATTAAAATTAATGAACTGACATGAGAAATGTTTTTTATAGATTAGGCGTTCCTCGTACATTAATTTTCTTTTATAAAACTATTAAAAAAATTGTAAATTACATAGTTTATTACACGAAAGACAAAATTGTTATGTTGTATTTGGTTAATACGTTATAATATTTTCAGTTCCTTCAGAAATTTATTATTTTAAACAAACATAATCCTGTAATTTAATTTAGTGACTAATGTTTATCATTTTTTTTATTATGTGTACTTCTTTAAACATTAATTAAAATATTTGTAGGTAACGGAAATAGACAACTACCATAGTTCAAAACAGATTCAACTTTGTGAGATATGTATAGCAGTAATTTAATAATTAAGAACCGCACTCTATGCGGCTTCGTGTTAATTGAAGAGTGGTGGAACTTCTTTCTGAATGTTCATTAAACAAAGAATTCAGTAAAATTATTTTCCAATAAAGGACCAAAATGTTATGGCCTCGATATTTGTATCGAACTGGAAGAAAATTTGGAAAAATATATCCATACAAGTAAATTCCTTTAATCGCTTGTATGTGTCTGTTGGGGATGGTGAATTCAACTAAACTTTTTTTTCCATTTGGTGCATCTGAACTGTTTTCTGAAAGCTAGGAGTCCATATATCCATCGAACCATTGTACTACTAAATTTATTGAAATTTAGTTCTGATTGCGCTGGATGCTCAGCAATTCAGCCATTGTGCTCGGGCCCTATGCAGGACAAATCATAAATTGGAATACAGATAATGGAGACCTACTTTTTGGGCTGAGCGAAAAGCTTACATATATTCGTTTATTTGATTCCGATGTATTCGCCTGCGCTTTTCCCACAATGTTCTCTCGAAGAGGAACGCAATGTACCAATAATCAACTCTCAGTTGATTTTTTTCGTAGTACATTTATTAGGTAGTTTGTCCAATTTTCAACTAAATTTATTTCGTGATTAAGATTTTCGTTCTTCTCAAGTCCAATGCTAAATTACATTTTAACAAACTATTTGTCAATAAAAAGACCGAAAAAAATTTCTACCTTTAACAAATACCACTTTTTCATTTTTTTACTTAATTGTACTTAATTGTACCCTTGAAAGTTCGGTTTTTAATCAGCGTAATTTATATATTTGTAGTTTTATTGGACATATTGACACCCCATAAAATACACATTCAATAACCTCTCGTAGTATACCATTTTCAACCCCGTCGATTAAAGTATACGTGCAGCCCTGTATAATATTCACATTATATTAGTTTCGCGGCACCCTATAGAGTCAGTTAACTTTCCATAAGTCATCCCTCCTAGAACCACTACAAAATGATGGGTCGCTTTAAGTAATACCAAATTTAAATATTTATTTTATTATAAAAGTCAACCCCTTTTGTATATCTAAACCGGTTTTTTAACTTAATTATTATTTTAGGGGAGAAGGGTGATATGTCACAATTACATCCCAAGACTAGTACCAATGAAAAGGGGTACATGTTCAAAAGCTAAATGTGTTAATCCAGATATAGTATCATTATAATGAAAATCGGTCCCAAGCAGATCAATTTCTGCTGAAAATAATGTTATTTCCAAGTTTGTTGCTTTGGAAAATAGTTGAAAACAATCCAAAACATAATATTAGCAAACCATTACTGAATGATATTTGAATAACGAATGGATCCTTGGAATGTTCATCAGTTTTATGTGTAAAACCTCAAAAAAATTATTTTCTTCTCCTTGCTCAGTGAAGATTCCCACCTCCAATTCCTTCGATAGTTAATAGCGCATAAAATAGATGCGTAGATATCCATGGCATCCATATGCCTTTAATTTGACCGAATATAACAGAGAACACATCAAACAATGAGAAATTTTTATCAATATAAAAATAGTTGACGTTAATATATTCTTAGGGACAAGCTATTGCCAAAAGTTTGTTACTTGGTTTCTTTCCAATAGAAAATAAAGTAGTATATTTGATTATATCTCCCCCGAATTGATCAAGACATTTTTATTTTTAGTACAGATTGATGTTGTTAACTCACTTTTTTCTCACGCAATCAAGAAATAAGGATTCTGAAAAAATTAAATTTGTACTTATGATCCTCTGAATATGGGAGATGGTGCCGTCTATGTTTGTATGAGTATATAATTGGGGTGACACACTCTAACGTTTTGCCTTGGCGACCAACTATTTAATTATATATGTGATTTATGAGAGAACAACTGGAGATAACTTAGTGTAATTAAAGTTCATTAGAGTTCTGAATCTGTTTAAATAAAAGTTTTGCCGAATGTTCCGTAGGGTCCAAACCAACACGAACATTTAATTGGACCGTTTTGCAAAGCTCCAATACCGTATCGGACAATTTTCTTGAAGGGGTGGATAATTTTGTTCCGTGCCATATCCAATTGGTCAAACAATGTTACTTGACTAATTCTGCTATCTGTAATCTAACAATCTATCAATACAACAATTAAAAAAAGGGTATCCATAAACAAAACTACTTTTTATGAAAAATCGTTCGTTGAAATTAATGTACTATCTCACGCGTTTGAATTAATTTTCAATAAATTTTTCTACTCTGATTCAGGTAGCTCCAAATTTTGAAAGAAAAAACTACTTTTTCTCTAGTTAAAATTCATTGACCATGCAGTTTGATTTTGATGTGTGAGAAGCAAAACAAGTCATTAGTGACAAATCAGGGCTGTAATGTGGATGGTCCTTCAACGCGAAGCAAGCAATTTCATCGAACAATTTTTATTGGATTTGACACAGTTATATGTAAATTTATGATTAGTTTTCTGTGTAAATGCTATCCGCGGCTTATAATGCAATTATACCAAATCTCAATGCACTATTCGACGCGAGACTTTTTTTGTGGGAACTAACAAAAACACTACCAAATTATCATATAAAATCTTGTTAAGGATACCTTAATCTGATGGTAAATTACATGACGATCTTGCTCAAGCACCAGCGGCCGGGTTTTCAAGTACAACGGCTGATTTTGGATAGCCTTCACGGATTTCGTCCTGGAGTGAACATCGTCTATTCATTATACCAGAATTTCATAGTGTAGTGGGCATCTTTCATTGATCTATACTGCATTTGGTTCAGGGATTGACACTCACCTTAAAATGACAAAATGTTGCAATGGAAATTATGTTTAACAATATAAAATTTACACTGGAAGTGTATATATTAATTAGTGCCACGAAATATAAATAGCAATTCTCGTGGTACGTTAGAGTGTTATAATCCTTTTAAAGACATTGATGGACGGCCAGATCAGGTAAAATAACATTGAATATTAACCAGTTTATAGGTACCCAACTGACTTGCATCTTCGAGTAACAGGACGATAATGTTAGAAGATACCATTGATTTTTGAATTGAAAGGCTGAACGTATGATGACAAAGATATTGCTTACAATTGAAGATGAAACCCAAGGAAAAATATGATTGTTATAGTTCTGTTTGATAGATAGAATTTTTATGAAAACAAAAACAAAAATTTATTGTAAATTCATCAGTCAGATTCTAGTTACTCCATGCGTACGACTATGGTTTGTAAATTGGATCCCTTTAAAAGTCATCGCAAAAGAAATGACCCATATAAATTCACTTAGCACATACAGTTTATATAAATGGTCATTTTTGGAGCCATTTCTCCCAAAGCAATTCACTTAATTACAGGAGTTTAAGTGTGTGGTGTACATTCTGTAAAATTTTGACTCCACCATTTGTTTGACACTGTGATAATAATGAAAATAAAAGCTTAATTTACAGTTCCCGTGATTAAAAAAATTAACTGTGAATATTTTTCGTAATTATGCTAGTGTCTTATTTTAATAATTTTCAAATAAAATTCACGGAAAGAATAAGTGAAAGTTGGCAACCGAATAATTAATGTTTGTTTCGGCGGGCCTTCGCTAAAGAATATCCTATATTAGGTACGAGGATGGTCCCAGAAGAACCTGATCTGACCTAGAATCTTTTAACGTTTTAATGTCAGTAATATTAATATTCATACAAATATTTTCTGTCGTTAACAGTTATTGGGTAAGCCGAATTAGTTTTTTTTCTCGCTAAAATAATCTGGCCTGTCCTAGAGATGGCGGTAGTTGCTGGAAAAATAGCACTATATCAGAAAGTACACAATCAATACAGCATAAATTTTAAGACGTCACGTTGTTTTGTATTTGTTTGGCAGCCATTAATAGTCAATGTTTCCATGTATGTAAATTTGTAAACATGAAAAGAATTGGTCATCGTTTTGTGGTACGATACGTTTATTTGAAAGGCCTTAGCAAAACCAATATAAAAGCTGAACCAGATCCTACTCTGGGCGAGACTGATCCTTTGTTATCAACAATTCAATATTGGATAACAGAGTTTAAACGAGGCCGTACGACCTGCGAAAACCAGCAACGCAGTGGTGGACCAAATGAGGTGACGACTCTAGAAATATTGAAGAAACTGAAAATTTGGACACGAGAAAGGTGTGCGCAAGATGGGTGCCACGTTTGCTCACAATGAAATAAAAACAGCGTCGTGAAGATGTTTCCATCGAGTGTTTGGCAATATTGCGTTTGGGATCATTTTCAATAAATTCCATACTAACTATGCGCTGTTAACAAGTTAAATGTATAGTTCGTTCCGAGATACTTCTTTTCGACCGTACTTACCTGTAATTATCTCTGAGTAGGTACTTACTTTACTAGGCAACATTCATAGTTATGTGAACCAAATCTGTTAAGCATTTAGTTGGTACCGCTTCAAAAATGAGCAGTAAAATATCAGGTTTTATCATTCACGTTTAAAATCAATTTAATTCTTTTATTACCAAATTTTCACTTTTCCGTTAAATTCTGTAAGTAATAGAAGTCGAAGCATCAATTTTTATCTTTCAAAAATTATTAAAACAAACTAATTTCACAACAGAAGAGACCTAAACTCAAGAAAATTTAGAAACATAAGCATATCAAAAGGTCTAAGAAATTCGTTGCGTGAAGTGGGCAGATTGAGACCACCGAATCGGAATAATTCTTTCAAATGAATGAATAACCAAACCACTCTACTTCCATTCCTCTGTTGAAAATGGCTTCAAATTGAGAACCAAATTGTCAAAATTGTCAAACATTAAATCTATTTCTTTTGTTTATATATAATTATTCTTTCTAATTTATATGTTTCATTTTTTCCATAGTGAGGCTTTTTTAATAAAATAGAATATTGGGAAACAAAATACATTCATTTCAAGTGTTATTAATTTGAAAAGGATAGAAAGTACCTCTACCCAATTTTGTCTTAATATTCACTCACAATGAAACAAACAACGAAGCAAAGAGAAAAATAGATGTAATAACAAAAAATTTTTAGCAACAAAAATTTTCTTATTGCAGTAATATTACAAGAAAAAGTCTTCCCCTAGTCTCGATCAATTATAAAAATTGACTTCTTTGAAACGCTAAACGATGGGGTCTATTTCAAATATGAAGAATAATAGAACGCTACTAGTAATTTTGATATCCAATGCCCTTTCATATATTGTGCCCTATACAAGTCTAGTAAAAATGTAGTTAGAATTTATGTTCATTCAATGTTAGCTAATAAATTTTGATAACTGCATTGCTGATAATTTAGGGGAATATTTCTTATATAATAAACAGTTTAACGTTATACACAACAATATATTTTGATAATAATAAAGTTTATTATATGATAATAATGTTTATTATGAAGAGAAAAATGAAAATAAAAAAAAATACAATGTTGGCTCAGTTACATTTAGGACTATTTTAACTGTGATATAACTTTTCAATACTCAATAATCCAAAATCTAAAACTAAATGTTTCGCATGGGATTATCTTCTGTTAATTTAAGTATCTATCTAAAATGTAAGTAAATAAAAACGGAACAGTATTACTACTGCGAATTATTTCCCTCTCCCCTTCTTCCTCTTCACCCCTTAATCAATATGTTTATGAAGTTCAATTCGATCCGTATTGAAGAAATCGAAATAGGTCGAAGCATTTTTTACATATTTTTTAAAATTCATTTTTTATCAGAGGAGACCTAAAATCAAGAAATACATATATATATATATATATATATATATATATATATATATATATATATACATATTATTCAGTATTGTAGAAACATTAAAGAAAATTCACTGTTCCATTGGATTCTCATTTCCATCTTAGGGTAGTCTAGTGATAAGAACCCAATAAACATTTTTATTTTTTGTTATATATATATATATATATATATATATATATATATATATATATATATATACACGTTACTTATAAATCCGTATAACATTTATCTTAATTAGGCGTTTTTAGCATTGCAGTAAATTTCATGCGGGAAACGGTTTTTACTGCTAACATGGACAAGATGTCTTGAAAAAACGCACGGGCCTTTCAAATATCCAACAATAAATAATTTTATTTCATAAAAAAAATTATTTTTTATTTAATTTTTAACATAGACGCTAAATAATGTGGCCAAAGATATTTGTATAACCACTATTTAACAGGGTGATATTAATTTTGGATTCCATGTTGTTGAAATAAGTTTAATTTTCGTTTTTTGAAGACATAATGAATCGTCCCTTTTCATTTGAGTAAACAATCATGGCGAAATCATTGTATAGTAATTTTACAAATAATGGAAACCTAAAAATCACTTGTTGTGATCTTGTATAACCGATAGTAATGATAATAACTTTGTGGGTTATATAGTAGTGTTTAGAGTTAGTTAGTAGTGTTAAAATAAAACTTAAAAGCCTCCAAGGATCTCGTATATAATTAAAAGTAACATAGGTTACTGAAATTGTTGTTATATACTTAAAGTTAGGCAACCCGCGCATCGCGTTTTCAATAATTGACGTGCGAGCAGCTGAGTTTTAAAGAACATTTCAAGTTTGACAATGGTTTAACACATGTTTGATATAAAACATAATCTTAATTTAACTAAAAATAAAACGTTTGCTATTAAGAGTATTAAGAATAAGTTTGAAATATTGTAAAAGACATTCAAATGTCTTTTAAAATTGTACAAACTAAAGAACCGGGGCACAAGTTGCCATCTTTAACAATTGTGCCTGCAGCTTGGGAAAAGGATGACACTCTTTTCTGACCTCCTGTACAAAAGAGAAGGCTTATTCCCAAATTAATATGTGACGCCAATTAGAAGCCCCAATCAGATTGGGTGCCTCAGCCCTGTATCAGAAAAAGGAATTTCAGTAATGTTGAATAAAATGGGCCAAAATTCGTCCCTTGAACTTTTGTAAATTGGCAAACCATCCATACTTAAGTTGATTGAAATATCTGAGAAAGTAAAATGTTTGGTAAACAATTATTAATTATTCTTATCACTTCCTTCAAAGCCCGATGTGTTATGTTAAATTCGCAACCCCATTTTTTTAAATCATATCTTAACTGTTCATTTTTTGTGCATTCTAAATCCTCCTCGGAGAGAGGAGACAAATCATCATCCTCAGCAAGTTCTGTCAACCACTTATTAAGACTGCATTCGGCGGTAGTGCAGTCATTCAAGGGCCTAAGATCATTTTCTGCCGTCGTTGGCGTTGGACTGCTATCATTTTGTTCTGTAATTTGAAGGATATCTGGTGGCGGAAAAAATTCATTATTTATCTGTCTAACAGTAGCAGTTACCGGTACACAATCTACGATTCGTTTAAAATTTTTTGTCACTTTCCGCCGAAACGCAGAGCTGTGCTTTATTTTTTTCCAATTTCGTAACATAGCTATATTTTACAATAATAAATTAATGTTAATTACACTGCTGCTGCTCACTGCTCACAAACAACTGGTGTTAGTACTGTTAGTATTAACTTTGTATCTTAATAATATATTCTTATTCGACTATCGACACCGGCAACCCTTTTGTCAATTGTCATCTGTAATAAGTTTATATATATATATATATATATATATATATATATATATATATATATATATAAAAGAAATGGTTGTCCCTAACTTGTAACTTGGTTACCAAAAGTTTTTTAATAGGATATACAAACACTAATAATCCCCAATTTTTTTAATTGTGTTTAGAATCACTATTATATAACTCAGAGCCTATATAGTTATATAATTTAGGTAACGGAAAACCTTATATAAATTTGTTATAAACACATTGGTAACAGTTACTAAATATTTTATTAAATGGTGATGGAAACAGTTATACCACTTCTTTATATACCCACAAGTTACAAAAATTTTATAAAACCCTAATATAACTGTGTTACTAAAAGGTGATCTTACAAACCTTTTTATATAATTTCATTACCTTTATATAGTCTTTATATAACTAGGAATCACCATAAGTTACAGAAAATGTTTATTGGGAATAGAAATCGTTTAGAATCTAAACAACAGAGCGAGTGTACCTCGAGTCTACACAGATTTTTCAATCGATAATTCATTAAATTTGAAAATTTATTGTGAAATATAAGTAACTTAAAAAAATGATTGTTGTTCCTTTTTTTTAATAAATAATGAGACTAAATGATAATTTAAAAGAATGAGAATGATCTTTGTAACTCCTCCAAAGCTATGTGAACTGTAAGTATTTTCCCAATAATTTTGCACCTTAAGTTTTGCTGGAACCAAATCTCACAAGAATTCATACAACTGTAGTAATACTTCGTGGAAGTTTCGAATATTTATTTCCTGTAAAATTTCATTTACCCATATAGGAGATATGATTGAGTCTCCAAAATTTTCAGTCTAAACGTTATCTTTTTCCGGAGATATTTACGACGTATCCATGTTTTTTTGTAAATTTCGTGCCTGATTGATGTTCTATCATAATTGCACAACATTCCATCCCTCTAATATGAGTTGTTTGTACTTTAAAGTAACGGTAACCATATTAGAATATTCCGAGTAGTTATAGATGATAACATAGAATTACAGAGAAAATCAGAATAGCATATTCACAAAAGGAATGAAAACATATAAATTAAATATATGAACATTTTTCTTAACTCGATAAAACATTCGAACCCGTACTGTACTATCTGAACAGTTTGTTATAATTAATTATTTTCCTTTTTTTTAATCTAATTTATATCTTTTCTACATTTTTCTTTAATTTCTATTTTTCATTGATTACATTTCTCTACATACTTTCTCCATTTTACTCCTTCTGAATATACAGATGACATTTCTTCACACGTTATTTATTTCGAAACTTAGGGCTTCATTTTGACCATTGTTTGTAGTATGCAATTATGTAAATCTAAGATAGGACTATTGAAACTGATCTGTTCATTTCAAAGATTTATCTTAAATCTAAAAAGCCTTATTTCCCATTAAAACTTCATGTTATATCCTAGTCGTCTACACCATGTTAAATTTGCGATAACAGCGACACCCCACTATTTCAACCACATCATCTTGATAAGATGTCTTATCAGTAATTATTTCACACCCTCGTTTTTGCGCGGCTGCCTTCGAAAGTGGAAAATTTAAACATCCCTTTCATTCTATACTTACAAAGTTTATGTGTTTGTAGAAAGACAATATATATTATTATATATATATATTAGAGACATGTATATTATAAAGTTGTTAACTACGCGTTGTTAACGCTTTTTACTGATAGAGAGCTTCGCTTTATTTTTTAAATAACTTATGTACTTTGCCGTTTCTCACTTGATACTGGTCACATTGACATAACTTTAGAAGCAAGTAGTGCATGATTAAAACTATTAGCTGTGCGTTAATTTTAAATGTAGTGCTGAAACGAACATTTTCGGCATATTTTACTTTTTTATTTCCGTAAATGAGAGAAAGCTGCTGCGGCTCACAAAGAAATATGTGAAGTGTACGGTGTTGATTACTTAACAGAGGGCACGTATCAGAATTAGTACGAAAAATTCCGTTTTGGAGATTTTTTCTTTCAAATGTGAGCAATGTTCTGATCGGCCTACTGAAGTTGATGATGACCAAATCAAAGTCATAATTGAAGAGGATCGTCATATAACTGTTCAAAAGGTTGCGAAGACGCTACATGTATAGCACAAAATAATTGGAAAACATTTAAAATGTCTTGGGCTAGTTAAGAAGCTGGTTAACATAGTTCGAAAATGATTATGGAGCAAATTCGATGAACCTGCACATCGAAAGCTGAAAAACAACAAAAAAACTCATGCTATAAGTTTGGTGGGATTACAAAGCATGTGTTGTGTTTTTTGAGCTGCTTCCAAGGAATCAAATGATCAATTCTGATGTTGACTGTCAACAATTAATGAAACTGGATGAAGCAATTAAAAACAACCAGCTAGAATTGTCAAATGGGGAAGGTTTAGTGCTCCACCATGATAAGGCAAGAACTCATACATCTTTGGCAACTTGTGGGAAACTATTGGAGCTTGGGTGGGAAGTAATACTACATCCCCCATACAGCCCTAATCTGGTACCGTCTGACTACCATTTATTTCGAAGTTTGCATAATTCTTTGAATGGTCAAACTTTTACGAAGGACGATAACCTTCAATTGCACGAGGTTCAATTTTTTGCTAATAAGGAGCAGAAATTTTATGAGCGCGGAATCATGAAACTTGAAGAAAGTTGGCAAAAGATCATTGAGCAAAATGGAAAATATGTAATTGATTCAAAACTATTCTTTGTTTTATTTTATACTATAAAACCGAAATTACTTTGTCGCCAACCAATATACAGAGATATATTAAAAATTATATAAAACCTTGTAATCAAAAATTATTGAGATACTATATTTTCGGAAACAAGAATATGGAATACTGAATTGAAGAAAATATTTAGAGACTTTGCATTAATAGATGAAAGGGATCCAATAGTTGAAGCACCAAGTTATAAAAGATAGAATTTTAGAAGAATAATGATGTGATCCGGTTTTTTTTGACAAATTATTAAGACTTCCATAAATGTTCATTTATTCAAAGAGTTTAGAGGATTGCAAGTAATGCTAAAAAATATTAGAATTTGAGGTTATATTGCATTGCATTTCTGCATACCCATATCAATTTGTTTGGAGTTTCTCACTCCCCATTTTTTTTCCTTATCCATCCAAAACAAATGCTGGTGTACCATTCAGAATTGACCAATCTACGTTGCTCTAATGTCCAGTTATTCAGAAAAAACAGGCGTCCATTTGCTTCAAAATGCTTCGTACGTGAACAACTTTTATTGAATTTGGCTCGTCTTGAAAGACCGCGATTGAATTTTTTCAGTATTTATTTGCACCAATCGACACGGGCTTTTTTCTGAGCGATTTTCAAATTATGCGGTATCCAACGCGAACAAATCTTTTTAACAAACTAATGATCATGCAATATTGAATGTATGCGAGTGGAACGCTCAAGTATACCTCAATCTCACGGTATGTCACATAACTATCAGTTTATGAACAGCATCGATGTTTTTTGACACAACAGCCAATTTTGGACAAAATTCACAAAATCAATTATGTAGCGAAGTGCGACCATGGTTAATTTCGGAAAACCAGCGAAACCCAGTGGCTCGAGATAGTTTTTCATAACCAAAAGTCGGAGTGATCGACACATTGCTGTCGGTTAATCCACATCATACAAAATCATCGCAAGAGAAAGTTAATTCCATTTTTTGATCAATATGAATGTTTCAAGTATCTGTAAACAACTCAAATAGCACTTGTATGATAACATTCTGAATACGTGCACCATTAAAAATGTCGAATTTTATTATCAGTGTTGCCATGTCTCAAAACTAACCTAACAAAACATGAGTAGCAACCCTAGCAACCCTCGTACATAATCGAAGTTAAAAGAATACGTTTATGTGGCTATTTATCGTTGTTTGTCGATTGTAGAAGTGGTGAAATCATTGATATTCAACTTGACATAAGTAATGAGAGGTTGTGATGGAATTCACCACTATTTAATGACAGTAGAACAAGCTTGATAATGATGAATATTGAAGATTACAAGATAAACACACACATACATTCAACTCAACAGCTGATCTGATAACTGTATAGTGGTTGAGATTTAATGAGCTATGGATTCTAGACAAGAAATACATTTTCAAAAAAAAATATATCAAAAGTTGAGATAAATATTATAGAAAATAAAACAAAGTTAAAGATAATGAATAAAACTAAGAAAAATAACTAGATTGAGCATAACAAACGTCGAATTATTGTTACGTATAGAAAGTGTCAGCGTATTCAAACATATTTTTATAATAAATAAAAATTATTGAGAACATTTTATTTAATTCATAAAACTAAGTTATTGGTAAGTGAATTTTTAAAAATCAGCCGAAAATATTTGAGTTTGAAGGAATTTAATCTTAAAAGATCTATTTTGGTTGTATTTACATTTAAAATCATAAGTGCTCTAATCAAATAATCCTATTTGGTTTTGATATTGATTGATTTCGATTCTAATAAATAAGAAAAGTGTAGAGAGATTCTAGTGGAAGCAAAGTTCTATTGAAACAATGGAAAGTAATTAAGTATAATAAAATATTTTACATTTACATTCCAGCACTGTACCTCCATCCACATACCAAGTTGCGTTCAGTTCAGTTAGTTTAGACGGTTTATTTTGTTATATTCTAAAATAAAATACAGTTAATTGTCAAATACACTAGAATGATAATGGAACCAAATAATTAACACGATAAAAATAATCAAAACGCTGGAAAGACTACCAGATAAAAAGAAATATTTTTTTCAAGTCTTTTCGATGCATTTCCAAACAATTTTTTTTTGGGAAATTGAAATTTGACATATTTTGAGAAATCAAAATGTTTCTTTAATAATTCAGTGTATTTGGTACTTATTTTTAATTATTCAATTTTCAGTTCGTCTGACATTTACCGAAATCATCAGCTTCTTTATGATGAATTTTTTACTGAATCAATTCAGTGGCTGTATAGTGATTAAGAATGAAATATTTATATTGAATATTTTGACAGTCATTTCCTCTCTCCATTCAATTCGGCATCTTTTATGATAAATATGAAGTAGACATCGACTTTACACTTTTTTATGCTGGATAATATATTGTTTAGCATGTTAGTTTGTGTAAGATGAGTGAACAAAATTAATTATAAACAAATTTCATTAACTTGATATTTATTGAAGATTATTACCGATTTCTTGATAAACATAGTTCATAGTTCTCATTCCTGGAGATTAATGTCCTTATTTAACTAAAAGTGTATTTTTGATTAAATTTTGTTAGAATATCTTCACAACTACAGTTACATGCGAATTTTAGGGAATACAAAAAAATAATTCTATGATATTCTCATATTTTATTATATATATATATATATATATATATATATATATATATGTATTACTCCCTAAAATTTACATGATAAGATGAATATTGTGCATATAACCCCACAAAAACACTCCAATTGAATTTTTATCAAAAAATAATGGTGCATTAAGCTTTACACGGACATCTAACTCAGAGTTTGGCAACCTTTTGAATCAGGAGGTCCAAAAATTACAATTTACAAAATTTCAAAAGTTTTAAAGATTTTTCATAAGAAAAATCATTCATATATTTATAATGTTTTTCACAATAAAATAGATTTATATGGAATTATTTGATAATCATCAATCATTTAAGTGAAAAAAAATAAAACATTTACTCACAACCCCAGCTTGTACCCTCAATAACAAACAATTGAGCAAACAAATTCAATGGAAGCATTGGCTTTGCATGTTTTTAGAAATTTTGCTCAAAACTTGTTGCTTTAAGTTTCAAACATGACTCTATTATCTAAATTATCATTTGTTGAATGGATTTTTACTTTACTTTTAATTATATTCATGCTAGAGAGCGCTCACTCGTACGAAAATGTCGATCCGAAGATAGTCAGTACTCCAAATGCTAACTTCCCATTCTTTCCCTGGCCATTATAGGGGTATCAGCTGGGGGATTTTCTTTCAAAGCTGTCCATTTTAGTTGCGCTACTTACATAAATTTCTTGACCTCCAACTTAACTAACTTGCTATTTAATCTGTAAATTTTCCACTGCACAAACCTTTATTTTTTAAATCGATAAATTGCACATCTAGTGATCCCGTTTCAATGTTAAATGGTTCAATGTAGATTTCGTTACTATTTGTGTTGAGAGGATTTACTATGAATGCTAGAGTAGTTTTGTTCTGACAGCAAATTCATCTTCAATTTTTTTTATAAGTGTGCTAAAATAATTGGTGTTAACAGTTGAACTGCTTTCATTACGATATTACTTTGAAAATTGGAAATGAAGTAATTTACCACTTTAAATATTTTCTGCAAACAGAATTAATTTTTCTTTGGAACAAACAAATTCTTCTACCAAAACATAGGCTAAGTATCCCTTTCTTGGCAATTTTAGATTAAGTTTTAAGTTTTAATTTCGCTATGTTATCCACCATAAAGTAAGATTTTTTTAACTATTTGTCGCTCTTTAATTTAAGGTGATTGCTTTATTTTTATTATTATTTATTATTATACTGAGTCTTCACTTTGTTTATCAATTCTTTGAACTGGTGATGGTATGGTCCTTTTGACAAAGTGATAATTACCAAATATATAACCTTAACAAAGCGCTTGTTTGTGTATTATCCAGTGAAACTTCGAAATTTCGTGGTTTATTTTGTTGTCCGTTTATTTTTTCCTTGTCATACTTCTGGCTCAATCAGTTGCTATTAAAACGATTTTATTTAAACTAAACTAAACTCTTGTCTTCGAGGCATTTTTGCACGACATTCGCTGTCTCCCTCTCTATTTTGTCCCGAGAGCGGTAGCAATCTTAGTTTTTCTTTTCTTCTTAAGAAGATATACATCTAATAAAAAGAGCAACTTGTGTCATGTATTTTACGTCGCATGACTCGTCGATAGCAAATGATAAGACAGTAGAAAGTTGAGTATCTTTCAACTGCAAATATGTCACATTAGAAGACATTTTAGCTATTCTATCTTGAATTGTTTTAGCAGATAATAGCAAATCTTTGATCTTTCTCAAGTTTTTTGGTATGTTTTTGAAATCACAGTTCTTCAGATGCACGTACGAATCAATCCTTAATGTGTGTCTTGGGGGAGGAGGCGAAAAAAAAAGACTCCGAGAGATAGAATTGATGCCTAATCCTCGTTAATACATTCAGAACGATTTTTTGATATTCTTTTTTATAAAATCAATAATATTTGCGTATTCAACTACAGAGCCGCAGCTTCACATCCAAAGAACCGCATGTGCTCACGATTCGCAGGTTGCCGACCTCAGATCTAACCACATCTGGACAATATGGTAGCGGTTTTTTGACCTCTCGAACAGCGTATTGATCAAAGATGGGAGATATACTTTTCAAATACTGAAACTATAGGCACAAGTTATAATCTATTTTCATGACTCATAGAGTATTAAAATAATAAGGCCTTCGTAATATATAGGCGTTTCAATTCTTTTAGTAAACAGTTGTAATAAAAAAGTTTCTAAAAGTTATTCATGGAACATTGTGCCATACTTCTTATATTCGAGGAAGATCCAGGAAATACCTGGCCCAATACAGAAAACACAAAAATTTTCGAAAAATATGCATTCATACACTTTTCCCAGCAATGTTCAATAAGTTTGATACCCTTTTTATAATAAGAATCGTCAAGCTTCTCGAAATAGCTATTAACTATTGACATCACCTCTTCATTGTTGGAAAATCTTCGACCACCGGGTCATTTTTTCAAGTCTGGGAACAGAAAATAATCCGAGGGGTTTTAATTTTGGATGTGTGAACAGTTGTGAACTGGTGCATTGTCTTGATATAACAACACTTTCTGCGGCCATTTTTGCTTGATTTCTCCGCTTAAACGTTGCAATAAGTTCACATAATACTTGCCGCTGATGGTTTTTTCTTTTCAAGACCAGAGCCTTGCCTTATTTCAAGCCGGTTCTCCCTTTTCAGTCCATTGTTTTTTGTTTTGTTTTTGGTGTGAAGTGATGGACCCACGTTTTATTCATGGTTATGAAACGGTGCAAAATTTCGGCTTTATTTCTGTGAAACATTGCCAAACATTCAATTGAAACATCTTCACAACACTGTTTTTGTTCCATTGTGTTAATATGCGATGTACCGCACTTTTTTAAATTCCTACTATGTGTGCCAGCTCGAGCAATTTCAGTAGACCATTATCCAGTACCACTTTGTGGATCTTCTTCAATATTTGTGGAGTCGTCACCTCATTTGGTCGATCACTGGGATGCTGGTCTTCGCAGGTCGTACGGCCTCGTTTAAACTCTGCTACCCAATATTGAATTGTTGACAAGGATCAGTCTCACCCAGAATAGAATCTAACATTTCTCTTCTGGTTTCTCATTTCTTTTGTAGTATTTGGGTAATTTCTCCTCCATACAATATCACATCTTTCTATTGAAATAGACTTTCTGGAATGCTTTTTCCCCCGAAAACATATATGTTTTGATAGTTTTCATAGTGTGTCTCGACTCATGTCGAGGCAATCCTTTTATCATCTCGAACCGTGGCAAGAGTATTGTCTTCTGTCTATTTCAAAGAAGAACGCATGAAGTCCTTCTTTCAAATGATTTTTGTTTGCAGTTTTGATTTTCCTGCTCCATTACATGCTGTTTGAAACTCGAAACATTTCTCATTTTTAATAACTGTAAATCGTTGATTTCCCAAAACCATGCATACTACTAACTATTTCCACTGTGTGATCAACACGTAATATAAATATTTGTCTATAAATGATTTGAAGCAATTAATATTTTTTCTTCCACTGTTGAAGATATTTTTTTTCGGCGTTTATGTGGCCCTTCCAAATTTTCTATAATCACTCTAGAATTCACACTGCTCCTTGCAAGTTGTAACTAGACTAAACTGTCAAGAATACACAAATTGGCCCTTATTAAAAAAAAATCGTATTTTCGATTAAATTGGTCTGGAAATGATTCTTGAAATAAGAATAAAACAAAATTTCCAACCTTTATTGATTATATTAAAGCCCCTTCTTTGAATTCGTTTGAATATTTCTCAAGACGTGTATTTATAATATAATTTAATAAACATTGTACGCACGATGACAAAATAAAATGTCCCGTCGAGGTTTATGATACAACTTTATTTGTAAATAAAAATGTGAGAAGCCATCTCTGTCATGTTGTTTACATATGTAAATCCCAAGTTTTTCGTGTAAGATACGTTGCTGATTTATCTAAATTGTATCGAGGGGTGGAGAAATAGGTAGCCAGGCGCCAGGCTGTTGCCTTGACGACGTTGCGCCATATCTCACGACGCTCGGTCTTTCAAGCTGATTAATGACAGTTGAAAAGTGTTGAAATATTCGATTTTCGACCATGGTGCGTTTCTGCATAGGGTCCGTTATTAACCACGTTATTGCCACCGTACCTAATATTTTTGCGGACTCCGGGAGGCGATGAAGCTGGAATAGAGCATGCTCTTTACCTTCTTTTTTACGGATTGAATCCTATACAATTAGATCAGTAAATTCTTATTCTTCTTCGGAACCATTTGGAAATAAAGTTATGGCCGATTTTGAACTCATTATCAAAAAGAAGGTTTTTTGCATACTTTTAGTTTTTTATTTACAGAGGGGTTCTTATAATCTAACATCAAATCATAAACAAACAAAATTACTTGTGATATACAATGTATGTATAATAAATAAGTATGAAGTTTTAGCAATTAATATGATTTGTATATTTCAAAAAATTCACTATTATGTAATTTCAAAAACAAAATCAATAAATGGGACCTGCTGACAGTAGGTACTATATGTTTTTTGGTTTCAAAGGAAACTGAGCTAGAAATTTGAATTGTTAATTGCAAATATATCGAATTTGATTGCAAATACGGCATAAGTGGTTTTAAACCATACATATATGAGATATCTTCAAAAAAGTGGTTTTTGGCAGTTTTGAATTATTTTCTACATTCCAAAGTATTATGGTTTTCATTATATTTTTATGTATCGAAGCTTAGGAGAAGATCATCATCAAAATACCATTTGAACTCCAATAGTCTCAAATAACCTTTGGTTTAGGAACAGAACGATGTTTCAGATTCAGAATTAAGAAAAACAAAATTCCAATACTTACCTGTTCTATTTTACAGGATAAAGAATTAAGGTAGGTAAAGAATAGTACGAAATCACTTGAACATATTTATTTGAATATTACAAATACATTTTTTTATATTCATAAGTAGCTGCAAAACTGCCACGGACTATTATAATAAAGATTGCACATTATTTTACACAAATCTTAATTTGCAGCCCTTTTACTAACTAAAAATTGTACATCAAATTGTAGTGATTTCCACCAATAAATATTTAATACCATTTTTATCATTTGATGACCTTCTAAACACGTAAATTTGACAAAATATTTTTATAATAATGAAAAGGTGCTTTCACAATAATTCAAATTGGCAACGTATCACTCCATATATCTCGACCACTATGAAAAATTCTTTTTAAAAGGACAATTTATAAGCTAGTTTAAAACTAAATTACATCAACCATCTAGTGGAGATTGATATATCCTCAAAAATCCTTTTGAGTAATATCATACACTACTTGGTCTTTTTAGGAAAAATCTGGTGAAAAGTGAAAACAAGTTTTAGATTCTAGATTGTTTGAGAAATCGTTTTGACACTGGAGACGATCTGCACCTGTACCTAAAAAAATATTGTGCGTGACTATAACTCTCGAATACAAAGAATTCTTCCTAAAGGAGGCTACTTTTTCAAGATGTTAGCACTACTTAATAGGGTTCCCAAGCCTTTTGCTTAAATAAGCAGGACATTCCCTACCTTTATAGGTTGCTTGCAAATTCTACAATTGTAGTCCTCTGTCAGATCAATTGTCTCAAAGTGATATTTGACAGGACAAAAGAGCAACCACCAGTTTAATGGACATCTCGAGCAGTTCCTCAGAAATTGTAATTAATATTCTGGATTGTCTTCGGCCTGAAGGGGGCATATCCAGTGAGACTCTTTCTGATCTTCTACCTATCCATTCAGTTCGTTGTTTATTTGACATCTCGTGAGGCTACAGTAGAGCTCTGGTCCAAAATATCGAGTCGTTACCCCATTTTTCGCAAGGCTTCTTCTGCTTCCTCCTTACCCGATACACCCTGATGGCCTGGTGGTAACATTAGGGTTATTTTGTTTCTATTAGCTAGTACTTTTGAGGTTTGCTTACACTGCCACGCTAGCTCAGACGTGCACGTAATAGACCTTAAGGCCACTAGATATCTGAAAAATATAAATATGCTGTTTAGCGAGGTTTCTGTTCAAACACTCCTAAGCACATATACTTATTGCTAGAAGCTCCTTCTGAATAATAGTGTTTAATATGGAAAGCTTGAATTCTATCCAAGAAATCTTATCCAGCTCCTTGCTCTATCTTAGAATCATCCATATATCAGAGAGATGAATTTTGAGCTTGCGATTGATTTATTGTTCCTTATGTATCAGATTTCCTGTAATTCATTCTATTTATTTTTTTCCTGTAATTTCCTGTAAGTAATTTACCTAAAAAACCCTTTTTCTACGCTCCAACAAGAACTGAAATCATTATTACGCGTGGGAAATATTGAAGGTGCGCAAAAAGAACGTACACAATGCTCAATGCGAATAGTGGGAGTTTTCTAACAAAAAAAGCATGAAGCAAGAGAAAGGGATGTTTCAGGCAACTTTCACACCTTTGCAGTGAGTAACGCCAACTAGAAAAGTGTCACAAAACAGTCCGGAAAGTCAGATTTTGACTGCAGAATTGATTTTGTTAAGCAATAAGAAACCAAAACATTTAACAAGCAAAATTGTTGCTACTGCAGAGATGAAAATCCTCGAATTTATATGGAGTGGCTGGTATTCTTGGAAAAAGTATCATCGGTACTTTCTTAGTTGACAAAAATGTAACTACTTAAATTTCAATAAATCCGTCAGAACCATCATACAGAAATCTAATCCATTACTTTTTAACCTGAAATCCGCGGTACGCAGCGGTTATTTTTGTCGTGAAATATTTCATTTTTTGATATCCTATTTCATAGGTAGCCAATCTGGCTAAATGGCTAAATAGTACGATTTTCTGGTGGTGGAAGGGTTGAAGATTTTTTTCTAGGGAGTCATCTTAAATTGACTACTTATGAAACAGGGTCACAAAAAATGAAATATTTGACGAGGGAAAAAAACAGCTGTGTTCCGCGGATTTCAGGCAGACGTTTTCCGAAATGTTAGAGAGAGTTAGCGAAGATCAAGTATTTGCTATTTTTGTTAAGGTAGTAAAACTAATTGAGATATCGAGTTTTGTGTGCGGCTCATTTAGACAGAGAGTTAAGTTAAAATCAGACAAGAAAAATAAGTATAACATGATGTCGAGTCGAAATATAGAGGGTGGTAATAACATTATTAGGAGTGGCATCTAAAAATTCTCTAGAATCTAGAAATTAAATGTATAATAAAATCCAAGGAATATAATTTTACAATTCATTGAATTCCAACGACAAGTCATACTAAAAAACTTAATAAAAGATTTGTATCATAACGAAAAGAAAAAACCTATATTATTGAAAAACTGGTTTTATATTCTTCACTGAACATTGTTTGCAAGAAGTGAACGACACGATAAAAAGATTAGCAATTTCGATTTTTTTATGATCGTGTACGATCGAACTCGATAAATAGAAACTGTTTATTTCTTAGATTATATGTTTGTCTTAATGAATGGTCTGCATTTTTTGTCTCTTTTGATAGAAAATTAATTCAAAAAACAGGAAAAAATTGACGTTTCGACCTATATCGCCATTTATCAAAATATGACTAGACATTAACAAGCTGCATAATTATATTATTAATACATCATCTACAACATGAATTTATATTATTTTTATCGTATTGATGATTCTTTTCTGTACTATGTAAATAGCGTCACATAAAATTTAAAGGTACTTGATATACATATAATAATACTTCTTTTGTTTTTGGGTGTTTTAGATTTAAGTTTAGTGAAATATTTCGATAATGTGTTATCTCCTTTCTCAATTGAATATAATATCTTTTTATCCTTTTCTTGGATATGTTATTTATCATTTTTTCAGGACAAATGATTTCTTTAAATGCGGTTTTTTCATTTTAAATAGCTGAACATCTTTTTTTTATTTTTACGATAATTGATACTTGATATTCAAGTTGCAGGTGATCTATTGATCAATATAACTATCAATGTCAAGTTATATTTTGATAAAGAACGAAATAGGTCGAAACGTTAATTTTTTTTCAAGTAATTTACGATAAAAATAACGATTTATTGAGCATGGCGTTAGATAACGGACATTTACTGTACTTTTCATATTAGAAAAGTGAATTATCTTTCTCGGGAGGTATTTATAATTAAAAGGGCATCGACTGATAACTACTACAAAAATTCAGGTCTTGTTGGGAAAAAGCAAACTCATTTTTTAATTATTCAGAATGTTTAAATGAAATATACATAATAGGTCTTATGCTAAAAATTACCCTGTTGTTCCTAACGAATCAATATTAGAATAAATGTTTTCTCATTTTTATTAGTAGTGGGAATCACTGCAATTTTGTAAGAATAATAATTAGATTATCAGAGCGGCCAATTTTTGAAAAAATAGAGTAAAATTAACACAATTGGATCTTTATTAATTATATTAGCTTATATTAAATAATACAATACGCAGTTTTCACTATTAAATAATCAGAAATATACAGAATAGAAACTAAAAAGTATCACCCGGTTGAAAAAAAATAAATTAAGAAAAATAGTTGAGCGAGAGAGGTTCCATAAATTTCTCAATTCATCAATTAAATTCAATGCTTCTTCTTTTTTTCTTACTGTAATTTGAAAAAATAGAGAAAATTTTCACACGAACAGAATATAAAACAATATATTTATCTATAAAACAGTGAATTGTAGATACTTTGCAATCTAATTGAACAAAAAACAGGGGTCTCCAAATTTTTATAATAATTGTAGTTACATTGAATAATTCAAATTAAACCAATGAATTTGTAGAGATGATACAAGCTTGTGAAGTCAATGTGTGATTCAATTTTATTTGCTTATGCAAGTCTTTAAATGTTTATTTCATTAAAAGTCATAACTTTGATTTTTTAATCGTTATTTTCAAAATTCCATTCTGCATCAGATCATTCTCCATCTTGTTGACAGAGGTATTGAACGCAATACGTTTTCTCAACAACAAATCTGTTTTTACTGTTATTATGTAGGTAGTTGAAATTGTACCGTAACCATTTACTGTTATTCTTATATTTATCTTCTCCATTATTTTATGAATACGAACATACAACTCAGAAATGGAAAGCGATTTTTACTATTTCATTATTACAAGAAAATTGCGTAATATTCAATAAAGCATTTGAACGTGTCAGCCACAATATGCCATAGAAAACAATAATTCTTTTTTTTTAAGGCATAGACAGAATGATAATCTTCAACTGTTATTTTTATTATTATATAGTTAAGCCCCGTGAAGCCGGCCCTGTTCTGATATGTTATCAAAGTTTGGCGGGTGTGCCAGGCATTGTTTTCTTCAGATGGTTTGTTCACCTTCAGCTTCACTTTTTTTATAGAGATAATTACTAAGAGGGCGCTTTCGTTTGTTTACGAATCTCAAGATCTCAAGATCGAAGGTTCTAGGAGGATAGTAATAGAAATTGATGGTGTAGTGAATACAGGACAGTGACATGTTAATATAAAAGTTAACTGAACAATGGAATTATATGAATTAGATGTGAATTGTGTGCATGAATATTAATGAATAGTTTACGGTTAGTGTTAGTGAATAGTTAGTGTTTAAAGAAATTACATAAGTTACATACACCTCGTGTGTAAATTCATCCCACCCATTATTAAAAAACAATTTAGGTTTCAATAATTGATGGACACTCCAACATTCACAGAATATAATGTGTAAAATTTGTATTTATCAATATTTCCTGTTGATAAATCTAGGCAAAATCAGGTTGATCGATTTGCTATAGGCAAATAAAATCGGAATTTGGAAAAAAAGAGCACTATACACAGAACGACTACAAAAGTTCAGTTTCTATATATGTTACGGTATTAACCCAGATATATATTTATTCATTTCTAAGTTATTCTTCTCAGTTACCTGAATTTTCTTATTTTTTGCAGTTCTGCTAAGCCACGGCTAGGAAAAGAAAGTGATTCGTATGAAATTAATTATTATCATATACAAGTAAATATTTATTCAAATTTAAAAATAATGAGTCTAAAAAATTTAGATTGACTACTGAAGAGTGTATGTATTATATTATCTTTTTTTATAGCTCCAGATTTTTGAATTTTATTAACAAGTGCTGTTGAAAATGATACCATAGTGCTGGTCTATCTTAAAATATACAATCTGAAGCTCTAAATCCATGGTGATTCATTTTACCGATTGTATGGATTTTTGTACATTTTTTGAAAATAATTCATACAGATTAAAATAAATGTATCATTACATTTTGACACAACTACTCCGTTTACGTACTCTTTGGCAATTACCAACCAAGGATACAAAAATTGTATAAATACTAAAAATTAATAAATTAAGTAACAAAATTAGTTTATAAAGTTATATTGAGATGTGTTTGTTTCATTTTATAAAACATTAGTATCTTCTCCATTAAATCCACTTCAATATATTCACATACCGCTTACGTTGTATGAGAGTTGCTACTTAAATTTTGAGGTATGGCAACTCTGACATTGCCATCATGAAGTTGGACATTTTTAATGGTGAACGTACTCAGAACATGTTGCCTTACGAGTTCTTTACATATTTGAAACATTCATCTTGGTCAAAAATGGAATTAAATCGCGTGCGAAGGTTCTAAACGTACTTAGATTACATTTCGTTTTCAATAGTGGTAGCACTTCTCTACGGGATGGATTTCGTAAAGGTCGTCTAAAATCTGCTGTTGTGCCAGAAAACATGGGTGTTGTGCGTAAACTGATATCGTCATACTTGGGCATTTCTTCCTCTCGCATACATTCAACATTGCATGATCATTTGTCTGTTAAAAAGATTTGTTCTCGTTGGATACTGAATAATTTGACAATCGTCCAAAAAAACTGGTGTCGGTTGGTGCGAAGAAGTGCAGGAAAAATTCGATCGCGGTGCTTAAAAAGACGTCTATAAGATCGTGATGGAGACGGAGACGATTCATGGATCCAACGTCGAATGATCAATTCTGAATGGTACACCAGCATTCGTTTCGATCGAAAAAATCACAACAGTGCGAGCTCTCATACACCAATTCAAACAAAAACGTCGAATTGAAGTTAAAACATCAAAATGATGGGTCATCCGCCGTAAAGTCCTTGTTTAGCACCCAATTTGCTCTTATTCCCTCAGATTCAAAATAAATAGCAAGGTCAAGGTTATTTACACCTAAAAAGCGGTTGATGCGTTCAAATCACTTGCTTCGACAAATGGTTCAAGCGAATGCAAAAGTGTATTGATCTTAATGGAAAATATTTTGAAAAACAATGAAGTAATTTCCAATTATGAATATGTTTTTATTTGTCTCACAACTTAAGTAACATCCCTCGTATTGATATTGATAATAAAATTTTGTTTCAGCTAATTGGAGAATAAATCTATAGAAAAACTAATATTATCAAAATCTATTTAATTACGAAAAAAATACGCATTAGGCAGATTATGTATAGTATATCTAATGTCAATAATAAAGCAAGTTTGTCAGATGTACTTTTCAAAATTAGAAAGTTCACATTATAATTGTTATCTTGTATTTAGTAAACTTTGCATATCACTATAAAAATCGGCATTCACAAGTCGGTTAGTTATTTAAACTGTATACTGTACTGGTAAAACTATATCTATATACTATAGATATATAAGTATCACTTAGTTTAGTTAATTATATTTGAAAGAAAAGTCTTACTCCACAATCGAATTTATCAATGATATTGGCGCTTTTGGGCGACGTCTGTTATCATTAAAAATTAAAAATATCTTTCTGTATATTGTCATTAAATATACTTACATACGTGTAAGTTTCGTTTAATGCGGCTTTTATTTCTATTTGTCTTTAACTGTATTTTATTTCAAATTAAGTTACACAGAAGATACAAATGCTGTACGAACTAAAACAATCATATCGTTTGGCTATATATAACATTTTTACAAATTGCGCATAACGTCCGCGCCGCACGAGTCACAAAACATTGAGATCACTAATTTATATTTACAAAACAAGTCTTAACTTCACATTAGTTATAAAATTCTCATTGTAAGTTCTGCCGTTTTGATACATGTTCTTCTTCATTATCTGATAATATGTCGCTATTTTCATCTGTTTGGTTATCGAGCACTTCCTGTTTCCGCTTTGCGGTTGCCATTTCCGCCGCGTGTTTTTTCCTCCATTTAGTCCTTCGGTTCTGGAACCATACCTATAACAGAAGAATGCCATTACGTACAATAATTATTTCAGGAATATTTTATTTCATAAGGAATTGACAAAGATTTAAATATAAATAATTTTCAGCTGATATTTCTATTCCTGAGATGATTTTCAGATTTCTTGTTTTAATTCATAATTATCCAATTATCTTGTAAATATCATTCATATACTCTTTCTAAGAGCAAAACATTAATGGTATCAAATTTAATTAACATTCATTAATGACCTAATTAAACAGTAACATCATGACATAAAATAAATGAAGGAGTTGTTAACAAACATTATGACCAAAGATAATGTTGACAAACATACACGTAAGCAAACATATCTACCTAATAAATAGATAACACTGCTGACGTAATATAAAAGTAATATGATGATCCAATTGAATATTGTCTTCATTTTTTTTTATTTGGAAAACTGAATATACGGGGCACTTAACAATGATTCATCCTGAAGATGAATTTTTCATGATCTAAGAAAGTGACTAGCTAACAGTTAATATATGCGATGCAATAGAATAGACTAACCTTATACCTGTTCGAATTATCTATGGTCCTTACGCCTTTTTGTCAGTTCATTCAGAGCAATAAAACAGTATATATTATAAAGTTGGACAGTGTCTTTTAAAATGTCTACCAAATAACGCAGATGTTTTTTCGTTGAGGCAAATAATTATAGTCAAAAGTGTTTACTTAAAGATAGTAAGGCGAAGCTACGAAAAGTACGCTTTAATAAAACAGACCTCAGCTCTAACGAGTATACCTGAAAGTACAGTTTGGAAAATTGTGAATAATTCTATAGCTCCAAAAAATACGAAAAGACAATAGTGTACCAAAGTGATTTCTTTCAAGTAGACTTAATTTGCTGCAATATTTATGGAATGTAAAAACAAAAAGTGCCAACGTTAAACTAGGAAACTGATGGTGGCATTAATTGTTCCACTACTACTTTGTAGCATACTCTATGTCATTTGGGATATTTATTCAGAAGAATGGACAAAAGGTAGTCATAGCGCTCGCAAAAGCTCAAAGTGGAAAATAAATATAGCTAGATCGAATACCGAACGATAATCTACCTAGATGAGATTTTCGTTTTCGAAGATTCGTTTCAGAATAAATTAATGCCGTATATATCACCGACTAGCTACATTGTGACGAATAATGTATTCTACCATAGTTACCAAAAGAATAAGATACCAGGTTCTAGTAAAAAAAATGAAATACAAGACTTTTTGTGGGAACGTGACATATATTCACACGAAATTTATAATGTTTAACAATTGTTAGAAACTGTAAAGAGTTATAATTTATAAAGATATAACTTTAAATGGGGAAAAATTCTATAATTTGAGTCTTCCAAGCTCAGGTGTATTGTGTCAAATCCGTTATGTGCCAACAAATCTATTTTTCTATATAGGCTTGTATGATCAATTGTAGATGCTGGATAATTAGAAATATAAAAGTTTTTTAATCACATAATACTTATATAAATTTTCCAAAAGAAACAAACAAAAACAGAAATGATTACTGAGGTGGGCAGAAAGCCGTAATAGTTTAGTAAGTATTGCTTTAAATATGTTAGCTGGTCGAGAGAGCCGTTGATGCCAAATAAATTCGCACAAGTAAATGTCCAATAATTGGGAATGGTTGCCGAATCGACGCCAAAAACTGGACTTAGCGACTCCTCATATTCGCTCAACTGTATTTGTATGTACGCCAAGGGCCAGATCTATGAAGTTTTGACTGTGGGTGACAGTTTGGTGGACTTAATTTCTAATTCCGTAGATTTATTCGAAGAAATGCTGTCTGTTATAGTGGGCATTAGTGAAGCAGCTGATCTCTCCTCCACAGTACCTGCCCTACCAACATTTTTTTATGCGAAGAGTGATACATCTATTCTTTTATTAGACCAGGACCACCGATTACAAGAAGATTTGTTAATAACTTCACTTCATATACTTCTTGTTTGTTCAGAAAATTTTTGTTTGGGAACAAATTTAAGAATTGTGGACACGTAATAAATAAGATCGCATAATCTAACTTCAGTGTTGTATACTTTTCAACAAAAAACAAAATACGTCAGAAAACAAGCAGAGTGTATTTCGTGAGCAGTGTTATCGACTTCAAAGATTGTGTAGTCTACATACAAAAGACTACATGCTGATATAAACTTATATCGAGTTTGTAATTTAAGGGGAGCTATCAGTAAAGAGCACAAGGATACGTCCACCTACAACCAATAAAGCGTACAGCAAACGTCTACAAATAGAAGGAAGTTTGCCACTAGACAGTTCTTGATACGATGATATGAAAATTTCTTTCTGACTATATCTTGAGCGATAAAGTTCAAAATTATAATTCTTCCATAATCTAAAACGAACCAATTTCTAGTAGAATTCATCTGGGTTCGATTGATTCTCCAGCTGTCATTCTTAAGTTGCTCAGAAGCACAATTAGTATATTCTACATAAAGTATACGCTTTGTTTTTAGTGGATCAACACTAAGAAATAAACTATTCTGTTTGCTTAATTTTTAAGAAAAATGCTTGTCATGCACGTTATTGGCAATCACATAAGTACAACGATTATGTGAAATTATCACCCTGTGATGAATTAAAAAAGTTATATTGAAAAATTCATCAACAATACATTATTGTTAACGTTTTGCTTTTTGAAACGATGTAAACATTCGTATTTTCTGTAATATTTGTTTTATATTTGTAAAGGGTTCTACGTTTTCGAATATTTATGTATAACATACCCATTTTACGTTAAATTTACGAATTACATGGTATTTAAAGGCGTTCTATGACGATAAATCATGCAAATAGGGTCTCGGAGTTAATTCAGGCGTAAGCAACGCTGTAGCTGTTCAGCTCGATATTTACCAAACGCGAACGGCAACAAAATATGAGGACAACAGAGAAATACCATCAATTAAAAGATGACTGGATATTATTATTCACCAAACTATCAGCTTTCGACAATATACTTTTTTTTGCCTCCCTCGAATTTTGAATAAGATGAAATATAAGCGTGCAAAGTCATCTATCTAAAATAATAATAATGCCACAGCATTGCATTTTTTATGTTTCATAAGGAAGGTAACATCAGATTTGCATGGTTTTCCATAATCCGATTATGTGAAACTGGAGGGTACTTCATAGAAGTGGTTATCCTCTAATCAATTAATTTAAATGGCTGTCCACGATCAAATAAAAAACAGCAACAATCAAAAAAATCAACAAACTGTTCTCTTTAAGGTAATCAAGTAGTAGTCTTTTTCTATGAAATTGACAAGTGGCAAACCTTTCACGTCTTAAACAATTAAATCGTTTTTTCTATTTTTAAACCTCTAAGGCTGAATGATTGATGTTGCATATTCCAGCCCAGTATTGCATGTATATTTTACTCAATTATAAATACATACCAAGAAGTAATAATCAGTATTTCCCATTTAAATAACCTACATATTTGTCATTTATGAATCAGATCTATTAGGTCATGACTATATTCTTTTAATAGCATTTTAAAGCATCGTTATATCTACAGGATGTTTGAAAAAAAGGTGATCCCGTCTCTCGGATAGAAAACTGAAAAGTATTTGGGTCTTACTCAGTAAAAGATTTTCGAAACGCAATCCGTATACAAGATAAAGGGCGTGAGGAAAAAAAAATAAACACATTTTTTACGATTTTGCTGCAGCTACTAGCAACATTGTATTGAAATTTTATACGAATATGTTTTGGTTGATACATCCAATGAATTTGTTTTTATGCCTGACTCTAAGAGGGCACTAGTTACACGGTTTGTACCAAGTAGTATTTAATATAACCTAAACATCATTTAATTTTACACTAAAAAGGTACTCTTGATAAAACTTGATTGTACCATTGTACCATTTTCGGAATATTTTGATTTCAAAATTATGAAGTAATAACCGATGCTGGTATAAAGTATTGATGAAGGTATTAATTATGATTATTATTTTTATTATTAATTAGTAAGCATTATATGAATTGGAAATTTTTTGTCGCTTAAATGAGACCCCATCGATAAAACGGATACTTTTAAAAAATTGGGACTGAGGGCTTTCGTTTCTTGTAAAGTTTGACAAAAATCCAGTCTAATCAGTATAGGATCTTGTTTTTCTAGTTGAATAAGTATGGGTACTGAGCTATTAGAGGCCTTAGTATGAAACAAACAACAATTTGATGATCATGCATTGCGGTTCTGGGTCACAAACTGTTGTTTGTTTCACTAAGACCTACTAAGGCCCCCAACAGCTGAGTACCCATAATTATTTAACTTCGAATTTTGCACGATAATAGCAATTTCTCAAAGTTTGTCATGGGAAACTGTATAAATATATTTATCATTACTTCATCCCAGCATCGATTATTACTTCATAATATTCCGAAAACGGTACAGTATTGAGTTTTATCAGGAGTACCTTTTTGGTGTAAAATTGAATGATCTTTATGTTTACTTGAAATATTGCTTGAGAAATCTAATATTGAAAAAGTTATGTACAATACTACTTGGTACGAACCGTATAACTAGTGCCCTCTATTAGAGTCAGACATAAAAACAAATTCATTGGAAAACATATCCGTATAAAATTTCAATAATGTTGCCAGTAGTTGCGTAAAAAACGTGTTTAATTTATATATCGCCCTTTATCTTGAATACGGATGGCGTCACGAAAATTTTTTACTGAACAAACCTCAAATATTTTTCAGTTTTCTATCTGTACACTGTATAACAAACCCTATATAACAAACTAACATTTTGAAGAAATTTTGGTGACTCAAAATTTGTAACTCATCAAGTTCAACGGATGCCCCATAATGTATGGAGGATAATTTTAATAACGCCGCAATTTGATTGGCAAACGAGCTTCTTTCGTGAACCAACAAGTAGGGCCGAAGGGTCCGTTTTAATCCATTCCCATATGGCGCAGTCAGTGCATCATCATTTGCATATTGTTATATTCTCGCCCCTTATTGCTACCATATTGGGATTGAGTTTCTTTTTACGTAATGGACGGAAATAGGAAAACAGATTAATAAGTTCCATAAAGGCTCATCCATTTGTAATACTTCACTCAAATATAATATTTAATGAACTTGAAACCGATTACTAACTGTATTTGAATAAGTATTGTTGAATGAAAAGTTGTAATGGTTTTGGCAGATCGAGTTAGTGAATATCATGATGGTTTTGAAGTATATTTTGATTTACATACTAACAGCTAGGGTTGCTCGTAAAATTCATCGGAACGCTATCTGAAATTATTAAAACAGAATGGTCCACGATCGCAAACAATAAAAACATATATATATGTCACGTAGATTAGCAACGTCAGCAATAAATCAAAGCGTCACTTCGCCGCGAGAAACCCTGGGCCCTAGACCCTATCCCTGGACCCCGCATCACTGACATTCGTAGCCAATGCATCGATACCGCAAAATAAATTTCTATATATGTGTCATAGGAATGATGGATCGAGGGCACGACAGACAGCAATGGCGTCCCAATCCCCAAGCCCCAATACCAATTCAGTCCCCGTCTGGGGCCATTTCGCCGCTACCAACACCACGGACGCGCTTGAAACAGCGCCGGACACATCGCATTTATACACGGGGCAATTATCATATTTAACCAAATCGTTATACTTCGAATATCAGAAACCGGTACGTGTAGGATCGTTAACATATTCTTTTTCATAGGAATGTCTAGAATAGAATGTCTGGAATAACAACGATTTTGGTTTAAGTCGTTGATCGTCTTAGAGTATGTGAATTCTTTTTGTATCTATTCACATACGGAGTATTATAAACAAATAGGGGGAATAAAATTTTGTTGCTTGAGATCATTTAGGCCAGCCAGTCTATATTATCATCTATGTGTCAGTCGATTTTGGGGATATAATATAATTTTATCAAGGATAATTTCGAGGAAAGAAATATACAAGGGGGTACTGGGACGTTTGCAAAATGATATGTAAAGAGACATGTTGAATGGGGCCTTCTTCTTCTCGACAACGCTTGACAACAAATCGCTTTTGAGTTACTGATTTTTTAATATAGTTACTGATTGAAACATATAACATATAGTGAACATAATAAATGCTAAAAATTGTTATTATCAATCTCTTTTATATTACTGACACTTTTTTATTACAAAACATCTCCATCTAAGCTCGTGAGCAATATGGAGATGTGAACAATATTGAATGACTTCAGTTTTTTGCCATGATGTGTAATATATAGTTTACATAAACCCTACGACCACAACGACAATAAAATCTATTCAAGAATTTGATGAATTGCACAAAGCCGTCATGAAAATCTCAATGTTATATACGAGTTGTATGAGAAATTTTCAATCTAACAAAGGAAAAAGACATTTTTCTTTATAATCATTCTTACACACTTTTAACCGTTCCAGATAATAGTCGTTGTCTTTATCCTCAGTCTTTGTCTGATGACAATCTGTTTCCTTCAAGTAGAACTTTGAGTTTAGGAAACAGAAAAAACTCGCTGAGGGACACATCCGATGAATACGGTGGGTGGTCAACCAATTCGAGGTCCATTTCGTGAATTTTAGCCATGGGGATTACTTAAGTTTTGATAAGGTGCGTTGTTCTGATGTGATAGTTCAAATGATGGTTTTGTTCGTGGAATGGCACTGGTAGAAAAAACTTTTCCTCTACAGAGGTTGAAATGATGTTGATTTGCGGTAGCCTCACTCACACGTGCGTGAGCCCGCTAAATAAAGTCTATTTTTATATACGAAAAAGTGATAAAACTTACGAACTTATCCAAAACTAAAATAAATGTACCTGAACTATATAATACAAGTTTTTGGGTTTTCATTAGTCTTTTATAGCCATAAGATTTCAAAGCCATAGGAAAAGGTTTTGACCTGTCAAAATTATGAATGCTTCATCTTTTTACTACACCTTCACTCATAAAAATAGACCATATCACAGGTGAATGAAAATCTGAGACTCAATGAAACAACTGATGGGCTGCAGTGACTAGACTTTTGAGTGCACTGTCGGGTACAGCAAACTAAGATACGTTAGAAAATTCGTTAGACTTTCATAATAAGAAAATAGTCTGATTGCACAAAAAATTTAAGTGTAAAATAGAGATAATAACTACAATTTTCTATAGTTTGTGCATAAATACAGAGGGAGTCTCACAAGTAATATCAGTTTTCCTATGTTAAAATTCGAACGACTCAATTCAAATTTGTCGTAACTCATTATTATCAACTGTGCGATAAATATGAAGGGGAATACACAACTAATGGGCCAACGGTACATCATTGCTTTCGTTTTAATAGAGATGTGATACTTGAGGATCGTTTGCACTCAGATCATCCACCTAAGTGGGGTTTGGAGATACCAAGGGAAGCAGTAGAAAAACAACCTAATAACTCACCGATTATGGGACTACCTACCACACTAATTAACCGAGATTCAAGAGAAATACCGAGTACAGGTGGGTGTGCGCCAATTCATCATTTTAATACCCGCCATAAAATTCAATTTCTGTTACAATGTGCCAACTCGTGATCGTGGTTGTCATGAAGATTAGACAACTCGTGACGGAAAATTATGCAGGTAGCTCGGGATTTTAATTATGAAATGAAAAACAAGAATATTATATATATATATATATATATATATATATATATATATATATATATATATGGGTTAAAACCATGTTATGATTATTAAATAAACAAAGTGAACATTGGAAACCAACATCATTTATTCTAGCTCTGATTGTACCTACAAATGGGTAATTATATTAAATTTTCAAAAATTATCCAGATTTTGTAAATGCATTAAAATTTTTAATAAATTTTCATTTAAAATAGAGAGCGTTTGAAATTGTTTTCGTTTTATTAAAAGAAAATACTGTGACGAATCTAACTGAACAGAATAAGCAATTCCACTTTAATAATTTCAGTTAAAATCTGTATGAATAACACGGCATTGCAATAGCAGGCAGTTCAGCAAAATCCCCATTCCATCCTCTCCACCGATCTCTATGTAAATGCCAGGTCATTAGTGTGTCGTTAACCGTTAACGTAAGGCGACCGAATCGATTAACGCTAAGTGACTGCGTAATTAGCTGTATATGCTGCGGAATGCCCCTTTTCGACCCTCTGCCTCTGCCTTTCCAATCTCTGCTCTCCCCTAACCGACAAAATTAAGGGACACTCTTTTCCAATTTGTTTTCAACACTGTCGACAAAACCGCGCTGTAAACCTTCCACCACCAATCCACTTTTTTGGCTATTTACTGAGACACGGCTGATACTCGATGATAAATAGATCAACTTTGTTGCTCAGAATAAAGCAGTTTCTGATACTTGTTAAATGATTATTGAATGATAAAATGTGAATGATTTTCACTAAATTATTTGATTACTTGACGTTTTTCTGGAAAAATTAAAGTGCAGTACCAATTATAACTAAATAAAAAATATCTATTTTCTTTATGCTAACGCAATGGTAACTGTTTCTATTCATTTCCCATACTTATTTCTTGTTTATTTCGATTTCTATCAACCCTATCTCTCTTTACACGTATCCGTATATATCAATTTTCCTTGAGTACATTTCTTGACGCAATGATCAAACGAGATTAATGACGAAAACAAAATTTTGCTAAAGGAAGAAATATAACTAAAAATGATAAATTTTAGTTAATCTAAGATAAAATAGAAATTTATTGTTGTATTATTGTATTGTAGATCAAAGCATGATAAAATGATAAGAGAAGTAAAAAAATCTGTAAAACTGAAGATGAAATTGTTGAAATATATATGATTATTTGATTGATGAAAATAGAAATGGTAGTAGTCATTTAGAATATAATGTATAAAAAGTAACCTTATTAGGATGCTTTTATTCTAGTCTATATTTTTATGAACGAAGGAGTAATCAAATGATGAAGCATTCGTAATCCAAAGGCGTAATACTTTTAGTAAATAGTTAAATAACATTTATATAAATATAATGGATATATCAAGTATACAATTATATTTTCACCTAATTAACCTGTGTATAATTTGACCTGAAACCTGAAATTTTAAATTTTTCCACAAGGTGTCATACTGGTTGTATATGTACAAGAGTTTAAACTTTGATTTCTGAGCAACCTTACTTTTATAAAGAATAATTTCAATATAAAAACTCACCAGTAGACTTAAGTAGAGGTACATCAAATCACAATCGGGATCAGGAGATGAACTGTTGCAACCAATATTCACGATGAGTGTCTTTATCATTTGATCAGTAATAGTGTGCAACACATCTTCTCTTATTTTTTAATCGTAAGATTAATTTTCTTTTCCCAGATTTCAGGAATCACATTGATCACAGTCTGCAAAAACAACCATTTAACATCATTCATTTTAGAAGAATGATTTTCTCATGAAATTTTTCATTTTTTCTGTGCTCATACCAGTTCAATAAGGTTTAATTCGCAATGGTATGGTAAAGATCTAACCATTCCACGATTTTTTACAATTTCATATTTTTTTAATTTCTCTTTATGGTGACAACACAAAGTATATAGTTTTATTTTTACAGAATCGAGATCTTTGAATTTAGTCAATTCTATAAATCCGTAAATATTTTTTCTATCGATTTATAGCTTCCATTATCCAATAGTATTTTATAGTTCTGGGAAAGAAGATGCAGCATTTGTTCGAAAAATTCTTTAAAAACATCAGTATTCATGTCCTCATGCTAGTTATCGGAACGAGTAGATTCAAAAGTTAATACCACCTTTAACAAAACCATTTGAACTGCCGATGTGTACTATTATCAGTCTGCGCCTCTTTCTTGGCGAATTTAAACAAGTAGACGAATTATTTGAAAATACCTGTTTTCGACTTGTAACCTCCATCTTTACAAAATTTATTTGGTGTATGTCTCCCATTTATCCATATTTCACCTGAATAAAATATTTCTTCTTTGGTTTCTCATTTTTTTTATAGTCCTTAGATAATTTCTCTTCCATAATACATAATGCAATATCGTTTCCTTCTATTGAAATAGACTTTCTGAAATGCGTTTTCCAGCAAAAACCTATTTCTTCTTAAAGTTTCCTTAGCTTAGTTCAGGGTAATCCGTATAATCCAGAGCCTCGATAAGAACATAAGTCTACTGTCGGAAATTCTTTTCTAAACAAAAACGCATATACTTCCCTTTGAATACTTTCTCTCAAATTATTTTCTATTTGAAACTTTGATTTTCGTGAAGCTTTACGTGCTTTTTGAATTTCGCTACATTTATTTCTCTTTTTTATTAACTCTGTAAATCGGAGTTTTCCCAACACCATGAGTTCTACTAATTCCACTTTGTACTCAACACTTTTCTATAAATGTTTGTCTGTAAATGATTTAAAACAATTAAATAATAATGTTTCAATTTTAATTAACTGTTAAAGGACCGATTTTTCGGCTTTTACGCGGCCCTTTCAAAATTTTCCATAATCACAGTAGAATTTACAATACTCGTAGATTGCCTACTGCACCTTGTAAGTTGTCACTAAACTGTAAGTCTTAACAGTTAAGAATACAAAACTTGGACCTCTCTACTATAAGAAAAAACCTAAAAGTCCGAAAGATAATTTGAATAAAACAATTTTTCTTTGGCGAATAGGTACTTAATATATTAATTAATAATATACATCTTATGATACCGCTATGTAATCTTTAGTTCAAACCTTTTACTATTGTTCTGTACTGTGGTTATAAAAGACCAATAAAAGTCCGAAAACTTGTATTAGCTCAGGTACATTTATAAAAAATTCTGGTAATATCTTGTAGTAATATTCAAAATGCCAATACTAAGTTTTAGATTAGTATGTAGGTCTTATTACTTTCTCCTACATAAAAATAGACTATAAAAATAATACATGATGATTCTGAAGATAGTGAAGTACCAAATTTATGTCCCTAAAATATTAGATAATGTTCTATCACAATTTTGAACACCTAATTCTAAACTTAAATTAGAAAAAGCAACAAAAAAAATGGTAGTAAAAGTGAAAGATCCTACATATAGTAAGCTTCAAGAAACAAGGTAATAAGTAAATAATAATAGATAAAATTACTAAAGTGATACGAAAAAATTGAGCACGATGAAGAATATCGAAATAAAAGTTGAAAGAAAAATATAAAACTTCATATATTTATTTTATGTGAGCATGTAGAGCTCTTAAAATGCCAATAGCTCTACTTTTCCCTCCATTACGTTTATAGACTATTTATTCGTCTATCATTCACCCACCGCATTTGTTTTGCCACCCTTTTTATATCTTATAGTTAGGTCCATTGACACATTTTCCTTGGAGTAGCTGAAAAGTCAAAAAAAGTACTTCTTGGATAAAAAAGCTGTCGAAATTCGATTTGATAAATTTATCGAGGAAAATATTTTTCCATTACATTTATTTTGTTTTTTGATTGTAAACAATGAACTTTTTTCCTATAAACCTGTAATTATAATAAAACTTTATGACATTTCTATAGTTTTTGTAAGAAAATGAGAAGAATTCAATTGACTCATTGTTAGTTACAGCCAAACACATTCTCTATGAGGTTAATAGACTAACATTTCTTGATTGTCTGTAGAATAGGCTCCGCCTTCGCCTAATACCCCTCCCCAAGGAGATGTTTACGACTGCTACATTAAATTAAAGACTCCATTGTGCCTTCAACTCATTCTGATAAACTTTTATTAATGATTACGTGCTGTGAAACATGGCTGGTTCTGGTTTGTGTGAAACCATAGGCGGCTCGAAATTTTCTAAATATATAGATCGTTATTGCAATAACCTATTGTAATACCTAAGTACAACTTTTAACTTGGCCGTATAAGTATTCTTTCAATTATATTTAGTACTTCAAATGATTGTTATAACATATACTATTGAAGATAACCTAATCTATTGAATAGGCAGCCAATCCGACGACACTCTCAAATCCCATAGATATTATATAAATGTTCTTGTCTATTAAGAAATGTCCTGATGGAAACTTTCGCCTTATCCGGTTCTTACGGCACCCATATTTGCGGGAAAAAAATCCAGACGAGAGTACATCATATATATTTTAAGGGGCATATTACACCCCACAGATTTATATAATTTATATATATTATAAGTCTAAGTCCTAAGACATAGATGTTAAAATTGTTGAGACGAGCCTGATCAAAGAAAAGGATTAGTCAAGAAAGCATTGTTTGACGACGTCATTAATAAAGAAAATTGAAATGTACCAAAGAGAGACAAATCTAAAAAAGTTGCTACTGGTAGGTCTCCTTCAATGTACAAGCACTGGATACCTAAAACCTTTACCTGATAAAAGAGCTGTATGTAGTAATAGTCTTATGGCAACCGGTAAAAAATACTGTGAAGAAATAGGAGAGATATCTTCTTGAGATAGTTTTAAAATTAGCAATAAATGTTTATAACTGGGAACTTGAAATCAGTTGGCGCAGTGGTCGATCTACAAATGCTTACTCCCTTTTCAATGTTTGCTTCGTTGAGTTGATATTTTTCTCTTTCGGATATACAAATCCCCCTGCAATCTTTAAGCATAGCTACAAAATTTTTTATCAGACCGAGCTTTATGTGCAACGGTGGTAAAAGAATGTCACCTCGGTTAACTAAAGGATCATTTTCAACATTTTCATGGTCTGGCGTGTAATTCAAGTTTGCGCCACACTTTTCTTAATATTGACTTTTTCTATCCCTACTGTCCCACTTTTTTTATTTATTTCATCATAACGATATCAAAAACAATAATTTTTTCATCAGGAGTAAGTGAATATCAAAATAACAATAAAATCAAACTAGAGCACCATTTTCAGTGAATATCAGTAAACACCATATCATGCCGCTTTACGTATTTTTATTATCGGAATTTTCATGTCCAATTTAACTCTATGTATTGATTCCTTTAAGTTCTAAATTGAATAAAAAAAAGAGTGAACTTAATTTTTATTAACATCATCTTCCTCTAAGTTTGTCGTTTGTAGAATATTTTTACTGCTCCTTAATCTTTCCAAAGGTATATACTATATATTTTTTGTTACTATTAGTTGAAGCTATAACTGCTGGTCTATAATAAATTTCATTACATCGTTGTCATTATCACAGAGTTTGTATCGAACCAATTCTCGGTGATTCTCTCTTCAATAATTATTCGTGCTAATAATTTTCAACCTAAAATTGTATCCAAATGTCAATTTATCTGATAAATTGCTCTTTACCTAAATCTAAAAAACTTAGTTACTGAATATTAATTACCCAACGTAATAAGATATAACATTGGAAAATCGATACCCCATTTTTCAGGAAAATTTATTTTAGATATTAATCAGTAAATTATTCAGATTTAACTAAAATTAAATTATCTAGTGAATTTATCACATTACCCACAAGATACTATTCTTAATTAATATTAGAAAAAAGCAAATACCAGTGATTAGTTGTGAAACTCGCGGCAAAAACAAGCTTAGTTTCAATAATTTTCTGTGTTCTTTACTATTGGACCAACAGTCTTACCATTGCTGAAAAATACTTTTGATAAATTAAATGAAGAGGAAGCGATGTAGAATGAAATTACAGAGGCTCCGAAAATGGAAGAATGTTCTTTATACATTTCTAATCTCTAATCAAGATCCGAGCATGTTTGATATCTATAAGGATGAAATATATCAAGAACTTGACAAAAATTTGTTAGAGAAGAATTAGTTCACGCAAAGGCCGAAGAAAAGAAGGTTCGGACAATAGTGATAATTTTCAATTCAGAGTCTAAAGCGTACTTATCATAATTTATATGTTAACGAAGTATCGCTCCACGACGATGAATTTTTCCTGGATCAAGTCATCGATAGTGATGAATCGATAATAGTGGACATGAGAGGATTTGGGGCTCACGTGCAACAATACACTATCATGATATTGGCTTTAAGTTTATGAGTGTAATAAAACAACTGTAACTGATATTTTCTATATTGATACTTTACAGCCATGATTCTTTCCGAAGTTGGAAGAATGTGAATCATACGTACGCGATTTTTGAGCTGGAGTTAATGTCTTCACTATCAACTCAACTTCCCAAATTAAAGAAACAAAAGTACTTTTTTAAAATTCTAGTTTGATGTAATGAATATTATAAAGCGTTAGAGTCGCGCTATTAATTCTGGAATACTCGGTGGTTTATAATACTATCTCATGATAACATGAATACAGCAAAGCTGGAACAGACTGTAAATATGAATGTGACTATGTATTTTAACGGTGTTTATAATACAGCAATCCTTTGGATATAGACGCGCTCATCGATCCCATTTTGCCGATGTCCGCCCATTATTTTGATCACATTAAACGGGAAATATCACTTGTCACGTCATTCCAATATATTATAGCTGGCTACACTTTCAGTCGCTCTTTCAATTAATCGATACTGTTTTTTGGTTATATTTCATAATCAATGCTTCGGAACACAAAAAACTCTTTTGAATGAATAAATGCAAAAATTTTTAGCATTTACATTATCAATTAAAAAAGTTTCTGATTAACATTGTGTAACTGTTTTTTTTTTTATTTCAGTGAAATTACAATGGCAAGTTATTGACAGTATAAAATAAACATAAAGTGCATTCTTTAAAAACCAACCAAATTAAAGACTCATGATGGCCAGTTGAAGTTATGACAGTAGCCAAGAAAGAGAATAAGAAATTGACAAATACAGAAAGACATAAAGTAGAAACGGCGGAGGTCTTCCATCACGTGACTCAATCTATGATTTATCGAACTCATTTTCTATAAACTATCTTCTATCAAAAGAAATAAAACATAAACATAATAACTTTTCCACAAGACCAACTACAAGAAATACGTGATAGTTTTTTTAAATTCACAGTAGTAATCGTAAAAAGAGACAAAGATATAATTAATCTATCGTGAATAACTGACAATATTGAAGTTGAATTTGACGTGAACTTTGTTTTCTGACTTGATTCTAGCGAACTTTTGGATTGGACGTGTAATTACTGTTAAATCTAATTTGAAATTTTATTTCACATCGGTTAATACTTGTAAACTTATCGTCCCATGTTCTCAACCGTTAGATTAAAGTCAGCTTACTCTTTAAATAAAATTAAGAATAATTAGGATTACACATTATAGTGCATGTAGTATAGTTCTTCCAATATCAATTGCAGATTATAAAAACTTATATAAAAACTCTTGCCGACAATTTTTTTGATCTCACATAGGCGTAGATACCTCATTTTATAATTTTTATAAATATTTTTAAAACTATGTATATCTTATGCGAGAAAGTATTCGTTAAAAGGCAATTGAATCATTATAAATTGGACGGCATTATACGCCGTTATTGAGACAGATGCAATTAATTGTAGTCCTACTTGGAACTTAGGAAAAAATCATTATTATACCTCGTTAACTCACTACAACTAAATATTAAATGATAAAACGTAAATAGACTTGTAAAATTTACCTGCCTGTAAAGGAGTTTGGTTTAAACAGGGTGCCAGATGTGAACTGAGTCCTTTTTGTACCCCATTCGTCTATTAGAACTTTGGTAGTCTTTTATCTGTTGCAAATAATCTTGTCGCCATCGAACTATCCTTGACGATTCATTTATTGTTTATTCGTTTTTATTCAGTTTTTTGTGTTTAAAACCACATGCTGACAAAACTTGGCGCAATGTTTCTAAGCTGCTGTAATTGTATTCTGGATAATCTGCTACCTTTTGCTGTATTGTTTCTAATGTTGCAGCCCTTTTCTCCTTATATAAACTATAAATTGTCCTACATATAAAATCTTGAGTAGCTTTGTCAACTGATTTCACTTTTTCGTTACATATTTTTCGGTTCTGTGAATGATCCACAGCAACCCCTATTGTGACTGCTCGATAAATGGAAAATTTATTTACTCTAGTTAATTCTGCAATTATTATTATGATTGCATTATTAGATTGCTGGTTATTTTCTTTTTTTTTTTAACATTCAAATATATTTAACCTGCTGTGTTTGTATATCTAAATCTTCATTATTAAATTCGTACCTGTCTTTATTCTCACTACGCTGTGTAATTTCATTGTCTTCATTCGCCCATGGTCATATTTCTATTTATTTAAAGAAATTTATGAATTAAATAAATCTCACCTACCTACGCCACTGCTCACCGCAGACTGTCCAGCACGAATATTTCGAAGAAATTGTGTACATACAGCTTCGGCTAATAAAAATGCATTTATGTTTACGAATCGATGTTTTCATTGGTAAACAGTGGAGATGATGTGTCCACGTGGACTGACGGTATGTTAACTGTTTACCAAATTTTATACGGGGAGTAAACATTGTTTTTCATATCTTAATTTGGTATGAGTGCCGTGCGTATTTATGAAATATTGCTTGTTCCTCGCATAACTGTTTTCTACAATTTGTTTTCTTATTGTGTCGTATCTTAAATTCTTATAAAACTGGTCATTTAAGTAATTTTGTTCATAGGAATATCCCATTTAAGACCTATAGCCTACCCCAAACAAAAAACGTTCTAATCTAAATCATTTCATAAAGTGTAATTTTAATTTAGTTAAGAGGTCACCCAGCTGCTAGACTGAATATTTCGTCACTTTTGTGAACCGGGCCGAACTTCCGTATGCTAAACGTAGATAAACTTGTTCAAAGAAGTGATTGGGGCATTAGCACGTTTGTATAATAATGTTCGTCAGAAGAAGTCTAGAAAATGCTACAAATCGAAGTTTCTGACAACTTCGTCCCCAAAAGTCTTCCTCTCTATCCCGTCTACCTGATTTAGTACCATTTGACTTTGGGCTCTACTCGAGCATTTTCTAAAATGTTTTGATACTATTGTCGAAGCATTTTTTACATTCCATTTGAGATACCACCAAAATATATTATTTGAACGCCTCAACCGCTTCTTCAGGTATAGGAAAACGTTAACTTCGCAATTTATTTTTAATTTGTGAAAATAAGAAGAAATCATTGGGTGCCAAACATGGGACTGTACGGCGTATGACCCATCACTTCGATGTTTTAACTGTTCAAAAACGTTTTTGTGGAAGTTAAAGTCGAAGCGTTTTGATCGGCCTACTGCTGTTGGTTTAATCAACGTCGAAAGTCATGGAAAACACTCGCACGCGATTTAATCCCATTTTTTGACCAATATGAATGTTCCAAGTATCTGTGAACAACTCAAATAGCACTCGTATGACAACACGTTCCGAGTACGTTCACCATTAAAAATATTAAACTTTAAGATGGCAATGTCAAATTTGACATATTTACATCAGTCTTGTCATATCTAAAAATTTAAGAAGCAGCCCTCGTATTTGATTTTTAATTAACTCAACTCTAAATAGTTGTGCTTAGAGGAAGTTAACTCAAGTGAACACTATAAACCGCGTGGTTATTTTGAGAAGATCCTAATTACAGTTTAGTCATAGAATACTGCAATTAATTCCCCCGGGAGATTTTTAATTATAATTTTTTTGTGTCGCTGGGGTTTCAGATAATCTTTAAAAGAGTTCAACTTTAAATTTGACACCCGCTGCGAGAGTCATTCATATTTTAATTTAATTAAACTTGTAACAAAGATAAAATTAATTTTTAATTCAAGCATCCAAGGTAATGAAGGTATGGAGACGGTAAAAAGTAGATGTTTACAATGATTTTCTTGGTGGTAAAACTGTAGCATGGGGAGTATTCGGTCCAGATTATTTTTTATTGTATTCTCCAAGGATGCGTTAGATTAACGAAGCGTTTCGCCAAAAACGCTCCACGGGGTTTCCAAAATAAACTACCAGTGGTGTAACATACATAATTTTTGAATATATTTTATTTACTTATCTCCGATATCGATTATTTAGGATTCTTACCTCATTCAACTACCGTTTTCAAATGTATCAAATTCATCAAATAAAATTACGTTACCGATTGCAAATTTCATTATAATTGGAAATGGTGATCCGTGATCGGTTATCAGTATTCCTTGGAAAAAACTCCGTCTTGCGATAAGATAGTCAGTTTTGAATATACTCAGTTCTGATTTTGTTGGCTTGGGTTGTTCTATTCCATGGGGGTATTTCCATGATTATTGTAGATTTTGAATTCTAAATCAATAATCTGTTCCTGTTTTACATTCTAACTATTAGCTAGATGTGTCACCAAAAGTGAAAAATTTCTAATGAATTTTCGAACTGCCATTCAGAAGAAAAACGTTCTTTGCAATATTGCAGTTCGAACTCACATTTTAGCTATTAGTCAAACAGAAAAAAATCTGCAGTTAAAACTTCGACTACTCATATTATCTCAAAATATTCTAATAAAATCCATGTAAAATATGGATGTTCCGCCCTGAGGATATCTCCGCACTACTAGCGTAGAATGATTTTTTGTTCTTTCGAGATGAAGGATTTAATTCAAAAAATGGTGATTCTTTCACGATAATAAACTACGTTAAGATTAAATAAAAATGCTAAATAAAGCGCTCTCTAGAGAATTAATAACTTTCGACCGTACTGTTTACGAGGGAAGAGAATGAAGAGACCTTGTGGATTTGTCATAGACTCATTTGGTAGCTTTGACGTTTGGACAATTTATTTCATAACTCAAAATATTCAATGATATGGTTATTCCAAGCTCAAATATTGCAAGAATGATTGATGCAAAAGATTGCCTCCATTTAATGATGTTCGAGGGTTGCCTTTTAAATTATATTTGTATTTTATTTAATACGGGCAATGAGACATTATTTCGATTTTTTACTCCTTCAATTATTCAGTTCATGCTTATCTTCTTTAATAATGTTGCGCACACCATCGATGTTTCTCGACATCATCACTGACGAAATTCTGCAAACTAATTTTAAACAGTTTTCTCTGATGATTCTTCACCACCAAAGGTTAGATGAAGCGATTCTATTTATTGTTTTTAAGTAAGGACATATTCAAAATCATGAAAAATCATGAAGAGCTTCCACGAATGATTCTAATTTGTGCACAGACTTGCTTCTTTTAAACGTTCTCTATCAACCACTTATTCGGTAAATTTCTAAATTACCACTGGCTTCACAATAACAAACATCAATGTTCACAAGTACATTAGTGCAACTGTTCATTAACGCTACCTATTGTTCGATTGTAAAAATTTAAGTGGAACCCTCGTATGTATTGAGTAAAGCAATCAAAGTTTATCTTTATTGTACTCCTACATTTTAGTATTTTTTTTGTTATTTCATTAATTATTTTTAAAATTTGTCCTTTATATCCGGTGTATATTGTCTCTTAAGTTCCCCCTCCTCAAAGATGGTTTGCCTATTGGTAGCAAGCTTGTCTATGAACCTTTAATCCTGCATTTGTCGATTTAATTGGGTAAGTAAATAGTAAATGCCTCTTTATGTCCGTCCTGTAAAATCAGGAGCGTAGGTTAAATAATTCATTAAATATTTATAGTCCGACTAGTTGACTGTATTTTTTTTAATTTCCCACTTTATTTGTTGGAATCAACAGAACATATAGGAAATAGTCCAGTAACTATTTCTTATTTACAATTTTACATAAATTATTGAGTTGGATATTAGGGTCTATAATAGACTAATTACTAAATAATTTATGAGTCTTTTTAAATTCAACAATTCTAAAATCTATTAGGTGAGTCACATGTGTAATGTTTACTTAGCCAATGCTGATTATGTGGTACCAGTAGGCTCATTGTCAAATAGTTAGGATAGTTGCTAAGGTTTACAGCGTATTCCTGGGATAGATTGGACATTTCTTCTTTTACACTATTTCATTTGGGTGTCTTGAGTAATATTATTATCAGGTACATGCCAAGTGGCGTTTACAATATCAAAAAAGAACTTTAAACTAGAATCTTTCTAGAATTTTGACGTTGGATGTGGTCGCTGCGTACCAGAGTTTGTACAGACCATTTTTCAAACAAAAGCATTAATATGTGTCAACTTTTGTTGTAGAAGTGCACTTAATTCAATTTTTCATATTTTTACTAATATTTTTCTAATAATTCTGCATTTATTTTCGATTTTCATCTCTTAGACAACGTCTATATTTCCCTTCAATTTTTAAACTATCCTTTCCACTACTTTCTGGAATTTTCCTCATTTTCTTCGATTTTTCTGAATTCATTCAATATCAAGTGTAGAAATGCTTTTATTCAAGATATTCTATCATTAAATCGCAAAGAAATAATGTACAATCGAACTTGCATTTCTCTCATGTTAAATTTTGTAATTAAATTACTTTTAAAGTCAAGAACTGCTCCGCCAGTGTATAGTGTAGCAGATGAGTGCCCGATTGTGTTCCAACTTCACCGTCAATGAGACCATGGGGGCAACTGTACTCTCTATGATATATTGTCTAAGAGAGGGTGTGTGGCTATGCCGTATAATCTTCTGACAAATTGAATTAGGGCGGCAAGCGGCAACGCAATGCACAGTGGGGGCGACACTTGTTTATAACAAATATCGTGATGGCTATTAGGATTTCCACATCTGATTGATATGAGATAAAAGACAGGAAAACCGAGAGTTTTACTTTATGTCGTATAAAATAAATATTGCGGTTCTTTCTTGAAAGGCTTTTCCGGATTTTTACATAGATATTTATAGCTCTCGGAAAAATAATTTATAATGCTTTATTTTTTAGTTGCTTGAATAAGAAAAGTTGTTATACATTTTGCTGTTTGATATCTATTTTGTTTATTAATTAATTATAATACTTGATAATTCATCTTTAAGTATATTGAGTATATATAGGTAATATAATTAATATTTATTAAAAAAATGATTTCACGTTTTCTAAATCGTATATATTGACAATATTTAAAGTTTATATCTAATAAACATGCGTCACATCTATATAAAAACTTAAATATCAATTAGCTCTACTTTTTCCTTTTATGAGGGTTGCACTTTCTCTTTTAAAAACCAACAGTAATCACCCATCATGGCCGAATCCCACTATCCTTGATACCGAATTTCCATTGTTCTTATATCTTGGTGGAACCTTTCACCCTGCTCATCACTAACAGCTCCCAAATTTTCGGGAAAAAATGTCAGATAACCCCAAATCACGTGCTAAATTATACCAGTATATTCTAAAACAATATTGTGCGGATCTAAAGGCGCAATCGGTACTGGTAAATCTTCGTATAGCGGCCGCAAATTTGGATACTCGATCATGTGCTTTCCTTTCTTAGAATAACCTTCAGTCTTTGTTAGACAAAAATAGCAGTTGTCAAAATGGTGAGTAGGTTCCATACCAATGGAATTGCAAAAGGAATGCTTTTTTTCTTCCCACTCATCCACTACACTAATGATACGCTACAACTAACACAGGACACGTGGGGGTCCCACTGCTTGTCTTGGTCTCCAATGAAATTATCAAAATATTGGAAAAGGGATTTTTTCGCATTTTCGGAAAATGGCCTTGCGATTTCACCATAAATTCTCCACAAATATAGTAAAATTTGTCAGGAGAGGTTTTGAAACTGCGGTAAGATTGACTCGACATTTTCGTCTTCATCACTTTATGCACTATGAACAGAGAACCACTTACTATGAAACTCAATAGAATAGTAATTTTTGATACTTTTTTGATGTTTATTATTATGATTAATATCTATTATTGGACGGGTATTTCCATTTTAAAAATAAAGGTCTCGCCCCTGTTACAAAAATCTTGGCGGCCAGTGGTCAAACAATTTTTCTTTACATATTCTCTTTTTGTTTCATTACTTCTTATTGTCTCTCTTCTACGAATTTTAAATTGTTCTCCTTTTTCTACATTAAGTAAATCCTCAAACTATTCCTCTATGATTTTTTTTATATTTCGTCAGTGTAAATACATTTTTATTTTATTATGTGCTTCACATCGCTTCATTGTCCCTTGCTTAGTACTTTCTTCATTCAGTTCGTAATGATAAAAAACTATTATTCATTTTTTAAAAACAAAGAAAATTCATGCGACAAAATTCGGAAGGTGATTGTTCTTATAACAGAAGTTCCTCATACCACCCCTTTCCTAAAATTTCAGTAAAGCTAGAAACTTGAAATTCTACAATTTGCGTGTACTCGCAAACGACTAGCCCCGGGTATTTTTTTAATATGCTTGTTACATTATACGGGGGTGAAATTAGCAACCCTCACTTCATTTCATATTAAAACTTTTTCTTAAGATGAAGTTTTAAGATATCTATTGTTTTCATCTCAATTTATGGAAAAAGTGATAAATTATAGTGTTTTTGTTTTTTTTCTCTGCAGTTATTGGTTTTTTAAAAAAAATTAAGGATAAAAAATATTTTCGTATGAAAATATTTTAAGTTATAATTTTATTTCATAGAACTTCATCTTGAAGTTTCGATGTGGAATAATGTAAGGATTGCTAATTTCACTCCCGTATAGGGTCGAGTGCACGAACATTACAGAATTTAAAAATAGAAACTCAATTTTAGTGACCACTTTTTAATGGTTATATTTCGAAAAGGGTTGGGCTGAGTAAATAGGAAAGACCCATCTTAACTTCATACGAGCTAGAATTTTGTCGCATGAATTTAGAAACACCCTGTATGTTTATACGTAATACCAGATATTAAATCAGATTTAGTATAAAATTTCTCAGTGTAAACAGTATGCTAATTTTTCAATTATAAATCTAATACAAATAGGATGTTAAATATTCGGTTGCGGTAAGTCGTCCGTATTGGAAACTGTCATCCAAGCGATTAGTGCCGACACTCTCAACATCCGTGATACGATCGGATAGCAACAATTCCGAATAATAAATCCGATTAACTTAAAGTATAGCTATAACGGGGGTTAAAATAGACCGGATCATAGTCCCCCACCTATGAGTAATTCAGTGGCACAATTCAGTAGCTGGAAACCAGGCAATCGTACTATTTTTACTAAGATAAATAATCAAAAATAATGATATAAAAATATAAGTTTTCAAAATAAGCAAACAGCTATATATCATTTTATAACAACTAATATTTCTCGTAATCAATGAACTAATTGAAATATTCAAATCTATTACAAATTTCATCACAAAACAATATGTTTTTCTGAAACAAATTGTGCAATTTTGGAAATCGTATTGTCTTTTCCACCAAACTACTAAAACTACAAACATCTCACACAAGAACTTACAAATCTTGCCTGTAAAATACTGCTACACTGTAAAATACCAGACAGGTTGCGAACAAGTAGAATTATACTCATGTTTAGAAAAGGAGATAAACAAGATGCTTCTAGCTATAGAGGGATAAATCTGCTGTATACAACAATGGAACTTATCATCAAAAAATGAGGTCAATCACAACACTAGAAGACTAGCAGCAAGGATTCACATCAATAAAATCCTGCTCAGACAAATGGTTGGGAAATCCATCGAATATAACAAACCAGCTTGACCTTACAATCATCAAAAGAGTTCATCAAATGCAAATTAGAGCTAGAATGTCGAATAATACTTACAACTGAGAATGAAATTCAAGTACCTTGGAATTGCCATAACCAGGGCCGGATTAAGCTAGGGGCTTGGGGGAGCTATAGCCCCGGGCCCCAGGTCCAAGAGGGCCCCATCATTTGGAAATCATGAAGAAGGAGCATGCGATACACCTATTATTTTTATTAATTTTTTTGTGCCGTATTTACGGTTTCTCAAAAAATATTACTCAAGAGTAGAGCGCTCTTATTTTAAGAATATTGACAAACATTATTGAATAAAAAATATGAAGATGCAAAAACTACCATTAGTTATCCAATACAGTAAATCCCGAAATAAACAGTGCTGAAACTGAAACATAGATGTCACTATATGCGCACTATCATTACCAAGTTTACTAGTGTAGACCTGTCAACAAAACCTTGAACAATTAATTAGTAGGGTCCAATTGTTAAAAATAGTGTTAAGTACAGAGGAGAAGATATTTCTGGTAGTGTATTATTTTTGCTCATACGAAATCAGCCGACGTAATGGTGTACGTCAGCGATACGTGTATGATCAATTCACACGATGGTTAAACAAAATTTCTCCAAGTAATGCTGAAATTTTGAAAATTATTGAGAAGTTCAGAAATGCGGGTGATGTATCAACGGAAAGGAAGTTCGGGGCGCCTGAGGAGAGTTAACAACAATAACCATGACGTGTTTTTGAGCGAGTTTTAGAAAATCCGAAAGACAGCCCGAAAAGGATAGCGTTGGATCTTAGCTCGAGAAAAACTTCCTTACAAAGTATCCTGGAGGAGCTGGATGCAGTTTCATATGTGAATCGGGTACATCAACAATTATCACAGTAAAGTGGAATATTATGCCAGAATTCCTGCGTTACAGTAAGAAAATCCTGAATTTTTGGAAAATGCATGGTTTTGAGACGGAGCACATTTTCATTTGTCGGGCCATGTAAATCGTTACACAAATAGATTTCTCGGATTTCCTAAACCAAATGAGATTAAAGAATTTTTTTACATAGTGCAAAAGTGAGTGTTCTCTGTGCAGTTTTAGGACACAGAATCGTTGGTCCGTACTTTATCGCGAATGGTATCAATAGAGGTACATACAAATCTACGTCATACTGTCGTGCTGGTAATTTGACATTTCAAGACCAAATTTGCCAGCAAAACGTGCCAACTAGCCATACTGCTGCCGTAGTTCGTCAATTTTTTCATAAACATATTCCAAACCTATGCGTTCCACCATTTACTGACCTTCCTTATCCTTCACATTCTTCAGATATCATATTTTCAGCCGCATACATTTGAGACATGACTACAACTGCCATTTTTAAAAGGGCACAATAAACCATCGATGAATTAATAAACACCGTTAGAGTCTTTTTCGCGGATCTGGGACAACCCTTATTCCATAACATGACGAGAAACTTGGAACATCGGTATGAAGTCTTGAGCACATTTAGAACATGAAATGAAGTGTCAATAATATTTATTTATCAAAACAATGAAATAATTACGTTCAGTACAGTTTATATCGGGCTAAACTATTTTATCCATCTACTATGAAAAGAAGATAGCCCCATAAGAAATAATATTGTATTACTGTGACATTTAACAATAGTTTCAAGGTATTCCCTCAAAGCTAATGTGGTATGGCATGTAGCATCATCTTTTCACTTGTTACTTAACAGAGTGTTCATTTCTAACTAGCCGTCAGTGTTTCCTAAGTGTAACTAAATGTTTATTGGTAAATTTTGGTATCTTGCAGAACTTTTTATAAAGTATGACTTTTTTTTATAAAACTGAAAATAATAAAGATTCACGTATGTGTTAGACTTAATTGGACACAGCATATTTTTTACTTGAAGGTCCTTTTTGTAATCGCCATTACCTTTAATTGAATCAACAATCACTTTTTTATACTCTCCTAGTAATTGAATGTTCCTAAATGAATGAACTGTTTTTACGATTTTACAAAAGCCTGGTTAATCAAGCCTAATCAAAATGCTCATACTTACCGATCTTCAGATTTGTTTAGTTAGTCTGTTATATTGTGATATCAATTATTAACTTGCATAGCGGTGAAAATTAGAAATAAAAAATCAAAAAGTATTTATTTCATGAAAATCTATAAAATTATTTTTTTCGTCGTAATCGTTAAGTTGGAGCACCCTGTACCAACGGCTGTTTCCCGGATATAAATCGAATTAATGAAAACGATGTCGTGCGCTGCCGCCGCGACGCTCAAAAGCCTCTGGAAACTTCATTCTCTTTGAAGAACGTTTTTGACAAGTGTAAATGCCCCCTTTTGTTACTCAGTAAATTTGCATTTTTATTGAATCTCTAGCCGCGGAGATTTGAATATAAGCCAGGATGTTGACAAAAATAATAGGTCTATATTGGGATTTTGGACGAACCGCAGTAATCACCAACTTATTTCAATTTATAATTCAATATTTACGTATACAATTAAATCCTAATGCCATTGAACAAATATAGCATAAGCGATATTAATGCTTAGTTGATTTCGTTATCCCTAGCAAAAATATGAGTGATGTATTGGTTTTTACATCGAAGGGCTCTGTAATCTCTTGTTTTACTCACCCATTTCGTTATTTTTAGCTGGAGTGGCGACATTGTTGGTTTTATCAATTTTCAGAATATAATTGAAAATTATCATAATTATTACAATTATTTTTTAAGTGGAAGTTATAAATTTTTAAAATTCTATATAAATATATAGTTGTATCATAAACGATGTAAATATATATATTCATTTAATATCTCAAAAAAATTTTATGTACGCATAATGCATCTGTTCGTTTATGTTGTCTGTAAACTATTCCATAATTCTATATTTATAATGCTGTTTATCCACTTCAGCCTCTATTTGTTTTAGTTTATGTATCACCATTCAAATCTTTGCCTTCTTTTTCTGATTCAAATCGCTTTTCCAACCCCTCATTCTTGTTGTATCCATTTTAGTATTTTCCGGGGACATTTCTATTCTTCATTTTCTATACGTGTTCATTACGTCCGTTGTCTCCTTTTGATTTCGTTTCGTTCCTAAGTCTATTAAGTTCTTATTCCCTACCACGTATTTCGACCATTTCGGCTGCCACTATTTTTTATTGTTTGTTTTACATCATCAAGTGTTACCAGAAGAGAGTCACTATTAAGAAAAATATTACGACAAAAGAGCTCTTTCATCACATGAGGTGAACTGTACAGTTGCCCACCAATCAAATAAGAAGAATCAACTTATATACAAATAAGACTTTTAGCTTGGAATTAAACTTTTAGTACAGGAAGATCAGTAGCTGGTTTAGATTGATCAAATTTTATACATTTGATATCAACCAAAGTAGAATTTGCTAATCAGATTTAACCGTTATAATTCATTTGCTCACTTGACATAAAATGTTATTTACAACTTACCTTTACTTGTGATTCCGTCATTCCTAAGGCATACGCTAATTTCGCCCTTTCCGGGCCGGCAAGATATTTGGTTTGTTCAAAAGTTTTTTCTAACGCGAATATTTGTTGACCGGAAAAAGTAGGCCTCGTGTGTTTCTTTTTCGTATCTTTATCACCTCCTATACCTCCCATGTTACCTTGATTCACTATAAAAAGAAAACATAGTGTAAGTAGTTTCCTAATTTAATTAACTAATAAACATGGAAAATATTAACCATAATTATAACGGACATTCTAAGTAAATATTTACGTCCACTAAAAGTTTTTATTGTATAATAAAAGTACACATTGTTTGAGTGAAAAGTAACCTAAAACCATTGTATTCACGACCAAATACCCAAATACGTGTACTTTTTAGCCATTATTATGATAAAAACATTTACGACATTTAGATTCATTTAGATAGAAATCAAGATATATAAATATCAACAATAAATCAATCGAAAATGCATCAACATTATTCCTACTGAGCTGTATCCTTCGAGGTAACTTTACGGGGGCAAGTTATAAATTTTCTTAATTTTTCTTTCTATAACTTTTTTAACTTACGTAACGTAACGTAACTCTTTTCCGACCTCTACCTTCAGAGCATTCGCCAAAAAAATCACTGTATCCTGCACTATTTACCTTCATCCAAGTAGACGTTCCGTATAGGGCCTTTTCGCTGTAAAACAGGGTTAGTACCACTTTCTTGAACGATAACAATATGCATAATTTTTAATTTTTGGGGATTGGTTGTGTTTTCACTCCATAATCTGGCGATTTAATTCGGGTTTATAGAATTGAAATCACGTTGGCAGATGTACAAACGTTTGGTTTTGTTTGCTGGTACCCATCGCGCATACACTTTACCGAATTTCATCTCGATGTAGATAATTTTATAGGCAGAGCTGTGACTAGTGTTTAAATAATATGCGACTGTAGAATAACTCGCCTATCTGCTGGAACTCTCATGAGCCTGCTGAATGTTAGTCGTCAGTGATCGAAGTTAAAGGTCGCCCAGTTCTTCGTTTTTGTGTGATGCTGGTTCTATCACTTTCAAACATTTCTATATCCATATAAAAGCTATTACTTGATAAAGTCCGTATTATTATAATTCTTCAGTGGATTTCATCATCTTTCTAACCACAAAAATTAGCTCACTCCTCGTTGTTCTCTTTGGCGTAATCTGATAGCGGAACTGACATGCTTATGTTGTAGCTAGACGACAATTCAAAACACATTTATAACTAGCGTGCATAGGTATCGGCCCACTGTGAACTTTTGACTTCAACTATATTTTTCTAAATTATTAATCAGATAAAAAAATATGCTGTTTGAAAGACAATTTAATATGTTTTAATGTGAGTATAAATGAAAACGATTGTCTATGTTTAACATAATAAAATAAATGCATTAAGCTTTTTTATTATTAACATAAATAGGGTTATTGACAATTTGAAACTTAACACTTAATTTCCTAATAACGGTTATGACGTCCTCTTACCCTAATAACATCTTTCATACGATTAGGCAAACCAAGCTATTCTTTCTTGTGGGATATTAAACCACTCTTCTTCTACTGCAACAATAAGCTCTGGAATCGAGTTTGGGGTAGGATGTGTAGCTCGAATTGTGATTTTCAGCTCATCTCATAAATGTTCTATAAGATTTATGGCAGGACTGTCTGCTGGCCATTCCATAACACGAAAACCAACTTCTGCAATGTAATCTTGCACGTTTCAGGCGGTGTGCAGCCTTTCACTGTCACGCATAAAGGTAAAATCGTCTCCAATGTAGTCAGCATTAGGTACCAGGTTCCTTGAACACGGTCGCCCCTATGAATGAACACAGAGTTTGTTCGTGCTCCTATAGAAATTGCACCCCAGATCATACAGGAACCACCTTCATAAGCAGTCTGCTCTGCAAAGCAGCAATCTGCAAATCGCTCTGTTGATCTTTGGTACACTTTCCTTCTTTGGTTGCTATCATGGATGCATATTCTGGTCTCATCCGAGAACAGAACAGATCCGCATTGCTCCAAAGTCCGATTCAGAAAATCCTGTGCAAAACGCAGGTATGCTTGCCGATGAGCTGGAGTAAGATTTGGATCAATCGCAGGTGTTTTAGGGGTCACGTTATTTTCCTGCAGTCTTCGTCTTACTGTCCACTGACAGTCCATTCCTCGCACCTCACCGAGTTGCCGTCGCACTTTAAAGACATCTGGCACACTCTTAGAACCGCTGCGCGGGTCATATTAAATTATCTAGCAACAGCTCGCTGAACAAGTCCATTTCCGATTTAAGCAATAACTATAATATACGAATTTTTGTTACAAAGGTAATAATTTTATTATTTGACAAATTTGTTATTTCCGTTACAATCATCATATAAACACTTTTCATTTGTTTACCGGTTGCTAGACATATAAACGATATGTCTTCCTGATTCATAGATTTATACTCATATTAAAGAATATTAAATTGTCTTCCAAACAGCACATTTCTTTTTTTTATCTGATGAATAATTAAAAAAAAAAGTATAGTTAAAGTGAAAAGTTTACAGTGAGCCGATTTCTATGCACGCAAGTATACATTAACCCATGTTAATATTCTCATCTTCTTGGTTGGCTTTAATTTTAAATCTGTTTTTTAATTCTATTATATCAAGAACTCTTAATTCTGTCAGTATATTATCTGCCATGAACTTGTCATTTAGACTTTCAACAGATTATTACATTTCAAAAAAGATAAGGCTTAAAACTAATCCTTGACAGAACGAATATCCATCTAGGCATATTTACTGCGATTTAGAGTTTTATATTTCATTACCTATCAATCATTCGCACGGAAAAATGTTACTTTATACAGAGAAGTACCATCAATTTTACATGAGTTTAAAAGATTCCATCCAGTTTTCAAACATTCCGTAACTTTCTCTTAAAGCCTCACTGCATGAGATCAAGACTTTTATTGTAGTTCAAAGAGTGAATCGTGAAGTTTTATGCCGCTCGCTTCAGTTTGAATCAGTAAAGGTAGTGATCACCATCACCCAAGGTACGTTCCTTCTCACAAATGTATTCCGTGACTGTGTTTCTGGTTAACAATCGATTGTTTCGTAGATAAAAAAGAGATGCTTATGAAGAGATACAAATATCGATTGGGAGAGGTCTTCTTCCACTTATTTAAGAGCTTGCTCTGTATTCTCTAGTTTCTCCGGACTCGATCTAGGAATATCAATATTCATGATTTGGCCCATCTCTTTGGAGGTCTACCTGCTGATCTTCTGGTGGTTAACTTCTCCTTGAATGCCAGCTAATCCTCCTCCATTCTATCGTCATGTGCTTTCCACTCTCGTCTTTTCCCCCGTCCCTATCTGACTACATCTGTTATCTGGTCGCAGGCCTGTTTAATGTCGGAACATCGTTTTCTGTCCTAGAAGGCTAGTGATCTAAGGGTTTTATTCTCTGTTGTTCGGACTAGCTGTTTTGTTCTGCTTGTACTTACTCTCGTTTCATCTGTATGTGGAAATGAGTTTGTTGCACCGTATAACATCACGCAAACCGGAGATTCTAGCGGCCTTGTTGGCGTGTTCCCTCGTAGATGTTTGATGTTGCTTGATCTTATAATTCCTAGATAGTTGAAGTTCATAACTTGTTAAATTATTTTATCGTCTATCAGTAATTTGCAGCGTACTGGGTTTTTACTTATTTTCATGGACTTTGTGTTGGAGATAGATATCTTCATATCGAACTAGTTTGCCATTAGGGTGAATCTGAAAAACATTCGGTGTAGATTGTTTTCGTCTTCTGCTACGAGAACATCATCTGCGTAGCATACAAATTGGAACTCACTGCTTCCCATTGTATAGCTTGTTCCTGCAATTTTGACTTATGAGGTTAGGATAAGGTTGAAAAGCATTGGACTCATACGGTCACCCTGTCTAATACCTGTTATTATTGAGATGTCATCAGTGAGTGTTTTCTTGTGCTGTACTCTTGTACGGTTTAGTGAGTTACGTTAAGATTTGGGAAGGTGCCAAAACTATACGTAATTTCATTGCTCCTGAAAATAATCTTATTTTTTCCATTGCTGAGGATTCGGTGAGATAATTTTTAGGATCTTTTTATCCGATATTCTTGTATTATTCCATGTAATTGTACAATTTTTCATCTTTTTTGAACGTAACCTATGATGCTAGATTATTTTGGAATGACTAGTATACATGTTTTGCTTTTGAATAATTAACTAATTCCATTTAAGAAGCCAAAAGTTTCATCTAACATAAAATGACTGATATGTCTGTTATTGTGAAGTTTAAAAAGAAAACTTTCCGAAAAGCCAATGGCGAAGGGGAAAAGAACTGTCGGATCAGTATTAGCAAAAACACTATCGAGTTATTGGAGAATTTCTGTGGTCAGTATTTCATTCTCAACAGTTTTTACGAGAAATTTAATTCACACCACAAAGTTTTAGGCTCGCCTTAAAACAATATATATCGAAAATACAGTTGGGGTCGAGTTTCTCTTTTCGACAGTCAACGATTTAACTGCAAAACACTTAGAAAGCACAAAATAGGATGCGAAAAAAGGAACTATCAACCAATAACACCAAAAATATTTTATAGCCTATTTGTTTACTTTGGAGCTTATCCAAAAAATATCAATCTCTATGGAAAAGTTTTAGTATCCAGAAAATATGATAAATTAAAACTATTCTTTAAGTTTCCAATTTGTGAAGATTTATAGCACATGATAAGACTATTATAGATTTTGAAATTTATATACTTATTTCATTTATCCACATTATGCAAAAGTAACATTGAATATTTTCGCATTTCAGGTTTCTATATCTATCGATGTATATAATATAATATGTGCATATGGATGATAAGTTTCTCGTCAAAAATTGAAATTTTTCAAGACTATATAACAAGAAGTTTGGAACAAGTTTTCAGGAATTCGAAATACAATGGGAAACAATAAATATTGCAGAAATAAAACGAGTGCACTCCCATGCACGAAAATAGACATAGGAATCTTGTATTTAGAAGATATTATGTTGAAATATGAGTAGTTGATGTTTCTTTTTATAGTCAATTGGAACAACACTGTCTATAATAATTTGAAGAGCTTCTGCTCCGTTTTTGTTAACAAATTTAATGAACATTTTCTTGTTTTTTTTATAAACTTATTTTCGCATCAAATGCAAAGGTCATTAGTAACATGTCAAATTACAGTTTGTGATACAATTGAGTATTTTCTAGATACCTAATTATATTTGCAACGTTACAAATTAGTAGGGAGATTATATTGTTTAAAGAGTTGTTAAGTAGTCTTTCGTTTTCATATTTTCAACAGTTTAACAATGAATGTTTCAAGTTATAGATTTCAATATCGACTGCGATCAGTTCCACTCACCGTGTCACTTGCACTGAATTTTTATTCTGATTATCCCTGTTTCATTGTAATCAACTGTTTATTTGGATATCTTGTTTTCTGGGATGCTGGTGCGCAATGGGATCAAAAAAATTCATACGTTTGCTTTGGATTGGTAGATTTGGTTTAGTTGAATTTTAAACAAGAATACCTAGTGGATTTTTTGGAAAAACTTATTGGATGCTATGGATGGAGCTCATAAAGTCAGTAATTATAGCTACTTTATTATATCGATTTCTTCTAGCGATGATTAGTACCTACCTGTAATATCAACCAGAAACTTTCAAATATTCAATAAATTATACGTTTCAACTTGTTCATGGTGACTATTATACATTATCAAGTTTATTTGAACAATTAACTCTTTTAAAAGTTAATGAATGTGTTATGTAGATTGAAATTATAACCACAAATCATTATTTGTATTTTTCAAATCTGTTTTTTTTAATGAGAAGCCATAGAGAGATTTTACAAAACAAACAAATGTTATTTATTCTTAAAATTGCGTACTTATCTCTCTTTTAACGCTGTTTTTTACTTCTTAGAGTTTTTTATATGTATGTTTATATATATATATATATATATATATATATATATATATATATATATATATATATATATATATCTATATATATTAAACTGATTTTCCAAGAAAACAGACCTACAATCAAAACAAATTATCACGAAGAAAATATAAACATAGCTATGAGCTGCGATAAAAAATACTTAGAATTAATTTTTGCAGCAGCATATTTACAAATTTATTTCAACTTGTAAGTATCATATAATCATGAATTAAAACAAGCTGACTCGTTATGCTGCTGTAGTCACTTTAGTGAAATTGTTTCTAGTGTGTATCGTGAAACATGGATCTTAAGCAATGCATTAACATTAAGTTTTGTTAAGTTCATAAAAATATGCAATAAGTAGATAAGGCGGTTTACTATTTTTTATGTAAATGAAGAGCTTTTCGTACGAAATTAATTTGTTACGTGAAAGTATATCGCTATGACCTAGAGACCAAATTTCAAATATTCAATGAAAAACTAGTAATTCACTTTACCCTAGACCCGAGATAGTAAGACCAAAGTTCCGAGGGAGCCCACTGTAAAAACTATAAACTACTATTTACATAAAGAGCTATTGAATCGTTTGCAAGACAATGTGCGAAGGAAGAGACATAGAAATACGACAGTTGCTTTCTTTTTCGTCAAGACAACCACGCGAGAATAGAATTCGCTTGTGTTTCGCGAGTTTTTGGCTTTTGAAAGTCTTCATGTTCTTCCACATCAGCTGTGACAGGTCAGATGTAAGTCTTCCAGAAATACTTCTAGCAATGGATTGAACGTGAGGCTTACTACATTGTTGCAATAAGCAGTACTCCAAACATTTTATGTTTCATTTTTACTTCTAATCGTACTTCTATTTGATCTAAAAGATATGAAATTTGAGATTTATTATGAAAAATATGAAATGTTCAAGATTAGAAACTCCATCAAAATGTGGTAAATTGAATGCATTTCGAGGCGCTTGTTTTTTTTTAATTGCAAACAAAACGTAACACGTCTTTTAAAAATTGTGTCTAGTAGCCTTTACATCGTTAGCTTTTTATTATTATATTTTATGAACCTTCAATTGATGATGGTTTAGCTGTTATAATATCGTAATTTTGTTGTAACGCATGAATAGAGAGATTTATACTACCGTACAAAATCTAAAGGTTTTTGATGGCTTTATTGTATCAGCCAATAAAAATAATGATGCAAAGGGATATAAAGTCCACGCATTCTCGTGTTGCGATGTAAAATAAATTGTGAGCCATTACCGTACAGATTGTTTTATTACTATGCGGATTAAAAAAATGTTCTTGCTGTCATCGGACTATTTAATTCTTTAAACTACTACACTGGAAAAAATTAATTACAAACTTTTTATGGTAGGAAAAAATATGCAGATAACGTACGACCAAATCGTTTTGGCACTAACTATTCAGCCATATATTTTTGTTAAAAATATCTTTAATGAAACGACTTGATAACTAACAAAGTTAATAACTTAAATGGAGGGGTCAGTGTTGCCTAACTAGGCGTAATTTTCTGTAAAAATTTCTCATTAGGTCTTGGACGAATTGAACATTTATTTCGCGTATTTTTCCAAAAATTCTTCATCGTAATTGCTTCTCATTTTCGGCTTGCTATCCTCTATCAGTCTATAATACACTAAGTGCCTAAAAATCTGCAATTGGTCGAGCCTGCGGTAAATTTGGGTGGTTATCTTGTTTTATTACAAAAGATCTGTAGCCAATTTGGAGTTACCTTGCATAATGGCAGTCCGACCAAACATTATATCGTGTCAAGCGTGATGTTTACGTACACAATCTAGATTAGTGTGACATTTGTTAATATGCCTTTAAAAATCTACAGCTTCCCCCCTTATTCGACTCATATAAGGTTTGAATATTGTCTGTATAAAAACCATTTCCAAATTGGCACGTGTGAATTATATTTTCAATCGTCCATAACAATATGACTCTCTCATTCGCAAAATAAATCCGCATTAGTTGACGACATCATTTTGGTATCCGTGCTAATCAGTTGGTCTTAGTATATTTAGTATATTATTATTGACCATTTTTTGCTAATTCCTACGATTCGCTACTCTTTGTATGATATTCACGCGATAATTTTCTTATGGACTCTCATTCTTAGATTAAAATTCTTGGTTTTCTTCACATTCGGTTGCAGCACTTTAAATGATTCTTCGTGAAATATGTTGGTTTTTTAAAATGAGAAGAATATAAAGCTTAGAAATTTGTCCAACCAAATTTTTTTCTTTTTTCATTTTAAACTTATAAGGCATTTCAATGCAATTGACATAAGAAGTGATTTATCTAAATAATATCAATAAACTATTCTTTGTTTACAGAGCTATTTTGATATTGTATCAATTCAACCTATTTTTAAACTCCAAAATTTTATGCAAAGACTATTGGTACATTCGTTAAAGCCCAAACAATGACAGGTTATCTGGTTATCAGTTCTCGCATTTTTTTAGCGCATTTTTTACAGAAAAAAAAGCACTGTTACTAGCGTTTCGTCCGTCATTCTGCCTATAGCAGCGATATCTCCGCCTGTTGTGCAATAACTTTTTTTAGTTGTTATTTCTCAAAAGTAATAAAAAGCTATCAATTGAATTTTTATAGTTCCATTAATAGTAATGTTGTAGGTGATCTATTAATCAATATAATGGTGCAAGTTGTCAATGTCAAATAATATTTTTTAAGAGTGCAACAGGTCGAAATGTCAAATTTGTTTTTAAAAAAAGGTCTAAGATATTAGAAACTGGAATAATCTACCTATATAATATAATTCGTTAATTTAACCATCGTTGAGAACCGGTGCATTGTCTTGATGAAACAGTGGTTTTTTCTTCGTAATATAAGGCCGTTGTTCCATGGTTTTCCCATTCAAACGATCCAACAACTCCATGTAGTATTCGCTATTGATTGTCTGATTGACGTGGTTCACCGGCTGCAGTCCACTCAGATGATGATCGTTTTGATTCCGGAGTGGAGTGATGGATTCATGTTTCATCCATTGTTACAAATCGACGCAAAAAATATTATTTATTACGTGTAAACATGGCCAAACACTGCTCTGAATCATCAACAATTTATGGACTTTTCTGATGTTTTCTGAAGTAACTCAATTGGACGACCATCACCATCACCATCACCATCATCGGTGTCTGTACGATCCCGTTTAAATTCAGCAAACCAATAAAAAATGGCTCTTTGTCCATGGATGGAGCAGAGTCCACTTTTGAGCTTGTACAGTATTTTTTTATTAAGAAACAATGATAAATTAAGGCACGAAATTTTTTTTAATCCATTGCTTTGAAACTAATAAAATTAGCTTCTCTTAAATGTCTGACTAATCGAAATATCATGAAATTTTACACATAGTCTTTTGATGAAGTTAGTACTACATAAACGTCATATGGACTTGACTATGGCAGCTCCATCTGTATGTGATTCATTCGACTTATTGAGTGATGTAATAGTTCTGATAATAATGTAATTCAGTTTAAATTATGTGTGTGGAATGTGCCGAAACACTTTCAAAATTTTCCTGAACATAGCAAATTAGCAATTACTTATTGTATGAAATTTGCATTATTTCTAAAAAAAAATATTAGATCATATTAAAATCGCACAAATTAATAATCAACCCACCGCAATTTTAACGTGGTAGAAAAATCACCGAAACAACATGTCTCGGTGGCTAGTAAGGCCTTGTAACATGTGCTGAGCAAGCGAGATGAAGAGATTTCTGTCAGAAAATGATTTTTCTCCTGTTTCCCGAACGCTATTTCGTATTCAGCAGGCGTTCTTGCCTTCTTTGTGTTTTCTATTGGTTAACTATTGAACTCGTTTTACAAGCACCCAACAATAGCTTTATATGGAAACAAATATCAAATTTTATATCGTTCCACACTTCTGGGTAAACATATTTTATTAAAGATTTAGATGCTATTAATTTTCTTTTATTTCAAGATGTATAACATGAAACTTTTGGCTTTAAAATGATGTCATCTTATACTATGATTGATGTAAAACAGAGATAATCCGTTATTAACATCAATTTTCGGTTGGTTGAATTAAATCAAAATAAATTAGAATGTCTAATGAATACTCACTTAAATTGAATCATTTAACGTTTTCTAGATATAAATTCATGAGTAATCTATAATACTAAGCTCTAAAAAATCTTCATGTTGTACGAGGTTTATAACTAAAATATCGAGTCATAACTTTCAAGTGGGGCATAGGCGTCACAAATATTCCGAGTCACACGATCACTGAAAATATTACATGGAAGTATCAAGAAGCTTGGTAAAATTAGTTTTATCATGAAATCGATTTAGTATTCATAATTAAAACAATAATTACAGTTTATTAAATATTTACCGATCACAGTTATTTACTTCGCTCTATAAAGCGCAAAAGTTGAAGTGGCACATCGTGGTCGAAATTTTGTTTTTTTTTTCTATTGTGAGGAGATAGTAAGACCAAAGTTTATTCCAAGGGAAGCAACTGTAAACTACGAATTCCACAAAAAGGTATCGGAGGGTTTGTAGGACAATGTGCAAAGAAAGAAACATAGAGCATAGGCAAACGGCTTTCTTTTTAATTAAGACAACCACGGTACAATTCGCAAGTCTTCCTGTTCCTCCAAATTTGACTTACTACCAAAATTCAGAACTATGCGACCAGCTCTTTTCAAAAACGAAATAAATGAAAAGAAACATTTTGATTCCATTTCTGATGTTGCTGAAGGCCATAACAGATCAGAGGAAAGCCTTTCAGAATCAATTCCAACCGTCGATTGAATGTGGGGATTAGTAAAATTCTGGCCATGAACAGATTTGGGCCAAAAGTATTAAGTCACAATCTTGAAGTGGACCTTAGAAATCCCACGATCACTTAAAATCACTTAAAGTATCGAGAAGGTTAGTAAAATCAGTTTTATCGTGAAATCTATTGAAGTTTATTATAATTTATAATGAAAACAATAATTATAGTTTATTAAATATTTAATTATCACTGTGTTGCACTCCTGATCGTTAAGCAATTCATTGAACAGATCATTTTTCTAATGTCAGTAACTTAATGTTTGGAGCAAAACGAATCAAATTAAAAGGACCCTTACGGAGAGAAAGCTGAAAGTTTCCTCGTTGATACAACGCGTCATCTGTATATTAAAAGAACACGATATTGTTATGATTATGTTACGAGATAGCATCAGTTGCCCTTGTAGTATTCACCCTAACGGTTGTATACAGACGCTTTTGCCACAGTAAAAATTGAAATTAATATGAACGATTCAAAGCAACTATTTATTATCGATATTATTCTATGGAGATTATATCAAAACTTGATTTAAAATTATTCCATTGGTATCAGTATTACATAAAATATTATAAAATATTATGTGACTCTCTTTCTATTCATATATTACATATTAATATTCTTGTAATTTGGCTTATTGTACTATTTTTATAAGCGGTATCTCATTACGATTTGCAATGACCACCATATTTAGATTGTAACATTGTACAATGGTCATATATGTAGAAAATAATCCTGAAAACGATTCAAAAATCAGATGAAAACAATTATTATAAACTTTAAATGTACAAGACACAACTGGAAACAGAGGCAGCTTTTTGTAGCAACGGACCGAGAACGGAGGAAACTCCTTAGCTCCGTACCAACAATTTTTCAAGTAGAGAAATATGCAATTCCGACCTCTGCCGGACATATAATTCACCGAAAGTACATACCAAAATCATATTTAGAAGGGATTTGAAGGTACTGGAAGAAAATGTCATTTAACTCGAAAGAAATTAGCCAAAGCATATTATCAGGTTAATTACTGGCCTCTAGATGTGTCAAAGCATCTTAAGACGTTGACCATCACGCAAAATGCAGAGGTGGGAAGAAACTTCACTCCACGTATTGTTCAACTGTGCTCTTTTCCAGGGGCTCGAGAAAATATCCTGGAGAGGATATCGACCTTTCTCCATAATCTGTGCTCCAGCCCAGACGAATGAAACCAAATTAATCATAAAATTAATGAAATCATACTTAGATCAGCTCATCTGTATAATGAAAAAGTAGGCACAGGTTGAGGACATAAAAGAAATCAATAAGAAAAAATTTTGGCGACATTTCAATGTGGGTTCCAGCCCATAAATCAACTGGATAAAGCCGATTTTCCACGAATTAACAATTTCTTGATAACAACTTTATTATAATGGACTAGTTTAGGAAATATTTTTTTCTGACATAATCACAATATAGCAATTTTGAAATAAATGGAAATACAAGCATTGAAAATAATGAACAGAATTCATGAAATTCTGATGATTTTTCTCTAATTACAATGTTTGCTTTTCTGTTTCTATTGACTAAAATTAACAGGAAACCACGTTTGGTAAAACTATATGTATTCATAAATACACCTGAAAGTATCTTTTATTTGATGATAATGTTTATTATTCATGACACAAATTATATTAATTATAACTAGTGGCAATACTCCTCAGTCTTACTGTGTAATTAAATCGACCCGAAATGAAAAATGGCACTGTTATCAGTTCCATTCGTGAAAGACCTACAATAGGAGAATCTATTCAGACTATAACTTTCAATCTTTTGTAGTAAATTTTATTAGAAGAACCTTTTCAATAGTTGAGGGAACAGACGGAAAATAATAAACCTTCCATGAAAATGGTTCTTCAGTTATAGTCCTGAAAATAAAGTTAATATATCTTTTAGTAAAAGAATACCTTCTAAAGATTGTTGAATTTACAACGTGGAATCACTGTTGTGTTCAACGGGTAATATTTATAATTATAAAGTATTATGCAGATATAAAATACATCAAAATTAGTACTCAAAATTTTGTCTCTTGTTTGTGAAAATAAAACAATATCCTATGTAGCTCGCATTAAACCTGATTTAAAATTTGGGGTGAAATATTTTAGTAGTTATCCTTTCTTTGGAATCTGCAGTGCTTGTTTGGGATAATACATATACTTTGTACATGAGACAAAAATCAACGATGTAAAATCTGGCGAACTCGCTGGCCTCTCAGTATTCTTTCAATTCATTTATAGGGAAAAACTTCTTCTAAGAGCATAATGAGAAGTTGCCCTATCCTACTGGATCCAAACATTTTTATTTGGAGGATTCGAATCTATTGCAATGGGAATAGCTTTATTTCTAATAATATTTAGGTATTATACAGCTGTCGAATTTCTATCTATACATGAAGGACCAAACAAATTTTACCTAGAATCATTTAAATTCTGTTCTGGGGGTATTTAGCATAAGAATCAACAATATCTCTATTTTTTTCGTTCTTTTCACTGGAGTGTGGAGTTCTTTTAAATGGTTTAAAGCCACATCAACTTGACTCCTGGCTAATTGAAATTAAAATTGGAAAGTCTCGATAACAAACCGCATTATTGGCTCATTTATGACAAAACCATTTGAAAATATCTCCATTTCTAATTCACATTTGCCTTTATATTATATTCTTAGTTGAATATTCAAAAATGAATTACTTTGAAAATAAATAGTGTAGGTATATCAATCTGCACAGTCAAATTCATATTCTCAAAAAGCACTTTTTTCGATTTAAAAGTAACAAAACAAAAGGTGACCTTTTAATTCAGTGAAAAAAATAAATAATATAATAAATTTTCTATAGTGTGAGTAACATATGATGAGAATATTGAAAAACCCGATGGAAATTATATTTATAACATGAAGTTTTATATTTTCAATATTGATAACGGCTTAAATGGTGGTTTGGATGAATCAGATACTCTTCAGTTCGAAAAACGATAAATTTTCAAATAAGTATTGTTATTATTTACAGTATAATCCGACACCCTATCAGCAGTTTATGTATTAAACCCCCGTTTAAAATTCGCTATCTATCTAGCTTGCATATCTTTTAATTGAAACCATAAAATTATTCTCCCTCTGTGTTTTATGCTCTTTCCTAATTTCAGTTTCACATTTTCAATCTACTATCAATAAATCACACCATAAAAATAATAAAAGTAATGTTTATAATCCTCGTAATTTCTGGTTATTAAATTGGTAAGTTAATAACAATTTTGATTAAAAGCTCATGAATTATGTATTAAATTAGACGAATTAAACCAAATTAATCATAGAATTAATTCAATAGTACTTAGATGAGCTCATTTACATATTAGAAAAGTAGGTCGACATAAAAAAATCAGTAAGAGAAAAATTTAGGCAACATTTTTAAGGTGGCAATTGACTTTTTTCGTCAAATATTTTTCCTATTTCGTCAACTAAATATTGTACGTATTAAATTATTTTGTGAAGCCACTTTTTAGAATAAATTAATTGGTCGATTTCCTACCTCATTTAGATTCTATTCGAGTAGCAGTTTTTAATTATTTTCTCTCCTCCGCCAACTTCTAGATGCATCAATAATTAAATCATTGGAATAAATTTGCAGAGATATTTTTTAATACTCCCTGCTAAGTTTTTTTGTTATACTTTTCACATTGCTTTTCATGTTTTCTCTATTATCTTTTAAAAAAATGGAAAACAGAACGAATAGAATGAAATCAATTTCTCTCTAGCCATATTTTTCATCTACTCCTTCCATCTGTATTTCGTTTTTTTCTTATTGACGCAGCTCTGCAGTCGCTAGGCCACGACTGATTCCACAAAAATCATTGCTACATCATCACTAAAACATATAAGGATCATTGTTAGTCCACGGTTACAGAATTCAACCGCTAGACGACCTACTAGAGTACCAGCTTCCTCCAAATTAGTCCTCTAATCTTATTAATTATAATATAATAATTATAATCTTATTATTTTTTCAATAAACGATTATAAGATCTTCAACCCTTTTCCACCTTCTTAATATTTTAATTTTCTTTTAAGGTATTAAATGTAAATCTCTACTTAATTCTATAGAAAAAGATACCTGAATATCAATCAATTGAAATCGTTGAGAACAATTTACGTCATACTTTATTTTTAAAATTTATTATATTTTTGAATTAATGGCAAGTTATTCTAGTGGCCAACTACGATATAATATATTTGAGAAAATCAGTCAAATAAACGATTATAATACGTACAAAGGATGTACAAAATATCGTCATAATATTCGAAAATACTCAACAAAAACCTAATAACAAAGGGAATCGTGCAAGATTGAAAAGGGTGGAAAACAACAAAATTATTCTCCAAATCCCCCATAAGAGTGTATGCTTCTTCACCCAATGATATTACGCACTGTTTTGGTTGAAAAGTAATTAAGCCGTTGATTACAAATGCGAACGGGCGTGATGAAAGAAAAATAATTACCGACAGGAAAAATATTATTTTCCTCAATAATTTCTTAAATCAATATTTCCTGTCTTCATATAAACAAATAGGTTTTCGTCAGAGTGAGCATATAATGTTAATTAATTCATTACACCATAAAAAAATAAGTTAATAGACATTTCCATCTTCAAAAAGAGGAGTATGAATCCTTACCTCTAATATGTTTTAAGCTTAAGCTAGTTATTTTTCAGACACGTCGTATATTTACATTCTTTGCTATATCGGAAAACTTGATTTATTTACTATAACTAATTCTTGAAAGCATGTCCTATTCCACATTCACCTATTATCAATTGTAATTCCTTTCCGTTTCTAAAGAATCTTTACCGCCATCCTACATCCCCCAAAAACCACAACTCTAACGGAAACTACCTGTTCAAGGTATAATACCTACAAAGGTTCTTTATTATAAAAAGACAGATAATAGCATATATTGCCATTACTTCTAATACTAACTTCCTCTCCCAATACCCAAATCAAGAAATAAGTCACGTCCATTTTAGAATTCATAAAAATTGGATAAAGATAAGATCGCTTGCTGAATACAAGCATTTATTTTATTTTACATGTATCTACATTCAAATGGCTTGTTAAATTCACCGTAGATGGTCCCTAGTATGGTACGTTTTTTTTAATAGTATGTATTACATAATATCAAGAATCACATTTTGGTTATAAACTGAATTCTAAATTTTTACCAGATATAATTTTAGACGCTGTATCTCTAGAGAGACAGGGAGAGAAATGCTTAATTGTCAAGAAATTGTTTACAATTTGTTTTCAAAAGCTTGTAAAAAAGTAAGAAACACACAAATAACTAAATAAAGACACATCAAGTTAAATCTAAATATAAAGTATACACAAGAAAATTACAATGAATAACGAAATTACCTTTCAAAATATACATGTGAAATACAGATAATAAACCTAACTATACGGCAACCATAAAATATGTAATAATTTGTATTAAAAATCAATAGATTAAACCAATGTGTACTATGCTCCAAATTAAATATTATTATTAGAATTTAAGTCGTAGAAAGCAGTTTGCAGTAAATATGCTCTCAAATTCTTGCGAAGTGCGGAAAAGATCTTATTGATTAGATATCAATTGGCAAATGATTGTGCACTTTTTGCATTGTACGTATTGAGCTCCGATTTTTAAGTGGATGACTGTACAGTGATCTTTGTAAAATTGAGGAACCGTTTTTAGCTATTAGGCATTATTATTAATGGTTTAGCTTCTCAATTGGTACACTTATTTCAATCACCCATGGTTGAATTGAAGAACATAAGCTTTTATTAGGAATATTCCAAAAGTGGAAACAGTATTTTAGCTATCAAGTTTTGATGGGAAGAATTGAATTATATTTCAAAGATTTAATCCTTATATCTGGGATAGCATCCAATCTGGATCTGAAATGGTTTATTGTATGGTGTGAACCATTTCTCAACCATATTTTTTTATGCAAAGTGAAGAACGGTTCTGTCTACTTCATCGTGTTTTCTCCTAAATCCAATCTAAGCTCATTCATAGGTATAGGTACAAATATGTATAATGATACCGAACTTTGTAGATCTATCCCTGCTTCATAATCCAGTTTGGTTAGCATTATATGTTGATTTTTAATGAAAGATGAACTGTCACAATCAACATTTACAATAAGTATCTCGATTTCTCTTTTAATCAGTTTTCAGACTTCACATTATTTTCAGCCTACAAAAACAAGTTTATGACATCACTCATTTTGAAAGAATTATATTTTCTTGAAAATTCTCCCTTTATCTGTGCCCATAGCATAGTTCGTAGTGATATGGTGGTGATCTAGCTACCGCCATTCTACAATTTTTTGTAATTTTATATATATATATATTTTTATTTGAACACAATGAATACTTTTATCACAGAACTGGAATGGCATTTAATCTTTATATTCTTTGAATTTAGCCAATTCTGTAAATCTTTTTCAACCACTTGGTTGTGGGTAATTCCTACAGGTCTGAAGTGATAATTTCCATTATCCATTACTATTATAGAGTTCGAAAGAAGAAGATCCATCATTTGTTCGAGATATACTTCAAAGACATCAGCTTTCATGTCCAGTGTGCGTCCCTTTTCTGATGTGGATTTAAACCACTAGATAAATTATTCAAAAAAGCCTATCTCCGACTTGTAACAGTTCCATCTTGTCAAAATTTATTTTCCATAATCACACTAGAATTTACAATAGACTGCACAGTTCATCTTGGAAATTGCAACTAAACTAAACTGTTAAGAATATACAACATGGACCTCTTTTATTAATGGAAAAACCTCCTAACTTATTTTCGGTGAAGTTGAGAAGAGATTCTTAGAATTAAAATAGGACAAAATTTCTAACCTTTATTGACAAATAGGTACTTATTGAAAAAAATCTTTTGATACGGCTATGTAATATTTAATACACATGGCTTCGGACATGTTCAAACGTTTTTCTATTGTTCTATATATCTTTGTAAGAGATTGTAAGAGACCAAAAACTTGTATCTCAGGCACGTCTATACAAATTTTAGGAAATAACTAACAGCGAAACCCGGCGTTCCTCGGGTAAAAATACATCGCATGTACAATAGTATAAAAAATATATAAGGATACATTTTTTAACATAAATACTGTAGATTTCTATTTTCAATATTGAGAGATTTATTCGGCGATTAAACATGCGGTGTATATAGAGTATATCTAATAGAATAAAATAATTAATCATCCATATCAATCTATAATAAATTGCACTGATTTAAAATTTTCTAGATCATTCAAGAAGTTTTTAGAACTGTCTCTACCATTCTAAATCGATCATAATAAACTTCACTTCTTTTGGAACTTTCTAGATAATTTTAAGAATTTCTAGATCATTCTAGAGGTTTCTAGAACTTTCTCGAATATTTCTAAACGATCATAATAAATTACACTCATTTTAGAACTTTCCAGATAATTTCAGAAATTTTTAGAACATTCTAAATAGATTATAATAGTTGAACACATTTTATCACTCCAGAAACTTTGAGATCTTTTCAGAAGTCCTCATGCGTTAGAAATGGATAGAAATATATGTTTTCATATTTTCGCAACCCACAACCACCCACTTCAACCCATTGCGACCAAACTCTTTTACTATGACTTGGAGACCACTGCTACAGGAAGTTGATTGGGATTGGTGGCGATAGAGAAAACCGTGTCTTTACGTTCTATATTATAGATATAGATTAAGTTATTCTGTAACAATATTTCAATGTTGCATTAGAAATTAGGTTTTATTATTATCTCCTGCATAAAAATTGACTATAATTTTTGTACAGAACGTTCAGGTTCCGCGAAATCCACGCTGATAATCGCTGGGTTAAAGGAACAAGACACAATGTGTGGGAATATGAGTGCATAGGTGAAAAACAGAAAACAATAAACGAAACAGGTTGGACAAAAAATATTGGAAACTCAAGAAAACGACGGAGCAATTACTAATAAGATATTTTACATTGAAGCAAAACAAGCAGCAATGTCTTGCATAAATGGAAATAATTATAAAAAGAAATAATCATTGCTATAATTTCTTACAATGTGCACTCTAAACTTTTTAAATATGCAAAAGAAACCATTAAATTATGTATTGGCCTCTTCAGGTAAGTTTCAGTTTCACTATCATTACCTAATTAAATTATTTTATTTTTGAAAACAAACAAAAATAAAAATTGAAAGCTTCATTCACACAATCCCTGTTAGCGTAGTCTTCAATTTTTCTACTTTTCTAAGAAACATCACATGTATACACATGTATTTAATAAAAAAGTGGTAAAAATGCAAATATATAAAACTTCAAGTTCGGTTAGATTGTTATCATCTCAATTCATCTTCAGTATCGCATGTTGTGCGTATCTTGTTCTACAAGCATCACCATTGTAGCAGTGTTTCTGCGGTTTCCGGAGGCGGTAACCTAGCAACGGGAAGGAAGGAAGGGTAGGAGCTGCCTTTCGCGTTCGAAAGCAAGCTGTTTTAAGCAAGACACCCTGTTAGAATAATTATATCTCTAGATAACAGGATCATGAGATTATCCACTTTAGTATCGCCCCATTTCATTTGTCTAAATGCTAACACACTCTTACAGGCAGCAATTATATCTGTTAGCTTTTATCCTTCTATTTATATCAGCCCTTTTCGGTTCTCTTTTTCGGATTCCAGATAATATCGTTCTCTAAATTTTGTTTTTATTATCTCTTACGTGTGAAGCGATCAACAATTTTCATATCTTTCATAACTAACGTTAACAAGTCTAAAAGTGGGTAATTACGATTATCAAATCTCAAACTAATTCAAATTGAATTGTCTGAAAATTATTATCAATATGCTCAAGGTTCCTTGTTTCAATGGTTCAGTAAAATTGTACAATATTGAATAAAATTATTGAATTAAAGCGCTAGTATAAATCCCTAACACATAAACCTCATTTTTATGTATATATAATACTTTACTGGTTTATTTTGGTTCATATAGCTGCATTATGGTCACTGGGATATCATATTAGATTCAAAAGAGTCTGAGACCCTTTCAATTGTATTTTAGACAAGAATTTTTACACATTTTTCATTCAATACATCAGTTAATATAAATTCTCCTTGAAGTGTTCGGTACCATTTTCGTAGGATCTAAGCCAAGATACTCTTATCCTTCCATTAGATCTTTTTCTTACACTTCTCCACTGAATTATGAGATGTAGAATCTCATATTCTGGACCTATCATGATGTGGCTAAGATATCAAAGTTAAATTCTTTTCACTTCAAGGTCCATCATTAGTCTATACCATAGAAAAAGACTGGAAATATATAGCATTAGAGCTCCACCTCAGCTCCAAGCTCAGGTCGCAGCTACAGAAAAGCTTCTGGATATTTATAAACGATGCACTGTAATTCTAAGATTCGGCGAAGGTGCGCGGCACCATTAACATACTTCTTATAAACCGCGGAATCCGTTTGATGTTTGTTTTTATATAGCAAGCAGTTTCTTTACATTGTCTCTTTTGAATATAGGAAGATCTATTTTTTCATTTGTTTTGTTACTTTATTTTCTAGAAGTTTCGAGAATTCTTTTGGATATATATATATATATATATATATATATATATATATATTATTCCATGAACAACTACATATTTTTGCGCCTTGCACATTCGACACATAATATATATCATATACTAAGGATTAACTGAATATTCACATATTCATTGGACTTATTGTTCTCATTACACATCATAATTTTTAGCACTATAAAATGTGCTTTTGTAAAAATTTTAAGTTATAATATTCTCCGCCCCTGAGACCAGTCGATACTTTTATATCTGTAAGATTCCACAGTGAACAAACCAGATGTCTATATAATAATCTATATATGCTGACAATGCAGGATGGAACATGAGATGGGTCTCGCGGGATACATAAGCTCTGGACAAATTCAATAATACAACATCTTCTAGGCGAAGGAGAGGAGACAGGAGGTTGGATTCGGCGAACGAACTGATATTCTCGTATTCGTGCAACAAGCCCCTGACCGGATATGATGTTCCCATATTCTGTTAGAGCGAGAATAGTGAACACATCCTTCTAAATCATATAAATCGATGAAGATTTGGGAGTCTACGCCATTATTTCCAGCCTTCGATTCGTTATTATTGTATTTAGAAAGTTTTTATTGCTCAAAGCGAATATTGATGGAATACGAATAGGTACTGACAAAATGTCTAACGGAAATTATTGTTATTTGAAAAATTCATACATATACATACATATAATATACAACCAAGACCAAAACTATATCCAAATTAGATCCAACGTCAATATGGTTTGATCATATCATATACATTCACACATCACTGATTTTTGAGTGATACAATAACCTTTAACTCAATAACCAATTTAATTAACACATAACTACTATACTATACTATAAGAAAAATGAAATTCATAATAGATTTGATGACTCAGTAGCTGCATAAACTCATGTATATAAGGTGATCGATGTCTGCTTGTGGCTCCAAGCAACTTCAACTTTGAAATCAACCATGTCTGTGGATGGTGGTGCTAATTGTACAATTTATACTTTGACGTGAGGTTCCTTGCCAAACGCTAAAGTAAGTTGAAGTAGTTTGTAGTACATTATCACCAAGACATCTAGATCCTGCAAGCTCAATATTACAATACTCTCCACGGCCTCAAACGGTAAAGACAATGGTCCATAGCCAAAGGAAATATTAATCGTATAGGGTTTGGATAGAGACCAAACGTTCGATTATTACGGTAACAGGTTTCCCTTCTTCTTAAAAGATAAAAAAACAGAAATCCTGAAATATTTTTTGGCTACATATACATACTATTTCAAGGCATATCTTAACAAGTTTTAGATAGCCGATCATTCGAATTTCTTCATTCGAAGTATGCAAATCGAGTTGTATCCGAACCTGATCGCGTTTATTGAAGAAAGCAATTTGCAGTCAATATAAATGGCGTTTCTTAGAGTGATGTGTCTCGCATATAGAAACGTTATCTGGATGTCAATTCCATCAATAGATCTTTTATTACCAACCAACAAAATCACTAAAAAAATTTCCATCAGGGAAAATCTCACCATATAAATACCAACACTTGAAAAAGATGTTAAACAGGCCGTGGAAATTCAAAATATGTTGCTACCTTGAAAAGACAAATACATACTCAAGAGAAGCTTAAGATACTGGTCTCCATATGAGCACGTCTAGTGGGATAGAGAACAATCCTGAAACTTCGTAAGTACTAGCTGCAAGTATCATATCTGATGGCTGGATAGATTTGGTGCATATCCTCGCGTGAAGCTATGACGCTTCTGTTTGGGGTCAATTTTTTTATGCACGCTGATACCGGACCTCATCTTATCAGAGCAAAGATATAAATGTGGGGATCATTCGTTTGAATTAGCCGACTTTATCTCTTATTATACAATGCAACACTCAAAGTTCCTCGAACCAGATCTGTTGTGCATTTTATTGGTAGAGCCTCAAAAGTTAACAGAAAAAGATAAGTTTTTGTTATTCACGTCTAAAATCATTTCATTATTGTTTTTTACCAAATTGTCGCTTTTTCGTTAAATTCTGTGGCTCAGAGTTATCATCAAATATTTTCACGAAGTTATCTTTGGAAGTTAGTTAACAGCTAAATTGTGTAAAATGTCACGCAAATGGATATTTGCATCCCGGATAAATATCGGGTGCCACACATCAGCTGTAAATCATGTCACCGAAATTGGACCGGTTGGTTTAATGGACAATATTCAACAATGCCTTTTGGTAAACCAGTGATATGGCGCGAATCTACGAATCACATGAGTGACTGTTTTTTCTTGACCAATATCAAAGGCTTTCCAAGACGGTAAAATACACGGAGATATCTTCTATAACAAAAAGAATCCCTGATTCGGAAGAAGTTCCTGTACCTTCTCCAATTTATAGTGTTGATGAAAGTTCAAGCGATTATGTAAACGAAGAAATTGGAACATAACTCACAGCTGCTGTCAGTCCTTAATTTGATGAATCTATTGAATGTTAATGATCTCATTAGAGATTTAAATTTGCGCAAAGAAAAAGCTGAAGTGTTAAGTTGAAGATTGAAACAGTGGAATCTGCTTACGACGGGAGTTAAAGTTGCCGTCTACCATAAACATCACAGTTCATAAGTTAATTTCTTTTCTAAAGATTACAACTTAGTGTAAAAGTTAAAACTGGATTATAAACATGGGTCAGAGGAATGCAGACATAGACCATTGATTCCTCAAAATCAAGTCTAAGCGCTGTACTGCTCCACAATGGAAATAAATTTCCATCACAAATAAGATCGGTAAGGATCTTATTTGAAAAAAACACTCGACATTATAAAATTAGTGCTAGAAAAAATAGAATACTGCAAACACCAATGGTTAACCTCTGTAGATTTGAAAGTTGTTGCTTTGGTTCAAGGACTACAAACTGGCTACACGAAATACTGTTGCTTTTTATGCAAGTGGACCAGCCGACACAGAAATTAACATTATGTAAGAGCAACATGGCCGCTATGAAGTATTTACGTTCCTGGGCAAAAAAATGTCAAAAATGAACCTTTAGTTAGTCCCGAAAGTTTAATATTACCACTGTTGCTCATCAAATTAAGGCTTATAAAAAATGCTGTAAAAGACATAGACAAAGATGAAGCTGGGTTAAAATTTATAAAACAAATTGAATTCTTTGAATGACGCTAAAATAAAGTAAGATGTATTTGTTGGACCCGACGTCAAAAAATTAATTGAAGATCCGACATTGATTACCACCTTAAATGAAAAAGAAGGAGCTTGGATGGTGTTTGTCAAAGTTACTGAAAACTTTTTAATAACTACAGATTTCCTCAATATTCTGAATTTATCAAAAAAATATCAAGGCATTTTGTAAATTGGGATGTAATATGTCTTTGTAAATAGACTTTTGACATTCCCACCTAAATTTTTTTCCGGTAAATAGGGGCGCTTTAAGTGAAGAAGATGGAGAACGCTTTCATTAAGATATAGCCACAATTTAAAAGCGCTACCAAGGAAAATGGGAGCCGGCAATACTTGCACACTACTGTTGGTCCTTAGTTAGACATTCTGGACTCCAAATATAAGAGACATGTGAAACGGTCTAAGAAAACATAAAACTAAAATTTCATTATTACTTGAGATTTTCCAAAACAATAAATTTATTTCTCACAAAAATATGACGTGACTCAAATTTTTCTTATTAATTTTTTCTATACGAATTACGAATCGCATAATCTTGTCCTCTAGGAAAAATTAAAATCTAATATTTTCATGAACTAAAATGCATGATATAATGATATATACTGGAAAGAAGTATTTTAAGCCTATGTTGCAATTTCATAGTTCGTTTTCTCAGGATAATTATTTAATTATAGAACAAACAAATGTATTGTGACTGTAATTGAACAATCTAAACTTTATTTGCGCAGAATCAAGTTGATGCAAAATGTTTCAAGCTCCTCGTATATATACATGCGAGTACTTCTTAAATGTTTTAATCGCTCGAAGTTAACCGTAAACGTACACAAGCGAAATACTATTAAAGTTATTTATGGCTAGTAAACTGTTTACTAATACGATATTCATTTAAGAATAATGTATGTTGCAATTTTTATTCATTTTAACACATTTAATAACTGCTATTAATCATTCCACTCTTGGTTCTGAAATATAATAAGCACACACATGCTCTCTGCGCACTTGAAAAATTTACCAGGCATCAATTTATTTGTGTTTGAAAAATGTCATTTGCACTGTACATACTTATTTGTACGTGTAAAACAAGAGGTGCATTAAGCGCTGTTTTTAAATAGTTCCATGACTCAAAATATATTTACATATTATCAAATGACAGTAATGGATTAATCATATCACCCATTTCCATGTCAGGATAGTTCATATATGATATTTCAATTTTATATGAAAAACAATCATTAATCCCAATATTTAATATTTTTCTCAGTGTATACAAACAAAGAGGTTAAGAGCTAATAATAGTATAACAAAGCAATTAACACGATGAAATATAAACGACAGAAAGGGGAAACACGAAAATGACAAAGCTATGAAATAATTTGTAAATAAACCGAAGAGAAATATCACATGACAACAAAACCGAGCTAAGAACATTCAGTACCTTATGTCTATAATAAACACTCATCCAGAATATTTCTAGCTTTATGGAAACAGGGAAGATATGATGACCTCTACAGGATGATCCCTCAACGTATATTTATTAATCCAAAGCAGAATAGGTTAGCCGGAAAATCATTTTTGTGCGAGGGTTATTTTTCCATTGATTCAAGTGACATAAGCATAAGTCATTCTTACTAATGGGATCATATTGGTTCGTAATTCGTAATTGTATTCATATTTGGATACAAACGTCTTAACCTTTTACTTTTGAATGCTTTGGACCAGTCTCAGAGCATTCTTTAGGTACGTGGTCATATGTACAAAGGCCAAGTTACGGATAAAAAGAATAACCCATAATAACAGTATATTTCCTCCTCATCAAATAAATATAACCGTTCCATTTTTCCACCAAATATTTTTATTTGGATATAAATGTCTTCTTAATATTTTCTTTTTGATTTTATACACTGTTTCCAATTTTTAATTAGTTTACATTAATTATATAAATTAAACAATAAAACTTGTTATGACGAGTTTGTGATCTAATAAATTTCTTGCTCATAATACATAAAATCGAGCGAAATCATCCTGTACTAGACCCAAATGCTCTAATTGCAGACCGTTAGTAAATTTCTAGTTCATAGCAGCATTTAACAGTATGTCATCTTACTGTACCCCAATTTTAGTGCTTTTACTGCTTCTGTCATTCGCTAAAATTGTATCAACCACTTAAGGCTGGCCCCTACGTTGCTCCTCTATGCATTCTCTAATGGATCATACATTTATTCGGTATAGTAAAGCTAATAACATGATTTATTGGTGACTAGAATGGTGTTACTTCTACGCCGTTTTACTAAATGAATAGCTCAATCTCATATATATATATATATATATATATATATATATATATATATATATATATATATATATATATATATGCTAGGGCATGTCGATAATTACATGATATAAAATCATTTCCATCCAATCATTGCCACTTTGTCTGACGTTTCTTCACTTTGCTGGTCTCAAAACAATAAACAAAAAATTGTCACTTGAATACAGGGAGTAGAGTGTCAAATCTTGCATTGCAAAAGAGCTTTTGTCTTCACCAAATGTGGTCGTTATTGCCAAAAAAAGCTTAAACATGACTTTATCGGCTAAGAAACTTAGCCTGGTGTCTGATATGTTGTGGCAGATATTCGTCTTATATACGGCTACAAAACGGCGTAGAAACTACTAGGAAGCTCCCACATGATTGTGTTTATGGTTGATTTTACAAACGTGACATCCACCTTATCTCATAGCCAGGTAATCATTTAAAATTGAAGCCGCTAATCCGTGTCAGATTTATTTAACTTCTACAATCTCCTATACTTTCCATATTCAATCAATTAACGCTATATTCTAAATTTTGATAATTGTTTCTAGATCAGATATCTCTAATAGGCGTTGAGAAGTTTCAGCAGCTTCGGTGTGTGCACACCCACAACGAAATTGAGTAAACCACTTTTATGTATACTATCAAAATTGATGGTACAAATTTTTAATAATATTCATCAAACTTAACCTTGTTTTGAGTGAAAAATAGTACTTTACTTTATACCGCTCACTACCATTCACTCCTAATCATCCGGAAATCTGACGCAGTTTGCTTAAATGATAGGTTTCTGTCACAGGAGCAGTATTGTCCTGTCAGTTGAAGTCAAATACTTATTGACCCGACCTTGTAATTATATTTATGTATATTTTTCAACTTAATGTTCATTTTATACACCAATATCATTAATTTCTCTGAACGAAATCAACCATAACCCAGTATATTACACTCCAGGGAAACAGTATTTCAGTTTGACATTGTTTTTTAAGTGAGGACGTAACGTTAAAATTTAATTAAGGCGACGTAGACTAATGGGACGTCCAATTATACACACACCATTTAACTCCCGATAGAATATTTATTCAGTCAATTTAATAAGGCCAGAATTCCCCTCTATAATCATTATTCTCCAATATATTCTAACAAAATATAGAGAGAGTTAATAAAACATTTTGTTAAACAAATAGAAATGTATAGGAAATTAGCAAATATTCGTGAAGGATTCAGAAGTTTAGTAGTTGCAACTGGGGAAATGATCAACTACGGTTGAACAAGCATTGTAGCTGAACATCAGTAAAAGTATGCAGATCCGAATCATCTTAAGAGATATTTGAGCATTACGAAGTAAATTCAGTTTGTGAATAATTAGATAATGTTAATAAGTGGATTACTATTTTTCACTAAAAGCTGGTCTTCGACTGCAAGTCTACTTCTCAATAACACCAACCACATCGAAATGGTGAAGTTGAGTAAGACAACTGGTTTAAAATTGATGCTGGTTATATAATTATGGTTCAAGCTAATGTATGGTATGTAGGTATTGAAATATGATTCTCAGCTACTCAGTCATTGTGCCAGGGCATAAGGATAGGAAACTCATGACTTGGAGTACAGAATATGAGAACCTACTCATGCGGTAACGAAGAAGCCTACTTCATTTCGATGTGCATAATGGCAATAATCTACCTTTAGATTATTTCTTACGACTCAGATGGCCTTCTGATATCTCACATGTAGATTTCCAGCCACCTGTTCCGTTTCCAGCTTTTCTGTCCATTAGACTTTTTTCTATCATTCTGTTGGACTGGACAGATATTTTATAATCAGAAAAATTTCTCCAATTTTCTAATTCTTTATTATGTAACGAATACAGCTGTGGAAAATGTCGTTTCTCTTTCAGTGATGAAGTTCCGCCAAGGCCCGTGAGGCCCAGGCATAAAACGAAATGAAAATTGTTTCAGATTAGTTCTTATAGAAAATTTTCTATGGAATATACAGTTAAATAAGTTACTCGACTCAAGAGAAAAAATAATTTACATCTATTGCATTCACGGAGTCTGGCCACAAATCGTTCAGAAGAAAGATCTTTTTCACTCTAAAAAGAGTAAAAACCTATTAGGCGCAAACATGGGCCAATATATATATATACTTGATACTCTTGCAGGTTGTTGAATCTCAAATAGTCCAAGAAATTATTTCTGATGATATAATCGTCATTCCAAAGACAGAAAAAGAAATTTCCAAACTAAATAATATTGAAAAAAATATTCATGTTTATTAGTAATAATTAAAAAATAGACTTCAACAAAGTAAATTTATCAAGAATCAAAATGAATGAAATCCATTTTATCAAAAAGGGCGGCGCATCGAACTGGGCCTTAGGCGGTAACAAGCCTAAATCCATCACTGTTTTCTTTATTAGTTCGTTTGTACGTAGATGTTACTTTTTGTCAATATTTATATAAGCATTTTTCGACATCAGTGATCAAAGTTGGGATTTAGTGTTTTCACAGATTTCTACTACTTCATTGTTTATTTTTCCATTATACAGAAAAAGCCCGTAAACGAAAAATATTTTGAGGGGAAAGAAGTTGGGGTGTGCGCTTATACTTTATAAAAGCAACAAACTATATATATTATTGCGTAATTATAAAACAAGAAGAAATAGAAATATTAGAGTGAAAAACATCAATCTTAGAAATTGATTGCCATGTTAATATAAAAATGTACTTTCAAAGTTGAATTTGAAATTTGTAAATATAGTTTTCCATTTATGCTTAATGCTGAGCTATCATATTAACCCCAAAGCGATTGGAAATTGATTTTTATAGGCAGCACTGTGTAAGTGCTGGAGGCTGAATGTAGGATGGTAAATTTACTAACGTTGTGAAAGTGAGGGTAATCTTCAGCTCGAAATAATTAAAATTATTAAACTAATTTACCTATTAATAATTGTAAAATAATGAAGTAGTTATTTTCATTGTTTAGTTAACCCAAAGGCATCTTTAACGAGGCCATTAGCTTTCGAAGGTAGGTAGGTAATATTATTTTTGTTATGTTTATGAGTATGTCACTTCAAAAGCTATATCTAGATTGATTTATTTCCTTTTGATACAAAAATTTAAATCGCACTGAATGGATTTAACGAAATACGATTTGCAATCTTTTCAAAGATTTTATTACAATCTACCTAAATATACCTTTATAGACCTGCAGCTATTAAAACATTCATTTCCAGTTTTATTGAGTAGTAATTCTTCCTATTTTTGGTATAGGGAATTCCTTTCTTAAATCAATTCGGTATTTATAGAACATACCAATTTATACCTACATTCATCGAGAATGTTTAGGGTGGACAATTATATGATAGATTAAACAGTCAATCATGTTTTATTTATTTGTTGTCATCATCCATCCAAAATAAATTTTAATTTTGGGCGAGCCAGCCTAATAGACGTTTGAAGAAAGATTTTCCTCATTTACACATTTATATTATGGATATATATGTATATATATATATATATATATATATATATATATATATATATATATATATATATATATATATACAGTATGGTACAAATGAAAGGAATAATTTCGTTATTTCGTAAACCGACGACTCTAAAGAAAAATCCTGAAACCCGTCGATTTTTATTTTAAAACGGGCTATTCGTAATGATACCTTTTTATTTTTGATGTCATCTATGCGAGCGTGATGACGTTATCGCTAAAATTTTTAAATGGAAATGTGGGTGTTGTAGTACATTATTTGGAAGGTCTTTTAAATAGCTATTCAGCCATATCAATATGTACAGTAATTGATTTGCGTATTGTCACAAATATTATTTATGAAATTTCAACAGATTTCTTAATAAAATGTATTAAGTATTGGTATGATGTATTTTTTGACAAACAAAAATAAATTTTGTAAAGGCCGTTACTGGAAATGAAATGTCTTATCTATCAACTTTTTACCTTTTTTCAAAATCTAGTTGACTTATCAACATCAACATTAACACTTGGACATAATTAACTTTCTGTCAAATGATTGATAGTATTATTGTATTAGACGAATTCAAAAAGTCTTTCTATCTATCAACATGAAGCTGACTGAAACGCAAAGAATTGAAATTCTAATAATGATTGGTTGTGGAGATAAGCACGTACACAGAAAGAAGTATCTACGTTATTTTTGTTAATAAATACACCAACCGACAACCAATTTCAAAATCCACTATAAGCAAAATTGAGAAGAAATTCAGAGAAATGAGTCATGTCAAAGACCTCCCTAAAAGTAGTAGAAAACCAATATCAGAAAACAAACAACTAGATGTTCTGTTAGTCTTTCAAGATAATCCCCATACCAGTTCACGGCAAGTAGCATTAGATAATGACATGGACCATTCAACAGTTCTTAGAAAGCTGAAGAAGGAAAAGTGGCATCCCTACAAAGTAAGTTTGGTACAAGAGCTTATGGAAAATAATTTTGATAGACGAATTGAGTTTTGTGAAATTTTGATGGAACAAAATAACAGAGATCCGATGTTTTTAAAAAAGGTTCTTTTCTCGGATGAAGCTATATTTCTACTAAACGGTCATGTCAATCGTCAAACTTCGTCGGTACTGGGCTACAGAAAATTCACACTGGATGCAAGAGTACCGTACTCAATAACCAGATAAAGTTAATGTTTGGGCAGGAATAATAGATAATAGGATTATTGGGCCATACTTTTTCGGAGAAACAGGTTCTCGATATTTAGAATTTCTTCAAAACTTCTTGCTACCTGAATTGAACAGGCTATTTCCAAACAGAAATGTTTTATGGTTGCAGCAAGATGGTGCGCTTCGACACTATGCTGTATTGGTACGCAACTGTTTGAACAACGTATTTCCAAATCGGTGGATAGGTCGATGAGGAACAATAGAATGGCCACCTAGGTCACCTGATTTGATTCCTCTTGATTTCTTTTTATGGGGATACTTAAAAAGTAAAGTTATAGAGTAGGTTCGAGAATAGTTGGCGGCACGTCTTTCTCATTGTATTTCAGCTGAAGGTGAACAATTTGAGCACTTAATTTAGTTTTTGTTGTATTTAATGAGTAAATATATTAAATATTTATTGTAATAATAAGATTTTATTAATTTTTTAAACAAATACGCAATTCAATTACTGTACATATTGATTTGGCTGAATAGGTATTTAAAAAACCTTTCAAATAATGTCAACACTCACATTTCCATTTAAAAATTTTAGCGATGACGGCATCACGCTCGCATAGATGACGTCAAAAATAAAAAAGTATCCCGTTTTAAAATAAAAATAGGGTTTCAGGATTTTTCCTTAAAGTCGCCGGTTTACGAAATAACAAATTTATTCCTTTCATTTGCACCATACATTTACACCATACACCATATATATACATATATATGAAAATCGGCAGCAGAACCGGACTTACAGACATTTTTTCATAATAAGGTTCCCACGCTACCCCACCTCTTATTAGAAGAGATAGACTAAAAGTAGTGAAATGAAAAATGCGCAGACTTTGTTAAAGATTTCAATTATCTTATATATCTTCATATTTTCAAATACGCCTTCCTATAATAATTCTGATAATAATTTATACGTGTTTCTGGGGCCATTTAATTTTTTCCCTAATGCTGCAATATAATAGGCTCCTAAGATATACCCGACGGCTGTTCTTGGTTGCCCACCCGGTATATTGCCAGTATGGAATAGCAAATAGTATGTAATTTATAACATAATTGCTAACAGTGTTTTTCACTAGATCCTAAGTATATAGTTTTTTCAACTAATATGATTCCTAATTGTTAAATATCTATTTGGTTGTTTAATTTTTTTAACGATTTACTATACGTACTTATTCATAAAGACATCTATCAGTATTCTCAGATACTCTAAAACAATTACGCTGGCCAATAATCTCTACAAATTTCACATCACAGATTGATCTGTGGACTGTAGATGACTGCGCTACTGAGTATCACAAGAAATGACAAATCAATGAAAAGATAACTTGATAAATTGTTTGATTTATTACTCCAAAGTTTTAAGAATAAACTATAGTGACTATCAATTTATCGAAAAACTATTACTCTCCGAGTAAGAGTGAAAAATACTAAATTCTAGGCTTTCGTGCTGTTTGCCTGGTGCCTCGAAATTGTATGACAAGAAAAATCGCAATCTCGAATCAATTCATTTCACATTCTCATAATAATTACGTATGTATTAATTTGTACTAAAATCAAAGAACGTTATGTATGAACAGACTTGAAATACGTAGTGTTGATTTCTTTTACTTTGTACGTATAGAAATCATAGAAATAAAATATGACTTGTTTGATAACAAAGTTTGATTCGCACGTCAGCTATCAGATCTCGGTAATTAATGTCTCAGGCATGTTTGATTTGCCAAGTTAATATCGCTACTGCCAGATGGCGCCAAACAAATAACACATACGTCACCGGTCATTACATACCCGCGCTCTAAAGCCGTTCCCTGATTGGCCGTAGGAGAGGTTCTCGCTTGAAGTCAACTGCCCGCAATCATCTGTACGATATATGATGTAATAATGTTACAAACATATGTGCCTCTTTGTGCGATAAGGGAATTAGTATTGATATCTTCTAATCAACTAACTAATGAAGAAACGCATATGCTACCTACTTCTATTCGAATCTAATAAACCACTATAAGTTTCGTCATTGTTTGTAAAATAAGTAATGGGAATAAATGAAGTTTATATTTTAAGTAATTTATTAAATCCTTCAACTTAACAGAATTGAACGACTTATGCTTTTGGTATGTTTTGTTTCTTAAAATGAAGTATACAGTATCTGAAACGTTATAGTTTGTTGAAACAAAGAGGTTAGATAATAAGTACAAAATAACATGCTACTCAAAAACTGTTTGTTTTAATTCAATTATTTGCACTTTTTTGTATGAAACAATGGTTACTTCACTATAACTACACGTATTTTATACAACTGAATCAGCATCCAGTCGGCTCTTTTTCATATATCTTAGCGGTTACAACCACGAGTAGCTATCGCCAACCATATCAATACTTTCGAGTTGAACTTTTTTGTCTGTTGAAATACACTTCTAAATTCACTTCATCGCCTTTCTGACAATAATTAGTCTTATTATTCGCTGTTTCACGTCAAAAGTAAAATATGACTTGCCGTCATAGTAGTATGACACACACTAGTTGAAACAAATACAGCATAAATAATTGGTAGTATTTTTGATCGCACCTCGTACTTATTTGTCCAATGTTACCTGCTATTCAACCCTACGTCTGTTATGGCTATTCCTGTGGTGTACCAAATAAACCGCATGAATATAGGAAGAACTGTAAACATGAATGTATCCTGAGGAATATGTAGAAAATTTGGATTTTTTTTCTGACACTTCTACTTGAATGATTCATTTTTAATAACAATGCCTCAAGATATTTTCAAACGACTAACCATAATTTATGTACGAACGACTTGTCAAGTTCACGAAATGTTGTGTCTACATATTAATAACCTTAAAGGTAACACCAACGTGGCCATCAAAAAGCACTAAAATTTTAAAGCATGCCAGTGTTCAATTACCGTTTTATGAGTTTTGATGAACTTGTTCAAAATATGCAATATAAGTAAATGTATTTATATCATACATAATATGCTTCACGTACGCCTCACTATAGTTAAAATCTCTTTAAAATTTCAGTTGTTAATTTTTAAGGATAATTTGAAATTAAAATTTACTATATACTATACTATAGTCTATTTTTATGTAAGAGAGAGTAATGAAACTTTATTTTTAATGCCAAACTTTTATTTATTAGGTCATTTTAAATATTATTACAGAATAATGTGAATATATCCTAAAATTTTCATAAATGTACCTGCGCTAATACAAAATTTCGGTTCTTTTTAACCATAAGCTGTACAGAGCAATATAAAAAGGTTCGGGCAGGCCAAAAGCCTTATTTATTGAAAATTAGATAGCTTATCATAAGATTTTTCTCATTAAATGCTGGAAATTTTGTTTTATTTCAATTTCATGAATCTCTTATCAACATATTTAACCGAAAAAAAAACGATTTTAAGTTTTACCATTTAGTAAAAACGTCCAAGTCTTAACAGTTTCGTGTAGTTGCAACTTGCAAAGTGCAATGTGCAGTCTAGTATAATTATGGAAAAATGCCGAAAAATCCGTCGTTTAACAGTTAATGAAAAAACATTAATATTTAATTCTTTCAAATAATTTACAGACAAACAGTAAAAATGTTAATGACACAGAGGAATTAGTTAGTGGTACGCTTGTTGTTGGTAAAACTACGATTTACACAGTTATTAAAGAAGAGAAATGTAACGAGTTTCGAACAGCACTAGAAGCTCCAGGAAAACAAAATTTCAAACAGAAAATCATTTAAAAGAAAGACTTGGAAGGAAAGTGCATGCGTTCTTCTTTAGACAGGAATTTCCGACAATGGCCAAAGTTCTTGTCATAGTTAGAGATGAAAGGATAAGGAGTCGAAGTATACTATGGATTTAGGAAAGTAACGTTGTTTAAAACTCAAATTTGATCTATTATCATAACACAATGTTCTAAACCTTAAGGAGAGATAAAACATACCATAATTGACTTGAACCAACTATAAATTCTATCAATATTTTTTATCATGATAAATCCATGTAGGTTTTGATATTAAACACTATATTTGCCATGGAGCTAATTATAAGGTGTAAATGTGTTCTTCGTTATCAAATGTTATATCTTTTTCATAATGAACGAGCATGTTGTAATGAAATTAAATACGATATTATCAAACTGACATATGTTCAGCATATCAACGAGACAATTACAATGTGGCTTGGATAATTCTGAAATGTAATCATTTCTGAATAATATGATATTCACACATATACAATGATTGATATTATTCATTAAATTCGACAGCAAATATACACAAATTAAATCATCTTACGAAGTGGTATCAAAAAATATTTGATGTAATATTACGACCATTATTAAACATTTGAAACTTAAGTGATGGATTTTGTTGTCTACATACAAGCATTTTCTAATTAATAGTGTCGAAATGTGGCAACAGCAGCTATGAAAACTACCCGACAGTCGATAACGGAATTAATAGGGAGAGATACCTTAGTATATAGGGTGAGTCGATACCATCCTTATCTCCTTCATTCTGTATGCATCTACATCGCAGGTATACACTGTCAAAAAGCTCCAAACCCACCAGAGCATTATTCTTAGCTAAACAGTAAATGACCTTTGGTACCTCAGGGCCCAGAAGATTTACCAAGGGATGAATAGAAAAAAGAAATTACAAGTGCTTCAACCCATCTCAACATACGTTAGGAATCCAAGGGCAGCAGTACAAGCAAAATACAGAACGAGAAGAGTCCACCTATTAGGGTGTCTGCAAATCTGTTAGTAAGTACATGAAAATTGGCAGAACCTCAAGTAGTAAATGGATCTATCTAAGAGACTGCGAAAAACACACCTACGGGAGCGTTAAGAGAAAAAAAGACGAATGTTCATGGAGAAAAATAGAGGATAGCTAGATACTGCTCCTAAACCCACTGAAGAGAGCGAGCTACAAAGAAGACTGACGACAACGATGACGATCTCATTGGATGAGATGATGTAGAGAAGTCTTCCTGCAATGTATCTTTCTTTTGGGTAGGAAGGTATTTTGGTAGGTTTGGACAGGATTTGCGTATACTAATCAGCATTTTTTAAACGATACAGATAATATACAAGGCGTTTACAATGTTTCATGGAAGATTGGATATTCGGCTAGTATCTTTATTTGATGTATGAAATTGGGATTTCTTTTGAATGAATACCGCGAAGTTTTATAAGAAAATCGTATAAATAGGAAGAAAGAAAAAGGAAGACGTCTCATTATTACCCACATAGAAAGTGCTTCAGGGTGCTCAAAGATTGGTTTGAATTCGTTTACGTCATCCCTCTACCAAAACCATTATTTATAAGAAATACCAATTATAGCTTTTAATTAGCAAGTACGCAGAAGATTCGCACAAAGAAGAAAATAAAATCTGGAATGTAGAAATTCTTACCGAACCCATTATTATTACTACATAACAACATAAAGATTAGGCTAGAGCTCGCATCGTTGATGAATACTTCCTTTTCGTCGTTAACCTCGCTTCGCTCAACGTTTGTTGAATCGGATACTGGCAATCCTATTGAGTTTCAACTATTCGTTTCTTACACGTTACAAATTTAAACTTTTGTTGAAGAAAGCGAAATGAAATCGAACTACAATATCCAATTCCATTCATTGATTTGTTTAGGTTTAAGAGTCCATAAACATGTTTCGTTTCAATAACGTGTTTACTTTAAGAGTTAATAAACAGATATCGGCACATGTTACTTATTCATTATTAATTTTTTATCTGAAAACGATAGTTTTTCGTGGTTTCCAACACATAATGGAGAAATATCAATCTTTAAAATTCGAACCACAAGCAAAAAGGTTTATAAACAAAGCTGAATTTAAGTGCAATATTGACAATTTTTCACATGTCATCAATTACCTGGGGCCTTGTATTGAGAAAGCAAAGGCAAGAGTGCGATACTCGATCAACGTGATAGAAGCACAGTAATCTTAATCTGCTTAGACAGCAGAGCCTTCATAAAGCCATAAGGGCCGAATTGGCGTACTCTAGTCTTGTACTGGAGTGTAAGAAAGTCCTATGTTGGATATAAAATCCAGCTCGTTCGGTTGCCTGATTACTCTAACATCAAAGGCAACGAAGAAGCGAGCTCACCCGCCAGATTGACATCCGCAAATCCACTAATGGGTCCACAACCCATTCTTGAAATAGCCAAAACTGTTACTATTACGTCTCTCAACGGTCTGCTTACAAGGCAGGCTCTGCAGAGATGGATATAGAAACTTGGCATGAGGCAAGCTGAGGCACTGCTTCTCTTACCAACCAACCGCTCCACTTAAGCAGGCTCGAAAGTCGACAGGTTATTGGACTTTTAATCGGATACGGTCAACTAAGACGCCACCTCCACATTATAGACCTCACGGTCGATTCGAAATGCCGCTGGTGCATGGAGTAGGAAGAAACTGCAGACTACGTCATCTGTGAGAGCTCAGCACTCACAAGGGAACACCTCTCAGCTTGTCCAGTGACGTCAAAAGGCTCTAAGCAAAGCGCTTGCTCGGCATAGGTAATTTCGAGTAGAGCACGACGGGCCTTTGTACTAAAATCTTGGCCGCCCACCATCTTACTATTAATATATATATATATATATATATATATATATATATATATATATATAATTTTTGCTCATGTTGCAGCATAATTACCTTTTGGAATATACTGTATAAAACTAAAACGAATCAATTGGAAACATTAGAATCAAATTAGATCGGGTATTGTGTTTATTTGAACGAAAGATTTAATCTGATTCTCATCTGAGGAGAAAATTCTCTCAGGTGTCAATATAATGATTATTATCAGGGCCTAGTAAACATATTAAGTCAACCTTCGTATTGTTTGTACGATGTGACAGAGTAAACAATGAGAATCAACAATTTGGTCTGTGGAGTGTTATGGGAAACGTGCAGATATTGCTGTTTACGATAGGAATTATGGTCGTATAGGTAAACCCTATGAGGACGTTAAATGATCAACATGCTAGTCACCATCTCTCTATGCACGCATTATTATTAATACCCATAACACAATTCACTCCAATTCACACATAATCAAGGATCATGTCTTACACATCCTACACACAGAAACAATTAGATAGATTTTGTTCTACTGAATCAGTGAAAGTCCCTTTGGAGCCTAAAAAAATATCAAATCACGTACTTTATTTTGGACGCTGGGGTTTTTGGACACCATTAAGGAACAAAATTCATTTTTAAAATAGGTTGAGAGTTAATTTGGAATGGGTTCTGATGTCCTGGAAATATAGGTCCAGTTGATAATTAACTTAAAATGTGGAAACTTCGATAAAGACCGAGGTAGATTGAAACATCAAATACTTGTAATTTGTAATTAAACTGCTTTGCCATGGAAAGAGATCTAAAATCAAGATAAATCCCCACGAAAATCATATAAAATGGTCTAATGAGTAAAAAGTTGAGATAAACTCCTTTCATCACTATCTATTAAAGATTTGTAGCTTTAGGTAGCATGAGTATTGTTTCATTCCACCTATAATTTTTTTCGTGAGATAATTTTTGAATGGGGTTATTTCCTAGCTATTGTCAAGCGGCCTAGAAATAAGAAAATCAATCATTTTGTTTAATCGATTTTCCTCTTACCTAGATAATTATATAACAAATATACACTAATCGTAGCAAATTTATTAAAACACTTGGTTCAGCTATATTGAGTTTTTTGAATTCGTAAAAAATATATTTGTTCAGTTTTACAAACCTACCTAATAAATTTTTATTGACATGTGACAAGTAGCTATCCAACTTGATCCGCCAAGTTGATATTTGAAAAAATTTAAACAAATTCAATCAAAATTGAATCAATACTTTGTGAATTATACAAACAAAAAGAATTTAATATATTGTCTTGTACAAAAGTGACTGCATTTAACTTTATATGCAGGGATTCGCAAAAAACAAATATTAGCATTATTTGCGATTTCATATTTAACGATGATCGTCCAACATTCTGTGATAAATTATTAATTTGGGAACACCCGGAACACAGCTATACCTTCGCCAAAATAAGCAAAAATTTAAAAAAAAAACCGAAATTAGAAATGATGCTCTATACATGATCAATAGCCATAATAAATTAGTATGTTTTATAACGGCATGAATCTCATAGCTTACTTCAATATATTTTGCCAAAAAAACTAGAAATGTTAACATTTGCTTTTACTGAAATAGCTGTAAACTTTTGAAAATAAATTTAAATTAGCTATGAATAGCGTTTAATGAATAATTTTAATTTTGATATGCTGCCGCTTTTTTATTTTAAATCAGAGTCTATTAGTTTCGCTTGCACTAGTTGAAAGAATGTCCCTTTATTTTAAAGCCGCTAATGAACATTTCACTTCAATTGCATTTAAATGATAACGAGGTTATTATTAGCGTTTTAATACAATCTTAGATGTCTACAAGTCTACAAACTGTGACGAACGAAAACAGCTCTACATTTTATGACATTTTTTAAAATTTTGTCAACTTCTTTGTATTAAATACTTTTCGTTCTTGCAGGAGAATCAGAACAGAACACTTAAATTAATTAATGAAACAAGTTGTTTGAAAAAATGCATGTTCTGAAGATAATAATATTAATAATCATAGTGAATTACTTCTAGAATGAAAGCTCGCTAAATACATACCTCATCTAAAAAAAATTGATAAAATTCTCCATATCCAATAATTTTTTTCAATTTTTTTTCATATTTCCAGAGAAAATAATGAAAAAATCAATTTTAAATAAGAAGTGCATAATAATCATATTTTTTGTGAGCTCCGGACCAAAGTGAAAGTTTCTCGATATAACTTTTGCTCCTGAGTAGGGTTTTGGTAATTTTTTAGACTTCTTATTAGAATTTGATACGAAAATTTCTCTTTATTTTTTGAGCTTTATTAGTTAGCAATAAAACTTTCATAAAATCTAACTTATTTATTGTAGATATTGAGAAAAAATAGTATGAAACGATTACCCATAGATGATGAGTAGAAAAAACTAGAGGAAAATTAAATGATTACAAAAGAAAACAAAAGAGAAATAGCTACTTAAGTGGAAAGACAAGCCTGATGGGTTTCAACCAAACATGCTGATGAAACAGCAAACATTGACAATTGATCGGGAGCTATCGTGAAGGAAATCTAGTACATCTATCAGACTAAATGTTTTTATTTTAAATTGTCATAAAAAGGTCAACTGAATGTTAATTTATTCTGCAAAAAAAATTACTAGTAGAATAATCAGTATATGGAAGCTACTAATCAAGCGTTTGTAATACCAAAATCAAAAAGAATTCGTTGTCTAAAGAAGAAATAGATGAGAAAAAATAACTGAAAATGTTTTAACATTTTGTAGTGTTTATTTCATAAATATAAAATTCTGTATTTCGTTTTATTTCTACATGTTTGGGAAGCTTTTTACTGAAAACAGGAAATGTAAACGTAAGTAGCACAAATTTGAAATTATAGTTCATAATCATTGAATTTAGTCGCAGAAAACTAAGAAAATATGAAAAGTGAGTTTTTTACTATGATGTAGATGCCATGGTAAGGAAATTAAACGGTTAAAGCTTCAAGGTCGGTCTAGCACAACTGTAAAACACATTTATGTGCATTTTATCGGGTCGTGGAACTTCCGAATAAACTGCATTGTGCTGTTACGGACCTGCAGCTCAACGTTAAAACAAATTTGAGATAATTCAGACTTTATTCATACTAAATTTATAACATAAAATAAAGGACTATGAATTATATTAATACATTTAATATTGTTCCAAGAATAGTCCTGATACATATCCCAAACATACAGTAGAATTAGAATTTTTGTACAGTTTTCAAAATTACTTACTGCTACTAAGACGATCCCTCCATGACATAGGATTCAGACCTTGTATTCCACCAGGCCAGTAAAGGCCTCCAGCACCTCTTGCCAGCTCTACAGGAGGTTTGTTGACAGAATTAGCGGCATGATGGTGGAAAAAGGCAGCGGCGGCAATGTTAAATCCACGCAATCCAGAATTAGAAGCACTCTGAGCGCTGTTAGAGGCCATACTTAGTGTATTCTGCGTAAAACCGAGATTATGTGGGAAATGCAAGGGGCCAGTTGTAATTTGAGAAGGCCTTGACAATATATGGTCAATGCCATGAGGATTAGCCCCTTGAGAACTGTTGCTATTGCTTGTGGCACCTAAGGGACTTCTCGACGTCAAGCCTGACCGTTCTACGTGTAAACTTGTACGTTCTAGCAAGACGTCGGCATCACTTTTTTCTTGGCCATGAAGATGTTCGGAGTTGAGATGTGTTTGATGATTTTTCATTTCTGTCATAGAATGAAGGGCCGCCAACGGAGCTGCTAACATATTACGGTGCTCCAGGTTGAGAAAACTGAGATTCTGGTGACTGGCGAATTCAAGCATTTTGGAAACTGGTGGTGGTGGAGTTACTGATACTTCAGACCGGTCGCTGGACGCGTCGCTGTGTTGCGTCATTGCTACTGGAGACGCCGTGGTTGCAACTTGAAGACGCGATCAAGCCGCGTCGCCGAGGAATGTCTCAGGGCTCAGAACGAAAATTTTTTCACGAATTACACGTGCCCTCACTACACATCACATAAACACTGTTATCGTATAGCGAGCGCCTAGTCTTTTTCAATTTATAATATAGTCCTTCCCGTGTATTGGTCACTATTAGGTTGACAATGAACTGAACTCGTATGTAGAAAAGACTTGCTGAGTGAGGTGAGTTTAGAGGGCGGTGGCCAGAAATAAGGTGATAGCTAGTGGGGATGTCTATAAACTGAACTACATGTTAAATATGTGCTACTGGTAAGCTCATTACAGGGGCCTCTATGGCAGTTAGCGATTCGGTGCGTGTCGCCTGGCTGCGTGGTTGCTATCTGCTCTATTTTTAAAAGAGATTAATGCTTTTTTCATTGGCGGGAAGGAGGGACGTTGTGATAGAAAGAGGCGCGCTATTGGTGAGATTCTACTTCCCTGGCAACGCCCGCTATTGGTTGTCAGACCGCCCTACCCCCAGTCGAATACGTATTATCGCAATATACATAGAACTCAATCTGTAAGGAGGTATTTTACTAACATAAACATGTTGTCAGTGGAAGAAAGCTTTGACTAGTTAACTGCTTACCTTGGGTTTGTCTCGTCTATTCCCGTTCACGAAAAAACGTGGAGTTATTCATGTATTCACATAGGTATGGGGGAATCAAAACAAAATCATATTTTAATTTTACAGGATGTTAGTTTCTTAAAAATAATTTTCTCGGTGTGCATCGATTTTTAACATATCCCTTTTTTACACAGATAATATTATACAGGGAGTCCTCTAAACTAGAGAAATGGTACGTAAATAGGTAGGTACTTTTAAACAAATACGACAATTGCTAATACTAATTCATACTTTCAACATAGAACATTGTGGGTCTGAGGGACAGAAAATCGAGGAGTCATAGGCGTGCGGTTATTGTAAAAAATTTTTACGGGTAGTATTATGCAGGTTACGTCATTTAATTTGGAAGCAACATTGTTGATTGTTTTTTAATTTTTCAGTTGAGCGCATACAAGTTCTATTGCGCTCAACTCATAATGGGAGGGTTGCAATAATTAGATACGCCTAATTCTCACGCAATTTCATCCACTACATATTTCATATATTTATATTCATGAAAGTTTATTATTTAGATTTTCATTATCGATAATTTTATTTTTCTTGTGAGCCAATCTGCGGCCTTGGCCTCTATCTATTTGTTGATTGTTCAAGAATGTTCAATTGTTCTACTCGTCAACTGTGGAATGGAGCTTGTCGGAATTGATGTTAACAATAAAAAAATATTTTATATTTATTTATTAACGCTAAACAGAACCCTTGGTTATACATTAAATTATCATTTAGCATACATTTTGGCGAAGTAAGTAAAAAAATAACGTTCTTATTTCGTTATATACCCTTGTAAAATCTCCATCGATTAAACAATGATAAAGCTGTTGAGGCTTCTTACAAGATTGTTGCGCCAAAAGATAAAAAGCCTCATGCCATCGGTGAGTCACTCCTAAAACCTTGTTTCATTACTGCTTGTAGTGATTTACCTACTCGGAGAAGACAGCTTTCGTAAGATATCAAAAATTCCATTTTCAAAAGATACAATTAAATGTCGAATTAATGGAATGTCCGTCGATTTGATATCTCAAGTAGTTCAAAAGTTAAAGTACTCTCCTTTCTGTTCATTGCAATGTTATGAAACGACTGATATTTCAAAACATGCCCAGTTATTGTTTTAGTGAGAATTTATTGAGGAAATATTGTTTGCAAAATCACTGGAAACAACCACCAAGGCAATTGATATATTTTCTGCACTTGACAATTTTTTAGTGGCGAATAACCTTCCATGGGAGACAGTTATTGGAATCTGCACTGATAGGGCACAAGCTATGACAGAATACCAATCAGGATTTATTGAGTTGGCCAAGAAAAAAAATCCCAAGATTATAGGTTCTCATTGTATCATTCACAGACAAGCTTTGGCTTTGGCTCCATTCAATTTACTTAAGTAGTTCTCGTTCCTGTAACTCATTTTTATAAGAGGTTGAAGATAGTACAACAGTTTTCCTCAATAGATTTCGTTCAACTCTTGGTATTGCGAGAATACCTGACGGGCAAACATTTTGGAAAGACATTTTTAAAAGTCATCAACATTCATATTCTCATGGTAGTCATCGGTTCGAGCAGATTCGAATAATAAACCATTTGAACTGCCGATGTGTAGGTACTGTTATTAGTCTGCGCCCCTGGATTTAAACCAGTAGATAAATTATTTACACAAACCTATCTTGGACTTTTAATAGTTTTCTCTTACCAAAACTTATTTGGTTTATGTCTCTCATTGATCCATGTTTCTGTTAGAGATTTTGGTTTTCCTGGAGCTTTACGTGTTGTTCAAAACTTGCTACATTAATGATTTTTAATTAAGTAACTATTAAAAGATCAATTTTTCGGCGTTTTCCAAATTTTCCATAATAACACAAGAATTCAAAGTAGACTGCACAGTGCATCTTGCAAACTGCATCTAAACTGTTAAAAATTCACAACTTACTTGGTCTCCTTACTAAATGGAAGAATTTAAAATCGTATTTTCAGTGAAATTTATTGGGAAGAGGTTCTTGGAATAATATTAAAACAAAATTTCCAGCCTTTTTAAGCGAATAGGTACATATGTCACGATCAAAGACCGAAAACGGCCAATGGCCGTTTAAAACAGCCACAACGCGTTCAGTACGCTTTGTGTTTGCCAGAACGCGTTGTGACTGATCTGATATAGTCAGAACCCGAATGAAATTATTTTATATTTAGAAGAAGTAATATAATACTGCTTATTAATAATCATTTGGTAACAAAACACTCATTATTTGAATAAATGTTTAATGACAACGTTTTTATATATGTTTTATATCCATATAGTTAATAGTTAGGGGAAGGTCGGGCAAAGTGGATACCTTAAGGTATTTAAGGTTATAGCAGAAAAGGTATACAATACAAAAACAAAATAATTATCACAAATCAGTCTTTATTTATTGCTCTTGCGAATACGTACACCAGTTAACATTAATATTTAAACAATAATCAACTGCAATTAAAATTTAAAAAAGTACGAAGTATTCGCTTTGCCCGGTACCTCGGGTAAAGTGAACACAGTACTTGGGCAAAGTGAATACCCATATTCAATCTCTGAAATAACTTTGATAAACTGAAAAAAAACCATAACTTGACCATAAAATTAGAAAATTACGATTGGCAATTATCACAGGTATACCCTTGAGTGCCATCAAAAGCAGAACAATCTTCGTGACACCATTGTTGACAAATGTCACATTGAATCCAGTTTTCAATTGGTTTACCGTCTTCTTCAATATATATTTGACCGCAAAAAAAACATAAAATATCCTTAAATTCTTTCATTTTCTTTGGCTGCTTAACCTTTTTAGCAGTTCTTTTGTCTTCTCTGTATTAGTCTTCTTAGGAACATTTTTTGACTTATCATTCAGTCTTTTAGTAATATTCTTAACTTTATTTTTGTCATATTTCTGCTTTTTATCTTCCTTGATCGGGGTACTGGTTAATATTTCCGATTTTTGTAATTTCCGTTTACGCGTGGTCATTGGTTTGGCAGGATTTGGAATAGGTCTTAACATCAAGGGACTGCAGTTAGAGGCTGAGCATCCCGGTTTCGGATCAGGTGAGTTGTCACGGCTAGTATTTAGTCGAAATTTACTTCAGTTTCCGGTAGCACTGCGTCACCTTTCTGAGTAGCTATATCTGGCCCAAAAGCGGAGACAATTCGCGAACATCCAGGTTCTGGTTCAGGTGTACACCCGGCGCTACGAATCTTTTCAGGCGTGTTAACAATGAGCGCAACAAAGTCTTGAAACTCACAAGAGGCAGTTCTGTTTCGAGATGGAAATATTTCTGATAAAGGATCTACTGAATTTGATGGAATCAGTTCTTGAAGAAGTGAAGGCGATGGAGATGAAGAAGTGTCTGCAAAAGGTCTGGGAATATCGATCGTTTCTATTGAGTTTGTACTTTCTGTGCCAATATTCATATTAGACGTGCCTGCAATCACAGCGGCTGGTTCGTAATCGTCACCAAAAGCATATTTATTCACTGACCAAATACCAGGTCTTTCAAATCCATGAACTGCATTTTGAGCTACTGCACTTTTTAGAAAAGCTGGTGATAACAGTCTGGCTACATCGTATTGATTTATAATGCGTCCTGGGTGCGATTTTTGGAAGAAATTTACCTCCCTTTCAAAGTAAGTTTTCAGTGGGTCGTAGACCGCTACATTCATGGGCTGCATTTTATGAGTTGTGTGTGGGGCCAAGGATAAAATTATGACATTGTTCTTGCTGGCGTAATCTAAAGCTGGGTAATACTTGTGGCTCTCGTGGTTATCCAATAATAGAAGTATTTTTTTCTCAGGGGTAGGTCGAACATGTTCCACAAAAAAATGCATCCAATCAAAGAACACCTCACCTGAAGTCCAGCCATTTGGAGTACAGGTTCCTTGAGTGCCGGGAGGCGCACCATCAAGTAGTCTAGGTTGCATCTTTTTTCTGGCAAAAATTAAGAATGGTGGGAGAAATGAACCAGCTGCATTACAACAACCTATGACTGTCGTTAGTTGACCACGTTCTGCACTGGCGATTATGCCCACTTGTTTTTTTTTCCTTTCGTTGATAGCACTTTAGGCGGCTTATTTGTGGTTGTAGATATACCAGTTTCATCCATGTTATATAATCTGGATGCATCAATATCATGTTTTACTGTTAAAGCTTCAAGGTTTTCATAAAAACGTCCAACTTCACGTCTGTTAAATCCTTTTGCCCTTGCAATCGATGTTGCCTCTGCAGTCCTGAGGGATATTTGATCGTGACGAGACAAAAATCACGATAACCAATCATCTCCAGCTTTTTCGTACTTGTCCCAGTTTTTCGGGTAGTTCAAATTATTTTTCTTGGCGTAGATGAACGCTAAATGCTTAAATTCATCTCGAGTCAAGCCAAAAAATACAGAATCCATATCTTTGAGATATGTCACCAACTCTATTTCCTGATCTTCAGTGAAAACAGGACGGAATCTACCAAGTTTTGAAGCAGCGATGCCGGTTTTTACATGCCTATACTAGGTTGCATAAGCCAAACCATACTTTTTAGCTGTGCTTTTTATTGATTCTCCAGCTTTGCACAAATTAATAGCCGTTTGCATAGCATTTTCCTCCCACGTCCCTTGCTTAGTTTTTTTTATATTTATTTACCATCTGAAACAAATAAAAGACATTTTTAGATAATAAGTCAGCAATGAGAAATACCGGGCAAAGTGGATACCATATCCACTTTGCCCTATTTACTTTGCCCGACTAGGTAAGTTTTGAGGTTAACACATTTCAAACAAAAACTAATAATTCTGACTCTCTGTTAAATATACCATAAAAACCTACTTTGATATGCTACTGAATAAAGACATTCATAAAAATCAAGAACTAGTAATACAGGAGAAATGATCAATGAACTTACCGCGTAAAATCAATCTTTTATTTACGAATACACAAACCTTAGTTCCGCGGACGGGACGCGACGCGGTCCCTCGCTTCGATGTTTGCCGCGTACTCAATCAAGATGGCCGAACATAACAGTAGTGGCGTGTTGAATGACAAACTAATAATTTAGGAGTAGTGGGGAGTATTCACTTTGCCCGGCCTTCACCTAATATAAATTATTAACAGTCGTTTTAATGTAAAAAAGTATATAACTAAAATCAATCTTCGCAGCATATCCACCTATTTGTTTTTGCATTAGGAACTGTTGTAGCATTTTGAATTGCATTGAATTTTATGTTTGACGCAGTTAGATTAGGTTAGGTTAGGTTAGGTTAGTTATATTAACTATTGACTATATTGATATAAAACATATATAAAAACGTTGTCATCAAACATCTATTCAAATAATGAGTGTTGTATTATTACCAAATGATTATTAATAAGCAGCATTATATTACGTGAGCTGACGTCTTCTAAATCTAAAATAATTTCACTCGGGTTCTGGCTACATCAGAACAGCCACAACGCGTTCTGGCAAACACAAAGCGTACAGAACTCGTTGTGGCCGTTTTAAACGGCCACTGACCGTTTTCGGTCTTTAAGAGTAGCACATATACCTACTTTAGTAGTACACAGGGCTTTTCGCATCTCCAATTTTTTTTTCTATTGTTCTGTACAGCTTATGGTTATAAAAGACCAATAAAAGATCGAAAACTGGTATCACCTCAGATACATTTAGGAAACATAAAGCAATAGTGCCACTCAACTCCTGACGTCAAATTTTTAGAGTGTCAAACGTCAAGTCTCGGTAATCAAAGTATCAATATATTCTCCTGAATAATTGAACTCTTTCTCTCTTTAGATAATGATTCCATTTTATAAATTTCAATGCAATTATAAATAATTCATTCATTATTACACTTTTAGAAATACGAGCCAACAACTGCAGACATAATCTTTTTCACTACATGTATCGATTATTTTTTATTCGATTATTTAAACTGCTTTATTTTCATGATACCCGGTAAAAAGCTATAGCATATTTAGCTGTGACAATTAAAGCTCTTCACATTTGACGCTACATTTATTTCAGATGGTGTTCTTGTCGAATTCGTACCACGTGGCTACATTCAGCTCTCGAATCCAGCATAGAGCATCAGAAGTTAATTGTCAAGTCTTATTACCTACAAAGTTTTTTAATACCTCTAGTTATTTTTCTATTTTTGTTTAAAATTATTCAAATGTCAAGTCGAACGAATAACAGTTACCTAAAGTCGATTTTTGTCATCTGAAATTGATATTCAAATACTTATTCAATATATATTGCAGCACATGGAGATCGAATCTTGAAGATTAAATTGGCATTGAAAATCGAAATCATAGACGTGTCAAAGTAAAAAATATCATAAAAAAATATTTTCCCTTCCTAAATAGAAAAATTTCATCTTATTTTGTATGTGCTGCTATTTATTAGGCACCGGTAGTGTTTATATAATCTACTCAACAAAAATAAAGTCAGACTCTATTTCAACATTTTTTTAAAAGTATTTGTGTGCCCTTTTGCAAAATAAAAATTCATTTTCTTTGAATTTCTCTGAATTTGATTGATGGGAATTCTAAGGTTTTTATACGGGATTGAGGTTTTAAGATACAGGGAGCAGTACTTATTACGAGATACCGTAGTTCGGCCTCATAGTTGTACTATTTGGCCGAACTACGACCATTATCGTATATAACGAGAAAGGTTTCTCCAATAGTAACACAAAAATTAAAAACAAATTGTTCTGTATACCTAATGGAACCAAACAGCAGCTGTGATAAACCTAAACTACTCATCGACTTCTGGGTATTCGACGAAGAGACAGCCAATAAACAAATCTGTTGTGATGTGAATGATACAGACCTTTATCCAACACGTCAAGTAGTAGGTAGTAACCGTGGATAGTCTATTTTTGGACATTTATTTCTCGTTTTAAGTTGCTCTGTTGCTCTATCAACGAGAAAACACGAAATGACACTTTCACTAACTTGGAGAATTTCCATAACTTCTCTCAAATAAAACTCTAATAATAGTTAATAATTTTCAACATAAATCCAAATATTTAAGGGCTCCCCAACCTTCCATAGAGCAGATCGAAAATAGTAGGTACGAGTATGAAACATGTTTTCAAAGCAACAAACGTTTTTTAACTGGTGACAAATCATTGGATAACAAATCGAGATATGATGATTCTTCAATTCGATATTTTGTTTATCCAAATACTCTTACTTTGTATCATGCAACGTGTGTGAGTTGGTGATCTAGCAAACAAATAATAGTATACCACGCTAAATAATCATGACTTTTGCTAAGATCCATGCCAGTATTCGCTTCCGAATCCTAATCCCATTTTGTAAGTGTATTCAATAGAGCAACATTAATTAATTAGTATCAGTAACAAGTAAACAATAAACATTTGACTCTAGAGGCATTACAAATTGTAATTAATAATCTATCCTTTTAGATAAATTACTTATTTTACAGTATCGGTATTAGTGTTGCCTATTCATTAATGAAATAATTTAATCTATTTTCAATTTTTAAACTGACCTTGGAATATACTAAAAATACTGATGCCTAGCATCTTCTCTCTCGAAGTTTCAAATGTCTGCAAATTTATCTTTTTGACTTCTTGATTGAACTGTTGGTAATGTCTCTCCTTGATTGAGCAGTCTTTCATTGAGCAGGCTTCATGTTTCTATTATCTTTAGACAGGTCCTGATTATTTCTCGTTTTCTTTTACTGAATTCCATTTTCATTTATTTCTCTGCGTGGAAACCATTAATAAGTTATCTTTCATATCTTTCTTCAATAGAAGAATGGAATATATTGGTGCCTAATTAGACTTCTCGTTGCTGATAACACTCAGAATCGTTCAGGTTCAACCACCAGCCTAACCTAACCTAACCTAACCACTGCTTTATCAAAAAATTTTTTGATTAAAAGTTTTGTGTAAAGTTACACTTCCCAATGTTTTCACAATTTTTACATATTTTTTTTCTTCCACCTAATCTTTACCCAAAGAAACGCCAGTGAAAAACTCCGTCATCTATCTATACCCTTATTCCAATCGTTTGAATACCCGGCAACGATAAAATCGGTGGTGACCATTTGCACCAATATATTTTTTTTGTCTTTTCAGACGTAAGACGTGATGTACTGTCGTTCGATAAAAATCAAGTTTATAGCCAAAGGTGAAAGCTACGTGAAAATTTATAGCTAACAGACGTTCACGCTAAAGGAAAAAAATGAACAAATCGATATAAAGAGTAAAATTTTTCTGAAACAGACAATCAAATATTATTCAAAATAAAAAGCTTAGTTGCACTCTTTTGCAATCATTGTCTACAATACTGGACTATTATCCCAATCTTTCTCCATCTATCTTTCTTTGTAGTTTCACAAACAAGTAGATTTGTTCTGTAAGTACGACTTGCTGCCATCTATTTCGATCCATCTCATCGCCACGAGCATTTAGGCCTCTCAGATCAATGTCTCTTTAGTAGCCTCTTGTCAGCCATGTACTCTTTCCATAATGGATGGGGCAGTCGTCGGGGCCCTCTGAACATATTCCAGAAACCTATTTCGGCCCTTGTTATTTTATTTTATTAATTATGCTTGTCTTACTGTACAGCCTTGCATTTTTTTTAATTCTTGCACTTGCATTTCACTGATTATGTGTTTACTTATGAAATGGACTGTTTTGGATCAAGTAATGAGGCGACCACACAATGTGTCCTCGTATTTAAAAATACATTACTCAGATACACATTCATTCATGACATTTTTCATCGTTCGACCGTTTCCACTAACAATTTCCTTAATAAAACAATAATCATTTGACCCCGGAAATTCCAAGTTGTATTCTTTTGGGAGTTCCAAGTTACTTCTATTTTATAACCTTCTTAATTTTGCGATATACTTGATGGCACGTTTTAGAAACACCAAGATAACTACGTCCTTATACTTTCCACTCTCTTTCATGACACCCCCTCCCATTCCTTGTATGATGTGTACGTAGATATTAGAGTATCAGATAAACTGTTACCCAAAAATCTATTGTGTGCTCCTATTTCTTACTTACATCACTCCTGGGCAAGACACATTGGATCGAAATAGTTAAAAACAGCGAAACGAGGAATTCGGTACGCGCGACTTTCACGTTTTCTTATTGTTTTTGTGTATATTGTTTTGTAGGTAGGTTGTTTTGTATAGTAAGTATTTATCAAACTTTGATTATTGTGCTACCTCTTCACCATTCTCGACCCCAAAACTAGCGTCCATAGTAATACAATATCCTTGTATGGAATAAGCAAACAACAATAGGTAACCAAGATTCAATAACCAATTCTAGCAACTCAACATTTTATAAAATAAAAATTTGGAATTATCAATTTTTCATGTGTTATTAACAACAGATTTGTTGATTTACCTCCGTATTTTACCATATCATTGGCGGATTACCTACCTTTGAAATGAAATTTCTTCATGATATTATAACCATATTGCTAATTGGCAAAGAAATTTTTCTTATTTTTCATTACATCCTTCCCACTGATAATCTAGCGTTTTTAATGTGCCTGGAAAGAACAAAGGTTCAGACTGTTTAAGTTTTGAAACAGCCGATAATCTCTGGGTGCCAAATCCGGAGAATATGGCAGATGCTCAACTAATTCTAATCCTGTATGAGCTACTGTAGCTGTTGCGATGGCATACTTGTGACTGGGTGCGTTATAGTGATATAACTTACACCGATTGTCATAATGAAGACCTGTGATTGTAGCTCTATTTTACAGGTAATCCACCATAATTAGTGTGATCTTCAGCTGGTGGTGAACCAGTCCATAATCTACCTTTTGATCCCTAAATTAAAATGATGGATACATGACTCATCCACTGATACTAAACTTGTAAGAAAATTTTCTTTGTCTTATGTCTATACTGCGTTAAAAGACGACTGCAATTTTTGAGCTTGCTTGTGTCCATTTGTTAACATTTGTGGGTACCATGGGGCAGGTAATTTTTCCATGTTCATTTTCTCAGTAAGTTTATACGCTTGTACCGCTTGAAATAAAAGACCAACATTTTCAACTATCTATCTAATAGTTACAAATGGGTTCAAGGACTTAAATAGCTTAAGCTACTGGCCTGTACTAATTTAAATATTATTTCACAAGAAGGACTTATTCTCATAAATCTTGATACGATCTACAGCACGTATTCATTAGGACGACCCATTCTAAATCCAAACTGCTCGTCAGGAGTAACATATAAATCCCATTCGGTCTCCAGCCTACTTGATACAACTTCATATAATACGTTTTTGTGTGGTGCAAATGGCAGCATTTGATGAGATTCGAGGTAAAAACTGTAAATGATGTTAATGGAGGAAGGCGTTAATAGCGTCCTCTAGTCTCAAGATACGACTATTCTGCATATCATTAATCTTAATTAAAGTTGAATTTAGTTATCGTGCCTATTTTAAGGACGTTCCAGGATAATATGCATTTCTACTAAGTGGTGAATAAAGTTCTTTTTAGATAGACATACAGAATTTCATTTGTATTGAATTAACCGCAGATAAGAGTGAAAGATGAAATATTTGATATTTGCTTGAGATACAATTATATTTTAATTGGGCTTAAATGATTTATACACTATTTTCTTTCAAGTATACACACTGTTGTACCGGGTGGGCAATTAAGAACGGCCATCTGTCATATCTCATGAAAAAATATTACGTGAAAAGTGACCCCGAGAAACACGTAGAAATTATTTTCAAAATTTTAAGACCACTACTAGAGGGCGTATTTGATAATAAAATATTGAAAAACATCACAAGGTTTAGTCTGTCTTTCCAAATAAGTGGTGGGGGAGAGTGGGAAACTTGTTATGACAAAATGCGGGTAAGTCCGGTTCTACTTTGCCGATTTTTATAAATTTGATATTGTTTAAAAGAGCTTTTGTTCAACAATACATAATATATACGAGCCCTGTCCCATTTTAGTTGGCCCACTTAGAAAAATTCGAAATTATTAAACTTTATTTTAAAATGCCAAAAAGTAGCTGTTAGTAAAATGTTTTAAACTTTTAGTTTTACATCTAAATAGGTTTTGGATGAATATTGTCAAATATTTTTAATGATACTTAATATGATGGAAATAGATAGGTCTTTTTGATGATAATTTTTTATGCATATACAAGGGTTCATTGTTTCTAAAATTGTGTTCAAAGTTTCATTAGGTCTAAAATACACAAATAATAAAGTAGGCTGTGTAAGTCATATTTTCACAAAATGTTTTTTTAAGTGGCAGATAGATGAACGAGCGTTAAAAAGAATAATTCAACAAAACAGACTTGCTAACTATGGTCAACTAAGTGTACTTTGGAGTAATGCAGTGGGCAGGTTTTAAGATCCACATGTCACATAGAGGCTCAAAAATTAGGCTTTCGGACATACAAGGTGAATTTTGAAACACCTTAGTTTAATGCATATTTTTCTAAATTTAAATTTTCTTTACATAGGTTAAGGAAAAGACATTATTAACTCAAATGAAAAATAGACTTAAATGGGTCAAAGAGCATAAAAATTGGAATTTTGAACAGTGAAGCTGTATACATTGGAGTGATGAGTCTCGTTTTGAAGCTTGCGTGGGTGACGAAAATGAAGCTTTTCATCCAGATTGTTTGGAGCGGCAAATACAATTTCCGGCATCTGTGATGGTGTGGGGCTCGATATCTGCAAGTGGAGTGGGAAAGCTGCATTCCATAAACGGAATTGTCAATACTGAAAAGTATCTGGATATTTTAGAAGAATCATTGTTGCCAACAAAAGAAGTAACTTTAACCGTTGGGAAAGCCTTTATTTTTCAGCAAGATGGAGCAGCATCCCATAAGTCAAAAAAGGCCTTAAAATGGTTCTCAGACAACAATATTCCACTTTTAGAATAGGTTTCAAGTAGTCCAGATTTATCACCAATAGAAACACTTTGATACAATGAACTGAAAAAGCAGTTGCGTGCAAATCCAGCTAGAACTGTCATGGAATTAAAAAAAAGACTACAAGAAATTTGGAATGATTTTAAAAGTATGTTTAATATTTAAGCTTTTCTGATTACATTTGGTTTTTGTTTTTGTTTGGTTTGTAATTATAACATATGTTAAAACTTGTAACTCCTGTAAAAGTCTCTAAAATGTTTATAGAAAATATAAAGTACTCAAAACGAAACAATTTCGTCCGGGCTCGTAGAGTCCAAGTAGTTCAATAAGCAACGTGTATGCTTGAGGGCATTGTTTCATATATTTTAGATAATAGGATTTCTCATTAAATTCAACAAATTTGAATAGAAGCATAATAATTTAAGTAGGTATTTCAAAAATAAACTGATATACCATAGCAATAGCAAAAAAACCGCATGTCTATGTCTTTTTTCTGTCCCGGAATATATTTTTTTTTTCTCTATGATATGTAGTCTAGTCATTTTAGGCCAAATTTGGTGAATATATGGGAAAATCGATATACCCAGTATATTACCACGTAAAAAATTTTATTTTGGTATCCTAAAACTATTTTTTATACCTTTTTATACCAACTGTTATCGATATAGAGGGCGCAAAGTGCAGCTAGAGAATTATCTGAGGTCAACCAGTAGTCCTGATAAAAAACTTGTAATAACAAGGTTATAATTTATTCCTAAATGAATAATTATCATGATTTTTTTGGTTACTTATCTATTTTTAATTAAGTGCCATTTTATTGAATAACACTTACCTGGCCATGTAATTAAGAAATTGTTGAGAATAATACATAAATTGTATTTTAATTCTAATCCAATATATACTCATGACTTTCTATATAAATAAAAAAAAAAGAAATAAATTTTCAATTAATATTTTCAGTAAACGTGTCATTTTGTAGATTTATTATTGTCAAAATTGATAAAAAATTCGAGAAAAAGTTCTAATTTCAATTCTCTTCTTGATCTTATTTTTCTTCTTCTTCATCATAGTCGTCGTCGTCGTCCCTCTCCTACAGAATTTCAAGTTCCTCTTCATTACCGTCTTCAACGACATTTGTTGCCAAGTCATTCATGATTTCTGTGTCAAAGGTTCTATCATCATTAATATCGGTCTGATATGGTACAACATTGAGACAAGCTTGTTCATGAAACTGGCCTCAAGCTAAAGAGAACGGTAACCCCGCTTTCCAGCATCCACATCTTGGGCCACAGCCACTTTTGTAGCTACAGAATATCGTATTGAGTAATTCATCTGGTACAGATCGTCAAATAGTCATGATAGGCTCCATTACGCATTGTCTAACGCCATTAATGGGGCTCTAAATCATGCCCTAACCAAGTTTGAATTCATTGATAAACGCGATTAAAATGTTGGCGAGCTGCTCCACTCGTTGATGGAATATTTTATAATTACACAGGTTTATTCGACTTGTTGACTTGACGTATAGTGCATAACGGAGATGATCGATACTATCCACAAATTTCGGAGCATTATAAACTGCCAATAAGGTTTGCTTTCTACTCTCAAATAATCTCTGAACCGAACAGTTTTCTTCTTCAAATGCTGCAGCAAGTTCATCCAAATTAAGCAGTTTCTCAAATGTTCTTAATTAAAGAGCGCAGAAGTTGTGCCATAGCCACTCAATTTGCTACATTTGCTTTGCCAACTTTTTAAAAGAAAATATCTTGTTTATGAAATAATGTACGCCCAATTAGAATCACAAGTAAATCTATATCTTCACCAATTATAACTGCTGCTATTAGAATTATTAGAAAAAAAGATTGAATTTAATCTAAGAGTTGATGAAAAATGATAATTATATATTTAGCTATAAATGATAACTTTAATATTACGAGTTTTTGATCAGGACTACTAGTTGACTTCAGATAGTTTTCTGACCGCGCGCTTTGCGCCGTCTATCAGGAAAACAGTTCAAAGTATAAAAAAATGTTAAATACAAAAGTTATAGAGAATTGAATTTTCTACAATACTGACACTAAATACAAATAGTGGAAAACCCATAAAAAACGAGATATTTGCAAAAAATAAAAAAAATATCGACCATCCAATTAATGTGAATTTTGAGAATAATTTTAGGATTCCAGAATACAATTTTTTACGTGGTAATATACTGGATATGTTGATTTTCCAAGGTTAACCCCCTATAATGACTGAACTATATCGCCGATGGCCGTTCTTACATTCCCACCCGATACATTGATCAACAATGAAATTTGGGTGTAATTAACAGTAAGTATATTCACCTTTTCTGACCCAGTCACCCTGTATATGGTGGTTGGGTGGCATTTAAAGGATTTTATTTATCAGGAATATTGTAGCCGATTGATGAAATTTGCAAGTTTCATACTAATATTTAACTTGGTAAGAGTTTATTTCATCTGAGGCTATTATTCAAAGTTTTCAATTTCTGTTCGACCGTTACCGTTAATTTTTAGTAGAGTAACAAAACTCTTTCATTCGAAGCTACAAATTTTTAAGTTGATTCCAACCTATTCGCTCAACTTTGCGAAGAATATAAAATGTGAAACGAACAGGACATTCGATACAATTGGTCCACTTTCTGAAAGGCTATAAATTAAAAGTTCACAATGTGTTTCATTTATGTAATTTGATTTTTCACCCCTGGTTATACAAGCGTTTGGTTCAAGTGTATTACATATTTTATAAGTTTGTCACTAGATGGAATTAATACCAGCACTTTTAAGTTGGCTCTGAATTTGGCGATTAAGTTCTTTCTTAAAAGTTAGTCGCAATTTTCCACCCTTGATTTATACCTTAATTCCTTAATTCTCAAACATCGTAGATTTTACTCTCAGAAACCAATAACTGTTTCAGGATAAAAAGCTAATCGATTCTAATACATACCTACATTCAAAAGAGATTTTTTGGTTTCCAACTATATATTACTGTTTCACAATGCTTTCTTTCCAATCACTATCAACATAACAATATATATTTACTGTTTTCATATTAGACCACGGAATAGAAAAAACAACTATAATCATACAAAGATGTACTCAGTACTGTTTCCACATAACCAAAATTTTATCACTTCATAATTATCACCTCTTGAAGCGGAAGATACTTAGTCCCTCAACCACCTTAGTCATGAAGAAGCCCGAACTATGACCTTTCTATGCACCAAAGATAGTATCTCACTGTGGAGAGCCGCAGTACTCTGTTTCTAGACACCTCAGATCGGTATGCACATAAAATACTACATAAGTATCTGTAATATTTGGATGAACAGTGATTTGCCATTTACTTAATTCATTATATTCTACACACTACTCATCGCAGATTGTCAACAGAACACTGGTAGGGATCTATGAAATGATACAATCTTTTAAATATGTTACTTCTTTATGTCCTTCTGAAAACTCAAAAAACATTGTCTGGATGTTACATGTTAGTTTCATTCTAGGGTACTTTTTCTTAGTAAATAGTAACTAGTTACAATTTCTTTCTCAAAGTGTATCAAGTAAGAGCAGTATGCCCCATGTTGTCCTTTTCACTCTTTATCTATAAACGTGATTCATGAGTATAGTTTTGTCATAAAAATGCTATTTTCAAGTTTAATTTTTTTATGTACTGGCTTTACTTGGTTTCTATATGTCAAATAACGGCTTTTTTGGTTTATGTTGCTCAAAAAATTACAGTTCGTACTTCTAGTTGGACAAACATGTTAACTATGAGTATAGTTTTGTCATAAAAATGACCTTTCCATGTTTAGTTCTATTAAAGAGTTGCTTATCTTGGTTTTATTAATTCTAATAATAGCTTATTTTATTTAAGTTATTCGAAAAATAATCTTTCCTTATCCTATTTGTTCAAAAATATCATTTAAAAGTATAGTTTTGTCATGAAAATACTCTTTCTAAGTTTGGTAAAAAGGGGTTTTTATTATTTCAATTTTGCCAAAAGTACCTTTTCTAGTTCAATTAAAAATAATAAGGCTATCTTGGTTCTATTTTAGTCACAAAATGGCATTTCCGAATTTAATTTCGGAAAAATATTATTTGCAAAATCAATTTGGACAAAAAATGTCTTTTTTGTAATTTGATCAAATAATAGTTTTGGTTTATTGAAGTAAAAAAAAACTTTTTTCAATTTAATTTAGACAATAAATGAATTGTACATACATCATTGGATAAATTATCCATTTTATGGCTTAAATCTGGTAAAAGAATGAATTATCCAAAAATACTATCGTTGTAATATAGCTTGATAGATATATTTGTTAATTATATAACAAACTTTTCACCATAAATTTTCTGTTATAACTGCGACTTTCAGCTCTCTTAATAAGGATAGTACAGAAAAAAGCCCTCGACTTTCAATCTAATACTTTCATGATTTGATTGAAGTGGTTGACTCTGATTAAACGTCAGTCGTCCACAGTTATATCATAGTATCTTCGGGGGTTCATAATACAATTACTTTTAGTAGAGCATAAAAGGGTAGTAGGGAAACGAATTTATCAGATTGATTGTGATCGAAACAATGAAAACATGAAACAGAAGATTTCCAATCTTATCTCAAAATGTTTGTAAAATTTCTGCTAATATATCAATTGTAGAAACCTGGTTCTGTAAAATTGACACTTATATTTACGTAAAAACTACTGCTTAAGTTACCTTTGCTTGATCCACCCTTGACCCATTTAAATACCACAATATTATTTACCATCATGCGATATTGTAACCTATTATGTATAGAAACGGACAACTTTAGATACTCTTGTATATTGAAGCGTACCTACAATGGTGTCGTCATCTTGTTCTAACCTGCAAGTTGAAAACACACCACGCTACCACATACATGAATGTTTATTATGTCTATAATCACCGTTTTATAAGATTGACGTATAGGAGTACACTCGTATATTAGTTTTCACATTGCGAGTTCTCTGGGGTCCAAGTAACATTCGTCTCCTAGCACGAAATGATGTTGAATGATCAGCTGCTGTGAGGTATAGAGGTTGTGGCAGATATGTTATTAGATGAAGTTCAAAATTACGGAAGGGAAAAATTTGGATCCGGCAATGGGTTTTATGATGTAACCAACAAGGTGCTTCAACTGAATAGAAGAGAAAGATCCAAAAATCTGCACAAATCACTTGAGTTTAAACGTTGCACAATTTGAGTATTTACTAGAAAAAGTAGCTCCAAAAATATAGAAAACTGATAACCATAAGAGAGAAGCAATACTGGCTAGCGATAAATTTCTAATAGCATTGAGATATTTAGCTGACTGTTTTAGCAACTTAGAAAGTCACTTTAGAGTGCTCAAATGTTCTATATCCCTGTTTTTACCATCGGTATTAGATACTATTTATGATGCATTAAAAAAATTTGTACAGGTGAGTACAATGAAAGTCATTCTTAGTTAATAGTTGTATTTCGAAAAAAAATTCTCTAACCAATCAAGTATGCTTTCTTATCTTTCTCAATTCTTAATATTTAAGTAATTCTCAATATTTTTATATGATTATGATTACTTTTGTTTAAATAAAACTTCTAAACTCCTAAAGTTTGTTTCTGTAGCAAATAAAATATGATGATAAACAGCTAGCTTACTCGGTTCGGAGAAAGGTGTGTCTATTATTTTTAATTAAATTTAATATGTCTTATCCCACATCGAGAACATCTAGAAGGGGCATTTGCCATAGTTGACTATATTTCTTCAAAAATGAAAGAGCTCATCTTCTCTTTCTCGACTATTTAATGCCCAATCTTTAATTGATTCAAGTATCTCGATTGTTTTAGTGATATGTTGAGACAGTGTTTTTTTCATTATTTTTTTGCTTGACGACGCAATAAATTGAGACCAGTCTGGTATGATGAAGAGGTAATTGGTATGTCTGATGAAAATGGAACTGGTATGTCTGGTGAAGGGCATGAATCTGAATAGCATTCAGTAGAATTTTCCTGTAACAAGAAAATAAATTAATAGTAAATATATATAAATAATAGTAAAATATAGAATAAATATAAAAATAATAATAGTAAAATATATAAATAAATGAATAGTTGAAGTAAATTAATATCACACTCTTGTTTTTTTTTAGATTCAAAATACAGATGACGAATTGATAAATATTTCAAGAGGATATAATACCGTTGGAACTTTCCTGGTTGTTGTGGTACTTTAGATATACAACAGCTACCTGACAATGGAGGTGACTTTTTTACTACACTACTGTTAGTACTGGTAGATGCTAAATACTGTTTAACATACATTGATGTAGGCAGCCAGAGTAGATTAAACGATGAACCAATATTTAGTCATTCAGAAATTGGAAGATGGAACCCAGAACTTTTTTTATGCTGTGATTTTAGGGGATGAAGTTTTTTCATTAAAACAAAATTTAATAAAACCATATTCTCCAAGATTACAACTAACAGTTGAAGAAACAATTTGCAACTACCGCCTTTCTCGGACCAGAAAGATAGTGAAAAATACCTCGGTACAATGATGTTGAAATTTAGAATATGTCAAGCTCCAATATATTTGTGACTACATAATGATGACTAAGCTGAGCACTGACTCATGTAAACAGCCTTGCACTTTTATGCACCGGTCGGAACAACAGATTCAGATGACCGACCTGATTCGTGGAGACAGGAACCTTCTTCAATTTAAATTGCAGATCTCGTGCAACAGGGTAGTAATCATCCATCTCGGTTGGCATAGCAAAAAAGAAGCAACTTTGAAAACTACTTTGTCGGCAAAGAAGCAAAATATTTTAAAATACCTACCCATTATCTTCTTTTTTATATTTGAATAATAGAAACTACTTATTAAAATACTATTCTTTTTCTATAATTTGATAAACTTCTCTGAAAGGTTTTCCTGTTCTTGATAACTCCTGATAGAAACCTGTCTGCAATTTCAAACCACGTCAATGATGGTACATAAACATCATCAGAGCCAGATACATTCCCGGTTCAATTTTTAATTTTGGTTTTATCTTTTATGTATGTGCTACGGATGTTATTAGTTCTATTTGTGACATCTTGGATCGTACACCCCAGGTTGAAGTTATGTATAATGCGTTGATTTGCTCCATTTCGCGCATCTTTGTTTTCATAGTCTTTTAATTTGACATTCTATAAAACTTCCTCCGCTCTTTTGTTCACCGACATTTTGTTTTTACTTATCAGTCCAAGTGGACTTGAAAAACAGGAGACGGTCTAGTACGGATTCGTTGCCGACGTTCGAGTACGCTCGGGTTATGTTTTTACACAATACGATTCACGTCCGAATAATCGTCACAGTGTACTCGGTCAGAGCGAACTCGTACTGTGAAAACCTGGCTAGTCAAATAATTGAAGATACAGCCGAGTTAAACATGAAAACATTGTAGAACGATTGGTACGAATGTTAATAAATGCAAACGCGAAATTTGCAGCTGTATTGTAACGCAGTATAGACGACACGGAGAATTTTCTTTTAAGAATAAAAGTTGTTTGTAGACGTCTGATTTAACGGAAAATAGCTTTTACTCACTAGAATAGATTCTAGGAACATTTTGCGTGATCTAGATTGTGTTTCGACCCACATGGATCTTATCCAGTAGTCAGATGTTGAAAACATAGTATACTTAATATTGGGATTGCTTCTTTCAACTATTTATTAGTTATAGAAAATAGTGTGTATACCTATCTTCCCATTTCTCGGAATTGGATATCCCACTGTTTTTCATTTTTTTTTTTTTTTCTAAATAATTCTCACATATCTTCTTCCTCATTTATTGCCCATTTACGCATTCATTTTGTGTGTGTGTTTTCTTTTGGTTATTGCCCTAGTGTCCGTACTAGCTGTATCACTCTATTTCTTTTTTATTGCTTCCCATTCAACCATTTCCTGATTTAGTAATTCTATTTCGTATTCATGTATTTTTTTAATTATACTCAAATTCGCTTGCTCTATTTAATATTTTTTGAAGTGAAGAGCCACAAATTGAAAGTCGACCAATAAGCAAAGCAGGTACAAAGTTTACTATAAAGTGTTCTAAAGAAGATCAAGGTTTAGATTTAGCTTTTGGTAGAACTACTGCCCTGCAGTGCATTATACAAGGATATATCGAAAAATTCTTGGCCTACTATATAACCAAACAAAATTTCAATGTCAAAATATTTACAATTACAGCGAACCTGCAACGTCTCTAGATCTTTAAAAAAATGTTTCTTCTTACCCTGCAAACCAGACCTCCAGCTTTTATTACCTCCTCGTTGGAAGAGAATTTACGACCTTTTAAACATTTTTTCAGTTAAGGAAAGAGATGATAGTCGGACGGAGACAAATCTGGTGAATTCCATCGATTGTTGCTTTGTTTCTGGATCGTATAAATGTACCAAAGTCCCATCCATAGTAACAATTCGGTTTAAGAAGTCTACATCGTTTTCAAATCGAGCACAGATCGATCGCGATACTTCTACCCTTGCACGCTTGTGGTCAACATTCAAACATTTGGGGATCCATTTTGCAGCAATTTTTCTCATGTCCAAATTGACGTGAACTATATGATGAACGCGTTCGTATGAAATATTCAGTGCTTCAGATATCCGGTTTAGCCCAATTCGACGGTCTGATAAAATCATGTCATGAACTGCATCGATATTGTCGGACACTGACACAGAAACTGACCTTCCCGATCGGTCATCATCTTCAATGGAAAATTTTCCTCTTTTTCAGCTTGCAATCCAATTTTTCACGGTCGCATACGAAGGACATTGATCACCAAGGGTATTAAGCATATCTTCGTAAATCTGCTTGATACTCCAATTTTTCGATTTTCACAATTTAGATGGACATCTTTTTTCTTTTGATTCCTTGCGTAACTCTGGTTTACTTTTTTAACGTCAAACTTTACACTGACACTTCTTCTCAAGTTATTGTTCGTTGCTATAGTAACGCAATATTTTATTTAAGCATGGAACTGGTCAAGGCTAATTAGATATCAATACATCCTCGTAATTTTCACTAAAACAATGAGACTTCTTGAACCTCAAGCTAAATGAGAAAATTTTACAGTATTGTGAAAGAATCTAAAAATTTGACCTCTGCAATAATTGGCTCAATTAATTCATTGGTAATAAAATACCATGGGATCAGTGATTCCTTTTTGTTCCTTTCTACTATGTTCTTGTATGTTTTTGTCTCTTTGTTCTACATAATCTAATATGTATTGGTTATATTCTTCTCTTCGTTCCTTATTTTTTATTGGGTACTCTCCATTGTTGTATTTTAACTTGTTCTCTTCTGTTGAGCAAAAATGTAACGTTTTTCTGAATCTGTTAGTGATATTAATATTGAACAAACTGTTTATTACAACTACACCAACACAATCACATTGTCTTTCGTGCGTTATCGTCTTCAGAAACAGAAGGTGATATATTTAACGATAGAATTTTGAAGTTTTAAATTGTTAACGTGAGACAACCAGTAATATATTTTAGGTGTTAGTGTTTATGGCATATTAAAAACAGTGGAAAAAACTTTTAAATCTAGTAGATTTGCAAAATAATTCGTATTATATGAAGATTAGGGTTTGTTTATAAAATTTTAACACATTCATTAAATCGCGCATATCATATCAAGAAAAATAATCAAGTTATAAGCTGTTCATCATATTAATAGCATTTTGTGTGTGTAACTAATAACGTGAAGGGCTCTCATATTGAATTAAGACCCTTGTCGATATTAAACAACTTCCCTTCAAAACGAAGTGCGGTTCTCGCACTTACACTCTTGGAGTCATTAATTCCAATAAGCGTCCTCCCTTTTAGAAACTGTCACTACAAACTTTTTAAACTTCATAGGAGAAATAAATTTCGCCATTTATTCTTGGGATATTTTTTTGGTTCGCGCCTTTGTGATCCAATTACTATGGCCATTAATCAATTTTTATGTTTCCATGAGAATATTTTTCTAATTAAATTTTTCGCCGAGTGCATTTTCTCAGAATCTATCGACACTGGTCTTTTCAACTTCACAGTCATTTTTTAGTACTTCGGACAGAAACTTTTCATTTTTATGTTCGGAGCTCGGCATAATTGAATTTTTAAATAAACCTAATTAAATGATTATGTCGATAACTTATAAATCTTGAAAGGGTGAATTATTACCATGTTACTTATACATCAAATTGGTTTTTCTTTGATTTTTTGTTAATAACCATCATATTTTCGTTCGTTCGTAATGTTCGTAATATGTAGTTTTAATCCAACGTTTAGCAGTTCTTGCTAAAACTATTCTTTGGGCTTAAATGCAACAAATTGTAGTACTGCAGTTCCAACATCACATTTCTATTAAAATTTTTTCCAATGCATGATTTTCGGAATGGATCCTTATAAATAATATTCTGACGATGCAGGGTGCGAACTATATGCTGGATGTGATAGAAGCTCATATCACTAAGTTCTTATTCCGCGTAACTTTCGCAGTATATAGCACATCATTGTATAGTAAGAGACATTCACATCAGCTGTCCACTATATACCTTGGTGTTGATAGCTAGACCATCTGGAATAATTTAGAAGTACACTAAACCTTCATAATTCCACTAAACAAACAAAAAGACTTTCCGCTCAATTCAACCTCTCTTTGCGACGGGTTGTGGTGATTGTCTTTGTCCAACCACTGATTTTTTATGTTCGAATTGTTAAGATGAATCCATTTTCCCTCGCAAGTAGCAATGCGTTCGATAAAACTATCATCTTTCAGCAGGACAATGAGCTGTTTACACAACTCAACTCGACTTTCCGCTTGAATATCGGTTAATTCGTGTGGCGCTATCCGACAACATTTATATATCTTACCTAATCATTTTTAATGGCGATGTATAGTATCTTCAGAAGATCCAAGGGAGTCCGATAAATGGTGAGTGCATGTACTAGATTGATTTTTACTGCTTTCCTTGACACCTCAATATCAAATGCGGCAATTATCCAGTATGAAAACGAACAAATTAACACTGTGCCACTCTACTTTAATTTTTAAATAACGGGGGCACATTTGTAGAAAGGTTGTCACAACTTATAACATATGAAAATTCATTAATTTGCACATTAGATCTGATATCTTCAAATGCGTCATCAATAGCACGAGATCCTCGACAATGCCCCAATGTTCCAACAAGCATTTAACCATGTTTGAGATTATTCTTGGATCATTGGAAAAGTTTATGAATTTGTTTTAGTTTAAATTTTAACGTAGTTTGCTTACGCTAAATGTTTTATTCGCATTTTCGTTTACGATTTGTGTTAAAATAGACAAATAATGATTAATCTGTCAGGAATCCGATACTATAGAAATACATAATGAATTGGCACATGATCGCTGCAAAATCCTAAATTAGATTTGCACTGGTCTAGGATTTGTTATTGAAACTAACAGAATGACATTCCATCAAAGACGATATTAGCGATATACTTTGGCGATGTTCTATTCAAGTATGCATGAGAACATCTATCAAATGATGAAAAGTTTTATATTATTAATATCGAACGGTTTTTTTAATACGTATAACCCTCCGCATTTTTATGTCGGTATCCAAGGAACAGATGGATGTTAATATTTTGAGATTTAATCTAAATACATATGTGGTCTAGAAATAGATGGATTCCAGTATATTGGGGAGGATTTACGACAGAAGCAGCCCGCGTTGAACCTACCTGAACGAATACTCCCCACGCTGAATGTCTTTATATTGAACCACTTTAGCAAATTTATTATTATCAGAAATCATGGAAAGATTTTATTTTTCCAGAAATTTATGTCATATTTTCATTTTATTACTGGTGCTGTAAGGGTGGTAGAAACCGCCTATAAAAGGAATCAAATGCTAATTTTAATATTATTAGTATTATTTCAGTTTTTATTAGCTATTATATTAGTAACTGACACTTATTAGCTACTAAGAAATATTCCGAGACGTACTGGATTTCCGAGTATGTTCTACTACTTCACCAAAGCTCACAATAGCACTGCCTAAAGCGCGTTTCGATAACCAAGTATATCATTTTCAGAGACGGAACACGGAATACGTTGCATCAATTTCAAGTGTCAGTCTGCTACTACAGACGCTTTAGGGTAGAATCGGTTGAGAAACATGGATCTTGAACAAGGATACAATAAGTTAAAAAAAGTGCCAAAGAAGTTTAGGAAATCTTGAAACATGTCTGTAGTGTCAATGTAGCAGCTTCGATCTTTGACGTCTTTCAACCTCAAAAAAGTGCAAAATACGCAAAAACTATTCTGAAGCTTAGTGGAGAGTATTTTAACAGATGAATTGCAATGAGTACTAATTTCTTTCCAAAACTATTGACTAATGAACCAAGCTTGTAGTTACAAGATAGTCTATGACTATGATTCTGACACAAAAATTCAGAGCTCTCAATAGAAAATGAGTTGCTCACCTTGCTCCTAGACGACCTCTCAATTAGAGTCGAAAATCAAAGTAGAACTCTTTTGTTTTTTTTATGTGAGCAATCAGAGCTCGTTCTGTAGGAATTTTACGAATGGTACTGAAACGTTTGTTTGAAGACAACTTCTGGTTTATCCCAAAAATTAGAAAAGTGCTACAATAAGAAGACCGCGAAATGGCGGATGAAAGCCATTTCGAAGATAAGGTGCCTTACAAAATTGCTCTCAATGTTAAGAGGATAATTAAATTGCTTACCAGAGATAATTTGTTTTTTTGAATGCCGATTCTTTTCCTCATTACAGTTAAATTAGAAGGAAATATCTTCACACAATGTAGGCGTTAGTATTTTGGATTATTACGAATACTTGAGTAATTTTTATATAATTTTAGAATTTCAGCACGTCATATACGAGGTTTGCCAGGAAAATACATATAAAGGTTAAAAAATAACTTTATTATACAGGTTGCAGGTGCCGCCAGGTTGCACTGCTACTGTAGCCAACTCCATCAACGCTCAGTTCGAGTCAGAGCGCTCTGCATGTAAGTAGGCTGCTTGATGAAAGTTACTCTTTTTCACCTGCAGTCGGCATGGTGCTCTCTCTGATTGAAGAACAGCGCATCAACATCAAGTGTCTTGCAAAGCTAGGCAAGAATGACCGTGAGATTTTTGAGTACTTGAAACAAGTTTACGGAGACAATTCTCTGGAGAAACCAACCGCGAGCAAGTGGTTAAAAAGTCTCCAGGAAAGCAGAGAAGAAGTGAAAAGAGTCTTTCACCCAAGATGCCAGTAGAAATTGAGTTCTAATGAAAATGATAAACGAATTCGGACTTGTGTTCTTAAAGACTGTATATTGACAATCCCCAAAACAATCGTTCATAAAATTGTGTGCGAAAATCGTACGGAAGCTCTTGACTACAGAACAGAAAGCAAAGAGGGTTAAGTGCTATGAGGATTGGTTGAAAGCACAGGACAAAGGGAAATTTCTCAACCGAGCCCTGATTTCACGAATTCGATGTGGAGCTCAAATTTCAAAGCAAGGAATGGAAGCTAGCAGGAGAACTGACGACAAGAAAGTCGCGAAAATCAAGGTCTAATGTGAAGACAATGTTGATCGTTTTCTTTGAGTCTAAATTCATTGCTCAGAAGGAATTTGTCCCTTCTGGCCAAAGAGTGAACGGAAATTTTCACGTTGAAGTATTGATACGTGATAGTGTGGCCCGAGTCCTACCAAATTTGCTACAAGGGGGCAGGTCGATTCTTCGTCACGATAATGTACTGCTCAGAGTTTTTGACCTGAAGCTTAATCACCGTGACAGATCACCCGGCTTAGCCACTTGTGACTTCGTTTTGTTCCTGAAATGCAGAATGGCGCTTAGGGGGCAGCACTTGGCAGTTGTGGAGGCCATCAAGGCAAAAACTACACGGCAACAGAACACCATCACCACTGAAGACTTCCAGCAATGTTATCAACAGTGGAAACGTCGTCGGCAGAAATGCATCTTGTCTCATGGAGAGTAATTACTTTAAACGAGGCTGTATTGTGATATCTGTATAAATAAAAATGTTAAAAAGTTATTATTCAAATTTATACGTATTTTCCTGACAAACCTCATATATCATTTGACAATTTAGTATTTCATTAACGTTGCGCGTAATATTATTTTGAGATATCATTACACACCATAATTACATAATTACACAAAAAGTCCCATGTATGTAGTCACCATATGATTCACCATATGATTCTTTAATAATATTTTTTCGAAAATGGCTTACATCGATTCACCAAACACCCTATATAAAATATAACGAATTTTCAAGTGTACATTTTTTATCCAAAGTGTTAATATTTGGTATGAAATGCCGAATAGAAGTTGGTCACAGGTGCAACAATAAGATTTGATTTCAGAATATCTAAACAGGCTTGCCATTTCCATATACCCCTGTGGCCATGCCGATATATCTATCTTTCAGGATAAACAATTGAATCCCAAATGCGACTGACCAATACCATGTGCACTTCGAGATCCCGAAAATTGAATTCAAAAACTTGAATAGAATCTATAATGCGACCTTTCTCAAATAAATATCTCTGCCAGAAGTTGAAGCTGAAATCCATGGATCTGTTCATATGATTAGTTTTAGTTAGGGAGTTTTGAAAATGACGTATGAATCAAATTTTGCTATTAACATAAAAATTCTCAAAATTTTCATATAAGAACAAGTGATATCATACTGTTTGGCACTTAGTTAATCTAATTTAATAAAACAGAATCTATTCACTCCGCCTATGAGAAAACAAGTTACAATAAAAGCAATTGTTTAATCAAATAACATACTCAGTGCACACCGAATGCAATGAATTCTGTATATATCTCTGATGTCTCTTTTCAAGTTAATTAAATGTTCCATAATGCGACACAAAATAACCTCTGCTTCTGCAGTCTTATTCTCGAATAAGCATGTCTCTTTCGTAGCTGTAATTTACCGGATCCGTTCGAAAAGTAGTCATAAAAAGTCTTCCGAAAAATTAGGATATTCCATTAATTTTTTATTTTTAATTCGTAACTCATTTTGTTTAATGCTCAATTTTGTAATCCACTTAATTTCCAATTTGAAATAACAGGATATTTGATTATGCCAATTAATAAGAACCAAGAAAGCAGTTACAATATCAGTGTACGTACCGGATCAAAAATATGGTGGGTGATAACATTCAAGACAAAACACAAATTTAGGTAACAAAATTTAAATTGATATTCTAGAATTTTATCCCAATGTTGAAAGCGTTTCTGATTTTTTTATAATGGCTCTTTCGTTCTAGTACCAAATCATACGCATAGGCTGTCTCCAATACTTCATTTTTCCCTCTTTTATACTTTCATTAAAAAGAGCAGAGGAACAGGGACGAGGAGTGGCCTTTTGTATACATGTTGTCCTGAATGTTGTTGACATTTCGGGTCTTGTTCTTATAGCAATCGTGGTATTTTTATATTCCGTTTATCGTTGTTTTATTCACTCCGCTATTTTTTAAGATTCTTCATATGTCGTTGCTGTATGTCATAGATACAAGGTTTATGAAACGATGGTACATTTCTCTTGATTCTGTCTTCTTTCATTACCTTCCTGCCTTCATTTTTTGAATCGATCCTATAATCTCTTGCTCTATTATATGTTATCTCATTTCTTGTCCTTTTGGGTTAACTAGTATTATTTCCTTTCTTATTCTCATGTTATTTTTTCTCCTTCCATTAATTGCTCAAAATTTTAACTCTTTCCTTGAGTTCTTTACCTTCCATCACAATTTATCCTTTTTCGTTTTTCAAAATTATATAACTAATTGTTATAAATGATAATAAGAAACCTTTTTGTTTATTTGTAAGAGGTTGTAGCTTCCAGTTTCTACTAGGATATGTTCAAATTGAGTATTTTCCACTGCTATTTTATCTCTGGTGGAGACTTTAAGAATATTTAGCCTGAGATAAATAAGAATCTGAACTAACCCCGTAAAAATTCCAGTTATTCGTAGTTGTAGTTTAGTTGACAAATCGAATTACTTACCCTCATTTTAACATGTAATATCCAAAAGGCTTTTAGCAAGAGGGGTGGAGGTAGATGAATGGATGATACTCCAACCCCTCTAACTGTACGCATAAAGGACAATTTCCACCATGTCAACCTAATTGACTGAAACTATCTCGATGATGCCAACTATTTAGATTACTTTTAAATTAGATATCAGTATGTAGGCAGCCGTTGCGTCGCAGTGATTTATTTTTATTATATGGATATCCAATGGAATGAAAAACAGTGCTGCTGAGCCTTTTTTATAAATACTCTCTAACAAATTGAAGCATAAATTTCCAGCATACAATTGAGAGAAGGTACATTGTATTACTATATATTTTTTCATAAAAATTCCACAGTTAATACCTATATGGTATTTCTTATAAGTATCAACTCAACTTTTTTCAAGTTTTTCACCACCACATAAATCACAGAATTTATTTGTCTCTACGTGTCTATAATCCCATGAAAATTTGTTACGTGCTATATGAAAGTTTGTAATATTCGTTCCAATATTTTACTTCTTGACTTACGACCTAGATTGATACCTAATAACCTCGAATTGTAAAGTTTGAAGTAAACAGTACCATAGTAGTAATTAAATAATTTTAACCCTATCAGATTTCCTTCCCGTTATCATCATTCTAAATGGTGAACCGACCGTCTACAAGATACAAGACTCGGCGGGTGTAATTTGGGCGCTAACCATCCTTCTTTACTTGTCTGACCAAGAAGGGTAGATAATCCGACATGTATTTTCGGCGCTAAGAAGTGCAGGTAGGTCAAGTCATAAAATAACCCAATAGAGGTAAAGTTGATAGATTTTTAAGTAGGTTAGGTTAGGTTAGGTTAGGTTAGGTTTATAACAAGTTGTAAGGGAGATGGCGATATTGCGATTGTCGGCAACTTCATCAAATACAAAGACAATAGATTGGTTAGTAAAATCGCGGGCAAGTCAGAGACAATCCAAAATTACATCAAGGCGGGTAGGCTTAAGGAAGAGCAAATCATCTATTTCGAAGGCGGGGGTTCCGTTAATCTCGGAAGAGAAACTGTCAGAGAGAACAGATGTTTCTTCTTCGCTGGCGCAAAAATCGGTGATGTGGAATCTATTGCCAACACCGCTAGGAAACTAGCGAAATCGCACAAAGAAAATGGTAGAGGAGACCTACACCTCGCATGATTCGGACCAGATATAGAAAAGACTAGAAAGATCATGGAGTGTATTTTCCACAGTCACCCAACGCCAGTCTTCTGGCATGTGTCTGGAAAATTTGCTAGAGGAGAAGGAAAACAACAACGGCCGAGAAACGAAGTGGTGCTGGTGGATACGGGGGAACGCACGTTTGCTGAAACTTTGCGGGAAGTTCGCGATAACATTAATGGAACCGAAATGATAAACAACATCAAATCCGCTGAAAAAACCAGGACAGGAGCGGTGAAACTGGTTTTGGCCGGGAACGGACGCGCTGCCCCGATTATGGATTTTCTGAAACAAAATATGGCAAGAAACAAAATCAGGGTCGCGGGAAACAAAAAGAAAACTCTACACATGATCGGTATGGACGCGATAACTACTATTAGCGAAATATCAGAGGCCATGGAAAGAGCAGGTTTTGGCGGCGGGGTTGTAGAGATCAGAAATCTTAGACCAATGAATTATGGGAGCATACAGGCGGCTACACTGATCACGGACTCAAAGACTGCGGAGAAATTAATCGAAACCAGAAGTTTGAAAGTTGGCTTGGCAAGTTGTAATATTAGAGAACGCGTGGAAATCACAACCTGTTACCGCTGCTGGGATATTGGGCACGTTGCCACAAGATGCTCTGGCCCCGATAGTAGAAATTGCTGCCGAAAATGTGCTCGAGAGGGCCACATCGCGAAAGACTGTAAGGAGGAACCTCGATGCCCACTTTGCGACAAAGAGGGACACAGAGCAAGTACATTAGCATGCTCAAAGTACAGGGCAGAGGTGAGAAAAAAAGAAGCTCATTCAAATAAATTAACTTATTCAAATAGTAAAACTAACAACTGAAACCTAGTAAATAAATAAACTAAAACTAATAACTAAATCCTAGTTAATAAACAATCCAAAACTAATAACTAAGTTCTAGTAAATAAACAATCTAAAACTGATAACTAAATTCTTGTAAATAAATAATCTAAAACTAATACTTACCAAATATGTCGATCAACATGACTGGGACGATAAAGATACTCCAGGTGAACCTAGGACGTGCGCGAGCTGCGCACGACACTATGAAGATAACTTCACATAAACTCGCTTCAGATCTGGTAATTGTAAGTGAGCCTAACAAAAAAATCGCAAAAAGTAGTGGCTGGATAACTAACGCGAACGAATCCGTGGCGGTGGTGATCTTGAATAAAAAGCTGGAAATTGAGTCCATTAAAAAGAAAGACAATTTCATTTGTATAAACTTACCGGACTGCTATATCATTGCGGCGTATCTATCACCAAACAAGAAGATGGTCGAGTTCCGGGAATCAGTTGATGAAATCTTCAACGAAATAAACAAACATCCAAGCAAGACCCTTTTGATTGGGGATGTTAATTCGAAATCCCCAATATGGGGATCACCTTTTACTGATGCCCGCGGGGAATATATCGAGGAATACGTTGCTCAGTTGAACTGGACTTCAGCAAATGATAACACGCCCACTTTCGTAAGGGATAACTCTAAAAGCCACATTGATGTTACCCTGGGTTCACCTACAATGATAAAAAAGGTTAAAGATTGGAAAGCAAATTATGACAACCCTTTTACCAATCACGCGCAGATCAGTTTCCACCTGCACAGCAGAGCAAAGATGCACTCGAGGGAACCGGTTAGGACCTATATTGATTAAATAAAACTGAAAAAAACGCTGGAAAACAAAAAAACTAAATTTGAGAAAATGACTGGGGAGGATATTTTTGAAGAAATGTCTAATACGTACCGGGAAGTACTGCAGAAAGACCTGGAAAGCAGACAGCGAAAACAGCCATATTGGTGGTCGCCAGAAATCGATGAGACATGGAAAAGCGCAAATATAGCTCGAAGGAAAACCACAAGGGCGAGGGCTTTAAATAATCCTCACGAAGATGTAATCCTGGAACTCGTGCGTGACCTGAAAACTAAAACAAATAGATTAAAAAAACTAATTTCTAAAGCTAAAAAAGAGTGTTGGAGACAGGTCATCGGAGAACTAGAGGAAGACATCTGGGGTCAGGGGTACCGGATTGTTGCTAAGCGTTTCGGCGTGGAAGGACCTCCTTACGAACTTACCTACAGACGAAAAAAGAAGGTGCTGCAGACACTCTTCCCAACAAGTAGGGAAATCTACAGTGGACCCGGGACCGTCCAAGAAGTTGACCGACCTTTCACCATGAAAGAAATGGAGGAAGCTATTAAAAGAATGAAGAAAAAAAAGCTCCGGGCCCTGATGATCTGGATGTGGAGACGATGACGGTTTTTTTCAATGCTATCCCGGAGGCGTTTCTAAAAATGTATAACGGTCTATTAAGTGAGCAAACATTCCCTGTGAAATGGCAAACAGCCCGAGTCGCTTTAATATACAAACCAGGAAAAGATCCGGAACTAGATACGTCATATCGACCCATATGTCTGATCAATACCATGGCAAAACTGTTTGAGAGACTGTTAGTTGATCGAATCTCCGAGGAGATCGAATTGTCACCGCAGCAACATGGCTTCCAGCCAGAGAAATCGACAGTTACTGCCATAAAGGAGGTCATCTGTTCCGTGAAGAACTCGAACGAGAGATGGTGTGCCCTGATACTTCTTGATGTCCGGAATGCTTTTAACACCGCCAGCTGGAACCACATTGTGAGTGCCCTAAGGGAAAAAGGTGTTAGCGTGTACTTGATAAATTGTGTGGAGGCTTACTTTCGGGAAAGGTACATCGTGTCGGGCAGGCTGAAACTAAAATGCACTATGGGGGTTCCACAGGGATCGGTCCTTGGGCCGACCCTGTGGAATGTTATGTATGACGGGGTACTGGAGATCGAACACGAAACGGGGGTAAAGGCGGTCGCATACGCCGACGATTTGGCGCTCCTGGTAACTGGCGAGGACGCGGCGAACATGGTGAGAAAAACGGAAGATGCCGTAAAAAAGGTCAGGAAATGGATGGCACGAAAGGGCCTCACACTGGCCATAGACAAGACAGAAGTCCTGGTAATTAAAAGCCCTAGAAATGCTAAGAAAGATGTCAAGTTTAAGCTACAAAATAAAGAAATTACGGCGAAAAAGGAAGTAACTTACCTTGGTGTAGTCTTGAAAAGAGGGCCGGAATTTTCAGGGCACATAAAGAAAATAATTGATAAAGGTACGGCAAAAATAAACGCATTGGCCAGAATTATGCCAAACATAGGAGGCCCTGGATACATGAAACGGCGACTACTCGCGGGGGTCCTTCACAGCGTGGTCCTATATGCATCCCCGGCATGGAGTGATGTCCTGAAAATTGAAAAATATAAGAACCTACTTACCTCACTCCAACGAAAGGGTCTTCTCCGGGTGATTGCGGGGTATCGCACAGTTTCGGCGAGCGCGGCACAAGTTATTGCGGGTTACCCCCCCATTGATCTGATGGTTGGTGAGTCGTGTTTTTTATACACCATAGGCGGCAAATTGCCAGGAAATCGACGCATGGCTAGGAGAAGAACAATCTCAAAGTGGTCGGATCGATGGAAAAAAGACACGAACAAATCATAATGGACAAAAAAGCTAATAAAAAACCTCGCCGCATGGGTTGACTGTCCACACAGGTCGTCGAACTATTTTATGACACAATTTCTGACAGGACATGGATCTTTTCGAACTTATACTCACCGTATCGGGAAGATGAATACCGACTTGTGCGAGACATGCAATGTGCCTGACAGCCCATCACACGCCTATTTGGACTGCAGCAGGTGGGATCAAATGAGAGAAGAATACACCAGAAGATATGGCCCAATTCCTGATCCTGACAATGTTATTGAACATATCGTTGAGAGCAAAGAGAAGTGGAGGGCTTTTGAAAGCTATATAGTTGAGATCCTGAAAGAAAAATAGAGAGAGGACAGGATAAGGGATGGGTAAGAAACGGCAGAGGTATGGTCAATATCGGACCGATTCCTGGTGAAAGAAACGAACATCTGACCCAAAGCGGAGGGGTTTTTAGTCGGTCGGCATTGACATCTAGCCAACCCGAAAAAAAAACCGGTTAGGTTAGGTTAGGTTAGATTAGATTAGATTAGATTAGGTTAGGTTAGGTTAGGTTAGGTTAGGTTAGATTAGATTAGATTAGATTAGGTTAGGTTAGGTTAGGTTAGGTTATGTAAATCTCTTATTTTATATGTAATATGTAATTAAGTACTAAATAAAAATGTAAATAAATATAAAATTTACTTTATTCTGTAGAGTTTTACAAAAATGTTGTGAGGAAACTTTATTAAGGGCAGATTTTTCATTTAAAAAAAGTGCAAAGTAGCCCCCTCTAACGGTAAATTTTTTCAGACCTTAAGTGATAATAGGTCATTTCTCTTATAGGAAAATCAAAAAATACAAAAATATATCTTATTATAAATGTCGGTGATTTAATAAATAACTGTATTTCATAAATCATGTACTTCAGTCGGTTAGCGCCCAAAATACACATAGGATTACAATGGTCCTTCGGTCTTGGCGCCTAGTTTAAATGTTGTAAAAAGTACATTAATCCTTTAGCGCCCAAATTACATCCGCCCGCAAGACTGTACGGTTGATCAAGTTGTTAATCTAGGTTTTCGACTGTTTACTTCTGGACACGCTTATGTAGTAGCACATTCATTTGGTTTAGATACTTTCTTCTCCATACTAAAATATCCTTTCTTTGTATTGAAATAGACTTTTTGGAATGCACTTTCCAGCAAAAAACAATTTCTTTTAAAAGTTTCTTCAACTCCTCCTTTCAGAGTAATCCATATCATTTCAAACCATGGCAAGAGTTTTTTTAAATGATTTTCTATTGGAAATTTTGGTTTTCCATTCAATAACTATGTACATCGTAGATTTCCCAACACCAAGCGTACTACTAACTAATTCCACTGTGTCATCAACACTTTAACATAAATGTTTGTCTGTAAATAATCATACTAAAATTCATAATAAACTGCACCTAGTAAGTTGTAAGTGAACTATACTGTTAAGAATACTAAACTTGGACCCCCTTACTAAATGGAAAAACCTACAATCGTATTTGTTGAGAAGAGATTTTTGGAATTAAAATTAAACAAAATTTTTTACCTTTATTGGTTAATAGGTACTTTTGGACAAAAATCTTGTGATAAGACTATGTAAGGATCATAAGTACTAGTTGTTCTGGATTACCAACTACCTACTTAGAGATAATTACAGGCAACCCGATGTTTATTGGTGACAAAATATTTCTGACTAACGAACTATAAATAGTTAAACTTACTATTAAGATTTAATTACTCCTGAATTAACAATATATTTTCAATATGTCAGTATAACTGATAATAACATGTGACTCAAAATACGAAACGCTTGAAAGTAGGACTATAAAACACACGTAAAGGTATGGAAGGAATTTCGTAGATATTTTTATTTATGGCTTCAAAGGGAACAGCTGAACGGTTGTACCTATGACTATTAAATCAAATAAAACTTTATTGACGTACCATATGTAGATTTTGTGGAGTAAGTCCAATAGGTGTGTGTGTTCTTCCAAGATTATAGCTTTGTTAGATATACAGAAAACATGCTGTAATAAAACGTACAGGTTGTATCAATTTTATACGACAATCAACTATACAGCTATACAGGGTATATTCAATCCATCTGAGATTAGTTTGGTGGATATATGGGACTCATTTCAATAAACGAAAAGGAGACTTATTAGTAAAGTCTGAAATTATTGTTGTTCAATAAGTCAAGTCATAAAATTAGATGAAAAGTTCACAATAAGAAATCTTTTCTATTAATATATTACTTCTATGATCAATCTGTAGATTGGAGCAGAAACACACACGAAATATCCTATTCCTAATAAAACATTCTAATTTTCCTTCAAATTCACATAAACTGTAAAAATGAATAATATTTTAATAAAACACAATTCCAAAATTAAATGTTAACTTTATGTCAGTATGTTTAATCATTAACATAAAATAATGATTTCGAATTTCGATTAATAAAATAAAATGTACACCCCCTGAGGTAGTGGAGCTACCAGAAAATGCCGATAATAATTTGTTACCAGCTGTATCGGTTAATCTGTATAAAGCTGTTTCTACCAGATTAAAAAATTGCTTCAATTTCAAAAGGTCAAAAATACATACGGAATAAGCTTTTTTATATGTCAATCTCTTTTAATTAAAAAATATAAATTAGAATATGTTAATACCAATCAAAACTACAGGTTTTTACACTGTTTCGGGGACATTTACTCAGCATCACTTTTACTATCGCTTCAAATAGCAACAAAACACAGTCATTCTGTCATTGGATTAATAAATTCCTAATATTTTACTCACTTTTAATAAAAAATAATTGAAGAACACTCAATAGAACAGCATCATGCTTGTGACTGCCATAATTATTAGTAAAAATCATTTTTAAAAATTAAAAACATGGTATTAGTATTACGGATAGTATTAGTATTACGAGGTATATCCACAATGTAAGTTCTGTTTCTATTTCTATCACCTACAGCGCTGCGACTCTTACGCAAACAGAAGAAATTTACGCCATCATCATATCGCTACTGCCCTTTTGTGCTTTATAGTGCTTTTTTATGATGTCAGCCTCAATTAAAAATGATGCCGCTAGTGAGATCAGATCTATGATTCAGTTTCTAAATTCAAAAAAAGTTGAACCAAGTAAAATTTATCGGAAAATCTGCGAGGTTTATGGACAAAATTCTATGAGTGATTCAATGATTTGAAGATAGGTTGAACAGTTCAATGAATGTGGAATTTGGTTACTGATAAACTGGTTCACGTTATTTGAGGAAAGCTTAATTAAAACCGTACGTTTTAACTTGTGTAGAGGTATGACACGTGCCTAGAAAGTTTCAGTAGAAAATTACTTGTAAGTTTCTTTTATATAACCAAACGGAATTTATTTTGTAGATATACCTCGTGAAAATACTGAATATTTCGTTTTATATTAATCAACAATATACTCTGTTGAGACAGAGTTGAAGCTTTCTAGAATGGATAAATTTCAAAAACGTAAATTTAAATTTAGACTAATCAAAATTTATACATTCTCGCTAGAATCCATTTATTTCTAGAAAAATATTCCCTCTCTTGGAACAACCACCTCGTACATTACGATTCCACTTAAACATTAAGTTTTGGACTTTTCTAGTCCCAAGCCGGCTAACAAGCTGTAATATACGAGTATCTATTTCTCATTGGCACCACTGTTTGCGGTCGACTTTCTAAGTGCCCATTCATTTAGAAACTTTCAGCACGTCTAGTCTATTTTCTATCTCTGGAAAATTAACACTCTTTACCTTATTGTCCTCCACTATCGTTAATGTGTCTTCTATTTTATTATTATATTATGTTAAATAATTTTAGCTGCATTAGAAGCAACTAACCAAATATTTCTGTATGAGCAAATCAAGTTAATTCTCATGAAAGTATGAAAACACCATTAAATGTATATAAAAATTTGAGTAACAGTAGTAGTTCCGAGTTATATCTATATATGCGACTAAAAATAATGTTAATAACAGTTTTTATGGAAATTCTGGTGCTGAAATAAATCATTTTCCTAAAATCAAGTGTATCGATAGAAAATAACGTCGAATATTTGAATGGGTGGATGTCGAGCGCAGTTTATCGACAAAAACCGCTAGATAAAATGAAAAAGTAATTTTCTTACAACAGAATTCATGGCAAGGTTGTTCAATCGTTTTCGCATTAGCATCAAGTTAGCGCTTGTCGCCACATGACCGCCCCAACCCCCTACTCACCCAACCCTCACATGTTCTTGACTTCCTCGACACATTCATTGTCGTACGAAAAAGAACGATAGACCAAACACTGTTACTAGGGTGGAACCAAAAAATTAACCTCAAAATAACAACAAAGCATTTGGATGTTTTTATGCAAAATTACACACCCGACACAATAAACTATAATATATACGAGGTTTGCTATTTAAGCTTTGAAACAAATAAAAACATATATTGGCAATGTCAACATCAGTGTTGCCATATATCAAAACATAAGTAGCAGCCCTCTTTGATGACAATGTGCATTATAATATGGTATTAGTGTCAATATTCTGTCAACTTTAAGACGTTTTGAACGATTAACTAAATGAAATATCCCTTGTTGATCACTAAAAAAATATTTCTCTATATCCTTTTGCTTTTCTTAATTCCTTTTTTAATTCAAATTGTGCCATATAATTGAGAATCCCTTCGAACTAACGGAATAGATATTCATGAAACTGCAGTTTCACAATAACGGAGCTTCTTCATGACTCTCTAAAATTTTCACGACAGAAAAAAGTTGGACTATCAAAAATTTTATGTAAGATATATGCCAAAATTGCTTTCAATGGTCATATTTTACCTCCGCTCATTAGCTCAAAGCTTATCCACCGTTAAGATAATTTGTTTGCTTACTTAATAGAACAGTGAAATTTTTGTCACACTTTCAAGTATAAATAATGAATTTATTTCTTGTTCTCTTATTGTAAGTACTGTAATTTCCTTTTACTTTCTTTACTTTTTGCATATCCTTTGTATTAGAATAATTTTAATAAACCGGTAAAATACGTAAATCTAAAAAAAAGTGGCCACCAATGTTATAATGTCGACAAACATAGTAAAAGTGAAAAAATAACTGATTTATGTTTTTCATCATGAATAACAGTACTATGACTTTTAAACTAATAACTACAGCAAAAAAATTACGAGTATTGTTATATGAAAATGTTTTTAGTTCCACTTGTGAAAAAACTATTGAGAATCGAGTTATTAAAGACTGCTTGCAATATATCTCAACTGATTGGTTCGTCCAAGATCTCAAATTTGCAGCTTAATCGGTTCGATGCCATTGTTATTCTATGCATGCTGCAGGAATAACTATGATTAGGAAAATCTAATTATTTTTCTATCAACAACAAACCATGTCAGTTAATTCAACTGATCGATTGAAATACTAACTTTTCGTCTTCCGTAGTGAATCTAACCTTGTTGATTCGTTATTTCTGTTGCTAGCGTTTATTTATGCATATTATTTTTACATTTGGAGAGTTTGTAAGCCACACAAAACTATAAATGATCAGTCTTTGTGAGTAGAAGCTATGATACAATAGCAAGAGTCTTACAGAATGTCAAACAACATGCAATATTTATCAGATGTAATTTCTTACGTTAACATCATTTTGAAGTTGCTAAAACTTGTGTGTATCAGAAAATCATTCAAAATGAACTTATTTTGAAATTAATTTTAATTGATATGTCTTTTGACTTATAATGAGTGTATATGAAATAATTTTTTTGATTCTTGTATAGTTATTACTAAAACTGATTTTTTGCAACCCACATACTGACCATATCCTTAACTTAAAAATTGATATTTCATCCAAAAATGAAAATTTAAGTTATTCGTTATCAATTTCTGTATATTGTGATATAGGATTGTGATAGCAATTAGCCTGATGAATAGTGAGTAGGTACTTAATGCGTCCCCTTCTATTTAGAACGCCAATGCGTTGAATCTGAACATGAGTAAAATCGTAAATCAAACAAAATTAAATATTAAAAACGTTCAAAGTTTCCACGCGCATTCTAAATTTAAAATGAATGTAAAGTAGATAATTCGAATTTGAGAAATTAGAGCCATTCTTTTCACAAAGAAAAGAAAATTTAATTTAATAGTGTCGACACATGTGCTTGTCGTTTCAAGATTTTCATATTTTTACTCCATCCTTGTCTTCAAGGGAGGAAATCAAGAGTAAGAAATATGCGTGCCTTAGGGCATTATATAACTCAAATGAAATGGTTTCCTATTCCATACAGAATTACACTGGAAATAAATGATTATTTGGAATGTTAATAAAAAATATTTCCACATTTTCATTTAATCTTTTCTAATAGTTGACAAAATCTGTTCTAAAATTGAAACCAGGTTTTTCTATGTAAGGAAAATATCGCATTCATTCCATAAAGTTCACAAAAGAGACTAAATGAATCAAAAGAAATAATCAAATATGTTAATTTCCTCTTAACTTTTATTTGTTTTTCATCTATTACATCATAACTATCAAAATATTTCTTGTTAAAGGATCAGATCCTTTCGATTCTATAATCTGTCCTCTTGTAACGAGATGTACAACTTAGCATTTTGTGTTTTTTGATTTTTAGCTCAACCATTCTTTCAACATAGTTTATCCATGATCACCTTCTTCCTTTTCATTTGACGATACCCAGTACTCCCAATTAATATTATAAATAAAGAATTTCGCTTGGGGTAGTTGATAGGTGGATCAAGTTGCCTATCACTGCCCGGCTGATATAATCTTTCTTTCGGGAAAATAAATTAACGCTCACAAAACTGTCAGAAAGGCTTCAGAAAATACAAATATTTCATATCCTGATTAAAACTCAGTTGATAATATAGACCATGTTGATTATATTTTCAAATACATTTTCTGTTTACTAAATAAATTATTAGATATATCTTGGTGAGATTTAATTTAGAGCACTTCTGTTTTTTCAACAATTTGTTTACGTAAGTACCTATTTGAAAGGAGAATAAACTGCAGAATTTGATGGAGATTAACTGAGGTCAATTTTTGGAGAATTCTACTTTAAAAACTCAATGATACTCTATCTAAGAAATCTTTTTTGGTCGAGATTCGAGCTCTATTTCTACTACTCAGATGGAAAGCGGAGGTGTTCTATAGTCTTGTTATTCTGGCCCAAAAGTATGTTAATATCTTGAGATCATTTTTGTATAGTGCAACCACAATCAGAATAGATAATTTCTTCTTAGATAAATCTAATAGTAATAATGAATGAAAGTTTTCATAGATAAGGAAGTTGATAAATCATTTGGAAAACCTCCAATTCTACACCAAACTCCAAGAATAAACTGAATTCTTATTTTACAAAAATGAAAAAATCTTTCTTCTGTTTTTTTATCACGAGGGTAGCTATGAGTATTTAAGTTTTCAGACAAATAAAAACAAATATTTATGATTGGATATGGCTTTATTATTTTTCAAAATGTTTTTGCACGCGTTTGAACCAACTGTCGCAACATTTTTTCCATTATGATTGAGATACCTCCAAAACGTGTGATTTCAACGCATCAACCGCTTCTTCAGGTATTGAAAAACATTGACCTCGCAATTTATCTGTGGGCAATCGATCTGTGGGAATAAGAAGAAATCATGGATGCCAATCAACGACTGTTCGGCGGATGATCCACCAATTTGATGTTTTGACTGTTCAAAAACGTTTTTGATTCAACTGATATGAATAATTTGTCTTCTGCGATTGGTTTCCCAGATTTTTTCGAACGCTTCTGACAAACAAATGATGATGTACCATTTCGAATTGACCGTTCTACATTGGTATCACAGAAAGGTAGCAATATGTCCAGTTAATCTGAAAAAACAGGCGACCGACCATTTGCTTCAAAATGGCTCGTGCGCGAACAACTTTAGTGGGATTTATTATGATCTTAGAAAATCATCGTACGAAAATGTTCGCGATTTAATTCCATGTTTTGACCAAGATGACTGTTTATATTATTATAAATATTTACCTTGTAGGAACCATATGTCACAATATTTATCATCCTCAATCAAATGTTTAAAATTCCTAGTTACATTTCTAACAAAAATGATCGTCTTGATATTATGATGCTCTTGGCCTGGTCATTTTGACAGTTGATTCTCATTAAAATATAAAATGTAGAATATGAAATAGTAATTGATAATTCATACACACAATACAGGAAATATTTCAATATATTCTGAATGTGACGTTGTTTTACTTTTTACAGTTGCTATAAAAGAAAAGAAACACACTGATATTAATCTCAAATTTAACTCTTATTCCTTTGCTTTCATTGAAATGAATAATTTTTCTATTACTGCAGAGACAAAATGAGACAAGAAGATAAAACTTTTTTATTAACATAATTTACGTCGTTATGCTCTATAAATGTAAAGAGATAAAAAAATCTTCCGAGTAGAATTTGCATATTTTGATGAAAGCTTTGCATATGAGGGCAACTCAACTCGCAATTGCCATATCTTTAAACTTGACATTCTAACAGGGATTATTACATTTTTTTTCTTTCTCCGTTTCAACTCTAACTTTTCTATTAATAATACTTCTGTGGGGTTTCTAAGGGTTTTCTATAATTTCATAATAATAAAGGACGAAAAAAAAGAATACCAAAATAGAATAACAAAATAATTATGATAAAACCGGTTTCGCTCATCTAAGAAGAATTAGATGAATACATACATCTAATCCTTTCTATACAGCACATATGTAGTGCGGTCCATGAGTTCTTGGCATCAAATAGTAAATGCGTCCGCAAAAATCTTTACACACGTGACAAGTTACACGTCTCAACAAGCTTTACACAAAATTTCAACTAGCTGTTTCGATCCATTTTATTATAGTTGAGCTCGAACGATCACTCGTTACGAAAAATGTCTCAAATTGAGTTTCGTTCTGTTTAAAGTTTTTAACTAGAGGGATTAACACCAACACATATCAAAAACAGAATGGAGGCTGTTTACGGTGACTTGTGTCCATCATTTTCAACAAATCGAAATTGGTCTCAGCTGTTTCCCTGGGGATGACAATCGTTAGAAGATTAGCCTCGTTGACATGTCCTCTGACGGTGACTACTTCATAAAAAATTTTTTAATGAAAGAAATAGTTCTAAGCGACCGTCGAAATAAATATATTGAAAATTATATATCTTTTTCAATATAAAAATATTCCTGTACCCCTTCAGCTTGAATTGAGTACTTCTGCCATGAAGATTGGAGACGTTTCGGTGATATGTATCTTCACAAGAAACAATAGAAACAATATGGGATTGTTGCACAAGCAACTTTGTAGATCAACTGCGTCAGAATGTGTGGATGGTGTAGCAAATTTCAGTCAATTTCATCATATCTCATACATGTTCGATGTGATTTGAATCTGGTGACCTGATTAACCACATCAAATTATCAACGCCAGTTCCTGAAGAAGTAGTATCTTGCTAAAAAAAATACTTATGGATGCCCACTTAGTAAATTTGTTTGTTTTACATCATCAACATAACATCCAGTTGTTACTGTGCCTCGAATAAACATAAGTCATGAAAGATTAGCATCAGCAATAGCCACTCAAATAGAAAGTTTATACAAACCGACGATTCAGGAACTGCTTTGTTATACAGGTCAAGTCTTTGAATGATTAGACCATGTATAAGAAGGGAGGTAATCAAAATAGTGGTGAAAGTAGAAAAGAAAGACCAAAGTAGACCAGAGTAGAATCTTAGAAAATCTAAAAAAGCAACTTAGGAAATGAAAAAAATCCCACTAGATATCTTTAATAAATATAAAAAGTTCTATTTTAAAATAATTCTTTCAACATTACCAAACTAGTGAGAACGATCTGTATTACAATTAAAAAACTGTTTAAGTAAACCCGTTCGGAAAAATAAATTGTCTCTCCCCTAAAAGGAGGGCGTATAATATCGGATAAGGGTTGTATTCAAGATGTAATTCCAGTTCTAAGTCAATTAGTCTTCAATTAACATATGTATATAACGCCGAATACACATTAAAATGCGGTTGAGCTTTATCTAATATCAAACACACGACTAGCACGTGTTGTATTCTATGAGGTTATTTTCCAGGATATTCTCGGAACAAATCCTCTGGACAGGGACGCGTTAGAGATACAGGCATGAATCCTTTAATGCATCTATTTGAATTATTTAAATATACCCCAGCTGGATAAGATGTATGATTTGTTATTATTATTCGTTTTATGAGACGACCATATGTCTATTTTTTGGTAAAATTGAAAATATGATAAACAACACTTCTCACATAAACAATCTCTAAAATAATTACCGGGTGTCCCAATGAGATTAGGTAGAGCATACAGAATTTATAAAAAATGTGGCATCGAATAGGAGGGTGTAATTGGATAAAAAATATCTAGAATTTTACAAAATTAACCTCATTATAGGGCATAACAGAACCAATCATCGTACTCTAAAAATACAAAAATCTGCATGGATCTCGACATTGTTATATTTTCTAAGCAAGTTAACGCCATCTAGGGCTCTAAACATCAACTAATAATTTGATATCTATCACAAAATACTGGCAAATTTGAATCTTATCAATAATAGCGCTAAATTAGAATAATTGAAGTCTCTCCATATATTTAAGATATATTGTTACTATAGCAAGGGGAACTGAATAGTATGATAAATATTACTCTAGTGAAATTAAGATTAACGGGTTTTTGATAGTGATATGATAATTCTTTAATCAAATTGAATAATAGGCTCAACTAGACATTACTGTTTATTTATAAAGGAAAAATGAAACTTTTATAAGGACGTGGAAATAAATGAATTACATTAATGGACTCGCATGGAAATATATTTATTGGAATGATAATGAATCAACAACTTTCGTCATTTTGTTGGATATTTACTGGCAGGCTCATCAAGGACTCTAAACTGAAAATTCCAAGAACTGGACCACATGTGACCTGCTAAAGAGGCTAGGGGATTTTATTGTATCTATTAAAATATAAAGTGGAAGCTTCGTTATGGAAAATATACCGATTCTACGTTACGCAATTTTGGATACTCGGTCTCCTGGAAAACATCTCTAATGTGCCAATATAAAAGAATAATTTTGACTTAACCTAATGAATTATGTAGTATTTATAGATAATATTAAGTACGTATTTTTCATAGTAGAACAAATGCGAAAACTTTATGTCGATATCTTTTTTCTGTCCGAGTTATGTTAGAAAAATATAAACTCTGAATATTGGTTATAAGTACCAAACTAAAATTGCCTTTCCTTGCTCGGATAATGTTAATCTATTGTTTTTATAGCTGTTTAATATCTTTTTCTTAGGCAGAAGTTGATTAGTAGATATATTCTGTCAGTAGCATTTGAGTTGTAAGGCTTTCATTCTATTCCACTGCCGTTAACAGTATCTTAAGACGAAAACTTAACTTGTAAATACTGTAATATATATTATAAAATCCAAATTCAAAAAAAAAGAAAACACATACACACATATGATTGAATCGCAAGCTCTTTTAAGAAGCGATTCAAAGAGAATTTGATAAAAGTAAAGCGACAAAGCAATAAGACACACGTGCCATATAATGTAATGTGATAAAGCAACAAACCCCAAAACCACGCCATATCAACCACTATAAATTCTCAATCACAACTTAAAAACCTTGAAACGATGATATCAAAATATATTTTGTAGGCATGGAAGGGTGTGCTTCTAAAACAAGGGCGGTTCACAAGGGGTAGTTTCATAGAGAAGTACGAACTGTTTGTTTGAACTATCAACGGAATTTAACATCAAGTGGTTTTGTTGAATATCGTTAATATACTCTAAGAACTTTCAATTAAATCTAACTCATTTTCTATCACGTGTAGAAGCTCGTTAATTTCATCAGGATATAATAGAATTGACAAAAGCTTGGAGAGTAAGAAGTCTTGCTTTCTCATCGCTACTGTAGAAAAGAAGGTTGAGCTTGCAAATTCAATATGTAACCCCTAATTAGAGGCTTATTATACGTTGCTTTAAGCAGTTTGAACATAATAGAAATGAGTATAAAAGAGAACTACACGCTTACCGCATATGTCTGAAGATAGTGCTGATATATAGAAAAAAGTTTTGCTCTCGGTTCAAGTCTACCAAATAGAGCTAGTAGGGAGCTTGGAATAGCCCAACCATTTTAATTGAAAACTTAACATACATATATATGGGGTTTGCAAAATCCACATTGAACGTTACAATATTAGAGCGACTTGACGAAGATAATTGTGTTTTATACATAACTTCGTTCAAAGCTTCTGTACCCTTTTTATTTACAAAAACAGCGTACTTAGACATGCTGGAACAATGGCAACTCCTTTAAGTTATGAAATATTCACAAATCTCATTTGGCGATAGAATAGAACTCCGCTCCATTGGCACCTAGCTCTACGATGCTTTCTTAATTTTTTTGCACTGCTGGATAGTTCGCAGAAAATGAAGACCTGACTTCACACTTCTATATCTTCCGATCTCACTATATCTAAAAGGGAAAAGGGTTATATTGAGGAAGCTGTACACATCTACCAACATCTCTATACATTTGCAGCGGCCGGGTAGTAACAATAAATACGCTATTTCGTGAATAGGAAGACTCTGGCATCGGAGTAAAAGTTTGCATCAAAGGGTGAACACTCTATTCTCTCTCCATGCAGCCTCATTTTTATTTGTTATTTATTTATTTCATGACTTTCATCTCTATAAAGAGACATATATACCTAATCTATTATTTAGAGATAGAAACATAGTTTTCTTTGTTAGTACTATTACCATCGCAGTCATTTCTTTTTTTGTTTTGTTTTTCTTTTAACTATGTTTTTCGTTTACTTAATTTCTGTATTCATAAGTCTTCACTATTCGATTTTTGATATATCTCCGAACGAATTCTTCAAAACACTTTTATTGTTTCAACAAGATTTCGAATTAATACCAGTGTACCACCGGCACGCATGGTGATGTTATGAAAACAATATTCTTGTACGGCTTATTGATAACAGAAATACTTTGGAAATATAGTCATGTAAAGACAAAAATCCCCTTGTTGATGCTTCCCTTTTATAGAAGGGAGCTTAAGCCCAGGCGCGTATTATTATCATCTTGCCACGGACCACGTTGTATCAAAAATACGAAATTTCGACTTATATTTAAAAAAATGTATGAATATGGATTTCGAACACAATATTAGTAATTCACACTTGTATTGATATTAACTTATAAGAAATTATAAAGAAAAATAATTCAATTGAAAAATCAAAATACCAAGAATAGCAAAGCTTTCCATTCAATTTACGTGTAATTACTTTGTTTATGATAATAGTTCCTTTGTTAAATATTTTTCTGCTTTTCTTTACTTCTTGTAACTGCCTATTTGTACTCATGAAATTTGATTTCTCGAATTTGACTATTTCTCGTATAGTTTCCTCAATTTTTTGTAATATTCATATTTCCTCAGTTCATTCAATCCAATCCAATACATAGCTGACACAATATATTCTCAAAACCAAGAAAGCTACAAATCTTTATAAAAAAATAATTGTTTTCACACTACCGGTTAAAAGTTTTTGCCTACCCCATAATCCATTCATTCAATTTCAAAATAATACACTTTTACAAATTTCTGTTTCATATTGTCAACCGAAGGTCGAAACTGTGTCTTACGAACCGAAAATAATAGTGTTCCCATGTTTACTTTATACCAGCGCATGCTTATATTTTGTTGATGAGTGCGACAAGATAAAACTTGCAAGTACCGGATGATTTGTTCATTAATCTTTGACTGTAAATTATTTCTTCGGTGTTTATGATTGTAGTTTAGTCCCAGTTAGCCCTGCAAGACTCAAAAACGTCCTGTGATTTATACTTTTCGGACCGAGATATCTTTTTTGTTCGTATTCGAATTGTTTTCGTTTTCGCAAGTTTTTAAATAGCTAAAACCAAGGAAATATCTGTTGAAACTCGTGCATTAATTAGTCTAGGCAAAAATAACCATTGCCGCCGAATTAAAAATACCTACAACGTGAAAAAAATATGCATCCACTAGGAGGAGCTTTGGCGATAGAAAATGTTCAAGGCGGCCTCGAAAAACCACAACTCCTAAAGATAAACATATTGTATTGATCAGTAAACGTGATAAACGACTTAAGGACCCAGACTTAGCAGCTAAGATCAATTAATCTAGGAATCTGTCTTTGAGTATTTCTACAGTGAAAAGTAGATTGAGAAAACATTTTTCGAAGGGTGGCAGTAAAGAAACCCCTTTAAAGAAGTCAAAATAAAATTAAAAGGTTGCAGTGGTCTAAAGAACATAAAAATTGGACGCATGAAGAGTGAGAGAGAATTTGATGGAGTGATAAGTTGAAGTTCCAGGTTTTTGGATCGAGAAGAGTGTTTGTGTGCAGGTCAAAAGAAGAATGGATATTAGATCCGTGTGTAATCCTGGAGGCTCGGTCACCATGTGGATTTTCAACTACATTAACAGTATGGCATTTCTTTTAATCTCCTTTGTTAGGAGATTAAAAACAGGTTAAGAAATTTGTCAAAAGCAGAAAAGTGGGAAAAATTCATGAAAAATGGATTTTCTGGGAAACTATTGCTCTAAATTCGAAAACTGATATAATTTTCAGAATTTTCATGAGAAAACACATGATAACAGTGATTTTTGGACTTCTTTAAAGGTTATGCAAATGTAAAAAAAATATTTTACATCTGATTCCGATCAAATTCAAACGTTTTCAGATATGAAAATCATGAGAAAGCTAAAAGTTTCTTTAAAAAATTTATTAAGAGGGGAAAAGTGGAAAAAAACTCATGAAAATTGAATTTTTTGGGAAAAAAATGCTCATACTCAAAAACTAATGTAATTTTCGGAATCTTCAGAAGAAAATACATAATACCATCTTGTTTTCCACTACATTTACAGTATGCCCATTTTTGTTCATATTTTTAAGGTTTTGTTAACCCCTTTGATATGAATATGGAAAAAAATCTTTTATATCCAATTCCGGTAAAAGTTAACACTAATGGGTTTTCAGATATGAGAATCTCGAAAAAGCTAAAAAATATTAAAAGGAGGAAAATGGAAAAAATTCATGAAAATTGGATGTTTTCTGATAAAATTGCAATGGAACAGTTGGATCCCATAGTTGAATATAAATAGATAATTTTAAGTTAATTCTATGTGTTAGTAATTTGGAAACTATTTAGTTTTGTTCCTTTTAGAATGGAATTGATTGATGTGACAATGGAAAATTATATTTAGCTCACAACAAACCTATGTAGCTTAAACTTCCAAGAATTGTTACTAACACCTGTCTAATATCGAGGAAAAAATGAAATAAATAGAAGACAAATGTATTACAAAACAACTTTATTAAATAAAAACAAAAATAAATATTCTCGATATATGTGAAAAAGTGAGAAAAAATTATATAAAACAAATTCGACATTAGGTAAAAGCAAAAACGTATGAAATCAATATGTATGTAATACAATTTACATGTGCAAATATTATTGAAAATATTACAAGGCTGCCACTCCTAAAAATCGATTACTTATGAATGAAAACTTTTGCAATAAAGCTTGTAGAGTTAAAAAAATATCTTTTTTAGTTTTATACATAGTTTTTGTAGGTATTTAATATAAAGTTAAAGCTAAACTTAACTTATAATTGAGTTCCTTTGTTACAAAAACATTAATACAAAATGAGTGTCTTATCAGATTGATTGTTTTTCATCAAAAATTCTTACATCCACCCTATTGGTCTTCCTCAATTATTCAGCATATCTATTTTTATTTTTTGTGAATTTTTGTTCAACTCACTGATTAAAATCAAGAAAAGATTACTAATATGATTCATTTCATATAACTTTGATTATATACAGGAGGTGTGCAAAAATGATTACTGTCCTCTACATGTTTTAGGTCTCATATGAATGAGATCTGAATATGCTTCGTTTTAGAGATGTATTTTAATTGTGAATAATCACAATCAACATTTTAAAATATGATCATATATATATATATATATATATATATATATATTATATATATATATATATATATATATATATATATATATATATATATATATATATATATATATAGATAGATCACTGATAATGAAAATATCAAAAACTTACTTAATTAAAGGCATAGTATAACCAAAGTAAAATGTGTTTTGATAATAATGGCATAAGTGATTTATTCATTTATCAGTGTTAAACGCGAAAATTGGCAAAGAGAACATATACATCTCAATAATTGGAAAGCAAAATTCGACCACAGAGAGAAACATAAAGGAACATGGCTAAGCCCAAACGATCATGAACACGGTAAAAAATGTACGTAGTTATCGAGGAGCAGATGCAGACAACGATCATTTCTTAGTAATAGCGAAAATCAAACAAAAACTACAAGCACGAAACAAAATAATGATTTCAAATGGGGAAATTTATAGAACATAAAACAATGAAACACATCGAGGAAACCAAAAAGAAAGCGGCAATTTTATATAAAAAAGTAGAAATAAGTAGAAACATGAAATAGCAACTCTTACGTCAAAAAAACGAAAAAAAAAATACCAGCACCATCTAGTGATGAAGTAGTTGAAATAATACAAAAGCAAAAAAACGGCAAATGCCCTGGAGAAAACGAAATTTATTCCGAAATGAAGTATGGAGGTGACTTCCTAACAAACAAAATCCACCAATTGATATGAAAAGTATATGGATAAATGAGATAATGCCAGAGCCATTTGATACTGCAATAATGGTACCAATTAACAAAAAAGGAAATAAGGACGACTGTGCAAGAAATTATACTCTTGGACACAGTATACAAAATAATGGCATAGTGTCTAGATCGAAAAATAAAAGAATATGAAGAAACCATACTGGGAGAATACCAATGCGGATTTCGAACTGGAAGATCCATAACCTACCATATATTCACTGTTAAGCAGACATAGAGAATGGGATACGATAACAACTTAACGATATTGCCAATTTTCATCGACTTTCAAAAGGCATATTACACAGTTAAAAGACATCTTTATAAAGTAAAGAAATACCTGAAAGTACCAATAAAACTGATAAAGCTCACGAAAATGGCACTCGAGAACATTCAAACAAAAATTAAAATAAAACAGAAATCATCAGATAGCTTTAACACAAATAAAAGACCCCTCTGTCAACTAAGTTGTTCAATATAATACGAAAAAGCGGAATCAACATAACGGAAACACTGAACACAAAAACAACACAGTTGCTAGCCTATGCAGATGATATGGTTATTTTATCCACAAGTGAAAAGGAATTGAAAAGTAAGTGACGGGCGTTCATGAAAATAGCAGATATAGCGAACCTAAAAGTAAATGAAGAGAAATTCAAGTTTATGAAAATGACAAATCCCGAAACACATGAAATAAGAAAAATCTTAGAGTGGAATTACACAGGGTGCACAATTACAATAATCTTGGATCTATTATCAAAGATAATGGTGATAGGGGAGAAAACATAGAAGCAAGGTCAACTCGAGGGAGCAAACAAGCAGGAACAATAAACAAGATACTAATTTCCAAGAACATTTCCCAAAAAACTAAGTTACATCTGTATCAGACAGTCATTATACCGACAGTACTTTATGTAAGAGAACCGTGGATACTGAATAAATAGGAGAACAAGTTAGATATATGGGAGAGGAAAATACTTAGGAGGATATTAGGAGGGAAAAAGGGGGGAGACATATGAAGAAGGACAAACAGGAAATAAGAATGCATGATAAATAAGAAATTAGCAAAACCGAGAGATCCAGAAGAATAGAATGGCTGGTAGACATAGAAAGGATGTCGGAATCAATAGCGACAAAGAAAATTATTGATATAAATATGGCAGGAACACGAAAAAAAGGAAGACCCAAAATGAGGTGGTATGCGGGGCACAAGGAAATCTGATGAAGGAAGGAGTTCGGGACTGGAAAGCGAAGGCAAGAAACAGAAAAGATTGAAAGGAAATTATTACCACATTATTTTTCCAGATAGTCTGTATTTCATTGTCAAATATTTAAATAAAGGCCAGTCAGGAAATTTGAGGAAATCCTTGGGTATAAAAAATAAATCATTTATTTAAATAAACCTAAAATGTTAATTGGTCGTTTTCTTTCAGCTGTTTAATTCGTAAAGAACAATTGATGAGAGAATTCCAGAACACAGATCATATGAATTTTAAAAGTGAATTATAAAAATTGAAAAAATCTACTTTGACAAACGAAACCAATAGGATGTAGTATATTATTTTCTATTACTGATAAAATTATAAAATGAAACAAAACGAGATATTCTGTAAAATATTAGTACAATAACCATTGTTCAATAAAACCTAAAATAAAAAAGTTTACAAATAATGGTACATTGTATACATTATGTATATACATATTATATACAGCCAGACTTAGAAAGAAAGAAAAAATAAACGAGGTGAAGGTAGTGTAAATAAAAATAGAAATCAATGCACAAAATGAAAAAAACCGTCCCATTTTCTCGTGTACTTTTCTAAAAAAAAGTATGTTGTACTCATGTTTTGGCTTACAATATTGTATAATATATATATGTACTTAGACTAATGGACCACTGAACCATTGAATAGTTAAGGATATTTTGAAAAAATGAAGATTTTGTTTCAGCTTTTTAAATTGGAGAAAATGTTCACATAATCAAATGTACTGTTTCAACTGTTTCTCTTATAAATAGAACAAACCTCAAATTAAAATCCCTTATTTTGTATCAATGAGAACTATGAGTTTTATCTTAACCACTGACAAATGAGATCTTGAAGAATTACTATTAAAATTTGTTACTACACGCCTAAAAATAGTTAGCATATAATTAATTTCTTAGTAATGTGAAAGTGCAAGTAAAGAAAATTTCGAGTCAAATGCCAGTATTTTACAGTGGTTATTAGTGATAGATGGGTCAAGTATTCCTTCTAAAACAAAGTCCCCTGGCAAACAGTGACATTTTACATGGCATTTCAGACTATACACCAACGCCTAATGGCAATTCAAACGTAGTAATGCTCATTATTTAATAATACACATTAACATGAAATTACTTGTTTGCTCTGTGTATAGATTAATATTTCGTACACATGTAGTAGAAGAACAGAAGAATTCAAGCGGATATAATTTTGGTTTTGTTCTCATATTAATAAAGTAATCGTTTTTCACGACTTTTCAGAACCATAACCACTTTTTCATTACCATAAATGTATGAAAAACAATTACGAAATTTTTACCTTTGAAATTCTACATTACAGGATCGTGTTTCAGTTAGCAAGAGAAAAACTACTGTCATTAAGTGCATATATTTTATCTAATCACAATCAGTGTCTGGGTAACCCATTAATTTTATTTTTTGAATTAATGTAAAATGGAAAAATATTTATTAATACCACGTGCCAGTGACTTTATGTTTGAAAATGACTTATGACCAATAACATAGAAATTCTATATATAACTCTTTCATCAATACTCAACGTTTTTCTTACAAAAGTTGTGAAATTTTTCTGACAAATCATTTGGTTAGGTTAGGTGACATTTTTTTGATAAATCATTTGGTTAGGTTAGGTGACATTTTTTTGATAAATCATTTGGTTCAACAATGTATTAAAAGGTTCCAAAAAAGAATGAACAGAGAAAAGACACTGAATAAAGGTTTATAACACCTAGTGATTTACGGTTTATATATCACTTAATAACTCATGGTGTTGGATAAAAATATTTAATGTGTAGAAAACTTGTTCTTACAATATCTCATACACATCTTATATATCTATATTATTAGATAAAAATATATTATTCGATAACTACTTTTGAAAATTTGAATAATTTGCTTTGAAAAATCGTCGAACTGAATTGTTTTCAATATAATCTAGAAAGGCATTGGATTTCTTCAAGTCAAAAGACATTTGAGTTTTGGTTGATAAAAATGCTTTTATTTCGATTAAAAGACAGATATGGTTTTGTAATAGCATACAAAATACATACATAGTTTGAAGCTCAATTATTAAAACAAAAGCTAAAACACTGGTATAGTTTTATGTACAATTGGCTTTAAAATCCACTAAAATAGTACGTAATTTTTGAATTATTATTTATTTGAGAGATATGACAGCCTTGATGTAGAATATAATAACTTCGATATACAACTTACTATTGAGACAAACTGTACATGCATAAGGTGATGTTAAAAGAAATTACAAACTAATTCTTTGGTTATCTAAAAGTAGTGAATGGGCAAAATATCACAAATGTTATAAACTAGGATTACTTATAAAATGTGGGAACTCCTATAAAAGTATCAGTAGTAAACATAAAAGTCCTACAAATTTTAAAAATATTCAGACACAAACAGAAGTTGAAAAAAATACATCTCATTATGTTAAACTATATCTTTCCTGATATTTGTAAAACTAAAATTAAGGTATAGAAAATAGTCAGTTTTTGTGACGTTTCATCTGATAAAGGCCGCAATTGAGAGTAATTTCAAAAACATTTTACAAAAAAAACTTTATTTATAGAAATAAAATTTAGTGAACAATGTATTCCTTTTATAATCTTTTCTTCATAAAAAAAATTGTGTGCTGTTGATATTTTTAAAAGTGTATTTGGTCTGAATTTTGGGCATTGCTTTAGAATATTTAAAATATGTTTTAACCTAATTAGCAGTCTCCTAAATCAACACAATGAATATGCAATTCAAAAATGTTTTCTCATTATTATAATTACTATTCTCAACCTATTTTGTTACGTTTTTACTTAAGAAATACAAAACTTTAAATACACCTCACACTAATTGAAGAAAGTGATTAAATGAGTAAATACCCAGTAAGTATATATAACTGTACTGTCAGTATTTACTTTCCCGAGAAGTACAAATTGTCTCTTAAAACAGTATATCGAAGTTATACCTAAAACAAATTCAATGTTTTTTATTAACATTTGATTCTGGGTTTTACTTCCTGTGCTATACCGCCCCAAGTCAACTTGAAGACACGATTGCGCCATCTAATTTCGGGATGACACAGAGCTAAGAGGAACAGATAAGGACCAGAACATTCACGGAACAGCCACCCAATAATAAAGTCAAATCTTTTGAAAGGTAAAGACCCATTCTAAAAAAAAAAAACAAAAATATCAAAAATATATAAATATACACTATATATATATATATATATATATATATATATATATATATATATATATATATATATATATATGGTCGTTAATTTTTTTTTAATTCACAACACATGCCTCTACACGATCTAAGTTAATTTTTCGGTATAATCATATTTTTTGGGAATTTTTTAGGAAAAATTTTATTCGAAATAGAAAAAATTATAGAACTCAAATCAATGAAAAATAACAATATTTGATTAAAATAACAAGAAGCAAAAATCTGATTCAAAAATTTTCCTAATCGATTTCGTCTATTACATAAAAAAATTAAATATACTCAAATTGATATTTTTATTTTAAAATTACATTAGCACAGACATTATTGTAATATTTAAATTTCTTCAATAAAAGCCTCAAGTAAGCTTTATTTGATATTTTTAATGCATTTTCCTCTATAATCGTCTAAGATTGGGATGAAAAATTGTTTCTGTCCTTCATATTTTCTAAACAAATTGTTGTACCCTTGCATTAGTTTACTGTTTAATTAACTTAGGTCGTGTAGAGGCACGTGTTGTTTTGAATTAAAAAAAATCCAAGAATGTTTTCATCAAAAAGAAGCTTTTAAGAGGACGTCGCAAAAAATTTTATATTTAACGACTACCCTAATATATACGAATATATATGTTATGGACCAAGTAATAAATCTTTTTATAATTCCTGGACACTATGAATAATGAGTCAAATTGGGCAATACATCATTTATCATAGTGTCTGGGCATCATGAGTATTGCCAAGTAGTTGTTGGGCAATTTGATAATTACATAGGCAGGACACGCAGAACAATAACAAACATGTACGAAGCATGTGTTACAATTAATAATATACTTATTTCAACATGCACAAATCAAAATTAATTGACATGAATTGTAGAATTGCAGAAAAATTAAAATCGTTGATAGGTCAAAATACTATTTTTTTCACTATATATATAAATAAAAAAATAGCACCTATGTATGTATATATAGATTTGAAGTCTTGTATACATTGCGACCTAAAGAATCTATTATGTCCCCCTTTCTTGCTGCGATACTGCAGAAGCCTGTGTTTACAGCTGATCCAATAATCGCACTCCTTTAAAAAGTCTAGAGTGTGTGATGGCTTCAATTGCCAGAGATCTTCGACTTCTATTTCATACGCTCCCAGGTGTATTGCACTAGAGTTCCTTAGCGTTTCACACTTCGAGAGAATGTGGATAGAGGTTTCGTCCTCTGAGCAACACAATCTGCACGCCGCATTATCTGCTAGGTTTAGCGTCTTCAGGTGTTTGTTGAGGCTGCAGTGCCCCGATAGAATTCCTGTTAGTATTCGTAGATTGTTCTTACTTAGGTTGATACATTCAGCAAATCTACTCTGGTTATAGTTTCCCAGAAAAGTCTTTACCTGTTTCAGCCATTGTAGGTTGTCCCAATAATTGGTTTTGCTTGACCAATGATTTTTACATTGTTCTGCCCTCGCTTTAGCGAGCTTACAGTTATTTCATTTCCCTTCGCTGCGGTGTGTCCCGGAATCCATTGTAGGGTAATAATATTTTTCTTGCCTAGTTCGTTCATTTTTTCTAGGCAATCCCAAACGAGTTTGGATTTTATGACAATAAAGCTTAGAGCTTTAATGGCTGCTTGACTATCGGACATGATGATGCGATAATTCCTCTCTAAATTGAACTAAACACATTTTTCAATTGCATAGATTTCTGCTTGAAAAATACTTGGTGCGCTGCCCAGGCTTTCAGAGTGTTTGGCTCTGGGCCCGTACACTCCTATTCAAGTTCCGTCTGCTGTTTCTTCAGCAATCAGCACCTAAACTAACCTAATCCTCCATATTGATTATACAATAATAATGTATGTTGTCAATATTAAAAAAAATTAATAAAAGCGCATATTTTTATTACTCTGACCAATAGGCGTCAGGCATTATTCATAACGCCCGATCAATTTAATTATTTAATTAGTTTTCACCATATTGCCTGTTCATATTGGGCATTTTTCAAACTGTTTGGGCATTATGAATAGTGTCCTATTAATCACTTAATCCATACCATAAATAACACAAATATTTTTTTTTGTAAAAGATATAATACACGTTGTGGCTAAGCTGTTCGTATTCCAAAATATAAAATGGTTATCCTATGAATACTTAACTATTTATAGTATACTATACCTATACTAGTTATAGTATACTTAATTCAAAATGCAATCGCATTATTACTGAACCAAGGAAGCTTCACCTATTATAATAATACTGCAATTACATAAAATCTAGATTGCGAGTGATGCAATCCCCTTTTATATGCAAAAAGGAGGTTTCTGACTTATTGGTCACAATTTCAATTAAGTTTCAGATGCATTTGAGTTATTATTTTAAATCAATCTGAAGCATGTAGCTGATTCTCAAATTTCAAGAAGTATTATTTATAGCCAATATTGTCAAGCTAATTATTTGTTTTTTATTGTTGATGTTCATATATAGTAATTATGTCAGACAGCCAAGCAGATATACAGATATGATTTCTAAATTGGTTTTGAAATAATTAGAAAAGCTAAATGAACTATGAAAACAATGAAGTAATATTACAAATGATACCAGCTCATACAAAAATAGAAAAAAATTGTAGAAACTGGTGAACTTATTAGAAAGAAAACTACTAAAACCTGAAACGTTTTGAGGAATTGGTAGCAAACTTTTCAAAGACATTAACATCAACTACTGGTAAAAATTGTAAGAATGGGGACAAACAGAACAAATCTAGATTTAAAAGTCTTCTTATAAAAGGTTGAGAACTTGCAGGCATGGTTCTGTCCAGCTAAGAAAGAAAGAAAAAATACTAAATATGTTCTATTTTTAAAAAACTACCCTTACTAAAATCTGATTTCAGTTAATATTATTCATGATATTCATTTCTGATAATGTGAAACGTGAAATTTGGAAAAAAATTCTATCTACTTCCTCTTATTTTATCAACAGTAATTTTTAATCTTCTTGTTATATTATCTTGACCAAGAATTCGGAAATCCTTATAGATATTAAAAAAATTTATCAAAAATCAACGATAGTATATTGCATTTTTGAACAAAAACTTAAATTAGATTAAGTCTTCTCTGTAAATTTATTTAATGAGTCAAGTCCGTTGTCGATATTTTGCTAATTTAACGTATAAGTAGAAAACTGATGATTAATGTATATTTATCCGCAGTGAACAGCTACCGCGAAGTGATGATTGCAATATTACTATGAACTACGGGACGATTATGTTTGTAGAAATGTTTTGATATCCTAAGTAGATTAGGTATCTATTTTTTTAATAAAAGAAAACGGTTCACAATAACATATTTACGAGGGTCGTCTGTTAAAAAATTTACGACCTACAAACGATATTTTTCCCATAATTATTTTTCAACATAGTATCCTTTCAAGTTTATATACTTAGTCCAGGGTTTCTCTTTGTCCACCCCTCCAAATAATAGCTAATAGCTGCTGTCTTTCACCTGAACACAGGTATGAACATTTATGTATGCAATAACGTCCTCGAACGATGAAATCTCCTGTAAGTAAAACTTTGAGATTAGGAAACTGAAAAAGCCGCTGGGGGCCAAATCTAGTGAATACGGTGGGTGATCCACCAATTCCAAGTGCAGTTCGTCAATTTTAGCCATGGCGACATGCAAGTGTGGGAAGGTGCGTAATGATGCGTTATACTCTCCTGTTACTTTCGCTATTACTTCTCCAGCCGTTGAAACCATTTTTGTCTTTTTCGGAGCAGTTTCGCCCTTTGCAAGCCACTGTCATTACGGCTTTCTCGTTTCAGAAATGTAATGGTGGCTATAATTATGAATCGACGTATAAAATCAGTCACATTTTGCTTAAACCTCGTCAATAAGGCACGGAAAATATTAATTCTGACGCACTTTTGATAAAAGTGAGCAAACGCGTCACTCACGCGCGATATCCTACGCATCCATAATTCTTCAGTCAGTTTAATGCAAATGAGTTCTTTTGATATGCCGATAGTCTTTTCTATCTATCTAAATTTTATCTAACGGTCATCCAAAACCATTTGGTGAACTCTATCGAAGATATTGCAGTTTAGACCGTCCCGGACACAGTGTCTAGCCCCTCTTTCATTTACGTTGGTTAGGTTATTGCCTTTCAAAAACAAATATTTAATAACAGCTGGAAACTCAATTTTTTCCATTTTAAGAAAAATCTTCGCAACGACCATCAAACAGAAACTTAACTCCCAAAATGAGAGTCTCTCAACGCATGCGCAAATCTATTTTCCAACGTATATTGAATAGTGCCGACATCTTGAAATTGGGGTCGGACAACCCTCTTACATGCTTCTTAATAAATTAACAGCAAGATATAAAAAATAGAATTTTCAGTATTACTTTACTCACTTGTACTATAGACAACAACATCCAGTCACACAAGAACCATACTAGAATATGAACTAAGTAAAAAACTAAAGGTTCCCATCGGAACAAAAAGCTTGCTGCCCATGCGGCACAAGCACCAATCACCATACATTCAGATAGTGGTTCAAAAATTATTACAGTTGGTAACATCGCCACCCGTAATTTAGCCCACCTGGAACAATAAACGTGTTAATTGTTTTTTATTCAATATATGGCACATATTACATAATTTATAAAAAATAAATTAATAAAACTCAAATAAATACAAGCAAAAGCCGCACCTAAAAAAATTGTCCTTACAACAACCGACTGTTATTCAAAGCGGTTAATTTTCGTTATCATGCTCATACAATATGTTGACAGTTGTGGTGTTTTGTTAGCCTCTCGTAAATATGGGTCATTTTCCTAGTAATATTTTCCCCTATTTGTGAGCTTAAACGGTCAATTTCCAATTGAAAATGTTTTAACCCCAAGAATGTGTGTTTTTGTTAATAAATTTTTACGATATTGGTCCTAAATACATTAAATAGTTTTTAAAAAACAATATTTTGATCCAGTGGTATGAGGGGAATTAAACTGAATTCAAATTTGATGAGAATTAATTTTTTGTCAATATCTTTGATTGATATTTCCATGATATCTCATTTTGTTTTTATTATGAACTGATACACAATGTGATGTTGACCCAAATTTTTAAAAATATGAAAACTACGTAAAATTTAAACGCTTATCTATTCCTATCATGAGAGTGTAATTAATTATTAAATCATTTATTATTCAATCATAAAATCACCCCAATTAAATTCGTGATAACAAATCAAGTGTGATGAAATTAGGAGAACAGTGTTAAAACAGCAAAATAAATTCAAATCGGATGTCGCCATCAGCAAATGAGTTCCATATTTCTGAACATATTATTAGTATTAAAACCAAAAAAAAAACGTGAAAATATATTCAACTAAAAGTATTTATTGCCTGGGTAATTTCTTTGCAGTCCCCTAGGTCGCTAGTGGGCAAAGCCTGTCACTCGTTGCAGAATCCAGATAAACGAACCTTCCATTGTTATATCTGTGATAACTGATATTCGCAGGCCCTATGTTCCTTAATCCACGAGTAAGGGAATTAGTCAGCAATCTAAAGCAGTTCTATTTAGTGCATGGTTGTATTGCCGAATTACTATCTGTGCAGATGATCAAACTCATAGTCATTGAAACTAGAGTTTCTTAAGTATATCAGTGTCAATGCTTAGATCCAATACACCTGAACTGAAAAGCAATTGGAATAAATACCTGTCGGAGATTTATCATTATTGTGAAGTTTTTCCTATGGGATGTATCAAACACAAACTATATCCCATAGACATGGGCCCATTACTCCCAACGTATTTGTGCTCATCTGATTGAAAACAATCTTTGGGGTTAGAAAGCTCTGCAGCTTATTTACACCAGACCTTAAGATAGATGAAGATTATAGATTATAAGATTATATCTTACACTAAAACCTGAAGAGTCAGTTAGAAGAAATAAGAATTTGTAGTCAACAACAGAAGTGATACCATGTCGAATATTAAGATGTAATACATCGTGTGATGTATTGACTTATGGTTCCAAACGAAAGTCATCAAATTAAGTTTTTTTATTTCAGCTTAGAGCTCTAGATGGGTATGTCACCGAAAATAAATATCAAGATGGCGAAAGTAAATAATTTTATGTTCATAGTACATTGGCGATTCCAGTCAGGTTGTAGATTCATATTCATTGTGATGGTTATCTATTGTGCAGTGTTTGTTTTATTTCCGAATTTTCAATAATTCTGCCGTTTACTGATTATAGTGATAATTTGCTTGGTAAAGTTTTTTAAGATTTATTTTGACTTCATTACTAAATATGAACATAATTCGTTGATTATTGGAATTAATCAAAGAATGTAAAGAGTTGATAAATTCCACTCGAGTAATGAAATGAGTGCTTTTTAAAATATTTCGAAATAATTATAATGATATTTTTTGCCTTTCGTTATATTTTTGTAGCCTAAAAATTAACAAGGTTGATACCTATTTTGAGCAAAAAAATAAACCAAAAAAAAATCTTTTGATACTGATGTATAAAGAACATAAAATAGCATTTAATTTTCGTGCTGTTAATAAAATTAAATTTAACAGTATTTTCTGACGGATGTTGAATTAGTAGTCAAGATATAGACCCCTAGATGGCGTTAATTTGTTCAAAACAAGTAACATTAATGTGAACAAACTAAATATAGTTGATCTGTGTTTATGTTTTATATTGGCATTATATTATTTTGGAATCAAAAAAGTTTTATATTATGAAGAGTAATGACACAGTCATTTATCAAAAAGTTGTTTTTAAAATTATCATATATTTAATAGGACCATATCCGGATCAGTTACTGCTAAATATGATGAAAATTATGAAATAATTACTTATATGATATGATATTAAAATATTTTGAGGAATATTTGTGTCATTCATCATATTATTTATTGCAGTAGATATGAAATTCTGTAATGATATAACCTTGAAATAGAGTTCAACAAACCAAACCGTGGTCTCAAAAACTATTGATGTCAAACATGAAATTATTGATAGTTTCCAATAGTTGAGTGAACATAACTGTTATTAACTCCGGATAAAATTTGTTAATAAGTATACAGGTGATTGAATTTATTATTTGAATACGAAGGAACACATAAATTAAATCGTTTGATACTTCTCTTATGTCAAACGGGAAACTATCAAGGAATCAACTTTATGAATACTGCGTAAAAACACCGAAATTTTAGCCACATAAATGTCAACCGGAATTTATGAAGAAGGGAAATTATTTAAAAACAACAGGAATGTAATAAATGTCTATGTAAATAAGCGAAAAACCCATGGCAAGACACCTTTGATATGCTTTATCGATCTTACCTAGGCATTTGGTAGGACCCAACAATAACAATAATCGAAAAGCATAAAAATTCTGTGCCTGAGCCAAATTCTGTTAATATAGAGTTAAAATGGCTAGGTATATGAGACAAAGAAATAAAAATAATATGCTGTGATGACGATGCAGTTATTATCTAAAGACGAAAATAACTCAAAAAAGTTTTCGTTTGAATTCCAACGCCAAAACTATTCAATATGAAAATATCTATAAAAAAAGTAAACTCCACAACAGTATGTTGGTCATCATCCCAATTGTTCGTAAGAAAGCTTCCCAAACTGGTCAATATTATGCATATAGGGTGTTTGAATAGGGGTCTGTAACTGGGCAAACACTCATTCAAAGTTTATTTTATTTGTTATCTTGGAATATATTGATTGCAAACCCGTAGTGAGTTGAAATTAGTGTTTTAATTCAATTAATCTAAATGATCCAAAGGACCGATATAGAAGATAGGGATGTGATTTCATAAGGGAACTTATACAAATTACGTAAGACATTTTTTTGGAATATTGGATATACATGGGGGTATAAGGAAACGTCACGTAAGAAAACGTGAATCTCATCATCCACCCTCATGTCAGGTTTCATAAGGAATCGGATGAATGAATGAGAAAGTTCTGATACAGATGAATAACGTGATGTAAAAAATGTAGCAATTACAATTTGATACATTTTTTTATTATATCAAAATATATATATTATGATTTAAATAACATCAATTCATAGCTACGCTTGTTTCAGATTTGTTACTGACTAACTAATAGGGTTATTCTGTACAATTATTCGTAACAGCTGTAAATTCAACATCGATGTAGTTAACATCGCAATGTTAAATTAAAATTAACATAGCGGTTAAAAATCGTATTCTGAACAATCCGACGTTGCGGTCTTGGTATTTTAAAAGAGAAAATATTATTGTATATCAATGTAATAAGCAACATTGAAACCATGCAGAATAGCATTTTCGTAACATTTATTTATTTATTTATCTTGAAACTTAACAGCGCTGTTACCGCTAAAATTTTTGTACAGAATAAGCCAATTAGTTACGTAGTTGTGAGAGTATCGTTTGTCACTATAATGGTCTTAACGATGAGTGTCATGACAGCATATTTTTTTTAAATGAATCTTCATATAACGTACCTACTTGGAAAGTTTAAACTACTTTTTTTATGAATTAAGCCATTATATAACAAAGAAAAATTATTTCCTATCTCAATCTAACGAATCGAGAATTATTCTTCCATTTTAATAGGTGTCCCAAAGTTAACCCAAGGTTTGAATTAAATAGGAAACAAAGTTTTTAGATTGAATAATACATCGGGCAAAAAGTCTCATTTCACTGACACATACACCATCTATTATCAAAATTTTTATTATCATCATTCTGCATTACTGTTGCCGAATTTCATAGCTGCTGCGTTTATTTTCCGACTTTCACAATGTAGGAAAGGTCTCATGCAGTGAATTGATTTGATTCACAGGCTGTATGGTGTATAGTACCATTCTACTGAAACCCCATATTGGATAAATAATCTACAAATTCGTTCTATTTTTTATTTTTGACAAAAATTATGACATCTGCCGCAAAGTCGGTAAGTCTGTCTGTAATTCAGCCACCCGCTATCTATTAACACTCTCGAGAAGAATCCGAACCTACAATCATCAATATCTTCAAACAAGAAAAGGTCGATCTGAAGGTTCTAACTTGCGCTGGGGAGCGATTCCTCATCGATCAAAAAGGATGATCAATGGCCAAACATAAATCGAATAATCTTTCACTACTCCCACTGACGGAAAACTCAGTCCGCCACACGTTTTCCAGACATATCTACAAGTATAAATGTGGCTCGGATTTTTTAATGATCCTCAGAAATGGGGTTGGCGACGGACCGATTACGGGAACGAACCTTCTTGCGCCACAGTCGGAACCCTGCTTCACCTGGACTTTTGAAACTTATATCGTGTCAATGTAAAGGAAAATGTGGGACTACGTGTGAGTATATAGAAGCGGAAATCAGTTGCTCTGTTATTTATTTGTATTGCAGTGGACAAACAGGCAGCTACGTTGCCAGAGTCTATATTCTACTAAATGACGAACATGATATAATGGTGATATTTTTACCACACAACATTATTTCCTTAGGTTAAAGAGTCTTCACTACTAGAAGAGTCTACCGTGGAGGAACTTTCCCAGCCAAGAACATCAAAAAATATTTATTTCAGGAGGGCTAGAAGTCAAGAAAAAAACAAAAAAAATGGTTTGTTGGTCTACACACGTTCGTTTGTTTTTTGTTGCTAAACATCTTTCACGAGAAAAAAGAACACAGATAAAAACAAATTTCACTTCTCAAATTCATGGTTTTGTCGCTCAATATCTCAATAACTATTAAAGGTAGTTGAAAAATGTAGCGAACTTTAAATGTAAAAAAAGCTGTTTCGATTCAAATGCGTTTTCAAATGTACGTAGTGTGGTTAATAAGTAAATGGAGTGAGTTTGCAAAAATCTTTATATACGCGTCAGTGACAAGTCTCAACAAGCTTTACACAAAGTTACAACTTGCTACGTCGATTCATTTTATTAAAGTACAGCTCTAATGATCACACTGAGAGCTCGAGATCAGTCGGTCAAGTTATTTTGAAAAATGTCAAAATGTCTCAAATTGAGATTCGCGCTGTAAAGTTTTTGACTAAGGAAGGATTAACCCCAACACAAATCAAAAACAGAAAAGATGCTGTTTACGGTGACTTTTCTCCATCATTTTGAACAAATAAAAAATAGTATGAGTTGTTTCGCTAGAAACGAGAAGCATTGGATGACCCACGTGTTGGTGACTACTGCAGGTAACCTTAAATTAATGGAAGAAATTATGATCGGCGCCTAAAAACAAAAAAATTACAACACAGACCGGTAATTTCATGGAGTAGCATTGGAAAGGAGAGCCCGTGCCAAAAGTAGCAAAGGTCACGAAAAGCACCAAAAAAGTGATAGGTACAATATTTTGGGGACTGCGAGAGTATCTTTTGATTGAATTCAATTAAGCAAATACAACCGTCAAGTCGGCATATTATTATGATTTACTTCGGCGTGGCAAATTCAAGGGAGGTGTGCGCTTACTTCGTGACAATACCCCAGTCCACTCTGCTCCTTTTTCCAAGGCTACTATACACGAATGTGACTTTACAGAGATTGAACATTCACCCTGAACTGACCCCATCCGACTTTTTTTGTTCGCAAAGCTGAAGGCAGAGTTCAGGTGTAAAAGATTTAACAGCGACGATAAAATGAAACAAGCGATGTACAAGTATTTTAACTCTAAAGATGCATCATATTTTCATTATGGCATAGATTTAGTCAAACGTTCTGAAAAATGTGTGGAGATATAGGAAGAATATACTGAAAAATAATTCAATAAAACAATTTTTTTCTATGTTGGGCTAAACTCATGGAGCGCACTGCGCACCAATTTCGGCAGATATCATCAACTGCAATATCATGCTCCAGTAATAGTCACAGCTTGGACAACATTATGTTAAGTATAGTCCAATGTACATGATTTTAAGGCATCAATTATTATATTATATACTATTCAAGTATTAATAGCACCCTCACGTAATGCTTCGATATTGAAATTTTAATTGTTTTTACGATAGCATTACTAGTATTATAGAAAGTTTATTTCAATAGTTTGTTTTCCGTTACAAATTGGTACATACAAAATGTTTGGAATTTAGAAAAAAAAATAGTTTGTTGGATTAAATTGACACAGTTCTCAGTTGAATAATTAGTTAAGTGCCTAAAATTAGATATTCGATAGTATGTTGTGTATTTTTTGTATTTGTATTCTAGAAAGATTGTGTTTTAGTAGCATTGATAATCAAAGGTAAAAAATATTTATAGTATAGCTAATACAAAATTACTTTTTCTAGGATGTCCTCACGGCGTTATCACATCTGTGAGAATGAAATTATTAACTTTCTTCTTACTTATGAAGACGGAATGGATTTTGATAACGATGAGGTGATAGTTCTAACTTTGAATCATTTCAAATTTTGTTTGAAAAGACAATAAAATTGTTACGATGGTGTCAAATTCCGAAAGTGAAATGCCCAAGGAGCAGGTTCGAAGTTATGACAAAAAAAGACATACGTCAGCATTCATCTGCCCAAGATAGTTAGTGAATATAATCAATACATGAGTGGAGTGGATTTTGTTGACAGTATCATGGGATACTATAAAATCTACTCTACCATTTATTGGGTATTTATTGAGCCGCATCGATTGAAAGTGACATTCAGGCTAAAAAGCACAAAGGTCAAGATCAAGGAGAACACTGGCCAGCTTGATAAGATTAAAGGGTAATAGGGTAAGTCGCGAATTCCCCAAGTGTGCAGGAGTCTCTCAAACCATATGTAAGAAATGTTGTGTAGCTTTATGCTACAATAAAATAAATGCCACTCTTCTATTTTTTGCGATTAATGAAAAAATAATGAATATATTGATTTTTTATATTTAAAAATAAGTCACAAAAAGTTGGCTATTTTAAAATTTATGGTTGTGGGTTAAAATGGGTTAAAATATTGTCCAAAACTCAATTGTTACTAAATTCTACGATGTCATCAGATTAGCAAGCATTTACTGGAAAAGGTTGGCGATTCAGTCTATATCGCACAAAACTTGATGAATGTGCCAATTTGGTATGAAAGCGATTTAAATAATTGTTTAAGAATATTGTTCTTAGAAATAATTCTTTTGTATGAATGTAAACTTTGCGTTCAATAAAATATCTCTATCAGCATAAGATAAATGACATAGCATCATTAATATAACACATGGCTCCTTATTCCAATATTTAATTATGAAATATTTCGAAATCTTGTAAATAATGAACATAAAGAAAGATTGCGCATCGTCTATACATTTATATACCTACATACATTGTGTATGTTAGGATTGTACAAATACAGAATAAATATGATTAACGGCATTCATAATAAATATAAAAAAAATAGCACTAATTTGGACTAAAAACAGTAGACCACCTATTTACAAAAGAAATTATTATAATATATCGATGAGACTATACGCGATCGGGTCAAGAAGTTTGAGACGTTTGAATTTCCCTCCTTTTAGTGGAGATACCAACACTGCTCATGTTAACAGATATTTATTATTTGATTCCAATCAAAATTTGACAAAGCTATGTAATTTAGTATGTGTTTGAGAGTAATTGATGATCTGAAGAGAAAAGGGAAAAAATGCGGAAAAACAAATCAAGACTAAACTAATATTATTCTGTGCATCTTCAATTTCAATGCTAAAAAAGAATTTCATGAATATCGTTGTGGTCGTAAGTTGGAATCTTTACATTCGAAAAAATTGAAAAAACGTTATGGTGTTGTCCGATATTGAAAATGAGCGCAATTATTATTGCATGTAAGTGAAAGTTTTTTGCAAGAATGGTTAAGCATTTGCTTACAATCGACTAAAAATGCTATTGTGTGACAACTGCGCAGTGCTTGGCGTTATTCAAGTTTTAGCGTAACCATTGAAGAAATTGAATCCACCATAACATACCCCGCGGTATAATTGACATTGACAACCTTCAAAAAGGTGAGTCAATTTCCAATATCATCATATTAAGTCGATTCAATGAGGATTGGAAAGAAGACCGCATTCAGAAAAGTTTTTTTGTACCAGAACAATGCATGGGTGAATAAATGTGCATTGTCTATGATAAAAATCCATTTATTAATCGACGAAATGATCTGTCATCCGCTCTATTCTCCGCATTTAGTTCAACTTGAACAGTTCTTGTTTTTAAACAAGAAGGAAACGGCTCGGCGGAAAGATATTCGACTCCAACGATAAAGTAATAACATGAACAAATAAATTTTTAAATTAAGTTTAAATGTATAGAACCGATGTTAATATTCATATGGAACTCGATATGTTTCATTCGTGACCTGCCCTCGTACAATTAATATTTATAATACAAATAATACAATTCATTATTCATAAGAGCAACGAAATGTGAATTATTATATTATACAAATAAGGTTAGTGAAAATATAATTTTCAATGACGTTTGTCCACAAAAGGTTTCACCAATGAAAGGAAGTCGTAAGCACGAAACAGAATTTATTTTTAATTTCAAAAAGAAATAAGGATTCATTGACAAATCCTGAAATACTTAAAATGTTACGGCACGAATATGATATTAGCAGGTGAAATAGTTCTACCGATATCATAATTACACTGGTAGACAAAAAAATGTTCTTGCTTTAACAAAAAGATGAATAGCATACTATAGTAGAATAAACCTATCTACATAAGAAAATGTCCAGAAAAAAGTTGTTACATGTAAGGTTTTTTGTTACATTAAAAAAAACACATGCCGCACAATTATACAGGTTTTTTAACGTTACGTATCCAATATATTCGTATAATTCACATTAAACATATAAAAATCCAAATATCCATGTTTTCCACTCTTCCAAAAACAGTAGTAATCCCCCATCATGGCTGGATCCCATTGTCTAGGTACCGAATTTCCATTGTTTAGATATTTCGGTGGAACCTGTCGCTCTGCTCATGGCTCACAGCTCTCACATTCTCAGAACAAAATGATAAATGAGAATGGAGGAAATTTCAATGACATTTGTTAGCCAAGCGACTTATAGGAATCAAAAGTTCATTAACTGGCTATTCGTAGTTTGCATTCATATTGTTGCCTAAAAATCACCTCATGATAATTACGAGTGAATTTCAAGCTTAAGTACTTCAGTGGCAAGTTTTTCCATGAAAAAATATCGCCCAACAACTTTCTAATTTATAGACCATATAAATACTCTTCTTTAAATTGGCGTCATTTAGCTGGGGAAAGAATTGTTGTAAGTATTAAATCCTTCACCATCCTGATTCGTAGCTTTCACAAATATTTCATTAGTTCAATTTTAATGTGAAGAGGAGAAAAAAGTTCATTTTTTGGGGTCTACATGAGGCACATACTCAACATTTTGAGGTCCCTGTTGAAGTTCGGACCTTTCCTGCCACATTTACCTTACACAGCGTCCATTCATACCACGACTGTGCCACAAACAAAGAAAACTGCAATATTTCGTAAACCCTTCCTGAAGTCATACTAAAATTGCGTTATCTTTTAAATCACCACATATCTGCCATTTTATCCAAAACGAGGGATATATGTAATAATACAGCTTTTGAACTATATTTTGAAGAGTATATGAACAAACTCCATTCACAAGGATAATGTTTGATATAGACATAACTCTTGAACAATCAAATGTGGTTCGTCGCAACTGCGCCACTGAATGACACGCTACTGTGGACACAGCACACGTATGGAGCTTACTGTTGGTCTTGATGTCAAGATGTACAACATCAAAATACATGAAATACGTTTATTTTACATTTTCAGAAAATGGTGGCTTTTGATCAGAAATTCACAATTATAACCAAAACTTGTCGGGACAATTTGGCAACTGTAGCGCGTATGAGTCGCCAAATTTGTGGTTAAAAAATTTCTAGCAACTGAAAGGAACTATTCACTTAAAACTGAAATAGAAGGAGGGGGATTGGATCTATGTTCGTCCGCGATTTTGTGATTTCTGCCTTTTAGAGTACTAAAAGAGTGTAGAAAGTACTTACGATTCGGGTTAAACTCTTTGAATTCTCATTAACTGTGGAAATCAGATTTGTATGAACATTCGTAAAAGTCTCCTAGTATTTAATATTGATTTTCAAAAAATACCTTTTTCAAAAATATGTGGATAGATGTAAACTATTGTTTTATGAACAAGACAGGAATCAGAAAAACACGGCAGGACTCATTTTTTACAAAGAAAATCTCATTTTTCCCAGTAAAACGTCAATTTTCCCGACTTAAGTTTTCCACGAATCGTAAGTACTTTCCATAGTCCAAAAGGCAGGAATCAGAACATTGCGGACAATCACTGGTCCAATCCCTCCCGGTATAAAATGTAAATTGAAGAGAATGAACAACGTATTCTATAAAATGCTTATAAATATAAGCCAATTCAATTTACCATCATAAAATTTACTCCCTGCGAATAAAAAAAAGCATAATGCAAAGTGGTACTAATTAGGGTTTAGGTTAGGTATACTGTATTACAAAAATAATTTTCAAAAGTACAGTGACAGTAGATTTTTATGGTGACAGTAGATTTAATCAGTTCAATTCAACCTAACAAAAAGTCTAACATTCGTGTTCCTGATGATACACGTTTGTAAAATGAAATTTGGATTTATTTTTTTGTCAAATAAATTATATATCAAAAAAATAAATCCTAAACAGTAGTATAGAACCAATTGTTGTCCTGCGGCTTTACATAATTAATCGAATAATTATTCAATTAATTCAAGAAAAAATTATATATTTTTTATTGAAGTATGTGCAATAATAAAAAGTGATTACTAATAACAAATTTTCTCTAAAGCCCTGACCTCACTTACCATTGATTATTGGCTAATGCTTATATGTCAATATAAATAAACGATAAAAGGTTATATGAAATTAATATAGCAAAAACAATAAAAAAAATCGGCGCGAGATACAAAACTCTCATTTTTTACCGTTAGTCTTATTAACAAAAATATCAATTTATACCACGAAATTTCTATGAAAAATAAAACAAGAAAATATAAATAATTTCATTTATTCAATAATTTTGTCTTCATTATTTCTTGACAATTCTCGTAATAGTTGGTTTATAAAATGAAAAATGAAAAAAGCACTTAAGTTTGCAAAGATTTATGGAAAATCACATTTTGGTTAGTTTAATTAATTTTTTCCCAACAATGTGAATTTACAGCTATACAGGAAATGAATGCAAAGAAGAGATATCGCAGCCACAGACAAACGGGCGAACAAAACGCCAGTAATAGCGCAATTTTTTTAAATGCGCTAAAACATCCCACAGTTTATGAAATATTGAATAATAAACCAAATATTTATTTTCAATACAATTATTTAGCAACCTGCTCTGATGCATAGACATAGAATCAGTTTACTATTTTACATACTTATACTAATATAATACATATAATTAACAAAAATTACTTATTAGAATGTTTCATTATATTATGATGCCGTCCTTCACTGCTTGGCTAAATTATTTGAATGTACTGACACTCTGTTTCGATATTTAATTGAGATGTCTTGCACGATAACCCTTTTGGAATTACTGGATGTTCCCCATAGCTGATATTCAGTATGTCTATTCCGGCATAAATTTGTTTTCATTCATAAATGAGATTTATGAATCTCATCATGAATCTATCCATGAATCATTTGGTCTAGTTTTAGTTCTAACTGGTTCCACTTGGTAAACATGTGTTTCTGCCAAGTTAGACTTCAGGTTAAGTGAAGTCCTAGGTATTTGGCATTGTTAGCTTGCGAGATATCAACTTTGAAAGTACGACATTTTTCCTTTCGAAGTGTTAACCTAACAAAAACTGACTTCTTTATTGCGCCACTGTATGTTGCTACTGTACTTTTGCTAGTTACTGGTATATCAACTGTATATATTAAGTACAGAAGCGGTCACTACCTTGGTGTATTCCAGATTGTATTTTATAAGGAAATGTCTATTGGTAATATAGCATTATAGTATTTCGTAATGAGGATAATCGAAGTCTTGTGTGATGGACCAAATATGATTTATAAATATTTACAGAAGGTTAAAATTTTATGATCCGTTTAAAAATAATATGATGAATAAATATTTTACTTGCAATTTATGAAGAAAAAAACAATGTAATAATTATAGATTATGTAACAAAACAATGGTAATGAGAACATTTGTGTGTTCTTATTTTTTATTATGATTGCACCATATCTAAATTACCATGTATATCATTCTATAACATTTTAGCACTCAATTAAATAATACCAAGGTCGGGTGAAAATCAAGACAAATATTATAAAATGATAAATTCACGTGAAACTACGTCATTGGGTTGTAAAATAGACCGAAACCTCTAATTATAGTTCAAAAACAGTTATTATATTACAACAATAATAAATTAGAAGCACCGCCCCTTCACGGCTTTTTAACTTTAAATATTTAGCTGTCATTATCGAGACTGTTTGCTAAGCAAATATATGAAATAAAACAGCTACTTTCCTGGCTAATGCCGCGACGAATATTGAATTACACTCCCTCCGAAGAACGTGTTCAATTACACGAACTGGCCGCGCTGACTGGTGTTGTCATCAGTACGGATTAAAGCGAGACGGTATTATATACATATTACTGTGAAGAGATCCAACAAAATCGAAACCAGTCAGCATATTGTACCACACTCTTTGCAATTGCGAGCAATTAAAGATGTAGACATTGATAAAAACATCGATCGAATTGTGCTACATAATGCCAAAAACATATATAATTATATCAATTAGGATAAGTCGAGTCGGCCAAGAGTAGATTAAATATTAGATTTAAAAACTAATTGTTCTATTGAATACTTTATGTACAATATTATATATCACAAAATTTATTTGAGCATTTATGAGCAAAAATAACTTTTTTGGCCCGTTTTTTTTTTTGTAAAAATCAAATACCTATCCATTGAGCCAATCTAAGCAGATATGGAAGCAAATACCAGTTTAGTCTTTCAACCTTGGAAATAGGAGATAGTGACTGGATCTAAGTACTCCAGATTTTTCACCCCAACGATTCCAGCGTTGTTTTAGCAATATTGGGCCTAGTATAGTCATTTTAGTTGTCGACTAACAAAAAATCAAGCCGTTTTTTAACACTTCCAATTAATGGTTGCAGTCTTTCTACCCAAAATAGTCGTTTAGGTATGCGACAACATCCTCGTCTTATCAAAATCCCTCTCTTACCAGGGAATAATCTAGGTTAGGAAACAGAAAAAAGTGGTTGGAGGCCAGATCTAGTGAATACGGTGGGTGGTCAACCAATTCGAAGTACAATTCGTAAATTTTAATCATGGACATCACCGAAGTGTGAGAAGATGCGTTGTCCTGATGGAAAAGTGCTCTTCTGTTATTGTTTCACCTTTTTAAAATATTCGATTAACACAATCTTATCACTACAAAAGGTCGCAAATATTTTTCTGGCCGATGAAATCGTCTTTTCCCTTTTCGAAACAGGTTCGTTCTTTGCAAGCCACTATCTTTACGGTTTTTTCGTTTCAGAAATGTAATGGTGGCTATATTTCACTTGAACCATGTCAATAAGGCCTGGAAAATTTCATTCGATTGCGCTTTTGGTCCAAACTGAGCCAACGCGGTGATAGCTTACGTATGCATTATTCTTCAGTCAGAATATTGAAAATGTGTTTTTTTTATATGTCGATAGCTTCTTTTTTCTCTCTGATTTAATTCGACGGTCGTCCAGTTTCATTTGGTAAGAATCCCTCAACGCATATGCAAATATATTTCCTAGCCTATATTGATAAATGCTGACATTTTCAGGAGGCGGCACAATAAAGATCTTCGTTGATGATCTGGCCAAGCTCTAGGTAATCGATCAGGATAACACCACATAAAATCCGGAATATCGTCACCGGCAGAGAGTGTAACTTTACATTTGTGTGTCATTAGTAATCTAGTGTATCCATTCCTAATTTATTCTTTGCTATTGAGGACAAAATGATGAAGACAAGTGTGATCCCTTGGTAAAGTTTTGTTCTAAATCCTCGGGAAAATTCAGTATCTACTTCTACTGGAGCTGTATAACTAATAGGTTATTTGTCCTCACTCCCTTCCCACTCCACTCCACAATATGTAGTTTTCAAATGCTGCGACTTGTGGCTTGTAGCCTTGTTTGTTCTAACCATTTCTAATAATTTGCAGTTAAAGAAATCACCAATATTGAAATTTATCTTCATATTTAGTTTCATAATGAAAGCTATTGTATTGTAAGATCTGACGTTGAAACAATTGGAATTTAGAATGGATTAAAATGATAAGTCAAATGAGCTTAATGTATAACAGGTTCATTAAACAATAATGTAGGAAGTTGAAACATTTATTGTAATACAATAATTGTTCAATTTCAACAGAATAAATATTTTGTAGAAATATTATAAACATGTTACAAAACCTCGTTCTCAACTAACACTATCTTATGTATATTACATTGTATCACTTTTCTGCCTTCAAAACACATTATCGCATAAAACCTGGGCCTGGAATGTAGATGAAGCCATCTACCCTACTTTGCTAAACCTAACCTTTAAAGGAAACGTATCAAAATCATCATGAAAATCCGGTATTAAGTTTAAAATATTTAGTGGTTAGAATGGGAAGATTTTGTTTTGTTTTGAAACAGTAGATGGAAAGAACATTTTAAAGTATACAAATAAAGTATATAAATAAAATACTGTTCACGCAACGTAAGTCTTATTCGGACTCTCGCATTTTCAAATCAGTTCGTTCAATAAAAAATTACTTTAGAATAGTACCTTAAATAACCATTTACGGTCTCGGTGATCGGTGTAAAAATCCTAGATACAAATAAGATACTGTTTATCTAGTACTAGTATGATAATTCTCTTTTGCAGATATCAAAAATAATTTCATATACTCAAATAATTTTGACGTCTACTACGTTTTATTAATAGAACAGCGCGAAATTTGTCCAATTTTAAATGTATCCCTCAACTTTCTTTAGTTAGGATCTCTCAGGTTAATATGCATAATACCAACTTTCAGCTGACAGGAAAAGGCCGCTTGCAAGTAAACACATTTCCGCTTCAGCCAAATATGTAAACAAGTAATGTTACTTTATATTTACTTCACATTTGAATTCATTTGGGAACATACTTGGAACTATCTAGTTATACAACTGGTGGTCTCAGCTAACCTTGGCGAATAATAATTAATAGTTATTTGCTTATCACTTTTAGAGAATATTTCATTACTTAGTTATCGCTACCTTGAATAATTATTAATGCGATCTTTACTAGTGAGTTGACAACGATACTTTATCTACGAACTCATCCTATATAATTAGACTTCACAACGTTTTAGTACCCAGCGAAATATTTTAATTCCAGTAGTCTAGAGAAATAAATACGTACAGTTGTGCCATTTGAAAATAACTATAATATGATGCACATATATTTAAAAAAGCCAAAATAAATGTTTTATATATGTTACTGGCCAAACCCAATTTCAGGACAAACTAGTTCTGCCAAAACTGAAGTAGTTTTTCCTATACGCGTTAGGATTAACTAGTATAGCATCGTCCAAACTAATTTGTCCTAAGTCCGATAGGATAAACCAGTTTAGCCTAGGCCAAACTAATTGATCCTGACATAAATACGAATACTCTAGAATAAACTGGTACAGCCTAGTCTAAACATTTTAGTATATATAGAAAGTCAAAATGAATAGATAAACTGAATAAACTACTCGTGAATTGGAAAAATAATCATTTTTATTAAAACAATAATGATTAGTCGTCAAAAGCTATAGATAATTGGTAATACAATCATATTAACATACAACAAATAATAAGTGTTTTTTTAATAAAATAAAAGCAATAATCTCAATTTTTCAAACTGTTATTTATTTTTAATTGGTGTGCTTTGGTGGCACTTAGAATTACATATTATGATTACTTAACCTAACCTAACCTTATTGATAACACATTCTAATGAGAATACTTCTTACTTTCACTTTGTAAAATATCTGCCAAAAACGTTTCCCTCAATTGTTTTTGATATGCTTGTCGACTTAACGTAGGTTCGTCCATATTGAAAAAGAAGAAAACGTGATAATGTACTCCAGCAGGTTTAGACTAGGCCGTACTAGTTTATTCTAGAGTGTATGTGTTTATATCAGGATCAATTAGTTTGTACTAGGCTAAACTGGTTTATTCTATGTTGAACTAGGCTATACTAGTTATCTTATCGCGTATAAGAAGAACCAGTTTAGCCTAGACAAAAATTGTTTGTCCTAAAATCGGGTTTGGCATATATACTAATGTGGCATATTTACTCGTAGCTTTTATTTTAATGGAGTATTACGTTTGTTAATTGATTTTTATGTTGTGCTGGATTTAACGACTAATAAAATAATTTTCATGTATATACGATATAGTTACCGTATTTTAGGCAATTTCTTTTTCAAATAGCATTTTCAATTTATGTAAGATTGATGTGTTGCTAACATAATTACGTGGGTGACCTCTATAAACACATTAGTAGGTTGTAATTTCATGTGTCGTTAATTAAAACAATAATATTAACCTCGCTTGCTATTCGAATAATTTTAAGGTGACAGGTTAAATTGTTTAATTGAGCAACTTTACATTTATGGTAGATTTAAGGAAATTATACTGAAAAATAAATATAGCTGAGAATACGTGGCAAAATCCTAATGATCTTTAATTTAACGATAGGTACTCGATATATTTCAGATCAATGGATTTACTTGGAGCTGCGACGAATATTTTCTTCTAGACCAATGTGACTACGACATCCTAAACGATTAACAATAAATATGAACCAAATAAAAGTTGGATCATTTTAAAAGTAATTGTTATGGTGAGGTAGATAGAAAGAGTACGCCAATAAAAACACGAAATTATTGACAAAACGGTTTTTTAGAAACTATGATGTGTGTACTAACAGTGTACAAGTGGGTTCGTTTTTTTATATTTGTAAATTTTTATTTTCTCTTATATTATTTCGGATTAATTCTTATGAGCAGCCTACTAAGAATAGTATTTATCGATTTCTGACATAAATTGGAAATTAATAATTCCCATGAAGAAGTAGCATTTCCTCCCAAGCACACATCGGCACAATATAACTTTTTAACATTGAGGTACGAGGGTTGTCTAAAAAATTTTCGACCTCAATGTAAATTGAGAAACATATTTGTGCATGCGTTGAGAGATTGTTACTAAAATTTTAGCTATTTTGGACTCTTATTTTATGTTTGACAATAGAAGTGAGTCGTCGTGAAGATTTTTTTGAAAATAGAACAAATTGTTTATCGAACTGTCATTAAATATTTTTTTCTGAAGCAAAACGCAAATGAAAAAGGAGTTACGAAACCCTGCACTATGTTCAAAGACCGTAAAATTGGCAGCTGAATTTAAACGTGGCCGTATCAACTTGACTGAAGACGACCAATCGACATAACCAAAAACTGCGATAGAAAAAGCTATCGACGCATCAAAATAACGCATGAAAAATTATGCACGTCCGGTGCCGTCTTTGCTCAGTTTGAAACCAAAGCATATATTAATGATCATTTCTCACACGGAATGGATCAATATAGTAGATTGCAAAGTGCGAATCTGCTTCAAAAAACGCAAAGACAGTTTCATTGGCGGGAAAAGTGATGGCAACCGTTATTTGGAATAATCATGAAATTGAATTCTTCAGAATAACGTACCTTCTCACACTAATTGCCATGGATAAATTAATGAAATGCCCCGAATTGGTTGACCATGAGCTTTATCCACCAGATTTCTTCCTCAACGACTCTTTTATGTTTTTTAACCTTAAAATTCCACCGCAGGAGAAAGATTTTCATCAGACGATGACATTATAGCACACGTTAACGTTGATAGGAGGAAAACGGAAATTATTATTTATATAGAGTTGAAAGGAGACAATGTTGAAAAATAGAGATAATTATGGAATAATATGTTTTGTTTCTTGGTTAGGTTGAACATTTTTTAAACTCTCCTATTACTACTTCCATGTGGAATTTCATGATAATCGGTTTTCTTCAAAATAATCGCTAGTCAGAAACCGTTGGGGACATATTGGATTTTTAGCAAAAAAAAACCATGAAATTTTGTGAAGTAAATCCGATAACTAAATCAGACATATTAAAAATTTTTGAAGCTTCCATCATACTCGGTGAAGTGAATCAAATCCTGAATTTTTCAATGGCAAACTAATCCAAACATTGATTGAATGTGTTTGAGACTGTTTTAATGTACTAAAAATCCTTATACATAATTTAATTAATTTGAAGGGTACTAAAAGAATTTAAATTACCATAATTAATAGTAGTGTTGATGTGTATGGTTGTGATTTACGGCATATTTAGTGGAAGCTGTGAATTGAGTCCATAAAATTTAGAGTAAATATAGACTGATTCGTTTTTAAAAGCAAATATTAATATAGTGTACTAATAAGTATAGCTAACAAGCATGTTAAAACAATTATATTAGTGACCTTATCAGCAAATCTTAATTTTTATTTCCATTAAATTGCTAATAAAAATTTATTTCAATATCTTAACAGGTGCTCTTTCCTACTCATGATTTGGGGAATGGCATCGAATATTTCATGGACTGGCGTGTATTCAATAACTGTTTTAATTTAGAATTCAATTTCGATCATTCTTTCTACGCGTTATTACGATCATACACTCTGCCAAAAAAGTATCGCATCACTATAATTTTATATCATTACAATGACATAGAATAACTGTTTTCTGTATTTAAATTGATAACAAACAGAAATTGATTTAAAATGAATGTATTGTATCCATGTCCGTTGAAGAAATCGAGAAACAGGAAGAAAAGATTCTTTTACAAGGATGTATTGATACCTGTATCAATTAAGAGTTTAAGAGGTAAGCAAATTCACAAAGATATTCTTAATACTCTTGGTCATCAATGTCCTTCGTATGCGACCGTGAAAAATTGGACTGCAAGCTTCAAAAGAGGTAAATTTTCCATTGAAGATGATGACCGATCGGGGAGGTCAGTTTCTGTGTCAGTCCCCGAAAATATCGATGCAGTTCATGACATGATTTTATCAGACCATCGAATTGGGCTAAAACGGATATCTGAAGCACTGAATATTTCATACGAACGCGTTCATCATATAGTTCACGTCAATTTGGACATGAGAAAAATTGCTGCAAAATGTATCCCCTAATGTTTGAATGTTGAACAAAAGGGTGCAAGGGTAGAAGCATCGCGGTCGATCTGTGCTCGATTTAAAAACGACGTAACTTCTTAAACCGAATTGTTACTATGGATGAGACTTGGATACATTTCTACGATCCAGAAACAAAGCAACAATCGATGGAATGGCGACACTCTGGTTCTCCAAGACTTCTTCTGCTGGAAAAGTTCTTGCTTCAGTTTTTTGGGATTTCCATGGATTATTCATGATTGATTTTTTGGATCAGGGTAGAACAATAACTGGAGATTACTATTCAACATTTCTCACCACTTTACAGGAAAAATTAAAGAGAAAAGATGCGGAAAGCTATCCAAAGGTGTTTTGTTTTTGCAGGACAATGCACCTGCACACAAATCTCATGTCATGCAAAAAATTCGTGATTTAGGGTTTGAATTACTAGAACACTGCCCTTATTCACCAGATTCGGCTCCTTTCCTCCACTGAAAAAAAGTTTAAAAGGTCGTAAATTTTCTTTCAACGAGGAGGCAAGAAAAGCTGTGGGAGACTGGTTTGCAGAGCAAGAAGAAACGTTTTGTTTTTGAAAGGTCTAGAGACGTTGCAAGTTCGCTGTAATAAATGTATCCAATTAAGAGGAGAATATGTTGAGTAATAAAATATTTTGACATTGAACTTTTATTTAGTTCTATACTAGGCTAATTTTTCAATATATCCTCGTAAAACTAAATAAAATGAATTTAGTAACGTGTGTTGACTTCCCGACTACTAAACACATCCCGACAACGCCGTGGCTTACATCTAATCAAGTTCTCCAAGTAATTTTGGTCTCACTCAGTTATAACACCTCTTGCAGTTGTTGAAGATTAGCTGGTATCAAATCTGAGGATCTCACCCTTCTGTAAATATTGTCCCACACAAGCTCAATAGGGTTTGAGTGGGGACAATGTGCAAGCCAATCTAAAACTACAATATTTACCTCTTGAAGGTACTGGTGTACTACTCTAGCGACATATGGACGTGCGTTTATCATGCATTAGCACAAAGTCATTGCCTATAAAAGGAGCATATGGAACAGCATGCAGCTATCAGATCTCTGCATTAGCAGTTAATGATCCTGTATCTAAGCCCTTAAATATATTCCACCCTCCAATATAAAAGACCCTCCTCCAAAATTTGTTGAAGGTCTTATGTTACAAGGGAAATACTTCTCCCCATCTTTTTTATAAACAGGTATTTTCCGATTCAAGGATCATAAAAAAATCTGGGTTCGTCCGTGAAAAGTTCATCACCCCAATCTTGAACATATTCTCGTGCGAAACTTAACCTAGCTGCACGATTTTTCCTGGTCAGTTGAGGAGCAGTGCCATCTATTTTGGCTCCAATTTCAGTATTTCTTTAAACGCAGTTTGTGAAGTTACTCCTAAATTTCGAGCTTCAGCTAACTCTTACGGAAGCTGTATTTTTATGCGTGCCTAAATAAATTTAAAGCATATTTCAGAACTAAATTTAGAAAAGGTATATGCTAGTCTCATTTCATTTCAAAGTACACAAAAAATACTTCTTGTTGCCCTGGATATCTTTGCTAATTTTTGTAGGTATTTCACAATATTGAAGTACGTACACGTAAATATGGATAAGTAGTGATGTGTTAAAACTTTAGTTTATTTATTAATTGTTCCTCTTAATATATTTATCTTATATTTTTTAACATTTTCGTCACGAAGAAAATGTAAACATAACATAAAGTTATATAAACATCACAAAAATGTGAATGAGACTTTTGCTGAATATTTTGGTTCGCAAATGAAAAAACTCGATAAACCATGGGTCCCTCTTAAAATTTTTTAATTCAGTGCTGAGTATTTACGGTTGTGGAAAAATAGAAAACGTAGTGAATAAGACTTTGGTAATCATTGCTGATTATTACTTTTGCTAAAGGTTTTAATTGAAATCAAACGTTGAGATATCCACACTTATATTCTATCAAATCTCCCGCACATATTTTCGTTTCAAAAGTAATGGCATGTCTACAGAAACAATAATGTTGCCAAATTCACAGAAATCTATACAGTCTACTTATGATTATCAGTGTGATGATACATCTACTCCAGATTTATTTTCTCAGAACTGAATCATTGATTTGATATGTCATCTCAATCATTGCCCTCAAAATCGAAAGATTGATTGTCACCAATGGTAACAATTACATTCTACAGAACTGTTGTACTGTAGTGATATTGCGAAGATGCTTAGAACATGAGTTCAAACAAAATTAATTTGCTTCAATTCCCACTCAAAGAATGAATCATTGCCGTGCAAAACCGACACAGATGTTACGGCAAGCTTATGTCCAGATGAACTGAATGATGTTGATCACTCAAAGAGGATTATGAAAATGTTGAAAAGATGTTTGACCTTTAGAACATCTTTAGCTCTTAATACTTCCACTTTTACATATAAACTTAGTAATGATAAAGTAATTTGTTAAAGCATTGGACAAGAAGATTATTTAATTACATTTCCAAAAATCAGTACGAAAAATTTGGAAGGTGAAATATTTGATGGTTCTCAAATACGGAAATTGTTGAATGATACAGATTGTATCAAAGTTATGGCTGTTTTGGAAAGTTTCGCACACTGCAAAATATGATGACAAATTCCAGGAACAAATATGAATATCAAGTTCACTATCTCCGCAATTATCTAGATACATTGCCGGATAATTTAGTGAATTACAATGAGGAACAAAGGGAGCACTGCCACCTGGATTTCAAAGTGATGGAAGGAACGTAGCAGAGTCGGTACGATCGTCACATTATGAATGATCTTTAAAAAACTGTTATTTTCTAAAAATTGTAAGGAAAAGGTTAATAAAAGGTATTTATTTATATACAACATATGTTATCGACACCTTCCTCTCTATTGAGTTTAATTTTTCAAAAGAAAACTGACATTAAAAATGTATCTGTTATTATATTTCATATTTTTCGATGTTCATGAAAATGAAGATAAAAAAAAGAGAGTGAATCTCACCAAATCATTGAGAGTTTCACAAATTATTCAAAATGATATTCCTCGTTTTCCATCCTGAAAGGATCCCTCTAATTCTGCAATTGCCGTTGCATTTCCATATTTTGATCTTGTAACCATTTACCCGATTCCCGAATCTTTTTTCAGTCTTCCGTATACTTACTGAAGTATGTCTAATAGGTTGAATTGCATTCTAATTGGATCAATTTGTTGAAATGAAAAATTCATTCCACTCTAATAAAATTCAATAAAATTCAGGAGATACTAACAAAGAGACAATATTATCACAGAAACTCTTGAAGAGTTATTTTCAAGAATGCTACTCCCTTTGATTATCTTTCAAAGTAAAATTCAATTTAGTTAACAGAAACTCATTAAAGTTAAATGATTAATTTCTTTCGAAATGAAGATACTGTAAAAATTTTTAATTACAAAATGAAATTACGTATAGCTAGCGGAATGGGCAGAAATTATGAAATATGAAAATTTGAAATAATTATGCTTCGTCAAAATGTTGATTTAAAGTGCAAATTTATTTGACACCTTCAAATATTTTTTGATAAAAGAGTTGTGCCAGAACCTCAAAAGCAATTGTCCTTAATTTGTTAAATAGGATCCAAGATTAAGGAAATCTAATGATGTAATACTATTTGTGTCATGGGTTAATAAAATCCGTTTTTAGGTCAATAAGGTCATGGTCGCAATATTTTGGGATTCCAAAGGTGTAATCTTTATTGATTATTTGTGAAAAGGGGAAATGATAACTGGCCAATATTATACTAATTTGTTGATATGTTTTTAAACCAAACTTTAGAATAAAAAGAGCGCATTTATTCCGTCAAATTACTTTCGTATAACTGCATATAAAGGTATTTAGAACGCGCGATTGTTTGAGCAAAACCGAGTAGCCGGATTGTTTGAAATAGAGCAATAAATACCAGTTCTAACGAAAACTGTCTTTCATTATTACGTTTATCATTCAACCCTTTCTGCCCCAGCTAACATTTTTATTTGAAGTAAATAATTCCAGCGATTATAAGCTCAGCCGTAGGACGTATGTTTTCATACTTATATACCAACAAACGTACGCTCTACGTCATAATAATGAATCTACGCTGAAAACTGGAATAACTTATAAAAAACAAAGTGATATTCTATTAAAAGTCATTCTACGTAATTTATTTTACATACAATTTAAACAAAATGGTTATAACGGGTGAAGCAGTTTGCCATACACAATGTAGGTCTTGTAGAGCACAAATTACAAAAGTATCTAGCATCTAGTCTGACAACAACGAGTAGGTAGAAATGTTGAAAAATTATGAACAACAGTTTCATCACGAACTTCAATTTGTTGCCTTCGACGTCGTCTAGGAAGTGGCTCATTTGCATCTAATCTTTTGATTTCTTCTGAACGCCTTTCCACGAAATAGTCAATTACAAAATTTAAGTAGGTCAATAACGTCTTATTTTGGACGCTCACTTCTTCTGGTGTATGAATAATTGGTCGATTTTATCGACGCCTCGCATACACTTAGTTTATCGTTGAATTACTGCGGGTTTCATAAAAAATTCTAGCTGACCACCTACAACATATCTCTCTCTTTCAGCAAGTTCCACACTATATTCTATCGAAAGAACGTACAAGTCTCTTTTGTCAAAATATTTTAAAATAATCACATTCTCTTTTCTTGCAAATGCTGACTGGTGTCAATTGAGTGGAGAATTTTTTAATATATTTGGAATCTATCCGATCGTATCGTACCAGTAAGTAGCGTTTCTTTTTGTAATAAATATACAGCAAGCCGAGTACTACTGTACCAATTATCTGTATAGAAAGAATAACCCAAGTTCAGTAAGTTTCTATCGAGATGAACTACTATTCTTTCTAAAAGCGATAATCTAGCATTATCAACGTCATCAGGAAGAAGAAACTGCTGCTGACCTTGTCCAGTATAAATTTCAAAGCTATACATATATCCATCATAGGTGCATAGACTAAAAATTTTTACTCCGAATCTGGAACGCTTTGACTTTATCTATTGTCGTAAATTCAAGCGACCTTTGTATAACATCAACGATTCATCAACAACAACATTCTTATTTGGTTGATATTTATGTTGAAAAATTCTCTCTAAGCGTTCTAAAAATGGATCAAATACTAGTTGTTGATAAATAGTTTTTCAGTGTAAGCAAAAAATCCAAGTTAAAATCATAACAACGTTTATCTGACGTACGGCGTACGTACTGAAGTATAGCAAGTAGACGTACGTCGTGCGTCCACTGGTGCTAAATGGGTTAAATCGTAGATATTATTATTACAAATTTGATTTAAACTTATTTCCTTCCAGTTAAAAAAGCTCATGTGTTTCGACTATTGAATTAAATGTGAAGAAATAATCTAAAAGTTAAAATCTTTAATAAATGTATGTTTGCGCCTATGTTTCTTTGACTACTTTTCTTATACGTACTTTTGTTTGATTGGTATTCGTTGAAAGTGATTCAAAAAAGTTATAATTCTTAATTATGTAGACTTTGTCTATTAAATAACTGTGAAAATAGTAGTTCCATGTAACTTTAAGTTAAACTCATCAAAATAATTCAAGGGAAATAAAAACTTACATCGAAATATTAATAATCATAACAACAATAAGTTCCAGTATTATTCAACTATACAAAATTATTTATGGAAACGGAAATCTGACATTGAACTTACGATATGTGAGTCAACTAATTCCTGATGATAAACAATCTAAAAAAATTTACAATGTTTCACGATAAGAATATTAATATTGTTGATGCCTGCCACGAAGGAATGTACATTTTTTAGACTTGGCTTCCTGCCCAAACAACTGTTGACGTATTCAAAATTATCCTGATCGTCAGTGCTCAGCGCTTAATTTTGATTTAATTTCTACTAAAAGGAAGTCATTGACAGTAACTGCAGGATAATGTACATTTTCAGAAATTGCGAACGCGCACACGGCAGGACATGGTGCGCTGTCCATGACCTCTTAGACTGACATCGAAAGAGAACTGTGATTATTTTCCAATATATTCCACCTTTATTTGCACGCACTTTTCAGAACGTGTCCACACACTTTTCAGAACGTGTCCACACACTTTTCAGAACGTGTCCACACACTTTTCAGAACGTGTAACTAAAGCTTCTATGCCACTATAAAAATATGATGCAACTTTATAATCAAACTATTCGTGTACCTCCGGTTCAATTTGATTGTCGCTGTAGTATTTTTTACCCCTTAACTCTGCCTTCAGCTATGCGAACAAAAAGCCTGTCTACCAGATAGCCCTGATCTGACGGGGCCGCATCAGGGCTATCTAGTGGGTGTTCACTCTCTGTCAAGTCACAATCGTGTACGTAGCCTTGAAAAGTGTGTAGTGTGTACTGGAGCATTGTTATGAAGCAACCGTACACCTCGGTTTATTTTGTCGATAATTGTTTGACGCAACTACCCAAGTAAGTCAGACTAATATGCCAAGTTCACCGTTGTATTTGATTCCTTGAAGTCAATCAAAAGGATACCAACGCAGTCCTAAAATCTTACCAAATCATTGGTAGTTTCATAAATTGTTACAATTAATTTATCTAAAAGCAATCGTATATCAAAGGCAACAAAATCACTTTTGACCAGTGTTATTGTCACTTTTTTTATGCTTTTTTTGGCACGAGCTCTCTTTTCCGATGCCATTCTATGGTATCTCTTTTGGTGGTCGGAGAATATTAAAGGAGAATAGTAAAAGACCATAGTTTCACCAATCCTTAAAAATGATCGGTTTACTCTTTCTTGATGCTTACAGCAAAACTCTAACTAACTCGACGCTGATTTTGCACTGCGCTGAGAATTCGTCATATAGAATCCTTAGACCATTTGTTTTGAAAATGCCGATCTGTGCTGCATTTTCTTTTGTTTTTAATCGGGTCTCCCGCACTTGGGTCATCTTCTAAAGATTATCTTTAGTTGTACTAGTTATTTGGTTAGTTTGAAAGGTACCCAATGCGCGAAGAGCTGAAACTGAGATTTTTAATCGAGTGTTTTTGAGCAAAAACGGCGAATTTGACAAGAAAAATAACTCGATTGATTATACAGTTTACTTTGCTACTGCACCAACGCTCACGATTACACTGTTGGGTGCTGATTTCGGTGACTTTCGGAACTTAACGACATCAGAGACTGAAGGTAAACTGTGGTAGCGTGTTCAGTATGAATATCACCAACAATTCCAGAAATTTCTACTTAGAAATCACTCGCCGCTTGAACAGTAATATCGCTACGATGGTTTTTATATGAACAATATAGAAGAGTGTCTTAAATATGTAAAATGTCAAAAAAAACAAAATCTGCTAATAAAATTTTGGTTTGTTGTGCGGTTTTGACAAGAGGGATGTCCAGACCTTTTCTGGGTCGTGTAAGGGGAGAAGCTGTCGATTCTAAAACGTATATTAATGACATTAAATTATTTGCTTATGTAAGTCAACATCACGTTGGAGACGATATAATATTTTTGCCAAAAAGCAAAGGTAACTCAAAATTCGTTATATCAAAGTATAACTTCGGTACCAAAACAACACACGACAAGCCGAAAATAAATAAAAATTTCGTAGTAGAATTTTTAGAAAAATGCGCGAAATGGATGTTAAATGGTTAAATATTTATGGCCAAAACTATTGGGACATACGGTATATGTTTGGAGACATTCATGCTTGAGAGCGAAATCTGCTTTTAAGAGAAGCTTATCTCTTTGGTGTGCATTAGCTGTGGTTGGTATTTCATTGGAGGCAAAAGCTTGGGATGAAATCCATCCAGATGCAATTAATCATCTTATCATCGAATGAATTGAAAAAATGTCAGTAATTTTCATAAATTGGGATTTATTTTTGAATGTATAAACTAGAATCACCAAAATTTATTTTCCTCGTAGACCACTTTTAAAATATTACTGCTTCCAGTTGAACCTCTGCTAATATATTTTTACTGTATTTTCTATCAATGGAAATTTACAAATACTCCTTTTGAGTGTCACGCGGACTCATTGGGCCCACCTGGACTACTTTGGGAATCAATAGTATGAACATTTATCGTTTGTTATTCATTTCGCATTAAATAAGTGAGTAAAATTTTGTTATGTTTTTTTTAATAAACTAAATCATTTATGAAATCTCGGGTATTAGAATCTTAGAAGGCATTACCTCTATTTACTAACTTCTTTTTTAATATGACTAATTTCAAATCATTCAAGTATGAAGTAATTAAATTTCAAGAATCAATTTGAGAAGGATCATTATTAAAATTTTAAGAGTAAATATTTACTCAGAACTAATACCTTAAACAATGGTGTCATTACTTTGCTTTTACTTATGCAATGAGATAAGTAATTGCAAATTTACACAAGCACCAGTAGTTAAGTAATAAACACAGTTAACACAAAATGTGAAAATATATTTCTCATTACGAGAAACATGTGTAATATTCATATACATGATGTTTTGAATCAAAAGGTACCGCTAAAGTACATGTAAAAATTATCACAAAACATGAGCACGGAAGAACAGTCGTAAAATTCCTGTGTATCTTATAAAATGAGATCGGGTCTATCATGGAAGCGAAATAAACCAAAGCTGACAATTTCTGTAGATGTAGAATTTCTGATACAAACCAGCTTCATTAGTAAACAGTACTTTTTCAACAACTCGTCGTTTTTTTGCTTTCATTTAAAAAATTACCTTATTGGAATTTAAGCTAGTTTTGTAATCATTCATTGTTTTATTTTACTATATGTATAATCAACTATTTTTGTGATAATGTAGCAATTTCTTTTGACTTTGCTATTCTTTTAGATTATTTTTAATAAAGTTATGTTAAGGATATGACGTGTTTTTTTGGAAGACTAAGTTTGAATCTTAAGTCATCACATGGCGATCCTGCCAATAGAGAATCGAAAATTGGATATACATTTTTTAAAATAGAAAAAAAAAAGAAATAATGGAAAAAAATTAATGGGAAAATAGTTATACGGTTAAATAAATATGGCGGGTAGTAATCAATCAAAAGAGTATAAAGAAGAAGTAATGATAGCTCGAGCAGAAAATAGTGGAGGACAAACTACTTCCAGTGAATTTAATAAACCAAAAGTTGTAATGGAAATAATGTTCATCACATTAGAGTCTCTAATCGTTCTAACTTACATCTATCGGAAATGCAAGAAAATGATAGAGAGGAAAATTGATTTGCAAATCAGAGCAAGCCAAGAATTAGTTTAAGAAAATATACAGATTTTACTTTTTTAGGTTACAAGAATTAAAATACGGAAAAGGAAATGGAATGGAATTAGAAAAACAGTTTTATAATTTAGCACATGAAGTTTTCCATAGGAACTTATTAAAGGACAATGATGAACGTCGCACAGATAAAAATGTTACAAATCGAAGTGTGAACAATTAGCTAAGTGTAAGGATTTAGAAGAATTTTTTCATAAATCAGAGATAGATTTGCATACTAAGATTAGAATTAAAGAACTTGCTACTACAATACATTACCGTATTACCGAAATACGAGGATGTATTGATATCTAGTTAGCCTAGACCAGTTCCATGCATAAACAAAATATTGCGTTACCATAGCAACAAACAATAACTTATCAGAAGTGTCAGTGTGAAGTTTGACGTCAAAAAAGTAAACCAGTGTTACGCAATAAATTAAAAGAAAAAAGATGTCCACCGAAATTGTGAAAATCGAAAAATTGGAGTATCGAGCCATCATAAAGTTCAAAGGTATTCAAAAGGTTTAAGGCGTAAGCAGATTTACGAAGATATGCTTAATACCCTTGGTGATCAATGTCCTTCGTATGCTACAGTGAAAAAGATGTAGACTTCTTAAACCGAATTGTTTCTATGGATGAGGCTTGGGTACATTTCTACGATCCAGAAACAAAGCAACAATCGATGGAATGGCGACACTCTGGTTCTCCAAGACCTAAGAAGTTTCGTGTCATCTCTTTCCTCAACTGATAAAAAGTTTACAAGGTCGTAAATTTTCTTCCAACAAGGAAACATTTTTTTTGAAAGGTCTAGAGACGTTACAGGTTCGCTGTAATAAATGTATCCAATTTAGAGGAGAATATGTTGAGCAATAAAATATTTTGACATTGAAATTTTATTTGGTTCTATAGTAGGCTAAGAATTTTTCAATATTCCTCGTAGAAGTCCATTTATCAGAAAGTCTATAGTTTTTGCAAATCTCAAGTTATCACAACAGTATGCAGTTCAATTAGAAATGTTTGATTATGATTTAATATCTCCTGCAAGTATTTTCAATAAATAATAACTATTTATGATCATTTTTTTCAGAATGTCTCTTTATAGCGAACGGTTTCCTTAGCATGTACAACGATCTAAAAATCCACATATCTCCTTAACAATAAATAAATAAAATTAAACAAAGTAGTATCTTTTTGTTAAAAAATCGATTGAAAAATTCATTTTTGCTATCTTTAGATTCTACAGGTTGTCTCTGTAAAAGTTGCGGATTGTTAACCATTGGGTAAGAGTTGCCTCTGGCTTGGATATATGTAATCATCTATTAAGATTTCATAATGTTCAATGTATAATCTAGAAAATATTCTTAAATATAAGTTCTGAATTCGCAACTTTTAAGGCCTATAACTCAGAAACGAGGGGTCGTATGAGAATTTTTTTATGTCACAGCATTATTTTCACGTTCTCCCGAATTTTTTGCATCGAGTCTCGGAGCACCCTTGTATACTAGTTAAAATAGATTTGCTATAAAAATTCATTCACCATATTTTTTATTACACCTCTTATAATCTACAATTAATGTGTAATTTATCTATTTCTTGAGATATAGGTACGAAATTTGGAAATTTTATTGATTAAAATGCCGATTGGGAATCAAAATAGAGATAGCGATATAATTGATAACATTTTTGTGATTGAAAAAAAAATTATTATAACATATTAATAAAAAATATATCATTCACTCAGAACACATGGTTTCGATTTAGAAAAAACGCAATTTTAGCAAACATTTTGTTTTCCTTTGATCGCTCCGAACATTTTCTTGGAAAGGAGGTTTTCCCTTGATATGTAATATAATATTCTGGTTATGCTTAGTCACCGTCATTTTTAATAACAACTAATCTTGTTTGAACAGAAAATATTGTCATTAATGAATCATCTAAATTTGAATATGTTTGTATAGAAGATAAAACACCTGATTTATTATGCGATGTTATCATTAATCAGGTAAAATATTAAGATGGACCCAATATATATGCATATAGTGCTGATAAATATAAGGATATTATTTACTGAAATTCAACCCTTCCTATCGAATTTTCTCAAGCTCCACCATGGACAATAAAAAGCACCAAATTCATCACCCACTTCACCTCATTCGACAAACATCACACAAACCATCCACTAATCAAAAGATGCTTTAGTAACATATTCGGTGAATACAAAAACTTTGTACATATTTAAACAGAAGCATCGAAATCTCGAAGATGATACGGGTATCACTATCATCACACCAACCTCCAAATATATGCTAAGAGCTTCTCCAACACTCGTCCACTTTCACTGCTGAATTATATGCAATATATCGAGCTAGCTCATAGTTACAGATACCCTTAGCTTAATCCAAATTCTTCAAAAAATTTACACCAAAAATTCCTTGGCAATCAAAATCAAGCAGAAACTGCAAAACATAAAAGATAACAACAAAAAAATGCGTTTTGTTGGATCCTCTCACACACTGGAATAAAAAGAAACGAGGAGGCAGACCTGGTTGCTAAGGAAGCTGTAAATAGTAATAATGCGTGAACTTTTTAACCAGTGCCGATATTAAATCCACACTAAAACGTAAAGTGCTCAATGAATGGGAGAACAAATGGTGAACGTCCACACATAAACTTCGTCAAGTGGGAGACTCAGTAAAACCATGGTCAATACTACCAAAAAATCGCAGAGATGAAGTTCTTCTAACGCGTCTCCGTCTAGGCCATACACGACTGACCCATAGCTACTTATTTGATGCGAAATCTGAACCAAAATGTAGCAACTGCAATTGCAAATTGACTTTAAAACACATAATCGCAAAATGTCCGTCTTTTAAGTCAGAAAGATCATCATCAAATCTACCATGAACAATATCTGAAATTTTAGGACCTAAATACAATATTACTAACCTCGATCATAAACTTAATTTAACAAATATCTGTAGATAAAATACTAACATTTAAGTCGTACTGTTAAACGCTAATAACCAGTACGCGGTTGGTGCGAATTTTGGAACTATAAAAAACCTTTAAAGAGGAGAAAATTCAATTCTGATAACATATATTTTATTTTTGAAAAGCCTTATAAAGAGAATTCAAAAACTTACCGTGTTAATCTGGCTTGAAAACTATTTACATCACAGATACCAGAGTTTTGTAAAGCAGGCTGACTACTAATGGCAGTTTTCCATCCCTTATCGAGGAATGATTTAGCTATAAAAAAATCTTCAGCTAGGTAACAGCCAAACGTTTTCAAACCACCTTGTTCTTCCAAAACATCTTTCCTGATGAGTGTAGACATGCCAGTGTGGCAATTTATGCCCAAACAATCCGCACCTAGGTACATTCTTGACTGAGCCGTACCAAAATATATCTAAAAGTAACAATTTTTTTCAACATATAAGAATTTTGTAACTTATTTCCATTTATCAAAACTGTGAAGTCAAATTCATTTTTTTTTTCTTACTTTTAAAAGTAGCAATCCGTTTATTATTAAGCAATCCATTGACCCTGAATTTTACCATAAAACAAAAATAAACAGTGAAAAACAAGTTAATAAAGGAAAAATGAGCAAAATTATTTGACAGAAGCTAATAAAATCTGAAAATTTCAAATATTTTACGAGTAAATTCAATGTGTTGTTTATTATACAAGATAGTGAGGGTATTTTTTGATGAAACAACAAATAAACATCTTTATCTTTTCCTATGTTTTCTGAAACGTAGAATCGTTTTTTCGAGGGTGCAAGGCCCAAATCTGATCGACTAATTTGTTATAAACAATTTAATTGTTGGAGTTTCTGGAGCCGTTGGCAATATTCATATTGAATACACTGTTTACACCACCACTACACCAACACTCACAGTCTGAGACGCGTTTCGATAACCAAGTAAAAAGTTTACCTTCAGACTCTGAAGACGATAATTTGGTTATCGAAACACGCGTCAGACGGTGAGTGTTGGTGTAGTAGTGGTGTAAGCAGTATATTCAGAATTTAATTGTTTATAGAGCTATAACTCTAGAACAAAAAGAGATATAAAAGAAAGTAAAAAGATCCACAAAAAAGTCTCCGCAGTTTTTTGCAAAAAATCAATCTTTAAAAAGTTATCGTCAATACAATGCAAAATTATTGTCAAATTGGAGTGTTTCCTCACTTTATCGGTCATTATTTGGTTTCTACATGACGTAGAAAGATTTATGCAGCTCATTTTAAACGTTAAAGTTTAAGATTGAAATTGAATTATGGTAGACCTTTTAAATATTATCTGCTAAGAAGTTATAGAAGTTTGAATGTAAAAATTTTCATGAAAAAATCACCGTTCATTCAATTTGTTCATAGTATTTTAAGGGTATATAATTTTTAAAGAAATGAGATGCACCTTACTTTTTTCTAAAACTTGTATCGACGAAAATTACGACAAACATTTAAGTACCAATATGTATTTACAATCTATTTTCGTACCATAATCGTTTTTCCACGTGTTTGTTATCTTTGTTACATTTACAAAAAGAAAAGCACAGTAATTTAGATTCCTTACATATGCAGTATTTTGTATTAAATTTCATGCAATTCAGTGGCAATTCATGAGCTGGTGGGTACAGCAAAGCTATTTTTTTTTTGGAACTAAAATAATTTCATCTATCTCAAATCCAAAATATTTTGAGTTTAATTTGTTACGTTGTAATTTATTGTTAATTTGCTCGTAAGTAGCATAGAAAGCTCTTAAATATGGTATCTGATAGACTTTGACGTTGGTGGCAATTCCATATAGTTTTACTTCCAAAAAAGTATTATTAACACGTACATATAAATAATAATAATAACATGCGGCTGAGATGCATGAGACAAGCGAAGGCCCATATACTTGGGCCACACTCTACCCCAGCTAAATAGGCGCGAAATCAGACTTGTGACCGGACTTCTAACCGGACACTACCATCTAAGACGTCACCTTCACACCATGGGCATAAAGGATGATCCGGAGTGCCGCTGGTGCATGGAGGAGGACAAAACTGCAGACCACGTTATATGCGAGTGCCCTGCACTCACATGGGCTCGGTTTAAACACCTGTGCAAACCCCACAACCTGCCTAACGGCGTCAAATGGTTCAAGCCAAAGCGCCTGATCGGCTTCTCAAAAGACATCGGACTTTGGTAACGTCAAGTGTGGCAAGACTGGCCTATCTCAAAGCCTATGTGCTCAACGGCTTCACGGTGGCCCACACCTACGAACTATGAACTATATAAGTGATAATTGAAAATATTTGAACATTTTGCTCAGTAGGGAAGTTAATATATTTCATAAAATTGTAAAGATTATTACTGGTCAAATACTGCTTCACATTTGGCGCGTTATGGGCAGGTGCGTTGTCCTGGTGCAAAATCCACGAGTTATTCGTCCATAACTCGGGCCGTTTTTTACGAACTAGTTCTCGCAGTATTTTCAAAACTGACAAATAGTAAGACTGGTTGACACTCTGACCCTCTGGAACACATTCAGTCACCACGATACCGTTAATGTCGAAAAAAACAATCAACATTGCCTTGAATTTTGATTTGCTCTCTCGGCCCTCACTAAAGCGCAGTCTCGTTATTTAATAGCCAGACCTCGTAAAGTATTTTAAGAAAAATCGGAAACAATATTGGGACTCAAAAATAGAAGTAATTACAGTGCCAACTATGCCACATACAACAGTAAATTAGAAGAAAGTTAAGACAAAAATGAACGCAATGGAATTGAAACTTCTAAAAAGAATAGCGGGAAAAATATAGTTAGAAAACAAAAATTGATAGTAGAAAATATGAACAAGAAATCGCTTAAATAGTAAGGACATATCGCAAGAATGAAAATATGAAGTTGACAAGAATAATAATCAGTGGGAGTGCAAAAAGATCAAATTAATGAGGTATAAAAACAGAAAAAATTAATCAAGAAAGACTTAAACTGTAAACAACATTAGAAGGAATACAAGAGAAACCGACACCTGAAAATATAAGATTTATATTTGTGAAATTATTTTTACTATACTATACAACTGAATGTTTTTATACATACATAATAAACTTTACCAAGAAAATTAATCACTGTTTGTGTATAAGCACAGGATGAAACTACCATATTTGTCATAATTAACATATTTGGATAATACTACATACTACATACATACTAGAGCGATTAAACGAATGTCATCTGTCAAAATATAACATACATCTGTCAGATAGATTAATTTTAATACTTTTTTGTTGAGAAAATATGGAAAATCAATATTTAAGTTGGAAAATTATTGAAGAAACCGGCGAAAGTTACGTAAATATTATTACAAAGGTGTTTTGTATCATGGAATAATTTCTAACCGGTTCTCTGTTTTGAAAAGCGGTAGTGGTAGAGTAGAGTGTGTTGAAAAATATCAAAGATTTTATTATTGAAAAGTCAAACCGCCCTCGTATTCAAGCGGAAATGTGATAAGTATGAATATTTATACCTTTCTTGTCATAATTGGCAATTACTAGCAGCAACATCACGCTCTGTGCATATTGAAATTGAAGAATAAATCAATGCGTATCAGTATCAAGGAGGAACATTTTATTCACATTCGACCTTCAAGTTTTGCTATTTTTATTACATGTTACGATTTTTTTTTTTTAATTTTGTTGAAAGATGTTTTGAACTCAGCATTGTGCAATAATTTCTAGCAGTTAGATATTGTATCTATTAAAAAAAATACTTGGATTCAGCGTATCAGATCTTGCAAAATTTATCTTTAAAAAGCTTGTAAGAAATGTATCGTCTCACTCTATGACAAAAAATATTTATAACAAGTTCCAGTAGTAAGCTTTTCCACCTGAACATGTTTTTGTTAAGTTTCGCACTAATTATTTTCGTTTATAATAGTGAGTTTCAAAATTTTGTCTTACATGACAGAATTGAATATATTCCATAATACATTTCACGGAATCTAAATACAAAGTGAGAAAAAAAAAAGAAAACATTTTGATTCTTATCAGCTCCATTCATTGATTCTAATTAAACATATACTCAGATTTATATATGCGCTCACCTTTTCGAGCGTGGCAGCAAATCCGTTTCTATCAGATGTAAATGGCATTTGATGCACAATGCCAGTTTTTTCAGTCATATGTTCTACCATATCTAGTAAAGTATCTTCTTTCACTAAAATCAAATAAACCAGAACTTAAACTCGCAATAAAACAAATGAAAAGGGGTGAAACTAGCATTATATTTTGTTTATTTCGGTAGAAAATGGATGTGAAAAATTGATTCAGTAAGATTTTTTCAAGCATTAAATCCTTTATATAAATTTTATAATCTAGTATTCCAAAAGAGGCATAGCACGTATGAAAAACTTATGATTAATCTCTGGTAAAAGCTTTTTGAAAATTACTTACTTCTAATGCCACTATCGGATATGAGAATTAAGTCGTAAATAGAAGACTCGTATGCTTTATTCATATTATTAATTTTTGGATTAACACCGACAGTTGAGCCACCAATAAATACTTTAGCTTGAACTTTTGGGTACTTATTTAATAATGCGTTTACTACATCTATTCCTGGGTCTTTTTCATCTTCTATACAAAAAAGGATTTCATACTAAAACATTTTTTTTTATTAGACATCATATTATAGATAATATAAATTTTACTGTAAACTTGTAAGTATTTATCATTTGACTTCATTTCTCGAATATCAATAAAAACGAGGGCCGTTTTTATTCAACCTTCAATCGCTCCATGCAGACGCTACACGGACAGAAGAAAGCGGACATGCGCTGTAGGCGACTGCGAAGATACACTCCGCCATTGTTGACATTCAGGCGTCAGTCGGCGTTGTGCTATAGCCATGTAAACATGTCCGCCATTATTCATGCTCCAGTCAAGTGTGAACTGCGAATTATGATTCGTTTTCTACAGGCTGAAGGCTGCATATATCTATCGGAGAATAATGTGTATGGGGAAAACTTTATGAGTGATGGTATTGTGCGTGAATGGTATCGAAAGTTTAAAGATGGCCGTAATGATTTTACTGCTTGGTAGTCCCTTACCAGACGAGGGAACAATTATCAAACTACCAAAGAAGGGAACTTATCTAATTGAGAAAACTGGCGACCCATCACGTTACCGAACATGGCGAGTAAGATTATGTCTAGAATTATTTTCGAAAGAATAATAGAACTATTAAACTACAATAAATATAATAATCCTATATTGCTAGTGGCCATATATGGAAGCGTAGCCCATGAAGTGAGACAGCTAATGACTACTTCTATCTCTTTCTTTTTATTTGATACGCCGTGCGCAAGCGTCGCGTTTGTAATCGTGGAGAAGAGTAGGCCACCTTCTTTCGCACCTTAAAATCTACTAATTGTAATGAATTTTGTTTACCCACGATCATGCGCACTAGACAACGTATAATAAGTAAAAGACGCATATATATCTGCACCGTGATGGTCAAGTGACTCTCCATATTCCGACTACCAATATATGAGTATAACATACAGGGTGTTGCGATGTTGTGATGTAAAAAATTCGGGAGTGAGTAGATGACGTGAAAATAATGCTGTGAGTTAAAAAAAAACCCTCGTTTCTGAGTTATAAACCTTTTTGCAAAATCAGAACTTGTATTTAAGTACATTTTCTAAATAATACATAGAACATTATGAATTTTTGATGGATGATTACGTATATCCAGTAGGTGTTTGACGGAATAAATGCTTTTATACTATTTGAAGTACTGGGGTTAACAATACGTAACTTTTAAAAGGGCAATCTGTACAATCTAAATATAACAATTCTTAATGAATATGTAGATTTTTAGATCATTGTAAATTCCAAGGAAACCATATGTCATATAGACATTCAGAAGGAAATTTTCATAAATTGTAATTATTCAATGAAAATACTCACAGGAGATATTAAAACACAATCAAACATTTCTAAATGAACTGCGTACTGTCGAACATCGTGTTACTTACATAAGGAAAACATTGAAATGTTGAACAATTTGGTTGGTTACAATCAACATCGATGTTGCGTTAATGTGTGGGCACGAATAGTGATTAATAATTTAGTAGGTTCATATTTTTTTATAATAACCTGAATGGTCCGCGATACTTAGAATTCCTACAAAATAATTTCCCACCCATCTTATATGATATTCCTCTAAACATTCGCAGATATATGTGGTTCATGCACGATGGAGGCTGTCCCCACTACAATTCCTTGATCCCTTCATAAAACTGCCAAGAACTCAACTATTTGTGTTTTGTCTAATATAGCAACAAATTATTCAAAACTATTGACTGTATCAGCAGTTTCCAATGTACAATACTGTGAGCTCTTCATGATGCTAGAATCTCAAATCTTATATATAAATATTCAAAATCAGTTTACAATTTAAAGATAGCAAAAATGAGTTTTTAAATTGCTTTTTGAACAAAAAAGTACTCCTTGTTTAACTCGACAAAATTTATGGTTTAGGAGATATGTATGTATATCGTTGTAGATGGCAAGGAAACCGTTCGCCATAAAGAGGCATTCTGAAAAAAAATATCATAAATTGTAATTATTTATTTAAAATACTTACAGAAGGTATGAAAACACAATCAAACATTTCTTGGATAGCTAATGAATAAATAAAAAAACTTTAAAAAGATTGATAATTATTTTTCATCTAGTAGGCTACTGTCAAATAAGCTACTACCTGGATGGGCAGGGATACTTAGAATTTCTCCAAAATACTTTCCCACCCATGCTTTGTGATATTCCCCTAAACATTCCCATTCCCCACTTCCCAAATTATGTAGAAAATTATGTTGATCAACATTTTCCTAATAGGTGGATTGGTCGGAAAGGTCCCTTTGCATAGCCAACACGCCCCCCTGAATTAAATATAATGGATTCAGTTTTTTGGGGATATCTTAAAAGCTTGGTATATCCAACACCGGTAATTACAAGAAACTTCCATTATGACGCTATATACGTTTTAATAAGTATTTTCAATAAATAATTACAATTTATGATGATTTCCTTCAGAACATCTCTTTATGTCGTACGGTTTTCTTGGCAATTTACAACGATCTAAAAATCTACACATCTCATAAACCATAATTTTTATCGTGTTGAGCAGAGTACCTTTTTGATTTTGAATTAATTTTTGCTATTTTTAGATTGTATAGTTACGGATTGTTAATGAATGGTTTATGGATCTGTTACTCAAGAACGTTTGATTTTCCACAGTGTATCACTCAATTAGCTAACCTAACATTTGGTTAGTTTTTAATCGAAAAGTATTAGAATTTTTCTTACAACCGATAAAACTGTCATCCAACAATTGAAATTTGCTCGAGTTCTTGCATCTAACAATCACCTGATATTCATCTGTACATGCTTGTGGTTAAGCCGTATTTACTTCATTTTCCAATACAATTCATGAGATTGTTTATCTTAGGTGTGAGATTTATGTAACCGATTTCATATCGTTATGCTCGTTACGAATGTGAGAAATTATTGAACTTTGATACATTCGTAACTGACTTCCATAATTATTGAAATTATTGTGATAAAAATGTTTCACTTTGATAATTAGCTTTATTTTGTTAAACAAAACTCTCCCAAATAAAACTTTATTACTACAAGTCATTCATTCAAATAATTCAAATTCAAGTCTACGACTTTCACGGTATAGTTTAATTGTGAAATCTCGATACAAGTTAAATTTACAAGTATATTCAAGATTTTTATTTATATTTTCACATCAACTCACTCCAGAATTTTTTTGAATTCCCTGCATATGTAAACATTAAGCCGGATTCAGACGTATTAACTCTTGCATTGACCATATTACGTCAGAGAGATTAGTACTGGAGCAAACAAAATAAAATAAAGATATTTAAATGCCCTCGCATCTATAAAGAATGACTGTTGAACGCCTAGCAAACGTGAAGTCGAGCGTAACACCAACGAATGCGTCAGCGTGGACGCGAACGTAATTTTTTAAAACAACTTAAGACACAGAGATCGATTGAATGTTATATTTGGTCTGTGCTCTTGTACGGAGCTGAAATTTGGACGCTGAAGGCCTCCACAATCACAACCTTATAGAATCATTTGAAATGTAGTTATACGCCGAAAACTATCATACCCATGTCATGTCCTCCGAGACTTTTATTGAAGGGCAAAATAGACGACCGTTGGTGCATAGGAAAAAAACAAATATCCTAGTTGAGAAACATCCGAGAGTGGACAGACATACATAGCATCGAACAATAATTGTTTAGGCTGAAAACATTGTGATTGCCAACATCAAGGAGACTTGACAATGCACATTAAGATGGTCATTTATCCAATCTTCCAAAAACTGCGGCGAATCATCAGTACCTTAGTGGTATAAATTAATCCAGTTCAAACTTTGTTAGATTTAGAACCCCAAATGTTCTGTAGACTGACTTCCCGAAACCAATCACGTCGATATTACTCAATACAATATTTTAAAACTGAAAGACTTTGTGGTTCGTTTCATAAAAGTAGGTAATCTGTGTTGCAATATATTTCAGCTTGTGATGAGCGTAATTGGAAAGCGTGACTAAATACATCACCATATCAAAACGATATCGATGAGGATAGTATATTTTTAAGCGACTGGAAGACAACACATCGTCTTCTTATCAAAGTTGTGAAACCTGCTCTTATTTGAATTTCAGCGTAATAATTTTCTAGAACGATATTTCTACATGAAAATATACTTTCCTCCAACAAATTTCAAAGCAAAATATTTCTCAAATATGTTTAGAGAAACAGAGTTTTTCTCGTATTTTTTAAGAAATGTATTCATGAAATCAAAATATTGGGAATATTGTCGGTTATTGCGAGTCTGTCTACTTATGTTAATCATACCAAATTCCAGGAGTTCGAAATTATCGCCATGTTATTGATTTCGACAGGGGTAGAATTGTCGCATATCGAGATTTTAGTTTATCCCAAGGGCGAAATTGCCCGTCGTGTTAACGTTAATTTTTCACAAGCAGACATCGACTCATTTCTTTATTGTCAATGCCTAGACATGAACAGTAGCGTATTCAGCTACGGAGACGTCAAATAAATTTTTGTCTTGAGATCACAGTACCAAAAAATTAAGGTCAATAAACTACTTGTTATATGAAACTGAGTTTACGAACGTTGTCTGAAAAGTTTCCGAACTAAAAAAGAAACAAGTCAATTTTTTCATAATCATTTCTATTTTCCAAGATCGTTCTATTAAGTCTATATACACTTAGTCCATTGTTGCCGTAACCTTTAACAAAACTTCCAAATAATAGTTGCTGCCTCTTTTCTCAAAATAAGTGTTTAAATATGAGATACGTCCTCATCTGATGAATATCTCTCTCCAGCAAATGAAATTTTTAGGTTAAGAAACAGGAAAAAATCGCTGGGGGACCAGATCTTGTGAATATTATGAGTGGTTATTCAATTCGACTACAATTCGTGAATTTTAAATATGGTGATAAACGAAATTTGAAAATGTGCATTGTTTTGATGAAAAAACCTTTTTATTTTTTCAAATATGGTCGCTTTTCCCAATTCCTTCCCCTACTTTATCAAAACACTGATGCGTGGTACTCTCCTGTTGTTTTGCCTTTTTGTCGACAGCCGATGAACATAATCTTATCACTACCCTAACAAACGGTCGCCATCACTTTTCGGCCAATGAAACCGTCTATTGCTTTTTTCGAGGCAGGTTCGTCCTTAGTAATCCAATATCTTCACTATTATTTTATTTCAAGAATATAGTAGTGGATTCAGGTTTAATGTACAGTTATGACTCGATGCAAAAAATACGACTTATTTTGCTTAAACCGTACCAATAAGGAATCGAAAATGTTCATTCGAATGCGCTTTTGGTCAAAAATGAGTAAACGCGGCACCTAGATCGCGGATTGCTTACGCATATCTAATTCTTCTATCAATATATGGAAAATGCGATCTTTGAATATGCCGATAGCCTTTTTTATCTCTCTAACTCAATCCGACGGTCGTCCATTACCATTTGGTCAACGTTTTCGATGAAATTGCTGGTTATCGCACTTTATCTAACTCCTCTCTCATGTGTGTATGCGTATATATATATATATATATATATATATATATATATATATATATATATATATATATATATATTTTGAAATAAAAATTTATATTAGTTCATAAAGTCAATAGGTTGATTAAAATAACTTAAATAAAGTGTGGTAAACATTAGAAGGATCCTATTTTTATTTGGGAAGGAAATCAATGTATGAATAACAGATTTAAGCAAGTAAATATTATATGCTAAAATAATATCGTAATTTGATAATGAAAGTTTCAAACATGACAATTTTTTCTGTTTGGAATTTTTATGATACTTTTAGGTTCCATTGAAGGCATTGTAATTTTAAAAGATAACCAGATTACAGTGATTGTAAATGTAGAAACAAATGAGATAAACGTTAACAAATAATATTTGTTCAATAAGTGTTACGTTGAATCACACAATTATATTGATACCAGATAAGGATGAAATGACGTAATTTCCAGGCGTACGTTTTATTAGTCAGGTTCAATTGCTAAAATAGGTAGATACACAAAAGAATATTTAGGATAAAATCTATGATAAAGAAAAAGCGGATTGTCCCAGAGTTTAACAGATCACCGATCATCAATGGTGCGGCATTTAAAGTAACGACAAAATATTACAATTTCGGTCTGAATGCACAAAAATTTGTTTTAATATATATATATATATATATATATATATATATATATATATATATATATATATATATATATATATACATATAAATTTTTGCATGGAAGTGCTTGATGCTTTATTGGAAATTCATCGGAATGGGATGATACATCTCCAAAAACCCATTGGCTTAAGCTGAGCATTTAAACTTAATAGATACTTATAAGCTCCATAATAGTGTGGGGCCAGATTTTAATGGAATGTTTTAAATAAAATGATTGGAAAAACCCACAATAAACATTCAAATTCAAGTAAGTTTGTTATAAACATTGATCATTTAATCCAAGGAACGTCGTGCCTATAAAAACTTTGAGAAAATCTTACAAAAGGCTACAAGTATGGCTCAGGTTGTCAACATAAAAACGAGTTTTTCTTTTACAATCGTGATTCGCCCTAAAATAAGTCCTAAACAGTTCCATTGAACATTTTAAAAACTTGAATACAAAAATAAATTAATTCATAAGGTAAACTGACAATGACAGTATCTATTTGAGGAAATGCATTTTCCAGTAAATCAATTTACTGTCGCTACTATAAGCAAAACACCCGGTCCGAACCTTTGAAGTTCCGGGTATTTTCTGCATAAATCGTGATAAGGTATGAAGCAAATTGGTTTTTTCATATCGCATGCACAATGTCCGAGGACGCAGTATGTATTCACCAGAAGAGAAAATCTACCGCACTGAGCAGTAAGAAGTGAGGAGAGATGAGCGGAGAAAGAGAATAGGTCATTGGCAAATGTTATGGGATATATCGACTAAAGGAAGATGGTCTTATTCCGCGGGTGGGCACCTGACTCAGCCACTCCTACGAAGAGGTAAATTAGTAGTTGACCCAGATGCTCTTTGGGCACGAATGCTCTAGAGGATACCTTCACAAGTTCAAACATGACAATCCCAGGAGTAACAACATATCCGGGAAACAACGAAAATGCGGAGCACGTATTCTTAGTATACCCGCATTTCAGCATGCTTCGACACATCTGAGAAGCTTTAATCGGAAATATGTTGGAAGCTATGCTGTCAACGGAGACTGTCTGGACAGCCACGAGCACATTCGCCGCTCATGTATTAAAGAAAATTCACTCTGAAGAGAACAAAAAGAGGAAGGATCAAAATCTTAAGAGAGGAAGCGATTGACGAAAGAGCCCCGTAGCTAGATAGACTAGATAGTAACACCTAACGGTAGTTTTAACAGGGGCCAGAGATAGAGGAGGTTTTTTAATCGTTATGAAAAATATTCCGAGTCCGGAATGCGAACCACTGAAGATAAGTAACAATATTTTTTACCCAAACCTCTATAAAAAATATTGTATGTGAAAAGAAAGAGACGCCCGGTCCGAGAGCGAAAACCTCTTGGATCTTTGCTATTTACAATTACTGCTACTCCTTCTATTGCATACAACAAAATGAAACATCTATTAGGACTAATATCAACCATTGGGGATTTTCGATTCGCTCCTTGAAAACAAAAATTCTTTTTTTTTTAAATAAGTAGCAACAGACAAGCGATATAATTGGAAAATTTGGACTAATCTTCTCTCAATAGTCACCAAGAATATAGCGTTGAGCAACTATTGAATAAAACTAAACAGATCTAAATTTCTTCATTTTGTGGCGATGTGTTAATACAAATAACACCTTTTACGTCTTTCCAAAATGAGAGCACACGGGATACTAAACTGGAAAAGTTTCCGGACGTATAATCGTCTATGCATACGAACCGTCAAGGGCCCTGACCCGGTGTTTTTTAAAATATTATGTAGTGTCTATCATTACTTTCAAACAATGTGTTATCATATCTTTTTCCCGCTACCTCCCTGAACACACCACTTTTCTGTCCGGTTTAGGATAATAACAAAAACAAGTTTAGCATTTTGGAGTACATGATATCCATTTATCGGGGTACCAGATTTCGGAAAATAGTACTTCCGGTTTTACCAATAATTGGATTAGTTCGGTTTATTCTTTGAAGGGGATTACTTTCTACTACTACTTTCAGGAGATGATGATTTGGCTGAAGAGAGGAAAGATATACAAAGAAAAAATCAAATATAATTGTTGTTCTTGCTTTTCTTTATTAAACTTTTATTTACATTCGAATTGGGAACTGTCTCTTCATATTGTTGAGCAGAACAAGAAACGGATACATTTTCTGATTAGGTTAGGTTTACTTTAGCTTCTATCGTTTCGTATAATTAATAAATCCAATTCAAAAAGCCGGAAGAATAAGTGTGTTTTTATTATAAATTTAAACCAAGCAGCTACGAAATTATATTCCAAACTACTTACTACCTCTGCACCTATACGCACAATTATAAAATTCTGTATAACGCACGTTTCGGTAACCAGGTTATCGTCAGAAACCGAATTTAAACCTCTTACCTTCGGACAGTGTAATTGTGTAATAGTGAGTGTTGTAGTGGCAGTCAAAGGGGTCAATATCAACATTTAATAAATTGCGATGTATGATGTTATTTCAACATCCCAAAACACATCAGTAGTTAAAGGAATATTAGACACATTGCTGGTGGATAGGTCATTTTCAAAAATGATATTTATAAAAAAAACTATCTAACTACACCAGCGAAGACTAAATAATTTAGCTATAATTTCTATTCAACGTGAAATTTTAACAGGAACACGAAAAGATCAATAGAAAATTTTGTGAATACATAACCAAGGAAGAAAAAGTTTCTGTAGGATTATATTACATTGTTCTATCATATGCAAAAAATTTTGTGAAAAATAACAGTTTCATGTTTTCAAATTGAATTGAGGTTTCGTTGGTATTTATGAAATTAGTTTGAAAATGAATTTTAGTTAATCCACAGCTTCTGTGGTTTCATTTATAAATATCTTGATTTTCTTATCGCCTTACAAGACGGTGGAATTGAAACTAGTCGACGAATACAGCGCATTAGTAAAACGTAGAAAGTTAGTGCAAGTCAGCGTCTGGGTCCCAAACAAATCAATTTTAACTAACAGACATTCATTTCTTAAAATTGAGAGGTTTGAGTTAAGTAACCGACATCGAAATTATTTCATGTTCATTAATATACCAAAAACATAAAATTGTATAGGAAGCTGACGGAAGAACTGGCAATCTTAGAACATTATTTATACTATTTGTATTACATATATCAATACTTTCTTCAATAATAAAAATATGAAACCATTTACAAAATTGTTCTTAAAACAATATAATAAAGATAAATGACTTCCTGTACATGCTGAAGCGTAGCTTATAAAATGTAAATATATATGATAAGATTATAGAAAACGTTCTGTCAAACGTTTTTTCTGTATGTCTCAGTTGTTGTTTACCACTAAAAATTCGTGTTCTGAAGGTGTTCATAGATGTCACTCAAGCCGCACTTAACTCAAACTACACTAAATATGAAGTTGACGCGATAAGAGTCTATGCTTATGGAGCACTTCTGAAGTAGAGAAAGTTTGGCAACAACCCAATAATTGAGAAATTTTGGTTCTTTTTCTTATTAACACATTAGTTTACATCTATTAAATTCATTTTAATTTGATTTTGAGATTAATATTAAGAGTTTCATTCTTATTTATCACATACGATGGTTGTTTGAAAAGTTCCCGACCTAACAAAGAAATAATATAAATAAGCACTTTTATTTTTCAACATAGTAACCTACAAAGTCCAAAAGCTTTTGCCAACGAAGCTCTTCTTAACGGAGTTTACGTATGCAATAACGTTCTCGTCTGATGAAAATATCTCACCTTCAAGTGGAACTGTGAGGCTAGGGAACAGGAAAAAAATGTTGGGGGGACAGATCTGGTGAATATGGAGTGTAGTCAACCAGTTCGAAAATCAATTCGTGAATTTTAACTATGAAGATCACCGAAGTGTGAGAAGGTTCGCCATTTGCAATCCACTGTCTTGACTATTTTTCTTTGTAGGAGTTTAGTTGTAGATCCAAGTTTCCCCACAGTTATAAATTCGACTTATATTGCTAAAACCATGTTATAAGGCCTGAGAAATGCGCTACTAGTCCAAAATAAGCAAACGCGGTATCCAGTATATGAACTTATCAAAGATATCGTTAGTTGTAACAGTTTTTGACCGTCCCGAACGCTCGTTATCTGTCAAACTGATACGGCCACATAATTTGTTGTATTTTCAGAAAAATCTTCACAACGACTCACTTATACGATTGTCAAACAGAAAATAAGCATCCAAAATTGCTGAAATTTTAGTGAGGACCTATCAATGCATACGCAAATATATACTCCAATTTACATTTATAAATGCTGTCATCATCAGATTGAGGTGGTAAACAGGCAACCCTCATATTAATTATAACAGTTACGACGTAGTTTTTTATTTAATAAGGATAGTATAATAATTTAAATGTTCTCTTGACCTTTGGTACGAAATTTTGGGATGTTTTGTTTGGTACGTGTGCTTGTAATCATTCGAAATCAAAATTTGACTGTCTAAATTAAATTGGATTTTGAATATACTTATAAATTCAACCTATATCGAGATTTTCCAATTAAATTATACCATGGAAATCGTACACTTAATTTTAAATAAATTAAGAATCTCACTGCCGCGTTTGTAATTTGTTTTCTCAAAATTATCAAAGTCAAACATTTTTATCACAATAATGTTAATAATTATAGAAGTCAGTATTGAACGTTTCAAGGTTCAATAGTTTCTTACATTCGTTAAAAGCATAACGATATGAAATCGGTTACATAAATCTCACACCTAAGATAAACAATCTCATGAATTGTATTGGAAAATGAAGTAAATACGGCTTAACCACAAGCATGTACAGATGAATATCAGGTGATTGTTAGATGCAAGAACTCGAGCAAATTTCAATTGTTGGATGACAGTTTTATCGGTTGTAAGAAAAATTCTAATACTTTTCGATTAAAAACTAACCAAATATTAGGTTAGCTGATTGATACACTGAGAACAATCTAGCCTTCTTCTTGAATATTATATATTTTTATTACTAGTATTTATTTCCTTCACTCTTAATCGAGGAGCATTGGCAAACACACCAAAGAGAAGAGGGGTAATTTTGGGTAGTGGCAGACATGATGGAATGATAAAAGATTTATGTGAAAATAAAGTGGATATTTAATAAAAAATAGATTATACTTATAGGCCTTAAAATTGCGAAATCAGAACTTATATTTATAATTCTCAGCCTACTATAGAACTTAACAAAATTTCAATGTCAAAATATTTTATTACTCAACATATTCTCCTCTTAATTGGATACATTTATTACAGCGAACCTGCAACGTCTCTAGAGCTTTAAAAAAAAATGTTTCTTCTTGCTATGCAAACCAGACCTCAACAGCTTTTATTGCCTCCTCGTTGGAAGAAAATTTACTTTTTCAGTTGAGGAAAGGAGCCGAATCTGGTGAATAAGGGGGGTGTTCTAGTAATTTTTTGCATGGCAACATGAGTGTGCAGGGGCGTTGCCTTGCAAAAACAAAACACCTTTGGATAGCTTTCCGCGTCTTTTCTCTTAAATTTTTTTCCCTAGAGTGGTCAGTAATGTCGAATAGTAATCTCCAGTTATTGATCTACCCTCATCCAAAAAAACAATTATGATTACTCCATGGCAATCACAAAAAACTGAAGCAAGAATTTTTCCAGCAGATTTTTGGACACGAAACTTCTTAGGTCTTGGAGAACCAGAGTGACACCATTCCATCGATTTTTGCTTTGTTTCTGGATCGTAGAAATGTACCCAAGTCTCATCCACAGTAACAATTATGTTTAATAAGTCTACATCGTTTTCAAATCGAACACAGATCGAACATTCAAACGTTTGGGGATCCATTTTGCAGCAATTTTTTTTCGTGCCCAAATTGACGTGAACTATATGATGAAGGCGTTCGTATGAAATATTCGGTGCTTCGAATATCCGTTTTAGCCCAATTCGACGGTCTGATAAAATCATGTCATGAACTGCATCGATATTTTTGGGGACTGACACAGAAACTGGTCTTTCCAATCGGTCACCATCCAATGAAAAATTTACCTCTTTTGAAGCTTGCAGTCCAATTTTTACACGGTCGCATAAGAAGGACATTGATCACCAAGGGTATTAAACATATCTTTACCTCTTTTGCTCTAGTTTACTTTTTTGACGTCAAACTTCACACTGACACTTCTAATATGTTATTGTTCGTTGCTATGGTAACGCATTATTTTGTTTATGCATGGAACTGGTCTGGGCTAACTAGATATCAATACATCCTCGTAAGTATATTTTCTAAATTATACATTCGAACATTATAAATTTTTAATGTATGATTACGTAAGTTCATTTTTTTAACAAAAAGGTACTCTTTGTTTAACTTGATAAAATTTATGGTTTAGGAGGTAGATAGAGTGTTCCTTAGACACTTGAAGTTCCATTAATATAATTATTTATAGCGGTTTGTAAACAGATACGAGTTGTCGAGTATGGTAGTTGGATTATAAAAACCAAGTTTAATTGATTATTTTCTTGCTTAATAAATAGTTTTTTACAAAGTAGTTTTGATGTTTTGATACAAAGAAAGTGGTCAACCATCATTAATTTGCCCGAAGATACATTGCAGTACATTCCAAGAAAACCCTTCGCCATAAATAGACGTTCTGGAGAAAATTATCACAAATTGTAATAATTCATTGAAAATACTCACAGGAGGTATGCAAAGAAACCTCTCCGACCAATCCACTTATCAAGAAAAATGTTAATCACCATGATTTTTTACATAATTTAGGAAGTAGGGAGGGGATCCATCGTGCATGAACCCCATATCTATGGGAATGTTTAGAGGAATATCACATAGCATGGGTGGGAAATTATTTTGTAGAAATTCTAAGTACCATCGAGGTAGTAACTTATTTGACAGTAGCCTACTAGATGAAAAATAATTATCAATATTTTTCAAGTTTCTCCTTATGTCAGTAATATGATCTTAGATAGTATGTAGTACAAATGTTTATTTATTTATCCATTAATTCTCCAAGAAATGTTTGGTTCTGTATTAATACCTCTTGTAAGTATATAAGTTAAACAAGGAGTACCTTTTTGTTTAAAAATCAATTTAAAACCTCATTTTTGCTATCTTTAAATTAAAGGTTGTCCCTGTAAAAGTTACAGATAGCTACCCATTAGGCATGAACCGCCCATGACCTCCAGATAGTAGTATATTATTATTTATTCCATCAAACACACTACAAGGACATACATAATCATCCATAGAAAATTCATAATATTCGAATATATAATTTAGGAATTATAATTGACAATTGCTCACTCCCGAATTTTTTGCACAAAGTCTCATATAATTTCAAGCAGACAATCACCCTTTTCAAATTAAATATTGAAACAAGCTATGAAAACTGATTTTGAATATTTATATATAAGATTTGAGATTCTTGCATCATGAAGAGCTCACAGTATTGTACATTGGAAACTACTGATACAGTCAATAGTTTTAAATAATTTGTTGCTATATTAGACAAAACACAAATAGTTGAGTTCTTGGCAGTTTTATGAAGGGATCAAGGGGTTGTAGTTCTCCCTTTATATTTGGATAACTGGTTGTATTACACAAATTCAGGAAATAGCTTATTTTTGCCTGTGAATTTTCCATAATTTAGAGAAGGAACACTATCCTTTTACTTGTGAACGACAATGTTTTTGCTATTTTAAAATTTTTGTCTTTAATCGCATCTCAGGCTATCTATAATTTACTATAAAATCGCTAGACTTTGAGTGTATCTATACAATGTGGAAAATATATTTTGGGGATATTTTGATTTATATGTATCACTTGTTTTCTTTATTAGATAGATAACCAAGGATTTAACAGTGATATTAACAATTATATAACCGTTTTCAAACCATAATTGAATGTTCAACTAAACATTTCTTACAAATACTAATCTACCAGTCTTGTTTAAAGAAATATTTAATTCTATTGACTGCAATAGTAGTATGAGTAGTGACTATTGCCAACTACTCCAAAAGCTTAACTCAAATTTGCAAGAAGAGATCTAATTTTGCACGACAAAAAATAAACCAGACATTAGTTTTTAGACAGGCACAACAATAGTAGAAGTTGGTGTAATTAATCCAATAATTGTCAAAATTAATTGATCCTGGACTTCAAAACTACCTGTCATTTCCTTTTAGAACTGTGATGATATAAATTTATTCATGTACCTAGCTATTAAAATTAAATACAATTCAGACTAAAACTAACAACAATATTTTCTTTCTGAATATGAGGTTTTCACAAGCAGATAATTTTTGAATCTGTATAATTAATCTAGATATCTAACAATATAGTTTTTTTATTTTTCAAGTTATTTTGAAAGCAAATGTATTTACTATTAATAATAATTTACCCATATTTATCTGTAGAAACTTTGATTATTTACTATGATTACACATTATTTTAAAAACGATAAACACATGATTAAAAGTACTGTAAAAGTATATTGATACAAAGTTAATTGCTTACATGTTTTAAAATTTTGATTCATACCAATTCCACTACAACCAAAGATGTAAATATAGAATTACATATACATACCCACTTTTACATGTCATGCTTCGGATTTTGTTTCAAAAATATTCACAAATACCTACTTAAATAAATCATTTTGGATAGATGATCAATGTACCTTTTTCAAGAAAAAAAATCACTTTTTTATAAAACAATGAGATAAAAAACAATTGGCAAGCATATAATTGCAAGTTTACAGTCGTTAGTAGTAAAATGCTGAGTACTTACCATGGGATAATTCATAGTAAAAAAAGTTTCCAAATTTGATACCAAATGGGGATCGGTCCCCATAAGAGGTTTTAATATTGACACACCGGGATAGGGTTCATCTGTGGATAATGGTTTAACCTTCCTGTGCAGTCTATATTTACTAAAACATAACAAAACAATTTATAAAACAGAGTAATCGGAAGAAAAACAAATGAAGCGCTTGGTTGAGGTTATGTTTGAAAGTCTTACCCGTAAAATATCGCTAGCAAATGAAGTACCCATAGTCCTGACCAATATATGAGAAAAAATATTGCAAATCCATGTAAAGTGTAAATCATTGGGTCTTATTGGCTTAAAACTAGAAAACACTACAATCAACATCCCTATCTAAACACGTTCATTTCTTTGATGTAACTATATAAAATGACCCCTTCAGCCACAACTGTCACAGTACACTAAACAAAAGAGTGGGACGCTTGATATGTTTCATGGATCTGTCAGTTCTAATCCTAAAATAAAGTAACTCATACCATGTTTCATTAATTCCTTACGATAGTAAATTGAATTGCGAACTGGTCGACTGCTACAAACCAATTCGTAGAAGTACTAGAAAAAATAATCTAATGCAGATATCAACGTTGTCAGATTATAAAAAACACAGAATAATTTAGGAATGGAATTTTTTCATATTTATTTAATTAGAAGTCTAATGAAATAAATGGATGAAGGTTATGAGGTTATGAGATTGGAAATCAAATAAAAAATTTAATTGAATTATTTTCATTGTCTATTATCCTTTCTTTAAAATTACTTTCTGTATATTGAAATTCTTAACAAATATATGGGTTTTCTTTCTTCAACCAAAATTCTGATTTATAAGGGATTACTAAAAATATATACGGCTCATGAAAAAATCTACAGTAACATTGTACTTGAATATATTTTTAAGTATAGGTACATTAAATTTATTTGTTCATTTGGGAAGAAAAACTATCTATTTAATGAATTTGAGAAGCTCGTACGAGTTCAAAGAACTTTATCATAAAATAGGTGAAAATTTCATTATGATAATTTTCTCACTACTCGTTGAATTTGGAAATGGCGAGGCATATTGTCATAGCATAAGCAAAGATTGTAAAATTAATAGCTGACAATTTTTTTACAGACGCAAAAAATGCTTACACATCGTCTATGAATCTGGAGATGGTGAGACTTATTTCAATAGCATAAGCAAATATTGGAATTACTTTTTCAAATTGCAAAATTAATGAGCTGACAAATTTTTTACAGATGTAAAAAATGCTCACATATCGTCTACATTATGTAGGAATGTATGAAATCATTTTTTACATTAATATTATGGAGATTAAGTCTAACGAGCAAATTTGGCATCGTACAAGTTATTACAACTTACAGCTAGAAAAAGAATTATGTTTATATTGTGGATAGTACTGGATGGTATAAATATAACCGTGCATTCTGAAAAACGAATTAAAAGATGGGTAATTCCCACGCAAAACATTGAATTGTTAGTTATCACAACGCTTCATACTCAATAACAGAAATTTCAACACCACAATGTGTTGTTTACTAATGAATTTTGATTAATGATATTCAATATGTGTTAAGATTGACGTCTTAGTTGTTCAATTGTTTAGGGTATTTTTTCCATTTTCTAATAATGTCCATATGTTTTGAAAATAAAATCAACTCCTAACCGTACACGTACCTTAAATATATGTTAGGCGACTAGGCTTCCCTTCGTATCCTTGGTCATATTTAGTAAATTCAGTGCTATGTACCTGTCGATGTTAGTTAGATGTATCTGTTGTTCGCTCATGTCTCCTTTCTCTTGTTGTTTTTGTGTTATTTTGATAGACAAAGTAAAAATATCTCCATTATCGTGATTTCGACGACTCCATTATACTAGTGTGTTGTAAATCTGATTTTTCTTTTGTTGATCAGCATTTCTTTTTGTGAAAACAATGTTACATATAGCTCTCATATAATATCTCTATGTACGTATTTGTCGGTTCGAATAGATGAGTAATTATGGCAATTCTTTCTTTTTTTATTTGTAGTGCCAAGGCGTATCAAGTAATAACATTATTTTACAGTATTTTTTATTTAATGTTTAGCTAATATCACTATCATAAATCATAAAATCATAAATTTTCGGCGAAAAAAGTACAACTTTCGTGCATTCCACTAAGCACTCACTACAATCCGTTCACCATCACGATCTTTCCCGTTCCAAGTGAAATTGCGTACGAGGCATTTTGAGCGTTGAGATAAATATTAACCAATGACAAAACAGAAAAAATAAAGTGAAAGCTTTAAAATGTTTGTTATAATTTGTAAGTCATTGATTTTTTGAGTGGATTGCTCAACTGGTTCACATTAAGTGAAGTAAAATATTTATTCACAAAAATGCGTCAAAATTACTTATAATATCTCATGACACATCAAATAATAAGATAAATTCTCATGGTTGCAAGCTGCGTTGCTTGAATTTTGAGTCTTCCAACGCTCACTTCGACCCACCTCCTGGGTCATCGTAAACGTTAGCCATGACATGAGTGACGTTCTCGCCGCAACCACAACGATCGTAGTGCTATGTGGTACGCCCAAAAGAGTATTTCAGGCGCCGAGAACGCTTAGTAGAATGCACCGCTTCTGAATAGGCGTAAACAAGAGCTCCATAGTTATTATAAACAAATGGCAAAGTTCAAAAAGTGAAGAAAACAAAATGTTCAAATGCTATAACAAATATCTGTTTTGGCTATCTCATTTTGTAGAAAATAATTCATTGCATGAAGTGTAATAGTTTTCCACATTCATTTTAATTTAAAGTCCTGAAAAATGATTTGCCAAAGAATTGCAGTTTTATAGGACTGCTTCAATCATTAAAGTTTTATTGTATTTTCAATTATTGTGATTTTCAACATTTTTATTCATTTCTTTGACTTAATTACTTTTAATTTGCATTTTGAGAAATATATGTGCAGTCATGGTCATCTATTCAAATTCTAAAACCTTACAGCTTTCATAATTTTGTAGACCTGCAGCGTTCCCAGAAGAAGATAAAATTATATCAATCAGTATTTATCAGAAATTTTCACTAGCTACATTAGGATGACTTTTGTAGTAGACAGTAAAACATAAATTTCTTATGTCAATAGTTTTTTGGGAATACAAAGGAACAGAAGTGTATTGAATAAAACACTTGGTAGAGAAAAACCTTTAATGGAAATTAATATAAAACAATAAGATTTTATTCAGTTAGAAACAAAAGAAGAAGCTGAAGTTAATACATTAAGAAACCTTCATTAAACAATATATTTGCAACTAAGTTAATTGCTATACATTTTTACCGTATTCAATATTAATAATCAAATGCAAATTTAACCAAAAAGTTGTGAAATAAATGTATGAAAACACGGGTAGTTAATTTAAATTTATGAAATTAAATAAACTTTGAACATATAAAAATTATAATATGGTCAATGAAATTAGGAAAAATCTGTATTTTCGAATTTTGTTATAATATTTATTTCCAAGCAAATAAACGATTTGATACAAAAAATATTGTTTATCGCAGTGTAGTTTGATAAAATGAAAAAATAATCAGGTGCGATCTGAAAAATATATCTAGTCCCTAGGTTATACAAATATCTAAGTGATAAAAATAACAGTCTTGAAAATAAGAAAAAATCATATAAAAAAAGTAGAAAATTTAACAAAATGAGTATTTTTAAATATCAGAACCTTAAAAGACAGAATCTAGTTCGGCTAACTGTAATTGTAATTCGGCTAAAAGATCTAAGATTAAGTTTTTGATTCCGTTTCACTAAGAGCTAGTGTGGCTTGCTTGATTTCAGACTGAAGGGATCGATAAACACTAAATTTCATTTAAAAAGCATTGAAATTAATAAATAGTGCACATTTTATATTTGTATTGTATAATTAATAAATTGATATGTATGTAACGGTTTACTTTTTATTTAAAAATATAATATTTTATAACATGCATAACTTTTAAGGCATTTATTAATACCGTAGCCTAATAAATTGACATTATGTGATCCCTTCAGCCTCAAAAACAAAAAAATATCGCTCCAGCATAATGATGAACCTAATCTATAAGAAGAAATATTACCACTGTTTAGAAGTAGAACAAATAACTTTATAACTATTACACCTAAAAAATTAGAAAAAAATAAAACATAAAACAATATCTTATTACAAATATCACTTTCAAATTATAATTAAGTCCATTTAAAGTTAAGTTAAAATAACCTAGTTCACTATTTTAAATAAATGAAATACTTGATAGATTAGTCCTTCATACTAGGTGGCACCCTTGTAAACGTTTGCATGGTTCATTTATTACACAATCCCTCATCAAACAAATATCTCTAACTTTTTAAAATTAAAGTAAATGTAGCCAAATTAGACAAATGGAACATACCATTTCAAAAATTAAAATTAAATTTCTATGCTAAAAACAATAAAATGTCAAAAGTAAAAGTATATGCAATACGTTATTTAAAAAGAAATAACCTTTTGTTAGTACAACTAGTAGTTTTTGGAATATCTTGATGTATAAAAAGTGTTGTTTCCACAGAAAAAATAAATATTTATTCTGTATACTGATTAACTAAAACTTGACAATCTCAAAATTGTTCTAACAACAAAGCAACCCCCAAATAATCATCATCATCACGCATCTTACACAAGCCATGACAATCCAAAGCATCCCAACCCGATTTTTTTTTGTTTTTCCACAATTATTGGAATTATTAGTTTTCTTTTCACCTACTGAAAATGATAAATTACACAATTGGCACAACCATCAACAATATGAAGCGCATTCACCTAACTAATTTGAAGGGAAAAATAAACTTTCAAATAGCGGAAGAAATATTAGCAGTGTCAGAACATACTCTTCAGTGCCAGTACACCAACAGTTACTATAATACTGTCTGGTCCTTCGAGGCTTCCATAAATCGTTGGTTCGTATCAGGTTCAAAGGACCCGAAAATGTAAAAAGTAAATGTTGATGTATTGATACAAATATCTCTAACGATTCGAAAAATTCGAATTCAGTTGCCAGTGTCATTTAATGTAGTGCAATGGTGAATAGGCTTTTTGCAGTTAAAATAAAAGAAAAGGAGAAAACTTCAATTTTCTGTGAGTTGTATCTCTGTACAAAAACTGTGTTAATATCAAACTTCATTGATGGTGGATTTTTATCCAGTTAAAAAATATACCATGTGAACACTAAATTCTTAGAATAATAAGAAGGGATGGCATATTTGAGTTTCATATTCCATAGAACCAATTAATTTTCACTTGTAAGAGTTAGTAGATTGCTAAAGAAATCACATTAATGTCGAAATATCATTGATGCCAAAATAAATCAGAATTTTAGTTTGGAACTTTGTAGCACAGTACACAGACTTTTTATTATCAAAAAAGTAGTTGTTCTAGAATTTTACTCCTGTTTATGATAGAGAAAATCATGTGAGTCAAAATTGCAAAATGTTAAAAATATTAGCTGTTAGAAACTGGCAAATATGATTCATCCTGTTTAAAATATAGCACTTAATTTTTTATTAAGCTAAGTGCTTAAGCAAAAAAGTGGTATATATATATATATATATATATATATATATATATATATATATATATATATATATATATATATATATATAATATATATATATTATATTTAAACTCAAAAACTGACTATGTCTCAATGTTTCTCGAGTTTGGGTTCAAGATTTTTTAGTAGCAAAAATATTAATGAATAAACAAAGCAAGAAAATAATTATTTGAGGTATAAAATAAAACATAAAAATGCAGATGCGCCATTTCTTGTTTAAAAGACTAATCCCATTACTTAATTACTATCAGAGTGTCAAAATAAGAAAATACGTTAATATGAAACTTTAAGTGGTGCTGTTAAGTCTACAGGTGGCGCCGTTTCAGACTTCCATTTTCGGCTGTAGAATCTTGTTCCAGTGTGGCATCTTCCTGCTTTTCTGGTAGTGTTTGTTTTGTACAATCATCTGATTCATGTTCTTTATTAGCTTCCTGACGCTCAGGTGTGGGCTTTGGAGATCGGGGAACTTCATAGGCACTAGCAGAACTTGGGTTCCTTGTATGACGTCCGCTTTCATGTTTTTCTTCAAATACTGCAAAAGATTTAGATGCAAATTAAAAAGATAACAACAATTAGGAAAGTCTATTTCAAATTTTCAATCAAAATCAACTCGCTATAGGTATAGGTTTTTACGACAAAGTAAATTTCACAAAAACAGTCCAATTTATTCCTGGATAAGTGAAACCATAATTTAACAAACCATATCTTCAGACATGTTGATCAAAAGCCAGTAAACATTTAATGAATTGTATGCCTAGCATAAAGAGTAGGCTTAAGGAAAATATTCGAAAACAACAGTTGCCATCAAAATTTATATATATTTAATTATTCCCAAGCCCAACACCACAACCACAACTACTGAGTCATTCTTCTCTTTGTAATTGGAAACATTTCATAAAAGATAGCAGAGGAAGATTATGTGAGGATCTAAATCAATATATTCCATCACATCAATTTGGATTGGAAAAAAAACCGTCAAATACATCCCCTCGCCATTTCAATATCTCTAGCGTAGGCTGCAAAATTAGGAGGCTGAAGGAGGATATAAAAAATGACTTTTGACTTTGTTTGGCATCAAGGTTTACTACACAAGTCTCAGGTGCGCAGGTAAAATCAATGAAACATTCTCAATTATTCTTCAGGTAACAGAGAGTTCCACAAGCCTCACAGAAATGAAAATATCAATATATATATGTAAATATATATATATATATATATATATATATATATATATATATATATATATATATATATATATATATATATATATATATATATTGGGCCAATTCATATTGTACTACTTGTAATAATGTACTAGTTACATTTTTGCAAGAGAGAAAACAAAGAAGGTATCTGTGAGGCTTGTGGAACTCTCTATTACCTGAAGAATAATTGAGATTGTTTCATTGATTCTACCTGTGCACCTGAGACTTGTGTAGTAAACCTTCATGCTAAACAAAATCAAAGGTCATTTTTATATCCTCCTTCAGCCTCCTAATTTTGCAGCCTACGCTTGAGATATTGAAATGGCGAGGGGATATTTTCCTTAAGCATACTCTTTAGGCTAGGCATACAATTCATTGAATGTTTACTGCCATTTGGTCAACATGTCTGAAGATATGATTTGTTAAATTATGGTTCCACACTATCAAACCCCCAACATGTCAAGTCCCTGGAGATGGAAATAAGACATTTAAGGAATTCAAACTGCTGCGTGTAATAAGTATAGAATTATTTGCAGACTATCAAATCTTTATAATCGTAGAAAGTCACAACAAATAATATAAAAACAATAAACCTGCAATATAACTATGAATGTGGAAATAAATATTTCTCAAGTCCTTTTGTATTGAAGAAAACAACATATAACTACATCAGCCTCTTATTATGAAAATACTGGAAAAATCTCTGTGTATTACTCACATTTATCTAGACTAATAATAGAACCGACAATTTCGTTAGCGGTGATAGCTTTATCCTCATCTAATTGTTTACGATGTCGAACTAACCACCAATCAACTAGAAATATTCCAAGAGCTAGAGTCTTTATACCAGCACATAATCCTACATATCTATATCGAAATTGCTCTATATCATATAATAAACATCGGCCTCCTTTTTCACCACATGTGCTTTTCCACAATAGACAGGTCGAGTCTATTAAATTTCCAAATAAAATAGGTGCTGGAATATATCCAAATAATCTGAATATCACAAATTGCATTCCTAGAGCGAAAGATCGCTCTTCTTCATTGACTGACCTACAACAAACAGTTTGATATGTTTTATATAGAATTATTTTTAAGAATATATTCAATAATATAAAGTAGACTTCAAAATACACTTCTCTTGTATATGATACCTGCTTAGATATTAAACATGTTTTTATCTAAAACTAATAGTGGCTAAACTAATTGATTATTTATTTAAGAATAACGTAATTGGTAGGTGGCCTCATTGCCTGGGGGGAAAATAAATGTAACTTCATATTTACTGTAATAGAAAAAAATGGTTTGAAAATTTAAATGAATTAAATTGCTTTCCTTTTGTCAGTAGTAGGATGTACTAAAACAGGGGAAAAGGATCAAGTGCGGTTTTTTGAATACCTGCTGTATTAAATGATCATAGTGAAAATTAAATGAACTATCAAAAAGCAAACATGAAAGTTAAGCCTCTAAGAGGAGGAAGATTAAGTAAAAAATTTTCCACAAACGCTCAATTTGTTCAGAGTATTTTTCAAAAGTTTAATATTTTAAATGAGTTAGGTAGTTACTTCCAAATCAAGTCAAATGATATGTTTTTCATTCAGAAAATTTAACTACAATATGTCTCTAAATGGAACAATTGTAAGTTAATATAGAAAAATTACTTGTTGGGTAGAACCCTATGGTTTTCTCCATAATTTTCTAGTTTATGTAACTACTTGAGAGCAAATATCAATAATATAATACAATAATAAAACATGCATGACAAATAGGTCAACAAAGAGAGGATTACATAATTAACACTTCTAGTCAATAAAAAATAAAATATGCTGAGATCTAATTGTAAACATAGGGTATATTACTGAAGTAAAACTTCATATAAAATATTTTCACCTCATTGAATACAGAAAAAAAAAGTTGAGTTCCTGTATATATGCAATTGCAAAACTTACTTTTTTCACAACAACTACATTAGTTTGCATAATCTTGGCACAAACTTCTTGTACAAAACCATTTTCAAAGTACTTAAATGCTTGAAGAGATTTCTAAGTTTTCAGTTGCTGTGCAGTATGAAAACTATGTGTCAACGCTACATAGCCTCTATTAGAGTAACTTTTGGAACCACATTTAAATTGGTCACGAACGAAGCACGACAGTTCGCGAAAATTACGAAGTGGGCGACATCTGTTCATTTTCTTTCAATCTTCAATAGAGGTGAACAACAAAGCCAGAATACGAACTAATTTTGTTGTTTTAAAAACAATAGATAGTGTTATTTGAAAGTTTAGTCCAAATAGTAAAATAAAATACTTGTTTAAAGTGCTTTTCTGAGATAAAAACAACCACACATCTATAAGGTGCACTTCGAAAACAATAAAAACGTGGTATAAGTTGTAGTGATACGAATGAACTAGTTGTTAAAATCCTATTCTAGTGGACAATAAAACTCTTGTGGCCCTTTTTGGTAATTTCGCTTAGATATTGAAGTCTCTTCCTCCCGTACTTACATGAACAAATGAGTTTCCAATATTTAACTACATCATTCAGATGGATTGTTATCTCATGAGTTAAACCTGACATCTATAGACACAAACTTTCAATAGTTTTTGAATTTGCTCCTTCTAGTTCACATAATACTAAATGTCCCGCTTCAAAAACTGCTTCACCTTCTTTCAGTAGTCTGCTTCTGACTCCAATATATTCCATGAAGTTAAAAAGTGTTATTACATATTCGTCATTTTTTAGACCGATTCTTAAACACAATTTTTTGTTCTAACCACACAAACACGTTAAGGAAATAGCGGAAATTAGAAAAATGAAAAAAAATTCAACCAAAATCACTAAACAAATAAAAAACTAAGCGGCATCAACACCCTTACAGATTGTATTGTTATTCACCGCTTTAGAAACTAAACTTAACGCCATCTAATGACATGTGATTTTCGCAAATATGGTTAGATGCTCCCAAGTACTTTAGTTTTTTCATCATACCTCACTTTACCTCACTGATCAATATCGAATCTAATTCGCTATAATGCATATTTCAATATAAATGACAAAAACTAAAATAGAAGCAAAACACTCTACAACTGCTCACGGAACTACACTTTTTCATATGCAAAGTGTGCCTCTCAAAACCAAATGATCACTAACAGATATCACGTGACCTTACATAGTACTAACCTTAAAACTATCATGAGTAGAGGCATTTGTGTGACAGCCACTATAAATGTCATAAAGAATAATAATATCAAAAATGGATATATTGTATGACAAGAGGAATTGCATGGACCTGCAGTTGCAACAGGCACAACGGTAACTTCTGCATATTCACTTTCTAACTGTGAAGTGATACTTATGGACGAAGTTACACCATCTTTAATTGTCATATTTCCATGTATACCTGAAAAAATAACTCAAATTATAACATCTTTGAATGAACCATGAAAATATTACTAAATTTTGGAAGTATGACTAATGATATATATTTTATAAATATAATAAATTTTAAACTAATATTCACACTGTAAACATTCAGTAATCTACAACATTTAACAAAAGATCCAATTCATTACTTATTATATTATTACTTTCCAGTAAATATGCTTACTGAGTAGACGTGTACATGTTCTTTGTATAAAAGTTCCATTTCAGTGTGAAAAAAGTGATAATATATTTTTGTTTCTGCACAATCACGTTGTTGAAGTGTACTTTTAGCAAATACTGTTTACATAATGGTCATATTCAATTAGTTTATGATATAAATTAGTTTTTGACTAAATTGTGTAAAATGTCGATTACAAGAAATAAGGGAAACGATAAATTGGTAAAATGTTGGTAAAAATTTCATATGCTTCACCCCAATATTAACTGAAATTAACAAAAATTAGGTTATTTTTTAACAAATTAATAGATTCTCTATTTCTATCCTTCCGCCACTTAGCATTAATTACTGAAAAAGACTTTTTCAGTGAATGCTGAAGTGGCGGGAATAGAAAGTAGATATGAGGCAATTTTAGTTATGTTTGTAAGTTCTTCTAAAGTATTTACAAATAATGGCTCAACTTTTGGCCAGTATTCATTTGAAAAAAGTCTTATATTCTGATATTTTTTGATAAATTATTTTGAAATTTGTTAATTCTAAATATAAATTATCTATACAAAAATTGAGTCTATACAGCTAATTAAAGAAAGCCAGTTAGTCTAATTGTCATTTGTCTGTATACACATTTAGCCTTATATATAAAAAAGTATGAAGTTATCAATATTTCAATCAAAAACTTCTTAGGAAAACTCTGTAATAGTATTTAATACTTTTTTTGTCTCATGGCCAAAATACTTGCTATGGTTACATTATTTCCTTCTAATTTTTTTATTGTTTTATTGAAAACATTTAATATATGGCTAACATAAAGAAGATATTATTTTCTACATTATTATCAAACATTAAAAAATTTTGTATAACCATTAAACAGTCAACATCCAAACCAACAAAGTAGTTACAAATTGGTGTCCAATTATGTAAAATTGTATCAATTGCTTGTAGAAGAGACAGCCAGCCAGTTCCTATGTGTCGTTTTGTTAGGTTTATAGCTTATTACTTTAATTTTATTAAAGTTGTTAAACAAAAACAAGGTCTATGCGAGAAAAAGTTAAGTTCTGAGAATGCAGACACTTTCATGCCTGTCAATGAGTGACAGTCTTATTTGATTAATATATTCGTTCAGAAGCTCAGTGTGATTTGTTTGTATCTGCGCTGCACTGAGCAATGAGCACCCTCTGACTAAATAAAAAGAAATTTGTGTAAGCCTCTAAGCATAACAAATAATAATGTGTTTGCATTTCGATGCTAAAAACAGTTTTTTGTATACTTTATTCTAGTTCAACAGTAAAATGGATAATTCAGTGAAAATAGTATAACACTGTTTAAAACAGTATAGTTGGCAACTCTAAGTGTAGCATTTGAAGAGTTAAAAACCACTAGTCACAATTTTCTTTAAAAATTACTTTCGAACTCCTTGTATCTATACTTCGTGGTGAAATACTTCCAAAGTACAAGGAGATATCATAGCAAAAAAATATGAATACAAGGGGGTGAGCAATTTATCTGTTGAACTATAATAATTAAGACGTTAAGTTAAGTGTGAAAAGAATTATGACAATTTCGAAGTATAGATTGCACAGCTCGTCAACTACAATTATGTGTTAAGGGAATACATGGAATCAAGATGTCAAAACCATAAAACAAAAGATAACAAAAATGTAGCAAACTCTTTCAATAATTCAAAAAATCACATTCCAAAAATTGAATGTGATTTAATAAGGCCTCAATATACAGTAACATACCAGCCATTTTAGAATAAGAGTGAAGTAGATTTTTTAGGTTTGTTTGAGAAAAGTTCAAGAGATTGGAATACCTCGATTTCTTTTGGAATTCGACTTATCCAAATATTAACAAGAGTTTTATTTATATAAAATGTTACATTTGCTAATAATTTTAATCTAGGATATATTTTATTCAAATAATTTATTAATATTAGCATCAGTATACCCTAATAATAGGGTATTTGCATTGTTTGAGAGAAAATAGTTTTGGATAGTTTATATACAAATTTTATCACTCTTTTTTAATTCTTTGATCAACATTTATAGAGATAAAAATTATTGAAAATTAAAAAATTTTGTAAGTAATTTAAACATTTGAGTAAGGTCGTCATAAGCGTGACAATATAGGTATAAAATAATCACTAAATATATGATATAAAGTAAATATGACAGTTAATCTCTTGGTTATTGGTTAATCTAAAAAATGGTATATGAATACTGTTTTGTGAAAATACCTTGACCAAAATACTTGATAAAGTTTGTTTATGATGCCAAAAAATTCGAATATACTACAACAAAAAAAAATATTTGAAGGTATTGGTCGTTTTGATGATTCCGCAAGATGTTATTATTTTTGTTGCCAGGATCATTTTAATGTAAGTAAAATTCAAATTTAACATATTTTATAGTAATTAAGTTTATTATTCTTCTAATTTTTAACGTGATTATGTAATAATGTAATAACTTAACATATAAAAGGTTTATTTAGTTGATTTTTATATATAGTAACAAATACATAAAAAGTGATTATATATTATTATAACAGCACACACTACCTTGCCAGGAACGATAACCTCGTGATCATCAAGCAGACAACTGCTCAATGTTTTTATTAACCCTACGACATCACAACTGAAAACCAATGGGAATCGTTTTATGTAGTTAAAAATTTGAAATTTTTGCGATTTTCAATTAAATATTTAGATATTATTGTTTCTATTTTAATTAAATGTTCAACTTTCTGAAATTATTTCATATCAAGAACTTACAAAATAAACAAAAAAATAAATACTTTTTAAAAAATGCAACTATCTTATTATCTAAAAAAAATGAACAACATCTGAATCACAAACAATATGAATTTATACAATATTTACTTGTAAAAACCAAGATTTTGGATACTTATTAAAGTGTATGATATTAGTAAGATGTTTCTTGTTATGATGGTAAATTGTAAACTTAACTTACAGGCACAATTGGTATAGTTTGTACTTAATATGGAAGTACAACCAGCATGACACGGGCTAAAATAAGTTAATCCATTATTTCCACATACAGGTTCTACATCATTAATGCTGCATTCACAACCAAAGTTACATGAAGAAGTTAAATTGACTTGAAATGGTTGTGTACTGTTGAAGTATGGTATGGTAGTACCGGCCATTTTTAAATTATCACACCCCAAGAAGAATAACAATCCATAACACAGGAGACAAACTGCATTTGATATTAAAACGAATTGTACAGCCCCCTTGGGTCGGAGTTCCATTTTTTTAAGAATCACTCCACCCATAAATATTCCTATGCAGGCACCGGGAATTGCAATAGATCCTAAAAAATAAGATATTACTGAGTTGGTTTAAAACCAGTATTGTTGCTTTTTACTGAATTTCATTTGTTAACCACAATGGAGAATTTGCAATTTTTTCGAAAAATTATTTGGTAGTCTTGAAATTAGATATTAAGATTTTTTAATCGTGAAAAATGATTTTAACAATAAAAACTATAATGTTGTGAGATCTAAGCACGTAATTTTTTCTTCTGAATATGAACCCTCCTTATATAAATATACTTTTTTAAATTATACATTTTTAAATATTATATTTTGAAGATGCTTACTAGTAAAAACACTCGCTTGACTTTTTCCTAAACTAAATTGGAGAAATCTGATAAGTTGAGAAATGATTTTCCATTGCAGTACAAATTATCTAGATTTGAAATTGATTTATTGATAAAAAAATAACAATTAAAAGTTTCTGTTTCTGTATAAACAGTTTTCATATACTTTTTTGAATTATACATTCTTTCATATTATATTTTCAAAATGCTCACTAGTAAAAACACTCGCTTGACTTTTTCTCAAACTAAATTTGAGGAATCTGTTAAGTTAAGAAATGATTTTCCATTGCAGTACAAATTATCTAGATTTGAAATCGATTTATTGATACAAAAATAACGATATCATTTCTAGATCAGAGTTTTTCCTCAATAGAACTAATTCCTACATATATACAAAAAGTTTGTGTTTCCATATAAACAGTTTTCGTATACTTTTTTGAATTATACATTCTTTAATATTATAATTTCAAAATGCTTACCAGTAAAAACACTAGCTTGACTTTTTCCTAAACTAAATTGAGTTTCTAAATACTTGGGTAAAAAGACAACAAATCCAGAAACAATTACAAGTTCCATACAGGCACCTAAACAAGTTACAATGTAAACTGGATTACTTGCAAGTCGCCACATTGACTTTGGAATATCTACAAAAAAAATATCAGAAATATTGGAATTAATTTTTTTTAACCGTTCATTTTTGTGATTAATTATCAGATTGTAATTGCAGATTTCTTCAAATCAAATATCCAATTCAATTTGGAATATAGCTTAAACAGTAGTCAAAATAACTCCTCTTGTTATGCCCTACATTCAATTTATTGCATCATTAATAAAACTTGTTATCTGCATAAAATATTCAAAGTAATTTTCCAAAACAAATATTATGAATTTTGAACACTCAGCAAGTTACTGAAAACAGGTCGGTGCTGAATCAGCTTAGTTTGTAGCCAGTTTTATGCTTATCATGAAGAACATTTTAGGATCAGTTAAGTTCGCGATTTTTCTGGAATACTAATTTTAATTTTATCAATATGGAAGACAAAAAACAAAAAACTTAATTTATTTTAAAATGGTAAATTTAGTTATTGATCAAAATAATGTTTACAATGAATTAAGTTAATCATGAAATTGAAAGATAGTAAAGTTATCATAGTTGTTTTAATATGAAATATACTATAGAATAGAACAAAGACTACCTTTAACTTTTTTGCCATAACCCGTGTCGTTCTTAGTTGATGCATTATTGTTTTTAGCAGAATTATTTGTGTTGGTAGAACTAGTGCCAGCGTTATTAGCGGCTGCAGCTTTTTCCATAAGCTTTATCTTCTCCTTTTCATGAGTAAGTACTTTAGGAAAGGAGAAAAAAGGAATAGAAACTATAATTAGTAGTAATCCACACAGCAGAAAACCACCCCACCACATTCCAACCCATCTGCTGTCACCAGGATCTGAAAAAATTTATTACTTAATATTTGAAATAACAGATATGATTATGCGCTAGATGTGTTGGCACAAAGTTATGGGAAGCATAGCATAAAGTAAGATTTGTAAAAAGAGTTGGAAGATGGAATACATGATACATATATAATACATCATAAAAACCTAACTAACTATTTGGAATAGATAAAAATCGGGATGTCTCAATGTGAAACTATAGATTCATTGTTATTCCTCTACATATCATTATACATTAGAAAAATTTTATAGAATAACCTGAAGTAATTTTCCTAAGACTGGTTGAACGATGAAAATGTTTATCATTAGGTTTTTTAATCTATTTGTGACCAAACAATTGAAAAGAACATGACTTAAAATAAGGCAGTAGGGAAAGTCAAAAGTGTACACCTAAATATTTATAGAATGGTTAGAAACATGAGCTCAGGAGCATACTAAAAATTATCACTGTTAATGTCAGAAGTCATAATTTTATTATATGGTTTTATGAATCACATCTCTATTACTTAAATTAGTCTCACCTATTGATATAATGTGGGTAAATGAATCCATATGAAATGATAATAAATAGGCACCGAGTAGAAATCCAAGAACTGGACCGAAAGCTGCCATACTATACATACAACCTAAAACATATTTGAATACATTTAGTAAAATACACGAAGATGATTATATTTTGCTCAGGTTGATTATACTTTTAGTTTCTCTGCCATGTTTTTATGTTATCTATCAGATAGATTAGTTTTAATACTGTTTGAAACAAACTATTAAGTTAATTATTTTTTACTTAGAAAAATAATTAGAGAAACCGAGAAAAAGTTCCATAAGCCCACCACATTTTTTTATAGAAGAGTTTTCCCAATTCGTCTGTTATTGTTGCACAAAAATTTGCCGAACTGCGTTACTATTTATTACCTTATCCGCTATATTTACCTGACCTTGTACCCTTCGATTACTTTCTGTTGCTAAACTTGGAAAAACTGTTTGATTCAAAAAGAGATTTTAGACAAATGATGGCAGAGTATTTTGCAGTACTTCCAAAATATTATTTTTTGATTGAACTGAAAATATTGGAGACTGGGTTGACGAAGTGTGTAGAGATTATGTTAAAAATTGAAATAGTTTTTTACATAAAGTAACTTTTGCATTAAAAATTATACGTTGATTTGTTTATCAAAAAGTGACTAAAAAACAGAATTTGGCATTCATAATTAAAAAATAAGACAAATAAAAATGCTTAGTAATATAATTTAATAACAAATGCAGTGATATGATATGTTGTACTGTAATAGTGTTTTTCAATAAAAATAAAACTGAATATAAATATATTTACCTATATAAATTGATGAACTTTCTGGTCTAACGTGGTCATCTATGTAAGTAGTACCGAGGGTGAAAAGTGGGGATCCTCCGCAACCTAATAATAATTGTGCAAGAACAAACAACAATACTGGTCCTGTAGTTGAAGGTGTACCCTGAATACAATTATCACCCCTGATATTATTTGGTGCTAAAGGAGGTGAGGACAGACCCGAAGATAACCTCCCTAAGCCCATATCTTGTTCATGTAGGGAGATGATTCTGCACATATTTTCTTCAGTTGTATTCATAACTGTTATTCCACTGTTTTCCTCAGCTATGAAATGTGGCACCATGAAAATTAAAGATCCTATACCCATAATAACAGCTCCAACACCTATCCATACTGGAATGTGTCTCCGGCTGCCCAAATAACTTACGAATATAACAGTGATTACATTGCCTATCTCGTACGATGATGCCACCAGACCCGATAGACTCGATGGTATCTCAAAACGTTTTTCGATTGTTGTTATCACAGAATTTATATAACCAGAACTTAACGCTTGTTGTAAGGTAACGAGGAATGACAAAAGTAAGACGAAGAACTGAAATAAAAAATATAAATAACAATTCCAATACAAAGAAACTGTAATCAAAATATTTCTGTTTAAAAATAGATGCGCGATAATTTTAGGAATTGTTAATCAATCCGACTGGTTTGACCAAATAACTATGGATTATATTAAAGAAAAAGAATGACACCATATTCGTCTGTTCGTCTCAAAGTGAAATTAATTCTGATATATATTAAGTGTCAAAAGTAAAAGGCTTAATATCAAGTCAAGTATGAGTTTGTGTAAAAAATATTCATTTTCACGTGAAAATTATACTGGCTAAAAAGAGCTTTAAACAAAATAGAATCATAGAAACAAAAAATACATACCTTTATAGTGAATGTTTTGAATTTGAGAAAGATTTGAGGTGTTTAAGAACCTCAAAATCAAAATTGTGTCTTGGGATTACGGATTCTCTCACAACTAAACATCGAAGCAAAGTGAAATGAAGAAAAAAAAAGAGTTATGTTAATTAAATAATTTAAAGTTGTTGCTGATACTTTAGGAATTTAAAAAAAAACACAAGCGAAAAGAAGAAATAAGAGAGAAGTAATCAAGTTTATAGAAACAAATCCACCATTAATTACTTTGAAAGGGTATATTCTTAATTCAAAGATTGTACAGTTACTTTATGATCTAGTTAAACATATGGAGACGGGATTCCCCTTCCACATTCCTACAGTGTATGTAGTGTATAAAGACAATCGACCAATGCCACTTTAATCTGAAAACTGTAATTCAACGAGGCATATACTCAGTAATTTCTTTTCATTAAACGGTTACAGGTTTGTATGAAAAACGGTAATTTTTACACAGGTAGAGGTGAAGTGGAATCCCATCTCTATACATATAAAAAAGTACTATTTTATAATACATAATTAGCAAGTCTATAGCCAAGTAAATGAAAAATATTTACAAAATATAATTCTTCTTTTTGTTTACCTTTTAATGTTTTAATAGCAGTAATATTAATATTCATACAAATATTTGCTGTCGTTAACAGATATTAGGTAAGCTGAATCAGTTTTTTTCTCGCTATAATTATCAGATATGTACGAGGATGGTTCCAGAAGTACCTGGTCTGACCTAGAGGTGGCGGAAGTTGCTTGAAAAATACTACTATATCAGAAAGTATACGCATATGTTTCAAGTTTGTCAAGTACTTGTACTTGTTTGGCAGCCATCAATAGTGAAAGTTTTAAGTGAATTTGCAAACATGCAAAAAATTGGTCATTGTGATGATATACAATAGGCCTTTGCCCAACCAATATAAAAGTTGAACTCTATTCTACTCTCAGTGAGATTCCTCCTTCGTTATCAACAGTAAAATATTGCGTAGCAGAGTTTAAACGAGGCCGTACGACCTGCGAAGACCAGCATCCAAGTAGTCGACCAAATGACCAAAAATGTTAAAAAAAATCCACAAAGCCGTACTGGATTATCGTCGACTAAAAGGGCGAGCTAGCAGACATAGTAGGCATTTCAAAAAGTGTGGTACATCCCATATACACTAAAAATTAGGGCATGAGAAAGCTGTGCGCAAGATGGTTCTCGCGTTTGCTCACAATGGAACAAAAACAACGTCTTGAAGATGTTTTCATCGAGTGTTTGCCAATGTTTCACAGAAAAAGCCGAATTTTTGCGCCGTTTCACAACCATGGATGAAACGTGGGTACATCACTTCACATCCGAAACAAAAGAACAATCAAAACAATGGACTGAAAAGGGAGAATTGGATCCAAAGAAGACAAAGACCGTTCCATCTGCAGGCAAGAACATGGCGTCGGTGTTTTGGAATGCGCGTGGGGTATTTTCATTGATTATTTTGAAAAAGGAAAAACTATCAACGGCGAGTATTATACGAACTCATTGCAACGTTTGAGTGAAGAAATCAAGCAAAATGGTCGTATTTGACTTATAAAAAAGTGTTGTTTTATCAAGACAATGCACCAGCTCACACATCCGTTATTGCAATTGCCAAAATTCATGAATTAAAGTTTGAATTCGCCAGATTTAGCCCTCTCGGATTATTTTCTGTTCCCAGACTTGAAAAAATGGCTCGGTGGTCAAATATTTTCCAACAATGAGAAGGCAGTTAATTGATATTTTGAGGAGTTTGACGATTTTTATTATAAAAAGGGTATCGAAATATTGAACATCACTGGGAAAAGAGTGCTAAAAAGATAAATATATTTTTTTCCAAAATTTTTGTGTTTTCTTTATTGGGCCAGGTACTTGTGGGACCATCCTCGTATGTAAAACTTGATTGTATTCGTAATAGTAATACTTCATAAATCATTGCTATTTAAAAATAAAACAATTTATTTCCTACTTAGCAGTTATTTTGACAAAGATGCATAAAATTTTTGATAACAATGATTGTTTAACAATTAATGATTGAAATAAATGCTTCTCTATTATTTTGAGGTTACATTTTATCTGTAACGTGTTTGTTAACGTGTGTTTTATTGATTTGATAAAAGTTTGTTTGAATATTTGAAACTCTGCGTTAAAGCATTTTCCAAATATTTCTTTATAAACATTATCATAGTTATTAACATAACTTGGATTTTTGTGAAGGTTATTAGATATTATTAATAATTCTATTCATTTAATTAACAAATTGGAGCAAACTAGCACAGTTATATAAATAAAATATTTGATAATGTTGTTTATTAACTTTTCACAAAACATAAATTTTATAGATCGGATTAGGTTTACGAAAAACTATTCAAATACTTGGCAGGTAGTTTTATATCCTGTAAAACAGATGATTGTAGAAAGGAAACAAAATATAAAATTGATTTGATAATCAGGAAAAAAACTAATGTTCGTAATATGTTTTAGAGTGATTCTATCGAGGAGCCGTTAAAGCTATACCATGTGGAGCGGTATTGACTAATTTTCTAAATATTCAGAAGTGGGGCGCCAACTCAAACTAATTCTAATTTTTTTGCATTTAAGACCCATCTGAAGGGATATTTTCAGTGGAAAAACAAATTTACCTTCAATATCAAAAAATATATTCTTTTTTGTGGGTGATGTAGGTTGGTTGGGTTTATATTATTATAATAAATAGAAATTATGATAATATGAATTTAACCTAACATAAATCATGTTACCTAAGCTGCTGCTGTAGAAAAACGATTATATGTAGTTCTATGGAATAATTATTGGAAGTCAATGATAATATCATAATGGGAAATACAAGCATTCCCCCCTTAAAACAACTATCGGAGTAATTATAAAGAACATTTATTGCGCGAAAAAAAATTAGACTGTTTAAGCTGGAGCCCTACGTCTAAAGATTTAATTATATATATTTAGGTGTTACTTTGAGAAAAAGTAGCAACCTAGATTAGATTCAGAGACCTATATTTTGATATTTTTTGTTTCTATTTCTATATGTTCATGTAGTTAAGGAATTTGAGATTGAATAAATTTTATATAATTACGAAAAAATAGATAATGGTCGATTTCCATAAGCGCGGTTACTATTTTTTTTTTGTTATAAAGTATTCTTTCATTATAATATTTTTCTCACCTTAATTCCCGCATATTTTTGTAAAAACGAAGGCCGGCATTGGAAAATGCCGCATTCTTTTGTATTTTTTAATATCACAGGTGTTTCAGTGTAGGTCGCGGTATGTGCAGCTTTATCTCTATCAAAACTAGCTGAAGGATTTCTACTGTGGCATTTGATAACTGTGTCATGACAAAAGTTCGTTGAACATTTTGTTTCAGCGATTTCTGTCGTTTCTGGGATGGTTTCTGAATAGAGACCAGTCATTGTATACATGGACTCTTGTCTACGGTGCCCCTTACAGTGCCCCCCTTGTGCGGAGGAGCTGGACGTCGAGGCTCCATGGCTTGTGTCAGTTCCGGAGGCTGCAGTTGGTGTAGTTCCTCCGTTGCCAGTCATTTTGAGCAGTTGCTCTGGATCTTTCATTTATTTTCTTTCATTGCTATTCTACGTACAATCTGAAACAAAAGAAAATTTAATTGTAGATACATAACACTTCCACAGTTGTTATATTAGGAAAGGACTAATAATACTTTCACTACGAGATGAAATGTGAAATAAATGTATTTAATACTTGGAATGTTTATAAAGTAACGTATAACAAATTATTATATAGCTGAAGTTGTTTCTTCAACATTGTATATATCCACTTCGATAAATAATTTTAGTCATTGAGGAGATATTATTTTTTTTACAGTTTAACGTGAAAAATATTTATTATTATTTAAAAATTAAGCGTTAATCACATTGGATTGAAAAATTATTAACTAAAATGTGATTTGAAATAAATTTGTTTATTGTTCTCTAACATAAAACGTATTTGTTGTTCATAGAAATGGAAAATAATTGTCATTACCTTTATATTACGTCATGGAGTATTACTAGTTATTGTAAAACTCGTACATTATTCAATAAATACTCGAGTACTTGGCACGTTTCACGAAAATACCTTAATCTAACAATAGCCCCCATTATACTAAAATACCAGTCTTTGCTAAAGCGTTTTAATGTACGAGGGTGAATTAAAAATTCATCACACTGTTAGTTTTTCAAGTTTACTAAACTAAGACATTTGTATAACAAATTTTTTTTTCGCTTTGCTCTCCATATTTAGCAATGCACTCGTTCCAGGGATTCATAAGTTTCCATATGGCTTCCTGGTAGAAGGTTTTCAGTTCGGTCGACTTCCTAAAGCTTCCTTGAAGGATCCAAATGAATAAAAGTCTGAGGGAGCGAGATCTGGCATGTAGGAAGGGTGTTGCAGGGTTTCAAAGTCCAACCTGTGGATTATGTTATGGGATGTGTGTGGTTGGGCGTTATAATGCAACAACAAAACCTTTGATGTTAGACCATAGCATTTCATTAGAATCGCTGGCTTTCACTTATTGACCAACAAATCGCACGGTAGACCCTGTCTTTGATGCTATCTGATAGCGGAACTGACATGTTTCTGCCTTTCTAGCTAGACAAAAATTTTGGCAATCGTAATTCTGCATACGTGACCACACATGCACCGATACAACGCATGAGCATCGCATTCTTATTATAAAAGAATTGATGAACGAGTATTTCCATCCGTTTCTCTTTTTTATAACACCTTATTTGTATTATTTGATTTAATCTATGCAATCTATTACATACAGTATAGAAAGAAGTTATAGTACTAATATGGCGATTTTTAAAAGTAATTGCTCCAAGATGGAAATTTGACGAAATTTAATCAATTTGAGGAACTCAATCGAAATTCATCCACTCCTTCGACTGCAGAATATGAAGATTTGAGAACAAGAATATGTTTCAAGTACAGCTGTTGTAATCGTAAACGTCGTTCTACATTATTGATTTCAAGCTAAGTTCAGTTTTGATATATAGGTCAAATTATATAAAGTGTAACTGTAGCAAAAAATATTGTACATTTAAAAAATAGACTAAAGAAATTTTTCGATCCTGAAATTAGCACAACTGTTATGTATACTTAAGTGGAAATTGGGCGTCATCAGTCATTTATTATCAATGGTCAAGCTTGTCTATTATTACATTCAATCAAAGTAGAACGTGGCCTAAGGTCAATAACGGGACAAAGAGAAAATTCGCAAAACATTTCGCTAAAAGGTAGATTCCTTCAAGCGCAGCTTTGACGCCGCCTAAAAGTATTACTAAAAGTTGATTAACCTTTTCCAGAAAGTATTAATTATACCCGCTTTGATTTATTATAAGTTGATTCCGCGCTAATTGTCCAGTTTTTGTAGGTTTAAACAGTATTCATAGATTCAGTATTTCATTAATTAGTTTCAGTGTGTTTTTACATTTTAACAATTAGATTAAGTGGTGGCCGTCTAAAATAATGCAGCTAAACAGAGGAGAAGGAAGAACTTTAGTAGATCTACTCAGAGTGTACTCGGAAATCGGCAATCACAGCTACAACACAACCAGGATCGCTGGACAAAATTGCCGGTTTCAGGAATAGAAGAAGACGCCTTTATGGAATTGTAAAGACTAGTCAGGCAATTAGGAACGTCAAGGTCTCTTCATTACATTACAAAAGCAGTCTGATTAATAAATGTTGATCGAAATAAATCAAGATTCGATTTAAATTAACTTTTACTCAAAAATGCCAGCAAAGAGGTGACTGGTATTGATGGAAGTTAATGGTTGCTGCCGAAGTATTAGGTATTGCATAAAAACAAAGTTTGGGTTCATACCACAAGCTACCACGATTCATCAGAACTATATCGAGATACCGTTGAGAGTTAAATCTTCCTGGAATAACAACAATATCTATTTTTCAATCAAGTCTAATTTTAATTCAAGCTCACACATATCCAAATGATAATTTTACTTATTGTATGGTTACTACAAATTAGTGTTAATGAGGATACATATACATGCACTAGACCACGACGAAATCATGATGTGTCCATAAAAATTTTTGTCTCCACTGTCGAAATTAATAAATGACATGTTGACGAGACAAATTGGAGAAAAATATACGTACTAGTATTCTTGGTATTAGTTGATTCTCTTTCAAGGTATCTGGTCAGAAACTTAAACGCAAATATAGGAATTTTATAATGCTGCACAATTCTTTTCATCGTTCGGTTTCTACATATCGATCCCAAACACTATGACATATGCATTTCATTATTTTCGGTAGAAACGACACGAATGACTCATTGTTCATTTGGATGTTAACCTTAACAATGCTGATGGACTGTCAAAATTGTTCACTATTCCAAAGTACACTACATTTACAAATTAATCTTTCCATTGCTTACCCCATATAATTCTTGTTGTTTTTTGAGTAGGTGATCGTTTAGTTACGAATATTACTAATAAGACTTGAGTATATCAGTATATACTTATTTTGAGTAGTGTATCTTGATTATATCCCGAATCATCATTTTCATAGATGTTTTGATTTTATTAAAGTTTGTCCAGTATGTTATGTAGATGCTATTAATAATTTAATTTCATGTGATTTGAGACTTATTACTGGAAGTAGATAATTCTTACAGGAATGTTACATGAATATTAATAGATTTACTCCAGAAAGTTGAATTATATCAACCAACTATGTACTCCTATATCATTAATACCAGAGTAGGGGAATACCATGATTTCCGACTTTCCTTTCCGGTGGAGCAGCGAAATTGATTTATAAATAATCGGTTCTTTGTAACAATGATTTCAGTCACCAATGATGATTATTTATCATAGAAACTGTATTTTAAATCATTAAATAGTTATTGAATTATATCGTAATTGAATCATACTATAATAATTTTTAATATCATTATTAAGAAGAAAATAAAAACGTTATACATACAATACATTCGATTATTCAAAATATTTAATATGTTCACCAGGAGACCGATAAAACGGGGCGGTAAGGGGAGATCCTGCGAGATTGCGCTTTTTTTAAATCAAACTACAATTTCAATCATCGGGAACGACAGTGATTTTCCGATCACGGTGATCGATATATCACTCTACCATACCGTATTTTATAAATATATTGGGAGTATTGGGAGTTAACGAGGTCAAATATTGACGTTGAGTAGTACTTTATTTTAAGAGATAACTTTTCGAATTTAATATACTTTTACTTAATTTAATGGTAAACTTTATGTTAAAAACTTATATTTAGTACAAAAAAATTATACTACTCCGTAATGAACATGGGATCACGATGCTAAAAAATAACGCGAAAAATAACAATTCTAGTTTATAAGCTAATCAGTGGTTTAAGTCCCATTAGCTACTAACAGTGGCTTAATTATATGCTTGAGATCAGCTGTAAGTAAACACGTTCATCACCAAATGCTTCTTGCAACCGTACAAGAGTCATGGTATCTTGACAAACTCATATTTAGATGACAAATCTTATGTACCACTATTTACTCTGCAATAAATGGGCAAGCCATCAAGTGGAAAACAGAGAGAAAATATCTTGGGCTCACACTAAATAGTAAACTTTTCTGGAAAAAACATGAAAAATAGATAACAACCACTAAGGCCCTGGTAGTGTGCAGAAATTTCGAAGGAAGCAGTTGAAACTCAAAGAAACTACTGTGGATGTACACAGCAATAGTGAGACCAATTATTTCGTAAATGGCAGTGATTTGAGGTAGTAGAACTAGTCAAAATCACGAGGAACGATATCTCGAAGGTACAAAGACTGGCTTTCATATGTTCAAGGAGGGCCATAAAATCTTGCTCAACAGCTGCACTACAACTAATTATAAATCTACCACCTCGCTATAGAACGTGGCAGAAAAACGTCACTCACAAATTTAAAAGAAGGAATCAACAATAAAAAAAGAGTCCTCAAAAAATGGGATATGCCTCGGTACGAAATATCGAAAAAGTTTCAGATGTGTGACAACAAATTTACTTCAAAACTAAGCTGTGGAAGCAAATAGGATCAAGCCGTCATACAGGAAGTGAACAGAAATACCATCAAATATTATACGAATGGCTTCAAAACAACATACATATCCGGAATAGGAGTGTACGGGCTTAGAATCAAACACTCTGGGAGCCTACGCAGCAACATATTTTTCAAGCAGAAATATATCCAATTGAAAAATTGCTCCAATTCAATCTAGAAAGAACTTCTCGCAAACAGGAGATCATCATATTCTCCGATAGCCTAGTCGCTATTAGATCTCTAAGCTCTAATGTCGTAAAATCCAAACTAGTTTGAGAATGGCTAGGGAAGCTAGATTAGATAGGTGAGTAGAATAATAGACGAATAAACCCTTCAAAGGACCTCAACCTTTTGTGGTATCAGCTACAGAGCAATAGGGAAAGCACTGAAAAAAAGGTAGAAAGAGATAAAACCAGTTACTGGGACAATCTACAGGAGCTGAGACAGGCAAATACACTTTTAGAAAGCTATAACTAGAGAATATCAACCCAGGCAAGAGCAACCTACGAATACTGACAGGAGTCTTGTAAGGGCATTGTCGTCTCAATGGACACCTGAAGACACTAGATTTAGCAGAAAATGCAACGAGCAGATCCTATTGCGCTAATGACGAAACCTCTATCCACATTTTCTCGAAATGTGAGACATTCCAGAGAACTACACCTCTAAGCGTATGAAATAGAAGACTAAAATATCTGGCAGCTAGAGCCGTCTCACAATCAAAACTTTTTGAAATGAGTGAGATTAATAGATCAGCTCTAAACACCAAGGATTCCTAGTGTCATAGCAGGGAAAGGGGATACAATAGATCCTTTGGTGTACATGGCACCCTAATACATACAAACTCTGTAATAGCAGCGACTCAACTACACTTAATTTACTACTCAAGGATAAGAGAATTAAAAAATTTATTGTTACCAGTTCTCACTTCCCTAGTTTCCTGGTATCCCAAAATATTCAGTGGCCCTGTAATTCCAGCAAATTTAGATGGAATCCTTTCACCGGTGATTTAGTGCACATTTTTTTGAAATGTTGTCTTTTTCTACTAGATCTGCAGGTGTACAGAACATTTTTTTAGTTTTATAGGGATTTTTTACTTTTATTAATTTTTTATGATAAATCGTTCCAGTCGCACGCAATAAGTGTTTAGAACGTCGGTCTCTGCAAATCGTAAAATTTGAAAGCTTGATATAAATAATTTTGTTCGGAAAATTGTAACAAAAACATTTATTAAAGTAATTACTGAAAACATTCAAACCAACTCTAATTTTCCTTTTCTAATTATGTATGATATATTCTGTAGTTATCTATTTTTGGCTAGAGCAGCTTTATACTATCAGGATTAAACGCAAAAAAAATATTAATTAAAATAAAGCACGGCACCATTAATTTTGAACGATAATTTTCCAAAATAAATTTGGTTCTGTTGCTAAAGCATTCTAAATGATTTATAGATCATTTTTACACCTATTAAATAATTATGTAATACCTATCAATATTCATTTTGAATTATTGTTTGGGTATTAAGCCCGCTTATTTACCTAATCAGTGATAACACCTAATATACATCTACTTTGAATAAAGGAAAACAGTGGTGTAATCGATTACGGAATATTTTGAGAAAAATTAAGAAAAAATATTCATATAATTTATAGAATGTGGGAAAGAAAAAAACTGTTTAGTAATAAAGAAATTCCAGAATGAGACCTTGTATGATGTGATTTGGGAGTCATGTACACTGTGACCCAAAGGATCTATTGTGTCCCCTTTCTGAGCTGCGGCACTAGGGATACTCAGTGTTAACGGCTGAACTAATAATCTCACTCCTTTTAGCAACTTCAGAATGTGGCGTTATGACGATCGTGAATCCTCAAAGTGCATTTACATTAGCGCGCTGTACTACAAACGCTTGAGGAGCGCTGTGTATTTGCTCCTTGTTACATATGTAATTTCAACAAATCTTCCACGTCCCGTAGCAATTCCACAAACATGCATCGATCATTTAAATATTATCATATCTCTGTCTCGTGAGGAGAATTACGCACTGTTAGTAATGAGTAGTGCGGCTCTTTTAATAGCAAACTTAGAGAACTTATTGGTCCTCATATTTCCAAAGAAATAACTTTTTTCTCTTTCTGCAGATATTTCAACCTCTTCTCCTGTTATTCTCCAGACATATGCCTTTATGTTTTGAAATGAAACTTGAAACCTACAATAAAATTTGCTTCGATGGACACCGAAGACCATAATCAAATTTTTTTCTCACCACTCCATTACTATATACGGAAAAAAACAAACCTCTCTGCCGTTTCAATTTGAATTACAAGCATACGAAGCAGAACATTAAAAAGCCGAAAGAAGGTGGTAAGACATGAGCGGATTACAAGTGGACCGTGTTCAACTTGAAAAACCAACCTAGTGCGCCGCTCCTTAATGTTCATAGTTGAGGCAGTGGTCAATCAAGAGCTGTTGCTCAAATAGGTCTTACTTAAAATTACAGCTAATCAGGCACCTTTGCAAACTGTAAGACTTTCCCATATATGTTTGAGCCTCGCACGTAAAAGTGCTAGGCATTTACCTATGACGTGGTCTACTTCAAGCATTATTAGCATTCCGGATGGACTTTGATGCCTATAGCATGGAGATGGTATCTTAGATGACCGTGTCCGGCAGAAATTTAACGCTTTGTCTTCCTACGTACGTGATACAAACTCGTTTATATCGAAATACTTTATTTTCGTTTCTGTCATTTCTGTAGCTTCAATCTAGACCAGTCAGCCACTATGTGTGTGTGTATTTAACGAATTATTAATTAAGTGCCATTTTTGGAACATATACTATATCAACAGACAAGTGGTGGATCAAGAATGGACACAATTAAAACCAGTAGATCTTTAAGTAATCTGAACGGGAATTGGGCACTGAAAATTTATTTGTGCATATTGCATTTCTCTAACAATATAGTCAAATACTATAACCGCGAAATAAGTCTGGATCTTTTGCACAAGAGCTCAGTTTCTTTAAAAAAAAGGAGATTTCCCGAATTTCAAAATATAGTACAGATCTTGTGCCTTGTATTAAATAATATTCTCTGCACCATTTTATAAATATCTCGTAGGAAATAATCTCAGTTGGAATAATTTTACATCTTGTGATTTGTGAACGGCCCGAGGTACTTGGTTGTGACGTTGCGAATATATAAATAAAATTATGTAACCCGTTAACACTGATTTTATATCTAAAAATGTTCATCGAAATATTTTCCGTGGTACGTTAAAAAGTAATTGCATGAAGTAACAGAAATTATTAATATAATGCGAATTGTTTCTATTCAGTATTTTTTACCCGACTGCCAGGAAGGGTTATGTTTTTAAAGCGTATCTTGTATGTATGTATGTATGTATGTGCTAAACGGATTTTCACTTTTGAGTTATCGTTAGATTCGTTTCATTAGCCCAAGTGTTTTTAGATAGGAGACATTAAAAAAAACCAAAATGGCAGATTTTGGACCCCATGTTGTGCGGTAAAAAAATTTTTTTTATTACCAAGCATATCGAGTTGGGTATCAAAATGAAGGATTTCAAACACTGATTGTAAATATGTATATAACTTGCAGTTTTAATATTAAATGGAACGATAAAAAATAGCTAATTAAAATAATTCAGACCTGTGCGGATAGATGGCACCACTAGGTTTTTAAAACGTGGTATCGTTATGTTTTCTTAATATTACTTATTATGGAGTATCGGTCAGCGCGCAACAAACAATTCGGATAGATTGCGCCACTAGGTTTTTAAAACGCGGTATAGTTGTGACTTCTTGTTATCAAGACTGATATATTTACTACGAGGACGGACATAGGCTGTTACTATAATTATAATTGTCTTGTGCGATTTAAAATGTCTTCATTATTTGGTAGTAAGTTATAATATCATAATAAATTATTATAGATTCACTAAGACCTTGTACTTAGTTTTGTATTTTATTCGCATTCGTTTCGTTTGATTGAATTAGTTTAAGTTGTAAAATGTAAACACTTATCGAGTTAGGTTAGGTTTAGTTTTGAATTTTACTTCCCTAGGGAGCGTTATTCAAATTCTAGTTAGGTACTGGTACTGAATAGGGCCATTTGACGATGGAGAAGCTGTCAGAATTTTCCCAACAATTAGATTGGTTGATACATATAACGCGAATATGACAGGAAAGTTAGAAAAGCTCACACAAGTATACACCGTTAGTGCTGTAGACATCTAATTGGATCCTAAAATATATGGTCAAAAACCACGAGAGGAATACTTACCTAAAGATCCCAATAAAACAGGTGGTATACCAAACCAACTCAAATTAGGTGTAGGCTCTCGAGCCGTGCTAAGACGGAACATCAATGTTAACCATGGGCTATGGGTGTTATCCGACGTATAGATAGGCCAGCACTACGCAGAGAGCAGTTGGAGCCGGGAGAACTGCCACAAGCAGTATTTGTGGAGTTCGATGACCCAAATATAACAGGGAACCGACCTGGTATTGGAGTCCGGATAGAGCCTTGTGCTACAGAATTTGATGCTTTACGTGGTAAAGTCAAGATCGAGCGACGAATGCTTCCCTTAATTTTATGCTGGGCAGTGACGGTGCATAAATTACAGGGCACAACTTTAGACCCAGCAGTTGTAGATTTAAGTAGAAACTTATTTGCAAAAGGTCAAGCTTAAGGAAGAGGCATGAAATTGAATGCTATGATAAATTATTATCTCTTTGTGCATGCCTCCGAATGTAATTCTGTTTATAATGTTGCAAAAAAGTGAAAAAACTACCGTGCTGATATTTCTAAGTGTACAATATGCAGGTACATTGGTTTGGTACTGTTTCAATTTATGTTTCTGGTTTTAAGTACCTAATCATTATTTTTTTAAAATACCTTATCATTGAATTTTCATCTTGTTTCAGTCTTTTCAGTTGATTTTTAATTGTAGTTATCCATGCAGGCAGGTTTTTTGTTTTTTTTTTAATTAATATTTTATTAATATGAATTGATTACCCTATTGAATTGAGTGAATCGGGTTTGCCAAAATCAAAAAAAGCTCTTGACATAGTTCAACACAAAGCGAATACAATAATGTCAAAGTTAGAAATTCTTCTTTTCAATTTTAAGTCTTGGAAACAATCACCACAATTAAATTATAAAAGCTGCAATGCGAAACATCTGTAATAGAGCAATTTATGTAATACGCTGAAATATTTAACAAATAAATTTTGGAAAATTTACATAAAGAGATATTTCAAGTAATATATTGAGGGCATAAAGTATAATTTAACTGGAGTTTCTTTATTTCAATACAATAGTTATTTATTAGTCCCATAGAAAACAATAGGGAATATCATAACTACGATTTGAAAATTGAAAAACACAAAAATAAAAATTATGAATAAGAGAAAATTGACTTAAATCTGTTTACATATATTACGTATTATAGAGTCAATCAGAAAGTACGAAACTTTTCCTTCTGTGGCCTGCATGAAAAGCATATCTGTATGCATCCAGCTATTTCGACAGAAACATTTCCTCGATGTCTGTAATAAGGTTTTTGTTGGCAAAAAGTCTAAAAATCATGGAAATTTATCGGCAAGTCAGTAAAGTGTACCGAAACAAAATAATAAATGAAAGTTCCGCCTGGAAATTGTACAATAAATTCAAATATGGCCGAAATAGCGTTCACGTGGGCGTCCAAGCGTGACGAAAGTTGATGAAGAGATTCGTGAAAACGGAACGGAACTTTTCCTTCGATTTTTACAAGTTTCACGTTGTTGTTTGAAATTATTAAGAGAATACCAAGCTACCACAAATTATGTGCAAGATGAGTGTGAAAATTTATTAGAAACTACCGTAAAGGCGGCTTGGATATTCATGGACACCTACAACACAAATGGTGATTCATTAATGCACTGCATCGTAACTAGTGATGAGAAGCACCAATTACAGTCTAAGTTGAGGCACACAAATTGTCTCAAAAAACTAAAAAAATGTTTGCAAACTTTGTCAACAAGGAAGATTTATTTGGGACACACAATGAGTATTTCTCAATTATTTTCTGGAGCATGATATCATAATAAATTCTTAACTTAGGACAGCAGCTCAAAACAAATTAAGTTGGCGTCCAAACTTGAAGACCTCCTCTTCCGCTCTATAGTCCCAATCTTGTACGTAGTGATTTCCACATGATAATCATGCAGGAAATAATATTGAAGATAATATTCTTTCTGAAATAGTGAAAGATGATGCAACAACATACCATTTTATGGTATTCCCACCGTCCAGAAGAGCCGTGTATAGGTTCATGAACACCAACAAAGGGCGAAAAAGCATAGATATATCAAGAAAGTTTTGTACGCAGTTTTCTTTTGTAGTACATGATTAGTGAAAGTAATTAAGATTAAGTTTTAAAATCAACTTACCGTTAGAGAAAACTGTTATACCACAAGATTACCTACAGTTTTTCAGTAAGTCAATATTTGTGGGTTTATATTGCATCACGATAATGCATCCTCACACACTGCACAGCAGATCCTTGAATTTTTACGTGGGAATAATGTCATTGAGGAACTATCCTATTAGACTGATTCGATCAAGTGTGAGAGCATCCAAAAAAGTTAGTGACTTCAACCTTTTAAGTTGTGGAAGCTTAGTTACAAAAGTGCATTGATGAAGATAGTGATTCCTTCCAACATAAAAGGAATAATTTTCCTAAGAAGATTAGTAGTTCCCTTGTATCCTAAATATATAGCGTCACCCACATGTTAACATAGTTTAGAGGCATTGTAGTGTTCCTGTATTGTTCCTGTCCTTGTTGAATTAAAAAAAAAAGAAATCTGGTAAATATTCTTGGTTTCCCACTTTTTGGTTAGGTTCAAACATGATATTCCTTCTTCACATTCGATTATAGCATGGTAAACGCATGAAAATTTTGGTACTATCCATAAAAATTATAAATGCTTTTTCTTATTTCTTATCAACTATAAAAATTGCTATACCTATGCAATAATTCTTTAAGTACTTGGCATTGACATTTCAAATCAATGAGTTAACGAGACATAGAAGGCGTTGTCGGAAATAAATACAATTTTTTACTTATTCCTACCATAGGATGTGACAAAAATGTGTCATTAAAAGATATAGAAAGAAAATTCATAAACTACAGCTTTCGAATTTTGTTTTATATTTAGGTCAATTTTATAAAAATACATGAGCTATTAGAGAAGTTATTTGCATGGAAATGATAAAAAATTACGCTTATATATTAGACTTTATTTATTATAAATTGCAGCGTAATTAAAATTTACCTAAGTATAAATGAGTGAAAGCGAACCATGTTAAAATTTATTAACATCAAAATAATGTAAAAGAGAAGAAAATTATAATTTCGTATTACATCACATTTTACTAATAATTAACATGCGAATAGCACTTATCAGGTGAGCCAAGTAAAATTTTCACTTTCAAATATTCCGAGTTTTGTTCAAATTCTGAAGAAATACAAACATTTTACTTTTAACTTACAGGGCATAGACTTCTTATCATAGTTCCAATTTGTTAATAATACGCTACATGTGATCAATTAGAGATAGATCGGCAAATATCGGTTGCATTAATTTTTTTCTCATCCGTCCAGAGCCACCACTTGAAGAAGCTCATATGGTAAGTAACAGATAATTTGAAGCTATTTTCTGTAAATTCTGTTATTTATTTTTTTATTTTGAATAAATTTCTTTTTGAAAATACGAAATTCTGTAACGATAATGAGCATCCTAATGTCAATTCTATATTCTTTGACCAAAAACAAGTGGAACAGCAAGTAAATCAGTATATTAAACGTTTGATCATTCCAAGTAACTGGCTCTGCATCTATTAAAAAGGTGATCGCGAGCGTGTTATCAGGTATGAACGCTATTGAAATCACTTCGAAGAAATCGCTTTGTATCGTATGTATCAAATAGCGAATTGTCAGGAAACACGGTAATATTTCAAGATTTGAGCAAAGATGATTTGACGTAAGGACGTTTACGTTAAATAGTGAGGTCACAGGTATAATTGTCTTCATTGACGTCATACATAAACGACCTAATTGATAATTCATTAACTCAAACACCAGAAGATTTAGCTAGCTGTACCATTGCACACGTAAGTTGGAGTTAGGCTCTTTGTACAGTACATTAGTTAAAATTAAATTTTCACAACCACTGTTGTTTCCTTTTACAATAATCTAGAAGTAGCTTCAAAATACCATTCAAGGATTTTCAAGGGTTATTGCTCTAGGGGAAACTGCTATAAAAATTGAGACTATTTTGAAATTTTTTGCATGGGAAACCCTGTGTATGTAAGGGTGAAACTATATTATAGATTCCAAGCGAAATTGTAACAATTACCAGGCCCATAATACAGAGTGGATCTCATAAGTAATTAATTAAGTTAGAATTTTTGGAACCGTTGGTGATATCAGTTTACCTTTAGTCTCTGAAAGACGATAACTTGATTATCGAAACGCGCATCAGACATTGTAATTGTGAGTGTTGGTGTAGTGGTAGTGTAAACATTGTGTTCAGTAATGTCGTTTTTCATATGTGAGAATTCCTATGCCTAAATTTAAATGTGACCTAACTCGTTGAGACTAATCTCTTCTATGAAGAGTAGAACTGCTTTAAATTCTTTTAATTATTCTCCTTCTGTTTATTGACGATTTTAATAAATAGTGTGAAATGCGATAAATGTGAAATTCGTGTATTTTAAAGACATTATTGGTAACAAAAAATTAAATAAAGTGAACATTACTGACATAATTTAAGAGGCACCCTCTATAGATAGCACATTTTTGAAATAAAACCTTAAAAGTTTTAATATAAGTTCCCCTAAATGATTTCTTAACACATCTACGGAAAAAAGAATATAAGAATGTTTCAAATTTATAATTGTCAAGAGACTTCCAATATTTTGAGATAAATTTAACTTGACGGTCGTAATGGAGAAGTGGAAAATTACGAAGAAGAATGATGCATTAAAGAGAGACTAAAGTTCAAGCACTTTCTTTGTATTGTAAAGCTACGTCAAATTCGAGACCCATAATAAAGAACTCGAGAGAAGCTTTTATCGACGAATTCACAAGCTAAGAATATTTTCTCCGAAAAAACGTGGAATTCAACATATATTTTGGTATTTGTTCACGATTCAACGTTACTACTGCTCCATGAAACTTAATCCAGCATATATAGCATATTTCTTGGCAGGATTTTTATTGTTTACTTTAATTTTGATCATCTGTAGTAAGTAATTAACAAATTGACTTGGTGGGGTTCTAGGTTGATCAAAGCAACTTATTTGAGTAAATTTATTTCATATTACATTATTTGTTGAACATATTCTATATATATTACGTTATCATTAATCTCCTCTGGCTTCGAGTTTACAGAGTAGATCAGGAATTAGTACCTGTAGTGGTTTCTCTTATTTCTATTCATACAGTGAGAGAAATGATTTATTGTCAAAAAATTGTTACAATTTATAGACAAAAGCTTGTAAAAACTAAAAACAAACATAAAAATAAGTAAATAAAGACACAAATCAAATAAAATTTCAATATACAGAAGAAAATCACAATGAGTAAAAAAATTATAGATAATAGTGTAATAATTATTATATTATTCATATATAAGTCCATACCAAAAATTAAACCAGTATACAACACGCCCGGAATTAAATATTATTATTAGTTTCCAGAGTAGAAGGCACTTTCCAGTAAATATGCCCGCAAATTATTGCGGAACCCGGGAAAAGATGATTCCATTTCATTTCAATTGGCAAATGATTGTGCATTTTTTGCATTGTAAAATATTGAGCACTTAACTAATTCTGAAGGTGGAGTAGGTAGTTTAAGGTCGTGCTCGGCGTTCCTAAGCGGATAGCCATGCAACGATCTTTCGGAAATTGGAGAAACGTACTTACGAATTAGACAAACGGATTCAAAGATAAATAAGGAAGGAAGAGTCAGAATTTTCAATCTTCTAAAGAAGTCCCGGCATTGAGCCCTGCTGTTTAGTCCGAGTAAATATCTAACAGCTCATTTTTGTAGTTTGAAGATTCGCACCACACGTACCCCACGCGTATCGGAGATGGGACTCAATAAGGGCACAATAAACTGTTGAGGCGGTGGATAAGTTCAGTTCTTTAGAAATTGATCTCAGCGCCAAACAGGAGGAATTTAATTTTTCAGATAAGGCGACAATATGTAACTCCCATTTCTAGGAATCGTCCACAACAAGCCCTAAGAATTTTACAGATTCAAAAACGTCAATGGTGGTGTTGCAGTAACGTATTGTTATTGGTTTTGGTGATTAGGTCACTAGATATGGTCATATGAAGTGCTGTAAGATTAGGGCTGCTCCAAGAGGCCATCTACATTCTATTGGCTTACAAAAAGACATCATTGTATCAACCCTTACAAGCTGACTTCTGTTGATAAGGTATAACTTGAACGAGAGGTGCTTCCCTGAAACCGTAGTACTGCAATTCGTTAATTAAAATATTATGATTAACACAACCGAAAGCCTTAGAAAAATCACAAAAAGTTGTTGCAGGGGAGTGATAGCTATTTAGTCTAGAGTACACATTATTAAGGAGGGAGAATATAGCATCATTTGTGTATTTGTTACTTAAAAACCCAAAGTGATGTGTAGTAATTATTTTATATTTAAACAAAAATGATAAAAGCCTCTTTCTGACCAAGGTATAACTATAGCCGTCTTAAGGCAATTGGGAAAAGTGCTATTTTGAAATGAAGCGTTAATTAAAGTGGTAAGGTGATTAAATGTGCAATCGGGCAGACTCGAAAACATTTTTAATGTAAGTCCATCAGTTCCAGATGAATATTTATTTTTGATGTCATTGTACTGCGAAGCTCTGCTCTGCATAAAGAAGAAACTGTGTAAGTTTAGGGAGATATGAAAGCTGATCATGAGCAGGAGTTATAGAATTTGATATATTTTAGGCTACATTCACAAAGTAATTATTGAGGTTATCAGGTGAAATAGAGATTATGCTCGATGAAAAAGCCTTATTCTTAGATCATTCACAACGGACCATGTTTCTTTAGAAACATTACGAGAATTGGCGAGTCTCCTATTATAATAAATATCTTTGGCAGCTTTTATTGTCTTCTGATAAATTTTTCTGTATAGTTTCACGTAATTTTTGAAGAAGACACTATCCGAGAATTTCCTTAAGTGAGATATAGACCGTATGTTCTTTGCAGATATACGTAAACCGGTAGTGAACCAGAGTTCATTTTGCCTATTTTTAATACGCCTTAGGGAAAAAAAATTGGATACCAGTCTAGTTAGTGTTTTTATGAATTTAAAAAATTCGAAGTCCACACCACCAGAGAGCATGTTCCAGTCAGTTGTTTGACAGCGGTACTTAAAGTTTTGAGAACTTTTTTCCGAAAAGATACGGCATAATTTGCGAGAAGCATTATTAGTAATGGATTTTACCGAACATTCTGTTAACATTGCTTCATGATCGGAGAGACCTGAATTAAAAACAGTACAGTCGGTGAACTCTGGATCATAAAATGACACGACATATTCTATAGTACCAGAGCTGGTCTTAGTTATTCTGGTTGGTGCCACTATTTGCATGGCCATACTTAAAGAATAGAAAATTGACTGAAGACATTCTTGACCAGCACAAACACTGAAATAATAAATATTGAGATCGCCGCATAGACGATAGAAAATTCGAATACTTTTTCAGATATTATATCATTGAACCGTGTTATTTCGGAAAAGTCGTTGTTTGTGGACATGATCATAGTACCTCCATACAAACTTGACTCATTATTTATTTATTTAGTAATACCAGTTAACAGCCGAAGGGTCTATTGGGTGGGAAAAGCATACATAAAACTAAACAATGAAACTAAGTCGACTATTATTTTGATAATTAGTGTACATAAGGATACGACAAAGTAAACTTAAAGTTGTACATAATTTCATGATAACGATACAAACTTCCTTCATATGTTAGAAATAGTGATGCAAAACTCCCTTATATATATATATATATATATATATATATATATATATATATATATATATATATATATAAAGGTGAAAAATTGAATAGAATAGTTCTAGCAATTTGAAAATTGAATAGAGAATGGGACTGGGTGGCAATTTCAGGATCATATATTTTTGGCAGACAAGCAGACAATTCATATACTGAATATATTCAACATAATTTTATATAAACATTATTTATTCTGCTAATATATGAGTTTGATAACTACGGTCTCATACTCTAATTTTTGAAGACCAAATAAATTAGAAAATATCCTGAAAATATAGGATATTATTAATATACTCAACAAACTTTAATTTATTTTCAAATCTAGCACCAAGATCTTTGGATGTTGCTGAATTTTTAAGCACTTTATCATATTATATTGAATTGGATGGGGTTAAGTTTCATAGCTAAAGATGAGTAATTACATTTTGATTTTTATGCACCAATTTTCCAGAGTGTTCTGAGTCTCATGGAATGATGAGACCTCATACTCGAACTCCATCTATTGTGTACTTTACTTTTTTGTGGCACTTTGGTATACTTTCTGAATCCAAATAATGTGATATTCAGTGACTCTGAAGAATGAAAACCTGAAACTATTTGAACAAAGTGTCTGATATTTTACGAGGTGTGATAAAAATTTTTATAGCAGTAATTATTAACGCGACACCTATTTCTAATAATATGATTCGGAGTCTCATAATGTCCCCCTACTTTTATAGGGCCTTAGTGAGATCGTATTTGCATTATATGTAGAAAATGAATCTTGTACAATGCATTTAGTTTTGTTTCAAGTTGAAACAAACAGTTAAGTAGGAACGGTCAGATTTCAAAACAAAAAATTTACTAACAGAGGACAAACTTATTTGTACAAACATGCCAGTGAAAGTTTAGTGAATTTTAACATATTATTTGAAAATGAGACTAAAAGGTCCAAATATGTATCTAGATATTTGACTTATGAACAGAAAGTAAATCATGTGTCAATTTTCAAGAAATGGGAATAATATCTTTCTGCAGATCCGTAATCATTGCCAAAATTATTATTCCCGCCAATCAAATTCAAAAATCAACGTAAGAAGCATTGTTTCCTCAATAATTCTAAAGAGTACAATATTTAACTCCGAATTTTACATTGGGGAACGTTGGCTAAATGATGTGCGAAGGAAGACATCCGACAAACGGACTTATTCATCGTGACAACGCACCGTGCATCAAGCCGCTTTAGCCGCTAAAACTCTTATTGCCCGTTCACATCCACCTTACTCACCAGATTTAGCACTCCTCGAAAACAAATGTGTTAAAATGAAGACGCTTCAATATTGAAAATATCACGACAGAAATAAGTTTTCCAGAAATGCTTCCTGTCATGGATTCAACGTTGGAGGAGAATAGTTATATTTTTTCCTTTATTATGGGAAATCAGTGCGAGAGACAGTTTTAAAAATGTTTGAACATTTTTCTGAATTATCTAATCAATGCCATAAAGAAAATTTGTCTAGAGATGTTACAGGGAAATAGTTTGTGGGTGATTGGCTCCGAAACTTTGCGAGACTACTCGGAAGAACGATCTTACTTCACAAAAGATGGAATGTTTTTATAAAAACCGAATAGTTTATATGTTTTGTTACCGAATGTTACAATACCAACAAAATCAATTATCATTAGTTGAGAATCATGAATTACTGGCGATGCTCATTTTTGTGAAATTGGAAATTGTTATACGTAATCCTTATTAGTTCGAAATTGTGATACCATAAAAATGAAAAGTGATTGCATCTTAGAAAATGTGCTAGTAAGAGTGACTGAAACTAGCCTAATTATATTACGCTTAGAGAAACATTATAACCGCCTTTAATTCCTATTATTCTCTAATATTTATTGAACATTTTTTGGCTTTATTGAAACATCCCTAAATCGATTTCGGAAAAGTATTTACCTTGTACAATGTTCATCATATTAAAAAAATTCTGTTGTTCATGGTGCTTGTTCTGTTCCAATTTCACCCTCATTCATCATATTCCTATTTTTAGAAATCTTTTGTTGGTAACCGTCACGTTCAATATTTCACGGAAAATAGGAGTATTTGATAAACACTGATTTTCTCAACAATAGTGTTCACGTAAAATTAAATTCATTGTTTATTGTAAAACGTAGAAAAATATTTCTTCTTGGACCTGTACTTCTGTTAAACATTTTTAAAATCCGAAAAAACTACCATCCGGGTTATATGCCGTAATAAATATTCAAGTCGATTTGTATAAGTCACTTTAGGTCATTTTACACTCTATAAATGTAACAGATATGGCTTTTTAGATATACTATATCGGTAACTGAAAAAAAACTATACCACACGCCACTGATGAGGCCTAAAAATATCAAAACTGTTCTCTGGTTTCTCATTAATTCCAAATGCGAATTGATTAAGAAAAAATGACTCGTGTAAGAAAAATTATTTACCTCTACCTGGCAGAGAGGCGAGTAGATATTCTCATCTCTTTACTTCCAAGATACCTTTCATTTCAATGTTTTATATTATTCTTTGAATATCTTTTTAATAATATATTGACAACTTATTATAAAGTTATTAGTTATGCCATGTTCTGTCTGTTGAATTTGCACAGAAATTTTAGAAAACTCTGAATAATTTCATAATTGGATTGGTAATAGTAAATTGGTTGGTATAATGTGAGTCATTGATCAATTTGATTAGATTTTTTTGATAAAATACCTATAGTAGAAACAAAGGAAAACACGCATTAATAAATGGACTTATTTGAACAAATTTATTTGTTGGAAATATTAAGTAATCTTTCGACATTCTTTGACCTGATCTCATAAAACATTATCATAGATATTTAGTATTATTTATCGCTGAATATTTTTTATGTTATGCATGAGATAATTGGTACAATTTATTGAAAATCCATTGAAATGATTTCATTTTCTAGCATAAATAGCGTGTTGTAGTCTCATTCTGTTTTTAATATGACCATTTTAATGCCCTGAATTCCCAAATAATCGTTTCTTAGAAATATAATTAATAATTCGAATCACATAATTTGTTGCATATTTCAGGAGTTGAAAACAGGTGCCTAGAGTACGATGTTGGCAAGCAATTATATTTTTTGTATACATGTATTGAACCTTGATTTTGAAATATGCTGTTGGAATAAAAATTCCGTGTTTTTTATATAACATATTTCTAATATTCATTGAATTCCAAGAATAGGTGAACACACATATTTGGTCATCCAATTTAATTATATTTTTATAAACAAGTTGAATTCGCAATTCTCACCGGTGCGAAGCTACCTCAAATTGCTGATAATACGCTAGACAAACTTGTGATTAATTGGAGACAGATCGGGCAATATTGGTTGCCAGTTTAAAAGGGTGATGTAGTGTTGATCCATAGCTCTCCAATTAACGTCATGTTATCTCTATTAAAACCTAATGGTGTACACAATGCCTGCCAAGTCGCTGTCTTACCCATTTCCGATCAACATTCCTAAACAAGAGACGGATTCCGTTGCTGGAATCATTGAATTCTCTCTCTATACAAGAGTAGACAGCTATGAAGATGTTCAATCCTAAAAGGTGACACCTAGTATGGATGCAAACCATGTGTGTGGTCTTTCTACAATGTCCACATCTCTGGCTCTCGACCTTTTAAAACCCAAGCTCTGTAGTATAGTGCGTGTTGAGCCTAATGGGAATTTTTCTAATCGATAGATAAACTTTACGTAACCCAATAATTCCATCACTTAAGAAGTCATTTAGCTAAGACTGATTTCCACTTTCTAAATCTATGCAACCATAAGAAAAGTTTTGATATGCCTGAAAATCTAATTACTTTCTATTCGTAGTAAGTAAGTGCAAAGTATTTTCTATAAAAAATGTGGCGGTAACAAATCTTACACCAAACCCAATAAAACGATAAGCAAATAAAAGGAGACAATTGAGAAAAAATGGGATGTTTTGTCAATTATCAAAGACAAAAAAACTTTTAAGAAATTTCACAATATACGAGGACCGTTTCTTTTTTCAACTTCCGATCACTCCTTGCAGACGCTACGTGGGCAGAAAAAAGCGGGCATGCGCTGTAGGCGACTGCAAAGCTCTCGCACTACACAATCCGCCTTTGTTGACAATCAGGCGTCAGTCGGCGTTGTGCTACAGCCATGTAAACATGTCCGCCGTTATTGATGCTCCCGCCAAATGTGAATTACGAAGTGTGACGCATTTTCTACAAGCTGAAGACCACAGTGCTGCAGAAATCCATCGGAGCATGAATCGTGTGTATGGGGAAAACTTCATGAGTAATGGAGTTGTGCGTGTATGGTGTCGAAAGTTTAAAGATGGTCGTAATGATGAAGGGGGCCAGGAAATGAGTCAGTTAAGGATAAGGAATCCTAGAGTTAAAAAAAAGCAAAATATCCAAAAAGTGGACAAATATTCAACCATAGAAACCGTATTTTTTGATCACACCATGTACAATTGGTTGTTAAGAGAAATGTACGTTTGGCTTTCTTCTATTTTACAAAACTTAACGCTGAAATATATTGATTTATAAAATACGCTACTACATTTTTGCACTGCATGTACGGACTAAATTTTTATAAGATTTTTGCTTTTCAAGTTTTGTTTTATTGATAGTTTAAATATGGGGGAAGAAATGTTAACGAATTACTCAAAATAAACATTAAATGTGTAAATAATAAGGTTGAAGTTTGGAGGTAAGTTTAAAGTGAAGTTTGTTGAACTCAATTTCAATCAAGTATTCCGGTCTGTAAAATTGGCTCAGAAAATATTACAGCCCCGTATTGTTATAGAAAGGCAGGTAGTTCATTTTCAATTTTAATTTAGTCATAACATGTTTAACAACCTAAACTAAAAGTTACGCATAAATGATTTGTACCTGTACAAGTACAATCATGTTTGCATGTGCTTTTTATCGACTTTTTAGTTATATTCTTTATACATACAGAAATATAATATGGTGTAGTAGAAACTGGGTTAGTATTCGAAAACTAATTATGTGCAAACAGAAAGGAGTGCGAATAGCTATATATTGCACTTTATAAGTGATATAAATGCATCCACATGAGTCATTTAATTAATTTATTTATTAGTGGCAAAGAAACAAAAACTATCAGAAAATTATTGCTTTTAGGTCCTGCATGATACATGCCTTTATTATATTCAGTAGACATGCCAATAATTATTGAAAACATTGCTAGATTTATTGGACCTTTCTGATACCCGATTCAAGCCCTCGCGAGGCGCCTTCTAGAGGCTCTTGACACGATCCATGTCGAGTGGAAACGGGGTGATCCATACTTTAGTTATTCACTTTATTTTCATCCTCACGTCCTTTGATTCGCGCAATTCCAAAAACCGACACAACTCGAAGCGACAGGAAGGCAACAGCGGGGAATGTCGAAAGGACACGAACGCACTGTCCACACTCTCTTGGGGTTAAGAGCCAGCAACCTGTCGTGGAAGCAATGAATTTCTTATTTATCAATTAAGATTTATTTTTTAGTATATTATTTTGCGGATTATTTCAGGTGTATATGATAGTTGACAGAAAAAAATGGCGGTTTTAGATACCTGGCAGAACGACTTAAATATGTCGTATGCTCGCCTTCAAATTAGTGTCGATACGATTGATAGCGCAGTGGACATGGCATTGCCAGGCGTCCGGATAAAGCCGGACATACTTAGGCTTTTTGATTGCGTGCCCGTCTTGTCCGGCTTTTGTCGCTCACGTAGGCCCAAGTACAGTACCGCCCATCGTCCGTTTTCATTTCAAGAAGCAGTTAGCATATAAAAAATGGGTAGCTTATTTTAAATCAATGATAAGTCAAGATAACTTTTCAGAATTTTTAACTATTTGTCAGTATTATTTTGATATCCCAGTATATAAGGCAAACGTTGTAAGAGATTTCTTCTTGATAGGTCAGCAATGGACGAAAGAACGCAACAGATTACATGTTGACACTGTTGCCAAAATGTTGGTTGTAGAATTTAATTTATAACATTTGAAATTTGTAAAGAAACTGAGGTCTTAAAGCAGTTTTCGGTAAACCAAAAAAATGAATAATTATTTTTAATGTATAACTCAAAGAAAAGAAGTTTTTTTTTGTTCTATACTTAACGAGAAGTTTTGGATTATTTTTGTTTTCAATTAGAACAAATTTTTTTTGTACTACATATTAACACTGAGACCAGTCCTGAATAATGTAGGGTGTCACGCGTTTCTACCCAAATGTCCGGCCAAACTAGCTGGCCTTCCGGGTATCAGATTTGGGGACTTGGCAACCCTAGGTGGATAGAATGATTCTTAATTTCGTTGCCTGTATCTTACCAACATGCTGTTTGAACTGCACCAATAATTACTAAGGAGCTTATACATCGATATGTTTGACTTAATGCAAGGTAAGCAGGCAATTGAATTATTACCAATGGCTGGTGAATTAATGACAAATAATACTAGTTCCTCTTGTTCCAAGGAGCTCAATTCATCGGTAATATACTCCGGATACTTTAGGTACAACCAGCAGGTACAATTTTTTTTGGGCAACTGCATTTTTAATTAACCATGACAATGCTACTATGATAATATATATATATATATATATATATATATATATATATATATATATATATATATATATATATATATATATATATAGTTCAAAAGATTTATTTCACTGTATTGTAGAAACTAGAGAGATAAGAAAAAATGCTAACAAACCTTTTTCTTAGAGAAATTAATTTTATATAAAATATCTGTATATCATATCTGTGGTTACTAAAAACATTCTAAATAAATGAATGAAATTATTATTCATATTTATTCATAATGTAAATTATTGTGTTATAATGGGATAATGGCCATGAAATAAAGGCGCGCATATTAGATTTTCAAGTCGTTCTGACAGGTAGTTAGAACCGCCATTTTGTCCTGCCAATTGTCATACACCTACATATGTAATAATATACTAAAAAATGAAGCTTGAGTAAATAATAAAAAGTTCATTGCTTTGGCAACATGTTGGGGGTATTCTGCCACCTTCTAGGACAGTTCAATCGAACTGCGAATGTTTTATCGATGATGGTTAACTGAAAAAAAATGTTAGTCTTGAAAAAATAATAAGATGTGCTTTTTTTTACAGATCCAAGGCGTTCTGCTACCTCTATGAAACCGCAATTAGGGCTACCCTTTATGATGCTTAGTTAGGTTTTCCATAAGTCTTTAAAAATAGGCTTAATCAAATTATTACTGAAAAATGTCACTATTAGACAAAGTTTGTTTTTTGTTGACTTTCTACACTGTATACAAGTGGGTATATGTAGGTGAAAGTATATACTCGGAGATTTAGAAATTTGTATTTTTTATGATAATAGGTATTTCTAGGCATGAATTACTTTATCAATGTAATAATGGGTAGTTATTAAGCATTTAAATAACCTAGCGCTAGGCCGACTGAACATATCAGAAATTTTATTCTAAATGGATTGTTTAAGCTTCTTTTCTTGCTTAGGTTTACGAAACAATTATGAAAAGTTTTAAAATTAATATCCATATTCAATTTTTTCACATTCAATTTTGTCTTTATATCCTCCACAAAATAGCACATTCACAAGTTTGTCATTAGAAAAAATGTGTTCTATAAAAGCACTTCTTATATGCACGATTATTCTGATATAAAAAGTGAGAGGACTTTGAAACCTCAAAGAACTGGTCCACTTAAATATAAGTGTAATGTGGTTTAACATATTTTTGAATTTTCTATAAGGTGACACGTTTTTACATTTACACCTTGTATATAGATGTTCTCTATTATGGTTTTTTTAGGAGAATCTATAGAAGACTTATTTATATTAATTCTGAAAGTAGTAATAATGTAAACTGAAAAAATAAAACGGAATGAGTCCCAAATCACGCACAGAAGGTTGTAAAAGTGTTAATAGCTATTTAAGTGTCTACTGCTCCCGCTTTGGTTTATTCGATCCTTTATGCTTTTGAAAATACGCGGATTGAAAGCTTCAATTGTGGAATAAGCAAAGGTCGTGCCAAAGACAACAAAGTAATATTTACTGTAAAAGCAAACTGACGTGTGTTTAGTCTGAAAAATGTAACATCAGGTCTGGGGTTTAAGGTCAACGATCCAATACACCTTTTTATTATTTCGTATATAAAAATTTCATAGCTGTGTTAAAATGAGAGCTTACTGAAAAGGAATTTAAAAATTCACTACAACGAATTTAAGTTTGTGAAACTTTAAATGTAATAAAATTTTACGTTTCTTACAAATGAATGCGTTCAACCAAAACTTGAACAAAAACTTGTATATTGATCATTACAATAACTATCTTAGATTTTTGTATTACAAAAATTATATATTTTAAATTATAATAAATCAAATACCTAGCATAATAGGAAATACTCCCATCAAATTAATTGTTAATATCGAAATTCTTTTATTCGCATAGTGTATGAACACAAATTCGGTTAAGTGCTACTACATAAGTTTGTCCAGCTGAAAATATCCGATATTTTACAACCGATAATTTTTTCTATTAATTTAACGCCATCTTACATCGTTGAATATTAATCAAGTTTCGTGATTTTTTTATTAACTCCGGAGGGATAGTGATTTCTGATCGTTTGAAATGCGTCAAAAATTCAGCACAAAGATTCCGTGTACGTATTTATGAAATTATTGTAGTGTCATTGGTTCTTCACAATTGTGCCAAATTCTAAATTCACCTGAATGATTAATATAATATTAATAAGAAATAGAGTTTAAAAATTTAGTTAAAATTAACCTCCTCAAGGATGATGATACGAATTAATGAAATTATTCCTATGCCATCGGTCCTCAATCGGACGCAATGGTTCTGTTTCATACTATTCTTGTGAACCTGGGAACGATAATGGTACGAATTTATGAAATTGTTATCCGTCCTAAATAAGTGTGCAAAATTTCACTCGAATCAATCCGACGTTTTGAAGTGAGGGAAAATCGAGTTTCCGTTACATAGATAGATACATACACACAGGCGAAGCTAATATGAAGCGTGAAAAACGGTATATTGAATTATTTGTGCAATCGAATTATTGTTTGTATATCCGAAAGGTGACCTAGTTTTTTTCAAAGTGTGTTTTTAATATTACGAGGATGTATTGATATCTAGTTAGCCTAGACCAGTTCCATGTATAAACAAAATATTGCATTACCATAGCAACGAACAATAACTTATTAGAAGTGTGAGTGTAAAGTTTGACGTCAAAAAAGTAAACCAGAGTTACGCAATAAATTAGAATGAAAAAGATGTCCACCGAAATTGTAAAAATCGAAAAATTGCAGTATCGAGCCATCATCAAGTACTGTATTTAAAAGGGTTAAGAGGTAAACAGATTTACGAAGATATGCTTAATACCCTTGGTGTTCAATGTCCTTCGTATGCGACCGTGAAAAATTGGACTGCAAGCTTCAAAAGAGGTAAATTTTCCATTGAAGATGATTACCGATCGGGAAAGCCAGTTTCTGTGTCAGTCCTCGAAAATATCGATGCAATTCATCAGACCGTCGAATTGGGCTAAAACGGATATCTGAAGCACTGAATATTTCATACGAACGCGTTCATCATATAGATCACGTCAATTTGTAGACTTCTTAAACCGAATTGTTACTATGGATGAGACTTGGGTACATTTAAATAGATCCAGAAACAAAGCAACAATCGATGGAATGGCGACAGTCTGGTTCTCCAAGACCTAAGAAGTTTCGTGTCCAAAAATCTGCTGGATAAGTTCTTGCTTCAGTTTTTTGGAATTGCGTAATCATGAACAATACCTGGAGATTACTATTCGACATTACTGGCCACTCTACGGGAAAAAATTAAAAAGAAAAGACGCGGAAAGCTCTCCAAAGGTGTTTTGTTTTTGCAGGACAATGCCCCTGCACACAAATCTCATGTTGCCATGTAAAAAATTCATGATTTAGGGTTTGATTTACTAGAACACCCCTCTTATTCACCAGATTTGGCTCCTTTCCTCAAATGAAAAAAAGTTTAAGAGGTCGTAAATTTTCTTCCAACGAGGAGGTAATGAAAGCTGTGGAGGTCTGGTTTGCAAGAAGAAACATTTTTTTCGAAAGGTCTAGAGACGTTCCAGGTTCGCTGTAATAAATGTATCCAATTAAGAGGAGAATATGTTGAGTAATAAAATATTTTGATATTGAAATTTTGTTAGATTTTATATTAGGCTAAGAATTGAAAAGTATGGAGTATATACAGTGTACATAATCTAATATTAGGAACGACAAAAAATTTTTTCATTCACTATGAAGTACAGTTATTATTTTCAGCTAGTTGATCAAATCTAACTCAATTTTATATTTTATAGCCACTTAGTACAAAATTACTATTATTCCACTTCTCAATTTCTCATTTCAATTTTCTATAATGAAACCTCCACATCACCTGTTGTTTAAGAGATGCCGTTTTCAGATATATTTATACAACAACGCGTCTATTTTCAATTATCTACCCCAAATAAACCAGCACGAAAATTAATTTATTTTTTCCCAAAAAAAAAAATTCAGTTTTAATCCCGGAATTTCTGTCGGATGTGTGCAAGCCACGATTAATTTGATGAGGGTTGGATATGAATACCCCGGATTTTGTTGAAGCGTAACACCCCTTTCATTCTGGGAAGGAAATAATTTTTGGTAAGTGTTATTTACTCATGTAAATGAAATACAATATATGTATTGTCTCTAAGGTACTCACAAGTTATAAATATTTGTTTAGATCTAACATATTTCTACATAGTATTTTCGAACTGGAAATCTATCTTCTGTACTTATGATCTCTTAAGAAAAAATGTTCCCCTTGGTAAAAACTTTTTTGTTGAAAATAATTTGAAATTGACTGAAAATTGAATGAAATTTACTCAATAGTAAACTGAAATGTAGTAATCAAGTCCAAATATAGAATTAAATCTCTTCACATTAAAAATAACATTATTTATTAGATTCATTCATTATTAGCAACTTACTGGGCTTTGAATTTTATAACATGGAAAACATTCATCATTTTTTTCTAGAACTAATAATAATTGTATATTGAACATGAAGATTGCATTGAGGGATATTATTGATCTGCAAGTAACTAAACTCATCAATAGAACAAAGTTTCTCTTGAATTATGTTATTATGTAAGATATCTTCAATCCATAAATGTCCGGTAAATACTGGCTATTATTTTATAAAAAAAATCGTTACGAAGAAAACAATGCGTTGGTGGATCAGAAATTTTTTGACAATATTTGACGCTCAACTGGAAACAGAAAGCAATCAGCCAATCATATTACACCCCAGCTGTCAACGGTGCGCGTTGTTTTGCGATGTTGCTGTTAAGCGTCAATTGTTACCTATTAGATACAAGGCATGAATTAATTTTCTGACGCAATGCGAGGTAATCAACAGCACCCTCGTACGACTGCTGCATAGTTTCTATCATAGTAGAGTGGAGTAACGAGTCACTTTTATGGAGTTATAGTTAATGGAAATAATCACCTGGAATCCATAATGTCCAAATACAAAGATAAAAATAAAGTGGATGAAGCTTGGGATAGGCTAAGTGAAGAATAACATATAGGTAGGTACACCGTCCAGTTGTGGTGCATTGACGTCATCCAACACCTTCGCCGTTTTGACTTTCTTTTTTTAGTTAGATGATATAAAAGCAAGACATAATATTGATAGGCAAATAAATTAGCCAACACAGTCACATGGATCACGTTCATTTTGTAGTAGATGTAAAGAACAACTGAGTCTCTATGAGGCACCTAGCGAGAATCTGCAGCAGGCACAAAACAGTGCTGTACCATATGAGTACGTTCTCAATTATAAATTTTGTTTGAAAAATAAATGTTATTTTATCTGTGTAAACTTCATACTGTTGTGTCCAAAATAAAAATATTTGTGTCAATTATTTATAGTTTCAATTATAAACAGTTACATTTAATTGATACATGTATTTAAGAGTGTATCGAAACATGAGCGCAAAGATTGTTTTATCAAAAGAGTATTCTTCCCCTTTTCCAATGAATATTAATCAAGGCAAAAACAGAGTTGACAATTACGTATATGATATTACTATTTCGGATATAAACAAGTGATGACAAATCGCAGTAGAGATAATTAATTTATTTAATAAGAAGTCTACTTATAACCTCTGATCTTTGATGAGACTCATCTTAACAACGGTTTATATACTTTAATGCTACATTTGTTAAATATTATACTGTAATTCTCCTAATTAGGTAGAGTTTACAACGTTCAGAATAATTATGTCGAATCCGACTTCAACAATAACAAACAATTTCAACGATCTCTCTAAATTCAAATTAGAACTAAAACAAAAAGCATTAGGTAATATGATATAAGGTAATATAAGTTATTAATGATTGCCAGCCATATTTTTACTTCGTTTATTTGATATGCTCCGTAAAAATAATACAATTTTCATTGGTGTACTCTAATCTTCATTATAAATCTGCTGTTGTACTTTGTCATTAATTGTCATTAAAGTTAAGGCCGCCATTATACAGCTAGGCGTCCGGTGAGAGGTGGCAACGTCACCTGCATTAATTTTAGATGTAGTTTTATTTGACTAGGTGGCAGGCAACGAGACGGTGCACATACGTAGATTTCTAGGAATTAGGCGGCCATAAGTCGAAATTCCAATAATCGACTAATGACAAACAATTTTTTTCCTGGAATAGTAGACTACCTGACGAACAATAGCCAACCCCACCCACATCCCTAGACTGCGCGAGCGCGCTGCATTACTAGTCGAAACTTGATTGTCGCACTTACTGCACGTGAAAGTTCTTGACGCCCTTTTCGTATATCATTTTCTTCGGTGAATATTTTATGTGTCGTGTCATATTTGCTTGTTTAAGTGGTGGATACCAATAATACAGGTAAGCCTTTATTAAATTAATATGAAATTGTGTTAAATATATTGTCAATAAATGACCGTCAATAATACCCTTTTTTAGAAGTGTTTTTTCTTTATTTTTCAATTTCAATCGAAAAAAAAAACTTTACTTCCGCACCTTTCCGAGTTACATTTTTGATTTCATTATATAGAATAAAGTCTTATAAAGAAAACTGCTTAAAACCAGCTGCTAGTTTTTGCTAGTTTTAAAAATAAACGAGTTTGAAATTTTTTTGACAAAAATAGGAAAAAATCGGATTTTATGTTTTTGTGTTAATATTATTTTTTTATTGTTATAGGTTCACCTGGCTGCTCAGGGGTGAAAGTGTCTCGAAAAAAATCTAGAAAAGCAGAATAAACTTGATATTCATCAAAGATTTAGAGAGGAGACAGGTCTCTTAGTCGGTATGCCAAAAAGTAACTTCGGAAACACAAACGATGGAAATACCAGCAGAAGATTCTTCGAGAACCCTGAATTGGCTGCAGAAATCACTGGGATAAGTTATGACTTGATTATTAGATTAAAAGTGATATTAGAAGCCATATCAAGCGGCCATAAGATTGACGTAGCAAAATATGATAAATACGCCATGGAAACTGCGAAACTATATGTTGAGTTATATGGCTGGCATCCTATGACTCCAAGGATGCATAAGGTCTTAATTCATGGAGCTTCAATAATAGAAAATTCGTTGTTGCCGATAGGGCAACTTTCGGAAGAAGCTGCTGAGGCCCACAATAAACATTTTAGGTCTTATCGCCTAAACTTTGCTCGCAAGTTTTCGAGGGAAGAATGCAACTTAGATATTTATCATAGGTTACTATTAACATCCGACCCATTTATTAGTTCCATGAAAAAGACCAAAAAAACCGCTTCAAAATTATTTTTGCCTGAGGCAATGCAGCTATTAAGTCCTGCTGTGCCAAACCAACCAATGGAAATTGATGAAAGCGGCGAAAATTTAAATGTAGATGAATAAGTCTCCAATGTATGATTGATTATTTTTAGTGATTATCTATTTAGCTTATGTAACTTTAATATTGTATAACGAATGTAAAGATCCTTTTAATAATATAATATATTCACTTACTTTATACTAAATAAAACAAAATAAACTTTGTTTTATTTAATAATACATACCTGAAAGTATTACTAAAACGTAGACAGCTGTCCCTCCTCAGGGAAAGCCGTGAGTATGTCATATGTATTTTCAATATAATATTAAAAAACACTTTGAAATCAACTACGATCTCGAATAAAATATTTTTTGATAAAAAATCAGAAGTAGGTGCTCCTAACCACCGTGCACCAACAAATAATTTCGATAAGTTATTCCAAACACAGAATACTTTTTATATAACTATTTTGTACTATAAATATCACATAAAATAATTTTGGCCGCCTAAATCCTGAAAAACGATCTATGTGTGGTGGTGCCGCTTGGCTGACACACACGTGTCAGAAAGCATTGCCCGCGGTACCCATAACAAGACCCGTTATTTGGAAAGATGCTGATTCAAACTGAGAGGGCCTTTCTGTCAACCTACGATAGGCTATAAATAAAAGACAAGTTCATATAAAATAATAATTTTATTACCAAAAGATTGGTACACTTACGGTTACTTTTCGACATAATCACCGAAGCGATTGAGACATTTGTCATATCTGTGGACAAGCTTTTCAATACCCTCTTTAAAGAAAATTGGCGCCAATGTAGCCCAACCGTTCAGTAACAATAGAGTACAAAGAAGACCTTGAAACTTCTGGAAATTCCGTAGACAAAGCAGTAATGGTGAATCTACGGTTTTCTTTAACCATTCTGTCAACTCGTTGAACTATACACCATTCTCCGCTGGACTTCTGCAGCACAGTGGCCTTCAGCCTGTAGAGAACGAATGTTTCGCGGGAACATCAATAATGGCAGACATGTTTATGTGGCTGTAGCACAACGCCGACTGATACCGGAATGTCAACAATGGCGGAGTGCATAATGCGAGAGTTCGCAGTCGCCTGCAGCGCATTCCAGCTTTCTTCAGCTCGCTTAGCGTCTGCACGGAGCGATCGGAGGTTGAAAAAGAAACTGCCATCGTACAAGAACATGAAATTCGCCATATTCATAACGTACTTGTTTCTCTCGTTGTTCGACGCGTTCTAAACGATACACATTACTCCTAACTGGAAAATATTTCATCCATAAGTGGTGGTTACCGTCTTCAAGTATAATCACATTAACGACTGGAAGGCGCTCGACGGTACCACAGTCGATAGCATTAGCAGCCATTTGAGCGTTTAGCGAACAGTACACGAACAAAAAATCAAAAGCATATACGATCAAACAAATAGATCAAATGAATTTGTTCAACTTGCCCATATTTCGGTTCTCTACTTGCCTCAAAGTAAACGTTCGCGTGTTCATCTTCTATCGTTACGTATGAGTATTGATACAGATAAGGCTTTTTGACACTAACACTATATTTGACGGAAAAGAAAGAAGGTTATCAGTAATCTAGAGAGTGGTTGAAATAACGAGATAAATATACGGTCGAATATTTGATACGGGAAATAGTGAGGACAGTACCAAATAACCACGAACTGGCTGCGCATGGACCTTAAACATTTGAAGACTTATCAAAATTCTGGAGTTTATCCGTGTAATCCTTTGATTTAATTCCTGATAGCATCAGCTGTCATATTCTTTTCCAAAAACTTTGCCGCTTTTTATTTGTCATTCCTCGCAAGTGTATTCTTTATGGTTTCAAGGCGATAACTGAGATCTTATTTGACAAACATCGACAATCAAAATTTCCACCAAACAAATCAAATGTTTGCGTGTTTTCAAAGCAGTTGACAAACATGTTTAAGAGAAAATTGACAAACAGTGTAGTGGGCCCTTTAGTGTGACGTCTCAAAATACATTTATCGTGGTTTGTTTGAAAACAAACATTTAATTTCAATGTAACGCCAACAAAGACAAAAAAACGCAGTTAAATAGTCGACGAATTATATAAATAACATATTTGGACCTTCCAATCCGAATTCAAAGCGAAGTTTTTACAACAATCATATTCTGCAAAAAATAGAACACAAGGAAGAGGCCGCCGCGTCGGCACAAAGTGAGTTTTTACTTTACACTTTTTCTATCACGAGACAGTCTCCACTTATTTTTACTATTTAATAATATATTGTTGAATGTACATAACGTGAGAACTGCATGTAGTTTGCAGATTTTGATTTTGGATGTTGCCAAGCGGTATATTGGTCCATATATTTTTTATGTCCCACCCCCTTAACTACTACCTGAATAGATAGCACAAATACCGTAGTACTATTTTAATTATATTTTTGTTGATGATCCTTCATTCTTCGTTACAATAAAGATACTCATGACTAACAAGATGCCATATTTGAGAACAAAATACAAATTATGGTTAAAAATACTACTTCCAATAATTGTGGTATCAAAAAGACTTTTTGTAAACTATGATCGAGTTAATGAGGTCATAGTCATATGTTGTGATCCTTTCTAGCCTGGTAGACCGGTGGGTAATGTGATCAGCTAACGAGTTTTCAATTGTTAATGATTTTTTAAACTTTGAAAATTATTTATTCCCCTTAAATTTCTTATGAGCATTGACAGATTTCAACATAAAAACAGCTTATTAGTGCAACTCTAGTGCCAAATCCGTGTAAGGTGGTATATCGTTGACAACTGTCCAATAACAATTATTAAAAATCTAGAATCTATTATACAATTAAATAAATATAATGGAAGAATCAACGTATAAAACAGTAATAGAAGTTCTTATAGAACATGTTTTAAATTTGAAATTTCGTCCGAAAATTGAAAGGAAATTGTGATCTAAATCTTGGTCTGGGCGATACTTCGCAATCGGCTGATGGGTGATCTACCTATTTAGTCTCACTGGCTAACTAACTCTTACACCGACGATAGATGCCAATACATTGTTAACAATAGCCTGAGATTTTGTATAAGCATATTTAATTTTTTGTTCAAAACATACTTGGATGTACAGTCATTTGAGCGAAAGCTGTGATTTTCCTGCATAGTGTGATACAGTCACGCCCCTTCCACGAATAGTTTTTTTGACAAACGTGAACATTAATGAGCTTGAAGTAGCAGCTTGATTAGAAAACCTCTGTTGCAAAGATTTTTATGTCAAATCCATATTCATTAGCCAACACACATGTTTGCTACGACGCAACGAGGTGCACATTGGGGAAAAAGGAAAGAAATCAGCACAGCTGCTATAAAACTGAATTTTTCTCTCGTTAGGTGTCTAAGATGAAAGAATTTGAGTATATTTGCCCACTCTAACATTTTTAATACCCAACTCCTATTGGGGCCTACACTATCTTATTTGTTTCATTGCTTTAAAATTTTCAAGCACCATTTTCTTATTTTCTGATCTTATGGTTGTTAAAAGAGGTGGATAGGAGACTTTTACGTGTCAAGTTTTAGACAAATTCACGATCTTCTCGAGTGCTTTGTGCCATTCAAATACTTGCGTTCGCGATGAAGTATATTTTCAATACATTTATAACAAATCGATAGTCATAATTCTATTCGACCCAAAAAACTTGAAGAATCTCATTTCTCAACTTTTTCTCAAATAGTTGATATCGTTAAACTTTTTGCATCTTAAACAAACAGCCTAATTGAGATTTGGCGGTCAAACTTCACAAGAACATCAAAAATTAACAAACTGACTGAGTTTAGAAACTCGACTATTAAAAAAAATTGTAGACATCAGTTTTACTTTTTTGTTTGTAAATTTCAATTGATTTGTGTAATGATGTTCTCTTTCAAAGCCTGAATGTGTTTTCTTTGATTACACGTTTTTTACCGATTTTACCAAGAACACGTGAAATACTAGAATTCACTTTTTTTGGTCCTTCTTTGAAATTGCTCCAGTGTATCAGTTTTGTCGTCGGAATTCTTTGATAGATACTTTTTACAGTCTTTCAAGTAAAAATACAATGAAAAAGTATAATCTTGAATAGGCTTTTTCAATAAATTTTAAAATATGTGTCGTTCGCCTGAAGGTTCCAATTCCATTTTTGATATTCACAATTTATTTCATAAAATCTAAGTTTTATTTTAAGTTTTTATTTCAATAAAGTATATTCAAATTGTAGTTCTTCCAATATTAATCGCAGATTATAAAAACTTGGAAACCCTTGCAGAAAATTTTATAAATTTATTATTTTTATAACTTTTAAAAATATTTATCTTATGCGAGAAAGTGTTTGTTAAAGCGCAATCGAATCATTATAAATTGGACGCCATTATTTAGACAGATGCACTTAATTGGAGTCCTACTTGGAACTTATATATTATATCTCGTTAACTTGCTACAACTGAATATTACGTAAATAGACAAGTAAAATGTATCTGTCTGTAAATGAAAGGTTTAAACAGGCGTCAACTGAGCCTTTTTTTACCTCATTCGTTTTTTTTCTGGAAAACAAAATTTCAAAGCAAAACCCATAAAGGAAAATAAAATCTTTACAAATAAACCAAAAAAAAACATTTTAATTCCAAAGTATCATTATGAATAATAATGGTAATCAGAATCGTCTGAACTAGAGTCATCATTTGATTGAATTATAAAGGGTTGTAAAGAGGGCGATACCACATACTCATCTTTTTCTTTGAAAACATGTTCAACTCAGTTTTTCCAAAGCTCTTGGCGGTCTGCTGCTACGAGTTCTACAACCTCTTTACTCGTATGACTCGGTTCTTTACACAGCTTGTCAATATAATAAATTTTCTCTAACTTTAGACCTTTAATAACATTAAGTAATTCTTTGTTTATTAGGTCTTCTGATCGCCGACAGGAATAGGAATATTTTTTTCAGACAAATACTAAAATTTGAGCTTTATTTTTACTATTATTTGGTATCTTAAGGGGTTGCCGTGAGTGGTAGGATGCGTTGTCCATAACGATTACTGACTGTGGTGGAATGTTAGGCACGAAACCGTCTTTGCTTCCAGCGTTTACTATTATAATGTGTTTAGAACATGGCCCATTCAAACAGCAACTTTTACTATTGTCAACCCAACCAAAATTTACTGCATCGTGACTGTCAAATCATGTTTCATCTAGATAAATTATGTGTCTATTAGAACTTCGAGTCTTTTATCTGACGCAAATAATCTTGTAGCCATTCAACTATCCTTGACGATTCTGTTATTGCTATCCGTTTATTTAGTTTTCTGTGTTTAAAACCACATGCTGACAAAACGTGACGTAATGTTTCTTAACTGGTATAATTGTATTCTGGATAATCTGCTACCTTTTGTTGTATTACTTCTAATGTCGCAACCCTTTTCTCCTTATATAAACTAAAAATTGTTTTTCGATTCTGTGAATGATCCACAGCAACCCCTATTGTGACTACTCGATAAATGGAAAATTTATTTACTCTAGTTAATTCAGCAATACTTATTATGATTGCATTATCATATTGCTTGAATATTATCCTTTTTTAAACATTCGAGTATATTTAAAATAACTTGCTGTCTTTATTCTCACTACACTGTGCAATTTCATTGTCTTCATTCGCCCATGGTCTAAGGAACGCCATATTTCTATTTAGTTAGAGAAATTTATGAATTAATAAGTCCCACCAAACGAAGCTACTGGTCGCAAACTGTCTCTGGCAGGAATATTTTGAAGAAATGGTATACATACAGCTTCTGCCAATAGAAACGCATTTATGTTTATGTAAGTCGACGTGAACTGACGGTTTGTTAAATGCTTACCGAATTTTATACGCGGAGTAAACATTATTTTTCATATTTAATTTGGTGTAAGTGCCGTGCGTATTTATGAAATATTGCTTGATCCTGGCATAACTGTCTTTTGCAATTGATATTGGAAAAACTATACAGCTTAATGTCTTATTTTGATGAAAAGAAAATGCAAATCGATCAAGCGCCTGTTGGATATACAAATGCGTGTTGCAGTAAGGTAGGTCTCTTTCTAAACATTTCTAATTTCTAAACGTTATATAAATATTAGTAAAAGATACGGAAACTTGAAATTACGCTTCTACTGCATGATATTGTAAAAAATCTTTTGTTGAATTATCAATACTATTAATCAGACTACTAAGAAACTACCTACTCGTGAAACGTGCCGAGAAAGATAAGAACATAATGACCATTATACCAGCCAATCAACAAATAAATGTACGGTATTCAGTAGGATGAGCACCCAATTTTATTCTTGTTATAGATTATATAAAAAGATTTATTTTTCATGTGTATCGATGTATGCCTTGTAATTATCGTATTTCATATGTGCAAAATAAATAAATTTGTATAGCTTATGTATGTTCTATTGAGAATAAATATAAGGGCGGAGTGAATTTAGAACACGAAGAAATGCGTAACAGTGACACAACATAATATATAGAAACTGAGTACTAAGTAAATTGTGGTACAATTTTTAATTAATGGTCCAATAAACAGATTTATTTGGAAATAAATTTCTAACGCAAACACTGTGAAATCAATTAGTAATCATGTGAATGAACGAAAGTGTCATTACGTGATAGATTTAGCAAAACACTGATTTTTTAGTTCACCGCTTGCAATTGACACTCGACTAAACACGTGGATAAACAAAATAAACTTTCAGCTTCAATAATTGTACTCCATATTTCCGGTCCTTCAATTTATTGATATTGAGACATCTATTTTTACACATAAAATCAATAATAAGGCAATTTCGCTAACTATCTGCTTTTTTCTTACTAAAGAACTTTTAAACTTGAAACTAGATTAAAAATGGAAAAATATACATATGCTTGATGTGCCTTACAAATCTTGGAACACCGAAAATAAAAATAACATTTCACATTCAGCTTCTTACAATTAGAGCATTGCAATTTTATTCTACAATTTTTTGCTGAATCATCGAATCAGAAAAGTATTATACCACTACTTTATGGAAAAATGATCTAAATGTATAATATATATTCAATGTAAAAATAGTGTAAAAATATGCCTACTATTGTTCCTAAAAATAGCTTCAACTGCTATATAACACATAGAAGGCTGTTAGATCTGTAAGGAAAAGTGATGAATCAAGCAGAAACACAACAAATTAATAATAGCCCGGTAGCCTCAAAAGAAACATCACTACGACATCTAAAGAGGTAATGAGCTATCCCGATGCAATCTCCTAGATGATAGGACACTATACAGGATGACAGGACACTATAAAGTGGGAGAAAACTGCCAAGCAGATAGGTTTAAAAAAAGTGAGGCGAGGAAGGAGGATGTCGTAGAGATAATGAAAGTGCTACTACCGAAAAAAGATGTCATTGACACAAGAATCATCAACAGAAGGGAAACATCAGAATATACGGCCAAAAAAAGTGATTACACGATATCCACAAAGATTTAGGCAAGGATTAATGAGAGAAAACTAAAAAGAACGAAACACTCAAGCCAGAAGTCCATGGAGTGATCATTGGACGTTGTACTGTGGGCACAAGATTCCAGAAATGCAAATAACTATTTCATTGTAACGAAGACGAAGAAAAAATGGAGCGTCTGCTCTGCGGGTTCCCTGCTCTGACGGAAAATTGATGTCAAAGGCTGGGAGACGACACAGTAGCTTTTCACGAAGAAATAGCAGAATTACAAGAAGTAAAAAAACGACAAATGAGTTGAGAATTCTTAAAAAAAGCTATTAAATTGAAAAAGGTGGAATGGTGGTTCAGTTTCTACTCCTCGATTAATCTAGGTCGAGGTTTTCAGTATTAACCTAACCAAAATTACGTACCTGGGCTTGTCAGAAGTGCCGCCCTCGAGATACACACGACATTCTTTCCGTATGAAATACTAGATTCAAAAAGTAATCCATTAAGATGGTTTTGAAGTGAAAAATACGAAAATAATTTATGCGATCGAACACACAAATGCTCACTAATATATTCGAGTATTTGGAGAGAGAAAAACATTTACGGTGACTTAACAATTCCAATTGATAAGTTGTATGGATGAAGTATTCGAAGAGTTGCCACTTCATCTCCAGATCCACAACAAAAAATAGTAAAAAGCTTAAAATGATATATTTCGTAGAATTATAGCAAATATGTTTACTATCGACAGCGTCCAATGACAAACATTTTAATAAAATTGAGAGAAATAGGAAGCACGGAGGAACATAATTATTATCTCGGAAAAAGGCTTTCGTTGCAGCTGTGTTTCTTCGGCAAACGGTTAAACAATTAAAAAAAATTTATAAATTAAGATTCTAAATATGATTATTTTATTGTCGATGACTTGTAAGTACATCCCGAGATATCAAAATACTAATCACGTTGAAAAACAATAAACTCATTTATTACTATTTTTATTGGAAATTTTCGTTTAATGAAGGCTTAAACGTCTTTTTTTCTGTTAGCTGTTTTCTAGAGAATTCAATTCGCCATTTTAAAACCAATAAAAACAGCCCATAATAAGTTTCAATACTTTAAGTTTGTTTAACATATAAATTATTATTGACAAGTCGTTAATCTTCAAACTAGTATGGAGATAATGAGTTAATGAAAATTAAATTATTAATTTGTAATCAATGGATCACCCTTTACTTGGAAAATCATAAGTACTAATTCGAGTCAAAATCCATATAGAAAAGAAATTGACAATAATGAGATTTATAGAGTATGGATTTTACCACATTATTTTCTTGCAAATCCAAATGAAATTTTTTTTGCAATGTTTGTATATTTGAAAGTTGTCTTTAAATATGTTTTTCAGTGATTTCTCCAACCGTCTCTTAGCCGTGCATGTATCTGACAGATATTTTTATTCAGTTTCCATATAAACAGGCAAAGATGAAATTACCAAATGCACAGTATTCTCGGTCCAAATGATAAACTCAAGTTTTTGTTCTGTTGCTGCTATTGTCGTAAAACTGTCGTAAAAGCGACGTCAACGATACAGCGTAGCAATTTTTGTTATACTTCCGTCTCACTAATTTTTTAAAAACCTTCATACTTTTAAATTAAAAAATACGTCGTGTTTGAAATTTACTACGAGACAGTTTATCGATTTTTTAACATTTAGTTGAAGATGTTGAACAAGATCGATTGATCAAGACACCGGTCATGAAATGAGGGTTACTGCCATCAACTTTGGTGACGCCAAAGAATCCCTCCAATTTCAGATAAATGTAAAATAAAAATCCCGTTGTTTTGCTATCAAGCATGTATGTTTAAGAAAAAAAATTTTTATGGACCACAAAACGAAATTGTTGAAAATTTCTTCAAAACCTTAGATGGCCTGAAGTAGCAAAGAAAAACAGTATATATAAACCGTAACAAAAAGTTTTAACACTAGGCAGGAGATTCGAAAGATCTTCAGATACTCACGGAGCGGTTAATTGGAATTGAAGTACAGGAGCACAAGAAATGCCAATACCGTGAGCACAAAACTAAGATAAATGTATGATGGAAGCAAGCAAACAGAGGAAGTTTGCACTCAGAGTGCACTCGGGTTCACAAATGATAACCAATGACAACCTTTCAGTACCTCGTTCTGCCACAGATGGATATACAAAAGAAATGTCAAGCAGAAAGGCAAATATATTAGGAAAAATAACTGGCTGGGCATAGGCTACAGTCGCTTTTGACCGATAGAGATTCAGCTGTTTTTTGTATATGAAAACTGTACAGAATTCCAATACTATAAAAAAGGTGGCCGAGAAAATTCCGCAAATTCGGGGGATAACGTAAGAAAATAAACTAGAGCCCCAACAGTGGCAAATATTATAAACAAGAACAAAGTGCTTTTCGAGGAAGCAGAAGGAACTGAAGCTAAAAGGTAAATATTGCTAGTTGGACTTGACGAATCTTTTACATTGATCATTGATATTTACAACGGAGTCTGTAAACTGAAGGATATGGTCTCAAACAAGGGCAAGACCAAGCAGGAGAATGCCCAAGGATGGATTTACTGCTTACAATTGGGGCTAAGGGAGGGGATGCTTCCAAAGTAGCCAATGCGCTAATAAATATCAATGGAGAAATATACAGCAATACCCTGTCAGAAAACAGGGAGAGTACAGTTTTCCATTAAAGATTTATATGCACTAACAACAAAATAAGAAAGGGAGAATGCTATAAAAGATTTCATGGCCAGATTAAACAAGCCAGAATGAGATTGATGCGGCTAGAATACTGACAGATGCAAGCGGCTATACCGCACGTTACGAAGAATGTTGCAAGCAGACTAATTCAAACAGGTAAAATTAGTTTGGCCATACATTAAGGATGAGTGTAAACATTTGTTATGGATGTTGGGGAATAAATCATTTAGTAAACAACTGTATCGCACCAGACAGAGCAATGTCATGTAGAAATGGTAGTAGTGTCTGCCATCAGAAAAACGGCCCTCCCAAAATATCGTAGAGAGCTACTCCTTTACAATAGCTAAGATACTACAAGTGAACTTAGATAGAAGATATGCAGCATATGACCTACTAATGCTAGTTATTGCGGAAAATAAGACCCTTCAGTCTTATGTGAGCCCAATAGGAATATAATCAAAAAACATGGTTCGTAGAAGAAGATATGGATGATGACATAGGGGAGATAAATAAACGATGCTGCAAAACAGTAGTAGCGGAAGAGATTTTATATGGATTGAATACCTGGGCTTCATCATTTACCGTTTAAAATCCAGTATACGGACGAAAACCGCGGCCTGCGGCTCGTACGGCAAACTTTATCTACGTGTGTTATGACCTAGATTATCGTTCGTTATATACTGTCAATTGGCGTACACCGTATGTTGACATCTTTCATCAAACACAAGGTGACTCACATGTAGCATTGAGTGACCCAGTATTACAATTTATCATAAATTATCTCATTAATTAATTGTTAATTTTAGTTCGTAGTATTGAAAACACAAGTTATTAAATAAACGTACGGGTTGGAACCTTATAATACTCTTCAAATTTCAGATTAAGCAGTTTTATTTACATATTTCGATGATACCGGTAGCTTATTACCAATAAACCAGATAACAAATTACTGAAATCTACCGTAATCTATGTATTTTTGAACTGATTCAAAATGTTCCGTTAAGACAACATTGTGAAATAATTTGTTTACCAGTCAAAATAATTATTCCTAAAAAAGTCTACAACCGTAATTCGTCATTGCAATTTAATAATTTTGGTATCTAAATCAAAACAACGGAAGTAAAACGCTCGTATGTTGGCCTCGTTAGAAGTGTACATTATTATCCTTGAGTACCGACCGTATCAAAATTAAAAAATTTTTATAAATAATCACGTGGTATTAACCTATCTCTTAGGCGTATTTCCATTAGGGCAGTTCGTACTACCTACACATCGTTTACTATTTCTATTTGTTTCTAAACATTTGAATATTGTCTATGGCTTTCCAAATAGCCCCAGCCGGTATGTTATTTGATGCCACTCTAATTGTTTCTTAGATCTTCAGTGTTAGCCGGCATATTTTGATAAACCTTATCGTTCAGATATCGCCAAAGAAAATAATTTAATCGGATTACATTTGAGGATATTGGCCATTCAGTTATACCTCTTCTTTTAATTCAGTTTTCATCGTGATTTTCTCTAATAATAATACTAAAATATGGAGAGCGCCATCCTATTGAAACTATGGTGTTTACTGGAGATACTTGGAACTACTTCGTTGAGAAACTCAAGTCCAAGTAGTATGGGTGATATGCCATTGATGATACCTTCCACAACAATAACTTTCAGAAGATGTTGCGAATGAGATTCAAATATCCAGTATAGGTTTTCCTGACTCTAAAAACGATAATTGTGCATATTAATTACCCCATTCAAATTAAAAAAAGCTTATCCAAAGATAGTATATTTAGTAGAAACTTCTCGTCCCATCTCATAATTTCCTCACAAAAATTGCATACGCCTGTTATATTGATTTTCTGGAGCTCTGGGAAATATATATCTTATACGGATGGTACTTTTCTATTTTCAGAAACCTACCAATGGTTTTTCTTGGAGCAGTGTGATTTTGAGGGTCTGAAACCGTTGAAAAATGTGGATCTTCTTACAGAAATAAGAAACTTCCCAATAATTTATAGTCGTTTGAAAAATTTACTTGGCAAGACCTTCAGTGTACCATGTCCTTCAAATTTGTATGGTTTTAGAGACTATAAATACTGAACCTGGTTTGGAAAAGATTATGTAATTCAGGTATTTTTGGCCAAGGTTGCTGGCAATCGATACAATTTCTCAATTGTTTTGCTTAAATCTTTTCTACAACGAAGAAAGTTAAAACTAAAATTATATAAAATAATAATTTCTTCAATTATTTACTTCTTACACCTTTTTATATAGTTTTCTTTATAAATTAACTTGATTTTAGATAAAATCTTGATGTTTCTATTGCGATTTTTATTAAAACGTACAATTTGACATTCTTTTCTATCAAATAGTATTATTGACATCCATTCATAGTAAAATTAGAGAATCTATTCGTTATCTGTTTTCGCCTAAAGTACTACTCATAACCCCTACGCTCCAATAAATAGGCTGCAGCCTATTTCGTCACTCTGTTTCGCAAAGATATTTCGTATAATCTATGTTAAATTATATTTTGATAAAGAACGCAATAGGTCGAAACGTCAAAATTTTATTTGCTTCTAAACGAAATTTTAATTGAAGAAGACCTAAAATCAAGATAATTTATCAATCACGTTTTGTTATGATTACTTGAAACTGCTTACTGTTATTTCAATAACGATCTATTGAGAAATAATTTTTCAAATTAATTTATGTTTATAGGCGGTTATCCATGGCCATGACTTATTTATTACACACCACACCAAATAGTAGATTAAGTTGTGTAAAAACTGCGGTAAGAATTTAACAATAAACTTTTTGCAGTTCAAATTTCGTCATATTTTTCAATAGTTTTATTACCACTGGTTGTCGCCATATAGTCAGAACATATTTCAAGACTGAATGTTTGGAAACTAACCTGGATCACGTTCATTGTTGTTTAGAAACTGATAAAGTTAATCACCAATCAACCAATCAGTTGATGAGTTGTATCGTTTGTCTATGGTTTTTTTGAACTTATTTATTTATTTATTTATTGTCATTGATAGGTTACTGAGGTTTGCGGTTTTTATACTTTCGGCACTTCAGCATAAAAATAGCTAATCAGTTTTAAACTTTAATGCGAAATCTCTGAGAGGGGGCGAATCTTTAATAATAGCTCAATAACAATTATTGAACATCTAGAATCTATTATAAAACTGAATAAATATGGAAAAATTAGCGCACAAAAAGTAATAGAAGTTCTTGTAGATCATGTTTCAAATTTGAAATTTCTACCGAAAATTGAACGTGACGTTCCGAAACTGTGACCTAAATCTCGTTCTGAGTTGATAGTTATAGTTTCCGAAAACCTCTTTCTTTTTAATTATCAATCAGTATTGATAACTTCAATATCCCTTACCTATATGATGTGGAAAAATGAGTATAGTAATAATTATATAGGTATTGAATTTTTTGCAAGATTCTAAAACAAACCTATCACTTAAGTAGAAAATTCTTCAGACAATCAAAACCAACTATTAAAAACGGAAACGCAATAACCGTTTGTAGTACTCAACACTTTCAAGAGACCTCTGAACTATTTGATATTAGATATTACCGTTTACAAGCGTTTGCGTTTGCGAAGTCAGTTTATTACATTCGAATTTTTGTTTTTTCCATTTAGTATTTAACTAATTTAAAATGACTTTATTTTTATGAATTGTTGCCATATTTATATTTAATCACTTCGCTCATAATCAATTTCAAAACAATTGCTTATTGTACTATTACATAACGTATCATGTAAATAAAAAGTGGATAATAATTTTTGATAGTAATTAGCCAGTTTAATATAACCGTTGATCTATATCTTTGTTACTATACATTTCCAACTAAAAGTTTCACTATTGTTAACTCATAGCAATTTGTTCTTGAAGAATTTTTCAATAGACAAAATTCTTATCACATAAGTCCATTCTAACATTTCAATTACATAGGGCATTGTTCGAACAATTGTTAACAATATATCGTTTCACCATAAATGTCTATTTACCATATAATACTATAAAAATCATTCAATGGAATCAAAACAAATAAGCAAATATTTATTTTATGTATCTATGACGAGATAATGTTTAGGTATTTCAATGAAAAATTAGTTTTGTGATCAAAACTGTGAAATTGTGGTTCCTCCCTGTATTATTTTAGCTTGCCAGAATAGAATCGCGGCTGTATAAGTGAATAGTTCGAAATTCAAAGCGATTGAATTGAATGTGTTAGGAAACACATAAAATCTATTTTTTGTATTTAAAATATTTAAAAACTCATTTCAACTATTGAAAATAAATTCTTTAATGATTCTAGAGAATAGAAATGAGAAGAAATTAACTGTACTCAAAGCAAAAAGTACTTATCAATTTTAACATTGTTCACTGCACAATCTTTTATAATGTGCTTTTTGCAGAATGAGATAATATCGAAGAATCTTTCAATATATTAGCGAGTTCTATATAAGCTGGTACAGATAAATATTTATCACTCAGCGCTCATCAAACTATCAATAAGCAACACCTTTAAATTTTGAAGAAACAAAGTTTGTATGAGATTGTATCGAAATTTTTATTATTTATGACATCATCTCAATGTAAATTGACAATACCCTTAAATCGCTTGTGCAGAATAATCAATATGGATGAGCTATATGGCTGTTAAGCCGCCCTGTTGAAACCATATGTCGTTTGTGTGCGTATCAATTTGGACCGAAAGAAGTTTATAGTCATCGACCTCTAGATCCGGCCAACGACGTCCCAGCTCCCAATCCACACCAAACACTAAACAGTGGTATTTTTCCAAATGCATTGGACCACAAATCGATAGTTTAGTTTAGTAGATTCACTCATTCTTACAGAATTGCAGCTCATCGCTGAAAATGAGAGACAGATTTCAACTGCTATAGAGCCAATTCCGCGTATACACGTCCGTCCTGTCTTCAACTTCTAGGTCACGAGGCCAAAGTCCAAACGGAAAATTCACAAACATGTGCGAGAACGACTGAACTCTTGTGAGCGACAGGAAATCGGATTCTCCGGCACACTCTATCACTCTTGAACGTAATAACCGTCAATGGAAATTTGGTAAAACAGTCATAAATGACAATTTTACAGATGCAGTCAAAGATTGGAAGTCCCTTTATATATCATAAAATCAAAAAATAACGGCGATTCAATAACATTCCGCTCAGATTTGTCTTAGGGTAAAATTATTTATAAAAATGTAAGAAGCTTGGGAAGGGTTTTCTCTATCAATGTTTTTTGTCAATCATTTCAGTTTAATTCCAAGGTCGTATAAACATACTGGACTGTTTAGAATATGTAGGCAGAAAATTTTTCATTAACATCTTTGTGTAATTGCTATATTTGACCTACTGGGTTTTATACAGTAAAAATATATTGTTGTTTTTTCAAACATGCATCAGACAAAATAATTCCTATTATTTTATGTAAATTTCTAATTAAATCCATCTAATCTAAGTCTAAGTGTTAAGCTGTTAGAAGATTAAGGAATCTGAAAACTCTATTTGTGCTGATGGAAATATAATTGATTCCTGTATACTTATGTATATAGTAATAAGTAAAAACAGTTCCTAGTATTAATGTAGACAGTGGGTAGATATGATAGTAGAAAAAGTATAATACCACTACCGATACGTTTCCTTTTAATACAGATGTGAATTTAATACGCAAAGTTCAACGTTTTCTCTTTTTTCTGATATGTAGTACGGCGTCTTTTTTTACAGATGAGTTCAAGTCAGAACTGGGATCAGGAGCAGCTTTATGTAGCGACGGCTCAAGAAAGAAGGGACTCAAAGGCTCGGCGTTCTAAGCATAATCTTCCAAGCAGCAATATAAATTTTGACCTGTGCCGGAGGTATACGAGGATATATTGAAAAATTCTTAGCCTACTATAGAACCAAACAAAATTTCAATGTCAAAATATTTTATTACTCAACATATTTTCCTCTTAATTCAAAAAAAATGTTGCTTGCTCTGCAAACCAAACTTCGACAGCTTTTATTACCTCCTCGTTGGAAGAAAATTTACGACCTTTTAAACTTTTTTCAGTTGAGGAAAGAGATGATAGTCGGACCAAGCCAAATCTGGTGAATAAGGGAGGTGTTTTAGTAATTCAAACCCTAAATCATGAATTTTTTGCATGACAACATGAGATTTGTGTACAGGGGCGTTGTCCTGCAAAAACAAAACACCTTTTGATAGCTTTCCGCGTCTTTTCTCTTTAATTTTTTCCCGTAGAGTGGTCAGTAATGTCGAATAGTAATCTCCAGTTATTGTTCTACCCTTATCCAAAAAATCAATCATGATTACTCCATGGCAATCCCAAAAAACCGAAGCAAGAACTTTTCCAGCAGATTTTTTTTGGACACGAAACTTCTTAGGTCTTGGAGAACCAGAGTGTCACCATTCCGCGATGCTTATACCCTTTCACGCTTTTGGTCAACATTCAAACATTTGCAGCAATTTTTTTCATGCCCAAATTGACGTGAACTATATAATGAACGCGTTCGTATCAGCTTCAGATATCCGTTTTAGCCCAATTCGACGGTCTGATAAAATCATGTCATGAACTTCATCGATATTTTCGGGGACTGACACAGAAACTGGCCTTCCCCATCGATCATCATCTTCAATGGAAAATTTACCTCTTTTGAAGCTTGCAGTCCAATTTTTCACGGTCTCATACGAAGGACATTGATCACCAAGGGTATTAAGCATATCTTCGTAAATCTGCTTACCTCTTAACCCTTTTAAATACAGGTATTTGATGATGGCTCGATACTCCAATTTTTCGATTTTCACAATTTCGGTGGACATCTTTTTTCTTTTAACTCATTGCTTAAATCTGGTTTACTTTTTTGACGTGAAACTTTACACTGACACTTCTGATAAGTTATTGTTCGTTGCTATGGTAACGTAATATTTTGTTTATGCATGAAACTGGTCTAGGCTAACTAGATATCAATACATCCTCGTAAATAATCAAAAAATGCACAGCAACAGATACATCTATATCTGCTGCGATAGCTAACAAGCTCTCGGGGTGGTGGTCCCTACTTTTAGGGTGGTATAGGATTGTACTGAGTGGGTTGAGAAGCTGTTAGCTAATGACATCTCCAGTTTGTCTGAGCAGATGTTTTAGCGAAAAGTGCTGACACGAGTACGTTAACGGTCCCCTTAATTACCATATCCAATGGTTTCATCAAAAATCTAATGGACAGAGGAGTTGAAGACAGCATATGATATGTATCACACAAGATGCTTGATGCAAAAGTACACTCCTCTACAGAGTATTTGACAAAGGATCCTGGGAATGAATGCTGGTGAACACATCGAAATCAAGGAGATAGATATATGTATACTTCTTTGCTTCACAGAAGAAAGAGGTCTTTTGTACGCCAAAGGGAACAGACACAATAGCTGAAGTGCTAAGCGCCCGGTCAATTCCTATGGTGTTTTTCCATTTTTTACAATAAAATCTCATTTCACACTCGCGTATTCGATTTTTCTAGAAATGTTATGCTTGTTGGCAACAAGCTAATAAATTTAGGGTTTTTCTATAGATTCTCGTTACTCATTATTGTGTAAAAAATACTTCAAATATAAATATTTTACTTTGAATAGATTTTCTCCATATATTTGCTGTAATGAGATACAAATAATGTTTTACTAATTCGGAAAGGGAAGTAGTATCTGGTTTAAAGTAGAAATATGATATTTTTCTAAAACATTCAGACAAATGTTTGTTTTATTTCTATGGATATGGATAATTGGTGATAACTTATACATACATTTAGTTTCAACTTCCATAATTTTCTTTTTTTTTCTCCATTTCACTTATTGTTAGTCCCCTAAGTTTGCGAATTAAAATACACAAATTGTATTAAAACTTATATTTTCAGATTCCTAAAGACTTGTTCGTAATAAAAATTAGTTGACAGAACAGAAATCAAATTGATTACGTTTAATAATCATTTAAATAATGGCTTCATTGTTTCTTCATAGTACTGCTTAAGCGAAAAATGAGTGTCTGCCTTCAGGGATTGGTAGTTCCGAAACAGAGTAAGCTGTCGCCATGGAATAAAAATTCAGGCGAAACCGGATTTAAAACGACTACTAATCGCAGAGGTCAACCTCGCTATTTAGTATTCTTGACGGTGCAGTAACACCTTTTTTTAAAAAAAAGGTTATACGCTACAAGCAATGCCTCTATTTTCTCGAAAGTAATTGCAAACTAATCACTCTGTATATTACGTGGGCGTTTTTACAAAATTTGAATGTCACTTGGGGATTGTTACAAGTGAAGGACGGACCTACTTTTTCGTTAGCCAAATTTCACATTCACTTTCAACATTTTATTGTTCAGACTAGTATTACCTGCGTCGTTGGTCTTTCATTTCAATAACAAAACAATGGATGTTACTAAGAGATGTTTAGTTGAGGTAAATGTTAATTTTTTAACATGAATATAGAGCATTTACAAAGGAATTATCTATTTCTTTTAATACAATCCGCTATAATTTTACGTAATATAAAATAAGGCTCAAGTATACATGAATAGATTTTTAAATGTTTCGTAAAATAATCGATAAAAGCAATAATTCATATTTAAGTAAATGGGCAAACTAAACTATTCAATTCAATCATAACTCTTTTCTTTGATTCTTCGTATCTTTCCGAGAGTCATATTGACGTTTTTTGACAAATTCTTCTATTCTTCATCCTTCTTGCTACTTCGTGCTACTTTTATCTTCATATTTTTGCTTATAACAATCTTTTATTATGCTTTGTGCAACACAATCTAACTATCTTATGCTTACTTATTTTCGTTGTTATCGATTGTAGTTCTGGCGAGTATCTAATTTCCTCCTTCGTTTCGGCACCGTATGCCAATGTAGAATTTATTTCCTTTGATGATACGAGGTTGGTCCCAGAAGTACCTGGTCTGACGTAGAGATGGCGGTAGTTGCTTTAAAAATATCACTGTATTAGAAAGTACACAATCTATACAGCATATGTTTCAAATTTGAAGACGCCACGATGTTTAGTATTTGTTTGGCAGCCATCAATAGTGAATTTGTAAACATGGAAATAATTGGTTATCGTTATGTGCTACAATACTTTTATTTGAAAGGCATTAGCCCAACCTGGGTGAGACTACTCTTTCGTTATCAACAGTAAAATATTGGGTAGCAGAGTTTAAACGAGATGGTACGACCTGCGAGGACCAGCACTAAATGAGGTGAAAACTCCAGAGAAGTTGAAAAAAAATCACAAAGCGGTACTGGATAATCGTTGACAATGTTTCACAGAAATCAAACCGAATTTTTGTGCCATTTCATAACCATGGATTAAAATGTGGGTCCATGACTTCACACCCGAAACAAAATAATAATCAAAACAATGGACTGAAAAGGGAGAACCGGTTCAAAAAAAGGCAAAGACTGTTTCCTCTGCAAGCAAGGTCATGGGGTCAGTTGTTTGGGATGCTTGAAAAAGGAAAACTATCAACGGCTAGTATTATGCGAAATTATTGCAAAGTTTGAGCGGAGAAATAAAGCAAAACGGCCTCATTTGGCTAAGAAGAAAGTGTTTCATCAAGACATTGCAACTTATTCGCAAGAGCAAACATTCTTTATACGCCAATAATCATAAATGAAGAAATATTGTTCAGTAGTGACAAATAAAATGAAACCAAGAACTAACGGTGAAGAAAATTAATATGTCTACTATTAGATTCTTGTTCACTTCTAGTACTATTGATATATAAATCGGTGAAATAATACAGTTACGACCAAGAAAATGCTCTTCAGGAATCAGTTTCAGATTTATTTAATCACCATTTTGATAAAAATTATAATGTTCCAGGTCCAATGACTATAATTGAAACTTTATTCATACATAAGTATTCATCCATATATTTTCTTAATTGAACTTCTAATGTGAAAACAGTTCTGTGTATCCCTAAAATATTTCAACCAATGTGACAAACCCAAATTACTTTTGAAATAATCAACCACGTGGTGAGATCATTTACATTCAAATTATATAGTAAAAGATCGTGCATTGTATACATACATTTCACATACATACGGTTATTAGCAATTTGTATAATGCTAGGTATATATTGATTCCCAATATAACTGAAAACATGTAAATTCTCCCTATTCCTACCTTCAATTTAACCTTGATTGATTATTTACGTGAAATAAATCGATTTACACGTGTTTTTAGTTTCTACTTTTATATTCAAAGGAAAATTATTTCAGTTTTAAATCTTAGAAAATAGGATATCTGTTTTCTGGATAATGTCAAATGTAATAACCTGAAGGAAAATATAAATGTTTTAAAACTTGTTATATTGCGTTAACCATTTTGTTTTTGGAAGACACAACAGAAATCGAATATTTAAGACCTAATGATAAAAAATTACTACAAACAAGGGACGGCTAGCATATAATATGAGCTAAAATAAAAGATAATAATATAATTTAAATAATTATATTATTATCTTTATTTATACTAATACAATATTAGTTATTTGAAAGAAAATATTGTGGGTCAATTAAATTTTGGTTGTTAGATAAATGTGTGCAAGAATAGGTGTATATTGTCAAAAATTATTAATTGTATCAATATTTGGTTTTTGTACATATGGTGAAAGCGATACCTAAGTAAACTCAAACAGTGTAGCAAAGACCTCGGTACAATTGTAAAATAGTTCTTAGTGATCAATAATTTTCTTGTGTAGGAACCGTTCCAATAATATATCAATGGAAATTTCACAAAGACACGATATACCTTCTACTAGTTTTTTGGAAAACAGTTTCAAGTAAAAAAAATACCTGCCAAATAAATTATACACTCCAGAATGAGGAGTGTACTGAAGTAATCTATATATTTCAACTAATATGCCTCATACCTTCATCTGTTGAAACACGGTGACAAGTTAAACTCTTTCCTGTTTGTCAGTCTGCTATTATTGCCGCTATAGTGAGATCTTGGGTGAGTTCAAAAAAGGGCCAAAAAAGTTATTTTAAAATATGTCCATGAAGGTAATTTAGTAACTTGAAAGACTGTTTACATGTGGTATAAGGGTTTTATTAATGAGACCATTAAAGCCAAGGAACAGCAGAAACTGTGTAAATGAGAAAATGGGTCACCCTTCATCATGACACTTTAATCACTAGATTTATCATCAAGCTACTCCGGCCTCTTCCCGAATATAAGAAGTGTACTAAAAGAGAATTATACTGATCTAATAATGAGGAAATCAATAAAAAAATCATTTTAAAAAATTTATTCAAAGCGACACTCACGAGTTCTATACTTCAGACCTTAGTCTACATATAAATCTGTGGAATGAAAGACTTATCCATAGGACATTATCTTTTCTTGAAGCCAATTAAGTTTGGAGGTTGTTAAGAATAAGAATATGGTAGTTTTGCTTACAATAACTTATTGAATTCATTTTTAGGAAGAGACAGTAAATGGGTTATTAAAACGATATTTTTGTACTAGAACTACTTCGAGCAAACTGAACAACGAAAATATTATTGACACACCCCTCGACTATTTCTTTGACCTTGACTATATAAACCTAGTACATTAGTGGTGCATGCGAAATGATAATTTTTCAACTTTCAACATCTTAACGAGACTGTTATTTCTACCAGCTATATTAAGTTTATTGTATTCAAAATTAACGGGAAATAGTTGACACGAAGACAGATTTTTGCGTAAGTACAGTTTTGTACATATGTACAGTTGATGATTTACTAATTTTTATTCCAATTATATGGGGTAACGGTTTAAACAATTTATAATGTGCCAGATTTAGAATATTCACGTGATGTTATGTTACAAATGTTTCAAGAATTTTTTTTCGATTCAAATTAAAATGTGTTATTAACAAATCGTGTTACATGATTTGAAAAAAATATTTTTAGTAATCCAAAAACACTTCGGAATATTTTAGACCCATACTATATCTGCGAGAAACACGACTACCGAAATCAACATTTTTTTTATTCATGACAATTCTATCATAACTTTAAAAAGTATGAAACTAAAAGAAGGAAGAATTAAATTGATTTTATTTAGACCAAATAAGTTTTGCGAACAAACGATTTTTCACTTTATTATATATATTAACGCTGTTTTTGAAATTTTCTCACACAATTTCTTGCAATTCAAATGCCTTTTTGTTCAAATTCTATTCTGGGAAGGATTGACTAGAGATTTGCTATATACCTGTTTAATATTTTCTTTTTTTAATGTCAATGGCTAGTATCAAAAGAAATCGGATCGGGGATCACGGTTGAGCATGTACTTTTACTGCATTATGTTGGACATACAAGGGTTAAGAGAAAAATACAAATGTGATTTTTGATTGCCTCTATCCGTCCGGATTTTTGGTCGATGGTGGGTATACTGTACTTAAATTAATTGTACCGCCTAGTGCAACATCGGCTTAATCTCAAACGAAAATTTTCGAATTGGTAGCATTGATTTGTTCATTTAACCACCATCGAGCGTTAGCAAGACTTAGCGGTTAATCTTTTATATCGATGGCATTTACTTTTGGATATGATTGGGATGAGGACCTACTCCTGGATAATATTGAGGATAATTAACAAAATAAATTGATATGGGAGTATACGTATGTTAGTTTCAGGAACAGCACTTCAAAGATTATAAAACGATAGAGCTAAGAGAAAGAATAACTCTTGTGAATAATAATGTTACATTTTTCACTTTATTTATTATTTTCATAGCCTTTGTTACATAGGTTTTAACGTTTAATGTTTTATTGTTTGTTTGTTTATAGTCTGACACAATTTTTTGCCATTTTGTTCAAGTTCTATTGACTAGAGATTTGGTGTCCGCTTGTTTATATAATAGACTAGGTAGTTTCACGTTTTCCGTCGTTTGTTTAAATCCTTCTGTTTGATCTGTCTTACATTCTAAAGTCTATTTATCGAAGAAAAATATTCCGCAGTAGATTAATTTAATTAAATCATTAATAATTATGCACAATTATTACTACAAAATTAAGGATTACATTAATTTCAAAATCAGATATTGATAATATTCGAATCTTCACTTTTTTCAATGATTATATATAGCATCTTATTGCTAAAACCAAGAATGCTTGCCTTGTGAAAGTCCACCCAAACTTGATACTCACTGCATTTACCCATGTTTCGGCCGGGTAGTAAAGTTTCCATTTTCTTTACAAAATTTCTCATTTTTTTTAAGGTATTCTCGCCTTCACACAATTATATCTGCTTTTTTCATCATGCGTATCTTGACTTGACTTGATAGACGTGATAGGTTATACCAAAGATTCAGATTTAAAAAAAACATGAAACCTTCTTATTGTGCCGTTGTATATATACTTTTTATATATTAATTAAAATAGCTACATAATGTCTAGCAAAAACAATGTACTTAGTATTAAGACGACTGCGCATAATCTTTCAAATGTCTAATTTTTCTGTACTATATTCAAATTGTTTGAAATCAATTATATTTTGTTTGTTATGCTTCAACGCCCATTTCCTTTTTTTATGATGCTTTAACATGAGAGCTAATTTATGAAAAAAATCCAATTTAATTTAACGTTAATTAGAGGTCGAGGTATGAACTTTATTGTTTAACCAAGGTAAACAATCGCTGGTACAAAAAATTTTTAATCTGTGTGCCTTGCTAATGAATTTCAGTAAAATATATTTGCTTTATACGAAAAGTAATTACAAATTTTCGTGATAGAACATTTGTAATGAAACTTCATCAAGCAACGCCTTGCTCTCATTATCAATGAAACATTTCTTTAAATGTACTGTAGTTTCGATTAATAAATGTCACTGGACATTCGGATAATCGAATGAATGATAAAAAGCGGTTATATACTGCTAGATTATCAAAAACAAAACACTTTTGGTACTATTATAATACGTACCAACCTAGTGCGCCAATACCTCTATTTTGTTCTTATTTTTTACTTTATTTATAAAGTGTGGTTTCTAAAAAAAATCTATAATATATTATTAGCATCCTTTTCCTTCTTATTAATTGGAGAAGATGAAGCCTGCAATGGATTTGAGGTAGACGTAGTACTAATTTACTAGTTAATCAGTGTATTTCATACTGAATACACTGTTTACACCACCACTCACAATTACACTGTCTGACGCGTGTTTCGATAACTAAGTTATCGTCTTCAGAGACTGAAAGTAAACAGTTTACCTTACACGCGTCAAACAGTATAATCGTGAGTATTGGTGTAGTGGTGTTGTAAACAGTGTGTTCAGTATGAATATCATCAAAGGTTCCAGAAATTCAAACTTAGTAAGTGTATTTTATAATTGATTTCACTTAGTAAGTAAATAAGTAAACTTAGGTAAGTTAGCTCCATATCACGAAATTTGTATCATATAAGCTGAATAAAATTGGGTTATAATATTTCTCCCTAATTTGTTTGTTTATTATGAATTATATAAAATTTGGTTCATTTAACAACCATAATTACACAATAATACTTGAAAATCTTTATATAAAGTATACGAAAATGACTTGAAACAGTCATACATCTTCCTGGATCCGCCACTGAGTGATTTGGTTGACGTGCATTCCGAGAGTGGTTGTTTCTTTCTTGTTGTCGCAAGTTAGTTAGGTATGACCTGTCATTGTCTACATTCTAAAAGAATGTTCAAATAAAAATGTACTTTTTCATTCACACCACTTAAGAACGTAATCCATATTTCTTTCGGTATGTTTACAAGAAACTAATACCCCTCATCCTTCATATGTGATTGTCTGGTTGAGGTCAAAACTGGAAGACTTGGATCGTATATCTTTTTTTGCGGTCTTTTAAATTGTATTATTTCCAAGACAAGAAAAGGATCTCAATTTTTTGGCACATTGCCAAAAATACATTAAATTTGCATTAAAGTAAATAATTATGCTCTAAATATATTGTTCAAATTTTCAACAAAAAAATGGTAGGGGTTTAAGATATGATTCTATAAAGGAGTCTTGAATACAAATAATACTCTGATTAGCATTATATTCAGTTGGCACAGTTCTTAGAAATACTGTTGCAATTTATCTTATCAAAAATAAAAATGTTTCAATTCCTTCATTTAAAATTTGGTGAATTAAATTTTGTAATTTTTGTTTTTTGAGTTTGTTTTTGTTTTTATTCTAAATCAACCAAAAATTCTTTAATATAAATGAATGTTTCATATTCGAGCAATGAATAATATGTTGATAGACATTTCATATGGGTATATTAATTTTCAATAATTTTGCAAACGATCACCAAAAACAGTGAACAAGTTACAGTGAGAATGCTAGAGGTTTATTGTATAATATAGTCATAGAACTCATTAATTCAATTTTTCATCTAACGGAGAAGTGTGGTCAATTGTAAAAGTAGATCCGTTAAAAAAAAGGAACGTTTTTGCTATCATGTCAACAAAAGTTATCGTAATATCTTGTGATGTAGTAACTTCAACAATTGTTGAGCATAAACCTAACAGTATGTGAATAATATACTGAAATGTCACCAAATATCGAAGACTTACAAATGAACAATAAAGAAACAGTATACTTACTTATGGGAGGTCAATCACCATGGGCCTTAGAAAACTCACTTATTTTATAAAAGCTGTTTCTAATTTATCACAACCCGGGAAAGATCACAGAAAAAAGTTTAGTCATTTTTTGAATTATCTAAAAAGTTGTATCGTTCATTAATAAATGTTAAACCTTCCAAATAAACAGAGGGCACATGCACTTAATTCACAGCTGTCTACTGTCAGTGCGATTTCACTCCTAGCGATAAATTTACTGAAGTGAAAAGACTGTCCGTAATATTCTTTATGTGAGAGAACAAAAACCAACAACTTCTAACACCACCTTATTACAGGAATCAGCAAGTTAAATATTCAGAGTAGATTTCTTCATAACTGCCTAATGCGACATCTATAGAAGAAGAGTCTAAGTGATCGTTCACATATTATGCTAGCAACTAGCAATGCATTAATGAATAATGTGTATTATATACGGTTACAACTATGGAGTGTAGAGGAGGAACGTCTCTGGGTTAAAAAATGTGAGCTGACTTTTGATGGGTAAATAGGTGGCGCTGATTATAGAGGTTATTCGCTTGAATTTTACGCGCTGATTTGAAAATAACTGTATAGTAATGCTTTAAATAATGCACCGTGGTAATGAAATTAGTATTAAAATAATGAAACGATTAACAAAACAGAATCTCGTTAAATTAACTTTATTATTTAGCTATTTATTTGGTTAAGATAATACATATATTCTAATATGAAAAAAAGTAGTATCATGTAACAATAATGAAATAGTATAAAAAAAAACATTTTGGTTGATTAAAATAAAATATTGAATTTTATCCGTAACTAATATAATAATTATAGCGATATAATTAGATCAATAAAAATAATAGAATAATAAAAAAAATATTTCGGTTCATAAAAATAAAATATTGAACTTTATTAGCAACTAATATAATAGTTAGTCATATAAAAATATCAATAAGAATAATAAAATAATTGAAAATAAAACACTTTGGTTCATAGAAATAAAATATTGAACTCTATACGCAACAAATATAATAATTATAGTTTTGTTAAAATATCATTGGTAATTCGCTTATGCAAGCAGGTACAGAAATATATCAAGTTCTTAAAAAAAAAATAAAAATCTAATAAGATATTAAGGATTGCACAGCTTTTCACATGAATATAATCAAACGTCAGTTACAACTTTGATAATTTCTTATACAGTAAGTGTTTAACTTCAGATCTCAATCCCATAGAACAATCAGCGCCACGTATTATCCCTACAGAATTCAGACCATATTTTAAACGTACCGTCCATAATAGATGTTCCTCCTTCTCTACACTCCATAGTTACGATTGCTTGTGTAAAGTTACGAATACGAGACTGATTGAATTTACCAGTTAAAACATATCTATTTTTTTCTATACTCCATTACTCCGGGGGTTTCAAAGATTATAATTTTTTTTATTTATAGTGGTGGATGAGGAAAACGTTTGTCAGATGGCGGTACAATACTAAAAAATAATTTTTTGTTGAAATGCATAATTAAACAAAATTATTGAGTATTTCTATATTTTCTTGTTGAAGAATTTGTATATCACATATTTTTTTATGCACAAGGACTTATTACTATTTAAGTGGGTTGTTAAGTTTTGAGGTGTGATGTGAATATGTCAAATTTGACATTGCCATCATAAAGTTTGACGATTTTAATGCTAAATGTACTCAGAACGTGTTGTCATACGAGAGCTATTCGAGTTGTAATTTTGTGCGCGCCTATACCAATTTACACAATAATTGTATTTAACAAACTTTCCAAGCACTGCAAAGATATCTTTGAAGTAGATTTTAAAAAATGACCACCTAACTGAAAAATATCAATTTCATTAGAACCAAAAACCTACAAAAATATGTACTTAAATGTCTCCGTATTTCTCACACAAAATTAACGCAAAGTACGATATAAAATACAACATAAGCGTGACATAACACCACAACAGACATTATTTAGCTTTAGCACCATTCAATTAATTTTCATATTTTTGACATGATGATACCTTTTTCAATATATCATCTGCGCCCACATCCCCACTTTTCAGAAATAGCAAAAATTCTTTGCAGTTCATTTTAAAATTAGTTTTAACTATAAGCTCCGCCTCCAAAGTCTTAATATCTAATTTATTTCTTTCCTTTCTCCAAGCGGCATTCATTAGACTAAGCATTCTTTCAGGAAAGGCATTTGAATGTGGAATTGATAAAAATGTATTACATATTTTTTAAAAATTTGCCGGGAAATTGTTTTTAAAAAATGCCATCCATCTTTGACTTATATCTTCCTCTTCATTTAAATTATTTTCAATAAAATATTTCAGTCTGATAAATTCTTCAAAGAGCATGTCTTCATCTATGTCTATTTTAAAATCTGAAGATATTTTAATAGATTTTTCTACAGACAAGATTTGTGATTTCTTTAAAATCATGCAAGATAGATTTTCAAATCTATTGTTGTTGTATTGGTACCTAAAATTAAGAAAACAAAACGTCATAGTAGTAGATAGGTAATCCACATATGCACCATAAATGTAAATATTACCATTTTTCCAAATAAGATATTGTCCTTTCCAAGAAAACATTTGCCTGTCTCTTGAACTGTACAATTGTATCACTATTCTCAGATTTTAGTATTAATTTCTTGCTATGGCTCCATAAAATTCTTGATAGAGTTTAGTTTGTAGACTTTTTCTTAAAAAGATCATTGTTTCATGAAGTTCTAGTATTGTAGCTTTATCTGATTGTAATTTTTGAATGGTGATTTGCAATGTGGGACCAACATTTACTAAGAATCCTAAAAAATAAACAATAACTTATAAATTAATTCAGCCAAAATGCTATGATTTTTTTTTGTTAATTAAAGTAGCACTGTTTACCCAAATATGCCTCAGCAAATTCATCTGGAAAAAAATTTTGTAAAATGGCTGGTGGGGACTCCATTGACAAAAATGATATTTTACTGGTTGAAACTTCTTTAGAAGCCTTTCTGCTGCTGGTATAAGACTAAGCCATTTGGTTGGCACAGAAACAATTCACTCCACTCAAAAACGCAAAATTCAAAAAAATCTTTGAGTTCCTCAGTTTTTTTCGTGCTGCTTGAAAATCCATTGTAGCATTTAATCACAATCAGTTCAATATCGTATCTAAAATGAATTTTAATTAGACTATAGATTTTCTTTTAATTTAAAAAATGCAAAATTTGATATAAATTAACGAATGTTACCATACCTTAAGGCTTTGTGGCCGTTTTTACGAGAATTGTGGACTATATGGCATACACAACCAATTGGTATTATGCTGTCATTCAATTTCTTAATTTCTGTAAAAACCCTTTGGTTTTTCAAAATTCACTGACGCATTATTAGCCCAATAGGCAGTTACATCTGCAATTGTTAATCCAGCTTTCTCTAAATTTGTAACTATGCCAAAAGAAATATCCTTAGATTTTCCTGATGGGGACGAGTAGAAATTTAAAAGCATTGTTTTAATTCTCTCCTCTTTTTTAAAGTACCTTAGTACCAGAGGAAATGTTTTTATGTTCCCATGATCGGATGCATCACTTGACATTGAGAATGGGCGATGACCTTGCAAATCTTCTAATATTTTCCTCTGTGTATAGGGAGCCAATACATTAGTGACAATTTTTGTCCCTTTCGTTCTACTGAGTGTGATTCCTTGAGCCGTCTGTGAATTAGGAAGAAGTTTTGAGAGTATTTTTACCAAGCAGTCTACTGACAAATAACTGTGTGATTGTTGCACTGAATGATAAATCAATCTGCATTCAGCAATTTGTAATTTACTTTGAACTTTCTACTTGCTGGAAAAAATAGTTTTGATTGTTTGTGCATTTGCGGTTTTTTTAATATTTCTGACACTCGCACAATATGCATTTTGCCATGTGTTTTGAATTTCCTTTTATGACAGAGTACTTGGTTTCCCAAAACTTGTTGTACGAAACCTAAAAGTAAAAATAAAATGTAAAACAAAATATATGGGTATCTACCCAATTAAAAAAATATTCACAGAAAACAGTTTTGTTCTACTTATATGCATTTTAATAATATACCTCTCTTTTTCCTTTTTTTTGTGCCACTGTCTTTTCATCTTCAGCAGACCGTTTATTTTTTGGAGGGGATTCTGCTTCATTTGTCTAAAAAAATACCATATGATATAAAGCACAATAATTATATTGTAGAATTCGTAGACCTCCACTGCTACAAGATAGACAGGACAGAAGCCTTATTAGTTATTACATTACTATTTGCAGTTTTAAATTTAGTTACGTTTAAAATAATTAGAACCTTACCAAATAATTCTCAGCAATGTGATTATTATTGTCATTGTCCGTGTCAACACACACCACGGGTGATTGCGGCTTTTCATCTGTAGTTTCAATTAAACAATCCACTATATCTTCATAAACTCCACAATTTTCCCCTAACCAGTCTATTTCGTCAGAGGAAACGGAAGAATCCGATTCTGTGGCCATTTTATTATTATTTATATAGCTGAACGCCAAAATCAACACAGACCACTTGACAATGTATAATAAAATAAATAACCTTGCGCTTTTACGACGGAAACAGAGAGCCAGGCTAGCCGATTAACCCGATTAATCAGCTATTGCCTTTTATCTCTTTTTATTAACGTGGAATAAAAAGAGATAAAACACAACCAGACATCTTGTCTGTTTGTCTGAAAGGTGACAAAGTACTCGATCCGAACAAACAACGATCATTCGTTTAACCTACGATGCTTAAAAATTGGACGGAATACTAAAGAGCGTTACCAATAATGCTAAACAAAAAAGCTTTATGCGAGTACGTGTAAAAGCGGGAAAAGCGGGACAATTTACGTAAAAAGCGGGACTTGAATTAATTTATAAAGAGCGGGACCAATCAACAAAAAGCGGGACGTCTGGCAACCCTGGTCCTACAGCATCGATATATCCCCCTTCTCTTTGAAAACATTCAATTGTTCTTTTGTGAAACTCTTGTATTAATTATAATAATCCTCTCAAAATGGTCTACATCATCAAATAGTCCTCGCTGATAAACCTGCTATTTTAAGTAACCCCATAAAAAGTCAAGGGGAGTCAAATCAGCAGACCTAGGAGGCCAAAAATATCTAAATACCTGTGAATCACCTTCCCATCAAACATATTTTCAAGGAGTACTCTAACGTTTAATTTACTATGGATGGAAGCACCGTTTTGTTGGAACCAAACTGTCATACATTCTTGTGCAAAAAATCACTTACTTGATTTTCTATTAATTGTAAGTATTGTGCGGCATTTAAGAAATGTCGAAAAAAAAGGTAAAACTAATTTATTTTTGTACACACCACACCATAAGTTCGTTTTAAAAGAATATTGGTTCCGAGTTTTTATAACAAAGTTTGGATTACTGTTAGACCACCAACGACAATTTTGTGATGAGACGATTCCGTTTGAAGAATATGTTGCCTCATTCGAAAATATTATAGTTCTTGTAAAAAACGGGTCTTTATCCAACGTTGGATCTTTACTTACTGAAGTAGATTGGATTGCTGAGGCCATTTTTCTTAATGACATTTTTGGGTCTTCTACGACAGACAACATCACTTTAAATTCAGTGTCTTCATTCGCAACCCGTTCTCGGCGATTACTCCTAAATTTATTTTCTATACGAGGATGTACTAATATCTAATTAACCTAGATCGGTTCCATGCATAAACAAAATATTGCGTTACCATAGCAACGAACAATAACTTATTAGAAATGTCAGGGTAAAGTTTGACGTCAAAAAAGTAAACCAGAGTTACGCAATAAATTAAAAGAAATAAGTTGTCCACCGAAATTGTGAAAATCGAAAAATTGGAGTATCGAGCCATCATCAATAGTCTATGATCCCACCGCTTGATCTTGCAGGTTTCTGTTTTTTTGATGAAAGCAATCTTGAGGATGTATGGAATGGATTAAGGATATGTTGCCTGGTAAAAATCAGCCGCAGTTACCTGTGATTAATTTTAATGTTATTAATATACTAATATGACTTCAGTCCATATTATAGCATTTGAAAGAAAATGATATATTTGTTAACAGCACGTAACAATGCGTGCATCTTCTTTGTTGCGCTTCCACTTACTTGAGCGAGAGTCGTTCACAAAAATCATGGCAACCTCCGTTTGCGGTCATTGTGCAGCTGGCAACCATGGATTTTCATGTTCAATGTATATAAAACTTTAATTTTGCATAAAATTAAAAAAACCGGCGAATGCAGTTAATTAACAATAATATACCTGTTTACACCTGGCAACCCTAATGATGTGGTCGACTGAGAGCTGGCAACCATTTTTATTTTGATTTGTGACATCATTTTCTTTCAAATGCTGTAAGATTGACTGAAAAAAATATAGCTGCAATTCATATTAGTATATTAATGATATTAAAATTAATTACAGGTAATTGAGGATAATTTTTACAAGGCAACCTATCCTTAATCCATTCCATACATCCTTAAGATTCCTTTAAAATTAATTTCATCATAAAAACAGATACCTGCAAGATCAAGCGGTGGAATCTTAAACTACAAGAACGAAGATATGCTTAATACCCTTGGTGAGCAATGTCCTTCGTATGCTACCGTGAAAAATTGGACTGCCATCTTCAAAAGAGGTAAATTTTCCATTGAAGATGATGACCGATCGGGAAGGCCAGTTTCTGTTTCAGTCTCCGAAAATATCGATGCAGATCAGACCTTCGAATTGGGCTAAAACGGATATCTGAGCACTGAATATTTCATACGAACGCGTTCATCATATAGTTCACGTCAATTTGGACATGAGAAAAATTGCTGCAAAATGGATCCCTAAATGTTTGAATGTTGACCAAAAGCGTGCAAGGGTAGAAGTAGACTCCTTAAACCGAATTGTTACTATGGATGAGACTTGGGTACATTCCCACGATCCAGAAACAAAGCAACAATCGATGGAATGGCGACATTTTGGTTCTCCAAGACCTAAGAAGTTTCGTGTTCAAAAATCTGCTGGAAAAGTTCTTGTTTCAGTTTTTTGGGATTGCCATGGAGTACAATTGATTAATTTTTTGGATAAGGCTAGAACAATAACTGGAGATTACTATTCGACATTACTTACCACTCTACGGGAAAAAATGAAAGAGAAAAGTCGCTAAAGCTATCCAAAGATGTTTTGTTATTTTCTTCCAACGAAGAAGTAATAAAAGCTGTGGAGGTCTGGTTTGTAAGGCAAGAAGAAACATTTTTTTAAAGGTCTAGAGACGTTGAAGGTTCGCTGTAATAAATGTATCCAATTAAGAGGAGAATATGTTGAGTAATAAAATATTTTGACATTGAAATTTTGTTTGGTTCTATAGTATCTAGGCTAAGAATTTTTCAGTATATCCTCGTACTTCCACTAGCCTAAAATTTATTTAAAATTTTTGTAGCTGTTGAATGCCTAATGATTCTATGCTGATGTCTATTATTAAAAATATTTGCAGTCTCTCTATGTGTTTTGTAATTTTCTCTAACAATTAACACAAGTTCTATTTTTTCTTCACGATTTAGTAAATTTGCCATTTTTATTGTAATGTTATAAACAACAACTCACTCTGACATTCCCTGTTACATACTTCATGTAAGGGCATCCTAGTTGGCGTTAAATTTTATCCCGCCAGAATAATTAATACGGAATGATTAGTAAATAATCAAAAAATATAAATTTTCATAATAAATGGCTGTAATTGCATTTTTGAATATAACTTTCATTTCAAAACAACTTTATAACATTTTTCTGATTTGTAAAAAATAAAGATACTTTACTCTTGCAGAAAATTCAAATTTTTTGACACACCTCATATAATGTCTTAAAAAATTGATATTTGATGGTTGCATTTTAACTTTTGGACCATGCAGAACTTTTTATCAAGAATAACTTTTTTTTCTCGTAAAACCACTAATCAAAAAGAGTTGGAAAAGTAGTTAGATAATTACTTCTGACAATCCATAGGTCAATGGCTATGGTCCATAAAAAAGCGACAGTCTTCAAAGTAGAACAATTTTTAATAGGTATGACCAAGAAATGCACGTCAAAATTGGAGCAAAGTGAACTCGATGTTAATTTTTTTCTTTTATTGTGAAGGTGTTGGGCATCACAATAATGCTCCAAGAAGCCACATGAGGGAACCGGCAACGCCTTTGATTAAGTGGTGATTGACTGCTTCACCACGACAGAGACAATCGATCCTTGTGTAGCAAGCAATATTTAACAAAGCAATCGTCAGAATCCTTACAGTGATTTCTGTGACTTTTGGCTCTGTCTCTGATTAAAAATTGAAGGACAACAGTTCAATTATAAATCGATGGTTGAAAATAATGCGATAAATGCACTGGCAATTTCGAAAACTAACTTCCAGGGCGGTTTCAGAAAGTGGAAATACCGCTGTGTGTCTGTTTTCTGTCAAATATAGATAGTTATGGAGGATATTATTTGTCATATGGTGAAGAATAACACTAATATGGAGGAAGATAGGATTAATATTTTTGGGCCAAAATTCATACATTTTACCCCGTCCAACATTTGACAGAAATTAATTTACAAATAGGAAATTTTTAAGTGCTTGCTTATGGAAATGAGAGAAGTTTTCAGATAATATTATTCAAAATAATGTCCTTCTCTCTAAATTTTTTGGAAAAGAATATTTTTAAAAAAATATTTCAATCCAACAACTTGTTTTTTATTATTAAATACAGGAAAAAAGTACAACATATGCTCCATTATTCTTGCAATTCCTCGATCTACTGTCGTAATAATTAAATAATAACTTTCCTAGCAGACAAATATCATAAAAAAATGTAGGAAAGAGAGATTAAAATGAAAATTATTACGAAATTGGTTTTGTGAATGTAACTTTATGTAATTGTCATGACTACCGAAAGATTAAAATTGAACCTATATAATAAATTATACTCTGTAAAACATTTCTTATATATTAACTATAGAAACAGGTTTTTCGTACTCTTTATCACTGGGTCACCTAGTAACCTTTCTTACAAGAACCATCATAACTGTATCTACTGAAATAGTAGTTCCTCAATTTGTCATTTTATTGAATGTTCGATTAGAAAAAAAATGAAACACGTTGTCAAAAATTCAACCTCAAAGTAGGTATTCTAGATCAGGGATCTCCAAACTACGGCTCGCGGGCTAGATCCAGCCCGCCAGTTCCATCAATCCGGCCCCGCGACAGCTTAAGACTAATGTGTTACTATGTATGTAATGTGATAAGTTAAATGGAATAGAATGAAAACACAGCGACAGTGTTTTGATATAAAGAAATCTTTACGAAAGCGGATCATAAAGTGTATTGAAGTAAATGGTGTGCATTTTGAGCATTTTCTTTGAAGTTTTTTTATTTTTGTTTACAAATTTGTTATTCTTATATATTTAAGGAATAATAAAATTTTTTTATGAAAAAAATAAAATTTATTGAACTTTTTAGAAGCAAATAACTCGATAACCGATTGAGTTACACGAATCAAAGAAGAGTAACTTTTTTTGTAGAATTTTACGCTTTTTAATATTTTTTTATTATTTTAGTTGTAAGTTTAGCCGAAAAAAAAGTTTACTTTCATTTACTTAACACAGACAAGTGTAACTAGCGCACTTGTAAAAATTGTAGAACACAGAAAATTGATACCATGAAAACGGAAAATGGAGAAATCTAAGCATACATCAAGGATACAGTGAATAAAATTAAGTAACTATCGGTATATAAATATGGGTCCTAAATTAACACAAATAGCAAGTAAAAACATAAACTTCGCTCCTCATAAATACAGCTTCCTAACTATACAGTTAACACATATAGACAGTAGTGAGATTGTAGACATTATTAAACAACTGAAAAATTGAAAATCGATCTAAATCTTATTAAATTCATTGCTGAAAGCATTTATCATCCCTTAAAATATGTTATAAATTTTAGTATAGACACTGGCAACTGGCGAACGTAATTTAAGGAAGCAGTAGTTTGTCCAATATATAAAAAAGGGGATAAAGCAATAGCAACAAATTATGGACCCATATCTTTGATAATTCACTTAACAAAGATATTAGGAGAAAAAATTGAATAAATTCCATAATATCTTATAACAATATAGAAACAATATGGAGAAAAGGCAACTACTGTGAACGCGACTTTAAAATTAACTAAGAAAATACATAATTCATTGGTAACAAGAAACTCTTGCCTTTGCGTTTTTATAGATTCTAGTAGAGCTTTTGACACAATAGATTATTTTCTCTTTCATAAAACCTTGGAATTAAATAGGATTAGAAGAAATTGTTCACAACTTTACTACAGAAAACGAATATAGTAAGATAAAAATCATAAAATGTTGAGTTCCGCAAGGTACCATACTAACCAATATTATTTAATGTAGATTAAAATGAATTATTTAGTCTATATACGGAGGTTAAAATTATAGGACATGCAGACGACATCCTCATCTTCCATGAGGCGGAAACCTGCTAACAAACAAACAAACGAAGTTGAAGCTTACGTAACTGTTATAAAATACTGGTTTGATCATATGCTCTTATCAATATTTTTTGAAAAAATGAAAGTCTTAGTTTTCAGCTCTACGGCTTCTGTTAGTGCTCCATGTCAATAAATAAATTTTTTAAATGATGAAATTAAAATTGAAGGTAACAACAACAAATAATAAATACTAGGGATCATACTTACACTAATTTCAAATGGGATTGTCATATAAAATTGGTTATAAAATAACTACAATTCGTATTATAAAAATTCAAAGTTTTGAAAAAATACTACCTCTACCACAAAAAAAGTTATATTATGCACAAAAGTCATATCAGGTAAGCTATTACATTTCCTTAACACGTTTAGCCCCAACCCAATTTGGAAACGTTTTTTTTTGTGTTTTTACACCTCATATGAGTTGTAGTTTTAAAGAAAATTTTTTTAGTTTTTTCGTGTGAGGTCTATAGGCCAACTCTGGGACCGGGGGAAAGTTTACCGCTAAAACTTTTCCCAGAGCCCAGGGCGATCTTTTGGACTGTAAACAAAAAACATTGTATTTTGCAGTTTTTATTGGAAATAAATATTTCTATTATATTTCTTGGAAGATAGACCCCCTACTTACAGTATGGAAGAACAACATTTTGTTTGCTTTTTTATCCTTTGAACGATGATTTATTCTTTTATGTAAAGTGTACAAAAATGTGCGATGTGTTTTAAAAAATTTTATATAGGATGAAGGTAACGTGTAGATAGCACAAATAAAAATTTTTCGGCAAATATTATTTCAATTATGTTGAAGAAAACAACAAAAATATGAAAAGCAAGGTTTTTGTTTGACAATGGATTTGAAGATCATGCAAATAAATCAAATGGACCAAATGTAGGGTAATGTTTCAATTACCCAGGACGGTTCAACCAAACTCTAAAACACATTTAAATACGGACCATGGGCCGTGGAGAAAATTTCCAGGTCCACTCCGAGCTGTGGGGAAAGTTCAGTTGCGGGCCTATGGACCGTACCGAGGCTCAATGTGTTAATCTTCGTACTAATTTAAACATCTGGTAATGCTGTTCAAACATATACATATTATTATAACCTATTATAGAATAATCAACATTGTTATGAATGTTCAAATATTCTAATACTCCTTATGTTGGGTAAACGTCCTCATTGAAATCATCTTATTTTTTTGTCAAATTATACTTTTTCCTCCCTTCTTATTTAATTCTTCCTCTGCAATGTAGTTTTGTGAATTAATCTTGTTATTCCGCCTTTCTTAATTTGAGAAGTGGGGCAATAACTGAAAAATGCTTGTCCAGTTCGCATTTATTTTTATTTTAATCATTATCATTTGAGTTATCACACACTCACTAATGGACATTGGTCTCCCGAAGAGATCTGTCTAGTGCCACTCTTTCTATATTAAGCTTATTTAGTTACAAATAAGCATAAGTGGACACGTAAGGCAAATATTTTAATTCTGAAATAAAATGTTGTTGTTAATAAAAATCTATTATGTTCTTGTATTGCACATTGAAATTACAATATTACCCTTTCATTATTTTATTCTGGGAACAAATCGATGTCATAATTAATATCAATTTTAGTTTTATAGCTAAGTTTATAAGACCTGTATGAAACGTTACTGGCTCATAGAGGATATCTTAAATTAATGATAGTTTACTGAAACTTCACTTTCAGTTCATGAATGTGATGGGTAGATTCGTAGAGCAATACAAATATTGAAAAAAGCATCCTGCAAAAAATACGCATAGATCTATGGTAAAAATCAGATGCTCCATCCATGCTTTTGCAGTTCTTCTATTGATATATTCAAGATTTCAGAACCATTAAAAATGCAATGCAACATTCAAACTGATAAGCATATGATTTGATTAAATACCATAATTATGTCTATGGAAAACAGATGAAACTTATGACTTGTAATTAATGTCCAACCATATTCTTTTTTGTTGATAATACTATGGCCTCTTTATTCTATTATTCTTTTATTTTAGGGGGTTAAATTATTATACCCACGTCTTAATTTTAGATGTGATCCTGGTTTTGCTCTATTTTAGAATTCTCTATTGCTATTGCTACCCTAATGCTTCCTTCTCCTCGATTTATTTGTTAGTTGTTAGAAGTTTTTCTGCTACCTATTCATTATTTTGTCAGAATATGATATATGTTTTTGATTTCTTTTTGTACAGTAGTCGATGTTTTACTTTTACTAAAATAATTTGGTTTACATTTTTCAGGGTTACTGGATTAATGGAGAGTTTTAAAAATCAAAAGGTATTGAAGATATCTACAATGAAATCGACTCTTGCAATTTGAGTACTAATTAAATAAATATGACAAATATTTGTCAACATTATTTATGTTATAATTTGATTCAAGTAAATGTGTGTATAAATTCAAAGAGTTTTGTGTGTGGCTTTTTATTGCAATTTAGTTTATAAACTAATAGTCCTCGAGATAGTTCCTGTATATTAATTCTCCACCATCTCATGTTCCATCATTAGTTTCCTATAAGATAATTCTCAACTATATTTTGTGAAACTGGTCAGCCAACTACAAAGTCTTGTAATACTCTCTGCGTCGGAACATAAAAGAGTTGTAGTTATACTTGAATCACAACAAATTCATTGAAAATTAAATATGGTCAATAAATTTTTTTGAAAATTTTATGTACACCTCGTATTTTGCAACACTGCAGTACATCAGTATTTCTGGTTTTCGATAGAAACATTTTTTTCGTTAGACTGATAATTATTATTAGAAAAAAACTTTTAATTTCTATTTGAAGGAAAGAAAATTGAGTTCTCAATATAACTTCCTCCTTGGTACAAATAACTATTATATAGAGATATTCATTTCGTTTTTACTTTCCCCTCTATAACCATTATCATTTTTGTACCTATGTCACCGAAATTATAGCCAAAATCATAAACAATAATTTGTCTTTGATATGTTGAAATTGGACAACCTAAATTAACATTTACTTGTCTACCATTTTGTGTCCCTTAAAATATTAGCAACTTAGAATAGGTCTAACAAAAGCTTCGATATCATTAAGTTTTGGGTTGAAACGATTCGAAGTCTTACGAATGATGTAAAATATGAAGAGATTTGAACCTCAAATTTAGTTTTTCGGTGGAATTGTAACTTAATTTTATTTTCGAATATTACTGAATTTCAGCGCCATCTAATGAAATATGTAATTTATATGCTAAAACGTATTTAGCATTTTGTAGAATACATCGAATAAAACAGACACCTTATTTGAAACGCAAGATATATTTCAATAACTGTTTGTTAGATGGCAGTAGGAGTTTTATTAATATTTCCACTCGAGATTTTTTTTAGAATAATTGAACTTACAATTTATAAAAAATTATAGTCAATATAATGACGGGGCCGCTTAAGAAATTCGGAAACCCGGAAAAATTCACAAAATAATATCAATACGTTAGATTTGTGGTATCAACACATCAAAAAATACAGAATGATTTCCAAAAGATGAAATTATTTTATTGAATAATTTAAACATCACACTAGGCTATAGGAAATAAAATATTAATTTATAATAATTCTCAGAGATGAAGAATACTAAAACAGAATCTGTCCCGAAGATATCTGGAATATCAGGTATCGTTAATTAGCTGTTCATTACCAAACAATTGATAATATTACTTAATTATTGAAGTATATTGAAGTATAAATTGGCATATGAAGCGAATGAATTCACCCACTTCAAATGTAATAGCAGGATACTTCCTTTAAGAACGTTAGAATATTTCTTATCATGTCTTATGATTATTTGCAACAGAATTTATATCTCGTATAAATGAAAACTCACCCTTTTCGTGCTGTTTATCTGTAAGTAAGAAAATTCGTCTAGTCCTAAAGACTATGTGAAATGCAAACGTCTTTCACTTTATGTATTTCGGTATATAGTTGCAGACGCTTGCAACAGACCGAGTTACTCTGCCGTAGGGCAGATAGGAGTCCCAAGGGAATAGTAAAATGCCCTTCGGTTCAAGTAACAGTTCCAAGATGGTCATCTATATATGCCCGGCTCGAGACGTTCGCTTCGGCATGTATATAAATTACTCAAATTTATGATCGTAGACCGCACCACAACCACATTTTAGTATTGACTAACTCTTACTAATTCAAACCCATCAGGGAAAATTGACCACATTTCGTCAAGGAAGAGCCATGAGGTAGATAGTTTAGGACTGTTTTAAAATGAATATATATATATATATATATATATATATATATATATATATATATATATATATATTCTAGGCAGATTGAGACCACGGAATCAGATCACTTCTTACTAATGAACAAATAACCACCCTGTTCCCACCCATTTCTTCAATTTGTTATTTCTTAGACCTTTTGATAGATTAATGCATCTAAATGTTCTTGATTTTAGGTCACTTCTGTTTCAAAATTAGTTGTTTTTAATAGAGGTCATCAATACGATGAAAAAAATAGTACTGCATAAACGAACCATGAAATATCAAAAAAACATAAATTCAATTATAAAGATTCAAAAATTCTTGAAATGGAATCTAATACATGAAAAATAGAATTTTTAGAAATTGTTTACATTCATAAGAACGAAAAAGCTATAAATGATAAATAATTTAAGTAAAATTTATAGCTCTATTTTGTAAATTCTAATAAATTTAATATATTTCAGAAAACCAAGGAAAAATTAATTTTTCTTATTGGAACAAAGTTCTAAGTTGATTTTATCCTTATTTTGATATTCACGATGACGAATAAATAAGCAAAATGTCAGTGTCAATATCATATTTTGATAAAGTAAGTGAAGTAATTATGATATTTTGAAAAGAGACCTAAAATCAAGAACATTTAGTTTAGATGCCTAATATATGTCTTTATCAAAATATGATTTGACATTGACAATTTGCGTATTTATATTAATTAATAGATCACCCACATCATGAATATCAAAATAAAAATAAAATCAAAATAGGAATCTGTTTTAACCAGAACAATTAATTTTTCCTTAGTTTTTCAACTCAAAAATATGTAGCAGCCATCTATCAAATTATTTGTAGTTGTCTTAAAATTTACAAAGTAGAGATAAATTTTGAATTACATACCTCCATAGTGTTGATCAATTTGTTAGTAAAATAACATTTTGCATTAATGTAGTTTTTAAGAAATTGGCTACATCAACGATATTAATTTTTGAAAACAAATTTTCAGTAAATTCTCCAGCAAAAATATATTATCGTCTACAATATCCTGATCTCAGTTATAAATATTTTCTAATTACTGTGTTGAATAAGTATAGTTTTTTTCTTAGAGTTTGAATTATTTTGGAATTGATGTTATGAACAATCACTATCTAATTCATGTTTTTGTAATAAGAACATAGGTTAACGCATAGGGTTTTTACTGTTTTCAGTGGAATTTTGAATATTACATTCTTCTTATCTGGCCCTTATTCTGTCTGTCTTCGTATGTCTTATCGCTTCAAGAGTTTTGCGTTCTCACCAATTGCAAGGTTGCGCCTCCAAAATTTATATGTATTTTGGGTCTACTTTTACAATATGATGTTTGTCGACACATAGCTTACTTCTACAGGGTGTCAATTTGAATCCACCTATAAATAAGTGACGTGACTCTTCATATTTCTACCCTTATATGTATTCGAAATATAGAGTACGATTTCAAGTTGACAGATACCCGTACAGTGTGCTACGCACTGATGTATTTCGTGTATCGGGCGTTAACTTGATATGTGTATCCCAAAATACTTTCTGTTCAGTTAATGAACATAAATATGAACTATAATTTCATACAAAAATTTTAAGATGAAGGTAACTGTTTTGTTTTTGTTGTAGAAACTGTTAGAAACTCTGTTAGAACATGGTTCAAATCGTGCCTCTCTTAACGCTTTGGTTCATCGGTACTCTCTAGATGATCAAGATTCCGAAGAATTTAGTGGGACTACTTTGAAAGTAAAAGTTTCAGAATTGTACGAAATGTACGTACCTGGTAAGTAATGTTCTTGAGTTTAGCCTAAAAAGAGACCTAACATTTTTAGGTCTCTTCTGTTAAAAAATTAGTTTTTTAAATAATTTTTAAAAGATAGATAAATATTGACGTTTCAACTTTTCTTTAAATCTTCATCATAATATGATATTGACACTGACACTTTGCGTATTTATATCACCTTTATCTTAATCTGACGAATGTGAACCATTTCTAAAAAGTCCCCTTTTCGTGAATTAGATTCCGTTTCAAGAATCTTTATAATTGAATCTATGTTTTTTTGATATTTCATGGTTCGTTAATGCAGTTCTAGTTTTTTTTATATAGACAGCGTCACAATTAGTACAAGGCACTTGATATATAATATTACTTTTTTTGTTTTTGGGTGTTTTATATTTTAATTTAGTGAAATATTGATTATTGGAGTATTAAGATGATAGGGTCTTCAAGTTAAATTTAATACTCTTCATCCGTATATGTATGATGTAGTCCTCAATCACATCAGAAACATTTTTCTCATTAATTTTATCTAGAGTGGTTGTTTTTCATCATATCATTTTTCCAGTTCTATGGCAAGATCACACCTTGATATCCACATCCATGCATACTTATATTTTTTTAAGAATTATTTAAATAGAATAATTTAAAAGAATTTTTCAAAAATGTTGGTGTTGACAGTAAGAAACAGTAATATCAGATGAGCTCTGTGTGTCGATGGGCGGAGTTTGTTACAGGGCATCCGAAAATTGTCATGAGCAAATATCAGGATGGTCGAGTTATTGATTAATTGTAAATAAGTTGCTGTGTTTTAATATTGCTTGTTATTATTTAATAATTGACAAAATACCAATTCTAGACTTCCATCCGTAATTGAACATCTAGTAAGTTTTTATTGATAATGGATAAAAGATTATAATTATTATTACAAAAATTATTCAAATCGAATGAACATACCAAAATTATCTAAATCTAAATTGATATATAGAATAATTGGAATAAGATATGTAGATACCTGAATTCTGTGTAGGATATTTGATACCTACTTTATAATACGTTAATTATCTGTTTTTGACAATTATTGCTCAATGTAAGTTTCTATTCTCCCTGTAAGAAAAAAGAAAAAATAATCGATACATCGATAAATATGCCATATTCAATTTTTCCGAAGTCTAACAATATATATTTTATGTATTAAATATCTATAATGCTACAGAGTTCTGAAGTAGTTAAAAATTTTTATAAAAATTTCTTGATTCATGTCATGTCATGTCATGTCAAACGACAAGTATAAAAATGTAAATACAGAGAAGGTGTTCTATAGTCTATTTCAGAAAGGTATAGAGTAATAAAATGGGGAATTCCGTCCATTTCAGCTTAATTTCGGTGCATAGGTGTAGATTTTGAAATATTGTGTAGAGATTATTTAGGTAGTAGATTATACAGTTTCGTTTTGCGTTTAACAGGTACCGTTCACATAATGCCTAATTTTCATTTTGTTAAAATAAAATTCTTCCTTTTAACGAGTATCCTACCGGTTCGCTTTTGGCACACTATTTTCACTGTTTGTGGAATGGACAACAATAGGCTAAACCCATATATTGACCCCAACCCGGTGGTACTACATGCACTTGATAAAAAGAAAGAATTTTACAATGAAATCAATGCCAAACTATGAAAGTGGCTTGAATATTCGTTGGGTCACTCTGTGGTCCCTTTGTACACCTAATGAGATTTTATTACTCCATATTTTTCTGAAATAAACTATAGTTGGGAATTAGGTTGTCGGAGTCGACATTAGTGAGTATATATATTTTTCAATAATTTGAAAATATGTTTCTGAGTGTTTTAATTTTTGAACAATTAAGTACTTGTAGTGATACCATCAAAAATCGATGCTTTATGATAGCGAATTCAAAATTTGTAGGAAAGAAATAAATGGAATATTTTTAAAAGAATGAAGGGGGTGAAAAATAGACTGGATTATTTGAGAAAGTTAGTTATGATATTCTATTTATTATTTCACCTCATACTTTTCAAGAACAGTTGATGTGTGATTGTGAGAACAATAACAAAAAAGCTTAAAATGAAAAACAACTTAGTTTTCATATTATTTTGAATTATTTTGTTCTAATCTGGAAAAACAAATAGGTACCTTGTGTAATGATTGTTTCTGCTACTTGTTTATATTATCTTCTATAATTGTTTTTATTACCATAGTAGAGCTGTATCACTTAAACTGGATGCTATTCAAATAATTATTACTTTTTTTCTCAAAAAATCGACATTAAAGCGCCCCACACACATCAATATATCTTTTTACAGTCTTACTGATGAATTATGCCAGCTGAAAAGCCTGTTGCCGGTGTGGAGAACACTCGAATGGAGGTTAGAACAACTCGATCTAAAAAAGGACGAGAAAACGATTCAGGTCCTTAACTCCTGTTTGACAAATGGAAATTTTAACGTTAAGACCGCTTCCACAGTTCGAGAGGTTGCGAAATTATTGTCAGAATCTACTACATTAGTAAGTATTATGATATTTATTACAAGTTTGTTAATTCCATTCAACTTCATGTTATGTTGGTAGTTTGAAAACGTATAAACGTATAAAAAAATAATTTAAGGTGTTGATAATTAATTACAGGGACTGAAATTAGAATTCAAAATATAATGTAAGAATATAAATGGTTAAAATAAAAGTCTAATTAAGTGAACCGTTTAATTGAAAACTTCGAGGTATTTCCTTGACTCCGTATACACACAAATTTTTCCTTTCATTTTTGAGTATTATTCCCGAAATTTTCTGGTAATCTATAATATTAGATTAGATAAACTGTGATTTATTATTATTTTAATTTTAAAATGATCTTCATAGTTTATGTTGATCTTCCTGTATGCAATATAACAATGATGGTTGGGAGTTATGTACGATGCGAGTGTGCGACGACGCGCGAATGGGTTCTGACCAACGTAATGCTGCCGTTTCCGGATCGTTAATAGTCTTCCTTTCGATTTCTGGTCACGTATCCAGAATGTTCTACGGAATCAGCGTAAAAATACAAATTTAATATCGGATCGTAGAAGCTCACTTAGGCCCCGAGGTCAAGCAATGCCTAGAGCCTACACGGGATATACCCAGATTATTACTGACGATTTTCACTAGGACCTTCCGAACACAAATATTTATATACGACCTTAAACCATAAGGGTATAAAGACAACTTTACTGGCTCAAGTTTCGCGAAAATAAACCATGAAAATTAAATTTTTTGGATTCTATATATGTGAAGACTCTAATAAAACTACTTTTAGTACTAATTCGTAGAATAATTAAAAATACTCACATGTACTAATATGTACATTTTGTTTCCTCTTTAGTTATTAGTTAATGTTTGATTATGGAGGATATACGACTGTTTGACTAGCGATACTAAAAACTAAACATAAATATTATGGCAATACTTTACATTTTCGATTTATATATTTATTGTCGTAGAAAGCGTTTAAAAATTATGTTTGGGGCTGCATTTCTTTCCTGCGACAGTTTTTCACAAGACCGAATTCAATAATAAATTTTATCTAGAAGTCATCTTGATAGAGTATTCAGACATAATTATCATCAATAAGTTTTCATCGATATTTACACCGTCTTTATAAAAATTCTCAATCAATTTAATTTTCAAAATATTGCCAAAAAATTGTAATTAGATACTACAGTTGATTTAACATTGTTATTAACTGATAAATTTGAGTATTTTGGGAATACATACCTGTAATGGTGTATTTTATTAGTTCACGAGTCGAGATTAATTCTACAGCAACTTCACTAGTCACCCATACTGAAGCTTGTGAGACAATTTATGGTCAGTACCTAATTGAAAAAAGAATTATGAAAATAGTGTTATGACTTGAAAGAAGCCTTAGTCAATGGATTTGATGGAGAGTCTAAATTGAAGGATCTGTGAGATGTCTTGATTTATCGCACCTGGAGTTTTTTTATGGATTATTTAAAGAACAATATTTATAAAACCGAACCCACCTTGTTAGATGAGCTACGGCGACAATTAGTGTATACATGAATAACGTCAAATATTCCCCAAAAATTGCTTCGGAAACGTTCGACGTACTATTAAACAGCCACTCTAGAACTATATAGAAGTCGATGGTTATGGATGTATCATAACTTGTAATGTTGTTAATTTTCATTGCACTACTATTAATTTTCATTTATTTGAGCTTTGTGATATGGCAACACTGATGTGAATATGTCAAATCTGACATTGCCATCATAAAGTTTGTTATTTTTAATGGTGAACGTACTCAGAACCTGTACTCATACGGTTACTATTTGAGTTGTTTACAGATACATGAAATAGGATGAATTTCGTGAAGGTCGTCCTAAATCGGCTGTTGTGCCATATGTGCCATATCGTGAGATTGATGCATACTTGAGCATTAATTCCACTTGCATACATTCAATATAGCATGAACATTTGGTTGTTGGATACCGCAAAAAGCCCGTGTAGATTGGAGCAAAGAAATTTTGAAAAAATTCAATAGACGTCTATAAGATCATGACAGTCGCCGACATATATCTACGCTTGTGACCCACAACTAACCTACAATCGACGGTATGGCTATATAAGTCGAATCAAATCCAACAAAAGTCGTTCGCGGACGAACCACTTCGAAGCAAATGGTCGTCTGATTTTTCTGGACATGTCACCGTTCCATTAGAGCAACGTGGAACGGTCAATACTGAATGGTACACCAGCATTTGTTTGCCGGAAGTGTTCGATACAATCATGGAAACCAATGGCGGAAGACAAATCATTCTCCACCACGACAATGCGAGCTTTCACACATCAGTTCAAACAAAAACGTTTTTGAACAGTCCAAATTTCGAATTGATGGCCCATCCCCCTTACAGTACTTGTTTGGCACCCAAAGATTTCTTCTTAATTTCGCAGATCAAAAATAAATTGAGAGGTCAACGTTTTTCTACACATGAAGAAGCGGTTGATGCCTTCAAATCACATGTTTTGGAGGTACCTCAATCGGAATGGAAAAAATACTTCCTTCGACAATTGGTTCAAATACATGCAAAAGTATATTGATCTCAATGGAGATTAATTTTAAAAACAATAAATCCACATTCAATTATAAATATTTGTTTTTATTTGTCTATCTGAAAACTTAAAGAGCAACCCTCGTAATTTACATTTTATGTGACATATTTTTTTGCAGATAAGTATTTATTCAAGTATTTTTTTCAATTACCACTTTAAAAATTTAGATTGATTCCGATAGTAATATTTTTCAAAGTAACAATCCGATGTTCGGAGGTTTAGTCGCAGTCTCTTAAGGATTCAACCTTAACAAGTGGGCGCTTCGCTACGATCTTTGTTGTCCTTCGAATTCCCAAGTTTATAAAGGACCTACCGGCCAATATTTTTCAATCAATTGGACCGGATTCTGCAAAGTAAAAAAAATTCCCTAGAAAGTTGTAAACAATCTAGATCTAGAGACGCTATATCGGGCCATTTGCGCGTTTTTTTCTGTGTTAAAAGAAGTTGTGAAGTGAAGTATTTAATTTTTACAAAAGTGATTATAAAAAAATTTCTTTAAATAATAATTCTAAATTAATTTAATGAATAAAAATGTACAAATCACCATCGTGGTTTCTAACTGATCATTTTCCAAAAAAAAAACTCTTAAATATTATTTAACTTTGAAACTAGACGAGATTTAAAGAGGTTTGCCATTAATGAAAATCAATGAATATGCTATTTTTGAAATTTTCGGGTATGCTTAAAAAAGTCAAATCTTCAGTTTATTCATAATATATCCCTCAAGATGACTAACCCATCCTGTATTTCTGTATCAATTCACGTTTAATTTTGCTCACCTTTACTAAAATCTATAAAAATATGTGAGTAAGTAAAAAATGAGAGACTTTTTCTTTCTAATTTCAAACTGTTTTTATTTTTCAAGGAAAAGAAATACGAGAATAACAACCATAATCACTATAATGTCACTATTTAATTATATATATATATATATATATATATATATATATATATATATATATATATATATATATATATATATATATATATATATATATATATATATATATATATGAAATGGAAAAGTTTATAAATTGTTGTGTAAAACTCTATATAGTAATAGGCTATCTTAGATTTCAGTTTAAAAAGTTCCGTACATAGGCGGCGTTATGAAAAGATATTTCTCAGCAATTTTCCAAAATTACAGAAATCATTTTATGAAAAAAATATAACTACAATTGAATGATAATATTCAGTTTCAACTAAATCAATGTTGAAAAAAGTATACAACCAGTTGCAAATTACAAACCTCATTTTGATCACAAACTTATAAAAATATTTGAGCAGAAATGAGAGAATGATATAGTTAATAGCAATTTTTCATCAATAATATGCTCATAGTTTAATTTGTATTTGCTCGGTCTATCTCTTTGATTTTTTGCTGACTCTAATAATTTTCCTTCAAAATATCTACTTATTACTACTGTTTCCAAAATATATAAAATTGTTCAACTTTACGAACAATTTAGTTCAATTAATTATTATTGGAAGCATTTAGAAGTGTGTTTGCCTGATATAGTGCTTCAGTCATATTTTTATGCAGTGGGGTAGATATACGTACTGGCGCCATTGCAACAAATTGTATAGTATCCATAATAATTGCTTTAGTACCACCCCCACCTTTTTTTGTTTTTTAATCTTCCGCTTTTCTTCTACTAGGTTTGTTAAACATTTTAATTGAACAATTTAATCGTCTATTTTGAAGAAAATCATACGATGTAGTATTTACATTTTTATTTAAATAATTATACTATCACCACCTGCATAAATTTCTCCATGGTCAATGATTACTCCAATTAATCAATGATTAATGAAAACGTAACATAACGACATGACAAGAGTTAAGGGAGGTGAAAACAGGTAGACATAATCAAACACGCGTATGTAACTAACAATATCTGTATCTTCAAATAGAGAATCCCAATACTGCTCCGCAAACTTTCAGTAAACAATTACGAGTTAGACTTTTGTATGAGTTATTTCTAATGTAAGGAAGAAGGTTAGGGCTTCGGACTATTAATTATTTGGCTGATAAATTATTTGAAAAAATTAAACACTGCTTAATTTTATTCAATAATTCCTCTTGAAAATCATTTGCTTGGAGTTATAATACCATTGAGTTTTGTTTGATTATAACTAAATTTGTAGTTTTGCTAGCGATATTTCATTCACTTAGCATTAAGTAGTGTAACTTCTTCATAGTTGTAACCCTTCGGGGATTTATTTCACTACGCGCCTGATTGAAAGTTTCTGCCGTAGTAGCGCTTGAAGCTTCACATAGAAAGAAATTTCGCTGGCATCATGGCGGTAGCGGGATGAAGTGGCCGACGCTCTGCTACGGTAATGAAAAGTGCCGCGTCGCATACTAAACAGTTTCAGATGATGCTGCTCTCGCCGGCATAGCTGTTCTACAGCTTCTCGTATGAACTTAACCCATCGATGTCGGATCGAAACAAAATATTAGAAACGGAAAAACTGCTTTTCGACAGCAGTTTCTAGGAAGAATAGAATATTACTTGTCGAGTATATTGTAAAATAATAATAAATACTAAATACTGAACTAAATATTTTAAAACCAGTTTCTCCGATAGTAGTATATCCGACGAAGGATCTGAACAAGAGATCGGTGAGAGACAACGAAGGTTGGCCGCTATTCGGCGATTAGTTCGACAATTAGAGATCGGTTTACCATCGGATTCTAAAGCTCGATTGATGATGAGAGAAAAATTGTCAGCAGCTGAAGAAGATTTAAAATCGTTACAGCTTCACTGCAGATCTCTTATTGCACCTACCTACCTCTGCATGTTCAGGAAGCTTTGTTGATAAATTGAGGTAAGAAGGCAAAGCAAGTTTAGGCAAGGATTCTTTTGAGATCTACTCTATGATAAACATTTTCTCAAAAAAAATTTTTTGTTACTATGGGTCCAAATATTGTTTGGAATATAAAATATATAAACTCTGTAATATTTGTGAGTAAGAATGTATGTGTGCTTGTGGAAAGAAAGAGAGAGAAAAGAAAGGAGGGAGGTGGGAGAGAGAGGTGAGAAAAAAGATAGAGGATAAAGAGACGAGAGAGAGAAGAGAATAGAGAGGGCGGGATAGAAGTGAGTATGTTAGGTCTTGATTAGAAAAATATAATAGGAATTTCTATTAATGTGACTTAATTTGTTGTAGATCTGCTACGTGTATTTAAAACGGCACTCGGAGATCCATATAGCGATCCCAAAAGGAATCCCAACGGAAAATCATGGTTTAAAGGTTTCTTCAAAGTATCTTTCACAATTCAGCTGATTCTATATACTTTCTTTTGTTTGAGTTGTTTATTTGAACCAAGTTGCTGCGACTACATGAATAACTATTCTTGGTCGCTAAGTCCTAAACTACATTACGGTGTTCATCCGCCAATATGAACGGTACTTATAGGGTAATATTTAATTACGAAATTTTGAATTGATATCATAAAACCAGTGCAAATTTATTTATTTCTAAGTGACAAAGCTTTCAAAAAATTTAATATAAAAATCATATATGGAACATTTTTACATCTCAAATCTTTAATCACTATAAACCTTATTGCAGATTGCATCGAAGTAGAAGTATAATGATGAGAAAATATTCAAGTAACCAATTTGAATAATATCTCTATTTGAAATTCATTTGTGGCAACACAATACTGCACAAAACATGTACCACTTGAAAAATATTCATATCATATTATGTATTGTTTTGGATACTACTAATTATTTTTATATAATTTTTTATTTTATTATGACAACAAATATATATATATATATATATATATATATATATATATATATATATATATATATATATATATATATATATATATATATATACTACAACTGCAATGTATTAAGTATATTCTGTTAATTTAGTCATTGTTAGACTGTTTGTTATAGTTCCTAGCACATAATATGAGGAATATGGGTGCAGCATTGGTGAGATTAAATAAATTTTTTTGAAAAACTCAATTTATCTCCTAATGTATTATATAATGCGGATGTTTCCTGTTTGCAGCAATATTTTCACGGCGTGAAGTTACCAATAACATTTATTTCAAGTAACTATGATTATTGAAAATATTTGCGTAACATGCCAAAAAGTACCTAGTAATGCTCTGTATGTAGAAATACCTAAGTCATATCAATTTATACGGTCTCTCGAATGTATGACTAAATATTTTCGTAAATACGAAATGCTTCTCTGTATATTAGTCATTATGGTTGTTGTTAAATTCAATATAATTATATGTAGCCCCTTCCTTCAAAGGAGGAAATGGTACAGAAATGTTAGTACAATTGTATTGATTTCATTCACTGTGAGTAATTATTTGGATTAATATATGATATATTTTTCAATTATATTTCGTTTTTTTTACTCATCCAAATATCCCACAATTCAAAGTTAGACTATGTATTTATACAACAATTATAACAAAATATTGACATTTTAGTTTTTCATTTTGGGAACACGTAACCGAGTATCAAGAAATTTATCAAAGAATTATCAGTTGAATTAGAATGAATAGGCTGGTTATCAACAAAATTGTTTTTTAAATCATAAATCAATTTAAGGGCAAAGATAATTCGCTAAAATATATGCTTCACTGCTTTGAAGTTGCCATTTAAGCCCATACTTGTCTCAAAATCTGTTCTTCTCTATTTTCTATTAATCACTACAGATGAATAAATCCTCAATAAGTCTTATTGAATATTATATCTTCTTATTCCTATGTTTTTGTCAGGTGCTGAAATTTCTATGATACAATTCCAATTAATTCATGTTTATACTGATTCATTACAAAATAATATGATTGTTCAATGGGTAAATGTGAAATCAATTTACAATATGAAATTTGGCTGATATTCTTTATATGAAGATGGATTTTTACGACTTATCCATTTTCTCACACTTCATTTTGAAGATTCTATATTAGCTCCTTTTCGATATAAACTCTTTATTCATGTCTTTATTGATTACAATTACATTCAAGGTCTATAAAATGGTTACTCTACAATAGATTAGTGAGTAATTTGGGTATGGAAAAAACTAAAACAATTTATTTGGTTCATGTTCTGATTCGTTAGCCGAGGAATTTTGGAGAAATGTTTTAGGATAAAATCCCAAAAACACACTTCTTATCAAAATTAATGCAATTTATTTTTATAGATAGAAAATAGAGCATAGAGCGTTGCAAGGAATGTCTTCTATCAATTACCGGTATGAAAACATTGTCCAAATAATGCCTTCGAAACATCATTGAAAACTTCGAAATATTTTTCATAAATATTTCTAACTAATTATTATGATTTGATAATTTATGAAACAAAAATGAAAAATTATATATATAAGCACTACACAAACTAACTTTAAAAAACACAAATCACTAAACATACATTCTATGCTTTTTTTGTTATTGAATTACTCACCTTATTTAAGGTACTTCTGAACTGATTATTTTACTACAATATTCGGTTATAATACTTGCAACAAAAGGTAACCATGACTACAGATAATTTCAGCAGATGGATAGGCAATGTATAATCTGGGTTAGGTTTGGGTTTGTCTAATATATTTGATTAAATTCCTTTTTTAAATTGTGATAAGAAGTACATTGGTCAATCTATGAGGTCACTGATCAATCGGATAACCTCTCACAAAAGTGACAGCAAATTATATCTACATAGCTTAACCTCTCATTTATATGAATGTCATAGAATGACCATCATATAAATCTGCCAAAGTTGTGACAACTGAGAGCAACTACAAATAACGACTGTTTTTAGAAACAACATTCATTGCTCAAAATTATTAAAGTTTTAATCAAGAAAACTGATTCAAATAACCTTAGTGTAATGCGTATCTTTTCGATTTTGAAAAACAAATTTTTAAAAAAATTCAATGTGATCAGTCACCAAATGAATTTAACTTCATAAATAACCTAATTGTATCATAAATATTATAAACAATCAATAAACTTTATATTTATTGATTATAAGTATATTGATTTCTGAATCTTATGAATCTAATAAATTAATAAAAAACAAAAATTATGACGCCGCCTCAATTAATTAATGTAAGTAATATTCAATATTGTTGTACTTTTATACATATTTTTAGATTGTACTTTGACCATAATATCAGTTCTTTATAATGAATACTTAAGTATTGAAATACATGTATAATACAAGAATACATGTATTTGGTGTTTTATTTTACCACATGAACACTACTAAAACGTTAATAAATTAGTTGGCAAATACTTTGTTCCAACTTATATATCAATTGGAACAAAGTACAAGAACAGTTTATATAGCTATCAGTTTATCAAGCTATTAAAAGTAATGTTTCAATATTTTTCAGCAATATACTTTTTCATAGACAACAACCGTACTATGAATGAAACAGTCCTGGTAGTTTTTCTTATAATAAACATTCAAGTATTCTTTTTGTCTTAAAAGTTTTTACCATTTATAATTTTTTTCATAAACTCATATTTTGATCGGTATAATTCAACAGCATGTTCTTAAATAATAATATACCGTAGGCTTCACCCCAACGCCTGACGTCCTAAAAACTTTATAAATTTTAGATTTTAATAAACCACTTTCAACATCTTGCTTCTCTAAAGTCGAAATATATATATATATATATATATATATATATATATATATATATATATATATATATATATATATATATCAAAATACTTACATACAAAACGTATTGTGAAAAATGTATGCACACAGAATAGTCGGGGCGCTTACGTCCTTTTTTGTCCATTTTTGATGTTTCAATTTTTTTTATCAATATTTATCGACCACAAAGATCTAAGCGAAATTTAAACGATGCTTTAAAAATTATTGTTGACCTTTGCTTATCAATAGTTTGACATTTCGTTGTAACAGAAATTGTGAAATTTAATTTCACATTTAAAAAAATCCGTATATAGGGTAAAATAGGCTTATTGTGTAAAACTTCCTTCCATGTATTTGACGTGCTAGTCCTGAGAATATTTATGTATAAGGCTATTGTTTCAGCATTTGAAATTCTGTGGTTCTTTGGAAATAATAGGAATTACATACGATAAAACGTACTTTGATGAAGTTATTAGTGGTCTTCCTACAATGTTCTCATTATTTTTTTATGAAACTTAATTTTTTGTTTGACTACAGTGATATTCGTTTCTTAGTAGAAGTTTTGAAGTGTTACGCTGTTGTGTATGAAATTTTGGTGTACGTAGTGGTAAATTATAATTAATTATTGAAACGCAAGCCTTTGTCAACGCCGAGTACGGCCCTGAAACTTAAAAAATGTGTAGGAGGGACAGCTTCGATTTTATTTGGATATATTAACTATTCAGTGCAAAAATACCTACCGCAAAAATACCTACCGTATTCATATTCCAGCAAACTACAATTGAAATTAGTCAGCTTCATTATCGGTCTATAAAAACATCCAGTGGTGGAGAAAACTGATTTATTTATAATATCCTAATATAATTATAATTCAAATAAATAGTTTTGTTTTATACATTACTTATATGTCTTCTATTTGACGCATACGAAATTTTCATGGTGAAATATTGATTCAAAGTACCTCATCAAACCGATTGTCTGCTTGAAACAGTCTCAATTGTTGGTACTATTATCGGTCCCAACATGAATAACGACTGATTAAATAAGCAGATCCAATTCTCACCATGCAGTTTTTTTCTTTACGAATCTGATTCATAGCGTTGTTCCATGCCACAAAGCGAAGCGATCTGCATTTATGTTCTTGTGATAATCGCGACTTTTTTAGTTACAAATATAATTCCTAGAAACACAAAGTAACTTCCTATATGAGTTACTTTAGATCGCTGCTCTTTGTCCATTGACTGTCAATAAACCCAAGAATAGCTTACAGTCTGCTCGTGATGGTTTTATCATCTCATACTTTTAAAATCGTATACCATTTTCCAATTTCTTCTCTAAATAGTAAATGTTTGGATTCTGCAAAATTTTACCCTTTGTTAAGTTTGCAAATGCTTACCCAAGGTATCGTAACTCATTATGAAAATTAAGTCGTTGTCATTGATCGCAGCGAATATCATGACAACAGTCGGAGTTTCTATATTATTAATAAATATCATTTTTTGTTCGTTTCATAGCCCTCTTTTGGTACCCGATTCTTGTCCTGTTTGGAATGAAGTATTAATAGTTTCTGAACATATTATATCTGTTTCACGCTATTGATATTTTTGTAACAGTGATCTATATAAAAATATAAGTTAGTATAGTATACTATCCGCTATTAGAAGTGTATCGTCAACATAAATTATATTGCTAATAACTTCATTATAAGTCGTGGTTCTAGACCTTTTTTCTTATATAGCTTATAAACGGAGAAAAAAAAGTAATTGTAATTTCTCTGCTTAATTCATTTTATGATTGACCTTCTACGTACTTATATGAAACAGAGCTTATACTATAACTAACTATAAACCCAGTAGATGTTGTTTCTTAAAAAAGTTAATAATTATCGGGAACACCATTAAAATGTGGGAACATTATCAAAGTGTGATTATAAAATGCTATATAAAATGTACAGACCGTTGTTCTCTTTGCAAATATCACAATAGAATTTTGGAATGACTTCTGTTTTGTTGATTGTTTGAAAATAGATTCGCGGCTTGTGTCAATTTGAGAAGGGAACCAGTATAAGACTGAAACATACAACTCGGCGATTCATCGCACGTTAAGCGATTCCTTCATAAAAATAATCTTAAAAATCAAAACCTGGATAACTAAGGTATGTTTCGGCGTTAGTAAACCAAATTTCAACAGCCAAAAACAATTATTTCCGTACTTTTAGAAGAATTTCATTAAAATTACTATAGATTCAACTATCCAGTGATTTTAACCAAACTATAAAGAGGTTTGTGGTTTGTTGTTGAAACTTTGGAAGTACGTTATCTTTCCTTTTGGCGTTCTTTGTTGAAAATAGTCACCATTATATAAATCGTATATTATACCCCTATTCTTGATATTGCATATTTCAACTCAAATTTAAAAATGTATGGTCTTATTTTCTCTATCACTGCTGTGGTCTTTGAACTTTTTATATTATGTATCCAATCATATCATCCATAAAGCCCAATTTATATATCTTGATACTATCAAATTTACTTTCATAGTTTTTAATGATTCGCAGATTCTTATAATCTTTCTTCGGCATCCTCTAATAACCTGTCTAATTCTTTTTATATCTCCACACATCTTTAGCTTGTCAGCTACACATTCTTCTACTCACGCTGAGGATTCTCTTGGCTACTCATGGTTTTTTTTCAAGCGTTTTCAGATATAATGCATTTCTTTCTATGTTTCTTCATTTGAAATGGATATTATATTATACAAAAACATTGAAAAGTAATTCATAAATTATATTAAATAATGAAAAATGATATTAAAAAAAAATAATCAAAAACTTATGGCAGGTAAATATTTCCAATCAACTCATTTTTGCTAATTTAAACGTGATAGTTTTCTTGTTTGTACATGTGGATTAACCTATTATAGTGGTATGTGTTGAATAGAACTCAGAACATCATACTTTCATATACCAGAGCATAGCCTTAACGATTTTAACTATTCTAACTGATTACTATCAACATTTTAAATCGGCGAATATATTTCTTAAGCAGTAAATATAATTGGATTTTGGTCTTAACTAATATTATACTTGTTTGTTATTTTTAAAATTTAATCCAATAAAATGAGCGAATGAATAATTTTTTAGTCTTAAGACCTTGCACTAAAAAGATTGAGAAGACGAGACAGAGACGAAATAAAAATAAAAAAGAAAATAATCATAAGAACCTATCTAGAAATTTGAGCATGCTGAGTAAGTACAGGAAATACGCTACTAAAATTTGTAAGTACGAAGGATGAATGTATTATTTAGTACCTTGATATTACGATGTTACGACGACCGTGTTGTGGGTCGGTAAAGGGTCTGTTAGGACCGGTGGGAGATGGTATTGGGCCTGGGAACAGTATACGTGGGCTACCTACATATTACTATAACGATCGTTAATCAAACAGAACGAATAAAAAAATATTGCTTCACGTATTCCATTCATGTATTTTGTAATAATATAATTAATGAAAAATTGGAGATACATAAATTTTATTTAAACGAAAGACAAATAATACATAAAAAGCCACTAGCTGGCGAATGCAAATCCCCCGAAGCTCGGAAACAAAAAAACGTCAAGAATTAATTCTAAATAAGAATACATATTCTACATATTAGAAGAACTAATGGCCACATAATTATAGAGTGGAAATAGTTATGTCTTTTTCTCCATCGATGTGTACTATACTTATAGATATTATTTTATTTATTTCTACAGCCTGGTCCCCATTTTAACCTTGAAAAGGTATTCACTACTTTTCTCTATTGGAAGTGAATCAATAGCTACTATTTGATTCGCTAATAGTATATTTTTATTCCTCTTTCTACAGTTTCTGTTTCATTGGGTCGACTTTCATGATTCATATATGCTTTTCACACCACTGATGTTTATCAAATTACTCTGTAGTTGTGACATTTCTTTCAAGTTGTTTTTACGACGGAATAATTACATTCATCTTCTATTTATTCAATAAATTTGTATTTTTCATAATCTTTCAGCAGTTAGTATAAAGACAGAGTAAAACGTACAAATGAAGAAAGCCTTTCGATGCAACAAGAAATTCGTGAAGTACATTTTACTGTTCCAGATGTACTTGGGTAGCATATACTGTGAAAAATATCAATTCGAGATCTCCAACTTAATCAGGACTCTTTTATGAACTGTCGAGGGTTGAAAATTACTAAAGAGTTATGTTGACATTGCTTCGAATATTGGGTGCTTCCACAGAAGATGTGTTTGTCATTGTAGACACGTTATGCATCGATGCAGTTGACGAATTGGGAAACGATTTATTATTGTACGGGTGTTTACAATTATATAATACTTGAAGAAGGCAGCTAAATTCCTATCAGCCGTATTCATTCAAGATGTCTTCTTCCTGAAAAATAGATGCAGACATTGATTTTGATATTGTTTTATTACATGTGCTCATTGATCTGACCCCAAAAATAGAGATTCATGAATTGTCGGATGAGATTAGATACATTTTAAAGCAGACGTATAAAAGTTATTAGTCTATATGAACTGATATTCATGAGATTTTTAAGTATGCCCTAGACATACGATAGATACATCCTTCGTTGACAATTCTCTTTGCCACATGATAATTTTTTAGCCGCTATTGTAATACTAAATTTTTTATTTTTGATCCCGCGTACTGGTAGTTCATGATTTTATAATAACATTTCGATAGTTACATCAAGTAAAATCCAGAAGACTACTATTTTAATGAATTTTGTTAATTCATTCATCGAATGAGTTTTATTAATTCAATGGTTTAAACTTAATGTAATTCATTCAACATTTGTGGAATTGCTAAGTATTTTTTGTTAATAAAATTTTTAAAAATAAAGTTTCGAAAGTGAAATCTATAATTCACTTGCTTATCAATTTTCTGACGACACAGATGACTGAAATTATATAAGTTATAATATAAATAACCCAACAACACGACTGAAATATTTCTTTTGTGACAATATAACTCTTTATTTAAATATTGAAGAATGTATTGCAGTTATTTCATGATGATATAACGGAAATATACCCAGAAGGAATGATTTATCTACTTTGATTTTTTAATAATGTGATACCTCGTCGTATATCAAGAACTAAATAAATATTTGCAAAAACATTTGCAATAGTCTATTAAGATATACTCATAATGTGTTTAATGATACCATAGCTTAGTATATTCCTGTACAAGTCAAGGCTTTTGTTGTCGCATCTCGTTCCAAGCAACATTGTGGATTAACCGCGTCAGTCTGTGGAGGTTTTTCCCCATTATATCTCACACTTTTTTCTTAGGTATTAAATCCGGTAACCGATGTGACCACTGCGAAATATTAATAATAGTTTCTTGCAGAAACTTGATTCGAGAGCAATATGTGGACGTGCGTTCTCTAGCTGGAAAATGACTAGTGAACGTTCGCTTAGATAAAGCCGTGAAGTGAAGAATGAAATCATCAAAATAGTTGTTAAACTGCCTCAAATAGATTCAAGTGGTAAGCGGTTATAATAAACAATATCCTCTCAAACCATTACTCCAACAGTTCTGTGCACATGCCTTTCAAGAGTGTCACAAGACTGTCATTTGCATCTTGACACCTACCAAAATCTCTAATAAGGGCATAATTTTGATATCTCAGGGCTTGAGTGGCTAACAATATTTGTACTACTACAGATGTCCCAAAAAAAATTGAAAAACAAATTTGTTTTGGGTAAACAACGTCAAAGATAAAATGTCAAATTGATATCGTAGCTTGCTCTAGTCTAGTCAAGAAATTATTACTCCTGGGTGTAATATTTCTAGTGTTTCTGATTATATATTCCATCATGATGATTTGGAATACGTTTAAATGCGCAATAACTAGCTAATTTGTAGATTATCGAGTAGGATCCGTTGAAGTGTGAAATATAAAATAGTAAATATTTCCAATTTACCCAGTTATTCTGCATATTAACGGAAACTACACCGTTAAATCGATAAAGAAGAGAATAAATAACGTTTTCCTACCCGATTACACGTAAAAATGCAAGCAAATATTGAGATAATGTCTAAAATCAAAGAGAAATTTCATGAGCTGCTTTCAAGAAAAAATCTAAAGTATAGCAGTGCTTTGTCAACAAAAGATAATTAACATTGCGCCGTTAATATATAAAGCGGTTGAACGTGAACAAAAAGGAGGATTCTTCAAAATCTAATGGCTACGAAGGAAGAGATAGAATGCTTACATTCAACTCAATATATCTTTAAAAACATAATCCAATAGGTAACAAACATTTTTTTAATATAATTGAATATTGTCATACAAATCAACAAAGTTAGAAAAAATGTATAATTACAAAGCCTATCATACCATTACATTTCAATAGCAGGTGCCAAGCTCTTATAATTTATCAGCCACAACAAATTGAAAAGCTGAAGTTTTTCCTTGTTAGTATTGCAGCCATTTACTTCAAAATGAACAGACGCAGTAGCTTATCAGTTATTATATAATTTTATATAACATGCAACCACTTGTATGGTTGAACAGCAAATACTTCACTCACTACATAAAGAATATGATCTTGAAATTAGTCGACGTGGAATCGAATATGTATAAGAATACACAAGAATAATTTTTGTCTCCTTAATGCAAAAACTCTTATACAGTGTCGGTTAAGATTCACAACATATAAGCTGCAAGGGTCCTTACGAACACAGTATCAGCCTCAAATTATGGATTCGAAGTAATCTAAGATATTTGACAAATGGTCGATAAATCTACAGAAAATTTGCTATTTGCTGTGAAGAGACATAAATACCTTAAACCTGTAACGAATATAATTTATTCGCTCATTCTATTTGTGGTAAAACGGAACCGGATGAATAAGTTTAGGATGAAAAGATATACAAAATATACATATACAAAACATATATATATATATATATATATATATATATATATATATATATATAAAATTTGCCTGATACTAATCATCTAATAACTGAGGAAGGAGACACAAAAGAAATAAAAGTATCTGAAGTCCATAGATAAAAAACTGATGACCTTTCAATTTTGATGGTAGTTATTGAAAAATGTCATGATAACTTTTACAAATCAGGCATCAAAAGAAGAATTTTGAGACAATTATATGTGAGATATCAACTTAGCAATTTTCAAGATGTTCCTTATGATATCCAAATTTCTTTACGCCTAACTGTAACAAAGCAATAATTAGGTACCTAATAACCAAGGCTTCAAGACATGTGACTGCAAATCTAAATGTCTAACTAATAGGTGAGTTGATCGAAAAAATAAATTTTAGTGTGATTCAAAGTATCACAAATCTTCAGATTGTACTTTTTTCTTGGAATGGAATACGTGTTAGAGTTGTGAGAATGATTGTTTGAACTTTACCCAGCTATAATTTGTTACCATCACACCGATTTCAGTTATTTTTTTTTGTTTTATTTTCAAATAATGTTACTTCAGTTCAGAATGCTCAGACTGTTTTTTGTTACTTTTGTTTATTTTATTACAATAAAGTTCATTTAGTTTATTGCCTAAATAAATGTATTAATTGAATGAATTTTTAAACAAAGATCCTTTTCCGTTAACTCAATCTTGTGTTTGGTTTTCGCTAATTTGGTTAATGTAAGAAATCAATCAATTTTTTTCACTTTAACGGAGTCGAGTTATTCTGTAGTCTAACTGATATATATGTTACTGCGAATGTCCGAAATGCAGTGTATGTTAAGATACTCTGGTGCCTGTATATGACTAATGAAGTCACAAATTGTTACAATAAATAGAATCATAAATAGATGCAAAATGTTTATTAATCGAAACCATTGAGACAACCTACCTATACTAGGTATAGGTAGGTAAGTTAGGTTAGGTTAGTTTAGGTTAAACAAACATAACCTCTTGTTACATGGTTAAAACAAAATAGCGCAGCGACGCATTCTCGACTGTGGTCAGTGAAGCAGCGGTATATTAAAAAGAGAACATTCACACAAATTGTAAATCGCCGAATCTAAGGTTCACAGTATCTCCTCCGTGTATGTATACATTCACCGGTGTATGTTCGATTCAAGTATAAATTAAGAACAGTTTTCGAGTTACACCATCGAAATTGGTAATTGTCGATATACACTGGTGCATTTTCACACTCACTAATATTGGACATTCACACTAACATATACAAAAATTAACAAAAACAATTTTTTCAGTACTCTCATATTATAGCGAGGTGTCGAAAACAGTTTTCTTAGTGTTTATAGAGATCCTAAATCTATTTTACCTACATGTCTTTTCACCACCTTGTGTACTGGCTACACAGTTTTGAGGTAAAAAAATAACAAGCCCATTCTGTGTACGTGATGATTGTGTTCAACGGGTTGTTATCACGTGAGGCGCATCCTTCAACAGCTTTTCATTCATGTTGCTGATCTGCTATACCAGGAGAATACAAAATATGATGGGTAGTAACGATTTTCCCAGAATAAATACATCGTGTCAACATAAATAATTCGCAGTATGATTCTTGCGTGAATAAAAATTTGATTATATTATCATATTTAAAAAGACACGCCCAAAAAAAGTTTAGTAGGGAGGTATACAGCGAGGTTTTACATAATCACGCTAGACGAATTATTTTACATAACAGCTAACAATAGTTACCTACTTGATATTTCCACTTATTATAATAAGGATAATGCAAAAATGGGATGAGTTAAGTAAATATATTCACGTAGGTTATTATTGTCTGTGCATCACAATTATTCTTGAAGTGTTATTGTTAGTATATTGTATGAAAAAAATACAAGATGGCCGCAGTCATAGTGAAACTATGTACAAGACTAGCCGTTAGAAGAATGATATATTCAATGAAAGACTTGGAGCCAGACCTGCAACAAATAGAGATGATCGTTCGAACAGAAAAAGATGAATGCAAGGATTATTTTACTATTAAATATTAGTTTTTCTTATAGGCTCTAATATAGTGTAGGGAGCAACAAGAAGAGGGGTAATTTCAAGTAACTACTTTAATTTGGTGAAAGACATAAATGATTATGTTTTGACACTTACTCGAAATTAGTGTTTAATGAGAAACATTAACAAATATTCTTTGAAGAAGAAGCAAATCCTTCGATAGATAATGCAAATACACTGTTCGAATATCGAGAATCACATTAAGCACTTCATTTAGACTTAGATACCATAAAAACTGTGAAAGAAAAGAATACTCGAAAGTTCTTCAAATTGAATTATTTCTAACAAAAAGCATATCAAAGTAAAAATGATGAATAAAAATATAAATCTAAAAAATGTATAAAAGTATGACAATTATATTGTACTTGATCATAATTTCAGTCCCAGTCAATGAATACATAAATATTCGAAAGTTGTAAATATATTAGTGTTTGGTGTTTAATTTTACCAAAATCTCACTACGAAAACGCTTATAATCTAGCTGCCAAAGACTTCGTTCCAATTCAAACACAAATATGGGATATTTCCAAACCATCTCCAGATCTTATGGTCAATTAACTGTTAAAAATCTGGAATCATGGTTCAAAATCAAAGAATATAAAAGAATGTCCTTTATATTACAATGTTAAAAAATAACGTTCCTCCCGCTTTCCCACAGAATAATATCAAGCATATAGAAAATATTTCCATACTTATTTATAAGCTTTTCAATAATTGAATATTATTTCTAAACAAAAAACAATATTGAAACTTGAAAATGATCTCTAAAAATTAAAAAAGCAAATAATTGATACAACAAATGAATACATTTGGATTCATTTTTTAGAATTTTAATTTATTTATAATAAAGTATTCCATTAAATCAAAACAAACAAAACAAAAAACTCAATTATTTTCAAGGAAAACATTAATTCAGCTCCGATAACTGGATTACAAATATTTTAGATACAGAGATACCTAAATTTAGTATTGAACCTATAAGTAATAAAGATATTTCAATTAAAACTATGTTAGCCAATATTGATTACTTATACTCTTTCATACAAAATGAACAAGAAAGAAATGTCGTTATAGCTAAAGCAATCAAAGACAATAATACATCATTCAAAAAACTTACTAATGATCATTTCTCAAAATAACTAATAATTCTAATAAATTGATAAACAAAGTTTATAAAAAATAACAAATGCTGCTAAATTCTACTGTTTACTAAAAATTCATACACCTACTTCTTCAGATAGACCAATTGTAGTATCAATTAACACTTCGATTGACCTTCTTATCAATCGATTAACTGGAATTTTGGCAAAATCTTTTGATTGCAATAATGATTATTTTAAAACCAACGAAACTGTTAACGTTATTGTATTACCACAGAATTACGCCTTATTACGGTCAGACGTAATATCCCTCTTTAATAGTGCTTATAGCTCTACAACATAAATGGAGTGATATGAGTAAAAATTGCTAACTCAATAAAGGAACATAATAATAAATATTTTTCACATAACAATAAAAATTACCAACAAATCTTTGGAACACCTAAGGACTCTTGAATTATTAACAGTTTATGTAATGGATTATATTTTATATATAACCTACTGCTATACTTTTCAGAAATGGTACCAATTTTGAAAACTGCTTAACGTCGATATTGTCTCGTATTTTCAGCATGGAATAAATGCTCCATGAAGTTTTTACAACAATTGATTTCTGCATCAAATAAGCCAATGATATGTTTTCAGACATCGTCTTAACATTCTGTTTGTCACACCAATCTTCTAACTCGCCGTAACAATTTTCGTACTGCCGATGCCATTTTTCGGGTATTAAAACGGAACTGCCAAAACATTTTGTATTTATTGAAACATATAATTTCCATAGCACGCGGTGACATTGTTAAATACATTGAACTGCTTTTGATTTTAAAGCAATAATATATTTATTTACAATTATCAAGTTTAATAATTTTAACGATTGCACGAAAAATAGTGTGTATGCTCAAGATTATCTTGCCTCGGCCGCAAAATTTTTAATAATATCAAAAATCACCGGCAATCTTAATTAATTATTTCCCTGACGATGAATACATAAGTATTCGAAAGCTCAGAATATATATTGTAGTTATTCCACTTTGGTGTTTCCTTGCATCGTTCCCAATAAAAAACTACTCATAATATAGCTGCTGGCTTCTTTACAATTCATTTTCTTAGCCAAATACACACCCTGGTAAATTTTATATCAGGAGGCGTAAGGCCAAACTGATCTACTGTAGAACTGATATCGAAAATTTGCATTAGTCGAACAAGGGCGCAAAAAAATTAGCATATTGTAAGATGAAATTTAATAATTAAATTACGATTTCAGCCAGTAGTGTCATGGAGTAGATATCATGACGCAGTAAAATGATTAGTCTTTTCGGATTATTTTTATGCTATCTTATATATTTGGAAGAATATTATGAGGTATTTAGAAAGCTACTATGTAGTTAGGTTGCAGTGTTTGAAATTGATCATTTCCTCGACCTTACTAACAATAAACTTAAATAAACACAATCTTTATACAATCTATTTTTTTCTACTGTAGGCAGTAGAAGACAATACGTATCACATCTTTTTAGTAATGACATACGTTCTTATGACTTTAGATATTGAAAAGGGATAGCGACCAACACCATTAATCGGATTATATTTCCATGTATTAATTTTGATGTTTCGAAAACTGCCATTTTTCGATAGTAATAGTTTCAACATTTCCATACATTACTGTGAATTCACAATATGCTTTTTGCGCAATCATAATCAGCACCAATCATTTAAATGAATTATGACCAACTGTAGCAAGATTCATGCCAAATATTTAGTTTTCGATGCTTTCGAACATTTTTAATAAAGTGTTGTTTGTTACTTATTTTTTCTATTCTAATTTTTTTGTAGTTTATTAGACTAATAGGGTTTTAGAGTAACAATTTTTTTTTCTATTTCACATTTGGAACATAGTTTGACTGAAGACTCATGGGCATAGTTTATTGTACAAAAAAATTTTAGGAAATTTGTCAAAAACGATTCAATTGAAAATACTATTATAGAACGACAGAAATCAGAATCAAGAATCAATCAGAACTAAGCATGCGACCGTCAACACATTTTTGTTGAGTTTATATGAAATCGTAGTTTATTTGAATCAAATATATCCTAAAGCAGTGAGTGTAAATAACAGCTTATTGCCCACGAGCATTTCTAAAAATTTCTGAAATTATTCTGAAATTACTTGGTTTATCATTTAAATCAACTGAAGTTCATAAGCTGTTACTTAACTGTACATCTATAATTCAATATTGAGAACATTGGTGTTTGAAATTTTTGATTTGCTTCGTTACTTCTGCTTCGCTAGTTCAAGTATTTCTTTAGTTAAACGTCTTATTACGAGATAGAGAGCAAAGTGAAACTTTTGGAGATTGCATATTCAAAAGATTAAGTGTCCAACATAAAAACATATCTAAAATTAGTAAAGAAATTATTTGTAATTGATAAAGAGACCAATAAAAATATTCTGCACCTTAATTAGACACCAAGAGATAAAAATAAGATAAACATTATTTATAATTTCCATTAAAACAATTCGTAAGACCGTAATGTGAACAAAAGCTATTGAATCTACACATTTTGGGGGAAAGAGTCTATAATCTCTGGTATGGGACATTATTCTAAAAAGCTATAAGGATTTTTCAAAATTAAAAAGTATGTAAATTTATGAAGTTGAAAAAATATACTTATTTCAGTCGAATTTTTATTCCACTAGATATATGTTCGGGTACTTAGCTATTAGAATTTAAAGAATGATTCAAATATAGCAAACTTTTCAAGCCTAGCTTCGAAAGCTTCTGGATAAATGGAAAGTTTTTTCAAAAGTTTTTAAATCAGATTTTTGTTCATATTTTTCAGACTTCCATCGGCATGTAAATGTAGAAACATTTTTGTTGGATTCAGCATAGAAAATGAGTCATTCGGCATCTCTTATGGTATTACGCAATGGTCCCGTTGCTATAATTATTGTATTATCAGAAAGATTTCAACTTATGCGGTTCGGATAAATTAGTTTTAAAATTCATATAAAGAAAACTTTTTTTTGTTAGTACCTAAAATAGGGCGGAAAACAATTTGAGTTTTAATTAAATTAAAGTGTTTCATCCAATGGAAAGATTTTAAAGTGGTTCTCTGTTTTTGAAACTGGGCATATAAGAATATGAATTGTGCGACCGGAAGCGTTATTTACTGCAATTACTCCAGAAGTGGTTAATAAAATCCATGACCCCATACTTAGCGATTTTAGAATAAATCTACGTGAAAAAACTAATGAAGTGAATATATCAATCAAACAGGTTTGTAATATTTTGCATGAAAGGTTACATATGTGAATTGCAACTGAAAATTGGATGCCGTCATTGCTTAATGTTTTTTAGATATCCAAGTAAATTATTGCCGCCAATATATCACAGTAGATGAAGCTTGGATGGTTTGAAAAAACTATGTGGGTAAAGTTGAATAAGATTAAGATTATACTGAATAATAAAATATTTTTTACAGTAAAGTAACTTTTTAATTGAAAAGTGACTGTTCCGTCAAACCGCTATCACATTTTTGAGTAGAAATTAGAAAAATTCTTAAGAATAAGTTAGTGGAATTTGACTTGAAATAATTCGAAACACTGTTTGAATTTGCAATGAAAGCTAAAAATTATCCTTTTATAAAATATCTCTCGCACATACGCCCCAGTGAATAACAATACAGATTAAATGTACAAGGTGTTAATTTGAATCATATTTCTGGTCCCATAAAAAATTCAAAACTATGAAATTTTACGTCACATTCTTGTATAATAATAAGGGATTTTCATCCACGTTGTAGTGGGGATGGATCCTTCAAATTTTTAATGGAAATAATGGGTGGCTAATATCTGATTTTTTAAATATTACCTTCCTCAAAAATACTACATACCTATTTGATCAGTTTGCGAGAAATCTGGTAAAAACAACAACAACACTTTGTGACATAATTTTGAAAAATTTATATGAATGAAACTGAAGCAATAATTGATGCTATTTGTATTTGTACAGGTTATAACGTAGTGTAATGTTGTCATTATTTATATAAACAGTTTTAAACAGTGGGAAGAATTTATACACTCAGTCTATCTTTCTCTCGGAATTTATTTATGAACTAACCCTAAATACACTGAACTATGCACTCACTTATTACTTAACACGTTTATGATCTATTTAAATTCACCTTTTATTTTTCACTATTCCGATGTGTTCACTATGAGATCAAATTATTTACTGGCTGCTAAACTATTTATATCTAACGGCTTCCATGATCATTCACATAAATTTAAGATTTTATAAACATGATAACATGACAGGACCGGCTTCACACTCAATATCAATGAGCGAGTTCGTAATATTGGCGTCTCCTCAGAAAAAAGTTTCTCCTGGAACTTCTCTTCACATTGGATTTGAACACATGGTCCCGGAGGCTTTGCAGTTTTTGTTGTCAGGTAGAAGACGTACCGTGAACTATGTTTCAATTCAGTGTCTTGCCAAGGGCTGAAATCCGATCTTCAAGTTTTTCCGGTATGCTGCATGTCAGTGAATAATCTCTCGTAAGACGGAACAAATATTGTCGTTGTTCAGTAGTTACTCTATATCTCGCTTTTCCGGTACCTCCATACGTACCTATAAATTTTTCGAAGGCAGGGTCGAGCTCTTCTTGGATCTGGTCCATATCTTCCTCCAGACCATCGTCTCCTTCAGTCGATTTTAATGTACTACTTTCGGCTCTCGATTGGATATCTTGCTAATATGATAGAGGACTTCACTGAACCATGATAATTTACAAGGATTCTTTAAAACAGACCTTCTTTCTAGAAAAGGAAGACCCACTGAGCTTAATATGTTTTGCGTGCTGGTGAAAATATTGAAACTTCTTGCCAGGTAGGTTGCCGATTTTCTTTAGGCAGGTAAGGATCATTCTCCTTATCTTTTCTGATCCTGGTGGGTGAACATTCTTCATTGACTGCTGTAGTCCTCGTAACTGCAGTTTCTTTAGATTTTTTTTTCGCGTTATCATCATCATTTTTATACCTATAAAATATATCATAGGTAGGTATATAACTTGGGTTTATGGATAAATATTAAACAACAATAACAATCTTATGCTAATTCCATAATAGGATATGACAGACTTCTGATAATGTTGACCAAATCATTCTTTAGAAATCTAGGATGAATACCAATCAAGTGTATACATAGCAATTATTGGATCATTTCAAAGATTCAATTTGAGTTTTCTTACATTTATGATACTTATTAGAGTTTGTGTGTATCATTTTACCATGCAGATGATTAAACGGGTACAATTTCCAAATAACATTTTCACATTTGCAAAACTAATAAATTGAGTTATCTTCTGATTAAATGGCATTTTACAACAAAGAACATTTATTACTATAAACTATCTTTTACTTAGTATCTTGTATCTTATCTGAACTTTTCTGGAATGTACCTCGTATATAATGCTGTTGTCAACCGAAATATCCATTCAAATCATCTTTAACAAACGATACTATCAACTTAAAGTATACACATACAGTGAATACTATCAAGAATTCTGCCATAGGCATCCTCCAACCCGCAGACGACGACGTCGTTAAAACAGTGTTTTACTGTAATAAGCGTTACCTTTGCTTATCTCAGAATTGAGTTGGGAAACACGCCTCGAGTGGGAGTACCGCACAAAGGCGGGCTACGTGAGCCCGTCGTGCCGGCCTTACGGGAGTCCGCGGCACGGTCACATGACCCGTTGGGCATGCACGCGAGTCCCGCCCTCGCTAACTCCTTCAGTTATTCATAACAGAACAGAGAACGGCGGCCGCTCTCTCGAAAAACACCGAAGAAGTCTGGTACAGTGTAACTCGGCACCTTTAGTAAGTAGCTTAGTTGGATAAATATCAATGCTAACGGCGAGAGGACAGCGAGTCTTCGGGGTGTTTATCGGTAGCGATATCAGCGACTAACGACGGACGAGTTTAAAGGGCATCGGAATTTCGGATGATCTGCCAAGTGCAGGTGCAGTGCCGTCAAGTGTGGTGGGTGCATATTCTGCATGCACTTCAGTGTAACTGTGCGTAGGTGCACCTCCGAGCTGGAGCACCCAGGAGGGTTCCCTGCCTCGCCCTGGGCGGCAGTGTTGGGTCATCAACATACCGCCGCTGCAGCTGTTGCAGCGGCGGCTGCCAGCAGTATGATGCAAACTAGGGATCATCATTCGTACGCCACCCATCACCCCGCTACTCCAATTGACTTACACGTGCCACAGGCTTTCCCCTATTATCGGTGAGTTCAATTCTACAATCCCCATCCTTCTTTTCTATTTAATCTTCAAATTAGTTTCTCCTAATTAACAAGTTATATGTTTTGAAAAACTTCTATTTAATATCTTTGGGTGTACATTGGTAGAGGAGTGTCAAATTATTCTCTTGTATTAATAATGTTTTGATAGTTATAACACAACATCATTTGTTTGTTGACTTGAAATTAAAGTTCCTCCAATCATAAAAATTCAAGCAGGCTTTAGTGTTAATAAGACTAATATAAGTGCATTTTGTATCTATAGTTTTGAATAAACCACGTTTAATTAAACTAGAAAAACCGAAGAAGTTTTAAGTGATTCTCACTATACTTCTGATTTATCTGGCATCATCAGAAATGGCTAGAACCCATTCCAAGTGATATATGTTTAACATTAACATATTTTTTGGGAGTATTTCTTCGGAAACGTAACCTTTTTTAATATACTATTCAATATTTTATTTCTTTGCCCGATAACGTGTGCACCACGGCTTTAGTTTTTCAACTCTTTATAATCTTTATTACTTAGATTATTCTTCAGATCGGCCTCAATATACTACTTTTTGAATAGTTAATTTGAGATTAACTAAATTTATTGAAGAATTATACTACCTATACTATGCTCTTCATAAAATCAATCAACTATCAATATTATTGAAGTTATTCAAACAATATGATACTGACTAGACACATTTGTAATTTTAAATACCTACTCGTCTGCATTTTTGTTTAATTGCTTTTATAATTCTTAGTGCGGTACATGAACAATTATCGATTCATAGTTTGCAGAATTCTAGATGCATATTAATCACCTGCTTTAATTTACTTAATGGCTTCATACTATATGATTTATACAGTATGATTCATTAATAAGTGTAAATATATGTCACAGACGATTCTGAGTCTAAAATATGTAGATTGAATCAGAAATCTTGAATAAAATACCGCTCTATTCTGAGATACCTATATATGGTGTTTTGAGAAATGAGAAGCAAATTGGATTTGATAATTTCCTTAATAATATTGTATATTTTTCTTTGATACTTGGTAATGGAATTACATTAAAATTTGTTACGATGTGGAATCGCTTTCTACCAGAGGAGTAAGAAACGAATAAGGGGGGATTTGGTTCACCCTACATTTTATGCAACTGTTGTGATTGTCATTTAGTAGAATTTTTCATGTAGATAAAGTTTCATATGTAAATAACATATTCTTGTCTTCTTGTCGATTTATGTTTAATAAACGAATTAAACATTTTAGATTGCTGTAGAAGTTTCATTGTCAATAAATATACTATGAAACATTGAGAATTTAACAATGAAGTCAATGTAATGTAACCTGTCATGGATAGTATGCTTAACTTAAAAGCCGTTTTGTTCCAGCAGTTCTTTAAAGAAATAATAATTGGCCCAATTTTTAAGTGTGATAACTGACATCCAATGCTGTGTTTGTTGAAAGATTCGGAGAAATCTGGCCGCTCATAAGTAGTAGTTTCTATCCTCTTGAAATACAACCAAATTACCACAATGTTATAGTTTATTTCAGAAATGTATTGAGTAATAAAATCTCATAAGTTATGCAAAGGGACCACAGAGTGTCCCAACGAATATTTAAGCCACTTTCATAGTTTGGCATTGATTTCATTGTAAAATTCTTTCTTTTTATCAAGTACAGGTAGTACCACCCGGGTTGGGGTCGATATATGGGTTAAGCATATTGTTATCCATTTTATTTATTATCAATTTTATTTTAACAAAAAAAATTAGGCATTATGTACATAGTATTAGGTACAAATATTTGGATGATTTGTATCCTTTCACTTGCGCCCATATAAAATCTATAGGGAGGTGTGCGCAGCACAGTTACACTATGTTTTTCTGCTATAACTTGCACGGCGTATTTCATAAAATGATGTTTGTGTAAATTTGCTATAGCTAATAGTTCTTTTTTTAAGAAGTTATCTTCAAATTCTATACTTTTGATGGTTACCTATTCAATAATTTTTTGTTTTCTCCAAGATGAAGTTGGAGTCTTCTCTATGCGTTGAGAATGATAACTTGCGTTATCCATAACTACTACTGAATCAGCCGTAAGATATTTTATCATTTCACCAAAATAGTCTTCAAAAACATTCGAATCCATGTCCTCGTGGTAATCTCCCGTATGGCACGACTGAAAGGTTAGCAAACCTTCTTTTAAAAATTTCTCTTCGCTTTCAATATGGACGATTACTAGTCTTTTACCTTTACCTTAAGGCACCTCAATACCCGTTGACAGGCCTTCCATAAATGCTTGGCGAGCACTGGTTATATTTTTGTCTTGCCACATTTTTGGTACTGTATAATCTTCATTAATCCACGTCTCATCATGATAAAAGAGTTTCTTTTGCTCTGTTCTGTACTACTTTATACTTCTTAAGTATTTTCGTCGCCAGCAAACAATTTCATCGCTTTCCAGTAAAAGTGCCTTACGGTTACGCTTTTCCCAGGCAAAATCCATATTTCTCAAAGTGGTCTAGTTTTTTAATTATCAATGGAATACTGTCATCCTGGCCAAGCTCCATTAAAATCTTATTTAGGGTGGGTATTTCTTTTTAAAAATTAACAGAGTGAACTTTTCTTCGAATTACAATATTGGTGTCTTTATCAAGGACTTTTACGGGTCTGCCTGGACTTTTTTTGGGAGGTTCCACTTAGCCTGCTATTTTTCTCCCCTGCAATAATTTAAAAACGGTGGACTTTCCAACTCCAGTCATTCGGGAATATCGGTCGGCAGTTTCTTGTACAGTAAATTTCGGGTAATCGTATTTTATGCAATCATGTACATTTAAAATAATAAGTTTTTCATATTAAGCCGAATTAGACGGAATTCCCCATTTAAATGCTCTATACATTTCTGAAATAGACTACAATCAACAATAGGAGAGATTGGATTTATTTTGGCTAAATTTGTATGAAATTATGGAGGTAGAGTTGTAGGAGATGAGAATGAACAATTTATTCCCATTTTTGGATAGTGGCTCATAGTGATATGGAAATTACCACAGCGTAACAATATTTATATTATCTTAATGGAAAAATTCACTGGACAGCAAATTTCTAGCAAAGCAGGCAGGAGCCTGCTTCTTTTTTAACAGCAAAGAACTAAGGGAGATCATAATAAAACGATTTTTTCAATCGCGTGAGTATAAGTGGGATAGTCTTATTTAGAGTCAGCTTAAGTATGATGCAATATTTGCCATTTTGACCGAATTAGAGTGAAGTAAAGTGGAGAAGGTGATTATCTTCCCCATACTGCCTTTTTTTCTTCTTATAAAATCGAAAAACCATTATAGGGTAGCCGTTTTCTGTCGATAGGAGATTAGAAATGAATATGAAAAATATTTTGATGATTGGATTATTTGTTGTTTTGGGCCAACGCTGGGAAACCCTTGGCAAACCAATAATAGCCCAAGCCTGGTTGAAGTCTGGGTAACTTAGCTACGGCCATTCTATAGTCAGCCAAACCTGGCCGAACTCTATGTAACCTTACCTCGGCCATCCCATATTCACCAAAGCCTGGCTGAACTCTGTGAAATCCGACCTCGGTCATCCTATGGTCAGCCAAGCTTGGCAGAATTCTGCGTAACCTAGCCTTGGACATCCCATAGTCACCTAAGCCGGGCTGAAATCTGGGCAACCCGACCTCGGCCATCCTATAGCCAGCTAGGCTTGGCAGATCTTAGTTTTGCTCTAACATCTTATCCATGATAGATATCTTAACATTAAAAGTAATAATTTTCTATGAATAAAATTCTTTCATACATAAAACACAATAAAAAATAGTATCACTCCTTTATATGTTTAACTATTCAACCAATAATTTTATGTATATTAATTAGTAGAGTGCATTAGTGGAAATTTGTCATAAAACTATAATTTTCTTAACAATATGAAAAAAATCTATTTTTTCTAGCAACCAGGCCTGGTCTAAGCTTGCAAACCAAGCGAGGGACATTGTTATTACCCCAGAGTCCCACCAAGTCTGGGTCAATAACCGCTTCCAGAGTTGTACTTATTTGTCCCAAGTCTGGGTCTATACTGGACCCATAGTGAAATCTTTTATGAGCATTTATGAATACTAAATTTTTGTTTTCGCCATTTTCCAGACTTTTTGAATATGTTCAGAAATAGTTATCTACAAGCCAATTCTCAAAATTTGCATTCGGGATTTCTTAATACTGCATATGTAATTAAACCTGTCAAAATAAGGAATATTCCAAACAATTCATGTAGTTACAAAGTGACAGATAGACGAATTATTAAAAATTTGGAAAACGAGTATAATTCATTAAGAATTTGGAGTCTATATAATTTTAAGTCAAATACCCTCAACTTATTAGACATGTAATACAGATAACGTTCCCTTTTTATATTTTTCTACCTATTCAAATTTTAGAGGTAAGTAGTAATTTACCGTTTAACGATCCTTTTGGCCATACTTATTGAGGGTCCATCAAAATATAAAATATGTAGGGTAGCTATAGATACTTTGTGATTTCGGTGACACATTTTTATCAAAATATTAACGAGGACGTGTTACAAACTACCCTTTAGATATATTTTATAGACCAGATCGTAATTTCATGATATGATTGTTACCTACACATACACATACCTACACGATGTTGGATTAGTTATCACGTGAGGAATTTTGAAGTATCTTTCTGAAATCCATATAAGTGCTTTTCAGATAAAAGTATCCACCTTTAATAACTTTTGTAATACTGGTATTTAGAAAAAATCCAAAAACACGTCAAGTTATGTTGGAAGGGGCAAGCATTATGGCTTATTTAAACTTACTGGAAAAGCCACCCCCTCACCCCTAGCAGCATCCCCTTTATTTTTTTAAATTACTTTTCATATTTTTTATGTACAATTTGGATACTCCTCTTTGAGCTGATTTCAAAAATGTATAATACTTGTAGGTTAAAGTTTTGTAGAGTAATGAATATTTCGTTTAAAAACAGTTATGAAAACTTGACATTTCGACCCATTGTGGTCTTTATCAAAATAAAATTTGACATTAACAATTTTCATAATTAGGTGTGTGATATGAATGATATCTAACAAATCTTCCAGAACTTGTTGGTTTCTGTACCAATCAATTCAAATATCATTTTTCGTTTCTAATAAATAAGGTGTCAAGAAAGAAAACAATTTTTCAGCATTATATCTTTCTAAAGTGGATTGTATATGAAGATCAAAACTATTGAAATCAAATAGAAAATTGTCAATTCCATTGATTGGAATAGATGAAATTATATTATTTATATACTTTTTGATGAAAAACAATTTGAATGGTAAAAGATTCAAAATTATTACAAAATCCAAAATATAATCTACCACACAATCTGCTAGTATAGAAGAAGTCCCAAAGATTTGTTGGTAATTTTTATATGTTGTATTGAAAATGAGTGTTAGTTACTAATTCTAATAGAGTGAACATTATTAAAAAGTGATATCACCTACATCTAAACCTAAAAGAACATAACTGTGGTAATACCATATTATTGAAAATTTTATATATTTTAAAGAAGTTTTTAATATAACAATTATAATCATTTTGTTGTAATTTCAGTGAACAAAACACTGAGAGGTTTAATTTATATACAGTGCTTTTCAGATAAAAGTATCACCTTTAATAACTTTTGTAATACTGGTATTTAGAAAAAATCCAAAAACACGTCAATTTATGTTGGAAGGGGCAAGCATTATGGCTTATTTAAACTTACTGGAAAAGCCACCCCCTCACCCCTAGCAGCATCCCCTTTATTTTTTTAAAGTACTTTTCATATTTTTTATGTAAAATTTGGATACTCCTCTTTGAGCTGATTTCAAAAATGTATAATACTTGTAGGTTAAAGTGGTTAGTTTATGAGATAAACAATTTTTCTTTTAAGAGCATAAATTTTACTTATTATTTACTTTCACCTTATTTGCCTGTACTAAAATGGGTTGTACAACAGTTCAAACTCTTTAATCTTTTTAACTGTGCTATTTATTCTACTTAAAAAATCCAAACAACAAAAAACTCTACTTTTTATTAAAGTTTGACATTGTCAACTAGAATTTGTAGTCACTATTGATAGTGTAATTTGATACATTATTTATTTTGTTTCTCTGTAATGGTTTACTCTTTGCAAGAAAGAATTGAAATTGTAGGTTTATACTACCAAAATAATAATTGTGCAAGAGCTGCTGCTAGAATATTTAACGAATTACATGACGGAAGACATGCAACTCATAAGTATGTAATTCAACTGATGGAGAAATTTACCACAACAGGGTCTGTTTGCAATAAAGTGCATAAGCGAGAGGGACTCGTAAATAACGAAGCAATCCAAGTGGCAATTTTAGGGCAAGTCAGCTTAGAGGCTCAACAACCCCAATCGTTGTCAACAATAAGTAGAGCGATCGGTGTTTCATCTTCTACAGTTTTCTGAGTTCTACATAAATTCAAGTACCACCCATACAAAGTTAAGTTGGTGCACGAGTTGAATGAAGATGATTTTGATCGTCGTCTAGAGTTTTGCGAATCGATGACGCAAATTATCAATAACAATCCACAATTGTTAAACAATATTTGCTTTTCTGATGAATGCTCATGGTCATTAAATGGCTTAGTAAGTAGGCATAATTGTAGATATTGGGCTGAAAGTGATCCACATATTATGCGTGAATTCCATACACAACATCCCCAAAAGTTAAACGTTTGGTGTGTTATCCTAGGTGACCACATTGTCGGACCTTTCTTCATCAACGGAAATTTAAATGGTGATTCATATCTTGAGTTACTCAGGGAAGGGGTTGACCCACGTATTACAACAATAATAGAAAATGATGATAACCTTTCCGAAGATTTACTGGTATTTCAACAAGACGGAGCTCCCCCACACTATGCTATGCCTGTCCGACAATTTTTAAACGAAACATTCCCCGCTCGTTGGATAGGTAGAAGGGGGCAGATGATGGAGTGGCCACCTAGGTCACCGGATTTAACACCCTTAGACTTCTTTTTATGGGGGTATTTAAAAACAAAAGTTTATGCTACCCAACCAGAATCTCTGGATGATTTACGAGAGAGGATAGAAAATGAATGTCAACAAATAAATCCAGCCGTATTAAGCGATGTCAGAGAGGCATTTCAAAATAGATTATACCATTGTATGGAAGTGAATGGTACTCATTTTGAACACTTATTGTAACTTCATAATAAATAGCACAGTTAAAAAGATTAAAGAGTTTGAACTGTTGTACAACCCATTTTAGTACAGGCAAATAAGGTGAAAGTAAATAATAAGTAAAATTTGTGCTCTTAAAAGAAAAATTGTTTATCTCATAAACTAACCACTTTAACCTTTAAGTATTATACATTTTTGAAATCAGCTCAAAGAGGAGTATCCAAATTTTACATAAAAAATATGAAAAGTAATTTAAAAAAATAAAGGGCATGCTGCTAGGGGCGAGGGGTGGCTTTTACAGTAAGTTTAAATAAGCCATAATGCTTGCCCCTTCCAACATAAATTGACGTGTTTTTGGATTTTTTCTAAATACCAGTATTACAAAAGTTATTAAAGGTGGATACTTTTATCTGAAAAGCACTGTATAGAAACTATAAAATGCTTCCAATTTTTTTATATTAGTAATATATAGGTTTATCGATCTGTATCTTTGAAACTATTCTTTATATGAAACCTGTATACCTAAAATGTTTATACCATATTTTGAGTATATTTTCAGTCAAATATGATTAATACATTGTTATTCCACTCCAATTGAAACTATAACAATGAACGTTGATTTAAATATATGGTTAACAGCTCTACAACACAAGTGGAGTAGTATGAGTAAAAATTGCAAAATTAGTTAAGAAACTCTATTAAAATTAAATAATAACATTCATTATAAATAATTCACATTTTTCTAATAATAATAAAAATTACCAACTGTGAGCTCTTCAAAATCTCCAATACTAGTAGATTATTTATGTAATGGATTATATTTTGGACTTTGTTATATCTGTTCTACCCCTCAAGATATTCTTCATTAAAAATTATGAAGATAATATAATTCTAAACCTTCCTCATGATATAATTGATCATTCACTATTACATTTTCACATTAATTCAATGGTTTCGATCTTCATGTACTATTTATTATGGAAAGGGGGAATACCGAATAATCATTTTCTTCTTTTTTTGATATTAAGTTCATTAAAAACAAAGACAATAAAATTTCAATTGATTGGCGTGGGAAACCAAAAAGCTCTGGGAAATATATTAAATAACATTCATATCACCCACGTAACACTAAGATTAATTAATTAATTGAACAGACGAAAAACTGAGTCCTTAGAATTTCTAATCCAACATTTCATAAAGAGAATCTAAACATACTTTATAAACTTCTATATAAAAGCTAATATCCTTCATATCTTTTAAAACGAATTATATAATACATATGACAGTGACTTTGACATTAAACATGACTTACCGTCTAGAACTAATTCTAATTTTAACAATACTTTCTCACAAATTTATATACTTTTACCATATATAAAATCAGTTACTCCTTAACTCTCTCGAGTCTTGAAACAACTTAATAAAAAGATAGCCTACAGACAAAATCTCACAATTCAATCAGCCTTTACTAAAATTGAATATAAAATTGCAACCAATAAATTTATTAGCATAGTTTATGGAATTTAGCGGTCTATTGAAAAAAACTGACTCAATTTAATTTAATTAATTCAAAATTAATTTCGATTGTGTGATGAAGTTTTTTATGATACAACAGTAATGTAATCTACATAACTGAAAAAAATGGGATATTTATATAAGTTTGCTCAAGATCGTCCTTTACCAATTGTGCTATAATATTTTCTAAAATTCTCATAATACAACAATCAATTTGTTTATATATTTCATTTTCATATTTGTATGTCTGTGTATTTCTAATTTTTTCCCATTTTTTCAATAATATATCATTATATTATTGAAATAATAATATATTATTACATAAAATACTTTTTCTACGCCCATGTCTGTAAACGTCAAAAATCGCACTGTCAACATTCCTTGTAAACGACATTTAATAATAACATGCATGTAATGAGATCTCATAACATACACGTGCGTTTTGAGAATAAAATTTAAACTTCTTGGTTTAATTAAATTACAATCAATTTTTTATTTACGTAAGACTTTAATTGGTCTATTTACACAAATTTAGTCAATTAAAAAACTTAAAAACTTTTATTTGGGAAGAACATTATACAATTTCTTTAAAAATAGGACACGTTTTATTAAGTAGCATGTATGAATGGGTGTAGAAAAAGTATAGTGCGTTACACGAGTTGTAAGCCCATTACGCACTCATGAAATTTTTCACTTCGTGCGTAATGGGTTACTTGCAAGTCTTGTTACGTAATATACTATTACTCGTACAATTGTAATATTTGTATGTGAAGAAACTAAATCTAACAAAGTAAATACATATTCGTTAGGAATTTCTATATTTTAAATTTTTTTTTGAAATCCCATGTGTTTTTGATATAATATTTGTTATGGTATTTTTTTCAAAATATCTTTAAAAAAATAAGATAAAGTAGTGAGAGTAGTTTCATAACTTAAGAGAATTAGTAGCTTTGTGCAGTTTTGACTGACTATATTATAGGAGTATGGCATTGTGAATTTTCAATTTTCCTATATCTGATGGCGATTTAAAAAGTTGTTCTCCCAAATATCATTTTGTTTTTGATATGAATTCGTTGTTTAATTTTTTTGAAAGTTGTCTTATCGTTTAATAATTTCATCATTTTACTATTATAATCTTCTGATTTCATAATAACAGTTTTATTAGATTTACCTGCTCCCAAAATTTTGAGATGTTGTTTTGTTTGATAAATTCCTTGGTTTTAATTATGTTTTGATGTTCAATACTACTCTGTTTGTTTTTCAATTTATTTGTGGTCAAAAAGACCCAAATAGTTTACGTAAAATTTGTATTTTATAAATTTTAAATAAACCACGAATAATTTAATTGACAGCTGGTATATGCTACATGGTAGATGTAAAACCTAAGGAATAATCAATTTTTATCATTAAAACAGATATCTATTTTCATTTTATATTTATTCTGATATTCATTATATAGGTCATGTTTTGATAAAGACCGAAGTAGATCGAAACGTCAAATTTTTAAATCAAGACAAATCATCACGAAAAACAGATAACAAGTTCTTATATGTAGAAAGTTGAGTTACAAAAAATATATATTTTATATCTCAATATCATGAATTTTGGAATATTTCAGTTAATTGTTTGATCAGAGAAATCGATAAATTGAAAGATAATCTACAGAAAAATGAGCATTCTACAGCAGAGCGTGTTCAACACATTCTGTGGCGGCCTATAAATAATACACTTTTGTCTTTCTTAATTGCTTAATACGATACTGTAGTTTCCACTTTCACTAAATATAAAGTTGTTAAAAAAATCCTTTAAAGAATTGGTTGATGAAGATAGCAATACAGCAAGTGATACAGATACTAGAATCATTAGGAAAAGATATTTGCTAAAAACTAATTAGCACTAAGAAAGCGAAACATACAATAGCTTCCAAGTAAAAATTGAAATGATGATGATCGAGAATTGTAATATCAATTTGAATGAATAGTATGTTAAAACCAAGATTAAACTGATTTATGAAATTATATATTTGGTTTTTCAAATATATTTGTGTACGATATAACACTTCAGAACATTGAATATACGTCTGCTTCCTTGAGATTATAATTTTCTATCATAGTGCTTGACATCACTCAGTATGCCCAAGTAAGAAAATCATTCATATGTATGGAGGGTAGAGGTATATCTCATATGGAAGAGAAGTTTAAAGACTGCCAAACTGTATAAGATAAATAACTGTTCAAATATTTTTCAGAAAGTTGCTGTTATAGACAAAGTGTGTGGTATATAAGTAGCAATTGAAGAAGAATCGAAGTATGTTGAGTTAAAAAAATTTATATCATAGTTCATCACTGAAAACTCCAACAAATTGCATTATAAAAAAGTGTGAGAAGTTGTTTAGGGTGTAAATAAAATTTGACGTTTCCTTTAAAAGTTACCCTAATGCTAATGTGGCGCCACCCTTATTTAACGCACTTAGACATACACGTTTTCTTATACACAGATTCACTAGCCTTATCTTTATATCTCTCCCCCATACTTCATATGGTCCCTTTTTTGTAGTACAGTGCTCAACAATTGCTCATTTTATGTTTCAGTATTTCTCTGAACATATATATTCCACAGTATGTTGTTACTAGGTTGTGCTATTAGTTTCAAATCAGGTAAATTCTAAAAATTTTGTGTTTTGACTGCACAGGTTTGCCTGTCATCTATAAAAACTCATTTAGAACTGAAAATAGTCTAACTATATTGGTTGTTATCATCCCCTAAGGGAATATTCTATTTTCAATTACCCCTACACACGATATAGTTTTGGATTCAAAAACAATATTTGGTGAGCGGTTAAAGACTAAAAAGGTCATTTTATCGATAACAAATACCTCAATTCACGTGTTCCAGTGTTTTACTGGTTGAACAGTAACTATTACTCGCGTAATCTGTATAGTTTATAAAGCGAAATAGTGGAAGGTCATAATTAACAAAATATTGTACTTATTAAAAAAACTTTCTAGCAATCGAACAAATAGTTTTCATTTGGAATAAAAATTCATATATATATATATATATATATATATATATATATATATATATGATTCAATTTTTCAATTCTTTCGAAAAAGTTCATCGAGTGATTTTCCAAGGATAAATGATACTAGAGGGAATAAAAATCTTTAGATGTGTGTTTTAAAAGACAACGAATATATTAGAATAATATAAATAATTGACCAACACCAAACTTTTTGTTGTTCGGGATTAGTGAAATCAATTAAACTTTAAGATCAACGGGCAGTTACAGTTTTGAATTAGTTCTTGTTGACAGGTTAAGACTTGCTCAACTAGTAAATTTGAAACTGTTTGGAATGCACCAAAAATTTTTTTATATCCGAATCACGTTCAACGTTATCAATGTAATAATTATATCAGTCTCAATTTCAATAATAATGTGTTTAGAGATAAAGCCGACTTCGCAAGAAATGGCATTACAACTTCATATTCACATCCCTCAAGTACAAAGCGGTTCTAACAAATATTTTCGGTCAATATATCGCTTGTCAGTCTCGACAATTATTTATAAGGACGATTTTTCATATTCTGAATTGTTGATACATGAGACATATCTTCATATAAAAAAATGAATTTCCAGACGTCTTGTGTCTCACATAATTAGAAAGCATATGTGGTTCATAGAAAATCGTGAAAAAATGAGAAGTAAAAAATAACAATCAGGACTAAAACAGAAAAATTGGGGCCTTTAATGGTGGCATTGTGATCATCACAGTATATAGATGAAATGTTAGGAGCTCATCAGCACAATAAAAGAAAATTAAAAACTTTTTTATAGAATTTAACTATAAATCTGTTCTTCAGTATTCTTAAAATTTTAAATTAAACTATTCACTTTCAACAAAAACTGCTGAAGCATTTTCTGATATTTGTTCCAAGCTTTGTAATTTTCACATGATAACACTTTTTAAATCAAAAGTATAGTAATTGATAATACAAATATATTTTTATTATTATGAGTAAATAGTTTTGAGAGAATAAAAAGAGGTTCAAATGGAAATCAAAGTGATCATTTTGTTCGATGTATGGTAATGTAATAAAGAGAAAACAAATTTTTAAGCAATAAAGATGACCAAATCATAAATAATAAAAACATTTAATAACAGGGGTGGACATGGAATAAAAATACGAATAAATTGGAAGAAAAACAGTTAAAAGAGATGTGGGTCACGGAACATGAAAAACCCACTTGAGGAACAAAATAAAAAAATCTTTTGCAAATAAAGTTAATAAAATTAATTATGATTAAGTTTCTCACTAAGAAACAGTTTAGACTGGGAATACTTGAATACATGAAATATTAGGAGCGGGTTTCATGGCTATAAAGAAACGTATAGTATTATTTAATTTCCAGTTTTAAAATCACGAGTTGTTTAAATGTTTCCTGGGCTTCTTTGTCCTTTTTTTTCACATATGCTCCGTTTATTTTCATTGAGGATACACTTTCATTTATATATAGTTACTTTTGACCTCTTTAGACTTTTCAAAATTAGTCAATGTGAAACATTTCATTCATTTTACAAAAGCAAGTGTATACGTGAGTTGTCAGTTAAAGAACGAAACAGGAGCGTTAATTGGTTGATTAAATTAATCACTTTATTTATTCATGCAGTTTTAAATTCGTAAGTGTAATACACATTGCCGGCAGCTTCGTAAATTCGGGTTTATTTCAAGTGTAAGAAATAAAAAGCACTTTGTTTATATCTATTTATATTCAAATGAAGTAAGAATCCCTCTTCATTGGCACTAAATAAAAATCCACCAAAGTATGATTTATACATAAGTACTCCCTTTGACATTCAAGGTCGTATTTAAGGGCTTTATAAGAGGAAAAGAGAGAGGCGGTAGAACGATAGCGTATTCATGAGGTGAATCAGGAAACGGAAAGAAAGCACTTTGATTTTTACCCCCGCAAAATATAATATGAATATGGTTATATCTAAGTGACTCTGTTTAAAATGCATTACTTGTACTTCAAACCTTCCAAACTAATCCCAAAGAAAAGGAAATTAATGATAAAGTTTTTAAATCTGTTGCATTCAACATTTTAAAACATTGAGCGACACCGCCTTTTGAATGGAATTATTTTTTCAATTGTGAGAAATAATTTCAAATTTGCAAATTAAACATCTATAGGTGATGGCCGAATCAAGTCGAGAAAAGTTTGAGATATCCATATAGTTATTTTCCTATCTAGTTCTTCATCATTCATTCTAAAATGTATCTACTTTTAAATATCTATAAAAATTATTACTGTGCCAAAAAAATTAAATTATGAAGTAGAAATGGAGAAATATGACATCCTTCCAAGAATATCAGATCAATATTATCCATTCATATGAATTTTCAGTTTGATATATTAACAAACACTTTCAAATGTCTCCAAAAACTAATAATAGTCGGTATTGGTCAAAAATTTTCTGACAGAACAAGTCTTGCGATTTAATACCTTATATCAATATTACTCATACTGTCTTATTAAATCAAGTTATTTTCGCTTACCTTCATGTACTGATGAGCCCATTCTACTGACTACTCAGTAGCCCCAGATAGACATCTACTAAACCTTCCACTAGGAATGATACTAGAGATCCACACGCCAGCTCAGTTTTAAGAATAACATTCAAGAATATTGGACTATCCCCATTAATTTACTTTTTGATTCTCTCTAAACTACTAATGAGGCGCAAGGTTGCAATAATCAGTAATATTTATCAATAATATCCAAAATCTACCTTCAAGGTACCATTATCCCACAAGTCAAAAAAGTTTTAAATGGTATAAAATGTAAATGTAAAAATTATAATCATTTGTAAGTTCTGGTTCTGTGCAAATGCTCAACACTGTCGAGACTGTCCAACTAAAATATGTATATATAACTGAAAATAATTAAAAAAAAATAGGAGAAACTTGCAAAATATTACTTTTATTTTACGTTGCCAATAATTCATATCAAGTCATATTAGGAAATAAAATACGGTGCTGGATAGAACACTATTATTTTAACATAATTTAAATATGTTCACTGATTGTAAACAATTTATGTGATAAAAATTGATGGAAATGTACCTAAGTAATCACTGTTATAAAAATACTTCTACTGTAACAAGTGTTATTATTTTTCACTATTAACACGTGTATATACTCCAATTTGTATTAATTAAAGAATAGACTTTTTTATAATAAGGAACCACAGATATGTTGCTAATTTTAAATTGTTCATTGTTTTAAGGTTTCCAAGTACTGTATTATTCGCAGAACTCTTGCGGTTGCTAGATATTATATATTAATTCTGTAGATGTTATTTTTAATAACTATGGATGGATACAATAGAAAAAATGTTCCAGATTTTATTTGTACATTGTTTTTGAAAAAATTGAGAAGTAATGTTGAAGCTTTTATTTTATAAAGTTAAAAATAACTATTTAAAGCCTAATCCCAATCCCAACGATATCAGGCGAGTGGAGGATGGGGTGTATGACGATGTTTTTTCTGTTAATTTGTGTGTACATGCCATTTTAGATCTAGCTCAGGATCTGTTTCACATCTTAAATCTTGAATACTATGCATTAGTGTAATAAAATAAATTATTTCATTTTTATTATTGATAGAAAATGAATGTATCAGACTTATATTGTCCATAAAAATGTTAGTTTTGTAGAGCAAAAGATAATATCAATTATGTTGTAGGAGATATGTTGATTAATATAATGATGAAAAATGTCAATATTAAATTATATTTTAATAAAGACCGCAGTAGATTCAAACGTCAAGATTTTATATGTTTTTTAAAAAAATTAATTAAATAAAGCCTAAAATCAAGATAGTTTAGCAACAAAACAATATCAAAATAAATAGTTAAACATATCCCACATTCCCTTTATCCTGTGCATATACATATGACGTTCCATAAACACACAAATCAAAAATTGAATTGAATTTTTAAATTTAATCTTTGGCTAAAAAAAAGAGACTTATTGTTCTAGATTTACGAATGAATACGGACGGCGTAGATAGCGCCATCTACCATTCGCCGTACCTTAATGTATTTACTATAGATGTGCCTGAAAGAATGTAACTTATAATCAATATTAGGTACATATTATAAATATTCATGTGGGTATCAACAAATCTAAATTTACGTATATATTAAAGATATACCCGAATGTATAAAAGATAATCTATATTCTATGTTGAGAATATGTATGTACCTGATATAACATACTTTCTATTTACATGTCCAGTAGATATTATGAATATTCATGAGGGTATCAACAAATAGAAAATATTTTATGTATAAAGCAAGTACATAAGTGGTACAACATTCATTCTCTGTACATTTATGTTTTTAACTATAGATATAAGTGAATGCATGAAAATACATATTCTTCATTTTTACATCACCAGGTATGTCCCTGGCAGAATGTAACTTTTACTTATATTACTTATATACTTATATATATATATATATATATATATATATATATATATATATATATTTGTTATTTCCTAGACCTTGTTTATGTTTCTAAATGTTCTTGATTTTAGGTCTCTTCTGTTTTAAAATTAGTTTTCATTAATAATTTTATCTTCTTTTCTATATAATTCTCGACGTTTCGGCTTCCACTTTGGAACCATTATCAAGAGAACTGTGGAGATAGGATAGTGATCCGATTCCGTGGTCTCAATTTGCCTACTCCACGCAACGATTCATCCTTTTTTCCTGGTTGATTCCAAGGTCTCAATTTGCCTGGCTCTTGGAATTTTACTGAGGAAATGAAAACTGAAACAAAAATATGAGATTTTAAAAATAGAAAATAAAAATAATATGCTTACCGTCTTGTGATACAGCGTTTATGGTGGTATGTACATTGTTGTCAGATCTCTCCTGTATGAACTTTGTTATGTCAAATGGATCACCTTATATATTTTTTGTTTTTAGAAATCATTAGAAAATACTGATTATTTTTCATGTAAATTCTCATATTCTCTAGACCTAAATGCCATAATTTCGGAGTTATAGCTACATTTACAGTATCTCAACCAAAGTTTTCTTTAAAAATTTATGTGCTAATACAAGGTCTAGTCTCAGTAAGTTTAACGAAACTGGTGCGATAAAAAATGTTGTTTCCACGTAAGTTTTTTATAAAAGATAATTGCTAGAAACTTAATATTTTCCAAAAATTCTAAATTTTGACCTTCTGAGATCAGTACGCGCTTTTATTGTATGTATTTTCTGGAGAAGTTAATACACTTTGTTTTTGTTCCAGAGAATTTCAATCCTTTGGTGTTAGATCAGTTGCTTAATTTGTCTAGTGCAGTTTGTATATGCGCTTTTGAGTAGTCATATTTTTACCTTTTGCAAACAGTATCAGATCATCGTCATACAATCTTCCTTTGACTAACGTATAGCTTGTGTAGAAGATATCGGAGATCGCAATGAGAAAGAGGATAGAGCTTATTATCTATCCTTACTTGGAAATATCTATCTGTAAGGAAATTTTTAATAAAGTATAAAATGTTTGCTCTCTCCAATGTTGTAATTTTGAGATTTTACTGGTTTGCATTCTTGTTTATTGGTCCATCCTTTGCTTATTTCAGATTGGAGGTCTATCAGATTATCGGCTGTGCATCTGTTTTGGCGAAATCCACTTTGTTCTGGTGTTAATAAATTACGAGGCATATTTTTTAAGTAAGTACCGTTTTGCGATTCCGCTGCCGCAGCCCAAGATCGGCGTTCCGCACATGCGCGCTGGATACCTACATCTCTTGTCTACGCACTGACGCCATTACAGTCTGATTCTTAATTGTGTACGTTGTTTCCTGAGTGTTGTCTCCGAAAATCGTGAGTCCCGCCGATTGTGAAGTACGGGCTGTTATACGATTTCTTAGTGCTAAAGGCGTAAAGCCGATCGTTATTCATAGTGAGATCTGTGAAGTTTACGGACAAAACATTACGAGTGATGGAATGGTAAGGAAATGGGTGAGAGCATTTAAAGATGGCCGCACAAATGTGCATGATGAAGAACGGAGTGGGCGTTAATGAAGATTTGGTGCAGAAAATGGATGAAAAGATGAAAGAAAAGAGACGCTTTACAATTTTATCATTGTGCGACTACTTTCCTCAATATTCTCGTATTGCTTTGTATCGCATTGTGACTGAGAACTTGAAATACCGGAAATTGTGTTCACGTTGGGTTCCAAAAATGTTGACGGATTTGCACAAAATTCAACGTTTAGGAAGTGCATTGACTTTCCTTGGGCGGTACCACAATGAAGGTGAAGATTTTTTAGACCAAATTGTTACTGGTGACGAAACATGGGTGGCCTACGTCACACCAGAATCGAAACAACAATCCATGGAATGGCGACATTCATCATCACCCAAAAAAGTGAAGTTTAAGCAAACAATCTCTGCCCGGAAAATTATGTGCACAGTTTTTTGGGACAGAAAAGGAGTATTGCTAGTGGAGTTTCGGCCTCGTAATGAGACAATCAATGCAGCGTCTTATTGTGAGACATTGAACAATCTGCGTCGTGCAATCCAGAACAAAAGACGTGGCAAGTTGAGTAAGGGTATCGCTTTGCTGCATGACAATGCTCGTCCACATGTGGCTTTCACTGGGAAACTCTAGATCATCCTCCCTACAGCCCTGATCTTGCGCCCAGCGACTACCATTTGTTCCTGCACTTGAAGAAACAGCTGGACGGTCAGCGTCTTCAAGACGATAACGAAGTCAAAACAGTTGTGATACAGTGGTTAACAAGTCAGGCGGCAGAATTTTATGAGGAGGGTATTAAAAAACTGGTGCCACGTTATGACAAGTGCCTCAAATATTCACGGAAATTATTGCGATATCTTTGCACTTCTTTTTTTAATTCCAAAACGGTACTTACTTAAAAAATAAGCCTCATATTTTATTATATTACCCAGAGCAGTCTGCTATTAAACATTAGTAAAATATATTGATCGATATGAGTCTGGTTTGTTTCTCGTTATGTCGGGTTTCATAAATGGAGTTATCACGGCTTTGTGCCAGCATGAAGGGAAGACTATTAATCCAAATGTAGTTGTATAGTTTTAATAGGTAATCTTTGGTGATGACTGAGAGTTTTTGTAGGAATATTAGAGGTATTTGGTCTGGATCAGGAGCAGTCTGTTTTTGTGATCTCAGAATTTGATAAAGTCCTGTTTTGGTAAAAAGGTAATTGATGGGATTTGTTTCAGTTTCAGTAAAATCTTTTGATTATTCTTTCTTAATATCTCTTATATTCTGGATCATAATTTGAATCACTACAGCAATGTTTATATTGTGAGGCTAATGTTTCTGCTATTCACTTGGTTTTGTGATGAGGTTATTATTTATAGCTAAGAATGAGATTCTTGGTGGCTGTTTAATTCTAGACATCTTTTGGATATTTTGCCAAACTAAGGATAATAGGGATGAGAATGTTAGTGTGGACACGAATTTAGTCCATGATTCGCTTATACTCTGTTTCATAATATATCTTGCTGAGCTCTTTGTTTTTTATATCCAATCAAATTTTCTGTTATGTCGTTTAAACTAAACGAAATATTGTTTATAAAATCTGATTGTGTCTTGACAATCTTTGTCCCACCAAGGTAGTGGTTTGTTGTTTACTAGTACTTAACTATATCCTATGTGTATTTTTGCCGCTTCTATAACAGTAAATGTGAAAGTTCCTATGAGAATTTCTACGTTTGTGATTAACATGTCTTTTGTAGTGTTAATCTTAGTCTCAATTTTTTCGCTAAATTTTGCTCAATTTGCATTCCCTAGGTTCCATTTTGGTCTTAGTAAATTATTATTCTCAGAGTAATTTGATGAATATGAAATCCTTATTGGAAAATGATCGCTTCCAAATAAAAATGGTATTACATTTCAGATTAATGTGAGAGTCAAAGTGATATCTATTGCTGATTTTGTTCATGTATGTATTTCGTGCCTTTGTGAAGTTCCCTCATTCAACATGTTGAGATTTCGGCGTTTTTATGGTCAAGTATATGTATAAATTTATAAAAATAATGAAATTTCACTTACAATTATTATTGTTATATACCCATACATACTTATTATATTGTATTATGGTCAGATACATCATGAATATCAAAATAAGAATAAAATCAACTTAGAGCTTTGTTCTAATAAGATAAATTAATTATATATATATATATATATATATATATATATATATATAATATGTTGAAATTAGAACCAATTATTTATATTATCCTCATTTATTCTGATTATAAAGAAAACGAATTATATTTATGAAAAAAAACATAAATAATATGACAAGTTTCAACTAAAAATTGCTTCACATAAGCTTCCGGAGATATAAATTGCTGTGTGGCTATATTATAAGGTTATTAATTTTTTATGTACTCAAAACCGCTTGCTTCTGTTTATATTATTTTGTCAATTTTTCATCCGCATCTCAACCAATTCCATAATTATATATTTTTATAATCATAGCAACAATTTCCATAAATTAAGAAGTTGAATGTGTAACCTCATACCTGCTGTTTGCTTCATTATAGCGGATTGCATACTTATTATATATTTGTAGCAAAATGTTGTAATTCCATTACGCAATAATTTGATGCAATCAATTTGATTGATTAGAATAAACACTTGGTCATGTCTTTAGTAATTTATTAAGTTATTACAAGTCTTATATTTTCACTTATGAGACATGTTATTTAAAAGAATATCATTATAACATGCATTTATAGTTATCATACGATTATTGGCAGTTTCACAAACAATGATCTTAAAAATTTTATTTACTATACGATAGCAACATTTTTAATACCTACCTGATTTCCCCATATAATTTATGTACTAATTAGTAAAATTAATGATATCAGACTATTCTGAAAATGAATTTGTGATTTTTTAAATAATTTGAGAAAACTAATGTTTTGTAATGGTGTAAGAATGAAAAAGAAACATTCTTTAAAACTTGTGAGAAATCACACTCCCTCAGAATTGTCGATCTAGGCCACATTTTAAGTCCAAAACATTCTTAAGTTTTTAAATAGCTGTCGAAATAAAATAACCCAACCCAAAATTCTCTTTGATAAAAGTATGAAATCATTTATATACAATGTGAATTATATTTCAGTTCAATTTAAAAAGATGGATTGAATTTATTAGATAGTTATTGTAAGTTATGATTATTGTGCGTGTCACACGCCACTGAGTTGATAAGTCAACAGCAACTTCAGAAGCCAGATTCAGCTAATAAGGAATACACCAAACTTTTGCCGCTCAGAGGCTGACAAAACATGATATTTCAATTAAGAACATTTCAATAATGAGGCTGCAGATTTATAGCAGGTGACTAAGTTATTATGTCCAGAGGATGTGTAACATGCAACCGCTGAATGACTACTTGCATGATTTAATAGTTTTACCAAGTAAATTGTACTGCCTAAAATATATGTTTTTTTTATCGTTACTTATGAAAAGTATTTGTGAATACTACGGTCTCTTATCGTGAGAAATGAATATACAACTGTTGTTATGTTACAATTATTTGGGATTGTTTTACATTTTGGAATAGAATTTTCTTAATCTTGTTACCCATGAAAAGGTAAACGATCAAAATTGACCCGGATTGATGCATGTAAGCCGCTACTAGGTTTTAATATACTGTAGTACTAATGTGAATATGTCAAATCTGACGTCATAATAAAGTTATTTTTAATGATAAACTTCCTGCTATGATTTTTTATAACCGTCGACGTGGATTAAACCAATAGCAGTGTGCCGATCAACTCGTTTCCATTTTTGGTAATGAAGCACCATGTCGAGCCATCGTGTTTTCCGAATTCAATCGTGGTCACACTTCGCTACAGGATACATTTCGTGAAAGTAATCCAAAATCGACTATTGTGTCAGAAAACATCGATGCTATGCGTAAACTGATATTGCAAGATCGTCATGTAACAAACCATGATATTGAGGCATACTTGAGTATCAGCTCTATTGACATACATTCAATATTGCATTAGCATTTGGCATCAAAAAGATGTATAAAATCGTGACGGGGAAGATTCATGGATCTATGTATATGAACCCGAAACTAAACAACAATCGTCTGTGTGTCAAATCCAGCAAAATTTTTTCACACTTATAAGCAAATGTTGCCTGTTTTTTCGAAATAACTGGACATATCGCGACCGTCCCATTAGAGCAACGTAGAATGGTCAACTCTGAATGGTACACCAGCATTTGTTTACTTGTTTACCAAAAATTAGAATACTATTTAGTTAAAATAAAAACGTTTTTGAATTTTCAAAACATCGATTTGATGGGTATTCCTCTGTACAGTCCTTGTTTTAAATCGGTAATCTATACCTGAAGGACTATATATATATATATATATATATATATATATATATATATATATATATATATATATATATATATATATATTCGTAAATATCTTGAAACTTGAAACACCCTCGTATCAATTATTGTTTGTTAGCTGTTAAGATATGATACGAAAAGTTTGTCTGGCGATATTGACAATGGAAAAAAAGTTCAACGAGTTTGCTTTTACATTTTGTCTTTCCAATGGAATCACAGGTACGGAATCGTTGAAAACGTTGCAGAAGTGTTTTGAGGAGTCTACTTTATCGCAAACGCAAATGTTTGAGTGACAGAAATGCACTCAGTGAAGGTAGTGATGTCATCGAAAACTTTCTTCATTCGAATCGCCCATCCATTTCTGTTGACGGAGATTACATCGAAAAAATTAAGGAAATGGTACTAAAAAATCATCTTGTCGGTAACCATGAGATAGCCAATGCTCTCAATATCTCTTATGGATCGAATGAACCTATTCTGCTCTTGGTATGAAAAGAGTTAACGCTAGACTCGTACCAAAAGATCTGAATCTTTTGCAAAAACATCAACAAAAGAGATGCTTAATAAGGTAGAAAAGTCCTACATTCATCAAATGTATCTTTACCTGTAACGAGACTTGAGTTTATGAATATAACGTCGAAGCTGTTTGTCATTTTCTTCCACCATTAAGTGGTTTACCATGAAATGGTTCCAAATGGTGAAACAGTCAATATGAATGATGTTTAATATTGTTTGGTAAATTTATGTATAACATTAAATTTCAATAGTTTAGGTCGTTATGAATGTAGTTGAATATTCATTGGCTAGAATATAAATGACAATAAATTTTATAGGTTAGGTAGTTATAAGTGAAGTTAGTTGGTTGTTAATGGGGCTGAATTTTCCTAGAATTTGTTTTTTCAAAATCTAAAAGATAAGCATATGTTACACTAAGATTAGTTGAATCAGTTTTCTTATTAATGCATTGATCATTTTGTGCAAAATATGTTGTTTCTAAAAATAAACGTTTTTCGAAGTTTTTTTTTTCAGTTGTCAAAACTTGTCCTTCGTGATAGATATTAGTCGCTAATGAACATTTATCAGGATATAATCTGCTATCACTCTTATGAAAAGTTATCCAACTGACACAATTTAAACAAGGTATTTCATATACTATGTTAGGCAATTTATTGATTAGTGTTTTATCTTTTATTTTGGTAAAATAGATTGAATATTAAGTGTTTGAATGTACGCTCTCTTTATATTGTGTTATTTAAACATTCCAGAAAGGAGTAACTGATTTATTTATGTAAAGTTGTATAAATATATGGAAAAGAAATGTTAGAAATGACATTTGAATATGATGATTCAATGTTCGTGTCAATGTCAGATAAATTATACAAAAAGATATGGAGGATATGAGTTTTCATAAAAAAGTTTGTAAAGTATTTCAATATTTTATTCATGAAAAATTGGATTATAAATTTTGAGGACTTAATTTTTCATCTGTTTGATTAAATTAATTTTGCGTTAAGTGGGTGATATGAATGATAATTGATATGTCTTATCTAATATACAGTGCTTTTCAGATAAACGTATCCACCTTTAATAACTTTTGTAATACTGGTATTTAGAAAAAATCTAAAAACACGTCAATTTATGTTGGAAGGGGCAAGCATTATGGCTTATTTAAACTTACTGGAAAAGCCACCCCCTCATCCTTAGCAGCATCCCCTTTATTTTTTTAAATTACTTTTCATATTTTTTATGTAAAATTTGGATACTCCTCTTTGAGCTGATTGACAAAAATGTATAATACTTGTAGGTTAAAGTGGTTAGTTTATGTGATAAACAATTTTTCTTTTAAGAGCACAAATTTTACTTATTATTTACTTTCACCTTATTTGCCTGTACTAAAATGGGTTGTACAACAGTTCAAACTCTTTAATCTTTTTAACTGTGCTATTTATTATGAAGTTACAATAAGTGTTCAAAATGAGTACCATTCACTTCCATACAATGGTATAATCTATTTTGAAATGCCTCTCTGACATCGCTTAATACGGCTGGATTTAATTGTCGACATTCATTTTCTATCCTCTCTCGTAAATCATCCAGAGATTCTGGTTGGGTAGCATAAACTTTTGTTTTTAAATACCCCCATAAAAAGAAGTCTAGGGGTGTTAAATCCGGTGACCTAGGTGGCCACTCCATCATCTGCCCCCTTCTACCTATCCAACGAGCGGGGAATGTTTCGTTTAAAAATTGTCGGACAGGCATAGCATAGTGTGGGGGAGCTCCGTCTTGTTGAAATACCAGTAAATCTTCGGAAAGGTTATCATCATTTTCTATTATTGTTGTAATACGTGGGTCAACCCCTTCCCTGAGTAACTCAAGATATGATTCACCATTTAAATTTTCGTTGATGAAGAAAGGTCCGACAATGTAGTCACCTAGGATAACACACCAAACGTTTAACTTTTGGGGATGTTGTGTATGGAATTCACGCATAATATGTGGATCACTTTCAGCCCAATATCTACAATTCTGCCTACTTACTAAGCCATTTAATGACCATGAGCATTCATCAGAAAAGCAAATATTGTTTAACAATTGTGGATTGTTATTGATAATTTGCGTCATCGATTCGCAAAACTCTAGACGACGATCAAAATCATCTTCATTCAACTCGTGCACCAACTTAACTTTGTATGGGTGGTACTTGAATTTATGTAGAACTCAGAAAACTGTAGAAGATGAAACACCGATCGCTCTACTTATTGTTGACAACGATTGGGGTTGTTGAGCCTCTAAGCTGACTTGCCCTAAAATTGCCACTTGGATTGCTTCGTTATTTACGAGTCCCTCTCGCTTATGCACTTTATTGCAAACAGACCCTGTTGTGGTAAATTTCTCCATCAGTTGAATTACATACTTATGAGTTGCATGTCTTCCGTCATGTAATTCGTTAAATATTCTAGCAGCAGCTCTTGCACAATTATTATTTTGGTAGTATAAACCTACAATTTCAATTCTTTCTTGCAAAGAGTAAACCATTACAGAGAAACAAAATAAATAATGTATCAAATTACACTATCAATAGTGACTACAAATTCTAGTTGACAATGTCAAACTTTAATAAAAAGTAGAGTTTTTTGTTGTTTGGATTTTTTAAGTAGAATAAATAGCACAGTTAAAAAGATTAAAGAGTTTGAACTGTTGTACAACCCATTTTAGTACAGGCAAATAAGGTGAAAGTAAATAATAAGTAAAATTTATGCTCTTAAAAGAAAAATTGTTTATCTCATAAACTAACCACTTTAACCTACAAGTATTATACATTTTTGAAATCAGCTCAAAGAGGAGTATCAAAATTTTACATAAAAAATATGAAAAGTACTTTAAAAAAATAAAGGGGATGCTGCTAGGGGTGAGGGGGTGGCTTTTCCAGTAAGTTTAAATAAGCCATAATGCTTGCCCCTTCCAACATAAATTGACGTGTTTTTGGATTTTTTCTAAATACCAGTATTACAAAAGTTATTAAAGGTGATACTTTTATCTGAAAAGCACTGTATATAAATTAAACCTCTCAGTGTTTGGTTCACTGAAATTACAACAAAATGATTATAATTGTTATATTGAAAACTTCTTTAAAATATATAAAATTTTCAATAATATGGTATTACCACAGTTATGTTCTTTTAGGTTTAGATGTAGGTGATATCACTTTTTAATAATGTTCACTCTATTAGAATTAGTAACTAACACTCATTTTCAATACAACATATAAAAACTACCAACAAATCTTTGGGACTTCTTCTATACTAGCAGATTGTGTGGTAGATTATATTTTGGATTTTGTAATAATTTTGAATCTTTTACCATTCAAATTGTTTTTCATCAAAAAGTATGTAAATAATATAATTTCATCCATTCCAATCAATGGAATTGACAATTTTCTATTTGATTTCAATAGTTTTGATCTTCATATACAATCCACTTTAGAAAGGTATAATGCTGAAAAATTGTTTTCTTTCTTGACACCTTATTTATTAGAAACGAAAATAATGATATTTGAATTGATTGGTACAGAAACCAACAAGTTCTGGAAAATTTGTTAGATAACATTCATATCACACACCTAATTATAAAAATTGTTAATGTCAAATTTTATTTTGATAAAGACCACAATGGGTCGAAATGTCAAGTTTTCAAAACTGTTTTTAAACGAAATATTCATTACTCTACAAAAACGTTCAGTATACAAACGAATCCCGGTTATTGCTTCTAGTTGGTGACCAGAAGATAGTAAGAGCTAAGAGCTATATTTTGATAAAGACTTAAAGATGTTGTATATATGGCAAGGAAAATTGTTTTATGTTTTGATGTTTCGTTTCTGTCCTGTTTCTTAATTGATTGTAGTATATGTTTATCCATTTCTTGAATATGTTGTTTATTTTAATAAATCTGATATCGGTATTAGTCATAAAGGATATAATACGTTATCCAAATATTTAACTAAATTGAAAATTAAAAGAACAATAAACAAAAGAAGTAATATTATATATTAAGTGCCTTGTACTAATTGTGACGCTGTCTACATAGGGCAAACAATCTCAGTATCTAGAAAATAGATTAAGAGATCATCAATATGATAAAAAAAAATAGAACTGCATCAACGAACCACGAAATATCAAAAAAACATAAATTCAATTATAAATATTTAAAAATTCTTGAAACGGAATCTAATACACGAAAAAGGGAATTTTTAGAAATGGTTCACATTCATAAGAACGAAAAAGCAATAAATGATAAAAAAGACCTAAATAATTTAAGTAAAATTTATAGCTCTATTTTGTAAATTCTAGGAAAAGAAATGTAAGGACTGAAGATGATTATGTCAGCAACTGTCGTCGTGTCTAAGACCCTGCACGATAACATTGCTAAACTCTGATTACCAAAAAACCAGAAGGCTGTAATATTGAATATTTGCCACAAAGTGCGCAAGTTCATTATGTGAACCGAGCTTAATCATTTTGATCCTTTGTATTCGGGATACATAAATAATACCGGCTCTAACCTGAATAGTGCAGAAGTCTTTCGCATAATAATAATTATAATACGTTATCCAAGTATTTCACTGAATTAAAGTCTAAAATACTAAAAAACGAAAGAAGAAATCATCATCATCATCAATATATCAAGTGCATTGTGTACTAATTATGACGCTGTGTACATAGGGCAGACCTTTCAATATTTAGAAAACAGTCTAAAAGGTCATCAATACGATGAAAAAATAAAACTGCATTAATAAACTATGAAATATCAAAAAAACATAAATTCAATTATAAAGATTCAAAAATGTTTGGAACGGAATCTAATACACTAGAAAGGAAATTTTTAGAAATGGTTCACAGAAAGAAAAATCTATAAATGATAAAAAAGACCTAAACAATTTAAGTAAAATTTATAGCTCTATTTTGTAAATTGTAATAATAATTTGATTGACTAAGTACTGCTACATATTTGAGATGTAAGGACTGAGGAAAAATTAATTTTTCTTATTAGAGCAAATTTCTATTTTGATTTTATTATTATTTTGATGTTCATGATGTAGGTGACCTATTGATTAATATAATAGTCAGTGTCAATATCATATTTTGATAAAGACTGAAGTTAAGTCGAAACGTTATCAATCTTTTAAAAATTAATAAATAAGAACTATTTTTTAAACAGAAGAGACCTGAAATCAAAAGCATTTAGAAGCATATATATTTCAATTTTTTAGCTTCGTTAAAAAATTACAAATTTCAATATTTTTTCCGGTAACTAAGTTGTAGAATGTAGAATACCTCATTACAAGTTTAATACTTACAATCGATAATAATTAGTTGCATAACTTGGTACCAATGCATGAATAAACACAACCCAAGTCAAAATTTATAGCTCTATTTTGTAAATTCTAAGACAAGAAATATAAGGACTGAAGAAAAATTAATTTTTCTTATTAGAACAAATACCTATTTTGATTTTATTCTTATTTTGATGTTGATGATGTAGGTGATCCATTGATTAATATAAATACGCAAATTGTCAGTGTCAATATCATATTTTGATAAATACTTAAAGAAAAGTAGAAACGTCAAATTCTACCTTTCTTTAAAAAATCGTCTTCATAGACTGAAGGTAACCTTTACCTTCAGTCTCTTGGTTATCGAAACGCGCGTCAGTGTAATTGTTAGTGTTGGTATAGTGGTGGTGTAAACAGTATATTCAGTAGGAACACCTAGTATTTCATTTTACCATCTTATGAAACTATTTTATCCGTTTAAATTATCTCTCGTAATGTACACTCTAAAATTGACTGTTTTTAAAAAAATTGCATATTTAATTTATGATTAAAAATTATTCACCTTTTTACCAAGTAAACACTGAACGTGACGTTTAAATACTTTTGTTTAGTTTTTGTAACAAAATCAAACCTATATATATATATATATATATATATATATATATATATATATATATATATATACATATATATATATATATATATATAATGCAGTTTCGTAAACATCAAAATTACAATCTTAGTGTCTGTATTAGAAATCTAGCAGGTATGTTTAAAGGTTGGGCTTTCAGCAGTGTAGAGGGCACAGAATATATAAAGAATGTACAGTGAAAATAATGAAACGGAGAGCTAAATTTAATTAATTATGTAATTTAGAAATTTGCTCGGGCACATAAAGAAAGATACAGGCAATTACTGAAAAAAGATAAACAATGTCAGCCAACAATGTCCGAAGGTCTAAATGAGAAATTATAGAATTGTTTTAAATGTCAATGAGAGCTCACTGCGGAGTTGGCATAGATTGGGAATGGAGCAGCCTTTTGCAAAAAAGAGTTCACAAATTTGGAACATATTAACTATAATCCTAGGGTTTATAAACAACACAAGATTTTGAAATTTAATACTCAATATTGATTACGAGAAAAAAAGGAAGATTGTTGTAAGGATGTAAATTAGTTAAATAAATGGATACGTTAAGCAGCCAAAAATATTGAAATATATAAAAAAATAAATAATTCGTAAAATAGTTCCTTAACTCTACCTCAGCATATTCGAAAGCAGATATATAAGAAATTGCAAAGGACACACATATCCCAAATCTCTGAATAGTTCGTAGAAATATCATTAAAAAAATAAGAAACGTGCATATTTAGCCACTTCAACCGTCACCAATAGCATCAACACTGAAATTCCCAGAAAGAATGTAATAGAATTCAATATTCATTTTTTTTTCTAGTGAAATTATAATTAATATCCTACTCGATATTCAGAGTAAAATCGATATGATTTCGGTATTATTGAGTTCCCTTCAATGTATTATATCATTAGAGAAAGTAACCATTTCTAGCATTTACTATAAACTAGGTCATCCTCATTGTTTATAATTCCCACTTGATTTTTTGATAAAATCCGTCTAATTTCAGATGAAAATAGAAATAAAACAAAAAATTGTGGATAAATTTATTCGAATAAATCAAAAGGTCACCCATAATTATGAACTTTCTATGATTTTATTAATTATGTAGTTTCAAACAGGGACGTTAAAATTTATCTTCTCTCTTACACTCAATCTATTCATAAATAACTATTAAAACAAAGCTTTCGAAGAAATAAAAAAGCAAAAGAAAACCCTAGGGGTGTGAAAGAAAATAAATTCATAGTACAAGCTGTTGCGACACTCACAAATTAACGTAAGGACTTTTGACTCAATGACTTGTACAACGTAGGGTAAGGGAGTAAAAGATCTACTGTTTTAAAGAATAATCAAGTAACATGCCCCTACTGAAAAAATCAGACTTGCAAATTGCCCCCTTCACAGCCCGTAAAGACATTAACTTCTTATACACTTTGGTCTGCTCCAAAATCAGCCGATACTGTCAGGGGCGGTTTTAACATTCTCTGAAAAATTTTGAAGTAGAATTTTATAAGAATAATTATTTTCCTTAATAAAATAATAAAACATTTAGATTTTGTGGGAACTTTCTGAACAATAATATATTTATTAATTTTTTTTGAGTTTGAGCTCTCTTCCAATATTTATGTAGAAAAAGATAGCAATTTGATGGCGGTTGACTTTTTGTCAATATTGTCGTCTTAGTAGCTCTAAATTGCAAGGAGAAAAGTTTAATACGTTGGCCTGTTCCTATCTTTTCGGATATTCTTAGAGCAATCTATTCATTTGCCATTCAGAAGCTCTAATTTAGCGCCATCCTCAATTTCAATTAAAAACTATCAGATATTTCTAGCCCTCGTTTCCTATAATATGTAATACAATTTAGTTCAAATGAAATGTGATTTTCATCACGCTAGAATAATATTTTTACCTTTAATCTTGATATTTTTCAAATATTATTGCTTCGAAAATAATGTTCGCAGTTCCTTCAGGGAAAAAACTCTATCTCTTCCGACGAACGTATCGTAATTGATTGATTTTTATAAACGACAGACGATACACAATGTTTTTGAATAATTAATATTATAAACATTATTACGGTTCATTATATTTCCCAATGGGAGAGAGAGAGAGAGATGTCGATAGTTAAAAAGAGGAAAATTCGCTTTTCATTCTTGTTCTACAACCAATCACTTCAAATTGCCTCGAATTACTGTTGTTACCTTATACTACATCCATCTTAACACGATCTATCTTTCTCTACAATTAACTCTTCATAATTTTATCTTATTCTCCATTTGGTTCCTTTCTTCAATAGTTGACTTTTGTTTTGACTTTATTCATATTCATGTTTGAATTCAATGTTTATGCAGCTTTGGATACTACTAATTTTTCATTAAGGTAATAAACGGGCTACTGTATATTTGCATCTTTTCTTTCATTTCGTTTTGATATGTCCGGATCATTACTCGCCAACATTAATATGCCACTACCATATATTACTGTATATGCAAGACATTGGGCTTAGACTACTCCTGTAGCGATGGTCTCTTTTAAAATGCCTGGCACGCAATTATTTCGAAGGAAAATTACGAAAAACCTTTCGATGAAGCACATTTTCAGCATTTTTTCTTCGATTTTACGCTACTAATTTCTTTTCACCTGACGTTACTTATAAAATTCCAGTTTCAACAAACTTCCTACACTCTTATTGCTTGTTGCTTTAAAAAGTATTGGGAAAAATGAGAAAATTATATTAGCTTAATGCGTTGAAAAACAGCTAAAGAAAAATTTTGATACTTTTGTGTTCAATAACAAAAATATAAATGACTTGGATTCAAATAGCAACTAACAGCAAAAGTTGTTAATTGGAAAGGAAAACATAATTTGCGTTAAGATGATGATAACAGCAGATAATCCGTTCTTACTTATCTCTATCTTCAATTTACTTCCGTGGTTATTTGTATTCTATTAAAGAATCTACAGATATTGCTAGATTTTGAAGTTCTTCTCATTATAAGTCGGTATACTTCCTCATTCCTTTTAATGCTTGGATCCTCAATCTACTGGTGCGTTGGAGTTACTGAAATTTTTATCGTATTTGCTTGAACGATTGTCAACATGCTTCCACATGATTTTTGAAGGGTACTTAATTGTAAATCGACCGCTTTCTATACTATACCGAGGGTACTAGTCTGTTTCAGTGAATAAAACCTGACTTTCCAGTATCTGTTGGAGACGTTACGTTTTTGGACGGATAATTATTTTATTAAAAAACACGAAATCATTTGCTGACTTATTTGTGACTTGAAGGCAGTTGAAAAGTTTTGATGGAACTGGAGAAATATGTAAACAAGTATGGGAAACACAAAAGATTAGGAAACAAGGGAAAAAATATTCCACGTACACAAAAAAGGGGAGCAAACAAATTGCGATGATTGTAGACAATATGATTTATAGTTTATATGACGATTTTAGAAACAGGAGAAAAAAAATTTGATAGATGGGCAATTCTAGGAAAGAGAAGAGAGAGAAAAATTCTGTCTGACATTTATAGATCGGTAAGCGGCATTATAAACAGAGAACAAATCGGGACATAGATATCAACAAAAATAGTGAAAATAATAAATGCTCATGTGAAACAGTTAATTTTAAAATAAAATTTAGAACCAGCTAGACACAATTATTTGATAAAGCAATTGACATAGCTATACTTAAGGATTCAAGGAAATACAGAAATTAATAAATATACGGAATACAGGAACTGCAAGAATGAAAATGGAAATAAACAAGACGAATTTATGATAATAAATTAATGAAACAAAAAATAATATTCAATGAATAGAACGATATAAGTATAATAACAGAAAATTGGACAATTAGAAAAAATGTATAGGAAAATAAATTTAGAAAGAATAAGAAACGAACACATGGTCAAGAAAACTATAGGAGGTAAACCAAAGAAAAAGCAAAAAGGAAGACAATGTATTAACCAGATAAAGTTAATGAGATAAAATCAAAGAAAAACTTTTGCATAAATGGTAGTATTTTCCAAGGACAGATAAGTATTGAACAAATACGTGGAAGAAGACACAGAGTCCCATTGTGACGTCCAAGAAGGCAAGAAGAAAAAGAACATGGAACAAAATGAATTTCTTTTATATGTAGCAAATTTGAATGAACGAAGGTTAAACCGCTGTAAAATATACAAGCGTCAATGAAAAATTTCATGAAATATTGAAATCAAGTTAAGAAAACATAAAAACACGAAAATTCCATCCAGCACAAATGTGAAATAAACGCTATATGATTAGTATAGGAGCAAGTACCATAAACATAGTTTAGAAAAAGATTCTTGAATATTACAAAGTGGATAACATGATCGAGTGGAGCTGATGCCAAACAAACTGTGGAAAATAGACATTTTTGTCAGAATGATATTTTATTTTATACACAAAGTAAACTTCAGGCTCTTACTGCCGACTTTAATCTGGTATTGAGATACAAGGTTTGTCCCAAAAATATCATAACTACCTTCTTATCTTCGTGTTCAATCTTCCGAGGAACATTTGGTCATGGGCATAGGATTTGCATCATGAATATGTTCCGAGGGGTATATGAACCTTAAAGAATACTTTGTGGAAGTATTGAGGAGACTATGTGATTCAGTCAAAATAAAAACTTTGAACAAGTGGCGATTGACCTACCAACAATGCACTACCTTATTCATAGAACCTAGTGCAGCTATATTTAACGAGAATCAAGTAGTACAGCTTTGCCAGCCTATGAAAAGTTCCAATGTAGCATTCTGCGACTTTTCACTCTTTCTCAGATTAAAAATGCCGTCTTAAAGTACACTGATGACAAAGAAACTAATGCAAACAAAGCACCAAAGCACTGAAAACAATTCCGAGAACTTACTGGAAACGATGTTATCTAATCAAACGGGGACTACTTTGTTGGATGTCAGTCAACGGATGATAAACTATAACACCAATGCTTGATAATATTGAAATAAACTTCTTTGTGAAATATTGTCTAGCTTACTTAAGTAAGTACAATACGGTACTTTTACAGGGTATTTATAATTTGTATCTATAATTTCATTACAGTTGCTTCGTTCTGTTGAATTTAATTCAGTATTCTAGAAAATTCATTCCAAACAAATGAATATATACAATGTTATTATATAAGATGTTTAAGGTCAAAGACCTTAAAAGTTATTGTACTACTGACTGATGTGATGTCCTTTGATGTTTACATGTATAAGAGAGGTCATAAGTGAAGGCTTCGGGCACTTTTCTCATGCATTTTATACCTAAAAACGCGTAATGTGGTTTACTTGACAAGTGTCTATTTGGTTTGATTTTTAATTAAGAGACTTCAAATAAACTCAAAATTAAGAAGATCAGTAAATAAATGGAATTAATTTCAAGTATTTACTTATTTGTGACTTTCAATATATGCATGCAATCAATCAACTTACAACGGTAAAAATACATTCTGAAACAGTGATCACTTCATGTACTTTTACGTTAGTGGACTGATTAATGTTATAATTTATTCTTAAGAAATGAATTAGTTGTTATTGACTATCATAATATATTTTTTGTGGGATTTAAATTAATATGTGGACAATATTGTTCAATCTTTCGGAAATATATTGGTATTCAGTTCCTTCCCTTCTACTTTTATTTAGTATTGTTTGTATGAATTTATCTATCTATCTTACTCTTTTTTCATATATAATTCCTCTTGACATATGACATATGTCATCAAATTTATTTTTTTCCACGTTTTTGATAATCTTCTGATTCTAGATAACTATTTTATTTTGTGCCCTTTCAATATTAGATTTGATTTGGGTATACCATCGTGTGCCTCAAGTTTTTGGTTATAATACTAATTAATATCCCGTATTTTTTGATGGAAAGTGATATAGATTATTCGCTATGGAAACATATTATCAAAAGTTATTGTTATCTATTGATATCCACCAGGATACCTACTGTGTTTTGAAAGTTCAAGTTGATATTATTATGATATTGTTATGTTTTTATGCATTTATTTCATAGTCTAATGGATTTATTTATCTCCAGTTCACTCAAATCAAACTTCTTGTCGAGTAGTTATATGCTAGAAAGTTTTTTCTCAGCTCGATTTCAAAATGTATACTGAATTTTGTCATAATTATATTACCTTTTAAACATCGCAATATTCTATATTAGTTTAAACGTTTTATATTTTAATAAGACTTAATTTCACATATATTTATTTAAAGTGACGCTACTGCTATATATTCAATCTCGACAATTCTCATAAGAGTAATCTTGACTTTGTTGGACCATGTAAGGGTAATGCACTTACTCTTTTTCAAGTTTACACACTGAATGTTCAAATATTTAGACATCTGGTCACCGACTCATGAAAATAGAATATTTTTTATGGTTTCTGTGGTGTTCTTCTCTTATCTAATTACGACAATGCCATTGGCGATTATTTTCATATTCCGCTAGACTTTTTTTTAAATTTAATAGATGCGGTATTTGATTGTTTTATTATATTGATTGGTTATGGTCGATGTAATAACTGTACAGTTTTATTTTTATCATTTAAGGTACAAACGTTGATATTATTATTGTATCGAGAGGGCGTCAAAATCACCACCAAAAAACCAACTGAAAAATAATTGGATACATTCCAAAGGAGACAAGATAGTCGATACGCTTTTCTATATGAGTAACAATGAAGCTGCTTTTCTGCTTCCAATAATATTATGAGAAAGACTTATGCACTACTGAGCGTAAGGACGGTATCACATTATGAACTTGCGCACTGTGTAGCAAGTATTCAATATCACAGCCTTCTGGATGTGGTTTCTACTGGGATTCGTTGAGAACGTTGTGGGTGTTCGGTATGGCTCATCGAGAAGGACTGAACTGACTCCCTATCAACCATCACGATGTCAGGTCTGTTATCCGTCACCTGTCAATTGGTGATATTAGAACTATCGTAGTTATGATATTCTAGCACCTTCTGCGGTTGGTCCTTGTAGGTTGTTCCGTTTTCCATTGCCTGTACGATATCTCCATTGAGCAGTTGCACGTTTCCGTTCATGAAAATGTCTTTCTCGATATGTAGGGTCTTGTATATAGACAGTCCAAACACCATATGTATATAATCGTAGAATCGATTTGTTATATCAAGTACTTGATTTGACGCTCATTTGCTGCGTATAGCTTGATGTCATCAATGTCGAGAAGATGAGAGACGGTACAGATGATGATCTCTTCTACAACCTCTCCGTTCCTCCCCAAGATGTTATTTTCCTCGACATGCCTATAAATTTTGTTATTTTCTGTCTTTACTAGGTTGTGCATTAGCGGGCACGATTAAGACATTTTCTCGAGCTTGTTTATCAAGACAATGTCAGTTCTATTATATTTCATGGTTTTGTTGGCGATTATTTTGTCCCAGCATAGAGCACAATTATTTGTTTCTACATTGCTCTTGATTTGGCTGTGGTATTTTGCTAATTAGTTGCATGTAATTTTTGACTATTGGTTATGCCAGGACAGATAAGCACTTTCAGAAAGGGTAGAAAATCCGGTTGTGATATGTTCTATAGTTCCTGTTTTGTAACACGTCTTGCTCATATAGTATATGTTCTGTTTGAGGTCGTCTCTGTCATAGTTTCTGGTTCGAAAAACTCGGTCCTGAGCAGAGATTAGGTACCCCTCAGTTCCAGGAAACAACTGACCTTTCCTTAACCACATAAACGAACCATGATATCTTTCTATAGGTGTGCATGATATTTCCCATGCAGGACTGCTTCCTGCACCGTAACTTGAGGAATAGTTTGCTCTTCTCTTTCCTGGTTGACTCCAGCATTTTTAAAATTCAATCGAATGCAACCATCATCCGCTGTTACAATAATTTCAATTAATTAGAATTTTTTGTTACGGCATCGTTTGGAGATTACTGCCCTCTTCTTGTCTTGTAAGGTAAAGACTTTCCACTACTGGCTTACGACGGTGCATTTTGAACTTTGTTAGTGTGTTAAGCTTATTGAGGTCTACGTCTGAACATTTTAGTACTCCGGAAGAGTAGGAAAGGACGGGGTTCGCCCGTGTATTGATATCGTCCATTAAATATGATATTCGAGCATCCTCATAAGTCTGTAGTTACAAGTATTGAAATTTAGAAGTGCAAATAAAAAATTGAAGTTTATTAGCAACCAATATTATTATAATTAATTTCATAATAAATCATAAGTTTATTATTTTATTTTTTATTATTTTTCAATCATATTCAAGTTGCCAATGTCAAAAATATGACCTTAGCTCAAATTATAAGTATCTTTTTTATAATATCGAAAAATTGTTATCAAAAAAATTTATTTAGGATTTTTAACTATATAAATAATGTTTGTTTCTAATGTTCACTTTTTTATTTAATAATCTTACAAAAAGAAAGCCTTGATATTCGAAGTTCATCGTATATTATGGTTTCAATCCAATTACCAGTAAGGTCTTTGAGATCTTGGTAAAACCATTCTTTGGGCTTTGCTACCAAAAATAGTCACACTCCATTTTCAACGTCTCTTTTGGATTCCAATGCAATACTTTTGCCATTGATATGAATAAATAGTAATCTGACGGTCTAAGATCCGGACTAAAAGTGGTAGGAGCTCAATACCACCAAGTTCTTCGATCTTATTCCGTATGACTTTCGCAGTATGTAGTTCATCATTGTCTTGTTGTGAGATACTGCTTTCACTTAACTAAACCTGTATATTTCTCCGATAATACCTCATACATTCGCATCAGCTCTCCATTGTAAACACTATATATTCACAACAACCTCTCTTTTTATACTTAATACACTGTTTACACTACCACTACATCAATACTCACAATTAGACAGTCTCTAATAACTTGGTTATCGAAACGCGCGTCAGATAGTGTAATTTTGAGTATTGGTGTGGTGGTAGTGTGAACAGTGTGTTCAGTATGAATATCACCAACGGTTCCAGAAATTCCAGCTTAAACCTTCATTTTTGACGGATTCTGGTAATTGGCCGTTGTCTGAACACTGAGTTTCTATATTCTGGTCATCAAGATCAATCCATTTTTAATCGCAAGTAACAATGCGTCTATATATATTGTCTTTAGGCAGGTAAAGGAGCAGTTTAGACACCTCTACTAGACATTTCCAATTTCCAATAAAAAACACATATTCCATATTTCTCGTTTTATAGAATTAGAGACAACTTATGTGATATGTTTCAATGGAGGCATAGGAATTTTCACATATGAAAGCCTACATTACTTATGAGACACCCAGTATGTTCAAAGCTATAATTACAAAATATTTGAGCCGATGATATTGTAAATTTTCCTATAGTCTACACTGCAGCTGTAATAAATTCATATTCACATTTCTAATAAAGTTACCATGATATTTCAATACGTGATAATCAATATTGAATACATATTAAAAAATAATAATAAATTCTAGTAGCCCGTAGTATCAAGGAAAAAAATTTGCTAATTGTTGGTGAAAATTATAAAACATATCAAAAAGCAGCTGAAATATTCATTAACAGACACCAAGAAAAAATCTACAACAGTCAGGAGAAATAATAAAAATAATAAACAGGAAAACCGGTTGCAAATGAGGTTACGAAGTTAGATGTAGTGCTGTCTATAGCAGCAAAATTCCGAATATTCTTCGCACTGGAATGTGGGTAAAAGTATAATTTCACAAATTTTTGTGGAGAATGGAAACAAAGGAGAATGAGCTTCACCCATATAAACCAAAATTCATCCACATATTATAATTTAGCAAATACGACTGTAACCTTTTAATAACCACGCCGAATAACAAAATTATTAGGAGTTTATACATTTATATTAAATCATTAGGCTATCATTCATGTTATCCATTATATTCCAATATAACTTAAGTTTTGTTGCTTTCTATGTAGATGAGTGACAATTCTTTAAAAAGAATGATTGTCAAGATATATAGTTTTGTATTATTTTATTATTTTTTATATTTATCAGTGAATTCTCTTGTCCCTTTTAATTGACAATTAAAATGAGTATATTTTTATTAATAAACTCATAACCTAATCCTAAAATAATGAAAAAATTAAAAATTAGAACGTAACAAGATTATATTTCATGAATTCTTATACGCCATTTTTCCAATATAAATAGTTTTAATTTTAAATACCATTTTAAAAAATTTTGTTAATTCGTTCAGTAAAACATTTGAAAAATTGTAAACTGTTTTTTTTTTGTGAATAAAGTTTGAGAAGTGGAATTTATAATTCACAAGCTTTATTGAACTTTCATGCATGACGTAACAAATAAATTCTTAAGAAAATTGTAAACGGATGTTGTTGTTTACAAGGTTTAAAAAATCATTTGTGTAGACCGTGATAATTTATTAAATAAATTGTAACTTGGGTTGTGTTTATTCATGCATTCATGGTTTTTGTTTTAGAAAAAATATATTTGATGGTTAGTTGGTACCAAGTTATGCAACAAATTATTATCGATTGTAAGTATTAAACTTGTAATGAGGTATTCTACATTCTACAACTTAGTTACCGGAAAAAATATTGAAATTTGTAATTTTTCAACGAATCTAAAAAATTGAAATATGTATGCTTCTAAATGCTCTTGATTTCAGGTCTCTTCTGTTTTAAAAATAGTTCTTATTTGTTAATTTTTAAAAGATTGATAACGTTTCGACTTAACTTCAGTCTTTATCAAAATATGATATTGACACTGACTATTATATTAATCAATAGGTCACCTACATCATGAACATCAAAATAAGAATAAAATCAAAATAGAAATTTGCTCTAATAAGAAAAATTAATTTTTCCTCAGTCCTTACATCTCAAATATGTAGCAGTACTTAATCAATCAAATTATTATTACAATTTACAAAATAGAGCTATAAATTGTTTAGGTCTTTTTTATCATTTATAGATTTTTCTTTCTGTGAACCATTTCTAAAAATTTCCTTTCTAGTGTATTAGATTCCGTTCCAAAAATTTTTGTATCTTTATAATTGAATTTATGTTTTTTTGATATTTCATAGTTTATTAATGCAGTTTTATTTTTTTATCGTATTGATGACCTTTTAGACTATTTTCTAAATATTCAAAGGTCTGCCCTATGTACACAGCGTCACAATTAGTACACAATGCACTTGATATATTGATGATGATGATTTCTTCTTTCGTTTTTTAGTATTTTAGATTTTAATTCAGTGAAATACTTGGATAACGTATTATAATTATTATTATGCAAAAGACTTCTGCACTATTCAGGTTAGAGCCGGTATTATTTACCTATGCCGGATACAAAGGATCAAAATGATTAGGCTCGGTTCACATAATGAACTTGCGCACTGTGTGGCAAATATTCAATATTACAGCCTTCTGGTTTTTTGATAATCAGAGTTTAGCAATGCTATCGTGCAGGGTCTTAGACACGACGACAGATGCTGACATAATAATTGGGACTATTTCCACTTTTTCGCTGGGCCACATATGTATATCGGTGGAGAATCGATGTCATATCGAGAAGGTGATTGATTTGACGCTTATTTGCTGCCTATATCTTGATATCGTCCATATAAAGAGGATGGGAGATGGTATAGTTGGTGTCTCTGTTCGCTGTCTTCTGAATCCGTACTTTGTATCATTGAGCATTGCAAGGAAGAAGCACAACATTTCTTCATCCTTGTTGAAAGGAAGCTTACAATAGTTAAATGAACTTTGTGAATTTGCAAAACCTCCATAAGCCAGGAATGAGGTACACTATTAAACGCTTTCTTATAATCCACGAAAGCAGTGTGTATATTCAGGTGATCTTTCTGTGCTTGCCGAAGTATCACAGAGTCCATGATAAGTTGTTCTTTGCACCCTTTATGATCTCTTCTACAAACTTTCTGTTCCTCTGCTTATTATTATTATTATTAATTATTATTAGCTGTTCAAAAAGCAAAAATTGCATTGAAAGAAAATAATTATCCGGGAAAATTATAAATAACATATTCAAGTAAAGGATAAAAAGATACTACTACAATTAATTTAAAAACAAAACTGAAATGAAACATCAAAACATTTTTCCTTACCATATGTATAAGGACTTTCCCAACACTTATCGAATTATTTCAATAAATATGATATTAGTATAAGTCATAAAGGACATAATACATTATCCAAATGTTTCACTAAATCTAATCTTTCCACACACTCCGAGAGCAAATCATCCATGATGTACTGAGTGAAAATGAGTGACACTGAGTTTCCCATTGGTGTTCTAAAAATTTGTTTGTAATATTTATTATTAAGAGAACAAACAAGACGTGCTAGTGTGCATTAAGGACTAAAGTCAAATATGACTACAATGAATACAACTCTAAAATACGTAACTGAATAGAAAATACAGTGATAGTGGTCTAAGGAAAACTGAAATACTCAAAGGAAATCGACAATATGTGAAAATTTTGCGAAAATCTTATAAAGATTAGACATAAAACCAGTATAATTGGACGACAAACATTTAACTAAAAAGTTGTCAAAACTTGATAAGCCAAAATAAACTTCTTATCAGACCTCATCAACATCGATTCAACTCGAACATGTGCGTATCTAGGGAAAAGAAATGAAAGCAGATGATAATAGCTTATAAGTAGGTTAGGGGCTGAAGTTACTAGGCACCTGGTACCAAACCGCCTAGAAGACACTACGCATGTAAGAGCGGCTAGAACAGCATTCAAATAAAAAAAATCTAAAAGAGTGCGAAACGGAAAAAACTTTTCAAGAAATACTGGGAAAATTTAACACCATCGAAAAATCCAATGAATGTCTAGAAATGAAAATAGATCAAATGCAGTCATACATTGCGGAAACCAATACCAAAAGAACCAATACCTCAAAATAACAATTAGGCACAACGAAGAAAAACTCAAGCACAAGACACGAGAATTAACATACTAGAAAGAAAGGTGAGACAATAAAATATTGTAATATATGAAATGAAGAAATCAGAAAAAAAGATACAGCAAACCATAAATAAAAAGATTAAACAAGCATTCAAAAGAATTGATATTAAGATAAAACAAGAACTACACGCTGAAACAAAACATGTTTTCCGCCCTAATGCATAATTATCATTCTATATACATAATTTTCTATCACAGTAAGAAGTAATCGTTAATAGACAACGCATTGTACCACACCCCGAAATTCAATAATCTTCTAAATAATATCAGCATATGAACTAATGGCATGTTTCTTTTAAAGAAGAAAGATGAGTATCTAGTTTTGCCCTCTGTTCAACCAATTATAATACAGATATTGATTCTAGTGTTGAAAAATCTGTGGTAATGATTACTTATGTACAGCCTTCAACATTGGAAGATGCAGAATTTCATATATTTCTGTTCTCCATAAGTGTAAAGATGAATATTTTGTTTTTGATTTCGCCATAAAATTTCGTTTCTCAAAAAAATATAACTATGCTACTCAATACATGATGCTTTTAAACATCTGTAATATTAAACGTACATAAATGAGGTCAAGAAACCATCAATGAAAATCCAAAATATTTCTCATTAGAATTTGTGTCATTGCATTCTTTATCAACATTTAAAAATATTCTGAAATAACTTGTGAATATTCTTACCAGTCTTTTGCATATCTTTTGTCCGAAAAGGAACAGTAATCACGTCATTTATATGTTCTGCATCGCAATATTAGGTGTACAATCGTTAGAGGATACAAATATTTGAATATAACATCTGTTTGTTATTGCTTCGTAGCTTCTGTTGTAAAATTTCATTCGTATACTTCTCGTTGCCAATGCTTACTATTCGCGTTAGGGTGCTAAGTGTTACAAACTGTAATAAAACAAGTTATTCCATAACAACGCACAAATTTGCTTTCTACAAAACACGGAATTTTGATATTTGAATTAATATATGATATTCTATATGTTTTTTTTATTTTATTAAATTGAGATCTTCTAAAAAAGTATTTATTTCCTATCACAGATAATTAAGACTCCCCAATTCATAGATTTTGTATTTTAGCATATTTTATAAACACAAATTCAAGATTCATATTTAAATAGAATTAAGATTATTTCGTAATCTACTGAACATTCAGTGTGTCAAGAAGTTTCTTCTTATTTTAAATTAAATAATATCGACATATTTTGAAATAATCAATGTGTAATACATATAGAAAGTGAGACAATAAATATGAAGGTAATATTATGAGACTTGTTGGAAATGACTCCCTAGAGAAACGAATCGGATGGACGGTGATGCAAAAGAGTCTCAATTCTCAAAGCAGAAGTGTAACATGTATCTCATTCTCATATCAGCGATCGCGTGAGTCGTATAGTCGATTAAGTGATTTATCGGGAGTAAATTTAAGTGCTTTCGATGCCTATTTGTCAATGATTCGTATACCAAGAAATAATTTTCATTTACTATTAGGTTTCTTTTTTAAAAACCGAATAAAATTTTTGAACTATCTGATGATTAATGTTTAAATTTATTCAGATAAATAGTACTATATTTACAAAAATACAGATTACAGTTTGAAGGATTTTGTTTTCCAAATTAACAACACAAACTGCAACTTAATTTCCATTGTAGAAATTTAGAGATTGTTTTGTTACTTGTATGGATTTACGTGAATTATTTCGATCTAGATAGTATGTGCAGTGTAATAATAACACCCTCTGATTGGTTCTATTTGGTCTCTTTCATTATTTAGTCCTGTTGTTTTCTTCTCCAAATCTAACCTCTGCTCATTCTTTTTCTACTTGTTCCTATTAGAAACTAGAATATTATACTCCGTAACTTGTTTCACTCCTTCGAAATATTGCATTGTAACGTTGAGCCTCCACTCCATTCTTGTGTTGGTTTTTATATTCCTCTTATTGGTATATTTGTGAGGATTAACAAATAGACATGGCCACTAAATCAGTTGAATAATCTTGAATAATTTACATACATATGAGTAACGAAACACACAAAATATTCAAACAATACTGAAAATTTATTCATTATTATCATTTTTCAAGTCTAATATGCTATTCACTCTTATCCTCCTAATAATTCCGTGAACTACAGTTTTGTAATTATTTTGCCAAATAGGTGATTGATACAGAGAAAATAATTACACATTCATTGTTGACGCTATGGTCAAAAAAATCATCTATGCAAGAGTGTTTTCAAGTGTGCACTGTGCACTTCCTCCTAACAGTAAAATTATAAAGAATGTAATCACAAATGAGTTTGAAAATATTAACACTTTTCGTGTCGCTGACCATAACACAATATTTTTGATTTGGTCTTCGCAAAACTGTATAATTTGTTAAAGAACTTCTAAATAGCTTCCTTATTTCAGTTAAGGTATATTTGTTTTGAAATTTCAGATGTATCTACTTGGAATACTTGAAAAACCAATTGTTGTTTAGCACACTTTTAATACTGAAAATCAATTGAAGTAAGAGTTAAAAATTTAGCTTTCGATGCACTATTATAGCATAGCTCAATAATTAGAGCCCAATAATTATATCTATATTTCACTTGAATTGTTCAAAAATTATCCAATGATGAATTTAAATATTTATGAATAAATGTTGATCCCTCATTTATTCATTTTTCGATAGTTAATGAAATGTTTTTCCTAGAAAACCTGAGTATGGTTAATTTCAATTTTACTTTTGAGGATAATTCAAAATTCACTATTTACTATAATTTATTTGCCACTCCGTATATTATTAAATCTAACAATTGATATATTTCAAACAATAACTATATCTATAAGCAATCGGAAAGTTTTCTCAATGAATGAAAAGTCTCTAAAGATGACTACTGAAGTAAATATAATCCACTATCTCCAATCTCTGGAGATTGAACTTGAAAAATGCAATGGAAAGAGAAAGAGCTTCCAGTTCTCAGTTTCGGAAAGCTTCGAGGGAACAGCAAATAATCGTCGAGAGAATCTAGCCAATAGACTATGCATATCAATAGTCATTGTTGGTTCGATCTTTGAACGGTTCGGAAGTGAAAAAGATTGTTGACAGGTTGCGCAAAATCAATCAAGAAATGTTCAACTAATGAAAATTATTGTCAGTCATAATGATATTGTGTAATCACATGTTATGTTTCTCTCAAATGTTTAATGCCACAGAAATGATTATAAAAAAACAGCACAAGTTCATCGAATGGATAGAAGAGCAGAAAGGTAGAGATACAGATGAAAGCGGATTTCATTTGCAAACCTTGAGATAATATGAACGCAGTATAAGACGTCGACTATGTGGTCTATCCATTCGAAATTGCAAACTATTGATCAGATTGACAATACCGTAATAAATTTTGAAGGTACTTACCAATGTTCGTGTCTTTTGCTTCCGTAGAATATATAATAGAAAGGAGCGTACTGCTTATTACTATCCTATCTTCCAACACAATAAAGGGTTGAAGTTTTTCATTGCCGACAGTGATGTTCTTTTGTAGGTTAAGAATCGGCAGCTTTGATGACTGGTTGCGAATGAAGAGAATATCTAATCTGATCCGTTTACTCCACCCCTGAATCAAAACAATTATTTACCATCACATCCCATTGTAACCTATTATGTATAGACTCAAACTAGAAAGTTTTAACATGTACATCAATGCGCCGTGAATAAATACAAGGTGTCCAAAAAGAGTATCGGGTATTTGTTTTTGCGCCACATTCGAAACCGAGCGACGAAAGGGAGCGGGAAGGGATTCGTGGCATCCGCCATTTTGTGGAGTTTTAGTCACGATAGAACAATACTCGGGGACGTATCGCACATTTTGCGTACGAGCGTATTATCGTAACGGTGATTCAATAGTGACTGCTCAACGTCTGTATCGTGCGGAATATCTTACACGCCACGCGCCAAGTGACGATAGCATTAGGAAATGGATCAGGATGTTCGAGAATACAGGTGCGACAGTTAAAATTCAAAACTCTGGTCGCCCTTGTTCAGTTCGCGATGAAGAAACAATTGAAGAAGTTGAGGCGTCGGTTCGTCGAAATCCATCTTTATCCATCCGAAAGCGTTAAACATAAAAAAATCGTCCTTACATTTGATTTTAAAGGAAGATTTGCATTTAGAAGCCTATAAAATTCAATTGGTTCAAGAATTGAAGGATACAGACTATGCTAATAGACTGAATTTTGCGAACGAAATGATGCAGCGATTTAACAACTTTGAAAACATACTGTTCAACTACGAAGCAAATTTTCACCTGAATGGTCTTGTTAATAAGCAGAATTGTCGGTACTGGGCAGTCGAGAATCCGAGACGAAAGCATGAACAACCCCTGCACAGCCCAAAGGTCGTTATTTGGGCCGCTATGTCTGCTAAAGGAATTATTGGTCCTTATTTTTATGAAGATCAACGAGGCCGAGCAATCAATGTGAATAGTGACAGTTACTGCGATATGTTGCGAAATTTTTTGGTCTCAAAGCTGCAGGAATTTGCAGGTTTCAACTCAAGAACGTGGTTCCAACAAGATGGGGCCACTTGCCATACCTCGAAAGACTCCATGGAAGTTTTGAATGAATTATTCCCTAATAGTCAATAGGCGAAGACCATCAACTGGTCTCCCAGAAGCCCCGACCTTAGTCCACTTGACTACTTTGTATGGGGATACCTTAAAAGTATGGTTTATCAAAATAATTCAACGAACCTAACCCAATTGAAGGAAAACATCAGGTCAGAAATGGCAGCAATATCAAGAGCTGTGTGTCGACGTGTTATCGCCAATCTTCGTTCCCGTTTAGAAGAGTGCCAGCAACGTAACGGTCATCATTTGGATAACATCATCTTTTCCAATTCATATGGTATCAAAAAACAATAAAAGTTTTTATTGCTTATAAATATTTTTTGTTTACTTGAACTTACAAATACCCGATACCCTTTCTGGACACCTTGTACTTGCAATTTTCGAAACTGTTGTCCAAAGAAAAAAAAATTTGTTTGGGATTTTGCAGATTTAAAGTTGTAAAATGCAAATTATTTCTGTACGGTTAGATATCAAGGAATATCAATATTGCTTCCTCACATTATAAAGCAGCTTGCAAAAGTTTAAACACGACTTATTTTAATTCGCACATTTACATTATGCTCAACACCAACTTTATAGAGTATTATTAATCATTCAACGTGCAATTTAATTTTTCATTTTAATTTGTGTTGTCCATTTTTCCTGCGCCAAGTTTTATCTACTGTAAGTGTAATAAAATTTAATTGCGTAACCTCTATGTAACATGATGAAGATCTCTAGACCTTTCAGAAAATTCAAGTAGGAAGCAAGTGGAGCAAAAGTGCTAGATATATCGGACAATTGGAAAGTGCTTTATTAAATCGTGCGCGCTTTTTGTCGGATGTTGGATATACCTAATAGAGTGCGCATCGATATCGGTATCGTAAAGAATCCCCCTGACATTGACAGCAATATCCGGATACACGTCACTAAGAGGAAATTGTGCAATACAAACAATTCCAATTATATGTGATAGGTACATTCTCATTTAAACAATCTTGATTGGAATTTATGAAAGCAAATACTTCGTTACTTGATACACGTTTATAAAACCTTGTACACACGTATTATTTTATTGTTCGATTGCATATAATATGCATTTACGAAAACATTGGATTGGGAATATAATTATTTTTGTATATTTGAAATATTCTGAATATGATGTAATTTCATCAAGTCATAGATATTTACATGATTACAAAATTTATATCTTTTGTACAAATGTTCATGTAGGAAATGAAATATCTATTTAAGTTCTAGGTTTTAAACAAAATATCCGGGTCCTTATAACATACTAATACATTAAGACACCCCTTAACACTACAAAGACGGTTGTCATACCCCGACATTGTCCTAAGTAATTTACAACGAGGACATGCACTTCCCGATAGTATGCAAAGTGAACACACGGCCGACATGAAAAGAGGAGGTTGAAATTTAGAGGAGTGAAGGGAGTTTGATGTCATGTAGTGGGCATAAAGTAGCAATCCAAAGTGTAACATGTGGTTTGAAGTGGTGCTCCTCGTAAAGTTATCAGTGGGCATGTGGTGGTAACGGCCCCTACTCGTCCCGAATTATAAATGAGAGAGACCTTTCCTATTTCTGAATCCTGTACGGTCGTAATGACAATGCGATGTGATGAGCCTCCTGTTCTATTCTTCACTATGATGGATTTTCCATTATAATATATTTTATTTGAGTTATATAAAACTCAACCGATTACTATTAGTTGGGAAGAGATTTGAATAGTGATAGATGAAAATTGAAATACTAACTTTTAGGCCTGAGAAGGTACTAAGGTAGTATTTATAAGTTCTATGTTCGCAATAGAAATAATATATGATACCACAAAAGAATTTTATTAAAGAATCAAGAAGCAAAAAGATACATCTAAACAAAATCGATAAAAAATTCAAATTTTATAGGGTTTAAGACTAATTCTTGTTTATCAAGAATGAGATCACACATATGGAGCCAAATCTACGGTTCGGATAATATAGTTACAATATTGAAACCACATATGCGGATCTAGGGAAAAATAAAAAAAAAGGCACAGAATACTTTTGCGACGATTTTCGACATTGTTGGGTCGGAGTAGAAACAACAATCTTGTTATTAAATTGATAATTAGTTATGGTTATCATAAAATTAACTTTTGAACTATAACTGTTCATGTGTTTCATGAATTTTATATGGATAATTTTGATTGTATTGTTGTTTTTCTATCGTATTCATCAATACATATGTCGGAAACTCTATAAGTTTGTATATCAGAAATTACGTCGAAGATTTCATGGGGTTAAATATATTTACTTTTTCTACATTTGACAAGCATTATTTATACCTTGCCGTATGGTCCTATTTGAAATCATTGGTTAAAACGACAATATGACGTCATCTGGAAAAATTATGTCACCTAATCATTAACATCAATTTTTTACTTCATATTGTATCTTCATATCCACTTTCTTGAATGAATCATGTTGATGTTTATTTTGATATATAACTGTATATAATATGTAATGATAAGAAACCTCATGTACATTATTACTTAGCTCATTATTAAAATTATTCATAAATTACTTGAATATTTGCATGAATATTTCATTCAAATTTCCATCTCTATTTTTTACTACATCGATGATGCAATCATCCATATAACTTATAAAGAATGAGATATTCATGTTAAGTTTGCTTATTTCAAGATCTTCCATTAATATTTTTTGTATATTGAAGTGAGTGTACAGTTTTCATTTTGAGTTATGCCTGATCTTGAATTTTGTCCTATTGTTACGAGCAACCCCGCAATATGGGACCTGGAGTCGGTCCTTTCCGTCTGTCCTGGAATTCTAAAATTCGGCAAAGCATGGCCCATTTGATACGCTCGAAATTCGTTTGATGTTTGCTTTTATTTAAATTATAAAAGTTTACATTGTTTCTTTTGAACTAATTTCTAGTAAGATCTATTTATTTATTTGTTTTGTATTTATATTTTCTAGAATTTTTGAGAACTTCCTTTAGATATATAAACGAGTTCCTTTAGCGCAGTTCACTTAGTTGAAAATAAATAGTCAAAGTGAACGAAACGAAATACAAAAGTAACCGAAGAACTTGAGTAAATTACTTAAGTTAGTTAAGTGTAGTGTAAAGTATTTAAATAAATTAAGAACGTGATGGATATTGTTTAAAAATTCATCCCACGAATAGAAAGAGTGTATGTCTCTGAACTCATTTTCTATGTTCTTATCGAAGGAGAAAATTCAATAATTGAAATTAGTTTAGTATGAAAAATATATCTAAGACTTTAATTCGATATTCATGCTGTGAACGAGTATTTGTAAATTTGAAATGATATAATCTAAATTTTAAAACCAAAATTATCCTTCTTGCGTTCAAGAAAGTTGTAAATATTTTCTTCTCACAATAGAATGTTTATATATGATCAAAACGAAATGTACTATATTATTCATGTGGTGTATGATCTATTTATTTATATTGTGAATGTCGGCAATATTTCAATAAATCCACAAAATCGAAATATTTTCTGTAAAATAATATATTATTTATTGGGAGAGAACTAAAATTAAGACAATTTGTCCGATTATAAACAAATATATAGGAAATTTCGATATTATTTGTTTACAAATATAACAAAACTGACTTGACATCAAAAAGTCAGATATCAATCTAGTGTATCGTTTCCCACTCTTAGATATTAACTGGTGATTGTTTGTATAAGAAATAGGGCTATAATGAAAGATAAACACCAAAGGAAGTGATAATAAGCATCTTCTAACTTCTAGCTCGGATTATTCACAAATCTAGTTTGGGGACTCGTTAATATATGGATATATTTGTACTATCTAGAAACAGATTTGTGATCCTAAGTTAAAAAAATATATGTATTGATTTCTTGTCTTTAAATAGCAATAAATGTATAGAGTAGACATAACTAGTAGAAAATAAAACAGAAAACACGCAGACATAGCATTCCGTGAATTGACAGAGAATTTAGTGGTGCACAATATATAAATAAATATTAAAGTTTTTTCCTTTTTTTATTTCATTCATCTCTTTGTTCTGTATAGGACATTCCACAATTTTTAGCGGTCTCATTAAAATGATTCTTTCCCCAATATTTTATGGATTTTTATCAATCAATACCTACGACTGTTTGTCTTGGCACTACAGGTATTCCCTACCTAATCGTCTTTGTACTTTTCTTTAGGTCCATTAGAATTTGACTATATTTTTCCACCCAACCACCTTAATGGTCAGTTCCTTGAATCTTACTTTGGTTTCATTACTTTTGTGTTTTTCTTTTGCATCCGTCTATCAAATTTAAGTCTGAATTCGTTTCTCTTAACATTATCTTCTTCAATATGATAGTTCAATGAATATTTATAAACTTTTCCAACTTTTGGTTAATTCCTAATAATATTTTTTTAACGTTTCCTGCTCCTTTTGACATTTTCGATCTACTTTCAAATTGAGCTTTAGTCATGCGATTCCATTCATTACCCTTTTCTATTTTTGTTCTCAATTCCTGTAATTTTGTTTGTTTTTCAATCTTATTTCTATCAATATTCATTACCATTTTTATATAACTATTTTTTTGTTCCACATATTTATCAATTGTTCTGTTATTGTATCCGTTATCACCACCACATATTCTTTTTTCTATAGTTTAACTGGTTACATTTCCATTCAACTTAATATTACTTTGTATTTTGTATATTGAACTTGCTAAATTTCCTTTTAATTATAGGGAGTTGTGACAAATGAGTAACAAGTAAAAATTCCATAATTCCTCGTAATGCACTCCATTATAATTAATTTTCTATTAATTCATAATTCATGTTATTAATATTACAGATAATGCAAATGTTACGTTCAGTTGGAAAAAGGATTTAGAAAACAATGTTATATTAGGATGAATTTGGGCGAGTGAATAAATTAAGTCTGACTAGTTATAGATCACACGTCTTAATATCGTTTTAAAAATTCGCGTTATCTACATATATGAATTATAGTTAGAAAAAACTTAAAAAAACACTTATATAGTTAATCAATGTTAAAGCTTTGTTTTTTAATATAAGAATAAACCGATCAACGAGACAATAAATGTCATCATTGTCCTAAAAGCGTGGGATGCTCAACATTAATCGTTATAGTTTCTTAACAGTTTTATTCCAAAACGCAGTTATAAAAAATATACAAAGTGCCACACACACAGTGACATTAACTTTCTCTTTAGTCAATTTGAGAATTTTAAAAATTATTTATTTGTCAAATTATGAATGATTAGCATATCAAGTACGGTGAATCGGGCAAGAATAACGGTACGAATTTATAAAATTATTTTATTTTTAACAGTCGTTAATAAGTCTGTAAGAATTTTAATTTATCTGACTGTTTAAAGTGAGTGAAAAAATTGCACTCAAAGATATCGTCCTAGTATGTCTGGAAAGAATAATTGTACGAATTTATGAAATTATCGTATTGTCATTGGATTTGATGATTTTAAATTTATTTAGATCGTTTAAAGTGGGTAAAAAGCTCATTACGTTATATCTTGGTAATGCTAGTGAGGATAATTGTAGGAATTTATCAACTTGTTGTATTGTCATCAATCCTTGAGTGTGCGAAATTTCAAATAACGTTTTTAAATACTGTTTTAAATTCAGAGAATGTTATATAAAAATAAATTGCGAATGTCTTGAGTCTTTATATTGAAATTATCTCCAACTATATAGACTACAAATCCAATACCAATCAAACATATGATTTATTAAATGAAAGTGTATGTAGTATATTGAATTCGTATTGCGAAGATTTTTTTTAAGCTTTTAATGTAATGGATCTTCAAAAACTATGAAAACTGTAATGTTTCTCTTAATTATTTTTTCTCGTGGAGTGAATATATGATCAGTCTTTTACACATATAGTTTATTTTAAACACTTTATACTACACGTAACTAACATATAATAATCAACTTATCAATAATACTTGACTAAGTTCGCTACACACTCATTTATAAAGCCAAAAACCTTAAAAATTAGAAAGACCTTCCTAAAAATTAGTTCATAACAAAAAATGTAAACAAATCGCCTGCTATGATAAAAAATTATATGAAAAAACATCAAACGGTCCGCGACTTCTCCATATCTTAGAATTCCATACCATTCTATAACCAAACAGGGCCGGTTTCATGCCAATCGGCAACTGGACCCATTCATGCACTACTTTCCGGTCATATACAAATAACAGGGCACCGTCTTCACCAGACACTGATGATGGATGTATAGCTGCAAATTAATATATGAACTCCTGTATCTTTTTCCGGAAGACGGTTGCTAATCCTCGTGCGTTCTTGATATGACCAGTGATGCTGCAGACCATTGAATAATTTTCCGACAGAGTGAACAAATCTTGTTGTTGATCTGTAGTGACTTCATCTACCTTTACCGGTACCTCAGTACGCATCCATAAATTTTTTCGAAAGCTGGGTCAAGCTCGTCTCGCAATGGTTCACTATTTTCCGTAGGTCATGGTCTCCTTCGATAAGCGCTAGTCGATTTTGGTGGACTACTTTCGGATGTCCATTGGAATCTTGCTCATGCGATAGATGACCTGATTGATCCTTCTCTGAATTAAGTATGGACCCTCCCACGATTTTTGTAATTTTGGGTGAAATCCCTTTCACATCGTCGTGTTGTGCCCCTCTTTAAAACCTCCGTCTCTGGCTTTCGTGTCATATCGTTTTTTTATTCTGTCGCTGGCCACTTGAGGATTCGAACGAACCAATTAGAGTATGTCGTCCATTTTTTTTCTCAGTTGGATCACATAATCTCTTCCCGCCAGGTCTTCTCCCGAACGACAGCTAAATTCTATGTTACAAAGAAGCCGTATTTGACGTCTAAACAAAATTTTCGCAGTTTTACCGTTGGACTTTATAATAGCGGATCGGTAAGCCATTTCAAATAGGGATAGATATTGGTCCCAATCTCTCTGGTGGCTGGAAACTACTTTGGATAGATATCTGCCAATACTCTAGTTCATTCTCTCGATCATTCCATCCGATTCTGGATGTGATGAGATCATCCTAATCTTCTTCATTCCCAGCTTGTCACAGATTTCTTGGAACACATGTCTCTCGAAATATCTTCCTTGATCGCTGTGAACTTTCAAGGGCACACTATATCCATCACCACTAGGATGCACCACCACTGGTGCAAGTTTTATATTTCTCACACCAACTCTTCCCATAGCCGTACCAATAAAACCCTTCACATCGCCGTACCAATAAAACCCTTCACGATTTCACTGAAGTGTTTTTTACTCGCAGATGACCTCCCCATGAACTGTCGTACAACTTCTTCGGTACCCCTGCTACTTTCGTTCTCGAAATGACTAGCTGTTTTCTCTTCTTGGATGCATTGTCGTTCTCAAGAATTATTTATAAAAGGCCTGCTTCTAAAACAAAGGAGCCAAATATGCTTTTAGTGTCGGCGAAAATCTTGACATTTCTTGTCAGAATTTTTCAGGTGAGGATCATTCTCCTGATCTTTGATTCTTGTGGGTGACCATTCTTCGTTGACCACCGTAGTTCTTGAAACCACGGCTTCTTTCAGATTCACTGCTGGGCACACTCTGCTGGATGGGGCCGTCCAGATAAGGTGTTGGTTTATCGGTGACCACTTAGTAGGAGACAAAGTTACGATCTTAGATCGGTGCTGCCTGCTTCTAGGCGATTTGTTATAGTTTTAACTCTGATTGGACGTTGTTGTTTGCGGAAGTCCCGGTACGGTTATACGATGTGCGTGCATGCCCTGGCTTATCACAATTCCGAAGTTTGCTCTTTCTCGGCTACTTGTTAACCTTTAAACAAGATCGACGATCTGGTCCAAGTTATCCCCGTCACCTTCTTCTCGGTTTTCGGATGGGTAAATCGAAGCGTCCTCTATATACCGTGGTCGTGCAGGCCATCAATAAATGCCTGGACGCCCAAACATTCCAGCATGTTCTCTGGTACTGATGGATAAACGAATCAGGCAATGTCTCACTTTTATTTTTGAAAAGTTATGTCACGCTTCTATCTTTGGATTTTCAGCTGCGACTATAGAGGTTCAATATATTCATCACCATATCTCATGCTCAACCTCTTCTTTAGCTGTTCGAAGTTATCAGCCTCTTCAAGAGGTATAGTCTGGATCACATATCTCTTCTCAGTGCAATGGTCAAGTTCACTGTAGCGGTTGACTTTTAAACTGTTGGTACAAGATGTCTTACCGTCGAGTGTTGATGTCTTTACTCGTGTAAAACTGCCGTTGTTTGCGGTCTTGAGTAGTGTTTGTGTATTGAAGGATTGTATTTGTTCGATCTTCTCTACTAGAATATCTTTTGTTCTCGAATTTGCAATTTTTCTTCCCAACTCCTTGATTTTCTCATCCATCTGATTTTTCATCGTTGTCATTCCATTCTCGATATCTGATTTAATGGCATTTTGTTTTCCACGTCAGCAGCAATGTTAACTTCTTTATGGTCGAAATCTTCTCATTCATATTAGCAGAAATATCTTTCTTCATAGTTGACATCTTCTCGTCAATATTAACTGAAATATCGTTTTCTGAATTTGAAATACCGTCTTTCATATCAAAATATCAAATTTTGACATACCGTCAAAATATCATCCTTCATTTCAGAAGTCGACGAGATCAAAGTGGAAGCCTCGGCTTTGAATAAATAAGTTTATAAATCTAAGCCGCCACTTTCCAGTGCTACTTTAAATATTTCAACTAATTCGCTCTCCTTTTCGGACGTTTCCAACTCGCGATTCTCCAATTCAACTCTCAGTTCCGTCACTTTCAGGTCACCAAGTTTCTTAGCCATCTTTATGTCATTATTTGATTACAATACTCCACACTTAATACAAATGTAATGTTTTTCATATTTACTTATATTAGTAGGGTAAATTTATAAACATTCTATTTTACACACTCAATTTATATAAAACACAAACTCGTTTATATACAAACTTTGACATCCACTATTTTTCTTGAATATACATTTTTGATATTTTTTGAAGTAATGCATTGTCGTAAGATTGGTAAACCCTCTATATAGATATATATTTTGAATTATATTTCACTGGAAATGTGATGGTGTCTTCTTGAATTACTTAATTTTTGGAAATTTTGATTTTAACGTGAGAATTTTTTTCCCTACTTAAAAATTCATGAAAAGTCATGAATTGAAGGTTAATCATATTGAAGCAATTTAAACTTTAAATGACTTTTTGGCATATCATGATGACATCAGTATTATTTGAATTAACTACTTATTGTACTTATCAACTATTATGTTCTTTATGTCACAAGACAACATATACGTTTTTTGTGGTTGCTTCTTGCGGTGAGGAAGGTTTAATTAAATTTAACATAACAAATAGTGCACCGTCATAGTGGTCGAATTATCTTGAAATAAAATAAACTAAGCAACATCCATTTATTTCCCTTATATTTCATCAATTAATGTTTCGCTTCATCTTTTTATTTTGTATTATAATACACTATTTTTTGTTACTTTGCAATAAACATAGTAAATTGTATACAGAACAATGGTTAAAATTATTTGATCCTTAATAACTGTACTTATATCTTTGATCAAATATTTCTTTCTCAAATTTTCTGACCCGTCGATGAGTTTTTCCAATCTTTATGTTTTAAAAATAACAATATATGCAGTCTGTCCCAATTTAGAGACAATATGTCATCGTTGATTTTGTTGAATAGCACACAGTTTCATGTCTATTTTTTAATTATACTTATTTTTAATAACAAGAAAAATCAAATTTGAGAATGTTATGAATTTATAATTGAACAACTTGTATATAATGTATAAGACCTTATCAATCTAGATATTGAATAAAAAAAGGCAAAGTCAATCGATATGGTTATTTTACAAATGATTGGATGAGGAGAAAAAGCAAGAATTCAAACTGAAGATACGCATCTTTTCAGTGGAAAATATCCTGTCCTGCCACCCATATTACAACATACTATAAGTAGAAGAGAAAGATAATATAGGAAAGACAAGAACGCGAGGAAAATAATTTGTCATCGAAAAACTGCTGTTAGTCAAGGTATTATTTATGAATCTACTACTATCAATTCTCATAAATCCTAATAACTTTACCAGGCATTTACCTAATAATAATAGAGAGAGAGAGCAAAATGTTTATTGTCAAAAAATTGTTACAATTTGTAGACAAAAGCTTGTAAAAACTAAAAAACAAACATAAAAATAAGTAAATAAAGATAAAACAAATACAATTAAATTTCAATAAACACAATAAAACCATAATGAGTAAATAATTTATAAATAATAGTAATAGGTAATAATTAGTAAATAAGTTCATAGCAAAAATCAAAGCAGTATGCAACATATCTAGAATTAAATATTATTATTAGAATAAAAGTCCTTTACAGAGTAAAGAGCACTTTCCAGTAAATTTGGGGAAATGTGATATCGATTTAATTTCAATAGGCAAGTGATTGTGCATTTTTTTGCATTATAAGACATTGAGCCCTTAACTAATCTGAACTTGGAGTAGTTATTAGACAGTTGTCACCACGAATTCAACGGACATAGAATGAATTCGAAAAGCACATAAATTTCATATTTACGAACTTAAAATACTCCAGGAATTACTAGAATTACTGGAAGATGACCCTGATAGAAGATTGCAATTTTGTCAATAAATTATGGATATCTAAACCCGATCACCATTCCAGTATGAGACGAAACTGTCAGTGCAAAACAATATTTAGAATTCCTATAAGAATTAGTGCCGCAACTGGATAATTTGTTTCTAAGTAACCGGTGAATGTTGAGGAGCTTAAAGCACGAATTGGAATTATAATGGTTTCAACTAAGTTATTAGAAATGATCAAAATTACTTTCGATCGCGTTTAGAATATTGTCGAAAGGTTAATGGACAAAATTATGAGCATTCAGTTGATCTAAATAATTAAAAGAAGAAATAGTGACTTATTGATATTTTGTAATTGAGAAGAAATAAAAATTAGATGTTTGCCTGCTATGTATAACTTTACACACTATAGAACTAGCTATCATGTTGACAGTGTTGTCTTTTTAAGGAATCAACTCAAATACAAATCGATTATTTCCAGCATTTTTCGAAGAAAAATTCAGCATTTGAACTATTGAATGTATTACACTTTATAGACTACACATTTGTTTAATATTCCATATAATTATATAATTTATGTTAATCCATTTTTGCATGTAATTTATAATGTAAATGGTAAACTCTGCAACACACTAAATATTACATCACTGTGAATATTGATTTAAACAGAAATTTGTATTTTCCAACGACAAATAATCTAATATAGTGAATATCCATAAAAATATACCAATATACCAGGGTATCGGAAATAATAATCATTTTCTTGTTTATTGGCAATCGTACGGTTATTGATGACAATTTTAAGTTTCTGTTGTATCTACACAAACTTTGGTGGTTTTTATTATTTACTCGTCAAATGCCTTCTGTCGGTAGGATTTACATAGTCACTATATTTCTTGATGATTTCACCGCACTTTCTCTTAGTTACTTATCTCGATTCATTTTTATTCTTCTCCGTTCGGAAAAGTCAAATAAATGTTATTTCCGAAGTGAATCATTGCATACATTAACGAAATATGCATTGGTAATAAAATTTATAACACTTCAGTTAAAAAAATATGTGGTCAGGAATTACAATAATGTCATGAAATTGCTTTTATTGGACTTATCATGTTGGATGATAGGTTCCAGCAAATAGCTCTGGTAGTTTCTGGAAATTATGGTAGGGACATTTTCTTCTTCCCTAAAGAGACAGAATTTCGCAATACAAGACATTTCAGCAAATTAACAAAAAATCCCCAGATAGGCTGAATTGTTACATAACTACAAGTTACTGTAATTGTTGTTTAAATGGGTACTTTTTTTTCTTTTTTACTCAGTGTTCCATTACAGGTATATGTGAAATTAAAAAGAATATTTCTTTGTTTATTAGTTTTATAAGTTTCGTTTCTTCGATTTTCTTTTATATGTAACTAAATTGTTTAGAAATATTCCCTAATGAAATAGTAGAAATTTTCAAGTTATTTTTAATAAATATTTCTGTTTACCTAATATAATTTCGAGATCATTTTATTAGATCTCGTTTTGAATTCGGGGTTTTCTTGATCTTGTAACTGACAGATAAGAAGAAACTGACAAAATTGGCCTTAAGTGGCTTTCATCGAGATTGATTTAAAGTAAGAATTCAAAGGAGAGGGTTAAAGAAACACAAACATGCCTTACAACAACTTAATACATTTTAAATGTATACATAATAATAAGAAGGTAGGGTTATGTAATTATTCTCCATTTGGGCCTGATACAACGTGTGGTTTAACATTTTATTAAGATAATATTTTGGAAATTGTGTCAAATTCCTATCATCCATCTGGGCAATATTCATTATTTTTTTTTGCTTTTACCAAACGTAATTATTTAATTCAAGAAATTCAATCATACGACGAAAAATGTGAGTAAAAGTTTTGTTAGTGTATATTCTATGCGATCGTAACGTTATAGTTCTCATAAATCTCCAAATGCAAAAACGATCTAGTTCATTTATTGTGCAAGTACCTCGAAGTCCTGATTCATTCCCGCTTTAAGTATGAATTATTGACATGTAACATACTGTGACAGAAACCTGAGTTTTAAATTTTCCGTTATTTGCTTCTAAATGGAATTTTCTTCTAATAAAAGCTGCTCTACATGTGCGTTCTAAGGGTCTGTTGAGTTTGAAAAGCCCCCAAATATATCAAGGCGTCATTTTTTAATGCCGCTAGGGCTCTTAACAATAGAAAGAATGAACAAAAAGCTTTCGTATGTCTGATAACGTCCCTCCGTTTACAAATTTGATCGGCATAAGAACATTGGAATTTCTATATTATACTATGATTTGATATAATACTTAAATTCATGAGTTTACTAGTAGTTTCATGATTTAAAAGAAGTTATATTTTCATTTAAAAATAAATATGCTACTCGTATCTATTCTCAAATTCTTAAGATTTCTACGTTCATTGCTTATTTCTAATTAGAACAATTTATTCTATGCCAGTTCATTCATAAAATCGAATTTTATGTTTGCTGACATAAATAAAAAGAAAATACCGTCATACATTGAGCAACGTTTAAATACTCACTAATATTAAACACAAGTGGTATTTTTTCATAACTAATTTACGGTACAAACACAAATTAAAAAAACATTCGATTGAAATAGTGACTGAACATCATAAGGCCTTTAGCGAAGTCCATTCGATTTTTCTAACTTGAAGAAACTACTTTTTATTCACTAAAAGAGGAATGCAGCTTTTATTGAGGAAAAAGCATGTGTATAGAGCCGACAATGGGGGTAAGTTCATAGACTGTCCGTGTCCGGTCTCACCGTCTCTCTCTTTGTATAACCAGACATGTCCATCTAGGGATCAAGGTGATTGTGATTGCTAGCTGCTGGATTCTCTTCTGAACTTTGAAAACGAAGATCTTTTTAGTTTTCTTCGTCTTTCGACTTCGGTCACCGATTACCGATCGATGTCCTTCTTGCAGTTTCGGTTTGTGACAGAGACGGTACCGATTTGTTTTAAATTTTTTGTTGACACCACAATCTAGTGAAATTTCCGCGGGGATAGCAGACGTATTGTTTTTCATATATAACATTTTTATATGAACTATTTGAAATAATTATTCCCGATATACTCGTAGTGTTAACGAGAAATTTTCATTATATTAGAATCAGTTTCCGTACTTGGGTCCGTTATGGTTTACTATAAATGAAATTTTGGGATGATATATATATTGAGTAGTAATTTCTCAACAAAGATTAACTATTTGAACATACATACAGCCGAACGATGCAAATTATATAGAAGATGAGCTTAATAGACTTCAAACGTTATTATGAAAATAATAGCTTATTCATATATTCAGAAAAATATTAATTTTGCCTATAATAGAGATTAAATTGAAGGTAACATATTATCAATTAAAAGTTAAAAACTGTAAAAATTCGAGAATAATATTTCAAAACTTTGATAAACCCAAACGTAACTAGGAAAACCAATAAAGTGTACTCATAGTTTTTTTATACTAATACAATTAACATAAGCCAAACGAATATATGAGAATCATAGTTTTTTTATTTTGTGTTTCTCATATATTCGTTTGGCTTATGTTAATTGTATTAGTATTGTATTGTATTAGTCGCCACGTAAAAGTTAGGGGTACTATATATGCCACAGCAAAAATGAGCTTTTTACTCTAGAAACGCTGTGAATACTCAAAAAGTTTCTAGAGTTTATTTAACTAGGAAAAAAAGGAATAACCGAACTACGTTTATGCTCTATGTGAACTAAAAGGAGACTTGATGTCACATTTTTTTTCAATCGATTTTTTGTGTCAGTGTTGACAACTATTAAACAGGAAATAATTGAATTAACAAGAAAATAGAAATAAAATTTTTCCACATAAAAGTCAATATTTTACAAATTTACAATTTTATCAATAAGTATCGTTTTTCCCCCCTGTAACGAACGACTGTGATTTTAGATTGACAGAGGACGGACATGCCAGTGAATACAACGCACACCGATAAACAAAGTCATTTTTATACGCAGTCTTCGTTTATTCAAAGCTCGAAGATAAATGAATTTTATACTACAATGGGATTGAAGAAGTTGATTTCTTTTAACATGTCAAGATATCTTACTGCAATGTCTCATTGATTGGCCGTTCACCATACGCTTTAAGTCCTACTTACATTCAACCTCGAAAAGTATTGCAATCAATTTGAAGCTTGCTTTGAAGACAAGATAACAAAAGTTAAAATTTAATAGAAATTATTTGACAATAAATTTAAGTTCTATTTGGAGTATAACTTTCCCGATGCCAATGGCAGGATTTTCTTTATCAAATTGAAAATATTTTAAATAATATTTTCATGCATACATACGATATATGTTATTAATAAATCCTGGTTTAGTAAACAAATAAAACATGTTTGTTTGTCAAATTTAGATTTATGAGATATCTCCTTTTAAAGTTGGGATTAATAAGTTAGTTAGGGTAAGAGACTCATTTTTTAAAATGAGTCGATACTTAAGGTTTGAAAAAACATTAAAATCGTTCAGTGAAGATGAAAAATAGATTATTTAGTGTGACGGATGAACCTGGCGACTTTTTACTAAACTAGCTAAATTTGATTCAATAATGCTGAGTTGCAGCTTGAAATGTCCACCGTAGGTTGATTTTCGTATGGTTTCTATGTTTCCTCAAAATATTTGTTGGCATGAAAATTTTTTTCCTCTAGTACACATATCTAAATGGTTAGCAAAAAGCAATTGTTCGCACATATTTTCATTTTTATATGTCAAACATTTCCTAACAACAATTGCCGATTGATACTGACTAGTCCCAACGAGAAAGAGAATCTCTTGGTATGTAATAAAGAACATAAAATGCGACTATTCGTCTGTGAAATGTGTTATTGCCCAAAATAAGTCTTTTTATAATATTATGTGTGGGCATTGTCGAGGTCCTGTGCAATCTTGCTAAAAGGACGCACGAAAAATCATCGACGTATTGTATAGCATTTACTATTGATAAATCCTTTTTAGAGGAATGGATGGATGAAATAAATTGAAGCTTCAAGTAGTCCCTTTGCACCCTAGCTGATTTCTATCACACCTTGGTATCAGTTGCTTTCGGGTACTTTCTTATGGATAAACTTAGGTATTGTCAGTGTTGTACAGATTTTTTTGTTGCTAAATTAGGTTAATTCTGATAAAAAATAAAAGAGGTAGAAAATTGACGTTCTGATCTATTTTGGTCTAAAATAAAAAAAAAATTTGTTAGGTACCAATCATAATAATAGCCTAAGACAAGAGAACTCAATATTCCTAAATTAAGGTGACTTATCTTAAATTATTCCATTATTGTACTATTAATAAGAGAAAGTAAATAAACACTTTGTGAAATCTTTGTCAGTCATTAATTTTATTTAACTATGTGATCACTTAGTAACCGAGATAATAAAATTGAATAGCGATGCTATGAAGTCTCTAAAAATTGAGGAAACTGATAATTTTTCGAGCGTCTCACAATATACCTTTACTTTTAGCAAATTCAGAAAAACCCCATACAATTGAAGAGAATCTAATTTTAGTAACAATTTCAGGGGTCCTTTTGTGTTATTCAAGCCCGCATATGATATTACAAAGAGAAATCCTTTGAATAATAATAACTTTCAGAGACGAATAGTCTAAATAAGTTGCGTCGTGGAAAACATTTTATATAATTTGTTAAAGACAAGTAAAAGTACTTTTTGCTACATATGCCATCTATTATGCACATGTTGAAAATCTATTTATTTTTTATTGGTATTCACACTCCAACAAATAACTGAAAAAACTCTTGCCTTTGGGGATGTGGAAGATGCGTAGAAAATACTTTTATCAAATTTTAGAGGACTATAAGAGCAAATTTTATGTTCGTTTAGAAACAGATTGACAAAATTTCAATAATCCATTAGAATAAGTTATTCATTAGTGGTTTATTGGATTATTATAAAATACTCGATATATAAAATTTATTTGCGGCTTTCACAACTTCTACAAGAGTAATAAAAAGGATTTTGCTTTTATAAATGCCGAAATATACGTTTCAAATCGGTATCCTGTTTAGGATTAAGATGAAGTTAACAGAAAAACTAAATAGAGTACTATAACATTTTTTTAGTTAGATTGCTTACAACTTGTAATTAGAAAATGTTTTGAAGGTAGATATCAAGCAATTCGAATTTTCTTAATGGAATTGGTAATATAACACCTATAAGTCCACTATTTACGACATTAGGTGATCAGGAAAATAAATTCCCGAAGGAAAAGTAATAAAACTTCGTAAAAGTAGGATAAAATGGGTACAATGGGTAGTGAACCAGAGTTAAGGCGCATGGAGGTATACTTAATTATGAAATAAGATGTTCTACTTCAAGTTTCAGTGCTTTGGAAGTTCCCTTGTGTTTATCAGCATCAATAAACAATACAAAGAATAAACTTAACGTAACAAGGCGCGGATTATTGCATATAATCATCTTAATAATTTGTCGTTTCTAAAATGTGAAGTCAATTGTCTAACCAAATTTCTATCCATGTTTTTCTTGCTTCTTACTACACTATAACTATATTCTTTCATAACAGCAATTCCCATCTATTATAACCCATATATTTTTACTATTATATAAGCATATTGGTCGTATTAATTGATAACTTTTTATTACATTTAACATTCCATTACTTTTTCATCGTGCAGAGAAGTTCAAAATTATTGATGAAAAATATGTTTACAACTAGAGTCTAGTACCAGCACAAAATAAATATAAACTAAATGTGAAGCAATAACGGTCTCTAATAGCTTAAAAAGTGGTATATTATTGAAGTATTTTGTAGTTTAACTACAATACATTTAGAGACATGCATGTGTTCTTTTAAGTTTTAATTGTAGATTCACAGTTCATCATCAAATTAATCGATGCATTCCCTCGTTCTGGACGAGTAAAATCTATTCGATAGACACTGTTCATTTTATTATATTATGTAAAATAATGAAATTATAAGAATTATTTCACATCAACCGTACACAAGGAGTTAAACAGGACTCCAGAATTTATACCGTGTTTATAAAGTCATATTTCTCTTAGTAAATTAACCGGTATCTTGTCCTGTTATTGGAATTTCCGTTTCAATAAGAAACTGATCTTTTGTGATATTTGAGATTTACTATAGTCAAAAAAGGTATGAAGAAAAGTGTGGAATGCATAATTGTCTGAGTAAATTCTGATTACAAAGTATATTGAACAGAATTTTATCGTAAGAATTGAACAAATTACTAAATTGCGAATACAATTTGCTTTCAAATAAAATATATTCCGAAGTCAATGCGAGATTTGACTAAAAATGTATAAATAAATCAAAAAGTCAACATGAAATTTTTTTCAATGACCCTTGGTTAACAACGTTTATTCCATCGTTAAATCTATTCAAAAAGTTTTTCTTTTAATAAGGTAGATATCCTTGTATTAACGTTTCAGAACACTCTTATCAAATTCACAGTTTTTCCCTTGGAACGCCCTTTGCTCGCATAAGCGAATAAAATACTGACCATAGCCTTAAGGTCTGATTTTGGTTAACAAGCTTTTTTACAGAGAGGTGACCTTTTCGTATTTAAAATATTGAATTATCTTATAGTCGACTTTCCAGTTCCTTGCAAATTGAAACTAGGTTTTCTCTTGGTTCATCAATAACAAATGTACCTAAATCATTTGTTAAATAAAAAAAGACTATTAAAACGCTTTGCCAGATTTTAAGTTTTTTACTAAACTGTCGAATAATTGATCACCTGTTAGAATTCATGAGTTTGTCTACTTATTCCACATTTTTATCTGCTTGTGATGTCGAAGGACGTCTCGACCGTTTGTCGATATTAACAAATTTCAATATTTTTGGAACTTCTTTAACAATTTATTTCTAATTTGAAATAAACTCAATGTTGATACTGAACTCAAGATACATCTTTTACAATAGTCACTGAAAATACATGTCTATTTGAGACATGTATAGAGGAATAAAATGGGGAATTTTCACCTTATATTTCGTAACCTAACCTACGGTCCATTAAATTTACCCTTAATTCTCTAGCATTAATATAGATTGATCGATAAATAGTTACCTTGGTGTGCAAAGCTTTGCCTGTTTAGTTTAGTGAGCTTTATATTTTCTAATGAAAATAATCCTTTTATATAGAATCAGGTTATTTAGCACTACCTCTTCTGAGTTGGAATTTTTGGAGCCATTGATGATAATTATGCTGAAAACACTGTATACACTACTACTAAACCAACAATTAAGTTGTCGAACACGCGTTTAAAAAACCAAGTTATCGTCCTCATAGACTGAAGGTGAACTGAAGAAAACTGTCTTAAGAAATTGTAGTGGTGTAGTGGCAGAGCAAACTGTGTGTTCAGATTCTCTTCTAACTAGATAACTACATGTAACAAGTACTAATATGTCAAACTAAAAATTCTAATATGGATTCTACGTATCTGAAAATAGACTTACTATTCAATGTTTTGTTGTGGTATGTATGTAGGTAAGGATTAAAATCTCAAGCAAACTGATAAGAAATTTTGGTTTAATCTTATTGTTAATTGTCGTTAACATTGCGTCGTTTCAAGTTGAGACAAAAACTGTGTACTCGCAAAGGACTAACAACCTGTTACAATATAGACAAATTTACATCTCTCACCTTATTTAATACGAAATCTTTTTTCTAGATTCTAAGTAGGGGAGAGTTGGATAAAATGGGGTACTTATTATATCGTGCTTGTTAATTTAAAAAGTAGTGAGAATACATTCATGTTTCTAATATCAAGGTACACAGTTATATGAGTGGATTAATAACTAAAACACATTATTCTTATCCAACTGGTATGCTAAAATGAGGTAGTGGGTACTGTAAAATGGGGTACCTCCTATTAAACCAAATTAATATTATATGGTATATTCAAAAAATAAAAAGTTTTCAAAACTCGTATATTACATATACACAAAAATCACATTCATATTGCTCATCATCTTCGTCAATCCCGGCACATATTTCATGTGTCCATCGTTTGCACTTATAACACATTACCTAACCTTTACAGGATTTCAAATTAGAAATCTCTCTTCGTCTTCTGACGAGTCAATAACTTCATGGAAAGGTTCCGTTTTCTTCCTACAACTTTTTAGCGTTACTTCTACAGTTGATTTACCTTTCTCCATTTTTTTTGGTCCTGAGGTGGGGTGGAATCTAATGTCGTCCTCACAGCGGGCGGGTGCAATGCTGTGAGTTTGTGTGGGACTTTCACCCACTAAACCACTCTCCTCATTCCTAAATCCTTTGGGAGTTGCGTACGCCGGTAGGACAACAAGTTGTCATTACATCAGCGTACCTCCCATGTTTCCTTTTTCACTAAGTTTCTATCCTTGGGTGATCCTATGCTCTTTCTCCTTTTTGGTCATCACTTCGGTCATAAAAGTCGTTACCGCCTTCCAGGTCTCCCTGTCCTTGAGCATTTCACCTATGATCTCAGTTGCCCGTGGCAAGTCTCCGCCTAGTAGTTTCTTCAGTCTTCCTCTCTTCTCACCCCATCTTACACATTCATAAAGGACATGAGCCGGGTCGTCCCTTTGCCCACATGATGCACATGTGTCATCCACGGTCTTATGGATCCTCTTAGTGAAGGAACCGAACGATCCATGTCCCGTCAGAATCTGCGTGACGTAGTAAGAAGTGGTTCTATGTTTGCACATGACCCAGCTTCTTATGTCTCTTATTAGAGTTTTCGTCCACTGGGCCTTCGTCTTCAGACTAACCCACCTCTCCTGTCACTTTTTGAATGTTCTCTTTCTTGCCATCCGTCTGTTACCGGCTAACCTGCCTCCTATTTTATACAGGAAGCATATCTAAGCTATCATGAGATCAGTCGGTGGAAATCCTGCTATAACCTGGACTGCTTCGGCCAATACGGTCCTGTAGGGAGCAGCAACCATCAATAAGCCTTTCCTTTGGACAGCCACTAATCTTTCTTTATAAGATACCTGATACACCTGATACAGCACCCTGCGCTTGCAGTGACCTGGCCCCCCTACGTTTGGCATCAGCCTCCGTAGTTGTGCTGTCTTCTTGTTGGCTTTTCCGACCATATACTTTATGTGTTTAAAAAGTTGAAGTTTTTAGTTATGACTACTCCCAGGTACTTTATTTTTGTCTTGGCCACGACTCTCTGTCTCTCCACCACCATCTTGAAAGGACCGTTTGTTATTCGGGTCCTTTCACTACTAGCGTCTCCGTTTTTTGCGGAGCAATTTTAAGTCCGTTTGCTGTAATCCAACGGACCGCCAGAGCCACAGTATTCTCTGCTCTGTTTCTGACCTCATTTTCTTTGTTTCCCTCGATATAATATATGAGGTCGTACGCGTATGCTAGAGACCTTTGGGCCGTAGTCCAGCTCCAGGATGCCGTTGTACATCATATTCCACAGAACTGGTCCAAGGACCGAGCCCTGCGGTACACCCATCGAACACCTATGTGATATAAAGCCAGAAGTCACCCTCCTGCCGCTTAAGTAGTTCTTTATATATCTCGTTAGGTATGGGCTTATTCCTTTATCTTCAAATGCCTTGACTATTTTATGCCATTTAGCGGTATTGAAAGCGTTCTTGATGTCTACAGCCACAAATACACCCCATTTGCGGCTTGTATTTTTACGATTTCCTTTAATGCCTTTATTGCCGACACCGTAGATCTTTTGGGTCGGAAGCCATGCTGGTGTGGAGATAGAAGAGTTTTGTCCTCAATCTCCTCAGCTAGTCTATTTGCTATCATGCGTTCTAGTAACTCAAAAGAGTTAATTAGGCATATTGGTCGATAATTGCCTGCCTCATTTGGGTCTTTACCCTCCTTTGGAAGTAGAACCACTTTAGCTGTTTTCCAGCTGTCGGGAAACCGTTGTTGTTCCAGGAGTTCGTTGAAATAATTCAAGATCTGGGACACATCTGCTCACCGAATTGAATGTTTCTAAGGAGTTTTACCTCCACCAGATCGGCGAGACCGGTCGGCTTCTCGGCCTCAGTTTTCACCTCCTCTGAGGTGACAGCCGGGTCGAGGTCTGTAATATTGAAAACTGTTCCCCTATTTCTAGTGGAAACAGTTACTTCCTCCATATTTTCCTTTATTGCGTTTTTTAGGGTCTGAGCCTGACCCTTGCCCTTTAAGCGAATGACTATGCCCCCGCTGTTCGTCTTTTTAACTTTGTTAATATTGAAATTGTCCTTCATTTGTTTCAGGACTTCAGCGAAAGGCCTGTCTCCTGTCCTGACCAGGACTGACTCACCCTCGTCTAATTTCTTGTCTCTATTGGTCCTGGTATGGACCACCATGTTATAGTTAGCACACTTAGTGGTAAATTCCAATATCACCGAAAATGAGGACGTTAGTGTCCCCGCTCCGGGTCTCCCCGACCATGGGCCTGATCGTTTCGAAATCCTCCTTCTGATTTCCTTTTAAGTTGGCGACATAGTGTCTCCAAGTTTTTTTTGTTCTTAGAGAAGTTATTGAATTTTGAATAACTTCATACTCCCCAGGTTTTAGGGATTCTGCCAACTCCCTTATTTCGAGAATATGCTTCAGTATGTTGTCATCCTTTTCTGGATATACTAGGACCATAAGTCCTTTCTGTCCAAAGCCTCTTGTTCTTTTATGGGGAGGATCTTGGTTTTAGTAAAAACCTGTTTCTCCCAAAATTTTTTAAAGCCACCTTGATGGCTTTAGTTATTTCGGCTTTTTTTAGCCTTTCAACTTCTTTTCTGCATTTATGGCATTTTATGCCACTGCAGTTATAAGTGGAGGTGGTGTTTTTGTTCACCGACCAATTCAATTTTTTAGTGAGGGTCCTCATCTCCCCCATTCTCCTCTTTATCTCTGGGTTGTTTATATTTAGCCCAGCGATGATCTCCTCGACCTCACTGAGCTTACGTACTATAGCCTCTACGGCGGTTTCCTCGTTTTTGGAGTTCTCCTCCTTCCATATTTTTTTCTTTTCTTTTTTTTCCTGGCCCTTCGTACTCTGGCACCAGTATGGGGTAGTTACCCTCTTCTCTATCCCTAGTAGGATAGAGAAAAGGTCGGACTTTCTGAAGTCAAATTAGCTACTTGACTCCTCCCCCTTCTCCTCGTCAATTATCACCTCTTCAATCATAGTCGACTGTTTTACAGTCGAGAACGATTTGTCCACCATTTGCTGGTGCTTTCAGATCAGCTTCTGTTCGAAGAGCTCCCGGGTGAGATCATCATCGATAGCCTTAGCTCATCAACAATTTTGTCGTCTCCATCAGAAGACGACGTACAATCCTCATCAATGTTACATTTTTTCCTATTGTGAGACAGAGATGCCTCTGTCTCCGACGAGATATTCCTCCTCCAGCGACATTTCTTATCTTGTTTATTAAAAGTATCCATACAGATCCCACGAGTGGGGACGAAATAAAAGTCCGGCGAGGTAGTGCGCCCTTGCCTCGCTAAGGCTAGATACTCTGGGAGGTCGCTTGGCATCCCAGAGGCACCGTTCAAGACTGTCTTCGAGCAGCCATTCATCCCACAGCTACGGTGGTTAACAACGTAGGATTACGGATTTTTTATCCAGGTTTACTCCTTTTAAGTTTTTTTAGCTGTTTCTTAGCTTCCCTCCTCTCCACCCGTACGCCAAGACGGCACGAGAAGAGAGGAAGTTACTGAGCCACTCCACCAACGTCAATATCTTACAGCTCCCAGGAGTGGACCTTTCTTCCTCCTAGTTTGATCATTTTCTATATCTTCTGGGTCATTCCATTTCGAAAATTCCTTTTAGATTCTTAACTTCCTGCTCTAAAATCAGTAATCAATTTATTTTTATACGGTGACTCTGTTAAAACTGCCGTTTCCCCCCACTTTGTGGTTTTAGTTCTCGCTGTTTCTCTATTGAAATGCGGAACTGGTCTAATGTCTTTAGGAGAAATTGTAAATGCAGCTACAGTAGCCTGTTGATGATGATGAGCTTGGGTTAGAAAGATTTTTTTCCGAACATGAAGTGCTAGACAAATCTGTTTTTTCTATAGTCATAGTTATGACACTTCCAGGGTTCAGTTGCATTCACTTTCTACACTCTTCAGAATAATAAGTGCTAACTGGAGACAATAAGGCAACATCTAAAGGCTGCATCCTATAGTGCAGTGTAGAGAGAAGCATAATAGGATGACGTTATTTTTCCTTGTCGTTTCTATAAGCTCCAAAGATTTGGTATGGGTTGCGTGCCCATCTAAGAGTAGAAAAACTGGATGTCCTTCTGTTGGCTTGGCAAAAGTAATAAAGCGCTTAAACCACTTTAAAAAAATATCCTTTTCCATCCAACCACTTTCGTGATATTCTGCTGAAGTCCCTGGTGGTGTACCTTCTAATAGCTCTTGATTGGCTTTTTTTCGAGGAAATACAAACATGATGGGCATATAATTTCCTGCGGCACTCATACAAGTGTCTGTTGTAACCAAAGTTTCTCGCTCCCCCGAAACAACATTTCTAACCTGACGTTTACCTCGCAGGACAAGAACTTTCGATTGCTTCTTTGGAACAGTCGTCACACCAGTTTCGTCCACATTGTAGATTCTATCTGGTGAAAACTGGTATTTGGCGAATAATCTTTCTATTAAATCAAAGAAATTGTTCACTACTGGTCTACTACTACGCTTAAGAAATGAGTACAGCCAACACTTTCCAGCCATCTGTTTGCCTCTGTTGAAATTGTGCGGTAGGTTGTTCCGCTCTGCAAGTTCAAATGCAAGACTTCGTAGTTCCCTTAACGTTAGTCCGAAAAATCTATTTTCCATTAGAAGAGCATACTTTACAAGTTCCTTTTCCTGCCCTAATGAACCTACAATACGTTGTATAAATAATAGAAACAACAGTATTAAAATGATTATACCTTTCTTGCTTGCATCGGAAATAGTTACACCTGATTTCGCTTTCTTAACACGATTCTCCAATGTGGTTTGGGGTACTGAATATGCCTTTGAAGCTTTGAAATAGATAATGTTTCCATTTATCACCTCTTGAATTGCAAGGTGCATGCTCTCCTCCGACCAAGACTGGCGGTTTGTTTTCTGTTGATAATTACTAGCCATATTGTATAAAATATTGAACAACCTGTCAGGAAAAACTATGTGAGAAATGTATAAGTTTGATAAAACGGGGTACTCCTTTTTATAAAAACAACTAGTACCCCATTTTATCGCGCTGGTACAGTATTTACAAAATGTGTAACTCCGTTAAAATTTATAGTTTCCTTCTACAAGATATATCATAACATGGATTAAAAACTAATTGAACCCATAGATATTTACTTGAGCTTATATTATCAACGATTTTAGACTCCTCACAAAAACTATTCACCATAAAATTTTAATAAATCGTCCATAAAATTAATCTGGAGAGTAAAAATAATGTGAAATTGAGAAATATAATAATACAATCAGATTCATACAAAATGTTGAAAATGCCCCATCTAACTAAAATACGAGGTCGTTGTCTATCTTTCAACGATAATCGATCAGCAACTTGCTATGGCATTAAAATAGAAACAATGTAAGAAGTGCCATTGAACAGAAATTTTAATATATTAATTTCATAATCAAATACCAAAATAATATAATATAATAAAAATATATATTGAACATGGTTGATAAATCCTTCGCGATTGCATGGTAATTACAAAATTTCACATTTCTCTTTTTAAATTTGACATAACAATTCATTTCACTTACCACCTTCTAGGGAGAATGATTCGAAAGGATGAGTTAAAGAAATTTTGTTACAGGATCTATAATAATTTTACATGAGCAATCACCTCTTGAATCAATTCAGGAGCATTTTCATATTTCTGTATTTTTCTTATCTTAAAATTAAATGAAAATATTGTTTCAGGTACAGAGATGATACATTATGTTGGACTGATAGGTGAGTATTGCGAAAGTTTTATACAGTTTAGCGGAACAATATAAATAGAGCCCGCAAACCATTATTCAAAGAATATTTTTCTGTTCACTTTAAATATACTTATGGTGCAATTTGAATAACTCACAAATTGAGAAACTTTTCACATGTATTTCATTCTACCGTGGCATTAATAGTTCTATTTAGTGTCAAAATCCATTCCAATTGGAAAGTATTATGAACTTTTATGACAAATTTTTTCCGACTATACAACCAGTGGTCGCCAACCTTACAATGTGTTGGGCTACTTTGTTAATTTTGGAATAAACAGCGAGCCACCCACACGGAAGCCACGTAACGCAACGTAAATTAAATAATCCACAGTTAATTTATTATTATATGTATTTATTTTACTATTTAACTGGTAATACATAATACATAGGTACTAATAATAAGCTAATAACAAAATAACTAATATTACTAGGACGTACTTGTTCATAGCTACATTCATACCTACCAAACGAAGGTGTTTGAAAAATAAACAAACTTTCATCCAGCCACAACGGCATGTTACGTGAGATTTAAAAATAGTTAATAATAACAACAAAAAAGTAACGCATTATCATGAACATAAACATTGAAACATAAAAAAGCACATTCAATAAGAAGGCTGACACTCAGACTCATAGATAATTTTTTTAATGTTTACAATAAAATTTGATACAGCCATTCGAATACAATTATCCAAATGTTCATCTACAAGTCGATTGCGATATTTGTTCTTAATAAACTTCATATTGGATACACAATTCACACAAATAGGTTGAACTGAATAACGCTTCCACTTTCAAGGCAACACGGTATAGAACTGATTATTTGTCTCTACTTACAATAGGCCAGATACATTTGGTACTTGAAACTAACGATTTTAAGGCGAAATCATTTTGAAATTCAATTACTTCCATTTCTGTTGCAGCGATGTCTTCGCCAAAGTTCTGCATAACACAAGTTGCAAACTGTTGGATATCAATTTCCATGAAGGGTGAAACAACAAACTGCGTTACTAAAGCCGTTTCGTTGAAATCCTGAAAACGATTTTTGAAGTTAATTTTCAGGGTAGAAACTATTTTTACATGATATTTGCTGTCATAGGATTTTGAGATATTTTTTCTGAAAGAATAGGAAAATGCTTGGCATCGCTGTTAATTGAGTTTTGTTCCCAAAACTCTAGCTTTTTGATAAATTTGGGCTCCAGGTTTGCCATTTCATTTGCACAGTTTTCAAACACTCGTAGGTTGAGTGAACAGTATCCTTAATCTTAAAATAAAATTTTCTTCTACGTGTATTATTTTAGATACGACATACGGCTTAGGGGAATTGTCATTTGTCGTACGTGATTGTTGGACCAAAATTAGAACTAACTTTCCTCTAAATTACTGCTTAATGTACTTTTGTCAAGCTGATACTACTGTTTTGGTATCTGTTTCACTTGATATTATTTTAATTTTAGGCGATATGGACTATAGGCATTTAAAAAATCTTATCCTTATAAAGCATGAAGGGCTGACAGTTCGAACTGAAATGTTAATACGTGAAATACAAGAAATTTCTTCAATACTTTTCATGACTTAAGGAGTGGCTTTACAAATGTAACAAGTTTCATTGGAGTCTGAATTTCTAATACAATTGCAAATATTATCATCAATTATAGCAACGAATAGGTTTTGAGAAATGTATACACCAACACTCAGCAGTGTATTTGTGAGTGTTGGTGTAGTGGTAGCGTAAACAATGGGTTTTGTATGAATATCACCAAAGGCTCCTGAAATTCAACTTAATCTTGCTGAACTAGTTTAAACTCCTCTCTGCTCTTTACTTAATTCCTTAATGACGGGGGGCTCCGTCATTATTTTAGCCCCGGGCCTTATAAATCTCAATCCGGCCATGAAAAATGGTAATATAAACATTACAGTTACGTATCAAAGTTATAAAATTGAAAAAAATATTGTGACTGTTCTGTTCGAATTTCCGCTAGTGAAATTGAGCTAAAAAAGAAATCATTGTCGATCAATTTTGAATACTAGAAAGAAAAAAAAAACGGTGGGCGAGTAGATTTTCTAGATGCAGAAAAGATATGGCAGAGCACAATACTTGATTTTTATCATTTTGTACAACTGTGCCATGGTAATAGCCCGTTGATAGATTGGCTATTTGAAATAAAATGAATCATAATACTTAAGAATTTTTTGTTTCCTACTAATCTAAAGTTAATTTCGTCCGTCTACAGGTGCATGTAATTCACTGATTAATTTGAATATTTATCAAACAATGAACATGATTATCTATTGACATAGGATTTAGATATTTCTGCAACTATTATATTAGAAAGTTTCCAAACTTAAATATTACCTCAAATACTACTTTTATGGAATGTTCAAGTCTACAATAGAGTTTTAAATCAAGCCATGAGCTATTTCAAGTAAAAAATGCAGTGTTTGGTTTTCAATACGGTTTTATTAGCTAGTTATGAATAGTAACTCTGAAGTCAATTTTGAGCACACAAAACGTTGGATTTATTCGAAATTTCACACACTTTGAGGATCAATGATAATTCAATAATTTCATAAATTCGTGTTATTCTTTTTAGGTTGTTTGGTATGTATGTATGAAACGAAATCTCTGGAGTCGACTTTTGAAAATTTCTTTTAACAAATACATATTATTTGTCGTATTGCAGTATTATTATAAACCGGTAAATTCAAATAAACTAAAAAAATTGGATGATACCATCTCCAAATTCATTCCATTTATTATAGAACGTTTACGGTTTTGTCTGTAAAAGATAGTTACTAATGTAAATAAGTAGTGAACCGGAACCACAACCCAGACAAGGAACTGGGAACCGTCAACCGGCGGTCTCAAGCGAGTCTTTCTCGGTGTCGAGCCAGGGGCTCGCTGATCATTTTGAAACATCATTTATTCAGGCAAATTATCTGCCAGCATCGGTGGAGTAATCACGTCGATTATTTCATAACTGGTTTTGATTTTACGTTGATAGACTCTCTGCTGATATTGATGGCTAATCGATTCGAGATAATTTATAAAGGTTTTGTTGTTTTATTTGCGATTCTCATTAAGCGGCAAAAGCATATCTCATCTTCGTGATTCTCGAAGAAGAAGAGAGTCCATAATCGACATTGTGAGACCTAAACAAAAAGTTAGAAACGGGTATCGATACCTGTCTGTATAATGTCTGTGACAAAATAAAAACTCGACTGACCGCTACTTCAAAATAAATTGATCTAAAATTCGAACGGCTTCAAAACAGCTTGCCGCACCACCAATACTGATAGGTAGGAATTACAAATCTTTCGTGTACTATCTTCCAGGGCCGTATTGCATATTCACTTATCACCTAACAAAAACAATTTCACATTTAGCTGGAAAATTTATGGAGTTTGTCATAATAGCACAATTTATTCTCTCAAACAATAATAAAATACCAAAAACAGTAATTTAGAAACAAAATATTAATTATAAAGAAATCAAAATCTTTATATACGCGAGATGGTTGAGAGGAATACTAACTTTTTATGGAAAATTCACTCTTAGACAAAATATTTTAATAATATCCTTTCAGCTCGACACACTTATTCCAGCGAATTTGTAAGTTTAGCAACAGAAAATGATCGGTGGGTGACAGGTCAGATGGATATATACAAAACACGGAAATCATTACCTTTTTGAATGAAAAAATTTGCTTTCTTGGGAGCACATAACTCGGATAAAGTGCATCATTTCTACTAAATTTTTGTTGATGAATACACAATTAGACCCAAATGTCTTCTGCGATATATCAAACCTTGCAGATATGTAATCTTGGATTCAAAATAACGCATCTCTCTTGGATTGGAATATTTACTTCACGATCATTAAGTACAAGGGCATGGATGTTCTCAACCATTTTTGGAGTATAACAGCATTAGTGTAAATTGCAGTCCCCGATTTTCAGCATCATTCAGTGGATTTCAATAAAATAATGTTATTGAGTTGAATTAAAGCAAATTTGGAGAGAATTGTATTTATGTGAAATAGCAGACTCAATTATGCTTACTGTTGAACAAAATGGGGAAAATAGTATTGAAGCTGAAATATAATTGTAACAAGTTACAAATTTGTTCAGCGTCAATTATATAACGCTCACAGTTCTAAAATTGATGACGACAAATCAGTCTTATGAATTATTCCACACGATATAATGAATATTTTTTGAGAGCAAATATTACTTATGTTAAATTGTAAAATATCGGTGTTCCACAGCACAGATGTGAGAAAACTCTTACCTGTAAGGCACCATATTAATGAATTTTTAATTTTTTATTCAAATCAAATGGGTATATTTAAAAATAAATGTCATGTCATAAGCATCATCGTGGCTGCATAGGTGTCTTAGTGAATGGTAGCATTCGATTTTCAAGAATTTATATCTGAATTTGGATTTCAAAATTTGTTCATTTGGGAGCAACGCTATTATAAGTCATGCAAAACGCCATGAGTGGGAAAAACTTGCTGTGTGTTCCAATAACCCTACTTTGAGAAAAGTTGAGTTGTTGGGTAACGTCATCGCTAATAGAAGTTTCTAGTAGAACCAATAGGTGCTCCCGTACTCTATTTCCGTCTTTGAGGATTTGACCTTTTGTAGATTGCAGCTGCAAGAATTGAAGCGTATTTTAGGCTGATTGATAGGTGGATAATGTATCGGCGAATACGAAGTCTTGATCATTTGTCTACATCTTTTGGTTATCTGTACCAAACATGAAATTATAAATAATCTCACAATTGCCTACACGGATTTTTAGAAAAAACATTAAATAGAAGTAAGATATTATGAACTTGCGTAGTTTTTCATTTTATATTTGTTATTTGTCATATAAACTCACCAGAGTTTCCATCTAATAAATGTTCATGATTTTGTTTCTTGATATTTCATTTTCTGCGTAAATCCAACATTGATGAAAGTTAATCAAAATAACAATCGCTTGTAATTTTTTTGAGGACTTTATTTTAAACTATTTTAATTGAATGTTTATAAAATTTGCATACAAGTATACAACTACTATTCAAATAATCCAAGAACGTAAAAAAGACTAGTTTAGATTGTTAGTTCGTCAAGAATGGTGAATGAGTTTGGCTTTGAATATTGCAGAGGATCAATCTTGTCATCGGAAACAAATCCGCTATTGTTTTTATTTTATTTTTCGTAAAAAAATTTACAGTGGAGGTAGGTATTGTTGACTAGAGAGAAGCACCAATATTTATTGTGTCCAGCAGGCAAGTAGAATGCGGCGACTGCATCAACCCGCAGTTGAATTACATTTCCACATTCTCAACATACATGGGTTTTAATGAGCAATTTCTACTAGTCTGTCCATTGTGTGTCCCTCGCAAGGCACGGTTATACACTGGTCGTCAATCTTAATGGACAAATGTCTTTTTTCTAGAAAAGTTTTTTCAACAAAAATGCATTATATAAAATTTCTATTTTTTTTCGTATATAGATATTTTATTTGTTTGTTTATCAGTATACATATTTATCCTTTGGCTTTTTTGAATCTGCAAACTAGTTAATTAAAAGATTGTCATATACATTCTTATTGTTGATTAATAACTATATGATATACATAAGTTTTGTCATTATAATGGTCCAGTGATTAGGGGTATGATAATGTTATGTTTCACAAATAGTGACTTTCTGATTGGCGCATTAAAACAACAATAACTAAATTTATAGAATGGAGTTTTTAGAAACGTTTTAAGGAAGTTTGCTTTGGTTTATTAAAGATGTTCAACTTAATGACAATTTATTTATTTTTCTTTGTATAAATATAAGCTAATAAAATCGGCTTCAGAGATTTTATGGTAAGGAAATGTTAGTAAAAAGAGTATGTACAACGTATTTGATCATCATAGTAGAATTATTACAAATACGTTGTCTGGCTATTAAATAACGACGCTAACGCTTTGAAGTAATTCACTTTAAAAAAAATTTTACCTATCACTACCTTCAATATAGATACACTTCTCCTCTATCTCTTAAACGCTCTATTGGAATCTTCTCTTTTTTGTAGCAACACCAACTTGGCACATATTTTTCCCATGTTGAAATTTGCTGTTCGAATTTTTTATCAATCCCTACGATTCCAGCAATCATACAAATACTAATCGATTATTGGATCGGATCATATTCATTCTACCGTTCGTTTTTGATATGATAGAGCTAATAACGTGGGAATTAAGTAGAATGTCGTCTTTGTTATCTAGAACCGCTTAAATCACCCAATACATGGGCAAAAATATGAAAAATGAGTCGATTCGATGATTTTTTTATCACGGTATAAATTTCAATTTCATTTTTTGAAACAGGAAATTAAATCAACTATGATAGTAATAAAGAATTTTTTTCAGGATTTCCTAACGAAACTTAACTTATTTTCACCATTTCATTCTTTTTTCCTTCTCCGTCAAAATACCAATAAAGCATAAAAATTAATAGTTGCGTTCCCTCCGCCGCTGGAGCTTGGAGCTTGAACTCGAAAGTATATAATGAGTGTAACTGATTGATTTTATTTCAGTTTTGTAACAAGTTGAATTCCACAGACAGGTTAACTATTTAAGGGTTGTATCGCGATATCGCGATGGGAAATTGAAATTTATTTCGGCCATCCATCATCAATCCGATTTTGTTGTCTCAATTTGTCTACTCCTTGAAAATCCATTGAGAAAATGGATGCTGTGAAAAATCAAAATAATGATATAACTAACTAAAACTTTACTGGTTTTGAGTTAACTGGTGAGCCAACTTTCTGGACCGTGTAAACAATGGAGTCCTATTGGAAAATCGACTTTTCTTTCAGGTAATAAATGTGCGCAGCTTGTCTTCTTGGGGGTTTCTAGGGGAAATGCTATTATCAAATGATACTGGTGACACTGGAACAAGGTGAGGCAGCATCGGAGAAGGGAAAATAAAGAAGATGTTCACAGGTTCTTAGTAATCTCTGGTTATATTGTCTCTAAAAACAGGAGTTAATTGTAAATATTTTCTGTTACTGATTTTGGTACATTCATAATCCATAGAATGGCTTTCATAAATAGATGTTCAGCAAGTGAATATTTGTCAGGGCAGAAGTTTCTGTCATTTTTGTTAGATATAATCCTAGTGATCTAGTGATATAGACTTCTACACAATTTATTTATATTTATATATATATATATATATATATATATATATATATATATATATGATATTTTCATATTAAATAAAAGTCGAAACGTCTAAATTTATCTTTCTTTTCAAAACTATCAAAAAAACTAATTTTGAAACAGACGAGACCTAAAATCAAGAACATTTAGATGCATTAATATATCAAAAGGTCTAAGAAATAAGAAATTGAAGAAATTTATACCGGCATGAATGAAATATTGCCTACCTACCGTAACGTTGAACTTACATATGGAACTGAAGCCAAACACAAACTGAAAAATTTCGAAAATATCCTCCACAAAATTGCAAAACTGAAAAGCCGAAGAATTTTTCTATTCAGATGCAAAAAAGATAAGTTGATAGGTATTTCATTCATTTCAACATTTCTAAATTTAAAATTATCCCATATAAAATTTACAAATAGTCGCCTGCAGCATAAATATCAAAATCACGTTTTATATAGATTAATTCTCCAAGTCATATAACTATCTTTTACCGAATCAATTATTCTAATAAGAAAATTAGAAAATGATTTAAAAAACATAACAGATAAAATAAATGAAGTATTTCCTATTAATATTTTCCAAAAATTTAAAGAAAAATGTCGAGAAAGAACTGAATCGCTTTTTAATAAATGTAAACAAAAAAATACTAAGAAAATTGATAAGCTAATATTAAAACAACAACCTATTGCTGAAAATACAAATGAAATAAAATCAAAATGGATCGAGAATTTAACTGATACTGTCATACCAGATGAAGTGAAAGAAGTTTTATCTTTAGGTCCCAATTTTGCACAAAATATTTCTAGTGACAAAGAATTACCTGTGACAAATATCTTTTGTAATATTGAATGCAACACCAATCATCTAAATAACGAAGTTCAAAATAAAATAAGATCTGATACTTGTAATATTATCACTAATTTCAAAAATAAATTGCAAAACAAACAACAACAAAACAATATCAAACTTCAAAATATAAATAAAACCAAAGAACTCATAAATAAAAATAGAACTCTCGAAATTTTGAAAGCAGATATATCTAATAAAACTATTATGATGAAATTATTAAACGATAAGACAACTCACAAAAAAATTAAACAAAACCCTACGAATTCTTCATCAAAAACAAAATAATGATCTAATCCGATCTTGGGAAAAACAACTTTTTATTTCACTATCAGACGCTAAAAAATTGAAAATTCACAATGCCTTACCCCCTAAAATATATGGTTTACCAAAACTCCACAAACCTGACATTCCCTTTCGACCGATTGTTTCAAGTATTCGAACTCCTCTCACCCGATTATCTAATTATTTGAAAAATATTTTGAAAAAAATTTTATATCAAAAACACATGGAATTTCATAGAAAAAATTAAAAGTATCAAAATTCCTAATGAATATGTATTTTTTTCGTTAGATGTAGTTTCTTTATATACAAATATTCCTAGTACCATTGTGCAAAAGATATTAATAAAAAAATGGGACAAAATTAAAGAATATACAGAAATACCTCCAAATGAATTTATAAAAGCTATAGAACCCACACTTACAACAACATATTTCAAATATGAAAATGAAATATAGAAACAAATTGATGGTGTGATGGACAAAATGGGAGCTTCAATTTCAAGTGTTATACCACAATTAGTAATGGAAGATCTTGAGGAAACGGTTCTAAGAAAACTTGATATAAATATTCCATTATTTTTCCGATATGTAGATGATTGCATTACTGCTGTACCAAAGAATCAAATTGAAAACATAAGTAAAAAATTCAATTCTTATCATGAAAAACTTTTTGTGACATTCAAAGATTAAAAAATTCTTGTAACGGAATCTAATACACGAAAAAAAAATTTTTAGAAATGGTTCACATTCATAAGAACGAAAAAGCTATAAATGATAAAAAAGATCCAAGTAATTTAAGTAAAATTCATAGCTCTATTTCGTAAATTCTAATAAATTTAATATATTTGAAATGTGGAAACCAAGGAAAAATTAATTTTTCTTATTGGAACAAAGTTCTAAGTTTATTTTATCCTTATTTTGATATTCATGATGAAGGTGATCTATAGATCAATATAAAATGTCAGTGTCATTATCATATTTTGATAAAGACTTAAAGAAAATTCGAAACGTCAAAATTTATCTTTCTATATATATATATATATATATACATATATATATATATATATACCTATATTTATATATTTATATATATATATATATATATATATATATATATATATATATATATATATATATATATATATATAAATATAAATTAAATAGTTTGCAGTGGTGAATCGATTATCTTCAATTTAGATCAAAAATGTCTCGTGTCTCTCGAGTACCTACTACGCTAATTTATTCTTATTTGTACCGATTAGCGCTAACAGTGCGTTAAACATATCCGTCAACCATATGAAAGTATTCCCGCCTTATATCCCAATTAAAGGAACTGTTATTAGAAGCAATAAATAAGAGTTCAGAAAATCAATGTTGCTTCTGAGAACCAATTAGACCATAATGGGTAGTTGCAGATTGCTGAAGGTTGGTGACATATATGGAGTTGTATTTGTTTCAAGAATCGATTGGACGAACTTCTATATGATATTATCTGCACAGGTAGTCGAAGACCGACCAAGATCGACGACTACTTCAAATACAAGACAGATAGTCTGGGAAATATGATATCTACATCCTAAATAAATCAATACTGGGTTTTTATTATAAGTTATGCTTATTGAACATTGCACATTAGAATTTTTCAAATAAATATATGATAGCTTGAAATAAAGTATTCCTTCTTGGTATACGAGACACTCCTCGATCAAGTTAAGAGCCGATTCTTTAAACCTATCTAAATAAGTTAAGAGATAGGCTTTTCCAACGGAAATATTAATGGACAAAAAAGTTTAAGTGAAATTCACATTTATTGAACATTACGTTAAATACCTACATGATCAGATTATTTATAGGCTAAACTTTTTTTACGGCTAATTCGTGGTAACCTAGTTTGTGATTTCGACAGTATAATACAAGCTTATAAATTATACCACTATACAAGTTTTTATAGTAATAACCAGAATTTAATCTTATTTGTCAATAAAATATGATACAGTCTTGTAAATAATATAGGCAAGTAAGAATTAGGTTTTCTTCAGATTTATTCGAATGGACTTTTAGTTTTATTCTATTTACATTTTTTATGCTTCTTCTAAAGTTGTTTCCCAAATAATTTGAGAAACCTCTGCTTCCAAGCTATTTATTATTAGTTCCATTTTACTTGAAAACGAAATGTAATGTTAGTTACGCTGATTTATTGACAATTACTTTATATTTAGATTTTTGAATCCGAGAGTTTTATTCAAAGGCAAGCATCTATTTCGGCGACTATGTTAAAACTAGCAGTGACAAGGTTTAATCCATTCGGATTTGTCTACGGCGTCTTTATTGAAAACGTACAGAAATTGAACAAACCTGTTCATTCAAACAAGCAGAGTTTAGGGAGAAACTTAAAATCTCGTAAGAATCTATACAAATTATGTCAAAAAATAATTTACGAATTTTGCTGTCAATTCAAAAGAATATTTAGAATCGAATGATCGTCATCAAGCAGTTCCAGATTTCATTACCAATATTGTTACTGGAGATATGAGTTGGGTCTATGACTATGACCTTGGGATAAAAATTCAGAGTTTTCAATGGACAACTAGTGGTAAAGCTCGTCCTAAAAAAGTACGTTAATTTAAGTGAAACATCAGGGTCGTGGTAATTATTTTCTCTTATTGTAATAAGGGCATCGTATATTATGATTACCTATTTTTGTTAAAATGACAAACTGTTCACCTTCTTAAAAAGAACAAACTGTTATTAAAATGCTCACATGGGAAACGTTGATTTATTCCCATGTCGGGTATAGAATAATTGTAACAATCGATATAATTTTCATTATCGTTTTTTTGCTACCTGATACCAGATATCTCATAATTATCTCGAAGATGTATAGTGCATTAATTAAAGGACGATTAAACGTCAAAATAATCACTTAATTTATATGATTACACAAAAGAAGAGGTGGGTTACGATCACCAGCTACATCATACAATTTCCATTAATCGAATCTTATCGCTCTTTAATGGCTACAAATCACATCAGAGGCGTCTCTGATATATCTATAGAAAAAAGTGGGTATTTTCATAAATACATTAATTGAAATTGATATTTTGTTAATATAGTAGTAAAAAGTTAAATTCAATGGCTTCTTTATAAACTCTTGGTAAAACAGTCCTTTTGGTTTTTGAATGATGTTGAGGTTATCAGGTTGGTTTTTTTATTTTTAAGGTGAATTTGGTAGACAATAGGACAAGGGCTTAGATGGGAAATGCTTTTTTTGGAGATTTCCGTTAGTATCTAACTAGGTTGATCTCCAAATGAATGTTTCTAAATGGAGTAAATTGTAAGATCCAACTGAGAATTCCATCCCACTAAACAATTTTTGTCGTTTCCTATTATCAATTTCTTTTGTTATAATACTACAAAATTTCCTTCATATTTTAAAAATAAGGAAGAAAATGTGTTCAATATTTATTTTATTGGAGGTATGATCTCTTTTGAGTCACTGAAAATGAAAATAGGCGAAATTCAATACCCATTCCATGCTGAAATCAAAGTAACCTTCTGAGAAAACTTCAAGAAAAACAGGAACAAAATGTTCATATAATATTTTGTATTTGCTGCTGGTTATTATGAAATATATTTCGTTGTTTCAAAACACAAAGCTCATATTATATATTTCAACAGAAAATATAATTTCGTTTGTCTTTACAAAGTGTTAAAATGCAGTTGTTCAAAGTAAATTATTCATGGGTGAAGCTTTTGATAAGATAATAAAGAAATGAATTGATATTGAAAATTTATGACTACTCTTGTTTTTTGTAATTTAGTTTTCAAATAAGAATTTATTGAGGAGAGAAAGAAGTGAACTTATAAAAATTATTTGTAACCAAAAACTGAAGTGTACTGTCCCCTGAGAAATTGAACCATTGACTCAAACTAAGAAGGTCATACTTTATAGACACAAAAGTTAAGGCATTATAAAAACGTCATCTTATCCATATTTGGTACATTTTAATTTTTACTGGTTAACTCAAAAACCGACTGGAACATTCTATGAGGTTTTTGAAGGATGGCAGAAGGTTTTCAAACAGACCTTTATTGAATGTGGACACAAATAGTATGTAAATTGGAGAAATTGTTGTATTAAATGCCAACTATACAATTTTTTGTTATTAAAATAAACATACTCATATACACTAAGTACACTTAGTGTTCATCATTTATTTATTTATATTTATTAGCTTATTACTTTAAAGGTTGTAGTGTATATGAGTATGTTTATTTTGATAATAACAAAAAATTGTATAGTTGGCGCATTACATTTGATACAACAATTTTTCCAATTTACATACTATTTGTGTCCACATTCAATAAAGGTCTTCGTAGCTGTTCGAAAACCTTCTTATTTATTTCTTAGACCTTTTGATATATTAATGCTTCTAAATGTTCTGGATTTTAGGTCTCTTCTGTTTAAAATTAGTTTTTTTAATAACTTAGAACATTTAGAAGCATTAATATAATACGCTGCGCCGCTGAGTAAACTAAGTTAACAGTAATAGTATAAATATGTATTCTATCGTGTCTGGCATACGAAATCAATAGACATATTATATTAAAGTCTCCATATAATCAGTTGAGATTTGATGACTATTTTGAAAGCAGAGATTTTAACTTATGGATGCAGGACGCGTTTTGTTCGCGTGCCAGACAGCTGGTCTTAACTCTTAAAGGTTCACTCTCCTCTTCGATTCTCGATCTTCCATCGGCATTATCGTCTGTTTGTTTTCTGTTTTGTACTCTTGGGCGATGATGCCGCTACTGCTGTTGATGTCGATGAATGTCGTTCATGGCTCACGATACAGGTCCAGTTCGATGAAATTAAAAACGTTTATAGTACGGTCATATTTTCAATAAATGGATGAAAAATCAATGCAACGGTTTTTCATTATATAATAAATAAAAATATTAATTTCTGCAGCATAATCTAAAATAAGTTAAGTTATGATTTGTTCTAGAGAATATGTTATTTATTTATTGAATATTAAGTCAGAATTGCATAATTATCAACTGATATTTAGAGCTATCTGCTCAATGAGACAAGGAAAAGTTCTTTCACTCATCAACATAAACCTGAACTCCAATGGAGAGGTGTTACTTAAACTGATAAATCGAACCCTTACAACTAAAACTCTTAGTTAATACAGTATGCCACTAAGCCAAGAAAGGCCAAAAAACCTTTAGAGCTAACAACGAAGTTAACGCGCAAAATAACCTTAAATTTTAGAAAATGTCGCCGAGAAATTCAACGTTTGAAGAAAAATATATACAATACAATAACCATTTTCATTCCTACTAAAATTAGCTAATTAGATGAAGTTTAGTGGAAAAGATATGTTAATATTACGATTATAAATATTATTAAAATGTTGATTAGTATTTCCTATCACGATTTTTTTACATAAAACAAAAATCTATACACGGTATCTCAAATGAAAAATAAGACGTCATCGTTTATTTTGTTCAATGACAACTTCGTCTTTTTGATAGCTGTTTTAACAGGGTGTGTGAAGTCATACATAACTGTCAAATATGAAAATTTTTATCCCTCTTCAACTGAAAGACAAATTAAATTTTAAAATGTCATAAAGTGTCCACCACTTTCTGAAAAATTGGAAATCTAGATATCAATCAAAGAAGTTCTGTGGATTTTGAATCAACAAAAATTCAAAGATTTCAATGCCATGCAAAGACAAATATATATTTTAATTTCTGATAAATTTACGTTTGTGCTGAATGGTGAGGTAAAAAACTTTTCGATATTAGGCACATGAGAATCCCGGCTGGATGAATAGTTATACTTAATGTCCAAGAAGGGTGAATATTTGGGGAGAGATTGTAGGCATTTAAGTTATGGGACCAATATTTTTTGATGAAATTCTTAAAAAAAATTTAGCAAAAGTTAGAGCTGCAATTGGCTAATTTGTTTTCTTACTCTATACATGCTGATATACTGAATAGAGACATTGATTTCAACAAGATGGTGCGTGTCTCCATTCCATATGATCTGTAGGTAAGTATATCCATCATGTATTTTCATGCAGAAAGGACCTATTTATTAGTCGCCGAGGTAGTAGATAACAATCTTTCGGATTTTTTTTATAGGAATACTTGAAAAGCTAAGTTTGCGAAACCAAAACAGCAATTATTGACAAATGAAGTATAATGTCACACAGTCACTGATCAACTAAGAGCATTTGCTCGATAAAAATAATTGAATTTAATTTCTTTATGACTTGTTTTTTTTTATTATCTTGTAATTGGCATGGAATCATTGTCAGTTATGCAAAACTTAAATATAAAATGAATGAAAATAAGTAGATTGGTATTTTTGATTTCTATGGGAAAATTTTCTAATTAAAAATATAAACTACTTATAAAGTGTATTGAAGCACAGTGGAAAACTTTTAATATACATAGTTCAATGCATCCATTCACTTGAGGAAAATAAAGCTGCATATTTAATTTTAAGCCATGAAGAATAATAAATGGTACAGCGATAGAGTAAAAAGAATATCACTACTAGATACAAACATAGATGCGGTAAGCTCAATTCAGCGGATATTTACCAGTTAATTAGCCGCTTGAGGAAAACGCTAGCGAACCCGCTGGCATGTCTGCAAGCCCTCACCCAGTTCTTCTCGTCGGATCGGGATTGACTGCGCCCTTAATTACAACCGTTTCACTAGGGTGTTGATTTATAGGCCAGTTAAATATCTCATAAACAGCACATGAGCACGCTGGAATGCTCGATGTCATATTTGATGGGCCATCACACATTCTTGGTCGCGTTTTCTGTAGATCTTATTATAAGAGTCTGAATAACCATAGTCATTAAATTATATGAGAATCACTCTAAATATTGTTTCAAGTTATATTTTAAATTTAAATTGAAACAAACAGGTGTAGATCTGAAGAGAAATTACGTTATTCTATTTATACCTTCAGCCAAACTGATACCTAAGGAAATATCTGAAAGGCTGCAAAGAGATCTCCTACGAATAAGAGATCATAATAATCCAGTACATTATCTGTGAATATTCAACACTCTCGTGATTTCTACCGACTACTACAAGATTAGTCTAAAAATAGTTGTAATTGTAAATTCCAATATAAAACTGGAATAAAGTGAAATTATGTCCACAATACGGATTAGTTCCCAGTTTCAATCTATTTCGCATACTCACTTTATCCAGTTTAGGCAGTTTTGTTTTCAAGTATCATGTCTTTCTCTTAATACTCTTACCCTTGTTTCAGATTCTAGTCAGTTTTGTTGATCATTTCAATGCTACCTTGACGTCTTTAGAAAAAAAGTTTTGAAATGTAGATTAGATTTTCAAATTTTACCATAAACTAATCGATGTTCAAATCTCTTAAACTGATACAACTAAATATTCTTAAACAGAACTCTTCTGTGAAACTCGATCATTTATAATATTACGTATTTTATTATTTTTTGGATAATATATGGACGAATTATTCTAATTTTATATTTGCTAATATATATATATATATATATATATATATATATATATATATATATATATAATATATATATATATATATATGTATATATATATATATATATATATATATATATATATATATATATATATATATACGGCTTGTACATTTGGTAAGAAAAGTTGTTTCACATTTTTAATATGTAGTATGAGTTTTGTTTCTTTATTGATTATAATTTTTCTAACATTCTTTTGATTATAATTTTTGTCAGTTATGTGATGCTTCTATACCACTGTAAAGACTGAATATAGTTTTTTATCTATGAAATAAATATAAAGCGTGATGCTGGCAGTTCTGTTAATCCAGTTTTATTAATCATTTATGGCTATAGGTTTCTAGACAAACGTATTTGTCTCATTCGAAGGCGGATGACTGTCTGTAACTAGGTACTTCTGCTCTTGCGTTAATGTATTTCTTTGCTTCCATTATGTTTTTTTGCTTTTTTAATGAAACGCTGCAGTCTGTAGTCAACACACGCTATTCGGTTTATATTTTTGTGCCAAATATGAATTTTCGTAGCAGGGTGGAGAAATTAATTTCTGTGTAATCAGAATAAATGTGTTGCGTTTATTTCAATTCTTAGGAATGCTTATAAAATCCAATAGCTTATCAGTTATATATAGAAATATTTTGTTATTAAATGAAAAGTTTTGTAGTTTGTTACACCGAGCGGCCAAACAAGGTAGAAGGCTATACATCAGAAACCGCTTAACTTACCTATGACTCCAATTATTGCTATTAAAGTAACCAAGATAAATTAGTTTTGAGTTTTTCCATTTTTTGTTAAATTTCTGCTAGAGCTTGGGCAAACTCGAGAGTTAATTACATTTATATTCAAGGTATCTATTTGAATATTTATATTTCTATAGTTAGAATATTCAATAATATGAAGAAGAAGAGTCACATTTATTTTTAAGAGAGGAAAGTTGGTAGGCTGGTTTTAAATCCTCTACCAGGTGTATATACAATTCCCAAAATCTTTAATAGAAATGGGAGCTGAATACCTTATATTAAGGACTAATTAAATATATTTTCAGAAATACCAAATACTTCTACTTTCTATTGAATGCTGGCGAGAAATGTGGTGTGAACTTTCAACTAGTTTTAGGTACTTGAAATACACACACACACACACACACACACACACACACACACACACACACACACACACATATATATATATATATATATATATATATATATAAATATATATAATTTTTATTTTTATTTTTATCTTTAATATCCAACAAAATAATAAACAAGTATATTTTTCAGTTACAACTTATAATTAGAAAGACTGCAATTCGCTTAAGCTGCTACTTTTTGTAGCCGTACAACTTATAACGTAGTTATAAGTTACCAGGTATAGCTTTCTTGTGATATTTATGGAGATAGTCTTCATTTAACTATCCCTAATCAATTTCTTGCCTCCAATATATTGTGAAATTTGTTCTGCGATTATTGATTTTTTTAATAATATTTACACTACAACTATGAACTGATATTATTCTTACTCGTGAGAAATATTAAAGATTCAAAAGAGAACGTCGTCAATGTTCAATGAAACCGAATGGTAATTTAAATCATAAATATATCCTGAAATTAGTTGCTAAATGCTATGAAACTGGATCCGTTGCCCTGCACGTTTCTTGGCAGTGTGGCACACAAGTAGCACTGTTTTATGAAACAATTCGGTTAAATACATTTTATCAGTATAGAAAGCATTTTTTTAATAACTTTTTGAAGAGGACTTCAACAAATAGAATGAATTTTGTACAATAATGACTATGCTGATCACTATACGTTTATATTTATAAGACAAGCAAAATTTTTGTAGCTTGAGCTATGACAATTCGTAACTTTATAGAGAATGTATATAGTATCCAAAGGAATCGAACTTTTGAGTTGGTATTCTTTGCAATGGTATTCTTGGAACTTTATTAATTAAGGAAAATCTTAATAGAGAGCCCACTTGAATTTTTCTTGAGAAATAACTTCCTTGGTCACATGATTTTGCATCTTATCAATAATCAACATGATGAAGCTCCACTTAATCATTTAATTATTTTCTTTCAGTTATATGGTGGCTAATGATAGACAGAAAAATTGTCACATAATAGTAATAGATTCGCCACCACGATCAGGCGACTAAGCGCTTCTAGATTTCTTTCTATGAGTGCATTTAATTCGATTGCTCATGAAACACAACCTCTCAATCCAGATTTTTTTTAATATTTAAGTGTTATATGATATAAATATCGGTGTAATTGAATAACAATTATTTAACGGTTATAACGCTTATTTCATCATATTCTTCACGAGCAATTGTGTTCTGCAGGTATAGCGATATCGCTAGGTGATGAGGCACGTGATTGTAGGTCCTGTTCTTCCGTTACTGTTGAAAACATTGAGAGAGTATGGGACATATGATCGAAACAGATCCAAAATACACTTGTCAAACGATTGAGGCAATTTTTGGTAGTGGATCCACTATAATTTTAAATGTTACATGAACTACAGCAAGTAAAAATGTTCAGTAAATGTTAGAAATGTTAAATAATGGTGTACGTAGTATTCCTTTTAGAATAGTAAGAGGTGATGAAACATACACATAATTTACTGGCATACTGTACATTCTCAAAGTATGGTATGCGGACATGGAATATTGAGAAAAAATTTTTTGGATGAATGAATATTATGACTATCAATAATTGAAGTAATACATCTCGTTAGCTTACCATATTTTTATATCTTGAAAAATATTTGATGTTTATAGGTTAATTTATAATTAAGAACACCTATCACAACGGTACACCCACAACAAATATGAATATTACGTACTTAAACAAATATGATCACTCTAAAACCACATCTATTTTTTATTTGAACAATCGAAAACATAATATATTCTACGCGTGATTTTTTACCATCACTTTCTATTGTATAAACAAGTATTCACGCAAGTTATGTGGAGTTATTTTGCTCACTTTATATAAAAATATCTGTGTCAGCTTTTAACGATAAAAGAACTTCTTTATATTATCATGATTATTCATTTCACTCTCATTCTGTTTGTAACTCTGAAATTGTAAACTTGTATTAAATAAAGTTTGTTTTTAAAAAAATATTTCTCGTACAAAATATCTTAACTCGCATTAAGCTCTCCTTTTTAGTCATCCGACAAATACAAATACATATAATGGAGCAAAGTCATTTAAAAACCACTAAAATAGTATCACCTACACATCCTTCAATATGTTGCCAACTTAACTTCTCTGGCTTTGCTGTTTATGCTAACTTTCTACTTATATATGGTATCTTAATTTCACTCCCCTCTCCAAGTAATTGTTGATCAAGAGTTTGTGTCCGCACTTTACATTTTACTCTCTAAATTACTCGAAATTTTTTGTTAGCTGTGATTCATTTCATAAGATGTATATTAAGTCTTCTAAAACACGTTCTACATATTAAGAAAATAAACATGCACCTTACTGTATATAGAATTTTGTAAAAACTACCAAATATATAGATTAAAGTAGGTAGTTATACATAGAAAAATTATAGCAATAAACATGATTTTTTAGTTAAAAATTCTCCTTATTCCCGACCAGTTTGTAAGTTGTGGTCATTTAGTTACGACGTACGTTCTATTCTGATAATTAATATCAAGTTTAAGTGTCAGAAAGGCCGATTAGCAGTAAACGTGCTCAGGGTAGGCAATCACTGATGTACAAAAAGAAAAACTTCGTCATGACATTTATAGTAAAGGCAATACGCACCCCCGTCAAGAACATAGGCGTAGCTTTGAAAAGATGATAGAACAAACTATATTAGATATTTTTTTTTCATATATAATTGAAATTTTCCCTCAGCAGATTATATATAGTTATTGAACTACTCATTTTTTATCACCGTTATCACATATAGGCTAGGGCTGTATTTTATATTTTATGTTCGGCGCTGTACATATTATAATACAAACAATCAGCCTCTTAATAAGAAAAGATTTTTAAGCAGAGTGAAACATTCAGGATGCAAAATATAACTTATATAGGCTCATTATTATGAATTGTTGGCTATTGAAAGATCGAGCAATAGCTTTCAAGTGAAACATTGATCAAAAGATTTTCTATCGTAGGCTCTCAGAATTCTGTTTGTGGATTATGTTATGGCTCTGCTCTGTTCCACTTGTATTTCGAGCTTTGATCTTTTGCATAGCTCTCTCTCTCTCTCCAACTTTCCTTTTTTTACTCTCCTTTCATTTGTTTTTCTGCCGTAATCTACACTATCTTCCGTTCTCCTTGTTTGTAGGTATTTATCCCATACCATCCTCTTTTCTAATTTACTCATCATTTGGTTCGTTTCGATCCACTCCACTTTTTATTTCGCCATCAGATGCAATATTCAAACACTTCTCACCCTCTTAACTAAATCTTTGAAATATGTTTTGGGAAAAATTTTGTAACAAAACAAATACTATATCAAAAACACAAGGATTTCATGGAAAATATTGAAAATGTAAAAATTCGTTGGGTATTTTCGCTATACACAAATATTCCAACTACAATTAGTAATGGAAGGTCTTGAGGAAAATGTTCTAGCAAACTTCATATAAACATCTCATTATTTATATATACCAAAGAATCTATTTAAAATAAATAAGAAACTCAATTATTTTCTTAAAAAACTTAAATGATAAGATAATTATCAGGAAAAAATTACAATCAACATATTCAAAAAAGTATAAATAGATACTATAATCAATTAAGAAACAAATCATAAACTAAATATCAAAATATTTTTTCCTACAATATGTACAAGGACTTTCTCAACAACTATCAAATTTTTCAATAAATATGATACTCGTATAAGTCATAAAGGACTTGATAAATATTTCAAACATTCAAAAATTCTTATAATGTAATCAAAAACAGAAAAAGAAAATTTTTAGAAATGTTTCACATACATAGCAACGGGAAAGCTGTACTATCTTATGAATTTTAAACTAATAATGATTCAATTATTCTTCTTTCTATTTTGATTTTATCTTGATATTAATGATGTAGGTAATCTATTGATTAATATTATTACCCAAATTGTCAGTGTCAAGTCATATTTTGATAAAAACCGAAGTAGGTCGAAATGTCAATTTATATACCTTATTTTAAACAAATTTTCATAGAGAATAGACTCATGGCAAATTATCAATATTAATGTCCCGAGTGCATGTCAAATTGTCGATAATTTAATTTTCTCGAGTGCGCGAATGCGCACGAGAGGAAATTATGAGACAATTTGACATGCACGAGAGGGCATTTTGGCAGACTATTTCCTGAGAAAAATTTAATTCAAAATAAACCATAATTGTTCCTTTTCTTAAAATATAAAATTAAAACCAAATGATGTTTATTAATCCTAGACGAAAATTTGGCACTAATGCAAATTATCGATAATTTGCACTAGTGCAGTATTATCGCTGAAATTTGATCGTTGCTAGTTAAACATAAAATATTACAGCTTTTTGGTTGGCTTAAATTTTTCGAAGGAAATAGTCACAGAAATTTGTTTTTCGGTTATATTGTGCTGTTCCAATTTCCATTGATCATTGTTTTCGATTCCTTCTGTTACCTCACCGAATTATATTTGCACTATTGTATGTAAATTTAATATATCTTTTTCTACAAGCTATATATTTGTATTGTGTTTATTATATCCCCTATGTCGACACCGTTATGATTCTTGGTTTAATGACACCCTCTTTACCCCTTTACTATAACCCTGGGTATTCCTGACTGATTGTTTGTTTGTGTGTGTTTTATACTCTTCGTCTATTATCTTGTTTTATGTTATTACCAAAATTCTAACCTAACCAAATCCTTTAGTTGAATACAACTATCCAGTTATTTGTATAATGAAAAAGTATGTTAAACTTATTGGGTACGTCTATGACAAAGCTCGCAATTGAATGACGATCGTCTCTGAAAAAGCTTTTCAATTAAAAAGTTTACTTTGTTGCATTTTTATATGTTCACATTTACACTTTCAGTCGAATTACAGCCTCTAAGTCTCTCTCCAACATTTTTATTACTATCTGTTTTTCTTTTTTAATTAGAAATCCATCTCTTGCTAGTTTCAACTTTTAAGTTTCGTATGTGTAACGTAAAAAATTAGGAGAATGACAATTCAATTTGAATTTCATATTTCTCGAAATAATGTTTATCAAATAGTATATTAATATCCAAATCATAACAATATTATTCCTTCATATATCTTTGAAAAAATGGGAAAATCTATAACATAACATAATTACATTTTCTCCCAATTCCAATACATAGTTTCAATATTCCCTTTGAACCATACGAAACCTTTCACATTAGACGGTCTATCTCAATGGTCATAATATTTTTCATAAGAATGATTGCCAATTGGAACTGATTTCAACAATTCGATAATATATCCACATATTTGCTTAGAACGTTAAGTGATGCTGATGTGCTCGATTTTTTAGTAACAATTTAACAATTTTAAAACAAATTTCGGATACATACTTCACTTGGCGTAACTCTTTACACGAATCAAAGTATCGCCTCTAGCGTCTTTAAACTTTTAATAAACGATTGGGGTAGTTTGAATAGTACGATGTGAGAAAATGCAGGTGGCTGACATAGATTCCAGATGGAATTTGAGGAGCTAGAAACATTTGCACGTATTATATATACACGAGATGTTTTAAGACTACGTGATAAGAAACTTAAATGCTGGGAAACATAAATATGTTAAATGAATATATATCCAGAAATCGATTTACAGATATAGTCATGATAATAGAAGGAATTATAGACCCAACAATGATGAATTTGCATTCGCATCAGAGGTATGGAGCAGTTTTGATATGAATATTAGGACCAGTTTGCATTCAGGATAAAGTGTGATACTAGACGAACATTTCTAACCAATGACATGAAGGTGCTGTTTAATACAATTTATAATATCCCAACTAAACCTGAGAAATTTTTTAAAAACCTTTCATCAGATCCTCACAGGAAACATTTTTATATCTAGGAAAAGATAATAGAATGTCTTTTTCTTGCTAGGAAAATGAGGAATGTGCCAGCTATAGTTACAAATCAGTACCATGATCTAAATTTTCCAAAACGACGAAACACATATTTTAAACGCGTATGTAAAAAATGTACTAATTTTGGGTAGTTTACAGGAGGGCATAATAGCTTCAAAATATTACAAAAAGAAGCCAGAAATAGTGCCATATATACGAAGATGATATTAACGAATTTGAAGATGAAAGGAACAGAAAATTCTGAGGAAAACGCTGGAAACAACAACGCGACATAATAGGGCAACACTTCTACCGGGATAGAAGAGATCTATCTACCCTACATAACTATCTCAAACTCTTCTCTTAAATTCCTTATCGACTCTGGCATTACCATTTTTTTCCTTTATTCCAATATCGCTTCTAAGTAATTCCCTAATAATATCAAACAGGAACCTTTCATTGTAATTTCCATCTTCCAAAGCCATTCCCAAGATTGTTACCCTTTTTTGCGTCAAGTTGTGGCTGTGTGAACGAAATACTCAAGCTTTCCAGAAAAGAAGTCCTCTGCGAACATCTACACATCTCAAATAACTCCAAATCCATACAAGACATGCCAGAAGTCGTAATGCCAGAAATGTACCTCATCGAACTTCCTCCAAGATGTAGTTTAGGAACAAATATAGAACCATTTGAGAACACAAGATACAAAAAGAAGTTCTAACCTTACCTAGGATCAGAACCATCTCACACACACGGTTACCTAACATGAAAACGCGAACAATCGAGAAAATTCAAATGAATCAACTCCACCTCCTCACCACCCATCAGTCTAGAAAAGGCATATTCTTTTAGTTGACCTCAATTTATATAACTGCAACCATCTTTAATGTAACAGGATTGACTGGCTCCGAAGATTTCTACGCAAAACTCCTAAAGAGCCAGAAATCCAACAAGATACACCAACATCAAAATGAGTTTTGTTCGTCCCCAACAAAACTTTTCTGTGTGATGGAGGGAGAAGTTACAGTTCGCTGTTGATGATACGCAATTCAACAAGAATTTCATTGAACTGATTTTCTTACTGAATAACATATTCTTAATTTATAGATGCATTTATTTTTTGTACATAAGAACGATCCATAATCAATATTGTAGACTGTAATTTCAGATTCGTTTAGATGTTCTAATAAAGTATCTTTTTAAAAGTGACTTTTGTGGTAGTAACTTTTGATTTACACTAGTTGACGAGGACATATTTTGTAATCAGTTTGGATCTGGCAGGTGTAAATAGTTGGATATTTGAATACACCTAAGACCCCGTGAACTAAGCAGGTACCGGATCAAGTTCACTCAACTCAGTCGGACGAAAATTCTAGATAATCTGATAATTTATATAGATTTTCTTAAATTGGTATAGTATTAATACATATTGTATTCAAGTAAGCGAGTAAACAACTACTTATTAATATTTCCTTAACGGCAAGCGTTATTAGAATAGAGGAAATAAGAGTCGGTTTCAAAGATGATCTTTATGAGATATTGGAATGAATAAATTCCCATGTTAAATGGATATAAATTCCATGAAGAGAAATGAATCAGAAATTTTACAACTCTTAAATAGATAATTAAGCGCAATTAAGCAAAAAAATTTTTAGGTGAAATTATGTATCCTAAAAATTGATAATAAGTATAAGTGAAATTTCATTTCTTCTGTACAAATTAATTCCATTTATAATTTATCCATAACTCATTAATTATTTGTAATCGTTTGATTTTCTTCCATTTGATTGTAACTAGTATTTTTACAGCAACATTTTATTTTTTTCGACAATAAAAAAAACATTGTGGGTATTTGAAGACAGACAAATAAGATTACTACGGGGGATCTTTTTTTGATTTAATTTGACTTATAAAGTATACTGAAGCTCTTGATTATAGATATTTTTTTATTGGTTTCTACATACGAAAACTACAGAAAAATAAAAATAAGCTGGTTATATTTTCCTAATTGAAAGTAAAATACATTAGGTACATTTTAGGATACAAATTTTGGAGATAATCCATACTCCAAATTTAATTTGAATTACTATTCCATATATAAACATGTATGTACTTATAATTTCAAAATATAATTAGCTTATTTTTTGTTTCAGGAAACCGTCTATGGACGATGTAGGAAATGCTTCCTCAGTTAATGCACGGTACGTTTTCTTTACCTTCTGTTGAATCTGAGTGCTTGAAAATGTTATTTTTTTGGTTGACCCAATTCAAATCGTGCACCAAAACTTTAATCCCAAAATCTGCGGAATTATATCTGTCAATCAGGGATTCGGGAAAATTGCGGGAAAAGCAACAAAACAAAAATCATATTTTCTATCCTACAAAATATCCTGATAAAATACAATTAAAAAGAAACAAGCAATATATATATATATATATATATATATATATATATATATATATATATATATATATATAATTTCTTCAATTTCTTATTTCTGAGACCTTTTGATATATTAATGCATCTAAATGTTCTTTTATTTTAGGTCTCTTCTGTTTTAAAATTAGTTTTTTTTGATAGTTTTTACAAGAAAGATAAATTTATCTTTTGTGACGCTGTCTACATGACATCTCAGTATTTAGAAAATAGACTACAAGGTCATCAAAACGACAAGAAAAAAACTGCAATTATAACCACGAAATATAAAAAAAAACATAAATTCAATTAAAAAAATTCAAAAATTCTTGAAATGGAATATATATATATATATATATATATATATATATATATATATATATACATCTAAAAATATTCAAATTTGATTTTCTCCCATTACACATACACATAACATGCGGCTGAAATGCATGCTCTTCCATCCATTACAAGTAATGCTCGGTCTGGTATAGTTGGAAAGGCCTCTGATACTGATACCGAGGCCATTTCTATCAGATAAGATATAGATAAATTATTACTATATCACTGCACTTTAGGCATTAAAGGCCCATGACTACATTTTCAGAATTAGAAAAAATTAACAAAATATATATTCAAAATTTGAGCATTATCAAATTCCTCAAGTTCTGTTTTGTTTTTCTTACTCTACTCTCTAGGCACTAAGCATCTGTACCACTTTTTGTCCTCTCCCTTTTCTCCTCTTCTTCTGATACCCTTCCGGTGGTAGATTAAACCTCGGGTCTGTCTTCATGGTAACTTCTAATGTGAGGTAAAAACGTGAAGCTGCCTCAGCTCCCTTTTCTCAAATAAACTTTTAGTTAGTTTTCTTGGGACGTTTAAAACTTCTTGAGTCTTATACAACTTTGTTCTCTCTATTGTACCATAAACAGAGATATATTATACTTTTTATTTTCATCTACATCGATATGTTAGTCTGGGTTTCTGTTTAGGATTATGTTTGGTGGTTCTCAGCCCATTAGTGAGCTTCTCTATTTATATTTGTAGTGTTGCTTTGTTGTTGAATAAAAAAAATCTTCTCTGCCATTTGTAAAGACTATCTGCTGTGTCAAATGATTAACTAGGTTTTCTAAATAGTAACATGCTAGTTATTCAAGAAGGGCGTTCCTTCAATCGAGAAAATAAAGACCACCAGTTCTTTGGTCAATGTCCAGTTTTGATTTTGCACTTTCTTTATCATAAATTGCAGTGAGGTTCCAGTAGAAACTTGTGTAACATTGAAGTAACAGTAAAGTCAGTTTTACTGGTTATAAACAACGTTCCATATCAGTCAAAATATTATACTATTTCTCTGATATGGCATTTCACATTACCACAAAATCTCTGTTTAATTTGTTTCAAGTTTAAGCATTCTTTAGATTTGTTAATGTTATTATGGTACTTTATCTCACGTTACGTTACGTGGAAAAATTCAAAAGAAAACGACATCGATAATTCAAACACAAATAACATTAAGGTACGCCACACCAGGTAAATGAACAGATAATGGTTAAATTTAGTCATATGACATAGATACCTATTTCATTGGGTCGCCGCTGGAACGCGAGCGTCGAACAAAAAATTTGGTCATCTTTCGGCACGAACTTGAGGGCGGCCGCGGGCGTTTGTGTATATAAATCATAATCTTCATACTCTGTTTAATGTTGACCGCGAACGAGGACGTCAGCGCGGGCGCAAGTGTAAACGTCTATAAATTGACCTTATCTCTTCCAATATGGATGTAGAACACTTCAATTTCTGTTCTCGTGTACTATTAAATATGATTCAGAAAGAATGTACGAAAGACTTTCACCAATACTATGTTCGATTAACTGTGAAGATTCAGATAATAGAAATAGCGACGCTTTAATATTGATCACTCATCAATTGTTGTTGTGAGTCACTAATTAGATTTTTTTTAGATAAAAGCTATCTTTCTTAGTGTTATTTTCTTCCTAAACGAGACTGACACTAATTTCAATAATTATTATTTAAATTCTCATTCGACGTAATCTAATTAATGATTTGACGTCCTGTTCCTCATAAAAATAATATTCTTTTTAATACCTAGTTTCAATAGTTCAGTGGTAAGAATAATTCCCGACAGCTGCCTTGGCCACGCAAGGTGCAATTTTTTACTTATTCGGGATGCATCGGCTATGTATAATGCAAAGGAAAAATTCCAGTGCATGGAACCTATTCGAACCGATATGCGTTTTTTTGGCGAAAATTAATATCTGATCCCCGGGTCCAACCCGTTGATTTCATGAAACCCTTGCGTGATCATGTATTTGCTAAACTGGATTCGCTATTGGCAATCAAACTACAAAAACGATTTTTCCATATAACATTTCAAATCGATTAAACAAGTATACATAATTGTTGTAACGTTCATATTTTTTACAACTGTGTTTAATTTTTTTCATAAATGTGGTGAAGCTTTTAACATAGCAATAAAAATAGTTGCAAATTTAATATGATTTTTATATTGAAAGCATATAATAATATTTTTATAACCCAAAGCAGGTATGAGTAAACTATTAACCAGATTTTTCAAAATATAGACCCTAATAGTCTCTTTGATTTATTTGAATTGTACAAAAGCTATGTGAAGAATTTATCTAAGCATTAGAATTAAAAAAATCATATGAAATATTTTATTTTCTCTAAGAGTAAAACAGAACAGAAAATTTAAAATCATAACGTCTGTATAATGGGAAAAGTTTGGATGAAATGTCCATTTAGGAAATGTCTGCAAGATGTTACAGCATAGTGGTGGACAGTCATATCATTTTCCAATCAAATTTTATTGAAAACAGTTGGTCCAGCTACTTCGGTTTACCATAAAATTCTCATAATCGAAACATACAAATCCAGCTAGGGTATATTTGGATTATGTTAATGAAAAATTGTAGATTTATGGATTACTTTATTAAATTCTAATATTATTTCTACTAATATTTTTTTCAAAATCAAATTCATGATGTTCATTTTTTTCATGTTTATGTAGATGAGTCGATGCATTTTTGGTGTATTTGTGACCATTTATTCTGTTCTCTAAATATTGTGTAGTCATTCCTATACAATTTTTAGGACAATTCAGACAGTCAAGATAAAATTTTATCGAAACCTAACATCAATATAAGTCATAGTTCACACAACACATTATCACACTTTTCACTACACTAAAAAACAAAACTACACACTAAGAAATCAAATATTATATATATTCTATACCATGTCTGAATTGTCCTAAAAATCATATAGGAATGACTACACAATATTTAGAGAACTCTACATAAACATGAAAAAAATGAACATCATGAATTTGATTTTGAAAAAACAAAAATCTTAGCTCAAAACACGAATTACCAAAAATTAGTAATTAAGGAATGATACACATAAAACAAGATGAATGTTGTGTTAATAATAGACAAGATATAAAAAACCTCAGCCCAATTTATCATAATTTGATCAATTAGTTTATTTCAATCTACCTGGTGTAATATCGTTTTCTTGAAATTTCGAGATAAATACACTGATTCTAATACTATGTTTTCAATAATGTCTTTAAGATATCTACCAATATGTTTTTACCTACTTTACAAATATTTAAATTATCATATATTAATTATTCTTTTGAAAATGCTCCCAAGGAAACAGCCAAACGTTTAGTTATACATATCTAACATAAAAATGTGTTTCATCCAAGTTTAATTATTTTATCCAAACAACCAATGGACCCAAGAAATTAGAGAGAGGAAAAAAATAAAAAAAAATATACTGATGTCCAATATACTTATTCTGATTTATGGATTCTATTGTGAGAATAGTGAGTGAGTGAGTGAGAATCTGGAAGACTACTGGAATACACTTACTTCTGCGGTTACTATTATCTCTTCCGTTGATTTGAATCGTGTGATACACATGATGTTTTTGACACGTGACAACAGATTTAAGTTGCAGAAAATAACATCTGATGAATATGATGGATTTTGTAGCAGTTCATTCTTCAAGTTACTGATTTTTTGCGATATTTCTTTGAGCCTTGTTGGACGGTGATATGACGCTTACATTTTGGTTCATGGTCTCATACACAAGTCAGATATTTCTGTCATCCAAGAAATCAGCTAATATATTGCTTACACTGCTTAATGAGATTCCTAAGTATTCTACTAGAAAAATATCGGTTTATTGCGAATCTTGATAATATAGGGATATAGTGTAGAATATTTTCCACCATTGATGAACATCCTTCGCGTGACCGTCTCTAACACTTCAATATTGGAGAGTCCATATAGCCTTTTGACACTCGTTCCTGAATTTGTTTCGGTGCTACACAATCCATAGAAATGAGTTTACCGATCTGTATAAAACTTCATAGAACCATTATTCTCAAAATTATAATTATATAGGATCTTAAAAGACATTACCAAAAAAACTGTTAACATCATATGTCCCAATAATTTAGCATGACATATTAAACCATATATTCTTGTAATAAGTAACTTTAATGAAACTCTTATTTGCTATAATTAATGGTTTAGTAACTGCCAAATTTAATGGATGAGTTGAATATATATTTCGCGTTTTCAACTTGCTACCTTTCACCATACACTTTGTGAGATAAAGGTAGCCAAAAATTCTTAATTGGACGGTCCTGAGGTGAATTAGAGAGGTTATATTGTTTCGGTACAAAAGGTTTGTTATTTTTATGTAGCTAAATTTGAATTGCCCTTGCATAATAACACGATGGAAACATGATGTTGACGTACAAAATAAACTAATTTAGTGAGACAGTCGTTAATATACCTTTCAGAATCCACAATTTCCTCCCTCAATAGATCCACATAAGGTATGAATATCACTCTTGTTGAAATCGTACACCAGACCAGAACTTCATCAGCGAATTTTGCTTCTACTTTAAATTTCACTCTTCTATAGATATTGTTCGCATAAAAACAATCGTTTCATTTGATTATTGGTAACAGAGAAGTATTTTTCATCTTCCAATTACTCTCTCATTCGCAAAATGTTTTTGCCTTAATTAACGACAGCATCTTGATATCTGTACTAACTGGTTTGGGGTATATTTAGGACACTTTCATCTTATTCGGTATTGGTAACCATTTCTTGCTAATTCCAGAATTACGGTACTATTTAAAGAATTCACGCATTAAGTTTCATATGGAAAAACCGATTCTGTCTTTTGCTCCTCTTCTTCTCTTGGTATTCCACTTTTTGGGAGGTTCAGACATGTTATTCTTTCTTCATATTCAGCTATAGCAGCAAACTCCAATATTTTGTGCCAATTATGTATCTCAGACTCCTATAACATCTCCTACTTGGTCTAAATGTATTTTGTTCATCATAAGAACACGCATGCAAATGGTTGCAAATAGCAGCACCACCACTAAAATTATTCTATGTCTTAAAATGAAACATTGGAATTAGAAAATTATGGTACATATTATGGCGAGGTATTTGATACCAATAGTAATACAATAGAAATTTCAGTAATCGTTAAAATCTGAAATATAAATTACAGTAATATATTGAAATAATAACGAAATAAATTCTTGCTTTATAGAGTTATCACGAACTTTTTAATGCCACTTTTCTGGCTCTTCTACCATTGAGTCTATATTTGCTAAGTTTAATCAACAATGCTCTTTTTTGAGAATCACCCACGTGTTCGGCTAAATTTAAACATTCGAAATGTTTTATTATATAGAAACGGCTTCGATGCTTTCACGACGATGTGATTTTGTAACAATATTTATTTACAAGAAATATATGCGTCTATGAAACGAAATTTATAAAAACCCACTCTAAATGAATAAATAATATCATTTATAACTGTGATAAAAAACAGTTGTAATGAAACAAGTTGCTTTGAAAAAATTTAAGTATATTTAATTTGGGATAGTCCAACTGAAAGCCACACACTGTGTAATAATTTCTGTCGTTTACTGCTATATTACACAAACTAACGACGTGATATAACTTCGGGTCATCTTCAGCCGGAAGAACGAAGGACAGTGGTCTGCGGCAGTCCAAAGCGCATTTGGTGTAAACCATTACCGATTTATATTAAGTTCGTGTTCAATCTGTTGGTAATATTAAGACGTTAAGTTGACCTTTTACGACAAATTATTGTGTTTCCAGATTTACAACAGTCGTTAACGAATACATTATTGCCAGATTTCGAGATAAACATCAGTTTGTTAGGGGAGTTTATAGAAGTTTGTATAATGTAAGATATGCACCTGCTGAAATATTCAATAATTTATTTTCCATGAAAACACCTATGCTATTTATTATTTATTAAAATGGAATTGAAAACAAGTCTATTCATACAAAAGAATAAATATATTTTTCGTGATAATTTGTCTCTATTTTAGGTCTCTTTTTTATGAAAATCAAGTTGATAACTTGTAAAGATTGACGGTATTTTTCAAAATATGACTCTGCCCTGACAATTTGCTTAATTATATTAATTAATAGGTATTTTTTTGATACAACATTTTCAAAAATTTTCAGATTATCTTCATATTTAATACATGTACAATCTAATTTGATTCTGGCAAATTAAGCACTGTGAGAAAAATGCACAAATAAGTTATGCACTACGCAGATAATCTTTAGCGTTTGATCATAGCGTGAGGATGCTTGAAGGACGAACTTTATGCAACTCTAGACTATTATTGTTCGTTTCATTAGGTTTTTTGCAATATGAATTTACATGTGTCTTCACATTATCCTTCGTACACTGGCACGTCTTTCCACAAGGTACTGACGATCCTTCTATAGTTTAGGGGGTGATAAAAGTCATAGATAATTATTTGTTAAAGTGGTCATGCGTTGGAATCATTTCAAGAGACCGACGCAGAAGAAATGTAGCATGTCTCACCATCATGTGCTTCAAGATTTGAAAGTCACTTGACTGCTAAATCGGGGGATAGATTAAAAGGAAATATCCAGAGGAAAACATCCAAGAAAAGTCTGTATATGTCCAAATATCAGACTTACTATTGAGTGGAAAAAAGAGTCGGGCAATGATATTTCACCTCCCCCTCCCGTGATATTTCATAACTTTATCTTAACTCTCTCCTTCCCCTTATGAGCTTCCCGTAATTTATGGACGACTCCCAAAGTACCTATTCCCTTTATATTTTAACATCCCTATGATTTCAGTTACTATCTTTTGCCTTGTAATCCACGTGTTTCGTTGTATATACCTATGAGTAATACACACATCTCTCTATGTTTCTATAGACTACTTATACAGTTTAGCTTATTTTAGTCCAAATTTATGGTTAGTTAATAAGGTAATATAAACTAAAAATCTTTTTTAACGTGTAAATTAAGAGGCAACTATCGAATATTTCTTGGAAATGCTCTACAGTAAAATTTAATTATGTTCTTAATTTCTTCTTGATTAATTCATTATATATATATATATATATATATATATATATATATATATATATATATATATATATATATTCTTATTTTCATACATCAATTATAAGCATCTTTGGTGGAATACAGGAATTTGACGTTTTTTATTTCTTTAAATGACACAATATTTTTCACAAATTTTAAATGAATTGTCAATTTTATTCTCAATTTCTACTCCTTTATCTTCACAATTTAGTTTCTCATTTTATCTTGGAGAAATCGAATGAATAGTTATATTCTCTCTTTGTTTTTTCAATTTAACTATTACTATCAAACGCTTCTTAACAATCTACAGAAGCTACATAGGCGAGTACAAATTCATACTTTCTCCAATAATTACTCTAATTGTATACTCGATGGTACCACTTTGAATCGTGGTTATTCTTTTGGTTTAGTTGCATTTAGATAATGATTTCTAACAATAGTAGCCCAATGGTTCAATCCCCCGATACTTTTAAAATATAAACAGTCAATTTGTGTAGATGTATCAAAAGTTTCTTTCGGCAGATTCTAGAATATTAAAGGTGGAATTCTTCTACTACTAAGCATCACATATCACAATTCATATCACATCACAATTCATATATAATTAAATCTTGAGGTGTCATAAATAATCTTTCTTCTGGTTTAAAATTGGACATGAAACCAGATAATTAATTTTTGTTATAACATATCCGTTATTATATTATTCTATTCTTTTTTATTCTTGGTTTGTGTAGTCTAAGGTTTTCTCAAAGTTTTTAATCTCTTCTCTATTAGTTATGCATTATTCAATATAAAAAAGAGCGAATCGAAGAGAAAACGTTAATTTTAAACATAAGAAATCAAGTGTAAGGCGAACAAGAGGGAATATTCATAATCTAGAATCCCACGAGTGTTTGTCTTAATTATAACTAGAGTTCAAGACAAGCTAGTCATTAGAATAAAATCCCATTGGACCAGGAAAGCTGTGCATCTCATCAAATACCTAATCCCAATTCCATCTTCCTGTCATTCGTATTGTTCCACTAATAAACGAACTCACTTGACACAACATTTATCTTAATGGGCCTTAATACGTCAATTCGTTCAATAAAACTGTTCTATTGATTTATATAGTCTTACTTGTCAGACCAATTTTGCTGTTATTGGTTTTATTTAACTGCTAAGATGCTATTTTTTAACACCCCCTATATTATTTCTGACATGTCGCATCAAGGGAGACTTCGACGGGATGTTTGCCCTAGTGCTGGACGAAAAATCCCTCACGGTGGGAAAAATTCTTGCGACCAATGCTTGAAACTTCTTTTAAGTCTCGATTTTAGAAATAATGGTAGCAAAAATTTATCTACAAATTTTTGTAGGATTATTTATCAACAAAAATTTTTGAGGATGAATGAACAGCAATTGAATTAATGAGAATTAATTGTTATTTAACAGAATTGTTTGGGAAAAGGAAGGGCAAATTAAAATAAAATATATAATGAGTATTCAGAATAATACGATTTAACAAAAACCGTTCATTCATAGTGAAGTTAAACCACAAAAAATATTATGGATGGAACTCAACAAAACTTAAATACGCTGCTATGATCACAGGTTCAAAATTTAAAAAGTTTATTCAGTTTTATTTCAATACCTGCTTTCTATAGATAGGTTTATTTTATTTCTAACAACAATAGGGATTTTAACGTTTAAATTTATGTGTATGTTTATGACACCCTGTACAATTCATCAGTCCTCACCGAAGCTCAGAACTACCAAAATTTCAAATTTCCATATGAGAATCTAAGATTTTGGTATTGTAGCTAACGGATATCTGTTAACATTCTTTCGTCTGAAACGCAGTTTAAAAGACACATAAGAAGTTATTGTTGAGAGCAAAAAAATTGCCCTATAATGGTTGTCTGGTTATTCTGGTCTTTCCATGTCGGTGATGGTCGGACTCTTAGTATATCGAAAGTGACAATGTCCACGAGCGGCACAGTAGAAGACACGTGCTCAAGAATGGCGCACTAAAAAACATTCAACAGTTTCTCAAAGAATGAAATAAGAAGATGAGATAATAGCTATTTAGGAGTCGAAACTATTTTCGATGTTCAAAAGATATTTGTTCCGAAAACGGAATATAAAGGGTGTCCAGTTTCTTATTCGTATTGAATAATCGTATCAAACAATACTATACTATATTATACTATACGCTTCATTTGTTTCATTTACTTCTGTGAATGCAGCAAATAAAATAGCGAATTGTAGTCTAAAATAGTGGTGTGTACTCTATTTATGTAATATGTAATCCTAGCTTAAGTTTCTCAAGTTTCTTCACTCATAACGACCTAACTCATAAAAATTTATTGTCATTCAACATCTAACTGATAAATATTCAGCTCCATTCACGAAGACTTCATGACTTTAAGGTTATTCATAATGAATAAATATTCAACTTCAGACCTTACCTAATCTAACCAATAAGAATTTAATGTCATTCAAAATCTAACCAGTGAAAATTGAAAATTCTATCAAGCACCAATTTGAATATTGATTTTTGATTTTGATGAGTTTAATAAACTCGTTAAAAACAAATAACAGAATATACACCACAGTTCTAAATATTTTTATTATTGTTATAGTTTTATCTGTTCACATTGTTCTTTAACCATAATTTCGTTTAACCTCGTTTATGAATTATATGCCTTTAAAGTTGCGAAATCAGATCAAATATCTAAGTATATTTTCTATATTATATGTATGAACATTTAATTTTAATTAATTTTTAATGGATGATGTTCGAGAGAATAAATGATTCTACACTACTAGGCCAGGAGTGGCTCATTCCCAATGGTTAACAATCCGTACCTTTTACAATCTAAAATCTAATAGGTTCTTTGACAAAAAGGTACTTTTTGTTTAACTCGATAAAGTCTATGGTTTATGAGATATATAGATTTTTATATCGTTGAACATGTAATTATTTATTGAAAATACTTACATTTGTTTCCCGATGAAGCTGGTTTTACATGAGACCGTTCTATTAATTTCCATAATTTACATCTATGGACAGATGAAAATAATTTTAAGATATCCCCAAAAATTCATTGTTTTTAATTCAAAAGAACGTGGTTGTCATGCTAATGGATCTCCCCGACCAATCCACCTATTAGGAAAACTGTTAGTATGATGATTTCTCACGTCATTTAGGAAGGGGCTCTATCGTACATGAGCAAAAAGTCTCTGCGAATGTTTAAAGGAATATCACATAATATGAATGGGAAAGTATTTTGGAGAAATTCTAAGTATCGCTGACCATTTACATTATAATTAAAAAAATATGTTCCTAGTAAATTATTACCCCCTATTTCTACCCAATCAACACAAAATCCATGTTGATTATTTGTGAGGATTTCCATCGGCCTATAAATATAATTTATGGGATTTAACAAAACCGTCTTAAGTAGAACCAGCTTCATCAGTAAACAGCACTTTTCCAACAAATGTGCTTTCAATAAGTAATTACAATCACAATAATTTTCATCAGAATGTCTATTTATGACAAACGGCCTTCAGATAGTAGTGTAGAATTATCTATCACGTCAAACACATTACATGGATTTACGTAATCATAAATTTAAAATTCGAATGTATAATTGTAATGTAAATGTAATATACTTAAATATAAGTTCTGATTTCGCACCTTTTAAGACCTATTACTCTTTTGTCATTTGGCCTCATGGAAGAGATACTTTAGATTCGTTCCAACTCTATCTGAATGGCGTACATCCTTCTATACTATTCACGATGGAGGTGGAGGAGGAATTATATCTTCCTTTCCTTGACGTCATAATCAAAAAACTTTTTTTAAGCGGCTTATTTTACTCTCGCAAATCTACTCACACCAATCGTTTCCTCAACGCTCAATCCCATCATCATCCGGCCCCGCTAAACTCTGTCATTGATACACTCGTATCATGATCCATCTCGTTGACTCATGTATCCAATCGACCATCTGAAATCAATTTTTTAAATCAAACATTGATTCAGAATGCTTAAAACATATCCCAAATATCTAGGAGCATCTCTCACCTAATCAAATACGTCAAAGATAAAATATCCAATGAACACCATGGGTGTCTATGAAATCCTCTGCTCAGATTGCCCCCGTTTCTATATTGGCCAGAGAAATCGACATAATTCTGTTAGAACAAAGAAACACTTGTTGTCTGTCACTAATTCCGATATTTCCTCCACCTTCGCCCAACCCACCCAATCGATTTCAATAGAACCAAAACTATCGCCCCAGTTCGCTTCGCAATAGAAATATTTCCAGCAACGTTAATTTGAATATTGAATTTTGAATCCTATGAGTTTGAAAATTTATACAAGCATTAATACTATCCAAATCGTAATTAATTATTTCCCAAATGAATACATAAGTATTCGAAAGTGGAAAATATATTAAAGTTAGTCCACTTTGGTGTTGCCATGTTCCCAATAAGAAACCGCTCATTACATATGTATATATATATATATATATATATATATATATATATATATATATATATTAAACGAAAATATTTATTCGGAAAAAATGATAAATAACATTCAAGAAAAGCATAAATAAAAATTGTAATCAATTAAGAAATAAAACTGAACATCGTATTTTGTTACGATTGCGGTAATTGAATATTAAAATATAAATATTCAAGTGTTATTTCGGATTTAAACAAATATCGAGACACCACAAATCAAGAAAAAATTGTTTGTTCTTCTCTACAAAATATAGATGAAATTTTTATGGAATTTGATATATTTGTTGTATTTAGTATATTGAACAATCATTTCATGGACTGGATATATAGTGCACCTCAACCCCTGTTCTCCGTAGATAGGGTGAGAACACCCATTCTTCTTCAGTCCACAGCATTTTTAATTATCTGCACTCCGGAGAAATTTTATCATCTGTAAATTTTACGAATGGAAATGCTTTTTCCACTGTACTTTCATTGCGGAAAGAAAAATTAGTTAAGAAATAAGCTCGCTCCATAGGGTGTTTTACTCTAATTAAAAAGTTGTATTTTTTATTACCGGAAGGGTATTAAGTAATTTGTTTTTTTTTTATTTGTATCGACTTTCCAGACTACAGTTTTAATTAATTCAGTTGGGTGAGTTATTTGAGATATAGAGAAAATTGATAATGTGAGAAAATCGTATCAGAATACTCCAGCTCATACAATGTCTCAAATGGAGGAAGATGAGCTTAATAGTTTATTTCAACCCAGCAATTACTTCACTCACATTCAGACCCAGAATATTAAAGAATTTTTCAATTACATGATGACTCTAAAAAGCATCAGGAACATAAATATTGAGGTAAGTTACAGGATAAATTTTCAGCAAAATGGAGATAAAACATAATAAAGATAGATCGCTAAATTCAACGGAAGATACCTCCAAATAAACATTCAAGCGGTCTGTCACCAAGAATAAAGTACATTCAGAAAGGGAATGGGTTCGCCTCAAATTTCATACCTTTGTTGCATCGTCTCGTATCCGTACTTTGACCATACAATTGAGTGTGTGGAGCTTGGAACACCCTCTCCAAAATCAAGTTTAAAATGGTCTATCATCGTCTATATTACTCAAAAAATACACATTAGTGGAAATGGCAGCCAAGAACGATTATACTTTTTGTCATTTTGAAAGTATTACGGAAACATTATCCCATGCTTCATAGCCCTCATTAACAACTCTAACTGGAAATTACAGAAGCAAGGTATGCATGCTATAAAAAATTAAAAAAATGTGATATTTCCTTCAAATCCCTTTTCTTACCAAAGATGATTGTTTCTAATCATGAAATATTACAAGTTGTTGCATCGATGACATTTCCATGTATTCTAAATTCGGTTAATCATGGGCTTACTTTCTCTTGCACATTAACAGAGGGTCGGAGCCAGTAGGGATTAGGGGGTCACATTCAACATAGTATCCATAAACTTTCAAAGAGGTTAATTATATAAAGTAAGTTGATAAAATACTTCAAGAGGATATTTTTGTTTAACCGAAAGTCTTAATGAGAACTGAGACTGAGAATAACTTTTAAACATAAGAATATATGAAAAATTAGGATTACAATAAGAACTAGTATACTGTACAAATTTATATATCTCTAAACTTTGATGAAGACTAAAAGAAAACTCGAAACGTCAAAATTTATCATTATTTTAAAAACTATCAAAAAAACTAATTTTGAAAAAGAAGGGACCTAAAATCAAAAACATTTAGATGCATTAATATATCAAAAGGTCTAAGAAATAAGAAATTAAAGAAATTTATATATATATATATATATATATATATATATATATATATATATATATATATATATATATATATATACAAAATTTTTGTCCCCTAAAAATAGTTTTTAGTACGCTATGAGAATCGATCCGAATAAGCAGACCAAAACAACCCGATATACTCGCACATGCAAGTCTATTTATAAAGATTGATCTCCATTCATAGACACAACCATTCCTCAATTCCTTACTCGTTCTTTTGCATCATTGATGCTTTAAAGTCCGTTAGGTTGCAGATTTACATTAAACATTTATGTACTCTAAGGGCACATCTAGTCAATCAAGAGGAAATATTGGCGAGGTGTTGCTAGAGATTCTAATTCTAAACTTGGTTAGGAACGCTTTGGTTTTGATTATTTTGGGAGTCATTAGGCGATTTCTTAGAAATTGGAGAAAAGTTATAGTTCTAACGATTTTCACATCAATTGTTACTGTTAGATCATTATTATCCTAATTATCTATTTAATTTAGTTGTTTCTGATCGATTTTTCATCGTAACACGAAATTCCAAAGCAGAACACGTGTGTCAAAACAGAAATAAATTAAAAACTAAATCTTTCAAATTCAAAGGTTCAGACTAGTCTGCAATCTTTTGTTTTGTTATATTTTTTTCTTCTGTCGTTACAATGTCTTAACTAAGTTTTGGAATTTGATTACATTTTCGTAATACTGATTTTACTTTTGCCGATATACCCACTCTATATAGTAATAGTATATAAATAGTTCTAGAAGATGGTGGTCGTAGGAAGAGTTATATTGTTTTCAGATATTATTTGAACTATTAGTTTGGTATCGCATGGAATTTCCGCAAGTGATGTAACTGTTATAACTGTCCATAATTTATGGTAAAATATTAGGTAAAAGTTGTCCTCTAAACCAATTTTCAAGTAAATATGCAGTTAGTCTTTACGATATTTAGACTTCTTAATTTCATAAAAAGCTGAGGATCTCGTAGAGATACAAAACCACCTTTGGTTCTAGTGTATAATATCTTAATTTTTTACTATTGTTTTCCCAACCGTGATTTGCTACATCAGAAACCATGTGTCTTCAAAAAATGCATATATTAAAATGTCTGTTTTTATTGCAAGCAAATAGTCTTGCCGCATTTGTAAAATACAATAGTATAATCTGGAAAATTTATTAATTAATTTATATTTTTGACATATAAGTTTCAATGGCGCAAACATGTTCTTCTTCTATAAATTATTGATAGATTCCACATATAAAATGTAAATTTTTTTACACGAGTTCCTATTTTCATTATATGTTTTTTTCGTAATTCCTCAAAATTTGACAAATAGTGCTAAAATACAGAGTACTCAAATCTAAATTCACTTTCGGGTTCGGCTCTCGCAACTGATGTGTAAATAGCATTTGAGTCAGCTCTCAGCAATCTTCTAATTTATCAGTGTTCTTTGATAATAGAAATCTCATTTATAAATAGTACGGTGAAAAGTAGTGTTTTATACATGCACAGGTTAGTGGCTCATAAACTAGTTTATTTGTAAATACCTGCATGATTTCGTCTACTTTACTATAAATCATGTTAAATACCACAGTTTTTAAAGTAAGATATAATAAATACTAATTGGAAGACAGGTACCTACTCAGGCTTCTAATAATAAAGATGGAAATTATACCTGACTACAGAAGCTCCCAAAACACCTACTCATCAATTCTCACTCATCAACAATTTCCAAAAAAAGACCAAGCAATTATTTTAATAACAAAAAAAATCAAGCTTACCTTATGCCAATAGGAGAAATTATATTTATAACAAAAATATGTTTTCCTCATAATCCGATGTGTATATACTTAACTAGTGTCAGTATATTCAATGGATATATGACCGAACATTATTTGAAAATTAAATTCAATGATTAAATTCTACAGGCTAAAAGATTGTTATACCAATATTCCGGCTTATACTTTCAAATTTGAGCCCTATAATTCCTCATAATCTGATATTGAACAAGCTAAATAACTTGAACATCACAACACTCTCCTCCATGTCTTTTTTAAAAATAACCTTCAATCTTCCTGAATACAGTCACATTGATAGTTTCAGACTATAAGTAGGTATTTATAAACACACCAACAAACACACTACCAGAATCTTGATGACATCTCCTATACAATATTTGTCGTAGACGATTCTTTAACATGTGAAAAATCAGGACATTTAGCAGCTAATTTTACAACTTCCAACCAATCCATAGCTCCAAATAGTGAAACCAATACCACTCACTACCGCACAATCTGAAACACTCCTCAAAAATACAAAACCAACTAACGCGGAGGAGAGATCCAACGCTCAACAGACTAATAAAGATCCACATTCTTCAACCCCCCACTCAATCACCTAAGAACTTTCACTAATCGATCATAATAGAATAGAATAACCCAAAAAGGTTCTATGGAAGCAGTTCCTTACTCTCAGAATTCGTCAAAACTTACATTCGATGAAGTCACCCAACAATCTCCACAACTTAATGCCGAAGAGAATAAATTGCAAACAGATCCTTTAGCAAGCCTACTGTATTAGTTTCTAAAAAAACAAAAAAGAAAAAAGATGCAGCTCATATATCAGCATTTATCGAACCCGTAAGACAAGCTATCTCTGAATATGACCCTCCTTTTGTTCTTAATTTCGATCTAATATCGGTTGCCTCATATATATGCTCATGAAAATTTAACCACATTCTAAAGACATATCTATGAAAATTAGATGTACGATAGGAGATCTACTAGATTCCCTATCCAATAATTATACATAATACTTGTAGTTGTAGTAGTAATAATATCCAAGCTTCAACATAGAATTTGAAAAATGGAGATTAGGGTCGTTTTTCGTCCTTAATTAAAGAAAAAATCTAATACTGCATAGTTTTTTCTGATAAGTCACTAAAGCACTTTACAAATATCATCATTGATTCCGCAACTAAGTCAATCGGAAAAACCAGCCATCATTATAAAAAGCATCCTTTCCCAATTGTGGAATATAAAACCGCCATCGAAGCTATCAACAACCTTTGTTTAAATATAAAAGATTGAAAAAAATACAATCCGAAGTAGAGTTTTTGAGACTGCGAGCAAAATATAGATATATAATAAAAAATAGAAAACGCAAATCATGGAAAGACTGAGTCTTGTAACACTCAGTTAGAACAATGACGGAAATTTGACAAAAAGTAAGACGAATATCCGCCATATCAGTATGAAAAACTTCCAAGTACATAACGACTTGGCGAATCAAGGCGAGAACTGATGATCCACTCTAAATATGACAGACTATCACGAAGTATCATTATCCTTCAAAATTATTCTTCTAGTTCTAATCAGATTCCTATAATCTTCCTTGAAAATTTTCCTGAAAGAGCTCACTTGGCGAGATTCTCTAATAATCCAGATATACAAATCACATTCTCCCAAATCAAATCCCGAATCTTACTCCCTATTTCTCTTACATGTGTGATGGGCAGGATGATTGAAAAAAAATTACTATGGACAATGAAAAAACGGAACCTAATAATACCGGAGCAGAGGGGTTACAGTTCAGGAAGATCAACGTTAGACAAAATCATTGATCTTGAACGCAAAATCAATGGAGCTTTCGCACTAAAAAGTAAATGCTTTGTGATCTTCTTCGAAATTACTAGAGAATTCGGCACCGCCTGACATGACTATACAATTAAACAGTTATATCGCTGAAGAATAAATATATACTGAAACTGCCTATTCTTTATTAGACACTTACTTCAACATAGATGGTTCAAAGTTAAAATAAACAATAGACTATCTGACTTAAAAGCTCACAAAAATGGTATTCCACAAGGTTCAGCCCGACCCTATTCATAGTAACAATGATTGATATTTTGAAAACTGCTTCTGGAAGTTCGTTTATTTTCTTCACATCTTCACCTTTTCAATTGAAGAATCTAGGTTCATCTTTTTCTCGAAGAGGAAAATTTCGTAGCGCGTCAATCTATGTCTTCATATTCACGTAACACGTATAATATTTTCTCCAATATTCTCTTATAATTGTTCTTTTGTTTGTCCCAATTAGAATACGTTTATATGAATTACTGTAGTTCAGTGGTTCTTAACCTTTTTAAGCTGCGACCCAAATTTGAGAAATATGTTATGTCGCGACCCAAAAAAAGTCAAAATTTTTTCATTGCTTTATTTTAGATCGTATTTCTAAAAAATCTTCAATCCTACGATGATGATTTTTTTTAACTTACAAATTTTTTATTTATTTTTTTAATAATAAAGATAAACAATACTTTTCAATCCAAGGAAAAGTTAATTAATAATCAAGTGTTTTTAATAGTTTTTATTGACCAAATTAAAATATATTTATAACTTTTTGAAAATAATTGACATTTTAACTTATTCCTAAAAAAAAAGAAATATCAATATATTATATATTAAGTCTTTTAAATTTTAAATGCAAGTCATACAGTTTTAATGAGAACCTTGTGCTTGAATACATTTTAAAAGATCTTCAAACATTGTTTGAATGCTTGTCAAGGAGCACCTTATATCTATTTCAGGAATTAACTTGTTCCGGTAATTGTTTTTGATTACACACAGAGCTGATAAACCAGCCTCACACATATATGTTGTTGAATAGGGCAATAATACTTTTAGGGCTTCTTTAACAATTATTGGCTTTTCGATTTTTAATTTTAACCAGAAAGCACATAAAGATTCAGTGTTTTTGTAGAAATTTTATCGAAGTGCTTAGTCACTTTGTATTTCTATTAATTGTTCTTGAAATTGATTAATATTAACAAATTCCTCATGCAAATCACTTACATCAAAATTAAATGGCATTCGAATCCAACTATATTTGAAAACATCGTCTGCAGGGAAATATCGATCAAAGTCTGCTATTAGTTTTTCTCAATGATTAATAATAATTTTCTGTATTTCAAAATCTGTGATATCCATATTATTGTCTTCATCAAGTAAATTAAAAGTCGGTAATGAAGCAAGTTTCTTTACTCCAATCTTATTTCTCCATAATTTGAGTTTATTTTTAAGACATGTAATTTTTTCAGTTAATTCAATAATAGTATGATTACGTCCTTGCATAGACATATTTAGATTATTTATTTCAAATAAAATATCTGACAAATAAGCAACTTGAGTAATCCACTTCAACTCGGAGAATTTAGATGCTAATGGGTGTTTCTTTTCTCTCAAAAAAATTCGACTTCTGTCCGCAATGATAATACTCTTTGAACAACTTTGCCCCGGAACAGCCATCTAACTTCAGAATAATATAATAAATGTTCGTATTCTGCACCAAATTCGAAACACAATTCTACAGTTATTAGCTCTTGATTTGATAAAATTGACTACCGCAACAATTTCATCCAAAACGATACATAATTCGGGTGATAATTTTTTTGAAGCAAGATTTTGTCTATGTAACAACCAATGAATCAATATAATTTGTGGATTCATTTGTTTTGCTCTTGTCGAAAATCCCTTTTGAGATGCTGTCATGGCAGCTGCACTGTCGGTGCAAATACTGAAACACTGATTCCAATTTAATCCTTCTATAAAAAACGAATCGACCATAAGAAAAATATCTTCACCTCTAGTTGTTGTTGACATTGGTTTGCAAAATAAAATGTCCTCCTGTATATCTGTTAAACCTGGATAACGCACGTAAATCATGAGTTGAGCATCTTCACTTACATCTGTCGTTTTATCCAGTTGAATACTAAATAAACCAGCAATTTTTATAGCAGGAATATCAAATGACATATCATTAATTCGTAAACGAATTGTATCATTTGATAATGGTATCTTTTGTAATTTCTTAGAACTTTCATCTCCGCACATGATACGTGCCATGTCAATGGCAGCAGGTTTTATAAGTTTTTCAGCAATATTATGGGGTTTCTTTTGTCTTGCAATATGCCAAGCCGCATAAAAAGAAGTGTAGCTTGTTTGGCAGAATTTATAAAACCATTACTACTTGGTGCATCCAAACGCTGTCTTTTTAAATGGGCTTCTTTTCTTTCGAAAAAAGTACGATCTTTTCCCTCAAAGGAAAAATTTTTATGTTTTGCATTAAAATGTCTTTTAAGTTTGTTCGGTTTCATCGATTCATTACTTAATATTTGACTGCACAACACGCATTGCAGCTTGTTCACTCCTCGATCATAAATGCAAGTAAAACCTGATTCTAGAAATGCTTCCTTGTAGTCACGTTTTGCCATTATTAGGGTGATTACAATTTTACAATACGCACTGCAGCTTGATCACTCCACTATTAATAATAAGACAAAATTTGTCTCTAAAATGCTTGTATTCACGTTTCACTGTTATTACACGTTTCAGTGTTATTCACACCACAATTCGCAGAAACGAGTTTTTGACAGAGAGCTTACTGCGTTTGCGCGCACGCAAAGCAATGGCGTGCGTATTACCAACACCTCCTAGAAGAGAAAGCCTCAGGACGTCACTTCCGGAAGGCCATTCGCGAAGAGCGGTAAAACCGAAGCATCGTATTAGGGAATAACTCTTCTAGGAGGTGTTGGTTTTACTTATTATTTGGTGTATTACTAACTTTTTTGATTCGACTCAGCGCGACCCAAAATTGGGTCGCGACACATAGGTTAAGAACCGCTGCTGTAGTTTATTTGAATTTTTTAAGTATATATTCTCTTAGTTTTGTTTTAACATAAGCAAATGTTTAATTTGTATGATTAGATCTACGGTATCAGAACTAATATAATCTCTCGCATAACTTTCATTTCTACATTCCTAGAATTATTGATTTTATTCCTATTCCTACTTGTCTCAATTAAATAATTATTGAAAAATTCCATAATTTTGATATTTTCTGAACTGAATGTATGACATTCATCAGTCTTTATTGTAGGAACCAACTAATTGCTTCATAAATTTTCCATCTTCTATTTTGTTGTGATTCGGGCATCAATTCTCGACTTAAAATTTCAGAAAATTTTGTCATAATTAATGTTTTAGTTTTGCTTGTTTTCAGAAATATAAAATTTAGGGTGTTTCTGATGATACGTAATTATTTCCAGCTTCCATCTCATTACTCTCTTTATCAGTTTCAAATTCATTGTGACAATTTTTCATTTTGTCAATATTATCGTTAAGTATTTGTACTATGCTCACACTGACAATTTTCAATTGACTTTTCTTTCTAATCTATCAAAAAAAATCGGTATAATCAGTTTGTCTATATTTAAATGGAAGTTTCATACGAGACCCTACTAACTAATTGTTGATTTGAATATGCTTACGTTCATAACAAGAAGATTTTTAATACCTAGAATTCCATCAAAGTAATCGTCTGAGTCGTGAAGTAAAATTTTATGTTTTATCATTGACCTAGAGATACCAATAGCAATTAATAGTTTAACTTTGCGACTTTTACCTGAAGTAACGTTTAATTCTACTATCTCTTTTTTTTGTAAAAAGCGGCCATGTCAAAATTTTCGTCGAAATGAACTTCGTCAATTCTTCGGCAACAAAATTTGGTTTAGAATTTGTATTTGTTTTGAAAAATTAGTATTGTTATTGACAATTTATCGACTTTTGGGAAATTTTGTGATGTTGTAAACATCCATCGGTAACATGTTTTGGTAAATGATTGCCTGGAACTTGATTTGGTCTAAAGGTATTTTTTGGTGAATCAAATACTGATCGAAATGTTTATTTTTTTTAAATAGGCTGATAAGGTATTGGTTGGTTAGGCTAAAATTCTTTGTTTGACCATTATTAATCACTGAAATAGGACAATTTTTATTTTTTGTCAAGTATTGGATACTCTACTTTCAGCTGCTCGGTCTCCTCTTGAGTACATTCTTTTATAGGTGCATTCAAATCAGCATCAGTCAAAGATCTATATGGCTCTATTAAATTCTCATATCTAATGATAAATCGGTTCAAATTTTCATCAACAAATGTTTTAATAATTGGATCTAAAAATATTCCAATCAATGATGAATGGAGGCAATTTAATGCAATATATATCTATATATTTTAATGGAATATTAATTTCTATATTTTCAAATTTCAAGTAAAGGTATAGCAGAGACAAGAAGATAAAAATTCAGCACTAACTTTAACAAAACTAAATCTCTGCCGAAAGCCACTGAAAGGTTGATCTAGTTGTTGATCCTCGAAAGGGTAGAAACAATTTGCACTTAAAATATCGTAATGTGGAAGTTACTACTAGAGTTGTAAGTGAAGACCGCAAGATAGTATTAGCAGCTCGATTTCACAACTTGCGCAAATTCTACTAAATACACCAATCCTACTAACTGCGCCAATTTCCTTTTTCTTTCAGAAATATTTCTTCTTGAGTATTTTTTCCTATTTAATTATAAAGTAACGTATTAATATAAGAGATGAAAGAGGAACCTTTAATTGCAATAACCATTAAAAAGTATTCGCGTATAGAAAGATCATATATTCGGAATGGTGCAAGTTTCTGCTTCCTTCTCTATTTCATATAGTTAGTAAAATAGTGGAATATATAACTCCGTTCTTTATTGTTAAAATTAAACTGACTCTCAATTAAATCAATAACAAGTAAAAGATTCCCGATCTTATGATACTAAATTGTAAGTTTCTCTTAGAAAAAAGAGGACTACTATAACATATGTAGATTCACTTCACTGCTAACCAAAATTCGAAATACGGTTAGCCGAAATTAAACAAGGTTTGACAAAGGGTCGAGGGAATTCGTTGCGGACACTAGTATTATTTCAGATTAATCCCTACATTGGTCACGGATCTTAGTATGAGATTTACTTTTTAATGTTCCGTGCCGGTTTCCAATCAAATCGGGCTTACTATATATTATGGATATGAATAAAGAAATAAACTTTATCATACACAGAAAAAACTGAAAACTGATTTTTCCAAATTAACCTGGAATGAATTATGATAAAAATATGACGCAAAATTTAACTAATGGTGTATATTAGGGAAATATTTGATAGATAAATACATCAATTTAACAGTCATATTCAGTTCTCTGTATTTATTGATAATTTCAGAACCGTTTTTAATAATCAAATTTGGAGAAACTAGAATGAAAGATTTTGTGACCATTTTTTCTTAATCGAATAAAGAATGGCCAGAGGGGTTTACATGATGGAAAATGGAATACAGTCTTTTTTTATTTATGTCAAATAATTATGCATAATAATCTTCTGCTGTTGTTTATACATTCTTGAGATAATTCATGTGGAAATTCTGCAACTGTTTTACCTTTAATTAGCTTTCTGTGGAGATGGGATCTTGCTGCATGGATTGGCTCTTCTTTCAGGACCATGAGTGGGACACCACTATTTTAATATGTTATTAACAATAACAATAAATTTAAGTTATTCTCAATGGTATTCGAAGTATAAGTACAAACATTTTAGCGAGCTCTCAGTTGCTGCTTTGACAAGTTCCACGAAAAATGTCACAATAATTCGATCTATTTTTCACGCTTTTCATTTGTTCGACAAAAATAACAAGTATGATGTGAATGGAAGAAACTTATCAAATGTTCTGGAAGAAAAGGATAATATCATTTGCACTGTATGATATAATCATATTAAGAGATTGGCTAGGGCTAGAATGTTTTATATAAGCAATTATATCCCAACTTCAGTTTATCAAAGGAAATAAAAGCACAAACAATTTCTCATGTCAAGTCAGATTAATTACGGATTCAAAGAAGTTGAATCTAATATTGACATGAACCATAAATGAGCGAAGAGTTTGGAAAGAGAAAGAGATAGAGAGAGAAGTGCTTTATTGTCAAAAAATTGTTTACAATTTGTTGACAAAAGCTTGTAAAAAACTATGAAGCTAACACACAAATGACTGAATAAAGACACAAATAAAATAAAAAATAAACACAAAAAACTGCAGTGAATAACGAAATTACCTTTTAAAATGTACATGTGAAAACTGTTGTACGTAATATACATTACATGTATACATTGTAAAAATTAAACTAGATAATAAAATTAAACAGCAATCCTAAAATAGGTTATAATTGTATTAAGTCAAAATTAATATTATTTCCATGAGACATGAAAAATTTGTCAAAAATAAACTATTGGAATACCTTCAGTTCATTTTATCTTTTCATGGGTGGCCACATATTCTCTTGTCTAGAACCAACGTTAATCACCGATCTCAATTGAATTCCAATGTTTTGTTATCAAACTTTCATTAATCTGATAGTTTACTAGCCCCTCTTATTTTTCGGATCGCTGACAGTTTTCAAATTATTGTATGTAATCATTAATGGAAATTATTAAAAAAATTGGCGTGCGTTAACAAACGGAGTATCCAAAGTAAATAAGTTACATGGAATCAAAACTTCTACTCTTAAAATTAATGAGTCAAGAAAAATCATACACTTTACTACACAAAAAACAAAGGCCCGAGAAAATTTGTCAGTGTTTTAAAAATTCATAAATCAAGTTCAAAGTCAATAATATCAAATAGAGATTAGGACAAAAAAATTTCCATATATTAATTTTTTATGAACTAATTAAAAGAAAGAAAATTTCAACATTTCTTTAATGAACTAAAATATTTGCTTCAGTGTATACACAAAAGAAGTCAATCGGGTTTGCACAGCGGCCAAATGTTTGCGGAATAGGAATTGGAATGACTCATTGTCCTGCTAATCCTTTGGATAACCGAGAAATTGAACCTTATATTACCTTCTTTCCTGATATTTATGTAATATGAATGGGAGAAGAAAGTTAGTTTAGTAATAGTAATGCTAAAACGATTAATCTTACATGAATAATAAATTGAGTAAAATCTTACAGAAGATTTTCCTAATGTTTACTTTAATTACGAGTGATCAGCATGAACAAGATAGGAAGAGAATGGAAGAACGTAGAATAATACTAATCAGACAAAATCTTGGTTTCACCCAGGAAGGTCCTCGTGGGCTGTTTATGTTAAATATCAGCTCAGTAATTCTCAGATAACTAACCACTTGTTGTCATATCTGAAAAGAGATTTTCTTTCCTACATATTTCGAAAAATATACCAGATGAGAATCGATCTTATTAGACCGCGGAAAGGTTTTATACTGGCAAATCTATTCCATTGTTTCTTTTGCACTGATGCACTGTCTTTGATTAATTGTCATTTTAGTTTCATAGCCTACCCAAAACTGTAACTGCCTAGGATTATTGGGAATTAACTGCGCAACTTACATACAGCATCCAGTAATACAAAATCTGTCTTATAGATTGCACCAGTGGTACTTCTGGAATGTGACGCTCCTAATTAAGATATGACCAATAATATCGACATAAGTTGGTGAACTTAACAATCATAACTACAATACTAAATTGAATCTTATTCGAATTACCACAAATGCTTCAAGATGATATTATATTATCGTATGTCACTTCCTTGGACTCATTACACAAAGATTTTATTAAGGGGTTTGAGAATATCTCAAATTTACAAATTTCTTAATGGATAAGAAACGCCGTATTTTGAAACATTACTGGAAATGAATGCAGCTTTGAATAGATGTAGTTCTACAAAATACACAATAAACTCCATTCCATGTAGCAAAAGCTGCTAACTCAAATCAACTTTATATTAAAAAAAATTCTGTCGCTACAACTAAATTCCTTAATTTAAATTTGAAATTATCTAGTGGTACATTTATCCACCACCTTTACTACCCATGTATTTCTCTCGCCCACTCATGTTATTGTCTTAGGACTCTGTGACCAATTGTAAGGCTGCAATAGAAGCCTGTGCTCAAAAAAATTAATTGTATCAATATTTGATCACATCTAAAGCAATTCATAATACTAGATAACTTACGTGCCTATAAGTAGGATGGAAACGGATGTGCCTTTCAATCCCAAATACTTTCAACCGAGTGAAAAACACAGTTGTACGGTATTTTTCCATATCGAACTGCATTTTTTAATTTAAAATTGTCCTTTCCCAAGATATGCGACTTATTCTATGGTGGGCTTCGAAATAGCTTGAAATTAAATGTGGAGAAATTGGTATGCAGATTGGCATCTTCCGAAACGTGCGGTAAAATTTATTTCTTTAGATAATAAGAAGGAAGAATTGCACGAAGAAGATAATGAAAGGGTGTTTCGAACAATAGAGAGTTGGTCTCTGTTATTCCAATGCATCAACTTTTTTTCTTTTCGCTGCTCTCTGCCGTTTCAATTTATTTCTAAAACATTTAGCACGAGAAATCAATTGGAAATTTTCTGGATGAGAATTTGTCGCAAATAAATATGCAAAAATACAGATACTACTATGGATTAAATAGAAAACTAATATTCTTGACAAAACGTATTATATATAGTAAAGATCATGGCAATGAATATAAAATAACCATATATTATTTGTTCAATTTTTTATTTCACGACGGTATTGGGGGATCAAAAATAAAAGAGTGAAATTCTAAAATACTGAATCATAAAAACGACTGAGCTCTATTTCACTGATACCTCAAATAATCGATATAAGCAGATTACAGAATTAGGATAGATTTTAGGATGAGCATATTTTGTTAAGTGAGTTGCAACCATAGTAAGATAAAACAGATAGCTTAACAAACTAAAATTGCTGTAAACCAGCTATATTATTCATAGCTAAAAAATATTGGAATTGTACTGTCAGCAGTCGCAGGATTTAAATCATTTATATATATTTATTTTAATTTCAGCATTTTTTGTTTACAAATACCTTCTTACCTTATTATACACATGGAAGCAATTAAGAAGCAAAAACTTGTTTTCGTATGAAAATATTCAGAATTTTGTAAAGAAGTCAGTTTTGAATTGTAGTGTGTATATAAAGTATTCGTTGAAGTTTGTCTAAGATGCCAGGAAATCCGATTTCTCAATTTGATCGAGCAAGAATTGTGGCCCTACACCAAGAGGGTTTCTCAAATCGCGTTTAAATATGCCGCGAACTACTGGTCGACTTAGAGTGACTTCAGAGAGAGAAGATCAGAATATGGCTAATTTCACTCGAAGAAACCGAAGAATAACGGTAACAGCCCTCGAAGTCATTTTTTGCATACCTACCGAAGAGTAATTTCGAGAAGTACCATAAGAAGGAGGTTACATTCTTTAAATCTCAGGGCAAGAAGACCTTTAAGGGTACCTAGACTTCTACCTCGACATAGAGCTGAACGTCGCCAATGGGCCGAAGAATTGGCTTTTACCCCAATGGCAGAACGTCTTATTTTCTGACGAGTCACGATTTGGCCCACAATGATAGTCGCCGGGAAAGAATTTGGAGAGGTCCAGGTAGACGAGAGCGACTAATTTTCGCAAGAGGCGTTGTCCCTTATCAAGGTGGATCAGTTATGTTTTATGGGGGTATAATGTATGGTCGCCGCACTCCACTTATTCTTATTGAGCGAACAATGACCGGTGCCATATACGCTCAAAACATTATCCAAGCAATCGTGCAACCTTTGCGCAACTAGTATGAAGCAAATCTCATTTTTCAAGATAATAATTCCAGACCACATCGCGTACCAAGGGTACAGAATATGCTACAAAAGAGAAATATCCAAAGATTAAACTGGCCAGCAAACTCGCCAGAAATGAATCCCATCGAACATGTATGGGTTTATCTTGGCAGAGCAATATCCAATAGAAAAAACTACCCTTTAACTCTCCGGCACCTAACGGCAGCTGTTCAAGAAGAGTGGAACAATATGCCCAATAATGTTATTGATGAGCTAATTCGTGGCATGCCAAGACTCGTTGGTGAATTGATTACAAGAAGAGGTGGAAACACAAGTTATTAAGTTATGTTATTTTCAGTATCCCCATTTTTTTTCTTAAAAAAAGATTTTATTTTGTTTTTTTTATCGGATTTATTTTACAAAATTCTGCTTATTTCTACACGAATACAAGTTTTTGCTTTGTAATTGTTCTAATTTGTATGATAAGATAAACAAGTATTTGCAAACAAAAAATCCTCAAATTAAAATAAACTTGCGAAAAATTACCAAGGGGGCCAAGACTTTTGGAGATGTGTATATATATACCACTGCTATATTATATAGTATTTGACGAATAAATTTTTCTGGTAATGTGATGATTCAGTGCCTCATTAAAACGCTTCTGTTGATACGAAACTGTGATTATCGTTACTACTATTGTCGGTTACAGCTTTCAATAATCGTATCCAAATCACAATCTTATTTAGCGGTTTTCCTTTTTACCAACGTGATTCATACTATTTGACCATGCTAAGGGGTAAACTTGATGTATGGCAATACGTAGCAAATGCTCCTCTTAAGCAGTTTCAAATATTGTATAGTTTTATGTTTATATTCATATTTTAAAACATTCAGGAAACTTTTATCAAAATAATAAAAAATTAGTGAATTGTTATATGTATCAATATAGATAAGCACATATTATACAGGTATAATTTCCTCAAAAAAATTGTGCAATCACATATTTTTCATGATTTTTAATATAACAGACGCTGCAAAAAAGCAAATAAATCTTTTGATAATTGGAGACTTGAATAACTAGGAATGTAGCTACCACTTAATCAAGCATTAGTATTCACCTTCTTCGTTTTCCAATGGCAAAATAAAATATTAGCATTTAACTTATTATAACTCTTTAAACAAAGCTATTGTACTTTGAAAAATACTAGAAAATATGAAAATACAAATAAATCGTGAACAAGATAGTACTTATCGTAAGTAGTTTATAATACACACTAAATGTTGCGATCCCTGCGGCACTAGCGCGTGTATAATTTGTAGCTGACTAATTTCATTTTTATTTTGTTTGGCAATAGAGGTTTTCAATCTTAGTTCGTGCTGTATCTCAATAAAACCTAGATGAAACACAAAAACTGGTCACGTCGGAGTTAAACAACAGAACCTTTTGAGTAATTATTAATAAATTACATCTATTACAGCCAGGAAATGTCTAAAACAGATTGTACGAATTTTTCTATATTAGGAACTTTTTTATGTGTAGATTGAGTATTTAAATGATGTAATCAGTTCCGTTGATTTTTAAAATACACTATAATGTTTGTTTGGTTTTCAATTGATACTTTCACTATAATACCAGCTTTACTATAGTTGCTTCTAGAACAATTGATTCCAGATTTTCAAAATCTTTCAGGATTACTCACAAAAATCTATTAATATTTCCAGTCCATATTATATCTTGATAATATAGAAAAAATCTTGGGTTTGCAAAACCTGAATATATTTCTTATCAATTTTTTGACAGCCGATAAATATATTGAAACATTTTAATTTATATTCAGGAGAAAAGAAAAATTGGTAAAAAGCGAAGCGTATATCCTCCCGTTGCATCTGTACAAATTGCGGAGTATTCATAAATACCGAATATGCCACAATAAATTGGCAGTCTTGTCAGTTACGGTCCCCAGACAGTCGTGATCGTGCATCTTCAACAACTTCAACTCCCAGATGGGGGTGTTTTGGCTTGAACAAAAAAAAATCACATTGTATGTTCTTTACGCGTATTGATAAATTGATGGAGAATGAACATCAGGTTACTAAAAGTGTTCCGTTTATAACCATGATTTGAAAATTGATATTTTAAGAAACGTATAGAGATAAGAGTTTATCAACAACAGCAACAAAATATGAAATAAATCATAAAGTTCTTGAAGAAAAATAAGAGGTCCACAATTCTCTTCCAAACCAACAAACATATTTCCATTTTTAGATCATTTCGTCATCATTCTACTTTCAAACATACTCGCGGAAAAAACCGCTAAGTAAAGACATAGATCGCAGATAATAGAAGATCAGCATTCAATGAGCCAAGCAATTTTGTAGTTGAAGAATAATATCGATACGACTCAAGAAATATGTTTTATTCAATTTATTTATTAATAAAAGCGTGATATGACAAAATGGAGCACTGTTAACAAATTAAGTGACACTCCGTTTAAGTATAGATGGGAGTAGGTTAATAAATCGAGTATTATCATGTTATGAAGTGTTCCTGTTATAACTAGAAGAGAAAAAAGGGCACTTGTCAACACTTTAACGAAATACTAGCAAAATTTGATAATGATAATTTTGCTATTGTTACATAAATTCTCCGTTCAATTTACGTGATTCTCCATACTTTCTAACTAAATTTATCCATAAGCAAAAACAGTTTAGTTTATAATTATTATGATATTATTCCGATTTTCATGAAAATTCATGAAAAATCAAAATCACTTTGTTCAATTACACACTAAATCTTAAAAATAACTCTTTCGATTCACCTCGTATCTGTCTACACGAAAAGAAAAAAATAATCAACTATATGGTATATTTTGTTGTGGAATGGTGTTTGGAGTGGCTGAATGTGCTATGTCAAATGAGTTAGCTCCATCAGCCGATTCCCCGTTGGCATTAACTGTTCAATTATGTCCAATTATGTCAATAGATTACATCTCCTTTGCTTCGTCTGTAATCCCAAAGAAGTTGTAAAGGAGCTAAAATTCGATTTGGACATTCAGGTGAAATTGTGGGGTCATGTTGTGTGATTATGATGATTATGTTTATATTGAACAGAGACGGGGTAGGTGACTTTTATTATTAAATACTCATATTGTTCTATATCAGCGAAGACAATGATATAGAGACATTCGAATATTTGATTATGGGTGAAAAGTAGTTATTTATCAAATCAGTATAATTTTATACAGTTCTCCTAGAAATTTTAAAAAATCTGAGAAATTTAATGGTGTTAATCAATTAAATTATTATGATTAGAATCCACCTCAAAGTATGGTTCTTGCAAATATCATATTCTTCATATAAAAACAAAGTTTTTGGATTCAACTTAACAGATGACTTGGTCGGTTTTGCTGATGAGACGATTGCTATTAATTTCTGGAAATGAATCTATAAAAATGAACAAAACTTCACACAAAATAGTCATTTGAAGGTAACTCATTTAGAGCCACGGTTCTAAATTATTTGACTTCTTCTGATCCATTAAAAAAAGTTTCTTGGGAAATGAAAAAAATGTACAGAGCAATATCGGGACTGTACGATGTTTGCGGTGTTGTCATAATCAATATGGATATGAAAATGCTTTGTGTGATACAAGATTCATCTTGTTCTGGCGAATCGAACACGGAAAATACGGGCCTTCAGTCGCTTCAAGATAGAATGGAACTATCCAGTACTCCTTTGGCCAACAGAAACATATGTAGAAAACTGACTATTAATTGGGGTGTGCTCAGTAAACAATTTTCGTAACGCAATATTCAAGATGAGTGGTGTTGACGAACTAAAAATTTGTTCACTTTTTTTTACGATTTTGCCGAAAAATTGCAACATTGTAATGAAAACATACAATGTATGTTTTGGAAACTGGAAATTAAATACACCCCATGAGTTTAAGGTTAAATTTTCTAATCAAAATCCCGATGGTGTTATAAAGTAATGATAGCCTTAATTATTATTAATAAGTATGAATTATGTGAATTGAGAATTTTTGGTGCTAAAATGAGACCTCATCGATAATACGGGTACATGGAGAGATAGATTCCCTTTTTTATAACCCCATTAATCCGTAACTCTTGATTTTCTCTAAGATTGTTATGAAAAACTGTCATTTATCGATAGTTATGCCCATAAGTCATCAATAGTTATATTTTTTAAATTTGATATTTGGAAAATTAGATATCGTTGATCAAAATGTATTCAAATTTTGAATGCAGAAAAGTTTCCTAGAAGAAAATAAAAATATATCTAAACCTATTAAACGACGTTTTCAATAACCAATAAGAACCATTTATAAAGGAAATATTATTATAATATAAGTTTAGTTCATTAGTTAGTTATAGTCTATTTTTATGCTAGGCAGAATAATAAAATAAGTATAGTTTATTCGAAACTTGCAAGGTGCAGTGTGCACCTATTAGTTATAGTTATAAAGAAATTATGAAAAATTTAGAAGGGCCGCGTAAATGCTGAAAAAATCGGTCCTTTAGCAGTTAATTGAAAAACATTAATAGTTAGTATTACGTTTAGTATTGGGAAATGTACGATTTACAGAGTTATTTGAAAAGAGATATGTGGCAAGTTTCAAATAGCACTTACATCTTCAGGAAAACTGTCAAAAAGTATATCATTTGCAAGAAAGACATTTTTGGAAAATAATTTCCGACAGTAGACAAAGCTCTTGTTACGGTTCTAGATGATAAGAAGTACCCTGAAATGAGACGAAGCATACGATAAAAACTTTTAAAAGAAGCAGGACATAACTCAAATAAATTTTGAAAAGACGAAATTGTTGTAAGTCGAAGACATGGGTTTTCATATAATTCATCTACTTTCATGTTTTATATCAAATTATTTTCTATGACCACGGGGAGAGTACAGAAAATTGGAACTGCAAATTAACATAGAAAAAAAAAATAAAAAGAAAACGAAATTGTAGCGAGATGTGAGAACTGTAAATATCTAGGAGTTATTTTTGACAAAGAAAAGATGATACAGAAATAAAATGTTGTATAAACAGTGTACGTAATTTGATCCAGATTTCTTAAAATATATGCTTTCTATGGATGGTCATTTTAACGTGAGAAGGAATGTTCAATTTCCACACTACTAGTGTGATAAGAATCCAAAAGTCAACAAAATTGCCAACACTCATATAAGGTTAATGTTTGGGCAGCAATTCCAGATAACAAATTAATAGGTTGGCACATTGAGCAAATTCGTAAAAAATGTGTATAAATTCTGTTTAACCCCCTGCTGACTTTATTCGCAGGTTTTAGGGTCATTCACAAATATCCATATCTCGTCACTATTGATTGCCTAACTTCAGTTGATTGTTACATACAAGATCTCTTGCAGCTGTATCGGTTTGGTGCCATTTTCATTGCATTGCACGTTTTGTTTTCTTAGGAGTTTCTCAAATATTTCTTCATCCTTTCTCAACTAATTTTCATATGTTTTCTTGTCTAATTCTATTGCTCAATTCATGTTTCCCCTTGTTATATCTAGCCGTGGCCTGACCTACCATCGCCTGGGTACTATTTTCTGTACATCAGAGTCTATTAGCAAAGCAGCGGCAGAAATACTTTGATTTATGGAGTTGTGATTAGTGGCAACCATGATGCAATGGCAAGAGACATAATATCAAGCGACGTGCAATATTCGTCTATACAGTATTTTTATCTTGCATCATGTCAAGCGGCCTTATATCATCAACCTTTTTCCGACGAATACGATGCAACAAATTCTTTAAGAACGTTCTTTGTTTATTTAATGAAATTCCTCTCATTATTCAACGCACGAATGGTTAGGTGCTGGTCAGATGTATACACCGAGTGGGCAAAATGACCGACTTTCCTTTTGCTACAAATGCCAACGTAAGGTTCTTCAGGTGGATCGTCTTGTCTCGCCTTCGAATCGACTCGCTCATTAATATCCACGTGTTTTTTATATACACCAGTTGCAGTGTGCAATACATTTTTGAGTGACTCACACCAACTTTGACTAAATATATTGAAGGGGAGAAATCGAATGTAGAATAATTTCTATAATAAAACCCTTTTTCCGAACTAGTCTCGTTATTTAATAGCCAGACCTCGTAGATAAGTAGTTTGAATACGGGTGGTAGAAGAGGTCGATTGAATTGCCACCGAGATCCATAGATCTTTATCCTTTAGACTTCTTTTTATAGGGTTACTTGAAAAGAAAACTTTTCAACAGAATACAGGCGAATTTCAAGTAGCTAAAAGCACAGATAGAAATCACTGGAGATTATTTTCTCCCCAATTAATTAGGAATTTTAAAAACGAATTTCAATTGCGTTCAGGGTGTCAAATGAGTATTTGCTTTATTGTAGTAATTGAATTCAATTTCTTGACTACTAGTTATCAAATAATTCGTTACTTTTTATCAGCTTGTTATTTGTAGGGATAAAAAATTGATATTTGGCACTTATGTACGCTTTTACATACCCTATATAAATATAACTGAAACAATGAAATCCTTTCTAAACTGATTATGATATTTTCATTGATGTACTGTAAAAATGACTCATTTTATCATAATTAGTGACCATCTTTGTTGCAATTATTTGCAAAGTCTCTACTCAAAGATGTGTTCAAAAATGTTGATATTCAAAAATAACAAGAATGAATGGCATTTAGTCTCATCCCGGACCTGACTCTGTATAAGTGAAGTTAAGGTCTCGACTTTTGGCTTTATCGTTTAGTAACGGGGGAGAGCAATACCCTAAATGCAGTTGATGATTTCTCTTCCTCGCTGTATGTGCCCTTATTACGACATTCACCTTTCGTAGTGAATAATTTACGATTGGAGGTAAGTATCAGTAGATGCCTGAAGAATTCATGTTATTTTTGATCCATACATTGTATAAAACTTCTAAGAATATTATTGTAACATATACATCGAAGGGGATATAAATTCCACCAAATTAATTACCTGACCTACGATTTCACAAAGGTCGTTTCAAATTAACTTGTAAATGCATGGGTAATGCTAGCAAAGAAACAAGAGCGTCAAAGATGGTGCTAAATTAGTTAATAGAAAAAATTAATAATTCAAAGTTTATTTCATGTAATAGAGAGTGATAAAACCTACTTACTAATCCAAAACTTTGTATGGTCATTTTAATTATAATTGAAGAGAAATCTAAATATTTCCTAAAATATTCATAAATGTGCTGTGGCTACTCGGTAGTTAATACGAGTAGAATTTTTCATGCTTCTCTTGTTCTTTTATAACCATAAGCTGTACAAAACAATAGAAATAGGTTTGGAGTGGTCAAAAGCCTAGTGTATTGAAGATTACATAGCTATACGTAGACTTGTAAGTACTTATTTGCTAGTAAAAATGAGATATTTTTTTCATTTCAATTCCAAGAATTTATTTTCGACAAATTCCACAGATATTCTATAGTAACCAGAATCAATAATTCAATTAATCAATATTTCTATCACTATCAAAATATTTTGATAAACACTTAAAGAAAAGTAGAAACGTCAATTTTTATCTTTCGTTTGAAAAATTATTAAAAAAAAAATCAGACTTAAAGTCAAGAATATTTAGAAGCATAATTATATCAAAAGGTCTCAGATATATATATATATATATATATATATATATATATATATATATATATATATATATATATATATATATATATATATATATATATACATATAAATTCCTTTAATTTATTATGATTATTTATTTATTATCATATATTTTTGATATGTTTATGCTTCTAAATGTTCTTCTGATAGTGTACAATTAGCCGGTCGTAAAAGTTCATATGAAGAACTTGATGATCTATCTGAAACATATACAAAAGAGTTGAAATATCTGACCAATAAACTAGTCAGTACAAAAATTTGAAAGAGACGTTAGGCAATGAAGGTATTCATTTCCATTATCAACTGATAACGGAGTCTTCGAGATGTTTATCCGAATTTTTTCGATTATTCCGGCTACAAACTGTCCAAGAGAAAGATCTTTTCCCTATCTAAAAAGAGTAAAAACATATTTACGCAAAGCGTGGGCCAAGATAGACTTAATGCTCTTGCATTACTGTCTACTGCAGTTCAACCAGCCCAAAAATTAATTTTTACAATATAATCTTATTATTATTATCTTTCATACTTATTAGTTATATTTAAAAACTATACTTAATTAAAAAGAAGTTATTTTGAAATAAAAATTAATGGAATCCATTTTATTAAAAAAGGCGCATCGAACGGGGCCTAGAGCGGGGCGAACTTAAATTCGTCATTGCACGCAACGAAAAATTCTAAATAATTCCCTGATATAGTTTCTGGCTATCGCCATGAGCAATAGCTGTACCATTTTATGTATATAATACCTCATATTCCACATTCTTGTACTGTGGAAGTGATAATGATGTTACTACTGATGTGTGGCTAGAACACTTCCTGGTCTAACTTGTCGTTTTGTATATATGCCGTAGGCAGTGGGCAGAATCCGGCATTCTGCAGACTGCCGGCAGATGGAAGAATGTATCACCAAAATTACCTGTCTTCCAACTGCCCGGCTAAGAGAAAGTCTGTCGCGTTTTCTTTTCATCGTAAATCGCTTTTAGTTCTGCCCAAACCCACTTTTTCTGCGAGTCGTGATCATAAGTAGTTAGAAAATGGGTAGTGATTCGAAATGAGTTTAAACAAAAACTGAAAGATGCGTTAGGTTAGGTTAGGTTAGGCTAATTTTCTATGAAAATAGAAGCCGTTCGAGGTGTAACATATAAAAGTTGTATGAAAATAGTAATAGTAACGAAAAAAATGTATTATGAAAGTAGATGCTGCTCGATAGATGTATTGTGAAAATTGAATTAGAGAAAATTATTATATTAGTAGGAGTCGTCCCAAATATAATGTTGTTAAATAAAAAGATGTATTTTAGGCAGTTGGAAGACAGGTGATTTCGATGGTACATTCTTCCATCTGACGGCATTCTGCCAACTCCCTAGGCGTACGACATATATATATATATATATATATATATATATATATTTCTGGAAAATAGACTAATGAATACAATTAAATAGTTCAGTATTAGAATAATTTCTGTGTAATGTACTTTGTCCTATTGAAAGTAATTTCAGAATAAGAAGTAGAAAAATAGGTTCATATAGAAATCAAAAAATCTCCACTTCTGATATGTTGATTGTATATAAACTATGTGGTAATTATAAAATATCATAGGGCCACGAAAGGATTAAATCAAACATTAAAAGAGTGTGTATAATTGAATTCCAGCTACACAATGAAGTGTATCGATTTTTAGTAGCTTCTATACTTAAATATCCGTGAAATTAAGTCTTTTATCATGATCAGCTTTTCATGATCCTTTTTTGTTTTCGTGAATATCACATCTTTTCTCTTTTTTTCTATTTACCTCCATCAAAAATCGAATTTTAAAATTATTCAGGTATTGACTCAGCTGAAATTTTCAACCTTCAAAAAAAGTGACTAGGTAAAACTAGTTATTACACAAGAATCGGAATTTGATGTGTGGACCTTCAATCATCGCGAACAGACTCTCATTTCACCATGAGCTATTAGCATATAATAAAATTACAGTTTAATTGATTACTCATAACAATAATAACCCTTACTATTTCAGAATGACTTCTTGTTTGCTTCTGTCCTTCTGTCCATTTTTTATTTTATTTATTCTCATAATTCATTATATATACTTTTAAATATCTAATCGAAATTTTCCTAATTACATCGAACTATTTTTTTTTGAACTTTTTGCAAATTTTGTTTTGCAATTATTGCCATTAAAACTCTAGAACATCTTAACTAATTATATAGTGTAATAAACGTGGGATAACAGGTTTTCAAGGAGCTCATTTTTTTTTAAAGCCATTTATGCGTTGCATATCTCCATATATATTAAAAGTTAGTTTGAAAATACAAGATTCAAGGGCTTGTGAAAATAACCATACTCCTGCTATTCCTTTATGGATATTTTGTATACGTTTCTCTTTTTAGGAATAAAAGGCTTAGCATTTGAAAAATTTTGACATTTTATTTTGTTATGTATATATTATATGTACAATTTATTTTTACTCCTTTGAAAAATATGCAGGTTATTTTTTTATTGTCATATTACTTGGAAACCACTCTGTGCAATACATATTAAATCTTTAGTAAGTCTATGTTTACTGTCCAATAAAAATAACGACTGTTAGATTCTGTGAATTTACATAAAATATCCGTATAATACATTTGAATCAGTGAAACAAAATGCTTGCGAGTGAGACATCACTACAAGTATCTATAATTTTTCAATTTGCATTTAAATACCGATGATTTATATTCTATTCGTGTCTATATGAGGTGAAAGAATCCTCTTGATGACAATCAAACGCTACTGATGGTGAATAGTAATTACCGAATAAAGTAACTACAATGCGAAAACAATTACGTTTCGATTCAGAAATTGTCTAACAAGATACATGTGAAAAGTAATATCATTCAAAAATTAAAAAATAAGACATCAATGTAAGTGACAAGATACAGGTCAATCTTCAAGCGCGGTGCTATTGGAACAACTACGTTTACTTAGTTTTTATTGTGCTTAATATTTAAGTGTTGGAATTATTTGAAATTTTTCTCTATATGTGTTATACAAAGATCAACAGCTGAATTGATAGTAAAAAAGGTTTCATGCCATACAATCATTTAATGGTGGTTTCTTTCAACATAGTAAATTTTCTTTATGAGCAAAAGGTTTATAAGTCTTTTTACTGAAATGGAAATTGATAAGAAACCAGGATTTTGGTACGACTACTCTAAAACTGGGAGAATTATTTCACCAAACCTGAATAATTACGGGTAAAAATGTTCAAATAAGTGTGAACAAAGTGAAATAGGAAAATATGACAATAATACATTATTTCTCGCACAAATCTGAAAGATATATTTTCATAGTTTTTGAGAATAAAAACCAAAAAATAATTCCTAATCTAAGAATAAAATTAATATACAAGAAAATCGATGCTCTGAAAACGTGACATATTTCTACTAAACTAATTCTGCATTTTAGAATAAACCTAGTATGAAATTAGAATTATTAACATTAATTTTCTCATTCGCCTTTTCATACTATTTCAAATATAATTATTTGTTGAATAAATATATGACTAGACTATAAGGCTATTTCGCAATTTAATAATTTCAATGAAAAGGGACGGCCCTTTTCATGAGACCTGAGTATCAGTTCCTCTTTCCATACAACGTTTTTATTTTTATTTATCTCTAATCTCTCTAATAAAAAAATCCATTTCAAATATTCCATTAGTTGCTCGAAAATCGAATTCAAAGATTCTGTTACATAGGCACACACATACCAGTCTAACAGAAAAACATTAGACATTAGGAAGTGATGATCCACAGACTAGAGTGATTGGCTCTCCAGCTTCCGTTCAAAATCTCAACCGTATATTTTTAAACTAGTTTTAAAAACAAATTTGAATTCAATGATTACTGTGTTGAATTGTTGAGTTGAAATGAAATTGCTGGAATTCACAAAACATCAAATTATTTTTTGTTTATCCGAACTACCGAGATGCACAAAATTACACAAAGATTCCATAGATTCTATAGAAAATATCAAACTTAATCAGTTATTATTAAAAGTTGAGTACTTTTTGGGAAGAGATAGTAAAGCAGGATTTCCCAAAGTGGTCGATATGTATCGCTTGGGGCCGCTAAACCTCTTTCTCAGGGGTCCACATAAACGAAAATTTATTTTCAATGTCGTCGAGGTCTTAAAATCAACCCCTATTAATTAATACCAGTTCTTATTTGAAACTTTCAGCATACTGTATAAGTTTTGTTACGTGTATAAACGTGTAAGAATATTCAAGTAGGAAGTTTCATTATTTTGCTTTACCAAAACTCCACCGATAAGCGTGAACAAATTCCTACAAAATTTAAAACTCAGCAAGTGATGAATGAAAATTCGTGAAAGATAATAAGATTTAGTTTATCAGTCTTCCACACATGCTTTTGGCTCTTTATTTGCTATCATGACTAAAACATTTTACTATGTAACTAGCTTATATTTGGTTGATAGCTCATTTCTTTGAACGATAATATACTCATCTAACTAATTTATTTTAATATATTAGGATATAATTACACAGTTAAATGGAGTGAATTAAATTGAAATGAACAAATTTAGTCTCGGATACCCGAGGAGATTCAATTTTTACGTAGGGGGACGTTTTTTACTGACAAATATTTTCCATGGAAGAACGTGGTTTTTGTTGTGACTGACGGTGCACCATTTATATTTGATCAGCGCGATTCAATTTATAGCAAAACCTCTGAGATTATACTAGTGATAAAACTACGAGTATATTGTAACTGCTGTTTACGAAACCGTGTGAAAAAAGAACGGTTACTTGTGCACAATATATTTGGCTGACTATCAAAAGTCTTTTATTCAAAAGATTTCCAGCTATTTTTCAATCCATATGTTTGAATTTTCATGAGAAGATAATCTGAATTTGAAGTAAAATCTGAACAGATGCTAACTTACTCGGCTCTAGCTTTGGGAGCATTTGGGAAAGCTATCAGAAGTTCTGCTTGCAGCGCTACAATAGAGCATCAAATTGAAGAACATTGTTGAAAATATCTTATCGCTTTTCCTCCATCATACGTAGTCCAAATAACAAACATTTATATCAAAAAAAAAAAAAACACCAAATTTGTTATCATACAGCATTTCTGTTTTCTTGTTTCCTATTTTGCAATGTTTTTAAAATTACCTAGTATGTTTACGTAATATGAATCAATATTTACAAATTACACTCAATATTTTGTTAAATTTGAATAAGAAAATAATCTCAAGTATACACTGATTTTACCAATCGTATTTTGGAAAAGGGGTCTCTCACTCAAAACAGTTTGGGAATCTATTCACATTAACTTGTTGACTTTTCTTTCAAGTCTTTCTCGATTGCTGGTGAAATGAGAAAACTGCTTTCAGGGCATAATGGAGTGGCTTGAAATCGTTCACACTATCCATTGTACGTTGCAGAGTGCATAAGGGACGTTAAACAGGGGATTTAGTTATGTAAAAAAGCAATAATGTTCCGAGCATTAAAACTTATGAGTTGGTTGTCTTTCTAGTGGATACTTCTTTTAATTGAGTACATCTTGGCGTGAGTGTTAAGAGCAAAATCAATGTTATTGTGCAATTGTAATGTGCATGCAAATCTTTTGGTACATAAACAACATAGCTTTGCTCCAGTCTACTATATGAATGTTATAAAATATGTCTTATCAGTCTTATGACTTATTGAGATGACAGGAAGAACAAATTCACGTATCATATTTAGCGAACTGTTCAACTAATATATGAACATTTTATTATTATTCCAAAGTCAAATAAACCTGGATTTGACATTAACAAAACGTAATATAAACGTAATATATCGAGTGGAAATTTGAAAGTTCACTTTTTCTCAAGTCCTATATTCTCAGAACTGTATTCTCATAATATATATTAATATAATCTCTTTACACCTTCATAACTTTTGTCTGGCAAATGTCGCGGAAATCTTAACTGGTGGTAAGTAGTTAATATTTAGAAATCCTAGGAAGTTCGTCTCTAGATAGCAATATACTTTCCTGGTGCTCAAACTCTTAAAACTCTTAATGAACGTAATGAGCCATTTAATGTTGTTAATTGCATCTGATAGTGCTAAGAAGACATGTTTCTTGAATAACTGAGATTAGCTGAATGGGTAAGAGTTTAGTTTAGGAAGGTAAATTTGTGCGGAGTACACGTAAGTATAATATCTGTAAACAAATTCAGTATCAGGGATGGAGACAGATATTTGATTCAAAATATGCTTATTTCTGACCATGAAATCAAAAATCTTCCAAAAACTCGATAAAATTACTAAAAAGAAGAGTAAAATTTATGATGTCGAAAATGATAAATAATTCCAATAAAAATCGAAGTTGGCTATTCATCGTCTACTAATATCTAGATATGAATATGGAAAGTTTAAAAAAATATATTATGATTCAATATCATAATGTTGAAAGAGCCAAAGCCAATTTATATAATTTATATTTTTAAATGATAAAAAATACAGTGAGGTACAAACTGAAAGAACTGTTTTCATAATGATTATGAATGCATGGCATCTGTGGATTATAAAACAACATGAAATGAAGAGAATGATGATACATTTTAGGAAATATTTTAGGAATTAAGCAAGCATTTCAAAATATGTAGTTCCCAAGGGCAAAAGAAATTCTAGCCTAGAATCACATATGTCCTCGAGATAAAGCTACCAAACCAAAGAAAAGAGTGACGCATTAGAAAATCAAAAAGAAAATGTGAAGTTTTATATATACTAGAGCAAGGAGAGCAATCAGCCGAGACCTGGGAAAACTGTAGAAAAATGTTAATAGCGTAGCATACGTACGTTAGAGTACAGTAAAAGGACAGTGGTATGAAAAATATTGAATAAATAGAAAATATCGTACACGATCTAAACTAAAAAATAATTAAAATAACATAATGCGTTTTCTATAGTATTATATGTAATTTTTGCATAATGTTTCAGTCATATTGATAATTTGTTAATAAATAAACTTTTCCAGGGTTTTACTAGGGTCTGGCTTTTAAATTTTGGTTATTGCAGAGTAGGATGAGGTTAATCAAGTATAAGCAAATTAAAAACAATTTGTTTCAAATAATACGAATATCTTAAATTTTGATACAATTATAAAAAAATCGTTCCAATTCAATTGTACAAGTAACTATAAAAAGAGTTTGGTGACGACTCTGTATTTTCCGCGGATTATACGGTAGAGAAGTAAGTCGGAAAGTTAACAAGAGTTTGCACTCAGCAATCTCTTAGTGGCCACAAAGTGACGGTGAAGACATTTTAGACGTATTCAGGATTAGCACCCCAACAACCATCGTATGCCAACCACGACATATTAATATATGACCACTGTTACTTAAATCTGCTAGTGGACCCTCTTTTCGCCTCATTTTAGGTTATCGTAAAATATTTAAGTTTTATTTTATTTTGGCGTGCACTAGAAAATGTATTGCTAAAAAATTCAGTGTATTGAATACCGAAAGTTTCAAGAACCGCATCTAGACATGATTTCATTCCAATTATGATTGGACAGAGTTCGTTGAAAATATTTATTAATAAAATGGTTTTTAGTCGTCAGATTTGAAAGATGTAAAATATATTTATATTGAAAAGCAAAAAATGCCTTTCATAGTAAAGGTTTCAAACTTTTAATATACTGACTACACTTATATGCATCAGAACTGTACGATTTAATAGATATATTTTATGAATTATTTTATTCGAAAACGTCGTAGTCGGGTGATTGCAAAAAACATTTGGTATTAAACATATATTTGTGTTCAATGTTTTTCTTGAAAATAAATAAATATAATACTAATTATTACGGGATGGTTCACGGAATTTGTTCGGCAAAAATAGTCAACGAATTATAAATTCACTTCCAAATTTTTTTTTTTTAAACTTTATTCACAAAAAAAATAAGTTACAATTTTACAAATGTTGAATCAACTGAATTAATTTCAACGATTAAATTGACAAAACTCATTACTTGAACGAATCAACAAAATCCATTAATTTGGTACTTACAACAATTCCTATTTATATTGAAATAAATGATGATTAAGTATTTATGAAATATAATCTTTTTACGTTTTAATTTTCAAAGTTGTCTGGATTTTTCTAGAAGTAGCTACCGTGATCTACACATTAATAGGAGATCCCTTCTGTAGATAGTATTAAAAAATCATTTTGAACAGAAAGTGGAATGTATTTTCCACGGGGGTGTGAATCTGTTACTAAAATATCGCAGGTTGTCCTACATGCCGAAAGTGAGAGGGCGAACAAGGCAAAGCAGAAACAAGTAGGGCCGTAGGGCTAGAGTCGAAGCCGACAGCCGGTGGCCGAATAGGTCCATCCGGCAATATGTTAGCTTCTATAAATCATTGTTTAGGATGACTAACAGCTCCGTACGACGCCCTTCTTTTCAGAAATATGATGTAATTTATATGAAAATGCAACCGAATCTCTGTCATTTTGAGATATGAATGAAAAATTCATCCAAGTCCGAATACAGAATACCACGTGTCAGACGAGATAGCGGAAAGGCTTCTAATTTGCCAATCTTATATCTCCCTATCGTTGATTTTGACTAAGAAATTTTTTGATTTATTGAAGGAACTCTGGTCGAAACATAGAAAAATAATAGGGATTTATTTCTCATTTTTATACCAGATCGTATTACTCGGATTTGATGATAAATTTATGATAACAGAATCTTTTATGTCATCCAGAATTGCTAAAATAATATATAATCTACCAGTCAGATACAAAATTGAGAACGTTGTGACGGTAGGAAAAATAAGATCCACAGTAATATTAAAAACTCTACTTTGTACGAAATTGGTATAGAGATTTACAGAGGCAATTAATGAGTAAGGCCTATACATGTTATTTCTATTCATAATAATTTTGCCGATGAGTAATTTTACTATTGACAAAATTGCTATATATATATATATATATATATATATATATATATATATATATATATATATATATATATATATATATATATATATGTATACACTGTTGTTTTTCAGTCACAAGTGCTGAGTACAAAGAAGTATTCACTTTGATATTGGTACCGTAAAGGCATCGATTGAGGCCAAACGCACTACTAGTGTCAAAACAAAACACAGTAAATATGAGTTCTATTAAGCCGATGCATCTAAATATATGTGAATACTCAATACAAATAACTTTCTATCATGACAGGAAAGTAAGATTGAAGATTCAAAACAAAAACACTGAAAATTATTTATTAATGCTATGTTTTTTTTGGACCCGTTGCTCATTCTTGTCACATCTTGTTACACTAAGTAATACCTTCACCCTGTTACACGAATATTTTTTATAGAGGTTTGTTGGTATGGCAATCAACGGTACTAGTACATTTGTTGTATAATGCTTGTTATTTACTAGGAACCGACCATATAATTTACCGAAACTATCGTTCATAACACATTTCCATCCAAAACTTAACAAACCGCAGCGTTCAGTTATCTTTATATGTGTTCAACTGACTTTTTTCCCAAAATATAAAAAAAATATACTTCTACGCGAAATATATTCATGAACAATGTTTCCATACATAATTATTCATTGACATTTGGTCATTAATTCGAAAAGGACACTTTATTCGACATAACATCAATATTGAACATAATAGTATGATCATAAGGAGTTTATTTCAATTTTCAATTTTATTATTGGGAACTCATAAAAAACTAACAAGATAATTATGATATTTAAAATCCACAACATAGTTTTTGCAATAGTTATTTTAATAGGATAATCAACTGAAATATTTTCGATAAATTTCAAGATCTCTATTCTTGTTTGAATAGGAATAAAAGGAAAAGATTTAGAAATCTGATCCTTGCAATTCTTGGCCACAATAATAATAACACTAGTTTGTAGTACATTATAGTACCGAAGAAATTTTAGCTGTTACTGACTACATATTATACGTTATTTTCAGTAATGTTCAATAATATTATAAAATTTTTATCAATTCTAGTTTCCAAAACTAAAAGATTTATCAATGAGTTCTAACAAACTTCATTTTAATGCTCTTCCCTTATGTATAGTTAGACAGGTCGGTAGCACTCTTCCATGACACATAAGTCCTGATGCATACGCTCTCCATGCTTTTCGCTCATATATTATAAATTTACTGGAACCCGTTCAGGTGACTATGGAGTTAGTGGAGGCTACACCCCTTATTTTTTCATTATGGCAGAAGGTCTTCTACAAGTCTCTACAAGTCCAACATAATCTTCTATTTCTGAAAAAATTCTGCATCGCAGAGACGAAAGGTGTCCAAGCCTTAGCTCTAACTCATTCATGGAATTTTTAAATTAAGTATCCTTCTTAAGTTGTCTAATTTTGGGTCATCAAAAATACTGGCTTTATTCTTTTCTACAGAAAGCTGCAGAAATATTTGGTAATTATAAGAAAAGCAGTTTCCGTCTTTATCTAAACATGCAAGAAGATTGGGTTGAAATAAATGTCACAATATCGATCAAACCAAAAATAGTTTGCTTCAAATAAGGAAACAAAATGAAATGAAGTAAGAAAATAAGAATAGCGACGATATCCGATTTAGAAGATGACCCTTTTGTCTCTACTGCTCAGAACTACTGTAGTCAACAACTATATAGTAGACAACCTGTATTTTTATTGCTAAAATTAGAAAGATTAGTTGTCGGTTTATTTATATTGTTAGTTAAGTAACTTTCTACTTTCATCTTATTAATTAAAGATATCTTAATATATTTATTAAAATTTTCTTCGTCACAACCTTTCCTTAAGGTATAAAAATGGACTTCCTGGAGGGCAAAATTCTAACATATCTAAATATTCATAGAGACATGCTCTAACGTTCGAAAGAAGGCGATTAGTGTTTCTAGGTACTCGTATAATTTTGATTTTTTTGATTTCTACTCTAATTTCCCTGTGTATGAGTCTTAGTCAGAACATTGTACATTTTACAGCTTCTTCCAATTTCCAAAATAATACATGGAAACATGTATGAATGAATTGTAGCCACTCTAGTTCATATATAATCCACAATTTTTAAAATCGGGGTGTTAAGATGTTCCAATATTACAAAACATAACTTTCATCTCTCAAACATATTAAAATAATTTATTTATGTGAGTGAAAAGATTTGTGTATAGTATGTATTCATTCTTCTTAAATACAACAAAAATTAAACCGATATACACATTTTCAATTTCGGTTAAAAATAATAATTATTCTATTCGCTTCCAAATAAAGCTACAAACAAATTTACATGCTTACAAGTGAATCATTGATAAATTATCTTAAAACAACTGATCCGAATCTAATAATCTGTGAAATTCTTCATTGTGATATTATGAATATGCTTCCATATGCTTAATATTTGAAACGGTTTACGAGTCACCGCTGATCTCATTTTATGAAATTTTTTCTTATTACATATTTCTGGAAACCCACCTGATCATATCTCTGACCTGGGTAAAATAATCAAAATTATCTGCCCACATCGTCCAGAGGACGTTATTATTTTCTTTTTCAGTTCATTTTTTATTTTTGTCATAAAAAATCTTATAAGAAAGTTGTGTATCACACAACACATTTAACTTATTTCATGAGTTTGTTTTAGCTACTCGTTTTTTTCATAATGCAGTATATATTTTTGTTTGTAAGTGAAGGTTCATTTCCATAATTAGCATAGTGAAAAATAATAGTGAAATAAAAGCATCGTGTTAAAAATATATTATTAATACCTATATTTAAACAATAGCATACAGGCTACCACCACCAAAATAAAATTGTAATCTTTATTATTAGTGCTCAATTTTACAACTTTAAAACTAATTTCCTGAGATATTGAAGAATCGTGTTTTCATCGTACGCATTGTAAATACTGTATGATTAGTAGTAAAGAATAAATTGATACTTAGGTGTATTCATATTTGTGAAAAACAAGCACTATTTATGTACACTTATATCCACATTCAAATACTTGCTTGCTTTTGAAAAAGAAAAAAATATACTTAAGTCGTTTGAACTACATTTGAAAGATTTTTGCAAAACGTCCCAACAACGCATGCCATGAGATGTAATTCTGTAATGAATCATTATCGAAATGAAGTAACGGTGACTTATTTATATTTAGCTTGTAAAGTAGAAGTATTCAATGTATTGATATGATAAATTGTAGACTTGAAAGGTGATAAGTTGTTACTGATGAAACAGCTGTCTATACATAATCCTCATAAATCTGTTAAAGAACTCTCAAGTGATATTAAGACGAAAGTCATCTCTTACAAACCTGAAAGATTAAGATCTCATTAAATTTTTTTAGAAAGAAGCCTCTTAATAGATGCCGTTTTGTAGTATTTTCTTAGTCAAGTAGCCCTACCTGACTAGATTTTTTTGTGAGGACCCAATAAAGACCTTATCAGGTAATTCCGCAACCTGGTAAAGTATAGGCTAGGATAACCTGGCCTGATGAGGATGTAACGCAGATCAGTAATGGATTATCTCATATGGTCCTAATCAAGGCTGCTTCATAAGACCCTCATCAAGATTGCCTCATACAATTCTTATCCAGATGACCTTATATGATTCTGATCAGGATTACTTCACATGGTGCTCATCAGAATTGCCTGGAACTGCTCTTATCAAGAGTACTTAACATATTCCTGATTAGATTTTCCTTCTGGTTTGTGAGGGAGTAAGAGGTTCACATAAGCAAAAATTATTTATAAGAATAGTCTATTACTCATAGAAAATTGTATCTAACATAAATTTTGTTTTAAAAATTAGAAAAACATTCAATAAAAGCAATAAACATCACATCATTTTGAAAATCATAAAACAATAATTTTGTAAATGATATTTTTTCCGACAAACCCTTTTCTTGATCACTACATTTGAATTATTTTTCATTTCAATTTTTCATTTATTATAAAATCAGTAATTTGTACTATACTATTCAAAATTTCAATGTTGAACACAAATTTTCTTTACTTGTATCAACAATCACTTTAAGAAGAACTTTAACAACTGCACATTTCCTCTCTCTGTAGACACGAGCCTTTGCTTTATAGTTTTGAACTCACAAAATATATTTTTTTAAAATTTCAACTAATTTACTGAATCCCAAAAAATTATTATAATTATCAATAAAGAAATATCTTATAGCTGATATAGCAGACTAACCACCTCGAACTAGGTAAACTTCATTCCATAGCTCCTCCCTCCTCAAGTGGAACTCAGGGGCGGAAGGGCGATGGAACAACTTGAATGATGTCCTTCTACACAAACTCAATATCAAGTGTTTTTTCCTAAATATGTAGATACTGCAAAAGATTAATATTATTATCGTGATACTACTAAAGCCAAATATAGAGATGTTCTGGTGGGTTCGTATGTCTTCTAGTGGATTTTTGTCTTAATCGTGAAGAAGTACTTGATGAAGTTGATCCAGGTGAACTTTTCCATTTTCAATTTTTGTACCTTCATAATTGGGAAAGAGGTGGCGGTAATCTATTCCAATGTTAGAGCGTGTCTTGTAATTGTACTTTTCTCGTTCGAATATGACACAGATGAAATTTTAATTTGGCAGCTGGATGGAATAATAAAAAGGAAAGTGCCATGTAAAATTGCGATGTCACTATCTTTGCAATTCAGTTGCATCTTCGTTGGCTCTAAGAAAGTACCGATGAAATTGTTACTTAATATGAGAAAAGGTGATTGAGTAATAATGATTTATATTTGTAATGGAAAAAAGATGATAATGATTGAGGGAGCTTGGTTGGAAAAGAGGAAAATCTATATTACCAATTAACTTATTGTTTGAATCATTTACTTTTGTTTTCACTATTTCATAAAAATTAATGAAGTCTTCTGTTGAGAATAGTATTTGATCTCTATAATTAATTCTCCGATATATGTTAAAAATCTTAAAATTAAGTATTATATTAAATTTTAGCTGATCTAGAATATCTCTTATTTTTAAATATTGATTAACGTTACTCCTAGATTCTTTTAAAGTTGTTTATGCTTCTCTTATTTTATTGGAAATTGGGATTTCATTTCTATTTAATGTTGATAATTTATCATTTAAAACATTTTGCGATTTTTGGTTTAGTGAAATATGATTATTGAGTTTATTATAACTTTTTTTTGCTTTTTCCTACATGATAAATACTCTTGTTAATTTCTATTGTGTCTTGTTCGCCTAAGTTTCCTGATATGAATTTTACGAGGGATCCTAGAAGATTAATTATTGCTCTTTTGTATAAAAAATTAGAAAAGAAAAAGTGAAAACATTTTTGGATTTATTTTGAGATGTGTTTGTACATTGTAAAAAGTGTAAGTCTATTTGGAGCAGTGGAATTTTCAATTACAGTTCTAAATTGTCGAAAAAAGGAAGTTATAGTGGAGAAAAGTGTGTGTAGCAGTTTTAACTTTAGCGTTTCCTAATTTTTAAGGCAGAATACCGGGGTTATCTTTAAAATTGTGTACTTGAATTACAGTTGTAACTGTAATCCCTTCTGATTTCAGAACATTCTCGGGTTTGTGAAGAGGTTTAGTCTTTGATTTCCGTCATTTTGTTTTTTGTAACCTATGGCAGTGGGTTCTATGATAGGAGGATCAGAACGTTTTTAGTTTTGTTTCTCAATAGTTTTCTATTTATTTTCGAATAAATTTTTGTGTAAATTGTCATGTCATGTTTGCATTTTTGCATAATTGAATAATTCAGTTTTTTGAAAGAGTTGAGCTTTGGCTTAGTAATTGAAAGAATTCTCATATGTTCTAGAAGTGTTGAGTGAAGCCTTTCGGCAATTGAATTACTATTTAGATTGAATGGGAATGTGTAGTGCCAATTGTTATTATATAATTTGGCAATTCCTTAATCATATTATGGCTGAACTCAGTTCCATTATCACTATATTTTCGGGTATTTTAAGACGGGAAATGAATTTTGATAAAGATTGATACACGTGAATAGCTGAAAGTGATGGGATGATGAGAGCTTGTGCAAACTTGAAAAAGCTGTCACAAATTGTTAATTCCATGGTATTTTCCGATTTGATAACATCTATATGCACAGTTTCGAATGGTTTAGTAGGTATGGGAGTTAGCTGTAATTCAATTAAATTTCTACTCTACTTAAAGCGTTTTATTTGATTTACCTCGTTTGTATACAATTTCTCAATCAAATTCCTCTAATTTTAATCTCCAACGGACTAATCGTGAGTTTGGTTCTTTCAAGGAAATTAGCCATATGATGAAAACATATTGAATTTTCTACCAAAAATATAAGGTCTAAAATATTTTCTAAAATATTTTGTAACATAAACTAAAGCCACAAGCTTCTTTTCTATTGTAAATAGGATGTTTCTGCATCATTAAGTGTGCGTGAGGTATAAGAAATTGGTTCAAAAGAGCCTTGAGATAAAATCGAGCCATTACTAGCGTTTGAGGTTATGGTAAAGTTTTAGTAAAATCGGACGAAGGTATTCATAATGATCGTTCTCAAGACTTAAAGCCGTTTCCCATCATCCGGATGCATTTCTATCTGATGAGAATCACTAGAATGATCATTTAATGTTTTTTCATTAGGTCTACTACAATGCGTCATTTCTTTTTACCAAAAGCATCGGGTATTTTGCCAAGTACTCAAAGTGGGCTACTCCAAGAGAGTCGCTTGGAGGGATGATTCCTTTTTCTAGCCTATCATTTATTTGTTTTTCAATCTCGAGCTTATGAATGAAAGGATATCTCGTGTATGTGGGATTTTCGTCAGTTGTTTTTATTTGGTGTTTAACCTGATTTGTGAAAGTTAAATGAGAATATTCTCTATGAAATACATCTGAATATTTCCTATAAAGTTTGGTAATATGAAACTTCTCTTCTTCATCTGAGTCAGAAATACGTTTTAGTTCTATTATGTCGGTTAACGTTGGTAGTATTGTCAAAGGAGGGTGTTACTGATACATGAAAAATTTCATATTCTTTTTCAATTGAAGTGGTTTTAATGGGTTTGTATAAGTATATTTATGCAATATTATCTGTACTGTTGATAATGTTAACAGGAGCATAGCCATTTTCTGCTTGAGAAATTCCATCTCTAATTATACAATTGAATAATTTGGTTGGCGGTATGTCAACAATACCATTATGAATATATACAAGAATTTTTGCAGATTCAATAGAATTCGTCTCAATTCTAGCAAAGAATAAGTTTCTTTCACTTTCGTAATGTGAAAGGGAAAGCTGAAAATTAATAGTTTCAAGGACTCAAGTTTTTGAGATTTAGTTCGACACCTATATGTTTGATGTGTCGCAAGCGATGAGGCCATCGAAAAAATAGTGGAATTTGTTTGTTATTTGGAACAAGGAGCAGATAGCGGCAGGATTTTTGACAATCTAATTTCAAGAAAAAACTTTCGACAATTTCGGGATTAATGAATGATCTGGTAGCACCTGTGTCAATCAGGAGCTTCAAAGATGAGTTCATAATTTTAATATAAATATGTATTCTGTCAAATATTGAATGTAATTCTATATTGTTGTTCAGTTTGAGGCTATATCGTGAAAATTTTCGCAGTTTTCGCATTATTTGTATCGCATCTAAGGTTTGTTCATTGTCATAGTAAAAATGGGGGGTTATTTTCTTGTGGTGAATTGAATAAATTGAAATAATCATAATTTTCTTCTGGCTTTTGTAGTATTCCGTAAGGACTTTGGGATTCATTTAGGCTAAAGAATTCTTTCGATACAAATTTTTGTTAAGGTATATATTAGTTTCTAAGAGCTTCGATATACTAATGTGGGAGGACGGCTTAAACGGCTTAAGGAAAAATTTGAAATTCAGCTCATAGGAATAGGTCTTTGAGAGTTATTCGTCTGTTTTCTTAAAGTATTATTTCAAATTCCATTCATACGAGATGGCTTCGATTGTGGAGCCTGAGGGTTTGGTTTAAATGAATTCTGATTTCTTGGAGGGCCAAAAACTTGAAGGTTAGAGAAAAACCTGTTAAGTGGTGAAGGACGTGTATATTGATTGGATCACGTGAAAAGTGGTTAGGATTTTGGATATTTTTTGGTGGTATGTTCAACCGGAAATTTGGAGAATTATTGTTAATGTTTTGTCTTTGTATAGGTTTAGTCTTAGAATTATCAAAGATTTGTCTTTTCAAATATGAAATTATTTGTTCTCTCGCTTCTATTGGGTTTCATAACACGAATAGTTGAACCTAATGGTTGCTTAAACCGCACAAAAATATTTTCAGAACGTAAGTATCCTATAAGGTTTTTTTTTAGTTTTACGGCGTCTCCATTTTTGTAAATATTGACATAATTATGCAAAGAACTTAAATTTTACATGACCTTGGTATAAAATGAAGAGGATTTTTGGTATTAATCTAAATCAAAAATTAAGCTATTTTCAACATGTTAATGGCCAAAACATGCAGCTAATGCTTCTTTTAACAGATTTCCAGCTGTTATCAATACAAACACTATAATACTTCTTTTGCATCACCTACTAATTTTAAATTAATTCCTTAAATAAGACTTATAAAGATGTTCCAAAGGTTTCCAATAAAAGCTTTGGTTACTTCCCACAGTTTCGATACATTTGCATCGCCTGAATAAGTGTATAATGAATTAAAAACCTACTAAAATGAACTTGTTTTTCTGTTATATCATAGAAAAAACTTGCGAACACAATACATTCCTTTACGAATCACTTTCACGCTCAAATAAATGGAAAAATTATTAGCAACGATAACATTTGACAGTAGTAATGGCATGCAACCTGATGTAAACCAATTAGTGAGAACGCTCGTTATATCCGAACGCTTTCAATATAAACTCGGATGAAATAATAGAAGCGATATATTACATATTATGATGAAGTATATTCAGAAATTTCTATTCACGCAAATATTAAGATTGACGAACTGCCTCTCTTGTAGTAGATTACACTTTAGCTTGATAACGAATTCAACAGCCAAATTAATAAGCAATTTCTAAAAGTAAAATGAGGTGCTGTTGGTTTGAAATGAGTGATTCGATAATTGAAATATTCGGTAAGAACTTTTTTGAAAAAATATTATTTATCCAATAAGATAAACCTTAGAGATTCTTTTTATGGACATGATCAGGATGAATTGATGACAAATAATTTTTTTTCAATAGGGTCAACCTACTGAAATCCTAGTGTGGACCTCGTCAGTATAACCAAATAAGACTTTTTTTTTTCAATAAGGTGATCCCAAAAGTTTCTTATATGGATATGATCAGGGAAACCTGATGGAAAATTAATTCATTTTAAATAGGGTTATCCTGATGGGTTTCTAGCCTGGACCTCGTCAGATTGGTCCTAATAAGGTTCACCTAGTTTTAACCTTGTAAAATCATCATGATTTTTCAAGGAAATGCGGAAAAAATTCTAGTCGGGTAGCTGCTGTATTACATGTTGTATCTAATCTTCAAGAAAACATGAATTCTTTTATAACAGAAACTTTGTTTGAAGTAGATCAAAGGAATGGATTACTTAACCTCATCAAAGTTACCACAGCTATATGCTCGCTGGTCAAGATGAGTGACATATGACATAGTTCAAGGCAAAGATAAATAAATATTGTTTGAGAAAAAACGTCTAGAAAATAATCCAGATAATGGGATACATTGAATGTATGCAAGCATTGTTAGATTAAGACAATTGAGGCTACACTATTTCTAGGTTCCCGGAAAGCATCTCCCTATCCTCTAGGAGACTAGGAAACTACAACAAGATACAATTGAATATATTGTTATAATTTAAATTTATCAGGTATAATTACTTACGTCTGTATTGAGGTTGATTTCCATGGTGTTAATTGATATTTTTGTTGTTTACCATTGCGACTCAAAAAGTCAATTATTAATTTTTTAAATGTTATGGGTACTTTCCAATTAAGTCACATTAAATTTATAATTAATGTATTAATTCATAAAGGTAAGCAACACAATTGTAAGCTAACATCATAGAACTCAACCTTAATATAGACGTTAGACAATGATTCGTCATTGTATTGTTCTATACCGTAGTCGTTCTGATGATGGTAAAAATTTTTCTCGAAGTTTGGATTAATCAAAAAAGTTCTTCTCCAACCCAACTATAAAAATTCAAGTGTGAACTTAAATTTTACTTGTGACAACATCATTTTTTTTTATGATTGATCACACTCACATCATTGTTTAGGCTCAATAAAAATGTTGGTCGAATAGTTTTTATTTACAAACACTAATACCAGTCATTGAATCTGAATGTAAATGTATATGCTTGAATGATATTTAATGAATAAAAACATTTAATGAATGAAAACAAAAGTACAAATGTGGCAATCTACTGAGAGCAATGGAAATAATTTAGTCTTTAATTATCGGATAGTAATAAAAGAACCGATTCAAAGATAAGATACTCTATAAAAGGGTATATAAATAAGGACAAGAAGCGGTTCGTGTCCATAATGATAGGTGTTTGTCGGTCAGTAGAGAGTTCCCCAGCACTTTGAAGGGCAGTTCCTATCAGAGCAGGGGTCAAAGCCGAATGCCATTTCATTCTCACTTCCAATGTGTAAATGTCCGATTACAGTGACTATAAGCTCAACTTATAGCGTCCTTTCAATTTCCAATTGTAATGGAGATCCTTCGTTTTCGGAGGGCCAGCGGTATCCAAAGCTGCAAACTGCCTCTTTTTATCGCTGACTTTAAATAACTTGATCTCCAGTCATTGTATTATTTTTATCACTGAACATAACCGTGTATAGGTATTGTTTTTATCACGTGAGAGAATTGCCTTAAAAATTATTTTATTATTCAAACTACTTTTTTACGTCTTGCTCATTTTATTTTCATTCGTTTCAATGAAAATACCGAAATAAAAACACTGTTATATAAATAAACGTTTAATGAAATAATTGGTAACTGATTATTTCAATCAATATTTCATTTCAATTTCCAAAATATGTAAATCAAATAAAACATCAAACCCGTATAAAAATACGATCGAAAGAGTTTCAAAAAGGGTTTTAAAGACAATTTGGAGTCAAAGATACAATTATTGCACTGGTATGAATAGTAAAAATAAGAATGAACGAGGCGTTTGAAAAGATCACAGATTTTTATATATAGAAAAAGGCTAGAGAAAAGTTTGATGACTGGAATTCAAGGAATGGATGTGACTGCTTTATACAAGCTGTCCAAAAAGAGTATCGGGTATTTGTTTTCGCGCCACATTCGAAACGGAGCGAGGAGGGGCTCGTGGCGTCCATCATTTTGTGGAGTTTTAGTCACGATGGAACAGTACTCAGGGACGTATCGCACATTTTGCGTACGAGCGTATTATCGTAACGGTGTTTCAATAGTGACTGCTCAACGTCTGTATCGTGCGGAATATCTTACACGCCACGCGCCAAGTGACGATAGCATTAGGAAATGGATCAGGATGTTCGAGAATACAGGTGTGACAGTTAAAATTCAAAACTCTGGTCGCCCTCGTTCAGTTCGCGATGAAGAAACAATTGAAGAAGTTGAGGCGTCGGTTCGTCGAAATCCATCTTTATCCATCCGAAAGCGAATCCAAGCGTTAAACATCTAAAAATTGTCCTTACATTTGATTTTAAAGGTAGATTTCCATTTAAAAACCTATAAAATTCAATTGGTTTAAGAATTGAAGGATACGGATTATGCTAATCGATTTTTCGAACGAAATGATGCAGCGATTTAACAACTTTGAAAACATACTGTTCAGCGACGAAGCAAATTTTCACCTGAATGGTCATGTTAATAAGCAAAATTGTCGGTACTGGGCAGTCGAGAATCCGAGTCGAAAGCATGAACGAACCCTGCACAGCCCAAAGGTCGTTGTTTGGGCCGCTATGTCTGCTAAAGGAATTATTGGTTCTTATTTTCATGAAGATCAACGAGGCCGAACAATCACAATGTGAATAGTGACCGTTACTGCGATATGTTGCGAAATTTTTTGGTCCCAGAGTTGCAGGAGTTTGCAGGTTTCAACTCAAGAACGTGGTTCCAGCAAGATGGGGCCACTTGCCATACCTCGAATGACTCGATGGAAGTTGTGAATGAATTATTCCCTAATAAAGTCATTTCGCGAAGAGGTAACATCAACTCTCCTAGAAGCCCCGACCTTAGCCCGCTTGACTATTTTGTATGGGGATACCTTAAAAGTAAGGTTTATCAAAATAATCCAATGAACCTAACTCAATTGAAGGAAAACATCAGGTCAGAAATGGCAGTAATATCAAGAGCTGTGTGTCGACGTGTTATCGCCAATCTTCGTTCCCGTTTAGAAGAGTGCCAGTAACGTAACGGTCATCATTTGGATAACATCATCTTTTCCAAATAATTTTCCAATTCATATGGTATCAAAAAAGAATAAAAGTTTTTATTGCTTATAAATATTTTTTGTTTACTTGAACTTACAAATACCCAATACCCTCTCTATACACCTTGTATATTTAAATACGTCCGTATGCATTAAAAACAAAACTTAATCGATTGTATTTTTTCTAAAATTGAATCGCATCTGAAAAAATCAGACAGAAGTGGTAATTTTAGTAATACGTATTGCCGTATTTAGCTCTGATGCATGCTTGCTTGAATTGGATGCTTTTTCAATTATCCACATTTTTAGGGTATATTTCTATGTTGCTGTCTGAATGAGTTCACTATACAGTCTGAATTATATCAAATATTTTCGATTTTGTTTTTCGAACGAGTCCTAAAGGTTTTCAATAGAATTCAGGTTCAATGTAAATTTAAAAAAAGGATTATGATTGACCGTAAATAAATTCTAGCTTCAGCTTTTCATCCAATGCTCAATAGGATTTGAGTCCGGGCTATGCACTGGAAAATTCTTAACGGTAATTTCAACTTCCTGTAAATACTGCCATATGGAAGATACAGCATGTGGAAGGGAATTATCTTACATTAGGATGTTGTTTCCACTGATACAACTGGCATGGGGAACGACGTGATTCCCTAAAATTTATTCTATGTACGATTCGCCGTTAATCCCTCCACTCCGCCACCACTTTCAATAAAAATATAACTTGGGTTTTTCTTCCATTGAAATGCCAAAGCAACCAGGATCCTTAAAATGCCACCTTATTTTTTATGCAAACTGTGCAAATTTTTCTTCAGGTCTTCTGTTTCTATTGCTATCATGCTGTCAGACGTCCAATTAACGTCTTCTCTGGCAAATCGTAGATAGGCTGCTCGGTGGAATGAGATTGATTTAGGGCCAGTAGCAGCCACTCATAGCCAGAACTCACACTTCTTTGAGCTCTTGTTGGATACCAGTGAGGGCCCGATGTGCTGACAATGAATCGGTCATCACTCGCGGATGTGCAACTTTTTCTTCTTTTTCGATAAAAGTTAGCAGTCTCTTAGGCCAATTAATCAATTACGAAATAAAATCAGCCCTAAAAGGTCCTAGTAACTGTCATCGTGTTAAAACCATATGATTTCCGATCTCATGAAACAAGGAAAGACTAAATTTCACTGAAATGGTTATAGTGTGTTTTTTTGTTAATACAGTTAATAACTTGAGAGATGTATGTCATTTCTAGGAAAGTTCTTTTTGTGTTGTGCTCTTTAGCTGTTAATACGCTTGCAGCGTCAAAATACATCTAATGATCAGCTGGCTTAACATGATCAGTCAGTGCAAATCTTTCAGGATGTGGTCTGCAATATTTTTTGTAAAAAATGATTCTACTAGATAAGGATGTACAAGCGTACAATAATTATTACTCGTATATTACTTATAAGCCATTATTTTACTAGTACGAGGTGCCGTTTCTTGTGAAATATTAAGGAAAAACTGGAGCAACACATTCTCATATTATGGATCGTAATAATATTTATTCTATTTACCATTTGCCAGTTTTGAATGTTTTATCGAAAATTAATCGAAATTTCAGTGTTGAAGCAAAGTCTCGCAAATTGAATGATTTTTCGCAAATATAATAATAAGTATGAGTAGTAAGATATAAACAATGTCTTCTATTTTTCATTATATGTAACATGAATGAATTAATGTATAGAATGAGTTGTATGATTGTTTCCAAATACTTTTTCTTATATAGTAAATTTAATCTACATTCCTGACATTAGTATTAATAAGTCATATACGTGATGATCTTATCTCTTGTTGCATTACATAATCAAGAAAGTTCCTTTTTTAAATTGCATATTAAAATATTCGTGTATATTCTAAAACATTACAACGAGGTCAATATTTAAAACAATTAAGTTCCCACCGGAAAAATTCTCATTTAATTTAACTTGTTTTATGGGTCACAGTTTCCATATTTGTTAGACACCAACAAGAGATTTTTATCTCGTCAGTTGACATGAGTTGTCATTTTACTGATCCCTACATCCGAAGGTGGTATATTATAGTCCAGTTCATATGTTTCGATATTGCTGAATAACAAAAATGGTTTGTTTAGTTTGGTTCACGATTATTTAAATAACAGTTAAAATACCTATTGGAATAACAAAATTTTAGAGATACAACTTGTTTCTCATTAAACATTTGATTAACTGAAATTGTTAATAATTGTAATATGCAATAATCGAAAAAAAAATTATTTTACAAAATAATCTTTCAGATTTTTAGTGGCACTGAAATTGGTAAATCGAGTTCATTCCAATAACACCAAAATATAAGTTTGTTCATACTGTACACTTGGGTGTCTGTATTTGACGTAATACAGATTCTCACAAATCATGAGCACTATAGCTCAATTCCAAGGGGTCGCTTTTTATTTTAGTTTCCAATTTGGATAATATGGGAAATTTTTTTAAACTGGAATTTACACATAACTTATGCAATTTTTTGCAAAAAAATTCATTATAGAAGTAGCCTTCTCTTCCATTAACGCATCTATTTGAACTTCTACTCATTAATGTACCAGATTAGTTCTAGACCTGTAATAAAATTATGCAAAAAAGTTATTGCAAGCTATTTCTTCAAATTTAATTAAGTAATTTTGGAATAGCTGTAACTAATCTTATTTTGAAGATAATAATACTGTGTTTTACTGTTTTCTGAAGCTAGAAGACTCAACATAATATAATATGATTTTTCGTAAAAAATGCATAAATTATGTGAAAATTTAATAAAAACAATTTCTTTCCATATTAATTGAATAAAAAACTAGAACAAAATGTGACACCTTAGAGTAGAAAATAGAAAGTTTTAAGAGGGTATGACCTAGAAAAAATAAATTTTGAAGCCTCTTATTGTACATATATTTCTCAACGATGATATGCATGGTACGTCTCCAGCAAGTTAAGTGCATTATTATACTCAGTAACATTAGGATTGTGACGAAATGGAGGAGAAGGAAATGATTTCTGGAATTTGATGGTTTGTCTAGCTCTGGTAACAATTCAATTTTTTATCTTTACTATATTCACGACAACCAATTTCTTGTTTTAGTTTGTGCCAAATTAAGAATAGTACAGATATTGTTTTTGTACTTTTGTTATGTGTAAACAAATTCAGAGAACATCATTGATGTGTGGAAAAATCCTATTGCGAAATTTTCGTCGTCGTAACTGTAGGTACTGCCATTATGATCATGCGCGGGTGTGGTGTGTGGGTAAAAAGAGATAGATAGAGATAGATAGAGATAACAAAAACATGACCAACTCATCAACTAACGCCTACAACTTTTGATACTAGGCGTTGAATAGCTGACCAAGTTTTTGGAGAGGACGGTATTATACATTTATATATATATATATATATATATATATATATATATATATATATATATATATATATATATATATATATATATATATATAAATTACCTTTTAAAATCACCAAATAAATCATTCTACTATTTTATTCTACTATTTCATTATAATTAATTTGTATATATATGTAATAAAATATTAGAATGATTTTAAAAGGTAACTTCTACAATGTGCTCAATAGCTCAATGTAACTTTTTACTGTTATTGGCTGTAACAATTATAAATTAGTTGCATTTCCTTAAACTTCCTTAAATAATTTCAATTTTCATTAGTTTATTAAATTTCTTTAGTCTGTTAGGTATAAGTATGCCGATGATGTGAACTTCTGTAGCTTTTGGCTTCATCAGCTTTTTTCAATTTTTTAACACTAATAGTATGTTTACTTAACATGAAAAGTACCTCATTAATTTTAATAATAGTTCATCATATTCAACAACAATTAAAAAGACTAAAGTTACGTTAATTGTAAATGGTTAAATTCAGATAGAACTTGTTGTAACAGGAACAAACCAAATTCTTTAAGTAATATTGACATATCATATGGCAATTTTAAATAGTTCCTGCAATCAGACAAGGCATGTACTGCAATACTTCCGATATAATTTAGAAGTAACAAGTTAGTGTATCACCCACTTCAGTATTTCTATTTGGAATTACCTGAATGAATTATTCCCGATATGTTTAGATACACTTTTATAAGAATAATTGAAAACAATGCACACAAACAAACTTCGACAATTTGAATGATCCTAGGAATAGAGATTCACAAAACAAATAACAGTTGACAACGCGATTTGAATTAAAAGGTCGCCGAATATTCGTTGCTGCAGTGAGTGAATATTGTCGGCCTGACTGCACAGGTGAATTTACCTTTAGTTCCTTAGCCGTATAATCAACTCGAAACCGCAGGTTACCATGTTCTTCTCTATCAAACAATTACACCCGCGGACCGTATAATTTAGAACCATAAATTAAATTGAACTTCGGTCGGCCAGCATTTGTGACTAACGTAAAAATACAATACAATTGTTTTTTACAATATGTCTACAATCATATTTTCTGATAGTTTGGTACTTATTAGCGACCACGGGATAATTTTCATAAATAATTACCACACGCCGTATATTATGGGTACTGGTTTTGTTCTTATACAGTGCTATATTCAATTATACGACTTATGATTACGGGAAAATGTGTTCTAAACGATTTGTAAAAATGTGATATTGGTGTAATCTTATAGATAGGTAAGCAGAGGCGGGTATTACATCTTATTAATTAGATATTTGAATAAAATTCAAAGCTTCAATTTCAAGAAATATCAATGTTTCTTATTGTCTATGTTTTTAAAACTGAATTTATTCCGCATTAGATTATGATATTAAGAAACGCTCTTTTACTTCAGGATTCGGAAGAAAAGAATATGATATATAATAGTGTTTTTTTTTCCAATCTATAGAAAAGAAAAAAAAATTGTTCAATTTTATTAGTATTAATTAAATAGGGATGAAATTAATGTAACACAAAGATACCATACATGTAAGTAAACCCTTAACAACTGACTTATTTTCAGGCACAAAAACTCAGAGTGCCTCTCTGGAACTTTTTATGAATACGGATATCCACAATAGGTTGATATAATTAAGAGTGATTTGTCTTATCAAAATGGTTTTTTGACTTTATTTAGATACTATATAAATAATATTGAAGGCTTGATTTAAGTAATATACAACTCTTTCAGTTTTACTTTTTCAACAAAAGTTTGCAATGAGATCAAAGATGTCATTGGTCGCATTTAGCGGACGAAGCGCTAACTATCGGCAACGGTAACGATCGGGAATATGTTCATCGTTCGCTGTCAAGACTTTTGTGTTTTCTGTTCTTGTTACTTGTTACTTTATGTCAGGTATTTTTTCAAAACAGAGGCTATTTTGGTTTCTTTTATTGAACTCAACAAGTGCTACATGAAATGGTACATGTGGAGGTATTTTGCCTAGTTCCTTTTCAATCGGTTTCATCAGCTGAATACGACCATTATTGAGCTTCTCTGCAGCATATACAAATACATTGCTGCCCCTCACGTAATTCAAGCATAAGAAGTTATCTACGAAGTAGTCACCATTCTCACTTGCAAATGATCTTTATCCATTTAAATTTTTAGGCAATTATGTCGTGTTGTTGTATTTTCTGGATGAGATGTGCATTGCCTGTTTCTAGATGTTCGTGATTAAGTCTCTTCTGTTTCTCTGTTTCAAAATTAGTTGTTATTAAGAATTTATAAAAGATAGAAATAGAGATCTAAAATCAAGAACATCTAGAAACATAAACAATTGAACAATATCAAAACATCTAAGAAATGACAAAATATATATATATATATATATATATATATATATATATATATATTATATATATATTTCTTTACTTCCTTGTATGTTTGTACGTATATTATTATTTAATACTTTGATCATTTTGAGAAATACATGTTGTTTAAATAAAACAAATTTTTTGTCATTTTTTTCAATTGTCAAAAAGTTGGCAAATTCATAATTCATACAATGACCTTCATAAATTCAATGTTATTCCTACTATAACCAATAAATATTCATCATCCGTAACGACCAAACCTGATATAATCTGAATTGTAATTTTATGAATTTGATATTTTTTCAGAATATTTTTTTCAGAAATAACGACATTTGAAACATCGTAATTCTTAACTGATTAATATAAGTAATTTTTCGATAGTATTTAAATATATATATATATATATATATATATATATATATATATATATATATATATATATATATTAAAAAAATCAAACTCTAATTGTAAGTGTACTGGCTCTAATATATATATATATATATATATATATATATATGATATATCATAATATAATATAAAATTATAACAAAATGAAAATTACTTATATTAATTATCTGAGGATTGTGACATGTTGATGCCACAATCCACATTAAACTCATACGTTACGTTTCAAAAATCAATATTTAAATTGACTCGTGATGTAGATATTAAAAGGGTAATTCCAATAAGGATCCAAATTTATGTGAATTTTCATTATTAAACATTATATTTTCATAGGTTAGAATAACCATTATGAGTTGAATTTTATCGATTAGGTAAGGTAAGTTAGTCAATGATAATATTGAATTTTTTCTATATAATTTGTTTTCTGAAAATCTTAAGGATATGCATAGATTATACTGAGGTTATTCAAATCAGATTTTTTATTAGTAAAATGATCATTTTGAGCAATATATGTTGTTTCTATAAATAGGCGTTTTTTGTAATTGTTCTCAATCGTCAAAACTTTGGCGGATTCATAATACATGAAATGTTCTTCAAGAAAAAGTGTTTGGCTAATGAATACCTATCGGGATATAATTTGTTATTGCTTTTGTGAAAGGCTATCTGGTATAAGGTACTAGTGAATGACCTCTTCAACTGACTAATATAAATTTTTATCACATTTTAAACAGGGAATTGCATAAACTATGTTAGTCACTTAATTAGTTGGCAATTTATCTTTTATTTTATTGAAAATATATTGGGTTGTTTAAAGATTCTAGAAAGTTTAGTAATAACACTGATTCTATATGTGGTAAAGGTGTATAAATAGGTGAGATAATAATTTCGGAGTTGACGTTTGGTACAATGTCAAAGTGGCTGTGTTATATAAAATTCGTTTCAGAAGATATGAAGGATATCAGACTTCAAAAAAAAGATTGTATAATATTTTTGGGCTCTCTACATGAATTGTAATGAAAAATTGGATTTGAAATTTTTAAGATTCTATTTTCCATCTGTTTGATTAAGTTAATCTTAGTGTTAAGTGAGTTATGTGAACGATGATTGATATATTTCACAGAACTTATCGGTTTCCTATACTAGTCAATAAAAATTTTATTATCTTTGTTTAGTATCAGGAAGAGGTGACGATTTTTTATCATTCATCATTTCTAGAGTGAATTGTATAGAGGGATCGAAACTATCGAAGTAAAGTATCAAATTATCAATCTTATTATATGTAAGGGATAAAATTATATAATCGCCATACTTTTCAATGAGAATAATTAGAATGGTGAAACAGATATTGCAAAGACCAAGATATAATCCATTACATAATCTGCTAATATATAGGAGATGTTGAAGACCCCATTGGTGTTCTAAAAATTTGTTTTTAATTTTTATTATTATGAGAAAAATATATATTGTTAAAAATAATTGTTATTAATTCTAATAGAGTTTCTTTATTAAGTTTTTAATTTTTACTTATAACCCTCCATTTATGTTTTATAGCTATAAGACATATATTTAAGTTGACATTACTAACGAGGGATATTACATCTAATCATAATAAAACGTAATTCTATGGTAATGTCAAGTCATTAAAAGTTTCATAAATTTTAAAGGAGTCCTTCATATAATAATCATAAGATTTTGTAGAAGTATAATTGGAGTGTTAATTCATGCTACAATTGGTCTATCTGAAAAACTAGGCTTGTGAATTTTTAGTAAACAGTAAAATTTGGCATAAATATCGTTATAGTTTGTTAATATCGCTTCAGTTTTTTTTTTTCAATTTGTATTTTGTTACAAACTTTGTTTATTAATTTATTACAATTATTAGTTATTTTAAGAGTTGGATCATCAAGTTTCTCATACAATGTATTATTGTCAATTAGTTCTATGGATAAATAAACTGTGACATTACCTGTTGATTGGAATTACTTTTGAATTTGGATTTTCTTTTTTGTTTTATATAATAGTTTTCAAATAAATTCAATTCAATTCATTGAGGATATTGGATATTTTTCGAAGTAATTTCTAGTTTTTTGGGAGTAAAACGAGCTTTTCCGAGGTTTCAGTCAATAAGTTGACAAACATAGACGGATGGACAAAAGCCCCCAAAATACCTCATAATAATTAACTCACACCTAGAAATCTACAAATGGGTGATGGAAATATCAAAGAATATTTATAAAAACATTTTTTCGCACACTTATTGTATGATACTAATACGCTGTACAGAGTGGGCCATACACAACGGTCCACTCTGATATTTGACAGTATTCATTAGATTATAAGGAAATGCTGAAATCCATTTTTATGTTAGAGATAGCTGTCATCTCTTATAGTTAACTGGTGAGTATACAATGTTGGCACATAATTACAAAGGTATTCTGATGAAGTATTTGGACAAATATTTCCAAAAAAGTCTTTATCAATCAAAAAAATTCCACTAAAACAATATGATAATTAATTGTAACATAATTATGATATTGTTGTAACTTAAGTAGCAGTTATGACGCATAAAATATATTGAAATGATGAACTAGATTATTATTAAAATGGAGTTATTAGTGCACTCATGTAGTATTCGACGTCTCAGATCTTCCAACGAAGAAGGGGTGGTTTCATAAATCCGGGGAGGTTGAATCATGTAATTTTGCAATCCGTTCATTAAAACCTTTCTTTCCAATCCATTTCCTAAGCAATCATTCATTAAGATATTACCTAATAGTTCTACTGTGGGTGTTGTGGATCGACTTATGACTTCATATTATCATTTTTGCTTACATATTTAAGAGTGGGATCAATAATGTCCTCTTATTTCCTCTTTTACATTTGGTTGGTTTGTTTATATTTAAGGTAACATTTACAAAAAGGCCCATTCACCTGACAAACAAATATTGGATAAAAAATTTGCATTAGTGTTTATTCTGTCAGTCACAATTTCAGAAACTGTAACGACTATTTGGGTCATCTTTTCTGTGACAAATATTTTTCGTAAGGATGAAATTTATGATGTTTTAAAACCTTACGAACGATAGTGTACGAAAAACTATTTATTTATTTATTTTTCCTTCCATATTTTTCATCATAACGATAACTCGAGACGCGTCGCCTTTTGCAAAACGCTGCCCTGAACATTTCGTTTATGTATGGACGTGAAATTGATTTCCTTAACGCATACAAGTAAACAAAGCCGATAAAAATGCCCCGAGCATCACAGCATCATCGCTTTGGATCAGTTGTCGGTTGTGAACATTCGCTTTGTTGCAAAATGTAAAATGTCGCACAATTCATAATAAATGCTGGAAATACCTGTCGTTTGTCCTTCGCGAGTGCACGTAATTTACAGATATTTTAGGGAAAAAAAATAGTAACTTTTACTCACCAACTTTTAAGGATGAAATCTCGGAAAGGTGTAATCTGAAGATATTTTCTTATGGGAAAGACCAATCTTAATGTTGTCATGAATTAAGAGACTCCCTGTATATGGGATGCTGCTACAGTTTCCATGTCAGCTCTCAAACAAATATTGGAACAGTAACTTTAAATTTGATAATCTTAATAACTGAATACAAATCCTTGAAGTGACGATTTTAAGCACTATGCAAATAAATACAATTCACATTATTAGTGTTTTCTGTTTACTCCATGGTTATATTCGAATTTATATTTTTCCACACACATATATTTTTATACAACATTACATCTAATGCCTGAAAAGTTATAAAGAAGTAAATATAACAAAAATTTCACTTATTTATTTATCCAAAAACAATAACAAATTTCAATTGCGAATAGTTATTGAACATAAGAAAAAGATGCTTTGGCAAATAATTTCAATTCAATTTCCTAACCACTTGCAAATTAATTGAATAAAAAAGTAATATTTGAATCCACTATATTCAGCTCCCCTAAGCAACGATAAAACACTAGCATATTTTAAAAATTAAGCTTACAAAGCCTACAATTCTCACTTGTTAATTTAAAACGTCATCATATATTTAATCAACGGGCGTTAGGAAGGAAATGACGCAAACCAAATTCTCTTGACAAAACGTGGAGGTCTAGGCTTATTAATCTTGTTATCTTTGACTGTTCGCCAGAGATGTACTTCCCAAAGTTATATAATCCTATATTCAATAAATTCTATTGGAATTTTAATAGACAACTGGAGTAATTATACTAATAAATAGATCATAAAAAGGGGGAAATTTTATTTTCTACGAGTAATTTCGTAAATTTGGACATATTGTTAATGAAAACACCATTTGTTTCACATACCTTTTTTTAAAAACTTTTATCGCGAATTTTGTAATGGAATAATTACGTTTCGTCCCCAAACACTAGTCAATCAAAATACACCAATCTTAGGAGCCCCATAAATTCCTTTATTTTCACTTCAGAACCTACAATAATCTAGGAATCATAGTAAATATCAATGGCGTGGTACTTTTGATAGTCATTTACATACCTACTTTAATATGGTCACTATAATATTTATATTCGAATCTTTGAATTTGATATTAATGCCATATTCTTATATGTAGGCCAAAAAAATTCCCATTCCAATCTCTATTATCATTAGACCAATAAACTTTTTCATTACATAGTTAGGGCACTTCGATCTTTAACGGCTTTTTTTCCTCACCAATTCACTGTATCAAGTTATCATAGCACATTTTCACCTAATTTAGAGTATTCACGGGTTGTATTCATTCACAGTTTCCGACTCACAGTAAGATAAATAAGCACTGTTCACACAACCAACTATAGTTAACTATGTATTCACCACATATCAGAACACAAGACGATCTGGATGCAGCTTGTTATGAGAACGGATCATAGCAGGTTACCGCTGATGAAGTATTCTGCTGTATAACAGTAAAATATATTATATATTTCGTGGTGTTGATAAGCAAGACGTACATTGTAATACATTTCCCAGAAAATCGTGACAATATATATTGTTTTCACATAAAATGAATTGTTAGTGAAACTAAAAAGTTACCTCCATTGGTTTTCAACAATTGTAGATTTGTTCTTGTCAACACGTGGTTCACTGACTGATTTATAGTTTTTTGACTATACTTTCAGTTTTCTCAAATAATCAAACATGTAATAAATGCAATTCCCATGATAATTTTAATTGATGAATATTAATGATTCTTATAGAACTGAAACATATTTAATATGATAAAAAATTCCAAAAACTGCTTCAAATATATTTTTTTTACATTTTTGTCAGTTAGTTTTGTATTGTCGGTAATTGCAATAAATTCGTCAAATTTTCAAGTCCAGCACTGTATATGGATTAGTAGTTTTATCGTCCTCAGTTCTCAACAGATTTCTCGTAGCCAGTAACATTTAAATTCGAATCAATATCAAGTCAAGGTGTGATACCATTCCGAAAATATATTAATCTTCTTGCGCAATGTTCTCTTATGTAGAAGGGTTTAAGATCATTAACTTAACTCAGCGGCTAGAAACTGGGACATGAATTTTCCATAAATTTTTGCTACAATTTTTTGTAATTAGTTTGATTAATACGTTGTTGAATAAACTCAAACTATCTCAAATGGAGTTAATTGGACGAATATAAGTAGAGATGAAATAAAAATACACAAAAAATAAAATAAACTCTAAAACACATTATAAAATGAAATATACTGATTTGCGAGTATAATAAACACATATCAAATGTAGGGAGATGGCAAAAAACGGCGTTGAAATCAAATAAAGTAAGAAAAATATCAGAAATTAAAAAGTTAATATATAATTAATATTAATAATTCTCTTGAGTTTTCTAAGAAAATTTCGCCTTTAATGATGAAAGTTAACGAAAAACTATTATAATCTACTCATATTTTTCTATACTAAATCATTGTTACAAGATTATTTACTAGTCAGGATTCACGATTTCAATATAAAATTGGAAGACATGAACACCTGACAGATAATATTCATTTATTTACAAAAATTTTTCATAAACCGAGATACAAGACAATTTTCGCTAGTACGCAAATAATCCACTTATAAATCTATTAAATGTGTAGTTGGCTGAATTAGAAAAATATTTATAATCACAGCTAAATTCTACCTTTATAATGAACTTTATATAGAAATTCTAGTACAAAGGAGCTAATATACAAATATAAAAATAGTGTTTAATTGAAAGCAAAGGGTCTTATGTAAGGACTTTTCGGAAACTATGAACGGGTTCACCCGGTCATGATCTGAATGTTTGAAAACTAACCTGGATCACGATAATTGCTGTTCGGAAAGTGATAGGGTTAATCGTGTCGTAGTCATATTATATGATCCTTTCCAGCTTTGTAGTCCAGTGATAAATAAGACCAGCTGACGGGTTTTTTAGTTTTCCTATGGCTTTTTGAACATTAAAAAATATCTATTCTTTTTAGATCGCCGTTTACTAGTATTTCTTGAGGGCAGCGTAGTTGCGGTTTTCATACTTTTCGTCATTTCAGTTTATTATTATTTAAAGTTGGCCCAATAACATTCATTAAACATCTAGAATCTTTTATACAACTACATAAATATCATGGAAGAATTAATGCACAAAAGTGTAATGAAAATTAAAAGTTCTTGTAGATCATATTTTAAATTTAAAATTTCCACCGAAAATTGAAGGCAATGTTCAGAAACTGTGATCAAATCTGGTTCTAGATTAAGATCTACAATTAGCTTATAGATGATTTACGTGACCTCAGATCATACTATCTGAAAAACCCCGTAGACGTGTAAAGTTGTTTTAGATTTTTGTAATCTGTACAGTACGTGTAGGTTTGTAGACCAATCAAAGTCATATATTTTGATGAATTAATTTCTAGCAGGATGAAAATCATTTTAAAATCTCTATTTGGTCCTTCACGCGTGTAATAGGTGTATTTGCACCATTCCAAGTGGTGAGCTTAACTGTGGTAGCCAAAAAAAACACCATTTTATTGCACTATTTTGAATTTTTGCTCGTAACTGGAATACAGTGCAAAGTTAATAACGATTTAATGGTAATAGAGAACTTATTGTTTTTATTTTTCCTTCACAACTTTCTACTTAAGTTATATACATTCTATTTTGGCTATACTACTTAACTGAATTTTATTTTTTAAATGTCAGTCGACGCAGAACTTAGATCTCCAAACTTGTTGAAAATCTCATATAATAGGCTTGTGTCTACAAAAATAATAAAAGATTAATAATATTTTTGGAAAATAAAATCGACAAAATGAGATGTTTAATCACTTGACATTAAACACATATCAGAAAAGCGTGACGTCACACCTCGCGAAACACTATGTTGTAGCTGTCATTTTCGTATAAAGTAACCAGGTTATTTCGAGTTTTCAGCAATTATTGTGAAATTAATGAAGTTCGTTATAGATTAATCTTTAAAGACAGGTACAAATTGCCAAGGAATCAGGATTTAACAAAGCAAACGGCAGTGATTTGCCCAAAATTAATGCCGTTATGCTCGACAAATTTTTTTCAATGAACACCTAGTTTTGTTTATCGGAAGTTCGCAGTGTTAAAACTTATATGTGAAAAACAATGAAAGTTTTATTTAATTAGCAGTTACCAGTCAGAGAGTTGTATTTACCCACTGTGGAATGAAAATAATTTACTGATTTTGAAGTTAGCGAATACAAAGTTTCAATAACTTTAACTTAATTAAGTCATAAAATTTTATACGTTATGTTTGGTATATTATGGTAAATTTTGCAAAATTCATTTCTTTTACTATACATTTATAAATATATACATAAAGTTTTGTTTGATACTTACACCAAAATGATCTTCGCAGAAATATTTTGTGGAATTAGTTGATAAAGTGAGAGCATATTGCCTCTTTGCCATTTTTAACCACTTTTTTCCTATTTCTTTATTGTTTGGAACGTATATGAATAATTTGTCTGGCGTTTTATTAATAATTAATAAAAAATTATATTTTTTATTAATTTTATCACTGTATTAATTAAACTGTTTGCAAAATAAAATTTTTTTCACTATAATTCATTTTTCTTTTAATCATTTCATTTTTATAATATTACAATTTATTCATTTATAAATTTTATTTTCAGTTTTTCATTACAGAATTCCAAAAAAATTATTTACGTATACTGAACTTAATAATTTTACAAAGATTTACAATACTCCGTATTATTATTTTTGATAACAATAAGGTTATGGTATTACTTCTTAAACCTTTTAACTGCAGCTATCCACCGATTTCGTCGATTTATTTTCCATGTAGCGGTTGAAAATTTTTAAAATTTGCACTTATTTTTTCTGGTAGTATTTTTACAATTCACTACACAACAACTCTGGTGACCCATTTTTATTTATCATAATTAAAACAAACAAAAATTTTTAACGTGTATTTGTATATAATTTAGGTTATAATAGCCTCCCGTAATGCTCAAAGTGACCACTGCGAACGCTTCAGTCGATTTAATTTCCCCTACCATGCCTCCCCTCAGAGCGAATAAAAAGATACTATCCCTTCCAAATGTTTCGACGGTAATTCATTCTTATATTGTTTTATATTGTTATATGCTTCAGCAGGGTAGTTTTATCAAAATAAAAATGAATTAAACTATAAGATAGGTAAACAATGTTATAAACATATCTAAAAGTAAAAAGTGTAAGTTAATTTTTCTGTTGTAGTTAAGATAGATAAGTTTCTCTTATGGAATCAAAATGAAAAATACGTTTTGTTTAAAGTTTATGAACGAATATCTACTACTTAATGCATAAGTATGACTTCTGTAATTCGCATTTTCCAAGACAAAAAAATTGTGGAAAATTGTGAAGCTTGAAACTTAGGCATGAAATAAAAAAACTTGTATCCTAAGCTAATATATATTAGATTTCTTAATTTTCGAAAATTACATCATTGTTGCTAAATGAAATTTTGTATTTGTAAAATTTATTGAAATTGCTTGCTGATCTCCAATTTTGTTTACAGAAAATATAAATGTTATTGAACTAGTATTCATTGATAAATAAGAATATAAAAGTCCTTCATTATTTTAATGATAATTAGTATTTACTTTCATGAATAAATATCTAATGCTGAATAATTATTAAGAAAGTTACAAGCATTTGATATCGGCTAAACTAAATTACTCATAATATTATATCAAGATAATCATTAATTTGCCATTATCATTTAAAACCAGTTTCTGTCTAAAAATAAGAAACCATTAGTTTTCTAGAATCGTCAGCATAAAGTAAATTAATTAAAAGTATTACAGTATTGGAGTGTTAGTTCACGGAAGATTGAAATCAGAAGTAAATTTTTTTTGATTATATAAGATTTAAGAATGTATTTCTTTTGTTGATATATGAAGAAAACTTATCTAGATGCAAATAAAATTCCTACTTCCGTCGTTATGAATTATAAAATGCAAATCAGCAAATCTTTTCTTCGTTAAATCCAGTCTCAAAGGAATACTTTTGGGCTTAGGTAGATAGCTCTTTGAAAAAGTCTCCAGCGGCCAATAGACATACATATTTTAAATGACAGTGGAGTTTTGAAAGCGCGGTAATTCGAAATAACCGCGAAGAATCACACAATTGAGGCGTATAAAAGCTCAACCCTTTTCTCTTTCTTATAAGCTTACGACCAACGTAGACGGAACGTTATTGTGTGTGAAATTAAAATCTTAAACGCCGACCCTTCAGTATACTTACAAATGTACTAATTTAAAGTTAATTTTACATCTGGATGTTATTTTACTTCGTCTTAATTGTCTTAGGGTAACACGTTAATCAGCTAATATAAAATAACATCTATTGATGCTAGATTTTTTTAAGACTTGGCTACAATTAATTATGTATACTATTTGCAGAAGAAGAAATTAACTATTTGTCACATCCTATCTAAAGCAAATTTGGTCAACGTAATTATTCAAAATTAATAATTGGAATAAGAGCACTGATATAAATAATCAACTGATTATGGATTCTAACCTAGAACCAGATTTTGATCATTGTTTCCAAACGTCGCGTTCAATTTACGGTGGAAATTTCAAATTTAAAACATAATTTACAAGAACTTTTGACTTTCACTCCTTTTAGTTAGTTTCCATACATTCAGATCTTGAGCGGATAAACCCCATCATAGTTTCCGAAAAATTCCATAATAGATAAATGAATTCCACCACATCCATCATGCATATACTTTTTAGAAGCAACTAATTTTGTTCAGTTAGATCGAAAGAGTAATTGGAAGAAATAAGCAACTGCAAAGTTTCCTATTAGTAATGGGAAATGATGTCTTCGTCAAACATGACGTTTTAAACTTGTGACTAATAATTTTACTATGGCCCTATGGCAGGCGACATCTCTTTCAAAAATATTCAGTGATACTATATAATCTTTTATGTGGTCGTTTAATGAAACTTAAATATCAACTAATTACAAAACCAAAGATCCATCGTACTGTTACGAACTCGTCGGCGATATGGACCGTGAAGCCAGTCCTCTTCAATTATGACAAAAGTTTCTAAAGTTTGACTGATGAAGGGGTTTTTGGAAAGGCTGTTTACATATTTTTTATGAATTATCTACAGCTGCGAGTGGTTTACATTGCTTTTATTAAATCGATTTCTGGGATTGTTTAGTATTAAATCTTAGTGTAAGTGTATAAATAAATTAAGTAAGATTTGGTCTAGTATATATGAATCCATCACAATGTTGAAAATCGTTTGAATAAATTACAACAAAACACTACAGTACTAATTATACGAAGGCAATAACACTCAGCATTATCTTGAAATAAATAATCGCGTATTTTTAGCTTTACAGGAAAAAAAATAAAAAAAGCATTAAAGAAGATTGGGAAAAGAAGCCAATAATAGCAAGGATCTACTGAAAATTGTTGAAAAATTGATGAGGAGAAACAAAAATTCAATCTTAAAATATTTAAAAACTATATTAAGCAACAACAATAATTTGATTTAATAATATCTAATAACTGTTATTATAAATATCTTGTTAATACTAGCATCTAGAGATCTATTTGTTTTTACGATCTTGTATTTTGTTAAAAGGATTTCTTCAACTTGTAAATAAAACTTTTTCGACTTATAGTAACGAGAAACGACATCTACAGTGTCAGAAGTTTGTTCTATTATCATTCTAAGTCAGGCCTTTATTTCTTCCTACTATCCCCCTCACCCTATCTCATTCTGTCGTAGAGGCGAAAACTGATTTGAAATTCTCAGGATGTTCTGCAGGTAAATAGGTCGCATTCAGGAAGCCATCTCTGGTTTTATGACGGGGGCTTGCAAATTCGTCAAGAGCTAGCTTGACACTTACTTGTAACTATTTCGACCGCCTACGTCGATATCGCTGCGTTACAACTTGTAGACCAGGAAATATTTTTTTCTTTTCATAAATATTATTAATCAATCAAAAATGAATCAATATACAATGTTAATACATTAGTTAGAATCGGTGTAACATTTCCATTAAATGAATTGGAATATGTAAATATGTTAAAATATATTTCGATTAATACATCCAATGATAATATTTTTTAAGTAAAATTGAAATTATAGGATTGATAATTTCTGGTTGTATCATGATTGCCTGCAAAAATTCGTTAATAATATTACATTCAGCATTAATTTTGCATATCCATTTGGACATCGGTTGATTTTTAAAATCCAGAATTCTCACTAACATACAATATACATGAACTATTTCCTTTGTTGTTACATTTCAAAAATATATATAGTCCGGTCAAATTAATTGTTAATTAATTAAAAATAAGAGTGAAGTTGCATCAATTCATAATAAGCTGAAAACCGGTGAAATCGTTCAAAATATGATTATAAATAAAATCATAAAGTTCCCCGTCTCTCCCCTTTTTGCAAAAAATTTTATTCAAGGTCAAAGGTCGAAAAAATGAGTTTTTTGCGATTTTCAGCAAAACGGTAAGTTTTATCATAAAAATACAAAAATTGTAGATCATGAAATTATCTATAAAAAATGTATCAATACTTTTTCCTATGAGCCACTGTTTCTGAGATATAACGATTCAAAAAGTTGTAAAAGTTGTAATCGTCATAATATGCATGAGTACGCCATGTATAATACACTCCCGAGTTGCAATATATATTTAAATATTTTTCTATCGATCATTATAACTTAAACTTTAAATATAAAATATACATAAATTATAACTATAAGAATATTAGGTAGAAAGAAACCCAGTCTGCATTTTACAGGGGGGGTAAAATAACAGTTTTCAAAATGTTTGAAAAACAAAATTCAATTCAATGTGCTGAAGTCTTTATAAACAGTAATTATCACTAACGGCATTCGCTTTCTTCTTTCTATGTACGGAGCTCCTAAAAAAACGACTTGCTTAGACAAGTATAGATATGCATGTTTTGTTAAAAATACCAAAAGTAAAAAACAAGTTCAATTAGCTTGTTTTCCTCCAATCTCAGTTGCTGTTCATCAACATCTTTTTCGGGTATATTACCAAGTTCAAGTGTGCCTTGGTAATCAACTAGACCCTACAGACTGGGGTTGGAAGTTGGTGAACTATGCATTAGAACCAGTCCAATCTTTAATTCCACCTATGCCGGAAACACTGCTGAACACAATTTTTTTCAACTGCAAAAAGGGATGCAGTGCAAAATGTGGTTGCAAAAAAGTTGGACTGTTTTGTTCACTGGCATGTACAAATTGTCAAGGCCGGTCGTGCTCTAATTAATCACCAACAATGGAGGATAGGTGGCGTGGAAACCTGTGCATATTATGACGATTACAACTTTTTTGAATCGTTATATCTGACAAATTTTTGTCTTAGGTATTTTTATGATAAAACTTACCGTTTTGCTGAAAATCGTAAAAAACTCATTTTTTTCGACCTTTGACCTTGAATCAAATTTTTTGCAAAAAGCGGAGAGATGGGGAACTTTATAATTTTGTTTATCATATTTTGATCGATTTCACCGATTTTCGGCTTATTGAGAATTGATGTATTTTCGAATGTCTGAATTGACCGGAGTAATAACAGCAATTAATAAAATTATTCATAGTAACATTACCCTAGATTTTTATTCAAATTGTTTGACTCTTTTTATTATTGATAGATTTTTCGTTGTTATATATGAAAACCATTATTAAAAATTCTCTTTTGCTTGTATTTGATTCCCATACAAGAAGTTTTGAATTTTTACAATTCAATGTATATTGCTGATCTGATATTTGGATAGCTCTATGAGCAAAAATAATTATTGATTTTTTTGGTGACATAGGTTGGCATGAATTGAAGTTTAAATATCTTGAGGATCAAGTTGGTTCAGTATACCAATCTGTTTCTAGGTTATTGCTAATTTTATTTAACATAAAAAAATTAATTTTAATCTTTTGTTCGATATTTTTTATAAGAATTGATTTTTTTTATTGTTCTCAATTTCATTTTTTGGTACAGTAGTAATTTAGTCCTTTACATATGAGAAATAGAATGAAATATTTATCTTAGCTTAGGTTGAAACAGTTTCCTTACGATCTTCCGATACTAATTGTGCTTTGTGCCAACACTTCATATGGATGCACAACTATCAATTTGTTTATATATTTCATTGTCAAATTTGAAGTATTTTCTTCTGAAATATTATATAACCTTGATAAATTCACTTTTAGGTATGCCTATGTATTCTTTAATTTCGTCCTATTTTTTCATTATTATATCTTTAACAATTGTTATAGAAATATTTGTATATAAAGCAACTCATGTAACGAAATAAATACATAGGAATTTGATATTCAAGTTTTTTCTTTGAAATTCCATGTGATTTTGATATGATATTTGTAATATTTTAAAGACTTGATACAGTTGATCGAAAAGGTATATCAGGTTTATTGAGTTTTGATAGACCATATATTTTAGAGGGTATGACATTATGAGTTTTTACTTTCTTTGCATCTGATGATAAAATACGGAAATTGTTCTTCCCTAGTTTGAAGGAGATTATTATTTTGTTTTTGATGTAAATTGGTACGGTTCTGTTTAGTTGGTTCGTAAGTTGGTTTATCATTTAATACTTCCATCACTTAATTATTATAATCTTCTGATATGAAAATAAGAATTTTATTAGTTTTATCTGCTTCCAAGAGGTTGAGATTTTTGTTTTGTTTGATCAATTCCAATGTTTTTTAGTTATATTTCAATATTTAATATTGCTCCATGATTTTTTAATACATTACCAAAATTAGTGATAATATTACAAAGAGACAATCTTATTTTATCTCTAGTTTCGTAATTTAGATGATTGGTGCAGTATTCAATATTCCTTAGATATTTATCACAATTTTTTGTGCACGATTGAGATGTAAAGATAAAACTTATATACATAAATATATAATATATATTATAAATACATATATTTGACATTTTTTCTTTGCATTTCTTGAAAAGTGAAAAATGTGAAAATTAATTACCTATTTCAATTATTATTATAATTATAATAAAAAGATTAAGTCATTAAATGATAACAAATTAAACAGAACTCCAGAAATAATATTCGAAACATATCCCCGATGACAAATACATAAATATTGAAAAGTCAGATATATATATATATATATATATATATATATATATATATATATATATTTATATATTTATAATGCTTTTAAATGTTCTTGATTTTAGGTCTCTTCTGATTCAAAGTTAGTTTCTTTCAATAATTTTTTCAAAGACTTTTAGTCTTTATCAAAATATGATATTGTCACTGACAATTTGCGTAATTATATTGATTAATACTGATCTATTAATTGATATAAATACGCAAATTGTAAGTGTCAATATCATATTTTGATAAAGACCGTCAAATTTTCATCTGTCTTCAAAAAATTATATTAGAAACTAATTTTAACAAATGATATATTTTGTCCACAACCAAGTGGTATACGAAATATTCAGAGAATTGGCCACATTTAGAGAATATTAAGTTCCATATCAGATTTGTGAGAAATGAACTGTATTCTATGTTTTCCCTGCATAAAGAGAAACTCAAAAAATATGAAATCGCAGGAAATCGTAGATTGATTATGGTTAGATCTCCACCATATCATTGCGAACTTAATCCGATTTATTTGATATGAACACAGATAAATGGAGAAGTTTCAAGAAAAAATAGTTCTCTTAAAATTAGAGATTTTAATCAGTGGTTTTTGGAGGCTGTAGATAATGTGAATCCTAAAAAGTGATTCATAGGATTAAAGAAAAAGAGGACATGTGGAAGTTGGTCTATATTACTAATGAAATAATTAAGACACTCATTGTAAATGCTAGTTGTGATAGTTCACGTGACTCAGATTGTAATTTTTATTTGTAAGAAGTAGCTCTATTTAGACTGGTGAGTTTACAATTCTTCTCAATATGTAAGGTTTTTTAGAAATCCAAGAGTTCACACCCTTAAACCTATATAACCAGTATTACACAATATTTTTCAAAATGAAACATTCCAGGAAAATTGCACTTTTTCACCTTCAGCTGTGTGGAAGTTATAAGCAGATTAATTATATTATATTTATAGCAATGTTATTCCATACGAAAATACTCGGGGTATATCTTGAAAAAATATTTTAACTGCCTACCTGCTTGTGGATTATAAATGTTCATCATTTTATTACTGTCTTATTCATAAAAAACACTATACTAAATGTAATATCGCCCTTCTTACTAAGTAGAACTGATCATGTCACCAAAATGGTAAACAAACAAATTAGAAAAATATTTCTGAAAAATGCTGAACTGTATGGAATCGCATAAAACAATAGCGAGACAGGTAGACTATATTAATTAATTTGTGTCTGAAGTAACTGCAAGAAACGCAGTAAAATGGATGGATGAAAACACTGGTCTGTCCAACATTAGCCAGATTTCAATGTTTTATTACTGATTGAACTAAAGTTATGATGGGAGCTGAATTTTAATTTGCAGGACCTTGAAATAAACGCAACCGTTCTGCTATAGATTATATTGTTCATCCAGAGGTCTCAAGTGGATTCAAATTTGAATCACAGAAAGGATATACATTAATAAGTGAAATTTCCAATATTAAACCTAAGTACATTGGAAGTAAATTCTAACTAAAAATGACCAGCCTCTATTACGTAAAATGTATCTTGTATAAAATATAGTCAGACCTACGTTTACTACACACAACTTTTCGCTCCGAATGGGCGGCTAATTTGTTTTCCAGTTTTTTGTTTCAACATTTAAGTTTCAGGAGAATCACAAAACCAACTTTTTAGGTGCATCAATTTTTGTATTTGAATACATTGGCACAAAAAAGATTTCATACTTTTTTTTACCAATTTTTAACGCGAACAGCGCCTACTTACTGTGTTTTCGCCTATCTAAAAACCTATCATAAATATTTTTTTAACTTTCCAATAGAATGTATTATAAGATGAAAATACAAAATGTATGATATTCTTCATTCCTTGATTTATCTTTGATTTTATTTAATTTGTTCAGTTAACTATTTTGCAGTTCATAACAAGAACCTATAAAAACCAACAGTGATCAACAGACGAGTGAGACTCTTAACCTTTATGGTACAAGGTTATTGGTCATTTAAAAAATTAATTGTCATCATTCATCGACCAAATAGTATTTACATAATTTTGACTCGTTTTAACGTTCATTTTTATAAAAATTTTTTTGTCGCACTTTGCTAAAATATATTCACTCAATTGCCTGGCCTATACGTCAATATAACAGTATATAGTTCAGTAGTAGAAGTAATCAGTATCTGTGATTTTCTTTTATCGCCCATTTTATTTGCATTTTATAGGATATTCTGTACTTCTTTCACAAGTTACGTAAGTAGAAATAACGATGTTTTGTGCTCTTCAGGTCATAAACTTACCGAAAACATTGTTGCCTTGAATAATATGAAAGACAATAAAAACTTTCCCAATGTAAAGACAAAATATAAAATAACTATTTCATTGCGTGAAGTTGACATATTTCAAATATGAGTACCAATTGACATTATTTTTTTAACGTCTATCTATAATTTAAATGAGAAGACGGGCATATTTTGGTCATTTTTTTTGGTACATATATGTATGTAATTTACTTGATATATCAGACGTGTCACGGACACGAGATACGGTGTTTTTTAATCACCGAACCTGATGCTGATTATGCAACAATTATAGATTTCTAACTTTAGTGAAACTTCATTATAGCTCCGTTTTTACCACAGATTTGCTCGACTTATATAGATTGATATTTTGAGATCTCAGTTTTGTTTTCTGAGAACATTATTTTGAAACTTTTGTATAGGTATAATGGTCGAGGTACCAAGTATGGTGGCTTGGATTATGACAACCTTGGAAAGTTCTATTATCAATATCAATATAGGGAATAAAGAAATGATCATAAAACCGGGAGACGGATGCCAAATATGCGGTTGCCTATCGCCACTAAACGGTCTTCCAAACTATGCTTTACCAAAAACAATAAAATCATAATAACAAATCAACAGCATTGGACAAACGAAAAGATTGCAACCCCACTAGGCTCATTAGTATTCTACACTAATGGCTAAAAAACGCAAAATGGACATATGAGGGCAGGAATATTTGGCACAGGAACCAAGCTCGCTAGCCCAATGAGCTCATAACCTTCAAATATCTGGGCGAAAACATACGCTATCCTTACATGCGCAACTCACTGCGCACAACATGAGTACCTTAATGTAACGATATTTATTCTATCAGATAGCATAGCAGCCCTGCAAGCACTTGATCCGTAAAAAATTGAGTCAAAGCTAGTATGAAACTGCATCAAATCTTTAAACTCGACGGGAGCAAACATTAAAGTTACTTTTATGTGGGTCGATCATCTGGCGAAAAAAGGCGGGAGAATTCTTTTGATAGGACCACAACCTTTCATAGATTTCCCAAATAGCTAGTCATGGTCAGAAAGAAGTGGGAAAAAGAGAAGAAATCATTACCATGAAAAAAGACCCCAGGTTGGAAACAATCGAAAATATTTCTTTCCTCTTTCCACCAACTGGTCCGAAAAGGCCATTTCATTGAGATAAGATGAGTTAAGAAGAGTGACTGGTATGCTTACTGGATATTGTCCGGTGAACTACCACCTGAAGAACATCGGAGAAATTCGCGACAAAGAACAAAGAACCAAAGGAATCAGCCGAACAAATCATTTGTGAGTTCGAAGCAATCCATAAACAAGACTACGGTACTTACATAGTAACAGAATAGCCAGAATAGGTAAGGCGCATAACCCTCAGATAGGTAGCTCACTTTACAAAGTCGTTGCTGCCTGACTGATAAACAGTTGGGGGTACAAAATAGATCGATAGGTCGAAGTGTTAGCGAGGTAAATTCACGACCTCATGCCCTAATTCATCCAAGCAGATGCAGTTAGCGCGTTATGGACAGATGCGTTGTCCTGGTGCAAAATCGGATCGTTTATTACGAACTCATCGCCAAAACTGACAAATAGTAAGTCTGGTTGACAGTCTGTCCTTCTGGAACCCATTCGGTCACCAAGATAACTGTTAATGTCGAAAAAAACAATAAACATTGCCTTAAATTTTGATTTGCTCTCTCGGTCCTCACTTAAGCATTTACTCCACTCAAAAACATGAGAACGACATAGAGAATTGTCCCTAAAGACCTCTTATAACAATTTATAGCACTCAGTCGGAGTTTTTTCCAAACTTCTAGTGTACAAATACTATAATAGTGACGGAAACATGTTTTGGGACGTGCATATACAAGATATCTAGATACCCAACGCACTAGGGCGCCCTCTAGGCACGCGGTCTCGTTATTTAATAGCCAGACCTCGTATATACTACCCGACAAACTTTGTACTGCCTCAATCGATAAATTAAAAATCTCAACTTTTGTATAAAATAAACTTAAAACAAACAAAAGAAAAAAATGCTCGATGTGAATGAAGTTTTTTTATTATTTTCGATTAATTACACATGATGTTACTAACTTACAAAACAGAGTTTTCTTGAAACACTGTCTATTGAAATGAATTCATATTTTTTCATCGAACTTCTTCCTCACAAAGAGATTCTCTTACTAGTTCTACGTACAAAAATTTTATTTCTCTCAGAAGGAAGTTAACCTCTAATTGAAAGTGGTGTGTAGTTTATTCTTCACAATTTTCTTTGTACATTTATTCTTTTTTTTACTCACCAGCAAAACTGTGTAATAACACAAATATAGAATAGTTAAAAGCAATATTTGATGGAATAAATGAACAAAAGTCGGTTTTGGTATACCAACTAACTTTTGTTATAGAAAATAAATTGGAAATAAGATATTTTCGACATAGTATTGCGTGTGTTATTCCAGGTATGTTTTTTCATGACAACACAGCTATCGCAATAGAAAAAAAAAAATGATCACAAACTGAATTAAAAACCACTGCGATCACTCCAATATGATGATTTTATACTAACTAATTCCTAAGAAAACTTACAATACTTCTTGGTATCGATTTAGTAGTAATAACAACAACTTGTGAACAAGAATTCTGAGGAAATTTCACTTGAATAATAAAGTGTAGGTATTCAATAGAATGTAGATTCCCAGAATAGTCAGTTAAAGTAAGTTGTTTAATAATGTCGATATTTCATTCATAAATTGCCATAAAAATGTTTACAACATAGTTTATAATGAGCTGCCTCAGTGAGATGACTAACTCACTCACTCAAACATTCCTTTGATGATAATTAGTAGTCCTCGTATCGCTATCTTGAGCTGTAACAATGCAACTTAGAATAATATAATCGAAAAATAGAAATGTTTGCATTTATCAACGAAGAAATAGTCTTTCAAGATTTTCGTGCTTACAGTAACGGACTGAATATTTATGTGAAGATTGGAAATATACAGTTCTGAATAGTATTGAAGTGGATAATAATAAATAAACTTTAAATATTTCCAAATCAAGTGACCTATATAAAACAGAACAAATTTTGTCAAATAAATCTCAGATGACCAAAGAGTATCTGTAGCATTGAGAAAATCGTTTACGTTATTTTACGAATGTGTTGACTAGTTTCTGACAAACTGAGAAGATTTATTATTTATATACGTATACGTAATTATTATGAAAAGCTGAAACCGATAATTAGGAATGTCCTAAATGTGGCAAGTAAATGCGAAACTGATAATGTAGGACGTTTTATTTGGATTTTCCTAATATTTATGTTTTAAAGTATGATACAAACGACGGCCAAAGCTATATCATTATTTCACAAAATCGAAGAGTTTGTTTAACTGAACGTCTGATTTTCTTTTGCAGCTCCAGGTTTTTTGTTTATCACATTTCGTAAGTAGTATATAAAGTCGACTCAACAAGATATGAATTAAAGTAATGAATTTAACATAAATTTGTCGTAGTAGAATTCGATCTTTTCTCCCAGTTTAATATAATCAATGGTTCACTTCAATCTCACTGATTATTCTAGCAATAACATGACAAGTCAAAGAAATAATTCTTTGAATTGTTAAGATTATTTTTGACCTTCTTGCTTGTAGCATACAATTCAATGAATAGCTATTACTATTCATTCAACCCCGCATTTTAATTTTTACTTAGTCCGATCCTGTTTATTTCCCTACTTTCTTCTACTGATTGCGTTCCGCTTCACCAAAACGATTTAATGTTCCCTCGGGATGTTTCTTATGTTTTCGAAGGAATATTTTTAAACTTAAATTGTACACTACATATCTCCTGTCACATGTTTCTTACATTTTATTGTTACAAATTGGCTATTTTCTCATTCCAGCATAATTTCCATCAAATATATTATTCAACCGAATAAACAGTATCATTTAATACACCTTTGGAATTGATATAGGAACCGATTTTGACTAAAAGACAAATGATATAACATCATAAGTATGTGTATCATGTGATTTATTTCAGAGGGAGATTAATAAAATTTATAAAACAATATTAAAGCTTATAATTCTACGTGATTAAGTAGTATTGAACAAGTGAAGTTTATTTTACCGCGAGATGTGCAAACGGAATGAGACAGAAGGAATACTATGAACTTGTTTATTACGAACGTGTAATAATCGGACACGATGAGCTGGAGTTTGAATATGTAATATTACAAAGGGGTATTTAGCTTTTTAATATTTATTATTGAAATAGAAAAGTATAATGTATTGGACATAATGGAAGAATAATGTTGTTTTCTCTTTAGTAAATATATTAATGAATTTTAGTGTTATAAGTATAATAAATTAGCAGGTTACCACTTCATATGAAAGTAAGATGGTTAAGATTATAAAACAAAAGTATTGACTTGCTTTGTTACTCAGTATTTCGCAGTTTTCCAGATTTTTATTCAAATGTACACTTAATTTAATAATTCTTCTCTCTATTACTGCTTCGATGAAAGGCTCTTTTGACTTAAAATCTTACCCTATTTCAATCACTCTATTACCAGTTTCTCCCACTAACTTACAGGACATATGTCAGAAAATTAATCACGATGTGATTGCACCGAGATTTAATTGTGAAATTTTCATTTAAGGGCGCTACAACTCTTTTAAGGAGTATCCAAACCAGTTGAATGGGATTTAAATGTTCACTTGTGGCGGTTGGCACTTTGTCTTCCAGTGTATTGTCATTAAAGAGTCGTCTATTAAACTCACACAATTTGGAGACAAGTTAAATGTTGTTCAGTTCAGTTTCAATTTTCATAATTTACACAGTTTATGTCATTGTTAGAAGCAACAACTATTAAGAAATGTTGTGCTTTTAAAATCAGAATTCGTAATCCATAGTTGGTATTATCACTCCAAGTGTGCTTCATTGGCTGACTAGAATATATGTATGTCTTGTCGATATAAACAATAACTTCTCCTTTTTTTCACATTGTTGCATTTTTCTTAAGCAATTTGATCTTGAAAGTCATGTTTTTCCATTAATTTCCTAGTGTTTATTCACTTCCTTTCTGTAAATTGATGGAATCTTCCTAAAAGTCGTATTTTTTTTCAGTAACACTCAACACCTTTAGAGAGAGAGAGAAAATGCTTTTTTGTCAAAAATTGTAGACAAGAGCTTGTGAATAACTAAAATGCAAGCACATAAATAACTAAATAGATAAGCAAATCAAATAAAATCTAAATACGGGTAAATATGAGTAAATTTTTCAGTTCAATCAACTATAAAAGCGGATTTTCACGGTTTTTAACTAGAATTTATTTGTTAAATCATACATGCTACCAATATCAGGTCATCTTATGATTTATTTCGCAATCGAATCATTTCATCCAATGCTTCATCATCATATGGCACTCTGGTAGTTAATACTTAGTAATCACGGTCTTCTGTTTGTACATCGTACACAGATAAGTGCTAATACACTATTTTGTCCAGCAGCAAACATTGTCGACAAACGACAGAATAATTAAGCGTTTACCCTTGCATCTTTGATGTTTATTCAACTCCAAATGTATTGAGTTAACGCAATTTTACGAAATAAAATGAACTTACAAATCTTAAAAATTGTCATCTTTGGTATTTTTTCGTAAACGATTCTAGAATTTTCGGATATTAATCTAGGAAGTACGTAAACAACTACTAGTAAATTATCCTTTTTCTATTGATTTAGGTTAGTTTTCAATATAGTTAACTTGGATAATGACCGTTGTCACCTTAGGTACTACACACTTCACCTACTAAAATTATCAGTTAATCAAACTAATTTTATAATATAAGACTTTCCAGGAAACAAAATTTTCATGAAAATATAACCATTAAAAATGTACTAACACCACAAAATAAAGGATATAATTTGATCTCAATTAAACTTCATATTTTATTGTAATGTCAGTGAACATAAATGGTTACTGAAACTAACATAATGAACGAAGTCATGTGCAAATTCGATGTATTATATAAACCTTACCTACTTATGCACCCCGGCTAAACTTTATTAATGTCCTTTTGTGACTCCCCTTCATGATATTGAACATCATATTTTATCCTGACTGACTAGGTATTTTCTCATCAAATTGGGCAATGAAGTAGCTTCAATTAGCAATATGTTCGAGATTATTCATTTGAACTCCCCTATTGCTTATTCTCTGACACTGTGACTTTTCAGTCATCATTGTCGACGATGCTATTAAATAATGACAGGCGTTTAATGTGACTAAGAAAATTTATAGACTTGTTAGATAAGCATTGACATCTCTTCGCATAGAAAATTTAAAATTAAAAACCATTGTATTTGATAGTTTATATTTAGTATAAAATTATTATTAACAAAATTCAACAAATAATTAGAGCAACTTTAATAACAGCAAAACACTTGCTTTCTTGGCATGACAATTTGAAAGTTTTAGAAAGAAAGAACCAATAACTTATCAAATCCATAAACCATATTTACATAAAAATGAGTTGCCAAATGAAACGTCTGGAAAAGTAGAATAGTATCCGAGTTCTTAGGTTGTTTCTATTCATATACGTAAGGTACCTAAAAATATACCAAAAATGTCTAATTTCTCAATACACTCTAAATGGCATGTTTCACGGCAAATATTATAAAATATTAAAATAAGGAAAACGATACATTAAGGAAGCAGAAATGAAAGGAGAAATTAATTAATCTAATATTTGAATCAGCAAATTGATAGTATGAAAAATTGATAAATCGTAATAAATCAGCGAGGATTGCTTGAATGTTTCTTGGGCTGTTCAGACCGTGGCGTCGTCGCTACTCGGCGTTTCGCCAACTCGTGCGGTTAGCATTTTCAGATGTTGCCTGTTGCTCCGACTGATTCCTAGTCAGTCGGCAACTTCTAAAGATGCCAAACGCACGATTTGGCAAAACTTCAAGGAGCAGGAGTAGTGTCATAGGAAATCCTGGAAAAATTATCAAGAATTAAGGATCGAGAGTATAGAGTAAAAGAAGTCCTGAAAAAATGCTTGAATTAGTTTGCTCCTTCCATAAAAATGACAAATAGTTGAGTATATTTCAAGCAAACTAAAAAACACTAAACAGGATTTTTCAACTTCAATGGAATAATGTTTTTATAAAACCTTGAATTGAGTCAAAATATAATTCCATTAGAAAATAGAGCTCGATGTTAACAAAGATATAATAATATATTTGAAAGACTTTGAAGACATTGAATACGTCCTTCTATGAGCTATGTGGATTCGCGTAAAACTACTGCAAAAGTTGAAAAAAGATTCTTTCAATAATATCACTATTATCCACTATCATATTCCTAGAGAAGCCCTAATGCGTATTCCACTCTTCGGATTATTCAGGAACTGATTTGTAGGATTTTTTTACAAAAACAAATCAAGCGATTAAAGGTGGTTTTTGAATTTCTATTTTTTACTTTCGTAATCAAAGGTTGTTGCTGACGAAATTGTTTAGAAATGGACATATCCTGGTGAGGAATTGACAGGTTACGCTAACAACCTAACAACCAAAAATGAGCAACCGTAAGAATGGAAAAATTTAGGATTATTAGGAAACATTTCTAGAAAAACTGCTCTATTCTATTATTGAAGTCTATTTTTTAAATTAATAATATTTATTCATGAGATTACTCAATATGGATTCTTCACAAAGTCACGGCAGTAACATCTTGCGAATCATTGATGATCCGGATGAAACAAGTTAATCATATACATAGATAGGCTTCACAAAGAACCCCTCATCCAATAATGCATACATAAGTAATATGGGAATGTATATTAAGATATTTATGATATTTGTCGCATTTTTCTCTTCGTTTGTCAGTCGGATGATTCTTGAATAACTTCTTGACAAATTATAATGTATCAGCTGAATTAGAATACAACCAAATAATATTCCATGGAAAAAATTGATTATTAAAAATATAGACTGAATCGAGTGGGTATATTTGAATAATTAAATTTAAATCAATTATTAAAGGAGTTCACTTGATGTTTGATGATGATTATTTAACTTTAGACTATTAAAAGACTTCGCTTCCAACAGTTTTTAAGTAACAATTTTTGTTGAAAAACTTGGAAATTCTGCCTTTAAAACTTTAAAACTTATATAAAAACATTGGTTGAATAAATTTTTAAAAACCATAATTAATGTTTTATGCACTAAAAAGAATATTTTTGTGTGAATCTGGGTACAATTGGCCTTCAAGAATGATTTATATAATATATGATGATAATGATAAAGTTGAAAAAGAGGAAAGTTGGTCATTTAGGAACTATTACTTTCTAAATATTAGCTTAAAAAATGCGCTATTGAGTAACGAGGAAGGCCTTAATCATGGATATTAACGTACAATGTGAAAATTTTGAAAATTAGTATATTGAAGATATTTAAGAAATATTTTAATTATAATAGTCACATTAACATAACATATTTAACTTGATATCACTTTTTAATCAATCGTACAGGATGGTAATAATATACATGTATACCAGTAACCATCAATCAACCAAAGTTGTACTGGATAAATGTTAATTTAAAGAAGTAGTAATATTCAAGGCTCACTTCCTTAATCCTAATGTATGAGTTTAGTGGAGTGAATATAATATTATACTATTATACTTCTTCAGCTCTATACCTCTGCTAATTTTTATCCCACGTTAAACTTTTCCTCTCTTCCCATTGCTCTCATCTTTATATTTCCTAATCATACTCTTCTCGGTCTTTTATTATTATATATATATATATATATATATATATATATATATATATATATATATATATATATATATCATAATACTGAAGTCTTTCTCTTTCTGTTCTATCATGAATCCAGTGTTTAATTTCCTGATATAAATGAACTTTCGGGCCTACTCTCTATTTTTCTCTCCATTTCTATTGCGTGCTCCTGTCTTGTCTTTCTTATTATCATAATCTTTGTTTCTGCTTATTTTTCCTTATATTCTTATATTGATCTGTTGAAACTTTTTAACGCCTTCTTGTACATCTTCCGATTTCTTTTTTCGAATGTTTATTCTCTCTTATAATCACCACGTCACCAGTAAAGTTTAGATATCGATGCTTCAGCTAGTACCCTCGCAAGCAATGGTGGTATCAATATACATCCCCGTTGTACAATCAATAATATGGTTTCAAATGGTATTTTCGCTAAGCTATTACATAATTATGTATATGTATGTTCATAAAGGGCTTGAATTAGTTTCATTATAATTGTTTTATTGACCTTCCACCTCCTACATTGGTACTGCTTCATGTGAATATTGTATTGAATGCATTCATTTATCAGTCCATTTTTGATATTTGAACCAAAATCAACTTTTCATGGTATCTATGGATTTATTAATGAGACTAAATAATACATGATGCAATAGCCACGAGAGCAGTTAAGAGAATTGAAGTGTGCTGGCTTAGATCTTAATAGTTGCAGATATAAGGAATCGCAACCAAACTAGCAGACGAAAATACAGTTTTGTTCATTTATATATGTTTATATGGAATCGTGTATGTAGTATGGGGATCGCATAATTTTTTTTAGAAATGCCGTGCTCAACTTTTTCTCATATTTCATGACATGAGATTCGTTTTATATTGACCTATAGCTTATAATTATTTTCACCATTTTCAATTGTAACGAAAAGTTGAGGTAGGACAACGTAGGTTGTCAAATTGAAAGTTATTCTTCTTGTATAAATAGTTTGAAATTATTAAGAACTTTACGTGAATATTCCAGAATTTCGAATTGGCTTGGATAGTAACAGGAGTGGAAAACATGTTGACTAATAGAAATTTAGAATATACCTAATTTTAGGTTATGGTAGCGGCTAGTTTTAATTTTTTCCTATATGTTGAAAGGATTACCAACATATTTTTGAAATCATCTTTTTTTTCAATTTCCTGGCGTCAAAAGCAGTTTTCCAATATTTCATAATATCTCTTTCATTTTAATTTTTGTTGTCCAAACATGCCTCCTATCAACACATCATTCTCCTGCTTATTGTGGCTAAATCTTATGTTACTATTCAGGTAAACTGTCACTATATCTGTCTCATAATAATTAATTATACCAATCTCACAAAAACTGATTCTTGAAATGTAATAAATATCTTTAGCTCGATCTTAATTGAAATTATGTTCCAGGTAACTGAAAAAACTGTAATGCGAAAGTAATAACATTTTTAAAAAGTCACTAAAAGAAAGAAAAAAATACATTCATTACATCATCCTCGTTGATTTTGAATTTATATGCAAATTTTTATTCAGGCCGAAATTACAATCGATAGATGACATGTACTGATTATAGAGTGATAGGAAACAAGAGTGACACAGGCAATTTAGTGGCATAAAGGAGCAGGGCCCGAATAAGAAAATTTCACATCCCTATAATCGATCTTATCACTACTTGTTTAACTTAAATTTTCTATCTATAAGAAAATATAAATTAATTGTTTCCAGTCTTTGATGAGAGTAATTTAAGAAGAAAAGAGAAGAATAAAGAGATTTCAAATTCAAAAAGAAGACATCTGTAAAACTTTCCAGTCAACTCTGTGGGACATATTAGTTCGTTAACAGCATACGATTATTCACAGTATATTTTTTCGTTCTCTATGTTTTATGATCACAGAATTTAAATACAAGTTTTGCTCCGTATTAAAAAACAAACCAACTAGATTGTTACTGGTGATCAATCAGTCATAATCTTAAAATAAACTTTCAGTCGTCTCAACTTGATAACCCAGAAAAAAACTACGTACAAATAATTGACTTTTGCACTCATTTTTATAATATGGCTGTACCATAGCAGCTTTTTTAGATATCTAATTTGAAATGCAGAAATATATGGCAATAACATTGGCAATATGAAAAACAATACTAAGATTTAAAGAACAATTCCCTTACCTCTTGTCAAATTTGATTAAATGAAATTATTTATTTTATCGTATTGGAAGAATACACTTATAAAGGTACATATTGTACTATAGACCTGTATTTTTCTTTAGTATATCATTAATCTGTCCTTCCGTCCTTCCTTCTAACGAAATAACCTTAACAGTTGACGCCGTTGACAGAAGCAATCCTTCATTTCACTGTTATGGCTCACTGTTTTGTCTTTATATTCGTTTCTCACTACTAACACTTGTTTTCGAGCTATCCCAGTAATTAACTGACAATAAAGATTCAATATTCTTTTCCTCTTTTGTAGATTATTATTACATGTTCAAAAAAATATACTTCTACTCTGGTTGTAGCCGTGCCACTTTATTCAACATATTTCATTAGAGTGTACAGTACCTACACTTCTCATCAAGTATGACAAATAAGAGAAAACTGTATCTAAGTAATGAACCGCATTTCTTCTAAGTCAGTGTTTCTCAAAGTGTGCTCCGCGGAGCACCAGGGCTCCGATAATGATGATGAAGTTTAATTATCTGCAATGGACCATTGGTTACAAACAGGAACATGTAAAAAATAGTGTACAACGACTTTGGAGGCACCAATAGAACCAACACCTGGGCCCTTCAATGAAGGTATTGTTTATAATCAAATTTTGTAAAGTAATGTAAGCTCCCGTTTCTTCTCTCTCTCTCCAGAGTAATTTGAAGTCGATAAGCCAGGTGGGCATAAAAGTAAATATATAAAAGAACACCATTCAAATGAGCCATTCACAACGCACAAAACAAGACGATATGATAAATATTATATAGCTTATGGATTTATGGAAGTAGACGACAATTGCCCTCAATGTGTTCTATGTAATAAAATTTTACCCACTAGCTCCATGTATCCTGCCAAACTGCTTCACTATTTCCAAACTTTGCATCCAGAATACAAGGCCAAAAAGTTAACTTTTTTGAACAATTGATAAGGTAAAAAATATTCATACGCCACGCATCGCATACTGTTTTTGAAAACGCAACTGAGGCATCCTATTTTGTTTCATACAAAATTGCAATGGCTGGTGAAGCCCATACCATAGCAGAGAAGCTCATAAAGCCGTGTGCAATTGAAATGGTGAAATGTATGTAAGATCAAAAAGCTGCAAAAGAGTTGTCAAAGATTCCACTTTCAGATGATACAGTGGCTCGCCGTATAAGAGACTTGTCAGATTTTGTGAAAACGGAGTTATTTTCCCGTCTTAAAAGTCGTGATTTTGCTTTACAAATGGACGAGTCCACTAACTTAGCGGGGCTGGCAGTATTGCTTGTATTTGTACGGTATGAGTTCGAGCGTTCTATAGTGGAAGATCTTTTAATTTGTGAGGCGTTAGAAAGTAACACTACTGGGGCTGAAATTTTTAACTTGGTATTTTATTAAAAATGATATTTTATGGGACAACTGTATTAATGTTTGCCCTGATGGGGCAAAATCTATGGTTGGAAAAACTGCCGGTGCCGTTTCAAGGATTAAAAATATAGCTAAAAATTGCAGCAGTAGTCACTGTTTAATTCATCATCAGGCATTAGCCGTTAAAAATATGCCAGTTTCATGAAAAGCTGTCGTCGAAGAGTCTGTTCAAATAACAAACTTTATAAAGACTCGACCGTTAAACATGAGACTGTTTAAAAGATTGTGCGATGATATTTGAAGCCTTCATACTTCTCTACTACTTCACACAGAAGTTCGATGGCTATCTCGGGGTAAAATACTACTTCGATTGTTTGAGTTACGAGCTGAAGTTCATGCTTTTCTTTTGGAACATCCTTTTGATTTACAAAGCAGATTGATTGATAAACACTGGTTGTTTAGACTTACCTATTTAACAGAAATATTTTCTAAACTTAATGAAATTGATGAAATGATAAAATAAGATCTTTTAAAAGGAAATTACAATTTTGGCTAAGTAGCGTTAAAAGTGAGGAGTTTGACTGTTTTCCGGAATTTTGTGAAGAGACGAATACAGAAGAATTACCTCAAGCAATAGTTACTGATATTGCCAATCATCTCAGAAACATGGGAAACTCGGTAACACAGTACTTTCCTAATGAATTGGGTACCAATCTGGAAAAGTATTTATGGGTTAAAAATCCTTTTCTTATAAATGAAAAGCCTCCAACTTTATGCTTTCAAGAATACGAAAAACTTATAGAATTGACTTCCGATTCTTCACTCAAACTAAAGTTGGAGAATCAGTAGCAGAGTTTGGGTGCAGTCTTAAAGAGGAGTATCCAGATTTGACAAAAAAAAGCCTGTCCTTTTACCATTTGTAAGAACATACCTTTGCGAAAGCCAAATATTAACATATATATATATATATATATATATATATATATATATATATTTATATATATATATATTTTATTATATATTATTATTATTATTATTATAATATTATATAATTATTATATTATTCATCACATTAGTCTTGTTACTACATACACACTAAAAATAAAAATATGCATTTTTTACTTGGTTTTATTATTTTAATTTTACTCCTACTTATTTTTACATTTCTTCAACTAAATACCATACGGGGCTCCGTCATATTTGATCAGACTATATAGAGGCTCCGCCATAAAAAAAGTTTGAGAAACGCTGTTCTAAGTGATCGAATTTTAGTAATAAAATTCAGTTATCTTAATTAATTCAATTCAAAATTTAAATATTCCATTTGCTTATTAGTTATTATTATTGATAAAAATGTGATTCTAGAAAAATTTGGTGTTTATTGTGGAAGATAATTTTTTTGGATATACCTACACGAAAATGGCCATTTCGGATCTGTCAATGTTTAATAAAGCGAGTACGTAGCAAATCCGGCAACGTCTCTATATCAGTTTCTATTAAGAACGTCTAAGGACAAGACCTCGGCTTATACGAATCTGCAATTTGCATGTTAACTAGATATCATCTTGAAATATCGACATCAAGAGAACATGTGCAGGAACCTACTATATTAAGAACATCATTGTAAGTTAGTAAAATTTTCTACTCGATTATAAATTAGCACCTGAAATATTTTTTTAAAACCGAGAAGATATAAATATATACTATATATAAATCTAATATATATGAAGATGATTATTCTCAGGTAATGGCAAGAAAATACCAAAGGGTATTTACTCTATTCATTATATTTTACCAGCTTTAGAATAACTATGTATTCAACCTCGAGGAGTAGAATTATAGTCATGAATATAAAATAAAAATATTTTTATACAGAAAAATTGAAAATCATTCACGTTAATCGATTGAAATTCATGTAATTAAATTTTGTATACAAAATTTTCTATTTTTATTTTATATATATGGTCATCATTGAGATGAATGAATAAGCTTCAAATTTTGGCGAACGTACCATCCGTTCACCAAAATTTGAACAGCCTACTCAAATCGCATAAGTGGAACTTTTCTCCTTACCGACATCCAGAGCACTTTATTACAAATATGCTGAAACTAGTTTACTCCATGATTTCCTCACCCTCCAATATTTTCAGTTCAACAAACGTAACAATGATTCCCTTGTCTCAATGCGATAAAATTTGTTCTTTCCATTTATTTTCGATTAATGATAATATGTATTAGAATTATATTTGCCTCTCTCATACCTCATTTCACATATCTAATAGTTAGTCCAAATTTTGTTAATTCTCATACTGAATTTTCAGGAACTTTTAATAATTATTCCGTTATTTTAATTATAAAATTACTCTCTTTATTACTATTAACTATAAATTCTCATTCGTGTTATCTTACTAACAGATGAAATTACTAATGATAATGATAATGTCACAATTTTATCTCAACAGACAACAACATTACACCACTGTTTTCGTGCAAAATTATTTGAACAGTTTTTTTGTCATTGGATAGAGAAAGAAATTGAGTATCCATGAATGAAATCCTGTGAGTCCATTTAAGATACTATTAAAAGTATTACAACTTTGGCAGCACGTTCGGTTATACCGGATATTTATATTTTGTGTCATTATATCTTCTGAAAATCACCACTATTTTATTATTTATTATTTCCTCTTTGACTAGAAACTATGTCTTGATTGCATTGAATAATTCTCCAGCTGCTCTATTTCTTTCGTTTATCTCTTGTTCCAGTTTTCTATCTTGTGTTAGTGTCATGCCAAGGTATTTGAAGCTTAAGATCTGCTCTATATTCGAAACTTTTAATTTTATCTATGTGTCTTTTTGTTCTTCCTATTCCTCTATCTAACACTATAGTAAATAATAATATGTATACTTTATATTAGGAGGGTTAGTTTATTCACCCTCGTGAAATTTCTATTAATATACTTATTATATTATATTTTGCAGTGGGCCCATTTAAATTCAATTGCATTAAATTCGCAATGGTAGGGTAGTAGTCTTAAGACTTCATGACCACTTTATTCATTCATAAATGACATATATTTTTTTTTCAGTTAATTTTGCAATTTGTAATAGTTCAGGTATTGAGAGGATTTCATTGAACTCAACATTGTTGGCTTCTAGCCAAGTGATAATTTTGACGAAGTAGAAGGTTGCTTTTATGCAAGTATACTATGATAAGGTGTATTGTCCATTACTATTGACGACAGTTCTTTTAAATAAGGAATTAACTGTGTCTCAATCTACTTTGTAGGTAAATATTTCACAATTCATTTTACCGTGGTAATCTGACAACGATGATTTAGAGGAAAACATTAAACTGGTATTTTCAACAAATTTCATTTAATAACCAGCGTGAAGAATAATAAAAAGTTTAGCGTTGATACTTCCAGGTTTACGTACGCTTTTAATATTATTGTCCTGCCAAGAAGTTAATTTGTTTCCTTTGGCAAATATCCATGTTTCATCTACAAATATAACTTGTCTTGAAAATACATTATCACGTTTTTCTCTATATTTTCGAAGGACACATGCTCTTCGGGTAACAATATTTGTTCGTTCTATTCTATTGTCTATAATCTTCTGTTTTCTTCTTTTTTATATTTGAATCTCAAATGATTTAATGATAGAGAGCTACTTCCAATAGAAAGAATCTCTCCATTTTTCACTTCGTCATTTATGGTTTTGACAGTAACATGTTACACTAAAAAATAAAAAGTTTAAAACTACCTAATTTGTATAGCTAAATATTTTCTATTTTCAACACCTAGCCCTCTAAAGTAACTGAAGTTACCAATTTTTTCTATAAGTGTAGATATCAATTTTTACCCCATGGAAGCAAAATCATGAAATGACAAGACTCGGTAACTCTACTATCAAACTAACATTAAATTAACAGAATTTGAAATACCGCACTAGCAATTGGTGAAAAATCACAAATTCTACGTGCACTATGATGTGTAATCCTAATTTTCCTTAATTTTATTTATATAACTATAAGCTGATATTGTTTCACTTTTTGATTTACTTATTTTGTTCATACATATTATAATATTAGGTTTTCCGTACTGTGGTGTTGTTCGTTGTACTTTCAATTTTAATCGAGGTTTCCCACTGACTGGTGTTAGGAAAGCTGGATTATTTTCCTTCCTTTTTTAACGGAACATAGTGTTATTACATATATTTTCCGGGCAGTTGTTACTTTCTGAAATATAATATAAATGAAATATCCTTAAATAGATGTTAACTTTAGTATAATACCTCCTGAACAGGATAACAATTTTGAAAATTCTATGAAGATTCACAAATTGTGCAAAAATATAAACACTATTCACTACTAATAAGTAGTAACATAAGCATTGTAATCTTAGATACTATAAAATGTCAAAAATTTACAAGTTGACGATGTATTATTTTCTAACTCATATAAAATTAAATAAATGGTCAAATTTGTTCTTAAAAGAAATGATTTTAACAATGAATACATTTTTAATCCAACATTTCCTAGAAACAACACTTTATGGAGCGATGAAAAATTTTTTTTGGTCATCCTCAGTAACAAAGATAAATGTACATTTGGGTTGGTATTTTTGGGAAAATTATTATTCATTGAGAAATCACAAAATATACTTCATGAAATAGATGACCCCTTTATAACGATTAGTTTAAAAAATCAAATTGATGCGGCTGGTAATAGGATTCTCCAACATCAGCTTAATCACTTGCAAATGGAATTCCACCAAAGTTACTTTCTTACAGTTAAACAGTGACTAGTAGACAGCTTGGTCAAAGAGGAGTAACGAAATAGCCATCACGATCGCCTCTACATGTCTTCCTATAAAATCTAGAACTTATTGTTCATTAAATATAGCCCTGATACTTGGAAGAGAAGAAGAGACACTGATAGGAAATGAAAAACAACTTTTCAAAAATTTGTTAAAATTGTTACATTATTTTATACGTTAAATATCTAAATATTTGTTACATGATATAGAATATTCTCCCAGGCTTACCTAATTGCTTACTATATTCATACGGTTGGTGACATTCATGAATACACTTTTTACACCAACTCTACACCAATCCTTACTATTACAAGTTGTCGTCTTCAGAGATTGAAGGTAACCTGATTTATCTGGTTTCGATAACCAAGTTATCGTCTTCAGAGATTGAAGGTAAACTGATTTATCTGGTTTCGATAACCAAGTTATCGTCTTCAGAGATTGAAGGTAACCTGCTTTACCTGGTTTCGATAACCAAGTTATCGTCTTCAGAGACTGAAGGTAAACCTAGTAAACCAGTAACCAGTTTAACTTCAGTCTCTGAAGACGATAACTTGTTTATCGAAACGCGCGTCAGACAGTGTGATTGTGAGTGTTGGTGTAATGGTGATGTAAATAGTGTATTCAGCAGATTTATGAGGTAGTTATTCACGTTACGTCTATCATATCGTTTCTTTTTACGATGACCACTGTCAATTTAAAGAAACTATTATATATGTCTAGTTGATCTTATGAAGAAGAAAATCCTATGTTGTTATATTTGATTCCTATTGATAAAAGAAAGGATGTAGAAAATATATGCTCGATAAATCTTTGCTTGAGTCACGTGATGGAAGATCTCCACCATTTCTACTATAATTCAGTATACTACTCCTCAACATTTTAATAATGAAAAACCTGGGGTACAATAATGATTGTCTAGACAAGTATAGATTATTCACTCTGACAATTTGACTTAAGGCTTGGTTAAGATTGGCTAGTGTCCGACATTGACACTAGGTCTGAGTTTGTTTGATCATAGATCAAAATTTTCAAATGCAGGATATGACTGATATACAAACAAATGTTATCTTAGTAGAATAGCAAAAGGTAAGAAGCAAACAAAAATGTAATAGAATAAATAACGGTAGATACAAACTTGGAACGATATTCATCAAAATATTACTAAATAATAGTTTCGAACCTTTGAATCTCATATATCCTGTTAAACTGAATCAATTCACAATTGCTTTTTATTTTCAGGTAAGAAATAATATGCAGTACTTCTCTCCTGGTTAATTGTAAGTAGATACTGTATTTTAAGAAAATCATGGAACAGTATGCCACATAATTTAATGAATATCTCAAGGATCTCGATTGATGTGGATATTCATCCAATAATTTAATGTTTGTTAATTTTTAGATCAGAGTAATTTGGCAATTTGATAATTTTTCGATATTTCACTGGCATTCGCACCATTCACAACTAAGTAATTTGTCAATAGTAATAGAAAAAATAAGAGTCACAACACATATTTATTTAATTTCTATAACAATAATTTGTTTTCTAATTTATTGGTAATATATCTGAAGAATTTTATATATTCTGCTTAGGACGTTTTTAACGAAATTTACTTAAATTTTCACATATGATATACAGATAACGTTAAGAGTTGACACACAAGGTATTTCAAAATTAAATTCTACAGTACGTAGAAAAATTTGAAATTAACAAATGGCCTGAGAACATCTGCAAACGATTTTTTTAATCCTTCGTCTTATTTTGTTATTTATTAATTTTTGCTTTCTCATTGCTTTTTTTTTCGAAATATCTTTTACCACGCTGCTTTTATGATTTTGTTGTTAAATAACAGACACAGTAATATAGAGGAAGATTTAGTTGCACAAACCGAAGCAACAGTCATATTTTTAACAGTTTACTTCTGATTCTGTATACCGTATTTTTTTAATCTATCGTTTTCCATGGCAAGTTTTTATGATCGGACCCTTTTCGGTGTAACATTTATAGAATAAGTGAATATTGAAAATAATTTTTTTTCTATGCAAAGTTTAAAAGAAATCGACAGACAATTTCAGATAGGTTCTTGGATCAAAACGAGACAAAAAATTCCTGAACCAATCTGGGTTTCAGTTTCCTATTTGAAAGGATTTCTATTTGATTTATCATTTGTTCACATTAAAGAAAAAACACAAATGACATCAATAAGCTCACAAAAGTTAAATATCGAAAATATGCAAACCACGTTAAATATTGAAATAGAAAAATTCATTCAATGCAATTGCAAACTCTACATCCAAGAAAAAGGCACAAACTGGAGAATCAGTTATGATCAATACTTGTTGGAACATTGGGTATCACAATCGCAGTTCATTGTTTTTCTTATTGCCCAAATTGGATATACTCACGATTCAAACTATTTCTGACTTGTTACAACAAATCTTCAATATAGAACTATCTGATTCATTTGAAGTAGGTTAAACATTACCAATAAAACTTAATCATTATTCTTAGGATTAAATTCACAAAATATGACGATACATTTATAAATATGCAGAAAACGGCACTAACGAGCAAAATGCATAGATATTAGTTATTTAAAAAAACTGACAAACTATTGATAGTAACATGTTGAACGTAGTTGGATAGGAAACAGTAGTTCGATCCAGACAAAAATTATTTTTCTGTTGGTTAACATATGAAATTCCATATTCTGCTTTCGTGAATGAGCAGGGTAAAACTGGAATATTTCAAGTGTATTTCAAGTATAAATGGAACATACTATGTACCGAAAATAGAGAATTCTCAAGATATCAAATATACATGATGCATTTCATGAGGGCAAGGTTATTCCAAAAACATTGTCAAATTAGCATAATAACTCTTTTTAAATGAAAATAAAGTTTCGGTCACTCTCCTTGATCACTTGAGTTTGGATCATCCTGTATAACTTGGAACCCGTAAAAAATCAAATATCAAATTTTAAAATAATAAAATCACGCATATGACACGAGTAGTTCAAAATATATTTTACCCTGATTTTATCCAAAAACTACAAAAAAAAATTAGATTATCATCACTTCGGGAAAGCTGTTTCTCCAAATCAAGGAATAAAAGACCGATACTTGAGATTCACGGTTCATTATTGGTATGTTTGAAGGGATTGCGAATTAAGGGCCATAGCCCCAAAGAGAGTAGTGAATTGCAAATAATTCAATAACGGATGAAGGGTGGAGAGAAATTCTGCAAAGCTAGTGTCTTAATACACATCATAATACTTCCTTGCAATTTCCTATAAGACCCTGAGTTTTGTGATTACATGAAAGGGTGACGGAAAAGGGTAAGTCCTGCGAGACTATATACCGGGGAAGCAATTTCAATTTAATACAAAAAAAATAATACAATTCTATTTCTAACGTAACTATATTCTTAATAAATCTATATATTGGAATAATATGTGGGTATTTTTCTAGTTTGATAGATTAACAAAAAAAACTGACGAGACCCTGAGGAAGATCTGAGATGATCTCTCCATTACTTTTATATTATTATTATATTTAATATAATATTAACGAATATATATTTTTTGCAATCTGTAAAATCTTTCATGTTATTAAGGACGATATTGAGGACCTATGAAACAAAATAAACTTTTATAGAGCATTGTTCAATTTTATTGCTAAAATTTTCAAAAAATGTCTCATAATTATCTCATCAGTAACTCTCACCTGGGATGTTTCTAACGTCGTGCCTGTTGAGGAACAAGGAACTAGGTATACTTACTGTCTTTTCGGAGATCATCGAAAGTTTGTTAATAAAACCTTTCCAATTATAAATACAAGTATATTGATAATGAATCCATTGATAATAATTTTTATGATGTTAAAACTGAATGAGTTTTCTTTCCTATAAGTTCAATTTTGAAAGCTCTATACATTTTTTTATCCGCTATATATCTGTTAGTGCCTATGCAATAACAGATATAAAGCCTAAGTTTATTATACATTTTTATATAAGTTTATTATACATTTGTAAGAGCAGATAAAATCACAGATTTGTTGAATATATACCTTGTATCTATCTTGGTGTGACTGTATCTTATTTCGCTTTAAAAGCATGCATAACGTTGAACAAGTTTAATTACAAAATATCAATGAATATTAATTCGGAATTATACCGAATTGGTCACCAGATAAGCAATAGATTCTTTGAAGTAAAATTAAGGGTTGCTGAAAAATACGGAATGAATTGAATTTTTTTTTCAATACAAACTAACAAAATGTTATTAACTAATTCGCTACGTTTTATAATACTACAATGTCAAAGAACTCACCGATTATCGATCAATAAATACAAACTATTATTTGTAGGCCATTATACCACTGGATAATCCTCTTCTTACTCATTTAATTTAAAATCCGAATCTTAAATTGAAACGCAATTTTTTTGTCCTATATCAGAAGTAAATTATAAGAAAGGTTGCCAACAATTAGTTATTTGATATTAAGACAATGTGCTAACATTGGTGTTAGTTAATAAATTCAGTTATTCATTAAATTCTTTCAAAGTTATAGTTCCAGCCTCATGGAGATTAGTAACTTCATGTATATTAGAGATATAATTTTTGTCAAACAGGGTCACTTACTGATCATAAAAATAACTATGAAAATAGACTTAAGACTGAAGCCGCAGATGTAGCAATATTAGGTCATATTAATATAGATACAAGTCAAGAAAAGTTTCGCTTTTTCGGGCATTGCAGTTGGTAGGGATTTTAAAACATCATGTAAATGGTACTGTAAACCAATTTTCTAAGGGATAAAAAGGAGAGGCTTTGTTGAATGAACCCAAACTCCACGCCACTGGATTTCTTTTTGTGGGGTTGAACAAAATTTATGAAATAAATTAGAGACTCGTATTCACCAGTACCTGAGCAGCTCGATATGATATTACGAGGGTTGTTGGGAAAAGTATCCGACCTTAACTTGAAGATGCCGGTATTTAGCAATGTAAATTGGAATATATAAATAAATATATATATATATATATATATATATATATATATATATATATATATGTATATATATATTGAGACTTTTTCTCTGAAATTTTATCCATATTGGTCCCATAGCTTCTGTTTAACAATCATATAAGCGAGTCGTATGAATTTGACGGACTACGAGCGTTTGGCACGCCAAAAAACTGAGAAAACTAGTAGAAGAAAAAGGAAGTGCTTTTTAATCGGGACAATATACGATATGGTTAGAGAAATTTACATACATACTCAAAAAGAAACTATGTTGAATAATGAAAATAATTATGGAAAAACATGTCATGCTTTTTTCTGAGCTAGGAAATTTTTTCTCGTATGTTTTGATTGAATCTGTATTATCTCCATAGTATAATTATGAAAATAGTATATTCTTTATTCTAATAACAAATATCATACATCAAATTAGAAAGATAAAATTTGGGTGACGTCTACCAAAGAATTAGCGACGTCAATTAGATTAAAATTAATATTAATTACCTATAAACAAAAAACCAGATGTTTAGATTTTGATTTGATGCCGGTGTATACAGTAGCTGTGCTCAAGATATAGTACATTCCATCCCGTCTACAAAGGCTCCATCACATCGGTTGAATTTCTAATGACTTTAGGTTGATGGTAGACCTTAGATGGCAACACTCTTAGCGCAGTAGACTATCATAATTCTACTAGATACTATTATTATACTTGATCATTATTCGTATTATTCGTTCAGAAGTAGCAAAGATTAGTTACACGTGTTTATTGTACCAAAAGCTTTTTCAGTGTACAAATATTGTTTGAAGTAGTTAACTTTCTAGAATGAGTGCACTTGCTCATATATTAGTTGTCAATTAATTATCTGAGAAGGTAATGGTGACATTAATAAATGTTATTTTCGATTATTGTAAAAGATCTGCTTAAAAAATACTGTGAACTAATAAGCAAATAAAAACTGATCTTGATCTCTACTTGATAATTTTAGTGAATCCATAACAATATACTTTTGTTTAAAACCATTAATTAAACACAAGGAATATTTCATTCTTGGAAACCGGATGCTACCACTATGTCTGTTGACATCTAAATTATTTATTATACCAACATACCCCCAAGCACCTGTTTCATTCGTATTGCCGGTGAATATTACTGAAATATGATAATAGTCCAGGTAGAATTCGTACTATATCGCGTGGTTCAGAATTTTTTCCATACCCAAGCAGAAATATTAGTTAACGTATATTTATACATTATTCTTTTCTATCTCTATTCTATGCTTACGTAACAGACTTTGCATAATAATAGTGTAAAACTGCAATTTTTTCTTATTCTTTCTATTTTCCCAGACAAATTTAATTGGTATTGCCTTCTAATTGTATTCTCTTTTCTCTGTCAGCTTCTTATTGTCTCTATTTTTCTGCTTAGTATTTCTACTCATCCTTGTTAAACACCAATATTAATCTAGTGCTATATATTTAATTGTCTATTTAACCTTTCTCAGTCCTATGGGCTTGAGCTTCTTAGAGTTTATTCCAATTTCATAGTTTATTTGGCGTCTTCCATGCTTTTACTACATTCACAATTCTTAAAAAAAATTATTCCATTGTCTTTGCTCCTCTTTAACATGAATTTATTATCTATTCGAAACTTTTTATAAAATTTCGTAATTTTAATCATAGCTGCTTTGAATCGCTAAATATATACTAATTTATACTTCAGTTTCGAGGTACTATTATTCATTAGAATAGATCTTGTTCTAGTATTACTGTTTATTTAATCGCTTATGCAGTTCTTCGCACTTTACGTAGTTCCAATTTGTTCTTATTTTTGGGAAATTGTTTAAATTTAAATTCGAAGTGAGAACGACTGGAAGTGAGAATCCCCGAAGCCAAACTTGACTCGCTCTATGAGAGTGAGATAACTTCACTTACGCTGGATGATAGATAGAAAAAGTAACTTGACATTCTCAAATACGTTGTCAGAGCAGAGTGTGAATAACAGATAGAAAAGAGAGTATCAATGTAATGCCTTGGCTTTTATAGCTCTCAACAAGAAGACCTATACTATCAGATACATTAGGAATCAACACTTTAGATATTAATTTCGAGATTACTTCTATTGTACACAATAAAAGGTGGCATCAGTTAGTAATAATAGGATTAGTCAGTACATACTGAAATACACTCAAATAAAAAAAACATGACGGTACTTGGTAGGCATAGGACAACTTTGACCTAATGGCTAATATTTTGGGTAAATGTAAGTTTGTATTATGTTTAAATAACAATAATTGACAACTTTCTGGGTATTCTAGGAAGAATTAGTTTTACTAGTATTGAAATTCTTTAACTCCTTATGATCCGATTCCATATCTACCTGATGCTAATGCTAATTTACGCAGTTTTTTCTTTATGCCCGTAGTTTTAGCAGAGCTTCGCAGTACAATGACATCAAGAATAAATACTCATTTGGAACTGATCGACGTTCATTAAACATGTTTTTGAGTCTGTCCGATTGCACATTAAATCACCTTACCACTTTAATTAACGTTTCATTCCAAAATGGCACTTTTCCCAATTGCCTTAATACGGCTTTAATTATACCTCTGCACAAAGGAGGAGATAAAAAAATAAGTGTCGAATTATCGTTCGATTGCACTCCTTCCCACGTTCTCTAAGATCATAGAAAGATTGATCAAAAAGAGGCTTTTATCATTTCTGTTAGAATATAAAATACTCACAACCCATCAATTTAATAATATTTAATTCTGGATATGCTGCATACTGCTTTAATTTTTGATATGGAGTTATTCACTTATTATTACATTTTACTATTACCTATAATTTAGTTAATCATTGTGCTTTCATTCTGTATATTCTAATTTAATTTTATTTGTTTTATCTTTATTTAGCTATTTTTATCTTTGTTTTTCAATTTTTACAAGCTTTTTTCTATAAATTGTAACAATTTTTTGACAATAAAGCATTTCTCTCTTTTCCTCTTTCTCTCTTTCTCTGATAATAAAAATTGGATTTTTTGACTGGACTATCATTATTATGCATCCCAGAGAACCTCAGGAAACTTTCGAAAGAGACAGAGTGAGCGTAAGATTGTAATCTATGTTTATGCGATGACAATAATGCACATCAACTAACTCACTGTCATGTCATCTCTGGAAAGAAATTTGTTTCATAACAGGTTGAAAGTTGAAACAAAAAATTAGACAAATAAAGGAAACGATAACTCACCAACGCTTTGTGTTTAAGAATATTTTGATAAAAATTCATTTTATAAACTAGTTTTTGGAATGGGAGTGTTAAACACCACAGTGTACTATTTCGAATATATTTCCTAGCTTTCAATTTCAATTTCCAAAGTGGACTAACTTCAATATATTTTCCTACCTTCCGAATACTTATGTATTCATTGTCTAGGACTGAAATTATGGTCAAATACAATAAAAGAAATATATATAAAAGTATAACAATAATAAAATTTTACTTACAATGATGAATTCAGATTTCCGGTGATTTTTGATATTATTGAAGCTTGTGAAAGTTTTTAAACTCATAGAATTCAAAATTCAATATTCAAATTGAATACTTATTTTACCCTTCAAATTATTCTTCATTAAAAAGTATGTAGATGATATAATTTTATCCCTTCCATATAATGAAATTGATAATAATTCATTATTTTACTTCAATAGTTTTGATCCCTATATACAAATTACTATATAAAAGGAGAATACTGAAAAATCGTCGCCTTTTCTTGATACTAAATTTATAAGAAATGAAAATAATAAAATTTTGATTTACTGGTATAGGAAACCAATAAGTTAGAAGATATATCAATTATCAGTCATATAACTCACGTAACACTAAAATTAACTTAATCAAATAGATGAAAAATAGAGTCCTAAAAATTTCTGATCCAATTTTTCATGAAAAAAACATTGAAATACTCTACACAATATGAATTATGAATCTGCCAAAGTTTTGACAACCGAAAAAAACTACAAAAACCGTTTATTTTTAGAAACAACATATTTTGCCCAAAATGATCAATGTATTAATAAGAAAACTGATTTAAATAACCTTAGTGTAATATGCATCTTTTAGATTTCGAAAAAACAAATTCTATGAAAATTCAACGCCATTAACAACCAACTAACCCTACCTAACCTATAAATTTCAACTTCAGTTATAAATTTTATTGTCATTTATATTTTAGCCAATAAATATTCAACTACATTCAAACGACTAAACCCAGAGGTGGGAAGCCTCTGGGTGGGAACCATTAGAGGCCACATTTAAATTAGGCAGCAATAAGAGAGGCCGCATAAGCTGATTGACCTAAGAAAGTGACTTTTGTGAAATTATTATAGTTTTTCTATAGATTTAACAATGTTTTGCATTATATAGAAAAAATAAAATATAATCCTACAACATTTTAAATACAATATACATATAAAATAATATAAAAATATTATAAAAAAAATACAATAAAAAGTTAGTGACTTATTTGGCTTTGTTTTTTGTTTGACAGTAATTGTATATTTGGATCAAGTTTCGTAACACACAGCTTTAATTGATCCTCTAAATGTGCATCAGTAATTTGCTTTCTTAAATTTGTTTTTATTTTTGACATGAGAGAAAATGTTGTCTCGCAACAGTAGGTACTTCCGAAGCAGGAAAGTAAAAGGCGAACATGTTCTCGAAGGCATGGGTATTCAACAGCATTTTTCCAGATATCTATGGGATCCTTTTTAGCGTTAAAAAGGGATTTGATGATACTATCTTTCCCGAAACCAATTAACTTCATTTGTAGTTCTGCAGGAGCCTCGGATATATCTATTGAGTGTGGTTCAAATGCCAGTTTCATAGCAGGAGTGTGCTCGTCAAAATCAGAAAATATATTAGTATACTCTTCTATTAAACAATCCAAGACACCTACATATTCATAGAATATTTTATTTTCACAGTTCTGCTCATTTAACATTTTAGCTAGTTCCGGGAAGTGTTGTGCAGATATTTACGATCGACAAAGCTATGTTTTGAAAAATGATAATTTTTTTCTAAACGCTTGGATCTTTTGCCACATTTCATAAATATACCTCGTTTCACCTTGCAGGCAAATATTTAAATTGTTTTGTTTTGTCATCATATCAGACAAAAATACAAGGTTTATGAGAAATACTTCATCTGATAGATCACAATGTTTTCCTTGTTCTTAATAAAAGTTTAAAATTTGTCGCCACAAACACAAAACTTTTATCAAAACCTGACCTGTTGATAGCCAGCGAACCTTGCAGTGGTATGGTAGGTCAAGACTATACGTTTCCTCATTTAAAGAGAGCATCTGCCGAAATTCACGATGACGCATTGCATTTACGCAAATATAGTCGACAATGGCAATGGTTCTATCCAGAGTGTCTTGCAAAATGATAGATTTTGCGCAAAGATTTTGCTGATGCAAAATGCAGTGAAATTTTTTCAAGTTTAAGTTTTTCTTTTTCAACAAAGCAACGAATCCTTCATTTTTCATCCTTCATCCTTCTTCGAAGTTTTCGAAAATATCGGCTCCGCGAGTTCTTCCAGTTAGTATATCCAACGCAAGTAGTTCTTCATAACATTGAAAATCTTTAGTTATAGTTCGAATAAAATATAAAACTTGTGCCGAATCTGTTTTAACAGTGCTTTCATCTAAAGCAATTGAAAAATAAACATCTTCATTTTGTATAATTGTATGAAGTTGCTCTGTTACATTTTGCGCTAATTCGTGCTGTCGATCTGTTACAGTTCTTCTTGAAAGAGGTGATTGTATTTGTCGACAGTTCTTGGATCTAACATAGTCACTATAATTATTTCAATGTCACTAAATGGTGTGCCCCTTTTTCCAAGTATATGTGCTATTTTATACGTAACAGCATCTGCAGCGGAATTTTGATTTACAAAGGCACTAAAAGATGCCTGCTGATGATGCTTCTCATTTTTCAACTTTTGAAGTGCAACTTTTCGTGATTCACCTTCTAAAGCGAAATATTTATGTTCTTTATGAGTCAAGTAGTGTTTATTTGCATTCGCTTTTTTTAAAGTATTTAAAACTGTATTGCACAACAAACACATCATTTTATCTTTCTCAGCAGTAAAGAACAAATCTAGCTCCCATTCTACATTAAATGTTTTGTTTTCATCACCTAATTTTCTTTTCTTACTGTTTGACATGATGGATAAAAAAACTAATATCGAATAATATCTTTAACAAATTCTATACATTTTAGGAATACAATAAAACCGTGTAACTGTTATAAGCAAGCACTGTTAACTACAGTTTGCTGAAGATCGCAACAGGGAAGCGTTGAGAGATACGAATCAGAGAAGCCAAAGCAAGGTGTGACACTCAAATGGGAGATCTGATACCGAGTTTTGTTTACTTCTTAGACAAGGTAGTTGGCGCTGCTAGCGCTAATTTAAATTTTTTTGCAAAGACAATCAGCTGACTAATGAATTGCTCTGGGTAATCGATGATGCAACCAATCAATATCGATGTAAACATATCGTCTGCTAGCATGTGGCTGCTCTGTATGACAAATTTTATAAATAGTATTTCGTAATTTTAAATTTATTTTCAAATAAATATTACATAGAACATTATTGGTTTCTTTATATATATGTAAATTACATAAACATTGTGGAATTTTCAGTGAAGTGAAAAATTATTTATTTGGATATAAAACCAACATTTCGGCAATACTCTGAGAAAAGCATAATTGATTTCTGGAATTCTGAAATCTCCGAATAAATAATTTTTCACTCACCTGAAAATTCTACAATTTCTTAATTCCCAATATTGCTTCTAAATAAAAAAAGAAAACAGAAAAAAATAAGAAAAAGATAAAACACACACACAGAAAAGCCGGATTTTTTTTTCGTTTAGTTCATTCTTATTGCAGCTTGGGGGCGCTGAAAACTGTTTAAAAAATTAACATTGAGTGTCCAAGTCTTAAACGGATGGTCTCTGGGCCAGAGCCTCGCTCATGCGTGCTAGGATCCGTTTCAGACTAGTATTTTGACACCATGTTACAATATGACTGTCTGGCGGGATTTTTCGCGCAGCTGGCGTTGATGTACAATAGTTGTAACGAACTCTACCATTTTGTACTAGGTGGCAAAGGGTTGCACAAAAACCCGCGTGGGCCGCAGGTTCCCCGCCTATGACTTAACCTATCAAAATTTAATGTTATCCATAAATTAACCAATCAATATAAAGCATCATTCACTAAAACTTATCCTTATTTAACCTATAAAAATTCAACGTCATTCAAAATCAAACCAATCAAAAATTAATAAAAATTTAATAATAATAAATAATAGTTTCCAGAATAAATATTTCAATTAATCAATATTTCTATTTGAATTTCAATTTGAATATTGAATTTTGAATTCCATGAGTTTAAAAATTTTTACAAGCTGTAATAATATCAAAATCACCGGAAATCTTAATTAATTATTGTAAGTAAAATTTTATTATTGTTATACATTTATACATATTTCTTATATTGTATTTGACCATAATTTCAGTCCCAGACCATGAATACATAAGTATTCGGAAGGTAGGAAAATATATTAAAGTTAGTCCACTCTGGTGTTTCCTTACCACGTTCCCAATAAAAAACTACTCACTTATACACATACATATATATATATATATATATATATATATATATATATTATTAAATTTTTATATATATATATATATATAATGATGTTGGACATTTATTACTTAGAATGACATTGCAAATGGCTTTGAGTTTCTGTTATAGGATTTAGTTTCCAGAAGTAGGCGATTTTGAAGTTAGGATTTGATAAATTGATAATTAGAGAGAGTCCAAGACAAATAAAAATATATAGGTATATAAATATTAAAAAAAATATTATATATATATATATATATATATATATATATATATATATATATATATTGTATCTAGGACCATAAGTGTGAAAAAATTAAAACTGTAACTTACGTGAAAATTTTTTAATTCGCAGTGCCATAACTTTTAACATACCATCTGGTCTAATTAACAGAAATTTTGGTTTGTGAATATTTTTGATTACATGAATAAAGAACTCGAAATAAAAATAAAATCAAAATAGAATGCCTATAAAAAATGCCCAAAGCCCAAGAATGTCCAAAAAATAATGCCTATCTACCATAACATTATATTTGCATATGGAACTGAAGGCACACAAAACCTGCTTATGATGCATATGAGTACAAAAATTCTTCGGTTTTTCTGCTTTGTAATTTTGTGGAGAATGTTTTCGTAATTTTTCAGGTTCTGAACATCAATACCACATTTTATCTAGGTTTATTTTTCAGATCATATAACTAACTATCTATTATCCAATCAACTACTCTAATAAGAAAATGACTAAATGACATCAGATGCAAAAAAATCTAAAATTCACAATGTACCCCCCAAAATATACGGTTTGCCAAAACTGCACAAACCTGACATACCCTTCGACCGATTGTTTCTAGTATTCAATATTTTATAACAAACAAATACTATATCAAAAAATTGAAAATATAAAAATTCCTAACGAATATGTATTTATTTGGTTAGATGTAGTTTCTTTATACATATACAAATATTCCTATTACAATTGTGAAACATGTATTCATAAAAATATGAGATAAAATTAAGGAATATACAGAAATACCTAAGAAATTATTTATAAAAGCGATGAAACTTACATTTACAAAATTTTGATTCCAAAAATATTCACAAATCAAAATTTCTGTTGATTAGACCAGATGGTATGACTAAAAGCTGTGTCACCACGAAATTAAAAAGTTCTCACGTAAGTTACAGTTTTAATTTTTTCACACTTATTATCCTAGATACAATATTACTTTGGTTCATACATGAACACAAAAAAAATTAATATGGAAATTTAATGTACTCAAAGCGTTACCGAGCATCTGGCAGGGTGCCATAAATTCTTTCTGCCTTTATGGTTTAAATAATTATTATTGCCAAATTTCTACAGTTTCCAACGTTTATTATTTTAAGAATGCGCAAACTTGTTTATTCAATGGTCACTTTGGTGCGACCAAAAATTGGTCATTGGTTTTCATTATACAACAAAAATTGAAAAATGAAAATATTTAAATTCTTTATCCTTGATAATCATCTCGAATTTTTGGTATTTAACGCATGTTTTATTTTATGTAAGAACTTTATTATGGAGTAAATTTGTCTGTAAATTGATTTATCAATGAAAGAGGGGTTCCCAATCACACGAAAGAGAGGAATATAAAATTGTGAAAAAAGATAAATAAGCATTTGATTGAGGTAAATATAAAATAGTAGTGGTTAGATTTGGCGTAGGGGAGATAATCTGCACGTATGTGAGTTGTGCATCAAGTCGTTTGTGGGTTATGGGTGGAATGGGGTATAAGTTTGAGTTTGTTCGAACGGGGGAAGTATCTAATGAACTCTATGATTACTACGTATTTACTTTCTAACGTACGCTTACTTAGGGCCGGTCCAATAGGCGTCCATGTGGATTTTTTATTTGGGAGAATTCGAATTTCGATTAATCAAAAATTTAACTGATGAGCATTTGTTGTTTTGTCATAATGTTGAACTTATTCATGGATCTTGAACTGATAATATTAATAGTAAAAGTTTAATTTTCAGGTATTTTCAGATGTTTGTATCGTAAATATAAGTGTAGAACAAATTGTACACAATTCCGGAGTAGTAGATTCGTGATTTGCAAGGAAGCTTAGGTAAACTAAGCTACGTACTTGATATTGCTGAAATAACGTCAAACATCAATATTTTTTTAGTTCAATTCTTCCTCTAAAGAAAAATAGAAAAATGTAGAAATTTGTATTTGAAAAATTGGGAAGGTTACTATGCACCTTTCAAATTGGTAAAAAGTGGATAGTTATAAGAAATATTCCATATTTATTCTTCATTCAATTCTAAAAGCAACGAAGAACACCAAAACTTCTCTTTACGTAGAAGGACACCTTTAAACATTGTTTCAGGACTAACTATTTCAACAAGACATTTTGAATATAAAGAATGCGTTTGTCGGCGATATTAACCACTTATGTTTTCAGCCTGTTCTATGTAACATCATTAATTAGAATCCAAAGTGAATTGTGCAGTGGCGAATCACACATCCAGGACATTGAGAGTTTTTCATACAGCACACTGGGTACTTAATAACTTCTATCCCCACTGACTTAACCCTTGTATCGATAGTACATCTCACAAACAATGTGGTTATCCTCGTATATATTCATCTAGAATTTATAGCCTTTGTAAGATCACGTTTTAGAAATAGGTTATTGTATGTATTCACAATATATAATTACAGATTACATTTGAAGAAGAACCATTTGTCAGTTTATTTGGGATATTTAAGAATGAAAGAAACCAAGCTCTTGATGATGTTGAGAAAGATAAACAAACCTATACATAGTACATGTTGCGAACAATGCAGGAAGAATATTCCTAAGGAAAAAATTACATCAAAACGGAAGTCTTCACAAAAGTATTCCGAGCATCAATGATATTTGATCCAGAAAAAAAACTTCGGTACTAAAATACTAAAATTTATGAGAAAAAACTGACAGCAAGAAGAGAAAGAAGTAAGACAATTAGAAGTGACTTAAAAATAAAAATGAAGACTACTACAAACAATTAAAAGAATCAACTGAAAGATTGACATTAAAACTGTATAAAAAAAAGACTGAACAAAAAGGTGAGTGATAAGTTCGTTAAAGACAAAACAAAATGGTGAGGTAGCCGAAGGAAAAGAATATTCTTAACTCGACTGTAGAGCGGCTGAGGATTTGGTTGGTGAGTTTTTCTTAACAAACGAAAACAGAAGTGCGGCCGATAGTTGATGAGTTGTTACTTACACAATGAGAAACAATTTTATATTCAATCAATGGAACTAAATAATCTAGTTATTTTGTATTTATCACATACCTACTCAAAAAATTTTTTAAGAACTTCCTTTCGAATATCTTCTCCGCCTATGAGATAGAGGATACGACCAATCTGCACATATTTGGAAATCGAATATCAGAATATAGGGTGAGAACGAAAATATTATTACAGTTCGTTTTGTATGGTTTTCTAGATCTCTGTTTGGAAGAAAAATAGCTGCTAATAATGTTTATCCTACCAGGAAGAATCAATAGGGGTTTAGGGTTATTTGCGTGTTCGATTGCACATCACTTTGGTTTATTAAGAGTTCTGTTCGTGATTCACCAAGTGATGATTTTTGATTTAAAGTCATCAGCTAAAGGAGCGCTTATTTCTATATTGCTGATCATTGTGTAGCTAGAGTCCGTTCATTATTTTCAAATTAAATATGTAAATATAACTGATTCATATATGAATAAGAAGTAAACTTTGAGATATGAAACAGATAAAATTACAGATTACCTATATTATTTCTTACTATCAGTAAGTTAATTCGTTTATTGTAGTCCCGGTTTTAACGTGGAAAGGTAATTTGTATTCAAGCGCACATACACAGTTTTATTATTCCTGTTAATATTATTACAAGAAGTACGTGAGGTAAGGTGTATTTATACTTACTCTACAAATTCATACATGAAACAATTGTTAATGGTATCATCTTGAATGCCGAATATCATTTGCGTATTTATATATGTTGCAAAAAATTTTTCATAACTGCAACTGCAGAAAATGCGTATTTCATCAATGGAAATGAAAATTAACTGTATTTACTATGAACTACACTAGTGAAAATTATATTAGTACATGCATAACTTTATTCACGTGTTGAATTGCTTTGAAAATTTGAGTTTTCTCGACATTTCGGCTTCCACTTTCAATTCGGTATCAAGAGAGGTGGTTGCGTAGGGTAGTTATTGGTTAAGTGATCTAAGTAATTCTCAATTCCAAGGTATAACCTGCAATAAATCACCCCCGTCGGCAGATTCTGAAGCCTACTTCTTGGAATTCATCTTCTTATTCGTACGATATGCTATAGGTTGCTAATATTTTTTCTTCTATTCCTAATCGTATTTCCCCATTACTCTTAACTTTATTCTTAGATGTTTGAAGTGTTGTTCCTGAATTGCTTGCCATACCTCATAAGTTTTGTTTATTTCTATCCCATATCCACTTCCTCTTTTGTCAGATTTTTCAACATACTTTCCATTATGTCTTTCTTTTCTTTAATTAGAACTAGGTACATCGTCCGCACATGCTATTTTTTGGCCTCTAGTGTTTCTTGAATGTCCACCATTTATATTTTTCAATACATGCTTTAGCTTTAGATTGAATGATGTTGCAATCACCTTGTCTCATTTTTTTATCGATTGTGAATTATTCAGTTTCTCCTTTGCTGGTCAGTATACTTCTTTTGACTAATTCATAGTCTTTGAAGCTAGACTTCTCAGTTTCAGTCTTCTTCCTGGGTTTTTAGTGCTTTCACTATATTTTTTCTATTGATTGGATTAAACGCGTATTGGAAATCTAAACACAGTATATTAATATCAATCTGCTTATCATGTGATTTTTCTACTCTCTGGTTAATGGTAGGTAATACAAAATGTGGATTTAGGTACCTTGTTCATTGTAACGATTTGTCCTATTTTCTCCCTCTCTCCCTATATTTCCTATCAATTTATATAGTATTATTTGCAGCTCATTTCCATATTTGTATCATCTCTTTAAGGTGTTTTTCCATACTTCTCCGTATTTGGTTAGTGTCTCTGTTTGTTCCTGCTTATTTTATTCCCATTCATCTACACATTTTATATTTTTCGTTGACAGTTAAAAATGTTCCTCTCTTCAAACCGGTTCTTCTTCTCTGCCATTTCTCAGAAGACGTCACTTGAATCTTGCTTATACAATGTAAACATATATTGAATATGTTATTGAATTATCCACTACTTCATCTGTAGATTAAGTTGAAACCATTTGTAACCTGGCTAGCTGTATTAAAGAATTCTTTCATTTTATTGAATTTTTAAATGAATTTGAGTTGCAAATTGCAAAATGCCTACTTTCAAATTTCCCGTAATACATTTATAGTCAGAAGATAGTAGGCTAGTGGTTTTGTCTGTAGGTAATTTATCAAAAATCCCCAAGTCCACGGTTTCAAGTTAAAATTCATAATGACTTTTTAATTAAACCTGCTGATAAGAACAAGTGAAAAATGTACACAATGTAAAGTGATACAAATAAACGAGGAGTAAAGTAAAGAGAAAAAGAGAGGGGAAGAGACGGATAACGTCACGACGCAAAGGGTCGTATGATAAACACCCACAGAGAAGTAATTTTCTGATACTTGAGACCATCATTTATAAACCTCAAAGGAAATTGTTTTGTGTCATGAGCTCAAATATTTTGTAGGATCGTTTCTAAATTGCATAATCAGCATTCCAATCAACAAACAGGAATATTGCGTATAACATTAGGGCATTTCAAATTTTGAATAAAATATACTCAAAATGCATAAGACTTTACGAATAATAATTGGATTACTCGCTAACAATATACGAATTATTTAATTGCAGATTAGAAAGCCGTATATAAAATAGTTATGTTATTTTTTATTTCGATCACTAGTTTTCAAAGAAAGATGTATATAATCTATCTATTATGGGATCAATGTTGGTATAAGGCTACGAATGAGCAAAAATTTTACGAAATCTATTATCTTTATCTAGGGGAACTACCTCAATTGAGGGAATAGTGAGGAAATAGATAATAAACTAACTTCATTTAGTTAAAAAAGAGAATATGGAATATTAGTTATATGAAATTAACTAATTTCACAGTTGTTGTAATCTGTTTTGATCAGAATCGATATACATATCAAAAAAGTTACAAATACTGATAAATTTCGGGTCTCTCTCAGCTATCGGAAATATTTGGTAATATTAAAAAAATATCTGATATATTTTCAGGGTTCTCTTTCCCTGGAACTCCATGCTTCAATTCGTCTTTGGAGGTTTGCATACAATTTTTACACATTTTCAAAGGTAGATCCCATATTACAAACCGGGTTCATTTTTTGTGTATAGAGTTTACACAATGCTGTTCTTTATTAGATTTAAAGTTAAAGTTACTTAGAGTTCGCCTAACAAGTAATCATACCCTCCTATCAGCCTCATTTTGTTGTTCCTGATCAGTGAAAACAATTTTCAGCTGTTTTCATAATGCCTGGTTCTTTAACAATAACCAGTTGTTTCGAACGGCATTTCTAAGCGATCTAATATGTGAAACCCCACTCTACCATTCACTCTGGGCATCCAACAAATTAGAAAAAACCGTTAAAATGCCTGTATAGAATATATCACATTGCATCATAAGCAGTTAATCCCGTTGGCACAAATATTCCTTCCATCATAACCCCCTGACATCCGTACCAGGGCAACGTTACGTGCTGGTGTACCAATTTGATTTATCGTTGGCTGCCCATACTATTTTAAAAGTTACGAGAAAGATTATAACTCATTTTTCTATTAACTATCATAGGCTATGACAGCTCATTAGATACCTGCAATCCAGTCACTATTCATGATGACTACAGTAATCAATCAGAATGTCTGTCATCATCATCATAGAATGATTAGTTTCAACTCCTCAAAACTTCCAATAGAAAAACTAAGAAGAGTGTCTTAGTTGCTAATCAACTGAGGCACTGGTTGAACAAATAGAGCGACTGATTCTGGACAGTATTATAATAATACGAAATGTGGTCTTTATAATGGCTATAGTTTTACAGTGTAAAGTTGAATTTTGTTTTAACGCCATAAATCGCCATGTCTTCTTTTACTGTAGGTATGTTCGATATACGTTAATTCAAGTATTACAAAGAAGCTATTTGGATTCCATTTCTATATTGACCCCGTGAAAGTTAATTCAGTCACCCCGAATGAGAAATTTTTCACAGCGATTACGTTGACTTGAATTTGTCTGACAACTTATGGACTCTTCTTTCTGAAGTTAATATTTTCCTTCGGAGATCTAAGACACAAACCAGGACATCCCAATAGTCCATAGGGAGAACACGATCTCTGTCTATTCGATTTTTTTGTGGACTTATTCTGGTAAAATTTGGATGATTATTGATTGATAGATGAAGCGGCAGTTGGTTAAAAATTTCATTGATTGTGGAGGTATCTTTAAATCATATAGTTTTACTACAGAAGTGTGTTCTCTTAGGTTTATGTGTGATATAACATTTTAGTAATGTTCACTTAAATATATGTCTATATACTATGCAACACAATTGGAATAACTTGAGTAAAAATTGCAATCTTAATAACGAAATTCTATTAGAATTAATAGTACCTACTTATGTACTATGGGCTCAATACTCGTAGATTATATAATCGATTATATTTTGAACTTTGTTATATCCATTCTACCATTTAAACTATTCTTCATAAATAAAATGTGAATTATTCCATCCCTTCCATATTATGATATTCATTCAATGAATTTGTCTAAGTTTTTACAATTAAGAGCAACTTCAAAAACACCTATTTTTAGAAACAACATTTATTGCTAACAATGATTACTGCATTAAAAAAAATCATTTTAATAACCTTCGTGTAATCTATGCATGTTCTTTAGATTTTGAGGAAACACATTCTATAAAAGAAAATCAACGCCATCAATAACCAACTAATCATACCTAACCTATAAGATTCGACTTCACTCATAACGGCCTAACCTATTCTAATCTATAAAAATTTAATTGCATTCATAATTTAATCGACAAATAATCAAATACCCGCTTGCAACGTGAATTTCACAATTACGTTTTATTTAGGTTTATATTCATACAACTATTTATCACCGAATCAACAACTTTAATTGGAAAATTAGGAAATGAATTGTTAGATATAAAAATTAAAATAGGTAAACTAATTCCTAAAAAGTTTTATCGTTAGGTTAGAAATTTTGTACAAAATATTTCTGATGATGAAGAATTACCTACAACAAATATCTTATGTAATATTGATTTCAGCAAGAAATCACCTAAATAACGAAACTCAAAATAAAATAAAATCTGATGCTTATAATATTATCACTAATTTTAAGATAGATAATTCCGTTACTGCTGTACCAAAAAATCAAATTGACAACATAAAAAAAAAATCAATTTTTATCATAAAAAAATTCAAATTACAATCAAAATCGACTACCGTGATATTAAATTGTATAAAATTAACATTAAAACAGAATGGTATATAAAGACAACATGGTCCTCAAGATATTTGAACTTCATTTCATATCATCCTGTCACAGAAAAAATCATTGATTATAACTTTAGCTGATGAAGTTATCTAACTATCAAATCCTGAATATAGATGCTTAACAAATCCAAAAAGCGAAAGCTGCATTGAAAGAAAATAATTATTTGGAAAAAATGATAAATAACATGTTCATCAAACATATGAATAGATACTACAATCAAATAAGAAACAAAAAAGAAACTGAACATATGCACAAGGACCCAACAACTATCGATTTCATTCAATAAATATGATATTAGTATAAGTCATAAAGGATATAACACATTATCCAAATATTTCACCAAACTAAAATCTAAAACACCCAAAAGCAAAAGAAGTAATAATATATATCAAGTACCTTGTAATGATTTTAACGCTATCTGTTTGAGGCATACATCTCAATTATTAGAAAATAGATTAAAAAGCAAATTTCTTCTCATTTTTTTTTTATATTCATGATGTAGGTGACCTATTGACTAATATAATTACGCAAATTATCAGTGTCAAGTCGATGTATGTATAAAGATCGAACTATTAAATTTTACACGTTATTTTAAACTGATTTTTATATAAATAAGACATTAGAGATGACAATCCAGTGTTATCCGGACTATTTGGTTGGCGATTATTGGAGATTATAGCTTCCAAATTTTGTTTCCATTTTCAGAATTTGGGCCTTATTGTCCTTGTATGAATAATTACTTATAGTCAGGAGGAAAAACATGATTGAAATACTGGTTTCATTTACATATAGGTACTCGCTAAACCTTTTAAGTATGATGAACTGTGTCGTCAATTGTTATCCTCTAAGTATATGTGGGAATAACTTAGAAGTCCTGATGACCTGTTGTAAGCTTTTATATTTACAGAATTTACAGAATCAACTCCTTCGTCAACACAACTGGCGATAGTCAACTGGAGAATACCATAATATATTCTGGAGGTTAATTCATTTAAAAAATTTGTGGCGAACTGTCAATTGCGAGAAATCTGATCGGTGAGCCACCGATGTGATAAGTGATATGATAAGTAACTATAACCAAAATCTCAGATTTGTCAAAAACGCTTAGATGCCAGGAATTTTTGTAAAATTTTGTTATCTCTGATTTTGTGGAGAGGCCCAGTTAACACAAATTTGATTATCCTCCACAGAAATGGATAATATTTATTAAGCAATTTTAGAATTGTAACTAAAATATAAAACGTTTGTTCAAAAAACTTGAATAGAAATATTGAGCCTCCACACAATATACATTGAATCTGTGAAAATTTAGACACTAAGAAGTTAGAAACAAGTGACACAGTTTTATTTGGAGGACCTCAAAAAGAATATTGTTACAGTCGATTGACTATTGAAATTACTTGTTGTTTTTATATTGAAATCTTAAAAACAGATAAAACAACTTTAATTGAAACATAAGTTTAGCTACTATTATAAACAAAGCATTCATAAAATGATGAAATATCTAATATGATAAAATAGTTTTAATACCTAGAAATGGTGACCATAGCCTTATATTTCAGCACCGAGGTAACATGCCAAGAAAAAATGTAAATTTGTTTAGGAATATTGTTTTTAATAATCATTTATAAAGGATTGCACTTGGTATACATGTTTTTCTAATAAAGGATATAGTACTAAATGAGAAGTATTGCCAAGTTGATATTCCACAATTGTTTTCCTGGTTATCTTTGACAAAGATAACTCAAAATTTCATTAATCATCCTTACATAAAATACCTCCCGACAAAGGTAAAGAGAAAGAGCGAGCGACTGTTGAGAAGTGTTTTATTTTTTAAGATGAAACGGCTTGATTTCTACCATGATGGACGAGTCTCAAGTATGACAAGATTATTTTACGGAAACGGCAACGGCGACCTAACAACAAAATGGCATGAATAATGCTTCGGTACCAGACACTTAATCTTACTAAGACGGATGGTTTGTTATATGTCATTCGTTTATTTTCTACGTTATTAATATACTTGGTATAGTCGCTGTTTTCATTAAAATATCTGGAAATTCATAATTTGCTTTTGTTTCTTCGCACAGTTGAGGAAAAATTATTTTGCTTCACGCTATCCAGGCCGTATGATCTTGAATAATATGATATATTAAAAAATTTTTCAAAATAATAATTGAAAATTCAATTTGCACGCGATTTAAATTGTTTTTGGTAACAGAACATGTAAGAAGCATAGGTTGAATTATGTAAAATAGGTACACTATGCACCTTTGAAGTTCACCAAATTAAGATATTTGATCATTTTCTTGAAGAAATTGAAAATTAAGTTACATTTAAGACAATATCATTAAATAGGGCAAGTATTTTCAGTTACAATCCAAAAACAAGGGGTGTATATTTGGAGACAAAATAGTCAAATTGCTTGGAATAGCAAGAGGCAGTAACTCAAATGTCTACCCTTTCTCACTTTCATTCAAATGCATATCAGTGTAAGGGTAATAGCCTGAAGTAGTGAGCAAAGAGATGGCTTATTTACATAGTACAAAGATTTTATATTGTGACAGGTATGGATTCACTAACAAAATTTATGATAATAGATAAAACATACGAAATAAATGTATATTGTTTGTTACTATAATTAGGAACATTCAAAATATCTTGAATAAATGAATTGTTCAATGTTGTTCAATGAGTCACTGTATAAATGATAATATCATTTATTATTGACTAAAGTTTATTATTATCAAAACTAATAAATTTTTCGAGAAGCTCTTTTGACGTTTCTAAACAAAAAAAAACGCAAATTACTATTTCAATCGGAGTAGGTTTTTATTGTAACAAATTAATAATCAAATATAAAAAAATTATTAAGTTTCTGAACGAATTTTAAAAATAGAGTACTGAGGAATAAAGGAATAAGGTCTTATCACATACCATAGAGAAGAAGAAACTATGTTACTAAAAAGACATTCAAATCAGTGTCTTGTTATTGAAAGCCGGCTCTGGCTGAATAATTCTCTTTAGTAATAGAATGCCAACTAATTTCAACAAATTGAAGCCAACACAAAATTTGCTTAAGAGTATTAAATTTGATGAAATTTGAATAAATTACGTGATTGTGTACGCTATAGGATACTGATATATTTAACGAATCAATTATTCTTAGCCACAACATGTTTAATTCGGAGTATTATGAGTTTAGTTGGAATTTAAATTTTTTGAATGGGCAATAATAAGCGGGGAATCAGTAAATAGTACTAATGTAGTAGTAGTTCTAATACAAATACCATTAAAAAGAGAATGGGGTCGAAACACATGACAATTAATCGCATGAAATAAAATGGTCGAAGATATTTCAGATAAAATAGTTTGACGATCGAACAAATGAAACGACGTGAAGAATTTTTTTAAGAAGTTTTTAAAACTTTATTTCCTATTTTTTGAGTACAAACTACTTGTGATATTTCGCTCTCTTTCAGATATTATTGACTTTTTAGTTGCTCTATGTGGGATATGTTTACTTAATGGATCCGAATAATTTCTGATATTGTTGCCTGAATTTTCAATATTATTATTGCACGCTTTGCACCTTGCTCATTCCTCAGAGCTCTAAAAGCCGTTTTTATTCCAAATTTAATTATTATTGTAAAAACAACGTTGTTCCTTCTGCATTCAGTAGTTTCAATGCATCTTTAGAACATATGATTTGAAAATATTTTCACTCAATATTACTCTGAAACCGAAAGTTTAGTTCTTTTTTTTCTATGTTAATTTAGTATTTGCTTTTTTATACCAGCATTATCCTAAAGTATGGATTTGAGCTTTTGAGCAGTTATGCTTAATTTATCCTTAACAGTCTTTTCTTAATCTTAATCTAGTAGCTGCATAATTTCAATAGGTTCCTATACTTACATTTTTAATATAAACTGGTAACTTCACAATATTAGGAGATACCTTACTTCGAAAAAGTTATCATTAGTTTATCTGACATCGCCTTAAAAGCTATAATTGTATGAATACATTTCAAAATTTGATGTGTCAATGAATTCTTTCATATTTTTTATAGATATTCAGGCATATCCCTAGATTTTTTGCTATGTTTTCTATAATACAATCTTATTGTTCATTGCGATAACTATGTTTCTATTATACTGTTAGATTTTAGGAACAAAACGTTTTGTTCCTTAAATCTGTTTATTGATTCTAATTTGATTGGGTCATTTAGTTTCATGTTGTAGACTTTCATTGTCACGCATTCATTGTATCCACGTTCTGTCGAGTCAAAATGATATTATATCTAATTCCAATGTTTAATTTAATTAATATTACAATCAGATCAATGTGAACAATGAGTAATTTAATGCAAATTAACTTACTACTGTGAAACTTTGAATAAGAATTCAAAGTTAAACCAACTCAAAAGGTTTAGTTCTCTTGACTCTTATGGTCATGTTCAGATTGTCGAGGAGCTGGATTGCCTCGACACTGAAATAGTGTAAGAGCCGAAGCTTTTCTCAATAGTCTATTCAACGGTCTTTTATATGGGCTTAGTAATTTTTTGAAAATTGGCAGGATGAAATTTCATACAAACGGCTAGAACATTTTTATAAATTTCTTATCCTATCCAGCCTAGATTAGCATCCAATGTTATAACCAGATATTGTGCCGGAATATGGCACTTGTATATTGTTGATATTAACATTGGCTCCTTTTTTTTGTAAAATTGACACAAACTGATTTAGTATCATCCAAGTTTATTCGCTATAACTCAGTCTATTCATTACTTTCATTAACTGAAGTTTGCAGATTTATTGCCGATTCCTCGATATCTTCGCATTTATCTCTTTTGACGGAATACGCGTTTTCAAAATTGATTCTAAGACTTCAATAGTTCAGAAAATTATTTCATTATATCTCAGAAGTTTGCTGAATTCATATTTCGAAATTACTGGTAGTAGTGAAATGATTCATTAATGTTTGAGAATGGCAGAAATAATGGTTCACTAGGATTTCTGGAAGTTTCATTATAAATAGCAGGTTGTCACAAAACTTTACAGGTGTTTTACACATGATAAACCAATGTCTACTTAGGAATGGTAATATTTCAGTTAAGTCTTCCAGTTATTACGCTAATTACATATTGCTGCTTCTATTTCGTTATTAGCGACTTCAGTATAATTCTATTACCAATAATGATAAATTTTCCATTTCGGTGGAATGATTGAAAATTCAACAAGAGTATTTATTCAATTTTTACGTGAAAACCGGACCTGTTCTAGAATTTCCACAAATTTTTGCCTTTATATAAGTCGGTCAGGTAAGTAAAAGTAAACTGCCACGTCTAATTTAGTTGCGTCGTGCTCGATTTGCTTGACCCTCACTCCTTGATCTCCCTTCTTTTCTGATACTGCTTTCTGCAAGCGTAACACATCCCTCGGGATAATATTCAATATTACTGACTGCTGGACAGGAAACCTAATCAGGCTCCATTCAGCTTATATTATCTATATACAGTATCTGTCACGAGTTTTTCAAACATATAATTCATACCGTAAGAAAATGATCAGTCTAATAATCACATAGACGTTAATTTACAAATTACAATAGATAATTATTATTATTTTATAAAACTATAGAAATTTGAACAGTGAATTTATTTCAGTGGCTATTATTTTTAAAATTTGTCAGCTGTATGAATTTACGAAATTGTATCAAAAGCTGCCAAAAAAACAATTTGCAGTAATAATTTAATGTGTGCTTCTGAATGTTCCTGAGGATCGTTTAAATTGTGTGGTAGCTCAAGATTACTAAATAAAAAATCATTTATTTTTTGAACCTACTTGAAAACTACTAGTTTTCTATTGTGGTATATACATTTTCAGAATCTCAGAAATTTCTTATGTTGGTATATTGTATCAAAAATATCATCATCAAAAATATCGATACGTCTATGTGTTCATACTCTTGCGAAATTTCAAAATGGCATTAAAAAATTCTAGCAAAGCTCCGAAAGTGGTTAAAATAGGACAAAATTAAAAAGACAAAAAATATATTTCTGTGATGTGGTGATGCCACAAATTCAAGAAATAAAATTTTATTTTCACATATATAAAAATATAAAGTATTAATTTTAGAGAAGGTCCCCAAGCGCTATTGTGGAAAGTTGATGGACTACTATTTCGGAGGGACAAATTAAAGAGTTATAAATACTCTCTTCTACATATATTGCTTCCTAATTATTTAATTTTATAACTAGACTTGTGACAACGTCATCGGTTTCCGTATAGTCACTTTAACACTCCACCTAAAGTTTGTGTCGAAAACTGTTAAAAATATCGAATACAGAAACTAGACAATCGATTATTTTTCGAAAAAATTCAAATGCAGCTACTAATGCACCCGAAAATGTTTTTTATTCTCCTTGTTTTGTGGAAAGAAATGGATACAAAGCATTATAGATATTAACAAAACTGTTTAGGTACAATATACAGAAATATTTGTTATAATAAGTTTTACTCTGTTCTAAATACATACACATTTTTATTGTTAATTTTAAGTTTATAGTATAAATATGATATTTTTGTACGTTATATATTTTTATTTCTCACAACCTGGCGGCAAAGAAATCAGAGTTATTTGAAAAAATGGGCAACCATTAGCCGAAATATTTTAGGCAAATAATAATATTATCGTTTTTCAAAACAATCGTTTCATATCCATACTATACTATACTTTATTGTAAAGCTTGTAAATTCACATATATTTTATTCGAGCATATGGTGAAAAGATATTACAGAATAATAATGAGTATATGATTATAATAGTGGGAATTATATATTTGGACACCGCAAAACTGAAATTCATTATTTGTTATTTCGGAACATTCCTATTTATATTGAAATAAATGCTGAAAGCATATTTACAAAATATAACATTCATTTATTATATATTATATTTTAATCTTTTTGTGTCGCTTAAACTTTTCTGGATATAATTCCTCCATCCCTAAGAGTGAAAAATAAAGCATTTATTTTTCTGTTCTTGATCTCTTTCTCCAAGTTCCATATCTCAGTTTTTCTTATTTTCTATTGTCTTCTTTCGTTCAAATATTTTTTTGAATTTTTAGTTAGCCTAAGTATTGAAACCATTATACAAATAATTATTATTATTGAAAATAAACCAATTGTTGTATGGCTTAGTGGAATATTAATTCGTATTATATTTTTAGCAATTTTAAAAATTTCATAGTTTTTCAAAATCAATTTCATTCAAATTTGGAAAATTATACTTTTTGACTATTTAAGTATTTGAAATTTAATTTTGGTAAAATTATTGATTTTACTTTTCTAATTTATATATTAGTTAAATATACTGTTTACACCAGATAAACAGTTTATCTTCAGTCTCTGAAGACGATAATTTGGTTATCGAAACGCGCGTCAGATAGTGTAATTGTGAGTGTTGGTGTGGTGGTAGTGTAAACAGTATATTCAGTATGAATATCGCCAACGGCTCCAGAAATTCCAACTTAGTTGTATATTAGTTGATATATTCCATTTTCCGTCTGATTATTGATGGATTTCTTATTTTTAAATATTAATCTGAATCAAATTTAGATAACTTTAGTTACTGAATTAGGAATCACTAAAATTTTGTTATTAGTCACTAGTTCAGTAATATTATCTTGAAGATATACTTCACTGTCATAATAGTTTGTAGGAGAATAGCTGTTTAAAATTTCTATAGTACACTTGTCTTTTGATTCAACTTCTTTACAGTAATATTTTTCTTCTAGAATTGGGCGTTATTCTTTTATTATTATAATTTATTCCGGAGTTTAGGTCAAAAATTTGTTTTGGTTTTGAACGACAGGGTATAAAATTCAGCGGTTTGGGCTTTCAATCTAGGTATGTTGTAGCGAACATTATTTTGGATTTAGAAAAGGTTACTTAGGAGCCCAGGAAGAGATAATTTGTTAAAATATTATTGAATTTTGAAATTTGTTCTTCTTTGTAAATTGTATGCAAATATTTTATCATTTCTAAAATTTCTTGACTTGAAATTACTGAGCTATGAATAGAATTTAATTTTGAAAGTTTTCAATGTTATCAATTAATGTAATTAAATTTTGACAATCCATATTTGATTTATAATAAAATATAAATAAATAAGGTCATTGATTTATTATAATGATCAATTAATTTTTCATCCAAGGATATTTGCATATTTACTTCTGAGTACGAGACAATTGATATATAATATCTCTTATTTTGGTTTTTAGTGTTTTAGATTTTAATTTAGTGTAATATTTAGATAATGTATATATGTATAGTCTAAGACTTATATTAATATCATGTTTATTGAAAAAATTCGATAGTTGTTGGGAAAGTCTTTGTACATATGGTATAAATGATAGAAAAACCTAAATAATTTAAGTAAAATTTATAGTTCTATTTTGTAAATTCTTATAAAACTATAACTAATTAAATTTATTACTGATACAAATTTGAGATGTAAGGACTAAGGAAAAATATTTTGATGTTCATGATATAGGTAATCTATTGATTGAATAAATACACAAATTGTCAGTGTCAATATCATATTTTGAGAAAGACTTAAATAAGTCGAAACGCGAATTTTTATAAAAAAATTATTAAAAAAACTAACGATGACGGTCTCATATAAATTGGTTGACTTTTTATTATTATTTATTTTATTATTTCTGGGATATTGGTTATTATATTGATTACCTTGACTATTCACTAGTGGATTTAAATTTGGCTTAAAATTATTGTGATTTCGATAAGGTTCTGGCTCATAGAATTGGCTAAATTACTTTTCGAAATTTTAATACTGGTCCACGTGGGCCATTGCATCTTCTAGAGAATAAGGTTTCTTTCATCATTTATAAAGGTGTTCAGTCCAGTTTTATCACAATGCTTTATCTGATATCTGTTATCAATTTTATTTAAGCTAAAATTATTACTTATTCTTTGTATCGAAAAGCTATAAGATTTTCATCCATGAACGGTCTAGTTCTAGTTAGTTTTTGTAAAATCGCGTCTATCAGCGAAACATATCTTAAGTGCTTCTTTAATGTTGAGCTATGTATTCAGTTCCATCCTATGTGCCACCATGCCCTCTGCTGTGTAAATTAATTTCTCTTGAATACACTTCAAAACATAAGTATTTATTTCTTGATCATTGTATATCACACATTTTCACATTTAATAATGAATTTATTCGAACCATCTCTCATCATAAGGTTTAATATTTTTTTATTGCAACGATGCGTCAAAATTCATGACTGCACGAGTCCTACTGGTGACTGCGCCAATTATATATTTCGACACTGATAAACTTTTATTAAAAAAATACAATTGAAAAATTCAAACTACTTCAGGAATTGACTTAATTCATTATTTATTATTGCACGACATTTCTCTTTATGAGAATAAATAAGATGATTACAAAACAGATTGTTTTTTTTTCACTTTACGTTTTAATAAATTTGCTAATAGTTTTGTGTCGCTAAATATAATTTTTGGTAATCAAAAATTATTTTTAAAAATTTATTTGATACCAAAATTACAATTATTGAATGGTTACAATTAATCTCTCAAGCGAATTAACTATAAACATTGCCAAGTTTACAATAATTCATATTTATAATAAAATAAATGCTGATGAAGTGTTTACGATATTTAATACAATTGCGTTATATAAAAATGTCCTTCTAGAATTTTCTTCATGTAACTCCTCCATCCCTAAGAATGAAAAATGACGGAGGTATTTTTCATGTCTTGCTGTCTTTCTTCTTCTAATTCGATGTTTTCTTTCTTCCTTTCTTCAAACTACTGTTTTCTTACAAATTTACTTTTATATTTACGAATTAACCATAATGTTATTAAAATTACACAAATTATTATTATTATAGTAAATAGTCCAATCGATACATGGCTTTGCGGATTATAAATTTCATGAATTGGTTTTATATTTCTAGCAATTTTATTGATTTCGTATAATTTGTCAAAATCTATATTGGTTAAATTTGGAGATTTATAAATTTGATTATTTAAAAATTTGCAGTTTAATTTCGGTAATATTATCGATTTTCCTTTTTTAATTTGTATATTAGTTGAGAAAATTTCACTTTCTATTTGAATACTGCAGTTCTTTGGAATTTTTACAATTGATGGATAACTTATTTTAAAATAACGGTCCGAAACACATTTAGAAATCACTTCAGTTTCTGAATTTGGAATTACTAAAAGTTCGTTATTTGTCACTTGTTCTAATATAGTTTCTTGAAGATTGATTTCACTAATAACACAGTTTTCAGCAGAGCGTCCGTTTAACAGTTCAATAGTACAATTGTCTTTTAACTTAAATGTTTCTTTACAATAATATTTTTCTTCTAATGCTGGACATTCTTCTTTAATAAAATTGACTTTTTCTTGATTTCTGGCCAAGTAAGATTGGGGAGGGATAAATATCGTATGATATTTATGAAAAGGTTACTTGTGAACCAAGAAAGAGATAATACATTAAAATATTATTAAATTTTGGCATTTGTTTTTCATTATAAATAGTAAATAGTAAAATTTCTTGACTTGATATAACAGAACTGTGAATCGTATTTAATTTAGAAAATGTTATTGCATTTTCAATATTGTCAATCAATGTAATCAAACTTTGACAGTCCAGACTAATCTGTGAAATTGTACTGTGAAATGTTATAAAATTATTCAAAGTTATTATTTTATTTTCTATCGAAATGTGAAATTTCTCTAAATTATCAGAAAGTTTTTGTTGATTACTAATTATATTTTCGATAATTATTTTTTCATTTTCTTTCAAATAGTTAAAATTATGAATTTCATATTGGTTCGTTTCAAATGGCTGGACTTTAAGAGGTTCGTTTAAAGTTATAGAGATTGTTTTAAATGTTTCATTTATTATTTCGACTATAGCATATCCATTTTGTTCTGTTGTTAATGTTTCTGGTATATAGGCTTTTCCTAAGTGTGTTTTATTTACTAATATTTTAATATATTTACTGGTAGTGATTTTAATAATTTTTCGGTAGGTCCAATGTCAAATGAGAATTTTATATCAGTTGGTTTCCTAAATTTTATTAGAATTGAAACTTTTTTATTATTTAATTGTTTATTGGTAAAATCAATATTTAACGGCATTTTGATCATATCTTCTATGCCTAGTATTCCGTCAAAAAAGTCATGAAAGTCATATAAAATAAAATCTATTGTGCCATTATAGTTAAATTCTTTAAACGCGGGGATTTCTGCTTGATGTCTAATTATTTTACTGATTAGCGATGTTCGAATCTCTACATTTGAATTGTATATACATTGAGGATAATATTTTTCAACAATTGAAGGTTTTAATATTGATTTATTACTTCCCGTATCTATTAATAATTTTAATTTTGGATTTTTAATTTCAATGTATGGTAATGGATTATTTGCCGCGATGTTTATTTCAATTATTTTTGATTTTTCTTCCGAAGCTTTTTCCGAAAATTTACTGTTTGATCATTATTTTCGTCTGACTCAAATAAATGTTGGAAATCCATTATTTCTTCTTCTTCTTCTTCGTTATCGTTATTATTACAATTATTATTATATAACTCTTCTGATGTAAAATTTGGTCGTTCATTTCTCGATTGGAAATATCTAGTATTATTTGTATTATTATTATTATAATTGTTATTAATGCTTACACGTCTACTTAGTTTATCGGAAAAATTTCTCGATGTCGTAGACATCGGTTATAGTCTTGGTAAACGGTTTACAGGTATTTGGTTTGGCGGGAAAACATTTTTTCTGGTGCCAAATACTTGTGCATTTGTCGGATAGTTTTGCCTTCTTTGTGGCATGACATTTATAGGTTGACTAGGAAAGTTGTAATTATTATTATTACTATTATATCTTTCATTATTATAATTATTGTTGTTATTATATCTTTGATTATTGTTAAATTGGTTTCTGTTATAATTATTATTATATTGCTGATATTTTTGATAGTAGGGGTTGTTATTATTATATTGGTTATTTCTATTGTTTTTCATTGAATTAGTTTTAAAATTAATATTATTATTATTATTATTATTGTTGTTGTTGTATCTATCTATCTCAATTTAGGGTTTTTGGATTTGAAGTTGCCATTTTTCCAGAATTATCTTTTAAGTTTAATTTACCAAATGTATTTAATAACGTATCAAAATCGTTCATATGATAAAAAAATTAATAAATTATCTCTCCCTATACTCGGAATCGATAAGGATAGATAATAAAAAGAATAAAAATAGGAACTTGGCACTTACAATTATTTGAAGTCCTGTCCCTCGTAGAGCTCGTGGATTTAGTGCTGAGGTACTGAAGTACTTAGTCCGAACTTTTATCGCACTTTGCGTAAAACTAGCGACCGCACTATCCTACTGTGACTGCGCCAATTATATTTTTCGGTAATCAAATATTATTTTTAAAAATTTATTTGATACCAAAATTACAATTAATGAATGGTTACAATTAATCTCTCAAGCGAATTAACTATAAACATTCCCAAGTTGTTTACAATAATTCATATTTATAATAAAATAAATGCTGATGAAGTGTTTAAGATATTTACTACAATTTTCTTCATGTAACTCGCTTAGGTTTTTCTGGTTGTAACTTGCGTTGTAAAATGACGTCATGTATTGAATAGAACAGTAAATAAATTTTTCATTACTTATCCACTACGTATTTGATTCGAATGAAATGAAAACAGGTAAATTTCTAAACATTCCATTTATACGGTTATAAAGCCAGATACTCCTTATTGTATATATCTTGAAGTTGCATCTGGTCTTGTATTTAGGATTGAGCAGAAACACAAAACATATAATTAATCATATATAATTATTGGAAAAATTATTACGATGTCCTAATTTTTATTATTTATATCACCCTTGTTTAATATTTTTGTATTATTCTGAGGAAATTTCATATTTAAGAATAAAAATTCACAAACAAAATTAGCAAATAGTTGTATAACCTTAAGAACAACAAATGTAACCAAGACTTTACCATAGATATGGTATATGTGGAACCGTTGGTGATATTCGTATTGAACACAATATCTATGCTAGCAGTACACTTAGGCTCACAATTACTCTGATGCACGTTTTTATAACCTATGAACTGATTGTCTTCATAGATTAAAACGAGTAGGCAACAGGGTAAATATAAGCGTTGGTGTATTGATAATAAGCGATTTATAAATATTACTAGCCGAACCAGCCACGCACCGTTGTGACTCAGTATTAATGATGATAATGAAATACGCGTTTTCCAAATCCAAACTACAAATAGACAAACAATTAGCATTTTTACTATACTTATGGTTAAGGTTAGATTTTTTCCGAGGCATTATACTGAAATTAAAAACAATCAAATTTATCAAATTATTGAATCAAAATAAAAAATAAATAAAAGGCAATCAAGAACTACTTACATGTTTTCAAGTTGGTATGAAAATAATTAATAGACAAAAATATCTATCAATAAAATTTTATGTTATTATGTATAATATTGGAAATATTTGTACTGAACACTGCACAACATAAAAGCATAAAAATATAAGTAAATTCTATATTTAAACGCGTCATCTACAGTCTTAAAATAGAAATACGGTGCTATTTACCGGATGTCTGTGCAACTTAGATGCCAAACCGCCACCTATTAGGATTTTATAGAACTAACCGATAGATGCATACTAGTCGTATAATAAACATTTAATTTGCAATAATAAATATTGAGATCAATAATTGATAAAAAAACTACCTTATCTCCGAAGTTGGACCAAATTACAGATGCTTACAAAATTTGATAAAAATCAAACAAGAGTTAATTTTCTATGTATGCTAGAACTTGTAATTGTTACGCCGAAATTCAAAATAACAAACTACTTATTTTTGAGTAGAGGCTACTGTTATATATAAAGTTAAATTCAAATTTATAACACAAACCAGAATCTTGAAAACGTGCAAATTATATGATAAAATACAATTTTAAGGCGCTGAATCTGAGTTTTCAGGATGAATCACTTATATACAATGAATAACTAAATTATGATAAATAAGTAGTGATGTTTGATAAAATCCAATATTTACATATTAATTACAAATTTACAAACTAATTTTATGTTGTCATCAATTTTTGAGCGCCCAGCATTTAAAATACGTTTAAATACACCTAATTACTCAAATTGTTCTGTCGATTATATTCTCAATCAATTGAGTTTCCCCGAGTATTTTGCATTAAACAAATTAAGATACCTCATGCTTTGGTCTAGATTGAAATGTGTTTAGTTTTACTGCACCAAAATTCACAATTAAGGCAAGCCATTTAAATCAAGAATTATTTCGCACAAAAATAAGATGAACTCTTGCTTTTAGATTGTTTAGATATATTATGTTTAGTGCAATATTCTTGCATGACATAATTATTGTAGATAGGCAAGCCTAGTTTTGTATCTTCAGAATTGATTCCTCGTAGTAGATTAATTAACCTGTAGTCCACATAGCTGATCTCATTATATTCGACATCCCCTCCATAGTTTATGAGTTATGTTCTACCAAAACCTATCCACCGGCTAAAAGTGGTTTGCAAGAGACTAAATTACCATTTGATGAATTCACAATATTAGAAAGTCTTCATTAAATTCAATACCCCTCGAGTTATGATATTATAGATTTACATGTTATGAGTGTGATAATTTGATAACAAATAACGGTGGCTTACAAGTAAGGTAAAGTAAGGTAATGGTTACCTTTCACTCTAAAAAGCTTGATTTGATATTTTATTGCCCTTGATTTCGTTATCCTCCGTTATTTGTTTTACCTAGTCCGCAATAGTAATAAACATAAACCCTGAAAATACTTTCTTCATCCTTCCTGGTACACATATCTTTTCCAGAAGGCACGAGAAAACGGCCTTCGCAAATCATGATGCTTGTGATAAAACGTGTAATTCAGAAGTGTGTACCTAATTAAAAAAACCCTTCATGGAAGGACAACTCAACAGAAATATTATGCCTCAAACGGTTCATCTGATAAAACGTTTTTTGACAGACTTAATGCATGTGGAAATAACCTGAATCATAGGAGTACCGTTCAAAGGGATCAACCTAAATGAATCAAATTCACATTTTTTCTGATAAATATTATTGTTTTAAGAGTTTTTTAATCAACGAAGAAAAGAAACGTATAAGGAATAAATAATAAAAATTATAATTTTCTTTAGAAAGAAAAACAGGATTATCATATAAATTATCGAGAATTGTTTTAACAGTTTTTTTTAATTACATTTTTCATGTAATTGAAAATAATGATTTTCTAGGAACATTAATACAATTTGAAAAATTACAAACATGTTTTAGATTCAATAAAGCAATTTGTTAAAACATTTTGTCCTGATGATTCTCAAGAACATTGTCCAGATCCTGTTTCATGTCAGTTTCAAAATCAAAATCAAATGGTATGTTCTAATTCGTTTATTATTTTTCATCTCAAAGTAAATAAAAGTTTTCATTAATCTTCTGGGATGTGCATCTTTCTTATAGATATCTCCTATTGAAAATTTATACCATAAAGTTGAAAATTGAAATTTGATCAAATAAATGATGTCTAAGACAAAAAAAGACTTATATATTCGGATAAAGGGTTTATCAAGTGAAAATTATTTTTTTGAAATATCAAATGTATCTATCTTAAAATTTTAAAAACGGAATATGTACTCGTGTAGCAAACTGTTTGCCACTTAAAAAAATTACAATAATGAGACATATATTGTGTCAAAAAAAAAACGTTCTGTAGTCTTTATATAACATATCAAAAATACTCAGAAACACTATTTTTTACTGTATCTATAACGTGAAATACTTATGATGCGATAGAACCATTATGAGGGCAGATTCATATTTTACACAGAAAATCACTTCAAAAGCCAAGTTTTATTACAAATCAGTTATAACTACAGTAGGCACTACTATATATATAAATACAATACTTGAAAATTTATTTTCCTTATTGTTCGACGTTAATAAGCGATGAGATTTTATCTACGTACAAGAATAGGTATTGAAATAAAATGTAACTAAATTATACGTATAGGGAAAAATATTACTCAGAGGGTTTTTTTTCTATTTCCATGCTCCTATGAACAGTTTATAATAGTTCTACTCGTCCATCCCGTCATTTACACTCAGCGCGAACCTGCAACTAACTCGAACTACGGTACTGATATTAAAAGGAATTCATCAATTCTTCAGGTAAAATATGATATTCTAAATTAGGGGTTGTGGCAAATATAACAACCGTAACAACTCTTTTAGGACTATATCCTACAATTTTTAGTTAAGATAAGGCAAGGGTAAACATTTAAAGATAAGGTTTTACAAAGTACTCAATTTACGGAACTGCTTTACATATTATCTCACTATCTTTTTTGTAATTTAGTCATAGCTATAAAACGCTTCTGTTGGTTCTGTGGGTTTTTAATAGTATTGTCGACGTTTTTTATTGCAGTAGAGTATGTAATAGAAAAGAGACCTGAAATCAAAACAAATCAGCGCAATAAACTAAGGTTTTATTTTTATATTCATAATGTAGGTGTTCTATTGACTAATCTTTATCTATCTTTCCAGAAATTTCATAACAAAAAAGACTTAGACCTAATATATATTCATATTCATATATATATATATATATATATATATATATATATATATATATATATATATATATATATATATATATTTCTTTAATTTCTAATATATATAACCAGAACTCTTCGACGTTGATTCGTTGTGTGGATTAGGCAGATTGAGACCAGGGAATCGGATAACTTATTATCAATGAAAGAATAACCCCCTATCCCTACCCTTCTGTTGATAGTCGAGAATTTCTAAAATTCCAGCGCAGTTTAGCCCGTGAACCTAGTTATTTTGTTCATATTTAGCAAATTTGTTGTGCATTAGTCAACGAAGGTTTCTGAGCTGTGCATTTATATTTCGGACAAAAAAATTAGTACGCAAATTTTCAATGAAAATTCCTTTGCTCATGCTGTATTCGTTTTAATTCAAATCACCATGAACTGTCACGGCAATATATGAAATTCATTAGAATGAAAGTGGCGCCATTTTATAATAAATTTTTCTAATTTTAAAATTATTTTCAGTTATTTTCATTCCAATCCAATTATTCCCAAATGATTTCGACAATTACCCGTAATTTCCCATTAATTATTGCCTGAAATCTTTGTTTCAATACAGATAATTTGTCTTTCAAATGATAGTTCTCCTTTTCTTCACTTTCATTCCAAATTGTTAAATTTTTAACATCGGTACTGCTTTTCGAATGTATTCGTTTCTTTAAATGGTGCTTCATAACCATCGACATTAACACCTACGTTCTAAAAAACAAAAATATCGCGATCATAGATCACAGATAAATATATTTATATATACAAAAAAAACATAGAAATAATCAAAAATTGATAACCTTGAAAAAGTCACTGGCCATGAAATTGACAGAAAAAGAAGAAGTAAACTAGCAAATCTGTACGTCTGTTATAAAATCGTAAACTATTCATTTGATCATGTGAAGATGTTTAGCAAAGTTTTGTGGTGGATTTATGTTTCGAAGAACAATGATGAGTGCGCCAATTTTCGATAGATGGCGCTACTGTCATCTACCGGTTTAATTTTGATTGAATACATTATTGTGAGATTCGGATTACTCATTGACATCTAATAAATTCAAACGAATTTTTCACGTCAATCCCAAACAATTATGCCTTCAAAGATATCTGTTCTTTATTTGAACGTCTAGTGTTATGTATAAACTTTTTTGGATGAAAAAAAGTTATGAATAATCTAATAATATTAAATTGAAGGACACATATAGCAGGCGACACCACGATGGGAAACGCACGTATACATATATAAAAGTTTAAAACTAGTTCTCTGAGTGTATTTTTACCGTTACTGCGAAAATGTTCTTTGAAATATTGCAAACTACATTCATATTTACATATAAATCTGATGATAATAGCAAATTATATTGGTTATGTTAGGCATGAATATGGTAATAACAGAAATCACATGCCATAAATAGCTTGATTACCGTTGACATAGTGGTAGAGCAGTTTAAATCCTACTAAGAAAGAAGAAAAGTGAAGATTCCGTCTGGTATTTTTAACGTTTGAATGAATACATAATGCTATTCACATTTGTTTCTGTCGCCCCTCTTATTTTTAGGAATGCAGGGCTGGTAAAAGACATAACGAAAATCACGTAATATGCTTATTTTTTTAACGATTGTTCTCGCTTCTATATTTTTTAATAATGAAGATCTATCTAACGAAAAGACTGAAAAATTATCGATTTATATTCAACATATTATATTTACAGAATTGGAAATTATCAAAAGAATATGATTATTTAAATCGTCTTCCACAATCTTTAAAAGTAATTTGGCATCAAGGCCTGTAAAGAAGTTTCTACCACTAATTAGCGGTATGAATATATTTTATCGGAAGGTGACGTGCTAGTCTTGCCGCTATAGATAATGTATGAACGACTTACTCCAAAATAATAGCAGCTTTGATACTGCAATTACTGCAGTAAGTGAAAATTACTGCCAGAAAGAAGAGTTGCTAACTGAACTAAAACTCGGAGATTCAAATTGAATGAAAGAAATCTGTACACATATATTTCATTTAAAACGACTTTTTGTTACTATATCTGAAATGCATCAACAGATTTATCAGGAACATTAGAACAAACGAGGAAATCCAATTTTCAACCTCCTTTTATGAACATGAATACAGAATTATTATAAAACGTTTAAGAAACAATATTAGTAGAACCTGATTTCTAAATAGAACAATAACATGCGTCACGTATAAAGCGACTAGGACGAATCGAAAAAATATGTGATCTGTTTGTCTCTAAGGTCGTCCCTGTTTCAATATTGGGGTTGCTACATAGCGCTTATTCGTATTATCTCACCAAATTGCATTTTAAAAGATGGTCCGACATATGTTTTTGATAAAAGAATGTTTGTTTCTAGCGTATCTTATAATGATGAAGACTTTCCACCAATTCTACCATTTTTCATCTGCCTGCCTTTGATATATCGTTATGCGTCGTAATAAACTTTCATTTCAATACAAATGGAAAATGCGCTTCTGGCTAAAACGGTAGATAAAAAGATATCATACCAATTCCGTATTAGTATTTTATAAGGATAGTGGAAAAATCCCAAAGTTGTGGTTTGATATAAGTTACAGAAAATAGTTTTTAACAGTTTTCTTCTCATTTCTTATAAATTCAATTAAAATCTCTAAATTGCCAAGATCAATATTGGTAAACCAAAACAGACTGGATTATTAGGTATATAGATTTATTTAGAGGTGATATAAGAAGCTTTCAATCTTTATCCCAATTATCAGTTTTGAATAATTTACAATTAGCATTGCAAAATGTATATTATTAAATTATCACTGAATATTTTCATCTACATACTTCTTAAATATATTGATTAATAGGATCTTGGAAAGTTATAGACATCGAAAATACATGCTAAGATTAATCTGGTCAAACGGATAGAGATTGATAAACGAAATGCCATTAGATTTGATTATTTTGAGGGGAGAAGAACAAGTTAAAGCAAAGAATTTTTTAATTCAACAAGTAAACAATTTATATTTCATATTTATAGCTCTAGAACATGCAATATACCAGGGGTGGCCAAGCTCCTTGATAGTCCGAGCCATTTTTCAAAATTTGAAATGTTTCGCGAGCCGCAATTAAAAATGCATGCAAAAAGGGTATTGTTTTTTCTTTTTCTTTTTTAACAGAGATTATGTTTATTGAAAACATATAAATAAAAATATAAAATGTTTGTATTGAATTTAATATTTATTTTACTTTACTATAATTTTTTAAAATTTGGTGAATAATTTGTGAAAGCCCTTCTCAATAATTCTTTCAGATGTTGGTTATTTAATACTGATCGGTGTTTGGATTCCACGAATTTTAAAGTAGAATAAAATGATTCACATATACTCGTTGAGTGTTTCTTGTTTAATATTGGAACAGTTTTTTTTAATTCGAGGAAAGTGGCAAAATGTTTTATTTTTGATGTCCTTTTGAAAATGTCATAATTCAGTTTGAAAACAGAATATACACTGTGAGAGGTCAGATATTATTTTATCTTTCCCCTGTAATTGTAAATTGAGTGATTGCAAATGTTCCATGACATCAGTGAGAAACATTAAATCTTGTAACCACTCGTCATCGTCTAATTCTGAATAAGTTATTTCCTTTTCTTTTGGAAATGCAGTTGTCGGATCAAACAAATTTACAAATCGATTTAATACGTTGTAGCTATATAACCATCTAACAATGCAAAAGAAATAAATGTTATTTGGAAGTTCTTCGTCTTTTAAATCTTCAAGGAAATTTTTGAATTGTCGATGATTTTTTGCATTAGTGCGAATGTAATTTACAATGTGTAACACTGTTTTCATAATATCAGGATATTTAAAATATTTTGCAACGAGATGTTCTCGGTGAAATATGCACTGAATCGGTATGAATTGTGGAATTTGAGAATCATCTCTTAAAAGCCCAATAAGACCAACATTTTTACCCAGCATTACCGGAGCTCCATCAGTTGCAATGCTTACAAGTTTATCAAGAATCACATCCAAATTTTTCATTATCTAATCTAATGCATTTTTGATATCGACACCGCGCGTTGACTCTTGAAGTGCTACTAAATCTAACAATTCTTCTTTGACAACGGAATCAGGTGAAACAAAACGTATGAAAACTGCCAATTGTGGAAGATCTGTGATATCTGTCGATTCATCAAGGGCTAAGCTGAATGCAATACAGTTATTCAAATCATTTTTTAAATTATATTCAAGAGATGTATTAATTCCAGTTATGCGTCGTTCGGTTGTGTACGGTACGGAAGTGGTGGTAAGTAGCGAATGGACAGGAGAAGAGATTGTCGTCTTAAGGATAGTGGTGGCTCATTAGCTTCAACATTGACACTAGTGGCGGGGCTTGAGCGAAAGGCACCAAGGCAAATGCGAAGAGCGGTGTTGTGTAAAGAGTTCAATAAGTCAGCTTTAGACTTGGAAGCGGATATATAGATAAAACAACCATAGTCAAGTTTTGAGCGTATGAGAACTCTGTAAACTCTTAGCAGTATAGTTTCATTGGAGCCCCATTGAAGGTGGCTGAGGGTTTTAATTATGTTCAGCCTCTTTAGGCAAATGCCTTTTACATCATGAATATGGTGATTCCAGTTGAGTCGAGAATCAAAAGTCATACCAAGGATTTTGCACTGATTCACAATAGGTAGAGGGGAGTTATCAAAAAAAATTTGAGGTGAGTGAATATATGTTTCGGAAAAATGATAATCCTAGGTAGGGGGATCTCTCTTATAGTAGATTTATTGCGTTTTGGAGCAGTTGGCATGTAGAGGAAACGTAATTACCATGTCAATAAATGATTAGGTCATCAGCGTATTGGATATATTTTACGGGAGATGGGAAGTTGTCACATAGCTCATTTATTATGAAGATTCCTCTTTGTTGTCAGTAATTTAAAACATTTTGAAACACATACGAAACGATATTATTTTTAATGTAATAACACAAAATGAAAAGGGAACCCGGGTATATTTATCGAGAGCCACAAATAATCCTTCAAACAGCCGCATGTAGCTCGCGAGCCACAGGTTGACCACCCCTGCAATATACAGTGTGTTAAAAATTAATAATAGAGTTTGAACGTTTCAAAATATTTATTACATTGAATATACATATTTAAATGATGTATCAGTCGACCAAGCAGCTCAAATAGCTTTGTTGGTTGATACGAGAGAAGAACATGTGCATTCAATGCTGTTACCGCCAATACAGCGCAATAGCATTTTCGGTAACATCTGTTTGACGGAGCCGTTCACAACTACATCTCCATCGTTGTTACAGACTCTAAAGTCTACAGTCCATAGTTGCTGATGATGTGTAGCCTAATTGACAAATAGAACAGATTCTGACGATTATGGAGGTGGTATGGATCAACATACTTTTTTGCCTAAAGTGAGTTTAGACGAGAATACATTTATTGATTGAAACCAATCGTAGTTTTTGTAGGGTTTTGCTAGAAAATAAATATGAGCTGCTAACCAAGTAAACATGGCAACTAGACAACTATCATACAATATCAAGCTTCGAATTATTAATACTATTTCTAGCTTAGATGTGTGTAACGTGACATTTGAAAATACACTATTTAACAAAGGAGAGCTTATCTATCTACAATTTTTAAATGCGATTCACCCTCTTTTCAAAGAACTTCGGTAAGAAGATGATCATCTGAGCATTGTTTGCGAAAACCTCAACCACTTCTTTGGAAGACAATCTATACCAAGCACTTCATTCAATGGAAACAAAGAGGAAAAAATCGGATATTTCATTGATTTCATATTATTAGTGTCCAATAAATGATTGATTCCTTTCATTGTGTGGGAACTCAAGATATTACAATGGTATGGTTCAAAATTCGTCGCATTGGAATAGATTCTTCTTATTTCCGGAAAACCGAATTATGCGTTTTTAAATCCTTCGAAGCGGAGAAACTATGGTTTAATGTGCACTGGAATATATTTCCAAAAATCTTATGTATTTATACTATTTTATGATGATCATTTCCAATTAGTTCCAAACATATTTTAGACAAACGTTAGAATTACACTGATTATATTCCTAGTTTTTAATACATAAATAGTACCCTATATGGAAAATTCCAATGCAACACAAAAATATCTTTTATATGTTATATATCTATATGAAATATCTATTGAACAATTCTAGTCAATAATCATTTTGTTTTCGTCCGTGATACAATCATCTATTCTTCGCTCAATAATGGAAGACCATGGAAATTCACTTAATTTCTAAATTGTTTCGTTGAAATTATGGCCTGCCGTTGGATTTAAATCTGTTCCATATTCGAAATTAAGCGAAACCCCAAACATTCCCTTCGCGATCCTTCAACACGATAAAAGGCAAAATGGCATTCACGACGATGGAGTTGCTACAACAGATAACATTATCTCAACTCTACTAATTGAAAGGTAATTGAGGAACTCCGGCAATTAGGAGAAAACAAGCAACGAACCTTAGGCGGAATAATGCATATCTCCGCACAGTTCCAGAACTCGTGTGTGGTGAAAATGTTGCTTGAGGCGTTAATAAAAAGGAAGTTATGGGATGAAATTAGCGCCCAAATTACCCGTTTTTGCGGTTAATTAAGGGTTTGTCGATTTATGACACCCCTGTCTGTATTTCCACCTACTGTCGACTACATAAATGTGGCCATTAATGCTCGAATAAAGTCAGCATTGGTATCTTATAGTAATTTGTTGCTCTGATAACATTCCAGTCATTTGAAAATCCAATATATTCGTAAGAAGATAAACCTATTATCATAAGATCAATTCCTTATTGATAAAAACATTCAATCAATGAATGAAAACCAAACTATTTACAACAGATGTAACAATGACAAACGCTCACAAGATTATAATTAATCAAAAAATTTACATAAGAAACCATTCTGACAGAGAACGGTTATATAATATTTAACTAAAAAATGACGGCTGCTAAACAGTTCCATAACCAAGTTACTCGACCATGCCTCACTTCGAATACACACCAATCGACATCTTAAAAAACCAGGAGTACAAAATATAATTTCTTGAAAATACTGAAAGTAGAGATATATTAACAGCAAACACACATACTAAACAGACATTTATACTCCAGCGATCGCAGACAAACATATATTCGAAGAAAACACTCAAATACATTATAGCCCGCTCTTTTTTCAGAGTACCAGAACATCTTTGATGTAATATCAAAGATAAGCTAAATAAAATTGACGCAGTAAAAATATAAAGACCGCTTAGAGTCAACATGCTGTTTCTAATAAGATATTAACACTAGTGTTGCCAATGTAAGAGAAAATCCACTTATATCATAGTTGATGAGCTATTTAAAGTAAGTCCTTTTTCTGGGCGAATATTCTCTTTGACATCTTGTCTAATGTTAATTTCATTTGAAACTGTGATATCTACATGTATGCCAGGGGCTTGTGCCAGAATTTTTTTTGAAATTCTTCTCTTATTGTCTAATGGACTCTCAACATAGCCTTCGGCCACACTGTTGGATTTCTATCCTAGCATTTGCAGTCTCTCTTACTTCAAATGGAATGTCTGATTCACTATCTGAAAACATCAATCAATAGTAACAATACTTCAAGATCTGCTTTCATAGTAACAATACTTCTAACACCATTTGATTTCACATTAATATTTTCATTGTAATTGAGGATTCTATTAAATATTATGAAAGCGTGGAATTAGATAAAACGTAGTACGTGACACGTTATGAAAAGAGCAATATTGTTCAACTCGCGTAATTTGCACAACTTGCCCGCTCTTATTGTGAAAAATATTAGGCTTGTTAAACAATATCACTCTTTTCGTATTTCAATATTATAGTTTATTTCAGAATATTTAAGCCACTTTCATAGTTTGGCATTAATTTCACTGTAAAATTCTTTCAAGTGCAGGTAGTACCACCCGAGTTGCGGTCAATTTATGGGTTTAGCCTATTGTTATCCATTCACAAACACTGAAAATAGTGTGCCAAAGACGTGACGGTAGGATACTCGTAAAAAGGAAAGAATTTTAATTTAACAGAATAAAAATTAGGCATTATGTACATAGTATTAGGTACAAATATTGGGAGGATTTGTATCCTTTCACTTGCGCCCATATAAGTCCTATAGGGCGGTGTGCGCAGCACAGTTACACTATGTTTTTCTGCTATTTCTTGGACGGCGTATTCCATAAAACGATATTTGTGTAAATTAACTATAGCTAATAGTTCTTTTTTTAAGAATTTATCTTCAAATTCAATACTTTTGATGATTACCTATTCAATAATTTCTTGTTTTCTCCAAGATGAAGTTGGAGTCTTCTCTATGCGTTGAGAATGATAACTTGCATTATCCATAACTACTACCAGATCAGCCGGAAGATATTTTATCATTTCACCAGAAGAGTCTTCAAAAACATTCGAATCCATGTCCTCGTGGTAATCTCCCGTATGGCACAACTGAAAGGTTAGCAAACCTTCTTTTTAAAATTTCTCTTCGCTTTAAATATGGACGATTACTAGTCTTTTACCTTTACCTTAAGGCACCTTAATACCCGTTGACAGGCCTTCCATAAAATATTGGCAAGAACTGGTTATCTTTTTTGTCTTGCCGCATTTTTGGTACTGTACCTATAACCTTCATTAATCCACGTCTCATCATGATAAAAGATTTTCTTTTGCTCTGTTTTGTACTGCTTTATAATTCTTAAGTATTTTCGTCGCTAGCAAACAATTTCATCGCTCTCAAGTAAAAGTGCTTTACGGTTATGCTTTTCCCAGGCAAAATCCATATTTCTCAAAGTGGTCCATAAAAGTTTTTTAATTATCAACGAAATACTGTCATTCTGGCCAAGCTCCAATAAAATCTTATCTAGGGTGAGTATTTCTTTTTTAAAATAAAAAGAGTGAACTTTTTTCGAATTACACTTTTGGTGTCTTCATCAAGGACTTTTACTAGTCTGCCTGGACTTTTCTTGGGAGGTTCTACTTGGCCTGCTATCTTTCTCCACCGCAATAATTTAAAAACGGTGGATTTTCCAACTCCAGTCATTCGGGAACATCGCTCGACAGTTTCTTGTACAGTTAATTTTGGATAATCGTATTTTATGCAATCATGTACATTTAAAATAATAAGTTCTTCATTCACTGATAGTGGAGAATTATTGGAACATTTTTGCGTTGGTGTAAATGTCGCCATTATATTACTAATCTTATAATACTGTTTAACAGCAAATACTGATACGTTAAACTAAACAAATATACTTATAAAGGTCTAAAAATTTTGGGTAAGGCACCATGGCGCATGGTAAAGCCGAATCTGAAATAGGGTTTAGGGAATTAGACAGATGCACTAATAGAAGGTTAAACCGTACCTGTAAAACGTATATATTTATATATGTATATATATATATATATATATATATATATATATATATATATATATATATATATATATAAATCGTACCGACCTCTTAGATGGCGTTAAAAATCCCATGTAGTAGAGGTTTTTTAAACGAAAAAAACATTTAATTCATTCCCATCAATCATTCGTAGATATATATGGTTCGACTAATCGACCATAGAAGCGTCATTTACACAAAATGGATGGGAGTAGTCGTGCTGTCATACGGAATATATTTGATTTGGTTTCGAAGATGCAATGGATGCAATGATGTGTGAAATAACCAGTACATACCTCAATCACGAACAAGATGGAAATTCTGTGACGTTGGGGGAACGATTGACCGGAATTTTCGGAGGGATATCTATCCCTCAAAACACTAGCACCTGTTTTAATTCGCATGAAGAAAAAAATTGGACAGTTAAAAATTACCTAGTAATATTATCCGATGAATATTAGAGAAGGATTAACCACTTTCGAACAGTTGAGAGGAAAGTGACTAGAAAATAAACTTGAAGAGAGAGGGGACAGAGAGAATGAATGTTGGAGAAAAAATATCTTCTATATACAAACATTTACGAATATTGTAGTAGAAAATCGATAAATGACATCTATCTACAACTGTTACTTTACAATGTATACAATAATTTTAATTAAAATTATTATGTAAATTTCTATGTCGATTTCGAGACACAGACTTGTGTTCCTAGATTTAATTCCACAGCAATAAACAAAATATATCCTGAAATTATTTTCACTGCAACGACAATTTTTGTATATTAACACGCTGATATTAACTTCACCTGTATGTTGGTGTGTTTGTTTCTAACTCTCCTTTGTGGCTTATTATTGTTAATATATCCCACCAATTTAATTGCGTTCATTAGACCAGAGGGTTAAGGTGTCAATCTCTTAATTGGCCGATCGTGGATTCAAATCTCATTCATTCTTTTTTTAGTAATTATATCTGCAAATTTTCTCTTTACCTTGAAACAAATTTTACAACTGTCTGCCCTCTTTTGGGGATTTACTATACTATATGCATTAGTATTACTGCAGAATTTAACACCTTAAATTTTAGTATGTTGTTCGAGAAGAATTTTACATCCGTTTACCCTCTGTTGGAGATTTATAATACTAATGACTAATGACTAGAACTTGAAAAAATATTTTATTTTGGACAATGAATCGAACTAAAAAGTGGAAAATAAGTAGTGTAAAAAAACCAAAAAAACACTCTTTTATAGCATAGGAAACAAAAAATTTCTTCTCAATAATACTAGCATTTTCTATTAAATATTGTTTTAAGCTTATTTAAAAAATAATTTTCAAGTTTTATGTGTGATGTACTTTGAAAGCTTTCATTTTAGGTTTTTAACTTTATTTATTTGAAAAATAACAATTAATTGAAATACTGAACTTCTGTATACCTTCATTCATAATTCATGATGTAATAGTTCAAACAAACAAAAATTACAGAATAAACAGTTTTTATTGAAAAGTATACGTGTGAACATTTTTTAAAGCCCTGTATAGAATAAATATATTCTGTAGTTGGAATAAAAGACACTACATATCTAATAATAATTGTGTCTATATCTACTTCTCCGGCAATCGTAGAGATATGAAAGATGGCTCACGGATTTGCTTCCCAGAAAGGGTTGAATTACATTCAAATGTTAAAATTTCATATCTATGTTCTGAATCAGTATGAGGGGTGTGTTAAATGCATACTTGTTAAATATTTCTGAACTTGTACAGCGTGACGTTTCTGATACGTGTAAAAAAGACTACCCGATCAAAATTGTTTGTAAACGTTGATATGCCACTTTATCTAGATAAAGCTCTAGTGCTTATATGCATTCGATCGTCAATGTTTTTTTTAAAGTTTCTTTCACGAAAATATAACACCAATAACATATTAACTTATTCGATAAATGAGAATTTTCCTCTCATTTGAAAAAGTTATAACAATTTTATTATTAGAAGCACTAATTGCAAATTATCAAATTTAATGTATAAATTCATAGCAAACTTTTGACTTTTTTTAACTTTTCAAATAACGTTGTGGAAAATATGTGGCTATTCGAATTTTTCTTGAATATGACAAAGTTGTATGAACATTACAGCATCAAATTATCCATGGTATGAAAATAAAATCAACTGATAGATAAAAAACTTCCGTGAAATTCTATAGTTAGGTTGCAATTAATACCATCCTTGCCTGGTATGAACTTAAGAGTGCCCTATTCGACATTGTGTAGGTGGTATGTTTAAGTCCAGTTGTTCGATATAGTTTCCAGAAGACCTTCTCCACTCATAACTCTGTTTTAGTTTGTTGAACTCCATCTTGTCCAGAAGTACTCATATAGTTTTTGTATTATTTGATTCTGTTGGTTTTATTCAACATAATTAATAGAATAGTTGAATGACATATCTTTTATGACTTACTTTATGAATCTCTATTATCTCTTGGATAGATTCAGTCTGAAGGCGGAGGAAGTAAGTAAGTAAGTATTATTTGTGATATGAACTGAATTTAAATTAAGTAGCTATCAACCTTATATTTGCCCAAATATCTTGATACATACAATAAATGTACGAAATAATTTGAGTAATGTTGATTAATGCGAAAATTATCAAATTTTGTTCAAGAACAGATTTCACTCAATTATGAAAATAAAGAATATTAAGCAAGCCCGACACAATGTGAAAAATATTGATTAATAAAAAGAACAACTGCCATTACCCTCTTTTTTCCATTTGTCGACGACTACGTATCTAGAAGTGAATGGAAGAAAGCGTGATTGTTACTGGGTTAGGACGATATGGACTGGGATGGGGTTTCGGGTTCTTGTTAGGCGAGTAATTAGAATATCTTAATTTGTATCTCGGTAGCAACGGGATTGACCCTCTACTTAATATGTTATTGTACAACTTCGTTTTACATAAATAGAATTAAATGGGCATTTATCATTGTTTAGTATCATTGTTTTGTATATTATTAGTGTTAAATTTAATGAACATAATCATGTAAAACATGGAACTAGTTATTGAGAGAAATTAGTGAAATAAACAATGAAATACTGACGCTCTATTCCAAAAATTGTGTAGAGTAAAAAACGTTCCCAAATAATGAGGATTTTCGTAATATTCTTATGTAGATATCAACAGTATGCGTACAGAATGATTCAATAGGATTCGTTAGTGCCCATTTAAGATTGCTACTTCCTTGTTCATCAATAGTAAATTGGGAAGTCTCGACCACTAAAGCGATATTCAATGTAGACGATTTTATTGATTTTATTTAGACAGAGATTTTTCAAGTTAAAAATTTTTATCCTCGACACTAGTAACGTGTGAATTATTGATTGTCATGTATACAGTATATATAATTTATCGCAGGTTAACTGAAACTTATTGATGATATTCACCGCGCGCTAGATAGTAATAACTACTATTATCTACTAGTCATCTCAGATTATAGTAAAGCTTTTAATCGAATGAAGCATGCAAATACTCCACTTCTAGGACTTTAACACAAGTACCGTTAAATTACCTAATAAATAGTAAGCAAATGGTATGTTACAATGGGACGTCTTCTGAAATGGCAACGATATAAATGGAATTCCACAAGGCTCCATTCACGGTCCCTTAATAAAAATGATTTATATAGTTGGTCTCAAGAAGCACCGTGATAATGTCGATTTTACTTCCATGCTGATGTGGATTTAGTATGTATTTAAATAAGATTAAACTAGATATTTTTACAGCTGCAAGAAAAAGAAAGCGATACATGATTACATATTTGATTGAAAATTACTAATAAAAGCAGCTCTATTATTATTAACCAAACATTGTCAAAAAACTTTCTTCATTCATTGTTTGTACTTACTACTTAACAAATGCAACCGTAATCTTATAACCTTTGTAGAATTGTCACTCTCTTTCAATCACTTGTCATCAGCTGATCATTGACCATAAACTTTTGTATCGCCAATATAATAAGCTATTAATGATTAATGAATTTTATAAATTGCTTTTTAACGAATGATGCAATTTATAATTGGGACACGCCCAAGAGACTAATATCTCTCGTAAAACAAAAACTCACTACGAGGGAGCTTAGATGTGTAAGGAAAATAAGAAGAGGATAAAGTTAAGAATGCAATATATAGACAAAACATTGGACCAATAAAAGAAAAAATGGAAGTAGGTACAGCTTAGACAGTTCACCTACATACAACTACTGGTCAGAAAAATAATAATAATGGTAGAATTTCATTCTTAATCAAGTTATAATATTCAACACTTGCCACAGGAATATTAAAACAAATTATTTTATAGCCTAACAAAGATTTTCAATCCTCAATTTTCATATCCATTAATACCAAATAGAACTAACTATCAATTCAAATGATTCATAATTACATTGAAATATATAGAAAAGAATCATAAATTGTGTTCAAATTTTTTTAACATTGAGAAAATTCTCACTTTATTATCGTCTTCTATTTGGGCAAGCTTCAAGAGGTCACCAATTTCTAAAAATTGTAAGTATATTTTTTTATTATCCAAGAGTTGTTAATTCGGTATTATTTTTTGGTCCTATCATTTACTAAATATTGACATGTTCGTCCTTTGCGGAGTTTCTTTGTTAAGTTTTACAATTTTTACTTATATTATTCCATTTGTGTTCTAGGGTTATTAGACATATATTTGGAAAGTATGTCGTTAATAATTGCGGGGTATAAATGTTTCTTTTAAAAATTATCAAATATATATATGGTAAAGGTGTATGAACAAGTAAAATAGAAATGTCAGAAAATGATGATTCAAAGCTTAAGTCAGTGTCAGGGTCAGATGTGTTATACAAAATTATTTTCAAAAGATATGGAGGATGAGTTTTCATAAAAAATTGTGTCAAGTATTTTATGAAATATTGGAGTAGAACTTTTGAGTACTCTATTTTTCATCTGTTTGAATAAATTAATTTTAATGTTACGTGGGTGATATGTATGATAATTGATATATCTTCCAGAACTATTGGTTTCCTATACCAGTCAATTAAAATTTCATTATCTTCGTTTCTTATGAATTTAGTATCAAGAGAAGGTAACGATTTTCTATAGTAAATTGTATATGGGGATCAAAACTATTGATGTAAAATAGTAGATTATCAATTTCATTATTTGGAAGGAATAATCATCTACATACTTTTTAATGAAGAATAATTTGAAGGGTAAAACAGATACTGCAAAGTTTAAAATATAATCCATCACATAATATATTGGGATATTAAAGACACTATTAGTTATATATAATAGATCTCTTGCTTTGGCTATAATGACATTTCTTGTTCATTTTGTATGAAAGAGGATATGTAATCAATCTTGGCTAACATAGTTTCAATTGAAATATCTTTAGTCATTAAAGGTTGAATACTGAATTTAGGCCCTAACCATAGAAACTGTAAAATATCCTAGATATCTCTGTATTTGAAATATTTTTAATCCAATTATCTTGGGTTTTAATAACTGAATTGATTTTTTTGTTAATAAGAATATTAAGTTTATTGTCTTGTTTGTTTTTAATTTTATAGAATAATTTATTATAAATAATTTGTTGACTGCTAGAAAAATATTTAAAAGTGAATTCATTTGTTGTATCAAGTATTTGGTTATTAAATGGTGGCAGATGATTTTCAAGTTTGAATATTGTTTTTGATTACAAACAATTTCATTATTTGAAAGCTTATGTACTAACCTATTTTAGATGTAATAACTACTGTTGCTCTCTTGTTCTTGAAGTATGGATATTGTTTCTATATGCTTGAAATTATTCTGTAGAAAGTTGGGCAGAATATTCTTTTTTCAACATAGTAGTAGGAAGTTTCTTCTGTTATATTGTTTCACCATTTTCATTTTGATTTTAAGCCATGATTTTAAAGTTTCAACAACTGATTGACCATAAGTTCTTGAGATGGTTTGGAAGTATCCCGTATTTTTATGTGAATTATAACGAAGTCTTTGCCAGCTGGAGTATGAGCGATATCTTATTGGGAACGTAGCGATGAAACAACAAAGTAGACTAACTTATATAATATATATTCCGAACTTTCGAACATTTTGTATTCATCGCTTGAGACGAAAATTATGGGCAATTACAGTATAAGAAATATGTATAAATGTATAACAATAATAAAATTTACTTACAGTAATTAATTAAGATTTGCGTTGGTTATAAATTGTATTAATTTTTAAGAAAACTTGAAATTCATGGAATTCAAAAGTCAATATTCAAAATGACGTATGATAGAAATATTTATTTATTGGAATACTGATTCTAGTTACTATAGGAATCTTAATTTTTAATTAATAAAAATAAATAAAAATTAATTTTTATTTGGTTAGATTATGAATGACGTTGAATTTTTATAGGTTAGATAAGTATAAGTTGTAGTGAATGATGTTCAACTAACCTCACCTAACCTATAACGTTCCACTTCGCTTATAACGACCTAACCTATAAAATTTATTGTCATTTATATTCGAACCAATAAATATTCAGCTATATTCATAACAACCTAGCCTATTAAAATTCAATGTTTTTCATAAGCCAACCAATCAATATTGAACATCATTCACTTCAACATATCCAACCTATGCGTCATTTGAAATCTACAATTACAATTACAATATAATAACAATTAATAAAGATTCCTATAGTAACCAGAATCAATATTTCCATCATACGTCATTTTTAATATTGACTTTTGAATCCCATGGATTTAGTCTACTTTAGTATTAGTGTTAGTTACATTGCTACATTCCCAATAAGAAAACGCCTATATATATATATATATATATATATATATATATATATATATATATATATATATATGAATCTTTTCGTAGTGGTAAAATCAATCACCAAAGTTTACTACCTCTAATATAAATTCCGACGTTTCAAATATTCAGTCTGGGACTGCAATTTTGGTCAAGTATAATATAAAAATAAGAATAAAATTATAACAATATAAAAATTACTTACATAAATTAGCTTAGGATTGTGGCGTGTTGCTGTTTTAGGTATCAGTCTATTGCTCTTCTCTATCACATTATATGACATTACTTTTCGACATAGTGAATAAATTTTCTCTTTTTTCAATTAAATTATTTACGGTGAATTTCATAAATTAGGATTATGAATTTTACAGCACCATTTTTATTTCAAATAATCAACGGTTACTATACTAAGTAAATAAAATCAAATAGATACACTTTTTCCGAATTAAATATTGCAAATAGCCCTTTTGAAGTCAACGGTCGAGAAAAAATTAAATAAACCTGGATGGATGTCCAGTAGGAACTTTTTCTTTAGTCAATTTATCATTGACGGCAATCTAGCGTTTGTGATGCAGATTGCAACTCCCCAAAGGAATTCGATTAGGGTACAGGACGAAGAAGAAACATTCAATGTAATGTACAGGGTCGGATCATAACTATATATTCAGGACATTGATTTCTTATTTTAATGCAACAAAACAAATATAAAGTACTTATTAGGAAAGTGTTACAAAAATATAGTTCGTTCCAAGCTACTTTATTTTACTGATTCCCTGCAAACTCATAATAATATGTGAAATTACAAATAATGAAGTAAACAGTGAAAAGATCATACGTCAAAAAGAATTGATTTCGTCTTATTTACAATTAGATAAGTATATTACATATAAGCTTTGCTATTTCAACAAATTATTATAAAATGAATATTTATTCTTATTACTTGATAATCACTGTCTCATGGTTGATAACCAAGCGGTTAAGAGCAGTATTTACATTTAGGTAAACACTGAGAATGTCTAAAATACGAACTCAGCTGTAGCTGTCGTCAAAATAAATGCCACATACCAAATATTCTCTCTTTTCTGTCAATGATTTCATTCAACTGTCATCTGTTGATTTGAAAGCAACTTCTTCTGAAATCAATTTTCAAAAAGTTTAGTCATAGCATTCCGATGATTATTGATATCTGAATCTAATATTGTTTTCTGGTAATAGCAACGCCTTTTAAATAGAACATTAATTTTGTGATGCGACGTCCTCTATTTGATAGTGTTTTGTATGACATTCTTTCAGCGAATATACGCCCCAATATTCGATTATCATGAGTATCATAATAAATCGATTTTCACTTTCGCACTTTTTTTTATCCAATATCCTTATAGTCTAGCCCGTGACATTCTTAAAAACCCCTTTAGTGCATAGCATTATCGGTTGTACAGCCGCATAGGAAATTAGTTTTGTGGTTAATTTATTTTTCTAATACAATTAATGTAACATATTTTCCAAATTCGTCTATATATTTACTTGGCCCATTTTTTCTATTACGAATAGGATTCAGTACGATAAATGTTACTATAGACCAGCGTTTCCTAAACTTTTTGATGAGTAGAGCCCTTTTAAATGTCCACTTTTTCTGCGGAGCCGTTGGTGCGATTCCATAGTTTTAATGAATAATTTGATATAAAAGTATATATAATTACTTAGAATTTTTATTTGTTACACAATTTAATTTCAAAATCAATTCAAATTTTCTCAAAATTTAAATAAGGTATCAAGCAGGAAAATGTTAATAAGATGAATGATATTGCTTTTTATTTTCGCAGATCTTTTTAATATTAGGTTTTATGGATGAGAGCTGTATTCTCATGTCAGGTCGGCATCTAATCTGTTGCGGTATTTATTTTTAGTAGATACATAAGCAGAGTACCCCGCTTCACACATTTATGTAGTCTCAAATGGTAAAGGGGTTGACACGGCCTTTCCTGACAAATTGGGATATTTACACTTCAAACTACACCAGAACTCGTCTAAAGGTTTTAATTTAAAATTTTCTACCAACGATGAATCTGTTGTCATTTCTATAAAATTCTAAATTCCTCCCTTTACAAGGTAGACGGTTTTATGTGGTACACTAAAAGGATTTTTAACCCATAATGAATTTTTTATATTTGATATCTTGTTCCTTAGGAAAATAGTTATTAAAGGCTTCGCTCAAACCTTCTATGTGTTGAATAATTTCCTTTATATTTCCTTCTTCTATTTACACACCAGCTTCTTCTATAGAGCTTTTCACAGATGAAAAACAATCCAAGTCGCTGGAGATCACACAAGTCTTCCATGATTCAATTTTTTTCTTAAGAGGAAGAACCTTTTCTTGAGCAGAAAATACATTTACCAGTTTGCCCTGTGGAGTTAAATTAAGTTAATTTATTTTATTAAAATTGTCGCTCAAACAGGCAATTTTGAACAACCAATTTCTATCGAATAAAAAGAGATGTATGTACACTTCTCATGTCTTCACATAATATTTTGAATAAATGAGTATTTCGCGGCCGAGACTTTATGAAATTTTCAATTTTAACAGCATCATCAAGAGCAATTTTATAAGAGGAGGGCAACTTTTTTGCAGCAAGTGCCTGTCTATGAATCACACAGTGGCTATTAGAACAGCTTCTGGCGACATTTTTAATAAGTTATACAGCTTCATTAATATTGCCACTCATAGCCTTCGCTCCATCCAGTTGTCCCATGGTATTTCATTCTCTTCTAGAAAGTAATTGAGAAGATTTAATATTTCCACTCCATTAGTACGTGTTGGTAAAGATTTGCAAAAAAAGAAGATCCTCTAATATTCCGCTTTCATATTCATATCTAACAATGACAATTAACATTGCGAGCCCAGTTATATCAGTAGATTCATCCATTTGTAATGAAAATTCGCATGGTTTCAAGCGAAAAGTTAGTTCGTTCTTTATATCCGCTGCTAAATCTTTGATTCGCTGAGTTACAGTGTCATTCGAAAGTGAAATCTTAGCAATTTCTTTGCCGCCCAGCATACACTTTACCATATTTATAGCGGAAGGTTTAATAAAATTTTCTGCTATTGAGAGGGCTTCACCCTGTTTTGCTATTTGATAGCTGACTAAGTAGGACGCTTCAGTTGCATTTTGATTAAAAGTTTTTGTATTTTGAAAACTTTTCTGTTTAGAGAGTTCTTCACTTTTTTGCATGAAGAACTCCGTATTTTTTTCCTTGAACTCGCTATGGATTGACTCCAAATGCCGGCGCATTTTAGTTGGAACCATAGAGCTATTTAGACGATCTCGATTGATTATTTGTAGAAGAAATATCCGACGTTTCTTCATTTGTAGCCATTCTATTTATAGCATTCTCATTACTATAACCATCGCTATCTTTAGAGGAAAGGGTAGTTGTTCAGTCCGAAGCAGAAGATGAAGAGCCAACGTTTAGAATAGTACGCTTTAGAGTACCTTTTTTGATCCACTTGCAACAAAATTTCGAAAAATTTTTTGTTGCAAATAAATTACGACTATAGCATAAGCTTTAGATTCTAAAACTCATTTTAGATGGTTACTAATTTTTACATTTTTATATTATGGTCAATATCGGAAAAAGAAACACTTCACTAATACATCTTATAGGCTCTGAAATATTAAAGGTTCGAACTTCGAACAATACTGTTAATCGTGGGGGCAAAGTAAATTACTTTAAGTTTTATATCTATTATGCGGAACTGCCAACCATACTGTGATTGTGAAAACGTTTCTTCCACCCTATTGTTGACGATAGAGTTTTCATTTCGATTTAGCAGCGCTGATTTTATTCACTAATTTTCACAAATTAATTAATTGTTAGAAGTAAATAATGCAACATTGAACTATAAGTACTATAAGTAAATACATACATACCTGCTTGAATACTTCAATGTACCTTTGAATAAAATCTATAGATTTCACGTTATGTCACGTTAGGTTACAATTATAAAATTATAACCTACCACTAATGATCAATGCAGTGTACCCGATAACGATAGGTAGAGATAAACAACCCGCACTATTAAACTCAAGAAGGAGCCACGTTTCAAACAGTAATTGAACAGTAGAAATTCTTATGAATATAATGGGACGATTGCTTTCGATTAATTTCTCAATTTTATAGAGCGCCAATTTCTTTATTTTATTTAAAATATTGTGAGAAAATCAAGTAAGTTTCGCGGAGCCCTTGAATGGTCTTCACGGAGCCCTGGGATCCGCGGAGCACAGTTTAAGAAACGCTGCTATAGACAGTTCTCAAATTTCGTCACTTCAACGTTTCTTAAACGATTCAATAAACAATTATGTATTCTGAAACTTTGTATTTCAAATACTTAAATGTAATATACTACTAGTTACACTTATCAAAATACAAAATGTATGTTGAAAAAGACTAAAAGTAGTCGGAACGTCAAAATTTGTCTCTATTTTATTTTTATTAAGTTGGCTAAGTCTCCGTTTTGAACACAGCGAATGGGTGTTTTGTCAGGTAGCTTCTGGAAAATTTTAGTGAGCTTCTCTACTGCTTCAGTTATCTTAACATCTGTTTTCAGAGGAATATTGATGTTGAGGCTTTTGATTACTTCTGTTCTAAAATTGTCCCAGTTTGTGAATTTGTTGAGTAAACCTGTTGCGAGCTTCTTAGCTATTATTTCTGTGCTGATACTAACTGATACAGGAAAGTGGTCAAAACAAAGATCAAAGAAAGAAATAGGAAATACCTTTCAAGACACAAAAACCAAGTAGATCCGGTATCTTGTGTCTATTACTTGGCAAGTATGTTGGTTCTCCTGATGATATTTGTTTCATGCTGTTAGTTTTCATTGTATCAAAAAGTTGTCCACCTCAGGGGATTGTTTATCTTAATCCCTAATAAATGTGCTTAGTGTTGGGGGTCAGTTTTGTAGAATTTAATAAACTGATCTTGTTTTATGGCGTGTCTGGGTGGACAACAAATTGCTGCTATTGCAAGGGTTCCATTGCAATCTTCCATAGTTATACTAGTATCCTACATGTATTCGTTACTATAGTTACTGAGTATCTGATGTTCTATTATTTTATTTATTAAGGCTGTGTCTCAATGTGCTGTGTTATCTGGACGGTGTGTGGTAGATCTATGCATTCTAAATAAACTTTTCTCTGTGAAATGAGAATCCGATATCAGCAGGATATATATGTTTTCATCAGTAATAAAGGCTCTAAGTTCGTCAGCATGTTAAGGCAAATCATATGATAACAACAATAAGTAACATTTTCTTTTTTACTGTTTTAGAACAATAGATAATGTCCTATTGAAGTCACCAATCAACAATAATATAATAGTCACCTAACGATTTCAACAATTGTAAGTCTTGTGATATATACAGGATGTTTCTAAGTTCAGGAGGTGATTGATCGTATGAAATAAAGATGGAGCTTTCTCATCCTTTTCTCAACCCATCCCTTTTCGAGATATGACCCTTAAAAGGTGGTGACTAAAATTGAGTTTTTATTTTTTTTTCTGTAATTTCAGTGAAGCTAAAAACTTAAAATTCTATAACTTTCATGCACTTGCAAAGGACTAACGACGGGTATTTTTTCAATATTCCTGTTACATTATACGGAGGTTAAATTAGCAAGCCTTATTTTATTTCATACAAAAACTTTTTTTCAAGTTGAGTTTTATGAAATAAAATTATAACTTAAAATTCTTGTTCTATTTAAAAGTATATTTTCTTAAAACCAATAGATGCAGAGCTAAAAATAGACAGCAAAATTTATAATTTTTTCAATAAATTGAATGGAAAACAGTGAATATGTAAAATGTAATTCAATTCACAATACATAACAACCTCTCGCCGAAATACAGGAACGTAGCCTACGTATCATGGATTCCCGTACACGTTCAAATATTTGAGGTGTAACTCTCATGATGTCACACGCTATTTGAATACGATTCTTAAAATCGGTGATATTAACCATGGGTGTCGTGTAGACTAATGATTCAAAGGTAACCTCATAAACAAAAATCACAAGGATTTAACTCTGGAGATCGAAGAGGCCAATGTTGGAACTCTCAGCGATCAATCCAACGACTGGCCTATTTTACACCTAAATGTTGCCTAGTTGAAATGTACTGGAGCATAATAGTGCCTGAATCACATGTTTTGTCTGATATTGAGTGCGATGTCTTTAAGTATTTCAGGGAGATCATTTTCGAGAAAACTGATGTAAGAAATTCTGTTTAATGGCTGAGGCAGAAAACATGACCTGATTAAGTTATCCCCTACAATCCCAATCCACATGTTCACTGAAAAATATTTAGAAAATGGTGCTCCGTAATCTCATGGGTATTTTCCTATGCCCATACATGATTAGTGTGAAAATTTATGATAGATACTCCTGAAAAAAGAGGTGATTCCATTATTTATAATGAAATCCTATTACATTTTACACCTTCACTGTTTTTCACTCAATTTATTAAAAAAGTTATAAATTATCTGTAGCTATTGATTTTAGGGAAAAAAATTAAAGAGTTAAAAATGTTTTTAAATAAATCAAGGATCTTAAGTTAAAATTTTGTTTCATAAAACTTCATTTTAAAAATAGTTTTTACATGAAATAAAGTACCCGTTGCTAATTTCCTCCCGTATAATGTGACAGAAATATTCAAAAATTACCCATGGTTAGTTCTTTACGAGTGTACGAAAACTACAGAAAAACTACAGAATTTCTAACTTTACTGAAGTTTTAGAAAAAGAGATAAAAACTCAATTATAGTCTTAATTTCAATCGAGCAATCATTGTCGCATGAATTATGTCGTTTGAATTTAGAAACATCCTTTATGTAAGAAACTTGAATGAATAAAAACTTGTGAGCTTACTCATGGGTACTGACGGGGACGGAGATAAAGTTGTTAATTATCTTAGTGATTAACACCCATTCTATACCAGTGAAATCCAAGGCTAGATAATAGAAATTAAAAAAAAATTATGTGAAAATATTGACGTACATAAGTACCTAATAATATTAATCGGTATAAATTTTAGTAGTGGCTTTTACACAGTTGTATAGATTTATGGTAGATCGATATTTTGGTGGGTTGTTAACAGTCATAACTCTCAACTTTTTCAAGCAGTATCTGTTCTATTGATCGAACGAATCAAATTGCTACACGAAAGTTGGAGAAATATTGAATTAAAGTTAAAAACCAATTTTGGTCGTACTATGTATTCAAAGTCTACTTGCTTATTTGACTATTTGTATTTCCAAGTTGATAAGCTATTATCTTTAAGTTAAGTAGTTTTATTTTTGTATTTCCCATAATACCTATGTAGGATTATCAAATTTGACGGCCTATGGAGTACTATCTCAGCCCAAACATGGTATATTTTATTTCGAATCATTTTTTTCTTATTGTCACAGTAGACGGTGATGATGCCAGTATATCGAAAACCACTAGTCTTTCTGAGTCATCAGTTTTTGCAATTTCAGGCAAGTCAATTGCATGGTAAATGATATTGAGCCAACGCCTCATTAGTCACAAGAAGCCGAACCGGCTGTTTGCTACACAGGCACTTTCCCAGTAGTTCCTGTAATGGGCCGTACCAACAATGTTTTTTTGGTTAATTTTTATGTTAGTTTTTTATACGTTTCACAGGTGGTATTTGAGGTTGAATTTCAGTGAAGATAGTTTTTATTGACTATGACATTAAATATAAAATTTCTGAAAAAATAAGATGATGCTGTAACTGATCGTACGGTCTGTAATTTGGATAAAATATTCTGTAGTGGAAATATCGCTTTGGGAAACGGAAAAAGCCGATGAAATTTTTCAACTAATCGTGATAAATTGACATGTAAGTAGTCAAAATATCGTTGATGCACTAGGCATCAACCATCAACAATTTGGAATTATTTGAAAGTGTTGATTGCACAAAATAAGCCTTATCAAATGAGAACGACTATCTAGGCGTCGTGAAGTGACACAAATGATTGCAAAACCAGCATTAACAGCGGCTTGTAAGGTGATAACGGTATGTTGAGACTCAAAACAAAAATGATATCTATGAATATCGGAAACGTGATCAAACCAATAAATTCAAATGAGTCGCTTCAAGTTATTCAATAGCACGGGCTTTGTGTTTCTTGATTGTTGAAATTTCGGGCAGTTAGGTATTTTACAGTGAATTGTGTAAATGAGTAATAAAATCACTGTGGCTAAGTCTAGCGAATTCAACTTAAAGTAATCTTTTGCTGATTAATTGCGACCAGGGCTTCACTTCCGGTTTCACATCGAGTAGTTTCGATTTCGTTGACTGATTATATGGATTGAGTTACGAGAATCTATTATTATGAGGGATTTTTGAATATTTTTTGTTTTTATGTGAATGAGTACTTGCAGAATATCGCATGGTCCTCCAGACGCTATTTGTTTCGAGTAGCTTAAATTGGGGTGTGCTATTTTGTACCTTCACTGCTGCACCTACGCCGTCAGTAGTTTCGTATGCATCTGTATAATTGTGGAACCTTATCAAGTCTAGAGGCAAATTTATCCTAATCAGGGTACCGGGAATTTCTAATTTGTTTAATTTGCATAGTGTAGTGTCGGTGGGAGGGATATTGATTGACCATGGAGAGGGAGTTTTAATTTTGTAAGGCAGAATGTTTGGACGTTCAATTTGAAGTTCTGAAAAAATTTGATTGACTCTCACACAAAATGGTGGATCTCTTCTAGTATTTGTCAAATGGCGAGTGTTGTAGCGTTTGTCTATTACGTTGGAGTAGACTGGATTTTGCATATTTTGTACTGATAAATATTGCATATGGAACGTCGGTATTTTTTGCTTTTCCCAGTGCTGTTTTTTGAATTATTTCTAGTTCGTTTAAGTTAGTTTTTTTTGGCAATTGCATATACTAGTAATCTTGAGCGAATATATACTTTATATAAGTGCATTAAACAAGTATAGTCAGATTTGCAGAATTTGCTTCTAATTGCTTTCATACCTCTTTGGTATGATTTCTCAAAATGCAGTATGTGCTGCTTCCAGTTTTTGTCAAAAGTCAAGAAATCTGATGTTATCGACATAGTTTAAGCGATTGTAATTAAGTTTTAGTTCTGGGGCTGTCTGATTGTGTTTTCTATAAAATAAAATGCACGCATGACACATCCTTGTGGAATTCCGTTAGTTTGTTGTTTATTGGTTCAAGTGGTTTTATTGGCACGGATACGAAAATACCGATAATTTAATATATTTTGTATGAATTTTAGTATGTTCCCTATGATGTTCCAAGAATGAAAATTTTTGTTAATGGTATGGTACCAAGTTGTGTCCAAGGCTTTTGTGATATCGATAAAGACTGCAATTGTTTAATGCTGAACTGTTTCACGGAAACGGCTTTGCTCTTTCATTATGAAGATTGTGTCTTCTTATGTCCATAAAAGTTTTTTGTTTATGATCTTTTCTATCACTTCGCTACTCGTAAATACGTAAGTAAAAGATATTGGTCGGCACTAAGTTATTTTAGTTCTTGTGTAGTTTGGTTTTCGTATGAGTAAGGATTAGGCTGTATAATTGTGGAAAGTATGATTTGGCAACATATGGAAGTTTTTGAAAAAAGATTAATGGAATGTTATCAGGTCCTGGAGTAGAATTTTGGTTGTGCCTATGCAGAAATTCAGGTCGTTAATGGGATATTTAGTATGTTCTTATCATGGTCATCATAATATGATATACTAGTAAACTTTCTATTCTAAGTATTCTTTTATTCTTTTAGTAGTCTTTTATTAGCAGTTTCAAACTCAATAAATTCTTGAGTATAGTTGTTAGTTGCTATAATTTTGCTCCAAATATGTGGCAAATAATTCGAACATATCTCGTTATATGAAATTTTGGTATTTCCTGAAATTTTTCATAAATTTTGCTACACAGTATTAAAGATGTGAAGATGTGAACCCTTTTCACGAGATTTTTTGTGATGTAGCTTGCTAGGGCTCTTTTGCTCTTATAATCTGCTAGATTTCCATCTGATTTATTTCGTTTCAGTTTATTAAAGAGGTTTTGTATTATTCAAGGGCTTTATCATACCATACTCATTGTTACACTACGGCAATGGTATGTGGTTTTTGAGTGTTTCCGATATTTCTATATATGTTTCTGCAGCATCAGTACTAATTGTTGTGAATGAAATAGACAACGTTTTCTTCGTTGAATTGGTGAACTTTGGCCAAACGAAATATTTGATTTGGTGTGGTGTTTTATGCGTAGATTTTCATTTTGATAGGACAATAATCGCTTTCGTAGAAATAATAGATAGTACGAGGCATATTTTTTAGGTAAGTACCGTTTTGGAATTAAAAAAAGAAGTGCAAAGATATCGCAATAATTTTATTTTTAAATGAAAGCCTGTACCTTAATCTAATTGTCTACATAATTTCCGTGAATATTGAGGCACTTGTCATAACGTGGCACCAGTTTTTGAATACCCTCCTCATAAAATTCTGCCGCCTGACTTGTTAACCACTGTATCACAACTGTTTTGACTTCGTTATCGTCTTGAAGACACTGACCGCCCAGGTGTTTCTTCAAGTGCAGGAACAAATGGTAGTCGCTGGGCGCCAGATCAGGGCTGTAGGGAGGATGATCTAGAGTTTCCCATTGAAAAGATTTGATGAGATCTTTGGTCATGCACATTTGTGCGGCCATCTTTAAATGGTCTCACCCATTTCCTGACCATTCCATCACTCATAATGTTTTATCCGTAAACAGATCTCACGATGAATATCGATCGGTTTTACGCCTTTAGCACTAAGAAATCGTATAACACCCCGTACTTCACAATCGGCGGGACCCACGATTGTCGGAGTCATCTTAAACACTCAGTAAACAACGTACACAATGAAGAATCAGACTGTAATGGCGTCAGTGCGTAAACAAGAGATGTAGGTGCGGAACGCCGACCTTGGGGTTGTGGCGGCGGAATCGCAAAACGGTACTTACTTAAAAAATATGCCTCGTATCTTGAAAGATAGATGGTGAGATAGTTGGATGACATATTCATAAATCAATTGCTGAGTAAGTGTTCGAGGGAATCTTAACTCTTTTAGGTTTACCATCGTTTATAATATTCAGATTATATGCATCTAGGATATTTTCCTTTATTCTACTTTCAATTTCATCAATTTTGGAAAACCATAGCTTTCTGCCGAGACCATTCTGGTAAAAATTATATACTACTGTTTTCACTAAGGATTAGATTAAAAATTGTTACAATTTCCCTAAAGAATTATGCTACATTATCAACTCTAGGAACAATAATTAACAATAAATAATGCCTGGAAGAGAAAAAACCAAACAGAGACGTCGCTTCTTCAATTTGAATTTGCTCAAACCTATAGAAAACGTAGGTATCTCATATTATTTATCCCACCTTCTTGTGAAAACTTCGATCTATCATGTTCTATTTCACTGATCCAACCTTTTGGAAAAATACTTTTAGTTGCGTTATCTTATCCCGATTGGAAACATTGACGGTACACTTTTTTCAAACTCAAAACTATTGAAAAATACTATGATTTTTTATGCTTTCTGAAATTTATCATTTTATAATAATATTTTCTCAATAATTCTATGAATTGGCTCCGAAAATCATTTCCAGACTTCAAAAATTATAGGTTTCTTGTATTCATAACCCTTAGTACTAAGATTTTTCTGCGAGCTGTTTTCCTGGGGTGCTGATAACAATATTGTTTTTATATATTATGAATGATAGCAAGTATGTCTTATTGATGTGTCATTGACGAATAATCCTTCGAATGCTATGGATACTAGTCTTAGGCTCGAGGATATGGTGAAGAAGTAGTACAACAATAAAGTTTAATAACTACTTAAACTTATATATCTATATATATATATATATATATATATATATATATATATATATATATATATATATATATATATATGCCAACAAAACAATATAAAATATATAAAAAACATAAAATTAAACTAAGTTGCTAAATCTCTAGAAGCAGCGTAGCTCCGTTTTATCCAAAACTTGTACTAGGTACATATATCGGTTAGTTATAATTGCATATGAGGACATTAAGAATGTTATATAAGAAAGAATAACTTGGAATTTCCAAAAGAAGACAACTTGGAATTCACAGGGTCGAATTATTATTGTTGGAGGAGAAGGGTAAAAATGTCTGTATTATGTATTTTTAAATGCGAGGACACATGGCGTGGTCCCTACGATACGAACAAAAGCTGATTTGAAACTAACCTAACTAGATATCACTAAGTTGTGAAAGGTTGCACCTACCTGTTCTAAGTACTAAATTGTGATTGTCTTGTGCATAAAACGGACGTCAGAAGTCAAAACTCACGGAGAAGTGTTTTGATCCCGCGTTCTTTAAAAATGTAAGACATCATACGCCTGAAGTTATATTTCCACAAATATGTTCACGTCTTTAATGATTTGAACGTCCAAAAATTTCGATTAGGTATTAAGAATAATAATATCGTGATCTAGATGTTAATTTGATTTTTCTTCGTGTATATTCCGGGTATAATCAATTCTAGGCGAGGATAATGATTTAAAACATTGATTGTTTATGGAATAAGACGAGTCAAAACAGAAGCAACAATTCAGGCAGTGGTAATATTGAATAAATATTCAATATGCATTGCCTAGCTCATTTCCTTGATCGAAAACACTCCCGTCATCAATCCTGTGATACTCGACTTCCTAAAGCCGACGTCCTGTATACGATAAGTTCATAGATTGTTCCAGGACAGCCAAGTTTACATTAATGTTAACGTCCTCGGTGTATTGGCTACTTGTTGATGCCGTCCGAGAACAATATCTTGGGGCGGGTTGTCGAGCGAATGGCATGCCGCGACTAAGGTGCGCTGACGTGAGTTGCGTAAACCCCGGCCAACCACGTTGTAGACAGGACGCCCGCATACGCCTACTCAAACCTCTTTTCTCGTTATTCACCACTCATTAGTCACTAGTGCCTGACGAGACTAACAGTGAATTTGACCTACACGCGAACGAGTGTCGCGCGGACACGTACGTAACGTACACGTTTTTGTGTGTCTGTGATTGTTTTATATATTGTGACTGCGGAAGACATGTTGCCGTATCAAGCCGTCGCTATGGACTATGCAGTATCTTCTAGCTTCCAGAGACATCAGCCTTCTTTAGGATTAGGAGTCAACCTGAATCCAGCCTTCACACACTCCTGGTTCGTACCAGCGGATCTGTGTGTTTCCTACAAACAGACTCCTCTCCTCGAACCAGGGCATGTCAACTTATTATCTCTGCTTTATATATTTTTATCGCTTTTTTTTTGCTTTTTGATTCTCCTGCGCGTTTTTTTTGTTGTTTCTTTATGACCTTTATTTCTATGTTTCCACTCGACACCAATTGAAACAGAGTATCTCATATCTTTTCCATGTCAATTTGCAAAATAATTAATACTTACGCTGCAAAAGTATTCACTGTAAGTAGATCAAACAAAGTGAACATCATTGTAACATAAAGTCTGTATCTTCAGAGTTTTCGTACATCTAAAAATTATTTTGAAACGGAAATTGGCATTTGTTATCCAGTGGTAAAGTAAAAGAAGTGGGATACTCTCAACTCGTTTATATTATTTCTATAAGGAAAATATTAATTTAATTGAACCTCTGGAGATGAGATGATCATGATTTTAATTTTTCTCAAAACTCACTGCAGAAAATATTACTCATATAACAAACAACATTGCTCAATATAATAATAATACGTCAATAAATGGATCAGAAAGTCCATTGGTTTCGAAATTGAAAATCTCAAAAATACTGTTGCATTAATTTCACTACCTAGATATTTTTTTATATCATAGGCATTGCAGATCGGCTTATTGGTACGGTGAGATTTTATGAATGTTTCTATTAAACATTATATATTTTAAATTGAATGTCATATAAAAATTAAGGTAAAGTTACTAGATATATTTATTTTTAAACTACAAAAGTAACAAACTATGTCATAATTATTTTCAAGTGCCCAGAACAGAAACTTCTTTATTATCATTAACTTTTGAAAAGGTAATTTTATTTTATTTCCCTAAGTTATATTTTGAAATTGAAAAATTGGAAAATAGAATTTAAACTAGGAATACAATAAATACATTATAAAGGACATATCTCTCATTAAAATGTACCTACTACATATTGAAATGATGATAAAATTATTTGAATATTTCGGTAAGGGAATGAAATATAAGACAAAAAATTAACTTTGATCAACTTTAGTAGTCCATTATTTGGAAATTTAGTGACACTTTCAATTTTAATTAGTATTTGTTTTATATTTCCATTTAGGTATTGGGTAATCTAATATTCTTCAAAATTTAAAATACTACTGAAGATTAACAGAAAGCTTAGGTATGAATTTGTATTGTTCCTATTCGTTATCTTTTCTATATTTTTAAATATGAAGGCACATTGTCCAGTCAGAAGGTGATTATTGAAGGCCTCAACCTGATTGGTGGTAACAAAAACAATCCGTGCCTACTAATTCACAATTCAAAGGCGAATAGCTCATAAATTCGATTTTTTGTGTGTCCACGATATTTTCTGGCACAAGGACCAGTATAAAACGAACTTCTTAGGTACATTCCATCCGGTCACGCTAGAAATCAGTGTATCAACAATATACAGTCACCTTGGATGATGTTACATCACCAAAATTGAATTTAGCTCTTGAATTAGACATAGTAAATAATAAGGTATATAATCTATATTTCTAGCACGTCAAAGCGGTCTGATACTGTCAAGATTATCAGAAAGTATAAGGACGAAATATCATAACTTTTACATTTTTTACAACATTATCTTTAAGTTTGTGCGTTTCTAGTATTTTTTTATAAAAAAATTCCATTTAGAGTTGATGATAGTGATGTTAAACCGGCAAATATTTATATACTTTCAAATTCTAGGTGTTAAAATCGCATTCCTACTTAATACTTACTTTAATAAATGAGTAAATTCTTCAGACATAATAGACCTACACGAGTAGATAAATTCACCCTTTTTAATAGGCAATTTCAGAAAGAAGCTTTAAATGTTTATACATCGTGAGTCATTTACAACACTTCCAGTTCAATTGCCTTCCCAATTTCTGTCCGACTTCATTTCTGTCAAACTAATTGGAATAATGATACTTTTCTCTCGCTTTTAATTCCTGTAGGGCCGGATCGCCTCGGTTTTCATCCCTAAACGTCTGTCCTTGGCATAGAAATTTCGTTTGGGGGACACACTTTCCATGCATCGTGAGCGCAAGGTCGCATTTAATATTCCATTACTGATACGGGGTTGTCTATGTCTTTGGCTTGTTTTTATCGATTTGCTTCTATGATCTATAAATAATTGAGGTTTATCAAAATATATCAGGAAAGAAAATAGTAAAAACAACAGTAATTAAGGACATGGAAGTAATGCAAAAAATATTAATTTTAATTATAATTTGAAAAAATCATTCTTTATCTTCTTATGCTTTTTTGTACCGTAGCTCTGTTTTGTTTGATTGGCTCGTTGTGTTGTTGTGTGGTATTTGTCTTGCGTATTCAGACATTGTTATATGTCGTCCTAATTTCATCATTTAAATCAGTGAAAACTAAGTGTTAACTACATTCACTTCTGGAACTTTCCTAGTTTTAAAAAATTCATTTCTAAGAATGTCAGATGTCACCCTCCACACATTTTACACACATTTACATACCCAAAAGGTATGGAATGTGTAATTTTTTTAAATTAGTACGATTTGCAATGTTACAGTTGTCGCAAATTTCTCATGGATGCGAACTTCTCATGACATGTCAAGAAAATAGTAATAATTGGGAACCGTACCATGTACTCTTCCTTCATTCATTCAATGCATAAACCATTCTATCTTAAAACTATTGCAAAAAACTGGAAACGACTGAAATATAGAAAAAAAATTGTGATATAATTCGATAATAACCATGTAGGTATTGTCCAAAAATTAGGCGAACGAATAGATATTTCGATTATGTTTCGTTCTCAGGAACAATGTAATAATGTAATTTTCATGCATAATATCCTTGGATGGGTGTGTGAATAGGACTCAAGTCTTGCTCTTGATTGTGTTTTTTACAAGACTAAATCGTTTTTACTCATTACTATCCTCGCCCAAATTCATATGGACCAATTATCATTGATTGCATTATGGCAATCTAACACCAAAATGCACTTTTTTCAATATCTAATTCAAGAATAATATATATATTCGACGAAATTATGAGAATTGCAGTAAAATACATAAAATTTTGATATTATTACGTCGGAAAAAAACCTTTAAAATATATACATAAATATGAAGTTTATAGATTTTGTTGTTTTTGTCTTTTAAATGTAATGATTTTAAAATTTTATGAAAAATGTATTACAGCGCATTTCTCGTCTATTTAATTGTAAACAAGTAGTTATTCGAAAGCTTGGAATATATCAAAAAGAGTATACTTTGGTGCTTGATGCCAAAGGCTCATAATAATAACGTTTCATATATATACATACATATAAATTTCTCTAATTTCTTATTTCTTAGACCTTCTGATATATTAATGGATCTAAATGTTCTTGATTTTAGGTCTCTTCTGTTTTAAAATTAGTTTTTTTCTAATAATTTTTGAAAGATTAGAATCAACGTTTCGACTTATTTATATCAATATCATATAATACATAGGAATGAGAAAACCGTCAATTATAAAAAAAATATAAACAATTTAAGTAAAATATATTGTTCTAGCTTATAAATTTCAATACAACTACAAAAATTCAATTGAGATAACGTTTACTTATTTTTGAGAAATAAAAACTGAAAAAAAATTATGGTTAAAACAGATTTTTATTTCGCAACGAATTACTCCTTTTTCCAAGGCCTCAATCCGCCTACTCACCGAAGAAACGGAAAGCTGAAACAAAAAAAAATACAACGGAGGAAATGAAAACCTGAAACAAAAAAATATAACCGAGAAAATGAATAGCTAAAGCAAAAAATGATAAAAATAAAAATAATATGCTTACCATCGAGAACACCGCTGACACTAACACAATCACTGCTATTGAAATATGATAGACTTAAATAAGTCGAATCGTCAGTTTATATCTGTCTCCCGAAAATTGTTAAAAAACTTAATTTTCAAACAGAATAGACCTAAAATCAAGAACATTTAGATGATATATGAAGCACACTCAGTAATTAAAAAATATGATATCTATTTACACCTATTATTTCGAATTTCATGAATCGAAATTTTGGCTTCCCGTTCCTCAAAAGAGATAAAACTACTCTTATTCAAAATAACCATCGATTGGGGAAAAAGCAGGAAAGTAGTTGTTTTGTCCTTTGAAGAACGGCAATCCGACATTTCGAATCATGAAATTCGAAATATACTAACAGTGAATAGGTATTTTGTTTTATTTATACATAGGGCAAACATCTCAGTATTTCCGAAATAGACTAAGAGGTCATCAATACGATAAAAAAATAGAACTGTATTCACGAACCATGAAAAATGATAAAAATTTAAATCCAATTATAAAGATTAAAAAATTGTTGAAACGGATTCTAATACACGAAAAAGAGAATTTTTAGAAATGGTTCACCTTCATAAGAACGAAAAGCTATAAATGATAAAAAAGACCCAAATAATTTAACCAAAATTTTTAGTTCTATTTTGTAAATTCTAATAAAACTACAAATAATTTAATTGATTACTGTTATATATTTGAAATGTAAGGACTAAGGAAAAATTAATTTTTCAAAATTCTGGTTTAATTTTATTCTTATTTTGATATTCATGATGAAGGTATCATATTTTGATAAAGATAAAGTCGAAACGTCAAAATTTATCTTTCTCTTAAAAAATTATCAAAAAAATGTAATTTTGAAATACAAGAGATCTATAATCAAGAATATTTTGAAACATATCACAAGAGGTCTAATAGATAAAAAATTGAAGAAATTTATATGTATATATATTTTATATACTTATTTTCGTGCACAGAATCTCCATACTTTTCATAATTAATTGTTTTGTTTTCCATATGAAATTGACATTTAACTCGTCTCTACTGGAGAATATCCTACTGTAATATATCTAATATTGATCAATGAATATCACACAAAATGTGACATTTCTATAGTTTCTATAATTTATGTATCATCTATTTGAATATTTATAGCTGAAATATATAAATTTAGCCAGCTATAAGATATGTAAATAAAACTTTTTATATTTCCAAGTAACATCACCATTGGTACGGATTTCAATTTTAGTGTCATAACTGTGAATTAAAAAAAATGATTGCATTTGACTACTGATATCTATAATAAAAAAAAGGGTAGCTATACTAGGAGAAAGTTTGTTAAAAAAAATTACGTTAAAAATTAAGTTCTGTTTAAATGCAACTTGTCAAAGTAATAGTATACGTAAGAATGGAAATTGTATTGTGTTTTATAAATTTTTTCTTTCTTGCTTTCTAGTTATACTTATTTTCATTGTTACTTTCTCTAGAGGATATTCCTATTCCCCGCTTCTTCCAAAAATTATATTCAATCAATTCAATTCAATTTTTTTAACGTTTTCGTTCGAATGACTAAACCTATCTATATCAACATTCATTCAATATCAACTTCATAATATTAAAGACTTTTCCTCCATTAATTTGTTCTTCGAAATAGGTTAAAAGTATCTTTTTATATCATCCTAATAATGAAATAAGAATACAAGCATACGATTTCTATTTCACCTTACACCAATCGATGGTTTTTCATAAAACTGTATCTCCAAAGCAAAACTCCTAAATATACGAAAATCAATTTTTTACACAAATCAAAACAAGATATTGTAAGTGGAATAAAACTAAAAATCAGAAATAAACTGAAGTCGAGACATTTAAAAGTCTGCTTTTAAGCAATCATCACGTCAGATTAGTGTAAATTGGATAATGTTTGTATAATAATAAGATGGCCAAAGAATAAAACTACACGCCAAACTTCTCTCTTAACAATACGTTCAACACAAAATATTCTAATTCCTTGATGGTCTCATGTAATAACGTTTTTCACATTTTCTAAACCTTTTTTAGTCATTTTTAAAATTTGATTACATTTTAGTAATGCTGATTTTACGTTTACTTACAATAAATCTAAGGGGTTAAATATGCAATAGAGGTAGCCTTATGAGGGTGATCTTACCACAGTCAAGAATCAATCAATATATTGTTAAGCTCGAAATATTTGATATACGATGCGTTATCCATTAGAATAACTGTGATAAAATATCAACTTTCGTTGTTCTGTTGATATTTTCGTGTGTATTGGTATCACATCAGTTTTAAAAGAAAAATTTTGTAAGATTGGAAATCATCAATTTCTATGTTCATAGTTAGGTTAGGTTAGGTACACCAATGTACACAGCCTATTACATATGTAAATAATATATAATTAACAAATTTCACGGTAAGTTATTGGCAACTTGTTTATAATATCCGCAAACAAAGCTGTTTCAAGCGAAGCGATACTGTAGATACGGTCTTACAGCACATGCCCACATATTTATAAGTATCAACCTTATGAGAAGTAACTTTCTGTTACTTGTTATTTGATAATTCTTATTTTTTTTTGTAATTTTACTTGTAAATAACTCGAAGATCCCAACTTCTCACTTTGGATAAGCGCCAACCAAAAAGAGATACAATATTACTTTACAATTGTGACGTTGGTGTTGCAACACCAGTGTCATATGAATCAGAAGAGTTGGGTTTATATTTTTAATTTTAATGAGTAGTTGCATCTTCCTTCCAATCAGACTCACTTTCGACTTTTATGACATGATCACATAAATTTTTATATCATTCGTCGCAATAATTAACACCTTTATTGGAATAGAATTCGAAATTTCGCCCCTAACAAACTGTACATCTCAAAATAATTCTATTTATTTAGTATTTAGAAAATAGATTCATAAAAAAATAAAACTGCAAAAACAACTTAAAAAAAGAAAATAAAATGATTCTGGTTAAAACAGATTTCTATTTTGATATTCATTTTGTAGGTGATTTAGGTGTAGATGATTTGATAAAGACCGCAACAGGTCGAAACGTCAAATTTTTACCTATCTTCAAAAAGAGACCTAAAATCACGACGATTTAGAAACATAAACATATCAAAAAGTGTAAGAAATTAATTATTTTATATATTATTTATTTGCGTTGATAATGGAAATATTTTTAATTAAGTACTTATCTAATACTGTTTTAAATTGGCATTTTGAAGATGTTTTTTATAATAGCTCTGCTTTTTCTTGATCTTTAACAATGCATAAGCCACGGCTAAAACATTGGTGATTTTTTCGAAGCTAGAAACATCCACATGAATGGTATAAAGCTGATTAAATTATTTGGAACAACTCTTGAATGTACCATCAACGAAAAACAATTTACCAGATTTTAATAATTTTCTACTGTAGGTGCCACCAAAAATCAAACAACGTTTTCCATTGCAAAATCAGAAAGGAGGAAACTTGATCCATCAGAAAATTTCAACCTTATGTCTGTAAATGTAATTTTTGAATTAGAACCCGGATTCTGTGGCGTTCCCAAAGCTTTTCTTCGTTCATCACGGAGAAAACTTTTCATATTATTACATTTAGGAATTTCTGCAAGCATTTCGTAGCCACGGTCAAGCAATTTTTCGAATTCTTCTCTAAATATTGTTCTAACCGGTATTGATAACTCCTCTATAATTCTTTTTTCACAAATATACTTTGTTTTACAAACTTCAACTTCAGCTACATCTGGAATACACCGATGAAGCGTTGCTTGTAGTACATCGTATTTGACTGCAGTTGTTTTCACTGAACCTTTACACTTACTTCTTCTTTCCTGAACACAACTCCAGTAAATAAACTCTTCAGTTTTACGTCCAATTGGGTAACGGTGTCCCTCTAATATTTAGTTAAGCAAAGGTTTTCCTTTAAAACTTAATATCACTTCCATTGTGAGAAATTTTTTAAAATGAAAAATCATCAAATAATAATATCGAAGACGCAAGGATATTAATAGATATAATACATATGCTAAACCTTGAATAAATTATTAAACATAAAACATACCTTCATATTTCTCATAAAACCAGATGATTTTAATACCAATTTCTAGGAATTATTCGTGCAGCTAAAAATCCCCACAGCTACCTATAGAGTTTACCTAGTTAAGAGTATGATATAAAATCCACACCATAATTTGTTTGACTATGACTATAATAGCTTTGATGAGAAAGTATTAACTCTTTGTTACTCTGTAATTAACTCCTTTATAATTTTTCTTCTTCTATTTACGGTAATAAACATTTCAAGCTAAATATAGGGATGAAGATGCTCGATGCATGCATTCACTTCTGTGGACCATTAGAATGTAATAATGCTTGGTGGGTCAATATCTGAAAGAAACGTCTACGTCCAAAGATTTATTCCGTAGAGATCTCGATAAAACTACATATGTATTCAAATAAATTTAATCATTATGGAATCACTAGAAACAATAAATTCTATACTCACAAACGTTCCATCAGTATCATTAGTCCATATTTAGTTTTTTTTTTTTAAAGAAAGATAAATTTTGAAGTTTCACCTTTTCTTTAAGTCTTTATCAAAATATGATATTGACACTGACATTTTGCTTATTTATATTGATCTATAGATCACCTTCATCATGAATATCAGAATAAGGATAAAATCAACTTGGAACTTCGTTTCCATAAGAAAAATTAATTTTTCCTTGGTTTCCACATCTCAAATATATTAAATTTATTAGAATTTACAAAATATAGCTATAAATTTTACTTAAATTATTTAGATCTTTTTTATCATTTATAGATTTTTCGTTCTTATGAATGTGAACCATTTCTAAAAATTCTTTTCTTCGTGTATTAGATTCCGTTTCAATAACTTTTGAATCTTTTTAATTGAATTTATGTTTTTTGATATATCATAGTTCGTTAATGCAGTTCTATTTTTTTTATCGTATTGATGTCCCCTTAGTCTATTTTCTAAATACTGAGATGTCTGCCCTATGTAGACAGCCTCACAATTAGTACAAGGCACTTGATATATAATATTACTTCTTTTGTTTTTTGGTGTTTTAGATTTTAATTTAGTGAAATATTTGGATAATGTATTAGTAAACTTATACTAAAATCATATTTATCGAAATAATTCGATAATTGTTGGGAGTTCTTGTATATATCGTAAAGAAAAATGTTTTATGTTTTGATGTTTCGTTTCTGTTTTGTATTTAAATTGATTGGAGCATATGTTTATCTTTTTCTTGAATATGGTATTTATCATTTTTTCCGGATAATTATTTTCTTTCAATGCATTTTCTGCTTTTTGAATAGCTAAGCATCTAAATTCAGGATCTGATAGTTGGATAGATCTATCAGCCAAACTTATTATCACTAATCTTTTTTGTGACATAGAATGACACGAATAATTGAAAATTAATTATCTTGAGGACCAAGTTGGTTTCGTATACCATTCTGTTTGTATGTTATTAATAATTTTATATAATAAAACCTCAAAAAAATTGATTTTATCATTTTCTTCGATTTCGATTGTGAAGTTTTTCATGATAAGAATTGAATCTTTTACTTATGGTTTCAATTTGATTCTTTGGTACAGCAGTAATGTGATCATCTACATATCGGAAAAAGAATGGAATATTTATATCAAGTTTGCTTAGGACAATTTCCTGAAGATCTTCCATTACCAATTGTGCTATAACAGTTGAAATGGAAGCCCCCATACCACAACCATCAATTTGTTTGTATATTTCATTTTCATATTTGAAATATGTTGTTGTAAAAGTGAGTTCTAAAGCTTTTATAAATTCATTTTGAGGTATTTCTGTATATTTTTTAATTTTGTCCCATTTTTTCATTAATATATTTTTTACAATGGTAATAGGAATATTTATATATATAAAGAAAATTTTGATACTTTTAATTTTTTCTTTGAAATCCTATGTGTTTTTGATATAGTATTTGTTTTGATATAAAATTTTTTTCAAAATATTTTTCTAATAATTAGATAATGGCATGAGAGGAGTTTGAATACTTGAAACAATCGGTCGAAGTCGAAGGGAAATGTCAGGTTTGTGGAGTTTTGGTAAACCATATATTTTAGGGGCTAAGGCATTGTGAATTTTTTTGCGTCTGATGGCGAAATAAAAAGTTGTTTTTCCCAAGATCGAATTAAATCATTATTTTGTTTTTGATAAGAATTCATAGGGTCTTGTTTAATTTTTTTCTTATCTTATCGCTTTATAATTTCATCATTTTATTATTATAAGCTTCTGATTTCATGACAATAGTTTTATTAGATTTACCTGCTCTAAAAATTTTGAGATTTATATTTTTATTTATGAATTCTTTGGTTTTAGTTATATTTTGAGGTTTGATATTGTTTTGTTGTCTTTTGTATTTTATAAAGATAAAGACTTAAAGAAAAGTCGAAACGTCAAAATTTATATTTCTTTTAAAAATTTTCAAAAAACTAATTTTGAAACAGAAGAGACCTAGTTTTCAAAATTTGTTAACTAATTCAATTGATAATTAATTATCTAGCAAACATTTTACTTTACTGGCACACCGATATATGTCCGTAATATTGTTATTTCCACTGACAAAAATCTATAGGAATTGATGAAACTCTGTTTCGCGTAAACCCACCACAATGTCGGGAATTTTACGAGTAACATATAAACCTTGAAAAATCCGACATTGTCTGGAATGTATTCCATCAAGAAGTAGAAAAAAATAAATTCAACAACCAAAAAGGATTCCGTTGTTGATGATGATGTCAATGTCGGTAAAAGAGGACCATTCACCAGAGTGCTGACTGGCAGCCACGAGTAACTGGCTTTATGGTTCTCGTTACGTGGGACCGTGTCGTGCTAATGATTGTAAGTCCTCAGGGACTGTGGAAGGCCATTCGGACCGATATAGAGGAAGGAAAACCGTTAGGAAATTGAACGTATATACGTCAAGAGCAAAATAACTTTTATTATCGAATCTGATCATCGAAGAAATAGGTAGTAATCTTACCTGATTTTTGAAAGATCTAGTCGTAAGTATACAGTTATATTTATTGGAAAATTTTAATGCTTATTGACAACAAACTCAATCTCATGGGGTATTAATCAATATTAATGAATTTTAGCTACAAAAATATTTGAAAAATGAATTTGCAGTGGTTGCAACTTCAAACTATTCTAACTCTATAGGCTCACAGACAATTTTTGTTCTAGCCTTTATTAAAAAAAAATATAAATATCAGGTTATTTACACACATAATTCATCTAATTTTCATTTCATTGCTCGAAATAAATGAGTTTTAATTATTCTGATTTCCTAATAATTTGATTACTGAAAATGATTATTCTGGAATATAACAATTGTTGGTCACAAAATATTAGTCTAAGATTTCATAAAATATCCTGAATATATATGTAAGTCTATCCATTTCACAGTAAATTCACACCAATTGTATGCCCTTACAACTAGAATTCCAGAAGAAAGAAGTTGATATGAAGGGTCGAAGTTGGCCCTCCCTAGGGAACATGTCTTTTTAAAAAAGGTGTCGTCAGGTACAAAGCAACCTCAGCGGTGGCGATAAGGGGAAATAGTTATTGCTTATATTATATCTCAAAACTTGGTACGTCTTTCTATCGAAATAACAAAAATATAAAATGGAAACGAATTTATCTGGCACGCGAATTTTGATAGTTGATTTATTTGGTTATTTCATGTTTACCATTTGAATTGCACAAATTTAATCGGTTAAAAATCAATATCAAAATCATCAACATTAATCGACTATTAACTAATACGCTAGTTTGTCCAAATATAACAGCTATATTGAGTTGTTAGCTCCAAAATACTGATTCAAATGAATATTGTCCAGTACGAGCTTCAATAAATCAAAAATTCCTCGGCGGAGAAATTGGAACTATACAATAACCAGTTCTAAAACCTATAGATTCTTGAAAAAGAGATATTCTTTAAACCTATTCGTAGATCAAAAGATGTACTAGTTCATATTCACGTTGCTATGCTATTATAGACGAAAACATGGTAATCCATTGAAGTATTTTTTGGCAATTTTTTGTTACTTTCTTAAAATCAATAATTAAATTGGAACATATTCGTATGATTCAATTTTGTGTAGCTGTTTGATTCATAATCGGAGAGGTTTGATTTCTTTTTTTAGAATAATGTAACAAAAGGCATGTATTCGCCATTATTTTTATCAAATCAAGAAAGGGATATTGTTGGACATGTCTACTGGCGGAGTCTTGTAACTAAGTACTTTTGGAGAAATTGTTGAATAAAGGTTTTGCTTGTATTAAAAGTAGCTATTTAAAAAATTATAACTGCTTCAACTTTTGCAAAAAGCTAATTGCAATCAATTGCGATCATTTAGTGAAGTCCAAAAATTTGTAAAGCGGATTCATCATGAATTATTTGAAAATAGAGCAATTTATTACCAAAGATGGAAATGGGTGCTCTATATTAATCGAAAAAAACGATCGAAATGTTTGGACAAAACCGGAGTATTATAACCCACGCTAAAACCCGACTTGCATAAAAAAGGTCATTCTCCACCGAAAAAAAACTGCACCAATTAGGATGGGAAGCTCTCCTACAACCAGGGTATATTCACTTGAAATCATTATAATTTGTTTCATTTATGCATGATTTTCTTCTTTGAAAACATTCCAATAATTAGGGCACAAACATTTGATAGAAGAGGGTTAAAGATGCTACCCGAGCAATAGGCACAAGCTGTTGGAAACAATTTTGATTAAATTCTTTTGTTTTATTGTAAAACATTGTAAAAACGACATTAATTATCACTATAACCGATAGTATCAATTATACTGAATATATTATGTGAGATTTTTCAAATATTTTCTAGGAATTTGTAATTTTATCTTGCCAATTTGTTCTATTTATCCCTGTATTATACAAAAATATTTCTCTCCTTTTCTAATTTAAGTATCGTTTCGACTCCTTCAATTTTTCGCCTCTATTAATGTCTACGGAAAGTAAGTATTTTTTTTTTTTAATAAAATATGCACGTTTCTTCCAATTTTCTTTTAAAATATATTCTTGTACAAATTCAATACATCAAACCATTCCGTCTTAATTATTCGAAAGTCGTAAGTGATTTTGCAAGAATTAGTATGGAAGTAATAATTTTTTTTATGTCATGTTCATTGTATCGGATGGGTCGAAACTTCTTATAATTAAACTTTATTTGAATAGCGTAATACATTTTTCCTATCACCAAATTCTGGAATTTGGAGGGGATGTTAAAAAAGCCTAGTTTTTTTATTATCAGAACTACAAAAATTATCATTCTCATGTAAAGACAATCCAAGTATACCAAATTACAAACAAAATGCAGAAAATCTGCAAAACCAAGAGAGAGAGCGTATTAAACAAATTTCAAATTTCTGACACAAATTTTTGTTTCTTTACAAGATTAATGATAAAACAGCGACGCCATTGGTGAGAGCAATAGGTCGTGTTGTAAAGGCGTCGGCGACGCCTAGACTATAGAAGGCTCGTTCTGATGGATAACCTAATAATCGTTATACGGAGGGGCAGCTACTCCCTCAGGAGCGAAATGATGGTTGGTTCAAGTAGCATGGACCAACTTCAAGCAATTTTCCGAAAGTTCACGTTAATTTTGTTTTCGTTGCTGGATGCTCCTCCGACGTGTTGAGTGGATAGTAAATAAAAATAATATTGATTTCTTATTTGTTACTAAATGTCATTAGACATGTGTATTCTGCTAAAAACTATTTATTTATACTATGTTTGTTAATAATAGGAGCGATACTAAGCCGAAGTTAATTTCTTATGTGAAAATAAAAAAAATTATTTTTCTATAGCAATTTCCAGATTGTCAGTGTCAATATCATATTTTGATAAAGACTTAAAGAAAAGTCGAAACGTCAAAATTTATCTTTCGTTTAAAAACTATCAAACAAATGTTTGTGTGTGTATGTGTATATTCATTCGCAATTAGTAATTGCGATGAAATAGAAATTTTAAAAAGCTTTGATTCATGTGGATTTGCGGAAATGAACAAGCGATTGAAATAGTCACAAGGGACTCCAAACTGGCGAATAGAGTCATATCAACGAATTCAGCACAATTTCACATGTTTTCATTTTATTTTAGCACCGTTCCCCCACGAGGAGCTATTCTCAATATAATCGCATCACGGTCACCCCACATAAAACCTAAAAAACTATAAGGATTGATTGTAAAGAAAGCCGCCACTAACAGAATCGGATTAGGATATATTTTAAAACCATAATTAGCTTATAGTTTCGATATTATTTCAATATGTAGAATCATTTCTGAAGGAGGATATAGGTATGATATGATAGTTCTAGCACAGCGATTGAGATCAGTATCTGACTGATCTCCTAATAAAGATCACTGAATCTCAAAGATGTTGCTTAAATATCGTGTGTAAAAGGAAAAATATGTGTAAGAATATCAAGACAAAGATTTTAAAAAAGGTGGAAAAACTGGGCTAGTAGTATGAATGTAAATAGTGCCAACCCTATCACAAGTTTTCTTACATAAATCCTTATTTAGTACTATGTAGCATAGCTATTAACAATCATCCACCTTTAGCTGTTAACAACTATAGTTTAGTAAAAATCACAATAGTTCTATCAATTTCTGTTATAGAAAATGAAAAATTAATAAAATAACTGGAAAATGTTTTTCCATGATACTGATAGATTTTTCTTTCTCCTGTGTCTTGGCATTTGCCTATGTGACTACGTGGCTAAAGAATATTCTTTCACATTTCTAAAGAACGTCCTAGAATATTATGAAACCTTGCATTGAATATAACATGGCATACGGCAGGTGAGAAGAGGGGGCTAACAAAAGTTACCAAGTGAATTTTAGATAAATATCAAAATAAGCATTAGAAACTTATAAACTTTGTTTTTTGTTATAATAAATAAATTGAACACCAGTATGTCACAATACTCTTTCATCAATTATCATCAATTATTGATTTATAAATACAATATATATTCTATGAAACACACGTTTTCTGTATGCGTTTCCTGTTGACCGATTAAACACCTTTCTTTTTGTTGGTCTTTCCATCTTCCATTTGGATTTATCAAACCTCCAAACAGTGGCTTTGTCCATTGTGAGTCCCCAGAGACCCGATTCGACAATTTAACCAAAGAATTGTTTCTGTCGGCAATCGCGTTTGCTCAATTTACAGTCCAAACTTGAAGATCTTTTGAAATAAAATAAAAACGGATTAAATAGAGGGTGGTTTCGATTTAGCGGTCTACAAGCTTGTAGTATTGATGGTTACATAAAAATCTATATGAAGCTCATTAATTTAACTGGACCGATAATAAATGTCAGTGATATTTAATATTGAAATGGTATAATTGTCCTTTAAATACTTTGAAACTATTTGTTTATATTAGGACTGACATTGATTTTCGAAACACAATAAATTTAATATTGAGGGACCAACAAATGTTTCGGTATCCTGCAATTTTAAAATCCAGTTATACAAAACAGCAAAGGGAGTTAAAATCGTAAATTATGCTGTAATGGAATAAATTACGGGATAGTTTATAATGCAAATATTAACAACAAACGAAAATTAGCTCAAAGTAAATAAATCTATTTTCACTGCAGTCACATTTATAGTAACGTAATATTAATTGATTAAAAAGGTTGAAACCTACTAATAAAAAAATTAAAGCAACAGCAAAAAAACCCTACAGAATTATCAATTCGTTGTTGTTTTTGGTCGATTGCTCGAGCACCCACTTTGGACAGAGCTTTCGCTTACCATGTTATATTAATTCACGATATGTCCAGCACGTTCCTTTTATATATTTAAGACCTCCGCTATCTTAATTAGCTTAAATTTACAGCTATACCAAATTATTTAGTGCACCTCTATGTTTTCGTCGGCGATAGCCTTTTTGGGGTGTCCACTACGTGAATCCGTCTCAGTGCTCATTTCGACTTGTTTAAACTTAGCAAACGCCTTCCCAATAGTTGATTTTCCTGGGGAAAAGTATATTATTGTTTATTAAGCCACGCTTTGGCTTCAAAAATATTTTTTGTTATAAAACAAGATAGGAAATTCCGAGTTATCAATTTTTTCAAACAACAAAAATTGCTTCACTCAAAATGTTACTACAAATCATATTACGACAGTTAAATTTATACACGTATCTTTTGAAACTTAGGGGGAACTGAAAATCAAATGGATTTTATATTAGTAGAGTCCGCCCACCTAATAAAATAGTTCGCTTCAACGAAACCAGATTCATGCTTTACCAAAAGAGATTCAGTTACACCTTTTTTTGCCAATAAAACCATGTCGATAGAATCTTTCACATCAAAATTTATCTCTGGATCTTCATTCTTCTCGACTCCTCCTCTACTTCCCTTTGGTGTTTTTAAAACACGGCGCAACCCAAGTTTTCCATAAATTTTGCGTTCTTCATATAGTATAGACAAAATAAGATTTTCCGTAGCAGCAAAGTACCTACGTAATTCTTCGAATAATCTGTTCTGAAAATTTTTTGAGATCATAAGAGAGATAGCATGAATGTATATTTGGATTTGCCATGATGGTTTTAACAACACAGGCGTCTAATGATCTTCAATTATCACATATCGTCTATGGACATAGTTGACTTCTAATAAGCAAGTTTTTCAGCACTTCATAAAAATAAATCTATTGAAACACTTCCACTTGATAGAGCGATACTTATATTAATTAAATCTTTCAGATTGTTATGAGAATCTCATTTCTCTTATCCATACCTCCACTTTCCGTGCCCACTTCTTGGTCCTTGATGCCGATACTAAGTGAAATAATCTTTCTATTCTTCTTAAACTTTTTTGCCATATCTGGACCTCGTGATACATCAAGACGTATTGAACTAGTTTTCTAATTTTTAGTTTATCTAATGTACACCAGAAGGCAACTTTCATGCGTCATTCCAAACGTTGTTTTTTCGTTTAATCTCAATGGATAACGCATTATTAATAACTATCATCAATTTTGTAATCTTTGTAAAAGATAATATCAGGAAAATTGAAAAAAAAATATGAATTGATCCCATCTATTTCTAAGCTATTCAGCTACAACCAATAAGCATTAATTTTTACCTATGAAAAAAATCATTCATCTATGCTCAACTTCTTGGATCTCATTACTTAAAAATGTGAATGTTGAAATAATTAACGCTATTTTCTCAGAAAAAAGCGTTAATACAGTTGGTAAAGGTGAGCTATGTAGTCTTTTATCCACGATAACGGCAAACGCAGTTGAAATCAGTGTTCCCCAGGGCATGTTGTGAGTGAAAAGAAGCTGAAATTTAGATTCAACGTATGGGACAATGGTCCCAAAGGATGAATAAAGTAAAAAGTAACGAACTAAGGTCGGATTAGGACAGACCATAATGGGAATACATACACTTTGACTATACTATATAAGAAAAGTAATCAGTTATAAAAGATGCATTTTATAGGAACGTGTCTTCACGTATAGTCTATTTCAAATTAATTGCCATTTTATTTCCCATAACCATTTAAAGAGCTCTTTACAATAATTATGAAGCATGTTACTATAAAGGAATATGGTCATTTGTATAATAAAATACTAAAAGAGCAGTATCAAATTCATTAAAAATATTAGTGGAGATTTGAAACTAAGTTTTTGTAGAATATAAAATGAATCATGAAATTTTTTCAGGATTTTGGGAATCCTACTTTCGAACAAAATACACTTGAAATAATATCTACTCAACTTGTTTATTATATAATAAAAAATTGAATAATAGGAAAAAAGTTTGTTAAGGAACTATAGAAAAATTCCATAGTTATATTCTAAATAATGGAAACAAAATATACTTATTGAACATTTTTTATCTTGGTTGGAGTCCACCAACCAATGTGTAAAAAATACTCAAGGAAGGAAATGAAAGTCAAACGAATAGAGGTTTCTCTACAAACATGATACCATACTCATATAATATTTAAATATTCTAGTATGAATAGCTGTGAGCCTACTAGTACTAATTCCCAGATTATTTCATAATTCATGCTATTAATTCATGCTATCCTTGTATTATCGGCTGCCTATAAGTTTAGTAGTTTCAGGTACCACTAAGCGGTTGTGATATTCTTTGTTAGAATGTCGTTCAGCTACATGAGGGTTACTTATCGTAGATTGAATGCATATTAGCATATTTTTCATATAAACAATTAGTCATTTTGATAGAAAATTTGAATTATGTAACCTTTTCTTCAAAATAACATTAGGTAGGTACTATTTAGTTTGATAATAAAATAGTGATAATGAATTTAAAAATACACATAAATTTAATTTGATGTTGATCAAAAACTGTGCATAAAAAAATTCAAACATGATCATATTTCTTTAAAGAATACCGTATTATTTTTAATTGAGTGTGGAATTAATAAAAACCATTATACCCACAAAGTGAAAACAATTATATCTGTTGATCATTGCATGTTATTGTTAAGTGCTTGTGATGAAAATAAAAAACGTCAACTTAAAGTAAAAAAATTATCACAGGGTTGATACTCGTATATGCTTAAGACTAACTTGATGATGTCATTTCAAAGAGTACTAGGAAAGCTTAGGAAGAAATTTTGTATTGAGGTAAAATTACATCTAGTATAAGTTGCGTTTTCAGGTAGAGTTTCCGAACACATAGTATAATAAAATGATTTTGTTTGAAGGAATTCGTCACTAGAATTATTGCAACACTTAGAAAATAGGAAAAGTTATTATCATGCTAAATGTTGCATTAACTTATTTATCAGATTTCCATGTATCGCAAACTTAATATGTATAAACGGTTTGTTGAAAAAAAGTATGGAATACTAAATTTATTACACACATTATTTTTCAATCAATAGAAGAGCTGAATGAAAAATTTTAAATTGCATGAGATTCGATGCTAAAATTTCAATAATAATCTATATATTAGTTTGATAAAATTCTATATTCCACGGGAATAGTTTGAAATTTTCTTATCCTTCTTCTCTCTCATTCCAGTGCTTCGTTTCACGTTTCAATCCATTTATGTTTATGTACTTGATGATTATTTACATATACAACAGAATCCTGACAATGAATTTATTTTTCATTTTATTTTGAATACAAACGAAAAAGGCTGAATCAGGTCGAGTTTTACAGTTTTAAGACATTCAGGATAAACGTAGACCTCAATAGGATAATGTGCGTCATCCAATCTGTGTCATCCAATCATGTTGCTCTATTACTATCTATCTATTTATAACAATTTCATATCAGTCTAACCGACGCGACGTTTTACTTCTATTATTTGACTTCATTATAATCACTATTCGTGTTTATTTGGGTTGTTCTCAACATTTAATAACACAACATAACATCTTGTTACTACATTGCGTTTTGATCATCCAGGATTTCTGATACCGTAGAATAATTTGCTACCCAAGATACTACTCATTAATGAATGTTAATTTGTAGGCATGTTATTGGTTAATACCTAATTGTAATTATAATCACCGAACGGATAAATTATGGAATAAAATAATTATCTAATAAACAGAAGAATTGTTGCCAAAATGACAAAAAAGGTGAATTTTTGTGTCACCGATGAAATTTGGTGATGTTTTTCTTTTCTAAATAGAACTGGATGTCATGTAACACCTCAATAAATTTTTAAAATTTAATGTATTGGCCGTAAAAATATTTTTCGAGATCGGTGAAACATTAATGCCGATTGATGGATAGAAATCGGCAGTAGAATCGTTTTTTAGTGCCTAACTGACTGAACTGTCATCCACTTGATGTTCGACAGCAGTCGAATACACGTCAATCAGCCCATATTTTGATATTACGAAAAATTCAAACTGATCTATTACCATTAATATAAATAAATGAAAAAAATTAGATCTGCATGTCGAATTTTAAAAAATAATCATATTTTTTAGCCGTGTAACTAAACGCCGCACTTATAACCTATTCTGCTCGCCTAAATTTCAAATATTTTCGCAAGTATTTTTGATTATGGGCGATTTCGAGAAAAAATATAATACATAACGCGGCACTAAAGTCTCTTTTTGTCACTCGTCTAGTTAGTTCTCCAGCCTCGTGACAAATAGGATAACTTTAGTGTCTTGATACATATATAACTATATTACTTTCAAATTCAACAAAATCACCTTCATTATTCTAATAAATGAAGCGGTTGAAGCTAAACAAATTTATGAATAAAGTTTATTCCAAACTAAATGTTTTTTCACACCAAGAAAATCTATGGACACGTTAATTAAGTACAAGTGCTGAGTAATAAGACTCAATTCATGTCTAAATATACTCCTCAATTCCTATGAAGTTTGTGTTATATTTAATTGCACCTTTGATTCTTTATAACCCTATGTATATAGGTAATTCTAGAGATGATAGATCTGCCGACGTTGCTAGTCATTCTATATAACCTCGCATTAATTTAAAAATTGTCTAGGACTAACTGCTGCTAGGCTCCGTTCTTTTGAAAACAGTTATTTTCATGAGGTAAATTTGAATTATCGGTATTTAGTATCAAAAAACCGGACTAACGTTTCCTATTAGATTTTCTTTGAAGAAAAAAAAGCCAATAATTATATCATTTATCCCTACGCATACATTCATCGGAGTTACATAGATATTTTGTACATCCTTAAAGGAAACTGTTAATCATATAGAGTTAATAAAAAAGATGGAGAGAGCGAGGTATCGGAGCTTGTTCAAGAGGGCCCGAACTGCTGATAGATAGAGAAAGAACTTCGATATATCTCCGTTCTCTCTATCTTTAAGATTAACTCTATGGTTAGTCCTCGTTGAATTATTGATGTAGTTGAATTTTGTAGGAATGGAATTTAAAAAACGCATTATCATTTATTAAGTTGACTCCAGCATCACCACTATGGGGATTATCCTGAACATTCCATGAAAAATAACATTGTCATCAGTTTCAGGATACCCATCATTAAAAAAACGTTTAACATGTCCAGTTTTTCTTTCCATTTTACTCACAGTTGATTAGGTCTCTCTGGATAATTCACACTGAACAAATTACATACCTCTTGCTCCGTTCTGATTTTATACCTTCATCTACTCAGGATAGAAATTTCAGTGCTTTGTCTTCTCCGTATATTAGTTAACCCAGAAATTATATCACACAATGATAATATTATTAATTCCAGCTTTCAGTATTGACATTTATCATATATTATATCGATTAATGCAAATGACAACATCAAAGAAATTAAATTTCTCTTTAGCAGAAAAGCATAGAAACTTATTTTTATTGAGATTGTTTTATAATATCGATGATCTATATACCCTGTATAAATAAACTATCCACAAAAATTATGGCATCACTCATTATTTTTTAAATATTTTAAATGTGTTTCCTGTTTTTCGAATTTTATTATTATTACGAATTAAAACACCAATAGATACGCCTTTTGCAACATTTATTTTATTTATTCTACAGAGGACAAAAAGTTTGATTTACCAAAACATAGAAAATATCAAAAAAATTGTACAAAACATCTATACATAAAAATGAACGGAGCATCCAACAAATCTGTTTGCAACCTTCGAGCAGTGGTATGCCTAATTTTTAACGCCGTTAACCTCAAATAACGATCATCTACTACCGAAGTTACCCTTCCGCGGCCATTATTAACAAAATAAATTTAAATTTTCACTATACAATAACACAATTTGCTTAGAAAGTTCTCAATCTCAATGCATTCTCCAAGACAGAAATGATTTACTCGAGCATTTTTGCTTCCAAAAAAATTTGTAAAGAAATTGTGATATTTTTTTGCCGATGATAAGAAACCAGAAATATCTATTGATACATATACAGATTGTCCCAAAAAACTACAATTAAGTAATAAAAATATCCTAAAATAGTGATGAGATCATTTTTGTGGGGTGATTATTTATGAGTGTAAATGCAAACACAACAAACACTACACATTTATGAATCATGTTAAATTTCAGTTTTATATAATCATTAAATTTTTTTATAGTATCTTGGAGTTACGGAAAGAAAAAAGTCGGGACGCAGCACGATCACGTCGAGGGAAGGAAAATTACGAATTCTACGAATTGGCAAAAATGCTTCCTCTCCCCGCCGCGATCACCACTCAATTAGATAAGGCTAGCATTATAAGACTGACCATTTCATATCTCAAATTAAGGGATTTCTCAGGACACGGCGAACCGCCATGGAATAGGGATGGACCGCCTCCGAACAAATCACTAAAAAGTAGGTACCGATCATTTTTAAGTTAAATACGTTGCATGAAATTCTTTGGAAAATTGTAATTTGCCAGTTTAGTGAACGTCTCGACTTCCTATTAGTCTATTAAAATGAGAATTCAAATTACCATCCAAAAGGCGAATCTATTTATTTTAATATAAGTGAATTTCAACATACTTTTAAAGGATTTATAGTCGAAAATTTTGAATCTACAAAATAATTAAAATTTATGTAATATACTAATATCGCCAAAGTTTGGAAAAGGCTCTGTTTTTCTTTGGAGCAGGATATCCTTGTCGAATAGAATTAGTACCGATAGATAGCGGATCGTTATCTGCTAATAGATAGGTACTGACAGATATTTAGAGACATTTAGGATCAACATGTTGTTTCCGATAATGCACGACCCCACATATAACATGTTTGGAATTATCTGTATAGAAAAGTTGAATATCTAATTCTGCTACAAGCGATCCTGCAGAACACAATTACTGCGTAAGATAATTCAGATCAAGATTACTTCAGAACATTGATAGCAAGTATGCCACAACGCTGTAGCTATGTTATAAGCAAGAAAAAAACTAATTTCATTCAATTATATTTATTTTCTAAGTATACATGTTTTCACTTTGATTCTGATAGTGAATTTATTTATGAAATAAATCAAATAAAGATACTCTTTTTCATATGCTCTGTATTTTCTGTCGTCAATATTATCTAATCTATCTAGACTAATAAACTAACTAACTAACAAACCCATTTTTATGAAATGCTGCTTCATCGGCAAATAATACAAAATTGAATAAATCTCTGTTTTTCTGAATTTGTTCTTGAGCCCACTCACAAAAGGTTAACTGCTTTTCATAATCATCATCCAATAGTTCCTGCATTTGTTGTATACGGTAAGGATGCATTTTATTCTTAGATAGAATTTTTTGGACGATCGTACGACTTATCTCGGCTTGTTTTGATATTTCCTGTGTCCGTAACTTTTAACATTACGGTCATCTCGTTGTTCTGTGACATTGCATTCTTCAACCTTTCGCTTTTTTTGTAAGCTACACTACCAGTTCTGGTAAATCGGCTGTCTTCTATCTGGAAATTTCTGTTGATAAATCTTTTGTGCGAATAAACAGTCTTATCACTGGCACCCAGTATAAAAATCATATCAGTCAATTCTTGTATCAGAACATTCATGATCTTCTTCCTCTTCTTCTTCTTCCTTCTTGTTCTTTGTAATACTGTGAAAATGTCAAATTCACAGTTTACTTGATAAAACTATGGATATTTTATTTCATTTGTTGGTAAGGTGATATTTGCTTAATTTAGTTTTGTAGATACCTTATTTATTTTATTACAGTTTTTAAAGGTATAAAATTACTGGTTTGGTTTTGTTACAACTAGAAGTATTTTAAACGTCACATTCAGTTTTTACTTGTTAAAAAGGTGAATATTTTTAAATCATAAACTAAAAATGCAATTTTCTTAAAAACAGTAAATTTTAGAGTGTACATTATTAGACATAATTTGGAGGGATAAAATAGTTTAAAATATGATAAAATAATATTCTGGGTGTTCCATTTAAAAAATGAAGTTTTTGATAATTGAAATCTCCTGAATTAATGCTTATCTAAAAAACACCCCGAACCCCGCACGAAATTTCTACTCTGTTCAGACATTTCTTCCTCCTTTACCTTCGTACTTACCAAACAAGTTTAGTTACTTTTACTATCATAACGTTTACTAGGCAGTATTTATATAGTGAACCAATTTTCGTCAAATCTTTATATTTTTCGCTCCAGCTTGGCAACGTCACAATTTATAAGAAAAGAAACACACACGAGAAAGATATTTGCAAACAACAAATCCCTATACTTTATTGTAGTTTTCATGTAATTCATCCAGAAAATTAACTAGTGCTTTTTTCTGGTTATTAATCAATTCCATTCAGAATATCTAGCCAATCATTTGTAACTATCCAGGAAGAATCAGCCTTAATTAATTTCTGTGTGAACTTTTTGTATATTTTTAATCATTTCAAGTAATATTTCTATTCTAAAATGCTAAATCTTGTGAAAAAATTGATAATGAACATATTTATAATTTTGTTGAAGAAAATACAAAATTATGATTTCCGACATTTTTTGCTCCCATTTTTTCCTGTCACCTGTTCCTTCTTCAGAAAAACCCGAAACATATTTGTGTTTGTGTATTGTTTTTAGTACTTGTCCTGTTTTTGAGTCTTCATATAACTTTATTTTTTAATCGAGTCTTTCTGGTGAGATCATTATCTATTCATATGTACACAATTCCTTTGTTTCATTTGTACCCTTCAGTGTAAATAACTAGGTTTGAATATCATGCATAAAAATTGATCTACATATTTTTTGATATGGGTTCATTTCGATTTCTTTTGGAGCTCTTTCTTTTCCCAGGTGATACGATTCAATCGCTGTGATGATTGTTCCGTCCGTTTTTCCCAAATACTTAAATCCAAATATATTTTGTTCATTTCAATTTTAAGATATTATTCTTTGCGTTCCACTATGAGTAGTTTGTTTTTGTTTTGTTTTCTTCAAGTTTATATTCGGGTTCATAGGTTCCATCTACTTTCATATTTTCATTATTTTATTCGAAATCGATTATTACTTCTTTTAAAATAAAGCTGATTTCAGTTATACTCTCCCCCGTTAATTATAATAAAATACCTTTACCACACACTTATTCACCAAAATATGAGAAACACAATTTTTCATGCTAACTTAATCCAAATAAACATAACTTGCTTTGTTTTCTTTGTAATACACTAGTAAAGATCTATTCATTACACCACTAGAGTAATTCGAAAAAGTGAAACATACATTTTTGAAAAACTATTCATTCAACGAGAAAATTGACAGACTCTTATATAAATCAAGCAATAATCAATGTAGGTTAAAGTGAATAATTATGAAGAGTCTTATGTACTTAAAACTACCAGTTATTAAACCACTTTCCGCATAAATTTCACATTAACCTTAGTAGGTACGTAGGTAGCTATTACTATACAAGGTGTCCCAACGAAAACGAATCGGAAGGAAAGTATTTTGACAATAAAAGCTGAAAAATGCCATATATATTCATGAGAAAAACAATTTTTCATGCAGAAAGTTCAGCCCAAACTTTATTCTCCTAAACTGGGGAAAATAACCAAATTTTTGATATTTATTGAAAAGGTTAGAATGCTTTTTATTTATGAAATTTTGAAAATTTGGGTACTTGGTGTCATAAAAATGATTGAATTGAGAATTGTCATAAAAGATACTATTACGTTATCAACGTTTTTTGACAGCTACTCTAGTTCTCACTGGCAAGTTTATCTTATCTAAAAACTATATATATGCAGATGGGATCATTCAAAGAGGTCATTTTTCCTAATCACTTAGCGGCAGGATGGATAATAAAAAATATTGAAAAAGAATTTATGGAAAACGTTTAAAGGGCACGGAACAGACTCTTTACTATAATCAAATAGGATATATATCGCCCCGAATTGATCCCGTATCAAATCCAAAGTAGGTAATCTGGCTCATTTGACATGCCATAGATTTGGTAGCAGTCAACTCATGGCTAGAATACAGAAAACCTGCTAGAAATGTATGTTCTTATAAATCATGTTCTATATCGTAATACAATTTCTCCAAAATTTGCCTTAAGCCCTTATAATATGTGGTTAATTGGCTGCGTAGATACAAGAGAGATTGAAGACATCTTGGTTTCAGTCAACCCTTCTTTCGATGGTCTACTTTTTTCTTCCGCAAACAGTCCCTTTTGATATATGAAAATTTTGGCATTTTCCGTATTTTGTGAGAAACGCCTATATAACACATTGAATGTAATAATTCAAGAGAAAAATATTTTTATCAAAGTCTGTTTAATTTTTGTTATTGTTGTTCTCTTTACTCAGTCTTATATATATATATATATATATATATATATATATATATATATATATATATATATTTCTTAGACTTCTTAATATGTTTATGTTTCTAAATATTTATATTGATCATCCTGAATATCAACATAAGTATAAAATCAAATTAGAACTTTCTAATAAGAAAAATTAATTTTTCCTTAGTCCTTACATCTCAAATATATATCAGTTATCAATTAAATTACTTATAGTTTTATTAAAATTTAGAAAATAGAGTTATAAATTTTACTTGGGTTATTTAGGTCTTTTTTTATCATTTTTAGCTTCTTCATTCTTATGAATGTGAATCATTTCTATTTATTTTGTGTATTAGATTCCGTTTCAAAAATTTTTGAGTCTATTAATTGAATTTATGTTCTTTTGATATTTCATGGTTCGTTAAAGCAGTTCTATTTTTTATCGTATTGCTGACCTCTTAGTCTATTTTCTAAATATTGACATGTCTGCCCTATGTAGACAGCCTCACAATTAGCCTCTTTTGTTTTAGTGTTTTAGATTTAATTTAAGGAAATATTTAGATAATGTACTATGTCCTTTATGACTTATCATATTTATTGAAATAATTCGATAATTATTGGAAAAGTCCTTGTACATATGGTAAAGAAAAATATTATGTTTTGACGTTTAGTTTCTATTTTGTTTCTAAATTGATTGTAGTATCTGTTTTTTGAATAGCTAAGCATTCAAATTCAGGATCTGATAGTTGGATAGATCTATCAGCCAAACTTATTATCACTGATCTTTTTTAGGACATAGGATAACATGAATTGAGGCTCAAATATCCTGAGGACTAAGTTGGTTCCGTATACCATTCCGTTTTTATGTTATTAATAATTTTCGTCGATATCTTCCATTACTAATTGTGCTATAACACTTGAAATAGAAGCTTCCATAGCACAACCATCAATTTGTTCATATATTTCATTTTCATATTTGAAGTACGTTGTTGTAAGTGCGAGTTCTATAGCTTTTATAAATTCGTTTTGAGGTATTTCTGTAAATTCTTAAATTCTGTCCCATTTTTTCATTAATATATTTTTCACAATGGTAATAGGAATATGAGTATAGGTATAAAGAATCCACATCTAACGAAATAAATACATATTTGTTAAGAATTTTTATATTTTTGATTATTTTTTAAATCCCATGTGTTTTTGATATAGTATTTGTTTTGGTATAGAATTTTTTTCAAATAATTAGATAATGGGGTAAGAGGAGCTGTGCAGCTTTGGTAAACCATATGTTTTAGTGCGTAAGGCATTGTGAGTTTTCAACTTGTTTACATCTGATGACGAAATAAAAAGTTCTTTTTCCCAAGATCGAATTAGATCATTATTTTGCTTTTAATAAGAATTTTTCTTATTAGAACAAAGTTATATTATGATTTTAGTTTTATGTTAATATTCAGGATGAAGATGTTCTATTGATCAATATAGATACGCAAATTGTCAGTGTCAATATCATGTTTTGATAAAGAAAAGTCGAAACGTCAATTTTTATCTTTCTTTTCAAAAATTATAATATAATAATTTTGAAACAGAAGAAACCTAAAATCAAGAATAATTAGAAGAGTACTTGTGTCGAACAGCGTTGAACTTTATCGCTAGGAAAAATTTCTCACTAGAAGACAAATGTATGTGTGAAATAGAATTTAGGGGCCCGCCTTCTCCATCACCAAGCGCTGAGCGGCCTGATATCGGATAAAACCGCAACAAATTCGTAATTTTCTAGAGGATTTTGGAAATAGACAAAATAAGTTTTTATTCATAGAAAAAGTATAGCTAATTTAGGACATGATACCAGACCAAATTTTTCACTTTCGTTCCCTTCGAAATGTGAATTGTTTTTGATCTGATCTCATCTGTACTTAAAAATTTCTAGACGATGTTATTTGTTCTAACCGAATTGACGCTATCCGATAATATAAGCATTAACTACTTTACACAACAAATCGACTAATTTCAATTTTATTATTAGCGCGAATTTCACATATTTCTTCACTGTGATTGATTGCACTAACTCAGAAGAAGGACTTTTTTCGCTACAAATAAGTCTGAAAAATGCATATTTTTGAGTTTATTTCCCCAAAAATCATGGAATTTCGAAAAATAAATAAAATATATATGTATTATGATAATTATTTTGAAATATGGTGATATCGCTTGATATCTATTTATAGCGGCTCACCTGGCACTAAACAGAAAATAAAACATAAAAAGTCTTTTCTTGTATCGACCGGACTCAAAAGGAAGTATTTTGTACCTTTTCCTCAGCGCCATGCCGATTTTTCAGTTCAACTAAGGCTTATCCATTCTTCGTCTATTTTACTTTACGTTATTCAACTTTATTCAGTGAATTTATATTTGATATTATTTATACGGTTATTGTTTTTCACACAGGATAAACGGTATGAATGTCATTATAAACATTCAGATAGAAAACCAAACGAGAACTGTCGCCATTACAAAATTTCAGGTCCATTTAGACTTCCCATAATTAAAAATTGAACTCTGTTATTGAATAAATGCGCCAAAATATTGATTTTGAATTTTTTTATGTTTAAAAACAAGTTGGTTGCAGTCATCGAAGAAATAATACTTGTATAATCGAAATCCAGTTCTAAGGTTCTAACTCACCAAAACGAAATATTTAAAACCAAAAAAGAGCGAATTACAAATTCTCATACGATATTTAATCAATCGATGATTCAATCAAACAGAAAGTTCGCAGATAATCCAAAAGTAGAAGAAAAAAATAGTAAAATTTAACGATCCCATATTAATCAGATATTGTCCTAACTCATTGAAAATTGTTGCCAAGACACATCGTTTGGAAAAAGCAAAAAAAAAAGTTTGATTAAAAACTACAGGATATCATTTTTTTGCTAAATATTTAGGGAAACAATGTTTTAACACTGTTTACTTTCCACAATAAGAATAAAAGCATTAACGTGGATGATTTGTGTTAAAAAAAAATGAAAACTGTAAAAAACCGCTTATGTTATATTACTTAAGTATAGGATAACATTATTTATTCATCTTAATTAGTACAACTAAATGTTTATGTATATTCGAAATATCTCATAGATTTTATAGCAGTACAGTATATTTTGATTTTTTTCTTTATTGCATATTACAGTAACCCTGCAATAATGAATAGAGACAAGTAAACTTCAATACAATATGACATGTATGTTGATTGAAAGTGTGTCATCCCACTAACTGTGTCTCGTTGTTCCAGCCCCTCAACATGTAAATCTAATAATGAACCCCTCTGGTAAATTTGTAAATCTAATTCTGGGCTGTTCCCGGCTGAGAGTGATAAAATTAGCTCTTGCTTATTGTAAACCAAACTTGGAAAATTTGCCGACGTAATTCGGTAGTTGCGGCTGGGGTGGTTGCTGTTTCTTGCTGAAGACGTAACGTAAAGGTCGGGTTTAAGGGTATTTTAAATTTCAAAGCATTCAATAATGGAATAGATTTATACTAATATCCATGTGATAAAAAAATTCAGGACGTTCATATGCTTTAAGATTAAGATGACAAACAAACATTCAGAAGTTATAAAAGTAGAATTGTCAATTCTACTACAGTAATATAATTTGAATACTCATATTAATATTTTAATTCGAGTCATTTTTAATGCCATATGCAATTGGAACACCTGATTTGATCAGGATCCGACATTACAGAACCCTCTAGAGGTGAGGATAGAAAAGACAATGCTACTTTGTTTTCCTATATCATTTCATGAAAGAAATTTTAGCTTAGTACTCTCACGACTTCCATACTTGTACCGAATTCCGTATCCTTTACCGATTGGAAAATGGTGCATGTAAGAGAGGGTTTGAAAAAAAAAAGAAAATTTGACAGAGGTTCAAAAGAATTCATTTGTTGTTGTCTTAGCTTGAGATAAACACTTTTCGTCAATACTTCATCGGTTTCGGCGTTATTCTGAGGCTAATTGAATTGCACATCAAACTCATGAAACCAGATTCAAAATTGTACAATTGCTTTGTAAGACATAGACGTTTTAGGGGCTATCTATCATAACGGACAACGATTATTTTCAATTATTGTTTTTCTTCTATCAAAACGATATAAATAAATCCTATTATCACCCTTAAACTGGTTTTTCAAATTATCAATGTCCGGTGGTTATTAGACTACGTTAATCGGACTATAACCAAAGATTTTATTGAGCTAACATGAATCAATTGATCAATAATTAACGTCTTTATCAATTGTTTTTTTTTTCAATCACTTTAATACCGCCTTTCCTGTGAAAATTATTTGTCCAATACGTCACTGGCTTTAGTTGGTTGTTACCGAAATAATTATGAGAATTAAAATGAACGCGAACAATCTTATACTTCAGATTAACTAATGAATTGACATTGATCCAGAGGGTTAGCTGTGGGGTTTTTGTTTCAGCTCTCAAATCAAATTTGCTTAGCGTTTTTGTTAACGTCATCAAATAAATTATGACATTCAATACCATATTTTTTAAAGAGGGATCAAGATTTATTTGCTTTTTAAATATTTTGATCGTAAATGCTATAGAATTAAATTCGAATGGAATATTAGATGATAGTTTTAATTATTGGTAGGTATAGAATAATAAGATAATAATGAATTCCTGATTATTGTAACTGCTAACAATAATTTACCTTGAAAAGAAAGAATGTTTAGGCCAACAGTATCCCTGAAAAAAACGCTACAAAACTGCCATAAATCCTTTCCCTTTCTATGGGTTAATTTTACTGTAGATATGGAAAAATGAATAGGCGGTAAATAAAGAGCTTTCATATATATTTTAATGTCCACTCAACTGTCATTTCGCAAGCTAAGGGATATAATGAACGAAAAAAAGGCACTAAAAAAGGAGAACAAAATAGACATTTCTATTTTTAACACAATTGAAAAGAATTCGTCAGAGCTAAATGGTCTTGGCTTGTAATAACGGCATTATTACTAAAATTATGCTCGAGATTAAGAAGATGAGGAGATGACTCATAACTAAAAGAATTAGAGAACAATGCGATCATAGAGCTTCACAAGGAAAATAAAAACTGAAATGAGATAAAATTACAGAAACTCAAATTAGGAAAATATTTAGTTATATCCCAGTAGTATAAATAATTAACACATATTTCGTATGCAACAGTATGATTCGGATAAATATTTTTCATATCATTCCTCTTTTAGGTGATTTAAAGGATTGACGCAACTTTCTCAATCAAATATTTCTATGTAGTGGAATCAACCAAGGCCGTGCAGGATAGTACAAAGTCTGTAGGGGAAAAAGGCATTGATTTCTCTTGATATTTTTTAGGAGAAACCCTAATTCTTCTATTAACTAAACATAAGAATAATTCATTCAAGAATAATATGAAACCAGTATTAAAAATTATTAACTACAGGTACCTGTGCCCCGGAATTGCAACAGACCAGCTTTTCTGTAGGGATGCTGAAAACTCAACACTTCCATTGTACTCGAATATGTCCAGCATGGATAAACCTAATAAGAATAAGATTAATGAAGTCGATTAATAAGCTCAGTAATTTATCATTAGAATCTGTTTTGAATTCAATGTTCATTTGGTTTCTTCTGTATTTTGACAGTTATCTAAGTTTATAGCCACCATCTTCCACTTTCAAATTATTAATGGAATCAGCACTTACTATTAATCATTTTTACTACAGCATAGTATTCACATACCTACATTCTCAATAAGTAAATGATACTTGTTCACGTATGTGCTCTATTACACACATATTACAAATACTACGGAAAAGGTAAACTATGGAGAATATACTTATTGAAATTTTCGAAGACATTTAATTATTGTACCTAAAGGTTCACTGATTTCTTATGCTTTGAATGATTATAAATCTAATGAAATATTGTGTTTCCCTGCTAACATCATAATCAGATATTGATTATACAATTTTAAAAATAAAAAGATACCTACATCTAAACACATTCCATAAATTCCTGTTTTTTTCTCTTACCACCAAACTCGATTCATCGTCGTTTACCAGAATATTTTTCAACAGTAGTTCAGGTGTAAAACCACAAGATGTAGTCCCTCTGCAGTTGATGGTAATAAAGCGAATTGGGGGTTCTAATCAAATTAGCTCACAAATAATACTGACCAGTGAACAGAGTGGCGTCCAGAATAGTTGCACCAGATACGTATATTAACTGAGAAAAATATATTAGTATTAGTTTGTTGTGAATTTCATTCTAAAATAAATGTGGAAATACATTCATTTTTAATTAAAGAAATATTACGTTTTTATTCTTAGCTTTTCTCTTAAGTGAATTCTGCTAACTTTACATTTTCCTCATATGATAATATCTGTTATTTTTCATGATTGACGATAAAGATAACAATTATCTCATAAAAATCGGATGCATATAAATTGTAATCTGAGTTTTGGAAAAAGAGATACTAATATTTGATGAAGTTTGAGTGTCTTGTCCATGATATTCGTCTAAAATAGTGTGCTACTTGGTTTTTCTACTATATCCTGTTACTTAGGTATATTCAAACTGAACGTTAATGCTCAATATTTGAGTACGGAAGTATAGCGTCGCCACTCAGAAGTATGATTTCAACAAACTAATTTCAAGAGTTATCTTCTTCCTGTACTTTTTTAACCTGAATTTTTTATTTCAAAGTGAAAAATAGGAATTTTTTAAGAAGAAAACGCTTCATCCAAGCTTAACAAATACCTAGATCTATCAATATTTGTATTGAGATTTGAGTTCCAACGAATAACAAATAACTGTTTAAAATATTTAGCAAAAAATCTAAAAAAATTATTTGATTATGTCAAAGAGTTTAACAGGGAAAGATTAAATTCGAAATTTTTATTTGGATAGATTAGATTAACAGAATTCTAGTTTAGAAAGTGAAAGTAATTTTAATCAAAATATTTATTTGAATGGTTATCCTAATAAATGTGTGAAAGAAAATATCCGGATCCGTATCTGCGTTAAACCCAAATGACAAGTCCGATAGACAGACTGGGCAATTGAAATATGATTTCTGGACATCGGCCCCTGAAATACTACTGATGAAAAATGCTATTTGCCATATCTGCAGGCACATAACGTACCCCAGAATCAATAAATTAATATATTACTCTTGGGACCAACAAGTGCGTTCAAAGTGATCGAAAGAATTAAGTGTTTTCGGGAAAATCCTGGAAATTTTTCCTCGACTTTCCAACAAATCTATCTTTCTGATACAACCTAACAAATACATCCAGACTCAATATATTATAAATATTTGTATATTGACATTACTATTTTTCTGAAAAAGATTCAAAAATTTTTGGAAATTTTCACATATTTTGGAAATATGATAAAGAAGCTTATAATTTTGATCACACTAGCTAACATAAATTATAAATAAACTTGACAACTCATAACTATTCTTAACTCAAATACGAGGGATAATCAGAAAAAATAATTGCAATAAAACCACATATTCTGGGGGTTTGAATTTTTTGTCATAATTTATTTGTATCAAACCGCTAGAAAGTAGTAAAAGTTTCGAAACAATTGAAATGTCATTTAGGAAAATGTTCGCGTGTTGAAATAAGAGTTGTGACGCAATTTTTACGGATAAAGAATATCTTCGCATCTGACATTCAGCGTCAACTAGTGGAAATTTGTAGTGAAGAAGCAATGATCAGTCAACGAGTGATGAAACTGTATCTATCGCCCTTTTCAATCAGCAAACCAAGTTATTTAACGACAGAAATCAACATAGCACGACGTGAAAAAATGATTCAAAACAAATTTCAGGTAATTGTGCTTGCAATCTCGTCTGAGTTGAAACTTTGCTATGGTAGAATACAGCACATTGTTTCTGTTTCTATACGCGCGTTATCTGATGCGAAAATTATGGCAACCACGTTATGGGATACAATCATGTGAAGTTATCGTCACCGATTACCTGTAACTGCAAAAGCAAGGTATTTATTGTTGTGACGATTTAAGTAAGAAATTGTAAGTCGCCTCTACAGCAGTCCAGATTTAGCACCCAGTGATTATTTATAGTTTTTGAGTGTGAAGGAACACTTATCTAAAAAACGAGTCTCTTTGGACTACGATATGAAAATATCCGCCGAAACCTGCTTGAATGGATAGGAGCCTGATTTGTACTAAGATGGTTCGACTTAAAGAAAAGTCGAAACGTCAAAATTTATCTTTCTTTTAAAAATTATCAAAAAAAACTAATTTAAAATCAAGAACATCATATTATTATTTTTTCTGAATACTTAATCAACACAAATGACATCAGTGGTCCTCCCAGTTTCTCTATAAATCGTCTTAAATTTCTAAAAAAGTGCGAAGCCATCTTGGCTTATACTTACACTGGTGAAAATTTAGTTTCTAAACACGAAGAAACCTACCACTTACGCCAATGGCAGTTGTCCGTCGGTAGTAGTAGTAATTTCCTAAAGTTCAACTTGGATTCAAGTCTCACAGATCCATAACAAAAACAATATCACCATTCATGTTTTTAGTTATTGCGAGTTTTGTCCATTTGTGTTGAGCACAAAAAGGTTCGGAGAAGTTAAAATTATTATTATTTAGAGATTTTGTCAGCGGTAGATGGTCCATCGAAATGTTTCTTCATTCTATTACGGCATTCTATTCCATAACAAAAATTTAGAAATTCATAACTTATAGGCTTCTAAAATTTGTTATTGCAACTCTGATGTTGATAAAAGCTTCAATGACTTTCTTATATTTCAGCTGGAAGAAACAGAACTCAAGGTGGCTTGGCAATGGAAATATTTGAACAACATCAAGGAACGCATATACTGCAGGTATTTAAAACCATTATATTCGATTATAGATAATAAATATCACATTATTTAATAGATATGATCATTTCCTTCTGACTATTGACTATTTTTTTTCAGTCTTTAGATGGATTCGCTTTGGCTGTAGCATCCGACGGCCGATTTTTATATATTTCAGAAACAGTATCAATATATTTAGGCCTCTCACAAGTAAGTAATATTTCAGCTTTTGTAGATAATTTTTATCCCAAATACTAATTGAATCTCAAAGCATATCCATTGGAGTGAAGTTTTTTCTTAGTCCTTTGTCCCTTCCATATATTTTTGTGGTATTTGGTTTCAGTCTTGTTAATTGAAGAAATTATTTTTCACGTACAATGCGAATCTGACATCAGATCAGAATGTGATTTGATATTATACACTGAACAATTTGTGTTTTTTGCTACTTTTCATAGAAATCACAGAATTGTTAGAGGTTCCTCTTTACATTTCCGTATTGTCTCAATAGATGTGTAGATATTCTTATTGTTATTAAACTTTTGAAGCAGATATTTTTCTGCTACTTATCTTCTCATAAAAATTTATACTCAGATATTTTTGTTGAGAGTACATTGGTTCACAATTAACGATACTATAAAAAATTATTTTCGTAATTGGAAGTACCTAGTACCTACGATTGTCTACTGTTTATATATTTTTAGGTTGCATAACTGTATCGGATATGTAAAGACTTATTTCCTAACAATAGGTACTCATTTTGAATCCTTATTATTTCATTCAACTTTCATGTGGATTTGGCGACGCATACTAAGTTTGAATTACACACTCATTACTAATTGAGGAATTTAGGTAGACTTTCCATACACTGTTCGCTGTTGGGTTTCTCTAATGAATAAAAATAATAATAATAATTAGAACAATGGCGTGCTTTCTAGATGTACACGGATCTACACATAATATGGGAAATGAAAAAATCTACCTGAAATTAGAAGGCCTATTAATGCTCTAACATGACAGCTGTATAATATCTCTTAACTTTGTCAAACAGCGTTTTTATATTGCATAAAATAAACCATTGAAATAAAAATACTAGATATATTAAAAAGGCAGTATCAATTTCTTGCATAATTTGTCAAACTTGAAAATGTATAACGCGTATAACCTCCCCTTGCATAGATTATTGAAAATCTTTTTGGTACACTGAAATAAAGACTTGTGGACAGCCATTATCAATAATTCTTAATAAGTAGCTTATGTGGATTACACATGGTTATGAAATGTCTGTTATATAGCCGTTCGGCTGTCAAATGACCCCTATGAGCCTCTAAACTAATGCCATCCCATATCATAACAAACCCACCACCATGGCTGTCATTTTCTATAATATTACATATCACCATTGAATAGACAGATTCGTGACTTGGCCATAAACAGTACATTACTGCGGAAATTATATCTACGACCAAATTCTTGCTGTAGTTCAATACTTGTAGTGAAATGATTTCGTAATAAATAGATAGATAAGAATGTAAAATACTGAATCTTCGAAACTATTAGTCGTAGAGACTTGAGCTAAAAGTATATTGCACTGAAGTGACTAAATAAAGACATTGAGTTACAATATAATTTTAAAAAGCACAAATACACTGCATTTTCCATTACTACACCTTACTCTGTTAGTTCATTTGTTTAGATGTAATTATAATCAAATTCTTGGTGTGAGGAGCAGCGAAGTAAAATGAAAAACGTCCACATATTATTGTATTACTATATTCGTTTACGTTTTACACATGATAACCACTTTTTAGTTATTTTATTTATATCACTTTGTAACTGAATATTATATGACAATGACTTTCAACTTAACTCAATAGCCGATTTTTCATCTAATTATTAAAAACTAATAGTTCCTACATAACCAATTTTCAATTATGCCAAGATTCACGTCAATAATTTTATTTCTTAGTATATTATCAATAGATTGTAGTTTCTAAAACAAATTCGTTACTAATTTTTTCTGAAGATTTGTTAATGGAATTTTATAATTCAAAAACTCATTCTTGATCACCATAAATAGGGCATAATAATTAATTATAATATGGAAGTACAAGGTAGGCAGAATATGAAGGAAAAATGCCTACAAATCAAATGATGAACAAATATTAAAATATATACTTTTAGAGGCAGTGAAATTTGTGTTAGTTTCACATACAAATGCTTTAAAACTATTGCAATACCATTTTCAAATTTTAACGTGTCGTTAAGATTGCAGCATATTTTAAGGTCTTCAAAATGCATAATTGGCTCAAAGAGTGTGTAGAGCTCCATATTCGAATCGGCGATTACATGATGCGAGAATTTTTCCGCATTAAGTGCGACATTTGCGTGATACTGGGAGCATTTAAGTTCAATTGTAAAGATGTCTCAGCATACGTGGAATTCAACCTCCACGTTAGTATGAGACCAATATCTCGCATTGGAGTATATCATGTACGACGATTCTAAGTATTGTAAAGGAGTATAGGTACGCTAGGTATGTTTTAATAAAAATTTTATCATTCGATGGTGAGCATGATTAGGAAATATAGTTGCACGAAGTTCAACAACAAACCCTTTGGAATCTCTATGTGTGGTATCAACAACTGAATGATGCCGTGTTCTTTGATACGCTTGGAAATCAATTTCCTACTTTGTTAGAAGATGTCTTTTTTTAAATTGCAGCAAAATATATTGCCCAGTACATTTTTCAAAAATTTGGGAGAACATATAGACATCGGCAAGTATGAATTTAGAGAAGACTATTTCTCTGGCCTCCCTGATACTTTGACATTACGTGTTTAGATTGTTTGTGCTTTAGTTATTGTTTACTAAATTCTACTAGCAGCGGAAGGGGACATGAAACTAAGAAAAATGACACCATTTGTACTTTGGAAAGAGCCGAAATTCCAGATGTTGTAAAGTCTACGCATAAGCAACTCCAACTTGAATAAATATTAGTGTAATGTAGTAATTACACAAGTAATAAAGCAATTCTCAATTTTCTAATTATAAAGAAAATGCACTCTAGCGATAACGTAAAGTATTAAACATATTACACGTAAGTGAGGTTACAGTTATTTATTTAAAAACATTGAATTACTCCTTCCCACTTCTTTTATATAAATACGCCGAAAAGTGTTGATCAAAAATTACTCAAGTAAAGCTTAGCATTAACAAGTACATATTTTTTGATAACAGTCATTTGTTGGATTTTAGTGAAACTTCACTTCAAATGTTTAAGATAACGTTCCATGACGACCACCTTGAAAATCTGAAAATGTTTTCCACAATTTCTTCTTGTCTGAAAGCTTCCTTTTCCTCATTTAAAGTTTACACTATCACTACAATCACAATTGCACTGTTTCGATAAACAAGTTTGGCCTTCACAGTGTCACACATTGTAAAGGTGTCAAGTGTCAGAGTTTTAACAGTTGAATATACAAATTTTTTTTTATAATTTGTACTTCTCATGGTTAATCTAGTATCCATATTTTGCTTATTGTTGATAACTATATGATGTACCACTTTCGTTATTTTACTAATCTGTTTGTTGTATAAGGAATAATCCTACTGTATATTTGAAAATATTGTCGAAGAAACTCGGTTTTAGAAAGAAAAAAACTGATTTCTTGACTACATGCCGCGAGGAATATTGAATTTTATTTCTCTCGAAAAACGTGACTGCGGTCGACTCTATGTTTGATACTCATCTTGCAATTACGGGTAGAAATGCTTAACCTCTGGAGGTTGGTTTCGATCTTTGGATCTTGTGAACACATGAATAAACTGTGCTATCAAACTCCTGTTATAATTTATCAGGATAACTGCTGTCACAGATACCTTCGCCTCGAAGAATTTCCCAATAGACTTGCAGTTTCTGTGGATAGATGTTGTACGAGGCATATTTTTTAAGTAAGTACCGTTTTGGGATTCCGCCGCCGCAACCCCAAGGTCGGCGCTCCGCACATGCGCGCTAGTTACCTATATCTCTTGTCTACGCACTGACGCCATTACAGTCTGATTCTTCATTGTGTACGTTGTTTACTGAGTGTTTAAGATCCCTTCGACAATCGTGAGTCCCGTTGATTGTGAAGTACGGGCTGTTATACGATTTCTTAGTACTAAAGGCGTAAAACCGATCGATATTCATCGTGAGATCTGTGAAGTTTACGGACAAAACATTATGAGTGATGGAATGGTAAGGAAATGGGTGAGAGCATTTAAAGATGGCCGCACAAATGTGCATGATGAAGAACGGAGTGGGCATTTTTCGGCCGTTAATGAAGATTTGGTACAGAAAGTGGACGAAAAGATGAAAGAAAACAGACGCTTTACAATTTCATGATTGTGCGACTACTTTCCTCAATATTCTCGTAGTGTTTTGTATCGCATTGTAACCGAGAACTTGAAATACCGGAAATTTTGTTCACATTGGGTTTCAAAAATGTTGACGGATTTGCACAAAATCCAACGTTTAGGCAGTGCATTGACTTTCCTTGAGCGGGACCACATGGAAATGAGGATTTTTTAGACCAAATTGTTACTGGTGACGAAACATGGGTGGCCTACGTCACACCAGAATCGAAACAACAATCCATTGAATGGCGACATTCATCATCACCCAAAAAATTAAAGTTTAAGCAAACAATTTCTGCCCGGACAATCATGTGCACAGTATTTTGGGACAAAAAAGGAGTATTGCTAGTGGAGTTTCGGTCTCGTAATGAGACAATCAATGCAGCGTCTTATTGTGAGACATTGAACAATCTGCGTCGTGCAATTCAGAACAAAAGACGTGCCAAGTTGAGTAAGGGTATCGTTTTGCTGCTTGACAATGCCCGTCCACATGTGGTTAATCGGACCAAAGATCTCATCAAATCTTTTCAATGGGAAACTCTAGATCATCCTCCCTACAGCCCTGATCTGGCGCCCAGCGATTACCATTTATTCCTGCACTTGAAGTAATACCTGTGCGGTCAGCGTCTTCAAGACAGTTGTGATACAGTGGTTAACAAGTCAGGCGGCAGAATTTTATGAGGAGGGTATTCAAAAACTGGTGCTACGTTATGACAAGTGCCTCAATATTCACGGAAATTATGTAGAAAAGTAGATTAAGGTACAGGCTTTCATGTAAAAATAAAATTATTGCGATATCTTTGCACTTCTTTTTTTAATTCTAAAACGGTACTTATATGCCTCGTATGTTATATAAGCTTGCAAAAGATGCAAGGAGATCCCTATTCTAAGGCTTAAGATAACCCCACTACCGCCTCCGCATCTTTGAAATCAGTTATTAGGTATTTTACGCATATAGTTCCATTGAGTTAATCGTATGCAAGAAGTGATTAATTTGATGATATAATTCGATTAAAATGTGGCTACAAATGTAAGGTTTGAAAGCGGTTAGGGACTGTCAAATAGCTGATGATCTCTCAATTATTCTAATCATTTTATGTGGTATAATTCATGAAAGATTGTCCATGGAAAATGGGAAAATTAACGTTCACTGTATGCATGTACAGTAATCTCAAAATATATAGTTTTTGATATGTAGTTTTCAATTATGCTCTCATATTATTCATCTGTTATAAATAATTTCAGATTTTCCCCTCAGCTCTTACCTTTAATTTTACACTCATAATAATAGCTAATGTTAACATGTAATATTTTCACGTTTCCCCTATATATAAAAATTATATGAAAAACGTATTGCTATATAAATGCATAAATGTCAAACGTGACATGTATATTTATTATTTTTGACCATCACGGGATTTTCACTTTTTGAAAATAATACATTTTCCAATTAGGGACGCTCATAGAACTGTAAATTGTAAAAGAAAACAAAATTCACCCGAAAAACAGTACGTCTAAAAAACTTCTGAAAATATGAAGAGAGTCGAGGTATTTTTCGTAGGTGATAACATGTGCGTATTCTTGTAAGGTCGGCCATTTTCCCTGCAGTTGCAAATACCCTATTGATTATGGGCCCCGCCAGTCCTATTATGAATGGCGAGCACGCTGCTGCAGAGAAGAACGTGAGGAGCATTCTCCAACGAGGCAGTTGCTGCTTCGGGAGGCGGCGAACGGATAAAATGTATACCGTACACGTCGAGAAACTACCACATCTAAAATGAATTTTTTTCAGGGATTTTCACGATAGAACGGACAACATAAGCTTGTGCGTTAAATTGCTTTTTACAAGACAAGATAATTCATCTGCTCTTCTTCACATAAGACACGACAAAAAAATTTTCAATTCTAATCAATTTTCCAATAAGTAGTAATTAACTTAAACCACATAATAATTTATTATTCAAATTTGAAATTCTAGTGTATTCAATAATTATGATTTTCTGAGTTTCTAATTCGATCTTATCTTGAAATGGAAAAGTTTGTTATCAATTCTTCCAATAAGCAAAATTTATTATAAATATTAGAATAGAATTGAATATGTTAGATACTTAATAACTAAGATGCAGAAATTCTTGTCGAAAAACTATATTTTACTCTAATTTTTCGAAGCTTTATTTTGGAATATGTTTTTGAGAAATATCATTATTTTGTTGTTCTTCATTTCTTCATGATCTTTTCATTATCAAAATTTACTTCATATTTCAAAATAAATCTGAAAACTTACATTTTTGTATCCAGCAAGGTTAGCAATAATAACGATTCGCGCTTACACTCCGTGATTTGTTAATTATAATCCCATGCCGAATGATCTGCCATGATTTTTTAAAATTTGTTCAGCAATAAACTAGTTGATCGCACACCTAATTTCATTTTTTCAAAATGAAAGGTTTATCGTAAGGGGGAAAAACACAATCAACCTTTCCTTTTTTTTTTTCTAACTTCAAGAAAGTTTCTAGGAATATTTGCATAATTCAACACAATTGAAACATATTGTTTCACTACCACATCAGTTTTTCTTCAATTTTCTATCTCTAGTTATTACATTATTTAATATGGAGCATCTAATTTCAATTTGTTGTAGACTGTGATTGAATATTTATAAAATTATTTGAACATTTATAAGTGTTCTCTCATGACACGTTCAATAAATTTCCCCTTTTTAAATAATTTTCAGTGAAACCAGTATGTAAAATTGTAATTCTGCATCATCTAACGATCTACATCCTGTTTTCAAATCCAGAAAGGCTTGAATGTCTGTGTATATGTTCTATATCTATCTATCTATTACTAGAAAATAGCAAAGGACTTCTAATGTATATATTCTAATGTATAAATCCCCAATTATTATTAAGTTATCTATTTTATGAGCAGGATTTGAAAAATAATTAATTGATTAATTGATTTTATTATCAAATACGTTTTCTTTGGCGGACACTATATAAATTAAAATAAGTTCACAATTTAAAATGACAATTTACCACCAATAAAACGTAAGACCGACGTTTTGATTTGTTTTATTACCCTACTTATATTCGTAAATACATTTTTGGATTAAGAAGAATAATATAACAAACATCATTCAAACTCTGTGTGTATACTATAGTCTAGTGTCTAGTTGATTGATTCTTGTAAACTGACTGCTTTTCTTCAGGTTGAGATGACTGGAAGTAGTATATTCGATTATATCCATCATCAAGATCACTCGGAAATCGCTGAACAATTAGGATTAGGTCTTTCACAAAACCAAAGTTTGGCCTCACCGGAAAGTGGCTCAGAAGAGAGCTCCTCCACGGCAGGAACAAACAATCCCGACGGTAAGTACAACTTGGTTCATTTCATTGTATTTATTCATTTTAAATGTAAATCATCATTTATTCTCCTCATGGATGATAACGTTCAATAATACATTAAAATATTTAAAATCATATAATCATTTAAGCTATAAATTTCAAATATAAGAACAATGTAAATAATGAAGCAATTATTGGAAATTAAACAAAAACATGATACAAGTATTAGAAAAATGCCACAAAAAAATTATCTTTTTATTTGAGCACTAAATATTTTCATAAACTGTAATTACTTAGTGAAATTTCAATCAATTTGATTCAATTTTAATTATTTATCCTATAGCTATGTATCTATAAATGTATTCTGCTAGTTTGTGGATAAAGTGGGAAATTAAGGTAAAGTATCTAGAGAAATATATAAAAAATACATGGAATACTGCAGACACAAAAAATAATGCTAAATTTCAAAAATCGTTGTGAAATAAATAGCTTTAATACTTCAATTTATGTCATAATAGGTTTCACTAAAGCATTTGTCAAGTTTATTGATACTTTTAGCGAAGGAGAATAGACTCAAGTTTGACCCGCAGTTCAATGTCACTTAGTTAACCATTTCAAGACTCTCAACACGTTTTGTTGAAGAATAACTTAATACTCTGTCAAGAGCATAGGGGTTACAATTTTTAACCAAAATAGATATTTGATACTTCGTACTGAGACACAGGATTGTTACCAGAAGGGTTGCCAATAATTGCTAGGGCTCTGTGCTCTAGAAGTATGCGACAGAGATATTATTCACTAAAAACCATAGAAAATAAAGATTGCATTTTGCTCGTGAACACATTGTTTGGAATAATTGATATGGGGGGAAGAATATTGTTCACCGATGAACTCAGGCACTTTCTTTTCCTGGTGACTGACGAAGCAGAGTAAATAGAAAGCCAAGGAAATGCTATTCATAGTGCAATAATGTCGGGACTTAGCAGTATGATAGCGGCTGATTAATGTTATGCAGTGGGACTACATTAGAGGCTAGTCTGGCTCAAACTAGAATAAATAGGGGTCCGAAATGTGGAAAATAAAGAGTAACTAGATAGAGGTGGCCCGTATTAACCACTCAGAAAACGAAAGTACTCTACATACAATTTCGAAGTGCATGTATTGCAATGTGTGCCATAAACCAAAAAACACTTTAAGACGAATATTTTTGCGATTGAATCAAATTTGAAAATAAACAAGAACATTAATTCTATGAGATATTGTTGTCAAATACCTAGCAATAAATGCTATAGAAGACAAGTTTCAATATTATAGTTTATTTCAGAAAGGTATAGAGTAATAAAAACTCATTAGGTATGCAAAGGGACCATAGAGTGACTCAACGAATATTTAAGCTACTTTCATAGTTTGGCATTGATTTCATTGTAAAATTATTTTTCTTTTTATCAAATGCAGGTAGTACCATCCGAGTTGCGGTCAATTTATGGGTTTAGCCTATTGTTATCCATTCACAAACACTGAAAATAGTGTGCCAAAGGCGTGCCTTAAAAGTAAAGCCGAATGTAAAATAGGTACTAATAGAAGGTTAAACGGTACCTGTTAAACGGAAAACGTAACTGTATAATCTACTATCTAAGTAATCCCTACACAATATTTACTACTACTTTTCCTAATTCTCTTACGCAATTACTTGAAAGTTTAATATTACAAACAATACTATTTCAACACCTACACCTATGGCCGACACACCGAAATTGAGCCGAACTGGACGGAATTCTCCATTTTATTACTCTACACCTTTCTGAAATAGACTATAGTTACTTCAAAAAGTATATTTTGTCATTTTTTATGATTTATAATAATACTATTACAATATACATTTCATTTGATAAAATATACTTTTTCATATATAAATAAATATTTCATTAATTGTGACTGAAATTATAATTCTAAAATTACGTTAATTTTGGTATAATTTTGGTGTATAATGTATCTACAGGGATGTAAATTACTTAAATAAAGAAAATCAAGATCAGAACAAATATGATACAAACTAATATATTTCCTCTCAACATCCTATATGACATTGTTTAATTTTGTTTCCAATCCATCACTTTTTCGTTTTGTAGATGTTTTATGAAATGTCCTCTTTCCTTTCCATGTCTTTAGAGGTTCATAAAATCAAATTATTCATAAAAGATATACCGATCTTACGACGTCATTGTTTTCAAATGGATTTTATTGCTTACGTGGAAAATAATCAATGTCTGACGAATTTTCTAAAAAGTCACAATGATTACCGCTTATCTCGAGTGGGCGTCACCCGTATTTACTTACAAATTTTATACTTCGTGGTATGTACGTGTCACTCATTTTGAATAAAGTAGGTACGTACCTTATACGAAAGTTAAACACATAAACGGTTACTCCTACCCATACAACATATAAATAAAACTGTTTTAATTCCGACATAGGACATTAATCAATTAATACTCTTTACCTAATTAGAAAATGATTCAATAAATCCATCAATTACGTATTTACGTTGTTATAAGTATATTTGGAAAATATGGTTCGGATATTAATATTTTTGAACCAGGTGTGGAAGCTAGGAGCTATTTCGCAGACTTGCCTACCAGCGGGTGGGTACTTACCTCTTGAAAAATCCACGTTAAAAGGTAAACATTTTATTACAATTGTGGTAATCAAAAAATCCCCCCGTCCGGATGATTTCCCTTCATCAAATATTATGCAACAAAAAAAGTATTTGGTAGCTCGATTGACTACAACAAATTTATAAAAGGTATCGATCACGCCGGTCAATATTTTATCTTATTATTCAATAATACATCGTACCAAAATATCGACCATGAGGGCTTTCATGCTTTAAATAATTATGAACTATTTAATGCGTGTATATTTTTTAAAATATCAATCCAAAAATGAAATACAAAATAGTACAAAATAGAAGGGATATATAGTTACACATTGGAACATGCGGATAAGTCTGTATCAACTATATCAGGCACATTCAGAAGACACGATCCTACAGGAAGATTTTCAGTAGATGTAGAGAATCATAAATTGCTTAAAATTCTTATGAGGAAAAAAATGTTTTATTTGGCGTACATAATAAGGATTTCGCCAATTTCTTGTATAGAAATGACAGAGTGTCCCAGACATATTTTCTTTATAATTATCGGCATATAGGTCCCAGTGGAGCACAAAGAGCTCTCTGTTCCTCAGCAGCTGTAGTTTTAGTTAATATAACTATGTATATTAATATCAATAATGAAACTTGTTATTCCATAGTATTTTCCTCAAATTTATTATTTTGTTTAAGCCATATGAGAACGAAGAAGTTTTATTATTTTCAATTGTCAATAGATTCATTGCGTTACAAAGAGGTTTAATGAAGATGGAAAACGTTCAATAAAATATAATATGTTCAAGTAGCGATTTAAGGCAATCTTAAAATATTTGTTCGATATATGTAATTGACACATATTATTATATTGCATCTCTTTTCCTGTTCAAAAAACGATTTCATCATTTAGTAAGGTAGTGGAGGTAAATTTGACCCAGCGGGTAATATGGCCCAAAATCGCTAGCACAAAAAGTAAAGTATTTTGGTATAAGTTTCGCGCTAATTTCTTGAGCACGTTTTTCTGTAAGAATCAACGTGAACGCCGTACCCAATTAAGAGAGGTAAGTGTACGTAGTGAAGTAGCTATACACAGAATAGTTATTAAGCGATGAAACTCTAAGTGTTGTTTTTACCCATTATGTTGTCTGGGTGTACTTTCGGTTAATATGGCTCTACGATGTGATGAGTTATATGGCCCAGGGGCCATATAACCCGCCAGTGGAATGTATTACCTTAAAACTGTTCTATTTCTTTTGTTTGCTTTAGATTTGAGATGGGGAATATTTGCAAAAACCTGCGCAAGCATTGGTCTCAAGACCAACTTGAATAAGCAGTAGCAGCTGTCAGAAGCGGAGAATTTCAAAGAAATGTATGTTCTAGATTCGAGGTACCAAGGCGCACGTATGGCGATATTTAGTTCAAGGCTTGTCAGAAAGTTTCTTTTCTTGTCAGAAAAGAAACTGGGTCGTCCAAGCATATTAAATCAGGAACAGGAGAGAAATTTTGTGCAACGGATTAAGCGATACTCTCAAATTGGATTGCCTCTTACTCCCAAACTTGAGCGACATCAAATGTTTCGATATTGTGATATCAACCACATTCCTAATCACTTTAATAAAGAGAAACAGCTTGCTGGAAAAGACTGGCTTGCTTTGTTTTTAAAAAGAAATGGCGATTTGTCCGTTCGCAAGGCACAGCCTTCCCGTGCTCAGAAACTAAACAAGGCAGTTGTGGGCGACTACTTCACCAAGATAACCGAACTTATGACAACATTGAATATTAAGGATAAACCCCAAAATATATACAACATGGACGAGAAAGGTTCCCGCCTCAAAATATGCCATCAACAATGCGTTCTGTCGGAGAGAGGAGTATGGCGGGTTCATATGGTTGCGCCTGAACACGCCGAAAATGTAACAATCGTAGCTTGTTGTAATGCTATGGGCAACTCCATTCCACCTATGATATTGTTTCGAGGAAAACGATTAAAACCAGAATTTTGCGATAATTTGCCTCACGAAACACTGGTTAAAATGGCACCTACAGGCTCTATGACGACACAACTCTTCTAAGACATTTTGCTCAGTATAAATCGAACGGGTCTACACTGCTTGTGTTTGATGGAGATACAAGCATTTAGATTTTACCATTGCTGAAACAGCAGAATCTCTTATATAAGGCTGTATTTCGCTCTTTTGAAGCAAACTGGGATCAGGAACTTTTGAGATACTGGGATACCTTCCCACAAAGAAGCCTAGATTCAACATAATATTTTCCCGTGTTGGGCCCAAGTGTATGACGCCGGAAAATATTGTGAGCGCACCTTCTTTAGTAACACAAAGACCCTTGCACCATGAAATAAATGAAAGTCTTCCGAGTTCAGTCGATGAAAATGTCCCACTGGCGACTTTGATTAGAAGAAGCAAACCAATCCCTCAACAATATTCTCCAACTAAGATAATGAATACGTCTTTTCAAGAAATACTTCCGACTCCTACCGAAGGAAAGAATGTTGGAGAGACTAGGGTTAGGCGAAAGGCGTTAAATTATAAAGCGCAGCAAGTAACAACAAGCCTTTTCACGGAGGGATATGGCCAAGCAGCTAGGGAATATCCAACTTCGAAACTTTCAGTTCAATGTTTTACTTGGTATCACGACGAATGCGTTGGTCTTGAGCCTAACGACGATGAACAGTTCCAAAGTTGTTGAATGTTTCCTTTTTATATTTTACTTTTCGTATGAATTAGAATTAGTTTAATATTTTGTGAACTCATCTTAAATAAATTAAAACGACATCAATATTCTTTAAGTTTGAAGATTTTACTGTGGGCCATATAATCCGACCAGATGTGTAATGTGGCCCTAGGGTAATACAATGAAGAATATATATAACTCTACATTTTTACTATGCTAAATGATATATATATATATATATATATATATATATATATATATATATATATATATATATATATATGTGTGTGTGTGTGTGCCATATTTGCCTCCACTACCTTACAATATTTCAAAATTTTTCCAACATTCTATTTAAAGGTCAACCATTACATCGGATCACTCAAATAATAGTAAATATTTACGAGAGTATATTGAAAAATTCTTAGTCAAATCTTGTGAATAAGGGGGGGTTCTAGTTAATCAAACCCTAAATCACGAATTTTTTGCATGGTAACATGAGATTTGTGTGCAGGGGCGTTGTCCTGCCAAACAAAACACCTGTGTATAGATTTTCGCGTCTTTTCTATTTAATTTTTCCCCGTAGAGTGGTCAGTAATGTCGAATAGTAATCTCCAGTTATTGTTCTACCCTTATTCAAATCCCAAAAAACTGAAACAAGAACTTTCAGAAGCTTTTTGGACACGAAACTTCTTAGGTCTTGGAGAACCAGAGTGTCGCCATTCCATCGATTGTTGCTTTGTTTCTGGATCGTAGATATGTATCCAAGTCTCATCCATAGTAACAATTCGGCTTAAGAAGTCTACATTGTTTTCAAATCGAACACAGATCGAACGCCTTGCATGCTTTTTGTCAACATTCAAACATTTTGGGATCCATTTTGCAGCAATTTTTCTCATGTCCAAATTGACGTGAGCTATATGATGAACGCGTTCGTATGAAATATTCAGTGCTTCAGATATCCGTTTTAGCCCAATTCGACGGTCTGATAAAATCATGTCATGAACTGCATTGATATTTTCGGGGACTGACACAGAAACTGGCCTTCCCTGGCCTCACCAAGGATATTAAGCATACCTTCGTAAATCTGCTTATCTCTTAACCCTTTTAAATACAGGTACTTGATAATGGCTCGATTGTACAATTTTTCGATTTTCACAATTTTTATGGACATTTTTCTTTTAATTATATATTATACAGCGTAACTCTAGTTTACTTTTTTGACGTCAAACTTTACACTGCTACTTCTAATAAGTTATTGTTCGTTGCTATGGTAACGCAATATTTTGTTTATGCATGGAACTGGTCTAGGCTAACTAGATATCAATACATCCTCATATTGGTTACTTGTTTATATTTAATTTGGCAGAATTGAATTTTAAATGAGAAAAACAGTATAATGCGGTGCCATTCCGCATCATATAATGTATTAGTTTGTAAATATTCATATGACATATGAATATTTTTCGGTTACAAGTAGAATCACATATAATACCGATTTTGAAATTCACTAGTTTGATGTTATTTATTAACCTTAAAGCCGTTGCCTTAAAGATCTACATCATGAAATGTTGTCGTGAGAACTTCTCGGTGTACATGTAATTATGAATTGTAGTAAGGATGGTTTTTCATATATATTATGAATGAAACAGTCTAGAAGGTCGGTACTCATAAAACAATTCACTCTGATGACACTCGAGATAAGGTTTGTTATGTTTTCAGAGTGTATAGTCCTTAGTAAGGGATAGCAGCTACCTGACTTAAATTTGATACGTGAATAAGATCTCAATGGAACTTTTAAGTACCTAATAAGACTACAGGAAGATAGGAAAATAGTTAATTCGACTTATAGAACCAGCATAATAAATATCACTCTTGTTTATTACACATACTTAATTTATTGAATAAATATTCATCAAGACATTGAAATAATATGATGAATAGTGGATATATTTCCATTATCTGTGAAATACTGTGTAGCTTTTCCTTTTAAAAGTACAGAAGTTTGAAAACATCATTAATTGAGCAGCATAGGAATTAGTAATTTTATTTGAGTATTGAAATATTTTCAAAAATTGAAAAAAATATGCCTTAAGCAATGAAGATATTAGATGTGATCTTCAGCTACACTCCTTGCAAACGCGGAAGTGATTTATTCTGGGTTTTGAGGAACAATGAAGAATAAAAATCTTCTATCGTGGCTAACGGTTATTGGAAGATTCTGTAAATAATAAAGTTAGTTAATTTTTCTTCCCATTCAATTGTTTTTTGAAATTGAAATACGTTCTTATTTCTTTGCCAGCTGAAGTATGGGCGTTTTCTTATAGGGAACGTAGCAGAGAATCACCAAAGTAGAATAACTACAATATATATTCTGAGCTTTCGAATACTTATGAATTATTATAAAAATATGACTTCGTATTTATAGTAATCAATATCAATCATTTATGAAGATAACAGTTACTTCAAAGTGAATGACCGTATAGTAAACCAAGAACATTCATATGCTGTACATACTGGTAGTAGATACTGATATGATCGTTGAAGAGCATCAAGTTGATAATGAGTTGATAGTTTGTGTGTTCATGCGTGTACATCTGGCAATTTATCTATACAAGAGCCATTGGAGTTGTCAAGTAAATTTTCAGACTGTACTGTTACAGAGAAAACTAGTAGTTTTGACAAACGAAAATCGGGTTTTTTGACGGTAGCTAGAATTAGTAACAACAATTTAACATCTAAGGAATTGGTAATGTATCAAGTTTATCAGAATACAACAATCAAAATATCAAAACATTTTGAAGAATAACAAAGAGCAGTTAAAGACATTGAAGATGTGTGAAACTGGAAGATATAAGAATATAGAAGAAAATTAAATATTGTAAGGAAAGAATTCATTAATCACAGTTAAGAAATATTCATATACAGGTACAGCAAAATGATGACTATACAGGATAAAACTTTCACCCTTTCTATGTACAACAGAAGCCTTTGATTAACAAAAACTCTTGCTGAACAATCTTAGGATTGTTGCTCAATACTTAAAAGTTCTTAAAAATTACGAATTGTACCACGTTCGCCTGTGACAATTTTTGTGTCACTACTACATTGTCACTTAAACATATCTAAGAGTGCTTGTCCCCTGTCAAATTAACTAAATTAAAAATTAATATAAACATGGCTACCAACTATATAAAACAAAATAGTGTGAGATAGGAGATTATCAACAACTTTTTATTTCATTATTGATAAATTGATATAGTTCATTCATTTTACTACTAATGTGCTATATTTTATGTATATTTGTAATCATACCAACTAAATTTCTTTTGTCTAGTCGAAAATGTATGCGAATATCATTTTGTAAATAAACGTGTGTCATCATGAATATCAAAATAAACTGTTTCAACGTGAAAAATTAATTTTTCCTTAGTTTTTACATCTCAAAAATTTTTAGCAGCTTTTACTTAAATTATTTAGGTCTCTTTTATCATCGAATAGCTTTCTTGTTCTTACGAATGTGAACTATTCCTAAAAATACTCTTTTTCGTGTATTTGATTTGGTTTCAAGAATTTTTGGATCTTTACAATTGAATTTATGTTTTTTTGATATGTCGTGATCCGTCAATGCAGCTTTATTTTTTTATTGTATTGATGACGTTTTAGTCAGAAACCTAAAATCAAAATGATTGCATAATCAAGATGACGACATTTTAGATATCAAAAGGTCTAAGGAAATGAGAGAAATTTATATGTATATATATATATATATATATATATATATATATATATATATATATATATATATATATATATCGAAAATACAATAAATAAATGAACTAAACAAGTCGACCAAACATTATGGACAACGATGCGCAGCAAGTAATAAGCAGTAAGCAGCAAGCGACCCGGCATTCCTGGGCGTGACACGTAGCGTCAACACGGAATAACAATTGACCACGTACAGAAGGCGCTCTCTGCATGTTAAAACACAGTTTCCTGTCAGAATCATACAACTCTATAGTTCATAACCTGTAAAGACTATTCAGAACACCCAAATTGATAAAATTTATTAATCAACCTTGTCTGTCCCTGTTACCGAATTCCTTCTGAGAATATTTCACTAATTTGCACATTAAAATTTTTCACAATATTCGACATGAAATTCAAATGAAAAGGTGAATGTTCAATATAGTAGAGATTTCTAAGTAATAGTGGGGAACCACAGTAATAGCCGTCAAAGTAAAAAAAATATTTTAAGGATGAGTTTCTCAATATACTGGCGAAACATTTCTGTTGAGGTAACAAATGAATATATTGAACATTCACTGTTACAGCAAACAGAATCAATTTTCAACTGACCATATAGGTAGTTGAATAATTGAATCACAATATGTATCGTCAAAAACTGGGAATTACGAGTGAATATCAGAACAAATGGTTCCATATTGTAGCATTTAAAATCTACATATTGTCATGAGAATGGAGACTGGTAGTGGAAATTCTCAAACGGTTCAAGATGATTTGGGTGACAACGGGCTTAGAAAATTGCTCTCCAGATAATAGGAGCCATGATTTGCTTTTTAAAGGCATCATAAATCGTGTATTTATGGTGAAAAAGCAAAAATCGGACACTTTGTTGGGAAATGATATCCCTCTTTTTAACAAGATAAGATTTTTAAAACCGTAATGTAGTAAGAAGCGTCCAACCATGGTTTTCAACGATGTATGTGTCCGCCTTTTTATCAACTTTCTCATAAATGTATTTTTTCTGAAAATTATATTCTCTATAATGTACATAGTAAAAGGTCGCACTTGATATATTTTTCAAAATTTAGGAGAAATTTTTTCTGGGACACTAACAACATTATAGAAGATAATTCGAAATAACCGAGCAATTCATATTTCCCATTCTTCTTATGATTGGACACGATCATTACCATAAATAATAGTACCATTTGTGTACTAACTTGAAATTATTTGGTAATATTCACTAAACACACTGATTACTATTTCACCAACAATCGAAGGTAAAAAAAGTTTACCTTCAGTCTCTGAAGACGATAATTTGGTTTTAAGAACGGGTATCAAACAGTGTAATTCTGGATGTTTGTGTAGTGGTACTTGGCAGTGTGTTTTTGTGTATCTGTGCGTGAGTGGATGTGTGTTTGTGAGTGCGTGTGTGGGTGTGTGTGATGGGTGATGGGTGTATATACTGGTTTTATCCAGAAAATTAATTTTTTGTTAACAAATGCAACAGAAAAGATAAGATCAAGAGCAAAATTTGAAAAAACATGTATTTTTCGGTTTAATTTAGAGATAATTCAATAAACCCTATTTTCGTTTGTAAACAATGAAGTACTATTAAGTTACTAGAACACTTGAAAAAATAATCAAAACCAAAAAAATATAGTTAATTTGTAATTCATAAATTCTTGTCGGTAATGCTTATATGGAATATAGATGGATTGATAATTTATTGTTATAAAAGACGAAATAAAACAAAATATAATCACTTCTTTATTCATTATATGCAAAGAATGTTTTGGAGTCATTATCTAATAATTGCAGTGAATAAAAGTGACTGAAAAGAACAAATTATAGAAAATAAGACTAAAATTTGAGAGGTTTATTTGGAGATCATTGCGGAGGAAATTGTTTAAACTAAGAGATAAATAACAATATCCCAATGCAGTAGAAATATTCGTTAAGAAATAAAGACCACAAAAGTTAAGGAGCAGGAGAAAAAAAAGACAAAATGGTCGACGATACAGAGAAAATGACATATTCTAAAAATCAAAGATAGAAAAGATAGCTATCAAAAATATTGTAATTGCCGTTATAGTACTGGTAACACTTTATTTTTAAGTTTCATACAAAAGCACAAAAACAAATTCATTCTAACTGAAGTATTTATTATGTGGAACCAATTGCATACCAGATATCCAGCTTAAGTTCCATTTAAATGAGATAAAAATTCAGTTAATAGCGACAATGTAATGGGAAATTCGTAGCACTGACATCGTGTTATATGATTTTATGTAATTATGTTTCCAACTCAAATCAAGCATTTATCTTCCAAAGCTATAACCCTTCGTTAAACAAACCCCTTAATATTTGATTATTCTAACATTCTTCATCATCATCATCCGTAAAATTTTCTTTTTGTTACAGTGTCCACGCAAATGACGTTAGGAGCAAATCCACCCTACAAGGGTCTCGACAGAGCGTTCTGCGTTAGAATGAAATCAACATTAACTAAAAGAGGATGTCATTTTAAATCTTCCGGATATAGGGTAAGTACATATACCTGTTGTAGAAGCTCTACTATCAATAAATTCATTTCATCTACAAAATTTTGCGGACTGTTGAAATTTATTAACTTGTAACAAGTAATTCAAGTCTTACGGTAATAGTGCGGGAAATAATGGAACTTAACCAAACAATGACATTGATAAATTGTCAAGGAAATATTTCGACCAATTACATCCCTATTCAATAGTCCCGCTCAAATGTCTATGAACTATTTATTATGAATTAACAAAATCTTAATGTTTGTGGGTATGTATGATCTCTGTGTGCATAAATGTATATAGATAATTGTTTACTTTATACATTAACTACTCAAGACATTCATTTTTTTATCATTTTTTTATATATACCAATCCTCATATTTTATGAATAGTCTATAAACTGTGTCTTTTTGAGAATAAATTGGTTCCGCTGTAACTCGAAACCGCTCAGTGTCACAAGTCTTGATTCATCAGCATTTGACCGCTAAAAGGTTTCTGTCCTCATACACATATTTAGCACTATGTGAAATGTACTAAAATGGAAACACAAATGAAGGTCATTCTAAAAAAAGTCTTCTATTCATGCATTCAACTTTGGGATAATTATAAACTACAATACTTTTATCAATCCAAAAATTATGTTACTTTTTTACTTTGTTTTCTGTAAAATAACTCGCCTTAAGTTTTGATCACACCTTGTGATAAAATAGAAATTATTTTTGTTGTAGTTCTAGTGGATCTGAAAAATAGTATGTTACTTCATTATTAATATATAAATGTAAATGCGATGATACAAAATAACAAAAAATCATTTAATTGTTTTTACACACAAAATACACACTATAGTACATGTTTTATTGTAAGTAAGTACAAAGGGTTAATGTGCAAAACATATATCAATTGAAGCAATAACACAAAGTACGATTTGATAAAATTTAGGAAGAAAAATTAAAAAAAAACTATTATATACATATCTAAATACAAGGTAGGAAGAATATTTTTATAATTTATCTTTAAGGAAAAGTCCTTTAATTTAGTACATTTCCTCTTCTCTGTACAAGATGCCAAAAATATCGAGTAGTTGATAATTATATATCAAAATAAACGGGATCTTACATACAAGTATATTTTTTGCAGGTCGTATTAATATTAAGCAGGCTAAGGCCGCAGTATACATTCTCCCACACACGAAAATCTCAACCTCCACTCTTAGGAATGGTGGCACTCGCCATAGCTCTTCCACCTCCTAGTGTACACGAAATTAGATTAGAAACTGACATGTTCGTTACTAGGATAAATTTCGATTTCAAAATAGCACACTGTGAACCCAAGGTAATGGATCTCTTAGAATATACACCCGAAGAACTGACTGGCAGAAATCTGTATTCTTTGTGCCATGGAGAAGATGCCAATAAATTGAGAAAATGTCACATTGACTGTAAGTTATTTTATATTTATGAAAAATAAATGCCAATTTCACTTACAAACCACAACCAATACGTCACACAGTTTTATATTGTTTACATACTATATATTTATCTGAAATGTACCTATAAAGTTTCACTTCTGTTGATATTATATGCGGGGTGTCAATTTGAAAGCTTATCACTCTCTACATTTCTACTTATATAAAAAATTACATACGAAACTTCGTCACACTTTTTTAAGAGGAACAGTTTGTTTTTCAATTAAATTACATGTAACTCTACATCCTTAATCTTTGTTTTTAGTACCCACTTTTGAAAAATCAAGATAAGCCGCGAAGATATTTATGTACTGTAATAAAATGTAAAAATTAATAAATAGCAGCTCATTAAATTTTCGAAATATTGCCCTTCAACTTCTCTATGACATTTCTACAAACTTCTTTCTGCTTTCTACAAGTAAATGTTATGCTTTTCTTCAAATCTTCAGTCAAAGTTTTATGAATAAATCGATGTTAGACACCTTCAGAGGAATAAATCTAGAAGTGCTAAGTAGGGAAGTCGTGGTGGCTCGTCTATTGCTTCGCTTCGACAAAACACGATTCAATTTTTTTTTATATTATAATATTTTAAAAGAATACAGAATTGAATACTGCGAAACAACAAATAAACAAAAAAATTGGTTTGAATCATAAGTGTATCTGTCGATTGTGTATCTAGAGAATCTATTCTACGGTTAGACAAAGACAAAGAAGAATTATTCATCTGCTTGTATTAAATATATTAGTTATAACTACTTAATAAATATGACTTTCGTTAAAGCATGTAAGTGAAATTGGTACAATTTTCAAAACTTAACAGAATTTCTAAATGTATGTATTTTTTCACAGTAATAAATAAAGGACAGGTCCTTACGCACTACTATAGGTTTATGAATAAACATGGCGGATATACATGGCTACAAACTTGTGCCACAGTAGTGTGTAATTCAAAAAATGCCGAAGAACAAAACATTATTTGTGTTAATTATGTGATAAGGTGAGATCATTCAATTTTTTTATACTTAAAATAATAGTAGTTTAAAAAAATATATGCAGCTTTTGAGGGAGAAGAATGGCCCATATCTCTAAAATTCTCAGAAAAAATTTAATACGAAGTACATTCGATATACTGTGTCGATGTCGAAACCTTATAGAAAGTTGCAACTGCAATCAGTTGTCATAAAAACGTTGTAATTTTATTGTCAGCGAATTTATTGATAAACATGATTACCTTTCGTTTCAATATTAAATTAAGGAACAATGAATATTGTAATTGAATATTTATTGCATTCATATAAAAATTTTCATATTGCTAATGAAGATATAAACAAGTCAAGTGATAAGTAACATTGATGATAATATATTAACAATAATAAATAAAATAATTCATTTTATATTCAATTAACTTAAGCCCCACATACCCACTCTCTAATTTAAATTATTCGATGTTTGGTCTAACAAAATTTGATCATATTTGCAATAATTTCTGTAATTGTACTTAAGGCATGATACTTAGTCATCCAAAAAATGTACGAAGTTTGATGTGTCACTTAGTTTCAAGGTACTCCCTCTCAACTACTGTAGTAAAGCATATAGCACCATCTTGTTGAATCAATTATGTTAGTTCGCTAATTAAATCGTTGTATAATTAATTTTGTAAAAATTTTAGATAAAGATATTTAGACCTTCTGATATTATTGGTATCAAGCCGTTCTGTCATCATCTATTTATTCCCATTTATGATTAAACTGGGATTTTTTTAGATGATATTTGCTACTTTTTAAACTATTTGCAATTGTACCTATACTCACTTCATTTCAGATCAAAAATCAGATCTTTCTAAAATCATTTTAGCAAGTTCAATGAATAACATCACCTTAGTTTCGTGTCGTCATGAGCAACCCGTGTCTAGTGTTTTTATTAAAACCGTATTTAATTCATTTTCAATTTTTGCATCGATTGAATGCAAAACATTTCTTTTCGAATATCTGTTGTTAAAAATATTTTTTTTTCAAAAATAAGCTCAAGACAATAATGAATGAAAAATACTAGTATTATTATGGAAAAAGCGCCGGGCGCTAGATGTACGCTAGATGCACGCTTTTTTTTACAATAATACTACTAGTATTTTTCATTCCTTATTGTTTCAAGATTTTTTAAATCAAATATTTTCAACTGTTCTATTTGATTGCCTCAAAAGCGTGTTTATTAGTTTCTTTTTTTAACTATATTTATTCTTGGCTTCCGAGTTTCATATTCTACGAAAGCGCGTTTATTGGTTTTATTAAACCATATTCATTGTCTACTTTTTAGTTCGATTTATTGTCAAAAATAATTTTTTTTTTATAAAGTTCTAGTCATCAATATTATAAATCTCTAAAAGAGGATGTAAAATTCTTCTCGAACAACATAATAAAATTTAAGGTGTTGAATTCTAAACTAATATTAATACAAGTAGTATAGTAAATCTCCAGCAGAGGGCAGACAGTTGTCAATTTTGTTTCATTGTAAAGAGCAAATTTGTGATAATTTCTAAAAAAAATTGCCGAAAAAAATTTTTATATACCTATGCTAATGCAGAAAAGTTAATAATTAAAGTGGAAAACTTTTCCTTAACAGAAAAATAATAATGGATTTCTGAAAATAATTTTTTAATATAATCAACTCTTTTAATAACAATTGTCAAAGGTGAAATGAGTGAAATTCGTATTTTTTGACATAAACCGCTCAAAAAACTTTTTACTGATATTAGTATTTAAGTATTAGACCATGCAGAAATTATTGTAAAGAATGACTTTTTTATGAAAATGAGAGTGGTTTCTATATGGTTCCAAGTTAATTAGACACAGTGTATATAATCAATCAGGTATTTTATATAATTTCATATTCATTTTTACATTGCATTGATATGATGGTAAACATATTTATTTCAAAAGGACTCAAAAGGTATAGGAATATTAGGAGCTGGGGACACAAAATGAAAAGGAATATTGCGGATTTGAAAAAATAATTTACAAAATTTATTGGAGAGAAAAGGGCACAACTCTAATTGATTCTCGTTAAAAACACTCAATGTTTTTTATGTAGTATAAAAATTGAAATTTTGGTACGGCACTGTAAAGAAGATATTCAAGTATGATATCTGTAACACTTCTCTATTTGCTTAAATTGTGACACAATTAAGAAAGTTTTAAATTTGAATTAGCAGAGGAATCGTTCGACTACAAAGTTAGAAAATCGAATTCATTTGAATAGAAATAGAATCGTTCCACAAATCTTGCAAAGTTAAATAGGTCTGAACAGACAAGAATGAACATGAGAAGAGTTTGAGAAAAAATACAGAATACAGTGGATAGGATACATAAAATAATATTCTTTCACACAGAATAGTGCTAATATTTAACTTCCAAATATAAAACTTAAACAATTCGAGTCTCAGTCGTAAAAATCTTAGATTTAGATAACTGTTTACAAATAAACAATTCTTCTCGATTTTTTCCTCTACGATATAAATATTAGTTTTGTAATGTAAAAAGACAAGGTCTTTCGAAAGATATAGGCGTTTTTTATTAATTACGGAGCAACTTTAGAACCTTGTAGTATTTTAGATATTCATAAATAACATCTACTTACATATGAAGGAATGTTCCTTATCCCCAAATATGTTAGTTTCTGGGTTGTTCATCATTTTCTTCCACTTTTTACTTCGTAGAATTTTTCCTTTTTTCCATATTTTTCGTTATAATTTGTCTTAAGTTTATTCCTGTTTTCTACGAGAATCAGTTTAAATAACTCTTTTGCATGTTTTTGATATTTCATGGTTTGATAATGCAGTTTCATTTTTTTATCGTATTGATGACCTTTTAATCTATTTTTTAAATATTTAGATGCCTGCTCTATATAAAAAGCATTGCAATTACCTTTTCTAATAGAGAAACTTACTTTATGGATGCCCCTCGTATATGTATTTGTGTTTGAAGTTTTATTTAAAGAAATTGTTTTTGTACCTCGTATGCATCTGGTATGTTTTGGATAAATACAGAATCCATTAGGTATATATAAAATATCCGTACATAATGGAATTTAAGCACCTCTGTGTTTTTTGTATTTACCATAAATTTCAAATACTCCAGAACTACTTTTTCCTCATTAATATTGCAAAATATCTTTGTAAATCAAGGGCAATATATGTAAGTCAATTTAAATTATGGAAAATAAATGACAAGAATTAAAAGTTGTTCTGAAGGGACTACAAAGGGAGCAAACCAACAATAACGGAGGGTGTGTTAGCAAGAGGGTAAAGCTGTTGGGGTAGGCAGGAAGAGTCCTCAGGGACTTTTTCGTCTTGCTATGACCTTGTGCCTCCAGTATTAACTCATTTTTCTAATTTGAAAATATTATGATTTTAATCCTCTTACTTAAGAATATCAAGCAAAACATCGGGCGGTAAAATGAACACTGAGAGATGACTTTCGGCACCGAAAGGATTCAGTTTGCTTATATGAAAGTTTCACAAATAATTACAGCCCGACGTAGATGGGCTTATAAATGACAATATTTGACCGTGAGATAATCGTCGAAGTCTTAGTATATAATAATAATATCCTGAAAAACTTTTAATAGGAATAAGTACCGTTTCGAATTCACTAGTCTGCATTTTTGCAGTCGGCGTTCCGCGCATGCGAGCTGTAGACCTACATCTGTCGGTAACACAACCACAACTTTGGCATTTTTTATTGAAGCGTGCGATTGTTTACGATATCGTGAAATCTGTGCAATATACGAAGAAAATATTATTTGTGACAAAAGCTGGTTCGAAACCGGTTAATGGCGTTTAAAGATGACCGTACCAATAAACACGATTTGGACCGCAGTGTCCGTTCTTCTGTCAATAATGACGATTTGGTGTCAAAAGATAACCAAAAAATCTAAAAGAACAGAAAGGTGTGTTTACGTTTGATACCGAATATGCTGACATAGATGCACAGATCTAAGTGTTTAAGCAACGTTTTCACTCCCTTTTGCGGCGTAAGGTAGCGATGCTTTTTCAAATCACATACCGACAATCGATACCAAATTTTTTTGGTACAGTCAAGGGTAATTGTTTGGAGACAATCAATTCAACGAGGATTATGAAACTAACAATTTCTGCCGTGCTTTTTAAAATAAAATGCCAGACATGCCTAGTAAAACTAGTAAAAGCATCATTTTACTTCACAACGATACCCGTCCACATGTAGCTAATTGGATCCAAAATAGAGCTCACTCTCTGATAATGAACTTACCCAACGTGGTCTTGATGGCTAACAAATGATAAATGTAGGAGTATTTCTTTTGTTTTTCAACAAATCGTTGCATTAACTACTATAAATATGAGATATTCCCTGCCCAGATGATTAGATTTCTACATATTAAAAAGCAAGAAAAAGTTTGTTGTGAAAATAGAATTGACACTATTAAAGGAATTAGATGCAAATCTACGCTCCTAAAAAAGGAAGAGAATTAAATTTAAAAAAAAATGTATTGGGTATTGGAGCGACATTTTATTCTGCCCGTATGAATTAAATTGCTGTGATACAGTTAAACCCTGAAACTAATATTCAGCTATAGTGTTGTGCTTTGAAAACCAAGTGTCAATGCTCAGTGGTGCAAATGCATGACATCTTGTCCTAGTTTGCCAAGAATCACGAACAATTTCTCTTAGACCAGGTGTACGTTGTTCTTCAACAACATCAATCAGATGTGAAACCTAAGGTATTTTAAATTAGTTCAAGAAATATCAGTTCAAAGCAGCACATTTTACGGTATATTTATCGAAATTACAGTCTTAAGACATATTCCCTTTATTTATGTAGATATATATAAACCATAGCTCATAAACGACAAACCATCATTATCAATATGTAATAATAAAAGTTATAATACCGCCAAAAATGGATTTGTTACTAATAAATTGTATATAGATAGTCTCTTTTTTATGACTTGAATATTATTATTATTATTACTGTTTTTTATAATTCTCTAAATAAGGAACCCAAAAGTTTTAAATATGAGGTGAGCATTCATTATTTCAAATTATTCGAATGGTATGACATTCATATCCTATCTAGTTTGAATTCTGCAAAATTCTGTGATTATTTATTTATTATTTACACATAGATTCGACACATAATAGGTTTCTTCCTAATTTATTCCATTTTTTACCAATATTTTTCTCTTGCGTTTGCTTTTTTAATTTTCCCTTTCTTGCCTTTACGTAACTCCGGTCGGTGGCAAAGATCCAGTATTTTCTTTAATGAATCTGTATTGAATCATAAACGAGAAAAATTTAACATGATTTATAGTTATGTCTTATGCAATAATTTACCTCTTTAGTTGATCAACTATACTTCTAAAAATAGGTATATTGGTTTCCAAGTTAAAAATGTGCATGTATAATTTTACCTTCGAAATTTAACAACTTATTGATCTGTTTACTTAACACTCTTCACTTTTTGATAAATATTTTTGAAATTATTTTCAGATATTGTCAGAGAATTGGGATACAAATACTCTTTTAATTAATAATCATACATGTTTACAAAAAATTTAAAGAAAAATTTATGCAACTTATTCTCATTAAAAAAATTTTCTATCCACTAAAAATTTGCGTGTCGCTATACTTTTAGCAAAATTTCACCAAAACAAACTTTGTTTACAATTAAGACGTTAAGTTATTACCAGCTAAAATATTTTTGCTTATTAAGTGTATATGAAAGCATATAAAATCATTTTAATCCTATTGTCTGTTAATTTCATGAATCTTGTATACTTCGTCACACTAATGTACCGTATTGGAAAAATAATATAGGTAATAACCTGTAACGATGTACAGTGTATCCTGATAAGAATAAAAAAAGTGTTGTATCTTGGAAATTGTTTATCGTAAATATAATGGTGAAAAGAAGACAGTAAAAAAATGTCTAGATTTGCGTAGGAATTCCTTCTCCTACCAGCCTCATTTCCAAAATTTGAAAGATGGAAAATATCATTGGCAAAAAGGTAGTTAAGATAGATTGAAAATTTTACTCCCAACGCATCAGAAATAATCAAGTTCTTAGTCATAGGAAAAGTAATAAAGTAGTGCTTATCGTATAACAAAAAAGCTTCGATGGTAACAGAACAACGATAGGCTTTATCAGTTAATGTAATTAGACCCTTGCTACCACGATCCCTATATATTATCTACTTAGACTATATATGAGATATGCTTCATTTGTTGCACTTTAAGTATAATTTCGACACAATTTTATGAAAAAGACTTATATTGTGTGCATATAATTTTTAAAGAATTTTGTAATTCTTGTTTTTATATCAAAAAGCGAGCTCTACATAAGAATAAAATACATCACACGTGATATACACTTGATGAAGTAATAAATTATTTTTTGACAGGACCAAGTTTATCAAAATATGTTAAGTTGTTGCGTCCCCTTGTCTCCTATGTTGATAATATGGCAATACTACATCTTTAGAGTACTTCAGTACTCAAACTTTCTACGACGAATGGTTCCTGATTTATACCACTTTGTATCTGTACATCCGGTACATTTCCTCAAATATTATGATGGCGAATTCTCTTATAGTATATATCCAGTTTACTATGATATTAATAATATTTTAACAGTTAATTATCAATACTCGATAGGTACGTGCTTGCCGGACCGGTGCGGGCTACTAACCTTGCACACGTAAAATCAATTTGATAGAAATTCCCAAGCAGCATACTTAAATATGGTCTACGTGTCATACTTTTGAAATGGTACTATGGTATCTCAGATCGGGATGAAGGGGATGTCTACGTGAGCTTTTCGAATACTCCAGTCATGGACGACATTCTCTTCATCAGAGTCAGACGTTAGTCTTAATAGGTCATTCGATATTCCAGTACAGCTGTGTCACGTCGACATACGTGTTCGGGGTGCTACTGGTCTTATAATCTATCCCTTCGATTCAACACAGAAATAGGTATATCACGTCTTATGGGTTTATTAAAATCAAACTCGAGGTTGAAAAAATTTTTTCTATTTGCGTATACAGGGTTAATTTCAAACGAAACATTGAGAGACGTGCTTCAAAAAAAATATCAATTAAATATTGATGATCTAAATATTAAAGGACGTTTTTTGATATAGAGACACTGAAAATTTTGATATATTTTCAACAGCTTACTATTAAATTTCAAACAAATGGTATTTGTAATAAAAAATCAGAGTTTTTTTAATTCAATTGTTTTTTTCGAATAATCCATGCACTTATATTTTCCCCTAACATCTTTTGGATGAAAATCTTTGACACCCAGAAAAATAAATGAGCCTGTTTGTAAGTAATATTTATTATAAATGTTTAACGCATTATAAGAATAGTGTTTTTTAGACTAAAATATGTGTCCAACTTTGTTTTTTAATACAATTTCACGGTAAAATAGATATTAAATTTGTCTAAGTTATTTTGGTTTACAGCTGTCATTGGTCTTATTCGCAGTAGGAGTGTGGCAAAATTAAACGCTAAAGTGTACTATTATTTAATATACTTATATTCCGTGCTTCTGAATACTTATGTATTCATTATCAGGGACTGAAATTATTTTCAAAGTACAATGTAAAAATACGTACAGAAGTATAATAATATTAGAAATTACTTACATTTCTTCAATGAGGATTGTAGTTGGTGTTGAAATTTAATCTCTTTTAACAAAATTATAAAAATCATAAACTTCAAAGATCAATATTCAAATTGACTCGTGACATAAATAGTCTATTGATTCTAGTTGCTACTCAAATTGATGTGAATTTTGATTGGTTAGATTCATAATGACATTGAATATTTATATGCGAGAATGGGTTAGGTCATTATGAGTGAAGTTGAGTTTTATAGGTTAGGTAAGGTTAGTTGGTTGATAGTAGCGTTGAATTTTTAGGTTATTTAAAAAAATTCTATTAATCTGATCTATTAAACTGATCATGTTGAGCAAAATATGTTTTTTCTGATAATAGACAATTCATAATTCATAGAATAACCTTCATAGAAAATGTGTGATGCCAACGAGCACCTATCATGATATAATTTGCTCTCACTCACCAATCGGATAACTTCTCCGATTGGTGAGTGACCTTTTAAAATGACCGAAGTATTTTTTATCAAAATTTAATGACGAAATTTCATAAACTACGTTAGTCAGTTCTACTGTGATTTTTCTGCAGTTTTATATCCTTAAAGACCTGAGTTATGTCTTCTTTTCACTGTAGATAATTTTATAATAACTAGGATAAAATCCTCATATATGTCGCTAATGAAATTCAGCATATTTTGTTTATTGATAATGATATTTACAATTATAATTAGTAAAATTCCAATTGAATTGCGAAAAACTTAATTCTTTCAACTAATCTATAGGCAACCTATGAGGTTCGTTTATTTCCCATTGTACTGAAAGTAAAATTGAACAAGTTTATGTTACAGCCGACGAGAGTACGAGTCTGTGGTGATGGATTGCTGTCAGTTAGACGACCCGAACCGCGTTGTAAAGAGAGAGGAGGCGAGTAACAACGACCCGGAGAACGGATCATCAGACGCCGAACGTGGAGGTACGTTGACGTACCACCAATGCTAGTATATATATTCTAACTGATTCTGTGGTCAGATGACCTGAACGTCGGAGGCCTTACCAACCCGCCCCAGGACTCCAGCCAGGAATTAGAGGATGTTAACTGTGAAGGCAGTACCAACGAGAATGAAGTTTCTGCAACACAAGAGCCTGGAGATCTTCGGACTCATCGTATGGATCTCGTGACGCCGCTCCAATCTACACCAATTGTCAGCATCAACAAGGATAATCGGAAGTCATTTCCTGCTCAACGAACAACGAAGAGAAAAAACACGTCATCGGACGAGAACGAAGAAGATGACGCAATTGCAACTCATCGAGGCTCTGCAATAAGTCCAGCTTCTTCTTGTCATTCCAACAACGGTACCCATCACTTATCAACGGACACCACCACCGACACTAACCCCAAGAAACTTGAGGACTCAGTCAGCAGTGTGACGTCGGTAAAAGATTTGGAAAACGCCATGTCCAAACATCTTCCTGCTTGCAAATCACCGATCCATCAACCAACAGATTTCAGTACAGATGCTCTTCTGAAACAACAACAGAAGACGACTATTCAATGGATCGGAGCCCACCATCAGCAGTTACAACAACAAGGGCCCTTGCCAGCCTCGGCTCTCCTGAGACAACTCTACGCTAATAGGGAAAGTGTAATTCGGGCAAATGTGCAAGGTAGTAATAGATCTGGTAGCTCTCCTGGTTACTATCCCAATGACAATCAAGTAGGTGTAGGGGCACTACCAACACCTCCCAGTAGCGAGGGCTCAGCATCTTATAGTGAACACCAGTTTTTACTAGCGCAACACCAAAACTATCCGACTAGTTATTATATGGACTATCATTCCATGACTCCCCCATCAAGTGTATCTCCCCGTGATAAACATCAACAATTACATGGAGGTGTTGCGTTTGACTCGACTGTTCCATATCAAGATGTTTTAAGACATCAATACCCAGACAGCCCTCTACCTCTGAAACCCCAAGTGTATTCGTATGTAGATCAACCCCAATTTTATCACCATGGTTCTACGGGAACGGGGTTCCATTTATATCATTCAAGTAAAAACACGCCCACTACTCCCACAAATTGGTATCCGCCATCATAGTAAAAATAACTTAATATGTTTTGACAATTTTTTATCAATTTTTTTCGAAACGATACGATGCCAATCTTTGATTTAAATGCTTAAGTTATCTCATACTTTTCAGATGCAAGTAGTGAGAAAGTTCACGCATAGTGTGTCTGTTCAACTATTTTTAAACCAAAGAAAAGTAATAAGATAATACAAAATAACATGAACAAAACTGTAGTTGGACTAATTTAATAACAAGTTTATGCAAATATTGTAGTATACCGAGTGTTTTTAGTACCTATTATGTAAGAGTGTACATAATGCAAGATAGGTACATGTTATTTAGTATTATTCGACTTGAACAGTGTCATTGCCCGCATTTTCATATATCTGCATTTTCTAATATCTAATTCGACTATAATTGAAGCTTACATTTTTCCTCGTCATAAAACAAAAGTGTACGTTATTTTTATTTTAAAAAACTTAATTTTCATTACAGATGGAGTTTAAATGATTAAACTACGAGGTTTTCAGGTTCCAATTACCAAGTTATATTAACATTCCTAAATACATATTCTTCATATTATATCTTACTCTTGACATCCTATCCGAACCTCCTTATCTTTCCTCTCCAAGCTCTTGTTAAAAATAAGTTGAGCTAAACCAATGTATATTAAATATACACTGTACTATAAATGTCACGTATTTCATTTCTTAATTCTGAGACCGTTTCATACTTAAATGAATGAAATTGATTTTAGATTAATTTTATTCAATTATATATTTTTCATAGAAATTAGATTTCGGCTTTTATCAAAGTATCAGGTATTGACTACTCTGAATCCTTGTTTATTTATAATGCAAGCGTTGTAGTAGATCAAAATGAATAAATACTCTTTAACTACACAAGTTTTTCTATTATAAATACCTAATGATGAATTTCTAATTTTTATGTATATAAATCGTTTAAAAAAAATTTTTTTATATTTGTCACTGTTTCAAGGATCTTTCTTTTCTTACAAATCAGTGTTAGCTGCTTTGCTCTTTCATGGTTTATTAATACAGTTTTCTTCGGATTGATGACTTCTTGATCTATTTTCTAATATTGAAATTTATTCTAAACAATGTGAACAGCATATCAATTAACAAACGGAGCCTCGTATATAATTTTACTCCTTTCAATATTTGGTATTATCCTAAACTATTTGGTGAATTATTGTCATTTACTTATTAAAAATTTGATAGTGTTTTACATACTGATGTTTAAGATCTGTTTTGTCGATTAATTGCTTATAACAGTATATTATCTATTTTTTCATGATAATTATTTATGATTGGCGAAATCTTTGCTTTTCAATGTGCTTCTGAATTCAGATTCTGGAAGTTGGGTAGTCCTCCCAGTCAAACTAATAATCACTTATTTCGTAAGATAGAGTGTGACATGAAAAAATTTGTAAATATCTTGAGGACCAAGTTGGTTTGATTAAGCATTCTGTTAAATGCTTTAACGTAGTCTTTAGATTTTTACATATAAAAAAATTGAGTTTCTTTGGATGAAACTTATTCCAAATTATATTAGAATTTTGCACAGTAAATAACATTACATCTAATTACGTCGTTTCACTCACAACGGTGCTTTTTCTATAATTCTCGTTCCTGTTATATTTTCCTTGATGTACTAAATTTTTATTATTTGATGGCTGCAATTTAAGCATTACATCATGCAGAACTTTTTATAGAGAATAATTTTTTTCGCAATATTAATAAATAAATAAATAGTCTTTTAAATGGACATATGCAAGGAGCTCTTGTTGAAGGAAAATTATAATAGTAATAATAAACATTCAAGGTTTTTTTGTTACTAATTTTCAAATTGTTTCTATGGAAATCTAGTTCAGAGTTTTCAAATTACAAATCAATGGTTTTTAAGACTTTTTGTAATTATCAAGGTATAGATTAGATGTCGAAAAAAATAATATATAAATGTAAAGGTAGACATTTTCGAAATTTTATAGGTTGCTTTAGCTCTAAAACAAATCTGTTATTTTATTTTACATTTTATATTTTCAATGGTAATCATTATTTTCTACTAGGATTCCATTTAAATATTTATAAATTTTCATAATATACAGTTTTCTAGATAAGTAGAAGTTGTTTATTCATAATATTGACGAAAAGCACTGTATATTTCAATAATTTCATTAACAATATATAGGTTTTAGTTTTATTTTTGTCCATTGTTTTATTTCTGTATATTATTTCAAATTATTATAATTTAAGATCTCAGTGTAGCTAAAATAATCGTTTCTAAACGCTAATAATGAGAAGAAAAAAAAAAGAACTGGTTTCAGTAAACTATATTATATATTTATATATATATATATATATATATATATATATATATATATATATATATCGAATTTGTTTTGTAACAATTGAACAAGGGTATATAATTGATTAAATATGATTAAAAAAGCACACACCCTGGCATAAAAATTTTTTCAACATTGTTTCGTTTCGAATTTTGTTGATCGATTTGAATTCGAGTTCACTGTAGCTGCAGTATTAGGTATATAATATAATTAGGATAATTGTTGAAAAAAGAGCTGCAAAATGTTTTATTTGGCATGAATGAAAAATATTTTGGGTGATACAACGAATTTGAAAAAGATATCATTTTGTAACATCAAAAAGCACATTGGAGGAACTAACATCAGCATCATTTTCCGCCCTTGCTTCTGGGTAGCGAATTTCTCTTGAATTTGTTACACCGTTTGGAAAAAAACAAAAATAACTTCGGCAATAAAGTTTTTTTCTCATTGTTGTGATTACGTCAACTGTAAGTTCAAAATATGAAAATAAAACTAAAAGCTGTTTTTTTTATTAAATCGTGGTTCTAATATGGAAACAACAAAAAGTATCGTGAAAAAACTTCAAGCAAGTAGATATTTTCATTGTGTTGATTGAAAAAATTTGTTCAACACAAACTTGCGTTTATTCAATTACATGTATGATACTACTGTTCCTACAACCAGCTTTGCTTCGTTTCAATATGTTTTGTGAAAAACATTCTACAAAACAAAGTGGAAAACAAGCAACTGCAGAAATTTATGCAGCTGTATCGAAGAATTCGAATACCTTGGACTGACGTGTTAAGAAGGAATATAGTTAAGACTAAAAGATACAATATATCTTATCTTTTCACGCTGCTGTTGGTAAAATTCGAATTGTCTACATGAGAGCAACGCCCACAAGAAGAAAAATAGTTCTCACAACTATTTTGTTGCTGAGATTAAATCGATCATTAAAAGTCGCCGTCAGAAATCACTTATTTGTCGTTTATGGTCAAATTGTAAAATTTCCATAAGTACTCGTATATTATATAAGTAAAGTATTTATATATATATATATATATATATATATATATATATATATATATAAAGTATTTTAAATGGTGTATAAAATTGATTCTTTATTTTTTTTAGAAGAAAAAGTAGAGGATATAGTTAAATATTCCACTTTATGTTATCATAATAAAATATATTGAAATTATTGTATGTAAGCTTCAGTTATAACTCGATTCTGTTTAATATTGATTTTATATTTTTGTATACTGATCTAATATGATACAGCATTCTGACTAGTAGGTACAAAAGCTGTAAATATACTTTTATTAAATTAATGTTATATCGGTTGATAGTGTAAGATTGGAGTAAGGTTTAAAGTTCGAATTACAAAATCATAAGGCAGCACATTTTTATCAAAATATAAATATATTGGCTTTATCCAATATGTTTTTTTTGTAGAATATTAGATTCAAATATGTTTCAGATTTCACTAGAAGTATATATGAAATATCATCTTAATTGAATATTTTAAAGTTTACACCCCTATACATCCGCTTTACCTACAGACATTACTATAAAAATCATGTGCCTGATTATGAAAATCGAAATACTAACGGCCTCAATTCTTTTTTTCAAATTGAAATTCATAAATAATCTTATTGATACTCACCTAACTTTTTGGTTCAAGCTCAAAATTAGAACGGGTGCAAAATTTAACAAGGATTTTCAGAAACATTCCACGCCACCAATTCAAATTTTTAGGGGAGGTTTCTTCGATTCCATAAAAAGTATTTTTTATGATTACCTACATCGTGACGATTTCTTTAACCATCTCACGCTTGTAGTTTTCATGATCACTCTGTGTCTGAATTAAAATTAAAATATCTATTTATCTTTAAAAATGTGCAGCCTCTTTTGCTTCTAGTCTTGAGACAACTTTTACAGGAAAAAATGCTCATCAAAACGTATTTTAATATCTAATACATTCCATCGTATTCGATCTGGGAGAATTTTTTTTGGATCGGGATAAAATAATACTGATATTTCTAAAGAAACTAGCTGGAAAATTAACTTTGTTTAGTTGTAGTTTAAATTTAGTTTGGCATCTACTGGAAATCAATTTTGTGTGTGGTTTGAACTTCCATCTTCTGTCAAACAATTATAACTATACCTAAATAACAATGCTTTTAAATGTTCTTGATTTTACGACTTAAAATCAAGAACATTTAGAAGCATTAATATATAAAAAGGTCTAAAAAATAAGAAATTAAAGAAAGTTTTACCTAAATAACTATATCTCTATTCTACAGTACTACTGTATTTCAGTACTGCTATAATAAGAGGGTAAATGTTAAGAAATCAAAGCAATTGTAGAAATTTTATTTTAATATACATTGTTGTCCATTATTGAATCTACAATTATTACCTATACATTCATGTATATATACCGTTTTACGTTCCTTTTCAACAAATTTGAAAGTTATCTATTATGATGGTTCCTGTAAGAGCACGTCTCATGATTTTGGTAAAACCATATGTGGCGATTCTATAAATTTATTAAAAAGGTGCTCTCATGGTAGAAATGTGATTTTCCCTTCAATTTGTTAGTTTTACTTATTATTAGTGTTATTATTTGTTAGGGTTACCTACTTGTATCATGTTGTTACATACTGTTCAGTACAAAAAGACAACATTACGATAGCTTCATGAATATGTTCGTAGCGTCTCCCTATGTGCAATATATATTTAATCAATTTCTGTACTAAATAAATGTTTGTTTAAGTTTTTGTTATATGTGTGTTTCATTATTATCTTGAAACCTTAAATTTTATCAAAACCATTTTTATCAACGTGATGTGATCAGAAAAGCTATTAATTATTTTACAAAGTTAATCGGTAATAAAGCTTCCATCTGCCTTTGGTAGCATTCTCAATGTCAGGAATGGTGTCAATGCTTCTCAGTCTTAGTACATTTTCTATTTTTGGGAAGAGCCAAAAGTCTGGTGACAGACAGAAGGACTTCTAGCCGCCAAAAACACACGCATCAAATGCAATATTCAACAATCATCCGTCTCATTTGCAAAAAACTATTAAAATGCTTTACAAGGACCCGTACAAAATTTTATCTTCACTAAGCTCTCACATAGTCAGTCACTTATTTGAACGTACATTTCAAACATATTTGGAGTAGACGTTCCGACTGTTTTTCGTCCTTAACTGATTTATTTAGTCTGTTGAATCATTTATACTACTAGTTTCACATTTTCTCCAATCAGTAATAATCAATGTCGTTTCCAATAAATTTCCAATAAATTTGTAACATAAAACTGAACTGTAAGAAATTAAAGACTAACTAGTTAAAAAGCAAAATCACGAAATACACAGACTTTTGACTGTCGTCATCCCCTTTTTTCAATTTTTCAAGAGTGACAGGTGGCATCTGTCGATAATAAAATGTGAATGACAATATAGTGATTTTTCAAGAAGTTTTCTTGCATGGAATGGGCGTTTCTATTATTTCTTCAATTCAAATATTCAATACTTTAAAATAGATAGAAAAAGCAATTTTCCATCAAATTTCCACTCCTGTATATTAAATTCTGATTACGCCCCGTATACGAGTTAAAAATCAACTACAAATAAGCTGGCAACGAATCGACAAGAACCAGTAAGATCAGCTTTTATGAAATTCCTCAATAGAAAAAAAATTTCCATTCCAAAACCAAATTCTAGATTTGCCATTACGATAATGTAGTTCACAAGAAAATTTAAATTATGTGTGTTTCCGTGAAAATTCGCGATGTTAGTTTCGTCTTATAATCTTTATATACAAGTAAGAACTAACAATTTAGAAAATTATTATTTTATGAACCAGTTTCTTTTGGTATATATTATAGCCTTGAAAATTAATGCAAAGTTGTTCGAAACCTAGTATATAGCATAAAAAAGTTCACAAAATTAAAAAAAAGCTCTCAGATGACTAGTTTCCCGATGATTCTAAATCGTCTTGGTCTTAGATCTTCTCTGATTTTAAAGACAGATAAAAAATTGACGTTTCGACTTAACTTCAGTCTTTATCAAAATATGATATTGACACTGACAATTTGCGTATTTATATTAATCAATAGATCGCCTACATCATGAATAGTAAAATGAAAATAATTATACGAAGACGCTGATATATCTTTCTAGCTGTCAATAAAACTGTCATAGACTACGGAGAATTTTGAAAATGCTCTTGCATTGTAACTGATGGAGTAGAAGCTATGACGAGAACAGTGACAGGATTCGCAGTCATACACCAGAAAGCCTTGCGTGGAAAATCTTCGCGCCAAACTAATACTATGAAAGAGTAACAAATCTCATTAGAGGGGGGAAAAAGCTTTGATTCATAAAAAATATCTAGACTTTTCATGTGAAACTAATTTGTTATTACACTCCTAAATGAGATTACTTGGTGCTGGGAAGTGCCCTGAACATTTTTTGCTTTGCGAGTGCAAAATTTTATTCCTGTCTGATCTGACGTATTGAACTGAATTTACAAGGCAAAAAACCGATATTGCCAACTTGAATGGTTTTTGAACAAAACTAAATCTTTTTAAAACGTCACTAGGATATAATGATTATTCTTCTTTCCCGAGTTGTAAAGAACAGTACATAGATATGGAAAACTTTGAAGGATGTACCTTCAAGGATCACTTAAAGTATATGACGATGTAATTGTGGAATTTGAGAAATGAGAATTTTCAGATTTCAAACAATTAGAAAGTGATACCTATATCACTTTTCACTCATCCAATAACAACTGACTTATTATCAATTGAAATTATTTGACCCACAATCAGACCAGCATCTATAATTGTGAAAGTGTGTATTTACGATAAATTATGTGAAGTCCTGATATAAAATAATTAAAAAGAGGTCCAGAAGTGTAGGTATAAAAAAATAAGCGAAATTCATCATTCATAAGAAACATGAAAGAACAGGTACTAAAGAATAGGAAAATAACCTTATATCGCCCACACACAGAAGAGAATAAAGAAGCTCTAATAACTATCGATGATTTACGTTTCCTTTCAGATTTCAAATATTAAAGAACGGTCAAGTCAAGCTTTTTGGAATGTGAATGTGATACGTGGAGATATGAGGTTGGAAATACTGCAGGCGATCTGACAACGTTGTGTCTACCGTCCTATGCTAGACCAGTTTGTTTATAATTTCTGACAATACCATCAACGCAATTTTAGTTTTGTGATAAAAAAACTAGAGGATAAGAATCTAGAGCAACGTTATGCCATTAACTTTTGTGTCAAACTTTATCAATAGGCTAGTGTGACTTTTGAAAAGTTGGAACGGGGAAAATTGCTTATCAAGCTTTCGCTGGTACTTTGCTTCGCTTTGCTTCGCTTACTTTGAACGGAGACACCTTTAACTTCAAAAATTGATGGAAACATTAATACACATTAAACGTGTGAAAGATCTTGTCACATCAGATCGTAGGGTAACAATGAGGACATTGGGACGATTTGTACCAAAATTGTGACTAAAAACCAGGCAAATAATCAGAAGGATAATCGAAGAAGACTGTTTGTTGATCAAATGGAAAATATTTCCAATTAAGTATTTTAATTTGAGTGCTGCTACTTTTTTCCCAAAATCGAAGTATGATTTTGAAAGACTATGGATAATGTATTATGTTCTTGATGACTTATACTAATATCATATTCATTGAAATAATTCGATAATTGTTGTGAAAGTCTTTGTACATATGGTAAGGAAAAATGTTTTATGTTTTGATGTTTCGTTTCTGTTTTGTTTTTAAATTGATTTCAGTATCTGTTTATCCTTTTCTTGAATAAGTTATTTATCATTTTTTCCGGACGATTATTTTCTTTCAATGCAGTTTTTGCTTTTTGAATAGCTAAGCATCTAAATTCTGTCTTAAGTAAACTTGAAATCATTAAATATTCCATTCCATGATTGCATTACTGCTGTACCAAAGAATCAAATTGAAAACATAAATAAAAAAATCAATTGTGGAGTATCTGGATTTGAGTAGGTTACACCTTGGGACCATATACAATCTGGAAATTCTTCTTCGATTGGTTGAACTTGTCCATGCGTCTCTATAATTTGCAGTTTTTCTAACATAATTTCATGCTTAGGATTCAGCTTCATTGGGTCTACTTGCGGTACCGTAATTTCTTGCACAGTTTTCTTATTGTACTGTATTCCTTCTCTAACATTTGGCTCGTTCGTCATTAAGATGTTACTTCTCCTAATTTCTTTCTGGCTGGTGCAGATTTCGTACCATTTATTATTTACGTAGTAATGTGCAGGTGGAAGGATCATAATGTGATCATTATTGGGTATTGGGTAGATTCTGAATGTAGGGTAAGAATGTGGATAAAGGATGGGGATTTTTAGCATTATGGGCTTGGTTTTAATGGATTCTATTGATTGATAAATATGTTCGTCATTGATTAATAGGGACATTTGAGAATATATATCTAATAATTCTTGCTCTAAAATGTGTAAAGGTGAATCGAAAAGGTCAATAGAATTTATTTCTAAAATGTCAGCTAATTTTTTTTTAATTCTTGTGTAAAATATGTCAATGATAATAATTTATCTCGTTTGATTTGCTTATTTCTTCTAGGGTTATTGGGGATTTCCTGTCTTTTATGTCTTTGGTTGTATGTTTTATATAACGGGAGATAAAGAATTAGAAATGGTGAGAACTGTGGATTGTCTGATTATAAATTAAAAGTGCATGTGTGAAGATATCATCCAAGGGGTCTTCTGGGTTTTGATCTCGCAATGTTATAAGGTTTTCTATAAGGAAGTGAAATGTATTTCAATTTTGTGAAGTTTCATGAATTCTTCAATTATAGCAGAATTAAATTGAGTGCCATTATCAGACACATTTTTCTCGGGTTATTATGATGAGAAAAATATGTCTTAAATTGTTGAGAATTGATATGGAAGTTTTATCGAAGATTTTATAACACAGCATATTTGTTAAAGGAATCGACAATTCAGGAAATTTGTCTAGATAGAAATCGAGAGATCAGGGGGCTCGATACAAATAGAAGAATTTGAAAGTGCATTATACTCTGTAAAGACAATCGGCTACTTGGTTTTCTTTGCCTTTACGGTATTTTATATCAAAATTATAATCTTCTAGCTTTAGTCTCCATCGGGCTAATAAAGATGTGGGGTCTTCAGTATTGCAGATCCATACGACAGTGAATTTTTGACCATAAAAATATGGACGGGGGTGTTTACAGGAATCTAATTTCTCTTTCCATGGTTGAAAAATTTTATAAGGTGGAGCTCAGAGTTCGGGAGTAATATGATATGAGGTGGTAATTTTGGGATGGGACGGAGCAAAAACAAAAGATTATTGAAAGTTGGGGTGCTGCAGAACTGGGGCATTACATAAGAGTTGTTTGTACTTCCCAAAAAATTCTTTGTAATTAGCGTTTGTTTGATCTATGACAGCTCCTCTACGAGTGAATCGAGAAAAGGGTGATGTTATTCTCGCAAAAGAATTATCTCACTTCTTTCACAATCTTTGTAATGGGGAAATTTCTTATGGGCTCTTTTGTACTAGGATTGGGCTTAATGCATTCATGTGACCAAGAAAAGCGAATTTCCAAGTTTGCCTTTTGGAATGTTGTCAAAAATTGAAGCAATGTTGATCAAGAGTTCTTGAAGGGATGTTGAGAGAATAATGACGTCAACCATACAGACGAAACACATTTGTGAAGAAAGGTTCTGAGAATTTTATACATCAGTTTTTCGAAAGTAGAAGGTCCGTTTTTGAGACCAAATGGCAATCGCATAAACTCGCCATGGGGCAAAAAGCTGTTTTTTCGATTGAATTAGGCATAAATTTGATGGGAGCTTTGAACTAGATCAAGAGTTGTAAAATATGTGAATTTTCCTAGATTATTTGATATATTCCCAATATTGGGAAGATTAGCTTATCTTCAATAGTGTTCTCACTTAATTTACGGTAGTCAATAACTATACGGAATTTCTTCGTGCTAGAAGGATCGGGGTTCTTTGGTATAACCCAAACAGGGGCGGAATAAGGAGATATTCAGGGCCTAATAATTTGTTTATCGAGTAATTAATTGGCCTGTCTTGAAATTTTTTCCTGCATTGCTTTCGGATGTCGGAAATCTTTGTGACGTAAATTGTATCTTCATCTTTTGTTCTTATTTCGTGTTTTTTAGCGGAAGTTAATTTGAAATTATCATCATAAATAATATTTTTTTATTTATTAGAAAGCTTCAAAATTTTTTCTTATTCTTCTTGGTTTAGACTCTGAGTACGAATTAATGAAGGGTATAATTTATTTGGACCGTTTCATATTTTATATTTATCTAAATGCTCGACATTATAGGTTCTAATCGCAAAGGATTTGGTAGATAGATATCGTTAATGTAACCATTTGTAGCATTATGGACAAATTCGGAAATTTTAATATTATTTATTATAGTTTCCTAGTCGGGTAGGAGAATGTCGCCTTTGAAGATGTGGACAGGAATTTTATTATACAAGGTGTCAAAAGGGAAGGTAATATTTAGGCGTTTCAACGTAAGTAATTTAATTTGATAGTCTATCAAAGAATATAAGCGTTCTAAGTTATAATTTCTTAATAGTGTGTCGAAATCTTTACTCCAATCGGCAATTCTAGCGTCTATGGGTTCTTTAATGTCCTTAAGCAAGGATGTTTTAATATTGGAGTAATATTTTCGTGTTATTTTCACGTCAACGTGAAGAGTTTATTATAAATGTGATTTGAGTTGAAAAAGGTAGAAGCTTTCGGAGATATGACTTTATTTGATCCTCCTGTATCAATTAAAACTTTTAGTTTAGACTTTGGCATAATAAAGTATGGTAGTTGAGGGTTGTTACGAAAAAATTTCTTGAGGAATTTGGATTATTTAAAAAAGAGTTGCTATAGATGGATAATTGAATGATTAATTATTACCAAAAGTATTAGGCTGAGATCTATTAAAACTTTGGTTATTTCTAGGGAAGTTATTGTTCTAAATTTTATTTATTGGAGAAATAGGTCAATTTACAAAAGAGTTGCTTCGAGTTTGATTACGCCTTTTATACTGTAAATGAATGGGATTTTGTTTTGGTTTTTGGTTAGGGGGTAATCTTCTATTTGTTGGATCCTTAAAAAGTTCATATACAATTGTTGATTTTTGTGGTTGTCTTAGGAGATGCATTTTTGTAGGGCTTCGTCAAGAGAATTAATTTGAAAATGTGATAAATATTCGCAATAAGGCTCGTTGAGACCAGTGCAAAAAGTTTTAAAAGCAATATTTTGGAAATCTGAGGTTTTGAAATTGACAGTTTTCATATTGTCTTTAAGGGCTATGCTATATGTTGAAGCAAATCGTTCAAGTTATTGCAAATTCTTTGGTAATATTGATCGTATGACTCATTATCGTAATGTACTGTAGTATTTAGCTAGTAATGCCGAACGTGCATCTGTCCAAAGTGTTAAATTTGAGTAATTCAAGAAATATCTAGGTATCGCCTTTTAGAGAAGAAATAATATTGGCTTTAAATATGAATTCTTGAGGTTGAGTGAAATACTGTGACCTAAGGAACGTAATTAAGTTATCTACTGATTTTACAAATGATTATCTTTCGAACTAAATTCATGTAGAGGGGCACAGAGGCTGGAAATATCACTGTTTTGAAGAGACATATTTAAGCTATCAATGTTTCGAGGTTCTGAAATTTGATTTTTAGAAGATCGAGAACTATTAACTGAAGTAGAACTGTGTAAAGGGTTTATAGAGAGATTTGACAATAACAAATGTGAGTTAATTTCGGAGATATCGTTGAGAGTTCATAAATAAGAAAGAAAAAGAAACGTTGTACTTTCAAGAGGATGATCACTAGTGAGGTCTTCTACATACCACGTTTATCGCCTTGGTTCGATGGATCGTCTCGCTTAATAACTGAAGTTGACCAAAAAACTTGTGTTTCTGTACCAAGTCGATCTTGTTCGCAGCGCCAGAAATGTTATCGAGACGCTTTTCAACTTTTTTAAAAATAATTTATTTGAAATAAAAGACTTTTAAATTTACACAAAAAGTAACAAATCAATATACTCTATTAAATAAACCTATGGGAATAAAACAATGAATTTATCTTTGTTAATTATATTGAACTTATACTTTTTGGAATCCGTTGATCGTTAGGCAGTGTCGGGGAACTTTTATTTTACTTTTAGGTCTTTTTTATCATTTATAGCTATTTCGTTCTTCAAGTGAAATTTATAGCTCAACTTTGTGAATTCTAATAAAACTATAAATAATTTAATTAATTACTGCTACATATTTGAGATGTAAAGCGCAAGAAAAAAATAAATTTATATTTTGATTTTATTTTTCTTTTGATGTGCATGTGATATATTGATTGATATAAATACGCAAATTGTCAGTGTCAATATCATATTTTTATAAAGATTTAAATAAAGGTCGAAATGTCAATTTTTATCTTTCCTTCAAAAATTAACTTTAAAACAGAAGAAACCTAAAATCAATAACATTGAGAAAAATAAACATATCAAAAGCTCTGAGAAATAAGAAATTAAAGAAATTTATATATGGAGTAGATCGAAACGTCAAATTTTTACCCGTCATTTTGATTTTATTTATTCATAAAGAGAGACCCAAATTATCAAGAAAAAAAATCTGCTCTGATAGTTGTTATATTATCACTAATTTTGAAAATAAATTGAAAGTCAAAAGCACCGGAACAATATCAAATCTCTAAATATGACTAAAGCGAAAGCATTTTTCGAATAAAACATTTAAAAAATTTTTGTATTACTTACTGCTTCACTAAAAAATAAAATTGAACAAACTGATAATTCAATTCTTATCATGAAAAAAAAATCAATTCACAATCGAAATTGAACAAAATAATAAAATTAAGTTTCTTATTGTCACATAATATAAAATTAGTAATAACATAAAAACAGATTTGTATACAAAACCAACTTGGTTCTTAAAATATTTGAACTTCAATTTATGCCAACCTATGTCTCAAAACATATCAGTGATTATATGTTTGTCTGATAAAATATTTAGAACAAAAACAGCATTAAAAGATAATAGTTATCTTTAATAAATAATGAGGAACATATTCAAGAAAACATAACAAAAACTAAACATCAAAACATTTTTCCTTACAACTATCGAATTCTTTCAATGAATATGAGATTAATATATTTCATAAAAGACATAATACAATCACAATAATTTGCACAAAAATTTGTAACATCCAAAAACAAAAGAAGTAACATTATACACTAGTGGTGTGCCAAAAAATCGATTCAGGCGATACTAGATTTTTTATGGCAATATTTTACAGCTAATAGTATTAGCATTAAAATTGTATAAAATATTGTAATTTTTCTAATTCTATCAATCCAAAAATATGATATAATACTCATAATACGAGGATATATTGAAAAATTCTTAGCCTACTATAGGACCAAACAAAATTTCAATGTCAAAATATTTTATTACTCAACATATTCTCCTCTTAATTGGATACATTTATTACAGCGAACCTGCAACATCTCTAGACCTTTCAAAAAAAAAAATGTTTCTTCTTGCTCTGCAAACCAGACCTCCACAGCTTTTATTACCTCCTCGAAATTCAAAGCCCACATCACGAATTTTTTGCATGGCAACATGAGATTTGTGTACAGGGGCGTTGTCCTGCAAATGCATTATTATATATATATATATATATATATATATATATATATATATATATATATATATATATATATATATATATATATATAAGAATATATATATATATATATATATATATATATATATATATATATATATATATATATATATATAAGAGCGATTTCTTATTGAGAACGTGGCAAGGAAACACCAAAGTGGACTAACTTTAATATATTTTCCGAGCTTTCGAATACTCATGTATTCATCGTCTGGGAAATAATTAATTAAGATTTCCGATGGTTTTTGATATTATTAATGCTTGTAAAAATTCTCATAGAATTCAAAATTCAATATTCACACTGAATATTGAGAGTTGATGATTGAAACGTATAAAAAACTGTTATATTGTTCAATAACTTGTATTTAAAAAATTCCAGAGTATAAAAAAAATTAATGTTAATTTATGGAAGCCTTGCAGTACTCCCATAGATTGCTAATTAAATCACATTAGTATCTATTATATAGTATAACAGAAATATAAAACGTGTCTATGTGGAGTAATATGGTACACACATAGCCATCTATGTTACTTCGTTTGAAAGCTAGGCGTAGATTTCTATCATACTAATACATATGAGTCTGTAATACTGGCTGCGTTCATCGAAAAATATGTTATTAACTAACTAAATCAAATATATATATATATATATATATATATATATATATATATATATATATATATATATATATATATATAGATATATACATATATACATATATGTATCTAAACCAATTTTCAGGTAACAAACAAAATTGTTGTTTTAATAAATTGATCTGTTTTCTCTATGATATATTTGAATTTATGCGTTGGTACTATATCCGCCAACCGTCACTTTTTTCAAAACGTATGAATCTCTGGGGCAAAGGGATACATTTTTAAACTTATACATTATAAAATTGATAAACAAACGTGTTCGATATAATATATTTTTAACAATTTTATCAATTAGTGGTCTGTTTAAGATGGTTCCATTTGAAAGAGTATTAAATAAGGTAAATCAGTTTCAATAATACAATATTTATTATTGTGACGCTCATGATTAAGGAAGTGTTAGATTTGTTTAGTTGGTTACCCTTAGTCGCCATTCCATATCGATGAGTTTATTTTTACATCGTTTGTTATGGCGAGACGTAAGAAATAAGTATGTTAAATGTTTTTCTTAATCATATTATATATTTCCAGAACTTTGCTGCTAAAACATGGTATAAAATTACACACTCTTTTTATGTTGAGTTGGTAAGTATTTGTTTTCCGTTACGTAGATGTCTTTCGGTTAAAATTTTTTGAATATATTATTGTTTATTTTAATATACAGGAGTTTGATTGAAGACTTCTTATATAAACAATTGTTCGTAATCATGTAATAAAACTTGGAAAAGTTTATTTTACAGGAAATAATAATTCTTTGTATATTAAATATTTAATTACGCCTACATAACACCTACTGTTTGTGTAGGTTTATATCAAATAAGTAAAACATTTATGGCAATATGATATCTAATTCATTAATTTAAATTATAGGTATTTCTTATAGCTCACCAATTAAGTAAAAAGGGTGGATTTTAGTCAATAAGATGGACATATTTGACAATTTGTTTTTAAATGCTTCAGAGTTTATTAAAGGTGAGTTTATAATTTTATATCAATTGATTATTGTTACAAATGACATAAACAAGTTGTACTTTAATCTAATAGAAAGACTTAAAACTAAAATATAGTTTGAAATGGCTACTTTAATATTCAGTATTTACAGCAGATAACATTCACGTATGTTTTGGTCACTAATTTAAAATATTTATAAACAACAAATTATTTGTATTGAAAAGTAATTGTTGAACTTGAAGCTATATCCTCCGTGAATATTGGGTTGAAATATATAAAAAGTACTCCTCCATAAATAATATCAATAAATCCCATTATTTCTTATCAGTGGTAGTGGTTTATCTGTAATATGTTTATTTAATAATAAGTATAAATGTAATTGTTTTTTGTACATTTATAGAAATATATTTATATGCTGAATAAATCAACTTCCACCTAAAGTGATTAGTTATTGAACTATAGTTCAACAACATACAGTATAAGATTTTGTTAAGTTTTCATCTAAAAGTGAAATTAAATTTGCAACTACTTTTTATGGATATATGCAATTAATTAGAACATGCTTGGCTGTTAGCTATTCTATTTTATTTATTAAAATAACATCTTTTTGATATATTAATTATAAATGTCGATCTTTCATTTTAGTTATAATTGAATAAGCATGTTTAGTTAATCTTCTCTTGAAAAGATTTGTAGAAAATTTGAAACTAATCATCAAATTTTTTAGCTGTTGCACTAAATTTTTTCTAAAAAATTCTGAACTCTCACCATCCTATTATTTTACTTTGGTGCTATATTTTTGCACCTTCAAATTCTTTAGCAAGACATATCTTCCATGTTATATATGAAATGGATTGATAGACCCTGGGTTATAAATCAAAAAGACATATCTTCAGCTCCTATCTGGGGTGAAAATATTCTAACTCCATTGTCGTGTTGTTATGTACATTGTTTATATCTTTTTATATTTGATTTTTCAGATCGCTTATATTTCGTTACATTGAATACACTATTGGAACCTAAATCGACACAGAGAGTACATTATTTTAGTATACATAAAGAATTAAAATATGATAGTTTCTACAGGGATTTTGGACCACTCAACTTGGCTATGCTCTATCATTATTGTGTGAAATTGAAAAGGAAATTAAATAATGTGTCATTCCAAAATAAGAAAATTGTGCATTACACAAGAGATTTCACTGATGCAGATAGAGAAAAAACTGTCAACGCAGCATTTTTAATTGGAGCATATTCTGTAAGATCATGTTTTTTTATTAACTTTTAATAGTACATGCACCATTCAAATTTACGAAAAAATATATTTCCTAAACAATCAAGTAAACACTTCATGTTATTTTCCCATAATTATTCAACACATTTTCTAAAATGTTGAATCACTCAGTTTAGATTATATGTGGCATGTTTTTAACAAACCATCACAAATCCACGTTTTTTGTTGTCATGAAACTGCTTTGACACAATATGCTTTAAGAATAATTTTAGGACACTGAATATTGATCATCAATATTAATATAAGATCCAAGATTAATGTAAATTTTGAATTAATTAATGAATAGTCTTTTCCCTGCTATTTAATTTTAAAGTAGTATGATAGGGTTAAGTACAGATTAGTACATAGGACAAATGGCATCTATGGCTCTGCTTGTATGTGTGCCAACCCATAAAAAAAGTTTTCTGTGACTATTTTACATAAATGTTGTTTATTTTAATAGATGCAGCATTAATTTCCTAATACTTGGCCAGCCCATAACCTACCGAGCAATTCTGTTTTATATATTTGAAAAACAAATAATATACTTGAAATTTACATATGGCATGGTCAAGTACAAATACAATTTCCATTCCATAGCTTTTATGTGGTGTATCATGCACAGTATGTATTCTCTAATCAATAATGCTTTATAGCAAGTATACAAAAACCGTAATTTGTTATCTTGTATGCAGCCTCCTGTAACATTACACATAATCACAGTGGAATCAATTAGTTTGGCTAGTCCTGGTCTAGAAAGTCCATTCTAATCTCTGAAATAATACAAAATTTAGAGAAACAATTCATTGTGAGTCTCTATATTGAACACTATATATTTACTGCTTGATCAGCCTTATTTTGCTGAAATAGATAAATTGAATTATGGCTCGGAACCTGAAGTGTTACAAAAAACTCTTTTTGCTGAACTGCAGATTGTGGGAAATTCAAAGCTTACATCTTTTTGCATAAATATTTTGCTGCCAAGAATATTCTATATAGTTATAAGTAAGAACATTTAGATAAGAGAAATAACAATAATCGTAAATATTTTATTCTATTATCTAAAAATTGTGAGTGATAATTACATTTTTCTTCACGATCATAATTCATAGATTATGATTGTGAAGAAAAATATGCAATTAGTATTTGTTGGTTATAAAATATGTTTTTGTACTTTTATCTATAATCATGCAAGCTAGATATTGAACATTTTAACCTCCCATAAATACTTTGAATATTACAGGTCTTTGTACTTGATTTCATTTTTCTGATTTAATCATTATACAATTATTGTACAATTTCTACTTTAATTGCCTCCATTACTTCAACTATTGTTTAGTTGGGTTTTTCCAACCTTATCAGAATCGGGTTTTTCTTTATTTCTCTTTTTATGGCTGCTATTTTCTCACCTTGTTTTTCTATTCCTTTAATATTTTTCTTTTTCCAATTGAACTTTTCTATCTAATTCATTGCCACTATCAATTTCTCATCCATTTATTTTATACCATTGCCTATATGTTTAAACATACTTATTTCGAATTTATACTTGTCTGAATATATACATATAGAGAGAGATAAGCTTCATTGTCATTAGAAGATTTTACTTTTTTATTCACAAAGGACAATTTTATATTACGAGGATATATTGAAAAATTCTTAGCCTGCTATAGAATCAAACAAAATGTCAGTGTCAATATTTTATTACTCAACATATTCTCCTCTTAATTGGATACATTTATTACAGCGAACCTGCAACATCTCTAGACCTTTCAAAAAAAAAATGTTTCTTCTTGCTCTGCAAACCAGACCTCCACAGCTTTTATTACCTCTTAGTTGGAAGAAAATTTACGACCTTTTAAACTTTTTTTCAGCTGAGGAAAAAGTTGATAGTCGGACGGAGCCAAATCTGGTGAATAAGGGGGGTGTTCTAGTAATTCAAAGACTAAATCACGAATTTTTTGCATGGCAACATGAGATTTGTGTGCAGGGGCATTGTCCTGCAAAAACAAAACACATTTGGATAGCTTTCCGTGTCTTTTCTCTTCAATTTTTTCCTGTAGAGTGGTCAGTAATGTCGAATAGTAATCTCCAGTTATTGTTCTACCCTTATCCAAAAAATCAATCATGATTACTCCATGGCAATCCCAAAAAACTGAAGCAAGAACTTTTCCAGCAGTTTTTTGGACACGAAACTTCTTAGGTCTTGGAGAACCAGAGTGTCGTCATTCCATCAATAAACAATTCGGCTTAAGAAGTCTACATCATTTTCAAATCGAGTACGGATCGAACTCCATGCTTCTACCCTTGCACACTTTTGGTCAACATTGAAACATTTTAGCATCCATTTTGCAGCAATTTTTCTCAAGTCCAAATTGACGAGAACTGATGATGAACGCGTTCGTATAAAATATTCAGTGCTTCAGATATCCGTTTTAGCCCAATTCGACAGTCTGATAAAATCATGAACTGCATCGTTATTTTTGGGGCCTTCCCGATCTGTCATCATCTTCAATGGAAAGCTTGCAGTTCAATTTTTCACGGTCGCATACGAAGGACATTGATCACCAAGGTTATTAAGCATATCTTCGTAAATCTGCTTACCTCTTAACCCTTTTAAATAATTGATGGTACTTGATGATAGCTCGATACTCCAATTTTTCGATTGTCACAATTTCGGTGGACATCTTTTTTCTTTTAATTTGTTGCATAACTCTGGTTTACTTTTTTGACATCAACTTTACACTGATACTTTTAATAAGTTATTGTTCGTTGCTATGGTAACGCAATATTTTGTTTATGGTCTGGGCTAACTAGATATCAATACATCCTCTTAAATAATATAAAATAACAACTTGACTGAATTTAGTAATTCTAATATATATAATACCTTACTTAACATTAAATTGTATTATGTCATTCTATTGGTAAATTGTAGAATTCTGCCACAGAATAATAATAAGGTTTTTGTCAATCTTTGAAACTTATTAGCCAGGTACATCATAAACTAGTAATAAATTGTAGTTGTGTACAGTAATGAATAAAAATAATAATAATATAGCAGCCTAAATAATCTCTCAACTCATTTTATTCACATATATGAGAATAATTTAAAAATATTAGAAAATAGCAAAATATTTTCATAATATTGAAACAACAAAACTTTTACTAGTTAGTCAACATATGTTTCTTTGAACACTCGAATAAATAGTTGTATGATATATCATAATGAAATTATATTTTGTTCAAAGTTCTTTATGAAGTATCTTTCTTTTGTGACTAAACTTTGGAGTTTACAGTTTCCACAGTTGTAATGTCATTATTCAAGAAGTTTTTAATTACATTTTATTGTTTCTTTTTAGATAATTTACTTGAATTACTACCCAGAACAAGCATATGAAGTATTAAGTCAGCACTCTACAAGAGAATATTTAAAATTTAGAGATGCTTCTATAGGCGAACCATATACATTAAGCCTGTTAGATTGTTTGAAGGCTGTTAAAAAAGCTTTGGATCATGGTTTTTTCAACTTTGATAGCTTTGATTTTTTGGAGTATGAGCACTATGAAAAAGTTGAAAATGGGGATTTTAATTGGATAGTTCCTAAAAAATTCATAGCATTTTGTGGACCTCAGGATAGAACTAGTTACAGTATAGGTGATCACAAACCCGAGACATATTTTACTTATTTCAGAAGACATAAAGTGTCTACAATTGTGAGATTGAACAAGAAAGCTTATGATTCAAACTCTTTTATTCAAGCTGGATTTGACCACAAAGATTTGTATTTTGTTGATGGAGGTACTCCAAGTGATAGGATATTACAACTTTTCATTGGTATTTGTGAAAATGCTAAAGGTGCTGTAGCAGTACATTGTAAAGGTGAATATATATTAGATAATCAAGTAATTTAATCAATAATCCTGTAAAAATCTTGACATTTATTCATGGATGGAATATTCTACACATTTTATGACTATAAAAATAGTTATGAGGGAAACAGTACTAGATTTGACGTTGTATTGTATGTTACAATCCAATAATAATGTATATATTTCAAAATATTTTCAACTAATTATATTTTTGAAACAAAATGGGAAAGGCGCGATTTTTACTAGTACACAAATTGTCGAATTTGTGAAATCAGCCAGGAAACATTAAATAATATTGAAGATTCGGGAACGTTATTAATTATGAAACTTAAGGAAACAAAGAATGATGTAAACAGGAGATTTGTAGTTACTGAAAAGCATGTTAAATTTTACCAGTTCTATAAGGCTTCCGACACAGTCTCTAATTTTCTTCTTGAAAATGCTCATATACAGGTCATTCGTTTCAAAGATCGTCTGCTACACTTTTAGTTTAATCTGGGGGAGTCTGGATAACACCAGAAACTTGCCGGTAGGAAGTCATCAACGGACGCTGAAGGGTATATTGAATTTGCGATTAAGTACATCAATTGGAGTTGTGATGGCAGGAAGGATTATTTTAACACAAGAAAATTCGACTGTTGTACTGAATAGTTAAGGAACGAGTCATTCATGCAATGTACATTTAATATCTCTACTCTTGATATAAAGAAAATTTAACTTAATTGCATAGTAAAATATTCTAAAATTGAATATCTACCTTTTCTTATTTGTTATACAATATCCGAGAAAAAAGTGCTAATTATTTCAGAGGAAAAAAATATAATGGAGATATAATGTCAAACCTTTTCCCCGTCATAGAAAAAAGTTTATTTTGCTATACAGTAACTCTTAACTTATTTTTTGATCAAATTTATCATTTTCCAAATAATTAATAATAGAAAATTTTAAATATATCTAGCTCCTCACATTTGAATAAAGAATCATTCAGTGTGTTGGTATGGTATAATAACTAGTATGATTCGAATTTTTAAAATTGAGTAATCACTTACAAATAGCTCCAATACTATATGAGGTTTTTAATAAGCAATATCCCATTTATGATAATGATTATTTTATTTATGAGACGTGATAAATGAGATTAGTAGCAATATTATATTCAAGTAACCATGCAGAACTGTATACTCCTTACAACTCTAGCTGTATTGAAAGAATAGAATTTTTAATGAAATTTTAGATATTGGATATTTGGACTTTGTTATGAAACCAAGGTAATTTAATGAATAGTGCAATGTGTAGGTTTTTGTGCAATAGTTTGAATATTTGACTACAGTGTAGTAAATTTGTATAGAGCTATTTCATAGGATCATACTTTTAAAAGGATCATAAAAACATATATGTTTTTAGAAATGAAGTAAATAAGTTATTAGTATATTTTTAGAGGTTTATAGGTATCTCGTCATAAAAACAAAAAGTTCAAAGATATAAACATACTTTTACAATAAAATTTGATATACATTTAACTACAGTAAAAATAGAGAAACATTTCAGTATTGATCTTTGTAATTTGACATGAAATATCAACAATTAGACAGAGAAAATATCCTTTGTATTGACGTTAAACTCAATAGTGTTTGTGATTGTTTCAAACTACTTGGATAGCTCCATTGGAATCTGATGTTAATAGAAAGAATTTTAATAATATTTACAGAATACTAAAGAATAATAGGCTTCACAATATCTGGAACTCACCCATTAGAATTTTATGGGTTTGCCTTGAGCAAATGAAAAATGTTTCACATTCTAGAAAGTTTTTTGGAGAAACTAATTGCAGAAAATTGGAAAATTTAGTAGCCAGAATAACAAAACTTCTCAAATTGTCTTTAAAACAGAAGTAGCCACATAGATGCGTCTAAAATACAAAATAAGATGAATAATTTCATGCATCCGACTTTCACATAATCTTTTTTTAGGTAGTTAAATACTTTTGAGTTGTAGTTTATGATAGATACATAAATTCATCTGCTTTCAGCTGGATTAGGACGCACAGGTTCATTAATAGCGTGTTATATCATGAAGCATTATAAGTTTACAGCAGAAGAAGCTATAGCATGGATTAGAATATGTCGTCCCGGTTCCATTATAGGTCACCAACAAAGTTGGCTTCAGGAGTAAGTTTAATTTATATCAGATTCATATATGTCCCTACTCATCAAAAACATCTATAGAGACATCCTAGTCAGTTTTAGTGGTCTAGAGGTCTTAAATGTTCCAATATTTTTTGTCAAAATTAAAGCTTCAGAGGAATAAATTCTGATGTAATTTTTACACTTCCATTTGTTTTGACATTAATAATTCCAAAACAAGGGTTTAACTGTTTTCCAAAGAGAAAACAACTACTTTCCTGGCTGTATGCTCCAACAAATAGTGTATTGCATCTCTTCTGAAAAACGTGACGCCCATCAATCCTTTTGTTGACTTCATAGTATATAGTTGGATTAGTGGGCAGTCAGGGACCGTTACGCACATAGGTCTTCTGATAGGTTCGTCGTGCACCATTTAAAACTACCAAAATCTTATCCGACACCTTTTTCGCATTCCAGAACAAGTCTAAAACACATTGTTTCAACTGGCAGATTTAGACTCACTCATTCAGAATCTATAAATGAAAGACAACAATAATCAGTATTACTATTTGGTTCATTTAAGTGTATCATTGTTATTTCCATAATAAAATTGAAGTTATAGTGAAAACTACATAAAAATTGGTGTCACAATGTCAAAAATGTTACTTATGTGGTGTATTTATTTGAATGACAAGAAGTTGATACCAAACAAGTTTCTGCAATGGAAACGTTTCTAATTTGTCCTTTCTATACTATCCACTGGATTTCAATGTCTAGGAACAATACCCTCATACTACTTAATATATTTGAAATATTTATCATGTCTGTATGTGTATAGGAAACAAAAGCCAATGTGGGATGCTGGTGAAGCATATAGAAAAAAACATGGTATCTCCCTACCAATCAAACATACAACAGGGATATATAGTCTATCTGACAGTAAAAAAGGAAAAAATCAAGATAATGTTACAAGGATTGTAAAAAAAGTTGATAATATGGAAATCCATGATTCCGAGGAAGAATGTGAAGAGAATAGGGTTAGTCAAGGAGACAAACTGAATAAAATTAAAGTACAGAGATCTAGAATAAAGCCTCTCGTCAGCACTCAGTATGTATTACTTTTATATGTAGATAAATTGATGTGAGAAGATTTTACATTACTTCAGTTTGAATGTGTAACTTTCCATAGTTAAATGCCTTCAGTGATTATGAAATTCACTAGCTTTCCAAAAACAATCATTTAATAGTAGCAATAATTAAAAATTATTTAACTCCAGGAATATGTACTTCAATTTAACAAGAATTGTTTTAAATTGTGCTTTTTTATTACAATTATCACTCCCTCGATTCATTTCTCATTCATGACTTACTTCTTTTATCTACTTTTTTTTCTTTTCTTATTTTTAATTGTCTGGTTAGGCATTTCTAAATACAATTGATGAAATAAATATTAAATTCTTAACTCTGATATAAATATAAATTCTTCTCCATGTACAATTTTTTTCATTTATTATATAACTATAGTTGTTTCCAATGACTGATAGATAACTGCAATAACCAATAACCTAACTGTATTTCCTCTTCTCTTCAACACGATATTATAACATCTTTTTAATTATATTTGAATGAATTTACATTAAATGTTTGAATAAGCTACTGTTTTGATCTAAACAATGGCCCAAAATTAATTGCTAATTTATAATTATATCAAGTACAACAGTCATATTGGAACTTAATATAACTGAATTTAACATCTAATTGTATGTGGGCAAAATTTGATTTTTTAACATGATCCAATGTTTTCAGTTGAATTACTCTCAATAACTGAGGATACTAAATTCCACTATTATACTGTTTATCTCGATTTTTCCTAGAATATCCCATAACAGATTAATTATGAGCATACCATGCATCAGAGAAGTCTTTGTTTTTAAACAAAATATTCTTTCATAACAGTCGCATGGTACTAAATCTGATGAGTAGAGCGAATGTGGACAGACAGGTCTTTAATTGGCCAAAAACTCGCAGCATGTGACACTCCGTATTCTAATAATGAATAAGAAATCCTTAAGCCTTTTGTTCAGGTCTATTTCTTGTTCACTTAGCTTTATAAACATTCTAGTGCCTACTTGCAAAACATAGCTACCATGTTTGTAGTTGTTAGGGCATACTGAAGTAGAAATAAATAAAATAGATGATAAACTAACAAAAAAGGGGTCTAAACATCCTTCAGAAAATCTGAACCTTTTTGTGGAATGTGCACTGATTCGATATTGGAAGAAATTGATACAATTGACACAAAGAAAATATTGGACTACTAGGACAATGCAGTAGGTATAAGACAAGCCAAAACACTACTGGGATGCTATGACCAGAAGAGAAATGTACTCACCAGAGAAAATTTGTACTAATAATTTCAACAGACTTTCCAATAGGAAATTATTGCTTGAATGGATACCTCACGAAACTTAGAATAGTGGAAAACAACCACTGCAGTTCAAGTGGATTAGAAGAGTTTCACAGACAGTCGTTTGAAACTGAGAGGAGAAGGGGTCACAATAGATTTTTAAGATCACAGAGAACAGTCACCCCATAAAGCACACATGTATACCGTGATGATTCACTTTGATTGATGGACTTTTTTAGAGAGGCGATTCACTAGTTTCCTATTTTCAGATTTTAACGTATCAATAAATTCATTGGTACTTTTTTTAGTTTGAACCAAAACTTGTTAATGCGTTGCTCAAGATCTAAATTTAAGGACATATACTTGCAATATGATTTAATTAAAACGCCAATAGTAGCTGACCAACAAGCCAAAATGGGTTTAAATTTGAATATACACTTGTCTCCTGACATGTGGGTTAAAGTGACTGAAATAAAGTCAGTATAAGTAAATGTTGCTAAGACAATTCATCCACGACTCTTAGTACATGGGGATGCGAAAACAGATGAAACTAATAATTACAATAATCAATAACAGTGTAATAATACTAGTATTTATTGAAAATTTAATAAAAATATCGTTTTTTGAAGGAATATACGAATCAATCAATTTTTTTAATATTTCTGAATATTGAATAATTTGCTAATATTCTATTTATTATAGTCCTTTCACATGTTATAATATCCTATTAAAGAAAAGATGTTATGCACTGCATATCCTTGTTGGTTAGGGTAGGTTATCTAACGCATTGTCACTTATGATCATGTGACCAAGTATCCTTTCTCGACGTTTATACATATCCTCCAATTAAACTAATCTGTTTGGTGTACTTATCCTAATTGTCTCACATGTGGCTTATATCATTTCATTTTCTTATTTTTGGGGTGTGTCCAAATTGAAATAGTTAAAAAGTTTAGTAAGGCTACTAATTATACATCAATGCATAGCTATGAGTCAAGCGTCAGTGTTGTATAGTGGTAGCAATAAACAGTATGTTTAGTACTTAGTCATGTAAAAAGGGTGTATATATATATATATATATATATATATATATATATATATATATTAGTTTTTGAAAAACAGGATCGTACTTTTTTAACTCAAGTAAATATTGCACATCTATATCTAAAGGGGATCGACTCAAACATCGACCAAATCGAGTTAAGCACACCGTCGCATTTTCGATCCAACAACCTATTGACGAATAAAACAGGTTTAAAAATATCTCTGCTACTCGATGCTAGATGACGCCGAGTCTCCCTTTTGTTAAATGAGTGACCCCCGCTTACCTCCCGGAAAAACAGGGACATTGCTAATTGTAATTTTTGTAAACAATTTAAAGCCGTACCTGCATTGTTGACATTTTCAATAGTATTTATTTTGAGTTGTCGCTTTGAAGGTGGTTAGTGCTGAGTACATTATAACAACATTTTGAGTTGAAACCGTATTGCTGGTAAGGTAAGCGAATTTCTTATTTTTATTTGTTGCCATATTGATTCATTTCGAATAAAGCGATACAAACGGCGCATTCCAAGAAAACAGAGACCGGAGTTATTCAACTCGATTTAATAGGAAAACACGACCATCATCCAACTATTGACCCACAAATTAAACAGAGCATTATAGATTTTATAAATTATATTTCTAGAGTTGACTTTGAGAGCCCAAACTCCCAGAGAATTTATATCAAGTGATAAATCAATAGCAGATAACTACAGAGATTATAAACGACTCCGTGAACAACATGATTTGCCTGTTGTCACGGCTTCTACACGCAACAGGATATTTAACACAGAAACCAAAATTCTTTCTTCATATCAATAAAAGATCAGTGTGATGTGTGTAAAAGGTAAAAGAACTCGGGCGAAGAAGAAAAGCGCATGTTAATCCAGGAATATGAAGCATCTAAAAGAAAAAATTTTAGCAAGAATGGAAAAAAAGTATAACAAGAATAGAAAAGATGGTACAATCGTACCAGTTTACGACTTACAATCTGTATTGCGGATTCTTGAAGGACAAATATCCCTCTTGTTTTTATATAAATCAAGAATTAACAGTCTCAATTTCAATATAAGAGATGTTGTGTGCTACTTTTGGAATGAAACAGAGGGAAAGCGAGGTGATTTAAGAGTACTGTTAATGCATAATATTTACTTATTTAATTACTACTAGTGTGTTTTTGCTAATTCATCATCCCACAAACACCATATTGCTGGTCACAAATCAATAAATCGCTCGAACTAATTATAAATAATACAAAAGTTTCTATTCCATTTTAAATTTCTTGTTAGTCATCAAAAGAGAGCTAACTAAGAACAACAACAAAGGCTGGACTCAAAATAACAAATATACAAACATTGGTTAGTAAACAACTCAGAAAATCCAATTTTTAGCCCCATCACATAAGAAAAATACTAGTTTCCTATAACATACTTGTTCTAGCGCCTTTAAAATCATAATTTCTAATCAGCGGTGCACATGGACACATTAATCAGTTTTTCGCGTTGTCTGAAAAAAATGGCTCCTTTAGATCTAAATGTGCGATATAGCAATTACTGGAATGATTACTTTTTTAATTATTGAATCGTATTTGGACTCACCTTTTTCTAAAATTATTCTATGTTTATTATTTATTTTTATGTTAATAACTAGGACTGTTCGAAGAATTAATGTGTCCTCAATCTCCCCAGCAACTCAAACTGTCTTAAGAACTGGCAAAGTCATAAGCAATTCACTCACCAAAACAGCAGGATCAGCAAATAATCGTATAGTGCCTAAAAGGTTGGTTGAAAACAATAAGTAAAGTTTGAAAAGCTACCTTCCCAGTTTTGATATGGCATGGCTTTATATAATTTATATGATTAGTAAATATGCATGTTAGAAATACCAGTGATGGAAATTATATATATATATGTATATATATATATATATAACAAAAACATGGACACAAGCTGTACATATATATATATATATATATATATATATATATATATATATATATATATATATATATATATATATATATATATATATGTACAGCTTGTGTCCATGTTTTTGTTATATAGTTTTATGTTTTAGATCCATTTTTAAACTTTCCTTGATAATAATAAATTCATATATAGGACAATTGATGAAATCAACTGGTTACATTATTTTAATGCATATTTTTCATGATATACAAATCGAGTGATATGAAAATCATGTTTTTTTTTTATCAGATGGGCAGCCGTGTCCACGTTTTTGTTATATAGTTTTATGTTTTAGATTCATTTTTAAACTTCCCTTAATAATAATAAATTCATATATACAACTATTGATAAAATACATTGGTAATATTCTTTCTAATTTTCTAATATTTTATGATATACAAAATATCTAACAATATAAATTTACTTTTATATTAGAATCGAGTGATATGAAAATCATGTTTTTTTTATCAGATGGGCAGCCGTGTCCATGTTTTTGTTATATAGTTTTATGTTTTAGATTCATTTTTAAACTTCGCTTAATAATAATAAATTCATATATTCAACTATTGATAAAATACATTGGTAATATTCTTTCTAATTTTCTAATATTTTATGATATACAAAATATCTAACAATATAAATTTACTTTAATATTAGAATCGAGTGATATGAAAATCATGTTTTTTTTTATCTGATGGGCAGCTCGTTTCCATGTTTTTGTTATATAGTTTTATGATTTAGATTGTTTTTAAATTTCTCTTGATAATAATGAATTCATATATACACTGGTCATATTCTTTTTAGTGCATATTTTTTTTGATATACAATACATTTTTTATTATAAACTTTAAGATTAGATTATAATTTACATTTTCTCTTATTTAATGGAAACGGAAGAAGATGGCTCTTTTCAACTTTGAAAATGTATTCATTATACTTATCCAGTCTTCGATTTAGAAGGCAATTCAAAATATGTATTTGGTGGCTATAATTTCGATCTAAGAAGGCGCGATTTTTGAGTATACATATTTTTCAAATTGTCCAAAAAATAAAAATTCGATTCAAGTTTTATGGTAGATACATATTTATTGACGAACCGAATACACGATTCTCGACATCATTGTATCTTTCATCGTAAATTCGTGTTTTGTTTATTGCCGTTGTGGCTTCTCTATTTGATATGAATAGTTCAACATGCTTGCAGGCAATTCGTGTCGAGCTGCCACGTCTTTTTTCTTCATGCTACTTTTACCTCATTGATAACCTCGAATTTTTTATGTAGAGTTAAAGTTATTAGCTTCATTATAAGACTCATGCCGATGCTATAAAAATGATCAAATTTATGGTACACAGCTGTTAGAAAATTTAATGGATAGATTTACAATTTTATTTTATTGTTTTGAGTTAAGGGATTTCAGGGCTTTTCTTCGACTTACCCAGAGTCTGATTTTTGGAATTCGTGTTATTTAGTATAAATATATACCAAAATGCCTACGCAGAGAAATAATTTTTTGTTCAAGTTACAAAGTTTAAATAATTCGAAATACCGACTATTGGAGGTTTTAGTAGATGGTAATGGCATTTTTTGTTCGACTTACAAAATCCGAGTTATACAGTTTCCACTATATAGCAGTTATATAGAATGAATCAAACCCAATATGTTATATCTTGTTTAAATATCTTCCCCTCTTTTAAATATCTACAGCTTCCACCATTTTTTTAACTCAACAATCTACTACTTTGATTTTCATTTATGCCAATATTACTTTCATCATTACTTATAACCAATTTCATCATTTTTCTTACTCTCAGTTTTCCTTTTAAATGTTCATTTTGTTTCAACAGTATAAAAAATGTTTCATGAAGTTTTGTATAATTTATACGAGGTCGTACAAAATTATGAACACTTCTGTTCATTGAAATAGCAAACAATTCTTGGGACCGATTTTTGCAATTTTTTAGCTGTGTAAATTTACTTAATATTTTTTGCCATGTTTACCAATATTAAATTATTAGGCAATCGCATTAAGACTTAGATGAGTTGCCAGTCTTCTTGTAGACCAGCCATCTTCCATTTTGGCAATAATGGCAGCTTTCTGAATTTCAGCTAACTTAGGAGACATTAAGTACTCTTTTACTTAAACTGAACTCAAATTAATTATTGAATTATTATCTGTCATTGAAAATGGCAGTAACAGATAGGAATCTGATATAGGTAGGTAAAATGTGAGTGCATGTTTTTTCAGTGAACAGCAATGTACATTAATTTATAGAGCCAAAAATAAGAATACTTCTCTATGTACGTTTATATTACTTGAAATATCTGCAAAGTGTTCCAATTTGGAAAAGAACATAGATGAGAGTTATTATTCCATATCATTTTCTTTTCTCAAAAATTATAGAAATAATTTTCGAAATTTTTTCCTTAAACTTTGCAATACCAACATATGTACCCTGAATATTTGATCGACATTTTCGTTTTCTATTTATTTAAACTAATTGAAAGTTAACATAATAGCTATTATTTTTCGCCAAAAAAACAGGACTCTCAAAATATGAACTACATAATCATTAATTGACGAATAGAATAAGGTTTTAAATTCACCCTTTTGAAGGATTACATATCTAGTTTTAGTGTGTATAAAGAAGTATTCTTATGTTTGGACATAATCACGTCTAAAGTTAGTCTGGAACTCCTTGTATAGAGAATCTCCCCTTTTCTCTATTAGTACCATGTATATATTTTAATTTGATTATACCTTTATTTTTTGTTTTTGTACCTGAAGTATCAAAAAATGATGCTTGCTATTTGTATCTGCTATATCCACAAATTCTGTACTATTTTGTACTTTTCTATTATTTGGAAAAATAGTTACCAACAATTATTCTAGTTGAGTGTAAAAAATTAATTCCAGTTAAGGTCCCAAGTGCAAGCAAAGTGATAGTATTTTATAGAAAAAGATGTTTTTCAAGTTTTATTTTAAGAATTTATATATTTTTAAATGTATATATAGTTACATTAGTTTGAAATGATGAAAAAGATTTTAAGAAATTTCGCCATTGGTAATTTTATTTAGTTGTATATATGTAAAATTAATGTGTTTCCCTTTTGTCGAAGATATTATCTTTCTTGAATTAGCACAGAATCCAAAATACTTACAGTATTAACTTTTGATATTAATAAAAAATAATTCGGGGCATTTTGCCATTTCATTTAATTATCAGTAACTACATCTAATTTAATAATAAAAGCGTATGCAATATAGTATTTGAATTTGTAACGAAAATATTTACCGCAAATAAGAAAATTTAATCTAATTTCAATAGTCATACTGAACACACTGTTTACACTACCATTACACCAACACTAATAATTACCCTGTCTGACTGAAGATAAACTTCAGTCTCTGAAGACAATAAATTGGTTATCGAAACGCCCGTCGGGCAGTATAATTGTTAGTGTTACTGGAGTGGTAGGGTAAACAGTGTGTTCAGTATAGTCACCAAATTTTGCTAGTATATTATGACATTTATTTATATTATCATATTGTTGTTCGATTACTAGCCACTAAAATTTTCTTTGATGGTGCTTTTTCAGTATAAATCCGATTGGTTTCCCTAACACATATTCAATGAGTATGCTATTTGAGATGTTTTGCAATCGTTCGTTATTTCGTGTTGTGAAGTTCCAATTAAAACACATAGTATCTCATACGTATAAAAAATTTCTCCACATCAGACGCTTAATTTAGTTTTTCATCTAAAAATATAGTTTTAATTAATACATGCTATATTTTGTACATTCCCATAATTTTACAAGTAGTTTTTTATATGTAGATGGATTTTTCTGCTGTACATAATTAACGTAATATCATTCATTTTATGTTAATAATAATGAAAAATAGAAACTTCAGCCATTGAGTACGTAGGCCCCCTTACTTATTTAAAATATTTTTTAATCCACAACGTATGAGTACCATTTACGAGATCAAATTATTTTTGTTATTATTAAACAAATACTCGGATATGTCAATTTTCTAATCAAAACTAGAATGTACAAGATCACATAATCACAGTTATGTTTATGAAAGTAGTTTTAATCACTTACAATGAAAGTGCTGTCAAATGTTAGACTCATCTATGCATCAACTTTATTCAGACAGATCCACAATGTTTTAGCATTCTAGTCAATAATTTTTTCAAATGTGGATTGCTTATATTCAGCCCTTCGTATTTATGTTTTGTAGTAGTAGCACAACATTTTCATGCCAGTTTTTATGTGTATGAAAATTCCTGGACTACTTGAATGGGACCCAGGAGGTATTAATATCAAACTATATAAAATTTTCACCAAATTTTACAATTTTTTTTTCATAATTGGTTTAAGAAGTAGGTTTCAGGCAAAAAAGTATTTTTTTAAAACATGAGCAAAGAAGTTTATTTTTGACTCACTCAGTTTGCAGTACTGTCATTTATATTAATGTATAAAATTTTTACTTGTAAAGTAACATTCACATAAATTTTGGCTTCAAAGTGGGTGCTGCTAAACCCACTTTCATAACATTTTTTATTAGAAAATCATTCATTTGTGGTAAGAGACAAAGATTATATATTTAAATAAATGTTTTCATAAAATATTCCTATTATGTATAAAAGTAGGTAATTGGTTCTGAATTATAAACGTATACATATATTGGTTATGTGATGCAGAAACATCAGTTACAACTAAGTATTTTTATAAAATTCATTAACGTTTTTAATTTATCATATTAGTATATGGATCTAGATTTAATCATTTTTAATAACAACTGGGAAAACATAAAGATAAAAATAGAGCATTTATTGGACCTAACCTGTATGTAGGTAGAAACAGGTTAAACCAAACTATACGACTTCTGAAGTTGTCTAAAAAATAACTTTGTCATAATTAAATATTGTAAAATGAGTTACGACAGTGGGCAGTCATGGACCGTTGCGCACCTAGGACTCGTACCTTCTACGGAGTTTTTGAGTACATTAACTTTATTTAATGACATATCTATGGAATTATACAAACATTTTTTCTTTTTTTCTAAATTTTAAGTATGTATATGCGTGTCATTTGAAGTAAGAAATAATTTTTAATTTGTTCTAGACATGCTCCATATTTTATCTTAATTTAATCATTTTTCCTCGTATTAAAAATGAGTAACTTAATCAAATCATATTTTAAATTGGTTTTAGAGAATATAATAGATTGGTAATATTCCAATATTCGAGCATTAACAACTTATTCTCATTAATATACCTCTTTGTAACCAAAACAGCTAGATTTATTAAATGTATAAGTTTTACATGTCTACTTTGTGATATATAGAATTTAAAATGGAAATATATATTTTTATAAGGTTAATAACATTATTTGTACCCTAAACCTTGTTGAACCAATTAGAGAATGTTTAAGTAAGTATAAATAATGAAATGCTGAAATTTTTTTTAAATTGTTCCACTTACTCATTTGTTAAATACATCTACAAAAGTTTAAATAAACTTCCACTGCATTTTGATTTTCTTTAATTATGTTTAGTATTTCTAAAAACTTGATAAAACAATTCAATGTTTCATCTGTTATTTTATTATGTCATGTTTCTTATGAGGTGTTGATTTAAGTTTTTGTTGCTACCTTGTATCGAGCTTCTAATTTATTTTGTGTCGCACAAAACTACATTAAGACACACCATTTTTAATAGAAGGTACAACATAATAATAATGCAAAAAATGCAGATAAATTTTACTTCAAATTTGATTTTTTTTGTGAAATTTTAAATATGTAAATATAATTTGAATTGAAAAACTTGTTATTAGATATACTATTTTTCAGTAGCTGATGTTATTTTTGTACAGCAAGTTTTAAATGTTTTCATGGATTGGAAAAAGTAGTCAAGATGTTACAGATGTTGAATGGAGACTATTAAACCAAATCTCAATAGACCTTTACATTTTCAAAACACGACAATTTTAATCTCTAAATATAAATATGAGAGAAATTTTTTATTTTCAGACTGTTTCCAGTTTTTTTATTGTCAATCAACTGGAATTTAGATGGAATTTGTAAAACTTTCATCAAAATTCATACTAAATGCAGTGTTTAGTACCACTAAAGAAAAACTCATATCTATAATTCTTGACATGCGTTTCGATAAGTTAACATCTTCAAAACCTCTATCAAAACGCGTGTATTGGTGTAAAGGTGGTAAACAGGCCTACATAGAGCATTGGATTGGAATTTTATATTTCGATTTTTTTTATTGGTTATTTTATAATGAAACAACATAAATTATTGACTACTTTTTTAATAATACTCCAGTATTAACAAGCAGTAAAAGTTTCATTGTTTGTTTTTTTGGCAATGCTTATTGATTTAGGCCCCTTAAGTAGTGTTATGTAGTGAATTTAATTAAAATTTTTAGTTTATAATTAAAACAACCTATTTGGGAAGTAACGATCGTTTCGTAGCAGTTGTTACAAAGTATCCAACATATATTTTTTAATTGGATGAGGTAATATACTCCAAATAAAATGACTTTCAATTAATATTTCTATAATATTATTTATTTATTTTATTAAATGAAATAACTTTATCCATTCATCGTAGCATACCTATGACATTTGTATATCCTACACCAGCCGATATCAAAACTTAACAAAAAATAATATTCCATACAAATTACTTATACTTTTTGCACATTACTGACTTCTAATTGCACAAAACAGTATATAGAGTGTATGAATATGATTGCTACACCAAAGGTTTTTAAGATTGCTCCGTAATTTTTTTGTAATAGTCGAAAATAATTCGAATATATATATATATATATTTAAAATATATGGCACCTAGCTCATTAAAGATTTATTCTCATTAATTTTACATAGAAAAAAAAACACATGCATTGAAGTTAATGAGATATTGAAAAGAAAAGTGAAATAGTTCTACAATAATTCGCAACGTCACATAAAAAATTTCGTTTACCTTTTGTTTTATTTAATTTCCTCACTTTTCTGCTAACATTTAAACCTCTGCCCAATGTTTTTTCACGTAGTTATTTTAGTTTAGTTTTGTTCATTTTCTCTTGCTATTACTTGTTTTTAATTTTTCTAATTATATATGATGACATAGTTATTAGTATTATTTGATCATTATCAAAACCATGTGTTTTCTCATTTTATTCTCATTTTCTACATAATACACTAAGTACTTATTAATATATTTTAAATTAGGTTTCTTTCGTCTATTAGATCCAAAAATAATAAACTTACCATTGGACTCTTGGCGCATTTATAGGAAGTTTCAATCCTTTCAGTTGTTAGACATCCAATTCATCCTTCCATACATAGAGTACTTAGCTGTTCGATACAATTTGTGGAATATATATTGATATCATATACTAATTCACCCTAACAGATCTCAAAAAGCAGAAATGTCAGTTATCTTCAATAAACCACACTTTTGCATAAGAGAAATTAACTGACCCAGTCGACTATCTTGTTTTGTTTAAAAATACACGTACTTACAAACTTTTAAACCTTGGTGTATGCTATTTGGATTAAATAGTTCGTTGCATAGGTAATATAAAATTTTGCGTATTTTTGCCATCACATTTATTTTCTGTAGTATTTTTAACGAACACGAACGCATTTGCATGCTTTCTGTTCATGGACTTACCTACGAAGTTTGCCCACCAGTACTTTTGTTAACAGAGCTGATAGCCAACCCGTCAAACGAACTACAGCAAGGAGACTAATTTCACCAATTTCTACGACCGCTACAGAATCATTGAAGGCTGGTGAAAAACGACAGGCTCCCAAGAAGCGACTCGCCCACCAGAATGGCGTTCCATTAAAAAGCGTCACCCCCGACGACTTGAAGAGCCAAATTAAACGAGGTAAGAGAACATTAGTAGCTGAAAAAGACAACCAGAAGACCAGGAGATCACTTAAGGTCCTGCGGAGGTCGCATTTGGTAGGATTAAACTTTAAAGATGGTGAGAAATCAGATATTAAGCTACGTTTGCCATCAGTCAAGGCTAACAAAACATTGTAATATGTGTTTAAAAGATAGTTCAAAGCTCATTTTCAATATATTTAGTTTTTTAAACCATACTCCAATGTGCGTTTTGTGTGAAAATCTTCGAACTGGAAGATTTGTTATTAATGTGGATTTCTTGTTTTTGCAAGAATTTTTAAAGTGTATGCTTCAGTAAATTTGAACTTCTTACTTAAATAACAGCTCATAGTTTATTTGTTTGTAACACTGAATTTTTCAAACCGGGAAAAAATCATTTTTTGGTATAGATTTTTTGGCCATATTTAGAACAGACATATTTGGTTGGATAATAATATCCAACCATATTTTGTTACAATATATCCGATCCTATGGTTTCTATACCGTCCATCATTTGACTGAGGATCACTGTCGTCAATGTTCTCACTGGTGCAGTCTACGACAACATTGGGAGGCAGGTTGGCATAAGATTTTATTCATAGATTTTGCTGTTAAAAGGTATGTGCACACATATTTTTATTCGAGGCATGACAACTGGATGTTTTGTTGATGGTGTCTCACACAACAATGATGTCCACATATTGCACGCGAACTATGGAATTACTCAAGCAAGCTGCCGTTAATATTTCGCAGTGATCGTCTCGGTGACCTGGTTTGAATCTCATCGAACTGGTATGAAATATTTGGAAAAGTAATCGCAAACACGTTATTCATGTGAATACATGAAGTACATGTGAATAAGATTTCTTGCAAATGTTATCAATTCCTTTTTGAGGTAATGTTATCACATTACTAAAATATCAAGGTTGATCAATTGTGCCTTTTGCTGTAACACTTCTATGTTTAAATAAAATTTAACAGAAAATTATGGAAACCAAGTAAAGGGTTCTACATAAATTATGTTGTAGAACAGTCTCATTTTGAGTAACTCATTCTTGTGCTTTCAGCTTTTGATGAGAACAAATTAGTTATATCACTCATATGAATTTTTTTAATGAAATTTTGTGAAATTTGAACTTATTTCCTCCCACATATTTGTTGTCTAGGAAAAATTAATTTATGAAAATTAATTCATTCATATTTGTTTCAACAAGTCTCATTCGGCTCATGTGCTTAATTAAATTTGCCTAATCCTGATAATTGCAATTTATGAGAAATCTTAATTCCTTTGATTCTTTTCTTACATTTAGTAAAATAATTGAATCAATTCATTTTAACGAATCATCTGTACTACACTACAAATGTGCTACAAATGCGTCGTCATTTTGTACTTGCTCAACTTATTCTGGACAAGAATATTTTTATTGTTGATAATCTTGGTCAATTACGTTGAAGAATTGAGAATAAATGAGTTGAACAATAACTTTTTATTTTTTTACTTGACGTTTTTATATTTTGATATGTTTAAGCTATGTGATAATAATTAGATACTTCTCATTACACTGTAGAAAAAATAAATGAATAAAATATTATAAGAGCTGTTGATTAAATAATAGTTTATTGCAGTATCCACTTATACTTTAATATATTTATCAATTATACACATTTTAGATTATAATTTGTTGTTTATATTTGTACAAAAAATAGTTTTGTTACATGTAATTTATTGTATACCATATTCTATAATAGCACTTCAGATAGTTTCTTACTATTTTGTTCACAATATAAGGACAAACACAAAATTCGGGTTTTGTTTGTTTAAATTGAGTGAATATAACTGAATGCTTTTTATGACGTCAGAGGAAAAAATATAAAAATAGATTAGAAATTGTATTTTCTCTTGAATTTTATTATATATTAATATTTTAATACAAAACTGAGATATTATTTGAATAATAGTTTATTGTAGCATCCGCTATATTTTATCGAATTATTAGCTATATACATTTTAAATTGCAATCCACAATTTATTGTTTATATTTGTACAGAAATTACTTTTATTGTCATAATTTATTGTATACCTTATTGGCGAGTTTTTACATGCATTTTTTACTATAATAAAAATAATTCTTTCAGATTCCAGTTTTCCTTGGACAATTGAAAATTTAAGTTGTATATTCACGGTAGTTCGTTTACTCATTATTTGATGACATGGTGTATCAAAAAATTCAGTTTATAGGATTGCTGCAAAATAACCATGTATTTTCAAAAACCGATTTATTCAAAAGTATTAAACAATATTGATGTGTATTTAAATGTTGTCCTTAATTTATCTCCAAATGGAGAAGTCACTCGGCTGTAAAACTGTCGACCGGAGAGGTCATTATTATCAACATGGCCAATATAGTGATGCAAAGTTGATAATTCGGATGAAACAGTACTATCTTTTTGAAAGAACGTGTAGAGTGTATAATAGGTTTCGGAAGTTGGAGGTGAAAAAATCAAAACCAGCCTGGTCTCTTAATACACACTTTAATATTCTGTCATTGTTCTAACAACATTCTGTATTGTTGGGCGTCCTACCTTCAACTATTTAAAAACAGTCTATCCATTTTCACCCGCGAGGCGAGGCGGTAACTAAATTTTTTAATATTATCTTTAAAAAAGCTGCTCTAGATTCGGTGCTTATTTATTACTTATTCTTACTTTGCATTTATCATTATATGTTGATAATTAATAATTTACTAGTTATTAACATATATGGTACTTACCATTCCGAACGTTTCGCATATTCTGGGACGTAGAACCTATTTTCTCGCTTCCTCTGCACTAGTTTAATATAGAATTAACCTCCAAATTTTAAAAATCACTAGAATCGTCGATAATATTCTCGCTTCACTTTCTCATGTGCTACTTAATCTTCCAAGTTAACTTAAACTGAACTAGTGCTGCTGTGCCGTTCATATTTTGCTCTATTTATCAATCATATTTGTATGTATATTTTCAAATAAATCGAATTTTTAAAATGAATGGTTTCTGTAAACAGTTTGGCATCATATGCTTAAACTGTGACTACATATATTTTAACTTATTTAAAATAATATGTGCAATATTGATATCTGTGATTCACATATAGACATTATTTATTTGTGACCACTTAATGAACAAAGAACAATTTCATGGTCTAGAAGTACCCTAAGGCGTATGTTACAAAATAAAGTAACAAAGACATGAAATGCTTTTAATCTGGAAATTGTAATTAGATTCTAATTTAGTTAGGCGCTCAGCAATTTAGTTATGAAACACAATCCATGGGTTGAAGTAAGCATTTGTTTACTAAGTGTGTCATCCCGCGCAGCTTTCCAGGACATCCTCTCAAACACCCTTGACAGGGGCGCAGCTGACAATATGTGGAATGTAATTTCCTCCTCACCTTAACATCTTAGATATTGAGTATCTTTCGTGATGCACATCGTCTTAAAATATTTTGTCATATACCAGTGACCAGTAATCAACTCGGTGATTTCTTTCGAACTAGATAAGACAAACACCTGATACCTTGGACGGCCTCTGAAGATGGATTTGGCGTGTCGCATGTCAGTGGTTTCTAATCACTGGAAGCTGTCTCCAGCCCTTCTATTCAATTGATTTTTCTCACTATTCCATAACCCTAGATCCAGATTGTCCACGGACCCTCACAACCTCAACAGTTATTCGTCGACAGCATTGTTTTAATTTTTTAATGTTATTGAATTGACAATATGTATTTTATTGCAAACTTAACAACGATTTTATTCTGTTTAAATCTTTATACAACTAAAACATACTATAAAATAAAAATTGTATCTTTAACTGTTGGTGAAAAATACTAGACTTTTTTCAGTGTTGGCAGGGATTCTCTTCTTTTCGATGTTGCCAGAATGTGTGTTTTCTGTTAATCAGTAAAATTTCATATCATCCGCCTTGAAACGACTGTGTTTCAACAAGCAACTAACAAAAATTACAATGTTAAAACACAAATTTTGTTAATCGACCGTTTCTATTCGGTGTTTGCGGTTCTCACAGAAACAACACTAATTTTCTCATCCTTGCCAGGAAAAACCTCACTGATACGGCCAGTCCTCCATGAAGTGGAGTTAGTCCATCCTTCTTGCACTGTCCAATGATTTGGTGTTTCGTTTTCATTAGCTTCATTTCTGTATGTGTGAAATGTATTCTGCTGACCCCTGGACCAGAAATGTTGCCATAATTGAGGAATTTTTTCATACTTAATTGAACGATTTGATGTTTTTTATCGCTCGTTAGGTGCTGGGAATGCTGTCAATGGAGCAAATTAGCCAGGAAGTGGCCTGGGGCAAGCGGTTGATACTCTGGCGGATCTGAGGAAAGGGATGTTAGAGGACGTGAGATTCAAGACGGTTTCTATTTGAGTAGTAAGTTTCATGAAATGTTTGAAATTGGACACTTGATTATTGATTACTTTCTCAAGAAGCGGTTTGAAACATTTTACGGTTGCCTACCATTGATCTTCATGACTCCATGATATGGTAGGTAGCACACTTGTGTTGGTGCGTTATCATCTTGAGTGACGGGTGACATGTGTCTGAATTTGTAATACTCATCCACAAAATTTTGGTAAAACTGTTTCCTTGTTGGATTTTTTCTAGTTCTCTTTCCATTCGATAAAAATGCTATGTCGAACGATTCACCAAGGGCAAAACAAATCTTCCCTTTTTATCTTACTCCAGTTTTTTAAAAATTCTCTTTCACACTCTTCTCCTTTACTAAAACTTTCATGATTGTTTATTTAAACAAAATTGTTTCAGTTGATCTGGAATTGAAATAGTTGATAAATTGCAGTTTGTCTATTTCTTGAACTGTTTCCCATTAACCCATGATGTTTCTCCAGTAACAATCCATCCTAATTTTCTCTTCTGTATGATGAGGAAACGATTATTTTGTTTGATTTCAGTGTCGGTCAGTACTTTGTAAAATAATTATGCACTGAGAAGTATATATATTTTTCCCTGTATGTTAGTGAAATAATTTTTCTTTCAAAGGACCAATTGAGTTGTGCTATTTCATGCAGTTTATTAATGAAATATATTAAAGATAATACAATGGGGTCTGACACTTGCTTGTTCACTTGTTGCTTTACTCTATATACTCTGCATTGTCCATAAAACTAAACTCACCCTTGCGCATGAATTCATAACAGCGCCAATACACAATAAGGCGCTAACATAGCCGCCCGCGTTGAAAAGTGCCTTTTCAAAACAATTTACAATGATCAAATTTAACGTAATTTTTAAGTAACAAAACAAAAAAATTGAATATTCACTCTATAGTGACCATAACACAGATTATTGCTATGAACCTCTTGATTATCATTCCAGAGGATGTTTTCACCAATACTACTCTAACGATACTATCTAGTGCTGGGTGAAGTTCTGTTACACGAGCCAGAGGCCAATGTGAAGGTGCTGTATTATCATCTTTCAATATAACCAACGAATGTATCTTAACAATGTTAGTAACCTCATTTTTCCATTTATTTCGAGATTGTTGCTATGCTAGGTAATATCTTGACCAGCGTCTCCAAAACTGTTGCAAAAGCTGCTCTAGTCTATTGTATGTAGATAATATACTTTCGTTACAATTAATCAAATTTCTCTTATGGCATAGCCTTTAATGAATCACCAATTAAAAAATATGATGGTGTCAAAAGTAATAGGTCGTTAAGATTGTTTGAAAGAGTTGTGAATACCGGGAGTGATACATGCTTCAATCTGTGTTAAAACAGTGTGTGATTATTCATAAGAAACTGAACTCTGCGTATTTGGTTAAGTTTACAGCAAATTCCCATAATCCCCACCATGTCAGGGGTATTCGGTAGATTAAAATGCCAATAAATTTTTTCCTGAGCTAAAAATTCTGTGACGTTATCATTATGTTTAAAATCAGAAAATATTATCAACGAAATAATTATTCGCCTTCAAAATTCGTATCTTTAAAATTTTGCCTAATCGAGAAATGAACCTTTTGAGAGCGTTGACAAAACTATTTGTTGACAGATATTTAACTAGTTCTATGTGAACGGCTTTAACCGCGAAACAAACAAATATGAAAATATAGGTTAGGTTTTGACTACATTTGAATCACGTAACGTATTTGCCTTAATCAAAATAGGACCTGCATTATCTACTCCGCATTGCGCGAAAGCTCGTTCTGGTTGCCTCACTCGTGATCTAGCTAAATTCCCAGTCAAGAAATTTTTAGTCTTCGGTTTTAGCTCGAAACAACATATGCAATTCTTAATAAACGTCTTAACTGCATTTTTTCCGTTGATAAGACAATATTTGAGACGTAATATAGTTTGTACTCCGGCGTAGATTTTTACATTGTTTTTGTTTTATAATGAGCTCCGTAATCCTGTGCTTGTCTGGTAATATGATAGGATGTTTTTGTGCATAGCTTAGGACTGAATTAGTTAGTCTTCCACCAACTCTTAGATTGGATCAAAAACAGTTTACACACAGTTTCAATCTCTTAATTTCAATACCGACATTTGAATGATTTTGCCAAAAATTTCATATAGAAAATAAATGGGCATCGTTATAATAAGTACATTTTACGCTTTTATTTGTTTGGTTTAGGAATGAATGATTCTTTTATTTGTGATTTATTAAAACTTACTGAATTATTTTCTTTCGTTGTATATAAAGTTTCTAAACATTACTCATCTCTATGCAGGAAATTTTAGAACATGATCAACAGACGGTAATACTTTTTTATGCATATTCTCTCTGACTCCTATTGACGTTTTGGATTACTGCCTACTAACTTGGATTATATTAAATATATCAAAATTGAACCCCACTTATTTCAATATGTGTAAAATTTTGTTGACCTCAAAATTGATTTTCTTAATTGAGAAAATGATTTTTTCTGAACTATTGGTAATTCTAATAAAGCGCGAATATGATTGTGCACTTTTAGTTTGTCATTTTGAAATCGTTCCTTAAAAATCTTCCAGGCTGTGTTTTCAATTTATCATAAAACTGTAAATACTTTCTGGTTCGCTTATAAATACAGGCAGATAAATGACCTGCAAGTTAATTTTACTTGAATTGTTGGGTGTCTTATTTGCAATTTCAGAGTGTAAAATACTAATTTTGTGTGAATGCTCCTCACCGGTTATTTATGCATATGAATCAATTTTAAAATAATTCTCTTGAAATTGTCCATGCGAATATTATTGTTTTCTAAAATATTAATAGATTTAATATACAAATCATTAAAAGAATCCAGTATAGATTCAATTGTTTTTAATACCCTTGAGAGTTGAAGAAATGTTTTAAATCTGCTTAATTGAGATTTACTGTTTTTTAATATCTGTATAATATCTCCAGAATTCATATTGTTCTTTTTTATGTGTTAAACATCGTAAAATTTGGATATTGATTGAAGATGATTTTTTTGTATGAAAAGAAACTACTCAAATTGATAATGTGTGTTAGTTTTCTTGTAAATTATTTTGTGAACTTGATGTAATTATTTCATTCTGCTCAAATGTTACAACTAAAACCTACTATAAAATGAAAATGGTGAAAAATACTAGATTTGTTTTCGGTGTTTGAATGGCGATTCCCTTATTCTCCATTCTGCCAGAATTGATGTATTTTCTGTTGATTAGTACAATTTCATAATAAGTTTCTTAGCCGCTCATTACAGTTTAGGACCAAAAGGTGATAACCAATATTCTGAATGACTCAGGAGCTTGTATGTTGTCACAGTAGATATATATATATATGTTTGTCTCTTTGCTTTTGGGTGATTGTGAATCCAGTACAGGCCTAAATTGCGATAATCTCTGCTTGAAAGATTGTGGCAGGGAGTCCAAGCCTTCAAGTCTTCTCCGTTCTCGGGCCTTCGCTCCCAATTGTGTCTTGGACTCATCTGTATACCATACGGGCTCTTTTAGATTAAACAATCAGGGGTGTTATCTCCTCAGTTCTGCCTATCAGAATAATACCCAAGATAAAGCCGTACATATCCATCTCACCACAGCGAGTTTCAAGCCCCACTTTTTGCCAACTAGTATTGTGCGGACCAAAAATGCAAGCATTTCACTAGAAGAAATATATTCTGTTTTAAAAATCGAGGGAGCTGTCAGAGACAATTACCCCTTTTTGTAATTAGTGCCGTCTCAATTATAATGGGGTTAACCCTCGAGGATCTGGACGTGCACCATTCCTTGATGAACTTAAGATCTTTTTCCAACTCATTATTTTAGGGTCGTGGCATTGCAACGTCATCTGCGTAGCCTACGGTGTATAGCCCTAGCCTTTCCATCTACGTCTCTTGGATTATAATCTCTTAGAAATATTACCCAAGATCTTACTTGAATCTGAATGAATTAATGTAATTGGTCATAATACTTGAGGATTTATATAAGAATAATGTAAAGTTTAAAGCACATTAACGAAAAAAATTCCAAAAAACTATCGATTAGATAGATACCAACAACTGAATGATTTATATTATATAATAATTTGTTTATAAAAGAAATGGTTATACAAATTACTGACCGTGGTAAAACAATATTTACTTGGAGATGTAAATAAATGTATGTATAAATCGAAAATCTAGTTTGAAATATATTTATTATCTAACTTGTAGAAATGTAAACGCAATCACAGCTCTGTTCATAAATTACAGACCAGTTTATTTTTTATTTAATATTTATTCAATAGCAGCTATAGCAACAGATTACAAATTGGAATATTCTAGAGTCAAATAAGTCCCTAACAATATCCTTCTACAGCAAAATAAAACAATACTTTGGAATCAAAAACCAAAACGATCTCATGCTAATATTGACTCACAAATTCTAATTGATTGCAACGCATTGTCTTGGAGAACACTCATTGGAACTGATGCTGAAGAAGCAAATATTTTTTAATGGGTTCTCATAACTTACTGAAACAAAATTGTTCAAAGTTACAATTCAAGATTTAATATGGCCACTATGATATGTGACATATCTTGAAATGTTCTTATGACTACATTGATCTAGAAACAACATTCTGGTACATATCAAACCCAACATTGCACACATAGTTGAATGTATCTTCCAAGATTACATTATGGGAAAAAAGTGGACATTAAACTTCAAGAAATATATATTTTGCAAAATATTTATATTAGTAAGATATTTATTTTTTTACTTTGAATCAGACATCTATCAATAATAAGTTAAACTTAAATTGTTTTTCATAATTTCTCTACTATCTACTTTGTCTATCTTAATATAGGTGTACTGCAATGAACTGGTCAATCTAATTGTACAGGTCTAGAAAGAAATCGTAGTTTTTATAGAAAAGTTGCGAATCATTTTCGAAGTAATTACTCTAACACATCGAATTTGTTAAGAATCAACTACACGCGCTGGTGTAAAAAATACACCATTTACAGTAAACAGAAAGTAAATAACCTTGGTATCCAACCTATCATTGAAGTGTCCTTAACACGTTCCAAGTATGGCGTAAAAGTGTTTGTATTGTGCGACTCTAAAACTTTTCATGAAAATAATTTGGAAATTTATTGTGGTCAACAACCAGAAAGTCCATATAGGAAATCAAAGACACTAGATAATATAACGCATCATTTACTGCAACCATGGAAAGGAAAGAATAGAAATTTGACATACGACAATTGCTATACACGCTACCCTTTTGCCGTGAATTTTTTTATATAAAACAACTATTGTTAGAACAATGACAAAAAATAAAAGAGAACTGCCATCAGAGTTTTTATCCAGTAAAACGAAATAATATTTCTTTGGGTTCCAAAAAGACGTCACTATTGTGTCATAAGTGCAAAAAAAATAGACCAGTTATACTCCTTTCTACTATGCATGATGATTCTGCAATTAATACTGAAAAGAAGCCGGAGATTGTTATGGACTACAATTCCAATAAATGAGGGGTGGATACAAATGTGTAGTACGTATTCTGTGTCTAGGACAAGAAGATGGCCACGGGCGATATTTTTCCAACTATTAAACATAGCTGGAATAAACATAAAAAGCCAAATTATATATAACACGACGCACATTAATGAAGTTCAAAAATTTATAAGACTTTTCCTAATAATCTAAGATCCCGATGCAAAATTATGACATGAAGAATGTACACAATCAAAATCTCATTTGGAAGTATTTTTACAAGTGGAAGAATGTATTTTTCATAAGGTACCAATTAAAAATTACCGCGAGTACTATTAATTAAAATCTAATTCATTGACTATTAGTAATACAGTGTGTAAGTGACAGAGAGTGAGTGCGCGACGCTACTGGTTAAACAAGGACGCTAAATGCCTGCTGCACTTATCATTAAAACTTTACAATCATCCGATATTGCGTCAATAATTTGTCATTTGTGTCTGTAGTGAAAATATAAATAAAATATTAGAGCTTAAACAAAACTTACATATTAAAATTTTCTTTCAGATAAATGATCAAGGTTTTTTTTGATAAGTATTTTTTTTAACAAATTAGATTTTTTACTTTGAAATAAAAGCTATGCTACTTAATATGCTTTTGGAAATTACTAAACAAAACTTCATAAAGTCAAATTTTTGTTAGATTATGTACCTATCCAACTTTATTATTATTATTTAATTATTTTTTTAATGTTAATATTTTATCTGTTTATTTTTTTAGAGCATTAAATTAGAGTGTTTCAACAATTTATCGAGGCATGCGCAATAGATCAAAAAACGCGTACAGCTGGCATCCTTGTCTAACCAGTAGCATCACTCTCTGTCACTTTATTTCCAATACTTTCAATTAAGGAAACTTCGATTTGCGGTTTTTTTACAAGCACCTTCATAAAATTAATTACAGAAAAAAATTAGCTTTAATGTGGTGTAAATGAAATTAATATACATAATGAACGAGAAGTTTTTATGAAATCATACCTGCTTACACCTGGGTGCGTAGAGGTGCGGCTTAGCAATCAGCAGCAACTGTGACTTTTCAAATCTTTCAAATAAACTGTTGTAAAGTGCTGTAGTTTTAATTTCCATAAGATTTAAAAGAAATGCATTACTAAAAGTCAATTAATTGAATTTTAATTGATAATACTCGCAGGTAATAGATCGTTGTGCAAAGGATTATGCAAATACAGTAATGCAACAATAACGGAGACATAACAGATTAAATTTAGTGTGTAGTTGTAATAAAGTATTCTTCGTAAGGTATAATTTCTGTAAAAATGCATATTTTCTTTTTTTTTTTTTATTTGTTCAAAGATTTTTCATCAATTTTTATAAAAAGTTTTGATGAGTAAAATTATAGCATACACATTTCTTCTTATTTAACTCTTTTTCATTTATTGTTTTGGTGGTGAACAAAATACACCACGCGTGTACTTGTGTTGAAATATTGAGCGCGCGTTGTTAAAGATTAATAATCTCTGAAAAGATATGATTTTTGGTTCTATTTGAGAATTGTGAATAAAGTTATTCCAAATCAAAGTCACAATATTTTAAAGCTCTTTTTTCCAAACTTAGAAACTTTTTAAATTCATCATTCAGATATCGTTAATTGAAATTTCTTTGTATTCTTCAAATGGGCCTAATTTTTTCAATAAGTAGATATTGCCTCAATAGACGGGCGTATTGATATTGCTTTCGGTAACTAAATCCTTTACTGATCTTGCTTATGCCTGGAACTTTGATTGATTCATTTGTGGGTTCTAATGTGATACGCAGTAAAGTCAAATTCCCCTAAATTATATACTTATTAGATGACGCCTAAAATTTCTAAGAGAAACTACAGATTAGAAAACGTTGCTTCAATGCAAATGAATGTAAAATGTACAAGGCACACCTTGGAATTTGAAATTAGGTTGATTTGAAAAAAGCAAAAGTCACAACAATGTGCCTTCAAGTTTTTCATAATACTGTCTTAAATGATTAATACCAACTCCACACCGTAGTTCTGGGAAAAAATCATTTACGAAATTATACTTCATTTTCCTAGAACAAAAGAATCTTTGAATAAATGTTAGGTTATTAACAAAAATTTTTTTCTAAAATTTGGACTATTATAACAGTGTTGCATAGTTAACAAAAACTTATTCTACTCCACGATGACTTCAGTTTTATCATAAATATTTTTCAGAAATGTTAATAGGAATCAATCTATTTAACGTTTGTTTGTATTAAAGTTTATTGACGACGTTAATGTTATATATTACACAGTGTGTTCTGACTCCCTATTCTGATTATTCAATCTAGAGATGATTGGATAGAAATATATAATGTTTGGAAGTTTTTATCTTTTTTATATCCAAAACCAAATAGATTGTGTGAATTTATTAAATTTGAAAACTTTTACACAATACGAGATTATTGTTTATAAAAGTGTACCTAATATTTAACCTCTTCATATGATTGATGTTTATCAATATTAATAACTAATTTAAAATCAATGTGTCAACAAAATCTAAAAGTGAACTTAACTAGAAGAAAAAGAAATTTGTGAAATAAATAATTACATTTTAAAAATCAATTTAAAAAGAATTTGGAAATAAAAAATGTATCATCAAGAATCCAACAAATTATTGTAAAACTGAAATAAAATGGGAAATTAATATCAATATTAACAAATATTAACATTAAAAAGAAAAGAAACAAACGAATACTTGAAAGTTATGTCACCGTAAGATGACCAATCTCACGAACTGACTGGAAAATTGCGAAAGATCTTTTCACCTTCTTTTTCCAGTAAGTGACATTCAATATGAATTTTATAAAATGGCAAAAAGAAGTACAAATAAGTCATAATTTAATAATATTTGTGAAAATAGTCACGCTGTTCTAATGGAATAGTGTCTCTGCTTATCAAGACGATCCAGGGAGTTACGAAAACATTGAAAAATTCGATAGTCACGACTATGGCGAACTACCGGTAGTATCATGCCTAGTACAGCCATTCAATATAGATGCTTGAATCCGTTAATAAACTTAGTATTTTTGTGAAAGATAAAAAGGCAAATATTGCATAGATAAATTTAAACAATAAAAAGGTATTTCATATAACTAAAAAGTAAACGATCTTGTATTTTTATATACAGTTTTACTTGTAAATTTGACAACTTTTTTAAATACAAATATATAGCGAGAAGGTATAATTATTGAAAATCATTTTCCCTAATGTTTTAATAAAATTTTATATAATTCTATCAATTCTAAGAGCTGATCATCTCTTCCCATGGAAGAACTCGTTTTTATTATATTTCCCTTAATGAATTTTCAGTGCACATACATATCTTACATAATAACTCATGTAAATGCTGAGGAGTGGTTACTTTATACATATTTATATATATATATATATATATATATATATATATATATATATATATATAAATATAAATATATACCTGTATATATTAGTAGATTATTAATTATATTCTTAGTAGAATATAAAAGAACTATATTAAAAATTACTTATATTAACTAGTTTAGGATTGGAGCGTGTTGATTATCATTGTTTAATAAAATCATTGAATCATAAGTGTCAAAAATTATTTACAAAAAGACTCGTGAAATAAATAATAAATACTGATTCTGGTTGTTATCCAAATATTCAATGGTTGAATTATGAATGAAATTGAATTTTTGTAGGTTAGATTAGGTTAGGTCGTTATGAATGAAGCTGAATATTTATTTGTTAAATTGTAAATTACATTATATTTTTAAAAGTTAGGTAAGGTTAGTTAAATGGTGCTGAATTTCTTTTATAGAATATAGTTTTCTCAAAATTGAAAAGATATGCATAGATTACACTAAGGTTATTTAAATCAGTTTTTTTATCAATACTTTGATCATTTTAGGCAATATATATTTCTAAAAATAGACGTTTTTGTAGTTGTTCTCAGTTGTCAAAACTTTAGCAGATTCATAATTCGTAGAAAGTAATTCATGAAAAGAGTGTGTGGGTAAGGAACACCTATCGAAATATAATTTGATATCGCTTTTATGAGAGGTTATCCGATTGGTGAGTGGCCTCTCCGACTGACCATATGATGAATTTGATGATTTCCTAAATACTTTTAATATATTTAACCCTAAAATCCAATTCACAATAGAAATAGAAAACAATTTCTATATAAATTTTCTAGATATGACACTCATTAAAACCAACGATAATAAAATTATATACGAAAGAAACATGGTGTGGTCGATATCTAAATTATAATTCACACCATTCAAAAACACAAACATTATAGGATTATCAGTTAGGGCTACAAAACTAAGTTCACTCTGAATTAATTAAAAAACTTGAAACTACCTCACTAAATATTAATCAATATCCTTCAAACCAAATTAATAAAATTATTGAATAACGTTTATATAGATTTCATAATAATAATAATAACTTAAATCTATATTCACAAACAAATCAAACCAAGAAGAAAATATAATACATACATAGCTTTACATTAGACAAATCAATTATCTGACAAACTAAAATATATCCTATCCAAACACAACATCAATGTACCTATGTCATAAATTAGAGGATACACTATCCCCGTTATTTACAAACTTGAAAGGCAAAATTAAAAATATAAAAAAATCGTCAAGACGATAAATTAAAATCCAATTATCAACCTCAATACCGGCAAATTCATCTTTTACCATGAACATTCACCCTTTACTACAGCGCACTCCAGATGTTAACATCTAGGAAATCATCTTTAAATGGAACGTAAGTAATTTTCCCTTTTAATTTATAATAAACATGTTTCATACATGGTACGAGTTACGCTATCAATTGTATCTCATTGCTCAATTTATATGTAGTTTCCCTAATAATTAGAAAAACATTTCCCTAAAGCTCGCACTTATAGATTAATAGAGTTCCAACATAATAGTTTTTGTTTTAACTATTTAACTACCTATCTATCTATCTGTACATAAATGTATGTATATAATAATAAATGATTAGAAAACAAAATCTATGAACCTTTTTTGTGACAAAATCATGGGGACGGGAACTTGGACTCTCAAGGCTCGAAAAACACTTATGTATTCATCATCTGGGAATGAAATTATGTTCAGAGGATTGTGACAAGCTCAAAGCTCCAAAAATAAATTCGTTAGTGAAAAATAGAATTCAACTTGCTTCAAAATAAATAGCATTTTAAATAACGTACCCGAAAAAGACACTCAGTTCCAACTCTGCAGAGCTGCAGACAGAGGAAAACAGAATATTGTTGGAATTTTTATTGATAGAAAAGGGAATTTTGAAGTTTGATATGGTTTTATTTTGGAGATGGATCTGATATAGGAATTTTCCCCTGCAGGGCTGGAGCTTGGATAATTATTTGGATGTTATTTTACTGTAACACCGACGACGCAGCTTCGATGACCAACAATATTTTCTCAACTTTGGATGTGAAACCATGAATGTTTCCACTAGCCTGCAAGATCACCGTACTTAAGACAATGGTGTAAAATTTTTAAAACAAAATCGTGATATCTAATATTTACATTGTAAAAATAATAATGTCCTACTATATACATTTAAAATAGATAGATTCCCTTATCCTGCTGTACCAAATACTTTAGTATACTATGCGCGGGAGATTACAACAAATATGAAAATGAGAGAAATATTGTCGCTTGAAGAAAATTATCATGTTATTAGAGAATACATTACAAAAGGCAGTAAGTTCAAATTTGAACGAGACTCTTAGCCAAAAAAAATTACATTTACATAATACACCAACCTCCTATTTTTTAAATAAAATACTCGAGTTTACATAGGTAATTACTACCAACTAAATCTTCCAATTTCGCTATATTCAATATTATGTAATGTTGAATATAATTTTTCAATAAGAAATTGTAGGTATTGTTGCAACTACATCGACCCTGCCAAAAATACATTAGAGACCAGCTCTCAGATATTCTTGAAAAAAAAGTTCTAATTATTTTTATTGTAAATTGATCGCAGAAATTCGAGTACAGATGTAGTTGTTGAGGTTTCATATTTATATAAATAAAAATCTCTTCTAATTTATCACATACTGTACCATTATGTAAATATGATTATTACTTTTAAAAAATTTACAAGTATAATTTACCTTCAAATTCCATCCCTAAAAATGCCTACAAATAAGGAAAATAGATTAGAATGGTAATATTATACTGTGTATGTTTACTACTTCAAGCCTGTGTAAAAAATGTCTTTGTTTTGCAAATTCACCTAGATCGTAAATATATATTTTTCATATTTGGAAACTGCTTTATTGTATACAGATTATATGCCAGAGAAAAAATAAAGTTGCAATTCAAGAAATTTTATAGTTTTTTGATATCATCCAATCCTCTGATATGGTTTCGCCGAATCGACTTATGTATGCAAATTGAAAAATCCAATAAAATAAAGTTTTATTCTATATCAGATTCAAATCAAATTCTTCCCAATATATTAGTTACGAACTTCTTTAAGTTTCCGCGGTCAGGATTATGAACAAAAGAACTAAGTTCACAGATTAAACCGTGTTAGAATTTTAAAAATTCTCGACGTTTCGGTTTCCACTTTGGATCCATTATCAAGAGAAAGGTGGGGATAGGGTGGATATTCATTTATATTTGTGGTCGCAATCTGCCTACTCCACGCAACGAATCACACCTTTTTCCTGGTTGATTCCAATGCCTCAATCCGCCTACTCCTCGTAATAGGAAATGAAAAGCTGAAACAAAAATATAAAATGATTAAAATAGAAAATAATATGCTTACCACCAAGAACATTTTCCTACATACGATTTCTTTTATCAATTGTCAATATTATGTATGACAGAAGTTGCCACTACAAAACATGTGCTGCGCGGCTGAATTGTATTCGATCATTAGATCAATGAGATCAATCCAATGCCCTGTCAACTAGAGAATGTACGGTCGTATTGTGATCACATGATCTTGTGTGCTTTTGCTTTTTTGAAATCCACTTTTTGTCTTTTTCAAAGTTGGTTCTATTTTAGCTCACAGTCTCTTCAATAATTTGTTCAAAAAGCTTTAACGTTGTACATAACAAAGATATTCCTTTATAATTATTACAGTCTTTGCTGTCTCTTTTTACATGGTGGCATACGGTAAAAATCGAAGCGTGATTGGAAAACAAACTTTGTAATTACAATTGTGTGCGGAAAATCTTGTAAAGGTGGCAAGGTAGCGGAAAACGCGGTTGATCGCAGTACACGGTTACAGCAGGTAGAGAGTGCGTAGAAAAAACTTAAGACACGAGAGTGACATCGGAAAATATTGCTGGATAGAATTTACTCAATAGTTTTGGGTGTTTTCACTCAAAATCTCTATTATCACAGTTTCTTTGTGAACATATTGTTTCAAAAAACAAAAATTCGAACTTTACATGCTAACTAGTGGCAAATCCAACAAAACGAACGAAGTCAAAGTTCTTCTTGGGCTATGAGGGCATAGAATTTGAAGATAAAAGTGATAAAAAGAAATTGTCCTCTGTGCTTGAGAAGTTCGGAGAGTACTCGTACTGTGAACCAATAAATATCTTGTTTTTGAGCATTTCAAGTTTTTTAACGTGAACAGCAGCAAGGTGAATCATTTTATCTGTTCGTTACGGCTCTTAACCAGCTATTCTTAATCTTGCGACTTTAAGAATCCTACAAGAAAAGAAAAGTTTTAACAATCGAAAAAACGTGTCGAGCTATCGAGAGTAGCTCAATGCAAACATAAAGATATCTCTCGCATTCATTGGAGCCAAATGGGGTCGATTGTCACTTTATGTTGATTGAAAATTTTCGAATTCGAGTCGCTCAATTTGTTGTAAGAGGAAACATGACCGACCTACCTTATCGGATAGGTGATGAATAAAGGAACAAATGCGTTCCCCAATAATCGCCCGCGGACCAAAAATACACAGAGGGATAAACCTCGAGAAAAGAATCCGTAATCCTACGCTGTCAAGCTACCGTGGTTATGGGATGTATGGCTGCGCGTGAGTCAGTCTTAAACGGTGCCTCTGGGATACCTGGCGACCTCCCAGAGTAATCTGTCTTACCGTTGTAAGGGCGCACTGCCCCCTCGGACATTCACACGTCCCCACTGGTGGGATTCACATGGAATTTTTACATCAAAACAAAAAACTTAGAAATAAGGAGAAAAAGAAAACGGTAGAGGAAGAGGTAAGAAGAAAGGGGGAGGAAGAAGAGGAACGTAGGAAATTTGAAGAGGAGCTACTGGAAAGACAAAAGAAAAATAAAAAGGTAAACAGGAGCGGGGAGGAGATACAATCGACGATAATCGAGGAACAAGAATCGACGAAAGAAGAAAGTAGTGGGAATGGGATACTAAAAACAATTATGTTCAGGGAGGCGGGGACAACTAAAAAGAGGGAGTGAGAAGTCACTATAGAGACAATTAAAAGGATCAGGGAGGAAATGTGGGGGGTTCTGGATGATTTGGAACCAGGTCAATGTGATATTATTAAAAATAAATTAAAAACGAAAAATAGAGAAAGGACCTGGTACAATTATATGGTAAGGGGGGGAATGGGAAAAAGAAGAAGAGGAGTGGTATAGAACAATAGAGGAAATGGTGAGATTAGCGGAGGAGAGGGAAGAAAAAGAAATAAAAATAATTATAGTGGAGGGTGTCAATAAAAAAAGGCTAGAAAATTAATAGAATTTGTGGGAGGAAAGGAAATATGAACTGGTTCATAAAAACTGGCTCCCAAATGTTCACGGAGGTACTGAAAAATATAAATACAAATGTTAAGGTAGAGGAGTTAGGGATAAAAGTAGAGTCCGTCCGAAAAACGGGCGAGGGTGACCTCCTAGTAAAACTGAAGGGCCAAGGAGCAGCTGAAAAGATAAAAGGGGAAATTAAAAAGAAAATGGGGGCAAATGTTGATAACATGACGGTGAAGAGAAGGGAGGCGGTCTTCACTGTCATATGAGGTGGACCCGTCCATAAGTCCACAAGAATTACAGGACGCTGTGAGTGAATGGACGGGCCTAGATAAAAAAGAAATTGAAGTTATTAATATGCTTTTGGAATACCAAAGTTTGCCTTGCAGCTTTCATATCCTTAACTTCTGACGGTTTATTTTCGAAAATTTTGCATTTGAAGTTCTCCAAATAAAAAAAAAAGTTCAAAAAATTGGAATATGGAAATTTCTGTGGTGATTAACGAAATACTCACGAATGCAAAATGGAAAGGCGGAAATTTATCTTGAAATCAGAAGTATTTACTCAGGGCACAAATTAGCAAATTGCGTCACTTATTCTCTTTGAAAAAACTAAAACGTAAATTTGGTTTAGATTTTCAACACTAGCATCGTCATCTGTGTACAGAAGCTCACACTGAGCTCATTTCAATATTAGGTTTCTACTATATTGTATGTCTCGGCTCTTGACTTTTTGTCACCTATTCACATAACTGGAAGGAAGATAGCGTCCATTATTTTCACACCAATTTATTTTTTTATTAAGACCAAAGTTGTGTCAGAATGAGGAAACATATTTTTATAAAATAATGTGTCCACCATCACGGAAATATAAATGGAAACTTCTAAAAAATTGAATTACATAACTAGGTATAAAAAAGTTTTATACATGAATTGGTGAAATTCATTTGATATCATGAGACATCAGAATCCTCTTAGAATGGTGGGAGCGTCCTGTAAATAAGTTTAAATTGTAACCATGATTGATATTTAAATAGCTAGGAAAATGAATTTTTTTTAAATCTCAAATACTAATGGCTCACCCTTATATATATGATCTACTTTCCAAAGTTTTTATAAAAAAATGTGTTTGTAAGAACGGAATTTTTTTGAAAAACTACTAGGAAACATAAATGATTGGTATTTTTCTGTTTTTCTTAAAATATCGTTCTAGTGAGAATGATTTTGTAGAATTTTGTAGGGATTTTGTTTAAACATTTGAGAATCGCACATTTAGTGTGAAAAGTAAAAGAAATTTTCGTGATATATTTTGTGTAACTAGAAAACCATGAAGGCGAATTCAACAAATTTGATTAGGTGAGTTATTTTTTATATTTTTACTTGGAATTCAGATAAAATGAAAATTTGATTTTATTCCAAATCCAATTTTACGCAGTTTGTGAGCAGTATTTCTATCTTTCTAACATAGTCTTCAACACTATTGCTCAACTCCAATGTAGTATTTATCAGATCCTTAAATAGACCTACTCTGGTTAAGCCGTTGTTATCAAAAGCCCTTTGTAAATTTTCCCATACTTGTTTTGCAGTTTTGCATTCCTTCACATGTACGTAAATTTGTGGATCAAACAACAATATCAGCTTTGGCTTTTCACGTCTTTACTTGCATCTACAGGTTAATCATCGGGATATTCGGCACAGCATCATAGGTCTTCTTGTTCTAAGTACGCCTTCATACTGAATTTCCATGTCACGAAATTTTTTCCTCCAAGCAGTTTCTCTAAATTAAACATATTTGAACCCATCTTGCAGGATTTCACCAGAAATATATAATTTTTAACTGTAGACGTAAATCTTTTTTTTTTAACCTCAAATTCAAATTGCAACAATTTTTCTGATTGATGTTTTCCACTTTCTTGATATTTCACCGACGGTACCACTTCGGAACCATCTGCTACCATAAAAGAATATTGCGTAGTCGAGGTATGGAATAAAACGTACTTCTTATTATCTTTTTGCTTTTGGTGAATTTATATTAATTAAAACTCAGGAAGACGAAGATTTTTACAATACTCAACTTGGACAGATGAGTGTAAAATTCAGAAGAATGGAATATTTAACCGGCGTTACTCCCATTATTGGAGTGATACTAATCCTCATATGCTGCGTGAAAAACAGTTTCGAAGGTACTGGAATTTCAATGTTTTTGCTGCGATAAAAAATGACAGTATGCTGGTGGTACATTTTTATGACGAAAATTTGAATGGTAATATCACTATTTCAATTTGAGGGTAAATTTTACTTCAAATTTTTGTTTATTTCATGTAACAGATATCTAGAAATATTAGAAAATTTTTTACGCCCACTCAATCTGAATTGGAATCAGCTGTGGTAATCAGCACGAAGGAGTGCACTTGTAAATAACTTTTAACTCATTTTGAAGACAAAAGAAATAGTTCGGAATCCATTTCGAACTCTTTCACCACGAGAAATTCGAAACGCCACTTGAGTGTAGTGTTTTTTAATATTTTTTAATTGACTAAAGTATTTTAATTTTTGACACTTTAACTTTTGTTATTCGTTGTTCGCCATCGACAGGGGACAATTAAAAACCATGAAAATTTCAGTTTTTTTCAAGTTTCTACAAAAACCGTTGATTTGAGATATATGAATTTACTAAAGAAGTCCCTTTAATTTGGAGCGTAGAATCCAAATGGTGAAGAGAAAAATCGGAGTTTCCTATTTGAAAAAATTAAACTTTCGAAGTTTTTAGAACACCCTATATAAATTTTTGTCAAGTTTTCCACAGATTTTGAAATCTGTGAGTGTTATTTGTCCAAATCCCAAAAAATATTACTTACTTAAACTTAGAAATATAGTTTTTTTAGTTGAGGACTGAATGTGTCCAAAAATTTCGAAAATGTGAAATAATTCAAAAATCGTGAACTTTAGGCATACAATGTCTTGTATAAAGTTGTATTGAAATTTTGCGTAGATTTCAAAAATTTAATAAAAATCATAGCATTCCGTTTAAAATAACGTTTGGGTCCATGTCCGTTATAACCGGAAGTTTCAGAGAACTGAAATTGTTTTAGCTGAAACGAACAATTCGGAAAACCCACGCAAGCAAATTTTCAGAACACTAGTCCCAGTACTTTCCCATATCCATATCGATGTAGCTCGTCGTCAAGCACCCTGTATTAAGGGTTTATCGATTTAATTGGGTTGATTATGATAATTATTAGTTTCTCCTAAAATTTCTTCAACGTTTTGCCAAAAAGAGTTGTCATTCCAAAAAGATTTTGAATCTTTCGAGTGGATTTCAATTTTTGGGAGACAATCTGCGTTACTTTTTGATTTTCCGCATCGATCAAGTATTTGATAGTCACTCTTCAAGTTTTATTCTCCAACGTGTAAGTTTTAAATTCGGCTAAGCGTTGTTGCTCGATTGTTTAATATGATTGTTCTGAATCGTTCAGTGTTCGTGATGCATCCGTTACTGGGAGATCCTGACCTATCGGGCCTTGGGATAGGGATAATATCCGTTTTCCGTATTGAATCCTGATTTCAAATATCTTTTTCTCTCACCTCTTTTTGGTAGAGTTCACTAGCTAGATCTATTGTTGAAAAATATTGGCAATTATCTGATTTTGCTAAAACATCGTGTATATTGAATGACCATGGTGAATTCGAAGGGCCGATTATCTGATTAGCAACCTACTGTATAAACGGATATCTGTAAATTTTTGTATAAACCGGTGCTTCGTCAGTCGTTCATATTTGATGTCGAATTTCACTAATCAATGTCAATGGTTCATTTTCTCGATAAAAAATATCACTATATTCGTGACAGGATTTTTTGCTTTTCTTCCTCGTTCATATGCTCGGATTCGTTCAAATTTTCAACTAAAAACAGTTCTGAAAAATCTCGAGTTACAGAGTTTGTAGATTTATTTAAAATTGTACTCAAAGCATTACCCTCTTTAGCTGTGCTAAAACTGTGGAATTTCAGAATCGTTTATTTTCATATAAGGAATAATCATATCTCCTTGATGAACACTTATTTTTATTTTTATCACTTGTTGCATTATACACAATTGTATTCTAGTAAAAGGTGAATGAGGTACCCTGTTTTAAAATCGACCTTAACTTGAAGTAATATAATATTATTTAAACCTATGGTGCTGTCGAAAACGTTATGAAATTTAGAAAATAAAAATTTCAAATTTGTTGGGTTTGGCAATCTAAAGATTTTTGATGCTTTTATGTAAGCGCAATATTTATGAGAAGATTGTTGAATTACAGTTGATACTACAACAGGATCATTACTAATTGCATTCGGGTACAATTTAAAAGCGATATCGGGGTCTATAAAAGATCTACTTGAGCCAGAGTCGATTGAAAGTTCCAGAATATATTTAAGTAGAACTATATAGGGTGATTCGCTAGATTTTATATTGTTAAATGATATAATTTTGGAGTCGTAGCTTTCTTTTTTTTTGCGCCATCTTCGGTTGGCTCTGATATGATTATCAATGTCGTTGGAGCCATGTGGCTAGTAAGAATTGTTGTAATCTTCTTGAGATTCTACGTTATAAAGTTCTTCTTAAATTGGTACGATTATTTGAGGATCTACTATTTGTGGACGGAAATTGTCTATTGGGCTGAGTAAATTGATTTGTTTTTCGTCGATGTTGAAATCGGCGATAGTTTAGGGAATCTATTGTTGTTCGGATTTGGTCTGAATACATTGGTATTCGAGTTTGGTTGTCTAAAGACTTCTAGAGGATTTCGAGGAAAATTTTGTAGTTTTGGTTGTAATGATATAGACTGAGAAGGAAAATCATTTGCCTATTAAATATATGGTTCGGACTGTTTGAAATAAATGGAGATTGATGATTCGATTTGTTATTATTATCTATTAAAAAATGAATAGAAAAAAAATAGAAATAGACAAATCCTAAATTCACTGAAAGAAGTTTCTTTTAAAAGATTATCTGAACTCATAAATTATACTTCAATAAATAGTGCTACTTTGATCATGCCTTCTGTATTATAATGATCAGCTAGTGCTCGAAGAAACTAGGCGATGTGGGTCCTAATTCTTGGATTTGGATGAACTAGAACAGGTCTTCAATAGACTCTTGATAGATTAACTATTCCGACAATGTTTGTTCCGAACAACAGTATTACAGTTATAACTTTGACTACACTTACAGCAGAAAAAATGATATTTTATATTATATTAATTTTCATATTAATAGCAAAATATATACAATGGCATCATATTCTCTTATATGGTCTTATGGGGTGGAGATGACATAATTTGCGTGATAAGGGTCCTTCCAAAGATATTTAAAATTTTTTCCACGGCACAGTGCCGCCACCCCTACTCACATATCCAGTTTAATAATAGTTTTTCTGGAAGGTGAATGGGCAGAGGAGAATCAACGGCATGTCTAGCTCAATCATACGAATTATGAAAAATAGTTTTTTTCGTGAAAAGTTATATAAAATCATATGTACCAAGAGACTGCAACTACAACCAATGAAACAAGAAAACAGCTTTGATAAAATTGACGAGAAATGTTGAGAAACTTAGCAAATTTGTTCGAAAATCGAATACTATAACTTGCACAGACATCGTATGTGGACATTCAAACATTTGGTTATCTCAATTGAATATTAAATTGATTAGGTACTATTATAATTTATGTTCATTGGACAATATCATTATTAGGAAAAAATTCTATTAAAATTTGAAAAACTTGGAACACTTATTCAGCATTCGTTTTAATATAAATGGAAATGGTTGTGAAGTACCATTTTAATCATAGTCAAAGTTGTAACTTTATTGTTTGAACATAAAAAAATAATCGTTTTTTATGTATGAGGATCTGCATATCATTCTTTATAAATTCAGCTTGGATGTTATTGCATTTTTAAAATCTAGAAACTTTGATTTTTTTGCTTGAAAATTATTATTATATTGAGTTGCAAATTTTTTTAAATAGATATCATATCATGTAAGTGCAAATTGAGCCTTACATATAGGGATTTTTATAATTTTAATAGCTTACATGCTCACGGCCAGGAGAGTGTTGGTGCTAGTTATTTTTATAATTGTTTAATTCCCTATTTTTATATATTGAGTATGTTTTGTTGTTTACGCAAAAAAAATTCCTGTGAATCTATATTGGTGAACAGAGTCCGGCGAAGGTTGGTGGCTTACATATTTAAATTCACACTAGAGGTCGATACAAAACAATATTGTAAAGGTGAAATATCGGGGCACTAGAGGGCGCAGCCGCTGGCAATTCGCAGAGGCATCACTAGCATTTCGACCAAAGATTATATACTCGACGCCGCCAGTATCACTACGATTTTTCGCAGACGCACAAAAACAAGGCGTCAAGTTCACTTATAGGTGCGTGTTCGACTTTAATTGATATTGAATCCACCAGAGCTGGGCAATAAAATACCAAAAGTGCGGAAATATTTAACGTTTGTGACAATTTTTTTTTCAAATAAAATTTGTGTACATGAGTGGGTAAATTGTTTTGTGAAAAAAAAATCAACATCTAACAAAGCATGTGGCAGTTATTCTGTAACAAACTCTTGGGATTTATGATTTTCTTCAATTATACAGGTAAATAACAGTGATAACACTATTTTATTAAAACCTGACATAACCCAATAGTGTTTAACAGACACGCACCATCCAATGATAAGTTATTTTTGTTTGGAAAATTTCAACCTACTACTGAACAAATTCAATAATTTGCAACTATCCTGAGGATCCTATAATTTCTCCAAAGAAAATATAATTGAATGCAATGTAAATATTGAAACTTTAATGTCTAACTAATATTACTTGAATTGGAGGATGATTTGATTTGTGTGATATTTCCATTTGAAATTAGAAGAGCCTTGAAATATTGTCAACTAAATTTGGACAAGGGCTTCTGGAATTATGATTCTCATTTTGATTAAATATTGTCTCTAATTATTTATGACTAATTATTAAGAATTGAAAACCATAAACTCATAAATATAATATCCAAGCATGTGACCAAAATACAAACACAATCACAATTGATATGAAAACCTTTAGAAAAATAAAACTGTGTTTTATTCATCTCAATTTATCAAATATTCTCATATTGAATTTGACATAAGCGAATAACAAAACATATAGTTGAACTGAACTGTGGTATTGATAGAGATTATTTTTTAAAATCAATGTTGAGGACAAACACTAATATTTACAACTAATTTTCTTTTAAAATTTTGTACTTTTTATTATGAGATCATAATGCCATCACAAATTGCAAAAACTCTAATAAAAATACCAAAGCAACAGATATTTAATACTTTGGTTTAAAAAAAAAGTTGGCGAATCAGTGGATAGGACCCTGTGATCTAGAGAACAAAATTAATTTAAAATATAAATCACAAAATAACACATACAATTCCTATTTTTTTTTCAACAATTATAGATATTTTATGTTGTTTATTCACTTGTAGAATTATTAACAGATAGGGTTTCAGTCTGGTTGGAAATATTTATATACCGGTACCCTTTATTTATGTGTTATTTACTTATTTTAGAGCGCGTTTGTTTCATTAATTTCGAAGAACATAGCTCCAAAAGTATAATGGAAAATGTCGTAATAGATCAGAAATAATACTGTCGAATTTAATAATTTCATTATGTTGCTAATCATATTTCAAATAGTCTTTTATTTCACGGAACCTTGTAAAGTGCGCGGCTCTAAGAACGTGAAATTTAACTGGTTAATTGAATAACTATATAAATAATATGTAGACATGTCTTTTCATCAAATATTACTTTTGGAATCAAAATGAAACTTTATAACAGGTATACTTTATTTTTCATATTTTCATTCCGCGTGCCCGACATAAGGGTATATGTGTTTCGTGTTCTAGCAGTGCTGTCTTACCTATTTACACACCCTTACTATATACGAGGACCGCTTTTTCAACCTCCCATCGCTCTGTGCAGACGCTACGCGGGCAGAAGAAAGCGAAAATGCGCTGTGGCAACTGCGAATCTCTCGCACTATAAACTCCGCCATTGTTGACATTCAGGCGTCAGTTGGCGTTGTGCTACAGCTACGTAAACGTGACCTCCTTTATTGATGCTCCCGCCAAGTGTGAATTGTGAATTGTGATTCGTTTTCTACAGGCCGAAGGCCATAGTGCTACAGAAATCCATCGGGGAATGAGTCGTGTGTATGGGGATAACTTCATGAGTGATGGTGTTGTGCGTGAATGGCGTCGAAAGTTTAAAGATGGCCGTAATAATGTGCATAATGAAGGGGGCCAAGGTGGAAAATCTGTCGTTTCAGATGCCATGGTTCAACGAATTAACAGATTGGTTAAAGAAAACCGCAGATTCACCATTACTGCTTTGTCTACGGACTTTCCAGAAGTTTCAAGGTCTGTTTTGTACTCTATTGTTACTGAACGGTTAGACTACATTGGCGGCAACTTTCTTTGAAGTGGGTATTTACAAGCTTTTCCACAGATAAGACAAATATCTGAATCTCTTCGGTAATTATTTCGAAAAGTAACCGTAATTGTACCAATCTTGTGGTAATAAAATTATTGCTTTATATGAACTTGTCTTTTATTTCTGGCCAATCGGAGGTTGAAAGAAAAACGGCCCTCGTCTAAAATCAGTTCCTCCTAAACTTTCAGGAATCTTTAAATAATATAATTAGAAGCTTGCATACAGAGAAACTTTGACACTTGCGCTTACTAAAATCAAAGATAAAACATCAATTAATAAATTGCCTAACATAATTTATGAAATTCTATGTATCAATTGTGATAAAAAATACACTGGTCAATTCAAGAGGTCACTCACCAATCAGATAACCACTCTCAAAAGAAAGAGCATATTTTATCTCGACAGATGCTCGGTTGCCTCTCACGTTTTCTTAGAAGGTCATTATATGGATTATGAATGTGCCAAAATTTGGACATCAGGAAGCAGCTACAAAAAACGTCTGCTCTCATAAAGAACATATATTCCTAAAAATGGCCAATGTATTAATAAAAAAAACTGATTCAAATAGAATCAACCTGTGCGTGTGAAGTTATCCACGGATTTCTACCACGAACATTTTTTACTAAATTATAATATAATTTTATTACCAAAAATTGAAGATAAAACGGATAAAAAAATTATATTTTTGTTTTTGTATATATTTCACAATTCTGAATCGAAGACATAAAAAAAATAATTAAGTAACTATTATATGGTTCACCTAGTTAAAAAACAGAAAACCAAAAATTGTGATCAAAGTATTTTTTATAACGTTCAAAAAATCATAAACGTAACGTTTCAGTCCTGACGAGCATCATTCGTTTTAAAATAGAAGCCCCACTTTTTCAATAGTTGAAGAGAATTAAAAAAGAATTTTGTGGCTTCGATTTTAAAATGAAAGATGGTCGACAGCGCTCAAACGTGAAATTGATGAATTTTTTGAACCTTATAAAAGATGCTTACATCACAATTTTCTGTTAATAGGTTTCTTATTTGAATTTGAAAAAAATTTTAGATATAATTAAATAATTCAATTCACCAACTTGCTTTTTTAAAAACAATTTATATAGCAAACTAAGGATTTAATAATTTAAAGTTACAAATAGTTACACTAGTCTAACTAACGTACTAGACGAATATCAAATGAAATAAGAATTCGAAGTTATAAATGGTTACACCAATCTGACTGGCGTACTAGACGAATATCAGTTTAATGAACAAAATATTAGTTTCACAGGCTTCTTTATATATTAGTTCTTATCTTATACCATAATAATTATAAAATTAAATAAATATATTTATTGTTCATTATTGTTATATTAATAATAATTAACTGAAGATGATACTTCAATGGGGTTGAAGTGGAATCTATAAAACTTAAGACAGACTAAACATATTCAAAATTTATAGCAAGATAAAGAGGTTAGAGTTCATAATAATAAATAAGTAATTGATGATGATGCGCCGAAGTGAAGAGGGTTGTTTTGGATAACTTAACTCTATCATAGACGTAGAAAATAATCAAATACAATATTTTTTGTCGATACCTATTTATTATGATAATTTATTTAATATGTTTTATATGTTATCCATTATAATAGAAATTGTATCGGAATACATCTGACGCGAAATATTTATTAAAATCAAACAACTTAATTGACATTTGCACTCACGGTAACTTTTTTCAATGTCCTAACCGTTTACAAGACAACAATAATTATGGTTGTGAGGAAAATATTTTGTTCAACGGAAATTCATCAAACTGTCAATATACTAAAATTAAAATTAAAATAAGCAAAAATGATATTTGAATTATTCCTGAAATCCATCAAATCTTAGCAATATTTCCATTAGAAGAAAAATTAATTGTGAAATTTAGACAAGAAACTGAAGTAGAAAAAATTATTCAAAAGAAAATTCAGCATGTAAAATATTCTTCAGAAATCAGCCTTTTGTGGTAAACGAATTGAAGTTGAAATTGAATCACCTGAAAGTTTCACACATTCAATTGCTTGGTTGTTTATTGTAATATTATAAATAGCGTTATTGTAATAATACACTTCTTACTATCATATTATATAAAATTAACATAACATAAGAACAGAATGATATACGAAACCAACTTGGTCCTCAAGATATTTAAACTTCAATTCGTGTGAAATATATAAGAAACATAAATTCAATTATAAAGATTCAAAAACTCTTGAAACGGAATCTAATACAAGAAAAAGAGAATTTCTTGAAATGGTTCACATTCATAAGAACGAAAAAGCAATAAATGATAAAAAAGACCTAAATAATTTAAGTAAAATTTATAGTTCTATTGTATAAATTCTAATAAAACTACAAATAATTCAATTGATTACTGCTATATATTTGAAAAGTAAGGACTAAGGAATTAATTTTTCTTAGTAGAACAAAGTTTAGTTAGATTTTATTCTCATTTTGATATTCACGATGAAGGTGATCTATTGATCATTCATATTTTTATAAGTCATAAACCTACTATATCAGCTAGACCCATTGTAGAATCAATTAACACTCTCATTGAACCCCTTACAAAAGAGAATTTTAATAATATGATATCACCGAATTATGTATTAGTAGGATTGGATGTAATATCCCTAAACTTTCTGGAATCTTATGACAACACGATATCGAAATAGCGTGCAGACGAACCCTTAATATATTCAATCTATTTTTACTAAAGTAAAAGATAAAACACCAATTAATAAATTGCCTAACATAGTATATGGAATATCTTGTTTAAATTGTGACAAAAAGTACATTGGTCAGTCGAAAAGGTCACTGATCAGTCGAATAACTTCTCAGAAGAGTGATATCAGGTTATATCCTGATAGATGTTCATTAGCGACTCATGTATATCATGAAGGGCACAATACGAATAATAATTTGCCAAAGTTTTGACAAAAATTATAAAAAACGTCTATTTGAATTGGAAACAACATATATTGCCCAAAATGATCAATGCATCAATAAGAAAACTGATTTAAATAACCTTATTGTAATTTATGCATATCTTCCAGATTTTGAAAAGACAAATTCTATAAAAATTCAACGCTATAAACAAACAACTAACCTCACCTTATCTATAAAGTTCAACTACATTAGTAACGACGACTATATAAATTTTATTGTCATTTATATTCGAACCACTAATAATATTCAGTTATATTGATAATGACTTAGCCTTTAAAAATTTAATATTATCCATAAATTATTCAATCAATATTTCAACGTCACTTTGAATATTTAATTTTGAATCCTATAAATTTAAAATTTTTACAAGAATTTATACAACTTAAAGCCATCACAAATCTCAATTAATTACTGTAATTAAAATTTTTTGTTATTGTTATATATTCATACATATTTCTTACATTATACTTGACCATAATTTCAGTCACAGAGGATGAATACATAAGTATGCGAAAGCTCGGAAAATATATTTATTAAAGTGAGATTACTCTGGTATTTCATTGCCCCACGTTCTCAATAAGATGTTCATAGTATAGCTGGCAAAAACTTCGTAACATTTTAAAAAGAATAATCAATATATGTTTATTAAAATATTTGTAGAATAGATAAAAATATGTAGATCTTACAAACGTAGTATTAGAATCAATGTATTTACCTCGAAATTTCAATAAAACCATATTATACCAGGTAGATTGAGATAATAATTTATTTTGGGTCAAGTGCAATATCATCATTACTTTTATCCCCCAAAATCCACAATAATGGCTCCAAATGTGCAGCTTTAAAGTAAAAGTTAGTTACGCTGAAAAATCAAACAAGTGGTAAACACTGAATTACCTCAATTCCGCGACAGTGCAGACACTCCCATGTTTCTGCGCTCTGGAAGAAACAGGTAAATTAAACAGGTGGTAATGACCCCTGATTTTCTACAATGACCAGTACACAAAAAGTAGATATAGCTTAAAGTCAATCAATTGTAATGATTGTAAATACAAAATCTAACTACACATCATGCAAAGATAGCTTTTGTGGTAATTCAAATGAAGATATCGAAACATCCATAGATGCAATATCAGTATATGAAGAATGTTTTAGTATATCAGTTGAGCATGCACTCAAAAGTCTCAGTATGCTATTTCATGATGCTGCAGCAACTTGGTGGCAGGGAATCAAGGCATCGATCACTACTTTGGAATCCTTAAGACATGCGTACGGTTACCTTAAACCGCGTTTCAGATTTATAAGTAAAGCCGTTTTTGCATGAACATGGCAATGAAAAAACTAATACCCTTATCAGCAACACTCGCGGGCTGTTGACACATCTGTTCGGAGACTCGGAAATTTGTAGAATATGTACAAATAAATATGATTTACGGTTTATTAGACAGAAATGAAGCCAATACATTGAAAGATCGTATTGTAAATTTTCGAACTAGAGAACAATCTGCTATCAAAACAATTACTGTGCCAGTCCAAAGGTTGTTAACATAAAAAGTAAACGGTTCAAATACAAACAGTATCTCAATCGAATAAGTAGAATTTAATATGCGTTTTGTTAAAATATAGTCATACTAAAGGTGAATGCCGTGAATATGCATCAACTAGAAATCGTAGTACTAGTAATACCTCTGAAAGGGATTGCAACGTTACTAATTTAACTGGAAATCCTGTATTTTACTGCTATGGTTGTAAAACCCCAGATTATATCAAATCTAACTGTTCCAAACATAGTCGTCGACATGTTGTCGAGACCTCCTCTCAGTAACTAGTTGAATATGCACAAGTCGACCTATATGGGATTCCTCCTACTGAATCTAGGCAAGAACTGCTAGCTGACCCCGATCTTTAAAAAATTATTGAAAAATCCGATCAGGACAATATGGATTAAAAACGTTGGTCAGAGCGTGGAACCATGACTCCTTAGCTGGACACTATGGCGTAGATAGGACCTATTATAGAACAGCTATTTGCTATTTACTGGACTGGTATGCAGAAAACAGTGGCAGACTACGTCGCAAAATGCATCGAATTCGAACATTACAAGGCTATTGATTTGAAACCAGCTGGACTGCTCCAAATTCCAGTCCAGCTTCAACGCTTTGAAACCCTCTCTATTGACTTATTTGGATCTCTTGCCAAAACATCCGATGTAATAAGTTGATCTTTATTGTCGAAGATACCGCCAGCTGCTGAGTGGAAATATATCAGTTATTATAAGATACAGCCGTAAACTGTTCACGTTGTTCAGTTAACGATGTTATTCTTCGTTTCGGCATTCCACGACGAGTTATCAGTGACAAAGGCACTCACTTTGTAATCGCAGTAATGCAAACATTGTCTCCGTTTTAAACAATCTTATCCCTATATATTGGTTAGCTGCAAATCCCGTTGAGCAGAATAATAGGGATATGAAAACCCAACTAGCCATTTTGACTGATACTTAACATGAAAAGATTGTATTCCCGCAATTAGATTTGCTATAAACTCTGCCCGATCATAGTCTACCGGGTATAGTTCCGCATACCTCACATTCGATCGCAAGTTGCGTATCCCGAAATATGTACAACATGAGAAAGAAAATTTTGTGTCCTAGATAACCCCATACTTAAAGACTCTTAGCAAGACATTGCAAGACTGCTCGCGAAAGGAGTGAAATGCTCAAGAACGAAATATGACATCCGCTGATAAAACCTGACACGATTTTAGTATTTAAGTTTTCAGATCAATGATAACGTGCTCGTAGACGTTCATGCCTTGAACAAATCCGGGAATGCCATCATTACGAAGTTCGCCCCAAGAAGAGACGGACTCCTTACGTTGTTACCAAGGTTGTCACCTCGACCACTAACGAAGTGGCATCACCACAAAAACTCGACGTGCCTCAAGGAAAATATGTCTCCACCTTGACACCTTTTTGAGAGGCGGATATCACTGACGATCCTGTCCCAATACCACCTCTACGAAAACGAGGGTGTCTCCCAAAAATGAAAATGCAACCATCAGATATCAATTTTCTAAAGCAATTCAGAAAAATGTTATAGAGTAAAGTTGTTTTGAATCAAAAGTTATATTCGAATATCCAATTACATCCCTTTATCATGAAAATTCAGGTCATTTCGTATAAATTATTCTGGCTGGATACAATTCATCTCTCTTACCTGTTAAAAATATGATTACTTTTCTTTTATTTATCACTGTTTTTGAACAACAACAATTTACATATGTAATAAATGCATAATAATTTTTTATTGTAGATATTGAAGAATCCATACAAAGAATATTCATTAAACATGAACAAACATAACTAAATTTTAGTTCAATGTCCTACGGCTTCGATATATCCACCTTCTCTTCGTAAACATTCAATTGTCCTTTTGTGAAACTCTTGTATCACTTTCGCTATCAGATTTGAAGTAATTTTTTGGCATTCCTTAGAAATAATCCTTTCCAAATGGTCTACATCATCATATGGTCCTCGCTGATAAACCTGCTGTTTTAAGAAACCCCATGAAAAAAAGGCAAGGGAAGTCAAATCAGCAGACCTAGGAGGCTAAAAAATATCTGAATACCTGTGAAACACCATCTTGTTGGAACCAAATTGTCATACGACGGAAGGTCGTGCAAAAAATCACTTGATTTTCTAATAATTGTAAGTATTCTGCGGCATTTAAGGGATGTGGAACAAAAACGGTCCAACTTATTTATTTTTGTACACACCACACCATACGTTCGTTTTAAAAGAATATTGGTTCCAAGTTTTTATTACAAAGTTTGAATTGCTGTTAGACTCCCAGCGATAATTTTGTGAGACGGTTCCGTTTGAAGAAAATGTTGCCTCATAGGAAAATATTTATAAATTCTTTTAAAAAACGGGTCTTTATCCAATTTTCCATCAGCTCAGAGCGCATAATGCAAAACGAATATCGTAATCCTTTGGTAGTAACGTGTGTACAAATTGCAGTTTGTATGCATGATGTTTATTACCTTTCCACTTTATCTCCACTGAAGTAGTTTGGAGTGCAGAGGCTCTTTTTTTGAATACATTTTTGGGTCTTCTACGACAGAAAGCATCACTTCCAATTCAGTGTCTTTCTTCATTCGCAACCCGTTTCCGGTGATTATTCTCAAATTTTTTTTCTATACTTCTACTAGCCTTAAATTTATTTAAAATCTTTGTAACTGTTAAATTCCTTGTTGTTGAATGTTTCTATGCGGATGTTTATTATTAAAAATATTTGCGGCCTCTCTATGTGTTTTGTAATTGTTTCAACAATTTACACAAGTTTTGTTTGTTTTTTCGTTACGATTTAGTAAATTTGCCATTTTCATTGAAATGTTATAAGCAACAACTCACTCGACATTCACTATCTGAGTGAGATGGTCCCAATATTCATTCATTTAAACTTGCTTTTGTACTAGCAACATTTTTTTTATTGTAATTGTCTTTAAATTCTTCATAATTTTGTGTTATCTTTTTTTATCGGCATCAAAATGTTTTTTGTAATTTTCGTCTTAACACTGAATTATATCTTAGTGTCCAGAATTAACTATACCACTTTCAATATCAATTGAGAATTTTTTATAGTATTTCCATTCATAATAGGTAGCCTATTATCTGGAAATACAACTATTTATATATTAGAAAAAATATTTAAAAAAGTAGCAGTTTCTATTTAACCTGCATAGATTGTTTTTGATTAGTGGTTGTTATAATAGTAATTGGAAAATAATGAGAATTCTAACAATTTAATCATAACAAGTTAAATATCATGCCAAAACTCCAATAGTTTCCTATAAAAGTGCTCCTTCAAAAACCGACTAATGAGCGACATTTCTAAATTTTGAAACATTTGGTGAATCAAGAAAACCAGAGCAATACAATCTTTTTGAAGTGAAACTATTTTTGAATCATTATAGGAGCTTTGGCATCGAAGCTAACAAATTTGATGAACTCATTGTCTTTTCCCAATTACCAATTACTTAAGCAGAATCAGAGATGCGGAAAAAGTTTAGGAACGTAGGTGGACACTATGATATGAATGATATAAATCGTCACAAAAATAATATATTTATAAATAAGGGTATCTATCTTATCAAAACATCGAAAATTTATATGAAAAAAATATTGTGAATTGTATGAAAAATATGAAACTCACTAATAAAAAAAGAATAAACTTAATACGACGTAAAAAAGAAAAAGTTATATATAAAACAGGGAAATAAAAAAATTAAAAAATTTCAATGGAAAAGCACAAACGAACGAGAAAAAAGCAGTCTTCTTTATGAATAGAGAAGCTCACAAATGAAATCATTCCTAAATACGTAGCACAAACCTTAAGGTCAGGCCCAAATCAATACCAAAAATAATAATGAACTAATAGATTCATGGGAAAAAAATGAATGTGTAGCTCCAGACATTGCAAAAGAACTCAAAATTCGTAATGCCTTACCACCAAAAATTTATGGTTTTCTAAAGCTTCATAAAAAAAATTTACCACTAAGACCAATAATTTCACGAGTTAGCCACCCTATTTTACATATGTATGTTATGTGTGGATGTGCAAGTTGTTTTCAAAAAGAAGCTAGTATGCCCAAAAAGAAATTGATTGAACTGTTGATGATAGATCCTAGAGGAAAGCTGTAGGAGATCTAGAGACAAAAGGTTCCAATACACGTAAAAATGGTAATCACATTCATAATTGGATGACTTTAATGTGCGAGATGTACATGCAAGATAGACGTTGTTGCTATTTTAGATTGGTTAATAGGATTTCAAGTATTTGGATTACGCACATTGAAGTTGCTGAAGGCTTAAGCGGCTTCAGCTTAATATCAAGAGAAAGAAGCACCTCCTCATAAATTTTTGCTTGTTGCTCAGCATATATACGACATTTTTGTTGATTGATAGATTGCCAATGCGGGTCTGTTCCATCAATGTTTCGGCTCTCTGGGTTTTTCTATTTTAGTCTCCAGCTTCGATGTTTGAGGCATCCGTGTAGAGGACTTCATTGAATCTGCAGAGGGAAGGATCATATTGAGGTGGAGTTTTTAATCACGGTGGTATATTCAAAATTATTAGAGGGTGTGCGATTGAATTACATGAAGGCTTATAATGTGGTGTTGAGTTGATGTTGTGTTTACTGGATTTAATGGATGGATTAGATACAGAGTCCATGGGAGAGAAGAAGATATTGTCATTTGAGCTAGAGCCTAGACCTAGAGAGAGCCTCACAATAAAGGCTTTTAGCGGGGATCGACCCAAATGTACCTAAACATAGTCGAATGGCAGTATTTTGTTCCTAGTTGAGATCTTTTGGCTTGGATTTATTGAAGAAATGTGAATGAAGCTACCATAACCGAATTTGAAGCAGATTAGTGCTCTATGAATTTTCAGCAGAGAAGTTTCTTCAGCACCCCAATGATAATGAGAAAAAGTTTCTATAATATTAAGCCTTCTAAGACACATTCCTTTAGTTTTTTGTATGTGTTGTGTCCAAGAGAGTAATGAGTTAAATATTAGGCCTGGGATTTTCCAGCTATTAACGATTGGTAGTAAGGAGTTGTCGATTGACATTTTTGAAGAGGGTACTGAGATCTTCTGCTAAATTTTGAAATTTTGGATTAAGTGTGAAAAGTGAGAGAAGAGAGAAAGAGGCGACTTTGATTTGAAGGTCATTAGTTACTTGCTCAAGAACTTTACTAGTGGTGATATTAGATTTGCTATGATAAAAAAATTCCTAACCCCTCCCTTTGGGCAAACTAGAACATTTTGACTTTAAAATTGGTATGCCACTTTTTTTGTCTCTTTTATTATTTTCTCCCATGAGATTATTTCTTTAATATGCTGTTCCTACTCATCTTCTCTTCAAGTTATTTTTCACGTTAAAGATCGCGCAAATTTTTTGCCGGTTCATTAAAAGATACGATATTTGTGAAATTAAACAGGGTTTAAATCTTTTCCTATTTTATGGTTTAAGTTGAACCCGGCAACTTTCCAATCTGTAGGGAAGGTACCTCTTCTAAATGATAGAGAAAAGAGTTTGCATTACGAACTTGTTAGTCAGCTGTTCATCTTTCCAATATGTTTGGCGGTATTCTATCTGGGCCAGCTGCTGTATTTATGTCCAAGCCTTTGAGAAGTTTTCCACTTTTCGGTTTCGAAATTCTATTTCTTGTATCGATGCATCTACTACAGGAAGACTAAGTAGTAGTTTTCCCCGCAAATTACGAGTTGACTTTGTAGTAAACATGCGTCATCAACATGTTCGCCTTCTCTTTTGTGGTCACTGCGATTGATCCATATTCTTCAGTCAACGGTGGAATTTTAGACTCACAAAAGCCTTGTCTGACCGCTTTTGTTACAGACCAGGAAGTCCTTGATCGATTTGGGCAATTTACATTTTTTTTCACTCTCTCATTATATCGTTGCTTGCAAGTACCTATGGACTGCTTATACAGGTACTTCTCGAGACAACAAAGTTTATACGATTCTAGGCACTAGGATTTGAGTATCATTTGCGGTAAACAGCATCTTTGTTGTTGATTGTTCTATTGCGGTCTTTATTAAAACATGGATTGTTGTATGCAAACTTCTGTTGGAGGAGTGAGGAATATAGGGTTCCTTACCTGCCAAGATTACTTCTCGTTTGCACTCACTGAAGGTACATTGGAATTGAAGTGAACATAATTCCTAGGGAATATTGATAGGAAATCCATTGGGTGCTTCCATTTGGCCGATAAATAGTGCCTAACTTTAAGTGGTTTAGGCGGAACCTGAATTTTAATTTCACACGTTGATGTGATTAGTATGTGATCTGATGTTCCGAGTGGTGCATGTTTGGTCGTGCTGTACAGACCTGGGTCTGTTGTTAGAAACAGGTATAAGAGGCTAGTAAAGTGACAATCTCGGGAATTCTAGTTGGTTCATTGATAAGTTTTGTCAGCCTTTGGCTGTTGGCACAATCTTCAGTTTTCCGCCTCTTATCATAAGTAATGTTGGAAAAAGTAGTCAATGAGGTGAATATAAAGCAATCAACGATAACAATATGTGCGTTTGGATGGTTCCATTGAAGGTAATCGATTTTATCGGCAATGTTGAAGAATAACTGGATTTTGTTTTTCGTTGAGTCATTGTGTAAAACCATATAACATCAAATTTTGAGGCACAAGATTCTCATCCCGCTGACAAGATATGTCGTCCCTAAAGAATACGGTGGCAAATCCAAAGTTATGCCTGAATCGGGTGTATTAGTCGTATCCGGTATGTACAAGGTGAAGTTTGGATGTTGTTCAGTTCACTTTTGTTTCTGCTAGAGCTAGAATATGAGGTCTTTTCGACTTCAGATTCTGGTGTACAATGTTTATATTTATATTCACAACTCTTATATTGCAGAAGTTTACCTTAAACATTTTTTGCCTGATAGATCCTTCAGACCAGCCTCCACCCGGAGATTATAACGGAAGGCTATTTTAACTCCGGATTATTCTGGTCTAGAAGGTGTCATCATGCTATTTTTTCCAAAGACCGGAAGTATAAGTACAATGACGAAGCTTGGAAACCTTAGGGTCACTTTACGTGGCCTGGAACTAATACGGTGGTATCTCACCGGGCGATGCAAGTGGGCCATGTTCACCACCTCAAGCTAATTTGTTAAGTGGAATACATGTTTCTGCAAATTTAGTTATGACCTAAGTATGTAACCTCGCGGAACCACAGGGTAATCTTGTGAATTGGAACGAACTCTTCTCGGTACTGAAGGATGTATACTCTCTAGAATATTTTTCGAAAAGAATTTGATGAAACTCTGCCATAATATCCATGAATGAATACCATCTAATCGATCTACAATTGAAACTGTTCTTGGTCGTGGCAATTTGTCAGTTATGAGTTTCTTATTCGATTATTTAAGGTCAATGAACATTCTACATGCTTTTCGTCACTATTGGAATCAGTATTGTAATTGGAAGTTAATGGGTCAATAATTTTGTGACCTAAGAGTTTTTGGACTTGGTTGTCTAAGTCAGAAGTTTGCGAATGAGATAATTCTTGATGTATCCTAGGCTATTGTCTTTTAACGAAAGATGTTGCTCATCAAAATTGTTACGCGTTGAAATGTTGATTTTTAAACAAAAAAAAGTTTAACCATGTCTTCCGTATTTCAAGACCTCTAAATTTAAAGATTCTATTTTTATCCAATTTACGGCTGAGTATACATGAAACAAATTTAAGTCATCTAGCTCGATGTTTGTTATTTTTGTAACTAATTTTTCATTAGATATATTTAGAATTTTAATATACGCGTTTTTCGGTGATATAATTGTTTACGCTGATATAATTGTTCTTGCTATAAATAATAATATTTCTCTCTGCAAAACTACTTTATTGCGCATAAAATTTTTAAAATTTTGAATTAATCCATAAACTTCATATCTTGGTGGTATCGCCATGGTACTATATTGTGGACTAACAAAAATTTTAATGGTTACTGGTTTCCAAGCCTTACTATTTACAAGTAAAAATAATTAATTAAGATTGCAGTGGATGATGTTCAATATTGATTGGTTAATTTATGAATGACAATAAATTTTAATAGGCTAGGTCGTTATGAATATAGCTGGATATTTATTGGTTTGAATATAAATGACAATAAATTTTATAGGTTAGGTCGTTATAAGTGAAGTTGAAATTTATAGGTTAGGTGAGGTTAGTTAGTTGTTAATACCGTTGAATTTGTTCTTTCAAAATATAAAAGATATCCATAATTTACGCTAAGGTTATTTACATCCGTCTTCTTATTGATGGATTGATAATTTTGGGCAATATATGTTGTTTCTAAAAATAGACGTTTTTTGTAGTTTTTTTTCAGTTGTCAAAATCGTGGCAGACTCATAATTCATATTGTTCCTTCGTGATAGACATGAGTCACTAAATAATATCTATCAGGATATCATATTCATTCATTCTTGATGAGTGACCTTTACGACTGACCAATGTACTCCGGAATGTTCAGGAATAACTGATTTTATATACGGTAAAGGTGTATAAATAGTTTGATTAAATCATTTTTAGTGTCACGTGGGTAATATGGATGATAATTGAATCCAGAACTTATTTGTTTCCTATAACAGTCAATTAAAATTTCATTATCTTCGTTACTTATGAATTTAGTATCAAGGAAACGTAACGATTTTGTAGTATTTTCCTCTTCTAAAGTGTATTGTATATGGGGATCGAAACTATTGAAGTAGAATAGTGAATTATCAATTTCATTATATGGAAGGGATGAAATTATATCATCCACATACTGTTTAATGAAGAATAACTTGAAGGGTGAAATAGATATTACAAAGTCCAGAATATAATCCTCTACATAATCTACTAATATATGGGATATTTGAGACCTCATTGGTATTCCAAAAATTTGTTGGTCATTTCTATTATTATAACAGAAATATGTATTGTTAGAAATGAATGTTATTAATTCTAATAGAGTTTCTATATTAAGTTTGCAATTTTCTTTTATATCGCTCCATTGATGTAGTAGAGCTGTAAGACATATATTCAGTCAAAATTTCGGTTAACCATTTTGTGAGGGGTTCAATGGGAGTATTAAGTTCTTTGTATGATGTATTATTGTAGATTAGTTCTTTGGATAAATCTAAATATTGCTGTTTCTTCATAGTAACTGTGAGTTACCTTTGTCAGATGGTATGACTATTAAATTTGGATTGTCTTTCAAAAAATTTTGGTTTTATGTAATAGATGTCTAGAAACAGAAGATTGTTTGTATTCATGAATGTGGTTAGTTAAAATGTTGGTTATAACGACATTTCTTGTTCATTCTGTATGGAAGAGGATATGTAATTAATATTGGCTGACACAGCTTCAATTGAAATATCTTTTGTCATTATCGGTTCAATATTGAATTTAGGCCCTAACGATAGAAACTGTGAAATATCCCTAGGTATATCTGTATTTGGAATATTTTTGGTCCAATTAAAACTATGTGCAACAAAATCTGCGCGCTGAATTATCTGCTAGGTCTAGCGTCCTCAGGTGTTTGTTGAGGCGAACGTGCTCCGATAGAACTCTTGTAAGTATTTGTAGATTGTAGATATTATTTAGATTGTTACATTCAGCAGATTTACTTTAGCTCTTCCCAGAAGAGTCTATGCCTGTCTTAGCCCCTGTATGTTGTCCCCATAATTGGTTCTGCTCCTAACTACCTTCTTTTCCAGTGCTTTGTCCATTGTTCTGTAGCTGATACCAAGAAAGTTTTGGGTCCCATGAAGGGCTTGCTCGCCTCCGCTTTAGCGAGCTTATCAGCTATTTCATTTCCCTTCGCTCCTGTATGTCCCGGAATCCATTGTATTGTAACTTTATTATTCCCAAACGAGTTTGGATTTTATATTATTGCAGTTTAAAGCTCAAATGGCTGCTTGGCTATCGGACAGGATAATAATCTCCTATTTGCGATATTTCCTCTATAGATTCAACTGATCACATTTCTCAATTCTATAAATTTCTGCTTGAAAATGCTTGGTACACTTCCCAGGCCCAGGAGTGTTTGATTCTGGACCCATACACGCTTATTCTAGTTCCGTCTGCTGTTTTTGATACACCCGTATACGATTTAATTGCATTTCTGTTCATTTCTTGTAGAGTGCTTTGATCTCACTTGCTGTTACAGTTTACTATTAAGGTAAAGTTTTTCTCAAACTTAAAATTTTTTTCGATTCAAGGTCCTGAGGCATGTTCCATTGTTTAGGAACGGGTTTTTTTATGATTCCATCTCTAATTATTCTAAGTGATGATCCCTTTGTCACGCTTTCCAGTACTATATGGAGAGGTAACAAATTTAGAATCACTTCTAGTCCAGCTGTTGGGTAAGATTTCATGGCCCCAGTTGCACATAAGCAAGCCAGTCTTTGTATCTTAGAGATAATGTTTCTCGTGGTATTCAGACTAGTTCCAGTACCCCAAACCACTGCCCCATATGTGATGATTGGTTTCACAATTACCATGAACATCCACCGTAGGATCTTTGGGTTACAACTCCAATTCCTCTGATCGATACCACCTTCTTGTATAGTTAACTCCTCTTTGAACTATGACTCAGAGTGTATTCTCAAAGCATCCTTTTGGGTGAATGACTAAGTCGTCTCGTATACCGAACTCAGCATAAGAGTTCGTTTACTACTAAGTTCCACATGAGTATGGTCGCGACTTCCCCTTGTGGGCATCCTCTGTTTGCAGTGATTGGAATGGTGTCTTTCCCTACTTTCATTTCTGCTGTTTTAGTGGATAGTAGTTGTGCCATTTATCTGGAGATTGTCCTATCTACTCCTCTCGCATCTAATGCTCTTATGAGTGCGTCTTGTGGAGTATTGTCAAAGGCGCCTTCTATGTCTAAGAAGGCATATACTACATTTTCTTTGTTCGTCAGAGTATTCTGGATTCCAGTTGTCAATCGTGCCAATACAGTTTCGTAGATTTGCCTGTTTGGTATGCGAATTGACATGGATGGAGACGTTCCACTTAAGAATCTCTGTTCTAATGTAATTGCTGACATCTTTCTCCATAGCTTTGGCTAGAAACAAGGTGAGTTTTCAGCAAAAGCTGTGCTCTGTCCTTCTCACTCTCCGTAAAGCTACCATCCGGTTTCCTCAGTGCCATGGTTGTACGCCATCACAGTCGTCCAAAATTATGCTCAGCCGAAAGTGGATGCCCCTGAATTGGATCTTATGCTCCCATCCAGAGATTATTTCATTCACTAGTTCTACCGAAGTTTGCTCCTCCACGCGAGAATAGTCTGAAGAAACGCCTTTGGCAGAGTAGCAATTCTCAGCAGCCACGTAAGTGCCCTTTTTAGAGTTTGAGGCGGTGTCTTGGATTCATGCTTCAATACTTTGGCTGTAGCTTTTTCTAGAGCAAGCCCATTGTTGAGGTAGCGCAGATATCATAAACAACCCGCTCCGCAGATTCCACGCCTTAGAGGGTCATCTCTACCCCCTGGCTTTCCAGGTTCTGATATGTTTTTCTCTTTTTTCGTAGAAGAGACGGATCCCTGTTTCCCTTTCTCGTGAGGTATTCTCACTTGAGAGGTGGAGAGTTTCTCTATTTTGGCGGTGTGTTACCCATGTTTTTTCCTTTTCTTTTATTTTTTTTGTTCCATAGTTGTGCTCACGACTAGCTAGGGTAAGGTTGGTCAAATATAAGAAATATGTATGGATGTATAAAAATAAAATTTCCACAATAATTAATCGAGATTTACAGTGGTTTTGAATTGTATTAATATATGTAAAAATTTCAAATTCATAGGTTACAATATTCAAATTGATGTTCATAGAAATATTGAAATATTGATTCTGGTTACTATACGAATTTTTATTAATTTTTAATAAGTTACTTTATGAATGAGGTTGAATTTTTATAGGTTAGATAAGGATTGTAGTGAATGATGTTCAATATTAATTGCTAAATGTAGCTGAATACTTAGTGGTTAGAATTGTGGGAAGTTATCCGACTGATTAGTGACCTTTTCGATTGACCTCTGTAATTTTTGTGACAGTTTGAACAAGGTATTTCATATAATATATTGTTAGACTGGGAATAGAGGTAATGGAACAGTGCCAAAATGCTGCTTCTCAGATGAAGAAGTCGGTTCGGTACGTTACTCATTTTTAGCAATTTATAATGAATGTTGGTTGGGGATATAGTACACTGATAAAAATGGGATGATGAAAATTATATGAAAATCATTTTCTTTTTTCGAAGCTACAACATTTCATAATCCAGCCCAATCATTTTTGCTTGCATATGTCAAAAAGAACTTAAATTGTTCCATTCACTATGATTAAATTTTATTCATTTTCATTTTATCGTCCAATGTAAATACAATTTCCAGATCGTCACATATACCGAATTCATTCTATTCCATACTATTCCATTCTATTCCATTATATTCCATGCTATTCCATTCTATTCCCCATTCTTTTCCATTCTATTCCTTTGGATAGTTTTTAGCGTCTTTTCTCTTTAATTTTTTCCTGTAGAGTGGTCATTAATGTTGAATAGTAATCTCCAGTTATTGTTCTAATCTTATCCAAAAAAACAATCATGATTATGCCATAGCAATCCCAAAAAACTGAAACAAGATCTATTCCAGCAGATTTTGGGCACGAAACTTCTTAGGTCTTGAAGGACCAGAGTGTCGTCATTCCATCGATTGTTGCTTTGTTTTTGGATCGTAGAAACGTACCCAAGTCTCATCCAACAATTCGGTCTACATCGTTTCCAAATCGAGCACAGATCGAACGCGATGCTTCTACCCTTGCACGCTTTTGATCATCATTCAAATTCAGATATCCGTTTTAGCCCAATTCGACGGTCTGATAAAATCTTAACTCTAATCTGCTTACTTCTTAAACATTTTAAATACAGGTACTTGATGATGGCTTGATTCTCCAATTTTTCGATTTTCACAGTTCGGTGGACATCTTTTTTCTTTTGATTTATTGCGTAACTCTGGTTTACTTTTTTGACATCAAACTTTACACTGACACTTCTAATAAGTTATTGTTCGTTGCTATGGTAACGCAATATTTTGTTTATGAATGGAACTGGTCTAGGCTAACTAGATATGTACGTTGGTAAGTTAATTAAAAAGTTTGTAGATACCGGATCTGTCTCTAATGTAAAACACCAGCCGCAGAAACCGATCAGAAATGAAGCTGTGGAAGTCGCTGTGTTAGGGCATGTTGAATTGGATCATACTCAAAGTACTCGTCAAGTAACTGAAGCCTCAAAAGTGTGTCCCGTTCGTCCATAATCCGAATTTTAAAAGCGTACAAATTTCATCCGCACAAAATCGAACCAGTACAGGAACTAAATGAGGATAATCCTGATAGAAGGCTGCAATTTTGTGAAACAATGAGCCAGCGTTTAATTGAAGATCCGCAATTATTATTTAACATTTGTTTTTCCGACGAATGCACATTTTATTGGAATTGAGCTGTAAATAGGCACAATTGCCACCCACATTTATTCCGCGAGGTTCATACCCAATATTCTCAAAAAATAAACGGCTGGTGTGGCATATTCGAAAATCATATCATAGGACCACTTTTTATTCCTGGAAATTTAACTAGTGAAGTATACCCAAACATGCTTGAAGATACAATTGTTCCTTTACTAACACAAATAATTGAATATGACCAAAATCATACTGCTGATCGGCTTCATTTTCAGCAAGATGGAACACCTCCGTACTATGTGGCTCCTGTAAGACATTTCTTAGATGACCGGTTTCCTGGACGGTGGATTGGAAAGAGGGGACCAATTGAATGGCCTGCCAGGTCACCGGATTTATCGCCTTTAGACTTTTTTCTTTGGGGAGACTTAAAAAATAAATGTTTTGCCACGAAGCCCGAGTCCATAGAAGATATTCGCCAACGGATTACAGTAGAGTGCAGAAACATAACACCTGATATGCTACAAAATGTTAGAAATAGATTTGAACAAAATCTGTATTATTGTATGGAATCAAATGAGTCACATTTTCAACATTTGTTAGTGTAAGGTTTTAATAAATCAATTTAACGGCTAGTTCACTTTTTTTTAAGAAGCATGTTAAAAATAACAAACATTGGAATGTACTAACGATTGCAGTTGTTTTCACTCGTAATAATTAAAACTTATTTGTATCTATCATTAATACCAAAATTTTCGGCTTAATATCTTTAAAGCCGTTTTCGCATTAACTGTTTTAGTGAAATTCAACAAGTAGGGTATCACTAGAAATACAATTTTGTGCCCTTTCAAATGATATATCAGCCGACCCCTCTTTCCATTTAAAATTTTTGGGGTAATTACTCACCCCCGCTAGCGGCTTAAAGGCGCAGATCGAATAATATGTTTAAAATGTGTCCCCCTCAAAAGCAAAATCGACGTGTCCGAGCATTTTTGAATTTAATTACAAAATAAGAGAAAAGCAAGGTGCAAACTTTTCGTTGGACCACCCTGTATATATATATATACATAAATGTTTACATGTAAGTATGTATGTATATATAAACATTTTCTCATTGGGAACGTGGCAATGAAACACCAAAGTGGACTAACTTTAATATATTTTTCGAGTTTTCGAATACTTATATCGTCATCGTCTGGAACTGAAATTATGGTCAAGTACATATGTGTGAATTTATAACAATAAAATTTTACTCACAATTAATTCATTTGTGGTGACTTTAACTTGTATACTATAGGAATTTATATTCATTTTTCATTGGTTAGATTATGAATGATGTTGAATTTTTTATAGATTAGATAAGGATAAGTTGTAGTGAATGATGTTCAATATTGATTGGTTAATAAGGTTAGTTGTTTGTTTATTTTGATTTTTGTTTTTTAAAAATCTAAAAGATATGCATAGATTACACTAAGGTTATTTAAATCAGTTTATAAATAAGTGGAATGGAAATGTTAGAAATGACGTTATAAAATGATGATTTGATGTCAGTGTCAGATATGTTACACAAAATTCGTTTCAAAAGAGAATACATTTGTTGTATTGATTATTATTATTATTATTAATCATTTTCAAGTTTGAATATTGTTTTTTGATTACAATTTCATTATTTAAAAGCTTATGTACAAACCTAATGATTTTATATTTTTAACAGCCAATTGACCATAAGTTCTTGAGATGGTTTGGAAGTAGGTGATATATTTGTATGTCAAATTTAACGAAGTCTTTTCCAGCTACGTTTTCTCTTTGGGAACGTGGCAATGCAACACCAAAGTAGACTAACTTCAGTATATTTTCCGAGCTTGAGCATTTATCATCTGAAACTAAAATTATAGACAAGTACAATATAAAAAATATTTTTAAATGTTAAACAATAATAAAATTTTACTTGCAATAATTAATCGAGATTAGTGGTGGCTTTAAGTTGTATAAATTCTTGCAAATGTTTAAAATTCATAGGATTAAAAATTCAATATTCAAAGTGACGTCGATAGAAATATTGTTGTATTAAAATATTGCTTCTGGTTAGTATAGGAATTTTTATTAATTTTTAATTGATTAGATTATGAATAACGTTGAATTTTTTTAGGTTAGATAAGAATAAATTGTAATGTATGATGTTTCTTATGAATTGGTTATGGATAACGTCAAATTTTGATACGCTAGGTCGTTATGAATATAACTGAATATTTATTGGTTTGAAATATAAAAGACAGTAAATTTTGTAGGTTAGGTCGTCATAAGTGAAGTTGATTTATAAAGTTTAGGTGAGGTTAGTTGTTTGTTTATGGCATTGAATTTTTATAGAATTTGTTTTTTCAACATCTAAAAGATATGCATAAATTACACTGAGGTTACTTAGATCATTTTTCTTATTGATGCATTGATCATTATGGGCAATATATGTTGTTCCTAAAAATAGACGTTTTTTGTAGTTTTTGTAAAAACTTTGGCAAATTTATAATTCATATTGTGTCACTCTTCTGAGAAGTTATTCGACTGATCAGTGAACTTTTCGACTGATCAGTGAACTTTTCGACTGACCAATGTACTTTTTTTCACAATTTAAGCAACATATTTCGTTTACTAAGTTAGGAAAATTATTTATTGGTGTTTTATCTTCTATTTTAGAAAAATGGATTAAATATTAAGGGTTTAGGGATTTGACTGTACGCTACTTCAATATTGTGTTGTGTGAAGTTTCCAGACAGGCGCAACTGATACACACACACACACACACACACACACACACACACACACACACACACACACACACACACACACACACACACACACATATATATATATATATATATATATATATATATATATATATATATTTTAGAGGATTAGGAATCTACTACCAGACATTCAAGCTTGGCACATGGCGGTCTTATTTGCTCGAATAGTGTCGGGTTGGTGCTGCCTCCAGCATTCACCTACCGACTAAACCCTTCCCTCTTTCATGCCTGCTGGCATCGCGATGGAACCACCTAAAGGTATTACTTCGTCGTGATGCCCTACCTCTTATCCTTTTTTTTTATTGTCTAATAGTTTCTAATGCTCTTGTTCTTTCGTCTCTTTCCTTTTGTGTTATAATGTTCGACGCCATAGTAGATATCACGTTCCACATTGTAGGAGACTGTAGCATGGTTTGGACTATGTTTTCTGGGATTATGATGGTATTTGCTTCTGTTTCAGCTCGTCTTCTTTCATTTTGCCACCTAGGGCACGCAAAAAAGGTATGATAAACATCGTCCTGTTCATTGCCACAATACTGGCAAAGTGGCGAGTCTTTTATTTTGAATCTGCAGAAGTATGCTGCAAAGCATCCATGTCCACATAATAGCTGGGACAAGGCGTACGTTATCTCCCCATGTCCTCTCTTGTGCCAAGGTTTAAGTTCCGGTATGAGTCTTTTGGTCCAAGCGCCCAAGTGGTGTGTTGCTTCCCATTTTCTTTGCCATTTAGTTAGCGTGTTTTCTTTTTCTGTTGTTTTAACTGCTTGCTCTCTTCCATGTGTGGCGGTTCTCTCGTTCACCAATAGGTCTATGGGTATTATACCCGCCAATACTAATATTGCCTCGGTGGATACAGTACGGAACGCACTGCATATTCGGATAGCTAGTTTTCTCTGTATCTTGAGGAACATAGATCTATACTTCAGATGTTTCAGAGATTCTTGCCATACTGGTGCAGCGTATAGCATAATCGAGTGGGCTACCGCCGACAGCAGTTTGCGCTTACTTGACGATGGTCCCTCTCTTTTCGGCATCAGGCGGCTAAGAGCCATTATCGTCGCTTCAGCCTTACGGCTTGTGTTTACAATATGAGCCTTCATCTTAGCGCCCTGATCGAAAAATACCCCTAGGTATTTAGTTTGTGGTTGAGTGAAGACCGGTGTGTCTATTATATCGATAGTCACCTGTTTAACAATCTTTCTATCCACCAGCAGCGTTGCCTCTGTTTTTTCTGACGCCAATTCTAGTCCTCTGGATTTCATCCATTCCACAACCCTTTGCACTGCTAAGTTGGTCACAGCTACGATTTCGTTCTCCGTCTTCCCACTCGCTACTACCGCCAAGTCGTCAGCGAATCCAATAAGCACGACTCCTGGCGGCATATCCAGGCGTAGTACATCGTCGTAGTAGACGTTCCACAAAGTGGGTCCAAGTACAGAGCCTTGCGGTACACCACTTGTCACTTCCATGTTAGTTCTGTCGCCAATTAAGATCCTTCGGTTGGTAAAGTAGCTTTTTACCATTCGTATCAAATATGGTGCTATCTTTCTTTTTTCAAGTTCTCTTACGATGCCTTGCCAGGGTGCCGAGTTGAAGGCATTTTTGACATCCAGGGTCACTAGCAAGCATAGTTTTCTATTTTGATGTGCGAGTCTTTTTGCTTTATTTACCTCTTCCATTACTCTCAGCATAGCGTCTATGGTCGATTTCTTTTTCACAAATCCAAACTGTGTATCAGCAAAGCCTCCTGTTCTGCAGATTTCTTCAACTATCCTTTCTTTTATAATATATATATATATATATATATATATATATATATATATATATATATATATATATATATATATATATTTGATAAAATTTTTCACATTCATTTATTAATATACTTTTATAAATATATACGGTTGAATTGTCATTTAGTCAACGATACAGAAACAATCACGTCCACTAAACGAAAGCCTTGGTCGATTTTATTGGGTCAAAATGGATCAGCAATGGATGGTGTTCCACGATATTCTGATCCGTAATAACGGATAACGCTATCTGACAATTGTAAAGTCCCTTCAGTTGAGTTTTCCACGTCAAACGACTATGAGGATGACCGATCTTATTCAATCATACATGAATAATCGAATTAGTTATCATAAATCATTCAATAGATCTGTCAACTGATATATTTCCTTCCCTTCGTTTGCTCTCCATCTGATCGGTAAATATCACATTTTTATTTGATTTAAATATCAGTTTAAATGATTGACATTACATGGTATTTTGTGAAAATATGTGCATTATTTAATGATTCAATCATTCTTAATTAAATATTTCAAATATTTTCACGTATTTGCCATGACTTCTGCGTTATGTGAACACTTAGGAGTTCATCCTCAAATTGAACATAAGTCTACTTGAAGAGTATATATTAACAAACATGTTATATACATGATTTGAATTGAAAAAAAAATTCTTCCTTTTTCACCTCCAAACTTATATTGTAGTCCCTGATGATGAGAAGAACACTTTCCCGAAAGCTTGATTTTTAATTTAATAAAGAGTACACAAAGAGTACACATATTCAGAAATAAATTTACTGCAAACTGAAATATATTGGATTTTGTATATATATATATATATGTATATATATATATATATATATTAATGCATCTAAATTTTCTTGATTTTAGGTCTTAGTTTTAATATTAGTTTTTTTATAGTTTAAAAAAAAAAGATAAATTTTGACCTTTCGATATGCTAAAATGTATAAGAAATTGAAGAAATTTATATATATATATATATATATATATATATATATATATATATATATATATATATATATATATATTAACTAGTATAATATATCGTATAAGTAACATAATTAATGAAGATATCAATAAGTTACATACAATAATAACGCTGAAATTATCATTTTAAGGGTGTATAATTTATTAATTTATATTACCAAGAAATTTCAGTTGACTTAACTTTCAAACAATATTTCAGAGTTGGTTCGAGGTAAATAACTCTACGTCTTTACCAAGGTCATTATCTAATTTACAATGTAAATTGTAAACTGAGGTATGCTTTGAGAGTCATTTAAAGCCAATCAAGCCAAAAATTTCAAGAAAGTTCAAAAGTTCAAGAAATATGCCACTATATCATCATTTCCGCAAAACGCCAAGATTCAAATCAATTATTCTTGACTATATTATATTCGTATTCTTCGACTTTGGTGATGTGTGCATTCCTCCGGACTTTAATCAGAGAGAATTGGGTTTTTTAAGATATTTCGAAACCATCTTTCACACATCGGTATCATCGGTGTTCCCTTTTTTTCGATTCAAATACTAGAAGACAACTACAAATCCTTCTATACCTCCAATATATTGAACAAATCACCTGCAATATTTCCCACGGTGAACTGCCAAGTCTTAATACTAAACTTCCATGAATACCCAACAAAAACGTTTATGGCTTGACCTATTGTTGCTATAAGGATACCTTCATATTTTCTTCCTTTGAGGGATGTAGATTTAAATTTTCACATATTTATACAGGGTCAATCTGTAAAGTAATCAACATCATATACTTACTTTCATGATAGACAGATCCATTTTTTATTTTTATACATGCTCAAAAATACTACAATATAAAAAGTATTTATTAATCTGATGTGCCTTGACAACATATTTTTTTAAAGTGTTATTAGTCACTCATCCAAAAGTTTTTTGTCATGATAGTTACTCAGAATTAAAATAATTACAATTTTAAAAGGAAATATTAAAAATCGATAGTGGAGATCACGCTAAGTATTGATTATACAGCGAATGGAAATAATTAACCCTTTTATGCGTGTGGAAGATCTCTTCTTAGAATACCTCCAATCTTTATTCTTTCTATGGAGTCTCCTTTGGGCACCATTACATTTTTCATATTTTCCCTATCACATGACAGAAGGGTTAAAATGCAACAACCATGATGTGATGACGTAACTTAATGTGCCTACAACCACAAAAGCCCAGGAAGCGCATTTGTTCGATCGCTGAGTTGAATTCGTTCATTATGTGCTTCTACTTCAATGCAACCAAAATGGATACCGATCTGACCACCTACCAACACGCCATTCACCCTGATTTTGTTGAGAGGTACCCAGAACCACTTAATGTCCCAAGAAGAAGTATTTTGTAGAACAATTTGCTTCCTGCACCTATCTTGCAGCAACTACGAGAAGTATTTCTGGATCTTTACAGAGTGAACGATCATCTTGCAGGGCAAGATGAAAATGACACACACAGTGCAACTCACACTGGGGAAGAAAAAGGAGAAGAAAAAGTAATCACCGAAAAATACACCATTCTCGATTTTAACACTAGCACCCAACAAAATAACGTCGATACGTTTTAAGGGCAAAAATCCAATTCGTCGAACAGAATTAACCAAATTGATGACCAACAGAAATTCTAATAATATCATTGCAGGAGTAGATAGTAGGAAGCCTCTGAACAACTATAACACGCTCGAACGGCTTCATTCACTCATTCATAGTGGAGTTGTAGCAGTAAACCGTTTATATATTCAGCAAATATACGTGACAAAGATCTGTATCAATAAAATTGACAAAAAACCCTGATGGCAACGGTGCCTAGAACGTTTCATCGACACTATTTGGAAAGAGCTCGGACCCCTAACGGAGTATAAGAATCCTCAAAATCCTTTAGAAACTATAGAAAACGAATATTTTAGAAAATATATACTCACACTCAAAATACAGAACCTCAACAACATTCACGTGAGTATATTAATCTGCTTCAACAGAAGTTGAAAGCGTTTATCGAGATACATCAATTGCAAAAAATAATCAATAGAGCACCATGTTATAGCAACCAAAAAGTATTTTACAGGAAACTTGGAGGTACGCCTGATAACAATACCATCTAATCTACGCCATCAAACCCAAAGTTGAAAATGTATTGATCTTCATTATGATCAACCCCCAAAAATGACATGACGGCCGACTAGATAGCAACCGAAGAGAAACGATTAAATATTGCCCCGATGCAGTTTGATAATTGCACGCTGAAGTCACTGACGTAGTCCAAAATATCAACGTGAAAGGCACCGGTCGCTAATGTTTAGAACCTCTAGTATCCTCCACAATATAGATAAGATACTTACAGCCTGTATCACTAACGAAATTTGTATGCCTGTCGAGGAAAATAACATCTTGGTGGAGAAACATAAAGGTTGCAAAAGAGGCCACTGGAGTATACGCACTCTTTTTGTAAATTACAAGATAGCATTTGATAATGTATCTCATCCCTGGTTTATGGAGGTCTTGCAGATTCAACAAGTATGCAATCGTCAGTTTTCAACTACAATGAAAAGATGGCGAACAAACCAATATATACAAATCGGTCCAAGCTCCATCAGTACTGTCAAAATATTCATTTCTAGGAAGATATAACAAGGTAACTTCTTTAGTCCATTGTGGTACTGTCTTACAATGAGTTCTTTAATCACCATGATCAATGATACGAAGTGCGGTTCCAACATATATAAAAAATCGAATCTCCATTGATATGCATACTGCATATGGAGTTTGGACAGTTTAAGTGCAAGATACTACACATCGAGAAAGGTTTTGTAATGAACGGAAATATGCAACTATCTAACGGAAATATCGTACAGGCAATGGAAAACCGGAAAACCTACAAATACCGCAGTGCGCATGTTTATTATATGAACTGAGGATAATCCTTTTGGGATTTTGTATTCCAAATAGGTAAATGATACCAGCTCTAGGTTGAGTAGTGCATAAGTCTTTCGAATAATAATAATAATATCCTCAGTTTAATTTGAACATCTTCAACTATTACCCTAACTCGGATGAAGTTTACAGAAAGTTGATTTTGAAGCAAGAAATAAAATTGAAAATATATATTTTTATATTTGTATGTTACTCTGTTTATTACTGTTTTTTATAGTCATTTTTTTATTTATTACTAATTTAGAATAAGGATCAATGTTAACTATTATATATATTTCAAAATTTAGTAGGCAAAATTTCATTTCTTTTCTTATGAACTTGAATAAAATGAAATTTCAGCACTATCGCTCAACCATATTACGAGCATGTTTTCCTATAACTTGTTTCATTGGTTGTGTAATAATTTTCATAAATATTTCGACCATGTAAGCCATCAATTTTTCACCTTTTTGTAGAGTGCATCTAAAACAACTTAATCACTGAGATACCTGCTGTGAGATTTCTGAAGTTCTGAGAGAAGTCGACTGAATAATCGGGATTAGTTTCCCGAGAAATATGACTATTCACTTTCACTACTATTTTAGAAGCAAAATTTCTAGCGATCGTCGTTTATGACCTCATCCAGAAAGGGAAAATTTTCTCTCGCGCATATTTCGCAAATCTAGAAAAAGCATATCAATTCGTTAATATAACTACTGGGTTGCCAGGTATAAACAGTTATGTCGATGCCAGTTACTTTCACTTGATAATAGAGAGAAAAATGTATATAAGCACTTAATATGAACACGTGGATATAGGGTTGTCGGCAAAAAATTCGGTCCTAACAGAGGTTTGCAAATTTTAAAGATTTAAATTTCAACGCATGTGGAGAAGAGTGACAGAGAGATCCGAAGTAAGTATACCGTGTAATAATAGAACCCTGATTATGTAAAATATAAGAACAATATTTGTGAATTCTATGCGACTTGATGCGACTGATTATATATGTGCGAAGTTAAATCCTGTAAACCCAACAGGTTTTATCAGAGATCAAACTCCTTCGAAAATCCAGGACATCATTGAAATAGAGGTTAATAAGATAGAGCCCAATTAATCCCATGAATTAAAGAGTCACTATTTCATTTCTGATTAATCAGATATTGAATAGAAAATATTTATTAAACTTAGTTATTCTTAAGATTTTTTTACCTTTTCATGTTCTGTTACGAAATTTTTAAATATGATATAAGATCTCAAGTACATCTTTTCCATTATTATTTTATTTCAATTTTCAGAATTAGCAATCCACATCTCTTTGATTTTTATCGGAAAGATAAAAAATCAATGTAACTTATTGATATCTTCATTAATTATGTTACTAATCCCGATTATTCAGTCGACTTCTCTCAGAACTTCAGAAAACTCACAGTAGGTATCTCAGTGATTAAGTTGTTTTAGATGCACTCTACAAAAAGGTGAAAAATTGATGGCTTACATGGTCGAAATATTTATGAAAATTATTACACAACCAATGAAACAAGTTATAGGAAAACATGCTCGTAATATGGTTGAGCGATAGTGCTGAAATTTCATTTTATTCAAGTTCATAAGAAAAGAAATGAAATTTTGCCTACTAAATTTTGAAATATATATAATAGTTAACATTGATCCTTATTCTAAATTAGTAAAAGATCAGCTCCCGAAAACCATTGAATTGTTTGCTCAAAAGTGAATGAAAATACATTAAACCCATCAACGCAATAAATCTTCAGTCAAAAACTGTCAAGTTATACTTATTTATATATGTACATGGAAAAGCTTCCAATTTTCAAATCATAATTCATTCGCAGACATGTTTCAATTACTGTGTGAAGTGGGTTAAATATTAATTTATATTCTATTATATGCCAGCTATATATACTATAAAAATGACTATAAAAAACAGTAATAAACAGAGTAACATACAAATATAAAAATATATATTTTCAATTTTATTTCTTGCTTCAAAATCAACTTTCTGTAAACTTCATCCGAGTTAGGGTAATAGTTGAAGATGTTCAAATTAAACTGAGGATATTTTATTATTATTCGAAAGACTTATGCACTACTCAATCTAGAGCTGGTATCATTTACCTATTTGGAATACAAAATCCCAAAAGGATTATCCTCAGTTCATATAATAAACATGCGCACTGCGGTATTTGTAGGTTTTCCGGTTTTCCATTGCCTGTACGATATTTCCGTTAGATAGTTGCATATTTCCGTTCATTACAAAACCTTTCTCGATGTGTAGTATCTTGCACTTAAACTGTCCAAACTCCATATGCAGTATGCATATCAATGGAGATTCGATTTTTTATATATGTTGGAACCGCACTTCGTATCATTGATCATGGTGATTAAAGAACTCATTGTAAGACAGTACCACAATGGACTAAAGAAGTTACCTTGTTATATCTTCCTAGAAATGAATATTTTGACAGTACTGATGGAGCTTGGACCGATTTGTATATATTGGTTTGTTCGCCATCTTTTCATTGTAGTTGAAAACTGACGATTGCATACTTGTTGAATCTGCAAGACCTCCATAAACCAGGGATGAGATACATTATCAAATGCTATCTTGTAATTTACAAAAAGAGTGCGTATACTCCAGTGGCCTCTTTTGCAACCTTTATGTTTCTCCACCAAGATGTTATTTTCCTCGACAGGCATACAAATTTCGTTAGTGATACAGGCTGTAAGTATCTTATCTATATTGTGGAGGATACTAGAGGTTCTAAACATTAGCGACCGGTGCCTTTCACGTTGATATTTTGGACTACGTCAGTGACTTCAGCGTGCAATTATCAAACTGCATCGGGGCAATATTTAATCGTTTCTCTTCGGCTGCTATCTAGTCGGCCGTCATGTCATTTTTGGGGGTTGATCATAATGAAGATCAATACATTTTCAACTTTGGGTTTGATGGCGTAGATTAGATGGTATTGTTATCAGGCGTACCTCCAAGTTTCCTGTAAAATACTTTTTGGTTGCTATAACATGGTGCTCTATTGATTATTTTTTGCAATTGATGTATCTCGATAAACGCTTTCAACTTCTGTTGAAGCAGATTAATATACTCACGTAAATGTTGTTGAGGTTCTGTATTTTGAGTGTGAGTATATATTTTCTAAAATATTCGTTTTCTATAGTTTCTAAAGGATTTTGAGGATTCTTATACTCCGTTAGGGGTCCGAGCTCTTTCCAAATAGTGTCGATGACGCGTTCTAGGCACCGTTGCCATCAGGGTTTTTTGTCAATTTTATTGATACAGATCTTTGTCACGTATATTTGCTGAATATATAAACGGTTTACTGCTACAACTCCACTATGAATGAGTGAATGAAGCCGTTCGAGCGTGTTATAGTTGTTGCAGAGGCTTCCTACTATCTACTCCTGCAATGATATTATTAGAATTTCTGTTGGTCATCAATTTGGTTAATTCTGTTCGACGAATTGGATTTTTGCCCTTAAAACGTATCGACGTTATTTTGTTGGTTGCTAGTGTTAAAATCGAGAATGGTGTATTTTTCGGTGATTACTTTTTCTTCTCCTTTTTCTTCCCCAGTGTGAGTTGCACTGTGTGTGTCATTTTCATCTTGCCCTGCAAGATGATCGTTCACTCTGTAAAGATCCAGAAATACTTCTCGTAGTTGCTGCAAGATAGGTGCAGGAAGCAAATTGTTCTACAAAATACTTCTTCTTGGGACATTAAGTGGTTCTGGGTACCTCTCAACAAAATCAGGGTGAATGGCGTGTTGGTAGGTGGTCAGATCGGTATCCATTTTGGTTGCATTGAATTAGAAGTACATAATGAACGAATTCAACTCAGTGATCGAACAAATGCGCTTCCTGGGCTTTTGTGGTTGTAGGCACATTAAGTTACGTCATCACATCATGGTTGTTGCATTTTAACCCTTCTGTCATGTGATAGGGAAACTATGAAAAATGTAATGGTGCCCAAAGGAGACTCCATAGAAAGAATAAAGATTGGAGGTATTCTAAGAAGAGATCTTCCACACGCATAAAAGGGTTAATTATTTCCATTCGTTGTATAATCAATACTTAGCGTGATCTCCAAACTATCGATTTTTAATATTTACTTTTAAAATTGTAATTATTTTAATTCTGAGTAACTATCATGACAAAAAACTTTTGGATGAGTGACTAATAACACTTTGAAAAAATATGTTGTCAAGGCACATCAGATTAATAAATACTTTTTATATTGTAGTATTTTTGAGCATGTATAAAAATAAAAAATGGATCTGTCTATCATGAAAGTTAGTATATGATGTTGATTACTTTACAGATTGACCCTGTATAAATATGTGAAAATTTAAATCCACATCCCTCAAAGGAAGAAAATATGAAGGTATCCTTATAGCAACAATAGGTCAAGCCATAAACGTTTTTGTTGGGTATTCATGGAAGTTTAGTATTAAGATTTGGCAGTTCACCGTGGGAAATATTGCAGGTGATTTGTTCAATATATTGGAGGTATAGAAGGATTTGTAGTTGTCTTCTAGTATTTGAATCGAAAAAAAGGGAATACCGATGATACCGATGTGCGAAAGATGGTTTCGAAATATCTTAAAAAACCCAATTCTCTCTGATTAAAGTCCGGAGGAATGCACACATCACCAAAGTCGAAGAATACGAATATAATATAGTCAAGAATAATTGATTTGAATCTTGGCGTTTTGCGGAAATGATGATATAGTGGCATATTTCTTGAACTTTTGAACTTTCTTGAAATTTTTGGCTTGATTGGCTTTAAATGACTCTCAAAGCATACCTCAGTTTACAATTTACATTGTAAATTAGATAATGACCTTGGTAAAGACGTAGAGTTATTTACCTCGAACCAACTCTGAAATATTGTTTGAAAGTTAAGTCAACTGAAATTTCTTGGTAATATAAATTAATAAATTATACACCCTTAAAATGATAATTCCAGCGTTATTAGCTCTAAATTACATACATATAGTGAATCTGATATCTGACAGTATAATTCTCCGGCTAAATACATGATTGTGGGTAAAATGTATTGTAAATTGTTAACATTTGACTAGACGATAATGGTGAGATATTTTCGATAGAAATAATTAACCGTTATTTGCGAGTTTTAGTTAGGTAAGAGGTGCTTCATATTAGCCCGAACCATCAATAATAGACCCTCTGGATTGTTTACAACATCAGGTAGTGTCGCATGTAGTAGTAACACTGTGTGAAATCAGCATACGAATACTATTACTCTCCATTAGTGTCCCCAACCGATGTGATTTGTAACTAAAGATCGTATAGCTGCAAAAACAACATTAAACCACAGCTATGCATACAATTCACTAAATTAGCTATATATATATATATATATATATATATATATATATATATATATATATATATATATATATATATATATATATCACAGCACTACTTCTTTCAGGAGGCGATCACCGAATTGAGTTTCACACTGAGTTTCTCTCGAAGACAGGAATGGACTACGAAATGTCGATTAAATAAATAAACTACACAGTGGTCGTTTATAATTATGACAACTTGATAACATATCCACAAGATTCTAACAAAAAAATTATTTTATTGAAATATTGAGAACACTCCATTTCATGCCACTTGTGCCTGGACCCTAGACATATGCAAATACACATTCCTTTCTATGGGAAGAAACACTTTAGTTAACTTCAGATGGTGATGGTGATGAAATGATTGCATAAATTGTTATTATGATATGAGCTTCAAAATTACAAAATATTGTCACGTTTCCAGAGCTCTCTTAGGATCGTAATTTGTAACGATTATTCTAACCATCATCTAGATTATTCCATTTAATTTATTTATTTATTATATTAAATGATTTCTGATCTTGTTAAGAAATAGGTTTTATCTGCTCCCTTATTTTCACGCAATAATACAATTTTTTGAGGTTCCTTCCATATTTAAATTATATAATATGACAATAAAGCAAAAAATACATGTTTATAGGAAGGAATATTATTCTATTGATCTGAATTATTCATTATTTTTTTTATATCCCAATAATATATCTTTTGTGTAGCTCATCATTTATTAATTTATCGATCAGTTATAGATCTGGAGTCTCGGACATATAACTAAGATATTTCCAAATAAACGAAATTGAGTCTAGATATTTGAGTAGCAGTGCCGAGTATGCATTGTTTTTGTCACTTTGTGTTGGGAAAATCGGCATCTTCCACTCATTAGAAATGTGATGTGTTCGTCATTTTCATGCTACTGTTTTCCAAGTTAATACATTATTACATTCCATATTATATTATAGTCTCAACATTAGTTGTGTTCGGGATGTTTGTGGTATAAAACTATTTGGGAAACAATGATAAGATATTATTATAATTGTTGAGCGGATTTTGTCCTCAGCATATTGCTTCTATTGATTCAACTCACATACCACAGAATTATTATTATTATTTATGTCCGGCCTTGGAATAATTAGTTGTCTGTCATTATGAAGAGGAAGATGTAGTCAATAATTTACATTACAAGAAGAATATTCTACATGGTCTTGTATTTTATGTTTTCGAAGGAGAATTTGGTACTAAGTTACTATATCGTCGAGTTCAGAACAAGATTGTTGGAAAACTAAGAAATTTAGAATATTACAATAGTGCCTTCAAGAAGTAGATTTTCTGAATAATAATTTTCTGTAGTGTTTGGTAATACCTAGATACGTATATTCTCATATGATTACTTCGTTATTAGTGACCGTAAACAATATTTGCAGGTATTGTTCAAAGTAAAGTAATTAGAACAAATTCATATAAACCTTTTAATATCATTGTTACTACTGGGATGAATAATATATACGTCAAATTCACGGTAGAAGTCAGTGTATAATTGCTTACCTTGGTGTGTATGTAGCTAGTTAAACTGATTACTTCGCATCGCACCCAACACATTCGTTAATGGGAACAATTATTTATTATAACGTTACATTCTAACCTAGTTTGTATGTATTATATATAGTATAGTATATATTTGTATGTATGTACTTATATCATATTGGGAACTGTCTAGTCTAAACCTTTTGAAGCGTGGCTAAGGTAAAAGCCCGAATTCGAGGTGATCGTATTTCAGTATCACAATAGATGATAATTTGGAAAGGTGGTAACGTGAGTTTAAATGTAGTGAACAGTGGTGTATAGAAGAACATGAAGGTGAAGCATCTACAACTGCTATTACACTTAAATATGTAAAAAAGTTCATGATGTCTTGTTACAAGATCTACGTGTGACTATTAGACAAATAGTTGAAGACAGTGGTTTCTCGTACCACGTAGTGAACATAAAAAAATTGTCTACATTATGGGTACCACGAATGTTGACATATTCACAGAAGAGGAAAAGATATGTGCAGTAATATTTTAACATAATATAAAGAAAAATTCTCTTTTATAATCAGTAGCAATGGAGGAATTATGATTTCATCACCGTGATGGTAAAACCAGAATAAAAAGTGAGAATTGAAAACATTGTAATTCACTACCACCGAAAAAAATAAGATACAAACTCAGCAGGGAAGGATCTGACTCCCTACAGAAGAGAGACATGATTACAGTTGCTATTAATACGAATTTGATGACTTGCATAGTAGAATGGTTTGCTTCGGATTAAGAAAGCATATGTCACCTTCATCTCATCATGCACCTGCACCGCAATACTTGTCACTCAAAATTCAAATATATCTCAACAAGCTTCATTCCAGCATTCACCTTCATCTCAATACTCCTACTCTAAAGTAGTTAGCAATCTTCAATAGCCTACTACACTAACTCATCCATCTAAACTACACACCATTGTTTTTAGATCTCTGAGAAATGTAACCTACCAACAATCAAGTTTAAATCAAAGTGAATTTTATTATTATTATTATTTTATAAAGCACACAAAAGATCTTTATCAATTTCTTTTTATTTTAAGCAAATTTTTATAATAGTTTCCGTGTAAATTCGTATTTTACATATATATGGAAAACAGAACGAATAGAATAGAACAGATTTCTTGGTTATATTTTTAAAATATATTTTTCATATTTTACATTTTTACATTTATATATTCATACAATTATTGGACATGGAAGAAAGAACATAATTCTTGGAAACAGATGAAGTGAAAACAGTACCATTATTAACAGAAAAAGCCTGTGGAACACCAATAAGGAAAAAACTTGGTTTTCTATAAACTTCACAATACCCTGCGTACAGCTGCGTATGGCATTGGATGAACAAGATAAAATTGAGTGAACTAATCAGCATATGTATGTATAAGTTTATGTTTTTAAATGTTTTTGATTTTAGTTCTCGTCTGTTCCAAAATTAGTTTTTTTAATAATTCTGATAAAGACTTTAAGAAAAGTCGAGCTGTCAAATTTTATCTATCTTTTAACACTTATTAATATAATAATTAATATTAATTATATAATTAATAATAATATAATAATTTTGATAGAGACTTTAACAAAAATTGAACCGTCAAATTTTATCTATCTTTTAACACTTATTAGAAAAACTAATTTTGAACAGAAGAGACCCAGAATCAAGAACATTTAGAAACATAAACATATTAAAAGGTCTAAGAGATGGGAAATTGAAGGAATGTATGTATATGTACGCACACATAGATTTAAAGTCTCTTATACACTGCGACCCAAAGGATCTACTGATGTTCCTGTTTCTTGCTGCGATACTTGAGAATCCGGTGTTTACAACTGATGAAACCCACTTCTTTTAAAAAGTCTAGTCTTCGTATTCTATTCCATACGCACCCAGGTGTAGTGCTGAAATTATGAATGTGAATTTATTATTATTTTCAATAAATTCATTTCTTGCTGGAACTTTTTTCAATGTTCACAGAAATAAATATTATTTTGGGTAATCGGGTCTGGGGATAGTTTTGATTTGTTTAATTTTCATCAATTCAATTCATAAGGTATTTCCAATTTTCTACTTTTTTTTATTCATTTTTAACGTCGTTGATTAGAAAACTGGTGGCGTCCAATTCAATATTAATTGTTCACCCACTCTAAGTACTAGTTATTTTTATACTTTAACTGAGGCTGATTACCACTTCCTGAAGAAGAGTCTCCTTCCGGGGAAGTAAGTTTTCACCAAATATTACTTGTCACGAATTTTGAACGAAATTCTAGCAACTTTAACTACACACAAGGTTTGCTTGAGTTTGAAACTGCCAAGTTAATAACTAAGTTACGATGACCATGATGACAACATACTTAATATCCTATCAACTTTTGCGAACTGAATTTCACTATAGGCACAAAATTCTGCTTTAGTACCTAACAACATTTCATCATTGTTTCTTAAAAAAATTCTACATGTTGCCAAATCATACCTTCTACAAATATACAACATGACAAAGTCAAAAAATATTTTCCCATTCACATATCCATCCAAAATTGCTTCGAAGTCTTTATCAATATCTCGGAAGCCTTCGACTCAACCTAGCGTATAGCATTATGAAAACTCTTCAATCTTGGAAAATTGGAGGAAACATATTAAAATTCATACAATTTTCTTTGAAAATCTCTCTTTTCTTAAAAAAACCAAAACCAAAAACACCATGGACTATCTTAAAACAACAAACTAATGGAACCCTACAAGAAACTGTCGTGAGTTCAACACTTTTTTGATAGCTATCAATATTATATTATTACACACTTTACTTAAAACTAGTCAAAGGCAGATTATATATCCATTCAATTCAGAAACACATCCAAGGAACTTTAAGCCAACTCCAAAACTGGTCTAAACTCACGGGACTGTAATTTTCAACTGAGAAGGCCAAATGCATTCCATTGCCTATAAAACATAATCCTACACCCTCACAAATAAAACTTAATAACAATCACATAAACTATGTCGACAGCATATTTCTTAGATCAAAATAAAATCTTAAATAAATCAAAAAACTTAAATGGAAGCAGCACGTTAAAAAATCGTGCCAAACTGGTATAAACCTTATGAAAAAAACCACAATCAATATCAATATATATATATATATACATATATATATATATATATATATATATATATATATATATTTATATACAGTATGGTGCAAATGAAAGGAATAAATTCGTTTGATGTTTGTTTTTTTATATCTGTTTCTATAGCAGGCAGTTTACATGGTTTTTTTGGAATAATTTCTAGGAAGGTCTATTTATTTATTTGTTTTGTTTCTATATTTTTCTAGAATTCTTTAGAACTTCGTTTGGATATATAAGTGGGTTCGTTTAGCACAAGTTGTGTTCAGTTATTTTGCTCACTTTATATAAAAATATCTGTGTCAGCTTTTAACGATAAAAGAACTTTATATTATCATGATTATTCATTTCACTCTCATTCTGTTTGTAACTCCGAAACTGTTGACTTGTATTAAATCAAGTTTGTTTTTAAAAAGATATTTCTTGTATAAAATATCTTAACTGGCGCAGTCAGTAGTATATAGTCGTAGTTCGGTATTTTCGAAAAGTCACGGATCGGGACCGCTTTTGTGAAAAACCAAACGTGAGTTTCAACTCTTAGACGACAATGAACTACACCAACCAGAGGAGAACTTCAAGAAGTACCTGTAAGTACCGAGTTTTCCTATTACACTTTCCTAATTTTAAGATAGGTAAAATATTTCCCGGTTGGAAATGCACCTTACAATGCCAATACATCGACTCTTATACAATTTATAGAGAATTGTCAATTTCTTATTGACCAAATGGCTTTAAAAACACTTATTAGGAATTTAACCGGTTTGCTTCAACATACAATTAGACTTAAGAATTCAGTTTCAATAGAAGCTGCTATTACACTCATAATAGAATAAGATAATTCCAATTATTCTCAAAATAATTTCAAATTTAAAGGTAACACGAGAACTGTCACAAATTCGAAAAATTATAATAGACAAATATCAAATAGTAATAAACGCTATTCGAGTTATAATACCCATCAAAATCAGATATTCAGACAACAAACACCTCAAACTAATTTTACTTACCGAAATCCAAATCCCACACAAAGTCCAAATGATCAAAACTCAACAAACAATTTCCCTAGACAGCCAATTCCAGTCCAAACTCGACAAATATCTAGACATTATCCGACCAATAGATAGGTATTTGGGCAACTAAAAAACGTCTTTGCACCCACTGGCAAAACTCCAGAAAACAAACCAGAACCAATGTCAATAAATTCAAGAAATACTTTCAGACCTAATCAACCCAATAATTATTTCAGACCCTCAAATCCAAGAAACTTAATTTCGCAAGAATTGCACCAAATTCAATCAAACTCTCATGATTCAAACATCAATTACCCTGATTTTCAGATAAATCCATTTATTTTATTTAAATTTCACAAGTATTTCGACGGCCTCATCGGTCTGAATTTAAAAAAAATCAAATTGTGTGTTGATTTTGAAAATAATATACTTAAGAATAATATTCAAATTCCAATTTTTAATGATTTTGATAAAGAAGGTTTTAAAATATATGTTGACTCCCACGAGATAGCTGCCGTGAAAATTTCAGTTATAATACACAGTCAAAATATAGATAATCTTTATTTCCCACAAACTATTACAATTGCAAAAAACGGTTTCGCGAAAACTGAGATAATAATCCGTAGCTATAAACATGTTGAAATTATAATAAAAGACAGACTGAAAATAATACCTCTTACTAATACTATAAAATAAAATTAAAAATTTTGATGAAAATATACAAAACTTTAATAGAACAGAACACCTGAACGAAGAAGAAAAAAAGTCTATTCTTAAATTTTGCAACGATTTTAAAGATATATTCCACAAAGATAAGGTCAAATTGACTTTTACGAATGAAATAAAACATGAAATTAAAACGTTTGACGAAGTAACCGTAAACACGAAATCATACCGTTACCCCTTTATACACAAGGAAGAGGTTCAACGACAGATAACGAATATGTTAGACGATGGAATAATTAGACCAAGTTCCTCCCCATGGAGCAGCCCCGTATGGATAGTCCCGAAGAAAACCAACTCCAGCAATAAACAAAACCTACTCCTATAGGCTATGAGCCCTTCGATCATATTTACATTGACACCTTCAAAACACATGGTACGTCTTTTTTAACAATCATTGATAGTTTCTCTAAGTTAGATCAAGGTTATCCCATAAATACTCAAACGGGCACCGAAATAATAGATAAATTAATAATATACTTCAATCATTATGGCATACCAAGAAAACTAACATCAGATAACGGTAAAATATTTAAAAACGAAAATCTGCAAAATTTATGTTCCTTACAATATTGAAATGCATTACTGTACACCTAGAAATCTGAACTCTAGTAGTCCTATCGAAAAATTTCACTCTACCTAACAGGAAACCATAGTAACCCTGAAAAATAAATATGAAAATGATACTATTGTTCAAATAATGAATTACACCATACCCTAGAGGAAAACTTAATTATCGTAATCCTCTCGAATTGACTGAAGAACATATTATCTCTAATTACATGCAAGAACATTCAGAAAACATTCAAGCAGTAAATAAACAAATTCATGATTCCCTAACATCTCAACAAGACAGTATACTGAATAAACGAAACATATAAAGAAGGGAAAATATTGCGATCGACCCCGATAGATCTTTATACGAAAAGAAATTCTCTCAAAATATCAAAATGTTGAACAAGTATGAGAAAATCCCTACTCCTATCGAGGAGAACAATAATGTCATAATCCAAAATAAAAAAAAAATTCATAAAAATTATATAGAACCGAAACGTTTTCTTTTTCCAGATGACAAAAATCTTTCTTCTACTCTTAACACTTCAAATAGCGACTACAATTCATATCAATGAAATTCGAAACCCAATTCTTCCTGTCTCCCTAGTTTTCACGTACATAACTAATGCTCAACATATATTTTCATACCATAATAATGTTAGCAATATGTCTCGAGCAGTTCAACCACATATTAGTAAACATTAATATAACTAAGTCGAAAACTTAACCATGCCCTCGATTTCTTAAATTCTAAACAGAAAAATACTCTTCTATTATCAAAAAATTGAACACAAATCCAAAAGAGGATTACTCAATATAGAAGGAAAAGTAAATAAATGGCTCTTTGGGACATTAGACGCAGATGACGAAGAACGTTTTAATAAATACTTCCAAATAATTAGAAACAACGAAGAAACAATACTAAATGAATATACAAAAGAACATTCGATATTTACGAAAGTAATCAAAGCGTATGAATCTCAATTACAAAAACTAACGGATAATCAAAACATAATCATCAGTAAATTACAACAAATAGATCAACATATGTTCAATGTTTCTCATACATTTTACTTAATTCTTAATTTTAGACAACATTATATACCAGCTGAATAAAATTCAATATTTAATCAATAATATAAATAACGCAATATCTTTTGCTAAATACTCTGCATAATTCCATTCTAAATTAAAACCAATTAAATGATTTTATATTTTCTCTTCAAACAACATATGGCAAAGATAGAATAATTAAATTCCAGGAACTAGTAAATTATTACAGTCTCTCAGTACGCAAGTAACAATAAAAAGAAGTATTGTATTGTTTCCGATATATACCAATTATAAATCCAATTTCGTTCATATTGTATAAAATATAACCTATACCCATTCTAAACGAAAATATTGTATTACCTCATGCTTATGTATTACTTAATGAAAATACGCAATGGTCAGTAACAGAAATATGCCTAGAAGTAGAAGACATCTTCATCTGCAAGCAAGATTTGCTATTCTTTGGAAAAATGACCTATCTGTTCAGAAAATACAAAGAGTAACTCAGAAAACCGCGATCCCACATTTTATGAACTTGTGGAGGGAGGAATTGAGTAATCCAAAACAACCCTTTTCACAGTGGGGCATCATCATCAATTACTTATTTATTATTATGAATTCTAACCTCATTAAGTTATCGTTGCTATAAATTTGTCTGTGTTTGGTCTTTCTGTCAGTTTTATAGATTCAACTTCAACCCCTTTAAGGTATCGTCTTCAATTATTTATTATTAATGTGACTATAATGAACCATAAATATATTTATCTAATTTTATAATTATCATTGTATAAGATAAGACCTAATAAATAGAGAAGTCTGTAAAATTAATACTAGGTTCAGTTTGCTAAATGAATTGTTTTTAAAAATCAAGTTAGTGAATTGAGTTATTAAATTATATCACAAGTGATTAAACATGAACAACAACATCCTATTGAGAAATCAAAATACCCCAATCATTATTATATGGCTTCCTGCACACGTTAGTATGAAAGGTAACGAAAAAGTCGATTGCCTCGGAAAAGAAGCCACTTCTCTTATTTCCATGACTAACCTCCAAATATCTGAAGATGTAAAAGCTTACATGAAAAATTTAAATCGTAACACATGGGAAAATCATCGGAATCAAGTTACTTCATGACATTCTACCAATAATTAATAAATCTACTAAGTTTGGTTTATCTAGGCGAAATATGGCTGTCAATCGCAGATTTCTTCCACCAAACTGCCAGCATGGCTACACAAAGCAGACAGTAAAACATATTTTGTCTAAGTATCCAAACTACACCACGAGTCGTCACCGGCTCGGTGTAAAATCGAACATTTTACTTTAAATTTCATTCCATAACACCTCCCTCCTCAAATGGAATTCAAGGGCGTAAGGGTGGTGGAGCAACTTGAGTGATGTCGGGGCTCTTCGCAGTTTCTTTTCTTCTACACAAACTCAATATCAACTGTTTTTTCCTAAATTTGTAGATAGTGCAAAAGATACTACTAATGCCATATATAGAGATGTTCTTGTGGGGTCGAATTTCTTCTAGTGTATTTTCATCCTTTTCTTGAAGGAGTACTTGATGAAGTTCATCCATCAAAGTGAATTTTTTCCATTTTCAATTTTTGTACTTTCATAATTGGGAAAGAGGTTTCGGTAATCTCTTCTAATGTTAGGGCGTGCCCTCTAATTGTACTCTTTTCGTTCGAATATGATATAGGTGGGTGAAATAATAAAATGGTAAGTGCCGTGAAAAATTGTGATATCTTCGCAATTCAGTTGCATTTTCGTTGGCTCTGGAAAAATACCGATGTAGTGGCTATTACTTAGTTCTTCTATGAGTTGAAAGTTCGTCTGGACAAGTACTTGCTTGCAGTTATTTATGTCACTGAATGAGAGTAGAGATGTCACACGATCTGTTTTCTTCGTTGGCTGCACTCGATCCTCTTCACATAGAAATATTGATTGCAGATCGGTACATTCTTCTTCTTGGTATTGATACAAATTGTTGCTCATTATAAGGAAAGGTGATTGGGGGATAATAATAGTCTGATTTATTTTTGGAACGGAATAGAGATGATAATGATCAAAGGAGTCTGGGTGGACCAGAAAAAAATCTACATAGAAATCATAGAGTCATCCGCCGAGAATAATATTTGATCTTTATTGTGGCATCTGTGTAAATCTGTTATAATTTCTCTAAAATTAAGCTAGGTGGTACGGCATTTAATAAAGAAAAACCTATTGAGTTTTCGATATCTTTTAAAAATCTTGAAATTAGGTTTAAATTAAATTTTGGCTGATCTATAATATTTCTTATTTCCAAATATTGATTAACGTTACTTCTAGATTCGTTTAATATTATTTATGTTTCTCTTATTTTATTGAAAATTGATATTTGGTTTCTGTTCAATGTTTATAATGTATCATTTAAAACATTAATAGATTTTTGGTTTAATGAAATAGAATTATTGGGTTTCCTTATAATTTTATTTTGACGATTTTCTAATTGAGAAATACTGTTGTTAATTTCTATTGCGTCTTGTTCGTTTAGGTTTCCTGATATGAATTTTACGAGAGATCCTAGAGGATTGATTAATGCTCTTTTGGATAATTTGTTAGGAAAAATTGAGAACATTTTTTGATTTATGTTATCAATTTCAAGATGTAAGTGTTAGTACATTGTAGAAAGTGAAAGTCTATTTAGAATAATTATTCAACTATCAAACTTGTTAAAAGCTGTTATATTTTTTAAACTCTAATTAAATTTGTATCTACACAAAAGCTCTTTTTAAAAGATAACACTTGAAAAATAAAATTTTCAGGTAACAACTACAATTTAGACTTTACAAATGGAAAGCTAAATCAAATTTGTTACAAATGACAAAATGTGAATAGGTAAAGATAACAAAACTGTCATTCTACTAATGTCAGGTTTCTTGTTAGATTCCAATAACGCCTTCGCCGTTCGACAGAAATTCAAGGAATCCGTTGAATTTCATAGTTACAAATTCTATGGACCATCCTGGATTTCTTGACCTTGGTTTCTTCTTCGGATTCTTCTAGCTTGTATAAATTTTACAATCCAGAACGAAATAATTACAATTATAATAAAATAATCGAAAAGAGTCCAAATAATGAAATGAACATTATTGGAGACGGAAAAATTGGCAATTTTTTGTTTTTCAATGTCTTAGGCACAAATATGGTCAAATATATCTACCATTATTGAATGTAATTTAATTGGATCCGTTTTAAAATTTGATAATTCTCATGAGAAGGTTAATCGTTTAACTTTAATACCGCTTCATCCTCCGAAAAATAAAAGTTCCTTGATTTGGAAAACTGTCATTGTTATTTCCGCACTTTCGATTAATCACACTTATTGTAGTATATTATAGTAGATATTGAAATCCAATGATTTTTCTCTAATTTTTGAATTCTTAATTTCGACATTTGAACGGCCAATTTCTGTGAAGAAGAAATATTTTTGATGTAGCTAGCTATTTTGATTGGGGGCTCCTTTTGAATCATAACTGGATCATTTTGACTCCAAATGTACTCTTCGGATGAGACTTCTTGACAATGCTTGTCGAAAAACATTTAGAATTATTTTGAAGGAAATGTTTATTGGTACAGGCAATGAGTACATATGGAAATAACTGTAAATTTCATTTTCTACTATAGGTATTTCTAAAGTAAATACTATTTCGCATTCTTCTGTGTAACTTTCCACTTCTGTGACCTGCTCCTTGAAAGGAATGTTTTCTATTTTTGATTCGAATAATCCGAATAATAATTATTTCGTTAAATTATCTAAGTTAAATAATTGCTACTTCCATTTTCTCTAATATAATGTAAATCAATTGATATTTTGGAGCAATTTGAGAAATAATGTATCTGTGATATGAAATAAATAATTTTTATCTGCTCTTTTATCCATAATATTAAATTTTTTCTATGCGCTTCAGTTTGTTGATTTTGTGCTAATAATTCAGTATTATTCTGAGAGGTGTCAGTATCTTTTTGATGTAGACGGAAGTTAAAGTCTTAATTATTGAGCCAAGTCCGTTTATCAATTCTCTTTTGATTTTTGACTTGAAATTTGGATTTAATTAATTTTGTATTCTTCGTATCAGTATAAGGTTGCTTTTAAAGTTATTGTGAATAGTGTGAGAAAAAAACCAAATAAATTTTATTTTCAGTATTGCCTATTTCATAAGTTGAAAGGGTTATTATTTTATTTATGCTGTAACAATTGGAGGTTGTTTTAATTCATTGATATGTACTATTTTCTTCTTATTTTTGTTTTTTTCTATTATATATATATATATATATATATATATATATATATATATATTTATCTTTAGCACAAAATATTTCTAGTGACAAAGAATTACCTGTGACAAATATCTTATGTAATATTGAATGCAACACCGATCAACTAAATAACGAAATGTGATATTATCACTATCACTAATTTCAAAAATAAATTGAAAAACAAAAGATAACAAAACAATATCAAACCTCAAAATATAACTAAAACCAAAGAATTCATAAATAAAAATAGAAATCTCAAAATAAATCTGATAAAACTGTTATCATGAAATCAGAACATTATAATAATAAAATGATGAAATTATTAAAGGATAAGACAACTTACAAAAAAATTCAACAAGACCCTAAGAATTCTTATCAAAAACAAAATAATGATCTAATTCGATCTTCGGAAGAACAACTTTTCAGACGCAAAAAATTGAATTCACGACCCATTGCTTCAAGTATTCAAACTCATCTCACCCCATTATCTAATAATTTGGAAAACATTTGGAAAAAAATTTTATATCAAAACAAATACTATATCAAAAACACATGGCATTTCAAAGAAAAAATTAAAAGTATCAAAACTTCTAATGAATATGTATTTATTTCGTTAGATGTGGTTTATTTATATACAAATATTCCTATTACCATTGTGAAAAATATATTAATGAGAAAATGGGACAAAATTAAACAATATACAGAAATACCTCAAAATGAATTTATAAAAACTATATACACTTACAGCAACATATTTCAAATATGAAAATGAAATATACAAACAAATTGATGGTTGCGCTATGGGAGATTCCATTTCAAGTGTTATAGCACAATTGGTAATGGAAGATATTGAGGAAACGGTTCTAAGCAAACTTGATATAAATATTCCATTCTTTTTCCGATATGTAGATGATTGCATTACTGCTGTACCAAAGAATAAAATTGAAAACATAAGTAAATAATTCAATTCTTATCATGAAAAATTTCAATTCACAATCGAGGCTGAGCAAAATAATAGAATCAATTTTCTTGATGTCACATTTTATAAAATTAACAATAACATAAGAACCGAATGGTATACGAAACCAACTTGGTCCTTAAGATATTTGAACTTCAATTCATGTCATCCTATGTCACAAAAAAGATTAGTGATAATAAGTTTGGCTGATAAATGTATCCAACTATCATATCCTGAATTTAGATGCTTAGCTATTTAAAAAGCAAAAACTGCATTGAAAGAAAATAATTATCGGGAAAAAATGATAAACAACATATTCAAGAAAAGGATAAACAGATACTACAATTAATTTAAAAACAAAAATGAAGAAACATCAAAACATAAAACATTTCTACTTACCATATGTACAATGAGTTTCCCAACAATAATCGAATTATTTCAATAAATATGATATTAGTATGTCATAAAAGACATAACAAAATTATGAAAATATTTTATTAAATTAAAATCTAAAACACCAAAAAACAAAAGAAGTAATATTATACTGGGTGTCCCAGAAATTGCACGCCAGGCTGACACGGGAGGTAGATCAGCTTTAGATCTATCAAATAAAAGCAACATGACCTCAGTAAAAGTTTTTTAGTTTTCGAGATATTAACACTTTTAGGTTTTTTCAAAAAATTTTGTCTGTTATGGGCATAAAAAACCTCTATGCATGTCTGTACATTTACACATAAAAATACATTAGTTTCTAGTATTCTAATTTCTACAAAAATGGCCGAAGCTGACATATATTCTAACTACAAATTGATCTATAGATATTTAGAATATCAGGGGTCGTCACCTGGGAGCATATTGGATATATAAGGAAGCTGTGGAGTTTATTGAAGGTAAGAATAAAATAATCACTAGCTCTAGAGAAAGTCCTTTTAAACTGTTGATAAAATGTGGGTACTTATTTGTGAGCAAATAAAATATGTAATTGTTTCGTAGATAATATTTACGAAAATTACTTGAAATGTCAACGTAATTCTTTGCACATGATTCATACACAAAAAAATCCCTACCCTCTTTCAAATGGATACAAAATCTTATTGAGTTGTTTTTTTTTTCTTGATACAAAATGGAGAACAGTATTGGTAATCTCCATAGATTCTGAATATGCAATTCTTCAGTATCTATATGAAGTTATCAGGGATTTCTGCCACGAATAGTCTTTACAACATAAAATGAACTTTGGCGAAAAATGATGAGAAATATAATGACATTATAACAGGCTACATAATTTTATTGCCAAAAGTTTAAGAGGATAAAAAATTTTTAATCGCGCGTTTTTGTACACATTTCACGATTCTGAACCGAAGATCCAAGGAATAAGAAGAAATTAGAATAATTAGAAACAAATTGACCAGAAGTTACCATGTTATTTGTTTTATAACACTAAAAAAATTTACCAATCAAACATTCCTTTTGGCGCTGACGCACATCGTTCGTTTCGAAATCGAAACCACAAAATTCTTTGAAATTTTTGTCAATTGGTGCAAAGGAGACTTAATAAGGAACCTATTTACGATAAACTGTAAGTTTTTTTATGACGCAAAAAAATCATACTTAACTTAACGTTTGGGGTTTCGATTTCAAAACGATCTATGTGAACTTTATGAATTTTTTTCGCGTTATAAAAATAATTAGATCACAATTCCTTGTAGATAGGTTCCTTATTAAGTATCCTCCGTAATAGTTGAAGAAAATTTTAGAAAGTTTTGGTGCTCCGATTTCGAAACGATCGATGCGCATTAGCTCTCAAACATAATATTTATAAAATTTTTTGACGTTATAAAAATACTTACATCCCAATTTCTTGTTAATGGATCACTAATTAAATATATTTTGTAATAGTCAAAGCTAATTTTGGGGTTCGATTTCAAACCGAACGATGCACGTCAGCACTCAAACGTAAACTTTATGAATTCATAAAGTTTATGAGCGATGATGAGTGTCATTCGATTTGAAATCGAAGCCCCGACATTTGCTCAAATTTTCTTTAACTATTGCGAAGGATAGGTAATATGGAAACTATTAACAAAAAATTGTGATGTAAGTATTTTTCTATCTACCCATTCAACGTCAATGAGAAAAGTGACTACTATCTACATAAGTATTCTGGTTTATTGTAAAATTGAACAAATTTATATTTGAGAAGATAATGAGAATCTACGTATATTTGTCATACGGCGTATTTTTATAATCTATTGCGTTTTGGCCGTTCGAACTATCCTGTGTAGAATTCAAAAATATATAAGAATTTTTGTACTTAATATTAAATAGTTTCAAGATTTCAAAACGAATGATGCGTGTCAGCTCTCAAACATAAACTTTATGAATTTTTTTGACGTTCTAAGAAATAGTCAGAATTGTTTTGACGTTCTAAGAAATAGTCAGATTTTTTTTAATAGATTACTTATTGAGTATTCTTGGGAATAGATATAAAAATTCGTAAAAATTTTGGGGTTTCGATTTCAAAACTATCGATGCACCTCGTGGCTGGAACATAAGCCTTATGAATTTTTTTATGTTAAAATAAGTTTAGATCACAATTTTTGGTTATTTGTTCCATTATTAGGCGAACGTTAAATAATTAATAAATTAATTAAATAATTTTTTTTTATCTTTTGGATCTTCGATTCAGAATCGTGGAATATGTACAAAAACACGTGTTTGAAAAGGTTTTATCCACTTAATCTTCAATTTTTGATAGGAAAATTATGTAGCCTATTATATGTCTCTTCCCATATCATATTTACGCAATGTTTACCTTATTTTGTATTCGTGGTGGAAATCCGTCAATAATTTCACCGGAGTTTCTTCAGTACCGTCTATCACTCTAAGTTGCACTTAGCACTTCTCAAATTAGAATTTATTCACATTATATGTGTAAAATTTTTATGCCCTTTGAATATAAGATCTTAAGTAAAACTCTAAAAACATATAGTGTCAAGTTGATTCCAAACTTTTCATATAATTTTTTTGAGTTTATGATATTTAACATAATTTGCTTTGCTATATGGATGTATGTTTTAATTCTTCAAAGTCAACTACTGTATAATAATTTATGAGCAAATCCTATTAATATGATGTTTGTAGACTTATTTTGTCGGGAAGCAAATAAACGTTATAGCGTTGCGTTGAGATAATTTACTCATTGAATATAAAATTCGATAGATAAATGTTTCTTGTATTTTTACCGCACTGTTATAGGCACAGTATTCGGAAAAACTAGCAAACTATCACACAGATGAAAATGTAACATTTGTCACAATTATCTTGACCTCATCCTGTGTCATTTCACGCTGTATAATTAATTTTGGATGTGTTACATCTTTAGTGACTTTTCATTTAATTATTATTGGATCTCTCCTCTTCGCATTTTCTTGTGGAACCAGTCCACTATAAATATTGCAGAGCTGCAATATCGAGTTGTGACCTAATTCCGAGTACTGATATCACTGGATTTAGCTTTAAAGAATATTTTGGAGCATTGTATGATGTATTATTGGACCACATTTGCTCTAAAATGAAAATCAAGATTGCAAGAAATTAATTTTGTAAGGGTGGTTTAATTTTCGTTGAAACACTCTATATACCACTATTCTCCTAAAACCAGTGAACCTCTGGAATACGAAATTCTGTAAAATGTCCAAGAAGACTGAATAAATATTCCTTCTTCAAAATCATACCATAAATAAAATAAGTTTTGAAATTACTTTGGAAATGTCTGTCTAAAAACCCATGATCGGATAAAGTAACGTTATCAGTGAATGATATCTTTGCAATCAAAAGGCTTGATAAGAATAGGTTGGATAAAATTGTAACCATCATAGAAGATCTCATGGAAGTAGAGTGATACCTCTTTTTCGATTTTCTGACCGCTTCTGTAAGTTAACTTCAGTATTCTCACATATTATTCACTAACAGATTGACAAAAATGAGGTCTTTTCATAACAATAATTCGAAAGAAACATATTTTAATTTGTCCCATAAAAAATTGCTGTCTGTCAGATAAGTAGTTTTCATTACAATTATACAATAAACAGAAGCAACTTTCTCCAACTACCAAATAAAGAACGACACCATGTGAGTATTCAAGATAATATAATCGTATTTTATAGCGTTTATCAATAATATGTTACCTGAATATTCCTCATATAATAGTTAATCATAAAAAAAAACAAAGAGCTAATATTAATATTCAAGATGCCGTCCAATTGTTCATATTAACTTCAGATCGTCGCTTCATCCATACCAGAAACGTTAGAAAATTGAAGTTGATCTTATTAACATATATTTTCCAGCTGCGCAGATATATAATTTATCGTTCATCCAGTTGTGAATTTATCTTAAGTTTATCGATAGAGATACCTGAAACTCAGAAATGAAAGACTGTTATATTTTTTATGTTAACTGCCTGGATATTCTTTGCATCATGAATAGGCAATCACCAAAATATTCATCTACATGTATTTCAATGTTTCGGAAATATTTTCGGAAAGATTGCTGTTTTGCGGACTGGTAAACTTCTATTTTCAACTCATTAAAAGAGAGTTTAATAGATATTGAGTATGGTCGTTTGTGAGGATTACACTCGAAAGTGATGATTATTCTCAATTGTATTGATAATACAAATTTTATTACCATCATAAATGGAATGTTTAATATTGAAAGGTACCATTTCAAATATCTCAAGTAAATCTGATACGAAAATTTTCACTTCAGCGTATATTATTTTCAACTAACAATTTACTTTTTGAAAAATAACTGTTAAAGTTATATATATAAAAAGTCATATTTTATTTATTTTCTAAAGCTAGCCTATTTTTTGAACGTTTCGTATCTTTGTCAATAATTTGTTAAGGAATATAAATTCACATGAAACAGGGCGAAGTATTTCAAGATAATTTTTTTAGCATTAAAACATGAAAGACTGAACGATAACATGCTCGGCTTTATTTTTATTACTAGTCATTCCCTAAGACACAAAACAAATGAACTGTATTTTTCACTAGAGGAGCTCAATTTTTCAAAAATTGTTGCCATCACTGAACATTGGTTGAATAAAGGAACTATGATCATGTCCACAAACAACTTTTCCGAAATAACACAGTTCAATTATATATCTGAGAAAGTATTTGAATTTTCCATCGTCTACCACAAGACTTATGACCTCTGTATTGTTCGTATTTACAGAACACCTGACACTGACGTGCGTACTTTATTTCACAGACTACTGACTTTACTGGAGTCCTTACCTCTAAAAAGCAAACTAATTCTTTGTGGCGATGAAGAATGTCTTCAGTCAATTTTTGATTCTTCTGGTGTGGTCATGCATATAACGGTCCAACCAGAATAACTAAGACCAGTTCTAGTACTGTAGACTATCATGTCAACGTATGATCCAGAATCCACTGACTGTACATCAATTCCGGTCTCTACGGTCAAGAAGAAGTGTTAACAAAATTTTTGGTAAAATCCAATCAAAAAATAAAAATTTTCATAATTCCAAGCACCATTGTCAAAAAACTGACTGGAACATGCTCTGGTGATGTGGACTTCGAATTTTCTAGATTCATAAAAACACTTAGTCTGGGATCCAATTCTTTTCTCCTCAGGCGTCTTAAACATGAGCATTCGATCTCTATCTCACCTAAGGAAATTCTCGAATATTGTTTTCTTCAAAAATTTACGTGAAACTACACAGAAAAAATTATCATAAGATAATAAAAGCTGCTAAAAGATATTTATTATAATAGGAGACACACCAACTCTCATAATGTTCCTAAAGAAACATAGTCCATTGTGAATGATCTAAGAAATAAGCCTTCTCCATCGAGCATAACTCTACTCTACCTGATAACCTCAATAATTACTTTTGTAGCCAAAAATTTATCAAATTCTATGACTCCTTCTCATGATCCGCTTTCATATATCCCTGCTACTAATGCTAGATTACCTAGTTTCTTCTTTATGTCTGTAGTTTCAGTAGAGCTTTGCAGTACAATTAAAGACATCAAAAATAAAGATTCATCTGGAACTGATGGACTTACATTAAAAATGTTTTTGAGTCTGCCCGATTGCACCCTGCCACCATTTCAATTAACATTTTATTTCAAAATAGCACTTTTTCCTATTGCCTTGAGATATAATTATACCTCTGTATAAACGAGGAGATAAAAATGTAACATCGAATTATCGCCCAAATGCTCTCCTTCCCACGTTATCTAAGATCATGGAAAAATTGGTCAATATAAAATACTCACTACCCATCAAATTGCAGTATTACGCTCTCAGAGGAACACCTCTCGCATGATTAATATGGTCATACCTTACCAACAGAAGTCAGCTTGTAAGGGTTGATACAACGATGTCTCCTCGCAAGACAAGAAAATGTGATGTATACCAAGGCTTAGTGCTAGGCCCTAATTTGTTTCTTCTGTTTATAAACGACATTGTCCACCTGGATATCAGTGGTAAAATATGTCTATTTTCAGACGACACTAGTTTCTCTTGGAGCAGCCCTGATCTCACGGCACTTCATAGGACCGTATCTAGAGACCTAATCGCCCTTAAATAATAGTGCGATTCTAATCTTCTATGTCTCAACGTTTCTTAAGCCACACTTTCATCATAAAAAAATACATTGCAGCTTTTTTTATTAAATAACACCATCATTGACGTCGTTGAATCTGTAAAGTTACACATTGCCGCCTATCTAAAGAAATTAAGTTTCTCCTGTTTTGCGCTAACATCAGTTTCCAAAAAAGTGAATTTATCCACCTCCTTATACCCTTATTGAGTCGCATCTCCGTTATGCCCTTCTCTTCTGAGGTACGTGTGGTGCGACTCGATTGAAGCGAATCTTCAAACTACAGAAGAGAGCTGTTAGAAATTCACTCGGACTAAACAGCAGAGTTCATTGCAGGGACTTCTTTAAAAGATCAAAAATTCTGACTTCCTCATTAATCTTTGAATCCATTTTTCTAATTCATAAGCACACTTTTCCAATTTCAGAAAGATCGTTGCACTTAGGAACTTGAGCCACAATCTTCACCTTTATACTCCACGTTCAGAATTAGTTAAGGACTCAATATTTTACAATGCAAAAAAATGCAAGAACAACTTCTATTCTAATAATAATATTTAATTCCGGGCATGCTGTATACTGGTTTTATTTTGCTATGGAAATATACTAATTATTACCTATTACTATCACCTATAATTTTGTCACTCATTGTGGTTTTCTTCTGTATATTGAAATTTTTTCCGTTTGTGTTATCTTTATTAGTTATTTTTATGTCTGTTTTTTAGTTTTTATAAGCTTGTGTCTACAAACATTGTCATAAAATTGTAACAATTTTTTGACAATAAAGCATTTCTCCCTCTTTCTCTTTTTCCATAATTATACGTTGATTTGATAGATTCTCTCATCTATCATTATAAAGAATAATCCTCATAAGTCACCTTTTTGTGATGATGCTGCCAGGAAGGCTTCTATTATCCTTTATATTTTAGAGAAACACGGGTAAAAATCTCCATTGAATGGGATAATTGAATTTTATACGAATCAAGGAATGTTCAGTTCTTAAATATCAAACATTAGGTAATTGAGGAATTCTTTTCTCAAATTTGATGACTTTGATATACTGTTTACTGATTAATAATACAAAATTTTGTGGACGTGAAGCCATTTTGAATTTTGCATTTTTTATTCCAGCCCATACACCCATAGTTATTTGCAAAGAGTTTCTCAAACCATTAACAAATCATATATTCTGTATATTAATATACAGTGCTTTTCAGATAAAAGTATCCACCTTTAATAACTTTTGTAATACTGGTATTTAGAAAAAATCCAAAAACACGTCAATTTATGTTGGAAGGGGCAAGCATTATGGCTTATTTAAACTTACTGGAAAAGCCACCCCCTCACCCCTAGCAGCATCCCCTTTATTTTTTTAAATTACTTTTCATATTTTTTATGTAAAATTTGGATACTCCTCTTTGAGCTGATTTCAAAAATGTATAATACTTGTAGGTTTAAGTGGTTAGTATATGAGATAAACAATTTTTCTTTTAAGAGCACAAATTTTACTTATTATTTACTTTCACCTTATTTGCCTGTACTAAAATGGGTTGTACAACAGTTCAAACTCTTTAATCTTTTTAACTGTGCTATTTATTCTACTTAAAAAATCCAAACAACAAAAAACTCTACTTTTTATTAAAGTTTGACATTGTCAACTAGAATTTGTAGTCACTATTGATAGTGTAATTTGATACATTATTTATTTTGTTTCTCTGAAATGGTTTACTCTTTGCAAGAAAGAATTGAAATTGTAGGTTTGTACTACCAAAATAATAATTGTGCAAGAGCTGCTGCTAGAATATTTAACGAATTACATGACGGAAGACATGCAACTCATAAGTATGTAATTCAACTGATGGAGAAATTTACCACAACCGGGTCTGTTTGCAATAAAGTGCATAAGCGAGAGGGACTCGTAAATAACGAAGCAATCCAAGTGGCAATTTTAGGGCAAGTCAGCTTAGAGGCTCAACAACCCCAATCGTTGTCAACAATAAGTAGAGCGATCGGTGTTTCATCTTCTACAGTTTTCCGAGTTCTACATAAATTCAAGTACCACCCATACAAAGTTAAGTTGGTGCACGAGTTGAATGAAGATGATTTTGATCGTCGTCTAGAGTTTTGCGAATCAATGACGCAAATTATCAATAACAATCCACAATTGTTGAACAATATTTGCTTTTCTGATGAATGCTCATGGTCATTAAATGGCTTAGTAAGTAGGCATAATTGTAGATATTGGGCTGAAAGTGATCCACATATTATGCGTGAATTCCATACACAACATCCCCAAAAGTTAAACGTTTGGTGTGGTATCCTAGGTGACCACATTGTCGGACGTTTCTTCATCAACGGAAATTTAAATGGTGAATCATATCTTGAGTTACTCAGGGAAGGGGTTGACCCACGTATTACAACAATAATAGAAAATGATGATAACCTTTCCGAAGATTTACTGGTATTTCAACAAGACGGAGCTCCCCCACACTACGCTATGCCTGTCCGACAATTTTTAAACGAAACAATCCCCGCTCTTTGGATAGGTAGAAGGGGGCAGATGATGGAGTGGCCACCTAGGTCACCGGATTTAACACCCCTAGACTTCTTTTTATATATATATATATATATATATATATATATATATATATATATATATATGAATGTTATACTTGTAACGGAGGAAGTGGCATCTTAAAAAATATATTTAGAATCAACGTATTGGTTACGCCAAAGTGTATGGTGATTTAAATGCATTTTGCTTTCTTGGTCATTTACATATATCCATTTCTATGAGTTGTTTGAGCATAATTTGATTATTATTTATTCGAACGTATCGCTACATGTCGCAAGTATGTTTGGGACGAACCAAAAAATTAACCATTTTAGTTTAAAATTGTGATCATATTCAGAGATCCGTATTGAAGCTTATAAGCAAAAGGTGCCAACTCAAATCTAATTTTTTACTGACTATTCGAAACAACATTCAAAACTCTCCGAACATTTAAGAGCTGATTAAAAAACTAAAAAACTGGACATTATTTCAGAGTCACCAATATGGTAGATCACAGAAACCCTTCTGTTGTCGATGTCTCAGAATAAACGTTAGTTTTATTTTGGTGCTGTTTTTTGGAAATTTCTCTATTCCATTTTTGTGATCTACGATAAGCAACCTGCATCCAGAATTGCTTATTTTTATTTTTTTATTTTATAAAAATATTGAATAGCTGAACAAATTTTTTGGCTGATTTTGATAATACTAAGAAAAAAATAACTATTAAAGAGTCTCCTCGGGCTATTACAAGCGGGCTAAACACAGACAGACGAAAAAGGACCCAAACAAACAATATTGATGATAGTTATCCAACTGCAAATCTTCGTTATGCTTAAAAAATCGTAGGAAGAAGAATTTTCATTGGTTTATTGCTATATTACTTTTATCTGAAAAGCACTGTATATACAATAATATCTAAATATTATTAATTCGTAATTTATTTTCAGATCTGATGTTGGTAATTGGAGGTATGGCATCTTCCGCGTCTGGATATAACTCCCTTCCAGAGAGTGAGACTCTTTCTCCGCTACCAATGGGATCACTTGCTATTCCACAAAACCGTTTCGATCCCTACTTTGATGCTCTGACTCCAAATAATGTAACAGCTCTTGTTGGAAAATCAGCTTATCTTAGTTGTAGAGTTAGAAATTTGGGAAATAAAACGGTAAGAAATCTCTTCATCGACTGAAAACCTTTAAACGAACAGCATTCTAGTATCTTAGAATTCATATTCGTTGCCATTCTTTCACTAGTAAATTTTTCATTTGTGAGAGACCCACATTAAGGGTTTATATGCTACCTTATATATCCACACAAAACTTTATCAATATATACAAATCTGAGTTTATGATTATCATTTTATAAAAAATATGACTAAAAATTCATGAAAAAATAATTATATGGGATTCAGTTAGATGATTTTTTATTTAAAAATGAAATGTTAATTTGATGAACTATACAAATGTTTGTCCAAGATCGCTATCTGGCAAAAGCTTTGTTGGTTTTGAAAATTTCATACAATGCATTTAGTGAAAATACAATAGAAATCTTTTACTATTTTAAAATTGAAACAACATTTAACGGTACCATATCTTTCATGAACATAACATACAAACCTCATATATGGCGTTTTAAGAAATATTGTCGCGAATCATTTGTTTGCAAATATTAAAGGAAAACATTCAGGATTTAATTCATAAAAAATAAGTCACTTGTGTTACTTCATCCGTATATCTTTTCAAACTAGCTCAATTAACGTCTTTAGTGTGAAGAAACTAAACTGTTAAATAAGCTAATAATACCCTAATACCCTAATACCCTAAGCTAATAATAACCTAATAGAATAAAAGAAGAAATAAAATAAAAGAGAAATGAGAAAATAGACGAAAAAATGGGAGAATATGATGAATTTTAATGAGATGTATATAAATTATGAAGAAGAGAGAATGATATTTCAAATGAAGAAATAGGAAAGAAGAAGAGGCTGAAAGATAAAGTAAAACATAGAGAGTATTTTAAAGAAGAAAGGAATTTAATGGAACTTGAAGAAAATGAGAGGGAAGTAACAAAGTTGATTCAATGCAAAAGTATGACAAGTTATTTTCAGTAGAGACAAGAATGGCTGAAAATTATATGCATAAATTGAAGATAATGAATATAGAAACTTTAAAATCAATAAATCATATGATTCCGTGAAGGTACAAGGATGTGAGTGAAAGAAAATGGCTTGGAAGCAAGTCCATCAGCCACAGAATTTTTCTGTGATACTACTTAGATATTAATTTCAATATCATTGATAAAATTTACTAATAGTTCTAAAGTTATCTCTGCTTAAAAATTGTTTGTTTTATGAATGTAATTGCTGCATCCCCAAAAAATGTGATTGAGATAAGTACAAGAATTATCATCGCAGGTACAGGTTGATGATTGTATAATAGCCAGCTTGGCAAGGTGAGCGGGATATCTCCCATGACCAGTCTTCATTTCAAGTATACTTGCTGAGTAAAACTTCAAAGTTGTGTATTTGAAAATACAGTTCGGGAATGAGGGTACAGTAGGATAGAGAGGAAAATAGGTGTCTTTTACGTTACGAAAAACTCCATTTGGTACTGAATATTTTGCTAATCGATCAGCTGCTTCATCACCATGTATTCCAACATGTCTTTTAATCCAAATGGATGTCATATTCAAATTTAATGATATAGTTTTGATGTCACATTAAATAGGATATTTCATTATTTCGAGATGAGTCTCTTTTATGGCATGTGGTGATCTAGAGTCAGATAAAATCACAACCCCCATCTTTTTTATTTGATGTCAACTAGGAATAACTCTGTAAGATAGCATACAGCTCCGCATTATACTCGTATATGCCAGAAATATCGAGTAATTTAATTCGTAAAAATTGCTTTGTCTTAGATCAATCAGTATATATTATTGTCTTGTCAGCAAACTCTGCTAGTATAAATTTCAACAGGATTGAGTTAATGCGACAACATTCTGTATAATTAGAGATTAGGACTTTGTGGACTTCAAATATAGCTTGATAAGGAATATTACATATCGATGAAGTTTTTCTATATATAATTGAATTCATTGGTTTGAATGAAGGCTTCTGCAAGTGGAGGTGTGGTTTTAAACCTCCAATATCGAATTATGAGGTGTTCTCTGGATATTATACATAAATTGTTTATCATATTTGGCCTGAGAGTTTCCAATTTAATTAAATATTTCTGAGACATATAAACAAAGGAGGTACGTTACATTCTGCTAATAATACATTCAGTGGTGTTGACTTCATTGAACCGAGACAAATTCTAAGGCATTCATATTGCATACGATCTATTTGCTATGAATTTTTATCACAATTCGATTCATATAAACAACATCCATAGTTTATTACCGATCTATCATAAGCCCTATAAAACATAATGGCAATAAAAGGGGCTGCACCCCATCTGCGGTTTGTAACACATTCTAAGAGACTATACCCTTTTTCACGTTTATTTATCATATACCTTATATGTTTGAACCGTAGTAATTTACTATCTACTATGATACCAAAGTATTTATACTCGTTTAGTACCGACAATATTGGTCCATATAGAGTTAGGCTCTCCGATGTGTGAAGTCTATGTCTAGCGACTCGTAATTGAGCATTTTTTGGTTGAGAGGGCGTTACCAGTTTCTTCAGTCCACTTTATTACAGATTGCATCATATTTTCCAATATATTAAGATAATCGGCATATATATCCTGGATGGAGTATATACAGATATCATCTTCATACTGTATACATCTTTTTGTTTTTGAAAAACGTGTATGTAAATCGGCAGAATAAATATTAAATTATAAAGGACTCAATACAGATTCCTGAGGCAATGAATAATTCTAAGACCGTATAGAATATTTTTATGATCCTTTATGTAAAGTGTACCCGAATAATATAATTGTGTTATACTCTCAGCACTCCTTTTACTGAAACCAATGTCTACTATTTTGTTTTTCAGTAAATGGATATCCACGTCCACCTTTCAAGTTTAGACATGATCCACAAGATATTTATTTTTATAAAATGTAATTCGTATATCATTTACTTAGTTAGTTATTGCATCGAATGTGCCGTAGCCCCTCATAAATTCGTACTGTGTGCAGGGTAAAATTGTATTTTGTTCCATTGCAGCCTTTTTTTGAACATCCTTTCAAAAATTTTTTTTGTAAAGGGCTTTAGAGATATGGGTCGATAAGACTTAAATAAATTTCGGTCCTTTTGTGGTTTTATCTTCTATCCACCATACGTTAAAATTGTCAAAAATTTGTAAAAATTTTTTTTTGCAGGTAAAGTCATATTTCTGACAATATCATATGTTATATTATCATTACTGGGAGCTGTAGATCCTGTGGATTTGATTGCAATATTCAGTTCTAAGACATCAAAGGGTTTATCGATTGGATGATTGTTGGGGCTTTCAATTGATGCTTTCACTATATTTGGACAAAACTTGAGTAGAGTCTAGCTAGCATATTTTTTCGTAAAAGATAGTTCTCTAAATTTGCAGTGGCTTTGTACATTTGGAAAGCGTTTTTCCGTTTATTTATAGTTTGAGCACAATCATTGTCCCACCAAAGGGGTTTTGACTCTTTTTTGAAACCGCCAGTACGACACTTCATAGATTTAGATGCTGCTTTATATATTATTTCTATTGAAGACTCTATCGAGTTTATATTGTTACTATGTATTCTTGGAAACACTCCCAATCAGCAGAGGACTTATTTTCTTGATGGAATATAGATGATGGATTATATTGACGGGATATCAAGATCAAGATCAAAGTTAATGGTCTAGTGTCAGGTCTATTGGCGAAGGTCTTTCGTTGGGCCAACCAACTTTCGTTGGCGTCCCATCGTTTAAGATTATTAAATTTGTTCCATCTATAGCGTCTATTAATCTGTTATCTTGTGTAGTATTTATATTTATTGATCCCCAATAAATATGATAACAGTTGAAATCACCACATATCATAATGTATAGCTCTAGCCCGAAGCGGTTATTGCAAAATACCTATAGAACAAGAGATGTCATTAAATAATATTTCTATCAATTTCCATGAATCTCTTCAAGTTCAACCTCTATCAAAATTTGACGAAACAAAGCCTAAACCATCTTATAATAATATATATATTTCTACTTTTTCGAACGGATCACCTGAAACCCGAAGAAAAAGATGTACTAATGTCTCTATGCAAAAAAATTAAAAACATATTTTATAACGAAAACTCAGACTTTACGTTCACTCAAGCAGTTAAACATCATATTAAAACAGTCGACGACGTACCAATTTACCAAAAATCAAATCAAATTCAAAGTCAGATTCAAAAACTCCTAGACAATAAGATAATTAAACCAAGTACAGTTTCCCTACATTTCTCGCCCCCAAACGAATGGATACCAGTGGTAAGAAGAAATTTAGATTAGTGATCGATTATCGAAAACTAAATGAAAAAACTATCGAAGACAAATACCCCCTTCCTCGTATCGATGAAATTCTCGATAGTCTTGGTCGAAGCAATCATTTTTCCACATTAGATTTAGCACAAAGTTTCCACCAAATCGAGATACACCCAGATTCGGCAGAAAAAACTGCATTTATAGTAGATAATGGCCATTACGAATATACTTGTATGCCATTCGGTCTAAAAAAACGCTACCGCCACTTTCCAACATGTCCATGTGTCATGGATACTATTCCTCGCCCATTTCTCTATAAGTCATGTTTCATATACATGGACAATATACTAATTTTCTCTAAATCTCCCCAAGATCATATTATTCATATAAAACAAATATTTACCGAACTAGAAAAATATAATTTGAAAGTTCAAATAGACAAATCTGAAATGAAAGTTGCCTTCTTAGGCCACGTCATAACTCCTGATGGTATCAAACCTAACCCAAATAAAATCGAATCCATACAAAACTTCAGAATTCAGAATTCAGAAACTCATAATGGTATTACTGAAATTATAAAGCACATACACGTATTATTTTCCAAAAATTCAAGAATTAGTAACGAACCATATTAATCACTGCGAATTATGTCTCACCTCAGAATACGATAGAAACCCTCGAAAAATACCATTTTCCGGCCCTCTAATTTCTAAAAGACCTTTCGAAAACCTTCACATAGACGTATTATGTATAGAAAACAATTTTTAACAATACTGGATCTATTCTCCATACGAAATTAGTGATTCGAATTCAATCACTATACTCAATAAACTTCGTCATTATTTTTCCCATTATAACTACCCTTCACAAATAACTTGCGACAATGCAAGAGACTTCACAAGCGAAACCTTCAAGGAATTCATGCCACTGTTCCACATAAAAGTTTACTATACAACCCCCAATCTCATACCGGCAATTTTCCCATAGAAACAGCACATTCAACTTCAACGAGAATTCATAGACAGAAATCGAAAAAAATATTACTGATTTAGTTACAACCGCTATTCCTATATATAATCAATCCAGCAAACAGCTGGATAAAATTAATCTACAAAGTAAAGATGATATCCCAAAAACAGACGTTGTTTATCTAGATATGGAACCACGAAATAAAATTAAACCAAAATACAAGAAAATTTTAGTAAATACAAATAGATCCAACAATAGAATAGTTTCTCAAAAATCTAAAAAGATCAGCAAACACCTGATTAAAAATACTAAATCTTTCCAGGTTAATCATGAAGATAGCCAGCCAGGTACTTCAAGTCAAAACAATTGAGCCCCTAGGTTACATTTTAAATAATTTAGGATTAGGAAAATATAAGGTCAACTATCATAAGATTTATTTTAGAATAAGTATCGAAGAAATCGAAAATTCATATAGTAAATTAGTTTTAAATCAAGTTCATTTAGCTAGTAGACTTGACGACTCAACAGTAACTTTGGCAAAAATCTATCAAAGAGACATTGAATTACTTTCAGAAGATATAAACAAACTTAGAATGTATGCACGACCCAATAAAATAATCAAAAGAGGTTTAGTAGACGGTCTTGGTTCAGTAATAAAATATATTTCCGGAAATCTCGATCAAAACGAATTAATTCAGAAAACCTTCGAAAAGTTAATTCAAACGGAAATGAATTAATCTCCGAAATTTCGAAGTTACATACGTTTGCAGTACAGATTACTCAACGTTGGCAAACAAATTCACGAAAAAATTCTAACTTTTACACAAAAAATACTCAAAGAATCGAATACTTTAAATAATAGACTCAACAACGAAATTATTATCCATATTCAAATTGGGAACCTAAGAAACTATATTCAAATTTCACTTAGAACAATATCATTCATTTAGTAACCAAGAAACCCTAAATGTAGAATTGATTAAACAAAAAGAATTGGAAGAAAGCATTAATTTTTTACATACTATCCATTCACACGATGAAATTGCTTCTGATATTCGTACTTTATTAGAAATAATCAAAATAAATCTTATGTTTACTTTCCAAACTTTATATGTATGTAACTCTCAAAGTGCCCATATTAGCCAACGAATTGCTCCATATCTCCAAAATTATCCCTATTCCCAGCAAAGAAACAAACATATGTAGACATCCTGTTAATATAATAACTATCATTATGTTACACTTTCATTGATACAGTTAGTCTTCATTCTATCCCCTATTGTTGTAGTCATCGAGTAAATAAAGTTTTTAAAAAAGTAAATCTTTACTTTTGAAATTTAACTCGCCAATCGATGACTATTTAGCTGGTTGTAATGGTTTATACAATTTGAAAATGGGTATTAATACTGTCTTCCAATCTTCGAGAGAGGGTTAAAGGAGAATTCTTTTTACACACATTATCACATATTTTCTTCGATCGATGATTTAGCAGTATTTCAATGCAAATGACCCTAATTTAAACTTGACAACATCTTTTTTTATAATTGATATACTAGCAAGTGCATGAAGTTTGAAAATGTTATTGTTTATTACTACATCACCGTTGGCGTTATAATGAGATACACTTGAAATTAAGTATATCACTCCATGGATCATGGGTTGATTTCGAAAGTAAATAGCTACCAAATTTGTTGACAGACATTGTATGATGTTCTACGAACTACTGATATAAAATTTTAGTTTTCGCTTTATTTATTGAATTATGCCAGCCTCACGCAACTCAACTCTTCAATAATAGATACAATTTTGTTTGAATGGCCGCTATTTCCGGTAGCCTGAGAATCTATAAGTAATTCTAATCTTTCTACTATTTCATTGTAATCATCAAAGTATTTATGGTTAATTGGTTTGGTAGTATATTCCATCAACATATCCTTTCCGGTTTTTTCATATATCGTTGCTTTTCCTTTTCCAATACTAAGCGGATTATGGAATTATATTTGCTGAACAGTAGCTCATTCAAATCAGGTGTCCCAGGATAGGTAACCCCCTTAATATTGATGTTAGGACCAGCCACCTCCCTTCTATTTTGTGTTATAGGTCTGAAAGTGATTTCTGGATCACTAATATAAAATTTTTCCTCTATTGAGTTATGAAATATACCTAAAATGTGATCGTAAACACCATAAGTATCTCTTTATTATCCCTTCAATATACTCGGTGATGCATATTGAAAAAAATACTCTTGTAGCACTTTCGTACCATTAATGGTTTGTTGAAAATCACTAATTGTATTATCAATGTATTCATTCACTCTAGTACGATCCGGTAAGTAACCGTCAACATTTCTAGTTTCATAAGTATCTTCATTTCTTGAAAAACTAGGCCGCTCCATAAGTGTACTGCTGAGCTGCTCACCGGGACTTACATATGTTAGTATATGAAACGATCTAGTTGATTGTTTATAGTTCGATGTTGCAAACACATCTGGAGATTCCGGTGCTTCTGATTTCACACGTTCCTGCTTAACAAGTCTTTCTATTGTCGTGAGTAACTGCTTAAGGGGTTCAGTTATTGGTTGATACGTTTTCTCTAGTAGTGTTTGTGACTGTGCAATATGGCTTTTAAGGCTCTTGTATTTTTTCTAGGAGCCTGCCTATATTTAACTAAATGTGCAGTTAATTGATTATTCATGGTGACTGATGTATTTGGAACATCTCATTGTTATATACATTCATCAAATCCTTGTCGATATCTAGCAGAAGATAGGTGGCAGTCTTTATCTATCGTAAGAAATTTTGAAAAGACATGTCAACATTCACATGATCATCATATATGTACTTGAGTTTCGTTAAATATTATTCGAATATGACTAAAAAGTTTGAATTATCCCTAATTAATTGTTTAGGGATTGCTGAATATGTTTGACATAGATAAAAGCAATCTGTGGATCTATGGCGACCAAAACTGAGGTCCCAACACTTTGGCACTGAATTACCTCTGTTAGTGGGACGAGGTAAGCCTCTATATCTGGGATTTGTTCTTTCGATTTATCATCATAGTTACCTCTATAACTGAGACAGCGAGTAAATTTTATATGCATAAACCTCTGTAACTGAGATAACATTGTTTGTTTACTCATTCTTATTCTACCCACAAATTCCACACATAATATCAAGTACGTAAGACAAATTTTGAGCTTCAATTACCTTCAGTTTTAGTTTCGCTTTACTATCATACAGATGTTTATTTGAAAAATGCCAAAACGAAAGCTACAATCGTTATCATTACGTGAAAAACTGCAGTTAATATCCGTTTATGAAAGTGGGAAGACACGCGAAGAAGTTTGTGCCGAATTTAATGTGCCAAAATCTACTCTTTGTAGAATAATTCAGAGTAAACATAAAATTGAATCACAATATTCTGAAGGACAAGGAAAACTAAAACGTGTACGTTTATCAGAATATCCTGAACTTGAACAGTGTTTACTAACATGGGTCAAGCAACTTCGTAACAAAAACGTTCCGGTAAGTGGACCGATGATTAAAGAAAAGGCACAAGATTTCGCGCGAAGGCTCGATATTCATAATTTTTGTAGCAGCAATGGTTGGATGGAAGGGTTTAATAAAAGAAACGGTATAGTTTTCAAAGCAATTTGTGGAGAAAGTAACGCTGTTGATGTTAACAAATGTAGCCAATGGATTGAAGACTTACCACTTCTATTACTCAATTATTCTGCTGATGATATTTTGAACGCAGACGAAACGGGTTTATTTTACAAGTGTCTACCCGATAAAACTTTTACCTTAAAAAGTGAGTCTTGTCATGGCGGGAAACTCAGTAAAGAGCGCATTACAATACTTCTAGGTGCTAACATGTCAGGAACTGAAAAGTTGCCTATCCTATTAATCGGAAAATCCAAGTCTCCGCGATGTTTCAAAGGTGTTAAAACTTTGCCTGTGAATTACCAAAATAATGAAAAGGCATGGATGACATCCATTATTTTTTCTGATTGGTTGAAGAATTTAAACCAAGATATGAAAGCCCAGAAGCGAAAAATTTTAATGTTTGTGGACAATTGTACTGCTCACAATAATATGCCCGAGCTAAGCCACATTAACTGTATAACTGAAATAACTGGTAAGTGGAATACCTCTATAAGTGAAACGACAGTGCAGGTCCCTTGATGTATCACTTAACCAAGTTTCACTATATATATATATATATATATATATAAGTCGGAACAAGTGAAAAATATTATTGCAGTGGCTAAGTATTGAGCATAACAACAATAAAAATGCCTAAGATGTCAAATATATTATTGTTGGTCACTTGAAATTCATAAAATAAAATACAAAAAAAAATCAGTTGATTTGAATTGTGACGAGTCTCTACCACCTTCATAAGTTTTGCTTTTTTCCAGTTTAAATTAAAAAAAAATTATTTCGATCACAGAAACTGAGCAACACGCTGCAGACTTTCAATTTGTAAAAAGAAACCGGAACTGTTGGGATCTGCAAAACATTCATATAATGTGTGATTCACTTATATTACTTTCTAAAAACAATATACCAAGTGTACTCAATTAGTTTATCCCAATGTTCCAATAAGATTCTTAAGCGCATTTATTCGGCGATATAATTTATCCATAGAGTTTGATGATTCAGGTTAAGATTCAGAGGAAATAATTTGCGAAAACTGAGTAGAATCATCATTTTGTTCATATTTATTTTTTTTATTGAACGTCAAAAGTGTGGGCTATTCTCTAAATCGCTCACATTGAGTCTAACCTGCTAATCCAGTCAGATAGATTAGCATTTTCAACTGTCAACTGTGCTATTTCCAAAAAATGCTAAGAGTTAAAATTTGCTCAAACTCTTTTTTACTATTGTTTTATCAATTATATTTTATCAATACATTATTATTAACTGTTTAATAATTCATTTTTTTGTATTACTAACAATATTTCTATCCAAAGTTTGTTTTAATAAATATTTTGAAAAACTGCACGTTTTCTTTAATCGTTCATTGGAACATGGTATTCCAAAGTATTTTAAATTAAATTTTCCTGCCTTCACTACTTTTTTAGTATAATAACTATATATACATATATATACATATATATACATACATATATATATATATATATATATATATATATATATATATATATATATATATAATTATAAACATTAATCGTTTCAAGGTAGAATTACTACGAGGAAATACCAATAAAGGTTGTTCCATTTGCTAAAAACTTTGTAATTGCTTTCTGCTTGAATACATCGACGCCTAGATAGTAAATGTATAGCCTCATTGTTCAATTCTATATATATATCATTCTTGAAAATTCTCCAGCGTACTTTTAAAGTCACTCACACTTACCTCAGTAGAGTTGATGAAACCATATGTTTTAGAAAAAAATCATTATATCTGACACTCATTGAGCGCTAGCACTTAATGCCTAGTCCAAAATAATATTAGCTCATGATGGCGTTCAAAATATATACAAGTATTTTTAGCTGTCACATGATCTTACATCCAGCAAATGAAACATTTTTTTCTTATATTGGACATTGATAGCACCAATCCACACGATAACCGATAACCCTGAAAACGACATTCTCGAAAAGAATGGGGATTGTTTTCGGCCCACACATGAATTGGCGGAATTATAGTAAATCGTGTCCTGTACAGGGTCGGACAAAAATTGTTAATCCATCTTCAAAATTCCAACCTATGGATGTCATCTCTTGGACATAGTTTCTGGATCATTTTGATATGATATAACTACAGATGATTACTAACTTTTAATTGAGTAACATTATGCTCTCGACTGACTTGTCTGAAATTGTAGGCTTCATGTTAATAGCGTCAATGACGTCATCTCTATGTCGTTCTGTTCTTCCGGCATATAATTTAAAACTGACCCAAATGTCGGATGAGTGGGAGCTCGACGATCAGAAAATCTCTTGTAATACTCTCCAGCAGCAGCTGTCGGTATATTGTGTGGTCGAAAACTGATGTACTATTTTGAACGAAAGTATCAAAATATGTACCAAAGCTAGCAAAATAGTACGCAATACAGAAGAAATATGTATTCTTGTAAACATACATAACGGTTGAAAATTAAAATAATGACAATGGGTATAAAATATCAAGAAACTTGAAAATATTCTTGAATATTGGAAGTTTGAAAACATCGAATTTCCTAAGAAAGACAACAAGTAACAGTAACAAACTGCCATGTGACAGATGAACCATACAAGTCTGACTAAGTAGCAGATCCAATATGGTGGCAATAACATCTAACCCATAGTCAAGTATAGCTCTAGAACTCACAGTACATTGTCTCCAAAAAGTCTTAGCCAATACTCATTCAAATCTTAATTGGACGACTCCAATAGCCAAACGGCATACAGCAACAATGCGCCAGAAAGTTTAGAAATGAATGTTCTTAACACAAGAAGTAAAATTCTGGCAGGAAAAATCTTTTCCCTTAACATGATCAAGAGAGCGATTGAGAGCTCCTAGTACCACAAATTACCTGGCAAAGATGGCATTCATCTAATCATGCTACAGAAAGGCTTCCAAGGGTTGAAAAAACATCTTCACATCCTTTTTGAAGTCAACTATATACCCAAAATATGGCGAGAGTCAAAAGTAGTGCTCATACCAAAAACGGACAGAAGACCAAAAAAGGAACCAAAGTTTTATCGCCTCACTCACCTCATTTTTCTTATAAGCTACGTAAAAAGCCGTAGAACAATACCTCAAAAGTACTGCTCTAGCAATAAAGCCACTTCACACCAAATAATTCGATTATCAAAAAGGCAAGGTGTACCACTTTCACTGCTACTACAGTAAAGGCTGCCCGCAAGGCGGAGTCCTATCACCCCTGCTGTATTCCTTGATAGTGGACCAAAGTCTCACTCGACCTAACAGCTTTGGAATTATAGTTTTGGACTACGAGGATGATCTAGTAGTTGTAGTAAAGGGCAATCATGGAAGTATAACTTCTGTCTAGATGCAAATGACTCGGAAAACACAATCAAAAACTGGGGTGAAGAGCAAATCTCTATCAACCTCAAATCAACATCACTAGTCCCATTTACAAGGAGAAGGAAATCAAATATAAGTGTACCTCTCATGAATGGAACCAAATTAATACTTTCCAATGAATCAAACTATCTAGCAGTCATTCTGGATAAAACACTTAGTTGAAACAATCACCTTTTTTAATAGTAATTGCAAAAGCCACTGTGGCTGTATGGACTTGTCGCAAACTTCTTGGCAAGGTAAGGGCGACTAAAGCCTAAAATTATATTCTGTATATACAAAACAGTCATCAAACCCATGATAACATTTGCGGCGCTTGTTTATTGATCTAAAACTGAACAAACAACAGCTCAGGAAAAAATAAACAAAATTCAAAGGGTAATCTGTTTGGGTATTAAAGGGGCAATGTCAACCTGCCTTACTACATTTTAGAGGCACTACTAAACTTGCTTTCCTCATAGTGAAGAAAGAGATATTGAGCAGAATCCACAAGCTAATCAAGGCAAAAAAACTAAAGCCAGGGTTTTAGAGTGAACAAAAAATCTTCCGCAAGCTCGAAATGTATCTTTTTGGTACATAGACGCTTCGAAGCTGGCGTAAGAAGCTGGACTGTGCATTTTTGAGCAAAATGCAAGCTCTCCATACCTCTAGGAACATCTCTCACTATTTTCGAGGTAAAGTTGCTAGCAATAACCAAATGTGCTCAAGAGTTGTTCAATAGAAACCTCTCTCAAAAGCCCATATACACTCTTTCAAATAGCTAAACGCTAAGGTTCTGAAAGTTATTGAGTTTGAGACTGTTAACAATCTCTAAAAACATTATGTAACAAAAACAAAAGTAGCCCTAATGTGGTTTCCAGGCTACCAGAGTATACCAGGTAATGAGGGAAGCAGAAAGTTTTGCCAAAAAGGGGCAACAACTCCATACCTTAGACCAGAATCTTATTGTGACCTCACGAGATGCGACATCAATAACGAACTAAACGAAAAGCTAGAGAATCAAATGGAGTTTCACTGGAGAAACAGTTGAGGCCTAAGACAATCCAAAATATTCATAACCATAGCAGCTAAAAAATCTGAAGAGCTTCTCATGATGACCAGAAACAACTGGTGGTCGGTCGTCTGGAAGGATTAATACTAACACCTAGGAAAGTGGGACAAGAACCCCAGAATATCGAAAAATAGTCTGTTTGGCAAGAGTCTAAGGATTTTGAAAGCAAAACAATAAGATGAACAGTCCTGTACAAAATATTCTATTTACAGGTGCAGAGTACAATCTACGATAGTATAGACTAATTTTTTGGGGTCGAACGACGTGACTACCCTTCTTTTATATCTTTTTACATACTCAAGTACAACCTCCTGTACAACATCTTTGCAAAAGAATCGTTTGTTCGATGAAAATTCCACCAACGAAGTTGAATGCTAATGCCTTCATGGAGGGTTAGTTATTCGCTCACGTCACTTAACTTCTATACGACGTCTATGTATTTTTCGCATTGAACGGTCACTTGACTATATCTCGTTTAATTACCGAGCGTTATAAGCTCTGGTATAATTAACGAACAATGCCCTTAAGGTGTTTCTCTTATTGAAGGGTTTGGTTGACCCATATTTGTGCCTACGTAAAGCACATAACGTCCGAACTACTTTTGTAGGCACGGCGTTACTTTTGGTGAATGGACTGATTGGCTCATATTTGTGACTGTGCATTTTGAAAATCTCTTTTCGTTCACTGACCCAGCATCACTATATAAATTTAATAAGTAACACTTGATAAACAGGTTTACAAATTGTATAACTTAATAACTTAGTCAATAAATTATTTAATTGTGATAAAATATGAAGATCCTTTGCACTACATTATTCTATTTCATCATGGTCAGTTATGGAGAATGAATTTAAATATAAAGGTCCAAGTCCTTAATGGGATTTTCAAATATGTTATATACACCTGCATGAATTTGAAAATAAAAAAAAATTAGTGCGATGGTTTTATGTGTCCAGTATATTGAATAAAATTCTTAACTTCAACATACGAGTATATGTTATCTTGATCAAATACATACTGTTTCTTTATTTTTCCCCACACGCAAGGATACAAAATATTTTGAACATTTTTTGATAATATTTTTGCCATTGTTTCAATTTATTTATTGTACCAAATTCGAAAATATCATCATTTACTTTTTTTTTCAAACAAACTTGGACAATATATTCTCTGAGGAAATATTGCCATTAGTGATCGATAAGATTTATTCAGTGATGTGTGCGTCCCACTATTAAGGTGCCGAGAATAAACTATTTTCTCTCTCGTTCCAGATATCAGGCTGCGCATGCTTGAGAATGCGCAGAACCGAACTGGAACCTCGGAGGATAGAGAAAGCGTGACCATTCTGTCTTTCTTAGTTCACAATTGTTTATATAGAAATATTACATATATGTTCGTTCTCATCACTATCCTGCGATCTTGGGATTAAGCTCCAACATTGATATAGGCACTTTAATCAAATCACACCATTTGGAAAAACCCTACATGTCAAATAGAAGATTATATTTTTGTCATTGTCATACTTCACACCTCCGACAGATTCCGTAATTATTTCTTGAGAATTTTCTTCTATCATTTTAGGGTCCATATTCCGTGCAAGAGCTAAGTATCACATAAGGCAGTTATAAAATCTGATAAGCCCTGATAACGTCATCTCTGATGATTAAATAGTTTTAACGGAGTGGTTTCTATTTTTATCAAAACCATTCCAAAATAAACACCAATATTCATGGATTTCTAAGACCTTCAACAAAACATAAATCTACTTAGTTCTTAGGTGAAAGTAACATTCCTCAACTACAATGTAACCAACGGCTAATTTAAGACTTTGTGAATGGCCATTTCAAAGTCGCAAATGATTCGATGTGGAGAAAACTTCCAACCTATATTATTACAATAATCAATTAAACATTTGAAAGCGGTACAATATGTAATCTTTTGTTTATTAGACAAATTCATGAAAAAAAGGTAATGACCATTGTCTACTGTATAAATAGTAAATAACTCTGTGAAGACTTTAATCCAGTTTTATCAACATTTATGTAAGCCCAGAGCATAAATATGTTATATTCGACTTACAAAAATTAGATGTATAGTTGCTGGCAAATAAAAACGGTTGCTTTTTTTACTTCAGAATTCTATTTTATTCAGAGCAACATACGCTTCTTGTTTTGATCGGAGTAAACACCACTCCGTCGTTTTTAATGAATAGATCTTTTTATATTTTCCATATCTTTGATAATTACATACAAACCTGATTTCTCTGAAATCAATCGATATGAGCAGCTTCTAATGGTTTGGTTGGTGTAGGTGCGACCATTAATTTCACTTTGAGTGGAAATCCCTCATATTAATTTTCTTCTTCATATGCTGCTTCGAATTAAGGAGTTTACCACTCTTTTATGTTCTTGCTTCTATACACATTTCAATGAGGAAATTTCCATTCTAGGTGTCTTGTACTTTGTTGAGTGATAAGATGTCTAGTTTTCTGAAAGGTTTTATTGGACTTTAATCCTGTAAATATACTTATGGGAGTTTTTCTTGGTTGCAGCGATGCTCCTGGTCAGGAATACCAGATGTTCGGTGGTAAGATATCTTAAATGGTTATTTTATTTTAATTCTTGGCTGGTTGAAGATTTTTAAATTGCTGTCTTGGCAAAAACTGCCTCTTTAATTTTTCAGTTGGTTGCCAGTAAGGGGTGAACGACATACATTGTGGTTGGACCATTATTTGTGGAAACGCTAAGGGTCATTGATAACAAACTGATTGTTTCTGGACTGAAAAATTATTTACTTATCTCCCTGGACTTTTGCCATTAGCTTTGTTCGCGGGTCTGATTCCAAATCAGTCTTGGGACTGGTCGCATGCGCACTTTCAAAATAGAACTATTGTTAACAAGCATAAGACGGGTGGTTATCAATCATTACTATTGTTGGCATGAAACACTACAATATTTCATATCATTTTCAAGCTGCTATTATTAGCTTTGAGATTTGACTAGAAAAAATTCAATTTCGTATTAAGTTCTTTTGTCAGTGACTTGCGATTGCAGGGGTGTCGTCTGAGTTAATTTTTTTGCTCACGAATGTATATTAATATCGAGTATCATACTGCTAAACGCCCACGAGAATAAACTATTGATTTATGAACATCAAGTTAAATTTGTTAATATGTTTCCGAAATACGAGGACGGACAATTAATCTAATTTGTGTTAATCTCTTCTTTAGGAGTTACTGTTAACTAAATTGAAACTTGGAGATGTGAGTGTGATTAATCATAAACTACGAGTAAAGTTTATTGGACTTCAAATGTATCCACATCTTCATATAATACGTAGTGGAAAATACCATAGAATACAATTAAGAAGATTATTATATCGGTCTTTAAAATTAAAAATCCACCTATTCTATCATTTCTATCTAAAATAAATTGTTGCCAAAATATTATATCATCATACATCAGAACTTTAATAATCCTTGAGGTGTGTCAAGATGTTAAATTTATAATAAGGTAAAAAATAATTTTTCCGACTGCAATTTTTCACCATCGACAAGAAGCATACCTGCTCGATGGACTGGGGTGGATGCCCTTGAACTGGATCTTATGATCCCATCCAAAGACACTAGTCCGTCCTCCACTGAACTTTGCTAGTCTGCACTGTGGATAGTTTCATAAATTACTTTGTTTCGTTTTTTTATAATTGATTTTCTATTCTTCACTTTGTGTTGTCTTACAACTTATATCATGTAATTTTAGTAGTGGTCAGAATGTGGTACCCTTTAAGTCAATTATTTTATTCTTTTATATCTCTATCCATGTATACACCCTGTACACTAACTGTTAATTATTTATAACCAGATCACCTATGTTTTGGTGATATTGCAATTTACTGTCTACGTAGGTAAACTATATCGTAATTATGAACCAATATTATGTGTCATCATTCATTGTAAAAAGGTAATTCCAAACTATTAAGACAATAGAAAAATGGTGAAGTTCAATTGCTATTTAGTTTCTACCCCTCGTTATGACCCAACATAATATGGCGATCCTGCCAGAATATTCCAGGATCCAACGCGTTTGAGATGCTCGTAGTGTACGCGCGTTTGGGAAATTTCTCAGATGAAAGTTAAAAGTGAACTTAAGTGACTTTTCTCCAATTCGAAATAGGTACTAAAAACTCTAAAGAAAGTGAAGTTGCGAGCAGCGGTGTAGTTAATTCTAACTTCATTGTGGAAGATGACATTTTGCAAATGCCCACCGACATAAGGGTGCTTATGTTTTATTACGTTCAGTTTGCTAGTTATAGTAGGACTACAGCTTAGAAAGGGTTACCGCAGTGGTTTAAAACGAGACATTTCGCGAAGTATGGTTTTAAGATCACAGGCCACTACCGCTGATGTTTAACGGAGGTGTCAGATGGAGAGTGTGGACCAGTAGCAACCGGGGTGGCAATACATCGTACAAGGAGTAGTAGTATAATTAGGTAATAATCCCAGGCAAAAAAGAGATGCTACACAACGCAACGCTGGAGCTGGTATGTGATTCTAGTATTTTTTATGGAACGTTAACGGATGGACAATTTATCACATTTCAGAATTCTTTTTGAACAAATATAAACTATATATAATTAATTAAAATTTATGATATAATATTAGTGCCTGAGCTACATATTTAATAACGCTCTGTTTTAAAATAAATTTAGGTATCTTTTAAAAATTAGTTACGTTTGTTAGTAGTGCTAGGTTATTTTATTGGGCTTTAGTAGTATTTATATAATTATTTTAATTTATGCCTTTTGATTGGGAGTCGGTCTTTACAAGGTAATCCGATATAAAAACAATCATAATTAATGAATCTAAGAGAATTTTAAAGACATTAGTCCCCAAATCAAGTAGAGTAAGAAACGAAGTTTTACAAAATTTAATTTATAACTATAATACATTCATTGAAATAGTAAAGAAAAGAAACTATTTACAACCGTTAGAGATAGGGTAGTTAGATCATTTCAAGTTTTACGTATAAATTATAAAATCCCTAGCTCTTGCCTTGAATGTATAAACCCCGAAATAAAAGACGAAACTACTGAATTTGACTCAGAAGATAGTGACTCAGATCAAGACTTGACGCCTGACAAAGACTAAAAAGACTTAAAAATATCAACTTCTATTATCGATTTTTTTAACTTAGCTAGTAAACTAGTATCGAATGAATTTGACGGAAGTGCAGACAAGCTACAGACATTTTTAGATACGCTATCACTGCTCAATGCAAATTAGACAGGTCAGGTAATAGTAATAGATTTAACCGTAGTTATTCTAGAGCGAGAGGAACAGGCGGTAGATATATTAGAGCATATGAAGGAGAACCTGACGGCTCTAGGTTTCAGCAGGAAAACATAGAGTTTCTCCAACAGGGTCCCTTGGGGAATCAGTAAATATATTTAACGTGGACCGTTCACTTTCTAATTTCGTAGTTATTAAAACCCAAATGACAGGTAACCGTGATGTTACTTTGCTTATTGACACAGGGGCGGACATATCTATCTTCAAAAGAGACAAAATTAAATCTGAGCAAATAGTCAATAGGACAAATAACAAATAACCCGAATAAAAGGGGTTACCAAAGGCTATACAAGTTCCATTGCATCCACCAGTACAAAAGTTTTTCTTAACGGCTTCTCGGTATATCATATTTTTCATGTAGTTGAAAATGATTTTCCAATCTCTGTAGATGGTATATTAGGAAGGGACTTCATTATTAAATATAAATGTATACTAGATTACGAAAATTGGTTCAGAATCATAATAACCAAATAATTTTGCCAATTTTTAATAGCCGATATGACGATACTCTTATTATTCCACCTCGTTGCGAAGTTATAAGAAAAGCAGAGCAATGATGTAATCTAAAATCGGACATAGTTATCTCAAACCAAGAATTGACCCCTGGAGTTTTTATAGCCAGCAGTATTGCGTCCCCGAACAGCCCATTTGTTAAAGTCTTAAATACGACATTGGAAAGTGTGACAATTAAAAACTTTAAAATCGAAACTGAAAATCTGCAAAATTTTAACATATTACATGTATCACAGAATTGTGCCGATGACCAGCGTAATAAGTTATTATTGAAGGAATAACATTGTGAAATCCCTGACTTTGCAAAAGCCGAAACGGTCAATCTATGTCAGGAATATAACGATATTTTTTGTTTGGAGAATGATAGTCTAACAATTAATAATTTTTATAAACAGCAATTTAAATTAACTGACCAAAGTCCAGTTTATGTTAAAAATTATAGAATGCCTCACTCTCAAATTTCAGAGGTAAATAAACAAATATTAAAAATGTTAAAAGACTCGATTATCGAACCCTCTATTTCCAATTACAATAGTCCCATTTTACTAGTGCCCAGAAGATCTGATAACGGAGATAAAAAATGGCGACTAGTTGTGGACTACAGGTTGCTCAATAAAAAATTAGTGGCTGATAAGTTTCCTTTACCAAGGATAGATGATATTCTAGATCAGTTAGGAAAGGCAAAATATTTCAGCACTTTAGACTTAAAAGCCGGTTTTTATCAAGTTTCAATACAAGAAAATTCTCGCGACATCACTTCATTTAGTACAAATGCGGGATCATTCTGATTTACCAGGTTACCTTTCGATCTAAAGGTGTCTCCCAACTCATTTGCTCGTATGATGAGCATAGCATTTTCGGGAATAACCCCAGAGAAAGCCTTCCTTTACATGGATGACCTCATTGTAATAGGCTGTTCTATAAGTCATCACCTTAGTAACTTAAAAAATGTTTTTGATTTATGCAGAAAATATTGTCTTAAGCTAAACCGAAACAAATGTAAATTCTTTCAAAATAATGTTTTTTATCTAGGTCATACTATTACAAGCGATGAAATTTTACCTGACAAGTCAAAATTCGAAATTATAAACAAATACCCTGTACCTACAAACGCCGATGAGGTCAAAAAGTTCATTGCCTTCTTAAATTATTATCGTCGCTTTATTAAAAATTTTCCCGAGTTAGCAGTTCCACTTAGCAAATTAACAAAGATTTCGAAATTTGTTTGGACCGAAGAGTGCCTAAACTCCTTTTTAAAGCTAAAAAGTTACCTTTTAAAACCTCAAATTTTACAATACCCCGATTTTAGAAAACAATTTATCTTAACCACGGATGCCTCCAAACAGGCCTGTGGAGCAATTCTTTCACAAAATTTTAATGGAGTCGAACTACCAATCGCCTATGCATCGAGGTCTTTTACAAAAGGCGAAATTAACAAGGACACAATTGAGAAAGAATTGGCTGCTACACACTGGGCAATTAAGTATTTTAGGCCATATCTTTTTAGCTATAAATTTTTAGTAAGATCGGACCATAAACCACTCGTTTATTTATTTATTATGAAAGATCCCTCTCCCAAATTAATACGTATGCGTCTAGACGTCTAGACTAGAAGAGTACGACTTTGATGTAGAATACATTAAAGGTAAAGATAACGTAGGCGCAGATGCCTTATCTCGTATTCACGTCGAAGATCTTAAAAACATCTCTGCCACATCTACAAAAATTTTCGCTATAACTCGTTCAATGACAAAGCGTACTTCAGATACAAATTCGACCATTGCCGAAAAAACTAGCCCACAAAATAATAGATCAAAAGTGTTTCAAACCACCGACAATTTAATAACGATTAATATGCCTTATTTAAAATTTACTGTTACGCCAGATTATCTTAGAGTAATTCTGGGTCAAAAGGACAAAATCAGCGCTATAGAAACAATAAATTTTGCTAACGACAACTTTTCTTTAGAGAAATTGTTGTCTCAGCTTGAAATTCTAGCTAGCAAAAATAACATTAAGAAATTAGAATTAAAAATTAAGGATCCTATATTTACTATGTGCACAATTAATGATTTTAAAGAAAAGGGCGAAACTATGTTAAAAAATTTAAATATAGTACTATATGATGAACCTACAATTATCACAAATAAAGCCGAAAAAGAAAAAATTGTCGCACAGTACCATGATCATCCACTCCTTGGTGGTCATTGCGGGCAGAAGCGAAAATTAGGACTAAGTTTCGTTGGAAAAATATGTCTAAGGATGTAGCCAACTATGTTAAATCATGCCAAAAGCGTCACATGAATAAAAGTAAAATTGGCCATAGGGAACCGATGGTACTCACACCGACGCCCCAACGGCCATTCGATATGACGTGTATAGACACCATAGGACCAATTCCTAAAACATTGGACGGAAATTGTTACGCAGTTACAGCTCAATGCGAATTGACAAAATATGTTGTCATAACACCGGTACCCAAGAAATATGCCTTAACTATCGCAAGGGCCATAGTTGAAAACTTGATTTTAATTTAAGGTCCTTTGCGCGAGATAAGGACTGATGTGGGAACGGAATACAAAAACGAAGTGTTAGAACAAGTTTACAGACTACTTAATATCGAACAAAAATTCTCCACCGCGTACCATCCCCAGAGTATAGGTGGCTGTAAAAGAAATCATCGGGTACTCAACGAGTATGTTAGGATGTACGTTAACGATTCACACACTGACTGGGACAAATGGATAAAATTTTATAGTTTCTGTTACAATACGAGCCCCAGTATATATCATGACTATACACCCTTCGAACTTGTTTTCGGGAGGAGAGCTGAGCTGCCAAACGCACTGACTGCCAAAATTGACCCGTTGTACAACCCCGACAACTACTACCTAGAACTTAGACACCGTTTACAAATTTCTCATCAAAGAGCTAAAGATTTTCTAATTAGGGCAAAAGAGAAACGTAAAATAGAATACGATCAAAATTCATAATATATTAACCCAAACCCTGGGGATTTGGTGACGATAACAAACAAAAATAGATCAAAATTCGATCCTTGATATAAAAGCCCATTCTCAATCGTTAGCTGCGACAATGTGAACTGTAATCTAAGAAATCTTAAAGACAATAAGATTATTACAGTGCATAAAAACAGAGTGCAGTTATATAGTTAACAAATAAATATATAAATAGTGTACAATTCGGACTACAAAAATAATTTAATTAAGTACTATTTATTAAGTAGGAATAGGAAACGTATTTTTGGGTAGCAATTATTTTTGGGATTTAGTATTTAGTTTTAGAAAAAGGGATCCCTATATCATAAGTAAATATTTCAGAAAAAAAACGAGCTTTTCTTTTTTGTTTTGTTGCTTTAGATGTGGAATATGGATTGTTTTTGTAATGTGATCAGCAACACATTTCTCTTATTTCTTTTTCCCGTGAGACTGAATATTCTTCATTTACCGGCCGAAATGAAGTCCATTCTTCAAAAAGGAGGAGATGTGGTGCTCTTCAAGTCAATTATTTTATTCTTTTATATCTCTATCTATGTATATACCCTGTACACTAACTGTTAATTATTTATAACCAGATCACCTATGTTTTGGTGATATTGCAATTTACTGTCTACGTAGGTAAACTATATCGTAATTATGAACCAATATTATGTGTCATCATTCATTGTAAAAAGGTAATTCCAAACTATTAAGACAATAGAAAAATGGTGAAGTTCAATTGCTATTTAGTTTCTACCCCTCGTTATGGCCCAACATTACAAGAAGATACATGTGTTGTTTTTGTTTTAAATTGAGCTAAGAAGGTGCACCAACACATCGTTTACTTAACAGAATAAATTTTACAGTTGGAACAAGTGCTACTACATTTAACAAATTTTGGTCGTATCCCGTTGGTTATTTTTTAATTTTTGGTATTATCAAAATATATTCCGGATAACATGAATGGAACGTAACGTTAACTTTTAAACAATATGAAAATTATGAGAGAGGTTCTGAACTGATATCTTCCTACACCGAAGTGTCAACATGAGGAAAATAAACTTTTAGAGAATGAAAGAGTTCCTTATCATAATTCAATTAGGCTGCCCTCTCAAAAATTGTCAAGGTCAATTTTAATTGAATTTATATTTTTCTTTATTTTCGTCAGAGGGTTTACCAAGTAAAACAGACTACAGTGTAAAGTTTAGAATGTAAGCAAAATACAACTCCACAGCTGCTTACCTTTTTCTATCCTTATTACCTAGCAACTACGTTTAAACAGGAAAAATGATATTAGGAATTGCACTCATCTGTCAACCATTCGACACCAGTTTTTAAAAAAAGATAATTTATCAACGAAAAACTTAGTAGAAGGCTGCTTGAAAAATTGTGTCATAGGCACTTTGAAATTGAAAAAGCGGAGGAAACAACATTGTTAGACAGTAAAAAAAGACAGTATTACAGTTGTCCGTACATGCATCATAAACTGTAAGAAAGTGCGCAGGCTTTATTTTTACTTTAGTCATGAATGAATTTAGTACCAAGCAATATTTTGGAGTTGTGATACACGTCGGGTTATGGATTAGGAAATAAATATGAAATTGACAAAGAGTATTTTTTGTGCAAAAACAGTGACTCTTAAATTGATTTCAGTTCAGTCGTTCGAACCTTGTTTTTTAAAGTTTTATCGTTCTAAATATGGCGACGTCGAGTTAACTAAAGATTGCCTCAGTGATCATTATAAAAAAGTGAAACTTTTTAAAAATATCATAACATAATATATAAAAATTTATAATCACAATAATCTTGATTTAAAGGAGAAGAAACAACGAAGCTTTGTCTGACTTGAAGACTGATACATTTTCCAGTGACTATAATTCTAAATATTTTCAATGTAAAAAATTGGAAAAATAAATTTTCCTAGACCAGAGTCTAACCCGGGACTTGTAGTCTGAAGATTATGAACATTCACACTGAGCTATCAGCGACATTGAATGTGTTAGTCGTATATATATTTCTTAATGTACCATAGTTTTTGAAAAAATTTATAAATTGAATTACGTTTGGAAACAATATAAATTTCACTCAAACCTGTCAAAATATCATGTGTTTCAATATTTTGTGTTAAATTATATTGAAAAACTGAACTAAAAATGGATATGAAAAATGAAAGTGACGTCACCAGAACTTGGGAAAGGTGCTGAAGTTGCCTCATCAAATTTATCTCCAGAAAAGTCAAAGAAAGTATATAATATAGTGTATGAATTTTGAACTGGAAAAAGGGATTATTAATTACTATTAATAAAAACCAACCTCTTGGAACATTAGATACCCAATATTTTTGAAATTAATACATAGATTTCTGTCCTGATTATTATTGGCATATTATACGATTATTATAATTTAAAAAAAATCATTAACAAATATATTTAATAGTCGTGAATAAAATATAGTATTCTATTCGCGTATTGTGTGAATTTTTATTCAATCGTTAATTTATGCCACACGCTAAAACTTGTTTCAATAAACTTCACCTCATGACTAATAACCTACATTATAAACTTCTGAATAATATTCTAATTAGATCATTATCTGTTTATAATTATTCTCATGTTTTTTGTGTTCAATAGAAGTTTTCTTTATGATTCATTATTATTTATTGAATGAATATCATTTGATTCAGGTGAATTTTTCATTACAATTTTCATGTGAATTGAATTTTCCAAAAGCTTTTCCATTGAAGTTAACCAAATAATCATTTTATTTACTCCAACATCTGTTGGAAGTTGATTTATTCATCCTTTTTTTTTAATATAAGAATAGAAATCTCTAGCAGATTAAGGAGCATGAGCACACAGGTGTAGTATCGTATTCTACAGCAGGAAATAGTATGCACAATTTGTCCCTGACAATTTTGTTTACTCCGATTTTTTCAATTTCAGTCTTTCCCTATATATGACCAAATTTCTAAATTCTCATAACTACTACGTTATTTATTGTTAAATTATTTTTATTTTAAAAGTAGTCTCGATTAGTTAACAGATGAGTGCAATTGCTAATATCAATTTAAATGTAGGTAAAATTATAAATTCAATTAAAAGTAGCATTGACAAGTTTTGAAAGGGTTGCCAATTTGAATTATGTTCAGAAACTCATTTGATCGACTAAATATTATTTTCATTTGGTTGACATGTCGGACAATCTTAATTCGGATTACACAAAAGTATGACATAATTTTCCCAACTGTCCAGTTTCTCTAAGCTTCTATTACTGTCTCTATGCATTTAATACGATTATCCATTTTATTGATAGGATACCAATGTTGAAAATCTATTACGTAATTAATTAACAGTTTATATGTAAGAATAACATTATCAATGAGTTTGTCGTATCTGCAGGTAATTTTTTTATGTTCATCTTGACAGTAAGTATATCATGTATAGATCGACCAACATAGCTTTGCCTCTGAGATGCGCAAACGATAAACAGAGAGAGTTGGTGTACGACAAAGACCGACTTCGCCCTTTCACCGGGAAGTACAATCGAGAGAAGAATTTTAGTCGAAACCGTTGATTGCAGTACCTGAATCAACGTTGAAACAAATTTGGTATCGGTTGACGATAACGATAAAACAGTAGAGGAAAGGAATCCCAAAATCCTTATTCATTCGCAAGTAGAATATAATTAAAGGAATTATGCATAATATGATAATCACTAGAGAGTATTTATTGTAGATGGATAATAGTCACATCACATAGTGATATCCTTTCTACCTGATTGAATGTTCTATATTGTAATCCTAGTCAAAATTCATTTAAATAAAAGTTGAGGATTAAAACATATCGGATTATGAGCAAGTATTTGGGAAAAATGGATAACCTGCAAATTGATGATTATTTAATGATTAAATGATTATTTAACATTTTTAAGAATTTTTTGAGTACTACTGCCTATAGATTATAATACGACTTTTCACCCACTGTTGACACATTCTCAAATTGGTTTTCGATTCCTTATAGATTAGAATCTTCATCTTCCTGTTGTGATTCAGTGTCGCTATCCTCATCATTTAAATCAATAACCAGATCATCTACGATAGTGTCTATTATGGGTTCATTCGTCATGAAATCGGCCTCAAATTTCTTCGCTCTTTTGCTAAGAGACTTCCACTGCTCTGGAGAAAATTCTTTGAAACAATCGTCGCACTGTTGTATAACATCGTTAAAATTAAAAGATACATTTTTACTTGCAACATAGTCTTTAAGTTCGGCCCAAACCGATTCTATTGTATTCAAATCCGGATGATATGGTGGTAGTCGCACACCGTCGCTGCTAGAAAAAGCTAATCTATTTCATACCGCTTATATTTTGGCTTATAGCTCTTTATAAGTGCATATAATTCAGGTTTCAGCATCGTTTTATTGAATGGAATATTTCTCTCTGATAACCATGATTGCATCTCGGCTTTTTTGGTCAATGTCGTTGGCATTTTATTATGATAAGGTGCATTATCTGTTCTGACACCCATTTCTTATAATTATCAAGATTCATCTTATTATGATAATCACCTGTATTGCAATTCGATTTCCATCTTATATAAGCATTAGGCACAAATCCATTTTCTCCACCTGCATGTATTATAATAAAACTTTGCCCTATACTAACAGGTTTTTTTAGACCATCCCCGGTATTATCATTCCAGCCTTTTTGGTACGTGTGTGTAGCATGAATATTTATGTAGTTTCATCCATGTAAATAATAGGTCGACCTTTTCTCTGTAGGTCCGCATTTTTTAAGATTTCTATTCTCAGTAGTCGAATGGGCAGGCGTTCCATTAATATTTTTCTGTTCGGTTTCACCTTCCTCCATCGAAATCCAAGTTTATGAATGTTTTTTCTCAAATACTCTTTGCAGGCCTGATAGTCCATATCGCTATCTATGAATTACCCTGAGAGTAGGAATTATTTTTTCTGTGATATGGAAATTAACTATGCACGAGTTGAAAACATTTCCTGTTCACCTTCTTCTATTCATTTCATCTCTGATTTAATTTTCCTTGCGGTTCTTACGCATACACCTGTAGTCTCTGCTACTCGTTCTTGAACCTTCTATGATAAAAAATAATTATTAGTACATTTCTACCATTACTTATTACCTTCGCAAGAGGAAACCTTATTCCATCTGCCGTTGCTTCTGTCTGCATAAATCATAAAACATTGTTGACAATTTCTCTGCTTTGTCCACTCAGAATCTTGTTTTTCACTTTACTGTTCAAAGGCATTTTCAAAGTAACGAACCCAGAATTATCACAACAGTTCACTAAATAATTTCTGCACTGACTGTACTAACCGATGTTGACTGCATGAGATCCTCCACATTAACATTTAAGTGCCGACGTGCGGTCTGAGAGGCCCCGACAGGCACTTGACTTGCTACTGTACTCCTTTCCCCGCATAATTCCGATCCCAGCTTTTAAGTAGCTGCAAGAACAGTGCCCTCGTTGACATTGAAACAGGAAGGCGAGACTTCGGATAGGTATAAATGTGTCTAATCCAAATTATACGCGAGTGATTGAGAGCTGGATTGCGGATGAAGATTCCAGCGGATCTGAGGTTGACGACGTTAGTGAAGATTTTTGTCCGGAGCACAGTTAGCATAATACAGATACTAGCACTGATATTTCTGATACCGAAGAAACTCAACCTGAACACTTGGACGCGCCGTCATCGTCATCAGATAAAAATGTTCCGCTCTCAAGGTTGGAATGTTTTAGAGGAAAGAATAAATATAAGTGGTCTAAATCACCTACAAACAGATCATCTGTTAGAACACCACAACATAATATTATTAACCGAGTACCTACCTCCAATTTTACCGAAAATGATGGTAAGTATCTTTATTCTTTATGGAAACAATGTTTAAATGGCGAGATGTTTCGGAGATTTTGCTAAGAACCAATGACAAGCTGGCTGAATATAGATGTAAATATACGAAGCAGGATCGCCCAGAACTAAAGGATACTGATATTATTGAGTTGCAAGCTTTTATTGGCCTATTGATGTACATAGCTGTATTCAAATCTAACCACGAAGACGCAGATTTAATATTTGCTACTGATGGTACCGGAAGAGATGTTTTTAGATGTGTTATGTCTAAAAACAGATTTCTGTGCTTGCTTCACTGTCTTCGGTTTGACAATGCACTTGACAGAGCACAGAGAAAGGAGACTAATAAATTGGCTGCGATAGCGAATATTTTCAACAAATTTGTATCAAATTGCTAGAGGGTATATAATATACGTCAATACGCTACTGTTGACGAAATGCTAGTTCCATTCAGAGGGCGATCATTTTTGATGATATATATGCCAAAGAAGCTTGCTAAGTATGGGCTAAAACTAATGTGCATGTGTGATGCCGAAAACGGTTATTTTTACAACTGTTATGTTTATTGTGGTAGAGGTTCAGATGGAGAAACATTATCAGATGAAGAAAAAAAGTTTTTAGTTCCTACGCAGGCTGTGATTCATTTGAGTAAACCGTTACATGGCAGTAATAAAAATATAACGTGTGACAATTGGTTCACGTCAATACAACTAATTGATGCATTTAAACAGAGAGGATTGACCTATGTTGGTACGGTAAAAAAACAAAAAGGAAATACCCCCAGAGTTCTTGCCTGTTAAAACGAGACCAGAAAAATCAACCTTATATGGTTTTACAAAAGAAACAACGTTATTATCTCATGTTCCTAAGAAGGGAAAAGCGGTCATTTTGGCTTCATCAATGCATCATACTCAATGAATAGATTCGGACTCAGATGAAATAGATAAGAAATGCTCTATATATAATTGCAGCCGCCGATCAAGACGCTGGCCTATGACAATTTTTTACCGGATTTTAGATATAAGTTCCGGCAATTCTCATATTTTACATGATTTACATGTCGGAAGACAAACTGATAAAAAATTAAAAAAATTAGCTCGACAGTTAGTATTAGAGCACATGAAGCGAAGATTTTGTAACCTAAGATTGCCTCGTGAACTTAGGATGAGTTTGGCAAGAGGACTTGGTTCTGATAAGCCAGCGGCATCTGAAGATCCAGCTGAAGAAGTCAAGACACCCAAGACTTGTTTTTCTTGTCAACCTAAACTCGTCAACTGTCAACCTAAACTAAAAGAAAATCGACGTATAGGTGCTCTTCGTGCAAAAAATACATTTGTTTGCAGTGCGCGAATCCAATGTGCCCTGACTGTACTTAGAATTTAAGGTGTAGTTCGACTGTGGACATTTTTTTTCCAGAAGTTTTATGTTCCTACTATTTTTTTTTCTTTAAGTTATATTGGTCTTATGTAAAAAATACTATTTTTTGTTATTCTGAGAGGATTTGTTTTTGTGTTACAATTTTTTATATCTAATAGTCGGATTTTCCCTCAAAATTCAAGCCAAATATTATTGTAGTCCTTAATTTAAAAATATAATAAAGTTTATTTTCTTTCTATATCTATTTTTTCTTAAAACCCTTTATTTTCTCTTATATTGCAGAGACAAATATTTAATTGTGGTTGTGGATGCTCCATCACATGTTACTGGACACCATCTACTTTGATACTGAGATGTGACAAATTCAGACTTGTTAGTTTCTAGCTTGGGTCTATATATAATAAATTGCAATAGGAAGTAATAATAAATAATTGTTTTGATCCATAAATGGACCACAGGGATCGGTCATCGTGTGTATTCTACATTCCTACTGCAATATACTGGTCTTCATATTTTCTCTACTATCAAATGGCGAAATAATCAAATTACTATTCTAAATAATACCTATTCTAAGAACGACCAAAATATTATATAAAGAGTGTTGATTCAATGCCCTATCATAAAAAATATGTTTCACAATAAGTTATTATTTCTCAATTTCTAGGTATCATGGATAAGACATAGGGATATTCACATCTTAACCGTCGGCAGCTATACTTACACAAGCGATCAAAGATTTCAAGCTAATCATCATCCAGAAACAGATGACTGGACCCTGCAGATTAAATGGGCACAGAAAAGAGACGCTGGAACTTATGAATGCCAAATAAGTACTCAGCCTGTGAAGAGTTATTTTGTGATACTAAACGTTGTTGGTGAGTTAATTACATTGAAAATAGAAAAAAATAAATCTTTGGCTATCATATATGTCTATGATCAGGAAAATCGATAGGTGAAAATTTTTTTCAAAAATTACAAAATAAAATAAATAAAAAATGTAGATGAGTATTTTGCTAACGATTTCATTTCTTCTCATTAGTCATGAACTAATAAAGCTAATACTGAGCTGAAAAAGAAAAGTCGAAAATAAACTACTATTTGTAGTGTTGTTTAAGGTCATCAATTAGCTATACGTCTTTAGAAGCAAAGTTAATACAAAGCCTCTATTAACCGCTTGGCCAGATTTCTCATAATCAGTAAAGTCGACATTTGATGGAACATGATTAATACATCATGCATTTTACCAGAGTTAATATTACAATATGCAAGAAGATAAAAATTACGTTTTGTGTTATCAGTAGTAGTCTGCTAAAAAATCGGAAGATATTCAATCTTAGTATATCTACAAGAGATTAATTGATGGAGATAAGATTTTTGTCTAAGGAGAAATTACTGATGAAGAATTAGATTTTGTATGTGTCGGCAGTTGTCATTGCTAATACACAGCAGTATTAAGTGAGAAAATTTGGAAAGAAGTATTTACCGACACTCCTATAGTGTTAGTTGAAGGCAATTGCTCAAGTCGCAGTGATTGAAACTTTCTTAAGGTCCGCGATACAGTAACTTTATACACTTAGATTCGAGTATAATATGGAGTATAGAGTTTTGTACAATATTTAATGTATTTGGGTTGGTTTTTCCAGTGATAGCTATCAAAACAATAATAGACTGACATATGTCAATTAATTCATTTACCGCATGTCGAAGTGAACTGCTAGTGGTATACAAAATTTTTCCTTAGTAATGAATAAGATAATATGCATGAAGCAATTTTTTAATTGTCTGACTTATTGAGAAACATATATCATTAATTGCTAGTAAAAATGATGTATTATTAAAAAGTGATCCTTGGAGAACTCCGATTTCACAAATTAGTGTGCTGACTACAAATCTGTCCATTGATTGATATTCTGAATATTCTGTTACAAGCTAGTTTCTGGTTGACCGATAATTGCTAATTTCAAGTTAAGTCAAACGCACTGTCAAATTTATATTCTATAGCAACACTATCTTGTGTGTTGGAAAAGGCTATGGACATCTAGGTTTGCAATATCACAATATTGTTAGTTGCATTTCTTTACCTATCTAGTTTCATGTACAATGAATTTAGGATTTTTACATCTATACAATAAGAGCAGTTTATCAAGCATTGTATCAAATCCCTTTCAATTTGGACAAATACTCCCCAAAGTCCCTATTTTAAATCCTACATGAGTGTTATGTTTGTCTACAAATTTAAATGAATCCTTATTTATCTGTCTGTGATTGTGCCATGATTAAAAGGTATCCCAATCAGCATTTGTTTTTATTTCCATTTGGTTAATAGTTGAGTCTATTCTAATAATATCATTGCAGGATTCGACTCATTAATAGGAAGCTTCTGGACCGACTACAATACACTCGAGCGGCTACATTCACTTATTTATTGTGGAGCTGTTGCAGTACTTCATTTACATAATCAGCAAATATACGTGACAAATATCCGTGCCAATAACACCAACAAGAAACCCTGGTTGCAACGTCACCTAGAACGTTCTATCGATACCATTAGAAACGAGCTAGGACGTCTAACGGAGTAAAACACTCTAAACCAAATCAGAAAAATATTCAAGAAAATAGGTAATCATACACAGCACCTACACACAACAACATTATGTGAGTATATCGATCTTCAGCAAAGCGAAAAGGTTATACATTGAGTGCACAAAAAAGAAGCAACAGAATAACATTTTTCATAGCAACCAAAAAATATTTTACAGGAAACTGGGAGCAATGCCCAATAAAATTACCAATCAACCTATCCCATTGAAACAGACGTTGGAAAAGTATTGATTCTCATTATGGTCAAGCCGAATAGATGCGATCACACCAAAGGAATTCACTGACGTATCTCGAAATACCGACAATTAGAAAGCACCGGGAGTTGGAAATATCCAAAGCTTTTGGTATAAGAAATCCTCGAACGTACACAGAGGATTAGCAAGGCAATTTTATAAACTCATAAAGAACCCTGAAGATAGCAAGATAGCACTGGGTTCCACTCATTTGCTTCCAGAGAGCTCCTAGACGGATGACTCCACTCAGTACAGACCTATAACGTGCCTTTCCACTTTATATGAATTACTTACAGATTGCATCACTAATATAATTTATAGGCACGTCGAGGAAAATAATATATAAGCAGAGGAACAGAAAAGTTGCAGAAGAGGTCACCAAAGATGCAAAAAACAACTTGTGGACTCTGTGAATCTTCGGCAAGCACAGAAAGATCACCCGAATATACACATTGCTTTCGTGAATTACAAAAAAGCGTTTGATAGTGTACCTCATTTCTGCTTGTGAAAGTCTTGCAGATTTACAAAGTCCACCCGACTATTGTAAACTTCCTTTCAACAACGATGGAGGGATGGCGAACAAACCTACATTAGAAAATCGGTCAAAACTTCCCTAGCACTAACAGAATATCCGTTCGTAGGGAAATACACCTGGGCGACTCGTCGAGTCCGTTGTGGTTCTGTCTTGCAATGAATCTTTTATCTACCATGTTTAATGATACAAAGTACGGATTCAACATTAGAGCTAACAAAGACACCAACTGTACTATCTTCCATCTTCTCTATATGGATGCTATCAATGAATGGAAATATGCAACTGCCCAACAAAGATATCTTATAGGGGACAAACATACAAATACCTAGAATTCCAACATGCTAAGCTATACTAGCAGGTAAAAACTAGAATCCAGGATAAAAACACCAAAAGAGTGGAGTCACCTGAGTCCGGACTAAATGTAGAAAACTTCAATCAATACCAATGATCCGGCCGTTTTAACGTACTCTTTTGGAAACCAAAACTGGTCGAAAACAGAGCTAGAGCGGATTCAGAGATTAACACGAGCAACGATTATAAAGGGAACAACAACCACCACCCGAATTGATCCATTTTTATAATAACATTACAACGAAAAGAAGATTGGAGAAGCTTGATCGAGCTTGTTAACCTGCACTCTCAACAGGTAATGAAACTACCTGAATTCTTTCACGGGAAATCAGAAACCTCAGTCCTACATCGGATTATATCCACGGTGGATAAGGATTATTCAACCAGCCGCATATTGACAAAGAACCTTCAAACAGATGGCTTACTAGCGGAAATCTGTTTCCTGAGACTGGAGGCTTCATGATGACTATCCAAAATTAAATTATTAATACGAATAAAACACTCAATCTAATAAATGAAGGAAGTATCAATAGGAATATTTCTATCAATGTCAATTTGAATATTGAATATTAAACCCTCAAAAATTTTTACAAGAATTGATACAATTCTTGATTATTTCCCAGACGATGAATACATAAGTATTCGAAAATATATTAAAATTAGTCCACTTTGGTGTTTCATTGTACCATTCCCTATAAGAAACCGCTCATAATATAGTTGGCAAAGAATTCATATATATATATATATATATATATATATATATATATATATATATATATATATATATACACAGTGCTTTTCAGATAAAAGTATCCACCTTTAATAACTTTTGTAATACTGGTATTTAGAAAAAATCCAAAAACACGTCAATTTATGTTGGAAGGGGCAAGCATTATGGCTTATTTAAACTTACTGGAAAAGCCACCCCCTCACCCCTAGCAGCACCTTTATTTTTTTAAATTACTTTTCATATTTTTTATGTAAAATTTGGATACTCCTCTTTGAGCTGATTTCAAAAATGTATAATTCTTGTAGGTTAAAGTGGTTAGTTTATGAGATAAAAAATTTTTCTTTTAAGAGCACAAATTTTACTTATTATTTACTTTCACCTTATTTGCCTGTACTAAAATGGGTTGTACAACAGTTCAAACTCTTTAATCTTTTTAACTGTGCTATTTATTCTACTTAAAAAATCCAAACAACAAAAAACTCTACTTTTTATTAAAGTTTGACATTGTCAACTAGAATTTGTAGTCACTATTGATAGTGTAATTTGATACATTATTTATTTTGTTTCTCTGAAATGGTTTACTCTTTGCAAGAAAGAATTGAAATTGTTGGTTTGTACTACCAAAATAATAATTGTGCAAGAGCTGCTGCTAGAATATTTAACGAATTACATGACGGAAGACATGCAACTCATAAGTATGTAATTCAACTGATGGAGAAATTTACCACAACCGGGTCTGTTTGCAATAAAGTGCATAAGCGAGAGGGACTCGTAAATAACGAAGCAATCCAAGTGGCAATTTTAGGGCAAGTCAGCTTAGAGGCTCAACAACCCCAATCGTTGTCAACAATAAGTAGAGCGATCGGTGTTTCATCTTCTACAGTTTTCCGAGTTCTACATAAATTCAAGTACCACCCATACAAAGTTAAGTTGGTGCACGAATTGAATGAAGATGATTTTGATCGTCGTCTAGAGTTTTGCGAATCAATGACGCAAATTATCAATAACAATCCACAATTGTTAAACAATATTTGCTTTTCTGATGAATGCTCATGGTCATTAAATGGCTTAGTAAGTAGGCATAATTGTAGATATTGGGCTGAAAGTGATCCACATATTATGCGTGAATTCCATACACAACATCCCCAAAAGTTAAACGTTTGGTGTGGTATCCTAGGTGACCACATTGTCGGACCTTTCTTCATCAACGGAAATTTAAATGGTCAATCATATCTTGAGTTATTCAGGGAAGGGGTTGACCCACGTATTACAACAATAATAGATAATCATGATAACCTTTCCAAAGATTTACTGGTATTTCAACAAGACGGAGCTCCCCCACACTATGCTATGCCTGTCCGACAATTTTTAAACGAAACATTCCCCGCTCGTTGGATAGGTAGAAGGGGGCAGATGATGGAGTGGCCACCTAGGTCACCGGATTTAACACCCCTAGACTTCTTTTTATGGGGGTATTTAAAAACAAAAGTTTATGCTACCCAACCAGAATCTCTGGATGATTTACGAGAGAGGATAGAAAATGAATGTCGACAATTAAATCCAGCCGTATTAAGCAATGTCAGAGAGGCATTTCAAAATGGATTATACCATTGTATGGAAGTGAATGGTACTCATTTTGAACACTTATTGTAACTTCATAATAAATAGCACAGTTAAAAAGATTAAAGAGTTTGAACTGTTGTACAACCCATTTTAGTACAGGCAAATAAGGTGAAAGTAAATAATAAGTAAAATTTGTGCTCTTAAAAGAAAAATTGTTTATCTCATAAACTAAGCACTTTAACCTACAAGTATTATACATTTTTGAAATCAGCTCAAAGAGGAGTATCCAAATTTTACATAAAAAATATGACAAGTAATTTAAAAAAATAAAGGGGATGCTGCTAGGGGTGAGGGGGTGGCTTTTCCAGTAAGTTTAAATAAGCCATAATGCTTGCCCCTTCCAACATAAATTGACGTGTTTTTGGATTTTTTCTAAATACCAGTATTACAAAAGTTATTAAAGGTGGATACTTTTATCTGAAAAGCACTGTATATATATATAAATATATATATATATATATATATATATATATATATATATATATATATATAATAATTGATAATTTGGCAACGTTGAAATAGATATATTTGAGTTTATTAAATAACTTTCATTCTGCAGATTTGATGGCCGTATATGAATGTTATACTTGTAACGGAGGAAGTGGCATCTTAAAAAATATATTTAGAATCAACGTATTGGTTACGCCAAAGTGTATGGTGATTTAAATGCATTTTGCTTTCTTGGTCATTTACATATATCCATTTCTATGAGTTGTTTGAGCATAATTTGATTATTATTTATTCGAACGTATCGCTACATGTCGCAAGTATGTTTGGGACGAACCAAAAAATTAACCATTTTAGTTTAAAATTGTGATCATATTCAGAGATCCGTATTGAAGCTTATAAGCAAAAGGTGCCAATTCAAATCTAATTTTTTACTGACTATTCGAAACAACATTCAAAACTCTCCGAACATTTAAGAGCTGATTAAAAAACTAAAAAACTGGACATTATTTCAGAGTCACCAATATGGTAGATCACAGAAACCCTTCTGTTGTCGATGTCTCAGAATAAACGTTAGTTTTATTTTGGTGCTGTTTTTTGGAAATTTCTCTATTCCATTTTTGTGATCTATGATAAGCAACCTGCATCCAGAATTGCTTATTTTTATTTTTTTATTTTATAAAAATATTGAATAGCTGAACAAATTTTTTGGCTGATTTTGATAATACTAAGAAAAAAATAACTATTAAAGAGTCTCCTCGGGCTATTACAAGCGGGCTAAACACAGACAGACGAAAAAGGACCCAAACAAACAATATTGATGATAGTTATCCAACTGCAAATCTTCGTTATGCTTAAAAAATCGTAGGAAGAAGAATTTTCATTGGTTTATTGATCTTAAAGATGAAAGAAGAATCCGTGATGCTAATACAAAGATGGGTAGTTCTTTAATAATGATATGCGAGACCACATCCAGATTGAGTGATTTCAAAAGAGATGGGAATGCCATAGAGCATGCTTGGGATAAAATGGATAAAATACCATTGGCGAGCATGATCCTCGACCTGAATATTAGCTGTTGTTGAAACATTCCTTTTCATTAAATCCCTTGAAGAATTCCTTTGTTTTATTCTTTTATTTCAGCACTTTATCTAATTTTCATTATTCAAAGAGATGAGAAACGATTTTATGATTTTTGGTATTCAACAGTTAACAAATATATTCTCTTGTACCATAAAATTTTGTTTCAGCTTTTAAAATCTGATTAAATAAATATTCTTAACTCTATCAATATCTTCAACTTTTGAACAGCTGTTCCTTTTCAATTTTTTTGAATGTATTTGAATACAATTTCAGCATGTTTTGAAATTGATTACAATTGTTCAATAACGTCTTATTAGAACAAAGTTGAATTTTTCACATGAGACATTTTGTATCTTAGATTTCAATTTGTTGCAATTTGCCATCGTAACAAGAAATATTTTTTCATATTCCATATACGGTATTCCACTAGTTCCTCGTGAAAGTCGTATGCAGGTCACCACCTTCTGTACTTTGAAACGCACAACCCAAATATTCTGTCGTAGATAAAGGTTTTTAGGCCCACTCCAACTTAAAGATTTGTAAAACTCGAACCTCGTTTTGAAAAGTATATACATGTACAGAAGAACAACAAACTCTCTACAACAGTTTCACATTTTTGAGTCATCCTGTATTTCATTCTGCCAAATTTGAACAATGTGGCTCTTCTTTTAGATTGAATTGGCCCATAACTTATACCGAAACCTAAAAACTCTGAACTGTATAGTTTTTGTACTATTTAAATGTTGTTTATGAAACTTCCACCTATGAACCATTTGATTAGGGCCCTTAATGATACTTGCTGTGTCTAGCTGATTTTCATAATATGCTGATATAAATGCATCAAGCTATTCGACGCCATTTAAAGAAGAAAAATGGAGTTTCACTTTCGAAAAAGGATAACTCCTTCTTTGAAATTGATAAGCCTTAAGAAGTAGCAGTAAACGACTTGAAACTCTATCCATTTGCCGATTTTTCAATAAAATAGGGTCCTATTACGAATCCACTTGGAATGCTCCCATCTACGTTTACAGACCACCTAGTCTGACTGCGAAATGAAAATTTGTTGTAGAACAAATAATGTAAATTTGTGACTGTTCGCATATCTACTTTCATGAATTGTCCACTCGTTACCGAGTAACACAGCTGCTATTTTTTGCAAGAAGTTCTCTCCTCAGAATAATTTTATCGTGTCTTTGTAATTGCAATAAGCTGTAACTGATTCTTTGGGACTCTCATATTGGTATCTTCACTATTTGCTAGTACATGAAATGTAACTTTATCTGTATAGTATTGAGTTCCTATTTTAACAAACATTAGTCTCATATACCTACCTCTTATAATGTTACAGATGTATTGAAACTTTTCTCTTTTTTCACATACTTTTATCCTAACATTATTGTGGAAAGATAATTTTGAACTATGTATTCCAAAAAATAAATGGCGTTGAAATTTTTACGGAAAACTGGTCAAATGTTTTGAAACACCCGGTGTAAACCATTATCAAGTTCATATGGTTAGAATTGGGAAATAAAGCAGAATTTAATATTGACTGATTACGAACTGATGATAAATTTGGCATAAACTGAACCTAGGATCGAAGAACCAGTAAACAATATCTCATTGACATTTGTTTCTTCTACTTTTATTGATACTCTTACAAATTATTCTGATCATTTTTGTTGCTCTGTCAAGGGTTAGTAATTTATGCTTGTAGTTTTATAATGCTGCTCTTCAACTCAGGTTTTTTGCTTTTAACGTCTGACCCAACCATTCTGTATAATAAATATGGTGACAGTTCTTTATTATCAATTAGTCATTTATGAAAAATTACTCAGATCTAAAAACCTTAAAAACTTCTAATAACTTTTCGCGCCCCGTGTATCCAATACTCACTGTATTTATATTTACATACTTATACATTTAACGGGATGGACGACTTCTCTAGAGTATCTCTACGTTAATAATAATTGGCGCCCTTTTTTCGATAAGCTTCGTAAAGGGTTGGCATGGCGTCGTAACATCATTCACGGAGACAAGCAGAAAATCTTTTCGTAGTTTTTAATAGTGTTGCAAGCAGTCAAAATGTCAAGACGTAAACGAAACAAACTAATTATGAGCCTAGCATTAGCTCAGGAGAAAGACGGTATGTGTACTCAAAAATTTCCTAATATTATGTAGATTATTTATCATGATAAAGATATCAAATTACCATGACTTTTACAATAATAGATAGATTTCTTCGGACATTTGTCTATCTAGTTAATTATGGATATGAATTTGGGATTTTATTTTGTGTATATGTTTGATATGTCTATTAGATTCTATTTAATATATATTTAATAAGAACACAGAGAATGCGTGTAAAATATATTGTTTTGTGCAAATTTTCGTGCGATATTTGCTGAAAATGTTAAAGTTACAACCTGTTAAATTAAGCGTAAGGGCATGAAAACAGTTTCCAGCTAATTGGTGGTGACATCTTGTGAATACAATACATACGTCATTATATTGTACAAAATAAAAAAAAATATTTTATTATGAAAAACATTTCAAAATTTCCTCAGAGGTGTCATGTAGATGTCAGGGAGTTTTTGGTGGTGACACCTCAATGTATTCCGAAAAAATATTATCGGAATAACGCTCTGGCCGTTCCTCGAAGTGGAAAACAACTACACTACTTTCCTGGCTAATACCACATGAACATTGAATTACATCCACAAAGAAGAGCGACCGACCGTCGAGACAGACATCTCAATGTTTCGCAATTGCAAGGAGAGAGGTTTATAAACCGACACATTCGTGCGGAATTTTATCCAAGCAAAGGGTAACATCGTAATTTTCAGTCTGGTTTAGGGGTACCAGACGAGAGAGTATTATGCCATCCTGATGAGATCATAACAAGGTCGAAACTAGTCGGTGGCTATACCTCTCTCCTTGCAATTGCGAAACATTGAGATGTCTGTCTTGATTGTCGGTCGATCGGCTTCACGCTCTTCGTTGTGGATGTAATTCAATGTTCGGCGTGGTATTAGCTAGGAAAGTGCAAAATGACTTACAGACAAATCTAAATGATTAACGAGTAATGTCAAACTAATAATACATTGTTTTTAAATCTCACGGTATTTCCACACTTGTAATCTCCTTTTTAATAAATAAAAGTTCAGAAATGCATTTTCAATATAAAAACGATTCCTTCTTTTCCATTGATAATTTGAAGTCGTCAATACTATATATTATAAGAGGGATAAGTACTGGAGACGATAGTTGACGTTCTGAGTAAGATAGAATCACTGGTGGTCGTGGAGCAGTCTGAAAATTAGCATCAATATTCAATCAACAGTTTCGGACTGGAGAATTGACTAAATTAATGTCTGAACAATCTTTGAATGCAATTTTGGGCAGTTATGTAGAACAACATTTAGAAAACCTCCCTGATGGTTCCGTAATAGATATTAGTTATTTGAATAAAATAAATAACACACCTTGCAATACATCTAGCCAAGTTATCTCCTTTTTTGTGTGACAACTAGTATAATTACGATGTAGACGACGAATAAATATCATTCAAAATATAATTTGTTATATCTACATGTCAAACTCTGTCAATTTCAAATTACGTATTTTCTACTTGAATTAAATCACAATGCAATGATATAGGAAAGCAGAAAAACTATCATCTGCTGATCTTTACAATTACGACTTGAGAAAGCAATTTTATAGATTGATATGTTCGTTGATGACTTCGTATTGTGGGTTCCATATCTAAAGTGTCTTCTAATCTAATTCCTGTTTCTTATGTATGTATGTAGTACTTCTAGTTCTGTATAAGGTTTAGTGGATGATTTGTGTCGAGTAGATGTTTAGCAGAATGAGATTTTTCTGGTTGTTTCAGTCTGTACGATCTTAAGTGTTTACTCCACCCCGTCTCATATCAAAATTTCGTATGGTTTGGCCGTTTCACTATAAACCTCCGTCCCGTTAGTCGTGATCCACCCTATATATGTTATGGTTTTCTCAGTAGTAACGTCTCGATGTATTTCGAGAATATTTTCGAGATAACTCAAATTTTCATTACATAGTTTCAAGTTACTATGACACCATGTCAGAAACCTAATAATCGAAAGAGATATCTCTCAGTGTTTGTTGACATTCCTTAGCATACTTAAATTACCTGATGTCGAGGTTATCTTTTCAAAAAACATCACAAATTCATATTATTGTTGTAATAAGAAATGAGAGCAGAATTCATAATTAATATAAAACAAAAAGTATTACTTAAAAGCAATAATTTTAATCAAGAAATGAAGTTATCAGACATCCTTCAAACTGTTTTGATAGATATAAGGATTGCCATATACTGGTCTTTATTGTATTAATGATTCACTCATTATTCAAAGCGATTCATATTGAATCATGGAGAGTTTGATGTTATGATATTGAGAATTCACTTTTACCTAACTGAACCTAATCATTGTTTTGTTGATTCATTGAGTATCTAATTATTACATTTTATGTCATAGAAAATTTCCCCCTCAAGATCTCCATACAGGAAAGCTGTCTTGATGTCGAACTGTCGTAGATGAAGCTTCTCCATAGCAGCAAAACTTAACACAACACGAATAGTCTCAAAACGAGCCACGGGACTGAAAGTTTCATTAAAGTCTATCCCGGTTTTCTGCGCACAACCCTTTACGACAAGACGCGCCTTAAACCGCTCAATTTCACCATTCTCTTTATACTTGATACGAAAAACCCAACGATTTCCAATTACCTTTTTGTCAGGAGGTCTTTCAACTAACAACCACGTGTCATTTTGTTGCAGGGAGCTCATTTCTTCTTGCATAGCACGTAACCATTCAGTCGAATGTTCTGATGAAACCGCCTTCTCGAAGCTTTCTGGCTCACTCTGAGCAACCCTCGCTACAGGAATACCGTAATAATCTGGAGCATTGATTTTATCCCTGGGACGTACCTAACGTGTTGTAGTTTCTGAAGACACCTTTTCCAAAACTTCTTCTGGCTCTTGCAACATTTCTTGTATCTGATCTTCATCGTGATTTTCTTCTGATGTATTCTCAAATTGAGTTGATTTTAAAACTATTTTCTCCTCCTTAAAAATCACATCATGACTTAATACCACATCATGTTTTTCCGAACCCCAAACACGATACCCATCAAGATGTTCAAGATATCCGACAAATATGCCTTTCAATGCCTTTTTGTCCAGTTTTCTACGTTTTTGTACAGGTATGTGGACAAAATAATCCGTACCAAAAACTTTTAGGTTACCAATTCTGGGTTTCTCAGCAAACCATAATTCATATGGGCTTTGATCTTTGATTTTGGTTGGTCTGCTGCTTCCATTAAGGTACGATTTTCTCGTTCGGCACTTCCATTTTGCTCCGGGCAGTAAGGAGTTGTTATTGTATGTTTAATACCTCGTTTGTTCAGGAAATCTTCAACCTACTTATTCACATATTCGCCCCCACCATCTGTACGCATTTCAATGATGTCTCTACCAAAGCGTGTTTTAATTTCTGCGCAAAAAAGTTCAATTTTGTATTTGACCTCCGATTTTTCACGAAGAAAATAAACAGTCCGATAATTACTGTAATCGTCTTTGAAAAGTACATAATATCTTTTCTTACCTGGACTTTCCACTTGGATCGGTCCGCACACGTCCGAATGAATAATTGCACGCGGTTGTGATGCAATATTCTCACGTGTACCGAACTTGAGTCTGTGATGTTTACCGAACGCGCACGCATCACACAACTCATTGTTTAACTTAAGTTCAACTCCGCGATTTTTCATAACCATCTGCACGTGTCGTTTATTTTGATGACATAACCGTTCATGCCAAAGTTGCAGTTGATCATCCACAGACGCGGCAGAAGCATTATCCAGCGAAATCACTCGCATTAAAAGTCGATATAAGTTACCCGCTTCGATACCGACAGCCACCAATTTTTTACCTCTACGAAATGTACATTGAGTACCATTATGCGTCAGAGTGAAATCGATACCCTTTTTAGCGTCTACGCGAACCGAAAATAAATTTTTCGACATTTCCGGAGTATACAGGACGTCACATAAAGTTCCTGGGCACCACTCACCGTTTACAAATGTCCCCATATCAATGTTACCACTTCCACGGCGGCACCATTGCCTACATAAACCATATTTGGTTTTGCAAATTCTTTAAAATTTACAAACCACGTCCGTCGATTTGTCATATGCTACGAAGCTCCAGAATCAATGAGCCAATGATTTTGTCCACTCCCGGTAGTATCCCCAACAAAGGCTTCTCTCTTTTTACTTGACGAGCCTTTACCTTTATTTGGACAGTCCTTTAATAAATGTTTTTTGGAGCCACACGAAAAACAACCCCGACAGTCTTTAAACGTGTGGTTGTTTTTGCGGCATAACGAACAACGCGTCACAGAATCAGCTGAAGATGACTTCCCGAAATGATTTTTCTTTCCAGCAAACTTTCCTGAAACTACCGCTACTTTAGACTCATCTTCAACATTTTCTTGACTTCCAAATATTAGTTCTTCAGTTAGTAGTCTTGTTGTCAAATTTTCTAAAGTACGTTTGCTTTGTTCTGTGGAATCCCAAGCACTGTGAAAGAAATTGAATTTAGGTGGTAATGTGGAGAGTATTCTCGTTATCAACATAGATTCCGGTATCTTACCACCCAACTTATCCATCTTGTTTGCCAGCTGCTCAAGACTTGATATGTGATGCGCAATACTACCATCATGACTCCACTTAAATTCAAAAAATTGCTTTTGTACCAACGCAAGGCTCTCTTCGGATTTAAGATCGTAAACACTGTGCAGTTTTGACCACATTTCATTAGCCGTTGTACAATTCATAATTAACTGCAAGGGTTTTGTTTCAATTGTTGTGACAATCAACTTACGGGTAAGTTTCTCTCTTTTGATCCATTTTCTAAGTATATTCTGGTAGTCCGTAACTCCTTCAGTTGGCCGTTGTTCTGTCCCTTCTAACGAGTTGTCACTGTCCAATAGCGTTTGCATCACAAACCGCCACTGCGACCAATTGTCAGCATCACGCAGTTTATCTATTTTCGGTTTTTCAATTTCCATTATGGCAAACTTGACCGGCGAACGATAGCCGAATGCACTTAGTTTTTACTCAGTCGCACCCGCACTTCACTTTTCCGTTACACCGAAAAAAAAAACCGAACAATTATTTACTTCCACTACACACCTGGGCCCATAACCTGTTGTAAAATTTTAAGTGGATCAGGTGAAGTAAATAATAAACTCGTGAAAACTGAATACTTTAATTAAAACTCGTAACTCGAACGTTTACAAGAAAAGCAAATAACCGACTGACTCTAGTAAAAATACGATACACTTTTTAGACCTCTTTAAACAAGAACAGAGTGTCATTCTTGTCGTTAGCAAAACATACACATAAACAAAAAACTAAACAGTAAATATAAAAACGGTCAACAAACGTATCGATTACAAAAAACTCGTATTTCAGCCTAAATGCTGACACGGCTAGTCAGTGATGCTTTTAAACAATTCAATAATTAGCCTATTCATCTTTCTAACAAGTTGGCTGTAGATATTTATCTTTTTGACAAGTTGGCGGTGTACGTCAAACAAAAAACATCATTTCATGCATTAGAGGACTACACTGCTGAAACTATAAGTTTATAAAATGGTGTTTACGCATTTGGAGAAATGCGTGGAACGATATGGTCAAATGTATCCCGAACGTGATCAGCCAGACAGAAGATATTTTCTTAAGTTGTATAGAAAATTCAGAAATAACGAAACTGTTGTTGTAAAGGTGGCAACTGAGAAACAATTCATAAGAAGTGAACAAGTAAAAGTAAATGTGTAAATAATTCAACCAGAGATTTGGCAAGGGAGAGTGGTTTTAAGTTTATCTACAATTTGGAGAATTCTCACAAAATTCAAGTTTATGCCCTACAAGTACCGACCAGTGCAAACATCACTACCCGGTGTTAATGAAAGAAGATTGATCTTTTCTCAATGGTTTGTAAAAATATGTGAGCAGAACTGCCATTTTTTAAAATCCATTTTATGGACCGACGAGGCAAATTTTTCAAATAGGGACATGTTTAATCGTGAGGACATGCACTATTGGTGTCGAGAAAATTTATTTATTGCTCATCCAAGAAATCAGCAGACACAATTCATTATTAATGTATGGTGTGGTTTAATTGGTAGCAAAATAGTTGGGCCAGTTTTTTATGAAGGTACTTTAACAGGCAGGAGATACGTTGATATGCTATCAGAGGTACTGGAAGAACATTTATTATTATTCGTTCATTGGTAAGAAGTGATCCGATTCCGAGGTTCCAGTCTGCCTACTCCACGCACGAATCACCACTTTTTTTTCGCTTGATTCTAAGGCCTCAATCTGCCTACTCCTTGGAATTTCACCGAGGAAATGGAAAGCATCAAGAACACTGTTGACGATAACAAACTTACTGCTGACGCACGTGGGAGTATATTATTGGCGGTAGGGGTAATAAATAGACGGAGATCGACTTCTAGGGGGTTTTAGAGGAAATGTTGTTGTTGGCCGGAGTGGCATTGGAACGAAGTAGATGAAGAAGGTGTTTCCAAGTTAAGGGCAATCTCGGGCTATCATCCCATGTGTTCAGACAGAACTTAAAGGAGCGGAGTGGAAAGTATGTAATCCCCTGCTCAGATTGCTACCGTTATTATATTGGTCAGATAAATCGACGTATTTCCGTTAGAGCAAAGCAGCCTAACAGAACCTTCTTCATCCACTTCGTTCCAATGCCACTCCGGCCATCAACAACATTTTCTCTAAAAGCGCTCAAGACGCCGATCTCTGCAGATTTATCACCCCTCCCGCCAATAATATACTTCCCACGTGCGCCAAAACCCCAAAACCTGCCAACAGGTCCCCTATAATTACAAGGTTTAGGCGACTAGCTCCCCAGTTAGCTCAAGAATAGAAGTAAGTGATTACTGTCAACAGTGTTCATGATGTTTTCCTTTTCCTCGTAAATTCTTTCATAGGAAATCAGAAACCTCAGCCCTACATCGGATCGTATCCAAAGCGGATAAGGATTACTTTTCCCTCAACTTCACTTCGCCAGGCACTGACTTGAATAAAGTATTCACACCGAGAAGCTGGAACAGTGGTCACGAAAGGCACTAGACTGTAGATATCATCACGACCTCAACCAGCCGCATGTTGACAGGGACGCATACTAGCAGAAATCTCTATCCATCGACTGAAGGCTACATGATGGCTATCTAGTATCAAATTATTAACACAATTAACTACAAGAAAATTGTTATTAGAGATCCGAACACTCAATCTGACAAATGCAGAAAGTGACAACAAACATCAAAGTCCATTCAATATATAACATATGCTTGTAGTGTGTTAGCTAATATCGACTATCTATACCGGCATAACCAAGTGTGCAATATCATCCACCAGAAATTGGCCAACCAGATCGGTCTTCTCAATACTTATACACCACACCGTATTACAAGTACAAGCCGTAGAAGGTGCTCGAAAATGACAATTTTAGGCTACGATAGGTCCATTATCACCGTCAGATAACAAAAAATAACAGATCTGATAGCGTGGTACTTGATAGAAGAGTCAATTTAGTCCTCCTTGTCGATGTAGCTATATCGAATACTCATAACGTTCTCAACGAACACCAGGAGAAACTGGCCAAATACGCGGGTCTCGCAATGGAGATTAAACAGTTGTAGCAGGGTGAAAATATGGAAATAGTCCCAGTTATTATGTCATCAGCCGCCGTCGTGCCTAAGGCCTTACATGATAGCATGGCCAAACTGGGATTACCAAAAAATATCTTCACCGACATCCAGAAGGCTGTAACATTGAATACTTGCCACTTAGTGCGTAAGCTCATTATGTGAACCGAGCCTAATACTTTTGATACTTTGTATCCGGGATAGATAAATAATACCGGCCCTAAGTTGAGTAGTGCATAAGTCTTTCGCATAACAATAATAATCCAAAATAAAACAGAATTCTATATTACTTATTCAAATACCCCGCACTCGCTTTATAATACCTTGAAAATAGTGAAACTGTTGTATAATCCACCTACATACCGATTCACTTTGTTGCTATATTATTATTCATCTGGATACACGATTTGTTCTACCTGCTTTTTCATGACCTACTATGACCCACGTTGTATATTTGGGACTTTGAAACAGCTTAGTGTTTAACTGGTAACGTTCGCTGCATTCAGACCAGCACTACAGTAATACAGGGAATAGATGCCGAGTGAATAGTTTTTCATCACGATTTTGCAAACGACTATTTTAACTAAATAACTATATATGATAGTATAATACAATAAGTATAAAAATATATTATAATAGAGTGTATGTGATTTTGTGCAGTATGAAAATTGTTTTAAATAAGTGTTTTTGTAAATATTCAATGGATAGAATTGAAAACCAAAGATAGGTCATTACCAAATATTATCATATAAAATTTCCCTAATTTATTTATGCCAAAAAGATTGGATTCGTGGTTGTAATCGCATACGTAATATATTGTTTTCCCTATTAACTTTTTGTTGATGATGAAGCTTAGATGAAAATAGTTTCCAAAATCTATCTAAATAATTGCATGTAATATGTGTTATTAGTATTAATCAATATTAGGGCTCAAATAGATTCTGTATATATATATATATATATATATATATATATATATATAGATATATATTATCAAAGATTATTGATTTTATTAAATTTTAAGGTAATTGGTACATTCCTAAATGAGTCTTGATTCTTAACTTAGTTTACTAAACAATCTGACAACATGGTTAAGTTAGTAGAAGTGTTAAATTTATTCAAGTTGTTCAAGACTTTTTTAAAAATGGAAATATTGCGAATTTTCTTCCAAAGAAAATTTAAATGATGTAGTAAAGTAGAATAAATACAAACTTAAGTGTAAGATGTAAAGTAGTATGGAAGTATGGAATCCGATAAAATCGATAGAAATTTGAAAAAGACGACTAAACTTTTAAAAAATCTCAGAACACCTAAAATTTTCCACACAGAGCCGTCATTGCTTAGAGATAAGCTGCTGTTTTCGCTCCAAACTAGTATAAAATCCATCTGACTTCTATTGAAAGCATTGGAATAGAAACAGATTAAACGTTTTGTTAATGAGATTAATGTGACGATTTCTGTGATTCGTATGGATTGAAATCTTTTCGATATTTCACATAGCTAGAAAAAATCCCTAAATATCTACAACAACCACTGCAACAGAAGATAAAGTTACTAATATGAAATCTGCTATCTTATATCCCAAAGTACGATTATCTTTAATTTGATATTGTTCGAATTACCCGTTTTAAAAATAAATAGAATTTTATCACACTCTGTCTAGATGAGATTTTATTTAATTCAATTTTATACAGCTCGAGGGAAATTGTGACATTGTCATAATTATATCTGCATTTTATAATTAAATTCCATCAATATTTCATTTTATATTTGGATAATTTACATTTTTTTTATATTTACACATAATCTTTCCAATTTTCATCAAATATTTAATACCAATTGGCAGTAACGATTTCATTTCATAGTCAATTTAATCAAAAATTTTAATTTATTTTTCTTGATAGTTGTTTTAACTTCAAACTACAATTTATTGTTAAAATTTGTGGGCTTCCGCATTTTGAAACCCATTTTGAGATCAAATTTGGGAATAGATAACTGAAATAAAAATCTGAATAGGAATTCAATTTTGTATTCTGAAAGAATAATTTCAGAACTAAAACAAGAGGATAATATACACCAGCAATGCGATTTTTCAAGGTGATGGATAAACATGCCATCTAATCCCATTTCCAATTTTCGAAGCAACAAAATATCAAAACGCAAATTGTTCTATTAATAAAGCTCAGTAGATGGACAATTTTCCTTTTTAGAATTCCAAAGGCATCAACTTTTTGATTTAAATTCGAATTCTTGATATTTTTGCAGGATATCATATCAATACTTTGTATTTGCTTGTACAAAAAATATTTGTTGCTATGTATTAAAACCGTATGTATTCAAATCCTATTCGAGTTAATCAACTTATAGTACTTTGGAAAAGAGTTTGTAACTGAGTATTGTTAATATTTATTTTACTGGTCCAACTCATCTCGCCATCTGGATATTTAATAAAATTTTAATTTATTTTTAAAAATGTCATTTGGCGTTTTTGGCGTATGACTTAACTTTCGCTATTGTACTTAGATTTATTATGCTCTGATCCTATTGATTGTTCCTGATTATCATTTCATTTATCAAGTTAAAATGTATCGCAAATAAAAGTTTGCTTTTCTGAAATCTTTTTAATCATTGTAACTAGAGAAACCATTATAAATTGGGTATCCAATGGAATGCCAAAATATTAAAACTTATTAATTTATAAGCTACAAATTTATGTTTAAACTCCTTTCAGATGATGTAGCTAGTGATGAACCAGCTAGAGATGAAGACACTACACTACACCGAAATACAGATTGTAATAGTATATTCAATAAAGTTTATTGTGTACTTTTAACATCTAAAACAACTAACTTGGCTGATTCTGCTTTTTTCGCTAACAGTTTCCGTTCTAACAAGCTAATAAATGTTTCCACACAGTTCAAAATAATCAAATTTAACACAACCGTTCAATCGATCATTAATCTCAAAGACAAGATTTTGACCATATGATAGCAAAAATCAAATGTATTTTTCTAGGATTTCCTGAAATTTCATAGACTATAGGCTATAAGTTTAAGTGTTAAACATAATCTAAGAATTTATGGATTTTTGAGATGCAAAAGTACATTTTTAATTAGTTCCAAACTTTCATGCTCTGAGAAGTTTTGTAAGATCTTCTAACTTCATACGTTTCAAACTCTTTATCAAAATTATCATATGTGATGTGGTATGTGATTTTCTTGAATAACGTATCATATCTGTCATATCATTGTTTTGGAAAAATTACGTGCTGCCAAAGTATTAAGCTATCGGAAAATATTATTGTTATACTTCTTTAATTATCCGTAAGTATCTCTTCAGAGCTTATAATTCACAAAGAGAATTTAAAAGAAAAACTCTTCGCCGATAACTATATTTAACATTGTGTAGAAATTATTTCTTTCTATTTTGTCAAAATACTGACAAAGAAAGTATGTTAAAATTTCTAATATCGAGCAGAGAGCCAAATCATGAAAAGAAAAGCGAGGAGATGAAGATGGGCATCTATTGAAAAGTTTTAACTTATTGGGAAGTGCTTTCGGCCACTTTAGAAAATTATAAAAATAAACAAAAACAAACCACAATTATTTTCAAAGAAAACAGTTTATAGAATGATTTTCAATTAATTGAATCCTTTAGAGGAAACGGATAACTTTGGATTTTGACAGACCGCAAGAACTGTGGTGAAAACGTTAAAAAAGTTTAAGGTATAGAAAACAGATATATTCTTTTTATTATTTAGAATGAATGAAAATGAAGTCGAATTACATAACGGTAAATATTCAAGTATTTTTACGTGTTGATAGTAGTATTTTACCACTCTACATGTTTCTTGTAAACTTTTTAATATTCATCCTTCCTTTTTAATGGTGTCCCAAAAAACAACGTACAGAAATCATTCTTCCTCAAGAAGAATGCGTATAAGGGAAGACCACCCACAATGCTTAATGAAAAAGATTCGAATAGTTATCAAAATTATATGTCTCGGAATAAATTACAAAGTTCAGTGAAACTAGGTCTTTTTTTTATATACGCATCAACCACACAGGGTTATTAGTGAGTAAATAAGGTTTAATACATTCGATTGTTAAATCTAGATTTTATTATTTGGTTTGCAGTCTTTCAGGTAGTTTATAAGTTTCCTTGGGTCTTGAAATAGCTTCTCCAGTGAATATGGTAGTTAATTCATTTTTCGTTCGCTGTCATATTTTAAACAGTCCATTAGGAGGTGTTTCACTGTTATCTCACTTTTGCACAACTCGCACGTGTGATAAGAGTATGACCGATTCGACAGATTGTCGTTACTGAACTCTTATTATGAGGATATCCAATTTTCTGAAATTCCTTAAGTGCTTCCAGAATGGTAAAGAGTTCAGCAGAGTGTAAAGATGTGAAAGGAGGGAGTATAAAGGATTTCGACAGGTTTTCGGAGTAGAACGCGGCTCCTGCTTCATTCTGATTTTTCGAAACATCAGTATATATTTTATAAAAGTTATCATATTTACTTAAGGTTTTTAGGAATTCTTGTTCTATTGCGTTTGTTGGTATTTCTGATTTATTGAGGTGAGCGACCTCTTGGTCTATAGTAGGGAGAGGTATTGTCCATGGGGGGATAGCATTTATTGATGATATATCATAGATATTTGGAAGTTGCAGATTCATAATGGATAGATATATGTTGACTCTGTGATAAACAGGAGGAGTAGTTGAGTTGGTTTAAAATTTCTTTTTAAAACGTTCAGATACAACGTTACGGATTACAGGATTTATTGTATTTGATAATACAGAGGCCGCGTACGAGATGCTCAGATATTATCTTCGGTAAGAAAATGGTAGCTCCCCAGTTTCTTTGAATTAACTTTGGATGGGACTTGTACGATAGGCACCCAAACAAATGCGAATGCTGTGTTCTGAATAATTTCCAGTGACTGTAGAATATTTTTTCTAGCAGAGTTGTATACGATTGCTCCGTAGTCAAGTAAGGATCTTATCAATGATTTGTATATATGGTGTGAACTTGAGTAGTCTGCACCCCAGTTTTTGTGTTTTGTTTGTGTTTTCCATGTTAATTTTTGATCGAGTATCATTCCTAGGAGGTTTACTTCTTTCACGTATTCTAACTTTTATTCATATAGATATAAAGTTTTAGGCTGGGGCTGGGTTCTTCCTGAGAAACAAATCGCTTTTGTTTTCGACGTATTGAATCCCAACCCACTATTGTTTGTTCGATGTTCTTATGTGTTGTCATATTTTTTCCTCTGCAATAAATAACTAAGTCGTCTGCGTAATCTGCATTTTACTAGTGATTTACAGTTTGCAGTAATTGAATTTATCGCTATGAGAAATAATGTTGTACTGAGATTCGACCCTCTTGGTATACCATTTTCTTGTGTCTTCAACTGGGAGTATATTCTATCCACTCACACTTGATACTGGCGATGTTTTAAGAAGTTAGAGATGTATTTCAATATGTTGCCTCGTATAGACCAGTCGTAGAGTGTTTTAATTATTGAGTATTTCCAAACTGTATCGTACGCTTCACGAATATCAAAAAATATTCCGATGCAGTGTTGTTTTATTGCAAAAGCCTCATGTATGTCTAATTCTAGATCTATAAGATTATCTAGTGTGGACCGATTTTTACGGTAGCCACACTGTTCGGGTATTATTAATTTTTCTGATTCAAGATACCATAGAAGCATGTTGTTAATAATCTTGTCAAGAACTTTACCTATGGTACATGTAAGTGATATTGGTCTATATGTTTCTGGGTCTAATTTCGGCTTATTTGGCTTAGGAATGGTAATTATGATAGAGATTGTCCATGCTTTCGAGAATTTTTCTTTTATCATTATTAGATTGTATATCTTTAATAAATGTTGTTTGGTTATTCAAATTTCTTAGGAAAATAAGAGAATTATTGTCCGGACCTGCGCAGGTATTTTTAGAATATTGTAATGAGTTTTCGAGTTTTCTATTTATAATTCAAAAAATCTTCTCTATAGTTTGAGCTACTAGAATATTTCTGATACTCGTTTGCTAAGATGTTTGCTATTTCGTTTCGGTCTTTATAAATATTGTTGTTGAGCTCCAGAAAATTTATTGTATGGGATTGTTTTGGCTTAGATATCCTTTTGACTTTTTCCCATATAGTGGACATTGGGGTTTAGCTATTTATTGTTGAAACATTCTTTCCAGGATTCCTGTTTGGCCTTTTTTATATTGTATCTAGCAATGGCTCTCAAGCGTTTGAATTCGATTGAGTTCTGCTCTGTTCTGCTTTTTTGTATCTGTTGACGGCTGCCTTTAATCTCTTTACGGCTTGTTGGCAGTTAGAATTCCACCAGGCAACCATGTGGTGTTTGTTATTATGGTCGTACCGTCCAACATGTTCGTTTGCTGCGTGTGTTATTAGTTCGGTAAAAAATTGTACTTCTTTAACGATGTCTGCATTTTCATTCATTTCATGGAGATTTTCTTGAATGAGTTCTCGAAATTTGCTCCAATTTGCTGAGTTAATTATCCATTTTGTTGTTGGATGCGGTATCATTTCCTCTTCATTAGTGATTATTATATAATTACGATGATACATCCCAATTCAGTTTTTGTGAGAGATATGGATGGAATATCGTTAGGTCGATAGCAGAGTCATCGCCAGTTCTTATGTCATGTCTAGTTTTTTGTCCGTCATTCAGGAGGTTGAGATTGTAGGTTTCTAACAGTTTTTCTAGTTTTTTCCCAAAAGGTGTTTGCTTAGGTGAGCCCCAGATATGATTGTGAGCATTAAAATCTCCTACTATTAACTGGGGAGATGGAATTTGCTCTAGTAGCTTAGTAATCTCTTATTTCGTAGACTCGTTGTTTGGGGGAATATATATGTTACACAAAGAAAAGTAATAGTATCTTTCACTCTTAAGGTAACTGCTTCAATTCCTGTTGTAAGGTGGATTGGTGTGGCATCTATTGTATTTTTGATATAGCTCGTTATTCCTCCACTAGCTATTCTAGCGTTTTCTCGATATTTAACAAAACAACTGTAATTTTTCAAATTATGGATTTTATTTTTAAAATTCGTTTCTTCTAGACAAATTATCATGGGTTTAGTTTATATTTTGAAATTATTAGTTGTAGATTCTCTAGGTGGGTATAGTACCCATTTATATTCTGTCGTATTAACGTGGTGAATTTTAAGGAAGGTTAATAGGTTTCAATTGAAGTATCGGCATCCAGTTCGGTTTAGTTTTCAGGATTTATCCGTTTGAGAATATTTTTCCTAATTCGAGTTCATCTGGTTTTGATCTTTCTATCTTTTGAGTAGGGATATATTGTGGTAAGAAGGTCTGCGAATTCTGTGATTTCTTCAGTATACATTCAGTATACGAATAGATCTATAAGCTCTTCATAGGTTAAAGGATAATTATTGTTTATTTTAGTATAACTTAACATTTCCTCTAATGTCTTTTTTGATTTAGTATTTCCGGACTGCTTCATTTTCTTCTTGTTGTTTTTGGTTTTGTAAAGGTAAGTGTATTTTCAGATGTTGTAGGGGACGGTGAGAGTTCTGCTTTTGGAAATTGGCATTATAAATATTTTCTCTGATCATACTCACATCGCTCCCAGTATCGAATAGATCTGAATTATCAGTCCTCCGATGTTTAGTTTGACTGTATTTCTTGATTGAGTTTCTATCAGAATCACTTTAGACTTTTCAGTGGTAGATTTTGCAACATTCTTCTTGGATATTCATTTGAAACGTGACCATTCTAAAAGTTATTCATGAGCTTTATTTACTCTCTTTTCATAAAGTTTCAGTTTTTTTTTTTGAAACCGTCGAAGTCTTTTGCGCCATGAAGTACTACTTTATCGTTGATGTACTGTATCATAAATTCTTGTTCAAAATAGCAAGTTTTCGCATCTTGATCATGCACCGTTTCTTCATATCTCTTACGCCCTGATGATAGCATTTTATTTATTTGTGTATTATTCACATGCACTCCAAACTCTAGGACTAATCATTCTTTTAAATATTCGTCTTTACCGTCAAAACGTCTGATACTTCTACGAAATTTAATATAAAGCAATCTTGTCGTATACCTTTATCATCTGTATTCTCATCACTCCAACTTCTTGCTTTTTTTTCATAGTTTCCCTCGTTTTTCCGCTATTATTCATGTCGTCGTTTCTCTTTGTATTCACGCATTCTTTTTAGATCACGTATTACTTCTAGTATTTGTTTTTCTTCTTTGCTTCGTCTTTCGTCATGTCCCCGTTTATATTGAAGTGTCGTCTCTCTTCAAATGTTCGTCTTTCTTGAAATCTTTGTCTTTATTCATATTTTCGTCTTTCTTTTACTTTTCGTATTTTTCCTGATTTTTGTCTTTAATTTTTTCTTCGTTTCTCATCCTTTCGTCTTTGCTTTTGATACCAATTCTTCGCTATATAGTTCGTTCTCTTCATCTTCTTAATAGATTGGATGAGAAAAGTTTATTGAAAAGGATCAAATCAAATTAACGACGTCTTTTTTATTATATGTCTAATTTAAACCAATTATTCAACAGACAGTTATTAGAAAATTCAAATTAATCTATTACTTCTCCCACTATATGCAGATATTCATCAGATTTGTAACGGAAATTGAACCTCGAAAAAGCACGCAATGCGAAGGTCTCTATTTTTTATGCACGATGGAGCTCCAGCGCACTTTACTAGAAGATGTCGTAATTGGTGGAGTAACCAGTTTCCAAGTAAATGGATTGATAGAGGTGCAGAAGCTTCGATTCATTGGCTTTCTCGGTCATGCGATTTTAAATCCCTTGGATTATACAGTTTGGTCGTATCTTAAGAAAAATGATTATGTTAAAGAGGTAAATTCACCTAAAGAATTCAAACACAGAATTCAACGTCACTCTAATGACCTCATAGCTGACTCCCAACCGCTTACAAAATTAATCTTAAGATTAAGATAGACTTGTGTATTCGTGAAAACGTAGGACATTGTGAACACCTACTCTACCTAAATGTTGCCCAATAAATCTACTAATATTAAATAAGTTATGTTCGATACTACTTGGTATGGTGTAACTAGCGCCCTCTATTAGAGTCAGACATACAAACAAATTCATTGGACCTTAAGTATCAGCTTCCAATACATATTGTTGTTGTTTGTTTTTCAATTTGTTTTTGAAATTAGTGATAATTTTACAAGAATCTGATCTTATTTTATTTTGAATTTCGTTATTTAGATGATTGGTGTTGCATTCAATATTACATAAGATATTTGTCACAGGCAATTCTCTGTCATTAGAAATATTTTGTGCAAAATTTGGACCTAAAGATAAAGCTTCTTTCACTTTATTTGGTATGATTCCATTTGTATTTTCTCCTTTTTCCTTTGCATTTATTAAAAACTTATCCAGTTCTTTCCCGACAATTTTCTTCAAATTTTTTGAATTTATTGATAAGAATTACTTCATTTATTTCAAATGTTATGTTTTTGAAATCATTTTCTTATTAGAACAGTTGATTCTGTAATAGCCAGTTGTATGACATATATATAAATCTATATAAAACGTGATTTTGATATTCATGCTGCAGGCGACTATTTGTAAATTTCATATGGGATATTTTTAAATTTAGAAATCAACTTATCTTTTTTGCATCTGAGTAGAAAAATTCTTCAGTTTGTAAGTTTTGCAAAATTGTGGAAAATAATTTCGAAACTTTTCAGATTCTATTTGTTTCAGTTCTATATGTAAGTTCAACATTACGATAAAGTCTTGAAATTAGTCGAAACGTCAATTTTCATTATTCTTTTAAAAACTTATTAAGAAAAAACTAATTTTGAAACAGAAGAGATCTAACATAGAGATAAAATTATACCATTTACATACTTTTTAATGACTAATAATTTGAAGGGTAAAACAGATATTACTAAGTCCAAAATATAATCCATTACATAATCCAATAATATGGGGAATATGGAAGACCCCATTGATGTTCCAAAAATTTGTTGGTAATTTTAATTATTATAAGAAAAATATCTATTATTAAAAATTGATGTTATTAATTCTAATAAAATTTATTATTTATTATATATAAGTTTGCAATTTTCACTTATATCGCTCCATTTATGTTGTAGAGTCTTTTATATAATAATCATTATGATAATAATAAGATTTAGTCAAAATTTCAGTTAACCAATTTGTAAGGGGTTGGATGGGAGAGTTAATTGATGCTACAATGGGTCTAGCTGATAGAGTAGGTTCATGAATTTTTGGCAAATAGAAGAATTTAGCAGAATAACCGTTATAATTTGTTAATTTCTTTTGTGTTTCCAATTTTTTTTGTTAGAGAGTTTTCACATTAATTTGTTACAATTATTAGTTCTTTTTAGAGTTGGATCATTAGTAATTTCTTTGTATGATGTATAATTGTAAATTAGATCTTTGGATAAATCTAAATATTGTTGTTTTTCCATTTTAACTGTGACATTACCTTTGTCAGATGGTATGACTATCAAATTTGGATTTTCTCTTAAAAAAAATTTGGTTCTATATGATAGAACCAGAAGATTCATGAATGTGGTTAGTCAAAATATTGGTTGCTTTGTCTGTAACGACATTCCTTTCTTATTCATTTTGTATGAAAGAGGATATGTAATCAATATTGGGTAACATAGTTGTAATTGGAATATCTTTAGTCATTATAGGTTAAATACTGAATTTACTTTACTCTTTATTTGAAGTATCCAATTATTTTGGGTTTTAAGAACTGAATTGATTTTTTTGTTAATAAGAATATCAAGTTCTTATGTACTCACCTATTTTAATAGGTAAGTACATAAGGTTTTGAATAATGAATTTGTTTGTTTGTGATCAGAAAACAATATTCAAACTTGAAACTGATCGCTCACATTTTAAAATCCAAGCCGATAGAAGTAGATTGTCACTTTATGTTGATTAATAATTTCTGATGTCTATTGATGCAACAAACGTATTTACTTGAAAATTTTTAGTTATTTATGATAAACTATTCCATAAAATTCAAAAACCAACAAAATAGTAAACTCAATATTAGTAGGGTATGATGTAATATCCCTATTTAGTAATATTCACTTAAATATATGCCTTACAGCTCTACAACTTAAATGGAGCGATATAAGTGAGAATTGCAAACTACATAGAGAAACTCTAATAGAAAAAATAGTATTAATTTCTAATGAGTGAAAATAAGTGAATTGATAACATTCATTCTTAACAATACATATTTCTCTTATAGTAATAAAAATTAGCAAATAATTTTTGAAACACTAATGGGGCACTAAATATCCCCTATATTCGCAGATTATGTAATGGATTATATTTTGGAGTTTGTAATATCTGTTTCAAATCAAACAGATAAGAAAGTCCTTAAAATTTCTGATCCAATATTTTATATGAAGAATCTTGAGATACTCTACAAACTTTTCTATGAAAACTCATATCTTTCAAATCTTTTGAAAGGAATTTTGTAAAATACATCTGACACTGTCTTAAACACTGAATCATAATTGTAAAACGTCAAATCTGACATTTCTAGTTCACCTATCTATACATCTTCACCATATATAAAATCAGTTACTCCTAAACTTTCTGGACTCTCCAGACAACACAATATTAACGTACAGTCAAACCCTCAATATTCAATCTATTTTTACTAATATGAAAGACAAAAAACACCAATCAATAAATTACCTAACATAGTATATGGAATACCTTGTTGAAATTGTGATAAAAAATACATTGGTCACTTATCAATCGTATAACCTCCCACAAGAGTAATAGCAGATCAGTTTTGACAACAGAAAAAAACTAAAAAAAAAACGTCTATTTTTAGAAACAACATATATTGCCCAAAATAATCAATGCATCAATAAGAGAACTGATTTAAATAACCTTAGTGAAATTTATGCATACTCGTATCTTTTAGACTTTGAAAAAACAGATTCTATGAAAATTCAACGCCAATAACAATCAACTAACCTCTAACCTATAAAGTTTAACTTCGAAAGTCGAAACGTCAAATTTTATCTATCTTTAAAAAATTTTTGAAGAAAACTAATTTTCAAATTCAGAAGATACCTGAAACCAAGAAAATTTAGAAACATAAATATATCAAAAGATCTAAGCAATAAGAAATTAAAGAAATATAATATATAAGAAAACCTTTCAGCGGGTCCATGAAAGGTTTTGTAGATAAAAACCTCCAACGATCCGACGATGTGACTGGTGTAAGAAATTTATGATTGTGCTACGACTAATGGATCACATCGCAAGAAAAAGGCACCCATGCAAGAATATAATGTTGGAAGCCCTTTCCAAAGGATTGCTTCAGATATCGCTGGACTATTTCCGACAGACACAGACAGTGGTGGTGAATACATCCTAGTCGTGATGGATTATTTTACAAAATGGGTAAAAATTTCCGCGATCCCGAAATGAGAGTCCACAACTGTTGCGGAAGTATTGGTGAATGAATTTATCAGCCAATATGGTGTTTCCTTGGAAGTCCACAGTGATCCAGAAATAAACTTCGAAAGCCATGTATTCCAGGAAATCTATGACCAGCTGGGAATGAAGAAGACCAGGACGACCGCATTACACAATCAGATGTGATGGTCAAGAGAATGAACAGGAACATTGGAAGATATATGTCCAAAGTAGTTTCCAGCCACCAGAGAGATTGGGATCAGTATCTATCCTTATTTGCAATGGTTTATCGAGTAGCAGGAGACGATTATTTGATTCAATTGTGAAGAAGAATGGACGACATACACGAATTGGCTCTCTCAAAGTTACCAGCGACAGATTGAAAAAACGATACGACACCGAAGCCACAGACGGCGGTTTTAAAGAGGGAGATAAAGTATGGCTGCACAACCCGACGAGGGGAAAGGAATTTTCTCCAAAATTTCAAAAATCCTGAGAATGTCCATAATAATTCAAGAATAGGATCAATGATATCATCTATCGCATAAGCAAGATCCCCAACAGCAAACGCGCCCTTTGAAGGATACCACAAGATAACAACAAGACTTGTTAACTCTGCCGGAAAATTATTCGCTGGCCAGCGTCTTTGATACTTCTTTGATACTTCCTTTTAGAACTTTCCATTATAGCAGGCGGTTTATTACAGTATTAAGAACATAAGAAACAGTGTATATTAATCCACCCCACGAATAGAAAGAGTGTAAATGAATACGAAGAAAGTTACACTATGTTGTAATCGAGGTTGAATATCAAAGCTTCCAGCAAAAACGCCCGAGAAAAACTTCTGAAGGATAAAAGGCTAGAATTCGGATAAACAAAAACTTGGCTAGGTAGCATCGAAAATAAGAGACAATACCGATCTTAGTGCTGAAAGATTTTCCACTAACCTGACGGATATTTTTAATCAATGTATGTTCGAGAAGCAGTGTATACCTAACAGAAAACCCGCCTATTTGTGGAAAGACGAAATATCACTTATGCGTAGAGAATGCATGAGAAACAGAAGGCTATACACTAGAAGAATTGAAAACGGCGAATCAGAATTGAGCCATTGCCTTCTGGAGAAATATAAAATATCCAGAAAAATTCTCACAAGAGCGATTAAAACCGCAAAAAGAAGGAAATGGACTGATGTTTGCAAGGAACTAAATTAGGACATCTGGGTCGATGGCTTTAAAATTATCATGAGAAAAATAAAAATTACCACCCTCATATAAAACTATCAATGAACACGATGAAGAGCGTAGTGACCAAACTATTCCCAGTCCATATAAAAGTTGAAAAATAATAGAGGACAATTTCAAAACCTCATCGTACAGGACCTTCAAAATCTTTAGTGAAGATTAATCCGGGCTACGTGGTGAAGGTATATAATAGCTTGGCTTCAAGAAGAGAGTTTCCGAAAGAATGAAAGAAAACAAACCGAATAAGCCCAACACCCTATCGCCCAATCTGTTTATTAGACATTACGAACACTTAAGGCTTAAGAAAGAAATGGAAAAAGGCCTAGCGACCAAATAGTACGATTGTCGAGAAAAAAGACAGGTATTGGACGCTATCAAAATTGTCATCCAATTAGCAGATCCAACATCAGATTTCAGCACACTACATAAAAGACTCTGTGCAGTGGTAACAATTGACGCGTATCATGCCAACGAACAATGGCAGAGAAAAAGATATAGACTCTCACAATTAATTCTTTCTTCTCCCTCCAACAGAAACATAATAATAACGATAGGCAGCGGAGTAACTCAAGCGTCAGTTCTTTGACCAACGCTGGATTGACAAGAAGTTAACTTTTTGGGAGCATATCCGACGGACTGAATGCAGCAGAAATAATCGCTGACATTTTTTTGAAAGATCTAATTATTAATGAACGAGCTGCGAAATATGACGGTCAGAAAAAAGAAGAAGCACAAAGAAACCTCATGCATTTAAGGCAAGACAGATGGACGCACTCCCAAAAAGGACGCTGGACCTACACTTTAATACTTTAACACCTCAGATTGAACGATGAATAAATAGATATTAAGGTCAATACTGACTATTACATGACACAGGCCTTGTTAGGTCACGGTTGTTTTAGAGACCACATTTTCAAAAGGAAAAAAAAATTAAACAAATGTATGCAAATTCTGTTGCAGCTTTGATGACGCACCTTCAGAAGAATGTCACAGGAGATAACTTTAACATAAGCAAAATGAAACTAGACTAGGTCACAACTGGAATGACATGGAATATGACATACAAAATTATCCGAAAAACTCTTGTTCTTCAAATGACTAGCTGTCTTCTCTTCTCGGAACCATTATCATTCTCAAGGATTCTTTTTAAAAGGCACTCTTTCTTCCAGGACAAGAATTTCTCACTGAGCTCAATATACTTTTAGTGCCGGTGAAATTCTTGACACTTCTTTTCAGGTAGGTCGCCGATTTCCTTCATTCCATAGCCGAATCACTTGTGGGTGACCATTCTTCGTTGACCACTTAGTTCTTGAAACTACGGCTTTATTTGATTCGTTTTTGTTGCACAGTCTGCTGCTGCTGCACAGGCGTCCAGACAAGGTGTTGGCTTTTTGTGGACGACTCCTTCTTGTTTTTCCTGCGCCCGTGTTTCTTTATTTGCGGGAGATCTGGGACGCTCACACGAACTCTGTACATGACCTAGCTCTTCACAACTCCAACATCGAATCTTTCTTGGCTTCTTTTCAACCATACCTTTGATCAAATTGACGACTTGGTCAAGTTTACTTTAGTCATTCTTTTCATATATGGTTCTGACCTTGTTATATGAAGCCATCGTGGCTGTTTTATATTCAAGAGCAGCAGTTAGGGCATCTGCTAAAGTTTTCGGATGGGTTAATCGAAGCGTTCTCTACATATAATTACCGTGCAGGCCATCTATGAATGCCTGGATGGTCAAACATCTCATTATGTTTTCTGTGGCTGATGATTAAGCAAATGAAACAAGTCGAGCAATGTCTACTTCGTACTCTTGAAGGGTTTTTTCGCGCTTCTGCTTTGGTTCTTCAGCTGCTATTGGTATAGGTGTTCTAGGTGCTCATAACGATATCGCATGTCCAGCTTCTTCTTTAGCTATTCGAAGTCGTCAGTAAATTCAAGAGATATCGTCTGGAATGGAGTCTAAGGTGTCTCCTCGCAGTGCAGTCGTCAAGTTGACTGCTTTTTCTTTATCCGACCAATTATTTACTCTAGCGGCAGTTTAACGTTATTGGTCCAAGATGTTTTGCCATCGAACGTTGGGACCATGACTCGTGTAAAACTGCTAATCTCTTCTCTATTGAGTGATGATGTGAATTGTGTGTTCGATCTTGTTCTCTTCTATTGGAGTGTCTCCAACCCCTTGATTTTCTCATATATCTGACTTTTCATCGTTTTCATCTCATTCTCGATAACTGATTGTACCTTCTCGTTCATCGTTTCCATCTTTTTGTCAATATTTGATTGTAGGTATGAGATTTTGTTTTCGACCTCAGCGACCATGATAAAATTTCGGCAGAAATGTCGCTTTTCATCTTCGAAATCTTGTCATTCATATTAGTCGAAATATAATTTTTATAGTCGAAATATCGTCCTTCATTGTGGAAATCTTGTCGTCAATATTGGCCGAAATATTGTCCTTTGTGGTGGATATATTGATAGAAATATCGTCAAATTTGACGAGATCAAGGTGGATGCATCTTCTTTAGGAAGATAAGTTTCTGCATCGAATCCGTCACTTATCAGTGCCAATTTGAGCCTTTCTATCAATTTACTCTTCTTAGTGGACGTTTCCAATTGAAGATTCTCAAATTCGGCTTTCAGTTTCGTCACTATCAGATCACTTAGTTCCTTGGCCATGTTTATGTTATTATTTATTCATAGTACTTCACACCTGTTTTTTCTAATCGTGGGGTGAATTAATAAACTGATTTATTCACATTATACAATACACTTAACTCATAATAATGCACTTATAAATATCACTTGAATAATTTCTGTGAATGTCAAAGACGCCAAGTGAAATCGCCGAATTATAAAATTTCATTGTAGCTGGACAGGGCCGGCCTAAGAATCTATTTCTCTATTCTTTCTTGTCTGGAAGCTCATCCCCCATTGTGGCAATTTGGCGTTAAAGTCACCTCTTAGAATAGCTTTGTCTTTTTGGCTTCTAAAATGTTTGGTCAATATCTTTGAAAATTTCCTCTTTGTCATCTAGTCCTTTATTTGGTGAGGCATAACAACTATATATTGTATGGGATTGTGTTTGTATGTAGGAGAAACCTCGACCGCTACCGTTCCCTTTGATTTAATGTTTTGGCTTACGACTCTACTTACTTTATTACTATAATAATTTGTATATCATATATCCAGTCTTTGTATTGCCTGAGAGTTAGGTTCGGATATAATCAGGATATCTGTCGGGTAGCTTCTATTCGTACTAAGTTGTGATATTTTCAAGTTGATTTTGTTGTTTAATTGTGTTTGGACATTTTGAAATGACAATTTATGTCCTTATTTAGTACAAGGAATACAGTATAGTGGGCTTTTACACTGAGCTACTTTGTGACTTTTTTTTGCGCACTTCATGCATGAATTTTCTCTGTTTGGCATTTTCAATTTTTTAGATAACCGTATTCCCAACACCGTCATACAAAACACCTTTGGATAGCTTTCCGCGTCTTTTCTCTTTAATTTTTTCCCGTAGAGTGGTCAGTAATATCGAATAGCAATCTCCGGTTATTGTTCTACCCTAATTAAAAAAATCAATCATGATTACTCCATGGCAATCCCAAAAAACTGAAGCAAGAAATTTTCCAGCAGTTTTTGGGATACGAAACTTCTTAGGTCTTGGAGAATCAGAGTATCGCCATTCCATCGAATGTTGCTCTGTTTCTGGATCGTAGAAATGTACCCAAATCTCATCTATAGTAACAATTCGGTTTAAGTCTACATCGTTTTCAAATCGAGCAGACGAAGGACATTGATCACCAAGGGTATCTTCGTAAATCTGCTCACCTTTCAAATACAGTTACCAAATAAATCTAGACTGTCAAAATATTATCACATTCTTAGATAATTTGGAAGACTCCATAGCTTTCGCAAAACTAAACACACTTCATCCTTCTATTATCCCTAGTCAAGAGTTACAAAAAACGCTAGAATATTTAAGGAAAATTTACCCTGACAACCAAATTACAAAATTTAAAAACATTCTAACATACTACCAATTTTTAGGCACTCAAGTTTCGGTTGCTAATAATAAATTAATTTTTGCTATACATATACCAATTATCAAAGCCGAACTCCTTAAATTATATCACCTCTTCCCCATCATTCAAAACAACCAAATATTCTCCTTAAAATACTCCTATCTGGCACGAAACAACTCGAATAATCAATTCATAGAAGAAATCTGTCCACTACTAGAAAATGTATATTTCTGCATCGAAGACCACTCTCCTGACGACAATTGCACCCTGCAGCTCCTCGAAAACCAATCGACTAAAGGTTGCCAAAAAATAAATTCAAAATTAGAAGAATCACTTACTGAACAAATCACACAAGACGAGATAATTATCATTCCAGCAAAAACGGAAAAAGTTTTTTCCAAATGCAACACAGACAAATATCTAGAAGTAAAAAAACCTACACTAATAAAAATACCAAAGTCATGTCAAATAGAAATCAACGCGAAAAAATTCTTCAACGACGTCAAAATACAACGAGGAAAACCACTACTTCTTCCCAAACCAATTACGGAAGAATACGATACGATTGCAGAATACGAAACACCCAAAATGAAAAAAATCAATTTAGAAGACATTCAAGAAATAAGCAGAATGAAGAATCAACTTATACCACTAAAAATCCCAATATCCAACCACTATCCCAAAATTTCTGGTAGCTTATCTTTACTAGCCATAATTTTATTTATACTGGGATGGATTTTTAAGAAGAAAATCAAGAAAACCCTGCAAAAATGCTGCAAAAACCAGAAAAAGAAAGAAAATTCAATAGAAGAGAACCCAGAAGAGTCCAAAATCGAACACCACTCCGTATTGTTCTCATCTTAGAGGGGAGGAGTTACATATGAAGTAACAGCTGATAACATATAATAAATGCGATGACTTCGCGGAAACGTGGAAGATAATAAAAACTGCATTTCTTTTAATAATTCATTCTCTGTTCTAGCTTTACTTAATAAACATATATTGTAATTGTAATCTTTGTTTTTAAAAATCCAAATTCGAAGTTTTAATATATAATTCACAGAAACTGGCCTTCTCGATCGGTCATCACCTTCAATGGAAAATTTACCTCTTTCAAAGCTTGCAGTCGAATTTTTTACGGTCACATACGAAGGATATTGATCACCAAGGGTATTAAGCATATCTTCGTAAATCTGCTTACCTCTTAAACCTTTTGAATACAGATATTTGATGATGGCTCGATACTCCAATTTTTCGATTTTCACAATTTCGGTGGACATCTTTTTTCTTTTGATTCCTTGCGTAAATCTGGTTTACTTTTTTGACGTCAAACTTTACACTGACACTTCTATTCGTTATTGTTCGTTGCTACGGTAACGCAATATTTTGTTTATGCATGGAACTGGTCTAGGCTAACTAGATATCAATAGATCCTCGTATGTAACGGTCCAAATAAATTAGATTCGTCATTTATCTGAAGTCAGCATTTGAACCAAGAAGAAAAGGATAAAATTTTGAAGCTTTGTAATAAATATTTTCTATGACGATAACTCCGATTTAACTTTCACTTTGGCCATTAAGCACGAAATTGGAACAAAAGATGAAAACCCAATTTACGTCAAAGGCTTCCGACATCCGAAAGCCATGTAAAAAGTCATTCACTCCACAAAAAAATTGTTAGACCTTCAATATCTCCTTATTCCGCCTCTGTTTGGGTTATACCAAAAAAAAACCGATGCTTCAACAAGAAAAAATTCCGTATGGTTATTAACTACCGCAAATTAAACGAAAACACTGTCGAAGATAAGTATAATCTTCCCAATATAAATGACAATTAAGATAATCTAGGAAAAGCCATATATTTTACTACCCTTGATCTAGCCTAAGGCTTCCATCAAATTGAAGGCCACCCAAATTCAATCGAATAAACAGCTTTTTCCGTACTCCATGATCAACGAGTTTTTACGAATGCCATTTGGTCTTAAAACGGACCTTCCACTCTCGAAAAATTGATGGATAGCATTATCCGACCTTTTCTCCACAAATGTTGCTTCGTCTATATCAGAGGTGCGGAACCTTTTTACCATTAGAGGCCACATTTAAATTAGGCAGCAATAAGAGAGGCCGCATAAGCTGATTGACCTAAGAAATTGACTTTTATGAAATTATTATAGTTTTTCTATAGATTTAACAATTTATTGCATTATATAGAAAAAATAAAATATAATACTACAACATTTTAAATACAATATACATATAAAATAATATAAAAATATTATAAAAGAATACAATAAAAAATATTTTTTTATTCACTAAGTTAGTGACTTATTTGGTTTTGTTTTTTGTTTGACAGTAATCGTATATTTGGATCAAGATTCGTAACACACAGCTTTAATTGATCCTCTAAATGTGCATCTGTAATTTGCGTTCTTAAACTTGTTTTTATTTTTGACATGAGAGAAAATGTTGTCGCGCAACAGTAGGTAGTTCCAGTGCAGGAAAGTGAACGGCGAGCATGTTCTCGAAGGCATGGATATTCAACAGCATTTTTCCAGATTTCTATGGGGATCCTTTTTAGCGTTAAAAAGGGATTTGATGATACTATATTCCCCTAAATCAACTAACTCCATTTGTAGTTCTGCAGGAGCCTCGGATATATCTATTGAGTGTGGTTCAAATGCCAGTTTCATAGCAGGAGTGTGCTCGTCAAAAAATCTATTAGTATACTCTTCTATTAAACAATCCAGGACACCCAGATATCCATCGAATATTTTATTTTCAGAGCTCTGCTCATTTAACATTTTAGCTAGCTAGGAAGTGTTCTCCAGATATTTCCGATCGACAAAGCAATGTTTTAAAAAATGATAATTTTTTTCTAAACGCTTGGATATTTTGCCACATTCCATAAATATACCCCGTTTTACCTTGCAGGTAAATATTTAAATTGTTTTGTTTTGTCATCATATCAGACAAAAATGCAAGGTTTCTGAAAAATACTTCATCTGATAGATCACATTGTTTTCCTTGTTCTTGATAAAAGTTTAAAATTTGTCTTCGTAAAGACAAAACTTTTATCAAAACCTGACCTGTTGATAGCCAGCGAACCTTGCAGTAGTATGTAAAGTCAACACTATACGTTTCATCATCTAAAGAGAGCATCTGCCGACATTCACGATGACGCATTGCATTTACGTGAATATAGTTGACAATGGCAATGGTTCTATCCAGAGTGTCTTGCAAAATGGTAGATTTTGCGCAAAGATTTTGCTGATGCAAAATTTAGTGGAATGATATCAATTTTTTCAAGTTTAAGTTTTCCTTTTTTAACAAAGCAACGAATCCTTCTTTTTTGCCTCTCATGGAAGGTGCGCCGTCGGTGTAGACACTGACTAAATTACTGACATTCAATTGTAATTTATTACATACTTTTTTGAAGTTTTCGAAAATATCGGCTCCGCGAGTTCTTCCAGTTAGTGTACCCAACGCAAGTAGTTATTCGTAATATTGAAAACCTTTACTTATAGCACGAATAAAATATAAAACGTGTGCCGAATCTGTTTTATCAGTGCTTTCATCTAAAGCAATTGAAAAATAAACATCTTCATTTTGTATAATTGTATGAAGTTGCTCTGTTACATTTCGCGCTAATTCGTGCTGTCGATCTCCTACAGTTCTTCTTGAAAGAGATAATTGTTTGTATTTGTCGACATTTTTTGTATCTAACATACTCACTGCTTCAACAATACATTCTTTAATTATTTCAATGTCACTAAATGGTTTGCCCCTTTTTCCACGTATATGTGCTATTTTATACGAAACAGCAACTGCAGCGGAATTTTGATTTACAAAGGCAATAAAAGATGCCTACTGATGATGCTTCTCATTTTTCAACTTTTAAAGTGCAGCTTTTCGTGATTCACTTTCTAAAGTGAAATATTTATGTTCTTTATGAGACAAGTAGTGTTTATTTGCATTCGCTTTTTTTAAGTACTTAAAACTGTATTTCACAACAAACACATCATTTAATCTTTCTCAGGAGTAAAGAAAAAGTCTAACTCGCATTCTACATTAAATGTTCTGTTGTCATCACCTAATTTACTTCTCTTACTATTTGACATGATGGATAAAAAAACGAATTTCAAATAATATCTTTAACAAAGTGTATACTTTCTAGAAATACAATAAAACCGTGTAACTGTTATAAGCACGCACTGTTAACTACAGTTTGCTGAAGATCGCAACAGGGAAGCGTTGAGAGATGCGAGTCAGAGAAACCAAAGCAAGGTGTGACACTTAAATGGGAGATCTGAAACCGAATTTTGTTTACTTCTTAGACAAGGTAGTTGGCGCTGCTAGCGCTAATTTCAATTTTTTTGCGAAGACAATCAGCTGACTAATGAATTGCTCTGTGTAATCGATGATGCAACCAATCAATATCGATGTAAACATATCGTCTGCTAGCATGTGGCTGCTCTGTATGACAAATTTTATAAATAGTATTTTGTAATTTTATTTTATTTCCAAATAAATATTACATAGAACATTATTAGTTTCTTTTAGATATGTAAATTACATCAACATTTACAGTCAAGTGAAAAATTATTTATTTGGATATACAACCAACATTTCGGCACATTTCGACAATACTCTGAAAAAAGCATGATTGATTTCTGAAATTCTGAAATCTCCGAATAAATAATTTATCACTTACCTGAAAATTCTACAATTTCTTAATTCCCAATATTCCTTCTAAATAAAAAAAGAAAAAACACACACACACATAAGCCGGCTTTTTTTTTCGTTTAGTTCATTCTTATTGCAGCTTGAGGGCGCTAAAAACTGTTTAAAAAATTAACATCGAGTGAACAAATCTGAAACGGATGGTCTGTGGGCCAGAGCCTCACTCATGCGTGTTAGGATCCGTTTCAGACTAGTATTCTGACGTCATGTTACAATATGACTGTCTTTGGCGGGATTTTTCGCGCAACTGTCATGACGTTGATGTGCAATAGTTGAAACAAACTCTACCATTTTGTACTAGGTGGTAAAGGGCCGCACAAGAACCTCGCGGAGGCCGCAGGTTCCCCACCTTTGGTCTATATGGACGACGTGATCATTTTCTCTAAGTCCCTTCAAGAACACTTGATATACATTGCTGCAATCTTTGAAACATTCCGAATGGCAAATTTGAAAATTCAATTGGATCCTAATAAAATAGAGGCTATTAAAAATTTCCCTATTCTAGAGACTGTGAAAGAAGTCGGATCATTTTTAGGACTCATTGGATATTACTGAAGATTCACCCCAAATTTCGCAAGAATAACATCACCCTTTTCTCGGTGCACTCGTAAAGGAGCTATCATAGACCCAACGAATGTTAATTACAAAGAATGATTTGAGAAATTCAAACAACTCTTATGCAATGCCCCAGTTCTGCAGTCCCTAGATTTTTCAAAACCTTTTGTTTTAACAACCTACGCTTCCAATATTGCCATTAGCTCTGTATTATCACAAAATAACCAGCCCATATCTTATTATTCCCGAACTTTGTCAGTAAACCTTACTGACAATTGGTAAATGGAAATACCTGATGCTCTCAAAAAAAATACTTGGACCAAATGAAAAATTCGCGATACATGTTCCACACCAATTTCGACCATTTATCTATGATTACTTTAAGAAAACTTTCGACTCGACTTGGCTCTTTTTTGTAATAAGTTACTACAAGATAAAGACAAATAGACTGTGTGAAACAATATCATATCCAAAAATCATTACGGCATAGTCGAAACTTATAAACATTTGAAAAATCAATCGATTGACCAGCCATGCAAACTACTATTTCTTATTTGATGAATCAATGTGAGATTTGCTTAAAAAACAAATATGAACGACACCCTTATAAATTATCTCAGTTATGCCCATTATTAGGACAGAAACCTTTCGACATAATTCATATTGACTTGTTCAATTGTAACAAAAATTATTACCTAACGATTGTAGGTTCATTTAGCAAATATGCTCAATGCTATAAAATCTCCGATAAAAATTCCATATCAATTATTAGCAAGCTAAGACATTATTTTCCTGTCCACAATTACCCGAAAAAAACTGTTTGCGATAATGGCACTGAATTTAATTCTGCTGTAATTAAAGAATTCATGAAACTCCACAAAATTGAAATACATTTCACAACGGTCAATAACTCATATCCTAATTCCCCTGTTGGACGATTCCATTCCACCTTTATAGAAAAGCTTTACGAGACCAAAATCCAGATGATCCCTTAGATGATACTTTCACACTTCATAATAGACTTATATAATGAACAAAAAGATAAACGACAGAAAATTCTAGACAAACAAAATGAAAATACTGAACCAATTCCTGCAATCGATCCCACTAGTTCTGTCTACGTAACTAAGAAAAAACATCGACCCATAAAAGCTCCCCATATTCTACGCTACATCCAAAAAACAACACAAAACTAAAATTGTTGGTAAGATCGACAAACAAAACACCACAAGTACTCACTTAAAATTCACAAAACGACTTCGTAACGTAGAGAAAAAGAATATCTTAGATAGACCTTCTTTACAGGACGATCTTATTCCTGTGCTCAAGATACAGAAAATCCCCTCTAACGGCTATTATACAGAAGACATAGGCAAATCAAACGAGATAAATCAGTATCATAGACACATTTTACACATTTATTCAGAAAAATTAACTGGTAGTTTAGAAACGAACCCTAATGATCTTTTCGATTCACCTTTATAAAATGGACCTTTAGTCCCTTTGAAATTTCAATATAATCACGTTTTAAATGAAGCAAGATAATCTTCATAAAATTACCCGTAAACATGACAGAGGTTTGTTCAACTTCCTCGGAACAACTATTAAATATATATCTGGAAACCCCGGCGATTATGACTTGGAATTATTGAAATCACACATTACTGCTGTAGAGGTTAAAGAAAATGACACTCTGTTGATACGAGATTTAATAATCTTCTAAATTTGATAAATAATAATAGTAAAAAAATTGTTGCTGCAGTAAACAAGTTATCAACCGATTTCAATAGATACGTTGCACTTAATAATGAAATACTAAACCTTCAAACTATAAACGAATTCCTTTTGACACTGATTCGAACCATAACTTAATCTCAACAAGACCCTTCGAATATTGAACTTTTTAGATGAACTGGAAACTTTAAAACAAGAATTATTAGAAACATATTCTCGAAATGCCCTTTTAATCAGTGACGAACATCCCTATCAATTAAGTGAATCTTCTAAATACACCTGTCCAACATCTTCGATGTAAGAGCATTAACTTCGGCAGAAGTAGGGAGTGACCACAAATTAATTATGGGAAAAATAAGAATGGTAAAATCGATTTACAATATGAACACATCATAAAAATACCAGTTGAAAGCCTACAAGATGATTCAACAAAGTACCTATATGAAAGTAGACTTAAGGAAGCAATCGAGAGCAATCGAATCACCGATGACGATGGAATTTTTAAAAGCCTCAAAGGAATCTCTCGGCGAGAAAACAGTGAACAAAAATAAACAATTCAAACAGATCATGACTTCTACGGATTACAAAAGGAAATGTGGAGATTTATAAAAGGACAGAGGCGAGAAATGGAAGAAATATTAAAAGTAAAACATATAGGAATAAAAACCTGGATAGACTACCTAAAAAAATTGTACTAATAAAATCAACTCACAACAGAAACAAAGTTAGTACAAAGGAAGTGGAGGAAGCTCAGAGAAAACTAAAAACCGAAAGGCTACGGGCAGTGATGGAATAGCAAATGAACCTTTAAAAATTTGTGGGAAATTCATGACTGAGCAGTTGGCACTGTTCATTAACAAAATATTAAAATACAAAAAAGTACCTGAAGAATGGAAAACAAGTATACTAATTCCACTGTTTAAAAAAGGTGTCAGAAAAGAGCCGGAAAACTATAGAGGAATCAATCTTTTAAATACTACTCTAAAAATGACAACCAAAATTTTAACCCAACTAATAAATCAAAGAATATCTTTTGAGGACGAACAACAAAGTTTTAGAACTGGGAGATCATATACAGACGCAGTATTTGTAACTAGACAAATCACAGAGAAAGCTTTAGAATATAATCGACTGGCGTTCATTTGCTTAATTGACTTGACAAAAGCTTTTGACAGAGTTAGATTGAAAGACGTGGTTCACCTTTTATACAATAGACAAATACCGTTAGGCATCATCAAAACAATTGAAGACATATATAAAGACAACAAAATACAGGCCAGAATAGACGGACAACTTACAGGAAATAAACATAGGCATGGGTATAAGACAGGGAAATTCCTTAAGCCCCCTACTTTTTAATCTCATAATGGATGAAATAATAGAGGCAGTGAAAATGAGGAAAGGTTATAAGATGGGAAATAGAGAAATGAAAATTCTTGTGGGAAGTTATCAGACTGACCAGTTACCTTTTCGACTGACCAATGTATTTTTTTTCACAATTTGAACTAGGTATTTCATATACTATGGTAGAAATAACGTTTGAAAATGATGAATCAATGTTGAAGTCTGTGCTAGATGTATCATAATTATATATAAACTGTTCTTTGAGATACTTTAAAAATTTTTTAAAAATATTTTATTTACAATTTAATGCAGTGAATTTATATTTATTTGATACGTATTTTGGAATCCGCTGACTATGTGAATATTATTTATTGCACTATGGAATCCGTTGATTTTGTGGCAGTGTCGGGGACCTTTCATATTTCTATATGTATATATATATATATATATATATATATATATATATATATATATATTTCTATATACATATATACGAGGATGTATTGATATCTTGTTAGCCTAGACCAGTTCCATGCATAAACAAAATATTGCGTTACCTTATTAGAAGTGTTAGTGTAAAGTTTGACGTCAAAAAAGTAAATCAGAGTTACGCAAGGAATCAAAAGAAAAAAGATGTCAACCGAAATTGTGAAAATCGAAAAATTGGAGTATCGAGCCATCATCAAATATCTGTATTCAAAAGGTTTAAGAGGTAAGCAGATTTACGAAGATATGCTTAATACCCTTGGTGATCAATATCCTTCGTATGTGACCGTAAAAAATTCGACTGCAAGCTTTGAAAGAGGTAAATTTTCCATTGAAGGTGATGACCGATCAAGAAGGCCAGTTTCTGTGAATTATATATTAAAACTTCGAATTTGGATTTTTAAAAACAAAAATTACAATTACAATATATGTTTATTAAGTAAAGTTAGAACAGAGAATGAATTATTAAAAGAAATGCAGTTTTTATTATCTTCCACGTTTCCGCGAAGTCATCGCATTTATTATATGTTATCAGCTGTTACTTCATATGTAACTCCTCCCCTCTAAGATGAGAACAATACGGAGTGGTGTTCGATTTTGGACTCTTCTGGGTTCTCTTCTATTGAATTTTCTTTCTTTTTCTGGTTTTTGCAGCATTTTTGCAGGGTTTTCTTGATTTTCTTCTTAAAAATCCATCCCAGTATAAATAAAATTATGGCTAGTAAAGATAAGCTACCAGAAATTTTGGGATAGTGGTTGGATATTGGGATTTTTAGTGGTATAAGTTGATTCTTCGTTCTGCTTATTTCTTGAATGTCTTCTAAATTGATTTTTTCCATTTTGGGTGTTTCGTATTCTGCAATCGTATCGTATTCTTCCGTAATTGGTTTGGGAAGAAGTAGTGGTTTTCCTCGTTGTATTTTGACGTCGTTGAAGAATTTTTTCGCGTTTATTTCTATTTGATATGACTTTGGTATTTTTATTAGTGTAGGTTTTTTTACTTCTAGATATTTGTCTGTGTTGCATTTGGAAAAAACTTTTTCCGTTTTTGCTGGAATGATAATTATCTCGTCTTGTGTGATTTGTTCAGTAAGTGATTCTTCTAATTTTGAATTTATTTTTTGGCAACCTTTAGTCGATTGGTTTTCGAGGAGCTGCAGGGTGCAATTGTCGTCAGGAGAGTGGTCTTCGATGCAGAAATATACATTTTCTAGTAGTGGACAGATTTCTTCTATGAATTGATTATTCGAGTTGTTTCGTGCCAGATAGGAGTATTTTAGGGAGAATATTTGGTTGTTTTGAATGATGGGGAAGAGGTGATATAATTTAAGGACTTCGGCTTTGATAATTGGTATATGTATAGCAAAAATTAATTTATTATTAGCAACCGAAACTTGAGTGCCTAAAAATTGGTAGTATGTTAGAATGTTTTTAAATTTTGTAATTTGGTTGTCAGGGTAAATTTTCCTTAAATATTCTAGCGTTTTTTGTAACTCTTGACTAGGGATAATAGAAGGATGAAGTGTGTTTAGTTTTGCGAAAGCTATGGAGTCTTCCAAATTATCTAAGAATGTGATAATATTTTGACAGTCTAGATTTATTTGTGAAATGATTGCTTGAAAGGTTAAATACTCGTGTGATTCAGTGATTGATTTTTGCACGCTGATTTGAAATTTTTCGAGAGAATTTGCAAATTTTTCTTGATTTTTTGATAAGGTGTGAATTGTTACATTGTAATTTCTTATAAGATTCTTGGAAAGTGAACTTTGTAAGTTTATTTCCGTAATCATGTTTTGTTGGTTTGTTTCTAGAATTTTTTTTTGCGTTATCATATTTATTACCGTCATCGGTATCAAGTGTACCAAACAACCATTTTTGTAGTTGACCGACCCCGTCAAAGAAACTTCTTTTATTACGTATATGAGGTTGTAAATTATTAAGTTTCGTACGTGTAATTTTGATGACAAATTCTGTTCTCAACAACATGTCTTGAGATAAGGCATGATATGAGATTTCATTAGTTGCATTTCTCACTTCTAAATTATTTTTTATAATGAAAAAATGTTTTTCAATGTTGAACAATTGCTTAATAATAGGTTCTAAATTTAAATAATGTATAAAGGTATGTTTACTATATATGAGACGGGAGTCTCCTAATTGTATCGGTAATAAAGGATTATCGATAGTAGTTAGGTCTATGTCTTCCGTAGCGTTACTCTTGTGCAGTTTTTGTATTGCCAGAAGTGCTAGGAATATTATTTTCATCTGCCCCATCTTCCTGAAAAATTTGTTTTTTATTAGTTTTGGGTTTTCTTGCACTTGCTTTGTGATTAATGTTTTTATCTGTTATCAATTTATTTTTTGTCTGAGCTAATATTTTCAATTTTTCGAATTTTGGAAGTTTTTTGTTTCTTGTTTTTCGTTTTTGTAGTCAGGGGCTTCGGTGCGCTTTTCGTTCCTATCATTAATAATCTTTTTTTTATGGTTTTATTAGTCTCTGTTATATTTTCGTAAAGTCTTGTGGTTGCTTGTTTATGAGCTTGTACATAGTCTGATATTATTATGTGATCATTAAGGTCAAAAGGGTTTGTTTCATTTATGTGTCCCTTTATTACCTCGAACGGTGTATATTTGGTGACACTATAAATTTTTTCAAGTTTTCAAGATCTTTATTTTTAAATTCCGTACCCGAATCTGCTGTTATTTTTATGGGCAATCCATGGTGTGTTATAAAATTAAATAGGCATTCTACTATAGATATTCCGTTTACAGCTGATAAAGGGTAGGCTTGGCCGTATCGAGAAAATGTATCTATTACGGTTTCCTGAAATTTGAAAACAGTCAATATGAATATGTTGAAAAGGACGTGAAGTAGCTGGTGTTAGGTTGAATTTTACTACTGGTGGGTTTCGATCGTATTTGTTTTTTTGACAAATTTCGCAATTATTCACGTATTCTACAATGTCATCGGGCATTTTTGGCCAATAAAATCGTTTACCCAGTGCTATTTTCATTTCGTTAATACCGCGGTGGCAAGTTTTAGTTTCATGATAAAATTTGAGTTTCTCTACTTGTGCTTCTTTAGTTTGTAAATCCTCTAAAACGGTGTTACTTTGTATAATTTTGAAAGCAGAATTTTTGAAGTACGATCGCATCGTAGTCGTGAATATTCTAGGTAAATCGCGGTGTTTGAAATAAATAGCGTATCTTTTGTTTGGGGCGATGTGTTCTTTTACGAAATTTATTATATGGATGGAAGAAATGTTTGAAGGTAGTGTAACATATAATCTAGTATTGTCGAAAATTTTGGCAGTTTTACATTTGATCGATTCTGTTTCTCTAGTTGTTATGAATATTTGGTTCTTGTATGTGTTTAATACTCTCTTGGTAATTGGAATAGAAAAGATAGGATTCTCTCTCGACGTATGTTGAGTTTCAATGTCAGATTCTGAGTTTGAATCTTGAGGTCTTGATTCTTTTTGTACGTCTCGAACTACATTTGTTTCTTGATTTACAGTGTCAGTGGGTCTTATATTATTCAGTATTTCCTCGAGGTCAGGGCTAGAGAGTGGAGGAATTTCGTCAGGATTTTGTAGGAAGTTTTCTATTATTTCGTCCGCATCTCCTACGTTATTTATTATTGATTCATTATCCATAGCATTCAATTCTATGCATGGATTTCTACTTAGGGCATCTGCGGCTGAGTTCGCCGATCCTTTTTTATATTTGATGACGTAGTCGTACTCTTCTAATTTCAATCTCCATCTGACTAGCATAGAATTTGGGTCTTTCATGGAGAAGAGCCATTGCAGTGGCTTGTGGTCTGAATATATTGTGAATTTTCGGCCGAAAAGGTATGGGCGAAAGTATTTGCAGCTCCATACTATTGCTAGGAGTTCTTTCTGAATCGTTGAATAGTTTATTTCGGCTGGATTGAGAGTCCTTGATGCATAGCATATAGGGTGGTTATTTTGTGAAAGAACTGCGCCTATTGCGTAGTTGGAACTATCTGTAGTTACTTCAAATTCTTTATCGAAATCCGGATAAATTAAAACTGGTTCAGACGTTAAAATATTTTTACATGTTTCAAAACAATCTATAAATTCTTTTGTATGTTTCGTTTCGTTTTTCTTCAGGCATTTAGTCATGGGTTTTGTGATTTTAGCAAAATTTTTTTATAAATTTACGGTAGTATCCTAATAATCCTAGAAAAGATTTTATTTCTTTTTGTGTTTTTGGTAAGGGAAAGTTCTTAATAGCTGAGATTTTTTTGGGTTGGGTTTTATCCCGTCTGTTGTTACTATATGACCTAGAAATTCTACCTCTTTTCGTAGGAATTCTGATTTGTCTAATTGAATTTTAAGTTTCGCTTCGCGTAGTTTCGAAAAAACAAGTTTTAAATTTTGAAGGTGTTCTTGAAGTCCGGTACTGAATATTATTATGTCGTCCATATAGACCATACACACTTTATTTTGGAGATCCTTTAAAATTTCATCCATAACACGTTGAAAAATGGATGGCGAGTTTCTTAACCCAAACGGCATTCTAAGAAACTCATAATGGCCGTTATCGACAGTAAAAGCTGTTTTTGGTATGGAATTTTTGTCCATTTGGATTTGACGAAAACCAGCCCAAAGGTCAATAGTTGAAAAATAGTTTGATCTTCCCAGTTTGTCGAGAATCGAATTAATATTTGGTATCGGATGTCGATCTGGGATTGTTTTTTCGTTGAGTTTCCGATAATCGATGACTAGACGATATTTTTGTTTCCCCGATTGGTCTTCTTTTTTATTGACTATCCAAATAGGGGATGACCATGGTGAAGTTGAGGGCCGTATTATGCCTTTATCCAGCATTTCATCTATCTGGTTATTTATTTCTTGTTTATGAATATAGGGATATCTGTACGATTTACAATGTATAGGAATTTCGTCGGTCGTTTTAATTTCGTGTTTTGTTCTTGCCGTGAAGGATAATTTATCGCCCGGTTTAAAGAAGATGTCTGAAAATTTTCGAATAAGCTTTAAGATTTCAGCTTTTTCTTCCGCGTTCATATGGTTTGTCCTAATTAATTGTGATATATCGATATTTTTTTTTTGATTTATTATTGTCTTCGTTATTTAAATTTAGAAACGAATTAACATTAAAGGTATCATAACTAGTTTTTTCAAATGACTCTACCTCTAAAGGTTTTTTAAGATTAACTGAAATTGTTTGATCTGTTTTGTTTTGGATTTCTACAAGAGCAAATCCGTTTCTGGCATCAGTCAAAATTTGCGGTATATATAATGGTCCTATTTTACCTTCATTTATCAATATTTCTCCATTAAAAATAGAAACAGGTAACTTCTTTAGAATTTTTTGTTGTGGTTCTACTGAGAATAATATATTTGAGTTTTCTTTCCGTTTATATCTGATAAGTATCTCAGTATTTGGTCCTATTAATTTGTTATTTATAAGATCAATATTCATTCATATTTCATATTTCTTAAATCATTTAGTCCTATAATACCATCGAAATATTCGTGGAAATCAAATAATAGAAAGGAGATGAAATAGTTTGGATTCTGAAATTCAGGAAATGCTCTAAGTGTTGATTGATATACAAAATCTTGACTACCCAAAGCTGTCTTAATTTGTGCATTGATTCGATTAACAGAATTTGGATAAGTTTTTTCTATAATATCAGGTTTAATAATTGAACGTGAACTACCGGTATCTATAAGTAATTTTAATTTGGGATTATTAATTTCTATGTAAGGTAATGCGTTTTCTGTTGAAATGTTAATTTCTACTAAGGTATTCCTTGTTGTTGGCTCGTTTGGATAAAATTTTCATTTTCTGTCTTGTCATAGTTATAGTACATTTGATTTTGGTCATTATCGTCCGTATTTTGATTTTGATAGTAATGTTGTTCGTCTGATTGGTCGTAATCGTTTGTGAATAGCTCTTCGGAAGTAAAATTTGAATTCTGTCCAGAATTTCGAAATTGTTGATTTCGATTATAATTGTTATTATTTGGCCATCTTTGTCTTTGTGATAATGTGGAAGAATTTCTTAAGAATTTCTTGAAGTCGTTGACATAGGTGTTGGTTTAGGAAGTTGGTGCATGGGTTTTTGGTTTGGTCTGAAAACGTTTTGTGGAGGTCCGAATACTTGTTTGTTCGTCGGGTATTGTCTGGGGGGCATTTGTCTAGGTTGGATGTTAATAGGTTGACTGGGGAATTGATTAACTGGTTTATTATTGTCAACAGAATGATAGGGTTGTTGGAAAGAAGGTTGTGTTTCGTTTTCAGGATAGTATCTTGGTTGTGAATAAGGTTGTCGATAATTACTATTAAATCTGGACGTCGTTGCTCGGTTATTGTCATTTAGATTGCCATATAATTTTTCAAAGTTTTCAAATTCGTTCAGATAGGCCATTGTATCTTCCAGTGAGGCTGGATTTTTAAGATGCAAGTTATTTCTTAAGGTACCACTACAACCTGCTATAAAAGTACTAAGTGCAGTTTTATCATAATGGTTTATTTGGCACACTTTTTCCGCGAATTTCACTTCCGGCACAATGCGAAACTGTTCACTTTCGAAACCTGTGCGTATCCTACTGACTGCGCCAATTATATATTAAAACTTCGAATTTACAATTACAATATATGTTTATTAAGTAAAGTTAGAACAGAGAATGAATTATTAAAAGAAATGCAGTTTTTATTATCTTCCACGTTTCCGCGAAGTCATCACATTTATTATATGTTATCAGCTGTTACTTCATATGTAACTTGTGTCAATCCCCGAAAATATCGATGCATTTCATGACATGATTTTATCAGACCGTCGAATTGAGCTAAAACGGATATCTAAAGAACTGAATATTTCATACGAACGCGTTCATCATATAGTTCACGTCAATTTGGACATAAGAAAAATTGCTGCAAAATGGATGCCCAAATGTTTGAATGTTGACCAAAAGCGTGCAAGCGTAGAAGCATCGCGTTCGATCTGTGCTCAATTTGGAAACGATGTAGACTTCTTAAAGCGAATTGTTACTATTGATGAGACTTGGGCACATTTCTACGATCCAGAAACAATGGAACAATCGATGAAATGGCGACACTCTGGTTCCCCAAGACCTAAGAAGTTTCGTGGGAAAAATCTGCTGGAAAAGTTTTTGCTTCAGTTTTTTGAAATTTGAATAAGGGTAGAAGAATAACTGGAGATTACTATTCGACATCACTGACCACTCTATGGGGAAAAATTGACGAGAAAAGACGCGGAAAGCTATTCAAAGGTGTTTTGTTTTTGCAAAACAACGCCCCTACACACAAATCTCATGTTGCTAAGCAAAAAATTCATGATTTAGAGTTTGTATTACTGGAACACCCCCTTATTTACTAGATTTGGTTGCGTAAACAGTTTACCTTCAATCTCTGAAGACGATAACTTGGTTATCGAAACGCGCGTCAGACAGTGTAATTGTTAGTGTTGGTGTAGTGGTGGTGTAATCAGTATATTCAATAAAAATATCGCCAACGGTTTCAGAAATTCCAACTTAATCCTATGTCACAAAAAAGATCAGTGATAATAAGTTTGGCTGATAGATCTGTCTAACTATCAGATCCTTAATTTAGATGCTTAGCTATTCAAAAAACAAAAACTGCATTGAAAGGAAATAATTATCCGGAAAAAATGATAAATAACATATTCAAGAAAAAGATAAACAGATACTACATCAATTTAAAAACAAAACAGAAACGAAACATCAAAACATAAAACATTTTTCCTTACCATATGTACAAGGACTTTCCCAACAATTATCGAATTATTTCAATAAATATGATATTAGTATAAGTCATAGAGGACATAATACATTATCCAAATATTTCACTAAATTAAAATCACCAAAAAACCAAAGAAGTAATATTATATATCAAATGCCTTGTACTAATTGTTACGCTGTCTACATAAGGCAAACCTCTCAGTATTTAGAAAATAGACCAAGAGAACATTTAGATGCATTTATATATATATATATATATATATATATATATATATATATATACTTCGAAGTACATTTAATTTTTAGGTTAGATTAGGTTGGATCTTTATGAACAAGTTGAATTCTATAGGTTAGGTAGAATTAGTTGTTTACTAATGTTGAATTTTTCATAGTATTTTTTAAAAGTATAGATTACACTAGCGTTATTTGAATCAGCCAAAAACAGGCCTTTCATTGTCAAAAATTTAAAAGTTTCATATAAAACGTAGGAGGCAAACAATTTATTGATTGATGTTTTATCTTTTATTCCACCAAATTCGTTTTGAAGTGTCAAATTTTATTTGCAAGCTACATTCAGATTATATCGTTCAAATATTCCTGAAAGTTCAGGTGTAACCGATTTTTTATATTGTAAAGGTGGAGAAATAGGTAAGATAATATTGTTACAATAAGTTGGATAGATAATACTGGTCTGAAGTAAGAAATTTCAAGAACCCTATCTTTCATCTGTTTTTCTGAAACAATCTTGAAGATATTACGTGAGTGATAAGAATAATAATTGCTTGATGATAAGAATAATAATGATTAGCTTGAATGGCAAAACAGATATAACAAAGTCCAATATGAAATCCATTACATAATGTGCTACTATAGAGGAAACAAGAATCGACAAACTCCAAACTCATGTCCAGTGTCATTTATATATTGGTTTTTGATAGTATGAATTTCATTCGATATTTCCCACAGGAGAAAAGCAAACATGATTTTATTAATGAAAATGGTGAGAATGTGTGAAAGAATATATACGCATAAATGGACAAAAGATCAAATATGTGAGCACGGGAAGGTATCTGAATAAGTTCAACCAAAGAAATTGACGACAAAGCAAAACAAGGAGTGTAGATTTCATCTCGACCATAGTAGAGAATCATTGAAAAAGAAGAGAAGCGCTGTGTTGGAAAAATGGGAAATTAAGGCAAAAATCACACAAAAATAGGTCCTCATGTGGTTTTATCAACCAAATTGGAATGATATTAAACATTGAAGATAACTACTCAATATTTTTTCTATAAAAAGAACTCACAAAATAATGAAAATATAAACGATCCTTACGTATAACAGGTTTATGCTTACGATTTGTTTCTGCATATTTGATTTCAAATAAAATGAGTAAATAACAACAGCATGCAACTGATAAAAATATATTTCACAATGTGAAAACTAGTACCGTCTCCGAATATCTCTCCAAATCAATGTGATTTGGTATCAAAATTAAAATGTATTTTATATTAAAAAAAAAGTTTTATTTCATTCATCATTCATTACCCAACTATCTTCGGTGATGACACATCATGATGTATTTTGTTTATTTTTAGTTCCTACTGCTCAAATTTTGGGAGGACCAGATTTACATGTAGATAAGGGCAGTACTATCAATTTAACTTGTTCTATAAAATTCAGCCCAGAGCCGCCCGCATATATTTTTTGGTACCATCACGATGACGTAAGTTTACAAACATTTATACTAACTATTGAAAATAATTATTCCATAAAATTGTACAAAATAATCAAACATATTTTATAAAATGTGACTAATTATATTTCGTTTGTTAGATTTTTTTCTGTCAACACTTCCAAAAAGTTCTTTTATTTAATTATGTGCACTCATCTCCCATAGATATTCCAAGTTTTTAACTTATCTTTGACTGAAGTAGCTTTCCGTTTTCCATTCTACAAATTATTTTTTTTTATCATTCATTTTATCAAAATGTACTTGTAACATTAAAGTAGAAATAGATGGTATAAGTCATAAATGTTTCTCTATATAGTCATTTTTAAATACATTATTTTATTCAAACTTATCGCGCAATTGATTGTTTGTTAAGACAATATACATTAACTGAACAAAAGTTATAAAATCAGTTAAAGTCTGCGAAATACAAGTATATATAATAAAATATATGCTTACTATTTTGATTACTTTATAAAAGATTAACAGTCGGTAACTCCTTCAATTGAAATTCAAAAGTAATGGAGTTATTTTTTGAATCCAATCTTCTTTCGTCCTATTCAATCTCTTCCATTCTATTTGTTTTTATTTTAGTTGGATTCTTCCTATATCTTTTAAGTGATTACAGGTTTGTTATCACTAGGAAGATAATGATCATTATTGCAGAAAATGTACTAAATATTTAATAATTTTGGTAATTACATGGATTGGCCTTTTCGAATTTGAAAATTGTTTGGAAACGTTACTTCTTTTATTCTCTTACTCTCTCTTATCTTTATACATTGTATGCAGGTATTTTATCATTTCTATAGTACCGAACTATGGGTAGAGTTTAATTTGGAAAAGGTAATGGAATTCTATATATATATATATATATATATATATATATATATATATATATATATATATATATATATATATATATATTCTGACAATCTAAATTAATTTTTAAAATCGTGCTGTAGAATGTTATGGAATCATTCAAAGATATGTGAAATTCCTCTGTTTTCCTGATGTTTTTTTTGATTGTGCCATAATATTGATAGTGATTTGTTAAAGTGATCAATCATAACTCTCTTCATCATCAGAATCAAGGTTGCCAGCCATCTATTTTCCCATGACGTTTATTGGTCCAATATGTGGGTAGATATTTTCTGCTCTTCTATCTAATGTATTTAGTGAAATTTTGGTTCTTGTTTAACTATTCCTGCTAAATATATATGGTATATGAATATGTGCTTACAATTCATTATTTTACAAGGTCCTAAGCTGATAGGTATTGCTCAACTTAGTTACTTGATTATCTTTTGCGTTGCATTTCAGCTGGAAAATTAGGTATATCGCTGTAATCGTCATCAGCTGGATTGTCATTATTCTGTAACAATAGTGGGGATCCTTTTCGTTTTCTAATAATATTTTAATGATAATTGCTTTTGTGAGTGTCTAAAGTTATGCCAGAATCTTTATTAATTTCTATTTTTTCCAATTTGGGTAGTTTTTTATCTCGAAAGCTTCTTTATGATTCCGTACGTAATAAGATAGAACTATGTAATCATTTAGTCCTTTAACTATTTGAAATTGAAGTGAATTTTGTAACAGAATGAATGGAATTTTTGCAGAAAAGAATAATGTGTTTTATAAGTTGATCAAAGTTTTTTATGTATCTCGTATACATCTTAAATGCTCAATTAGGCTGGAATCAAAGCGTTCCATACGTTAGTTGGAATCACTATTTTTCGCTGTAGTAAAATGGAGGTCTATATTCACAAAAATGTTTGATTTCGGTACTACAATCTGTAAAAATTATATAAGGAAGACCGTGATAAGATATATAAGTTAATAGATTGTCAACTATGGATACGCCTGTTAAACTTGGGATTGAATATGCTTGTCCAAATAGGATTAATTAGGAATTTTAAATACATCTATGTGTATATGTTCGAATGGCATAGATACTGTGGCAGTGAGATTAAATTTAACTAATGAGGGATTTCTATCATATTTATTTTTTGGACATGTTTCGCAATTACTTTCTATATCCTCTGCCATTTTAGACCAATAGTATTTCGAACCAAGTGATGCTTTGCGTTCGTTTATTCCTCTATGTCCTCTTTTAATACATCATTATATTCCATGTTTTGTATTGGTTATTCTAAGGTAGTAACATCTTGTAATTGTTTTCTGCAGTGTATGAGTTTTAACGAATTATTTTTTTTAAAAAAAAAAAAACAGGTTCTCTGAAGTATAAAACGTATTTTGGATTTAGAAATTCTTTAACAAACTGATATACTTTGTTCTGAATTTCTTTGAGATGAAACAATGAACAAACGTGTATTTTCAAAGTGTTTTTCTGCTTCGCGCTGAGATCAGTTTCCAAAGAACGAACTTAACAGTCTTTCCCTTCTGGGGTACATGTGGTGCGATTCAATTTCAGCGAATCTTCAAACTACAAAAGACAGCTGTTAGTAATTTACTCAGAGTAAACAGCAGACCTCACTGCAGGGATTTCTTTAAAACATAAAAAATTCTGACGCCTCCTTCCTTATTTATCTTTGAATCCATTTGCCTAATTCGTAAGCACGATTCTCGAATTCCAGAAATATCGTTGCACGGCTATGCACTTAGGAACGCGGAGCATGACCTATTCCACGTTCAGAATTAGTTAAGGATTTAATATTTTACAATGCAAAAAAATGCACCATCATTTGCCAATTGAAATTAAATGTATATCATCTTTTCTCGCAATCAGCAATAATTTAAGGGCGTATTTACTGGAAAGTGCCTTCTACTCTGTAAACGCCTTCTATTCTAATGATAATAAATTAATTCCGGACATGCTGTATACTGGTTTAATTTTTGCTATGAACTCATATACTAATTATTACATATAACCATTACCTATAATTTTGTTACTCTTTGTGGTTTTCTTCTGTATATTAAATTTTATTTTATTTGTGTCTTTATTTAGTTATTTTTATGTTTGTTTTTAAGTTTTTACAAGCTTTCGTCTACAAATCGTGACAATTTCTCTCTCTCTCTCTCTCTCTCTCTCTCTCTCTCTCTCTCTTCAAGTTTTGATTTCATCAACTTCGCCGCATGTTAATAGTACTTTATTTTTATTTGAGTATGGTGCTCTACTAATGATAGGGATTCCTAAGATCATTTTTTAGAGATTTAATTTGAATATTTGATATTATATTATTCTCTTTATTATAATTTTCTTCATTTTCCAAAATATTTTCTGCTCATTTAATAATTAATCTGGTAGATAATCAAATTCTGTTGATTCTTACATTACTTCTGCGGTAAATTTCCCATTTCTCTTCGAATTATATTTTCGAAATCGGCAACGTTAACGTCTAAAGATTTCATTTTTAATGCATTATTGTCATAATTGGGGTTTATTGTTGATAAACAGATGCTAAATTAGATTTACCTTTTAAATATTTTATCAAATCAATCAAATCTTCTAATTTCAATCTCCATCTAACTAATCATGAATTGGGCTCTTTCAAGGAACACAACCATTGCAGAGGTTTATTATCAGTCGAAATGAGAAGTTGGCGACCGAACAAATAAGATCTAAAATATTTGAGGCCCCAGAACACTGTTAATAATTTTTTTCTATCGCTGAATAATTGATTATAGCACTATTGAGAGTTCTTGATGCGTATGAAATAGAATGTCTTTCTTGTAACAATACTGTTCCAAAAGCGTAATTTGAAGCATCGGTTGTTAAAGTCTGGGTAATTTAGTACCGGTTATGAAGTTAATAAATGTTTACATATATTAAAACAGTTCATGAATTCTTTGGTATGTTCAGCTTTGTTATCTTTTTGCAAACAATTTGTCATATATTTATTTATCTTAGTGAAATTTTTAATAAATTTTCTATAATAAACTAATAAGCCTAAAAATGATTTAATCTGTTTTAGTCTACGGGGCATAGCGAGATTCCTTATAGCTTCTCTTTTCTTCGTATTGGGTTTTATTCGATTTGGAGTCACTATATGTCCTAGATATTCGACTTGTTAGCAAAGAAAGTCACATTAATCTAATTGTATCTTCAACCGAGGTTCTCTTAATTTGTTATAAGTCTTGGATGTGCTCTTGTAAACTTATACTAAAAATTATGATGTCATCCATATATACCATGCAGGAAATTCGTAGTGGCCATTTTGGTGACATTTGTATTTGACGGAATTCACTTGCTAAATTTAAAAGTACTGATATATTATTGTGCCCTACGTAATTTATATAAAACATCATATATATTTGTCGGAAATTAACTTTTCGTTGAGTTTACGGTAACCAATTACAAGACGCAAAAGTTGACTCCAAATGCGGCCATAAGTATATCAGAAAGATTTTGTATGAACGGCAATTTCGTCTGTAGTTTTTATTGAATGTAAAATTTAATGGGTCTCCGGGTTTTAAGAAAATATCCGAAAGTCCTCGACATAATTTTATAACTCTATTTTTCTCTCCAGAGTTCATATGATCTGTCCTTGATAAATTATTTATATCTTCTTACTGTTTATCATCTGATTTTTTTCAGTTTAGTTTATCGGTAAAATTAAAATTGCGAATCTCGTATTCCGAGGATGCAAATAAATTTGCGATAATAGGTTGATTTAAATGAAATTACTTAGACTATTTTGTCGCTTAAATTAGTAATTTCTATTATTGCATAAACTTTTTAGTTATAGTTGAAGTTTCTGGCATATGTAATTCTCCTAAATTCATTTCACTCCGTTTCATATAAAAACGAGCATAAATTATAATTTTTCTATAGGACCTACTGAAAAGTCGAATGTAATATCTGTTGTTGCTCTGAATTTGATTGGAATGTAAGAATAATTTCTGACTAATCTTTTATTGCTGAGGTCTATATTTAATTTGATATTTACCATACAGGGCCGGATTAAGATTTATAAGGCCCGGGGCTAAAATAATGACGGGGCCCCCTTAAGGAATTCGGAAACCCGGAAAAATTCACAAAATAATATCAATACGTTAGATTTGTGGTATTAACATATCAAAAAATACAGAATGATGGGGCCCTCTTGGACCTGGGGCCCGGGGCTATAGCCTCCCCAAGCCTCTAGCTTAATCCGGCCCTGTTACCATATCTTTACGCCAAATATTCTGTCAACAAAATCATGGAAGTCGTACAACATATAATGAATATTACCTGCATAATTAAATTCTCTGAATGCTGGTATTTTTGCTTGATATTCCATTATTCTACTAGTAAACTATAAATGCAATTTGGATAAAATTTTTCTGCTATTGATAACCTAATTAAGGATTTAGTGCACCCTGTGTCAATGAGAAGTTGTTTTTGGTTCGCTAATTTCAATAAATGAAAGTGGATTATTTGTGGCTATATTAATTTCTAATATTTCTGTTTCTTTGTTTCAGGAACTATCCAAAAATTTTGATTCTGCTTATTATTCTCTACAGAGTGAGAAAAATTTTGAAAATTATCTAGTACCCGATCATCTGAATTTTTCTCGAAATCATTAGCATACGAAATTTGATCTTTGATTACTATTTTGGATATATTATTATTTGATTATTATAATTAGGTTGAGTAAAGTTTTCATGAGAAATATTGTTATTTCTACTATCTCTCTAAAAGTAAAATTTTTCGATGTGGTCGACATCGGCTCAATTTTAGTAGTTTGTCCCAGGGTATTTGATTTGGTCTAAATTCATCACGTTGTGGTCCAAACACTTGAACATCAGTCGGCTATTTTCAGGGTTTCTGAGGCTGTAATTGATATCGATTCGTGGGCTCGGAAAATTTGGCCTATCATAATTATTATTATTATGATGTTTATTGAAATTATTGTTATTGTGTTAAAATTATTATGTTGATCAAAATTTTTGCAGTTGTAATCATTATTTTGGACAGATTAGTTTCTTGGTTCAGTAGTTTGGCCATACAACCTTCCAAAGTTCTCATACTCGTCAACATATGCCATAGCATCTTCTAAATAATTCGGCATATTCAGATGCATATTGTTTCTCCGGACACCAATACATCCTGCTATAAATGTATTTAGTGCTGTTTTATCTCAATGATTAATATGGCAATTATTAACAGTCATTAAAACTTATATCATTACCAACTTTTTGTATAACTTTGCTGTTTAATACTTGAAGTCTAGTCCCAAAATATATCACATTTTTGTTTCTAAATGGTCTAGTCCTTGCAATTCTTGTAGAATATTATCTTAATCTCTTCTGTCTGAAAAGCATTGTATAAGGGCTTCTTTTAATTTTGGCCATGTATTGAGCTCTATTAATCTTCCTTGAATACATTCAAAACGTGATGGTTAACTTCCACGTCATTATAATTAGCATAGGTTTTTATTTGTTTAGCGTGTATTGATCGCCATCATATGGTTTAATTTTCTCCAATTTCAATTTGAATAATTCACAGGTCATTTCGCACCTTCTGTGGTCATTTTTGAAATCTTTCCACGACCCGCACGAATCTCACCGACTGCACCAATTACGTGTTTTCACGATGAAACACAATTTTTAAAATCAAAAAACAAATTTTATTGACACAAAATATAATATTAACTGAGCAAAAGATATGAAAAGTTACATAGAATCAAAGTTAAAGTCAAAGTCAAAATTCCCTTTTTTATAAAATATAAATATATATAATAAAATAAATGCTGACTGTTTTGCTTAATTTATAATAGAATAACAGTTTCCAGGTCCGTAACTCCCGAGTATTGTAATTAGACAACTAGTAGGTTCCTTATAAAATAACATGCGTTTTTATATATTTGCAGAAATCGCTTCCATTACTCTTCGCCGTTTCTTCTTCTCATATTCTAACTGGTATAATTCCAGTTAAGTATCAAACAAATCTTTTATACCAATATCAGCAGATTATAGTAGTAGTTCTAAAAGGTTTCTTGGCTTTTGGTATGAAATTCACTGTAATATGACGGTACCCAAATAATCGTTGAAAGTAAGATATATGGGTTCCTAGGTAAAATATCAAAACTAGAGTCGCTATCTCTTATTTTTTGTGAAACTTGCCAAATATCCATAATTGACTTGACTTCACCATTATATAGTTCATATGAATCATATTAACGATCAGAGCCTCATATATTAGTTTCCTATCCTAAATAACTATTCAATTATTTAATTCTATGCAATGTTGAGAGTCATACATAAGCTACTTACAAGTAAAGTATGTTTTACAGAAGAACAGTAAGTTCGTTTTCTAGAAAGCTGTATTACCCCCAGGTAATACAGCTAAGGAATATAATTGCCAACAGTACCAAACCAATTATGGTCTTGAAGTGTTTATTGGGATTCTGTTACCTTTGTGAGGTATAGGTTCATATTATTATTATTAACATTATTATGAACATGCCTGATACCATGTTTCAGCTTTATCTGTAAATAGAACAGTGGAAGTAAAATTGATGATTTTTGGAAATTAGTTGTATTAATAATTATTACTGTATATGAATCGGATAGTCGTGAGGTATCAAATATTGAACACAATATTATCTAGATATGCATGAAACTAGGAATCTAGCCTCTTAGTTTTAGTTTGACTTTTACTTTGACCAGTAATTTTCACTCTTTTAGAAAAGTTTTAATTACATTATTCTCTATTTCAGTGAACTTGTATATCTTTCCTAAATGAACACAAACAAAAGCTGAACTAGTTACTACAGAATAAATACGATAAAAATGTCTACTTCGTTGGTTAAAATTTTTTAACAGTAAATGCGAATATTCTAAAAGACACTTCAAATAAATATGTTTTATTTCGGAAACCAGTAGCACCACTGAGCAAAAATGATGATTCATTACAAAACAGATCGATTTATTTAAATTATTTGAAAATATTTTTTGGGCTACAAAATCCAACCAAAACTACAAGTCCGGGTGCATCTTTCACGAAAACCATTTTCAGTGAATTTTTGCTTATGACGATGGGACTTTTGAAATTGTAACATTTTTTAAATGACAAGTAAAACATCAATCTACCTCGCTTTATTTAAAAATACTAAACTGCGTTAATAAATTGATATAAAGGAACCGATTGATTGCAAATTTAACTCCAAATTAAAAAGATCTGGAAATAATTAATCTAAATCCATGCATGTTAATTCAGACTTTCCAAAACATGTTTTGTTCAATACTATGAATTACTCTAGTATAAAATTTCAGTTGCTTAATTGTTTTCAATTTCTAGGTTATAAGTTATGATTCGAGCCGGGGTGGTGTGAGCGTGATTACAGAGAAAGGTGATATAACTACAAGTTTCCTGCTAATTCAACATGCTGATATATCGGATTCTGGAAAATATTCTTGTAGTCCTTCAAATGCAGACGTTGCAAGCGTTAGAGTACATGTCTTGAACGGTTAGTTGGAACATTTCATTTTACTGTAGTACGTATTACTGTTATATTTGACTTATAATTTAGCACACAAGTGCTTCGTCACTTTTAATGATAAAGCAAACTCCATGATATTTGTCAAAAAACCTGTTGATATATTAAAATTAGCGAGTGGATTAGTAAATAAATTAACAGATTAGCTTATTGCTAGAAATCAACCTGAGGAATACATTGAATAAGCATGATTTTTTAGAATTAAGAAAGAGCTAGGTAGAGAAACGAAAATATTCGCTGAAGAACAAGTTGCATAGAATAATACCTTCATTACTCTTTCAAAAACTAAGGAATTGATTATATAAAGATATGAAAGGAGTTTTTCTCATTTTTTACATCTTAGACTTTTTTATATATGTTTCGTGATAATATGTCTAAATTTTAGGTCTTTTTTCACAGAAAACTAGTTCAAAATAAAGTTTTTAAAAATATGATTAAGAGAAAAAAATGTCGTAACTTGAAACTTTTAACTTTTATTTTGAATTGATTTGAACTGAACAGACCTAAAATAAAGATAAATCATCACGTTTTCATAATGGGATTGTGGCAAAATTAAACATGAAAGTGTACTAATATATTTTTAAACTACCGAATACTAATGTATTCATCGTCTGGGATTGAATTTAAGTACAATATAAAAATATGTATAAAAGTATAATAATTATAAAAATTACTCACATCAATTAGTCAAGAATTGTGGTGTGTTAAATTTTGGATATCTTTTTAAAAACATTAGATTCATCAATTTTAAAATTCAATATTCAAATTGACGCTTGATACAAATATCAAGCATATTGATTCTGATTACTATAGAAATCGTTATCAATTTTCATTGGTTAGATATGGAAGACGTTAAATTTTTATAGATTGGATAAGGTTAGGTCGTTATGAATGTTGTTGAATACTGATAAAGGAATTTTGACAAGAAGTATATAATCAGTTGGAGAGGTCACTCAACAATCGGATAACCTCTCACAAAAGCGATAGCAAATTTTATCCTGATGTTCCTAAGCGACACATGTCTTTTATGGAAGACATTCTATAAATTATGGATCTGTTAAAGTTTAAACAACTGGGAACAACTACAAAAAAGAAATACCTATAAAATTTAATTCTACTCATAACGACCTAACATATAAAATTCAATCTCATTCATAATCGAACGAATAAATATTCATAATGTCCTAACCTATAAAAATTTATTGTCATTCGTAAACTAATCAAGATATTACAAAATTGAAGACACCGTAATTCTTAACTAATTAATGTAACTAATTTAAGTAAGTATTCACAAGCTAGGAAATATATTAGAATTAGTACAGTCGTGATCTCCATCGCTAAAGAATAATACCTTAGCTACTTGTGGGAAGGTAACTGCAGTTTTTACAGTAGACACAATAAAACTGGGAAAATCTAGCAAGTATCCAATAAAAATGGTTAAGTGAACAAAAAATGGGAAATAAACACTCAAAACAACCAATTATAATTTTAGTGATAAAACAGTCCCGCTATTATACACGGTAAAATAATGTATGTATAATTAAGTGATTAATTGCTAGTAACTAAATGTTTTCTTACCAAGCTTGAGATAAGTACTAGATGAAGTTAAAAGTATTTTACTTATTGATTAGTTCTGATCAGGTCATAACAATCTTGGAATATTCGTCTCTCTCTCTGAATACCAAAAGTCTATAAGAAATCAATTACATTAAAAATTTTACTATTATCATATACAATTGATTCTACCACATCTTTTATTAATAATTAATTTTTCTTCCAGGTGAACGACCAGCTGCCATGCAGACCGGCTCGGCGGGATTATCTAACAGTTCTTTAAACATATTCGCGTTGATTATAGTTTCCTACATTTATACATCTTGTTACTTCAACAACTTTGATTCAAATAATACAAGTTGGAGGTAGCTATATTTTAAAGTCTAAGTTGTAAATAGCTGGAGATCTGCTAAAAGTCAGTTACGTTTAATTTTTAAGAAGAAATTATTATTCAAGTATAAATATATATACCTATATATATATATATATATATATATATATATATATATATATATATATATATATAAATTTCCTTAATTTCTTATTTCTTAGACCTTTTGATATATTAATGCATCTAATTGTTCTTGATTTTAAGTCTCTTCTGGGTTAAAATTGGTATTTTATAATAATTTTTAGAAGATAAAATTTGACGTTCCGACTTTTCTTCAAAATATGATATTGACAGTGACAATTTGCGCACTTATATCAATCGATAGATCACCTATATCATGAATATCAAATTAAGAATGAAATCAAAATAGAAAATGTTCTAATAAGAGAAATCAAAAAATCAAAAGATCTAAGAAATTGAAGAAATTTATATATATATATATATATATATATATATATATATATATATATATATATATATATATATATATATATGAACGTTGTATATGTATGAACGTTTTAGTAGTGGGATTTTAGCGAAAATACCAATCTACACTCTGTTTAATATATGTTCTTTCCGAACTTTCGAATACTTATGTATTCATGATCGGAGACTGAAATTATGATCAAAGTACAATATAAAAATATGTGTTTCGAGGCAAATCTGCATGAGGTAGCAATTCAAATTTTAATTAATTAATTTTGGCCATTCCAATAACGGATGTGTGAACTGTTGCATTGTTTTGATGAAACATTTTCTTTTTGGTCAAGTTCAGCTGTTTTCAATTGAATTGTTCGCTCAAGCGTTGCAATAAGTTCGCATAATACTCGCTGTTTCCTTTTTCAATAGTAGTCAATAGTAGTAGTCAATAAAAATTATCTCATTCGCATCCCGAAAAACCGGCGCCATTATCTTACCTGCAGATAGAACGGTCTTTGCCTTCTTTGGAACCGGTTCTCCATTTTCAGTCCACTGTTTTGATTGTGTTTTTATTTCGTATGTGAAGTAATGGACCCACATTTCCTCCATGAATATGAAATGGGGAAAAAATTCGGCTTTCTTTCTCGATGGAAACATCTTCATGACGCTGTTTTTGTTCCATTCTGAGGAAACATGGCACCCATCTTGCGTACAGCTTTTTTAAATGCAAATTTTCAGTTAATATGCAAATCTCTCCACTTTTTGAAATACCTACTACATCTGCTAACTCAAGCACTTTCAGTCGACGATCATCCAGTATCGCTCTGTGGATATAGAAATATTCTTTGGGATACTTTTAACTTTTTTAAAAAGTACTTTTATTTACAGAAAATAACTTTACAGACAAATCAATATTTTAACAATGAACAGTAACAAAACAATGAATTGAATTAATTTAATGCAATGAACTTATATTTATTTGATACGTATTTTGGAATCCGCTGACTATGTGAATATTGTTTATTGCACTTTGGAATCCGCTGGTCGTGTGGCAGTGTCGGGGACTTTTCACATTTCTATATTCTTCAACACTTTTAGAGTGGTCATCTCATTTGGTAGACCACTTTGATTCTTGGCTTCGCAGGTCATACGTCCCCGTTTAAATTCTGCTAACTAATATTTTAGTGTTGATAACGAAGTAGCAGTCTCACCCAGCGAAGAATATAGTACAACTCCTCGAAGTCTCTGAGAACAAATCTTGGAGAATCTGGATTTGAGTGGGTTGTAGTTTGGGACCATATAAGAATCTGGAAATTCTTTTTCGTTTCCTTACAGAGACTGTTATTAAAATGGCTAAAATAATCAAAATTGTAATTAAAGGTTCAATGGGTTGAACTTGTCCGTGCGTCTCTGGAATTTGGAGTTTTTCTAACATAATTTCGTGCTTCGGATGCAGCTTGATTGGGACTACTTGCGGCACTGTAATTTCTTGCACAATTTTCTTATTGTATCGTATTCCTTCTATAGTAATTGGCTCGTTTGTCATTAAGATGCTACTTCTCCTAATTTCTTGGTTTTGAATTATGGTTGGATGAACTATTCCTAATAGAATTACTTTGCTGGTTTCTTGCGAAAAGTTCTCTGTTGTGATTGACTTGGTGCAATTCTCTATTCTATTCTATTCGGGATTTTGCATTGCGATCTTATAGGTTTCGTACAGATGATGTGTTCAGCTAAGCTGGTGCAGATTTCGTACCATTTATTATTTGCGTAGTAATGCGCGGATGGCAGGATCATAATGTGATCATTATTGGGAATTGGGTAGATTCTAGATGTAGGGTAAGAATGAGGATAAAGGATGGGTATTTTCAGTATTATGAGCATGGTCTTGGTGGTAACGCAAACTAATGATTTAGAAGCTTCAATTAATTGATAGGGATGTTCGTCACTGATTAAAAGGGAATGCCGAGAATATGTTTCTAATAATTCTTGTTTCTAGTTCATCTAAAGTAAAGAGCTCAATATTCGAAAGGTCTTGTTGGGATAAAGTTATAGTTCGAATCAGTTTCAAAAGGAATTCGTTTATAGTTTGAAGGTTTAGAATTTCATTATGAAGTGCAACGTATCCATTGAAATCGGATGATAACTTGTTTACTGCAGCCACAATTATTTTACTATTATTATTTATCAAATTTAGAAGGTTATTAAATCTCGTATCAATAGAGTGTCCAAAAGAAATCTCTTTATTAAGATTGTTAATGATTTCATTTTCTTTAACCTCTACAGCAGTAATTCGTGATTTCAATAATTCCAAGTCATAATCATCAGGGTTTCCAGATATATATTTAATAGTTGTTCCGAGGAAGTTGAACAAACCTCTTTTATGTTTACGGGTAATTTTATGAAGATTATCTTTTGCTTCGTTTAAAAGGTGATTATATTGAAATTTCAAAGGGGCTAAAGGTCCATTTTCTAAAGGTGAATCGAAAAGGTCATTAGGGTTTATTTCTAAAGTATCAGTTAATTTTTCTAAATTAATTTGTAAAATATGTCTATGATAGTGATTTATCTCGTTTGATTTGCCTATGTCTTCTGCATAATAGCCGTTATTGGGGATTTCTTGTATCTTGAGCGGATGTCCCAGAGATAGGGTCGTCCTGTAATGAAGGTCTATCTGAGATATTCTTTTTCTTTACGTTACGAAGTCGTTGCGAATTTTAAGTGAGTACTTGTGGTGTTTTGTTTGTCGGTCTTACCAACGATTTTAGTTTTGAGTTGTTTTTTTGGATGTAATTTAGAATATGGAGAGCTTAGTTTGGGTCGATGTTTTTTCTTAGTTACGTAGACAGAACTAGTTGGATCGATTACAGGAATTGGTTCAGTATTTTCATTTTGTTTGTCTAGAATTTTCTGTCGTTTTTCTTTTTGTTTATTATATAAGTCTATTATGAATGGTTGGAGTTCGTCTTTATGTCTTTGGTTGTATGTTTCGTATAGCGGAAGATCAAAATCGAAATCTATTTCTTCGGCATAGAGGCCATAAAGAATTGAAAAAGGTGAGAAGTTAGTGGAACTGTGGATTGATTGATTATAAATTAGAATTGCATGTGTGAAAGTATCATCTAAGGGATCATCTGGATTTTGGTCTCGTAGTGTTCTAAGTTTTTCTATAAGGGTGGAATGGAATCGTTCAACAGGGGAATTAGAAGATGAGTTATTGACCGTTGTGAAATGTATTTCAATTTTGTGGAGTTTCATGAATTCCTTAATTACAGCAGAGTTAAATTCAGTGCCATTATCGCAAACAATTTTTTTCGGGTAATTGTGGTGAGAAAAATAATGTCTTAGATTAGAAATAGTAGTTTGCATGGCTGGCCAATAAAATTGATTTTTCAAATGTTTGTAAGTTTCGATTATGCCGTTGTGATTTTCGGTATGATATTGTTTTACACAGTCTATTTGTCTTTGTTCTTCTTCTATGTCTTGTAGTAACTTATTACAAAAAATAGCCTTAACGGTCGAGTCAAAAGTTTTCTTAAAGTAATCACAGATGAAGGGTAGAAATTCATGGGGTACATGTATTGCGAATTTTTCATTTGGTCTAAGTATTTTTTTGAGAGCATCAGGTATTTCTGTTATCCAATTGTCAGTGAGGTTTACGATATATCTATGTTTTTTGAAAGGTTTCTTATAAATAATGTCATATTCTCTAGATTTAGGGACAATAATAATTTGATTTGTTGCTGAATTGATTGGATCTTCAGATATAGGAATTCCGGAAATCGGGTTTTCGGTTGCGGTGTGTTTGGTATTCTCGCTGAGAGATTGATTTTTGTCGAATTCTTCAAGGAATTCGTCTAGATCAAAATCGTGGGGATCAGGGGGTTCGGCACAAATAGAAGAATTTGAAAGTGCGTTGACCTGTACTCTGGAAGGACAGTCGGCTACCTGGTTTTCTTTGCCTTTGCGGTACTTTACATCGAAATTGTAATCTTCCAGTTTCAGTCTCCATCGGGCTAACCGAGATGTGGGGTCTTTAATTTTGCAAATCCATACTAGAGGATTGTGGTCGCTTTCGACAGTGAATTTTTGACCATACAAATACGGGCGGAAATGTTTACAGGAATCTAAGATTGCCAGAAGTTCTCTTTCGATAGTTGAATAATTTTGCTCGGCGGAGTTCAAAGTTCGGGAGTAATACGAAATGGGATGGTTGTTTTGTGATAATACAAAGCCAATGGCAATATTGGAGGCGTCAGTTGTCAAAACAAAAGGTTTTGAAAAATCTGGGTACTGCAAAACTGGGGCATTGCATAAGAGTTGTTTGCACTTCTCAAAGCATTCTTTGTAATTGACATTCGTTGGATCTATGATAGCTCCTTTACGAGTGCATCGAGAAAAGGGTGATGTTATTCTTGCAAAATTTGGGATGAATCTTCTGTAATATCCAATGAGTCCTAAGAATGATCTCACTTCTTTCACAGTCTCTAGAATAGGGAAATTTTTAATAGCCTCTATTTTATTAGGATCCAATTGAATTTTCAAATTTGCCATTCGGAATGTTTCAAAGATTGCAGCAATGTGAATCAAGTGTTCTTGAAGGGACTTAGAGAAAATTATGACGTCGTCCATATATACGAAACAACATTTGTGGAGAAAAGGTCGGAGAATGTTATCCATCAATTTTTCGAGAGTGGAAGGTCCGTTTTTAAGACCAAATGGCATTCGTAAAAACTCGTAGTGACCATGTGGTACGGAAAAAGCTGTTTTTTCGATTGAATTTGGGTGGACTTCAATTTGATGGAAGCCTTGGGCTAGATCAAGGGTAGTAAAATGTAGCTTTTCCTAGATTATCTAAAATGTCTTCTATATTGGGAAGATTATACTTATCTTCAACGGTGTTTTCGTTTAGTTTGCGGTAGTCAATTACCATACGGAATTTTTTCTTGCCGGAAGCATCGGTTTTTTTTGGTACAACCCAAACAGGGGCGGAGTGAGGAGACATTGATGGTCTAATAATTTTTTTATCGAGTAATTGATTAATCTGTCTGGAAATTTCTTCTTGCATTGCTTTCGGATGTCGGAAGCCTTTGACGTAAATTGGGTTTTCGTCTTTTGTTCTTATTTCGTGCTTAATGACCGAAGTAAAAGTTAAATCGGAATTATCGTCATAGAAAATATCCTTATATTTGTTACAAAGCTTCAAAATTTTTTCCTTTTCTTCTTGGTTCAAATGCTGAGTACGAATTAATGAAGGATCGAATTTACTTGGACCGTTACATATTTCGTATTTATCTAAATGCTCGACATGTATAGGTTCTAAGGGCAAAGGAGTTGGTAAATAGATATCGTTAATGTAACCGTTGGCAATAGTATGGATAGATTCAGGAATTTTAATGTTATTTATTATAGTTTCGGGTAGGAGAATGTCGACATTGAAGATGTCTACAGGAATTTTATTATACAAGGTGTCAAAAGGAATAGTAATATTAAGACGTTTTAATGTAAGTAATTTACTTTGATAATCTATCAAAGCATGCAAGCGTTCTAGGTCGTAATTTCCTAGTAGTATGTCGAAGTCTTTACTCCAATCGGCAATTCTAACGTCGATGGGTTCTAAAATGTTAAGTTCTTCGAGCAAGGGTGTTTTAATATTAGAGTCAACGTGAAGGGCTTTTTATAAATGTGATTTGAGTTGAAAAAGGTAGAAGCTTTAGGAGATATAATTGTATCTGAGCCTCCTGTATCAATTAAGACTTTTAGTTTTGATTTTGGCATAATGAAGTATGGTAGTTGGGGGTTGTTACGGATATTATTAAGATTGAGTGGCTTCGTAAAAATTTTCGACCTGGACGTCTGAATGAGAATTTTCGTTTTCAAAATTGTCATTTGTATCGTCAAAGTCTAAAGTATCGTTAGGGTAGGAGTATTCATTTTGATGAGAATCAACATTAAAATTAAAAGTTTTTCTCATGGAAGTACTCATTGGTTGATTTCTACTAGAAATAGTTTGTACACCACTCATTGGTTGTGGGACATTTCGAGGAGTTAGAGAATTTCTTTGGTGTTGTGGAGCAAGGGGGTTTGGATTATTTCCAAAAGAATTGTTGGTAGATGGATTATTAAATGTATGGTTATTACCAAAAGTATTATTAGGCTGAGATCTAGTGAAACTTTTGTTATTTCTAAGGGGGTGGTTATTTTGGATTCTATTTATAGGAGAAATAGGGATATTTGAAAAAGAGTTATTTCATGGGGACTTGGGTTAATAATAGGGTTTCGCGTGAAAGTTTGATTAAATCTATTGTGGTTTGAAGGAATACAATTTTGTTTTGATTTTTGGATAGAGGGTAGTCTTCTATTTTGTTGACTCCTCAAAAAGTTCATATATAATTGTTGATTTTTATGATTATCGTAGGAGATACATTTTTGCAGGGCTTCGTCGAGAGAATTTATTTGAAAATGTGATTAATATTCACAATATGGCTCGTTAATGCCAGTGCAAAACGTTTTGAGAGCAATATTTTTAAAGTATGGGGTTTTGAAATTTACAGTTTCTATATTATCATTAAGAGCTATGTGTTGAAGCAAATCATTTAAATTATTAGAGATTCTTTGGTGATATTGGTCATAGGTCTCATTATCGTACTGAACTGGTGTAGATAACTGAGTTAGTAAAATATCTTCGGAGCGTCGATCTCCGTATTTAGATAGTAATGCTGGACGTGCATCAGTCCAAAGTGTTAAATTTGAGTAGTTTAAAAAATCTCTAGGTTCACCTTTTATACGAGAAATAATATTGGCATTTAATATGAATTCTTGAGGTTGAGTGAGATTCTTTGACCGAAGGAACGTAATTAAGTTATCTACCGATTTTATAAATGTTGAAAGATTATCTTTCGAACTAAATTCAGGTAGAGTGGCACAGAGGCTGGAGATATCATTGTTTTGAAGAGACATATTCAAGCTATCAGTGTTTCGAACTTTTAAAATTTGATTTTTAGAAAATCGAGAACTATTAGCTGAAGTAGAACTGTCCAAAGGGTTTATAGAGAGATTTGACAATAATAAATGTTAGTTACTTTCAGAAATATCGCTAAAAGTGCTCATAAATAAGGTGAAAAAACGTTGTACTTACAAGAGGATGATCACTGGTGATGTCTTCTGCATACTACGTTTTTCTCGCCTTGGTTCGATGGATCGTCTCGTTTAACAACTAAAGTTGACCAGGAAAACTTGTGATTCTGGACGAATTTGATCCTGTTCGCAGCGCCAGAAATGTTCTTTGGGATACTTTTAACTTTTTTAAAAAGTACTTTTATTTACAGAAAATAACTTTACAGACAAATCAATATTTTAACAATGAACAGTAACAAAACAATGAATTGAATTAATTTAATGCAATGAACTTATATTTATTTGATACGTATTTTGGAATCCGCTGACTATGTGAATATTGTTTATTGCACTTTGGAATCCGCTGGTCGTGTGGCAGTGTCGGGGACTTTTCACATTTCTATATTCTTCAACACTTTTAGAGTGGTCATCTCATTTGGTAGACCACTTTGATTCTTGGCTTCGCAGGTCATACGTCCCCGTTTAAATTCTGCTAACTAATATTTTATTGTTGATAACGAAGTAGCAGTCTCACCCAGCGAAGAATATAGTACAACTTTTATGTTGGTTGGGCGAAGGCCTTTCAAATAAAAGTATGGTATCACATGTCAATGACAATTTTTTCCATATTTACAAATTCACTGAAAACGTTCATTATTGATAGCTGCCAAACAAATACTAAACAACGTGGCGTCTTCAAACTTGAAACATAAACTGTATAGATTGTGTACTTTCTGATATAGTGGTATTTTTCAAGCAACTACAAGCAAGTAAATTATAACCATAATAGAAATTACTTACATCAATTAATAGATAATTGCGGTCTCATGAATTTCATCGTTTCTTATGAAAAAATGATTAAATACATAAGATACACAAATAAATATTCAAATTTGGCGCTTGAGATAAATATCAAGATCATTGAATATGGCTGTTATTCAAATCGTTGTAAATTGTCATGGATTAGATTATGAATGACATTAAACTTTTTTAAGTTGAATTAGGTTAGGTCGTTATGAATGTTGAATATTTAGTGGTTAGATTATGAATAACATCAAATAATTATTGATAGCTATAAGTTAAATTGAATATATATTGGTTTTTTTCATAAATGATAATAAATCTTTATAAAGTGGATTAGGTTAGGTCGTTATGTACGAAGTTGAATTTTATAGGATAGAAAAGGTGAGTTGGTGATTGATGAAATTAAATTTTCTATAAAATATGTTTTGTCAAAATATAAACGATAGGCGTAAGTTACTCCAGGGAAGTTCACATCTGGATATAATTTGCCGTCACTTCAATAAAATATGTTGATTGGTTGGTGTTCTATCTTTGATATTTGTAAAGGCGGATTAAAGTGTCAAATTGTAAGCAAGTTTCAAATTACATTTTTTTTTAAATTCTCAATAGCTAGTTTAATAGTAACTGATTTTATCAGAGTGTATAAATAGTTACAATAGCACCGTCGGACAAATTACTGTTCTGTCGTCTGATGTCAAGGTCAGTGTCAAATGTGTTATATAGAATTCGTTTCAGAGGATATAAAGGATATGAGTTTTCCTAAAAAACTTTGTGAAGTATTTAAAGTTTCTTTCCATGAAATATTGGATTGGATTTCTAGAAAAAATATATCTGCCTTAAAATGTGATTATATTGATAACCTCATTGTGATCAACGCATATATTTTAAATTTTGAAAAAATTAGAATTGAAATCCTTGCCAACTGAGAATACGGTTGAAGTACAATACCTATTTTTATATCTTACCCTGATCATGGTCCCCTATGATGAATACATAAGTATTCGAAGATCGGAATATATATATATATATATATATATATATATTAAAAAGAGTACACTTTGAGTTTTATTACCACATTCCGACGAAAAAGAATTTTTCTTGATGAATCGTCTTGATTTTTGAACTCTTTTTATAGAAAATTAGTTTTAATTGGTACTATACTTAAGAGAAGAGGCATATATGGAGAGAAGCAAAAATAACAGCTCCTAATAAAAAAGAATGGGCAAAATTTGTATACAGGAGCTAAATATATATAAATATATATATATATATATATATATATATATATATATATATATATATATATATATATATATATATATATATATATATATATATACATTTTTCACGATTTTGCCGCAACTACTGGCAACATTGTATTGAAATTTCATACGAATACGTTTTGGCAGCTGATACATCCAATGAATTTGTTTTTATGCCTGACTCTCATAGGGGACGCTAGGGACACCGTACCAAGTAATATTGATTACTTTCTTAATATTAGTAGATTTATTGGGCAAAATTTCAAATGAACTCAAACATTCAATTTCACACCAAAAAGGTACTCTTGGTAAAACTCGATATTCTGTAATACTTTTGGGGTATTTTGCTTTGAAAATTATGAAGTAATAACCGATGCTAGTATGAACTAATGATAAATGTAATTATTAAACAAAAAATCACGAGATGAAAATTTAAAGGAAGGCTAATAACATAAAATAAAATTCAATTAGAGTAGGTGTTCAAAACGTCCTCCGTTTTCACGAATACACAAGTCTATCTTCTAATATCTCGAATAAGTGATTGCTTAGAAAAGCTTATCACCATTCAAATTTCCAGGTAGAATGTGACAACCTATTAATTCGTTACCTGAAGTTGCTGCCCAACATTAACTTTAAACGAGTGTTAGTAATATGATGCCCTTGTGACATAAGGATTCTCATCACACCAGTAGTGTGCATTATGGGAGTTAAACATACCTTGTCGTGTAAAAGTTGCCTCGTCCGTAAAAATAATATATTTTTGAAAAATTGGATTGAGGGCTGTCCTTTCTTGTAATGTTTTGACAAAAATTCTCTCTAGCTGGTAGATCGTCTAGCAATAGTTTTTGAACTTGTCGTAATGATAAGAATGTAGCTGTTGCTCTTTAAGTATTCTCCAAGTATTTGAAGAAGACGTATTTGTTTGTCTTGCCACATCCCGTATGCTAACTGTTGGATTTTGATCAACTAATTTTAAAATCATATTTTCTTTATTCATGGTTCTTGTTGTTCTTGACCCATCAGAAACCATTTTTTAAGGTCTCACATTCCCAGTTTCTCGACAACGTTTAATGGCTCTAAATGTATTTTCACTTGGTAAGTTTCTTCGAGGAAACTTTTCTGCATAACAGCTGTACTAGAGTTTCCTAAACAATCACATGTCCTTCCTAAGGTTAATAACATGTCAGTGTATTCAAAATTTAAGTTCATTTTGATCAACAATATTTAATTAAACAAATAACAAGGTTTCAGAAATGTAATTATTATCGTCATAATTATCAATGTCTATACCGTTTTGTCGGTATAGTCATTTACGAGATAAAAAATTTTCAATTCACATAATGCTTACTAATTTATAATAATTATTATCAATAACTTTATAAATATTTTATACCAAGATCCGTTATTACTTCATAATTTTCAAATACAAATATTCCGAAAACGGTGGGGATAGGACAGTATAATTTTCTTTTAACTTTTTATTTCTCAGACCTTTTCGTGATTATTTATCTTAATTTTAGGCCTCTTTTGATAAAAAATAATTCCAAAATAACAAGTAAAAATTTGAAATTTCAACCTATATTGGCTTTCATCAATATATCACCTTCAACATGAATATCAATCTAAGGATAATATCAAAATAGAAATATGTTCTAACACGAAAAATTTATTAATGCTTTTTGATATACCACAGTTTATTAACAAGGCAGTTTAATTTTTTTATCGAATTGATGACCTTTCAATCTATTCTGTTAATACTAAGATGTCAATTTCAATTTTGTGAAATATTTGTATGGTGTATTATGACCTTCATGATTTTACTAATATCATATTTATTAAAATAATTGGTGTGTCCTCGTACATATAATAACAAAAAAAAATTTATGTTATATTGAACATGTTAATCATAATTTCAGAATAATTATTTTCTTTTAATACAGTTCTTGCCTCTTGAATACGTAGCATTCCAATTCAAGACCCGATCATTGGATCAAACTTATAATCACTTATCCTTCGTTTGCCACAGGAATCACATAAATTGAAGTTTATATGTTTCGAGGAGCACGTTGGTTTTTTAATCCATTATGTTATTGTGAATTTTATAGTGTGATATCAAGAACATTTTCATTATTTTGTTCGCTTTTGATTGTAAGTTTGTTCACATAGGATAGATATCTCATTTTTTACAAAAAAATATTAAAAAGGAGTCAAAACTGGAAAAAAATTAGAACTGCATCGACAAACCACATTCAAATATAAAAATTCAAAAATTTCCCGCAACTGAATCAATCACAATAAAAATTACCCAAAAGACCTCTTGATTTTTTTTTCATTTTTGAAATTTTTATTTTTATTGATGTGATTGTTTAGGGATATGTTTTGTTTGATGTTATAATTAGGTTGAAGTGAGAATATTTCTTATATCCAATTAATTAATTATATTTGATAAAACATTCTCGACACTCCAGCTAATCATAATATCAAACAAAACATATTCCCAAACAATCACATCAATGAAAATAAAAATTCCAAAACTGAAAAAAAATCACTTAAGCAAAGACCATCCCTAGGTACTGAGAACAAAATATCATCAACATATTTTTTAATATAGAAGAGTTTGAAGGAATCATCATGTTTATACATGGTCCATGACATTAGATGCAAATATAGGTGAAATTGAGGCACCCAGTTTGTTTATAAAATTTATTATTAAAAGAAAAATATGTATTATTAAAAATGAGTGCTATAAATTGAAAAAATTAATTCTTATTTATATTACAATACATACTAAACTGTTCCGAATTTTTGTCAATAGTGTTCTTACCATAGAAGTACTACTTTTGGCCATCCGTTGCACTACTTTTGGTTATAGTGAGTAATCGTTTTTTGGCGAATGGAATATTATGAATCTTTAGTCAATCAATAACAAAAATAACAATTTATTCTAAATGTACTTCAATATAATACAATAAAATTGTTACAGCTGAAGAATTTCAACTTATTCTCTATTTTTAACAGGTTTTTTGGAGCTAATCCTTTAGCGGATTTATCTCAGCTTGTTCCTCTTCCCTCTTCTCTTCTATCTTTTTATTTCTCCCATTTTTCTCTTCTCTTTCAATTTTAAATGGAAACCCAAAATCGAAATTCTGGTAAGGTGTGTAAGATATGAAGGATTCCAATTTCGAAGAGTAGAAACTAGAATCAAATTAAAATAAGATTTCAAGATGAATGTAACAACCCATTGAAGAGACTGAAAAGCGACCAATTTTAAGTTGCTCTTGCGCTTGCAATTTTTGTTTTATCAAATCATAGTTACCTCCATCAAAATTAGGCTCAGACACCTCAAGAAATCCAAATTCCATAACATTGTCATTATTGGTTATCAAAGAATTTTCAGATATAAGAGGAAGACACGATAGAGATTGCTGGTGATTATCTTCTACTGCCTTGATCCAAGAAATCCAAAAGCTCGTATTTATTATCTGCTTTGTGACACTAGAAATATCGACTACATTAGCATGGAATGATCATATGCCACAAGCTGTTGGTAACATCAAAGAAATTTTCCTCAGCCTCAGCCTTGTCTCGTCGTATGGCTGTCTCATCGATATCAAAACCCGTTGAGGATCTTTAAGTATCTCAGTTATTGTTTGATAGTCATATCATTCGGTTTGTTTCGTATCTGCTTTTCACGGTCCGACTATTACTCGATACTGTGTGTTTATGGTTTGTTTTGGTATTTGTCATTTTTGTTATTGTTAATTAGCAGCACGCTCTTGTTAGGTATTGGCAGTGACCTTGATCAGGTTATAGCCGGGTACAAATGTAGCAATTGCTAGAAGGAATTTTTAAAAAATGATTAATATAATAAATTTTGATGCAGCAGCAAATGTTTACTCTGCGATTCCCCTAATTTCAGATATTTCAATGATAAAGTCTCTAATTTAATCAATCAAGAATAAGATTTTCCAAGAAATCTTTGACTCGCAGGTTGTATAAATCAATTAACCAACTATTGCCAAGATATAAGATATGTTATTAAAAAACTAATCTAAATGGTATCTTATAGAAAAGAAGTTAGATAATATTAACAAAATAGCCGATATGTTTACTCTCTTCAAGCCAGATTTGTTGCTTAAATCAGTACGGGATATGGAATACAATCTTTGTTGTTATTACTAATTTATTTGAGCAGATAACTAATTTAGCTTTGGGTGAAACGTTCAAAAAGGTACTGAAAAAACAACATGTTGACGCTATTGAATGTGTTTATTAACTACTACTAAAAAGGAAAGAAAACAAAGGAAGACAATACATCCATTATGTTACAATAAATGAACATATATGTCGCCACACGGCTCGTGAACTTTTGGCATTATTTCCAACACTCCCACTTAACGAAAGTTCACAAACTATAATAATCTAATATAAAACAAATCATATACAATTTACTAAACCTAAATAATTTACAAATTTGCAATTTTTGTTACTTTGCAATGGTTTAGTTAATATATCAGCCACCATTTCATCACTTGACACATATTTTATATTAATTTTACCTTCTGATAAGGCATCTCTTACGAAATGGTACCTGATATCATTATGTTTTGATCTATCATGAAAAACTGGATTGCATGCCAGTTTTTGAGCACTTTGATTGTCATTAAATATATTAATGCAATCCAATTCTCCTGTAATCTCAAACAAAAGATTTCTTAAGTATATGGCTTCTTGAGCTGCCTCGCTTAAAGCCATATACTCAGCTTCAGTTGTCGATAAAGCAACTGTCCGCTGCTTGCAGCTTTTTCATGACACGGAACCCCCAGAAAGTTTAAAAACATAGCCTGTAAAAGACTTCCTGTCCTTCTTGTCTGCCCCCCAGTCAGCATCTGTGAATCCTGCTAATTTTAAATTATTTTTACTAAATTTCATGGAAAAATCTGCAGTTCAAATACCTATTGCATATTGCATATTGCCAATGTAACTTTGTATAAGAGTTATTATACTGACTTAATAGACTAACAGCATGAGATATGTCAGGGCGAGTCATTACAGCTAAGTACATTAAGCTTCCGATAAGTTCCTGGTAAGGAATCTTCGGATCACAAGTCTCACCCTCAACATTACTCAAGTTGACACTATTATCAAGAGGAGTACTAACTGCCTTACTTTCTAACATTTTAAAACGTTTTAATAAGTCTCTTATATAAAGTTCCTGCTCTAAAGTTACATAATCTCGGTTAATTCTAACTCCTAAACATTGTTTAGCCTCTCCAAGATTTTTTATGTTAAAATAATTATTTTGATTTTTTATTTCCAACATTTGACAAAACATCATCAACTTTCCCATTCCATGCACGGCTAGATTGCTTTAATCCATACACAGCTTTTTTTAACAGGTAAACTATATTTTCATTATTTTTTTTAAACAAAACCCTCTGGTTGTTGCATGAATACAGTTTCTTTTAAAACCCCATTTAAAAAAGCTGTCTTAAGATCTAAATGTAATATTTTTAAATCTAACTTAATGGCTAGTGCTATCAACAGTCTAAAAGTTGAGTGTCTCACTACTGGAGCAAAGGTTTCAAAATAATCAACACCCTCTTTTTGTGTGTACCCTTTTGCTACCAGTCGAGCCCTATACCTATTTTTATTGTCACTGTCACTTTTCACTTTGTACACCCACTTACATTTCACAACTGTCCCCGTTTCTGGTGGATCGACGAGCTCCCATGTTTCATTCTCATTGAATGAATGAATCTCTTCTAACATGGCCTGCTCCCATTCATGCTTATCTGGCCTTAAAAGTGCTTCCTCTATGTTCCTTGGAACATCTACGTTATCCTGTGCTTTATCACTTGTACTAGCACCATTGAAATATGTTATGTATTCATCAGACTTTCTTCTTCGGTTCTCTTTGAGATCTTCTTGGTGCTTCCAGTGCAGATGGCTCATTGGAAGGCTCAGCCAGAACATAGTCACTGTCATCATTAGAGCTGTGGTTGTCACTGTCTCCCACTGAACTGGAATTCTCACTCGGGACTTCTTGAAGTGTGTGGCACTCCGTGACAGGTAATTGTGTATGCTGTTTCTTCATAATAGTCACGTCACGGCTGACTATCACCTTTCTTGTTGCGGGATTAAAGCATCTATATCCCTTTGTTGTTTCATCGTAGCCAACAAGAATATGTCTGATTGATTTCTGATCCCACTTGTTCCTATTGACCTTAGGAACATGAACCATAGCCACACTGCCATAAATACGAAGGTGATTGACTTTAGGTTTGATACCTGTCCACATTTCATATGGAATTTTTGGGAGTTTTGAACATGCTGAACGATTTTTCAGGTAACAGGCTGTATTAGAAGCTTCAGCCCATAAACATTTGCTCAGACCTTCATCAAATAGCAGACATTTTGCTTTTTCAACAATTGTGCGATTGAAACGCTCAGCCATTCCATTCTGCGTATGGCTATTTGATGTCTGGTGTATGATGCCAGCATTTTTTCATTTTTTAAATATCTATCAAAATCACTGTTGCAAAACTCTTAGCATCTTGCTGGTTTTCGGCTAAACATTTAAAGTCTTTAAACATACCAAAAGTCTCGTCTTTTGTTTTGAGGAAGTAGATAAAGCACATTCTGCTGTAATCGTCTATAAACATCCATTTTATAAACATTGTTGTTCAGACTAGCTGTTGCCACTAAAACATCATTTTGATTGAAAATATCACATCCATTATTATAAAAACTTTTTGAGATTTGTCCATACTTCTTGGGTAGTTTTTGCATCCTTTACATGAGGAAATAAACTTGGGTCTATGGTTAAAACTAACTTAGCTTTTGCTTTGGCAATGGTGGTTGTATCGGTTTCCTTACCGTCAAGGCATTTGCTTAAGCCTTCGAGCACAAACACATTCTCAAGTGCGAATACCCATTCGTCATAGTTCTCGCGACCTAAAAGCCTCGGCACACTCGTCAATTAGTTGACGGCCATCTTGCTTTTCCGCGAAACACAAGCACCCGCGACACGAAAATAAAAACTGGTTTTCTCCACTTCTCGAACTACTGAATACCCGAAACTTCGCGTTGGAAACGATCTGGGCCCATAACCTGTTGCTATTACTAATTTATTTAAGCAGATAACTAATTTAGCTTCGGGTAAAACGTTCAAAAAGGTACTGAAAAAACAAACAACGTGTTGACGCTATTGAATGTGTTTATTAACTACTACTAAAAAGTAAAGAAAACAAAGGAAGACAATACATTCATTAGGTTACAATAAATGAACATAGATGTCCCCACACGGTTCGTGAACTTTTGGTATTATTTCTAACAATCTTTTCAATATATCTGTCTATATGCTTTTCAACCATTTCGAAGAAATAAATAAAATTCATATTCTCGATTCTTCATTCGAGGAGATGAAACAAGATTTGCGAAATTTGGAAAATAATTTAATTCATATATCCACTCTAGTAAACGAAATATATACTCAAATTAATGGAGTAATCAGAAGAAACGACCCACCTATATTAAATCATAAGATATCCAGGTTTCCGGAGGTTTCATACGCAGTAATGAAAGCTGGCATTATGTAATAGTCAGCAATCCCCATGCAGGCTGTACCAGAAATCATATTGTACATCATGATAAAGAAAAGTTGGGTTTTACAGAGTTCATCCATTGTTTTCAAGTTTCTACTAACAAATTGTTTCACAGTGATATGTAGCCACCTGGAGTTTCATTAAAATGGCCTATTTAATTTTCATTGTCCCGAGAAGCCGCACCTCCACCAACGGTAGATACTTTTGAGTCTGTGAAGCTGAAGGAAGTGATACATCCTGTAGGTACCGGTTGTGACCTTCCGTATCCAGAAATAATATCCACCTCATTTAACAAACAAGCTTCAGCTGTATGCAAATAAAAAAGCTTTTCGTGACTTTCAAATTATTAACTCAAAATCCACTATTTAAAAAAATCTAAATTTTACACAATTTCTTACATATTGATTTACAATTAACGAACTAATTATGAAATGATTACAATTGATCGTGATTGATTGAAGTGACGACAACTGACTGATTAAAAATGAGTGAATAAATTTTTTTATATAAATGTAAATGCACTGTGATTCCGTGGTAACAGCAATAACAGTATTTTATATTTTTCAAGAACCTCAGAAAGTAACGAAAAATATTTTTGTACAGCAGGTCTATTAAAACCCATGGCTCTAGCAAGTGATGTTGGTTCAGGAGTACGAAGTTTAACGTTTGGGCGTCTCTTTAGAAAACTGTATAACCAAGCTTTACCGGTCATTTTTTTGTCTTTTTTAAATTAACTAAGCCATTGCGTTGAGTTTACTGAAAAGCCAAACTTCGAAAGTCATTCAAAGTAAAACCAAATAGTCGCGATTCCATAGACAAAATGTCTTAAACCAACTCTTCTTCTTGCTCCTCAAATAAAACCGGTCTGTGACGCCCTAGTCCCTTTTTCCCTGAATCCTCTCGTTCAAGAGACCCATTTTTTATTTTATTCTGGCTTCAATCGTTGTGCGAGGTACCTCAAATTGTTTCGAAGCTTTAAGATAGCCCATTCTTCCTTCGAAACCTCTTCCACTGCTTGGCGCAACTTTCCTAATTCCAAGACTGCCGATCGGTTTTTCTTTTATATTTTCCCATCTTTTAATCAGCCTGTAAAAAACAAAATTTAAAATCGTCATTAAATTCTATAGCGTTTTTGATTGGACAAAACCGGAGAGTATCCGGTTTTACCCGACCGCTTAGTATCCTATTTTGCCCGATAGCACATTAAAAAATATTTTTCAAAATTTTCTCACAAAAAAATTAGTTGTCATATTCACAAATGTCACAAAATATAGCCACATATTTACAGAGTCATAAAAAATACTCACCGTTATTTATTTCGCTTGTTAAAACTAAAAAATTCTTTATTAAACACCGCTACAACAAAATAGCATAACCTTAATTTTTCAATCTGTCACTGTCACTCACCACAGATCGATAAATAAACCACCTAACCACCACTTACATTATCACCAGATCCGTAAAGAATGTCCAATATTATGATTTAGCCATATACCTTATGCACATGTTGCCAGTTTCTAATATACGAGATGTTTGAAGACTGAATTTAAATATCAATTCACGAAATAACTTTTCACGTTTTCACAAAGTATATTTGAAAATTGGGAATTATGGCGTGAGGGTTTCCAATAGATTAGTTAAATTTGCTTGTGTTTAATAAATCATAGTGAATTTTGTTTACGACTGAACTAAACTAAAATATATTACAGCTGTCCAAAAAGAGTATCGGGTATTTGTTTTCGCGCCACATTCGAAACGGAGCGACGAAAGGGAGCGGGGAGGGGTTCGTGAGATCCGCCATTTTGTGGAATTTTAGTCACCGTACACGCCACGCGCCAAGTGACGATAGCATTAGGAAATGGATCAGGATGTTCGAGAATACAGGTGCAACAGTTAAAATTCAAAACTCTGGTCGCCCTCATTCAGTTCGCGATGAAGAAACTATTGAAGAAGTTGAGGCGTCGGTTCGTCGAAATCCATCTGCGATATATTGCGAAATTTTTTGGTCCCAGAGTTGCAGGAGTTTGCAGGTTTCAACTCAAGAACGTGGTTCCAGTCATACATCGAATGACTCGATGGAATGGTGAATGAATTATTCCCTAATAAAGTCATTTCGCGAAGGAGTAACATCAACTGGCCTACCAGAAGCCCCGAACTTAGCCCGCTTCACTATTTTGTATGGGGATACCTTAAAAGTAAGGTTTATCAAAATAATCCAATAAACCTAACCCAATTGAAGGAAAACATCAGGTCAGAAATGGCAGCAATATCAAGAGCTGTGTGTCGACGTGTTATCGCCAATCTTCGTTCTTGTTTAGAAAAGTGCCAGCAACGTAACGGTCATCATTTGCATAACAGCATCTTTTCCAAATAATTTTCCAATTCATATAATATCAAAAAACAATAAAAGTTTTTATTGCTTATAAATATTTTTTGTTCACTTGAAGTTACAAATACTCGATACCCTTTCTGGACACCTTGTACATTAAATATTAAGAAACTTATTGTACTCTCATCTACACTTATCCAGTGATTTGATTATGAAATTCAATGAATTTCAATTTCTTAAATATTCAATTCTCCAAATGTATTGAAGTAAATGGAAGGAATACTGATCATTTACCTGACGGTATTTATTTTTGTTTTTTAGTTTCTTATTGTTACACATTATGAGAATAAAATGTTTTATAAATAGAATATCACCCATCGAAGTACATGAATCACACAATAGTAAGTTTTTGTAGAATTGCATGCTCTTTTCAATTTTTTCTCCTTATTATTCAACTGCAGTTGCTCATCTGCATGCAAAAAAATCTGCCAATTATCAAAATCACTATTTAAACATTAAATACGAGGTATTTCGAGCAATAGTAATATTTGATTGAAACTTGTAAAATTAAATTATCATATTACGGATCCCATTATATACAATCTAGAGAATGGACATTTTTAATGAACCATCCTGAATAGTTTGAAGATATGGTCTGATTACTAAATACTTGATGTTTGTTATTGAATCTTGAATATAAAATTTTTCCAAATCCAAATTCCAAAAGATACCATTTCATTTGGGTTAGTGGTGAATTTAAAATCACAATCTCAAAATGGGACTGTTACTAAACCTGTCGTGATGAAATTGGAATAACGAGAAGTCTTGTATGGATATTAAGAAAATATAAATATTCAATCATACCGGAGAGAAAACACAAAAAGGTTTAAGGCTTGTTTATAAGGAGATTATTTACATCAATTATGGGGGATGCATAATTAAATATGATTTAACTCTAACAATAATAAAAACAAAAAATCACTGGCTCATACCGTTCGAATATAGTTAGCTCGTATTCAGAAGTAAATAAAAATGAAGCATTAATCATATGTGAATATAAACGATAAATATATTAAGAAGAAGGGTTCATTTCCAAATATAATGTAATTTATAATTTCTAATGTATTAAAAAAAATATATTCACTGTCCGTTATAAAAGTTGACAGTACATCTACAAATGTAACAATGGTTAGTGGTATCAAATAGAATGTTGGGTCCAAGACACTACCTTGTAGATCAGCAGATGTGGGGGAATGGAGATTGGAATCTTAACAACTTTGTTAAAAATCTTTCCTAATATTATTAATAATGATTCTTTACGAATTGATTGGTTTCCGAATTATTATTATCCAAATATTTCAATTTTTTTAATAATTCAAACGTTAAAAACAGGAACAAACGAATTAGGAAACGTATATGGTATTGGTTATGTGTAAAAATTGTATATATTTAAACGTAAGACTTTTTATGAATAGAATTCAAGAGTTTGAAAATGGAAAAATATTATCTTTGTACATTCAAAATATTCACACTATTATCAACACGTTATAAATATTTTGTAAATAGTAGGCATGTATGTGAAAATGTGTTTATTACTGTGTTTTGTTGTGATGTTCAAATTTTATTAAGTTGAATCCATCATTGTAATTAATTACTATAAATGTACAACACTCAATTTCAATATAAAGTGAGGTATGGAACTAAACATACGACTAAACAAACTTTAAGTTTAATAAGTATAGATGTAATTTACTATTATAATAATAAAAATTTTTGAATAATTCCATGTATTATTCCCAATAACAGAGAAAACTATTAGAATATCATTTATAACTGAAATTTCCTACTGCTACCATAGGAGGTGTGGTCGAAAAATACATTGAATCGAATTGAAAACAGTATAACATAAAATTCAAAAAACTGATTATGGGGAATCAGAATAATTGGCAGCAACTAATAGTCCATCAATCTAGCTCAATAATCGAAGGATCACCCTGCAAATTACACTTTTAAGTGTATTTTTGCTAAGGACCTCTACTTCCAGATTGGCCAGGCTAATACTGTGATTTTTTTTGTTTTGCGTTTATCTCCAAAATGGCAAGAAATTTAAAAAAGTTGTTGATAGCAACAAGTTATAGCAACTTTCCACGACGCGACGGGGCGGCTTAGTAATTTACGAATTAAACCAGCTGCACGTGTCCGCTACTGCACAACTGAATGCTGTATTTCATTTACTGTCTCTGTTCCGCTTGCTTTTTCCCTTCTAACGTGAAGAATTCTTATATATTATCTAATACTACATGTAAATATCTTCAAAGTATAATAATATATTATAATATAATTATGAACACAAAATGAATTCTTCAATTTCGTAAATGATATTGTGAAAACTAGTGAACTAATTATAATAAATAATCAAATTATTAATACACAATCACAATCTATATAGTAAAATTTCTTTCATTAACTATAAAGACTGTAATTTTTAGCTTAGCGGGTATAGAACTAATTCATAATTTAGGACTTGTTCTAAAACTTACTTATTTCAAGGAAAAAACAGCAACCTGTTGACATAATAAATACATGTCCACTGTTTATTTGTACTCTTCTTCTGATATATGCTTTTATTTTTATTTTTGCTGACGATAACGTTACGTTCTTCATATTCTTTCCTACTATTGTTTTCATATTTTCGTGTCCTTTTTCAAATAGATGACAGTTGATTGAAAGTACTCTCCTTCAGTGTAAGGAAATCAGATTTTTACCTAAAGAAGGGTTTTGTGTGCTACTTATTATAAAAAATGTATTAATAGATAATTATTTGAGATCAATTTGCAATTTACAACTAGTATGCGAGTAATCATCTCATAAACCTACGTGACATTTCTGGACAGAATATTTCATAAGTAATGACTATTATATATCACTTATATATATATTTATAACCTTCATAACGAAAATGGAAGGAACGTCATTATGATGAAGAATTGCCTTAGCTACAGGAATTTTTGGAATTCCTGAAAGGAAAGATTGCTGTATTAGACACAATAGAAGATGAAGATGAAGAATACTCTTTCACATATCAAATAATCACAAATACTCCTCGTAGTGAATTGAATTGAGTTGGCTGACCGACATTTTGCTGATCCTCAACCAAATGGTATTGTGATAGGTTACCAACTTTTCTGGAGTTTAATTTTGATGGTAAAATTTCTCTTGGAAAAAATTTACCAACTCTCCTAACAACTAATTTGGTTGGGTGATCAGTGGGTTAGCATCTAGTTCTTGGTTTGTATCAGTATGTAATTTACCGGAATTCCGGAAAAACTACTTTGATGACATAAGATGAGCATCATTGCGAACAAATATTTACAGAAACTACATTTCCAAATAAGGAAAGACGTTTCGTTGTTCATTTTCTCTTCAAATAATTTAGACGATAGCAAAAATGTGGATCGAACGTTTTTTAAATTTAGAAACAAAAAAAAATTTGGTTCAAACCCCAAACTGAAATCCAGATAAAAAAAATTTATACATGTGTATATCCTTGAATCATATGACTAAAATAAACCATCATAATATAGGAACTATTCAATCCTACTATTTACCTTACCACGTATGAGTATTCAAAGAGAAAAGTCTTACCACGAAAATAAAAGTGGTTTCTGGTGGCTCTCTCTTGTACTTTATCCCTAATTGTGTGCTACTCTCATATCTAGCAACTTCAATGCTTTCAAATACATCCAACAATTTATTATTGAATACATTTCTTAACAATTTTACATTATTAATATTTATATTATGATTGTGACTAGAAGCGTGATCGGCAACACCTTGAGGACTTACTGAGATCTAATAATTTGGAAGCTGATGTAATATAGGACTATTTACAGTTAACAAAAATATGTATGAAGCAGAACTATTTCCAATACAACAACGATTTCTACAGTTAAGACGTAGGAACCGCAATGGGAAACTACCTATCACCGTTTATGGCTGACCTGATCATGAATCATTTTGAAAAGCAAATCAGTCAAGAGTTTCAGAATTTTCCCAGGGTATGGTACAGGTATGTGGATGATATTTTCACCACATTCAATACGAAGAACGCAAACGTAGAAGAATTCATTTTGGAACTTAACTCAAAATATCCATCTATAAAGATCGCCTATGAAATGGAAAATAATGGACAGTTACCATTTTTATATACTTTAGTAATGAGGAATAGTAATAGGTTAGAATTTGTTGTATTTAGAAAAAACACCGCTACGTGCAGGTACATTCCTTTCATTGAATCCAACATAAGTCTCTTTTCCTAGTAAATCAGTTGATCCACTTCCCACTTACCATCAAGAGATACAATCGTCATAGTTTTAAGAAATCTCTATGTGAAACCACTTTTTTCCAAACTCAAAATGGGAAACAAGAAAAATTTGCTCTGATACCTTTCAATCCTCTATATACAAGAGAATTGGAAGGAATATTTAGCAGAATAGATTTTAAATTGGTGTATAAATCCAACAATACATTGAAACAATAGTTGGGCAATCTTAAAGACAAAACACCAAATTTGGGAAAGAGTGGTATATATAATATTAGCTGTGGTGATTGTGACCGATAGTATATTGGGCAAACTAAGAGATCCATTATTGTCTGGCTTAAAGAGCACATAGCTCATTTAAAATATGGACGGACCGGTAAATCAGGTATTGCCAATTACGCTGCCAGTTACAATCATGACATAAATATTAATAATGTAAAATTGTTAATAGATTAATTAGGGACAAAGGGCCAATTCCTGACAGCCCACTATAGTTTACTTTACTAGTCAAGGAATGAATGATTCCCGCCAAGGAGTTTTTTCCGCTGGAATTAATTTTCGCTGAAGAAAGTTGATAAATCAAGACATTAGATTTTAGTGTACCTTCAGTCTCTGAAGTCGATAACTTGGTTATCTAAACGCACGTCAGACATTGTAATTGTGAGTGTTGTTGTAGTGGTGGTGTAAACAGTATATTCAGTATGAATCGCCAACGCAACGGTTCCAGAAATTCCAACTTAACTATGACTTAGACTCACCTATATCATACAAATATGTCCTTCAATGTTAATCTTTCCGGTGATTCAGCAGAACAAAGCTACAACCTTAACCTATCTATTTATTTGGATTATGCTAGAGACCTATTAAATAGGCTTCATCAATTTCAGTACGTACAATTTTATACCAAATATCGATAAAATGAATAATTTATTAGGAAAACTAGGAAAACAATTTTTCCTTTATAATATACTACTTGGCGCATATGAATTAAACGATAAAGTTAAAGTCTTGAACAATCGCATGAAAAGCATAAAGGAAAAAGCTTCTGTGGAGAGTAATTACTTAATATCATTTCAATTAGACAACACATTAGGTTGCTTAATTTTCCCAAAGGTAATTTCCAACCAACCATGAGATATGTTTAAGACCGACCGGTGACTATTTCCTTCGAAAAATTTAAGCCAACCAAAAAGCTGTAATATTTTATGTTTACCTAGCAACGATCAAATTTCAGCGATAATACTGCACTAGTGCAAATTATCGATAATTTGCACTAGTGCCAAATTGTCGTCTAGGATTAATAAACATCATTTGGTTTTAATTTTATATTTTAAGAAAAGGAACAATTATTGTTTATTTTAAATTAAATTTTTCTCAGGAAATAGTCTGCCAAAATGCCCTCTCGTGCATGTCAAATTGTCTCATAATTTCCTCTCGTGCGCATTCGCGCACTCGAGAAAATTAAATTATCGACAATTTGACATGCACTCGGGACATTAATATTGAATATTTTTAAAGTGGGAATTGGTTGCAGCAAGATCCCATTTAAACGGAAAACCTGTGCAATTTTATCCAACAGTGCCAAGCGGTTAAAAAAAAGTAGGAATCCCGCAAAATATCTTGTATTACCCCGTTAGTGTTAAAGCGATCAACAACGTCAAAGTAAAAATCATTGATCCTTTGGGAAATTTCATTAATTTGGAGGTGGAGAAATTGCTGTTACTTCACACATCACAAAAGTATGGTCATAAAATTTAATTATCCACATTCCACTAAAAATTATAAAAGACCTTACATTACTGGTAGAGGCATTAGTTTGATGAGAGCAAAGAGACTACTCACAACCAAAAATAAGCAATTTTTGAAATCTCTCGGCTTCAAAGTACTAATATAATGCTAATTCTAAATATTACTAGTGAACCACTATTGAGCAATATCACTTTCACATATATCAGCCCTTCAAACCTGGTTAATTGAACTACAATTATGAGATTCGAATGCCCATACAGGATCTGGATGCATATGTACTATCCCCAAACAGTTATTTCTCATTTCGTGAGCTTATATTATGTGAGCTTAACGGTATCGTAATAGATTATGTACGTGATGTAGGTCTTGCTTCAACAATAAAAAATTATGTCTCTTAATGAAAATGAGAGTACTCTGATATATATCGCAGGATGATTCCCAAAAATGAAGAGTGAAGAGGTGTTCGTTGATGAAAATGGCAATATCAATGTCTGTATACCATTACGACTGTTATCTGATTTTTTGGAGCATTTTAAAAAATTATCATGAATATGTAACAGGATCTAATATTAATTCGTGCGAGTGATCAGATGAAACTTAGAAGCCAAAAGTAGAAATAAGTAAATTATATTGGAATGTACCAAACGTCACTCCAAGTATAATCCAGCAACTACGTATGAATAAAATAATACAAATTGATAAAGATTCTGGCAAATTGTGAAATATTCTCCACTAAATAATTTTACAAGACATACTTGGGTTGTTAAAACGAGTACGAAAACTGAAACTTCAAGGCATGTTATTGTTGCCTTTAAAAACAAAAGAAGAGAGAAGAGACATTATAAGAGATATAAATAAATTTTTTCATTGCCAACTGGCAAACTTGCGAATATTTCTCATTTAGAAAGATATTCATATTATGTACTATTTAAATTTAGATTCTAATATAAGTAGATTTGCCCCATTGTACGAGATGTTTACCAATTGTTAAGAGTCCTATTACCATATTGAAATCAACCAACCTATTTCCACTGCACAAAAGTTTAAGGATAATGCTCCCTTGTTTCACATTGATTGTTCAAGACAAAAAGAAGTAAATCAATCTGGTATCATAGTTTTGAGACTAGAATTTGAGACTGACAAATCTACAACGAGTGACGTTTCTAGCTTACTGTCTTATATTACATGAAAAATAATTCTCCTACAACCCTCTCTTGAAGACCGTGAAACAGTTTTAATGCGTATGTTCAAATATCAATGTATACACCATTATACCCAGTTGAAAGTCATGAAATGAATGAAGATCGTTTCCGAGAGATTGGCGCGACTCAAACAAGAAATTGAATTATGAAAGAAAAATTAGAAACATACAAATATGTGAAGGAACTTGGCGGGTATGATGGATACCAAATGTGTCATTATATTTTAACCTTTCCCATGAACTTGCTATCGCCTGAGTTCCATAGGTAGGCTACTTGGTTGATGAATAACCACCATTAGATAGACTGGAATGCTGGGTTTACACCTCAACATCTGTTTGGTAATGCAGTAAATATCTGATGTCCATTCGATACATCTTTCGTATTTTTTCTATGGACTTTTTGGCAGTATTTACAATACGCGTTTTTTAATTGATACGGCCCGTATAACATATTATCCCATATTAGCCATTTGAGTAATTTGTGGTCAATTATTATTTTCATTTTGCGCCCATAAATGAATGGTCGGAAGTGCTTTACAGCCCAAGTAATTGCTAAAAGTTTTTTCTCTATAGTGCTATAATTGATTTCGGCGGAATTGAATATGTGCGACGCGTAAGCAATCGGTAGGTCTACCAATTGGTCCTTGGCTTAGCACGGCGCCTAATGCGAAATTAGAGGCATCGGTTGTAGCATTAAAGGGTTTTTCAAAGTCAAGAAATTGTAGAATAGGGTCATTTGTTAACAAGTTTTTACAAAGTGCCAACGTTTCAATGAATTCGAAGGAGTGAACAATTTTTTCTCCTTTTTCAGACATTTGGTAAATGGTTTCGTAATTTTCGCGAAATTCTTGATAAATTTTCTATAATAGCCTAATAGACCGAGAAATGACTTAATTTCTTTAGCCTTTTTTTGGTAGAGGAAGTCATTCTATGGCATCTACTTTCTTTGGGTTGCGCTTAACGCCTTGCGGTGAGATGACATGGCCTAGAAACTCAACTTCTTTTCTGAGAAATTCTGATTTATCTAGTTGAATTTTTAGATTTTTAGATCTTTAGTCTTCGAAAGAGTAACTTGAGATTCGCTATATGTTCTTCTAGGCTTGAACTGGAGATAATGATATCGTCCATGTAAACCATGCAGATTTTTCCTTGGAGATATTTCAGGTCGTTGTCCATGACACGCTGGAAAGTGGCAGGAGATTTCAGGAGTCCGAATGGCATAGGTAAATATTTGTAGTGCCCGTTTTCTACAATACATTTGATGAAAGCCTGAAGCCAAGTAAAATGTTCAATTTCAAATTGTGAGCAGATAACCGAAACGTAAGGATATAAATATTTACTGATCTATATTTTATATATATACACAAGTGTATTGTAGGTCTGCTCTTCTTTCTAATACCCAGTTATCAGCTCTTTATGTTTAAGACAAGATAGCAAAGGTTTGGGATTAGTAAAGGGTCATCCCTACATTTTCTTAGTATTTTTTTATATTTTTGTTAAATTTCGAAAATACACAAACACAATTTATAGACTACGCAGTTGATGGAGACTCCACACCAGAAAAAATTGAAGGTGGGTATAATAAGTGTACTTACAAGATGTTCGTAATAAGTATCTTTATTACCATCTTCAATAATATTTGTAGACATACTTGCGAGTACTCCATCACGCTCTATTAGAGTATACGGACGAAGAAGACAGTTCTTGAAAGACTCAAATAAGTTTAATGTAAACATTAAAATGTCCTCACATGTAACTGTTGTGTAAGAAGCATACTATTGCACTTGTGCCTTAGCCTTCAACTTTTCAAACATTGAAGTACAAGACCTCCTAGTAGGATTATCAAAAGGTGAAACAAGTAACAACTATAATTTTTTTGTGATAGCCATAATACGTTTGAAAAGCAAACTGACTTGTTAAATAGTTAAATATTAAATAAATATAATTTCATTCAATTATGTAAAAAAAATTGATAGAGTTTTGAAAGATGTAGGTGATGTATGTATTATATATATATATATATATATATATATATATATATATAAATATATATATGCAATATATGTATATATATTGCATATATACGTACATGTATTTATCTATATGTTTATTTTGAGTTTTTGTGGAATGTGGGATGTAAAAACTGTCGCTTGTCTCATTTTTTTGTTTTATTTTTTTTTTCATTTTTGAAGACCCATTCTCCCAATAATTAGATTGATAAAATGAAGTTAATAGAATTATATAAAGAAATTAAGAAGGATATAAAAAAAGTAATATGGAATTCCCAAAAGAAGGTAACTTGGAATGCCCTGGGTCAGGTATCGGTCAGTCAGGGATTATTCGGGGCAACAGTCGAAAGATAAAACCTGTATAACCACCTTCAAGTGATGAAGTCACGAATTGTGTTTGTTAACATGCGCGTGCAAGTGTATATGTGTGTATTTGTGAAAGAGTATGTGTGTACACGAAAATCTGGCTTTATAGCATTGTACGAATCGAACTCGTCCCTCTGAACGCCGAAGTTTTGCTGCTGTTGTCGATGGAGTTGTGCTGGTACGATTGCAGGTAATTTCTGCTGATTTTTATTGTCTTATAATTTTATTTTAAAAACATATAGCCACATAATCGTTTACCCACATCTAAATCATTCCACCTATCAAATATGTTATCTCTGTCTAAAAACAAAAGTTTTATTTTCTAAGTTCGAACTTATACTGTATTGAATACGGTTATATTGTCTCGACAATGTCGGCGAACTTCGAAAGAAATTATATTGGCCATGGATAACTATTCTGTGTGGGACGCTCTTGAACCATTGGAATCCTCCCAGCTTTTCTTTGAATATTTTCCAACAAGATTTTCTTCATAGCGAGATCAGGAAACCGAGGTTGTCCAGCAAAAGGTAGTTGATCTGGGGATCCAGCGTATTCTTAAACAGGTCTTACATAAATAGTATACACCTCTGAATAAGATACAATCAAATTCATGGTGGATTGAAATATCTTTTTTATAAGAATCTGTTTTAGAAATTCTTTTCCATCAAAATGCACGCCATCCATATATATATATATATATATATATATATATATATATATATATATATATATATATATATATATATATATATATATATATATAGGAGGAGAGAAGAGGGAGAGAGAGAGAGAGAGGAAGAGTGGAGAGGAGAGGGAGAGAGAGAGGAAGAGAGAGAGAAAGAGAGGAGAGGGAGAGAGATAGAGAGAGTGATTCGTTGTGTAAAATTTGGAAGGATAAAACGGTTCTATTATTATTTTTTTTTGTTTTTTTTTCTCCTAATCTAATTTGGGGTAGGCGGGTACAGCTGCGGCTGTATTATTCCCTATCGTCGGCCATTTGGCTGGAGAACCGGTTCACCACGTTGCAGGGAAACCGCAGAAAACTTGCAATACCGACGATCGTCGAAATGTGTAGGATGATTATTTGGGGGTGGGTATGTGTGTTATGGATAAGGGAGGGCCGACGAGGTGTCTGCCGGTATGATTGGTTTTATATTACCAAAAAAAGGGATTGTACCTCACAGAGAGGTACTTGGCTTCTGGGTAAATGCGAAGTGGATGCGGTTACCCACGCCGCTGGTGACGGTACAGTTGTAACCGTAAAAGGGGGGAATTAGGCGTTGTAGCGTTACGGCTACTAGCGCGCAAGAAGTGGGGATGGCATTCATAATTGTGGTTGCCAGGATCTCGATTAATATTTTGGTGTCCGTGGAGAAGTCGTACGGGGTTTGGGGTTTTCCAGGGTGACTGGGGCCGTTTCCTGGGGAGCTTTAGGTGTTTCTATCCTTTTCGGAGAACGGGGATGGAAGGCGGGGTGAGATCCACCGCAATTTTTGCAAATAGGGGAGTTTGACTTTGGGCATTTGTGACCGGATGCACCGCAGGTGGAACAAATAGGTTTGGCATTCCAGGAGTCTGCGGAGTGGCCGATGGAGGAACAGCGGATGCAGTATTTGGGGACTGCGGGAATGGAGTTTGAATTCGAGGCATCGCAATAGTGCGAGAGCCCGTGGAAGTTTATGCCCTTGGTGAGGGCGTGATGGTAGGCTGATTCGGAGTCTGTTATAATTCGAAATATGGAGGTAGGTTTATTTGTAGACCTGGCAATGATCCTCCAGGATTTCAGAACAGAGAATTTTAGTGTCGAGAGAATCTCTAGGAACTCTTCGTTGGTATAGGATTGGTCTACATTCTTGCAGACAAGAGAGAAGGTGGTTTTTCTAGTTTTGGATGGAGGTCTTTGGACGCGTTGGGAAGAGTTCATTGGGATGACGACGATTTTCTCGTCGCCAATAGCGTGAGGGATTTTACGTGGAAGGAATTTTGAGGAGGGCGGTTCCGTTGGAGTTAGCTTTGAGAAAGCTCATTTGTCCCCTCAATAGCTCTTGCGGATTGAGGAGATTGTAGAGCTTTCCTCTGGGAAGTGTATTTTTGAGGAAGATTCCTCCAATTGAGTGTCTGGAGTGAAGGATTTTGGGAGGACGTGCGGGATTGTTGTTGGGCGACGAGATGGGGTTGTTGGGGGTTCTAGGGAGCTGGGTTTGGGTTGGTGCTTGGGGTTTAGGGGTGTTATTGGTTTGGGATGATTGAATTGATTTGGATTTCAGGGCAGGAATATTAGTATCCCTTTTAAGGATCGCGCCTAGTTGAATATAATCAACCTGTGGGGATTTAGAGCAGGCAGATTTCTGGAATTTATGCGAGACCCTAGATGCATAGGAACTCGCAGATGGTTCAGGAGATGAACTCCTGCTATTTTGGAGAGATTTTTGTTAGATTGCATATTGTAAAGTTTCAGAGAGTTTCTCTATGGAAGAAGAGGAGAAAAAATCGAGGTCAAATGAGATTTTTGTTGTTAGGTGGAATCAGGAAATCGAAAATTAAATTCCTTTGTTAGTACCTAACGAGAGAGTTGGCTATCGACAGCGGACTCACTGCCGGAGGGAGTTTCCTCCCCGGTTAAAGAATTCCTGACCCTTTTGATTGCCTTAGTAGTTAAAATGGGTAAGAAAATTAATATTCACCTCTACATGTATCCTCTAGTTGAACGCTCTCTTGTGATGATTTCACTTGTCATTGAAAATGGGCGATTTCATTATAAAAAAAGCCTCAAAAAGGGCAGTAGAGTGATGAAAAACCCCCGTAGAGGCACTATTGGGAACTATAACCACTATTACACCATAAACCTCTGTAAACTTTCTCAGGTATCCAGAGGTTGAATCGCGACCCTGCGTTTATCGGTGTGTTTTATATATAATGATATAATATATATATATATATATATATATATATATATATATATATATTGGATCCGTAACGGAACTTGTATTTTAGTATAATACGAACGGCCTCTATTGGAGTGTTTGATATATTGATATAACGTAGATTTATTTAGTAATGTAGAAATAAAACTTAGAAATTATTCACCAGATGGCAATGCCAGTCACTTTAATCGGAAGTACAGGTTATTTTATTGATTTTCATAGTAATATATATGATCTAATGAATAATCCATACTTACTGCTTTTTTTTTAATTGTAAAATTCTTAGGCGTAATCAAACAAAATTATCAAATCTAAATTAGCAATAGTCAAAATTAAATTCAGAATTAACGTTTTATTAACAATGAAAGTAGCATTAGGTGGTCAAAATATATTATTTATTGAAATTGATATTGTACTGTATGTATAGTAGATTAATTTATTGAAATGATTTTATGGATGTTCCATTAAATAATCTCTTGCACATGTCACCGGATTCTATGTGTATCATACATATTTTCTTAATAAAAGAATTTTAATTGTATAAAAACTTGTATTTTTCCAATTGACAAAATTTAATTTACAAAGCTTTAACTTGCCTCATTTCTGTATTGTATATATTCATATAAATTTTTTCATGGTTTTAAATAAGTAATGAATTTGTATTTTAAAAATGACCTCCACAATATTTTCATAGAATAAATTAAAGTGGTTTCGTGTCACACATACACAGTTTTAAAGTGTTTGCTATTGGCATTCTGTGAAGATTGTAAAATTGTTAGGTAATTCTTTTTTATATATACAGAATAGGACCGATTAATTCAAATCATAAAAGTACCTAATTGTTGTTGAATTGAGTAAACGGGCGAAGAAATTGTGTTGAAGAAGCGATTGCATTGCGTAGGAGTGTTTGGGATGAGCTGCAGAAACGCAAGACAACGAGGGGGTCGTTGACCATCATGTCAAGGACAGAGCCTCGTTGTGGATGAATCAAGATAACCGTGCGGTACCAGTGCGGGTACCAGCAAAACTGACACTAGTGGTACTCCTACACATATTCCGTAGGTAATATTAACAAGAATCCATTAGTTTAAAGTTGGAACTCAACGGTAAATTCCGGAAGTAAATTCCGTATTGAAAATCAGTTAATTTATTGCGCAATGGTGTAGTTAAACAATGAACGAGTGTTAGTAGTGTAGATTCTGTGTCATTCGGTCGTTTATACGAAAATGTTGTACAAGACCTGGGAAATACTTTGTCTTGTCTTTTTCTTAGGGGCACAAGCACAAGATGACTCCCTTTCTAGTAGTTTTCTTTCAGGTAAGTTCCAGCTCTTCTGCATGCAAACAAAATTAATAAGTGGATCAACCTGACCCCCTTGTCGGGCAACTGTGTTATTTACTGTTATAATTGACTAGAACATTTAAAATATGTTTCAATATATCATATTAATCACTATTATTCAATAATATTGAGCCCTTGATAATATTTGAGGATAATTTAAAACCTAATTAAGCAAGCTGAAATTCACAATAACCTAATTTTAAATTTCTTTTTTTAATTTAAGTGGTTAATGTAATAATTTTTCACTACATTTCAATCACTTCATGAAGAAGAATGAAATATAAATCGATTATTAATAAATTCTTTAATAAATCGAATTCTCTAGATATAACTAAAGCAATCAGCACTGATCCCGTTATAGTGAAACCGTATGGATGATCAATGCCTAAAAACGTACTTTTAGATAGAATGAAATGATTTTTAGTTTCATATTTTAATGAAATATGAACATTGGGAAAACTTTATCAATGATTAAATAATAACTTCAATTGAATTTCTACTTAATTAGAAAAATAAATATAATTTCAATTCAAAATGAACTATTTCAAAAATGTTCACTACCAAAGCATTTTTCCTTATTTTCTGGAATTTCGAATCCACCGAATATTTAATCTTTTGAAGCAGTACTACCCAAATGAATTGTTCACTGCACATAATATTGCATTCTATTGTATATAAATGTTTGTTGAATTTGTTCCTATTTTTTCAATATATTTATGTTAAAGATGAATTTACCCTTGACCAACATTTTAGAAAGCCCTGAATATTTGTATCCCTTCTTGAAAGAATTTGCTTGAAACTGATAACCAGCTCGATCGAAGTTGTTCTACAAATACAGTTATTTTCAAATCTGGGATTGGCAATCAACGAAAAACATCTAATTCACGTTCATTGCCCCCTATATAATCTTCTAATTGAAAATAGACTCGCAATTCATCTACAAACATAATATACACGTATAATTTGTCTTGTTAAAATATCAGAAATTATCCAGGACTTTTTTTGCATTCAGCAAAGGAGCAATAGAACAAATAACATGAACATATCGTGGTAAAATTTCATTAAAAGTGCTCAGTTTCTTGTTAGTTACTTAGATGTTTCTTATATAACTAGATTCTTCGAGGCATATTTTTTAAGTAAGTACCGTTTTGGAATTAAAAAAAGAAGAGTAAAGATATCGCAATAATTTTATTTTTACATGAAAGCCTGTACCTTAATCTACTTTTCTACATAATTTCCGTGAATATTGAGGTACTTGTCATAACGTGGCACCAGTTTTTGAATACCCCCCTCAAGAAATTCTGCCGCCTGACTTGTTAACCACTGTATCACAACTGTTTTAACTTCGTTATCGTCTTGAAGACGCTGACCGCCCAGGTGTTTCTTCAAGTGCAGGAACAAATGGTAGTCGCTGGGCGCCAGATCAGGGTTGTAGGGAGGATGATCTAGAGTTTCCCATTGAAAAGATTTGATAAGATCTTTGGCCGATTAGCCACATGTGGACGGGCATTGTCATGCAGCAAAACGATACCCTTACTCAACTTGCCACGTCTTTTGTTCTGGATTGGACGACGCAGATTGTTCAATGTTGCACAATAAGACGGTGCATTAATATACGAGGCCGAAACTCCACTAGCAATACTCCTTTTCTGTCCCAAAAAACTGTACACATGATTTTCCGGGCAGAAATTGTTTCCTTAAACTTCATTTTTTTGGGTGATGATGAATGTCGCCATTCTATGGATTGTTGTTTCGATTCTGGTGTGACGTAGGCCACCTATACCCATACACCGTCATTTTGTTTAAAATTAAGTTGGATCATATTCAAATCAAATAAATCAAATTGACTTTGTCTCGTATATGATCAAATATTTTATGAAAAATTCCTTATATAATAATTGCAGTAGTGATTGGAAGTGATAGATATGTCGTCAAAATATTTCGGAGGCACCAAAGATAATCAAACTATTTGAGATGACAGTTCAACACACGTTCATTAGTATTCAGTTTATTAGAACATTCAATCGAAATTTTTAATCTTTTGTTAAGAAATAACAGCAATAGAGTGATTAGCACAAGATGTGATACATATAATAAAAAAACAGCTGTATAAATCAAGTATAAAGCATAATTTTTTTTGAGGGGGGGGCTCAAGTATTCTTTGATAAATCTTATTATATTAGAGCCGCTATTGAATGTCGATATTGTTACATATAATCGAAAGTTTTCGAATGGTCTATTACGGGTTATTCTGGTCATAAGTATTTCACCTAGTATCAATTATATTTGATTTTTATATATATTTAGAGGTTTTTCTGATATTGGAATATTCAAAATTGGATTTTCTACTGCTGTGTGCATAGTATATAGTCTATCGTCGCTATTTTCTTCGTTTTTTTATGTTTATGCAGGGTTTTCTAATGTCACGTCTGAGATAATATTTATTCGTTTATTTTGTATGTTTTGTTGCTTTTCGTCAAATTTCTGATAGATCTACATTGTCTAAAATCGCAAAGTTTGTTTAATGTTTTCTTGTTCTTGTTAAACTTATTAAATCGTTTTTGTCAAAATTTGCACCAACAGATGTAGTTTCAAGTGTATCAACTATTACTATTATTTTTTCTTTTTAAATATTTAATTTAACTTTACTAAAAATAAAACCGTATTTTCTTTTTCTCATTAAATAATGTTTTATTACAAAAATCAATATTTAAATTCAAATTAATTATATCTCGTAGTCCTATAACTCCATCATAAAATTTGTGGAAGTCGTACAAAATAAAGTCAATTAAATAATTATTACATTCAACTTCTCGAAATGCAGGTATTAAAGCTCGGTATCTTATGATTTATTTCGTAAGCTAGTTGATAATATAACTTCTGAATAGTAAATGGTTTGTGGATAATACCTTTCAATTAGGATGGTTTAATTATAGACCGGGAACTACCTGTGTCTATTAGCAATGTTAACTTTATTTTTTTATTTATGTCGATATAGCGTAGACGGTTGTTAAAAAAATTATTTACTTCGACAACCTCATCACGTTGGACGGGTCGGGTATTTGAAAATTTCCGTTTTCTAGTGATTTTTCTGTTGGCTAATAATCAGCTCAATATTAGGATTATATTGATTAGATTATAGTTCTTCGGCTATAAAATTTGATCTTTGATTCGAGTTATTTCTAGAGTAATTACTATTGTTATTATTATTAAAGCGATTTCTTGGTTGTAATGAAGTAATTCTCGATGTCGTAGAGATTGGATTGGGTGTTGGTAAATTATTTTGATTGGAATTAGATATTTCCTGTTTTGCGGGATTGGTTGAATATTAATGGGTTGACCTGGGAAGTGAGTGTTATTTTGAGAAGATTGATGCGTTTTCTGAATATTATTTGGATGAGATCTAATTGGAGAATTATGTTGAAAAGAGTTTTTATTTGGGTGAAAGTGATCAATTCTTAGTTGAGGAGGATCATTGGGAAACGGCATGTTTCAAAAAAGGTTATTGTTATGGTTAGAATTATGTCTTTGATTATTGAGATGCAGTTTGTTATAATTAGATCTATTTTGTTGAACAAACTAAATTTTCGTTCATATTTCCAAAATTTTTAACAGCGTCTTCAATATTTTCTGGTTTTTTCAAATGCATATTATTTTTGAGTATACCGGTACATCCGGCAATTAATATATTTAAATCAGTTTTATTATAATGATTAATTTAACAATCCTTTTCAAATTTGTTCATATTAATATAATTACTGATTTTTTGGAAATACCCTACTTCGAATTAATTGTAACCTACTACCAGAGTCAATTAAATTTTCACCTTTAAGAGGTCTACATCTATTTAATTCTTAGACGAGACAGTCTAGATCTCGCTTATCTGAAAAGTACTGTAGCAAGACTTGTTTTAATTTATCCCGTCTATTTATTGCAGTTCCATTATATGTTTGATATGTTTTACTAAATTTCCACATCGTACTATAAACTTATTTTAGAACTCACAATCACCATTGAAAGATTCAATATTATTAACTTTTTGTTTAAAGAGGTTCCAGTTAATTGTAGTTGTCGTAAGGCATTTTGTTTAAGTTTCCAAGTATCGTTATTATTTGAATTATTCATTCTTATCATCGAATTACTAATACAAAATATCGATCCAAGATTTAAGAATGGCTAGGAAAGCTAAGAAAGGATTAATTTGGCACTTACGTTTTGCTGAAGAAACGACTGCTCAATAATTTCCTGATTCTTCTACTACTTCTGGTACTTCAAGGACTGGGTGCTGTTGCTTTTTACTCTTATGATCGTAAAAATGTTCTCAAAACAGTAAAAGTTGTAAAATTACCGAAAAGACTAAACAAAAATGGACAATTCTTTATGTTACTCACGCGTATCCTACTAACTGCTCCATTTTTATATTTCTTATTAGAAATAACGTTTTTAAAAACAATTTAATTCGATTTGTCAAGTAAAACCTCAAAACGGTTGTAGCCAAGTAAAAGAATGAAAATAATACAATACAGAGTTATGTTATAGTACAAAGATAATAAACATATTTTGATTAAATTGCATATTTTCAGGTATTTCTTGATAACAGCGTATACATAACTGCTCGTAAGCCTGTCATTTAATATTTCGGTATATTAATCAGCAGAAGAGATGAAGAGAATAATTTCCAACAAAAAAAAAAGGTTTTTGATAATGCAAAAGAAAGCTAAAACAGCAAGCATTCATGATAAAATAATGAAACATTAGTTTCGACAAAAATTTCTTGCACAATATGTTTAATTAAAAATTAACGGAACAATCAATATAATATATGAAGGATCAAATACTTAGATGTTTTATGAAAATATTCAATAAATATGATCATAATATCACATAATATTTGTTTTTAAAGAATAATACAGCTCACGTCATTCATATCACCTCCCAAAATGCTACTCGTTGTTATAAAGCGGAAATCAGAGCTTGCACAAATATAACAGAGAAAATTATAATAACACACTTGAAGCTTTTTGGAAAATTGTTGAGTAATCGAATCTAAGATTAATCCAAAAAGAATTAATTGATTCCTCTCTATCCATTTTGGCTCATAATAAAAATGTCAGAATATTATTAATCACGACAGATAACTTTTGAATTCGTTTTAAGTTTTGCAGCACAATATTGAAGTATTACAATGTGCAAAAGCAAATGATTTTATTATGATTGAAATCACTTATGATAAGACTAAGTCTTATAGCACTTATAGCACTTATGTTATGTTCACATTTTAGTTATTGAAATCCTTTGAATGTAGACAATCCTCAAGTTCTGCTTACCATGTTTCAGTTTTGTTAAAATTTAATTTCACTGAATGCATCTGTAAATTTTGGCGGCACATTGGTTGAGAATCACTGCTCTAAGCCATTAATTTTCATATTATTCAATATATTCTTCACTGTTTTAGCTCATTTACGTAAAGTAATACACCATTATCAATTGGTATTGTATCAATAACTGTAATAACTCTAAGTTATTTACATTTAAGTCAATCTGAATAGAAAAGCAGTTAATGAAGAGCAATATGATAACTTCAACTCTCTTTTGTAACAGTAGTTTCATTTGAACATACATTGTTAACACAGAAAATTTCATCTTTTTAGAACAACTATCAGGTCGTAATATGATTTACATATTGTCTCCTCGAAATCATTATTTGTTTCTAATATATCACTATTATTTTTTTTCAGGTCTTTTGGATACAATAACGAATACTGCTGACGTAAAAGACTGTCCGGGTGTGTGCATTCACGCCATAGCTACAATATTTTGTTACAGCGTTTTGGACGATGTCACGTGTCCATCTTCAATGAAATGTTGTATATACGCTCCGCTGCCAAATACAACAATAAATGCCGAAACGGCAACAAAGTCTGAAACAACAACATTTCAATATACCACAGTCACTATTGTAACAACAACTACACTACCACCTACAACTACCTCAAAGCAAGTAAGTAATACTATCAGTAATTAGTAATGTTATGACAATATTCTCCTATTACTGATAATAATGATATGCTCCCTTTCGAATTCAAATTTGTATACGTCACCTACACTCTACTTCTATTATACGGATAAGAATAAGCCTTGATTTGGACGAATTATTTGATGTTATCATTTCATTACTCGTATAGGAACACACTTTGAATTTAATTATTTGGACGGTTACATATATATGTTACTGTGAATGTCCGAAATGCAGTGTATGTTAAGATACTCTGGTGCCTGTTAACATCTACCAAGGTAGTTGGTGAATGACCGTTATTTATCCTTTTCTTAACGATTTCTGTCATTCACCGGTGACTGTTATCATAGACCACGACGACTTGGTCAATGTTCATTATAACCGAAATTATGATGCCTGCCTGATTAATATAGAGAAATAATTATGTGTATTGGAAACAGAAGTTCTGGGCCAGTATATGACTAATGAAGTCACAAATTGTTACAATAAATAGAATCATAAATAAAGGCAAATTTTTTATTAATCGAAATCATTAAAACAACCTACCTGTATTAGGTATAGGTAGGTAAGTTAGGTTAGGTTAGGTAAAACAAACATAACCTTTTCGTGTCTTGAGTTAAAACAAAATAGCGCAGAGACGCATTTTCGACTGTGGTCAGTGAGTGAAGCAGCGGTATATGAAAGAGAGAACGTTCTCGCTTTTCGAACAAACACTGGCGTTTGTTAACATTCACACAAATTGTGAATCGCCGAATCTAAGATTCACAGTATCTCCTCCTTGTATGTTAACATTCACCGGTGTATGTTCGATTCAAGTATAAATTAAGAACAGTTTTCGAGTTACACCATCGAAATTGGTGATTGTCGACATCCACTGGTGCATCTTAACATTCTCTAATATTGGACATTCACAGTAACATATATATATATATATATATATATATATATATATATATATATATATATATATATATATATATATATGATCAAAACTCCATCTCCGGATGTCATTCTTAATGATGACATTGCACATGTGATTACCCTCGTGAAAATAAAATATTTTCTCAAAATTAGTGTTAAGTTTTTGAGAAATGCAATAAAGTGAAATTTTCCTATTTTCTCCAAATTTCAATATAAATCATTTGTTAGTCTTTAATCTCCTTCACTTCTTTTCAGGTAGCAACTGAGAAATTATCTAATAACATAACTACTCTCAACGAACCAGGTAAGATTCTTTACAAAATAAATAGGTTAAATAGTTATACCTACCTTACACAAGTAAGAAATTTGGGAGTTGAATTATATATACCTCTATGTAAATTGAAAAGAGGTCTTTACCAGCTATATTATGAGTAGTTTTTTATTGGGAACGTGGCAAAGAAACAGCAAAGTGGACTAATTTTAATATATTTTCGGAGCTTTCGAATACTTATGTATTCACCGTCTGGGAAATAATTAATTAAGATTTCCGGTGATTTTGGTATTATTAAAGCTTATAAAAATTTTTAAACTCATAGAATTCAAAATTCAATTATCAAATAAAAAACTACTATGCGTGTGTGTGAAACAATTATATTACAGTCCTGAAAACTTTGAGAAAGAATTACGTATAGTCAATTTATTCCAACATTATAGCTTGAAGAATAATTCCAGATGGAATGTTCGAAGTACCGACAAAAAACGTTTGCACTGCAAGTTCACAACTTTTTAAAATGTGAAATACTGATACGTCATTAATACGTTCATCTACACTTTAACTAATTTTTCAAACATTACAACCATTTTGTTAATAATGTTAATCAACTTTCTTATCAAAAACTATTTTTAGTCAACATTATTTAAAAAATATTGTTTTTTAATAATTTCTATTCCATCACAGCCCTACAACTTCGGCTTATGGTTTATTATTTTTGTATATGAGATCGATTGATAATAGTGTACACTTAATTTAGTTATTAGTATCCTTTTACTTTCTCAATAAAATATTTTCATTCACGACTATTATATAATATACACATTATACGTTTGCTTGTTCCACCTTAATAATACCCATTAATCACGGCAGTGATTAATGAATCATTAATCACTGCTGTCAGATGATTTCTTCATTTAGCTATATTAGTTTAAAACAAAAAATCGGTTTCTATTATTTTAGCAGGTAAAACACCACTGCTTTTTTTAAGTGTACAGAACTAAATTGGAAATATCAATTTTCCTAGACCTGACCTCCATTTTAAACGCATGGACCATTATCACAGAGCGACATGAATGTGTTTGACGTATATTTTTCTTGACGTGCAATGGTTTGTGAGACAATTTGTAATTTGAAATAGCTTTTAAAACAAAATAAAATTTGATTCAAAACTCAAATCTCTCAGTGTTTTAATATTTTATTTGAAATTATGTTTACAAACCATCTAAAAATAGATATAGAAAATAAAAGTGACTTTTCTTTAGCACCTTTAGCACCACCAACAATTAGGGAATTGCTTAATCAAATTTATTGCTGGAAAACTCAAAGAAAGTATATAATATGGCATATGAATTTTGAACTAGCAAAAGGGAACAATAACGGGATATAATAGAGCTACACTCGTACCGGGATAATATCACCTCCAAGTATCTACATGATAATATAATTCATAAGTCTTTCATTGTAACCTCCATCTTTCAGAACCATTCTGATTATGATAATCTCAAACTTCTACAAGCCAAACTAAGTTTTCATGATTTTGAACTCATCATAGAAAATTCAATTTCACCCAGCCAACATTACGAAAGTAACAAAACCCTATAAAACTCGAGCCACAAACCATCACCCAGGTCTGAGTACCCTTTAAAAAAGCCAAAAAACATTTATAGGAGCTACTCTAAGATAAAGCCTTATTACAGCAGCCAATGGCTTAACGTGGACAGCACAAAAAAATTTATCACAGATTTTGCCTTTAACCACATAATTAAAGGGGGGTAATTAGAGTTTATAAAGAAAAAGTTCAATAAAAGAGCTATAGATACTTATAGGATCTTCTTCATTAGAAACTACATCCTTACTCACTTAATCATAGCGTTAATGCTACATTATTAATCATTTGCCCACAAATAAATTTCAAAGATGAAAACACAATCCATCTTAATACCCAATTTTCAACGTCTTACGTCTTGTTAATAAGACGTGGTACTTTCATCCTCAAAAAATTTCCTTTTTACTCTTTTTACTTTTTTGTTGGCTGCCTTTTTTCGTTTCCTTTTTTCTTCTAGAGGTTGTAACCGATGTGATAAGTGTAGTGGAGTCAAAAGCATTACAACATGGTTAGCTTTAGCGACTTCTCAAGCTTCCAATGTACAATGGCTTTTTTCATTTGTCTAACCATTATCAAAAGATGTGTGAACAGCTTACGGTGAACCATCTTTTTCTAGCCGCGTTGAGTGACGTTGTCGAGGGAAAACAAAAAAAATTGAAATGAAAGACCTTGAAACACTCATAGCACAGATAGTCATGACGTTTTTACCTCTTTTCTATGATGCGACTATTCTTATACGTTTTTATCCTCTAAGCGCTATAATTGTTTCCAGGACCATCGTTACTTACGCCAATCTCTTCATATTGTGAATATGAGACAGTGGAAACTGTTATTATTTCAAATTATCTAAGAATCCAAACAATTCGGCTCTATTGAATCCAAGTATCCTATTGATGCGTGTCTTATATATATATATATATATATATATATATATATATATATATATATATATATATATAGAGAGAGAGAGAGAGAGAGCCTTTTATATAACCATATTGTTGTTGTTTTTGTATTACTCATGATTAACTTGTTGTGATTTGTATTCCTTCTTCTTGAAGCGATCCAGAACATCGGAATAGCATTGAGTGCATTAGTCCATTTTTAATCAGGACTTACAAGTCACCAGGAACTATGTCTATAGCCTATAATATTCCTATAGGACTTGGAGTTTTGTTAGCTATTGCTGCACCAAATTCGAAGAATGCGCTAGTCCATTGTTGTGGTGAAGCAGCCATTTACCCGTCAGCCATTTTCTTTCGACTATGTCAATAGTTCAATGTAGTATTCTTTAGTTATCGTTTAACATCTTGGAGAATATTTGTGGAGCACAACACCTTCATAATCGAAAGAAAACATTCAATATTGTCTTTACTTGGCTATGCTATGAGGTGTTTTATTTGGTCTTGACCATTCAGAATGCTCCAACTATAAAGACTATCACTGTGTCTTTCGATCATGTAAATTCGTTGTTATTATTTTTCCGTACTTTTTTACAATAACTAAATGCCTCACGGAGGTCACTGAGAAATTTTGAGGCGGTGATATGGAGGTAGGTTCAATATTTGTTTACGAACCTCGTATATAAGATTTTTCCCGAATTTTCTAGGTTAGAATTAATAACTTTATTTTTATATGCAGGGTCCTGCAATAGTAATGAAATAAAAGGAGTCTGTGTGGCTGAAAATATCGCCAACTACTGTGAAGCCATTTTAAACAAAAACGATCTTTGCGCACCAGGTTTACGATGTTGCGTATCCAGTGTCACATTTGGAGATAAAATACCCGCCAATTTAGTGTATCCCAATAAAACTAAAACAAACTACAGTAAAGTTGAAACAAGAACCACTGCTAGGCCACTACTAACGACTTCGATAAGTCCTTCTAAAAGAACAACAATATCATCAGCTTCCTCTCCAATTTCAAAAGAATGCAAAGGAGAATGTGTAAACGGATTATTCGCTTTATTTTGTGATGAGATTGATTCCGAAGCCGAATGTGCTGACGAGGGCAGCTGCTGTCTCACTTATCCTCCTGTAAGTATTGTTAAACACAACTCAACAATAATATGTATCAAAAAATTTCATGCATCAAATGTTTGAAAAGCTATCCATTGATTAAATATGTCACTATAAGCGTGATCACAAGATAAACCTGAGATAAACATATCATGATTATGTGGACAAACACTACCTTGTGAAGACCTGAATTAAAACCATATTTAATAATAGGTTATGTTTTGAATTTGCAATTTATACATTTATATATATATATATATATATATATATTCTTCTAAATGTTCTTGATTTGAGGTATTGAGGTGTTTTAAAATTAGTTTTTTCAATAATTTTTTAAAATAAAGATAAAAATTGACGTTTTGACTTATTTCAGTCATTTTCAAAATATGATATTGATACTGACAACTTATATTTAGTAATAAATAGATCACCTACATTATGAATATCAAAATAAGAATAAAATCAAAACAGAAATTTGTTTTAATAAGAAAAATGAATTTTTTCTTTAGTTCTTACATCTCAAATATATAGCAGTAATCAATTAAATTATTTGTAGTTTTATTAGAATTCACAAAATTAAAGGTATAAAGTTTACTGAAATTATTCAGGTCTTTTTTATCATTTATAACTTTTTCGTTCTTATAAATGGAAACCAGAAAATTCATTTTTCTTATTATAAGAATAAAATCAAACTAGAACTTTCATGAGCATGAATATCAAAATCACGTTTTTCTAGGTTTATTTTTTAAATCGTACAACAATCTATTACCGAATCAACTACTCTAATAAGAACATTAGAAAATTATTTGAAAAACATAACAGTTAAAATAAATAAAGTATTTCCTATTAATATTTTCCAAAAATCTGACGAAAAATTTCGAGATTGAACTGAATCATTTATTAATTAATGCAAAGAAAAAAATATTGAGAAAATTGTTAACCTAATATTAAAACAACAACCCATTGCTGAAAATACAAATGAAATAAAATCAAAATGGATCGAAAATTTAACTGATTTAACTGATACTATATATATATATATATATATATATATATATATATATATATATATATATATATATATATATATATCCCCTTTTATAGCGTTATACGCCTTTGGGTTCCTAATCTCCAGGCCTGTCTATCTTGCCAGTCGTCGACTGCTAGGTTCCTTTCGGACATTGCTCTAGTGATTCCTTGTAGCCATGTTCTAGGTGGTCTTCCCCTCTTTCTTTTTTCTTTGGGGGTCCATTTTAATATTATTCTTGGTAGTCGTTCTCTTCCCATTCTCTTAACGTGTCCGTACCAAATCAACTGTTTCTTTTCTATATCTTCTACTAAAGTTCTTTCTACTTTCAATTGTCTTCTTATTTCCTCGTTTCTTATATGTTCCGTTCTAGATATTCTTGCTGCTCTCCTCCAGAAATCCATTTCCACTGCATTTAAGTTATTTTTTTGCTTTTCTGTAAGTTGCCAAACCTCGGAGCTATATGTAATTATTGGTTGTAAAATGGCGTTGTATATTCTCTTTTTTGTTTCTGGTCTAATATTCTTTTGCCACAGCACTGAGTTCAGGGCTCTTATTACTTTTCTTCCTTTGGTTATTCTGTCCCTAATTGTTTCCTCGTTTCGTCCTGTTGTTGTTAGTTTTACACCTAGGTATATGCATTCCTTACAGTTTTTAATTATTTTTCCCTCTAGATCTAAATTCCCAGGTGAATCTTCTGATCCTATACATATGTATTGTGTCTTCTCCGTGTTAACCTGTAGACCCCACTTTTGGTATTCTTCTATAAGTTTTCTAGACATGTACTCCAGATCTTCTTTTTCCTGTGCTACCACTACCTGGTCATCGGCATAGTGCAGTGTATACAAGGTGCTCTCCCCAATAGTTAGTCCCATTCCTTTACATTTTTTTTTCCAAACTCTTAGGGCTTCATCTATGTATATGTTGAACAGAGTTGGGGATAAACAACACCCTTGTCGCAAGCCTTTGGTTGTTTTGAAGCCGTCTGTCACCTTGTTACCTATTTTTATTTTTGCTGTTGTGTCTCTGTATAGTTCTTTTATAGCCTTTATTAGAGTGGTATTTATGCTCGTTCTTTCCAGAACCTCCCATAATTTTGAGACAGGTACTGTGTCATACGCTTTCTTCAAGTCTACCAATAGTAGGTGCACTTCTTGTGATCTTACGGTTCTCTTTTCGATTATTTGTGATAGACAGAAAATACTATCTATCGTCGATCGACCTGCTCTGAAGCCGTTTTGTTCCTCGGATTCGTATGGGTGATATTCTTCACAAATGATCTCCTTTATTATTTTTCCGTATAACCTACTGAGCGTACTAGTCACTGTAATGCCCCTATAATTATTGCAGTCTTCCTTATTTCCTTTCTTGTATATGGACGTGATCCATCCTTCTTTCCACGTTTGCGGTATTGGTTCTCCATTTAGATGTCTATTGATAATTTCTGTTAGGATATTAAACAGCCTATTTGTTCCTGCTTTTATTAATTCTGCAGGTATTCCCTCTGGACCAGGAGCGCGCCCATTTTTAAGTAGTGTTATAGCTTTCTTTGTTTTTTCTACGTTGATTTTTATTGGTTCACCTGTAATCCGTATGTCTTCAGCCGGCATGTTACTATATTCAGATCTCTGTTCTCTGAGTAATGAGCGGTAATAGTCTTGCCATTTATTTGGTGATATGGTGCCTATTGGGATATTTTCTTTTCTGCCAGATCTAACATTATCTATAAATCTCCACGATTCCCTGGATTGGCGTCCTCCTAAATAGGTATCCAATTCCTTGCATTTATTTTCCCAGCTGAGGTTTTTGGCCTCTATCGCAGCGGTTTTAAATTTTGATACAGCTTCACTATATTGTTCCTTATGTTCTGCTTTTTTAGTGCTTAGCCAGGTATGATACAATCGTTGTTTTTGTTCTTTTAAATTTTGCAGTTGTTCAGTCCACCAATAATTTCGTGTTCTCTTTTTCATTTCTTTATATCCTAAGGCTTCTTTGGCTGCTTTGTGTATGCTGTCAATTACTACTTTGGTAAGATTGTCTGTTGGTTCTTGTTCGTACTCCTGTGGGAGGTTTTGGTCCAGTCTTTGTTGGTATAATAATTTTGTGCTCTCGTTCATAAGGCTTTCTATATTATAGTTTGGTATATCTATATCTGTTAAATCTTTACTGTTTTGCAGTTGATTCTTTTGTTTGTTGTCTTTGATTATTGGCATTATTAACTTAGCTTTTATCAGATGATGGTCACTTCCACATTCTGCGGATCGATATACTCTGACATTGTGCACTTTTATCTTCGTTTTTTGTTTCATTATAAGATAGTCGATTATCGATCTTAGATTTCTAGTTATTTGCGTCCATGTATATGTGTGTATTTCCTTATGTTTAAAATACCCATTCATTATTCTTAGTAAGTTATGTTGACAGACATCTATCAACCTGGAGCCATTATCATTCCTGGTATTTTCACCGTAGGGCCCTATTATCTCATGCTTCGTTTCTTTGCCAGTTCTAGCATTTAGGTCTCCCAGTATTATGATTTCTCGATCGTTACCTATCTGAGATATTAGCTCATTTAGCGTTTCATAATACTTTTCTTTTTCATCTACCCGTGCGTCTTCATTAGGTCCATAAGTAGCAATTATTGTTATTTTGCAGCCTTTTAAATTGACATTAACTTTTATTGTTCTATCGCTTATTGCTTCCCAGCTGGAGACGTTCTTCTTATACTTCTCATGTATAAGGAGCGATATACCCCTTTTTGCATGTTCTTCTTTGTTAACGCCGCTGTATATGTGGATATATTCCCCGAGTGTTTGTGTACCTTGTCCTTTTTTCTTTGTTTCAGAGAGAGCAATAAAGTCCAGTTTATGTTTTTTAATTCCTTGTAAAATGTCATCTACCTTCGTTCTAATTCCCTGTATATTCCATGTTCCACAAATCATAGTCCGTTTTCGTTGCCATTGTCGTTTTCCATTTTGATCATCCATATTCCGAGGCCTAGTTTTCGGATTTTTAGCCAAAAGAAGTTTTTTCCAAGTGATAGGGGGCTGGCCTATCGACTTGACCCTCCTCCTTTACCCGGGCTTGGGACCGGCAGTTGTGTCCAGCGGGCTACTCAATCCACCACACCGAAACACACCAGGCGGAGGTATATATATATATATATATATATATATATATATATATATATATATATATATATATATATATATATATATATATATATATATATATATATATATATATATATATATATATATATATATATGATATATAGTAAGGAAAAACAAAAGAAGTGATATAATATATCAAGAACCTTGTAATGACTGTGGAAAACACATACATTAAATTGAAAAAATTCAAAAATTCCAGAGATGGAATCAAATAGGTACAAGAATTTTATAGTTCTATTTTATAAATTCTAATGGAACTACGAATAATTTGTTTGATGGCTGCTAAATATTTTTCAAGTATATACAAACAACAGAGAAAAACTTGTTTTCCATTCATATTCATATTGTAGGTTATCCATTGATCAATATTGTTATGAAAATTATCAATGTCAAGTCATATCGTCAAGTCAAAAGGTCGAAAAATCAGAAAGATTTATCAAGAAAAACATAAAAAAATCTAAGAAGAAAAAAATTAACATGAAATTTTATAATAAAATATATTATATTCGTATAGTTCAAATATAGTTATTCGAAAGCTTGGAATATACTTAGCTTTGCAAATTTTTTATATCGCCAATAGCACTCATTCTAAACATTTATCTTTTTTTTAGACAGAGAAAGATTCGGAACCAGAACCAAACTCAGCATCTCCCACACATCGACCGACAACAACTCTAAAACCTATCTCACGGGACCCTGGACCAATATGCCCTGGATTTTGTTTATTAAACATTATGGCAGCGTTTTGTGAGAGACCATCAGTTCTTATTCCGCATACTTCAAACTGCAAAAGAGGATCCGTTTGTTGTGACAATACAAGAGCAACTACTTCTATACCCAAACCTAAACCCAAGCCACCTTATCTATCAACAACGACTACAACGACTACTTTTGATCCTAGACCAGATTGTCCTGGATCATGTATAGTATCTTATTTGAGTTTCACATGTTTCAGTAAGTATATTTTTGTTTCTGGATTAAAATACCTAACAGAACCTATCTAGAAATATATTTTTTTTAAAATTCTTATATATTTTTTGTTTCAATGTTTTTAGGAAATGCTGAAATGACAGAAATTTTCAAGTGCAAAAAAGGGGGCACAAAATGTTGTGCACCAAAATCACTTATTAAGGATGTTTTGAGTCAAAAGGATGATACATCTGTAGACGAAAATACGATACATTCTATGAGTATATCGTTTACTACATTATCTCCAGCAACACACACACCACCTACAAGTGAGTTTTTCGCCAAATATATTTCCAAGAAAGCCCTATCTTAACGCAACAAATGTTAAAAGTTGACCAACCTTTTTCTTGAACAAACATTACATATTCTTTCGTTGTGCTAGACGTTAATTATGAATAACTGCTTAACTTTTAACGTTATTACTTATTGTATATCTAATTTTAGCCACTGAAATAACCAGATTAGCTCCAACTACTTCTAGATCTCCAGTATATAGTAAATACGTATGTGGTGTTAAAGGTACTGCACGTTCTGGAAGAGTTGTAGGTGGCGAGGATGGCGAACAAGGAGAATGGTGCTGGCAAGTTGCATTAATTAATTCATTGAATCAATATCTTTGTGGGGCTGCCTTAATTGGAACCCAATGGGTCTTAACTGCTGCACATTGCGTTACTAAGTAAGTATAACGTTCACTTATTTACAAATTACTAGATAATCTTGGGAAGATGTGGGAGCTTAAGAAAGTGACATTCATACCAGTAAATATACCAAACAATGGAGTCATACCAAAATATGAATCTCGAAAACCTTGGTCTGTGTAACAACTTTTGGAAACTATAACCCGGGTTCAGGTAGATCACTTATCAGTTGATTGCGGATCCTAGCCTAGAGACGTAAATCTTTAGTCACTGAAGATGATAATTTGTTATTCGAAACGCACGTCATACAGTGTAATAGTGAGTGTTGGTGCAGTTTGTTCAGGATACTTTAGCTGACATCTTATTCAACATTTACTCAATAGTACAGAAAACATATACTTGTCAATGACCTAGAAAAATGCAGACTTGTCAATGATTACACAAGGAAAGATTCAGAAGTGATATATTACACTAGGTGCGTTCTACTAAGCACTCATGACAATCACGACCACGGTTTTTCTCGTTTCACTTAGTTCAGAGCGTTATAATCGTAAACCTAAGATATTTGGTGATGCGTCATATATTGTATCCTTTAACTTCACGTTTTTGGATTTAAAGCATAAAGAAAAATTCATATTGATACTTAAAGTTTATTTCAATTATACTTTTTACTTTCTACAAAACGTTACAGCCCCCTTTCACTTACGGCCGCAGCTTAGGGGTTAATACGGCATTGCTTCGACCACCTCTTAACATGTGTCGTCGTGAGCGATAGTTATGACATCATTAGGGACATTCTCGCGACCATAACGATCGATTAACAAAACAAAATCTCGTTAAATTAACTTTATTATTTAGCTATTTATTTGGTTTAGATAATACATATATTTTAATATGAAAAAAAAGTAGAATCATGTAACAATAATGAAATAGTTTAAAAAAAACATTTTGGTTGATTAAAATAAAATATTGAATTTTATCCGTAACTAATATAATAATTATAGCGATATAATTAGATCAATAAAAATAATAGAATAATAAAAAAAAAATATTTCGGTTCATAAAAATAAAATATTGAACTTCATTAGCAACTAATATAATAGTTATAGTAATATAAAAATATCAATAAGAATAATAAAATAATTGAAAATAAAACATTTTGGTTCATAGAAATAAAATATTGAACTCTATCCGCAACAAATATAATAATTATAGTTTTGTTAAAATATCATTGGTAATTAGCTTATGCAAGCAGGTACAGAAATATATCAAGTTCTTAATAAAAAATAAAAATCTAATAAGATATTAAGGATTGCACAGCTTTTCACATGAATATAATCAAACGTCAGTCACAACTTTGATAATTTCTTATACAGTAAGTGTTTAACTTCAGATCTCAATCCCATAGTACAATCAGCGCCACGTATTATCCCTACAGAATTCAGACCATATTTTAAACGTACCGTCCATAAGAGATGTTCCTCCTTCTCTACACTCCATAATGTGAATGCTTCGTGAAATACATTACTAGTAAAGATACCAAATGGCGTGCAGTTCTATTGGAAACAAAAACCTTTTCTAAATAGCAACAAAAAGAACTTAAATAAACAAGTTCTCTAACATAGAGTATGATCATTATGAGAATAGAAATCACATAAAACCTGCAAATATCCATATTTTTTATAATTTGGTTGAGAAGAATATTTTTCAGAGCACAACCGAAAGCCCTGTACGCGCCTTTACCAAAATTAGCCGTCTTAGCACTTTACAGGTTATTAGATATGTGTCGGGTAACTAAGAACGGCCGTCGGCCATATCTTAGGGACAGATTATATTACAGCTTCAGAATTTTATGTCTACTACTAGGGGGCCTATTTGAAAATATAAAATTAAAAAAAGCAAGATTTTTCAAAATTTACCCAATTGAGTGGCACTGAGTGACCTGAAATTCTGAAAATAATTGCCACGTGTTTCTCGAGGCCACTCTTGTTATAATTTTTCTCCCCGAAGCTATAATATAATTCGGTTGTGGAGATATGGCCGACGTCCACCTTGTTTCGTACCTGGTTCAAGTATATTGTTACAAAACAATTCTTACTATCCATTGTACTGGGGGTGATAGGCCCACAAACGCAGTGTGTGTAGTATAATGAGGTCTAATATCATTTTCAGGAACTTTAGTTTGTTTAGCGTAAATATATAATGCAAGAATCACGAAATGTGATGTTCGAATTAATTTTATTAATTTTGTGGTCTCTCCAAATAATTCACAATGTGATCTGTTGAACCAAAATAAACCTATACTCCATTCGGAAAAAGTGTAGAGTGATAAATCAATCCCTCTCCTGGCCACTATAGCCATAGTCACATTTAAGAACAATTTATTATTTTATTTTATCAAACCTTAGCAAACGAATCCAACATTTATTTTCTAAGAAATTTATTGCATCAAGTTCAAATTTCCAACTATGTTTACTTATCGGCCAAAACAATTCCTTTGAGGTATTTTAAGAAAGGAATGATGTTGACAGGTAAATATTTCACACCCTTTATAGTATATACCTATACCAGACAGGTTAATTTGAAAACGATTTGTAAAATGTTTTCTGGGAAAAAATGATAATTAGGTACATTTTGCAAGACAGTAATAAAAGATTAGAATATGAGGTATACTTAAATGGTTATTGACAAGTTTCAGTTTAAGAAGAAGTCCTATAAAAGAAAATCCCCAACACACAACTGCATTTCTAGCGTAGTGTTTGTCACAGAAACATTTACAATACTTTAGTGAATATTCAATATGTCGACCTTTGAAAACTATACTCCAATACATAAAGTGAAGACGCATGCACTCTCTAATAATGAGAAAGCCATGGCTTTAAATGTATATGGTGCATTAAAATATCAGTACCCTTCAGTGAGTGTGGATGATCTAACAAGTATGTGTTCGAAGATGACAGGTCTAGGAAAATCAACGGTTTACAAACTTTTTAAGGAAAGGAAAACAAGTGAATGTTTAAGTGGTCCAAAGTCTCTCTCAGGAAAGCCAAAGGTTTACATCGATGAAGATTACAAATATGCAATCCGCAGGAAAGTCCACTCATTTTACTTTAAAAAGAAAATTCCTACCATTGATAAAATTTTGGCGTCCTTTTTGGAAGACGGAGGGCCACCAATCAGCAGAAATAAGCTTTGGCAGGTTCTACATGAACTAAATTTTTGTTGGGAAAAGCAACGTAAAAATTCATATTTAAAAGATTCTGAAGAAACCCTTTGTTGGTGAAGGTCTTATTTACGGACGATTAAGAAACTCCGGGAGGAAGAAAAAACTATTTTTTATTTGGAGGAGACTTGCGTTAACGAGGGGCACACTTTAGGAAAAATATGGCAAGATAAGACGGTTAACAATTTTAGACAAGCTTTCTTGGAGGGACTATCAACAGGATTGAGAGGTCCATCATCCACATATTGACAGTGACAGTGGTTTTTGTTGATGGTGGCCTTCTGTTATTTAAATAAAAAAAAACTGGTGACTATCACGACAAGACAAGTTCAAAGTCTACCTACGACGTCATGGAGAAAAGAAGACATTATTAAATGGTTAATACAAAAAAATATTACATTCAACAATGATTTGGTGAAAAACGAACTTTTGTCAATTGTCAAAATAAATAAAAATCCCCACAAGAAATATAATATCGATGAAGTGGCAAGAAATCGCCAAATTACTATTATTCGTCTTCCTCCTTATCACTGTGAACTCAATCCGATCGAATTGATATAGGCTCAAGTTAAAGGCGAAGTAGCTCGGAAAAACACAACATTTAAATTAAAGGACGTTAGAATATTACTAAACGAAGCTTTAAAAAACGTTACTGCTGAAAACTGGCAAAAATGCATTCAGCATGTTATCAAAGAGGAAGAAAAAATGTGGGAATTAGACAACATTATTGATCAAACTGTAGAACTTCTCATGATTAATTTAAACAATTTATCCACTAGTTCTTCGGAATAAAATACGTATATTACAAATATGTACATACTTTAAATATGTTACAGGAAATATTTATAGACTGTTGTATATAATATAGTAATGTGTAGTTTAGTATATTTTCTATTTTTATCTTTCATACTTACATATATATACTCGTATTTGTAAATAATTAAATAAAAATAACTGTATATATTAAAAAGCAATAATAATATTTTATTAATTGCGAAAAACCCATTGCAACGGCTACGATAGTAAGGGTCTTCTTACTTTTGGGGAGATTTAGAGGTTGGTGTGAAAGTATTAAAATAGAGAGAGAAATAAATATATCCTTCAATTTTGGAAAGAAAAGAATGGCCATTCGGATTATCTAGATAACCGCTTACATTTTAGTACGGTCAATTATGGAAAAAAATGTATCTCTGTCCAATTACTTATTTATCATTGGCATATTTAAATATTCCAAATTGTGGACGTAAAGTACCGTACTAAAATTTTCAGGGTTTTGCATTCATAATGAGCATTTATTACTCTACGCTCTTTCCAAACAGAGTATAATTTCATCTTTGTGCATTCTGCCTTCGATTAATCTCTTCCTGTTATGAACGCAATTATTATCTTTTGACGAGAATTTGGAAGTACAATCATTTGACTTCTACCTTCATCTTTCATCCCTTTTTATGTGATTTCTACTCCCATAATGATCATACTCTATGTTAGAGAACTTGTTTTATTTAAGTTCTTTTTGCTGCTATTTAGAAAAGGTTTCTGTTTCCAATAGGATTGCTTACCATTCTTCGTCTTGTTTTCAGAATTTCGTGGATATAATATCAATTGTTGAGTGTAAAATACTTTCTTGTTTGAATTTTCTTGCTCTAATTTTACCTCGTGATCTATCAACCTTGTTTTTACGAAGACGATGTTTAGTTTCTCTTCTCCTAATGTATTAAGAACTAAGATTAAACTTCATCCTCCATTTTCTCTAACTTTGCTCCAACAGAGATGAGCTAAGCAAAACAAAGAAATGCATCTTTCTAGTACTCTATAATAGTGTTACTTGCAGGTATTTTTCTTATCCCCTTCGGGTGATGGTTTTTCAGGAATATCCTTATCGTTAAAGTTTTACACATCCAATTCGGTAAATAGTGCTCTGATACAGAATTTCTGCGCACTGTAATGTTCACCATTGAATGCGATAATATTCATTCACAGAATTTTTATTATCCATGTTTCTTTCTATAAATTTCACAATACAGTGAATATAACTATTTAACTATCCTTATTCACAATTTACAAGCTGACGTAGAAAGGGGCCCTAAACTATTGTAATTTAATTTAATTTGGGTTTATGAAATTAAACACTTTACCAGTTGTTGAAAATTCCATATATTTAAATGAACGAACTTAACTAAGATTATTTCTCGGGCCACGATTTAAGTGCGCGTGCATTAATCCAAAATAATCTTATTTATTTTTTATTTTGTTCCAATATTCCAACAATCGTTAACACACCAAATTAGCTAAATATTATTTGGAATATATTCAAAGAACAACTCATATTATAATAACAAGACATAATGCCTCCACATAGAAAGTATTCCTTCGTAGAACAGTAAAACTATAAAAAGAATGTTTCTATGGCAAATACCTAATAACATCACATTTACATGGTTCTGCCATAAAAGCAGATAAAAGCTTCTCTTCAAAATCTCTCAAGCCATAACGTGACTCTGAAAATCCGCAAAGATAGTGTAGAACATGGACAGTGGATTGTAAAAACACTATGTGAAAGATATTGATATAAACCAAATATGTTCAAAAATTTATCAGTAGTAGTTACTTTATATAAATTATCGTTCAATAACACATTAATATACGATGGTGAGATACTTAATACTTACATATTTATTTTCAGCATCGTTCGTTCTGGTGATGCAATCTACGTGCGGGTTGGAGATCATGACTTAACTAAAAAATATGGAAACTCAGAAGCACAGACCTTAAGGGTGGCAACAACATACATTCATCATAATCATAACAGCCAGACTTTGGATAATGATATTGCACTCTTAAAACTACACGGTCAAGCAGAATTGAAGGCCGGTGTTTGTCTGGTGTGTTTACCCGCAAGAGGTGTTAGTCACGCTGCAGGAAAAAGATGTACTGTGACAGGTTATGGTTACATGGGTGAAGGTATGGAAAATTCGTTTTCGTTTAATAAAACCAGATCTAATTTTCATTGATAATAATCATTTTTATTTAGCTGGTCCAATTCCACTGAAAGTGAGAGAAGCTGAAATTCCTATAGTAAGTGATGCAGAATGTATTAGAAAAATAAATGCAGTAACCGAAAAAATATTCATTCTTCCTGCCAGTAGTTTTTGTGCGGGAGGTGAAGAAGGAAATGATGCTTGCCAAGGTGACGGTGGTGGACCATTAGTATGTCAAGATGATGGATTTTATGAATTGGCAGGTTTAGTTTCTTGGGGATTTGGTTGTGGCCGTTTAGATGTGCCAGGTGTATATGTTAAGGTTTCTTCATTCATTGGTTGGGTCAATCAGATTATTAGTGTTAATACTTTATAACCGTTATTTGTAGAAACTGAACCAAAAATATTATGACGTTACACTTGTTTTAATAATTTCACTCGTAGTTTTTGAAAGTAAAGATTTTTGAATATGAAGACTTCAACATTATAAGAATACAAATTTTAATTATAACATTAGATTTGGATGAATAGACTGAAATTGTCAATTTTTCAATTACTCACAGCTTCATATCCTCAAATAAATATAATAACTAAAAATCTTATTATTATTAAAAATTACATCATTTCTACCAATAATTCAACCCACACATATAATGAGTTGTCTGTGACAAAATTATACTACACAAGAATATATTTTTCATTTGGTCATAGATATCATTACTGATTTTCTTTTCATATTATATTTTAATAAGAAAACCCAAAGTTTATACTACCCACTTGATGCAAACAATATAATTATATATCTGTGCTACACACAGATCCAGAAATCCAAGTTTGTGCAGATATTCTTACTGGATCTACATAAGCGTTTAGTCGCAGCGCTTCAAATAAACTAAACGTCTAATCACTACCAATATTATACAGTCATATTGAAACCCTTTGAAAATCTGATATAAAAATATGTTAATTCCGATCAGTTTAGATTGGGTGAAATTGCGAGTGAAATGATTTTTGTAAATAATTTATAATTAAAAATCGATTTTAAAAACTGTTACCAAATAAGTACTGTCTGTTATAATAAATTTTTGTATTGCAATACATTTTTTGATATTAAAATGTAATTACATCTCTTTGAAACTATAATATCAGTGAATAAATTATTACCAAATTCTCTACGACTTAAAACCAACAGCCACTCATCCTGTTTTTCCAATCCAATCAACACACTCTACAGATACAAAATCTGATACTTGCCGCTTAAGCTTCCACCAAAGGCTTACTTTGCTCTACCTAAAAAAAGACATCAGCATCAGTGAGATGCTTCCTATAACTCTGTATTTCAGATCTTGTACAGGTGTTTTAAATAGATCATACCTTTCAACTACTAACGGTAAGTAATCATTCCCATTTTAATTAATTTTTGTAGTATTCAACAACTAAAATAACTGAATACCGAACAACAATCTAATCTTTCTCTCATGTACTCGTATCTTACCAATAATATATTTTGCATGATATACCGATGTGCATGAAGTATATCGTTAACTATTCACAATTTGAACCAATACTTCATCATTGTAGATCCCTCTCATCCAAATTAAAAATTCATCGAAATATTTTTGATAAATTGCTATCCAATTGCAGATACATCTCCTATTCATCTACTATACTACCTATTTTTGTAATGTAATGTAATACTTCTATATGGACAGTTTCTGTAAGTGGAAGATGTACCGACTAAGAAAAACAGATTGGCAACGATTTCTCTATCCTCCGAGGTTCCAGGTATTTTTTGGTAATCCCAGTTTGGCGATACTATCATGCAGGATCTTAGGCACGACGCCAGTTGCTGACATAATAACTGGGACTATTTCCACATTTTCTCTGTGACACATCTGTTTAATCTCAATTGCGAGATCCGCGTATTTGGCCAGGTTCTCCTGGTGTTTGTTGAGAACGTTATGAGTGTTCGGTATAGCTTTATCGACAAGAAGGACTGAATTGACTCTTTTATCAACCACCACGATGTCAGGTCTGTTATTCGTCACCTGTCTATCGGTGATAATGGACCTATTGTAGTAGAGTCTAAAATTGTCATTTTCGAACACCTTCTGCGACTGGTACTTATAATACGGTGTATACGTATTGAGAAGACCGAACTTGTTGGCCAGTTTCTGGTGGATTATGTTGCACACTTGGTTATGCCGGTGTAGATAGTCGGTATTAGCTAACACACTAGAAGCAAATGTTATATGTTGGATGGTCTATGATGTTTGTTGGCCATTTCTGCATTTGTCAGATTGAGTGTTCGGATCCTTAATAATATTTTTCTTGTAGTTATTGATGATGTTTACCGTGTAGTGCCTTTCGTGACCACTGTTCCAGCTTCTCGGTGTTCGATACTATATTTAAGTCAGATTCTGGCGATGCGAGGCGGAGAGGTGAATAATTCTTATCCGCTTTGGATATAATCTGGTGCAGAGTTGAGACTTCCTATTTAATATGAAAGAATTCACGTAGTTTCATTACCTGTCGAGAGTGCACGTTGATAAGCCTCTTCCACCCTCCTTTCGGGGTAATGTTGTTCTAATAGTGGATGACTTCGGGTAGTGGTTGTTGTTCTTCGTCATCATTGTTCGTGTCAACCTCTGAATACCCTCTAGCTCTGTTTTCGTCGACTTCAGGATTCCAAAAGAGTACGTTAAAACAGGTATGGCATAGGTGTTGATTGCCTGGACTAAGTTGCCTGCATTTAATTCAGATTGCATAAGTGACTTCAGTCTTTTGGTGTATTGATCCTGGATTCTAGCTTTTGCCTGCTTGTGGTCCAGCAGCTTAGCCTATTGAAATCCTAGGTATTTGTAGGTTTCTCCGTTTTCCATTACCTGTACGATATCTCCGTTGGGAAGTTGCACATCTCCGTTCATGATAATACCTTTCTCGATATGTAGAGTCTTGCACTTAGACAGTCCAAACTTCATATGTATATCGGTGTAGAACCGATGTGTTATATCGAGAAGGTGATTGATTTGATGCTTATTTGTTGTGTATAGCTTAATATCGTCCATATAGATAAGATGGATGATGGTATAGTTGGTGTCTCTGTTCGCTTCAATGTTGAATCTATACTTTGTATTATTGAGCATGGTAGACAGGGGATTCATTGCAAGGCAGAACCACAACGGACTCAGGGAGTCGCCCTGATATATTCCCCTACGAATGGGTATTTCGTCAGTACTGAAGGAATTTAGACCGATTTGAAGATGTAGATTCGTTCGCCATTTCCTTATCGTTGTTGAAAGGAGGCTCACAATAGTTGGGTGAACTTTGTAAATCCGCAAGACCTCCACAAGCCAGGAATTAGGTATACTATTAAACGTTTTCTTATAGTCCACGAACGCAGTCTGTATATTCCGGTGATCTTTCTGTACTTGCCGAAGTATCACAGAGTCCACGATAAGTTGTTCTTTGCATCCTTGATGATCTCTTCTGCAACCTTTCTGTTCCTCTGCTAAGATGTTATTTTCCTCGACGTGCCTATAAATTCTGTTAGTGATACAAGCTGTAAGTATTTTATATAAAGTGGGTAGGCACGTGATAGGTCAGTACTGAGTGGGGTCATTCATTTGGGAGCTTTTTGGAAGAAATCGACTAAATGGGTTTTTCAAGATAACCCAAATCGAACAAAAGCTGTTCGCGCACGAAGAACTTCGAAACAAATAGTTGCGTGTTTATTCTGGATAACTGGACGAGTCGTCGCCACTCCATTATAGCAACGTAGAATGGTCATTTCTGAATGATACACCAGCATGTATTTGCCAGAATTCAAGGAAACCAATCGCACAAGACGAATCTTTCTCCACCACGACAATGCGAGCTCTCACACATCACTTCAAACAAAAACGGTTTTGAACAGTCAAAACATAGAATTGATGGGTCATCCATCATACAGGCATTTTTTAGCAGCTAATAATTCCTTTTTCTTCCCATAGATCAAAAATAAATTGCGAAATCAACGTTTTTAGAGGTACCTCAATCGGAATGGAAATAATGCCACGACAATTGATCTTAATAAAGAATATACCGAAACACAACAAAGCCACATCCAAGCATAAATACTTGTTTCAATTTATCTATCTCAACCCTTGTAACGCAGTATTGTGAACATTTAAATTAAACTTCGGTTTAAATCTAATCAGTTGTGATACTATAATCCTCTCTGAAATTTAATGTGTAGAGAATATGAAAAATAATTAGTAAATGAATATTTTTTGCGTTTTACTAATAGTAATATTAATACCTAATAACTTTATCATACCTCATTACTTATGTTATTTCATAAACTAGAAATGCTCTTTTATATGCAATTTCCAAAGAAAAAAACATCTCAATAACATAAAATTGCTCTAATTACAATATAAATCTTCTCAAATATTTCTTCCACCACAATATTAGAACAAAACTGCATCTTCACGAAGGATCAAAGTTTCTACACATTATTTGATGATGCAATTTCTTCAACCATTAGCTTTAAATCACTAAATAAGTATTTTTAATATAAATAAGTAATTTCTGAATTCAATATTATCTCTTGAATAAAATTACACGACTTACATTTTTTAATGAAGTGCGAGTAATGTGATTCAAGAAAAATTGCGAAATGTGCAGAATTAATAATAAAAAAATTATTGATTGAAAGGTCAAATACGTCCATTAAACAAACCGTCATATCCACTCACGTTTCCTGTTAGGCTCAACATTGTCCCAGATAACCAATAAAAAGCAAACACACCAGCACCAGATTAGATTGCAACACAAAAAATAATTCCTATACAAATTTTGAGAATACTACGCAACGTGTTCATGTAAAATGAATACTATTAATAATAATAATAATAAGAATAATAATAATAAAAATAATAATAATAATAATATTATTATTATTATTTCACATTTTTCGTCTATTTCGCTCAAGTTTAAATTATTTCTGATTCTTTGTTTAGTTTGACTTTTTAATAACTGTAGCCTGTTACCAAATGTTATTAAATTTTCGTGTTTAAACGGTCTTGTTCTTGTTAATTCTTGTAGTATGCAGTTTAAATTGCACCTATCTGCGGAACATTGTATCAATGCCTCTTTTATTTTTTGCCACGTGTTTAATTCAATCCTATTTCCCACCATCATTTCAGCTCTTCCAACTCATTTTTCCTAAATACATACATGGGTATTAATATCATGATCATTATAAATCGTATATGTATCAATTAGTTTTTCACATCTGTTTATAAATTTATTTAAAGTATTTATATTTCCGTCGTATGGTTTGATAATTTCTAATTTTAATTTAAACAATTCCCATTTTAGGGTTTTTGGACTTAAAGTTGCCATTTTTTCGGAATCTGAATTATCCTTCAAGTTTAATTTACAAAATGTATTTATTAACTTATCTAGATCGTTCATAAAAATTATATGTTCAAAATTGTTAAATTATCTCTTCCTTACTCATATTGATAAGGATAGATCAAAACGAAATAAAAATAAGGAGACTTGGCACTTATAGTTATCTGAAGTCCTGTAGATGTAGATTTAGTGCTTTCGTATGGAAATACGTAGTCGAAACTTCTACCGCACTATGCGTGAAAAATCGCTACCGCACTAATCCGAATTACTGCGCCAGATATAATTTTCGGTGTTCGAAAATTATTTTTAGAAATTTTAATTTAATTTAAAAATATTAACACAAAATTACGATAATTTTATGTTGTGGAATGAATACAATTAATCTCAGCAAACTTATTAATGTTCTACTCAAAATTGTTTACAATAATCTTATTTTTGTATTAAAATAAACACTGACACATGTATATGAAATATAATCTTTTTACGTTTTATTTTTAAGAATGTTCTAGAATTTTCTTCATATAACTCGATGGGTTATTTTGTTTTAATACTCATATCGTGTATTTTGCTGTCCTGTACCAAAAATATGTCATCTGACAGGTTTCAGGAGGAACGTTTGTAATACACATAATTATTTAATCTATTTTTTGGGTACATTGAAGATGATATAAATGTCGAACCAGTGAGGACATTTTATAAAATTTTTAGATGCAAAATGCAACTTTTTATTATATATATATATATATATATATATATATATATATATATATATATATATATATATATATATATATATTATATTATATTTATTATTTTGTAAAAACTTTGTAACTTGAAGTTTCAGTTTTTGCAAAAAATTGGTTATAATTAATATTCCAGCGCGTTTTACTTAATATATTTTCTTGTTAGCCATTAACCTCTGAATAAAAAATGAGAGATAGATTTGGGTTTGAACTTGCTTAACATAATGGAAAAACAGATATGTGTAACTCTTCTGTTTTGAAAATGTTAGATCTAACAAATAAATTTATAATTATTTATGATTTGGATTTCCAGGAATAAGACAGTTTCTTGTGATACATTTTATTAACCATTTATACAAATACATCACCCACATTTTTATTGATCTTTAAACAAAATCAATTTTGTTGACTTCTTACTGAATTTTGTTGTTGGCCCTTTTTTACAATAAAATGAATTTTTATATTTAAATAATTTGTATATATAGATTTTACTAAAAAGTATAAATGATTAATTTGGTTTTCCAATACACAAGTCTCTGAACTAGCAGAAATATATATCTAAAAAACTAGGTACAATCTTCTAAGTAAGCTGCAATACAAAATTTTTTGTGTCGTTTAGTCTTAAATAAAGCTCTGATCTTAAAATAAATTTTGATAACATCATCTTAAGGATATACAAGACCTCTGTAAGTTTTAAATTCAATTAAATAATTGAGAAAGTCTGCTTTGTTGCCTATTAATTTTAATGTACGCTGCAGTCGACGTGAAATAACACCATCAACATATTCAATAATATTGATCTTCCCAGACAGATTCTAATATTTCAGGAGTTTCTGACAAGTTAAGATGAACTAATACTAATTTGCCTTCAACACTTACATTTTTGGTCGAAATATTTAAAATGGCTATCTAATTAAGCCAAATGCATTTACCGACCCCCTTTCTAATTTCTATTCTTACAAGTAGTCTCTTATATGCAGCAACAAACTGTCGAGCAGTTATTCCAACCACCATTTCACCTAACTGAAGAAAAGAATAATTCATAATCTTGAGTAATTTTATATAGAGGAAGATACAATATTATATTGCTACCAGAAACCAGATCCAGAAATCGTTATGAATGTGGCTTGAAGAAAAAAGTTCATGGGTCTCTATAAAAGTTGTTTTTTTATTAATAACAAATTTGATTAGTATATCCGACATTGATTTGTTGCCTATGATGTAAGACAGAAAGTGTAACAGGTAATAAACGTAAGATAAATATCAAATCGTGAATACATGCCTAACTTTTTTTCCCTGACATGTCTTGTCATTATTGTGTAATGACATTTGCTTTATCATAAATCGTTTATAGGATTGCTTGTTTTTTCATGAATTTTTATTTTAAAATTTATTATGAATCGATTATTTATCATAGTAGCAGTTTTTCTAACTATTATTACTACTACACGAACTAATGAAGTATTAGGATGTGGAGGGTTCTTGAAAAGTCATGTTCCCATCGATTTTTCTAAAGTGGAAATTAAGCTGTATGTATTTTCATTATATAAGTTAATTATTTAAAAACTTCTATCTTTAGGATTACTAAACAAGGAATTGTCAAAGACAAAACCACAGCAGCTCCCAATACTGGATATTATTTTGTTCCCTTGTATGATAAGGGAGAACTTCTTTTAGAGGTAATTGTTAGATATAATATGCATATAAAAGCTCTATTTTAGCAACGCAACTTATAGGCCCAGAGGTGCCACTCGTATATTGATGATCCTTGAACTCTAAGACAATATATACTTATGCTTCATTGGCTTGATACTTTTAATGTTTTGAAAATTTTTTTATGATAAATTGTCTATTATGGTCATAATATGGTTCTATATAGGCTCTATGTGGACTTTCTTGGACCTCAAGCACTAAGCATCACTTGACTGCACACCAGATCTGATCCACCTCTAAAAAGTTTTAACGAATTAGCTCTTGGGGCACTCAGTAGTATAGTGATTAGAGTGGCCAGCTAGGTTAGGTTTGAGGCTGAAGTTGTGGGGTAAGAGAAAGCAATTAGAATATCAAGTATGCCCAAACAATAAGTATAACAGATCACCAAACACATGGCTCCAAGCACTGATGAGTGGGCCTCATACTTTGGAATGTACAAGATCCTGAGATGAACTATATTCATGAGACTGTAACCACATGTAGCACATGCCAATTTGTGAACCCTCAGACAGGTGTTCATACCTAAGCTGTTGAAGGAAGCGTTTGAAACATGAACTGACTGATAGGGGCTAGAAATAGGATGACTTGGCCATACAAATGTGCCTATATGTCTGATATGGAGATGTGAAAATATAACAATATAACAATATATCTGTAGACAATGTTTGTGTGAAGTGTAGTGCTGTGACTGTTGTGAAAATAGTGAAATCCCTTTTGTTTCAAGTTAAGGTTAGGTTATTTTATGCTGATATCATATTCTATTAAATTTGATTAGTTGGTTTTTGTGTTGAAGTGTAGCACCACGAAGATACATATCATAAAATAAATTACTTAGAAATTTTTAATTGGCAATACTAATGAATTAATGAATTGAAATTGAAAATACCTATGAATTTAAGATATTACTATTTGGCATTTTTTATATTTAAGATATTTGTCATGATAATTATCTTCATTATTATTAATAATATTTGTATTTGATTGATTTAGTTGAAGAGTAAATTAAATTGGAACAATATTCTATAGTTAACTTACATTTTATACTCTGAATAACTATAGATATGTTATTTAATACTCAGATGTACTTGGTTTATTGTTTTTATCGTGTTTTTTATTGTATTTTCAATTATTTACAACATTGAAATATAATTTCTTATAGTCACAGGTGATGTTATAAATTTAGTGATTTTCTAAAGTTTTCCCGTGACTTTTAACCAACCATGGTCGATGTCATTATTGACTCCGGTTCTTAATATTGACCATCAAGCCAGGCACAACATATGGTATCTGTATTATCTCCCCCCAAAAAGATGAAATTATGGATAAAATTCAGATGGTGAAGTCAATGAATCATTTATGGGGACTCCTTAGAGTTTAAGGGCCATCTCTACATAGGTGGCGTCCTTGGGTGCAGAAGTTATTATGCTAAATTAGAATATAAAAACATGTATAAAAGTATAACAATATTGAATGTTATATACATTAATTAATTTAGGTTTATGGAGTGCTAAGATTTATTTTCATTTAACATAATTATCAAATTAATAAGCTTTTAATATGGATATTCAAATTGACTCGAGTTATATGAAATCTTTTGATTCGGTTGTTATTAAAATTTTTATTAGTAAAATTATGAATGACATCGAATTTTTATAGATTAAATTATTATAGGTCGTTATTAATGCAGCTCAATATTTATTGGTTAGATTGGAAATGACATGAAATTTTTATAGATTAGGCCCTTATAAGTTTTATGTAATTTTGAGCAATATATGTTGTTTCTGAAAATAGAATAACTTCCCTAGAAAACATGTGATCCTTACGAGCATCTATATATAATTTGCTGTCACTTTTAAGAGAGATTATCCATAGGAAATTTATCTTTGATTTTAGTAAATGCGCCTTCAAGGGTCCAATTTTGTTCTAAGTTACCTTCAAATTATTTTGTTCAGAGATTCAAGAAAATATATGAGTAACTGATTTTATATATGATAATGGTGTATAAATAAGTAAGATAGTACTATCAGAATTAGTATTGCTCTTTTGCCTTATGTCAAAATGATTCACATATGTGTCATACAGAATTCGTTTCAAAAGATATAAAGGATGTTAGTTTTCATAAAAAAGCTTGTATTTTGATATTCTTTTTATGAAATATTGGATTACAAATTTTAAGGACTCTATTTTTCATGATTCATGATTAAATAAACTTATTGTTACGTGAGTGAGATGAATGGTAATTAATATATCCTCCAGAACTTATTGGTTTCCTATACCAGAAAACGAATTTTTTTTTTAGATTTTTCATGGTTGTTAATGCGAATCGTAACACAAAATGTATCAAAATGAATATATGTCATAAATAATTTATTATATTGTTTCAACCCAACATTCAGCATCTCTTTGAGTTTTTTAAAACCGTTTCTTGGGCTTAGATTAAAAAAAATTGTCTCGCTGCATTGTCAACATCTCCTTTTGATTCAAATTTTCTCTCATACAAGAATTTCGTCATGGATATGAATAAATAGTAATCTGATGTTGCAAAATTTGGACTAAATGCTGGATGTGTTAGGAATTCAATACCACCAAGTTCTTTGATCTAATTCATCGTAACTTTCTTAGTATGTGGTTTAGCATTGCCTTATAGTAAAAGAACCTGGCTTTCAGTTAACTAAACCTGGATATTTCTCTGATAAAACCTTATACATTCGCACCATCTGTCCACTATATACCTCTTCCATCTGGAATTATGTCGAAGGACACTAATCCTTCATAAGTCTGCCTATATTTACAACGGGTTATAGTAATTGTTCTTTGTATAACCATAATCAATTTTCGTCGCAAGTAGCAATGCTTCTAGTAAAACGATCATCTTTCATAACGGCAAGTAGCTGTTACACAACTCTACTTGAAGATTCACTCGAATCTCTGTTAATTCACTATTCGAGAACTTTTATAGATTTTACCTAATGGTTTTCTACTGCTTCCCTTGTAACAATACTTATTATATTACACACTTTGTGTTATCTAACCTTAAGCAGCGATTTATCAACAAAAATATATAATTTTATATCATAATTATTTTTTACATTCACAAAGTTTTTAATTTATATTTATGACCATAATTTAAGCTTCTAGGTGAATAGAAATTTCAAAAGCTTGGAATATATGTTAAAAAGAGCATACTTTGATATTTTATTGCCACAAACCCACACATTCATCTTCTTTATTACCAAGATGGCAGACATTCATATTAATATTAACTTTAAGAATAATACTATTTTTTAGCTTTCTCCGCCACCAGGCTGGAGTTTTAAGCCAAAAAATGTAGCTCTATTTATAGATGGGGATACGGACTTGTGTTCTCAAGGAACAGATATAAATTTTGTTTTTCAAGGATTTGGAATAACTGGAAAGGCAGGTGTTTAAAATAAAACAAATTGCAAATATTAATCTTACAATTTAGTGGCAACAAATTCTTAATTTTCATTTTATAGGTTGATAGTTTTGGTAGTGAGCCTAACAGTGCAGGTCCTAAGGGTGTAACTATTCAACTGGAATCTGACGGCGAAACAAGAACAACTATTAGTGATAAAGATGGAAACTTTTTATTTACGCCAGTATACCCTAAAAATTATAAAATCTCAATTTCACATCCCAAGTAAGTAACGTGTAACAAAGATGTAAAAATTTAAGAAAAAATATTTAGTTCCACTCTTAATGGTTTTAAAAGGCGAAACTAACAAAAATCTTCATTTGTGTATTAGTATATGTCGTTTCTTAGGTGGAAGATTTTAAAAGAATCTTTACATGTCACTGTTGAAGAAGGCAACGCAGAATTGCCAACAAACAGTCTTGTTATACAAGGATATGATGTAATTGGTCAGGTGAAGAGTGATGGAGAGTCTGTTAAAGATACCATTGTGGTACTTTTATCTAAACATGTAAGAAATTTCAATTCAAATGAGTTTTTTAAACAAGCTTATCAATCTGCTAAGTTGACTACTTTTGAAATTATGTTGTTTTTAGCTAATTATACATTTTTATTTTTAGATATATCCTTCCATGATTACAAGCTGCAATGAAGAACCTTTACAGGGCTTTAAAACTGAAGATAATTATTTGTGTCATGTAAAAACAAAAAATAATGGTGAATTCTTATTTCAAACGTTACCTAATGGCAATTATTCTGTTGTCACTTACAACAAAAGACAAAATGTTTATGTTATACCAGAATCGATTCAATTTACTATTTATAATAATGACTTAAATCTGGACAACCACTTTGAGGTAACCAAATATACAAAATTCCTACAATTTTTATGAGTTTAAACTGTTTTCCGAATTTTCAACATAAATTAATGAATTGATTATTATCAAATTTGAAGGTGGAATTGTGATACTATTTTATTGAACTATATAAAAATGCAGTAAAATCGGATTTCCTAATGATTTATCTTAGATTGTAGGATTTAGTGTATCAGGTAAAGTGTTGAGATCTAAGGATGCTGCTCTAGCTAATGTGAGGATATCATTGAATGATCAAGAATTAACAAAAACTGATTCTAAAGGTGTGTATATATTGGAAAAAGTTAAAGCTGGAACACATAAGATCAAAGCAACAGCAGGTAAGTATTTCTAATTAATGTTTTTATTACTGGGATTGCTTAGCAGCTGAACTTGTATTGTTTGGTATTTGTATAATTCTGGCAGGAAATTAAGTTCTAGTCTTAAAACTATTTCTCTTAAATTATATCCATTTCTGTTATTTATTTAGTTTTACTATAGTCTATGAATATCCAACAATTTCTTACATATTTTTTCCTTTTTCAATTTCCTTCAATGGATGATTTTGTTTTATGTCAAGCTTTATTTTTATTACAGGATTCTTTGAATTGTTAACATTTTATTCAATTTATGAGTAGCTTTAGGTCATTTTTTCCTTCCTTACTCTCTTAGGTATAGTACATTTTTAAATTATGTGTTATTTGCCTTATTTCCTTTTTTTGTTGAACCAGCTAGTATTTATGGTGGTTCTTTATGTTTTCTATATCTGCAATTATATTTTAGCTTAACTTGTTATACACCTAATTTCATTTTATATGTAGTTATTAATATATATATATATATATATATATATATATATATATATATATATATATATATATATATATATATATATATTTTGAAATGTCTATACTTTCTACAATTTTTAGATAACAATTTTGTTATAGAAAATTACCTCTTCGATGAAGTATCAGTGTCCATTGATCCATCTATTCCAGAATTACCAGATATCCTACCATCAGCCTATAAAGTTTGTGGTACCGTGACAAGTGATCATTCACAGACAATTATCTTTGCCAAAAGTGGTAGTGCAACATTCATTCAATCAGAATCTTCGCCAATAAATGGCACATTCTGCGAGTTTTTGTCTCCTGGAACATATGAAATTAGAGTTGTTGTCAGTGACAAAAATAAAGAAAAAGGACTTCAGTAAGATCATTTTCAACACATAGTTCTAAAGGAATAGGAAGAGATTAGTTTTAGTCAATGTTTCAATAATTTATTTGTATTACAGATTCTATCCTTTGGTTCAAACTGTAGAAGTGAGTTCCGAAAAAACAGTGAATATAGTATTTTCCCAATTGAAATCTACTGTTTTTGGCAAAGTACAATGTTTGGTACCAAATGAATGTGGAAATCTGTCAATTGTTATGAAAAGCGGAGCTGATAATGAACATATGTTTAGAATAAAGGGTTAGTATTTTCCTTCTAATGTACTTGAAAAATGGATGCCAAAGGCAGTTACAGTTGAACTAGAGGACTTCTAAATTATTTTTTAATTCTTATGAATAATGTAAGACTGTTTATAAACATTGTAACAAAACTATTATGGTATTTAGATGGTGTTTACTCTGTAAATGATGTATATCCTGGTGCATATGAAATCAGCATATTATCAAATAAATTCTGCTGGGAAGTTGATAAGCAAACAGTAGTTATTGATAGAGAAATAGTTGAAGTTCCATCTTTCATTCAAAAAGGATATACTGTTGTTTTTATTTCTTCACATGCTACAAAGGTAAAAATAGACTAATCTAAAATGATTGATATCCAATGAATTCAATTTTACAAATATCAATTTTATTTTAGTTAAATTTTAAAATCCCAGGAAGTACCCTTCCAACACATTTTGATCTACCCAAAGGTCGGTCGAGCTTCTGCTTACAAATATCTGGAGACTACCAATTCAATCTGGAAGGCTGTCACAGTTATCCTCAACAAACAATTATTTATAAAACGAATGCAGAAAGTAATGAAGTTCTTTTAACAGCTCAAAAGCATGTTATCAAACTCGGAATTCAATCAACTTCTGATTTAGGACTTGTACAAGTATCAGTTAAAATAGCAACTGAAAAAACAGAGAGGAAATTGAAGTACAATAATGGTATTTACGAATTGGATATTTTGTTGGAGCCTGGAGAAAATGCAGTTGTGGTACCACAGTCTGAAAAATTGTTTTTTACTCCCCCTATTTTGTCTGTTAAAGGAGGAGAGGATTGTGAAAATTTGGGAGTTAAATTTGTTGCTGTAGTTGGTAGGTTGAATTTCTTGTCGCAGAGATATGCAAGTTTGTAAACTATTTGTGACTTTTGAATATACTTAATTGATCTATTTTCTATAGCACTTCAAATAAAGGCAATCATTTTTTTTATATTTTAGGGAAACTATTTAAAGGTAAAATAATACCTCCATTAGATGGAGTTATGATAACAGTAGAAAGTACATCAGATTCAGAAAGACTCGTTATTGATACAGACGATAATGGTGTTTTCAAATTTCCTCCATTAGATCCGAATAAAGAATTCAAAATTACAGCTGTTAAAGACTCTTATATTCTAACTGGACCAAACAAAGATGGTAATTTCTTAGCTCATAAGTTAGCAGAAGTTATTGTTGAAGTTTTGGATATAGAAAGCAATAATCCTCTATCGGTAAGATCTCTGTATATTTCAATAATATTCATACTTATACTGAATATCCCAGATAGTCTTCAGTGATTCATTAGTTTGTTGAGCCGCAACGTCATGAGAAAAAAACAACCCTCTTACAAATATAAAATATAAAAAAAGCCGAAGTCATTACGGTGATCATGAGAAATGTTAAAAATAATAAGTTATAAGAATCTTTACATAAAAATACATTAATTATGTAACTATGATGAACAATACCCAAATTAAAATCGTCACACATATAAGGCTTTTTGAAAACTATAATCAAGTTGAACTGATTATGACCTGAATGTTTAGGAAATAATTTGGATAACATCCACTGATAGTTGGAAACTAAATAAATTAGATGGTATATATATATATATATATATATATATATATATATATATATATATATATATATATATATAAACTTTTAATTAACTGGAACCATAAATTTTACCAACAACTTCAATTACAAGACTAATGTTTTTTATTACAATCGTGAATTAAATAATCTTTTAGTAACCACAAACTAAGCAATTCTACAATAAAATAAGTTCTTAATCAGCACAATATATTGTCCACCTAAGGGCAATGGCGTAGGTGACACCTCCCCCTTTAGAAGGAAGCTTCTCCTGGAAGCTGGATTCCATCTTCTGTTCTTTTGTTGCCTGGCTATATATATGTGTATATGTATATATATATATATATATATATATATATATATATATATATATATATAAAGTTTGGCGGTACTTGGATGGAATTTAGAGACATGTTCGATTCATTAATTCATTCTAACACAAATATAAGTAATATTCATTATTTGCGCGCGTCTGTGACTTTATTTGTGCCTCTCGTTATTCAAGCGTTTTATTTTGAGACCGATAGCTATGACTTGGCTTGAAACACATATGGCGAAAGAAATAATAAAAATTTATTTAAACAGAATCATTTAAAATCCATATTTAACATGGAGAACATTGTCATGGCTACTGCGACCAAATCAACACTTACGCGAGCATTCATATAAACATTTGTACAGTCTCAAGCAACTCGGTGAGCCCATTGAATCTTGGGACACGTTACTCATTTACATAATTTCGAGCAAACTCATAAAAATTCAACCCAAGTGTAGGAAAAACTTAAATCAAATCAGCATACGACTAATTTAAATCAATTCAAAGAATTTCTAAAAAAGAAAGTAAACTTGTTAGAAACAATCGGGATTAATTAAAAACAAAACAAGCGAGTCAGTGATAAACATAATTATATTAGGGAAAATCCTAGCAATTCAGGAAATTATCCAAAAACAAAATTCACAATTATTCCCGCAACTTATTAAGTGCGAATTCAAGTGCAAGTTATCAATCTAACGCAAACAAAGCGAAAGTCTTAGTTCTCTCAAATAAAACGAAAAATCGCTGCTTCGGAGAAAATTTTCCCACAGTAATAAGACCAGTCAAATATTGATTTAACTGATTCATTTACCAATTTTTTTTTATAGCTCACGGATAGAAAGCTTACAGTTACTTACCAAGGTTTTAATTCCATAGAAATTCTGGAATTGGGGGCTCAGAACTTTGGTCGTTATTATTTCCAATATTTATAAATTACATTGTCTTGGGATTAAATTATAATGATCTCCTTTATGCAGATGATTTGGGGCTATATCATTTCCTATTGAACTTTACTGTTACTTAGTTCAACCTGATATTTATACAAGTTTTGAGTGGTGCGATGAAAATGTACTTCCTCTCAACATTTCACAATGTAATATCTCATTTTTCACTTGGAAAATTAACTACACTCATTTTAATTATCTCATTTCTAATAATATGCTCAAAAGGTCTACAAGATTTTTGTATGCATTCAATAGAAACTTAAAGCATATATTATTAATCTTATCCTTGGTGAAGCTCTTAGAAACCTTGGTTTTGTACTGAGGTAGTTTACCGAAGTTAAAACCACATCTTTACTTTTTAATGAATTCGTTCTTCCAAAACCAGAATTACTATTTTATATGGGACCCAATCTATCAAACTCAACAAAATAAATAATATTTGCAGAATAATATCAAATATATGTGGGTCAAGTCTGAAAATATTTATCCACAACAAGGAACACCTCAAAACACACTGTTACAACGCTTTAACATAAATTATTTTTTACCGTTTTATAACTTAATCTTTATTGATATTTGATAGAGTTTTGGAATTCTATATGTATGTTTTTTCGACCTTGAGATTGGTCCTTTAGCTGAAGATGACGTAAATAAATATCTCTGTATTGATTAGTACAACTTTTTTATTATCCTACCAAGAGATTAAAGTTATCAAGCCATTAAGTTATTTTCTGAATAACTATGAGGGGAAGAGAATAATGGGATTATTTAAGGGTGTAATGTTAGCTGTCCGAAAATGCTGTATGCGTGAGGTAATATTGTGGCTAAAGTATTTAACCAAATTTAAAAAAAAACACTTGCATATTACAGCCAAAACAATGCTCTACTCCGAAGCAAAGACCGATTAACAAAAAATAAAAAAACAGATTTACAAACCACCGCACAGTATGTCTCAAATATGAGCGCGCACATCACTGAAATGTAAAAGAATGTACATAAAAACACTCTGCTTCGGAGTGAATTGAATCTTGAACTTTGCAGTCATCAACTGAAAAACATAAAATGTTGAACAATGAGGGCACAATTTAACCCCTACGAACGGATGTTTATGTAGAGAAGGTTGCCTAGTCACAGGCGTTGAGCCCAATTTTCATTAGTATCGGTATAAGTGTTTATTATCGGGGCGGAGTCTGCTACACTGTAAATTGCATGGTCAGAAAAAATATTGTTCAGCATACGCAATTACGTGAACAATAATGTATGGGATATTACTCCATTACTAGAGGATGCGGATTCTAAAATATATTAGGTATCTTAAACAACAAAATATCAGATACAGAAAAAATAAATTTCATAATGTACCAATAGATTTATAACAGAACAAATACTTAAATATTTTCTCATCTTCTAAGATCCCTAATACGCCTTTTGTTAATATGTTGCGGATTGATGATTTCTGGTAACAAACATTTGAAATAAAACTCCTCTAGATGCTTACACATTTTTTGGTCCCAGAAGTTGTCATCTCGAAATATCTAAAAAAAAACAATTATGGTAAGTATTAGTTATAATATACTTACTGGATAAACTTACCATTTCAGACTCAATTCCAATAGGTGTCCAAACAATAAAAATACAATACGACGTTGTGTTATATGGAGCTGCTCTTGTACTTGATAAAAGTAATTGCTGCTACGTTTTAAAAACATACGTCCTTCCCGAAGTTCTGCAAATTTAATAATTTGTTTTTGGATGGCGTCTATAGGTGTCGTTTTAGCTGCTGAATAAGGACACTTCACCTCAATAATGTCGTTATCTCCTATTAGACCATCAGGTGTAGCTGCCAAATAGGGCTTTTTAGCATCAAAGTATAAACTGCATTCTGCTACAGCGACGTTGTGAATTTCTTCATACAAACGAATTGCAATTTTTTCATGTTCTTTGCCCCAGTTTGTGGCTATATTGCCGTGAAATGGATTGTACAGAATTGTTTTAACAAGAGCTGCGCAGTGGGTATTTGCCCGTTGTTTGCAAATTTGTCCGAAAACAGAAGCTGTTAGTCTCTTAGATCTCTCTTCTTTCCACAATAAACAGTCTGCTTGGCCGATTGTGTTGTTCTGTAAAATCTCACATTTTTCTTTGCTCAGATGAAGGTTATTGAGAAATTCTTTAACTCTTGATTCGTATTCTTCTTCATGCATATCTGATGACGGTAATCCATAATTTTCATCAGCCTCTGTTATTGCTTTTCTCTTTTGTTTTATTATGCCAGAAAACAATGTTCGCCTACTTTTTTTCCATGCAATGTTTTGTGCACGTCTTGCAATGATCTTTTTGGTATACTTTCCAGGGCTCGCATGGGTCACTTTTTTATGGATATAGCGCGGAAATTCGCCAGCAGGTACGTTGTAGGATATGGCAGCCGCTTCACATCTTGTTGCATAGGAGCGTCGCGCCGTATAATTGATTCTTTTCCCGCCAACAAACTTTGCTACAACAGAATTATAACATTCTGCAGCATTGTTGTCCATATTTAAAATCAAACTTTCGGCATTTCGCGTAACACGTTCTGCGATATACAAAATATCCTGGAACAGTCCGGAAGCTTTCATTTCAGTTACCCAATCATATCCTTTTTTCTGTTCATCTTGTTTCATTCATGTTTGTCATTTTAGAACAGAAATATGTTTCACATTTTTCGTGGTTTCCAAAAACGTGGTAGGGTCCGTTGTAAATGTCTTTTTTCAATAATCGGACTTTCTCAGCATGGCACTCTTCGCTTTTTTCAGTGGTAATATAATTGATCGCTCCAATAATCCCACAGGGAAACGTTTTATACTGTTCATCAAAATATTCCTTTGTTTAACACTGACAGGCAGATTTTTGGAACTTGTTTTCTTCTGGGTTAGTGCGCGCAACCGTGTACAATAATTTCGCAACAAGTGATTGCGGCATTCGATTTTTGATACTGGTGTATCATAGGGACGTGCATCGGCCAGTTTTTTTGTCACGCTACTATCACCATCACCAACAAGATATAAATATTTAACACCATGCATCTCGATGCTCTGTTTGAAACCTTCAACTATGATGTTAGATTCCATGCCTGTTGATGGACCAGACCAGTTTTTAAAACACGTGTGTGCAATTGATTGTTCTTCCTTGTTTTCGGCTCTTGCACACAAGCAACAATATTTGTTGCGTATTCCTAGGAATAATACCTTTTTGATTTCTTGACCAATGATTACTCCCACTCCTGATACTGCATCATAGTTTACTTTATAAGAGCGTTTGCTTCAGGCTCCATCAGCTATAACGGTGATGTATGGAATTGAATCTTTACCTATGTGTCCCTTTTCGATAGAAATTCTGCGTTCTTGTACGCCAGCTTGTTCTATTATTTCACAAGCTAACTCGTGGATACTGTCGGCCAATTCATTTTGTATTTTTTGGTACAAATGTGAACTCATTACAGGCAAATCGCATAACCCCAATTGTTCCTCTATTTGTGCTAAACCACCACCAGTGGATATTGCGCCTAAGACAATCGCTTGATTCCCATTTAACATAGTGGGATCGGGATCAGTGTCCACCCTCTTAGATTCAAGACAGTTAGTGCACTTAATTGTAAAAACACTTCGAAATCCCTGACGATATTCACTCACTATTTCTAAATTCTCATTTCTACAATTGAAGATGTCTACATGTTTAAAGTTTATAATGTCATTGAAAAAATGTTTCACATTCACAATTCGCCGACATGTTACTTTGAATTATAACTTTTCTTGAGGTCCTTGCAGTAGGGTGGGGGTATGTAAACTTTCTCGCTGTTTTGGAACACCATCTTCTACAGGGTGCGGCAGCATAACTTCCTTTTTTAAAAAGTTCGCCATTTAGTCGGTAGATGTCGTAACGGAGTGCTAGTGGTCTCGTTCGAGAGGGGGGACTATAAAGTTTTGTCCCGGCACAGTTCAGTCGCCATCATGCGTTGGAACAGTGAGGAGCGTGCGTTTGCCGTTGAGGTTTACTTTTCGAGCGGATGTTCTGTGATCGCAACCCAGCGCGCCTTTCGGAATCGCTTTAATTTACAACAAACTGCAAGTGTGACAAGACGAAGAACTGGAGTCCCTCGGCCCATTAGATCACCGGAGAACATTGAGTTAGTTAGAACTTCAGTGTTGCGATCACCACGGCGTTCTGCGCGCAAACATGCGTCTGCCCTTGGACTTTCCGATCGTTCTGTGAGGAGAATACTTCATGATGATCTTCATTTTCATCCATACAAGATGGCAATTGTGCAGGAACTTTCTGAACGTGACTTCACTTCTCGGAGGAACGCGTGTGAGGTTTTTCTGGAAGTCGTTCCTGAGGACGCTATTGTTTTTTTTAGTGCTGAAGCCCATTTTCATTTGTGTGGATCCGTAAACAAACAAAACATGCGCTACTGGGCTGATACCAATCCTCGACAATTGCATCAACGGCCTTTGCATTCACCTAAAGTCACAGTGTGGTGTGCAATTTACTCACGTGGAATTATTGGTCCCTGGTTCTTTGAGGAAAATGAAGTCACAGTGACAGTGAATTCGCACCGGTATGTAAACATGTTACAGGAATTTTTTTTCCCACGGCTAGATGATTTGGACTTAGGGGACACTTGGTTCCAACAAGACGGAGCAACGGCACACACTTCAAGAACATCGATGGCTGTTTTGAGGGAACACTTCCCAGAGCGCCTTATCTCAATTAGGGGCGATTTGGAGTGGCCAGCCCGCTCTCCCGATTTGACCCCTTGTGATTATTTCCTATGGGGTTTTTTGAAATCCCGTGTGTATGTGAACCGTCCAAGGACCCTACAAGATTTGAAGACGAACATCCAGGAAGAAATTGCCAACATAACGCCTGCTATGCTGGCAAGAGTCATGACAAACGCCAGAAATCGGTTTACTCAGTGTATGGAGAATGGGGGACGTCACCTAACTGATTTGATCTTCAAAACTCAGTAAAACAAAACTTTATGTATGTGCCTGTATTATAAAAAACGAATAAAAATTTTCTGATTCATACAATAAGTTTTATTAACTTTTGAAAAAAGGAAGTTATGCTGCCGCACCCTGTATCTGCAAATACGTGGAGCTTGTTGCCGCAACTTCTTCTCGTACATCCTGGTGTGGTGGTGTAGCACTACTACTAGTACTTGGAATGTTTATTTCTTCTGTAGCCACGTTTATCGGTCTGGGAGTTACATTTTCGTCACAAAGTAACTGCCTTGTTCTGCAAGTAAGTGAGTGGAATGTACTTACTGTATTGTTTTTAATCAGTTAAAATACATTGAAGAAATTTTTTCGGAATCATTTCCGTAATCACATCATAACAAGAAAAGTGGTATTATATGTATAACTGAATAAATAAACTTATAAAACAGGTATTATACCAAATCTGACATATGTATCAAACTTGGCGTTAAAATTTTTTTGTGAAAGTATTAAATTTACAGTCAAGGTGCTAACAAGTACCATAAATAAAAGTGTACAATTCAATTCTATTTTAACTGTATTCAGTATTGATACAATTATTCAATTCATGTAAATTAACATAATTCAATTAATCCCAAACACATTTTTCCAAATCATTTGGAATCTGATTTTATTCGTACCAATTCAAATGCAATTTTCAGGATTCAGATTCAATTCTTACCAACTCAAAGTCAATCTTTACCACTTCAAATGAAATCTTTACTAATTTTAATTCAATGTTTAACAATTCGAAAAAATTCCACCGTTGCATAAAAATTTAATTCATTTCAATTCTTTGTAATATAAGTCAAAGCAGTTCATTACAATGCAATAATAATTCTTTTCTGAAGTGATAATGAATTAATCTCTTTGTGACTGTACCAACCAATTCTTCAGTTCTTAGACCCCCGTTTACAGTTTTTCGGAAATGATTACGAAAAGTCATATTCAAAAGTTGATAAACAAGTGCACCTGCAAACCTCGCCTTCGGCTCGGCTTTTGACACTTTACGCTCGGTTTGCAAGAGAAATCACTTTTTTATTTTGGTTTGAAGCACTTTCACCTACTTTTTGCTATCACGAATTTTTTTCATTCTCTGACTTATACTTTGTTTGCGTCCACTGCCAGGAGTTAAATTGGTCTTGTATTTTGGCATATTTGCTTGAATGTCTCGCCACACAAATATAGTCAAATTCACTTTGGTGTTTTTTGCACTGCACTGAACTGTAAGATAATTTCGTGAAAATGCGAGAATGAAAAGACGTGTTTTCAAGAGAAAGTTCACTAAACGACTGTCCCTTATAATACAAGGTCAAAATCTCTCCACTTTATGTGGGGAGTTTGTTTATATTACGTAAAACACTTAATCTCTTATCATTATAGCTTTGGTTCTCACCCAAGTGCTCAGCTAAGGGTGGTTTACTACCAAAATCGTGCATCCAGACTAAACAACCGGCCACGCTTCCCTTCGCGTTGATTTTACAAACATTCAACGTCCACTTTTACTCGCAATTTATCGGGTTTATATTGTTAATAGTAACGGACACCGATGGGAAATAAAAAACTGTTTAATAGTATTAAATTTACCAAAAGGTGTGTATATATATATATATATATATATATATATATATATATATATATATATATATATATATATATATATATATAATACACCTTTTGGTAAATTTAATACTATTAAACATATATATATATATATATACATTCACTCATTTATTATTTCAGGGAGTATTACTGTCTTTGTCTGGTGGAGAGAATTATCGCAAAAACTTACAAAGTGGAGACGATGGTAAAATTAACTTCAACTCTTTGAGTCCTAGTGAATATTTCTTAAGACCAATGATGAAAGAGTACCAGTTTGAACCAAGTTCTAAAATCATACCAGTACTAGAAGGAGAAACAGTTAGAGTGAAGCTAATGTAAGTTTAATACTATAACCTATTTACGTCCAAAAAATCAGAAGATTGAGACCAATTCTAAGTCTTTGTAAAAATAAATACACATCCTGTCATCAGACTTTCATATAAGTATTAAACTCTATACACCGTTTCCAAAACTTCTGTATATATAACATTTAATTTTCTAGTGCCAAAAGAGTTGCATACAGTGCGTTTGGACAAATTGTATCTCTGAATGGAGAACCTGAATTTGACATGGTTGTAGTTGCACGAGGTGTTGGAAATTGCAGTCAATATTCTGAAGAAACAACTTGTGAAAATACTGGTCACTTCAGAATAAGAGGATTACAACCTTACTGTTCTTACAATGTTGTTGTCAAAGAAGGCTTAAGAGTTAATAGCCTAATCGAGCGATCTGCCCCCGAGTTCATTGCTCTTGAGGTAAGAATATTTGAACACCACATTTTGGATTTTATTCTATATTACTTTAGATATTTGAGTGATTTTGTCAATTTTTATAATTGTTTTTTTCTTCAATATGAAATATGTTGCTTCAAATAGATATATGTTATCAAGAAATCATTGAATGAATGAACCCATAAGGCTAACGCTCGATTTTATCTGTAGATATTTGAAATTTTATCTTATATTTACCTTTGTTTTTGATAACGGCCTCCTATAGCTTTGGCAACCTAATCAGTCATTTATATATGTCTTGGTTCAAGTTGTGATATCTTGAACCCTTAGTGATATTAATACTGTTACTAGAACTACACTAACATTCAAATTTACAATTTCTGTCATGTATTTTAATAACGAATATACAATCATCAAACAATGAAGATAAACTGTTTACAGTGTTTTTGAAGATAAAATAGTCTCAGAAGAAGATAAATTAGTTATTGAAACCTGAGTCAGACAGTGTAAATTTGAATGTGATGTCGCGGTGATAAACAGTGTATCAAGGAAGTAAATTACTTAATTACACACACACACATATGTAGGAAGTAAATTACTTAATTGATAGAAAAATGTTATTGTTTCTATCATAGAATAATAAAAATCAAATGTCAAATTGACCTTGAAATTAAAGAAAGGAATAGTCTTGTCTTTTCGAAGCCAATTTTGATGAATTTTGTTATGGAAAAAGGCATCCATTCATAATTTCAAGAAAATGTTTTAAATGAACATTCAAAATCTTGACAATTTATGTAATTGTATAATATGTGAACTATTTTTAGTATAAAAAAACTTTTCATTTATTTTAAAAACTGTAAAATGTGTTGATATCTGTGGTCACAGTCACAGTAACTAGTGGCGATAAAAAGGGTCGCTCCGGGAGAGAAAGATAGCATTAGTAAAATTTTAAAATTTTGAGGGAATTTAAGGAAATTTATATATATATATATATATATATATATATATATATATATATATATATATATATATTTCCTTAAATTCCCTCAAAATTTTATATATATATATATATATATATAGTTAATAAGAATATATTTGAGTATGGGAGTGAAAAATTTGGCAGTTTGGTTCCTGAATTATAGGGAGTGATGCTGTGTTTTGGCAACCTAGGCGAAACAATTAAGAAATTATTTATGTGGAATTAATTATATAATTATAAACTGAAGGTTATTGAATTTTATGTATGGGTTCCAATAAAAAGATAAAAAGAACAATTTTACATTTTACAAAATGTCCAATTTTATATATATATATATATATATATATAAAAATTAATTTTTCCTTGGTCCCTACATCTCAAATATATAGCAGTAATCAATTAAATTATTTGTAGTTTTATTAGAATTTACAAAATAGAGCTATAGAGTATAGTTATCAAAATTTTCGTATTCGTTTTTATTAAAAACTTATACATCATTATCATAATTGAAATTACTATCAGCGGTATCATAGTTTTCCCCAATTTCACTGTTATCTGTGTAATAATTAGGAATATTGGGATTAATTTCTCAGTAATATTTTTGATAGTCAAGTACATTATCAGAATTGATTTGAATTCTCATGATAATGTTGACTATTATCAGTATAATAGTCATAACTGTGATAAGGGTTGTGAAAATCTTGATTTCTGTTGAAAAATGAAAAGTTCTTTGTTGATTAAAATAATTCGTGTTGTGCCGATTTCTCAGTTGTCTCTGAGGTTTATAATTTGGATTTTGTCAAATTACTGAAGGACGATTTTGATTTTCCTACTTATTTTTACTAGATCTACGAATAGGTAAATCATATGAACTACAATTATCTTGAGGATTGTGGCTTACATATCAAGTTAATTAAAGTTCCCTTTTTATTCGTGTAATGGCCGAAATGACACTTATTGGGTACTAGCCCTAACAGTTTGGCCAATTTATGGATCTATACTAGTTACTATTTAGGGTTAATGATTCTACAAGACGTGTTTGTCCTATTTTTTAATCTGTGGTTAAGTGTTGTTTAGTAATAGCCAACAGGTGATAGTAAATATTACATATTTTGATATATTAGACGCGCGAGGATATCACCAATAAATTACGTTTCACAAAATCGTTGACTACGGCGAGATTTTACCTGACAAACGGTTTGCAGTTGTAAGTTAAGATGGCGCCAAATAGTCTGCTGGGAAATCTTCAACTACGTGAACCGAATAAAGGCGCTCACTGGTTTTGATTTTAGAGACTCAGAACAAAAGGTTGTTTCGCCGCTCTGATGAAACGCAATAACGTCGAAACCAGTCAGTGGTTACATCCCTCTCCTAGCACTTGCGAACCATTAGGGATATAGATATCTAAATATAGATGCTACATATGCCAAAAAGATTTCGTGAGAGAATAGAATGAATCCGGCAAAACACCCATCTAATCTTTGTCTTCAAAGTCTTCTATATCATTAGTATTATTAACAATAAGAAAATGTCGTGTCTCAATATGCAGCTTCTGAATGCGGGCTTCAGAATTCTCTTAAATACAGTATACACAAATTTGTTTTCTGTGAATATTTAAAAGTTTACCGAATAAAATAGAATAATTGTATGGGGAGCTTAGTAATTTGAAAAAAATATTTAATAGGTTTGCTTTTTTATATCCTTACATTGATTTTTGCTTTTATATATTATTTCTTATTGAAATCTCATGTTTGCTTCCATCAGATTTGTGACAGCTGTTGACTTCTCTTAATTTGTTCATGGTGTGTTTTCTGTTTAAATTACCTGAGATAACTAATGAAAACTATTTTTTTAGCAGCTATTCTATCTATGTTTTTTGCTTTATAAGTTAAGTTGAAATGAAAACGTGAATTATTTAGTTAATAGGAACTATTATTTTAATTTTCAGAGTGTTAAAGAAGATGTAAAGGATCTTCGTCTGATTGTTTTCAGCCCAGTATCACAGATGGATCTTCTCGTTAAAACATATGCTGATAATATAGATCACTACAAGTCTTTACGTATTAAACTAATTCGAGAGATTGGTTCTCCAACGGTTATTCACACTTCAAAAATTGATTCTGTCGCAAAAATAACCAAATTAGTAAATCCTGGAATATTACTTTATCTTCCTTCATTACCAACAGATGGAAAACCTTATTCTGTCCAATTAGAGTCGTCATTACAAGGAACTCAACAACAAATTCATTATTTTAATGCCAATGTCTCTTTCAGATATTTGGAGTTTAATTTCAGCTTAAAACATAACATATCAGATCAACCAATAAAACAAACTTCTGCTTGGAATCTAATATTTATATTTGGCATATTAATAGCTGCTTATAACATTGAATTGATTGGAAATTTATTGAAAGAAAAATTCAACTTCAACGTCTCTGGATTAAGCAATTACATTCCAAATTCTAGTCAAAAAACAGTAACTGATTATTATGATGATGCTCAGATAGAGCAGATTGTACAAAGTATCAACAGTGCCAAAAAGAAACCAAAACCTAAGAAACCATAGGAGAATGGACTTATCTCAGTGTAAACAATTTTTGTCATCTTTTCTTGGAATATTATTTATGATGGTTCACAAAATACTTTGGAAATTATTTTAAAATTATAATTATTTATATATTTGCTATAATTTATAAACGATTTAGTATAAAATTATAGTCCCATTCATTTTTCTGAAGTGATAATTTTACAATGAACCAACCTTTTTATGTATCTCAATTAGGATAATAGGGTATAAAAATATCTCCTGAAATTCTAATGAATGAGTCCAAAAAAAATAGTTTTTCGACTAATTTAGATTGATAGAAATATATAGCTGCATCCCATAAATAATATTTATGTACAGAGCCTTTAGAATCAATATTAATAACATAAATAATTCCAACGTGGTATGTTTCTGTTTATCATTTTTCTTTTGCAGAAGTTTTTTCATTAAACTATGAGCTATTTGACTTTCGGAGAATAAGTTGAGAGCATAAATATTATAATAAACTATTAAGGTTTTTACAAGAGTAATATACAATTTATTAATTTACTGAATTTTCTTCATATCTTCAAAAAACTACGGGGAGTGTATTAATGAAATAAATATAATATGTATTATATGTCCACAACAAAGTTGTACTTTTTGTAACTGTTGGTGATCTTTATCCTGAATTTTGCTACTATCAATACACCCACACTCACAATTACCTTTTGTATTTAAAAACAATAACGAGGTTTACGAAACACGTGTCAGAGAGTCATTTTTAATGTAGTGGTGGTAAACAATGTCTTCATTATCCATATTCTGAAAGTCACGCTACTGTACAATTCATTAATCGAAACACTTTCATACAAATATATTTCTGAACTTGTATGTCTTTTATTCAATAAAACCGAGTGTCAAAGTGGTACTTTAAGTTTTGGAGTAAAAAAAGTCGAGAGCTGCATTGGCGGAATATAGTAATTTCATAAGGTCTGTTCACATGCACAATGATAGCCAAGTAAGATTGTTATTTATAAGCGCATGAAATTTAATTTAGAATACAAAAAAAGACATCCTTTGTTTGATATTTTTATTCATCATGAAAATCACATCCAAAACTTGAGATAGCTGTCAAAAAAATTGAAACGCTTAAAAATTTAAACTACCGTAATTTTTTGATGAAATGTGTATTAAATTGAATCCAAAATTAATTTCTACTTATTGTACTTGGTAAAATTGTTGATTTCATATATTTATAAATAAATTATTGTTAACAATAATATTTTTTTATATATACTTATTGCTAAACTCTCCTTGTGGCGCTGTGCCGTCTAAACTTTTGAAGCCTCTCTTAGATTGATGATCAAGATTCTTCCACTAAGTTAAATCCCAGGATTTCTCTCGTAGTGCTTATAAGAAATTGAAAATTGCAGAGGACGTTTTCTCAGCTATTTCACAGAACCGGCAATGCAGGTCAGCGGCCCTACCAGTGTTTTATCTATAGTAACCGGATGCTCCGTGATTGAGTCCACCTCCTTTCTGTTTAGCTGCAGTATTGTATTTCGGCCTCCCATTCAAAATGATTTGACTCACCTATGAACGTTTTGACCTGTTACATTTCATATAATTTCCAAATAATGCAGTGGTAACAGAAATACTTTTGAAATTAATAAATATCTATTCAGTAGTAAGCTCTTTCAGTGGAATATATTTCAAAACATCTTTTGTTGATCCATCCATTTGCAGTGAAAAATATAGTTATCAAAGGACTTTTGGAAACTATGATAGTGTTGATCCAATCATGATCTGAATGTTTGGGAACTAACCCGGATCACTTTCATTGTTGTTCGGAAAGTGATAGAGTTGATCCGATGGTAATCATATGTCTGTTGATAGGAAGAAAATTAAGGTAGCGCTATAGTAGCAAGTGGAAGAATTTTAAAAAGAGCGCCACAAACTATTAAAGTAGGATAGTAAATAAAATTCTTTTCTGATAGCTTTTATTGGTATTGAACTTTATTGCAAAATCCGTGCGAGTGAGAAAATCGTTGATAACTGCTCAATAACAATTATTCAACATCTAAAATCTACTATGCAATTAAATAAATATGGAAAAATAAACGCATAAAAAGTGATCTAAATCGAAAGTTCTATGTTTTAAAGTTTAGTGTAGAATGTGGAATGGCTTTAATTGCCAGAATTCTTCATTTCATACGCATCCAGGTCCAGTGCTCTGGAGTTTCGCACTTTGAGAGAGTGTGGACAGAGGTTTCGTCCTCTGTGCAACAAAATCTACCGGCCGCATTATGTTCTAGGCCTAGCGTATTCACGTATTTGTTAAGACGACAGTGTCCCGATCGAACTCCTGTTAGTATTCGTAGATTGCTCTTACTTAGGTTGATACATTCAGGGGATGTACTCTGGTTATAGTTTCCCAGAAGTGTCTTTGATTGTCTCAGCCCCTGTAGGTTGCCCCAATAAATTGCCGATATTGGTCAGATAATAATCCGCATTGGATGGAAAATCATACCCAATATCTACAAAAGCTGAACTGAAACAGAGGAAAAGAATTCAAATCAATTTTGAAGGAGTCTTTGATATAATAATCATTGTTATAAGATTTTGTCAAAATTCCACTAATTAGTAAGAGGTTCAATTTGAGTGTTGATTGTTGCTACAACTGGTCTTGCTGATATGGTATTCCTAAATAAATTATGATTAATGTATTTCTGCAGAGATGGGTGGACCGGAAACACTCATCTTGGTCAAAAAATGAAATAATCGCGAACATTTTGGTATGATTATTTTCTATGACTTTCGACATGGATTAAATTAACAGTAGTGTCCCGATCAACTCTGGTGATGTGTCACCATGTCGAGCCAAGGTGTTTTGATGGTTTGCCTAATTCAATCGTGGTTGCACATAGGATGATTTTCGAGAAGATCGTCATGTGACAAACCGTGAGCTGGAGGCATATTTGGGAATTAGTTCCACTCGCATACATTCAATATTGCATTACCATTTGGATATCAAAAAGATTTGTTCGCGTTAGATAATTGGAAAATCGCTCAAGAAAAATTCGTGTCGATTCATGCGAAAATTCAATCGCGGTGCATGCAAAAGATGGAATTACTTGAAATGTCGCTACCTTTCCATTAGAGCAGGGGTCGGCAACCTGTTTGTCCTTGAAGGCGAAATACTAAATTTGAAAATCACAGAGGGCGCATATTTTACAGATAATCAACAGGTATAAATAAGCATTAGAAAACAGATTTTTTATAACTTTATTTTGTTGGTGTCATACATAATGATACATATAACTCAGTGTGAAATTTGAGTGTCCATATTTTCAGCTAATTGGGAACATATTTTGATTTCAAATATTTCATATTTGAGAAAGACATTTATCATTACTATGGGCTTTTAAAATAATATCACTTTGCAATTTTATTATTTCTAATTATAGGTCTTCGATATTATGAAGCTCGAAATACACTGAAAATCTTTGAAGGACATTATCTTCAGTAACATTGAATGGATTTATGAGAAATATTAAAACGGGTTTTAATGCTGCAAAATCTTTAAATCTAGAAGAAAACTTTTCTATTAGCTTATCTATAATTTCTAAATATGATGTAGCAGTAAAATTTTCAATATTCAAATTTTAACTCTCAACAGTATATTTTATATTTGGGAAATGTGATAATGATTTTTCCAATAGATGGGATTTCAACATCACTATCCTACATTTGAATAAATTTACTGCACTATTCATGTCAGCGAGATGCTGATTTTCCCTTGTATTTTTGAATTTAATTCATTCAACTTTGCTGTTATATCTGTCATAAATCCGAGGTCGATTAGCCAATCCATATTTTCTAATTGCTCGTAAAATTCGCCACTTGATGCAATAAATTCCTTTATTTGTGGCAAAAGCATAATAAACTGCTCAAGTATTGTACCTCTTCTCAGCCACCTTACTTCAGTATGTAAAAGAATATCTGTGAACTGAACGTCCTCATCTTCTAAAAGTAATTTAAACAATCTGTGTCGCATAGCTACCGATCTTATGGAATTAAATTTTTGTTACTATCGTAAATACGATTGTTTTTGAGCATAACATTTCCTGATGTATGAGGCAATGATAAGAAATAAATTTCGGGAATAAGGAATCCTCTCTACATAGGGCAATAAATCCTTTTTTCTTACCAGTCATCGGTGGTGCCCCGTCTGTTGTAATTGATGGCAGAACTTTAAGGAATTCTTTTCTTTTGTTGTAAAATCAGAAAATACCATCTTCACGCAAATTGCTAATTGGGATACATTTGTATTTTCTTTTCGCTACAGATGGATGAATCGAAATACGTGACAATTTTCCATATCATTTTCTAATTGCCTCCAAATTCTCCGCAATTACTTCAATTCTAATTGTAACAGTTCTTGCTGATAATTGCAACGTGTTTATAGCTGAAACTATTTCCTTTTTTTTAAATTCTTCAAAAAGTGAATCAGCAGCTTCTAACATGGCTTCTTTCAGTAATTCTTCATCTGTAAATGGTTTTTTATTAGTTAGCAAATACGATATTTTATATGACGCTAACTTTGCTGCTTTTTGTTGCAGTGGTTTAGTAAAAAAACTTTGCTGGTTAGTTATTGAATATTTTAAAGAAATAATTCTTTTCTTCTAATTTCAGAGTTCATTGGATAATCACTACCAAAATTGGTATGAACGGTCTTAAAATGTCGTTCAATATTACTTTTCTTGGGAATCGCAACACTATTATTACACAACAAACAAATACACTTTGTTATCAACGAAACAATATAGATGTTCCCATTCATCGTTAAAATAATATGTTCTTTTTACATTTATCCATGAAGGGTTTTGAAAGGAAAGAATTATTTCGGTTTACTTGGTAGTTTTAAATGCATGGTCTACGCGTGGTCTATTTGAGATACGATTACACACTAACAAAAAATACATGCTTGTTATTAGATACGCTCAAGGTTAGCAAACTGCTTATCTATGCACAATCCTAAACTCAACTGACTACTTGCTGTTTAACGCCGTTTGACAAGAGTAAATAAATCGCTCTGGCTATCATACATTTACATTAGTCCAGCGGGGGAGCATTAGAAATCGATCGGGGGCGCCATGCAAGATCAACACATCAGTTCAAGCAAAAACGTTTTTGAACAGTCAAAACATCCGCCGTACAGTTCTTGTTTGACGGTTGATGCGTCACAAGAGATACCTCGATCGGAATGGAAAAAATGATTCGACAATTGGTTCAAGCATATGAAACAATGTACTGACCTCAATGGAGAATATTTTGAAAAACAATAAAGCTATAACCAATTATAAATATTAGTTTTGTTTGTCCTCAAAACTTAGGTAGCAACCCTCGTATTTAGTGGTCGGCAAGGTCACTGGATTTATCTCCACTGTATTTTTTTCATTGGGGTTATTTGATGTCAATAGTTTATAATGATTCACCTCAAACTCTCCAAGAACTAGAAGATCGAATCAGAGCCGCGGTACAAAGTTTAACGCCTCTGAAGTGATTCAAAAATCGCTTAGGTCATTTGTTGAAAGATTATTATACTTTCAGGCAGCAGAAGGTTCTCACTTTGAATATCTATTATATATTCTGGAGACAGTAAAGACGAGAGCAACAACAAGAGAAATTATGATAAGGTTACAGAAGACATATTCGGAAAAGGTATTTCAACTCAAGATATGTTTCAAATGAAAATAAGGGGGCTACAGTATGCAGAAGGGACTCAGTTAAGTCCATTTTTCTAGGAATTTGACAACACAATTTGTGAATTGAGGGCAGCAGGTGGAAAAAATATATGAGAGTGAGCTGATATTACAATTACTTTCAACAATGCCTGAACCTTACTAAAATGTCACAACCACAATGGAGTTGTAAACATACTGAATCAGATAATAATAGAGAAGGCAAGATGTTTAATACTTGATGGAGACTTAGAAAAAGGGATGTGGGGCAAAGCGCTAAGAACCAGTGTACATTTGATATACAGAACAGAAACAAGAGCACCAGAAAATCATAAGACTCCAGCAGAAATCTAGTATAATGAGAAGCCTAATTTGGAAGAAAAAAATTGTTAGGATGGTATGCTTACAATTTGATTCCGACAGAGAAAGTCAGAATTAGGTCTCAGATCAGAAAAAGTAATAATAATCAGATATGCATAGGTATAGGTTGTGAGATAAGAAACAAGGATTGTACATGGAAGTAAACCCTAAAATGATGAGAATATACCTGTAAAGAGAGAAGCGAACGAAGATAGTGGAAATGAAATGTCAAAAGATGGAGGGAAAGTGTGACCAAAACGCCCACATTCTGGTAACATCGAGGGCAAGGGTATCGCCGTTCAAATACAAAAACTAGTTTCGTTTTTTATCGACAGTTAAATACAGCATTTTTATTTTATATTAGTTCAGTTGTAATGAGATGTTAACAGAATAAAGTCATTGTTAAGTTTGACAATCATTTAAAAAAACACACAATGAACTCAACAAGAATCAAAATTAAAACATCTACATAAACAAATTTCATTTTTAACGCAGTGGAGATTGGAGCACTTTCAAATCACAGATAAGGGGCCATCAATAAAGTACGTCACACGAATTTTAGGACTTTTGAACCCCTCCCCCCGTCCTTCTCACAGATTGTCACATTTTTATAACCCATTTCTGATGTGACGTCATACATTTTTTAAATTTATGTATGTATTTAAAAATAATCGAGAGAAAACAGCTATTTTCATTTTTTACTTATTTTTATTAAATAATAATATAATAAAATCAACATAAAGTCCAACATTTCATAAAATTTTTTAAATTTTCAATTCACATCCAAACTTTGCGTTTTAGTATTTTAAATTTTAACATGTGACGTCACAAAACTATTGATCCCCCATGCCCCTTGTCACACGATGTCACACTTCGGTGATACCCTCCCTCCCCATTAACGTGTGCTGTACTTTATGGATGGCCCCTAAGTCCGTTTTTTTCACTCTTGTTGAATTTAAGTAGATTTTATCAGTATCGTTACAGTGACAGAAATTTAAAAACTGTTAAAAATTGTATTACCTGAAATCATGTTAAGAGATGAAGCAGTGATTTTATCTTTGAAGGTTACCTATGATAATTATATTACTGCCTGAGAAATTTTAAACGTTTTCACAATCAAATTCGCGCATTATTTGAATTACCCGTAGTTCAGAAAGAATCATTTTCTCAATTAAGAAGATAAATTTATGTTAACCAAATTTTACGCGTATTACAATAATTCAAACAGTCTGAAACTCACTTTTGATATATCTATAATCGTCTAAATTAGACAGTAATACAAAATATCAATGAGAGTCGGAGAATATTGATGAAGAAGTATTACTGACCGGTGATCATTTTGTAAAATTTCTTGCTCAGAGACGTGTACTTATAGAAACTTTCTATACAACGAAAGAAAATAATTCTGAAAGTTCTAAAAAATCACAAATTAAATCTAAGAATCATTCATTCCTAAATTAAACATATAAAAGTGGAAATTATAATTATTATAATGATGCCCATTTAGTATTTCATTGTCTGAAATTTTTGGCAAAACCAGGCAAAAGTATTGAAATTAAAGGATAAAGCTCTGAGTGAACTGTTTTCGATCCAACCATTCAGTAGAAAATTGTTTATCCAGGTGCTGTTGATACTGTGGAAAAATGCACACTTTACTTCATACTAACAATGATCGAACTGAAGCTACACAACAATCATTAGCAAAAAATCAATTATTTAATCAGCCTCAATCAATTCATTCAAGTTTTCTCACAATGAGGCAATCAAATTATCAACATTCAAATACTCTCTCTTAATTATCAGACAATCGGGAAATTTTGTCCGATTCCATTTCTCCTGCCGTACTAAACTGCTCATCAAATAAAGTTTGTGTGAACAAATAAAATTGTGCAAACATAAAATACATTTGCCAGTTAGTGGAGTTGATTAAAATTTCACTCAAATCAATCATTATACAAAATCGACTATACGATCAAGAGTTCATATTAAACATGTACAACATTTTTGATTGTTGATTAAATTACTGAAAAACTACAGACGTGGCTCAATTTTCAGTACCTTCAAGTATAAAGTGAGCTGATGAAACTTTCACGTATCGAAACTATTTTGGAAAATCGAAAATATAAATAATGAGAGAAAATTTAGTCAAGAAGCTGAATGTTAAAGAGTATTCAAAGAAAACGTGAAACAAGATGAAACTAAGCGATTTGTTGTGCCCATTTAGGCGAAATCAAGCAAATATGATCTTGGTGAATCACAAGACTTAGAGATTTTGTCAATTGTAAAGAAAACTAGAAAAATATCCAACAATAAAACAGTTTTACCAAAATTTTATGGATGAGCATTTGAAATTGGGACACATGTCAGTCGTCACTCAAGATGATAACGCAACATCACTAGTGTGCTATTCACCACATCATGGAGTTATTAAACAGGAACGTATAACTACAAAACTAAGGGCTGTTTTCGATTGCTCTTCAAACACCTCCACAAATCTTTTCTTGAAAGATTACCGGAAGGCTGGATTAACAATTCAGCCAGAACTATTCACAATATTAATCAGATTCAGCTCTCAACTAATCAAATGATTTTTACAGACCACCCTAAATCAGATATTCAACATTTAATCTCAAGTAATTATATAAACAAGACACTTGGTCTTCACTGGCATTGAAGGCAAGATTTTCTTTATTATAACATCAATTTTCGATCCATTGGGTCTTATTGGTCCGTGTACAATCACAGCAAAGGTAAAAGTGCAAGAATTATGAAAATTAAACATCGACTGGGACGTAATCTTACCAATCATCAAACAACTATTTGATGGCTCAAATTCTCAAAACACTTGAATCAACTAAATGAAATCAGTATTCCACGACACGTTATATTAGAACATACGATAGATATACAAATACATGTCCAAATTAATAGAAAAGATTAAGTAGTCGTTAAAAGTTAATATCAAAAAACGTAATATTGGAGCGATTTAACAATCAAGCTGTGGTGGATAAATGGTTAATCATATAATTGGAAACAATTCGTCTAAAAGAGAGTTACAGATAATCAAGCTATTTTCAAAACAGATCAATGGCATCATGTGGCTACAAAGGAAAACCTAGCAGATATATCCAGAGAATGGACTCCTAAAGAATTATTAGAATCTGAATAATAGTGTATGTTGGCTATGGCAGAACGAAAATAATTGGCCAAAGTTCCACTCTAAAAAACCAAGGGCATTCAAGAAACAAAACGCCATACAAAAATCACCTTACCGTCCACTACAATGTAGAATGTACTATTTTCGATAGATTTTTGTCATTCACAAAATTGATAGATGTTGTAAGTGAAGGTTTTCGTTTTCTTTACGCAGTGACTGTATTACTCTACAATTACATTGAATAAAAAGCAAACAATTATAATTATGTAAGGTGTATATATAGTTTAAATGTCGGCTGCAGTAGAGCAAAAGAATAGGTGGGAAGATGCGATTAATCAGGAGTTGTATGCGTTAGAAGAGAACAATAATTGGAAATTTGTGATACCACAAAAAGGTGCGGAAATGATGATTCTTTGTGGATTTTTAGTGGGAAGGTAGCGAAGGGGCTGAAGAAGGATGAAGAAAGGGGCTAGAGAGTTTAAGCAAAGTTTTATGAGTGATGATGTTTATTCTCTTGTAGCCAGGATAGCAAGCATAAGATTGCTTTTGTCATTATATGTAGAATTTAACATACAGGTATGGCAGTTAGATGTAAAATTTGCTTTCCTAAATAGAACTTTAAAAGATGTTTTCACGTATCATCCTGAAGGGCTAAACAGCAAACATCAAAATTTAGTGTGTTAGTTATAGAAAGCTCTATATGGCTCACGCCAATTACCAGCTTAATTAAATTAGGTTTTCAATGCTCAAAGAAAGATCCATGTTTATACTGCACAGAAAATACATATCTTTTAATACACGTTGAGCGTATATCACTTTTCTCAAAAAGCCAGCATATTGTGATAAAATGGACCTCTGCAAATACGAAAATATGAAAAAAATAATTGTAATACGTAAGGTTTTTTAATTTTAAATCGTATATATCGACAATATTTATAGTTTACATCTAATAAACCTGCCTCACATCTATTAAAAACAAAAACTAAACTAAAAAAATATCACTTAGCTCTACTCGTACTTTTTCCTTTTATGAGGGGTTGCACTTTCTCTTTTTAAAAACCAACAGTAATCACCTATCATGGCCGAATTCCATTGTCCTTGATACTGAATTTCCATTGTTCTAATATTTTTCACCATGCTCATCACTGACAGCTCCCTTATTTTCAGGAAAAAATGTCAGATGAGAATGGAGGAAATGAATTTTCAATGACATTCGAGCACCAAGGGATTTGTAGGCGTCTAGAAGTTCATCAACTAACTGTTGGTAGTTTGGATCCATATTGTTGCCCAAAATCCCCTCACTCCACTAACAAATGCCTTCCATGCTCTAAGTTCTTGTCTGGTGAGCTTTTTTGCAAAATTGTCATCCAGCAATTTTCTTATTTGTGGCCTAATAAAAATACCTTCCATTGATTTAGCATCACTCAACTGGGGAAAGACTTCTCTAAGGTATTTGAATCCATCACCCTCTTTATCTATAGCCTTCACAAAGTTTTTCATCAATCCAAGTTTAATGGGAAGGGGGGACAGAAGGACATTTTTAGATTACAAGGGGTATAAACTTAACATTTTAGATCTCGGTTAAAACTCAATTCTTGCTTGGCAATTTTTTTTTTTTACATAGTGTTGATCTACAGAGCCCGACTGTCCCATGGACAAAGAAAACAGCAATGTTTCGTAAACCCTCGTGAAGTTCCATTAAAATTCCAATCGCCTTCAAGTGTCCATATATCTGCCACTTGTAGTTTATTTTGTCTTAACGCAAGCGAATATTTTCATCTTCACAGAATGAGCAACTGGTATAGACGGTTTTAAATTTCCATTGTGTAATAACACTGCTTTTAAAATGTATTTAGTGCTAAATCATTCAACTCACTTTGAACAATTGAATGTAGCTCCCCGGAACTGGTACTTGGAGTAAAAATAGGGTCGGTGCATTGTTCTTCGGAACTTCCTGATTATACGTTGTCTCCAGTATCTTCTAAAACAATATTTTGCGGATCTAAAGGCGCAATCGGTACTAGTAAATCTTCGATATGGGAAATAACCTTCAGTCTTTGTTAGACAAAAATAGCAGTCATCAAAATGGTTTGTAGGTTCTCGCCATACCATTGGAATTCCTAAATGCATGCTTTTTTTCTTCCCAATCATCCACTGCACCAATGACACGCTACAATAAACACAGCACGCGTGGGGGACCCACTGCTTGTCTTGGTCTTCAATTAAAGTACCAAAATATTTGAAATAGGCTTTTTTCACATTTTCGGAAAATGGCGTGGTTTCTGATTTCATCACATATTCTTCACAAATATAACAAAATTTGTCATTTGATTCGAAATTTTCGTCTTTATAATCACATTTTGCAGTATCAACAGAGTACCACTTACTATGAAACTTAAGAAAATATTTATTCGTTTTTAATGTTATTTTTATGTTTATTATTCTGAATAATACAGTTCAGGTATTTTTTCGGCCATAAAATTTACCGATATTAACCGCCCCTTTATAAATTAGCTAACTGCTAATGTAAACAGGGATAATTAAGCTATTGCAAAATGGTGTGTTAGGGCTTAATAAATATTTTTTCTATTATTGGACGGGTATTTCCATTTTAAAAATAAAAGTCTCGCCTATGTCAGCCAGTGTCACCTATCGATGCTGCAGGAAGTCTTGTTTTCATCACTGAGTATGGTTTGCTCCAGCTCCAATCGATTTATAGGTCTAAAGGTACGTGCTTCTTTTAGAAGGAACAAGAAAATAAAGCATCACGACCTGGAGATATTTTAGAGCCAATATTCGTAGTATCATTTACAAAATAATTTTTAAGTTCGTCTGGATCGAGATCGATAGTGTTTGATGAACGCGTTTTGTTTCTCAAATTATTGATAACAGAACAAGTTTCTTTTGAGGAATTTTTAGCTCTCGAGATGCGATTGTTGTAATAGTTTTCCGATAAAATAATCTATAGTTATTTATATAATTGAGTATGTAAGGATTGTCTGTGACTTTTTAATATACAAGACTGATCTCATATTCTTGGATGAAGTAAGTGTTCCTTTCGTAGTCCATGATTTGTGATGATTACTTTTAAGAGGAAATGCTGTATTATAGTACCTAATAGTTTTTATGGAGAAAGTCCGAAAATTTAGAGTCAATATCTTCAGAAAGATCAATCGAATCATTTGCTAAACACAAGTTTTGAAATTTAGTGAAGTTTTGTTTACAGAAAATCCTCACCAACTGAGTGTGTTTCTTAAGAGATTTACAAATTCGGCGAAAACGTCTTCATGGTCAGAGAGACCTGAATTAATTACTAAGTGATTTACATCATGGGGTAGGGACTCGGACACTATGTAAAATAGAATTGAGAAAGTTGTTTTAGTAATTAGAGATAGTAAATTCATGTGCACATTTAGCTTAAATCATTCAAAAATATTTATTAGAGACTTTTGATCATTAGTAAAGTCAATGTTATAATAACCGCATGAACTCTTCCGCTCTTAGTGAGCAGAGCGTCGAGTGAATTTAGAAGGTTCTCGAAAAAAGAACAAATATTTGATTAAGGTGGGCTAATCAAAATTTAATACATCCGAAAAGTTCTCACTGGAAGACAGAATTAGTTTCCCGCCGTGAACTAAATTACCCCTGTCATATCTACTAATAACTCTATATTTTTCAATTAAAAATTCAAGATTAATTTTCATGTAGCCAGTGTTCAGTAATAGCAACTGCGGGAACCCCAATTTCTCTAAAATGGATACAATTCGTTCGCATTGTTGCATATAGACTGAATATTAATTAGAACCATTCTCAATTTACAGTCCTTAAAACTAAATAAAGATTCTAGTTCCTCTATATTATCTAAAAATTTCTTCTAGAAGAATCTGCAATTTGTTTTTGGGGAAACCTCCGTTCTGTAGGTGGAACCTCCACTTCGGTTGAGCTTATGCCATAAAAATCATGAAACTGCTATGGGATCAACGGGCAGACACTCGGATGTTGAGAACACCTTATCACTTGTGGAAGTATAACCTTCAAAACATATCCACCGTTGATGGAGGTGGGGCTTCTCGAGACAACGAAGATTCAACAGACCATTCTAATAAAACTCCAGGTTGCCACATATTACCGTCAGCCAATTTGCTAGCAGAAACATTTGTTTGAAAACCAATTTTAGATGTTGTTGTTTTTGGTTCATTGTCTCCATTAAATAAGGGAAAGCAACGAACGAAGTCTGTACAACCCAACTTTTCCTTAACATGGCGTACTATATGATTTGTGGTGCTGCCTGCATGGAGATTACTGACTATTACGTAATGCCTCTTTCGATTACTGTCAGGAGATACGGTGTACGAAACCTCTAGAAAACTGGATATCTCAGTTTGTGTGGAAGATGATATAATAATAGGTAGGTCGTTTCTTCTGGTTACTATGATTAATTTGTGTGTTCACCTCTTTCACTAGATTGGATATATTATTTTTTAAATTTCGCATTTCATCGGACGAAAAATTTTTAATATGATTTTTTTTTGTTTTTACGGAATCGTTGAAAATATATTGAAGAGTTCCATATCACTGATTTAAGCAACAAATTTGGCTTGAAGACAGTAAACATGTTGGCTATTTTGTTGATGCCATCTATCTTCTTTCTATAATTGCATCACTCCAACATAAATTCAGTTATTATTTGTATATCAATAAAATCAGAGAGAACATGAAGTTAGACACCCATTGGAACGAAAAAATAATAAAGAATAATTTTTAAAAAATTGTATTTATTTACTCATAAAACAAAATTTCGAGATTCCGGAAAGTTTAGGAGTAAATAATTTTAAATATGCTAAATGTGTATAAATAATAACATGGAATTGTATGGGAGAGGGCTTTCAAAACTTTGCCTCAGAAATTACGCCAGACTTTAGACTCAGCTATAAAAATTGTCAACTACATCAAGAACAGTGCTTTGAAGAATCGGTTATAAACATTACTCTGCGAGGATCTCGATTTTGAGCACAAAGTTTTTCTGTTCCATACAGAAGTACGCTGGCTTTTCAAACGCAACATGTTTGCTCGCCTTCATGAATTGAAAGATGAAGTAATTATTTTTACTCCAGTTCAAAAAAAGACTCAATGTTCAAAGCTGACATTTCAATGGAAGTTGGCTTATTTAACTGACATATTTGGCGCCTTTAATGAGCTAAACTTGAAACTTCAGGGCAGAAACAGTACTATAATAAACAATTATGATTATATTCAGGGGTTCATAGCAAAGCTTCAGCTTGGGATTCAAAAATTATCTTATCTTATAATGTTACATCTTTTTCTCGGCTGTTCGAAGCAACTAAAAATAACACACTGGACGGAAATTTGAAAGCTTGCTCATTTGCAAGCGCTGGAAAACGAATTTCGCCGATACAATCGAGACATCGATTCCGAGTCATCAATATGGCACATGACAAGAAATTCATTTGTTGTCGATGTGTTTCAGTTACCAGAAGAAGTTCTAGAAATGAAGGCTGATTCGTCCATCTTTTGACTGGTTCTGAACATGCAATCTCAAGTGTCTCATTAGTATCTATCTTATTTTATTATTATTTTTTTTATGAAACACATATTTAATTTCAAAAATTGTTTATTACAATTAAAATAAAAGACTTTTAAGTACATAATGTGCGTTTTTTTGTATTTATTGAAAATAGAAGGGAGGGGGGCATGAAAAAATTATTAATAGTCTGGGGAGTCTCAACAAAACAAAAATTGGGAAACTCTGCTACAGACTATCAAGCGTTTGAAGCTTGGAGCGAACATTGACGGTGATTGATAAAAAATTTGAATGACTCAAGCCGCTTGATAAACTAGGGCAATTTACATCAAGCATTGCGTCAGTTAAGCGGTGGAAGGCACTTCGGAAAGCGAGGTTCGCGAAAACTCTGAGTGGGAATTCATTTGTTGATTGAATTATATCGCGATTGTCCGGAATTGTGGAAAGTGACGAGCAAGGATTATTTCAATGGAAATAAAAAAGTGCTGCGCTAGAAAAAAATCTTAGGGAAAAAATAAAACCCGATTTAAGTGTGATACAATTGAAACAAAACTTATTGTCCTTAGAACAAACTTCAACAGGGAGTTCCAGGCCATCGAGTGTAAAAAAGTGTCAGAAACGTCTACAGACGACATCCCTGAACCTTCGCTTTGGTATTACATTGACATGCACCTCATAAGAGACCAGTCGGAAATCGCACAAACCGAAACTTCTGAAGTAAGAATTTTATTCCATTTTATTTTATTTTTTTTTACAGTATTTATAATTATTGTATATGACAAGTAATGTGACACAAGGCAATTATTTTGCCATGGAACTGACCCAGACGTGTAAAAAATTTGCACAAGTCATCCCTTATTTTTTTGCCTCTACTGTAGAATTGCCTATGGTTCTTTGAAGTTGTGTCATCTCGAATGTCTTGCCTCCATGACCCAGGTTCCACAGCACCAGCCACAATATCGTATCTGTCAATATCCTAAGGTTGTAAATACTTGGCTCTGTTCTTTGAGCACAAGTAGTTGTGCAAATGGCAACATACCATTACAATTTTCACAGCTTTCGGTGGTTCAAATTTAATGGCATTTTGAAATTATATGAATCTATACGTTAATATACCAAATGCATTTTCAAAAACTCTTCTGGCTCGGGAGTGTCTATAGTTGAAAATCCTTTTCTTGTTCTTCAAAACAGCTCTGTTGTAGGACTTCATGAATTGAGGGAGAAGTTGAAATGCTTCATTTCCAATAAAGAGTGTCTGATAACTCACGAGGATCAGGCATGTCAAGTTAGTTCTGAAACAACTTGCGCCAAAAGAACACACCACCATCTGACACTCGCCCATTTGCATCAACAATTGCCATAAGCACAATGCTGAAAGAACCTTTGTAATTGTAATAGTAGGACCCAGAATAGCGAGGTTTTTGGATTGATACGTGTTTACCATCAACGCTTCTCAGGTATTTGGAACCTAGAAGAGAGACAAAAAACGAAAATTGCATTATAACCCTTACATGAAGAATTAACACTTAGTATAAATGGGAATTTAATTATTAAATTACTATTGTGTAGTAATTGTAGTAATTAAAGTTTGTAAGCTTCATTGTATTTTATTTTTGTTACAGCAACCGACTCCGGATGAAGACTCGCAATCACAGCTCAGTTTCAAAAGTGTAGGGTCTCCTTCTGACGTAGTTACACCCTCAACTCTTAAACCAGCCATCCCTGTAAAGACGGGTAAAAAAACAAATAGTGGGACTAGTGACTGAATATTTCAAGCGACCTGAGACTGAAGAAGATATTTTGGCTAAAGGATAGGCTATGAAATTAAAAAAGGTAACTCCAGACCAACGATGCTTCGCCGAAAAACTCATAAATGACACGCTTTTTGGAGCAAAAATGGGCAGCAACTTGACAAGGGAAGGAGTGCGTTTTCAAACCCACCCTCCTTATTGGTCACCCTCGCCACCTTTATCGTCATCTTCAATAGTTGGCAAAGGTACTCCAACCAGGGCAGACGCTGTATATTTCGCATCCAAGTGAAAGCCCTTCATACCCAGGGCAACACCACGAAACGTCTGATGAAAATAATGCTGCTACGTTCTTCCCCTCATTTACCTCAATGTGACTTGTGCCCCAATCTTTTCAGTTCAGCAATAATTTACATTACCTGTGCGATATCTGTATTATTCGTAAAATGTAATTATTTGTACATTTTTTTCCTTTCTTAAAATATGAAGAGATTTATTTGGGCAATAATTTCTTACCTAAATGTTTTCCTTCAATGCCATGATAATTGCAGAGCAAGTTTCCATAATGATGAGTTCCAGAGTCTTCGGAGCAATGGCGAATTTCAGGTCTTCTAAATCCATGCCAGATGTTAGGTACTTCAATCTCTGACTTGCAGGAATCGCCTCACACATTTTCGTCTCCTTCTTCTCGATGTCTTGGGGACTAAATCGAGTAGATTATCGAAACTTTCTTGGTCCTTGCGTAGAAAATTCCTGTTCTCCTCTGGTTTCGAACCACTCAGAAAAATAAGGAAATGTTGATGAGTGAAGCGGTTCCTCATTTTATACCAGTCCTTAGACCACCATCTTTTTTTCTTTTTGTGGTTTTTCCTACTTTCCTGGTTTCCTACTCAAGAGTTAATATAACAACAAATTATTTGATGTGGTCAAGATTTCATCTGTTTTGGAACAAAATTTCAATTGAAGGAGACCTAAAATCAGGGTAATGTGTGCGTGTGTGTGGTGTGCAGGTGGAGAGCGCGTGTGAGTGGTGTGCAGGTGGAGTGCGTGTGTGCGGGTGTGTGTGGTGCGAGTGTGTATATATATATACATATATAATATATATATATATATATATATATATATATATATATATATATATATATATATATATATATATATTGTATTGGACTTACAACATAATAATTTTCTGGGAAATATCACGTGCAAAACAATGTATTGTAAATAAATTAATTGGAAACAATAATTTTTTTAGTATCGTCGCTGTCTATTCCTCTTTGAGAAGATAAATATTTCGCAGTATATATGTACATATCTAAATTTTTAAGAGTACATCGAGCCACGAATCTTACAAATGGTCGTACATCACCCATGTTGGCAGTTTTCAAAGCATCGTAATATTTTTGCCTAAAAAAAAAAAACAAAAAAAAGTATGCATGGAACGTTTGATTTTCAAATACCTAGCAATTCCGTGTTTTAAAATAATAATAATCATTTCATTCAAACACCATACAAAAGGTGTGTATACAATGCAATCTAAAATAACCGGATTATTTAAATCCTACTAGTTCACCTTCGGTGATAACTTGAGTTATTAAAACGCTTTGACTACTATTGTTGTAATAGTACATAGTATAATCATTATGAGTATAACCAACGAAACAAGGAAATTCAACTTAGAATAAAATTAATATGGGTGAATATACAAATATTGGTCAACAACAGATCAGTCAATTTTTTTTGAGTTTGCGAATGCAAATAGCTTTGAATCTAATAAAAGTACATCCCTTTTTTCGTTTTTATAAATGTAAACCATTTCTAAAAATTCTCTTTTTCGTATATTAGATTCTTATATTCTGTTCCAAGAATTTTTTAATCTTTATAGTTGAGTTTGTTTTTTTGATATTTCATTGTTCATTAACGCACTTTTATTTTTTTATCGTATTGATGACATTTTAGTCTATTTTCTTAATACTGAGATGTTTGCCCTATGTAGACAGTCTCACAATTAGTACAAAGCAATTGATATATACTATTTTGATAAAGACTAAAAGTCAACCACACATGAGAGGAATGTAGTTCCGGCTGATCATATTTCAACATACCTTAACTACGTGCTGTATCAGAAAAAATCTATATGTTGATAATGATAATCTCAAATTATAAATGTGAATCTTAAAGGATTTAGTAAAACTTTGCTATTGTTAATAATATTGACCTTCTATCATGGAACTCCGATATGGTAACATCCAGTCAATTTTCCAATATATAATAAGAAACACATGGTATATATATATATATATATATATATATATATATATATAATAAATGTTCGAAAAAATGGACACCTTGCACTTCTACACACTGTCTAAGGAGGATATTTCTTTGAACTTGGAAAAGCATTCTAAGATTCTGCCTTATAGCGTCACAATGGAAGTTCATTCTATCGATTATTTCGTTCTTTGTGTTTACCGATGTTGCATATACCAAGCTTTTAAGATACCTCCAAAAAAAATCCATTATATTTAATTCAATACTACCAATCCACCTATAAGGAAAAATGTTATTAAGATGATTTTTTACATCGTTTTAGGAAGTGTCTCTGCGAATGTTTAGGGGAATAACATGGGTGGGAAATTATTTTGGAGAAATATCGCTGGCAATTCAGGTTATTATTAAAAAATTATGGACCAAAAGAAACTGGTTTATAATAATTTTCTAAATTGTTAAAACTTACTTATATATTAAAATTATAATTATTATTGTAATAATATATACATATATATTATACCTACATAGGTATGACATCTCAAAATTTAAAATCACGATACACTCAACACAAAAGCTATGCAAAGTTAGAAAAACCAAGATGTGGATTATCTGAACACGTAATAGACGAATGCCACTGTATAGATTTCGATAGCATAAAAATTCTAGACATTGAAAGGAATTATTATTAGCATATTTATTGACTTCTGAGCCGAGAAAGTGAATTTTTAAAAGTATCTCTGTACTGTACTCTCCGTTTGGCTTTTGAAGTAGTCCAATTGTGTTCAAGTGGGTTTCGACTAAGATTTTTGGAGATTGATAAAGTAGGGCAAGTGGTTGGAGGCTTCGTCTAGTTCCTCAACCATCTCTATGTTATATAGAGTTTTCTCCAGATTCAGTTAAAGGCTCTCGATATACGACTCCCAGTTAGTAAGACTTGGAACTTGACTCTGGGTAAGTTGATATTGCCTCCAGATCGAATCTGATACTCAAATTGTCAGACGTGAAGAGTTCATCTGTCACATTACAGTTTGTTACTGTATGTGATGTAAAAACATAGGATAAGGTTATATCTAGAACCTCTTTAATCACCGCATTAATGAACGTAGGCTTGTTGTCTTTGTCAATAATGCCAATGTATTTATAGTTTAATTATTAAAAAAAAACACTCACCCCTCGCTTTGATTAGTCGCTGGACTATTTCTGGAAGAGTTTGATTCACACCCCCAGGAAAGTTGGCCGAGGCTATCAGTACCAAGGTATAGGTACAATTTCAAGATTAGTTCGGAGCTGTGGAATTCCCAAGCGATTTGCAAACTTTTACGCATCCTATCTTTTACAACAGCTGGATCCGTAGGTGAAATATTAATTTGCGTTAAATACTCAACCGTTTGAATTCTACTATCATCTTTTAAAATTTTGGCATTATATCCTATCCATATTGGCGTGTTTGAAATTTGTAAGTTATGGGAAAGTACCCATATAGAATATCTATGTTGAACATTAATTAAATTTTGGAGTTTTTCAGGTAACGCTACATTACCACGCCAAAATTCTAGACGACATTGCTTCGCGTGCAGTATATTTTCAAATGAATCTTCCTCAAATGAACGTTTTCTAGGAACAGCCAAATCTCTAACATTAATTGATGAATTGCGTTGAGCTGCTGTGGATGCTTTGTTCCTTTTTATGATGTTCAATTCATCTTCTGTAGGGATATTTTTATAAATAATACCCACTGTATTATGCAAGGGTATTTTTACCAGAGCTTGTCTCTACAAATCAGTCGTAATTATCCCACCCTACTCCAAATGATAATATAGAAGTTGGTTGAATGCCGGATAGACATAATATATTATTAGAAGCACAAAAATATGCAGCTGACGTCTCCAATTCCAGTATACTTGGATGGGAGATGCAGTAACCTTGCCTGCTCAACTTTTTTGCTTCCCGTGAGGCTTTTCATGGTTATACCCAATAAAATATACTTTTGCGGCTTAATATCACCTCTTGTAATGCTGTAGATTGAGTCATTTCCAATTGCATTATAATATTTTGTCTAAAATTTCAATTCTTGAATGGATTCATCTCCATCATCAATCAATATAATTAAAAGTAAAATTGTTTCAATAAATTCACATGAACAAAGTCTAACATTTTCCAAACGACTTTCTGTTTAAAAAAATTATTCTTCATTAATTAAATATAATATATAAAATATTATAAAAAAATAAATATATAAAAGCTGAGAGTCCGTCAACGTATACTCTCAACACAGATGAGATCGATGAGTCCTTGGGAAGTTTGGGTTACCGTGGCTTTGACAGGTGAATGGTACTAGAGGTGTGTTAAATACGGATCTGAATTGATCAAATAATAAAATGTGAATCTTTGATGTTACCTTCAGAATGTTGTTAGAAATCGAGTCTTTTATCGCCAGACACTGAACATCATGACAATCCCTTTGCTAGGCACCCATAATGTTCATTAAATTTTAATTCTACTCACGTTATAATATAAAAGCTGATTTTTATACTTAGGTGATAATGAGATGATGATATCTTAGCCAGACTATTTTTATAGTTCCAGCCCCTTGCCAGACAAGCATGCTACAAAAGCGATGGTGATTTAATCATTATTATTTTAATATCCATTATTATGTAACAACTTTAATATCCATTATTATTTAACAATATTTCGAATAGCATGATGTGAAAATCATTTTAGGTGACATGACTGCAAATGTTTGCCGAAAACCTGTTTATAGACCTATAATAAGAAAGGAAAGTCTACATGAAAAGTCAAATGATAATGGGACGCGGTTAAAAGACTTTGCAATCAGCAAGCACATGACTATTGCCAGCACTTACTTCCCCCACAAAGACATTGACAAGGTCATACGGCGGTCACAAGATTGTTCACATCTAATAGACAAAAGGCATGGGTCAGATGTACGAGATGTGAGAAGTCACCGAGGGGCCGACGTAGATTCGGACTAATTCATGGTTCAAACGAAGTACCGGCAGCGAATTTTACGCTTAAAACTGCAGAAGAACCCATGATTTCAGAAGAACAATGGACAAAAGCTCAAGATGGCCCGGACACTAGGGCAGATTTAAGCGAGAGAGCGCAAAGGCTGTTAAAAGCGGAGAAGGCCAGAAGTGATGGGAGCATCAAAGGTGCATGGGGAGCTGTGAAACCAGCGATCCACCTAGCTGCTGAAGAAACTGTGGGATATCAAGAACCTCAATGGACAAAGGGATGGTTTGATGAAGAGTGTGAAGGTATGATTGAGAGGAGAAACATGGCAAGAAAGGAGATGCTTCAAAGGCAAACAAGAGCCAAGGCACATGAATATGTTAGGGGTAGAGGAACAATCAAAGTAATAAATTGGAAGCTATGTCCACGATATATAGACTATAAAGTATATTCAATATTATTCATGTATGACACGTAAGATATTTGTTTATGTTATTTTTTAAATGAAAGTGATTTTGTATTAAAAAACAAATCGTGGATATATAAATTTGTATTATTTGTAATAAAAGTTGTGGCAAAATAATTTTCTGTTGAGGCATTGAAAAAATTATAAATTAATTTTAAAATTGAGAAAAAAACATAACCTATCATATAACGTTACCATTCTTTCGCCTAAATATACAGAGAAGTTATCACAGAAAATTTTATAAATCATTCACAGGACTGATGAAAAAATACTCTACCCCAGAACCTAAAATTTCTAAAATGACCGTTGAAACAGAGGATGTGTGGTAGTTAACTGTATAACACCACTCTTCAGCTGTTCAATCAATAGAACCTCAATTCTCCCAGACAAATTTTAGTTTCGTATAATGTCTAGCATCGAAATCAAGAAGAGTATAATGACTTGTTAATTAGATTGGAAAGTATTACAAGTTCGAAAATATACTATCACACTGAATGTGTGGTGGAGTTTAACAATAACATATCTTCATAGGCGAAAATATCTGTTAGAAGTGATTGGCATCATCATTGAGAGTTCCACCAAGAAGCTTTCAATAAAATTAGTAGCATCAGAGGAGATTTAATTATATGAATTATATACTAAGCCGAAAAGGCCATAGAGTATAATAAAACCGCGTTTATGTGCTTCATAGACTTAACAAAAGCATTTGACAGAGTGAGATTACATGACGTCATTGAGCTACTAAAAGAACGAGGCGTAAACCAAAGGACAATAGACATCATTCGGGACATGAACAACGGAAATAGCACATATGTAAGAGTAAACAACGAACTCTCCAGTAAAATGCCAGTATCAACAGGGATCAGACAAGGAGATAGTCTCAGCCCAATACTCTTCAACATTATAATGGACGAAATCATAAAAGAAGTCAAAACGGCAGGCAGAGGATACAGAATGGGAAAACATGAGTTTAAGATAGTTTGCTACGCTGATGACGCGGTTGTGATATCCGAAGATGAGGATAATCTGCAAAAACTGCTACACAGATTTGAAACAGTTGCAGGAAAATTCAATATGATCATATCGACACAAAAGACACAATCCTTGACAATAGCGAGAGAACCAAGAAGATGCAAACTGGCAATTTATAATAAAAGTGTAGAGCTGGTTATGTCTTTTAAATATTTAGTGGTTAACATCACGAGCAATGGGAACTTGAAGCAAGAAGTTAAAACGCAAACAACAGCAGCATCTAGGATATCAGGATGCCTTCGAACCGTGATATGGAGGAATAAATTTTTAAGTATCAAAAGCAAAATACGGATATATAAAACTTGTGTCAGACCAGTAATGACATACGCCATAGAAACGAGGGCGGAGACTGCAACTACTAAGCGGATTCTTAGAACGACCGAGATGAAGACATTACGCTCAATCACAGGGAAAACACTAAGAGATAGAATAAGGAGCAATGAAATTAGAAAAATATGTGACGTTCCGGATATAGTGAGATGGGCCAGAGCTAGAAGAAGAGCATGGAGAGATCATGTCAATAGAATGGACAAGGATCGACTGGCGAAAATCGCAAAGGAAGTGAGACCCAATACAAGTAGACCGCCTGGAAGACCACCAAAGCGCTGGTATGAGAGCTGGTCCTCGGAGTCAAAACTTAGGCTGCCTCTTTGAAAACACAAGACATAGTCTTAAAATAAGAAAAAGAAGAAGAAGAAGAAGATATACTAATTCTGTTAAAATGGGTGCTACTTTTACTGCATACAACCTAGAAGAGAAAATTGATAAGAAATATTCCAAAGATGTTGAATTCATTACAATCCGGAATGAAAAATAATAGCACCCAATTATATGAAGATAATTGACGAAACAGTATTCGACATTTTAAAATATTTCACAAAAAGCTGCATCATACTTACGAAAAATTATTTTGATAATGGACAAGAAAAAATTACCATCTAAAAATCTTTCAGTACAGTATTTAATTGAAGGTGAAGATTCTATATCTCAAGAATTATTGATTTTTTATTCTACTCTCATAGGTGGTTCTAAACAGAAACGAAAGAGTAGCTTAAAATGTGTCAATACACTGTTTATGGAGTCCATAATGGTCAATTCAAGACGTCTAAGCATATCATGATGGGTATGAATTTCAAGAGTTTAGCAGAAAAATTATAGATATGATGAACAGATATGGCCATTTTATTAGGTATCAAAGAGTTGAAGAACTCGAAACAGAAACCACATAAACTGCCCTTGAAAAGTCAAGTTTTTGTCCTGAAAAAATTAACATCTGGACTTCGTACTGGACTGGCTTATGATAATTTTGAACTCTTAGTTGAAACTATTTGGTAACATGATACCGTCGTATCAGAACATCGGATTAAAGACATCCGAAGAATCCACATCAGAGAGAAAGGAAAACTTTTGATGCAATCGCTTCAGAAGAAATTTATTATCCAAAAAAAGTCCAAGTAACTTGCAATTAATGGCTGATCAAATTAAAAATATAGTCCCCAATAATTACAATTGTATACAGAGATTGATAATATATGGATGTGATGCACTAGAGGTACCTGATAATCCAATGTGAGTTGGTTTTAACTGTAAGATCCATGATAATGACACACTACAGGAACACGTATCTTATTTGACTCCAATATATGTTTCACCAACAAGTACTTCTGTAGTTTTAGAAACCATGCAACAAAGTAACATGTCTCAAGATATTAATGAATATTATTAAGCCCTGAATTGAATATTCTCTTTCATACAAACTGAAGAAGAAAGAAACATAAGATGGCTAAAATGACTACAATTTCAACTAACTATATAAACCTAGGATCTACCTATAAACATCTTTTATATTTAGAGAACTGTTATATAAAACTAAAAAAGTTTTTAAAATAAAATTCAAATTTAAAAGTGATACCATCTGACAAAGGTAATGGGAAAGTTATAATGGAGAGATGGCAATACCTCATTTATTCTCCAATAAAATACTTTGAACAAGAATTTAATGTGTTCTGTGATTTAAAGTACAAATTTGGTCATTTTTAGATTGCAATGTGTAGTATTTCAACATAAATCTTTGATTAAAATACCTTTGTTCCTTGAGCACTATTACTGGAGGATAGTTTCTTCTCAAAAAAAGAAGATTCATAAGTAATCTACTTGTGCGTCCGTTTCCATCAGTGAATGGATGAATATCAACTAATTTGTAATGAGCCAGAGCTGCGTATCGAACTGGATGCATACTTAGAGCTTCCTCTGAGTTAAGCCATTGAACGAATATTTCCATTAAAGCTGGAACATCACCATGTGGCGGAGGAACGTGACTTCCAACATATACCTAAAGAAATTGTTCTGTTTTCATTGGTTCATATAAAATGAGAGTGAATATTTTGATACGTAAATTTTTACCTTTAATAATTAAAAAAAACATGTAAATCTGAAAGAAATAGACATATTGTAGTAAGTATAGCTGCTTAGTTTGATCTTTCTTTATATATTCCTTAAATAACAGAGCTGTCCATACGGGGTGGCTTGTAAGGTGTGAAGCTTAACCATGGAAGGCTACCTTGATGCATCGCAGAACCAGCAGAATTATTTAAATTACGGGACTTATTCAAGAAATTGTAAACACTTTATGACTGGTCGCCATAATATTCGTTCAATGAATACGGGATTTCATGAATTTTTAAGCTACGTAGATAATTACGATTTTGATATAGTTGGCTTGAGCGAGACTTTGCTAACACTGAAAGACGATATAACACGATTCACCATACCAAATTACAATTCAATGTAGAGGCGGGCGAGGAAGGGATGTAGAATCGTATGTCAAGGGAAATATAAATTGTAGCCTAGTAGGCTTCAATGACATTTAGATTTGCATTTAAATAGGAATAGAATACTTGTTACCAGTCCCTATAGACCATTTTGTTAAACCTACATTTTTTAAACAAGTTAAACAGCATCGTGTAAACATACATGAGAAAGTTAGAAATGAATTAAATATTAATTTAAACGATGAAAAAAGTTGCATCGTTGGTGAAGAAGGTTTTTCAATTAGGAAACTATGCTTACCCTATTGTATAAAGCTTTTAATACATATTATTAACAGTTGTATTTTAGAAAGTGTTTTACCTCATGTTTGGAAAAAGCTATTGTTATTCTTTTCCTTGAAAATACATATCGAAAAGAAGCAAAAGACTTAAGTCCAATAAGCATATTACCAGTGGTATCAAAAATCCTAAACGAGCACAGATACAACCAAACAAGCGAGTTTATCTACTCGTCTAGCATTATACATGACAATCAATCAAGCTATAGGGAATTTTCAGTACGTCCACAATTCTGGTAAAATTGGTAAATGGCATAAAATCTAGAGAAAACCTAGGAGAGGTTACATGCTTGTCGTTTCTTTACTTTAGCACAGCATTCAATACCATGGATCATGATATGCTAGCAAAATTAAGATCATATCTCCAAAACATATGCCATTGCATTTTAATCAAAAATAATGAGGTGGTAGACCCATATATTTGAAACTGAAAACAGAGTACCACAAGGTTCCAATTTAGGTCCTTTATTATTTTCTTTGTATGTAGCAGACATGAAAAACTGTTCAAACTATTCCAATATACTATGAATGCAGACAATTCACAATTATACGTTTCCTATTCAAAATCTCTGAATAATATATCATAAGAACGAAAAAGCTATAATTGACAAAAAAGAGTTGAATAATTTAAGTAAAATTTATAGTTCTATTTTGTAAATTATAATAAAACAACAAATAATTTAATTGATTACTGCTATATATTTGATATGTAGGAACCAATGAAAAATTTTTTTTATTAGAACAAAGTTAGTTCTAAGTTGATTTCATCCTTCTTTTGATATTAATGATGAATCAATATAAATAAGCAAATTTTCAGTGTCAATATCATATTTTGGTAAAGACTTAAAGAAAAGTCAAAATTTATCTTTCTTTTAAAAACTATAAAAAAAACTAATTTTATAACAGAAGAGGCCTAAAATCAAATATAATTCTTTTGAATGCTTCTAGTGAGAAGAGAAACTTTAAGTCAATGAAATTGAATCCAACTAAAAATCAACCTACGAGCTTAGTTTTCTTCATAATTTTTTAAAGACAGATAAAATTTTTACGTTTCGACTACTTTCAGTCTTTATCAAAATATGAATTGACACTGACAATTTGCGTATTTATATTAATAAATCACCTACATCATGAATATCAAAATAAAAATAAAATCAAAATAGAAAACTATTTTAACAAGAAAAATCAATTTTTATTTTTCCTTAGTTTTTACATCTCAAAAATATGTAGCAGCCATCAATCAAATTATTTGTAGTTGCATTAAAATTTACAAAATAGAGCTATACATTTTACTTAAATTATTTAGATCTTTTTCGTATATTGGATTTCATTTCAAAAATTTTAATCTCAAGATTTCAATAAATGATTCATTTTGGTGTAGGAATACGAACCCTTAAGGGGCCTAGTTGCTGAGAAATAGGGTGTCCAAAATTTTAAATAAAATCCAAAAATTTGCCATAAATCAAGAACACCTTTGAATTTTTTTTTAAATTTGGTTAAATTAGGCTTAGTTTACTTCAATCCATTTATTACACGGTTTTGTCATTGAAAAATGTGTCTTCTGGTGTAATAAGTACGTATTGAAGTAAGCGGCCAACAGTTTGAACAACTACTGTAACTTTGTCAATTTTGTTATTGTTGTAATACAGAGTTGTTTAAATTTAATTTATGCAATTATCATTTTTATTTTCATTGCCAATTATAAAATTGAAATTATGAATTTGTAAATTACTTACGTGCTTGCAGACTTTTGTTTGGAGGCAAATTTCTACAGCTCCGTTCATTTTAGCTACATAAAAAGTTATTAGTTTTTTAACTAAAAGTAATTAGGCAATTAAAACGAAATTAAAAAAAAGACTTTGCTCCAGTGACGTAAAAAATAGTGACAACTAACCCTGATAGCGCGCCACTGGTTAAATTTTTCCAAAGTTTATTTATGTCAAAATATTACTTTTATAAGAAGCATATTGGTCACCAAATTTAAAAGAAAAATTTAAAAGCGTTCTTGATTTATGGCAAATTTTTTATTTTTATTTAAAATTTTGAACACCCTCAGCTAATAGGCCCCATAAGGGTTCGTATTCCTATATCAAAATGAACAATTAATTGAGATCTTTCTGAGGTAGAGCGTTGTCGGTCGTATATAGAAACACCCTGTATACCATTAATATTATATACCAAGTGCTTTGTACTTATTGTGACGCTGTCTACATAGGGCAGACATCTCAGTATTTAGAAAATAGACTAAAAGGTCATCAATACGATAAAAAAATAGAACTGCATTAATGAAATCTAATACACGAAAAAAAAAAGAATTTTTAGAAATGGTTCACATTCATAAGAATGAAAAAGCTATAAATGAAGGAATGTCATCATGTGGACGTGATGACTTTCCACTGAAAAAATAGTCGACTCAATAGAAAGAATCTTGAACCAAGAAATTATTCTTGATTTGAGTAAATTATTTTTAGTACTTTTTACTTTTTTCAAAATGGTTTTCTTGGTTCAAGATTTTTTCCTTGAATAAAGTTAACAGTTTTTTCCGTGTATAATATTTCAATTCATTAATTTTCTTCTTAACCTGTTGATAAGATGTCAATTTTTTTTGACCAATTAGTCTTTATCGAGTATTACTTCTTTGGTAGGATCATGTGCAGTTAAATCGGTAACAGAAGCTGTCGACTGCTTTACTACTTTACAAAAAATCTACAATTTCTTTACTCTTTCCATACATCGTTGGTAGATGGTCTGCAATAATGAGAGACAACAAATTTTCTGAATATGAAGAAAAACTAAAGCACCATCTGGAGTATCATCATTATTATAATCGTCGCAAAGAAAAGAAAAATTCAACCAAATAATTCAGATTGAATGAAAGAACACCTTTCTCTGAAGAAGGAAATTTATTGCTAAATCCTGCCAATAAACTAGTCAGTAAGTATCCTAACGATTTAGAAGGAACGTTTGGCAATGAATGTATTATTTCCATTATCTTCAAGTGGAACTTGCTCTCCAATTTTTTTTCAGAATTCCGGCTACAAATTGCTCAGGATGAAGATATTTTTCCATTCTACAAATAGTAAAAACATATTAACGCGCAAGCATGGGCCAAGATAGACTTAATGCTCCTGAATTACTGCATATTGAACAACATATTTATTTATTTAAAAGTTATGCTTGAGAATTATACTTAAATAAAATGATGATATAGTGAAATAAAAATTTTACATCAAAGTTAATAAAACCCATTTTATCAGAAAGGGCTGCGCTTCGAAAAGGTCTAGGGCGGCAGAAAGCCTAAATCCGTCACAGGGTCCAATAATCCTAATATCTATTATTCCCGCCTAAACATTAACTTTCTCTGAGTATTGAGTACCACACTCACCGTTTTTTTATTGATTTTGATATTGACACTGAAAATTTGCGTATTTATATTATTCAATCAAATTTTCAAGCTTATATATCTTTAAGTATTTAAGGTATGTATGATATCTGATGTTACTTTTCTCTGTCTCAATATGTGACATAACTTTTGGTCCAAAAGTAATGTCACATATTGAGCCAAATAGTCTCTAAAATTACAACAAATACACCTACACTAGACCCAAGTTTTTATGAAATACTCTCTAATATATGTGATGCTTCGATGCCTAAAAGGAAAATCCACCCAAAAGGTAAGCCAAGTTACTGATAGTTGCAGGAAATGGAACACCTAAAAAAGGAATGTACAACAAAAAAAGAATTATTACAAGATGCAATAGAAGATATCGACCATAAGTTGAAAAACTACAAGATGAGTATAAACTGAAACACTGTTTACTGTCTGACGCGGGTTTCGATAACCAAGTTATCGTCTGTAGAGACTGAAGGAAAACTATAGTGAGTATTGGTATAATAGTAATTTGAACAGTTTATCAGTATGAATATTACTAATGGTTACAGAAATGACAATTTAGAGTACAAAAAACAATTAAGGAGTGCTATAATAAAAGAAGCAAGTATTGGAATAATATCTGCGCAGTTAACTCCAATATTTGGGTCAAAGACTATAAAATAGCTATGAAGACCCAATTATCGGCAGATATATTTAAGTAACGTGGTAAAGTTCACAGTGGAAGAGCTCCAGATAGCCAATCAAAAACTGAAATGAATAAGGCATCAGGACCAGGATATATCCCTAAAATAGTAGATAACAGGACTGACTTTATTATATACAAAATTCTGAAACTCTCTTGACGATCAGAACTACTTTCCGACAGATTGGAAACAGGCTTAACTGGTGCTGATTGATAAAGGTAAAAAAGCACCAGACGAAGTTTCTTCATATCGACCTATATGTCTCTTAGATGTAGAAGGGAAATTATTTGAACACTGATACTGGCTAGATTGAAGAACGAACTGGAATGTATTGGTGGACTGGCAGGAAAACATCATGGCTTTAGAGAAAATAGACAAACCCTAGATGTTATCGAAGACGTCATAAAATCTGAAAATACGCACATTAATAACTTTGGATGGAAACAATGCCTTCTCTTGAGCTAACTAAAAAATAGAAGATTTGTTTAAAATTTATTTGTGCCCATACCTTTCTGAAAGAGACAGTATAATTGAATACGAAGGGATGGCAGAAAATTTGGGAATAGACAGCAGTGTACCACAGGGCTTGGATCTTAACCCTACACTTTGGAATATACTATATGATGATCTGCTAATAAAGGACATGCTAAAAGGCGTTACCCGGGTAGGCTTCACTTATGAGGTAGCATTGGTGGTTGTTGATAAAGAAGAGACTGACCTCATGCAAAAAGAAAAACTGGAAATTCTTATGGTGTTTAATTGAATGAAATATAATTCTCTTACGACTAATTACTGGGAAAGCCTGAGTGAGTCCTGTATCTTTCATTATTCAGGAAATTGAAGCCAACCAAAGAGGTATACTTTAAGTATCCTTCACTTTCTAAATGGTTTTCTTTAGTTTCACCAGGAAAGAATACAGTTTAGCCAAAAACACCTTATAATATTGATTGCATGCATAACCAATCACAAAATCCACAGTTTATTTGGTGGCTTTCAGCCCTCATTTTGTTCACTAAATAATTTCTAGTTCTAAATTGAAATGAATTGTCTATTTCATTTTGTTTTTAATGTCTGTTTTCATTTCTCAAAGATTGTGACATCCACATTAATTCCTTGATTTCATTCAGCATAACTGAAAACAAGTATAATCTATATCTTAATAGAATTGCTTGAATTTATTAAAGTATAAATACCAACAATTGTACAATAAACATAACCATAAAATAGACCACTACTGTAGATAGATCATCAATTATACCAATCAATAACTATATTATGTATATTGCGATGAATTTATCAGATTACCTTCTCTTTTCTAAACATTCCAGAACCAAGTGGATCCACATGTCCCATTACTCTTCTATGGATTCCCAAAATGTGTTCTAACCCTATAAATTCAATTCTAATTAATAATTTTATATAAAGCATTGCTTTCTCTAATCCCAAAATTTCATTATGCTCCATTAGACTTTTACCCTCCACAACTTGTCCTGTTTCTAAAAGATATTTTAGTTGTTCTACAGTCATTGTGTTTCCTTCAATACCCACCTGCAGATTAAAGGTCATATTTTTAATATGAAACAACTGATAATAATTACTCACTGTATGGTAAATATGCAAGTAAAAAGCCTGGGTTTTCATTGAAACGAATGTGTCTACTTTCATCTGATTTATTAAATAGTTATTTCTTTCATCAATGTCTTTAAATAATTGGTAATCCAATCCTTCTACTAGTGGGGCTGTACGAGCACGATTTGTAAGAGCAGCTTTGTGGTTAGGGGAATGGGTCAATGCCTAAAATTCAAATTGTATTAGCTTACTAACATAATAAAAATTTCCTCAGAATTACCTAAAAGATTTGGAGTTCATTGCTTATTGCTGTAATGCCACTAATTCCCAAAGCTTATTTAATATTCTGTTAATTAATTAGATTAATACACAGATTTGGTCTATGTAATGAATATATGGAATAATTATAATACATAAAGTTATATTTACCTTGAAATATAATTCATCAGCTGTGACTATATCATCAAGTTGTTCCAAAAATTCTCCATATGTATTCAAGACATCTGCATTTTGAGGAGCAAGTGTAGCAGCATATAAAAATAATTTTAGGGCTTTGAAAGTTTTTCCTGTTACTTGAAATGCTATAGCTGCCTGTAGAGCATTGTCCACCTCATGTTGGGATGTTTCTGCATGTTGTGATGAATATCTATAAAGGAATTGAACTTGATTGCATGTCCAATTTAAAATTATTCTCGGTGGTATGTCATTTTAAACAAAACATATTTAATTAACTGAACAAATATAAATAGACTGACAAGAATTTCAGTAGGGAGTATGAACATGTGTCATTTAAATACTATATGTACATCTAAAAAAAATACAAATTTATGTTCGTTTCAATTAAAGAATCACAGTCAATAGTTTTCATGTTTACATAATATGAAATAATTATGTTAAATTGGATATTAGTAATAAACTGTAATATATTGAAATCATTTCCTATATAAATCAAAACAAAAAAATTAAATATATTGCAAATAACATACCTTTCAGTAATAGAATATTTGCTCTGTGATTCCAAAGCATAATTCATATGACTTAATACAGAATCAGTGTTGGTATCGTCATTTTTCGATTGTAAGGGAAAATTATGACCACGATACTTATCATCTTTTCCAGAAGGAATTAGATCTTCGAATACTGATACATCATATTTTAAGGATGGCCTCCTGTATAATTCGTGGAAAAAATAATAATGTTGTAATAATGCGACTAGTGCACATATTATACTCAATAAAATAGATATTACTATCAGAAATATATTCATTTCATACTAGTATTGTGTAAAACTACATTACAACTTAACTCCACGTCATTTTGCAATATTTTGATGTTCAAAATATTTTTGACTTAGGTATTAATAGTTACATCAACATGAATGACTTTTATAATAGACAAATGACATGGAATAGTGGTAAAAAGAAAAATAACGGAACTTAGACAAGGAAAGAGAGAAGGCAATACACTGGCACATACTAAATGTCACATATATATAAATTCAATTTCTTATTTCTTAGACCTTTTGATATATTAAAGCATTTAAATGTTCTTGATTTTAGGTCTCTTCTGTTTTAAAATTAGTTTTTTTTATAGTTTTTGAAAGATAAATTTTGACGTTTCGACTTTTCTTCAAGTCTTTACCAAAATGTAATATTGATACTGACGATTTGCTTATTTGTATTGATCTATAGATCACCTTCATCATGAATATCAAAATAAGGATAAAGTCAACTTTGTTCCAGTATGATGCAAAAAAATTAAAAATTCACAATGCGTTACCCCCTAAAATATATGATTTACAAAAATTGCACAAACCTGACATTCCCCGTCTACCAATTGTTTCAAGTATTATAACTCTTCTTAACCCATTGTGAAAAATATATTAAGGAAAAAATGGGACAAAATTAAAGAATATATAGAAATACTTCAAAATGCATTTATAAAAGCTATAGAACTCACACTTACAACAACATATTTCAAATATGAAACAAAAACAAGAGAACAGAATGGTATAAGAAACTAACTTGGTCTTCAAGATATTTAAACTTCCATTAATGTCATCCTATGTCACAAAAAAGATCAGTGATAATAAATTTGGCTGATAGATCTATCCAACTATCAGATCCTGAATTTAGATGCTTAGCTATTCAAAAAGCAAAAACTGCATTAAAACAAAATAATTATCCGGAAAAAATGATAAATAACATATTCAAGAAAATGATTAACAGATACTACAATCAATTAAAAAACAAAACAGAAACGAAACATCAAAACATAGAACATTTTTCCTTGTCATATGTACAAGGACTTTCTCAACGATTATCGAATTATTTCAATAAATATGATATTAATAAAGTCATAGAGGACATAATACATTATTCAAATATTTCACTAAATTAAAATCTAAAACAGCAAAAAACAAATTAATAGTAATATTATATATCAAGTGCCTTGTACTAATTGTGATGCTGTCTACATAGGGTGGTTTATATTCATAAGAACGAAATAGCTAAAAAGAGCTAAATAATTTAAGTAAAATTTATAGTTCTATTTTGTAAATTCTAATAAAACTACAAATAATTAAAGGAAAAATCAATTTTTCTTATTAGAAAAAAGTTCTAAGTTGATTTCATCCTTATTTTCATATTAATGATGAAGGTGATTTATAAATCAATATAAATAAGCAAATTGTCAGTCTCAATATCACATTTTGGTAAAGACTTAAAAAAAAACTAATTTTAAAACAGAAGAGACCTAAAAAGAAAATTTATATATATATATATATATATATATATATATATATATGCTAATATTTCGAAATTGCTTAATTCATTTACAAAGACTACAAAAATTAATACAGTTTAGTTGTAGATCCATGTAAAATTGGAAATGTGAGAAACATCAATTTTTTTAATTTTTTTCATATGTACTCCCTTTATCTTATTTATTTCCAAGTTCAACTAATTTTTCTTATCAGACTGATTGTTTTTGGGTGATTTTTAAATTTGTTTTTTGTTGTTGTGAAACGTTTACTCTCTCCCTTATTACCCAAAAGTCGGATCTTTTGTTGCTGGGCTAGTTACTTTTTATATAGATTGATTCTATATATATACTGTTTGCAGTATTTATTTGATGTATCCAAAATTTTGGTTTCTCCAAAGTTCATATTGTGACCCGTATTAATTATATGTTCTAATAAGGCCCAACTATGTTTAAAATCTGCAATCACGTTGGTGTTGTGTGATGCGTTGTCGTAAAGTTCGCGAAAGCTGGCCTGTGTATTTCTTGTCATAGTTCATACAAGGAATACTGTAAAAAAATGCAAATTTTTGTTGTAAACGCTCTTCTTTTTGGTTGCAATGTTTATATTCTCATTTCTGAGCATTTATTGAATTTTTCCTGGTGTGGTATAGAGCCATATGTTACTTGGGGTTTATTTCAGTGCTTTTACAGTTGCTTTGTAAGTCATTGACCACCTCGTTTGTTATGGTGTTCCAAATGATTTTTTTGAAGAGATTTTTTGGATAGCTATTTTCTGTGAGGTTTTGGTAGAGGATATTCAGGTTTTTGTTTTTTATGGTGGGATGACTTAATATGTTGATTCTATTTTTTACTGCTAGGATAAGATTTATTTTCATTTTAATAAGATGAAAGGATTGGTAGTTTATGTATCGTCGTGAGTTGGAGGGTTTGAGGTACCAGTCAGTGATAATTGAGTTGTCTTTTCTTCTAATTAGATTGGTGACTGAAAAGGGTAAATCTCTATTGGTTCCTTTTTGTACTGTGAAGTGTATGTGGGGGTTGTATTCAATAGAATCAGCGACAGACTAGCTGAGTAATTGAACAGCAAGCCTAACTGTCAACTAACTGAAAAATGAACATGAGCGTAACGTAACATATTTCCCTTATGAGGGTATCCCCTCATTATTTTTCAGTTTTTCTCATAAGTTGATAAATTTCTATTTTATAAAATTTCCATCTTTTTTCTCGAAAAGCCTTTCGAGCTAATTTAAGCGTATGACATGGATCATAGAAGATAAACATATTATTATCGGTAACTTGAAAATTGGTTTTAACATTGAGAATATTGCCATAACATCCAAAAATATTAGACATAGCAATATTCGATGGTGCAATGACAAACGTTATAACAATACTTATGCTCTGCGAGAATTACGAGGTCATCTCCACTCTATATAACTATATAAGAAAAGATGATGCCATTGTAAAAACTTGCGTTTGTCATGTAAATTAATATAATATAAAAGACCAATTTTGTGTTGTAAAAGTCTGTCTAAGCTCTAACTGTAACGCTGTTGTACCAAACATTACTGGGATAGTTAATTTCTAATTTGACTCAGTAAATAAGTTTTTTAAAAAGGACTTCTCCTTTATAAATTCCATATTTCAAAACAATTGAATATTTTTGACTGTCATTGAAAGAATCTGTACAAAAACCTACAGGAAGTACAAAAGCCTCTTTAGCCAATGCATTAGGAATACATGTGGAATTTTTAGCCATCCTATATTAGTTACATTCTTATGGCCAAGTATTTAGAGCCTCTGGTGAAACCTCGTTCAGCATTCACATTTTGAAGCCATTTTGAAATTGTTTTTGAATGCGGAAGACAAGTATCGAATATTCTTACATAGTTGTAAGCTTTTGGAGAAAAAAATTTATGTCAAAGCAAACTTTCTCAATTCAGGTGAATATTTAGTTTTTTTTTACTAACATTTACTTCTATCATATTTTCAATTGAAACCAAATGTTGAAATTATCTGAAAAAATATCATACCTACCTTACATTGGAAATGAAACTAAAAAATTTTGAAATATAAATTTAGTATAATAATGTATATTTATGGGAAATTATTTAGGCTGGAAATTATGAAATGAACTGAAAATTCATTGCATATGTTTTTTCAAATTAATATGACGAGTGTAACGGAAAGTCATTCCAATGATTGTAAGTTGAGAAAATTTCCTTGTAAATAACGATATACATTGATTTTATGCAATATATCAATTGTAGAAATTATACAGGTGAAACTTGTAGTAAATTTTTTTCGTGAAAATATCATAAAAATTCACAGCATCTATAGTTTTGGTATGGGAACGTTATAATATAGAAAAATCGAAAGAACATACTACCATAGAATAATTTATTTGCTTTTTCGTACCTACACAAGGCGAGCTATAAAAAAATAAATTTGACATTTCATATGAAAAATTTTTCGGATTCCGATCAGATATCACAAAATGGGTTTTATTATATGAGGATTCTACAGAAGATATCAGTCTTCATAAGGAAAATTTAAAACAAGATGAAAATTCAGGAAAATAACGAAAAATCGGATTTTTCCGGAAACCACCATCAAGATTTGAAAATTGATATGATTTTCGAAATCTACAACTGAACATAAATGGTATTATATAATTTTTTTACCAATATACCCATATTTTGAATTTTTTGTCAGAAAACCGAAGGATTTTCAAAAAATATCTGACATGGTTCTATAAAAAATTCAATATATACAATACTTTGAGAAATATCGTCTTTATGGCATCGCTCAATAAACAAATCATCTACGCTACTTAATAACCCCATTGCATTTCTTCAATTTTTTACTTGTAAAAATTATACAGAGTGAAAGTTGAGACATTTCTTCTTAAAAATATATAACCATAAAAATTCATAGTATTTACAGTTTTGAAACGGCAAAGTTATAATATAGAAAATCGAAAGAACAGTAATATAAACTACCATAGAAAAATAAAAATGCTTTTGCGTGATCATACAAGACGAGTTAGAAAGCATCAAATTTTAAGTTTTGAAATTTCAAGGAGTTTGAAATTTAAAATGACAATGGAACAAAAATTTTTGTCTCTGATTCCGATTAGATTTCACTCAAAGTGATTGTTTGATATGAGAATTACAAAAAAAATTTCAGTTTCTTGAAAACAAAATGATCAAAACTGGAAAATACAGGAAAATATATGGAACGTATGGAATAAAAAACATATTCCATATTTTTTTACATACCATCTATATACCCTTATTTTTTAGTACAAATTCAAAAAATTTTGCAAATATGGAATGGTAATTTTGTCTTTCATCTCTGATTTCGGAATATTTCATAGAATAGAGTTTGTCACCTCAAGTACCTATATCGGAATAGAAATATGTTATCGAAAAATATTTTTATTATAGGGGGAAACTCAATAAAATTCTTGCAAAGCGACACTTGCAAAAACGGAATTCCACATAATTTCTGGATCACTTTGAACAATCAGATAATTGCCGAGCGAAGCAAAGCCTGCAATATTCAAAAATCATTTCGTTTTTTACCTCTACCGTTGAATCACTCATAAAATAGTTATGTATGTAACAAGTGTGCAAAGTAGCCCCATAAGCTTATGCGACAATTACATGAGTATAAAAAAGACCTTTATACACGAATTGCATACAATATGTTTTCTGGTTCCAAAAATTTTATCAAAATACATAAGTTTAATTCTCTTTACGCACTAATGCGTGAAGTATGTTTGGAAAGTAAGTTTAATTTTTCGTTAGAAGAAACTATAATGCATTTATTGATTCTTTATAAAATATGTTATATATTCAATAATATTTTCAACATTTCAATCAAGATTAGAACAAATAAACAGAGAAACAGAGAAATTCAATTATTAACAGTACTAATATTAAAGGTGCCCTTTGTGTAGTTATCAAATTGGTCAACTGTTCTCTCCGGCATGCATAAATGCCACCTAAAAATAATTACAAAAGTGGAAAAATAAAAAATGAAATAAGCGCAGCTAGAACCGAAGACCCCCCACATGTGAATCTCGTACTTTCCCACTACACTGCGGAGACCTTAATAATAACTTTCTTCACGCGCTACTGGTTAAGGTATGTTTCTATACGCTAGTTTCATGCACTCGGAAATGTGTCGAAAGTACGTACTTTTCATCAAAAATATTGTATCTTTTATAATAATAGGGGCATATTACAAAATGCAAAAATAAGTATTTATAAATTTCCCTATTCAAAATTTATTATTCATTATATAAAAAGTTATAAGAATATTCAATATTTTTGAAAATTATTTTGGTCAATATACTCGTATTTCTATTATAAATAAGAATAACAAGATTTAAATTTTTAAAAACAATATCAACATATTTATATTTTAATAAAATAACGTGCTTTCTATTTCTTTCTTATTTAATTTGTTAATATCAATGTATAAACCTTATTTATTTATATTATAAATAAATTTCTAAACTTTCCCATTATACAATATAAGAATCATAAATTTTGCAATACTGATGAAACGTCCTGGTACATATTTATATTCTGTTTTGTTTTTTTTTAATGATTATAATACCAATTTATCCTTTTCTTGAATATGTTATTTATTATTTATTCAGAAAAGGATAAATAGATACTGTAATGAATTTAGAAACAAACTAGAAACTAAAAATGAAACATTTTTCCTTACATTCTGTACAAGGAATTTCCCAACAACTATCGAATTATTTCAATGAATATGATAATACTATAAGTCATAAAAGATATAATAAATTATTTCACTTAAAGCTAATACATCCAAAAACAAAAGAAGTAATAGATTGTAATTAATGTGACGCTGCTTATATAGAGCAGGCATCTCAGTATTTGGAAAATAGATTAAAAGGACACCAATACGATAAAAAAATAAAGCTGCATTAACAAACCATGGAATATTAGAAAAATATACTTTCAATTATAGAAATCCAAAAATTCTTGAAACGAAATCAAATACAAGAAAAATATGTGACAACTAATGAAAAATTAATTTTTCTGGTTACCACAGATTTTTATACAGATTATTTTTTTATTTTGATATTCATGATTGTACATTGATTTTTTTATCCGTATAATTTCGCAAATTTTCAATTTCAAGCTATATTTTGATAAAAGCCGAAATAGATAAAAGCGCAAAATTTTTACCTGTTATTTAAACTGATTTTCTATGAGAAGGGGTCTAAAATCATCACGAAAAACACATAAAAAGGTCTAAGAAGTAAAAAGATAAAGAATATTGTATTACACTATTCACCTACCTATATAATAATATGAAATTTTCAATTATTACTTGCAGAGTGAAGAAAGAAAGAAAAATGTCGGCCCATTGTTACAGAAAACTTGTTGAAATCAAAAATATATAGCTATAAAAAATTTGAATTATTGATACCGAAGACCAATAATTGTAACAAAAACGTTACTGTGGAAATGCATGACAAAGCAAAAGTTAATAAGGTCAACGTAGAAATAATTAAGACGTACGAGTAATATGGAACAAAGTGCCCCATACTTTTTTTACAATAAGACTAGTATTTTTTATTAATTATTGTTTAAAGCTTATTTTATAAACTATGCAACAAATGCATATAGTGTCCCATTTTCCGGAATGGAAAAAGTCAGGCGAGTGGGGCAATTCCATAAGTAAATTACTATTAATAGCGAATACAAATTGATTGTATTGAAAGTTCATTGTAGACAACGATATTAAGAAAAATTAACAACTAAATGATATATTTTTGTTTCATTTTTGTTCGCAATGTGAATATTGAAAACACAATTGATAGTTTGACTTATGAATTTTCGATTTAGTCACGCTTGTGTCTGTTTTATTACAAATAAAGCTTCATTTAAGTGGTGAATATTTGTAACAGTCAAATTAGTCTCTTGAAGTTCATATGATGTAGAAGGTTTGTTTAAAAAATTGCTGTGGTTAGTTCCTAGTAAATAAAATTCGTGAAGCATTATTTATTTTTGTGTTGAGAATATTGTTTATATATCTTTCGACAATAGCAGTGGATTTCCAGTGTCCATGTTGTTTTACTTGAAGAATGTCTCTACCCGAATCAACTAGAAGCGATACCGAAGTACATCGAAAGGTATTAACTATTGTTCAATCACCTTGGAATTTTAGATAAAGTGTTTATACCAACAACTTGTTTTTCACATTTTCTATTTCTATATGTGATAGGAAAAAGTGGTTGCTGCTTGCGTTATTCGATGTCAGATTAGCATATTTATGATATGAAAATATTAAATTCATGTTTGAACTTGTTTATCTAATAACTATAAAATGCGGACTTACATGCGTTTTTTAATCTGGAATCGTGATGAGTAGATGTCATCAATTTTCATTGTAACAATGTAACCTATGAATTAATAAATAATTCAACAAAAAATTAAATATTCCAAACTTTTACCATAAACTTTTAACTTAAACTTCAAGCACAGTTGTCAAACAACTGACTGGAATATGCTATCTGGTCATGTGGACTTCGAATTTTCTAGATTCATAAAAAACACTAACTAATTTGGCTTCCAATTCTTTTCCCCTCAAGCGTATTGAAAAATAAGCAAATTAAACCCTGGTCCACTAAAGGTTTACGTCTCTGCAAACATGTGATATTTATCGCACCTAAGGAAATTCTCGGATAGTGTCTTTTTCAAAAATTATGTGAAACTATACAGAAAAAATTACCATAAGACAATAAAAACTGCCAAAAATATTTATTATAATAGGAGACTCGCTTATTCTTGTAATGTTTGTAATTCTTGTAATATAATGTAACAAGGTCCATTGTGAATGATCTAAGGAATAAGCCTTCTTTATCGAGCATAATCTCTACTCTACCTGATAACTTCAATAAATACTTTGTAAATGTAGCCAAAAATTTATCAAATTCTATAACTCCTCACGATTCGCTTTCATATCTCCCTGATGCTAATGCTAACTTACACAGTACTCAAAAATAAAAACTCATCTGGAACTGATGGTCTTACATCAAAAATTTTTTTGAGTCTGCCCGATTGCACATTAAATCACCATACCACTTTAATTAATGTTTCATTTCAAAATGGCACTTTTGCCTTAAGACGGCTATAATTATACCTTGGTCAGAAAGGGGCTTTAATCATTTTTGTTTAAATATAAAATAATTACTACCCATCATCTTGGGTTTTTAAGTAACAAATGTACAAATGATACTATATTCTCCCACTTAAACAATGTCTACTCTAGCCTAAGCAGCCATCACTCCACTGCAACAATTTTTTGTGATTGTTCTCAGGCTTTCAATTGTGTTAATCATAATATTTTAATCAATAAATTGCAGTACTGCGGTTTCAGGAGAACACCTCTCGCATGGTATATATCATACCTTATCAACAGAAGTCAGCTTGTAACGGTTGATACAACGTTGTCTTCTTGCAAGCCAATAGAATGTGGAGTGCCCCATGGACTAGACCCTATTTTGTTTCTTTTGTTTATAAACAACATTGCCTATCTAGACATCAGTGGTAAAATATGTCTATTTGCAGATGATACTAGTATCCCTTGGAGCAGTCTCTGTCTCAATGTTTCTAATACCAAAGTTTTATCCTATAAAAATACACTGAAGCCTTTTTTATTAAATAACACCATTGACGTCGTTGAATCTGTAAAATTTTTAGGGCTTATTGAGGAAAATTCCTTCAAATGAGAGTTATATATTGCTGCCTTAAATTAAGTTCCCCCTGTTTTGCGTAGAGATCAGTTTCCAAAGAACTGAACTTAACCACATCCTTAATAGTTTATTATGCCCTTATTGAGTCGCATCTCCGATCTGCCCTTCCCTTCTGGGGTACGTGTGGTGCGTCTGAATTTGAGCGAATCTTCAAACTACAAAAGAGAACTCTGCATATTTACTCGGACTGCTCACTGCTCACTGCAGCGACTTCTTTAAAAGATTAAAAATTCTAACTCTTCCTTCCTCATTCATCTTTGAAACTGTTTGTCTAATTTGTAAGCACGCTTCTCCAATTACAGAAAGATCGTTGTACGGCTATCTATTTAGCAGCGCAGAGCACGACCTACCTACTCCACGTTCAGAATTAGTTAAGGGCTCAATATTTTACAATGCAAAAAATGCACCATCACTTGCCAATTGAAATCAAATCGATATCATCTTTTCCTGCATTCCGCAATAGTTTGAGGGCATATTTACTGGGAAGTGCCTTCCACTCTGTGAACGACTTCTATTCTAATAATAATATTTAATTTTGGATATGCTGCATACTGCTTTAATTTTTGCTATTGCTACAAATTGTAACAATTTTTTGATAATAAAGCATTTCTATCTCTCTCTCTTCTCTCTCTCGCTCTCTCTCTCTCTTTCTCTCTCTTAAACATTAAATATTTGTTGTCTTGAGTATTCAATGGAATCTTGTTTATTTCCTCTCTTGAGATGTTTTAGATTTGTACCCAACCGATTTCCGATTTAAAAATGCTATTAATTTGTCATATTTAATTAAATCTACATCATCAGTCATAACTTAGGTTGTTTTAGTTTACAATAGCTAATAGCACAATATTTTATAAAAGTTTTGTTATATTACTTTAAATAGTTTACTTTGGATGTTTCCGGAAACAAATTTAATGTTGCCACATTTGCCTTTTCTATGATTTTTTCAGGAGTACATATATCAAACCCGGAATATTCACTTTCAACAATGATAATAATAGAAAGCCACTACTACATTGAGACAAATCAAATTTTTGCTTAAAATCAAATCAGTTCATGCGCTGTCAAGTCAAAATCAAAGGTGACTTGATATTTTTGTTTTTCAATAAAGGTGTAGACGAATTGCTCTTTTTTTAACGCTTTTCCACTTTTTTTCACTCCAGCCATAAACCGGTGACATACAAGGTACTTTGAAGATAGAGCGTAGAAAACAATTATTTTTCACTTTTTAGTTTAATGTGCTTCAATAGCGTGTTTTTTAATTCTTTTTAAGTTAAGTTAAGGTTATTTATTTTTCACTTTTCAGTTTCATATATTTATTTTTCCTTCAAGTTCTAGTCATTAGTATTGTAAATCTCCAACACGGAAGTGAAATTCTTCTCGAACAACAATAAAATTTATGGTGTTAAATGCTAAATTAATACTGATGTAGGTAGTATAGTAAATCTTCTACAAAGGATAGACAGTTGTAAAATTTGTTTTGATGTGAAGAGAAAATTGCAGTGATAATTTCTAGATAAAAAATTGGCCAAAACAAAAACATGTTTTTTTTTACAGCCTGAGTGGGATTTCAGCCCACGACCGGCGAATGCAGAGGTTGACACCTAAGCTCGTTGGCTAACGAACCCAATTAAATTAGTGTGATATACTAACAGTAATAACCCACAAAAGAGAGTTAGAAACAAACAAAACCCACATACAGGTGAAGCTAATAAAAGCATCTTTAATAAACTAGTGATTTAATTATTGTATAATTCTGAGGAACTACTCAACAAAAGCTGTTATGAATAATTTTTCAATACTTGTCATATTTATTTAGAATAAACATTGGATTTTTCGTAATTACTGTACTTGAAACTTTTGACAATGCTCGAAAATATTTTGTTATTATATGTTAGATTATTATGACAGATATTTTACTTCCACCTGTTGTCCAGGATTTCCAGATTTTTATACGGAGTAAGAGCTTAGTATAAACAGAAGAAAAAATATGCCATAATTAGGCAAAATGTATCAAATATGTTCTAAACAACAAAAGGAGTTAAGTCAAGATGTATACTATCCCCATTATCAATTACCATAATGCTATATGAAGGAATAAAAAGAACATAAAGACAAATACAACAGTAAACAGTTAAACACTGGAAGATGAAAGACATTAGAATATGCAGATGACATAGTAATAATGGTAGAAGATGAGAACACCTTGAGCTAAAACTTAAAAATATACAGCAACAGTCTATAAATGATGAATATAACAATAAACGAGCACAACACTAAAACAATAATAACAAGCTGAAAGGAGAAAACATATTAGATAGAAGAATCAAGATAGAGCAGGTCAAAAGCTTTTAATACTTTGGCATGACACTAACACAAGATAGAAGACTGGAACAAGAGATAAATGAAATAATTGAAGCAACAGGAAGTTTATTCAACGCAAATAAAACATAGTAATTTCCAGCCAAAAAGGAAACACTAAAACGAATAAAAACAAAAATATATGAAAAAGTAGCGAATGGGACAAGAACAATTAATACGGAGGAAATATGAAACATGATATTAGATAAAAAAGAAAGGGTCATGGAGGAGGAGTTGGATAGAAAAAAAAATAAAGATGGCGGGAGAAAACCGATGAATAAGATGGCAGGAAAAGAAACAAATGACACAAATATTTAAGAAAGAATCACAAAATTCACAGTTTCATTCATTTTATTGAATTTACAACAGTAAAAAATTTTGATAAGCCCTTCTCAATAAATATAATATAAATAATAACTTAATTTCAATCGTATTGGGTGCCAACAAAATTAAGGCAGTGGAAGAAACCTGAGTAATTTCATTAAAATAAAATAAATTAAAATAACAAGTTATGTGCTCATTTTACTGGAGAGTGTATGGTGATAATTTATTTTTTTTATTTATATTGCTTTTTTTCCAAATTAGTATGATGATAATTTTTAGAATGACACCTTTGATAGTTCATTTTATTTTTATACAAAATAGAGTCATATTAGACTGTTAAACAACAACTAAAATATATATTTAAATAATTAACGGCTAGTTTACAAATAAGTAGGTTATGTGTCAACGAGGTTTATTTGATAACATTTATATTCAAACAGTGATTGCTGTTATATATAGCCTAGACTCAAGTATAATCTAACTATACTATAATTTTTTATCATAAAGGTCAAAGTTTAGATGAAATTAATAACAATTATCATTGCTCTTTCTTATTTCAACAATGAATTGCCAAGTGGTATGGATAGTTAGTGTTTTTATTATTGTACCCAGTGAAGGGAAGTATTTATTTAAAACTAACTATATTGATGTACCTCTGGATCATTTCAGGTAAGATTTTATTCGAGAGGATTCTGGATTTAACGTTACAATGAATAGTAGATAACAACAAAAAATAGTCACAATAATTGAAAAATAAATTTGTTCTTTTGATAGTATCGAGTGAGGAACAAATGTTATTGAAAACATCGGAAGAATGTATGTTAAGTTGAGTTAAGCTATTAAGGTATTAAGGTAATATGGTAATGCATCTAAATTTCTTGATTTTAGGTCTCTTCTGTTTGAAAATTAGTTTTTTTAAATAATTTTTGAAGGAAATATGGTAATATGGTATTGACTATTGAAAGACAGAATTAAAATGTTTCCCATTATACATCTTACGTTCTATAAACAAAATTGAAAACTAGAATATCACTTACTACCCAAAATCTAGTCAACAAAGATTAAAATTTACTAAACCCAATTATTTTTTGTAAGCTTCAGTTAAATTTGGAAATTCTGTCCCCCATGATTTGTATACAATTTTGGAATGCTATCTGAAAATTAAACACTAAATTATTAAAAGGATAAATTTGCGTGTGTGGCAAATATTTATCACTTCTAAACACTTTCTATACTAAAGTACAAATCAAAAATGGAGTTGGTCAGCTATATTATCGGTACATGAAAACTAATTCAAGCGCTAGCGGTCAAAAGATCACAACTCTAAATGTGTTAACAATGAAGCTCTCACTGGATTATATAATTATGTTCAGAATTTTACCATTTAGGGTGAAAATAAACAAGTCATTGGAAAAAAACTATTAATCACGTCTAGAGAAATTGATTGTTTAGATTCCTTTATGAGTCTACATACAAAAGATTGGCATTAGTTTTGGTTTAATAAAAGGGAGCTATTAACCAACAGATCTCGATACAACATTGAAGTGACAAATCATTGAATATAGTATTTCACCAGCTATTGTTGATATATGGATTCCTGTTGTCACCTCTGAAAAAGCTGAATATTTCTCACTATTTTAATTTGATTGATATATTTCACGGCATGTTGCATATTCCGCATTTCTCCTTCGAAAAAAAAAAAAAAAAAAAATATGGCATATTCCACTGCGTCCTTTTCGGATCTACTACTATAGACTAGATTTTTTTTACAGTTCTTTGTCAGTGGCTTTGAATTGCCTATTACCGAATCCTTTGTCAACCTTATCATTTGAGCTTACAAAGCTCCGTTAACGGACTCACAATAGTTATGGCCCTTTCCTGTCTTCACCTATCAGGTTTGAGGATAATTATGTCAATTGTTCCAATATAAACTGTTTCGTTTGTTTTTGACTTCGTAAATTTCTCCACTATAACCTAGATTTCCAAATAGTAGTGAATCGCCATCATTTATGCTTGGAAAATTGTGGCATACTTTATTAGGCTTACTGGCCTTATTCTAACGTTTTCACACATATTCCTATGCTTTCCGACGTCTTTGATTACATTGTTACTTCCTCTTGTAAGGATGTAGCTTCCTTATAGTTTTCCATTCATAGATTTATCTTGTGACTTGCATGAAGGGTTGCCCCATTATATATAATTCTGCGATTAGATTTCGGTAGTCCATAACATGTGCTGCTCTGGATTTAGTTACTGTCAAGTTTTAAAAAAACTCAATAATTTCTTTATTAAAGTGTTTTGTCATATTTTAGCTACACTTCAAATGCGATATTCAAGTTAAGATATTTGATTAATGATACGTATCTTAAAATAGGAGGCCCAATATTCTTTTATACGGGAAATGAGGGAGATATCACCAATTTTGCACAAAACACAGGATTTATGTTTGACATTGCACCGCAATTCAATGCACTATTGGTATTTGCAGAGCACAGGTGAGTTTGAAAATAATAAAATTTGTAAATAATTTCAAATTATTAATAAATTATTGGGTTTTTTTAACAATAAGTTGTTCTTCGTTCTAATAAGGGTAATTTATAATCCTGTACTAGATCTAATATTACATGTTAATGATAAAATTTCTCTTTGGTTAATTCTTTTATTTTTAAGGTACTACGGACAATCTCTACCGTTTGGGAATGAATCTTATTCAACGCTTGAAAATTTAGGATATTTATCATCACAACAAGCACTGGCAGATTACGTTTATTTAATAGAACAGTTGCAGAAAGACTATATTAATTCAAAAAGTTTTAAACCACTTCCTGTAATCGCATTTGGCGGCTCTTATGGCGGTATGCTGGCAGCTTGGATAAGGATGAGATATCCAAGTTCTGTGTTAGGATCAATTGCCAGCTCAGCACCTATTTGGCAGTTTAATGGACTGACACCGTGTGAAAATTTCAATAGAATTACTACTACAGTTTACACCAGCTATGGTACTGATAAATGTACCAATACTATCAAAAAAGTTTGGGCCACTGTAAGGCAAGTTCTAATAACTATAATGAAAAAGTTATAGCTTTCTCATTTTTTAATAAATTGAATTTTATAGAAACTTTGCAGCAACTCCAACTGGTAAAACAAATATATCGTCTTTATGGAAATTATGTACACCAATATCTACAGACAAGTCGGTCGAAAGCCTGATTGAATGGGTGGCTGAAATTTTAGTGAATATGGCCATGGCTAACTATCCATATGCAAATAATTTTTTGACTGATTTGCCCGCCTATCCAATTTTGGAATTTTGCAGAAAGCTGAACAATCAAACATGGAAGGATGATGTTGGATATCTTACAGCTATTGGGGAATCATTACAGATTTATACAAATTATACAGGAAAAACAAAATGTAACAGTATAAATAAAACTTCTACGAATTTAGGTGAAAATGGATGGTTCTTCCAGGTAAGTTCAACCAAAAAGAGTATTTCCTAATGCTGCGAAATAAATCCTTAATTCCTTTAGACTAAAACACCGAAATTTTAACCAGCATTTCAAGTAATCGCTTATCATATTTAAAAATAATAATTCACTTTTAGAGCTGCACTGATATGATAATGCCAATGTGCTCTACAGATCTAGACATGTTTGAGAACGAATCCTGGGATTTTCAAAAATATTCAGATGATTGTTATAAGCAATTCAAAATTAGACCGAGAGACCCAAACGTGCCAATACGTGAATATGGTGGAAAGGAAATTGGAGCTGCTTCTAACATAATATTTAGCAATGGACTTTTAGACCCATGGTCAAGTGGAGGTGTTCTAAGAAATATTAATGATGATGTTAGGGCAGTTTTCATACCCGATGGAGCTCATCATTATGATCTGAGAGGAAAAAACGATAATGACACAGGGGACGTGAAAGACGTAAGAAGATATCATATCCATAAAATTGAGGAATGGATTCAGAAATATTATAATAGACCTCATGTTGATATTGTAAGAAGAAACCATAATTAAATGTAATAAAATAATATTATCAGTTTGATAGCAGCCCAGTCCATAAATTCAGATTCAAAAGTAGATTTTAGCCATTAGCTGACATTATATGAGAAAGTTTAACTATCAATTTAGAAAAGATAACATGGATTCATTAGCTCTACAAATGTTTTTGGATGTATTCTCAAAAATATCTAATTGCTTGCACACTTTCCTGAGTCATTTTTTTCTTGACATAGAACACATTTTTGAGAATTTTATTAACTAATGTTCTCACATTTGGAAAATCATAGTCTTGATACAATTTAATCAAACACGAACCTCTACGGTTCTCTAGGAGCAGACTTTAGAATGTTTTTGCTGAGTATGTCGTTTATAATAGCCCGGCATATCGTCAACAAATATATATATATATATATATATATATATATATATATATATATATATATATAATACAGTTAATAAAAAAACTAGAACAGACAACAATTTTTAAAACTTTCAACATCAATAAATTTATAAACGACGAACATCCGGCTTAAAATGATTCTTTAACACCAGTTTCGGGAACTAATGTCTTGATTAATAGCCAAGGAAGTAAGCTTATTACAAAAAATTAACATGAGTTACATGAAGAAAAATCTAGATTATTCTTAAAATTAAGACGTAAAAAGATCATTCAACATAATAAAATTATTGTAATTTTGAGTTTAATAAATTTTTAAATACATATTTTCGGACATCGAAAATATAACTCATGCTGTATAGCAACAAAAATTACAAATACTCATCGGAATTTCTAGTATTCAAGTTTAATCAAAAATCAATATGTTTAATTATTTCGTAAACATTTTGTATTTTGTTTGTATATATTTTAATAAATAGAGCTATGATGAAGTAATGCATAAAATTCATAAAAGGTACAAAGTTTCTTTAAAAAAATGGTAAAATAAGAGAATTAAAAAACTAAATAAAATTGATTTTGGATTCATAAAAAAAACTGCATAATTAAAACTTAAAGTTACCTAGTAAAAAAATCTCTTTTCATCAATTTTTTCAATTGTTTTGATAAAACTGTTTGTCAGTTTCAGTCTAACAATTAGGATAGTAGTTTACGGCGATAGACATTGGAGCTATAAAGAAGCATATGCTTTATTTAAAAGAACACATTTTGAAAGACCTCCAATTGCTAGAAGCACAGTAGGCAGAATTAATGCAAACTTTAATGAAACAGGTAGCGTGGCAGATGTTCCAAAATCAGGATACCAAGAATAAGCAACGAAGGAAAGTTTGATGTTTTAATTAATTAATCTGGATTCAGATATAACAAACGCAGTGCCTCCAAAAAAATTATTTTTTGGGAAGGAATCGTCGGGGGAAGATTTATCGTTCCTTATTTCTATTGTAGTAATCGAACAGCTCAGCGATATTTGTAATATTTTCATATGACATAGCTTCCGGACCTAATTGCGGCATTTGCGGATCCAAATAATAGGAAAAACTGGGATCCCAGTATTTGGTACCAACAAGATGGAGCACCACCACATTATGGTCTTAATGACTAAGTTGGAATTTCTGGAACCGTTGGCGATATTCATACTGAATATACTGTTTACACCACCACTACACCAACACTAACAATTACACTGTCTTACTGAAGGTAAACTTCAGTCTTTGAAGATGATAACTTGGTTATCGAAACGCGCGTCAGACAGTGTAATCGTGAGTGTTGGTGTAGTGGTAGTGTAAACAGTATATTCATTATGGTCTTAATGTTCGAAGGTTTCTGAATAATCAGTTTAAAGGAATGTGAAATTGGAAGACGTGGGTCAATAGAGTGGTTACCTACTTACATCTTACCCTTCTTGATTTTTGTGGGAACATCGCAAATCTGTAAATCAGGTCCACCATCGTGTAGTGAACAGTACACAGTTTGAACAACTCCTGTAAGAAATAGTTTTGGTTCAATAGACAGTTTAGTTGATTTAAAAGTTATTACTAAAACCTAGTTTATCTTGATTTTTATTGGTTTCCTCCTATTTTTATGTAATTCCTACTCAAATTATTTGTTATTATGACGTATTTCTTTGACTTGTCAAATGACGCGTTTTCACATTTTTTTCGAAAATGAACATTGTACGTTTTATGAATTTTGTGCATTACTTTATAATCCTATATATAGGAGCAAACAATAAACAGAACCGAATTTACGGAAGTACCATCTTATCCTTTAGAATCTTTAGATAAATAGTCCTTCGAATCAGAAAAATATTATTGTAAAGCCAGCTCTGCAGGAGTGGTGGGAACCACTCCTCCGAATGCCTCATAACTTCAGAACAGCTCTCGAGACAGCATACGTCGCGTTAGTCGACCCAGCTCGGTATTTTGTGCCGTTACAAAAATCTTAGTCTATTTGTGTAGTGTATTGCGTACGAAAAATTTGTGAATTTGACTGACTACCAAAAAGGAAATTGCTCTTATACAAGCCCAACACCCCATTTGTCAGAATTAAACTGGAATTCCAAATTTGTAAGGTATGTGAGATTTGATTTAGTGACCTTAAGCCACGTAGAAACTACCTAATACAGGTAGACTGATGATAGGTACATCGTTTTTTACCTGGATTTTCAATTGTTACGTTATATATAAAAGCACAGATATTCCAATGCATTCCAAGATATTTTATAATTGACAACTTAGCCAATTATACAATAGTTATGTAATTATAAACAGTTATATTTATTTAATGTAGTATGTTTATAGTAAAATATTCGGCATACCAAACGAAACTAGTTTTTTCAGGAATTCGTTAAGAAATAGGAAGTGATAACATTTCATATTAAATTTCAAGGATTTACTAATGAGTAGGTACCTAGATTGTTTGAAATTATTTAAATAAGTTTTTTCTAAATAACACCAGCTACATTTATTGACTTTTTCTTTACGTTACCGCAAAGTCATATTTAAAGAACTTAACAGTACTAATTTGCTTTCCTTAGGTATAATCTAATATTTTTAGTATAAAAATCTTATACACATTTTACATTTTATGTACTAGTCTTCGATGTTAAGGTATGTGCTAAAAGGAGTTTATTATTATCTGTAAGATATATTATATGGAAGATAAAATAATCAATCCATCTCTTTATGTAGAAATTGAACTAAAAATATAACGACGTATGAATAGCTAGAAAAATGAAATCTAGAGATGAGATTGTTTAATTGTTTAATTTCAACTTAATTTTCTATTGCTATTATAAATTTCGTGTAATTAACAATTGTTTTAATTAATAACTACAGTTTCGTATAAAACAAAAAATAATGTAGATATGTTACATGAAACAACAGTTCCGTTTCTGCTTTTGGCGGCATATTTCAAATTCAAATTAGAAACAATTCAATGTAGTTGTATCAATTCGAACGATTGTAATCGTTTTGGTCGATACAACTTCAATGAGCTATTTCGAAAAATAACTGAACTAAAGTTGGTATTGAATATCAGAAATGAAACAAAACAAATGACAGTTTTCTACTACATTCGAAAGACCATAAAAGAATCTATTGTGTCCACCTTTATTGCTGCGAGACTGGGGGTCCTTAATGCTTATAGCTAATCTATTAATTTTTCTTTTCTTGGAAAGTTCATAATATGGGATGACTCTTGCAGCCAGATATCTTCGTTTTCCATTTCATACGCTCCCAGATGTAGTGCTCTGGAATGTTTCACACTTCGAGAGGTTTCATTCTCTGCGCAACAGAATCTGCAGGCTGCATTATATGCTAAGTTTAACGTCTTCAGGTGTCCGTTGAGGCGATACTGCCATAGATAAATACATAGTTACTACAAATTTACCATTATACCGGTTTTTTGTATATTCTTGAGTTTTTCTATGCTATTTTGAATAAGAAATCACCATATTTTAATCTTTCATCTAAACCTTTCAAAACTCTCTTAATTTTTTCACATATTGAATAAAACTATATTTAATATAATATTTAACAAGTTAGTTTGCATTTAAAACGTATTATTGTTATCACAAAAAAGAAATTTATAGTTGTTACTTGTTTTTTATTTCGATAGTCCTATTAGAAGGTCTGGTACTTCACCCACAGATTAAAAAGTTGAGGGTTAAGGCACAAGAGCATTTTCGGTAACACAAAAAAAAAAGAAAAATACAGTATACTCCTTACACGGCAATTACATGTGTGGAAATTCAAATGCCTACATTAAACTTATCCCTGTATTTGAATAGCAGTCTTCTTCGTCTATTTACTCTAATAGGCCTAATGGAGTACTCGCAAATATATTTACAAATACTACGAACCCCGTCCCATTTCAGTTGGCCCAATTGAAAAAAATTACTAATTATTGCTTTTTTAGCTATTAAAAATCGGCAAATTATTTCGTTTTGAGCACTTTATATTTTCTATAAACATTTTAGATACTTTCACAGGAGTTACAAGTCTTAACATATGTTATAATTACAAACCAAAAAAAATGTAATCAGAGAAACTTAAATATTAAACATACTTTCAAAAGTTACCATTGCGTAACATCCCCTTTATTTTTAATAATAGCCGTAATTCTTTGAGGCATGGTGTTTATTAAATTCTGGCAGTATTCGGGAGTAAAATCATTCCAAATTTCTTGTAGTCTTTCTTTCAATTCCATGATAGTTCTAGCTGGATTTGCACGCAACTGCTTTTTCATTTCATTGTATCAAAGTGTTTCTATTGGTGATAAATCTGGACTACTTGAAACCCACTCTAAAAGTGGAATATTGTTTGAGAACCGTTTTAAGACCTTTTTTGACTTATGGCATGCTGCTCCATCTTGCTGAAAAATAAGGCTTTCCTAGCGGTTAAAGTTACTTCTCTTGTTGGCAACAATGATTCTTCTAAAATATCCAGGTACTTTTCAGTATTGACAATTCCATTTATGAAATGCAGTTTTCCCACTCCTCTTGCAGATATCGAGCCCCACACTATCACAGATGCCGGAAATTTTACTTTCCGCTTCAAAAAATTTCGATGAAAAGCTTCATTTTTTTGTCGAATAACTCTACTTCGATCGTCACCCACGCAAACTTCAAAACGAGGCTCATCACTCCAATGTATACAGCTCCACTGTTCAAAATTCCAATTTTTATGCCCTTTGGCCCATTTAAGTCTATTTTTCTTTTGGATTTGAGTCAATAATGGCTTTTCCTTGGCCCATGTAAAGAAAATTTAAATTTAGAAAAACATGCATTAAACTGTATGTCTAAAATCCAAATTTTTGAGCCTCTCTGTGACATGTGGATCTTAAAACCCGCCTACCCACTGCATTACTCCAAAGTACACTTAATTGACCATAGTTAGCACTTCTGTTTTGTTGAATTATTCTTTTCAACGCTCGTTTATCTTTGTCTGACAATTTCGATTTTCTTACGTACCGGCATTTAGGGACAATTGAACCATTTGCTTTGCTTTATACAAGCAAATACATTTATATTTCGAATTTTTTCATCAATAACTTTTCCTCTACCAATTTTAAAAATTATACTCACCTTATTACTTCAAAAATCTATCTGTTACTTAAAAAAAAACATTTTAAAAACATTTTGTGAAAATATGACTTACACAGCCTACTTTATTATTTGCGTATTTTAGACCTAATGAAACTTTGAACACAATTTTGGAAACAATGAACCCTTGTATATGCATAAAAAATTATCATCAACAAGGTCTATCTATTTCCATCATATTAAATATCATTCAAAATATTTGACAATATTCATCCAAAACCTATTTTAGACGTAAAACTAAAAGTTTGAAACATTTTACTAACAGCTACTTTTTGGCATTTAAAAAAAAGTTTAATAATTTCGAATTTTTCTAAGTGGGCTAACTGAAACGAGATGGGGCTCGTATTATATCTACCTTAAATTTTTTTCTGATGTTTAAATCTTTTATTGAAGTGTTGCTTGTGGTGGAAACCAAAAGTTATCGGTGGAGTTAGCTTTGAGAAATTTTGAGAAAATCTGAATCTTAAGTTTAGCTGTTGACGTTTCATACCAGTACATCTCAAATTTGAGAAAAAATTAATTTTCCTTATTAGAACAAATTTTAATTTTATTTTATTCTTATTTTGATGTTCATGATGTAGACGATCTATTGATTAATATAAATACGCAAATTGTCAGTGTGAATATCATATTTTGATAACGACTTAAAGAAAAATCGAAACGTCAAAAGTTTTCTTTCTTTTAAAAACTATCGAAAAAAAACTAATTTTAAAACAGAAGAGACTTAAAATCAAGAACATTTCCTTCATCTATTTTTGTTCATGGCTGCTTCACGCCAGTTCTCTATTCCTATTCTTTCTAAATCTTCTCTTGATGCTTCTATGTATTTTTTCCGTTGACGCCCTCTTTTCTTTTTGCTCCTTATTCCCTTAACAAGGATCTTTTCACCCAACTATTTTCGTCCATTCTGGCTATATGCCCCATCCAACGGAGTCTTTTTGCTCTGACCAAATATCCCATATCAGCTTGACGATACAGTGCTTTGATCTCTGCGTTTGTTCTTTTCCATTTATTTTGTTGCCGCACTCCTCCGAAAATCATCTTTAGTACCTTTTTCACCCATATCTTCACTTTGTTTTCTTCTTTTTTTGTCAAATATTAATTGACATCTATATTTGATATTTATCATAATAATTTTAGGATCGATCTTATAAAATATATGAATAATGTTATGTATCTTACAGACAAACTTTTTCAATTAATTCAGATTCAGATAAATTACACAAAAAAGTGCTTATGAAAAAATAAACAAGTAGCAAAAGAAAACCCAATTCCAGTAGATATTGAGTTGTGAAAGGAAAGAGCGAGACAAAATAGTAAATAGTGTATGAAGCATGGACAGCCAGAGGTGCACCAAGAAAAACATGACATAATGAAGTCGGATATACTCCAGCAGTGGGAAGAATACGATTGCACCTCACTGGATAAAATCTCAGACTTCTAATGGAATAAGTCTATTGCAAACAAAAAATGAAGTAAATAGAGAAAGGTTCCAAATGAGGTCGGCAAATGGCCTTAAAAATAGCAGAATCTAGAGAAATGAAGACAAATTAAGGAATAGAGACACATAAGAACAGTTAGAAGTTACATAATGATAAGGCAAGTAATCATAATCTGTTCTATCGGAGTTACAAATAGAAACTAACCACATAACCATGACAATGATACAATGAGAACTACAATCTTCAATCCAATAACATGATCATTATCACTTGCGCTCTTGCAAAGTGGTAATCAGCCACATTTGAAGTTCAATTGGATGCCAGCTTTCTAACTGAACTATATTTACAAATAAATCTAGGGGTTGGAGGTGATGAAACGGTTACTAATGATCTGTTTGTTTTCTTGCCGTGGTCCAGCAATGATCTCCATGATTTCTTAGCCCTGATCTAGCACCTGTATGAAGATAAATAACATCATTATTTATTTATACGATTTATAATTGTTTCTACTAGGAAGTAATAAAGGATTCGAACGTTCGAGAATTGGATATAACTAATGGAACGGAGTAGGTAATAGACAAACTACTATTTTTTGGGTATAGTACGAAAGTGATTATTGCGCCACAATAATTAATTGACGGAATAGGAAAAATATTTTACGATAAATGTAACAGGCTATTTGATATGCTACATTCCTTCTTTTCTTTATTAATTTCTTATAAACTTAACAGTATAAGAAGAAAAAAGGTGAAGTTCAAAAAGATAGAACATTGATGTTAACGAGACACTGTTTTTTTCAATTAAAGCTACAACTTTGAAGTTATCAATAAAGGTTACCTAAAATTGAAATTGGAAGCAAAATGCAGTTAATTATAAAAATTCATATAAGAAGAGCATACTGCCATTAGCAGTAGGTTAATAGAAAATTAACCAAAAAGTGCCTCAAAAAATTATCAGTACGATAACAAAAATTAATAAGAATGGTAGCTTCTATTGAAATATGAATTGATAAACACTAAACAAAATCTTGAAGAAAAAAATTAGAAAATGAGCAATAATTCAACAATAAGATAAGATGAAGAAAAAAGCTTGAGATTATTCGCAAATGGTAATTAATACCTGCTTACAAAACATGAAATTTTTATTTACTAAAAATAAGCAATAGTAATGACCCCATGTGAGAAACCACAAAAGCTAAGAATAATGATTATACTTATATATCGAAGAAAACTGTGTCAATGTAAAAATACGTGATACTTGCCAAGCTTTCAAAAGACAATAGTGCTTTATGGAAACTATGATACAGGATAAGATAATATGACTATCAACTGATATTGGATCCTAACTCAGAACGAGATTTTCATCAGAGTTTCCGAACGTCGTGTTGTATTTTCGTGGGAAATTTTAAATTTGAAATAACCCATAAAAAATTTTTATCACCTCTTCTAGTGTCATATATTGCTTTACAGGTTTTGTTTTTATAGAGCTTTATTCATCTGTCTCACAGAATTCAAGTATTTCCGTATTCCAATATTTACACAACAAACAAGGAGATTTTACACCTACTTTGAATACCGATAAGCTATTTTTAGATCAAACCAAATCGCAATTTCCGAAAAGTGCTTATGTAAACAAAATCAATCTAAAACACTTTCTATAAAGTATCCCACACAAAATCTAAATTAATCAATTGAGTTCTGCAACTTGTCATTGATAGAAGAAAGAATTCTCACAATTTTTTATGATACTTTCGAAAAACATCGACGAGCAGGATAATTTTTTCTACTGGAGGATTATCATAAAGTCATGCTTCTATTTTTAATGTCAAATCAGTTATATTTAAAAGAAAACATATAAAAAGCTGATGGCAGAACGTATTTTATCAAATTATTTTTAATAGTTTATAATTTCAAAATATTTTTGTTTCATTGCTTTTAAATTTACACATACTTTTTCTAGTCAAGGTCAGGATTTGGAAACATAAAAATTTCCCACGATATTTTGTTTTTACAGATACATTATTTAGAAAATAACACCAATAGTAGGTTTTTCCTTGAGAACGTTACGCTGATCGTAAAATAGTAACTAAGGCTTAATGATAATTTTAGATAAACATCCTGAAATATTTTTTTAATAGAGTGCGAAAATTTTGACACAGTCACGTAATCTTTGAGGTTTTTAAATTGAAATGTTATAATATAATTAAATAACTCAATTCACCAACTTGCTTTTTTATTGTTTATCGCAGTCCATAGTAATAATTTCACTTCTATTTATGTTTCGTTTATTCAATATACTGTTGTGTTGAGATGTTAGGGAATTGTGAATTTGTTTATTTATTGCGTGAATGTTTTCTGGATGTTCTGGTATGTAATTAGAGATAATTTGTTCTTCACTTAATTCGAGAGGGTTACGATAATCACGTTTTCCTCTAACGATTTGAAACTGTGTATATTTTAGAGCGCTATGGGTTGAATTGTTATCGCGTAATTCATTACTTGAACAATATTCGCATTTTTATCTTTATTTTTCGGGGTCACTATGGTTTCCTGTAAGGTGGAGTGAAATCTTTAGATAGAAATATTAGAGTTGGGATTTCTAGGTGTACAGTAATGCATTTCAATATTGTGTAAGGAACATAAATTTTGCAGATTTTCGTTTTTGAATATTTTACTGTTTTTTGATGTTAGTTTTCTTGGTATGCCATAATGATTGAAGTATATTATTAATTTATCTATTATTTCGGTGCCCGTTTGTGTATTTAGGGGATAAGCTTGACCTAACTAAAAAAAAAACTATCAATAATTGTTAAAAAGTCGTATTATGTGTTTTGAAAGTGTCTATGTAAATATGATCGATGGGTTCATAGCCTATAGGAGTAGGTTTAAATACTAATTTGTTCTCTGTTATACCTCTATGAGAAGTTTTAGTCTCATGATAAAACTTTATTTTTTCTTGTTGGATGTCATTGTCTGCTACATCTTCCAATATTGTATTGGTTATATATAAAATGAAAGAACCTTTTCTAAAATAGAACTCTTTAATATTAGAGGTTCGAGGTTTTTATTTTTAAAATACATGCAATAAGCCGATTTTCTTTAATTATTTTGTAAATGTCGTTTTCAGAGGGATCATTGGGTAAAAATATATATGATCTTTGTTTATCAAAAATTTTTTCTTTTCTGATTTTTATTATATTGTCATTTGAATATCTAAACACGATTTGATTTGTATATACGTTTAATATATGGGGCTCCTATTATGGGATTTTCTGTATTAGAGTGTATAGTCTCTAATTCGTCACGTTGATTGGAGTCTTTAGCTTTGTCGGGTTTAATTGCTATATCTGATAAAATTTTGATTTTTGGTTCTAGGCTCGCATCTATGGTGAGTAATATTTCGTCTAAATCGGCGGTATCTAGGTAAGGTAGATCATTAGAATCGAAACTTGGAAAAAGGGAAATATTTTCGTCTATGGCGTTCATTTGGATTCTGGAAAGGGCATCAGCATTTGTATTGTTTTTATAAGGCATAAATAAGTCGGTATTTTCTTCTAAATCGGTATTGATTCTTTTTTATACTACGGAGGTAGCGGGAACTTCAATTTTTTGTGAGTTTAAATCTTTTCTATAGTAAAGAGGTATTCAGCAAGTAGGGCTAATTAAATAACCATTGCTAAATAGTCGTGGAAATGATAAAGAATGAATTCTAGTTCTTCTAGTAAATTAAATTCCTTTAGAAAGGGTATTTTGCTTTGTTTTTTGTTTTTGTATAGCAATGTATTAACGGTACATGCTATTAAGGTATGGTTCGAGTGAAATATTTTGTTTGGGAAATTTTTTTCAACTATATATGGTCGTAAGATAAAACTGTGGCATCCGTTATCTATAAGTAATTTTATAGGTGGGGTTGACATTTAAATGTAAGGTAATGTATTCATTTGAAAGCTATTTATGTTTGATACTGATTTGTTTCTGAGGCTGGTGTAGGAAATTTTTTCGTTATCGTTAAGGTCGGAATTATCATTCGTTATTTCGTTTGAATTATTGAAATATTGATAATTGTAATTATCCTCTGGAAAATAAGGATTCGGATCGTTAACAGAATTTTCATAAGGGTTTTCTTATAAGTTGTCTCCATCGTTGACATTGGTAATTTCAGTAGATGTAAATTGATGTCTACGGGGGTAAGCGAAAAATAGATTTTGTCTAGGAAGTTTTTTGTCTGAAGAGAAGGTATTCTACTAGTTGTAGACATTGGTCCCAAAATTTGTTGATTTGTAAGGAAATGCTGGTTCACGGGTCTTGACTGAATATTAATTGGTGGGCTTGGGAATCTTGGAGGTGTTTCTAGATTCGTATTGTGGTTTGGTTCACTGAAAGAATTGGGTTTGTTATGCAATTGAGTGCGGGGATAGAAATTAGAAAGATGTAATATATGTTCCCTGGGTTGTTGATGCATAATCTTTGGTTTTATATTTGTTTGATTGGAAAAAGGCTTATTAATATGGGAACGTGAAGTAATTTGTTGTTCAATCAAACTATGATTGAAAACAAGACTGTTTGCGTCTTCTAGAGTTTTGAGGGGTAGAAACATATGCCAACAAAACAGTGAGGGCTATTGATTCGGCTTGTTCCATTAAAGCAATTTTGTTTGGAATGCTAACGTATTATCGGTCTGTATTTTAATAGAAATTTTAGATAATAATATTTTTAATCTATCAATAAATTTTGTTTTTTTAAAAACAATTTATTTAGCAAACTGAGGATTTAATAATTTAAAGGTACAAGTGTTTACACCAATCTGGCGTACTAGGCGAATATCAAATTGAATGAACTAAGAATTTAATGTTACAAGTGATTACACCAATCTGACTGGCGTACTAGGCGAATATCAAATTAAATGAACTAAGAATTTAATGTTACAAGTGATTACATCAATCTGACTGACGTACTAGACGAATATCAAATTAAATGAACTAAGAATTTAATGTTACAAGTGATTACATCAATCTGACTGACGTACTAGACGAATATCAAATTAAATGAACTAAGATTTTAATGTTATAAGTGATTACACCAATCTGACTGGCGTACTAGGCGAATATCAAATTGAATGAACTAACAATTTAATGTTACAAGTGATTACACCAATCTGACTGGCGTACTAGGCGAATATCAAATTAAATGAACTAAGAATTTAATGTTACAAGTGATTACATCAATCTGACTGACGTACTAGACGAATATCAAATTAAATGAACTAAGAATTTAATGTTACAAGTGATTACATCAATCTGACTGACGTACTAGACGAATATCAAATTAAATGAACTAAGATTTTAATGTTATAAGTGATTACACCAATCTGACTGGCGTACTAGGCGAATATCAAATTGAATGAACTAACAATTTAATGTTACAAGTGATTACACCAATCTGACTGGCGTACTAGGCGAATATCAAATTAAATGAACTAAGAATTTAATGTTACAAGTGATTACATCAATCTGACTGACGTACTAGACGAATATCAAATTAAATGAACTAAGATTTTAATGTTATAAGTGATTACACCAATCTGACTGGCGTACTAGGCGAATATCAAATTGAATGAACTAAGAATTTAATGTTACAAGTGATTACACCAATCTGACTCGAGTACTAGACGAATATCAAATTGAATGAACTAAGAACTTAATGTTACAAGTGATTACATCAATCTGACTGACGTACTAGACGAATATCAAATTGAATGAACTAAGAATTTAATGTTACAAGTGATTACATCAATCTGACTGACGTACTAGACGAATATCAAATTAAATGAACTAAGATTTTAATGTTATAAGTGATTACACCAATCTGACTGGCGTACTAGGCGAATATCAAATTGAATGAACTAAGAATTTAATGTTACAAGTGATTACATCAATCTGACTGACGTACTAGACGAATATCAAATTAAATGAACTAAGATTTTAATGTTATAAGTGATTACACCAATCTGACTGGCGTACTAGGCGAATATCAAATTGAATGAACTAACAATTTAATGTTACAAGTGATTACACCAATCTGACTGGCGTACTAGGCGAATATCAAATTAAATGAACTAAGAATTTAATGTTACAAGTGATTACATCAATCTGACTGACGTACTAGACGAATATCAAATTAAATGAACTAAGATTTTAATGTTATAAGTGATTACACCAATCTGACTGGCGTACTAGGCGAATATCAAATTGAATGAACTAAGAATTTAATGTTACAAGTGATTACACCAATCTGACTCGAGTACTAGACGAATATCAAATTGAATGAACTAAGAACTTAATGTTACAAGTGATTACATCAATCTGACTGACGTACTAGACGAATATCAAATTGAATGAACTAAGAATTTAATGTTACAAGTGATTACATCAATCTGACTGACGTACTAGACGAATATCAAATTAAATGAACTAAGATTTTAATGTTATAAGTGATTACACCAATCTGACTGGCGTACTAGGCGAATATCAAATTGAATGAACTAACAATTTAATGTTACAAGTGATTACACCAATCTGACTGGCGTACTAGGCGAATATCAAATTGAATGAACTAAGAATTTAATGTTACAAGTGATTACACCAATCTGACTGGCGTACTAGGCGAATATCAAATTAAATGAACTAAGAATTTAATGTTGCAAGTGATTACATCAATCTGACTGACGTACTAGACGAATATCAAATTGAATGAACTAAGAACTTAATGTTACAAGTGATTACACCAATCTGACTGGCCTACTCGGCGAATATCAAATTAAATGAACTAAGAATTTAATGTTACAAGTGATTACATCAATCTGACTGACGTACTAGACGAATATCAAATTAAATGAACTAAGATTTTAATGTTATAAGTGATTACACCAATCTGACTGGCGTACTAGACGAATATCAAATTGAATGAACTAAGAACTTAATGTTACAAGTGATTACACCAATCTGACTGGCCTACTCGGCGAATATCAAATTAAATGAACTAAGAATTTAATGTTACAAGTGATTACATCAATCTGACTGACGTACTAGACGAATATCAAATTGAATGAACTAAGAATTTAATGTTACAAGTGATTACATCAATCTGACTGACGTACTAGACGAATATCAAATTGAATGAACTAAGAATTTAATGTTACAAGTGATTACATCAATCTGACTGGCGTACTAGGCGAATATCAAATTAAATGAACTAAGATTTTAATGTTACAAGTGATTACATCAATCTGACTGACGTACTAGACGAATATCAAATTGAATGAACTAAGAATTTAATGTTACAAGTGATTACATCAATCTGACTGACGTACTAGACGAATATCAAATTAAATGAACTAAGAATTTAATGTTACAAGTGATTACATCAATCTGACTGACGTACTAGACGAATATCAAATTGAATGAACTAAGATTTTAATGTTACAAGTGATTACATCAATCTGACTGACGTACTAGACGAATATCAAATTGAATGAACTAAGAATTTAATGTTACAAGTGATTACATCAATCTGACTGACGTACTAGACGAATATCAAATTGAATGAACTAAGAATTTAATGTTACAAGTGATTACATCAATCTGACTGACGTACTAGACGAATATCAAATTGAATGAACTAAGATTTTAATGTTACAAGTGATTACATCAATCTGACTGACGTACTAGACGAATATCAAATTGAATGAACTAAGAATTTAATGTTACAAGTGATTACATCAATCTGACTGACGTACTAGACGAATATCAAATTGAATGAACTAAGAATTTAATGTTACAAGTGATTACATCAATCTGACTGGCGTACTAGGCGAATATCAAATTAAATGAACTAAGAATTTAATGTTACAAGTGATTACATCAATCTGACTGACGTACTAGACGAATATCAAATTGAATGAACTAAGAATTTAATGTTACAAGTGATTACACCAATCTGACTGGCGTACTAGGCGAATATCAAATTAAATGAACTAAGAATTTAATGTTACAAGTGATTACATCAATCTGACTGACGTACTAGACGAATATCAAATTGAATGAACTAAGAATTTAATGTTACAAGTGATTACACCAATCTGACTGGCGTACTAGGCGAATATCAAATTAAATGAACTAAGAATTTAATGTTACAAGTGATTACACCAATCTGACTGGCGTACTAGGCGAATATCAAATTAAATGAACTAAGAATTTAATGTTACAAGTGATTACATCAATCTGACTGACGTACTAGACGAATATCAAATTGAATGAACTAAGAACTTAATGTTACAAGTGATTACACCAATCTGACTGGCCTACTCGGCGAATATCAAATTAAATGAACTAAGAATTTAATGTTACAAGTGATTACATCAATCTGACTGACGTACTAGACGAATATCAAATTAAATGAACTAAGAATTTAATGTTACAAGTGATTACATCAATCTGACTGACGTACTAGACGAATATCAAATTGAATCAACTAAGAATTTAATGTTACAAGTGATTACATCAATCTGACTGGCGTACTAGGCGAATATCAAATTAAATGAACTAAGAATTTAATGTTACAAGTGATTACATCAATCTGACTGACGTACTAGACGAATATCAAATTGAATGAACTAAGAATTTAATGTTACAAGTGATTACACCAATCTGACTGGCGTACTAGGCGAATATCAAATTAAATGAACTAAGAATTTAATGTTACAAGTGATTACATCAATCTGACTGACGTACTAGACGATTATCAAATTGAATGAACTAAGAATTTAATGTTACAAGTGATTACACCAATCTGACTCGCGTACTAGGCGAATATCAAATTGAATGAACTAAGAACTTAATGTTACAAGTGATTACACCAATCTGACTCGAGTACTAGACGAATATCAAATTGAATGAACTAAGAACTTAATGTTACAAGTGATTACAACAATCTGACTGGCCTACTCGGCGAATATCAAATTAAATGAACTAAGAATTTAATGTTACAAGTGATTACATCAATCTGACTGACGTACTAGACGAATATCAAATTAAATGAACTAAGAATTTAATGTTACAAGTGATTACATCAATCTGACTGACGTACTAGACGAATATCAAATTGAATGAACTAAGAACTTAATGTTACAAGTGATTACAACAATCTGACTGGCCTACTCGGCGAATATCAAATTAAATGAACTAAGAACTTAATGTTACAAGTGATTACACCAATCTGACTGGCCTACTCGGCGAATATCAAATTAAATGAACTAAGAATTTAATGTTACAAGTGATTACATCAATCTGACTGGCGTACTAGGCGAATATCAAATTAAATGAACTAAGAATTTAATGTTACAAGTGATTACATCAATCTGACTGACATACTAGACGAATATCAAATTGAATGAACTAAGAATTTAATGTTACAAGTGATTACATCAATCTGACTGGCGTACTAGGCGAATATCAAATTAAATGAACTAAGAATTTAATGTTACAAGTGATTACATCAATCTGACTGGCGTACTAGGCGAATATCAAATTAAATGAACTAAGAATTTAATGTTACAAGTGATTACATCAATCTGACTGGCGTACTAGGCGAATATCAAATTAAATGAACTAAGAATTTAATGTTACAAGTGATTACATCAATCTGACTGACGTACTAGGCGAATATCAAATTAAATGAACTAAGAATTTAATGTTACAAGTGATTACATCAATCTGACTGGCGTACTAGGCGAATATCAAATTGAATGAACTAAGAATTTAATGTTACAAGTGATTACATCAATCTGACTGGCGTACTAGGCGAATATCAAATTAAATGAACTAAGAATTTAATGTTACAAGTGATTACATCAATCTGACTGGCGTACTAGACGAATATCAAATTGAATGAACTAAGAATTTAATGTTACAAGTGATTACACCAATCTGACTGGCGTACTAGGCGAATATCAAATTGAATGAACTAAGAACTTAATGTTACAAGTGATTACACCAATCTGACTCGAGTACTAGACGAATATCAAATTGAATGAACTAAGAACTTAATGTTACAAGTGATTACAACAATCTGACTGGCCTACTCGGCGAATATCAAATTAAATGAACTAAGAATTTAATGTTACAAGTGATTACATCAATCTGACTGACGTACTAGACGAATATCAAATTGAATGAACTAAGAATTTAATGTTACAAGTGATTACATCAATCTGACTGACGTACTAGACGAATATCAAATTGAATGAACTAACAATTTAATGTTACAAGTGATTACACCAATCTGACTGGCGTACTAGGCGAATATCAAATTGAATGAACTAAGAATTTAATGTTACAAGTGATTACACCAATCTGACTCGAGTACTAGACGAATATCAAATTGAATGAACTAAGAACTTAATGTTACAAGTGATTACATCAATCTGACTGACGTACTAGACGAATATCAAATTGAATGAACTAAGAATTTAATGTTACAAGTGATTACATCAATCTGACTGACGTACTAGACGAATATCAAATTGAATGAACTAACAATTTAATGTTACAAGTGATTACACCAATCTGACTGGCGTACTAGGCGAATATCAAATTAAATGAACTAAGAATTTAATGTTACAAGTGATTACATCAATCTGACTGACGTACTAGACGAATATCAAATTGAATGAACTAAGAATTTAATGTTACAAGTGATTACACCAATCTGACTGGCGTACTAGGCGAATATCAAATTGAATGAACTAAGAACTTAATGTTACAAGTGATTACACCAATCTGACTCGAGTACTAGACGAATATCAAATTGAATGAACTAAGAACTTAATGTTACAAGTGATTACATCAATCTGACTGACGTACTAGACGAATATCAAATTGAATGAACTAACAATTTAATGTTACAAGTGATTACATCAATCTGACTGACGTACTAGACGAATATCAAATTGAATGAACTAACAATTTAATGTTACAAGTGATTACACCAATCTGACTGGCGTACTAGGCGAATATCAAATTAAATGAACTAAGAATTTAATGTTACAAGTGATTACATCAATCTGACTGACGTACTAGACGAATATCAAATTGAATGAACTAACAATTTAATGTTACAAGTGATTACACCAATCTGACTGGCGTACTAGGCGAATATCAAATTAAATGAACTAAGAATTTAATGTTACAAGTGATTACACCAATCTGACTGGCGTACTAGGCGAATATCAAATTAAATGAACTAAGAATTTAATGTTACAAGTGATTACATCAATCTGACTGACGTACTAGACGAATATCAAATTGAATGAACTAAGAATTTAATGTTACAAGTGATTACAACAATCTGACTGGCCTACTCGGCGAATATCAAATTAAATGAACTAAGAATTTAATGTTACAAGTGATTACATCAATCTGACTGACGTACTAGACGAATATCAAATTAAATGAACTAAGAATTTAATGTTACAAGTGATTACATCAATCTGACTGACGTACTAGACGAATATCAAATTGAATGAACTAAGAACTTAATGTTACAAGTGATTACAACAATCTGACTGGCCTACTCGGCGAATATCAAATTAAATGAACTAAGAACTTAATGTTACAAGTGATTACACCAATCTGACTGGCCTACTCGGCGAATATCAAATTAAATGAACTAAGAATTTAATGTTACAAGTGATTACATCAATCTGACTGGCGTACTAGGCGAATATCAAATTAAATGAACTAAGAATTTAATGTTACAAGTGATTACATCAATCTGACTGACGTACTAGGCGAATATCAAATTAAATGAACTAAGAATTTAATGTTACAAGTGATTACATCAATCTGACTGGCGTACTAGGCGAATATCAAATTAAATGAACTAAGAATTTAATGTTACAAGTGATTACATCAATCTGACTGACGTACTAGACGAATATCAAATTGAATGAACTAAGAATTTAATGTTACAAGTGATTACATCAATCTGACTGGCGTACTAGGCGAATATCAAATTAAATGAACTAAGAATTTAATGTTACAAGTGATTACATCAATCTGACTGGCGTACTAGGCGAATATCAAATTAAATGAACTAAGAATTTAATGTTACAAGTGATTACATCAATCTGACTGGCGTACTAGGCGAATATCAAATTAAATGAACTAAGAATTTAATGTTACAAGTGATTACATCAATCTGACTGACGTACTAGGCGAATATCAAATTAAATGAACTAAGAATTTAATGTTACAAGTGATTACATCAATCTGACTGGCGTACTAGGCGAATATCAAATTAAATGAACTAAGAATTTAATGTTACAAGTGATTACATCAATCTGACTGACGTACTAGACGAATATCAAATTGAATGAACTAAGAATTTAATGTTACAAGTGATTACATCAATCTGACTGGCGTACTAGGCGAATATCAAATTAAATGAACTAAGAATTTAATGTTACAAGTGATTACATCAATCTGACTGGCGTACTAGGCGAATATCAAATTAAATGAACTAAGAATTTAATGTTACAAATGATTACATCAATCTGACTGGCGTACTAGGCGAATATCAAATTAAATGAACTAAGAATTTAATGTTACAAGTGATTACATCAATCTGACTGACGTACTAGACGAATATCAAATTGAATGAACTAAGAATTTAATGTTACAAGTGATTACATCAATCTGACTGACGTACTAGACGAATATCAAATTGAATGAACTAAGAATTTAATGTTACAAGTGATTTCACCAATCTGACTGGCGTACTAGGCGAATATCAAATTAAATGAACTAGGAATTCAATGTTACAAGTGATTACATCAATCTGACTGACGTACTAGACGAATATCAAATTGAATGAACTAAGAATTTAATGTTACAAGTGATTACACCAATCTGACTGGCGTACTAGGCGAATATCAAATTGAATGAACTAAGAACTTAATGTTACAAGTGATTACACCAATCTGACTCGAGTACTAGACGAATATCAAATTGAATGAACTAAGAACTTAATGTTACAAGTGATTACAACAATCTGACTGGCCTACTCGGCGAATATCAAATTAAATGAACTAAGAATTTAATGTTACAAGTGATTACATCAATCTGACTGACGTACTAGACGAATATCAAATTGAATGAACTAAGAATTTAATGTTACAAGTGATTACATCAATCTGACTGACGTACTAGACGAATATCAAATTGAATGAACTAACAATTTAATGTTACAAGTGATTACACCAATCTGACTGGCGTACTAGGCGAATATCAAATTGAATGAACTAAGAATTTAATGTTACAAGTGATTACACCAATCTGACTCGAGTACTAGACGAATATCAAATTGAATGAACTAAGAACTTAATGTTACAAGTGATTACATCAATCTGACTGACGTACTAGACGAATATCAAATTGAATGAACTAAGAATTTAATGTTACAAGTGATTACATCAATCTGACTGACGTACTAGACGAATATCAAATTGAATGAACTAACAATTTAATGTTACAAGTGATTACACCAATCTGACTGGCGTACTAGGCGAATATCAAATTAAATGAACTAAGAATTTAATGTTACAAGTGATTACATCAATCTGACTGACGTACTAGACGAATATCAAATTGAATGAACTAAGAATTTAATGTTACAAGTGATTACACCAATCTGACTGGCGTACTAGGCGAATATCAAATTGAATGAACTAAGAACTTAATGTTACAAGTGATTACACCAATCTGACTCGAGTACTAGACGAATATCAAATTGAATGAACTAAGAACTTAATGTTACAAGTGATTACACCAATCTGACTGGCCTACTCGGCGAATATCAAATTAAATGAACTAAGAATTTAATGTTACAAGTGATTACATCAATCTGACTGACGTACTAGACGAATATCAAATTGAATGAACTAAGAATTTAATGTTACAAGTGATTACATCAATCTGACTGACGTACTAGACGAATATCAAATTGAATGAACTAACAATTTAATGTTACAAGTGATTACACCAATCTGACTGGCGTACTAGGCGAATATCAAATTAAATGAACTAAGAATTTAATGTTACAAGTGATTACACCAATCTGACTGGCGTACTAGGCGAATATCAAATTAAATGAACTAAGAATTTAATGTTACAAGTGATTACATCAATCTGACTGACGTACTAGACGAATATCAAATTGAATGAACTAAGAATTTAATGTTACAAGTGATTACACCAATCTGACTGGCGTACTAGGCGAATATCAAATTGAATGAACTAAGAACTTAATGTTACAAGTGATTACACCAATCTGACTGGCCTACTCGGCGAATATCAAATTAAATGAACTAAGAATTTAATGTTACAAGTGATTACACCAATCTGACTGGCGTACTAGGCGAATATCAAATTAAATGAACTAAGAATGTAATGTTACAAGTGATTACATCAATCTGACTGACGTACTAGACGAATATCAAATTGAATGAACTAAGAATTTAATGTTACAAGTGATTACATCAATCTGACTGACGTACTAGACGAATATCAAATTAAATGAACTAAGATTTTAATGTTATAAGTGATTACACCAATCTGACTGGCGTACTAGGCGAATATCAAATTGAATGAACTAAGAACTTAATGTTACAAGTGATTACACCAATCTGACTGGCCTACTCGGCGAATATCAAATTAAATGAACTAAGAATTTAATGTTACAAGTGATTACACCAATCTGACTGGCGTACTAGGCGAATATCAAATTAAATGAACTAAGAATTTAATGTTACAAGTGATTACATCAATCTGACTGACGTACTAGACGAATATCAAATTGAATGAACTAAGAATTTAATGTTACAAGTGATTACACCAATCTGACTGGCGTACTAGGCGAATATCAAATTAAATGAACTAAGAATTTAATGTTACAAGTGATTACATCAATCTGACTGACGTACTAGACGAATATCAAATTGAATGAACTAAGAATTTAATGTTACAAGTGATTACATCAATCTGACTGACGTACTAGACGAATATCAAATTAAATGAACTAAGATTTTAATGTTATAAGTGATTACACCAATCTGACTGGCGTACTAGGCGAATATCAAATTGAATGAACTAACAATTTAATGTTACAAGTGATTACATCAATCTGACTGACGTACTAGACGAATATCAAATTTAATGAACTAAGAATTTAATGTTACAAGTGATTACATCAATCTGACTAACGTACTAGACTAATATCAAATTAAATGAACTAAGATTTTAATGTTATAAGTGATTACACCAATCTGACTGGCGTACTAGGCGAATATCAAATTGAATGAACTAACAATTTAATGTTACAAGTGATTACATCAATCTGACTGACGTACTAGACGAATATCAAATTTAATGAACTAAGAATTTAATGTTACAAGTGATTACATCAATCTGACTAACGTACTAGACTAATATCAAATTAAATGAACTAAGATTTTAATGTTACAAGTGATTACATCAATCTGACTGGCGTACTAGGCGAATATCAAATTAAATGAACTAAGAATTTAATGTTACAAGTGATTACATCAATCTGACTGACGTACTAGACGAATATCAAATTTAATGAACTAAGAATTTAATGTTACAAGTGATTACATCAATCTGACTAACGTACTAGACTAATATCAAATTAAATGAACTAAGATTTTAATGTTATAAGTGATTACACCAATCTGACTGGCGTACTAGGCGAATATCAAATTGAATGAACTAAGAACTTAATGTTACAAGTGATTACACCAATCTGACTGGCCTACTCGGCGAATATCAAATTAAATGAACTAAGAATTTAATGTTACAAGTGATTACACCAATCTGACTGGCGTACTAGGCGAATATCAAATTAAATGAACTAAGAATTTAATGTTACAAGTGATTACATCAATCTGACTGACGTACTAGACGAATATCAAATTGAATGAACTAAGAATTTAATGTTACAAGTGATTACATCAATCTGACTGACGTACTAGACGAATATCAAATTAAATGAACTAAGATTTTAATGTTATAAGTGATTACACCAATCTGACTGGCGTACTAGGCGAATATCAAATTAAATGAACTAACAATTTAATGTTACAAGTGATTACACCAATCTGACTGGCGTACTAGGCGAATATCAAATTAAATGAACTAAGAATTTAATGTTACAAGTGATTACATCAATCTGACTGACGTACTAGACGAATATCAAATTAAATGAACTAAGATTTTAATGTTATAAGTGATTACACCAATCTGACTGGCGTACTAGGCGAATATCAAATTGAATGAACTAACAATTTAATGTTACAAGTGATTACACCAATCTGACTGGCGTACTAGGCGAATATCAAATTAAATGAACTAAGAATTTAATGTTACAAGTGATTACATCAATCTGACTGACGTACTAGACGAATATCAAATTAAATGAACTAAGATTTTAATGTTATAAGTGATTACACCAATCTGACTGGCGTACTAGGCGAATATCAAATTGAATGAACTAAGAATTTAATGTTACAAGTGATTACACCAATCTGACTGGCGTACTAGGCGAATATCAAATTGAATGAACTAAGAACTTAATGTTACAAGTGATTACACCAATCTGACTGGCCTACTCGGCGAATATCAAATTAAATGAACTAAGAATTTAATGTTACAAGTGATTACATCAATCTGACTGACGTACTAGACGAATATCAAATTGAATGAACTAAAAATTTAATGTTACAAGTGATTACATCAATCTGACTGACGTACTAGACGAATATCAAATTAAATGAACTAAGATTTTAATGTTATAAGTGATTACACCAATCTGACTGGCGTACTAGGCGAATATCAAATTGAATGAACTAACAATTTAATGTTACAAGTGATTACATCAATCTGACTGACGTACTAGACGAATATCAAATTAAATGAACTAAGATTTTAATGTTATAAGTGATTACATCAATCTGACTGACGTACTAGACGAATATCAAATTGAATGAACTAAGAATTTAATGTTACAAGTGATTACATCAATCTGACTGACGTACTAGACGAATATCAAATTAAATGAACTAAGATTTTAATGTTATAAGTGATTACACCAATCTGACTGGCGTACTAGGCGAATATCAAATTGAATGAACTAAGAATTTAATGTTACAAGTGATTACACCAATCTGACTCGAGTACTAGACGAATATCAAATTGAATGAACTAAGAACTTAATGTTACAAGTGATTACACCAATCTGACTGGCCTACTCGGCGAATATCAAATTGAATGAACTAAGAATTTAATGTTACAAGTGATTACACCAATCTGACTGGCCTACTCGGCGAATATCAAATTAAATGAACTAAGAATTTAATGTTACAAGTGATTACATCAATCTGACTGACGTACTAGACGAATATCAAATTGAATGAACTAAGATTTTAATATTACAAGTGGTTACACCAATCTGACTGGCCTACTAGGTAAATATCAAATCGAATGAACGAAGTATTAGTTTTACAGGCTTCCTTATATATTAGTTCTTATCTTATACAATAATAATTATAAAATTAGATATTTATATTTATGGTTCATTATTGTCACATTAATAATAATTAAATAATAAATAATCGAAGACGATACCTTAATGGGGTTGAAGAGGAATCTATAAAACTGACAGAGACTAAACACAGACAAATTTATAGCAACGATAACTTAATGAGGCTGGAGTTCATAATAATAAGTAATTGATGATGATGCGCCGCTGTGAAAAAGGTTGTTTTGGATTACTTAATTATATCTCATAATGCGGAGATGCACCATCTTGTAAGTAGCTACTACAATCTGGTGAATTAAGATTATTGGTATAACACTCATTACACTGTCTGACCTAACCTAACCTAACCAAGTTATCGTTTTCAGAGTCTGAAGGTAAACTGTAGTGTAGTGGTAGTATAAACAGTGTGCTCAGTAGATGGTTATACCTAATATTAATTAACTAGATACAAGTTATGTCCGTTGACATAAAACATTTTATGAGCACTATTCACTACAACGGCTGACTTCGGTTTTCACAGGTGAAATTTCAAGTTCTCGTTCGATTAGTAGGTTTGGAGAACTGATAATGCTGCGTATCTTGTTCTGGAACCGTTGTAGTATGTCAAGGTTTGAATCACTGGCTGTATCCCATAGCTGTATTCCGTGAATCCATATTCGCTTTAATATAGCTTTGTATGTCAGCAACTTATTTTACAGATTTAGTTGGGATTGTCTCCCAATTAACCAATGGTCCTGTCTTAGTTTCATGCCTAACTTTTTCCGTTTCATAAATATATGTTAACCTTCGATTTAAGAAGATTCCAAGGTATTTCAGTTCATGCACGAGGGTTGATTGGACATGAATCTTTCTTTAGGGCGAAAGTTACATCCACAGTTTACAATTTGTTTGCTTTAATTTTCCATGCCTAGAAACTTTTTTTAATATATTTAGAGATGTCTAGATGTTTTGTTTGGATTTTGATGCATTGCAAGCGAAGCTTTGTCAACTGAAAATGTTGCGATGGCTATGTACATCGTCGGTAAATCCGCTGTATATATTAAATACAATAGTTTATGTGCATGCTTATGTTATGAATAGAAACAGATTTCAACAAGATGATTCGTTGCACAAGACCTATTGGATATGTAGGAGGAGGCCACTGAAATCTCTAGATCTAAACCCTTTGGACTTTGTTATGGGGGTACTTCAGTTTTCAAGACCAAGTCGGAAAATGTTGAGGAGCTAAAAGCACGAATTATACATTACGTGTTGCTCGAGAAATTTGGAATTACATTATTCGTTATGTATAATCTTGTTGAATTTAATTGACAAATACACAATTACTTATGCTAGATATGTTACAAAGGAGAAATCGAATATTTTCCTAATTAATAAATTGTTTGTATGTTCGTAGATGTTATGAAATGATAAAAGAAAGTAGAGATGGTGTGGTGGTGGAGTGATTCTATTAAAATAAAAGGATATACATTTCACTATATATATATATAACGAATTGTTAAGCTTCAGTTACTCATAGAAAGTAGAAAATTATATTCATTAACTAGCAGAAAACCTCGTATTAGTTTCGATTTGACTTTTAAATTACCTACACTCATTCGAATGAAAACATATATACCGTCCATGCTAGATTCATTTACTACGTCAAATAGGGTAATTTAATTTGACATAGTGTAAACAATTAATGATATATAATATCTTCCGTATAAATATCTAAGAATAACAACGAACGCCCAAGAAAAGCAAAACTTAAAGACTGCAAGGATCTCGTATACAATAATTAAAAGTAACATACGTTACTGAAAGTGTTGTTATATACTTAAAGTTAGGCAACCCGCGCATCGCGTTTTCAATAACTGACGTGCGAGCAGCTGAGTTTTAAAGAACATTTCAAGTTTGACAATGGTTTAACACATGTTTGATATAAAACATAATCTTAATTTAACTAAAAATAAAACGTTTGCTATTAAGAGTATTAAGTATAAGTTTTAAATATTTTAAAAGACATTCAAATGTCTTTTAAAATTGTGCAAACTGAAGAGCCGGGGCATAAGTTGCTATCTTTAACAATTGTGCGTGCAGCTTGAGAAAAGGATGGCACTCTTTTCCGGCCCCCTGGCCAAAAGAAAAGGCTTATTACCAAATTAATATGTGATGGCAATTCGAGGCCCCAATCAGATTGGGTGCCTCAGCCCTGTATCAGAAAAAGGAATTTCAGTAATGTTGAATAAAATGGGCCAAAATTCGTCCCTTGAACTTTTGTAAATGGTCAAACCATCCATACTTAAGTTGATTGAAATATCTGAAAAAGTCTGCAGACTCTGATAACACTGCTTGGTTAAACAATATTCAAGACCTTGATGCCAATAGTAACCATCGCCCACTGGTTGTAGTAGAATATTTGTAGGAGTCTCCAGTAATGTTCTCGGATCCACCGGTAAAATGTTTGGTAAACGATTATTAATTATTCTTATCACTTCCTTCAAAGCAAAGATGTGTTATGTTAAATTCGCAACCCCATTTTTTTAAATCATATCTTAACTGTTCATTTTTTGTGCATTCTAAATCCTCCTCGGAGAGAGGAGACAAATCATCATCCTCAGCAAGTTCTGTCAACCACTTATTAAGTGGCTGTAGTGCAGTCATTCAAGGGCTGAAGATCATTTTCTGCCGTCGTTGGCGTTGGATTGCTATCATTTTGTTATGTAATTTGAGGGATGTTTGCGGAAAAAATTCATTATTTATCTGTCTAACAGTAGCAGTTACCGGTACACAATCTACGATTCGTTTAAAATTTTTTGTCACTTTCCGCCGAAACGCAGCGCAGAGCTGTGCTTTATTTTTTTCCAATTTCGTAACATAGCGATATTTTACAATAATAAATTAATGTTTATTACACTGCTGCTGCTCACTGCTCACAAACAACTGGTGTTAGTACTGTTAGTGTTAATTTTGTATCTTAATAATATATTCTTATTCGACAATCGACACCGGCAAGAATTTTGTCAATCGTCATCTGTAATAAGTTTATATATATATATATATATATATATATATATATATATATATATATATATATATATATATATATATATATATATATATATATATATATATATTGGGCAATTAGCAATTGATTTTACTTGAGGTAACCGACGTATATAAAAGAAATGGTTGTCCCTGTTGTCCCTAACTTGGTTACCAAAAGTTTTTTAATAGGATATACAAACACTAATAATCCCCAATTTTTTTAATTGTGTTTAGAAACACTATTATATAACTCAAAGTCTATATAGTTATATAATTTAGGTAACGGAAAACCTTATATAAATTTGTTATAAACACATTGGTAACAGTTACTACATTATTATTATTAAATGGTGATGGAAACAGTTATACCACTTCTTTATATACCCACAAGTTACAGAAATTTTATAAAACTGTAATATAACTGAGTTACTAAAAGGTGATCTTACAAAACTTTGTAACCTTTTTACATAATTTCATTACCTTTATATAGTCTTTATATAACTAGGAATCACCATAAGTTACAGAAAATGTTTATTGGGTAGTAACAATTCGGTATAAGAAGTCTACACCGTTGTCAAATCGAACACAGATCGAACGCGATGCTTCTTACCCTTGCATGCTTTTGGTCAACATTCAAACATTTGGGGATCCATTTTGCAGCAGTTTTTCTCAAGTCCAAATTGACTTGAACTATATGATAAACGCATTCGTATGAAATATTCAATGTTTCAGATATCAGTTTACTTTTTTGACGTCAAACTTTATACTGACACTTCTAATAAATTATTGTTCGTTGCTATGGTAACGCAAGATTTTGTTTATGCATGGATCTGATATAGGCTAACTAGATATCAATACATCCTCGTATGTATTTATTGGTAGTGAAAATATTTTACCCATTACAAGCCCAAAATATGAATATTCAAAGCAAATAACGCTCTGATCTGAAATCTGTTTAAGTAAAAATAAACTGGGTTTGCACGTTTATCTAGACCATTGGGTATTTTTTATCATAATTGGTAATGAATTATAACTTAAACACCGTTTTGGATAATAGTTGGCTATGAAAATAATAATAATTGATCCAATTTGTCAGTGTAGTAACTGAATTTTAATGTTATGTTTATTGAAAGATTTAAAAAAAAAGAAAGAGGCTGGCATTGAATGCTTTTGAATTTTTTAAATTCTTAATTTACAGACAACATTTTTTGAGACGTCATTTTACTATCCAGTCATTGTACTAATTTCCATATCGTTTGTTTGGGACAAGTAGTGAGTTTTTGGGGCCGGCGAATATTTTTTTACAAAATAAACTGAACATTTGCGAAAAAATGTCATTAGAGGAGACATATAATGACATTATAATCGGATACATAATTTTACTACCAAAAATTGAAGATTAAGTGGTTAAAACATTATTAAACTTTTATACATATTTTACGATTCTGAAGCAAAAACCTAAAAAATAAAAAAACATCCTCAAATTTTCTTTAACGAGAAGAATTAATAAGAAACCTATTAACAAAAAGTTGTGATGTAAGTATTTTTTCATTCATAAATTGTACGTTTGAGAGCTGACGCGCATCGTTCGTTTTGATATCGAAGTCCAAAAATGTCTTAAAATTTTCTCTAATTATTGCAGAAGATGTAATTGATGTAAGTACTTTTTATAACGCCAGAGAAAATTCATAAAGTTTATGTTTGAGTCCTGAAATTTTTCAAATTTTCTTAACTATTGCAAAGGACACTTGAATATCGAATAAAACTTTTTATCCTATGGTATGCAACAAAAAGTTTCGGATATCTGGGAAATTTCACACGGGATAGCCAACGGCCAAAATGCAAGAAATTGCTCAAATAACTATGCAGTATTTGGCTATACAATGTATAGTAGTAGTTTTTAACATTGACATTGTATGAGTAGATAATGCAACTATATTCCCCGAATTCCAGAGGTAGGGGAGGATTGTGATTGGTGTAAGACTATCTCCGACCCTTTTTTTCTTGAGAAGCTGAATTTATTTTTACAGAAAACTTTGATGAAATTGGCATCATGGTTTCGTTTATTATTATGAAAAGAATTACAGTTAGCGCAGAAAAAGATTTTACTCGATTAGTAACTACACAATCTACACAAGCAATATATAAAAATAATGAATGTTCCTTAAGAAGATGAATTTACTTTTTTATAAAAAAATAGTAATGCTGACGTTTCTATTAAATGACTGTTACACATAATACACCATAAAAAGTCGCCATTTAATAATGATGTTATAAAGGATATTTGTATTAAATTCGAGTATGTCAAATTCTAGGCATTTCAATGTAGTAGATAATTTTTCTCAATAACTGACAAGAGTAACAAATATCAAACAACATCATGTTCCGATCATTGTGTGAGAGATTATATTTTATTACTGGTTATATAATTTAAAAGAGTTTATTGCAGATCCAATTATTGCTGGTCTCTCCATTTCTAGTAGAATATTTTTTTTATTGAGTTACCGTTCTGACAAAGGTGTTCATTCCATAAATAATAATATTACAAACAGGTTTCAGTTTTCATTTTTCAAAAAATTTTAAGATATTGATTCCCTACAATATTACTTTACAGATTACATTTTGGTTTAGTTTCAACGACTATTGAAGTGTAATTAACTTTAGATATTGTGAAATAGAATCAAACGTCATGTTTATTAATTTTTTTGCGTTATAAAAAATAGTTACATCACAATTTTTTGTTAAGTCTCCTTTGCAATAGTTGAAGAAAATTTTAAAAAATTTTGGGGTTTCGATATCAAAACGAACAATGCGCGGCAGCGCCCAAATGTAAACTATATGTTTAATTTTTTTGGCGTTATAAATAATACTTACATCACACTTTTTGGTTAATTGCTTTTTCATTAAGTGAACTTTGTAATAGTTATTATTATTATTTTTTAGGTCTTCGCTTGAGAATCGTGAAATATGTAGAAAAACGAATGTTTAATATTTTTTATATCCACTTAATCTTCAATTTTTGTTAGTAAAATTATGTAGCTTATTACAATGTCATTATATGTCTCCTCTATTGAAATTTTTTCACAAAAGTTCAGTTTATTTTGTAAAAAAACATTCGTGGTAGAAATCCTTGGATACTTCACGCGGGTACACACTGGACATCTCACCGGGCCACGACAACTCGCTACTCTTGTCTCACACAAACGATGTGGAAATTAATTGTTTGGTACGTACAATGACAGAATAGTAAAATGATATCTCAAAAAGTGTTGTCTGTAAAATAACAATTTAAAAAATTCGAAAGCTTATTGGACGTCGTTTGTCAACGTCAAATTGTATTTAATATTTTGTGACTGGTTTAAAAGTGAAAATAACAAAGCTAAGTGAAATGAACAAGAAGGAACAAAAAAGAAGTAACTAGACTTCTTCCTAGAATTGCAAGTACGAGATTTTGCACGAAACGATCAACTAAACTTCACCTACGCTTTCGATCAAGGAATATTGCGTCTTGCATTGCATTGCACGTTGTATTGCATGGGGTGCAATGCTCATTTCAGACGATAAATGGACATTGACGTTAAAGAGTGCGGGTGAATGAATATCGATTTGAGATTTGGGAGTTTTTCTGGTTCGATGGCGGGCAATGTCCTACATTTCGAGAGATATTTACTTATTCAGGTAATATATTTATAATTACTATAAAAATTTGATATATTAATGTGGTTTTTCTTTTAAATTTCGTATTGTACGTACATATATTTTTTGCAATGAAACTATTTTGATTTAAAAAAATTACTTGCATAACCCATTAGTGACCAAATGCAACTGAAATTGCATGATAATTCAAAATTTTCTGAGAATAAGAAATTTTAAGCTTTTAGACAAACTTTGAATGTTGAGAGGGTGAAGATAAAAAATCAACAATTGATTTAGTTGACAATATCATGTGACTCATAGTGAAAGGGAGTTGTTTTGGGTAAATCTCTTTATTGTCAGTTACCTGCTGGACTTCATTGTAGTAAGATTAGAGTTATTTTCTTTTTATGAAGTTATTCGCTTCATATTCATGAATAATTTCTATTACTATGGTCAAAAAATTATATTCAAATTTTGATGCAACTTGTGCTACTTTTTTCAGGAAAAAGAGAAAAACTTTCTCGTATTTCCCTATATATATGTGAAAAAAATTATATTCTTAATATAATGAAAATATAACTTTAACTAAATTTAACAACAAATTCCTGTGAGAATATTACATGGAAATCACGAAAATTGAAGAAAAATACCTCTATAGAATAAACATTCATTTTCTTGAGAAATATAGAGTAAATATCAAATGATTTTCAATAGGAAATTGACTATGATCTGATGAAATGACAATAATTTCGTTACAGTTTTGATAAATTGTATACTATGGCCCCAAAATCCGCGAATAGATATTATAAAAAGAATCTCGATTCGAATGACTCTAGTTCATAAGGGAGGAATGGATTTGATCGATCAATTCATACGCACATATAGGATTGCAATACGGTCCAAAAAAGGGGTGGCATTATTTTTTCAGGGTTATAAATGTTTGTATGGTCCAAGGATAGGTACTGCATAGGCAGTCAGGTTCTAACATAAATCTTTTACAATTCCCGAGGAAATGTTTATGTACATTCTTCAGAATATGGTCATGAACCATACCTATCTTATATAGGAAGAGATGAGCTTGGTTTGGTGCGGTTAGGACATTTGATTGTGAAAACAGAATCCAAATATAGAGTGTATGTATCATGTAAAAACAATTTACTTATATGAGAAATGCAATCTTTAGCTCCATCTGAAGTACTATCAACCGTAAAATATAAATTGTTGATGTTTGGAGATGAAATTGATGAAATATATTAGTAAAACACTTTGATTTTAGTTCATACTGTGGAGTAATAATTTTCTAATAACTCTTTTGATTGATAAAAATAATTTCAAAATTATTTGATGTCATTATCCTAATCTAAATCCTAAATTGCTTGGTAGAAATTAGTCTCTAAGTGATTAGTGCGTCACTCCATTGATGTTTATTTATTTATTCAAGACCATTTTGAAACAAAATGATTCAAACAACATTTTTTTAAAAAGTTTTGGGCATTAATGGGTTGAGAACATTTTACTTTAAATGCTTCATAATTTCTTTCAGAAAATTTCATTATGAATTTTAATAAGAGTTTCATTATGAATTTTTCATTATGAAGTTTTATTTACAGGTTCTATTTCTAGTTACAAAAAAGAGTTAAATAGATAATACGTTTAGATATGATGAGTATAAACATTTGTAACCAAAATAGACTACGGAAGAAATGAAGAAATAAATTGTGCAAATGCGATAAAAAATATAAATAATTTTTTTTATGAAAAAACAAACACGTGGTTGTTTTTTTGTTGTATATAAAATGAAAAAAAATATGCTGAAAAATTTTTATTGTTTATAACAAATTGTTTTCTCAATAAACAATGAAAATTTAAATGAAACCGATTATTTTTTCAATTATCCAAGAACAAAATAAATAATGATTTTGCAAAAAATGGTTCCTCAATCTTAGATACTAGAGGCGGAAAAAATTTGTTAATTAAAAAATATTTTTTAAGCATCAAATGAATCATTTAACTTTTTAACTTCTCACCGACTTAAATTGTTGATAACAATGTGAAGATTAACAATTTTTTTTATTCTATCGTCGGCAATCTGGTCTAATGCCTGACTTTCAAATTATTAACTTAGAATACACTTTTTAAAAACTTTATTTTACACGAACTAATTATAAAATGATTACACTTTATTGTAAATGACCACAACTGACTGACTAAAAAATGTGTGAGAAAATACTTTTATATTAATGTAAAATGCTGATGAGGTCCTCGCACTGTGATTCCGTGGAAACAGCAACTCATCGATTTCTGTGGGAATGGTAGAGATAATTCCTGCAAAGAGTGGCTCCAAGAATGGAAAAAATCTGAGAATTATAGTTTAACAATTATCACACTTACAATATTGATTTACAAGCTACATGAAATTGTTAATTAACAAATGCATAATTTATTAAAAAATTGCGATAAAAATTTTGTGCCGGTAGATTATTATTTGTTGATCTATCCTGTAAGTTCCTAAATTTTTTCAAATTAAAATTCTAATATTTACTTATGCTTAAATAATAATTTTTTGGAAATGTTCGAAAGGGGCGTGGCTTGCTAACCCGAGTACCCGTTTTAGAACTTATTTTCAGCTCTTGATAAAAATTATAAATATTGGTCCTACAGTTTCTCCTTTTTTGGAATCTTCAATATATAAGATATACGCAGAAAAACAAACCTCCTTTTCTTGTTAATTGTTTATAACTTTTGTAATTTTTGTGAGCGAATCTTCGATTCTTTCTACATGCGCCTACGAATAGAATGACACCTCAATCATATTTTAAGGAGCCGGCGAAAAAATTTGACCTAAAAAGTACTCGTTGACTAGAATGTTGACTGAGGATAATTTCCAGAAATTATTCAGAGGAGATAAAAAATATGAAAACAGCTAAAAAGGAAGTTTTATAGAGTTAATATAATTTACACATTTTCTTACACTTTTCTAAACATTTTTAGTATCGTTTTAACTTTCTTATTAATAAACAAATGAAAATATGTATGTCCAGGTAATAACTCAATTAAGTTTGCTTTGAGTTCAAAACCATCATCCTTTTATTACATAATCTAAATTCAAAAAGTTACAAACTTTTTGAAAACAAAAAAGAAGAAAACGATTAGGACCCAAAGTAACGTCACGAATGTAAACTAGATATGCTAAATTTAAATATTTATGCGCTCTCTGTTTACTTGATTCTCATTGATATCACTTTTAACTTGAACTTATCGAATAACTATAGTTGATTTTAATACCATAGAAAGAAAACCTAACCTGTCCCATGAATAGATTTTGACAGGATGGTGTAGTTAATTATGAGTTATAGACGGGGAAGGTAGGGGAAGTATCTCATATAGGAGAAAAGTTGAAAAAAGGTCCAGTTTTATATGATGAATAACAGTTCAAAAATCTTTCAAAATTAAATTATGCAGAGTTAAAAAATTTAATATCATAATTCATTATTAAAAATTTCAACAACTTACGTTGTACAAACGTGTAAAAAGGTAATCACGGCGTAAATAATATTTTGAGCTTCCTTTAAAATTTACCCTGATGCTAATGTGACGCCACCTTTATTTAACACTTTTTCATATACACATATTGTTGTTCTTACCTCCACCCTTCATATTATACGAGGGTTGCTACTTAAATTTTGAGATAGAGAAATAAAAACAAATATTTATAAAAGAATATGGTTTTTCAAAATATTCTCCATTCAGATCAATACACTTTTGCATGCGTTGAAACGAATTGTCGAAGCATTTTTCCATTCTTATTCAGGTACCTCCAAAACATACGATTTGAACGCATCAACCGCTTCTTCAAGTGTAGAAAAACGTTGACCTCGCAATTTATTTTTGATTTGGGGGAATAAGAAGAAATCTTTGGGTGCCAAAGAAGGACGGTAGATGACTCATCAATTCACTCCACATTGACTGTTCAAAAACGTTTTTATTTGAACTGATGTGTGAGAGTTCGCATTGTCGTGGTGGAGAATTATTCGTTTTCTGCGATTGGGTTCCCTGATTTTTTCTAACAGTTCGGTAAACAAATGCTGGTTGAGTATGTTCACCATTAAAAAGTCAAACTTTATGATGGCAATGTCACATTTCACATATTCACATCAGTATTGCCATATCTCAAAATTAAAGTGGCAACCCTCGTAAGAGTAAAGGTCGAAACCCACTATAATCTGGCCGGTCGGTAGTGAGAGCGATAAAAACGCGTGATCGGCTCATGGGATGCTAGTGGTACCTTTTATAACGATTCGTATTGGCTGAAGCATTGTCTAAGAAAGTCAAGTTCACACAGCTGCACGTTACATTAATTCATTATTATTATATTCTAAAAATTTTATATTAATAATTATTTTAAGCTTTTGTTTTATTATGTTATTTATTTACTTTGATAAAAATTAAACTACATTTCTAACATGCGCTTTTACAGTAAGAATTATGTGACTGTATAATAGCGCATGTTAAACATGTACTTTAATTTTTATTATTCATTAATATGTGGTATTATAGTTATGTTATACATTGACTATCCTCTATTTTAAAATAAATTTTATTGTTAAAAGTGGCTGTGATATTCATGGAACTAACTTTAAACTGTCTATTTACGTTATTCAATCTGAAGAACAATCATTTCTAAACGCATCATTGCTTTAATACTTTTAGAATTTTGACAAAATGCATCTGAGCCACCTTACCATTGTGAATTCAACCCATTTGAACTCATATGGGCTCAAATCAAGGGTGAGGTGGCAAGGAAAAACATATTTAAAATTAGTGATGTCCAAACTTTATTTACTAAAGCTTTAAATAATGTTACCCAAACCAATTGGAGTAAGGCAATCCAACATGTCCGCTTTTTTCGAAATAAAATGTGGGACATTGATAATTTAATGGAAAAACGGTGTGGAACCTCTAATAATAAATTTAAGAGCTGATTCGTCCTCGTCGAAATCAGATTCCGATTTAGATTAAAATAAAAATTCATCCGCCCTTATATCCCTCTCAACCACCTTTTTTGAAAACAAAGTATTTATTTAGGAAAGGACCTTGTGTTGTTTATAAAGATTATTATTATTATTATTTATATCCTTTTTTATGAATTTACTTTATAATCTTTGATACGTATTTGAATAAAACATATAGCACGACATTTCTTTCTTAGATATTACTTTACAGTATTAGGTACCCTTACATTTGAAAAACCGTCTAGCTATTTAAGGTTAGGGAAAACAAAATTACAATTAAAATAATAATTATATATATTTATAGATACTTTTAAAAAAATCAAGGCAACGTGTGAAATATGTAGGTATAACATTTAGTAGTTAACTAAGTGAACGAAGATTTTAATGTATGAATGCTATGCAATTGATAAATAAAAGTATTATTTATATGATATGATATTAAAATAACGTATTTAAAATTCAAATAAAAATGTTAGTTTGAAAAAAGCATTTAAAATTCAATTCAAATTTGCCACTAAATACTTTTTAGTGTTGTGTATGGTGTGATTCAGGCTTACAATTTCTCTCGCACTCTCTGTAATGAGCGGCCAGATTATAGCAACATGCCACGTCACGTCACGTCACCCTTAGCCATGCGAAGTAGCTACACGTTTGTAACACACCACGTGACGACACGCTCAACTAGTAGTTCGTCTAGTGACCTAGAGTTTTTAGAAGAATCTATATAAACCCAATGGGATGAAACGTTTCCATAGAATGGATACAAAGGTAAGAGAAGGGCAATCACACGTCTTAGCACGCATCGATCGGTTACATTTGAGAATTTTGAATCGTCCCACGTGGGATGGCGTGTGGTGGTCTGAGTGTGTACGCAGACAATTGAATTAAATGGAAAAACATATGAACATATATTCGACACGTAGTGTGGGGTAGCGTGGCGTGTTGCTAGTGGATTTCAGCTTTAACTTGATCTTAATTTTCATTTATAAAAGCAGAAGTTAATAATGTTAACGGCTGTGAGGTTCATTGAGTGAGTTCATCTTTAGCAAAATATTTCATTTTATTTGTTCGCAACTAGAAAAGTAATTGTTATGACACTATGACAAATTCGAATTGTGTTATGTATGAAGTAAACAGGCTATATTCTTAGTCGTCGTAGTGCCTTGGAGCATCCTATGTAGTTCGCTTAGGTTTTTTCCTTCTTGGTAGTTAGTGGGATTTTTTGTGTGATCATCAACAGTTGTAGTAATGCTTTTTAATAATCATAAATATTTCATGTGCTCATTAAAACGTTCTTTACTAACTGTATGAGAATATTTCAATTAATGATTTACAATTTTAGGTAAGTATTTTCAAAAATAAATTATATATATGAATAAAGTAACGGATTTTGCACTACTATAATATATTCCTCAATTAAAGCTTCATTATTATTTAGTTGCTCAGAATGAAATTCCGAATGAAAATTTCAAGCCCGACAAACATTGAAAAAATAAAATTTGTGCGAAAAATGTTTTAAGATATTCATAAGATGGAGTTTTATTTTATTTACAACAAAATCCAATTATGAATTATAACAAAAGTAATTTTACTTGGCTTAATCGTTTGAAATAGCCCATATGGCTTATTTCCGTAAGAGTACCATCACTGAAATTACAAGGTTTGTATCAACTATACAGACGCAGGTGCATTCACAGGAAGAATAACAGAAATTCGTTGAAAACAGTTGCTTGGCTTCTCGACTTATATTTCCACTTCGAAGGCACAATTGATTCGTTGCAAAAGGAACAATGGTTAAATGAGTTTGCTTTATCGTCATTGTGATACTTAATAGAATGTGATTATACTGTAATAGACATTCTCCTACGAAAAATGTTTTAGAGGGTAAGTTATTTCAATTACTTTAAAAACGATGTTATAAGGATAAATTTAATTTTGTGATTCTTCGAAAATTGAGGGACCGTAATATTTACCTAAAGTTCATATTGGAAAGTATAGACTATGTTAGTTAACTTCTAATAATAATAAGAAAGAAAGGTGCTCACTTATTGATAGTTTTTTGATGTTTTTTTGGAAAAAACTGTTGTTTGTCTTGAAATTATTGATTTATTCTTTTCATTATAGCTTACACGCTTTAAAATTTGAAAAAAAAGACTGCAATCAAAAATTAATTATTTTGTGATCACAAAGTTAATATTTAAATATATAGTATGTGAACTACATTTCTTATCTTATATTTCTGACAAGCAAAGTTTTCTTTATTTCTTAATGAATATGTGTATGTTTCACTGCCGCTACATATTTTTTCACCTCGGCGGAACATGGAGCAGCATTAACAATTATTAAAAGGAATTTATTATAGGTTAAGATCAATACATGTATTTAACCAGTTGTGATCCTGAAAATTAGTAAGGAACTTGACCACAAGTAAAAACATAACACAAGTAGTTTCGTTGAAAATAAGTGTTGAAAAGTAGCTTTTTCTCCATTTAAATAAAAAAATGGGTTGGTTCATTTGCTGACTTTAATAAAAATATACTGATCACGGTGTTCAGTTCATCTGATAAGTTTTGTTGTAAGCTGACCAATCTAATAAATTTATTTTATGTGTGCCTGTCATAGAGGGGATTTGTGAACACTGGTTTTCTGAGGTTGAATTAAGTTTATATTAATTAAAACGTTATTAAATTTTACTCCAAAAAATACTCTTGGTAGAAATCTATAGGTACCGTGTACCATTTCTGGAATATTTCTACTTGAAAATCATACAGATATACGGTAATTCCTAGTAACTATAAGGCCCTAAAAAAATGTATTAAATAAAATTGAATTTATATACAAAATCAAACTTTATTCATAGCGCTCATCAAAAATCAACGATAAATCATTTCGGTGAATAAAAAAAATTAATTTTAACCTTTAAACAAAAACTAGGGCTAGCCATCTTTCCCAGTGTATACGGGAGTGATGGCCATAGTGTTCTGGCAGAGATGGCTAGTACTTATTTCGCTCTTTCCTTTGCCCTACAGTTCTTTTAACTCCTTTTTTTATTGCCGCAATAAGAACACATGTCCTCAAACTCATTACCTGGTCGATTGCAACCCGGACTCGTCTATGCTGTAAATATGGGCAGGTTTATTTATTAAGTCATTGTCACTGAGCATTTCAAAATAGAAACTTACTTCTGCTTTATTTATCCCTTGACGTCTAGCATATGACAACCCCTCTGATTTCTTCAATGAAATATCGGAATTTATTTTCTAAAACATTTGCTACCAATCATAACCCGCCTTCTCCGAAGTCAACAAATCTGTGTATAATTCCTAATTGCTCAGCATTCTTGAATGCAACAGTTCTCAAATTATTGATAGTCAAAGGAAAACCTCGTGACTTCATGTCTTCTGTGTGCTTGCTCAGTCTTTTTTCGTTATCCAACCAAAGGTTGATGATGGTTCCATAAGTCTCTTTATGTAATTGTTATGTTTTAATCTTCTCTCTAATGCTTTTCGTGGACTATTGTAAATCAAAGAGGTACTATGAACAGTCATCCACCATTTTGTACTTCTTCCATAACATTTTTCAAATCGTCTTCACTCTAGACCCCTCGACTAGTAGTCGCATTCCGTTTGTATTGATTATGTGTCTGTGGGAAATATAGAAGATTAAAAATCATTCGAAAGTACCACATTATATTTTATGGCTATCTTTCCCATAAACACTATGGTCATCTCTCTCTCTATTGTCTGGGTTCATAGCAAGTAACTGAACCAATTTCTAAAATTTATAGGTTATTTTGAGGTTAGAACACCACAGGCCAATATTTCACTCCATACAGAAAGCATATAAACAGAAAAAGCTTCCAAAATATTTTCGTAACCTGTTAATATGTCAACCCTTCAACATAAATCGAACGTTTGATTAAAAAACAAAGTCAAATAACTTACTTTTGATTATTGAATATACTGAAACTTGAGCCACTATTGAGGAAACACTGGTGTTGTGGTTACGTGTTATGCATAATAGTAAAAAACTTTCAGAACCATGAAATTATGTTTCCGAGATACTGGGAATATGAGACAAGAAAAAAATTAATTCTGGTATGCTTAGACTTACAAGAACTATGCAGAAAGAGAAAAATATTTCAAATTTAGTTAATAAAGATTTAAAAATTAAATAATAAATGTGGCAAGTTAAACAAAGTACACACACTTTAGAATTTAGATATTATTACACAATGAATTTTAAAGTACTGAACTGCTAAACATATTTATGAAAACACTATTTCTCCAAATGTAATGTATCCTTAGAAGGTTGTGATCTCGTTTTTTGCCGATATACTATTTTTTTTTTAACTTTTATTTTAAATGTTGTTGGTAAACACCCAAAATTTTCAATGATTTTGAAGCGATTTTAAGAGAAGTGATATAATGGGGGGATCGGGGTGTTGGTTTGTCCTATCACGAAAGTAACAGTGGCCAGAATTGTACTGTAATAACGGTTAGGCGCGGATAAAGAAAACCTACTGGTCAACCGAAACATACCACCGAGCGTCAAAATAGGCGTTTTAGGCAACTAGATCTGCGAAATAGGTTTGCTTCTGTTCTTCAAATTGCTGACCAATGGTTTGAAAAGAAGGCAGACCTGTTGTATACTATCTCTATTTTCACTCCATCCTCGATTAATCCTTCTTTTGAATCCGGATCACAGTATTTAATGCTGGTGCACAGAACGGTAGTACTGGGAGGCACACTATAGTAGCTATAACATTAACAAACATTAATAATTTTCTGTGTACATTCTTGATGTAAGGTTATGATATTACCAAAACATCAAGGTCAATAAATATATTAAGAGTATCGAAATTGTAGTGATTTTTGTTTATTTGTTTATATACATCGGTTTTTCATCTTTTTATCATGATTATATTAGCTTCACTTGTACTCGTATTTAGGTTTGTTTATGAGCTTGTTTGTAACTCTCCTTTGTGGCTTATTAGAGTTAGAAGATGCCACCACTTTTTTAGAAATTATCACTGCAAAGTTTCTTTTCACCGAAACAAATTTTACAACTGTCTTTTGGAGATTTACAATACTACCTGCATCAGTATTATTTTAGACTTTAACATCTTAAAATTTATTATGTCGTTCGAGATAAATTTTACATCCGTGCACCCTCTGTTGGAGATTTACAATACTAATGACGATATAAAATAGATCGAACTAAAAAGTGGGAAATAAATATAGTTAAAAAAATCCAAAAAAACCTTTCATAATATATGAAACTAAAAAGTTAAAAATAAATATACTGAAAAACACGCTTCAATTTTCAAAATAAGCTTAAAACAACAATTATAATACTAGTTTGTGAGGTCGTCGGGCGCTCAATGTACGAGGAATATGGATTAAATCGTACAAAAATACTAGTAATATTTCATTTTGAAAATTATTTTCAATTTTTAGTTTCATGTGCTTTAAAAGCTTTTTTTTTTCTAAATTATATTTATTTTTTCAAATTTAATGTTCGACTTCTTTTTTGAAAGAATGAACAACTCTTGTTTACTCCTTAGTTATCGAGTTTGTGAACATTTTATTGAAATAAGTTGACCTAGGTATAAATTAGCCATGAGTAGTTTTATCAGTTTGCATAAATAGATAGAAAGATAATTAATACGCAAAAATGTCTATGGTATCTATTATTAATTAACAATGTAATCGGCTCAAGTATTTCACTTGGATGACTTAGTTCAGAGTTGAAATTACATTTTGCAATCAACATTTACCACTATCACTGCTTCATCCAATTGCATTGGCAATTAGATTGAGTTAAAACGTGATGACGCTCTGCACATTTTAGCAAATAACAGAGAAATGCATTAAATCGAAGACTGCTCCTGATCATTAATATATTTCTTTTGGGCCTTTTTGTATAAAAAAATCGCATCCATCATGTTGAGATATTGAAATATGTAAAATATAAATGTTACCGATATTTCGATTTACGACACCATTCAATGTACTCGTACTTGCTTCTTCTTTACTACTCTTCAATGCACTCTATTAATTCAGAATGTTTTGTACATCTCATTATAGTTTAATTGTCAAACTAGTTCTCTTAGTACTTAAATTTATCATTTTCTTCTGTTGTAGGCACAAAAAACAAATGAAGAACCACACAGGATTTCACAATTACTCTCAAAGTATGTTCCTGTTTTCTGTAACATAATGAGCAGTAAAGACATAGAAAATTCTCAGATAAAATAAAAACATGCAGCTAGATTATGAAGAAACCTTACATCAGTGACATCAATCGTCCCACCGCTCAAATGGTTCTAGAAGATGCTGAAACATATAACAAATGGAGGTATCTCAAGCCGAGGTACCAGGCCAGACAGCTCCATGGTCCTGGAGACTCGAATGGATCATCGCTACCGCTCTCCCAATGCAAACATCTCCAGAACATCTCAACAATACCCTCTAAATGTTCCCCATCTCCATTCAACAAATTTAGACACTTCAAAACACTCCTTGTACAGTAACAGCGTACTGCCCCCTGGAAATAAAAGCTTAAATGGGGGACTAAATATTTCTCGAGTAAGGAACCAAAGTACAGTGAATAAATTCATCACTAAGTCAAAAAAAGTAGGAATCAAAGAGATGCTCGTTAGCTTGGGGTTGCTGTGTTTAGTAAGTTTGTTACTCGCATTACTATCATTGATATTTCTGTTAAAAATATCACCAGTGACTACCAATGATGTCCGTGAGTTACTAAGGTCGGAGCAATTAACTGTAATAACTGCTGAGGAATACGTCGTTGTTTACGAGGTGACTTTAGCGTTGTGCGCTTTGACATTATCACTTAATTTGTGTTGTTTGCTGGTATGTGCTATACAGTTCTTATTCGCGGTGAAGCTAGTTAAAAGTCCACATGGAGGAAATGACAGGTATGTTACTTTAAATTTACAAATAAATCGACAGTATAAATAATTAATAAATTATTTATAATATATTTGCGAATTTTCATAATTCGATAAACAACAAAACCAGGAATTTTTCAAAATTAATTTTCCACTTTTGATAGTGATTGTCTAAAATCACCTTCACAAAGAAGCTATTTTTAGTTGAAACATTAGTAATAACAAAGTTATAATTTCTCAAATTATTTGTGGCATTCCTACTGAATACACTTTTCAAGGCAACACATACACTGTCTGGCGCTCTTTTCGATAATCAAGTTATTTCCAGGCTACAGACTATAGTGAGTTCAGTACACAAAAAAAATCGTATTCCTTAAAGGAAAGAAGGGTAAGTCAGATAGAGCGGGCAAAATCGGAATTAACTTTATAAAAAATTAAGTGATCTGTGACGCAAATGTGTTAATTTGTCTGAGTTAATAGAAAGACATCATTTTTGGCAGTGGAATTATTTGACAAAGGTGAGAAAAAGTAACCGTTTTGTTATATCAATTAATCGCTGCAACAAATTGTTTGGATTAATACCTGTACCAAAATAAAATAATTGTTAGTTTATAGTTGTGCTGATATAATTACTATGGCCAGCGTATGGGTAAGATAGAAATTTTGAATTTAGGGAAAAATAGAATCAATTTAATCTTGTCAACATGATAATGATTTTATTTTTATTCTTCTCTTAAATTGATTTTTTATTTTTTGGAAGGTGTACAAATATGAAACAACAGCTAAACGCGGAATTTCTTTGGAAAAACAGTGAAAAAGGATGGTAGGCTTTAGCCTGTTTCTTTAAAGAGTTTAAAATTGTGAAATTCCTCTTAATATACTAATTTATGGGTTAACGGAACAATAACACACAAGAACTGATTAATGAGGTGACAAGGTTCAACAAAATTTCATAACTTTATGGGGCAAGGCTGGGAGAGCATGACTTGACGACTATGAGAAAACATTCCCAACTAACATTTTGAACGCCAGACCCTACAGTCTCTGCCCTATTTTAAATCGAATTTCGGTGAAACGCTTCTATATTAACCCGTGGGATATTATTCTAGATCAGTATCTGATCTGAGCAGACTACATATTTTACACTGTGCTTTTAACGCTACAGATTTTCTAACGGCTGTCAAGACCAATGACAGATCGACCTGTTTCATTGATTGTAGATAATCACAGTTCTTAGCATTTTTCGACACATGAGGTGTAAGCTGCTACTATTAGACGAAACAATTTACTAATTATTCAAAGTAGCTTTCTATTGAACGATCGATAAATTTCAAAAAGAAGAGTGACGTTCTATACCACTAGACTGGTTTGTACTATTGACGAAAAAACTGCCTCCCTACAAAATACTAACAATGGCTTTAGAAAGCCTGGAGGAATCTTTCCATATAATTGATAATCGAATATTGTTTCGGATTCGGATTTTGCTTCGGTGTTTATTTGTGAAAACTCACTAGTCACGTTAAATATCAACAGAAAATTCAGTCATTTATAGGGACAATGCTGAGAAGTCTATGAACATGATTCTAGGTAAGTAGAGAGAGATGTATTGATTGTTATATAACTCTTGAATTGGAAAATGTTTCTGAAAAAAAAGCAATGCGGGTATAAAGGCAATGAAAAATTGCCGTGACTATAGAAAAAGATGTAAGTAATGGGGAACACATAACACAGATACAAGAGCTTCATACATTGAAGAGAAGTGTATTATCTTCAACTATAAAAAGTAGACTGATTAAAAATAAAAGATCAATTAATTATTTTCCTTTCATAATAACCCAAAGTTGATCACCCTTTCCCTACGTGTGTTTATATTAATAACAGAATGGCTCTGTAACGTCATGTCTAGTTCTCGAGTAATCACTGGCAAAAATAGGATGATGTTTTGTTGTATTAGGAATTTGTTAGAATAAGGATGAGTTTTTCCCTTTCGTTTTGTAAAGTGAAAATTTGCACAAGCTGGGCCAATCCTGTAGAGTGTTCATTCCAGCTGATAGATCCCGCCTGGTACTTTGAAATTCCAAAATGTTACTGGGAAAGAGAGGCAGGAACGCTCCTGAAAACTATACGTAAAGTTCCAACAATTCATTTTTCACCAATATCCACAAAAATATAACATTCACATAATATTCGTATGAGTAAAAAATGAAAAACAGTTCATTATCTACAAAACTTATACCAATGATTTTTTTCGCAACATCGACATTCTTTGCATAAATCTAAAATTTTGATACGAAACTAGAGGAAATCACTTTTTACCGGGTGAAAAAAGCTTAAAGTCGTCAGGGCTTCGCCTACTGGAAATTATAATGTTTTAGAAGGTTGAAACATTCCTCCATCCGTAATTCCCATATTGTTGCAAAATTTTTTGAAAAAATAGTTGGAAATGCACTACAAATTTAACATGTGCATATCACCTCGCCAAGTCACATTCTCCATTGTATCGTCTTTTACTTCCTCCACCTTAGTTTATTCCACTGTCTTCTTCTTCCGGTCCGGACCAGCTTGACATGAATCATAGATAGATAAACATTTGTTGCAGCAGTCCACCTTACAATGGAAAAAATCATCTTCAGGAGCTTTGGATGGGCCGGCTCTTTTGTAGTCTGTAATACATCCCCGGCACACTCCTGTCCCCATTTTTCGGGTGTTCGGGGTAAACTGTTTTTTTAATATTTCCCTAAAAAAACCTCAAATATTTGGTCCACTTTTAGAATTTTCCGTTTTTTTTTAATTGAATGCAGATGAAAAAATTAAAATGTTTCAAACCTCAGAATATTTGTGAATACATTTATAACAGCGGATCGTGTGCCTGGCGCGGAACTCTCGGTCTACAAAACAAGAGCGAGTTTGGGGCAATTTACTTTTTCTGAGAAATCGAAACATACGTGAATGGAAAGCTAAGAGCTAGATAAAAAAGGGACCTGGTACCAAAAAAGAAGAGTGTAAGCTTTCTAGTGATATGGGATATAAAGGGATACGATGATTTATACACTTTTAATTCACGATTATACGCGAAATATTTGTAAGTTCCTAAAACAGCCAGAAAAAAAAACAAAAATTGAAGAGGGATTTTATAATAAATTAAAAAAAACACCCGAAACAACCTTACTTGGCACATCTTTCAAATACCTATTATCGAAAAGGATTCGAATAAATGACAATTCATAATAAATAAAATTTCCAAAAGTGAAAATTTTAGCCTGCTTTTGCTATATTTCGCAACAATCAAAATCGGGTTCAAGTTACAGTTTATGATAGCTATGGAGCTGCTTTTTTCAAATGAGCTATGATTCATCAAAAAATATCAATAACTACACTACACTAGACTAATTATAGACTGAGCGTTTGAAAAAATTATCAGTACAAGTAGTACGGTTCTGTATATATTCTTTGTGCATTTTTCACCTACAACATTGTTAGTGGGAAATTCGAATGGCCAACAAATTGAGTAAATTTATTGTAATTTTAAAACCTTTTCAAATTCTCAAAATGTTTGTCGAAAAATATGATAGTGTTGCTTCGGAACATTATTCACATTCTAATATTTTTGTTTTCTGGAAATTATTTTTTTTTATAACCAGTACCCGACCCATTTGGACTATGTGTTATCAAGAAAATATATACAAAGAAGCTCTTAATTTTGACCACAGAAAGAAATGGGCAAATTCCACTAAACAACCTGAATCTCCGTTAAGAATACTGCAAAACCCCAAAAATGTAGTTCAACATGTAGAATCTACTCGCAATGACCTCTAGATATTCTTGGGTCAAGTTGGGTCACATTTACTATTGAAACACCTACTATAAATAAAAACGTGGATTATTATTGGTTATTCATTATTCTTTTTGTTGTTGAATATTGGAAATCAAACCACAATCCACACAAATATTTCAATATTCACCTTTTATCGAAAATATAATCTACTGTGAATGGACCTTAAAAAATGTACGACAATTTTTTGTATCAATCTTAAACCATCTTATTATATATAATAATATATAATATTATTAATGTTTTCGAATTTTTTGAATCCAGGTTTGCAACGGAAATTGCCAACCCATGATTTTACTGTTGATATTGCTGGCAAAATAAACCCTTTTTGTTGCAAATATCTGTATGTCTTAGGTCCTTTATAAAATAATGACAGGGCAGTTTTCTTTTCAGATAGTAACCATGGGGATTTCATCTATTGTTGTAATTGTATATTCGCAAGAGATTTTGTAAAATTCGTGAGAGTTCCTTCTCCATACAAAACGTTCGCAGAGAATTGCGTTTTCATAATTCTTTTTTTTTTTAGCTCTCAATTGAGTATTCAGGTTATTGACTTTTTTCCTAGCATTGGTTAGTTCCTTTCTCAACCGTTTATTTTCTTCTTGCAATGACTACTTCCTACCTCCAATTCCCATAGAACTAGATTGAAGGTTCTGTAACTCTTTCAACCACTCTTCATCTTCATGGTTACTGATAGAAGTATCTGTCATGTCAATGTTTCTGGAATGAATCTGGGCAATGAAATCACTATTTGAATATGTTTGTGGATGTGAGGAAATATTCAATTGGATTATTTGTTCATCCAAATTTTCCCTATCCGATTCACTTTCTGAACCTTCATCATTTTTGTAGCGGAATGGTACAGCAGTAGTAGGCAATCTTTTAGGTTGACTTATATTTTCACTGAAATGTTTGCTGCAGATCAGCTTACTTCTTAGGGATTTGTGGCTTAGGTTTGCCAAAACAGCATTACCTGAAATAAGGAACATCAATGTTAACATACATATTTATTGTAATGGTTATGGTAAAGTAGTATTTTTTTTGTTCAAAAACTTGAATTTATTTTATTTCAATAACGGGCATAAATGGAATATCAACTAGTAGTACCCTTATTTGGAATTTCCCTATTTGTATCTTATATCATCGTCGGAATGACAGAATTTTCCCGAATTGTGTAAAGATAATTTCATACCTGTGTATCATTCTCAAAAACAACTACACATCATTGAAATTTCTTGGTATGCTCACAACAACGGCAAAAACACTCTCATGCTTATTTTTAACAAGAGTTTTTAAAATCAAACAAAACAGACCATTCAAAAGAATTGTAACAAAACCAGAAATAAAAAATATACAATTAAGTATATAGGTACCAAAGATATTTAAAAAATCTGATTTTAATATAAATATTATATTCATTGGCTTTGTATTGAAAGTTACGGATCAATGCGAAAAGTGTTTTCAAAAGTGTTTTATTCTATTATGTTTGTCTTTACTATAAAGGTGGCTTCTAAGTTTAAATTTAATTTGAAATGATTCAAGTATTTTTGATAAGTTTATAAGATTGAATGGATTTGGAATTTGTAGTAAATCATTGTACTCGTATAATATGCAATGCGACCATAATACAAATAAACTCATTATCAGAAAAAACTATTGGACGAATTATCTTTTATTTGACGATAATTAAATACCTACTTATGTTTAGTATTGAACATTTGTAAACAGTCATTTATTCACATTCACTATTTTTTATTTCTTTATGAAAAATAATTGTCTTAAGAATAACTCACCCGAGTGTATGATCCATTTTTGACATCTCGTAGGGTCATTCACAGGAAATCGGTACATTTTAATTGAAGGATCTAATCTCTTACTTAGTCCACACTTGAAATAAACACACTTATTTCCAACCATTTCTAAAAAATTGAAAAGAAGAAGTGATTATTTGTTTTATAAATACATTTTAGTTAGTAGTTCGCTAAATATACAGTTTTTATTTTCAAAATTGTAAGCTGTAGCATTTATACATCTAGCGCCTCTTATAATTTGAATATATTAACTAAGAAAGTAGTGATGTATATTGATTGTAATAATATCCACTCACCTTAAAAATGAAATATATATCCAAGTTCAAAGATTCTCAAATAAAAAAATAATCCAAATGCACAATCAACGAAACAACAATAACACAACGAACACAATACAATAATGAACTCAAATTGCAACTTTGCTGTAGGCACCCAAAAAAAGAAACTTTACAACACAGCTTGAGGGTTGAATATAATATTTTAAATAATTTTGGCGCCATCTGTTATTGGGGTAATTCGGCAACCAAATCTAAGAAAACACGTAATTCAAGCTACGACGTACAGTAAGAAAAGACGTGCTGTGGACGCCAACTCTCCACTGCCATCTATTGGTGGCGTCCACCTCATCAAATGATATCCTCATAAGGTTAACCTACTATCCTATTCTTTATACAATGGTAATAGCCTTTAAATACTATGTAGCAAAAACAGTTCTCAGCAGATATTTTCATTTTCAACATATCCTATCAACTGAGCTTCATATAATAAATTGCACAAAATGTTTTTTATGCTACGACCAATCATATATGTTCGTCCCTGAACGCTGGTGTTTTTGTCATACATGTGAACATCCGATATGGCTGCTCAAATTAACTGTTATTCTTTGTTTAGAGTCATCATAAAAGTAAATCTAAAAATACTTGGAAATATATTATAAGATGTCAAGATATTTTTGATATTTGGTACCTGTTACTTTTCATAAATTGCAGAAATATACGGTTACGCTATTAACGCGCGTAGACAACCAAGCCTTTTGGAAATTTTTCCTCATAATTTTATTTCCACCAACTTTATTTGACTATGTTATTATTACTCGTATATTGTGTTGATCGAACGTGAGAGGCCTCTAATCAGTGGGAACATGATAAAACCATATCTTCAAATCACTGGTATATTTTCAACTTAGACATTTAATAACAACTAAAAAGTAATTCAATATTGTTGTTACTGACCTACGACAATATGTCGGTGTGTGAGTACATCGATAACAATGTCACTGTTAACAACTCTGTGACTATACATATTGCTGATTCTTACATTTACAGAATTATTTTCTGAGTAACAAGATCAATGTTATATTGTTTCTAAAGGTACATGTTTGTTGATCGGGACGAATTAACACGTTTATTGATTTATCGTGGTCCACATTCAACCTATTTTTTAACGACCTTCTACCTTAACAACCGTCACATTATCCCCTCTTGGATGAGACTACAGTATATTGCTCATTTTTCATTAAATATTTTTTGTTTATCTAATCTTGTTGATTTCACATGTTTAATGTTCTCTACAATAGTGTCCTTTTAGTGGTCGGTAATTGGGTATTTAACATATTTATACATCACTTTTTATTAATGTTGATTCATATTATATTAAAACTTGAAATATTATAAGTCACAAATATATATTGGTGATAATTTCAATAATAACACATGACAGAAAACATATTTCTATTGGTTACTGCGGCTGTGACGTAGAAAGTAAGTAAATACTGAAACGTGGTCGCCGCGTGTCGCCTTTCAAATGCCATTCTGTTGTTGTGAGTGGAGATAATTGGTTGTTTAGTGCGATTTGTGTTTTTGTAAAGGTTTCAAAGACTATTCTAATTGAAATTGTCTTGTATTCCACAAAATTGAATACTCACAGCCGTGCGAGTGTTTTTTTTAAAGAATCCTAACAACTCTGTTTAAACTGTATTTACTTCTAACCTCACTTAAGTCTTTTTACTTACTTTCTACGTCACACTCAGTCATGTGACAACAAATGCGTTTTGGCGTGTCATTTAGGTATTTAAATTTATTGATTTTTTTTTCATAAACTAATATATTGTTTTAAAAAATTAGAAAATAGTGTGTGATTAAGAACGATATACTAAACGTAGTTAAGCTAAAAAAAAGTATGCACGGACCCTATTCTTGTGTACAAACGTTAGAATTATACAAAACAATCGGTTTTTATGAACGATTCGCCTTTTATTACTTTGAGATGAAATTTCACAGTCCACACCTATTATTTTTGTTATCTGAAACGCTCGTAGGTAATGAGGATCAAATTTTGCTGTTATCTTTTTCTTTGATAAAACCAAGTCTCTTTTCTTATAATTTACTGGTGGGTTTTTTCACAATTATGTTTCCTAATTAACTCATATTTTAGTTAAAATTCTCTAGCTCGATCATGTGCATACTGTAGTTTAAACTTCAATTCGTTGTGATATATTTCAGAATTGTAACACAGTTCAATTCTTTTACTCGAAAATTCAGGTATGCTAGGCTTTCCCTCATAAAGTAATTCAAATTAAGTGTAACGATAATACGTATTGGGTGTCGTATTATAACAATATGCAAACATTCTCACAAATTCACACCAATTATCTCTGGATTCATTTATAAAATTTCTTACATACCTGTTAAACGTTCGGTGAAGTGTTCCACAACTCCCTATCGATTCGTGATTATAAGCAGTATAAAAGTTGTATTTTATTTTTAATAGTTCGCCTAGCGTACTCATGATTTCATTCTTATATTCTGTTTCTTGGTATGTCTTCATTCCTTTCATTATACCGTAAATGGGTATGAAATTGTCCAATATTTCTTTCACAACTGTCTCTGCTTCTTTGCTTTTAACCGGTATCATAACCGCGCATTTTGTTAGTTCACACAGTATTGTTATATAGTAACTGTTTTCACTACATATACATATACACGTATGTTGAATGATTTAACAGCAGTATCAGTAATGATAAAAATCTCTTCATGACCTGTTTTAGCTTTGTTTACTTGACACTCGTGCCAATGCTTTATATATTACCATACGTCTTTCTCCATTTTTCCCATTTGAAATTCATTCTTTTTTATTAATAGTTCAATAGTCTGCATGTACTCCAAATATTGGGTCATTGTGGTATCTGTCTAGGATTTTTTGAATCTCTTCTTTGTGCTCTACCATCTTTGATGGCATTGGAATTGCTAAATATAAGAACAGTTTAAATAAGGACAAAGGCATCCAATAATTTATTATTGGATTGTCTATTCCTTACAGCCCACTCTATAGTTTAGTCGATAAAGAATAAATGTGAAGATTCCTGCCAAGGAGGTTTTGCCACTGGAATTATTTTCGTGGGAGAAGGTTTATTGGTGAGAAAATTTAGTATAAATCTGGTAATTCAGATTTAATGGGTTTTAGTTTGTGTTCAGTCTCTGAAGACGATAACTTTTTGTTATAGAAACGCGCGTCAGACAGTGTAATTGTGAGTGTTGGTGTAATGGTAGCGTAAATTGTGTGTGCAGTATGACCAACCAACGTTTCAAAAATTTCCAGCCTAGCGTCTGTAGTTAGAATAAGTTGTTTATTGAAATCTGGGCATTTTAGAATTGGTGGGGGTATTAAAGCTTTTGTAGAATTTGAAATGCGTTTAGATATAAGAGGAGTATTATCATTTGGAGAAAATTTCGCTCTTCCATATAAAAATGAAATCAAATTATCATATACAGTACATATTTCAAGTATAGAAGCTGATATCATAAAAAAACTGAAAAAAACTAAAGAATTTATAGATGCAATCCTCAAATTACAATTTTACAACCAGACAAATGTTAAAAAACCCTAATAATGAACACCGATGATTATAACAATAAAATGACTGAGTTACTAAGTAATACAAACACTTATCAAAAAATTTAATCCGACCTAACCAAAATATTTCAAAACAAAAATATTACATTTATAAAAAAGCTTTTAAATAATGGCTCTAACAAGGCAAATGAAGCAAAAAAATTACAAACAGATAATGCTTTACCACCAAAATTATACGGTTTTCCAAAATTACATAAACCGAATATACCAATGCGTCCAATAGTGTCATATACCCAGACTCATTTCTGCTCAAGCAGTTTTTAGATACAGTACATATTCCTGACAATTAGAAAATCATATCTCTAGACGTTGTCTCAATGTACACAAATATTCCTAATGATCTCATAACACACGTAGCTATTGAAAAATAAAAACTTTTTCCAACAACTAAACGGATGTACAATGGGATTCTAATTTCCTTAAGTCTAGCGCAAATTGTTATGGAATATGTAGAAGAGAAAATACTGGATGATATGGATATTGATGTAGTGTTTTTCAGAAGATACGTTGACTATTTAGCGGTAATTCCTAGTAAAAAATGCAATACATTCCTTGATAACTTTCATAAATTTAACCCAAGTATCCAATTCACTTTAGAAATTAAAAACAACAACAAAATGAATTTCTTAGACATGACACTTATTAAAATCAATGATAAAATAAAAACTAAATATTATATAAAAGAAACATGGTCTTGAAGATATCTTTCTTATAACTCATGCCATCCCAAATCACAAAAAAACAGCGTCGTTATAGAATTAACAGATAGAGCATTAAAATTAACTTCTCCAGAATATCACCGTGAAGTAATAAAAAAACTCAAAAATACTTTGAAGAATAATCAATACCCGGAAAACCAAATTAATAGAATCATCTGACAACGCACATTTTGAGATGTTAATTGAAGTGGTAAGGTCATTTAATGCAACGGGCAGACAGGGAAACATTTTTAATGTAAGTCCATCAGTTCCAGATTTGTATTCATTTTTAATTTCATTAATTTTACTGAGTAGCTCTACTAAAACTACGGGAATAAATAAAAAACTGTGTAAGTTAGCGTTAGCACCAAGGAGATATAAAAGCGGATCATGAGGAGTTATAGAATTTGATAAATTTTTGGCTACATTCACAAAGTGAAGATCTCTTCTATTTTAAAATTAGTTTTTTTTTGATAATTTTTTTCAACTAATTTTAAGTCTATCAAAATATGATATTGACACTGATAATTTGCTTATTTATATTGATCTATTTGATATTCATCATGAATATCAAAAATCAACTTAGAACTTTGTTCCAATAAGAAAAATTAATTTTTCCTTGGTCCCTACATCTCAAAAATATAGCAGTTATCAATTGAATTATTTGTAATTTTATTAGAATTTACAAAATAGAGCTATAAATTTTACTTAAATTATTTAGATATTTTATCATTTATAGCTTTTTCGTTCTTATGAATGTGAACTATTTATAAAAATTCCCTTTTTAGTGTATTAGATTCCGTTTTAAGAATTTTTGAATCCTTATAATTGAATTTATGTTTTTTTGATATTTCATGGTTCGTTAATGCAGTTCTATTTTTTTATCGTATTGATGACCTCTTAGTCTATTTCCGAAATACTGATATGTTCGTTAACGAAGTTATTGATGACCTTTTAGTCTATTTTGTAAATATTGAGAGGTCTGCCCTATGTAGACAGCGTCTCAATTAGTACAAGGCACTTTATATATAATATTATTTCTTTTGTTTTTTGGTATAAATATTCTATTCTTTTTCCGAATGTAGATGATTACATTACTGCTGTACCAAAGAATCAAATTGATAACATAAATAAAAAATTCAATTCTTATCATAAAAAACTTCAATTCACAATCGAGGTTGAGCAAAATAATAGAATCAATTTTCTTGATGTCGCATTATATAAAATTAACAAAAACATAAGAACAGAATGGTATAAGAAACCAACTTGGTCCTCAAGATATTTAAACTTCAATTCGTCTCATCCTATGTCACAAAAAAGATCAGTGATTATAAGTTTGTCTGATAGATCTATCCAACTATTAGATCCTGAATTTGGATGCTTAGCTATTCAAAAAGCAAAAACTGCATTGAAAGAAAATAGTTATCCCGAAAAAATGATAAACAACATATTCAAGAAAAGGATAAACAAATACCACAATCAATTAAAAAACAAAACTGAAACTGAAAACTCTACTCTCCGAAAACAGTCACCAGTTTCATGCAAAAATAATAATTTTTTTGACAAAAAATTTTTTCTATAATTGAGCAACGGAGAATTTATTCAGAATTTGATTTGGGTAACATTCTACTTTCATTATCTATTGATTTTGCACATTTAGTTTTCACTACTCTGGTAACTTCATTCTAAAGTTAGCAGAACAGCCAATTTCTCAAAAACTCGCATAGCGAAATATTTCGTAATAAGGCACTTAATTAGCATTTAATTTTCCGCTTATTGTTTTATCTGTCTGCTCATATTGTTCTGTTAACTTAAGTGACATAAATAATTAAAAATTTTTTTGTTTAAAATAAAGAGGGAGAGAAATGCTTTATTGTCAAAAAATTGTTACAATTTTATATTCCAATATTGCTGGGAAATTCATCCAATCTCTCAAACCCCTCTGAAAATTCCTTTTCCATATCACCAATAGAAACAACAATTAAAGATTACTTTTGCTATTTATTACGCTATCAATTCGTTTCAATAAATTGAGCCTAAGGCAGATTGAATACCGAGTAATGGTATCTGATTTATAGTATTAACTAGAGCACACAAAATGTTTACTGGAGTATTATTTAGTTTACATGTTAATCTGACTTTTCCCAAGGTATCGTAATCTAAAGTTTGAACTACCTTATGACTATGAATTAATAGATTTAGGAACATGCTTTGGTATCACACTTATTTCTGCCCCTGTATTCAGCTTTTTAGTGGATTTTTTACAAAAAATTACTAGCGTTCTGTCCGTCCGTCTATCGTAGCAGGAAGCATGTGGCGAGCACGGTTCTTTTGCATTCCTGTATAGCTGATGATGTATCAAACCAAAAAAAAATTGAGCATTATCAGGAAAAAAGTTAATCAAATTAACCAAAATGAGATTACATTGATCCCATTGCCTAAATGATCTCAAATGAAATGAATTGACGTGAATCGACATCAATAGACATCATAAGACATCGATCAACATCAAATATCGCATTATCATACGCACAAGTTTTATTATTTGAAGGAAGCTTTGCATGGGAAAGCCAAACAGCTAATAGAATCTCGATACTTACAAAGGAGTCTTTTCATTCGTTAGGAAAATTTCTGAACTGAGAGGAATCAGTTGATACTTGGGACTTGAAACTTGATACCATCACGAAACTCGATTGGGAAAAATACTCAACGAAGTTAGAAAAAAAAACCGAAATTAACACATCTCGAAACCTTTCTTAACGAAAGGTGCAATATATTAGAAACGTTAGACACTCATAATGTTAAAGACATTCAAAATCAATTTATACAAAAAAGGGGAAATACGCGATCATTTGCTTAAACAAATTCAATTCAATAAATTATTAGGTTACTATTACATCTCGCTTAACTGAAATTAAACTCAGGTTCACAATCTAACTTCATCAGAAGTATGTGTACTGAGCTAGGCTTGAACGGACGCAAAATTAATATACCAGTCACAGGTGTAGGTCAAGTTCAAAAAAAAATCTAATCGCAAATACAACAATTTCGTCTATACAAAATAACTATTCTAAAGAACTGTCATTTATGATCATTGAAAAAATTACAGACGAAATGCCAACTTCAGTTTTCGATGTCGCAAATTTAAACATACCACATAACACTCGTCGATTCCACTTTCAATACGTCCGGTAGTTTAGATATGCTTCTTGGAGTGAGTGTATTTTAGGATATACTCCTGGATAGCCATATCAATATGGGAAATCACAAATCAAAACTACAAAATTCCAAGTTAGGTTGGATCATTTCGAGAGTTATCAACGTAAATCATACCTCATACATTACAAAAACAAAAACAATCTTGTTAACGGAAGCGCATTTCATGACAAAATAGAAATATTTTGGGATATAGAGGAATGTCATGTTGAAAGCCAGCCTTCAGTGGAAGAAGCAATGTGTGAAGACATATTCGTAAACATTTCGACGCATGATCATACTGGACGATTCATCGTTAATGTTCCGGTACGTAAATCGGTTTCGCGGTTAGTGGACTCGGAAAATAATGCACTCAAATAGGATTTGTCATTTGAAAATAAATTAAATCGTAAACTAAGCTCAAGAAAGAATACACCGATTTTATTCACGAATATCAGAATTTAAGTCACATGATAAAGGTCATGTGTTACGTTTTAGAAAATACAATTTTATAATAATTGCTAACATTGACAAAATGTATAGGCAAATTTTGGTTAGGGAAAATCAACGCGATTTGCAAAGGATATTATGGCGTGAAAATCCGGACAAACCTATAGCTGACTATCGTCTTAATACCGTCACATGAGAAATTTCTGTAGCGTCATTATTAGCAATTCGCTGTTTCCATCAATTAGCTCATAAAAACTCCGAAGCATGTCCTGAGGCAAGTAGAATTATATTATCAGATTTCAATGTCGACGAATTGATAACAAGTGCAAATACTTTTCAAGAAATACTCAAAATCAAACGCGAAATCAGCTAAATTTTCGAAGGAGGAAAAAATTGTCCTGCAAAAATGTATTCGAATTGTCACAAGGAACTAATTGCTTCGGACCACACTTTGGAAAGCACGTTCAGTATATTATTTTAGACAGTTCACGTATAAAAACATTGGGTTTGTTGTGGAATGCCACACCTAACCTAACCACTTTCACCGAACCGGCATCATAGAATAGCACGAAACGTTCGATACTATCTACTATCTCGCAAATTTTTGATCTACTCGGATTAGTTAATCTAATACCCATAAGGGCAAAAATTTTGCTATAACAATTCTAAAGATCGGCTGGGATGATCCAGTCCCAACTGAAACCTATATCACGTGGCAGCATTTTTGCTCCCAAATTGATAATCTAAGAAAACTAGAAATACCGTGTTTAGACCTTGCCAATGATTTTGACGCGCAAAACATCCAGTTTCATGAATTTAGTGATACTAGTTAAGTGCGTATACGTGTGATTCTCAACGAGATATCACTGTTTCACTTATTTACGCGAAGTCCAAGGTAGCGCCGGTAAAAGCATTAACGTTACCTAGGTTGGATATCAGCTCCTTCCAGTAATAATTGGAAAACCTTTGTGTGTAACCACGCTGCAAAAATACAACAATTGACTTCAGATCATCAGTTGCATCACACCAGGTCAGAAGACAATCCCGCTGATATAATTTCTGCGGTATTACTCCCGAAAGGTTAGTAACCTCAGCGTTATGGTGGTCAAGCCCAACATTCAGATTCAAACTCCTGATATATGGCCGAAAAATATCGTTAAATTGAAGGAAGTTATACCCGAAGGCAAAAGCATCACGTTATTACAAACAGAAATTGTTTGTAAAATTTTTAGTTATTCCTCACTATGGGAATTGCAACGCGTAGTAGCTTATTTGTTTAGATTTATGAACAATTGTACAAATAATACAATGTCTGCAAGTCTTTCGGTTGACGAATTAAGTCACTCCATGAATGTCTTAGTTAGGATAGCTCAATCGAAAGTATTCCCGGAAGAGCTAAATCGCCTTAAAAACTGCAAACAAATTTATAGGAAAGTAAACTCAGTTCATTAAACCCGTTCATAGATGAAAGAGGAATTATTGGAGTAGGCAGTCGGTTATCAAAGTCGCAGGTTACTATGGATTAAAAACATCGTATTATTATTTCGAGCAAGTATCCATTAACTCGTTTTATTGTATTTAACGATCATATTAAAAAAATTCATGCTGGTCTTCAATCTACACTCGATTTCGCGAGACACACATTTTGGCCTCTAAAATTTGCCTGGCAGTCGAGCAGTACATTTCGAATTGTGTAGAAATATGTTTACCTTCAGCTTCTGAAGACGATAACTTGATTATCGAAACGCGCATCAGACATTGTAATTGTGAGTGTTGGTGTAGTGGTGGTGTAAACAGTGTTTTCAATATGGATATCACCAACAGTTCCAGGAATTCCAATTTACCACATGAAAAGAATCGTTGGCAACGCGCATTTTATTTTCGAAGATTTGATTACTATATTTATACATATCGAAACCATCCTCAATTCGAAATCACTTCCTCCTATATCCGACAGTTCAAATGACTTACCCCCCTCACCCCAAGTCATTTCCTAATTAAAGACATTCTGAACCACGCACCTCAACAAAACATCATTCAAATACGATCAGGAAGACTTTCTCATTATCAACGAATTCGACAGATAATCCAACATCCAACTGTTGGAAATCAGCACTGCAAATCAGAACAAAATGGAAATCATCTTTCCCACGAAAATAGAAGTAGGAGCTATAGTAGTGATAAAAAACGACAATACTCCACCTCTCAGCTGGCCCATGGGAAGAATAATGCAATTACACCCCAGTGAATACGGAAACTTCCAATAGAGTTATTAAACATTCAGTGACAAAAATTTGTTATAGCCTATTGTAAATGAAGACATTTCAACCATATAAACTGTTGTTATTTTATTAGTTCGTTTTGAAAGTCCTCCCAAGGAGGCCAATATGTTAGGTTTATTTTGAATAATTTAATTTGATTTGCATAATGTATAATTTTAAGCAACACCCGCCTATGGAATTTTTTAGCATTTTTTAATCATAATTTTTTTTATAATGATTCTAATCAAAAAAGTTGTTGTCGTAAAAGGGAAGTCGTAAACATTAAAGTTAACACATATTTTTTATATATATATATATATATATATATATATATATATATATTTATATATTTCACTCTCAACTAGAATTAATCAATAAGGGTACCCATTGAGAAAACAGACATATAAATTACAGTCCACTAAAGGAATCAACGCAACCAAAGCTCCAACAGGTCAGGCGGTATAAGATAATTCTCCATTTTCTTTTTTTGCCAAAAACAACTGCACTTAACAACCGTTCACACCTGACACCATGTATTATAAGATGGAACGAAGACACACAATTAATTCCAACTTTAAGAATTTAAAAATTATTGTTTAATTAGGTACATAACTTTTCAGCCGTTATCGTAACCTTCACTGTCTGCTGATCTTGTCAAGGCTACCATATTAAACAACTACTACTGGTGGGCTCTTGAGATTTTTATTAGAATTTTTTCATTGTGAATTGGATTGATGTGGATGGTTCCGATTTAGGATTTGTTACTTATGCAGGGCTTGTTTTGAATGGAAAACTAGGGTTGCTGTTTATATTGTTTAAGTCAATAAAAGAGTGTGGCGATATTATTTTTTGTTTACATTATGCATTCACGCCAATTATTCGTGTTTTAAAAAATTCTGTTTTCATTTTAATATTATAATTTACACACAAATTAAACTTCGAATATCAATAAAATAATATTAATCAATAAATATAAATACTTTATATAAAATTCTGAATCTAAAATATAAAGATTTAAACCAAATATCTCCATGAGATACCGGGGTGCTTTGAGTCAAAATATAAAAATTGATTTTGTCTATCAATGGTCGAGTGCTAATTCGTATTAAACTTTAATCGTCCTGATCAACAGAAATATGTTCCATTCTCCACTTTTCCATTAGGCGTGTTTTTCCTAACCGTCTAAAAATGTTTTATAATTTGGTGGTATTCTACTGGATGCATACTGCATATCCTCATCAAGCAACACCACATTTATAATTTTTTTGTCTCTGTGCAAAAAACATTTCCCATGTTTGTATTTGAACAATTATTACAACCAAAAATTTTTATTTTTTCAAATATTATGTTTTAAAATGTATAAGTTGATATTGAACTTTACAAAGCAAACTACAGTGAAGACATATAAATCCTACTATGCAATATAACTTTCGATTTGAACAAAAAGTCAAATAAATTAAAATATTATATTTAACCAGGTTTATTTGAGTTTCTATTTGTGTAGTATGATATCAACATGCTGAACTAAAATCAAAATACTAACCTTATATTTGTCAAAAAGTAGACAGGTACACTTAAAATATTAAATGCAACATGATATAACATTCTAGATTTTTAATAACATTGAACTATTATGTGATACATATTCTAAAGAGTCCTTTATTTAAAAAATACATCTAAAGCTATTCTGGAAATAGTGAAACAATACATTGAGTAGGCAGTTGCTCTTAGTCGGATGTAAACATAAAAATTGGACATTCAATGGCTGGTCAACGGACCGTATACCCTACTGTCGTCACTGTCTTCTATAACTTAAAGATGGCGCTACTGTAGTAAAATTCGAAAATATGTAGAAAGTGCTGAGAATTACTAGAATATAACAAATTAAAAAAATGAAAAATATTCAGGTAGATGATAGCTGTCTTTCTTCGTGACGTTGTTCAACTGACGATAGTCCACACACAATCTCGTAGTTCCATCCTTTTTCTTAACGAACAGTACTGGAGACACCTATGGACTAGTAGATGGTTCTATTAATTTATTTTCTTCTATTTCTCGAATTATTCTTCCAGCTTCCTTTCTCTTTGGTTTTGGTAGTCAGCGAGCTGATTTTTTGATTGGCTTGGCATCACCAGTATCGATTGGTGTTTGAAAGTTGATGTTCTACCAGGCTTCCCTCTTTTTGGTACGAAGACATTACTGGTACGCAGGATCCAACAGTGGTTTCCTGTTTAATGGTGATCAAGTAATCGTGTATTTATCGTACACTTATCACACGTACTGGGACTAATCCTTTTCCAAGTAGTACTCCTTTGTCAACCTCTCCGTCGTAGTTCTATGGCTCCATCACAACCAGTAAACCTTTTTCCATGATTCCTAGTAGCCGCGCTCCATCATAACCGTTGTACGTTCTTCCACGATTCACAGTAGCCGCGTTAATATCGTAGTTTCACTTCGTGCAGGTAGAACAGTATCTTCATGTACACCTGCCAACACTGTGTTACTCTCATGAAGTTCTCTCTCATAATAGTTCTATATCTAAGGTCCAATTTGAAACCATGAAGACTCATGACGTCATTTCTCAGAATCATGTTTCTTCAATGTCATCTATGATTACCTTATGTCCAATTGCCAATTGGATTTGTGCTTCTCTGTGAACGTTTGCACTTTAGCCGCCCGTAGCCGAATCCTGGTTGGTAGAAGATTTTTTTCGGAACTTATGATCGGGTCTGGTTGCTCCAGTGTCCTCCAGCAGAGTATATTTCTTCTAATTCACTTCTTCATCCACATATGCACTATTATGGCGACATCTGAGAGAAGTTATCAGTATGAGAAGGTCTTTGGAACGATCTTGGGCCGGTACTGCCACCTTGTAGAAACAGAAATAGATAAGCAACTATATCATGGAATCGTTTAGTTTATTTTCAGAGTACTCCATATAATAGTCTGGTTCACATAATCCTTTCTAGAATATTTTCAAAATGTTCAAACATTCTAAATTCTAGTTTTGGGATAATCAACTTGTTTATGTTAACTTTCAACTGGTGACAATCGACGCGATTTTACCTTTATTTTCATCGCTAAATTAAAGTTATACATACAACGGTACATTTCCGGGAGTTAGGACTTTTCTCTGGGAAATTTTTTGCTATCCAATGATCTTTACGAATTTTGATTATCTCGAATAGTTTTTGAAATATTTCCAGAAAAACAATAATTTTTTACTTTATTGTTTATAACTTTTTATTTTAATAGTTTGTTATATATACCATTGCGAATCGAATGCTAGCAAAATCATAATTTTCGGTGGTTCAGTCAAGGTTTTGGATGGAACAGTATAAAAAGTGATTTTCAACAGCCTGGATTTAATAAACTATCAACAATTGAACGCAAGCTCTTAAGTATTTCTATATCTGCTCTTCAAAAAGAATAAAAATCTGTTACGAAGTACAGTGTATTTCATTAGAAAATACATGTTTGGTTTGGTAGTGAATTTTAGATTACCCTGTATATTTATAGATATTTTTAAAATCTTGTCCTTTGCGATTATTATTTATTCCAATATTTTTTTGTAGCGCTATGGACAAACAAGATATCTGGCTCGCTTCGACGAGGTATCAGAATACTATTTTTAAAAACAGTGAATTGATATAAAAAATCAACCTTACTCATGAAATTGCAATTTTAGCTAATTCTAAATTTTTGCGCTACTTTATCGTGTTTGAGAAACAGTTGTAATGCTCATCTTAGAATTTGATTTTTAAAATTATTATTAAACTAAAAATCCAAGCTTTCGGAAAGTGTTCTTCCCATCATCAGGGAAACCACAATAAGTGAAGAAGTAAAAAAGGAAGAAATATTTCTTTGAGTGCTATGTATATAACATGTTTGTTGATATATAATGTTTAAGTAGACTTACGTTCAATTCAAGGATGAATTCCTGTATGTTATCATAACGCAGTAAGTCATGGATTTTACATTAACAATGCATGTTATAATTCATATACGGTACCATGACTTACTGCGTTATGGTAACACCTAAGAACTCATTCTCAAATTGTAGTTTCCCTAATGATGGAAAGAACACTTTCCGAAAGCTTGAAACGGAATCTAATACATGAAAAAGGCAATTTTTAATTTTTAGAAATGGTTCACATTCATAAGAACGAAAAAGCTATCTTAAATGATAACAAAGATCTAAATAATTTAAGAAAATCCATAAGCCCTGAAATATACTAATATATATATATATATATTTATATATATATATATATATATATATATATTGCAAAAATTAAAGTACCTAGTTAGAAAATTAAAAATTACAAGGATAAAAAAAAGAATTAACTGGAAAATAGAAAAACGTCCAGCCTGTTCTTAAAAATATTGACAGACGGTGCCGTTACAATATCCTCAGGTAGATATTAAAAAAACACGATTACACAAAAAATGTTGCCTTGTCCAACAAGTAAATATTTCTTTTTTCAATTTCCATCTGTGTTCTCGAAGCCGATTATCATGTCCACATTAAATATGTTTCCATAATTGAAATTTAAAATGCGATAGGTGATTATCATATCCCCACGAAGAAGATGTTATTCAAAGGTCGGTAAATCCATTATATTTAGTCTTTCTGTATAACTAGGTCTTGTACGCTCGAGGGATAATCTGGTTGATAGACGTTGAACTTTTTAGATCTTTATCCCGCACTAGTTCCGGACACCGCACAGTTCCACAATACTCCATATATATATATATGGGCGAATATAAGTTTTATATAAACGAGTTTAATTATGTAATGATATCCTTCCATAAGACTTGCGGAGAAGATACAGCTTACTTTTTGCTTTGTTGGCAATACTTATAACATGTTCAGACCAACTCAAATCCGTAGTAATTGTAACACCGAGATCGTTATAAGAATTCACTTCATTTAAAGCGTGACCGTTTAAGAAGTATGTATGTCTCGGATTGTTTTTGCCAAAGTAAAGAGTTACACACTTATCTGCATTAAGAGGCAACATCCAGTCTGAGCACCACTTAGATATCGAATCCAAGTTTTCTTGAAGATATATATGAAGAGATGAATCAGCGAATATTTTCGAATCGTCGGCATAGAAAACTTTGTTGCATTGAATATGAAATTGGAGGTTACTTGCGTAAATTATAAATAAGAGAGGACCCAGTACTGATCCCTGCAGAACAGCGCTTAATACAGGTTTCTCAGCTGATAAATAATTTCCCACTTTCACACAGAATTTTCTATTTGTTAAGAATGAGTCAATCCACTCCAGTAGATCACCTCGTATGCCAAGATGTTCCAATTAATACAGTAATCTTCGTTTTGGCACTCAGTCAAACGCTTTCGCAAAATCTAGGTAAATGATGTCCATCGGGATTTTCTTGTCTAAAGATTTTGTCCATTCATTAACACACCAAAGTAGATTCGTCCTTTTACAAATCCATGTTGTTGTTCAGGTATTATTTTTTCTATAACCTTACAGATGATTGGTGTGAGGCTAATGGGGCGATAGTTATTGGGGTCAAGTTTATTGCCTTGCGTGTTACCGAGGCTGTTTTCCAGATAGGAGGTTGTATGTGTGTATTAAATGACAAGGACATTATTATAGACAGAGGATGAGCGAGAGCATTACATCTTTTTAGAAATAGATATATCTAACCTATAAAAATTCATTCATAATCTAACCAATTGAAAATTAATAAAAATTCCTATAGTAACCAGAATCGATATTTCAATTAATCAAAATTTTTATCAAACTTCAATTTGAATATTGAATTTTGAAACCTATGAATTTTAAAATGTGTTACAATACGATTCAAAACTACCGAAAATATTAATTGATTGTTGTAAGTAGGAATTTTATTATTTTTATAGATATTTCTCATATTGTATTTGACCATAATTTCAATCCCAGACAATGATTACGTAAGTATTTGAAACCTCAGAAAATATATTAAATAGGCTACTTTGGTGTTTCATTGCCACGTTCCCAATAAGAAACCTCTCATAACTTAGCTGGCAAAGACTTCTTTACAATTTATACAGATATATATATATATATATATATATATATATATATATATATATATATATATATATGTATATAAATTTCTTTAATTTCCTATTTCTTTTGAAATGTTTATGTTTCTACAACTTCTTGATTTTGGGTTTCTTCTGTTTCAAAATTAATTTTTTTAAATAATTTTTGAAAGATAGATACAATTGAGGTTTCTACTTTTCTCTCGTTTCCGTTGAATAGCCCAAGTGAACGCTCATCACGCAAAAGGGGGCAAAAGAAAACCTTAGCGTAGTCCTAATCAAGAAACCCTGGGTTTACAGGGAATATGCAATGGGTTCCCTCGTAAAAACACCATAAACAACATAAATCACCTTTGTCTTTCAGAATTTCTGACCAGAGAAATCATACTTCATACACATAATTCGAGCATACCTCGAATAAGAGAAAAAACGTCAAGAAATCGTCATACCCTCATGTTACTGCAAAGACTAGTGAAGTACTATCCGAAAAAGAAGCTACCAATACTCCTAGAATGCGATGCAAATGCACAGAACACTGTTTGGGGAACCAAAGTCACCAACAGCAGAGGTGAGCAACTCTTAGAATATATTTTAATTAATAACCTTCACATACACAATTTAGGGAACACACCAGCATTTGTAACAAGAGTAAGGGAAGAAATTTAGACGTAATATTAAGTAGATTGAACCTAAAAGAACGTGTAAAAAAACTGGAGGTTACCGAATGAGTTGTCTTCCTTTGATCACAGAATAATCATGCTCAGTTCAGAGACTAATTCCACTGAGCCAGAGCTTATCAAAAATTGAAGAAATTCCAATTGGAAAACATAAAACACCAATCTACAGCATAACTTGATGCGCATCTAAACCAGTAAGGCTGAACTTCAGCTGGACTTGCTTAGAAAACAAAATGGTGAAATATAGCAAAACTACGAGAGAAACTGCAGCAATTGCAAAACAAGTATACAGCAGTCAACAAATAAAATGGGCTTTAAACACTTTTCAGCTGTTCAAGTCTCCAGGAGTGGACGGAATCTTTCCAGCTCTCCTTCAAAGAGAACAATAGGAAATCCTGCCGCACTTGATCCGCCTTAATACAGGCAGTGTAGAGCCAGAACATTGGGAAGGGCCAAAGTAATCGTCGTACTAAAAGCTGGAAAGAAAAACACCATGCATACCCAATCCTTTAGACCAATCAGCCTCACCTCGTTCCTACTTAAAACGATGGAAAAAGGTGTCGACAACTACATTAGAACAGATATTCTGGAATGGAAATCTCTCCATCCGTGTCAATTTGCATACCAAAGAGGCAAACCTACGGAGATTGCACTGGTACAAGTGATAACTGGAATTCAGAACGCTCTGACGAACAAAGAAAACGTAGTATGTGCCTTCTTAGACATAGAAGGCTCCTTTGACAATACTCCACACGAAGCTGTTAAAGAGCATTAGACACGAGAGAAGTAGATATGACAACCTCCAAATGGATCGGAAAGTTACTATCTACTAAAACAGCAGAATTAAAACCAGAGTAAGGAGGCGCATCTTCATTTATGTGGAGCTTAGGAGTATTATTAAGCGGGATTACTGAACTCGGCATATCATGCTAAGAATCTGCAGACCAAATAGTTCAAAGAGGACTCAACTATACGAAAAGGTGGTGTCGATCAGTGGAGCAAAACGTCAACCCGAATAAGATCTACCTAATTTCCTTCACCATGAAGAAAAAACTGAACGTTAATCCTATTAAGCTAGACAGACATGTCATTGAGTGGAAAACAGAGGGAAATATCTGGGACTTACACTAGTAAATTTCTCTGGAACAAACACGAAAAGAAGATAATCACTAAAGCTATGAAAGCTCTGATGATGTGCAGAAATTGGGGTTATTGCCCAAAGATCCTCCTGTGGATGAACACGGCAATTATGAGACAAGTCATCACATATGTGCAACCGAAGCCCAAAAGTTTCAGCCCAAAATCATGTCCAAAAGCTGCACTAGAAGTGATTCTAAACTCTCCACATAGTACTGGAAAGCATGGCAGATAAAACATCACTTAGAATGTCTTGAGACGGACCTCGGTCATGCCTCAAGATGATGCATCGGAAAATTTACCTCAATTCCAAGTTGTAGAAGTAAGTGATATCATAACACCATACATGAAATCAACAGAAATGCCTTTAAATTGTATACGGACGGATGTAACAGTCATCCCACATTCTTGATTTTCTAAAAAGCGTAGGATTAACAGATCATCTGTGAACACTGGATTCCCAATATCGCAGCAAGAAAGGGGGACAATAGATCCTATGGGTCGTAGCGTATATAAAACTTCAATAGATACATACAAATATACACACAAGACGCAGACCAGGAGAATGATTTTTTGAATATACTATCTCTCCAAAAGAGCCATTTAGTGGTGATTACGTTATAAAGTTTATGCTATTTATAAGAGATGCCTTCATGTTCATGCTCTAAAATGCAAGATGTTCGGAAAGACCAAGATTATGAACAAGGGAACTATATATACAAAGTGTTTTATGTATGGAAACCTCAATTATCTCAGAAGAGGCTTGTACGATTTTCATAAATTTTTATGTATAAGGGTCCTGTAATACGGACGGTATTATGGTCGTATTTACATTGTTGTCATATCTTTATTGGATTAACTTGTGGGTTTTCTGCACTCTGGATTGGATAAATATTTTACTGCACCAGTTTTGTTAAACTTACTGACACTAAACCTTGTTACGAGATTTTTATTTGCACATAAATTATTGAAGAATATTCAAACTAAACGAGTTTATCCAATCGTAACCATCTCAATGTACAATATTCATTTTAACTTAGTGGAGATACTGTAAATGTAGCTATAACTTCGAAATTATGGCATTTAGGTATAGATAATATGATATTAAAAATAATCAATATTTCTAAGGATTTCTAAAAACACAAAATATATAGGGTGATCCAATTGAAATAACAAAGTTCATTATTTTTCCGGAAAACATCTGACAACAATGCAGATAACACCATAATACCGGCAACCCTGCGCACAAAAACTCATAAAAATCATCATACTAGCCTAACTTGACCGTTTCCTAGATAATTAAGTTGATTTATACATAAACTCACTCATATATATATATATATATATATATATATAGGGTGAGTCGGGAGGAGCACACCAAACTCTAGGAGTGTATTACACGTGAAAATAATGTAAAAAAAACTCTTATGTTCTTATCCGATTTTCATTTGCTTTCAAGTTATAGCGTTCTTTCAATAAATGTTCAAAAATACCGCCATTGACTTCTAAACATTTTCTGCTTTGTCTACAAAGAACGTTTGTTGCTCTCCCAATTGATTCATTTATTTCTTCTTTAATATGGGCTGCAGTATTTTCAATTCGTCTAATTAGTGCATTCCGTGTGTCCACTTTTATTTTGTAGACATTTCTCATCCAGCCCCATAAACAAAAATCTAGTGGTGTGAGGTCTGGAGATCTTGTAGGCCAATTAATGGGACTTCCACGACCAATCCAACGCCCTGGAAAATGTTGCTTGGCCTGACGAGCGACATGTGCAGGAGCTCCATCATGCTGATAGTACATCTGCAATCTAATATTTATAGGAACATCCTCTAGTAGGCCTTGTAATTCATTTTGTAAAAAATTTAGGCAGTTGTCTCTTGTGAGACGATTCTTCGAAAGGGTCAATTAAATAACTGTCAACCATACCACACCACACGCTTACAGAAAATCGATGTTGAAAATTGCTTTCGACTGTTGCGTGGGGATTTTCGTCCGACCATACATGATAGTTACGAGTATTATTAATGCCATCACGAGTAAATGTAGCTTCATCCGTAAAGAGTATACTCGATACAACACGATGATTATTATTTATCCACCGACAAAACTCCATACGGTTAGCGTAATCCTCTGGTTGTAGGTGCTGTACTCTCGGTACGGGATAAGGATATAAGCCTTCGTGGAGTGTGTTTATGACCCTTTTTTGTGGAATTCCCAATTGAGTGGTAATTCTCCGTGAGCTAGTAGTTGCATCTTCTACTAGATGCAGAATATTTTTTACTTCTACCAAACCTAGTCGAGTAGCGCGTTCAGATGATATGTTAACACTGAGAAGCTTACCAGTCTCGCACAATTTGTTAAAAACTCTATTAAACACCATATTTGCATATTCTAAATTTGAATAAGTATCCGGTATTTTGCAACACTAACAATCACATAAATTCGAAATTAAACGTTCAGTTACTGTTCACTGTACACTGACAGTTCATCAAAACGTCAGAATTATCAAATGCCGTTGAGCCTCGAACATAGCATACTTTTAATGTTAAAATTCAGATATAAGTGGAAATCTAGATGAACATTTTTAATAACTTCATAACTTGAAAACAAATGAAAATCGGATAAAAACATATGAGTTTTTTTACATTATTTCCACGTGTATAATACACTCCTAGAGTTTGATGCGTTCCTCCCGACTCACCCTGTATATATATGTTCTTGATTTTAGGTCTCTTCTGTTTTAAAATTAGCTTTTTTAATAACTTTTGGAAGATAAAATTTAACGTTTCTACTTTTATATGTGTTTATCAATATATATATAATATATATATATATATATATATATATATATATATATATATATATATATATGCATGGAAAACATCATGAATCTTTCGAGTGAATAATAAAAAAAATGGCCAGACATATAAGGCAAGTTAATCAGCTCTGTTAATTTAACTAGTTTCCTAATAGCAGGTAGACGCATAGACTCAACGTACCAAAAATTATCCATTTCCTGATCAAACAAATAAGGTATAATTATTATGTAGCTAACGGAAATGTTAAATCTATTCAGTTCATTCCATGAGATTATACAGATATATATATATATATATATATATATATATATATATATATATATATATATATATATATATAAAACTTGCTTACTCAATTTTATTGTATTTATTTACATACAAACATATTGGGTTGCAATAGTTCACACATTATAGAATTTATGCCAGAGTTTTAAAAGAACACTTCTTTATTGTTATTATATTAACAATATGACAAAACAGACATATAGAAATATTTCATCAGCTCGCATTAGGATCACGAATAGACTGACGTTCAAAATTTATTTCCTCGCCACGGGCGGATCGCGATTCTATTAAGCGAAAACTGCGGTACTGAAACGGATTGGTTTAAAATTTATGATTTGAAAACTATTCACATTAAGTTGAACGTATATTTTCAATCTTCTTTCACCTTCCTTTACTATTATATAAACACATAAAATGATTGATAACAATAGTGCTTGTTATCAAGTTAAGGATGGTTGCCGCCTCTAACTCTTGCAGGTTATTGGGACAGGTAGGAGATGCCGAACTAATCTTTGTAGAGCATACCAAAGTGCTCTATTGGATTTAAGTATATTTAGGCAATCCATAGTAGTAGGCATCTATATTTATAAATGGCACAAACTTTATAACGTAATGATATTTACCAAATATAATTCTGTAGTTATAGACCGCAGGTGCGTAGGAACCAGCTCTGCATCTCTCAAAACATATTCCTCTCAAAACATTTTTGAACCACCACCAAATGGCTCTTTTGGAGAGATAGTATGTTCAAAAAATTTTCTCCTGGTCTGTGTCTTATATGTATGTTTTTATGTATATATTGGAGTTTTATATACACTGCGATCCAAAGTATCTATTGTGTCCCTCTTTCTTGCTGCGATATTGGGAGACCCAGTATTTACAGATGATCTGTTAATCCCACTCCTTTTATAAAATTAAGAATGTGGGATAGCTGTAGCTGCCAAAGATTTTCTTCTTCTCTTTTATACGCTCCCAAGTGTGGTGCTCTGGAGTTACGTAGTGTTTCACACTTCGAGATAATGTGGATAGATGTTTCGTCCTCTGTGCAACAAAATCTGCACGCCGATTATCTGCGTCAGCGTCTTTAGGTGTCTATTGAAGCGATAGGACTCCTGTTGGTATTCGTAGATTGTTCTTACTTAGGTTGATACATTCAGCAGATCTACTCTGGTTCTTTCCAGAAGAGTCTATGTCTGTCTTAGCCCCTGTATGTTGTCCCCATAATTGGTTCTGCTCCTATCTACCCTCTTTTCCAGTGCTTTCTCCATTGTTTATCAGATATTTCATTTCCCTTCGCTCCTGTATGTCCCGGAATCCATTGTATTGTAACTTTATTATTCCCAAATGAGTTTGGATTTTATATTATTGCAGTTTAAAGCTCAAATGGCTAATTGGCTATCGGGCGGGATAATAATCTCCTATTTGCGATACTTGCTCTCTTGATTAAACTGGACGCATTTTTTAATTGCATGAATTTCTGCTTGAAAAATGCTTGATGTGTTACCAGGCTTTTAGTATTTGTGGTTCTGGCTCATACACTCCTATTTCCAGTTCTATCGCATGCTGGTTTAGATCCGTTGTATACCATTTCATGGCATTTCTGTTGATTTCATGTATGGTGTTATGATCCCTCTTACTTCTACAGTTTTAAATTGAGATAAATTTTTTTTCAGAGATAAACTTTTCGAATTATCATCCTGAGGCATGTCCGAGGTTTGGTCTTTATTTAGGGACAGTTTGTCTTTGGAGATTCCATTTCTGGATGTTCTAAGTGATGTTTTATCTGCCACGCTTCCCAGTGCTATGTGGAGAACTGGGAGATTTCGAATCACTTCTAATGCAGCTGTTGGTCATGATTTTGTCCGGTTGCATATACGCAAGCCAGTCTTTTTACCTTCGAGAGATTGTTCCTACTGGTATTCAGACTAGTTCTAGTACTCCAAAACCACTACACCATATGTGATGATTGGTTTTATAATTGCCGTATATCCACAGTAGGATCTTTGGGCTACAACCCCAATTACTTTCTGCATACCATCAGAGCTTTTTCTGCTTTCATTTCTGCTCTTCTAGTAGATTCTGTTTTCCACTCAATTACTTGTCTGTCTAGCTTGATAGGTTGCTTATAGGTAGGCTTAAGGTTGAGTTTTTTCTTCTTGGTGAAGGAAATTAGGTAGATCTTATTCGGGTTGACGTTTTGCTCCACCGATCGACACCACCTTTTTGTATAGTTGAGTCCTCTTTGAACTATGTGGTCTGCATATTCTTAACATGATATGCCGAGTTCAGTAATCCCGCTTAATAGTACTCCTAAGCTCCACATAGATGCGTCCCCCCTCCTTACCCTGCTTTTATTTCTGCTGTTTTAGTAGATAGTAACTTTCCGATCCATTTGGAGGTTGTCATATCTACTTCTCTCGTGTCTAATGCTCTTTAACAGCTTCGTGTGGAGCATTGTCAAAGGTGCCTTCTATGTCTAAGAAGGCACATACTACGTTTTCTTTGTTCGTCAGAGCGTTCTGAATTCCAGTTATCACTTGTACCAGTGCAATCTCCGTAGGCTTACCTCTTGGGTATGCAAATTGACACGGATGGAGAGATTTCCATTCCAGAATATCTGTTCTAATGTAGTTGTCGGCATCTTTTCCCATCATTTTATGTAGAAATGAGGTGAGGCTGATTGGTCTAAAGGATTTGATATGTGTGGTATCCTTCTTTCCAGCTTTCAGTATGAAGGTTACTTTGGCCCTTCTGCAAAGCTCTGGCTCTACCCTGCTTCTAATGAGGCGGATCAAGTGTGGCAGGATATCCTCCTGTTCTCTTTGAAGAAGAGCTAGAAAGATTCCATCCACTCCTGAAGACTTGAATGGCTGAAAGGTGTTATTCGTTGCTGCAGTTTCTCTCGTAGTTCTGCTATATTTCACCATTTTGTTTTCCATGGCTGGACCACCACTTCCCGACAAATGAGTATTTAGCAATGGCTGTGCTCTTTCCTCCTCACCCTCCATGAAGCTGCTATCTGGTTTCCTCGGTGCCATGGTTATACAGAATTTGCCGTCCGCCAGGACCTTGTGAAGTCTTGTAGCCTCAAGTGTAGACTCAATATCCTCGCAGAATTTTTCGAAGCATTGTCGCTTTGATTTTCTGATTTCCTTATTGCAGACAACGGGTTTTCTGGTAGATCTCTGCCAACCCCCGGAACACTTTGCTCGGTAGATTGATGTTGTATGTTTCCCAGTCTTATGTTTTTCGAATCTTGCTGATTTCAATAGAATCAGTCTTTAAACTGAACATGATTATTTTGTGATCAAAGGAAGACGGCTCATTCGGTACCCTCCAGTTTTTTTACTCGTTCTTTTAAGTTCGATGTACTTGATGTTATATCCAAAACTTCTTCCCTTACTCTTGTTACAAATGTTGGTGTGGTCCCTACATTGTATATGTGAAGGTTATTTGTTAAAATATATTCTAAGAGTTGCTCCCCTCTGCTGTTGGTGTCTTTACTTTCCCAAACAGTATTGTGTGAATTTGCATCGCATCCTAGGAGTATTGGTAGCTTCTTTCTCTGGTAGTACTCCACTATACTTTGCAGTTCTGGTGGCGGTTCAGGTCCGTTACCATCGATATATTAGGAGAGTATGACGATTTCTTGATATTTTTTTCTCTTTTTCGAGTTATGCTCGAATTGGTACGAGGTCTCTGGTCAGAAATTCCGAAAGACAAGGTGATTTATGTCGTTTAGGATGTCTTTACAAGTGAGTCCATTGACATGTTTCCTCTAGACCCTGGGTTCCTGGACTAGAACTATGCTAAGGTTTTCTTTAGTGAACGTTTGGGTGATGACTGCTGACACCTCTTTTGCGCGATGAGCGTTTACTTGGGTTATTTTGATACCGCCATGAAACCTTAGTTCCGTCCTGCTCACTAAGGATGTGTTCCTTTTGGTACTCTTCCACAGCAGGCTCGTTGCTTGTGCCAGGTATTTCCATTGAAGCATCTGTGGTCCAATCATCTAATGTGAAGGTTATCTGTGCCCTCTACATCTTCCTTAGCGTCTTCAATGCTTTCGTCAGAGTGCTGGGAGTGGTTGTGTTTTCCTCCTTTTTATTTAGGCCGTGAACAGGTATTTTCCTGAACCTATAGTGGATGGTGCAACCATTGATAGGATTCTTCGTCTGAACCTAACCTTACGAGCTGCCAATTACTTTCGTCCTTCCGACTTAGGACTTTCCAAAGTTATGTGGTGGAAGTCGTTTTTCTTCACCACTTCTTTACTTCTAGGAAGGAACAAAGTGTATGCTTTCAAGATATCTTCTCCCGCACAGGTCATTAGCTCAACTCTCGTCCAGCCCGAGAGCTGTGGAACCTTCAGCCGACTGTGGTATGGTGACTAGTTTCACAGTCAACCAGAATTATTCCCGACAGAAAGTGGATGTACATGAATTGGATCTTATGCTCCCATCCAGAGAACATCTCATCCACAAGTGCCTTCTTCATCAAAGTTTGCTTGTTCGCACTGAGGACAGCCTCAGAAAATGCCTTTGGCAGAATAGTCAACCTCATGAGCTTGGCAGCAGCTGCGTATGTGCCTCATTATGTCTTGGTGGCCAGTTTATGGAGGTGCAAAGTCCTAAGACTCTCCTTACACAACTTGGCCACCCTGGTATGGTCTTCCTTCAGTTTGATCCCGATCGGAAAGATTTCCTGGGTTCCCCGACCCTTGGCCTGCGTCATACGAACTCTGGAGATTGTTCAACTCATTTGGGTTTTATTTGTGAACAGCACCCTCTTCTAGTCATCAACAGCATATTGTGCATAATCTCAAGCAAAAATTCTGTAGTAGCAGGCCTCCTACTAACTAATCCAGTTTCTGTTGCTCTAATTCATTTAAAAATTATGTGACGAAGTACTTAACAACTTTTTATGAGGTACTTAATTTTAGTTTTGATTACAATCTAAGGAATCTTTCGATTTTCCTGAAACCATGCTGGGCATTAGTAAAAGCCTCCACTTCTTGCTATTTCTCCCAATAACCTGCTTTTCAGAAGGTGCTTGAGCAGCTTACCCATACAATCTAGCATACATAAGTGTCGATATGAAATCTTTCCCTGTGTATTCTTTCTTGTTTTTTCTAACAACGCTAGTTTGCCTCTCTTCCAAATGCTCGTAAACTCTTCCAGTTGTATCTGTCGATTCATCACTGCTAGACATACTTCGGGTATAGTTTTTCCAACGCACTGAATTATTTCTGGCGAAATCATGTCTGGTCCTGGGGCCTTTTTTTGGTTAATTCTACTTAGAGATTCACCAAGCTCTCCTGGGTTAAAGATCGCTATCATTCTGATGCATTTCAATTGTATTCCAGTATATAGTTGGATGTTGTGGGAATAGCTTGGTAGCTTTTCTCATCATAGTTTTCTGTGAAATTGGCTTCGTTAATTTCAAGAGGAGAGTTTTCAGGTTCTAGAACCTCCTTCCATGCCTCTTATTCTGCTTTTTGTATTTATTTTTTGGGTACATTCCTCTTTTCTTTGTATTTAGTTTTCATGAGTTCTTTATTCCTTGCTGTTCTGCTTCTATTGATGCGAGTCATGGTCCTTTTTGCCTCCATGGCATCCTTTTCTGGCTCCAGCAATATGGGTATTCCACCAGTACACCAACGTCCTATTTCCATTAGGTATAAATTTCTTTTCAAGAGCTTCATCGCATCTATTATTGTTAATATTCATAAAGGTTCTTGCTGTTAGATCGTTAATAATTACACGATTAGCTTTTCCTTCATTTTCCTCTGAAATTCCAAGGTTCCATCCTCCCACTTCCATCGTATCTGTGCAATCTTTGTTTTGTTGACCAGTATTTAGAACATGTGTCTTTTTAGTTGTACCTATTGCAGTATCTACGTTACTGTCTGTATACCAACCAATATCTTTAGCTACACTTTTATTTGGTTCACTCACCAGGAACGCGTCTATACTGTGCGAAGTTTTATTCGAGGTCTTTTTTATTATTGCTTTCTCGTTTTTATGTATGTGAACCATTTCTAAAAATTCTCTTTTCCGTGTTTTTGATTCCGTTTCAAGAATTTTTGAATCTTTATAATTGAATGTATGTTTTTTTGATACTTTGTGGTTCGTTAATGCAGTTTCATTTTGTTTATCGTATTTCTAATTTATTTTCTAAATACTGAGATGTCTACCTTATGTAGAGAGCATCGCAATCGTTACAGGGTACTTGATCTTACTTCTTTTCTTTATGTCTGTATTATATTTTAATTTAGTAAAATCTTTGGATAATGTATAACGACTACTAATATCATATTTATCAAAATAATTCTATAGTTGTTGGAAAAGTCTTATGGTAACGAAAAATGTTTTATTTTTTGATAGATGGCTCCTACATTCTTTTGAGATGTAAAAACTAAGGAAAAATTATTTTTTCTTGTTAAAAAAGATTTCTGTTTTGATTTGACTTTTAATTTTGATATTCATGATGTGGGAGATCTATTGGTTAATATATGTACGCAAATTGTCGGTGTCAAATCATATTTTGCAAAAGACTGAAAGTAGTTAAAACGTAAATATTAAATGTTTTTCAACAAATGTATGTTCCAGAATGCTGTGCTATATCAAACTTACAGTTTTTTAGGAAACACCCTATATTTCAGTGCATACTTGGAATCAGCTTTACTTCTTCATTACAATAATAAAGGGTTGTGATGTGCTCTCCGGGTTGTTTAAAAAATAACCAATACTTTCAATATTTTCTTAACCCTGGAGTACTAAACCTCAATTTAGGTACCTTATTACTAAACCTTCGTCATTGTGACTAACAGTATCTAAAAATCAAATGAGAGAGTTGTAATGGAAACAAGAACAAATAATTATCCATTTAACATTTTTATTGATGGGATATTAAAAATATGCACATTTTGTGCCGAATATTACAAAAGTAAATATGTAAATAAATGCTTTCACAGACTGTTACATAAAAAATTCATATAAAAATGGCTTAAAGAACACAAAAATTATATAAAAGCCAATATCTTTTTGAATTCATATTTACTACATTACATTTACAAACAATTTTTACACAATATCACTTGATGTTTGCCGCATATTGCTAAGGAACAACTCCTACAAGACTCCTATAGTCGCATTTAGAGCATATGCGTCGTTTTTTCTCTTGTGTTTCTGCTGCATCCTTGACTCTTCGGTGTTGTCCAAGTAGATCCCTTCTTTTTCTAACCTAACCAAGCATCAGTCAGTTTGTCCGACAATTCACACATGTAATCAATCCTTGTCAATGGCTTTCCTTTCTGCTTATTTTTATAAAAATTATGGCAGTATATGATATATGAATTTAATTCTGCTGAATTAATATCTCTATATTGGTGAAACGAAGAACTACTTCCATAAATGAATCGGTAAAAAATAGTTTCAGACACTCCAGGATGTCGTCACTGTATCCAGTTTGAGGGGTAGGGCCTTGTCTTATGTGGACAACATCAATACTCGGCATTTTTCCAGATCTCACCAAGCTAGACGTCTTCCATTTCTTTCCGTTTTTCTCTCTAATTTTTCAAGACCTGGTTGAATCATATATTTACTTGAACTTCTCTTTTGTACTTCCGGGCCGCTCTTATCTTCATCAAGTAATGTTCTTGGAGACTTTCGCTTTCTCTTCTTTCCAGAATCTTGTTTTTCTTCCTCTCCGATTTCAATTTCCTCGATTAGTTCAGCGACTTCCTGAGTTTCAAGCCAATCTGTTCGTCAGAATGACGAACACATTTTACTTGTAATACCAAAGCTTCGTCGAACAAACGACGTAAGTTTTATTTAGATTTACCTGGTTAAAATCCTTAGAGTTCAACGGTCCTTGCTCTTACTGGGTTCAAAGGGCACTGAGCTGGGGAAAGCACTCCCTATTCCTGACATTATTAGTTTTTGAGATATTTTGATTTTTCTATGCAAAACAATGATTATGTACCTATTACTAATAATTTAACAATTAATTATGAGTTTTTATTATTTATTTGTCACAAACTGATATTTAACATTGACATGACATGACAATAGGTACATTATTGTTTTTGGATTAAGCGGTTTAATATATTTTTTGGTGTTTTGATGACTTTGAACTTGGGCAAAAATGAAGTTCACTAGTGATGAATTGATTGATATGATCTGGATATTGGAAGAATGCAATAAATACGCCTCACTATCATGAAGAGTATACCATGAACTTTTCCTGAAAGGCGGCAACCTACAAAAGGAAATTTGGAGATATTAATGGAGCGGTTCAATCGCACTGGCTCAGTTAATTATGAAAAGCACACACAAGCGTATTGAGTATTTCCAACGAACAAAAATTGAACTACTAAAGTGTGCAAAGAATCCTTGACAAAAAAATGCAGCCTTGCCACATTTACTTACAACAGGAATTAACTGAAGTTGATTGAAAGTTCAACATTGAGACTATTTGGTGATGAATACACGTTTTATAAAAATAGTTGTGTTAACAGGCAAATTTATTATATAACTTATTCATATCACATAGTGACACACAGTCAAACTGAATATTCGTTGAATGACCATATTCTTTGAGAAACATAAACACACTGAGATGTATTTAAATATTCTAGTAAACCAATTACCTCTTTTATTGGAAGAAGTCTCACTTTGTACACGTTAAAGCATGTAGTTTTCGCATGATGGTGCGCATGCTCACGCTAATCAATTAACTAATGGTGAACTGAATGAACTATTTCCTGGAAGATGGATCGGAAGAAATGTTTATGTATTCTGGCCACCAAGGTCACCAGATTTCAATAAATGTTCTCATTTTTCTAGAGTCACATTAAAAATGAAGTGTACAGAATACTTCCAACGACAAGGGATCACATGATGTAGAGAATACAGAATGAAATGTATTTCGGAATGTTTTTATAGAAATACTTCGTAATATGAATAGCTCTTTGAATTGTCGCTTTCAACCATTCATAAATGTTTTTGGAGGTCATTTTGAACACCCCTTGTGTTAATCAAGACGTGTACGTATAATATAGTCAATGGGATAGTTTTTTATTGTTTCCTGTAATCTATTTGTATTATACTTGTTTTTTGTTTCTATTTGCAATTTAACCTCAACAGCAATTATAAAATGTCAGTTAAGAATGCTTCATGAGAAAAAAAAAGTGTGCTGGTAGTACTTTGCGATACTCATATAAAATACATGGTAATTCATTTGAATAACCGGAGAAAATAATGTATTAGTATTTTGATTCACCCTGTATCAGATTTAATGAATATTAACGAAATAAATTGAACTTGTGACGATTTACCCCGTAGTACTCATCACAACTCTATATTATTGTGATGTGGAAGTCAAACTGATTCCAAATGTGCAATCAAACGTAAGTTGTTCCATTTAAGAAAATGTAACTTTAACATAGCACAGCGTTCTGGAACATCTTGTAAGATTATAAATAATTTTAAAATGTGGAGACTAATGATGACTGTAATCTCTCAAATTTTTGTATTAATATCTCTAAAGACAAAGGATGCACACACACTAATCAATCACCCTGTATATATATATATATATATATATATATATATATATATATATATATATATAAATTTCTTCTAATGCATCTAATAGTTCCTGATTTTAGGTCTCTTTTGTTTTAAAATTTGTTTTTTGAATAATTTTTGGAAGAAAGATAAAATTTGACGTTTCGACTTTTCTTTAGGTTAAGTCTAATATCTAATAAGAAAAATTAATTTTTCCTTAGTCCTTCCATCTCAAATATATAAGTAATCAATCAAATTATTTGTTGGTTTATTAGAATTTACAAAAAAGAGCTATAAATTTTACTTAAATTAATTAGATCTTTTCAGCATTTAGATTTATAGCATTTTCGTTTTTATTAATGTCAAACATTTCTAAAAATTGCCTTTTTCGTGTATTAGATTTTAGAATCTTTATAATTGAATTTATGTTTTATAGATATTTCATGGTTCGTTAAACGAAGTTATTGATGACCTTTAGTCTATTTTGTAAATATTGAGAGGTCTGCCCTATGTAGACAGCGTAACAATTAGTACAAGGCACTTGATATATAATATTACTTCTTTTGTTTTTTGGTGTTTAAAATTTCAATTGAGTAAAATATTTGGATATCATATTTATTAAAATAATCTGATAGTTGTTGGGAAAGCATTTTCTTTTTTCTTTTTGAATAGCTAAGCATCTAAATTTAGGTTCTGATAGTTGGATAGATCTATCGGCCAAACTTATTATCACTGATCTTTTTTATGACATAAGATAACATGAATTGAAGTTCAAATATCTTGAGGAGCAAGTTGGTTTTGTATACCATTCTGTTCTTATGTTATTATTAATTTTATATAATGTGACATAAAGAACATTAATTTTATTATTTTATTCCATTTGGATTGTAAATTGAAGTTTTTTATGATAACGATTGAATTTTTTATTTGTTTTCATATTGTTTTTCATATGTTTTTATGTTTTGGTACGGCAGTAATGCAATCATTTACATATCGGAAAAAGAATAGAATATCTATATCAGGTATGTCATATACTATGTTAGTATATGAAATACATTGTTTAAATTATGACAAAAAGTCCATTGGTCAGCCGAAAAGGTCACTGAATAACTTCTCATAAAAAAAGTCGAAACGTCAAAATTCATCTTTCTTTTAAAAATTATCAAAAAAAAAACTAATTTTAAAACAGAAAATATATATATATATATATATATATATATATATATATATATATATATATAAAGAACGTGGCAACGAAACACCAATGTGGACTAACTTTAATATATTTTCCGAGTTTTCGAATACTTATGTATTCATCGTCTGGGACTGAAATTGTCATCAAATACAATATAAGAAATAAGTATAAATGTATAACAATAATAAAATTTTACTCACAATAATTAATTAAGATTCTGATTTTGAATCCTATGAGTTTGAAAATTTATAAAAGCATTAATACTATCCAAAACATTCGAAAATTTTAATCAATTATTGTAAATTAAATTTTATTATTGTTATATATTTATACATCTTTCCTATATTGTATTTGACTATAATTTCAGTCCCAGACGATGAATACATAAGTATTCGAAAGCTCGGGCAATATATTAAAGTTAGTCCACATTGGTGTTTCGTTGCCACCTTCCTAATAAAAAACCGCTCATACTATATCTGGCAAAGCCTTCTTTACAATTTCATATATGTATAATAAGATATAATAAATAATGAAAATTATTCATTTTTTCATCCAAAGATGTTGCTGTTCTTTGGTTCCACTTCTTTTCTTCATTTAATCATTTCATATTTATTTATAGCAAATAGAATCTGTGAATAAAATCAAACATCTTAATCTTTTTATCTGTGATAACATCAATAAAGAATTCCAACTAAAAGCTTCACACATAATTCAAAGCAGACGAAATGTGTTCTTTATAGGGGCGGTTAGTGAATAAGTGCTGTAGAGCTCTCAAAGAAATTGTTAATTAAAAGTGGTAATAAATGAAATTACATAATATAAATCTAATACATTTTCTATTGCTTATCCAAAAGAAATATTTTAATAATTCGTAGTCGCCTTGATAAACAACCGATTAATAGTCCACCTACCTTCCGATTTACTCTCTTGAAGTAATATTCACCTGGGAGATCGAACGTTTTCTGCGCGTTTCTACTTTCCATAATCGTAGCATTTTTCATGCATTCGATGTAACGCGAAGTGAGTCCCAAAGCATACCTTAGTGTAGTGAACAATCTCTCATGGTTAAGTTGCTGGAAGTATTAAATCTGTATAATTTGACCAATAAAGTAGTAAAGGATAGTAAATACCTCGGTAAAGATTTGCCAAAGACGACAAAACTTATACAAACTGAATTTTTTTTTCGCAGAAATTGCAGAACACCTAAAATTGTTTACAGGCCACAACTGGTTCATAAGATACAAATTTTAACAAAAGACACGATTAAGGATTCAAATTAAAGCCGCTGTTTTCCAAATTAAACTCGAGCAACCAAACCAAATTAAGTCGTGAGAATAAAAATTTTGTGTTATGTCGTTAAAACTGTTATTGATTAAAGGCATGAAAATGACACAAACGCCGTGCTGTTAGTTATCGAATATAAACATACCATTTATGTTAATAACACAGAACATTATTCAAAGTTTTAATCGTTTCTTCACCTCTTACCCTTTCCGTGATTCAATTGATACGCTTTAAACTTGGTACATATTTTTTTGTTTTTTGTGTTTATTATTATTAATAAAATAATATAGAATTAATTTTGCCAAATACATAAAAAATTACATTTAATCTGACGAAAGTTTTAATTAGAGAACATTCTTAACATGTTATCTCCAGTAATATGTAAAAACTCGTATTTTTATCTGATTGTCTAGTTCTAAAACTAGCCGCATAATGTAGTCATTATCAATAAATTTCACATAATTCCCAAAAGAAATCTGTTAATAAAGGAGGTTAGGCCTAGTACAGGTCCCTTCCAGTTCATAGTCGCGAAGATTTTGATGTAATAGAGTTTTTACTTATCTATCAAATATGTGTAGAAGTACGATAATGTTAGAACTCAATTTAATTGATGAGGGAATTTGATCAAGCAATTACAATGGTAAATTGTCTTTGATAAAATCGGTTAAGTAAAATGTTTGGGCCGTTTACATTTTTATTTAATAATCCAGCCCGACGTTTACTGATCATCGGCTTTAATTACAGCTTTTACAAATTAAATAAGAAATATCATTTTAAATTTGTAATCAGATAGTGAATAAAATATTAATAATCATATTCAAAAAACAATGGAAAATCGAAACAGTTAATGTATTCGATTCAGCAGGTTTTCAACTCGACATGGTACCAAATGGACAATAATATTGATATATTGTTTCTTTGTTTCAGGACAAATAAATATTTACAAAAATCATCAATAAGTAGGGTATGTGCAGTCGGAGGTTTTTTTGTCTCAATTCCAGTTTTTCTCACAGGTAAGTTGAAGAAGACTTCAGTTAAGTGGGATTGTTTTCCTTTTTTTAAATTCAAATTCATTCTATAACAGTTTTGAAATTTTTTTGAATTGTAGTGTAGCTAATTTCCATAAAAAGACTTTTTATGGACAGTAAATTTCTAAATTCTAAATAGGATGTCACATAGTCCAATTTCAACCACTTTAGCATCAAATTCTATAAATGATGTCTTCAATGATCTTAATTCGTTTTTATTTGATTTTTCAGGAATTATTTTATATACATTCATCCAATTCCACTCTACACCAGCCATAGTGACGAGTGTTTTCATTGGATTGGGCATAATATTCTGCGGCTGTGCCATGGTTCATAATGTTTTTATTTGGCAAAAGGAAAAAACTAATGCTGTCAGGGAATTGGCTCTACAACATCAAGAAACGACATCTCAACACCACAACTCTCTCCATAGCATTACATCGGTTCCCGCAACCCATCTAAATCATTCTTATGTTAGCAGTTTTGGTCATCCAATAGCATCTGTTCATAATGGTCCATACATTTTAAGACCCTCAACTACAACTCCTCCAAGTGGAGAAAATTTAAATCTTACTAAAATGTCACATCCTAGAGAAGCTAGCGGATCAGTTAGTCCTGGTATGCCAAATGTGACAATGGAGTTAAGTAGTGTATGTACTACTAATTCTCCTCATGAATTATCAACTTTAGTATGACTTTTTTGATATTTCCAAAATAAAAAAACATATAGGAGAAACCAAACTTCATTAGAATTATATTAATAATGAAATAGTGACTAATATATCAAAATCAAATATACTCTTAGAACCAAAGGAATACCTAAAGTCGTTCAAAAAGTTACTCAATTCTTGAAATGAAAATCAGCTTTGGTTATTTTTTATGATTGATTGATAGTTATTTTTTTATTATTAATGCCGTTTTTTGAAAGGCATCAAATAGATCCTTTGAAATTTTCAAGTGAAACTGAATATTCTTGGCTCATTCCGGGCTATGTCATTACACTTTTCATATGTTAAATGTCACCTTTCATTTGTATTAGAGTAAAAAATATAAATACAGATTGGCCGTTTTTAAACTTGTTTCTTATATTTTTCTTATAATGGAATCCATTGCTAAATAGAAAATTCCAAGCAGTTTTCAAATTATAACTACACTCCCTAAGAAAATTAATGTTTTATCGTTAGAAAGACACAAAATTACCAATAAATGAACAAAAAGGAATTTGGAACAAGTTCTGAGAAAAAATAAAAAGGCTTTCTTCCCCTTTTGGCATTAATTACAGTTTGACGGCGCCAGGGCTTAATTTAAATCTAATTTCTTATTTCATTTTAGTCAAGAGAATACCATATTTCAATAAAATGAGAGACAGCCCATGTAAATTTCGGGATGAATTTGATAAAACTAGTAAGCAACTATCAATTACATCTCAAAATGACTTTGTGTCAGGACTATTAGCTTACCATACCATACGTCGTTGAAGTTTTAACAGCACGGATGTCAAAAATAGCAAATTTTCAGGAGAAAGAAAAAATTGCATCATTTTGTATAGATACTATATATAAATTTACATAACTGACATTATTTTCTACAAGGAATTAAAAAACAAGAACGTTATATTTATTCATTTATTTTATTACAATGCAATCAGTCTTTTTATTTGTTAAACATTACACCTATTATTTTAGTATTTAAACATTTTAAGTTCAATTACACTTTTATTAATATTCATTAATTCACCTTGTAATTGAGGACATCAATACTAATTGACGAAATCACATAGTCTTATAAAGATAATTATACTGTAATAATAATTATAATGTAACAGAGTGTAAGTTAAGTATTTAACATATTATATTATTGAACAAAGTTAAATTCGAAAATTTCTTTAAAAAAACAGTCTTAAAGACATTTAAATATTTGAAGATATAATACCCAGCATAATTTGAAGTTTTTCTTTTGTGGCAAACGGTCGTTAAAGCTGTGACAATGACTAGGTATGACACGTTCTTTTGAGAAATTGATATTCTGCTTTGGTACCACTTTGGCTTTGGCAGAGAGCTTCTTGGTTTAGGTCTTTTGGGTAATCATGCGTAGTCGTCATTATAGCTTAGTTTTTATTTGCCCTTCAGATTCATAAAGTACTCTGATATCCGTAACTACTGGGTCATTAGCTAGTCTACCTGGTCAAATCGAATCATACATGAGATATTTTAAAAGGTCGAAGAAAAAGTCATAATTTAAAAAAATTATATTGTAGGGCTGCTTAGGAGGAGCTTCCTTTGAAATTGACGCAAACGGCGAAGCCAGGTAGATGTCTCTGTGCTTAATTTGACAGTCTATTGTACTACATTTTAGGAAAATCTTGAAAAAATTTTTTTAGAAAGATCACACAGTCTTTTGTTTTTCTCTCCGTAGGTGATCGTGTCTCTTGTTATCTTGTCATACCTTTTTTGAAATGTTCAATCCAATAATGCACAGAATTGTCTGTAAACCTAGAGTAGTTGAAAACGTTCTCATACATACTTAAACTCGGTCTCGTTTTTCAAAAATGTTGTATAATTAATATGCTGATATTCTGATACAACTATTCAAAAACATATTTTTCGTCATAATTAATTAGAATTATATACGTCAAGAAAACAAAAATCCAGTTACAGCGTGACATTAAAGTTAAGTATTAATTAATACTTGAAATTTTTATCAAATCAAAACGATAGTAAAGATAAACACTAGTATTTAATATGAGAGTAAGCTAGCAAAAAATATTGTTATTTAATTTAATAGTAAGCCTGGTACAAGTGAAATAAGAAAGTACTCGTATTAATCTGTATTTATTAATATTATACAATATTACATCAAGATACTCTAGTGAAACTTGTAGATAATTTATTTCTGTACATTTTAAAAACATTACTTTAAAACAAATTTAGTAAACTTAATGTACAAAAATGATGTTTTCGTAGCTCATTCATAATCATAATAATTTTAAGTCTTTATCAATATATATATATATATATATATTATAAAATTAGTCGAAACGACAATTTTTTATCTATTATAAAATATATATACATACATATATATGAAGAATCCTTCTGTATTCATGAATATATATATATATATATATATATATATATATATATATATATATATATATATATATATTCATTAACCAATTTGTATCCCCCATAAAGTAGAAAAAACATAGAAGTTTGAAAAATTTATTTCATTACAGAAAACAATTAGATTGTCATGAGAACGAACTAAATGTATATATATATATATATATATATATATATATATATATATATATATATATATATATATCTTTAAATTGTGAAACGTGGCAATGATATACCAAAGTGGATAAACTAGAAAAGGAGAATACTGAAAAATATTTACTTTTTCTTGATACTAAATTAATAAGAAAGGAAGATAATAAAATTTTAATTGACTGATATAGGAAACCATGTTCTGTATCATTCATATCACCCACATAACACTAAAATTAATTTAATGAAACAGATGAAAAAAAAAGCATTAAAATATAAACAAGCGTTTTTATGAAAACTCATATCTCCATATCTTCTAAAACGAATGTTGTATAATACATCTGACATTGACATAAACATTGAATCATCATTTTCAAACGTCACTTCTAACATTTCTATTCCATATATTTATACATCTTTGCCATATATAAAATCAGTGACTCCTAAACTTCAAACAACACAATATTAAAATAGCTTACAGAATAAAGTAAAAACTAAAAGCTAAAGTAAAAGATAAAACACCAATAAATAAATTGCCTAACATAGTGTATGAAATACCTTGCTTACATTGTGACAAAAAGAACATTAGTCAGTCGAAAAGGTCACTGATCAGTCAAATAACTTCCCACAAGACAGCAGATTATATCCTGATATATATTCATTAGCGACTCATGTCTATCATGAAGGACACAATATGAATTATGAATCTGCCAAAGTTTTAACAACTGAAAAAAACTACAAAAAACGTTTATTTTAAGAAACAACATATATTGTTGAAAATAGTGAAGAAAACTGATTTGAATAACCTTAGTGTAATTTATGCATATCTTTTAGATTCTATAAAAATTCAACACCATTAACAACCAACTAACCTCACCTAACCAAACTAACCTATAAATTTCATCTTCATCTATAACGACCTAACCCATAAAATTTATTGTTATATATATTCTAACCAATATATATTCAGCTACATTCATAACGACCTAGCCTATTGAAATTTAATGTTATCCATAAATTAACCAATCAATATTAAACATCATTCCCTACAACTTATCCTTATCTAACCCATAAAAATTCAACGTCATTCATAACCAAACCAATTAAAAATTAATAAAAAGTCCTATAGTAACCAGAATCAAATTTTAAATTAATCAATATTTCTATCAACGTCAATTTGAATATTGAATTTTGAAACTTATTAATTCACAAAATTTTTACAAGAATTGATAAGATTCAAAACCACCGACAATCTTAATAAGTAAGTAGAAATTTTATTATTTTTATATAAATTTCTTTATTGTATTTGACCATAATTTCAGTCCCAGACGATGAATACATAAGTATTCGAAAGCTCGGAAATATATTAAAATTAGTCCACTTTGGTGTTTCATTGCCATGTTCTCAATAAGAAACCACTTATATCAAAAGGTCTAAGAAATTGAAGAAATTTATATATATATATATATATATATATATATATATATATATATATATATATATATATATATATATATATATATATATATATATATATATGTTTTAAAATTAGTTTCTTCTATAATTTTTGAAAGTTACTTAGAAATTTAACGTTTCGACTTCTTTTAGTCTTTATCAAAATATGATATTGATATTTTGATATTGATTTGATATTATTGATATTTTTTCCTCAGCTTTCACAAATATGTGGCAGGCATCAATTAAACTATTTGTAATTATTTTTAGTTGTAATTTACAAAATAGAGCTATAAATTTTACTTGAATTATTTACGTCTTTTTTATCATTTATAGCTTTTTCGTTCTTACGAATGTGAACCATTTATAAAATTCTCTCTTTCGTGTCTTAAATTCCGTTCCAAGCATTCTTGCATCTTTATAATTCTATTGAATTTTTTTAATATTCCGTGGTTCATTAATACAGTTTTATTTTTTTTGTTAATATATTGATAATCTTTTAGTCTACTCTACTGAGATGTCTGCTCTTTGTACTAATTGTGACGCTGTTTACATATTATTTTTAACAAATATACTATATTAGTAAATTTATGAACCAAACTGTGTACCAAACTTCTTTTCTAATCATGGCATCTTTATCCCAGCTCAAGTAAAATATTTTGACCATCATTTTGGACGATGGAGAAACCAGTTTTGCCATAGCTTTTATTGTAACCCCATCACGTTCTGGTCTGAATAAAAATAGTTAGAATCTTCATTGTTTCTATTCATCTCTAAATATACAGATTCACATTAAAACCAACTAATATTTAATTGGTACCACTTTTGCACGTTTGGCTATATATAGTAAAAATTTGTTTGAATATATCACACTAGGTTGTATTTATATTTTGATTTGCGCTAAAAATGTGCTGAAAATTGAATATGGAATAACAGAATCAGTAACAAGTTGAACTCTTTCACTTCACTTATAGGAATATGCCTTTCGGTCTATTCAAAGAAAATCATATTTTTCTATGTATTCCTAAGAAGTGCAAATAAAAATTTTCAGGTGCCAGATTCAAAGGTTGTTTTCATTACAATCTAATTGTTTTCTGTAAAGATCATAATTTTTTAGAACACACGTTACTTTTACACTTTACCTTAGGGTGCAAATTACTTAATGATAATTAATAGGTAGTACATAGGAAAATAAATCGAAATAAGTATGATTTTTTCCCCAAATTAAATAAATTTTTCTCTAGAATCAGGAGTTTCTACCGCACGTGCGCAGAAGGCGCGACCCTGGAAGCAGCAAATATAAAATTTTACATTTAGATGTAATATATAATGAATAATGAATAAAAAGCTAATTACTCTTTGATTTCTTCAAAAGGTTTCATTTTTCCACCACAAGTATAGGTTTTAAAAGATTCCTTTTTTTTCGCTTTTTGGGGGAATATGAATTATTTAATAGAATTTTTCTGGCAATACAAATAAAAACGAAACTGGGGGATTTTTCTATGAAATCAATCTTTCCGATCTAGTATATAATAATTATTATACATTAAGTTGAAAAGGATCCCATCAGATGACTAGGGCCCTATTACTTCAAACGACAGTGAACGTGATCCGAATTACTTTCCGACCATCCAGATCATGATCGGAATAACCATATTGTTAATACAAAAGATAAAGAGATCGAGATGTGAAAAGTTGTTCGAGTAAATCTGAATTGCTTTTAGAGAAAGAAAGAACATCGATATACTACTCCTTTTCTCTACTCTATTCTGATTGGATTGCTATGACGTCTAACTTTCACGTGGCGGGAACACCAAAGGAGGAGGATAACAAATTTTAATTTTGACAGCGAGTAGAGAGAGATAGAGTGGTAAACCTATACTCTTTCTCTATTCCTTCAAATAGTACAATTTCATTGATACCACTCTCCGTATCTTCAATATTAACTCTAGAGGATTAACTCGATCAGAGTTTCCGAAAAGCTTTAGTATCTTCCTATTTCGTATGGCTTTTAAAGGTGAAAATTAATGTAAACATTTATTTGTATATTTCTCTCAAAAATTATTACTTTTCATCAATATAGCCAACTTCATCTTTTACACAAAGATGTGTTAGTCTTTAATACGTCATTGAATTGAGACTCATTCAACCCAAGAAAACTCTATAATGATTACTAAATTTAGTAATTAAAAAATGTTTTGTTCATTGGAAACTTAAGGATGATAAGGTATAAGGAGAAGAAATATCCTTAGTTTGAATGCATCAAGGATATTATTAAATCTGTAATTGTTTGGATAACTGTAACGCAGAAGGCACCTAAGGATTTTTTAACCGACAGGCGAATTGTTATAAGCAAATTGGATACACTGTTTACATCCACTGCACCTAAACGTATGCGTATCATTTAATTGCATTCGTTCCCTGCCCAGTAATGGTGTTTTGAACCCACTCTTTTTTATTACTGCGAAGTTGTAGTTCATTCCATAAAATTTCCTCTCAATCTATATTTTAATGTCTCTGATACACTTTCAGCTACTATTTGCATTGATGTGTGATTCAGAATTACTTCCATAACCACTGTATGGTACGTATTCATTATTTCTATTATATATATGCAGGCCTACCTTTGAGTTCTCTTACTTTAAGTGTTTATAAAAATACGTCATACATCTCAGAAATATGAATGTAGCATAGAGTTATAAAATGAAACCAAAGTTTGTACGTACACGACCGACACAGTTATCACCAACTGTATACATTCTTTAAAAATAGAACAGTACTACAAATTTAATAAGATGTATAACCTGCTTAATATCTACAAATTTCAATGGAATTGATTTTTAATATTTATGCTGAATGTGGCAACAAAATACCAACGTAAAGACTTTCAATATATATTTTGAATAACCATATATTCATAATCGGAGAATTGAGACTTTGTCATAAACTCTCAAATTCAAAGGATCCAAAAAACAATATTAAAAATTACAATGACCGTATTTTGAATCGATTGAAGGTAAAAAGGAAAAAGTGTTATTTCGCAATTCTCGATTAATTTCAATTCCCAAATGATTAATAAGTAATTTTTCGAAGTTTGGAATACATATTAAAAATAATACACTTTGGTATTTACCACAGTCTCACAAGAATAACGCCCATGAACTAGTTTGCATAGGTCTATTGCGGTCTTTATTGAAATATAATTTAACATTGGCATTGTTCATAATTATAATGATCAATAGATCGCTTAGAACGTGGATATGAAAATACTTTCAACCACATCATATAATTTTTCTTTTTTGACAAAATCATCAAATTCGGAAGCTTCAAAAATCAATATTCATTAATATCACAAGTCAATTTGAATATTGATTTTTGAGAAACTTAAGAAGTTAATGATTTTGTTTAAAGAGAGCGAATTTCAACGCGCCACAATCCTTCATTGATTATTTTCCCGATGATAAATACACACTCTCTACGAAAACGTATATGATATGTCACACTAGTAATAATAATAATAGTACAAAATATGTCACTTCTATTTATTATATAATTATTTAAGAAACCTACATACCTACATAAGAATTGTTTTGTATCTCAACACTTTTATATATATATACATATACATATATATATATATATATATATATATATATATATATATATATATATATATATATATATAATGTATATATAGGGTGGTCGTTTGTGACGTCCTCTAAAAAGCTTTTTGTTGGAAAAGCACTAGGGCAAAAAATTTTATTTTTGAATTGGAAACAACACGTATCTCGTGGCTGTTCACGATCTAAGTTGATTTGTCTGTTATCTTTTTTGGAAATTTTTCGGAAAAATATAATTTTATTCGAAATATAAAAAATTATACTAAACTAAGATAAAAATAACAATATTTGATCAAAATAACAATAAACAAAAATCAAAATTAAAAATTTTTCCCAGTTGTTTTAGTCTATTGAATAAAAAAATGATAAGATATTCGAATTGATATTTTTATTTTAAAATTACATAAGTATATTATTTTAATATTTACTAAAAAATTATAAGAAAAACTTATTTAAAATCAAAGACCTAAGATCAAGAACATTCAGAAACATAAATATATATATATATATATATATATATATATATATATATATATATATATTCTTAATTTTATGTCTATTTTTTTTTGATAGTTTAAAAAAGATCTAAATAATTTGAAGTAAAATTTATAACTCTATTTTGTAAATTCTAATAGTTACCGCTTTATATTTGAGATGTGGGAACTAAGGAAAACTTATTTTTTCTTATTGGAATGAAATTCTAAATTAATCTCTTATCCTTATTTTGATATTCATGATGAAGGTCACCTATAGATCAATATAAATAAGCAAATTGTCAGTGTCAATATCTTAAAGAATTAAAGAAAAGTCGAAACGTCCAAATTTATCTTTCTTTTAAAAACTATCAAAAAAAACTAATTTTAAAACCTAAAAGGCCTAAAATTAAGAACGTTTAGATGCATTAATATATCAAAAGGTCAAAGAAATAAGAAATTGTAGAAATATATATATATATATATATATATATATATATATATATATATATATATATATATATATATATATATATATATATATATGTATATATATATGATATATGATATATATATATATATATATATATATATATATATATATGATATATGATATATATATCATAGAATTCAAAGTGATGTTTATAGAAATATTGATTAATTGAAATTAATCAATATATAAACCACCGAAAATCTTAATGCAAATCTTTATTTTTTTAACTCTCTAATTTTTTAGGTTCGTAGGTTGTTTGGATGAATCATCCTCAAAAGAATTTTTTTGAAAATGCTTCAATCAAAGGAAGGAGCGAAACATTAAGTTAATATCTAACATAAAAATGTGATGTTACATCGAAGTTTGATTATTTCATCCAAACAACCTACGAACCAAGAAATTAGAAAGAAAAAAAATTGATATATATATATATATATATATATATATATATATATATATATATTCTTTAATTTTTTATTTCTGTGTTTGTGTGTAAATAAATATATTTAAATATCATGTGTAGTGTTTTATTTCAGATCACGAGCTATTTAGCCACTCTTCTACAGTTTCCTTCACAAACATCAATCATACAATGAATGTGGTATTTGATATTAACAATACAAAAATATTATTAATAATAATAAATAAATATCGTAATTAGTCCTCGTTATTATGATAATTGAAGGGGAAACCGTCTTTACAAGCGTGGGATTTTTCTTTGTCAGCATAATCTTCGTCGTTCAGTTTATTCCCCACTGAATGTAATTGCCACTAAACATACTCAATAAGAAGATCAACTTCCAATCAAAGTTAAGCAATACAAATTTAGTTCCGCCACTTATCACAATTCATTAATTAACAATTAAGAAATATTCATAGACAAGAAGACAGCCTGCTGGGCTCACTGGTTAGATAAACGATCCAGAGTGCCCCATATCAATGGGCGAACGTGGAAGGAGTGTATTTTGTGGAAAATATTGAGGAAAATATGATTTTTTCTAGTAGTATGGATGGAATGTCTAAGAAGATAAAAACTGGCTTTGTTGAGGATACGAGAAATTGATGATGATTTGGTGTGATGTTTGAGTTGAAGGAATTAGGTATGACATGATAGTTACGAGAAGCTTTGAAGAATGTGAGGTCACAGAAACAAAAAATGTTGCAACAAATCCCAAATTTCTAGAAGCATCCACAAATTTTCATCTCCAACAACTCCATCCTCCACCACTAGTTTAAAGATCAACTGGAGGTATCTCTTCCTTACATCAAAGGTGAAACAGGCAAAATATGTGAAATCTTCAAACCCCACGGTATTCACAATCAGATCCGTCAAAGACAAAATATCCATTGAACACCATGCATGTATGAAACCCCTGCACAAATTGCCACTGTTCCTATATAGGCCAGACAAATCGACGTATTTACGTTAGAGACAAGGTACACTTGTCTGTTACTAATTCCGATATTTCTTCCACCCTTTCCCAACATCGTATACATACCGGACACACAATTGATTTCAATAGAACCAACATTATCGCCCCATTCAGCTCCTTCAAGTCCAGGATTATTCGAGAAGCTATCGAAATAGAGAAACGTTTAAACTATCTGAACACAAAAGACGATAGCAAGAGATTGCCGACAACTTGGAAACACTTTCTTCATCTACTTTGCTCCAATACGATTCCGGCCAACAACATTTCCTCTATAACTCTCCGAGAAGCCGATCTCTTTATATTTATTACCCCTCTCGCCAATAATATAATGGCACTAAAATGGGAGCTAAAACGTCCAGAATTTTTAAAATTCCAACGCGGTTCAATCAACAGTTTTATTTAGATTTGAATTTTGAAATAATCCTCAAATCAAGAATATTTAGAAACATTGACATTTCCGCTTTTCTTTAAGTCTTTATCAAAATGTAATATTGAAAATGACAATTTGCGTATTTATATTGATCAATAGATCACCTTCATCATGAATATCAAAATAAGAATAAAATCAAACTAATAAGAAAAATTAATGTTTGCCTAGTCCTTACATCTCAAATATATAGCAGTAGTCAATTAAATTATTTGTAGTTATTATATTAGAATTTATTTAGAAAATAAGTTCTTAATCAGCACAATATACTGTCCACCTAAGGGCAATGGCGTAGGTGACACCTCCCCCTTTAGAAGGAAGCTTCTCCTGGAAGCTGGATCCCATCTTGGTTAGGTTAGGTTAGTAAGAATCACCCGCAGGCATGTTGCCTTACTTGTCCTTCCTGAATGTTTCCTCATATACAAAATCCATAAGAAGGCCAGTATCAATGCTGTATAAAGAAGAATAGTCCAAATACTGGGAATGTGAAAATTAGTGTTATCCATGAATATTGGCGTTACCAGTTGATTTGGAATATCCTTTAATTTTAATCTTTTTAAATCAATCTTCATTGGAGAAACGTGTAATTGATTTAATTTCAAATTTAATTCATTTATTACAAAAGGTTGTCCAAACGTTTTTTGTTGAAATATTAACTCTTGGTTCCTAAATATAATTTTATATGCTGAATTTTCTATTAAATAAATGCCTTTAAGAGTTCCAATTCAGTTTCTTGCTTACATTTTATGATTAATTTTTCTTCTTCGGGAAATATTGCTAAAAATTGATTTATCTCCGGAATAATTTCAATGTGATTCTTAATTATTTCAATTTTTGTATATTGACAATATGTAGAATTTCCTGCTAGCAATATGTTTTCTTCGTATCCATAATTATTATTGTCTTGCAAATGGTTAGGACATTGAAAAATATTGCCGCAAGTACAAATGTCATTTAGAGGTTTAATGACATTATTTGATTTAAGTAAAAATTTTGAATTAGGTATTAATGTTACGTATTCTGTTTCAATTTCTGTAGGTATAGGTAACATATAAAAAAGATTAAATAAAATATCATAGTTAATGGGTATCGATAAAAAATATTGTATTTGGTTATTTTCTACTTTACAAACTACGTCTATGACGGCTTCAAATTCTAAAATATTTTTATGTTTTTATTCAAAGGGTAATTCCGCTTGGTAATAATAATGCACTTTTTGCAACTCTACAAATAAATCGTGAGATTTTATAATACTTGGATGTAATGTTCTAAGTTTACAGAAGGTCAAGGAATTTTCAACCGTTTCTAAAATGTCTTAAATTACATTGAATGTGATAAGAAGTTCGTTGAATAACTCTTTCAAATATTTAATATTTTCCGCATTTGCTTTAAAATCTAGAATATCTCTTATCTCAAATATTTTTGTTTTTAATAATTTTTCATTATACTGAATGTCCTGAATTGCCTTATTAAAATTATCAATTATTTGGGGACTAACAGAATATTGCATTCTTTTTGATTTTGCAATTTTTCTTGGTTTTGTTTTCCTGTAATTTTTGATTTAAATTCGAGTATAAAATTTTCATTTTAGCTTTATGATTTAGTATATAATTATTAACTACTTGTTGATCAATTTCTATATCGAAAGGTGTGTTACTGGTTATGTGTCCGGTAATTATTTCGTTTGATTTCAGTTTTGTTGCAGAATGAACGCTATTATTATAGGCTAATAATGCGTAAAGTATCTTATTTTCAATAGTCTCATTTTTAAAATCTTTTTGATTATTTAAAAGTTTGACGTGTTCAATAATCGTAGAGTGGAATCTTAACAATTCCATTCGATTCTGGATGTTGGGAACTTATGAAATGAATTTTAATTTTATGCGTTTCTAATAGTTCTTTTACAACAGAATTTTTTAACTCAGTTCCATTGTCCGAAATTATTTGTTCTGGTATACAGTGGTGTGTAAAATATTTAATTAGACTATGAGCTACCTCTATTCCTTGTCTAGATTTTAATTCATACATTTGACCATATTTGGAAAATGAATCTATTATCGTAAGAAATTTACTATTTTCTAAGGTTATCGTGTCTAAATGCAAAATTTGGAAAGGTTTAGTAGCTGTAGGGGCAACATTTAAAAATGGATTTATTGGTTTTCTATCGCATTTGTTTAACTGGCAAACTTCACATTCGTTTATATAAGTTTGTATAGATGCTCTTTGATTTGGCCAGTAATACAAAGCTTTTAATTGATTTTCAGTTTCATCTAGTCCTCTATGATTAGTCTTACCTTCGTGGTAATTTTGAAATACTTCTTTAATTTCATTTAAAGGAACATCTATTAATTTTTTATTACATTTAACAAAGTCAATTTGAGAATCTTGAAAGTGATTTTGTAGAACGACACTGAATTTTTCATAAATTGGGTCTTCGAAATAAATAAAATATTTAGTTTTTGGTACTATGTATTCTTTCACGAAATTAATGACATCTTGCTCAAAATTGTTTTTAGATAATTGCACAACAATTCTTTGTTTATTTTCATACAGTTTCATAATAGTAGGTACGGCTGGTTCGAAATTTACTTCTGAAAATATTAATTGATTTTTACCAACATTTATCGCTGAATCTGAAATTAGTATACCAATTACAGGATTTTCCTCATTTATATGAACAGTTATATCTTCGTCGTCATTCTCATTATTATTACTTTCATTATCTGTTTCAACTATTAGCGATACATTATCATCGGGAATTGATAAGAGCTTTTTATTAAATTTGTACTTATAAACTAATAATTTTTTAGAACATTGAGGTTCTTGTAATTCAGTTTCATTGATATTTATTTGAATTCGGGATAAACAATCGCTATTGGTATTTAAAGCATCCTTTTTGTATACGATATCATAATCATATTCCTCAAGTTTCAAGCGCCATCTAACAAGTTTTGAACTTGGATCTTTAAGTGAGAATAACCACTGGAGTGGTTTATGATCGGTAACTATTGTAAATTTTCTGCCAAAAAGTTAGGGGCGGAAGTATTTGGTTGCCCAAACTATGGCAAGAAGTTCTTTCTCGATTACAGAATAGTTGCATTCTGAATCATTTAGGGTTCTGCTGGCGTAAGCCACAGGTAAATCAGAGCCTATTTTGCCTTGACTTAGAACAGTACCTAAAGCATAATTGCTGGCGTCTGTGGTAAGGTTAAAGGGTTTTGTAAAATCTGGATATTGAAGTATTGGTTCATTCATCAACAGATTTTTACACATTTCAAAGCATTCGACGTAATCTGAATCGTTTACATTAATAATTGCATCTTTTTTCAGTCTAATAGTTAATGGTTTAGTTAATTTTGAAAAAATTTTTATAAATTTTCGGTAATCCCTAAGAGTCCAAAGAAACCTTTTAATTGTTTTGAATTTTTTGGTATTGGAAATTTTTGAATTGCTAAAATTTTATCTGGGTTCGGTATTACACCTTCTGGCGTGACAATATGTCCCAGATATGCTACTTCTTTTCGCAAGAATTCGCATTTATCAATTTGTAATTTAAAATTAGACTCTCTTAATCTATTGAATACTTCTTTTAAATTTGAGACGTGTTCTTGTAAACTGGTACTGAACACAATTATATCATCAAGGTACTCCAAACATTTTTCGTTCTGTATACCCATTAGGATATTGTCTATGACCCTTTGAAAGGTTGCAGGAGCTCCTTTCAGACCCATGGGCATGCGCACATATTCATAGTGCCCATTTTCTACATTAAAGGCTGTTTTCGGAATATCCTCCTCAGCCATTTCGATCTGATGGAAACCAGAAGCGAGATCTAATGTTGTAAAATATTGACAACGTCCAAGCTTATCTAGTAACGTTGTAATATCTGGCAATGGATATCGATCTCCAATTGTGATCTCATTCAGTTTTCGATAGTCAACAACGAGTCGAAACTTCGACTTTTGAGAAGCATCTAGCTTCTTTGGGACTATCCAAATGTTGCTAGACCATGGAGAATTGGATGGTCTAATAATATTATCACTTAACATTTTTCGTATTTGATTTTGAATTTCCGTTTGGTGAATCTCAAGGTACCTATATGATTTTGAATAAATAGGTATTTCATTAGAAATTTTAATGTGATGTTTTATTTTACTTGTGAAGGTGAACTGATTTCCTTCAACATGAAAAATATCACTATACTCTTGAATTAATTTTAATACAGATTGTTTCTCTTCGGAATTCATGTGTTCAGTTCTAACTTTCGAAACATCAAATTTAACATTTTCACAATAAATTTCATTAAAATTTGGGTTGAGACTTTGTTCGTATTCATCGAATGTCTCAACACTAATAGAAGGGCTTAAATCTACTCGAAAGTTGGATTCTGAAGGATTTAAAATTGTACATAAAGCTATATTATTTTCAACTTTTGTTAAACATTCAGGGATTTCTAATTTCCCAATTCGTGTATATGGTATAATTACATTACCATTTTTTACATTTTCAATATTTAATTTAATTACTTGTTCACAACGTGGAGGCACTACTATACAATTCGTGGATCCAGTTTTAATATCAAAGTAATTCAATTTAATTTGACTATAAGGAATCATAAGCAAATTATTATTTAAATCGATAATTGCATTGAGTATTTTTAAATTATCCAATCCTAACAAACAATCAAAATGATCGTGAAATTTGAAAACGCAATATTCTAAATTGAGCGGTTTCCTATAAATAAACATTTTAGGGATTGGAAGGAGTGTGCAGAAATTTTGTTGACTGCTACCGAAGGCAGATTTTACATGGAAGGGTTTTTTGACAAAAGATTTTTTGAAATATTTCTCAGCAACTGCTAGTGTCACAAAGGATCTTGTGCTACCAGTATCAATTAAAACTTTAAGATTTTGTTCTGGAAAATCTAGGGTAAAACGCTTTCTGAATTATTTAAATTTAATAATTCGATCATGTTTGGTTTGGTTCCGAGGCTGGTGTCTCTAAAAAATTATCGGATTTATCCTTAGTGCAATCAGAATCGTCTATATTATGGAGTTCTTACGAGATAAAATTTCTAGGTTGATTCGGATTGTGTTGGAATCTATTTTGATAATTTTGAGGTTGGGGTCTAGATGTATTTCTTGTAGACATACTCATTGGAGTGGGATTTGGAAATCTTTGGTTCTGATTGGGTTTAAAGACGTTTTGACCATTATTAGAAAAGTTTGTATTATTCATGTTAGAAGGGATATAGGAAGTTGATGGACGATTTTGCGGGTTTGATGCGGAATTTCGATTAGTATATTGATAATTCGGAATAGAATTTTGCCTAGGAGGTCATATGCTACATTTTTTTGGAAATTGGTTTTATTTTTATGTGAATTATTTTGCGTATTCAAGGATGAAAAAACATTTTTCGGATGATTATTCTGGGTCATATAAACTTGAAAATCATTTGTAAGAACATTTAAAGCAATATTCAAATTTTCTGGATTTTTCGTACGTCTTAATGTGCCTTTTAAACCGCGTAGCAATAATCTGAGAGTCAAATTTTTAAAGTAATTACCCAAAATTAAATGTTCACTAACATTAGAATGTGTCGTGAGATAAGAAATTTGAAGATTTAATAAATGTTGAATTCTATTATAAAATTCGAAAGGCGTTTCATTACCTTGTTTCATTTCTGAAAGTTCTATATTTAAAGTGTAAATATCTCTTTAGTCAGCGTAAGTATTAAGACGTGCATCTTTTAGATTTTCCCAAGTTCTTATCGTACAAGAAGAAATGTTTATGGCTGCTTCACCTTTTATTATTGCTAAGATGCTGGACATCAAATATTTGTTTTGAAAATCCCCTACATCCACAATATTATAAAACTTACTTACTAATTTCTCTGAAATTTCTATAAATCTAGGAAGTAATGCATTGTTTCCATCAAATTCGGGTATCATATCAAGATACCCTTTTTTTAAAATAGGTATTTATGGAGTAGCCATTTTATCAAAATTATTCGTAGAAAAGAGTTTTGGTGATGCTAAGTTAAATTTTATTTAAGTATTAACAGAGTTTGAGCCTGAATTTGAGTTATTTGAATCAGAATTTGAGTCAGAATCGTCAGATGTGTCAAGTAAATAATTAATATTTCCTCTATATGACATTAAAAACACTTACAGCAATAGAATGAAGATCCTTTCCATTGGCTCGGACTGCACAGGAACAACCAATATCCTCTTGATTCTTCCGGTTTCTAGCACAACACAGATCTTCTAGTTGAGATACTCGGTTCGCCCAACAAAGAGTTCCAATAATTTAACTTTACTTGTTCGAATAGTCAACAAATCGTAGAAACGAACCGGATGTTATATGCTTTAACTTTCGATTGACTATCCTACTGACTGCGCCACTTAACTTTTAATTTACTGGAACCGTATTTTTAAAAACTAACTTTATTCTAACATAAAATCTACCAACAACTTCAATTACAAGACTGATATTTTTTATTACAATCGTGAATTAAATAATCTTTCAGTACACAAACTAAGCAATTCTACAATAAAATAAGTTCTTAATCAGCACAATATACTGTCCACCTAAGGGCAATGGCGTAGGTGACATATATCGTCGGTTTGGAAGAAGACTATTACATCTCAAAAATGTGATTTTTATGTTTTATCGATAGAATAACACAAAATCGTGTGAGAAATTATGTGGAACACTGTTCTAACTTGTACTTTTATTCAAACCGCCAGGGCGCTCTGCTTGAAACTATGACATCTCCCCTCCCTTTTGAAGTTTTGAGAAAGACCATTACATTTCAGTTAGCATTGTGAAGTCGCTTCAGAAAGTTCGTTTGTTTTGTGAAAGTTTATTATATCTCAAAAAGTGGACAGTGAAGAAAAGAGTTTCATCGCACTTTTCTGAGCAAAACTATTACAAACCAAAATATCTGCCGGTCTGAATCAAAGATGGAATATATAGAAGGAGGGAAAACTGTCAGAGACCTTCATCGAGATTATGTGGAGTTATGTGAAGAAGTGAAGAAGCCACATGTCAATTAGCTGATGTATTATAATATTTTCAAGGAGGAGTTTAATATCTCCTTTTTCGTTCCCAAAAAAGACGCTTGTGACTATTGTGAAGGTTTTCGAAATTGCACAGAAGAAGAGAAACAAAACCTGCTGGAAGACTATAACAAACACATACAAGAGAAAGATCTAGTAAGAATTGAGAAGTCAACTGACAAGGAATCACCCAATACTGTCGTGGCAGTATACGATTTACAAGCAGCTCTTCCATGCCCACAAGGTGATTCCTCTTCATTTTATTAAGTATCAAAATTGAACGTTTACAATCTATCAATTTATGAATTGAAAACGACTGACGCTTTCTGTTACATGTGGCATGAAAGTCTTGCAAACAGGGGGGCCATTGAAATAGGTTCCTGCGTTTGGTCCTATTTGCAAACTTGTAACGAAAAAGCGACTGGAAAAATAGATATTATTTTCTACTCAGATAATTGTGTGGGGCAAACAAAAATCGGTATATTTTTGCTTTGTATATCAATGCTGTTTCAGTTTTGGAAAATATAAATTCCATCACGCACAAATTTCTTGTAGCCGGGCACACGCAAAATGAAGGGGATCACATTCATTCTGTAATTGAACGGTCAATCAGGCAGTTTAAAAAAAGAGCTCCCATCTACGTACCAGAGCAGTATTTAAGCTTGGTCAGGCAAGCTAAAAAGAATGGTAAACCGTACATTGTCCATGAAATGGGTTTTGAAGATTTTTTCGATCTCAAAGAATTGTCAAAGGACATGGGAATGAAGTAAATTTTTAAAAACGAGAATAATGAAACAATTCGCATTGCTGATGTGAGCGTTGTTAAGGTAACCAAGGCAAACCCTGGACATCTTCTAGTTAAAACGTCGTATGCGCAATTGGAATTCATGTGCGTGGATGTTTTGCAGCAGAACAAGCGTGGTGGCAAGCGTGTTTCTTCAATTCCTGAACAGGGTACATTTGGACCTTTGAAAAGGGCTTACAAGAAGAAGGTGGGAATAAGTGAGAAAAAAAAGAAAGGTTTGTTGGCTCTTTTTGCCAAGACTAAAAAATCTGTCGCTGTCATGCCTCAGTATTATAAAACGTTTTTTGATAACTTAGAATTGCTTATATTTATTTTATTTTTTTAAGTGAGGTTATGTTATTGTAGTTGTACTATTCATTTTTTTCTACATGTCTGGTTTCATTATTTTTTAATTTGTTTAGAAGATTGTCAACAACTTACTAATCAATAATTCAAAAAATTATACAACAATTTTGTGTTACGAATTTGAATTTGAACTATTTCTAGGACTAACTTTGAGCTTTAACATCATTTTACCAAGGTTCTTACACTAGTCTATAATAACGTTATCATTAACATTTTAAAGTTGCAAAAATAAATTGTAATCTTATCTACAGGGAGAAAACAAAGAATGATTTTGTAATTCAATTTGGTTAAAAAAAAATTGTAAACAATCATGTTATTATGAAACATAATGTTTTTCTGTGATTTACACAATAAACATTTTTTAATTCATTAGTTTTTTTATCAAACTCTTGTTGTAACAAAATTTTATCTTCAAAAGTATTTGAATTTCTTTTTGGGGAATACTATCACATTTAAGAAGAGGGGATGAAAGTGGCAGATAAGGGGGAGGTTTTTAGACATGCAAGAATCCAAACACAGACATTTCACATTGTTCCTCCTGATTATTGAATAATAGAAATATGAAATTACCTACTGACCATTTTAACAAAAATCAATATGAAAACTTTAAATGGCTCTCCTGAAAAATGCCATTTTTTGAGATATTCTTCTTCCAAACTGACGATATATATATATATATATATATATATATATATATATATATATATATATATATATATATATATATATATATATACATTAGCGGCGTGAAGTGGAATCCCCCCATGTTAGAATTGCGGTTAAGGTGGCATCAGCGGTAAAGTGGAATCCAATATACAGATGCCAATTTGCAAATCGAAAAAAGATAGTGCATTCGACTTGGAATTTCATCAGCTATCACATAAGGTAAAAATGGGTGGGAGTGCAATTTACACCATATTTGAATGGATTTTAAATTAAAGTTCACAGGGTTTCTGTTGTATGGCTCTGGTATCGCTTATTTGTATATGTAGGATTAAATGAACGGTCATATTGACATCCGTGTATATATTGACCATTTAGCGGACACTCTGGCTTCTGTATATCTATATTATTTGCACTCAGGCATCCGCACAACGTTGCCAATTCAACGGTTCATCTTAAAATGAAATATTATCGTTGTAATCAAATCAGTTACTAGTATAAATCAAATTTTCCGTCGCACCAATGTTGCTCTTGATAATATTCTGTTTTTTCATCAACTGAGGCAACGTATCAAAACGTTATAAGTAATATGTCGATAATTTTCGTCTGTAAAAAAATCTAAAAATCATCTAATTCCAATAAAAAACTCTCAATTGTTTATAGAAGATATGAGAATATCAGAAAATAATGGTTTTGGATGTTCATGTAAAGGCTTATTGACGAATAATTGTTAATATATAATAATATAATATATAATAATAACGTAACCTGACCAGATGGCCGTGAGCGTGTATAATTATCGTTAGTGTTACATTATCTATGACATAAAATGTAATAATTAGATACTCAATGAATCAACAAAACAATGATTAGGTTCAGTTAGGTAAAAGTGAATTCTCAATATCATAACATCAAACTCTCCATGATTCAATATGAATCGCTTTGAATAATGAGTGAATCATTAATACAATAAAGACCAGTATATGGCAATCCTTATATCTATCAAAACAGTTTGAAGGATGTCTGATAACTTCATTTCTTGATTAAAATTATTGCTTTTAAGTAATACTTTTTGTTTTATATTAATTATGAATTCTGCTCTCATTTCTTATTACAACAATAATATGAATTTGTGATGTTTTTTGAAAAGATAACCTCGACATCAGGTAATTTAAGTATGCTAAGGAATGTCAACAAACACTGAGAGATATCTCTTTCGATTATTAGGTTTCTGACATGGTGTCATAGTAACTTGAAACTATGTAATGAAAATTTGGAGTTATCTCGAAAATATTCTCGAAATACATCGAGACGTTACTACTGAGAAAACCATAACATATATAGGGTGGATCACGACTAACGGGACGGAGGTTTATAGCGAAACGGCCAAACCATACGAAATTTTGATATGAGACGGGGTGGAGTAAACACTTAAGATCGTACAGACTGAAACAACCAGAAAAATCTCATTCTGCTAAACATCTACTCGACACAAATCATCCACTAAACCTTATACAGAAGTAGAAGTACTACATACATACATAAGAAACAGGAATTAGATTAGAAGACACTTTAGATATGGAACCCATAATACGAAGTCATCAACGAACATATCAATCTGTAAAATTGCTTTCTCAAGTCGTAATTGTAAAGATCAGCAGATGATAGTTTTTCTGCTTTCCTATATCATTGCATTGTGATTTAATTCAAGTAGAAAATACGTAATTTGAAATTGACAGAGTTTGACATGTAGATGTAACAAATTATATTTTGAATGATATTTATTCGTCGTCTACATCGTAATTATACTAGTTGTCACACAAAAAAGGAGATAACTTGGCTAGATGTATTGCAAGGTGTGTTATTTATTTCATTCAAATAACTAATATCTATTACGGAACCATCAGGGAGGTTTTCTAAATGTTGTTCTACATAACTGCCCAAAATTGCATTCAAAGATTGTTCAGACATTAATTTAGTACTTTCTGCAAGACGATCACCAGCGATTTCATCAATTGAAACATCAATTTTCATATTATTTGAAATATTCATCTCAAGAGTTCCTAATATATTGTTTGCATCCTGTGGTTCATATTTTGTTTCAACTGATGCTGCTTGTAGCAGCGAGGACTCAAACGTTGACATATCTGATACGGTGGACGAAGGAACATATTCGGATTCTGAAGTAAGAGATGGATCCTATATTGAAACTAAAACCAAATGTTATTTCAACAAGATTGGTAATGATAGAAATAATAATAATATTGTTGATGTACTGAGCCAATTTCTCAAAATTTTTTAGAAATAGAGTATATGAGACTAATGTTTGTTAAAATAGGAACTCAATACTATACAGAGAAAGTTACATTTCATGTTGTACTAGCAAATAGTGAAGATACCAATATGAGAGTCCCAAAGAATCAGTTACAGCTTATTGCAATTACAAAGACACGATAAAATTATTCTGAGGAGAGAACTTCTTGCAAAAAATAGCAGCTGTGTTACTCGGTAACGAGTGGACAATTCATGAAAGTAGATATGCGAACAGTCACAAATTTACATTATTTGTTCTACAACAAATTTTCATTTCGCAGTCAGACTAGGTGGTCTGTAAACGTAGATGGGAGCATTCCAAGTGGATTCGTAATAGGACCCTATTTTATTGAAAAATCGGCAAATGGATAGAGTTTCAAGTCGTTTACCGCTACTTCTTAAGGCTTATCAATTTCAAAGAAGGAGTTATCCTTTTTCGAAAGTGAAACTCCATTTTTCTTCTTTAAATGGCGTCGAATAGCTTGATGCATTTATATCAGCATATTATGAAAATCAGCTAGACACAGGAAGTATCATTAAGGGCCCTAATCAAATGGTTCATAGGTGGAAGTTTCATAAACAACATTTAAATAGTACAAAAACTATACAGTTCAGAGTTTTTAGGTTTCGGTATAAGTTATGGGCCAATTCAATCTAAAACAAGAGCCACATTGTTCAAATTTGGCAGAATGAAATACAGGATGACTCAAAAATGTGAAACTGTTGTAGAGAGTTTGTTGTTCTTCTGTACATGTATATACTTTTCAAAACGAGGTTCGAGTTTTATCAAATCTTGGTTGGAGTGGGCCTAAAAACCTTTATCTACGACAGAATATTTGGGTTGTGCGTTTCAAAGTACAGAAGGTGGTGACCTGCATACGACTTTCACGAGGAACTAGTGGAATACCGTATATGGAATATGAAAAAATATTTCTTGTTACGATGGCAAATTGCAACAAATTGAAATCTAAGATACAAAATGTCTCATGTGAAAAATTCAACTTTGTTCTAATAAGACGTTATTGAACAATTGTAATCAATTTCAAAACATGCTGAATTTGTATTCAAATACATTCAAAAAAATTGAAAATGAACAGCTGTTCAAAAGTTGAAGATATTGATTGAGTTAAGAATATTTATTTAATCAGATTTTAAAAGCTGAAACAAAATTTTATGGTACAAGAGAATATATTTGTTAACTGTTGAATACCAAAAATCATAAAATCGTTTCTCATCTCTTTGAATAATGAAAATTAGATAAAGTGCTGAAATAAAAGAATAAAACAAAGGAATTCTTCAAGGGATTTAATGAAAAGGAATGTTTCAACAACAGCTAATATTCAGGTCGAGGATCATGCTCGCCAATGGTATTTTATCCATTTTATCCCAAGCATGCTCTATGGCATTCCCATCTCTTTTGAAATCACTCAATCTGGATGTGGTCTCGCATATTATTATTAAAGAACTACCCATCTTTGTATTAGCATCACGGATTCTTCTTTCATCTTTAAGATCAATAAACCAATGAAAATTCTTCTTCCTACGATTTTTTAAGCATAACGAAGATTTGCAGTTGGATAACTATCATCAATATTGTTTGTTTGGGTCCTTTTTCGTCTGTCTGTGTTTAGCCCGCTTGTAATAGCCCGAGGAGACTCTTTAATAGTTATTTTTTTCTTAGTATTATCAAAATCAGCCAAAAAATTTGTTCAGCTATTCAATATTTTTATAAAATAAAAAAATAAAAATAAGCAATTCTGGATGCAGGTTGCTTATCATAGATCACAAAAATGGAATAGAGAAATTTCCAAAAAACAGCACCAAAATAAAACTAACGTTTATTCTGAGACATCGACAACAGAAGGGTTTCTGTGATCTACCATATTGGTGACTCTGAAATAATGTCCAGTTTTTTAGTTTTTTAATCAGCTCTTAAATGTTCGGAGAGTTTTGAATGTTGTTTCGAATAGTCAGTAAAAAATTAGATTTGAATTGGCACCTTTTGCTTATAAGCTTCAATACGGATCTCTGAATATGATCACAATTTTAAACTAAAATGGTTAATTTTTTGGTTCGTCCCAAACATACTTGCGACATGTAGCGATACGTTCGAATAAATAATAATCAAATTATGCTCAAACAACTCATAGAAATGGATATATGTAAATGACCAAGAAAGCAAAATGCATTTAAATCATCATACACTTTGGCGTAACCAATACGTTGATTCTAAATATATTTTTTAAGATGCCACTTCCTCCGTTACAAGTATAACATTCATATACGGCCATCAAATCTGCAGAATGAATTTAATAAACTCAAATATATCTATTTCAACGTTGCCAAATTATCAAGCTGCTAACCTGTCCGTTGAATATATTTTACAAATATACATTGGTGTATATTGAAGGATTCCTGGCTATACCATAAAAGTACCGACGCCAATTTGACCGCTGGATGTATATATATATATATATATATATATATATATATATATATATATATATATATATATATATATATATATATATATATATATATATATATATATATATATATATATATATATATATATATATATATATATATATATATATATATATATATATATATATATATATATATATATATATATATATATATATATATATATATATATATATATATATATATATATATATATATATATATATATATATATATATATATATATATATATATATATATATATATATATATATATAGCCAGAAATCCTTCAATATACACCAATGTATATTTGTAAAATATATTATATATATATATATATATATATATATATATATATATATATATAGCCAGAAATCCTTCAATATACACCAATGTATATTTGTAAAATATATTATATATATATATATATATATATATATATATATATATATATATATATATATATATACAGTGCTTTTCAGATAAAAGTATCCACCTTTAATAACTTTTGTAATACTGGTATTTACAAAAACACGTCAATTTATGTTGGAAGGGGCAAGCATTATGGCTTATTTAAACTTACTGGAAAAGCCACCCCCTCACCCCTAGCAGCATCCCCTTTATTTTTTTAAATTACTTTTCATATTTTTTATGTAAAATTTGGATACTCCTCTTTGAGCTGATTTCAAAAATGTATAATACTTGTAGGTTAAAGTGGTTAGTTTATGAGATAAACAATTTTTCTTTTAAGAGCACAAATTTTACTTATTTACTTTCACCTTATTTGCCTGTACTAAAATAGGTTGTACAACAGTTCAAACTCTTTAATCATTTTAACTGTGCTATTTATTCTACTTAAAAAATCCAAACAACAAAAAACTCTACTTTTTATTAAAGTTTGACATTGTCAACTAGAATTTGTAGTCACTATTGATAGTGTAATTTGATACATTATTTATTTTGTTTCTCTGAAATGGTTTACTCTTTGCAACAAAGAATTGAAATTGTAGGTTTATACTACCAAAATAATAATTGTGCAAGAGCTGCTGCTAGAATATTTAACGAATACATGACGGAAGACATGCAACTCATAAGTATGTAATTCAACTGATGGAGAAATTTACCACAACAGAATCTCTGGATGATTTACGAGAGAGGATAGAAAATGAATGTCGACAATTAAACCCAGCCGTATTAAGCAATGTCAGAGAGGCATTTCAAAATAGATTATACCATTGTATGGAAGTGAATGGTACTCATTTTGAACACTTATTGTAACTTCATAATAAATAGCACAGTTAAAGAGATTAAAGAGTTTGAACTGTTGTACAACCCATTTTAGTACAGGCAAATAAGGTGAAAGTAAATAATAAGTAAAATTTGTGCTCTTAAAAGAAAAATTGTTTATCTCATAAACTAACCACTTTAACCTACAAGTATTATATATTTTTGAAATCAGCTCAAAGAGGAGTATCCAAATTTTACATAAAAAATATGAAAAGTAATTTAAAAAAATAAAGGGGATGCTGCTAGGGGTGAGGGGGCGGCTTTTCCAGTAAGTTTAAATAAGCCATAATGCTTGCCCCTTCCAACATAAATTGACGTGTTTTTGGATTTTTTCTAAATACCAGTATTACAAAAGTTATTAAAGGTGGATACTTTTATCTGAAAAGCACGTTATATATATATATATATATATATATATATATATATATATATATATATATATATATATATAACTTTTAATTAACTGGAACCGTGTTTTTAAAAACTAACTTTATTTCTGACATAAATTCTATCAACAACTTCAATTACAAGACTGTTATTTTTTATTACAATCGTGAATTTTATAATCTTTTAGTAAACACAAGCTAAGCAATTCTACAATAAAAGAAGTTCCACAATATAGGTACTGTTCACTCTCTCTTGATGTTACATTTCTCTTCTCTATCCGTCCATGAAGTTTAAGCTTTTCTTTGGATACATTTCAAAAGTCAAAACTCTTTTGCGACGTTAACTACACTGAAGAATCGTGTTGTTTACCATCGATGACGTACTAAATGACAGCTTCTTGTTCTATATATGCTTGGCTAGTAATTTCTAGCAATTTTGTCATGTATTCTTGCACCGTTTCATTATATCTCTTACGCTTTGATGATAGCATTTTATGTATTTGTGCACTATTCACATGCACTCCAAACTCTTCGACTAATAATTTTTTATGCTGAGACCATCTTCTGATTACCTTTTTGGGATGTAAAAACAATTTAGCTAGACCTCGTGGACAGTTCTTTGCGTATATGAGTTTCTGTAAATTGTTCTAGACCGTAAATTCCGCAACTTCTTCAAACTCAATAATACACGTCTGAATTGGATATTCATCTTTTCTGTCAAAAGGTCTGATACTATCTTTCCTACGTCTCTAAAACATATTGCAAAGCAATCTCGTTATATGCTGTCAACATCTGTGTTCTCATCGCTCCGCCTTTTTGCTTCATTTTCATGCGTTTCTTCGTCTTTTCGTCATTCTTCACATCGTCATCTGTCTTCATATTCACACGTTCTCTCTAGATCACGTATACCTTCTAGTCGTATTTTTTCTTTGCTCCTTCTTTCGTCATCTCCCCGTCTTTCTTCATCTTTTTCCAAATAATCGTCCTTTTTCACCACTTCGGCTTTCTTCAAATGTTCGTTCTTTTTCATCTCTTCTTCTCTCTTAATCTATTCGTTTTTCTACGAATAATCGTCTTTCTTCAAATGTTTGTCTTTCTTTATCTCTTCGTCTCACTCCAACTTTTTGTCTTTCTCCTCATGTTCGTTTTTCGTCAAATTTAATTTTTTCTTCATTTTTCATCCTTGCGTCTTCGCTATTCAGCCGTCTTCTTCGTCGTTTTCAATATTTAAGACGTCTTCTTCGCTATCTAGATCGTTCTCTTCTTCCTCAACAGTTGGACGAGAAAAGTTGATTAAAAAGAACCAAATTGAAGTAGCTACGTCGTTTTTATTATCTGTATAATTTAAACGAAGTATTTGAAAAACAGTAATTAGATCAGGAAGCTCTATCCAAATATTTATTAGATTCTTGACTAAAATTGAGCCTCGGAAAAGCATACAGCGCCTTACGAATTCTCCTCGGTTTGCCGTCATTAGAAAAACAAATGTAATGTAAAACTTTGATAATATTTGAGTTCTGTATCCGTAATATTGTGACCAATTGTACCCACAGAAACTCACGTCGTTATGATTGAAATAATAAGATTTATTTTACGCAAAATATATAGAATTTCAGAAAACTATCACTTTGTAGTTCGTTAAGAACTTAAAATAGAAGTTCGATCAAAAGTTCCACTTGTTTGTAAAATCAGGCATGTGTCTAATCAAATGCACGAACTAATATTTGTATTATCAAAGGTGTGTACATACAGTTTTTTTTTCTTAAAGATATAATTAGGACTTCCTTTTGTATCTAACTAACAAGTAGACAAATTTTATATCAAAAATATCTTATTTTTGAAACAAAAAAAATTGAGCCCCAGAAAATGTGGGGATTTCTTGGTTGTCTAGGGTTTTTTGTCTTCGTAAAACGCCGGGTACATGGAAAACACTTTATTGATGGAATTTAAACATTGATACTGGTTCACAAATGATTATAATAGATTATTTTCGCATACGAGCCGTTTTTTGTTTTCATTCTTCTAGGATCTACCTGTACTGTTAAAAAATGGAATGCAAAAGTTGCAGGTAGTATTCGTATATATGAAGAATCCCTTTCTTGGTTTGTTGTTGTTCAAGTTCATGCAAATGGCAAGTAGGAATTATGTTTTATTCATTATTTCATACCTAAATATTAATTAGGATCAGTTAAGGTGACAACTAATGAAACACATGTGGAACATAAAATCTTGCGATCAGCTTAAACTTGGTTTATATCATAGATGAGCCACTCATGAGATTAACCACATATCATCTATGAGATGAACCACATCTCATCTATAACATAACCACATTCTAGGTTAAACGCGCCAGATTCTTATTCTAAAACAGTAGTAGTGTGATCCACATCGCCAAGAGAGGTAATTTATATGTAGCATAGATAATAGGTGTAGTGTATAGTTCGAGGAAGTGATAATTCCCTTTTAATGAGTAAAGCATTGTTATTTTTTGTTAAAATTATTATGTATGATAACCGACACATCTTAAGAAACGGAGCGTAGCCAACCCGTTTACATAAAGTTTATATAAAGATTTTGACTGGCTTAAACCGCGATTGAAAGGATTGTACGAGTTGTTATCAGTATATAAAATAAGTACATCTTTCTCGTGTTCCTTCGAGCTGGATATAGACAACTTGGAAAACTGTGGAAAACACAATTAATATAGACTCATTAGATGAATGAATTAACAAAAAGTCATTAAAAGATGATTACAATTCGTATTTTATATTAAAATAAAAGCTGACTAATACGATCTTTTGCGTTTTAGTTTTTAAAATAATCTGGATTTTTCTATATGTAACTCCTCCATCCCTAAGAATTAAAAATAATGGTGTTATTTCTCAGATCCTATTCCTTGGCTTCTCTTCTTTCTTCAGATTCAAATTTTCTTTCTTCATTTAGTCAATTGTTTGTTTTCTTAAAAGTTTTCCTGTAAATTTTCGAACTATCCAAAATATTAAAATGATTATACAAATTATTATTTCGAGTATTACTGAAAATAGTCCAATTGTGGTATGACTTTGTGGATTTCCTATTTCTTGAATTGTTTTATTTTTTTCGCAATGTTGTCTATTTTAACTTTCACAAAATCTATTTTACTTAAATTCGGTGATTTCTATATTTGACTATTTAAAAATTTACAATATAATTTTGTGAAAATTATTGATTTTCCTTTTTTAATTTGTGTTAGTTGAAAAGATTTCGTTTTTCTTGAATTGGTTTATGTTTTTCCCAATTTTGTCTATTTTATAAACTTTACAAAAGCTATTTTACTTAAATTCGGTGATTTCTATATTTGATTATCTGAAAATTTAAAATATAATTTTGTCAGAATTATTGATTTCCCTTTATTAATTTGTTTGTTAGTTCAAAAGATTTCGTTTTCTATTTGAATATGAAATTTCATGGAATTCTAATAATCAATGGATGATTTATACCTAAATTGCGGTCTGAAACACAATTGGATAACACTTTAGTTTGTAAATTTGGAATTACTAAAACTTCATTATTAGTTACTTATTCTATTATAGTTTCTTCGTATCACTAACGAAACAGTTTGTACGAGAGCGGTCATTTAACAGTTCTTTAGTCCAATTGTCTTTGAGTTTAAATTTTTCTTTACAAAAATATTGTCCTTCCCAAATAGGACATTCTACTTTAATTAAAATAACTTCTAGAATCTTGGACGCGTAGGATTGAATAACAAGTTATAAATGGAGAAATTCAGAGGATTGAGATTTTAATATAGGTATATTGGGTAGCAAAGATTATTTTGTGTTTGGAACAAGTTACTTGAAAGCCCAGAACGAGATAATATGTTAAGATATGAAATTTGCTATTGTTTATAAATGATATTAAAATTTTTCATCATTTCCAAATGTTCTTTATAGAGAAAACTGAACTATGGATTTTATTCAATTTAAAAAATGTAATTGCGTTTCCAATATTATCAATTAGCGTAATAAAGTTTTGACAATCCAGATTAATTTGTGAAATTGTACTATTAAATGTAATGAAATTATTTAAAGTTATTATTTTGTTTTCAAATGATAAATGAAATTTTTCTAAATTATTTTGAAGTTTTTGCTGGTTAAGTCATAAAGTCGTTATTAATTATAATGATCAAATCATTTTTCATGTAATGATATTTGCATATTTAGTTCATGAATTATTTGTTTTTGATTTTGTTGTAAAATATTGATTGCGTTATCATAACTCTCTTCGTCATCTGAAGCGAAAGTTCCAAAAAGTTACTTTTTCCTATAGTTTAAATTAGGGTAGCCCACGTCCATTTGTATTGAAATACTGCTTGTGTCTCCACAAAAATGTATAGTCATCGATTGGCGTAACTCAGACAAGAACGCGCGGCACCTCTACATCAATTTGGTAATATGATGAAGCATCTAATGCAGATATGGGTTATGTTAAAAGATTACAGCTATTTGTAAATTGGGCTGACCTTTGGAACCCTCCATGTCAAAATATATTTATCACTAAAACAATGTGTTTGTGCACTATCTAAAGTATTATTTTTATAGAATGCTTTTATGATGAAATAAAAAATATTTTCAATCAGGAATGTATAAAAGGCAGATAGGATGGCAACTGTCTCGTTTGTGATATTTGGGTGTTTTATGGGATTGCATGTTTATCTTTGCTTCATATTTGCAATTTTTTTCAAAATGCTAGATAAATATTTCGAAAGAGGAGTGAAAGGTAATTGGATACATGAATTAATTGGTCTTAGTGGTATATTTTATTTATGAAGCATTAGCAAACCTTAAATTTTTGGGTGGTAAGGCATTGCGAATTTTAAGTTTTTTTGCAATGTCTAGACCTATATATTCATTTTCTCCCATGAATCTATTAGTTCATAATTTTTTGTGGTATTGATTTCATTAGTTTTTCTATCAAGTAGGTGTCTTATTTTTAGATATTCTCTGGATTGCATTAAAACAGTCTTGTTTGTTTTGTCAGCTCTTAAAACTTTTGATTGGTTTTTTTTAAAATTATGTTCGATGGTAGTAATTTTTTATTATTTTGAGATTTAATTTTGGTTCTGAAAATTTTATAAAATATTACACGTTTTGTGACGTATATTATTTTTTCATAGTTTATTAAATCTTGTATTCCACTTTCGATGTTGCATAAAAAGTCATGGACAGGTATATCTTTTTTTTACTCAAATTCACTTCATAGTTCTGGCCTACACTTAAGGTTTGTGCTACATATTCAGGAATCAATTGGGAGAGCAACAAACGCTCTTCATAGACAAAGCAGAAAATGTTTAGAAGTCAATGGCGGTATTTTTGAACATTTATTGAAAGAACGCTATGATTAAGGAAATTTTTATGTAATAATTTGTTAATATGCTATAACTTGAAAACAAATGAAAATCGGATAAGAACATAAGAGTTTTTTTACATTATTTTCACGTGTATAATACACTCCTAGAGTGTATATATATATATATATATATATATATATATATATATATATATATATATATATATATATATATATATATATATATATATATATATATATATATATATATATATATATATATATTGAGAACGTGGCAATGAAACACCAAAGTGGACTAACTTCAATATATTTTCCGAACTTTCGAATACTTATGTATTCATCGTCTGGGATAATTAATTAAGTTTTTCGGTGATTTCTGATATTGTTAATTTTGTATCTAAAACACCCAAAGTGTAATTCGTTCAAACGTCACCACAACTCTAAAATCCGAGAAATAAGGATTAGAATTGAAAATGAATATATTCAAATTTTGTTTATTAGTTGAAATAATTTTATTACAGCAATTAACAGAAAATAGTAGTGTATGTAAAGGGATACATTTCAACATCACAATGATTCTAATACTGGCCTTTATAGATTAATAAATATTTAAAAACTTAATAAAAATATGATTTCTGTAATGACTGAGCTAAAAATAAAGCAGTCTTAAGCAACTTAAAATTATACTTATTAAATAATAGACTAGAACCAAACTGGTAGCACATATTAATAATAATATTGACTTTGAAAATATTGTAAAGAACTTTTATGGTAGTTATGATCAACAAATAGTGGTGTCTAAGTTATTTTAACTTTAAACCTAGAGCTGCTAATTCGAATTTTCATTGGACATAAAAGAGGTAATAGTGTTCTAGAACAACTTAAAATTGACAAACAAAAAAATCAATCCAAAATATGACAAAAATTAAAGCTGAATAGCAGAAATTCAAAGTAATAAATTAAATAATTGAAGCTTATACTCTCAACAAATTGTAATTTTTTTCGAGCTACAACGGTATATTTAGTCCGGCTTTGACAGAAAAACTTCTAATCTCCAATCCCCTTCCAATTGCTAATCAATGATGTATTGTTTTTGTTTAAATTTATTTGAAGTATAAACAAAAGACAATCAGACACTGACAAGAAAAAAAAGTGATAGTCTACCATTAGGATAAAAAATGTTGCGTGCTTTTGGTAATTGTATGAAAACCAGACTAAATAAATTCAAAAGTTTAGTTAGTAATTGCCACACTTTGTCAAAAAATATTATATACAATCTAAATCACTAATTTAAGTTGAAGTTTTGTAATGTAGATAGGTAAAGTGAATAAGTATAAATATTCCCAATCTTCAGGTTACTTGACTTTAATAGAATTTGATATAGATAATGGTTTATTTGTCTCAAAGGGGAAAAATCAATTTATGAGATATAATTATCAAATGCAAGAGGTTCTCATCATTGTGGGATTCGTTAGAGAATTCCAAAAAAGTTCTCTAAAACTAACAAGGCTCTTAAATTTTCTTTCTTTCCTTATACATATGCCTAGAAAATAGATATTGGTTATTTTAATAAAATTTAAAATACAAGAATTGTGTCCAAATGTTTCAAAGAAAATATTACAGAATGTACTGATTGATCTAAAGATTAATAATATTTTACTAATAGCATATTGAAGTTGTTATAATATTGACATAGGTAGATATATCAATATGCATTGATTATAAGAAGTATAGTTTTGAAAGTTGATTTGATTAATTTCTACTTCAAAGATAGCACTTTTAAGTTAAGATCTTTAGGTTGAGTAATAAATACCTTATTTTATTTTAATTTTCCATCAAAAGCATTAGTAACTAAAAAAAGAATAAATAATTGTTGAAGTTTCGAAATACCCAAATTAGAAAAACACTATAAGATACAATTTTCTCCAGGTTTTATCCATAAATTACTAATATTTTTTATCAAAAACTGAATAACAATACCGATAAGTTTAAAAACAGCCAAATAAATATATAGCACATATAAAAAATGAAAATATATTTTAAAAATGTTCTATTAATACCGCAAGGCAATACTTATTTTAAAAATAATTTTGGACACGAGGTTATGCAAAAAATAATCAATTTACAAAATTATACTGATATTTGGAAAACTGTAGCAAACAATTACATCATTAATTGGAAGGTGAGAATTAATTGTCATTTGTATTCCTATAGTTTATGACGACAAACCGTGAGGTATAGCAGACTGTGCTACGCGACATCTTCACCTTTAGTCTCCCCTACACCTCTATTTCGACAGTATGATATATAACGATAACGTTATAAGGATATTTGATATATTTCTCTAAACTATACTGTAAAACGATATTATTTTTCAGTTTTTGTTAAAAAATATTATATTGCATACAAATCCCTTCACATTATAAAGGTAATCATATAGTAACCTTATACGAGTAACAAAAAAATTGAAATTACTAGCTATATCCAACCATTATACAGACTATGTTTTTAAGACAAATCTGATCTCAAATAATTCATTTTACTTTGATATTAATCAATTTATGTTCTAATACGCAATACATATTTAATAATTGGTACGTAGAAAGATTACAGTGCTGATAACCTATTAGAATGGAACATAGAACCATAAATTCCTCAAAGCAAATGATTCATGTGACTTCCAACCAAAATAATTTGCAGAATTTTGTTTCCCCAAAGGTATTTAATGGTTCATTATAATCAATAAATTTAATGTAGCATTGTTATCTGGTAGCAGTACTTGATTAAATTATTTGTAGCTTTATTAGAATCTACGAAGTAGAGTTATAAATTTCACTTAAATTATTTAGATCTTTTTCATCATTTATAGCTTTTTCGTTCTTATGAATGTGAACCATTTCGAAAAATTCTCTTTTTCGTGTATTAAATTCCTTTCCAAGAATTTTTGAACCTTTATAATTGAATCAATTTTTTTGATATTTCATGGTGAGTTAATGCAGTTTTATTTTTTTTATCGTATTGATGACCTTATAGTCTATTATCTAAATACTAAGACATAGGGCAGATATCTCTAGTGGGGTTTTGTGAACTTTAGGTAAGCCATAAAATTTTTGATTTGTGTAGCATTTTATTATATTAGGTGTTCTGTTGCTCTTCATTATATAAAAAATTACTTTAATGAAGACAATTTTTCTTGAGTTCTGATTTTGAAAATAGAAACCAATAGGGTTACCTTTTTTAGTCACCAAAATAATCAGAAGTAACAACTCACTTATGAGTGACTGGTACGGGAAACCTTCTAACTCAGGACAATATATAAATTACCACTTTTATGAGAATGAAACTTATCCTAACATTAAAAACAGAATCAGCCTTTTAAGCCATCCTATTTTAAAAACCAAAAACCTAAATATCCTCTTTCAAACTCTAAAACAAACAGATATCCAATAAAGTCCCTCAACAAAATCATATGGAATACTATCACAATCGAGGTGGTAAATGACGTGCAGAGCGACAGGGAAAATACTGAAACAATCAAGTCACTGGGATTTGCTTCTATATGAGAATTTTCAATAATGGATATGCTTAAGTCAAAAATTTTAATGATCTTAAATAATATATAAAATCGTTACATACGTATAATTTATTTTTTAGATGATTTCTTCAGTTAAAAAGCAAATATCATTCTGTCGATTTTCCATTTCAAAAAACAAAAATCATGATAGATAGCAAACTACTATAGTTTAGTAGAATTACATCTAGAACCTCGGTGATTGTGCCTTCTAACTATGCTTTTCACCCTTAGACAATTACTTGTGCACCTTTATTCAAGTAATATAAGTGGTTATAAGCATGATAAAAAAACTTATTGTTTAAGATTATTTCATGATTTGAGATCTGATTACATGTCTATATAAAATTGTATTAATGGCTTGAAATCTATAATAGGTTTCAATACAAGACAAATATTTCATTCAGCTGCAAAAATTATATGAAAATGCAATTATATAATGAAATAATTAGTTATATTTGTGACTCTACTATGTTCTTGAAGCAAGGTTACATTACACTTGTTTTGAGGAAATTGTGTATAGATAAAAAGGATTTATGTGTGGCTTTGAAATTTGATAAAATTATTTAATATGACTCCTCTAACTATTACAAGTTATCATTCCAAATAATTGAATTTAATAATCAAAGTAATACTATTACAGCTTTATATTTTTAATGATTTTGAAAGAGACAAAAATAGTGACAACATTTTATAAGAAAAAAATCATCAAAATCATTTTGTGGAATAAATTGAAAATATGGGTTTAAAAAAAGAATGATATTCAATTGATTTTTTTTGCAACTGAATGTTATGAAATAAATTACTACTAACGTGACTTTGGTGCAGCCGATAAACTTTTGGGAAGTTGCCGTTTGTCTCTTGATTTCTCCTTTTTTCTTTCGGGATACTTATGGAAAGGTTGCTTCATATCAAATCTCACCTGAATTAAGGTTTCAGCACTAGTATTTTGACGTTTTCTCATATTGTTACCAGTATAAGCAACACCCCTCATTTGGTATTCTTGACCATCATTACTCCAAATCATATTGTACTGAATTTTTTTCTAGAAATGTTAAAAAAATAGTAATTATGTAACAATTTAAACATGAAATGTCTCTACTATTAGTTCACATATTGTGATGTGTAAACTATTCTGGCAATCAACAGGAATATTTTCTCTAATAGGCAGATATTACCAAAAGTAACACTGATTATTCAGTCAGATAACTTATGACATAGCTAATAAGTGGTGAAAGATTGGCAAACTATCCATTGTAAATGAAGGCTACTTTTGTACTACTAAAAAAACTGCTGTAGCAGTCATATTTTGTGTGCATCAAAAGAAATGACAAAACAGATGGTATCATCATCAAGATATAAGAAAAGTAAATGTATAAATCTGGTAAGATAACTCGAAGAATATTTTCTTACAAAAATACCATCTTGTGATAAATCATAAAATTAAACATAACCTTTTAAATAGGATTATATCGAAAAAATATCATAGATGAAGTAAAAGTTCGCACACACGACCTATTAATTTGGCGGAAAACTTTGTTACAGCACCACATAAACGAACTCTCACGGAGACCACAATTACAGTGGACATTGAGACGCTGACTGTGAATTAGTAATTGGGAACAACCGTGAAATACGTAGAACAAAGCGTAGGCAACGAACTTCACCAGAAAGAGGAACTAATGAAAAAAAGAAAATGAAGGAGATAATGCCAACTCCACTCAAAAATGGAGTAATGAAGCCCCCCGAAAAAAATAAGCAGACAACTGGCAGATAGTAAAATCTCAAATAGAAGCTGCATCGCAAGAAGTCACAGAGTTTAAGAAAGATGTCCCTCATGACTAAATTCGGGCACGAGTTAATAAAATTCGCAGGATAGCTACTGGAGAGTTATAATTGTCACAAAGGTTAATGCAGACAGTAGCCACTGCATAAGTGATTGGAAAGGGGTCGCAGAAAGATATCGAAATTCGCGACATTGATGAGATGGCGACGAAAGAGGAAATCGTTGCAGCCCCGCAGGACGCAGTCAAAGACGAAGGAGAAAATACTGAAAGAGCATAGCAAAATGAAGTTTGTCTGGGTTAATAGCAGGAGATTTCATCTTATGGGCGACTGACTGGGGCAGTAGAGAAACGCAAGCTCGAGGAATAGCACTATTGGAATCTGAACATAATTTAACTTAATACAAGCAATAAACGTACATTTATTAAAGGAGATGCCACTTCCATCGTAGCAGCAATCTAGTCAGAAATAGCTCGTGGGAGGTAATGCGACATTTACACTGCCAGTAATTACTGTGCGATCCTATGGGAAGTATCAACTAGCGAGAAATCTAGAAAAGACCACACAAAAACAATTCCAGTAGGATGGACAGTGAATACCTTTAAACCTGAGACGTTTAAAATAGCACTAGACACCACCCTATCAGTGTTGGGGAAGCCGAAAAGAAAGTAGAAAATATAATGAGGTAAGTCACACAATCTTGTGACTGAGACTAGTGCTTCTGTCTAAGGGAAAAAAAATCTCTTGACGAACCATCATCCTACCATCTGCTTTGCATGTTAGATACCACATAAAAAATTCTGATTATCCAAGGTAGGATTGAAAGAGTTATCGAACCACTGCTCTCATAACCAATATGGTTCCGAAAAACGCTCTACCCTCTATGCTATTAACTTCGTCATCAACACAGCTAAGGACGCCATTGCAGGGAGTAGAAATATTGCTTGGTGAGCCTCAACGACATGAACGTCCCGAGATACCTGCTTAAGTTAGTGGCAAGCGACGTCTTTGGCAGAATCCTGAAATACTACACCGGGACTGGTCCAAATTGTACAGGATCACTTAAAGGGTACCTGAAGGCAACGTTCTAGGTCCGCTACTGTGAAATGTCATTTATGACGGACTACTTGCAGGTGGTGAGGAGGAGGTGTTAGGTGGTATATTAAGAAGGGTTACCAGTGCGAGAGATTGTACATAAGAGAAAAAGTGGATGGGTTTAAAAATATATGGATGAAGATCAAAGTGAATTGCCAGATTTCTTTAGTGGTTTGTGTAATTTACCGTACCAAAAACAATATTATTAACTGTGTGCAAGCTTTAGACATGTATATGTACAGGTCTATTCTCAATTTTAAGATAAGGAAAAGCTTTGTGAATTTCTGGTATTGTCTAACAAAACGTGTGTTGTAGATTTATTCTTAAGTGAAGAAAGTATGACCATATTTCTGCCAAAATTAATGAATTAAATTGGTTAAAAAGCAAATATGTAACTAACTTTATCTTATTTAAGTTTTTATAATTATTTATAAGTTTATAGTTGAGACTGTATAAAGTTCTTTTGCATAGATAAGCGGTTAAGAGGAAGAATGATATATATGTTAAATCTCGCCACTGATGTTGCATGATGTCTGTATATTGTATACTTTGTAAATTATATTGTGTAGACATATCAGACCAATAAAGACGATTTATTATTATTGTTACTCAAGCTGGAAATGCCGATGCGCTGGCGATGATCAGAACAGTCTTAACACTTATGGCATTCCAATATGGGCTGATGCATTCATTATACAGGAATCGCGAAGGAAGGTAATGCCAGTATATAGACTGAGTGCCTTGAGAGGGCAAGCACTTTCCGCACGGTGCCTCAAAACGCAGTGTGCATTATAACCGGAATGCTGCATTTAGCTTACTTGCTAAAAAGAGAAGTGCACTCTACTGGCGAAAAAGTTCTAATCAATTAACACAAGCAGAACTAATGAATAAAGAACGGAAGAACAGCCTACGACTATGGCAAAAACAGTGGAAGTCTTCGGAAAATGGCCACTAGGCTTACCGTCTTATCCCATAGACACCTGGGTACACCGCATGGAGCAGTCAATTATAGCTTGACTAACGGGAAAAGGTCGAAGAGAGAGGGAGTAGGTTTTTAGTCGGAATTGAGCCCGACATTCCAGACTTCATCTGGTCCTGATGATACGTAAAAATTATTTTCTACACCTTTATAAAAAAACACACCACACACAGAAAAAAAAACGGAGACGATGGAGTTGCAAGTCGTGGAGCAGGAGATCAGATTTCGGCTATTCAATCAATACTTGGGAGTGATTATCGATGCCAGACTGAATTTCACGAAGCAATAAGAGCTAGTGAGAGAAAAAGCCTCTGGAGTGAGAAACATCTTATCTCGGCTTAAGGCGAACTTAAGAGGTCCAAAACAAAGACAAAGAGCTTTGTTGTCGTCCTGTATCTCTTTATTGCTTAATACTTAGCCTCCACTGATTTCTACAACACTTCTGTTGCTAGCTGCCATAATGTTATAAATATTTTTCCACCTCTGTTTACACTCTATCTCTTTTTGGATCGAGCATATCTAGGTTGAGTGAGTAAATATGAAGATCTTTGCCATTTTGATTGTTTACATACCTTAGAATGTACAATGTACAATGAGTAATTCTGATTATAATATAAAACAAAAAAAAATTACCAAATATTCAGAAGGTATGTAGTTATCTAAAATAAGATTAGCAAGTTGGGTTTCCCGAACTAATAACCTATTATTGTCATATAGTGCTTCTAAATCTCTTTGGTATTCTCGTTCTTTATCAGAATGTTCTTCCTTAGCTTCTTTTATAAACAACTGAACTTTTTTCAGCTTCTTAGTAAGACCGACGTCTTCTTCTTGTAATGAAGAATACTGTTCTTCTACATCTATTTTTTCTAGAGTTTTTTTATTTAGTTGCTCTTCTAAATGTTGATGACTCCTGTCTAAATTTTCTAATTCAGCTGCAGAAGATTCTAAGAAAAATGCTTGTTGCTGAGCTTTTTCCAGTAAATTTTCACCACCAACAAGAATTTTCTTTTGAATTAAGGCCACCTTTTCTTCTAGCTCGTTCTTTATTTTTCTAAAATTATTTTAAGTTTAAAACCCATTCATCAAAAAAAAAAGATGATAGTTACTCTGTTCTCTCCAATTCCATCGCAGTTTGTTTGAATCTCTCCTTTTCTTCAGCACTAACTGCTCTGTCTTTCCTCTTCTGTTCCCTTCGCTGTTCCATTACACTTAGTTGAGCAAGTCGATCTTTCAATTCAGCAATTTCAAGTTCAAAACCTTCAATTAGTCCTTTTTCTTCAACATTAATTTTAACGCAGTTCTTAATAAATTTGACCCTAGATGCATATCTTAGTGTACACATGCTTTCTTCATAATCTATGTCAGCAGGACTAATCATAGCAATCTGAAATAAAGATGGAAAACATTATAACATAACACCTATCATGATAAAGACCACATCTTTTATAGAGATAGGTTCATATATTTCATCCTAGTCAGCTGTGAATGTATTTATATCTTCCTTTTTCCTTACAATTTATAGCTCTTTCAAAACCATGTCAATAAACACTTATTTTAAATAACCCAAAGAATAAATAATTTTGAAATCACTCTAAGGACCTGGAAGGCAACTTAATCACAACACATGAAAAAAATAAGTGTCCCATTGAAAAATTTATCATTGAAAGTAAACCCTCATTTACACATTCCCACTACACTCTGGTAAAGTGAAGCGGAGATGGAGTGAAACAGTTTAGCATAGTATAATTTATCGAAATGTTCTATTAAAACTTACACTGATAGATGGTAATTAAGTTGGTTACAGATTTTACATTTTTTGTTTACGAATCGCTATGTTCTTACAAAAGATTTCCAATATTATATATTTATAAATAGAGAATATTCAATAGAATATTTCCATGTTCAAGTATTGATGCATGAAAAATAAGGTATTATTACACTCTAATTAAGCGCATTATTTGATAATCTGACATAGAATGACGTAAGTAGTACATAACAAACTATTATGGTTAACTTGCCTCATTTGGAATACAAAGGCACTTAGAAACAAATTCAATTAATAATAAATAATGTTTTAGTTCACGTGCATACTGAATTTCAAACATCTTATTATACTAAAAACATATAAAAAAAGGTTTTGTTACATTTTATGCTAATTTGGAAAATAAATTAAACTTACCATAGCTGTTTTTGAATTGCCACCTAAAGAATCTTGCAGAAGTCTTGTTAATTTTGAATTTCTATAGGGAATATGGGTACTTTTCCCATCAACTAAGGCCGATATCACATTTCCAAGAACAGAAAGAGAGAGATTAATGTTGCTAGCTTCTTTCAATCTTTCTCCAGTTGCTTGAGTACGAGACGCTCTCTCAGAGCCCTTAAAAATAGACATATTAGAATATATAATGTCTTAAAAAAAGGTGAACACCCTTATCTGTACGTTAATTTCAATAAATTTTGATAGACATGTTGAGTTTTTTTTCCTCCATGAATTATTATATTCTCAGCTTCATTAGACAACTTATGTGTTAAAATTATTAGTTATAATATTGAGGTTGATATATTCTTGCAGTACATTACAAGCCACCTCAACTTTAAGAAGTAGCTCTGTCAGGAATGCTACAAATTGAATAGTGTGTAATCAATCATGTTTCACACAAATTGATAACAGATCGAACGAGCTTGGGAGCCAAGGTAAATGGTTGATACAGATATAAAGGCTATAGATTGAGCGGCAACTCGTATTTTATTAGTGAAACATAGTGTCCCTCATGGTGTAAAATTATTCCTCCACTACTTTCTAAATACAGCACCAGATTAGCATGTTGCTTCTAATGAAAAATATAGATAATCTGCTACCTTATCCAATAGCATTCTACCAAAATGGATCATGTCTTTTTCCACTTTCTCACTTTTGCCCGACAATTGTATATTTCCAGACAAAAGTGGAGTTTGTTACTGAAGATAACCTGAATTCATTGTTGATTGACTCGAAAAAAGCCTATGTAATAAAATTAATTGATATCGAAATCTAAATGACACCATAAATTCTTGAAAACAGAATACTATCAATCATTAAACCACTTAAATAGCCACTACCGCCTGTACATTTAATAGTTTTCTATTCATGGCAAGATAAGTTAAGATGTAAAAAATTTAAATGAATTCTGAATATTTACCTTTTTCCATATATATCTTACTTTTAGGTATATATTAATAAATTGACTACAGTTAAAATTTCATTTTAATAGTTAAGAAGAATTTTTAAATTCTAAATGAGATAATCATTACAATGTTTTTTTAATTATAATTATATGATTATGGCTAACATCAGATGCAGAAATAATTTAACAATTAGTTTTCAACTTACTGCCAAATCAACCAAGTTCAACTTTCCCACAGTAGTTTTATTATCCTGTCTATTCTTAGACTCAATAGTAACAGTGAAAATTGCATGTGACCTGCTGCTAACATCATTCATCAAAGTAGATCTAGTAATTCTATTTTTATTACCACGATTAATCAATTCAGTGACAGCTTGTATAGAGTCAACGGTAAAGCCCATAAGATCTTTTACGTACACACCAATATCCTTTCTCTCTCGTATCGCTAACTTTTTGGTGGGATTTTGGGCTAAGAGATCACGTACTTCCTCATTGTAAATTTCTAAATAGGTGGCTTTTACAACAAATGACTTTTCTTCACTAGCTCTAGCAATCTGACTAAAAATATGAGAGAAGGTATTTGGCACAATACCTTTTAGTTCTGGAACCAAATGGTTGCCTACCATAGTGTAGGTTTTGCCTGTTCCTGTTTGGCCATAAGCAAAAACAGTACCATTATAACCTTCTAACACTTTATCCACTATTGGAAATGCTGTCATCTTGTACATTTCCAACTGAAAAATGAGTTTAAATTAAAAAGAAACTCTGTTTTTTGTTTTAGTCGACTTATATTTGTACCTAACTAAATGTTAATGAATCATAATCCACAGATATTTAAAATGTTAGAAGGGTGCATTAGAGATGAAAGGGCAAAATTCTGTTTTGTTTTCAATTTAAAAAAAAGTATGAATAAAAAATTTATATAAATATGTGATAATAAAAGAAAACATGTTTTTATGGTGGTATTCTGATAACATATATTTGTACACAATTAACATCAATAGTGCAACTTGTCCTTAATTGATGAATTTGACTTAATTAAATTACCCATAAACATAAAATACTTGATTTACTGATGAAACTTAATAAAAGGAAGAGCAGATTCTTTTTGTAGATATCCTATTGATATGGTATTCACAAAGTAAGTGGTAATAAATTGCATAATTTACTTTTGGGAAAATCTTTCTTGAAAGTGAAAAACAACTAAAAAATATACCTTACATAGTTTGAAAAATCATTACAATATGATATGAATAGGAAACTTGGGTCAGAAGAAAATAATTAATTGATATTTAAAAAGCATTTGAACAGCTGATAGAAGTTTTAACTGATAAAACTGCCTAATATATTATTTCTTAATATAACAATGAAGCATATCCTTGAATACATTGTTATTAAGTATGGCTGAGAAATTTTTTGTTTAAAATAAACTTTCATTGAGTTTTTTATCCATGATTCAATAGTTATTTGGTTTATATACAATTTTATTAATTATCATGATCTTATGTTTCTAATGTAAAAAAGTATTCATGATTTATTATTTTCCAATAATGTAGGTATCAATAATTCTTATCAAGTTTCTTTAAAAAAACTGTGGCATTACTATTACTAGATAATACATCTCTCACAACAATGAATAGTTCATTGTCATAAAATAAAATTACACATTCAATGTTAACCTTATTTGTCTATGTTTATTTTGCAATTAGATGGAAGGAGGTCATCAAATAAAGTCCTTAAGGACTTGAATAACATAGATTAAATTATTTGTACTTGTAACTAGTATATGGGTATTAATTATCAATTATTATTTGGTTACATATTTGTATTAAATGATAACCTTAAATAACAAAAAAGACTTACTTGTGTAGTATCCAATCCAAATATATGATCAAATTTAAAAGGCTTAGTATGCTCTCCATTTTTTCTTAATGCAATTAGATTTTCTCTATAATCGCATAAAACAATATTTTCATTTCCTTCAGACAGTTCTTTTTTACTAAGCGGCCTTACCCTTATAAAGACCCTTACATTTTCTTGGGATTGTTGATATTCCAACCCAGTACCGTTTTCCATATTTCTGAAAAAATGTCACTGAAATATGACCTACACATTTTTTAAATTTTATTACAATGTTTACCTTGAATTTATCTATTTATTGGATCTTATATGATTTTCAGAGTATTTTTTAATTCACATTTTCATAAGAACTACATACATAACCATGATAGCTGCCAAAACAAAAATCGATTGATTTAATATTTCATTATTCTTCTTCCTATTTTTTTGTGAATTCCACTAAGCCTTCACAGCCACGGTCTTACAAAAAAAGCACACATTCCAGGCCAATCAGAAAGAGCTTTCACCTAGTTGATACAGACTTTAGCAAACGAGCGCGACGAAATTGAAAGATAACCTAAGTTCCTCAACTGTATATCTGACTTTGTTTCTAGAATTTGGGTTTTCTTGCCATTACAATTTTTAGTTAATTTCAGCTGCATAAAACATTTAGGTGATTTGATTTATGTTGAAATAATTTTGTGAAGCTATTAGAACCATTTCAAAAGATTTTTAAACGATTTATTGTGATAATGTATGATGTCATTGTATCCTACATAGCACAGAGAGGTATGTAGTGGTTACATTGCAAAAATGTTTATCTATTTTAAGACAAGGTAACCAGTTAATAATAGTTATTTAGTATTTTGTGCAAATTTTTAATAAATACAACTAACTTGAAAATTTTCAAACAAAATGCACAATGACACAATTATTATCACATGGCTACACAACTCCACAAATTCAGTTAGTGGTTTTATGAGGTTTCTTGCAACAAAACTTCTGATTTAAGAGTGTTGTAGAGGATATTGTAATGTTCTGACAAAGTATTTAAGAATAGATGAGCCTTCGAAAACTTTAATTTCTCTATCTCTATTGTATTTCATAACATAATTTAATAATTATTGTTTATTTTTTTACTTAATTATATTATAATATTATTATTATTAGATGGTAATAGTTAATCTCTAAAATGATTATGAATAAAAAAAATTTGAACTTATGCCACTATTACATAAAAACAAATTATGTTTTACTTGTTTAGAAAGAAACAAAAATTTACAAAAACGAAAATATCCATAATTTCTCAGTATAAAGTACCTGTGGCTGGGTAGTGCCATGTGAGACTTGAAAGCGAAATAGTGTACAGTGTCCTTATGACAGGCTTTTAAAAGTTTTGCTGAATTAGCTTCCGAAGGTCCACTTTAAACCTGTTCACACTAAGAGTTCTAGTCTCTCTTGGCAGCTGATTGTAGTACCTTAGTCCTTGAAATGCAATTGACCTTTGGCCCATTGTAGTTCTAGCTGTTGTGGTTCGTAGATGGTCTGCTGATCTGACACTGTTATGGTGAATATCCCTAATAACATTAAAGGAGTTTACCTCCCTCCCTTGACATCTGTGTATGAAGTTGGTTGCTTGCTGTATATATACAGTTTTACATTTAAAATTCCGTTGCCTAATGTAGGGTGAATATGAGGCAAACCAAAGACTCATGTGATAGCTTTGTTTTGCAGAACATTCAATGGATGAAGATGTGTTGCAACAGCATTCCCCCACAATAGTGTCATGTATAAGACGTGGGAATGGATAAATGAATAGTATAATTTTAGTAAGTGTTTGTAAGACAAAATGGTGGAGGCTCTCCCAAGCATTCTAACTGCTGGTGCTATCTTCCTGCAGATACTGCCTATATGTGCTTCCCATGAAAATTTGAAGTCTATAATTTACATAAACCATGAACAGAGTTGGTCCTATTATCGAGCCCGATTCCACACATGCACATCTTTGTTGGGCTATTTTGATTATTGTAGCTTACATACTGGTACCTGTGTTCAAGGTAAGTCCGAAACCATTTCCATGCAAGACATCTAACGCCCAGTCGATTCAGGATATCCAATAGCATATTCCAGTCCAGTGTCGAAAGCTTTCTTAGGATAAAGTGATATAAGCACATACTTAAAACTGCTGTCTAGCTTTTCTGGGATTCTGGTAAGCAGGTTAATAGTTGCTGGTGTAGTACTGCTTTTTAGACGAAAACCATTTGTAATTTGGTATTACCTTAGCCAGCTTTAATTTATTTGGGACTACTCCTGCCTCAAGGTTAAGGTTTACATGATCTGCAAGTATGGGACCAATATGACCTCATAACTCTTTTAGTGTATCCACTGTGATAGCATCATCTCCTGGTGTTTTGCCACTTTTGAATTTGTGTAAGATGTCTTCTATTTCTCTAGGTGTTACAGGTGTCCAGAATAAAGAATTATGCTGCTCTTGGGTAACTGGTGGGGTAAAACTAGGAAGTTTTATGTTGGAGGCAAGTTTAGGGCCAACACTGACAAAGAAGTTGTTTAAACAAGTAGCAATATTATTATCATGCATTATTATAGTGTCATTTTCCAGTATGTGTGGTATGCAAAGATATTTGGAATTAGAACGGTTAATAATTTTATTCAAAAACTTCCATGTCTTCTTCCTATTTCCTTTCACTGACTCCATAGTTTGATTGTAGAAATTAGTCTTTGCTTTTCTTATGGCTGCTTTAAGATTTATTTGTACTTCTTCATACTGTAACTTTAAATGTTCTACATTATGAAATAATTTGCTTCAAGTTCACGAACTTTGTTTCTTATTGATCTAGCGTTCACGTAAAAGATTCTAAAGTTAGATTCAGGTACACTTACATTCTTTAGGTCTTTAAAATCGTTGAGTTCTTGAACATTTATATTCTCCATAAATAACACAAATGTTCTTTGTATGTAGTTTTATATTGCACATATTAAGCTGGTAGGTCTTCCTTACTTTGTATGTTTATAATGGGTAAGTTTTCATCTTTACGAATAAAAACTTTTCTATTTCTAAACCTGCAAAATTTGTATTGGTGATCTTTTTTAAACCTTAAGGCCTCGTTAAACAATATTTTTTTATGAATTAACTTTTCGTTAATAAATATTTGGTTACGAGTAACTTGTTTTCACTGGTGACAGCTTAGCTTAGTTGTGAAAAGGCTTCTTTGCTTCCTGTTTTTACATACATTTGCTTTGACTGATGGTGTTGCAAATTTTACAATTATCACTGGCTTCTCTTTATTTTTCCTTACAAAATAGTCTGCCACCTACATTGCATTATAAGAAATCGTTTATCTCTTTTACTATTGTTCTTGGGTTATAATTCTCATCAATCTGAGTATGCATTTAGGCAACATATCTAGCGTATCGTTTATATGTGTAGAAATGCTCAAAGATAATAAGTAGGATCCGGAGAGAGGAATAAACTATGCCAGTTTGCATTTTTTAGGCAATAGTTTCTTTATTATAGAGATTGAATATAATAAATAGGAAAGTGGTTGCTATCATGTAGGTTATCGAAAACTTGCCAAGAAAGAGAAAGTGCAGTTTTAGGGTTACTGAAGCTGAGGTCAATAACATAGTAGAAACCTGAGATCTTAAAGTGAGTTTTCGATCCAGTATTTAACAGACCAGTTGAATTTATGACTTTTTCTATTGTGTTGTCTCTAGTGCATTAAAGTCTCCAACAAGGATGTATGGTTGGGGAAGCTTAAGAATTAAGTCTGTTAATTCTTTTTCATTAAGGGGGGTGATCCGGTGTAATGTATATACTGCAAATGGTAAATTTATAGGGGCACCAAGTAGTAACAGCTACTACTTCAAGGTTTGTTGTTAGTGGGAGATGAGATAAGTATATATCGCTGGATACAAATATTGAAGTACCCCCACTGGCTCTTATGCAGTTCGTACGAATTATATCCTTCAAAGTTTCTCAAATTGCGATGATGATCAATTTTGAAGTTGGTTTCTTGGAGACAAAGGAAGTCAGGTTTGTGGGAGGAAATGATTTTCTGAATTCATTCTAGTCGAGGATAAAATCCATCGCAGTTCCACTATATCAGAGAGAATGTACTAGTTTAAAAAGAAAGAAACGAGTCATTACTGAGATAATGTCGAGGAGTCAGTGGTATTCCCGTCATCAGTAAGAGACATTTCGGAAGGAGCTTTTTGATCGGGGTGAAGTTTAAATTTAATTCTATTGATTAGACGTATAATACGGTTTTTTAAAGGTCAGTCTAGATTTTTTGGTCTTCTTTTTTGCAGGAATTCTGGAGCTGGATGTTGGAAATTATAGGGGAAGCATTGGACCTGGAAGAGTATCAGTAGAAGATATAGGCTGTGGCGAGTCGAGGCTGCTGTTATTCGAACAGGGACGTTTTTCACTAGTTTTTGAAAAAGAAATTAGAGGAAAAAAACGAGAAGGTGTGTTCTCCGAGGATACTACGGGTATAACTGAAGTATTAGTAGTGGTAAGGTTAGCACAAAAGAGATTTAAGGAATCATTTGATTTAAGAGAAGGATTTTTTGTGGGATGGAAGTGTTGGGGCATGAATCAGTAATGTGCCCAGCCTGTTTGCAGAAAAAGCATTCGAGTTTGTGGGTAGAAATGAATATTCTATGTGTAGTATTGTAGGTAATATGCAAGTTACACGGCGGAAGCTGGGGACATGTGCATATTCATTATCAGGTTAGCCACATTTGACGTAGATATAAAGAGAGGAAAGTGATAACCCTAAGTCATGCAATGCTTTCTCAATGACGGAATGGGGAATGGATGGACAAACATTGAAAATAAGTACTCTTTTGGTTGGAGATATAAACCGACGTATAGGGATTATATTGGAATTAACTAGGATCTTTTGGTTGGTTTTCAGAAGGTGGTCGAGATAAATAAATATATATTCTGGATACGAAAATATATAATATAGTCAAATAGTACTGTGATATCTCAACCATTCTCAATTACTCTGGTTCCTTTCCATCATTCTTTCGTTTAGAAACTCTATTTGCTTCCTATTGCCCACGAATGCTGAATTTAAAGGTTTGTATGTATTTATTGATGAGGCGTTAAACACATCAAACAATGTATTAAACTTTTTAATAATATATGCAGTACCAATTGTTTCCGACAGTAGTGCACCCAGGCTCACTAATGTATTTAGACCTGCTGCTACTGTAGCACTCAACACTTGTGTAGCTAATTTGACCTTCATTTTCTCAAAATTGCTTGGCAAATGTGTGAATTGGTTAATTTTGGGGCTAGTCTGAAATGTAATTTTTTATCTACATTGAAGAAATCTTCAATATATTTCCACGAGGCTGTTTTCTCCTTGAATGTAAATGTATGTGCCATTAAGTTGTTTCTTACAGCTTTTATTAGATGTGGTGGGTCAAAAACATACCAAACTTTAATCTCCTTTACCTTAAAGAAAGGATATCTCTCCATCACATTTGCCATTTGTATAAAATTTCTTCCCAGATCAGAAACCAATATTTGTTTTACTTTTTCCATAATCTTCTAACCCAATAATTTCATCTTTAGAAAACATTTCACCAATGTATAAAATACAATATCTGTCTAATTCATTCAATGCCTCAATTTTGGGTTTTATACTCTCGAATAACTTTTCATTTAAACCAGCATTCACAGGCATGTTTTATGCCTGCATTTTCACAAACTTAGCAGATGCTGGTGGTAGTAATTTTTTTAATGAACACTTAAATTGTGTTAACATTTGTTTGCGTGATAATTTACCCCTTTCTTGGGTATTACAACTTAGATATTCTTCTGTTTGAATATCCTGCTGTAATGAAGGTCGTAGGAATGTTTCCATAACTGGATCTGCTGTTGATGTCAATGGCCTGGGCTCACAATCTAAAAAACTGTAGTAATAGTATCATTTTTAATAGACATTAGACAAATATTACCACGTCCAGATAAACCAGTACTTTTTATCTGGATAGAAGAATCTAATTTTCTTCTTTTTGGGTCCCTTATTTCCTTTGCTTCAGGAACAGCATGTGGTTGTAGACGATTTAGATTTTTATTAGTTTTTAACCAGGTAAGTTAATTTAACATATTAATTCTGCTTTAAAACTTGTTGAGGTTATGTCTATATTATTTTTGTAGTACCTTTTTGTTTTTTTACAGATCCTTTTGTTAAGAAAATAATGGCTTTTAAACATGTCCTAAAACTTTCCAGCATTAGTGCTTTTATAGATGACACAACAAAATTATAAAAAGGGCTGAAAACGCCTTAGCGTCCAGTCATGTGAAGAAAATGGACTTTGACTCTGATTTGCAGAGGGGAAGTATTTGCTAGTATGAAAGACTACAAGGTATCTATAGATAGGTATATATGCCTTTGTTAATGTAATATAGAATTCTGTTATAATTTTATTGTAGTGTTGGTTACGCCATTTGTGAGAATCTAATGACACCTTGGCTTTGTCAGAGACTAAGCATTCCAACTTTGCAACGCAACCTGAAGAGGAAAATTGAAGATATTTTAGGGGAAGAAGTCAAAGACAGTCAAAAACGGAAAACCTGCGCTTTTTGCTCTTAAAAAAACGCAGAATGACAGTTTCGGTGTTAAGTGCGTAAAAAATACATGTGCCTGGAACATCAGGCAGAAGTATGTACAAATTGTATTTAAAAATATTATGTTTATTCGTTTCACATTATTTTAATTATATCTGGCTGTGTAAATAAAAAATTCATGGAAATATGACAATTTCATTTATTTTATAATAAATACCTGGAGTAATCTGTCGGACTAAAGCTTATGAATTGTGCTAGTATTTCCAAACATAATGAAGCTAGGGTTAAATAAAGTGTTATTATGTTAGTATAGTACATTTTCATTTTATTTAAGCCTCTTTGCAAATAATCCTATATTTGTCTCAAGAGGCAAAAACAAGTTTATTTCACCACATTTTTTATAATGACCATCAAAATTAGGAGAATTAGAATTTTTCATTTACAAATGTAAGAGGTTAATAAGCACATACCAATAAGCTCTCTGAACGTTTCTTGTGTCATTGGACTGTTCTACAAAATTTTCAATTTTTGTAATTGTACGAGATTCCTCTTCATCTGAAGATGAAGAAGTGGACCAGTCAGCCATAGTATCAATGCACAATCTACAAATTGTACATTACATTAAATTGGGTGATATTTATTATTTAAAATAAAGTATAAATAATAAGGTATACCGGTATACTCACAAAGAAGTGCTTCCATAGTCATTTTTGTATTCAATTAATCCAGACCCGGCAACAAATAATTTGGGTTCTATTTTAATATTTGTCACTTGATACAAAACTCATGGGAAGTTGGTTCCATGTGATTTTTGTGTACCAAGCTCATGAGCGTTGAGGACATAGGTTTCGTGCAGTGCTTGATAAATTGGAAAATAACCCATGTAAGACCGTGCTATACTTTCAAAGGTTACTTGTCTTCTTCTTTTTTAAACATCAATCGCGCAATATAATAAGATCACTAATCTAGTAAGTATTATTTTTTTATAAGATGTTACATACTTTCTCAACAAAAAACACATAAACAAAGGATAGAGAGGTTCGTTGGGTTTTTGTAATTGGGATAAGGATTTTATTCATGTGAAGGAAGGCATTTATTATGTTTGGCCCTGATATAGGAATTACTCCTCTGCAGAGTAAAAGATAACACTACAGAACATACTCTACCTTTGTTATGTTCTGTGTATAACACATAAACAATCACAGTTACTCATTTATATCATATATGTAACACTCCTATATGGACGTTTTTTCCCATACCAACTGTCCATATAGAAGTATTACATATATGATTTTTATACTTTATTTAGAACGGATTCTGTCATATGGTTCTAGCTGGATTCCGAACAGTGACGTGATCCAAGTTATTTTCCGAACATTCAGATCACGATCGGATTAACCCGATTATAGTTTCCGAAAAGTCGTATTTTATGTGGTTGTTGGTTATTTGCAGCAAAAATAGATTAAGGTTTATAATTATTCAATGTAGTAAATAATAACTGCCTTACAGAGCACTTGCAGTTATAATATAAAATGAAGTACAATGATAGGGAGCTTATTTCACTTGGTGAAAATAATGCAGATTTAGAAGGAGTTATGCATCATATGAGGCCTATAGGAAATGACTGGTCGGATTGGTATCAACGCCCCTCATTCAAAGAACGATATTTTAAGTTGATACTAAACATTTTATTTTATTACAGAGTTGCCGAAGAAGAACCGATTGGTATTTTAATATTGGAAAATGCCCAAGTGTCTTATGAAAAACCTCATAGAGGAATACCATTTGCTTTCTCAATTACATTCAAAGTCAACGACAAACTTCGTGATGACGAAGCAAAACATATATTTTCATGTAGATGTGAAAAAGATGTTGCTACATGGGTCATAGCACTTAAAAGGGCTTCATATGAATACTGGCGTTCTCAGTACATTATTTTGAAGACCAAACTTAGTATGAAAGTAGGTGAAGACCCCGTGTTAGAGTACATTAAAAGTAAAAATTGTATTGTGACACATAGTGAAGTTAAAAAAACAAACAAAAAAACATCAAAGTCCACATTTTATAGTAATATTGATATAATTAGTACATGTGAAGAAACTAGAAGTTACTCTGATATCAAGGAAACAAGTGGAACAAGTAGAGACATTGATGTAGATAATTTAATAACATTTGAAGGGTGAGTTCCGCACTAAATATTTTTTATCTATACCTTCAAATATTTTTGTGTATATTAAACATTTATTTTCAGTGCATTATGTTGAAAAATCGGTATGTTTTCAAAGTAGTGGTTATATGATATGACTAAATTTATTTACATATTTTTGCACTGATTAATGAACATACAAAGAAAATGAATACCAAAAAATAATACTTTTAAATTAAAATGTGTCAGTCATGCACTGCTATGTAAACATATTTATAGAATGCATTGAAACAATGTATTTATGAGTGGTATATTGTTGATGTTAACACTGATAACAGTTGTGTTATTTATTGTCAATGATACTTTTTAAAACCATATTGTGGCAATGAAATAGCAAATTTATGGAAACAGCGATTTAATTTAACCCGGGAACGGTCGCTACTATTTTCATAATCCGATGAGTCGCCTGTTAGATTTTATCCAAGAATTAGAGTTTGTCATTAATGTAAAAAAAATATTTTTTTAATAAGTCTATTTATGAATATTATTACAAATTTTAAAAAAATAGTTAGCAAAATAAAGTTAAAAAATGGATTAAGAAAGTTTCTTCACAGAATAGGGAATATACTAATACCTATTTTTAAGAACAGCTTAAAAATATAAACTACAAAGATTCTTCAGTAGAATTATTACTACAATTCAATACAAATATAAGTAATTGTTTGACTGTGTTCTTTGCAAACTGAAGAGACACAAGTTTCACACTGATGTTGTGTAAATTAGTTCCTTCTTATGGGGCAATATCTACATCTTACTTTTTGCTGATTCTGCTGATCTTGTAATGGAGCTATAGTCTGCGTTGGTCTTTTGCCAATAACGTTAGATATTTTTTGTCAAAAAGGAATAGAAGAGCGCCTAATTAGATGAGGTAATGCCAACTGTTTTGAGAGATCTGAAATAAAAAGTCTCCTTGCTTCTATCTCACCCATGTTATGTTTCTGAAATATTTGGGAATTTATTGTAGCAATATTTAATAGAGTAAAAAAACTGTTAGTAGCCAACAATTACTAATTCTGCTAAGGAATATTTGGACTTTAATCAATCTACAACATCTATTCCACCTTTCATGGAATTATAAAATGTTGTAATTTCTGGGTTGTTTGATGGACAGATCTATTGAATCATCATCATGGAGAGTAGATAGCATCAGAACGTTTTTATTACTTCTTGGAATATATGACGCAAGAATACAGTGATTGTAATCTTTCCCGTAAGCAAACATAGTACTGCATACTGGACAATTTTTTACTTGAAAAAACTCGGATGGGATCTCCCGCTTATTCTTTTGTAGTCAGTTTCATTAGAAGTAAATTGTTAGCAAGGGGAACTGGTGTGAAGTAATTAACCATTGTAACGTTTCGTCCAGTCTTATTAATAGTAAGTATCAAACATTTCACTACGTTGGAAGCATCGTTTGACAACTTGTATGGTCCCTTTGGTTGTTTTCTGGCATATATTTCCATATTGTGTGTATAAAACGTTCGCGCATCTGCTAGACCAGGGGTGTCCAACTTGCAAGGCCCTAAGGGCCAAAACTAAAACCTTTGATGTGGTTGCGGGCCATATAATAATTGTGTTAAAGTAATAACAAAATAATGTAAGGTATAAAAATAATTAAAACAAAAAAGAGTATTATTTCTTTTATTGCTCATCGAGTACGTTTTTGTAAATGAATGGAAAATTTATACATATTTTTTTTGAGAGCTAATAGAAACATTGCAATAATAATAAAAAGTTATATCTAATGTGAAGACTGTGGTCGATCGGCTTCATCCACCAATGAGGAATGTCCACCTCCAGTTCAGTTGTAGACAGTCTCATGAGATAATAATAATAATAATAATAATAATCTTTATTAATAGCACTTGGCTAGAACATATACATATACAAAATTCCATATTCACACAGAAAGAAGATAAATAAATCAAATACAGTACTTCCAGATAAATAGCTACAACTTATATAACAATATTCTCTCTTATAAATGTTTTGCACAAATTCTTGAACTGCGACAGACTACCCGAATGCCTGACGCTTTCAGGCAGTTTATTGTATTGCTTTAAACCTTTGTAAAATAAGCTATTCTGGCTGAAATTAGTAGATACCCTATTTATATAAATATAAAAATTATTTTGTGACATGTATCATATTTATGTATATCTCTTACAAATTTACAGTTTTGGAGTAGGTGTTTAGGTACTAAATCATTCAACATCTTGTAAATAAATATCAGTGTTATAAGTTATAATTTGCCTTACACTTAAAAGATTTGTTGTTTTTAGCATATCAGTTATTCTAGCATATCTGTCACAGTTCAAAATCATACGTAATGCCTTATTTTGTTTTTTCTGTAAAATATCTATCTGGGTATTATTCATCAAAAATAACAATGTGGAACAAAAATAAAAATGTGGAGCAATGATAGTTTTATAAATAGTTAACTTAGACCAGCAACTCAAGTTTTGTGACGTACGTCCTAATACATTACTTTTTTTAGCAATTTTATTTGTTATAAATTTATAATGCTCAGAAAACGATAAATTTTCGTCTATTATACAACCTAGGTACTTATACTGTACTACCCTTTCAACCATTTCATTGTCTATTTTAACTACACTGTTTGCATTGAGAGTCAATACCTTATTTTTATTTTTCACAATCATCAATTTAGTTTTATTTATATTAAGTCTGAGAGAGTTGATATTCAACCATTCAAATAAATTACTGAGTTCTTCATTTAGTGTTTGTATTATTTCATCAACATTATCACCTACAGTATATATCATAGTGTCATCAGCAAACAGCTGGATTCTACACTTTTTTATAGTCTTAACAATGTCATTTATATATAGAATAAATAGAGTGGGTCCCAACACCGTTCCCTGTGGTACACCATAAGTGGTTTGAGCAGCTGCTGAAATATTATTATACTTAGTTACTTGAGTCCGATCAGTTAAGTAATCTTGAAACCACTTGAGAATGGATGATCCAAACCCATATTTTTCCATTTTGTGTAATAGTAGCTGCCTGGAGATTGTCTCAAAGGCACGCTTAAAATCTAAGAAAACTACACCGACAAGATGACCCTCTTCCAATGCCTCTTTCCAATTAAACATCACAGTTTGTAAAGCGCTTTCACACGAATTTTTATGCCTAAAACCTGTCTGATAGTCAGTAAAGATTTTATTATCTTCAATATATTTCACTATTTGATCATTAACACATATTTCAAGAGTTTTTCATATGGTGGTACCATATTGATAGGCCTGAACTCCTCACATTTAATAGTATCCTTAACTTTTTCAACTGGGATGACCATACTGTTCTTCCAAGAGCTTGGAAAAATTCCCTTCTCTAGACTGCTGTTAATTATTTTAAGAAATTTGTCTCCTATTGCTTCAAACCCGTATTTTAATATTTGTACCGTGATACCATCAGTATTACTTCCTTTATTTTTCATCTTTTTTACTATTTTTCGTAGATCTGTCATTTCTAAAATTTTAAATTTTTCCATTACGCATTTAACTTCTATATTACTTACAATTTCATTTTGATTATTATTTTTCACTATTTCTTTAATACTGTCTAGGAAAAATATGTTAAATTGTTCACTTATTTCTTTACCTGTGATTCGTTTATTATCAAATATTATTTCGGGTTTAGGTCCCTCATTTGTTTTGGAATTTATAAGTTTTCTTATTGTTTTCCACATTTCTGTGGGGTCATCCTTCAACAAGTCAATCTTATCATTGAAATAATTAGTTTTCGTATTTCTGATCATTGATACAACTTTGTTTCTTTGTTGTCTATAATTGTTCCAGTCCTCATCAGCTTTTGTTACTATGGCTCTTTGATATAGATGATCTCTTAGTCTAATTTCATTACTTATCTCTTCATTCCACCACTTCTTATCTCCAAATTTTTCCGTATATACCACTGTTCTTTCTGGAGCAAACTGATTTAGTGCACATAGTAGATTATCGATTAAACATTCAGCTAATTTGTTTGTGTTTTGTGACTGAGGCCATGCCATGTCCATAAGTTTAAGTTGGAATCCCATTACATCCATAGATTTGTAGTTTCTATAACTTTTTTCTTTACGTTTTTCAATATATTTACTTTTAAGATCTACTGTAATAATTGAATGATCGGTAATTTTAGGGGTTGTTAGTACTTCGTAGTTAATATTCTTTTGGTTTGTGAGAAGAAGATCAATTTTTGTGGATGATATCCTTGTTACTCGAGTATACTTATCAATCAGCTGGTAGATACCATGCTTTGCGATTAGATCATTAAGTTTAATACTATAAAAGTGATTACTTGCCAGATCTATATTGAAATCACCCAAAAGTATAATAATTGCATCCTGGTTCAGGTTTTCCATGAAGTTATCAAGTTTATTTAAGAACTCTGCATCACTTGTGCTCGGTGAGTGATATAAAGAATATAGATAATATTTTTGTTTTTCCAAGACAATTTCAATTCCTGTTATCCATACATTTCTATTATCACTTATATTAAGAATTTCTTTATACCTATATCCTTTTTTTATGTATATTATTGTTCCTCCTGTATGAGCACTTGTAGAAAAACTAATTACCGAGTTATATCCTATAATCTCTATTTCATTTGAGGTAAAATCTTGAGTAACGTGAGTTTCTGAGAGACATATAATATTTGGTTTATTTTGATTTGCAATCCACGTTAGCTCTGTTTTGTGTGTACTTAATCCCTGTATATTTAAATATAAGATACTTGGTCCTGGTTGCTATATTACGTTGTTTCTTCTATGTACTTCAGGATATTTTATTTTTTCTTGTAACTGTTCTACTACTCTTTTATACGCTTCGCAGGTTTTTTCATATGCCTTATGTTTACTATCAATGTGTGGTATTTTTAATATTTCTGCTGCATATTTACAATTTGCGCAACATATATCTCTTGAGTTACACTCAGTTGCTTTATGTTCTCCTGCACATATTTGACATGTAGGTGTTTCCTTTTTGCATTCTTTCGCGAGATGTCCAAACTTCCAGCAGTTATAGCACTGCTTTACATTTAGACTGTCATTGAAAAAACAACTTTTCCATCCTATATGTAGTTTTTTCCTATTCTCAATGCATTCGTATGTATGTACATCCATTTGCAGAATGACATTCATGTTTCCTCTGTATGTTTTAATTTTATGCACTATCTTTAATTCTCTCTCCTCTAGCTCAGTATTTATCAAATTCTGTAAGATAATTTTCTCTATGAGACTGTCCTCATCTTCTAACTCTTTTGGATCTACATTAAATACTATTATCCTAGGATTTTTCTTTTCGGGTATATTTACTTTATATGAATGACCCAAAGAAGTTTTAATGCTTTCGCACACATTCTGTACCTTTTCTTTTCCATTCTCATTGCACTTTATTGCCACTCCTCCATCTCGTATGTACTTAATTTTTGATACACCAATTCCAAGTCCAATGGGATTAATTTTTTCTTCTATTGTCTTTTTTGTAGATTCACTTGTTTGGGCACTATCCTTTGGTTTTACTATTATGACTTCTTCCTTCTGTTTTTTCACTGCCAGACTGTAATCAACTTGTCCATTAGCTAACTTCTTTTTTAATTCATCAATTTCTTCTTGTAGAAGGTTAATTATTGTTGTTTTATCATCTATTATTGTTTCCTTACTCAATAATAACTTATTGAATAACTCCAAGGATTTTCCATTATTACATTTTTGACAGTATAATTTCATTACTCGGGAAGAAAGCTGTAAAACTTTTACTTCTGATGCTGTGAGCCCTCCACAATCTTTGCATATTGCATCTCTACATCCATCACAATCAAAAAGGTCCTTATTTTTAACTTTGATTTGTTTACAAATCTCGCATTTCATTTTTGAGGTTATCTTTCATGAAAATTAAAAGTTACCACCAAATATGCAGATTTCCACAGTGCTTTCAATTATTATAGAAAGACACAACTTCACTTATAGAATTCCTATTCTTTAGCATATATTTTTCCACTTTTTTTTCAGTATTTTTCTGTTATGAATCAAACACGCCGTCAACCTCGACATAACCTTCCTATATGACGTAAGGAAGAATCGGTGATGTTGCTTCTGTTGTGATTTTTAATGTACTTCATGGAGGAAAAGGCACTTTCACATGTGTATGTGCTTCCGAACATTGAAGTAATCTTCAGTCCAAAATCTCGCAGATTTGGAAATTTCTCTTTAGACAGTAATTTGAAAAATTCAGGTCCCCTTTCTTGTCTGGTGATTAGGAACATGTCAGCTTGAAGGTCACATAACTCAATTTGTAAGTCGGGTGGTTGATCGTCAATGATTGCTCCAAGAGGATTATTATAAAGCAGTAAACTGCTTTTGAGACTTTCGATTTCTTCAAATCTTGTATTGAATTCATCAATAACTTGTTGAATTTCTGAATTGCAGCATGAAAACTCAATATTTTCCTCACTATTGAATTCCTCTGCTGGTAGCAGACAGCTAGGGAACTATGTCAGGTTGTTCTTTTCCAAAGCATGTTTAAACACGCTCAGCTTATTCCGAAATCCGTTTATTTCTCCGATTAAATCTGAAACGTCTGGTTTCTTCCTTGACGACTCAAGATTAAACTGTTAAGATGATTATTCAGATCTGTTAAAAAAGCTAACTGTCTTAAGAATTCTGGATCCTTAAGCTTTCTTTCCAGTTCAGTTGTGTCCGATGAAACGTATTCATTGAGGAATGCAGGGATTTCCTTCCTTATGGCAAAAAACCGTTCCATGCACTTTCCTGCACTCAGCCACCTTACATGGTTATACATTAGCAAGTCTCCATACTCAGCCTCTGTTTCCACTAAAACTGCCTAAGTTGCCTGTGTAGAAGAGATCGACTTCCACCTCTAATATTTATAATCTCACTCACGGTTTGAAAAACTTGATTTTGCTTCACTGATTTTCCACATAAAGCTCCCTGATGTATAATACAGTAAGACCCTGCTTAACGCTGTTTCGGTTTAGCGCTCTTTTATTTCAACCCGGAGATTCCCTGGAATCGCTCGCAGCATACGGGGATTCCCCGAAATATTATGCAGCGATAGGTTTCAACTACATATCCGAAAGAGTGTATTTGTATTTCTTGTTTGGTGCCGTTTTGTACATACATATTTTTATTATTGGAAACATTTTTTGACATTATTGTAAGTAGGTATTAATTTACATATTTAATACATTATATATTAGACACATATTATATTGCAGTGTCAAATATTTTGATCTTTAGTTCTTTACTAAGGGTGATAATGAAAAAGAAAAGAAAGCAACCAGAAAAAGCATTTCACTCAAAACTAAAATGGAAGTGATTAGAAGATTAGATTCTGGTGAACGTCAAACTCTAATTAGTGCTTCATTGAATTTGCCAACTTCAACAATAAGGACCATCATGAAGAATAAATAAAAAATACTGTCATCGGCAACTGCAACTACGTCAAGCTCTGCAACTAGAATTACCCGTTCTAGAAATAATATCATAGAGGAAATGGAAAAACGACTGTCTATATGGATTGATGACGAAATTGACAGCAATAAGCCAATCTATCATAATGGAAAAAGCTAGAAGAATTTTTAATTACATTCAGGCTGAGACAATTGACAAAAGTGAATTTCTCGTTGGTAGTCGAGGATGGTTTAATAGATTTAAACATCGAAATAACCTTCACAACATAAAGATTACAGGAGAAGCAACAAGTGGTGATACAAAAGCGGCGGCTGAATTTCCAGCGATATTAAAAAAAATAATTGAACAATGAAACTATCCTCCAGAATTGGTTTTCAATGTTGATGAAACAGGCTTGTTTTGGAAAAGAATGCCGAAACGAACATTTCTATCCCTTGAAGAGAAACGGGCAGCAGGATTTAAAGCTGCAAAAGATCGCTTAACCCTTCTACTAGGTGGTAACGTAAGCGGAGATTTTAAATTAAAACCATTACTAATTTACCATTCCAAAAACCCAAGAGCGATGAAAGACATATCTAAATCAACTTTACCTGTAATTTTGGAGTCTAATAAAAAATCATGGAAAACTGCGAAAATTTTCCAGGATTGGTTCACTGAACATTTCTGCCCGTCTGTTAAACGTTATTGCGAAATTAAAAAACTTGAACAAAAAGCACTTCTGTTAATTGATAATGCTCCAAGCCACCCAACAAATTTACTATCAGACTTAACAACATGCATTCCAGTCGAAGTGGTTTTCTTGCCGCCTAAAACAACTGCCTCAATTCAACCAATGGATCAAGGCGTTATATCAAATTTTAAGGCTTATTACTTGCGGCGAACCTTTAAGCAAATGTTCGAAAAAACAGACGGAGAAGAGAACCAGTCCATAAGAGAATTTTGGAAAAACTACAACATCGTGGATGCTGTAGAAAACATAGGCCTTTTTTAGAATGGGCTAACAGAAAGATCTTTGGAAGGAGTATGGAAAGAACCTCCAATTCTATCAACCGCTTTCTTCACAGCCTCATAGATGTCTTTTCCTTTAGTTGTTTTATAAAGAGGGCAGATATCAAATAACTCCTCTTTACTGGTAAAATCGTCAAAAGTAGTACGCACAAATATTAGGAGTTGACATCTGATTGATCAGTGCTTTCATCCAGATAAAGTGAGAAATATGAACTTTTTAACTAGGCTAAGCATATATTTTTCTACTTACTCACTCATCTTCCTTCTTTGTATGGTTTGATGTGAAAGTGGCACTGATTGAAATTTCTCCGCCATTTTAGAATCTTCAAAACCTTTGGCCATTTCAACGGCACACTTTTTAATTAAATTGCCATCAGTAAAAGGTTTTTTTGCCTTTGCTAGCTCAAGCGACACGGCATAAGATGCATGCAAAGAATGCGTTTGAGAGTGTGATATTTTACTAAACATACAAGTTTGCTGTTTAAGCTTTTTCTTTAAATCAGCAACTAGCGCGCACCGACTTTTATTTGTATACGTAGCATACTTCTTTTCATGAGTTGTTGTGTAATGTCTTCTCACATTGTATTCTTTCGGCATTGAAATAACGTTCTTGCAAACTGCAACAAACACTGCAACTTTCCATTATGGTTAGCGATCAAGTAATCACTCTCCTAACTTTCTTTGTAATTCTTATTCTCACAGTCAACTTTACGTTTTACTGATTTTCCACTCATTACTTTATTGTATTGGAAGGAATCAAAACAAAGAATGAATTCAATAACAGTTAATTCTTCACTCGTGACGTAACAGACTACGTGTCAACAGCACAGTGGCGCGATGGTGGCTAGCGGCGGACGGTCTCAGTAGGCATCGGGGCAACGGTGGGAGGTGTGGCTTGCGTGAACTGTGATGCGCAGTGTTGAGGGCAGTTCTCGTAGTGGTGGAGAAAGAATGTTACACGTCCGCGATGCAGCGCGTGGGCATTGCTTGTGATATAAAAACAGGTTTGAGAGACCGTAATATTTAAATCTTTTTTCACAATGCCCTAAATCAAAATGTATTTTTTTCATGTTGTAAGGTATGTAAGGATAAGGAAAATATAATCCTCTCCGTAAAACATTTCGCGGGCCACAAGGAATGGCATCGCGGGCCGCCAATTGGACAACGCTGTACTAGACTATAGATGTTTATGCCATATTTTGCAGGCGTATTAGCAATATACTGCCTGAAGCGGCACTTTCCTCGAAACGCTTCCAGCTTTTCGTCTATCGTAGCATATTCTCCAATAGAGAAATAATCCCGGGATATCATTTTTTAATAATTGCATAACTGAGTGATGTACGCCAAACATCAGTTTTGCTTATAAAGTATCCCATATTTAGTAAAATTTTCAATCAAGATATTGTAAATTGACTGAGCTTTAGCATCTCCAACTTTTATCAATTTGTAAAAATTATCTTTTACTCAATCTTCTGCTACATACCTCACAACAATACAAAGGTGCTTTTGAGCAGACAAATCAGTAGATTCGTCGATTATTATTGAGAATTTCTTATTTCGTAAATTTTCGTAGATGTTCTTGAAATTTTCATCACCAATGACATTGTTTATCACGGCCGTAGCCTTGGTCCTTGCGCAAACTAGACCATTTGCAATTTTTGAATCCGGAAATGCAGAAGCACACAACTGAGGCAAATGATCCATTAGTATTATTGGTAAATTGTGTTCCGCCAGAAGAGCACATAGTCTGAACTCAGCTGTAACAATAAAATCCAATTCATTTCATTAGTCGAGAAACTAATGAGTAAACAAAAAAATACGTTCTTTAATACTCCAATCCATCGTAAATTTTGCTGATGTATCGGCTACAAATTTGCCATTGGACTGTTAACCACGTTGAAGTTTAAGTTTTTCTATATGTACTTTTGAAATTCCATCCTTTATTAATGTATCTTTGCCGCTTGCAATATTTAATTCTTTTTCGCAACTACGACATTTGACATAGTTTTCTTTTTTACTACCGTTCATAAGCCAGCCTTTAAATTCAGGTTTTTCTTCCCAATCTGTTTTGTAAATTTGAGAGTATTTTTTCATTTTCCTCTTCGCAGAAAATGAGGTTGAAGGTTCTTGGTGATCATTGAGTCGCTAACATTAGCTAAATCCATTGCAATTTTTAAAAATTAAATTCATTCAATTAATAATCTTCCCGCTAGAAAATGTAAGGATATTAATTTCTGTATTATTAAATACTAATGTGACACAAATTATACATACCGAATTTAATACTCAACAATAGTCTCTACAAAAATAATGAATAATAAATCAATGAATCTACTATATATTTATATAATACAACAAAACGAATGCGCTAATAGGGGCCATTTTCATAACTGTCTACTTGCGCCGCTGTCGGAACCTGACAAAGTGTGCAGCCGCCGTGAAAAGGAGACGGCGATCCGTCCTTCGCACTTCAAAGCTGCCGGCATATATACAGGCTGAAAACTTGAAAAACATATGTGCGAAATAATTATTAAAAAAATTGTACGTACCAATAAATGTATTATTTGTAGAAATGCAACTCGCGTTTGTAAGCCTCGTAAGCATCTCCCTCCTTCGCTGTTATATAAATTATGTCGAGATTTCTGGGTGAATCCCCATGATGTAAAGACTACAAGGTGTACTATAGCGCACCAGTTGGGAAGCAGCCAATGAGAATTCGCTCCCAAAATGACGCGCCAACTTGAAACATTTGAGTTGAATACATGATGTAAAGACTACAAGGTGTGCTATTGCGCACTAGCTGGGAAGCAGCCAACGAGAATTCGCTCCCAAAACGACGCGCCAATTTGGGAGCGAATTCTCATTGGCTCTTGAGAGATGCGCAGAACGAGTCGAAAATGAGCCCTCGCGAAGAGCACACCTTGTAGTCTTTACATCATGGGGATTCACCAAGAGGTTTTACACAAAAGACGTGAGAATTTCCGTGTTGAAATTAATTTATCTCTAACTATTAATAGATGGCGGAAGCTGGCGCATTTAATTTATTTCCGAACTTCAATTTCTTGAAAACCTTGAAAACATAAAATATTATTTTTCTAAGCTTAAACTTTGGTAAAATTCAACGTTATTTCGGTAGATCGGTAAATTGAAGGAAATATCAGTAGATCTATTGAAAAATCGGTAGAAGTGGCAACTCTACGTGTGAGAATAATACTAACAACTGCCTTTGCGGCCGACTGCTAGGGGTGTTTGAAGGTTATGAAAAGAGTTAATTACATTGTTTTATTAAAGTTTAGATTTTATTCTTTTAAAAGTAATAGATCAAACTCCTTTTGTAATCAGTAAGTAAATACAAAAACGTTTAATTTTAAAAGATGACCTATTTTATCTACATATTACTTTTCATAGAACACAGATGAGATATACTAGTACATAACCTATTCATGCAACCCAACGCTGATCGTTTATTAATAAAGTAAAAGCTATGTATGAGAAAAATCTATATGTATGTAAACAATATACTGTACCATAAACAATTCAAACAAAAATTTCACAAATTGTGTAATTGTACAAAGGCGAGCTTTAATTTACAAAAGGATTAATTAAATCAAAAAGTTATCATCAATAATAAGCTAAGTGTGTCAAGAGAACGCTGGAAAAGGGATAAAACTAATGTCTTATTTCCAATATTCTTTTGAGAGAATTTGCAAAAACGTTTATTTAAACGTTTGCCTTTCAGTCTGTTTCGTTGTCGATTCACGATTTGGGTCGCTTTAGAAAACAAACGTTCAGATGGGACGGAAGTTGCTACCATGGTTAAATATTTGTACGTAATTGTATGAAGTTTAGGTAGCTGAATCTTGAGGTCATTCCAAATTTCTAAAGGATTCTCATTTAATCTGCCTACTGGGCTGCGCAAGTAAATGGACAGTCCATCAGAAATAAAATCGTCAGATTTCACCATTTTCCAGCTCTTGTGGACTAATTTGTGGTGATCTTCCCACAGCGAAAATTTATCTTCTAGTTTTTCAGAATGACCTGAAGAATTAGATTCGCCGGACTCATTTTGTACAGTATTTTTCATCATTTCCTTGATTTTCGAAACAGCCATAGAGCAAGCGAGTGAGTCTGTGAAATACATTTTCTTAAATCTAGGGTCCAAGATTGTGGCTATAGCGAGAGGAGTTACTCTTTCTATAACACCCATTCTCTTGTCTATCTCTTTCAGGATCAACGACTGCAGTTCTTGGGCAAGAGTCTCTTCTACTTTAAGAGGTTTAATTAAATAAAATAAAAAGAAGGCAATGAATAAGTGGTATTACATTGCTGCTAGTGCAGTACTTATCACCTGACACTTCCTTGGTTACAGCTTCGATAGGTCGCGGAACTTGTAAAACAGAAGAAAGAATAGATAATACTGAAGCAGTAAGCATCGGTGGTGCAGTTTTATGACCAATGCTTATAGTATTGACGACGCTGCTTAGCTCCAAAAACCGCTCGAGCATGTAATTAGTGCTGTTCCATCTCGTTGGGACCTCTTGTGTCAATTTTGTTTCTTTCTGGGTTGCTTTACGTAATGCGTTACTGGCTACATTGCTTTGTTTAAACCAAGTTACAATATTTTTGACTTTGATTATCAAGTTTTGCAGATTAATAAACTGCTGTAAAGCATTTTGTGCCACCAAATTCAATGTATGTGCGAAACATGGTATATGTTTTTTTCCAAAAGCTAAATCAGTAGCTTTTACCATGTTAGCTGCATTATCTGTGACTAGCTAAAACTTTGTCACTGTCTACATCCCATTCAGCACAAGTTTTCAACAACATTTCAGCTATGTGTTCAGAAGTATGTCGTTCATTTGACTTGGTACACTCCAGGAGTTACTGGAAAAAAAATCATTACCTTCCCCAAAGTGTGCTGTTATTCCTAAAAAACTTCTCATGCTCATGGTTTCAGACCACATGTCAGTAGTAAGTGTTATGTTCTCAATATTTGACAACTAATCTTTGAAGACAGTCGAGAAAGCTGAGTATTTATCATCAACCTATCGAGTCATCATTGTTTTACCGGGTAGTTTATAATGCGGTGTAAGAACCTTAATTAAATTGCGAAAACCTTCATTTTCAACAATTGTAAATGGTCGATTGTCTTTACATATCATATATATTAGGGCATTGTTTATAGACTTCTGTATATAGAATCTACAGACACAATAGACTTCTGGCATTTTGGAGCTGGAGGAATAGGAACACATTTATCGTGAAGAGTCACATTTGAAGGGTCGGAGGGAAGAAGGGGCAAAGTCACATTGACCAAATTTGTCAGGAGAGACAATTTAAGGTTAATTTTTGGATATACGTATTAATAAAACATGAAATTATAAATTCCGTTTATTGAATAAGCTACCTTAATAATTTTATAATCTTAATATATTATTTAACTTAATTGTATTCACTCCTTTGCATGACAGATTACGTAATTGAAAAATGGTAACAATCTGGAAGAGGGAAAAAGGGGCAATGTGCAGGACTTGTCCCCTTTTTTTCCCTTCAAGTTAACTTTTAATGTGTCATAGGATGGTATTATAGGTAAAATTATGAAAAATCCATTAAAATCAAGTACATTATTTATTGAATGGGTAAAAAACAGTTTTGCTTCACTTAAAAATGAAAGACTCATTCTATATTGGCTGCATTTTTCTTCTTGTCCCTCTATTTTTCCCTTTTTTGTCTTGCTTCGTCGTTGTGTGGCAGGTTTATATAGTAATCCTTTGCTTGCATTTTACTGCAGAATTTAGAAAGATGTACCAAATCCTCGTATTTTTCATCTGATATTGGCACTGGCCCTAAAAATATAAGCAAAATTTTCGTAGGCTTACGCATTTCAAAGTACGCATATTTTTTAAACATAATGTTATCATAAAGTAAAAACTTTTCGGTTTCATAAAACTTAAGTATCCCTGACATTTCTTAATATTTTTATTAACAATATCTTTATATTATTCTCTTAAATTTTAAAGATACTGTCACTTGATAATATAAATTTATTATTACCTGTGTGAGAGTGATCAGGAAGAGTGGAAGGTTCTACATTGAATCTACTGGCTGGTAGAGTGATGACTGTGCTTTCCCAATGTCCAGAATAATTATTCCTGAAGTACATAAGCCTTTGAGATTCAATAGTGAAATTGATTTCTCTTATGGGTCTTGTTTGAACGCTAAGTTTTTTCTTGTAAGTCAAGTTAAAGTCCATGATCGCCAAAACGAGTAATCTACTTCTACAACAACGTATGGATTAGGTTTCTGTCTACAATCCCTGATGTGAATAGTCCAGTCACTTGGCAGTTCAGCTCTAAAATTTTTTTTACTAGAGCCATATCTTTGTCTGTCTCCATATATGAGTGCCCTCTTAAAGGAAACGACATTTGTACAGACTTAAACCTGTTTTGTATATGTATCGTATAATGGAGGAATCACATCAACGTAATGTGTTTTTTCTGACCTCCGCAAGAGTCTGCATATATTTGGAGATTTTCAACATTTTTGTCGAGGTGGTTGTTTAAAAATTCAAAGAGCATTTGACAAACATTGTCACTTCCCTTTTTACCTTCTGACACTGGATAGACAAAAAAGTAAGAAGTGTTATTACTGAGAATGTGAATAATAAAACAAAAACCAGAAAGTTGTCTTCTGTAATATACATCGTTTGTGGTAACATTAGGCATACATAAATTTTTTCCATAATCAATGCATATGGCCTCATAGGTTTTTGTTTTCGATGCAGCCTTTCGGGCTCTTCTTTTTCTTCTTCTTCTTCCTGCTGTGTATAGGCATCATTGCCTGTTTTTCTTCACGTCATTGCCTCTGCTCAGTCACCTGGGAGGTTGTCACTCCATCTTTACCTAGGTCTTCCAAGGCTTCTTTGACCTGCTGGTGATTTGTCCCTTGATATTTTCACAATTCGTTCTTCCGTCATGCGGTCAATGTGCTCATTCCATTTTATCTTTCTATGCAGTACCCAGTCATTGATATTATCTATCTCGCATGTTCGTCTTATGTTTTCACTCCTCTCTCTATTCATTAGTGTTCTTCCCGCTATTCTTCGAACTATTTTCATTTCTGTAGTCTCCAATATCCGTTTCGTTTTAGAGGTCTCAGGTCGGGTCTCTGCTGCATAGGATAATATAGGTCCTGATTGCGGTCTTGTATATGCGGGCTTTTGCTTCAGTTTGAATGTATTTGTTTCGCCAGATTGTGTCATTTAGGTATGCAGCTGCTCTTGAGGCTCTTATAGTTTGGTTTCTTACTTCCGTCTCCACGTCCCCGTGTCCAGATATTTCAATTCCCAGATATTTAAATTTCATTTCCTGGTGTATTATTTTGTTATCCACCACAAGCTTACATCTGATCGGTGTCTTGGAAGTAACCATTGATTTTGTCTTTGCCGCTGATATTATCATATTGAACTTTTTTGCTGTTTTGTTAAATTTTTACAGTATGGGAAATAAAGAAGTCAAAATCCTGTGCTATGCAGACGATGCGGTACTGTTGGCAGAGAACGATGAGGATCTGCAAAGGCTCTTCTTTTTAAATCATAAAATTTGTCTGCCTTTAATTTGTGTAATTTGAATTCCGTTTCTTTTTTCTTCAAGGATTCTTCAATTTTATCTCCTTCTTCGACTTTCAACACTTTTCAAATCATTTCTCAGTGATCCTAGTTTGATATGTATTTAATCACAAAAACTACACGTATCTGTTCTTGGGTAGCCAAAGGCTGTGTTAAAAACAGATCTGTAAGAGTCATATGAGACTTGCGTGTTTGGATGTAGCTCTTGAAAAAGTTTATACTTTTATTTATATTTTTGATATATTCAGGTTCTCTGGCAAATATTTTTTTTTGTAGTCTTTTATACAATAGTGTGCCCCTCGACCTTTGAATGAATTTATATGGTCCTTAATCAGTTGTTTTGTTTCCTCAGGGATAGCATGTTTTCTATTTAAATGTTTTCCTCTTTGGTGAATATCCTGTCAATTTCAATGAGTTAATTAAATACTCTACCTTCCTTTTTGATATGCCATGTATGGCAGAAAATGCTTTCCGACTAACATCGTACTCATTAACTACCCCATCGACCATATCCCTAACTTTATATTTGCATGTAACATCTCTAAATTTCGCTTCAGCTGTATTTATCCTAGGCCTACGACGCTCAACAGGCACAACAGCCATCAAGCCACACAAATACAAGTTTTGTTCATTTGTATTGTGCATCAGATTAAATTTAGAAATAATGCTATCTCTAACCTGTAAAGGTATTTTTTCAAAGCATTTCATTCTACACTTACAGTCTGCTCCCGGCTCATGACTCTGCACCCTCATCTTCTTTGAAACTTCTCGCAATCTACCAAATCCTTTTCTTTTTTTAGTAGTCTTCTCCACAACACCATCATCACTTATGTCACTATCACTCATTTTGTACCAATATAGACAAATATTATTTAGAGATAACAACAACACACTAACTTCAACCTGTTGCACCGCTGACCGAGAACAACAAAACAAACACTGCCTTCACAATCATCTGATTCAAATCAGCAACTGTAAGTAGCAAATATCTTATTTGTTTTTAAAATAATGATTCTAAGATGTAAATACGTATATAATAAACTGAATTATCATATAACAACAATAAAAGTCACGATTAATTAAGATCTTCAGAGGTAAATTGCTGAATACAACGGCTTTTAGTTGTGGACTTGACCCCTTCTTTCCACTACGCTCTGAACTTAACCCCTTCTTCCCTTTGGGCCCAATTTTTCAAACAATTATTTTAAGGTGACTTGACCCGTTTTTCCCATAAATCATTATATCATGTGAAAGTACTCGTCGAGAGCTACAACAATCCATCAATAACTCAATTACTAAAAAAAATAGACTTTGCCCCTTTTTCCCTCCGGCCCTTCATTTGTTATCAGCATCATTACTCAATTCCATTATGCCAGCAGAACTCGTTGATGGTAGTGGATCAGAAGAGCTACTGGAGGCTAATTGCGGATTTTTCTTAATTGTATTGTTTTTTTTTTTAGAAAATTCATTATTGAACTCTTGAAAAGCAGCCTTATGTATATTTCTTATATGACCAATTAAATTGGTTGTGTTGCTACAAGTCTTTATTATTTTTTGACAAAGTCTACATTTTGCACTGTTATTATTTCCTTCAATTTTATGATAAAACCTCCATTTATCACTCTTCTTAGAAGGTGCCATCGTACGTGTTGTCAGACTGAAATAATAATAATAATAGTTAACTCATTCTAGGAGTTAAAATCTGTAAGTTCGTCAATCAAAAATGTCACATCAATATCAAAAGACAAATATATTTTAAATTTAATTCCATTAATTTAATATTTTATTAATTTGATAACATAGTGACAACAGGTAACATTAACAATTACAGAAAGATCCAGACTAATAATAATTAGATGATGAATAGATTTTCTAATTTCATCCATATTTACGGGAATTCAGAGATAAGTAAGATGTAGATAGATAAATAAACAATGTGTGTGTTACAGGTAAAATAGTTTACTAATCTCATAATTACTGACAAATATTTAGGTATTCTGTCATCCAGAAAATTATGAAATTTGCTGTTACTCTTGTTGACATCTTATTAAAAATAAACTACAACATACCGTCAACCGGGGTGAAGTTGGACAATTTTTAGCGTTTTTGGCAAATAACTTTTTTATCGTAATTTTGAAAAAAATCAGTAAGATAGTTCCATAATTACCCAACGCAAATGTCACATTAAATATTTGATAGTATTAATCAGTTTTTATTTTTTAAATTTTGTCCAACTTCAACCGCATTTTGGGGCGGGATTGGACAAGCCTTGTTTAATGGCTTAAACGTCAATTTTCCATCTTCTAATGATGGAGTTGGACACAGGACATATTTTTAAAAAAGGTTTTTGATTAGATTTGCAATTATTCAGTACAAATAATAATATCCAACGGTGATAAATGAACAAATGTTTTATTAATAAAAAAATTATTCAAAAAATTAAAACAAAATTAAAAAACGTAACAATACTTCTGAAAATAACAGTACAAAAATAAAAATCACTTCTAAATTCTTAAGTAGGCTTTTAAGAAGGGCTTAACCGATGCTATCATAATCTAATGTTTCAGTAAATTGAATGCGTTCTCTTCGTAAATCAATGGGTTTTTTCAGAATATAGAAAATTTCTTCTTGTGTAACCTCTGCAGAGTCTTCGACATTGGGGTATACAAAAAAATTACCCATTTTCTCCGAATATTTTTTTCTTAGGAATGTCACGAAATATGTGTTTTCTTCAACGTTAATGATCTTGCCCACAAAATTGAGATGTCTTTTTTGTCCGACGAACCGCACAAGAACGTATTGCCCTATACTGAAACGTGTTGTGGGACTAGGAATGGAAGGTTCAGTAAGCGTATTTGGTTGTATATCACAATCGTTTTCGTTATCAGTCTCGTCATTGTTGCTACTTTCATTAATACTTTCATCTTCTGAAGAATTTTCTTTTTCAATCCGATTCAGTTCTCCTGATTCTATTTCATCTTCTCCGTCACTGTCTCCAGGTAAAGTTACACTTCGTCCTGGCAATATATTTAGTCTTTTACCTCTTGGTTTTCTGGTTTTGTTTGGTGGAGGTGTTAGATTTTCTTTTATTAAATCGACAAAACTTTGAGACCAAGCATCAGTGTCATTACCAGTGTCATTTGTAGTCGGGGAGTTTTCTTAACACCCTCTCTCTATCCAGTGGATATATTCCAGCCGATGCGAATCCCGCTGTAATATTGTCCTTTGACCGTAAGCCCAGTTTTTCGAAAGTCTCGTGTAATAAACGCGGAAAATCGCTTTTTTGAAAAACTCCTCTATTGGATGATTTCCAACGTCGTAAAACAGCTCTCCACTCGCTTTTTAGTGGTCTGAAGAACGCAACATCAAGTGGCTGGAGAGTTGAATTCGGTGGTAATAATATAAAATGAATATCATTTTCTCTGCACTCTTTTATGACATATGACGATATATGACTAGACAGGTTGTCACCGATTAAAACTTTTTTGCCTTCAAATTTTGACAAATACGGCAAAGTCACTTTTAGGAACCAGTCTTCAAAACAAAACTGGTTGAACCAGCCACTTTTGCTGCGATTGTACACTGCACCGGGAGGACCATTTTCGATCCATGCAGGGTACAAATGCTGAGCTTTGTAAAAAATATATGGTGGAAGAATTTTCCCGGAAGCAGATCCAGCTACCATAACAGACACACTGGTTTTGGAACTATCCATTACAATGTCACAGTGTTTACTTCCTCTTTTTGTGACAACCCTGATCTTTCCAGGGTCGTCTGAAAAATTTGTCTCGTCGTAGTTAACTATTTGTTCACAAGGGACATTTTGCAGTGCTACTTGCAGTTCATCAAAGTATGCATTAACGACTTCTGACGTCACTTCGGCTCGAGCTCTTTTGATATTACTGGCCAATCTCACACTCAATTCAGCATGCCGTTGTAAAAAAAGTTTGGCCCATTCCACTCCAGGTAGATTATTTTTAAAAATAGAAACAGTTGTTCCTTGTCTATCTAAATAATGCTTCACTAGTTTTTTTATGTCAATAATTTGTAAAGGAAAATTCCATTTTGCTGCTGTTGAAATCTCATCGGCTAATGTGTTCTCCTGTTCTTCACTTAAAGCTGTTTGCTCACCATATCGTTGAGTGCATTTAATGCCTTTAACATGATTATATAACGTAGATTTTGGAACGCTAAACATTTCGGCGGCCGCTCTTAGAGTCATTTTTCTTTTTTTTACAGCTTCCACAGCCTTAACCATCGATTCAGGTTTATAATTTTGGTAAGGCTTTGTTCCAAGCGGTCTTTTATACTTGCGCACCATTGTCCAACTTCACTAAGAGGTACATTTTTCCATAGTACGGCCCTGTTTCTCAATCAACGTTAAAAATGTGACCTTCAACACTTATTGTTGGTTAAATACATACCAAAGACTTTGCTGATAAAATTTCATGCATGAACTATTACAGAATAATTTTCCCCAGCAGTTTTAAAACAAGTATTTTAAAATTGACAAATTTTATAACAATATTTCAGAATTTTTTTTTTCATAACTTACCGAATGCGTCCACACATAACCACGTTCTTACAAAGCCTGATTTGTATGGTTAACGCTGCAATCAATCACGCAACAAGGCAATGTATCTCTTTGATTGCCTAGATATATATACATATATATATATATATATATATATATATATATATATATATATATATATATATATATATATATATATATATATATATATATTTAAATAGGTCCTTTGTCCAACTTGACCATAAAAGCCCAACTTAACCCCGGGTGACGGTAATTACATCCTTACTTACCTCAGTCCGATCGAAAACGTTAGGTTAGGTGTTGAGATTTTATTGTAATGAGTAGGTATATTACTATACAATTATCCATTATTCATTCTTATTTCGAATTCGTTCCACAAAATCAAATGCAATTTAATGTTTTTAAGTTTAGAAAAACAGTTTTTTTTTAACACGCTTTTATTAGTTATTGTCACTGTCTGACACACAATGTTTTATGAAAAAACATCGATTCAACGAGTATATCGATAGCTTTTCAAAACATCGGATCGATTCGATTTATCGCATTGTAAACATCGATGTTTTCGATGCATTGATTTATATCGAATATCCCTACCGACTGCTCATAACTACGTCAAACGCCAGTCTGCCATGCGCTAACATATTGTCGTCTCCAGACACTTCTAGAGGGGAGAGTATTTTAAGCAGATTTGTCAAATTTTCTGAGCAAAACATCGAAATTGTTGAATTTTTTCTATCGTAGCGACCGATCGCTGGTTAATATACTAAGACATGTTGTAAACAGTACCTAAGTACTATGGAAAAATAAATGTATTCGAGAATGAGAATGTATTTTCTTATCATAACACCATAAACCATTAGTTTTAATAAATAAAATGAATAATGGAGTAACTTGCTAATGTTATTCAATTTGATATATTTGTTAGCCATGTATTAGTTTCCAGTTATTTGTAAAACTAATTTTCATACAATTATTATTGGATAATAGACTAGTATAGGTTATGTTATATATTTATTATTCACAAATTAGGGGTTCAAAGCTGAAGTGGAGTAAGTCCATAATATGTGATTTTGAGAAAACAGCAGTTGAAAAGTAAACATTACAACTAAGGCTTATTATTAATTAGTATCCTCATCAAAAATAATTTCGTTCAATTGGTTGTATTGCGCTTCTTGTGGTGTACAGGTGGAATATAAGACAGAAGATCAATCATATCTTTCTTTTTGGCAGCAGTCACAGGTCGCCGTGTAATGTAAAGACAGTCTTGGTTGACGCGATTCAAAGATGTAATTTTTTTTCTTCCGGTACCGCTAGTTTTTTCCACGTCTAGAATACGAAACTGCGAAAAATCGTTCAAAGTTTCTTTAAATCTTATTTTAAACTCATGGCCTCTTTAAAGGCGAATCCAACACATCTTTAGCTAACTAAAAGGCAAGTTATCTGTGTCATTTTTTCTATTTGTAATAGTATCCTCTAATGCCGATGCACTTAAAAATTAATTTCGTTGCATCTGAATCGTGTTGAAACGAGGCTCCTTTCTTTTTGCATTCTTTATAACGTCAAACCAATCTTCTGGAAAGAAACTGTTTTGGCATGTTTTACTTGATGATTCTATAATGCCAAACTCTGAATCATTGGGAAGGAACCAATGCTCAGAAACTAAGAATTTCAGGTCAATCATCTCCGCAGCCATTATAGGATCCTAGACAAGTTTAAGGAGCATAAGAGACCTTAATATTGCGATTCTGGCCAGTGCAAGAATCTGAGAACAAAATTATATTCCTATGGTTACGGGCGTTTTCTTTAAGATGCTTGCAGATACACGAAGCTACATCTTGAGAACATCTACCACTACAGTTTCGTCCCAAACATAGATAAAACCTGTTTTGGTATTGAAATAGTGTATTCCAACATTATAGACATATGAATTCCTTTTATAGATGTCGAAAGTTTGGGAAACCGAAGCGCTTTTTGGAGGTCAAATGTGCAGACGTAAAAATTGTCAGAGGCCTTCTGTCGGTCGGTCTTAAGAACAATTTTTGCAACTCAAGTTCCTTTCTCTTTTCATTTTGCATTTTAACACGCATCTTAAGGAATAACTCATCGCATTGGCGACAAGTATCTTTGCTGAGAACTTTAAAGTGAAGATTAAATTTTATTGAGAAAACCTTGTAATAATATTTTTCTTTCACTGGTTGTTTGTTTTTCTGAGAATTTTTTTGAACATAAAGATCGTACATTTTCCTTATCATCAGGGTATCGTCTTTTTTCGTTATCGTTCCTGCTGTAGTGACTCTGATAAGATGGAAATGATTTTATATGTGCAACAACATCTGAATCATCAATTTTATTTGTTGGGACATTCTTTCCCCGGGAGTCTATGACTGCAAAAACAAACCTCTTCTTTAGTCAAACAACGATATAGCTATCCCCAATTAATTTGTAGTGTACTGAGGAAAAACTTTTTGCAGTTTTATAGCCTTCTTTGTAAATTGTAAATAAAAGTAAAATTCTTTTCACGTCGTGAACCATTCCTAGGTCGCTTCATCGCGGTTCTCGACACTCTTACTAAGCCACGTAGAAATATTCGAAACGATTCGAAAAAATTGGATAAATCTTCCGGGTTGAAACTGCTAGCACATTTTTTTGCATTTGCACTCAACATCTGGATCAAATATTTTAGCAGGAATACATTTTTCTATCTTTGTTTTATAGGTTTTTCCACTATTTCTCAAGAACTTTCGTTTCTTTTTTGCCCAGCTGGCTTTGTTTCTAAATCTTTTTCTACCTGGTTTGTCTTTTTCAGGACTTTCTTAAGCAAATAAAAAATCGTTGAAAATTTTTATAAGAATTTATGTTGAGTGACATCTCACCATTGAAGTTAGCTACTACATCGTTCGAACGCACCAACTGAGCTAATGGTAGTTCGTCTTCAGATTCTCAATCTGAAAAGAGATGATATTAATTGTTTTATTACGTAAATAATCCTAAACATGCTTATTTTAGACGTCGGTAATTAAAACCTTGAAATATTTCATTTTTCGAGAATCTTGAATATTATTGTTGAAAATAATAGCTCAATTTCATTGTTATTATCCTAACTTACCGTCAGAATTCATTTTAACACTCAAAATCTATTCAAAATAAGGAATAAAAAGTCAAAACTATTAAATTCCTGGCGATAAGTCACGCGGGAATATTGTCAAAATAGTACTAATGGTTTCGTTTTACTATAGCACCGAACACTTTTAATAAATTGTCACTGCAGTAGTGGTATTATCGCCATCTATCGGTAAAATGGTGATACTGGACTTGGTCCATTGCAGTACAGAAAATTTATTTGATTAACACCTCTTTTGTGTTATAAGGTGAAAAAATCCAATTTATGGACTTTGTCCACTCCAGCTTTGAGCCCTTCAAATATCATACATAGAAACTTATAATTGGAGTTATTTAATATGAATTATGATGATATGAGATAGCATAAGAATTGTGTTACAGATATAAGTAAACATGTTAATAAAAACTATTACAGTACCAACATAATAAATCAATTATCAATTAGGAACATCAAAATGTATTTAAGAATTAATATATTGTTTCCATGTACTATCAAAATGTCTATGAAGGTTAGAAAATTTTAGTTACTTGATTCACCACAATGTCTAAGAAACTTCAAATAATTTTCCATTTTCTGACATCTGACATTTATTGATAATTAACATTAATAACAATTACGTCTACAATGCTTGAAGTAATTTTGTGTACACTGACAGAATGAATAAAGTTTGATAAAGGTGTTTGTTACATCATTGTTTCTTTTCAGCACTTAGTAAATGAATTTATATAATGAAATGTTTTATCCAGAAATTGTGGTTGAACCAAATAATACCACAAATGTATAATATGCTATTATTAATTTGAAGTGATTTAAAAAAAATAGTATTGTCTCTTAAGATATTCAGATAATAAAATTATTTTCTTGTTTTATTTGTTTTAATAATAGTGGCACTGATGGAATAAAAAAATAAGTGATTTGAAATTAATTTTAAATATAAGGGAATATGACAATAACAGTCCTAATAGTATTTCACCCACAACTTCGGTTTAATAGATACATAATCTAATGAAAGCATTTTTTGTGTAATGCTACTGTCAATAACCTGCATTAAGTTTAGTAACATATATTTATGAGTATATCATTATTTGACCACTTGGATAAGAGCATTTTTAATGGAGCAAATGATTTCACTAAACGACTGGGTGCGGCAACTTTTATAATTTAATGATAATATATGGAAATGACAATGTTGCCATGGTAGACACATTTGTCCAATAGATACAACAGCCATCTAGTAATTTAGATACTGATGATAAAAGGAGAACTTGAAACAATTTAACGCTATAGTGTTGTTTATTTATATAGCATCAAATTATCGCCCAATTGCACTCCTTCTCAAGTTATCTAAGACCAGGGGTCTCCAAACTACGGCCCGAGGGCCACATCCGGCCCACGGGGAACTCCTTTTAGAGAACATATTTTTTATAGCAAATTAAATTTAGTTTACTAAAGTATTCTAATTTTATGTTGAATAATTATTAATATGACATCTACATTGATATGGTCATGGGCTAACTACTCATTACATTGTTGTAGGCTTATTTTTATTGTTTTTGTGATAAGTTGGATAAAGAAACACATAATTGTAATGAATAAAGACATGTATAATATGCAGAAAATTTAACTTCAGTATATAATAACAAACAAATTATTGAAATGAATCCAACTAACATTTTATACATTTTAAATAAAAACATAACTTATAACAAACATAATGACATATGAAATACTAATGAGATTTATGTAATTGAGATTTTCCACTGACAATTGTTTGTAGTTGTGGACTACTTTTACTTGTACCAATTATTAAAAGAGATTTAAGATGCTCATCAGTAATTTAGATCTGTAAACATTTTTTATGTACTTCATTTTGGAGAAGGTCTTCTCACATAAATAAGTAGTACCAAAAACAGAAAACAGCCCACGAGCAAATTTATGCAAATTATCAAATTGTGTCAGTGGAAGACTCTTATAAAATTCCAACAAAGATGAGTTTTGATATTTGTTCTTAATTATATCACTGCACTGTAGATCAATCATTTCCATTTGAAGTTCCGGGGCTAGGGTTTCAATGCCAGTATCAGAAGGATTGTGAAAAATCATAATTTGTTTCGCAATGGCATCAAAGTCCGAGAAACATTTACTTCGTAGTTGTGATTGAAACAGTATCAATTTCTTCCGGAATGATTTGATATAAGTGTATAAATCAGGAAGATGCTGGTTTTCTCCTTGCAATCTCAAATTCAGTTCGTTCACATGTTTCGTCAAATCATCATAGAATGCTAACTTCCATGCGTTGTTTTGTAATCCAGTAAGAGGGCGAGGCTCTTCATTCAAAAAAAATTCGATCACTGCTCGAAGTTCAAAAAAGCGCTGAAGGACTTTTCCACAACTAAGCCAACGTACGGCAGTAGATATGATAAGGTAAGTCATTTTCTCTAATCTCTTCAATAAATTGTCGGTGATTCAGCCCAAAAGATCTGATAAAATTAACAGTTGATATGACTCGTTTCAGGACTTCAGACATATCCAAACATTTTCCGCACAAAGACTGTTGATGAATGATACAATGTAAGACTAATGCTTTTGAACCACCGTCACAAGAGCGACCACTCCTTTATTTTTCCCAATCATGTTTTTGCCTCCATCAGTTGTAATACATTTCAAGTTTTTCCATCGAAGGTTCTTTTGATTAATGGCCATTTCAACTCCTTTAAAAATATCTGTACCAGTAGTAGCGCCATATATCATCAATACTATACATATCAAGAAGTTCTTCATGCATTTCATAGCTTTCTTCTTGAATATAAATCAACACCTGAGTAGTATCTGACACATTCGTTGACTCATCCAATGCCAAAGAAAACCACTCAACATGTCCCATTTTTGTCGAACAGTTGAGAGGATATATTTTCAGCGATGTTTTCTACCCTTCGAGCCACAGTGTTTGCTAACATACTAACAGTTTTTAATAAATTTATCTTTTTAAGGCACATTTCTTCGGCTACTGCAATTATGCATTCTTTGATCATTTCTCCATCGGTGAATGGTTTTTCACGTTTTGCAATTTCAAGAGCTACACGAAAGGTGGCACGAGTTGCAGCCTTTTGTTCAGTTTTGAGTTTTGTAAATGAAGATTGCTGCGATTTCAATCCGTGCTTCATAGCTTCGAATTTTTTTGTCCGCAAACTTCCTGTATATTTTGAGTAATTTTGAAAATATTGTTTCATATTGACGTTTAATGTTATATTCTTTGAGAACAGCTATGCTTTCATTGCAAATCAAACATAGCGTCTTGTTACTGGACTCAATTACGAAATACTGAATGTTCCACTGATCTTTGAATTTTCTGCATTCACTATCAATTTTTCGCTTCTTTTGCATACTACTAAATCACACACCAAACCAACAATTCAAATCAAAATACTGTTATAAAGATGTCTTAAACTTAAACACGCACAAACACGTTTTAAGGAGGTACGCACTATTTTATTTCACAACTTTCTCGAACCAACGAGATTATTCTGTACGTGCTATTAGCGCCATCTGTTAACGAAAGAAGGTACTACCTATTTCCGCTTGTGTCCACAAGATGTCATGTCACGTTACTCCTCATGGCTCGTACTCTACGACTAATCTAGAAATTACAGATAATGACAGGAAAATTAATAATATGCAGTGTTGCCGTTTTGCGGACTTTAGTCCGATTTGCAGCCTTGTTTAAACTTTGCGTACTTTTTTTTCATCAGTGGACTATTTCACTTTTTACCACCGGCAACAATGATAAGACTAGAAAGATTGGTCAAAAAGAGGCTTTTATCATTTCTGTTCAAATATAAAATACTTACTTCCCATCAATTTGGCTTTTTAAATAAGAAATGCACAAGTTCCTCCTTATTGAGTCGCATCTCCGATGTGCCCTTTCCTTCTGGGGTACGTGTGGTGTGACTCAATTTGTGCGAATTTTTAAACTACATAAGAGAGCTGTTAGATATTTACTTGGACTAAACAGCAGGGCTCTTCCTTCCTTATTAGTCTTTGATTAAGTTTGCTTAATTCGTAAGTACGTTTCTCAAATTTGAGAAAGATCGTTGCACGGCTATTCACTTTGGAACGCGGAGTACGACCTTTACCTATCTACTCCACGTTCAGAATTATTTAAGGGCTTAAAATTTTACAATGCAAAAAAATCACTTGCCAATTGAAATAAAATTTATATAATCTTTTCCCGCATTCCTCAATAATTTGAGGGCATATTTACTGGAAAGTGTCTTCTACTCTGTAAACTAGTTCTATTCTAATAATAATAATATTTACCTATAATTTTATTCGTCATTGTGGTTTTCTTTTGTATATTGAAATTTTAATAGTATCTTTATTCAGTTATTATTGTTTGTTTTTCAGTTTTCACAAGCTTTTGTCTACAAATTGTAACAATTTTTTGACAATAAAGCGTTTCTTTCTTCTCTCTATATATGAAATGTGAAGCGACCAATAAAAAATTAATAAAAACAAGCTCTATAACACGAATTACAGTATATATCAATGAGAGATAATGTACATTTGAAAGTTGTATAGAAGGCGTAATCAAGGAGAGGAAGTGATTGAGGTTTTAAAAATTGCCAATAATAGTCATAAATTTGGAAAATGGAAATTGCAGATTCATACTTGAGATATGTGTTGACTCTGTGATAGAAAGGGCAAGTAGTTGAGTTGGTTGAAAATTTCTTTTTAAAGCGTTCAGATACGACGTTACGGATTACAGGATTTATTGTATTTGATAATACAGAGATCGCGTACGAGATGCTCAGATATTGTTGTGGTAGCTCTCCAGTAGTGATTTTATCGATGCTTTATATATGTGTAGTAGACTTGAGTAGTCTGCACCCCAGTTTTTGGATGCTAGTATCCTGAGCAGGTTAATTACAGGTTGGCATTTTTTCTTCAACGTCAGAATGTGTGTTTTCCATGCTAATTTTTGATCAAGTATAATTCCTAGAAAGTTTATTTCTCTGACATATTCTATATAGATATAAAGTTTTGGGCTGGGGCTGGGTTCTTCTTGAGAAACATATCGCTTTTGTTTTCGACGTATTGAATCGCAGCCCACTTGTTTCTGACGTTCTATTTGGCTATTGTTTGTTCGATGTTCTTATGTGTTGTCATATTTTTTCCTTTGCAATTAATAACTAAGTCATCTGCGTATAATCTGCATTTTACTGGTGATTTACAGTTTGCAATAATCGAATTTATCGCTATGAGAAATAATGTTGTACTGAGATTCGACCCTCTTGGTATACCATTTTCTTGTATCTTCAACTGGGAGTATATTACATCCACTCGCACTTGATACTGGCGATGTTCTAGGAAGTTAGAGATATATTTCACTATGCTGCCTCGTATTGACCAGTCGTAGAGTGTTGTAATTATTTTCAATTTCAAAATATTTTATTACTCAACATATTCTCCTCTTAATTGGATGCATTTATTACAAAGAACCTGCAACGTCACTAGACCTCTAAAAAAATGTTTATTCTGGCTCTGCAAACCAGACCTTCACAGCTTTTATTACTTCCTCGTTGAAATAGATGATAGTAGGATGGGGGGGGGGGTGGTGTTCTAGTAATTCAAACCCTAAATAACGAATTTTTTACATGGCAACATGAGAAACTTGGAACCCTTAAGGCCAATTCACGCCGCCTAGATACGATGCGGGCGATGCGAGAAGGTCACATCTACGACCCGTGCGACGATATAGCGATCGCATCATGTAGTATTATAATTTCATTGTTTGAAGATTCAATTTATAGGGCATAAAAAATTATTTTAGTCTTTTTTATGTTTTACTGAAGAATTTATTTCTTCGTTATTTTCTAAAATACATAGAATATTTATTATTTGTGGTAGAATTGAAATCTTTTGATATAAACATACACTCTACTTGAACATTTGAACTGTTATCAAAATTGAAGTGATTGTAAAATCTGTTGTTTCTGATATTCGCTGGGGATCATCTAGATAGAGTGGTTAATGGAAATTGATTAAATTTACCTGAAGACCTTTTCACAACATGTATATTTTAATAATAATCAATGCTTCCTCTACTAGTTTATAATACGTCGATATTATTTCCGGCAACATACTTACGTTTTTATAAAATAATGTGAGTAGTCCAAATTAATAAATGTATGAATTAACTTCAAATCATCGTCTTCAAAAGGGTAATGTAACAGTGTTAACAAATATATCAGCTTCATTGAATAGTCTGATAAACTTAAACTAATACAAATATATTATTGATCATTTTTGTATCATCTGAACGAAGGATTTCATAGTTAAATAACTTCCTCAGTCAAATTAATAATCTTTGATTTTTTGAGAGATAGGATGCCAAGAATTGAAGATTAAATATCTTGAGGACCAACTTGGTTTTGTATATCCCTCCGTTTTGATGCTATTGTTGATTTTATATAGTGTGACATTACGAAAATTAATTCTATTATTTGGTTTAATATTGATTGTGAAAATGTTTAATATGGTGAGAAGTGAATATTATTATTACTTAGTATATCAGTATTGTAAGTATTCACGGAAAAAGCATGTAATATATTTGTACGGGTTGCTTGAAACAGTTTCCTCAAGATCTTTCTCACATAAAACTGCATTAACAAACCATGAAACATAAAAAAACATTAGTAGTTTATTTATAAAGTTTTAACGACACTCAAAAATAAATCGATAGCAAAAATTTTTAGAAATAATTCATATAGCTAAAAAGGAGAAGTCATAAATGACAAAAAAGACGTAAGCATTAATATGAATTGACACTTCTTTTTTATATATTAAAATTTGCTACTCAATATTAAGTATATGCCACTGCATACGTTCACTCGGGAGTGTAAACAAAGAGCACGACCACACTCGCATGGACACTGAACATTTGATTTGTATTCTGGATCCAGAAGTTTTTCATAACAGTTTCAAATATTGCTGGAGCAGAGTGTAAATGACATAGCTCGAATTGCCTTGATCCAGTGGTGATAAAGACTGTATTTTCTTTGTCTGCTTGATCTATCTGCCAATATACAGACTTCAAGTCCGTAACGGCCTGGGATCACTAGTTCAATATAACTCTCATAAATATTTTCTTAAATGCTTGGACGCGGCGATTACTATTTTCTATCTGAATTTTTTATATACAGTATACCCACCCTTAAACATGATGTCAGCATTGATTTTGTTAGATTGCAATATTGCCATTTTGTTGGATATTTTCATTGGTGAACAAGGTTGTACACAATTGCTTATGTTTATTTGTTAGCAATTACAAGATAATAAAAAGTTATTTAAAACAATTTTTCTGATAATAGAATTTAATTAATTCATTTAAGTTAATGATTTGCGGTGGAATTGAACTATACCCATTTCTAATTCGTGTTTTCAACTCTTCAATATTCACTGGTTAGGTCCTAAAAACAGCGTTTCAACTACCACTACATAAATGAGATCAAAAAAGTGAGATCTGCGGTTTTTTATGAAGGATGTCATGTTTCTAGTTCATGTTCAGACCCCCGGCCGATGTCAAGTTGGTTAGAACAACAAACTTTGTCGTGATCCATCTAAATATATGTGAAATGTGCCATATATAGTAAATAGTGCGTTATAAGAAATCTCTATGCACGCGTCAGTCTCAAGTCTCAACAAGCTTCACACAAAGTTCTACCTTGCTGCTTCGATTCATTTTATTATAATAGAGTTTGAACGACCTATCAATCAAGTTGTTTTGAGAAATGTTTCACGCTGTATAAAATTTTTGGCTTAAGAAGGATTAACACAAATCATAAACAGAATGAAGGCTATTTACGGTGACGTATGTCCTTCATTTTCAATAATTATTATCATGAGAGAACAATGTACCTAACCTAACAATTAATCGACATTTTACATTCAACATATTCTATTAAGTACTTTACTGTCCTAAGTATTCCGAATAGATCACTTTAGATTTACTCGTTTATACGCACTTCACTATTGTGACTACTAACTATTAAACTGGGTTGTAACTGTCTTTTTTCACAGAAGTTCAAAAGGATTGGTGCGCTTAAGCCTGCGAACTGTATTTTGATTATCGAGATGTTCCAACATTTTGTTGTTTAGGTGGTTATGATGTTGTTTTTCGTGACATCTATCAATCTTCTTTGACTGTTTTGATATGGAGTGCCTGATGTAGTGGAGTGCCTGTCGCGGAGGCCAAATTGGTGGGATTGAATAATTTCGTTTTGATCAAGTATGGGTTGTATTTTTATTAATAGTATCATTTCAAATAATTTTGAAATCATTGGTAATAATGATATCGGTCTATAGGATTCTATTTATACAATGGTTTTTCTGTTTTAGGTATCATTATCTCTTCAGCTGTTTTCCACGTTATTGGTACGTATTGGAGCTTGAATACTGTATTTATGAGGTTTGTGAGTTTCGCAATGGCCTTTCTTGGTAACTGTTGCAATACTTTTCCCGTTATCCTGGGGTTTTCGTCACGAAATATTTTCTTCAAAAAATAATTAAATTTAGACTCATTCTTTCAAAATTTTACAAGCATCATTATTGGAAAAGCTTTTTAAAACAGTATAGGTTTACAAATAATACTAACCTTTGTCTGAGAAGATACCCAACTATCAATGTCTTTTGTGCACCCATTAGTAGCGTCTTTTACTAATTTCAACAGTTCAAAATGCAAATTACATATGATACTTACGTCATATAATGGAGTCTGACGAAGACCATGTGCATCACTCGTACTTTGCCCTTTAAAAATTTCGACATTTTGTGGTGATGCTAAAGCTTCATCATTCCGGAATGACGTTCGCGTGGCAGGGAGTCCTACATAGGCAAACCTTTAAAGCATGTAATGTTTTTTTACGTTATAAATTAGCTAATAATAATTTCCTAATAGAAACAAGTATTTTATTTTTAGAAATGTTTAGCGGTGAAAAATAAAATAAATCTCACTTTTTAACAATTTTATAAGAAAAAAAATTGAAATATAATTTTTGACATGCTTACAAAATTACTTATAAATTTTTCATTAATTTACTTATTTGATTGATCTTCAATATATATATATATATATATATATATATATATATATATATATATATATATATATATATATATATATATATATATATAACTTAACTTTTAATTTACTGGAACCGTGTTTTTAAAAACTAACTTTATTTCTAACATAAATTCTACCAACAACTTCAATTACAAATTGATATTTTTTATTACAAACGTGAATTAAATAATCTTTTGGTAAACACAAGCTAAGCAATTCTACAATAAAATAAGTTCTTAATCAGCACAATATACTGTCCACCTAAGGGCAATGGCGTAGGTGACACCTCCCCCTTTAGAAGGAAGCTTCTCCTGGAAGCTGGATCCCATCTTCTGTTGCCTGCGGGTGATTCTTACTTGTCCTTCCTGAATGTTTCCTCTTATACAAAATCCACAAGAAGGCCAATATCAATGCTATATAAAGAAGAATAGTCCAAATACTGGGAATGTGAAAATTAGTGTTATCCGTGAATATTGGCGTTACCAGTTGATTTGGAATATCCTTTAATTTTAATTTTTTTAAATCAATCCTCATTGGAAAAACGTGTAATTGATTTAATTTCAAATTTAATTCATTTATTACAAAAGGTTGTCCAAACGTTTTTTGTTAAAATATTAACTCTTGGTTCCTAAATATAATTTTACATGCTGAATTTTCTATTAAATAAATGCCTTTAAGAGTTCTCACTTCAGTTTCTTGCTTACATTTTATGATTAATTTTTCTTCTACGGGAAATATTGCCAAAAATTGATTTATCTCCGGAATAATTTCAATGTGATTCTTAATTATTTCAATTTTTGTATATTGACAATATGTAGAATTTCCTGCTAGCAATATGTTCTCTTCGCATCCATAATTATTATTGTCTTGCAAATGTTTAGGACATTGAAATATATTGCCGCGAGTACAAATGTCATTTAGAGGTTTAATGACATTATTTGATTTAAGTAAAAATTTTGAATTAGGTATTAATGTTACGTATTCTGATTCAATTTCTGTAGGTATAGGTAACATATAAAAAAGATTAAATAAAATATCATAGTTAATGGGTATTGATAAAAAATATTGAATTTGATTATTTTCTACTTTACAAACTACGTCTATGACGGCTTCAAATTCTAAAATATTTTTATGTTTTAATTCAAAGGGTAATTCCGCTTGGTAGTAATAATGCACTTTTTGCAACTCTACAAATAAATCGTGAGATTTTATAATACTTGGATGTAATGTTCTAAGTTTACAGAAGGTCAAGGAATTTTCAACCGTTTCTAAAATGTCTTGAATTACATTGAATGTGATAAGAAGTTCGTTGAATAACTCTTTTAAATATTTAATATTTTCCGCATTTGCTTGAAAATCTAGAATATCTCTTATCTCAAATATTTTCGTTTTTAATAATTTTTCATTATACTGAATGTCCTGAATTGCCTTATTAAAATTATCAGTTATTTGGCGACTAACAGAATATTGCATTCTTATTTGATTTTGCAAGTTTTCTTGGTTTTGTTTTAAATGTTCCATAATTGAATTAATTCTTTCTCCATCTTCAGAGTCCAAGTTTCCTGTTATTGTTTTTACTATTGATCCAAGACCGTTAATTAACCCTCTCTTTGGTCTATCTAAGGTAGAATGAATATTAATGTTATCAAATTTTTCTTCTATACTATTCCTAGTGTACTCTATTATATTTACAATATTTTCTGTTTCAGAATGAAAAAATGTACTATTAGACATATTATATTTAACGTGATTATATTGTATACTTAACTTATTATATTCTACGAGTAGTGGACTTAAATTATAAAAATGAACAAAAGTATGACTGGATTTCTGCAGCTTGGCATATCCAAGATTTATGGGAAGTATTCCCAAGTTATGGGTAACATCTTTTATATTGACTGTTGCGTCTCCGGCGGTGACGAACCTAAAATAAATTTATAAGGAGTCTTTTTAGGACGTTTTATGTTTGAAAGATGAATATTTTCTGAAGTATTTTTGTGTCTAGTAGCGATTTTAGCTGTTTTTAGTCGGTTATTTTTGCTTTTGATTTCTTCACTTTTATATTTATTTTTGGTTTTACCTTGTGCCTGTTTATTACGTACATACACTTTAGTGGGTATTGTATCTGGTAATTCTTCACGGCTTTTATTTGCTTTAGAGATTACTTTTGATTTATTTTCCTGTAATTTTTTATTTAAATTCGAGTATATAATTTTCATTTTATCTTTATGATTTTGTATATAATTATTAACTACTTGTTTATCAATTTCTATATCGAAAGGTGTGTTACTGGTTATGTGTCCGGTAATTATTTCGTTTGGTTTCAATTTTGTTGCAGAATGAACGCTATTATTATAGGCTAATAATGCGTAAAGTATTTTATTTTCAATAGTCTCATTTTTAAAATCTTTTTGATTATTCAAAAGTCTGACGTGTTCAATAATCGTAGAGTGGAATTTTTCAGCAATTCCATTCGATTCTGGATGTTGAGAGCTTATGAAATGAATTTTAATTTTATGCGTTTCTAATAGTTCTTTTACAACAGAATTTTTTAACTCAGTTCCATTGTCCGAAATTATTTGTTCTGGTATACAGTGGTGTGTAAAATATTTAATTAGACTATGAGCTACCTCTATTCCTTGTCTAGATTTTAATCCATACATTTGACCATATTTGGAAAATGAATCTATTATCGTAAGAAATTTACTATTTTCTAAGGTTATCGTGTCTAAATGCAAAATTTGAAAAGGTTTAGTAGCTGTGGGGGTAACATTTAAAAATGGTTTTATTGGTTTTCTATCATATTTGCTTATCTGGCAAACTTCACATTTGTTTATATAAGTTTGTATAGATGCTCTTTGATTTGGCCAGTAATACAAAGTTTTTAATTGATTTTCAGTTTCATCTAGTCCTCTATGATTAGTCTTACCTTCGTGGTAATTTTGAATCACTTCTTTAATTTCATTTAAGGGAACATCTATTAATTTTTTATTACATTTAACAAAGTCAATTTGAGAATCTTGAAAGTGATTTTGTAGAACGACACTGAATTTTTCATAAATTGGGTTTTCGAAATAAATAAAATATTTAGTTTTTGGTACTATGTATTCTTTCACGAAATTAATGACATCTTGCTCAAAATTGTTTTTAGATAATTGCACAACAATTCTTCGTTTATTTTCATACAGTTTCATAATAGTAGGTACGGCTGGTTCGAAATTTACTACCGAAAATATTAATTGATTTTTACCAACATTTATCGCTGAATCTGAAATTGGTATACCAATTACAGGATTTTCCTCATTTGTATGAACAGTTATATCTTCGTCGTCATTCTCATTATTATTACTTTCGTTATCTGTTTCAACTATTAGCGATACATTATCGTCGGGAGTTGATGAGAGTTTTTTATGAAATTTGTCCATATAAACTAGTAATTTTTTAGAACATTGAGGTTCTTGTAATTCAGTTTCATTGATATTTATTTGAATTCGGGATAAACAATCGCTATTGGTATTTAAAGCACCCTTTTTGTATACAATATCATAATCATATTCCTCAAGTTTCAAGCGCCATCTAACAAGTTTTGAACTTGGATCTTTAAGTGAGAATAACCACTGGAGTGGTTTATGATCGGTAACTATTGTAAATTTTCTGCCAAAAAGATAGGGGCGGAAGTATTTGGTTGCCCAAACTATGGCAAGAAGTTCTTTCTCGATTACAGAATAGTTGCATTCTGAATCATTTAGGGTTCTGCTGGCGTAAGCCACAGGTAAATCAGAGCCTATTTTGCCTTGACTTAGAACAGCACCTAAAGCATAATTGCTGGCATCTGTGGTAAGGTTAAAGGGTTTTGTAAAATCTGGATATTGAAGTATTGGTTCATTCATCAACAGATTTTTACACATTTCAAAGCATTCGACGTAATCTGAATCGTTTACATTAATAATTGCATCTTTTTTCAGTCTAATAGTTAATGGTTTAGTTAGTTTTGAAAAATCTTCTATAAATTTTCGGTAATATCCTAGGAGTCCAAGGAAACCTTTTAATTGTTTTGAATTTTTTGGTATTGGAAATTTTTGAATTGCTAAAATTTTATCTGGGTTCGGTTTTACACCTTCTGGCGTGACAATATGTCCCAGATATGCTACTTCTTTTCGCAAGAATTCGCATTTATCAATTTGTAATTTAAAATTAGATTCTCTTAATCTATTGAATACTTCTTTTAAATTTGTGATGTGTTCTTGTAAACTGGTACTGAACACAATTATATCATCAAGGTACACCAAACATTTTTCGTTCTGTATACCCATTAGGATATTGTCCATGACCCTTTGAAAGTTTGCAGGAGCTCCTTTCAGACCCATAGGCATGCGCACATATTCATAGTGCCCGTTTTCTACATTAAAGGCTGTTTTCGGAATATCCTCCTCAGCCATTTCGATCTGATGGAAACCAGAAGCGAGATCTAATGTTGTAAAATATTGACAACGTCCAAGCTTGTCTAGTAACGTTGTAATATCTGGCAATGGATATCGATCTCCGATTGTGATCTCATTCAGTTTTCGATAGTCAACAACGAGTCGAAACTTCGGCTTTTGAGAAGCATCTAGCTTCTTTGGGACTATCCAAATATTGCTAGACCATGGAGAATTGGATGGTCTAATAATATTATTACTTAACATTTTTCGTATTTGATTTTGAATTTCCGTTCGGTGAATCTCAGGATACCTGTATGATTTTGAATAAATAGGTATTTCATTAGAAGTTTTAATGTGATGTTTTATTTTACTTGTGAAGGTGAGCTGATTTCCTTCAACATGAAAAATATCACTATACTCTTGAATTAATTTTAATACAGATTGTTTCTCTTCGGAATTCATGTGTTCAGTTCTAACTTTCGAAACATCAAATTTAACATTTTCACAATAAATTTCATTAAAATTTGGGCTGAGGGTTTGTTCGTATTCATCGAATGTCTCAACACTAATAGAAGGGCTTAAATCTACTCGAAAGTTGGATTCTGAAGGATTTAAAATTGTACATAAAGCTATATTATTTTCAACTTTTGTTAAACATTCAGGGATTTCTAATTTCCCAATTCGTGTATATGGTATAATTACATTACCATTTTTTACATTTTCAATATTTAATTTAATTACTTGTTCACAACGTGGAGGCACTACTATACAATTCGTGGATCCAGTTTTAATGTCAAAGTAATTCAATTTAATTTGACTATAAGGAGTCATAAGCAAATAATTATTTAAATCGATAATTGCATTAAGTATTTTTAAATTATCCAATCCTAACAAACAATCAAAATGATCGTGAAATTTGAAAACGCAATATTCTAAATTGAGCGGTTTCCTATAATTAAACATTTTAGGGATTGGAATGAGTGTGCAGAAATTTTGTTGACTGCTACCAAAGGCAGATTTTACATGGAAGGGTTTTTTGACATAAGATTTTTTGAAATATTTCTCAGCAACTGCTGGTGTCACAAAGGATCTTGTGCTACCAGTATCAATTAAAACCTTAAGATTTTGTTCTGGAAAAATTATATAGGGTAACACGCTTTCTGAATTATTTAAGTTTAACAATTCGATAATGTTTGGTTTGGTTCCGAGGCTGGTGTCTCTAAAAAATTATCGGATTCATCATTAGTGCAATCAGAATCGTCTATATTATGGAGTTCTTCCGTGATAAAATTTCTAGGTTGATTCGGATTGTGTTGGAACCTATTTTGATAATTTTGAGGGGGTCTAGATATATTTCTTGTAGACATACTCATTGGAGTTGGATTTGGAAATCTTTGGTTCTGATTGGGTTTAAAGACGTTTTGACCATTATTAGAAAAGTTTGAATTATTCCTATTAGAAGGAGTGTAAGAAGTTGAAGGACGATTTTGTGGGTTTGAGCGGAATTTCGATTAGTATATTGATAATTCGGAATAGGATTTTGCCTAGGAGATGGCTGCCTATATGCCACATTATTTTGGAAATTGGTTTTATTTTTATGTGAATTATTTTGCGTATTCAAGGGTGAAAAAACATTTTTCGGATGATTATTCTGGGTCATATAAACTTGAAAATCATTTGTAAGAACATTCAAATTTTCTGGATTTTTCGTACGCATTAATGTGCCTAAAGGTTCTTTTAAACCGCGTAGCAATACTCTGAGAGCGAAATTTTTAAAGTAATTACCCAAAATTAAATGTTCACTAACATTAGAATGTGTCGTGAGATAAGAAATTTGAAGATTTAATAAATGTTGAATTCTATTATAAAATTCGAAAGGCGTTTCATTACCTTGTTTCATTTCTGAAAGTTCTATACTTAAAGTGTAAATATCTCTATCTAATGCATTGTTTCCATCAAATTCGGGTATCATATCAAGATACTCCTTTTTTAAAATAGATAATTGTGGAGTAGCCATTTTATTAAAATTGTTCGTAGAAAAAAGTTTTGGTGATGCTAAGTTAAATTTTATTTTAGTATTAACAGAGTTTGAGCCTGAATTTGAGTTATTTGAATCAGAATTTGAGTCAGAATCGTCAGATGTGTCAAGTAAATAATTAATATTTCCTCTATATGACATTAAAAACACTTACAGCAATAGAATGAAGATCCTTTCCATTGGCTCGGACTGCACAGGAACAACCAATATCCTCTTGATTCTTCCGGTTTCTAGCACAACACAGATCTTCTAGTTGAGTTACTCAGTTCGCCCAACTAAGAGTTCCAATAATTTAACTTTACTTGTTCGAACAGTCAACAAATCGTAGAAACGAACCGAATGTTATATGCTTTATCTTCCGATTGACTATCCTACTGACTGCGCCACTTAACTTTTAATTTACTGCAACCGTGTTTTTAAAAACTAACTTTATTTTTAACATAAATTCTACCAACAACTTCAATTACAAGACTGATATTTTTTATTACAAACGTGAATTAAATAATCTTTTGGTAAACACAAGATAAGCAATTCTACAATAAAATAAGTTCTTAATCAGCACAATATATTGTCCACCTAAGGGCAATGGCGTAGGTGACATATATATATATATATATATATATATATATATATATATATATACATATATATATATATATACATATATATATATATACATATACATATATATATATATACATATATATATATATATATATATATATATATATATATATATATATATATATATATAAATTAAATAAGTTTTAATTTTTTGTGTTTTAGTAGTTAAATATTTGAATATTTTTAATTATTTTTAGTAATAGTATATTTTTTTTTGAAGAAAACAATAAGAGTTAACAACAAAAAGGTTTTTCCCCTACCTTTAAAATTAAATACATATTCCCGAAACGGAGAAGGCTCGCTCATTATAAAATGGTTTTTACCCTTCAACACAATAGACTTTAGTAAAGCTCCGTACAAATTTTATACCTGTTCCGGCGAACGGTGACTCCACCAGACCTTATTCAAGTTGCCTACGACGTAAGCATACGCAAGTGAATCGCACTCGACATTCCAGAATGACATCCGCTCGAAATGTGTTAAGTAAAATAAAAATTAAATCATAACATCGTTCATAGTGATATCTATTCTTGTTTTTTTATGTAGGCCTATTGTTAGGGTGGCCATAAATGTCCTAGCCTGGACCAAGACATTGCAGTACTTCGGGGGGAGGGGGGTTCCTCTGTAGTCCGAAAACCTATAAGGTAAACCGGTACCACCCTAAATGCAGTCACCTACCTAATACCGTCGTTGATCTTTGATTCTTATTTGTACAAAGTAAAAAGATATATAAATATTTCTCAGTCTTATTCCAAAAAACAAATTTCATACATTAAAATATTTGGCGGAGGCTATTATATGGACAAAATCAGAATTTAAAATCAATGGTGTTAGGTAGGTGATCGTAATTAATTAGGGTGGTTTACCTTAGACTTTTTGGGAATGGGTTGAGTTTGTTGTTGAATCAAAACTAGAGTTATTTATATTCCTCCAATTTATTGTTCCCACTGTAGATAAAACATAGTTTGCATTTAATTATTTAGTAATATTTGTAGCTTTGGCTACACATGGAAAGTCTGTTGAATTAAAAACTTTGTTTGTCTGTTGGACCTCCTAGTCTGTTTGAGGGTCCGGCCTGCTTATCAACTTTATCTTTATCATACCAAAAGTACTTTTGGGAAGAACTTATCTGTCTCAATACATTTTTGCTTTTCAAAAGCATCTCGTATAACTGGTCACAAGTGTATTTAAAATTTACTCGAACCATCAACATTGAACTCATTGTCATAACATCAAGACGTGATTTTTCAGATGTTCATAAAGAAAAAACTCTTTCTACGGGAGCACTGGTTCCTGGCAAACACATTGCAAATTCAACTACTGTTAAAATAGCATCATATGCAATGTCCTCACTATTAAGCTTTGAAAATATTTGCTTCCATCTCTCGTCAACAGGAGTTTTAGCCTTTGTTTTGTCCACTCTGTTCCATTCCTTTATGTTTTCAGACACAATCTCTTTTACACACAGCCACTGATCAAAGAGTTTGGTTTCTTCAGCTTGATCCTCAGATATTTCCTTTATCTGCTGTGCATTTAGATTAGACAGGCTGGTCTAGATATCACTCCATGACGGAACTGTTTGTAGTAAAATCCACTTCAAGTTTTGTACGCCACCGAAGCTCGATTCCCATTTGTCTAAGTAGTCAACACATGTTTTGTAAAACTTTCTCACAGTTGTTTTAAAGTCTTGGACATTCAGTTCTCCTTCCTTCTCTAAGTCTAATATTAGTATTATCACATTAGTTGGAATAAATTCCTCTTCCTCTCTAGATTTCATCACACTTTTGAGTGAGCTTATGCGCCAAGCAACTTCAGTAGCTGAGATATTATCTTTCTCTATCTTCAAAATGGATCTGTCAGTAGTAGAAATGTCAGTTTTAATAAACTTAAATTCTCTCTCCAAATCGTCATTGAAAACACATAACCGTTTTTGCTGTTTTGAGAGAGACATTATTCACATTACTATATGACACTTACAAATCACAAGTTTACACAGACGAAGTTCACAAAACCGAGCACACGTATACGACTGTAGTTGTACACACAGAGTTAATACATCAGACCAGACTGGCGACTGCTGGTGAGTAGCGAGAACTCTTGACTGGCAATGGCGGCTGTCGCCGACTTGCGCAAGCGCGGCGGTACAGTCAGCAAGAAAAGCTATGCTCTTGGCGAAGTACAGTCGCTGCACGCAAATATGCTCGAAGCAGCACAGAAACTATGAATACTTGTACACTTTTTAATACTGTACTGACTGTATTCCAATTGCTGTAAGCTTTTATGAGATACGATGAAACTGTTGATAAGTAAGTTATTACTTAGATTTGTAAAAATATTTATTTTTAGCATAATTTCATTGAAACCGGGACATTGTAGATTATTTTCGGAAACCGACGGGACGGCCAAAAAAGTGGTCTAAAACGGGACTGTCCCGGCCAAACCGGGACGTATGGCCAGCCTGCCTATTGTACTTCATTTCCATCTGTCTTTGGTTTGTGCAGCCGTGCTGACATTAATTTTTTCTCTCGTTTCTTTTCTGCGCCTCTTTTATAATTGCGTTTCATATTATAATAGAATGCTTACGGATTAATAAACAGCAAACAAAATCTATGACAAATACAATGGAGTAAACGGAAACGCTTAGAAGTCAGTGAACTATAAGGAAGAAGTGTTTTAAACTATTGACACTGTCACTCTTAACTTAAGGCGTTGTTAAAGGTTGTGTGGCTGTATAGAAGAGTTGATCACTTAGATAATGGTTTCGGAATTCGTTTTTGATTTTGTCTATTTCTTTCCCTATTTGCTGTGCTTTTATTTTCTGCAGCTCTGATCTTACGCCTCGTTTTTTTGGCTTTTATTTTTCATTGAACTAGTTTTCTGATTTCTTTGGGAAAGTTGTGATCTTTCATTTATTTTGTAATTTGTTTGGTATTGCTCTATGATGCTTGCTGTATATTTATCATTAGTTTTTCAATTCTACCACTTAATTTTTGTTAAATTCAAAACTTTCCCAGTCAGTCTAGTTATTAGGTAAAGTTTGTTTATATTCTCTTATTATAATGTATTCGCTAATTGTGAGTAATATAGGAAAATGATCTGAATTTGGTTCTTCAGCATCCTCAATTTTTATGAAATTCATAGTTACTTCTCTTGAGATAACAAAATCAATCAAATCTATGGCTGGGCCAGTATATGAGTTTTTCAGTTGAATGGAATTTTCTATTTATAGCAGTATGTACTTTTTTATCTTTTGGATTGATTAGTCCAGAATCCCAATTAATATTTTTTGCATTACTATCAGCTCCAATGAAAAATTTATCACAGAGTGTATTAAAGGAATGGATTTAGTTTTTTTTAAATTATGGTTTGTTTTGATACTTATTCTTATATTGCTTCATTTTATACATTTTGCATTTCATAGTGTATCATATTGTCTTTTACTATTTTTGTCGCTCCTTCACTATCTAGTATCTAGAGTGAGATGCATGATATATTTATTCGTGTTGTTATGTGTGTCTCTGATATTAAACATATATAACAAACTTTTTGAGTATTGAGGCTTAATAATAGTTCTTGCTTATACTGCAGGAGGCCATTTGCGTTCCAGTGTAATATTGTAATATTTATAGTTTATATGCCATTTTAGCCTCTATTAGCTCTTATCCTATTTAGTCTTTCTAAGACTATTTTGTTGAATTCTTCTTTTTCATTCATGCATCCTATTAATATTTATAACATATTTGTTATTGAATTAGAGTCGTTCCGTGTAACTTGTTTCTTTGTTTCGCTTCTTTTTTGGAAAGCTACAGCTGTGGTGAATTTTCTGTAGATGGTCGGTTGAGCTTCCCTACACTGTACGCATTTTTGTTATTTATTTTGATGCTTTTTGCAATCTTTGGTTGAGTATTTTCCTATACATTTTACACATCTTGGTTCCCTTTCACAATAGTTTTGAGTATCTCTATACTCCTGGCATCTTTAGCACTAAGCTTCTACTGTCTTGTGTAATATATCAATGATTTCGTATATTTTTTAGCATTTTCTTCTTTACTGAAATAAAGTGCAAGGAGTGCTAATGGAATGCATCCTTCATTTCCTAGATCTTCTATTATATCCATTACTCGGCGAGTTTGATGCAATTTTTTCACTACTATCTTAAGGAGCCTAGATTGCTTATCTTCGAAGGACTACCATTTGAGCTTTGTATCATTCAAAGTACTTGTTGGGTTTCTGGAATTATTACAATAATTTTAATATTACCACCTGCTATCATGATAGCTTGAAAATTTAATCGCTTACTTGTTAAGTTATTGACTAATGTTTCATATGTTTTCACTTATTTGTCTCGTATTGTACCCATCTGAATTTTCATTTTATGTATGATGATATCATTTTGACTTTTGACCGTTTCTCGTTAAAGAATACTTGATTTTATCGAGTATTGTTTCACTTAGTATTGAAAGTTGTACAAGCATATTTATCTCACTCATTTACTTTTTGTTACTCCTTACGCCACTGTGACTTAATGTTTTGTTTACACATTTATTTTCGTTTTTTTATTATCACTAATTACTTTCAAAGATCGAAACATACATAAGGACAAAATCAACTTAGAACTTTGTTCGAATAAGAAAAATTATATATTATTTAGATCTTTTTTATCATTTATAGCTTTTTCGTTCCTATGAATGTGAACCATTTCTAAAAATTCCCTTTTTCGTGTTTTAGATTCCGTTTGAAGAATTTTTGAATCTTTATAATTGAATTTATGTTTTTTTTGATATCTCATGGTTCGTTAATGCAGTTCTATTTTATTTATCGTACTGATGACCTCTTAGTCTATTTTCTAAATACTGAGATGTTTGCTCTATGTAGACAGCGTCACAATTAGTACAAGGCACTTGATATATAATATTACTTCTTTTGTGTTTTGGTGTTTTAGATTTTAATTTAGTGAAATATTTGGATAATGTATTAGTATGACTTATACTAAAATCATATTTATTGAAATAATTCGATAATTGTTGGGAAAGTCCTTGTACATATGGTAAGAAAAATTGTTTTATGTTTTGATGTTTCGTTTCTGTTTTGTGTTTCAATTGATTGCAGTATCTGTTTATCCTTTTCTTGAATGTTATTTATCATTTTTTCCGGATAATTATTTTCTTTCAATGCAGTTTTTGCTTTTTGAATAGCTAAGCATCTAAATTCAGGATCTGATAGTTGGATAGATCTATCACTGATCTTTTTTGTAACATAGGCTGACACGAATTGAAGTTTAAATATCTTGAGGACCAAGTTGGTTTCGTATACCATTCTGTTTTTATGTTATTGTTAATTTTATATAATGAGACATCAAGAAAATTGATTCTATTATTTTGCTCAACCTCGATTGTGATTTGAAGTTTTTCATGATAAGAATTAAATTTTTCATTTATGTTTTCGATCTGATTCTTTGGTACAGCAGTAATGCAGTCTAGATATCGGAAAAAAATGGAATATTTATATCAAGTTTGCTTAGGGCCCTTTCCTCAAGATCTTCCATTACTAATTGTGCTATAACACTTGAAATGGAAGCTCCCATAGCACAACCATCAATTTGTTTGTATATTTCATTTTCATATTTGAAATATGTTGTTGTATTTGTTAGTTCTATAGCTGTAATAAATTCAATTTGAGGTATTTCTGCATATTCTTTAATTTTTTCCCATTTGTGCATTAATGTACTTTTCACAATGGTAATAGGAATATTTGTATATAAAGAAACCTAAAATCAAGAACATTTAGATGCATTAATATATCAAAAGGTCTAAGAAATAAGAAATTTATATATATATATATATATATATATATATATATATATATATATATATATATATATTTCTATCAACGACAATTTGAATATTGAATTCTGAATTCTATGAGTTTAAAATTTTTACAAGCATTAACAATATCAAATATCACCGAAAATCTTAATTAATTATCCCCCAGTCGATGAATACATAAGTATTCGAAATCCCAAAGTTAGTCCACTTTGGTGTTTCCTTGCCACGTTCCCAATAAAAAACCGCTCATAAAAGCTGGCAAAGACTTCTTTACAATTCATATATTTATATATATATATATATATATATATATATATATATATATATATATATATACATATTTCTAACTAATTTCTTAATTGTTAGATATTTGATAAATTTCTTTATACTTAGGAATTGAATTCTTATTATGAATTAGATTTTTGGAGCCAAATATATTATATTATAAGACGCATTTTTGTTGAAAAATCATATTAATATGATGAGATTGTAGTGAAATTTTAGTTAATTTGATTTATTGTTTTATCAAAACATGTAGAGAAAAAACGAAGAAAAATTATAATCTCAATTTTAGCCATTTTAAACACTACAACATTCTATAGTTTATGAGAAAATAACTTTTTCACAGCGACATATAAAGTAAATCTTGTTCACATTAAGTATTAAAACAGCCTTTTTAATTACAATTCATATTATTTCTATTTCAACATTAAAACTTTTCCATAATTGTCTGTATTACCAAAATTAAAAATCGGCTACTGGTAAAAATAAAGTAGTTAATGAAACAGCACTTAATGCTATGTTTAGAACAAAAGAGATAATTATTATGAGTAAGACAGCAATAATGGTATTTAGATCTATTCGACGCAATGCACTCGAAAGATTTGAATCGATTAAAAGGAACATGCGTCGTATAATTTAATAAACTTCACATAAGCGCATGTGCCGGTAGAAAGTTGGATGTTGAGATGTCTGGATCAGTAGATTTAAGCATAGACGTACAAAAAAAATTTGTACATACACTATATTCCATTCCAAGAGACATCTAAATATAACAAATTGATTCATAATACCAAGACTAAAGGAATGTTCATCTTTTAATGTAGAATTATATATAATTTGACGTTATTGTCACGGTAGTAAATAATTATATAGATTTGAAAAAAATAGAGATTTCTTGTTGCTTTGATAAATAGCTTGAAGTTAACATAATACACACTTTTGATACGTAACCATAAAAAATTGAAATATATTTGTCCTAGATCCAACTGTTTATTTTTAATACTCCAATTTCATGTAAAGTTGAAAACTTGCGTTTATCATTATAAAATGAACATTGTGGAATAAGTATTTGTATTCACCATTATTAACTTATACAGTCTCTATAACAATTGTTTAAACATTAATCATTACAATTTCGGAAAAATCCGATTTCATTATTTTAGGGACGTCTCTGATTTTATTAATTTTTCGGCGGGAATCGATGGGCTTTGCTCGAAAGCGTAAACGTAAGCATAGCGGCGTTGCCCAGACGAGACATCGTGCCGCGCCGCGTCTAAAAATCCTGAAACACGCTGTTTGATCGTTATCCCCGCTCACTTCCCTTCTCTCTCATTCTATCACATTCGGTAGCTGGCTTGACTCTATCCTCGATCCCTCGACGCCGTTGCAGCAGTGCTCTAGGTTCAGATTACATATTGAAACAAAGAATGATGATTTAATATCGCGCGCACGTATTTTCCAATATTTACATCTTCCTAATTGACTTAGTGTACTTCAATAGTCATGTATGGATAAACGTACATGTAAATGCAGACTGGCTCTCCGGTTCTGCTTTAATTACTACAAAACAAATAACACGGTGGTGAGTGTTAGTTGAAATTTCATTAAAATTTCCATTCACAGCAGCCTTAACGTGGAAGTGAGATAGTTAATAGTGTTATAAGATTCGATAGAATCATTTAGTCAATATTTAAAGAAAATAAATATTGTGTGAACATTCCTCCTCATAGCATGGCCTCGGTCGCCGCTTGGCTGCCTTTCGCGCGGGCGGCGGCCATAGGTTGGGTGCCCATAGCTACACATCCTTTACCTCCACCCCCTGTACCAAAAGACAGAAGAAAGGCCGATGATGAAAAGTTACTAATTAATGTGTCCGGGCGACGTTTCGAAACTTGGAGAAATACATTGGAAAAATATCCAGACACTCTCTTAGGATCGAACGAAAGAGAGTTTTTCTACGATGAAGATGTTAAAGAATACTTCTTTGATAGAGATCCCGATATTTTCAGACATATTTTGAATTACTATAGAACAGGTAAATTACATTACCCTAAACACGAATGTTTAACAAGTTACGATGAAGAATTAGCATTTTTCGGTATACTTCCCGATGTCATAGGAGACTGTTGTTATGAAGACTACAGAGATAGAAAACGAGAAAATGCCGAAAGACTTATGGATGATAAACTCTCAGAAAATGGCGATCAACATCTTCAGCAATTAACGAACATAAGACAAAAAATGTGGAGGGCATTCGAAAATCCTCATACATCAACAGCTGCCCTAGTATTTTACTATGTAACAGGGTTTTTCATAGCAGTTTCAGTAATGGCAAACGTTGTCGAAACAGTACCATGCGGTAGTAGACCTGGAGGTGCTGGTTCTTTGCCTTGTGGAGAACGTTATAAGATAGTGTTTTTCTGCTTAGACACAGCCTGTGTAATGATATTTACGGCAGAGTATCTTCTCAGGATGTTCGCGGCACCAAATCGTTATAAATTTGTAAGGTCTGTCATGAGTATTATAGATGTAGTTGCTATTTTACCATATTATATAGGACTGGGTATTACAGACAATGATGATGTTTCTGGTGCATTTGTTACTTTACGAGTATTTAGAGTTTTCAGAATTTTCAAATTTTCAAGACATTCACAAGGTCTTCGAATTTTGGGCTACACACTTAAATCTTGCGCTTCCGAATTAGGATTTCTTGTATTTTCATTGGCAATGGCGATCATTATATTTGCAACTGTAATGTTCTATGCCGAAAAAAATGTTGGGAAAACCTTTACGTCAATTCCAGCAGCATTTTGGTACACCATAGTCACAATGACCACGTTGGGGTAAGTCAATATTTATTTGTACTTAATTCAAGACCAAATTATCAAATTGTATATTTTCTTTCCAAATACGTTATTTCCGCTTCCAATATACAGTCATTTGTCAATTTTATCAGAACATTTAGATTTCATGTGGATTTAATGGTATTTATATTTGATAATTCAATAGAAATTTCATGAGGATTTTTTATATACATATTTTCTTTTTAAATTATTCAGTATTTTTGTAGGAAGATGTATAAATTGAAAGTAGTGTAGTTGGAGAATTCAAAATTTCTTGAAAAATGATTTTCTTTGAATTATATGAAAATATCACAAATTAATAAATCATTTACCAGATGATGATATGATAAAACAACTTGAATTAGGAAATTGGAATATGTATTGATGATAGACATAAACATTAAAATAGGTGAACTAATTCTTTATTACATTTTACAAAAATTTTGGGGAAAATGTAAAGAAAGAACCGAAACAATTTAAAAGAAATGCAAAAAAACTATACAGATGAATTAAAAGCAAAGTGGATCGAAAAGTTAACTGATTTTGAAATATCAGATAAAGTGAATGATGTTTTATCTTTAGTCCCAATTGTACAAAAAATATTTATAGTGACAAAGTATTACCTGTGATAAATATCTTATGTAATATTGAATACAGCACCAATCATTTAAATAACAAAACTCAAAATAAAATAAGATTGCATACATTTAATATTATCACTATTTTAATAAATTGAAAAACAAAAAACAATAGCAATATTAAACTTCAAATTATATTATATATATATTATTAACTAATACCAAAGAATTATAAAATAAAAACTCCTGACAAACATGTATTCATTTAGTTATATGTAGGTTCTTTATATACAAATATTCATATTACGATTGTAAAAGGTATATGAATGACAAAATGAAGAATACAGACATAGAAATATCAAGTGTTATAGCTTAATGGAAGATATTAGGCAAACTTAATATGAATATTTTTTACGTAGATGATTGCATCGCTACTGTACCGAAAAATAAAATTTAACGCATAAATCTAAAATTCAATTCTCATCACAAAAACTTCAATTCACAATCGAAATCAATCGAACAAAAAATAATATTAATGTTCTTGATGTCACATTATATAAAAGTCATAGGTTATAAATGTTACACTGAACTAAAATATTAAACGCCTAAAAATGAAAATAATATTGTATATCAAGTACCTTGCAATGATTGTGATGTTGTTTACATTGGACAGACATCATAGTATTTAGAAAATAGATGAAAAGGTTATCAAACCATGAGATATTAAAAGAAACCATACAATCAATTTTAAAGATTTGAAAATTCTCGAAACGGTATCAAGAAGAGAATTTTTGGAAATTGTTCACATACATTGGAACGGTAATCAATGATAAAAAAGACCTAAACAATTTAAGTAAAATTTATAGCTCTATTGTATAAATTCTGATACAACTACTTTCTTTTGACTTTCTTGTTAAAACAGATTTTTTTGTTTTGATTTTATTTTTATTTTGATATGCATGATGTAGGTGAATTATTGATTAATATAATTGCGCAAATTGTCAACGTGAATTCATTTCCTGTTATTTTAAACTGATTTTCTTTGAAAGGAGACCTACAATCAAAACAAGTAATCAAATTATATATCAATATCAATGTGGTGTATTATGTATACCAGTTTTCCATTTAACTGACTAACAAGCCATAAGAACTTGAGTACATAAGAATTCATTACCCGTGTAAATTTTGGATATTATGGTTTTGTTCTAATTCTAAATAAGATATATTTGGTTATTTTGAGATTTCTTATTATGTGTTTCTGTATTTTTTCAATATATTTCAAGTGTTTCATTTTATTTATTCTGTGACTATGTATCAAATAAAGAATAAAGTACAGTGCATTTTAAAATGACCGAGATGTAATATAAAATTTGCTGAGCAGCCAACAACACTATTTACAAATTAATAGCGCTGTGTGAATTGACTCTGCTGCAATAAATTATAGAAAGTAAAAAATATTTTGTATTTTATTGTTCAATTTCTTATAATATTTGACCAATTTCTTATAAAATTTGACTCATCTATCAATTTTATGATTTGATTTATATTTAACTTTTATAGTTTAATTTCTATCTAGTGCTACTAAAATAGAACATACTATATAGGAACCTTGTTTTTTGTTTGCTTTTTACGTAATTTTTGGCGTACCTAATTATATTGCGTTTCAATTTATTGAATCATGAATAAATATTGTATAAATAACTAGAATTTTTTGATGAGTTTAACTAAGAATTCTTCATAAATTTTTTCTTACGATATGGTTATTATATCGAACCATAAAAAATTGGCAATATATTATCCCTATGCTTAATATAAAATGAATCAAGATAATTATCAAAGTTTTCCCTGAATTTACAGCTTCACCCACGCGAATGACAATTTTGAAATTACGCATGCGTTCGGTCCTTAAAAGGATTCAGAATTTGACCCGTGAACAAAGCTATTTCTACATTTATTTAAGCATATACAAACTAGGTATTACGATTGCACTGACAGTGCTGACCCTAGTCACTCATTTTTTGGTCGTCTGTTGAGTTTATATTTCATCCACTATAATACTGTGGAATTATAATTAAAAACGTATTCACTAAATAATAAAATGTCAATTTTTATCGTATAAAAAATATGCATTATTTAGGAATATTTACAGATTAACGGTGAATCACTCCGCTTGCTCACTTCATTATTCTGTTTCACTACTTTCTATCCTCCACGATTTCTCTCCAGTTCCTCTTCCAGCATGCTGCAATATCCTGCATTACTTATTATTCCCATCGGCTTTGGCGATACGGTGGGTCGCTTCAACTCTGGTACCTATCCAGGGTTTTTGGATCTCTTCTTTGCATATGTCCAAACTATTTAAGCCCCTGGATTTTTATCACTGTCACTATATCATACTCTTTCACCTCGTTCTTGATCTCGTGATCATGAACCTTTTCACGTATCCTCTTGATCTGTCCCAGTATCTTCATTAAGATCTTTCTCTCCAATATGCTAAGATCTTCTTCATCTTTTCTTGAAAGGCAAATGGTTTCAGCTCCATATATAATGATTGGTCTAAATCCTGTTCTGTATATTCTCAACTCTATGATCGTGCTCAGATCTTTAATCCTCAAAAAATTTACATACCTCCAGTACGCTCTATTTGCCGCTCTGATTCTCTCCGCTACTTTTATGCTTCTATTATTTGTCTCGCCTATTGTCACACCCATATACTTTGAATCTCTCTTTTTCCTCTCATTATTTGTCCTTCTCTTGGTTACCAACATATACTTCATTTTTGGACATTAACCTCTAATCCGATTTCACCGACCTTTCCGTTAACTGCACTATACATTTCTCTAGGCTTTTCTTATCCCTTGCCAGACTTGCCAGATCATCAGCGTATGCTACTATCTGCGTATTGTTTTGGGATGATAAAATGAATTAGTTAAAAATGAGAAATGGACGGAATGTCTGTCGACCACAAAAACAGATGAATACTTAACAAAATAGATCAAACATTTTTCTTTAAACAGGAGATTGACTATTCCAGAGTTCACACTTCACACTTCAGACTTAAAAGCTCATCCCGGTTTGACAAAGGATGATTTAGACGCATGATTCACAATAATACAAGTGAATGTGTTATTAATTTGTTTTGAGAGTCTTAACTAGTGAATAAAAAGCATATTTCCCTGAAACTGAAAGATTATGTTGAGCCAAAAATTTAGATTTCTTAACGGAAAATCTCGCCCTAAAAAGGTCTTTCAGGGTCGAACGTCTGGGTTATGGTCATTATTTTCCTCCATTATAAGTATATAGTACGATCGGAGTTCCAAGATGAACAACTGTAAACTCCCAAATATAGGTGGCTGTGAAACCTTTACGAAACGATTTGCGAAGAAGTAGTCAACGGCTTTCTTTACATCTTGAAAACACGCCGCTGCTGTGCCATAAGTAGCTTTTGAAACGACGCGCGATTTTGGTTGCTAAAAATCTGTTCTATGAACGCATTAGGTGAAAAGGTTTAAAAATCGAGATATCATTTGTCGTGATATACAATAGGTTACACTAAGAGAACAACCTCAAATTGCTACAAGAGAAATAATATTTTCTCATTACAAAGTCATATATTGTTTAGAATAATCACCAAACGTAAAAGAATGGTCAATCTCAATACCACAATGAAAATTAGGTATTCCATAATCATTTCCGTCTAATTTACACTTATACACATTTTATTGTAGTTCACATAAGGAAAACTTTCTTCAGTGTAATCTGTTATGCTTTCCCACCTAAAAATTTTGCATACCAGCATGGCTTTGTCATTCTTGGGTTAGTAGTTAACTCTTCAATTCCAACTGATTTTTCATTATCGCTATGACTATGTTTACAGAAAGTCTTCTCAAACGTACGTTCTCTTCCGTTATTCTGCAATAAAAATGTCTATATACTTTTCATTGTCCCATGTAATTATACGAATGATTAGATGAATGAAAAAAACACCTTCAGCATTTTATTTCCTCCCTAGCGATGTGGATTCCTTGCGTGAGTTATATTATCGCTTCCACAACGTGTATGGTATTGGTTCAGCCAAAGTTGAAGCAGATCTTTCCGCCTTCAGGTCTTTCTATTCAACGGAGAAACTTCTACAGCTTCAAAAAATTAGGGAAAGCCATAGCAAATATTATTCCAGTAGTTCTCCAGGTAAATGTAAAAATTTTTAGTTAAAATGACGCAATCGGAGAAGTAAGCACCCTGTGAAAGATTTAAAGATAGCATGCTGGGCTTGTTTCTTATTATTATTCAATCCCTAAGACACAAAACAGATGAATTTTCTAGAAATTGTTGCCATCACTGAACATTAGTTAAATAATAATGAACCTGTTCTTGTCAAAAACTATACCACAGTAGTCAGATTCAATAGAACCAATTCATCTCATGGAGGTACTATGATCATGTCCACAAATAACGACTTTTTCAAAATAACACAGTTCAATGATATAATATCAGAGAAAGTATTCGAATTTTCTATTGTGTACCACAAGACTTATGACCTCTATATTGTTTGAATCTACAGAACACCTAACGCTGACGTGCATACTTTCTGTCACAAACCACTGACCTTACTGAAGTCCTTACCTCTAAAAAGCAAACTAATTCTATGTGGCGATCTCAATATTGATTATTACAGTGTGTGTGCTGGTCAATAATGTCTTCAGTCAATTTTTGATTCTGTTGGTATGATCATGCATATTACGGCACCAACCAGAATAATTAAGACCAGTTCTAGAAGTATAGACTATGTCGTGTCAGGTTTCTCCGATCATGAAGCAGCTTTAACAAAATTTTCGTTAAAATCCAATATTAAAAATGCTTCTCACGAATTATGCCATATCTTTTCGGAAAAAAGTTTTCAAAACTTTAAGCGCCGTTGTCAGTAACTCAGGCGTATTAAAAATAAGCAAAATAAACCCTGATCCACTGAAGTTATACGTATATCTACAAATAAAATGCTATCTTTATCTCACTTAAGGAAATTCTCGGATAGTGTCTTCTTCAAAACTTACGTGAAACTATACAGAAAACTCAAAAGACAATAGAGGCTGCCAAAGATATTTTAATAATAGGAGACTTGCCAATTTTCGTAATTTTTTAAAGAAACATGGTTAATTGTGAATTATCTAAGAAATACAGCTTCTTCATCGAGCATAATCTTTACTTCACCTGATAACCTCAATAATTACTTTGTGAATGTAGCCAAAAATTTATCAAATTCTATAACTCCTCACGATTCGCTTTCATTAACATACAATTAATGACATCAAGAATAAATATTCATCTGGAACTGATGGACTTACATTAAAAATGTTTTCGAGTCTGCCCGATTCCACATTAAATCACCTTACTACTTTAATTAACGTTTCATTTCAAAATGGCACTTTTCTCAATTGCCTTAAGACGGCTAGAATTATACCTCTGCGTAAAAGAGGAGTTAAAAATCAAGCATCGAATTATCGCTCAATCGCACTCCTTCCCACGTTATCTAATATTGGTCAAAAAGAGGCTTTTACCATTTCTGTTTAAATACAAAAAACTTTTTACCCATAAATTTGGATTTTTTACTAACAAATACACAAATATTCTACCTCCTAAATAATGTCCACTCTAGCCTTAACAGCCATCACTCCAACGTAACAACTTTTTTTGATTTTTCTAAAGTTTTCGATTGTGTTAATCATAATATTTTAATTAACAAATTGCAGTTTAAGGGAAACACATACCTTAACAACAGAACTCAGCTTGTAAGGGTTGATACAATGATGTCTTTTCAAGCCAATAGAATATGGAGTGCCCCAAGGCTCAGTACTAAGCCCTACTTTGTTTCTTCTGTTTATAAACGACATCGCCTATCTAGACATCAGTGGTACATAAAACATGTCTATTTGCAGACGACACTAGTTTCTCTTGGCGCAACCCTGATCTTACGGCATTTCATAGGACCATATTTAGTGACCTAATCACCATCAAATCAAGGTGCGATCCTAATCTTCCCTGTCTCAACCTTTCTAAAATTGAAGTTTTACCATTTAAAAATATATTGCTGCCTTTTTTATTAAATAACACTACCATTGACGTCATTAATTCTGTAAAATTCTTATGGCTTGTTTTGGACAATTTCTTGAAATGGGACTTACATATTGCCGCCTTATTTTAAAAATTAAGTTCCTCCTGTTTTGCGTTGAGATCAGTTTCCAAGGAACTGAACTTATCCACCTCCTCAACAGTCTATTATGCCCCCATTGAGACGCATCTCCGATATGCCCTCTCCTTCTGGGGTACGTGTGGTACGACTCAATTTGAGCGATTCTTCACACTACAGAAGAGAGCTGTTAGATATTTACTAGGACTAAACAGCAGGGTTCACTGTAGAGACTTCTTTAAAAGATCAAAAATTTTGAATCTTTCTTCCAATTTCAGAAAGATCGTTGCACGGCTATCCACTTAGGAACGCGGAACATGTCCAGAATTAGCTAAGGGCTCAACATTTTACAGAAATAACTACAAATTACTTGCCAACTGAAATCAAATTAATATTTTATAAGCGCTTTCTACTCATACTGCCATACTGGTTTTTATATGTACTTACCTATAATTTTGTTATTCATTGTGGTTTTTCTTCTGTATATTGAAATATTGTTTTATTTGTATCTTATACATATTTATTATTTTCATGTTTGTTTTTTAGTTTTTACAAGCTTTTGTCCCCAAATTGTAATTTTTTTTACAATAAAGCATTTCTCTCTTTCTCTCTTTCTCTCTTCTCTCTTTCTCTCTTTCTCTCTTTCTTCTTTCTCTCTTTCTCTCTTCTCTCTCTCTCTTTCTCTCTTTCTCTCTTT